>NC_143550.1:160365000-166062500 GCF_054136105.1 Typopeltis vanoorti
TCTTAAATTATCAAATCTAGTTCAACAACTCTCCTTTAAGTAAACAGGCTAAGGTAATATTTGGGCTTATACTTAAGTCATACAACATAACAGACCTACACATACTATATCACTGGCAAGCTTAGGCAATAATTAACATTACTCACATTAGCTTTCACCTTGTAACAATGCTATCATATTTCACACAACTAAGCAAGTTATTTCTCAATGGTTAGCTAATTGCCTTCAGTCTTGAGGTAATACTAACAAAAAAAAAAAAAAAACAGCTAGAGCAATTTCTGCCTCTAGTTAAATCACATATATTAGACCTTACTTGGTATTTAGTCATCTAGTCCATATCAGTAGACCCTTGAGATTGTTATCATCTTCTTCCTTCTGATTTCTACTTACACACATGGGCACCATTTTCCGATATCGACAAGGGCACTTCCACAGGTGGAGATCATCAGGAATCTTGGCGGCTGGAAATCTGGAACTTACTTTCTATACTGCATAAATGACCCATCTAGCATCTGTTGGCTGGAACAGGGTCCCCTGAACTAGAATCGGCAGGACATATTTGAACCGGGAGCCAGAACAGAAACTGGGCAAAAGCGAACTTATGTAGCGACCACTATCTAAACGACCTCTCCTCCTAAGCAGTCTTCTAGCTAACTCGACTCACCTTCTCCGAAACGAACCCTCTTCATGACGATTGACCTTCCTCGAAAAATCTCCCTGTTTTCGTCCCCCGTTCTCTCGATGTCTTTCCTTTTATGCTGCTCAATCGACCTTGGTTCTTGTTACTTTTTTATTCCTCTGGGTATTCATAGAGGTCTTTTCCTCCCAGCTTTTAGGTCGTTGCGTTAAGGCAGGAAACCCTGTACATTCTTGACCTTTGTGTGTGTGATGGCCTTAGGTCTTATTCTTAATCCCATCTGGGATATTATTTTTGTCTTAACAATTTATTGTTACACTTCATTCAGACATTTTTTTCTTTGTCTTTTGTTGTTGTACAACAAGTCATTAGTTAAATATTAACCAAAATGACAAGTATTAAATTAATTTGAATTCCTAAGTAAAATCTGTATAGAAAGAATCTAATTTAAAATTTCTGTCTATACAAGATTTTACAGTGTTCTTGTAATTATTTTTTTTTTCTGCAGCATGTCCAGTTCATCCAAAGTAGGTGACAATTATAGGAAACTTGGTAAATGCCAGAAAGTTAAAGTAGGGATAATTTATCTTCAGAAGATGGCCACAAGGAGAGTTTATTGATAGGAAAGAATGTAACCATTTAGTTGTAGTTGTACTCTTTAAGGAATTTTGAAATCAGGTTTCAAGATACCTGAAATATATGGAGCTGGGCTATTGGAAACAGGCTTGTAGGAGTTGAAAATGCTGTATTTTCGATTGAGAGAAGCTGTTGCATGATGCATTGGATGTTAATGAGTTCTAGCTTGAGATCCTTTTGGTTGACATGACATGAGCACAATCTAATAGTTTGTATAATGCCAATTTTTTTGAGATGGATGATGCACAGATTACTGCTGTATATAGCAACCAGTGAAAGTAGGTTTGTTGTATTTGGTGGTAGTTTATCAGAAGTAGAACAGGAGAGTAAGATACCCAACAAGATATTCTGTTTTCATGGTTTTATATGGGAATGTACGTTATTTAAAGATTCATGATAAAATTCACCAGTGCAGGGGGAAAGTGAGCTTTCCATTGAAGTGCCTTCAATCTTTCTGTAAAGTTTGTTTGGCCAGTGTGGATGATGATGCAATTAGATACCAAGAAATTATGGTTTAATCCTTTATCGAAGTGCACCTTCTGGATCTGCTTACCACTGAGACTTCAATAAAGGTCAAAACCAGTCTGGATAATGGTCCTTTCCATAATGCATAGCATTATACACACCTGAAAGATGTGCTTTGCATTATGGGATACTAAGGCAGTTGATGTGAAGTCACTAGCATCTGTATACAAGTAGCCCAGTCTTGGAGATACTTCATACACAAATGTTGTTTACTTACACTTGGATAAAGGATTAAACCAAGAATATAATTTCTTGGTATCTTTAATTTATGGATAAAATAAGGATGAAAATAAGAATGTTATTTATTGTAAAGTATAATATACAGCAAAAAAAATTGTTACTACATTCAAATCTTAATGAGTAACAAATGTGCAGTACTTTCTAGGATACAGCCTATATTGCAAATTATAAAAAATTCTTCACGCTGTGATAATGAATGTACTCTTGCTACAGGAGAATCCATGGAATTCTCCTGTAGCAAGATTTTATTTGGAATAGGTTGATGCTGTGGGGTTTGGTCTCCAGAACCACTTATGGCCTTATAGAATAAGTTTATGAAAAAGATATTTGGTTTAGCAAGAGTTGAACTGTCATCATCATTTTCTGGAATATACCTTCAAGGATTGCATCAGATAAATATTAAGTACAGCTATTGCAATGTTATCTTTTTTCATTTTAAGGGATTTTTTGTAATTCCATGCTTTATATAATAGGTCCTTTGGAGTAGTATTATGGGAATTGCTGACCTGTGAAACACCATATAAAGATGTTGAATCATCTGCAATAATTTGGGGAGTAGGGAACAAAAGTCTTCATCTTCCAGTTCCTTCTACATGTCCTGAGGGCTTTAAACTTCTGATGAAGCAGTGCTGGTATGTTTTTGATAACTTAAAACAACTAGAAGTGTATCATAGTGAAATTTTATTATGTGACATTTTTATATAACAATTTTATATGACAAAAGATCCAGTTTTATAAATTTTTACATGCATGCTCAGTGCAATAATATTATTAATTTGTAACAAGTTTGATTAATTTGTAACTGTTTGATTATAATAAGCCCTTGAGATTGTCTTCCAGAGTTGTGCAATTGTATCTGCTAGCATGCCATAGTTATATCTAAGTAACCTAGTTCATATTACAGCAGTAGGAATAAAGTTTGCTATTTGCCCCTTGGTTGTAGTTTCTGCTTCTTAGATCCTCTCATTTTAAGACATACTGATGGCAGTCTGTATTTTTCATTATACAGAAAGAAACCCAATAAGGAGATGCATAAATGCTACACCTTATGGCCATCTTTCTCCCTTCACAGAAGTACTTACCACCAAAAGTCAGAGTCATTGAGTGTGTGTGCATGCACACACAGTATACTCAGGAGATGTCCTTTTGGAGCATGAAGTTCAACAGAAATACTTTTCTCTTCCATGGCAGTTTTTCTCAGTTTCCTTAAGATGTCTTCATTCCATACATACAAAGTTCATCAGGAAAATTAGAGTACTGCCCTACTCTTTAAAGCTTCGTATCATCTTTTGATAGCTTCCTTCCTTCTTGTGTTCTTCTAAAAGCCAGTTTGATTCACTATTCCATACAGAAATCTATGGGGCACCTTTTCCTGTAGAATAAACAAAGTGTCAATATGTATATGCCTAGAAGAACATCTCTTCTTTTTCTTCTTTGATTCATCAATCCAGAGATTGGTAAATATAGCAGCACATCACAACATCCTGTCTTGTGACCTTCTTTTTATCTCTTCATAACTCTTAGCGCCAGTTAGCATCATTATGTTATTTATATGTGAAATTCTTGGTCTGCCTCGTGGCCTCTTTCCTTCAACAGTCCCCTCCATTATTTCTGTAATCAGTCCCCCATGCCTCAAATGGTGTCCAATTAGGCCTTTTCTTCTCTTATTGATGTGTTTCATTAATTACCGCTCTTCATGAACTATATTTAGACTTTCTTCATTACTTTTCCTTTCTGTCCATCTAATTTTCATCATCTTTCTCCAGCACCAAAGTTTAAATTCCTCCAACTTTTTGATGTCTTGTTTTGTTAGAGTCCAGGCCTCACAACCATATAATGCAATGCTCCATATGCATGTTTTCACTAGCCTTTTATTGAGCTGGGTGCTAAGTCCTTTACTGGTAAAAATGTTTCTTCTGTTGTAGAATGCTTTTCTGGCTAAGATTATTCGTGCTGTAATATCTGATTGGTTTCTTCCATCTTGTATGATAAGAATTTTAAGATATTTAAAAGAGAATACCTGTTATATTAGGTTATTATTTATTTCCAGGTTTATTTTCATTGGATTTGCTTTACTTGTAATTAATAATTTTGTTTTCTTATAATTAATTTTTAGGCTGTATTGTGTGAAGATTTCTTCCATCTTTGTTAGGGTGGCTTTCAGTTTGTTTTCGTTATCAGCTATAACTACTTATCATCCTCAAACCATTGCCAGTTGATATTAATTCCATTTATCTTAATTCCTGTTTCTATTAGTTCTTTCAGTTTATTTATTACATCTTCAATGTACAGATTAAACAATATGGGCGAAAGAGAGCACCCCTGTCTTACACCTCTACATATTTTTGCTATTGCAGTTTTTGTCGTATTGCTGGCTGCTTCTGTTAGGGCTTCTTGATGCTTGTAAAGATTAAATATGAGCCTTCTATCTCTCCAATCTACCTTTGTTGTTTTTAGGAGATGAAACATTTGATTCCAGTCAATACTATCGAAGGCTTTCTCCAAGTCAAGAGAGACTACCAGAGTATTTTGATTCTTCTTTCAATAACTGTTCTTAGAGCTAGGATTGCTTCTCTTGTTCCCTGCTGTTTCCTGAATCCAAACTGGTCATTGCCAACATATTCTTCAACCTTTTTTTGTTAGTCTTTTTTGTATAATTTTGAGTAGTATTTTCGAAGCATGTGATAGTAAGCTTATTGTTCAATGATTTTCACACTTGTTTGCATTATTTATTTTAGGAATGGGTATGATAGAGCATTGTATAAAATCTTTGGGGATGATCCCCGTTTCATAAATATCCTTTATGATCTTGAAAAGGTATGACTTAGTTATGTTTCCTAGTATTTTATTAATTCTGAAGGGATGTTATCAATGCCTGGTGCCTTGTTGATTGACAATTCATTCAGTGCCCATTCAAATTCATCTTTTAATATAGTTGGACCAATTTCTTCCACATCAAGTCTTGTTTCATCTTCAGTAGTCTTGGCGTCTAGATATTTTTCACTATATAGATCTTCTGAGTACTCCTTCCATCTTTCCAAAATTTCTTCCTTATCTATAAGTATGTTCTCCTGTTTATTTTTGATAATTGTGCTTCTTGTCTTGCTTTGCTGGTTTATTCCTTTTATGATGTTATAAGCTTTATCAATTCTTCCAATCTTTGTTAGATCTTCTATTTCTTTACATTTCTCTGTATACCATTGTTCTTTTGCTTCTTTACACTTTCTATTTAGCATATTTTTTGTGTGTTTATTTTTGCTTTCTTCCTTTAGGGAGGTTTTGTATATTCTTCTTTCATCTATTAGATCTAGAATGTCCTGGATGATCCATGGTTTTTTTATTTGCTTCTTCCTTAATCCTATGCAGTCATCGGCAGCCTTGATGATTCAAATGAGTCCATTTTTCCTCTGTGTTTTTCTTTTCCCTCTCTCCCATTTTAATGCTTTCATCAGTCTGCTGTTTATAGTTTCTATGGTTTTCCTCTATTTTCAGGTTACTTATGTTCCATTTGGGCCTTTTCCTTAGTTGTGACAGTTTTTTAAATTTCAGATTACATTTCAATAAAACCAAATTGTGGTCACTGTCAACATCAGCTCCTGGGTAACTTTTGCATGATTTTACTTGATTTTTAAATCTATTTCTTGTCATAATATAATCTATTTGGTACCTTCCTATATCCCCTTGCATTTTCCAAGTATACCTTCTTCTTTTTTGGTACCTCATACCAGGTATTAGTAATGATCAGATTGAATTGGTGGCAGAACTCCAAAAGTCCATCTCCTCTCATTTCGGCATCCAAGTCCATACTTTCCCACCTCTCTACCATCTTTGCCTTCACCAATGACTGCATTCCAATCCCCCATGACAATAAGATTATCTTCCCTTTTGGTGAGTTTGATTAGATTCTCAATATCTACATATATTCTCTCAACTTCATCATCACTGTGGTCGCTAGTAGGCATATAATATTTATTGGCTTTGCTTCTAGTTTTACCATTATCAATCTGATACTACATTTTACTGAGTTGATTACTCTTCTTCCTCATTCCCTATTGAGAACGACCGTGACTCCATTTTTTGCTGTCTCATCACCTGAATAAATGATTCTGTAAGCACCACTCCAAAAGTCTCCAGTTCCATTCCATCTCATTTTGCTAATTCCCAATATGACTATTTTTAATCTATCCATTTCTCTCTTCAAATTTTCCAATTTGTAGGAGGGTTCTCACATTCCATGTCCCAATGAATGTACAAGGATTTCGCTGGTTTACGACCTGGGAAGCCTTGCTTCTTCCCCTGCTGTGCTCAGGTATTCAGCCATTGTGCGCTTTACTATCTTTTAGAATGTCCATCCATACTGCTATCTTACTAGGGAAAAATAGAACAAGGTGGTATCCCCTTGCCTTCCTTGTTCAGTAATAGCCTTCTAAAGAGGCTCAGTGTGCTAGTCATTTCTCATTCTTCATGATTATCCGCCTACCACAGTATCCTTTACACCGTTGTCACTTATGGTGATCTTCCGCTGATCTGGATGAAAGTTGTTGCTGTCCCAACTTCCAGTGGGCTGTAACTTATTTAATGGCAGTTAGAAGAACATCAAGAATTATATACAATACCAGGAGTTTGACATCAGGTCTTCCCATCATATGAATTCTTTCAGTCACAAGGGTCACTGGAAGAAATCTATGTGAAAATCTTGTTAAACGTTCCTTATGGTTTATATATATGTGATTACATAACTACTCTGTATTCCTATTGGACACTCGTAATTCTGATAATGTTCTCCTTTTTCATTGAAATACATGCATCATTGTAGTAAAGTTTAATTGTACTATAAATGATTTATTCTTCTTACTTGTAATCTTTCAGCACTATCACTGAAAATGGCAAAGAAACGATCAACTGAAAATTTAGCTTAGAGAAAAATAAATATCACATATATTATGTTTTTACTAAAATAAAGAGCCTAAACGACTTCATTTTGGTGATGCAAAATTATATAAATCAAATGGATATTAAATCCAGCATTATTTCAAAGCCGAATGTAGAAACTATGAAAGTTTTGTACAAAATTTGACCAGAGAGCTTATGGGAATACACTCACTGGCATTTACGAGTTGGCAGACTTATAGGAGACATATTTGCTTTCCTAAGCATCCATATATTCACCTTCTATTGGTCCATTTTGATAAGGTTTCACTGGCCTGACAACTGTTTTGAACTGGTTGGTTCTCCTCAGAAGCCAGGCAGAAATCTTAAGAGAGCAAAATCTCTCATTCAGTACTAAGGAGCTCAAAGTGTCAGAGAGGTGTATTTTTCATAAGTGAACTCTCAGTTGGTGCATGAAGTATTTACTAATTAAAATAAAGAGCCAAAAGGCTTCATTTCAGTTATGCAAATATGGAAGCTTGGGCAAGCGATCATGTCTTCTATAAGGTCCACTCTAGGGTAACTCCTGCAAGTATTCCCATAAGATCTCTGGTCAAATTTCGTGCGAAACTTCATAGTTTCTACATTCGGCTTTGAAATAATGCTGGATTTATTATCCACTTCATTTATATATTGTTTTTATTTATTTATATTTTTAATCATACTTTTTGTGTTAAATAATCATTATTAAATGCAAAATGATGTTATTTAAGTAGTTTCATCATATATCTACATAAGAAACGATTTTTCAAGTGGATGAAAAACTGTCCCACAGAATGCTTTTTTTTTTTCTTCTGTAAATTCCTGAATACTCATTTGACAGATGTAATACATAGCTTGAACCACTTACTAATATTGAATTCAGATCTAAATGGTTGTGATTCAGTGTTAATAAGCTTCTCTGTATCCTGAAATCTGCTTTTTATTATCTGTATAAAGGTCTTATGGGAAACATTGGAAACAACTTCTGAATCCAACAGGAATTAAGAAAGTTAGTAAACCATCTAGAAGAAATCACATCATGTGATTCTGAGCCTAAGCTATAATCATCACAAATTAAAGTATTGATTTATTTTCTAAATGTGCTCTGATAGTGCACATGTTACATTTTTTGAAGCATTAGCATAATTTACTATCAAACAGAATATATTTGTGTCCTTTATGTTGGTAACATGGCATCCAAATACTTGAAGTGCTTTTGAGAATAAGTAATTGGTACTCATGGTACATTTTTAATATTGACCCATCAGAAACACTACAGGAAGAAGTAGGATGGGAACTTATAGAAATGTAAATTACATTTGACAAGAAATTATATTCTTGTTTAAACCTTCATCATCATCAAATTCCTGACATCAATTACTACATGAAGAACCTACATCATTACTAACTTCCTATTTACAGTTTTTCACAATCAATTTGTTACCTGTCAAGACTCCAACATTATCAGATCTTATATTTCTGTCTTCTAAGGCAGTTTTTACTGTATCAATCCACTTATTTTATTTATTTATTCGTATGGAGTTTCCTTTTTCTCCCCATCCCTACTGGGGCGAGTTGAGCCCCCCCCTCATGGGGAGTTAAGTATTTTTGGCTGTAGATCCGTGTGTGTTCACGGGGCCAGTTTGCCTGCTTGCAGGATGAAAAACGCCAGATAAACTGGCGGGAAAAACCCTACTGCCTGTGCCCACGACCCGCTAACTTGGCTATGGCTGAGGAAGATCCCCAAATTCCTCACGTCTTCGATGGGAATCGAACCTGGGACACTCCTTCCCCAGTCATATGGTTGTGAAGCGCAAAGCCACTAGGCTAACCGCACGGACTATCAATCCACAATATCTTGGTCTTCCTGTGGGTCTTTTTCTTGCCAACTTGGCAGAGAACATTTGTTTTGCTAATCTTTCCTCTCCCATTCTGTTTATATGACCATACCACCTGAGATTAGCTCTTAACACATTCCTATATGCTAACAATGTCAAGTTCTTTCCTAATATCCTCATTTTTAATATGATATTGCTGTTGATGCCATCTGTTCATGCCCCTAATCTTTCTCAGGACTCATATCTGTAGGTCTCTAGTCTTTGGTCAAGTGTTTTACTTCTAACCCAGCTCTCAGATCCATCATCATCATCAAATTCCTGCCATGTACCCTCAAGGGGTGTACAGGATATGATAGTACTACATGAAAAAAATTACATCATTATTAATTTCCTATCTACAATTTTACTCCAAATCAGTCTGTTACTTGTCAACACTCCAATATTATCAGATCTTATATTTCTATCGTCTAAAGCACTTTGTACCGTATCAGTCCACCTATATCTTGGTCTTCCTCTGGGTCATTTTCCTGCCAACCTGGCAGAGAACACTTGTTTTGCTAATATTTCCTCGCCCATTCTGTTTAAGTGACCATACCACCTGAGATTAGCTCTGCTAACGCATTCCTGGATGCTGACAATGTCAAGTTCTTTCCTAATATCCTCGTTTTTAATATGATACTGCCATTGATGCCATCTGTTGACGCCTATAATCTTTCTCAGGACTCTCATATCTGCAGTCTCTAGTCTTTGGTCAAGTGTTTTACTTCTGACCCAGCTCTCAGATCCATAAGTTAAAACTGGTTTGAACACTGTCTTGTATACAGCTAATTTAGTGTTCCGACTAATTTCTCTCTTATTCCATATGAATTTATTCAATTGACTTCCCACCATACCAGCTTTGCTGATTCTGTTGTCTATTTCTATATTTAATTTACCATCTTCAGTAAAAATTGTGCCTAAATAGCTGAAATGTTTTACTTGTTCCACAGGTTCTCCATTCACAACACAGTTCACATTTTCAATGATTCTGCCTATTTTCATTGTCTTTGTCTTTTTATTGCTGACCTTCATACCATATCTATTACAAGAGCTATTCAATTTAGTCAGAGAATCTTGCAGACTTGTAGCGGATTTATTTAGAAGTATAACATCATCCGCATAAAGCAAAGAGCTGACATTAACATCTCCAATTTTGATATCATGTTTAATACCACTTTCCTTCATAATGTGATCCATATAGATAATGAATAACAGAGGGGATAATGTACATCCTTGTCTCACACCAGATTTAACATTAAACCATCTTCCTGTACTTCCTTCAATTCGAACTGCTGACTTACAACTCAAATAAAGACTAAGTATTGCTTGATATAATGTCCCATTGACACCATATAACTGCAGCGTATTGAATAGCTTCTCTCTTGGCACCTTGTCATATGCCTTTTCCAGATCGACAAAACTTAAATACAGATCTTTGTTATATTCCCATGCTTTCTCAACTAATTGTCGTAAAGTGAAGATCTGATCCTGACAGCCTCTATTTGGCCTGAATCCAGCTTGTTCTTAACCAAGCTTTTCTTCCACAATTCTTCTCAACCGTTTCTCAAGTATACTTGCATAGATCTTGCCAGGAACACTAAGTAGGGAAATACCTCTGTAATTCTCACATGCAGTTTTATTTCCCTTTTTATATATGGGTACTATGAGAGCTCTACTCCAATCATCGGGAATTCGTCCCTCTGTCCAGGCTTTCTGAACTATGCAGTGCAGCCACTGTAAGACTCTTATACCACCATACTTCAGCATTTCTGGTCGAATATCATCTACTCCTGCTGCCTTTCCACATTTCAAGCCTTTGATGGCTTTTTCTACTTCAAGTATGGATATGTATTCCTGACTGCATGCCTGGTCAGTGTTTTTTACCACTGTGCTGTTATCACTGCTTGTTTCGTTTAGCAGTTTTTCAAAGTAATTACTCCATACTTCAAGGATATCTTTTTCTCCCGTTTTCATGTCACCTTTATCATCTCTAATTCCCTTTATAGCACTCTTTCCTCCATCCTTAAGCTTCTTCAACAACCTCCAGAATATTTTGCCACCTTCTTGATATTTATTTTCTATATTCTTGCCAAAGTCCTCCCATGACTTTTGTTTAGCTAGTTTTACACACTGTTTAGCTTTCTTACATTTGTCTCTGTATTCTGTAAGAGTAAAAGCTGACTTATTTGCCAGGAACTTTTGATATGCTTTCTTCTTTTCATTCACTGCCTCTAACTTCCTGTGTCCACCAGGGAGTTCTGATTTTTTTATCCTTGCACACAACCTCACCACATGCCTCTCTGGCAGAATCAATCAATGTTTCCTTCAGAGTTTGCCACTGAATCTCCAAGGTTTCATTCCTGTTCTCAAACTCTTTCATTTTCTTTTCAATAATATTTCTGTATTTTAGTCTACAGTTCACATCTGAGAGCTGCTCAACTTTTATTCGCTTTAAAACTTTCTTACATGTTATTCTTTTCAATATGAAATTCAATTTTATCCTGCTCAAGACTAAATAGTGATCACTTCCAATTTCAAATCCTCTGTACACTCTGGTGTCCTGCACCAGGGAGAAAACATCACTATCAACAATAACATAGTCAATGAGACTTTTCTTATTCCTTGCCTCTTCTCTCCATGTGAATTTGTGCACATTTTTATGTTGGAACATGGTGTTAGTAATAACCAGTCCATGTCCTGAGCAGAAATCCAACAGATATTTGCCATTATTATTAGCTTTGCTCTTTTCTCCAAATTTTCCCAAAATATTTTTGTATGTCTCACAATCATTTCCTACTCTGCTATTTAGATCCCCAACAAGGACCAACTTTTCATTTTTCATTGTGTCAGTTGCTTTTTCTAAAGCCTCAAAAAATTCCTCCACTTCTACCTTAGTAGAACCTTCTGTGGGACCATAGGCACAAATAAGTCTCATTGTCCAGTTCCCCATTCTCATATTTGCCCACATTACTCTACTTGAGACTGACTGCCATTCAAGAAGATTAGCCTCGTATTTTGTGTTGAATACTATGGCTACTCCTTCTTTTCCTTGATTGTCATTGCCTGAATATAACATTTTGTATTTATTGCTCAGAAAGATCTCACCAGTTTTGGTCTTTTTTGTTTCAGTCACCCCTATTATATCGATCTGGTACTTATCTAATTCCTCAGCTAGCTCCATTTCTTTGCCATTCAGGCTTCTTACGTTGATTGTACCGATCTTTAACTCTGGTGATGTTGAGTTGGGGTTTATTTTCAGATTTGTTCCAGTAGCTGACTTTTCACTGTTCGCCCTGGTTCCCTGGCGAAAACAACGGGGGCCTTGTTTAACCGGGCGACGCCCCAGCCAGCATGAAATTTTGTCATGTTGTACCATCATTCTATATTTTGGTTTAACCAATAAGAATACAATTTGGTCGGCTAAATCCCAAATTGCCAGCCCATCCTCGTCCGTTCAGTATCCAAGTAGATACCCAACAGGGTGCACCACGAGAAGGTGAGGATTGGACATTAGGTCAGAAGCCCTGGTCGGTTCTCCGCATTCCTTTAAAGGCTATGTGGAGGTCTCCTCTTAGTTATACAGCTTTGACCCTTAAGCACCCCAGATCCATAAGTTGAAATTGGCTTGAACACTGTGTTGTATACAGCTAATTTAGTGTTTTGGCTAATTTCTTTCTTATCCCATATAAATTTATTAAGTTGACTTCCTACCATGCCATCTTTGTTGATTCTGTTATCTATTTCCATATTTAATTTACCATCTTCACTAAAGATCGTGCCTAAGTACCCGAAATGTTTTACTTGTTCTATAGGTTCTCCATTCACAATGCAGTTGATATTTTCTTTGTCTTTTTAATGCTGACCTTCATACCATATCTATTACAACAGATATTCAATTTAGTCAGGGAATCTTGCAGACTTGTAGCGGTTTTATTTAGAAGTATAACATCCGCATAAAGCAAAGAGCTGAGATTAACATATTTCTGATATCATGTTTAATACCACTTTCCTTCATAATGTGATCCATATAGATAATGAATAACAGAGGAGATAATGTACATCCTTGTCTCACACCAGATTTAACATTAAACCATCTTCCTGTACTTCCTTCAATTCTACTGCTGACTTACAACTCAAATAAAGACTAAGTATTGCTTGATATAATGTCCCATTGACACCAATCAACTGTAGCATTTTGAATAGCTTCTCTCTTGGCACCTTGTCATGTGCCTTTTCCAGATCTACAAAACTTAAATACAAATCTTTGTTATGTTCCCACAATTTCTTATCTATTTGTCGTAAAGTGAAGATCTGATCCTGACAGCCTCTATTTGACCTGAATCAAGCTTATTCTTCACCAAGCTTTTCTTCCACAATTCTTCTCAACCGTTTCTCAAGTATACTTGTATAAATCTTATCAGGAACACTCAGTAGGAAAATTCCTCTGTAATCCTCACATTCAGTTTTATTTCCCTTTTTATATATGGGCACTATGAGAGCTCTACTCCAATCCTCAGTAATTCGTTCTTCTATCCAGGCCTTCTGAACTATGCAGTGCAGCCACTGTAAGACTTTTATACCTCCATACTTGAGCATTTCTGGTCGAATATCATATACTCCTGCTGTCTTTCCACATTTCAGTCTTTTGATGGCTTTTTCTACTTCAAGTATGAATGTGTATTCTTGATTGCATGCCTAGTCAGTGTTTTTTACCCATTGATGTCACTGATTTAGCAGTTTTTCAAAGTAATTACTCCATACTTCAAGGATATCTTTTTCTCCAGATTTCGTTCATCTCTAATTCCTTTTACTGTGCTCTTTCCTCCATTTCTGAGTTTCTTCAACAACCTCCAGAATATCTTGTCACCTTCTTGATATTTATTTTCTATGTTGTTACCAAAGTCTTCCCATGACTTCTGTTTAGCTAGTTTTTACACAGTGTTTTTCTTTCTTACATTTTTCTCTGTATTCTCTAAAAGCAAAAGCTGACTTATTTACCAGAAACTTTTGATATGCTTTCTTCTTTTCCTTCACCGCCTCTTTAACTTCCTATATCCACCACGGCATTCTGATTTTTCTGTCCTTGGAGACCATCTCACCACATGCCTCTGTGACTGAATCGATCTGTTTTTTCAGGGCTTGCCACTGAATCTCCATGTTTGGTTCCTGTTCTCAAACTGTTTCATTTTTTCTTCGATAATCTTTGTGTGTTTTAGTCTACAGTTCACATCTGAGAGCTGCTCAACTTTTATTAGCATAGGAATTGAAGCCAAAAAGAGTAGAGGTACATCAGGAGGTAGGAATGCAGAAGGTTCATTTGATATTATCTGGTGTGAGATAGAGGCCAACAGAATGAAAAATTAGATGCTGCTATAATCCAGGGGACAAAAGTGAGAATTTAGTTGACATGTACTGCCAAATTAGCACAATGAGTGCAGGTTGAGTAATTATTGTGGGTAATTTCAACTATGGGGACATAGATCGGGAGGAGGAATGGTCACAGCGATGAAAGGAAATGGAATTTACACAGAGACCTGAGGCAGCATGTAGTGGAGGGGATATGACATTCAAGAGTGCTGGATCTGATCATAGCATCAGAGAACTTAACAGTAACCAGTCTAGCTATGCTACCTTCACCTGGGGAAAGTGATCATGTAGTCTTGATCTGGGAGATTGCCAGACATGCAGAATTTTAAATTAAGAAGCAATATATGCAAAATTACAGAGCAGGTGATATTATGATAAGCTGGAGTGTCAGTTTTTGGCAGTGCCATGGCATAAGAGTTTGGATGGGAGAGATGCTGGTGGTACATGGGAGATTGTCTGTGGTTGTTTAAAGAAAAAAAGGATCAGACTGTATACCCAGTCAGAAGGACAAATCAGGTAGGAATTAAATAAGTGAATAGCATCATCAAGCAGGAGTTGCAGACAAAGTTGCGGAGGGAATATAAAGAAAATGGTGATCAGCATACCTGCTGGCAGTACAAGGCACAGGCAAGAAGGTTGACCAGTATGGCAAGGAAAAGGAAGGCCAAGCTAATTATGAGAGAAAGCTAGCTCATGAGGGAAAAAAAAAAAAAAAAAAAAAAAAAAACGAGCTCTTTTGCTATGTGGCAGATAAAAGGAAGAATAAGTTTAAAAAGTGCTGATGGTGGGGAGGTAACAGATGTAAACCAAATAGTTGAATTACTGTGTGAGCATTTTGCAGGGATGTACCATCTAGGAAGTGATGTTGCAGTACCAAATATGGCATTGACTGATAGAGAATAGAGGTTGAAGAAATGAAGATGCTTAAAATATTCATAGCAGAGCCTTAGTGCAAACACAGCCGTGTGATTAGATGGCATATCAGCCTGCATATTATGAGAATGTGCAAGAGAATTATCAACTCCTCTGACCAAGCTGTTTAATTTAAGCCACAGTACTGGGAAGGTGCCAATGGAGCAAAATAGTCTCAGTACATAAAGGAAGCTCCAAGAGAGAAGTAGGAAATTATAGAGCAATCAGCACCTCACAAGTGGTGGTTAAGATATTGGAAAAATTGGTGAAAGACAGAATTCAAGACTGAGTGGATAGGAATATGAATATGGGACATTATGGTTTTGTGAAGAGTAGATCTTGCTTTAATAATTTGCTTACTTTTTATAATGAAATGATAATGGAGTTAGATAAGGGATATGGCTACTCAGTGATATTGCTAGACTTTACAAAGGATTTGACAGGATTCCACATAGAAAGCATTGCATAAATTGGAGCTAATGGGGATGGATATGAATCTGGTGATTTGGATCAGAGGATGGCTAATAGATAGATATCAGAGTGGTTTATGGAAGAGTTGAGTCCAGGAGAGGGAAGGTGACCAATGCTGTATCACAAGGTTCAGTACTTGATCTTTTGTTGTTTATTTTACATCAACAGTATAGGAAATGACTTGATAGGGAAATATTCAGTTGTTTGCTGTTGATGCTAAACTGGGAAGAACAATGGTTGCAAGGGAGCGGAGATCCCACAGGAAAGCTTAAAATAGATAATTATATGGGCAGAGGTAAATGGCTGTCAATTTATTGTGACCAAGTGTAAGGCAATGGATGCACTTTGGGGAGAAAAAGAGATCAGAAGCTGTGTACTATATTAATGGAACTGAACTACAGACAACTGATGAGACAGATGATTGTGGACAGGGAGTTGAAGTTTAGAAGGCATATTGCAAAGGTAGCCAAAACAGCATATCAAATTATGGTTGTTGAAAAACACACTGACAAGCAAGGATATAGAAGTTCCGCTATATAAGGCTACTTCTGGAATACTGCATGCAGATCTGAACAACTTGGTTCCATGAAGATCAAGTGGTTGGAGAGGATCCAGAGGCCAGCGACAAAGATTGTGGTACGGCTATGAAATGTTCTCCTATGAGAGTAGATTTATGATCTGTGGGCTTCAAAAACTAGCTGTTAGACAAAAAAAAAAAAAAAAAAAAGAGGAGACATGATAGAAGCATATGTTATTAAAGGGATTTTATAGAATTGACACTGAAGACTTTTTGTTCAGTATAATAGGAGTCATGCATGGAAATTGTGTAAGAGCATTGTTAGCAAGGATGTTAGGACTAGATTGTTTGCTTGGAGGGTGATGAATGAATTAATGGAATGAGTTTCTAGAGGTGGTTGTGAATGCTTCCTCAGTTGAATGAGTTTAAGGAGAGGTATGGTAAGTATTGAGTGAATAATGGATCTCCCATAATGAGTCTTCTGATTGTACGATGTTAATTTTAATGTCAAGATAAGCAAAGAGGATACATACAGGCCAATTATTGGAAATATCGCTTACATGCAATATGAGTCCAATATTAATGGGAACAGATTGATCAACTTTGCATCTTCAAGAAACATGGTCATTGGTACAATGTTTTAATCATAAACACATTCATTAAATGACCTGAAAGCCTCTCAGTGGAAATACCTTTAACCAAATTACCGTATTTTTCTGTGTATAAGACGAACCCTACTTTTTCAAACCCAAAATTAAGCAATCAATATTTTAAACATAAAATAGAACACATTTGATATTTTTTAAAATATTCAAAGTATATTTAGTAATTAGGTAATATTTTTAAGATGCATTTTTAGGGATGCATTTAAGATGCATTTTCTAAACTAACTTGGTTTGTGTTCTCATGGCCAACCCTTCTCTCCTCATGAAGTTGAAGCACCATTTTGCTGTGAGATTAACAATGTTCATTTCTTTTGCAAATTTTTTGTCATATTGAATAAGCTTGGTTGACACACACATATCCCACTCTGGCACTGCTCCATAATCCAAGTCTTAAGCCTCTGGCCTCTGCTTCAAGTTCGGCCATTTTGCTGGTTTTTCTCTTATGGCCCCTTCTTTTTTTGGCATCTTGAGTAGTTGTTCTTCCTGTTTTCTCTGCTGTCTAATCATACACTCAGTAGGAGGAGATCCAAACTGGCTCTTTGAAGCTTTATTTCCATGTTCTTTTGCATAATTGATTACTTTTAACTTGAAATTTGAAGAATATGACAATTGTTTTTTTATTTTCAGACATTTTTATGGGCTAGTGCTCAAAATATTGTTAATGCATTAACTTACCCTACCAACGAGTTGTAGACATGTGAATGCTTTCAGAGTTCTGATTGGTTTATTCAGAATCAGCTGTTAATGACGTCATTCGACAGTTAACAAAGACTAGTGATTGGCAGAAATCTGTTTGTGGAGACAAGGTCCCGACAGTTTCGCCACGGCAAAAACAGGTTTCTCCAATGGTTACCCCCTGTGTATAAGACGACTCCAATTTTTGGTCTAAAAATTTTAGAAAAAAGTATTGTCTTATACACGGAAAAATACGATAATCACATCCTATAGAGGGGCAAATATTGACTGACCACTATTTAGTTATATCAAAGATTAGTAGCAGATACGAGAGTGGTCTAAAAAGTATGCGGTCTAACAATGAAAAAACGAATTTATAATTTCAAAATTATTTTTATTTTTCAACATAATCCCCTTAAGACATTTATTCCAGTGATGCGCCAGTGCCATAATCTCCCTGTAGTGGTTCTCACCTCTTGATTTGAAGAAAAACGCTGACAAGCGAGGAAGAGTTTTAGTTTTGGGAAGAAACATAAGTCAGAGGGAGCAAAATCTCGGGAATAGGGTGGTTAATTTTCCCATTGCCAAAACACCTTTGTGGGCAGGTGCATTATCGTGATGAAAGATGATTTTTTCTTCTCCAAACCGGGTCTTTTCTCACAAATTTTTTCGTCTAGTCTGGTTAAAAGATTGGAATAATATTCCCCCGTTATTATTTTACCCTTTAGAAGATAATTAATAAACAAAATGCCTTTAGCATCCAAAAACACCGATGCCATGACCTTTCCTGCTGATGGAACCGATTTTGTCTTCTTTGGCACTGAACAACCGGCTTCTGTCCACTGTTTTGACTGCTATTTGGATTCTGGTGTGTAATGGTGAATCCAAGTCTCATCCATAGTAATAAATCAATGCACAAAATCAGTTTTATTCTTGTTAAAACCCTACAAGCACTGTTCAGAGATTTTCATGCGAGTTCGTTTTTGATCTGCTATGAGCAAGCGTGGCACCCATCTTGCACAAAGCTTTTTCATTTGCAATTCTTTATGCAAAATATATCCTACACGTTCTTTTGAAATGCCTAATAGCCTCAGCAATTTCATGCACTTTGACTCGCTGGTTATCCAATACCATATCATGCACTTGATCAATGATTTCTGGTGTTGTTACACTTTTTGGACGTCCTTCACATGGAGCATCTTCAAGGCTGGTATGGCCACATTTAAACTTGACCCAATTCTTAATTGTCGAAAATGAAGAAGAGTGCTCATAAACTTTTATGAACTTCGAATGAATTTCTTTTGGCATTAAACCTTCTTTTACAAAGAATTTTATAACTGCACGATACTCAATTTTATTTTCAAGGGATATAGACCATACTTTTGCTTCATAATGCTGTGTAAAACAAACTACTTGATAGAATGACGTGCAGTTTTTCATGGATGCTTATGACAGATGTACCAACTTAGAAAAAAAAAACTTGCCGATAGTGTTGCCATCTATGGTAAAGGCCAAGAACTTGTCAGACTACCCACATTTATGGATCTTATGCCAAAAAGTTTAATAATGCAAGCCTGAAGGAATCAGAAGTTAAAGCCAGACATGGTGTAATAAGTAATGAAAGCCTGTATAATCTAACTAATAATGAGAGTATTAAGGATGTATGGGAAACTTTTAACGATGTCATATTGACAACAGCAAATATGGTATTAATTAAAGTAGGTAGAGCTGGATATAACCACTGGTTTGATGTAGAATATGACTAGCAAAAAATGAGACAAATAGATGAATGCAGCAAAGAACCACACTCATGAAGCTGTAGAGAAATGTTGTATGGCCCTAAAGGACAAAAAACAAACAAAAATAAAGTGTGCATAAGAATAGAAAGAAGAAATACTATGAGGATGAACCTAAGGATTTAGAAGATCTCCCAAGTATAAGTGAAAGTAGGGCCTTCTATCAGAAGTTAAATAGAAGCAGGAAAGACTTCCGACCTAGAACAGTGTTAGGTAGGGATAAGGAAGGCATAATCCTGAGCAGAAATGAATTGGTGCCAGAAAGATGGCTAGAGCATTTTAATGAACTATTGAATGCTAATATATCTAATCAGCTGGGTGACATGGGTAAAATAGAGAGTGAAACAGAAGATTTAATAGCAATTGAACTAATACCAACAATTGCTGAATGTGGTAGCAGCAGCAGTTAGAAAAGAACAGTAAGGCCCAGGAATAGATATGATACAAGCAGAATTAATTAAAAATGCAGGTGCAGAATATTTCAAGCAGCTTTGTCAACTTATTACTGAAATCGGGATTAATGAAACAATCTCAGATGAATAGAATCTAAGCATCATCCGCCCTATCCATAAGAAAGGTGATGTAATGATCTACTATAACTATAGAGGGATCAATTTATTATGTACCACCTATAAAATTTTCTCCAACATTCTATTCAAGAAACTTTATCCCAATGTAGAAAATGTTATTGGTGATTATCAATGTGGATTCATTCCATCAAGGAAGAATGCAGTGAATTTAGAATTGAAACACATCATCTCTTCATTTGAGAGCTGCATATGATAGCAGCATACACAGATCTAATTTGTTACTCCATTCTTCTTTTTTACTAGTAAATGTTAGTGTGTACCATTATACTTGTCCTGACGAAGTCAGACAGAATAGCTGGTGAAACTTGTTGACATTTCTTGTATATCATTTACAGATCTAATTTATTTCTTGCCATGGGGGAACTACAGATGCCATAGAAACTTGACTGCCTTAGTGAATGCTATAATGAGAAACACTCTTTGTCAGATTAAAAATTAAAACACTGTATCTGATCCAATACATACAGTATAAAAAGTGGTGTTTATGCCTTAGTTTGCTTATTATTTAATATAGCACATGAAAAGGTTTAAAGGTTTTCAGAGATGCTGATCTTCTACAAGGCGATACAAATTCTGGCATATGCAGGTAATATCAGTATTATAGGAAGAACACAAAAAAAGTAATGGAAAGAACACTTTTATCAGTTTAGAAAAAAAAAGCAGCAAAGAAGATCCTGCAGATTAACCAAGAAAAAGTATATGTCACTAACTAGAAAAATTTGTGATGGTTTTTCTCAAATTGAAACTGGTTCCTATAAATTTGAAATTGTATGTAACTTTAAATATCTGGGATCAGAGGTTAATTGTAAAAATGACATCAGTGAGATTCAGTAAGGCATTTGTTCCACGAATAGATGTCTCTGTGAAAGGAAACATTTAGTCACATTTGATCTCAAGAAAAATAACTATGTACAACATACTTGTAAGACCAGGGCCCACTTATTCCTCTGAAAACTGGGTATTATCAGTGGCAGATGAAAGATTGCTAGATCTGTTGAAAGAAAAGTTATGAGACATTTTTGGAGCAGTACAAGAGAATAGTGTGTGGCAAAAAAAAAAAAAGATATAATAATGAATTGTATGGATTGTTTCATGAACGAGTCGGACATTATTAAGTACATTAAAATCAATTGATTAAATTGGACTGGATATATTATATGCATGGATAATAATAGATTACTTAAGATGTTCAGTGCTAGGCTAGAAGGAAAAAGGAAAGTTGGAAGGTCTAAATTAAGATGCGAAGGTAGTGATACATGATATTAAGGCTCTGGGAGTTGAAAATTGGAGGAACTTAGCAATGAATAAGAAAGGCTGTAGACGTTTCTCAAGAAGGCAAGGCCCACATAGGGCTGTTAAGCCAATAATAATGATGATAATGATGATGTGTTAATGTTCATCTTGGTAATTCCAGTTATGTCTGTGTTATCTCTGGAACTCTCCTGCTAATTTCACTTCTTTTGCATTAATGGTGCCTATTTTCCGATTTAGGTTTTTCTAATATCTGCTTTCCTGATAGAAACAGTGTCAGGCTTTGTCTTAATGAATAATTTTCATTTAGCATGCTTTGATCATGTTGTACCATCAAATGTACAGTAGTATATCTACTGTACAGAATACAGTTTGTTGGTTAAGTTTCAAATTTTCAGATCATCTTCTTTTCAGTACTGGCAGATGGAGACCTACTAACAGGGTGTATTATGTGTAGGTGAGGATCTTGTTTATTCAGAAGCCCCATTTCATTTTTCTGCATTCTATGGAATGACTGCAGAAATTGCTTCTCAATATTTAGCTTTGACCCTTAAATGACACACACACATACAAGAGGGGTCTGGAAAGTTGTGATAAGCACCTAGAACCAAATGATATTCAAGCAACTGATATAACCACAAGAAAGAACATACTAGTAGCAGATTTATGAAGTGTTCTTATATCCTCGTATGTTCTTTCTTGTGGTTATATCAGTTGTTTTAATATAATTTTGTTCTAGGTATTTATCAGAGCTTTCCAGAACTCCTCGTATGTGTGAATATATTGTGCACACTTATGAAATCTTAGTCCACAATGTTTACACTTCTTTTTTGCTGCAATGTCGCTAGGAGGGACATAATCTGATGTCAGGGCCTACCTAAGTCCATCAGATAAGTACAGATACCTGAGAGACTTTGATCATCTGAGTAAAAGTCTAACAAGTATAGAAAGTGACAAATATTTTAGTTTGTTTGTGCATGCACTATATGCTTGGAACTATGCACATGTGGCTATATATTGTACTGCAAGATTTTGTATGATGGAGAATTGCTTAGTAATAGGTAATTGCATTCACACAAAAATAATACATGGAGGTTTAAAATCGAAGATATAGATCTTCTTCTTCTTCTGCAGCTTTTCCCACTTAAGTAGGGTTACTGTTTGTGGTGAGTCTCCTCCACAACCTCCTGTCTTGGGCTGTAGCCATATCCATGTTCTTCATCCTCAAGTCCTCCTCCACCATCTCCCTCCATCTCTTCTTTTGCCATTCATGCTGCCTCTTCTCCTGGACATCCATCTGCATGACTTTTCTTCCCACATACTCTTCTTCCCTCCTCATCACATGACCAAACCATCTCAACCTTGCCTCCTGTATCTTTGCTCCTAAGTTCGTAACTTTCGGCGTTCTCCTTACATAGTCATTTCTTAGACGATCCTTTCTGGTCACTCCACACATCCACCTAGGCATTCTCATCTCCGCTACCTCCATCCTGCTGATGTTATTTTTCCTCAGGGCCACAGTTTCCATAGCATACATCATAGCTGGTCTCACTACTGTCCTGTAGATTTTGCCTTTTAGATTGATCGGCACCCTCTTATCACATAGCACTCCAGCCATCTCTCTCTCTCTCTCCAATTCCTCCATCCTGCTTGTATCCTGCATCCCACTTCCTTCTCAGCCTCGCCTTCCTCTTTCATTGTTGAGCTTAAGTATCTAAAGTCACTGACCTTCCTGATGACATTTCCTTCCAGCTCAAGATCTGTCTCCTGGCTGCCATCCACTTTGCAACACATACTCTGTCTTACATCTGCTCAAGCTCATACCTCTCTCTTCCAGCTTTCCTCCAACTTTTCAGTTTAGCTGCCACTTCTTCTCTTGATTCCACACACAACATGCTGTCATCTGCATACAACATAGTCCAAGGCACCTCTTCTCTCACCTCCACAATATTTAACAGGAACGGACTTAATGCTGACCCTTGATGCAAGCCAACTGTCACTGGAAAACTTTCTGTCTCTCCCATTCAGGTTCGAACTCTTGTCTTCACATTTCTGTACATCTACATCAACCTTACATATTTCTCCGGTACCTTCTTCTCCCTCAGACACCCTCCACACTTCTTGCCTTGCACTCTATCATACGCTTTCTCCAGATCAATAAATACCAGATGTAGCTCCCGTTGCTTCTCTCGAAACTTTTCCATCATCTGTCATAACCCAAAGATAGCATCTGTTGTCGATTGACCAGGCATGAAGCCAAATTGCTCCTTCGCAATCTCTGCCTCCTTCCTCACTCTTCCATCAAGAACCCTCTCTAGGATTTTCATTGTGTGGGACATCAACTTTATTTCTCTGTAATTCTTACGGTCTTGTGCATCCCCTTTACTCTTGTAGATGGGGACAAGAGTACTTTACCTCCATTCCTGGGGTATATTTTCCTGTTGACAAACGTTTATTAACTGGTCCCACAGCAGGTCAATTCCCTCTTCCCCC
The DNA here is from genome assembly GCF_054136105.1 of Typopeltis vanoorti. Taxonomy (NCBI): domain Eukaryota; kingdom Metazoa; phylum Arthropoda; class Arachnida; order Uropygi; family Thelyphonidae; genus Typopeltis; species Typopeltis vanoorti. The sequence goes on from NC_143550.1 coordinate 160,388,564, forward strand.
AGTGCCTTCCATGTCTCCACTGGGATCCTGTCAGGGCCCACCGATTTTTCATTCTTCATCCTCTTTATGGCTCCCTTCACTTCCACTCTACTAATGTTCTGCACCATCTCCTCATAAGGCTCCCCATCTTCTCTGTGAATCCTTGCATTTTCTTCATTCAAAAGCTCTTCAAAGTATATTCTCCATCTGTTTCTTATATCCACATCCCTCCTTAATACCCTTCCTCCAGAGTCTTGGATGCCTTATTTCTACATTTTGCCAATCGATAAATCTTTCTCTGTCCTTCCTTTGTTTCTAATTGATCATAAAGGTCTTGATATGCCATGGCCTTCACCTATGCAACAACTCTCTTGGCTTCTCGCTTTTTCTCTCTGTCCTCTTCCACTCTTGACTCATCCCACTTCTGCTTTGCCTTCCTCTTGGCTGTCACTGCTTGTACATTATTATTCCACCGCCAACCCTCCTGCGCTCTAATCTTTCCAGATGTTTCACCATGCACCTCAATTGCACAACTTAGAATTGCTTTTGAATTATGTCTCCACCAACCATGTACACTTTCTAGTCCATCTGAAATCCTCTCTAACACCTTCTCCCTAAAACAGTTCCTCATGCTCTCTTCTTTTAAGCGAAACCACTTAATTTTCTTCCTCCCATGGCTTCCAAAGGTTCTTATCTTCGACTTTATTTTAAAGTCTGCACACAGCAGCCAATGTTGCTGCACCACTTGATCTGTTGGAATTACCTTACAATTTTTTACTGCCTTAAGATGTTTTCTTTTAGTCAAAATGTAGTCAATCTGTGAACTATTGTTGCCACTTCTAAATGTTATCAAATGCTCTTCCCTCTTACAGAAAAAGGAGTTCACAATTGCCAGATCAAATGCTACTGCAAAGTCCAAAATCCTCTCTCCTTCCTGGTTCATCATTTCCACTCCATGGCCACTATGCACCCTTTCACAGTCCCTATTCTGTATCCCTATGTGTCCGTTCAAGTCTCGTCCGACAATCACCATCTCATTTTCTTCCAATTCCCTCATTTCTTTATCTAGCACGTTCCAGAATTCATCTTTCTCTTCTGCTGTACAGCCAACTTGTGGGGCGTATACACATAAGATGACCAGTTGCTCTTCTCCAACACCCAGTTTCATTCGCATGATCCTGTCGTTCATCCTACCCACTTCCAGTACATCACCCTTCATTCTGCCACACACCACAATTCCGACACCATTTCTTCTCTCTTTATTTCCTCATTTTCCCCCTTCACCTTGTCTCGTGCAAGAATAAAATGTCTAACTTCCTCTTCCTCCTCATGTCTGCCACCTCTCTTCCTTCCCTTTCCAGTCATTCTTCCAACATTCAACATTCCCACTCGTAACATTCTCTCCACTTGCTGGGCTTGCTTCTTTAACCGCACCCACCCTTGATGCAGTAGCCTTTGTCCACTTCTCGCAGCTATAGGGCGATGTGGCTGCACGTCGCTTAAGGGGTACACCCTAGCCCTTGTATCAGTTTCTTTTCAAATCATTTGATCATAACTGGAGAAAATCGAAGATATAGATAAGAGTAATTAATTTTTTGTATGGATAAAAAAAAATATAAAATTGCTAACATTTAAACTATCATGTAGAATGCAATGTGATTGTAGCACTAAAAGACACTGGCTGCGACTATAGCACATTTATATGGGTGATATGACATTTTCCCTTCAGTTGACAAGATCTGATTTTATATACCATCAGTGATGCAGAACTTCTCAGAACTAAGAATGTTTCAGGTTGTTATTAGATTAGTGGAGACCTTTTGAAAGCACTGATAAAAGGCATGCATTAAAAGTTCCTATTCCTTACGTAATGTGACATGAAGACAACTCCTGCCAGAGGTTGAATAACTTTTTTCTTAAAACTTTGGAGTGCAACCTGTTTACCTACTTGGCATATAAAATACCGTATTTTTCGATAGATAACGTGCACCCCCAACATTTTCATCACTCCTTTGCTGTATAGATAACGTGCAAGCACCAACTAGGAAGTATAGACATAGGACAGAGGAATTCTTTAAAAGCACGTGCATTGCTAGTAGCAGTGGTCGGTTTTTTTAATTTAAATGTAGGGCACATATGAAGTTAAAACAATTGTAAGTATTCCAAATTGGCTGTCATTCCAGGTAGTTTAACAAAAAAAACTCCAACCCTTTGATCTTGCAGTAAATAAACCATTCAAAGACAATTTGCGAGCTAAGTGGGAAGACTGGATGATGAATGGCATCCATGAATATAACAAAACAGGACAGATGAAAAGAACATCATATAAAGATATAGTTACATGGATTGTAGAAAGTTGGGCTGCAGTAAGTGAAAACTCTGTTAGAAATGGTTTCATTAAAGCATGAGGGAATGCAGTGGTGTCTGGTGACAATGATTATGAAGCTGAAGAAATACTGTTGCATTAAAAACTAAATTTTTAACGCAATTGATTCTTTCAATATTGAGTCTGATGAAGAATTTTTTGGATTTGAATAGTGTAATGTTCAATAAATATTAAGTAATACTTCTACCTTAGTTTTGTTATTATGATTTACCTCTCATACCTTTCAAATGTATATACTGCACATGTTCATTTTTAACGAATTCAGACTTCGAAAAATACGCATCATCATCATCAAATTCCTGCCATGTACCCTCAAGGGGTGTACAGGATATGATAGTAGTGCATGAAAAATTTACATCATTACTAACTCCCTATCTACAATTTTCCTCCAAATCAGTCTGTTACTTGTCAAGACTCCAACATTATCAGATCTTATATTTCTATTGTCTAAGGCACTTTGTACCATATCAATCCATCTATATCTTGGTCTTCCTCTGGGTCGTTTTCCTGCCAACCTGGTGGAGAACACTTGTTTTGCTAATCTTTCATCGACCATTCTGTTTAAGTGACCATACCACCTGAGATTAGCTCTGCTAACGCATTCCTGGATGCTGACAATGTCAAGTTCTTTCCTAATATCCTCTTTTTTAATATGATATTGTCATTGATGCCATCTGTTCACGCCTCTAATCTTTCTCAAGACTCTCATATCTGTGGTCTCTAGTCTTTGGTCAAGTGTTTTACTTCTGATCCACCTCTCAGATCCATAAGTTAAAACTGGTTTGAACACTGTCTTGTATACAGCTAATTTAGTGTTCCGACTAATTTCTCTCTTATTCCATATGAATTTATTCAATTGACTTCCTACCATACCAGCTTTGTTGATTCTGTTGTCTATTTCCATATTTAATTTACCATCTTCACTACAAATCATGCCTAAGTAGCTGAAATGTTTTACTTGTTCCACAAGTTCTCCATTCACAACACAGTTGACATTTTCAATGATTCTGCCTATTTTCATTGTCTTTGTCTTTTTATTTTTGTCGAAAAATATGGTAAATAATAATTATTCTCCCTTCTGTTAACCACGCTACCGGCTAAGCAGGGCTGCGCCTGTGTGCAAAACTTTAGTTGGCGCCCCATATCCCTTCCCCCATTAAAAAATCAGTTTATAAAAACATATCAGTGAGTAAAAATGAAATACAAAATATATTAATTATAAGTTTATTGAACAAAAAGCAGAAATTACAAAAAAAAGTATAAAAAACAATAAACATACAAGAAGGGTACAAAAACAACAAAAATAATTTGGAAAAAAATAAAGTAAATAAATAAATAATAGTAACCTAAAAGTATATAAAATAGGAACATATTAAACATTATTGGGTAAAGAAATAATTAAATAAATATTTAAAGAGAAAAAAAAATCACTTAGTGAATTGAACTTTTCCAGTTTTCGTTAATGAAAATTCTCGAATAATATCATGTATATCAAGTTGAACCCAAATATCTGACTCTATTGATATAATGGAAAGATTTGAAAGTCTGTCTTGTACCATTTTAGAGCGCAATTAGTTTTTAATAATTTTAAGTTTAGAAAAGGACCGTTCTGCAGATGCTACAGTTACCGGTACAAGTTTGGATAAACTGTGATTAAGTCGTTTGAATAAATATACTGAATTATCTGATATATATCATTTTTAAAATTAGAAATAAATGGTTTACAGTGTAAAATTTCTTTGCATAAATTGTCTGTGTCAATGTCTGAATGATTCTCATGTGTTAATTTTTGTCGTAACTTTTTACAACAAGATAATTATAGGGTTGGTGAGATGGATAGGAGGGTGGTTGATGGAGAGATATCAGAGTGGTTTATTCAGGAGTAGAGTCCAAAAGACGGCCTGTGACTAGTGGTGTGCAGCAGGGTTCTGTTCTTGGACCACTACTGTTTGATTTGTTCATTAACGATATAGGAAAGGATCTGAGAGGAACGGTTCATTTGTTTGCTGATAATGCAAAGTTGGGTAGGGCAATAGTGAATGCAGATGATGTCAAAATTTTGCAGGATGATTTGGATAGATTAGAGGACTGGGCTAAGGAGAATGGATGTCAATTTAATGTGGCAAAATGTAAGGTTATGCATTTTGGGGTGAAAAGATTAGCAGCGGTATACCACATTGGTGGAACTGTACTCCAGGAGATTGACGAGGCCAGGGATTTGGGAGTGTTGGTGGATAGGGAGTTGATGTTTAGGGGGCACATCGCAAAAGTGGCTAAATCAGCTCATCAAATCACTTGCTTGCTAAAAAATACTTTGACGAGCAGAGACAAACAGATTATTGTTCCTCTGTATCGAGCGTAGATAAGACTCCACCTAGACTACTATGCCCGAATTTTGGTGCCAGGGTTTCTTCTTGATGGGGAGGAGGTGGAGAGGATCCAGAGACGAATGACCAAGATGATAGCAGACCTATGGAATGAACCTTATGAGAACAGGTTGAAGATTTGTGGGTTGCAGAAATTGGTTGATAGGCGGAAAAGTGGTGATATGATTGAGACATTCAAATTACTGAAGGGTTTCAATAAGATTAATTCAGAAGATATTTTTGAGAATGGGACTGGTGGTGGGAAGACTAGGGGCCATCCATGGAAGCTGGGCAAGAGTGTGTTTAGCAAGGGTGTTAGAGCTATGTTTTTAACTTGGAGAGTGGTGAATGAGTGGAATAAGCTGCCAGAGTCTGTGGGTGCCATGATGAATGTTGAATAGTTGTTCTTGACATGATGTTAGGGCCTCCCTCGATGCGTCTAAGGACTCCTTGGAGTTGCCTGTACTACTACTACTACTAATTATAATAAATATTCTTTATTTTGTGAAGTACTTAACAAATACAAAAACTGAAATGAATTCATATGTTCTTTTAATAAAGTAAATCTTTCCTTCAAAGATTCTAATGTTTGATCTATTATGCAGGGAGATAAATTTACTTTAAATGAAATTTCAGGATCTACTATATTTTCATGTTCGTAATCAAATTGTGTTGTCTTTTTATGTCGCCTTAGTGGTCTACTACTACATAATACAGATTCTGCGTCAAATTTTGCTGCAATTAATTTTGAGCTTTCTACAATTTCTTTGAAAGTTTCATCAGACCTATAATCACTTAAAAATTGATTTAAATCAATCAATGCATCTAAAGCAAGTTGGAGATTCATAGATGAAGACTGCAGTATTTTGCTGATAAAATTCACGTTATTTAAAATATCATACCAAATCTTTGGCGCCTTTACTATCCTGGTGCCTGTGTGCATTGCACACATTGCACATATGGCTGGCGCACCCCTGCGGTCAAGACGTCAAGTTTATAAGGATGCAAGTGCATATTAAAATTGTAATACCATTGATATTACGTTGAAATATATGATGGATACGAACCGTATGATGATGCGTATTTGATCCATAATGGCCAGTAAGGTAGTTAATATGAGTCTGTTTTTAATAAGTAATACATATCCAACTAGATCTGAAAATAATTTTTAAAAAAATTAATAATAATAATAATCTTTGCAGATATAAACTTGGATTGTTATTCTAAGTTTTTAATGAAAAATTCCATATTTGTCCACTGTATTTTATGTTTTTGTTGGTGAAAATTATTAATTTCATTCAAGGAGTGCCAAACCAAGAAACAGACCATCTTTTCGACACATTTTGGTGCATTTAGATATAGCTGCTGTTGAGATTCTTAGTACAACAAAAGAAGAATATTTTAAAACTCAGGTATGTAGGGATATGTATAATAGGAATTTAAAACTAAATTTATAATTCTCCTTTGCATTTACAGGTTTTTATCATTTTTTCAAGGTGATCACTCAAGATATTAAATAGTTTTTTAAGTTATTCTAATACACTTCTATTTATATGGATTCTAATATTAATTTAAATTTAGAGATATTTCTATTCATTCATTCAAAAGGGCATGGGTAGGAATTTGTAATATGTACCAATTAGAAAATTGCAACAAGTTAATACATGTTGATAATCTTAAATTAAAAGTGCTTAACCTCCCTGGTTAAGCACTTTTAATTACATGAATCAAATATACCTACCATCTTACAAATCTGCAACGATAAAAACTTTAAGCAGCTTTCTGTCTTTTATCATACTTGCTTTTAATCCCTTAATTATAGTGCCACTGACAGGTTAATGGAGTTGTGACCTTTGAGACCATGTGACTTAAAGTAGACACTATTTTACCTGGAATTTCCTGTATAAGAAATTTCCTATATAAGAAATCATCGTGGTGCACCCGGTTAGGTATCTACCTGGATACTGAACGAACGAGGATTGGCTGGCAATTTGGGATTTAGCCAACCAAATTGTGTATTCTTATTGGCTTAAACGAAAACATAAATGATGGTACAACATGACAGAATTTCATGCCAGCTGGGGTGTTTCCCAGTTAAACAAGGGCCCCGTTGTTTTCACCAGGGAACCAGGGCAAGCAGTGAAAAGTCAGCTACTGGAACAAATCTTAAAATACACCCCAACTCAACATCACCAGAGTTAAAGATGTACTATCAACATAAGAAGCCTGAATGGCAAAGAAATGGAGTTAGCTGAGGAATTAAATAAGTACCATATTGACATAATAGGGTGACTGAAACAAAAAAGACAAAAACTAGTGAGATCTTTCTGAGCAATAAATACAAAATATTATATTCAGGCAATGACAATCAAGGAAAAGGAGTAGCAATAGTATTCAACACTAAATATGAGGCTAATCTTGAATGGCAGGCAGTCTCAAGTAGAGTGATGTGGGCAAATATCAGAATGGGGAACTGGACAATGAGACTTATTTGTGCCTATGGTCCGATAGAAGGTTCTACTAAGAAGTGGAGGAATTTTTTTTGAGGCTTTAGAGAAAGCAACTGACACACAATGAAAAAGGAAAAGTTGGTCCTTGTTGGGGATCTAAATAGCAGAGTAGGGAATGATTGTCAGACTGTGGAACAAGTAAAACATTTCAACTACTTAGGCACGATTTTTAGTGAAGATGGTAAATTAAATATGGAAATAGACAACAGAATCAACAAAGCTGGTATGGTAGGAAGTCAATTGAATAAATTCATATGGAATAAGAGAGAAATTAGTCAGAACACTAAATTAGCTGTATACAAGACAGTGTTCAAACCAGTTTTAACTTATGGATCTGAGAGCTGGGTCAGAAGTAAAACACTTGACCAAAGACTAGAGACCGCAGATATGAGAGTCCTGAGAAAGATTATAGGCATGAACAGATGGCATCAATGGCAATATCATATTAAAAATGAGGATATTAGGAAAGAACTTGACACTGTCAGCATCCAGGAGTGCATTAGCAGAGCTAATCTCATGTGGTATGGTCACTTAAACAGAATGGGCGAGGAAAGATTAGCAAAACAAGTGTTCTCTGCCAGGTTGGCAGAAAAACAACCCAGAGGAAGACCAAGATATAGGTGGATTGATATGGTACAAAGTGCCTTAGACGATAAAAAAATAAAATCTGATAATGTTGGAATCTTGACAAGTAATAGACTGATTTAGAGGAAAATTGTAGATAGGAAGTTAGTAATGATGTAAATTTTTCATGTAGTACTGTCATATCCTGTACACCCCTTGAGGGTGCATGTCTGGAGTTTGATGATGAATTCTTTATAGCTGTATAAAGAATTGGAAATGACAGATTGGCAGAAATAAAGACCAAGATCTTGAATATATTACAGTTAGCATACCCTTACAAGACAGGTATGTAAGATTCTGAACATATTGGAGACTTCAAAAATACAAGCAGTATGTTTGAAATATAACAATTTAGTATACTGCAAAAAAAATTACTATCATATCCTGTACACCCCTTGAGGGTACATGGCAGGAATCTGATGATGAATTTAGAATCTCCCATAAACGCTATTACTCTACTTTGTAAATCTTCCAGCATCTTGCTCCTCTATCACTACATGATATTAGGTTCTGATGATTGTTCTGCTTACTGTGCAGGTAGGAAATCATCATTATTGGATGAAAATATTTATTAAGTTGTCACTGAACCTCATTGACTGAGCTTGGAGGAATTAATCAATATTGTGAGAGATGAATTTATCTAAACAATCTGAACCAGGATCTCATCTTCATAAATGAAACTTATTAGCCTTAGGAACAAAAATTTGGCTTTTTAAATAGAAACAAAGTTTTAGTTTCATATTTTGAGACATAAATGAAACCAGATTTTTTTTTATCTAGACTTTTTAGGGAAATAAATAGTTTCCAAGCTGAAGGATCAATACATATTTGTTCTTCTATGCACAAGCTTACAACCAGTTTGTAGCATAACAGTAAAGAAAAATTTGTCATGTTACTCATATACGAAATAAGTATGAAGGAAGCATTTGAAGATACTTTGTAGCTAATGGAAGTAGTAAATTACGAAGGTTCCCATAGGATATTTTTGGTTTCATTGCATTATGAAATGAAAAAAAAAAAAAAAATTCAATAAATAAATTAAATTCTGCTTGGTATATATAAGGAGGATTTATAACACATTGATTCTTTTTTTATAGTTATTGGACTGCATGACAAAGAACATTTTTAAAAAAAAATAGCTTTCTTGAAAATACTCAAGAAAAAACTTCAAGAAGAGAGAATGTTAAACACTAGCCTCTTCTTTGTTTCAAGATATGCCATCACTGCATATTAAATTTAATGGGTCTCTTGTAAAAGTATGTTAAAGCATTGGACAAAATGGAACTGCATTCTAGTGCCTATCTGAAAGATTTCCAAAACTTTCAGAAGCCAAAGTTGAGGAAGGTATGTGGTTCTCAGAATTATTTGGATGACCCACATTATTTTACAATCAGTCATTCCATTTTACTAAGTGGACTTCATATCACAATGAAAGCCAGTATACAGAATTTGTTTCAATAGTGAAATGCAGTGAGTTGGAATCATCATCATCATGCATATTAAGGATTTAGGATCTAGCATGGCCTGTTCCGGCCTTAGAAGTCATCGTTTAAGAGGACGTCCTGGCTTTCTTTTTCCTAATGGCTTGTACTTTAAGGCTTGTTTTGGTAATTCCAACTCACTGAAATGCAGTGAGTTGGAATAATTAAATTATGAAAACTGAGGAAAATTCATGTAAAAAAACTTTATGAACATAGAATTTTTTTTGCCTGTCATACTGAGGCAAAAATTCTATGTTAATGAAGTTTTTTACAGGAGTTTTTCTCCATTTTTATAATTCTTTTAAAAGTATACAAGATAAGCAGAAGTGAAACTTCCTAAAAGAAGAATAAAAGAGGTTGCTGGCATTTGAAATTAGGCATTATAGATGACTCCTGAAGATACCATATACTGATCATGTCACAAATTTTGAAGTAAGACAAAGAATCAGTTCAAGAGATAACTAAGATTCAGAGGAAATAACTCATTTGGCTTCATATTGCAGATCACTTGGTCTCTCAATGCAAGCAAGTTTTTGCAACACCTACTCTAGGAACTTGAAAAAGAACAGACCTACAACAAACTGGATATACAATGTAAAATATTGTATATCCAGTTTACTGGATATACAATATTTTATATTGTACATTGGACAGCTCTGTAAATGAAGCACCTGTCGAATATTGTATATTGGACAGGTGCTTCATTTACAGAGCTGAAATCAAAGTGTTAATCAAGGACTAAGTAGAAGATTTCTGTGTGGAATATTTCCTGATATCTATTCGATACTTCTTTGTGGATTATGGGAAGAAGAAAATATGGGATACTGGGGATGTGTGGTGTAATTTTCATAAATTGCTGATCAGCGAGCAAGGAATGTGATTCAAGTAATCCTATAGGAATTCAAGGGAATTACTATAGGATTACTAGTTGAAAGGTTGCAGTTTCCAGTTAACTGCCAGTATTGTAGGCTGATTGCAGAGTGTTGCAGTTCAGGAAAGAAACTGGGCTGAACAGTATTTGCTGAGCCAGTGGTAGGCACCCATATTTCATTGATACTTGTAGCTAATATAAGCTGTTCCACTCTGTGCAAGCCCAGAGGGAGGGGCAGACCTGAGGAATGGCTGATCATGGAATTTAGAGGTTGAATAGTAATATTTCCTAAATCATAATCTAAGATACTCTCCTCTATGTAGGCTTTGAAAGTTGGCGCTTAGCTATGGTACTACCTATATCTAATCATTGATGTTCTGCAATTTGCACCCAAGACATATCTGAAAATAAATCCAAAAAGGCAGCTTTCTCCAGTGTTCAGTGATCAGTTGCTTTTATTTTTTTTATTCTTGTTAGAGAATTCTTGTTGAGTTAACTAGTGGTATTAATCAAGTGTAACTAAAGTACATTGTAAAACTGGGCACTTCCATAGCACTATCCAAAGGCTGACACAATATACACTTGTTGGTTTTAAGACCTAGTTTTCATTCTTATGTAGAATGTTAAAAAACTTTGAAGGACTTTCAGCTGCAGGTGAATTATTCAGTTTCATGTGAAAGTGAGAGTTTTCTCACAAAACAGAGAAACTGACCAGATAATATATACGCTTTGACAGATATAGTAGACTGTAGATATTTAAGTAGTCAGGTTGAATCTGACATGCTATGGAGAGGATGAATGAGTATATAATTTATATATATTTTTTTCATTTGTGTTTGCATATCATTTATTTTCTTATTTTTGACATAGGCTACATGGAAAGAAGAAATTCAACAGTATATGCAGAATATCAGGCGTGAAGGACATCATGTTCCACGTATGGAAGAAGATTTAATTAGGAGAAGAAGAGATGAATTACAGCATGCAAAAGATATTAGAGAGCATTACGAGAGAAAACTCGAAAGAGCTAATAATTTGTATATGGAATTAGCCGCTTGTGTGTTGCAGCTGGAACATAGAGAAAGAGAACTCATAAAGTAAGTTAACTAAATAATTGTTTAATTCTTTTATAGCTTGGATTATTTGCTTAATAGGAACCACTAAAGCTCAATATAGGGCAGTAGCCATAGCCATAAATTTTTATTGAAAGTTTTTCATTTTACCTGGCATAAAGAAAATATTCACAAAAAAAAGTATATACATACTTATATAATGAATGCATAGAGAACACGAGCTCCACTTAATTACACAGACTGCAGTATTTGAAGTTTTATTCTTCACACCCCCTACTACTAACAGAAATGTAGATAATAATTATCAAATAATGAAATGCAGGTTCGATAGTATTATTTTATAATATAAATCAAATACCTAGTGGAAAAAAAAACAGTAACACAATTATAGAGCCTCTGTAGCTCAGTCGATATAGACGAAGCTCTTTGGTCGGAAAGACCCTAGGTTTGATTGCCGTCCATGACATGAGGAACCGTTATCTGGTCTTTTTTGACTAAAGGTGAGTAAGCCGGTCCCATATGAAAGTAGAGGGTGTTTTTCACCCGGAAACTTGGGATTTTCATCCCTCAGAAGAGGCAAACCGGACCTATGAGCACACGCATCTACAGACATAGGATACTCCTGGAATGAGGATTAACCGACCTATTCCGTGGGATTATCAGTTCTGAATGCTGCATGGGGAAGTGTAGGTCTACGTGTGAGGTACCTACCTAAGCATCATGCTGAAATAAAAGATGTGTGGACAAAACATGTACTGTCTTTAGTCACACTGATACTAGCCTTTCATTGTCAAGTCAATCTCCTCTCCCTCCACTACCACCACCTTTCTGTATACAGCCTGTTTCCACAAGTAATGCCATATCCAGTGATTCTTGTGACTGCAAAGGTGTATCTTCCCTAGTTAGAGTAAATGCCAACAAGATCCGTGTTTTAGATGTTTTTCCTCTCTATGTGAAACACCTTGTTTATTGGAGGCCTGAAGTGGCTTGCTGTCATGGTTTGGTCTTATTCCCCACCGTTCTCACATGCAGGCAAGCAAATTGCACTTTGGGGACCTGGCTCTTTCCCATTAGAGGATACAGCAGTAAAACAGTTCTGGAAGTCTACAACTAGATAGCACACTGGGCCAAATCCGAGAGTAATGAATTGGGAGGTTTTCCAATCAGCTGGTGATAAATCCTTCTGCCAATTTGTGCCTGGATGGAGTCCAAATATTGTACTATGCATGTGGGAAACTACCAAAAGAGAGACTTGGTCCCTCTGTTTGCTAGTGAAGAGAGAACGAGGTACTCTCTACCACATCTGGACAGTATGTTCACAAGTCTTTCACCTTCCATTACATGCTACTGTTCTTTATTTATCGCTTCCTTCTCACATATAATGAAGAACAACTTAACAAAATACGGTTTTATATGCACATACAATCACATAAAAAATCCCACAGAAAGCAGCTATAAAACAACAATCTAACCAAAAAATGTAAAAAGCTACAAAAATTCAACTAAGAGAAAATTGCAAATGTTAATAATGCTTACCAAAACGTTTCCATGTCCAGTTTACCAACATTCGTGGTCTTAACAGCAATATAAACCATATCCACCATCACTTACAGTCACCTAAACTACACTTATTCCTAATGGAACTTGAGTTGGTGACCTGAATAACTACTGTCTACCTCTCTAAGACTGCTTGATGCTATTCAGAAGAAGACACTCCCGTTATTGATCCTTCACAAATCTGTTCCAATCATACTTTTTCATAGACATTCAGTTTCTGCTTTATGCTTTTTCTACAATTACTTTCATGAACAGTTCTCTGCTGACCTGGCTACTGCCATTCCTCCACTTTCTTCCAAACTATCAGAACAGCAGTAGCTGATCAACACCCACTTACAATCCAGTTCCAAACATAAGGAAACCAATTTCATACTCCTCTTTCATTCTATGTACATCAGTTGTTTGAATATCCCCCCCCCCCTTTTCAGATATTTAAACACACACATGCACCATAAACGGATTCCTCCTTTCTTCTTACCCTCTTGCCCATATATAGCACTGAGATGTGCTAAATGTGGTATTTGTGACCTTTCATGTTTTGGTTCAGCATATAAAAAGTTGCCAACCTTCTTTGTACATATCGATATTCGATTCCTAGCTAGCATGAGTCAACGAGGAAGCAAGGTTAGTAACCCATCTCTGAGATGAAAAAAAATTTAAAAGAATAAATAGAAATAGTAATAGATTAATAAATTGGAAACAAAGCCAAAATAAGAATAATGCATTTTGAAAATGGAATAATTTAAAAATAGGTAGCTAGAATGTAAGATCATTAATTAAAGGGGGGAAGGGAATATACATACAATGACATTTTCGGAAACAGAACAAAAAAATGGTAAAGGAATATGCAATTACAAACTTACATATTGCATGTAATGCAGTGAGTAAAAACATTACAGCTCAAGCAGGAGGTTGCAATATTGATACACAAAAATTTTTTAAACCCTACAAAATGATATAATTAGATATTAGAATTCTTATAATAATGCTTAAAAAACTTAAATTTTTTATTAGTATTCATAACTGAGAAGTAGGAAAACCAGAAGTAGAATGGAGATTTTTACAGTTGTACTCTATAAAAATAAACAACCTTAAATTATTATTATAGGTGGAAACTAAATACCAGAATTGGAAGCCAGATCATATAAGGTGTTTATCAGCATATTAATGAAATAGTGCAAAATCAGAATGGATGCAATTTAGCACTAATAATGAAATAGTAATTAATAATGCCTTCATACCACATAATTAAAGATGTATAAAAACTAATGAAATGATGATTTACAATAAAGCAATAGATGATAACCTGTGTTTAAGCTAAACAGGAATATGACAAGTACAGCATGCATTTCAGCTTAGCTGCTAGATTGAAGCTCATATTTGACTGTTTATCAGAATGAAGACACCGTATTCTCTCTTATGAATGAAATAAATAGTGTAATGATTCCAGTATTTTTCTCTATTACAGACACCATTGAATTACAGTATATATATAAAACCCTCTAACATGCACAACATGAATCAAAGTGGACTTAAAGCCTAAAGTTCTAGGAAAGACAGCCTCTGTGTATAATGGTATGAAGCTGTGAGTAGGAAGATGAATAATGTCGTTCCCATATTTTTGGAGGTTTCATATATCCTTGTTTGCTTGTTGATTTTTAAAAGCAGATTCTGATTTAAAAAAAAAGAAAAAGAAGAAAAAAAAATCATGTTTGTAATGTTGTAATGCAGCATAATAATTTCTTCTAACTTGATTCTTTTGGTAGTATCCATAGCATGGTATGGTTTTTGCTACACCTGACTGTCTTATAGACAGTCAGGTGTAGCAAAACACACGCAATGTATATTATTTTGTTTATTGTTCGTTAGTATGTCTTAGACTCATGTTTGTGATAGTAAACGATGGAGTTCTGTATGTTACGTTATTCTCTTTATCATTCTAAGGAGATCTAACAAGTCACATTCTCTGTAGAATTGCAATTAGTAAATAATTTGAGAGATATCAGTTAATGTACAGAAGAGGAAACATAGCATTTAGCTAAACGTTTTGTAGTTTTATTTTGACTGTGGGGAACTTGACTTCATATACAATTTTAATCTCAGTCACTGTCTTCTCCCTTTATATATTTTTTATATTTCTACTTATTCATTTAATTATTTCCTGAAGTGGACATACTAACTATAATCATACCAACAATTTAAGTATGCCATTTCATTGAGCAGTTTCTAAAGGTGATTCTGAGGAAAATACTTTCATTGTAGATTTCATGGAGTATGCATCTTGTTTCCAGTTACTTTAAGCATATGTCACTCCCATTGATATATAAAGGCTAAAAACATTATATTGCTCTTCAGTATTAATCTTGCATTTCTTCCATGGAGAGTAGACACAGATCCCTATAAAAATTTTCAGAGATCACAGAATTAACATTGCAAGTTTTTCTTCTTTTTCTGATTTTCACTCCTTTCTTCTCTTCCCTTTCTTCTCTCTCCCTCTCTCTCTCTCTAGCATTTCCAGGTGACATCTGTTCCTAAACCCACACCTAACATGCACATGTCCATTACTGTGATTCAAAGGGGCACTTAAGTGATAACATGATCATGCTGCAATGATTTTTGGAAAACTGTTATAATAAAAAAGATTTTACATACATAATATTAATGTGTAGCTTCCTGAGGATTACAATATCAAGGTAAACATGTTAACTATTTAAAATATATTCAAGTTTCCTCTTTGTATTGCTAGTGCTTATCCTCATGGCTGTTTTGGTAATACTGGGCAGTATTAAGAAATGTAAACAAATAAGTTTCGAAAATGTTTTATCATGTTTGCACTTCAATGGATTTTCAATGGCATCAGAAGTCTGGAAAAATTACTTATTGGGATGAGACCTAATACAGAGAGTTTATCTATGGTATGCAAATGAAATAAGGATATAAATATTATTGAGCATGTATATGTCTGGCAAAGGTACAGAAATGTACATTTCAAGTATTTAACAACTTCCTAGTGCTGTTTCACTCCATTAATCTTTGAACATGAGTTTCTCCCATCACTTAAGCCCTAACAAACAGACAGCTGGAATATCAACATGTGTGCTAAAGGAATGTCCAGTCAAATTGGCTAGGCTCTTGATATATTTGTATAACTTGAGTCTCAGCTCAGGAAAGATGCACAGGGAATGGAAAGGATGTTAAATTCTGAATGAAACTGAAATTAAATCCATTTATGTTTCATTCAGATTTAACATGCATTAACATTCCCGGGGCCAATATTGGTATATCAGAAGAAATAAAGCAAATTGTAATTTATAAGCAACATTAGTAATTTGAGTAAGACTTGTCTATGCATCATGTTGTAAATAATTATTGTAAATTTTCTAATGTTTAAACTATGTGGATTTTGTGCAAATACTTGTGTACTGCCGGGAGAAAGACAATTGGATTAGATAGTGATGGCCTGAAACTAAACATGTGCACCAAATAGGACGCACATGCGGGTTTCCTCCGTAAAGCACGCTAGGGGAGAGTGTGGTGCTAGGTGCTGGAAAAAGTAAGGTGTCGTGGGAAAAGGGAGAGAGTAGGATGACGTAGGGAGGAAACATTGGGCGCGCAATTTAAAAGTGTAGCGGCGCTTGTTCATAGCTTTTTTTCTTTTCCCCTTGAATTGGAGTGGTCATCGAGATAGAGGTCGGAGCACGCTGAAGTGTCTATGGCAAGTTTGCTGGTCAATGAGTAGTCCAGCGGATCAGAGCTCCTGATCACCACGGAGATCAATAAGCCATGCCGAGCCAGTCGACCTGAGAATGGTGAGCCAGATTTACCTTTTGGCAGAAATGTGTCTAGTCCAAGTCCATCAGTCGAATAGTGCAGATGAAATCAGTTAAGAGAAGAATCGAGGAAACAAAGTTCTGTCGAGATGCGTGTGAAGGTCGAATAATTCCCCAGCCTTTGGTAATGTAGAATTTTGATCTGTTATATAATTGTGTTGAGGGGAACAACCTGTAATTGTAAAAAGGACTTTAGGTTTATAATGTTTCAATTAATGAAAGGACTTTAGAGATTATGCTAAAGGAAGTAGAGGAACTTTAAGTTTTGGATGGAGGAATTGTGTGGAAGCTCGTTGAGATAACTCTGTTATTGATAAATGAATGACCTTTAGCATTGTTATGTGTAAAATGGATAATTGATAATAGAATTTCCTACTTGAAATAATGTTTTAACATATTACTGGAGACAAGTTAAGGGGATAAAAAACCCCTTATTGTTTTTCAGCCAGTAAGCGAAACTACGATTGAAAACTACGATCTGTAACGTTTCTTTGCCGACGAACTGTCAGCGTATCCAAGCATAAGTGACCACTTGGTAGTGCCACACCACGGCAACTCGTTGCAAAGGTGGAGCATGCTCCCTCACTGTTCTTGATATTTTCTCATAATGTAAAACACACAGCTCTTAAGAGATGTAGTACTGTTTTACATTATGAGGAGAGGTCACTACCCAGACCGGTTTCAACCTTTTTTGAGGTCTCATCAGTGAGTAGCTAGACCTAGAATATCAGAGATTAGGTGAAGAAAACTTGCATACTTTTGCTATACGATTGCCGGAAAGGTGTGCCACTATATTGTATTATAACATAGTATATAACTAAGATGAAAAGCCAAACGGCTATTTTTCTGGCGAGGTTGATACAAGTTAAGGGGATAAAAATCCCTTATTGTTTTTCAGCCAGTAAGCGAAACTACGATCGAAAACTACGATCTGTAACGTTTCTTTGCCGACGAACTGTCAGCGTATCCAAGCGTAAGTGACCACTGGCTGAAAAACAATAAGGGATTTTTATCCCCTTAACTTGTATCAACCTCGCCAGAAAAATAGCCGTTTGGCTTTTCATCTTAGTTATATACTATGTTATAATACAATATAGTGACACACCTTTCCGGCAATCGTATAGCAAAAGTATGTAAGTTTTCTTCACCTAATCTCTGATATTCTAGGTCTAGCTACTCACTGATGAGACCTCAAAAAAGGTTGAAACCGGTCTGGGTAGTGACCGCTCCTCATAATGTAAAACAGTACTACATCTCTTAAGAGCTGTGTGTTTTACATTATGAGAAAATATCAAGAACAGTGAGGGAGCTTGCTCCACCTTTGCAACGAGTTGCCGTGGTGTGGCACTACCAAGTGGTCACTTACGCTTGGATACGCTGACAGTTCGTCGGCAAAGAAACGTTACAGATCATAGTTTTCGATCGTAGTTTCGCTTACTGGCTGAAAAACAATAAGGGATTTTTATCCCCTTAACTTGTATAAACCTCGCCAGAAAAATAGCCGTTTGGCTTTTCATATTACTGGAGAATTAGAAATTTTAGTTGAGTATACTCATTACCTGAAGTTAGTGCAGTTCTATGTCAGAGTTTGTTCATAAAGTGTAAATTGTCTGATTTTGTAATTAAATGTTTTTCTTTAGTATTAATTGATGACTTGCCTGATTTCCTTTCTATTGCACCGCTCATTAAGTTAGAACCAAGGCAGGAGGTAAAATACAAGGGAGGCTATGACTGTGAAATGAATCTTAGTTATTTGATGAATTCAGAATTTAATGAAAGTGCTTAAGAGATATTAGAAGTGTACTAAACTGAGTTCTAGTTCCTTGATTTTGCATTGTTCAATAGTCTAGGATTTAGGGTGGTGCAGTATAATAGAAATTTTCTCTGAATCTGAAAAGGAACTGGCACCAGTACTGAAACAAAGGAATTAGCGCTATCCCACGGCAATCCCTTTGTCTTCAATCCACGTGCACTACTCTTAAGAAAGTTTAACGGCCCAGATTAAATATTGAGACTGCATAGGAATTAAAGTAGCAAAGAACTTTGATTGAAATTTGGTTAAGGAAATTATATGAGGGAAAAGTCAGGTTTAAGATCATAAACCACGACGTTAGGAGAGAATAGAATAAATATTACAATGTATAATAGTTCCATTGTACAAGTGTGGTGCAAAAATTGATGTGCCTGACTGACCTATCAATATCTCTGGAGTGGCCATGAAGATAGACAAGTTGGTAAGAAATTGCAAACTTGTAGACAGACAAGTTATACAAAGAACAGCATGGGTTTACTAAAGGGAGGTCACCTCTAAGTATGTACTTATTTTAGAACGATGTTACACCTGAGATGGATAAAGAGAATGGCTACGCTTTGATACTGTTAAACTTTATTAAGGCATTTGAAAGGCTGTTGCATAAACTAGACAAATAAGATTGAAATATAAGCTGCTAGTTTAGATAAGTGGGTGGCTGATGGATAGATATCAGAAACCTGGTATATGGGGGCAGGGAAGAGAATCTGTTAGATTTTATGTGACAGGAGGTGTGCCTCTGGGATTAGTCCTTGGACTGTTTTGTTTAATCTGTATATTAATATTGGAAAGGACCTGACAGGAGATCTTCAGTTGTTTGCTGGTGATGCAAAGATAGTCAGAACAATCAGATATGCCACTGATATACAACATTTATAGGGTAATTTGAATAGGCTGGAAGTGTGGGCAAATGATAATGGCTCTCAGTTTAATGTTTGTGGTGGGATATCCAACAGCATATTATATTAGTGTGATTATGCTTGGAGTAACCATTGAGGCTAGAGATCTTGGAATTACGGCAGATAGTAAATTTAAGTTCTAGGGTCATCGGAGAAATTGCAAATACAGTTCAGAGGATTATTGCAGTGTTAAACCAAATCTGGAAGTTATTTTGCCTCTTTATAGGGCCTTGATATGACCATTCCTGGACTACTGTGCACAATTTGGTCTCTTGGTTCCAAAGGGATAAAAAAAGTTGTGGAAGTGCTGCAAGGAAAAGTCCCTAAGATGGGATTATGGAATGTACATTATGAGGATAGTTGGAGATTATTTGTATTGCAGACACTCGTAGACAGGAGAAAAGGGGATGATATGATTTGAAGTCTAAAAACTTCTGAGAGGATGTTATAGGATATCAGTTGAAGTTTTTTACATTAGATGGATGATAGAGAGAGGACAAGGAGACATTCATGAAAGTTTAATATGCACTGGAGAAAGGGGTTAGGGCTAACTTTTTCTTTCACAGAGCAGTGAGTGAGTGGAACACTTTGCTTATTGAAGTTGTGAGTGCATATAGTTTGAGTCAGTTTAAGAGAAGGTATGACAGCTGGTGTGGGTGATTGTGGCCTCCCTCAATGAGTCCTCAACTCCATGGAAGTCTAATAATAATATTTAACCACTTCCTACATTGGTTGGTACAGCATGTTCACTGTCACCAACCAGAATCAGAACAGTTAAATCTTTTAACTGAAAGATCTGGGGTTAAATCTCCATGGCTTTTTGATTGAAAGTAAGTTAACTGGCCTTTCTACAAACATATTTTTTCTCTGGAAAAATGAATCTGGCCAAAAAACATATACAATCAACAAACAGACATAATATACTATCGCATGGTCGTATTGCTTTTTTTATAATGTTAAATTCTGAAAGTTCAGCATATAAAGTTATACTCTATAACTCTTGATATGCAGCTTCACATTTAGTAATAATTTGCTTTGTATAATTTGTAATTATTAATAAATTTGTATAATTTAGTAATAATTTGCTGGCTTTGTTGGCTGAGTGGTTATTGTATCCACTCTCCAGCCAAAAGACTGTGGGTTTGAATTCTGGCATGGGTGTTTGTGGTTGTCTGTGGAAATACTAGTAGTGGTGGTCAGCAGTAGATGGCGTTGGTGTAGTTTCGGTTAGTTGTAGAGTAGGTGCCCTCCCTTGATGAGTCTTTGGATTGCCTGGAGGTGTTAAGTATTAATAATAACAGTACTGGTTTTATGAATACATATTGTATTATTATGATTGTCAGTGTATTCATTATAATTCTAGACTTTTTTTAAAATTGAGATACCTTTTCTGTTTTAGTCAGTAGAATGTATACCTCTTGTTTTAAGAAACCTAGATTGAAATTAATATTGCCAGGTAAAATGCCAATGAGGATGTAACTCTGAAGTTGGAAACTCCAATTTTTTTGAAAAATAGAAAGGCTAGCCTGAGAACACTGTTATACAGTGTATCATTTTATCATTATTATTAGCCATTTTATAGCCATAGCTGTTTCAGCATTACACTTAAACTGTGTACGTTGATTATGATCATTCTGTGTGAATGCATGCACACACATGTGAAGACATGTTCGTCACTTAAGAATACCAAAAGCATGACTTTCTAACTATTAACATGTCCTGTGGATTGTTTGTATTTATTTACTGGTCTTGAAAGTATGTTAAGCATAAAGTTCAGGTCCACAATTTAATATTTAAAGTTATTTAGTTCAAATAATTTTAAAGTTGAATCTCTAGTACTCTTGTTATCTAAATATCTTTTACCATTTTTCAGAAGAGAACAGAGCCTTCAATTAAATATTTCTAATTATAAAGCACCAAAGAAACGTATTGTTAGACCTCTTTTGAAAGCACATGAAAGGTTCAACAAAAAACGGTGTTATAAATCCCAATCTGAGCAAACAAGGTAAAAGAGGACTTTCATAATAACTGACTTTTTTTGTATTTACTTAACACAAATGTTTTAGATATACAGTCATACCTCGATTAACGAAGAGGATGCATTCCATGAAATTACTTTGTTAAGCGAAACTTCGTTCTCAGAGGTAAAAATACTATGGTCATATTGGGATATGTTCATATGTAAAGAAAATGAAAGACTTTAGTTTAAAAAGAGAAAAGCTTTATTAAATGAAAAGTCAATATTACATACCTGACAAAGATAAAATCACATTTTAAAATACAAATCTAAAGTTCGATTGTTTATTCTTTTTTTTCCTCTTTCATTTAATAATTGCCTATATGGATTTATTGCATTTAACACTGATCACTTAATGATAACACTTCTTCCTAAATCAGGATCATTTTCACTGAAAAAATTTTAAATGTTTTCAATGTCATTCAAGCACCTTTTTAAATCTTTGGTTGCTAACACTTTTTCGGTAGGAACTTCTTTAATTTCATCTTCATTTTCTTTGGCTTCATTGCTAACAAGTTTTTCTAAATCTTCCACTGAAAAACCATCATCTTCTGCATTTAATAAATTTCTTACATCTTCTTTATCAACATTTTCGAAACCTATTGATTGAGCCATCTGGATAACTTCATTTCTAATCTCTTGAATGTTATTTTCTTCTTCTTCTAGTACAGCTTCTGGTCATAATTTGTGCCAAACTCCATTTAAGCATTTCTGAGTGACTTCTTTCCAAGTGCTATTAATGTTTTCAATTGCGTCTTTAATGGTGTAGTTTTTCCAAAATGTTTTAATTGACATTTGCTCTTTATCTTCTAGTTCAATTAACCCTCTCATGCATGAATGTTTATATTCATTTATAAAAAATTATAATGATGATAGAGTACCATTTAATCTTACAGTTATGTTGGAGGTTTAATGGATTTATTACAACACTCAAAAAGAATTAAAATAGAATTTAATACTTCCTATATTTCGTCCTAGTCACTAGGACATCTACGGGGATTACAAAGACAATTAATGTAACATGCACACAAAAACTTACAATACTAAACCCAACCACGTGGGTGACAATAAAGTCATATCTAGGTGGAGCGCCCTCTAAGGGCAGTTGTAGGTGGCCTGGAATGTAAGGTGGGACCTCTGGTGATGACTGTTTCCCAAATCTTCGGAAGCTTAATGCAACCATATTTGTTCAGATTTGGTTGGTTTTTGAGAGCTGCTGCTGCTTCTAAGAAAAGTCTCTCTTTCTTGAATTTGCTGTGGTAGAGCATGGTGGTTTTCTTCCATGATACTCTGTGGGTAGTGTCCAAAACATGGTCAGCCAAGCCTGAATGGCCATAGTTGTGTTTAACGATGTACGACTTGTGTTCCTCTAGGCGGATGGATGCTGATCTGCCTGTCTGTCCAAAGTACGCAAGCTTACAGGAACAGGGTACTTTGTAAACTCTAGGCAGAGAGAGAGGAGGGAGCTGATCTTTCGTAGAACGGATAAGGGTAGCCAGTTTGCGGTAGGGCTTATATGTTGTGTGTAGGTTATACTTTTTTAGTATCTTGGCTATTTTTTCCGAAGTGCCACGGATGTAGGGTATGGTGATGGCATTTTTAAATTCTTGTTGACGAGAGGGACGGGGAATGGGGGAGGAATTGATTATTTTTTTGATGCTGTGTTCGCTGTAGCCATTGGAGAGGAAAGTTCTGTGTATGTGGTTAAGCTCAGTAGTGAGGGCGGTTCCACTGGAACAAAGATTGTGGGCTCTCTTGGTAAGGGTTTTAATGATGCCATATTGTTGTGAGGGGTGGTGGTGGGAGAGTTTGTGAATGTATCTGCCTGTGTGTGTGGGTTTTCTGTATACAGTGAAGGCAAGTGTATCATTAGGCAGGCGCGTGACTAAGGTGTCTAGGAAGGGTAAACAATTGTTCTTTTCCTTTTCCATAGTAAACTGGATTCTTGGATGTAGGCTATTGAGATGACCAAGGAAGGAATCTAATGTGTCTGGGCCATGAGGCCAAATAGAGAACACATCATCTACATATCTTAGCCAGATAGAAGGTTTGTCCCCCTCCCCCCTCTCACCCCCCCTGCCAATTTCTATATGGAAGATTTCGAAAAACGAGCCATAGACTCAGCCCCACTCAAACCTTCTATCTGGCTAAGATATGTAGATGATGTGTTCTCTATTTGGCCTCATGGCCCAGACACATTAGATTCCTTCCTTGGTCATCTCAATAGCCTACATCCAAGAATCCAGTTTACTATGGAAAAGGAAAAGAACAATTGTTTACCCTTCCTAGACACCTTAGTCACGTGCCTGCCTAATGATACACTTGCCTTCACTGTATACAGAAAACCCACACACACAGGCAGATACATTCACAAACTCTCCCACCACCACCCCTCACAACAATATGGCATCATTAAAACCCTTACCAAGAGAGCCCACAATCTTTGTTCCAGTGGAACCGCCCTCACTACTGAGCTTAACCACATACACAGAACTTTCCTCTCCAATGGCTACAGCGAACACAGCATCAAAAAAATAATCAATTCCTCCCCCATTCCCCATCCCTCTCGTCAACAAGAATTTAAAAATGCCATCACCATACCCTACATCCGTGGCACTTCGGAAAAAATAGCCAAGATACTAAAAAAGTATAACCTACACACAACATATAAGCCCTACCGCAAACTGGCTACCCTTATCCGTTCTACGAAAGATCAGCTCCCTCCTCTCTCTCTGCCTGGAGTTTACAAAGTACCCTGTTCCTGTAAGCTTGCGTACTTTGGACAGACAGGCAGATCAGCATCCATCCGCCTAGAGGAACACAAGTCGTACATCGTTAAACACAACTATGGCCATTCAGGCTTGGCTGACCATGTTTTGGACACTACCCACAGAGTATCATGGAAGAAAACCACCATGCTCCACCACAGCAAATTCAAGAAAGAGAGACTTTTCTTAGAAGCAGCAGCAGCTCTCAAAAACCAACCAAATCTGAACAAATACGGTTGCATTAAGCTTCCGAAGATTTGGGAAACAGTCATCACCAGAGGTCCCACCTTACATTCCAGGCCACCTACAACTGCCCTTAGAGGGCGCTCCACCTAGATATGACTTTATTGTCACCCACGTGGTTGGGCTTAGTATTGTAAGTTTTTGTGTGCATGTTACATTAATTGTCTTTGTAATCCCCGTAGATGTCCTAGTGACTAGGACGAAATATAGGAAGTATTAAATTCTATTTTAATTCTTTTTGAGTGTTGTAATAAATCCATTAAACCTCCAACATGATGTCCTCACAGCACTTAAGCCTTTCTACACAAGTAATCTTACAGTATTATCATGAATTCATTAATTTTGCTAAATTTGTGCTCTATATATGTTAAAAATGATGTCCTCAGATGAGGACATCATTTTTATGTGTCCTCACATGAAGCCCTTATGCATGAGAGGGTTAAATTGCTTAATGTACCATGCAGATAAGTTTTAAATGTTGCTATTACTCTCTGATCTATCAGTTGAATCAAGGAAGTTGTGTTTGCTGGAAGAAAGACAGCTTTGACAGGAATGCATGTGTCTAATGTACTATTAAAATCATTAGGATGTTCCAGAGCATTGTCCATCAACAAAAGAGCTTTTTCTTCAAAATTATGTCTTTGGCAATGCCGTTTCACTTCTGGACAAAAATGGTTAACAAACCAATCAGTAAATAACTCCTTGGTAATCCACACGTTTCTATTAACTTTCCATATTACAGGTAAATTCGTTTTTATGTTACCTTTTAGCGCCCTCGGATTTTCTGAATGGTAAACTAATAACAATTTTAATTTAAAATTGTCAGAGGTATTTGATCCAAATACCTCTTGTCAGAGTAATTAAATGGTCTTTGGTTGCTTTGAGCCCAGCTGCTGATTTTTCTTCAATAGAAATGAAGCTTTTTGATGATAGCCATTTCCATAACAAACTGCTTTCGTCAACATTGAACACCACCAAATTTGGTGAAAATTTTTCACGTTCAATTATTTCCTTTTAGTTTTTCTGGAAACTTATTCGCAGCTTCTGATAATTTTACACTATGAATTCTGACCCATTTTTTAAATTTCTCAAACCAACTCAATTTCTTCAACTTCAATTTCTCAAACCTTTTGTGGGAAGCTGCAAAATTTTCTGCAATTTCTTCAGTTTGTTTAGATTTCATGTGATTAAACAGAAATAATGCTTTTTCTTGAATCGCCATTTGAGTTAAAGGCATATGACATTGTGACACATCATCTATCCAAAAACTTAACATTTTCTTCATTTTTTCTAAAATTGGACTCCTTAAGCGAATTAATTTTGCTGCTGTAACATCTGTACAATTCTGATCAGACTGTTTTATTTTTTCTGATTGACTAAGTATGGTTGTTAAAGTTGACTGTGCTAATCCTAAAGAATGTGCCATGTCGGATTTTCTTTCACCCCTTTCAACACGTACGATATGTAATTTAGTTTTTTCTAAAGCAATTGTTTTTTTTTTCTTGATTCTAACATTTTAACTAAATGTTAATATTTACAAAATCTACAATAATGCTATCAGAGAACATACATCATTTATTGCAATGCACCACACGACACACCCTACAAAGTGTAAGCAATGACTAAATTACTCGGATTATGCGAAACTGTTAAAAACAGACACATCCTGGAACAGGGTGTTAAAAACAGACACACACAGGTTGGGAGTACATGACAAGTTGTTTGCCAATTGGATGATTGCTGTGCGTTGACCTTAAAATTTTAATATTTTTACATAAAATGGAGCTTGAAATTGCAGACTTTGTTATATCAAGGCTTCGTTACTAGAGGTAACGTTAACTGAGGTATGACTGTATGTGTATTGCTTGGTTTTTAGGTATTAATAATACTTTGTAAAAAGAAGCATGTATGTTTGTCTGTTTAATTTTTATTATTACTTTTTTTTTTTTAATTTATAGCCCAGAAAGCCCCAAGAAAATTGGCCACTTGTCAATGGACCAGTCAGGTAGCCATGGTTCTGCTAAAGCTAGAATCAGACGGGCAAGGCATCGCCGTACAGGTAGCCATGGCGGCTCTGGCAATTATAATCATTTAACTGCTTCTAATGCAAATTCCCCTTCTCCTAGAAGAAGCCCAATGAAAGAGCATAGGAACTTTGTGGACAGTGAAACACAGACAGAAGGTGTAGATATGCTTAGTGAAACTGACTTAACGAGTCCTTGTGTGATAAGTCCACACCCTTTTTTGCACCCAGCCCATGAGATGTCAGAAACCGGAAATCCATTTGATCATGAAAATTCAAACATGAAAAGTGAAGTTGTGCATGAGAAGCAATTAGACTGTATGGCAGTTCCTGTAATACTGTCTTCTAAAGTTCCAAAATCTCCTGAAGATTCAGATCCTAATATGAATAAAAAGCAAAAAGTAGTAATAGCTCATAATGAAGAATTAGAAAGGACTTCTTTACATTCCATTAGTAATCATTCAGAACAACAGTCAAAACAGTTATGTGGTAAAACAAGGAAACGAGGAATGACTGACAGTGATGAATCTCCTACCAGGATTGCACCTCTTCCAATAAGTGCAGGCAGAAGAAGAAGTAGTACTATTAATGGATGTAACACAAATGCAAGTTCTCAGGTAAGCAGTAAAAAAAAAAAAAAAAAAAAAAAAAACTTAATAGCAATAAGATTTGTCTTCCATTTTATGTATTAAATGTCGACCTGTTAGCAAAGTTTCACAAATGAAAATTCAGAATCTGTGAATGAGCAGAGGTTTAATAGGACTATAGATAAAGATTTCTTGGAAAAAACTATCACAGAGAAACTGCTCTGAAGGAGAAATGATAGAGGTGAATGGAAAAGAATGTGTAGATGGTATAGTGAGTCTAAAGTTGTTGAAGTGGCACAGAAGAGCAGGCCATTCTGTTCAAAGGACCGTATCATCTGAGATTACCTGTGTTCGCACATTCCTGAATGCTATCAATATCAGTTTTCTTCCTAATATCCTCATTTTTAATATAATTTTGCATTGATCTCATCTGTTCACTGTTCTAATATTTCTCAGCAATCTCATATCTGTAGTTTAGTCTTTGATCACCTGTTTTACTTATTACTCAGTTCTCTCACATCCACAAGTTAATATTAGTTTGAAAACTGTCTTGTATACAGCTAGTTTAATGTTTTGACTACTTTCTCTTTTATTCCATATATTCAGTTGACCCATTATATATCATCATCATCATCATCAAATTCCTGACATGTACCCTCAAGGGGTGTACAGGATATGATAGTACTACATGAAAAATTTACATCATTACTAACTTCCTATCTACAATTTTCCTCCAAATCAATCTATTACTTGTCAAGACTCCAATATTATCATTATCAGATCTTATATTTCTATCATCTAAGGCACATTGTACCATATCAATCCACCTATATCTTGGTCTTCCTCTGGGTGGTTTTCCTGCCAACCTGGCAGAGAACACTTGTTTTGCTAATCTTTCTCGCCCATTCTGTTTAAGTGACCATACCACATGAGATTAGCTCTGCTAATGCACTTCTGTATGCTGACAGTGTCAAGTTCTTTCCTAATATCCTCGTTTTTAATATGATATTGCCATTGATGCCATCTGTTCATGCCTATAATCTTTCTCAGGATGCTCATATCTGTGGTGTTTAGTCTTTGGTCAAGTGTTTTACTTCTGATCCAGCTTTCAGATCCATAAGTTAAAACTGGTTTGAACACTGTCTTGTATACAGCTAATTTAGTGTTCCGACTAATTTCTCTCTTATTCCATATGAATTTATTCACTTGACTTCCTACCATACCAGCTTTGTTGATTCTGTTGTCTATTTCCATATTTAATTTACCATCTTCACTACAAATCGTGCCTAAGTAGCTGAAATGTTTTACTTGTTCCACAGGTTCCCCGTCCACAACACAGTTGACATTTTCAACAATTCTTCCTATTTTCATTCTCTTTGTCTTTTTAATGCTGACCTTCATACCATATCTATTACGACAGTTATTCAATTTAGTCAGGGAATCTTGCAGACTTGTAGCGGATTTATTCAGAAGTATAACATCGTCCACATAAAGCAAAGAGCTGACATTAACATCTACAATTTTGATATCATGTTTAATACCACTTTCCTTCATAATGTGATCCATATAGATAATGAATAACAGAGGGGATAATGTACATCCTTGTCTCACACCAGATTTAACATTAAACCATCTTCCTGTACTTCCTTCAATTCTAACTGCTGACTTACAACTGAAATAAAGACTAAGTATTGCTTGATATAATGCCCCATTGACACCATATAACTGTAGCGTATTGAATAGTTTCTCTCTTGGTATTTTATCATATGCCTTTTCCAGATCGACAAAACTGAAATACAGATCTTTGTTATGTTCCCATGCTTTCTCGACTATTTGTCGTAAAGTGAAGATCTGATCCTGACAGCCTCTATTTGGCCTGAATCCAGCTTGTTCTTCACCAAGCTTTTCTTCCACAATTCTTCTCAGCCGTTTCTCGAGTATAATTGCATAGATCTTGCCAGGAACACTCAGTAGGGAAATACCTCTGTAATTCTCACATTCAGTTTTATTTCCCTTTTTATATATGGGCACTATTAGAGCTCTACTCCAATCATCGGGAATTCGTCCTTCTGTCCAGGCTTTCTGAATTATGCAGTGCAACCACTGTAAGACTTTTATACCACCATACGTCAGCATTTCTGGTCGAATATCATCTACTCCTGCTGCCTTTTCACATTTCAAGCTTTTGATGGCTTTTTCTACTTCAAGTATGGATATGTATTCCTGACTGTATGCCTGTTGAGTGTTTTTTACCACTGTGCTATCACTGCTTTCACGTCTCCTGTTTTCATGTCACCTTTATCATCTCTAACTCCTTTTACAGCCCTCTTTCCTCCATTTCTAAGCTTCTTCAACAACCTCCAGAATATCTTACCACCTTCTTGATATTTATTTTCTATGTTCTTGCCAACGTCCTGCCATGACTTTTGTTTAGCTAGTTTTACACAATGTTTCGCTTTCTTACATTTGTCTCTGTATTCTCTAAGAGCAAAAGCTGACTTATTAGCCAGGAACTTTTGATATGATTTCTTCTTTTCCTTCACTGCCTCTTTAACTTCCTGTGTCCACCATGGAGTCCTGATTTTTCCATCCTTGCAGACAACCTCACCACATGACTCTCTGGCTGAATCCATCAGGGTTTTCTTCAAGGCTTGCCATTGAATCTCCAAAGTTTGATTCCTGTTCTCAAACTCTTTCATTTTTTCTTCAATAATCTTTGTGTATGTTAGTCTACAATTCACATCTGAGAGCTGCTTAACTTTTATTCACTTTACAACTTTCTTACATGTTATTCTTTTCAATATGACATTCAATTTTATCCTGCTCAAGACTAAATAGTGATCACTTCCAATTTCAAATCCTCTGTACACTGGTGTCCTGCACCAGGGAGAAAACATCACTATCAACAATAACATAGTCAATGAGACTTTTCTTATTCCTTGCCTCTTCTCTCCATGTGAATTTGTGCACATTTTTATGTTGGATCATGGTGTTAGTAATAACCAGTCCATGTCCTGAGCAGAAATCCAACAGGTATTTGCCATTATTATTAGCTTTGCTCTTTTCTCCAAATTTTCCCAAAATATTTTTGTATGTCTGACAATCATTTCCTACTTTGCTATTCAGATCCCCAATAAGGACCAACTTTTCCTTTTTCATTGTGTCAGTTGCTTTTTCTAAGGCATCAAAAAATTCCACTACTTCTACTTTGGTAGAACCTTCTGTTTTTTAAAATTTTTAAAAAGCGTTTTGAGAAACCTCTTCCCTGAAGAGGTTTCTCAAAATGCTGATTACTTCTTTTATCAACGAAATGTTGTGAATTTTTTATGTAGGTATCCGAATTACAAATGTGTGCTTTAAGGAGACTTGCGAGGTGTTTTGATAATAAGTATGTAGGAGAATAAAAAGAACACATAGGAGATGTAAACAATGACAGAGAAGACAATTCTGGGTTAACCCTTAATTTCTCAAGGACAAACCATACCATCGAGGGGACAAAAGCTCCATGCCCTATTTAGAGGAAGATTTACGCTCCTGATACATAAAAGAAGCCATAAGTCATCTGTTCTAAACACAACCACAATAGAAACCAAGGATTAATTCTAGCTGATATTTGGAAGACCCTCATAAGATCATTAAACACGCCACAGTTAAATTTTGCTGCTAATTACAGAACATTCCTGCATAACAACAGTTGACATCATACACACTCCATGTGTTCTTCTGTATTTGTAAAAAAAAATGCAATTGTATTCGGTTCATTTCTGCCTTAATGAACAGTTTTAAGTTGTTTGTATCTCTTTTATTCACCCTGAAGAAGCCAAACAGCTAAGTTGGCGAAACTTGTTGGTATTTCTTACTTAGTATCATTTAAAAACCTTTGGCCAGTATAAAACCCAGTTCGTGTCAGTTTTCTTAGATAATGTTTTCAATGTTCCTACATGTTTTTATAGCCTTTTTTAAATTTCTGATTTAATGCCAAATTTGGTTCAGCACTTATTTAATTAAGTTATGGATTCCTGGATTTATACTGCCTTTATTTAGCATATAACATCATCTGCATGAAGTAAAGAGCTATGATTAATATCTTCAATTTTGATATCAGGCCCAATGCCAATTTTTTTCATAATGTTGATCCATATAAATGATGAATCGTAGTGGAAATAGTGTATACCCTAGAGTCTTGCACCTGATTTACATCAAAATTCTTACTACTCCCTTCAGTTCTAACTGCTGACTCACAGTTCAAGTAGACAGTATATTGCTCGATATAATGTTCCATTTACATCACATAACTGTAGTGTTTTGAACAGCTTGTCTCATAGTACCTTGTCATATGCCGTTTCCAGCTCTACAAAACTGAAATACAGATCTCTTTCATGTATTAGTTCTGCTCTTTTCTCCAAATTTTCCCCAAAACATTTCACTTGTGTGTTTAGGACATCTATTCTTCTCTTTAGATATCTAACAAGATCTAGGTTTGTTATGTCAACTTCCTTTTCTAATGACTCAAATTTCTCCACTTCTTCCTTACTGGAACCTCTGTGGAATTTTAGGCACAGTAAGTCTCGTCATCCAGTTTCCCATTTTGATGTTTGCTTACATCACTCTTTGTGTAATTGTCATAGGAGATTATAGAAGTGTTTAGTGCTGAATATAGCTTCTAATTCCTTTCCTGATCATTTTTGCCTGAATATATAACACCTTGTAATTGCTGTTTAGAAGAATCTTACTTGATGATGAACACTTGAATCTTTCATTTGATTCATATATTATTTTGTTTGCAAAAAAACCTTGAACTTTGGTATAAGAACAGGTATAATTACTTATAATTGCCAAAAAAAAAAAAGAAAAAGAAAAGAAAATACAGTATAAATACATATTTAGAAAACTTTTTGGAATGTTCCTGATCTATAGTTAGAGCTGTTATTTAACAAATACTGATACAGTAAATTTAACAAATACTGATACTCTCGATTTAACGGATTATTAGGGGCTAAGGGTTGTCCGTAAAATCAAAAGTCCATTAAATCGCAAACTTTAGGAACAGTATTGAAATAAAACATTTTCAGTGGTACAGTATTAATATATTCTTATGCTTGGCCAACTTCACACATGTTTTTTATCTGCCACAGTGAAACCACTTTTGAAGCTCTTAATGCTATATTTTTGCGATAAAACTGAGTAAGTTTGTCTTCATTTTTGCATATGTCCAAAACTGTTGCCCATAAAGTTCACAAACATCAGCAACAGATGCACCACTTTCCAACTTTCTTATTAATTCAAGTTTCTGTGCTATTGTCAAACTTACTCATTTTCTTTTAACCCCAGACATATTAACTGATATTAATAACGATTAATAACGATTTAACTAAAAATTACTCCAGCAACAGCCTAAACAGCACATGTTTTGCTCTAGCAACGCTACTGAACCAAAGCACATGCACACGTGCGAACTATTATGAGTACGCACAAAATATCACGAATATACGCGAATGTATCCGCAGATGCAATTTATAAATACTGTTGATTGCTTCCGATAATCATCATATTATTTATTTCATCATCATGCATATCAAGGATTTAGGCCTGGTATGGCCTGTTCCATGCCTTAGAAGTCATGGTTTAAGAGGACGTCCTGATTTTCTTTTTCATAATTATTTCTTTATTTTTATTAATTATTTCATTATCTGTATTTATTTGTCAAATTATGTCCGTTAGATCTGAAGTCTGTTGAATCAGGGTCCGTTAAATTGAGAGTTTACTGTATTACAATTTTGCTGACTGTAACAGGCTGAGGAAGTATAATTAATTTGCTGAAGTGAAAGCTCTCAGGATATCTTTAGGTGAAAGATGAATTTCATCAGTTGGTGTGAGATTGCCATTCTGGCTTATTGGAGGCTTGAAGTGGCTTTCTGGATTATGTAAACCAGGGGTTTCCAATCCACAGGTTGCTGTGGTTCCCCAGAGCAATTCGACGTAGCCCTTGTTTTCTCAGAAAGTCTACCTCTTTCAAATTTTTATATACATTTGACAGTGTCGACCTTTAGTAACTATGCAAATAAATTATCACTAAATTTCTTTCAAATTCCTCCCATCTGCAGACTTAGACTGTTGGTCACTGACATCATTTAAAGGAAATATATGGTGTCAGTTTTCACCTAGCTGTGGAGATTGGAGGAGTCAAAGAACTGTGAGAAACAACTAATTTTAAGATATGTCGAGGCCTGCTGAATGAAGCTGAGCATAAGTATAAATTCATCCAAATTAACAGTACCCTATTCCTACTGCTTTCAGCTAGTACCCATTGAGACATATGTCAGATAAGTCTTGCAAAGTGTGTGGGTTCTTCCCAAGTGTCTTGTGTTTAGGTGTGAGTGATTTGTTAGTTTTTTTGTTGTTTTTGTTACTTTTATCAGTTGATTCTGCAGTGTATCTGGTGATAAGGTGATTATAGACTTGGTAATCAGAGTTCAATATTTTAAGAGTCCAACCTGAAGCAAGTATTATTCTGCATGCAAATGAGATAGTTCGGTAAATTATAGGTGCCTATGATATATCAGGCTCTATGAAATTCTCAGTTCAGTATATTCAGCACTACCTGATACGTTTGTGAACCTAATGAGATTTGCAGTGACCATGTTTCTCCATTTTTGGTATCGCATATATTTGTGAATCAACATTTTCAAAAATGCAAACAGTCGAATCAAAGTGTAGAACAAGACCTTCAAATAAACATTTGCATATTTTAAGATTGTGTCACGAACCTTGAAGTAACTATTAAATAAACTTTCTGATAATTTGCAGCATCAAATATCGCATTGAATATATGTATATCTTCTGATAAATAAATGTATTAATTTTGTAAGTTTAATTTTATCTTTTGACCAGGACAGATTTTTTGTTTTGTATGTCTATTGATCATATCTTTCAACAGATGTGATACATCCATTTTCCCTAAATTTTACTATTTACTGGTACATTTTCAAGTATTTTGCCCTCCCTCCATCTCTAGTGTTGAGGGTATAATTTCACTTACTGACTCTAAAAAAAAAAATAAAATAAAAAAAGTCAACAGATTTTATCTGCACCTGCAGGTGAAAAGGTGAAAATCACTGAAGTAAACAAAAATAAAAAAGATATAAAATTTATAGAAGGGAAAAAAAATCCTTTGCTCACTCATGGTACCAAAGTTTTGTGAGTGAAAATCACATAAAAAAAAAAAGAAGTGTAAATGTAGATATCTCTCTGCAGTGAGTTATGCTTCTCATCATATGGAAGCTTAACTAAACAGACTCTTACCCATCCATATAGAACATTTAATTTCCAAGGCTTCAACATCAGTTTTTTAAAAAGTATCCTTCTTTGCATGTTATATTAGAAACATTTATAAACAATCTATTTTATATTCCTTTTGCAAAGCAATTGCAAAAATGTAGTTTGTCTCTGTTATAATTATCCTTTAACCTTCCTACTGGTGACGTTTTTATGTCCACCAATTTATAGATGTGAAGTTTTGGTAACATAACTAAGAAGTGCATACAATTATTTAACTCCATTTGATAATCCTCCATACTCAGGAGAATACTTAACTAGATTAATTTGTGTTCATAGCTGTCTTAGAGCTAGCACAACTGAAAGCAAGAAATGTGTAGTTCCTTACGACATACAGGGTAGCTCTAATTTTAAATAGCGATATATAAGATAGTTTAAACATATACAATATATTTTTATATTTCTTGTTCTTTTATTGTATAATTATAGTTTATTGTTGATAGCAAGACAAAATAAAAATAAAACTGTGCTGTAATATATGCTTTATTTTTTTTAATTGCAAAAAGAAATAGCCATCAGCATGTATCGGAAATTATTGTGATCATTTACTGCACATCAATATTTTAAAGTCTTATTTATTTTTTATCAACAATCCAGCAACTTGGCTAGTCATTAATGTCAATCATTTCTTGCTGTTGGATGCTGATGCCATCATGAGCAAAAAACAGTCTGACACAGTCTCTGTAGTTAACTCTGCAGTCATTTTCTTGTTTATTTTTAATTTCTTAACTGTGAAAAGGGAAATGAAATCCTTGATTTTTTTTTTATTTTGCAGTTCAAGACTTATTTTTAAATACTTCGTAGATGAACACATCTGCAAAAGTCGGATATAATTTAGTAAAATGATTTACTTAACATGTTTGTGTGGGGAAGAGACAGATCAACTCATGTTAAACTTGACCTTCGTTCAGGTAGGACAGGAGAATTTGTCTAGTACTTATTAATTTTTATGGCTATTTTTGTTTAGGAGTACCCCTTTTTATAATGTCATTGGCTTTCTACTCAATTTTTAGGGCATTACTGATGTTTTAAAGACAGATTTTAAAACCCTGGTTTTTAAAGGTGGGCTGAGAATTCTTTGAAAGAATGTAAAAGAGAAATTTTGGGGGAAAGGAGAAGGATAGAATACGATGAAACAAGATTAGGGATGGGAGTAAGGTCATGACATTAGGTCACTACTCTGGCCAATAGAAAACAACACAGATACACCAAAGACAAAAACACCAAGCTGATATGACATAGCCTCCACTTTTCCCATGAGCTCCGAAGACGATGCACTGTCGAAATGGCTCACATCCCATTACTCCCATCCATAATCTTGTTCCATATAGATACTTTTCCTTTCACCTTATTTCCAAAGAATTCTCAGCCCATCCTTAAAAACCTGGGTTTTAAAATTCACATACCTCTTGCCTCACCTGCAATTCTGCCAATCTTTCTCTATTTCCACCCCCCCCCCTTTCCTTTCAGTCATACTTTAACAGTAATACAAATGTATATCGCTATACACCGGATGCCACTGAGTAAGAAGACAACTAGGAACATCCTACAAAAGGTATGTCCAAAATTATTCTTCCCATATATTTTTCATGTATCTGTCTTTAAAACATCAGTAATGCCCTAAAAATTCAGTAGAAAGCCAATGCCATTATAAAAAGGGTACTCCTAGGCAGTGGTGTATTTAGGTATTGGCCTGGGCCTAGAGCGGCAAATTTTGAGGGGCGACAGAAATTTCCAGGCTCTCATTTTTTAGTCATAACATGTTCCTTATATGCCGCATCTACTCACAAGCAGAGAAATATTTTCCTTTTCCTCATTGTAAGTTTAGTCTGCAAGCATATTGGCATGTAATCAGATTCTGCATAACTATACAGACCGAGACACGTGCACGGAAAGCTACTGTATTGTTGTCGGTAACTTGACACAAAGGCACTAGGGATTAGTGAATTTGATCCCTTTCTTGCTGAGCACATTGCCAAAATCGGGGAAAAAAAAGTTTCGTTCCTATCTTTCCTTTGCCATGCATGAGGAATTTATTAAAATAACGGGCAAGAAAGTAATGAAATTTATTGTGGAAGAACTTAAAATAGCATAGTACTATTCCATAAATGTTGACTCAACACTAGACTTGTCTCATGTTGATCAGCTGTCCATTGTACGATATGCGAAAAAACACGGAACTTGTGTGGAGCTTTTCTTGCATTTCCTTCCTAACGCAAGTCACAAATCTTAAGAGTTACAACAGGCGGTATTGACTTCACTAAGCGAGCTTGGAATTGATGTAGCAAATTGCAGAGGGCAGGCATATGATAATGCTAGTAACATGTCAGGCAAGTACACAGGACTGCAAGCAAGAATTCTTGAAATAAATTCATTGGCAGAATTCATACCGTGCGCTGGATATTCTCTGTCTCAAATTGGTACTTGCGCTGCCGAATCCTGTCCATACTCTTCTGCATTTTTTGATGTCCTTCAGAAACTACATATTTCTCACATCTTCAACACATCAGTGGAGTGTTCTAAGAAAGCACTAAGGGGGCAGAGTCCCCTAGTAACATATATAAAGAGATTATTTTACACAATTTTGTATGACAATTTCCCATATTTTAGGAATAGTAAGAACATCATTTTGGTTTAAATTTGATCTGTGTAGTAGGGCTTCAGCACTTTCTTTATATAAAATGTTCACGTTTATGTAAAAGTTTCGACTTTTCCCAATGGATCCTATGATTTGGGTTTTCAACTCTGTGTTGAGAGAGACCAGATTTCTGCAGTTTGAAAAGACGAATGTGGTCTTGATGTTCCGAGATGCGTTTCTGAACAGATCTACCTGTTTGTTCAAAGTAAGACAACTTGCAGGAACATGGAATCTCGTACATGCCAGGTAACATCAGAGGTGAAAGTTTGTCCTTAGGAGAAGGTAACAAGTTATAGATCTGGTTGATGGGTTTGTAAGTAGTGGCAAAATTGTATTTCTTCATAATTTTTAAAAGACGTTCGGAGATGCCTTTGACATAAGGTATGGGAATCCTATGGGCTTCTTCTTGTCTAGGTTGATGTGTGGGGAAGTGACTGATGATTTTTTGAGTTGTTTTAAGATTATATCCATTTAGTATGACTGTATTTTTGATTATTTCTAGTTCTTGGTTTAGAGATTCTTCAGAGGAACGGAATTTGTGCACTCTGGGAACTAGTGATTTAATGATGCCAAATTTCTGAGATGGATGATGAGCGGAAGAATTGTGAATGTAGCGACCTGAAAATGTAGGTTGCGATAGACAGACGTGGCGATGGAACCGTTTTCTTTTCTTTGAATGTGTAAATCCAGAAAGGAGATACCCTGTGGTGATTATTTTTCTAGCATAAAGTTGATGCAAGGGTGAAGAAGGTTTATTTTATCTAGAAGGTGTAATTCATGTTCGGGATGATCCCAGACTGCAAAGACGTCGTCGACACATCGTAGCCAAATTTTTGGTTTGGGTTCCAAAGTGAAAATTTTTTCTTCCAGGTATTCTAGAAACAGATTTGCTAAGTTTGGTGATAAAGGAGACCCTATTGCTGTTCCTTCTTCTTGCTTGTAAATTTTACCTTTCCAAGTGAAGTAACTGGGTGTGATAACAAATTTGAATAATTCAACTATATCAGATGGAAATCTTTGAGTTAATAATTCTGTTTCTTTATGGGGAATGTTAGTGAAGAGGGAGACAATGTCGAAGCTAATTAACAAATCAGTTTTTAACAGTTGAATATCTTATTTTTGCATGAAACTCTGTGGAATTTTTGATTGAAAAGGCTGAGTGGCCTATATGAGGACAGAGAAGGTTAGATAATCTTGATAACTTGTAGGTCGGGCTTCTAATAGAATCTACGACAGGTCTGAGTGGAACATGAAGCTTGGGTAAGCCATAAATTCTAGGAGGGCTAGCATGGTATGTCTTGAGTTTTTTAATTGTTTCTTCATCTAAGGAGAAGGTTTCATCAAGTAACTTATTTAATTTCCTGAGTTGACGTTTTGTAGGATCATAATCCAGTTTGGCATAAGTATTACGATCTCGGAGTAGTAAATTCATTTTCTGTTATATGAATTGGTATCATGAACCACAGTGGTATTTCCTTTGTCAGCTCTGGTAATGATTATGTTTTTATTATGTTTTAAGGAGGTCAAAGCTTTCAATTCTGATGTTGTGATATTTAAGTCCAAAGGTTTGGCATCATAGATTATTTTTGCTACCTCGAAACGAAGTGTGTTGGCTTCAATACTGGAAAGATGGCTGATGTTTCTCTCTATGTTATGTATGAAATCTAAATATGGGAAACATTTAGGTAAAATTGCAAATTTGTGACCTCTCGCTAGAACATTTAATTCGTCTGTTTTTGTAGGAACAGACGGAAAAACTACCGATTTAGCAAGTTAAGGTATTTATTATGTAGATTAATATTGCTTATAAATAAATAGTATTGTCCTATGCTGGACTTCACTTGCCTAGCTCATGTGACCTATTTTACTTTTGTCAAACAGGAGTGAGAGCATTTACCCACTTAAATGACACATATATTATCTTCTAAGTGTCTTACAAGTTGGTCTTGCTCAATATGTAATTTCTGTTTGTCACAGAGTTCATTGGAACAAAACCAATTGTCTACAACAGCTGATTCTTAACATTGTGTGAGAGCTGTAAAGCTATGTTTTGCAGACTGAATTTAAATAAGAATGACTGCATTAAGCTTTCCCAATTTCAGGAAACAGCTATGGTAAACACCAAACATTATTTCTAGTTTTTAATAATTCATTAATTTAACCATTTAATTCCTTTTGGACCAGCTTATCTGGCCTTAACTGCCTAACTCTTGTAATGTTGCACTTACAAGAACTCCTTATAAATGCAACATAACAAGTTGCACTTAACTTGAATATTTGACATGAAATTTTAACTGTTCTTTTCTCTCCTATTCTGCATGTTTTGATATCTGTTGACTATGCAATGTGTGGAGAAGAACTATTTTCCACAATAGGGATAATTTCAGACTATTATTTCTGTTCAGATGTGGATGGGGAAGCAAAGTTTCACAACTCTTCTATAAAATAACTGCTTTTGCAAAGACCTTAATATACTACTGGAGGAGAGGACTCAATGTTTGGTAGAGATGGCATGTTCTGAAAGTCCCAATTGTTCTGGCTCGTGAAATTTAATGTAATTGAGGTTGTTCATCACAATGGGCAGTTGTCCATCTACCAGTTTGGCCAAAATGTGTCTGAAATTATCCATTTGATACACTGGGCTAAAATCAGAAATTTATCCTTTGTAGTGCTTAAAAAAGCAGAAATCATGTTAATGGGGTGAAAAGAAACTTACAGGCTAACTGATCTAATAGTTTGGCTTACTTCAGAGACATTATTATCATAAGAAATGGTAACTCTTTGTACCACTTATTGGAACGCAGGTGTCTTTGCACTAAGATAGCCTTAATACTTGGCCAAACATTTTGCAAAAAAAAAACTTTAAGTGATATTCATTTAATAATTTCATTGTCTTCAACTTACATTCATTACGTTGTTGCACGTATAAAATTTACATGCTTTTTTGTAAATTGGATCAAAGCTATGCCTTTGTTATATTTAACCTATTAGTTTTTCCCAATCTGCAGACACTTGACGTTTTAAAGCAGTGTTTAAATGCTGTTCATCCAAAAGAAATAATAATCCAAAAAGTTCCTCAAAGCTTTTTATAAATTACTTTCTTAAAAAATGTAGAAACTTGATTCTAGATTTTTTTAGAATCTGATTTAAATGCATACATGGGTGGTCTGAAAAGCCTTGACCATAAATGGGAACACTATCGGCAAGATTTTTTTTTTTTTTAAGTTGGTACATCTGTCGTAAGCATCCATGTGAAATTGCAGGTCAAATTATATCGAGCAGTTTTTTTTTTATACAGCTGTCGGATGCCAAAGTGTTGTCTGTATCCCTTGAAATGGATAAAATTGAGTATCGTGCAGTTATAAAATTCTATGTAAAAGAAGGTTTAATGCCAAAAGAAATTAATTTGAAGTTCATAAAAATTTATGGGCACTCTTCTCCTTCATTTTAGACAATTAAAAAATGGGCTGCCGAGTTTAAACCTGGCTATACCAGCCTTGCAGATAATCCACATGAAGGACTTCCAGAAAGTGTAACAACACCAGAAATCATTGATCAAGTGCACAATATGGTATTGGATGACC
Organism: Typopeltis vanoorti; assembly: GCF_054136105.1. Classification (NCBI taxonomy): domain Eukaryota; kingdom Metazoa; phylum Arthropoda; class Arachnida; order Uropygi; family Thelyphonidae; genus Typopeltis; species Typopeltis vanoorti. The sequence goes on from NC_143550.1 coordinate 160,429,145, forward strand.
GGCGAGTCAAAGTGCATGAAATTGCTGAGACTATAGGCATTTCAAAAGAACGTATAGGATCTATTTTGCATGAAGAATTGCAAATGAAAAAGCTTTGTGCAAGATGAATGCTGCGCTTGCTCACAGTAGATCAAAAACACACTTGCATGAAAATCTCTGAACAGTGCTTGTAGAGTTTTAACAAGAATAAAATTGATTTTATGCATTGATTTATTACTATGGATGAGACTTGGATTCACCATTACACACCAAATCCAAATAGCAGTCAAAACAGTGGACAGAAGCCAGTTGTTCAGTGCCAAATAAGACAAAGTCAGTTCCATCAGCAGGAAAGGTCATGGCATCGGTGTTTTCAGATGCTAAAGGCATTTTGTTTATTAATTATCTTCTAAAGGGTAAAACAATAACGGGGGAATATTATTCCGATCTTTTAACCAGACTAGACGAAAAAATTTGTGAGAAAAAACCCAGTTTGGAGAAGAAAAAAATCATCTTTCATCACGATAATGCACCTGCCCACAAAGGTGTTTTGGCAATGAGAAAATTAAGGGATCTGCACTATGAATTGTTGGAACATCCACCCTATTCCCAAGATTTGGATCCCTCTGGCTTCTGTTTCTTCCCAAAACTAAAACTCTTCCTCGCTGGTCAGCATTTTTCTTTGAATCAAGAGGTGATTGCAGCTGTAGAGGGGTATTTTGCAGATCTTACTGAGAACTACTACAGGGACGAGATAATGACACTGGAGCATTGCTGGAATAAATGTATTAGTTTTAAGGGAGATTGCATTGAAAAATAAAAATAATTTTAAAATTTTGAAGTCAGTGCTGTCGCGATATTGTGCATTTTGTTTACCGAGAAGACGGGGCGGATGCATAACGGTGGAAGACAAGACGAAGCTAAGTTTTCATTACTGTATTTAGTTTTATTTCATTTTATTTAGTGTACTTAATGTTTTGTTTTGCTTGTAATTGTTTACTTATTTATCATTTATTTATTTTTGATTTTGAATAATTAATGATCATGCTAGTAGTCCCTCGGCAGTAATGAATGATGACGGATTCAGCTGCAGTCGCAAATGGTGTGTCGCCAGTCCTCCACCATTTGGGCACTATATTATAAGCAATATAATAAGGGAGTTTGTGGCATGCAGTATTTGCAGCATGTATGCGTCTCGAGAATTGGATGTCTGGCTTGTGAGAGAGAATGGGGTGCGTGTGTGTTTAAAGTGCAGGCAGTGGGAGGAAATAAATGCAGCAGATATCTCAATAACCGATCTTGTTGTTCCAGGAATGGGAAATGAATACAGGAAGACGAGTAGTGTGATAGGAGAGAAAGAAGAAAAAAATGTGAATGAGAAAATAATAGTTGATAGTGTAGAAGGCGTGAGTGACTGTGAAAGTTTAGATGGTTTTGTTTGGGAAAGTGAATTTCGAGTTAGAGTGACTGACCTGCAGAGGGAGATAGAGAAGGTGGAATGTCTTGGGAGAAGTATGATAAGTATGAAAGATGAGATTAGAAGAATGGAAGAGATAAATGCAAGGCAAATCGGAGTAGGGGAGAGAGAGAGTTTTGGGAATGATAGGAGAGGAGAGAAATTTGTGAATGATAAAAGAGGAGAGAATGGAATTGGATATGGAAATGGAGAGAATGGAAACAGGAGAGAGAAGTATGGAAGTGCTAGAAGAGGAGAGAATGGGGAAACAGTAGGAGAGACGGAATGAGAGAGAGGTATGGGAATACTAGAAGAGGAGAGAATGGAAACAGTAGGAGAGATGGAATGAGAGAGAGGTATGGGAGTGCTAGAGGAGGAGTGAATGGAAACAGTAGGAGAGATGGAATGAGAGAGAGGTATGGCAGTGCTAGAAGAGGAGAAAATGAAAACAGTAGGAGAGAGGGAATGAGAAAGAGGTACAGGAATGAAAGAAGAGGAGAGAGAGGGAATGGTAATAGGTATAATGTATGGGGATTCAATGATCCGTGGTGTTCAAGATAGGATGCGTGATGAGTGTTTTCCCAGGAGGAACGATAGAAAGGGTGGCTTTAGCAGTTAAGAGAGGTGAAAGGGTGGATGAGATGATTGTGATGGTGGGAACAAATGACTTGAGTGGTGGAGTTAATAGGGCAGCGAGAGATATGAGATTCTTGCTTGAGGTGGTACGAAAGAAGACACAGAGAGAAAAGATAGTGTGTGTGTGTTGCCTAGGTATGATAATGACAAACTGAGCAGAAGAGCGGTAATATTGAATGACATAATAGCTAGAATGTGTGATAAGAGAGGACTGGAATAGTGGATGCTTGGAGTGCGTTTGAGGACAGAGAGGAATTGTATACAAGAGACCGCTTACATTTGAACGAGGAAGGACGTAGGCATCTGGAGAGATTGCTGTTCTGAAAAAGTCAGTGTGTCTCAGGGAGGATGGTAGCAGTGGTGGCCTCTTGTGGGAATCGGTACTTGGGAGAAGGGGGACGACATCAGGTAACACCGAGCTCAGTGGAGTCTAGAGGGGAATAATGCTGGGTATAGAAACAACGGCATTTATATGCTATATACTAATGCCAGGAGTATCCGGAATAAGGGAGAGGAATTGGTGACGCAGATAGCATCAGCCTGGCCAAAAATTATTGGGATCACTGAGATGTGGTTGACAGAAGAGGATATAATAACAGGAATAGAAGTCACTGGGTACAGCATTGTTTGGCAGGATAGGAAGGGAAAGCGTGGTGGTGGAGTACTGCTTATGATAAGTGACGACTTATGTCCTCTAAGAGTGGAGACTTTGGAAGGCAGTGACACTAATGATTTTGAAAGCATATGGTGTGAGGTAAAGGTGGGCAAGACAGGATATTTAGTGGGGTGTTGCTACAGACTCAGGAGTACAGAGGGTGGGGACCAGGAAATGTTTAGACAGTTGAGTTTGGAAAGTGCAAGAAGAATGATTGTTATGGGAAATTTTAACTACAGTAGTATAAACTGGGGAGAGGAAGATGCATGTAGCAATAAGGGAATGGAATTTCTAGAATTCTTGAGGGACAAATGTCTTAGGCAACATGTGATTGTGGGAACAAGAGGTTCAAGAGTTTTGGATTTTGGTTATAGCATCAGAAGAGTTGATAATAACTGAGATGACATCTCTCCCACCAGTTGGAGAGAGTGACCATATGGTTTTGACTTGGAAAATGAATTGACATGCAGGAGTCTCAAAGAGACTGGAATGTATGTGGAATTATAAGGCAGGTGATTATAATAGTCTAAGACGTCAACTTGAGGAAGTTTCATGGAGGGAGGAATTGGAAGGCCAGGATATCATTAGTGCATGGGAAATTATGAAAGAATATTTGTTAGCAGCAATGGTAAGTTGTATACCACGAGTGAACAAGAGGACACAATTTGGAGTAAAGTGGATGACAAACAATATTAAACAGGAATTGCATGCAAAAAAGAGGCTGTGGAAGAGATATAAGGAGACAGGAGAAGAGAAGATGCATGAAGAGTATAAGACACCGACCAGATGAGTGACTGGTATGGTAAGGAAGACGAAACTGGAATATGAGAGGAGATTAGCCCTAAGATCCAAAGAAAATCCTAGGGAATTTTTTAGATATATGGCCAGTAGGAGGAGAAATGACTGTGGAAGAATGATATTGTGGGATAAAAATGGGAATAGAGTGACTGATGCAGAGGAAATAGTAGAATTGTTCAATGACCACTTTATTGGAGTATTTCATCCTGGAGGAGTCAGTTTTAATGCTAGAGGGATAGGGCAGGTTCAAGGTTTAGAGGTACAGGTGGAGAGTGTGTTTCAAATACAGAGTACTCTGGATGTCAGTAAAGCTGTGAGACTGGATGGTATTTCACCATGAGGTTTGAGAGAATGTGCTAGGGAACTGACACTGCCTTTGACATGGCTTTTCAATGAAAGTCTGGCTACTGGAAAGGTGCCATGGAATGGAAGGAAGGTAAGATAGAGTCGGTAGATAAGATAAGTAGATAAGTCAGTAGAAGGTAAGATAAGGTCGGTAGCAGACTGGAAGTGTCTAATTATAGACCAGTTTATGTGTCGTCAGTAGTTAGTAAGATCTTGGAGAAAGTAGTGAAGGACCGTATACAGCATTGGGCAGATGAGGGTAATGTTATCTGTGAGAGTCAACATGGATTTGTGAAGGGGCGCTCTTGTTTTAGCAATATGCTAGCCTTTTATGATAAAGTTACAAGAGCATTAGATGAGGGAAAGGCATATACTGCCATTTTCTTAGACTTAGTGAAGGCATTTGACAGGGTGCCACATGATAAGCTGATATGTAAGTTGCAGCACATGGGTCTGGATGTCAGGTTGGTCAACTGGATTCCGGATTGGCTGTCCGATAGGTATCAGAGAGTTGTGTATGGTGGGACAGTTTCAAGGAAGCAGAGGGTTACAAGTAGGGTCCCACAGGGCTCAGTGCTGGGACCTATATTGTTTAACCTTTATATCAATGACATTGTCAGTGGATTGCGGGGGAATGTTCAGTTGTTTGCAGATGATGCAAAGCTGGGAAGGATTATTAGTAATAGTGCAGATGCAGCAGCCTGCAAGAGGATTTGAATAAGCTAGATAGATGGGCAAATGAATCGGGGTGTCGGTTTAATGCAGCAAAATGTAAGGTCATCATGTCATCACTCCTCTTGTCACTCCAATGGCCTCTTGTCATCACTCCTTCCCGCCGTTCAACCAAGTGAAAGAACTCCGTGTCAACCCTGTAACCACCTCTCAAAGGTTAAAAATCTCAGTCATATCACCTCTCCTTCTTCTATCCACCAAACTCTGCAGTCCACATTCCCTCAGCCGATCCTCATAACCATCATTGTACAGTCCTGAAACCATCTTTGTTATCTGCCTTTGTTTCAAGGAAGCAGAGGGTTACAAGTGGGGTCTCACAGGGCTCAGTGCTGGGACCTATATTGTTTAACCTTTATATCAATGACATTGTCAGTGGATTGCAGGGGAATGTTCAGTTGTTTGCAGATGATGCAAAGCTGGGAAGGATTATTAGTAATAGTGCAGATGCAGCAGCCCTGCAAGAGGATTTGAATAAGCTAGATAGATGCAAAATGTAAGGTCTTGAGGCTTGGGAAACATCAATGGGACACTGCATACTCCAATGGGAGGAGTTATACTGGAGGAAGTAGGGGAGACAAGAGATCTGAGATTGGTGATTCATAGAAACCTGAAATTTAGGGGACATATTGCAAAGGTGGTGAAGGTAACACAGAGGATTGCTGCAGTAATGAGAAGGACACTCGCCTGCAGAGATAAAACAGTTATCATTCCATTGTATAAGACCCTGATCAGATCACACTTGGACTACTGTTCACAGATTTGATCCCCAGGATTTGAAGGGAATAAATTAACTGTGGAAAGGGTACAAAGGCAGATAACAAAGATGGTTTCAGGACTGTACAATGATAGTTATGAGGATCAGCTGAGGGAATGTGGACTGCAGAGTTTGGTGGATAGAAGGAGGAGAGGTGATATGATTGAGACTTTTAAACTGTTGAGAGGTGGTTACAGGGTTGACACGGAGTTCTTTCACTTGGTTGAACAGCGGGAAGGAGTGATGACAAGAGGCCATCCTTGGAAGTTACGAAAGGAAACTGTGAGCAAGAGGGTGAGGAGTGGTTTCTTTGCATGGAGGGTGGTTGAACCATGGAATGCATTGCCTGATGGAGTGGTGAGAGCGAGAACGGTCAATGAGTTCAAGGAGTGGTATGATAGACTTCGTGTTTCTTAGGAAGGACCTTCCACGATGAGTCTTTTGACTCCATGGTGGCCTGAATAATAATAATAATAAGTTATAAATCGTTTTTTCATTTTTAGGCCAAGAACTTTTCAGATCGCCCACGTACATTTATATATTCATTTAAATATTGAGGGTGGAAGTGTGTGCCATAGTGGAAGAAGTAATGTAATATTATGAATCTGTTACTTCGAAGTAAAGGAAAACAAAGTACTATTGATGGCGTGGAGATTTTAATATGGGCAATACAGACTGGCAGAATAAAATAGTTGATAACACAATGAGCAATACATTTTTGGAGAGTAATATCTGAAGCATGTGCAGAATATACTAGAGGGGGATTTTAGAGTTTTTATATAAAAGATGACATTTTTTTTCTATGTTGGGGAATCTCTGAGTTTAAGTGAAATGTCCACCTCATGGATTTTTAGAGCACCATGGAGTAACAGAATGTTTTGAAGTAATTTGTTCTTTGATTTCTTTGGACCAGTTACAAAGATCTCTTATTAAATTGTTAGTCTTATTATGAACAGACCTGGTTGAGTCATATCCAGTTGTTTGTATGTGTTGGCATTGTTAAATTGATCATTTTATAATCATTTGAATCTGAAATTACAGTTGCATTTCCTTTGTCGGCTTTTAACATTAGAATATTTTATTTTATTTTTTTTTAAGATCTTTCAAAGCAGTGAAGATATTTGTTGACGATGGCTTAAAATGAATTGAAATCTGCTGTCCTTGTGTGAATGGTGTCTACTGAATCTTTTGAAATTCGGCGTAGTTTTTTTTTTTGATATTTGCCATAATGTCAACTTTGGGAACATGTTTTGGGGAATATGAATCCATTTGGCTAATGTACTCTGCTGCATTCGGGAGAAAACATGAACAATTATGATGAATTACTATTCATCATTCCTCATTGATGGCAGTATTGTTTGTTGATTAAATTTAATTTTTAAGAGATTAGTGAATTTGTTTTGTGATATAATATTATGTTTTCATCAGAGTTTTCTGCTTTAATCTTGGTTAATCCATCTATTAAGTCCATCATTTTTTTTAAAGACTTTGGAATAAACTTAAATGATATTCATATAGTTTTTTTGTCTATTTCTGCTAGAACAAATAGACTATTAAATACTCTCTCTCATAGATAGAAGTGTTAATGAACTCTTTTGTAAATAATATTAGATTTTTTTGTTAAAGTGTGATTCTCCATTCTCTGTTAACATCCTTAAAAAAAAAAAGGATTTTATAAACAAACTAAAAGACATTAAGCTTAATCCCACAGACATCCTTAGCTACTTTGGATGAAAAAGCTTATTTACCAATACTAAGAAAAAAAAATCTTAATCCTGGAAGCCATCTTTCCGCCTGATACTGTTAAACTTTTCAAACCTTGTCTAGGGAACACTTTCTTCAAATTTCAGAACTGCGATTTTGAACAGTTTGAAGCTTAGCCATGGGTGCAGCAATTTCTCTGCATCTAGCTAACCTATACTGTGCACCCACAGATGCGAGACCCCCTCAACACTTCTGCGCATGTCAGAATAAGGCAAATTCATTCCAGTAATAGGGTAATCAGTGCGTTTCGTGGGATGAATGTTTATTCTTATACATCAGAAAATTAGCTTTTCTTTTATGAAAATTCTAGTTTTTAAAGTGGTAACTATTTTGCTTGTACGGCAGTTGGAAAATTTACGTACAAAGCACATGATTTCGCTTGTTAGTAACAGATTTGTGCATCGCTTTATTCCTTTTCCCCCTTCAACATGAATTGACTCTTCTTGGCACATTTCGTGGTGCGAGATATATGCAGGGATTTTCAGAAACTATGAGTTTTCCAGGGAAAAACTAAACTGACATTTATAATTAATCCTCAGTATTTATAATTACTCATTACATTAAATTATAATTACTCATAATTTATAATTGCTCACATTATTTATAAAATTAATGCATTTAAATATTAATTATCAACATTATTTAACCATTGCCGGTTTTTAAAAACAATCTTGGACAGTATGTGAAAGTTCTGACAAAGTGTTATTGAGAGATTCCATACCAAACTAAGATTATGAGTAAATATGAGGATGATGTTTTCATCATTTGAACTGGCTCAGAAGAAACTATCCATAACATCACTGATTTCCTTAGTAGTTTAAATTATGAAATTCAATTTACATCAGAAGCAGAAAAAAATAGATCCATTTCCTTACTGGAAGTTCTCATCTCAATTGAAGATCAGGGTAATCTTACATTTGAAGTATGCAGGAAAAAAAAAATTGAATTGGTCACTATCTACATGATAGTTCCTACCACCAACCTGTCACAAAAATGAGGTATCATCAAAACTCTTAGAGAGAGCCATTACGATATCAAGTGATGATGATAAAAGAAACAAGGAAATATCTTATATTAAAGACATTCTTCAAAAAATTGTTACCACATCAGAACTATTAGCATCCTGAATAAACCATCACATGCTCTAAGACAGGCATGGGCAATCTTTCCTAGTTCGGTGGCCAAATTATCATTCTGTCTCAGAGTCAAGGGCCGGACCAAATTATTAAATAAAATAAATTAATATTAAATGAATTAAAACAAGTTGCTACTTCATATTTCATTTATTTATAATATAATGCTTTGGTATAAAGCTCTACATAAATTTTATAATATAATGAACGACATAACACTTTAATGTGAAGATTGACCTTACAAGACTATCAATATCGACGTTAATATTACTTAAGGATAATCGCATAGAATTTTTGAGGTTTTCGTCCGTTATTCTTGTCCGAATTTTTGATTTATTGTATTTCATCCTCGAAAAAAATTGTTCACACATATATATGCTGCCGAAAAGACAAATGATTTTTCTTGAAAAGGTGCGTAAATTTGTATATTTTTCTTCCACCAAATAAAGTTTATAAAAATCCATCAAAGCAATGTTGTTAAATTGTGATTTTAGCATTAATCCGCCTGAAGCTCAATAAGTTCTATCTGTAAGTTTTCTAGCACATTATTTACATCAGCATCCATCGGATTTTTAGCTTTTATCTGACTTTCCAACAATCTTAGTTTATTACAAAAAGCTTTGACATGTCCATGCAGTTCATTAACCAATTGTCCTTGCTTTTGCAATTTAAGATTCAATTCGTTTAGGTATCCAGTGACATCTACAAGGAATGCTAAATCACACACCCACTCAGCATCTTTTACTTGGTTAATTGTGTTTCCTTTTATGTCCATAAAATCTGCAATGTCTTGTCTCAGATCATAAAATCGTTTTAACATTTTACCTTTACTCAACTACCTCACTTCACATTAATAAGACACATCTTCATAATCCGAAAATAGTTCTGCCAAATACTCCTTAAATTGGCTGTAATTAAGTGCACGTGATTTAAGAAAGTTAATACTGGCTACTACAACTTCCATAACATTTGTGAATTTAATCAATTTTGCACACAGATTTTGTTGGTGGATAATGCAGTAAAAATTTGTTAAATTTTCCGGATGGATCTGTAGTTCTATTGTTCTTTCATGAACTATTCCAATAAATCTCTTCTGTGCACCAACCATTGCAGTGACTCCATCAGTGCATATGCCAGATAGTGAATTCCATTTAAGCCCAAATCTCTCGAAGACTGTGTTGACTGTTTCAAATATATCTTCACCGGTAGTTGCTCCTTTTAACAGCCGAAGTGCCAATAATTCTTCTGTGATGTTGAAATCTGCATCAACTCCTCAAATAAATATTGCTGGTGCTGTATCGGAGATATCGGTGCTGTCATCCAAAGCAATTGAAAATGCTTCCAATCTAGCAATCTTCTCTTTTAAACTTTTTTTGATATCATCAGCCATAATTTCTATCCGTCGGACAACAGTACGTCTCGACAAATGAATATTCTTCAAGTCTTTTTTCTTTTCAGGACATATTATACTTGCAACATCCAGCAGACATTCTTTGATAAATTCTCCTTCACCAAATGACTTAGAATGCTTAGTGATTTTTTCGCTTACCACAAAGCTGGCTTTGACAATGCTGTGGTGCTGCGTTCTTTGCTTGTTGAACATTTGCTGCTGGGTATCCAAGTTCTTCTTCAACTTCTGTATTTCATCTTTTCATAGTTGTCCATCAATTTTTGGGTGATCCACATGTCTTGAAGTAAAGTGTCTCTTCAAGTTGTATTCTTGACAGATACGGATTCGTTGCACAGCAAACATACAGGCAAACCTTTATTCAGAATAAAATAATAATCCTCCCTCCAGTTGTCTTGAAATTGACGATTCTTTGTGTCTACTTTTCTTTTCTCCGCAATAACCCCTGCCAAAAAAAGAAAAGTAGATGCAGAGAATCGTCAATTTCAAATTTATAAGCGATATTCAGAACTGTCAAACAAAACTGTCTTCTGAACCGCAGGCATTGAACAGAACACAACATCAATGCAGGCACTGAACAAAGCACAACACCAATGCAAGTACCGAACTGACACGTTGTAACACATTCACACACGCTGCTAGTCAAAGTGAGAAAGAGACCTTGTTGGAGAAAACATAGTGTGTTTTGCGCAAGTCATATGATGTCAGCTTAATGTGAGTTAGTAGAACACACCATGTTTTCTCCCACCATAAATCAGACAAACTTTGCTGAAATAGATTAGGGTCAGATCAAAAGAAGTAGAGGGAAGGATCCGGCCTGCAGGCCAGAGGTTGCCTATATGTGCTCTAAGACAACAAAAGTCTGACTACAAAGGTGCAGTTTCCTTACCTTATATCAGAAATGTTACAGACAAAATAGCAAAAATCTGACAACAACATAACTTTAAAGTTTCCTTTTGGCTAGTACAAAAAAAAGTCTCTAATGTGAAGATCACCTAAACCTCATCAGCCTATGAAGACGCCAGAAATATACAAAATCTATTGTAATTGCTGCCTTTGTTACATTGGACAGATGGAACGATCTGGAGAAATCTGTCAAAAAACATGTCAGAAATGTCGAGAAGAAACGAGCATATAAATCTGGACTAGCTCTTTGCACCACTAATGAAAACCATCAAGTCAATTGATGACTCACTAAAATGCTGTGCATGGAATTCAGTAATTATGTACATAAATTTAAGGAAGCAAGCAAATAATGATACAATGTCAAATCCAGTTACAGTATTTACTTGCACTCCCCCCCCCCCCCCCCAAAAAAAAATTAAAGTGAAAAAATCGTGGTGCGAGATATATGCAGGGATTTTCGGAAACTGCAAGTTTTCCAGGGGAAAAAACTGACATTTATAATTACTCATTAAATTATATTATAATTACTCAATTTATAATTGCTCACATTATTTATAAAATTAATGCATTTAAATATTAATTATCAACATTATTTAACCATTGCGGTTTTTAAAATAAATCTTGGTAATTATTTCTAGTGAAATGATGTTTCAAGCTCTCAAAATTCAGTTGCACAACATACTAATGATGGTCTCTTAATCTTCCCTGTTGGAGTCAAGTCATAGCTGCTGGCTGTCATCCACTCTGTGTAGAATTTTTGTATGTAGTCCTTGAAGGTTTGTTGAGTGATACATCCAAGGTAGACAAGGTGTAAGACCACCAGGAATAATGGCCACATCAGAAAGTTGTTTTACTAATTCAGGTTCTAAGCATCCTAAAAACTATCCCACATGAGGAGAGCCGGGTGGCAAAATAAGGCTCCTGCCCATTTGTCCCAAACTGTTTAAATCCAATCTTGAACCATTGTAGTGTCCATCCACCCTTTTTCTTGAACTCTTACATGAATTCCAGGAGGAAATTTCCCCATCAATATCATTTTCCTTTTGAATATTACATAAGGAGCCAACTTTCTTCCATCTGCAGTAGTTGAGAGCATAATTGTGCATTGCGAATTTTCACTTCCAGTTGTGTGCATTATCGCACTTTTTTCACTGTTTTCTGTTGTTGTTGTTTTGTGTGGCATGTTGTGAAATTGAGAGTGTTTGATCAGCATTGGCTATTTAGTTCTCTTCCTAAGTTGAATCACTCCTCACATGATAAAGTGATGAAAATCCATCACTTTATCCTCAAAATCTTACGGCCGACAGTTGTTAAGTTGAAATGCTGATTCTATTCAACCGAATTCCAAAATATCTGAAATTGCCATAACAACTATCATCATAACAACATTCACTATATTTCTTAAAGTTTTTTAAACTTTTTGTTGTGTGCAAGGTATACGAAACTTTTTAATTTTTTTTTTGTAAAGTAAAATCAGGGGTGCGAGTATACGCAAGGGCGAGTTAAATTTGAGCAAATACAGTATAATAAAAACCAAGGCTGTTGAAAGTTTTTTCACTTGGTTATACTATAAATTAAAGATGCTAAGAAATTATAATCTTGGTTTAATCCTTTATCCAAGTGTAAGCAAACAAAGTTTGTGCATAAAGTCACTTCACCACTGGGCTACTTGTATATAGAGGCTAATGACTTCACAGCACTTAGTATCCCATAATGCAAAGTACATATCCTTATGGATATGTATAATGCTATGCATTATGAGAAGGGAGGTTTCCAAAATCTCAAGCAATCCTCCAGATCAATCTAAACTCAGCAAGTGCAAGTGACCTAAGGGATCATTTTACTTAGCAGTGGCTCCACTGAGTGGCAGGCTCAGAGCCATTAACCCAGAAGTGGCCCCACTCAGAGAGAGGCAAAAGTCCGCTCCCTGAGTAGAGCCACTCATATCTCAGCACAGCGACCACTTCAGCACAAAAGCACATCACTGGGAGCAAAACCCAGAAGTGATACCAAGGTTGATATCACTTATACAAGTAGTCAAAAGGTATCACACCTTATTACTAAAATACTCTGGATTACAAATAGATGTTGAAAGTTTTTTCACGTTGTTATACGGTAGAATCTGCTTATTGTGATCGTGCATAATATTATGAATCTGCTATTGTTTATCAAAATGAGCTGGTCCCAAAACATACCATTTAAAATGAATTAAAAATAATCCGTCTATTAGAATCAAAGATCCGGTTGTTGTTATCAAAATCCTCGAATATTTAGCCTTTTTCATCTCAGAATTAAGAACTTTAAGGGTTAATCAAGAGAAAATTTGACAAAGAACATTTGTCGAAATCTGACTTTTTGTGTTCTTCTTCAGCCTTTTGGTTCTGTCCACTTCTGGATGAAGGTCTCCCCCCATGGTTTTCCAGATCACTCGGTTTTCTGCCTCTCCCATCCATCTCGCTCCTGCAATTTGTTCCAATTTATCCCTCCACCTTCTTCTTGGTCTTCCTCTTTGTCTTGCTCCATCCATTGGTCTGTTGTTTTTCTAGTCCATCTCCCATCACTGCATCTGGCAATATGGCCAGCCCATCTCCACTTAGCCTGTTTAATGTATTTTACAATATCCATGACACCTGTTTGAGATCTTATCCAGGTATTTGTCTTCCTATCTCTTATACTTTTATCTTATACTTATATCTTTTACTTTTCTGTTAATCTTCCTTTAATCTTAAATCTTCCAGGCAAATGAAAGTGGATATACCATATTTGCCGGTGTATAAGACGCACTTTTTTTCTTTGAAAATAGGTCTGAAAATAGGGTGCATCTTATACGCCGATACTCAGATTTTTATTACTTTCATTTCTGGATATTTTCTCTGTTCAGAGTTACACGATTTCTTTCTTGCTTCCTTGTGGTGTGTGAGAGCATTCCAGTTACGTAGAGTTATGTGGATGCGCATGCACTGTCATCGACGATCACAGCTGTTAAATCACAGATATGCCGTTAAATTTTCTCTATAAATTTCTTGGCAAATTATGGCTGAAAAACGTCAGCATTGCATACAAGCTACGTTGCTTACTAAATAACATGGAAACAGGGCTGCAGAGGCATTTTGGGCCACCCCCAACTGAGAAAATGGTAAGAACTTGGTGGAATCAGGAAGAGGATCTAAAAAAGCAACTCGCAGTAAACATAACCTATGAAGTGGAACTGGAAAATTGCCAGAACTTGAGGCAGAACTGAATACTTGGATTTTAGACCACAGAAAAGTGGGACTTTAGTGTCTACAAAAATGATTATTCATCAAGCGAAAGCGATAGCAACTAACAGAGGGATCGCCAACTTTACTGGATCAACATCATGGTGTTCAAGATTCATGAAGAGAAATCAGATATGTATGCAGACTAAAACAAAAATATCACAAAAGATGCCAGCTGAATATGAAGAAAATATTATTGAATTTCATTATGTAAATTCATTGTAATATTCAATGGTAAAATTTTTTCCTAAAAAATGTGTATAAAAAAGGGGGGTGCGTCTTATATGCTGGCAAATATGGTAAATACAGTGGAATTGTGATTTTTAGAGTTTATTTTCATGCTCTCTTTCAGTAAGTGAATTTGACTAAGTGCTCATTAAAACAGCTCTTAGCATAAACATCCTTTGTTGTTTTATTCGTTTTTTTCATTTAGCTCTTAGCATTATTGCAGAAGCAAAAGATTTATCTTTTCAAGAAAAACAAAGAATTTTGGAGCTATGATAAGTTGCCCAAAATGAGTCAGTGTAGTGCGGCTGTACATTTTAAAATTTTCACACCACTCTTGTGTAAGATCTTAAACAGATCAAACATTGAAACTTCAGCCCTTACTTAATGAGAACATGGATCGGAAGAGAGCCCTATCTAGTAAGGATGTTTAAGTTGAATCAGCATTAAAAATTTGGTTTAGTAATGTTCATGAAAAGAATGCTTTGTTGCATCAAAAAGCAGAAGAACTTGCAAAAACAGTGGGCAAAGAAAATTTCGCTGCAACCGATGGATGGTTCAATTGGTGGAAAAAGTGAGAGAATATTATGTACAAGCATATTCATGGTGAAGAAAAAAGTGCTGATTTTTTATCAGCTGATGCATGGATTAAGACTGAGTGGCCAAAAATTATTGTTGGATATTCTCCCAAGGATATTTACAATGCAGACGAAACTGGACTCTATTTTCATGCAATGTGAGCATGCTTATTTGTTTAAAATTGAAAGTACTAAAGGATTTAAATCTTAAAAAGAGTGAGTGACAGTTCTTTGTTGTGCTAATGTGAAAGGTGAAAAACGAGAGCTCCTAGTGATTGGAAAAGGTAAAAATCCTCAGTGTTTTAACTCGCAACCGGCCATGACGTCTATAGACATCCAGTGAAATTTGGATAGAATTCTGTAACACCTATTGAATAACATGGATAAGAAATTCAATTTGGTCTAACTCTTTCATCCACTTTGCCGGTAGGGAGGTTAAAGGTGTCAAAAGTTTGCCTGTTGACTACTGTTCTAGTGCAAATGCTAGAATAAGTAATGCCATTTTTTTACAATTGGTTAGTTAAGTGGGATCTTATAGCAAAACATTGTCTTGTTAGTAGACAACTGCACTGCACACACAAACAATTTATTATTAAAGAACATCAAAGTAATCTTCTTGCCTTCACACGCTACATCGTTAATTCAACCAGGTGACCAAGGCATCATACGGGCTTTTAAAGCTTATTATCGGAGAGAAGTTCATGTGAGGATTATAGCTGAACTTGATTATATAAATGACCAATCTGATTTAAGTTCAATTGCAAAAAAATTTCCCTTCTTGATGCATTGCATTTGGTAGCAATGTCATGGAAGCAAGTCTCAGAGAAGACTATTGAAAACTGCTTCCGAAAATGTGGATTTTTTTAAAAACAAACTCTGAAACTCCTCCTCCTGAAGAATTTGAATATCTTACAAATGAAATTTTTGATAAAACCCCAGATGGATGTCAAAAGAAGAGTTTGAAAATTGGTTGGATATTGATAACAATGTTGAAGTGGTGGCTACAATGACAATGTCGGAAATATGTCAAGCTCTTCCGATGAGAACTTTAAACTAGTAGAAAAAGTGAACCTAATACAAGCATAGAAGAACAAATTTTAGAAGCATTTTTAAATAAGTTTTAGCTAAACTCTTAGATAAGTTTTTTAAATAAATTTTATGTTGTTACTTATTAAAAAGTTGCTTATAATAATAAATTAATGTTCATAACAATAAATTGAAATAAATTATGCAATTTTTTATATCCTTAGCTTAATGTTATCAGCTGGTTATTGTTATTGAAAAGCAACTATCCCAAAGTGATTATAATAAGTGGTGTCTACTCTACTCTAAATCAAAGATGCCAAGAAATTATATTCTTGATTTAATCCTTTATCCAAGTATAAGCAAACAAAGTTTGCACGTGCAGTTTTCACTCTATATACAAGTAGCCCAGTTATTTCAGAAATGGGCTGCTTGTATATAGAGGCTGATGACTTCACATGAGTGAATGGGTTTGATAATCTAATAGACTCTTCCTGTATAAAAACCAAATATGGTGCAATTGACTTTCATTACAGCAAACTTGTGGGAACCACAAGAGTTGATTAATGATAGTGGATAGTTTGTTATAAGAAATTTCTTTTGGCATACTATGAGGCTTTGATTGAGACTTCTGAGTAGATTGTTATAGCAGCATTTGCTACAGTATTGTATTTTGCAAGCCACTTAAGGTTTCCAAAGGTGGTAATGGTGTCACAACACACAATAACAATCATCTACTGCTTAAACTCCAATAGGATCCAAACTTATAGCTTCACTAACGAAGTCAAACATTTATTTACTTAGCCACCAATGTGCTGGAAAAATTTTACTAAAGATTTGGACTCCACTAAAAATTATCAGCAGAATCAGTTATTACCTTTCCATAATTATTTATTATGGCAAGATAATAAAACCCCCACAATTTAACTGGAGTGATTAAGTAAATTATCTTTTTCTGCTTCATAGGACCATGAATATAGCACATCAGAAGAAGAGGGAGAAGTGGATGATGATTACGTTCTTCAGAAATGTGGGTGAGTATAAGCATAACGTACTTTCAATAGCAAGTTATATATCTTTTCTGTAAGTTAAAACTGGTTTCTAGAAAGTTTCAATTTTTTTTTTTTTTAAATCAAGCAGAGTTATTGCTAAACACTAACTAGGTTCTTTTCCTTAAAAAGTGCTATTGCTGATATCAGCCTTAGGTATTCAACTCATACAAAGAATCTTATCTTTAATTATCCTATCTGAAGTCAAATTCTTGCTTGTTCTTGTATCTGTAAATAATAATTATTATATGAGACCTCCAGGGAGTCAGACTCATTGAGAGAGCTATAAATCACCCAAACCAACTGTCATACCTTCCCTTAAATCATTCACATTAGATGCATTCACTATCCATACAGATAAACTATTCCACTTACTCACTGCTCTGTGAGAGAAAAACCTAACTCTTACCCCTTTCTTGACTGTGAACAAACTTAACTTCCATGGATGCCCCGGTGTTTTCTCCCCACCTTCCATATAATAAATTCATCAGACTATATCCTATACCACCCATTCAAAAGTTTATAACCTGTATCATATCATATAATAACAGATAGAACGATAAACTTCAAGAGATATATTGCTTACTGTCTCTTTTAATCCAGAATGTAAAGTGATACCAATTGTGAATGTTCTACGATGCCACTATGTGTATGATATCTGTTCTTTCAGACTTCTGTCAAACATACACCTTTCCATCTACTCATCAGTTTGATATCCATTCCCATCAGTTATTTAATTTATGCAGTATTAACTTGCCATGCAGTACTATCGGATTTTTTGCAGAGTCTTAGAATGCTAGTGATATACTTTCTCTTATTCACAGAAATCTTATCTATTCCCATTTTTTTCATAAAATGTGATTACATTACTAAAGCAAGTTCTTCTTTAGCAAACCCTTGAACCATACATTTGTATTTTTATACATTTACATTTGCAATTATAAGTTTGTTATTTATAACAAACTTATAAATGCAAATGTAAATGACAACTCTTTAAGTATTGTAGATCTAAAAAAGGTACAAAGGAAAAATCATTCAAAATGGTCAAATTATAATAGTGTAAATGGAACATTATGCAGAGCAATATATAGAATATACAGAGCAATCCATTATAAGTTGGAAATCACTAAAGAAATATATAGATACCAGCCACTAAATTAGAAACTTTTATTTAATACCTTGTTGGACCTCCTTTAGACAGAATTACAGCACATATGCAGTTTGGCATAGATTCCACAAGGTGTTGGATTGCATCTACATATCATACCAGGCATTCACCAGACAGTCATTTAACTGGCTCAGATTTGACAGAAGAGGACTTTGCTCCCAGATCTATTTTTCTAACATGTCCCATACATTTTCAGTGGGGTTCAGATCCAGACCTTGGGGTTGCCATGGAAGATGGTGGAAGTTGCTGTCATGCTCTCTTAACCACTGCTGAACAATTTTTACACAATAGAAAGGCATTGTCATCCATGAAACAACTGTCACTTGCTAGATAAAAAGTCAGCATTGCAGGATGAACTAGATCTGTAACAGTGTTCATGTATTCCTTGGAGGATACCCGATCTCCTAGCAATACCAGGAGAACATGCACCACACCACCCCAGAACCTTGAATTGTGTTTACAAGTGACTCATTGGACCTCATGACTTTTTTTTCTAGTCTTTCGTTGTTCAATTACAGTGTTCCTGGCACCACTGTAGATGAACTTTCTGGTTCTTTACAGAAATCAGTGGTTTTGGTATGGGTATGCGACTGCTAATACTGATCCTCTTCAATTCCCTGCACAAGAAGTTGTTTGTCTATAGAAGCCTTCTTAAACAACGCCAATCTCATTCCTGACAGACTGTCTTAGGACCAGGATAGGACTAAGTCCTAGTCTTATAACTAAGTCCTAGTCCTAAGACTAGGACTTAGTCCTATCCTGGTCCTAAGACAGTCTGTCAGGAATGAGATTGGCGTTGTTTAAGAAGGCTTCTATAGACAAACAACTTCTTGTGCAGGGAATTGAAGAGGATCTTAGACAAGCAATGTATGTTATTTTTCCACTAATTAAACACCCGAGATATCTCACTTTGTGAGAAACCTGTCAACTCTGCTGTTTTTAAAATCGTGGCTTCAGCCAGACACCCACAATATGACGTTTATCAAACTCCAAAAGATCTTTTGTTTTTCCCATTGTGATCAATGCTATTGACAATTCCTGACCAGCAGCATTCTTAAATAGTTGCCTAGAGCACATGGTAATACTCATGACCAAGTATTTTGCATATATGCTGTGTAAGTGACATTTATGTACATCTGCATAAAAGTTTCTAATTCAATGGCTGGTATGTGTAAGATGTGGGCATCTGTTAAAGAGATATTCTCTCACCAACCTTGTTTAATCTAGCACTAGAAAATGTCATTAGAGACCTAAATGAACAAGAAGGAGGGAAATAAATAGGAGCAGTATACTATTGGCTTATGCCGATAATGTTATCCTTGAAGACTCTCGTATGTTATACATGCTACATCTAATTTAATCAAGGCTAGTTACTAGCCTATGGATCTTGTTATAAATGAGGAAAATACTGAATACAGTAAAACCCTTTTTTACAATTTTCAGGGGACTGATGGAAAAAAGTGTAAATAGCAGGAAATGTAAATAAAAAAAAAAAAAAACATTTAAAAAAAAGGCTAAAAGATGACTTGCTGCTAGTATGTGAGTCTACATGCTTGATTACAAAATTTAATAACTGAAAATAAATGAATTTAGAATTACTTACGTTTATCTATTTAAAAAAGCTTTAATTGTTGATTTTTTTTTTTTTTTTTTTTTTTTTTTTTTTTGACATAGCACCAGATTGCTTTGCATTGAGTTTAATGCTTGACCTGTTTTCTACTATCTTGTTCAAAGTGAACATGGAGAGTCCAAGTTCTTTTGCTAAATGCACACATGTTCCGGCATGCCAATCTGCACGTCGCAGAATTGCCATCTTTTCTTCTACTGAAATACATTTTCTTTTTTTTTTTCTCCATGCTACTAACATGGAGAAAATCCACCACCGCAACTTGAAAGCAACTTTCAGATGCTAAATTATGTAGCAGAAATTCTGCAATATCAATTCGTACTGTTATTGAAAAATCATGGTATCACTCATCACTATATTACTGTTTCAAGCGTGCAAGTCACCGTGATGGCGGAAACGAAACTTACAGCCGAAAGCAACGCCATCTGGGAACAGAAATGCACATATTTCCGCAGAAATAGATGCGAAAATCAGTATTGCCACCCAAGAAAAAAACACAAATCATGGGAAATAACGTCCACATCAAGTTTTTAATGGTGGGAAAACAATATATCGTAAGAATAGGCCTTACGACAGGACCAACGGAAAATGACATATGGCAGGAAAATGTAAAAACGGGGTTTTACTGTATGTGCATTTCAAGGACCCATCAAAATTGATCCAACTTGGTTGTTGATAATTATATCTTTGAGCAAGTAGATAATTTTTTCTAGGAGTCAGCTACAGTGATATGTAGCTATTAATGTAGGATAGAATTGAGAATGCCAAGCATTGATATTTTGCAGTTTTTTCCCTGATGTCTAAAATATTATGAAAGAAAAAAACTTTTAAAACTAACTACAGTTGATATTAATCTATAGTTGTGAAACATAGTCAACAAGAAAAGGAGATAATAGAAAACATCATATTTGAAAGAAAAGTACTGAGAAAAATGTTTGAGCCATTCTATAATCAAAATACTGGGCTATGTGAAAGAAAACATAATGTGGAACTGTGAAATCTGTTTCAAAGACTGAATATCATATTTATAAGAAGCAAGAGAACTGAGTGCTTTGGCCATGTTTGGAGAGCAGATGACCAGTTAATCAAATAAATACTTACAAATAAAATTGACAAGACCTACAGAAAGACTCCAGACATGATGGATGGATGTCGTAGTGAGACCTAAGATAGCTGGATGAACAATTTATGCTAGATGTAGCTTATGATAGAGACTGATGGTGAAACCTAGTAATGGCAGCATTTTGACCTAAATCGTCCATTAAACTGAAGAAGTAGTAGTGAACATATAGAATGAATTAAACATTTTAGCTACCATACCATTTATATATCAATCAGCAAGGCTAGTAAGATGGAGAAACCAGATGAATAAATTTATTTAGAACAAAAGAAAATCGTCCAAAAAATCCCAACTCTTCAGACCAATTTTAACACATGGATGTGAGGATAGAAATACAATACTTAAGTAGTACTGGAAAATACAAATATAAACATTCTTAAAATCAGGAAGGTGAATAAATGTCTTTAATGGCAACATCTTATTAAAATTTAAGAGATATAATCTCTCAGTTATTCAGCAATGGTGGCAAATCAGTATTCTGATGATATTATGGAAGGGTGATTTAACTTGAAAATACAGTTTTGTGGTGCTGTACTAGAAGTCATTTTACAGAATAACCCATATCAAGGGTCAGTTAGTTAAATGTTTCGTACTTTGAAAGTCAGGTAATTGAAAGATTACTGTATTATAAAGGAAGCAGACATTAGTATTCTGCCATCTTTGTTGGCTAGTGGATAGCATATCCACTAGCCAACTAACAGACTGTGGGTTTGAATCTGACTGTAGCCTGAATACTTGTGAATGTTTTTGAGATGGTAGATATTTTCCATTTCCTATGTAATAACACCATATTGCCTGCTAATTGGAGACTGAATTGGCTTGAAAAGTGTCGTGTTCAGTCTCTCGAGTAAGATTCTTGGATTATCTGTTCTTTAGCCTACCCACAGTACTACAGAGAGAGAGAATTAGATTTGCAATTTTTATCTCAGTGGGAATCATATTAAAATAAATGCAGCTCAAGAATTGTAAGCAGAGTGAACTAAGAACTGTTTCTTAAGCAGAATATAAATATTCTGGGCAGCATTTTACATTTCCAATTTTTTATAGAGGACACCTCCACATAGCCTTTAAAGGAATGCAGAGAACCGACCAGTGCTTCTGACCTAATGTCCAATCCTCACCTTCTCGTGGTGCACGCTGTTGGGTATCTACCTGGATACTGAACGAAAGAGGATGGGCTGGCAATTTGGGATTTAGCCAACCAAATTGTATCCTTATTGGCTTAAACCAATATAAAAAATGATTGTGCAACATGACAAAATTTTATGCCGGCTGGGGCGTCACCTGGTTAAACAAGGCCCCTGTTGTTTTCGCCAGGGAACAAGGGCGAACAGCAAAAAGTCAGCTACTGGAACAAATCTGAAATCGCATCCTAGCTCAACATCGCCAGAGTTAAAGATCGGTACTATCAACATAAGAAG
Source organism: Typopeltis vanoorti (assembly GCF_054136105.1). Taxonomy (NCBI): domain Eukaryota; kingdom Metazoa; phylum Arthropoda; class Arachnida; order Uropygi; family Thelyphonidae; genus Typopeltis; species Typopeltis vanoorti. Next base: position 160,451,179 of record NC_143550.1, read on the forward strand.
CCTGAATGGCAAAGAAATAGAGCTAACTGAGGAATTAGATAAGTATCAGATCGACATAATAGGGATGACTGAAACAAAAAAGACAAAAACTGGTGAGATCTTTCTAAGCAATAAATACAAAATGTTATATTCAGGCAATGAAAATCAAGGGAAAGAAGGAGTAGCCATAGTATTCAACACTAAATACAAGGCTAATCTTCATGAATGGCAGGCAGTCTCAAGTAGACTGATGTGGGCAAATATCAGAATGGGGAACTGGACAATGAGACTTATTTGTGCCTATGGTCCCACAGAAGGCACTACTAAGGTAGAAATGGAGGAATTTTTTGAGGTTCTAGAGAAAGCTACTGACACAATGAAAAAGGAAAAGTTGGTCCTTGTTAGGGATCTTAATAGCAGAGTAGGAAGTGATTGTCAGACATACAAAAATATTTTGGGAAAATTTAGAGAAAAGAGTAAAGCTAATAATAATGGCAAATACCTGTTGAATTTCTGCTCAGGACATGGACTGGTTATTACTAACATCATGTTCCAACATAAAAATATGCACAAATTCACATGGAGAGAAGAGGCAAGGAATAAGAAAAGTCTCATTGACTATGTTATTGTTGATGGTGATGTTTTCTCCCTGGTGCAGGACACCAGATTGTACAGAGGATTTGAAATTGGAAGTGATCACTATTTAATCTTGAGCAGGATAAAATTGAATTTCATATTGAAAAGAATGACATGTAAGAAAGTTTTAAAGCGAATAAAAGTTGAGCAGCTCTCAGATGTGAACTGTAGACTAAAATACACAAAGATTATTGAAGAAAAAATGAAAGAGTTTGAGAACAAGAACCAAACCTTGCAGATTCAGTGGCAAACCTTGAAGAAAACCTTAATTGATTCAGCCAGCGATGCATGTGGTGAGGTTGTCTGCAAGGATAGAAAAATCAGAACTCCATGGTGGACACAGGAAGTTAGAGAGGAAGTGAAGGAAAAGAAGAAAGCTTCTGAATAAAGAATAGAGAGACTGTGTAAAACTAGCTAAAAAAAAAGTCACGGGAGGACTTTTGACAAGAACATAGAAAATAAATATCAAGAAGGTGGTAAGATATTCTGGAGGTAGTTGAAGCTTAGAAATGGAGAAAAGAGTGCTGTAAAAGGAGTTAGAGATGATAAAGGTGACATGAAAACAGAAGAAAAAGATATCCTTGAAGTATGGGGTAATTACTTCAAAAAATTGCTAAGTGAAACAAGCAGTGATAGCACAGTGGTAAGAAACACTCAACAGACCTACAGTCAGGAATACATATCCATACTTGAAGTAGAAAAAGCCATCAAAGGCTTGAAATGTGGAAAGGCAGCAGGATTAGATGATATTCGACCAGAAATGCTGAGGTATGGTGGTATAAAAGTCTTACAGTGGCTGCACTGCATAGTTCAGAAGGCCTAGATAGAAGAACGAATTCCTGATGATAGAGCTCTAATAGTACCCATATATAAAAAGGGAAATAAAACTGAATGTGAGAATTACAGTGGTATTTCTCTACTGAGTGTTCCAGGTAAGATTTATGCGAGTATACTTGAGAAACGGTTGAGAAGAATTGTGGAAGAAAAGCTTGGTGAAGAACAAGCTGGATTCAGGCCAAATAAAGGCTGTCAGGATTAGATCTTCTCTTTACGACAAATAATTGAGAAGGCATGGGAATATAACAAAGATGTGTATTTAAGTTTTGTTGATCTGGAAAAGGCATATGACAAGGTGGCAAGAGAGAAGCTATTCAATGGGGCATTATATCAAGGAATACTTAGTCTTTATTTGAATTGTAAGTCAGCAGTTAGAATTGAAGGAATTATAGGAAGATGGTTTAATGCTAAATCTGGTGTGAGACAAGGATGTACATTATCTCCTCTGTTATTCATTATCTATATGGATCACATTATGAAGGAAAGTTGTATATTAAACATGATATCAGAATTGGAGATGTTAATGTCAGCTCTTTGCTTTATGCGGATGATGTTATACTTCTAAATAAATCCGGTACAAGTTTGCAAGATTCCCTGACTAAATTGAATAACTCTTGTAATAGATATGCTATGAAGGTCAGCAGTAAAAAGACAAAGACAATGAAAATAGGTAGAATCATTGAAAATGTCAATTGTGTTTTGAACGGAGAACCTGTGGAACAAGTAAAACTTTTCTGCTACTTAGACACGATTTGTAGTGAAGATGGTAAATTAAATATGGAAATAGACAACAGAATCAACAAAGCTGGTATGGTAGGAAGTAAAGTGAATAAATTCATATGGAATAAGAGAGAAATTAGTCGGAACACTAAGTTAGCTCTATACAAGACTTCAAACCAGTTTTAACTTATGGATCTGAGAGCTGGATCAGAAGTAAAACACTTGACCAAAGACTAGAGACTGCAGGTATGAGAGTCCTGAGAAAGATTAGGGGCGTGAACAGATGGCAATATCATATTAAAAACGAGGATATTAGGAAAGAACTTGACATTGTCAGCATCCAGGAATGCATTAGCAAAGCCAGTCTCAGGTGGTATGGTCACTTAAACAGAATGGGCGAGGAAAGATTAGCAAAACAGGTGTTCTCTGCCAGGTTGGCAGAAAACGACCCACAGGAAGACCAAGATATAGGTGGATCGATATGGTACAAATTGCCTTTGATGATAGAAATATAAGATCTGATAATGTTGGAATCTTGACAAGTAGCAGACTGATTTAGAGGAAAATTGTAGATAGGAAGTTAGTAATGATGTAAATTTTTCATGTGGTACTGTCATATCCTATACACCCCTTGAGGGTGCATGTCAGGAGTTTGATGATGTTGATGAATTCTTTATAGCTGTATAAAGAATTGGAAATGACATATTAGCAAAACAAAAGTGGCAGAAATAAAGACCAAGATCTTGAATATATTACAGTTAGCATACCCTTGCAAGACAAGTATGTAAGATTCTGAACATATTAAAGACTTCAAAAATACAAGCAGTATGTTTGAAATATAACAATTTAGTATACTACAAAACAAATTATAAAAAAATATTAGTAATGAAATGCTAATTGGTTAGACTGTAATGAGATTCTGTTATAACCTACATGCCAGAAAAATTATTGAAATTTACTATTTATACAAGAGAATAATGATAAATGGTAAATTCTCATACTTTGTTGACAGTTGAGTTGATTAGAAAAACCTAGATTTGAATCCCATCTAGGAAGAAGTGAAATTTGATTGTGGTTAAAATGAATAAATAAATATGGCATATTAAAAAATGTGTATGTAATACAATGATTATTAGTCCGTGTCACTTCTGTTGTAGATTGCTTTCTACAGCAGGACATGCAGGCATTACCGATCAATGGAAAATGGAGTTTAATGTGGCAAGGACATTGAATAGTACATATATTATGCACCCCATCTTACTTTCTGTATTTTACTTTCAGGCATATTGCGGCATGTAATTTTACTTTTTATAAACTTAATTTTCATAATGATTGATTGGGTGGAATACTCTCACCGTAGCTCATTATTAAGGTCTGAATACATGTTTTCTGGCTGGTTTATTTTTTCCTTTCAGAAATTCTAGTTCTTTCCTATAGTTAAAATTTCTAGGAAGAAAAGTTGTGCAGCTTCATGGCTAATATCTCTTCGTTTGAAAAGTTCTTACGTAAATATTTGGGAGTAATGACATCTTCAAGTGTGCTGACTAGTGTTCTGAAATAAACGTTTTCAGATTTTTACCCCCCCCCTACTATTAAAAAACTACAACATCCAATGAACCTCTAGCCCACTGTCACAAAAGATGACTTCAAGTATACTTCCCATAAAATATCAAGTATACTTCTCTTTCAGGGGTGCTTAAGAGTCAAAGCTGTATAACTGAGGAGAACTGACCAGGACTTCTGACCTAATGTACAAGCATCACCTTGTGGGGCACCCAGTTAAATTTTTACCTGGAAAAAAACTGAACAAACAAGGATGGGCTGGAAATTTGGGATTTAGGTGACGAAATTGTATTCTTATTGGCTTAAGCCATAATGTAAAATGATGGTACGACATGACAGAATTTCATGCTGGCTGGGGCTTCACCCTGGTTAAACAAGGCCCTCATTGTTTTTGCCAGAGAACCAGGGTGAACAGCAAAAAGTCAACTACTGGAACAAATCCTGAAACACATCCCAACTCAACATCACCAGAGTTCAAGATCAGTACTATCAACATAAGAAGCTTGAATGGCAAAGAAATGGAACTAGCAGAATTGGATAAGTACCAGATTGACATATTAGGGGTAACTGAAACAAAAAAGACAAAAACTGATGAAATCTTTCTAAGCAATAAATACAGAGTGGTATATTCAGGCAATAACAATCAGGGAAAAGAAGGAATAGCTATAGCATTCAACACTAAATATGAGGCTAATCTTCTTGAATGGCAGACAATATCAAGTAGAGTGATGTGGAAAAATATCAGAATGGGAAACTGGACAATGAAACTTATTTATGCCTATGGTCCTACAGAAGGTTCTACTAAGTAGAAGTGGGGGAATTTTTGAGGCTTTAGAGAAAGCAACTGACACAATGAAAAAGGAAAAGTTGTTCCTAGTTGGGAATCTAAATGGCAGAGTAGGAAATGATTGTTAGACATACAAAACTGTTTGGGGAAAATTTGAAGAAAAGAGCAAAGCTAATAATAATTGCAAATACCTGTTGGATTTCTGCTCAAGACATGGACTGGTTATTGCTAACACAATATTCCAACATAAAAATGTGCACAAATTCACATGGAGAGAAGAGGCAAGGAATATGAAAATTCTTATTGACTATGTTGTTGTTGATAGTGATGTTTTCTCACTGGTGCAGGACACTAGAGTGTACAGTGGATTTGAAATTAGAAATGATCACCATTCAGTCTTGACCAGGATAAAATTGAATTTCATACTTAAAAGAAGAACATGTAAGAAAGTTTTAAAGCAAATAAAAGTTGAGCAGCTCTCATTATAATATTTATGTACAGTAAACCCTCGATTTAACGGACTAATAGCAGCTAAGGGGTGTCCTTTAAATCGAAAGTTCGTTAAATCGCGAATTTTTTAAAATAAAAATATCTTTAACATTATGCTGCAATTTTATCAATATTAGCACTGTAATAACAAAAAAAATTGTTGTACACGCACTTTTAGATAAGTTAATGTTTGATGTTGAGGCGCTTGGTTTAGATAATACTGCTTTGAAAACTATAAAGATTTTTTTTTTTTTTTGAACTTTTTAATTCTGCTTTTTTTTTATAATTAACTCCCTAAAAAAATGTGTGTAATAAAACTGCCACAGAAAGTCGCTCCACGCGACAAAAGAACCAATTACAACATGATTGGTGTGATCACATGCTAATCATTCGTCGAACATGTTTTATGAGCGGTGACTCATTTATGTCAGCTAAATTACTACAGTGTTTTTCCAACATATGATGGCCTATTTGCCAAAATTTGTTAAAAAATAACAGGAAATTAATAACAAAAAATAATCTGTTAATTTAATTATAAGCAAATCTTGGTTAAAAGCATTTTAAAATTAACGGGGTGTTAATTTTCACGTGTGCCATACGGACCAGAAATTTTGTCCATTAAATTGAGGGTTTACTGTATTAATAAATACATAAATATTATTCAAGAAAAAATGAAAGAGTTTGAGAACAGGAACCAAACGTTGGAAATTCATTGGCAAGCCCTGAAGAAAACATTGATTGATATTCAGCCAGAGAAGCATAAGGATGTGCATTGCATTATGGGATACTAAAGCAATTGATGTGAAATCATTAGTCTCTATATACAAGTAGCCCAGCCATGAAGTGACTTCACTCGCAAACTTTGTTTGCTTACACTTGGATAAAGGATGAAACATTAAATGAAAGCTTGGTCACTTGAAAATTTCACATCTTCGCAAAGGAAAATAATCATTTTTGAACCCAGATATTAATAGTAAAATTAATTTGTTATTACTAATACTGGGAAAAACAAAAAAATTCCCAAATGACATTAGCTTGCTGTATAATGGAACTTTCTTAAAAACAATGTTTTGTGCTTTCTCTTGCTTCCATCTGGTAATTTTAGTTACTTGTATTAAAAAAATTTCAATAAGTAAAATCTCACTGCATGTCTTCATGTTGTTATTTCAATAAAAATGGAATGGTGGTGACAGATAGATCTGTTTTTGGCATTAGTCCTTGTTTTCTACTTGCACATCTGCTGATCATCTCTCAGTCTGGACAGTTTTTAATAACTGGTGTCTCTGAGGGTCACTTCAAAAGTTTTGCACTTACCTAGCCAGTGGAATGATGCAATAATTTTTCTCCTTTTGTGTTAGTTGTAAGCTAGACTCAGAGTAAAAATGTTGTATGCTTTTTTTTTTCTGTTTCTGGTATTCTTGTTTTGAAAAATAACACTAATAGAGGAAGGAGCTGACTCCGGTTGGATATTGTGCATTTTGCATTCCAGTGGAAGGCCACATTTTAGTGAAGTTGATCTTATGGAAAAATGGCTGGCAAGTGACTCATTCCCCATACAATTCTGACATGATCCCTTTAGATTGATCTATGGGGGAAAAAATTGCTGAGAAGAATGCAAGACTTTCCCAAATATTGGATAGCAGTGATAAGGCAAAATGGAGATTATACTGAAGTTCTGTAAATGTATTTTGTTACAGTGCGCAGCTCTTGTTTCTGAAATGATTGATCATAAATTCAAAATGAGCTCTTATGGTGGGCTCATGTGTATTGAGGTGAACTCCTGACAAGTTATGGATTAAACTTTTGGAAACTTTTATAACTTTTGTTATAAAAACAAATGTCAATAAAAACAAATTCAATGAAGCAGACGACCTCTGAGAAAATAGAATGACTAAGTTTTAGAAGCATGTATGTTGAATGAACAGACTTTGGAAAGAGCTACTGAATATAGGTTTTTATATGACAACCCCACCATCCACAAGACATTGGTAACCTGTAGCACATCTAGTACTATAGGTAGACTAAGGAAATTCCACTCTTGAATGATGAGTGGGGGACCTGAAGGCTAGAGACAAATGCCCATGCCACAGTTGAATTTGAATCTATAGCCCATTAGTTGGAGAATGGAGATATAGAAGCTATCCACACTAAGGCTGTCAGCTTTGATAACCTTATATTTTTGATTCTTTGCCCTTCTCCCAAAAATCTGTCATGGTCATCCTTGTTTTTTATTATTATTATTATTATTATTATTATTATTATTATTATTATTATATATAAATAAAATGCAGAAATTGAACTCAAGCTTTCATGGAAAAAAAAAAAGATTTTTGAGTCAAAATGTTAAACTATTTTCAGAACAGTAATAACTCTTTCACTAATACATTGCCTCAATTTTAAAGAAGTAATTTAATCAAATTATTGCATATTTGTATAAAGGTTTTTAATTTTCAGAAACTTGTCTCACATGAGGCAACGACACAGTGGTCAGTCCATTTCAACTATCAGTTCAGAAGGAAATATTTCTGAAGAAGAAGGCAACACAAGCGAATACTCGAGTAGTCACACCCCAAATGATCTCCTTTCGAGTCTTTCAAATCCTGACATTGCACACAGTCAGGAGTCAGACAAATGTGCTACATTGCCTAGGTCACAAGAGATAAATAGGCACGAAGCGCTTCCAACTCCAAGCAGTGCTTCAGCTATCCTTCGTGAAAAGATAGGCATGGAAAAATTAAGGAGGGTAAGATATTTTTGTTTTTCAGTTCTAAATTAGCACACTGTTAGAAAAAAAATTAATAATATTAGCAGTCATTTCACAAATAGTTGATATATTTTTGTGTTTTACTTATACAGATAGCACTTCAAAGCTATGTATATAAGTATATAAAACTGACTTATGAAGTATATCACTGCAACTTTTTTCCTTTTTCCTGGATCCCCCTTTTATCATTTTATAAGCAGAATCTGAGATTCATTCAATAGATTTTTACAAATTTGACTGTTATTGGATTTTTTTTTTTTTATTGTTCCTTCAAATGAGACCTATTTATTCAAGTGAGATATTCATAACAAAGGTTGCAAGCAAACCATGCACATTTTTCATTTTAAGTAACAAGATCAAAAATTATCACCAACTCTAAAACTACATGTACAGTCAGACCTTGACTGATGACAGGATTGTCAGAACAAAACCCTGTCATAAATCACTGTATGAGCCATAATGTTAACAATTAGCATGCCTGAATACTAAGATATGTAGATCTGTGGAAAACATTGACATTAACTGGGTTTATGTTAGTCGAAGTAATTTATTTGATACTAAGTAAAAAAATACCGACAAGTTTCGCCAAAAAAAAAAAAAAAAACAGATGTATTTGGTTTATTCCTTCATGAACAGTTTTAGTGTTTAAGTTGTTTTGTATCTATTTATTCACCCTGAAGAAGCCAAACATATAAGTTGGCGAAACTTGTCGGTATTTTTTACTTAGTATCAAATAAATTACTTCAACTAATATAAACCCAGTTGATGTCAATCTTTTCCATAGTTCTTATGGTCGAAAATAACATAAATTCAATATGTATATCTGTTTTTTTTATATTTTTAACTAATTTTATTATTTGTATAAAGTGAAATAATATCATTTACAAATTATTCATAAAATTTTCTATATACAGTACTATACTGTAATAAATTACGAATGTACAGTGCTTCTCTTCACTTACCAATAAAATAATTAGATGGAAACACATGGATCAAGAGTAATTCCTCAAAACTGCTGCTTTGTTAATTGAATGATTCATCAAGAGAAGCTAGGTAAATCAACAACAAAGTATCCCTTAATTTTTTCAATGCAGACTTGACTTCCTCTTTTTTTCCCTCTATTATTCTTCTGCAATTCTGTGCTTCTATATATAAGGTCTTTGTTTGAGTGCTCTTCTTCCACAACTTTTGCCAACTGCTTTACATGTTCATTGTCAACCTCCATATCCAACTCTTTGACTAGTGGCACTATCCTTTCACCAGTCTCTAGAGAGGCTTTCTCAAATCCGGTGAACATAAGAACATATATTTTCTGAGGCTTCTTAACAACATTTATACACTCTGTCATTACTTCACTTCATATTTGCATCTACTTGATATTATATTCCTTCCAAGTTTGAGAGTTTTCTCTAGCTCATTATCAGCAATAGCCTGAGCAAATATATTTCTTAAATAATATTCTTTGAATACAGGAATAACACTCTAGTTCTATGGGTTGCAGGAGTGAAGTGATATTTAGTGAATAAGACAGCTGTTGTAGGTGAATGATCTTAAATCAAGGACTGGCTATAATTTTCTTTTATAATATATATCTTCTTATAAATTTTGTCATTTTCAAATGAAACTTGACTCATTTTAGTTTACTCTCACTGCATCAAACCTGAAATAACCAGAGGAATAGTTCACTATAGCTGAAGGTTTGTTGTAGTGAGGGTTGACTGCATTTTCTTTGTAAACAATGTACACTTGACAATTATATATAATGTTTAGTAAAGATGGATAAAACGAATGTTAATAACTTAGCATTCTAAGAGAAAATTATAGCATTTGTTCTTGTTAGGTATTATCTTATTTTGACTACCTGTCAGTATTATTTATTTATTGTACACCACATGCTTGTGGTCTTGTATATTCACTAAAACAGTCACAACCCACTGCTTAAGGATTAACAATTATTTTCAAATTAAAGGTGGCCCTTCACATGAAAAACTGTTATTGCTGGAGTGATGCCAAATTATAGTAATCTTTTATCTTCAAAACGGTGTACCAGCTTTTATAACAAACACAACGATGAATTTGCAACTAATTTCAAATTGATAACTCTCTTCCACATTATGCTTTTATTTGTCAGGTCTCTTATTTGTACATGTACATGTACAAATAAGAGATATTAATAAGAGTATGTTTTGTACATGTTAATCTTTTAAAGTACTCCCAATTACATCACTCTCTTGTTCTTTCTCTGCTGACAATTTTACTTCAATTACTTTATATAATTGGCATTACTGAGACAAAGAAGACAAAAACAGGTGAGATCTTACTCAGGCAATAATGATCAAAGAAAGGAAGGAGTAGCGATAGCTTTCAATACCAAACATGAAGATAAACTTTTCGATTGGTAGGCAGTTTCTAGTGGAGTTATATGGCCAGACTTCAAAATGGGGAAATGGACAATGAAACTTACTTGTGCTTATGGTCCCAGAGAAGGTTCTTCTAATGAAGAAGTGGAGAAGTTTTTTAAGTCATTAGAACAAGCAGCTGACATAAAGAAAATGGGAAAAGAGGTCCTTGTTGGAGATCTGAGCAGCAGAGTAGGAAATGAATCCTACCAAGCATATAGGAACCTTTTGGGAAAATTTGGAGAAAAGGACAAAGCTAATACTCTCCGTCAGATGGCGTCTGTGAGTAAGTTACTATAAACTAGTGCTCCAGCATTTTATCGCTACTGCAAGAGTTTTCCATTCAAATTAAATGCCAAAAGGAAATCTTAACAGCGGGTGCCAAAAAGCAGATAACCTCAGTACAAGCTGTAAGTACTTTTAGTGCATTAAACCAGTTATATTTCGAACTAAAAATCAGCCACGTGCAATCGCCTGCTATGCCTACCGTACGAAGCAAAGATGGTGGCAAGAGCCAACGACAAACAATCACCCCTTGTCTTGCCAGCATAGCCCATCAGTTGCTGACAAACCCACAAAGGGCTGCAGCTTCAAAATTGACATCAGCAATAAAATAAAAGGGTATGTGTGAGTTCTGCTGCTACTGGTTACACGCTTCCTGCATAAAAATGGATGAAACAGCACACAAGATATATATCGAGCTTAACCAGCCCTATTTCTGTTTGCTGTGCCTCCCGTCTGTAAAACAGCTCCTGAACTTGGGCAAATGAATAGAAAGTCTCAACCAACACGTCAGTGTTATGAACAAAACTCTTTCCTCCAAAATACATGCACTAGAAACCAAGCTGGAATCATCCGGGTCTTTCTGACCAAGGGACTTAGTCTATACTGACTGAGCTACAGATTCTCCACATTTTTGAATGTTACTATCACATTCTTTTCTGGTATCTCATCATCATCATCATCATCAAATTCCTGCCATGTACCCTCAAGGGGTGTACAGGATATGACAGTACTACATGAAAAAATTACATCATTACTAACTTCCTATCTACAATTTTCCTCCAAATCAGTCTGTTACTTGTCAAGACTCCAACATTATCAGATCTTATATTTCTATCGTCTAAGGCACTTTGTACTGTATCAATCCACCTATATCTTGGTCTTCCTCTGGGTCGTTTTCCTGCCAACCTGGCAGAGAACACTTGTTTTGCTAATCTTTCCTCTCCCATTCTATTTAAGTGACCATACCATCTGAGATTAGCTCTGCTAACGCATTCCTGGATGCTGACAATGTCAAGTTCTTTCCTAATATCCTCATTTTTAATTATTTCTGGTATCTTTGTTTTTTAATTGGGTTTTGCCATTAATGATTCGATCTCTTCATTCTCCACAAAAGTCTCATGTATATAGTCTCCAATCTTTGATGAACTGTTTTTTTTTTCTACTTTGGCTCCCCAGTCCAGATTAAAATTGATGGAACACTTATTGTATACTGGTAATTAGTTCTTTTGGCTGATTTCTCTCTTTTCCCCATATAAATTTATTTATTTTGGCTACAGATTCTGGAAAACTTGTATTTAAGAAGTTGGCATCATACACAATAAGAATTAAGCTTAATATTCCCTATTAGAATATAAGTTTGAGTATTATTTTCCTTTATGGTGTAGTCTATATAGATTATAAATAATAGTGGGATCAAGCCGGGCTATACTGCCTAATCTGCTATTCGATATTAAATCATTGTCCTTTAATATCTTGTATATGTGTAAAAGTTTGTTTTTCCATTATTTAATTTTAGTGTTTTTGAACACTAAAATATATTTCCATGAGTTTTCAGCTTTTTTTAAGGTTTCTTGATCCTGATTACTTACTTTTGCCTTAATCCTTGTTTTTTCCCAAGTTTATCTTCAAGTTTATTTAACCTCTTTTCAAGTATAATTACATTGGTTTTGAGTAGAACTCTCTCTAGGGAAGTCCCATGGCTATTATCCCTACATTCAGTTTTGTGTTTTTGTAGATTGGTATGTAATTTCTCTCTGCTTTTATAGGAAGTTTTACTGCTGGGTTACAAAATATTTTATACTCCAGAAGGAATTATATTCTTGTTTTAATTGCTTAGGTAAAGGATTAGAACCAGAATATAATTTCTTGTAAAGTATAATATACACTAAGTAGCTGCTTTATTAGGAACACATCCTCATTTTCATAAATGGGAAGGTGGTCTTATTAAAGTGACTACTCAGTGTATTTCTGCTTATTTATTATGAGTCATAGATGGCTTGAAAAAGTATTGTTTCAATTATCTAGAGCAGAATTTCTGGATTATCTAACCCACAATCCCTCCACATTTGTTTCGGTTTCCAGCTTTCATCAGTGAATCAAAAATAATAATAATAATAAATATAATTTACTTAATCATGTTTTATGATTGAAAAATATAAGCATGTAAACAAGTCACAAGTATCCTTAAAATATCATGTTTTATGAATTTTAATGATTTGTATTCATGTGGGACAATCCACATGCACAGCTAATGGATTGGTCGTTTAAGAGGATGTCCTGGTTTTCTTTTTCCTAATGGCTTGTACTTTAAGGTTTGTTTTGGTAATCTTTCTGTTTTCATTCTTTGAACGTGTTCCATCCATTTATGTTTATATTTTTTAATTTTTTCTATTACTGGTTCTTGGTTTAATTCTTTCATAATTTCTTTGTTTCTTTTGTGATAAAATAGAGTATACTTTGCAGTTTTTCTCATAAACTTCATTTCTGCTGTTATTAATCTTTGTTTGTCTTTTTTGTTTTATTGTCCAGATTTCACTTCCATACATTAAGACTGGTAGGGCTAATGTATTGTATACTTTAGTCTGGTTTGTTTTTGAACTAGGTTTGGTTTAAATATAGAGTTAATTACACCTGTTATTTTTAAATATTTTGCAATTTTTATGTTTATATCTTTTTCATTTCCATATGTGATCATACATCCTTGGGGGGACCCTGTAACCCCTAGAGAGCGCGTCCCCTGGTGGCAGATAGGGGAGCCCACCATGTGTGTGTGTGTGGTGGGGTGGGGTGGTCAGAATATACTGAATAAGGACTCATGGACCAACAGGGCCATAAAGGGCAATCATCTTGATTGTAAGGGAAGTGGCACTCCCATGGACCCCCAGCTGGATCTATCCTCTTCTTCTTCTACTTTGAGGAAAATCCACTTACTTTAATCTTTCCTATAAGGCCTTATCAGCCAACTCTTCTTATTTTATGACCCTTGTGCTATTAAAGTACTCGAGGGCCATGGGGTCTTTTCATTTCTGGCCTTACAACTATGCCCTCTCTATAAACCTTACTATAATTCTTCTATAATCTACTCTTTCCCCCTTCAATATATCCTATTCCTCCTAAGGGTTTAAATTCGGAAGAAGGCTAGTTCAGAAGCCTTAAGGTAGCAGTCCTACCACTGAACTATTTCGTCGTCAGGCTAGTCCCCTGACATGGAGAACATAATTCTACTTGTAAGCTGACAGAAAAAAGAATAATAGGTTCCTAAGTTTTTTTTTTTTTTTTAACATATAATTATAAATCTCAGAAATTTAGATGATCATTCCCATCTAATACATATTTTGTCTGGATTGCAAATCTTTTATACATAATCATTGTTTCACATGACATTTTAGAATATGTACAAAACATTGACAGAGATAAATAGTTGAACTGACTGTATGTTGTGTGCAGGCAATATCAGGATTATGGTATGTTATGCTTTAGCTAACAGTGTGGTGTGGTATGTCATTGCTGTAATTTCAAAGTAATTGTACAAGGCATCATAAGTCCCTTATACCAATTTGCACATATAACAGCTTGTTCCAAAGCTTTAATTTCTATTTTTTTAATGGAAATTTAAATAAAAAAATCAAAAGGAGTAGACAACCAGTCTTCACCTCTTGCCATTGCCAAAGTTGAACACATTCCAGCTGTGGTCTAAATGAGAGGTGAGCTTTCTGTATCCTAACTAGTATATATTTGTATATAGTTACTGAGTTGCAGAATTAGAAACTCAAGTTCCTTCTGGGAGAAAAAAAAAGCTCTGTACTTGTCAAATATTGACTAATTCTAGGCTCAGGCTGAACAGAGGAATAGAAAACATTATTCTAGTTATTGAATAGAATTGACATATAAAGATCTTTCTTCTGCTGATCATTGTCATAAGGTGACATGGGCATTCTGAAATTTAAAAATGAACTTTTTTTAAAAATAATCATATCTTGAATTACTTTGATTACCTAATTATATTGATTTTTCTCTTCTTTGTTTTACAGAGTCCACTCCCACCACTTCCAGGTGTATATAGTTCTCCTCCACTCTCACCTTCTTCAACATCTTCCACCTCTGACACGGAAGACCTCTCTGAAATAACTGTGGCAACTACTTGCCCACGAACTCGGGGAAGTAATGAAACAACAGTTTGGTGATGAACAAGTGAATATAGAACAGTATAAAGCAGCTTTAACTTTCAAGATATTATTACCTGACATTTGTTACAAGTTCTTCCAGATTTTCAGAACCAAGTCAGCTGTATGGGGAAACAGTACTCTGAGCAACTAAGTAAAAGACAGTTTTGCAGTTAATCCCAAAGGATATCCATTACTCAGTTTTTTGTTTTCTCAGATATTCTGAACAGTTAAATAACTATGAACAGTGCTACGAGTGCCATTATTTCAAGTTTCCATGCATTTTGTGCAGTGAAAAGAACAGAAAGTGATTTCTTTGGGGCCAAAACTTTGGACCTTGATGAACTGTTTCCTATACATATTTTCCTGTATATGTATATAAAAATAGATACTGGTGTTCAGTTCATTGTCATTAATATTTTCAATTTATTTGATGATGAATGTGATGAGTTAATTTTTAAAATATACACTGACTGATTCATATATGAACCAATCGTTGAAATCGGTAGGACATAACAATTTTGGAAAAAGGCCCACAACATTATTACAGCAAATGTAGATTTTCTGTCATTTGGGTTTTAAAAAGAGTCAGGAGCAAGTTTAAAGTAACTAAAAATTGAGTGAAGTTTGAGTTCCGGATAGACTTGAAAACAAGAAGGGAAAAAAAAGTTGGTTATCAGAGTTCACCATATTCTATAGAAAAAATATTCGTTGTTATTCTAAAAACACAAACCAAATTTGCAAAACAAAATTCATTTTTACTATGATTTACATCTTAAATTTTTTTTTATTCCCTTTCTTGGATTTGTCCTGACGTGCTATTTTATGGAACATGACTTGAAGTACCAGTCATTAGCAGCTATTTTTAAGTTGCGTTTATCTTTTCTCTTAGATTTTTATAGCACCCATAAAAGCACACTTTTGGACAATTTGAGATCATTCAGCATTTCATCACATTGATTTATGTTGTAGTTATTGTTAGCAGAGTTGGGGGGGTAAAATGGAACATTGAAATGTAATTACAGTAACAGTTGACAATCCGAGATATTTTGTTATTAAAAGTTCCTTATAATTCTTTACTGTTTGGAGTCAAAATATATGTTATTGATTTTATAAAATGAGATATAAAAATGCATAGTCTTTGAATGAAACTATCAGATTTTGCTCTTTCTCAATGAACATCATTACATCCCAGCATCAGATCATATATTTCCATGAGTATTGCTGTATTTTGTATGGAATACAAGAATATTAACTTTTGTTGTATATTAATAAACAAACCAATAACATTCAAAATTTTCTGGCTGTTAGAATTAACAACTATTCCTCTTTGTTAATAATATTGACCACGTAGTCATAGAAATGTTATTTTATAATTGCATTTATGGGAGGTGGGTTAAAGTAAAATCTGCATTAGCTAATAATAAATTAGTGCCTAAACTGATTATGGTATCAGAAATTTGTGTAGATAGGACAAGTTGTTGATTTTTGACTTTGACTTTAGGACAAATGAAGAAATTTTAGTAAAGCATTTTGCTTTCCATTATGACTGTTATAACTTTGGCAAGTCATATTCTGATCCTGTACAAGTTCATATTTTTAGAAATCAGAAAGTAGAAAGTTAGTTATAAAATTCATGGAATCTCTAAACAGAGGCTGTACAGAGATTTTTATTGTGACATTTTACATCTCAAGTGGTTGTATATAATATTATGTACTTAAATTTTGTGCATTTTTAATATGAAAAATTTCCTGAACGGAAATATTATTCTACATTCCTTATATGCAGATGAAAAAATTTTTTCCTTGACAAATGAAACTTGATGTTGCTTTTTGAGGCACCTTTAGCCATTTTGGAGGTTACAAATATTTTGTCAACCTCCAGTTTTTGCAATAAAATTTACCAAATCAGTAAAAATTTTTCCTGTTCAATTCATAATGAAGTATGCATTATTTTGAATTTGGTTTGGTAATGTTTTTCTGTCTGGTTTGAATGGTTTGCCCTCCACCTTTAAAAAAAAAATTAGGTAACTGATAATTAAATATGTAGAAAAACCAGAATTAAGTAGAAGCTAATGTACCTAGATGTGTTTATGCAAATAATCACTCACATCCCTGGTTGACATAAAATTGAGAATAATAAATACAAAGTACTAATTGTTCACAACTTCTAGTTCACTGTGGCTCTTAAAAACAGAACATTCCACTCTCTTATTATCTTGATTGTGTATATAATTTTGTATTATCCTTAGGTTTTTCTCTAAACAGAATATTCAAGTTCCATCAGTATATGAATATAGTGGCATACAGAAGAGAACAAGGTGAAATCTCTTAGACATCCTTGTCATACTGCTATTGTAATATTAACATAATTGAAATTCTGTACAGCATTTCAAACAGCTATTAATTTACATCCTGTTCTGTTTAGTCTTGAAATCAGTTCCAACAAACTGTCATGATATTACTACTTAATATTTTCCACGTACTGCTTGACTGTTAATTCTTTAAAATTTTCATTATAAAAAAATCACAGATTTAACTGATTGCTAGTTTTGCAGTTTTTAAATGTTGCTTGGAAAATTGGAATCTTAAGTAGATTTTTCTGTGTTATGTTTATGTAACTTAAAGATGTCATTAGTTGGAGGTATGTAATCATTAGGATTTAGTGAATTTATGAAAGCAAATGAATTACAATTGCAATTTTACAGCTGATCCTAAATGGAATACTGATTTTAAGTTTCATTGTTTTTATTCTTCGACTATGAACATAATAGTATGAATGTATCAAATAATTAATACATGATGTCCTTGGTATGATAATTAAGTAGATTTTAATACAAGTTCATACTTTTTATCAATTACTTATTAAGCCAGCATGAAATTAAAAAGAAAAGGCGAAAAAAATGTAAGCCTTTTTTAACATTCGGTTTAATATATACATATATATACTACTAGAAATATTTTTTAAATGTATATTTTTTATTTTTTATATGACTACTGTTAGTTTTATTGAATTCACATTCTTTATTCTTCCTGCTGG
This sequence comes from Typopeltis vanoorti, assembly GCF_054136105.1. NCBI lineage: Eukaryota > Metazoa > Arthropoda > Arachnida > Uropygi > Thelyphonidae > Typopeltis > Typopeltis vanoorti. Next base: position 160,468,841 of record NC_143550.1, read on the forward strand.
TAATAAGTAATTTGTATACTTTTAAAGTGGCATTAAGATGCATTTTGTGTGATACAGATCTGCTGACTGATTTTAAGAAAATCTCAAAATTCATGTCATCCCTGTCATGCTGCAAATTATTTGCATACCACATTGTTTTAGCATTCCATTGATCAGAAGTCTGTCAGTACAAATTATTCACTTTTTCTTTTTTTCTTCTTTTTTTTTTTTTCTAAATCTTAACACAGGTTTGAAATTGTTAAATTAGTTTGTCTTCAAACTTCTGTTTTATCAAAATTTTTCAAAGATTCGTTCTTATAGTTTTGATTGTCTTTGAATTTAAATAATAGTGGTATGCAAATATTGAAAATAAACTATCATGTTCCCATTGTTACATAATCATGCTCAGAGAGTTGCCACTCTGCAATTCAGGTACAGTTGTATGTCTGTGTGTGTATGTATATATATATATTTATAAAATATATAAATATGTATATGTATATGTATATATCCATTGTAAGATAATACCCATTGTAGTACCTTTAGCCGTTCATATATTCTAATATCATGGTACCATTGGAGATAGTCAGTGGAAGTTAAGTGCCACCTAGTGACAGAATTGTGTGAAAAAATGAGATTATTGTACTGAATGGTATGAAAGAAAAAAACAAAAAAATCCAGAACTATGGTGTTGCTGACTTTGAAGTCTAGTAGCAGTTATGAATGTGTGGCTATGTAAGCCCATATTGTATTTTTATAGCAGCTGTAGCAAGTGTCATAAGATAAAGTTGTCTCCCTGCTGTCATCTGTTTGCATTTCATTTCTGTGACATCTTGTAATTTATCTTAGACACTTGTAACTATCATAAAAAAAATAAATGGACAGTATTGAGGAGTAATTTATTTGAAAGTTTTAAATTTATTGTTTGAACACCATTCACTATTAAGAAAAAAAAGTGTTATTTGCACACAAAATTTCTGTAGATTAAATAGCATAACACAAATGCATAATTAACCATCATTTTTTTGTGTATGTACTTACATTATTTTGTCTATATACTTAACATAACACAATTAACATTTCATGAACAGTTTTTGGAGTGCTTAAGGGTCAAAGCTAGATAACTGGGAGGAGACCTATGTAGCCTTTTAAGAAATGTGGAGAACCGACCAAGGCATCTTGATCGGTTCTCCTGACGTCCACTCCTGACCGTCTCATGGTGTACTCTGTTAGGTATATATTTGGATACTGTATGAATGAAGATGGGCTGGCAATTTGGGATTTAGCTGATCAAATTGTATTCTTATTGGCATTAAACCACAATGCAAAATGATGGTACAACATGACAGAATTTCATGCTAGGTGGCATTGCCCACTTAAACAAGAGCCTCCCTATTGTTTTTGTCAGGGAACCAGGACGAACAGCAAAAAGTCAGCTACTCGAACAACTCATCATCAGCTGAGTTCAAGATTGGAACGATCAACATAAGAAGCATCAATGGAAAAGAAATGAGACTAGCAGAAAACTGGATAAGTACCAGATTGACATGATATATGCTACTGAAACAAAGAAGGTAAAAATAGGCAAGATCTTTTTAAACAAATGCAAGATGTTATATTCAGTCAATAACAATCAGGAAAAAGGAGTAGCTATAGTATTCAATACTAAATATGTGGGCAAATATCAGAATGGGAAGCTGAACAGTGAGACTTATTCATGCCTATGATCCCACAGAAGGTTTTTCTAAGGGGGGAGTCAGGCATTAGAGAAGGCAGCTTACACAGTGAAAAAAAGAAAAAGTTGGTTCTTGTTGGAGATCTGAAAGCTGAGTAGGAAATGATTACCAGGCATATTAAACTGTTTGGGGAAAATTTGGAGAAAAGAAAAATGCTAATAATAATAAGTACTTACTGGATTTCTGTTCTGGCATGGACTGGTTATTACTAACACAATGTTCCAACATAAAAATGTGCACAAATTCACATGGAGAAAAGAGTCCAGGAATAAGAAAAGTCTCATTGACTATGTTATTGTTGATAGTGATGTCTTCTCCATGGTGCAGGACACCAGAGTGTACAGAGGATTTGAAATTGGAAGTGATCACTATTTAGTCTTGAGCAGGATAAAACTGAATTCCATATTGAAAAGAATTTGATTATGAACTGTTTTCAACAGCTTTAGTTTAAATTGTTCCTGTCCATCTCTTGTTTCCTGATGAAAGATTGGGGGAAAGGACCTTATATAACTAAGCAACATCCTATATACTATATTTAGTATGTTGTACTAACAGACTGGAAGTAGAAGGCCAAGACCATACAGTCTTGTCCTTAATAATATTCCATTATTATTAATGCCCCAAGGCTGTATGATGAAAAAGTTTTTCTCTCTAGCTGTGAAAGGCCTTTACAAAGGTTTTCTTTGTGTCCTAGGTGAGACACCAACTCAGGTGTTTCATTTGAGGGACAAAGCTAATATCATTCTTGTGTGTTACTGATACGCTGTATAAAATTCGAAAGTTATTGTATAATTTGCAGTTATGCTACTGTGATAATATGCATTTAGTTGTTTAATATATGATGAGCATGCATTTAGCTTCAAAAAATAACATGATATTTAGGACTAAAATGAAGATTTGTTTAATATTTGTTTCTGCAGTTTGTAATAGCATGCTCCATGTTCTTTTTTGTTTGGGATACAAAGAATCTTTTATAATGGACTTTTCATTTGAAGGCAAGTTAGTTGGCCTCTTACATGGGGAAGCACATAAACCAAGCAGTACAACACACAATCAACAGCGTTAACATTCATCATCATCAAATTCCTGCCATATTCCCTCAAGGGGTATACAGGATATGATAGTACTACATGAACAAAATTACATCATTACTAACTTCCTATCTACAATTTTCCTCCAAATCAGTCTGTTACTTGTCAAGACTCCAACATTATCAGATCTTATATTTCTATCATCTAAGGCACTTTGTACCGTATCAATCCACCTATATCTTGGTCTTCCTCTGGGTCGTTTTGCTGCCAACCTAGCAGAGAACACTTGTTTTGCTAATCTTTCTTCACCCATTCTGTTTAAGTGACCATACCACCTTAGATTAGCTCTGCTAATGCATTCCTGGATGCTGACAATGTCAAGTTCTTTCCTAATATCCTCGTCTTTAATATGATATTGCCATTGATGCCATCTGTTCACGCCTATAATCTTTCTCAGGACTCTCATATCTGCGGTCTCTAGTCTTTGGTCAAGTGTTTTACTTCTGACCCAGCTCTCAGATCCATAAGTTAAAACTGGTTTGAACACTGTCTTGTATACAGCTAATTTAGCGTTCTGACTAATTTCTCTCTTATTCCATATGAATTTATATTCAATTGACTTCCCACCATACCAGCTTTGCTGATTCTATTGTCTATTTCCATATTTAATTTACCATCTTCAGTAAAAATCGTGCCTAAGTAGCTGAAATGTTTTACCTGTTCCACAGGTTCTCCATTCACAACACAGCTGACATTTTCAGTGATTCTGCCTATTTTCATTGTCTTTGTCTTTTTATTGCTGGCCTTCATACCATATCTATTACAACAGCTATTCAATTTATTCAGGGAATCTTGCAAACTTGTACCGGATTTATTTAGAAGTATAACATCATCCGCATAAAACAAAGAGCTGACATTAACATCTCCAATTCTGATATCATGTTTAATACCACTGTCCTTCATAATGTGATCCATATAGATAATGAATAACAGAGGGGATAATGTACATCCTTGTCTCACACCAGATTTAACATTAAACCATCTTCCTGTACTTCCTTCAATTCTAACTGCTGACTTACAACTCAAATAAAGACTAAGTGTTGCTTGATATAATGCCCCATTGACACCATATAACTGCAGCGTATTAAATAGCTTCTCTCTTGCCACCTTGTCATATGCCTTTTCCAAATCGACAAAACTTAAATACAGACCTTTGCTATATTCCCATGCTTTCTCAACTATTTGTCGTAAAGTGAAGATCTGATCCTGACAGCCTCTATTTGGCCTGAATCCATCTTGTTCTTCACCACGCTTTTCTTCCACAATTCTTCTCAACCGTTTCTCAAATATCTTGCCAGGAACACTCACTAGGAAATGCCTCTGTAATTCTCACATTCAGTTTTATTTCCCTTTTTATATATGGGTACTATGAGAGCTCTACTCCAATCATTGGGAATTCGTCCCTCTGTCCAGGCTTTCTGAACTATGCCATAACATACTGCCTTCTTAAATGCTTTGGCTGCAATTCCACATAATCCAGCACAAATACTTCATATGGTTATTTCTAATCTACAAAATCTGAAGTTTTAAGTAAATACGATTTGTCATCTAGGTATGTGGTAGGGTGCCTCCACCTGCAAAACATACTCAGAGAGTATGTGACTGACAGATATGATGTTCATTTTGTGGCCTTTTGCCTCAGTATAGTAATAAACCCAAAATTGATTAGTCACCTAAACTGCAGTAAATCTGGTATAGTCCTGAACCATTAAACAATATGATGACAGCCGAAAGAATATTTGTTGACAATAACTTGAAAGAATGGGAATTTGCCTAGAAAAAAAGTAACACTAACTTTTGTTAAGGTTCTCTCCTTGTCTTCCATCTTTGAGATTGAGTTCCTTGTGAATAAGAACCCTCTGTCCACTTAAAGGTTAGCAATAATTAATATCTCAGAGTGAAAAGCCTAAGCATTAAAATAAAATCATTAATAAAGGCACTGTCTTACCTGATATGGGGTAGTTAATGATAGTAGATGGAAAGGCTAACAGTTCCATAAGAATTTTTGGCCAAGATGCATGCTTAGTTCTGGTTACATCAGCTGATAACTATGTGCTTTATATATTAATGTTTTTTTTTTTTGGTGGAGGAAATAATCTTTTGGTTTCTGCATTTGCAGAAAACAAAAACCAAACAGCCAGGAATCTATAGCTCTAAGGTAAAAACCAAAATCCATAAACATTGTGTCTCCACATTAGACTGACAACTGATATCATCACCCTTTCAAACAGCAAAATAATAACCTATATCCAATCCTGTTTGTTCCCCCCCCCCAGATATCCTCTGCTACCAAGTTGAGGAAACATCTGATCCAATCCCTTTTCATTTATCTCCAGGTCTAAAAATGCTACAAAGTGAAAAGATGTGGTTTCTTACCCAAGTTCTAACTTGACTCCTTAACATATGTAACTTGCTCCTTTCTCTCCTTATTTGCCTTTCCTTTCCCTTCAGTTCCTTCATGCAATTATTGTAAAACCCACCACACCAATTCCTGCCTTTCATCAGCTGGTATGAATAACGAAATCTCAATAAGACACCCCTCTTTCTTTCCTTCTTTATTAATAGATTTATTTTTGTGCTGAAGCCTAAGACTTTAGCCACCGATAACTCTCAAATAATATAATCAAAGCACTTGGGTATATTTAAGTCTGACATCCAAAGTAACAGTAACACTGTCTGAATATATTAAAGTAATGGTTTGTGTGAACAGCAGCTGTCCAGCTGGGAAGTGTGTGTGCATATATATATATATATATAAATATAAAATAGAGAAAGAATAGACAAACAGGATCAAATCCTTTTTCATTATCAGACCATCTTTTGGCAAGGCACAATGAATGATATATTTGGTCATTAGCTTTGTTGATATGCAATTATACATAATACATTATGAAAACTGATTTCTCTTATATGAGAATTCTTTTTTTTTGGTAAAGATTTTATGCTTAGAATTGAAGGTCTGATGATTTATCTCTAAGTGATCCTAAAGTTTAGATGTCATCAAATCATAAGTAACTTGTAAGGGATTACTGGTGAAGTATTGGAGTTGTTCCAGATGTTCAGAACATGTTGTTTTTCGTTGCCCCCCCCCAAAAAAGGGAAGTTTCCCCTCAGCATTATAGGAAAATTTCTTTATAAAAAAATGGATACATCAATAAAGTTTAAAAGAACTAGAATCTGGATCTCCTTAGCAAACTTTTAAAGAATTGCATTAGGTTTGTTCCACAAAATACTGAAATGCAAAATAAAAAAATTTCCTCTTTTATATGCGTATCTTATTTTGACAGTAAATTTCATAAGAAATAAAATGGAGGATTTCTGACTAATTAATGCCTGCTGCAAATGTGCTAATAAACCTACCAATGACTATGAGAAGAAACATTTGTTTTTAAAATTAATTTATTTTTATTTTGACACACAACGGTGCTATATGTGGGTAAAGACAGAGAATGAAATATTCTGTTATATATTGTTGAAACAATTTTCATGTGTAAGGAACATCATTACCAATTATCAAGTTTCATCTTCTGTTTCTTGTATAATAAATAAAGCTCAAGTAGTTAAAAGCAAGTTAAAAACACATATGACTGAGTTAGAAAATGCTAGATGTGGGAAACCTACATCAGGTTAATCATATTATTTGGTACATTAACAGACCTATTGGTTGTAACTTTCATTTTGTTCTTTTGGTTTTTGTACTGTTGCATTTACTCCAATCCTTGCATTGATCTTGAGATATTCTACTAAGATTGTTACTATTGTAACCACATTAGAATGCAATATGCTTTTGATCTTTCACTAGAAACAAATTACATGGGCACCTCCATGGGGTCCCAAGACTCATCATGGGAGACCCAAATATCAACGCAATATCTATCATACCTCTCCTCGAAACCATTAACAAAGCATTCACAACTGACTCGGGCAGCCCATTCCATTCATTCACCACTCTTCAAGTAAAAAATCTAGTTCTTATGCCCTTACTGACTATACTGTTACCCAATTTTAAGGGATTACTTATTGTTTTGCTCCCTCTAGCCAAGTGCTGAAACATTTCCCCTGCATCAAACCTATAAAATCCTTTGAATAACTTTAGTCCACATACTCCCAATCTACCCTCATAGGGTGCATTCTACAGACAATCACCATCTTGGTCACTTGCCTCTGGATCCCCTCTATCACTTATCTGCAAGAAACCCAGGTGACTAGACAGTAATCCAGATGTAGTTGTATCAAGGCTTTATAAAGAGGAATGATAACTCCTTTATGTGTGCTTGTTAGTGTGCTCTTCAAAAACCAAGTAATCCTTTGAGCTATCCCTGGCTTCTTTAGCAATGTGCCCTCTAAACTTCAACTCTATCTGCTACTGCCATCCTCAAATCCCTGGAGTACAGTTCCCTGTGAGGGAACCGTACTCCAGGTAATACACAGCTTGTAATCTTTGTATCCCAAAATACATAACTTGACACTTTTCCACTGTAAATTGACATCCATTATGTTTTGTCCATACTGTCAACCTGTTTAAATCATCCTCCAAGCTCTCTACATTAGCTTGATTAAGTATTACGTTGCATCTTCAACAAAAATCTCCAACTACGCATCTTCAACAAACAACTGAATATCTCCCTTTAAGTCATTTCCTGTATCATTTATGTGCAAATTAAACAGCAGTGATCTAATCATAGAGCCTTTCTGCTGGATTCTGCTCTTCCATATACTGTTTGGTATCTGTCCATCAGTCACCCTTTTATCCATATCACCAATTTCCTAACCATCTTCATTTGTTACAGAGTTTGCAACAACATTCTATGTGGTATCCTGTCAAACAACTGCAAAATTCAGCAGTCATTGTAGCCATTCTCTTTATCTAACTCATTTTGTCACTCTACTATAAAAATTTACTAGATTTTTAAGGCATGATTGACTCTTCACAAAGTTATGTGACTGACACTTCACATGACTTTGTGACCGACTTCATAGTGTATCATATTCTTATCCATCCATTTCTGAATTCTCTTTTTGATAAACTTTACCAGCACTCCTGAGATACTGATGGTCTATAATTTGCTGCCACAGACTTATATCCTCCTTTATGCAAAGGAATTATTTTGTCCTTCTTCCACTCTCTTGGGACTCTGCCAGAATTCAGATAAATTAAACAGCTTAGTCAAAGGCATTGTCCATTCGCCTGCACTTTCTCGTAAAATGCGAGCCGATAGCCCATCCAATCAAATGAAAACAGAATAATCTTGTTAAATCTGAATATATAAATGTCTCCTGGTTACCAGTAGATGGCACTTTCCATTTTGTTTCCCATTTATACTGTAATTTCCATTCCACTGGGATTTATTCTTCAGCCATATTTAACCTTCTTCAGAAGAGCCACAACTTTTTATTTCCAATTAACTCCGTTTTTCTAAAGGTATTGAGAAATCCATTAATAGCATCTATGCTACTTAGAAACCGGAATTAATAAATGATGGACAATGGAGATTTCATCACTGTTTACCAAAAAAAATCTTATATGTTGACTGTCCTTCAGACAAATTCAAAGAAGAAACAAGACATTCAAATGGTTACCTTTGATAACGCTAAAGCATTTCATTGAATTTCTAAGATAGAAATCAGAATTACTTCCACTTGCTTTGCTACTTAATTGGATTTACCACCATACCATCTTTTTTTGCAAAATTTCTTTTTATTCAATTCAGGTTTATGGGTGGTACCTCATCATTTATTTCTTCTGAAAGGCATGTATAGTCTTGTGAAAATGCCATTTGCATCCATAGTGCTAGGCCATCCGAAGAAAGATCTCAGTTCAGTTTCAGTCAGCTACTGAACCTAAACTGAGTTTAGGTTCAGTCGCTTGGTCTTTCTCCTTAGAAAAACAGTTTTCAACAGAGTTCCCGAATTAGTCGATCTCTTCTACGGACAAGCCGGTTTCTTTCACCTGGAACACGGAATTTTCATCCAGTAAACTCAAGAAAATCAAACGTAGGACTCATACTATTTCAGGTACTAATACATAGTGGCAGGATTAGGAACTAGGAAATAGCAGCAGTTGTCTGCCCTACTCTTCTACACGAATACGTTTAAATCTTTAATAATCTTGGGCAGGCTATTCTGTGATTGGATAAGGGTAAAAATCAGTTGCCACTAGTCTTCAAAGTTAGAGCTAAATGGAATTGCCTATCCCCTTTTGAGAATAAATGGCGTTAGCAGTTTCATCTGTCTATACATACATACATATAAAATACTCTAACATCTTGTATTCCCCAAAGGAAGTATTGAAAACAAATACGCAGCCAGTCTCCATCCTACGAAATGTAATCATCAATCCCTAACTATTAATACATAAAAAATGTTCAGAACAGATACAATATTAACATCTATACTATTTTTATATGCAGGGTAAAAAATCCGGGTTTCTGGGAAGAAAACTCTATTTGCCATATCAGAGTTCAACTAACTCGGTAAGAAATGAAGAAAGGAAACGTTTTTTTACTTGGCGTCTTGAATCGAACTTAGAATGGTCTTTCTTCTGATGGCCAAGCGCTATGGATGCAAACATTATTTTCACAAGGCTAAGTGGGCAGTGTATATATATACAGGGTGTTCGGGATAAATTTGACAGTTTCGTAAGGAAAAAGAAAATCTTCTTTGTATCTATTAAATTTAATGAATTGACAAAAAAACATTACAGGCAGAGTTAATTACAATACTATCAACAAGATTTACTCAAAATAACCACCATTAGCATCGATCACAGCTTCAATTCTGCTTCGGAACCTCGAACAAGCTGATGCTACAGTCTCCCTGAGAAGGGCCGCAAAAACTGTTTTAATTTTATCCATTAACTGGGCTTTTGTATTACTGGAAGTGCGATTGGTGTCTTTTTCAACTGCGCCCCATACAAAATAAACCATGGGGTTAAGGTCTGGGGAGTTTGGAGGCCAAACATTTGGACTGGTGAAGTCGTAGAAATTTTCAGACAACCATTTTTGACTTTTCCCAGAGGTGTGGCAAGGGGCCGAATCCTGCTGCCATACATACGGCCTACCATTGGCTACCCTTGTTATCCAGGGCTTGACTACAGTTAGCAACTCCACGAACAAAGCCCGAATTCCAATGCCAGGGTTCTTCAACACCTGTTCCTGCAGATTTGCGAGGAATTTCATCGTATCAAGGATTTAAGCCTAGTATGGCCTGTTCCGGCCCTAGAAGTCATCGTTGAATCGTTTAAGAGGACGATTATATATATATATATATTAAGGATACCAAATAATTTTATATATGCTGTAATATGTAATATATATATATATATATATATATATATTAAGGATACCAAGTAATTTTATAAACTTGGTTTTTTTATTCCTCCCAAGTAAGCAAAACAATTAAGTTTGCACCTGAACGTAGTTCAAGTCTAAAGGTAGTGCAGCACCAGGACAAGTCGTTGTAAAGGTGGCTAAAGATCTGATCACTATTCTTAGTATTTCCCTTAATGTAAAACACATTTCACTAAGAGATGTATACTGTTATACATTATGGATGGGGGTGTTATACCTTTACAACGAGTTGCCCTAGTGTTGCACCTACCTTTAGACTTGAACTACGTTCAGGTGCAAACTTAACTGTTTTGCTTACTTGGGAGAAGGAGTAAAAAAACCAAGTTTATAAAATTACTTGGTATCCTTAATATATATTGTCCCGTAAATAAAAATATTTTCACAACTTTATCTCATCCAGAGTTTCTTATTCAAAGTAAAAGCACCTTGTAGCAACTTGTATAGGTAAAGTTGATAACGCTCTGTATTACTAAAAACCTTGGTATGGAAGCGGATTCATTCAATCCAATACCCTTGGAGGGTAATGGATGGCAATGCTGTAGCTAATGAAGTTCTAACTGAGGCTCGGTTGTTGCTGTTACCCTCCTGCCATGATCAGAGCTTTAATAGTTCAATAACACCTTATCCCTACACTGTCCTCTACAGATAACGGGGAAGATGAAAAGCATTCTTGCTTCGCCCCTTTAAGCCAGTCCTTATAAGGACTATAAGGAAACCTTGGTATTTCAGGGTCTAGCTACTCACTCAGGAGACCTCAAAAAAGGTTGAAACCGGTCTGGGTAGTAACCTCCCCCCACCCATAATGTATAACAGCATACATCTCTTAGTGAGATGTGTTTTACATTATAGTAAATGCTATATGGGAAATTGAGTTTTCGTCCTGTAAACTCAATAAAATCGGCCGTCGAACCCACACTATTTTCAGACATTAAAAATACTGTGTTAGGGTTAGGTACCACGAGATGGCGGCACTTTCTAACCGCCTTCTTCACTGAGTATGGATTAATTAGTGATAGCCTTGGGCCAGCTATCTCTGATTGGCTAACAGTGGAGATTGAACTGTCCACTCAGTCTTCAAAAGTTAGATAGGGCTAAATGGCCTCGCCTACTCCCTATATACGGGAACCAAAAGGCGTTAGCTGATTTTTTTTTTGAATTTACATATATATATATATGACTATCTGTTATATTAACTCGGAATTGGGATATGTTCATATTTTTATATACTGACTTTGATCCGGGAGTTAGAACAAACAATTAAATTTATTCACAAAGCAACATGTTTCGTCGTAAGGCCGACTTCCTCAGGTGTTAAGAAACAGAAAGCAAATAAAAAACACTATAAAGAAACATCGTGTCACTGAAATTCGACTATTATAAACTTCACTTAACTTTGAACTGGAGCTAAAGTCCGTGTTAAAGTTTATTGTTAGGCATCTGTGCGCGTGTGACTTCACGAGTGTGCCAATATCTAATAGCAGAGTTGAATGAGTCTGGTAAATTGTAACTAAGGTTACTGTTTATATGATGAGGGTCCATAACAATTTCCTTAGACTCGACTATGCGGTGTTCTACCTCGTCATGGCATATGTGAAGGTTTGAAGTTGTTGTCCAGTTTATCTCATGTTGACAGCCTTCATTATTTGTGTTTACTGAAAACAGGACATGGCTTGACAGGGCACTTGCTCTAGTTCTTTTGTAAGCAATGTCTCTCTGGTGTTCTTCGAGACGTAGGAGGATGGATTTCTCAGTCTGGCCAGAGAATGGCTTACCACAGTTGCACGTAATTTTGTACACTCCTGGGAACTGTAGATGGTTGTGAGCTGGTTTGTGTTTGCTTATAATTGATCTTAATTTGGGAAGAGTAGAGAAGCACGTTTTTATGTTAAACTTTCTTAAAATTCTTCGTAGTTTCTTGGAGAGCGAGCTGATGTATGGTAAAGAGATATAACCTTTGGGGTTGTCCTGTGTTTCTGAGTTGTTTTGATGGTGGCGGTATAGAAGCTTGTTAACAGTTTTTGAAGAGTAGCCATTTCTCGTGTGATAGCAGGGAAAAAATGTTTTTTGAAATCTTGTTGCTTAAAATATCGAGAACCTCTTGAGTTGGAATGTTTGTAAAGATAGCAACTACGTCAAAGCTCTTTCTGTTCGTTCTTTACATCCACTCATTCCAAGGTTATACGGTTTCCCAAAGTTACACAAAGAAAATTGCCCAATGAGATCTATTGTGGATAGTATTGACTCACCTACCTACCGGTTATCTAAATATCTGGCATCATCCTTAAAAGGTTTTTCAGGAAAATCTCCTTCATATATCAAAAACTCAACTGACTTCGTCTCTAAAATCAAGAATTTAAAACTCAAGTCTTCAGATATGGTGAGCTTTGATGTAATTGCTCTCTTCACAAACATTCCAACTCAAGAGGTTCTCGATATTTCAAGTAACAAGATTTCAAAAAAGATGTTTTCCCTGCTATTACGTTGTGTAAACTCCGGCTACTTTCAATTTGAGGGAAAAATTTACAAACAAAAAAAAAAAGGATTAGCAATGGGCAGTCCCCAGTACTAGCCAACATCTTTTTTGAAGACTACGAACAAAAGGCAATCTACTCAGCTACTCTTAAGCCAAAAGTCTGGATGAGATATGTAGGCAGGGCCGGCGGAAGCGGTCATGCGATGCATGCGAGAAAAATAGTTAGGAGAAGATTTAGTTGTAGTTGACCACGAAACTAACACATTGTTAGTCTCTGTAAATTTAGAAGATCCAGGTGAATGGGGAAATATTGATGAAAAATTACAAGTTGTTTTAATTGAAATGAGGCCTGTTCAAAAGAAAAATATAATATATCCCAGAGATACGATACATATGGTCATAAATTTGGCGACACGTATTATAATTGAAAAATGGAAAACGGTGACCTCGTGCCAAGAACATGGCTCATTTATTCCAAAACTTTAAATTCTGTTTTTTGCTTTTGTTGCAAACCTTTCGCACCTACCGAATCAAGTAGTCTTGAAGAAGGCTACAACGATTGAAGAAATGTAAGTACAACTTTGCACAGACATGAGACTAGTTTAACTCACATGACAAATTTCTTAAAATGGAAGGAAGTTGATAAAAATTTAAAAAACAAAACTACTATTGATTATGAGGCTCAATGGAAAAGAAACATTGGACGAGTGTTTAGAACGCTTGATTGATATTATAAAATTCCTTGGTAGCCAAAATTTAACTTTTCGCGGATCATCTGATAAATTATATGAAAGGAATAATGGCAATTTTTAAAACTTAGTTGAACTGTTTGCGAAGTTTGAACCCGTTATTGAAAATCATGTTGAAAGGACCCTACAACGAAACAATAGAGTACACTATTTGAGTAAAGACAGTCAAAATGAAATCTTGGAAACTTTAAGTAACGCAATCAAGGATACAATTTTATTATCAATTCGAAAATCTAAATATTATTCCATAATTTTAGACTGCACACCTGATGTAAGTAAAACAGAACAAATGAATATTATTATTCGCTTTGTTTCCTGTGATAATGGAACTGTGAAGATCATGGAAAAACTTTTTAGGTTTTGCAGATATATCAGATTCCACAGGACGTGATTATTGCGCAACAATAATGGAACAACTGGAAAAAATGGAACATTCCCATTGAAGACATGCGAGGTCAAGGGTATGACAATGGGACAAATATGAAAGGGAAAAAATATGGTCTCCAAAATTTGCTTTTTAGCAAAAATCCTCGAGCTTTTTATGTGCTATGTGCTGCTCATACTCTAAATTTAATCATTAACGATGCAGCCAAAGTGAATGCAGATACAATTAGTTTCTTTGCAATTATTCAAGAAATATAAAATTTCTTTTCATTCTCTTACAAACGTTGGGCAATCCTTTTAAAGTTCGTAAAAAAATTAACGTTGAAACAGCCATCACATACGCGATGGGAAAGTAAAATTAATGCAATCCTCCCTCTACGATATCAGTTACGAGAAATTTACGATGCACTTTTTGAAATTTTAAATAATGAAGATTTTAATAAAAAAACTCAACATGAAGCACAAATATTATGTGCTAAAATAAAGGACTACAAATTTATTTGCCCTCTTATAACTGGGCATGATTTACTTAACAGAATAAACCCTGTGAGTAAAATGCTTCAAGACAAAAATATGAACATTACACTTGCTTTAGAATCTATCGAAAACTTAAAAATATTCTTACAAGAGTATCGATCAGATACAAATTTTAAAGAAGTTCTAAAAACGGCAAAAGAACTGAGTGAAGAGGTGGACAAGAATTTAAAACTGGTACGGAAGTCCGACGACGAAAGAAGACACGGCAATTTGACGACAAGCATCATGACGAAATGCCACAATCGCCAGAAAATAAATTTATGGTGAATGTGTTTTATACACTTCTAGACATTGCAATGTGTTCGTTAATAGAACGTTTTGAACAACTAAAAACATATTACGATAATTTCAATTTCTTATAGATTACTACAAATTAATAACGAAAAAATTATGACGATTTAGAGATTCTCTTGAAGGACGGCAACAATAAAGACGTAAATGCAATAGAACTATATGACGAGTTATGTACTTTCCGGGATATTTTTCGGAAGGATAATTTAAATATTCAAAACCCTTTCGATATTCTTAATTTTATTTTGTCCAATAATTTATCTTTTCCTAACTTTTCAATTGCTTTAAGAATACTATTAACCTTACCTGTTAGTGTAGCGAGTGGTGTACGTTCCTTTTCCAAGTTGAAATTGATTAAAAGTAGGTTTTAATTTAAAACCTACTTAAGAACAAGTATGTCACAAAAAAGGCTTGTTAGTTTGGCGTTAATAGCTATTGAAAATGATATATGTGCGAAATTAGACGTTAAGCGTTAAGACCATTATTTCAAATTTTATGAATATGCAATCAAAAACCCTAAAATTTTAATTTTAAAAAATGTCAAGTATATTTATGTAATTTAATTTATTTTCTGTTATTCTATAAAGATGTTATTTTTTGATTACGTATATTAAATGTTCTAATTATTTCTGAATTCTTTTCTGATTTTCTCATCTATCTTATGTTTCTTTTATTTTCCTAAAAGATAGTTCCACTTATAAAAATTATTAAAAAATTTTTACAAGTTACTAAGAATTTAGTAACTTGTAAAATGCAAGAATTTTTTAAACTTTAGTTTCAAATAAATTTGAACTTTAATTAAAATTAATTTTAATTTTGTTAGCAATTCGGATCTGTGAGAAGGCTATAATCCCTGTATCATTATATTCAACGATTAAAGTGAAGTGGCTTTATCAAAATTTCCTTTAACTTTTGAGAATTTTTTGAATATTCGGGTTTTTAACGATTATCCTGCTTAGTCAACACCCGCGGTTCGTTACATTTAGCGAACCAACGTGTGGCTGTTCTGGCAAAATTTATTTAAGAAATTTCAAATAATTTAAATTTTTATTATCGTAAAAGAACCACATAAGCCCGGATCGGTACAGGGGCGCTTAGATAGACATTGCATGCTGGCGGCAAAGACCCTAGCGCCAGCTCTGTATGTAGGTGTCATATTCCTTATCTGGGAACACGGTACTGATAACCTTCACATTTCTTTAGATCACTTAAACAACTTCCACCAAGACATCAAATTAACCATGGAGGTTGAAGAAAATGGATCCCTTCCTTTTGTGGACATAAAAGTTACCAAGACATCTGATTCCATAAAAATTTCCATCTTTAGAAAATCTACACACACGGATAGATACCTGCATGCGTCTTCATATCACTATCTAGCACAGAAAGTGGGTATCATCTCAACTCTAGCGTATCGTGCCAGATTTGTACTGTCAGATGATGAAGAGCTAAAAAATGAACTACAACATCTAAAAAGAACCTTCACGAGTAATGACTACTCTTCAAAAACTATTAACAAGCTTCTATACCCCCATCATCAAAACAATTCAGAAACACAGGACAACCCCAAAGGTTATATCTCCTTACCATACATCAGCTCGCTCTCCAAGAAACTACGAAGAATTTTAAGAAAGTTTAACATAAAAACGTGCTTCTCTACTCTTCCCAAATTAAGATCAATTATAAGCAAACACAAACCAGCTCACAACCATCTACAGTTCCCAGGAGTGTACAAAATTACGTGCAACTGTGATAAGCCATTCTCTGGCCAGACTAAGAAATCCATCCTCCTACGTCTCGAAGAACACCAGAGAGACATTGCCTACAAAAGAACTAGAGCAAGTGCCTTGTCAAGCCATGTCCTGTTTTCAGTAAACACAAATAATGAAGGCCTCCAACATGAGATAAACTGGACAACAACTTCAAACCTTCACATATGCCACGACGAGGTAGAACACCGCATAATCGAGTCTAAGGAAATTGTTATGGACCCTCATCATATAAACAGTAACCTTAGTTACAATTTACCAGACTCTTTCATCTCTGCTATTTGATATTGGCGCACTCTTGAAGTCACACGCGCACAGATGCCTAACAATAGAACTTTAACACGGACTTTAGCTACAGTTAAAGCTACTTTAGCTACGGACGAAACATGTTGCGTTGTGAATAAATTTAATTGTTTGTTCTTACTATTGGATCTAAGTCAATATATAAAAATATGAATATATATATATATATATATATATATATTTAAAAAAAAAACAACAGGATGTGTGTCTACAGTCAGTCTATCGACCTACTGTTCCCACTCCAGTGTTTTCTAGAGCAATAGATGAGGGTATCATTAGTCAAATTCTTTATAGGTGGGAGAACACATCTTATCAATAACTACCAATATCGATTCTGTTCTGCGAATCAAGATCGAGAGATCTTACCTAAATTACCCACTTCTTGACACATGCCATCAAAAGGTTTCATAAAAGATGTGCTGTTACACTTGACATTTCCAATACATCTGATGAGATTAGTTGTCAATGGCACAAGGATAAACGGTCTACTTTTCTTTCTGTGTAATTGGATTGCCAGTTTTCTCAGCGATCGTTACTACGTATAATGGTGGCGAGTGATCTCTCAGTTGAATTTTCTTATTAATGCAAGTGTTCTTTGGGACTGTCATCTGATCATTCTTCTCTGCTTCATATATATGAAAGAGCTGCTCTCATTGGCTTCAAAACCTATTCATATAGTTTTGCTGATAATAATGTTCTCCATTTTTCCTACTCATATGACAACCCTGACAGTACATAAACATTATTATTATTATTATTATTATTATTATTACCACGGGCTACTCCAGGAGTCCTTAGACTCATCGAGGGAGGCCCTAAACATCATGTTCACACAGCTGTTCAACATTCTCACAGTATCTATCATACCTTGCCTTGAACTCGCTCACTGTCATAGCACCCACAACAGACTCTGACAGCTTATTCCACTCATTTACCACTCTAAAAGTAAAGAACCCAGCTCTAACACCCCTGCTAACCACGCTCTTGCCCAGCTTCCATGGGTGTCCCCTAGTTCTCCCACCACCAGTCCTGATCTCAAAAATATCATCTGAATTAATCCTATAGAATCCTTTTAGCAATTTGAATGTCTCAATCATATCTCCCCTTTTTCTCCTATCAACTAGTTTCTGCAACCCACAAATCTTCAACCTGTTCTCATATGGTGCATTCCATAGACCTGCTATCATCTTAGTCACTCGCCTCTGGATCCTCTCAACCTCCTCCCCATCAAGAAGGAACCGAGGTGACCAAATCTGGGCACAGTAGTCGAGATGAGGTCTTATCAGGGCTCGGTACAGAGGTACAATAACTTGTTTTTCTCTGCTCGTCAAGGTATTTTTCAACAACCAAGTGGGTTGATGAGCTGATTTAGCTACTTTCGCAATGTGCCCCCTAAACTTCATCTCCCTATCCACCAACACTCCCAAGTCCCTGGCCTCATCAATCTCTTGGAGTACAGTTCCACCAATGTGGTATACTGCTGCTAATCTTTTCACTCCGAAATGCATAACCTTACATTTTGTCACATTAAATTGACATCCATTCTCCTTAGTCCAGAACTCCAATCTATCTAAGTCATCTTGCAAGACTTTGACATCTTCTGCATTCACTATCGCCCTACCCAACTTTGCATCATCAGCGAACAAATGAACTGTCCCACTTAGACCATTCCCTATATCGTTAATGAACAGATTAAACAGCAGTGGTCCAAGAACAGAACCCTGTGGCACACCACTAGTCACAGGCCGTTTTTTGGACTCTACTCCTGAATAAACTACTCTTTGATATCTCTCCATCAACCACCCAGCTATCCATCTCACCAACCCTATATCCATTCCCATATGTTGTAGTTTACGGATTAGAATTCCATGTGGTATCCTGTCAAACGCCTTTGCCAGGTCCAGCAGTATCACGGTAAACCCATTTCCCTTATCCAGTTCAGCCGTCACCCTGTTATAAAACTTGAGCAATTTACTAAGGCATGATCTACCCTTCACAAAGCCATGCTGTCCTCTGTACAGTATCTCATTTTTATCAATCCATTCCTGTATTTTTCCCTTGACTACCTTCTCCAAGACCTTGACAACGACTCCTGATATGCTGATCGGTCGGTAATTTGCAACCATAGTCTTGGATCCTCCTTTATGCAGTGGAACTATTTTCCCCTTTCCACGCCTTCGGGACTAAGCCAGACCTGAGACTCAGATTAAACAACATGGTCAAGGGCACTGATAATTCATTAGCTGCTTCATGCAAGACCCGTGCCGGTATACCATCCAATCCCACAGATGTATTCACATTAAGGTTCTGTAATAGACTATTCACCTCCACTTCATTCATCACAATTCCCATATAAACTAATGGTTCCTTCATTTTTTCAACGTCACCACCTGGATGATATACTTTTGCAAAGTGCGCGCTCAGTAACTCCACTATATCGACTGGTTCAGTGAACTCTTTACCATCGTCATTCCTTAAAATCATTTTGCCATGTACAGTTTTTTTCTTGCTTGCAGCATATTGAAAGAACTGTTTGGGATTCTCTTTTGCTTGCATAGCTAGTTTCCTTTCATAATCGGCTTTTGCTGTGTTTACCACACTCGTTACCCTTCTAGCCTGTACTTTATACCGTTCGTGTGCCTGCAGGTCACCCCTTTCTTTAAATTCCCTCCATAGTTGTTTCTTTTTTTGCAGCTCAAGCTTAATGGTGTTATTCATCCATTTAACCCCTCCTTGTTTCACTATTCGGACCTTAGGTATACAATCAGCCATAACCTCTTGTAAATGCTCTTTGATCACTTCCCATGCTCTATCGACGTCCAGCCCTTGCAGTTGTACATGCCATGGCACTGATCCAAGCAATCTTCTAAGCTTGTCATACTTGCCAGCACGGTAATTCCACATATACCCTGTCTTAATCACAAATTTCACACCTTTAGCCACCTCCCAGGTCAAGACCTTATGATCACTCTCACCAATAGGTGGCAACATGGTCATATTCATTACAGTCAAATTCTCAGATACTATTACCAGGTCAAGCACTCTCACACCCCTAGTATTTTCAATTACATGTTTCAGATAGTTATCCCTTAATAATTGAATAAAATCCATTTCCTTCCTCACATGTGTCCTCTCCTCCTTCCAATCAATGTTACCATAGTTGAAATCCCCCATAATAATTACCCTCCTTCCACTCATTTCATCAATTTGTTTATGCATACCATCTCCACCATCTATTCCATCACCTGGTCTATAGCAGCACCCAACTGTATATTTTATTCTGCCAGTCTCAATCTCACACCAAATAGCCTCAAATGAGCTCCTTTCACTATCCTGCAATACTTCAATTCTCCTTGGCTGCAGTTCATCAGCTATCATCAATAACACCCCTCCCCCAATTTTATTCTCTCTGTCCCTCCTAAACATACTATAACCTACACATTCTATCCCACTAACTATCTCATCTTCCGTCAGCCATGTTTCACTAATGCCAATAACCTGTGGCCTGGAAGAGCCAATCAAGGCCAAAAATTCTTCCTTCTTGTTCCTAATACTCCTGGCATTAGTATACATGAATTGCAGTGTTCCCTTTGTCCCACCCCTATCTTGATGCGTTATTCTAAATATCCCATTCCCATTTTTTGTCCTTATTGCTGGCTCAGGTACATTATATACATTTTTACACTCAACTGTCTCACTAATGTCTGGATATCCACTTCCCCCCCTCCTTGGTAGTTCTAGTTTCCCTGGTTCTGCACATCCATTTTCACTTCATTCAGCAACAGTTTTTCCAGTCTCCGCACACCAAGTCCATTCAAATGCAGTCCATCCATCTTGTATAAGTCCTTTCGCCCATCAAACTCATTCCACACGTCCACAAATTCCACACCACACCGTCCGCATAACCTGCGCATAATATCATTTGCGATTATGGCCCTCCTTCTAAACTCCTCTCTGTCATACCGCGGTAACAGACTCACCATTCTAACTCTGTCACTCTTTTCTTTCGCTACCTTTAACAATACTTTCAAGTCCTCTCTCATAAAAAATTTATCACCTTTCAATTCATTCGTACCAGCCACAATTGTTATTTCTTTCACCCTCTGTTTTTGCACTCTAATGCTCTCACTTACATCCTTAAATTTCGCACCCGGCAAGTACGATTTAGTTACACTCCCATCTATTACTCCTCTTAATAACGAGTCACCATACATTACTCTCTCCTTCATTTCGAAAACTCGCCCACGCTGTTTATTTCCGTTAGCCGAATCACTCTGGAAAGAGTTTTGCAGGTGCTCTAATTGCCGCTGCGCATCTTGTATCACTGTGCGCAGCCTAGCGATCTCACTTCCTACAAATAATTCCTCATTTTTTTTTATCATTCAAACCATTTTCTCTTTCTGTATAATTGCTCTCACTCTTTCTTAGATCACCGCTCACATTGCCATCTTGTACACCGCAATTCCCTATCGAGCCACTATTTTCACTCGCATTCTGGCTTTCTTCAACCATAACTGTCTCACAACCTGACACATACTTCGACTCCTCACTTTGCATACACTTTCTACACATTCTCCCACCACTATCACTTTCAACCCATACACCAGACTCATTCGGGAATGCATACATTCCACACACATCACACCGGACAAACTCTCTCACACTACAGTTTTTGAACAATGGCGTCGTATTTTTGGACGCCATTATCTTACGTCGCATTGGCGCCATATTCAAATATATGAAACGTATCGTTAAAGACTAAATTAATTTACGGAATTTACACCAAAATCACACAGACACAACAAGCTACCAAATTTAGACAATATTACGTTATGATTTTTAACATTTATTCTAATTTCCATTCAAAATTGTACTTAGCTTTCGGGAGCTCCCTGAAAATACGACCGTTCCCCTGGCACTCTCGTTCTCAACATTTCAAACTTCAAGGTCATCAAGAGTAAGATTTCCTAAACACTGATCTACCAAGCTTCCTTCATTAGGCTGATAAACAACCTAATTAATTCTACTGCTTCCAAAACGCAATTTTGACTTTATTTCCTCTCAAAGCTGACCTTAATTCTTTCCCCTTTGCCTTTATCATATTCCACTCAACAGTCAGATCTGATCTCATTTCTCTTACTGACTCTCACTCCTAGCCTTTCCTGAAATAATCTAGCTTAGCCTTCTTTTGTTCCTTTACTCCAATCCAGTTTCGTGTATTGGTAGTTTCAATGTTAAGTATACACAATAAAGGAAAACCTTTTATAAGTTTGTTGAAGTGTATAAAATAGCATGCAATAATCTAATGTCTGATACACGAAAATGAAAATTCAGTCTGTGAAATATCTCCTAAAAGACTAAAACATTCAAAACTCAACCTTCTGAAAAAGTGTTGCATGATAACTCTTTTGATACAGCAAACGTGCTATTTACTAGTAGTGTATATTGAGGGACGACACATCTTTTGAAACAACTTTGAAACCTTACAACATGAGACTTCATGTCAAGGCCTCACTACAACTGCTATCAAAGAGATTATTATTATTATTCGTGACACTTCCAAGTAATCCGAAGACTCATCGCGGAAGGACACCTACTGTACAACTTTCCATCTCCACAAGTATACCGAACCTCTACTACCAATCATCCATATTAACGCCATCTACCGCCCACCACCACAACTGGTATTTTTTGCCTGTAAATTGTGTGTGTTCTGAAGGGCCGATTTGTCTTTATGCGGGATGAAAAACCCGAGTTTCCTGGAGAAAAAACCATGCTACCGCCGTATGAGATCAATAACTCACATTCGGTTGAATGTGAGTTAGCCGGGTTAGCTCATCTTCGATTGAAAAAGTCCATATAAAGATACCTCCCGTCATGACGAGAATGGAACTTAAACCTTTTCCAATCGAAGAGCGCAACGTGCCGTCATTCTTCCAATTACGCTACGGAGGCAAACAAATTATATTTGAAATTGTGGAACATTCTCCCTACAGATCAAAATTGGTTCGATTGACATAAATTGTCATATTATCCAGAATACCTACCAATCTCATAGTAACTCTTAGGATACTAAATCTGTAGAAGAAAAACCTACCTGCAGTCAATGAGGGGAAGAAATTTTCATTCTTCCACTCTTCAAAGCCAAGTGTCACCAACCAAAAATGCATTGTTCTTCTGACTGCAAAAGTATCAAGAAATAAGAGGAATCCATACACAGTGTGAAAGACAGACTAGGAACATTATGTCATAGAGTCAAAATAGAAGACTGTATTTTGTTTAATATTTATATTATATCTAATGATATAAAGGTCATCTACAAGGCAGGTTGTATTAATAATAATCCATTAACGTCTTTTATTCCTGGCTCCTCTCCCCCCCCCCCTCCAAAAGGTAGTATTGGAGGCCGGTTTAGTCCTAACTCTTTTTTTTTTTAAGGGTGATGGTGCCACCTTATGTCTATTTTAAAAATGAATGAAACCCTTTCGAATTGTTTTATATATTAATTTCCATTCGATAAACTAAATTTCTGTTCTAACTATTCCACTGCATACTGTAAACTAAATTTCAATTAAGTAAACTGATTTTGTGAATTATCCTTATGTGTAATGCAATCCACAAAGGAATAAATTAGAATGTATTAACATAGTTTCATGTGAAACATTGTATCAACATTTACACTAGAGAGCTCTAGATGAAATATTCTATTTGCCAATTAGATCAGGAAATGAAATATTTCATCTAGGGCTGAGATTTTGAACTGCATTACGTTAAGAGAGTACTATAGACACTGTCGCCATTTCGCGGTCTGGTACCCTAACACAATATATTATTGTATGAAATAATGTACATTTTTCTTTTCAATATTTAATTAACCAATTTGCTAATGCTAGTTGTCACTTATATATATTGTATACAATAGCACATTTATCAGATCTATATTCTCTCCAAAACTTTTTCTTTGGGAAGTTGATTTTTATCCAGTCCACACTAGATTTGCCTCAGAATAAACTTGCACATTCAAATATGTAAGATCCCTTCAGTATTATCTATTTTTCACCAGTCTCACTCTCATTAAATATATCTCCTATTTCATCTGTAGTTCAGTCGGTAATTGAAGATCCAAGTTACAAAGGCTTAGGTTCAAATTAGGTTCAGGGTTCCAAGAAATTATAAGGTCATTTTAAATAAAGGTGAGTTAGCTAGGCTCATACAAATCCCACTAAATAAAACCTTGAGATTATCCTCCTGAAAAACAAACAAATAAATCTGTGTACAGTAGCAGTTAGACCAAAAAAAAAAAAAAAAAAAGTGAGATAAATTAGAAATGAAGAACGGCGAGTACACGATTTTTTTTTTTTTATGAATGTTGATAAATATTCTACTTAGTAAGAAATTAAAGAAATCAATTCGTCAACGCATCTTATTCCCAATGGCAATAGGCAGAGTCGCTTTAGCTCTAATTTTTTGAAATCACATGGATAGCAAAAGCTGAATGATGGACTGATCACCACTAAAAGAAAGAATAGCAAAAGCTGAATGATGGACTGATCACCACTAAAAGAAAGAATGGACTGGTTAACTGCCACTGTCTGGTATATCATAACATAACATCTTAACAGCACTGTTTGTAATCGTGCAAATTTTACGGGCTTTTTTTTTTTTTTTTTTGATGGTAGGGTTAAAATCTAGAGTTTCTGGAAGGAAAATCTCTGGTTGCCCATGCCACGGAAAATATCCCTAGTAAAAGTTCTAGTTCGCAACTAGAAAAAAAAAAAAACTGTAATACTTAAATATAAAGAGCCAACAGGCTTCATTTCGGCGATATAAACATTAATTAAATTAAGGGGATATTAGATCCCACATTGTTTTAATCCTTGAGTTTCCCTTTCGGTTTTAAAACAATGTGGGATCTAATATCACCTTAATTTAATTAACCTATAATAGCGTTTCTTCGGGAGGCCTAGCGCTCTGGAAGCAAAAGTCATCTCCACAGGGTTACTCAGAACCTATAAAATAATAATGAGATATTTCAAGTCTGTAAATGCTGTTTTTCCCGAGAGAACTTCGAATCTCGAATAATTCTTAAAAAGAAATTTTGGGAAACGAATTTATAGATTTGTGTAATATGTGGCGCTGCGGTACTTGTTTTTCACTTTATGAACAGTGACAAATGTAGGAAGCGTAACCATGTGTGTAAGTGTAATTATTATGTCTAAATAAACGCTTCCCTAAACATGAAGGTTGTTGCTTTAATCAGTGGTGGAAAGGATAGTTGCTATAACATGTTGCAGTGTGTAGCGAATGGCCATGAAATTGTTGCTTTAGCACATTTAAAACCTAAAGAGAAGGATGAATTAGACAGCTATATGTATCAATCTGTTGGTCATAATGCTATACAGCTTTATTCCGAAGCAATGGAACTTCCTCTATTTCAACAGGACATCGAAGGTACTCCCATTATTCAAGAGATGGAATACAAACCAACAGAAGGAGACGAAGTTGAAGATCTGTATAATTTGCTTGTTAAGGTTAAAAGTTGCTTGCCTGTTGAAGGTGTTTCTGTCGGAGCCATATTTTCTGATTATCAGAGAGTACGTGTATTAAATGTTTGCAATAGATTAGGTCTTACTATGTTAGCATATTTGTGGCATCGAGACCAAGAGGAATTACTACAAGAAATGATTAGTTCTGAAATAAAGGCTATTATTATCAAAGTTGCTGCACTTGGATTGGATCCTCACAGTCATTTGGGAAAAACTCTAAGCGATATATATCCTCATATGGTTGAAATGAAAAAGCAGTATGGATTAAATGTGTGTGGTGAAGGGGGTGAGTATGAAACTTTTACTTTGGATTGTCCACTTTTCAAAAAAGAAATTGTTGTGGAGAATCCCACAGTTGTAATACATTCAAGTGATGCCTTTGCACCTGTTGGGTATTTAAAGTTGCATAATGTTTACTTGAAAGAAAAGTAGGAACTCAAAATTGAAATATTGTAACCCAGGAAGTCTACTTATACAGAACTATTGTGTAAAGATCTATTTTAGAAGTAAATTAGTGGACTCGCTTCTACAAAATACATTATCCTAATTTTTAAAGAATAAAAATATATATATTTAATTTCTAAACTAAGTATTATATGTAGTTAAAATAAAAGTTAAGGTGATAAGATTTTTTTATAGCTACAGCATTGGCTATTTTACTGCTTGTTTATGTAATACACTTTTGTATATAGTACTTGTATTTCTGTCAGACTTTCATAAGAGTTTCTGCAACAACTTCATGAAATCTTCACAGAAGTTGCAGTGGTAATTAGAAAGCTGGTTGATTTCATTTTATTCAGTCCTCCAAGCCTTTGAATAATTCCTTTATCACTGATGTGGTCCTGTACGTTGCACGAAGATCGGCTCAGATATATAACAGCTATTCATCTCCAGTAACTGAGACATCCACAAAACCAAAATAAGGATTTTGTGGATGTCTCAGGGTTCTAAGGGTTTACATATTAAAGAAGTAAGAGGTAAAAATTATTATTATTATACAGGCACATTGCAGGAGATCCAGTCTATAGACACAATCTATCATACCTCTCCTTGAATCCAAAGCACTCGCAACTGACTCTAGGAACCCATTTCACTCATTGACCTCTCCAAGCAAAAATCTAGCCCTCACACCCTACTAACCAGGCCTTTATTCAACTTCAGTGATGACCCCTTTTTCTGGTCCTTCTAGCCAAGTGCTGAAACATTTCCCCTGGTATAAAACCCTTAAAACAACTTAAATGTTTCTGTTATACTCCCTCTTTTTCTCCTATCAACCAATTTCTACAATCCACCCTCAATCTCTCTTCATAGGAACATTCCACAGACCACTCACCATCTTGGTCAGTCGCTCTAAATCTTCTCCAATGCTTCCTTATCCCCAAGAAACCCAGGGGACCAGACTTGAGCAGTCATCCAGATGTGGATGCATCGAGGCCTTATAAAGAGAAATTACAACTTCCTTATCTCTGCTTGTTAATGTGTTCTTCACAAGCAAAGTAATCTTATCGGCTACCTTAGCAACTTGTCCTCTAAACTTTAACTCTCTGTCTATCACCATTCCTAAATCTCTAGCTTCATCTATTTTCTGGAGTACAGTGTCATCAATGTGATACATTGCTTGTAATTAATCTATTTATCCCAAAATGCATAATTTTACATTTCTGATCATTAAACTGACAACCATTAACTTATGCCCACACTGACAGCCTATTTAAGTCGTCAAATAGGCTGTCAGTGTGGGCTAATTTTGCATCATCAGCAAACAATGGAATATTTCCTATATCATTTATGTATATAGGAAATATACATAAATGATATTTCCTATACCATTTATGGTCCCAGCACTGAACCTTGTGGCAAACAACTAGTCGCCTGTTTTCACCTTGATTCTGTCTCTCCATATACCACTTTTTGATATCTGTCCAGCAGCCACTCTGTTATCCACTTAACCAGTGTCACATTCATCCCTATTTGTGTAACAGTGTTCCATGTGGTATTCTGTCAAATACATTTGCAAACTCCAATAAAATCATCGTGTAGCCATTTCCTTTATTCAAATCAGTTGTTACTCTATTATAAAAAGTTAGTCAATTATTAAGGCATCACTGACTCTTCACAAAGCCATCTTGACCCTCATGTATTATCATATTTTTATCTACCCATTCTTGAATTCTCATTTTTAGCAATTTTTCTAGTATTTTTACCATGCCTATGAATACTGATTGGTCTATAATTTACTACTGTAGTCTTAGAACCTCCCTTATGCAAAGGAATAATTTTGCCCTCTTTCCACTCCCTTGGAATCATGCCAGATCTGAGACTTAAATTAAACAGCTCAGTCAAAGGCATTGCCAGTTCCCTTGCACATTCTCGCAAAACCCGAACTGATATCCCATCTAATCCCACAGCTGTATTTACATTGAGATTCTCCAATATACTAAGAAGCTCCAATTTATCCACCTCTGTTCCCACATTAGTGTCTGTCACATTTAAAGCAATAACCTCACTAGGAAGATATATCCTTGCAAAGTGATTACTCAGTAACTCAACTATTTTATCTGCTTCTGACCTTGTGACTTTAATGAGTGATCACTCATTAAAAGTTAATCTTCCATAGTCGTTCTTCCTCTTACTTGCCACATAACGAAAGAAATCTTTGGAATTTCCTTTGGCCTGCTCGGCTAAATTCTTCTCATAATCTGATTTTGCCTTTCTTGCTTGAACCTTGGACTGTTCATATGTTTCCTAGTCACCTTTCTCTTTGTATATCCTCCACAGCATTTTATTCATCTGCAGCTTGTGCTTAATGATATTACTCATCCATCTAACTCCTACCCGATTAACCCTCCTTACCCTAGGCATACAATTTAATACTGCCTTCTAGATGACCCTTAACTATATCCATGCACTACTAACATCCTTATCCTGCAGTGTTTTATGCCATGGTAAAGATTTAAACTTTTTCCTAAACATGTCATAATCACCTGTCTTATGGTTACACAAATACCCTTTCTTGATAGAATATTCCTCATGTTTTACAATCTCCCAAGTCAAGACTGCATGGTCACTTTAACCAATTGGAGGCAATGTTGTCACCTTGGTTATGGATAGCTCTTCTGATCCTATGACCAAGTCTAATACTTTCCCACCCCTAGTCCCCTCCATTACATGCTGCCTTAAGTAATTATGTCTAAGCATGTGTATAATTTCTATTTCCTTTCTGCCGTGTGATCTTTCATCCTTCCAATCTGTATCTCCATAGTTGAAATCCCCAATAATAATCACTCGATCTGGACTCATTTTACTAATTTGGTAATGCATGTCTTCCAGATCATCTGTGGAACTCCTTGGCCTATAGCAACAATTGCTTCAAATGAACAGCCACCCTCCTGCCTGCCTCATATTCTCTTTGATTGCAATTCATCTGCTATCATCAGTATTCCCTCCCCCCCCCATCCTATCTTCCTTGAAAATACTAAACCCTTCACATTCAATCCCTATAACTACATCATCTGCTGTTAGCAAAATCTCACTAATGCGTATAACTTTTGGCGAGGTTGCACTAGCCAATGCCAAAATCTCCTCCTCCTTGTTCCTGATACTTCTGGCATTAGTATATAGAAATGACAACATCCCTTTATTCTCCCATCCTCCTTTACTTTCTGCATTGACTACCCAATTCAATATTTTTTCTTGAGAGACTAGATTCCTCACTTGGTCATTCTCACAGTTACTCACTTCATGTGTGCCTTCATACAAACTCACTTGCTTCCATCCTAATTGCTTAAGTTTCCCTGAATTTGCACATCAGCATGTTCAATGAACAAAGCCCAGACACCTAACTCCAAAACCATTCAGATGCAGTCCATCCACATTCTACAGGTCCTTCTTTCCGTCAAACAGAGACCACAAATTCCACATCATTCGTTTGTACGATCTACGTATAGACTCATTGGCTATCAATTTCCTCCTCCTCAGGTTGCCTCTATCATAGCATGGTAGGAGACTTACAGTCTTCACCTTCTCTCTTCAGTTTTGCCTCTTCTAACAGCTCCTTTACATCCTCCCTCATGGAATACTTCTCACCTCTCAAATCATCACTGGCTAATATCATGAATCTTTGCTCCTGGGAAACATGATTTTATCATACTTTCATTAAGTATTCCCCTGATTATTGATCCTACAAAAAATTTTCCTAAAAGATTCCCCTAAAAAATGCTTTGTGTAATACGAATAGTCCAAGCAAAAAGCATCTCCTCCCCTCCTTTTTCTCATGTCAGTGTTCAATTTAGGAATATAATAATATTATTTCAGAAGAAATATAGCAGAAGTAATTCAAAATCACTGTTCTCCGTGAATGCTGAAGTGCCTTTTTGGTGTACTACAGAATTTCTTTCATTTTAAACCACGTCACAGGTTATTGCATTTGACTTGCTCATTAGCAACGTCTATGAATTCTGCATAGATATAATATAAATCTACCACAATGAACATTTAAATGAAGGAAACATACCCATTTCTATAAAGGCAGGTTAAAGGTATACCCTGTTAAGCATTATAACCTTCTAACGTAGTGGTTCTCAAACTTTTTGAAGTCGGGGCACATTTAAAATCCTACAAATAATTGTAGGCACACAAATTTCTGAGAAAATATGTTATAATAATTAAGTCAAATATTACAGAAAAAAAAATAATGTGATTAAAAAAATAAAATGAAACATACCTTAAGTTTATTCATTCTTGTGTTTATGAGAGACATGAGCCTGATGTGTCCTAGCGATTGCTTCAATGTTTGGGCATATATTTGAAAGGCAAACTCTCATTTCCTCGTCAATACATTGAAGAGTTCCTCTCTTTTTACACTTAATTGTGGTGAGGGTAGAAAATCCTAATTCACATAAATATGATGTTGAAAATTGTAGTAAAATGTTCAAAGCTTTTTTAGATATTGACACATATTCTTCTTTTATAGAAATCCAAAAGGCTTCAAGAGACAATTCCTTATGTTTAATCACCAATCCACGATCAGTGGATATAGCTGCCAGATCTTCTTCTGTTAATGTTAAACCAAAATCACTTGAAGTTTCCAATCTAATCCAATTGTATTGTTCAGTGTTAAGTGATGGAAAATAAGAACTCCATTTTTCTTCTAAACTTGTTAAATGTTCAACTATTATTGGAAGTGAAACATTTCCAAATTACCTTAAACAGCTTTTCTTTTCCAAATCTGTAGTTTTCTCTGAAACGCTTTCATTTTGTCAGTGGATGTGAGAATATTTTCTTCTTTCCCTTGCATGCTAGTATTCAAAATATTGAGCTGCTGAAATATATCGGCCAAATAGTGTAACTTGGCAATCCAAAATTCGCACCAAAGGAGGTTACAAAAATGTAATTGTTTCATCTCTTCAAAAAACGCAAGAAGTTCTTGTCGTAGCTTGTGTACATGGGTAAGTACTTTCCCCCTTGACAGCCACCTCACCTCAGTGTGTAAAAGCAGCCGTCTGTGTTGTGAATCCATATCGATACAAAGCTTTTCGAATAAACGCCATTTGACAGGTCTTGTTTTAATAAAGTTTACCATCTGAACAACTTGATCTAAAACTTCTCTTAATTTTTCTCCCAATGTTTTTGCCATCAAGGCCTCCCTATGAAGAAAACAGTGAGTTACGATAACATTCTCATTTTGTTTTTTTACAAAAGATGTAAGGCCCTTAACACAACCTACCATGGAAGGGGCTCCATCTATACAAATGCCCACACACGACTTCCATGTTAACTGCCATTTATCAAGATAGCTATTCAAATGTTAAAAACATCCTCACCTTTTGTAGACACACTTAATTCTTTGCAAAAAAAGAAACTGATTTACTATTTGATCTTCATTAATAAAACGGACGAATGCTAAGAGTTGCGCCTTGTCTGCTGACTCATCAACTTGCAATGCAAAATTTGAATACTGAAGTTTATTACTGCATACATTTTTCTCGATATCAGAAGACATTTCTATAATATGCCTGTGAACTGTATCGTTGGACAGAGGAATCTTGCATATTTTCGTTGCTGCTTCATTTCCTAGCATTGACATGACCATTTTTTTGCATGCAGGCAAAACAAGTGACTCACCTAAAGTATGATCTTTTATATTTTTTGCTATCAGTTCTGAGACTTGATAAGAAGCGATTTGAGCTTTATCAGAAACAGTCATTATACTTTTAAAAGAAGTTGCCGCTTTTGTTTGCTGTTCAGACAATCTCTTGAAAAAACTTACAGAATTATCTTGTAAATTAGAGTGTATAGTTTTAAAATGTTTACTCAATTTACTAGGAAGCAATGATTCATTTGCCATTTTACATCCACATACTAAACATAGCGGCAAAGGATGATCTTCACTTCCGGTCCAAGTGAAACCAAAGCTTAAATAACTTTCATTATATTTGCGAGTAGGCTGCGATTTTGCTTTCTTACTTGCACTTAACTTTTGCTCACTTCCAGAATCTGATTCTTCAATATCACGCTTCTTTTTGAGAAATCTATCCATTTTATTTGGGTGTATTTATCTGAAAATAAGTAATATGCACATAACATCCACTTCCAACATTTTTAAAATAAGTAATATACACAACAAGAATAAACCATATTCTTTTTCTCTTTGCAAGAAAAACCGCTGTTAATTAACATAATAATGATGTGTTGATAAAAAGAGTGGTATATCCGTAATGAAAAGGTATAATAGAGTAACTATATTTATTTTTATATCTGGACACATATTTCTCTGGAATACCACAGGGTGCACCCGGAAATCTTCTAGGGCGCATCCTTTGAGAACCACTGTTCTAACGCATATACAGTACTGTTGCTGGCAGCATAGCTGCTCCATCAGTGTGCAACATATGTCCTCTGTAGCTAAATTAGTGATGATGGCCTTCATTTAGTAAGACCTCAGTTCAAATCCCATCTAGGATGCAAAGGATTTTCATAGCAGCTTTTCAGCTGAAGATGAGTTAGCTGGTCTTGTACATAGGTGGCAGGGTTTTCCTTCCAGAAAATTTAGCTTTTTATATGCAAAACAAAGTGGCCAGAAGAATGCTTGCAATTAACAGACATAATATACTTGCCTCATTTACTCTGGTTACCAGCCTTAGTTACTATGGCTGTAATTCAAAACAAAAACAACCTGTTTATCATAGTTCAGACAATCAGAAAATTTTACAGTGCCATCTCCCAGATGGTTTCCCTTTAGATCAAGTGGTATGGATTTTCTCTCTTCGTTATTTGTAAATGATGACTGTTGGTAAGGTGACATTATGGTTGATAAACAGGCATAGGGAATAGTAATTTATTGAAATATATTTAACGTAATAATAGTTGTAATAATGAAGAATAAAAATACAACGTATGCAAAAAATAAAGCTGTGTCGACATTTGTTTTCTTATTAATTTCTATTGTATACTCAAGATATTGATTGTATAAAAACTTGATTCTGTATTCAACCTGTTTGCAGCATTTGAAGATATATGAAATTTTTTAAAATCTTTCTTAGGCCTGGCAGATAGTTCTTCAAATTGCATTCTTTTCACCAGTACATCTGAAATGGCAATCATTGCCATTTATGATATCTATTACGTTAACTGAAGAAGAGTTTTTGTTCCAACGTTGTACTGCATTGTTTTTGTATTGTGCTGTTATGCTGTGCTCCGATTTGTTTTTTCTCTTTCTCAACCTATTCTAATGAATACTAATTCACCATCTGTAATTCTTCCCTTTCAACTTTGCCATCAGTTTCAATCAATGTTCCCTCTAATTTTTGCTAGTTCATGTGTGCATGAAAAATTATGTGCACAAGTTTCCAGTCTCAGACTCAATGTGTGCACTTGTAATATTGGTCATATTCTCTCTCATCTCATCTTCTTTATACCCTCTTTTACCTTGCGGTTCAAGGGTTTATTAATCATCGTACCTCAAGCCGTTCACAGGATAAGGTGGTCAGCCCTATGCCCCGGGGTATCCTATGTCTGTAGTGTTGAGTTCCCAAGGCTGCTTTTTGGGACGAAAAACCCAGGATAAACTGCGGGAAAAACCCTACTGTCCACGCCCAAGACTGACTAACTTGGCTATGGCTCAGGAAGATCCTTCAGCTCCTCACGTCACCGACGGGAATCGAACCTAGGACACTCCTTCCCCAGGCATAGGGTTGCGAAGTGCACATCCACTAGGCTAACCGTGCGGACGCACGGTTAGCCTAGTGGATCATATTAATATTGAGCATATTAATATTGCATTTTTTTTTGTCTAGCTATGTAACCTCCAAAATTGTGACCACTAAATTAATTTGTTTAAATCCCTAGTTACAAAAAACCATCACTATTTTCACAAGTTGAAGTGACTGTATTGTCTAGACCTTTGTTCTTCAACCTGTGGTCCACGGACCGGCACTGGTCTGTGGAAATTTCCTGGTGGTCCGTCAAAAATTTCTTCGTCTCTCAGAAACAATGCTCCAGCCACGTATATCAACTTTTCTAACCTCTAAGCAGCAGCAGATGTTGCACTAGCTAAAAATTGTAATTTTATAACATTGGATTTAATAAATAAAATACTATCCAAATTGGCTTATGTTTCTGTCTTAGCCATCAGCCAGTCCGCAAAATATTTCTCCTATTTTACCTGGTCTGCAGGTGTAAAAAGGTTGAAGAATGTTGGTCTAGACAACAGTCATGCCAAACAAATAGCATATGTAACTTGCTGACATCAGCATCAGTTTACCCACATGGCACAGGCTAAAGTAACTAATTAGATTGTATTGAATTGGAATGCATTAGGGTAATATTGCAGTGGAGATACTGGAGAAATTACTAAGGAAAATAAGTGACAAGTACCATCTATCATATAATTCATTTCTATAATACATTCTAAAATTATTAATTATAAATTCTAAAATGCAAAAAATTTTGTGTGCACAATTACTAAGCATGTGTGCTCTCTTTTTTGTCTGATGCACACGCACATAGCTTAGAGGCAAACAGTGGTTTCAATTGTCTCATGATTCCTCAGTTTACTGTAATTGCAAAGCAAACTTTGTGGTAAAAGGATGGTTTTGAATCATATTCTACATTGTTAAGTGGAAAATAAAGCTATTTTGTATGACTCTTGTTAATGAAGAAAAATACCTTTCAGTATTATTATTATTACGTGACGCCTCCAATTAATCCAAAGAGTCATCGAAGGAGAGCCCCTACTCTACAACTCTCCATCACCACCACTCAATTCACCAACGCCATCTACTGCCTACCACCACTAGTATTTTAACAGACAATCACAAGCATCCATGCCCATGGTGGGATTTGAACTCTCAGGCTTTTGGCTGGAGAGCAGATATGCTAACTATTCGGCCAACCAGGCCAACATATTTGATGACATATCTTGATTTTGGGGGGGAGGGGGCAAGAACATGGTATACTTGGTTAAATGCAGCTCTTCTGATTGTAGGACAATTATTTCAGAATGTTAGAACACATTCCTCCTGTGTTCTAAAAATGTCAGAACACATTCCTCTAGCTTTAGACTGACCATGTATTTTAACTCAGTGGCATGAATATAAGGAAAATAGGAAAGCATGCCACTGAGTTAAAATACATCTAACTTGAATAACTGCTGTAGCAAATTTGGTATGAAAATGATGAATAAAAAGTTAAAAAAAAAACCAAGAAAATAGCCAAAAATATGGAAGATGAACATGAAAGACATCAACTGCATTTCCCATGGTTGAATCTAGAGAATAAGCAAAATATATCAACTATTTTTGCACAGTTTTTATGAAGATGGAAAATTAAGATGAAAATAGTGGATAGTCAGTTGAATACATTTTAATATAATAAGAGAGAAATTAATCACTAAGCTAGCAGTATATACAAGACTCACTAAATGCCTCCTAATGTCATGCATATCTCTTTCATTTACTTAAAGATAACATATTTACTGGCCTGATTGTCCAAGTTAGCATATTTGCTCTCCAACCAGCAGCCTGCAGATTCAAATCCCACCTTGGGCATGGATATTTTGATTATCTTTAGGTGGGAGATGAATTTCATTGTCCACTGTGAGACTACTGCCCTGCTTATTGGAGGCCTGAAGTAGCTTGAAAATTCATGTTCAGTTTCTAGAGGTGGATTTCCAGACCATATAAAAAATATAAATGCTGCAATATAAATGTACTATAGTTTTTGCATATGTATTTATTCATTCTTTAACCTTTTGTGGGTGGGAGCCACATAAAAAAATATAGATACATAACACTGATATTTGCACATATTTTCACTATGGAGGCAAGTGTGAACTAGCCTTTGCATTTCCATGCTGAAGTATTAATAAAAATTGTTTTCATTTGTTGATTTTTTCTGATAGTATTTTTGTATACTAGTCACATCCATAAAATATTGTAACCACACATTAATAGCACTGTGTTGCAGGTTTGCTATTTTGATTACAATGTAATCACCGACACAGATTTATGCACACATAATAGGCAAGAGGCCACTTGGTTTTGTAACTTTTTTTTTAATGTGGCCCCATCCACGAAAAACCTTTATTATTATTATCATCATCAGCAGACCTCCATGGACACAATAACAAATTATGGGAGGTTCCACTGTTACACACACACACACACACACACACACACACACACACACACACACACACACAGTTTATTATACTGTGCCTTAAATGTATTGACAGTTTCTGCATTCACAACACACTCAGTCAATGCATTCCAATTACCCACCACTCACTCTCCATGCAAAACATTGCTCTGCATCCATTTGCTCACATCCTCTTTATACAGCTTCCACAAATGATCTCTTGTTTTCCCTTTGTTCTTCCCCATTCTGTGTAAAACATCATCTACGTTAATTTGGTAACAATCCCTTAACTTATGTATGTCAATCATATCCCCCCTCCTCCTCCCATCCACTAGTCACTGCAATTTACACAGCCTTGCCATAAATACTGTTACAACTTTCACACACCGTTGCACTTCCCACAGAATTGTATGAGCTCAGAACCATTAGTGGCATCCAACAGTCACATGTTTATCAGTAGAGAGTTGTCTAGCTGTACTGGTTAACATTCAGTAGGAAGATTATGAGAAATATGTAGCTGTAATCAGTGGCGTATTTAGGTATTTCCCGCCCCTAGGCCTGCAGAAAGTGCCACCCCTCCATATTTAATGAACATGTTGATTTACATGCATAACCTATTTATATCATAAATTCCGGGCCTATACGGGCTATACCTAAATACGCCACTGGCTGTAATAGCACTTTGCAAGGTTGGAATGCAGCCACCTGTTATTTTCAACATGCTAAAACCTCAGGATCAGTAGGATGTTTGTGTATCAGACTATTAACCTTTATAATAATACAGAAGATGGATCTGTCACCAAAGAACAGGTTGGCCACACTGCATTAGGATGCAACAGCTTGTGAGGGTTGTGAAGGCATGCCTCTGCTGTAATCCTGTGAGAATGCAGAAAGTGATGTTGTGAGAGTTGAATGTTTCACAGCGAATGATATCACATGTACTAACTGGATGACCTGGGAGTAAGAGCCTACCTATTACTATTCTACTGGACACTTCCTGACACAACTTATGTGCCAAAGGGTGTTGAAATCAAAGGCACTTCCCAGCGGTATACAAACAGACAGAGAGAGATTCTCTTCACAGGTGAGAAGATTTTCAGCATTGAAGAGTCATTTAACTGCTAATATACTTGGGTATACACTCCAGATAGTCATCACGCATCATGTGCCATAGCACTCAGGATTCAGAGAGGTCATCACCTTGCATCAGTGATTGGTATGTGTGGAGGGTGATGTATTGGAGGTATCCAAGTTGTATTTCTGCAAGAAATGCAAATTGGAACTTATTGGATGGCCCCCTAAACAACACTTTGTTTCCCAGTAGGCAGTGGACCTTCCAACAGGACTCAGCCACTGCACACAAGGCAAGAACTACACAACAGTGGTTGGAGGCAAATGTACCTGGCCGTATATCACCATCTGATTGGCCATCTGGAAGTCCTGATCTGAATCTGTTGGAATTCAAATTATGGTCAGAGCTTGAGAGAGTAGCCTGCAAGAAATGACACCTCAACATCTCCCACAGCAGGAACTGATTTGGAGGAGGCAATAGCAGCATTTCTGTTGGATATTGTGTACACTACTATCATTATGTGGCCTCACAGATTTCAGGTGTGTGTGAAGGCAAAAGGGGGAACATTTCGAACTTTGAGTGCTACTATATGCACGTTATACATGTGGTTTGTATGTGCTGAAAACTGTAAATGATTTACTGACAGGTTAAAGGGTTATGCACTGTTCAAGTTGTAACAGTATTTATGGCTAGACTAGATACATTTCCCAATCTTTCTTCATACTCACCATTCCACAGACCATAAACCACTTTAGTCACTTGTTGCTGGATCTTTCCCAATATCCCTTCATCCTTTTGAAAACCAGGTGACCAAATTTGTGCACAGTAGTCCATATGTGGCCTAATTAGAGCCTTATATAGTGGAGTGATAACATTCTAACTTCTACATGTTAGTGTCCTCTGCAACATTGCCATAATCCATTGCCCTGCCTTCATGATTCTAGCAATGTGTAACTGAAATTTTAGATCCTTATCCATGATCACTCCCAGATCCCTTATCTCCACCACTTCCTCCAAGATATTGTCAACTGTTTACTCTTCATTCCATTTTTGCTTCCCAAATTTTAAAACTTTACACTTTGCAACATTGAACATTTATCAACCTGCAGTACATTGATCTGTACTGTGATAGCATACTAAAAAAATTTTTATTACACACACATACATACTTTTTTTTTTTGTATTTTTATTTATTTATTTATTTTTACTGGCAACCTTGCTCTAGAGACCAAGCATTGAACTTTTTCAAACCACTTCAGTCCTCCAATAAGCATAGTCGTGATCTTACACTGGGTGATGAAATTCATCTCCCACCTAAAGATGATCACAAACATCCATGCCCACAGCAGGATTCAAACCTACAGCCGAAAGTATACAATATAATCTAAAGTATGCTGGATCTTGCATCACTCCCTCTTACTTTTGATAATATTCAGATCTACAATCAGGATCAGATTTCTCTTTTTGGACTGACTTGCACAGCTGTTATATCCTACAACAAACACACCTCATCTGTTGCCTTCTCATCCTTCAAAAAAACTGTTCTCCTCTTTCTTTCAAGTCCAAAATTGCCACTATCTACAACCTGGTTCCACTCAACCTGAGAGTGCTGTTCTCACATTGTGGGATGTGCATCTAAAACCTCCTAAGAATTCCTAATGCTATTCAGAAGAGGCCAGTGTGCTTAATAGATGATCCCTGTTTCACTGATTCCTCCAATCGCTTTCTCAGACATTATTTCTGCATTGTCCTTTCTACAGACATTTCATGAATGTTACTCCACCAAACTGCTAAGCATATTGGAAAACATACAAGCTGCTGGTCAATGTTTATATACAGTTTCAAACTTAGCGAACCAAGTTCTCGTCTTTCTGTTTCATTCCACCTATTTCTACTCTTTATGGCAGCCTTCTCCATACTGTTTCCCGGTGGTGGCTCGTAGCTTGAAATCGTGGGACTGCTGCAACTTTCAAAATATACATTACACACTGTAAGTACAGTGTATATGTGTTTGGATAAATGTCAAAATTATGACTGTGGTAAAAATTAAAAAAAAATAAACATGAAAAAATATTGTTTATTATCGATAAAATTATACAGTTTAGTATAATTCAAAATTACTTAAAAATAAAATACATTCCTTTAATTGTAATTAAAGGAATGGATTTACAATTTTTGGACATTACAATTAAAGGATTTAATTGTAATGTCCAAATATTTAAAGAGACTGAGTAAACACGATAAACACTACAAACACTACTACTGCCGCAAACTGCACATAAACAACAGTGGAACTGCACGATGGACATTATGCTAATAGCTCGCATCTCACTATGACATGTATATGCTTGTGTGCGTAGCAATATGACTGTGGTAAACAGTGTCATATTGCTACTATCACTGATTGCTATCACAATTGGAAGAACAACAGTACGTTGCACCCTTCGAGTAGAAAAGGCTTAAGTTTGATTCTTGTCATGACTGGAGGAATCTTTATATGGGCTTTATCAATTGAAGGTAAGTTAGCCGATCTCATACGGAAGTAGCATGATTTTTTCTCCCAGAAACTTGTTTTTCATCCCGCATATAGACAAATCGACCCTTCAGAACACATGCAATTTACAGACAAAAAATACTAGCTGTGGTGGTGGTGGTGGTTGTGGGCAGTAGATAGTATTGATGTAGATGATTGGTAGTAGAGACGGAGAGTTGTTCAGTAGGTGTCCTCCTGTGATGAGTCTTCGGACTCCTTGGACGTGTCACGAATAATAATAATATTTCTGAGCTTCTTCAACAACATCCAGAATCTCTTGCCACCTTCTTGATATTTATTTTCTTTGTTCTTACCAAAGCCTTGACTTTTGTTTAGCTAGTTTTTACACAGTGTTTACTTTCTTACATTTGTCTCTGTATTCTCTAAGAGCACAAGCTGACTTATTTGTTGGGAACTTTTGATATGCTTTCTTCTTTTCCTTCACTGCCTCTTTAACTTCCTGTGTCCACTATGGAGTTCTGATTTTTCTATCCTTGCAGACAACCTCACCACATGCCTCTCTGGTTGAATCAATCAATGTTTTTTTTCAGGATTTGCCACTGACTCTCCAAGGTTTGGTTCCTTTTCTCAAACTCTTTCATTTTCTTGAATAATGTTTGTGTATTTTAGTCTATACTTTACATCTGAGAGCTGCTCAACTTTAAAACTTTCTTACATGTTCTTCTTTTCAGTATGAAATTCAATTTTATCCTGCTCAAGACTAAATGGCGATCACTTCCAATTTCAAATCCTCTGTACACGCTAGTGACCTGCGTCAGTGAGACTTTTTTTTATTCCTTGCCTCTTCTCTCCATGTCCTGAGCAGAAATCCAACAGGTATTTGCCATTATTATTAGCTTTGCTCTTTTCTCCAAATTTTCCCAAAATATTTTTGTATATCTGACAATCATTTCCTGCTCTGCTATTTAGATCCCCAACAAGGGGATCTAACATTTCCTTTTTCATTGTCAGTTGCTTTCTCTAAAGCCTTGAAAAATCCCCCCACTTCTCGCTTAGTAGAACCTTCTGTGGGACCATAAGCACAAATAAATCTCATTGTCCAGTTCTCCATTCTGATATTTGCCCACATTACTCTACTTGTGGGAAAATAGAGAGAACAGAGCATTTTGCCTGATAAGTGACTCCTTCCTCTTATAGACTCCCTTCAATCACTTTTTGGTTATGCCTTCTTTTATAGGTATTTTCATGAGCAGAGCACTGCTCTACAGAATTGGCCACTAACAACTCCTCTGCTTTCCTCTATTCATGTAGGAACATGAGCAGCCATGGGTTAACATTCATATGCAGGTCAAACATGTCAGACCAATTTATCTTCTTCCTTCCATCTATCTCAATTTTTTGTAATAGCCTTCACCATGCTGTTTTTATTTACAATGAATACAGCAGGGAAGCTCTTGAGAAACAAGTGTGCATTAATGGAGAAAGAATTGAGGAAATCAGCAAGTCCTGAGCAGGTTTGGAATGGCTAAAACAACAGTTAGAGACTATTATGTCTAAAATCTGGAAGGATGGATCTATCTCTATGGGAACAAATTTGAGGATTTTGGATGCAGTTGTTTTTCCAACAGCTACTTATGGACCTATAGAAGTCAGATAAGAAATGGACATCTTTTTTGTATGTCAGATATACAAAAAAAGATGTCCATTTGTTTGAGTTGTGGTGTTAGAAGGCTGTTGAGGATATCATATACTGAAAGGCATACAAATGAATGGGTATTAGAAAAGATCGGTAGAACTTTAAGGCTCCTTAACGATATTGACAGAAGAAAGTTAAATTATTTTAGACACATTGAAAAGATGGAAGGGGGATTTCTCAGAATAGTAATAGAAGGTAAAATTCCTGGAAAAAGAGGAAGGGATAGACCATCAATGGGATGAATGAATGGTGTGTGTGTGTGTGAAGTGACTGATCTTCAGAGAGTCGAGGCCTCCAGAAAAGCAAACAACAGGACTACATGGTGAGGCCTGGTGTGGCACATCACCGAGCATTGAAGTGACCATATGGCATCTGTGGATGCCTAGTGAACATATAGATAGAGATAGATAATATAACCTCTAGTTTTTTTTTAAAAAACTTGTTAATAGGTTTATCCTTTGTCCTTAACAACTTGCCAACACACCTCCCTTGTATGCTAGATGTTGTGACCTCATGTTTGGGATCAGTATATATAAATACATATATAAATGTAATATATTTTTATTAAATTTGATGTTATAATTTTTAAATGACCAATGCTATGGATTTTTTTCATTCACTGTGATATTTTTCTCTACAGATGCAATTTCTTCTGTAACTGGTTGCTTAGATCAAGGCTATCCAACCTTAGGGAATCCGAGGGCTGCATTAGAAAAAAAATTTATCCAAGGGCCGCATCACAATGCATATCTAGTAATTTAGTGAGCAGCAGCAACACAATCTCGAAAGCTGAAAACAAACAACACTAATTGCGCATTAATTGCACGTTCCCTGTGAGCGCCTGGAGCATGTGCATTGGAACAAAACAGTGTAAGAACGCTTCTTTGACACATCTAATATTTGAAAAACATGTGGGTATATAGTGATGTAAAAACACCAAATAAAATTATCAGCATCGAGATTATTGATTAGTGATAGAATTAAACTATCTAATATGCATTCGATTCAAATTATTTAATTTTTTCGCTCTTGAAAATCAAAACCCACTGTGGGCTGCATGCGTCCCACGAACAGTGCATTGAGCAGCCCTGGCTTAGATGGTATTTTTCTCTCTTCCTAACCATGAGATGATTATTTAAATCTGTCATTTAATTCAGGAGCATGCAAATTGCTTCTATACCTCTCTGGTAATCTAAATTAGCCTCTATATATATGAGTTGCCCAATCTTGAAGTTACTTCACATGCGTTGTTTGCTTACACTTGAATAAAGGAT
This sequence comes from Typopeltis vanoorti, assembly GCF_054136105.1. Lineage (NCBI taxonomy): Eukaryota > Metazoa > Arthropoda > Arachnida > Uropygi > Thelyphonidae > Typopeltis > Typopeltis vanoorti. The sequence continues at coordinate 160,511,219 of NC_143550.1, forward strand.
TAAACCAAGAATATAATTTCTTGGCATCTTTAATTTATAATCTGTTCTCCAATGTACACTTCTGTCACTTCTGCTAATTTTCCTGTTTCTGTTTATTGTGCTTAATGAAGAAGAAACAGTTATTATTATTATTACCCAAGATCCCATGGAGTCAAAGACTCATCTAGGAGGTCCTTTTATTAAACAGACACCACACTCTCAGGGGCAAGGCATTCCAATCATTCACAACTCTGCATAAAAAAAAAAACCTGCTTCTCACTCCCCTACTCACACCCTCCTTATACAGCTTCCAGGAATGACCTCTGCTTCTCTCCTGATCTCCCATTATTTTCTGTAGAACCTCTCCAGCATTGATCCTATAATAACCCCTTAATAAGAGGTTGTAGGTCTCTGTCAGTTGATAGAAGAAGAAAGGAAGAAAAGAGCTATTTCTCTTAATGTGAAATATGCAACACAATGTTAAACCTTTGTAGCAATGGGCTTAAAGTTGTTAAATGCAATCCCAAAAACCCTATGAACATCACCTCAGATCACACTGATGAAAAGAATTTGCTACATATCCCAGTAATGCATTAACCAGCTCTGAGGTTTACACAGCAGATATAAGCACTGCATTTATTCGTATTATTATTAGGGAAATAAAGTACATTTTCAATGAACTGAATAATTTTTAAATCTTTTAAAAAAGATATTTCATCGAGAAAAATCTTTGCATTTGTTAATCTGAACAAAGTCTTGAAGAACTCTGCTAATCAGAAATGGCTCAATAGCAAGGCCAAATGTGACATTTTTATGTAGTGTTTATTATTATTATTCGCGACACCTCCAAGGAGTTCGAAGACTCATCGCGGGAGGACACCCACAACTGTCTCGACCACTACACCGAACCTCTACTACGAATCATCTCCATCAACACCATCTACCATCCACCTCCACCACTACCACAACTAGTATTTTTTTGTCTGTAAATTGTGTGTGTTCTGAAGGGCCGATTTGTCTGTATATGGGATTAAAAAAACCTGAGTTTCTGGGAGAAAAAACCCTGCTACCTCCGTATGAGATCGGCTAACTCACCTTCGATTAAAATCATCCCGATAAAGATTCCTCCCATTGCGAAGATTCCGTCCCGTCGTGTTTTTATGCAATGTTTTAACTTTGCATAAAAATCACATTTGGTTAGATTTGGTTTGTTTTCATTGTAATGCTGTACGGAATACCACACACACCAGCTGTATACATTTTGACACACATTGAAAATGCATAAAAAATTACATGAGTCAAAGGGAGTCAGTTATCTGTACCTGTAAGTGAACTGTGACAAAAATGACTAGGAACCTTTGTTCTTTAAAATGCTTATTTCTTTTAAGGTTAGACGGTGATCAGCATTCATATTTACAAATTTAGGGACACAAAACACACATGTTGAAATGATTATTTTACTTATTATTAATAAAATAACAATTGACATTTCGACCACTGTATTGTGGTCATCATCAAAAAAATACATGTGTATATGAAAACAAGCTACATGCTCTTGCACTCTACAAAGGTAAATTGAATCTATACTGTTAATTGATCTTTTACTTAGTCTGACCTCTAGTGATAAAGGAAAAAAAAAAAAAAATACAATAAACCCTGCTAAAGTCCTCCCATACTGAGATTTTCTTCTGGACTTGTACAGTTCAGGTTGCTATTGAATATTAAAAAAAAAAAAAAAAAAAACTTCTTCTTGTATTGAGATTTTTCTTTGGCTTGTTGCTATAATGGTTGCAAATGGGTCCTCCATATTCTTGGAATGGTTAGACCGTCATTTTTGTTCAGGTTAGGATTCTTTTTGAGCATTTCTAATATTATTAACTGTATAAACCTTCGGTGAGTCAAGAGACTCATAATGGGATTTGTCCACCTACTTAAAATATAGAATGTTGAAAGTTATAATTTACTGGGGTCCAAAATAAGAAATAATGGTAAAGGTGAAGATGAAGTTAGAAGGATCCATTCATCCGTTAGTGGGTTTAACAGGCATTTAAGTGTCCTTGGATTTCCTGACCATAATACAAGGATAAGGCAGTTACCCCTATGCCTCCAAGTATTCTTGTCTATAAATTGCATGTGTTCTACTGGCTGGTTGGTCTGTTTTGAGGGATCATCATCATCATCAAATTCCTGCCATGTACCCTCAAGGGGTGTACAGGATATGACAGTACTACATGAAAAAATTACATCATTACTAACTTCCTATCTACAGTTTTCCTCCAAATCAGTCTGTTACTTGTCAAGACTCCAACATTATCAGATCTTATATTTCTATCGTCTAAGGCACTTTGTACTGTATCAGTCCACCTATATCTTGGTCTTCCTCTGGGTCGTTTTCCTGCCAACCTGGCAGAGAACACTTGTTTTGCTAATCTTTCCTCTCCCATTCTATTTAAGTGACCATACCACCTGAGATTAGCTCTGCTAATGCATTCCTGGATGCTGACAATGTCAAGTTCTTTCCTAATATCCTCATTTTTAATATGATATTGCCATTGATGCCATCTGTTCACGCCTATAATCTTTCTCAGGACTCTCATATCTGCGATCTCTAGTCTTTGGTCAAGTGTTTTACTTCTGACCCAGCTCTCAGATCCATAAGTTAAAACTGGTTTGAACACTGTCTTGTGTACAGCTAATTTAAGTGTTCCGACTAATTTCTCTCTTATTCCATATGAATTTATTCAATTGACTTCCCACCATACCAGCTTTGCTGATTCTGTTGTCTATTTCTATATTTAATTTACCATCTTCAGTAAAAATCGTGCCTAAGTAGCTGAAATGTTTTACTTGTTCCACAGGTTCTCCATTCACAACACAGTTGACATTTTCAATGATTCTGCCTATTTTCTTTGTCTTTTTATTGCTGACCTTCATACCATATCTATTACAACAGTTTTGAGGGATGAAAATTCCAATTTTCCATGAAAAAACAACCTATGCCTCTGTATGAGACCTGATAACTCAGCTTTAGTTGAAAGAGAACAGATAAAGGTTCCTCACATCATGGACGGGAATCGAACCCAGGTCTTTCCGACCAGAGTGCTTATTCTATATATCAACTGAGCTAAGGAGGCTCTTAAAAGGATAGCCATGGGAAAAAGAAATCTATGTTAAACCTGACAAAAATTATGAAAGACAAGTGTGAGTAAGGCCACAAATGTTAAAATTGTCAAAGCAGTGGTATTTCTAGTGGTGTGTATGGATGTGAAAGCTGGATTATTAAGAAGATGGACAGAAAGCAAATTGATTCGTTTGAATTATGGGTGTGAAGGAGAGAAGAATCCCATGGACTGCAAAAATGACTAACAAGAAGGTTTGAATGTATAAAAAACAGAGTTCTCCTTGAACACAATGATCTATACACAGAAGCTAATGTACTTTAGACATATCATGTGAGTAGATGAATCATAGGAAAAGGCTGTTATGTTGGGGAAGATTGAAGGAAGGAGAGGGAGGCTGCAAAAGAATTGGATGGTCAACATAAAGGAACTTACCAACTTGAACTTATGATTGCTGAAAGAAAAGATAAGAGACTGAGGGGGATGGAGAGTCTTTGTTCACAAGATCACCAAGAGTCAAAAACGACTGGATGGCACATAACTATGTAGACTACATTTCTTCACCTCTCCCTATATCCAGCATTCCAAACTCCTGATTATGCCTTAGTCACTCATCTCTGTATACCCTTCAGAGTTCCATCATTACATTGGAGACTGGGTGAGCAAATATGCACACAGTAGCCCAGTCTGATTACTACATTGTATATGATACAACCTTATATCAGTGCGAGTTAGTTCTCCTAATCTCACTAGCAATTGTAGTATGCAGTCTTTGCAGCATTCTAAGTGTTGCAAAGCCATTACCCTTAAATCTCTAGCACCCTCTGGAGTACTCCACCAATATGGTATACAGCCTTATGACCTCATATTTGGGATCAGTGTATATAAATATATATAAATGTAATATACTTTTGTTAAATTTGATGTTATAATTTTTAAATGACCAATGCCATGGATTTATTTATTTATTTTTTTTTTTTTTTCATTCAGTGAGAGATTTTTCTCTACAGATAAAATTTCTTCTGCTAGCTGGTTACTTAGATGGTATTTTCCCCCTCTTCTTAACCACGAGATGACTATCTCTTCATTTCTAAGCGTATTACTGTATAGGATTTGATGAAATATCACCATATAGGATTTGATGAAATATCACCATGCATCTTAAGAGAATGTTCCAGGGAACTGGCAGTAGCATTGGCATGCCTGTTTAACAAGAGTCTTGCAACAGCACAGGTTCCAAGGGAGTGGAAGGAGGGTAAAATTGTTCCACTGCATAAAGGTGGTGATAAGGCTGTAGCTTCAAATTATAGACCGATCTGTATATCTGGAGTTGTGAGGGTCCTGGAGAGATTAGTAAGAAGTAGGATACAGAAATGGGTTGATAACAGCAGTATTCTTTGTGGTTATCATGTTTCACTAACTTATGTACTATAACAAGGTGACAAATACCTTGGACAGAGGAGATGCATATACAGTGGTGTACTTGGATTTTGCAAAGTCTTTTGATAGACTGCCACATGACAAGCTCTTAATTAAATTTCAAAGAGATGGGATTGGATAACAGACTTCTGTGTTAGATCAGTGACTGGCTGTATAGGTATCAGAATGTTGTATATGGGGATACAGTATCTCGAAAGAGAAATGTCCCTAGTGGTGTGCCACAGGGGTCAGTTTTGGGGCCATTGTTCTTCAATTTGTATGTTAATGATATTGGATTGGGTTTAACTGGTGATATCCAGCTGTTTGCAGATGATGTAAAACTGGGGAGAGCAATGCACAGTCAGGCTGATGTTAATTCCTCTTGTAAGGCAGGTAAGTGGAACTGTCAGTTCAATGTTGCCAAGTGTAAGGTTTTGAGATTTGGTAAGCAATGATGGGATGCCAAGTATACACTTAGTGGGGAAGTAGAGGAGATGAGAAATCTAGGTGTGATGGTTGACAATGACCTGAAATTGCACAAGTTGTGAAGACATCACATTGAATAATGGCAATGATGTGGGGAACTCTGACATGCAGGAATAGAGAGGTTATGATTCCATTGTATAAGGCCTTGATCAGGCCTCATATGGATTACTGTGCACAGATTTGGTCGCCAGGTTTTCATGGTGAGGAGGATATGTTGGAAAGGGTACAGAGAAGATTCACAAAGGTAGTCAGTAGTCTTTGGAATGTGGAGTAGGAGGAGATTGAGGAAATGCAAGTTGTAGAGCCTCGTGAATAAGAGGAAGGGGGGGGGATATGATTGAGACATAAACTGGTCAGAGGTTGTTATCAGGTAGACATGGAAGAGATTTTTCATAGAATTGGACAGAGAAGTAGAACAAGAGGCCATTGCTGGAAACTGTATAGGGAGAGTGAGCAAAGGAGTGAGAAGCAGGTTCTTTGCATGGATGGTGGTTGGTGAGTGGAATGCATTGCCTGAGTGTGTTGTGAATGTGACTCACAAATGAGTAGGTTGGGATGGAGTGATGCCTGAGCAAAATACTTGGTTGCTATCTGGAGGAGAAACGTAGGTATGTCTGGCAGGTTTCCGTCTTGGTGGAGGATGGTGTTCCTTACAAACCATGGGGCATCGAAGATCATTCGGAGGCATTTGGTTTGGATTATTTGTAATCTTTTGATGTTGCTAGGGGAGGTGTGGCTACACGCTGATGAACCGTAAGTTAGTATCGGTCTGATGATTGCTTTGTATATTCTTAGTTTGTTTTCTGGACTGACTTTGCTTCTATGGTTGAGTAGAGGGTACAGTTGAGCTATTGCTGAGTTAGCTTTGTTGCAGGCATGAGAGATGTGGGAGTTTAAGTTGAGTCAGTTATCTAGTTTGATTCCCAGGTATTTTACTTCTTTTTGCAATGGGATATCACTATTGAACATCGTGACTGCTCCGTGATGGTTTGCTTTCTTCCTTGTAATATAATAATATAATTATTAATTTTATTCCTAACCGTTCATGTGACAAAAATAGTGTTTATTGATGGCGATATTGCTATACAGTACTTGCATTTTATTATAGCTCAGGGCTGTCCAACCTTTGGTAATCCGAGGGCCACATCACAATGCGTATCTAGTAATTTGGTGAGCAGAAGCGACACAACCTCGATAGCTGAACAAACGAACAACACTAATCATGTGCTCACGTTCCCCGTGAGAGCCCGGAGCATGCGCGTTGGAACAAAACAGTAAGTACGCTTCTTTGACACATCTAAAATTTGAAAAACACGTGGGTAAATAGTGATGTAAAAACACCAAATAAAATTATCAACATCGAGATTATCGATTAGTGATAGAATTAAAATATCTAATATGCATTTGATTCAGATTACAATATTTTATTTTTTCGCTCTCGAAAATCAAAACCCACAAGCGGACCGCGAGCACTGCTTTGGACAGCCCTGTTATAGCTCATTGCTGAGCCAACAATTGAATGAATTTACTAAAATGCATAGAGTTCATTTCCAGCGAAATGACACGAAGCAGTCCTCTGTTTAGTTAAAATATAGCATGAAAAGGAATTATGTCAAGGAAATGTAAAGGCTTAAATACGTCGTTTCATTTTTGGTTAAAATTGGACCATGTGCAATGGAAAAGTGATGAAACAATTTGACATTATATGGTATAGATGGCGTTATGTGAACTATGTAAAATCGAATTTAGATACAAGCGGTGATAATGATTGACATCACTGCAAAACTATTATTATTATGATGATCATTATTATTTTCCTAACCTCCATGGAGTTGCAAGATTCATCGCAGAAGATCAACACTTTGAACACAAAGTCTATCACAATACTCCACTCCTTAAAATCATCCACAGTCTGCACGTGCAACACCTCAGGCAACGCATTCCGTGCTCCTACCACTCCATGCAAAAAACGTACTACTTGTACTACTTGACCTTTTACTCACCACCAGGGATGGCCTCTTGTTGTTCCTTTCCCTCGTTCTACCATATGAAAAATCTCCTTACTGTTAATACGATAATCCTTCAACAGCTTAAATGTCTCCATCATACCCCCTCCTTGGCCTTCTATCCACCAAGCTCTGCAGTTTGTCCATCTATCCTCATACAAGGCGTCTTCTTTTGAAGTTTTGCTATAAACTCTATTGCTCATTTTACATTTTAAGCATCGTCCCTTTCAAAGTAGTTCCCCTCTATTGGCGATTACACTGTTCCCAACGTTTCTTCCATTGTTGAAATGCAGTTTCGGTGATGGCACGCAGTTCTCTTATCGCATTTTCCCGAATCTCCTCTATGATTTGGAAACGAAGTCCTTTTAAAATGGTTTTAAGTTCGGGAAAGAGGAAAAAGTCTGCTGGGACTAAGTCTGGAGAATAGGGTGGATGGGGAACAACGGATGTTTGATGTTCCAATAAAAAAACACAACCAACATCACTTTGATCTTTGACCCACTCATCCATCGACGCTTAAACCACTCATGTTCGGCTCATACAGTCCTCCCCCTGTAAAATTTTTACAAAGTTTGCAGCAAAATTTCACACACACACACATTGTTCTTCAAGCTCTTTCACTGTCACTTTGTCACTAAACCGACACGAACAGCTTGTGCACGTACTCACTTCAGCTGATGTAACTCGACGATTGATGTTCATAGCAGAACGGGGCAAATGGCAGTTTGTTGTGAAAACCTGCAGCTAGGTGCGCTCAGTAGCCACAGCGCCCTCTCTGTGTCGGTTGGCGCGCTATTTAAAACGTTCGGTCTTTTTTTTTTTTAACACGCCTCGTAATCAACGTTGTACAGTCCTGACCATTTTTGTTATCTGTCTCTGCACCCTCTTCAAGGTTCCATCATCCCTTCAAATCCGGGTGGCCAGATCTGCACAGAAATCCAGATGTGGTGTGATCAAAGCTTTATACAATGGGACCAGCACGCATCTCTCGTGATTACTGTTCTCCTCAACATTGCCGCATTTCTCCGAGATGTCTTCATAACATTTACAATATGTCCCAAAAATTTTAAAATTTTAAATCTCTATCCACAATCACCCCAAGATCGTCCCCTTCTTCCAGGTATAACTCCACCAAATGAGTAGGAAGCATCCCTTCTGTGGATCCCAGATTTCAAACTACATTTAGTTGCATTAAACTGACATCTCCATGCATTTTTCAATCCTCTTGAAGAGCCAAAACATCAGCACCATTACTAATCCCAAGGTTCGCATCATCTGCAAACAAGTCAATCTTCCTGTAGTCCTGTGACAATATCATTGACATAAAGATGGTCCCTGGAACTGAACCATATGAAGCTCCACTTGTAACCATCCTACTCCCTAATACTGCTCCCGATATACAACTCTCTGATATCTACCAGAAATCCAGTCACCAACCTGATATCCAAATTCATATGTTGCAAATCAACATTTCACGTGGCAGCCTGTCAAATGCCTAGGAAACCCCCCCCCCCCCAAAAAAGATAATGCCTGCCTTATCTTGTTAATCTATTGTAAATAGATTAACAAGATAAGGCATGCATTATTAATCTATTATGCATTATTATTAACCTGCTCTTGTTAATCTATTGTAAAAGATAACCAGGTTACTAAAAGAAGAGAGCCCTTTGACAAATCCATGCTGGCCTGCATGAATAATATTTTCCTCATCTGCCCAATTTTGTATGTGAATTCTTACAATTTCTCCAAAATCTTAACACAGTGGTTCTTAACCTTTTCAAAGTCACGGAACACTTTTGATTATAAGAAAAATTTGGGGAACACCAAAAGCATTAGGGTCATAAAACTAACAATAAAAATATGCATGGACTCACCTTTTATAAAAATGGAACTTATTTTAATGCGATACTTGAGCTTATCGGCTTTTGCAGATTTCAGCAATATCAGGTCTAATATGTGATACAGCCCTTCTCATCTCTTTGTGTATATTAGTAAGTCTTTCACGCTCTTTTAGTTTATATATGGGTTAATATTGAGAAACTGAGCTTACACAAATATGATGTTGAAAACTGTAACAAAATTTTCAGTGTTCTCGTGGATAGCTGAGTATTCGACTTGACAAAAATACAAAATTCCTCAAGAGTCATTTCAGAGAATTTCATTTTAGAGTACGATCCGTTGACAAGGTAACGAATTGTTCTTCTTCTTGTAACGAAAATTCACAACTCGATGTATTAACTGTGCCAAATGGCACAGTTAATAATCGTATCCAGTCATAACTGTGTGTATTTAAGGAAGGAAAGTAACTTGAAATATTTTCTTCCAATATTATTAATTGTTCTGTTATAGCGGAAATAATTCCATCGACATGTTTTATTCAGAATAGCCAATTACACTAAAAATTGTATCATGTGACATCTTTCACCTGCGGTGAAACTTACTGTATTTAATAAGCTATCATTAATGTCTACCCTGAGCCTAATGAGAACTAATTTTTCAATATCAGGTTCAATGTTCGACAAAAGAAATTTCAGGTCTCCTCTTTCACTTATTTGCAATCTATTTCACTGCTTAGCTAACAATTACAATGCGATGCTCAATCCTTTCTCGACCGATTATGAAGGAAAAGCAATGACCCATCTATCAGATACATGAATGTTTTCTTTATTCCATGTATCCAACTGCCTTACAATTATAGATTTTATGAGGGTCCACTGATTGAATACACGAGTTTCTTCTGATTCTGTGCGTGTGATGAGTTCCTCGTTCAGGCTGTCCTATATTTCTTTCCATTCAGGTGTCTTCCTTAGTAGCACCCACTTGAACTTTTCAGTGTTTCCTAAACTGCACTTCCACTTGTTGACATATTCTAAGCTGGTTTCATAGAAATTCTCAACTACCTCAAAAAACTTAGCCTCATTAATTTTTCCTAAATCTACTAACATTTTCAGTTGTTTTTTGACATCACTACTTACAACATTTCACTTTTTCTGGACTCTAAATTATTTACAAAGATTTTCAATGTGCTTACTACTTCTGTAGCTGAAATATTTTCTTTTTCAATTAAGCTAATGTATGTTTGGAATGTAGACACTCGATCTCTTGCAAATGACAACCACAATTTTAATACAGGGATCTTCAAACAATTTTCGCAACATAACAGGACATTTTTCTCAAGAAAGAAAATAAGAACGAAGCCCATCAAACATATTTAAAATTCTATCCATTGATGGACCCAAGGACAAAAATCTTGAATTTCCATGATCCAACAATTTAGTGTAATTGTTTCCTGTAAAATCACAAACGTTTTTCAGTTCTTCAACTCTGACTGTGTATACTCGTATTTTTATAATTTATTTTCTCTGAATAAATTACTGCAAAGATCGATATTTAGTATCGAACAATTCGACTCCATGGTTATACGAATTACTGGTATCAACAATATTGATATACGATTATAAGTTATGAATAATAATTTTTGATTGACCAATGTTAAAGTATCTTTATAGTCTTTTTTTCAAAAAAACGGGACAAAACTGACATTTTTATTAAAACGACAGGACACCCGGGAAATATGAAAAAAAATGGTACTGTCCCGTTCAAAACGATACGTATGGTCTGCTACTTATAGTTCAAGTCTAGTCGCCGACTGGAGGGAACTTTTTCTAAGCCTTTCTTTGACCGGTTCCCGAGGTAGTCGATCTCTGGCATGGACAAGCGTGTTTTTGATCCCGTAAACTCAAGAAAATCGACCATAGAATCCACATTATTTCAGACAGTAACATATCTTGTTAGAGTTAGGTTCCAAAAGATGGCAGCACTTGTTTTCCGATCTCTTCATCGGTGGCCACCTATAATTAGTGATAGACATGGGCCAACTATTTCTGATTGGCTGCTGGTAGAGATTGAACTGCCCACTCAATCTCCAGAAGCCAGATAGGGTTTAAATGCCTCGCCTACTCCCTATAAGGGAATAAAAGGCATTTGCTTATTATTATTATTATTATTATTATTATTATTATTACCAGAAAATATTCTACCAAGCAAAGAAGGTAAAAACAGAAAACAATTACCAGTTTATATGGATAAGAGACAGCAAAATATTCCTAGCAAAACCAATCGAAATAAAATCCGTAGACGACCTCAACAGGCTGCCACATTGAAAGGAATATAGACAACTCGTAAAGAAGGAACAGCACACCAACCAACATGAATGCAGACCATCAAGCAGACGTAATCACCCCGGAATATGATAACTGCCACATTCTGAAATCAATAACAGAATGGAAACAAGACAATCCCCAAAAAAGGACTATCTATTCTCCACATCAACATCAGAAGTATTCAAAAATACTGGCTGACTCTGCAAGCTTATCTGAAGGAAGATATAGACGAAATAGACATTTTAATACTGACTGAAGTATCCACAACAAACGAAGAGGCATCCACCTACCAAATGCCACACTTCCAACAACACAAACACTGCAGACAAACAAAACGAGGCGATGGTATAATAATATTTACCAAACATAAACTAGAAGTAACAGAAACAAACTATAAATTAGAATACGCAGAAAACATATGCATCGAAATTAAAAACGCCAAAGAAGAAAACTCCCTGATATTAAACGCAATATACAGACCACCCAACTTAAGCACCACAAAATTCCTAGAAGAACTAAACAAATGGCTTTCAACAACGGAAGTAGGCACCTCAGAATACTTGATGATAATAGGAGACATTAATATAAACATTAGGAACATAAATAACAACACAGAACAATACCTAGACCTATTATCGGCATATAACATAACCCCATCCATACAGTCGTATACACGAGAAGAGATAATCGGAAACACAACAACCTCATCCTGCATCGATCAAATAAATATAAGGGCCCCTCCAAACAGCCACACAGCAGCCGCCATAACATGCAAACTGGCAGACCATTATTTCACAGCATTACAGTTATACACTGAACCAGAACCCATAAAAATCACTGAGACTACAAACACAGTATTATAGCATTCTAAACGAAACAATAGTAAACGATGAAATCAGAAAAACAGACTGGATGCAGATAGCATCTTTAGACTCTGCTGAAGCTATATATAATAATCTTAAACTTGCATTTAACAAAATATATAACAAAGCATCAGCAAAAATAAAAATACGTCCCCAAACGAAACAAAATCCATGGATAACAGACAACATACTAACAGGCATACAAAGAAAAGATGCCCTATGGAAACAACTTAAGAAGTCGCCGAACAATATCGCTTTAAAAGCTGAATATAAAAGAAAATGGAATCTCCTAACAACACAGATAAGAACGGCAAAAAGAAACTATTACAGCAACAAATTAACAACAGCTCAGAATGACATAAAGGAAACCTGGCACCTGATTAATGAAATGCTGGACAATATACACTGAACCACTGCCTCAGAAACAATAAAACACAGCTTTGCCTGCGACCCCAAATCCCTCAAACAATTGGCAAACAAATTTAATCAGCACTTCGTGAACTCTGTCCAAAAGCTACAAGAAACAACCTTTCCTCACAAACGAACCTTCTCCACTAGGTCCACGAGCAACTCAGTCGATGTGGTTCCCCATAGTAACAAAAGAAGAACTATCACTGGCAATTCAACAAATTAACCCTAACAAAGGACCGGGGATAGACGGAATCAGACCAAAAGACATCAAGAAACACTCAACCAACCTACTTCCAGTTATTCAAAAACTGTTAAATAAAATCTTCGAAACGGGACACATACCTGAAACACTGAAGACTGCATTAATCACACCCATACACAAACAGGGAAAAAGAAACATAAGTAATTACAGACCCATCGCCACGCTGCCTGTAATCAACCAAATCATGGAGTGCATCAGAAACTCTCCACATACGTTGAAAAATTTCAAATCATACCCAAAACACAATATGGCTTTCAAAAAAATAAAGGAACAGCAACACTCCTGGAAGATTTCACAGATCTAATAAACGCTGCATTGGATAAAAACAGAATAACATAGTGGTATTCATTGACCTAACAAAAGCATTTGACACACTAACACACAAAACCTTGTTAACGAAACTAACCCATATAGGAATTGGAGGTCGTCTACTCCAGTGGTTTAAAGCATACATGAAAAACAGAAAGCACACCACACGTATAGGATCAGCAAGCACACAGCAAAGAGGTACATGTAACCTGTGGAGTACCACAAGGAGCTGTCCTATCTCCCATTCTATTTAACATATACACACACGACATAAGCCAACTCCCCCTAAAAAGTAAAATCTTCTAGTACGCAGACGACACGGCCATAGTATCCATTCACAACAATGCAAATATTGCTTACACAAATATGCAACACGACATCAATCAAATCACTAACTGGTTAACTGAAAACAGCATATATATAAACCCAGGGAAAACAAAGCTAATGGTATTCAAAAACCCCCAAACCCTGCCCATAGAAACTAAATATCTCACTGTCCAACATTCATCCTCCTATACACAAAGCATAGAACCTAAAATCACAACTATCACAGGTGAAAACAACACGCTATCTTGGACTTCACTTCGATGCTGATCAAAGTTGGAATAGCCACACAAACTACCTACATACCAAGCTTAGGATAATAGCAAGCAAACTATACAGATTAAAAGACATTACCCCAACCCACATAAAAATACTAATCTATAAAGTATTATGTGAAAACATTTTAAGATATTCAATCACATTATACCCATTCTGCACAGACTACAGACTTAACAGGCTACAATGGTTGCAAGATAAAATGGTAAAACTGATATTCTGGGAACAACCCACTCTTATGCAGGAAGCACGGACAAAACACAAAATATTTAAGGTGAAACACTTATGCCACTACACAGTCATGTTAAAACACTACTACAGCCCAACATATAGAGTAACCAGAACAACATATCAAATAACAAGACCACAGTCAACAAACTACATAACATATAAGTACAACAATCGCTACGGCAAAGCCACCCGAAACTTCTACGTACCTGACATGATAAACAAACTGCCGTTCGACAACAGAAACCTAGGAACATACAGAGAGCTGAAACAGGCACTATATAAATATTATAGCGAGAATGAAAATTAGAGCAATTCCTGTTTCTCTCTCCCCCTCCCCACAAACCTATGACAAACCCCCTCTCAAAAACCATCACTACAAGAACACAAAGAAACAAACACACCATGACTAAATCCAACCCTATTTGCACAAAAAAAGAAGAAGAAAAAAAAAGTTAAGCTGTAATAGCAGTTGAAGTCTTCCAAGCACGTACCATCAGACAGTAAAATCAATACCTGGCTTGTGACCATTACAGGAACATAACCATGAAATCACCACCATCTATCATCTGTTATCTTCCTCAGATAAGCTCTGCTAAGCTTCGAGGAAGAAAATTATTAACTTGCAAGTATCTGTTAATCACAATTGTAACATGTTATAAATATTATATATATATAATAATTACAGCATCTATGTATGCAATTTATCTGAGACAAAAAAAAATAATAATAATAAAAAAAGTAAAAAAATAATAATAATAATAAATAAATAAATAAATTATTATTGTTATTATTATTATTAATATGTATATTCTATATTCAAAAATTCTGTATAATCTGTATTGTAAATAAAGTCACTCAATATGTTAAAAAAATTATTATTATTATTAGGGGGAAAAATCTGTACGAATTTCATTGTTACAAAAAAAAAAAAAAAACAGAATTGAATCTGTTGTGAATAGGTAATCTTATGTGTTGTAAATATGTAATCACAATATTAATCATAATTTTAATTTAAAAAAATTGTGTATATGTAAATAGGCTATAAAATAATAAGCTATGATATTGATATTGAAAAAAAAATTATGTACATTTATATTTTAAAAAAATCACTGTACTCTACATTTGTACTGAACAGAAAATGTAATAGTATGCTTTATTGTATATATGTAAATACCCTGTATGATGATAAATAAAATGTTATTACAATGTTAAAAAAATTATAATAATAATAATAATAATAATAATAATAATAATTATTATTATTATTATTATTATTATAAATAAGACAGAGGCCTGTTTAGTTCAGTGGAAGTGGCGCTTGTGTCCTCTGCGCTTGGTCGCTCGAAGTCAGGCTTAAGTTCAAGTCTAGTCGCCGACTGGAGGAACTTTTTCTAAGCCTTTCTTCGACCGATTCCCGAGTTAGTCGATCTCTGGCACGGGTAAGCGGATTTTTCGTTCCGGAAACTCAAGAAAATCGACCGTAGTACCCAAATTATTTCAGACAGTAACATATCCTGTTAGGGTTAGGTATCAAGAGATGGCAGCACTTGTTTGCCAGCCTCTGAATCGGTGGCTGCTATAATTAGTGATGGACATGGGCCAGCTATCTCTGATTGGCTACCTGGTGGAGATTGAACTGCTCACTCACTCTCCAAAAGCTAGATAAGGTATACAGGCCTCGCCTACTCCCGGTAATGGCAAAAAGGCGTTAGCTGATTTTTTTTTTTTTTTTTGATAAACAAGACATACATTTTGGTAATATTAACAAATAACAAATTTAGTAAATGGGGCTGCAGATATGTTTCACGGGATGATCATTATACGCTGCATGAATTCAGGTTGCAGGTTAGTTTCGTATACAAGACACAATTGACCTTAATTGTATAATTCGTTAGCGGTCAAAGAACTGAATGTTTGTAATTTCTGTGTTTATTGAAACATGTTATAGACAATTAAAATAACAAAAATTAACTACAGCAGACGTTATGTGTCGCAGTCTTCACTTGAATATTAATGTGTTGAGGATTACCTTTTCTTTATAAGAACAAATTAATTACAGACCTAAATTGATCTTGCCAGTAAAGTTCAAAACATATGTGTCATCTGTTTGTTAATTAGAGAAAGGTTAAATGAGAGTTAGTATGGAGCGCACACAATTGTTTATAGACGATACTCAATCATCATTCGATGCTGTCAGATGTACTGTACATGGTAGGCCACAAATTCTTTTCCAATATTAGCATGCGTTTTTGTCAACATAGCATGTTGTGATTTTACCGCAAAGTTCTCAAGTGTTTTCTGATTAAATTATTTTGCTTCGTCTTATACTTCCTTTCTTATGAAAAATAAATAAAAGTCGATCTAATGCCGATAGCCAATTTATAAAAATTTAATACAAATGTAATACAATAAATTTAATGCAATAATCCACACTACAAGTGACAATTCAATTAAGTATTCGTATAAACAAACAATTTTAAGAGTTCTGATTTGGAATAACTTAAAAAGTGTATGTTTCGTCAAGTAACAGAAAAATTAGCGCTGACTTTAGTTTAATAATAATAATAATCTCAAACAAACAAATAATTGGTCAAAATGGTCTGGCAACTCCATATGAAATATTGAAATATAGTAAAAATATCTGTTTAGAGGACAGTTATTGACATGTAAAACTAAAAATTAAAAATTATTTTACTGTTGTTTATGTTGTCAACTTTGATTAATTTTTGTGGATAATTAACAATCTGTGTAAATACATATAGTGTGAAATGAAATACTTCGTTTGTATTTGTTACGCTGACATTGCACATAAAATTGTAGTGCCATCTCGTGTCAAGAAAGTAAAATTTTCGTACAGTGCCAATTTAGTGTTTTAATACTGAACAAAAAAACTATCCTACTAGATCGAAATTGTATGTTTAAAAATAGCCTACGGTCTTCCGTAGGTAAACGGGAGGTTATGCAAAATTTCGTGATGGTGGTGGTACATCGAAAATTTGTATAAAGTTTGAAATTCAAATATATTTTGATATTTAGTATAACATAATGATGCATGTTTATTATCCCTTTTTTTAATTATTTTTTTTTGCCAAGTCACAACCCTTTTAGACTCCTTCATTAACCGCCTTATCTTATTCGAAATTATTGATAGAATACAAATCTTGTGCATCTTTGTAGAGTTGTTTTCGTATCGAATCACTGTCGTCTGCAACGTTCTCATTATTAAACTACTTTTTTATTTTTATTTTAAAATGTCAAAGTTTAACATCTTTCATTGCAAAATTAAGATATTTAAGAAGTTTGTTCTTTTTGTTATTTTGTTTGTTATTTCGTAAGTACTAAATTTTACTTGCAGACAATTGCCAGAATGCTTACTTCTTTCATATAACTTACTATAGAATTACGATTTGTTTAAAAGCAAATCGTCACTGGATCAAGATTCTATTTTCAGCTAGAAAATATTAGTATCGTATTTATTATGTAACGAAGCTTTTAAACACGTCTACTACGCACAGCGGGTGACCTTGTAGGGGCTCATGCAAGTCGTCTGACTGCTTCAGGTATCAAAGTCAAAAGAGCGAGAAGGAGAAAAAAAAAAGTCTGCTTATATACACAGAAAGGAAGTTACACCATACAGACTTACGTAGAATAACGGTCTTTGACCTGAGGTGGGGTTCCGCTGAGATCCTGCGGAACGTGTCCTTGTCCGCCTTCTTAATGAAAGGTTATCCGTGTTTGGGAGTTTCGGTGTAGTTCTGATAGCATACTTGTGTACGCGTCAGGATATACCAGCACGCTTTTATTCTACCAATCAGCGTGGAATTGTCTGCTAATGTTAAATTCGCCTCCAACAGTGCAATAAAGATTGCATACGTTACAGCAATTTTGTTGCAACCATTCCAATTCAACCAGCTCAATAAGATGAATGTGTGTAGCCGGAATGATATTAGTGTACTGTTTTGGTCGTATTTAGGGCCAGTCCAAATATGCTTGGAGACACTTTTTTTTTTTAGTTATTAAACTACTCTAAAGCAATACTAACTGCAAAATCCATTTATAATTTCCTGCCTATTTACATAGTTTCACATCATCTCCATAATGTAAAGAATGAAACTTAAAATCTGTTTGAACATCAGGTTTAATATTTAATGTTGTAAAAAGATCTTAATTAATGTCGAAATGACGCCTTTGATATATAATGCACATTTAATATTCCAAAACGTTTCTTTGGAACCTTATAACATGCGTTTTTTTTTTTTTTTTTCAAAATCAACAATGGCAATATAACAAGGATCTTAAACTAAGATTCTTGTCTACTCTCATAATTTCTTGACTATTTATCGTAAGCTAAACATCTTATGAAACTAAATCCAGCTTGTTTACTTAACTGGTTAACAGATATTTTCCCTTCACTAGAAAAACTCCTTTATAATTAACACACTCTTCCTTATTAGTACGAACGATAGCAAGTTTGTGTCCGTGACAAACAGAACATAAAACAGATAATTCTTTTACGATAACTACCGTAACAAGGGTAAAAATCCTTTCACGGTGTGATACAGGAATTTTTGATTCATTTGGTTGTACAGCCCAAATGAATAGGAGGTGTCAGTGTATTATGTGTTCTGTGGCTTCGAGAGAGAGGTGTCATCATGGACTGTCACATTGATGGCATGTCCATATACATGCCATTGCCGCTCAACTAGATCATCCAAAATCAACGGTTGGCGATGTGATCAACAAATGGAGACGTTCTGGCATCACTAGTGCAGGAAAACACTCAGGGCGGCCGCCGAAAATGACTGACAGGAAGGTGTTAAAACGGGTGGCACGCAAAAACCAGCTACCATCGGCACGGACGGATCATCTGTGAGGAGTTCCAGAGCAATACCATAGTGAACACTAATACTGTTCCAAAAGAACTCCATTTACTGGGTTTCCATGGAAGAGCAGCGGCACACAAACCAAACATCGCAACAATGAACAAGGTGGCTTGTCTGGTCTGGTGCAAAGTGCGTGTGAACTGGACAATTGACCAGTGGAAAAACGGTACTCTGGAGCGATGAATCAAGGTTCACTGTTTCCAGGTGGGGTGTGGAGACAGTCTGGTGAGCTCTTGTTACCACAGTGTGTTGCACCCACTAAAGTTTTGAGAGGTGGAGGAGTAATGGTGTGGGGTGCATTCAGCTGGTTTGGAGTGGAACCACTGGTCGTTGTCCTTGGTTCCATGAAGGCAGCTAAATACCTTGATATTCTGATTAATCAGGTGCTGCCTCTACATTGTGGAGTTTTTATGGAAGGACCCGTGTTACTATCTAGATGACAATGCCCCATGCCACAAAATTGCAGCTGTTATGGAATGGTATGGAGAGATGGTTGTTAAACGACTGCTCTGGCCTTCACAGAGTCCTGACCTCAACCGGATAGAACATTTGTAGGACGAATCGGAGCGGCGATGGAGGTCCAAAGCATCGCGTCCACGATCTGTCGCTGAACTCAGTGCTGCTTTGATGGAGGAATGAAGACGAATTCCACCTGATGTCTGCCGCATATTAGTGGAAAGTCTCCCTCAAAGGGTGCAGGAGGTGATCAATGCCAATGTGGACATACTCGATACTATGGCTCTCCAGCTGGTATCAATTGTAAATTGATAAAGTGTCCGGACAATTATTGGTAAATAGTGTATACTGTATGTATGTATATTATCACTGTTTGCTGTAAGGACGTTTTTTTTAATGCAACCCAGTGTCTATTTTTGTAAACTGTAACAAATCAGGAGCTTAAGAGGAAAATTATGTCATTATTATTTAATATATTATGATTAAATTTAGTGCAAAAAGAGAACTACAAAGAGAATTATCCTTTTCATATGTCGTCTTCAATGTGAATTTCTTCTTCTATACAGTTTGCGGAAAATCTGCCTTCTAAGGACTCTATGTGCAACACTGCCTACACATCACCTTCCCAAAATATAAACGAATCAAGCGTTTGCTAAAAAGAGCTGCTCATAACATATGCTTCTCCAAAGCACTTCTCTAATAGGAAACCTCAACCATTAAGGAAAGTTCTTAAAAGTATTCCAATAAAACTCAATTAAACACTTAATTAACACTTCATTTATTATTGACTGTTTTTCTCCGGACTTCGTTACATGAAGATGAAATCCGCAGAATCCCTGTTGCTTATGTTAAAGATATCTGTGAACACGTGAGGATTCTAAGGAAGTTTCATCTTACTTTTCCCTTTTCCAACTCATCAAGAAACTCCGCCAGCTGTTGTTACTTCCTCTTGAAGATCAGCCTACCTCGTAAACCAAGTCATGTGTTTTTGTGTCGTAGTCCGGTCAGGTAAGAAGCAAATATAAACAGCAGTGCTATATTACGCTGATAAAAGCTTGTAAGACCAGATTAGCTCAGCATGTAACTGACACAAATTATCGATCCTTTGGGATAATGACGAAACTGTTTTAAGTAAAGCACCTTTAAATATGAACGTTTGGTCAAAGAAATCTCTGGAGCCTTATTACTCATACTGAATTTTAATCACAATGATTAACTTTCTATGAATCAACGTTTGGGATTTATAATTTCCAATGGCCCAAAATAATTTTCGCTCTTAATTTCTCATTAGCGCTATAATTCGAGTGCATACTCACCCGGTTGCATTTAAAATGGTAATGCGGTATCATTTGATTGTTACAGCATGCAGTTATAATGAGCTGCATTTGAATTTTCAATTTGTTCTCTTCATTTTGTTGATACTCAAAACGAAATGCTGATATTTCGTTTTATTTAGATTTTTCTCAAAACTAAATAGAGTAATTTAGTTCATTAAACATTCTATCTTTTCACTATGGTCAGCTATGGAAGGCCAACTGGTTTTGCTATAGCACAGAATTCTTGTAACCTGAATGCTCTGAAGCATCACATTTCATCACATGGTTTTATTAATTTAGGCACAGGAAGTGTCATGTGACATCGTCGCATGATATTCATATGATAGTGTTAAAACTGTTTAAACAAAGAAACAACTAATATAATTTTATAGATACTTTCTAACATATTTCTCGTTCAAACCTTTATGAATTTATCTACTTAAGCCAACGATGTTAACACTGCTGAAGACATTTGTGGCGAACCCTTTTTTTTCTTTTTCTTCTTTCATTGTTTTCAAAGTCTGCATCACTTACTTTTGTCCTAGCAAATATTTGTTCTTTCAGGATGCGTTTCAGTTTTAAAAAGAGCCAGAACTTGCTTGGACCAAAGAGTCAAGAGAATAAAGGTTAACAAAACAGGCGTTTGATGACGAAAAAAAAAAAAAAAAACAGAAGATGATCAAGATCTAAGTAAATTCATGCAGTTAGAAGTACTTGGGATGACTTAAATATAAAATACGAAATGGATTTGGACAGAAAAGTGTTAGGATCAGTGGCATTGTTTGAGGAGAAAAACATGACACCAAATTATTATTATTATTATTATTATTATTATTATTATTATTATTACGGGCAACTCCAAATAGTCCTTAGACTCATCGAGGGAGATCCTAAACATCATGTCAAGAACAACTAATCAGCTTCTACACAGTATCTATCATACTTTGCCTTGTAACTCATTCACAGTCACGGCACCCACAACAGACTTTGGCAGCTTATTCCACTCATTCACCACTCTCCAAGTAAAAAACCTATTTCTAACACCCTTGCTAACCACACTCTTGCCCAGTTTCCATGGATGGCCCCTAGTCCTCCCATTAGAAAAGAAAAAGAAAATTATGATCATAGTTGAAAATTACTGAAAGAAAGAGCCAATGCTAATGAAATCGATGCTAATAGAAAAAAAAAAATATCATTCTCCAAATGATTTTTTTTTTCACGCACATTGTTTTCTGATATCGCTTGTAAATATAAATCGAACAAAAGGGAAACAGGAAGACCAATGGAAGAGATTGCGCATGACTAGAACTGACTTGGTCGCGAGCTTCACAAGGAAGAATAGAAGAAGGAAGCGGTATACAGACGACTATTGCAGTAATAGAGAATGACGAAGAATAAGCCACTTCTGGTCCTATGAGATATGCATTAAAAGAATTTATGAATACTGTTCCGTCTCATAAACTGTTTATGAGCTATTTAAAGTCATTATATATTTCATAATATTTAAAAAAATATTTTTAATCATTTGGTAATTAAATCTCTTTTGACACACGCACACACACACACACACACACACCAATTGAGTACCTTAAAAGGCACTCAATTGTTCTTTCAGGATAATGTAGCTAAGATAATTCACTGGCATTTATGTAAAAAAGTATGGGTTTAAAGTATCTAAAGACTATTGGAAGCATAAAGTTGACATAAAGAAAGTGGTTGAGAATGAAAAAGCTAAAATACTCTGGGATTTCAAAATCCTGACTGACAAAAGCTTGGAATGTAACACACCCGATATAACAGTGGTTGAAAAAAGTGAAAACAAGGGTGTTACGTTTATCGAAATATCAGTACCGGGAGATAGTCGGATTGACAACAAAGAAAATGAAAAAATTACAAAATATCGCGATTTGCAAATCGAAGTTGAACGAATCTGGCAAAAGAAAACGAAAGTTGTTCCCATAATAATAGACGGTATTTCCACAACTCATAGGCCCTTGGGTAGGGCTCGAATTAGTGGAATATAACCAGCCTTTTACTTAAGACTGAGGAAGCTAAGCAAGCTTGGATGAATATTATATATATGTATATATATGGAAATAAACTGAACTACAAAACCACAAATATTTTTCAACAAGTGTTTCATCCAACCGCCTAAGATGGACGGTATGTAATGATTCCATGTTTCTATGGAAACAACTAACTTTGTTTACGTCACGGAGTGGTCAGCATTTGTGTTGTCATCAAGCACGAAATAGGGGAGTCATCCGTATCTTATCAAGTACTTCCGGATATTCTGCATTCCAGCGCATGCCATTTCTTTTCAATCGCTAGCTTGAAAGAAAGCGCATAAGATGATTAAAAATATATATATAAAAGCAATTGGAAGCATACGCTAGCGAAATTGGAGGAAAAGGAGGGGACAAATAGACAGTATTTTAGCATATTAATAAAAGTTTATTAATAAAAATTACCAACAAATTTTCTGGTTATGGAAAACTCACAGGTGTATGTTTTACACTAGAAATAACTGGTATCTTGTTTACTGTTTTTATACAATTCAAAGTATTTCTTATCTTTTTTTTATTTATATATTTATTTTAAAATGTCGACCTCAACATACAAGAGGTTACTGGTTACTGGTTTTCCCCTTTCAGTCGTTTGAGACTTTAGATGACTTTGTAGGCATTACCCACAATGCATTTCTGGTGAGATTTTTACAGGGTAGTTGCTTTCCCCAACTCCCCAATTTTATCCCGGCTCGGGACCGGATAAAATCGGGGAGTTGTCTGCTGACGTAAGTGCTGTAATTTATAAGCACTTCTTTCTGATCATTTCGTTTATTATTCTTATTATTAATACTTGCGATAAAAGCCGTAAGTGGAATATTTCGAAATCTGTACGCAACCGACACGACAAAACTATCGGCATGTGGAAGTGCCTCATTGAAGAGTGTAAGAAAATGTATTTCGTTTCCTTCCTTCCATTTGCAATAGGTCATCGACTGGTCACAGTTGTGATGACGTGCTATAAAAGATCTTTGAAGCAATCGCTCCTACTTGAAATGCCGGCTGTTATTAAGGGATCATGTGACAGCTTGTTACTTCGAAAATGAACAAATAGAAACTTTTTTTTTTTTTTTAAATGTTGTAAATCGCTTCTTGGATACGAAAAGTGTAATCAAAGTAGAAAATATTGTAATACTGTGTAATTTTTAATCTTACTTGAAATGCGTTGAACGAACCAATAAATCTAAGTTGGAAAAAAAAACATTACGTACATCCAGAGTACACTTGATAAAAGCCCTTTTCACCGACAGCCTACATAAGCTTATCTGATTCCAACTTCCATTGCTTTTATTACATTCACGTGTTTCCGGTCTTCGTGTTATCAACTGACCACACGAAAAGTGACTTCATTCGACTTAATGACTCCTTCATGTCGCTCGACAAACGAATTCGTGTTTGTTCTAACAGGAGAACTGCATGTTGCATCGTTGATTGCTATCAAATTAGTCTTGTGTTTTACAAACTCGGGTTCATTCAACTTTTATAATATTATCCTGGAACTAAGAAAGCTAGCCAGGAAATGTGAACTCGCATCTCATATTCTGATGTTTTTTTTTATCATCCCAACTAATTCTCTAATTTCACTGTTAAACAAATAGTTTCTTTTTACTGACGATGGGCAATCCTGATGTCAAAAATATAAGTTATTAAGAAAAGATTTCACAGGCAAACGCAAATAATTGTGATCATCTTGACCATCCACACTAAACAATGCAACTCCACTGGAGTTATTGCTCTCTGAGTTTAAATACAGGCATTGCAGTACCCCTTTTGTGGGAATTTTAATTACCTGCTTCTGTACGCGACATGAGTTTCTTTAGAAGCATTTAACATTGCTCCATTGATGGACTGAATAGGGTTAGATGAATTAGTGCTGTATTCCAAAGGCACGTTAATTGGGACCAGTCCCAAAGGTACAAGACTCATTTAACTGTATCGACTATGGACACAGTTTGTTTGCTAGTGATAGGGATCGTACAGATATAGACGAATCATAGCATCGGATACGGTTTCATTTCGAATAATTTACTATGCTTAAGTTATTTTTTGACAAATTTCGTGCTGTTATACTGCCTTTTTTCATTTTAAAAATATTACTAGCATAACAAAATGTATTTGGACTCTTTATGCAATTTCTCAATAAAATAATGTATAACTAAACATTAAATCCACTAAGTAAATTATGTGCTCAAACAAAAAGCTACAATCAGACTGACATGTTCTAACTGTTAACTTCTTTGGCTGATGGATTGGGTCCTTGACTCTTTATCCCTTTATCTGTATTTTTACTTGAGGTTGGGGATGTTGTGTGCGTGCTTCGCTGGATCTTTATAAGCTTTTACGTTGGTTTTAGTTACTTTGCTAAGATGGCTTTTGGTGTTCTGTGTCTGGAGTGATCTGTAGGTCTGTAGTCAGATGATTGTCTTTTTAGCTGGTTTTGGTGGTTCTCTGTTACTGTGAAGAATTTTTCTGTGATGATTTTCATGTGGGTCTTGATGCTTGAGTTTCTCGATGAAGTTGAAAGTTTTTGATGAACCAGGGTGCGTTTAGTGCAATTTTAAGGCATTTGTTTTGGATTGTTTGCAGTTTTCTAATGTTTCTTTTAGTTGTGTGTCCCCAGGCTGGTGAGGCGTAGATCACTTGAGGTCTTATCACTGCTTTGTATAGGAGGATTTTTTGCTTTTATTTAGGAGGCTTTTCCTATTTAGGAGTGGGTATAGCTGTGCTATGGTCTAGTTGGTGACATGTTCTAACGATATTCTGACTTGTTATATACTCACGCCACCTATATATATATATATATATTTGCGGGATGAAAAACCCCAGGTTAAACTGGGGAAAAAACCCTATTGTCTACGCCCCAGACCGGCTAACTCGGCTATATATATCCGGAAACTCGGGTTTTTCTGCCAGTAAACTCAAGAAAATCGACCGTACAACCCACATTATTTCTGACATTAAATATATTGTGTGACTCGGTGCTTGGAATCTGATCAGAGCAGACGTGTTTAGTGGAGCTCCGCGTTTTGAGTGTTTAGTGCTTTTTATAGTAAGTTGGTGCGGCGTAAGCCGATTATATATGCTAACGCCACGCGATCGCTAATCGCTTCCTTCCCGGAAAGATGCCTAATGTCGCGGGTACATCCAGTAATTCTACGGTACATGGTATGGCCGCTGCTAATGAGAAGTTCGGCCAAATAAACAGTCAGAAGAAAACTTCACTGGAAAAACCTACAAGCCCTTCCGTGGAAACCAACGTGGATATCTTGTCATCTCTAAACCTACCCGAAGAGCTAGATTGGAACCAGCTGGCGCCCCATACACTGAGGAAGACATAATTGAAAGCCTCAAAACCAAGGTAAGAGGCTCCGATGTTTGGCACCTCGGTGTCCTCAAATTTAATTATATTTTTGTTATTAATTTTAAGTCCCTTACTGTAAAAGAGTCATTTGTAAATCTTAAAGAACTAGATGTCTGTAAACTAAAATGTAAAATTATACCCATTGCCAAAAATCGTAAAATTGATATTATCATACACTAGTTCCCCCCCCCCCCCAAAAAAAAACCCAAACAGACTTGTGTCAATGCACTTTGAGAAATTCGGAAAAATCGAATGCATTGAACACGTAACCAGTAACACCAGGGACAAAGAGTGGGCACATGTCCTTTCTAATAAAAGAAAGGTAACCATCACACTGAATGAAGGGACCAAAACAGAAGAAATACCTTATGTTATAAAGGTATACAAAAAATGTCGGGATTAGTCATCATCCCAGGACGTCCCCCTGCATGCTTTCGATGCAGAAAGATTGGCCATTTAAGAAAAGACTGCACTGCACCGAAATGTGAACAGTGTAATCGAATTGGCCAAAACATGAAAGAATGTTCTGGGCAGACATACGCCTCCATGTTAGCAAAACGAACGGCCGCGGACCAGCCAAACATACAAAATGAGCTGGAAAAAGCAGACGATGTTCAAGAAAATAGCACCTGCTTAGAAGTAAACGAGGAAAATACCTCCGAAAATAGCAAAAAAGTACCATCAAAATCAAGCAAGCTGCAAGAAGAGGGAACACCCTGTGCAATCTCTGAAGAAGATAGAGAGGATATCGCAGAAGATAAGGAAAATGCCGAAAAGGATGAAGATAAACTGCAAGAAGAGGAACTACCTTGCATATCCTCTCAGAAACAAAACTCTAGAGAGGACATTGCAGAAAAAAAAAAAGTACACGTCAAGAAGAATGATGAAAAGCAGCCTACAAGTCCGGAAAATCTGGGGGAAAACAAAAAAAGCCCAAATGCATTCATCCCAGTGAGAAGGAACAAAATGAAATTTACGCCTAACATAAAAGAAAAAAGAGATAAAGATAAAGTAAAACCTCAGAGAGGAAAGATCTGCTAATGTCAAAAAAATTATGAAGAAACCAATCAATATAGTGAGCATTAATTGCGATGGGCTAAACAGCAAGCAGTCACAGAAATTATTAAGAAACACAATACATCAGAACCACACAGACATTGTATTGCTACAAGACACAAGACTGCATACATACTCAGAAACAGAAATAAAATTTCACAGATGCCTGCAGTTTCATTACTACATCGTTGGCGAGCCAGCACAAGGTAATGGGATTGCAGGTTTATCAACACTCATCAGAAAAAGAAGCAACATACAAATGATATCACACAGCACCATAATAGAACACAGAGCGCTCGAGGTTGAAATAGCCTGGGGAGACCAAATAGTACCGTTAATCAACATATACGGCCCAACTGAACACAACTACAAAAACATTTCTGGGATACACTTGAAAATAAAATGATAAACATAAAATATATCATAGCCACCGGGGATATGAACTTCATAGAAAATGACAAATTAGATAGGAAATTAAAAACATTTAAAAAAAAATTTCACACACATTATCCAGCGATGTCTTATAAAGGACACCTTTCGCATACTATATCCTACACGGAGGGAATATACATACTTTTCCCCCACCAATGCCTCGCGGCTAGACAGAATATACGTAAGTCAGCATCTAAAGTCCACTGTAAAGGAAGTTTACCACACACCACTAACTTTTAGTGACCACCATTTGGTCAAGGCCAAACTGTCCCGTGAGACCTTAGACAGCAACACATACACAAACAGAAATTACCCGCTATGGAAACTAAATAACAGCGTTATTAACACAGAACAATTTACATCGGAAAATAAACAAATACTAGATGATATAGAAAAAATAACAAATTCAATGGAGGCATGGAACAAATTCAAAATGCAAGTAAAAAAAAGCTGCCATATAGATAGGGAAACACAAAAAATACAACACAAACAAAGAAAAACTAAACATAATCAAAGAACTAATATAGAGGTACAACACAGACAGAACACTCCCAGAAAATAAAATAGCAATTAAAACATACAAAATGAAACTAACACAAATTGAAACAAAAGAGGCTGAAGAGGTCTGGGTTCGCGCTAGAATCAAAACAATGGAACAAGATGAAGGAAGAACCAAAGCTGCGTGGGTCTTTGAAGAACAACAACAACAACAACAACAAAAAAAGCGACATTTAATAAAATAACACACGAGGGGAAAGAAATCGAAGGAGATGCAAACCTCCTTCGATTCTTCCACTCACAGTACACAAATACATTCTCTGAAAAAGAATATGACGAAACAGAAACACAACACTTCTTGAAACAACTACCAAGACTCACAGACCAAGAAGCCGAAAACATAGACTCACCAATCACGGCATCAAAATGCAAGAAAATTATAAAATCTCTATCATTACGCAAATCCACAGAACCCTACGGCCTCACTGCAGAATTTTACAAAGCCTACTACCCACTATTTGAGACACTATTTGTAAAAATGCTGTCCGAAATACACAATTCGGAGAGCATCCCAGGATATTTCAACCTCGTCTACATAGCATTAATACCAAAAAAGAAAAACACAACAAACAACGAAGAGATACAATGGAGAGGAATCACACTCCTCAATACAGACCAAAAATTTTTAACTAAAATTATTTCTGAAAGAGTGCAGAGATACATACACAAGATCATATCCAAATCCCAAACCTGCGGAATAAAAGGCCGAAAAATAGAGGATACTCTCCTACAAATTCGATGTATATACGAGCACTACCAGGCAACACAACAGCTGGTAGGTCTCGACATTGAAAAGTCCTTTGACTCAGTAAATCATCAGTACTTAAATGAAGTCATCAAAGCCGCAGGGTTTGGGAAAAAATTTCAAAATTTGATCTCAAATATGTACACCACAGCAGAGTCGCCTGATCATAAACAAAAAACTGTATACACCAGTCAAACTTAAATGCTTGGTCAGACAGCGAGACAGCCTCTCCATGATTCTCTTTGGCCTTGCCTTAGAACTGGTTTTACAAGAAATATCAAAACATCCTGGCATAGCGGGCACTCATATAGGAGGTGAAGGATAAACAAAAGTGCTCGCTTATGCCGACGATGTGATGACACTAACCGTAACTACAGCCGAGTCCTTCACACTCGCTTACAACATATTTAAAAAATTTGAGACAGCATCAGCACTTAAAGTAAACTTGCACAAATGCCATGCGATGTTCGTCGGCAGGTGGGCAAACAGGCCACCGATGCCGAACGGCATAAAAATAAACGACCACTTACCACTTCTGGGGATCATCATAGGGGAACAAATTCAACACAACACACAATGGGAGCTTGCACATACAAAAATAATCAATAAGATTGCACAGATGAGACATAGACAAGTATAACTACGAAGTAAAGCTAAAATTTGCAATCAATACTTACTGTCAAAGATATGGTACCTCATAAACAACATCAACTACAATGGTAAAGAAGTAGACAGAATACACAGAGGATGCGCAAAATTCATCTGGGGATCCCGATACGAGCCCATCAGAAGATCCACAATATTCCATGACATTGAGGCTGGAGGACTCGGCTTAATAAATGTCCACCTAAAAACTCGAAGTGCGAGAGCGAAAATCATGGAGAGAGCTTACACAGAGGAAAAAGCGTGGAGCGCATATACAGAAGATAATGCCCGACAAAGTAATATGTTCTCTTCCGCATTCGAGTGGTAAAACACCAAAAATGTTCCACGAGATCGCGGAATGTTACAACTTTATTAATAAATACATAGGAATAAACGAATTTTTGAAGATGAGACCTAAAGCTGCACACATCAAACTCACGCGCGCACAGTTATTCCCCCACCACAACACCGGGAGATTGAAAGAGGAATATTAAGACTATCAAACGCACTTAAAAAAGCTTTCAGTCTGCCCATAAACCCCAAATTAAAAACCTTCTACTACAAAGTACGCCACGCTTGTTTGCCCACAAAAATATGGTGCACAGCGAAAGGGATCCCGCTTCAAGGCCCCGCCAGATGTCATTTTTTCCCCCAACCAGAAACACTTTATCACTTAATAATGTACTGCCCACACACCTCCCGAATATGGAACACGGTTCAAACACTCATAAAACACAAAGAACCCATGACAGAACACACATCATTCTGGTTAAACGAAGGTACCATTAACACATATATGTAGAACGCGAAGAAATAAAATAAATATACATAAGCAAAAGAAACACATATAATATACTTTCTCATTAAGCTGTATAACCACCTGTATATTAATTGCTTTATACTATAATTGGTTGCAGCTTTGTGTATAATAATGGTCAATTATGGAGGTTGTAGTTTAGTTTTATGTTTCAAAAATGTCAATGACAATCTATATAATGGAAGAGCTTGACCACATCATAACGATATATGATATGTAAAGTAATTATATGTATTTGTTTAAATATGATATATATAAATTGCACTTAAAGTTCTACGATAAGTTCATAATGTATGAACCAAACCTTTACATTTTAAAAACAAGCATTACACAGGTTTATTAGAGAAGAAATTATTTAAGAAGTGTTTCCTAACACGACAAAAAAAAAAAAAAAAAAAAAATATATATATATATATATATATCACAAACCCAAGAAGGAAGACGTAATATACTACCAGCAAACAGTTAAATGTAACTACATATAGAAACAAATAGGATTTATGAAATAGTAATCAAAATGTTAATATGAGTGCTTAAGATAGAATGATATCAGTGCATGACAAATTGAAGAAAGAAAATGTTCCGATGAAGTATAAGGAATTTAGGAAACGCAAGGCACTGAGCAGATTATCATGTAAAAAAAGATTATATGAACACAGATAATAGACACAATGTGAAAAAGAAACTATAAAGAAATGTCAAAGAAAAAATGCCAATTAAAATGAGCATACTGTGTACAAAATGTATATAATTGTAAATAGATGTATATATATTTATTCCTATTCAGATTGTACACAGATGCTTTGTTGTTAATAAATATATGTAGCTGAGTAGAAGTGGCGTTTGTACTCTACAGCGCTTGACAGCACGACGAAAGGCGTTCGAATCTAGTCGCCAACTAGAGAAACTTTTTCTAAACCTTTTCTCGACCGGTTCCCGAGTTAGTCGATCTCTTGCACTGGCTAGCGGGTTTTTCCTCTCGGAATCTCGGGTTTTTCGTCCCCTACTCAAGAAAATCGGCCGTCAAACCCACACTATTTTCAGACATTAAAATATTGTGTTAGGGTTAGGGACCACCAGATGACGCCACTTACTAGCCGCCTTCTTCACTGCGTGCCGATTAATTAGTGATAGCCTTGGGCCAGCTATCTCTGACTAGCTATCAGTGGAGATTGAACTGCCCACTCAGCCTGCTTATTTTTATTTTTTATTTTTTTAATATATTGTGTTAGGGTTAGGGACCACGAGATGGCGGCACTTGTTAAGCTGTCTCTCTTCGCTG
The DNA here is from genome assembly GCF_054136105.1 of Typopeltis vanoorti. Taxonomy (NCBI): domain Eukaryota; kingdom Metazoa; phylum Arthropoda; class Arachnida; order Uropygi; family Thelyphonidae; genus Typopeltis; species Typopeltis vanoorti. The sequence goes on from NC_143550.1 coordinate 160,542,684, forward strand.
CATGCCGCTTAATTAGTGATAGCTTTGGGCCAGCTATCTCTGATTGGCTGCCAGTGGTAGATTGAACTGCCCACTCAGTCTCCAAAAGTTAGATAGGGCTAAACGGCATTGTCTATTCCCTATACGGGAATAAAATGGTGTTAGCTGATATGCTTATAATTATTAACTGACTTAAACACTGAGACAAAATTCACAAGAGATTTATATTACACTACTAGTTTCATCGGAAATGCCGACTTCGTCAGGTGAATACAGTACCATGGAGAAAATAACATCTTAAAAATATACTGTACTTTAAACAAAAACAGAGTTTAGAACAAGTAGTAGTTGTGCTTGAAATTGAGTCCGAGCGTTAGATCTGGCATGAAGCGCTGTGTGTGTGAATGATATCACGAGTACGCCAAAACTGAATTACAGCGCTTTGTGAATCAGGCAGGCTGTAACTGAGATTGTTGTTTAGATGGGTAGGGCCTAGAGCTATTTCTATGGATTCCACGATACGTCTTTCTAATTCATCGGGGCATTTATGGATGTTTAAAGTTGAGTTCCAGTTTATTTAATGTTGTCGTCCTTCAACATTGGTCTTGGTCGAGAATAAAACATGGCTGAATAGGGCACTAGCACGGACTCTGTTGGAAGAAATGTCACGTTGGTGTTCTTCTAGGCGCAGAGAGATGGACTTTTCTGTCTGGCCATAATATGGTTTGCCACAACCGCAAATGATTTTGTATACTCCTGGAAACAGGCTCACAACCATCTTCAGTTTCCAGGTGTATATAAAATCATATGTGACTGTGGGAAGCCATATTTTGGCCAAACTGAGAAGTCCATCCTCCTGCGTCTCGAAGAACATCAGAGAGACATCGCTTATAGTAGAACCATAGCAAGCGCCCTCTCAAGCCATGTCCTATTCTCAGTGAACACAAATAATGAAGGCAGCCAACATGAAATAGACTGGAATACAACATCAAACATTCATATGTGTCACGATGAAGTAGAACGCCGCATAGTTGAATCCAAAGAAATTATCCTAGACTCTTCTCACATGAACAGTAACTTTAGTTATAGTTTGTCAGACTCACATAGCTCTGCCATCAGATACTCGCGCACTCGTGAAGTCACACGCTCGGATGCCTAACAATAGAACTTTAGCCTAGACTGTGGCTTCATTTCAAACTTAATTTCATTTCATAGTCTGTTATTGTAGTTTACAATGTTTCTTTACGGTGTTTTTTGTGTTTGCTTTCAATGTTCTCACGCCTGAAGAAGTCGGCATTCCGACGAAACATGTTGTGTGTTAGATTAAATTAATTTAAATGATATATATATATATATATATATATACAGGGTGTTCCGGATAAATTTGACAGTTTCGTAAGGAAAAAGAAAATCTTCTTTGTATCTATTAAATTTAATGAATTGACAAAAAAACATTACAGGCAGAGTTAATTACAATACTATCAACAAGATTTACTCAAAATAACCACCATTAGCATCGATCACAGCTTCAATTCTGCTTCGGAACCTCGAACAAGCTGATGCTACAGTCTCCCTGGGAAGGGCCGCAAAAACTGTTTTAATTTTATCCATTAACTGGGCTTTTGTATTACTGGAAGTGCGATTGGTGTCTTTTTCAACTGCGTCCCATACAAAATAATCCATGGGGTTAAGGTCTGGGGAGTTTGGAGGCCAAACATTTGGACTGGTGAAGTCGTAGAAATTTTCAGACAACCATTTTTGACTTTTCCCAGAGGTGTGGCAAGGGGCCGAATCCTGCTGCCATACATACGGCCTACCATTGGCTACCCTTGTTATCCAGGGCTTGACTACAGTTAGCAACTCCACGAACAAAGCCCGAATTCCAATGCCAGGGTTCTTCAACACCTGTTCCTGCAGATTTGCGAGGAATTCTGCTGTACGAACGCAATCAGATCGTCTGCTAGGGATCTTTCTTCTTGCTACATCCTCGTAGTCACCATTGCAAGTCTCTAGTTCATGCCTGATTGTTTTTACTGTATTCAGGGAGCATTGGGCAGCAGTCGTAATATCCTTATTTTGATGGCGGGCACGAATCATCATGATACAAGTTATTCTCTTCCATGATTCAGGTGGGTTTCAGCTATCCATCCTTTCTGACATCTTGTATATGAATGAAGAAGGGTCCAAACTTTTAAATGAAGAGAAGTGTGTGTTAATACATGTAACTTACGGAAAAATATAATTAATTATAAATATGTCAAATTTATCCCGAACACCCTGTATATATATATATTGTAAAATAGAGATGAATGACAAACCGAGAGTTAGGTAAAAAAAAGGGGGGGGGTTAATAGTAAAACACGACTAGTTTCGGATTATAATATAGCCTTCATCAGGTGACATTATAAAAGAAAAGAAAAAACACTAAACACTGAAGGTTAAAAGACTATGAACAACATAGACAGTCTCTATACATAATTAGCATGAAAACGTTGTAGTTGTATTTGAAGCTGTTCTTTCGTTTGTTGCATTGTTGGGAGAGTGCGTGCTTGCTGCATCACGTGAACGCCAGTACATGATTACAGCTGAATGACTATCTGGGAGGTTGTAGCTTAAGTTGTTATTTAGCTGTTCAGGGTTGAGGATTTCCCTAGATTCTACGATTTTTCTCTCCAATTAATCATGACAACGAAAGATGTTAGTAGATCTGTCCCAGCAGACTGTATGACTTGGGGTTTCATCATTAGGATCAGCCGAGAAAAGGATATGGCTTGATAAGGCACTGGCTCTGTCTCTTGTAAGCAATGTCCCTCATGTGTTCCTCCATACGTAATTCAATAGATTTGTCCGTCTGGCCAAAATAAGGAACATCACAATCACACCATATTTTGTACACACTAGGATATTTAAGATGATGATGACAAGTAAAATTTTGGATGGCTTATTAAGGAGCGGATTTTTGGAAGTGGAGTGAACAAAGTTCTGATATTGTATTTTTTTAGAACCTTGGCTAATTTTTGTGAAACTGAACTAATGTAAGGAATAGATATATTGCCTTTAAATGTATTTATTTCTTCTGTGTGATGACTAGGAGGATTAAGAAGGAATTTTTCAATAATTCTTTCAGAATATCCATTAAGTAAGAAAGTAGTTTTGAGATAGTTGATTTCTTTTTGAAGTTCGTTTGGGTCATCAAGAAGAGAGCGAGCTCTATGTCCCAAGGTAGAAATTATTCCACGTTTTTGGGGAGGGAAGTCATGGGACTGATTATGAAGATATCTGCTGGTATGTGTAGGCTTTCTATACATCAAAATTTTAAGTTTATCAGAAGAGCGGGTCAGTTTTACATCTAGAAAAGACAGGAAACTATCAGTTTCAAGCTCGGCTCTGAACTTTATACTTGGATGTCGACTATTGAGATGTTCCAGGAAATCCATTAGGGAATCATGTCCATGGCTCCAAATGAGGAAAATGTTATCCACATAACGTTTCCAAACTTTAGGTGTTAAAGCAAAGGAAGAGACAGCCTTGGTTTCAAAATCCTCCAAGTAAATATTTGCAAGAACAGGGGATAAAGGATTACCCATCGCCAGACCATGATTTTGCTTGTATATAATATCTTGGGATCTAAAGTAACCGGACTTGATGCAATGGGTATGTAAAGCCAACATTTTTTTTGGATAACTTGTCTTGAGTAATGTTAGGACTTCGTCTGTTGGGATATTAGTGAACAAGGAAATTATATCGAAGCTAGCCATGATTTCATCTTCATTAACTGTCACATCCTTAATGTACGAAACAAATTCCGCTGTGTGTGTGTGTGTGTGTGTGTGTGTGTGTGTGTGTGTGTGTGTGTGTGTGTGTGTGTGTGTGTGTACCTAATCTGGGAAACCCCTTCTCTAGAACTCAAACATGGGATTTTTCAAGCCCTTAATGTCTGAAAATAATGGGGCAGTAGTCTCACACCGAAGATGAACTCCATATGACATTCTACGATATATCCATAATATAGAAAATAATATTTAAATGATTTTATTTGAATTAAAAGAGTATGTAAGTTTTGCTTCTAGTTGCATTGTGGACGAACTTTCTATTTTACAGCCGCCTTCACAAGTTACTCCATCCTTTGCAGTCAAGTATGATTTTTTTCTGTCCTTGAACTTTGGTTTTTAACTCTGCACCGCAGAAAAAAACGATCCCAGAACTCATACTATTTCAAATAATTTTAGTGAATGAGTTAAGGTTTAGTATCACTGGACAGTAGCATTTGTTTGTGGTGCTCTCTTCTTTCTTTGAAGTCTTTAAAATCATCGATAGCCATGAACTCGGTAATTTGTGATGTCTAAGGGTGGAGCTTGGCTACCCACTGATTTTCAAATGTTAAAAGGCGTTAGAGCATTTATTTTTATAAAAGAGCACAGTATTTTGTGAAGAACTTGTGAGAGATGAAGATAGTTGTAATTTTAACGCACACTGACAACCGAACATGGCCAAATCTAATCAACTACGTATGTAGTTTATGATTTGAAAAAGTAAAATTACTTTGTAATTACTGGTGGAGCGAAGACCATCTCCACACGCAGTTCAAAACCTAAGCCACTCATCTCATACTCAATTCTTAGCCTGCTTTTGCGGTTAAGGCAGTCTAAGCAAGAAGTTCAGTATATCAAAAGTGGATTGACACGAGACAAAAGACTATCTTACTTTCACTCTCTGCTTACCTACTGACGCTCACAATAGTTATTGAGGGGGGGGGGGAAGCCTCATCTGCTGAACAAACAACACTCGCGGCTTTTTCATTCCTCACCAAGGTCATTTGGCGTCATGGTACTTTGTATTCTTCACGTCTGTCATATGCGGATGATACCATTATCACATCACCTGAAGACAAAATCGACCTTGTGTTAGAAAAATCGCGCGTGCGTCTTGCTGGAAAGACAACAGAAACATTTCCGATATCTTCGATACAAAATTCTTCTATCTTTTGTCAGTTCATCTCCCATTCATTTGGTATACTTGTCTAAGCCATATTCTTCTATAAAAAGAGAGAAAGAGAAGATTCAAAATAATTCAAGAGCCTCCGTAGCTCAGTCAGTATAGCTGAAGTCCTTAAGTAGTAAAGACCTGGGTTCGATTCCCGTCCGTGACGTGGGGAAAGAGAGATATAGTCGAAAGAAACCCTTTTGTCCAAAGAAACCTTTATCTGGTCTCTTTCGACAAAATGTGAGTTAGCCAGTCTCATACGGAGGTAGGGGATTTTTTCACCCGGAAACTGGAGTGTTTCGTACACCGGCAAACCGGCTCTGTGAACACACGCACCTACACACGTAGGACATTCCAGGAATACGGATTGTTCGAACTATTCCGTGGGTTTTCTGGTTTCGAATCACAACGGGTCACTAGGCCTAATACGTAAAAAGGAAGAAGAAGATTTTTTTTTTTTTTTTAAATCGGAGTTCTCTTAATTGTTACTCAGTATATAATTATCTTTAATTATAACTAGGTTTTTTCATTGTAACCATTGGTGGTTCTAACCAATACCAACACTTCTGCAAAATAGAGAAACCGACTAAAAACACACGTAACTGATAGACATATAAGACTATATAATATGATTAACATACTTATCATGATATTAATTAGGTTTATATAAAACAAAATTAATTTAATTTTGTAAAATTGTAAAAACGTGTAAAAAATTTAAATTAAAAGAAGAGAATACAATTTAGAAACACATATTGCATTTATTGACTTTGAAAAAGCATTTGACAAAGTTAAAAGAAACATATTATTTAACATAATGATGATGATGATGATAATAAAACAAAATTACTTGGCTTTATATAAAGCTAAGTAATATTGTTTTATATGCACGAAATAAAGACCGAAATTATTTCCTAAACGACGAAGGAACTGTTCGAGATTCTATGATGATATACAAAGGTTTATCGTAAAGCAGAAAGTGAATAAATAAATCCTCTGAATCGTTTTCATTTCTTAAAATTGAAAACCCAACTTTTGGAAATTGGTAGGTAGTCGGTCTTGACTATTAGTTATAACCGATAGTGGAATATCATATCTTATGATTTGTACATTTACGAGTGACGAAACTATGACGGTGACTATGTTGTTTACTCTAATTGGTATTATTGAGTACAATACAAATGGGAATGGATCCGAAGCTGGTGATTTGGATTAGAGGATGGCTGATGGACAGATATCAAAGAGTGGTTTATGGAGTAGTTGAGTCCAGAAGGCAAGTAACCAGTTGTGTACCACAGGACTCAGTACTTAGTGCTTTGTTGTTTAATTTGTACATTAATAATGATATTGGAAATAATCTGAAAGGAAATATCACTTGTTTGCTGATGGTGCAAAATTAGTAAGAGTGATAGAAGAGTAGTCAAATGGTGTAGATATGTTGCAGGATGACTTAAATAGGCTGGGCGTTATGGGCTAAGGTAAGGTGATGCACTTCGGAAGGATGAAATCACATGCTGTGAACTATATTAATGGAACTGAACTGCAAGAAGTTCACGAGGCAAGGGACTTGGGGATTATTGTGGAACAGAGAACTTAAGTTTAGTGGGCATGTTACGAAGGTTGCCAAAAAACCACACTTATAAAGTGATTGTTCCACTTTATAAAGCGTTAATAAAGCCACATCTGGACTATTGTGCACAGATCTGGTCAGCTGGATTTCTTGGTGATGAAGAAATGGTGGAGATGATCCAGAGGCGAATTACAAAGATTGTTGCGGGTCTGTGGGATGTTCCCTACCAGGATAGATTGAAGATTTGTGAGCTCCAAAAACTAGCTGATAGGCGTAAGAGAGGAGAGGAGAGGAGATATAATAGAGGCATATAAATTATTAAAGGAATTTTATAGGATTGATACTGATGACTTTTTTAAAAACCAGTGCAGGAAGAGATTGTATAAGAGTGTGGTTAATAAGGATGTTAGGACTAGATTTTTTGCTTGGAGGGTTGTGAATGAGTGGAATGTACTACTATAGGCATACCTAGGCGATCTGGGTATGCCTGTAGTCTGAATCCAAATGGTTGTGAATGCTTCGTCTTGTGAATTAATTTAAGAAGTATGATCTATGTAGGGTCTAACGCGATGAGTCCTCTAACTCCATGAAGACACTTATAATGATAATAATAATGATAATAATAATAATAATAACAATAATAATAATACTGTGAGTTCGACGGTCCAGCTTCGTGGGGGGGGGGAATCCCATAAAAATTCCTACTTATTTTTGCAAAGATCAGATGAGAAAAAAAGTGGAATCGAATGTATAAAGGTTTTTTTCTTCTCTGTTAAAGGTTTTTTTTTTTGTTAATCTTGTATCATAGAATTTACTGGGAGACTATACAGAATTACGATAAAAACATTTTGTAGAAAAAAAAAAAAAAAAAAAAAGATACACCTAGCCTTACGACGATCTCATACGACACTGCCTTCGTTCATACGATTCTTCTAGCGACATGACATTCCAGTAAATCAACCCATGCACCGTTTCGTAAACTATTTGTTTACGACGTCGTCGATCGCCGCGTCTCTCTCTCTCTCTCTCTCTGTGTGTTTAGTATTTTGCCGTGAATTACAATGTTTATAGCTTTTTTTTTTTTTTTTTTTTAATTGCAGATAAAATTCAAGATAAAGATACTGCTGCTTCCAGTATAAAGGAAAAGACCGGTGATCCTATTATATTAGATACTAATATTAAGCTAATTAAATTTAATGACGATGTTGCATCGAACACTGAGATAGACTACAGGCTAAACTTACTTCGCAGTAATGTTGTTAAAAAACAAAGATAAATTGAGAAATGCTACACTAGTTAATACTACGGTTATTTTTACTTTTGCGAAAATTCTTCTTTTCTTTTTGCGTATCCGACGTAAATTAATACTTTGTTTACATCATTTATGCCCATATGCGACTATTTAAAAACGTTATTAAGCTATTACATGCATCTACAAGGGAGAAAAAAAGATGAGAAAAAAAAAACGTGATTCGCTATACGACGATGGACGGGAATCGAACGTGTCGATGCCTGAATCCAAACATACTATCAATAAACAGTGATACAATATGTTGTTGCTCAGCTCAGTGAAAACAGGTGAGTTTGGAGTTTTGATTGCAAATTTAGTGTTGTTCATCAAAGGGAAAAAAAAAGAAGTTAATTTTTCATTTTATTTATTTATTTATGGTTTGGAGGCATTATATGTTTTTGGTATATAGTCTCAATAAGTAATAAATATTCATTTTGAATAGTTGGCTATTTTATTATGATTTACGAATATATAGCTTTTTACTGCAACTTTTATAAGAACCTTTCATGTGACAAATTAAATTAAATTATGGAATAATTAATAACATTCCAATACTAAATGTGTTATTCCTATTTCTCCAGACATATCCCAAAAAAAAAAAAAAAAAAAAAACTATCTAAACAGGAAAACTACATCTAAAACGGTATTCTTCGCTGATTACATTGAATGCAAGAAAAGCAAACATTAACTCTTTATGGAGTTTTAAATAGAAGCCGTCGGTTGCCAAGGGTTAAGGAAGTACATTTACAATGGCTGGTTTATAGTCGTCACGTGATCGAACAGCAGATAACATGAGACTGGTGAGCAACTTATGGATTATTATTCATGGGAAGAGAACATGAATATTAAACCACACAGATTTATGAAAGGTATATATTTATATATATTTTATCCATTTTGGCGAAAGACGACGTCCACCTGCTGTGTGAACAAGATAGGAAATATTGTTGCCCATCCTCCCCCCTAGACACTATAATATACTCCTTCTTCTTCTTCTACGCGTTATTCCCGCTTCCCATACAGGGTCCGCGTGTTACTTTAGATGCGACTTCTTTGTTAGTACTACTCCCAGCCGACCCGTCGCCTGGTCTGCCGCTGGGGGGATATATTTTTGACTGTAGAGGCGTATGTTCACGGGCCGGTTTGCCTGTTTGCGGGATGAAAAACGCCAGATAAACTGGCGGAAAAAACCCTACTGACCGCGCCCAAGACCGGCTAACTTTGCTATGCCTGAGGAAGATCCTCAAATTCCTCACGTCTACAACGGGAATCGAACCTGGGACACTCCTTCCCCAAGCATATGGTTGCGAAGCGCAAAGCCACTAGGCTAACCGCGCGGGTAGACACTATAATATACTGTATATTATAAATACTGCCAAACGAAGTAAAAAATTAATAAGGCTATTTTTAAAAGCCTATGTTTGTTTTAATCCTTATTGTAAGAAAAACAACACGGTGTATTTGAAGGTAAGGGAATTACAGAAGCTAATCAAATGGTTGATTGCTTATTGATCATTTTGCAAAAGGGTACCATCTTGGTTGTGATATTGCAGTGTCGAATGTGTCATTGACTGATGAGAGTCTCGTGATAGAAGAATTTGAGATGCTTAGTGTTACAGAACCTTAATGCTAACACTGCCATTGGGTTAGATGGCATATCGGCCCATGTGTTAAGGGAATGCGCAAGAGAATTAGCACCTCCTCTAACTTGGCTGTTTAATTTAAGCCTTATTTCTGGTAAAGTCCCAATTGAGTGGAAAGAGGGGAACATTATTCCACTACATAACGGGGGGGGAGCTCTAGGACTGAGGTAGCAAATTATAGACCAATCAGTATATCGGGAGTGGAGGTTAAGGTTCTGGAGAAATTTGATAAAAATTAGAATTCAGGACTGGGTAGACAGCAATATGATACTTTATAAAGGGCAACATGGTTTTGTGAAGGGTAGATCTTGCCTTAGCAATTTGCTCACTTTCTATAATGAACGAACAATGGAGTTGGATAAAGGAAATCCTTTTTCAGTGATCCTGCTGGACTTTGCAGAGCGGAGTCCAGCAGAAGGCAGGTGACTAGTGGTGTGCCTCAGGACTCAGTGCTTGGTCCTCTATTATTTAATTTGTACATCAATGATATTGGGAATACTTTGAAAGGAAATATCCACTTGTTTGCTGATGATACAAAACAGGGAAGAGCGATAGTTAATTCAGATGATGTGGATATCTTGCAGGATGACTTAAATAGACACGGTTTGGGCTAAACTAAATGGCTGCCAATTTAATGTAGTCAAGTGTAAGGTGACGCACTTCGGAAGGATGAGATCACATGCTGTTTACTGTATTGATGGAACTGAACTGCAAGAAGTTTATGAAGCTAGGGATTTGGGAGTTATTGTGGATAGAGAACCTAAGTTTCGAGGGCATTTTGCAAAGGTTGCCAAAACTTCACATCAGATTACATGGTTATTGAAGAACGCACTGACAAGCAGAGATAAAGAAGTGATTGTTCCACTTTATAAGGTATTAATAAGACCTCGTTTGGATTACTGTGCACAGATCTGGTCACTTGGATTTCTTGGTGATGTGGAAAATGGTGGAGAGGATTCAGAGGCGGGTTACGAAAATTGTTGCAAACCTGTGGGATGTCTCCTACGAGGATAGATTGGAGGTCTGTGGGCTTCAAAAACTAGTTGATAGGCGTAGGAGAGGAGATATGATAGAGGCATATAAATTATTAAAAGGGTTTTATAGGATTGATACTGATGACTTTTTTAAGACCAGTGCAGAAAGGGAGAGAACGAGGGGTCATCCCTGGAGATTGTGGAGATTGTGTAAGAGTGTGGTTAACAAGGGTGTTAGGACTACATGTTTTGCTTGGAGGGTTGTGAATGGGTGGAATGCGTTGCCAGAGGTGGTCGTGAATGCTTCATCTGTGAATGAGTTTATGGGAAAGTGACAGGTATTGTGTGAATAACTGTTAGTATGTCGATGTTGAATCTCCCGCGATGAGTCTTTTGACTCCATGGAGGTACCTTATATAATAATAATAATAATAATAATAATAATAATAATAATAATAATAATAATAATAATAATAATATTCTAATTTTCTTGGCGCGACACTATATATTTTATCTGTAATATCCTCAGTGCCGTTTCTGTAGGATTTCTATGTTTTGTTTTCTTTTTCCCACAAAGTCTCTCTCATAGTCTAAGCAGTACGGCAGATTCCTAGCAATCAAAAAAAGTGAGATTGTCTTTCCAATGATTGTCTAAGTCCTGAATTTGTATCGCAAAGATATTGGATTCAAACGGACGAATGAAACTTCAAACGAGTATAGAAATGATCACAGAAAATCATTAAAAAAGAAAAAAGATACGACCACCCAGATGTTATTCTCAGAATTGATATAGCAATGTTAAACCATAGAGATAAATAATATCCTATACTGACATCGTTATTTTTATCAACTATTTTTGAACAAATATCTTCAAACGTGAAAATGATATTCGATCACTCACTGGGTAAATTCAAATCATCTAAGAGTGATGTTGTTCCTCCCCCCCGCCTTTTTTTTTTTTTGGAAACTGTACTATATTTTCAGAATGAAGCGGAATTTATACTTGACACTAAGTACATCCAAGTTCTTTTGCAACTACAACTGCAGCAGCACTGTACATCAGCTGATATATACGACTGGTGCTTCCATTACCGTTCAATACCGCAGCTAGATCTTGTCTTCGGCTTTGTTTCAGTGTCGGCAGTCGCTGTCTTTCTTTGGTGTGCTGCAATCATTTTTTGTTTTCTAGCATTTATGTGATCCTATTGGTAATCGTTTAGATTACCAGACCTGAATTCAGGAACTTTTTCTGAGCTGTTTCTTCTATTTGACCTTGCAGCTGCTTCGAGTTTTTGTTGGAATTCCGTCTTTACAATTCTTCAACTTCAACACAGTACTGAGAACACTTTGTTTCTCACCAGAAATCTTCGGTGGTTTATCAATCTCTGCCGAGTGACTCGGGTATCAGGAAATTTCTGTTTCCAAATATACCATAGATTCGCTTTATGTTGAAGAACTACCATAAAAATCTGCTCTTCGTTATTTGGTTGAAAAATATAAAAGAAAACAAAAAATCAGATACTGTTTTTGATTTATCAATTTTCTTAAACTGATCCTAGCAATTGCATATGTGGCATAGTTAAGGTTTTGTGCAAAATTTGTTAACTGAAAAAAAAAAAAAAAAAAAAAAAAAACGAGAGTGTACTATACTCTCATGAAGAAACAAACACCTTCCCATGGGCAAAGTGCATCGTGTCATGTAACGGATCACGTATTTGGAGCCTGTATGAACCGGAGGAATATGATGCTCCGAAGTCTGTGCAACCGTGTCGTAGGTGAAATGGCTGCACGAAGGGAACTGATGGAGTTTAAAAGAGACATTGTGATAGAATGCCATGTTGCAGGCCTCCCAGGAAAACAATCAGTGATACCCTACTGAGATGGAAGCCCAGAAAGTCAACTGCAAATGCTATCTGCAGTGTTTGACTCACCACACTCACCGAACGTGACGGTAAGATGCTGCGAAGGATAATACGTTAAAATTGTCATTCGTCGACCTATACGTTGAATGCGGAGTTCCGTGCATCGAGTGGAACACGAATCTGTGAGCCTCAAAACCGAGACTCACAACATGGTTTTCCATGGTAGGACCGCAATATGCAAATCCCCACATTACTCGAACCAACATGCAGTAGTGTCATTTTCATTGGTGCAAAGGACGTGTACGGTGGGTCGTGGACAATTGGAAAGCTGTGTTATGGAGCGACGAATCACGGTACACTCTCTACCAAGCAGATGGATGGGTGTTGCTGATGCTCGGTGAACGTCTCTTACCAGAATGCGTAACCCCAATTATGAAATTCGGAGGTTGTGGGGTGATGTTATGGTCCTGTTTTTCCTGGGTTGGCCTCGTACTTCTGTTTATGGTGCGACGAACATTGAACTTCGAGAGATATATGAACATTCTGGACAATGCAACACCCCCTACTTTGTGGTGTTTCTCCGGAACTGACCATTGTCTCTTTAAGCAAGACAATGCACCATGTCATAAAGCTGCTACGGTAACTGCGAGGTTTGTGGACATGAACGTCACCACACTAGGCTGGCCTTCATAGAGCTGATCTCAACCCTATTATCCTATTGAACATCAGTAGAATGAACTGGAGCATTGAGTGAGATCAATAGGCGTCTGTCGGACAACAGTCCAGGACTTCATTACATGCCTATAGGAAGAATGGTCCAAAATTCCTATTGATCGCTATCTACGCTTGTGGAAAGTATGTCCCGTAGGATTGCTGCAGTCATCGCAGGGAAAGGAGGTTCTATATCTTATTACGGTGGATGCTATGGCTGTTTGTTCCTCACACTATTGTGTCCATTAACTTCTTTCCAAGCAGTGTATTTTACTACTAGAAGGAAAACCCACCGTGCATGTCTGTAAAAGCTTGCTGTGGACGAGCTTGTACATAAGCTAGTCCAGAGCATTATAAGGAGTTTATAATGCTTGCCTTTTTATTATTAAAAACGAGAGGAGGGGGAGAGAAACTTCCTGGTTTGCAGTTACGAATTATTTCCAGACTGCCTCTGTAAAGCAAAGCGTATTGTGGAATACACCACAATACAATACTGCAGTTCTATTGAAACTGCTAAACGAGTTTCGCAAACGGTAGTTTCCTTTTGCGTGTGCACATCTTTTTCGGACGTTACATCATTCAGTACATAGTAGTCTGTTGAAGTTGAATGCAGAATCATGCTTATCAGAATCTAAAATTTCACGTCGTATCATCGGAAGAAACGTTTAATTAGTAGCAGGATTACAGTTTAATCATGTCATATACATCTATGAGATTGAGCAGTCAGAGTAAAGAATACGTCGATACAATGGTGATTTGAAAAGTTCTCGGCCTAACAGTGAAAAAACGAATTTATAATTTCAAAATTATTTTTATTTTTCAACATAATCTCCCTTACGAACTAATACATTTATTCCAGCGATTCTCCAGCGTCATTATCCCTTCCCTGTAGTGGTTCTCAATAAGATCTGCAAAATGACCCTCGAGAGCTGCAATCACCTCTTGATTCGAAGAAAAATGCTGACCAGCGAGGAAGAGTTTTAGTTTTGGGAAGAGATAGAAGTCAGGTGGGGGGAAATCTCGGGAATAGGGGGATGTTCCAACAATTCATAGTGCAGATCCCTTAATTTTCCCATTGCCAAAACACTTTTGTGGGCAGGTGCATTGTCCTGATGAAAGATGATTTTTCCTTCTGCAAACAGGGTCTTTTCTCACGAATTATTTCGTCTAGTCTGGTTAAAAGATCGGAATAATATTCCCCGGTTATTGGTTTACCCTTTTAAGATAATTAATAAACAAAATGCCTTTAGCATCCCAAAACACTGATGCTGTGACCTTTCCTGCTGATGGAACTGACTTTGTCCTCTTTGGTGCTGAACAACCGACTTCTGTCCACTGTTTTGACTGCTGTTTGGATTCTGGTGTGTAATGGTGAATCCAAGTCTCATCCATAGTAAAAAAATCGATGCACAAAATCAGTTTTATTCTTGTTAAAACGCTCCAAGCACTGTTCAGAGATTTTCATACGAGTGCGTTTTTGATCTGCTGTGAGCAAGCGCAGATCTTGTGCAAACCTTTTTCATTTGAAATTCTTCATGCAAAATATATCCTACATTCTTTTGAAAATCCTATAGTCTCAGCAGTTTCAAGCACTTTAACTCTCGGCGGTCATCCAATACCATATCGTGCACTTGATCAATGATTTCTGGTGTTACACTTTTTGGACGTCCTTCACGTGGATCATCTTCAAGGCTGGTACGGCCACGTTTAAACTCGGGCAGCCCATTTCTTAATTGTCGAAAACGATGGAGAAGAGTGCCCATGAAGTCTTTTATGAACTTCGAATGAATTTCGTTTCGCATTAAACCTTCTTTTACAAAGAATTTTATAACTCACGATACTTAATTTTATCCATTTCAAGGGATATTGACAACATTTTTGCTTCAGACAGTTGAATAAAACAAACTACTTGATAGTTTGTTTTATACTATCTATACTTATACTGTTTTACATTATCGGACTTGCAATTTCACATGGATGCTTACGATAGATGTACCAACTTAGAAAAAAAAATCGTGCCGATAGTCTTGCCATCTATGGTGAAGACCGAGAACTTTTCAGACCGCCCTCATAAATAGGAATTTGAATTACCAATTGGATACGCCGGTTTTCATTTTTCTTGTGTGTTGGTGTCACGTATATATGTTAGGATGAGAGATGAGAGCGTTGGATTTTAATTGATAGTATGAGTGCAAACAGGATTGGAGGAATCACACCAATGTTCCTAAACTGAGAGTTGTGCAGTTGAAATCTGGAGCATCCATCACACAAAAAGTTCATGAAGGGCTTAGTGATGGGGTGAGCTTAAAATGAACCAGAATTATTGGATCCTGAGGATGTTTGATGAGGACACGAGTGCGGTCGATATTTGCCCATAAGGAGGGGGAGGAAACGGTGCACTGATTGTTTTGTACTGGTGTCTTTCCGTATGGGTAATCTCTACCTGCGGGATCTGGTTGAATAATCAGGATTTCTTTTTGTCTCTTTAGGCTTCTGTCAAATGGATACTCGGATAAAACTGGAGATCAAGACAGAAACAAATGATAAGATTGAAAATTGATTGTCGTCACCGCCTGGATAATGCTATGGGGAAGGACGCTTTCTTACCATAAATGGAGGTGTTTTGTAGAAAAGAATCGGAAGATGCTGTATACTACAAAACCAAAGAGAATCTGCTGGAAGATCACTTGATCTGGATGAACTTTGTTCGATTCTCATGAAGGATGGGAGGACCATTATACGTTAAGCAACTTCTTAAAAGGAAAAACAAAAGATAATTAGATTGTTTTTAGAACATTATAGTGATTGTTTAATCTTTTAAGATTCATAACTATCATGGCGGTATACAGTACGTACGTGTATCTAACTCATGATGAAAATAAAGTACATTATCGCTTTAATAATGAGCGTTATTAGTATTAATGCAGTTTTGTTGTTATTTATATAGAAATTTATACACTCGTTGAGTACAATGAATTAACAGAAAAATGTTTATCGAACAAAAAAAAATATTTCTTCTGACAGAGTAAAAATAAATATGAATATTAATAAAAATAAATAACACATCAAAAGCCAAAACTTAAACAATACAATAATAAAACTAAAATAAATAAGACAATAAATAAAATAAATAAATAATAAATAAGACAATAAATAAACAATAAATAAATGATGCGTGAAGCTAACCGCTTTTCATATTCCCCTTTATCTGTGTAAGAAATCATGGTAGTAAGAATCATTTGTGAGCTTTAAGCTCACCGTATGATGACTGTTGGATTAAATAAACTCGGAAGATAGAAGAATTACCTTAAGTCTTTTGTGCATGTAGTGATCAAATTCATTGCAGTAAGCAGCTTGTTTGATCAGTCGATTTCGGTGCACGGCCGCGTTTGAAAAGAACTTTACTGCCAGAGAGTGAAGAAAAGAAGAAATATATATGGAATATTGGTATCACGGTGAATTGGATTATTTCTGATGAACCACGGAGTATCTATTATCATCCTGAAGCATTTGTTTTGTATTCGTTGTAGTCTCAGTTGTTAGATTTGGAAGTATGGCTCCACGCTGGCGAGCCATAAGTGATTATGGGATGTATCACCATCTTAATCCAATTGTATCCCATGATATAGAGTTTCCATGAGGAATGCTATCCTTTTTGTGAAGAGTACGGCTGTGCTTTTTTTTTTTTTTTTTTTTTTTTTTTTGAGGATTTACTTGAAGCCTTCAATCAGAGAACCATTTTTCCAGTGTGGCAATACTGTCTTGTAGTCTTCTGGTGACCAGGTAAGGTCGGAAAGATCTTGTTAATATTGCAATATCATTTGTGTATTGAGCTGTGATGTTGATCATAGGATTTTGTGGGATATCCGCCATGTAGACCGAGAACAAAAGTGGAGCCAGGAATGAGCCTCGTAGAACTCCAGCTAAAATATTACGCTTGGTAGATTGTATTCAACTGATCTTCACCTGCATTGGTCTATCACTGAGGTATGATTCAATTAGACGTATTAAGTCCATTGGTATATTTGCTTTAATGAGTTTGTAAAGAAGACCCTGGTGCCAGATTTTGTCAAAAGCCTTTGCAATGTCCAGGAATAACAGTACCAGTGTGCTGTTTCCAGTTATATCCTGCAGTAATATATTCAACAATTCGATGGATTTGCTGAACTCTATTGTGACTTCTTGAGAAACCGAATTGTTCATTTGGAAATACGTTTAATTTATCTGTTGATTCTTGCAGTCTGGATGGGATTTTTTCTGCAATTTTTCCTAGATTGGATAGTAAGTTGATGGGTCGGTAGTTTTGAGGAAACTGCGGGTCTTTATGAGGTTTGTGTATTGGAATAGTGTCGGCAATTTCTCCTGTTGCAGAAAAATACTGTAATCTTAGTATAGCGTTTATGATGTTGACAAGATGCACTATAGCTTTGCGTGAGAGCAGTTTGATGAGTTTGTTTGTGATGCCTTCTGGACCTGGTGCTGTTTTGTTGTTTAGATGTTTAATGATGTTAATTGATTCTGCTGGAGAAGTAGAATTGTTCATTGTGTTGTGAGTTGTTTTTTGGGTTGTTTTACAGTGCGTCTGACATGTTGGTGATCCTTGTAAACGAGGTTGATATTTATGTTTTCATATGTTATACTGCACTGCTTTTCCAGATTGCTGACGAGAGCTTCGGCTTTCTCTGTATCTGTATATACCATCCCGTGCTCGGCCTGCATAGGGGAAGAAGTTTACGTTTCTTACGGAGAGTTTACAAAAATTTCCAAATTGAGTGATTTTCAGGATTAAGAGATGTTAGCTTATTTTCCAAATTTTGATTTCTGTGGGTGTTGAGAGCTTCTCTAACTAGATTGTTCAATTTGTTAAGAAGTTTTTGATCTTGTGAAGCACATGTTGTGATATCGTTTCCTGGCTTTGTTCTTTTCCCTAATTAGATTCATAATATCATCCGGAAGATGGTTGGGTTTATAAGTCATTGAAGTCTTGATGACTGCTGCTAATGCTTTGTTAAATTAATTTGTGAGATTGTCTATTGCTTCGTCTATCTCCTCCTTTTTTTTTTTTTGTATGGTGGGTACTGGACTAATATGTTCGCTGAATACTTTGGATAATTTTTCACAAGCCATGAAGCATGGGGGGGGGGAATTGTTCCTGCGTGCCTAATTTAAGTAAGATAGGATTAGGCTGTCGACAGATCATTAATCGTTTGCAGCTGATACTGATATCTGATATTTCTTAGGACAGCAATATCTAGAACTTCCGGACTGCCAAAAGGACCATGATGAGCAGGTTCTGTGAGACCTTCTACTGCAACATAATTGAATCTCATGTAATCGTTCAGTAAACGACCGTTTCTATTGGTCGTTTTGTTGTTCCATGCTTGACATTTAAATTCCCCTACAATGATGGTGGAATCTATGGTACCTAAGACGGCGTCTAAATCCGCTATCAGTAAAGTTTTACCCAGTGAGTTGCATAGATTTGAAGTTTTCCTGCATTGTTAGTGTAAACGTCAACTCAAGGTTTTTGGTTTGGGGGTTGGCTTTGGCATTATGTTTAAGGTAGTTTTTAATGTGGATGGCAGTACCACCACCACCACCACCTCTGGAATCGAGTTTATCATTTCTATACATAGTGTATCCTCGTAATTTCGGATTCTTTGCTGGCCGAAAATGCGTCTCACTGATTAGAGTTACACCTGGGTTGTATCTGAACGCTAATTCTTGCTGTTCAAGGAATTTGTTGATGATTGATGAGATCTGTTGCGATCTCTTCTGAAGTGTGAGTGTCTCCTCAGTGACTCCTCCAGGTACAACTTTCAGGTTTCTTTCATTATTTAGGGCAAACGTGTGGTATTATAAGTCTGAAATGTTCATAAGTTAAGTTAACTGGCTGTAATCTTAGTAGGCTGAATTTTTATGCATTCATCTGTACATTTTGCCGAAGAGTTGGTAACATTTTGATCTTTAATGATTGTAGACAAAAGTCCCTTTTTCTTTGTCGCGTAGAACGACTGGAGGAATCTTCTAATTCTTACATGGCACATCCCAGTGGCGCACTCAGGATTTAATCTTGGAGGGGGCCGAGCGCTCAGGATTTAACCTTTGAGGGGGGGGGGGGGCGAGTTGAGTAGACGTTTTGCGAATACACACTACACATCGCATACGACCTATAACTGAGCATCTGCAGTGATCGCTAATTCATAAGTAGCACACAACATAAATAAAAAAAAATGAATTTTAATTAGGAAAAGATTTTTGGAAAATTTTCTAGTGTTTTTTCCTTTTCTTTGGCGGGCGCCCGGGCACCTTCCCCCCCCCCCCTCTGGGTGCGTCACTGGCACATCTTTTATAGGATACTTATCCTGCATGTGATCTTTAGTCCGTCTTTTACTGGCACGTTCCTCCTGTAAATCCAACTGAGGAAGCTCCTTAACTGGAGAGAACACAATGGATCAATGAATGAAATAATACCAAATATATTAGCATGCTTTTTACTTCTGAATGGTCTATTATAAATAAAGGTATTCATTTGTAAATTTATTAATTAATAAATCTGAAAATTATCATTAATATAATTTAATAAGTTTATTATATGTTATAAAATGTTATATATTTATTATATATTATAAAATTGTATTAAATTTATTAAATAAAATAATTTATTAATTAAATAAAATTTAAGTACGGCTCTGATTAATTAGAATAGTTATAATTTTTAATTTTAGCAAAATGAATATTGTGCCCTACAGATATTGGCAGATATAGACGATGGTTAAAATTTCATTGATTCCAATGATTAAACGATGGAACCGTGTTTAAAGTCGTTTTCTCCATGACTGCAGATAGCAAAGATGCCAACTTTCTCAATCTCGATTCAATCTCTTCAATTTTCTTCCTATTGACTTTGATATAGGGTCCTCCCACTATTTTTGGTTGGTTGCCAGAGTGTCTTTTATCTGGTTAAAATTTTTTATTACGAATTAAAATAATTATTGACTCTAATGAATCCAATGATTAAGTTAAGAGGGGATAGTAAATCCCGTATTACAGCCGGGTACGAAACTCGGAGATCGAAATCCATCGAAATCTAAGAGTTTCATGCCGAAGAACTATCGGCGAGTTCTTCTGCATGAAACTCTTAGATTTCGATGGATTTATCTATGAGTTTCGTATCCGGCTATAAAATAATACGGGATTTACTATTCCCCTTAACTTAATTTATGTCGCCAGAAAAAAAAAAAACCTGTTGAATCCAATGATATTCCTTATTTTATACACCTATTTCTGTATCTTTTAAATCTAATACAATAATAACATTATATGACTACGCGTTAGGGAGGCGAATGAATCCAATACCCTTGGAGGATAATGGATGGCAATGCTGTTCCAATGAAGTTTAACTGAGGTTCGGCTGTTGCTGTTACCCCCCAGGGGCGCTGAGATTCGAGAGTTTTTGAGTACGCTCTCTTAAGGTTTTTGCCTTAAGGGAGCAATTTGAGTCTCCGGGGAAAGTGTTCTCCGCCACGGCCCGCTGAGGGGCTTTGTCGGTGAATGATTTTCTTCGGAATTTGAGCGGTTCTGCTCAGTGGTGGCGTGTGGGTGGAAGGCCATCACTGAGTGGAGCCAACGCTGAGATGGACGGTCTTTCGCCCACGATTGAGTGGCCTAGGGATCGTCCGAATTTTTAGAGACGGCTTTACCTTTAAATATGGCAATGCTGTAGCCACCGAAGTTCTACGCGTTAGGGAGGCGAACATTATTATATTATATGACTACGCGTTAGGGAGGCGAACGAATCCAATACCCTTGGAGGATAATGGATGGCAATGCTGTAGCCACCGAAGTTCTACGCGTTAGGACATACATATTTATTACAGTTAGCTACTCAAAGTTAGTTCGTTTGCAGAATTACCCCTCTTGTCAGACAATTCGTTAGTTAAACGAAAACCAGACGTCACTACCAGTAGCCAAAGGACTTTTATGCTGTTGCTGAATTTTTTTATTTTTAATTTAAATTTGGATCTCATTTGACAACTTGATAAGATAAACATTATTTATAATTTTTATTTTCATTAATTTTATAATTTTAAAATTTAAAACACTTTAAGGAATGTAAAATTGACAAAGCGACTCAGTACAGATTGCCTGCCGAAGATGCAAACTCATTTCGAACCACTACCAACGATTATTTTATCAAATTCAAAACATAATTATGTATTGGCAAAGAACCGGTCAGATATCTTAAAGTTAATTTTTAACTTCTGTGAGCTGAAGTTGCAAATTATAGGCAATCAGTATCTCAGGAGTGGTGGTTAAGGTATTAGAGAAATTGGTAAAAGACAGAATTCAGGACTGGGTGGATAGGAACATGGTTTTGTGAAGATTAGGTCTGACCTTAGTAATTTGCTTACTTTTTATAATAAAGTGATAGTCGAATAGGATAAAGGAAATTGCTACTCAGTGATATTGTTAGAGTTTGCAAAGGCAGGATTCCACATAAAAATTCTGTTGAATTAATTGGAGCAAATGGGGATAAATATGAAGCTGGCGAGTTGAATTAGAGGATGGCGGATGATGGACAGATATAAAAGAGTGATTTATGGAGGAGTTGAGTCTAGAGGCAGACAGGTAGCTAATGGTGTATCACTGGACTCAGTACTTGGTCCTTTGTTGTTTAATTTGCACATCAATGATATAGGTAATGATTTGATGGGAAATATTAGTTCTTTGCTCATTATGCAAAACTAGAAAAACAGATAACAAATGAAGGTGATGCAGAGATCTTACAGGAAGACTTATATTGACTAGTAGTATGGGCAAAGATAAATGGCTGTCCGTTTAATGGGACTAAGGTGATACATTTTGGGAAAAAGAAGAAGAGATTACAAGCTGTGTACTATATTGATGGAAGTGAACTGCAAGAAACTGATGAGGCCAGGGATTTGGGTGTGATTGTGGACAGGGAGTTGAAGTTTAGAGGGTATATTGCAAAGGTACCCAAAATAGCAAATCAAATTGCATGGTTTGGAAGAACGCAAGCAGAGATAGGGAGGTTATTGTTCCCCTTTATAAAGCCACATCTGGAGTGGATGCAGATTTTGTCGTGGGGATAAAGTAGCAGTATTACGGTAGATGGGCTGAGGATTAGGTAATCTAGAAATCCCGCTAATTTAGTTATTTATAATTCATAATTAATCATTTGTTCTGAAATATTGTAACGAATATTTAAAATAAATTATTGACCACCAAAAACATTAATTCAAATATTCTTCGAGTGATTGTGGACAGGGAGTTCTAACCATATTAGTAGCTTTTATGACAACGTACTGAGTCATCAGTCAAAACTTATGGAAGTGTCACCTCATTTTTAACTGCGAGGCTGTTGTCTTTTTGATGACTTCCTGTGTATGGTGTGTAAGCATCCCGGCTGGACAAAACCATCTGTTTAGAAGCTTTAAAAAAAAAAAAAAAATTAAAAAAAAAGTTCGCAATCCAAACTTATATCCTTTCATATTCTTCCTGCATTACACCACGTGAAAGCGTTGTCTAAACTGACAGTTACATCCAGAGCCGCAATGTCTACAACTTAGCGTCTGCTATTTTTTATTTTTATTATTATTTTTTTAAAATATTTTTTTTTTCTCCACTCCTTTTGTGCTCGTAGCCTTCGAGACTTGACGAACAAGAGGTCATTTGCTTCTCCTGTGCTGACATATGATGGTGGCGCTAGCGTGCATTAAAACAATACGCATGCGCATAAACGGCAGCCGAATGTGAGGTTAGAAGGAGTCTGTGGATATGTTTGAGTGCTGCTGTAAATTAAGTGCTGTGATATTCGTGGTGTTGAAGATTGCAAATGTTTGAATAGTAATGATAATGAAAATGTATTGAGCTCAACGGATTGTTCAAGATGTGTGAAAATTATGACGAAAACATGGGAATTCAAGAGCCGGCATTAATCGGGTTTGACAGCAGCAGGTCAAGCTTGCAGCGCGCCACTTTCATTGTCATCTCCCTCTTTCGGTGGCGGTGAGGTAGGTGATGCAGTTGTTCTAATTTTAGGCTTTTTTTTTTTTTTTAACTCTATAAGAATAGTTCGGATTGTAATTGAAGAGAATCTACCATTAAATTAAATTTAAAAGCGAAACGTAATTAGCTCAAATAAATACATGATTCATGCTGCTATACGAAAGGAAAATAGAGAAATAATTTATTATTTTTCCCTTTCGGGTAATCAACTACGATGCTATCTTGATAACATAAAATAATAAACTGATGGGGCAGCATTCTTCCTACAACAACAAATAAATACTTTCGACCTTGCTTTCCGTGCCTACCCTAGTTCCCCAAAATTTAAAAATGCGTATTTTAAGTAGCTGCACTTGTTACTTATGTGATAAATTTCAAAGCTAAATAATTAAATTTTTTTTTTAATTATTTTTTATTTTTTTTATTTTTTTACAGCACTGACCTATCCTCTGAAACTGTGTTCATTTTTTAAATCAAATTAGCTATCGCAGGCTTTTAAAATTAAAAAAAAATTTTTTTTAGAACGTAATCCAAACAATTTTAAATCCTTTCTAGGTTTATTAACGTGATTATAATTAAAATGTTTTAATTATTATTTAGTTATGTAATAATTAAAAAATTATTAACCAAATTACCATTAAACACAGATTAATTTTTATTTTTATTTTATTTATTTATTTTATTATTTACTTATTTATTTTTTTTGTCGAAACTTTCTAAGGTGGCATTGTCAGAATAATGCGAAGTTATTCGTAACCTTCGCTTATAGGAGGAAGACTGTAATCCCCTTGCTAATCTCTTGATTCCATTTTTAGCTATTTACGATAAAGCTTTGTGATGTTTATTTATTTATTTATTTATTTATTTATTTTTTTTTTTTGAAAGTGCTAAAATGAACATCATCTTTCAAAACGCTTGCAGTACTATTTCGGGTATTTATATAGAGGATGGATCCATTATTCTGAATTTCATGACTGCACCTATGCAAGACTAATACTATATGCTACACTTCAGGGATCTCTTTTTTCTTGAATCCCTGAAGTGTAGCATATTTGTCTTACATAGGCAGCCAAGAGGATGACCCCCCTCCCCTGCTTTTTTCTCAAAGATCTCTCTCTCTGTGTGTGTGTGTGTGTGTGTGTGTGTGTGTGTGTGTGTGTGTGTGTGTGTGTGTGTGTGTGTGTGTGTGTGTGTGTGTGTGTGCTGTCTTCCGAATCGTTTGGCTGTGATATATTTCTCTCAGATAACCTTAAACTGTAATTATTTTATTCTACAGAATGTAATTGTTTTTATCGCTGATTTGGCTGACGTTGGCGTCAAAGTATTGCTCGAAGCTGACGATATTTTGACGCGTTGCATCCAATTTGCCAACAAATAAGAAATGGAAAAAGTTAACCATGTACAAAACTCGATTTCATTTTTGTATTAGATGTCGAGATGCTATCAAGTTTTCCTTTATAATTATTTGCTAGACGTATTGAATTGGTGTACAACTTGATTACGTTTGTTTTTTAAATGTAATCTATGTTCTTAGATTTCACTTCTGTTATTTAACTTCATATTTAAGTAGCTAAATATTAGTATCATTAAGAAATATCCCTTTTTAATAGCTACTGATTTATCAGTGCCAACCTATTGGCACTCATAAATCAGAAATGTAATTAGAAATATTCCATAAGAGTTCCTTGATAAATCAGTGTCATAATAATATCGTTTTTTTTTACACACTCATCATATATCTATATGCTTTACATACCGAAACAAATATACACTTTTTTTTTTGTTATAGATTTTTCTCCAGTGCAAAAACTTCTCGTTTATTTCTTTTTCCAAAAATTTTTTTTTTCTCTTATGACTGGAAGGGGACACATTGTTATCACTGTACTGTTTTTAAATTTTAAAAAGAATATGCTGCTGTGTAATCTTAATAAGTAATAATCTGCTTTACTAATATCATTGCATCAATGATGCGAGGAGTTTTAACTCGCATTGAATTCTACTTTTAGTTTTAATTTTGGTGGAATCGGAAAGGAGAGCTGTTATTTCCCATCATGTGCTTCAAACAAATGATAGCCTGTTTTATGAGCCATCACTTGTTTATATTACACACAAATAAAATGTAAAATTAAAAACCGGCTTGACAGCTTCAGGAGTTGGTACATTTAGGTTGGAAGAGAAAAACCAGAAAAACACGTGTAGATTGTGTGTGTGTGTGTGTGTGTGTGTGTGTGTGGCAGGGATAAAAAAACAACAGGGGTTAACTCGATCCCGATAACGCTGCCAAAAATTACGACTAAGGAGGATTATCCATTCAATGTATATATAAAGATAAGCCGAAATTTGAAACTTTTTTATGTCACGTTTTAAATTGGAATTATTTTAAATCCTAGATATATATGTTTGGTATCATTCTTTTCTGAATTTATCCAACTTTAATGTGACAGTGTTAGAATTTTAAATTCTTATATCTTTTTAAAATTATAAACTAGAAATAAACCAGAAATAACAAGCGAAGGTAGCCTCCCCCCCCCCCCCCCCGAGTGTCGAGTCTTCAAAATTCGAGTCATCGGAATTCAAAGAGAACCGGCTGACCTGCCCGGAATTCGGGGGGGGGGGGTTGGGGGGTTGGCGCCAGGGGGGAGAAGATCCTTCCCCTAGTACCATATAAAATATCACTTGAGTGAGAGAACTAAACCGTTTAGGATCGATGACAAAAGTAGATTATGATGAGGGGAAAAAATTAAATATTACACAGTGACTGAAAAATAATTTAATTTCAAATTATCAAACATACTTTATATTTGGAAGCTTAAATTTGCAGCCATTAATTTTTTTTCCTCTTTAGCTCAATACATAGATTTATTTGCATTTATCTCCTCCATTCTATAATGTCAGTCGTCCGTCCCAAACTTCATTTTTGTGCCACCATGAACACAACTTTATGCAGCCATTACAGCACCATCGTCTTCCTACGGCATTCTCGTAAGGACTGCCTGATATTTGACCTGCAAAGACCTGACTTCAAATCCCGTTTAGGATGCGAAGAACCTGCCTTTATAAAGGCTGTTTTCAAATGTCAAGTGGCGAAGTAGTTTGGCTAGTCTTTTACGGAATTTTTTTCCCCCTCGATAACTGCGGTTTTTTCATTCCAAAACAGGCAAATCGACAAAAAGAACACTCGCAATTATCGACATGAATATAATGGCCAATAGCCTTAGTTACTTCAGCCGTAATTCCTACTAAACTAAATTAGTGCAAGCACATTTTCTTACAGCGTCCTAATTATTAGTTAATTCATTTAGTTATTTTTTTTTCAGTTTCAAACCGCTTCGGTTATGGAGGTGAAGCACGTAGAGAATTCCGTAAGCCGTTTACTGTTTAGGAAAACTGTAGTATAAGAAAAGCATCTGCGAAAACGTGTAACCAGTGACGGGAAATAAAATGTTTTCCTCGAAATTCCCCTCGAAATTTGATTAAGAGAGAGAGAGAGAGAGAGATTAAAATGCCTTTTAATGCATAGTAAATACAGCTTTTTAGTTCGATGTTTCTTCAAGTGTACCGAATGTGCTTATATTAGTTTGCAACGAATGGACTGTTCTACAACAAAGTGCTTGCTTATTAAAAGTAGCATTAGTATTCACTAGTACTTTTTTTATGTGGTGATTAAATTTCAAGTATTGATTAATAGAAAAGTAAGTTATAGAAGTTGCTAGTTGTCCAACTGTCTAGTCTAATGGAATCTAATGAATGCTAAATAACTCTTGTGGAGGTTACACCTAAATGGTTTAAGCATCTAAAACTTAGATGGTGCGATAATGACGTATATGGTGATTTGAACTTTGCCGATGCTGCCACAAACAGTATAATACAGCTCGAATTTAAATTCAAGCCGCATTATTCCTACGTTTCACGATATCCTGCATCTTCTCCTTCAGTTGTGTGCCCATATCCTGCTTTCCTCGTGCAAACACGAATAAGAAACTAGTTTAAAAGGGTTGCATTTCTAGTTTGATTTTTCTTTTATCTTACTTAAATAATCCTTCAAACTCAAATAATCCCTCAGGGAAGCGGGATCGTTTTTTTGCGTGTTCATTTTTAATGAATTACAAAGCGCCACTATCGTCACCATGAAGTAAAAATTCGCGTTCACTGCCGATTTTTTTTCTTTCTATTATTCTACTATTATATTTCTGTTTAGAAATAAACAGAAATATAATTAGTTTTTTTATAGAAGTATAAATAGTTTTATTTTTCCGATTTCTAATTTTTCTTAAATGCTTGTTGCGATGTTATTCCTAAATCTTCATCATCTTTCCAGTTTTCAGATAATTTTTTTTTCGTGACCTCATGCAGTTTAGTCAAATGTCCAATTAAATAATTTTGTGTTTCCTGTCTGAAAGATGACATTTATCACCATCGTCATTATTTCCTGGAAGATGCGTGCAGAATATTATTAGACAGTGTGAACCACTTTTCTTCCTAATTTCTTATCACCGGTTTTCTTCCATATTAACATACTATTTTGGTGTCTGTCATGTGTTCAGTTTCTGCCTTCTCAAGTCATTGCTCCCGCACTTCATCTGCACCTTCATCTTTCAGTGAGGTTCTTTCCTCATTCGTACTTCAGATGCTTGCTTGGTTGCTATTTCTCCAAGAATTGACTCTGCTTTCTGCTTGCGTATCAGTTGTCGCCAATCTGTGTTTTAACATACGATATATATATATATATATATATATATATATAATCTTTGGGATAGTTCTTCCCCTTAGTATATGCTTTCTCAAGATCATTTTCGCGAATCTAGCTAAGCCGTCATCAACTTCATATTCGTTTTTTTAATAACTTTTTGTTTGTTTTATATTGTCAAAATAAGAGGTTTGGGAATTTGGATTTAACCAGGCCTCCCGAATTGTGGTGTAGCCGGTATAAAATTTTTATACTTCCACATTTAAGCGCTTTTGGTAGAATATCATCTTCTCCAGTTCCCGTCCCCTTCAAATTTCGACCTGTAATATTGAAATATGCTCATGACTATATTCCTGAGATGTTTTCCCTATTGTTTTGTTGCTAATGGCGCCTCCACTTAAGTAAGTAATGTGGATTTTGCTATCAACTTATCTTCAGTTTTTATATTTCTCGTATAAACTTTATTTTGTGATGTTGTATCTTCCTTTCCTAAGTGTTTTCACTTTTCCACTTTCATATACATCTTTTCATTTTTTTTTTCCCCGAAGGACTTTGACACATCACTTAACTCCTACATTTTTCTGTCTATTATTTAAGGGTACATTCTGATTTACTTGTCTCGAACGTCACGATTTCTTCCTTTTCTAGATTATTTCTTTTAGAGCCGACCACAGTGTTCCTATTTTCGTAACTGTGCAGATACTTTTTGCTCTCTGTCAATGCTTCCTAAAGACTTATTTCTTAAGATTTGGATTGAGTCTAAAGTTTCCAAATTTCTTTTCAAAACTTATCTCTCTTTAAAACGATACTTCTTATATAAATATTCCATTTCTTATAAATTACATCAAATTCATATTCCTTTTCCACGTGATAGGTCGTTTATCCAACTCGGAATTTGACAGTTATTATTTTATATTTTATTTCTCACTTGCATTGTGCACTGATTTTAAAATCCCGCCATCAACAATAATATGGTCTCATTAAGACTTACTTCTCTTCTATGTGTGTGTGTGTGTATTTGCTTTCACAAGAATTTATGCACATCTTTGTGCTGCAACATGATGCAGTCGATTAGTTCGTATCCAAAGTAGTTCAGTAGCAGTTATTTACTATTATCATTAACGTTACTGTTTACTCCCAAACGTCTTAAATTTCGTTTCCTGTTATTCGATGCATTCGTGTGAATGAGTTTTGAAAGAGAAAGTGACTTTCTCTTTCTAATAACAAAAAGAATATCATCTCACTCGATTGGGTCTTCTTAAGATATTAGTTGTATCAACTTTTTTTTTTTTTTTGCTGTTACTTCACGCATGAATGGTGCCCTTCCTGTAGTTGAGTTTTAACCGTTCACTCTGGTTTACGGGATTACCAAATAAGTATAAAATACTGAAAAAAAAAATCTTATTTACACATCAAATATAGTATTAGATCAGCAGTATTTGTAAATATGTTTTTAACATTTAATTTTATTTATTCCCGATACAGATAATTTTATTGGTGACGTTAACAGAGGTAGTGAATATTATTTGTTTAACTGTATAAGACCTTTCTTCCCATTTGCAACTGATAGCAGTGTTTTGTTTTAAAAAAACTAGTATGAGTTGGAATTACGGAAGATATAACTAACTATGAGACCAAATATACAGTATATTATGATTGTTAATTGCATGTGTGTGTTCTCCTGCCGATTGGTCTGTTTTGTTGGGGGAAAAAACTACGCAACAACATGAGATTGGATGATTCATTGTTAGCTGAAAAGTACTTGTAGAGATTAAAAAATATTTTAGACGCAGTTCGAACCTAGGTCTTTTCCAGAGGACAAATAGTGGCACGGCTTTTCGCTGTTCTGTTAAGTTCATCGTAATGTTTGGTTGATTGTTTTAAAAAGTGCAACGTAAATAACATTTATGAAATTATAATAATATTTTCTGTATATTTATTTGCAATAATATCTTTATAATTATCATTGTAAAGATGAATATCATCAGTAATATTCGTGGAAAAAATTCCATCGCATTGAATTTGAACCAACAACTGTGACTGTCTTTGGAATGCTTTCTAATGGCTACGCATAATTATTAGATCTCTTATTAAGTAAAATGTTCATGTTTTTTTTTATTCTGCTGTAGTGTTATTTTTTAACACGTATCCATAAGTTCAAAGCCACTCTAATATGTTATATATTATTTAAGCTGTGTTATAATTAATTAGTTCGTTTTTTTTTTTTTTTTTTTTTTTTTTTTTTTTTTTACAAATAAACAAATGTAACATACCAGACTTATTACGAAATCACGAATAGATTTTGAATTCACCCTAAATTCTATGGCTTTTACCTCTAGGAATTTATAATGATTCTTGTAAAACAGTTTGCAAAAAAAAAAAAAAAAACGATTACAATAGAACAGAAATAAACGGACGAAAGCGGAATTATAGATCAACTACTATGGACTAATTTATGTCCCAAATTCACCGGAAAAGGTGTCTGCGCTATCCTATGTTTTCCGGTGAAATCAGAAAAAGAGATTGCAATTTTATAATTTTACTGAGAAAGAGAAAACGGATTGCACATTGGGAACAGTCAGTGAAGAATATTTCATAATAGAAATGCTAGAATTTTTACTACGTACGTAAACATACATCTACTTTTATTTCTGTTTTATCTCCTCGGTGGACGTTCAACCCGTTAGGTGTGTGGTGCTTGCCTTTCCTGATCAATGGAGTATTCCACTGTGGCTCTTTGCTCCTCCGTTCTATTCAGCCCGCACGAGACTGCTAATGATTTTTCTGTCTAGCTACGTAACCATTATGAGAACTGATCATGTTAATCACATTCTCTGATCACTTCTATTTGTGTAACGATGATAATTATCTCCAGATGTATCCATTTTGGTAAATACTATTTCTTTCTTTCTTTCTTTTTTTTTAAATGTAATTTTGTTGGTTAAATTGATCAATTACGTACGAATTTTTAGTAATGAGTGATATGTTACTTAGAATTAAGTTTAAGATTTGATTAGGCTGTCCCTAAATGTCTTAATCTACTGCTCTCCATTTTATTCAGCGAGTTAAATTTTTTTTTATAAAATTTGCAATTTTGTGCTGTGTTATAAAACGGCATATTTGGGTTGATTCAACTTATTCTGCTACCAGGAAGTTATCAGTAACGTTGCCAGTTTCCGCATTTTTTACGTTTCCTTTTTCCATATCTTATTTTTTCAATGTCACCTTAACAAGAGAACCGCAAACATCCACGATGTTTGTATATTTGTACACAAATATCCCTTGAATATTCATACACACGTAGCTCTTAGGCATTATTTCTTTTCCCAACCTTTTGGTAATTTTCGTTAATTTTTCATTTTGATAAAACTTTGTTTTGTTTTAAATTTCATTAAGATACAATTATATGATATTTTTATTTACTATTTGTAAAATTTTATTTGGACAGTACTTCAATATCTCTAAGGTTTTAGATGTTATCTCGAAAATGGTTAAACCTGTGGTGCATTATTTTTGTCCATTATTGCCGTGAGTCGCCTGTTAACGCAACTTAGTGAAATATGTATTGCATAGTTAACATCCTTCCGCTAGGCTTACGAGAAACTATAATAAAAATACATTCAAGTCAATTTTATTGTGTAAATGAGTGTGGATGGTAGTGCCTCATTGTTCAGATTTTCATCAAATTTTGTTCACGTTCTTATGAGTACTTCTAGGAATAATTATGCAGTTTTTTTTGTTTTTTTTAAATCGGTACACGTGAAGTATCCAGAACAAAAATTCTTATGTTATTTTTGTCTGTAATTCGAGACTACAAAAAAAAAAAAAAAAAAAAAATCTTTAATTCAATTCATTTCAGATAGTCGCGTGGATAGGCTTATGTGTTCGTCACACATGTTGAATTGAATTTAAACGGTATGGAATCGAACACAGATTGATAAGAAAATAACTGTTTACTAACTGAAAAGCTAATATTTCGATGGTATTATTATCCAGCATTTTCAGAGCACACAAACAAAGTTTGTTACAAATGCGAGACCACCACAATTCGGTGTAACAGTGGGGCTAGTATAAGTAATTGCTGTCTGCAACACAAGACTAAAGTCCTAATACGACGCCATCTAAGTTGGAAAAAAAAAAAACAGTAGTCCAAAGTTTGAAAAAAATAAATAAAATTAAAATAAATAAATATTAATTTGGTCTTAGGATGACAGTCTCCCAAATCTTTGGTACATTTATACAGCCATACTTGTTAAGGTTTGCAGTATGTTTTAAGGCTTCTGTTGATTCCAGGAATAACCTCTCTGACTTGTAGAAGCTTCTGTGCAGTACTTTTTTTTTTTTTTTTTCAATTGATCCTGTGTGCCGGGGTATCCAAAGCAGCATGGTCTGCCAGACCAGACTTGCCATAGAGAAAGTGCCGGATATATTTTTTGTGTTCACTGAGGCGGATGTCCACCGTTCTACCTGTCTGTCCATAGTAGGCTCGATGACAAGACAGGGCACTTCATAGACTCCTGGATGTGATAAAGGAGTGAATCTGTCCTTAGGTGAACGGATGAGAGTTGCCAATTTCACATGAGGTTTAAATACGGTGCGCAGTTGATGTTTGTTAAGCACCCTAGATATTTTTTCAGATGTGCCTTTAACGTATGGGTTGGTGATGTTTTGTTGTAGTCTTCTGTGGTAGATAGTGGGGGAGATTTCTGGGTAGCATTTAGTATTTTATCTTTCTTATGGGGATTATAGCCATTGGTTAGGAAAGTGTGGCGCAGATGAGAAAGTTCAGCAGTGAGAGCAATGTCATTGGGACAGATTGCTCTAGCTCTATGGGTTAGTGTTTTTAAGATACCATATTGTTGAGAAGGGTGACGGTGTGATTGTTTGTGTAAATATCTCCTTGTATGTGTGGGTTTTCTATAAACCGAAAATGATAAGAACCTTCTGGAAGACGTGTGTCCAGGAAGAGCAGGCAGTCATTGGCTTCTAGTTCCATTGTAAAGTGGATTTTAGGGTGTTGGCTATTTAGATGCACTAAAAAATGTATTCAACGTGTCTGGGCCATGTGGCCAAATAGCAAACACATCTTCAACACAGTATTCAGAGACTAGGTTTGAGAGTGGCTGTGTTGATAGCTAGCTTTTCTAGATGTTCTATGTAGAAGTTGGCTAAGGTGGGAGAAAGGGGAATCCCATAGCTGTCCCATCTAATTGTTTGTATATTTTCCCTTTCCATGTAAAATAACCTGCCTGTACTGTGAATTTAAATAGCTGAAATATATGGGGGGGGGGGAATTGTGAATTTAGTAAGTTAAGTGTTTCAGTCAATGGTACATTAGTGAATAATGAGGTGATATCAAAACTCACCACTAAGTCTGAACTATTTAAGGTGCGGTTATCTAAAATACCTTTTAGGTGGGTAGAAGTTTTAACAAAAGAGGGAGAATTGTTTGTGCAAGTGGCTAGTAGTTTGGCTAAATGTTTAGCTAGTTTATATGTAGGACTGTTTATATTTATATTTACTATTTATACTATCTACAATAGGCGTAAGTGTACATTGTTTGTGAATTTTTAGAGCTGCATATATTCTGCGTATTTTAACGTGAAAGGGTTTGAGTTTGTTGACTGTTTCTTTTGGCCAAGAAGTGACTTTGTTCAATAACTTGCACACCTTATTCTTTTGTGAGTTGGTGGGATCTCGATCTATAATTTGATATGTTGACCAGTCTTCGAGAAGTGTGTGCATTTTGCTTTCATATTCTGTTGAATCCATTACTACAGTTGCGTTTCCTTTGTCTGATTTGGTTATTGTAATGTGGTTATTATTGCATAGCTCTTTTAAAACCATTATTTCTTTATGTGGGATATTATTTTTGGGAGGCTGAAACACCTAACTTACTAAATGCACAATTACCCGCTGATATATTTCAGCTATTTAAATTCACAATACAGGCAGGTTATTTTACATGGAAAGGGAAAATGTACAAACAATTACACCTTCCTAACCAATGGGACAGCTATGGGATCACCCCTTAGCCAACTTCTACATAGCACATCTGGAAAGGCTAGCTATCAACACAGCCACTCTCAATCCTAGTCTCTGGTTACGTTGTATTGATGATGTGTTTGCTATTTGGCCACATGGCCCAGACACATTGAATACATTTTTAGTGCATCTAAATAGCCAGCACCCTAAAATCCACTTTACAATGGAACTAGAAGCCAATGACTGCCTGCCCATCCTGGACACACTGATGGCACGTCTTCCAGAAGGTTCCTTATCATTTTTGGTTTATAGAATACCCACACATACAAGGAGATATTTACACAAACAATCACACCATCACCCTTCTCAACAATATCTCCCCCACTATCTACCACAGAACACAACAAAACATCACCATCCCATACATTAAAGGCACATCTGAAAAGATATCTAAGGTGCTTAACAAACACCAACTGCGCACCGTATTTAAACCTCATGTGAAATTGGCAACTCTCATCCGTTCACCTAAGGACAGATTCTCTCCTTTATCACATCCAGGAATCTATGAAGTGCCCTGTTCTTGTCATCGAGCCTACTACGGACAGACAGGTAGAACTGTGGACATCTACCTCAGTGAACACAAAAAATATATCTGGCACTTTCTCTATGGCAAGTCTGATCTGGCAGACCATGCTGCTTTGGATACCCCGGCACACAGGATCAATTGAAAAAAAAACAAAAAACAAAAACAGAAGTACTGCACAGAAGCTTCTACAAGTCAGAGATGTTGTTCCTGGAATCAACAGAAGCATTAAAAACATACTCCAAACCTTAACAAGTATGGTTGTATAAATCTACCAAAGATTTGAGAGACTGTCATCCTAAGACCAAATTAATATTTATTTATTTTAATTTCATTTATTTTTATTTTTTATTTTTTCCAAAACTTTCTATTTTTTCTATCTTTCTGTTTTTCTATTTTTCAAAACTTTCAAGGACGACTATTTGGACTACTATATTTTTTTTCAAAACTTTGGACTACTGTTTTTTTTTTTTTTCCAACTTAGATGGCGCCGTATTAGGACTTTAGTCTTGTGTTGCACGCTGCAATTACTTATACTAGCCCCACTGTTCACCGAATTGTGGTTGTCTCGCATTTGTAACAAACTTTGTGTACTCTGAAGATGCTAGATATAATACCAGCGAAATATTGTATTCGCTTTTAAGTTAATAAATAGTTATTTTCTTATCTGTGTTCGATTCAATACCTTTTAAATCCAATTCAACATTTGAGATAATGCAATTTTGAAACTAAATTAAATAATGAAATAAAGATAAATGAAAATTGGTAATTGCTAAGCTGGAAAAAAAAAAAAAAAAAAAACTCCGCCTATATTAAAACGTTGCAATGAAGAGTTATTAATATGGAATTATTTCCATCGGATGCATTTTGAATTTTAGTAAAATATTTGATACAGTATCCGACAGACGAACACTGGATAAATGATTGATTAGTGCTATGGAGTGAGTAATATTAATATTACGAGTAGACAACTGAGATGAGGTTATTAGCGACATGCTTTTTTCGATCAGTTGCATGTGTTGTCTGTTTGGTAGGCGTTTCAGAGAAGCCTCTGTAAAAGTTCAGCGTCCATTAAAAAAATAAAATAAAATTTTATTTTATTTTTATATAAAATTAAATAAAAAATTAATATTTTTACTCATTTGGTTGAAAGATACATTATATTCAAATAATTACATGATGCCATAAGATGCAAAAATAATTTCAACAAATATTTTATGTGATACACACAAAAAATCAATGCATTCGAAATGCTTGGAGGTGCCTGTTCTTGGAGGCAACCTGTTTAACTTCTCAGTGACTGTCATATATGGAATATTTTTTATGAATTTTCATGAGAAAAACGTTCTTCTCTTTGTCCCATTTTCATTTTCTGTTACTAAAAGATCATTTACTCGTGTTTTTTTTTTTTTTTTTTTTAATCCGTTATAATATAGTGCCAAAAATATTACAGCAAACTGGTGCAATTCAGCAAACGAGTCCCTTTGTAATATATAAATAAAGAAATTCTGAAAAAGAACATTATATAATAAACATTGGAAAATCAATAATAATGAAAGTTTTTTTCTTTTCATGTGATATCTTAAAATACCTTTCTTTCTTCACTTCCCCTTAAAAATAAATAAAACAATATCTTAGACAATTTATTTTGTTAAAAGTTTTCTATTTTTGGAAATCTTTGGAATGCTTTATGAGATGCATTTATCATTTTTAATAGGGCACATTTCATTTCTTGGAAGTTTTAAATATTTTAAAATTTGTTATGAAAAAAACAAAACAAAACTATATGCTTTTGAAAAGTTTGCCGAGTGTATGTTTTATTATTTATGATGGTCATTATTATTAAAGCAGTCGTTAGAAATTCTGCATTGCGTACTTTGAATACCGAAAGAGAAAATATACATTTTTTGCCATTCTAAATAAATTCATTTTCGTCATGAAATTCCATTTTTATGAACTCCTTTACCTGCTAATTAAGTACCAAGTGGAATATTTTTGTTTCAAGACTCACAACAGTAATAACTCGTCAATTCATTAGACTCCGTGCGTTGTTATGGTAACGTGCACGAGGAGAATGATAAGAAACTATAATATGGCCGCTCGGAAGTGTTGCTATTTTAATTCTTCATTTCAAGAATATTTTTATAATTCAACTGACAATTTTTAAATAGTTTTAAAAATCTTTTATCAGTTTGCCGTTTTGTCCTGTTTTTATTTTAATGTATTTTTGTTTTTTACTTACGAATCAATAAAAGTTATCATCCTTTAAAATAACCATAAGTAAACTACACGGCTTGGAAAAAAGTTAATGCACACCCACATGGGCAAGGTGCCATGAAACAAGTCACGTGCTTATAGCCCGTATAAATGGGAGAAATGTGATGTTCCCAAGTCAGTGCAACTGTTTTTTTTTTTTTTTTTTTTTTTTGGTGAAATGGCTGAAAGAATGGAACTGACCGAGTTTGAGAGAGGCGTTTTGTGATAGGATGCTTATCTATTTGGCAAATTGTTGACAAATCGAGCCATCCTTGGTCAACAGTTAGTGATATCATATGGAGATGGAAACCCAGGAAGTCATCTGCAAGTGCTAGATGCAGTGTATGACTCACTACACTCACCGAACATGACTGTAGGGTGCTACGAAGGATAATATGTAAAAACGGCTTTCGTCGGCCGACACGTTGAGTTCCAGGCATCGACTGGAACACGAATCTACACTTGACTGTCCACCACAGAGTCCGGATCGCAACCCTATTGAACATCTGTGGGATGAACTGGAGCATAGGTGAGGGCAAGGGGGACGTTCGCCGCACAACAGTCCAGGACCTCATTACATGCGTACAGAAAGAATAGGCCACGCTTTTTTGGAAATATGGAGCATACTTTCCACGCTTGTGGAAAATTGGTCCCATAGGATTGCTGCAGTTATCGCAACGAAAGGAAGTCCTACATTTTATTAAGGTGGGCGCCATGGCTGTTTATTCTTCACACTGTGGTGTCAGTTGGTTTCTTTCCAAGCAGTATAGAGTGCAGTCGGTTAGCATTTTTATATATGTTGAAATCTGATCACAGTATATAAGAAAGTAACCCTATAATTTCTATAAAACTTTTCACAATGTTTCCTCTGGGCAGTTAATGGGAATATTTATTGCACCTATCTGTTGGATATATTATTTTATAACAGCCTTTGTGAGGAAAAAATGCAATAATGAGTTATTTTTATAACTATCGCTATTATAATTTTCGTTCACAATGGTTTATACGTTCTTCCCGAAACTGTCTTTGGAAATATTTTGCCAAATCATCATCATTTGTCACGTTGCGTCCTTGCTTTGTCGTAATGCTGTCAGGAGACATTAATTCAAGAATTAGATGCAAATAACCAATCAACACGTACAATAAAGTTACATCACTGATGAGCTCTGAGTCCTTATGACTCAGTAGAATATTTTTGCTAAGAAATGCGCAAATAAAAATTCAAATTTCATAAGAAAAAGAATGTAACACTTCGAGGTTCCAGTTTATTTATTTATTACTTCCCACTTCCTTTAATAAATAGAAAAATTATTGGTAATTAAAAGTATAATTAAATTTATGATTAAATTTGAATGTTTTAAGTGATATAAAACTTTATTTAATTATGAACAGAATTTTCATATTTATTTTGAAATAATAAAGGATAAGAGATGCGAGTGTCTGTGTGTATAATACGCCCACAGATACGAGACCCTTCGACACTTCTGCGCATGTCAAAAGAAGGAGAATCCATTCCGATAATAGGGTAATCAATCCGTATTATGGGATGAGTGTTTATTATTGCACGTCGGAAAATTATTATTATTATTATTATTATTATTATTCCTGATACCTCCAAGGAGTCCGAAGACTCATCGTGGGAGGACATCTACAATTCTCTCTACACCTAACCTCTACTACGAATCATCTCCATCAACGCCATCTACCGCCCACTTCCAACACCACCACAACTAGTAATTTTTGTCTGTAAATTGCGTGTGTTCTGATGGGCCGATTTGTATGTATGCGGGATGAAAAACCCGAGTTTCCGGGAGAAAAAACCCTGCTACCTCCATATGAGATCGGCTAACTCACCTTCGATTGAAATCGACCAGATAAAGATTCCTCCCGTCGCGACGAGAATCGAACTTAGGCCTATTCCAATCGAAGGGCGCAATGTACCGTCGTTCTTCCAATTGCGCTACGGAGGCGCTTTAACTTCTCTTTTATGATCATTATAGTTTTTAAAGAGGTAACTATTTTGCTTGTACAACAGTTGGAATATTTTACGTATAAAGCACGTGATTTCGCGTGTTGGTGACCAATTCGTACATCGCCTTATTTTTTTCTCTCCTTCAACATGAATTGACTCTTCTTGGCAGTCTTCCAACGACAGCTCTCGCTTATGTGGTCGGACTATAAATGTGAAAAGGTGTGCGACTGTCATAATAAACAGTGCAAGTAACGCTTGTAAAGCGAAAAGGTTGTGGTTATTAACCAAGATATGAGGCCAGTTTATATCTCGTCGTCGCATTCTCCACCTTGTTCTCTTTTGTATAAACAAAGGGGGGAACCCAGTTCTCCTGCGAAGAAACCGCGCAACATTCTGTGTCTCAAATTTCACCAGAAACAAATCAGAAGAATCTTGTCCAATATGGATACCAAATTGCACCGGTCCTAATTTTTTTTTTTTTTAATTGTTCTTATAGTTTGTGCTCCTGAGTTGACTCTCATTTTGTGTTGCCTTTTTACGCTCCTATTCCACTGGTATTTCTCTTTAAGCTTGTATCAGTCCATATTCCACCTGTTCCTAAGAAGGACGACCAAATTACCGTTAGATCATTGTTCAACCGCCTTCGCTTCAGTTATTTCTAAAATTACGGAGAAAACCATGAAAAGTCATCCCATTTCACCTGCCTTTAGACAAGTGAAATATGGGAAAGTTGGGAGAAACTCAAGTGGTTTGCTCTTAACATTCCGAAGACATTTGATCAAGATTTGGTATAAAGGCTCCTTAAGTAGGTACACACCATACAATGGGTCTTTTGCAACTGGTGGTGGAAGATTTTCAGGATCAACACTGACTACTATGATTACTGTGATACTGCATTCTGATTTCCTCTTTTAAATGAATAAAACTTTCTGAATATATCATCTCTATACCCTTAAATACTCGTATTTCTTTCCAAAACTATTCCTCATTGAGGATCTAGAACTTTGTCAACTTCGATGTCAGAACTCCATCCTGTCTTATTTCTCGAAAGAAGAAGAAGAAACCCCCCCCCCCCTTCTTCCAGTCTTATACACCCTCTGTCCAAAAAAGAAACCGAACTTTTCGAAAATAGAAGAAACTAGTGGCGCCACCTGTTGTATCTTTTTGTTGTCAAAAGCGGCAACCTTCACTAGTGTTGTTTCATTAGAAGCCGAGTTATAGTGCCAAGAGTGATAGTGTGTTTTGACGAACGGTCGGAAAATGAGTTTCAAACAGAGCTGAGATTGACTTTTGTGTTAAACTTGGTTAAAGTTTTACCGAAACGCATCAAATGCATCAAAAAGCATACGGTGATGAATGCTTATCCCGTACTCATTACGAGTGTTTTAAGCGATTTCAAAGTGGTCGTGAGACGCTTGAGGACAACGAAAAGCCGGGCCGTCCAAAAACTGAACTGAGCGAAGTTAACATCCAAAAAGTGCGTGATTTCATCAAAGAAAACCCGAAATCATCCGTGAGATTGATTGAAGATGAATTTGAGATTCCAAAATCAACTGTGCACAACATTTTGATGGAGAGTTTGGGCCTTCGTAAATTGAATTCGCGTTTTGTTCCCTCACAAGTTGACCGACGACCAAAAAATGTATCAAATTGAACACTGCAAGGATCATTAAAACCGCTCGTAAGGACTCAAACTTCCTTGAAACGATCGTTACTGGTGATGACGAAATGTGGTGTTTTGAGTAAGAGCTAGAAACAGTGTCAGAGTGCTGAGTGGAGACCACCAGAAGAGCGGGCATCCGAAAAAAGTCGCTTGGAGAAGTCAAAACTAAAGACAATGCTGATTTGTTTCTACGATTCTAAGGCCATTATCCACAAAGAATTCGTTCCGCCTGGCCAAACGGTCAATGGTGAGTTTTATCTCGAAGTTTTGAAGCGATTGATGGCGAGAATTCGTCACGTACGACATGAATATCGTGACGAACCGACCCGTTCGTCAAAACACACTGTCACTGTTGGCACCATAATCGGCTTCTGATGAAACAAATGTCATAAACAGTTGACACAACCCTAATTTAGGTTGCCGCTATCGACAACAAAAAGCTACAACAAGTAGCGCCACTAGTTTCTTCTATTTTCGAAAAGTTCGGTTTCTTTTTGGACAGAGGGTGTATATTGCAAATAAATATCACCTCCTAGCATCCAATAAATTATTTTCCCTTTCTCTTTCGCGCAAGACGTTACTTCACTTCTGAAGGGCTATTGCTCCATACAAATTACAGTCTACACATCCACAGAATGCTGTTCTTACATCTGGAGGGGAGACTACTAAGAGTGCCCTGAATTTCTTGAATGAGTACAGAAGAGAGAATTTCCGTTGACGGCTCTTGTGACGTCTTTCATTGATTCAATGCATTCTGTAATCACAAATACACTGGTGTCCGAAACCTATGAAGACTATTTCTGAAGATCATAACAGCAAATTCAAACGCATCAGCTTGTGGCGGTTTCTTTAACAGATGATTTCAAGTATGAAAGAGGGCACACGTTTCAAATTTTCGAATCGTGCACGAATGGGTCATGTGGTAGCACTCAACAGGATAAAAGGCAAATGGCTGTGCTAAGCAAATTGTGTTTGAACGAATAAAGCTGCAAGCTTGGATGTCTTGTAATGTCCCAAAGAAATCATCTAGATGATTTAATCTAAATGATTAATCTAGATGATTTGGGGAAAAATTATTGGAAAGTTGAAGAAGGCCGCAGAATTACTGATATTGCCAGAGAGTTTGCAATCTCAGATAGCGTTGTATCCAAGATCTGGGCAGCTTTTCAAACCAATGGAATGTGTACCAGAGGTTTACTAAATGTTGGAAGTTTTATTCCCCCCCCCCCATACACGCACACACTTGGTTAGACTATAATAAATTTAGTTTAATCCTTTATCCAAGTGTAAGTAAAAAAAAACAAAAAAAACCTTCAAACATCTTTCTATAATCCAGAGTAATTTAATAATATATAACTTTTGGCAACTCGTATAGGTAAATATGACTTCTCCATTATTTCCACCTTAGTATCACCACCTCTGGGTCTGGTCGAAACCGGCATACTAGACATCGTTGATTCTGCTTGGGGTAGGTTTTGGTCTGTCTCTGAGTAGAGGCACCGCTGAGATTATGGCTCTGTCTGGTGGTGGGGTAAGCCTGCCACTGGGTAGAGCCAATGCTGAGAAGTTCTTGGTGATGGGGTGAGCCTGTCACTGAGTGGAACAAAGCTGAGTTGGACGATCTTTCGGGATCGTCTGATTTTTAGAGAGGTCTTTACTTAAATACACCTCAATAAATATCGAAACCGGTCTGGGTAGTAGCCCTTCCCTTAATGCATATCATTATACATGTCTGCAAGGAGATGTGTTTTGTATTATGGGAGATACTAAGACAAGTGATGAGAGCTTGGTCCACCTTTACCACGAGTTGTCTCAGTCCTGAAGATACTTCAGGCGCACACTTTGTTTGCTTGCACTTGGATAAAGGATTAAACTTAATTTATTATAATGTTTACTAAGAGATCGCCCTCGCTCTACCACGGAGCATGGAAACAGATTTTTGGTTATAACAGCAAAACGTCATCGATGATCACGACAGGTCAACTCGCAAGTCGCCTCCATTCAAGCACGGGTACTCGGATATCTCAGCAAACTGCGTCAATACGTCTGCGACAAATAGGCCTATACGCCCGAAGGTCTCTAGTCTGCGTTGTCCACAGCTCATCGTGGAGCACGCTTTCAGTGGTGTATTCATAAAAATTGGACAAGACACCAATAGGCTAATGTACGCTTTACAGAAGAGAGTCGTTTTAGTCTTTTCTCCGATTCTAGACGACACTTGATCTGGTGAAAGTGGTACTGCTTATCATCGGAAGAATGTTCTTCGAAGGGATAGATACGGCAGTGTCATGGGTCTAGGGTCATGGTGTGGGGAGGCATTATACTTAATGGACGCACCGAGCTACAAGTGCTGATAAAAGGGACTAATAAACGATATTGCAACGAAATTCTTCAATGTCATGTTCAATTGTTCCGTGGTGCTGTAGACGAAGAATTCATTTTTATGGATGACAGTGCCACACCACATCGTATACTACTAGTGGAGATACTTCTGGAGACCGAGGATATTAATCGAATCGAGTGGCCAGCATGCTCCCTAGATCTCAACCCCATGAAAGATGTTTGGGATACAATAGGGAGATGCATTGCTTGAAATTCCCCCTCCACAAAACAAACTCCTGAATCACTTGGTACTAAGCATGGTACGATGTTGTGAGCGCTGCATCCCAATACGGAAGTGGACACATTCCGTAATGAAATCTTTCTCCGCATAGTTTTCTGTAAGCACTGCACATTAATTCCATAACTATGTCCTTAGGAAATTTGTAACTGTTGCCAAAAACGAATTTAATTTATACTAATTGTATAAATTAATTTAATTTATACTAATTTAATTTAACTTATACTAATTGTACAACACATTTAGTGTGTAACGGAATTTATTAGTATGCTGGCAATAAATTTATGTCCACATTTGACTGTAGTCATTAACTTTTTTTCATATTCAGGTAATAATGTAGTTCGTCCTTAGCTTTTGGACAACAGTGTACGTTCAGTTCGATTTGTACACAGATTGCACCTATATATTTTGTACTGATATATTCGTGGCTGTTGTTTGCCGTTAATATATCCCACGTAAACATAGTTTTTGCGAATTAAAAATCAGCGGTTTTCTGTGGGAAGAGGCAAGGCCCGCTGTACAAAGTTCTCTGAACTAGCACAGATTTTTATGACCATATTTCATTTAAATAAAAATACCTTTCATTTATGCTGTGGCCTAAATTTGAAGTAATATCCTTGCAAAGATACTTTATTGATCTGCTATAAGGAGAACGTACCATTGGAGAAGGGACAGTGAAGATTAACCTAAACAACTGGTTAGAAGGTGTCCTAAGCACTTGAGATTACCTAGTATTATTTTAATATGTTTTTATAGTTATCAATACTGTCAGTATTAATTATGCAAGAGTAGGGTGTGTATAGTTGAATAGTGTGTCAGACTAGATGGTGATACTATATATTTATCTCTAAGCCTATAAGTGCAATTAGGACAGTGAGTATTACCGAGACAGAATAATTAATGTATTTCAGGATGTGAACATCAATTTCATTTTATTGATTTTTATTTAATCTTTCCCTGACCTAGATTTAAGTTATCATAATTTACTTCTTTTGAAATAGTATTTTAAATCATTACGTTTAAGAAAATGCAATTCATTTTCTCAGGAGGAAACTAAACATTTGCAGTGTCGATTAAAAATGTAATTAATACGAAAAGATATTGGGAAATCCGAGGCGCGCAATAGCTTGTTTGTAAGCCTATTAGATTTGTTTTCTAGCTGCAGATCTAAATTTAGATCTGCATTTATGTAGATCTAAATCTAAAACAGCTGGCGATTTATGTAATGCACAGTCCGTTTCGAATTTTGTTGACGCCTTTAAAAAGGCTACTTCAGTATAAATAAGAACAATAATTTACTTATAGATATTATACAAAATATTATATAAGATTTTCAGATTAATTATTACTCCAATTTATAAAGCTTGGTCACTCGTTTTAGCCTTTCGCATTATTTCAAATTGTCTCGCTA
Organism: Typopeltis vanoorti; assembly: GCF_054136105.1. NCBI lineage: Eukaryota > Metazoa > Arthropoda > Arachnida > Uropygi > Thelyphonidae > Typopeltis > Typopeltis vanoorti. The sequence goes on from NC_143550.1 coordinate 160,586,906, forward strand.
ATACACACACAATAAAACGAAGAAAAATTATATTCAAAATTTCAAAGAACATTTCTGAAGTTCATTACAGAATCATTTCACTTTTGGCATATGCTTTACATGTAAAAAAATTTTTTTTAAATGTATTATATGAAACTTGCCAGACTCAAAATAAGATCTCGTGGAATTATTATATAATTATTATATAGCAGCTGCACTATGCAATGGCCATCTCCTACCATTACGTAATAATATAAACTGTAAAAAAAAAAAGCACATAATTAAAAAACGATCGTGTATATAAATTGGTGTTCCCATTGCGAGAATTCTCCAACCTGGATAACCTGGATGCTGCTGTTAGAATACACGCTGTTTGTCGCCAGTGCCATTCAAGGTTCACTAGCAAGCATTCAAACATACAAAGAGAGAGAGAGGGGGGGGGGGGCTAGCTACAGGTAAGCTTTGTAGGACAAGGTTAACTCTGTACGTTCCGCTTCACTCATCACTTATTCTGAACGGGCAGATCCTGTTTTTAACTTCAAAATACTTGACAATGAAAATATATATATATACATTTCACACCAGATTAATATGTACTAAGCTGCTACTAGTTCTGTTTGGGTATGAAGTTTGAAATAAATTTACTATTTCAACATAAGATTACTTATTTTTCCAACTATGTGACCGATCACTTCCTATATCAGAGTATTGAGAGTATTGGAATAATAGGTATTAATACCTGTGCAATCATTAAATAAGTTTAAAGCATCCGACATGGCAAGTATTAAAAGCATTTACCTAAAAAGACCCACAATATTAAAGACATTATCGCATTTAAAGAAAATGATTTTTTAAAGCAACCGAAATGAGATAAAAATTTCTATTGCTGTATTTATACAACAAATTAAATGCAAGAAGAAAAAAATCCACGTAATGAATAAAACAAATAATCAGGTGAGGTTTATTCCCTTAATCGCGGTGAATATTGATCAGTATTATCATATTATTATTATTTACACGGCATACATGTACAATTTTACATATATGCCTGGTGGTGGTTTTTCCCTTCAGCCGTTTCCGACCGTAGGTGACCTACAAGGTCACCTACGGTCGGTCTTAATTTTCCCCAAACTGTTCCTGGTGAGATTTTTACAGGATAGTTCGCCATTGCTTCTCTCCCCCACCCTTCAATTTTCATGACTGTAATCCGTGTGTATTCACGGGACCGATTTGCCTGTTCTGACGGACAACCCTCCACCCCCGTATGAGACCGGCTAACTCACCTTTAGTCGAAAGAGACCAGATAAAGGTTCCTCACATCACTGACGGGAATCGAACCCAGGTTTTTCCGACCAAAGGACTTCGTCTGTACTGACTGAGCTACGGAGTCCCACATGTACATCTGTACAGTATTTATCATAACTCATTCATTGAAAAAGCACTCACGATCTGTTCTAGTCATCCATTGTACTCATTCCCTTGTTTAATCACATATATATAATAAGGATACCAAGTAATTTTATAAACTTGTTTTTTTTACTCCCTCTCCCAAGTAAGCAAAACATTTAAGTTTGCGCCTGAACGTAGTTCAAGTCTAAAGGTGGTGCAACACCAGGACAACTCGGTGTAAAGGTGGGTAAAGATCTGATCACTATTCTTAGTATTTCCCATAATGTAAAACACATCTCACTAAGATGTATACTGTTATACATTATGGTTGTGTGTGTGTGGGGGGGGGGGGGTCACTACCCAGACCTTATGAATAAGTAAAGCCTTCTCTAAAAATTCGGACGATCCCTAGGCCACTCAATTGTGGGCGAAAGACCGTCCATCTCAGCGTTGGCTCCACTCAGTGATGACCTTCCGCCCACTGAGCAGAACCGTTCATATTCTGAAGAAAAGCATTCACCGACAAAGTCCCTCACCAGGCCGTGCCGGAGAACACTTTCCCTGGAGATTCAAAAGGCAAAAACCTTAAGAGAGCGAACTTATAATGGTCCTCGCCGGTTTCAACCTTTATTGAGGTCTCATCAGTGGGAGCCAGGCTAAAAATACCAAGATTTTAGTAATACAGAGCTTGCCTTGACTTGCACTACTTTGAGGGTCAGCTAGACTTCCAATACGTGCAGGCGCAAACTTGACTTGTTTGTCTGTTTGCTTACTTGGGAAATGGAGTAAAACCAGGTTCAAAATAGCTTGGTATCTTCAACATTTATTATACCCAAGGTAAAATACTTTTTACATTTATATCTCATCCAGACATTTTTATTTAATAAGGTTAAAACACCTTATGGTAACTTGTTCTGGTAAAATACTTATAAGCTCTGTATTACTAAAATCTTGGTATTTCTAGCCTGGCTCCCACTGATGAGACCTCGATAGGGGTCGGAACTGGTGGGGGCTGGCTTTGAGAGGCTCTGCTTGGGGATAGGTTTTTGCCTGTCTCTGAGTAGCGCCACTGCTGAGATTATGGCTCTAGCTGGTGGTGGGGTGAGCCTGCCACTGGGTAGAGCCAACGCTGAGAAGTTCTTCTCGGTGACGGGGTGAGCTTGTCACTGAGTGGAACAACGCTGAGTTGGACGGTCTTTCGGCCACTATGCAGTGGTCTAGGGATCGTCCTAATTGTTCGAGGTCTTTACTTAAATACACCTCAATAAAGGTCGAAACCGGTTGGGGGCTATTATGAGTTCGCTCTCTTAAGGTTTTTGCCTTAAGGGAGCAATTTGATTCTCCAGAGAAAGTGTTTTCCGGCACGGCCCGGTGAGGGACTTTGTCGGTTAATGCTTTTCTTCGGAATATGAGCGGTTCTGCTCGGTGGTGGTGGTGGGTGGAAGGCCATCACTGAGTGGAGCCAACGCTGAGATGGACGGTCTTTCGCCCACAATTGAGTGGCCTAGGGATCGTCCGAATTTTTAGAGACGGCTTTACTTATTCATGAGGTCGAAACCGGTCTGGGTAGTGGCCTTTAATACATAGCATCATACATCTCCTCAAGGAGATGGGCTGTGTATTAAGGGTAAATATTAAGAATAGTGATCAGAGCTTTTACTACTTTTACCATGAGTTGCCTTGGTCTTGCACTACTTTGAGGGTCAGCTAGACTTCCAATACGTGCAGTGCAAACTTGACTTGTTTGTCTGTTTGCTGACTTGGGAAATGGAGTAAAACCAGGTTTAAAATAGCTTGGTATCTTTAACACACACACATATATATATAAAATAATTAAACATTCCTCTTTTAGTTATATTAGAGACATTTTAATAATATCAAAATTTATTAATTAAAACACGAAATTGAGTGAAATTCCACTTTCCACACATTCAGTTGCACAATTTCAGCGCCCTCTCACGTTTTTCGTGCCTAGTTACACAAGGTGATGTGACGTCATTTCACGTGTATCGTTTTACTAGACAAAAATGAAATTTCCGGCGTGCTTTTTTTTTTTCTTTCTTTAATTTGCATTTTTACCCGTATACTTTGTTAACTAAATTAATGCAGGAAGCATTAGTTATTGAAGAAGCTGCGTGCAATTTAATTGGTTAACAGCTCAAACAGGAAATGCGTTTATAAACGTAAAGAAAAAAAATAATAACAAAAAAAAGTGTCTTGTTAATTGCAGAAGACGCTATTAAACAACATTTTTCTTTTATTCAATGTCGCGTGGAAAGTTATGTTTGTATGTATTTTAACGTAGGTAAAAAAAAAAGAAAAAAAAAGTGTTTTGATCTGTAGTATGAGAATGATAAAACAGATTTCTTTGTTGTCGAAATAAAAGGCACGTTTAAAAAAGATGAGAGACATATCGTCCAAGTCGTCATAAAGAAGATCCAAGTGATTATGCATTCAGAAGTGCTCGTTTATCCCAGACAATATCAGATCTCGTTAATGGTAGGTTGTTTCTAAAGGGCGTTCACCAACTATGCATGTCTGATCAACGTCTTGTAGAACTAGTTTTCTAAAGACTGACTCTTATATCCTGCCATTAGACATATTTGTCCACGAGCTCGCGCGCTATTTCTAAACTGACGTAATCTCACAAACTAGAACTTTTTATTCCTTACTACTCGCCTGTACTAAGAACGTGGTTTTTATTTAAATAAGCTGTCTATAGTTTAGAGGTCAAGGGCTCGATGGTGTTTCACTAAGGTGTGCATGTGTAGAAATTAGTTTATTTATTAGTATTGTTATGCGATAAAATTACAGTATTTGATTTAGAATTAGTCGATATTAGTATTCTCGAATTTTAAAGTTGGCTTTTTCGATTAATATTCAAAATTTAAAAACTGTTCTCATCTGTTTTATTTTAAAGGGATGAGTAATATTTCTTGGAAGGTTAGTCCCCTTTTTAAATTCAATTTCTACTTAATAAAAAAAAAAAAAAAAAAAAAAAAGACAGGCAGGGCTGCATCTTAGAAATTATAGTAATTTTCATGGTTGGCAGTTTAAGGGATTTTGTTTACATACTTTTCTGGTGAATTATTTACAATTGGAGTGGACGGGCTTAGAATTGTATATGTGGATTAATCAACCACCTCCACGTTAAATTTAATAATTAAGTTTAATAATTAAACTGCAACCGAGTTATGCAGTGACGCACCCAGAAAAATTAAAATAGGAGAAGACAGTGTTGATGCATGACCAGGGTGACTACATAATAGCTGTAATATATGTATTATGTAGTAGTATGTCCAATGGGGGTTTATAGTTATAACCCACTTGGACTGCGACCGGTGTTACGGACTAGAATGACGAAGTTTGGCTCCTTGCCAATTAAGGCAAGCTAAAAAGCTAACAGTTACAAGGGAACTGGGATAGTTTAATAATAAACAGTATATTATTTATCTCTTTTGTTTTCAATAAAAAAATAAAATAAAACAACAACGCCTATCTCCATTCTCGGGTCGTAAGTGGCTCATCGGGGGGGGGGGGGGTGTCGTGCTCATCCTTACTGTTGGGTACGAAAGGGGATCAAATAATCAAAATAAATATTATTAGAAATTATTTAAAATAAAAAAATATAAATATATTTATAAATATTATTATCGTCTGTTTTTAGAGCTCTTTTAATGTGGGGTCGTATGTGAAAATCGTTATTCAACTATTACAGCGTACCTAATAATCCATGTACGTTGGAATGTTAACCATCTTATCCCACTCTTCCTCAGCACGTTCTGTTATCAGTCGTGCATTCTGTGTCCTTTCGTTGTCCTTGTGGATTTATCAAGGTGCGCATATTTACATCCTATCTTGTCGTAATGAATTCTCGTGTATTTTTGACTTTTTCATATTATTAGCTTATCTCGTGTAGTTTCTTAGAGCTTTTCCTTCCGGGTTTACAGAATTCTCTCTTTTTATTTATTTATTTATTTATTATTTTTTTATGGTGGTGCTGCCAGTGGCGGCTGGTGACAATAGAAACAGGTGGGGCCAGGGGCCAAAAACAACTTATTTTTTTATATTTATATAGTGGGTTCTATTATTGATTTATAGTTATTATTTCTATTACAATAATGTTTAGTCAGAATCCACTGATGCATTGAGCTATTCATTTTTTAAAATTGTTAGGACGTAACATATACGGGCTCAACGTATTAATAACACAAAAACTCGAAAGATTTGCAATTGCGGGCATAACTCAACGGACTAGAGCAAAAAAAAAAAAAAAAACAGCCGAATGGACTAGAGCAGTGAACCGGAAATCCAAAGACGCTGGTTTGACTTCAACTGGCCGCCCTCCAAAATGTTTTCATTTTTCAAGTGTTAAAACAAAAAAGTTATTATTTCTGTTATTTATTTTATAAATCAATGTCGAAACTTCCGAGAAATAACGAGAAACGTTTTTCCAATAAACTACCGATTTTGTTCATAGTTAAAATGTATTGTTTATGGACCTAATAAAAATTTAAACTTTAAAATAAATTATAACGAAAAACGACAAGAATAATTAAACACACTAAAAACAATAAAACAGATCAACAACGAGATTAAATAATAAGACAACGAAAGAATCGCCCGCTATTTACGTAAACGCAGTGACTGGGCCAGACTAAACTGGCCCCAAGATAAGCGTTGCGCGCGGTAAACAAACACGATCACTAGTGCACTAGCCTCATACATGCCCTGTGTTCTACACGTATAAAATAGGGCCAGTCGTGGCTGGCCCCAGAGACCGTACTAAGTCGCATTATTATTATTATTATTGTTATTACAGGCAACTCCAGGGAGTCCTTAGAGACTCATCGAGGGAGGCCCAAATCATGTCCATCACAGCTATTCGACAGTCACACAGTATCTATCATACCTTGCCTTAAACTCATTCACTGTCACAGCACCTACTACAGACTCTGGCAGCTTATTCCACTCATTCACCACTCTAAAAGTAAAGAACCCGGCCCTAACACCCTTGCTAACCACATTATACAATATTGCCACAAAATACTGCAGTATTTTTTTTTATTATTAAACAATAATAAAACGTGTTGGAAATAGATCAAAAAATAATAATTACGAGAACCATATTTTTTAAAACTACAATTATTGGGCTAGTTATACAAATATAGGTGGGGCCCGGCCCCTATAGACGAGTCGCCCTTGGGTGCTGCAGTCTCTCTCTCTCTCTCTCTCTCTCTCTCTCTCTCTTTCTCTCTCCCTTTCCTACCCGTATGAGTCATCTATTGGTTGCTACAAATAGCCTGCAATCATACGCTATTTATAGAGTTTTACTCGCCCTCAAAAATGACTTTTTATTAATTGATGATCATCCCAAAATGCCGTTCTTAACTAATAAAAATTGTTCGCATTTGAATCATCATTATAATAATAATAATAAAAACTAGGAACTATTTTCTTCGTCTACTATTTATAGTACAGCACCGGAAATTCCCTCTTAATGACTTTTCTTCACGCTAATGATTTATGCTGCTCCACCTGTTTAATGACACCAATTTCGATTGCTTGTCAGACGGTCATTACAAGATTTCGATAAGTTATTTTTTATTTTTATTTTTCTTTCTTTCTTTCTTTTTCTTTATTTTATTTTATTTTTTAATGGTGTAACTTGCAGTGAACGGTCGTACATGTTGAAGAAGAAGATCCAAAATTCTTGATAAGATTGAAATTTTAGATATACACGTATTGTTTTATTTCATTCTTTAGCCGCATACCAGCACGTCAAACTGTTTATTTTCACATACATAACGGAATCAGATAATGTGGTACAGAGAATCGACAAGAGATGGCACTGTTAACCACACAGTTCATTTTTGTATTCAGGCAGACGATAAAAGAGGTACGTTTTATTTTGTATAGTTTCTACGTTTTTTTTTTTTTTTTTTTCGTGTGTGTGTGTCTTGTTTAGTTGTTTCAAGTTCCTTAATAAAGCAGTTTATATTGGTTATTCTAAAATGTGGAATCTAAATTATTTTTAATAAACTGCTTCCTTCATAGAAACTAGTAGTAAAAGTTTCTATGAGGGAAGTCAACACTTGTATTGTTAACTTATCTCGTTTAGCAGAGCAAGACTTGTAACCGTATGATGTTAATGTTGCAATATTTCTACGCCGCTTAAGAGTGATATGGTGCATGCCGATAACTTTCAGGCAAGATATTAAGCTATGTTATGATAATATATTATTATTATTATAAAAACCTCCATGGAGTCAAAGACTCATCGTAGGAGTCCACTGTTATGCACACAGTTTATCATACCGTGCCTTAAATATATTCACTGCTTCTGCACACACCACACTCTCGGCAAAGCATTCCAATCACTCACCACTCTCCATGCAAAAATCCTGCTCCTCACCCCCCTGCTTACACCCTCCTTATACAGCTTCCAGGAATGCCCTCTTGTTCTCCTGCTATCCTCACCCATTCTGTGCAAAACCTCCCCGACATTAATCTGGTCATAACCACTTAACAGCTTATATGTCTCAATCATATCCCCCCTCCTCCTTCTATCCACCAATTTCTGCAAATTGCATTTTGTCAATCTGTCTTCATGTTCTACATTCCAGAGACCAGAAACCACCATAGTCAATCGCCTCTGAACTTTTTCCAACGCAATTTCATCTTTTTGAAAACCAGGTGACCAGATCTGTGCACAGTAATCCATATGTTGCCTGATCAAAGCTTCGTATAAAGGAACCATAACATCCTTACTTCTACAAGTCAATGTCCTCCGCATCATTCCAATTATCCGCTGTGTTGTCTTCACTATTTTAGTAACATGTCCCCGAAATTTTAGGTCCTTGTCTACAATCACTCCCAGATCTCTCATTTGCTCTACCTCTTCCAAGATATTTGCACCGATTGTGTACTTTACATCCCATCTCCGCTTCCCAAATTTCAATACCTTACACTTTGAAACATTGGATTGACATCCCCACTTATTTACCCATTCAGCCAGTGTATTCAAGTCCTCTTGCAAAGCTACAACATCCATTCTACTCCTGATAGCTCTCCCCAACTTTGCATCATCTGCAAACAACTGCACATCATCATTCAGACTCCAGATATCATTTACTTACAAATTAAACAGCAATGGACCCAAAACAGATCCTTGAGCTACACCACTAGTAACTTTCCTCTTCTGGGATATCGCTCCTCCATAGACAACTCGCTAATACCTATCAGACAGCCAGTCTCCAATCCAGCGAACCAATCTACTGTTCAGCCCCATCCGTTCCAATTTAATTACCAGCTTGTCATGTGGCAATTTATCAAACGCCTTTGCAAAATCTAAATATACCACTGTATATGCAACACCATTATCCAACGCATTTGTCACTTTATTATAAAAAGTAAGCAGGTTGCTAAAGCATGCTATTCCTTTAGTAAATCCATGCCAGCCGCCAAAGAGTATTTTCCTGTTTTCAACCCAATTCTGAATCTTGTTCCTAACTAACTTCTCTAATACCTTGACCACAACTCCAGACACACAGACTGGTCTATAATTTAAAGCCTTACTCTTATCATCTCCCTTATGAATTGGAACAATTTTACCCTCTTTCCACTCTTTGGGAACTTGACCCAGCGAGAGACTCATGTTGAAAAGATATACAAAAGCTCTTGTTAACTCTCTGGCACATTCCCTCAAGACACTTGGTGAAATAGCATCAAGTCCCACAGCCTTATTTACATGAAGTCTATTCAATTCCTCATATACCTCCTGTTCACTTACTAACAGTTCCTCCGCCTTCTTTCCCACTGCTTTCAAGTTCTGCATGATGCCACATTCACAAGAATGAAATATCTTTAGAAATTGCTCACTAAATATCTCAACTATATCCTCCGCAGCGGTTATAATTCCTCCGTTTTCACCACTCAATCCCATCCTACCATAATCATTCTTTCTTCTACTGGCCACATATCGAAAAAACTCCTTAGGATTTTTTTTGGCCGCTTTAGCTAACTGCTGCTTATATTTTTGCTACCCTTATCAAGATAGTCACCTTCCTCGCCTGCTCTTTGTACTTCTCATGCAACTGCTTGTTATAAATACTCATTTGGTGTTTCTTCCATAATACCTTCTTCTTCCAGACTGCATACCTTATCTCTTGATTCATCCATTTTACACCCACTCTATTTACCTTCTTGACCCTTGGAATACACTCTGATATTGCCTCCACCAAATAGTTCTTGAGTATGGCTCAAGCAGCATTGATATCCTTTCCATCCAGTTCCTCTTTCCAGTTTATTATCGCAAGCTGTTTCCTGAGTTTTTCGTAATTACCAGTCTTATACTTCCACATATATCCCTTTCTAACAGACGTCCTCGAATGACTGGTCACCCTGCAAGTGATCACCTCGTGGTCGCTCTCACCAACTGGTGGAAGATTTGACACCTCATTTATAATAACATCATCTGATGAGATGATCAAATCCAATACTCTTGATCCTCGTGTAACCTCCGTTACGTGCTGCCTAAGGTAATCATCTTTCAAAAACTCCAAAAATTCATTTTCTTTACCTCCAGATGCAGTCTCTTGCTTCCAGTCTATATTACCATAATTAAAGTCGCCCATAATGATAACTCGTTTCTTGCAAGCTAGGCCAATTTGCCTATACATTTCCTTCTCATTATCCTCCATATTACCAGGTCTATAGCAACACCCAACTAAATATTTCATCCTGTTTACTTCTACCTCACACCATACCGCCTCAAAACCGTGACCACTATTTGCACCTTGCAATTCCACCTTAGATGGGCACAACTCATCTGCTACCATTAACAGTACTCCTCCCTTTCTTCCTTGTCTATCTTCACAAAAAATATCATATCCATTCATCTCTGTTTCTGTCAGGATGTCATCGCCATCTAACCTCGTCTCACTTATACCAACAATTTTGGGGCGAACAGACTCGAGCAAAGCAACAATTTCCTTCCCCTTATTTCGAATTCTTCTAGCATTAGTGAATAAACATAAGAAATCATTACTGCTTCTACAAGTCCTAAGAACGTCACTCCTACGATGTGACTCTTCAATACCTTTCCCAGTCACTTCCTCTATATTACCACCAATTCTACAACTTTCTTCACACCTAAACTTTTCCCACCCACCCCAGGCCATCTCAATTTGTGTTTGTCCGCTTACACATTCACCTCTGAATTCAGCACCCGCATATTTCATAGAGTTCCTCCCCGTCCACTCTGACTCCCTCCGTTTCCCTGTTCGCGTTGTACCTCCACTCTCTCATTTACTTCATTCATAATATTCACCTCCCCATTCGCAAGGGAACAAATACCTCTCCCTACCCTACTTTTTTGCTCTTTCATATCATTTCGCACCACCTCAGATATATTCATTACAGTCATTAGTTCTCATGCCAGTAACAATCTCTCCAGCCGACTCACACCAAAACCATTTAAATGCAGCCCATCTTCTTTAGACAATTCCATCTATCTCTCAAATTTCACCCACATATTCACAAAATGCACTCCATTCTCCTCACATAACTGCGCTAACATATCATTCATAATCTTTGCTCGCCTCCTCAATTCATCACTATCATACCTTGGCAACACACTGACTACCTTTCCTACCACACTGTTATCTTTTACTCTCCTTAATAATCTCCTTATATCCAATCTGGCATTTTCCTTGTTCCCATCCAAATCATTTGTTCCTACTACGACCACCAACTATTGTGCTCTCTTATTCCTCATGTCCAACGCTTCAATCACTCTCTTCATTCTATCACAAGGAAAAACAAACCTTATGCATCTTCTCATTCACCACACCTCTAATAATGGAATCTCCATAGAGAACCACTCTCGAATCATTCGATATATCTTTCGCATGGCCATCTTTCCTTCTGCTCTTTTTCACTCTTCCATGTATGTCACTAATTCTTTTCATCTCATTTCGCATGCAGTTCATCTCTTGTCTCATCATCATCATCAACTCTGCTTTCATGCCCGCATCCAATATATATTCCTGTCTGTCATTTTCATGTAGTTTCATATTATGTCTTTGGATATTTTTGGTCGCGCAGCATTTACAGCAGTCCTTGCACTGATGTTCTGACGAGGATATCCATGGATAATTAACTGACCCATTTTCCTTCTCTTCAGCAACATTCTGATCCTGTAATGGAAGCTGCTGATCATGTATTTTAGGAATGTTTGGCATAACAGCAGTCGGCCTGGATGTATCCCAAGACATCATGGATCTACTGTCTTGATGTGAAGAACTGGCACAAGGTGAAACTGCAGCTCCAGATAATAAGAGTGAGACACCAGGTTCGATATCTTTTATCATACTTTGTGCAACTTGAAGAGAAGTAGATAATTCAGGTGATACAGAACAAGGAACTAATATTTAGCTATCTGTATAGCCCTGATTCTATGTTATTTGAGTGAGTTTCAATTAACTCAACAGTATTAAGAATAGGCATCGTATTCATTACTGGGATTGACAATGAATCTTGGAGCAAACTGAATTTGATCACTGAACTGTGATTCCTCAATTTCTATTATTGTATCTTCACTTTGTTGTGATCATTTTACCAACACTGAACTCTGTATAGATGGAAATGAGTTCTGAGTTGGACTAGGATATATTTGAATTAGAAACAGAAATCTCATTTAATGGATAATCAGTTCCTGACAGTTCTAACCTTCCTTCACTTGTGAACGACTTTATTGACCTGTTAGTATCTTCTGTTGTGTCTAATTCGTTTACTTTTGATGACACATTGGCCTTCATACCTTTACTGTTAGAACCACGAAGATGTCTACTTCGAGGTCTTCCTCTTTTCTTCTTAATTATCGGTGGCAATTCTGTGCTGCGTTTTTTCTGTTGCACATCAGCAAGTAACAAGGCCTGGTTACTTGAGTCATGTTCACTCTTCTCCTGAATATCAATACTGGAAGTATCCCTCTTTGCAACTTCTGTACAGATCTTAACATTCAAACTTTTAGCAGCACTAAGCAGCGTGGCAAGTTGGCCCTGCGAAATGATCACTTCACCCTTGTACATAAAATCTATTATCATTTTTAAATCCGTGTGTTGTATATCTTTGAGAATAACAACTGGATGTTTACAAGAGTTTTCAAGAAATATGCCATGAAGAATTGCATAAAGATATCATTGGATAACTGCTCGTAAAATGTAAACTGGAATGGTACGTATATATATATATATATATATATATATATCCTAAAGATTTGGGATATGTACGTACTCAGATGATCAAGCAACATTTTTTTCAGGGTTCGTAAAACAAGTACAAAAAATATAATGAAATAAACCTGTTTACGTGCAGATACGAGCATCTACCGATTATCTTACGATCGATCGAATGTCCTAGGAATTTCTATTGAAATTTTCTTGAAGACTCAGAGATTGTAGTTGTTTCAGAGGTAGATGGAATAAAAGAGTTAGAAAAGAACCAGGTTCGTCTGCAGGTGGACTGGATAGGGATGTTGAGAAGCTGCTGCTCTTGTTTTAACAGTGCCATCAGAAAGTGGAGGGATTGCTTCGATGGACACCGCCCCTGATCCCTGGAAAAAAAAGACACACAGAGCTGAAACCTTACGTTTGTAAGATAGTAAATGAAGAAAGTGAGGATGAGATCTTCTATCCGCCGAATTCGCACCATCCCGAATATGTGAGTAGTATTCTAAGGATGGACAGATTTGGGATTTGGGTTGGTAATAGCTGTAAAATGATGTCGGGTGCGCCATTGTAATATTTTTATGATAATTTAATATCTGCTGTTGCGGCTTTTATATTATATTTTTACTTATTGTCTTTATCTTTCCTATGTCTACTTTATCTTCTATGTTAAGTACTCTTTACCTTATTCTAATCTATTCCGATTAACTTAGTCCCTGCTTGCAATTCTTTATACTTTCTACACGTGTTAGCGCTGTTAGTGAGAAGTCCACTGGAATAGGCAACTCACGGTTACAGTTAACTATCTCAAGAAAAAATTTATATTGTTTTTCGACTGCGCCGTTCTGAATTAATTTTATAGCACGAGAAGATTTAGTTATAACACTTATAGAATAGATCACTTTCTAAACTAATTACTTAAATAGTCAGTCCTGGCAATTTCTCTAATTTAAGCACACAGGTTCGGTTATTTTTGTGAGACAGTGCATTGATCAAATATCAGGCGATAGTTTTAAACAAACCAAACATGTTTATTTTACCTTTAGCACTATACAATCTATTATACAATTGAACAATTTCTCTCTGATGCCCATTTTAAGGTCAATTCGCAACCTTACAATATAGACCAGCTATTCACAATGCTTAAATAACTTGCTCTACAAAATCTAGGCAATTACTGGCTGTTACAATCTATATCTTTGGCTAACATTTTTCTCAATATATATACTAGCTAATTCTCAGCCTCAATTATTTCTTATAGCGACTTATACAACTATTTTAACAACGCTACGTTCAGCGGACATACAATTCTTAATCGCTATCTCAGCGTTAATACAATAGAATCTACTCACAAATTCGTAGAAACATATAATCCTACCAGCTTTGAAGATTTGTGTACGGGCCTGCTGACTGCTGTCCTCCATCCTATATACCAGGGGTGTTCAACTCGTCGATCACGATTGACCGGTCGATCGCGGAGCGATTTTTGGTTGATCTCTTGTGTATTCCTCCTTACAAATTTAATTAAAACTGAAAACATAATTTTTTTTATCATTCTATTGTATTATTTTTAATTCGCTTTAAGTGTATTGCTATTGTTTATTTATTTTTCGTTAAAATTGACAAATCAGTAATTTTCTTATAAGTCCGGGTAAATGAATTCATTTGGATCGGGAGAAGTCAAACAGTGAGCCGAGGGAATACGATTATAAGCAAAGTGTAAAAACTCGATTGTAGCTAAAATATTAAATATTCCAAAGCACATTACATCGATTTTTTTACTTAGGTAAAGTCCCATGTGAATATTGTAAAAAAATAAACTTTGTTTGTCTCGGTATAGTTTGTATTAGATGCTTTTGTAAATAACTCTTTTGAAGCTAACTGTATATACTGCTTTAATAAGAATATGCTAGAGTGCTAAGAACAAAGGCAATGTTTTTGTCGCCGAAGCTGTACATGGCGGCATTAGAAATATTGTTATTGAAACTTGTGTATGAGAAAGGCTTGCAGGCTCTAAGTGTAAACATCTCCGAAGTCAGTCAGAAAGAGTTCAAACAACTTTCCGATGGCCGGCAACTTACAATCAAAAAAAAGCGGAGGAGAACAAAAGGCGTGCCGAACTTGAAACTTAAGATGAAAGACTCATACTGATTCTTTGGGGGTTGCAAACTTCATGCGAGGTCTCAGAGGAGGCCTACTAAAAAGGGGCTGAAGCAAGCAGAAGAGGTCCCTGTTCCAGAATTGCTGTCAGAGAGGAGGTCCCGGTTCCAGAGTCGCCATCAGAGAGACTGTCCAGATCCACGTTGCTTGAGAGAGGAGTTTCCCGCTTCCAGAAAGGAGCTTCTCTGTTCGAGACGTCGCTAGAGAGAGAGACTACTTGTAGGCCGCAGACAAGGTTTCAAATTGCCCAAAGGAAGAGCTCCAATTGCCAGAGAAAAGTTTCCAGGCCAGGTTAATGTCAGACATTCACCAGCGTGTTGCATTTCATTACAATTTGATGAATCAAACGACTTCACTGATATTGCTCAGTTAATGGTATTTATTCGCATGGTATTTCAAGATTATTCAAGTAAAGAACTTTTGAAAATTATACCATTATTGGGAAGGACTAGGGGAGAAGACATTTTTTCGGCATTTGATGAATTTGTGAAACAACACAAACTTCCGCTTTTTAAACTTCTGTCTATTATTACTGATGGTGCTCCTTCAATGATAGGCTTGAAGGAGCACCATCAGGTGCTCCTTGAAGTAATATATCAGGCTTCATTTCATTATGTAAAAACGATGACAAATATCCCGATTTTTTAACGTACCACTGTTTTATTCACCAACAAGTACTGTGTAGTAAAAGATTAAACACAGAAGATGTTTTGGATATTACATTTAAAATTGTAAATTCTGTTCGAGGAAAAGCCCTGCAACGGCGGTTATTTAAATTACAGGCAGATGATGATAGGGAACTTCGGTTGTACAATAATGTTCGCTGGCTCAGCAGAAGTCAATTTTTAGAAAGATTTCTTGTATTAATTAACGGTATAAAAATTTTTCTTGATGAAAAAGGAGATATTTATCCACAATTGAATGATAAAAGATGGTTGTTACACTTATCATTTTTAGTAGATTTCTGTACGAAATTAAGCAATTTAAATTTAGAGTTACAAGGTAGAGATAAAAATTTAATTGACTTGTTAAGTTCATCCAACAATACTTACTTTTATTAAAGAAAAATATAAATGACGCGAATTTAGACATCTCTCATATTTATTAAAATTTTTTGAACAAAATCAAGAAATGCTTCGCTATGATTTAAAAGAATTTATTCGTGAAATAGAATTAGTTGAGGAAGAAATAAATTCAAGATTTAATAAAACTGAAATGACTGTATCTTTTATCAATAATCCATTTCAAGAAAACTTGAACATCACAGAAATTTCAAATAAAATAAGTGGGCTGTTTGATATAAACCAAGCTGAAGTAGAACTTGAGATAATAAACATTCAGAATAGTTTACGTTTAAAATCAATAAACAATGAAGTCATTTGGAAGTATGCACATGAAAAATTCCCAATATTAACTGATATTGCGCGAAAAATTCTGTCGTGTTTCGGATCGACATACTTGTCAGAATCCACTTTTCAAATATGAACGTCATAAAAAATCAATTAAGAAACCAAATTACAAATGATCATTTGGATGATTGTCTGCAATTCGCCACTTCTTCATATCAACTTCACTATGAAAATATTGCGAGGGCCAAACAATGCCAAATTTCACATTAACTTTTTTTCTTTTTTTTAATCAACCAGCATTTCCTGTAACTTGTGAGTTTGTAAATCAATATGTTGTTTTTTCTAAGTTTGGTTTTCCAAAATAGAGAAATAAATATTTTATTCTAATATATTTATTTATTTTTTTGTTGTATTAAAATAATTAAAAGTGATAAATAAATTTTTAAATACACAAATAAAGTTTTTAGTTGTGTATTTTTTTTTTTTTTTTAGTTGTTTATTTGTGCGCAATCAGATATCAGGTTGGGGGAACGTGATCTGTATAAGAGAGTAGATCGCCGAATAACTTTTTATAGAAAAGTAGCTCGCGTAGTAAAAAAGGTTGAACAGCACCACTATATACTATCCTTCGCTGAACGGCTTTTTGTGGTCGTCCTGGTGTAGTCTTCTCCCGGGATTTGTGGCACATTTGTATCTGGTCGCACGTGGCACGTTCCATTAATGAAAATACATCTGCTTCTCCTGGTTTCCCCGTGCCTACGGGTCGCGATCCAACGAAATCTCGGAAGTCCGAGCGGGCCAACGAACTGCAGCAAGACGAAAAACTCCCCCCGTGTTTTATTTGAGGTTCTCCAGACCTCTTTTACGATTCAGACGTTCCTTGTTTTAGGATCGGAGACCCCCGAATCTTCACATCGCTGTAGTCTTGACCTTCAGTTTTGGCAGCGAAATCTCCACACCTTCAATACCTTTGTTCACTTTCAAGTCGCCAACATAATCTTGTCTAATCCTCTTAACTTGAGGCAAAATTACTTTTAACATTCCATTACTCTTATAATTTTACATCAGAACTTAATACTAAATCAACGTAACGCGCAATTTGAACCTTTACAATAGTTTATAATTTATGAACAATTCTGTGTCATTATTTTAGTCAGTTACTTTTTACAAGTTTACAATCAGTATTTATCCTTTAAAATACAATTTTATTTTTTTCCACATGATTTATGACCTGTGAAATCGATGTCAGGAAATTTTACAAAATATCACCACATCGAATTTTACATCTGGATGGATGAAAAGTAGCATCAGAAAAGAGTGCCTAGTTTTTTAGAGGTTGAGAAAGCTAATGATGTATTTATGTCAGTAGAGGCTGGAAGTGAATCCCGGTCTAAGGAGCGAGATTTGATCCTTTCTAGCGATATGTGTATCGTATATATGAGAGTATGGTAAGGTTCGCTGAGATCCCTTTTGTGAGAAAAAAAGACGAAACTGCATTTTGGTGGCATTCCAGTTGACCAGGTTATTCTTACTTCATTGAAAGATGATATGGAGATAGTGTTTAAGGCACTGGTTGCAGACGTTCTTGAAGCTTGGGGTGAATGAAGTTGACTATCGTTTACAGATCTGTGGATGGGATTATTGGTAATTCAGATTGTGTCATTTATGTATAGGAGAATGAGGGCTGGTGAAAGAACAGTGTCCTGAGGCTCCTGCACTTGGAGAACAGTTGGAAGAGAGGGAGTTACTGGTAGATAATCTCGGAGAGAAGGACTATAGCGAAAGCTGACTACCCAGTTACAGAGAGTGGAAGAGAGAGAGATAGAAGGATGGCAATTTACTGAGAAGATCTCGATGCCAGACATGATGAAATGCTCTGGAAATGTCAAGAGCGACAGCACCAAACCATCCCAGGTCACATGTCCAGTAATGGGTCATTTTTAGCTAAGAGATCAACCTTGAATTTAGAGTGACCGAATCCACGTTTGGGGTCGTTGATTAATGACTGTTGATGACTGTCTTCGTTATTTCGGAGAGGATTGAAATGATAGCACTCGGTCATATATGCTTGCTTCCATGCACTGGAAGCAAACATGTATCCAACCTATTTATAGTGTCTGAAGTTTATTAAGTATTCTTCTGACGCCTTTTCTGCCAAACCAGTACAGGAGGCAAACGGGGCTCTGTTTCTGGTAGGGTATGAAGCGATTTCTCGTGGTCAGTTATGCATGAGATGATTAAAGTTGCAGGTCCGTTTTCTCCTTTAGGCGCTGTCACACCGGTTGCACCTGAACCTGGATGAGAGAAAGGTGACAGTGCAGGCAAGAATTTGCGTCCAATGGTCTATGCAAGGGAAAGACACGACTTCCATTTGAGCAGGAGGCGAGTTTTCTGTTATTGCAGAAAATAATTTCTGTTATTGCAGCATCTACTTCAGCGTAGGCTGAAGTAGATGCTGGGGTGGGGATCCTTGTTACAAGTCCCATGCAGTATGCTGAATTTCCCTCCCTTCAGCTGTTTGGGTACCTTTTGTTAATTCATGGCTTGGAAAGTGTAAGGGGGGGGTAGGGAATTTGGATGGAATGGAGAATGAAGGCCTTCCTGACGGTGAAGATAATTTCTGTGACTCGCTCAGAGCAAGCGTTCTGGAGCAGCACTAACGAACGAGGGTTGCCGAGGAAATTGCGTTTTGTGAGAGAGGAAACTTGCACAAGATTGTGGTAAATTTATTTCCACAATCTTGTGCAATTAGCCACTCTCTCGGCAGTATTTTTCAGACTGTGGCCTGCTTCCCTTAGGTATGTTTTATGTGGTCCCATGCAAGAAACGTTTGTATAAACCTGTAGCACCGTGGGTGAGCTGAGGATTTTTTCTATTTTTAATCATTTATATTTTCTGTATTTTTTACGATCTATTTTTATCTATTTTTACATCGTCCGGAAACACTGCTCTTGAGACCAAACTTGAACTTTTTTTCAAGCCACTTCTGGCCTCCAATAAGCGAAGCTGTGGTCTCACACCAGATGATGAAATTCATCTCCCACCTGAAGACAGTCACAAAGCATCCATGCCCACGTGGTGGGATTCGAACCCACAGCCTATTAGTTGCAGTGCGAATACGCTAATCACTCGCCAACCGGGCTGGAAAGGTATGAAAATACACTATTCGATCAAAAATATCTGGACGCCTGCTTGACGTAACTCTCGCTTTGTGAAAAATATCAATATGGAGTTGGTCCACCCTTTGCTGCTATATAACAGCTTTCAATCTTCTGGGAAGCTTCCTCTAGAGTTTCGTTTGCTTCTTCCAGAAGCGACATTAGTTTGGTGAACCAGACCGAATTTTATAATAATTAATATTTAATTTTTAAATATTAATGTTAAAGTAATTAATATATTAATACTGCGTATTCAGCTCAAATTTTCGATAGTCGCAGAGTTCTTAAATGAATAATATTTACACACACACACGCATACACAATGTAGACGTTAAGTAGCATAACTGCAATGCTAATTGTTTATAAAATAACATTTACAAGAGCAAGTGCAACAACTTTCTTTTATTAAAACTTGAAACTTATTATAAACTGATAACTTTGTAAATCACTCCGATATAGCAAGCTTTTACAATAAACAATATTGTCCCGCTGCTCTTAACTCAATGCTCTCGTAACTACGGAAAAAGACAACTTCCTCCTTACTAGGAGGTTCATCAATTAATTAGTGATGATCGCTGTGAAGATCTGACAAACCTTTTCCACCTGTGGACGCAAGCCATGAAAAAGTTTGGAAAACTCACGTGACGCACTCCTGATATTTCTGCGGTATTTGATTGAGTCCGGCATAGAGGCCTTCATCCTTTGCGATTGGGACGCCAGTTCCCTCTTCGGATTTTCCATTGTCAGATTAAATTAGGGCTCTGTACTTCCACCGATGCTCATCCTATTCAGTTTTGCTGATAACAGCATGCTCCATTCTTCTCTTTCATCATTTGACAAACAGCCAAGTTCGAGATATTCCATATCTGATGCCTTAAACACTGATATGCTTACTTATATATATATGTGTAAGTGGAGGATTAAGTAGAATAGAATTTTTGTTATTTACTTTTTTTTTATCCTAAGACATGAAGAGAATCTCTTTAATGAGCCTTTTCAAAGTATCGGCATATTTCCAATGCAGTCTATAACACAAACTGCACAAAAAGTGAATGCTAACTTGGTAGTAACAGCCTTAGAATATGTTGCACACTCCTGGTCTAAAAACTCTGTTGAGCCTGTCACTTCACGTATGCAGAGCAGTTAATCAGATTAACTCCTTTTGCCTTAAGAACACCCTATACTCTCGGTGGCATTGATTCAAGTGTCTAAAACGTTCCTCTGGGATGGCATTACCCAGTTGTTGCAGATTGAATGGTGGTATGTTGCTGCTGCGAACTGCCCGTTCAACCTCATCCCAGAGATGCTCCATTGGGTTGAGATCTGGGGACTGAGTTGACCACTGACGTAAAGGAAACTCGCTTCAGTGTTGAAGTGGAATATTCAACACACTATGCGTGTTGAAGATTCCACTTCAACACGCTATGCGCTTTGTGGAATCGCTCATTGTCTTGCTAGAACTAGTTAGTTGATAATGGGTGAACATGATTAATGAGGGTGTTGAGACAGGCCGTAACATTCAGGCAGTGTTCAACTGGTATTAGAAGACTTAATGTATGCCAAGAAAATATTCCCTGCCACCAGCCTGAGTTGTTGCTACCAAGCAGGAAAGTCCAACGGTTCTGCCACATTCTGGTTCTGCCATCAGCATGATACGGAACAAAATGGGACTCATCGGAGAAAGCGACATTTTTCCAGTCGTCAGCTGTCCAGTATTGGTGACTTCGTGCCCACCCAAGCCGCATCTTCCTGTTCTTAGCTGACAGCATTGGGACACGGGATGGTCGTCTGCTGATGTACCCCATCCGTGACAGCGTACGATGAACTGTGTACTTCGAGATGATGTTCGGAACATCACTGTTATGCTGAGCTCTGATTTTTTGATTTAACTGGTTCTGGTTCTCCTGTCACGTTTCGCAATCATTGCCATTCTTCTCTGACCTCGTGCATCAGTGAGCTTTTCCGACCAGAGGACTGCTATTGGCTCGAAGATGTCTGGTTATTACATCACTCCTGCTATAATAACTTAGGTATTACACCCTAAACACTGTTGTGGGTAAAAAGCCTAGAAGAGCAGATGTTTATGAGATATTGGCACCAACACGTCTGGCACCAATAATTATATCACGCTCAAAGTCACTTTAAGTAACGCCTTTTACCCATTCTAATGCATCAGCAAAAAAAAAAAAAAAAAAAAAAAAACAGAACCGTCGGAGCTTGTCTGCTAGATTTATATAGCAAACTTTAGTCACGTCTTCAAGAATAGCTTTTTTTTTTTAAACGGGGAGCTGTTCCTAATAAAGTTATCATTCAGTATATATTTTTGAAATAAAAATTGTTACGATTAATGACTGTAGCGTTTGGAATTACAGAAAAGTTAAAATTAGAAGTGGCTGTATCGTTCTTTTTTCTGTATTATTCCATTCAATATGTAATAATATATTATTATTGTGGGGGGGG
The DNA here is from genome assembly GCF_054136105.1 of Typopeltis vanoorti. Classification (NCBI taxonomy): domain Eukaryota; kingdom Metazoa; phylum Arthropoda; class Arachnida; order Uropygi; family Thelyphonidae; genus Typopeltis; species Typopeltis vanoorti. Next base: position 160,608,632 of record NC_143550.1, read on the forward strand.
GATTTCCTGGGGAAAGAAATTCCGTGCATGCATAAGACTGTTGTTGGAGAAAGGAATGTTAGATGTTGAGGCTTTAGTAAAAACGAAAAAAAAGAAAGAAAAAATAAAGGGGAGGAAAGAAATTTCAGTGGCCTTGGAAGTGTCAACGGCTCCCAAGGCCATGGAAATATATTTTCTTCTTTCTTTCTTTCAATGACGTGTAAATGTCAGTGATCCGAAGACAGATGTCGCTACTGTAGTTATAATAATACGGTTGTACAGAAAGTGCGTTCTGGGAAAGTGGATGGAATTTTAAACGCCATTTCTGACACGTTTGGTGTCTTTTTTTCCCCTAATTGTCTCGTAACTTGACTGTTGGCTGTAAATTTGCTTCTGGCGGACATTGAATAACAGGAAGGTTGCTCAAAGTGATAGTTGGGAAATGTTATTTGACTCTGATATGTTTCATCCCCCTCCTTACCCACCCCGCATTTTTCTGCAACATGAGCGACTTTATATCAGCATTTTTGAATGCCGAAATCTAAAATAGATAATCAATGGATAAATAAAAATACAAAATAAATAAATAAATTCCAAGGAAATAAAAGAAATTTTTTTTTTTACCTTTGCGACCTGCAGACATTCCAAACATCGTCTCTTCTTCCAAAATGAAGAAGAGATGTTAGAAAAAAAAAAGTGTTTTCAAAAGAAAGCACTTTTTTTTTTTCTGTAACCACTCAGGTTTTTTACTAACTGACTGGTTTTCCCCTTTTAGTCGTTTCCGATCGTAGGTGACTTTTGTAGGCATTGCCCACAAAGTATTCCTGGTGAGATTTTTTTTATTGGGTAGCTCACCATTGCTTTTCCCAACCCCTCAATTTTATCCAGGCTCGGGACCAGCATATGGTTGGGACGTATTTATGACTGCAACCCATATGTGTTCACGTGTCCAGTTTGCCTGTTGTGGGGAAAGAAAAACCGGAGTTTCCCCTAAATTCCCATGAGACCAGCTAACTCATCTTTAGTCGAAAGAGACCAGATAAAAGTGCCTCACTCACTGACGGGAATCGCACCCAGGTCGTTTCGATCAAAGGGCTTCGTCTATACTGACTGAGCTACGGAGGCTCGGTTTTTCACTGGCTAATATATATTTCCAGCAATTAGCCTTCCAGATAGTTATGGTTCATGTTATAATAATTCATACAATACCTGGTCTTATTTACTTCTAAAGAAAATAAGACTGAATCCGTGTAAATATGGATATTGTTCTACATTCCTGTGAGTTGTTGTATATAGTCCGTTAATCATAATAATAAAAAGAAGTTTCTTGCATTGCAAAAAAAATAAAATAAAATAAAATAAAAAGGCTTAATGAAAAGATTCTCTGTTAATGTCTGGCACGCATTATTACGTCATTCGATAAATACTGTATTCATCTCGGCATGAAACACGTGAGAAGGAAGATGAAATGTAAATGAGACATACTCAAATAACCAAACGGGAAAAAAAATCAGTTTTAACAACGATCTGATTTTTTTTTTTTTTTTTTTTTTTTATTCTTTTCTTTTTTGGTATTATTTATTTAACTAGATTTATCGTTCAATTAAGAATTTAGCGACATAAAGTCAGCGAGGCGGAAACTGTAGCCGAGAATTGCGGGTCGATTCTAAGAACAAAGTGTCTCATTTGGCTTGCCATGCACCGCGTTCTAGGTTGTCTGTGCTATTAATTTGTACAAGCGTCTTGTTCTCGCAGAAGTCGCCTTTGTTCTCGTACTCAAAGCTATCGGTAACTGCTCTTTGTAACTAGTGTTCATGCTGCTCTGTTCGTGTCAAAAAAACCACTGTCATTATTCAACACACACTTCGCGACTGGAGGGGGGTAGGAAGAAGCCCCCCCCCCCAACTCTCGTGTCAAAGCATATACCGTCTTCTTTGTTGTATTATCTATTTTAAGGTTAAGGTGTTGGAAAGAAAGCTACTGATTTTGAATGCACACCAAACAGAAATAATGTGGTCAGTAGAATACGTCAAACAGTTGAAACATTGAAGTACATGCAGCCAACCAATCTTGGATTATATTTTAAAATGCGGATCTTTATCAACTAGTTCAACATAGAGAGGGGGGGGGGGACTATTAAACCTAAACATTTACTCATTTAGAAAGCTGCTCGAAAACACTAACTCCCAATGTTTATTTTACATTTTTTTTTTTTTTTCAAATTAAAAGCCAACTTCTTCCTCCTGAATCATTTACATGTTGACAATAATTCTTCCTTTTACAAGGTTTAGTTTCAAAGAAACATTTTGGCAAATCCTAGTTCGCGGAAGTGGTTCAAATTCTCTGTTTACAAGTAGGGAAGAGGGGTAGGGGGGGGAGAATGAAAGTGTCGTTCCCTTTCGTGATGAATCAACGTCAACTGGCTCCACCTTATAATACATCAATGTCAGTATGGGCATTCCAAACAGTATCGTCATCTGCCTTACAATTTTGAAAACATGAACTGAATCTTAAAAGAAATTTTGAATCCAAAAGTATTGTTAAGATAAAATTTAAAACGTTTTGTCTTTTTATATATATAATTGGCTAGTTTTTAACATCGCCTTTCAAATGATTGATTTCCTAAGATTTTTTTATGTGACGAAGATTGCTCAAAGATGGTCGAAACGTTATTTAAATTAATGATGTTGCCAGATTGTTGAGATAACTTGCAGAAAGGCGTATCTAAAGATTATTTCTTGATGAGAAATGAACTAGTTTGCCGTGCTGACATTTCTCTCTCTCTCTCTCTCTCTCTCTCTCTCTCTCTGTTTGAAGAACTTAGGGAGATGCTGACGCTCTTGTTTCATTCGAACTCTATAGAGGGAAAGATTATTTATAAAAATGCATCTATAAATAGAATTTGTAAAACAGAAATTACTTCTCCAAGGTAGCATTTCATACATTCTCTGATAAAAACATCAGATGATCTTATCTCGAAATGAAAGAAAAGTGCTTGTCCTCTGGGATATCTCCACAGGGAGGAGAGGGGGTGGGCTAGTATAGAAGCTCTCGGTTTTCACACAACGCGAAGCAAGAACTCATTCATATATTGTTCAAGGTTTGTGTGCATTATTTCTTCTGCTTTGAGGAAGCCAAGGAATCCAAGGAGGAAGGAATAGACGAAGTGAATTACATTTAAGTTTTCTTATGAAGAAAAAAAAAAAAAAGGCCAAATATGCACATTAACGTTGACTCTCCGTTCAATTAGATGTGAAAATTTTTGGGAAAACACAGAAAAAGAGGGGAAACAGGGGATGCTATGCGACTGAGAGAGAAGGGATGAGCATAAGATAAGCACGATGATGATCTCACACGGAGCGATAAAATTCATTTACTACTTTCACAAACATCAGTGGAAAAGTGAGATTCCAACTCCTAGTGCCTGATGATATGAAAGCGGAGGCTATTCTCTCTTTCTCTCTTTCTCTCGGCTACCCAGAATGACTGAATTGATTCTATGTAGGATTTTGTGAGTTGAAAAAAAAAAAGAAAAAGGAATTGTCCAGTAAAAATTATTACCTTTGTACATTTGACTGGATGACGATTAAAATCAGAGATTTTCAATAAACTTTCATTAAAATCATAATGTTTATATATATATATGCCTTCTGCATTACTTCAACCTTGGTATCTCTCCCGGGTCTGGCTCCCAATGAAGAGACCTCTAGGTCGAAACCGGTTGGACGGTGGACCGGTTGCACGCTTGGGTGGTGGATAGCGATGCTGTAGCCAATGACGTTTACTGAGGCAAGGCTGTTGTTGCTACCCTGGTGGTGGTGGTGTGTGTGTGTGGGGGGGGTAATGAATGGCAGTGCTGTAGCCCATGAAGCTAACTGAGGCTGTTGTTACCCCTCAGGTGAAATCCTAGCGGCTCAGCTCAGTGGTGGGGTAGAGCCAACGCTGAGAGTTCTCGGTGACGGGGTGTGCCTGTTACTGAGAGGAACAACGCTGAGTTTTTGATCCTTCGGGGGATCGCACGAGTTTTTGGAGATTGACCTGCACTTAAACAGTCAATAAAGATCGAAACCGGTCTGGGTAATGGCCTTTCCCATTATGCATTGCATTATACACGCCTGAAAGGGGGTGTGTGCTTTGCATTATGGGATCATACCAAGGCAAGTAATATGAAGTCATCATCCTCTATATACAAGTAGCTCAGACGTGAATATATTTCACGCGCAAAACTTTGTTTTGCTTACTTGGGTTAAAACCAAGTATATATATATATATATAATTGTTTTTCAGACTTCAAAAGTAATAGTTTTTTTTTTTCTATTTTGTTATCCGTCTACTTTTATCCATTGAAGTTTCTCCAGTAATGCCAGGTAGCCGAGTAAATCCGTTGCATCAAATACATTATTCTATATTAATGTAATGAAATAGAGTTCGTATTTAATTTTAATCCTGATTCTGTTTTTCTTTTCATTTTTTTTATATACTTTATAGCCTCAACTTGCTCAATAACCGCGAGACTGGAACTCACTATTATTAATATTTCAAAGTAATGGGATATAATGATAATGACCGCTAAACGGTGAAGCCCTTTTAGTTATGGGTGGGGGAGTGAAAACAAAAGAGGTTATTGATGGACCTTTATTAGAAAGCGCACGACATCGTCTGCAGAACAGCTGACGCACCTATAGATTAAACTCGCGGCCTGGTGACCTCTTTATTTAAGACTACTGGGTAAACGGGTTGGCAGAAGTTTCGCTATCTGGGTCACTCGTTCTATTACCAGGTTTATGGCGACATCTCAGATATGGGACCGCCTGAACCCCCATCCTTCGACGCAACTCGCAACTCACTAGAACTGAGAAAAAAAAAAAAAAAAAAAAAAAAAAAAAAAAAAAAAAAAAACGAAGGAAAAAAAAAAAAACGATGCGATCCAAAATAGTACGAAATAAATGGGAGAACAAAGGGCTATTTTGGCCACCGCACCTTCATCCAAGCCGGCGGAAAGGTCCCGACCTTTCCGCTAATTCTATTCCGCTTCTGGCACCAAACTCGACGGAAACATAACGATCCTTCAAGAGACCGCCTCTTCGGTTGTTGTTGTGACGCAATCTGTGTGCGCGCGGGTTCGTGACGTCACAAGCATCAGGGGCTTGATACCGCATGACCGCGATGCTATCCATAAGTTGAAGGGATGGTGTTTTCAGGGAGTGTCTTCCCCCCCTTCATTACCTTAAGTTCCGAGTGATACCCTTGTGATTAATGCCAGTTTGTTCTCGCTGCGTCCACGTCGGTTGAACAACGTTGTCACTGGTTCCATCCATAACTCAGCCTCCCGTTATCCCTGAGCAGACGGATCTTCATCTCCTGCATCATTTTGCTGCAGTAGTCAGCTTGCGTCGCTGTCTTTTCCGTAAGTATGACCTAGCATTCTTCGTTCTCTCCAACCTCATAATACCGTTGTTTAGTGGCTATCATCTGTGCTTAGGTAGACCTCCATACACAATCATTAGACGTTTCTCTGTGTGTTCTGAATAATGTTTTATTTTTAGGTACTCTATAGTAAATGAACAAAAAAGTGAAGCCAATTGGTTGTTTGTTGCTAAATAAACAGTTGCTTTCAGGTTGTCTGAAAGGTTAAAATGAAAATGTTTATTTTGCAACTGACCATAAAACAGAAAAAAAAAAAAATCTAATTGTTGCAACCACGTGTGCTGGGCACTTTCCCCAAGTTCATCAATGATCATTTTTATTGGTGATATTTTGTTTGCAGAGGCTCCATACATCAACTATGCATTAGTGTTAGCTGTCTTAACTTTAAAAAAATAATAAGAAGAAAGTCAGTGATATCTATTTTGTATTTTGACATCGTAAAACAAGGATTACCTACTATAATATAATACCCAATCAAATAAAGAAATCCCCCAAACGCTCAGACGATACTTCATTTTTTATGGACAATAATGATAAATCTTTTTCATTTTAATCTCTTTTTTTGTATGTATTTTCTGATACACCGTTTTAAAAACAAAACAGTGCTTCACAACAATTTTGTAATGGGTTAAAAATCTCCTTAATTTTGGATTCCTAAGTAGTAGAGAAAGAATATGCTTCCATATTTGCAAATTTGCACTTTGGCACTAAACAAATCAGCCTTAGCACAAATCCTCGAGTGATATAATAAAACATTTTTTTTTTAATCCTTGCTGTTTTATACACACGAAAGGAGACTTTAGGGGGAAATACTTCCTCTCCCTCGTGAATAGGCTGATTTATAATTACAGAGAGGAGGCAGTTATGCAAGAGGGTTTTTTTCATTATTTCCTCTCCAATTGCATAACGGTATTAGTTCATTATTTCTCTATAGGATTACGTAACAGGTGACGCAATCAGTGTGTGTTACGAACTATTCCAGCTATTGTTTTTGCGTGCAACAGACCCATTGGTGCTTTTTCGTGCAGGCAAGTAACTTTTGTCACGTGTTCCCAAAGAATAAGTGATAATGTCCATTTTACTTATCATTGGGATATTTTTGTCTACAGCTTTCGCTTTTATGAGCGAGAGTAGGTTGTCCAGTAAGATCATGAAATACTATTTTTACTTTAAATCTGCAAGTTCGTTTCGAAACAAAACGTTTTCTATTTCAATGAAAAGGATCTATTTTGAGTTTGAACTCATTTGATATATTTGCGTTGACATTAAAACCATAAAAAGATGTTGCATATATAGAGCACATCCCTAATAATACTGTATTTGCAACAGTTTGGGTTGAGTCTCATGCTTTCAGTTTCGCCGTGTTCTTTAGGTGAACATCAAACAATATTAGTGCAAGTGGAAGATATTGTGTGAAAAACGCATCAACTAATAACCTAACTTACAGAAAATATTTGCTATTCTTAATTTTCCTTTTAGATTTGTAATATTATGACGCATTTCAGCATCAAAAACATCGGTATTTCATTGGCTATCCACGTTTTTTAAATGGGTAAGGACGAATACAATCAATTTTAGGAGCAAAATGGATTCAGAAGATCAGAAGTTTGATTTCACTGGTTTATTTTAAGATTTTATCCCCTACAGATTTCATACCGTAAGATCCCTGTAGGAGTAATTCCCGGGTCGTCGCCCTTAAAAACAACATACGTGTGTTCACGGGCCAGTTTGCCTGTTCTGGAGGATGAAAAACCCGAATTTCCTGGTGAAAAAACCCCATACCTCCGTATGAGACCGGCTAACTCACCTTTAGTCGGGAATTGATCCGGTCTTTCCGACCAAAGGGCTTCGTCTATACCAGTGATAGCGAACCTTTTTACCCAGGTGTGTCAAACATCTTTTTTTTTTTTTTTTGACGTTGTTGATGTGCCACTTGCATACGTGCATTCTAAATTTAACTACTAAATTTAATCATAGGTGGTGACTTATACATATCGTATTAGGCTATTTATTTAATAGGACATTGATATAAAATCTATGAATTCATATTATACAATTAATTGAATAAAGTGAAATTACAAACTTACATTACGTTTAATGACTTTTCTGTTGCTGAGTGCTGGTAGAAAGTTGCTTTTTAGAAGGGCTGTAGACAGACAGCGCTCAAATCATTGCTCAATCTATTTCTCCCTTCGATTTGATATTATTTAAGGCAGAAAATAGAGTTTCACAAGAGTATATTAGAAGAGAAAATTGTTAGAAGAGCTTTAACAAAGATTTTAAGAGCAAAAGGTTTTCGGGAAGGCTATTCCACACGCTTAGAATTTCACAGTCTTTATACGCGGTATCATGCAGACGTTCCCGCTCAAGTTCTTCTAATTCATTTCTAAGAGCAATAAACTTTCTTTTCCAGATAGGATTACACTGGAAATCGGTTAGTTGCATTTCTAGATCTTTTAAATCCAACCACTCGAAACCATCTAATTTGAGATCCATGAATTCTGTTTCATCAGGATACTTTATGAATTGGATTATTTGTTCCAACATTCGAAATTGCTCAAATCTAGAAGAAAACTTCTCAGTTACTGACTTTAGAACTTCGATAGTTTGGTTGATATGTTGTTCACGATTTTTGGGGCTGGTTTCGTTAAAAAAAAATTTCACTCTTGGGAAATACTTAAAATTGTTACTTTCTAAATCACGTTGAAATATTTTGAGTTTATTCTCAAAGCGCTTGATCGTGCCAAACATAACATCGACAGATTTTCCGAAACCTTGCAATTGTATATTGAGTTCATTCAGGTGCAATGAAAAATCTGTGAAAAACATCAGCTTACTGAGCCAAGCAGAATCGTTCAACTGAGAAAATTCGTGCTCCATGCCCTTCGTATTTAAATATAATTTCATTTTATTTAAACATTCAACAAACCGTTCTCAAGTAGTCGGCCACGACTCAACCATCGAATATTATTGTACATTAATAGACCATTCTCGTTTGTTTAAAGCCCTGGCAGCAATAAAATTAGTTACCTTTGTCACAATTCTCATCACATCATCAATCCTTTAAGCCTGATTTCGCACCCAGTGTCTCCTCATGTATAATACAATGGAAACAAACCAGGAGATGACCAACATATTCTGTAAATTGTTTGATAAAACCGACATTACGGCTAACCATATTAGACGCGCCATCAATTGTAATCGAAAATATTTTCGATTAATCTGTTTCTCACGGAACACTTTAACAACACAGTCGCATATGTCTTTACCTGTCGTGTTTTGAGGTAAATTTTCTAACTTTATCAATTCCTCGTACATAGAATCACCGTGAACATACCTTGCAATAATAGCCAATCGAGCTGATGACGTAATATCTGTAGTTTGGTCGAGACAAATGGAAAAACAATGGCATGAGTTCAAGTCTTGTTGTATTTGATTTTCTATACTAGCATTCATTGATATAACTTTGTCTTTAATAGTATTCCTACTTAATGGTAACTCTTTCATGCTCTTTACAATAGCTTCCTTCTTATGAAAGTCCTCAAATAAAAATGGCGCACACTTCACGAACGCTTCTTTAATATAATCACCATCACTAAGTGGTTTCCCATGTTCACCAATAGTATGTGAAATACTGTAACTTGCGGCTACTAAATTTGAGGGTCCTGAAACAATTTTAATTAAAGTCCCTGATTGTGATTCTGCCAGTTTTATATGTTGCGATATGTATTCTTTGCGTTCTGCAAAAGTTTTTTCTAGGAGCCATTTGTGCTTAGTTTCAAAACGTCTTCTTACATTCCAAGTTCTACTCACAGACAGCTCAGCACACAATTTACAGAGAACTTTATCGCCTCTATCAATAACACCATATTGTTCAGTCCAGGCATCTTGGAAATTTCTCCCACTTCCTTTCTGTGATCATTTTAGTTTTTTATTAGTGCTAGCTGCCATTGTAAAAGTGTTCACAAATTAAAAAAGAGCACAATTATATACAGCGATAATTAAGCAGTAATAATTAATCAGAACTAACAATTACTGGAAATGACTTATACACCAGCAACTAAAATTACTTAAATGGCAGACCATGCAAGACTACCACTACTTCTTTCAGCGGGGTTGCCACATTTATTACCGGTACGTTCGTACCGGTCATTTCACACAGAAGTCAAATGAAAACTTTAAGTTTATAATATATAAAGCACGTATTTATAAGTTTGTATCGTATAATATTGCTAATAATTTTTATAAGTTTTTATAATATCATATGACTGTGCAGAAATTATAATGATTAAGAAAGAAAACGTAAACTTAAAACGCTCGTTGTTTATAGGCTGTTACAAAATTAAATAGAAATAGGCTAACTATAAAATATAATTCTTTCAATGAGCCGAAACCTACCTTCGTCTTAACTGAGAGCGATCTTACACCATTTATCGCAGATTTTTCATCAGAATACTAATATTTTTCAACATCCAAGGTGTGTCACCTGAAACCCTCAAGTGCGTCAGTGCTGACATGCGTGTCATAGGTTCACCATCACTGGTCTATAACGACTGAGCTACGGAGGCTCAAACAACATACTTAGGATATAATTTTTATAGAGTAACGGTCCCTGAACTTTCCAAAGAGGTCTTCTCTGTATTCTCCGCGTTATTTTGCCTATCATCTCTTGCGTTGGCTGTCTGTTAGTAAGGATTTGAGTCGAGTTTTGCATCCTGTAATTTAGTTCCAAGGCGCCATCAAAAAATCTTCCGAATGCTATAATTGTTAGAGGAGAGAGAGAGAGTAGAAGGCTTCGCTCCAACATGACATTGTAAATCTATTGAAATATTAAAATCCCTGAACAACTTATGAGAATGCACCCTTCTTGGCATCGGAATTGCCTTGATATTGCACTACTTAAAAAGACCACGAACTTTGCATAGGAACCCGTTTGATTAAGCATTCCTTTCCGGCATGGATCTACCACAGGCAACTCTGATGCCGAAGGTTATATTTTCATAAGCTGTTGAAGTTGGTTTCGAAATTCTTAAGTTTCAGCTATTTGACTACATTTTGATATTCTTTGATTTCTGTAGTTATTCCCATCGCATTTTGTTTTGTGGTACAGCGGCATTCTCATGCAATCTCTCTCTCCCATTTTTCGCATCACTGTTGAAACTTCCGCACTAATTTTCTAAAAAAAAAAAAAAAAAAAAAAAAATCTCAGGGTGCCATATGCGGAGGTGTATAAAAATACTTGTGCCATTTTTAGTAAAAAAATTCCTGTACAGACAAAACAGAGTTTTTTTGCTGCAGTCTGTCGCCTTGTGTCAACAATGTTTGACATGAGCGGAATACAATTTCAAACTTCGTTGAAGCAGTGCGTCTATTTTCAAGAGAGAATTCCTTGATCATCGCCATTTCCCCCCCCCCTCTCTCCATGGACATCCCCAGTTTTCATTATCATCAAGAGACGTCATTTGACTTTTGAATTTAGTAAAAATCAATTACATATTTGAGTTCTATTCGTTGTTTTTACCTTCAGTCAAGCAGGCCTTAAAACACCTCTGGTGGCATCGCACTTCTTTGAAGTCTGCTTTTTTTTTTTTTTAATGAAGTAGAAATTTCAAACAGTCCAACTCAAGTATGAAAATAAGTAGCCCCATCTAGCTCTCAATCCAGATGCCACGTGCTCCTTATGTCTTCTTTTCTCAGATAACCATTTACTTCATTTTTATTTCTATTTTCAGTCTTCCGTACTTTACGACGATCTCTCTTTCTGTCCGAGTGAAACGTGATACTTATTTTTTGTTTTGTTTTTTTTCTCTTTCGTTGGCGGAAATTGTTGCAACAGATATCCAGTTTCAGCATACATTTTCGTTCTCGTCATAACAGTGGAAAGTCCAGAATACTCTTGCAGAAATTTGATATGAGAACTAAGCCCCCCCCCCCCTCCCCCACACGTTTAAAGTGATATTTTCAAGAATATTGCTGTTTGATTGATCAGCTAGTAGCACGTCCGATTGACCTTAGCTACATTTCACAATGAAATTTCTCTGTAACTCTCACTTTATTTTTTATTTTTATTTTTATTTTCTGTTTAGAAATTAGTTCCAAGAGAGCTTCATTCCGATTCTTCTGGTTTCAATCATCTGCAGCAGGAGATATACTCGTAGTTACTACCACATTAAAAAAAAAAAAAAAAAAAAAAAAAAACCTGTGCATGTAAGCATTTCATAAAGAATATTACTACGTATTCCAGATCTCCTCCCCTCTCATTTTTCCGACTCCCCTGTTGAAATTCAATCCTAAGTGTATTTGTGAATATTTTTCGACTGTTTTATCACTAGTTTAGCTGCACCGAATAAGATTTTGAAGTTCCCTTTCCTCAGATTGTTTTCTTACATATAGTTTTGTTCTATATTCTTCCTTTTTATAGCTGCTTTTATACTATAATTTAGCTGTCCTTTGTATTATGGAAGCATCCATGCAATTTTAATTTTAACTGATATGTTCCTTTTTTTTAATGCATTAACTACGTTCATTCCCTCTTATCCCAGTACTGTTTGTATATCTGAGTTCATTCAAACTGTTCGAAGCGAGGAGTAAATAGATAAAGAGAAAACAGAATATCCTGAACCTGTCTGAAGGTATTACTATCCACAATAACGCAGTTCTTATTCCTTCCTTGTTTCTTGTGTGGATATTTGTACATTAATTTATGCACATCTTCATGTTGAAATATGCTGTCCATCGTTCAATTCATCCTTCCCACCCTATATACGAAAAAATTTTATATAAAGTCTTTTAAGCTGAATGCAAGTGGCTGGTCTCATATAGGGGGGCCATGGTAGTTTTCCTCTTGGAAATTCGTGTTTTTCTTGCCACAAAAACAGGCAAATTGGGTGTGTTGCATCATTATAAATCTATCCAACCAACTCCAACCAACTTTCCTTCTTTTTAGGCTAAAACAACATTAACAACAACAATAATAAACTGTAGAAACGTGTATTGATCGTAGATATTGATAGCTCAATTGGCAGCGCGTGGTAGACTGTAGAAGTCAGTGGTTCAAATCTGACTGAAAGTCATCTTTATTATTATTATCTTTTTTAACTATCGTTTCGGTTTTTTTTTTTTTTTTTCTCTTCAGTGAAATGGCTATTAATATCCTTTAGAAAAGTAGACGACGTTGATGTATATAAAATAACAAAGATTAAATTTAGTATCTGGAATATTTTTATAAATTATGTATCAAGATGGACTGGATCGATATCTTGGCGCCTTCCTTCTGCACACTGGCAAGTTCTGCCTAACAGCAATGGAAATCTACCTTACCAATTACACGGAAAATAGCAACACTGTGCAAACAGCGCCATCGCACGGAATCACTTGAACACACTATCTTTTCTGTGTAACACATCCAAGTTACTATAACAAGAAATAGGATTATTGACGAGTTTCGTGTTTCTCTCAACTAGATTGAAAGTTTACTTTAACTCACAAAATATCTTATGCCCAAGGAAGGTCAGTGAATGCAATTATATGGCCATAATAAAAATAACGGGTTTAGAAACATGTAATCCAGAGTGTTCGTTATAATGCTTGTATTCGAACGAATTCTCATGATGCTCAGTAGATTCACATGAGTAAGTTAAAAGTGGATTCCTACCTGAGCTACAATAAAGGGCTTTGGTTTAAAGTAATCAAAAGCTACTTTTGTTATACGTAATAAGAATATATCATTCGATGTCGTATAGACTATTAAACTTCGTCAATGCTGTCGTTATTGAAATTATCGTCAACAAGGTATGAAGGCTTAGCGACTATATCAAAGGAAGTTAAATATCACGTGTCACTGAGGCTAACTGAGTCAGCATGTATAAGAGCTATCATGCAAAACGCACGGAGTTCCTGTTGGATGGACATTTGTCTTTTACTTTATATAATAGTCAATACAAAATAATGTAGTGTGAATGCTAATAAAATATAGTGAAAACAAGTCTTGCATAATAGATTTTATTTCCCATTTTCCTTTGCATGTTAGGCTCAATGGCCTGTCACAGCCAAGTAACTTTTCTTAGAAACTAATGCTTTGATAGAACGGTTATTCCTAACTGCTTAGTACATTATGGCTGTAAATTGCGTTTACGTGTTTTCTGGGATGTTTTTTCCGAGTTACCGGGAGAAACAACTCTTTCGCCTCCACCTCCACACGAGACCGGTAACTGACTTTCAGTTGAAAAGCCCTTCGCGTCCTAGATGGGATTCGAACTCAGGTCTTTTCAAAGTTTCCGTAGCTTAGTCAAAAAAAAAAAAAAAAAAAAAAAAACGACTTATGTACAAAGGCTTCTATTGACTTTATTTCATTTTAAAATATTTTTAAAATAATTTTTTAAAAAAATTATATATATATATATATATATATTGTCATTACTGTTTTGGGAATCCCTATTAAGAAACAAGGAACCGGAAAAATTTGTCTAAATCGAATATTCATTATCTACGCCTTCCAAATGTTTATACTACGCATTCTACGGGTTCAGAAAAAAAAGTTCTTTTTTATAAATAATCGCAAACACAATTAGTGTTTTCCACCGATGACAAATAATTACCTTTGACGAGAGAGAGAAGCCACAGCGATTCAGCTTGACAATTAATAAATATTTTAGTCGAGAAGTACTTTCTCCTACAAAGTAACTGACAAACAAAAGTTTGCACCACACCAAACAAGTTCCGATGGTACAAATACTGCACAGCGTTTTTTAGTCCTTTTCAGAGCCCATCTTCTGTATCGCAGTAATATATAAAAGACACCATCCTCTTAGCGGCAGTGTTCTATCTTTCCTGAGAGTGTCAAAACATCAACGCCAGGTACATAGTTTCGACATTAAACTTAGGGTATATTTTCCTAACAAAGGTGAATTTTACATTGACTGCCACCCCCGTTTCAGAATGACACAATCGTCACACGTAGCCTGTATTATTACTATGTAAGCAAACGGACTGCAGAGTCGATTGTATGTTTTGTGTGCTGTCACAATGGCATGTCGAGAACTTCCAGACTTTGAATGTCTTGAGAGGCCATCCATTCATCACACTGGTGAAAGACTGCATCTCCCAAAGCCATAGGCAACATTATCAGTTAATCGAAATGTGAGAATTGACGGCGAAGAAATCACAACAAACCCAGAAAGCTTAATAGCTGGACTAAAGGGTGTTTAGAAGAATCTAAGACTATTCTCAAAGGTCCCACATGAAAACAATCAACCAGAAGTTCAAAGCATATACAGGATTTCGGTCGGTAGCGGGGATGAACTACGCAAACAGATGCACAGTCCCGATTTCTAAGGAAAGGCAATTGCACATAAGCCAAACATCAATTATAGTAAGAACCATCGGAGACCATATTTGTGTATATAGTAAGAACATCGTCATTGGTATATAGAGCCTTAGAAGTCTGTCATATGGAGCGATGATTTTTTTCTATATATATACTGTATATATATCATTTTTGATGGGATTAGATAGGCAGTGAGTTCAAGATACCTGGGGAATATGCCAAACACATCATGGTTGCAGAAGTGTAATGGTATGTAGCTGTTTTTCCTGGTATGAACTCAGGCTTTTCATCGCGATGCTTGGAAGGATGAATGTCTACGGATATAATTTTTTTTTTTTTTGATAATGCAATACTTTATACATTCTGAACGTGTTAAGGAACAGACCCATGTTTCTTTCTGCACGACAGCGCACACTGTACCACGGTTCAAATGCTGTTACAAGATGGCTTGAGGAAAATGAGGTGCGAGCCCTACCGATGCATCTAGCAACGGTACATGAACTAGTGGTCATATTACAGGAAGAACGGGCCAAAATAGCTGATTCAGACTATCACTAACTGGTGGAGAGTTGCCTATTTATACAACAGTGTATATTTTTCTGATTTTTCTCGACTAGACGTGAGTTCCAACAACTTCCAAACAACCAGCCAGATGACATTGTTACACTTACGACGTGATAGTTTTTTTTTTTTTATTGTTGTTCGAAGTTTCTTTCACAGTTATTGCATGTGTGACCTGAGGAGCTTTCAAAGTAGGATTGTATATTGCATCTCTTGCGATTTTTGCTTCATCAAAAAATGGACGACTTCGAAAAAACAGTGAAAATGCAACTAAGCTCTGTTTTCTAATTGGGTGGGGGGGGGGAGGTAAAGTTGTTAATGTTTGCTTTCGGGGAGGAAACAGTGAGTAGAATTTAAATATTCGATTGGTTTCTCTAAGTTCAAAAGTGACGTAACGTCTGCTAATGATAATAAGCATAGGGATCATCCGTAGAAGGACAAACAGGTTTAAAAAAATGTGCACAAATTCACACGGAAAAGAAATAAGAAAAATCTCATTGACCATATTATTGTTGATAAACACATTTACACCGTTGTTCAGGACACAAGAATATATAGGAAATTTGAAGTAGAAAGTGTCAGCATTAAGTTTTAAGCAGGATAGAAATGAATATCATATTGAGAAAAAAAATATGTACAAAGATTACAGAAAAGATTCCAAGACTAACACTTTGAAAAGTGTCGACTCAAAGATACAAATATTATTCAAGGAAAAAATGAAAGAATTTGAAAGCAAGCCCAAACCTTGGAGACTCATTGGCAGGCTGAAGAAAACATTGACTGATTCAGCTAAGAAGCCATGAGGTAAAATATATATGCAAGAATTTTTATTTTTTTTTAATCCAAACTTCGTGGTGAATTCCATAAGTAAAAATCGCAGCCTTGGAAAAGAAAAAAAAAAAGTGTAACAAAAGTTTGTAGATAGTAAGTTCAGCAGGTTCCCCGAGAGAAGATGGAAAGATGATGAGCTCCTTTTACATATAGCTTAGTTTCATCATGCGTATCAAGGATTTAGGCCTAGCATGGCCTATTCCGGCCTTAGAAGTCATCGTTGAATCGTTTAAGAGGACGTCCTCGTTTTCTTTTTCCTAATGGCTTGCACTTTAAGGCTTGTTTTGGTAATCTTTCTGTTTTCATCCTTTGAACGTGTTCCACCCATTTATGTTTATATTTTTTAATTTTTTCTATTACTGGTTCTTGGTTTGATTCTTTCATAATTTCTTCTTTTCTTTTGTGATCAAATAGGGTATACTTTGCAGTTTTTCTCATAAACTTCATTTCTGCTGTTGTTAATCTTTGTTTGTCTTTTTGTTTTATTGTCCAGATTTCACTTCCATACAATAAAACTAGTAGGGCTAATGTATTGTATACTTTTAGTCTGCTTTGTTTTTGAACTAGGTTTGGTTTAAATATAGAGTTAATTACACCTGTTATTTGTAAATATTTTGCAATTTTTACGTTTATATCTTTTTCATATGTGATCATACATCCTAGGTAGTTAAATGAATTCACCTGTTCTAAGATCTTGTCATCTATTATTATTTTGGTTCTTGCGTGATCTTGTCTTTTAAAGGCCATAGTTTTTGATTTTTCTGTTGATATTATCATTCTATAATCTTTGGCTATCTCATTTAGATCTAAAATAGCTTTCTGTAAGTTATCTTCAGAATTTGTAATTATTATTTGGTCGTCTGCAAAAAAGGAGAGTGTTTAAGTTCACAGTAGGAGAAAGTTTAATACTTGATGGAAATTTTTATTCCATTTTATTATTATTTCATTTAGGTAAATATTAAAAAGAGTTGCTGAGAGGGGACATCCCTGTTTAAAGATAAACAAGGTGACCCCTTGGTTTATCTCTCTCGTATATGATAGCTCGTGATTTAATCTTATTTGTATTTGATTATTTTCATATATACTTGTGATAGTTTTTAGGATATTATTTGGTATTTGTCTTTCTTTTAACATGTTAAATAAAACATATTAAAATAAATTAATTATTTTATTAATTTATTGATCGTCTTTTTCTAAATCCATTCTGTATTTCTAAAATAAAGTTTTCGGAATATTTCATTAGTTTGCTTTTTAAAATTCTGCTATATATTTTGTAACAGGAATTTAGTATGCTGTAAAAGGAGCTAATAATTAAAGAAAAAAGTCATCAGAAGATTTTAGTAATAATGAAGAAAATATCAGGAGGGTGCAAAATGTTATGTATGCTATTAAAAAAGCTTAGAAATTGAGGAAAGAGTACTGTAATAGGATCACAGATGAAAAAGGTGATATCAAAACTGAAGATATCTCAGGCGTAACTACTATGAACGATTGTCAAATTAAACCAGTAGTGTCAGAACAGTACTAGAAAATATTGAGAAGGATCAGCCGAATAATTTCTATTAAAAGAAACAACTGATATGATAGGTTTGGTATGAATGTGAAACAATAAAAAGACAAAAGACAATGAAAATAGATATGAACATGAAATTATCAACTGCACTTGAATAGAAAACCTGCAGAACATGTTAAACATTTCAGCTATTTAAGCATAAAATTTAGTGGAAGCGGCAAATTAAATATAGAAATGAATCTTCGACTGAGAAACTAACTAATATGGTGGGGAATCAGTTGAATAAATTTATATGGAATAAAAGAGAAATTTGCCAAACACTAAAGTAGTTGTATGGAGAGATTAAATCTAAATGGAGAGATTTAAATTTAATCTCTCATCTTCGTAATTTCTCCATTTAAATGGAGAGATTATGGAGCTGAGATGTCTTCAAATTGCATAACGCACGAACAAAGTTTAATTTCATATATTGAAAATATGTCTATTGACCAACGTAGTCAATCTAATAAATCTAATTTAGAATACATATTCTCTAAAAAGGACAGTATTGTAAATTCTATTTTTTAAAAAAATGAAAAATTGAAGTAAGATTACCTGTATCCATTTGAAGATTCTCCGAATTTTAATTTTTAAGATGATATATAATATCATTAGATGGCGCTAGTGAGACTTTCATTAATGGATGACATATTTCTTATAGGCATAATTTTTCAGCTTTAAATCCAACGTTGTAATGAGAAAAAGAAGCTATATTTGGCTTTAAAATTATGTTTGGAAATTTTAATTCCGCGTTTGTAATAAACTAAAAGAAAGAAAGGGGAAAAAAATAAAAAATCCGTCGAGCCGGAGTCGAACCAGCGACCTATGGATGCCTGTTAAATTCAACTACAGTCCACCGCTCTGCCAACTGAGCTATCGACGGTTGCGTGGGATTTCTTGAAACTTGACACTAAATACAGCACTATAGGAAAAACTTGTTTCTTTGAACTAGATTCTGTAATTTCTGTTTGTTTTTTTCTCATATAAGTGGAAATGCACGTTGCAAATTTCCTAATTTGTAATAATAACCACTAACATCAGCGGAGTTTCAGTGAAAGTCCTGACAAATGACAAATCAGTTTAGTAAAAACGTCTTTTTTTTGTTATTGTTAAAAAATTGGACTGTGGCAATTATTCTTTGTTTACACACGTAGTACTTAATTTTTTGGAATCGACTCTTCCTTAAGCACTGCTAGTGGCATAACAAACGTATGTTTTTGTTTTCATTTCTATTTTACTTTCAATCTTCACAAGCTATATGATTTTTGTTTTTGAAGATCACGCCTCGCACTTAATAAAAATAACTTCTTTCAAAAATCCCTTAAGAAAAGTCGCTCCAGGCTCCTTTTCTGACCTTCAACAGTGAATTAAATCGAATTCTGTCTGACCCAGCTTTAATTGGCAACAAAGAATTGTTAGCAGCAACAAGAAGTTCCATCAGGCTAATTACTGTATTCCCATTACTCAGATACGAAAATAATAAGCACTTGCTGTTGGCAACCCTGTAATTCAAACTGTCAGTTTTACTGTAAAGGATAACTAGATCTGGGGGATAGGAATTTGAAGTTCAAAGGTCGCATAGCGAAAAGTTGCAAATACAACTCAGAAGATAATTGCCATGTTGAAGCGAACCTTGACATGTAAGGATAAGGAAGTCATTTTGCCTCTTTATAAGGCTTTGATAAGACCACACCTGGATTACTGTGCTCAGATTTCGTCTCTCAGGTTCCAAGGGGATAAAGAAGCTGTGGAAATGGTGCAAAGAAGAGCTAAAAAGATATCCGGATTATGGGATTTAGATTATGAGGACAAATTTCGAGTATGTGAATTACAGAAGAGGAGTTATATGATTAGAGGTCTAAAAACTTTTGAATGGGTGTTATAGGATATTATCTGATGAAAGTTTTCGTTATATGGAAGGCGGGGAGAGAACACGGAGGCATCCGTTGAAGTTAAATTTGTTTGCAGTTAAGAAAGTGATAAGAGCTAGGTTTTTCTCCCAGAGAGCAGTGAATGCGTGAGCGGAATAGTTTTCCTTTAGGGGTAGTGAGTGTCATCTAGTGCAGTGTTTCTCAACGTGGGGCGTACGCCCCACAGGGGGACAATTTGAATATTTTTTTGGGGAGGGGCAATTAGAAAATGATGTTGCATTCGTCACCTCATCACCGATATACTCAAAAAACTCACCATTGTCGGCGATAAATTGTCGATGTTGCAACCCTGACTTTCCGAGAAAAAAAGATGACACCACTAGTACAACAGTCAACATAAATACAGTATCAAGAAGATCTCTCAGAAAAGAAAAATGATGAGTCCATTAGAACTTTATTCAACATAAAAGGAACAATTGCATGGCTTTCTGATGAGACAGAAATGAAATACCGAAATTCAACTAGTTTTGCAAAAAAAAAAAAAAAAAAAAAAAATACTGTTTCCCTTCCCGTCGTCATATTTAGTTGATGTGGCTTTAGTGCCGTAAATCAGCGCTTCCCAAACTGTGGGCCGCGGCCCCCCCCTTGGGGGATGTAAGTTTTGTTGAGGGGGGGGGCCGTGAAATAATGAAAACACATTTAAAATGTTTTAAGAATAAGTAGATTTTTTAAATCTTAAAAGAAACATATTTAATCTTTATTATTCATTATTTCTTTTTTGTTCTTTTTTATATTTTAATGGAAAAAATGACACATTGGTGTTGATTCACAAATTTTACTTCTTGCGTATTTCGGCGATTAATGAATATTAGTAAATATATGCTTATTCACTTACTGAGACAAGGAGTGATGAGAGCTTGGTCCACCTTTGCTCGGAGTTTCCCGGTGTTGTACTACCTTACCTTAGTCCTGAAGATAATTTCAGGCGCAAACTTTGTTTGCTCACACTTGGATAAAGGATTAAACTAAATTTATTATATGCTAATTCATATCAGTTTCATTTCAAAGGTATTGATAAGAAACGCAAAAAATATTACAAACCAAACGCAAAATCTTGAATATAAATTGTATTGAATATAAATACAATAAATATTATAATAATATATGTCTATATTACGATTTTTTTTCGAAGGGGGTCGTGAAATATTTTAATTTTTCCAAAGGGGGCCTTGGCATCCATAAGTTTGGGAAGCACTGCTGTAAATGACTTATTACTGAAAAAAAAAAAAAATCATCTGGATACCGTGTGGATTTGAGATTGAAAATGACTAAATTAGTACCTCAAATAAAAACTCTTTGCAGCAGACATCAAGCTCAAGGATCGCATTAACTTGGACTTTATTTTCCCAAGTTCAGTTCGATTTATGTTTTATAATATACAAAGTGTAATATAAAATTTATATTCATTGAAGAAAGTCGAATAAAAAACAATTTTACCTATGTTCCTTTTTTATTTGAAGTACATATTTATATTATACTTTTTCAGAACTTGGCCGACTATTATGCTGTGGGGGGGGCATCAAAACTTTGAGCCGTTGAGGTGGGGCATAATCCAAAAAACGTTGGGAAACACTGATCTAGTGTGAATGACTTTAAGGGAAGGTATGACAGCTGGTTTCGGTGATGTGTGGACTATTATTATTATTATCATCTAAGACCTGACTCCCTGCAGGTCTCAGATAATAATAATAACAATAACTTAGTTGAGAATTTATTTTTCACTTGGTTAGACTATAATAAGTTTAGTTTAATCCTTTATCCAAGTGTGAGCAAACAAAGTTTGCGCCTGAAAGTATCTTCAGGACTGGGGTAAGGTAGTACAACACCAGGCAACTCGTTGCAAAGGTGGTAAAAGATCTCATCACTCCTATCTCAGTATCTCCCATAATGCAAACCACATCTCCTTGCGGATATGTCCAATGTTATGCATTAAGGCATAGTGATTTAATAATAAGATTGTACACCCTTTGGCAACTCCTATAGGTTGGGATGACCTCTAATTGCTTCTGCCTGGTGTCTCCACTACTGGACCTGGCTCCCACTGACGAGACCTCAATAAAGGTCGAAACCGGTAGGGGTAGTGGCCCTTGCCCTAATGAATAGTATTACACATATCCGCAAGGAGATGTGCTTTGCATTATGGGAGATACTGAGATAGGAGTGATGAGAACTTTCTCCACCTTTGCAACGAGTTGCCTGGTGTTGTACTACCTTGTCCCAGTCCTGAAGATACTTTCAGGCGCAAACTTTGTTTGCTCACACATGGATAAAGGATTAAACTAAACTTATAACAATAGATTAGATTCAGTGATAAGATTTAATATCACAACCCGCACAATTTAATATTACAAATAGGTTATGTGAATATCCTGGAAGTATCGACGATGAATTGGTCAAGTTTCCCCGAACCCATCGTATGTAACAGACATGCGAACCTGGGCGATATCTCCTTTAGAACGAAATATAGCACTGGGCACTCTAAAATACAAAAGATAAATCCTCGTGGATAAAAGACAAAGCGGCAAACCGTCACATTTCTTACTTATATGAATGAAAATAAAATACACAATGAAATAAATAATAATAAGAAGAATAGAGTATGTCAGCAACGTGCTGAGCTTTGATTCACCTCCTCGAGTTATGTGAAAATAGATCAGTAAATTAGGTAAGTGGATGGAAGATTAATGAGACAATTACGGACTAACTAAGAACTTCCCTATTGTAAAAATAATAAAATTCCTATATATATATATGTGTGTAGGAAGATTGATTTACTCGGTTAATATACATTTTTTAAAAAATATCGAATGACTAGAAACCGAGAGAAATGAAAACAAAGTTTAATAGCACAACTAGTTTCAGCTTGTTCTTCTTCAGGTGCACATTAAAAAAAGAAATAGCCAGTAAAACATAGAGAAATAATTGTAAACATCACGGAAAGTTAATGTATATATAATCAACGTTGAAGTCTGCGCATTCTAAACTGTTCTCTCGTTGGCTTCATTGTTGGGCGTATGCATGCGTATAGCATCTCGCGAACGCCAGTATTTGATCGTAGCACAATGACAGTCAGAAAGGTTATATATATATATATATTTATTTATTTATTTTTTTTTTTTAATTATTTAAAAAAATTTATTTTTATTTTTATTTTTTTTTATATTTTTACCGGAATATCTATCTATATATATATATATATATATATATATATATATATATATATATATATATATATATATATATATATATATATATATATATATATATATATATATATATTCGAGTTAAGGGACCACATCAGGAATAGCATTATTTGCCCCACACACAAGGGTGCAGTGCACCTACATAAGACAAAAAAAGTCGACTTTACACAAGTTTTTTCTTTATCAGTAAAATTACTGACGTAAAAACTTAACAATTGGCCCTAATTCAAGAAAAATACAGTATATGCCATGAAAAGAATTAATTTATATACGTATTTAACACGCATGCAGTTCTAGGCAATCTATGATATTCTAGGAATTGATGGAGTTTAACCTGTCTGGATTTTTTTTTTTTTTTTTTTTTTCATTGACTGCAAATGAACAAAATCAGTGTAAGTATCTAGTGCAGATAGAGGACTGCCTTCATTGCCTTCCTGCATGAAATAAAGTCGTAATCCAGCAATAAGTTTTCTAGCGTCCTGGTCAGTCATTAATTCAAGCTTGGGAGTGTCATCTTCATCACTTTTTTCATGTTCTTCTGTCCTCTGATGGTTTGTTGTAATTTCCTCTAGAGTTTCGTCTTCGAAATCCTCAATTTCATTATAGCATTGAAGGCTGTCCTCAATGGATGCAAATTCTTTGTAGTTTCTGATGTAGTTCACTTCTAATGGAGTGTATTTTCACAATCTGGCATATCCATGACTGAATGCCAGATAGAACCACCGAGAGCAAAGCAATTTTGAATGGTTTTGTTGCTTATTCTTCGCCAACTATCGGCCATAAACTGGATTGCTTGCAAAAAACTTACTTTTGCACTCATCTCCTCAGCTGTTGAAGAAGATGTCAGTGGATTTTCTTCAATTGCTTCAAGTATGTAATTTATCAACATTTCACGATACAAGGTCTTCAAAGTTTTAATGATTCCCATCTCCATTGGCTGTAGCAATGATGAGGTGTTGGGAGACGGAAATCACAATCGAATATTTTTCAGAGAATCTACATGAGGGTGTGCTGTGCAGTTGTCAAGAACCAGTAAAAATTTTCTTGATTTCAGTTGTAACTCCATGTCCATGTCCAACTCATTAACCAATTCTTAAAGATTTCAGATGTCATCTACGCACTTTTGTTCGCATGGTACTGAACTGGTAAACTCTCAGTCTGATTCCTTCAAAGCATCTAGGCCTTGCCCTTTTCCCAATAACTAACACCTTTCGTTTATCAGTTCCTGACATATTTGCGCAGCATAACACACAAAGAACCACCCGGTGTGGCACGATAAAATAGTCCCGTTTCATCAGTATTGTAGATGTCATCAGCACTAAACATTCGAAGAAAGATTGACAGTTTTATTGATTCCCATTGTTTGACACTTACATTGCTGTCTTTCTCGCCGTGTGTTTTCTTGAATCTAATGCCGTACCGCAATTTCCATCGCGACAGCCATCCATCTGTTGCTTTGAACCCGTTATGACCAAACTCATTAGCTAACTCTTCTGATTTATTTTTCAGCATTGGACCACTTACACGCATACCTTGTCCAGTTACCATACAGAACCATTGATTCAGGGTCTCCTCAACATCCGGATCCTTACCTTCAAGCTTTCGTTTCTTTGAGGCTCCCTGCTTGTCTTTCGCCAGTAATCATTCTTCTTCAAGCTTCTCTTGTTGCTGTATTAGGCGTGAGATTGTAGACGTTGGCACTCCAGTTATCTTAGCTAGTCGGCGATGACTGGTGTTAACAGGCTGGTTTTTAAGTTGTTGAAGTAAATCGATTTTGTCGGCAAGTGTCAAATGTTTTCTTGACATTTTTGTAGGGTTCAAAAATTTTAAAAACAAAAGCTCTTCTCACAGCGCGTTACTAACAATCACCACCGCACTTGTTAGGCGCCACTTCAAAACTGAAAGCAACCGCTGCTACGCATTCGTTCTATTGATTGAGTGAATCATGCAGTGATGACGTAATTTTTTGACGCTCCATGTAGTCGAGGTTATTGGCTTGTCCAGTTAAACGGCATTGTGTCTCAAATAAACGAGGCAAGTTTTTTGTTGTTCTCATTTTGCATTTGTTCTAATAAACTTGTTCTCATCTTCTCCCCCCCCCCCCCAAAAAAAAAACGGCTGTTCCAATTAACCGGAATTATATATATATATATATATATGTATATGATGAGTTATGTAAAGTGAAACAGTGTTGACAATGAAATTACAAAAAAAAAAAAAAAAAAAACAAGCTCGGGGAAGTGGATTGGTGGAGACAGAGTTGTAGCGTGGATGCCCTCCTTGGATGAGTCTTTGGACTCCCTGGAGGTGACAAATAATAATAATATCGACGTGGATCGTAGAAGAGGAGGGAAAAGAAGTCTAAAACTAAAATGGCAAAGAGTGACAGAAAGCTGGCTGGGTGGGAAAGATGGAGAGAAGCAGAATTAGTTTATTTATTTATTTATTATTTTCACACACGTCCGCAATCAACACACACGCTTGAGGTTTCATAATTCCATAGCTACTATGGGTAAAGTTTCAAGAAATAGTGGGTACCTGCAGTACCGTCGACAGGGTGTAGAAAAGAGGCAGTCTGCCTCACGGGGGGGGGGGGGCTTAATAAGGGCGCTCGTTATGCAATCGTTTTGCATTAATGTTTCTCTTGTAATAAAAACAAAATAGCAATTGGAGATTTTCTTATAATCCATCAGGAACGATATTTAATTGTTTGCCTCAGGGCGCGATCTAATCTGGCAACGGCCCTGGGTACCTGTTGTGGATTTCGGATGTGCTATAGGGAACGAAGAGGGCGGGTTTTAGTCGTATTAAAAGCACACACCCAGTTTATAATGCGATTACTAGTAGTATAATTCTACGTACTCCACGCATTTTATTTATAAGAGTTTTAAAACTTCATTATTCAACTTACAACGGTTTGACGCCAAACTTTTGGAGCATTTTAAAAAGCATTAAATGAAATTAAAGCAATCCGTTTACTTTTAAAACAGTAATTTACTTTATATGTGCGATAGGCCCACGACTTGTCCTTATTGACTTTCACAACCATAATTTTAGGATAAGATGATTTGCATTATGACGAATATATATTGCTGGGTGTGTTTTCTGGATGAACAACCCTTCCACGGCCGTATGAGGCCGATAACCCACCTTCAATTGAAAAACCTTAATATAGGCTCTTCGCGTCGTAGACTGTATTCGGAATCAAGTTTTTTCGGCGGAAGGAACTTCGACGAAACTGACCGTGTCAGACCTCACTCGAACATATCCGTATTAGTTAATATTGTTCTTGTAAAAGTTTGTCATTTTTGTTTTTCGCTTTACGACATATTAATAATAATGCGTGTGATTCATATGAATTCCACCTTATCACAAAGCGAAACCTCTCGAAAAAAATTATTATTAATTAATTATGTATTCTTAAAACAAGGATAGAAGAATAAGGAAAAGAGATAAAAGCTGCCACGTTTATAGAATGATTCTGATAACGACTTGGGCCATTTCCAGATCAGATGGAATAAATTGTTTGAAAGAGTTGTGACCCGAATCTAAATGCCCTGCTCATTCTACTCTTCAGACGTTAAGTATACTTTTTTTAATAGCTTACAGTGTCGTTATTTAATTCATTCCACACACCCCTGGTCATTTGTTTTAAGTATTTTGACAGACGATGTCTGTCATCAGGTCAGACATCTCATAGTAACATTGTCTTTCTCTGGGAAAATAATGATTCACATAGCGATGACTCACCCCACACCCATGTTTCAAGGAACTCTTGCAATGGAATATTGCAAGGACCTCTTATTTTTATACGCATAAGTGGCGTAGCCACTTCTTTTACATCTTTATAATCTTCTTCACTTGATTCATCTTGAGTAACATACTGATTTATAACGTCATCTAAATTCAAAGAGAATTAAAAGGAGCTTTGATGGTCCTACCATCAAGTATTTTGCATACAGTTCGTAGGCTTGTACAAAATTCTTACTTTCTTTGGATTGTTTACCTACAAACTCCCCCATTTTATGTGCGTTTCATTTATATCACGAGAATATTTTGCTGCATAGGTATGTTTTTCTCTTTTTAATGTTTATATATATCTACCCTTATATATATATAAATAAAATCAGCCGAAATTTTGAAACGTTTTTATGTCACGTCTTACCCGCTTATCAGTCCTGAACTCCGGGGGTTGGGAGCCAGGGGGGACGGAGCCCCCCCTAGTGTATGTATATATATATATATTTTATTTATTTATTTATTTATTATTATTTTTTTTTTTACTCCTTTTCCCAAGTAAACAAACAGACAAGTCAGTCAAGTTTGCGCCTGCAAGTGTCGCAAGTCTAGCTGATCCTGCACGTAGTGTAAGTCCCTGAAATACCAAGGTTTTTATAATATAGAGCCTTATCAACTTTACCTATACAAGTAGCTACAAGGTGCTATTACTTTGAATAAGAAACTCTGGATGAGATAAAGATGTGAAAAGTTTTTTACCTTGGGGATAATATATATTTATTAAGGATACCAAGTAATTTTATAAACTTATTTCAGGATCTAGCTACTCACTGAGGAGACTTCAAAAAAGGTTGTTGAAACCGGTCTGGGTAGTGACCCCCCCCCACCCATAATGTATAACAGTATACATCTCTTAATGAGATGTGTTTTACATTATGGGAAATACTAAGAATAGTGATTAGAGAGAGCCTGTGTAGCTCAGTGGATGTGGCGTTTGCATACCACGGTGCTTGGCCGCACGAAGGAAGATTTGGTTTCGAGTCTAGTCGGCGACTAGAGGAAATTTTTCTAAGCATTTTTTTGACCGGTTCCCGAATTAGTCGATCTCTGACACGGGCAAGCGGGTTTTTCCTCCCGGAAACTCGGGTTTTTCGTCCTGTAAACTCAAGAAAATCGACCGTAGAACCCGCATTATTTTCAGACATTAAATATATTGTGTTAGGGTTAGGGACCACGAGATGGCGGCACATTTGAGCCGTCTCTCTTCACTGCGTATCGCTTAATTAGTGATAGCCTTGGGTCATCTATCTCTGATTGGTACCAGTGGAGATTGTACTACCCACTCAGTCTCCAAAAAAGTTAGATAGGGCTAAATGGCCTCGCCTACTCCCGTATACGGGAACAAAAAAAAAAAAGGCGTTAGCTGATATATATATATTTTTTTTTAGTGATCAGAGCTTTACCCACCTCTACAACGAGTTGCCCTGATGTTGCACTACCTTTAGACTTGAACTACGTACAGGCGCCAACTTAACTGTTTTGCTTACTTGGGAGAAGGAGTAAAAAAACCAAGTTTATAAAATTACTTGGTATCCTTAATATATATTATCCCCAAGGTAAAAAACGTTTCTCTCTCTCTCACACACACATACACACATATATATATGTTAAAGATACCAAGAAATTACTTGGTTTTAATCCTTATCTCAAGTAAGCAAAACAAAGTTTTGCGCGTGAAATATATTCACGTCTGAGCTACTTGTATATAGATAGAGGCTGATGACATCATATCACTGCCTTATTATGTGTCTCATAATGCAAAGTACACCCCCTTTCGGGCGTGTATAATGCAATGCATAATGGGAGGGGCCACTACCCAGATCGGTTTCGACCTTTATCGAGGTATCTTTAGTTGGAGCCAGACCCGGCAGAGATACCAAGGTATCATATATATCTCATATGCAAGTAGACAAAAGGTGCTTGACTTTCTTAATAAATATCTGTGGATGAGAGAAAGATGTAGAAAGTTTTATATATATATTTATTGATTAAATTTGATAAAATATACATTGGAAGATAGATAACAAAAAAAGGACTAATTTACATATTATAAGAATGTATATTACAGAGAAAAAAAAAGGATTTTCTTTTTAGTTATACAACAGAAATGAGGGGGGGAAATATACATTAGTGGTAGACAGAATCTTTTCAGTAAGAGTCAATATTACAGTTCAGTATCAATTTTTGTACTTTTTCAGCTGAAGTGTAATGTCGTCGGCAATCCAGAACAGGATACCAGTTGGATTCCACTCCTCTATGAATTTTGCGACAGTTCCTGTTTCTTTGTAATAATCAAATTCCAGTGAAAGCCTGCTCTGTAGTTTCCTACGTAGGCTGCACATGAGGGTTTGTTCCGATTCAGTGATGGATGGGTGCTGGTTATTTCTTGTGTGCTTAAGGTAGATACTGTAAATGACAGCCTTGGCGCAGATGAAGAGGAAATTGCATATTCTGTGTTTGTTCTCTTCTGTGTGGACTACGCACACAGCCAAGAAGACAGTAGTCTTCTTGGCTGTGTGCGTAGTTACAGGTGCTAGAGGCTGTATTCAGGGCGTAGATGATCATCGCTTTGTTTGCAGAACAGATTAAATATGTGTGTTCCAAGGTGCCTGAAACTTCGCAGAATGGACACTAATCCAATTCTCTTAGCTGAAATTTGTGGAGCTTAGTAGAAGTTGGATGTTATGCCATAGCCTCCACTGTATGTCGGAATCTGGTTTGGCACACCTCGATTTATATGGAATATCCCACTGAAAACTGGGTGGCATGTGCAGCTTAGTAAATGAGAGGGTTAAGGATGAATATACGAAGGGCGAAGTTGAGGTAGTGATATGAGGAAGCGGTATATTTTCTTGTAGTTGGAGGGAAGAATTGGAAGTGAGGCTTCAGATGATGCAAGATGAAGGGTAGGCTCCCCGCAGTTTCTAGAAGAAATACGGATTCCCTCAGGCGTAGCGATATCTGGGAAGGCTTTTATAATAGCAACTTAATTCAGTTGATATTGCTTTTCAATTTTTGAGTATTTCAATGGTAGGCATGTTAATGTTTTCCAGTTTAGTGTCTGGGTCAAGAGGTCTCCTATGATTCTTATTCCTGCCCAGTTCCATGTAGGGAAAAGGAAGGGCTGGCCAGTTGTGAGACTTGCTATGTTTCTGTTCGAAAACAGTGGTTCTGTTAATGAAGCTGACTCTGTTGATCCTGTCAGTGTGTGTGTGATGAAGTTCTGTATTTTTCCACCGCTGTAGAGCATCTTTGTAAAAATGATGTAGTTTATGAGGTGGTGGTGGTGGTACAGAACTGGCCATTCAGAGGATTGTGTAAAGTGTAAGTCTTCTGGTTGATGATTTCATGATGTAATCGAAGGTGGTTACATAAGCATGATTGGACTGAAGTGTCTTTAGGAGAAGGATTATCTTGAAGGATGTGATCTTGTTTGAAGGGTAATCAGGCTTTGACCTTCCTTATTGAGTGGCTTGCAGAGTTCAGAGTATGTTGTCCAGTTAGTATTGTTCCAGAGGAAACGTTTCATTGCCTTTTGAATGTGATGGCGAAAGTCTTCAGAGGGTGTTAGTACCTTGAGGGTATGCCATAGCACACTCGCAGCTAGCTGGTTAATTATTACGATTCTTCCTCTAAGTGAAGACATTGAACGAATGCTGTTCCATTTTCCTAGCACTTGTTTAAATCCGTTGTGTAGCTGTGTCCAGTTCAGTGCATTATATATTTTGTTATTGTCAAGGTGTACACTTAAGTATGTTTGTCCTTCATTTGTCCAGGTACATTCAATCGGAGAATCAGCTCTGGCCTTCCATCTGCCTGACCACAAACCAGTGGTTTTTGCAGAATTTAATTTGGTCCCTGAGGCTTGTGCATATAGTCTGTGTGTGCTTCATTGGTTACTGTCATTTCTTCGTCATTACGGATTATTACTGTGACGTCATCAGCATATTGATGTGGCTCTGTTATGCGGGTTCGTTTGGAGATGATGGTGTCGTGTACTCTTTTTAAGAAGGGCTCTATGGCCAGTGTGTATAATTGTCCAGAGAGAGGACATCCTTGCTTGATCTCTCGCGAGTATGGCAAAGTGCGGTGAGCCTGTTGTTAATTTTTAAACAGAAGAGTGCATCTCTGTATAGCAATTGCACTGTTTCAATGATGAGAGGGCCATAACCGAATGCTTTTAGGACTTCATAAAGGTACTCGTGCTCTGTCCTGTCGAAAGCCTCCTAGCAAAAATGAAGACCTAGCACTGTGATGAGTGCTAGGTCTTCATTTTATCTGTTTGCGATGTCGATGAGATCTCTTATTAAATGGAGGTTATCATGTATTGATCTTCCAGGAACAGAATAAGTTTGATATCAGCCAATAACTTCAGGCAGTGTTGACTTTAGTCGGTTTGCAATAACTTGAGAAATGATTTTGCAATCTGTATCGATTAGTGAGATTGGACGCCAGTTTCGAATATCTGTGTGGTCTCCTTTCTTTGGTATCAATCGTGCTACTGAGGTCATGACGGATTCTGGAAGCCCATCGAGGTAGGCTTCTTGCAGTTTTAAGGAGAAGTGGTTCCAGTTGATTCCAGAGACTTGGAAAAACTCTGTTGTGAGACCATCAAGGATAGGAGTTGTTCTTTGGCAAGGATGTGCATACAATTTTCAATTTCTCTAGAGTGATTGGATTTTCTAAGTGATTCCGATCTGTTGCAGAGATTCTTTTTGTTTCTTTCAGTATTTCGTGAATGGCGTGAAGGGATGTTCCTCTAGAGTTGTATGCATTCTTGTAGTATTGTAGGGTTTCAGAAGTGATTTTACTTGGATCTTCTGTGATGCTGCCATCTTGAAATCAAGTAGTGGAGATGCAGTTTGCTGCCTGGTATTTTTTTCCAAAGAGAAAAAATATTTTGTGGGTGCATCTAAGAAATTTATTTGTGTATGTCGCGATCTAAGTAGGGCACCCTTTGCGGATACTTGTAAGTGTCCTTGCGTGGCTTGGAGAGCTGAATTATATTCAGGGCTTTCTTCTGGTAGATACTGGAGTTGTTCTCGGATGCTAATGTTTCTCTCTTGATTCTTCTGGTGACTGTGGATCTGCTTAAAGGATTTTATTCGTGATTTTCAGTGGGGCCACCATGTTTTCATTGGTTCTGAATTCCCTTTCGAGTGAGTGAGGTTACTTATTAAAGCCTGAGTTTTTATTATATAATCTGAATCTTTCAGAAGGGTATTGTTGAAGATCCAGTAGGCACTTCCTGATTTCGATGCTTCCAAAGATAATGAAAGGTGAAGCTTTATGAAGCATTGATCTGAGATGTAGGAAGGAATATGTGAGATGTTTCTAACTAGAAGAACAGTGTGTTTGGAGATGTAGTATCTATCCAGTCGAGCTTGGTAGAGAGGCCTATGAGTTACTGTAATTGCTGACCTCCATGTATAGAACCCCTTATCTGGATGCTGATGCTGAAAGACATCAATGAATTCATTATCGTTTACTAGTGTTTGAAGTTGGTTTATTAATGGGCACCGATGTTCAGCACATTGAAGTCCGTCTTTTTCTTGGTCAAGAGTGCAGTTAAAGTCTCCAACTATTATTATATGTTCTTGGTCAATACTAGAAAGATGGTTTTGAACGAAGTCCAAGATTTGTGATGCCAGAACATCCTGCTGTGGTATGTAGATATTGAACAGATGCAGGGTATTATGATTGCATACATGGCGTATCTTGGTATATCTGCAATCACTTTAAGTTTGTAGGGAGGGGAATTGATGATGTACACCTAAGCTAACCCCTGCTCCATGGTGTTGTTGGGTTGCAGAGTGATGTAAGTCATGCCACTCTGCCCATTTTCTAGATAAATTGGATGAGGAGCTGATACTTGTTTCTTGCAGAAGTATTAGGTCTATATGGTATTCATGTACCTGGTCAAGGACTATCCTATTGTGTAAAACAGGCACATCCTCTTGCGAGAGAAAAACGGGCTCGACAACATTATGTTTATGAAAGTTTGATTGTAAGTTGAATTTAAAATTGGTTCATGTATTGTGCTTGTAGCCCATTAATTAGGTAGTAGATTCGCTTACTCCTGTTAACCTCCACTCTGCTCTTTTTACATTTCAATTTCGAGTGTAGATCCTGAAGTTGAGATATTAGTTCTTGAATTTTTGTGGTATATTTAAGGGCAGTAGTTAATTTGTGAGGGGAGCCTCGCACTTTTTGTTTGAACGATGACAGCTGCTTTACGATTAGGGGACGGTCTGTGTGGGGAAGTTCCCCCTCAGCTTCTTCCTCTTCTAAGTCGTCGTGTGGAAGTACAGTTTCCTCATCGTCTGGAAACTCTGTTCCTCCTTTGATGGCTGCAGGTGATAAAAAGCCATTCTGATTATTTTCTTCTATCAAACAAGGTTTTGAATTAGTGGGAACCTGGGTTGGTGATTCTGATTGTTGTGTCTGGGTATTGCTTATAATTAGTTCGTCCTGGTCATCTCTGTTAGGAGGGTGAACAAACAGCATGAAAACACGGATTGTTAAGTGTTGCTTAATCTGCGACTTCGTTATCAGAGCTTTGGATCTCATTACTCTTCAGGCATTCCAGAGCGACGTGAATCTTGTCTTTTCCAGTTCGGGGATTTTCTTGGCTCTGAAATTCGTGATGAATGGGGAGAGGATTTTCGGTTTACTTTTTCCTATGTTTTGATTTTCTTCATGTACGATGTTGTTCTGTTCAATTGGTTTGCTATTCTGGACTGGAATATTTGTTGATGAATTGTTGGAAATATAAGGACAGTGTTTCCTAATGTGACACTCTTCATGACAGAAGAAGCACTGTGATGAGAAGGGTAAGTAGAAAGTATAGGTGATTCCATTTATGATCGTGTTGATTAACTTTGACAAGTTGTGATGTGTCGTTGTTTGGAAAGTGCATTACTGCCTGTCTTCGGAAGCTTTTCACATGGGCGAATTCGGGCTTTTTCGTGGCTGCTGACAATGTGCTTATTTTTCCTGTGACAGAACAATAGCTTAATAATATGGATCTGATGAGTTGATGGAGAATTTCAGGGGGGAGCGTTTGATACCGTTACTTTTGTCGGGACCAGAGCTATTGGAACTGCTTCGAAGTGATAATCGCCAATATCGACGTCTTTTTGCAGTACTGTTTGTGCCCATGAGATGAGACTGAAATACACCTGCAGAATACCAGCTACAAGAGGCGTCAGTGATGTTTTTTGCGGGTATAATTTTGGCGATGGCCGTCAGATACTCTTCTACTGCTATGTTTTCTTTGTGGCGAAAATAACAATTTCATTTTCTCGGGAAATGATGTTAGTAACAGTGGTAGTTGTTTTTGCGTTAATCGGTTTACTGCTGGCTGTTGTGACATTGGTGTGTGAAATGTGTTTTGGGGGATGATAGGATATTTCCATTAGATACAACATTAGCATAAGATTTTGAATTGACTGGCCTGTTTTCCTGTGGCTATATCATCTGTGAACTTTGCTCTTCCTTCAGGGTCCGAAGTCGTAGGGGGGGGGTCTTTGTTTTGCTGAGTCAGTGGTAGTACAGGAATGTGCAGTTGCCATGGCAGGTAATCCTTCGCCGGCGATAGCGGCAAGTGAGGAGTCCAGCTATTGCAGGTTGGGAAGAAGGAATTATGGCGTCGAAGTTGAAGTCATATAGTAACTCATACAGCAGGAAAAGGAAACTGTCATAAATCACTTATCAATACACTTACGCGTACACAACTGGTATGAGTGGATAGCTCTCAGATCGTATAAAAGGTGGAAAAAGGCAGGAGCGATATAAACGCACGTGCAATTTTCGGGTATCTGGTAAGAGTAAGGTAAGACTGGTAAGAGTATATATTATGGGTATGTATAGAATTCGTGTTTTCTGTAGATGCTTTGCATATTGTTTATTTATAAAAATGCAATGTAAAGTGAATGAAAGTAAGCTAAAAATCAGGGCACCATAAGGGAGATGTATCGGACATTCCTACGGTGAAATAGATCCAAATATCGCATTGAAATAAGAATGGAACATTGATGTCCAAAAGACCAACTGTTGTCAACATTTTGATTTTCAATAACCAGTTATAAATCATCATGCTTATCTAAGAAGCAGCAACGTGTGAAAGATAATTAGAAAGACAGAATATATGAGTTTACAGTTGTGGCGGCTAGATGAGCCGCCACTACCAGGCGGCTCATCTAGCGAGCTCCTCTTTTTTATTTATTTCTTTTGATAAGTGTTACGTTCGTTTTAGTAACAGAGCTTTAATAGTCTGAATTCAATTTTATAGTAAAAAAAAAAAAAAAAAACCAAAGTTCTTATTCAAAATTTTAAATTTTGCGTTTACTTAAAAAAAAGAAGAAAAAAAAAAAACTCCGGTGAAATCAGCCTACTGCTCTGACAATTGAACTATCGATAGATCCGGATGGATTCACAGAAGAGGTCGTATTCTAATTATTCTTTTTAGGTGTCAGTTTATCTTGTGCAAATATGTTCATGATATTTTAAAATAGTCCAGAGAATTGAATAATAATCTATCGCGATTATATAGTTGTTGTTTTTTTCAATTGAAGGTGAGCTAGCCGATCTCGTACGGAGGTAGCAGGGTTTTTCATCCTGCATACAGACAAATCGGCCTTCAGAACACACGAAATTTACAAACAAAAATAATACTGTTGTGGTGTATATGGGCGGTAGATGATGTAGGTGATGATGGTAGTGGTGGTTCGCTGTAGTTGGCGAATTAAGTGGTGAAGACGGAGAGTTGCAGAGTAGGTGTTCTCCCTCGATGAGTCTTTGGACTTCTTGGAGGTGTCACGTAATAATAAGAATATCCCAAATGATGTGGGAGTTGAGAGAAACTTTAGCCAATCTGATGAGTATCAAAGCAAAATAATGATTATCGCAACGAGTAATTAAATTTTATGTATAAATTTGCGGATCTGCGAAGGTTTATTTTTCATGTATACCACCAGATGGCATTAGTCGCCATATCCAGAAAGATCTTTGCATGTGAATTTAAAACGGAGTGCATTGTTGATGTCAGTTATAAATTTCTTATAAAAATAAATCTTCAGTATTAAATTCTAAGTTGGAAGAAGAAAAATTCTCATTTAACGAGTTTCCATTTCCCGTTATGGAACAAATTATAATAAAAAGTCGTTATGGAGCCTAAGGATCTACTACATGTAAACAGACTGTTTCTGATGAATATGTTATTATTCTAGTCTGTTCATTTCACAGATCTTTAAGTGGCTGAGAAGAATTATGCGTCTATAGAATCAGAATATTATTAAAAATGAATTGCAAACTTTGTTCTCCGAAAATGGGGAATCGAGTATCCTGTGTTTTTATACAGTCCATAACGATAATGAAACCTAAATCGTTAACACTAGTACAACGGTTGGCAAATTTTGGATGTGAATATTAAGCATTTATAAGTACAGCATACAAAATAAAGCTTCAATGACTACTGAATATGTACAAGATTACTAAAAATTCATAATTTTTTAATTAATCTGTGTTCGTTCCACCAGATGGCTCCTCCATCGGGTATACTAAACTAGACTTCTGAGAAATTTAAATCGGACTTTTATTTGTTTATTTTGAAATAAGTTCTCCTTTATTGTGGACATAATTAATTATAAATTCACCTTTGGGTATATAAAAATCGCTGAATCTGTGATTCAGATTGTTCAGTTAGGTCATGCATTCCAGAGCCGAATGGAATGCATGACCATTTATTCATTGGATAACTGTTACGTACATCTCCACTCCATCGCTCTGCCAACTTCGACTTTTTACAATTATATACAGATAGAAATATTATATTCAATATTTACATCATATGTCGATTTCATCTTTGTACAATAACAATCTTGTACACTCTGTACCGGATTAACATAGTGTTTGTTTTCGTACAGTTTCTACTCAGTTTACTATGTTCAGGTTTTCTTTACAATAAACCTGTTTTATTCCTTCAAGGCCTTTAGTCGGGTATTTTTTAAACTGCTCACAGTGCTTCACTTAGATCCTAAAGTCCTTTCTTTACAATATGAGCAGTTACTTTTTGTTTCCCCTACACACGATATGCCAACTAACCTATCTTTAATTTTTCACTTTTATTTTACTAACAACTGTAACAATTATTTCCATCGTAATGAATTATATATACATCAAAATAAGATTGTTATTCGATCATTTATGGGGAAAATTCATCTGCACTCTATTGTTTATTTCAATAATTCATGGTAAATTACATATACATACCATATGTCATCATCATCATCATCATCATGCGTATCAAGGATTTAGGCCTAGCATGGCCTGTTCTTCCGGCCTTAGAAGTCATCGTTGAATCGTTTAAGAGGTCGTCCTGGTTTTCTTTTTCCTAATGGCTTGTACTTTAAGGCTTGTTTTGGTAATCTTTCTGTTTTCATTCTTTGAACGTGTTCCATCCATTTATGTTTATATTTTTTAATTTTTTCTATTACTGGTTCTTGGTTTAATTCTTTCATAATTTCTTCATTTCTTTTGTGATCAAATAGGGTATACTTTGCAGTTTTTCTCATAAACTTCATTTCTGTTGTTATTAATGTTTGTTTGTCTTTTTGTTTTTTTGTCCAGATTTCGCTTCCATACATTATGACTGGTAGGGCTAATGTATTGTATACTTTTAGTCTGGTTACATACCATATGTATATTACTTATTAATAATTTTTGGCAATCAAAAATTATTACGTAAGAGACAAATATAGACGAGTATAGAGCCGAAAGACCTCATTTTAGCATAGTTAAGGATATTATGTATGCCAAAGGCTGAATCCATAATACCTCCATTAATATGGAGGGTATTATGGATCCAGCCATATTTTAAATAACCAAATATAAGAAAGAAACTTAAGAGTCGAACATTTACCAGGGAGTTTATGAGAATATGATCTTCGACATCTGAGTTGCCTTGGTTTGTACTACTTAAAAGACACATTCTATGCAGAGAAGCCTGTGTGTTTATCTTTTATTAGTGCTTATATTAGATTTCACTGGTCTGAAGACTGTTTCGAATTGTTGGTTCTCATCAGAGAGGCCAAAGTCCAGAGTAGTAGCACCTTCTCATTCGGTCTGATATATATTTAATGAATCTCCTCAAAATTACGAAAGTGGATTAAGGATTTGATAATCTTTTCCTCTGGAGACCAAATGTGATACTTTAGCAAGCTCTTTCAGTACTTTCTATAAGCACTGAACGCACTACCAACCATGCTAGCAAGTGTGAGTCATTTCCAATTGGAAGAAAAGAGAAATGATGCCGAAATAGACTTAAAAAGACGAAAGTGAAATAGACTTCGACAATGTCATCGACGATTTTGCGAACAGAAAAGCAAGAAAAATAACATTTTAGAATGTTGGAATTAAAGTTTTACTTCAAAAACAAACATAGTGTTTTTAATTTATTTCTCTATACGTCATTTTGACTTTTCGTAATTTTTTTAAAAACCTAAATACGAATTACCAACATTTCGGGAAAACTGTGCCATTTATAACATAATAAATCTAAAAGCATGTTTTGAATATACAGTATATGGAAACATAATTAACTAAATTGGAAGTAAACGATTAAGAGTGTATCATCATTGAACAAAGTTTTAATTTTTATTAAACAAATAAATAATATGATATAATTACGTTACTTTTAATGAGATGGTTGAGCTTCGCGAACCCACAGAAATTCTTATAAAAGGTATTCGGAAAATGTTTCAAAATTCGGTTTCAGATTTTTGAGGTGGTCACAAACTCTTTCCAGAAACTTGGAATCGACAAAAATATCATTTTCCACTAAAAAAAAAAAAAATCCAATGTTGGAAAAGGTGCAACTTGTCTGTTTTTTACATAACTAATACATAAAACCAGTTTTTTCTCGAATGCCTTTATTTCGTCGTAGGCATCAAGAACAGTTGAAGAATTTCCCTGAAGGGAGAGATTTAGTTCATTTAATTTCGAAAAAAATATCTGAAAGATAGGATAGTGTTGATAATCCATGCTTCGTCAACAAGGAGTGATGCAAAATCAGAATTACGTTCATTTACAAACAATAAAACTTCGCGCCTTAATTGAAATAACCTTGTTAGTACTTTGCCCTGGAAAGCCAGCAAATTTCAGAATGAAGCAAATGTTGTTTGTATATATTCACTGACCATTTCATCGCGGAGTACTGAAAATAACCTGTTATTTAACAGTCGAGCATTAATAAAATTAACTAGCTTTACACCGTTATATAGCACAGTTTTAAATTCTGGTGGCATTCCTTTGGAAGCTAACGCTTCCCTATGTATGAAACAATATACCCAATTCATATCCGGAGCTACTTCTTTGACCACAGAAACAACCTCACAATGCCTGCCTGTAAGAGCGCGTGCTCCATCCGAACAGAAGCCAATACATTTTTCCCATTGGATCCCTTTGTGTATTATGTAATTATTGAGAGTGTGAAATATTTCTTCTCCAGTTGTTCGGGATGACAAAGTTCTACAAAAGAGAATATCATCATGAATGTTGTTATCATGCGCATCACTTGCAACATCAGTAGTCTCTTCTATTTGTAACGCATAATAAGAGCTCTTCTTAACACTTTCATTGCCAAGCTGAAAATTGGAATTTCGTGTGGTGGCCAATTTTTTTTTAATTTTTTTTATTTAGTTAACGACGTCCACGCGATAACGCGTGATCGGCCGTTTGGTGAGAACTCGCATCGCGCGATATCGCGTGATTGGCAATGAACGTGTTAACTCTTTCGATTAACTGGGATTCTATGTCATCTGCTATATCATTAATTCTGCGACCGAGAGTGTCATTTGAAAGAGGAATCAAATCAACATCTTTTAGTAACTTGTTGTCAAACATCGTTTTTACCACATCTTTTATAGCTATAAGCAGTAAATTTTCTGTCATACGGATTGGACTGGATCGGATTGTTTTGAATTATACCCGACACAAGAGTTAGCTGACTCGGCTGTATTATGTATGTTAATTGTGTGTATTGTTCGAGCCGGTTTGCCTATTTATGCTGGATGAAAAGCTCGAATTTCTGGGAGAAAAATCCCTCTATCTTGGTATGAAACTAACTAACTCACCTTCAGTTGAAAAGCCCTTATAAAGATGCTTCAATTCCCATTCGGCTCCTTCAAATTAAAGGATATTGCCAATATTCTCATGAGGAGATCAACATTACATTTTCATTCGACTGCAAAAAAAAAAACGCACGAACCAGAGAACACATTCCTGTATGCTTGGATGGACACGGAAGACTGTAGCAAATAGGATTAATCCCTTATCACACCATTAATTACATTTACGAGGATCATTTCGAAAATTTTGCACACTGTACTTCTGTTGATAAGCCAGGTTTATGTAACAATACATTTACTAGCACTCAATAGAATGCCCACCGTTTGGTTAAGTCTTGTATTCCTGTCTGCAAACTTTTTTCTTTTGCATCCTCTGTCCAAAAAGAAACCGAACTTTTTTCGAAAATTGAAGAAACTAGTGGCGCCACCTGCTGTATCTTTTCGTTGTCGAAAGCGGCAACCTTCATTAGTGTTGTTTCAACTGTTTATGACATTTGTTTCATTTGAACCCGAGTTATAGTGCCAAGAGTGACAGTGTATTTTGACAAACGGTCGGTCGTCACGATATTCATGCCGTACGCGACAAATTATCGCTATCAATCGCTTCAAAACTTCGAGATAAAACTCACCATTGGCCCTTTGGCCAGGCGGAACGAATTCTTTGTGGATAATACCCTTGGAATCGTAGAAACAAATCAGCATTGTCTTCACTTTTGACTTCTCCAAACGACTTTTTTTTTTGCGGATGCCTCTCTTCTGGTGGTCTCCACTCAGCACTCTGGAGCTTTGTTTCGGGCTCATACTCAAAACACCAATAACGATCGTTTCAAGGAAGTTTGAGTCCTTACGAGTAGTTTTAATGAGGTTCTTGCAGTGTTCAATTCCATACATTTTTTTGGTCGTAGGTCACCTTGTGGGGAAAACAAATTGCGAATTCAATTTACGAAGCCCCAAACGCTCGTTCAACAATTGATTTTGGAATCCCCAATTCATCTTCAATCAATCTCATGAACAATTTCGGGTTTTCTTTGATGAAATCACACACTATTTGGATGTTAACTTCGCTCAGTCCAGTTTATGGACGGCCCGGCTTTTCGTTGTCCTCAAGCGTCTCATGACCACTTTGAAATAGCTTAAAACGCTCGTAAACTTGAGTAAGGGATAAGCATTCATCACCGTATGTTTTTTGAAGCATTTGATGCGTTTCGGTAAAACTTTTACCAAGTTTAACACAAAAGTCAATCGCAGCTCTCTGTTTGAAACTCATTTTCCGACCGTTCGTCAAAACACAGTCACGATTCGCACTATATCTCGGGCTTCTAATGAAACAAATGTCATAAACAGTTGACCCAACACTAATGAAGGTTGCCGCTTTCGACAACAGAAAGATACAACAGGTAGTACAGGTCGCGCCACTAGTTTCTTCTATTTTCGAAAAGTTCGGTTTCTTTTTCGACAGAAGGTGTAGTTCACTTCAACAGAAACTCGTCACTGGTAGTAAAGCGTTTCCCACGGAGTATCTGAGGACTTATGTTAGGCCTGTACGAGAGGGAGAGGAAATGAGATACTTCTCGTGGAACACATGACCTTGCCTTGTCATGCGTATTGAAGATTCCGTCCTCGATATCCCACCTGAGTCTGACTTACAATTAAAGTGAAGTGGAAAGTCTTACGTCTTCCTGCTGTGTAGTGTACAGAACTTTTAAAATAACTCTCTTATGTGAAGACAGGTTGCTTGACCTTGACAAGGCCAAGGGGACCTAATAATAAAAGAAAATGGGACAGCGTTATTTTGATTCAAATAAGATCCACGTACAAAGTGCTGAGTTCTTGTAGAAAACAAGAATTTCAGAATGAAAGAAAAAGGAACACACTCTTTACAGTTTTTTTTCTTTTCTTAATTCGTTAGAAAATGCTTAATTATTTGCGCGGTAATCTCGTTAACGAAGAATGCAGGAAGATAAAATTCAAATGAGAACATCGAATTGTTATGCGGGAATTCTGATGAAGAAATGCACACAGAGTTCACAATTCCTCTAAATCAATTAGTTGAAATTTATGAGAGGAAAAAAAAATCATTTTTTCCCTAAATAGTTGTTTCAGTGTTTTCGAAGCACTCACTCCGAATAGATTCGGTCAACAGAGTCTAATCCTCCAGCGAGCATCGTAGCAGTGGATGATATCGGGAGGAAAATCATCTTTCACTTAATGAATTTCGCAAAGTTGGTTTAGGAATGGAAAGGGAACAGGCAACTAAGGAATTGTTATTAATATATTTTTAAACATTTCCTGTTTTTAACATAATTTATTTTTTTGAGCAATCATATTATAACTGTATTATATTTTAAAAATAAAAAAATAATTACACGTTTCTTAATTAATTGATGGAATAGGCAAAGGAAACATTTAATTAATAATTTAGTCAAATCACCGAAATATTCGTAAATCTGAAAGTTTGCCTTTTATGGCAGAATCCTTGATTTTGATCAAGATTCGATCGGAGGCCTTCTAACATAGTTCAGACATACTAGAAATGATCTTAACTTCACTCCACTACAGTAATTTTTGGCTGTCTGATGATTGGTGTTGAACTACGCAGTAGCTCTCTTGTTGAGTGATTCAGG
Source organism: Typopeltis vanoorti (assembly GCF_054136105.1). Taxonomy (NCBI): domain Eukaryota; kingdom Metazoa; phylum Arthropoda; class Arachnida; order Uropygi; family Thelyphonidae; genus Typopeltis; species Typopeltis vanoorti. Next base: position 160,650,990 of record NC_143550.1, read on the forward strand.
ACGAAGGTCGAACAGGAAACAAACGCTAAATCCAAAGAAGTAGGGTTGACAAAAAGAACCAGTTTCTATACTTAGAACAAGGTATGGAGCAGATAACCGTGGCCGTCGATAGCTCAGTTGGCAGAGCGGTGGACTGTAGAGGATTATTACGGTTATCCATAGGTCGCTGGTTCGACTCCGGCTCGACGGAATTATTCTTTTTTTTTTTTTTAAAAAAAACCCTAAAACAATCTGACTGAGTAATCTAAATCAGAGCTTCAATTCAATATTCCATAAAATTATTTTAGATTTTTTTTAGATCTTTAAAAATAAGTAAATCAAATTTAAAAGTTCTCAAAAATATACTTAGAATATCCTGATAGCGCGGCCATCTAGTGGGACTAACTGGAATTAATTTAAAAATTACAAACCCACAGGTGTCCTTAGAATATTTAGTCTTTTAAGACAATGGTTGCACACTGGCGACGAAAATCATGTACCAACTAAAGAATTTCACAAATAGACATGTTCGAACCCACAGCTTGTCACTTACCTTCCATGATCTTTTTTTAAGAGTTGGGCTGTGTACGGAGGACTTTGAACGTGAAAATAAAAATTTTCTGCACTCACCCTGACTCTTGCTACAACTTTGGCCAGACATAATATCCTAGCAGTGCAACCTCATCAACATTAAAATAAATAAACGCATATTAACTTTCTTCTTCCTCAACTTAAAGAATTTTACAACCACGCTTTGCACGTACAGAATTAAGAAATATAGTTTTAATTTCAAAACAAAACTTTTTTTTAAAATACAGTGAAACAAAATTCCCAATTAACCTTGCACAGAGATTCATATTACAGGATATCACATAAACATCTAAATTAACCCAATATAATATAATTTGTTATATTATATTGATGATAAATGATTAATAATCATTTATGTATTAAGTGATCGAGTCTTCAAGCAGTGTCTTCCAAAATAAAAACCTTTCATTTACAAAAAAGAAACACAAATATAATACAGCGTCAAATCAACTACGTTACTCTGAAAACCGAAACAAATGTGTCCACGCAAAATGAGTCTACTTTGAGGGATCTTATCTTCAGACTTTGGAAGCGCAAGTTTTGATTTTCACAGCTTTAGTTCTATACTTTTTTATTAGACTCCTTTTTTGTGGGGGGGGGGGGGGGTAGACGAAATTGTGCCACATTTTATATACTATTAAATGAAACAAAACCTTACAGCTCGAAGATTCAGTCTGATGACTCGCCGTGCAAATGTAAACCATCCCTTAAAACTTTGTGCCCGTGTTCAAACTTGTGATGAGTGGACTCCCATCTTGCTGGTCATTTGATGTCTCCTACAGAATTCCACGGAACACTGAAATAGTTTTTGAAATAGTTATTCTCAGAAGTTCCAAGAGCTTTAGCTCGTGGAACTTCTGAGATAGTGAGCGATATTCATCTTAAAGAAGATATTGCTTCAAATTAAAAAAAAAAAAAACACAATTCGTTTGGTAACGAGTTCACAGAGTCTAAAATCTGAGAGCTCTTGTCAAGTGAATTTAATGAGCGTACTCACTTAACCTTTCGATCTCAGAAAAGTCATGGGTTCTGTCTTGTAAATAACCCAAAGAGATCTTTTCCCTGACGGATTTTATACATTTAAAAAAAAACTTACTAAAGAACGATTAAAAAACATTCGGAAATCGTGCTAAAATATATATCTATATTTGCGGTTGAAATAATATTTTGGCCTGTGATAGACATTCCTAGATTCTGGGTAACTTACGGTAGCTAAGAGTTAATGTCAGGTGTCAAGGAGAGTGTATGATGGCACATATTTGCAGAATAATAATAATAATAATAATAATAATAATAATATCAGGAAACGGTATATCCACAACAACAACAACAACAACAATAAAAAAAAATACACATCGTTTGTACATCAAAATACACTTTAACCGCACTGTTTTATTCTAGATATATTTGGTTAGGTCAGCTGGTTATGTTTCGGATCATCCCAAATTAGGGTTGGCAGCTGTGTCCTTTTGGATCGGTGACTTTAGTTTCTCCGGTCCGAAAATTTTTGTTTGTCTTTATGCAAGACATATCGGATATACTTTCTTCAAGTTTTTAAACTTTTAAATCCGCAGTACGAGATTGAAATCATATCACACCGTGTGGTTCGGTTTGGTGTATTTGGATTTACAGCCGACTCAAGTTATGAGGCCCGTATGTTATGTCTGTTTATCGAGGAGTGTGTTCTAATGGCAGTCCTGCTTTGAGAAGCAAAAAAAAAAAAAAAAAAAACCTGCCACTCATCCCGTGTTCTGTCCGCTCATTGTTTGATATGTGAATTATTTTCTTAATTCAAGTATAATTTTGTTTTATTACTACTATATATATATATATATATATATATATATATATATATGCAAGTCGAAATATTTTTTAAATACTTTTAAAAAAATATTTACTTTATTTACCTTACTTGTATGCCGAATACTTATTTTTTTAGTTAGAGAAATAAAAATAATTTAATATTTATTTTACATACTTTTATATATAACATTTATTTGGTTTGTTGGTATTTTGTTTATCGAAATAAAAATTCGAAAAAAAAAATATAAATGAAGTTTTAACACTCCCCCGAGATATAAATCTCCAGCCCGTTTCCTGAAAAGGTTGGTAACTCTATCCCAGTGATGCAAAGGTTATTTTCGTGGATTTAGTTAGCCTAGGAAAGAAATCTTTATTTAATTCCTCCTGGGACGAAAAGCAATTTTCTGGACTTTTAAAATAGAGCTATTGTAGCCATTCTACAGAAAATTCACCCATTTCTAAATAAGAAAACCGTTTACAGACATGACATATGACACGACACTGATAGTCTTGCCATCGATTGGCCAAAAATAACGGACCGAAAGATCAAACAGGTGAAGTGAATAACAGAGTTGTATTATGTGTGTGTGCTCTGAATCCGATGCTCGATTTGTCCTTATCGAATATTGAAGGTACATTTTAATGTTATTTCATTATTATTATTATTTAATCACCCCACGCACGAGAGGTCTCAAGAACTGTAACAGGACAGTGTTGTGCGTGGGCGAGCGATTACAGAGAAGAAAGAAATCCGTTCATGTGCTGATTAAAATACATTTAAAAACTACATACCATTCGTATACCCGTGCAGTTGATTTACTACTACAAATTCCTTTAGATCATGAATGAAAATATTTGGATAATATTCAAACACAGTGCAGCAATAGTACCTACATTTCTTGTCAGATTAATGGTAAAGAAAAAAAAAATAATACTATAATTATAGAAAACCACAACGTCAGATTCTCACATCCACGCAGAAAGCATAAAATGAGTGTTCCTCTGATTGGCAACCGAAGGTAGCATTTTAAAATGTCAAAACCCTGCTTTTTTAAAAAATTAGCTCTCTCTATATATATACACACACACAAAAAATGATAGTCGAACGTTTTTAGTATAAAATAGGTGACACGAATTTGAGTAAGTTTAGTGTAAAAAAAAGACAAGGTCTCGACCTCTTTTCACAATCCTGACAGTCACCAGACCAAACTCGGTAAGTCTTTGTGATTCAATTTGTTTACAGTAATGTTACTGGGTTTCTGACCTATGGCATCTGTTGTCGATCCTTCATGATAATGCTCTATCATATTAGGCACATTTCATTGTCTTAATTGCAATTTCCTCGTTGGATTTTAAATATGAGACACTGAAGCAAATCAGTTGCGTATTAAGGGATTTAAAAACTGCGCTTACAGCGGAACCGGAAAATATAAGCTATGAACACCAACAGTGCTTACATAAAATGTAACAATTTCTTATTATAAATATATTAAATTTGACAAGTTCGAATTTAAAACTGTGATTGAAATAAATGTCGCAATTCAATACTGTGTAGCTAATCGCTGTGATTTCGGATCCCTGGAATGAATCGTTGAATTGTCATTCGTTTATGATTCCTGTAAACGAATGACATATATATATATAAATATACTGTATTTACTCGAATATAACTCTAACTTTTTTCCCAAAATTAAAGCTAAAAAATCGTGCTGCGAGATACGTGCGGGAATTTTCGGAAACAAACTGAAAATGGTGCGACTTACCAAGAAGCTCCTACTTGAGCTTCTTGGTAAGTCGCATTAGTCTTGTTAAGTCAATTAGTCTTGGTAAGACTAATTGAGCAACCAAATAACGTACTTGCTCTCTGTGCAACAGGCTGTGGTTCGTTTGAGACAGTGTTTCTCAAAATGTGGTACGCGTACCCCCGCGGGAACGCGAAAGGTCGTTAGCGGATACGTGGCAGTTTTCGGCTATGCATAATTAAAGGAGTCATTATATTTTTCAACAAACAGTGCAATTAGAGACAACCGGATAAAACGGCACTAACTAATGAATCGCATCCCCTCTCTAACAGAAACTGCTTTATAGACCAAGCGAAACCATATGTTGCCGGTGCAGCATATGGTTTTGCTTGATACCACCTCCGTCGTTAACGTGTTAAAACTAAGAAATATATGGTGAATGTGTTTCAGATATTATGGAATTTGGTTGAAGGGAATTAGCATTTCAACTCAACTGCTAAAATGCTAATTTGTCTTTGGTTCGCGCGATCTTTTGTTAATACCGCATCAATCATATGCAGTTCTTCGCTGCTCTACGTATCTCAAGTCTTGTGAATTACTGATAATTTTTGCTTGAAATAATGGGAAAGAAGATGACGCTATTTGGATAGATGACTTTGACGATGCACACAAAGAAACTGTTCTCGATGCCAAAAGTAGTGAGAGTGAGTAGGAGCTTCTTGGTAGGTCACACCATTTTCAGTTTTTTTCTGAAAACTTTAGTTTTCGAAAATTCCCGCACGTATCTCGCAACACGATTTTTCAGCTTTAATTTTGGGAAAAAAGTTAGAGTTATATTCGAGTAAATACAGTGTTGTTTTTTTAGCTTTCAAATTCTTACGTGTGGATCATTGGTTAAAGATTGGATTTATGAATCCCCCAAAAGAGAGCAATCTAGCAAATACAAGTAGCTGTAAGCAACAAGAAAACGTTGATATTGCATCTGGATCAAATGAAATTGATAAGAGTGTGTCGTCTGACATCTCTAGAGAACCAAAATTTAAGAATAAATGATATTTTTTGTTTACATGAACATATAAATTCAAATAAAATAGATATTTAATTTTAATTAATTTTTAATTAATTAATTAGGGGATATTTGGTAATAATGAAAATTTAAGAAGGGGTACGCGGATATCGGAAGTTTGAGAAACACTGGTTTAGGATAAACATTCCAATACGGAGCTACACTAATGACCAGCCACGGCATTCTTAAGGGGACGTTATCGTGTGAATTCAGATTTAGGTCAAAATGCGAATCAAATACATCTCTAACTAATCCTATCCAATGGAAATGCTATTATGACGTCACTCTTTTATGCTATGAACACAGTATGTTATTCATACGTATAAATTTGTCTAAAAAATAATGATAATTCCAAATTGGAAATAATAATTTAGAGGATTACTTCAAATGATATATTGGGTTTCGAGATTTAGTTAACTGCCAAATCCATATTCGTGTGTTGATTACTCTGCCCCTTAATAATGACCTCTCTGCAGCGCCATCTTAACTGAACTACCTCAAACCACAATTAGAATACGGTGGCGCCATTTTGTTTTATATACAACAAAAAAAAAACTTATAAGATTAGCTAACTCATTTATACTGCAACCTTGGTGTCAACAGGTCGGTTAAAAGCAGTCGGCTTGTACCTCTCCTTAAATTTATTTATTTTTCTCGAATTTCTGTTGCCACTCATATGCACATTTTCGATGCGCATTTTTTTTATTCTTCATTAATTGTGTGTTTATTTCAACACAGTATTCAGACAGATCTGTTTAGCTTACTGTGTATTTATAACGTCTTAGGCCTAATCTCTTCTCAATACCCATCGTTCTTCTCCTTAATTTTATTTATCATTAGTGCATCACTCAATCACGACGAGAAAATTCTGCTCCTCATTCTCTTACTGACTAACTTATACAGCTTACTTATACCACTCCCTTTTTCATGGATTAAAAATAAAATCCGTATGTAAAATACTTTCGCCAACTTATTATGTCGCTCTCGTACTAAACTCTCTGTTTAATCCATCCTCATATTCCTGTCATAATCCTAATAAATTTTATTCATCGTATCTGCCTGAAATCCGGGAGATCAGACTTCTTTACCTTGGTCTAGACGCTTTTGGATCAAGGGCTTATAAGGAAGAATAATAATTACCTTATTTGTGCTGATAAGTAAGAATAACATAGCAGTTGCGTTTTGCACTGTCTTTACCACGTTTCAGTATCCTGAACTTCAACTTCTTGTCGAATATCGCGTCTTGATCCTTAGCCTCTTCAGTCTCATGAATCATACTGCCATGATGTGATAGACACACAACCTTCAATGTTTTCCGTCTAAAATACAAAACTATAATCTCTAGCTACATCACTGTCTCCAATGTAAAAGTATATAAAGGAAAAAAAAATAGCCTCTTCGGTTTTATCTTTGATATTACCATACTTTGCGAAATGACACAGCAAGTTGTTCACCCGATTATTAGTGTTTATTTTTATGTGTTTATCTTATTTGTAATGACGTCCATTTACTAAAAATAAATTGTAATTATAAAATCACCAAGTTCAATCAGAAAACCGGTTTTATTAACGTAACACTTAACACAATCATGAATTACTATTCGCAAGGGAAAACATAACTATACGTTCCCGTCGATAGCTCAGTTGGCCCCACCCAGAAACAATACATCACAACTGGTTACTGTCACGAGACTTCACAAATATGGAACACGATACTACACTTCCTACGCAAGAAACAACCGTTCACCGAGAAAGACGTATTCTGGTTGGAAGACCAGAAAATAAACAGAATTGAAAAGATCCTCATAATAATAACTATGCATGCAACATGGTCCTACCGATGCGACAAATTACGCGGAAGAGAATCAAGACCAAACATCCTAAGTAAAATTAACAACTACCTAAAAGAAATAATCAATGACACACTAAACAACAAAAAGATAACAAAACAACAATGGAGAAAAATAGGGCTGATAGCGGAAGAAGAAGACGGAAAGATAACAATAACACCCATAAAGGAACCCCTTAGACGTTAAAAAAAAAAAAAAAAAAAAAAAACTGACCCCACACAGCACAGCACACTCCTGAAATAATGAAATTAAAGTCACAACACAACAAAGTAAAATACATTACATGTGTGATGCACTGTATTCTATAAAAGTTACGGATCTTATAAACTATAATATGAGAATAATGATAATGAAGGGCATACAAGACAATGTACAGTGTACATATAGTATGCATAAATTTTTCAATAAATATCTGGCATAACAAGTGCTATATGTGTCACGCATATCACTATATATATATATATATATATATATATATATATATATATATATATATATTATAATTACTAATATATTATACTATGTAATAAACTAGATAAATGTAGCATTCTATATCCTGCATGTTCTATGTATAAGATAAGAGAAGAAAAAATGTTAATATAACACATGCAGGAAGAAAACTGTATATACCAAAAAACAATGTATAATATACATATATATGTGTGTATGTAGATAAATATATGTATATGCAAGAATATACCTACATATTATGGAGAAAACTCAATGATTAAATAACAAAGAGTTGTTACCATAACGCAATGCATATTGGAGATATAGAACGAATGCCTGCAAGTTAGAAAGATGTAAATATTTAACCCAATCCAAATGTATAGTTGTCAGAATAGAAATGACTGATGTAAAACAATATATAGCATATGCATGTATATAAGTGTGTGTGTGTGTGTGTGTGTGTGTGTGTGTGTGTGTGTGTGTGTGTGTGTGTGTGTGTGTGTGTGTGTGTGTGTGTGTGTGTGTGTGTGTGTGTGTGTGTGTGTGTGTGTATAGGGTATGGATATACTAGTAAATGTGCCAATATCAAACATTTGTTGCAATAACGCAATTTATATTAAAGGTATAAAATGAATGCCAGCAAATTTGAAAGCAGATGTAAATATGTAACTCTTCCAGCTGTATAGCTGAGGGAACAGAAATGAATGATGTAAAGAGTAAAAATAACATGCAAATACAAAAAAAAAATAGACATATAGAACTAATGTAATTGGTTAGTAACATATATGAAAATAGATATATCTAAAATATTACGTGTAAAAAAAGGTAGATAAAAATGTACTTGCAAACTGAAATTGTCAACATATTAATATGAAAACAACAACCACGCTATGTAAAATTGTATATAAGATTGTAAATATTTGTAAATAGTTCCGAATGTACATAGCATGTGGATTATACGAATAAAAACTCAGTTGGCAAAGCGGTAGACTGTAGAAGTAACTAACCATAGTTATCCATAGTTCGCTGGTTCGTCTCGACGGATTTTTCAAAAAAGTTTTTTTAATTCGTTATTTAATTTTTTGATGAACGATATCATACTTTAAAAAAATAAACATTCGGAATTATACAATTGTTTCTTCTACTCTCAAGCGAACTTTCAAATTAAAAAATAAATATATTTCTAAAAAAATATCCAAAACAAGCCCAACTGACTACATGGAGTATATGTCGCATATAGCTACTAAAGCCATCTGGTAGTGGTGGCATTTTTCATAATGATAATTAAATCTTCAAGGTTAGTAGATTGCATAAACGTTTCAAATCGTATTTCAGTAATTTATGATTTAATTCATGATTATCGGATTATCAATTTATTGCAAGGTGGCTCATGATTTTTGATAGCTGCTCAAAATCCTGTAGTTGTGGTTTTCTGTTTATTTTTGCTAGCGAGTTAGAGGTGCTTTGTATGGCATCGAATTTTCTAGTTAATCAGAACACTGAAATCCAAGGAATAATCTCTACAGAAAATACACGCAATTTATGACTAGATAAAAGTTACTAAATAAAAATTGTAATAATCGCGTACAGTATTTAAGTGACGTTTTGGGTCACAAAAAAAAAAGCATTTTAAGTGACAAAATATAAAAACAAGATTAGAAAATTTTAAAACACTGTAGAAAAATTGAAACTGTTATGTAAATTATTAAACATCGAAAACTATGTGACTTACCATTGCTTTTCTAAAATGAGTAAATTAGATTAGAAACAACTTTTATCCACCTCTTTTAGAGCCTCCGTAGCTCAGTCGATATAGACGAAACCCTGTGGTCGGAATGACCTGGGTTCGGTTCCAGTCCATGACGTCAGGAACCTTTATCTGGTCTCTTATGACTAAAGGTGAGTTAGCTGGTCGGTCTCATACGGAAGTAGCGTTTTTTTCACCAGGAAACTCGGGTTTTTCGTCCCCCAGAACAGGCAAATCAGCTCGTGAACACACACACAAGGATCTACAGTCATGAAATATACTTAATCCCTCATTAGGACGGCTCAACCCGTCCTAAGGGACGGGAGGGGGAGGAAAGGGGGAACCCTCTACGAAATAAATAAATAACCACCTCTTTTGCAAAATTCGTATCCTCCCTATTGTGATCTGATCTTCCCTTTCGGTCGTTTCCGACCGTAGGTGACTTTGTAGGCATTGCCCACAAGGTATTCCTGGTGAGATTTTTACAGGGTAGTTCACCATTGCTTTCCCCAACCCCCCAATTTTATAAGGGCTTGTGACTGGCATATGGCTGGGATGATTCATGACTGTAATCCATGTGTGTTCACGGAGCCGATTTGCCTGCTCTGGGGGGACGAAAAACCCGAGTTTCCGGGTGAGGGAACCCTCCCCCCCCCTACAAGACCGGCTAACTCACCTTTCGTCGAAAGAGACCAGATAAAGGTTTCTCATGTCATTGAGGAGAATCGAACCCAGGTCTTTCTGACCAAAGGGCTTCGTCTATACTAACTGAGCTACGGAGGCTCTTCCTCCCTATTAACTAATATAAATACAGTATTCTATTTTAATGGTGTGTTTGTAACTGTACATCTCCTGTAGCATTGCTCTGTCGAAGAGAGAGAGAGAGAGAGAAAGAGAACTTCCTTGGACAAATTTTGGGGAAATCGGATTAGGATTTATCCTAGGAAGGTGAATTTCGGTTCTACATTCTAGACCCCAAATATTATTTTAAAATCCAATTTTTTTTTGAGTTTGGGCGGGAGGGGTGATATTTACGCGTACTGTGGGCTCAAAAGGGTGCTAGTATATAAGTTGTTTTTAAGCTAATAGACAGGGAGAGAAACATAAAAAAGGAGAAAAAATATAGAATATTTGCCACTAGAAAAGTATTCTGTATTTCCATGTCTGATATTCTAGATTCTAGAAAGTTCTTAACAGTTCAGAATAAAAATAATTAAAACAAACATGAAGAATTTCTGTTATTGAACTCTTAAACCGTAAATGCATTTTAAAAGTTGGTCAGTATTTTCTGATATGATCAATAGTTTCTCGGAAAAATCTAGCTAACATTTAATATGGAAAATAAAAGCACGATGGTGGGAGAGCGTGTTACTTAAGTACTCGATATTGAATTATTTATTTTTTTATGAGATATTTATAACAGATGTGATTTTCTAAGAAGAAACATTATGTAGTTTTTCGCGGTGGCTCACATTCGCTATAATATCACTTTCTCAAGACGATATCAATAAAATGATGAAGGGAAGGTCAAAAATGTCAACAAAGGAGCAATTCGATTTCCTACCAATTTGAGCTACTCCTGTTGGTATATCTTAGATTTCCTTCCTCGTGTGTGTGTGTGTGTGTGTGTGTGTGTGTGTGTGTGTGTGTGTGTGTGTGTGTGTGTGTGTGTGTGTGTGTGTGTGTGTGTGTGTGTGTGGTGGAAGGAAGCCGTCGAAAATGCGTTTAAGAAAGAAGAAAAATGTTTTGTGTCACCTTGGAAAGAAAGTTCATAAGTGACGCAACAAGTTACCATGACAATTGATGCGCACCATCTATAAATAGTACACAATATCTGAGTTAGCAGTCTGATTTTTATCCAAGTTCAAATTATAACAAACAACACAAACTAAAAACTGGCTGATTCTTGTGACAACTTTAGGCTTAACAGAATATTCACTGCTGGACGCATTTTACAAGTTGAATAATTTTTCGTTTACGTGTTTTAAGTTAAATGAATCAAGAGCAAGTGGTATTAAAAAAAAAAAAAATTCAGTAAACTTGAAAATCGATGCAATAAAATCAAGTTTCGTTCTAAAATCTGGTCATTGAAAACCAGCTATCTCCGAAATATCAGCATATATATTTGATTGCCATAATGTTAATTGCTCAGCCACGTTTACAGCATGAGGCTGGATTATGAATGTGCCTCTATATTCTTCAAAAACAACCAGGCTGCACATAACGCTCGAGATAGGACTTAATCGTTCTGGTACTGTCTTTATTGACTACAACGAAAACAGTCTCTAACTGCTTAGATATTTTGCGATATGGAATGTAGTTTAGTTTGATTCCTTCGATAATAAAACCACACTTTTTTTTGATAGTTCAAATTCAATTCTATTTATAAATCAAAATCACGATTTGAACACATTAGCGCAACCGGCAACCGCTATGGTCGAGCAGGATGAACAAATACAAAGAGTAAAACCGAATAGTTAGAAATAAACATATTGTAATTTACTGAATGAGACTGCTCGCGAGTAGAATTAGTGGACGATTTTTTAGCGAATACATTATTATTACGGACACCTTTCATCTTAAATTTAACATTCAATCAGCAATCCACGTATTACCATTTGGTCTTTGCACAAGCCTATAAACGTTTTCATTCTCGACAGACAAATGACCGCTCCCTTCCTGCGTGACCGGTCACCCGTTAAAGTGCGACATTTAGATTCACTTCCCTTGAACAGAGCAGCCGTATCAGAAACCCATGAAGCATAAATGTTGATAGTTTTTTTTTTTTTTTTGCCAATAGAGCAGAGTGAGTCAAAATATAACTAACCACAAAGCCGTGTTGTCAGAGGAATAGTTTTACGCATTTATAATTTATAATGTGGAGATGCAATCATACCGCGTTTTGTAGAAGTAACGAAATAGCCACCACGGCACAAGTAGAGTCATGGGATTGCAGGAAACGACCAAAATTCCAATTGGAATTGTTTAAAAACGTTTGTATTTTCACTTCTTACAACCATGCGCCTTCTTCTTCTTCTTCTTCGTTTTTTTTTTTTTTTTGGTTCTTTACTTAAACTTCGTCAAAGGTCGTAAATGGTCAACTGCCACCATTTATTTATTTCTACTATAGCTTATGTTCTCACACTGATAGTCTAACAAATTTATTTGTTTTCCGACTGCGCCAGTTAGACCATTTATTGAATGCGAGATCATAAGATTTTTCAAACTAAACACAAAGCAAATATTGTTTTTATTCTTCCTTGCTTATGCTAATCTTTACCTTTGATTAGTCGTGGCTTGATTATTGACCACTTAAATTTAGTCTAATGCAGGTTCGAAATTTTCATTGAGAATCAGTCCAATGTGTTGTTCACAAACCATTTAATTAAATCAAAAAGGAATATTTACAGTTTGATACACGATTGCATTACAATTCTTTGATATTTCCAAATCTTCCTAATTCAAAGTAATATCCTGCTAGTCAAATATACACAAACTGAAAATAAAGCATACCTTGAGTAAGCTTAATTCTATATCAATATGCATTATCTTGTTGTATCCATAAACAATCACACTTGATATACATTCTTGTTCGGAATCATGTACAAGGCAGTACTGAACGAGAATTGTAACTATACGTGTATATGAATCTTTTGTCAAGACGAACGTGCTCCTTTTGTTTCTGCCGGCTCGTTTTTGATCTTCCCCCAAACTTCTTTGTCCGAGTCGTCGATTATTCTGTCCTTTTGGACCCCTTAACATGGCGGCAATGTGCAGCCGTTTCCTAGCGAGATGCCCCGACAATTTAACAGTTTTTATTATTCACATCACGTATACAAATTATACATATTATACTATTCAACTTGCATAATTATCACAATATTTCACAATACGATTCAATGCGCAGTACAATGTTACAAAATAAAATTCAAGTATTACTATCATATTCTGTTGGTACTAACACTTATTTTGGCTATTATTTTCTCATATATGCAGGTAGAATATAATATATTTCGAATGGTTTCATGATAAGTAACTGGTTTAGAGTAATGTAAGTTAGTTAATGCAAATATGTGTAACCAAGGGCCGTAACTATACATTTAAAAGAATTGTCAACATTCTTTAATCCCATAAGGTAGTTTCTCAATCTTTTTCTGAATACATATTCTGAGGTTATAGATTTAATTTCATTCGGAAGTTTATTTATAGCTACTCGTCGCAATGTACTCGAAAGATTTATGAAAAATTTCTTTGTTAGCCTTAGATACTTCCAGCGTGTTTCGACCGCAGCGCAATCCACAGTCTACATTATACACCAAGAAACTTTCAGTGTTTCTTTTTACATATAACAGACAACCCTAGAGATATAGTTTCTGAAATGGTAGAATTTTATATGATATACAGATCATTGGTTGAGTGTGCGAAGTCGGTAGTAGTTATGGCTCTAATTATGCTGTTTTGTATTCTTATTAATGGAAGGAGATGGTTGTAATAATCTCCACCCCAACAGGTGATGCCATATTGCAGTGAAGAATTTACCCAGGAATAGTATAAACATCTTAAGGATGCTGTATTTACAAATTTTTTAACATAATATATTCTGTTAATTATGAACCTAAACTTATTTGTTAAGAAAGTGGTGTGGGAGTTCCACTTCAAATTGCTATCGATATGGAGACCCAAATACCTGACGGTTTTTTTTTTTTTTTTTATTAAGCTACGGTTACAATTTAGGATGTCACAACATTTCCTTTCATGCCATTTTATAGTTATACTGTGATCTAATTTGTCTGTTAATGTAAAATACATATATCTCGTTTTGTCGGTATTAATGTTAAATCCGTTGTTGCTAAACCATGCTTAGTTTTAACATATCGCTATTAATCCGATTTTTTAGCTCTTCAAGGGTTGTTTCGGTGTATACTAAATCCGTATCGTCAGCAAAGGATATCATTTTGCCAAAACGTTTGTATTTACATAGACTATTAACATATATTATAAATAGGATGGGTCCTAGTACCGACCCTTGTGGGACTCCGTATTTTATTATGTTTGTTGTGCTTTTAAATATACCGTAGCTGGTATATTGTTTTCTATTATTCAGATAGGATCTGAACCAGTCATTAGTAATTCCCCTAATGCCGTATTTGGACATTTTCAATAGCAATAGGTCGTGATGAACATTCGAACGCTTTAGAACAAGTCGAACGCTTTAGATATATCAATATCAAGAAAAACAGCTGCTGTGTGCATTCCTTCATTTATTCCACTATAGACCTTTTTATGAAACTCCAATAGCGCTTTTTTAGTATTGCATCCGGATCTGAACCCATATTGATTAGTTGCGTAAAAGGATATTGTATTTAAATAGCTATTTAAGCGTTTGTTTTTTTTTTTATCAGAATTTCAATAAACTTTGAGATTGTGGATAGTATAGATATCGGTCTGTAATTTTTGATTTCATTTCTATTTCCTCCATTAAATAACGGTACAACTGAAGCAATCTTTAAGTATTCTATAAATTTACCATGTTCAAAGGATTTATTAATGATATTTTTAAAGAATTGTAATTTATGCCTAACGATAATGCTTAGCTTTTAACATTTATGTTGTCACATCCCACTTTTTTCCCTTTTTTTAATCCGATTACTACGCTCTTCACTTCATCTTCGTTTACTGCATGTAGATACATAGAATTCTTAATCCACGGAAGGTGACTGACATACTTTGCCCTTTCTGCAGGGTCGAAAACACAACTGCCATAGTTGGTAAAGTGGTTGTTCATTTCGTTAAGTATATCAGTGATGTCATTGCCCTCTGGAAATTCTCGCGTTTTCTGTTTTGTGTTACCTATTATCAATCGACACAATACCTCTCATCGTGGCGGACCCAGGTAAGAGAAGATAGAGAAACCTCAAAATCCTTCTCGACGATTCGGCTTATAAAGGCCCGGACTTCCGTTGTACGCATGCGCGCGCGTCTCTCAAATCTTCCATATATGGTCATGTGTTGACACCCGAACATGACGTCATACTTCGCGCGTCTTTTGAAATTGCCATATATGGACACCGGTTAACAGCGTCACATAATGACGACACGCGCCACGTTATTTTAACAAAGGCCTATGATTAAGTTATTACAAAATGCGAAATAAAACAAAAAAATTGACATTTCTTTAAGTGCGATTCCCCTAGAAAAACATGCAAAACAGAACATGATAAGTTACTTATCATGAGAGATTTAACAGTGTTGTTAGACTTATGTTGAGACAATTAGGCTATGAGGTGAACATTCCATCACTGTGTGCGTGTGTTCTTCTGCGGGTTTGCCTGTTTTGCAGAAAAAAAATCTGAGTTTCTGAAATTAAAAAAAAAAAAAAAAAAAAAAAAAAAAAACGTGTTCCATCCATCTGGGACCGGAAATTTATTTTTAGTTGAAGAGTCCTTATATAAAAAGTTCATGACCTGGGCGAGATTGGTACGCAAATTTTTCAAAGGACACTATAGTGTAGAGAATTCTTATTAAAATACTAATCCAGGATTCGATTTTGTTGTAGCTCGGACTGCTATTTTAAATAAACTGAATTTTATGTCATGGTTTCTATCATACAAACATGTTGTCCACTGTTGACTGCACTTTCTGGGTTCACTTTCAAACATCAAATGTTCTTCGAGCATATCCTCGCTCTGTCTTGTGCTACTTTGATAAGCGGGTGTATATGTGTGTGTGTGTGGGTGGGGGGGAGTTATGTGATTTTACTGTGAATTGTCTTTAAGAATTAACGTAATAATATTTATGACTTAGACGAATAATTATCGATTTCCTTCTCGATTCATTTTATTTTATTAATGAATTGATTTGGGATGATTTGCTAATGACATGCTAATTAATATTAATATTTCATTACAGTTCAAGTGGTTTTTTCTCACCTAAATTACAGCTAAAGATTAAGTAACAATTTCACACTTTTAATGTATATAACGCCACTTAAATCATGTAACTGAGAAGACCTCATGGTGAAGAAGATCGCAATTTCTTAATTCAGAAATTAATACGACCATGAGTTTATGTAGTAGCTTTCTTTTTCTTTCTTTCTGTTTTTTTTTCTTCTTTCTTTTTTTATTAATTGGGAGCAATTGCTAGCGACTGCTTTGAAAAGCTTTGTATAACTGTTCTCGCTTTTGGGAGGGAGCCAAAAGAAATACAAGAATATTTATTAGCATTTCCTTTTAACCTGTAGTAAAGATCACCTACCTCTCTTCCTTCATAATTTTTATTTTCAAAAAGTCTCATATACGACAAAATGGAACTTATGTTGACACTTTAACCAAACTTAAGCCTAATAATTTATATTTGTATTCAGAATATAAACAATAATACTGGGGCTACTTACTGAATTCAGATTCGTTTTTGTGTAAAAAAAGGATCGTTAAAACTTACTTGACTTTTTTTTTTATTTATTAAATATCGTATTAGTTCAACTAAATTAATTATTTGTGGTTACGCATGACTCAAAAAAGTTAAGACCGTGAAGCGTTGTTATTCAAATGTTCCCTGTTTATTTGTCTGTTTTGCAGAAAGGTTAAATAAAAATAATAATAAACTCGGCGTGGATGTTCGCGATTGTCTTTCAGGTGGAAGATGAATTTCATCATACAGTGTGAGATCACCATGCTGCTTACTGGAGGCCTGAAGTGGTTTGACAAATTCAATACTTGGTCTCTAGAGTAGGATTCGTTGACTAGTAAAAAATAACTCAATTAATAAAAATAGAAAAATAATCCTTAGCCCACCCAAGGTATTATTGAACTATAGGTGTACACAAAAACATTTCGTGAGTGGGAGCCACATTTTAAACGAAAATAATCTTCATTTCAGAAACCGTTCTGGTTTTTCAACAGAAGGTGTTTCATTCTAATTCAGGATCGTTATAACCCAGAGACACGCTGTCTTTTTTTATTTTTATTTATTTATTTTTTCTCCCGAATGTGCTGCGATGTTTGGATTAGCATTTCTTCTTAAACTCAAGTTCGTTCTTGGTGTTTCCCATGAACAATCTCCCACAATTTTCATACTTTTATGGGATGGATAAACGAATGAAAAAAATTAAAAATGCACGATTCGTCACCTGTATTTTCTAAGGGAGGTAATCTAGTCAAGTGGAGCTTAAACTCCTGTTGATCGAACCATCAACACAAGAAAGAAAATGAAACAATTTCGTTTTTTGTCTGTTTTTATGTTTAAGGAATCTGAGACTCCTTAAAAATGGGAATTAAGTAGGAAAGAGATAGCATTCCCAACTTAGTTAAGACATATTGCAGTTGATAGGGATGATTAGTAGACATAATGCTTTATCTATGAGGTCAAAGCATTATCTGTTAATAGTGTGTGTTCACCTGGCCAGTTTGCCTGCTTTATTTTGGTGTGTGTGTGGGGGGGGGAGAACTTCCACCTCCGTACGAGACTTGCTAGTTCACCTTCCGTTGAAAAGCCTTCATAAGGGGGTTTTCAGCTGCAGGCGAATTAATGTCAAACTGGAAGCCATAGGTTTTTGCGGGGGGGGGGGGGGGGAGGAAACCTTCCTCCCCCCCCCCGCAAAACAGGCAAAGTGGCAAGAAGAACACACACACACACACACACACACACACACACACACACACGATTAACAGATTTAATACATGGCCTCATAGCCTTAATTGCTTTGGCTGTCATTCAAAACACTTACTAGAAGTTCTCCTCAATGCCAAACCCTCGTATGCTTATAAGCGACGCGCACACATGTTAGATGTGCACGCGTGCTACCTCTTCACGACACATGCGCACAGCATACTTCTGTAGTTCGTGCGCGTCTTCATACTAGAGTCAGTATAAATCTCTTCCCCCCCCCCCTTATTTATCTTTTCTTTCGTGTAAGGCATTCGGATTCGATAAATTCTTTTTTTTTCTTCGTATAGTCCGTCCGTTATTCTGTAGAATTTTCGAAAAATGGACAACCATTTTTCAGTTTCAAATTGAATTTTTCCGGTAATACAAACGACACAAGAGGAGCAGTTATTTGTTTTCTTTAAACTCTTTATAAGTTTCGTACCGATTATCATGAAGCGTTTTCCAAAGTAATTGGAAAAACACGTTTTTCTGGCGGGGGGGAGATGAAAATTTGGAAAAATAATTTGCAAAATATTGGACCACCTTAATTTTTTAAATGAGATTTTAGGAGTTTTCTTATCATTTGTACATCAAACCCATCTTCGTAGAAAATTTTAGACTTCTTCAGTCCTGCCGGAAATGGTAAATATTTTGATCTGCATTGTTAGAGCGTGCATAAATATGATAGATATCCCCACCCCCTCTTGTAAATAGCGTGTTATTGCGTATTGTGATTTTCTAATGAATTAGTTAAGTATTAACACTGGATAGCCAATTCAGGTGTGTGTGTGGGGGGGGGGGATACAAGAAAATTAGAACCCATGGTTTCAAATACCTTAAGCCAGTTCTGATTATTAGCACAGAATGATTAAACATCGGACAA
The DNA here is from genome assembly GCF_054136105.1 of Typopeltis vanoorti. Lineage (NCBI taxonomy): Eukaryota > Metazoa > Arthropoda > Arachnida > Uropygi > Thelyphonidae > Typopeltis > Typopeltis vanoorti. The sequence goes on from NC_143550.1 coordinate 160,669,746, forward strand.
TTAATAAAATGTTGCCTTAATCCTATTTTTAAGTGCTGCAACTTCTCAATGGTACGTAGTAGATTATTTGATGTTTTTTTTGGGAGGGGGATCAATATTTTACGTCAGCAGGTTAAGAGTCTGTTATATTATTATATGACATTTTGTCGTGGGGTTTAAAAATACGAAAAAAAAGATTGCTTTAGAACACGCGCATAGTTGGCTGATTGAATAGTTCTTTCACTTTACATGCAATGAGCTCTTACTATCATGTTCATAGAAACTGTATCACTTGTTCTATGATATTTTGGTCATTAATTTGAATGCCTATTTGAAAAGGGATAATAACACAATAATTGTCACAAATAATGAAAAAGTTGGACACTTTTTTCAACAAACGCCCAGGAAGAAGTTGGACTTGGCAATCACCGAATGGAGACCAAAAAAAAAAAAAAAAAATGAAATTGACTACATTTTAACAGACTGTAAAAGACTGGTACAAAATGTTGGTAAATAGGCGAAACATATTTCAACGTAGATTCTGACCACAGACTCCTCAGTGCCATTATAAGAATAGACCACAAAAAAGAACAACATATCAGGGCAACATCAAACCACAAAAGACAACCCAAACAAATAGACTACTACCACAAGTTCAAGAAGTACATAGAAGAGACTGAATGGACTATTAAGAACCGTTACATAAACGATGACTATATTGACTTTATTAATAAATTCAACGAGTGCAAGAAAAAAAATCAGAAATTCCTGTGAAACAAAAAAAAAAAGAGAACGACTCTCACCTCAAACTATGGAACTACTGAAAAAGAGAAAAGAACTAAAGAAATCTGAAGAAAATTTTCTAGAATACAAAATTATTTGTAAGTTACTAAGGAAAAGAATTTCAGAAGACTACAAAGCTTTCAGGATACAAAAACTAAGAGAAGCAATGCAGGCAAAAACCAGCCTGAAAAAAATAGATTAAATTTTAAACAGTCAATTCCATCTGCTTTACAGGATCAAAATGGAGAAAAACATACTAATAGAAAAGGGATAGAAGAAATTGTGCAGAATTTTTATAATGATCTCTATGCAACTAAGTGCCAAGTTTCAGAACCTATCATTCCAAAACCAAGCAATATACCAGATGCACTTCCAGAAGAAATAGAACATGCCCTTAAGAAAATGAGTAAAGGTGAAGCCTCAGGACTTGATCATGTTAAGGCTGAAGAAATCCAACAAGGTGAACCAATTATTTTCAAAACGTTGGCTGCCAGATTCACGTGGTACTTCAAAGAAAGAAAGATTCCAGAGGAATGGAAGATTTCAAAAACCATACTTCTATTCAAAAAAGAGAACAAGGAAGACAAAAAACTATCGTCCAATCTGTCTAATCTCTCACATATATAAAATCATGAACAGAGTAATACTGAACAGAATCCAAAACACTCTCGAAGACAACTCCAGTAGAGAGCAGGCAGGATTCAGAAGAGGCTTCTCCACAATAGATCATATCCAGGTCATTTCACAACTAACAGAAAAATGTAGAGAATACCGAATCCCTCTATGTTTCCTCTTTATTGATTTTAAAAAAGCATTTGATATCATAGAACACAATGCAGTCATCAGTGCCTTACTGGAAATAAATGTGGATCCTACGTACATCCACATGATAAAAGAAATTAACAAAAATCAGACCACACAAATAACCCTATTTGATCAACCTATAAATATAGATATAAAGAGAGGGGTCTGTCAAGGCGATGTAATCTCCCCAAATCTATTTACCAGCACTTTAGAATGCATTCTGAAAAAAAAAAAAAATAGACCTAAACGGAGGAATAAGCATAGATGGTGAAAAACTACAAATCCTTATGTTTGCCGATGATCTAGTACTGATATCCCACAACCCAAAAGACCTAGAAGAAATGGGTGAAAAAATATACACAAACAGCAGTAAGATAGGCTTAGAAATGAATCTAGAAAAAACAAAATGGATCAAAAACATCTACACAAGTGACAGTCACGTATGTATTGATGGCATCCCTATAGAATGGGTTGACTCCTACAATTACTTAGGACAAACAATAAAAATGAATAATGATTTATCTGAAGAACTAGCAAAAAGAAAGAAAGCTGCATGGCTATCATTCAACAGACTAAAAGAAACACTTACTGATCCAAATCTTAACATCTCTGCGAAGGCAAAACTATTTAATAATGACATTTTTCCATCACTCACATATGGATCAGAAACATGGAACACAACAAGAAAAGAAGAAGAAACTCTCAGAATAACTCAGCGTGCAACAGAACGCAGGATTTGTAACATCAGCAAAATGGAACATGTTAGAAACACGGAACTAAGAAAGAGATCAGGCATAAAAGATGTGGTAACTGCAGTATATGAAAGCAAGATGAGATGGGCAGGTCACATAGCCAGAGTCAGGGATAACAGATGGATATATAGAATACTCAACTGGCAACCAAGAATAAAGAGAAAACTTGGAAGACCACCTACAAGATGGGAAGATCCACTAATGAAATCTGTGGGTATAACATGGAAGAGAGAGAGGCTCGAGATCGTTGGAGGCATCTTAGTGACCTGCACTCATGGAGAAATCCTGAGTGAAACACAGGTCCATCAAGGTAATGAAGGTAATATAATATTTTTATTTTTTTGATTAATACTTGTCTCTTCTTAGTAGATGCGATATAATTAGGATAACAAACTTGAAAAATTTGCAAATATTTCAAAATGGGTGGACTGATATTTTCACTGCAAAAACAATTACCGATATCAAAATTTAGTTCAACTACACAGTTTTATTGACATTCAAAGCCAAAAATTCACTTTTTTTGCTGTTTAGTACTTCATGTGTCTTCTCTTGCCTTTATTACAGCTTGGTTTCGGCGATTAACATTAACGAGGCATTAACAAAATCAAATTCCTGACGAATGCAACTGTCAATTCATGATTACATATCATTATAATGGCTTCTTCTTGTGTATTTCAGTCTTCATTTGGTACCACAAATTCTCAATAGGATTGAGATCTGGGCTGTTTCCTGGCCATGGTAGTCGCTGAATCGAGTGTTCATCGAGCCACTTCTACAGCAAAAAATAAAGCTCTCTGGGAAGTACTGAACTCAATTCATGGTACATTTTAGAATTATAATAGCATTACTTACACATTTTGCCCTATGACAAGGGCCATAGTCATCTTGAAAGATGCAGTTTGTCGTTACGGTAACGTGATCTCTGATGGCAGGCAGCAACTCTAAAATTTTCTGGTACACTTTTGTGCATTCACCGAACCTTTTGTGAAATGCAAGCGACCAACACCATAATACGACATGCAGCCTCAAATCATCTGATTAACTGAGAATTTGGCTGTTGACACGAGACAGTCGGGGTTGAATTTTTCCCCGATCGTCTTCGAACTGTCTATCTGTCGTCGACGTTCTGCTAGTTAAACTTTTTCTCGTCAGAAAAACTTACTCTTTTCCACTGATCAGGGATCCATTTGGAATGCTCTTTGCACTAATTTAATCGAGCATATCTCTTTTTTTTTGGCTAACCATCGCTTCTTTTTTAGGGCGCCTGGCTATCGGTTCCTGTCGAATGAGTCTTCTCCTGACAGTTACAGATTGCCACAACTCCCGTTGTTCTTAGTCCCGTTTCAGTTCTCCGGACGGTGCATGGCGCTTTTTGAGGCGGAGCTTCTTTAGAACTCGATCTTGGCATGGTGTAGACAGTGGCTTTCTTCCTGTCACCTTCTTCCTTTCAGCAGATCTAGTTTCCTTCACTATGACAGTAGCCGTACCACAGTAGATTTACTACAGGACACCCTTTTAGCCATTTCACGAGGCGGGGGGGGGTAGGAATAGTCTTCTTTATTCATATCGCACTTTTTCTGCGAGGTGTTAACCGCACGTAACTAGCCATAGCTATCTTCGCACGAAAATGCGAAAACTAGCTCTTGCTGTCAATTTATAGCATAAAAAATTCTGATGCAATAGCAGCAACTATTGCATTATACAGAAACCGTGGGAATGATAGAGGATGCAATACAAAGAAATATCTAATGATAAACCAATGAAAATGACCACTCAACTATTAAAAACTGTATTTGTGTAAGGTGATGCGGTTTCTATGAACATGAGTGTATTTCCACAGCTGAATTCGAACCACTTAAAGGCATTCACTGCCTCGGACAGGGGCACGCCAAGGGTATTTGCCGCCCGGATGCAAAGTTTTATCGGCGGTCCCCAATAGTGCATTGTATGATCCAAATTAGATATTAGCTACATAAAATGCCGCCCTATCAATGTTGCTTCCCGGGTGCGATGCACCCTTGGGTTGGTGCGGCCCTGGCCTCAGGCAGAGAATGCCTTTAAGAGCGGATGATTTTCCCTGTCAAGTATGAGACCTACCATCCTGCTTTTTACCGGAATGGCTTGAACAAATTTCATGTCTGGTCTCTAAGGTGTAAGACTTCCTGGTTGTGTAACTTTTAGCCCGTCCATGTGCTATAGATTTACAACTTTTTGCTGGTGGGATTGTCATATAAAATGAGTGATTTTGTTAACAAGCGGAGCGTTTTCGTAATAGTCTGTTAAAGGAATGAAATTATGAAAAAAAAAAAAAAAACATATTCTGTCTGCAAGGGAAAATTTCTCTTAAATTTTATTCATATCTGTCAGTTATGTGTTGCTTAATATAAATTTGCTTTAATTTTTTAATAATTAATGGAGAAAAAAAACAACAAAAAACTTCCGGCGTGTTTGATGGAAAGGAAGAAGGAAGAACATTTGTTAGGAACAGGTGCACTTGCATAGAGCAGGTGTGGGACTTCTACGTCTGTTCTTTAGAACGAACACTTTTCTGAGTCATTTCTCAAAGTTAAAATCTTCAGGAATTGAAATTCAATTACAGTAACTTGTTCTACTCTTACTCTCTAAGAAATTGCCCATAATCCCCACTTAAGAGTGGAATAATAATACTTATCTTTAAAAATAATGCACAAATTTATTTTGTATTTGTAAAAAAAAATAAAAAATAAAAATAAAATAAATAAATGAAATAAAAGCATTGAAAAGTGTGCAGTTTAACTCACGATATAAATAATTTCATTTTGCGTCTATTAAAGCATGTTTTGCTACTTAGGAATGATTCAACTTCGTGCACGTCTTGGGAAGAAAAAAAAAAACGACTCTGTGAATTTTTTAAACTGTTAGCAAAAGAAGCTTGAAAATATTTGCGTAATTAGATATCTATTCACGAAATCACGCATTCAGCATGTGTTACCAAATCTTCTATTCATGACGCATGCGCTTGGCAAACGATAACATAAGATGCATCATGTACTAATGTTATAACACTTCAAGATGCAATGTAGTATTGGATGTGTCAAATAATAACAATAATCATGGGTTAATTCATACTAATTCAACGAAGTTTATTATTAAAAGACAGTGTATAATACTAATTCAACTTTTTGAATTAGTATTATACTAATCTTTTATATCTTTTACGCTGCTTCTGAGAATAGGCACCACCTGACTGACGATACGTTACACTTCGTTTTAATGAGTACAGCTTTTCTGCTGCCAGAACGGTTTTGGAAGATTAATTTTTATTTATCCTTTCAGTGCTCCGCTTGACCTTTGTATTTTACTTTATTTTCTTTTCCCCTTTCCCCCCAATAGTCGTTGCAGATATCCCATCTGGAACAAACTCATCAACTACCAGTTATATATAGTAGCGAGCAGGTTATTTTCAACTGGTCCGACACAAAAATCCCTCTCCCCTTATACTATACACCTCTCGCACGTGTCTACTGACGTCATTTGTGACGTTCATAGCTCTGTTTTCGTCGAAGAGTATGAGCCAAAACGAACAGGGTTTTTTCATTAAGTTTATTTTTTACTAAGGAGAGTAGAATATACTTAAAAAAAAACATCGCCCCAAAACTGTTCCTGTTTCGCTTTTTTTTTTTTTTTGTCCCTCCCATGGTATGTGTGTTGCTGGAGATATGCCAGACAGAGGGGGAAGGGAAGGTATCGGATGCTGTACTTCAAAGAGATATAAGTGGAAGACCCATCTATTTGGGCAATCGCCTTTACATACGAATGTTAAAAATATATATTTATACATATTTTTTTAAGTTTTAATCGGCTTTTTCTGATTTATTTTCCTCGCAGCTGAATAAACGAACACATTGCAGGTGGCGCATCTTCTGCTTATAATATATTTGATAAATTTACCAAACGAGTGTAAGTGTTGACACTTTATTGTTTATGAACAGTCACGTGTTTTTTAGGCACGTTGCAGCATGGTTGTTGAATAGCGTTGTACGCAATGGAGAAAACCACAGAAATTAGGTAAGTGAAGAACCTTATTTGCTATTGCATTCCCTTATCCCAGTGTAGTATCCCATTTTTTTTTGCATAGCTACACGCTTTTCTCATCTTTTCTTTCTTTCTTTTTCTTTTCTTCTATGTTAATAATCCACTATCATTGTCAAACTGCTTTTGTATAGTAGGAAGAATTCTGAGGTTAGTCCAGGGGTCACCAAAGTTATTTGCCCGTCGATCCCTTCAAGCGTTTCTTGACTTCTTATCGACCCCCTATATTTTACTATTACGTAATTATAATAGGACAAGCAAAAAAAAAAGACGCTTATGTGAGTTTTTAGATTGTTTATTTTATAGTTACAGTGTTTATTGTATGTATAATATAGTATATATTATTATATTACTATCATTAGTAATATCACTGGTATGACTAGTGATATTAATAAACTACTGGTATTAATATCACTGGTATTACTACCAGCGCTGTTCAACTCTTCAACATAGAGAAGTTTAGTTCGTGAATGAATAACGATTGAATTATAATATGTATGTTGATGAATTTTAGAACATTAACGCTCACTTGTATGTCGATGCGCAAAAATGAGATTGGGATTGAATACTTGTATCAGTAAATAAGAACCACGCACGTGTTGCAATCTCGCTCCCACTGCGCCGGCTGGCAGGAACCACCAACATCCGTTTATTGGTAAATACGTAATTTTGGCCTACTTGATTGGCCTCAGTAACTATTTTCATGACCTTGCTCCATCTTACAGGTCCTATTCATGGACCTGTAAGATGGAGGTACTGATCCCACGATTCACTCTTGATTGCGTTGTCATTACCTCCATGTCTTTTGTCATGGAGGTAATCCAAGTTATCGAATTATATATTACCCATACAATGATGTCTTATATTTTCCTGTCGACCCCTGAGCCCGAATCGACTCCTAGCAATGTCATATCGAACCCTTTGGCGACCACTGGGTTAGTCTGTAACTAAAGAAAATGCACGTGTTTTAAAAACCAAATACGTTTAATGAAGGAAAAAACGGTTCTAGAATTATATTCATATTAACCGTTTTTGAACATCAAAATCACGAACTGTTTATTACTGCCTGTACCATCACTATTTAATAAAAAAAAAATAGTGATAGACTTTTATTTAGTGGTTATTGTTCAGTTGATACACTAGAGGGAGCTTCTGTTGTTATTGCCGGGCTAATTTATTCTTTAAAGTTATATAACCGTATTCACTAAGAATGTATTTTTAATGACCTTGAAATAGCGTTTCACCTGTTTCGGTTACCATGGTAACAAGTACTGAAAGTTACTCGTGAATACGTAAATACCATAACGAATAGTTCTTTCTTTGCATAGAGCATGCTTTGGAAAAATACACGCAAATGAAACGCAAATTTATTGTTGTCCGCTCTCGTATTTTTTGATACTACCCGAAATTGCTGCCAGTAGTTTGAAGCTCGTGGAAGACACACTTAAGTTATATTTAGCATGTCTTAATTTCCTTTTCATCTCTTTTACTCCCCCCCCCCCTTGTTTTTTTAACTCTGTTCTTGCACGTGTTTGACTCGTGTGGGGTTTTTGTTGACGCGTGCATCTGCGTTTACGTGTTTGCGAACATGAAGTCCTTGTTTTGATTTGACTATTGCAGAGGGTTTTTTTTTTTTTTAATGCCCTTGGTCCAACCTAGTACTCTTTCGCATTTTTCTAGGTTTCGTTCCGTTAGTTGACTTTAGTGGAAAAGCATGTTGATTTGTTTGGTTTAATAAATGGACTTTGTTTAATATCAGCGTCCACATCCCACTGTAATATAATGTATTGGTTGAGCTGTATAGATTACAACGGTTATTAATTTTAACGATCGCTGAAACCTATAATAACCATCATGATTTTGATGCGCTAGATATTAATTTGAGGGGCTGGTCACAAATTCAGAACATTTACTCGTAATTAAAAAAAAAAAAAAAAAAAGGCTATTGTCGTATGCTTTTGGAAAATCGTATATTCAAAAGTATACCATATACTGAATTGAAGCGATTGTGCTAAGCAGAAACCATCAAAATATTCTAAGATTTTTTTTTTCTTGAAAAAACAAACTGGAAAATGTATAATTTTAAAAAGAAAAGATACTCCCGCACAAGATTTATGTTTATAATTAAATTTATACTTCTTCCGGCTTGCTATATGCCAAGAGGTCTTTTCCAAGAACATTTTTTTATTTTTTTATTCCAGAAATATTCGAAAATGGCTTTATGCATATTGAGTGGCTAATTTATTGGCTCCACCTAGGTAATAGTGAGTAGTATTCACTCTTCTTAGCTTCTATTGGCTTGGAGGTGCCAAAACGCATTGCTCAATGATGCTGGCTTGTAAAAACTCGTTAACCACACTTTCCTCAGATTTGATGGCGCGAGATCCCTGTCTTTACCAGCTAGTTCCATATCGTTCTACAAACTTTCGGATGGGTTTAGATTCAGTGACAGAATAGGTCTGTGAAGTGTTTTAAAGTCACTGTCATACTCCTTCGAGCAGTCTGCGCTTTGTGAGATGGTGTAAAAAACTGTTACCAGATGGTAATAAACTTGCCTTCAATTAGGCACCGACTCTACTGGTATCAGGAAGCGGTGTTTACCAAGAAAACACTCCTATCACCAGTCATCAGAAGCATCACGCACAACATCGCATCAGTTAGCTCTTTAACGGGTTTTTCATCCCACAAAACATGCAAACCAGCCAGAAGAACATGCGCAATTAACAGGCACACACACTGGCCTCAGAGCCTTGGTTGCTTCTTCGGCCATGATCCCAAATAGCAACAGAATATGTCCCCAACCCCATAAAACGTAATCCGTTTCTACTGAAGATGTGACCTTTCACCTGTACAGTTTCTAATCCTATGCAAACCCGTCCAATCTTACATCGCTCCCAAATGTTTTCGTATTTGGGACGATGTAAAAGAAAAAAAATATATATTCCCTAGACATCCTTGAGGCTGTCCAGAAGAGTACACAAGGTTGCCTGCATTCCAGAATCCTTCTGCAGTCACTGTTGTACTACGCTGCCATTTAGATGCATTTAGTTCATCTGTTAGATTGTGTACTACTCTTATGAGTCTTCAACAGTGCTCCGGTCACCGAACTGTAAATGGCTGCGTATCTTCTGACTGTTTGGCCATTCTCGGTACATTCTAGCCCGCTGTGTGCTGATTTCGAAACAGTCTGATACTTGTACCAACTATCATATCGCGTTCCAAGTTGCATAACTCGCACTTTTGATCCATCATTGTGTGGGAATCGTGCGGAGTCTCTCTTTCTCTCTCTCACCTTGTTACTGCCTAACTTATATATTGCCCGGAATTCTTTGAAAGAACATTAATAGCTCAGTCGGTTTTGACGAAGCCCTTTGGTAGGAAAGACCTGGATTCGATCCCGTGTATGACGCTAGGAATCTTTATCAGGGCTTTTCAGTTAAAAGAAAAATATTTATCCTAAGAGAGATGCAGCAAAGGAAGAATGGTAGGTTAGCTGCATTAAATTGCCTAAAAAACCTCTTATGGAGGGACTCAACCTATCTAAGGAAGGACGAGAAACGGTGGATGGATGAATTCTCTGAACGAAATAGTGGATGTCAGGGATGGTAACAGTGATCATTCACTTTATATTACGTGCTTTGTTATTATTATTTTCTAAAGAAGTAGATTGCTATTAACAGCTCTTTTTCTTAGCTAATCTTTTTCTTTGTATATTTCAGGGTGGTAACGATGAAACCGTTGCTGGTATTCGAGCGACGGTTGACCGTCTGGGCCCTCTTCGTGTTCTTGCTCATCACTTACGTCCTCAACAGTCTGTGGTACGTAAATAACTTTGACCTTCATCTTCCTCGTCGGCCTACTCCTAGTGCTATCTGGTGGCGATTAGCGGCGGAGCCATACAACATGTCTTTGCTTAACGGAACGACGGACTTCAGCACGTTAGTTGATCGCACCGACTTCCGTTTCCTTATCAACAACCAACGCTGCAAACGAGCCAAGGATCTGTTCATGGTCGTGTTCATTCACAGCGCGCCTGCCAACTTCAGAAAGCGTCAGGCAATCCGTCGCACTTGGGGAAGAGAACAGAATCTCCAGAACGACCCCATGAGGGTGATATTTCTTGTGGGGGAAGTCACCGATGCCACCATAGATCAAGCGATCCGTCGGGAGAGTGCCCTATATCAGGACATCGTCCAGGGTAATTTCGTCGACAGTTACCGCAATTTGACCTACAAACATGTGATGGGATTGAAGTGGGTGACCTACTTCTGCAGAAAGGCGAAGTATGTGTTCAAGACAGACGACGATATCTTCGTGGACATCTTCCAGTTGGTGGACTATCTGAAAGCGACTTTTGACAACGGATCTCCTCGAAATCTCATGATGTGCTTCCTCATCAAGAATCCGTATGTTAAGAGAAGCCAAAGGAGCAAATGGCGAGTCACCTTCAAGGAATACCCAGGAAAGTATTATCCCCCTTACTGTTCGGGTTGGGGAATCATCATGTCCCCAGATGTGGTCTTTAACTTGTATCTCCAATCTTCGCAGGTACCCTATTTCTGGGTGGATGACGTCCATGTCTCTGGAACTTTGGCCCAGAGGGCAGGCATATCGCATATCGACTTCACTAATAAACTTGCCCTCACAGAGAGAGAAATCCGTAGATGGTTGGAAGAAGAGGACATTGTACGACCCCAACTTTTTGGACATCCTGATGCTGATGTGGACACCATATACGCTCTGTGGAACAAAACCATCAAATATTATGAATGGACTCGAACGTACAGGAGGCGTCATCTGGAAGAGAAAACGTGAAATTCTCGCTTCCTCGAAGCATTACAGCTACTATAATTCCCCGATTATTTGGTGGACATTGGTGATAGGTGCACTCATCTCCGGGAGGATGTTATGTTCTTGATGGACGGCGAACTGTGAATTATATAGATTCGCTCAATTTAAAAGAAAAAAATCTCACATAAGAGGGCGAAATCCTCAGGTTTTAACCGAATCTCGCTGGCTGGTCCTTACTCTAAACTGTTTGAAGTTGTTTTTGTAACTTCAGTATTGCTACGCTGGACGTTTTGCGCTGGGTGCTATAAACGTCCTAATGTAGATGACAATCGTTGCCAAAGAACAAACACGGGTTTTTTATTTATAGGACTTAGCAGCTTATAACCAAGTTAATTCTCATGTATGTTTAGCCATTTTTTTTAAATTGTTAGTCTCTTTTTTGTGTTTAGGTAGATGGTAAACAGCTAATAGCACAGATTTGTGACCTGACTACGCATCTTTTTATGGTCTTCCATGTTCGTTTTTTGCTTTACTGAGAGAATTTTGGGGCACTTTAAGCCAAATTTTCTTATAAGATTTTGATTTTGACTGTTTACTATTAGGAATTTATCACGTTGTCTTCCAAAATTTCTGCTTTATACATTTGAAATAATTGTTTACAATTTTTGCTGTGAAGTTTCAGTAAATATATTTTGAGTAAGATGTGTGGTATTCAAAATCACTTAAGTATGTGAATACACCTCTTTTTACACAATTCAGACCGAGACAGCATTCGTTTCTTTGTCTGCCTCTAGAGAATGCTGTTTAATTTTTTTTTAATAGTATGGGTCCAATAGAAAGAAACCGAGGGGAAGGAAAAGAAATGGAAGAAACGAAAGGAGTAGATATTTTTTCTTAGAGGTTCAAAACCGCAAGTTTATTTATAAAATAAGAAAAGGATGCTGAAATCGAGAGGCTTGCTTCTCATCTACTTTTCTCGATACATGTTTTCTTAATGTAACTTACTATGTAATAATTGCCACATTACAATACTCTCTTCGAAGGGTTCCTTCACATCTTATAGAACGCTTCTTTTTTTTTCCTTTCAGGTTTCTACATCCTCTTCCTCTGTGACAAAGTCCTATAAACCCTCTGCTTGCAGTTGCAAATATTGAACTTCTCTTTCCTCAGAACAAAATAAGCAAGCATAAAAATTATTTTTGCAGATTCCAAAACTTTTACATGCTTTAATTTAAAAAAATGATAGTACATAAGAAATTTACGTCTCTATAATTCACATCGGGCCAAGTGGAGGAACTATAATATATTTTCTACATACCCAGATGATATCCCTGTATACTAGTTCGTGCTTTCATTTCAACGTAATTTATAATGAACACATAAATTGCATCCAATTAGTTCCACTTCGTCAGTTTTTACAACTCCCATCGTTGGAGCAATTCACAAGCATTCAATCTCTCTCCCTCTCGCTCTCTCTCTCTGAGTCATGTTTGGGATCTTAATTTTAATTCTGTAGGCACCATTAAAGAACATTATTTTTCGCAACCCATTATTATAATATATTTAAAACATGCAGAATGACTTGCTTGTTATACAATGGAAGTAAAACAGTGCAAATTTCGAACCAGACTCCATGTTTCAAAAAACCTGTTCAACCTAATAATATAAGTGCATGCAGAACACATGACTGCTTCGACGCTGATTCATATTAATGCAATTCGCAGTGGCTATCATAATGTACAGCAACAATTCTTTTGAATTGTTTTTACTCCTTTTCTTCTTTCTTGGCCGTTTCATGGTGTTGAAATTCTGTTTATGGGAGACGTCAGCTGAGTCTTCTACAACCACAGTTAAGAGACCATGTCGGAATCAAAGCATGTATCAGATGTTAACCGATTTGGTTGATGGATCAAGCCCTAGCTTTTTTATTTTTATTTTTAAAATCCCTTCATCTGTTTTAGAGTGTACGAAGAAAAGAAATTCAACAGATACTTGTCCAGCTCTTTGCGAGCATATATGCATAGCAGTTAACCGATGAGGATTGACTTGGGACCTATGCATCTTGATATATGATATATCCGGTTCATTGTAGCTCGCTGCTTGGCAGATTAGTTGACTCATTGCGAAGAATTTCATAGCAGCATCGCCTACAATTTTATATTCAAGTGTCCACCTGACGGCGACTTTGATGAATTTGCCACCAAACATACCATGAAACGTCATACGCTATTCGTAGACGTTTATTGTGTACGCCTTGGTTTCTTGATATTTGGGCCTACCGTGTATCCCCATACTCGTTGGCTTTAGCGCAGTCTGTATGGGTTGTAAATTGGAGAACTTTATCCAGTTTCTGTTCAGTACTTAGTGATCGTCAGAGAATGGCGATGCATATCTTCTTTACGATAAGAACTGCAGCGCATTGATCTTTTAATGATACTGATACGCCACTTACTGAAGCACACCTCCAGTTGAAGCAAAGACGACTGCAATTTCTTAGTAATCAAACCTGGTGTTAAAGATCAGGTTATTAGAACGGTGTCATCGACATGTATAGGATCGTAGGCATGTAAGGAAAGTCAGTCATAAAGATGTTCAAAAGTAAATGAGATAGTAAGGATCGTTAGACGAACACCTGCTACATCTCTTCTTTATTCCATCTATTTTTACTCTGAATATGCAGTTATTAAAGCACGGGTTGACTAGAAACAGAGTCGGGTGGGAAACTGGCTATGAAAAGTTTGTCGAGTAGTCAATAGTGCAATGTTTTTATCAAAAGCATTGGCGATGGCTATAAAAGATTGTACCAGTGTGCTGCCACCAAATGGAGCCTACTGTAGTACCGCAGAATACATTTCGAAGGAAGGCAAACTGCTTTTATTGGATGATTCTTACTTCTTTTGCAGTTTCCCAAAGAACAAAAAGTGTTGTCCTTTCGGAGATCTTCCCTGTGCACGATAGCCAATTGACTAGGTGGTAATTTTCAAGAAACTGAATTGGTTTCGGGATTGAATACGTCGTCTAGTTTCGAGATACTTGGGAAATAGAGCATCATGCTTTTATGTGATCGATCATTTGTAACCTTGGATTTTTTTTTTTTTTTTTTTTTCCCTGAGTCGCTAAATACTTTCTCCTTCGACAATGACTGGCGTAAGACGTTTCAGTCAGCACAAAAATCTTTCGTCATTCTCCATAAAGATTGATCATCCATATTCAATGAATTGAGTTTCAAAGCCATTATTGGTTCCAAGGGTCTTTAAGCAGCACACGCACAATAGACTAGATTGGTGTTCTATATGAGAGCCCAACGTCTTTCAGTACCATTTTCACGAATGAGATGTTAGACTTCTTCTGGCAGATAATTAAGAAATTCAGGGTGGCTGATATTTGCTTTTCTATATCCAACACTGACCTGTCATTTTTGCTTCGTTGAGTTTACGACGAATTGGGCTAACAGATTCCTGGAGGGTAGCGGAGATTTGCACAGTTGGAAGGTGGACAGTTGGGAATGGCGCCTAGTTCTGAGTCCAGCTGTAGTATACTCTCGTTGTGCAGCTGACACTTGCGTGCCACGTTCTTTACCACAGCAGTTTTCTAGGTATTCATTTTCGCTGAAATCATTGAAGACGTATGACTACTATGTTCCTGATAGCACACCTTAAGTTTTGCCATTGCAATTGGTAGGTTCAGCTGTTCCAAGCAATTTGGCGTTTAGATATCTTGCGACTAGTACGGCTTGGTAGTACTTACACCTCATTAAGGTCAGATTGGGGATTTGCGTTTGGGGAGGGTTGTGAAATGTAGGTTTTTAGGCTACTCGTGTTAGACTACTTGATTCTCAATCCCGGTGATCCCAATGTTGGTAGTTTTGTGGTGCATTGTACTACACTTGATAAAGAGGGCAGTACCATTCTCTCATTTCGTAACAGCATGCATTTCCTAATTTTTAGTTTATTGGCAGATTGCAAATGCGTTTCATTGATAAGGATGATTTCAGGATGGTAGCTAGTGGAAAGTTCCTGCAGATAGTACAATTCACTTCCCAAGAGGTTATCTGTAATTAGTTGGGCTCTCTGTTACCACATGTTCGTTTGACTCCAGAAGTACTGTACTAGCTTTGGTCCTTCATGTTATTATTCCTCGATGGATATTTGTTCAGGAGATCTGTGTGGTCGTTGTCAATTAAACAGAAAATGACTACGTCCTTATAGATGGCGGAGCATAGGACTGCTGCAATTTGTACATTTGTCTCCAATTTTCAGTTTTTTCACAGGAGGTCATAGGATGATTTTTCTGCATTCAGAACAAAATTTGCCTTGCAGCATTCGGCATGCTCGAATCACTGACAGTAACGGAATTGACTGGTCGTTGATCTATGTCCCGAAATCTTAGGTTTAATAAGCAACTCGCAAAATCGCGAGCTGTTTTGAGATCATGAATTTCGGCCTGCTTTATTGATCTCGACCAGCACAAGTGGTACTGTCCTTGTTTGCTTTGAACATATGAAACAACCTTCATGAGTATGATAATCCTTGTTTTGAAGGTCTATTGGGAATTCTTCAGAAATAAGTTTCCGCGATGACTCGTAACACCACTTTTAAGCTTTTCTCCCATTTTTAGGGCGAAAGTATAGCAAGAATGTTTTTCTCCAGTAAGAACTTTGGAAGGTTACGATAATCACCGTCTTAGGCTGGATGTAGACACCCTCGTCCATGTTTTGACTCTAAAGAAATTACTCGATTTTAAATGGCAGCACCAACTGCTCTCCATTGATCTTTGGCCCATAAGATGACAGAAGACGCATGTTTTTGCATCCATGAGGGAGGGGTGTACTTTCACTGATAAAAAGTTTTTTTTTTTTTTTTTTTTTTTTTTTTTTTTCTGTTGACTTCTTGGAATCCTTTCGGTCCTTGAGTTTTTTTCGGAAATAGGATGTGATGTGGCTTGAGGTTGATGCTTTGGATAACAGTAGGTCCAAGGGCTGCGTTCAAGGGTGCATCGGAATCGAATGTGTACTCGATCGGACCATTTCGTTTCACGAAGTTCGCCTAGATTTCTGAAGTGGACGAGAGCCTGTTCGAAAAGCACAGAACCTTTATAGAGGCTTTTCAACTGCAGGCGAGTTATCGATCTCATACGGAAGTGCTTCCCTCCCGAAAACCCAGGTTTTTCATCCCGTGTAACAGACAAACTGGACAGAAGAACACACGCAATTAACAGGCATAATATATTGGCCTCATAGCCTTAGTTGCCTCGGCCGTCTCCCAAACAACAGCAGCAGCAACAACCATTTGATATATCATGGAAGTATGTTCAATCTCAAGGTTTTCTCAGCAGCTGAGCTCTTCCATTATCAGGGAACACGATCACCAACTTCCGAACGAATAAAGTCACACAAATCTCAAAGAAAAGTAATTCACTTTAAATACACGATTCTCCGTAATCTTCTCAAGTTACTGTGAATTCGAATGTCATCACCAAAATCCGACATCGTCATTAAAAAGTCACTGATATAATTATCACTGTAATCTCATCGCAAGGAAAAAATTCGCGTGAAAATAAAGAAACAAAATAATCATTATAATCAAAGTTTGAACGATGATTAAGTAGCCAATACAATCAAAGAAATCCATATTGATCTGCTCACAAGAGTTTTCTGTTACGTCGAGTGTCTAAAACGGGTTTTTCCAATTTTTTAAAAATTATTTACTTAAAAAAAATAAAATAAACGTAAATGTTTAACAATTTAAATATTTGTGAATATATCGATGACAGTTTTGGAGTCTGCTTAATATTTCTTTTCAGAAAAAAATTAAACGTCATTGTGTTTTCTTCGAATTATTTCTGGAGTTGGCAGAAAGTATCTCAGAATTTGAATCAAGAAAAAACTTCGGATCGCTCTGAACTTCTATTAGTATCATAAAAATATTGCTTGAAAAGCAAATTATTTCGTCCAAGGGCTTCCTAATTCGTTCGGTTTATGCATTTTCACTTATTAAAGGTTTTCGGTTGTATTTTCAAACATCTTTAGAATTTTCAGCATTTTCCCCCACTTTAAATAATTTAGACTTGCCACAAATGTTTTACTGATCATACTTTGCCAAAAGACTGACCGTCACTTGCTGTTGTAAATGAGTGGCCAGATCACCGAAAGTACACAAATGTATTTAATAATAACAACCATTTTAAAATACGCATATTTCGTCTTAAAAATTACAAACCATCCTCAGTGAAATTAATGCAAATTTAAAAGGTGGAACAATCGACGATGGATTTCAACTTAATCACGTCTGAGGCCTGTGCCATAAGGCGAATTCCATTGTTGATTATTTTTATCTTATGAATTTGCCATCCTCGGTGAAATAATCACAGACCGAAATATCTGTATTTTAAGATACTTATTAAAATATATTCGTGTACTTTAGTGTATCGTATTATTCACTCTTTATAACTAGTTTAGCTCCAAATAACTTTTGCTCTCTGGTTGGAAAAGGTTTTAGTGTGGGAATTAAGTGTGAATGAAGAGCGAGAAATTTATTGAATAAATCAAAATAGCAATTCCTGATCCAGATTAAGTGATCTATGATAACAATGGATCTCAGGTTAAGATCGAAATCTCGCTGAGATTTTTAGGGGGGGGTAGAGAGAGACTGATATTATTTCCAAGCCTCCACGCAGTCAGAAAAACAAATCGGTTTTATACTTCGTTGCATCTGTTTTAACGCGACCTCTTATGCAGTGGCACTGTCTTGTGCGAAGCACTTTTTAAAAAAAGCTACATTTCAATAAATGTTAAAAGCTGCAATTTTTTTTTTCTTCTCTCAAATACTCGTCCTATCAATGCTCAAAATAAGTCTTCGATGAAAAATGCTCCACACTGAATTCGCTATCTTATCATCCAGCGCTGCGCATATCCGAGGAAAGATTCGAACTTCAGGTTGGGAGCAATAACAGCTGTTATAATACCTGTATTCGGATTCTTCGTAGTTTGTAGCAAATGACAGAAGTCAAAAGATTAATTTTCTGTCTTTGTTGATGCAAGTTAATATGACAAAGATAAGATGGTCATAACAGTGTTCTGTATTTTGTGTGTGTGCGTGCGCGTGCAGGCAGGGAGGTAGTAGAAATTATTGCCATGTACGCTTAGTTACAATTGATTCAAAACATGTTTCTAATAATCTGTAAAAGTATTGAAATAACTATTAGAGGGTAAGCTCTTATTTGGATTATGTCTTTCGTGTTTGTCTACAGATGCATCTTTGATTACAGATGTCATACACTATGCTTAAAAGCTCAAAAATCTGTGTTACGATTCACAGCAGAAAATTCAAGTAATATAACTTATATATTAGTTTTAATAAATAAAACGATTTTCATAGATTCAAATTATGCTATGATTTCATAAACGTTTGTGTTACCAATTATTATATACATGTGAGAAAATCTCATTTTTTTAAGAATTTTTTAAATAATACAGTAGCACTGCAGTTCATTTTGAGATAGAAGTGCTGCCATCTATCAGCTATTTTTATAAATAGTAACGAATTTAGTAATCATATCTCCACCTAATGCCATTGCATCAATTTCATAATCATGAATTTACATGTGCTGCCATCTACCCATTATTTCCGAAATTTACGAATTATTCGCTGGGTATCCCATTTAGAACAAATGCTTTTGTGAATTTCTTTCTTATATAAATTTACAATGACCATATATTAACTGTGATAAAAACATACAGTTGCAATTAACTGTACTCTGATATATCATGGAAATATGAATTCATATTTAAGCAAGCGATTATTTCCAAAATTTCCTGTTCAAAACACAAGATATATAAACTATATGTTTTATGTTCAATATCTTTTTTTCTTTCTTTCTTTTAATAAACTTCCATTCAGTAATTCATCTTTTATGAGCGGAACCGTTTCTAAACTCAATAGCCCAAGTGTAAAAAGGTTTCGGATGTTCCTAGGAATTCTGATCTAAACAAACTAATGCGTTATTATACCTAAAGTATTTTTAAAAAAATGAAAGTCATTAAAACTAATATAATTACATAAGAATTAGCATACTTACATAATATTTATTGAATATCAATCAATCATTTTTGATACAGTTAGGGTGTTTTTTTTTTTTTTAATATACCTAAAAAAAATATTGTTTCTAGAACGAACAATAAATAAATATCTCGCCCGTAAAGGCTATTCGATGCGGTTCCTGGTGTTACAGGAGCAAACAAGGTGACTTTTTTCTGACTAGTAAATTTCTACGGATGCAATTGAACGATAACAATAATTGCATTTATTTTTTGTTTTTTTATTTTTATTTTTAAATTTTTTTAGAAATTATTACAATTATTTAAAACTATATTTTCAGGAAAGAATATACACGTGTCTAAAATAAACAAGCTTTAGAAATATAATGAAATCTATTCACATTTTTGCAAATTCGCAATATTAGGTATTATTATTATTATTATTATTACACAGTTTTAAAATTAACCGAAACACTGTGCTTGTATGTTCGAGTTTAATACACCCTTGAATCTTTGACTTTTAAACATAAAGTAATTGTCAGAATATTTCCAGAAAAGAAGTCTGAGATAAGTTTGAAAGAAAACAATGCTACAATAGGAGGAGGAGGAGTGTCAGAGGGTCATAACTGTGACTTCAAGGGTTGTATTTAATCTTTCTGCAGTTTTACGGGTGTTGCTATTCTCTCTTGGCTCATTAGACGCCTCCGTAGCGCAATCGAAAGAATGGTTGTGTTGATATTAGGCTTGGAAACGGCACCTTCGGATTCCAGATCGAGGATGCATGGAATGTTTATAAGCACTTTCCAGCTGAGGACCAGTCGCTCGGGGTTTTGCATGACGTCGGGAGAGATTTTTCCTCCGGGAAATTTGCACTTATCTCTCCCCCCCCCCCCCTCTCTCTCTACAGAAAATGGAGCAAAGAATCCAGACGAACAGACATAATGAATTCGATTTGACCTTATTTATTTTGACGTAATACCGAACAACTTGATTCATCGAGAATTACAATTTTTTTTTTTTTTTTTTGTCAACTTGATCCTTCAAATTCTTTTGTCGTTACAAACACCAACCCTAAGAGAAATATCCTGTCAGCTTTATATTTCCTGGGTAAAACCAATCAAAAATGTAATGCGGAGAAATATCAGAATTCAACATAGTTGATTCTAAGCTGAAAAAGGAAGAGAGAGAGAGAACCAAATATTCGATCATATTCAGGTGCATACTATGCTCTATTGATCCTAAACTAGCCTGAGAAACTAGAAGTTATCAGAACCCTAATATTATCCACTCAATATAATGAAATGCATACTTAGAATCGCGACACAATGACAATACGACTATAAACAATGTCTTTTCAGTCCAGAGAAATTTTTTTTATATCATTACTGTATTTTAAAAAAAATTGCACAATGTATCAGTGGTATCTGTGTTGCATCATGGTAACTTCCATGAAGCTAGAGTGGCAAAAGAAAGACTATTATAGATTCCTATTCTAGTCGCTGACTAGAGGAATTTTTTATACGTTTTTTTTTTTTTTTTTAACCCGGCTAGCTCCAGAGTTAGCCGATCTTTAGGTAATTTGGATTTTCATTCCGGAAACTCGAGTTTTAAAATTCGAAATCCCCAAAATTTAACTCCAATACAAGCTATTTCAGACAATAAATTCGGTCCTGAATCACTATTCACACAATAAATTTAGATTAGGAACACTAGATGGCAGCAGTGGTCAGCTAGTCTCGTAATCTTAAAGGTTTACAAATCGTTGGTAGAAATGAACTCAACTACTGATGATGAATGGTGGCGATCGGCAGCCTATGAGTTATAACAGGTAGAAAAGAGTTCTGGCTGCTTCTTTGGGGGGGGGGGGGATGAAAAGTTCTTTGAGAATTTCTTTTACTTATTATTTATATCTATGGGATTCGAAATGTAAGTAAATTCTGATATATTTTTAAAATGCTGTATTTTTTATGTAATAATATTTATAAGTTTTTTTAATTGACTCACATTATTACATTTTACTTCTTTGACTCAGTCATACCTTAATTTTGTAATCACTGTGTCCTATATAGAAACGGTCTTTCTCGGAAACTCATTCAAATGTAATATGACGATCTGTTTAAAACATTTTATCTACCCAGATATACTGACAGTAATATGAATACAGAATATAAACCGAATTTAACTGAACATGCTGGATATGTTTGTGACTATATTCAAATATAATTACCATTAAGTAGCTTTAAGGTGTTTATGTATGAAATTCAGCAATTGCATAACATAAAATGTGTTGTGTACATGTATGTGTAAAAGAGTTGAGTAATTTCTGTTTCTGTAATAATAATAATTACTATTATTAAGAGTTGTTTTATTTTTTATATAACCAATTTAGGAAGTGCAGATATAAAATGAAAATCAATGTTTGATGTAACATGGTGCCATCTATTAATCTGCTGTGAAACTACACAAATTTCCCATGAAATTCTGTACCTGAATCATAAATATATACTTGTAAAACTCAGTAGGAGATTACTTATAAAGAAAGATTATATAATTTACTTTTCACAGAATGATTTAATGGCGTGGCGAGGGTGGTATTGTGTGAAAGGAAGCAAAGGCAAAAATTTCCTCTACAATCATTTGTTGGAATATATCCAAAACAGGAAATAATCATTTAAAAAAAAAAAAAAAAGATCACCCGCCCTGGTGTGGTATCTCCCATTGCTATGCCAGTGGGAATGATTAAAGAAATAAATTATAACCAATGTGTTAGTGTATTTTCAGATTGTTAATATATGGGGGAAAAAAAGGTAAATTTTACAGCAGTGTGGTCAGTATGCTTCTATTTGAATCTAAATTTTCAATTTGATCATTCAAATTCTCCATCTTACATAGCCCTTGTTTCCAATAAATGTATGGATAATATAAGTATTATCTAACGGTTCAAACTGCTTAAAATAAAGAATTTAAAAACCTTTCTTTGATTATGTGTTTTTTAGACACAAGCAGAACCGGAAAAAACAGAAAGAATAGTTTGTCTTTATAACATGCCGTTCAATTCTGCCACACAACATAATACGGAGTTCTAACAAAGCATATACAGCAATAATAACATAAATGTTGAATTAATACGATGTGCATACGGCTTGAAATCTGGTGGCGTGACAAATTCATATAAATTAATTAGTCACAAATAATGTTTCAATGATACATTTTCCGGAACGTTACTAATTTGGATTTTAATATAACATCTTAATAACACATTTTCAGGATTATTAATATTAAATATACTCCAGAATACGACGCAAGAGTTTGTGTTCATGAAACATTTCATCACTCACTTCACCGTAATAATCGTAAACAGTTTTATCGAAATATAAACATAGCCTTACAAACTAACCTTTCAAGTGCATTTTGGCCTTGTACGCATCGAATTGCGCATAAGCAAACGAGATTCCTACATTCAATCACTTCTCAATTGATTGAAAATCGAGGATTACAGAAATTGAGTTACTTAAAATGGTTTGGAAGAGCTTTCAAAATCTTTTAAAATGGAGTGAACTTTAAAACAGTAATAATAATAAAATTACTTTTATAATAAAACTACTTCATATTCAATACCTGTCACTATTTACATTTGATGAATTCTTACTGTGACGTAATGGCACGTTAACGCCATCTAGGGGCAGAATGTAATTGATGAACTGAAATTACACAATATTATAAATTCAATGATTGTTAATCTCATCTGCCAAAGAAACAAATTTTATGGGTGAAGTTAAATATTTAGGAAATTAATAATTTAGGAAACATTGAAATATTTCCGCGTTCCTAAAAATAGTTGCTGTTTTAAACAGACTATTGTGCCATTAATATTATGTATATTTATATCCCTCTAATTGTTATTAAAAATAAGATAAGTACAGGAGCTGATATTGATTCGGACCACAGTTTAGTGATTGCAAATATAAGACTAAAACTGAAATAGAAGTACAAAGGAAAGTTCCAGAAAGCTAGAGACATCTCAAAACTAAAGGAAGACAGGCTAAGAACAGCAT
Organism: Typopeltis vanoorti; assembly: GCF_054136105.1. Classification (NCBI taxonomy): domain Eukaryota; kingdom Metazoa; phylum Arthropoda; class Arachnida; order Uropygi; family Thelyphonidae; genus Typopeltis; species Typopeltis vanoorti. The sequence goes on from NC_143550.1 coordinate 160,693,016, forward strand.
ATCAGAACATATTGGAAACTAAGCTTATGACCGCAAGTGAAAAACAAAATATAAATACAAGAGCAGAACGACTGACTACAGTGATAAAAAAAAAAAAAAAGCGTAGAGGAAGTAATTCCTGAAAGAGAAAAGATCAACAAGAAATGGATAACTCAGGAAGCCCTAAAATTGGTACAAGAGAAAAGAGAATTGAAACTTAAAAGAGATAATTCAGAGGCAACAGATGAGTTGCACCGTCAAAAATGCAATGAAGTACGGGAAGCAGCAAGATCTGATAAAGCTAAATGGTTGGAGGACCAGTGCAAAGACATTGAACAGTGCTATGGAGAACACAAAACGAGAGAGGTCTACAGACTTATAAGAAATGTCAATAGGAAGCGGCAAACAAGATTAGTAGCAGTCAAAGATGAAAATGGTAAAGTATTGATGGACAAGACAGAAATCATACATAGATGGACAAGATATTGCAGCGAACTATATAAAAATCAACTAAATGATACTGCAACAGAAGTAATCAAAGAACTAAAAGCAATCTCTCCACCAGCAGGGATCTTTGAAAATGACATCTTGGAAGAGGAGGTGAATTAGTCTAGAAAACATCTCAAGAACAACAAGAGTCCTGGAAATGACAACATAATAGGCGAGATGCTAAAATATGGGGAGAATCAGTTGTGAAAGAAATACATCAGCTATGTAATGAAATATGGAGATCAGGATATGACCCCGAAGAGTGGAAAAAATCGGTCTTGGTTGTTCTTTATAAGAAAGGCAGTGCTTTAGAATGCACCAATTGCAGAACTTTTGCATTAATGAGTCATCTTGGCAAAGTGCTGATGAAAATACTAATAGAACGCCTGAAGGAGCATATGAAGGCTCATATGAAGCCTCATCTTCCGGATGAGCAAGCCGGATTTCTACAAGATCGAAGTACAGTGCAACAAATACCCGCACTAAGACTAATAGCAGAGAAAGCTCGAAGAAAGAACAAAACTACATATATTGCTTTTTCGTGGACTTCCAAAAAGCATTTGATAATATTGACCAAAATATAACAGGCAGTCTTGATATCCTATGGTATGCACAATAAATTGATCTGCCTGCTGAAAGATATAAACAGCCAAGCACAAGCAAAAATCAAGATAGCAGGTGAGACTGGAGATTGGTTTTCCACTAGTCAAGGCACAAGACAAGGGGACCTAATATCACCAATCATCTTCATCACACATCTGGGAAGAACACTAGAGATTAAAGAAGGTGGAGGCATTTCAATAAATGGCAGGAGAATAAACTACCTCTGCTTTGCAGATGACATCGCCCTGATTGAAGAAGACGCAGCAAGGCTGGAACAGACATTGCAAACACTATATACACAGAAGGAAAAAGATATGGACTAAATGTCAACTTTGAAAAAACAAACAACGATATTCGGACAACAGGAATTACTGAACAGAGTTACGATAGACAGATTTCAACTGGAAAATGTGGAATATTTCACATATCTTGGATACCACATGACGCATGACTTGGACTCCCCCCCCCCAAAAAAAAAAGAGATAAAAATTAGAATAGCCAGAGTAACGACTATTTTAAAAGCCATGGACAAAATATAGAACAGCCGAGCTATAAAGATGCAAACTAAATTGCGCATTGTAGAATCATCTTCAGCAGCATGCTTTATGGATGCGAGGCCTGGGTACTCCTGAGAGAATCTGAAAGGAGGATATTGGCATTTGAGAGGAAGTGCTATAGAAAGATCTTGAGAATAAGCTGGATACAGAAAGTGAACAATGAGGAAATCTACAGGCGAATACAACCAAAAGAAAACCTGATCCAGAAAATAATCAAAAGGAAACTATATCTATTTGGCCATATATGTAGAATGAATGATGAGAGAAAACTAAAAACGTTGTTGTTTGGAATAATTGAAGGAAAGAACAAAAGAGGAAGACCAAACAGAGAATGGGGCGATGACATCGTCAAATGGTGCGGAAACTCTATACACAAACTGAGTCATCTTGCACAAAATAGAATGCAATGGAAGAATCATATCAAGATGGCAACAGACACCTACGGGCATTGGACACATAGTTGTTGCTGATGATGATGATGACAGGTAGTCCTCGACTTACGACTGGGTTCCGTTCCAACGTGTCCGTCGTAAGTTGATTCTGACGTAAGTCGAGGACTTTTTTAAATTCTTGATTTGTTTGTTTTGTTTTATAATATTTTTATAAATTAGGATTATATTTAACTTAAAACAGTTAAAATGTATAAACTTCCATAAACATTTATAAATTATTTATTAGCACATATACATATAAATACTGTACATAATGGCGACAAGCCGTTACTAAAACACACCCAAGCCAGTAAAGATGGAGACGGATAATAATACAAATTCAAAAGAAAGAATCCGGCTAGTCATCCTAAGAGATAAAAAAATCACTGGATATCCATTGTCACTTCACTCCGAGTATTAGAAATTAAATTTACCAAAGCCACCAAGACAAAAGAAAGAATCAGCATCCAGCCAAAATCTTCCACCGATTACAGAAAAGTAACCAAATTATTGGATAATAGCAACTTACCCTACCATTCATTTGCGCTCAATAGTGAAGAGAACCTCAAAGTTGTGATCAGAGGGGTAACAGAATCAATTCAACAGATGAAATCACGTGAGACCTCAAAAACAAAGGCTTCAGACCTATTAAAGTCAGCCGTATGCACAGAGCTGACAAAACACCATATTCCCTAGTAATGGTAGAAATCAGCAAAGACCAGAAACACATCCATGATCTCCAAATCATCTGTGACTTGCCATAAAGACTGAATCATTAAAACAGAAATCAATAACGACGCAATATCATCGCTGCCAAAAGTTTGGCCATTCACAACGCTGTTGCAAAGCAGATTATTGATGCGTTAAATGTGGTGACAAACATGCAACGATTGAATGCCAAAAACCACGCAAACAACCAGGAAAGTGTGGAAATTGCGGGGACCCCACATTCCGCAAACTACAGGGACTGCACAGCATTTCCTCAAATCTAGAAGACACAACTCCAAACCAGCAGACCTCGACAAGAACGCAGGTCCTCCAACCAAACCACGGTCTCCAGAACGAACGGAAGGACGTACACTGAAGTAGCAAGACCAACCTACTTAAAAGACCCGAAGTCAGGAACAAATTAGTCACAGCAAACTAACAAACCTAATCTCAACAACATAACAATTTGCATAGAAAAATGCTCGCAGAACTCCGACAAACCAACTCAACTCAAGAAGCCAAGGATACCTTCCTAAGACACACACAGTTACTGTTCTCTGAAATCCTTAATGGATAAGACCAAAAGAAAACCCACCTAGCTACAAATCGTCAGCTGGAATGCTAATGGACTACTGAACAAAACATAAGAGCTACAGGAATTTGCAGCAGAGACAAACATCATTCTCATAAACGAAACACTTACTTCCAAGTGACAAGATAAGAACTACACTACATGATACTACATTACATACATATACATATAGCTAAGCCCCAAACAGAACACATGGAAACAACAAGAATAGAAATACATATGGAAAACACAAGGAGTATCATGACCCTAGCAGCCTACAACCCCTACGAATAAAAATTTCCTAGAATCAGACCTGAATGCGATACTGAACACAGGTAGAGCAGTAATTATAGGATCTTAATGCCAAACATTTATTCTGGAACAGGAGAAACTCAAATATCAACGGCAGAATATTCAATTGGTATACTACTACGAGGAATATGAGAGTGTAGGGCCCACAGAACCCACACATTACGGAGCAACCGGACGTCCAGATGTACTCGAAATAGCACTGAAAAACATAGCGCACGGCTATCAAATTCAAGCAATTAATGACTTGAGTTCTGATCCCAACTCCATCACATTGTAACTAGGCACCATACAAGATCTAATTGAAAACACCACCATTTTTATTAAATGAAAAGACTTCCCTCAGCCTTCCAGGAAAACCTTGGCCCAGTATCACATATAACATTCACTGAAGAAATAGAAAAGGCAGTGACAACCTATGAAAAACAAATATTAACAGCAATATCACATGTAACAAATATAACCAGGTTCGGTATGCACTAGAAGGCCACCGCAACCAATTTTGGAACAACAAGATACAGAAGATCACCTAAACACAGAAGATCAATCATTATGGAAAATTATGAGTTCGCTTCGCTCAAAACAAAACACTCTCCCTCCAATCCAACGTGAATGTGGATTAGCTTATAAAGATGAAGTAAAAACAGAAGCATTTGCAGATAGCTAGGAAAGACAGTGTAGCCCCAATTATGCTCAAGTGCGTAAAATAACTCAGAACGCAAAACCTAATCCTACAACAAACCCATATCGCCGGCAGAAATATATCAAATCATAAAAAACGTAAATAACAAAAAGCCACGGGTACGGATGGAATCACAAACACCGCATTCAAGCTGCTACCACATAAAGGTATGGTGCATCTAGTGGCTATTACCAATGCCATCCCACGGCTAAATTACTTTCCACAACGGTGGAAACTGTCAGGGGTCTTCCTAATTCCAAACCCAGGAAATAATACACAATTTCTACAGAACTATCGACTCATCGGCCTACTATCCTGTGTAGGCAAGATAGCCGAACGCGCTATACTTACACGGATTCAAGAGGCGGAAAACAGCCATGTCACACAAGACGAACAATTCGGCTTTAGGAAACAGCATTCCAACTCTCCAAATCTACAGAGTAATTGAATACATCACCCAAGGATATGAATGGCACCAACACTCTGGCGCAGTCTTCCTGGACATAACATTTGAAAGAATCTGGCATTATGGGCTAATTTTCAAGCTACACCAAGTAGAAATCCCTTTACCACTAGTTCTACTCATCAAATCATATCTGAACAACAGAAAATTTAGGATAAAAATCAATGGAATCAGATCCACTGAAAGAAAAATCACGGCTGTGGGTCCCTCAAGGCTCTCTACTATCTCCCTTACTCTTCTCCATGTACATAGCAGATCTCCCCAATTTGTCCCCGTCCATTACCGCCCTTTACACCGATGACACGATCATCATCATAGCTAGATCTCTAACACCACAATTGACCATAAACAAATTGCAGATAGCAATCAACGTATTAGAGAATTGGTACAGCAAATGGCGTATCTCAATTAACCCATAAAAAAGCTCCGCAGTACTATTCACCTGACGTAAAGCAGAACTGAACACAGCCATACAAATGTTTGAAAAAAATCATCCCTTGGCACAACTCAGCCAAATATCTAGGAGTTCAGCTTTATAAATGCCCAAACTTCAAGACACACATAAATAATGTCTCCATTAAAGCCAATCAGACCACAGCACAGCCATATCCGCTCATGAATAAGAACAGCTTCTTAATCAATAAAATTCTCGTCTACAAATCGGAAATAAGACCTCAGCTAACTTACGCCTCATCAACCTGGGGACACACGTCTTAACAGAACATCCACAGATCATAAACGATCCTGAACAAGTGCCTAGGAATAGCGTTTAATGCTCCTTGGTTCATCAGAAACCTCCAGTTACACCGAGAAATCATCCTACCAGATATCAAAAACCCACATGATAAGCATTGCGGAAAAATTCTTCACAGTCGCAGATAATCACCCAAACCAGCTAATTCGACAAGCAGCTAACTACAAACCCTGATGGCTTCAAACATAGAAAACCGAAATCCTTCATCGCAAGAGTAAGTTGATACAACACGAAATGCTCACAAAGAGCGGTAAAATACCCATACTAAACCTCTCACCCACAATCAAGAACTCAGATAAAGGGATGAAGAGTCAAGGACTCAATCCATCACCTAAAGAAGTTCCAAGTTCCAATTTCCTTAGTATTCAGGTTTGTGTGTCGCATAGGGTCTGCGGGTGGTGCTATTGGCGACTGGTCATGAATTTATTAGGTGAAATAGTTTATTTTGTGTTCTACAAGTGACTTGATTTTTAATTTAGTGTTTGTAAAAAGTAGTAGATGTTCATTTAAATTATGGAATATTTCAATATAGACGACATAATCCAAAATTTGGACAAAAACCTAGCGCTCGATCTGCTTAAAAACTATTAAAGAAATTTGAAGTCGTGTGGCCAGGTTACTTGAACTTATATTCAGTGATAAATAATGACCCTGAAGGTGATGATACGGGAGCAGAGGCGGCGGGGGGGGGGGGAATAGACTTGGTGGTTTCACCACCTAAAGAATTTCAAGAAGTACATGCACGTAAAAAACGCAGAACTGAAGAGACACAGAGACGACAAAATTAATTATGACATTCTTAATATCGATACTTCAAGCACTGTTAAAGAGAATGTGCCTCCAATCATTCTACAAGACAAAAGCAAATGGACGTCGCTTATATCAATCATGAAGGATCAAATTATTACCTACTCATGCAAAAAATACAGACCAGGGAATAAAGATTCAGCCCACTACAGTCGGAGACTATCATCATCTAACCAAAAATAATGGACAACCTCAACGTACAATATCACACATTCTCCCTCAGCTCGGAAAATAATCTGAAAGTAGTACTGAGAGGTGTTAATGAGGATATCACCACTGAGGAAATAGCGACAGATCTCAGCTATCACGGCTGACTCCGGTCAAAGTGAGCAGAATGTTTACAGCTAACAAGAGACCGAAGCCACTTGTCTTGGTAGAAATTCGAAACTTCCATAAAAATATTTATGAATTACCATCGATCTGTGGGCTCAGAATAATGGCTGAACCTTTAAGAAAAAGAACATCAGCAGGACAATGCCACAGATGTCAGAAATATGACCATGATCAAAAATTATGTAGAGCTGATTACAGGTATTTGAAATGTAGAGAAAATCACGCAACTAACACCTGTGCCGAGACTAGAACCATATCGGCCAGATGTGCCAACTGCAACGGCCTCATCCGGCAAATTACAAAGGATGTAGCTTCTACCCAAAAATAGAGTCACAATGGGAAATAATCAGACTTCCTCTCAACCTCACACGCAATTAAAGGAAGCATAATTTCTTCAGACTCGAGTCTTAGGAAATATAAAAATCTACAATATAAAAAAATCAAGAAGATACATCAAATGAACAAACCGTATACCGAATCTGCACGCCCCATGAAAGCAACCTGCCAGGATCAAACACATTCTAAGCTGACTGTGGTCATTACCGCCTCTCTCGCTACCATGCTTCAATATTTCAGTAAATCAAGCACATCATTGACATCTACAAAAAGATTCCTTCAAGAAACACACTCTATCCTAACAGCACTTAATAATGATTAGAAATAAATTTATTCCAAACTTCCTTTTAATTGGCGCTTGGAATTCTAACGGCCTCTCCAATAAAACTATTGAACTACAAGAATTTTCACTATTAAATGAAACTTATTTACGACCTGCCGACAATCCGAAATTGAGAGGATACCTGCTCTACAGAAATGATATACTTGATTATAGAGGCGGTGGCACTGCCATTTTTTTCAAAAACTACATTAAACCCAATACAATAACCAACCCACCAACCACAAATTTAGAGATTACAGGCATTGAAGTCTACACCAACACAGCTACTAAGCACAAAATCTATGCTGCTTACAACTCACCAACCAAAACTTTACTGTTGGCTGACTTAGACGCCATTCTAGGCATCAGGGAATCCATCATCATCGCTTGAGATGGGAATTCTAAACACCCAGCTTGGCATGGCAAAACAACCAATAAAAACAGTCGCATACTATATAATAACACAGAGTCAAACTACATTGTAGTGGCTGGTCCCACTAAGTCTACTCATCACGGTCCCCCTTGGGAATTCAAATGTTTTAGATTGCTGTCCTACAGACCGTTAAACATGAATGCCAATTACAAACTTTGAATGAGCTTTCCTCAGATCACAACCCTATTTTACACAAATAAGGAAAGAACAATTATCCCCCACATTCCTTCATAGCTTGACAAAGATTATCAAAAGTATTCCCCGAATGCATTTGTCCTGTGACCAACATAAAATCAAAGAAAGAGATTGCCAAAGCAATAGAAAACCTCACTAATCAAATCAACAAAGAACTAGAAGCAGTCACCAAAACTACATCCATTGACAAGCCTAACCGTCTTTTGGAAGATATTATAAACAAAATTAGAGAGAAGAAGAAAGCAAGGAAAAGATATCATAACACACGTGCTCCACAAGATTACAAAAAAAAAAAAAAACTCCTCAATTAATTGAACAGTTCTGTCAGAGAAGCTCTCAGAAATCACAGAAACCAGCAGTGGAAAAATAAATTATCATCTCTTAGTCCTGAAGATCATTAAGTTTGGAAATTTTTAAAAAAATCTAAGAAAGGCAATCTGGAAAAAAAGTGCAGTCTAACATACGAAAATTCAAACATGAATACTGTTCTCAACATCGTCATGTTAGATGCACACTAAAACAACCTAACAATAATTCAAAACGGATTACTCCTATTCCACCAGCAGAAATAATTAACATAATCAAGTTTCTCAACAATAAACAAGCTCCAGGTCCAGATGACAAATAAACTCATCAAATAATTGCTACCATGCAAAGCTATAGTGCATCTTGTCAACATCAAGTATGCAATCCTAAGAATACAATATTTCCCTTCTTCCTGGAAAATTGCTGACGTTATACCAGTTCACAAGCAGGGCAAAGATTCACATTTGCCTCAGAATTAGCGCTCCATCAGTCTACTATCAAATCTAGGAAAAATTGCTGAAAAAAGTATCCTCTCCAGACTTCAGGAATAAACAGCGAGTGTTCACGACCACGAGATGGCGGCACTTGTTAGCCTGTCCTTCACCGGATGCCATTTCAAATTAGCGATAATCTTGGGCCAGCTATTTCTTATTGGCTATCAGTGGAGATTGAACTGCTCCTTCACTCTCCAAAAGCTAAATATTGCTAAAAAGCATTGCCTACGCCCTCTAATGGATGGATAAAAGGCGTCACATGATTTTTAAGTAAATATAATAGGAATTTAGTGAATTAATAGCTAAACACATAGTATAATATCAAAATAATAAAAATAAAAGAAATATAAATTTGAAAAGTCTGATTTATATCACCTTGCAATCCATCAATTTTTGGATGTAAGGTGGAGGAGATTTGTGTTAGGTAAAAAATTAAAATAACAAAATAAATAAATAGCCGTTTGAGTTCCAAGAAACTTTAATAGCAAGGAAGTAAATAAAACTTAAAAACATTATATTTTTTTATTACTACGTGACACCTCAAGGAACTCATTGCGGTAGGGCACTACTCTACATCCCTAAATACATCTCTCCCTCTCCATCACTAATCAACTCTCCTACTACGACACTACTACCATCAACGCCATCTACCGCCTATCATCACCAATAATAGCATTTTTTGTCTGCAAATTGCGTGTGTTTTGAAGGCCGATTTGTTTGTACGCGGGTTCGATTGTATAAATTCATGCATTAATTATTGGTAAAAATGGCATTTTTAAACGTTGTATGTCAAAATAAAAGACATTGCAAACAACTACAAATGCAAAATAACCATTTTATCAAGAAAATATTGAATTAAGTTTAAATTTGCAGATTCAAGTTAAGACTCACATTAAGTTGAAATGTTTGAAATTGCAGACTATGTGGAGACTCATATTTTAGATTTTAGAAGCATTCTCATTTTAATCATTATAATAATCTTACAATCGTTCTATTCTTATTTATACTACTAATTTATAAAGGAACACTGACATTAAAATTAATGAATTAAGTTATCAACTTTAGTTCTTATTCCTTTTATTATTTAGAAATGTGTCCATATTTTAAGTGATTTAGAGAATTATTTGAAAAAATGAAATGATATTCTAAATATTTCATTTCTGACTGACGTTTCTAAAATCAGCTGACAGATGGCACCACTTTATTCTATGTTACTGGGTACTTTGTAGCTTTCCTGTTAAATTTTTTATTGTTTGTTTGTTTGTTGGTTATCAGTTCGGTTATTAGAATCGGGTACATTTTAAATGACATCTACATATTTTTAATTTTTTAAACATGAATTAAAAATAGAAGAAAAATAAATTATATTTTGATTGAGCAATGGCTAAAAGGGTATTTTATTATTCTTCATTAACATCTTAAAGTTCGTTAGCTAAATTATTAAAACAGGCACATGATAAATTGGTTGTAAACAAATTCAGTGTGTTAATATAGCTTAAAATAAGCTAAAGATAAAGAAAGAAGGCCTGTCATAAATCATATAATTCATGTGGTTATTGGTTGCTAAGCACATTCAGAGATGGTAACCATGGCAACTGTCATAACGAAGTAATTGCACATTTCATTAGCTTTATGAATAGAAGCTGTCATAAAGTTAAGAAATAATGAAGGGATTTTGTCGCTCCCTCATAAATTCATTGTTAGCTACTAAGTTGAGACACATGTTAGAGGGCGCTTGCAGCGCCTAACTTTCTACCTGCGGCGGGTAACTCGTACCCTTGCTCACTGTTACAGACTGTGTGTGTTTGGCGTGCGCAAGGGACGTTGTCATGACTGTTCATTTCTTCGAGTGAGAGATGAAAGGATATTGCCTTCAGCGGCTTTGGTGTTTCCGCTGGTCGTAGTACTGCTTGCCAGAAGACAAAATGGACACAATGACAGGTTGAAAAAGGTAGGGAGAATATTTTGCAGCATAAGAACCAAAGTTTTTTTTTTTTTTCATTTAATTTTCTATTACGCGAGTGCCCATTTTTTTATATTTATCAACAAAAAGATTATCAACATCAAGATAAAATGTTTTGTATTTTACTGTTTTATTTTCTTTATTTTTTTCAGCAAATCCTTCCAACATTTTTATCAGATTTGAAATTTCTTGCTTCGGGGTATCCGTTTGGGTTAAGATCGATAAAAAAAAAAAGACTTTCATGTTTCATTTGTTTTCTTTTGTCCTAAATACCGTACTTTACAAAGTTGGTATTCCAACTAGCTGTTACCGACATAACTTATACTGGGCCATCTTCATTCCCTTAATACTTGTTTTCTCTTAGCGAGCGAATGCACTAACTCTTATGTTATTCATGACGCTATCAGCTCAACCAACCAACCACTAAACCCTCTTAAGTGCATCACAACGTAAGATGCTGGACTGTGATGTTTATGTCAACGCTGCTTACAGAAAACAATACGAGAGTGTTTTAAGAATTGAGATACGAAATAACATTACAGTATAAAAGAATAGAAAAATATGAAAAACAAACAAATAAATGGTTTAACGAGATCGGCAAAAGCATTTTCTTTATCAATATAGCTTTTATGGTGAATAAAGTTTACTCTTATTTGACCCAGGATTGTATGAACTACTATTGATTTTGAAAAGAGATAGAAATGTTACAAATATTTGATGTAATAAAGAGTTAATATATAAAAATATTCAATATTTTAGCCAAAATGTCTTTGGGCTTTGATTTCTGTGAGTGAGACTGTCCAAACATCTAAATATAAAATTCCCGCTGTATTTAAAATTGTCAAGACTCACGATCTGCCAAGTCTTTTTAGCTTTCGGAACTGTAATGTGAGGAATACGTGGGTAGTCTTATCAGATCTAACCGTACGAGACTGATTAACACACTTTCGATTGAAAAGTCATCTAAATATATATATGTGTATTTTTATATACTAAGGGCATCACAAAACAGACTGGGGTGTCCGAATCCTTTTTCAAACTCCGAAAAATGGAGAATTAAGGATATATAGACGCCCTATTATATGAATCTGAATGTGAATTATAGTTAAATTGAATGTGGCATTTGATATGACAGCATCGGTGGCTCCGATATTCTGAACTCCCTAGCACTATGGCATCAGTTACCTTCCAACCTAAAAGGTCTGGTGAATCTTTCGCTCTTAGATTCCGATTAACTTCCCCTTCTGTATCCTGTTCATCATTGAAATACGAGCTGTCGTACGCCTGTGTTAATTGACGCAAATGGGGCAGGAACCTATCTAGTTGTCTCTTATCATGATCTACATGTCACTTTTATTTCCATACTTTCACTCTTTCTTGGATGGAATAACTCACTTAACGATCTCCTGTCTTGAAAACAGTCACTTAGCTGATGTCTGTCAGTTAAGCTTTTGTTTTCAATAGTCTACGAAAGAAACAAGGGAGTTGTCAGCAGCATACGTACGACATCAATCCCTTTTGTGATTAAAATGTTTGTTGCTGTTTTAAGTTTGACTGATGACGACTTTAAAACTTAGGAACGAAAGAAAAAAAAAAAAAGAGCTTCATCTGGAAAGAGATGTAAGAGTACTTAATCTGTTCAGATTGGGAGCGGAGGGTGATCGTAGCTCAAGTTCTTGCTTTGATGATGGCGCATGTCTACTTAAGTGACTTAAGATTAGATCCTTCATGACGTTAAGAAAACGGTGTGAATATTTCATTTCGTCAACCTTTTTCCCCCAAGAAACACCTGTTCCAGTACTCTAAAAACAAACGATTTCTTTTTAAAAACAAGGATGTAGGATAAAAAATGCTTTCAGAATTGACCACTAGATAGCGCTATTGCAATTCTCTTCCAGGTGTAAGTAATAGCAGAATTTCCTGTATCATTCGCATCTTTCCCCCTCTAAAGTTGTAGCAAATTATTATTATTATTATTATTATTATTATTATTATTATTATTATTATTATTATTATTATTATTATTATTATTATTATACAAACACCTCCTGGAGTCAAGACTCATCAAGGGAGGCAATAGTAAGATGCATTCTAACAGAGATAATGTTCATCATACCTCGTCTTAAATTGGTTCAATGTTTGCCCACTCACCACCTCATTTGGCGATACATTCCGCTCACCAACCACTCTCCATGCAAAAAAAAAAAAAAAAAAAGTCATGCCGCACTCTCTTACGCACCACACTTTTATACAACTTCTAAGAGTGACCTCTTGTCTCTATCCCCTTCTCTCCTTCAACCCTGTAATTCAGAGAAGAAACAACGGGAGGACTAATCAATCATTCTCTAAAATCAATCATTCTCTCAGCGTTCATCTTCTGCGGTACCTTCGCATCCTTTTCTGAGACTTCAACAAAGTGACATATAACTACTTAAACACGTTCATGATCATTGAATTACACTCCTTCAATTCGAGATGGAGTTAGAATCGTCTTTATATCCGTAATTTAGTGGTAGAACTTTCTATTTGCATATCATTTTCCCATGAGTAAGTCTTCCAATACTTTTATATAAAAAAAAAAAAGGAAGAAGAATGCGAAGCGTATCTATGAAATAATTAATAGCATCCCATTGGAGACGTGCGTAGATTGTGAAGGTTTTAATGCCAGTTATTTATCCATTTATTTATATACATGCCATTTATATTCTACGGCCAGTTTATTACGTATTAATTTACTAATGATGATTGGTACGTAGTTTTTACTCTCAAAACAACTTCATGTTATCAGAGCAGGGACTCAGAGAGGTACGCAACGAGTTCCACTTAGTTGCTAGTGTACTCTTAAACAACTAGTTCTACTTCGTCTTACAGATGTCCAAGAGAGTTAAGATTCAGTGCCCGAGCAGACCAGAGAAGTCTACTAAAGCCTCTCATGCTAGAAGAACCATTCTATTAGCATGGGAGTTTTTCCATTTTAATAATAAGCGCGTCATTCTGCTGGAATGAACCTTTACCAGATGAATAAACTGTGCAACTGTGCTCATCAGGGGAATACACCTCGGCAACAATAATCATTAAGGTCGTGACCTTCAAAACGTTGCTCTGTTATCAGGAGAGAAAACTCTTGTGCACACCCTCGTCAATAACAACGTACTGTGATGATAATGTAGACCAGCGTTTCCCAGATTTTTTCTACGACGGAACAAATCCTGAAATTTTCACGGAACATCTTGGTTATTTTGTAATGTATTAATAATTAATAATGAATTATTAATTAATTAACGACTACTTATTAATTATTAATACACTAAAATTTTCTTTATATTTCCTTGCTGATTGGTCACTAACATTTGCAACACAGATGTTATTTCGTTCGGTTTTGAGAACAGAGGATACGCCGCCCATTGTTGTAATCGGCTTGCAGGCAATTTTTATGACCGGTCATAAACAGCGGTATTCCCTTTCCCGAATTACTCCCATGTTTAAAAATACATGGCTTGGTCACTGACATCACGGAACATTTATTCACATTCCGCGGAATACAATTTGGGAAACCCTGATGTAGACTTTCGACCAGTAAAGGTAATTATAAGAAGAAATGCATTGGGTTTGTTTAGCCGTAATAATAAATAAATGAGACCGACTAGTTTCGCTGCATATACTTGCGACTTCTGCCTGGTTATGACGAACAGAAAAATACAGTAAAAGACTAACATAAACTATAATATTACTAAAATATAGAGCATGTAGAAACCGTAACAATGTAATGAAAATTAAAACTACGTGGAGAGTGGGATCATCTTTTGTTGGTTTGGAAAAACGGGCGATGCAGTTAAGGTGTGTGTGTGTGTGTGTGTGGTGTGTGTGTGTGTTTTCTAACAGATTGGCCTGCTTTATGAGATGAAAAGCCTTTCCACATGCGTATGACACCGGTTGACCTACCTTCACTTGAAAAGTCCACAAGAAATCGAATCTGAGTCTTTCCTGCAGGTGGGCATCGTTGATACCAACAGACACTTTGGTTATCCGTGGGCTTTGTTTAAAACTGACTAACGTTGATAATGTTGAATCGCAAACTTTTTAAGACAATTTTCTTCGTTAAAGAAAAAAAAAAATTTATTAAAACGAATTCTCATTTGTTTCGCACAAGCTGAGTATTTTATTATTTTTTTAATGAACGAAAATTATGTGATTTAAATGCATGGTCTGGCTGGCTGGCTAACAAGATTCAGAGGCGCTGGATTAGAAGCAATTTTTCGTCGAGCGAAAAAAAAAAACACACAACCGACAACATTTTTAGCACTGATGAAAACGAACTTGACTGTAGTTTACTAAAAAAAAAAAACTTTATGAGAGAGAGAAAAGGGACATAATATTGAGGGAAGAATACTCTATTTTGTGGTAACTGTTTTTTTTTTTTTTCCCTCTGAAACTTTGTAATACAAAATTGGGGAAGGGAGTCATTCTGACAGTTTTACCAATGGTTTATTCAACAATTTGAACCATTAGTTGAATACTGTTTGAGAACCAAATCATTTTATCACCCCCCCCCCCCCGAACAATTATTGCGATCCAGTAATGGAAATATTTTGGTGAAATATTTGCCACCCAACTGTCACACTCCAGTTAAAGGAAGTTACCATTCAAAACTTTGGGCCACTTCATGAAAAGAGCCTCGGCTTTGACGATGCCCTTTGGTCGGAAAGACGTGGATTCGAAGCCCATCTAGGACCCAAAGAACCTTCATCAATGCTTCTCAGTTTAGCCAAATCTTATATGAAGGCGAAAGGAGGAGGGAATTCTTCCTCCTCCTTTCGCCTTCATATAAGATTTGGCTTCCGAGGGGCCAGAAGAATCTACAGACAAAAGAAGACAAAAGAATCATTACAACTTGTAAAGTATTATACAGTAATGTAAAATTCGATGCAACATCATAATTCTTACATTGTTTAATTGCATCTATTTTACAGGAGTCACATCCGAAATTAAAAGAATTGTAAACTTGTATATAATAGCTGTAAACAATAATATCAGCCCATATAAAATTAGCTCAGAAAATTTACATGATACTGTGGATAGAAGATATATGAGTGTGTGTTTCAAAAGAAAATATCTTAGAGAGTAGAAGTATGTTAGAATTATCTACATAAGTAATACAAAATGCCTATCTGTGAAGACCCAGAGGGATTACACATGCAAAAATAAAGTAAACAGGTATCTAAAAATAGAAGTTTAGGGACAATTGCCTTAGAGTTCGGAAATATATTTGATGTATCACTTGGTATAGGGTAGAATGGAAGCCCATTGTAACCAAAGCAGTCCGACACCGCCGTCAAGGTCGATAGCAGAAGGAGGCGGTATACATCAGAAGCTGTTACGCTATGCTGAAAAAGGGACTAAACTACACTTCAGGGAGAGAGAAGTCGGAACCTTCTAGAAGGAAAGGAGTTAGCACGTGATAGGTACGGGGATCTCAGACCTTAGTTCAAAGTTTGCGCGGAAATATCTGGGGTCTAAAAACTTCGCGCAAGGTCCAGAGAGGCGAAATAAAAAGGTCAGGAATGGACTAAGGTGGATAGACTTGGAGAGATGTGACGCCAGGATAAAAGAGGGGAGTCGATCCATGGAATACGTACGATCCCGGATGAAATCATTGAGGGTAATCGGAGGCGAAACCTTGTAGAGCGGCCCAGGACCAAGATACCTCGTAATAGGCCTCGGACCCTACGTCCGAGTGCCTACTACGCCGAAAGATCGCGCTCCAGCCTGTGAGTAATTCCAGAGGAGAACACGGTGTCCATGATGCGTCTGAAGCGATAGAGGGGGGGGGGGGATCCAGGATAAGCCCGAAGAGAAGATACGATTCAAGTGCAATTGTGCGTATGAAAGAATTAATGTGAGTTGAATTTTTTTGTGGAAAAAATTTCTCTTAATTTATGATGTGAAGGACTGTTTCGGATAGACTGAATTCATAGGATTGAAAGATGTAATAGATTGAAAACTAATTCGTATGAAGTAAATCTGCTTTTAGAATAATTGAAAAGATGTTAATGAAAGTTTAAGCTTAGGTTGTTTTACATTGAAATGGTTTAAAAGAGCTGATAAGAAAATTATAGAATTTAGAATTGTAATGGTGTGAAAGGTTGATTGCTAAGTGAGTGTTACATTCTTTTTGTGAAAGTTAGAATTGGAGATTTTTATCAGTCAAAGCATGATAATGCCAAGATTGTAAATGGGCTGATAGTTATTTGATATACAGAATTAATTGTTTGATGATTTACGTCTTTGATGTTTACAACATGCCTAAGAGTTGTCCTATGTGATGTTTTAATTTTGATGCTTAGCTTTGAGAGGAAATGATAATGACAACATTTCAGTGTATACTTTGTATTATTGTCTTAGTGTGAATAAATATGTTTGTTTTATTTATAAGAAGTGCCGTCTGATCTTTTTAGCAACTGCACTGTTCCCAAATTAAAATCCGATCCTGTAAGCGGGAAAGAAATTAAACCTTGGTACGAAATTTAAGTTAGGAGTTAGCCACGACTGTAATTAACTGTATAGAGGTGCTTTACTGGAGGTATAATTAATGTCTTATGCCAATTAGAGATTTTTAGTGGCGCAGTCTGGAATAATCAAATAAATTTCTAGAAATCTCAAGTGTAAGTATAATATACTGAAAGTAGAGAAAAGGTATTAAGATTAACTGACTATATAGAAAGGTAACGGATAAGGATAAAGTATAACAAAGTTAATAAATGAGAATATAGAGACGGGTCTAAAGAAATAGATAGATAAAGAAATCGATAGACAGATAAAAGGAAACATAGATATTTTACAGAGGAGTAGAAAACAGTATAGATATATATTACAAAGGCGCAGTAACAGTAACAATAATTAGAAACATTAGAAAATATATAAAAAAATAAAGAACATCAAAATATTACAGTAATACCCCGCTTTACGACCTTTCACTTTACGACGATCCCCTCATACGACGTCTTTCGTATTATGACCATTGCCCATTTATGGCACGCCGCATTCGCTCATACGACAATTTTAGCAACAATTACGCTCCCAAAAATGTCGTTGTTAGTATGACTCAACTCTTTGGGGAAGTTTCCTGCATGAATATTTCGTGTTTTTGCTATTACTTTGAGTTCCTCTACCCTCATCTTTCGAAGCGAAATGCAATATTTGCTTCGTGGTTTGCTATAGGCGGATGATGATCAAATACGTAATCCATTTTGAGATAGACTGAAAATAAAAAAAGTTGTATCTAAACAGGAAGAGAAATGTAACCTGAATATCTGTCACAGAAACTGTAATTACTTTCATCACAATATTTTCTGTTTCTGTTCCTACAGCGTTTTGCACTTTTCTTTCACAACTTCGTCTTCCTGAAAAGTTGTCCATTAATATTAAAACAACGCACTTTGATGGCCAGGAAACGTTTATTCCTTTCTACTAAGGTCGAGAGAAAAACGAATGACAACTTCGCTGTAATTTAATAAGGGTGAGTCTAAAACTGTGCGTGTGGCACGTAGAGGGAAGCAGTGGATAAAAGGAACAGATAAAGACCGGTGTTCTGTAAATACACGGGACTGAAACAGAAATAAGTCTTTAGTTATACTTCACGATTATGACACTCTGATCAGTTCGTCTCAGCCAGTAGCTGGAATTTTGGTTTCATGTCTCCATCTCAAGAGCTCAAACTGAACACAAATATCTAACTCTGATATCTTCTACTTCATTCAGAATCCATCCAAGCGATTCCACTGAGGACTCTTCACATATATCATTTACGAGTACAATCTAGCAGTCTTAATAGGAAATACCCAACAATGATAATAATGATTGGATGTCTTTTGTAAATACTCACAAATCCAACAAATTTCATCGCAATGTTTATTATTATTTCTAAATTGCAAGGTCCAAATTTGGCGTATCGTAATGTTAGTATTTTTGCTACATAAAAATGAAAGTGGCATTGATCAATGGAACTGAAATTTCTGTATAATAATCAAAAGAACAGTGTTTTGAACGAATAACTCAAAGTAACTTGTACAGTAAGGCCTTTAAGTTTTCTACAATTAAAGGACATACTGTACAAGCATTATACAGTCCTGATTCTTTGATACATTTTTGTATATATATTTTGCACATCTTTATAAGTCTCGGAACATTCCCATAAAGAGATCTTTTTCTTTGAAAATATAAGATCGAGACGATCTATTCACTTTTTTTTTTCTAAAATATTATTACCATTGAATAGAAACCCGCTTATAAGACAATTTAAAGGAGCTATTTTGGAGCCATTTGTATGAAGTTATGATAAGCATCGAGACATGTACCTCACTGAAGAAGCAGGTGCTGAATCGCATACCACCAACCCCATTAGCGTATGATTGAAAGTGCTGTCGGTGAAGTTCCTTTAAGAGCACTAAACTTGATGAGCTATTCTATTCTTTTCCCGAACTGAGACGTACAAGAGCTTTAGTCTTTCCCACGTCACTGAAGGCAACTGCAATCTTTTTCTTTAGAGATATTGGTCCCTGGTGACCAGGGGCGAATGCTGGTCTTGAAATTCACGCTTGCTCTTGTTATCATTCAGGGAGTGAGAGGTGTGATTGAAGTCTGATTAACGGAATAATGAATTAATGACCATTTAAAACTATATATTTAGAAATTGATGTACATTTAATCATACAAATACAACATTCATTTTACAAATGATATTCTATCTTTTTCAGTTTAGCTACCTGAATACAAATTCTACCATACGGTTTTTCTTTATGAACTGGTCAATAACATCGTCGTAAAAAGTTGGTTGTAACTTAATTTTCCCAAGCAACACGCACACTTGTAAAGGCTAGCTGAAGCTCACTAGCTAGAGCTACTTTGACTGCGTATGGCCTTGTGGTTAACACGACGTGAAGGAAGTGAAAGGGCTATGCGCGCGCATGAAATCAGTGCTGCAGCGAGGACTGGAAGCTCCTACAACCGAGCAAGCCAAGGTAGCTTTGACTAGACGAGCAAGCATCGGCCTTCGATACACAACGCAAAGCTCAATTATTGCCGCGCAAGCTTAAAACGGCTTCTGTCTACAAAAATAAAAGCCTAAATGGAATGCTTATAAATGCATGCATTTATTAACAAATAAATATTACTTCTTTCTCAATTAATGAGCTTGCGCAGCAAGCAATAGCAAGCATGGAGAATTCGTCCCTACTGGTGACCAACAACAAGACATCGGGACAATTGAAGACGGAGGTTGACTTCTTTATACTCTTCTTTTGACTTCTTTGAGGGGATTCCCATTGCTAACATTACTTTTCCTTACTTGTCAGTTTTATGATTCGAGAGAACCCACCCCTCCAAAAAAAAGTATATTACCTGTCTAAATATGATCTTGTTTTTACTGTCCCTTAAATCCTTAAGTATTGAATGGTAAGAATTAATATTACTGCTCTCATTAATGTGTTCTAAAAATAAAGATAACAGAGAATTCCTTTTCTATTCCATCCACTCAGACACCTAATATTTTTGCTAATAATGAATTGTTAATAGATGACGTCATACATTAGACATCATTCGTTCCCCATCAGTTATATACTCCAGACATCTGTGAGTGTTGGTTGTTAGTGTTACGTGTAATTTCGTACTATTTACCACAATTCAGGTGTCGAGATTTGCTTGAATTAAATCAAGAGTTTGCCAAATATTCCAAATTTCATCAACATCCGTCCATTCGAGGCAGATGTTATATGTTTATACAGAATCAACGAATAGATTAAAAAACAAAAACTGATGGGCACCTAAACATTATTACAAAATGTACTTAACAGATGGACGAAATATAATCTTAATAAATTATTATTGGATAGATATGCAAGTTTCCCAAGCACGTGATATTTCAGACTACAATAAAGCATACAATAATCAAATGAAGAACAGGATGTACATGGCTATACTGAATGAATATGTGTACGTGTGAAAATTTAGAATAATGTGATTTCTTTTACGAGTAATTCTGCAAACACGCTTCATCTTATCATCACAATGGCGATCTCTGCTTCCAAAAGAAATCACGCGAGCAGACAAGGCAGAAGAACAATCTATTAACCTCATTTGTAGTGAGTTTTCGTTGCAGTTGTCTTTGCTATAAATCGATGACATTCTTTCGAGTTAAATGAAGGACACAAAAACTCTTTGACACATTTTGAGACATAAACGGAATTTGAAGTTCTGTGGAAGCAAAAAAGCTTATCTTAAACTTTGGCTTAAGGATATGATTATAGGGATCTAACATCATCATCATTATCATCTCTTCTTCTCTTTCTCTGGCTCTCTTTCTTATCCTTCATCAACAGGAGAATTACTAAATACTGCATGCCTGGGGCTCAATTATACCTCCCAATTCACTGAAGCGCATCGTCCTCTTACTAAAGCAACGAAGTGTTTATGTTTACATTTATATCCTCGATTATAAGAGAAGTTCTCTCATAAATCAAAGTAAATGGGATTCGTGTCAGCTTGATTGCAATATACTACCGAAGGGTACTCATAAATTACATTAAGAAGTCTATGGAATAAGCTCGTCTCTTTTGTGATGTCCGAAGTAATGAAATAATAAACAGTTTCATGTCTCACGTGTCTGCAACTATCTTCAGCTAATATAGTTTTATACTTCAGATCTCGTCTCTCTGATGGGTTTGTGTCTGCTAGAAGCGAGTTACTTGTATTGATTGTTGTGTCGGAACTTATTCTAGTCAACGTATTTAATCTGTATGGATAACACCAAATTTTAATTTATAACAGGCAGATAATCTATAATTGAACACTAAACATTTTTGCAACGAATTTATATGAACTTGAATGATACCTATTTTTAATATCTCCCTTTATAAAATATTCAAATTGAGAATACGAAGTTTTATTTGAGTCTAAAAAGATAACGATATTGGTTGGATATACGGAAGTGGTCTGGAAAGTTTTGATAGACACCCAGAATAAAAATGATATTAATGTTTTCTTGTATTTTTGCTTCTTGTAATCTATTTAGAATAATTATTTCTGCAATTTTTCCTAAGTTCAAGAAAAGATTGATGGGAGAGTAGTTTTAGGGGAGCTTCGGAGCTTTTCCTGGTTTGCAGTATTTTCCACGGTGAGGAAAATACTGCAATCTTAGTATTGCATTTATGACACTAACGAGGTGCATTACAGCTTTGAGCGGAAGAAATTTGATGATTTTGTTTGTGATTCCATTCAGGCATGATGATTTCCTGTTGTTGAGACATTTGATGAAACTGATTATTTCTGCTAGGGAAGTGGGATGAAACGCTACCAGGTTTGTGGACTCTGGCTTAACGTACGTCGATCATACTAGTGGATCTAGCGAACAAAGTTGAGGTTTGTTTTCCTAAATTGGACAGCACTGCCTTTCCAGATTGTTGGCAAAAACGTCTGCCTCGTTCCTATATGTATATACGATTCCCTATTCGCCTTGCATTGAGGGAGATGATCTGCAATTGATGCGAAGAATTTTGAGAAATTTCCATATCGAGTGATCTTCCAGATTGAAGGATGTGACTTTCTTTTCCCATTGCAGAGTTCTATGATTTTTCAGCGCTTTTTCTGCATTAGTTGGTAATTTTGTTGAGGATTTTTTAATCTTGTTAAGCTTGTGTGTGTGTGTGTGTGTGTGTGTGTGTGTGTGTGTGTGTGTGTGTGTGTGTGTGTGTGTGTGTGTGTGTGTGTGTGTGTGTGTGTGTGTGTGTGTGTGTGTGAGATATCTTTTCCAGGCTTTGTTCTTTTATCTGATTAACTGCATGATATCATCCGAGAGTCTGTTTGGAGTGAGTTGTAGTCATGGTGATGCTGTCAAGGCTGTGTTGATTTGATTTGTAAGGGTGGTTATTGCTTCAATGATGTCTTCTTTTTCGTGCGGTTGGTACGGAGCCGATATGTTTGGGGACAACATTGGAGAATTGTTACCATAGTATGAAGGATTGGGATGGAGTGAATTGATCCCTACGTACTAAATTTGGGTAGGATTGGGTTGCGGTCTGAAGAGAATTCATTTATCATTTGCAGTTGATCCTGATCTCTGATATTTTGTAGGACAGCAATATCCAGTAGTACATCTGGTATGAAAAAGGGATTAAAGTGTGTGAGTTCAGATGGACCACCTATATTGAGGACCTATATATCAGATGAGCCAACTCGTATATTGAGGTGTGTTTCACTAATTGGAATTATTTCTGGATTGCGTAGGATGACGAGTCTTCTAATGCAGGAATTTTTTGTAGCGAGCCGTTGGCGTTCCAAGAGGCAATGAAAAGTGAATTTGGTCTGACTAGGTTTCTATTGCATTTCTGAGTGGGGTCAGCATGAAGCGGGTCTCTGTGATAAATCTTTTTTGTAGAATTCAGATTCGGATTGGACTTGCTGAAGCTATCTAACATAACTGATAGTGTAGCAGTTATGAATGCGGTTAGGTTGTAATTGGTATGCGAATGTTCAAGGCGTGTCGGTTTCTTTCACCGTGTTATTTGTTATTTCTACGTTATGTTTTATTTGGTCGAAATTTCCTTCTTTTTTTGTTCAGTTCTGATTGACTAGGTGGAGGAGCAGATTGTTTACCAAAAGTGGGAGGTTGAGAGGGAGTTTGTCTTCCTGTAGCTCGGTTGTTAGGATGAAAACTGCAACCTCTATAGTTAGCTGGGTGTGGCTCACTGCAGTTTGTGCATTTGTTTGTTTGCTTAAAACTAATAATGAATGACTATAAGAGCTATGTATATAAAAATGATTATCATTACATTCTAATAAAGCTTTGGAAATAAATTCAATCTAGTGAAATACGTTAATAAGTTGAACAGTATATTATTATTATTATTATTATTATTATTATTATTATTATTATTATTATTATTATTATTATTATTATTATTACCTCCAGGGAATCAAGGACTCATCGAGAGAGGCTATAAATCACTTAGGCTATAAATCTCTCCCCCACCTTCCATATAACGAAAACTTTCATTAGTTGATATCCTATAACACCCATTCAAAAGTTTATAGACCTCTATCATATCACTCTCTTTCTGTTAACCAGAGTCTGAAATCCGCATACTTGCAATCTGTCCTCATAATCTAAATCCCATAATACGGATAATCTTTTTAGCTCTTCTTTGCACCGGTTCCACAGCCCTTGGAACCTGGAAGACTAAATCCGTGCACTATAATCCAGGTGCAGTGTTATCAAGGCCTTATAAAGAAGCAAAATGATTTCCTTATCCTTACATGTCAAGGTTCGCTTCAACATCGTTGAATTGTATTTGCAACTTTTGCTATGTGACCCTTGAACTTCAAATTCCTATCCACCATTACGCCAAGATTCCCAGCCTCATTACTTTCTTGTAGCATAACCCCGCTAATATAATATGCCGCTGGAAATCTCATCACGCCAAAGTGCATAACTTTAAACTTACTAACAATAAACGGACCGCCATTTTCATTTGCCGAAATTTCCAGTCTATTCAAATAATTTTGTAATTGCTGAATATCAGTAGCATCCTTGATTGTCCTGCCTATCTTCGCATCATCAGCAAACAATTTCACATCTCTTGTTAGACCTTCCTAATGCCATTGATGTATAGATGATAATATTTATGCAACATCCTTTCGTATGATATCCTATCAAATTCTTTAGCAAAATCCAACATCCTCATAGTGTATCCATTCCCTTTATTCAACTCGCCGTATTTGTTATAGAATATGAGCAAATTGCTAAAACATGACCTTCCTTTAGTAAGCCCATGCTATTCCCTGCAGAGTATAGAATGCGAGTTCTTACTAACTTCTTTAAAATCTTCACTACCACACGAGATACTGATAGGTCGGTAGTTAGACAGTAGTTAGTTAGGTAGTTTTGAACACTATTGATACATTCAGATACAGCCTCATTTAAGCACTTTATCAAAAAAAAAAAAAGTATATCTATTTTAAACTTTATATATATATAATAACGATCAGCTAATATGTTACATTTCTTTTGATTTTTCCAACCGCTTCGGTTGCTTGGATCGCTAGATGGCAGCACAAGTAACGATGTGTTGCCATAGTTACCAAAAGCGTTTCCGGTTATTTCAGCTCTAGTTATGCTCACCAGACTATATCTACCATTATTTTCTCGTAATGCACTAATGCCTTGGGTGTAACGAGTTAAAAATTCCCTGAGCGTCCCTTAAAAACTCTTTTCACTTTACGAACAAGTCCATTAAAGGTAATCGATGTGATGGATGCTGCTATGGACAATGTTCGTACACACACGTATGTGCTAGACGCCAACGAACTCATCCACAATTCAGTTCTGGTAGGGAAGGCATTAAGGTTATCTATAATGGGAAACTCCACCCTTGCAATTGTTGACCATAATGCAGAGAAAGGGAGGTTGATGCCCGAGTGATGTATGGACCAAATGAAAGTTCACTTAGAAAAGGAAATAGAATTGATGAGTTCCATTAACAGTCACAACTCTACATTTCCTTTCAAATTAAAGTTGTTTATGTTGTTATTTAGTACGCATTTCTTTGTCAAGAGAGTCAGTCTGAAATAAATCCACTTGCATCGCAGACTTTATTTCTTTTATGGACAAATATTTTATTTGAAATATTTGTGACAATACTACATATTTCTTTCCAAAGGGACTTGATGCAAATAAATTTACTACGTGGCAGTTTTTATTTCTTTTGTAAACAAATAATTTATTTGAATATTGTCTTTCCATTACTAATTTTATTTTAAAAAAATGTAAAACATTACCTTTCACTTTTGAACATCTTTATACAGGAGACTACAAAAATTCCTAGTTTGTAGAATGATTTTTAAGTAATTCGAATAGAAAGGAGATGTGCATGCTAGAATGATATCTTCGTATTCTTTTTTTTTTTTAAGAAAAATTTTTTTATAGAACTTCATTTGTAATTTGAGAAAGTTTATTTTGATAGTCAAGTTTATTGTGATAGTCAATTAGTTTTCCACGCAGTGGAAAACTAATTGACTATCAAACCGTTTCTTAAAATCCTCTCCACTGTAACTAAGAAGTAAAACATTTATTTTGACCAGTAAACTCAGGAGAATAAAAGTGAAAAGAAATTAAATATTATGAATTTTACTGTTAGGAAGGACCAGTTTTGAGAACCAAATAAATGATGTGAGAAAACCGAATATCTCATTGATTATATGTATATAATTTAGAGCTTATATTAATAATACTAATGAGTACAATGGAGCTATAAATGCAAGGGTTATTATATGTTAAATGCGCATTATTCTGATTAATATATGGATTTCTTTCCGACCAACTTAGGTAGAGTAAATGACGAAGTATTTCCAAAGGTTCCAACAGGACATGATCATGGATAAAGCATTTTCGATGGAGACAGAATTCTAGTTCGTGATTTTTTATATCAGCCCTACCCCCACCACACACACACACACACATTAGCGGTTCAAAGATCTATGACACGGCAGTGCTGTGTGTGTGTAAGCAGGTGGTTAAAAAAAGAAAGGAATGTGTTGCGTGTCTTGAATACACGAGAACACATTTTCTCGAAGACTGCAATCATAAAAACAGTATGAGTTTGATGGTTCGATGAGTCTGGAGCTGAAGGGGTGGTTGTGGGCGAACAGCTTTTCGTGTTCCCACACGATTAGAAGAAAGTAAAAGGAGAATTATAGCGACCAGCTTGGTCTATGAATACACCCATAAAATGACATAATGGGGCAACCTATGGGGAAGCAACGGAGAGAGTGAAGAGATCAGATGAACTTCAGAACATACAAAACTTTTTTTTTTTTTCATTTTGTAATAATTATGTAATCAAATTTTTGCTTTTATTAAATTTTTCTTTGTTCATCACGTTTTTATTCTATTTGCCTTAAAAACGATAAAATTCATCGCATTTCGCTGAACGGATAAAAAATTTAAATTTATTCTGCGATGTTATATATGTACATTCAACTAATTGTAATTCTGGAGGAGGGGGGCATGAGGGAAAGCGAAAGAACAGTTCCTATTGCAGAAATGCGAAATTCCATTCTTTAGATTAATGTTCCTGTTCTTGTCTTACCAATGGATCATCAAAGGTTATTTCTTCTTCGCTGATCTGCAATTTAAAATCAATAGTCTTGAAGGTGAATAGCAAGAAAGAAGGCAATTAATTCTTCACTGAGGTATGTACATTATCTTCTCCTCTTTCATTAATCGGGCTGGAAAAAAAAAACTTTATTTATCTGTTACTTTTTTGCATTTAATTCTAATCAAAATATCTCAGGATGTCGCCGTGTAAAAAAGGAATTTGCTTCCTACCTTTAAATGAATTCAAGGATTCATTTATAACATTTTAGCATTTTTAATTTTAAAGCTATATTGAATAAATTCTGTTTGATTTTTTTAAACTTCACACAATTTTCATATTCGAATTTTTTCACGTATTCTAACTTTTTTTATATTTATCTGTGTTCGAATTCCGTCTAGAACTCGATTCGAACCTACGTAAACATGAACGTAGAAAATTTGTATTAAAAAGCTGTTTATTTATCAGGACTTTTTAACTGAAGGTGAGTTATTCGGTCTCAGGCGGTGGTGTCAGGATTTAACTCTCGGCAACTAGGGCTTTCATAGCTTATCCTTAGAAGGATGCTGCAGTGACCGTCTTGGACGTAGAACTGAATAGAAAGTTTTACAATTTGACACTTTTTTTTCACATTTTCAAATAATTTCAATTTTATTTACAACTACAGATTAATGAAAAGTAACAGTAATTTGTTTTTTATTTCAGAATATGTTCTCTTGATGGAAAGATGTCCACACCATCGCAGGTCATCCCTAGGATATCCATTCATCCCATCCAGTGTTCCTCCTTGTCTGCAAACCGTAGTCTTACCGGAATTCTGATGGCTATACCGTTTGTGCTATGTTTTGCATTATTCGGGATATTCAATCTGATAGCTGGCACGGTGTTGACTGCAATAGCTTGTCGCCCCAGATCCCCAAATTCACTCCCTTTTCAAAACCCTCACCTCAGGGAACAGTACAGACGGATAGACAATCTCTTGGACCCTCTAAAGATAGTAGGACCAATTTTGCTAATTACTGGAGCCATGCTAGTGATTGTTGGGGTAGTTCTTGGGGTGGTAGCTTGTCGGTCTGTTTACGTGCATCGAGGAAACTCCGCCAAGTTACCTCGTTATCCACTGTCTAGCATAAATGGTACCACAAGTTATGCAGGTCTTCCTGTGTCGCTGACCTCGGTGTTAAGCCCGGCGAAAGTGGACTCTTTGACCGTACCATTGGCATCATCATCCACGCGAAAGATCATCCGCCCTTCTCCCGTCATTCCCCATAAGGTAACAATCGAGGTACACAGACTGGACGTAATATCAACGATCTCCGAACCCTCGGAAATGGTGAAAAGGGACGACGACAATTCATCGGGAACGAATTCTTTTTACAATGGCGACGTTGTGTGCGTGAACGGAAGGACAGATATCAGTCCAGATAGCCCAAGTGTACGAGAAATTATTGCATAACATCGCCACTAGACGGCAGCCCAGATGAAAATTGCGTGCGTGTTTATGTGCGGTTTGTATATTTGTTGTATGAAAATAAATCAGTGGTGTTTAGTACTTGGTGTCCCATTCTGTTAGTACAAAATACTTCCGCTTGGCTGCACTGTTAGCGCACCCGTGACGTCATTATATATATATATATATATATATATATATATATATATATATATATATATATATATATATATATATATATATATATATATACAAATAAACAAATATTTCTCCGATTAAATAAAAAAGTTAGTGTATTGAAAACAAGCCAATCCATTATCTTCATCTTTATTACTGCATTTATTATTAATTATAAGCGGCAAACCATCTTTGCGTCTGTGACATGAGAATGCATCTATCTGGCAACATTGTGCATCTTTATTCATCATGATATACTGAATAATAAAAAAAAAATGTGATGGATAAAAAAGGAGAGATACAAAGAGAATGGTAATCTCCATGACAACGGAGACATCAGGGCACAGACTTAAGAAAAACTGAAAATCGATGTTAATCTGAAGCATTTCAAAATGTCAAACGAAATAAGTTTACAAGACAAACAAAATGATAAGATTTGGGAAATCCAAGAAAACGTACAATGTAAAATAGTCTCGTGGTTATCGTTTTCCAGTTCGTTAAATGGGATATCTTCTTATTAGCAACGCAATCGGAATTTATCCGATTGTGTTGCTAACATTATCTCTGTCTAAGTACCGTCTTAATGTAATCTGATAGCATAGCAATTAACTGATCTGGATAACGTGAAATTTAATATTTTTTAAGTTTGTTATGAAGTCGTCCTTTTTATCATTACGAATACGAATGTAGGTAAAATAATTGCAAAACCATTTAAATTACTAACGATGATCATCACGAAGTGCGTACGGCTTGTAAAGGACATCAGTAGTACATCGGTCTTATTAAACATCGCACATATATGAGAAGTACAGGGATGGATTGAAGGCAGCGAGAGTGGCGGTAATCTAGAATGTGGGAAAAAAATCAGAGCAACAGCTTGATGGTCTAGTTTTATTTACATGTTCTACATTACTAGGGGAATTCGTCTGATATCCTGTCGATTCTATTGGATAATAAAGCTTCTTGCATTCAGCTGAACCTACCAGGTGGCTTTTTAAATTGATGAAACTGGGAAATTGAAGCATCCATCCAGTTTCCGTGGTACGCCACCTGTAGGCGGAACTTCACATGTGTAAAAGTTATCCAGATGATAGGTGTTTATATTGCAAGAATATCAGTCACTAATTATATTTTGTTTCTCAGGCATCGTCCATTTTTAATGTAATTCAGTTTATCAGTTTCTTTTCTTGCCTGTTTTGTCTTCACAGAAGCTATTAAGGCTCTTGTTTGTCAAATGGCCTATAGAATCTAAGTGGTTGGCATCACAGAATTACTTGGCTAACAGTTTATTGTGTTTGGCGTGAAGAGTAAGTGAAAGTTTCGCCGTGTGACAAACAAGGTTCCTAAGAGGATAAAGCATGCAGGAAATTGAACTAAACACCGTCAACAATGGAGAAGTTCACTTATGTTTTGGTAAACAGCCACATGCGTTATCTGACTGCCAGCTCAATTGGATTAGATTGCGCATCAACAATTAAATCTAATTAGCGTCCAGACATCCCTACGGTACACTATAAGTTTTCTCATTACAACTGATTACTCTAAGATAATTATCATTTCGTATTTAAACCGCTTCTTTTACAATTAATTCGTTTGCGCGACTTAGTGCACCATCAGCTTAGTCTACGGTTAACTAATTGTATTTAGACACAAATATCCCTTTCTGTCGGAAGAAATGTGTGTCTTCAATGGCATTGGTTGCAGATACTTTGAATTTTCTTGATATATACGGCTAACCCTTGTGGTGAGCCTTTTTTTTTGGGGGGGGGGGGGAAGACGTCGGAGGGATATGATTAGGGAGATTGGAATGCATTTCAGACAGCACTGTTTTTGACTATTTGCATTGTTTCTGACCAACCACGAAGAAAATTATATTACGATATGGTTGTAAAGATGGCTTCTTCCACGTAGATGAGACTGGTAAGATTCACCAAGTATTGTTGCCCTATCTAACTTCATCATTTGACTTTATGATAGCTGAACAAGCAAAACAAGACGCATCAAATGGATCCAAGCAATTAACAGATATAATAAAATACAATCGACACAATGCTTTAGTGCCTTTACGTTTTAACATCCAAACTTAAATCGTTTTACATGTAATTACCACCATAGTTTACTTTTTTTATATATCCCCCCCCCTCCTATTTTTTTCCACTGGAAGCGATTACGTCAAAGCAGATATATGTCGATAATGTCGTAGCCTAAGCATGCTAATTATGCCCCCAAAAAGAATCTTAGCCACTCTAAATCAACCAGTCCCCGAGTATTTCACTCCATCTTCATCAAACCAACAGTAAATCTACTCTTCATAAGACAGAAGAGGAAAGAAATTGTAGAAGAACGATACACAATTTGCAAGACGAAAATCTGAACATTCAGTAAGCTAATTGGCTGATTAAATTGGAATCTCGTTTTCATTCATCAAAATGCACAAACCAGCCGAGGAACTCACAATTGACAAACATGAAACCAGGACCAATAGAAAGAGCATTGTTGCCGCCAGATAACTTACATTTTCGGTTAAAAATGACTTTGTCAAGTTTCTTTGACAAACTGGATTCGACCGGATTCGAACCCTTCTTCCTAACTAAAGAGCGCCTACAATGTTCGACTTACAGTTTTTAAAATTCTTTCTATATTATTATTATTTATTGGGGTTCTTGAATCATAAAATTTTTTAATCTACCACCATCTTCTGCCATGCTATATCATTACATAATTCTACTGCATGCGCGCCATCTATCACTCATCTAATTTGTTATCCACTGACTATGCACAACATTGGGTTTCAGAACTAATTTGAGAGCTCCTAGAACTGTACAGAAGCAAAGCTTTAATATTTATATTTAAATGATACACGACATCATCTGATCTATCCAACAGGCGTGGTATTATTTTCATAACAACCTCCTCATTTCGTGTATGGCAGGGAAGCATTTCAGATAGATAATAACAGACAGAGTTTCGGACATTTTTTCCGGGAAAATAAAAAGAAAAAAAAGAAAAAAAGAACACACCGCTCATAAATAGAACAGAATAATTTATTCTGCAGCTTCAGGCAACGTAGTAATAATAATGAATTCCTTGTTTCCATGACAACATCAGACTTTTTGAAGTTCTACTTTTTTCTTACGTAGTGAAGCGATATTGCTTCTTGGAGAAAGTTTCTATCATCTTGCGCTGATGATTGCTTCCTTTGTTACTTGAACGCAATTCAACTAGGAAAAGTAATTCAAGTCGCTTTAGTATAAAAGAGAACGAATAACGATACTAGTTGGATAGATGAAGCAAATTGCTTTTCACTTTCTCCTTTGTCTGTTGAGGTTTGCTAGGTTTGAGTGTGGGGTGGCATCTGAGAATTATTTTACTGTTATTGAGTGGAAAATAAAACAGATGTCTGGGTGTTGATATCTCGGTGTATCTGTCTGTTATTAAGCAACCATGATGCTTCTAATATCATGCAGAGACACTTATTTTGAACTCCTTGTAGTCTTTGGATGTTAGATTTGGCTGTGTGACTCCAAGCCAGTGAGGAATATGTGACTATTAGTGTTATTGCCATCTGATAAAGTAGTTTTGTTTCTTTCCTTTACCTTGCTGAGTCGATTTGTCATGGGATATAATTATGCGCTTGTTTTGGTTGCATTTAGTTGTAGTGAAACGTAGACCTCTGTCCAGATAGATGCAGATATATTTTATTCCTGTGTGCCCTGGGATTTTGAGGTTACACATCTGTATGTCTCCTTCTGAGATTGCTGATCTTTTGGTTGAAGAGAATGGCCGTATTTTTTTGAGCTTTTTAAATAGACTCACTCTATCTTTATTTCCTCTCCTACTATCTGCTGAATCTCAGCCTATCTTACTCCACAGGCCATTTTCAACATTCTCATAAAATCCACAAAAGAACTGAATGTGAGCTGACTTTCGTCGTCCAGTCACCGTACTTTGAGGGGATAAAGTTAGCTATTACATCCGGGTTTTTTTTTTTTTTTTGACATTTGACATTACTGACCTAAAGGGTGAAGCAGATGCTTTTCATATTCCCCGCTATCTGATGAGGAGAACTGTGAGTGGGAAAAGATTTATGAGCCTGTTGCATTAACAAACAGTTAATGAGTGACCACCAAGAAGGAGTCCATCACTCTCACTCCCCAGTGGATCCTCTAGTGTCAACTAACCTAGCTACCATGTTATGATCTGACTTGTACCCTTTTAGGAACTGGATTGCTAGTTTCCTTTCCGGGCTGATCACTGTATTGCAGAAAGAGGTAGTTTCTCAGCTTTCTCTTATCCAGTTTATTGAATATGATGGGTACCAATCCAACCTTAGAATAGCGTTCTCACATCTGGCAGGTATTTCTCATCATCGCTTAACTGGTTAATTGATGACCCCTTTGGAACAGACTCATTCCAATCACAGACCTGTTGCTGCCTTTTCTACATTCCGCTGTTCATCTAAACTGAACACACACACACACACACACACACACACACACACACACACACACACACACACACACACACACACACACACACACACACACACACACACACACACACACACACACACACACACACACACACACACACACACACACACACACACACACATATGCAGCTTTACCACCAGCAGCAAATGGTTGAAAACAACTCACACTGAGGACATGATTCATACGAATGAAGATTGTCCTCAGTAAGTCAATTGTCCTCAACTACATCAGTCCACTTAGGTCTTCCTATGGAATCTTTTCAAGCCATCTTGACACCAAACATCTGTTTTGTTAACCTTTCTTCTCCCATTCTGTTCAGGTGACTGTAGATTAGCTCTGTTAAAACCTTCTTGAATGTCAACAATGTCAAGTTCCGTCATAATATCTTCGTTTTGAATGATTAAAATGATTTTGCCATTGGAGCCATCTCTTCACCACCTTAATTTTTCTCAAAAGTCTCATGTCTACTGCGTCTAATCTCGTCAAGCGCTTTATGTGTGACCCAATTCTCATATCCACAAGTTAAAATTGGTTTGAATACTGTCTTGTATACTACTAGTTGAGTGTTTTACCAAATTTGTCTTTTATTTCGTATAAGTCTATTCAATTTGCATTGTTTATTTCCCGATTTCAAAATATGTCTCCATAACTCTTGAAATGTGTAGAGAAGTTTATTTTTGTCTTTCCGGAATTTAAAAACATTTATTATTTGGAAGAATCTCAATTTCGGCCATCTCTATCTCAATAATGTCACTTTTGTTCAATTAATTATATATTTGTTATGACTTCTGTTTGTTTAATAGATTCCTTTAACAAATGTTGAAATCAATCATCGTGCTATATCAATGGAGTAAATTATTAATTTAAACAAAGGCATTTTTTAACGAACATCCAAATCACGTGGTACTGGGGTCCTACGGTAGATAGATTCCCCACCCACGTTTTTTTTTTTTTTTCCGTAGTTGTTCTTTGATTTTTAAAAGCCGCCGCACATACCGCACGGTTTAGATTTCTCCTTACGGCGTCTATCTGCGTTGTGTCAACGCCCTTGATCGATTTTATGTGAAGAGCAAACAAAAATGAACGACACATCACTTTGAATGACTTCCGTAGTTTGTCACTGTTTCGGTCGAGTTGAATGGGAATGGTACAACGCAAACATTTTAAACAACAGTTCATTGCCCTGAAAATCCCTGGCTTATCCCCCAGTTCGTATATTTAGTTATTAAGGAAATATATTCTCTTCTCTCGGTTTCACACTTCACTTGAAGAAATTCCATTAGATATTCAATATTAACCATCTCTAAACTATCAGTTCGTGTGAATCTCATCAATTAGAATCTCACTTCAGCTCAACTACCGTTAACTTTTTGAGTGATGGGCTGAGTCCATGACTCCTTTTCCCTTTATCTGACTTCTTGTTTGATGGGGCACCCCCCATCACCGAGCAGAACCGCTCACATTCCAGGGAAAAGCATCCATCAACAAAGCCCCTCACCGAGACGTGCCGGAGGATAACCCCTCCCCAGAGACTCAAAATATATGTATGCACTCCCAGGCAAACTTCCCGAAATCTAAGCCCCCCCCCCCCCCCTTCTCACTGGGAGCGAAATTCCGGAAGAAACCTGAGAGAGCAAAACTCTCGAAACTCTGCGTCCATTTAGTCGACCCTTACGACACGCATGGATTTGCGGTGGAGCTATTCTTATCCCGGCAACTACACGAGGAGACCAACCAAATTAAATTATTAAAGCCCGAGGAAATTCTGCTTCCTTCAAATGCCGATGTTTATAAGTAAAGACAACCGAAATTACTTTGTAATTCTAAGAGGAAGTCTAATTAGACTCACTACAATTGTCGTTGTTTACCTCAGCAATATCATTTTAAATTATATAATAATAAAAAAGGTATACTTAAATAGTTGATATTTATATTAAAATTTTAAGAATTTTTAAAATTTAAATTAAAAATTAAATATAATATATAACTTTATTTTGTGTTTCATATTTAAATGTTGTTTTAATTTCTTTTAAGTTCCTTGAATGGTTCATGGAGCAAACAATTGTATGTACAGTTATGTAAAAAGACACTTTTAATTATTGCTACTTTTAGATCAGTTTTGCTCTAGAGTGCTCAATTTTAGATCTATTGTTTTTTCTAAATTAATGTCTACATAAATTATCTGTTCCTAGATACTCTTGTGCAACGTCGTTTGCTTTGTGTTTCTTTTCTTTCTTTTTGTTTTTCTTTCTAATTTTGTAAAATTAAGCCTACATAGTAATTAAGCCTATATGTTAAATTATGCTCTTATATGCACCTGTCGTCTGCTGCACTAATTAGAAAATATGAGGTATTTTTTATGTGATTTTGTTGAGCGTTATGATTAGCTTTTGGTATTTATATAGGAGTAATTTATGGACGGCCAATATCACCATGTTGCAATAATTAAACATAAGCTACTTTTATTAAAAATAACGAACTTTTATGTATGTGTTTATCCACTGTCGGTGCCAGGTTATTTTGCACCCTAGGCAAAGTTTACAAGTGCGCCCCTTATTTCACAAGTTGGAAAATACCCACTAAATTCCCACATAAATAAACTAAAATGTTTCTAATTGACATTAAACAAAATAAAATTGTCTTTCAGGTTAAATTAATAGGTAAATTAATAGGTTTTTTTATTTTCTTTTTAAATTAATTTTAAAATTCTCTGTTGTAATTCATTTACAAAAAAAAAAGTTATAAAATACCGAAATTTAATAATTTAAAATGTTAACGTTTTCAAATATTTATCTTAACTGAATTTTAAATAGCGGTAAGTTCAAATCATTTAGGTAAGGAACAAAAAAGGACCAAGAATTAATTGGTAAAATAGTGTGATGTGTGAGGGATAAGGAAAAAGAATCGATACCTAAATCATATATTACTATTTAATTTTGATATTTTAATAAAGTATGAATAAAGCATAGCTTGAAGTTTTGCGCCCCTTCATGGCTTGCGCTCTAGGTGGTTGCCTAGGTTGCATAAATGGTAACGCCGTCCCTGTGTTTATGTACAAAGAAGCCTACAGAACTGTTTTCTTTCTGTTTTTTTTTTTTGTCTAAATTGCAAATGACATTGGTAGTGGCTGACAGTTTTAAAATAAAAAAACCTTTCCATATTGATTTCGAATATCAGTCTATTTTACTATTATATCATTAATGTCACTTGAAACTAGACAATTAAGAAAATAATCTACTGCAAAAACAAAACAAAACAAAAAATCGCTACTGTAGGGGGAGGGTAGAGGAAATCCCAATGTTCGTGATTAACACGATGAATAGTTTATTTGAGGTCCTTATTGCGAAGCTTGTAATGAAACTTTGCATATATGCAGATTACGCTGGTTAAAGCTCATGTTGAAAGTTTAATGAAAATGAAAACAGCAGCAATATACAGTAATTTAAGTACCATCTATCACTTATAGGGGGCGCCCTTCTTATGACTTTAGGCTTTTACGTTTGGTCATTTTGATTTTGTTTTTAAATGTGCTCTTCATAGCTTTATCCCCGATGACATCGCTATCGCAAATACGAAATATTGGACTCATTAAGCCGTCGTTTTGTACTGTGCTGGGCTTCATTTTCATTAAATTGCTAACAGAATATTAATGTAGTTATATTTTAGGAAACCTTACATATTTTATTTAACTGAAGCATGTAAAGACTTTTATGGTTCCATTAAATGACTATCAGTAATTCATTCACATTTTATGTGATAAAAAAAAAATCGGTATTTGTGATTAGCATGTGAATAGATGCTGAATTTACAAACAGATTTTATTAAGAGTTAGGAATATTAATGAGATTATCATTCAGTATATTTTTACCTTACCATTAAAGAAGTTACTGCAACTGTGAAGATAAACAAAATCTGAACCAAACAGGAAATTATTACCCGTATTTCATAGTTTCATGATCAGAAAGTTTGCTGTTTTGCTGCAGAATCAGAATTTGCCATTTCTCAATGAACAGCATTTGGTCTAAAAATAGCGACAATACTCTTGGAGCAACAGACTTTATTTTGCACTTTTTAAATCTTCGATTATATATTCAGCTTGCTGAATAAGATATATGATTAAAGATTTTTATTAGCTTTCATGTGCATGATAAAACACATATAAAATATATTATTTGTTATAATTCTTTCTGCTAACTTTCAATGCATATAAAAATATTCTTTGATAGTTTCTTTAAGGCTAAATTGTGATCTATTTAGCAGAACACACCATACTCAAGATTCGACAAACAGATTTATGAAAACACAAATATTTCCCACACTCAGCTAAGAGTAACACAACTAACCAATAATTCACTACAGATTACTTATTGGAAGGCAAATAGTATCCTTAATAATATGTATGAACTACAGGAATTCGCCTACCGTTTGTTTAGATATAGATATATTGCTAATCAACGAAACTCACCTGCATCCATTCGACAAACCAAGAATAAAAAATTATTATCTTTTTAGAAATGATAGAACTGATGTCAGAAGTAGATGCACGGCTATTTTTTATTAAAAGACATCTAAGTTTCAACGAAATTAAAATTCCATCATCCCTAACTTTGGAGATTACGGTCTACAAATTCATTCAGCCAATACAAGCAGTTTCAAAATTTATTCTGCGTACAACTCACCAAACACTTCGGACCTTTCTCAATTACTGGATACTGACGAAGCAGTAATAA
Source organism: Typopeltis vanoorti (assembly GCF_054136105.1). Taxonomy (NCBI): domain Eukaryota; kingdom Metazoa; phylum Arthropoda; class Arachnida; order Uropygi; family Thelyphonidae; genus Typopeltis; species Typopeltis vanoorti. Next base: position 160,730,743 of record NC_143550.1, read on the forward strand.
TGGCTGGCGACTTCAACTCAAAACACACGGCTTGGAACATCAGACTTACTAACAAAATGAAAAAATTCTAAATGATTTTGCTATTAAAGGAAAAATTGTGATTGTTAGTCTGCTCGAACCTACACGTTATGGAACGACTAGATGGTCGCTCCCAGATGTTCTTCACAACTAGATGGGCGACCAGATGTTCTTCACATAGTCATCTTCAAAAATGTTCCTTACCAATATCAGATAATGGCTATTAATGATCTTATCTTGGACCACAACCCAGTTCTACTCCAGCTGGGTGTTGTACCAGAAGACACTATGAATAATCCAACCATCACAAACTAGACCCAACTTCCTATAAACGTTACGAATCTTATTGGTCTTGTACCATCTATTTCATCGAAAGAAGAAATTGAAGCTGCTGTTCTCAACTTATAAAAGCAAAATCTATCGCGCTTAGCAGCAGTCACTTCTGTTGCAACCCGTACAAAACCCAATGGACTTCAGGAGGAAATTCTTATTCTCATTCGTACCGAAAACAAAATACGACGGCGATATCATAAATCTCTAGCTCCTCAAGACCGTCAAGAAATTTATAGGGCTGCTAACTTAGTCCGCTATGCTATCAGAGACTTCTGTAACCAGCAGGGTGACGACACGCTCCGATCACTCAAATCGGACGATCAAACTGTATGGAAATTCTTCAAATCTCTCCTCAAGAAACCAAATTATGTTCCACCAATACATGACGAACATGGCATCGTATACCGTGTAGATGAAAAAGTGGAAGCACTCGCAGACGGTCACGAACTGCAATTCAGTCCTAACTACACGTTTGCAGACTTATCATTCATTTCCACATCGATAGGTACGTCGCGTTCTGAATCACCGTATCCATCAGATGAATATTCTCTAAACCTCCCCAGCTGAAGTCCACTGAATCATTAAAAACTAAATAATTAACAGGCTGTTGGCCTTGATGAAATCAGAAACAAAGTTATTAAAATCTCCCACAAAAAAAGCCATCATACATATAGTTGCTATCAAAAATGCGACTGAAACAACTACTTTCCAACTAGTTGGTAAACAACAGACAAAATCTTAATTCCCAAACCAGGAAAAGATTTGAAATTTCCTCAAAACTACTGAGTAATTAACCTCCTCTTCTGTGTCGGAAAGCTATCAGAAAAAATTATCCAAACAAGATTGCAAGAAGCATCCAACAACATCATCACTCTACAGGAACAGTTTAGATCCAAACCAAATCACTGTACGGTGCTGCAGGTCCAGAGAATCGTGGAATGTATCTCGTACGGATTCAATTGGAGCAACAAACTGGTGGAATTTTCCTTGCATCAAAGCATTTGATAAAATATGGCAAAAAGGCCTCCTTTATAAGCTAATAACAACGAAATTTCCAATTCATCTGATCATATGTATGAGATCTTTCCTCAAGAACAAAAAATTCAGAGTTAAAATGCAAGGAATCAGATCTGCTGAACGTAAAATTACAGCAGGAATTTCACAAGGCTCATTACTTTCTCCATTTATATGGCAGATATCCCTCGTGCTAATTCCACCATATCCGCTTACTATGCAGATGACACAGCCATTCTGACTAGATCATTCAGATCAAAATGAATAACCAAGTGCCTACAAAAGGCAATCTGACTTCTTGTTTATGGGTGGGGGTGGGGTGGGGAGGGTTAGTGTGGGTGCTTTGGCCGTTCTTCCAGCATGATAGCTAGAGAGGCGGTAATGACCACAGTCAGGTTAGGATATATTTGATCCTTGCATGTTGTTTTCTCGGGACGTGCCGCATCGATGTACTTTTTGTTCAACCGGCGTGTATGTTCTTGATTTTTTGAAATTATTAAAAGTCTGAGGAAATTCTGCTTCCTTTTATTGCCAATGTTTAAGAAAAGACTTATATTTTTTGGGTCTGGCAGAGAGAAGTCTAATTACACTCACTGTAATTCATCTTATAGTCCTTATAAGGACTGGCTTAAAGGGGCGAAGCAAGAATGCTTTTCATCTTCCCCGTTATCTGTAGAGGACAGTGTAGGGATAAGGTGTTATTGAGCTATTAAAGCTCTGATCATGGCAGGAGGGTAACAGCAATAGCCGCGCCTCAGTTAGAACTTCACTGGCTACAGCATTGCCATCCATTACCCTCCAAGGGTATTGGTTGGATTAAATGAATCAATCACCGCATCTCACGGTCGATTGATCATCTCTAACTGTAATTCCTTATAGTCCTTATAAGGACTGGCTTAAAGGGGCGAAGCAAGAATGCTTTTCATATTCCCCGTTATCTGTAGCGGACAGTGTAGGGATAATGTTATTGAGCTATTATTAAAGCTCTGATCATGGCAGGAGGATAACAGCAATAGCCGAGCCTCAGTTAGAGCTTCATTAGCTACAGCATTGCTATCCATTACCCTCCAAGGGTATTGGATTGAATGAATCAATCACCGCATCTCACGGTCGATTGGTCTAACTGTAATTCATCGTTTACCTCTGCAATATCATTTTAAATTATATAATAATAAAAAAGGCACACTTAAATAGTTGATATTTGTATTAAAATTTTAAGAGTTTTTAAAATTTAAATTAAAAATTAAGTATAATATATAACTTTATTTTGTGTTTCATATTTAAATGTTGTTTTAATTTCTTTAAGCTCCTTGAATGGTTCATGGAGTAAACACCTGCATGTACAGTTATGTAAAAGACACTTTTAATTATTGCTACTTTTAGATCATTTTGCTCCAGAGTGCACAATTTTAGATCTATTGTTTTATCTAAATTAATGTCTACATAAATTGTCCGTTCCTAGAAACTCTTGTGCAACGTCATTTGCTTTGTGTTTCTTTTCTTTTTTTTTTTTTTTTTTCTATTTTTGTAAAATTAAGCCTACATAGTAATTAAGCCTATATGTAAAATTATGCTGTTATATGCACCTGTCGTCTGCTGCACTAATTAGAAAATATGAGGTATTTTTTATGTGATTTTGTTGAGCGTTATGTATTAGCTTTTGGAATTTATATAGGAGTAACTCATGGACGGCCAATATCACCATGTTGCAATAATTAAACATGAGCTACTTTTATTAAAAATAACGAACTTTAATGTATGTGTTTATCTACTGTCGGTGCCAGGTTATTTTGCGCCCTAGGCAAAGTTTACAAGTGCGCCCCTTATTGCACAAATTGGAAAATCCCCACTAAATCCGCACATAAATAAACTAAAATGTTTCTAATTGACATCAAACAGAATAAAATTGTATTTCAGTTTAAATTAATAGGTAAATTAATAGGGCTTTTTATTTTCTTTTTAAATTAATTTGAAATTTCTCTGTTATAATTCATTTACAAAAAAAAAGTTATAAAATACCGAAATTTAATATTTTAAAATGTTAATGTTTTCAAATATTAATCTTAACTGAATTTTAAATAGCATTAAGTCAAATCATTTAGGTAAGGAACAAAAATGAACGAAGAGTTAAATAGTAAAATAGTGTGATGTGTGAGGGATAAGGAAAAAGAATCGATACTTAAATCATGTATCACTATTTAATTTTGATATTTTAATAAAGTATGAATAAAGCATAGCTTGAAGTTTTGCGCCCCTTTATGGCTTGCGCTCTAGGTGGTTGCATAGGTTGCATAAATGGTAACGCCGTCCCTGTGTTTATGTACAAAGAAGCCTACAGAACTGTTTTCTTTCTGTTTTTTTTTTTTTTTTTTTTTTCTAAATTGCAAATGACATTGGTAGTGGCTGACAGTTTTAAAATAAAAAAAGCTTTCCACATTGATTTCGAATATCAGTCTATTTTACTATTATATCATTATATCATTAATGTCACTTGAAACTAGACAACTAAGAAAAGAATCTACTGCAAAAAAACAAAAATTCGCTACTGTAGGGGGGGGGAAATCCCAATGTTCGTGATTATCCAACAACATCATCACTCTAGAGGAACAGTTTGGATCCAGATCAAATCATTGTACGGTGCAACAGGTCCAGAGAATCGTGGAATGTATCTCGTACGGATTCAATTGGAACAACAAACTGGTGCCATTTTCCTTGCCATCAAAGCATTTGATAAAATATGGCAAAAAGGCCTCCTTTATAAGCTAATAACAACGAAATTTCCACTTCATCTGCTCATACGTATCAGGTCTTTCCTCAAGAACAGAAAATTCAGAGTTAAAATACGAGGAATCAGATCCTCTGAACTTAAAATTACAGCAGGAATTTTACAAGGCTCATTACTTTCTCCATTATTGTTCTCCACTTATATGGCAGATATCCCTCGTGCGAATTCCACCATATCCGCTTACTATGCAGATGACACAGCCATTCTGACTAGATCATTCAGGCCAAAATGAATAACCAAGTGCCTACAAAAGTCAGTTAGTGAACTTGAACTATGGTTCAAGAAATGGAGAATTGTCATTAACGCAGAAAAAAAAATTGTGCAATTCTATTCACAAGTAAGAAAAAAATCATCTCATAGCTCAGTCAACATATTCGACACTACCATCCCATGGAAAACAGAAGCCAAATATCTGTGAATTCAACTTGATAAAAGATTACGCTTTGAGTCTCACATATCTCATACTTACTCTAAATCAAATAAAGCATTTGCTTAACTATACCGATTGATCAACAGACGCAACTGGTCAGTGGCGAATTCTCCATGCTTGCTATGCTTGCTGCGCAAGCTCATTAATTGAGAAGTAATATTTATTTGTTAATAAATGCATGCATTTATAAGCATTCCATTTAGGCTTTTATTTTTGTAGACAGAAGACGGTTTAAGCTTGCGCGGCAATAATTGAGCTTTGCTTTGCGTTGTGTATCGAAGGCCAATGCTTGCTCGTCTAGTCAAAGCTACCTTGGCTTGCTCGGTTGTAGGAGCTTCCAGTCCTCGCTGCAGCACTGTGATTTCATGCGCGCGCATAGCCATTTCCGCTTCCTTCACGTCGTCTTAACCACAAAGTAGTCAAATTAGCTCTAGCCAGTGAGCTTCAGCAGCCTTTACAAGTGTGCGTGTTGCTTGGGAAAATTAAGTTACAACCAACTTTTTATGACGATGTTATTGACCAGTTCATAAAGAAGAAACGTAGGGTAGAATTTATATTCAAGCAGCTAAATTGAAAAAGATAGAATATCATTTGTAAAATAAATGTTGTATTTGTATGATTAAATGTATACATAAATTTCTAAATATATAGTTTTAAATGGTCAGTAATTCATTATTCCGCTAATCAGACTTCAATCACACCTCTCACTCCATGAATGATAACAAGAGCAAGCGTGAATTTCAAGATCAGCATTCGCCCCTGCAACTGGTTAAGTACAGATAATAAATTACTTATTTAAAATTAATCATCAGACCAATAATGACCTATGGATCACCGGCCTGCAGCCATATGTCATCTATAAATGATATATGGTTATATATATCATGATATATAAATGATATATCATATATCATTTATATCATATATATAAATGAAAGCCCAAGCATGAGGTTTGATGCTCTTCGGTTGCTTAGAAACTCACAACTTCATCGAGAAGCCACCATTCCAGATATTCGTACTTTTCTTCAGCATACCGCTCTAAAATACTTTTCTCAAGCAGCTACCCATCCAAATCAATTAATAAGATTCGCTGGAGATTATAATGAACATGATCCTGTGAAACACAAACGTCCTAAAGCAATCCTAATGAACCAGACCTAATCACTAACCTCACTGCCTGCAGAGGGCGAGTTATATGCTCAATAATTGCTCCATCAGACTGACCTACATGATAAAGGAAGTAAAATCTAAGGGCTTGATCTCTATCATTTCAGTCTAGTCAAAAATCAAAAAGGACATTACTTATTGATTTTTCGGAGTCATTGCACATTGAGTGGTATGAAGAAGTTAAGTAAAGTTATCATTTGAATTTTAGCGTAGCGTCATACGATTCCATTGATTCCATTCAGTATTTACATTTTGTATGTGAACATTAAGTGATTAACAGGTAAGAATCTAATTTAATTTCCTGTGGAAAACTTAGACTCCGACGACTTATCTAAAATTTAGACCGACATCATGCTCTTAATCTTTCTTAAAAGCTGTTGAAGAAGTTTGAGGTCGAGTAGAGCAACACTAAGCTCTTTTACCTTTTTAAAAAGCTGTTGAAGAAGTTTGAGGTCGAGTGGCTGGGATATTTAAATCCACATTCATTGGCAAGTGACCGGAAGGTGACGATGATGGAACAGGAGATGAAAATATAAACAATGGTCTCCTCACCTAAGGAGCTTCATCAGTTGGATTCACAGGAGGAACATGTCAGTAAAAGACGAAGGAGTGAAGATCACAAGCACGCTCACATGGAGGATGAGTCTCCTATAAAGGATGTGCCATGCAAGAATGAGTAGATTCATCCAGTTTCTGCGCGACAAAGCAAAATGGACTTCGGGCATACAGATCATTAAGGATCAAAATGTTACCTACTCCTCCGCAAAAAAATACAGATGAAGGTATAAAACTTCAGCCAACCACAGTTAGCGATTACCATCAGTTTACTAAACTTATGGACAATTTAAACTTATAATACCATACTTTTGCCCTAAATAGTGAAAGAAACCTAAAGGTTGTATACACACACATCTCACACTTCAGAAGAGATCGCAACAGATCTTATCAATCATGGTCTGGCTCCAATAAAGGTTAGTACGATGTACAGAACAGAAAGAAGCTTGTGTTAGTGGAAATTAACAACATTCAAAAATAAAATTTATGAATTAACGTCAATCTGCGCTCTCAGAATTACTATTGAACCCCTCAGAAAGAGAATATCAACCGGGCAATGCCACAGATGCCAAAAAGTTGGCCACGCCCAAAAGCTGTGTAGGGCTGATGACAGATGTCTAAAATGTGGTGTAAATCACATCCTGTGCCCAAAAATAGAACCACACCTGGTAATTGCTAAGAGCCTCATCCTGCGAACTACAAAGTTACAAAAAAAAAAAAATCGATGGATTGGAAGAAATAGAGAGCTCCTCTCCCATTCGTCCACCCTTCTCAATCATACTGATCATCCTCCAACTGAAATAATCTCTACAAACCAGGAAGAGAAGCTACCATTGAATAAAACACACACCGATGAGGTGCATTCCAAGAAATCGACACGCCATGAACAAATAATTCCCAACCTAACTGTGGTTATAACCGCTTCACTGGCTGCCATGCTACACGATTTTAGCAAATCCAGTATATCACTGATTTCTACAAAACGATTTCTGGAAGAGACGAGCTAGAGCGAAGAAATCTTCCAGATTTCTTCACTCTATTCTAACTGCACTTATAGTAATGAATACTAAGCTCTCTTCTGATTGCGCTTGGAATGCAACGGCCTCATCAACAAAATCCTTGAACAGCAAGAATTCACACTCAGATACAACCCAGGTGTAATTCGAATCAGTAAGACGCATTTTCGGCCAGCAAACAATCCGAAATTACCAGGATATACTATGTATAAAAATTGTAGACTCGATTCCTGCCATCTACAATATATTAAAAAACTACTTTAAATATAATCCCAAAGCCAACCCCCAAACTAAAAATCTAGAGATAACAAACATTGAAGTTCACACTAACAATGCTGGAAAACTTTAAATCTATGCAACTCACAGGGTAAAACTTTACTGATAGCGGATTTAGACGTCATCTTAGGTAGCATAGATTCCACCATCATTACAAGGGATTTAAATGCCAAGCATTCAGCATGAAACAGCAAAACGACCAATAGAAACGGTCTTATGCTGAACAATTACACGAGGTTCAGTTATGATGCAGTAGCAGGCCCCACAGAATGGTCCTTTTGGCAGTCCGGACGTTCTAGATATTTTTATCCTACGAAATATCAGTATCAGATAACAATTAATGAGCTTTTATCTCAGACCACAACCCTATCTTACTTAAATTAGGCACGCAGGAAAAATCCCCCCCCCCATCATTCCTTCTTAGCTTGCGAAAATTTATCCAAAGTATTCCCGGAACACATAGGTCCAGTACTCACCATACAAAAAAAAAAAAAAAAAAAAAGATTAGGTAGACGAAGCAATAGACAATCTCACAAATCAACTTAACAAAGTATTAGCAGCAGTCATCAGGACTTCAACTACTTATAAGCCTAACCGTCTTCCGGATGATATTATGAATCTAATCAGGGAAAAGAACAAAGCCAGGAAACGATATCACAACACACGCTCCATAAGAACGAAAAATCCTTATCAAATTGAACAATCTAGTTAGAGAAGCTCTCAAAACCCACAGAAATCAAGAATGGGAAGATAAACTAACATCTCTTAGTTCTGAAGATCACTCAATTTGGAAATTTTTGTAAACTCTGCGTAAGAAACGTAAACTTCTTCCCCTATGCAGGCCGAGCACGGTATGGTATATACAGATACAGAGAAAGCCGAAGCTCTCGTCAGCAATCTGGAAAAGCAGTGCAGTCCAACATATGAAAACATAAATATCAACCTCGTTTACAAGGATCACCAACATGGCAGACGCACTGTAAGACAACCCAAAAAACAACTCACAACTGATTAACTCTACTTCTCCAGCTGAATTAATTAACATCATTAAACATCTAAACAACAAAAAAGCACTAGGTCCAGAAGGCATCACAAACAAACTCATCAAACTGCTCCCACGCAAAGCTATAGTGCATCCTGTCAACATCATAAACGCAATACTAAGATTATAGTATTTTTCTGCAACAGGGGAAATTGCCGACATTATTCCAATACACAAACCTCATAAAGACCCGCAGTGTTCTCAAAAACTACCGACCCATCAGCTTATTGTTCAATCTAGGAGAAACTGCTGAAAAATATCAATCTATCCAGACTGCAAGAATCAACAGATAAATTAAACATCATTCCAAATGAACAATTCGGTTTCTCACGAAGCCACAGTGCATTTCAGCAAAACCATCGAATTGTTGAATATATTAGCACAGGATATAACTGGAAACAGCACACTGGTACTGTATTCCTGGACATTGCAAAGGCTTTTGACAAAATCTAGCACCAAGATCCTCTTTACAATCTCATCAAAACAAATATACCAATAAATATAATACGTCAAAAAAGATCACATATGAAGTTCCACAAAGTTCATTGCTGGCTCCGTTTTGTTCTCAATCTACATGGCAGATATTCCACAAAATTCTATGACGACCATAACAGCTCTATACGCAGATGACACTGCAATATTATTGCTCGCCAGCGTAGAGCCATACTGAGCCAAGTCAAATTAACATACTGAGACTACAACGAATACAAAACAAATGCTTATGGATGATACTAAATGCCCCATATATCTCTTATCTTCTTCACTCTCTGGCAGAAACTGGTTAAACAAGCTGCTGACTACAATGAATTTGATCACCACAAGCACAAAAGAATCTAAGGAAATTCTATTATCTTCTGAGTATATTTAACTCCATAGTCCCCAAAGGGCGAGGTTAAAGATCGCAAACTATTCTTTACATAGGTCAAGGGGAATATTAAAAGTGGTTCGCTTTCACCCATCATATCAATAGCGTTGTTGTTGTTGTTGTTGGAACTATTAATGTCACTACCTATCATGAAAAAACCGCTAATGCATAGGGAATCTTATTTTTGTTATTATTACGTGACACTTCCAAGGACTCATCGAGGAGGACACAGTATTCCACTACAACTCACTGTCTCCCTTACATAATCCTTCAATTACACGACACCACTACCATCAATACAGACCCATCTACCAACACCATAGTATACATAGTTTGTAAATTGCGTGTGTTCTCGTGGCCAATTTGTATAGGAGATGAAACCTGTATAGGAGATGAAAAACCGAGTTTCCATGAGAAAAAAAAAACTTGCTACCCATCCGTAGATGGTATTTTCTAGCGCTGTTCTGTAAACTAGCTAATAGTTCTTTATCCACACAGGCTTTAAAGAAATGCCGTTAACAAGAAGCATTCCTCTTCTTTTTTGGTCTTTGATTCTCCCGGTTCTTTCCCCTTCATTCTTTCCTCTTTCTTAATTAGGATGTCTAAAAGAGCAATTATGGTTTTTAAATACACATTAATTTAGATCTAACAACTCATTTCGATGTACTGAAAGTAATAAAAAGAAGAATGAAGAGTTTCCAATGTTTTTTCCCAACATTTATTTGACTTTAGGGTTTTATTAACTCGTATAATTCCGGACGAAATAATAACCTTAACAGTCAAGTGATTAGTTCGGATTTTGCATGCTTTTAAGGAATGTTCAACAAATATTGTGATCTAAACACAAAAACACCGCCTTTCTCTACTAAGATAGATTTGTTTGTTTGCTATCGAAGAAGTGTAACATCGTTTCCTTGACAGCTAATTCCGCTTGAGTAGTCAAAGAAGAAAGAGACGAATTCTAGGCAGACATTTTGACGAGTTCCTCGTCAAAATGTCTGCCGATTTATATCACAAGTATTCTGAATTCTTTAGAATTGAAAACAGGAGGAGGAGGAACGAAATAGGTGACACGTTAGAGTTAGGATAATAAGTTATGCTGTTAAATGTATTTACTAAATAAGCCTATTATTATTTGCTTACCTTTAAGGCATAGGACTCCAAGTAATTTAGGAATGACATAAACACTGAAACTGTATCACTAGCTACTAATTAAACCTGCACATGACAAAAAGAGCATCCGTAACCAGTTGGTGCACTTTGGTTGGAAAGAATTGGGTTGAAATTCTTACTACATTAACCCCTATATGGGACTTTCACCTGAAAGTGAGTTAGTCAGTTTCTTATGGTGATGGATGGATGGGGTTTTCTGCTGGGAACTTGAGTTTTTCCTGGGAAATAGGTAAACCAGCGAAACGAACATACGCAGTTAATAAACATAATACACTAGCAACAAAAAGCACATTCTATCATTGATCCTTCCTTCATGGTTTGCTAAAAGAAACAAATACCTCCAATGGACACATCTCAATCCAATTTAGAAGCAATTTTAACCAGTAAAAGCTGTAGCAACTTCCGTATTGTGAGGTTACGATATTCATTGAATGTAATCTTTATTATTAAGCCTAATGGCCTTTAACGCGTTGTAGTTAATTTATCTTTATTGTTATTATTTGTTCTCAGGAGAGTAAGAAAGATTCGTTAAAAAAGATAAAAGAAAACAAAACGGGAAACAAAAAAAAAAGCAAGCAAATGAGTGACCACTCGGCGTATCCAACAACAGATTTTCTTGAAAAGTTTAAAAAGAAGCATTTTCTTGATGTCTTTGTAGCAAGGATAAAAAAAAAATAAAAGTCTACTTATAATGAGACACTGGAAACCTTCATCTATGTGGAAGGTTTTTTTCGGTCGTTGCTAGGCAACCGAAAACACTATTGGAAGGAACAGTTGAGGTGTTTTACTTGCACGCTCTCTTCCTCCTCCTTCAATTTCCACCGATCGCTGACAAGAGCTTTGCTACATCTGAACCAAGCCGCCTGTTCGTGTGATGGCGTTCAACCATGCACGCTCGCACGGACAGGCAGCATAATGACAGAAAAAGGAAGACTCACGGCGCCAGAGAAACTTTAATAAAAAAAAAAAAGTTTTTGGACGCGTGTAGAGAGATTTCTTTGGATGGTTTAATGTTTCAATCAGTGACCTCATTCGTTTAACATAGTCGCTGATGCAGAAAGTTCATCTAAGGAAGAGGGGGGGTCAGAATGATGCATCCCTCTTTAAGGAAGGTGGTCGACCTATCCACTCCGCATCAACTCCGTCCAGACCTTTCTGCTCTGGGTGTCTGGAAGCTTTCATTTGGAGCATCTCCCCCCCTCCCCCGGAAGAAGTGACACCCAGTAAGAGTCCGATACATTCAAGATAGCTTAAGTTTACAGAGAGAGAGTTTTCAATTAAGCTTGAGGAAACAGGTTCTTGTTTATATAAGGGCCGTAATGGCTACCACGCTTCTGAAGTCTTTTAAAAGTTTAATTTAGATTTTCGGTAGCCATCCCATTGATATTAAAGTATCTTAGATATTGATGTTTCATAGCTTGCATTAATAAGAAATTCTAAAAAAAATTTTAAATTAATTTTTCAGCAGCTAGAAGAAAGCTCTCTTAAATGAACTCATAAAATGTTATTAATCATTCATCACACTTAAGATTTTGCTTTCAATTGCCTGCAAATTGTGTAGTCTGTCGCAAACTTATTTTTTCGTTATATCTCCCTTCTGTGTCCCCATCAATCAAATTTATTATGCCCACAGTTTTGCGATCTTTGAGATAAGGTTTCTTTTAACTTCAGCATAATCTTTATTTAGTAGCAATATCTACAGTTAATATTAAATCAAGTCACTCAAAATCTCATTTTTAAATCAAAATTTACTTGGCTTCGTCATGGATTAAATTAAAATGCATTTCTGGATAAATAGCAATTATTAACTGATAAATTAATTATTGATAAATTAATAATAATGAATAAAACTAATATTATTAATTTTTTTTTTTTTTTTATCCAACAGATATTGTTGAGTGCAAATTACTCCGCTAGGTGGTATTTGAGTTGTTGGGAAAGCTAAGTATTATTTACAGTGAATGGAATCAATGTAATAGTCTTATTAAAATTTGATGACTAGATTTCACTGTAAGCACTTGGATTACTGTGATGAAACTATCCTTTAGGACTTAACATTTATATTGATTTGGAATTTTTGGTACTCAACTGGATATCACCTTTGCTTAAAAAGAAAAAAATATTTTTAAATTCAAAGCATTTTCTGTGTTTATGAAAACATCCAAAGTTCAATTTTAGAAGAATAATTTGAAAATAATAACAGTTGAAACTACTATTTTCCGGTTTCTACTTTTTCTGAATAAAATCAATAAAAAATATAGAAAAAAAGAAAAAAACTTAAAAAAATAGAAATATCTCTCATAAAATAAATTTAATAAAATTAAAAAGAAAAAACCAAACACACCTCTAAATAAAATGAATCATTTCAATATAAAAGAACGCAAAAAGAAAAAGATAAATTCAGGGAATCAGTCGACTGTGAGATGCGGTGATTGATTCATTCAATCCAATACCCTTGGAGGGTAATGGATGGCAATGCTATAGCTAATGAAGTTCTAACTGAGGCTCGGCTATTGCTGTTACCCTCCTGCCATGATCAGAGCTTTAATTGCTCAATAACACCTTATCCCTACACTGTCCTCTACAGATAACGGGGAAGATGAAAAGCATTCTTGCTTCGCCCCTTTAAGCCAGTCCTTATAAGGACTATAAGATAAATTCAATTCAATGTTGAGATATTGAGATGTCTATGCTCATATCCATTTGTCCCTACTCTTTGGATTAGGATTATGTTCGTAACCGGCTTTTGGCTTAGATAAAGTGTATAGTTTCTGTTACGGTGTGTAACAGAAACTAAGAAATAAAGTGTAACGGTAGGAGTCCCGATGGGACTCCTACCGTTAATATCGGTAGGAGTCCCATCGGGTTTCACGATATTTAACCGGAAATTTACAGAACTTCCTAAACCACGGACTGGGGAAATGGGGAAATATCAAACACTTGGTGGTGGGGATAGTTAGGCTTCCCCCATCTGATCATGCCCTCCATTCTGCCGCGTGTGCGTACCCTCGGAATTGAGGTTGTCGCCACAATACCGTCAAGGGCGATGGCGAAAGCTATATAATCATAGACTGCGTCGGGGCAGAGAACATTTTTTGATTTACCCCTTATGGGGGTGGAAGATACCAGGTAGTGACCAAAAATATGGAGACCAGAGAAAAGCTTCTCCAAGGGTTTAACTGTGGTAAAGTAAAAGTATCTCCCTTCATGATTGGGAGCATCCTGAGAACCCTTAAGATACCACGATTTCCCCTAGAATATGCAGAGAACAACGATATAATTCATAGCATATTCTCTAAGTGGGGAGTTGTACGGGAAATCCAGGTTCACAATGACGCTGACAATCCTGAGTGGAAGTCAGGGGAGGTAACCATCTCTCTTGAAATGAGGACCAAAGTTCCTAACTTTGTCCTCATAGGATCTGCCCGGGTAATGGTAAATTACCCAGGCGTCAAAAAGCAATGCTTTAGATGTGATGCCTTCAATCATCTTGGGGCAGACTGCCCTCGCATAAAATGCAAGAACTGCCTAAAAATTGGCCACAACCAAGAAAAATGTGAGGCAGCTTGTTTGAAATGTGGGTCACTGACCACAAAGTCGACATCTACCCATCCAGAACCCTCGCAGAGAGGATGGGTGGTGCAATCACATCAGCAAAAAACCAAGTAATGAAAAGGTCACAACACAGGAAGAGTTTCCGCCTCTTGAGGCCACTCCTGATCATGCCGCCATGTCTAAGACAACGAAAAGGTCCCGTAAGGGAGGGATACCTACCAGAATTGCAGAGACCAGCAATACGATCCCAACAAAAGAGACTGACAATGCAAAAACCATCATGGTAACTCCCACGATGGAAAGCGGAGCTACCACTGCCAATATAGACATCGCCAATTCAGATACAGTAGAAGAAGCTGAAGTAGAGATGGAGACGAACACCAAAACTTCCAAACCATTAAGTCCGCAGGAAGAAGAGCTGACAAATCTCAAAACAGCAAAAGTATCTGAAACCGAACACCCAGAAGTCCCTCATGCAAAAGCAGGGGAGACTCTAAAACATCTCCTTAGAGGTATGCCCGGGGTGGCAGAACAGTTTAAAGAGGCGATAGATAAAGTAGGAGAACCTGAACTCCTCTTCACAGGGAAATATGGATCCGACATCGTCAGTGCAAAATGGGGTGACCTCTTCTTTGATGACATCAGCAAAATCACCCCTGAGCAAGTAGAGGTAGCCCTGGATATAGACGAGGAGGCAGCTTCGGCGTTCTACATAGCTCTCTGCAAACTAGACATGGCCAAGGGAAGTGAGGTGGCCAAAAGAATCATAACAGCCCACAACAAAAGAAAGGAACAGTAACCACCTTGTGGATTTCTGTACTCAGCTTCACTGGTTTTCAGCTCCCACAGGTGGGGGAGGACCTGAGAACCGAAGCGGCGAAGGCTTACAGCGAGGCGGTGCAGTTCCTTGTGAGCTGCATCACTCGGGCCAGATCCTTCCTCCACCTCTAAATTTACCTTTCCATTCCTTCTCCAGATTTATTCTCTCTTTGTTTTGTTACATGTTTCCTTTTTAGGATTTTTCCTTTTTTTTTTAAGTGAAAAATCAACGACCGTTTTAGAAGCGCCCCTGGGGGGGGACAAACAGCTAAAACAGGTCAGCTGAGGCCTCTTTTACCTACTCTACCACTATGCACTCTATCTTTATTTCCTCTTCTACTATCTGCTGACTCTCAGCCTATCTTACTCTACAGGCCAATGATGAAGTTTGGTGAACTCACAAAATATATATATATATATATATATCTTCTACAAGTGATCGTTTCTCGGCGATTTAGAGTTGTTTTTGGAAAGAAAAGATATTACGTCCTGCTGTTAATGTTAATAATCTTGTGAAGAGCATACTTCACAGGATCATTTCTGTAGTATGATTAGCTACAGTAGTTAGCTGTTCCATTGTTATCGCTTCTCGGCCTTCTGGTTGAGATCAGGTGTGTAGTATCTGTTCTTACAAGCTTAACAGGCTAAGAGCAAAACGTAGTATCTGTGTTGCAAAATTAACATCGGACACCACCAGGCGTTCGCGATATTAACTGATCAGCACAGATAGAATAAACCCCAGACTGGAGCAATAACAAACACTTGGTGGTGGGATTAGTTAGCCCCCCCCCCCCTCGCCAGCTATGGCCAATGTTTTGCCGCGCACGCGAACTCTCGGCATCGAGACTGACGCCGATCTACGACCCCGATCTTTGGCTAAAGCCCTCATTGACAGCGTCGGTGTGGACCAGATTTTTGGATTCACTCCCTTTGGTAATGGCAGATACCAAGTCGTAGTAAGGAGCGCCGAGACTAGAGACAAATTACTCGAAGGCTTTCAATGTAATGGAAAGGGAATTGTTTCATTTATGGTGGGGAGCATTATCAAAATGCTTAAATTCCCCAGATTCCCCTTGGATACATACAAAGTGATGAAAAAGTCATCTACGAAGTGTTCGGAAAACAGCTCGAGATGAAAACAGCGGTTCCAAACTTCGTCGTGATCGGATCCGCTAGGATAATGGTAAATTACCCTGGCGTAAAGAAGGGCAATGCTTCAGGTGTGACGCCTTCACTCATCTTGGGGCAGACTGCCCTTTAGTGAAGTGTAAGAACTGCCTCAAAGCAGGCCACAACCAGGATAAGTGTGAGGCAGCCTGCTTGAAATGCAGGGTCATTGACCACAAAGTGGACACCTGCCCATCAAGAACCATGGCAGAGAGGATGGGAGGTGCAATCACACCTACAACTGCACCAAGCAATGGAAATAGCACAGCACAGCACAGGAAGCTTCTCCACCTTTAAAGGCCACTCCTGATGCTACAGAAAGCCATACCTCTACGTCCAAGAAAAACCGTAAGGGAAAAAAAACTTCTACAAGCAGTAAAATCCAACAAGAAGAAACAGTAGTTATTGAAACCATCAATACAAATATAGATATAGATAAGGAAGAAGGAAAGATGGAGGTGAACACCAACACCTCCAAACGGCCATTAAGCCCACAGGAAGAAGAGTTGGTAACGCCCAAAACAGCAAAAGTATCTGAGACCGCCCACCCAGAAGTCCCTCACGAAAAAGCAGGGGAGACTAAGCCATCTCATTAGCAGTATTCCCGGGGTCGCGGAAAAATTCAAAGAAGCGATGGAAAGAATAGGAGAACCCGAACTCCTCCTCACAGGGGAACATGGATCTGACATCGTCAGTGCAAAATGGGGTGACATCTTCGTTGATGACATCAGCAAAATCACCCCTGAGCAAGTAGAGGTAGCCCAGGGTTTAGACGAGGAGGCAGCTTCGGCGCTCTACGTAGCTCTCTGCAAACTAGACATGGCCAAGGGAAGTGAGGTGGTCAAAAGAATAATAACAGCCCACAACAAAAGAAAGACACAGTAACCACCTTGTGGGTTTTCTGTACACAGCTTCACTGGTTTTTAGCTTCCACAGGTGGGGGAGGACCTGAGAACCCGAGCGGCGAAGGCTTACAGCGAGGCGGTGCAGTTCCTTGTGAGCTGCATCACTCGTGGCAGATCTATCTCCTCCTTTAAGTTTACCTTTCAATTTTTGCTTTTCTCTGTATCTCTTTTTTGTTTGTTGTTTTTTACATGTTTTCCTTTTTAAGATTTTTCCTTTTTAAAATAAAGAACTTTTATTATTAAAAGACCAGGAGATAAATGATAAAATATACAAAGAGCCAACAAGTTTCACTAGCCACTGTCTAGCATTTTCAAGGCTGAACTGGTGTGAAAACAAAAGCATTAAGTTACATTTAAAACATACACTTTAGTAACTGTTAGGCCTTTACATTTGATCATTCGTGTTTGATGGCGTGCATGTGTTCGAATGCTTCAGTCAGAATCCGGTACATGACCACGTGTTGTGTAGTTTTTTTGCATATTGTAGTTCTGTTGAACTGAGAGAGAGGATGAGATTTTTCCATATGTCTTTAAGAATAATACCTTGATTTCTATTTAAATTATTGCCTATACTAAAACAGGTCAACTGAGGCCTCTTTAACCTACTCTACCACTATGCACTCTATCTTTATCTCCTCTCCTACTATCCGCTGACTCTCAGCCTATCCTACTCTACAGGCCGATGATGAAGATTTGTTGAACTCACAAATTATTTATTTTAATTAGTTTTGGATCTATACTCACATCTATCCTCTGTACGTAATTAGTTTTAGATGAAAAAGATGGCGGCTCGCGTGTTAGTGTTTCGTGTCGTGTATTATTGATGGTGAATTGTGAATTTAAATGATATGTTTTTTAGATATTTATGTTTATTCATTAGTAAGAGCAGTTAATTCCTTGCAACCATAAATAGACACTTTATTTTCCATACTGGTTTATCCAGATAAGTCAATTGAATTCACAAGGGCGATACGCTAGGCCTACAGCCGCAAGCATCGCCATTCTTTTATTTTATATCGTGACATCTTATTGCTGGTAGACACCTTAGTGTGTCTACGGGATTTGCTAGTGGACCCTCAAAAGTCCACAGGATTATCTTTACCTGCTCGGAACACCTGAGCAATCTCTACTCTTTCTCCATCTGTGTCTTAACACATTTCTAAATTATTAGCATAGCAAAACTTCTGAATGAGGCCAAATTCGAAGAAGTATACATAGAATTCCTCAGACTAGGAAAGCTGCTGAGTGATAATTGTCCAGGAAAAGTCAAGCTCTTTGACACATTCCCCCCCACAGCAGTCACAGAGGATAATATGGATGACATGAGTGAAGAGCCCAAAATTCAGACGCAATCGGAGTTTGCACACTCCCCAAGTATGGAAGATATTACATCCCAAGACAGCAGTTATCATACCTTGGAAACAGATACAGAGTTCCAATTGGTCAAAAAGAAGAGGAAAATTTCCATCAATGTGGAAGAACCCAAACCAACAGGGATAGATGCACTCAATGGTCCCAAAGAAAAGATATCACCAGTCATTTTAAGGGATAAGGAAAAATGGATCCCTGTCTCATCAGCACTCAGAGAACAAAACATCTCATTCTCATGGGCTAAAAACTCAGATGAGGGAGTTAAAATACAACCCACTACTGTCTCGGATTACAGACAGATGACCAGATTTATGGACAATGCTAACGTCCCATATCACACCTTCACTTTACCCAGCGAAAAGAATCTGAAGGTAGTTCTACGTGGGGTAGCTGAAGGTATCACGCCTGAAGATGTGACCACTGATCTCTCCAGACAGGGCCTGTCCCCAGTTAAAGTGAGCAGAATGCTCAGATCAGATAAAAGACCAATGCCTTTGGTGCTGGTGGAAATAAACAACACACAAAAGCAGATCTATGAACTGACTGTAGTATGCGGTCTCAAAATTTCAACTGAGCCTCTTAGGAAAAGAGCATCTGCAGGTCAGTGTCATAGATGCCAAAGGTTTGTACATGCCCAAAAATTACGTAAGGCAGCCTTCAGGTGCTTGAAGTGCGGCGAGGGACACTAGACCATCACTTGCACCAAACCTCGCACAACTCCAGCATACTGTGCAAACTGCAGAGGACCTCACCCCGCCAACTACAAGGGATGCCTTTCCAATCCAAAAAATCGAGGAAGGACCAACAAAAGTCAATCTTGCTCTTCCACGTAACAACGTTTTAAGCAACCAAACAAATCATCTTTCAGTCCGAAACACCTTGCCTTCCACCTCACAAGAAGGAACAACCATGACCAAAACATATGCTGAGGCTGCAAGAACTAAGCCTCCTACATCTCTTGAGCTAGAAAGCTCCAACATAACATCCGTTTTAACAGCCTCACTTGCCACTATGTTGCAAGAATTCAGCAAGACATGCCCCTCAACATCTTCCAGAAAGAGATTCCTGCAAGGCACTCAAAACATTATAACAGCCATCTGTCATGAATAATAAATTCAAACCAAAAGCTCTTAAGATAATAGCATGGAATGCAAATGGATTGATGAACAAGATTTTGGAACGTCAAGAATTTGCAACTCGTCTCAGTGCTGATATCATCTTGATTGATGAAACACACCTAAGACCAGCTAATAACTCAAAAATCCGTGGCTACACTATGTACAGAAACGACAGAATTGGCACAAGAGGTGGAGGCACAGCCATATATATAAAGAGTTATTTGAATCATAATACAATAGACCTGCCCAAAACAGTAAACCTAGAGGTGACCGGAGTGGAGGTACATACCTTCAATGCTGGGAGTCTCAAGATCTATGCTGCATATAACCCTCCAAGCATTCCTCTGCTGACTACAGATATGGACTCCATACTTGGTCCAAATGACTCCATCATAATAGCAGGAGATTTCAACTCAAAACACACATCTTTGTACAGCTCATCAACTAACACTAAAGGCCACACACTTTTCAACTATGCCATGCTCAACTCTTTTGTTGTGGCCGGCCCTACCGAGCCCACCCATTTCAGCCCTTTGGGTGGCTCGGATGTGCTGGACATTGTCATCTTTAAAAATTTAAGATACCAATTCAAATTCGAATCATTCAACGAATTATCTTCTGACCACAGTCCCATAGTGCTTAATCTAGGTTCATCAGATCAATTCTCTCCTCTACACACATTCATACCATGGGACAAGTTAGCCAAGGTTCTTCCCGATCATATTGTCCGGTGCCCAATATCAGTAAAAAGGAAGAGATTGACACAGCAATAAATAACTTAACCATACAAATTCAGAAAGCAATAGAATCAATCAGACAATCCGCTGTCTTCAACCCAACCAACCGTATCCCTGAAGAAATCATGGATCTAATCAGAGCAAAAAAATACAGCCAGGAAGAGATACCACAATACCAGAGCCCCAAAAGATAAAAAAGTATTGAACAATCTAAACAGGCAGGTCCGAGAAGCTCTTCAAAAACACAGAAACCATCAATGGGAAACCGAACCCAAATTGGCTAACATCGATACTGAAGATCATTCTGTATGGAAATTCTTAAGAGCAATCCGCACCAAAAAGCGACTCATACCCCCTATACAAACCAAGAAAGGGACAGTTCATAAAGATGAAGAGAAAGCCGAAGCACTAGTAGATAACCTAGAATCTCAGTGCAACCCATCTTATACAAATCTAAATATCAACCTTATGTACAAGATTCGTCGTCATGTTAGGACAACCTTAAGACAGAACACTGTTAACTCCAAACATATCACTCCTACAAATCCAACAGAAATGCTAAATATCATCTCCCATGTAAACAATAAAAAAAAAAACTCCAGGACCGGATGGCATAACTAACATAATAGTAAAACTACTTCCAAGAAAGGCCATAGTTCATCTCGTCAACATTACGAATGCCATCTTTAGATTCCAGCATATTCTACTACATGGAAAACAGCAACAATCATACCACTGAAGAAGCCAGGAAAAAATGCTCACCTTCCCGAAAGACCCATAAGCCTATTATCCAGCCTCGGAAAGGTGACAGAGAAAGTGATCCTCTCAAGATTCCAAGCAGAAACAGATAAGTTAGGAATTTTGCCTAATGAACAGTTTGGCTTCCGTAGAGCCCATAGTACAGCTCAACAAGTGCACCGGCTGGTAGAAATCATTACTAAAGGATATAACTGGAAACTCAATACAGCTGCCATCTTCATCGACGCAGAGAAGGCGTTTGATAAAGTATGGCATCAAGGTCTTCTCTACAAACTGATAAAATTTAATTTTCCAGTCAGGTTAATAAAGGTAATACATTCTTACCTGAAAGACAGATATATGCAGGTCAGGATAGGCGAAACGGTTTCGACCAGACGCAGGATCTCGGCAGGCGTACCTCAAGGATCTCTTCTGGCCCCTCTCCTGTTCTCAATCTATGTAGCGGACATCCCTCTGAACCCAAGAACAACATTCACTGCATTATATGCAGATGATACTGCACTGATGGCAAGATCACTGAGCCCAAAACTGGCAACTAAAAGACTACAAACTAGCATACACACTTTAGAAAAGTGGATGGCAGACTGGAGGATCCAAGTTAACCCCCAGAAAAGCTCAGCTATATTATTTACTAGAAAGAAAATCCATACCATGGAGGAGATTTATTTATTGGGAGTAAAGATTCCATGACAGACTGAAGTTAAATATCTTGGATTGATTCTTGATAGTAAACTCCTATTCAGCAAACATATTAGTTACATTACCTCAAAGATATCCAACGTCTTATCACAGCTCTACCCTATGATCAACAGACAAAGTAAACTGGACACGCAAACAAAATTAACAATTTACAAGATGGTAATTCGACCGGTTATCACTTACGCATCCCCAGCTTGGAACCACACCACAAATTCAAACATTCTAAAACTTCAGAGATTACATAATAAGTGTCTGAGGATGATTCTGGATGCCCCTTGGTTCATAAGAAACACCCAGATCCATAGAGAAGTTAATATCCCTTATATCTCTTCCTTTCTCATAAATCTAGCTGAGAAGGTCTTTACCAAGACAAGTAACCATCCAAACCCGTTAATCAAGGAAGCCTCGGAATATAATGAAGAAGAAAGCAACAAATATAAAAGACCAAAGTCTATTTTAAGTTCAGCTGAAGGCAACTAACTTCACTGCCCTCAATGGGCGAGCATATAGCTCACAAACACTCCATTCAAAGTTCTTTCATTACAAGACAAAGGGGAATATGAAAAGCAATTTTGCTTCACCCATCTAGCCAGAAATGTTAATGTTAATGTTAAATTCAACATTGAGAATTTTTTTCGTCGATATCTTTTAATAACAATTGAATTGGGGTATGAATTCAAATTGATATCATTGTAGTGAGTTCTGACCTAATTTTCATGACGGTTATGCGACAGATTTGACTGGAAGGATTTTGCCGCTTGGATTCGTTCAGCGCAAGATAAGGTTCTGGCTTTAATGCAAATTTCCCAGGCCCTCTCCAATTCCCTGCCCTGTGCCCGTCAGTCGTCTTCTGCCTCTAGTAGGAGATTTCGACTTCCGGTCTACACTTGGTGGAAAGAAGGGACAAGACAGGTCCTGAATCATACAGCCACATTAAATCACAGGTTGATTTAATTTAAATCATTGCTGCTAACTCGGTTTTGCTGGCAGTTCTTTGCGGCTGAGGGATTCTCTCTGCGGGTAGACCATTGATTGGGTCTAAGGGACTTTTATGCGGACTTAAGCTTAAACAGTGCTTTTACACCTCAGTTTCTCAAAATGTGCGAAGTTGACGCTTACGACCTGGTAGAGTCATTAAACAGAGGGCTAGCCATAAACTTACTTAAAAAGATTCTAAAAAAATTTGAAATAAATTTCTACTCTATGTCGGGGGACGACGAAGATGGTGACGACAGTGCTCCAACAGAAGAAAAGCTGGACTTGGTGATCTCCAGACACTCAGACTGCACAGAGGTCCGAGCGCATAAGAAGCGAAAAACCACGTCCTCTGAACCACCAAAAGGGGATGGAATGAAAGAAGATGGCCCAGTTTCGGACCTCCCTGCCTCCACTAGAGAGAAGGTACATCCGATCATACTTCACGAAAAACAAAGATGGATGTCTCTTAGGGCCATCATGTCCAATCTAAAGATCTCTTATATCACCGCCAAAAATGTCACCGATGGCATCAAGATACAGCCCACCACAGTTATGGACTACCGAAAACTGACAGGAGAAATGAATTCAGTATCACGCCTTCATGCTCGGCTCAAAGAAAAATCTGAAGGTGGTGCTACGAGGAATGTCTGAGGACGTATCCATAGAAGAAGTGGCTGTTAATCTACGCCAAGGGGGCCTGCCACCCATCAAGGTCAGCAGAATGACCAAAAAAGACAAGACTCCGATGCCACTAGTATTAGTTGAGATCTGTCAAGATTACAAACAAATTTATGACCTGACGTCAATCTGTGGACTTAAAATCAGCCCAGAACCCTTAAGGAAAAGGGCTTCAACAGGTCAGTGTCACAGATGTCAATAATTTGGCCACGCCCAGAAAATGTGTAAGGCTGAGTTTAAATGTCTAAAATGTGGTGACAGCCACCCAACCAATATCTATACAAAGCCGAAAACCACCCCAGCTAAATGTGTCAACTGAGGTGGCCCTCATCCAGCCAACTATAAGAGATGTATTCAACACCCGAAGAACAGAAGGTCGGAGACATCCAAACAGTTCAGAGGCCTTCAAGCTAAGAGACCACCAATGGCAAACAAGAAGTTATGCAGATGTGACCCGTTCAAAGATATCTGAATATCATTAGAAACAAATGGGTTGAGTTCGTTGCTTTCTTGAACACGATGTGGCCCAAGATTGTTGGCATTAGTGAAACCTGGCTGTCAGAATAAGATATGGTAAGTGGGATCGAGTGTAACGAATATACTATTTTTAGGAATGACAGTAGAGAAGGAGAAGTGCTGCTAATAATATCACTTTCTATCTTAACTGACTTAAGTCCAGTTAGGGTAGAAACTCAAGAAAACAATGATGGTAATAATTCTCCGTGTAGTAGTGAGTTTCAGGCTATTTGGTGTGAAGTGGAGGTTAACAGAATGACTCACTTGCAGGCGACGAAAAAATGCATCGCCAATTTAGCTATATGGGTACGAAACGAGCGATCATTATGGGTGACCTTAATATTCCAAACAATTATTGGGTAGAAGAGAAATCTCATGATAACAAATAAGACGAATTTATCGAATTGTTGCGAAAAAACTTTCTCAAGCATCATGTGAAAGAAGGAATTCGAGGTCAAAGAGTGTTAGATTTGTTCGTAGCTCTGAAGGGGTCTCTGTTAAGAATATGGCTTTACAAGAAGTTGGGGACAGCGATCAGCTGTACTTTCTTGAGAAGTATCTAATTGTACTGATGTTCCCATTAGAACAGGTTACATACTGAACTAAGAAGCTGGAAATTATGATTAACTTAGGAGAATACTATCTTTGGTCCCATGGTATCAGTTACTGAATGGAAAAATGTCAGCACTGCATGCGAAACTTTGAAAAAGTGCTTAAATGAGGCGGTGTCTGACTAGTGTTCGAAGAATAAATAAGTTGGGAGTTAAATGGATGTGCAACCTTATTAAGCAAGTCATCCACAAGGAGAAGATGATGTGGAAAGAATATCGTGAGAATAAGAGTGAAAGGAGTTATGATATATATAAAGTGCAGACCAGAAAAGTAACCAGTATTGTGGGAAAGCTAAATCGGAGTATGAAAAGAAATTGGTCATGCAAGCTAAAGGCAATCCAAAAGAATTTTTATCGTTATGCCGCAAGCAAAAGAAAGAATGAATGTGGAAGAATAACTTTATTAAATTCAGATGGTATTTGAGTGCGGAAGCTAAGGAGATTGTTCAGTTAATGAGTGCTCACTTTGCTAAGATATATCAATCAGGTGTGTATAACATGGTGCACAGTACTACTGCTACATTGGATAATCAGAGGTGCATGAAAATGAGGTTGAAATGCTGATGAGTAAGAAATTGGATAAGAATTTGTTAATAGGGACAGATGAAATATCAGCACGTTTGCTACAAGAATGTTCAGCTGAATTGTCTATGCCTTTCACATGATTGTATAACTTGAGTCTCAGTTCAGAAATGATACCGAAGGAATGTATGATAGTTCCATTGTGCAAGGGTGGTGGAAAAACTGATGTACCTAACTACCGAAGATTTTAGAGAAGTTGGTAAGAACTCGCATAAAGAAATAGGTTGACAAACAAGCTGTACTCTGCAAGGAGCAGCATGGGTGTACTAAAGGGACGTCATGTTTTAGCAATTTGCTCATATTTTATAACAATGTTACGGCCGAGTTGGATAAAGGGAATGGATACACTATGATAATGTCGCATTTTTCTAAGGCATTTGATAGGATCTCGCACGAAAGGCTGTTGCTTAAACTGGAGAATATTGGATTGGAATAAACTATTGACTTCGATCAGGGGTTGGTTGATAGACAGATATCAAAAAGTGGTATACAGTGGATGTGAAACTACCATGTGTAACTCAGGGTTCAGTCCTTGGACCATTGTTGTTCACTCTATACGAGAGTAGTCTGAAAAGTTATCGGCCTAATAATGAAAAAACGAATTTATAATTTCAAAATTATTTTTATTTTTCAATATAATCTCCCTTAAAAGTAATACATTTATTCCAGCGATTCTCCAGCGTCATTATCCCTTCCCTGTAGTGGTTCTCAGCAAGATCAGCAAAATGACCCTCGACAGCTGCAATCACCTCTTGATTCGAAGAAAAATTCTGACCAGCGAGGAAGAGTTTTAGTTTTGCAAAGAAATAGAAGTCAGAGGGAGCCAAATCTGGGGAATAGGGTGGATGTTCCAATAATTCACAGTGCAGATCCCTTAATTTTCCCATTGCCAAAACATCTTTGTGGGCAGGTGCATTGTCCTGATAAAAGATAATTTTTTTCTTCTGCAAAGCGAATCTTTTCTCACGAATTTTTTCGTCTAGTCTGGTTAAAAGATAGGAATAACATTCCCGTTACTGTTTTACCATTTTCAAGATAATTAATAAACAAAATGCTTTTAGCATCCCAACAAAAATATGCAATGACCTTTCTTGCTGATGGAACCGACTTTGTCTTCTTTGGCGCTGAACAACCGGCTTCTGTCCACTGTTTTGACTGCTATTTGGATCGTGGTGTGTAATGGTGAATCCAAGTCTCATCCATAGTAATAAATATGGTTATCCGTTTTGGACGTCCTTCACGTGGACCATCTTCAAAGCTGGAACGTCATGTTTAAACTCGGCAGACTATTTCTTAATTGGCGAACATGAAGGCGAAGTGCCCATAAACTTTTATGAACTTTGAATGAATTTCTTTTGCGTTAAATCTTCTTTTACAAAGAATTTTATAACCTCATGATACTCAGTTTTAATCATTTCAAGGGATACAGACAATAATTTTGCTTCAGACAGCTGTATAAAACAAACTACTTGAAAGAATGACTGCAATTTCAGATGGATGCGTATGTTACAGATGTAAGTTGTTGCAGTTTCTAAGTTGTAACAGATGTAACAACTTAGAAAAAAAATCATGCCGATAATGTTTCCATCTATGATCGAGGCCGAGAACATTTCAGACCACTCTCGTAAATTAATAACATTAGGAAGGGTCTAACAGGAAATGTGCAATTGTTTGCCAATGATGTCAAGATTGGCAGGGAAATCAGGGATGCTACTGATAATCAGCACTCACAAAATTATTTGAATAGACTGAAAATGTGGGCAAACGAAAATGGCTATCAGTTATATGTCAGTAAGTGTAAAGGTATACACCTTTGGTGTGATGAGATTTCCAGCGGCATATTATATTAGTGGGATTATACTACAAGAAACTGATCAGGCTAGTGTTTTTGGCATAATGATGGATAGTAATTTGAAGTTCAAAGGTCACATCGCAAAAATTTCAAATACAGCTCAGAGGATAATTGCAATGTTGAAGAGAACCTTGTCATGCAAGCTTAAGGAAGTCAGTTTTCCCTCTTTATAAGACCCTGATAAGACCACACCTGGATTATTGAGCGCATATTTGGTCTTCCGGGTTCCTATTGGATAAAGAAGCTGTGGAAAGGGTGCAAAGAAGAGTTACAAAGATTATATCCGGATTAAGGAATTTAGATTATGAGGACAAATTGCAAGTATGTGGATTGCAGACTCTGGTTAACAGGAGAAAGAGGGGTGATATGATAGAGGTCTATAAACTTCTGAATGGGTATTATAGGATCTCGTCTGATGTAATTTTTCGTTATATGGAAGGTAGGGGGGGGGGAAACACGGAGCCATACATGGAAGTTAAGTTTGTTCAGAGTCAAGAAAGAGGTAAGAGCTAGGTTTTTCACCCAGAGAGCAGTGAGTGAGTGAGTGAGTGGAATATTTTTCCTGTAGGGGTAGTGAGTACTCGTGTGAATGAATTTAAGGGCAGGTATGATAGCTGGGTGATTTATAGCCTCCATCGATGATTCCTTGACTCTCTGGTGGTCTCAGATAATAATAATAATAATAATAATAATAATAATAATAATAATAATAATACGAAGAAGAAGAAGAAGAAGAAGAAGAGAAAGAAATAACGCACACCATACTGGCTGCATAAGATAAAAAAATCCTGAACAAAGTTACCAACCATGTCAGAGAAGCTCTCAAAAGCTATGGAAATCAGAAATGGGGAAAACTTATCAACCTTATTTTTTAGCTACCATATAGAGTGGTCCAGATTACTACTCTATATGGAAATTACTCAATATTCTTCGCATCAACCGCACACTACTTCCTCCAAAGCAAGGCACAAAGATGATCATATATTCCAACGCTGTAAAAGCACAATTTGCCCGAAAAGATAGTGCAGCCAGTATACAAAAACCTAAACTTTGGTTCACAAGATCCACTAGTGTGTTCGCCAGCCACCAAACGTGGAAGCGATTTGTCCTTCATCCCCAGGAGAAATAATCAGTTTCATCAAATGTCTGAACAACAGGAAAGCAGCATGCTCTGATGGAATCACAAACCAAATCACTAAAACTATAAAACACATAGTCAGTATTATAAATGCAATCCGATTACAGTATTCTTCTCCTCCGAAAATCCCAGACATCATCCCAATACATAAACATGGAAAAGCTCCGCAGTTTCTCCGAACTATTGAACCACGAGCTTCCTCTCCATCCTCGAAAAAACTTTACAAAACATTATCTACAGTAATGATTACAAGCAGCGATAGATAAAGGAAACAGCATACTAAATAAACAGTTCTACATCCGACGCGATCACAGCACAGTTCAGCAAATTCAATGAGTCTTTGAATAAATAACCAATCATCTTAGCCCCAAACGCTAATGACACAGCAACATTAGCAAAATCTCTTCGTTTACACCTGGTACCCAAATACTCCAAGAAAGCATGATTAGCTTAGAAAACTGGTTTACTAAATGCAGATCCAAAGTAAATGCTCTAAAAACAGCGGCCATACTTTTTATCAGAAGATCAGCACCCCCAGAAGGAGATACACAGATGTTTAACCTCAAAATTTGAACCCGAAGACCTGGAAAGAGGTCTACGGTTCAATGATCACATTAAACTTACCTGTGCGAATGGAACCAAAGCAATAGCACAGTTATATCCCATGATATATCCTTTCTCCACTCAGTATTAGTAAAGTATTTTGCGGATATCGCCACCCACTTAAACCAAGTCAATAAACAAGCTGTGGACTATAACGGAAGAGATCACCACAAGCACAAAAGCTGTCCTCTTATATTAAACTGTTTTTAAGTACACCATCGCGTATTGGGATGGATGTAGTATGTAGTAAACATCACTTACAAACATTTGTTTATCAGAGCATATGTGATGAGTCAGAGTGTCTATAACGATCTAAGTGAGTACTCATGGAGTAATCTGATAACCAACAGCAAGTTGAGTAGTGTTTTACACTAAATACTTCAACTGTTCAGCGAATAGCTGAACAGTTGAATGGCAATTCGCTAGTAGGATAATAAAAAGGAAAGTATCATCGATGTCTGGCTTACAGTATCACACTCCATCCTCTCTTTAAAATATACCTTTCTTGGATTTCTATGAAGTAAGATATTCAAGCACAAATATCTGATTGATGTATCGGAGTTTATTCAGTCATTTCCTTGTTTCTGGTTACAGTTTTCCCCATTGTTCATCATTCGTCTATCCATAATGTATACGTTTGTATGACCTGATATTTGGCTGACGGGTTCTATCAGAACCTCATCAATTCACTCTTTGTTTTTCCGTATCTCATGATCTGTCTATCTTTCCTTTTCGTCTCTCTCGACAGTCTACTACCTGGTTCGATGACAGAATGGTTTACTCACACGCACACGCAGGCAAAAGATTTTTTTTTTCTCCTCTACCGGAGGCCCTTACGACCTACACGGAAAAATGTGATTTCCGATGCTACGTTCTTTTTTCCGCTTCTCTGCAGTCAATGATGTTTTGTCTGAAATGGAAGCGTCGGTATAAATGGTCGAGATATTAGATA
Source organism: Typopeltis vanoorti (assembly GCF_054136105.1). Classification (NCBI taxonomy): domain Eukaryota; kingdom Metazoa; phylum Arthropoda; class Arachnida; order Uropygi; family Thelyphonidae; genus Typopeltis; species Typopeltis vanoorti. Next base: position 160,760,457 of record NC_143550.1, read on the forward strand.
GCTTGGACATTGTTTCTTTCTGAAAGGTATCACGTGATGTCAATCTTTCTTTTTATGTTTTATAGAGATTAGGAGTGGCCTACTAATGACACATCTATTTTTCAATAGTCTTAAAGATGTCTGCAACAAAACGAATTCCTTCATTATTGCCCAACTATAATCACCACTCCCACATTCAAACATGAACTTCGCTGAATATTTCGATCAAGTCTTGTTAGGAAGAATTCGATTCATTTATATTTATATACAGCAAAAGCAAGCACAACAGAATTGAATTATTTTTCCAGGTATAGAATAACAACTTCCTGTTTATTTTGAAGTAATTGAATATCTAAATGTTCTTGAATTGATGAAATGAAATAAAAGAAATAGGTTCAATTAACTATACTTTAAGCTAACTAAAGAATATATTATAATAATTTTAGGCAAGTTCTCAAAACATGCGTGTGGCGCTGATGTCTTCAGTGTTTCGACTTTGTTATAAACAAATTGTGGGTTCAACGAGTGACGTCAATTGACTGACGTCACTTTCACAGCCAGTAAAATGCGCTTTTCATGGTGGTGTCTGATCGTTTTCGAAATTATTTAATTTAATATTGCAGAAGGAAGTATTATAAATGATTTTACATAAAATAAGTCTGCTATCGTCTTTTATTTCCAATGAGATTAATTTAGAAATCATTGGAAAGCCAACCTCTACCCTTAGTTGTCGACTGTAGTTGAATTCCTACTACCGACGATTTCAGAAATCTGAGAAAGGGTATTTTATTAGCTGAAGTAAAGGGAGTTCCAATCGTTGTAGAATTCACCCGAGTTTCCGAAAAAATAAAAATAAAAACTAGATACCCGCTTCAAAGATCGACTGGTCAGAAAATCAAAGGGCCTAGAAAAAGATAGTCTAATAAGTATCTAGAATCGAACCTGTACTGCTGTCTTTTATTATTATTATCTAGCGCTGTGGAAGTGTTCCCATCGGGACATCTGATATTAAATTAGCTCTATAGGTGTAATCAATGGAGAGATAGATATCATAATATATATCTCTCCATTGATCATCTGTCATGGCTTACAGAATTCTATTCCCAGTATACGAGACTTTAATCTTTTATTAATTTTTTATTTTTTTTTTTTACGAGAAAAGAGATGAATATTGTCTTGGCCATCGAAACGGAACGTACATCGACGAGTGTGTTCCATCTCTGTTTCTATAATTAGACAATTATGTCGATATTTGATACTGTTGGTTTGTATGTGAGAGCAACTGTAACTGTATATGCCACTCAGAATACACTGCCTGCCTTTTGGCTACCAATTAGCACTGCTCCTCTGAGTAAACAGGTTTATGACAGCTGCAACGGACAGGAGATTCCATTCTGGCACGTGCATCGCTATTAATAACTTGTGCTTTCATCGCGATTTGATGTTGTACTATTGTTTTCTATGCATAAGCATATTGAAATAGTTTCCTTCTCTTAACGTATACACAGGGGCGGCTCGTGCATACGCACTGTGGAACTGCAGCACCCCCAATTTTTCTCCATACATACATAAATATATTTAATAATTTATTTATATTTGCTTGTAGTATTTAATTTTATCATCAACAATCCTATACAATTCTCTTATTTTGTATAAAAAATAATAAAAATCCATCTTGTAGCATTTAGGAGGGCGAAGGACGCTAGCAGCACTGTGTTTACCACAGTGTCATATTGCTACGCGCGCAAGCATATACACGCCATAACGAGATGCGAGCTATTAGCGTAATGTGGCACTGTCCGTCACGCAGTTCCACTGTTGTTTATATGCAGTTTGCGTCAGTAGTAGGGTGTTCATGTGTACTCCGTCTTTTTAAATATTTCGACATTACGATTAAAGGCATGACATTTGTTATAGTTTTTATTTTAGAACATTATTGGAGTTTTGATAATGGATTTTATTTTTAAGTAATTTTGAATTATATCAAACTGTATAATTTTATCGATAATAAACAATATTTTTTCATGTAAAATTTTTGTTTAATTTTTATCATAATTTTGATATTTTATCCAAACACGTATACACTGTACTTACAGTGTGCATGTGTATTTCGAAAGTTGCAGCACCCCCACGATTTCAAGCCATGAACCCGCACTGCGTATACATAAAGGAGAGGTCATCTTATTTGTAAATATTTTTAAATTTTATTTTACATGTTTTTAAACTGAATCGTTCATCTTCCATTGTTCATAAAGATCTATTTTCACCTGTATCTTGCAGTGTATGGGCATTTAAGACGGTCGTGTTAACGAAATAATTGTGCTGTCACAAATAGCAGTAGTCCGTGTATGTTATATTGCAGTTCTACGCAGTATTTCAAGAAAAAGCCAGCGTGAAGTCGTTCAGGAATTCATAGCAGTGCTCCATCATGGTCGCTGATAGTCGATTACAATTAACTTGGGACGTGTAGCTATTACGTAGCCAACGAAGAGCATAAAAAGTTCGACTCAAACGATTATTAGACATTCCATGCACATCGTCCATCTACTAATAACGTCATCTAACCGTAACAAAGTAACACCTGGACAAATGACCTCGTCATCGTGTAGAGTTAAGAAATTTCTTTCGAATGCCACGGCGTATGATTTAGTACTTAATTATGAGCTGCAGTAGAACAGCGCTGAAAATATGAGGTCGGCAAGGCCTGTTAGATGACAACATAATTGGCTCTCTGGGGACTGCGTGGTATTACTTTCAGAAGCTGTCAGCAGCTTGTTTTAACTGTGGATTAAAACCGAATGGGGATTAAGGTAGGCTCGAATGGGCTGAAAATTCTGAACTTATTCACGCATGAATGTTAGAGGAAATTTATTTTCGTTGGATTCCTCCACCTCTTTCTAGACTTAAAGGAACATAATAGAGTTGAAAATATCCATGTTAGTAATTTTTTTGTATCTCAACGAATTCTTCTTCTTATAATATATATATGTAGAAAGTTTTTTACCTTGGGTGTAATATACGTTAATGGTATCAAGAAATTTTATACTTGATTTTTAATCATTTTCCCAAGTAAGCAAAATAAAGTTTTGTGTGTGAAATATATATTCACGTCTGAACTACTTGTATATATATAGAGGTTAATGACTTCGTATATATATATTTCGTATATTGTATATGACTTCGTATATTGTATATATATATATATATATATATATATATATATATATATATATATATATATTTCAAAAAATAGATTTAATGACTCCAAGACCGAGATAACATATAAAGATTTTAATGATAAATACTACTAGTTTCGGCATATAGCAGCCTTCTTCAGGTATTTATAAAGGAAAGGAATACTAATAAACATTGAATTATTTAAATAAACAAACTGGAAATTACAGGTACAAATTGCCTCACATAATCGATACATAAAAACGTTGTATTTTTCAAGTTGTTCCAACTGGCGTGCCATTGTTTGTTGCAATTGTGCGTGCAAGTTCACGTGAACGCCAATATTGAATAACTGCAGCATGGCTATCTGGGATGTTATAACTTAAATTGTTGTTTAAGTGGACCGGGTTCAGCAGGATTTCCCTTGATTCTACAATTTTCCTCTCAAACTCATCTTCACAGCGAAAAATATTTTCTTGCATGGCTAATGTTCTTTCGTATTGTTTCTTTTTTGCTTTTCTTACCACACTCGTTACCCTTCTGGCCTGCGCTTTATACCGTTCATGTGCCTGCCGGTCACCTTTCTCCTTAAATTCTCTACATAGTTGTTTCCTTTTTTGCAGTTCAAGCTTGATGGTATTATTCATCTATTTAATCCCTACTTGATTTATTATTCGGACTCTAGGTATGCAGTCAGCCATTGCCTCATGCAAACACTTCCTAACTACCTCCCATACACTATCAACATCTAGCCCTTGCAGTTTTACATGCCATGGCACTGAACCAATCAAACCTCTAAGCTTGTCATACCACCGATAATTCCACATGTACCCCGTCTTAATTGTAAATTCCACACCTTTAGCCACCTCCCAAGTCAAGACCTTATGATCACTCTCACCAATTGGTGGCAACGTGGGTCATATTCATTATAGCCAAATTCTCAGATGCAATTACGGTCAAGCGCTCTCTGACCCCTAGTATTTTCCATTACATGCTGTCGCAGATAGCTATTCCTTAATAATTGCATAAAATCCAATTCCTTCCTCCCATGTGTCCTCTCCTCCTTCCAATCAATGTTATCATAGTTGAATTCACTCATAATAATTACCTTTCCTCCACTCATTTCTTCTATTTGCTTATGCATACTATCTCCACCATCTATTCCATCACCTGATCTATAGCAGCACCCAACTGTATATTTTGTTCTGCTAGTTTCAATCTCACACCAGATAGCCTCAAATGTGCTCTTTTCCCTATCGTACAGTTCCACTTCTATTCTCCTTGGCTGTAGCTCATCAGCTATCATCAATAACACTCCTCCCCCCATTTTATTCTCCTTGTCACTCCTGAACACACCATACCCCTCACATTCTATCCCACTAGCTATATCATCCTCTGTCAGCCATGTTTCACTAATGCCAATAACCTGTGGCCTGGAAGTGCCAACCAAGGCCAAAAATTCTTCCTTCTTGTTCCTAATACTTCTGGCATTAGTATACACGAATTGCAGAAGCCCATTTATCCCATCCCTATTTTGATACCTTATACTAACTATCCCATTGTGATTCGTAGGCTTTCTTACTCGCTTAGGCATATTACACAGATTCATACACCCAACTGTCTCTCTAAAGTCTGCATATCTACTCCCCCCCCCTTAACAATTCTAGTTTCCCTGATTCTGCACGTCCACTTCCACTACAGTCGACAACACCTTTTCAAGTCTCCGTACACCAAATCCATTCAAATGTAAACCATCCATCTTATATAAATCCTTTCGCCCATCAAACTCACTGCACACATCTGCAAATTACACACCACTCATCCTACATAAAGTCATTTGCAATTATGGCCCTCCTTCTATACTCTTCAATGTCATACCGTGGAAACAGACTCACCATCCTAACTCTCTCACTGTTCTCTTTTGCTACCTCAAGCAATTCCTTCACACCCTCACTCATAGCCATTTTGTCTACTTTCAAATCATTTGTACCTGCTACCACTATCAACTCTTATATGTAGATAGAGTGTATGTAGATATTGAGAATCTAATCAAACTGACCAAGAAGGAAGATAATCTTATTGTCATGGGGGATTGGAATGCAGTCATTGGTGAAGGCAAAGATGGTAGAGAGGTGGGAAAGCATGGACTTTGATGCCGAAATGAAAGAGGAGATAGACTTTTGGAGTTCTGCCACCAATTTAATCTGATCATTACTAATACTTGATATGAGGTACCAAAAAGAAGAAGGTATACTTGGAAAATGCCAGGAGATATAGGAAAGTACCAAATAGATTATATTATGACAAGAAATAGATTTAAAAATCAAGTAAAATCATGCAAAAGTTACCCAGGAGCTGATGTTGACAGTGACCACAATTTGGTTTTATTGAAATGTAATCTGAAATTTAAAAAGCTGTCACAACCAAGGAAAAGGCCCTAATGGAACATAAATAACCTGAAAACACAATAAAACCATAGAAACTATAAACAGCAAACTGATGAAAGAATTAAAACGGGAGAGAGGGAAAAGAAAAACATAGAGAAAAAATGGTCTCATTGGAAGGATACAATCATCAAGGCTGCCAATGACTATCAGGCTCATAGGATTAAGGAAAAAGCAAATAAAAACACATGGATCACCCAGGACATTCTAGATCTAATAGATGAAAGAAGAAGATACAAAACCTCCCTAAAGGAAGAAAGCAAAGCCAAATATAAACATATAAAAAATATGATAAATAGAAAGTGTAAAGAATCAAAAGAACAATGGTATTCAGAGAAATGTAAAGAAATAGAAGATCTAACAAAGACTGGGAGAATCGATAAAGCTTACAACATTATAAAAGGAATAAGCCAGCAAAACAAGACAAGAAGTAAAATTATCAAAAATTAACAGGGGAACATACTTATAGATAAGGAAGAAATTTCGGAAAGATGGAAGGAATACTTAGAAGATCTATATAGTGGAAAATATCTAGACGCCAAGAATATAGAAGATGAAACAAGACTTGATGTGGAAGAAATTGGTCCAACTATATTAAAAGATGAATTCGAATGGGCACTGAATGAATTATCAGCCAACAAGGCACCAGGCACTGATAATATCCCTTCAGAATTAATAAAATACTCAGGAAACATAACTAAGTCATACCTTTTCAAGATCATAAAGAATATTTATGAAACAGGAATCATACCCAAAGATTTTACACTATGATCTATCATACCCATTCCTAAAGTAAATAATGCAAACAAGTGTGAAAATCATCAAACAATAAGCTTAATATCACATGCTTCGCGAAAATACTACTCAAAATTATACAAAAAAGACTAACAAAGAAGGTTGAAGAATATGTTGGCAATGACCAGTTTGGATTCAGGAAACACCAGGGGACAAGAAAAGCAATCCTAGCTCTAAGAACAGTTATTGAAAGAAGATTGGAGAAGAATCAAAATACTCTGATTGTCTTTCTTGACTTGGAGAAAGCCTTCGTAGTATTGACTGGAACCAAATATTTCACCTCCTAAAAACAGCAAAGGTAGACTGGAGAGATAGAAGGCTCATATTTAATCTTTACAAGCATCAAGAAGCCCTAATAGAAGCAGCCAGCAATACAACAAAAACCGCAATAGCAAAAATACGTAGAGGTGTAAGACAGGGTTGCTCTCTTTCAACCATATTATTTAATCTGTACATTGAAGATGCAATAAATAAACTGAAAGAACTAATAGAAACAGGAATTAAGATAAATGGAATTGATATCAACTGGCTACGGTTTGCGGATGATATAGCAGTTATAGCTGATAACGAAGACAAACTGAAAGCCACCCTAACAAAGATGGAAGAAATCTTCACACAATACAGCCTAAAAATTAATTATAAGAAAACAAAACTGTTAATTACAAGTAAAGAAAATTCAATTGAAATAAACCTGGAAATAAATAATAACCTAATACAACAGGCATCCTCTTTTAAATATCTTGGAAGTCTTATCACAGAAGATGGAAGAAACCAATCAGATATTAAAGCACGAATAATCCTAGCCAAAAAAGCATTCTACAACAGAAGAAACATTTTTACCAGTAAAGGACTTAGCATCCAGCTCAAAAAAAGGCTAGTGAAAAATATGGAGCATTGCATTATATGGTTGTGAGGCCTGGACTCTAACAAAACAAGACATCAAAAAGTTGGAGGCATTTGAACTTTGGTGCTGGAGAAAGATGATGAAAATTAGATGGACAGAAAGGAAAAGTAATGAAGTTCTGAATATAGTTCATGAAGAGTGGTCATTAATGAAACACATCAATAAGAGAAGAAAAAGCCTAATGGACACCATTTGAGGCATGGAGGACTGATTACAGAAATAATGGAAGGGACTGTAGAAGGAAAGAGGCCACGAGGCAGACCAAGAATTTCATATATAAATAACATAATGATGATAACTGGCGCTAAGAGTTATGAAGAGATAAAAATGAAGTCACAAGACAGGATGTTGTAATGTGCTGCTATATTTACCAATCTTCGGATTGATGAACCAAAGAAAAGAAGAAGAAACCAATGTGGAAAAGAAGGCTGAATAAACTGCAAAAGAGGCTCGTAGATTGAAAATGAGATCGGAATGGATCACAAGGTTTACATCCGTATTTAGCGTTATGATGATGACTGAATAAACAACTAAGGCAAAAAATTCTTGAGTTTTGGATTTCACTGGAAACCAATCCTGATTATGAGTTATCTGATTAACCTAAATTGAAAGCGAAGGATGGGTCTGAAGTTCTGTAACATTTCTAATAACAGTACGATTGTTAAAAAGTGTGATATCCTTTAAGTATTGTGCAATATCTGATGTCATCTCTCACAGTAAAAGATTGAAGAAATACGACTGTGGTCTGAAACTTTCTCGGCTTAACAATGAAAAAACGAATTTATAATTTCAAAATTATTTTTATTTTTCAACGTAATCTCTCTTAAGACTAATACATTTATTCCTGCGATGCACCAGCGCCATTATCCCGTCCCTGTACTGGTTCTCAGTAAGATCTGCAAAATACCCCTCTACAACTGCAATCGCCTCTTGATTCGAAGAAAAACAATCACCAGCACGGAAGAGTTTTAGTTTTGGGAAGAGACAGAAGTCAGAGGGAGCCAAATCTTTGGAATAGGGTGGATGTTCCAACAATTCATAGTGCAGATCCCTTAATTTTCCCATTGCAAAACACCTTTGTGGCAGGTGTATTGTCCTGATAAAAGAGGATTTTTTAATTCTGCAAACCGGGTCTTTTCTCACGAATTGTTTCGTCTAGTCTGGTTAAAAGATCGGAATAATATCCCCCGGTTATTGTTTTACCCTTTCCAAGATAATTAATAAACAAAATGCCTTTAGTATCCCAAAACACCGATGTCACGACCTTTCCTGCTGATGGAACCGAGTTTGTATGGATATTAAAATGGCGCTGAACAACCGGCTTCTGTGCACTGTTTTGACTGCTGTTTGCAGCGTATAATGGTGAATCCAAGTCGCATCCGTAGTAATTAATCGACGCACAAAATCAGTTTTATTCTTGTTAAAACTGATTTTGCGCTGTTCAGAGATTTTCATGTGAGTGCGTTTTTGATCTGCTATGAGCAAGCGCGGCACCCATCTTGCGCAAAACTTTTTGATTTGCAATTCTTCATACAAAATATATCTTACACATTCTTTTGAAATGCCTATAGTCTCAGCAATTTCACGCACTTTGACTCGTCGGTCATCTAATACCATATCGTGCACTTGATCAGTGATTTCTAATGTTGTTACACTTTTTGGACGTCCTTGACGTGGATCATCTTCAAGGCTGGTACGGCCACGTCGGTAGCCCATTTCTTAATTGTCGAAACCGAAGGAGAAGATTGTCCATAAACTTTTATGAACTTCGAATGAATTTCTTTTGGCGTTAAACCTTCTTTTACAAAGAATTTTATAACCGCACGATACTCAATTGTATCCATTTCAATGGATACAGACAACACTTTTGCTCCAGACAGCTGTATGAAACAAACTACTCGATAGAATGACTTGCAATTTCACATGGATGCTTATGACTAGATATACCAACTTAGAAAAAAATATCCTGCCGATAGTGTTGCCATCTAAGGTCGAGGAGAAGAACTTTTCAGACCACCCTCGTAGTTGTCTTAGTTAGCTGTTGGTAGCGACAATGTCCTTGAACTTAGAAGACCTGGGTTCGATTCCTGTCTGAAGTACAAGGGGAATATTTATAAGAGTTTTTCAACCAAAATTGAATTAGATAGCATTTACGGGGACAGTATTATTTTTAAAATTGATCTCACATTTTGTGGGAATTTCTAAAGAGCAAAGTAAAGTTCAATCTGTAAATTTCAGAGGAAAAGTTTTTTTTAAAAAAATTAACAAAACACAAACTTTCCATCTCTCTCTCTCTCTCTCTCTCTCTCCTTTCCTTTTAACTCAGATCGAGAATAAACTCCCTTTTCTGATGTCATCTCGCTCTATTAGACTCATTTTTAAGTATTAAAGTTTTAGCTACCGCTCGCTCAATTGCACTGTCGCTTACAAACCGCACTTATTCATCATCATCTCTTCTGTGGTGCCGTGAATGTACAACGGAAGGTCGTTGAACTCTGGCTGTCCGTGGACCGATCAGTTGAGAAGCGACATTTCAGAAAGATAATATATTTAACTTTCATAAATATTCATGCAGAGAAAGACAGAAAAAGAGAGCGAGGGAGAGAGAGAGAGGCTGAATGTAGCGCAGCTCCTCGGGTCGCCAGATGTGTTGAATTCGTCAGTATTTCTTTGGCAATACTAAAATATGTAATAAAATTATTCTTTACTCAAAGACTTCTGTTTGGATTTTAAAATTCTTCTGAACTTAAAAGTCTATTTATTTATACTAATAAATAGACTATAAAAATACTAGACTTTTCTATCCTGTGTTATATATATCATCGGAACCGGAACATCACTATGGCAGAGGGTGAAGCTTATCACTTTTTATACTGCCTGTTGTCTGATACCAGTGATGGAAAAACATTTATGAGCGTTTAGCTCGCCTTGAAGGCAGGGGAGTTACATAGCATCATTGGATATTAAAATGGCTTTAGGTCTTTTATGCTTGAAGAGCTCTTCTTCATTGTAGTTTGCAGTTTATTGTATTTTCATTAGGGTGTGGTCGTTTTCACTAGAGTGTGTAGTCATTTTCGAAAAGAAATTTTCTGCTAGAGAGCGAAGAAAAGAGGAGATATAAGGGACATTTGCATCCCCATGAATGTGGTCATTTCTTACGAACCAAGGAACATTTAGTATCATACGCAAGCATTTGTTCTTCACACGTTGCAATTCGAGTATCTTATCGAATTGTGTGGTGCGGAGGTGTAGCTACTAGCTAGGGAAGCATAGGTAATTATAGGGTGAATCACCATCTGATAAAGTAATAGTTTATTCCAAGTGTTTAACTTGCTGTGTCTATTTATCAAGGGGTAGAGTTGGGCGATAATTTTAGATACTTTCACACATATGTTCCTAATGTGGTTGTTGAAGCTCAATCTTTTGTCTAGTAGTATTCCAAGGTATTTGGCTTCTATTTGCCATGGAATTTTGGTATTAAATTGAACGATTTGGGAGATCTTTGGGAGATGCTAATCTTCTAGTGAACAGTATGGCTGCACTTTTCTGAGGGTTCACTTGCAGTCTCCAGTCAGAGAACCATTTCTCAATCTTTAAGATGATATCTTACAGTTCTTTGGTTACCAAGTGATCTGGCTAGTACTGCTGTATCATCTGCATAAAGAGCAGTGATAGACATCACGGAGTTTTGTGGGATATTTGCTATGTAGATTGCGAATAATATCGGGACCAGCAAGGATCCTTGTGGAACTCCAACCAAAAATTCTACTTTGAGTTGAGGTAGTTCCATTTATTTGGACCTGATATGATTTAATTAAATGTATCATCTTCAGAGATATATTAAAAAGAATAAGTTTATGAAATAAGCCATAATGACACATTTTGTCAAAGGTCTTTGTAATGTCGAGGAATATAGCACCTGTATGCTGTCTCCAGTTTAATCCTGTAATGATGTATTCTATGAAGCGATGGATTTGTTGAGTGGTGATGTGGTTTCGAAGAAAGCAAAACTGTTGATGATTTTTAGCTGCTGTATGATTTTTAGTTTATCAGCTGATTCTTGAATTCTGAACAGGATGATTTTTTCAGCAATTTTACCTTGATTTGATAGCAGATTAATGGTGAAATAATTATGAGGTAAGTGTGGATCTTTGCTCGGCTTGTGAATTGGGAAATGTCAACAATTTTCAAAGCGGAAGGGAAATATTGCAATCTGAGGACTGCGTTTATGATGTTGACTAGATGCATTATGACTTTTCGAGGTAATAATTTGATAAATGTGTAATACCGTGAGGACCTGAAGCTTTATTATTCTTGAGATATTAATGATGTTAGTTGTTTCTGCTGGTGGGGTAGGAGTAATCAGATTTGGATTCCCATCAGATTGTTTTAGTGCGAGTCTGATTTGGCGATGAATCTTATATATATATTACTGATATTTAGATTTTCATATGTGGGAGTGCATTGTTTTTCCAAATTGATTGCTATGCCTTCTGCTTTTTCAGCATCAGCGTCATTTCAGACCTTGACCATATTGAATAAGGGGGAGAGCTTTAAGTTTGTTTCTGAGACTTTTTAATAACTTCCAGATGGAATGATCTGCAGGATCTATAGATGATAACTTGTTGTCCCATTGTTGGTTTCTATAATTTTTTGAGAACTTCTCTGACTGAAATATTTAGTTCTTGAGGAGTTTTTTTTGCCCTGAGGAGCACGTGTGTTATGATATCTTTTCCTTTTTTTTTTCTAATTTTGTTCATGATGTCTTCTGCAAGACGGTTGGGATTAGGGATAGTTGTAGTTTCGATGACTGCTGCTACGCCTTTGTTGATTTGATTGGCAAGATATCCTATTGCTTTGTTGATATCTTTTTTGATTTTATATTAGGTATAGGGCAAATGTGTTCAGGGAGGAGTTCTTTGGATAATTTTTCCCAGGCTATGGAATGAGAGGAAGATAGTTGTTCTTGATTACCTAGAGTAAGCAAAATAGGGTTGTGATCAAAGGATAACTCATTTAATGACTGAATGTTTTATTAGCATTTAATATTTTTTAGAATTGCAATATATAGGACATCAGAACTGGTAATAGAACTGTGATGAGTTGGCTTAGTAGGCCCAGCAACGATTGCAAAGTTTGATCCTGTGTAATGAAATAAAATGCCAATTTTGTTGGTTGTTTTACTATTCCAAGATAAGTGCTTTGAGTTGAGATCCCCTGCGATGATGATGGACTCCCTTATGCCAAGAATGGCGTCTAAATCAGCTGACAGCAAGGTACTTTTTGGTGTGTTGTAAGCGTCATAAATTTTGAGTCTGCCTCCTGAGTTCGTATGCACTTCAATGCCTGTAATTTCTAGATTTGTGGCTGATGGATTGGAAATTGTATTATACTTAATGTAGTTTTTGCTATAGATGGCGGCACCACTACCTCTGTAATCCAATCTATTATTTCTGCGTAGCAGATATCCTCTTAATTTGGGATTGTTTGCAGATCTCAGTGCTGGTGGATTTTATTTATCAAAATGATGTCCGGATTGTATGTTTGTGCAATTTATTGTAGCTGTACTATCTTGTTGGTTAGGCCGATTGCGTTCCAAGTTGGGGTGAGTTTGGGAGAAGTTTATTGCTCATCGTTAGTGAATGCTGTTAGAATAGAATGTGTTTCTTGAAGGAATCTTTTTTGTGTGGAGGTTAGTGATGGGTGTGAGTTACTAAAATCCTGAAACATGGTAGCAAGATTGGCTGTAATGATTGCAGTCAGGTTAGAATGTGCTTGGTCCTGGTGTGTTGCCTTCATCGAGTGAGTCACCTTAGCATAGGTTCTGTCCTGGCAGTGGTTATCCACTCTCTTTACCTCTACCTGAACTTGTGGAGATTCTGTTTTATTTTGTTGAGCGGTTGGGGAGATTCTGTTTCCATTATCTGCACGCGAGGTTGAGAGGTGTATTGACTATTTTTTTTATTGTCATCCTGTTCTTTGGACAGCGAATGCACCCCTATAATTGGCCGGGTTAAGGCTACTGCAGTTGGCACATTTGGTCGGGGTGGTTTTAGGCTTGGTGGAGGTGTTTTTGGGGTGATTCTCAACACATTTCAGACATCTGTAGTCAGCTTTGCAAAGCCTTCGGGCATGCCCATATTTCTGACATCTGTGGCACTGAGCTGAAGAGGCTCGTTTCCTCAAGGGTTCAAGTGTGATCTTGAGTCTACAGATCGATGTCAGATCACATGTATTTTTATAGGAATTTTTAATTTACAAGAACTAGTGGCATCGGGCTTTTATCAGCACGTAACATTCTGCCGACCTTTTTGGTGGTAGTCCGTGGCAGCAGAGATCTGCTGCTATCTCCCAGGTGTTGATATCTTCTGTCACTCCTAGGAGTACCACCTTCAAATTTCTCTCCGAGCTGAGGGAGAATGTATGATATTGGATATTCAGGGTATCAAAGGTTTTAGTTAAGTCTCAAAAATCACCTACTGTGGCAGATTGAATTTTAATGTCCTCATCGACATCCTTCGCCCATGAGGATGTTATCTTTTTTTCTCTCTCATGATTGCTACCAGAGTCGTTCATTTGTTCTTCTCCCGTAAGATTATCGGAGGCACCTTCTCTTTAGGAGAGTTAGAAGGGTCATCATTAGGGATGCCATCCTCCATCCTGTCATCCTCGCGTGTTTCTTCTGTTCTGCGCTTCTTGAGCGCGTTCACTTCCTTAAACTCTAGTGGGTGGGGAAACCACCAATCAATATTTTCCTCCTCTGGTCTTATGTCTTCCACTTCACTACTTGTCATGGAATATAGGTTTAAAAACCCAGGCCATTCCTCATCAAATCTTTTAAAGAGCTTTTTAAGTAGCTCAAAAGCAAGTTTTGTATCCAGGATTTGGATTAAATTGTTCGTATCGAGATTATTCATGTTGAAATGACTTACCTGTATATCTTCTAACACTTCTGCCTGATAGTCAAAAATTCCACAATATCACAGTTTATAAGAAAGAAAAAAAACTACATAATTTCGTAATCAGTAAACCCGTCTACCTCCGATCCAAATTCATAAAAAAGACTCATTTCTAAAAAAAGAAAGGGGATTATCTATATATGTCTGTCACGGTTAAAAGAGCAATTGAGTATAGTATTATGATATAAAAAATTTAAAGGTAAAATTTAAATACTTAAAATTTTATAAAATATTTAAAATATTTTAGAATTTCATATAATAAATAAAAATATAATTAGAATTAAAATATCTAATAATAATAATAACATAAATTTACCGGACAAACTGAGTTAACTATGCAAAGTTGATGGATGTCCATGACGTCACTTAAGTCTAATACAAACAGAGACATAGATTTTTACTCAACTAAAAATTATAAATTTTTTTTATCCCTTACTTTCTGGTATGACCAGAACCAGAAGTAATATACATAATTCTAAAGAGCAATTTTGAGCAATTTACATACAAAGAAATAATAACACTGCTAATAATTCCGATGATAATCTTGGAAATATTCCGAAGTTCTTTCATGTTTAAAAAGACAAAGGAATTCATGAATTCCAGTTGCGATCAATTCAAGTCCTAAGAAGAGAAGAGGAATTTGTTTTAGGAGTAGGATTTTAGTGAGATTGTTTCAGAATTAACTAAAAATTAACAGTTAAACAGAAATAAAAACTCATTTTTTCCTCAACATTTTCACCGCAGTTTAGGTTGTTGAACTTCCACATCGCTTGAGATCATCGTTAACATTTTGGGTATCTGTCTTAAGAAAAGGGTTTCATACATTCAATCAACAACAACCAATAAAGGTAGTTTAGTATGGAATCTTTCTTCTCAATTTCTGCATCGAAATTAATATTTTTCTTATCGAATATGTGTCACTCAATTGTATGGTGAAAGAGTCCAATTATATTTCAATGAAAACAACTCAGTTTCTGACACACAGTTTAATCAAAATAGTGTATTAGGAAACAGAATTGAAGCCTGTATGGCGTGTTATCAAAATGTTTCTTGAGTGACCACTAAGTGACACTACTGTAGTTAGTACAAAACTCCTCCGCTAGGTGTAAGCAAAGTTTACTCACTGTTTATTCTAGTTTCCTTTTTCCTTATTGAGAAATAATTCTCTGTAAAGTGTGATTGTGTACCCTTTACGATTGTCTCACTATAAAAAAAAGATAAATTTAATTTCCAGCACTGCGCATGTGCATCAAATTCTATTTCATACCGAGGTGGGAGGGAATACCAAAAAGAAACCATGTCATTAAAATCTGATTTTGAAAGTTAAGCCATCAGTAGTAGAACTCAAATATTTGATTGTTTATGCCGAAGCGTTATGACATAGGGTTACCATGAAATAAACGTCGTTATCCTTCAGGGGAAAAAAAAGAAGCAAAGAAAAAAGGCAATGCGGAAAATGTTCGGCGATTCTCCGAAGTAACATATTCTCGATTCAGCGTTGTAACGTCCTCGATAATAAAATCAGTCTGATTACTTTATTGTTGGAGCTCTCGTATACATAGAATGAAAGTCTTCAGAGAAATTCTGAATTTCTACCACTAATAATACATATTAAATTAATATGAATATTACTAAAAGCAATTAAAGGAATGACATTTTCCCTTTTTAAAATAATTTTGACTGCTCAAGAAAATATTTTTAGTAGCAACGTCACTTGGTTGATTGCTTCCGATTATACTAAATTTTTCTATTGTTTGTGATGTGTGTTCGCTGAAATGAGTACATCAACTAACTCATTATATATATTTAAAGGTAATCTAACAAATGTGGAAAAAATAGGCAAAATAAGCTTATTCAACTAAACGAGAATGAATCAAATCAAATAAAAAACTACGCGTAGAAATTCTTCCTATCGCAAAAACTAACGCTGCTAATAATGCAAGCACTAGTGTCAAAAATAAATTCAATATTTTTTATAATTTTTTTATTATTAGAATGTTATTATTATTATTATCATCATTATTATTATTATAATGTCTCCATGGAGTCAAAAGACTCATCGCGGGAGACCCCACATTGACATACTAACCATTATTTACGCAATACCTGTCATACTTCTCCTTAAATTCATTCACAGATGAAGCATTCACAACCACCTCTGGCAATGCATTCCACTCCTTCACAACCCTCCAAGTAAAAAATATAGTCCTAACACACTTGTTAACCACACTCTTAAATAATCTCCAGGAATGGCCCCTCGTTCTCTCCCTTCCTGAATTGGTCTTAAAAATGTCATCAGCATTCAATCCTGTAAAATCCCCTTAATAATTTATATGCTTCTATCATATCTCCTCTCCTACGTCTATCAGCCAGTTTTTGTAGCCCACAGATCTTCAATCTATCCTGGTAGGGAACATCCCACAGACCCACAACAATCTTTGTAACTCGCCTCTGAATCCTCTCCACCATTTCTTCATCACCAAGAAATTCAGGTGACCAGATCTGTGCACAATAGTCCAAATTCGGTCTTATTAATGCCTTACAAAGTGGAACAATAACTTCCTTATCCCTGCTTGTTAGTGTGTTCTTCAACAACCATATAATTTGATGTGATGTTTTTGCTATCTTTGCAATATGCCCTTTAAACTTAAGTTCTCTGTCCACAATGACTCCCAAGTCCCTTGCCTCGTCAACTTCTTGCAGTTCAGTTCCGTTAATATAGTAAACAGCACGTGATCTTATCCTCCCGAAGCGCATCACCTTACACTTAGCCACATTAAACTGACAGCCATTTACTTTAGTCCATATTCAAGTCTGCCAACCTATTCAAGTCATCCTGCAAGATATCTACATCATCTGAATTGACCATCGCTATTCCCAATTTTGCATCATCAGCAAACAAGTGGACATTTCCATATATATATATATATATATATATATATATATATATATATATATATATATATATATATATATATATATATATATATGGTGCCTTATAGTTGGATTTTAAAATGCACAGAACTATTTGGTATTAGCGAAAACGTGCAAAAAGTTTTGCAATCCAGCATGAAAAACTGGAAAACAACGTTGGTTATAGATAGAGAAGAAATCGGAGAGGTAAACATAAAATGGGGCATCTTTCAAGGAGACTCATTATCTCCTCTATTGTTTATATTGTCATTGATCCCCTTAACTAGAATTTTAAATAAAACTGCTTATGGTTATCAAACTGCGCAAAAAGAGTGCAAAGATATCTCACCTTTTATACATGGACGATCTGAAGTTGTATGCAAAATCAGAGAATGAACTCGGATCGTTGCTGAACACTGTGCACATATTCAGTCAAGATATATCAATGGATTTTGGCTTAGACAAATGTGCAATTGCTGGAATAACAAGAGGAAAGTTTGAAGATATGAACGAAATCGAGCTGTTCAATGGTGAAATAATCAAAGCAATAAAATTCGAAGACAGCTACAAATATTTGGGAATTTTGGAAGCATCACAAATTCTGCACAATAAGATCAAAGAAAGAACTAGAGCAGAATACATAAGACGATTAAGAAAACTCCTTAAATCAATGCTTAATGCTGGAAATTTGATAAAAGCAATTAATACCTGGGCCATACCTGTTCTGAGATATTCAGCAGGCATTGTTGAATGGACCCAGCTAGAGATGGAAGATTTAGATCGAAAAACTCGAAAATTAATGACAATGCACCACGCCCTCAATCCTGGCAGTGACATTGATAGGCTCTATCTATCACGCAAAAAAGGAGGTAGAGGATTATTACAAGTGAAGCAAGTTATTGAAGAAGAAAAACGAAATTTAAATGATTATCTGCAGCAAACAACGGAAAAATTTCTAATCGAGGTAAGGAAAGAGGGTTTATTTAAACCCATGGAGACAAAATTGGAATACAAAACCAACCAAGTAAAAGTGAGAACCGAAAGATGGAAAAATAAGGCATTGCATGGAAAATACTTTCACAGCATAGAAGACAGCGCTGACAGCAACTTGACCTGGCAATGGTTGAGAAATGGAGCACTAAAGAAAGAAACAGAATCGGTAATTTTTGCAGCACAAGAACAGGCCATTAAAACCAACGTTATGAAGGCAAAAATACAAAAAATTCAAGAAGACAGTAAATGTAGATTGTGCCAAGAAAAGGAAGAAACGGTAGACCACATTATAAGTGGATGCAGCAAAATCGCACAAATTGAGTACCGTAAAAGGCATGATAACGTAGCTAAGATAATCCACTGGCATTTATGTAAAAAGTATGGGTTTGAAGTATCTAAAGACTATTGGAAGCATAAAGTTCACCAGAAAGTGACTGAGAATGAAAAAGCTAAAATACTATGGGATTTTAAAATCCATACTGACAAAAGCTTGGAATGTAACACACCCGATATCACAGTGATTGAAAAAAGTGAAAACAAGGGTGTTACGTTTATCGAAATATCAGTACCAGGAGATAGTCGGATTGACAACAAAGAAAATGAAAAAATTACAAAATATCGCAATTTGCAAATCGAAGTTGGACGAATCTGGCAAAAGAAAACGAAGGTTGTTCCCATAATAATAGGTGCTTTAGGCGCCATCCCTAAAACATTGAAAAAACATCTAGAAGCACTCGAGTTAGATGGATTAAAAATTGGGCAGCTGCAAAAGGCCGCTTTGTTCGGCACAGCTTTCATTTTCAAAAAGTATTTCCACAACTCATAGGCCCTTGGGTAGGGCCCGAATTAGTGGAATATAACCATCCTTTTCTTAAGACTGAGGAAGCAAATCAAGCTTTGATGAATATTATATATATATAAGTCTATGAATATATAATTTTCTAGAACTTAAGAAACCTAAAGGGAGATATCACAGCTAGTAGTATTCTATTTCTATGTTTATTTACCTGAAATTAAATACAATTTTTATCCATTATTTTATTCAGAATATCCAATAACCATATTATCGTAGTTGCTTCAGTTGTAAATTGCACCAACTTAACCTAGAAACTTATCTCCACTAGAGAGCAGTACAAATCATAGCAACGGTTACCATGATTCTTTCCTTTCGCCTTAATCATTATGTATATTGTAACACGTAACTACATATGAAAGCATGATATATTCGGAAGTTCTGAATATCACTAACGCAGAATTTTTTATATGTTCACTGCAGATTTTGATTCCTTCGCATTTGAATCTCAACAACGTAAATTAACGATCAAACATTAAAATTACGAGCTACCGATATCAACAAATACCAGTTTATTTGTTTTGTTTTTTTATCTGACACATTGAAATTTGGTATTTCTATTCTGCACAACCACCTATTCGTTAAATAACTATTCAAAATTGGTTGCCTACTTTAAAAAATCGAATAAGCTGTGTGCAGATTTTCTACAGGAATAATATGCATTATTTTCTCTACAAAAAAATAAAAAATGGTACTTGTGTGTTCGTAAGTGAACAGTTGAAGAATCTTTTCAGTATCTGAATATTCAGAGGTAAACCGGAACCTTAAATTACAATTAAACTTGTTTAATACTTGGAATGTTGCTCGGTCTTAAAATGCCATTTTATCGAGGAAACTATAAACACGGTTTTTTTTTTTTTGTTGTTAAACAGCTGCTATATTGGAATAAGTGAGCAACTATCTTGGCTTAAAGTCACAAAGACCAATTTAGTCTGAAAAATATATGCATTTAAAATATACATTGTATATTAAATTACTTTTCTTTTTTTTTTGTTGCTCCCACCTACGAAAAGTTATTTGCATATCTATAGTACATTTTGAGCCGTGGGTGATCTAAGGATTTTTTTTTTCTATTTTATCAATTTAATATTTTTTTATATTTATTTATTTTTTATAAGTCCGGAAACTTTGCAGTAAAGATCAAACATGGTACTTTTTCAAGCCACTTCAGACTTCCAATAAGTGGGCCACTAATCTCATATCGGGAAATTAAATTCACCCTCCCCACACAAACCTAAAGACAATCACCAACATCCATGCTCACAGCGGGATTCGAACCCGAATTATAAAATATTAGTAATAATGTGAATGTTAATATGTTGTATATGCAAAATATATTGGTTTGTTGGTTGGCTTACAATATAAAGCCGGTATATTTTGTCTGCCAACTGTGTGTAGTTTTTAGACAATTTGCATGTTTTAGGATGAAAATCTGAGATTCTCTACCACCGCATAAGACCTGTAAACTCAGTTTTAACTGAAAATAGCGGTTCCATTCTTAGTACAACAAGAATCGAATTCGCTTTTATTCTCGAACATCTTTTCTACCTTCTGCACTCAGAAGATGCTGTAGAATATCAATGTAGATGTACTTAGGATGGCATTTATCAATGTCAATGTGCTTATGATAAATACATTATATTAAACGAAATTCTGTAAACAATGCAAGAGAACACAGAAGCATGTTTACTATTTGTGAGTATAGTGATAAATAAACAGGTCTTACAAGAAGAAAACACACGATACTTCCTGCTAAAAATCGACGTTTTTTTTAGCATCGTCCTTCATTTCCTGTTCAATCTCCAAGGGTAGAGAGCGTATTTTCCTTCAGTGAATTAACGTCACGGACGTACCGAGTGGAATCCAAACTATGCTCCAAGATGAATAACATCGGAAGGGAAGAGTGTGCTTAGCAGCGATCACTTTTAAACTTGGTTAAAATTAATTTGCCCACGCAACCTGCTAGGTCTTAGCGTCTAGCCGAGGATCTGATTAAGAAAGACTCGGCTTCTTTTAAACGAAGCCCAAGAATGGTTGGGTGCTGTTTGTAGCATATACTCAAGGTTGTTGGCTTGGTTACGGTTACATTGGCGCCGACGTTACCGAAAAGGGGGAAGTAGCCGCCTCAGTTAAATCCGCCAGTTGAATGAATTGCCAACGACAGCTTAGTCTACCTACATCTTACTTCCATTTCCGGAGGATAAAATGAAAAATCCTGAATACCAGGATGAAACCTGTCAGAATCTACGCTCGCTAACTTATGGACAGGATTTATTCCAATCTAAGATCATTATTAACATATACAGGGAGGCCATAATTAAAGAGGAGGTGTTCAGACCAACTTTACTTGGTCTGAACCAAGTGCAAGTTGTACTTACACCAAGTTTGATTACATTTCGCCCACTACATTTTTCGCTAGAGGGCTCTGAACACCTCCTCTTTAATTATGGCCGCCCTGCAAATACGAACCACTACAATATTGCCTGTTAAAGCATTTGTATATTTTGTCACTTTAATAGTTGACATTATGAATAATTGGTTTTTCCGAGTATTTTTAGAGGACGTCGAGGTATTTTCTCTTAGATGGTAAGAGCAGGGTCCGAATTGCTTGCCCGTGTACAGGCACGCAACCTTGATTTTTCAACTAACGATAAGTAAGTCATTTTCATATGAACGCAGTAGGATTATTTTTCTTCCTAGAAAGTCGAATTTTTTCATCCGGCAAAATCCGCGAAACAGGCAAGCCATCTTGCCTGTTTCGCGAACACACGAAAATGAATTGGGTTTAAAGTATTCATAAAGTATTCAAATTTATATAAATGTTATACGCTTTCATTCCCTGGAGTACACTTCATCTAGGACCAGACAAATAGAGAGTTCGAAACCTTTTCTTAGGTGTTTTGTCTTCAATAAGAAAATAGACAAATTTTTTGCCTATGGTTAGACTTTTTTTCAACTCAATAAAATTCTCAAGAATAAGAGAACTGGGAAATCAAAAGGAGTTGAAAATAAATACAACTCATATTTACTTTCTTTACATTTGAGGAGAAAAATGGATAGTTAATATGAGGCATCGGATATAATAACTTTAAATCTTGCATTTTAGTAGTTTAGTCAACTTCAAATTAAATTTCTGAGTATAAATATTACATTTCAGTAGTCCGAAATACTTCAATTAATTGGATTGGATAGCAGAAAGGTTCATTATCCTGTGTCTATTTCTGCTATAATTTATTATTATTATTATTATTATTATTATTATTATTATTATTATTATTATTATTATTATTATTATTATTATAAAAACTTCCATGGAGTCAAAGACTCATCGTGGGAGGTCGCCTTAAATATATTCACTGTCTCTGCACACACCACACTCTTGGAAAAAGCATTCCAATCACTCACCACTCTCCATTCAAAAAACCTGCTCCTCACTTCCTTGCTCCCACCCTCCTTATACAGCTTCCAGGAATGACCTCTTGTTCTCCTGCTATCCTCGCCCGTTCTGTGCAAAACCTCCCCGATGTTAATCTGGTAATAACCACATAACAGCTAATATTTCTCAATCATATCCCACCTCCTCCTTCTATCCACCAATTTCAGAAAATTGCAATTTGTCAATCTGACTTCATACTCTTCATTCCAGAGACCAGAAACCACCTTAGTCAATCGCCTCTGAACTTTTTCCAAAGCAATTTCATCTTTTTGAAAACCAGGTGACCAGATCTGTGCACAGTAATCCATAAGTGGCCTGATCAAAGCCTTATACAAAGGAACCATAACATCCTTACTTCTACAAATCAATGTCCTCCGCATCATTCCCATTATCCGCTATGTTGACTTCACTATTTTAGTAACATGTCCCGGAAATTTTAGGTCCTTGTCTACAATCACTCCCAGATCTCTCATTTCTTCTACCTCTTCCAAGATATTCGCACCGATTGTGTACTTTATATTCCATCTCTGCTTCCCAAATTTCAAAACTTTACACTTTGAAACATTGAATTTACATCCCCACTTATTACCCATTCAGCCAGTGTATTCAAGTCCTCTTGCAAAGCTACAGCATCCACACTACTCCTGCTAGCTCTCCCCAACTTTGTATCATCTGCAAACAACTGCACATCACCATTCAGACCTCTCCAGATATCATTTACTTACAAATTAAACAGCAATGGACCCAAAACAGACCCTTGAGGTACACCACTAGTAACTTTCTTCTTCTGGGATATCGCTCCTCCATAGACAACTCGCTGATACCTATCAGACAGCCAATCTCCAATCCAGCGAACCAATCTACTGTTCAGCCCAATCCGTTCCAATTTAATTACCAGCTTGTCGTGTGGCAATTTATCACACGCCTTTGCAAAATCTAAATATACCACTGTATATGCAACACCCTTATCCAACGCATTTGTCACTTTATTATAAAAAGTAAGCAGGTTGTTAAAGCACGATCTTCCTTTAGTAAATCCATGCTGGCTGCCAAAGAGTATTTTTCTGTTGTCAACCCAATTCTGAACTTTATTCCTAACTAACTTCTTTAATACCTTGACAACAACTCCAGACTGGTCTATAGTTCAAAACCTTACTCTTATCATCTCCCTTATGAATTGGAACAATTTTACACTCTTTCTGCTCTTTGGGAACTTGACCCAGTTAGAGACTCATGTTGAAAAGATATACAAACGCTGTTGTTAACTCTCTGGCACATTCCCTCAAGACACGTGGTGAAATAGCATCAAGTCCCACAGCCTTATTTACATGAAGTCTATTCAATTCCTCATATACCTCTTGTTCACTTACTAACAGTTCCTCCTCCTTCTTTCCCACTGCTTTCAAGTTCTGCATGATGCCACATTCACAAGAATGAAATATCTTTAGAAATTGCTCACTAAATATCTCAACTATATCCTCCGCAGCGGTTATAATTCCTCCGTTTTCACCAATCAATCCCATCCTACCATAATCATTCTTTCTTCTACTGGCCACATATCGAAAAAACTCCTTAGGATTTATTTTGGCCGCTTTAGCTAACTGCTGCTTATATTTTTGCTACCCTTATCAAGCTAGTCACCTTCCTCGCCTGATCTTTGTACTTCTCATGCAACTAGTTGTTATAAATACTCATTTTGTGTTTCTTCCATAATACCTTCTACTTCCAGATTGCATACCTTATCTCTTGATTCATCCATTTTACACCCACTCTATTTACCCTCTTAACCCTTGGAATACACTCTGATATTGCCTCCACCAAATAGTTCTTGAGTATGGCCCAAGCAGCATTGATATTCTTTCCATCCAGTTCCTCTTTCCAATTTATTATCGCAAGCTGTTTCCGGAGCTTTTCGTAATTACCAGTCTTATAATTCCACATATACCCCTTTCTAACAGACGTCCTCGAATGACTGGTCACCCTGCACGTGATAATCTCGTGGTCACTCTCACCAACTGGTGGCAGATTTGACACCTCATTTATAATAACATCATCTGATGAGAAAATCAAATCCAATACTCTTGATCCTCGTGTACCCCCCGTTACGTGCTACCTAAGGTAATCATCTTTCAAAAACTCCAAACATTCATTTTCTTTACCCCCAGATGCAGTCTCTTGCTTCCAGTCTATATTACCATAATTAAAGTCGCCCATAATGATAACTCGTTTCTTGCAAGCTAGGCCAATTTGCCTATACATTTCCTTCTCATTACCCTCCATATTACCAGGTCTATAGCAACACCCAACTAAATATTTCATCCTGTTTACTTCTACCTCACACCATACCGCCTCAAAACGGTGACCACTATTTGCACCTTGCAATTCCACCTTAGATGGGCACAACTCATCTGCTACCATTAACAGTACTCCTCCTCTCTTTCTTTCGTGTCTATCTTCACGAAAAATATTATATCCATTCATCTCTGTTCCTGTCAGGATGTCATCGCCATCTAACCACGTCTCACTTATACCAACAATTTTGGGGCGAACAGACTCGAGCAAAGCAACAATTTCCTTCCCCTTATTTCGAATTCTTCTAGCATTAGTGAATAAACATAAGAAATCATTACTGCTTCTACAAACTAAGAACGTCACTCCTACGATGTGAGTGACGTTCTTAGTTTGTAGAAGCAGTAATACCTTCTTCCATACCTTCCCCAGTCACTTCCTTTATATTACCACCAATTCTACAACTTTCTTCACACCTAAACTCTTCCCACCCACCCCAGGCCATCTCAATCTGTGTTTGTCCGCTTACACATTCACCTCTGAATTCAGCACCCGCATGTTTCATAAAGTTCCTCCCCGTCCACCTTGACTCCCCCCGTTTCCCTGTTCGTGTTTTATCTCCACTCTCTCATTTACTTCATTCATAATATTCACCTCCTCCATTTGCAAGTGAACAAATACCTCTCCCTACCCTACTTTTTCGCTGTTTCATATAATTTCGCACCACCTCAGATATATTCATTACAGTCATTACTTTTCATGCCAGTAACAATCTCTCCAGCCGACTCACACCAAAACCATTTAAATGCAGCCCATCTTCTTTATACAATTCCATCCGTCCCTCAAATTCCTCCCACACATTCACAAAATGCACTCCATTCTCCTCACATAACTGCGCTAACATATCATTCATAATCTTTGCTCGCCTCCTCAATTCATCACTATCATACCTTGGCAACACGCTGACTACCTTACCTACCACACTGTTATCTTTTACTCTCCTTAATAATCTCCTTATGTCCAATCTGGCATTTTCCTTGTTCCCATTCCAAATCATTTGTTCCTACTACAACCACCAACCCTTGTGTTCTCTTATTCCTCATATCCAACGCTTCAATCACTCTCTCCATTCTATCACAAGGAAAACAAACCTTATGCATCTTCTCATTTACCATACCTCTAATAATGGAATCTCCATAGAGAACCACTCTCGAATCATTCGATATATCTTTCACATGGCCATCTTTCCTTCTGCTCATATTCATTCTTCCATGTATGTCTCTAATTCTTTTCAGCTCATTTCGCATGCAGTTCATCTCTTGTCTCATCATCATCAACTCTGCTTTCATGTCCACACCCAATATATATTCCTGTCTGTCATTTTCATGTAGTTTCATAATATGTCTTTGGATATTTTTGGTCGCGCAGCATCTACAGCAGTCCTCACAATGATGTTCTGACGAGGATATCCAAAGATAATTAACTGACCCATTTTCCTTCTCTTGAGCAACATTCTGATCCTGTAATGGAAGCTGCTGATCATGTATTTTAGGAATGTTTGGCATAACAGCAGTCGGCCTGGATATATCCCAAGACATCATGGATCTACTGTCTTGATGTGAAGAACTGGCACAAGGTGAAACTGCAGCTCCGCTCCAGGAATTTTGTATAATTTATTTTTTATTTATTTTTTTATGTAAAATATAATTTTATGCAATATGTGGTTATTTTCAATTAATAATAATAATACAATTATAATTATAGAGAAAAAAATAATCAGCTAACGCCTATGTTGGTCCCGTATAGGGAGTAGGCGGGGCCGTTTACCCTATCTAACTTTTTGGAGACTGAGTGGGCAGTTCAATCTCCACTGGTAGCCAATCAGAGAGATAGCTGGCCCAAGGCTATCATTGATTCATCGGTACGCAGTGAAGAAGGCGGAAAGCTAGTGTCGCCATCTTGTGGTCTCTAACCGTAACACAATATTTTTAATGTCTGAAAATAGTATGGGTTCTGCGGTCGATTTTCTCGAGTTTCCGGGAGAAAAAACTCGCTAGCCCATGCCAGAGATCGACTAACTCGGGAACCGGCCGAAAAAAGGCTTAGAAAAAGGTCCTCTAGTCGGCGACTAGATTTGAACCACCAAATCCTTTCTTCATGCAGTCAAGCACTGTAGAGTGCCAACGCCACTTCTACTGATCATATTAATAATACAATTATATTAATAATATAATAATACAATTATCATTATACAGCATATAATTATAATTATTTTCAATTAATAATATTATATATTATATATTATATAATTATTTTCAATTAATAATATCATGTATTATATAATTATACAGCATTTAATTATAATTATTTTCAATTAATTTTCAATTAATAATTATAGAACATAATTATGCAAAATATAATTTTATGCAATATGTGGTTATTTTCAATTAATAATAATAATACAATTATAATTATACAGCACATTAATAATACAATTATATTAATAATACAATTATAATTATACAGCATATAATTATAATTATTAATAATATTATATATTATATAATTATATATATATTTTAAGTTAAGGGATAATTATTAATTATAAATTTTATTATAATTAGTAATTTATAATTATATAATTATATTCAATTAATAATCTTATATACAGCATAGTACAATTATAACAATTACAACAATTAATAGTACAATTATAATAATACAGCATATAATCATTTTCAATTAATAATAATATATATTATATATTATATAATTATATAATTATTTTCAATTAATAATATCGTATATTATATAATTATACAGCATATAATTATAATTATTTTCAATTAATTTTCAATTAATAATTATGGATATGTTATGAACATCGTTAATGTATATGTTGAATAGAGTGGGTGATAACATGGCACCTTGAGGTACACCGTGTTTTATTTGTATACTCCGACTGTGACGTGTACCTATTTTTGTTACTTGTGTTCTGTTTGAGAGGTAGTTCTCGAACCATGTATGCACTGTTCCTCTTATACCTATTGAGTATAGTTTGGTGAGTAGTATGTCATGTTCAAGTGTGTCAAATGCTTTAGTTAGGTCCAGCAGTATAAGGACGGCGTACTTGTTTTTGTCGAGAGCTTTTTTTATTGTGTCGGCGATGTCTTCTAATAAAGTAATGGTACTTTTTGTTTTCTGAAAGCCGTATTGGTTTTGTGAGATGATGTTGTACTTCTGTAAATAGTTCTGTAGTCTGGTGTGTGTTATTTTTTCTAGAATTTTTGAGATGACTGGTAGTGTAGCTATTGGTCTGTAGTTCTGAGTATCGTTTCTTTTGCCGTGTTTGTATATTGGCGTAATTACTGCAGTTTTTAGTTGTTGTGGAATAATGCCTGTGTAGAATATTATGTTCACGAGTTTCAAAAGTATTGGATTTATTTGTTCAGAGTGTGTTATAAGGTCTGTGAGTCTTATTTTGTCTATTCCTGGAGTGGTCTTTGGTTTTAGTTTTAGGAGTGCTTCTTTCAGTTCCTGTTTTGTTATGGGTGGAAAATACGTTTGTGGTTGACTTTGGTCGGTAGTTTTTTGTTGAGCGTTGGTAGTTTGTCTTTTTTTGAGTTGTGTGATGTTGTTTGTGAAAGCATGGTTGAATGAGTCTCCTAGTTCCTCTTGGTTTGTGTCCTGACCGAAGCTTTTTGCAATAAAATCATGTGCTGAAGTTTTCTTTTTTCGGGTTACTAATTCATTGAGTGTAGGTCATGTTTGCTTAATGTTGTCGTTATACTCCATGAATTTTTGGAAGTAGTAGCGTCTTTTTGCCCTACGAATTTTTGTTGTTAGTTTATTTCTTGTGCTTTTGTATAAGGTTTGTAAATGTGTGTTACTGGGTGACTTTTTAAGTTTTTTCCATAGATTTTCTTTTACAGTAATAGTATTTAGTATGTCGTCATTTATTCATGGATTGTTGTCTGTTTGTCGCGTCGTTTGTGTAGGTTTTTGTTGCTTTTTTGTATATTTCTGTGAATTTTAGTTGAAAACTCTCGTTGAAAATGTTACAGGATCGTTTATTCTAAGTAGGGAATTCCAGTCTGTATTTTTTTACTTGGTTATCGACAATGCTCTTTAGTATGATCGAGTTTTGTCGACTTTTTTTGGTGGTGGGAGGGGGGGTAGGAAACGTAATAAAACGAAGTCGAGACAAAGTAGTGATCGACAATTTTTACGTTAATTACTGATGATGTATATGTATGGATGGGAGCCCGTATGTTGATATGATCAATGCATGATTGTGTTAGCGAGTTATTGAGTATTTCTTCTCTTGTTGGGGAGTTAATGGTATGTTGTACTGACTTAGTATATCAAGATATGTGTTAGTGGTTGAAGAAGCGTGGTCAAGAGCATTTATGTTAATATCTCCTATTAGGATGAGCCTGTGTGTTGAACGCGGTTCGATGCCGCTTAGCCATGTTTCTAACTCGTGAAGAAAACTGAGTGGATTATTATCTGGGGGTCTGTATATTGTGTTTATTGTGTATTTGATATTATTGTGTCTATTTGTGAGTTCCAAAATTAGTGTTTCCGCATGTTTGAAGTGAGTTTGTTTTTCTGTCACATTGTATTTTTCTTTGATAAATGCCACAATGCCACCTCCTCTTTTGTTTGGTCTACATAAGTTGTAGGTTTGATAATTATTTATGTTGTATGCGCAAATTTCTGTGTCGTTTATTGCAACTTCGGTCAGTATTAGCGCATCTATGTTTATCATGGTATAATTGAGCTGTGTTATCAATGTAAGCCAGTTTTTTTTTTTTATACTTCTTATGTTTGTGTGTATGATTGTGAAGTTGATGTTGGTGGAAATGTTGTCTTCACACCTCCACACCTTCCTGTCTTGGGCTGTCACCACATCCAAGTTATTCATCTTCAAGTCCTCTTCTACCAGCTCCCTCCATCTCTTCTTTGGCCGCCCAAGCTTCCGCCTTGTTTGTACATCCATCTGCATGACCCTTATTCCCACATATTTGTCCTCCCTCCTCATCACATGACTAAACCATCTCAACCTTGCCTCCTGTATCTTCGCTCCTAAGTTCGTAACTTTCACTGTTCCCCTCACATAGTCATTTCTCAGACGATCCTTTCTGGTCACACCGCACATCCACCTAAGCATTCTGATCTCTGCTACTTCCATCCTGCTGATGTTATTTTTCCTCAGAGCCACAGTTTCTATAGCATATGTCATAGCTGGCCTCACTGCTGTCCTATAAATTTTACCTTTCAGATTGATCGGCACCCTCTTATCGCATAACACTCCAGCCATCTCCCTACAGTTCCTTCAACCCGCTTGTATCCTGCATCCCACTTCCTTCTCAGCTCCTCTATCTTCTTCAGCTCTTGAACCTAAGTATTTAAAGTCTCTCTCCTTCCTGATGACATTTCCTTCCAGCTCCAGATCTGTCTCCTGGCCGCCGCCCACTGCGCAACACATATACTCTGTCTTACTTCTGATCAGTCTCATACCTCTCTCTTCCAGTACTTTTCTCCATCTTTCCAGTTTAGTTCCCACTTCTTCTCTTGAATCTGCACACAGCATGATGTCATCTGCATACAACATTGTCCAAGGCGCATCTTCTCTCACCTCCTCTGTTACCACCTCCATCACAATATTAAACAGAAACGGACTTAATGCTGACCCTTGATGCAAGCCAACTGTTACTTGAAAACTTTCTGTCTGTCCCAAACAGGTCCGAACACTTGTCTTCACATTTCTGTACATTTCCCGCACCAACCTGACATATTTCTCCGGCACCTTCTTCTCCCTCAGACACGTCCAGACTTCTTGCCTTGGCACTCTATCGTATGCTTTCTCCAGATCAATAAATACCAGATGTAGCTTCCTTTGTTTCTCTCGATATTTTTCCATCATCTGCCGTAACCCAAAGATAGCATCTGTTGTTGATCTACCAGGCATGAAGCCAAATTGTTCCTTTGCAATCTCCACCTCCTTCCTCAATCTACCATCAAGAACCCTTTCTAGGGTCTTCATTGTGTGAGACATCAACTTTATTCCTCTGTAATTTTTACAGTCTTGTGCATCCCCTTTACCCTTGCAGATGGGGACAAGAGTACTCTCCCTCCATTCCTCGAGTATATTTTCCTGTTGGCAAACTTTAATGAACAGGTCCCACAGCAGGTCAGTTCCCTCTTCCCCTAGTGCCTTCCATGCCTCCACTGGAATTCTGTCGGGGCCACCGATTTTCCATTCCTCATCCTCTTCATGGCCTCCATCACTTCCACTCTACTGATGTTCTGCACCATCCCCTCAGAAGGCTGCCCATCTTCTCTGTGATGAATAATAATAATAATAGTAATAATTTTTTTATGTCTTAGATAAGATAAATTACATACATAAATTACATACATAAATTACATATATATATATATATATATATATATAGGGTGTCCCAAAATTCACGCAAGATTTAAATTTAGCGCCATTTGTGCGGTAAAGTGTTGCCAACGAGAAAAAAAAAAGACAGCGTGACAGCTGACAGTTCAGGGTTATTAGAAATGACCACACGCAGCGAAGAGAGTTCGTTGAATGGATTATGGAACAACAACAAGTGGATGCTTATTTTTCGAACAAAATCATCTTCAGCGATGAGGCTCATTTTCATCTTGATGGCTTCGTTAATCGAAAAATTGTCGCATTCGGGGTTCAGAAATTCTAAGAGTGATTGTTGAGAAACAAATGCATCCACAACGTGTCACTGTTTGGTGCGGATTTTGGGCTGGAGGCATCATCGGTCCATTCTTCTTCGAAAATGCGGCTGGTAAGGCAATAACAGTTAATGGTGCTCACTATCGCGACATGATAATCCAGTTTTTTGTGCCTAAATTGCAAGATATGGATGTGGACGACATGTGGTTTCAACAAGCTGGTGCCACATGCCATACAGCCCGAGAAACAATTCAATTACTGCATGAGTCATTTATCTGATCACCAAAACGGGAAATTACACTGGTCGTGTAATTTCCCGTTTTGGTGATCAGAATTGGCGCTCAAATCATGTGACTTAACGCCGTTGGACTTTTTTCTTTGGAGTTTTTGCCAACCAATCTGAGGTTTATGCCAACAAGCCCACGACCACCCACGCCTTGAAGGAGGAAATTGAGCGCTGTATCAACGAAATTCAGCCACATTTATGCAAAACGGTCATGGAAAATTTCGACAAAAGAGTGCGTATGTGCCAGCAAAGCCGTGGAGGCCATTTACGGGATATGCTATTCCATGCATAACCCTATACTGTATACTTCATGAATCAATAAGAAATTAAAATTTTTAATTAAAAACCTGTGTTTTCTATCAAAATTACTTCTTGCGTGAATTTTAGGACATCCTGTATATATATATACAGGATGTATATATATATACACCTTTACAATGAGTTGCCCTGGTGTTGTATCATCTTTAGACTTGAACTTTGTTTCAGGCGCAAACTTAATTGTTTGCATACTTGGAATTAGGAGTTATATATATATATATCGAGTTATATATATATATATATATCGAGGTATATATATATATATATATATACCTCGAAATATATATATATATAGAGCGGGTGTTATCATTTAGATTGTTAGCCGTTTCATGAGTAAGACCTTAAAAATGAATAAATTCTCCCTAGAATACCTAGAACAAGAGAAGGGACAGACATAATTAAGACAACATTCTCGAAATGGGGAATAGTAAAAGATGTCAAAGTGGCAAATGATCCAGATTTCCCAAATTGGAAGTCTGGTGAAGTCACTGCAGTAATCGAAATGAAGGCAGAAGTGCCAAATTTTATTGTCATAGGATCGACCAGGGTAATGGTCAATTACCCTGGTGTGAAGAAGCAATGCTTCCGATGTGGATCCTTCGACCATCTCGGGGCAAACTGCCCAAAACTTAGATGCAAAAACTGCCTTGCAACAAGTCATGCATTGGACAAATATCAAATGGCTTGCCTAAAATGCGGATCCAAGGACCACAAAGTTAACACCTGCCCGTCTAGAACCTATGCAGAAAAGATGGGAGGTACTATCACGCCAGCCATGCAATCATCATCAGAAAACGAAAAAATACAAACCAAGAAGATTTTCCGACCCTGAAGGAAAATGACAATACTGAACCCATAATGGTAACTCTAACAGAAGAAGGCGAAGCTACCAATGCGAACCCAGATATAGCCAATCCAGAGAATATAGAAGAAAACGAAGTAGAGGAGATGGAGGCAAACCCAACACTTCCAAACGGCCATTAAGCACAGGAAGAGGAGTTAACTAAAACCAAAACAGCTAAAGCTTCGGAGCCCTCCCACCAAGAATTCCCCCAAGCAAAAGCAGGGCAAACTTTAACGTTCCTAATAAAAGACATCCCTGAGATCCCAGCCAAATTTAAACAAGCAATGGAGAGAATGGGGGAACCTGTACTCCTCCTAACAGGAAAACACGGTCCCAAAGTCCTTAGCGCCAAATGGGGGAGACCTCTTCATAGAGGACATAAGAGAAATCAATCCAGAGGAGATACGGGGAACTCTGGATATAGAAGAGGTGGAGATGGCGTTCATCACAGCTCTCCGTATGCTCGACCTGAACCGGAGAAGCAAGGTGGCCGATCAGATCTTAATAGCCCACAACAAACGGAAGTAAGGAGAATCTACTCTTGCTTTTCCTTTCAGTTCACAGAGAAGGGAGTGGAGCTGAGATTCCAAGCGGCGAAGGCTTACAGCGAGGCGGTGCAGCTCCTTGTGAGCTGCACCGTCTCGCTGTTTTAAAATCCAAGTTATAAAATAACTTGGTTATCCTAATATATATAAATTGTTTATATATATATATATAGATATATATATAATATGTATAATATTCATAATGCATTACAATTGTGAATGTGAATAATAGATGCTTGCAAGTTAATAATATTTTAAAAAATAATTTTTTTAATTCAATCATTCATTATTATTATTATTATTATTATTACTACTACTACTTCCAAAAATTCATGGTATATAACGACAACATTAAGCAAACATGGGCGACACTCAACGAACTAGTAACCCGAAAAAAGAAAACTTCAACACAAGATTTTATTGCAAAAAGCTTCGGTCAGGAGACAAACCAAGAGGAACTAGCAGACTCATTCACACAATATCGACTCACCGACACAATATCAACAACAAACGATGTATTTTCCACCCATAATAAAACAGGTACTGAAAGAAGCAAACCTAAAAATAAAACCAAAGACCACTCCAGGAATAGGTAAAATAAGACTCACACACCTTATAACACACTCTGAACAAATAAATCCAATACTGTTGAAACTCGTGAACATAATATTCAACACAGGCATTATTCCACAACAACTAAACACTGCAGTAGTTATACCAATATACAAACACGGCGAAAGAAACGATACTCAGAACTACAGACCAATAGCTGCACTACCAGTCATCTAAAAAATTCTAGAAAAAATAACACACACCAGACTACAGAACTATTTACAGAAGTACAACATCATCTCACAAAACCAATATGACTTTCAGAAAACAAAAAGCACCATTACTTTATTAGAAGACATCGCCGACACAATAAACAAAGCTCTCGACAAAAACAAGTACGCCGTCCTTATACTGCTGGACCTAACCAAAGCATTTGACACACTTGAACATGACATACTACTCACCAAACTATACTCAATAGGTTTAAGAGGAACACTCCATACATGGTTCAAGAACTAATTCTCAAACAGAACACAAGTAACAAAAATAGGTACATGTCACAGTCGGAGTATACAAGTAAAACACAGTGTACCTCAAGGTGCCATATTATCAGCCACTCTATTCAACATATACATTAACGATGTTTATAACATATCCATAAGAAGTCAAATATTTCAATACGCAGATGACACTGCACTACTAGCAATCCACACAGACATAACACCGCTCTCTGCAAAGCACAACAAGACCTAAACGAAATCACAACATACTTCCACCAAAACGCAATTCTAATCAACGGTACCAAAACACAGATGTTGATAATACAGAACCCAAAAATCATAACCCCTGCATCACTATCGATACATTGTCACACATACCGCTGCATTAACAACAAAAATGCCAATGTTCCGAAATCAAACCTGTAACACACGCAAAATACCTCGGTCTCTATATAGATTTCCACCTTAAATGGACAAAACATATAGAATACCTACACATCAAACTCCGGATCATCGCAGCAAAACTCTTCCAAGTTAAAGATATTATTCCACCCAACACAAAAAAAACTCCTATATCACGGTATCTGCGAATCCCTACTCAGATACGGAATAGCAGTCTATGCAAATACATCAAACAGCCACCTAACAAAATTAGAAACATTACACAGGAAAATAGTGTCAACAGTGATCGGGACACCTTACACGCAACAACCAATATCCGATAAGCACATGGCGATACACAGAATTCTGATTTTTAAAAACCTGAAACACTACATGACATTAACAAGGAATTACTTCAACATCACCTATCGAAACAACAGAGACACATTTCGTATAACACGACCTACAACAACTCTCTACATCCCCACACCCTTCAACAACTCTTACGGTTCTTTTGTGAGATCACATCAGATACCAACGCAACTCAACAACCTACCAAGGAAGTTAAAACACGTAGACAACTACAGAACATTAAAAAACGAACTCTGGAAAATATACCAACAAAGTTAAGAAACCATTAACACTAATATACACATCACAAATCACTAGCATCCAATGCTTACATCCCATACATAAACAGTAGCAACAACACAAATAGTGAAGGCTAAATTCCACTCTCTTCATAAAAGCTAACCCAAGCTTCGAAGTAGGTGGGATTAACTTGCCTCACTCATCTACAAGTAATCCTTATAAGCAAATGCAGAAATTTGTATGTATAATCACTCTTTCTCAAACTTTAAAAAAAATAAAAAAATTAAAAATTATACAAAAAAAATTCTGTTTAATCTTCATTGTTAATATTAGAAGAACATGTGTTGTAAATACATAATATAAAGGCAAAAAAGTATTATTAAAAATTTTAATTGAAATCCAATGTAGGAATTGCAGCACTTAGTGCTGAATTCTGTAAAATTATAAGGTGCAATGTCACACAATATGTTTATTGTATGCATAAATATTTTAGCAATAAAAAAAAATTGAAATTATGATTGTATATTCTGATTGCATTCAACATATGATGTTACATATTTACAACTGGTTTTTTTTTCTTTCTTTTTTTCCTGTATGATGTATTATATTCTTTCTTTGGGAGGCATTTCTGATTTCTTCCTCGAAGCTTAGCAGAGCTTATCTGAGGTAGGTAGATAATAGATGGCGGTGGTTTCATGGTTATGTTTCTATACTGGTCGCAAGCCTGGTGTTGATTTTACTGTTTGTTGGTACGTGCTTGGAAGACCTCAACTGCTATTACAGTTTAACTTCTTTTTTTTTTCTTTTTGTTTGCAAGTAGGGATGGATTTAAACATGGTGTGTTTGTTTGTTCTTGTAGTGATGGTTTTTGAGAGGGGGTTTGTCATAGGTTGTGTGTGTGTGTGTAAGGGAGAGAAAGAGAGAGAGAGAGAAACAGAAATTGCTCTAATTTTCATTCTCGCTATAATATTTATATAGTGCCTGTTTCAGCTATCTGTATGTTCCTAGGTTTCTGTCGTCGAACGGCAGTTTGTTTATCATGTCAGGTACGTAGAAGTTTCGGGTGGCTTTGCCGTAGTGATTGTTATACTTATATGTTATGTAGTTTGTTGACTGTGGTCTTGTTATGTGATATGTTGTTCTGGTTACTCTATAGGTTGGGCTGTAGTAATGTTTTAACATGACTGTGTAGTGGCATAAGTGTTTCACCTTAAATATTTTGTGTTGTGTTCGTGCTTCCTGCATAAGTGTGGGTTGTTCCCAGAATATCAGTTTTACCATTTTGTCTTGCAACCATTGTAACCTGTTAAGTCTGTAGTCTGCACAGAATGCGTATGATGTGATTGCATATCTTAAAATAGGTACACAATAAATAACGGAAAAAACTCACGTAGAAAGATTATTTAATAGTATAATTTTCGCCTGTGTGTCACAGGCATCTTCAGTACATTAAGCTCAAAATTAAACACTAACTGACAATTCTAAAAAGCGCCACCTAAGTAGCTGGTGTAAGATAACTATCTTATTTCGGACAAACGGGAAGATCTGCCTCTATTCGGCTAGAAGAACACCAATCTTATATTGAATACTTTAAACCTGAAAAGTCTGGACTTTCTGAACATGCCATCTTCACTAGACACAGAGTTCATTGGAGAAAACAAGAGTTCTTCACAAAAGTCAATTTCTCATGGAACGCCTTTATAAAGAAACATGTGAAACTCTACTTAATTCTCCTAACTTAAACAGATCCGACGGCTTACGTCTATTCCCTTTATGGGAGATAGTACTTTACAAATCAACTAATCTTTCCTAACTTTTTATTGTATTAATTTTTTTTTTTTTTTTTTAGGAAAGTTATTGACCTTTTCAGTTATCTTACACCAGCTACTTAGGTGGCGCTTTTTGGAATTGTCAGTTAGTGTTTAATTTTGAGCTTAATGTACTGAAGATGCTTGTGACACACAGGCGAAAATTATACTATTAAATAATCTTTCTACGTGAGTTTTTTCCGTTATTTATTGTGTACCGATATGTCTACTCACGGTTTACCTCTTTTAAAACTTATATCTTAAAATGTTTTCACATAATACTTTATAGATTAGTATTTTTATGTGGGTTGGGGCAATGTCTTTTAATCGGTACAGTTTGCTTGCTATTATCGTAAGCTTGGTCTGTAGGTAGTTTGTATGGCTATTCCAACTTTGATCAGCATCGAAGTGAAGTCCGAGTTAGCGTGTTGTGTTCACCTGTGTGATGGTTGTGGTTTTAGGTTCTGCACTTTGTGTATAGGAGGATGAATGTTTGATAGTGAGATATTTAGTTTCTATGGGCAGGGTTTGGGGGTTTTTGAATATCATTAGCTTTGTTTTTCCAGGGTTTATATATATGCCGTTTTCGGTTAACAAGTTAATGATTTGATTGATGTCGTGTTGCATATTTGTGTAAGCGATATTTGCGTTCTTGTGAATGGATACTATGGCCGTGTCGTCTGCGTACTGGAAGATTTTACTTTTTAGGGGAAGGTGGCTTATGTCGTGTCTGTATATGTTAAATAGAATGGGAGATAGGACAGCTCCTTGGGGTACTCCACAGGTTACCTGTACCTCTTTGCTGTACGCTGATCCTATACGTGTGGTGTGCTTTCTGTTTTTCATGTATGCTTTAAACCACTGGACCTCCAATTCCGATATGCGTTAGTTTCGTTAACAAGGTTTTGTGTGTTAGTGTGTCAAATGCTTTTGTTAGGTCAATGAATACCACTAATGTTATTCTGTTTTTATCCAATGCAGTGTTTATTAGGTCTGTGAAATCTTCCAGGAGTGTTGCTGTTCCTTTATTTTTTTGAAAGCCATATTGTGTTTTGGGTATGATTTCAGATTTTTCAACGTATGTGGAGAGTTTGTGAAGCACAATGCGCTCCATGATTTGGTTGATTACAGACAACGTGGCAATGGGTCTGTAATTACTTATAATGTTTCTTTTTCCCTGTTTGTGTATGGGTGTGATTAATGCAGTCTTTAGTGTTTCAGGTATGTGTCCCGTTTCGAAAATTTTATTTAACAGTTTTTGTATAACTGGAAGTAGGTTGGTTGAGTGTTTCTTGATGTCTTTTGGTCTGATTCCGTCTATCCCCGGTCCTTTGTTAGGGTTAATTTGTTGAATTGCCAGTGATAGTTCTTCTTTTGTTACTGTGGGGAACCACATCGACTGGGTTGCTCGTGGACTTAGTGGAGAATGTTCGTTTGTGTGAGGAAAGGTTGTTTCTTGTAGTTTTTGGACAGAGTTCACGAAGTGCTGATTAAAGTTGTTTGCCAACTCTTTGAGGGATTTGGGATCGCAGGCAAAGGTGTGTTTTATTGTTTCTGAGGAAGTGCTTCTGTGTATATTGTCCAGCATTTCATTAATCAGGTGCCAGGTTTCCTTTATGTCATTCTGAGCTGTTGTTAATTTTTTACTGTAATAGTTTCTTTTTGCCATTCTAATCTGTCTAGTTAGGAGATTCAGGTTTCTTTTGTATTCAGCGTTTAAAGCGATATTGTTTGGCGACTTCTTAAGTTGTTTCCATAGGGCATCTTTTCTTTGTATGTCTGTTAATATGTTGTATGTTATCCATAGATTTGTTTCGTTTGGGGGCGTATTTTTATTTTTGTTAATGCTTTGTTTTATAGTTTGTTAAATGCAAGTTTAAGATTATTATATACAGCTTCAGCAGAGTCTAAAGACGCTATCTGCATCCAGTCTGTTTTTCTGATTTCACCGTTTACTCTTGTTTCGTTTAGAATGCTATAATACTGTTTTGTAGTTTCGGTGAGTTTTATGGGTTCTGGTTCAATGTGTAACTGTAATGCTGTGAAATAAAGGTCTGCCAGTTTACATGTTATGACGGCTGCTGTGTGGCTGTTTGGAGGGGCCCTTATATTTATATGATCAATGTAGGATGAGGTTGTTGTATTTCCGACTATCTCTTCTCGTGTATACGACTGTATGGATGGGGTTATGTTATATGCCGATAAGAGGTCTAGGTATTGTTCTGTGTTGTTATTTATGTTCCGAATGTTTATATTCATGTCTCCTATTATTATGAAGTATTCTACGGTGCCTACTTCCGTGGCTGAAAACCATCTGTTTAGTTCATCTAGAAATTTTGTGGTGCTTAAGTTGGGTGGTCTGTATATTGCGTTTAATATGAAGGAGTTTTCTTGTTTGATGTTTTTAATTTCGATTCATATGTTTTCTGTG
Organism: Typopeltis vanoorti; assembly: GCF_054136105.1. Classification (NCBI taxonomy): domain Eukaryota; kingdom Metazoa; phylum Arthropoda; class Arachnida; order Uropygi; family Thelyphonidae; genus Typopeltis; species Typopeltis vanoorti. Next base: position 160,800,176 of record NC_143550.1, read on the forward strand.
TATTCTAATTTATAGTTTATTTCTGTTATTTCTAGTTTATGTTTGGTAAATATTATTATATCACCGCCTCGTTTTGTTTGTCTGCAGTGTTTGTGTTGTTGGAAGTGTGGCATTTGGTAGGTGGATGCCTCTTCGTTTGTCGTGGATACTTCAGTCAGTATTAAAATGTCTATGTCGTCTATATCTTCCTTCAGATAAGCTTGCAGGGTCAGCCAGTATTTTTGAATGCTTTTGATGTGGAGAATAGATAGTCCTTTTTGGGGGATTGTCATTTGTTTCCATTCTGTTATTGATTTCAGAATGTGGCAATTATCATGTTCCAGGGCGATTACATCTGCTTGATGGTCTGCATTCATGTTGGTTGGTGTGCTGTTCCTTCTTTACGAGTTGTCAATATTCCTTTCAATGTGGCAGCCTGTTGAGGTCTTCTACGGAGTTTATTTCGATTGGTTTTGCGTCTTGTGTCTTTCTAAGGAATATTTTGCTGTCTCTTATCCATATAAACTGGTAATTTTTTTCTGTTTTTACTTTCCTTTCTTGTTAGAATAGTTTCTGATAATATGGCGTTAAGTATTCGGACAAGTATATTGGGGTATTGTCGTGGTCTCCTTCCGGATCCTTGACTATTGGTTTTTTAATCCTGCTAGCTTTTATGAGCGTAGTTTTTGTTGGGCTGTTGGTGAGTCGCACCACGACGGGAGGAGGACCTGAATTATTTTCTCTTTTCCTTTTTTGTGGTAACCGATGTACTGACTGGATATCTTTTGATTCAATGGGAGCACCAATTTTTTGGCTTAGTTGTATTACGATGTCTCTTAGTTGTTCCATTGCAATTTCTGGGAGACCATCTATGATTAGATCATTTTTTACTGCGGTTAGTTTAAGAGTTCGTACTGTTGTTTTAAAGAGTTGAGTTCTTGTCGTAGTTCCATTGTCTCTTTTATTAGATTATGCTGTCTTTCCGTTAGCTCTTTAACGCAGTTTTTAATTTCTCTAACTGTATGTAATACATCTTCTACCAAGTTATTATTAAATTTAATAAATTCCTCATATTGGTTGAATTTTTCGGTAATCTGTAAGGTATATTTTTGAAATAGTTCTCCAGCAATATCGATTAAACAGTCTTTTAGGTTTTGTAATCTATTTTCAAGTAATGCATTTAAAATTGATAGCTGTTTACGGTCTGCAGTTGTTTTCTGCATTAGCTGTTTTCCGCCTGCGGTCGATGGCGACATTTCTTTGTTGTCTCTGCAATGGGAACACTTCCACTCGTCACGATTCTTGTTTGATTTTCGCTGCCAAGTGGCCTCGGACAATCCCGAACATAGAAAATGCATGTTTCTCTGGCAGCTCCTACATGTTACGTGGTTTTCTTCCCCTGTTAAGTCTTCTTAGAATTTGCAGCACTTCATATTTCTTAACGATCTTGCTGTAATTTTTAATATGGCGACTTCCTTTGTTCTCTTCTCGCGTAGTTGACCATCATATACTTCAAACTTTGAATACTTATAATTTACTTATTACTTAACAGCTACTTACAGTTTTTACATCAATTTGTTCGTCTTGAAGAATGGAATTCACTGATATACTTTAAATTTTAGTTCACAAGAAAAAAAAATTACTGATCCAACTGCATCTTCCATAATGTTAATTACGTGTTTATTTCAGTAGCCAATCAAGTAAAATAACGCAGTTTTAACTATCAGCGCCCTCTATTATTCAACTGCGATATTAGCGTTTGTTGGAATGACGCATTCTATTCCTGTTGTAGTAAGAGAGAAGTTTTAATAAGTCTTTTTCAAATAAATGTGATCTTAGCACCCGCCACTTTAAGGTATTGACAAACAGGCCGAGTATCATCTCATAGCTTTTCCCATAGCTTCAGCTGCAATTCTAATAAATAAAAACGCATCTGAAAGGTTAAAAAAGTGAGTAGCATTGTTATAGAGATATTTCTAATGAATAGTTAGTTAGTGTTAAAGATACCAAGCAATTTTATAAACTTGGTTTTAATCTTTTTTCCCAAATAAGCAAACAGGCAAGTAAGCCAAGTTTGTCCCTGAAGTATTTTCAGGTTTAAAGTTAGTCGGTATCGTAGATATATAATTTTGATACGATTTAAGCAATTTTTCAAAAAATTATTTTAATTATTAGAAATAGTACTGTATATTATATTTAAATTTAAATACTTTAGGCAGTAATTTTTTTAATTAAATCTTTTTTAAATAATTTAAAAAAGTTAAATACACCTTTAATTATTTGATATCATTTTGTTATAATTATATTAAAAAAAGCTCCAGTTTTCCTGAGAATGAAAAAAAAAAAAAAGATGGCGGCTCGCATAGTAGTCTCGCATGATGGTTGTTGACTAGTGAGTTTTAGATATTGTGAATCTGCTTTGTTTGCGGGATAGAAGGTAAGAACTTAACTTTTGATACAATTTTCTGGCCCTAGCCCGTTCTATTCGCCATCATACCTATCCGAAATATATCTTAATATTTCGTACACAAGAATGGAGAATGTAAACGATATCAAGGACGCCATTCAACAGCTAAACAAAGATATGTCACTTGACATTCTAAATTTCATCCTTAAGAAATTTGATACAGACTATCCTGGTTGCTTGAATCTCTTCACTCAAGTAAATGACACTGAAGATGACGATTTGGACATAGAAGAGGACATTACACCTGTTCTACCTACAAAGATTCCCCGACAGTTCGATTGTTCTCATGAGGAACAATCTAATAAAAGACGCAGAACATCGGGAGGTGAATTGGAAGATAATGTAACAACTCAACAAAATCAGATCTCCCAAGACAGAAAAGAAAAGGTCCCTCCAGTTATCCTTCGAGATAAAGACAAATGGACCTCAGGCTCAAGATCCCTAGGAGAACAAAATATCAATTTTTCCTGGGCAAGAAATACTGAAGAGGGTGTAAAGATCCACTGTCACTGATTATCGCTTGATGACGAAAATGTTTGACAACTCCAAACTGCCCTTCCACACCTTTGCGCTAGCAAGCGAGAAGAACTTAAAGGTAGTTCTAAGAGGAGTGGCTGAAGGCATCACAGCTGACTTCATCAATCAAGGACTGACTCCAACCAAAGTCAGTAGAATGTTGAGGTCAGATAAAACGCCAATGCCACCGGTGTTGGTCGAAATCTCCAACACACAAAAAAAGCATCTATGAAGTAACCGACATCTGTAAGCTTAAAATCATAACCGAACCTCTAAGGAAGAAGGCATCGGCAGAGGAGTGCCACAGATGCCAGAGGTTCGGGCATGCCCAAAAACTATTCAGAGCTGCATATAGATGCCTAAAATGCGGCGAGGGTCATCAAACCAACTCCTGCACCAAACCCAGATCGACACCTGCCTGTTGTACCAACTGTAGAGGACCACACCCCTCTAATTGCAAGGGTTGCCTTTTCCATCCAAAAAACCGTGGATCATTAAGAAGTAACCACGCTCCTCCAAGAAATGACACAATGCACATCCAAGCAGTTCGCCCTCCAGATCATATTACTTCACATTCGACAACACAGGAAGGCACTCGACCCTCAACCATGTCCAAATCATATGCGGAAGCGGTAAGAACCCAGACTTCTTCATCGCATGAGCGAACAAGCTCTAATCTCACATCAGCTTTAACCTCGTCACTTGCAACAATGCTGCATGAATTCAGCAAAGCAAGCACCTCACCATCCTCCAGAAAAATATTCTACCTAGAAACGCAATCCATATTAACAGCTCTCTATAATGTTTAAAAAATTTAAATCAAATTCTCTCATGATAACAGCATGGAATGCCAATGGCTTAACAAACAAAATTCTTGAGCTGCAAGAATTTGCAAAAAGATACAATCCAGACATAATCTTGATCAGTGAATCCCACCTCAGACCATCAAACAATCCAAAACTAAGAGGTTATATTTTATACAGGACAGACAGACTTAACTCTAATGGAGGAGGCACAGCTATTTTTATCAAAAATTATTTAAGCCACAACTCGCTGACCAACCCCCAACTCTAAACCTTGAGGTGACGGGTGTGGAGGTGCACACTAATAACGCTGGCAAACTCAAAATCTACGGAGCGTACAATCTTCCCAGTATTCCACTATTGACAGCAGACTTAGACTCCATCCTCGGCTCCACGGATTCCATAATTATAGCAGGAGACCTTAACTCCAAACATACGGCCTGGTTCAGTTCGTCAATCAACGCCAAAGGCAGTACCTTATTCAACTACACATTACTCAACTCATCAATAGTAGCTGGACCCACTACAGCCCATCAGGAAGTTCTGATGTATTAGACATAGTTATCCTCAGAAACATCAAATATCAATACCAGCTGGAGACAGTAGAAGAGCTTAACTCAGATCATAATCCCATCCTTCTCAGGTTAGGACTTCAAGACCAGCTCTCTCCCCATCATTCTTTCATACCATGGGACAAGTTCTCTAAGGTTCTCCCAGTCCACATCGGTCCGCCCCCTATCATTCGTAAAAAAGAAGAAATAGATCAAGCTGTAAACAATTTAACTAGGCAAATCAACACAGCAATAGCATCAGTCACTCAAACCACTGTCTTCCACGCTCCTAACTGGATCCCAGAAGAGATAAAGGACCTGATTAGGGCCAAAAATAAGGCCAGAAAGCGATATCACAACACTAGAGCACCGCAGGACAAAGCAACCTTAAACACTTTGAAAAGACAGGTTCGAGAAGCCCACCAGGTCCACAGAAACTCCAAATGGGAAACCAAACTGAAGGAAATCAACCCAGAAGATAACTCCATGTGGAAGTTTGTAAAATCTCTTCGTACCAAAAGACAACCACTTCCCCCTTTAAAGACCAATCTTGGAGTTGCACACACAGATGAAGAAAAAGTAGAAGCCCTAATTGACAATCTGGAAAATAAATGCAACCCATCTTATGCAAACTTAAATAGCAATCTTATTTACAAAGTTCATCGTAAAGTTAGAAACTAACTAGGTCAGCCTAAGGATGATTCAGAAACCATCACCCCCACATCTCCAAGAGAAATAATAAATATCATTTCTCATCTGAAGAATAAAAAGGTCCCCGGCCCTGACGGCATTACCAATAGAATAACAAAGCTACTCCCACGGAAAGCGATAATTCATCTAGTTAATATTATCAATTCCATTTTAAGATTGCAATACTTTCCCTCTGATTGGAAAATCGCGGACATTATACCTCTGAAAAAACCTGGTAATAACCCACAACTTCCCAAAAGCTACAGGCCCATCAGTCTTCTTTTCTGTCTTCGCAAAGTAATAGAAAAGGTCATCCTATCAAGATTACAATCAGCAGTGGACCAACAGAAAATAATCCCAAATGGACAATTTGGGTTTCGCAAAGCTCACAACACAGTGCAACAATTTCACCGACTAACAGAACATATCACTCATGGCTTTAACTGGCACCTTCATACTGCTGCTGTATTTTTGGATGATGCCAAGGCCTTTGATAAGGTCTGGCATCAAGGCCTTATCTTTAAACTAATTGAAAACAATATCCCAATTAAACTAGTGAAACTCATATATTCATATATCAGTGAAAGATACGTGCAAATAAAACTCAACGGAATTGTTTCTTCAAGGCGCAAAATCCTGGCGGGAGTACCTCATGGTTCTCTTCTGGCCCCAATACTTTTCACAACTTACATAGCAGATATTCCTCTCAATTTAAGAACAACTACTACGGCCCTTTATGCCGATGACACAGCTATTCTAGCTAGATCATGAGCCCTCGCCTAGCAATCACTAGACTCCAAGGAAGTATCAATGAGCTAGCAAACTGGTTCACCAACTGGAGGATTCAAGTGAACTCCCTCAAAAACTCAGCCATAATGTTTTCAAGAAGAAAAATCTGCAACAAAGAAGACATCCTGCTCTCTGGTCAAAAGATCCCATGGCAATCAGAGATCAAATATCTTGGGGTATTATTGGATAAGAAATTCCTTTTCAACAAACACATCAATCTCGTTTGCTCCAAATCTTCTAAAGTCATAGCTCAGCTCTACCCATTGATCAACCGTAAGAGCAAATTGAACCTGCATAATAAATTGCTTCTTTACCGGATGGTAATACGTCCAGTCATTACCTACGCCTCACCAGCATGGAGTCACACTTCAAGATCAAACATTTCAAAATTACAGAGAATCCAAAATAAATGCCTTAGGATGATCCTGGATGCACCGTGGTTCATCAGAAATTCACAGATTCACCGAGTAACCAGCACTCCATACATCTCCTCCCTTCTTCGTGATCTTGCAGAAAAATTCTTCGTGAAGTCAAGTTCACATTCAAACCCACTAATCGTGCAAGCTGTCAATTACAATGAGACTGATTACTACAAACACAAAAGACCGAAGGCTATTCTTCTCTCAACCGATCATAGCTAACACTACTGCCCTCAGAGGGCGAGCTTAATTGCTCACAAATCTCCCATTCCCAAATAACTCTCATTACAGATAAAGGGGAATATGAAAAGCACTTGTGCTTCACCCATCCTGTCAGTAATGTCAATGGTCAATGGTCCAGTTATCCTAACCATCCTAACCAACAATGGGACAACAATTCACCTCCATCTCCACAGCAGATCATTCTATATGGAAATTCCTAAACAACCTCAGGAACAAGCGCAAATCCCAACCCAACCCAAGTGATAACAGGTTTAAAAAGACAGGGATTTGAACCAGCCAAAGTATCTAGGATGCATAGGGGAGATAAGCGCCCGATGCCGCTAGTTCGGTACAAATTGATGAGAATAAGCATGAGATATGCAACCTAAATATAGTGATCAAAGTGGAATCACTACGAAGAAAGGCATCATCCGCTCAATGCCCGCACCTGCTGTCCTCACGCGCACAGCAGGTGCGGGCAGAATTCCGCTGTCTAAAATTTGGGAATTCCTATGTTTTCTTGTACGAAGCCTCGTACAACACCAGCAAAGTGTGCCAATTGTGGCTGTCCACACCCAGCTAATTATGAAGGTTGTCCTCAACATCCGACTAATCAGATGATAGCAAAGAAGGCAGAGAATCAACATTTCACTGAACCAAATAAACGTCTACCATCTACATCTCAACCAGGAACTTCCGCGTCTGTCCCCAAGAATACTACTTATGCTGATGCAGTAAAGACGACCACAAGTTTCTCTGTTCACAGCCAACCATCTAATTCCAATAAATCTGCCTTTAGTCAAGAGTCAACAAACAATTTCATGAAAAACGCCTAAATTATTTTCTCTACACTCAGTTATGAATAACGCAACTAGTACCAATAACTCATTACAGACACAATAGTCCCCCCCCCGGATACAGTAGTCCCCCTTATCCGCTGTCAACCACAGTCCGAAGGTATTATTATTATTATTATTATTATTATTATTATTATTATTATTATTATTATTATTATTATTATTATATGGGTATCTCCATGGAGTCAGAAGACTTATCGCGGGAGACCCAAACTATCAAAACAATATCTATCATATCTCTTCTTGAACTCATTAGCAGACGAAGCGCTCACAACTGAATCAGGCAATGCATTCCATTCATTCACCACTCTCCAAGCAAAAAACTAGTTCTCACACCCATGATAACCACACTTTTCCTTAATTTCCAAGGATCAACTCTTGTTATTCAATCACTATCACAGAGCTGAAATATTTCCCTTGCATCAATCTTTTAATTATAAAATTATTCATCTCTTACTGTGCATAATTTATAAATTAAACTTTATCATAGGTATGTGTTTTGTATTTAAAAAAAAAACGTAGTATATATAGGATTCGGTATTATCCGCTGTTTCTAGTATCCGAGGGATGTCTTGAAGCGTATCCCCCGCGGATAAGGGGCGGGGGATTAATGTAATAGATTGGAACGTAAATTGGAACGTAACATGATCCTATGAGTCACAAACGTCCTAAAGCAATGGTACTGAACCAACACTAACTGTTAACACCACTGTCCATAAAGGGTAAACTGTATTGCTCAATAACCGCTTCATCAGACTGACATATCTGATAAATAGAGTAAAAGCCAAGCGATTGATCTCTGACATATCAGTTTAGTCAAAAAAGTAGACAACAGATGAAACAGTAATTGGAATTGTGATTGCAAATGGCTCCTACTAGTAATGTAGCAAAGAGTGGTGAATTGCGATAAGTGATATATATATAAAAGTTAGCAATTGTAGTGATAGTTTTGCACGATTAAAGCGTGCATCGCATTAGAAGAGAAGCTACGATAAACGCAGGTAAATTATTTGTTATTATTTTTTATTCTTAACAAATAACAACACTGATAGATAGATAGACATGGAAAAACTAAGAGATGAAACGAAATTCGAAGACGTATATCGGAAGTTCATCAGATTAGGGGAAGTATCAATAATAACTGGCCAGTCAAAATAAAGCTCTATGAGACGCCCTTCCCCCCCCCCCTTTCCTCCACTACAATCGTCACAGAACACAGCCTGGAAGACCGAAACCACGCGAACGTGACAGCATTAAACAACAGATAACAGGGCTCAGACCAGTATTCAAATCATGAAAATGCGGAAAAATTCCAAACCAATTCCCACCTTATATCGGACACAGCTGACACACATGAGGAATCCAAATAGTTAAAAATAACAAAAAAGGAAAATCTCTGTTACTAGAGACACACCCAAACTAGTAGAAATGGAGACAAAAGAAATTCAAAAGAAAGAATACCCCCAGTCATCCTAAGAGATAAAAATCACTGGACATCCATTGTCACTTCACTCAGTGACAACTGTATTATAGAAATAACGGTATTATTTCTGGGAAAACTCCCATGTTACTCCTCTTAAAAACTATTATTTTTACGGCTATTTTGCCTGCTTTTGTTTAGGATTGCCCCCTTTTTTTTTTAATGTCATTGACTTTCTACTCAAGCATTCTTAGGGCATTGTAGATGTGTTTTAGAGACAAATATATGTAGCATAGAAGAAAATTCGCACATACCTTTTCTTGGATGTTGTTGCCTGTCTTTATCCTGCAGTGTTGCAAAGCACAATGCCAATAAGAGGACTGAGAAATCAAAAGGAGTTGTAAATAACATAATAATAATAATAATAATAAAAATAAAACTTATTTGTCTATATAGACATTCAATATGCGGCAATGTAATCCCAAAATATTTACTGATCCAACTGCACCTTCCATAATGGCAGATGCATTTGGATTAAAAACGTAATTAACACGTAATTATTCACGTTTTTAACTAGGCAAATCAACACAGCAATAGCATCAGTCACTCAAACCACTGTCTTTCACGCTCCTAACTGGATCCCAGAAGAGATAATGGACCAGATTAGAGCCAAAAACAAGGCCAGAAAGCGATATCACAACACCCCGCAGGACAAAGCAACCTTAAACACTTTGAACAGACAGGTTCGAGAAGCCCTCCAGGTCCACAGGAACTCCAAATGGGAAACCAAACTGAAGGAAATCAACCCAGAAGATAACTCCATGTGGAAGTTTGTAAATTCTCTTCGTACCAAAAGACAACCACTTCCCCCTTTAAAGACCAATCTTGGAGTTGCACACACAGATGAAGAAAAAGTAGAAGCCCTAATTGACAATCTGGAAAATCAATGCAACCCATCTTATGCAAACTTAAATAGCAATCTTATTTACAAAGTTCATCGTAAAGTTAGAAATGCACTAAGTCAGCCTAAGGATGATTCAGAAACCATCACCCCTACATCTCCAACAGAAATAATAAATATCATTTCCCATCTGAAGAATAAAAAGGCCCCCGGCCCTGACGGCATTACCAATAGAATAATAAAGCTACTCCCACGGAAAGCCATAATTCATCTAGTTAATATTACCAATTCCATTTTTAGATTCCAGTACTTTCCCACAGATTGGAAAATCGCGGACATTATACCTCTGAAACCCACAACTTCCTCAAAGCTACAGGCCCATCAGTCTTCTTTCCTGTCTTGGAAAAGTAATAGAAAAGGTAATCCTATCAAGACTACAATCAGCAGTGGACCAACAGAAAATAATCCCAAATGAGCAATTTGGGTTTCGCAAAGCTCACAACACGGTGCAACAAATTCCGACTAATAGAACATATCACTCATGATTTTAACTGGTACCTTCATACTGCTGCTGTATTTTTGGATGTTGCAAGGCCTTTGATAAGGTCTGGCATCAAGGCCTTATCTTCAAACTAATTGAAAACAATATCCCAATTAAACTAGTGAAACTCATATATTCATATATCAATGAAAGATACATGCAAGTAAAACTGAACGGAATTGTTTCTTCAAGGCGCAAAATCCTGGCGGGAGTACCTCAAGGTTCTCTTCTGGCCCCAATACGTTTCACAACTTACAAGGCAGATATTCCTCTCAACCCAGAAACAACTACTACGGCTCTTTATGCCGACGACACCGCTATTGTAGCTAGATCGCTCAGCCCACACCTAGCAATCACTAGACTCCAAGGAAGTATCAATGAGCTAGCAAACTGGTTCACCAACTCGAGAATTCAAGTAAACCCTCTCAAAAGCTCAGCCATAATGTTTTCAAGAAGAAAGATCTGCAACAAAGAAGACATCCTGCTCTCTGGTCAAAAGATCCCATGGCATTCAGAGACCAAATATCTTGGGGTATTGATGGACAAGAAACTCCTTTTCAACAAACACATCAATCTCGTTTGCTCCAAATCTTCTAAAGTCATAGCTCAGCTCTACCCATTGATCAACCGCAAGAGCAAATTGAACCTACATAATAAATTGCTTCTTTACCGGATGGTAATACGTCCAGTCATCACCTACGCCTCACCAGCATGGAGTCACACTTCAAGATCAAACATTTCAAAATTACAGAGAATCCAAAACAAATGCCTTAGGATGATCCTGGATGCACCGTGGTTCATCAGAAATTCACAAATTCACCGAGAAACCGGCACTCCATACATCTCCTCTCTTCTTCGTGATCTTGCAGAAAAATTCTTCGTGAAGTCAAGTTCACATTCACACCCACTGATCGTGCAAGCTGTCAATTACAATAAGACTGATTACTACAAACACAAAAGACCGAAGGATATTCTTCTCTCAACCGATCATAACTAACACAACTGCCCTCAGTGGGCGAGCTTAATTGCTCACAAATCTCCCATTCCCAAATAACTCTCATTACAGATAAAGGGGAATAAGAAAAGCACTTGTGCTTCACCCATCCTGTCAGTAACGTCAATGGTCAATGGTCAATTATTCACGTAATTAACATTATGTTAATTGCGTGTTTATTTCAGTAGCCAATCACGTAAAATAATGCCAGTGTCAACTACCAGCTCCCTCTGTTAGTCAACTGTGGCAATATCATTTGTTGGAATGACTAGCAATCTATTCCAGTAGTAGTAAGAGACAAGTTTTGATAAGTCCTTTTCGACCATAAGTTCATAAAGGTGATATTAACACCCGCCACTGTAAGGTATAGATAAACAGGCCGAGTATCATCTCCTAGCTTTTCCCACAGCTTTAGCTGCAGTACTAATATACAAAAGCACGTCTGAATGTTTGAAAAAAAAAGTGAAACATTGTTATGGAAATATTTTGTTACTGAGTTAAGTGTTATCGCAAATAATTTTGATACAATTTAAGTAAATATTTTAAATAAATTATTCTATATATTAGAAAAAACACTGTAAATTATATTCCAATTTAAATATTTTAAGTAAAATGTCTTTATAGATTAAAATTTTTCGAAAATTTAAAAAAGTTTCACATACCTTTCATATTTTAATATGACTTTTTTACAATTGGAAAAAATTAGTTTCGAACACTGTAGGCAAATGTTTATGCGCACCTTTAATTTTCACCTTTCTTGCAGGTTAATTATTAATATTGAAGGAATACCCTTGGAGGTTAATTATTAATATTAATATTGAAGGAATACCCTTGGAGGTTAATAAAATTATTATTATTAATAATGGATGGCTTTGCTGTACCAGTGAGGTTTGGCTGTGCTGTTACTCCCCTGGGGAGCAGAGTTTCGAGAGTTTGAGTCGTTCTCTTAAGGTTTTTGCCTCAAGGGAGCAATTTGAGTCTCTGGGGAGAGTGTTCTCCGGCATGGCCCGCTGAGTGGCTTTGTCGGTGAATGCTTTTCTTCGGAATATGAGCGGTGTGGGTGGAAGGCCATTACTGAGTGGAGCCAACGCTGAGATGGATGGTCTTTCGCCCACGATTTAGTGGTCTAGGGATCGTCCGAATTTTTAGAGACGGCTTTACCTTTACATGTAGCTTGGAGTAGGAAAGCCAGTTTGTTTTGTTCCATATGAATTGATAGATGGTTGACTTTATTTGTTTGATGAATTTCACTAGTGGCGTGAGAATCTTTAGTGTATGCCAAAGGACACTGGTGGCGTGTTTCCTAGTTCCTATCCACATAAGAGGGTGCGTTTCCTAGGTAAATCGCCAGGTATTTGTTTCCCTCTGCAGACCAGTGACCAGACATTCGGGAATCGGTTCGGTTTTTCTATTTGCCACACCACAGTCCTGTGGTTTTATGTGCGTTTAGTTTGGTTGCTGGGTATTGTTGGTATGCTGTTTGTATGTTATGGAAATCCTCTTTTTTGTGGGCTATAATTGTAACACCGTCAGCATATGCTGTTAGGGTTATGGTTTGGTACGAAAGTTTAGGACGGGATACCCTAAGGAGCATGCTTAATCTACACAAAAAAAAAGGCTCAATGGCAATTGTGTAGAGTAGACCGGAAAGTGGACAGCCTTGTTTAATATTTCTGCTGTATGGTACAGTTATGGTAAGTCTGTTGTTTATCTTCATGCAAAAGTGTGCTTTGGCATACAACATCTTGATGGAATGAATGAGGCTGGAGCCAAAGCCGAAGGCTCTCAAGCAGCAGAATAGGTATAGGTGTTCAATGCAGTCGAAAGCTTTTTCTTGGTCTAGTGTTACAACACCCATTGTTTCATTGTTGCTGCTGGCTATGCTTATGAAATCCCTTATGAGGTGTAAGTTTTCGTTAATAGATCATCCAGGGATGAAATAGCTCTGATGCTTATTTATTATTTCGTTCAGAGTGGGTTTAAGTTTGTTGGCAATGGCTTTTCATATAATTTTTCGATCGGTGTTTATCAGTTAAGGGGATAAAATGATCGGTGTTTATGATAGAGATGGGTCTCCGGTTTCCTAATTTCGTCGTATCTCCTTTCTTTGGAATGAGTTTAATAACAGATGTTGTCATATTGAGTGGAAAGCCATTGGTATTCGTGTCGACATAAGTAGTATACTAGACGCTTTGAACAAGATCAAGATAAGATAAGGAATCGTGACGTGAATGTTTGTTGTTGTCAGATGAAGATCAGTGACGTCATTTGTTAGTTGTAAATAAGTGACGTTGTTTTGAATGGAAAGGGATATATATTAGTGTATAAGGAACCGTGTGGCGATTGGTGGACACTTCTAACAAGATCAAGATAAGATAAGGAATTGTGATGTGAATGTTTGTTGTTAGTTGTAAATAAGTGACGTTATTGTTTTGAATGGAAAGGAAGATATATTAGAGATAAGGAATCGTGTCGTGATTGGTGGGACACTACTAACAAGATCAAGATCAAAATAAGATAAGGAATCGTGACGTGAATGTTTGTTGTTGTCAGATGAAGATAAGTGACGTCATTTGTTAACTGTAAATAAGTGACATCGTTGTTTGGAATGGAAAGGAAGATATATTAGTGTATAAGTAATCGTGTCGTGATTGGTGGGGCACTTCTGACAAGATCAAGATAAGATTAGGAATCGTGACGTGAATGTTTGTTGTTATAGAGTTTGGAATGTTTGGAATTTCGCTGGGCCCTCGTCTGTCGGGGACATCACGTGGTGTGTTTGGTGATATTTAGAGATAAGAATCGTGAAGTTATGTGTTTGGAAATTTCTGGGGAACATATTTCTCTCTGTGATATCACATGGTGTTTTGGTTTGGCTATGGAATTGTGGGAGATGTTTTTGAGATAAGATATCTTGGAATTTTCCCAGGGTGACACACGTCCGTCATGTTTTGTTTGGTTGTCAATAGATGACTGTACTAATTTCCAATACATTATGGGGTATTTCTTTTTTGTTAAAGGCTGGGAATTCTTACAGTAGAGTAGAGTCGTGATGGCGGCACTGTTTCGAGTTTTCTGAATAATTTAATTATAGCCTAATGTCACTCAAACATACATTTTTTATCATCTATAGATGGATGCACTAATTTTCCAATACATTTTGGGGTATTTCTTTCCTGTTAAAGGATGAGAATTCTTAGAGTAGAGTAGAGTCTAGTGGCGGCTGTGTTTCGAGCTTATCTGAATAATTTAATTATAAGCTGGTGTCCCTCAAACACACGTTCACATTAGACATGAAAACACGCGAATGTATCCATGTTGATACTCTAATATGTACCCTATGATTATTCTTATGATTATTGAAAAAAAAACAAAAAAAAAATTCAGTATTAGAATTACGCTTACGGAAACATACGAGCATTGATGATTGAAATAACAATTATCAATTGTTATGTTTAAGTTAAAAAAAAAAAAATTACATTTCTTTCCAGAATGGGAACATCTTGGTACTATGCTTTTCTGAATAATTTAATTATATGTTGGTGTCTCTACGGTATTTTAAAATAAATAAATTAAAATAAATGGACAGTTAAATGGAATAGAAAACCTTTTGTATGTATTCTAGAAATTCTAATGATAATTTAAAATTACTTACAGCTTTCCAGAATGGGTCTTCTAAATACGAATATTCAAAAAAAAAATAATAAAAACATTCTGAAATAGTTGAATTTTATATCCACACCACAACACAAAAACCACAAAGAACGAAATTTCTGTAAATACTGTAACCCAAAATATTTGAGTACTTCTTCCTTTAGATTACAGACTGAAGATGCTATGTTATCGTCATGAGCAATATCCCCCAGCGAGCGGTTTTCTTCAAAGGGTCTTTCATGAAGATGACATGAGTCACATCCGTAAATTGTGGTATTGTTCAAAAGGTAGCATTTTCTCAAGTTGGATATTTCCCAAATACTTAATATGACTAAGTGACATCGCATTCACATAATTGCAATGACACATATCCTAAAATTATTCTTTCTTTGTTACTGTCGGTATTTATTGGTGTAGTAAATTAATGCTTACATTTAATTTTTTAAAACCAATATTGACTGTTAATTTTACCTGCGTTCCTTGTGCTCGTAACCTATTTCTGTAACTGAAATTTATTTATTTTTTCTATCTTTAGCATTAGTAATTTTAAGTAATGGTTATTTGCAAGAAACAAGGTTTTTGAACTCACCCTTGCATTTTCTTTTAGAAATTTCTTTTGCCAGCACAACAAATAAATAGTTATTTCTTATTATTTCAAATGAATATTAGCTCTGTAATATATACTTTGTTAATTTCTATGTTACCTTTTATTTGACTGTAATATTATTAACAAATGGGTCTGTAAAATAAAATAGCCAAATTCTTAGAGTATTGTAACTTTTCAAGTGAAATTTTCTCCACTAAAATTCTCGCTATTAATTTAATACCCGATTATTCCTTTTGCTTCCAAGATTTGACAGTTTCTTGAAATATTTGAGGGCTTGCATGAACAAATAAAACTTTTAATTCAATGACTCAAAAAAAAAGTCTCTGGTTACTTTGTGGCATGAATTTTCACAAGGAAAAAAAATGTTATCCTCCTTCTTAAATTTGTATAACACATCAATGACACCCAATTGTTCATTTAAATTTACACATTTTATTTGAATAAAATATTATTTACAAATTGTATTTACTGAATCTAACAATACAGAAAATAAATATATTGAAAAATACATCAAAGGTTCTTCCATGCATGTGGAATTGCCATCATATGGTTTTTGACAATGTGACTCTCATCTGAAAGTTAATTTTTCATTTGGTGTTCATTGGAAATTTATTACTGTAGTAAAATTAAGGGTTGTATATTTATTTCTTTGAAATCAATAGATATACTTCTGAGAATTATTAAAAGCACAGAAACTTTCGTTATGTTTCCAAAAGCATTTAAAAGTACACGTTATGTTTTCACGTTTTGGGCATCCAATTTCATTTAAATCAAGAACAGGCCTCCCTATTAACCTCGTTAATATTTTTGATTTTTCTCTTCCTTTGGCAAGTAATATATGATATTTGCATGTTGATACTATCATCCAATTTCTTAGTTTGTCCAAAGATAGTGAACCAATTTCCCACTTCAGCTGATGGTTATATTTTATTAACCAAGAATTCTGTTTTTTAACTCTTTCAGGTAATTCTTTCCAACTACAAGGCGATTTTGTCACTGCATATCTTACACTAATTCCATCAGAAATACAAATGTCTTTAGGAAATAAATTCGAACTCTTATTGAAAAGAAATTGGCAATCAATTATAGCAATGATAACTGACAATTCGTATTTTTCACCCACTGTCGATATTTCATAATCGTTTTCCTTCATTCTTCTTCTTCTTAGATTATTTCATATGGCATCACAAATAAATAGTTATTTATTATTAGTATTTCACTGATTATTAGCTCTGATCGTATATTTTATGGTAACTTTCGTTTACAAAATTCTAAACAATTAGAACTTTTCCCCAAAGAAACTTTCAAAGAATTTGTGGCTCACCCATTATTTTTACATTACCAAACACAAAACACTACAACACAAAGCAGCAGCTGCAGTGGATGAACGATTACCTTAAGTCCAAAGTCACTCGACTCTATGGTATTTTCTTATAGTACTGTTTACACTTACCATGCCCTACCCTGACCGTTCCTTCAAAAATGAAACTTTTGCGCAGATGACTCAACAACATGTTTTCACATGCTGCTGGATATACTGTTTGGTGTGTTTTTATCTTACTCTGTGTGGGAAAAGGTAAAATTTGTATATGTGTTATCTGGAGAGTACAAACATTTTTTCTATACCAAACTTTAAGTGTTAAAGTCACGTTTTGGGTTAATATCTGTTCTCTCTGTAAAACAACCAAATTCTAACAGTTCGGATTTTCGATTATGTGAACGAATTGTTTTCAGATACCTCAAACAATGTCAATAGGTAGCATTAGAGAATTTCTAAAATAATCAAAAATGGATATTAGTTTTTTTTCAACACTTTTTTCCCTCCTGTCCTAGCATTAATTTCACAGTTGTGATTTTTTTAAAAAATAATTAAACAGAATTGCATTAAGATATAAAGTTGTGGATTTAAATATCAAGTTCTAATTAGAAAAAATTCATTGTGGAAAAACAACAAAAACACACATCTTTGTTCATTTAAGTTTACAAATGCATATTTTATTTTGCTGAAATACTATTTACAAGTATATTCACTGAGAAAAATTCGAAACATGTAATTACCTAAAAATATTTCACAATATTATTTTAGATGCTTAACATTTTCCAAAGAGTTCAATGAATAAAATTTTTGTTACTCACTGTTTCTTGGTTACAGTACATCAAAATAGCTGGTCATGCAAAAGAGTTTTTAAAGCAGATACCATGGTAACCACACTTCCATACATTTGATATTGTGTCAGTCTGGAAATAACACCATGCCTCCCTAAACATTCTGTGTATTCTTTTGTCAGCAAATATACACAAACAGTTTTCGTAAAATGTTCATAAATGTAGATAAAGAATCTTTATCGAATTGGATAAAATCTTGAAAGTCTAATTTTACCATTGATGAATTTAAATGATTAGCAATAATTTTCCGCATGATACGAATAGATAGTAATTCATTTTCCAAAAATAGTAAATGATTATCAATGTCGTACATTTTTGGTGAAAATCTCTCAGCTTCTTCACAACTAATAGAAAAAACTTAACTTCCATCAGCTCCTATATCATCAAGTATTAGTTCCCCATCTTGGCATTTCAGAATATAACACTCACCGAGATCCATTTCGTAGTCAGCTCTTCTTTGCAAGTAGCCGAGGATATCAGACCACTTCCTGCATAACTTTTCCCAAAATGGAAACCAAATAATAATCGGTTTCCATCCTTTTAGAGCTAAGTGAAGAGTTTTGTCTCGTACTATTTTCCTGAAGAAAGAAAATTTCAATGACTTTTGTGGCTCACCCATTATTTTACTTTACTTTCCTGGATACCAATCACCACAACACAATACAATAACTTTACAGGATGAACAAATTGTCGTAACTGCAAAGACACTTGACTCGTTTATTTTTCCTTTTAGTACTGTTTACCTGACCCTTAACCCTGACCGTTTCTTCTTAAATGAAACTTTTGCACAGATGATTCACGGATATGTTTCTACATGCTGTTGGATATGATGATTATGTGAGATTATCTTACTTTGAGACATCATAGGGCAAATCTTATCTCTGTGGCTCGAAGGGTATTCTATATTATTTGTCCTTATTATGTTAAGTATTTTATCCTCAAAAAGTGTTTTTGATGTTAGACCATGTGACTATTTCTCTCACTCATATGTCCGAAATTGTTGGGATGGGAAAAAAAAATAGTATTAGGTGATGGAAGTGAAAATATCGTCAAGAGGGTAACATATGTCTTCCCTGCAATGCTCCCCCACCTAAGCCCATCACCCCCTAGTCTTCCCCTCTCCTCCAGAAGATGTCTGCTCAGCCTAGTGGAGATGAGCGAGCTCATCTTTTGCGGATATCTTTTAGTGATGTCACCTCCAACTGATATTGATAACTTTGGAGGGGAAAAAATAGCATTAGCTTGTGGAAGTGAAAGGGTAGTCAAGAGGGTGACAGAGGTCTTCCCTGAAATACTCCCCATCACCCTCTCTCTCCTCCAGAAGATGTCTGCTCAGCCTCATGGAGATGAGCGAGCTCATCATTTTCGAATATATTTTAGTGATGTCACCTCCAACTGATACTGATAACTTTTTAGGAAAATAATAAAAAACGCGTTTTTTATGATAACTTTTTAGGAAAAAAAAATGCGTTTTTTATTTTTTTCAGGTAATATCAGGTAATAACGATTAATGATCTTAGGTCGGACCACAACCCACTTCTACTCCAGTTGAGTGTTGTACCAGAAGAAACTACAAAAAACCCAACCATCACAAACTGGACTCGACCACATACAAAAATTAAGGATCTTACGGGACCAGTACCATGTATTTCTTCGAAAGAAATTGAAGCTGCTGTACTCAACCCAGAAAAAGCAATTTACATCCAGTTTAGTAGCAGTCACTACTATTACAACCTTTACAAAACCAATTTAGCTCCCAGAGGAAATTCGAAATCTTATTCGCACCAAAAACCAAGTGCGCGGAAACTATTACAAAACTCTAGATCCTCAAGACTGTCAAGAACTTAACAGGGCACTAATTTAGTCCGCTATGCTATTAAAGACTTCTGCAATCAACACTGGAACAACACGTTCCAATCCCTGCAACCGGGAGATCAATCTCTATGGAAATGTCTTAAATCCCTCCGGAACACTCCAAATCATGTTCCACCAATACATGGTGAGCGTGGTATTGAATATCGTGACGAAGAAAAAAGAGGAAGCGTTTGCGAACAGTCTTGAGCTACACGTTTCAGGCTTATCATTTATTTTCAAGCTACATCGGAGGTACGGTGTGCTATGAGTCTCCTTAACTAACAATTGAATATCCGCCCAACTTCTGCAGCAGAAATCCGCGGAATAATAAAAAAAAACTTAATAATTAAAAAGCTCCATGTCCAGATGGAACTACAAACGAATTTATTAAATGTCTACCACAAAAAGCAATCATCATGCATATAGTTGCTGTCATCAATGCAATGCTCAGGCTCAGCTAATTTCCAACTAGATCGAAAACAGCAGATATAATTCTAATTCACAAACCAGATAAAGATTTAAAATTTCCACAAAATTACCGATCTATCAGCCTTCTCTCCTAGTCTTGGAAAGCTATCAGAAACAATTATTCTAACAAGACCGCAAGAAACATCCACCAACAACATTATCATTCCAAAAGAACAGTTTGGATTCGCACCAAATCACTGTACGGTGCAACATGTCCAAAGGATCATGAAATATATCTCACATGGATTTAACTGGAAGCAGTAAACTGCTGTCATTTTCCTTGACATAGCCAAAGCGTTCGATAAAATATGGCACATCGATCTCCTATATAAGCTACTAACAGCAAAATTTCCAACGCATTTGATCCCACTTATCAGATCTTTCCTAAAAATAGAAAATACAGAGTTAAAATACAAAGCATCAGATCCCCTGAACGCAAAATTGCAGTAGGAGTTCCACAACACTCATTACTTTCTCCGTTACTGTTTTCCATTTATATGGCTGAATATCCCTCGCTCGTACAATTATACCATATCCGCTTATTATGCAGATGACACAGCTATTCTGACTAGATCACTCAGTCTTAAATTAATAACTAATCTCTTACAAAAGGCAGCTAATGAACTTGAATTATACAAGAAATAGACGTAAGTAGACGTAAACGCAGAAAAAAGTGCTGGAATTCTATTTACAAGAAGAAGAAAATCATCTCATAGCTCAATAAGCATATTTGACACTACCATCCCATGGACAGCAGCAACTAAATGTTTAGGACTGAACCTGATAAAGGTTTACGATCTGAGTCTCATATATCTTACATTTATTCCAAATCAAACACAGGAATTGTCCAAATTTACCCACTAATCAACAGACGTAGCTGCCTAAGTATAGATAATAAATTACTTATTTATAAATCAATAATCAGACCAGTAATGACACGTGGATCACCCCCCTTGAGACATACATCACCTTCTAATACTATGAAACTTCAAACTATCCAAAACAAATGTCTAAGAATGTCATCTGATGCTCCTTGGTTCGTTCGGAACTCACAACTTCACTTCATCGTGAAGCCAATATACCGGACACCCTTAATTTTCTTCAACATACTACTGCAAAATACTTTTCTCAAGCAGCTACCCATCCAAATAAACTAATACGGATAACAGTTGACTATGATGAACATAATCCTATGAGGCAGAAATGTCCTAAAGTAACCCCACTGCCCATAAAGGGTGAATTATATGATCAATAACTCCTCCATCAGACTGACATACATGATAACGCGAGTAAAAGTCAAGGGCTTGATCTCCAACATATCAGTTTAGTGAAAAGTCAAAAAAGTAGACTACGAAAAAACGATTGGAAGTGTGATTGCAAATGGCTCGACTGGTAGTGCAGTGGAGAATGGTGAATTGTGATAAGTGATATACACACGTAGTATAAGAGTTGACAATCATGGTGATAGTTTTGCACGCATTAGAAGTGAATCGCATTAGAAGAGTAGCTACGATAAATGCAGGTAAGGAAAACTATTTAATCTTAATCTCCTTCTGATAATCATCACTGATAAGCATATAGACATCGAAAAACTAATGGATGAAACGAAATTCAAAGACGAATATCGGGAGTTCATCAGATTAGTGGAAGTACTTAAATAATAACTGGCGAGGAAAAATAAACTCTATGAGACGCCCCCCCACACACCACACACAATCATCACAGAACACAGTCTGCAAGACCGAAACCACGAGAACGTGACAGCATTAAACAAACGTTCTCAGACCAGCCACCAAATCTTGATGATGCGGCAAAATACCAAACCAATGCCACCTTATGTAAGACACTGCAGACACACAGGAGGAATTCCAAATAGTTAAAAATAAAAAAAGGAAAATCTCTGTTATTAAAGACCCATCTAAACCAGTGGAAATGGAGAGCATTTACGAAAGCCACCAACACAGAGGAAAGAATTCGCATCCAACCAAAATCTTCCACTGATTACGGAAAACTAACCAAATTACAGGATAATAGCAGCCTACCCTACCACACATTTGCACTCAATAGTGAAAAGAACCTCAAAGTTGTTCTCAGAGGCGTAACATAATCAATTAAAGCAGATGAAATCACATCAGACCTCAAACAGAGGCTTCACACCTGTTAAACAAAGAATTCGCATTAGTCTCCTAGGGGATATAGTGTTTTGCGGGCTCTGTGCACCATATCCCCTAGTACTCTAATGCGAATTCCTTCTTCTGCATTGTTTGCTTTCCTAAATGATATTTCTAATGTAGAAATTAACAAAGACTAGAAACACATCTACGATCTCTAAAGTATTTGTGACTGAGTCATAAACACTGAATCATTAAAACACAAGCCAATAACGAAGCAATGTCATCGCTGCCAAAATTTTGGTCATGTACAAACTGCTGCAAAGGAGATTACTGATGAGTTAAACGCAACGACTGAATGCCAAAAACCACGCACATAACCAGCTGAGTGTGTAAACTGCTCAGGCCCACAACCCGCAAACTACAGGGACTGTACAGCATTCCCACAGAACCAAAAACTCAACTCCAAATTAGTAAACCCTCACAAGAACATAGAACCACCATACAAACCATGACCTCCACAACGCGCAAAAAATCTTAAACCCTGTATATACGAACCACTACAATATTGACAGTCCAAACAAATTTGTAAATTTTGTCATTTTAATAGTTGACATTATAAATAATTTGTTTATTCGAGTATTTTTAGAGGACATCGAGGTATTTTCTCTTAGATGGTAAGACCTGGGTCCGAATCCCGTGCAACCTTGAATTTTCAACAAAAGGTCAGTAAGCCAATTTCATATGAACGCAGAAGGATTAATTTTCTTCCTAGAAACTCGAATTTTTTCATCCGGCAAAACAGACAAGACATCTGGTTTACACAAGAAAATGAATTGGGTTTAAAGTATTCATAAAGTATTCAAATTTGCATAAATGTTATACTCTTTCATTCCACGGAGTACACTTCATCTAGAACCAGACAAATAGAGAAATGCAATCTTGAAATGAGATATTATTACACCACATAAAATTATGTAATGGGGATTATTTAATTAGTTCGAAACCTTTTCTTAGGTGTTTTGTCTTCAATAAGAAAATAGACAAATTTTTTGCCTATGGTTAGACTTTTTTTCAACTCAATAAAATTCTCAAGAATAAGAGAACTGGAAAATCAAAATGAGTTGTAAATAAATACAACTCCTATTTACTTTCTTTACGTTTGAGGAGAAAAATGGATAATTAATATGACGCATCGGATATAATAACGTTAAATCTTGCATTTTAGTAGTTTAGTTAACTTCAAATTAAATTTCTGAGTATAAATATTACATTTCAGTAGTCCGGAATACTTCAGTTACTTGGATTGGATATAAAGAATAGTCAGCAGACTATTTTGTATAAAATTGGGTTCACTCTTCTGTGTCAGTAGTAGGGTAGGTACTAATAACCAGATCAAGATAAGATAAGGAATCGTGACATGTTTAGTTGTTCATCTGATGACGTCATTTTGTGTGTGACGTCATGGGTTTGGAATGTTGGAATTTACCTGGGGTATATGTGTCAATGGCTTCGGTTCTTGTGTTTTGGTTCGCTTATGGAATTATGGGGGATGGTAGAGATAAGGATTCGTGTCGTGATTGGTGGACACTTCTGACAAGATCAAGATCAAGATAAGATAAGGAATCGTGACGTGTATGTGTGTTGTTTTCAGATGAAGATAAGTGACGTCATTTGTTAGTTGTAAATAAGTGACATTATTGTTTTGAATGGAAAGGAAGATATATTAGTGGATAAGGAATCGTGTCATGATTGGTGGGATATTTTTAACCAGAGCAAGATCAAGATAAGATAAGGAATCGTGACGTGGATGTGTGTTATTATAGAGTTTGGAATGTTTGGAATTTCTCTGCCCCCCCCTTCTGTCAGGGACATCATGTGGTGTGTTGGGTTCGTGTATAGTATTGTGGGTGATATTTAGAGATAAGAATCGTGACGTTATGTGTTTGGAAATTTCTGGGGAACATATGTCTCTCTGTGATATCACATGGTGTTTTGGTTTGCCTATGGAATTGTGGGCGATGTTTTTGAGATAAGATACCTTGGAATTTTCCCAGGGTGACACACCCATCATTGCCGTCATGTTTTGTCATATTTCATGAAATACCCCAAACTGTATTGGGGTATTTCATGTTTTGAAATACCCCAATACAGTTTGGGGTATTTCTTTCCTGTTAAAGGGTGGGAATTCTTAAAGTAGAGCCGTGATTGCAACAGTGATTAGGCTTTTCTAAATAATTTAATTATATGCTGGTGTCCCTCAAACACACACTTTTTTTACATACCTCATACATATTTTATTCTATATTCATATTCAAAAGACTATGGCAATTCTTAGAGTATAGTAGAGTCTAGTGGCAGGAGCGTTTAGGCTTTTCTGAATAATTTAATTATATGCTGGTGTCCCTCAAACACACATTTTTTCCCCATAGCTCTTACCTATTATATTCTATATTCATATTCTAAACTATGGGAATTATTTCTAGAAATTCTAATGATAATTTAAATTACTTACAGTCTTTCCAGAATGGCTCTTAAAAATGCGAATATTCCAAAAATAGTTGACTTTTATATCCACAGCACAACACAAACACTCACACAGAACAATATTTCTATAAATAACCAGAAAATATAGTTGACTACATCGTTTAGATTCCTACCCGTTTGGTTCCGTTCGTTTTCTTGGAGATGACTCATTAATTTCCGGTCTTAGTTTTCGAACTCTCTCACACTGTGGAACTGTTTGTATTAATCACATCCTGTAATATATGAGTTGCGGTATTGTTCAAAAGGTATCATTTTCCCACGGTTGGATGTTTCTCAAACAATTACATATGACTCCGTGATTAGCATTCACATGATTGTGATGACACATATCCTAAAATTATTCATTCCTGATGAAGGATTTTATACACTTATTGTTTTCAAGTAGTACTAAAGAGCCTGTGTAGCTCAGTGGATGTGGCGTTTGCACACCACCGCGCTAGGCCGCATGAAGGAAGTCTTGGTTTCGAGTCTAGTCGGCGACTAGAGGAAATTTTTCTAAGCCTTTTTTCGACCGGTTCCCGAGTTAGTCGATCTCTGGCACGGACAAGCAGGTTTTTCCTCCCGAAAACCCGGGTTTTTCGTCCTGTAAACTCAAGGAAATCGACCGTAGAACCCACATTATTTCAGACATTAAATATATTGTGTTAGGGTTAGAGACCATGAGATGGTGGCACATTTGAGCCGTCTCTCTTCACTGCGTACCGCTTAATTAGTGATAGCCTTGGGCCATCTGTCTCTGATTGGGTACCAGTGGAGATTGAACTGCCCACTCAGTCTCCAAAAAGTTAGATAGGGCTAAATGGCCTCGCCTACTCCCGTATATACGGGAATAAAAAGGCGTTAGCTGATTTTTTTTTGATTTGTTTTCAAGTAGATGGCTTGTTTGTTTGTTTACATTTTGTGTAGCTAGGAAACTGGAATTGATTTCAAATGATTATTAGCTCTGTAATATATACTTTGTTAATTTCTGTTAACTTTTATTTGACTGTAATATTATTAACAAATTGTATTTATTGAATCTAACATACAGAAATTAAATAAAGTGAAAAAGACAGTATTTTTTTTCTTATTCTTCTGATTTAACATTGCACTGATGTTCATAGTGTATGATTTGCCACTGGTGCTTATTTATAATTCATGGGAATTTTCTCCATGTGACATTTCAAAACAAGTTGAACTATGGTTTTTACATAGTTCAACTATGTAAAAACCATAGTTGAACTATGGTTCAACATTTATTTCACAGAGAGGATACTTATATATATACTGTATATATATATATATATATATATATATACATATATATATATATATATATATATATATATATATATATTAACACAATTATTATATTAGATATTCTTTCCAATACAAATAAATAATTATTTAATCTTATTCCAAATGAAAATTAGCTCAGAAAGAAAGAAAGAAAGAAAAAAAATGTTTATCCTCAAATAAATATTTATGATCACAGCAAACAAGAAATTCAATAGCTTTTTCAAAGTTTTGAAATTCATGCAAATCTTGTTTTCATCATTTGTTATCATTTAAATGAACAACAGGTCTGGCTATTAAGTTCGTTAATGTTTTTTTATTTTATTTTCTCTTCCAATGACGAGTATTATTTGATATATGCATGTTGATTCATGTGATTTTATCTGCACACTACGATACCTTTTCTCTACAGCAATCTTTTTAAGAGTTTTAGTAACGTGTTGGCTTAAAATATCTAATGGCTCTGTAAAAGAACCAAATTCGAACAGCATTGTGACTTTTCAGGTGAAATCTTCTCCACTAAAATTCTGGCTATTAATTAAATACCCGATTATTCCTTTTGCTTCCAAGAGTTGACAGTTTCATGAAATATTTAAGGGCTTGTGAACAAATAAGACTTTTAATTCACTGAGTCAAAAAAATTTTATGATCTTACTTAAATTTGTATAACACATCAACGATAACCAATTTGTTCATTTAAATTTACACATTTAATTTGATTGAAATATTATTTACAAATTATTTACTGAATCTAACATACAGAAAATAAATAAAGATTAAGGAAATGAATTTCCTTAATCTTCTTATTGTTAAATTTACACTGTTGTTCAAAGGTTCTTCCCAGGCTGGTGGAATTGCCATCATGTGGTTTTTGACAATGTGACTCTCATCTGAAAGTTAATTTTTCATTTGGTGATTGTTGGGAATTTATTACTGTAGTAAAATTAAGGGTGTATATTTATATTTTTGAAACCAATACATATATTTCTGAGCATTATTAAAAGCACAGAATCTTTCGTTATGTTTCCAAAAACATTTAAAAGTACACATTATGTTTTCACGTTTTGGGCATCCAATTTCATTTAAATCAAGAACAGGCCTCCCTATTAACCTCATTAATGTTTTTGCTTTTTCTCTTCCTTTGGCGAGTAATACTTGATATTTGCATGTCGATTCTATCATCCAATTTCTTAGTTTGTCCAGAGATAGTGAACCAATTTCCCACTTCAGCTGATGGTTATATTTTATTAACCAAGAATTCTGTTTTTTAACTCTTTCAGGTAATTCTTTCCAACTACAAGGTGATTTTGTCAATACATATCTTACAATAATTCCATCAGAAATACAAATGTCTTTAGGAAATAAATTCGAAGTCTTATTGAAAAGAAATTATACATCAATTATAGCAATGATAACTGACAATTCGTATTTTTCACCCACTGTCGATTTTGCATATTCGTTTTCCTCCATTCTTCTTCTTACATTACTTCATTTGGCACCACAAATAAATAGTTATTTATTATAATTATTATTATTATTTCACTGATTATTAGCTCTGATCGTATATTTTATGGTAACTTTCGTTTACAAAATTCTAAACAATTAGAACTTTTCCCCAAAGAAACTTTCAAAGAATTTGTGGCTTACCGATTATTTTTACATTACCGAACACAAAACACAACAACACAATACAGCAGCTGCAGTGGATGAATGATTACCTTAAGTCCAAAGTCACTCGACTGTATGGTTTTTCTTATAGTACTGTTAACCCTTACTATGCCCTACCCTGACTGTTCCTTCAAAAATGAACCTTTTGCGCAGATGACTGAACAACATGTTTTTGCATGCTGTTGGATATACTGTTGGTGTGTTTTTATCTTACTTTGTGTGGGGAAAGGTAACATTTGTATTTGTGTTATCTGGAGAGTACAAAAATTTTTTTTATACCAAACTCTAAGAGTTTAAGTCACGTTTTTGGGTTAATTAGCTGCTCTCTCTCTCTCTCTGTAAAACAACCAGATTCTAATAATTCGGATTTTCGATTATGTGAACAAATTGTTTTCAGATACCTCAAACAATGTCAATAGGTAGCATTAGAGAATTTGTAAAATAATCAATACATGGATATCAGTTTTTCAACATTTTTTCCCCCCGTTCCTGGCATTAATTTCACAGTAGTGATTTTTTTTTACAACAATTAAACAGAATTGCATTAAGGTTTAAAGTTCTGGATTTAAATATCAATTTCTAAGAAAAAATGAACTAGAAAACCGTTCAAGGGATTTTGTAAAATATTATAGTAAAGATGTAAATGAAGACATTATTATTATTATTATTATTATTATTATTATTATTATTATTATTCCTGACACCTCCAAGGAGTCCGAAGACTCATCGCGGGAGGACATCTACAACTGTCTCAACCACTACACCGAACCTCTACTACGAATCGTCTCCATCAACGCCATCTACCGCCCACCTCCACCACAACAGGTATTCTATGCCTGTAAATTGCGTGTGTTCTGAAGGGCCGATTTGTCTGTATGCGGGATGAAAAACCCGAGTTTCCGGGAGAAAAAAACCCTGCTACCTCCGTATATGAGATCGACTAACTCACCTTCGATTGAAAATCGTCCAGGTAAAGATTCCTCCCGTCGCGACGAGAATCGAACGTAGGCCTATTCCAATCGAAAGGCCCAATGTACTCGTTCTTCTAATTGCGCTACGGAGGCGCTTAATCCAGGAAATTGATTTGTTACGAGAATTGATCTTGGACCAAAAAAATTTAAATAACGCGCAAGACATATTGCAATATATATTAAATAAAATTTATAATGAACTATTTCCAAATGTGCTAACTGTATTGAAAATTTTCTTTACGTTACCAGTTACTATAGTAAGTGCAGAGCGTTCTTTTAGCAAATTAAAATTGATAAAGCATTATCTTCGGTAATTCTTTATCAATTTTAATTTGCTAAAAGTATGTGCGAAGAACGCTTAAATGCACTTGCTATATTAATCATCGAAAAGGAAATTGCCAAAAATTGTAATTTTTCGGAAATGATTAATGACATAGCCAAAAAAAAAAAAAAAAAAAAAAAAAAAAAAAAAAAAAAATCGCATATTTAAATAAATACATATTAAGCAATCTACGTGTTAGTAAAACTAGGGCCCTAAATAGTAAACCTATTTATTTTTTTATGTGCTTAAATTAATTTTTTTTATTACTTTAAATAATAATTAATTGTAAGTAGTTTTTGTGCGCTAGTTGGTGAGCCAGGTTACTTTTGTTTGTGTTAAATATTTATTTATTTTAATTATTTAATAATTTTGTTTTGTGTTCAGTAAACGTTATGTTAACCTGTTATATTTCGAATGTGTTTTTTTTTTGTTTTGTTTTTTTGTTTTCCTGTGCCAAAATCATTTGCAGGTAAGAGGTTTTACAATAAGTTTATTTCGAATCCTTTAATTATTACCTTTGAAAAATATTTTAGGGCTCCAAAAGGTTTCTTGCACTCGGGTCCCTTTATAGAGAAGGCCGGCCCTGGCTACAATACGGATACATTAAAAAAGAAACAGAAGGATTTATTCTAGCAGCTCAAGAACAGGCATTACAAACTAATGCAATGAATGCAAAAATGTTGAACATCAATAATAACAGCAAATGCAGATTATGCGATCAGAAAAATGAGACTGCAGAACATCTAATCAGTGCCTGCAGCAAGATAGCTCAAGCTGACTATAAATACCACCATCATCAAGTGGCCAAAATAATTCATTGGCATGTATGCAAAAAAATATGGCTTTCTTACTTCTGGCAACTGAAAAACAAAACAGCAAAAATTCTCTGGGACTTTAGAATACAAACTGATCGGCATTTGGAACACAATAAACCTGACATTACATTTATCGAACATGACAGGTGTGGATTATCGATATTGCCTCACCAGCATGGGGACACGCGACTAAAAGAAACATCAAAGAAAATAATTGAACAAGCAGCTGACTACAAACCGTCAGACCGCTTGAAACATAGAAAACTGAAATCCTTCATTGCAAATGAAAGCTGAAACTACACAACATGCTCACAAAGAGCTGGTAAAATATCCACACTAAATCTCTTACCCAGAACTCAGATAAAGGGATAAGGAGTCAAGAATTCAGTCCATCACTCAAAGAAGTTAACAGTAGTTGAGCTGAAGTGAGATTCAATTTATGAGATTCACGCACGATCTGATAGTTTAGAGATGGTTAATATTGAATCCAACGGAGAAAATAGTTGATTATTTTTACGGCTATTTTGCCTGCTTTCGTTTAGGGTCTTCGTTAAGAGTTTATATTTCCTTAATAACTAAATATACGAACGGGGTTGGGGGAATAAATCAGGAATTTTCAGTGCAGTGAATTGTTGTATGAAATGTTTGCGTTTCACCATTCCCATTCAACTCGAACGAAACAGGGACAAACTACGGAAGTCATTCAAAGGGATGTCTCGTTCATTTTTGTTCACATAAAATCGATCAAGGGCGTTGACACAACGCAGATAGACGCCGTAAGGGGAAATCTAAACCATGCGGTATGTGCGGCGGTTTTATAAAAATCAAAGAACAGCGATGTGAAAAAGAGGTATGTGTGTGTAGGGAGGGGGATCTATTCACCGCAGGGCTCTAGTACTACGTGATTTTGATGTTCATTAAAAAAAAATAAATCTTTCGGCTGGTTTGAGCGCAAACAATATTTGAGAAATTTCTGAATGAATAAAGTACTTAATACGGATATAGCAGACGCGCGCACGCACACATACATACATTGATTTTCCTGCGGTTGATAAGTCCACAACTGTCCTCCACAATTCCATTTTGGCTGATGATAGAGAGTGCGTAAAGTGATAGCGATGATCGCCCTTCGTAGTCCTCTTACCTATTCATTTTTATCCATCAGGTAAAAGGAATTAATTGCGTTATTTTCTCCTTTTTGTTTATTATTTATCGACTACAGGCTCGTGCTACATAAGCTAACGATTTCCACGAATAATATAAATTAAAAGGGCTCTCATTTGCATACGACAATTACAAAGGCAATCAAATTCTACACGCCTGCCTTTAATAAGATGTTTCGATCGCATCACAATTCTGTCAATTCTCAAAAGCCTTACATGGAACATAATTATGCAACTTCCATTGTTTGGATGCTTTTCCAGAGATTTTTAGTTAATAATAAATGCCAGGTACATCGATTCTTTTTTTGTGTGTGTGTGTGTGTGTGTACGTTTTAATAACAACTAAGTCTACGTGTGCTCTATGCATACTTGGAAGCGGCGAGAGAAAGAGAGAGACAGATGAGAGCGCTTAGGAGTTAAAAAATCCTTTCTCGAAATCGCAATAAATGTGTTATTATTCTATTCTCGTGTCAGATAATTCTAAACAAAATATTAATATTTTTAATTATTTTTAGATTCGATATCTTTCAAATGCTTTGCGGAGAGATACTTCCTCCCACGCAAAATCTGGAAACAACCCATCAGTGCGTAGGGAAAATAAAAAAATGAAGATGAGAATAATTAATTAAATTGAAAATATGGTAGGTAATGTAATGCACAACTACATTTCCCTGTGGATAAGGGAAGTATCAGTATTATTTAGAAAAAGCACCAGAGATTGTAAAGATTGACGGACTCATACACCAAACGTTGAACTATTGAATAATTATTGTGCAATTCCCATGGAAGGGACAATACTTATAATTTATTAAAACAGTCCTTCAATACTGCGTTTGGTATCTGGATGATTAGAATAGTCGTTTCTTTCCATCTACAGTGATAATTAACACGTGTAACTCTTGCAATATTTTATAAGTCGTAGCCGACTGGTACATTCAAGCAACCATTAGCATTACAATCAAATATAAACAAATAAACTTATATGTACATAAGTATTATAAATGGGTTGAGGGCTAGATAATCCCGAAAACCCTCATTATTTTATTTAATTATTTAATTCTTATTTAACTCATTATTTAACTTTATTTAACTCATTATTTAATGTAATACTTACTTCAAAATATTAAAATTAATGTTAATTTTTAAATATTTTGAAGTAAGTATTACAAATTAAAAAGGTTTTTATATACACAACACTTCACATGTACACTCAGTTTTGTCATCTTCAACTTGCGAGTTGTCTTGGTATTGTATTATTATACTTAAAAAGCATGCATTCGTATCATTTACTTTTCTCACTAAAAATATTTTCTTCGTGTAGAACAAGAATTCCTAATTGATTAAAATGACTAAAATCTATAATCACATACAAAATTCAATTTGTAATTATCAATAATAATTTCATTTTGTCTAGTTTTTTATTTAAATTAAAATTGTAAATAGAGGAACGTAATATATTTTAATTTAGATATTTGCAGTCCATTACCAACCTTTCAGGCATATTCATTTAAAACCCAGTGTTGGTTTCACTGCAGTACTCATGTGAAATCAAAAAAGCAACCCACTAGGGGCAAGAAAAATCACTAATTTTCTGAATCTTAATTTTTTTTTAAAAAAAATCAAATCAGTATAATAAGAGCAATACTCAGATAAATTCAACAGAATATATCAAACGGAAAAGGTTATAAGTTAAAAGATTCGGACCAAATAAATAGAAATATCTGGAAAACAATTGCCTTTTACTTAATTAACCCAAATACATTCGGGTCATTTGAAATAATCGTCCGTCTGGTCGTAAATGGCTCCTTGTAGCGGCACGCCCCGACCTAGCTTAAGATAATAGCAGTCAATTATCAAGGAATTAATGGTTCGGAGACACGCATTCCAGTTGGGAGTTATGCAGCTATGGAGTTACGTGCTGACGGTGTAATAAGCGAAAGTCAAGAGAGATGTACATCCAATGACTACATCCTTTTAACGATAGGCAGTCGCGACTACTAAAAAGGTCCATATTTTCCAATACTTTCCGAATGAAAATGATATATAAATAAATTTTAAGTGAAATAACTAAGTGAATAACTTAAACTTTATGATAATTAATAAAAAGAAAACTATATCTCTCAGAAATGGAATGACTAATAAGGCAAGCTGCTGTTCCATCATTTAATCTTACTCCCTCTTCATAACTGAAAACATGTATGCCGCTGTTCCATCATTTAATCTTCCTCCCCTCTTCATAACTGAAAACATTTATGCTGCTGTTCCATCATTTAATCTTTCCCCCCTCTTCATAACTGAAAACATTTATGCTGCTATTCCATCATTTAATCTTACCCCCTCCCTCTTCATAACTGAAAACTTTTATGCTGCTGTTCCATCATTTAATCTTACCCCCTCTTCACAACCGAAAACATTTATGTGGCTGTTCCATCATTGAATCTTCCCCACTCCATTTTACAAAGTGTTTGGTGCGTAGAGCATTTAATCATTTTACACTAGCATTCTACGAAAGCGATTCCTTATTGGATTTAAGAAGGTTATTCATTTCGGTGTATAAATGTTAATTTATTATTCTTTTTTTGGAACATTTATGGCCATTAATTTTATTGATTACATAAATCACTAAGCCTAAATTAATTATTTTTTTATTAATTTTATATATCTTTTATCTTTTTATTTTTCATAGTCTAGAAATCTTTTCTAAAGACCAAAAATGGAACTTTTTCAAGCCACTTCAAGCCTCCAATAAGTGAAGAGATAGTCTCACACCGGGTGATGAAAATCATTTCCCACCATTTCCAAACAGGAGAATTATAAAGCAGGGACCGACATTGCTAGTATTTTATGATTTTTTTGTCATTTCCTAAAAAAAAATCAGTGAACAAAATCTCTAGTTTGTGATTGTCACCTGGAAGAGTTATCTTTATAAATAAAAAAATTTCTCTTTCTGTTTCACATTCCTCAGGCTTGGAAACATAAAACAAGTCTTTCAAATATGAAAATTCCATCGATGTTTTTTTTTTTCAGTTCCTTTACAAAATTCTTTGCAAGTCGAAGTTGAATATAGGCGGAATCGTTTTTTTTTATTTTTTTTAGGTTTTCCACAACAGGTACATATTTTATATTGGTTTTGCTAGGTATCAATTTTTTGCTTCTCTCCTATCACTATGCAATATAATAAACTATGCAGCTGCAACAATTTCCCATTTTTTTTAAAGTATTTATTGACGTACTTGTAAGCCAAAAAAAAAAGTTCGATGCAATAACCTTCTGATTCCAAACATAGCCTTGTTTCATGGTATTTTGGGTACGAGTTCTCGTAAGATCTTGGCAATACCTATGCATGTTTATTTTCTTTCTTTTTTTTACCAACAGCGGGAATTAAAATAATAATAATAATATAATTAGAAATTAATTTTTATAGTGAGGGATGATTTGATTGTTAACTTACGAGTATGAACGAATTTAGAAACTATCATTTGTTTGTAATTTTATAGCTCATAAACATCTCATAGATGAAGAAGAAGAAAGAAACAAATCAACTTGTTATCTGGAGGTTGGCTGTATTCTAAAAACGATTATTTTAGTGACAGAATTTGCGATTCTCTACGAGTACATTTGCTTGATTGATAATAACTAGGTTTTAACTGGTATACAATTATTTATTTATATGAAATGTGTTTCCTCTACATGTTTCCCTGTCTATGCGACTAACAGCATCATAGGGAAGTTAACTAACATAAATAAAAACTACAAAAAATATAAACGTGCAGTCTCTCTATTGTTGTAAACTGTATGTAATTGCTGGCATAGGAGAGATCTTTAGTTTTACAAATGCTATTAATGACTTCCGGATGTCGTGAAGGATCATTCCTTGAATTCTATTTGGTGTGCATTTTTGAGCGAATGACCTCGGAGGACTCCTTGAAAAACCTGTCGAAGTAATTCTTTTGTATCGCATGGATGATGCTTGCCAATTTATTCTGTGATGTTCTTTGAGAATGTGGGCGACGAGTCCACTTTTTCTTCCCGTTTGTTTTCAACGTCGCCCATACATTTTTGTTGCAGATTTCGAATCTACTCCCAGTCTGACCTTCGTATATCTTTCCACAAGACCATGGAATCTTTTATACTCTCGGATGCTTATAAAATAGAACTTTGTCTTTAGAGGGAGCTTAGAACGCTTCGTCAGGTGTTGATTGATTTGAATGCCGTTCTGATGTTAACTGTCTTAATTGTTTGGCCATTTTACTCGATACATTGCCAACGTATGGAATAAATATCGTGCCTTTCAAATTAAGTTTTGGGTTATCAAGGGATGGTTCGTCAGAAAATAAGTTTCCTTTGTACCTTTTATGAATATCCATTTCGGAGGACCTGATGAAATAGGATTTGAAGTTCTTGTTTTCATTCGATGCCATCATATTTTAGTATGTTTAAAGCTCTATTTTTCAAGGTTTCGATTATACCTAATTTTTGTTGATGGTGATAATGAGCTTACTTGTAGGTACCTGCCTGTGTGGGTTTCATTCTTATAGGTCTAACGATAATCCTCCAGCGATGTCTATTTGATGAGGATGTCTAGAAATGGTAATTTTCCGTTCTTTTCTACTTCTAATGCGAATATTATTTTCGGATGTTGATTATTTAGAAAATTTACAAAATCTTTCAGATCGCTGTGGGTGTGTTTCCAGACGATAAAGTCGCCATCCACATATCTCTCTCATACATACGGGTTTTAAGGTCGCCGTTCTTCAAATTTTCCATGTATGAGTTGGCGATTGGAAGCGATAGGGGTGAGCCCATTGTAGGACCATATATTTCCTAGTAAAAGTTTCCTTTTCAAGTGAAGACGAAGATTTTAGGCAATTAATTCTAAAAGATTGAGAATGAAAAAGTCTTAGAGGATTTAGTTATTTATTTTTTATAAAACATACAAATCTTTTATTCATTTTTTCTTATTTCTCTTTATATACCTATAGAGAAATGTGCAAGATGAAGAAATATCTCTTCTCATTTCTTTATTTAGTTTAGCCATATCATTTAGCAGTTTGACTTTTTATATTATTACTGCTGGGGCATCATTATTTCTATTATTCTCTGCCTGTTCGTTTCTTTACATTTTCCAATTTCTTTTATGTGAAGCACAAAATGAAATTCTCATTCTTTTCAGACACTTTGTGATCGTCTTATCACTAAATGTTTAAAAAAACCT
This sequence comes from Typopeltis vanoorti, assembly GCF_054136105.1. Taxonomy (NCBI): domain Eukaryota; kingdom Metazoa; phylum Arthropoda; class Arachnida; order Uropygi; family Thelyphonidae; genus Typopeltis; species Typopeltis vanoorti. The sequence continues at coordinate 160,836,161 of NC_143550.1, forward strand.
TCTCAGTTTCTTGTTTGTTCGCTATGATTTAAAGATGCATTTCATTCTTATTGTACTTTTTTTCTTTGCATTATTGCTAAGTTACAAAACCATCCATTACATGTCGTGGTATGAAATAATTCCCAAGTGTATGCAGAACTCGTCGTGTTCATTCTTCTTAACTCCATTAAATGCATAAAAGGAGTTGCTAAAAATGCATTTCTTTCAATTCTAAAATAGAAAAAAGAATCATAGAATTTGTTCATTGTTTACGAAACAAATTACTTGGAGAATACAGACTCATTGAAGAGTAGCGTCATCAACGAAACTGTAAACATCATTTGAAGTCAGTGAGTAACGGTGCTGAGTGTATAAAGTAAGATTGTGTACCGCATCGTGGAATATTCTGGCATTGATGAACAAATCTGAACAGTATAAACGCTCCACACCGTGATATACAATGAACGATCAAGGTGAAAATTGGCGATACATCTGCAAGGCTGAAACTGGATCATAAAATGACATTTTTCTGAGTAGGCCTGTATGCTTGTCCAAATCAGATGCTTTGGAGATATCAAGAGTGACTAAATATCTTTCTCAAAAAGGTATCATGTTCATCCATGAGTGAGCCAAGGAGATCCACTCGTGAAGGAGAATTGCACTGCTGATCCATACTCATGGTTGCTGATTAATGGAGGATAAACTTCCATCAGGTGGCGAAGAAGTTGGCTACTGATAATAATTTTATCCGTTATCCGATGAAAAACCCAACCGGAGAAAATTCCTTCCACCTTCAGTTGAAAAGTCCTTATAGAGATTCTTCTCCTAGACGGGATTCGAATCCAGGTCTGTAACTAAAGGGCTTTGTGGATACGGAGAGATTTACGGAGACTTGTTGCTGCAGGGTAGGTGAGTGTGAACTACTGTGAAGAGTTGTAGGATGGGCGTTGTTTGAATTTGCGATTCTTTTTATATTCAGTGAAAATTTCTATTTTTATCATATTTTTCCAATTTTGTAAAAAAAATTATTTTTTGTGTTATTTATTTTTTTAATTTTATTTTTAAAATCTACAGATTCAGTTCGTGAATAAAAAAGGATAAAAATTAACAAAAAATAAAGATTATAAAAGGATAAAACATTACAAAATTCGAAAAAAATCAAAGGAAATGGATATTTAAAAATTTTATAAACTGAAGGTTTAAAATTCAAAAGATTAAAAAGTTTAAAAATAAAATTAAAAAAAAAATAAATAAAATAAAAAATTCTAATTTTTTTTACAAAATTGGAAAAATATTATAAAAATAGAAATAGAATCGAAAATTCAAACAACGCCCATCCTACAACTCTTCACAGTCGTTCACACTCATATACCCTGCAGCAACAAGTCTCCGTAAATCTCTCCGTATCCACAAAGCCCTTTAGTTACAGACCTGGATTCGAATCCCGTCTAGGAGAAGAATCTCTATAAGGACTTTTCAACTGAAGGTGGAAGGAATTTTCTCCGGTTGGGTTTTTCATCGGATAACGGATTAAATTATTATCAGTAGCCAACTTCTTCGCCACCTGATGGAAGTTTATCCTCCATTAATCAGCAACCATGAGTATGGATCTGCAGTGCAATTCTCCTTCACGAGTGGATCTCCTTGGCTCACTCATGGATGAACATGATACCTTTTTGAGAAAGATATTTAATCACTCTTGATATCTCCGAGGCATCTGATTTGGACAAGCATACAGGCCTACTCAGAAAAATGCCATTTTATGATCCAGTTTGAGCCTTGCAGATGTATCGCCAGTTTTCACCTTGATCGTTCATTGTATATCACGGTGTGGAGCGTTTATACCGTTTAGATTTGTTCACCAATCTTACTTTATACACTCAGCACCTTTACTCTGACTTCAAATGATGTTTACAGTTTCGTTGATGACACTACTCTTCATTACCATTCTTAATTTGAAAAAAAAAAAAAAAAATGTAATGCCCCAAAATTCCACGCTTCAAGATCTTCTGTAACCAATGTATGAAACACTGATATTTTGCCATTCTTCAAAAAAGGATAAAGACAAGGTCTTCAACTACCACTTCCGTATGAGCCCATTGAACTCGCCTTTAGTTGGAAAAACATTTATAAAGGTTCGTTTAGAGGAGATTCAACACAGTCATTCCAACCTTATGGCAATGTGTCGCCCACACGACTAAGCCAAAAAGATATGTTCTTCAATCCTAAATTCAGTTACGTCTTATGGTAAAATAATAATAATAATAATAATACATTACTCATAAGGTGGTTACGGAAGGTGTTAAATCCACTCTCTTGGAATGCCTGTATTTCTTTTTTTTTTTTTTTTTTCTTCTTCTTAGATATAACTAGAAATAAAACCTTGTGAAAGTAGCCTTTGCTCATCCCTTTAGCTTAATGGAATGCGCTTGGATTTTTTTTTTTTTTAATAACGGATTATACATTATATTATCAGCTTCATAGATATTATGTAAAAGCAGAGATAGGAATGGCGCACAAGTGGCGCCACGGGACAAGAGCGGTCAAGCCAAAAACTAAACCAGAAGCAAGGCAGATGATTTGCTGGTAACCAACAAGAAGACGAGAAGGGAATTAATTCACACACTCAATTATTTTGTTGTTTTTTATTAAACTATTTTAAATCATTACATTTCGACATTTTTATTTGACTTGATTTAAATCTATAAAACTTGAATGACATGTTTAATTTTCATTCAAACATATTACAACGACTTTTTTTTAAGTCCCTCCTCCATTTTTCTTTTGGGAAAATTAATTGAAAACTGGCTGGGTAATTTGAATTGCTGAAGCGCTTTGGCTGCCCTTGGTTACAACAGGAAATCGAAAACATACAAAGCGGTTGCTGTGCACATTTAAAGTTTGGAATTTAAATAATGGTAATGTATGTTTTTGCCATTTTTTATGAGATTTTCTTTCTCTCAAAGGATAGTTTAATGAAACTGTAAATGACATGCGTTCAACCGAGTTTTATCTCCTCGCATGAATGAGTGCGAAATAATAAATCTGACATTTCAATGCATCTAAAACTTAATAGAAACAAAAGTAAAAAATTTATTGCGTCCATGTTTACTTCATAGCAGAGTTTATATGATTAAAACCCGTTTCCTGCTGCCATTTTATTACTTTCTTTGTTCTCTTTATTTTTTATTACGTTGCAGTAAGTACTTAGTAATACCAATACCAATACCCGATACCAATCGAACGATCGGGGTTGGATCGAAAAGTGGGATACCGAAAGGAAACAGAAACTGAAACTAACAGAACTGTTATCAGTAGGAACGTGGAATGTGCGAACACTCTGGATGTAAGGAAAATTAGAACTACTTCGTGAGGAAATGAAGAGATATCGGTGGGATATACTAGGATTGGAAGAGATGAGATGGACATCATCTGGAGAGATCAATGGATGCGAAGTAACATGGTCAGGACATGACACCATGCACGAAGCAGGAGTTGGCTTCCTTCTTAGCAAAAGAGCTCGAGAGGCACTGTTAGGCTACAAACCAGTTAATGAACGAATCATAGTAGCAAGGTTTCAGGCAAAGCCATTCAACATATCAATATATGTTGATATATGCACACACACATTTGACAGCACAGATGAGGATAATGACTTATTCTACAAAAGATCTGATAGAGAGAATAGAAACAATACCAAAGCAAGATGTGCTAATTATTGAAGGAGATTGGAATGCCAAAGTTGGAATAGATAATGATGGTTGGGAAAGAGTCATGGGAAAATATGGTTTCGGAGAAAGAAATGAACGAGGTGAAAAATTGTCAGAATTTGCTGTGGACCACGAGATGAGGATCTGTAACACAAGATTCCAACAAAAGGAGTGTAGAAAATGGACGTGGCGATCAAATGATGGGAAAACCAAAAACATGATTGATATGATTATGATTAAAAGAAGATGGATAACATCAGTACAGCAATGTCGAACTTTTCAAGGAGCGGATATAGACTCGGACCATAGTTTAGTGATTGCAAACATCAAGTTGAAATTAAAAAAAGAAATATAAACCCCAGCATCAGAATAGAAGAGATGCAGCACGAATAAAGTGAAGCAGAAATAGGAAGAAGATACAGAACAGTGTTAGAAGAGAAACTTAAAAGTGGAGAAAGAAAAAAAAACTCGAATTTAAGAGTGAAAAGAGTAATGAAGGCGATAGAAGATGCAGTTGAAGAAACAGTATCAGAAGAAGAGAAGATCAGGAAGAAATGGATTACAAGAAACACTGAAGTTAGTACAGGAGAAAAGAATGTTGAAGATAAGAAGGGATACATCAGAACAAATAGAAGAGCAATATAGAATAAAGTGTAATGAGGTGAAAAAAAGCAGTCAGAATGAATAAGATGAAATGGTTAGAAGCCCAATGCAACAATATAGAACAGTACTATGGAGAGCATAAAACAAGGGAGGTATACAAAACGATCAGAACCATGAATAGAAAGTGGAAACCAAAACAGACCACAATTAAAAATGAAAAAGGCAAAGTATTGATGAATAAAGAAAAAACTTGTACAGCGGTGAACATGATACTGTAGTGAGTTATATGAAGATAAACTAGATTCAGATAGCTTTGGGAAACTGACTGAAGAATTGAAGCAGATATCACCACCAGGTAATGAGCATGATATGGACATGTTAAGAGAAGCGGTAGAAAAAGCAATAGGACTGCTAAAACACAACAAGAGTCCTGGTAACGATAACATTACTGGAGAAATGATTAAATATGGTGGTGAAAGTATGGTTACAGAAATGCACCAACTATGTAATATAGTATGGAAAGAAGGAAAAATGGCAGAGGAGTGGGTGAAATCAATATTACTAACATTATACAAGAAAGAAAATAAGCTAGAATGTAAACATTATAGAACAGTTGCCTTGATAAGTCACCTTGGTAAAGTGATGATGATCATATTGACAGAAAGATTGAGAACACAATTGGAAGCATACCTTGCAGACGAGCAAGCAGGATTTAGGAAGGATAGAACTACAATTCAACAGATTTTGACAATGAGGTTAATGGCAGAAAAAGCTAGAAGAAAAAACAAAAACATATATACTTGCTTTGTTAATTTTCAGAAAGCATTTGACAGTATTGACCAGAAAGTGACATTAGCAGTTCTGGAATCCTATGGAATTGATAAAAAACGAATAGCTATATTAAAAGATGTTTATCAGAATGCAGTTGCAGCAGTTAGAATAGGTGATGATTTGGGGAAATGGTTTAGAACAAGCAGAGGTACTAGACAAAGAGACCCAATATCACCAAGCATTTTCATCGCACATTTAGAAAGAGCACAAATTGAAGGAAGATGCCAAAGGAATATCTGTACATGGAATAAGAATTAACAATCTGAGATTTGCAGATGACATTGTTATTATTGAAGAAGACGAAAGAGAACTACAAAAAAACTGAAGGGAAGAGATTTGGACTTATTATGAACTTGGAAAAAACAAAGAATGGTATTTGGTGAGAGGAACATGAAACAAAAGATACAAGTGGATGGAACTGATATAGAAAATGTAGAACAATTCACATATTTGGGAAGTAAACTGACATATGACTTGGACTGTAAAAAATAAATAAAGATCAGGATTGCAAAGGGAAGAACAAATCTGAAGGCCATGGATAACATCTGGAAAAGTAAAGTGATCAGTCTGCAAACAAAACTAAGAGTACTGGAAACATGCATCTTCAGCGGTGTACTGTACGGATCTGAAACGTGGGTAATAAATAAGGAATCAAGAAAAAGAATTTTGGCATTTGAAAGAACTTGTTACAGGAAGATTCTAAGAATAGGATGGGTACAGAAAATCACCAATGAAGAGCTCTATCAGAAGATACAACCAAAACAGAATCTAATGCAGAAGATTATAAAACAGAAGCTGCAATTATTTGGACACATCTGTAGAATGAGTGAGGACCGGAAGATAAAGACATTTATGTTTGGTGTTTTGGATGGTTTAAACAGAAGAGGTAGACCATACAGAGAATAGATAGACGATATAAAAGACTGGTGTGGAATGGGTGTACAAAAACTGCGACACTGTGCACTGGACAAAGAAAGGTGGAAGAAGATAGTGAAACAGGCATCAGACATCAACGGGCAGTGAGCCCATGGTTCGTGATGATGATGATGAAGTACTTAGTGTGTTGATTTCAGCGTAAAACTGCTAAATATAACAATTAATAAGAGAAAGGAATTTAAAATATTATGCTGAAATAGAACGAACTTTATATGATTATTGTCATTGTATGTGAAGTAATAAATACACTAAATCAGATATGTTTGAAGTACAGTCCGTGTTTGGTTTCTATAGCAACGTTTATAAATTACTTACTAGTAACTGTTTTTTTTTTTTGTTGTTGTTGTTGTTGTTTGTTTTTGTTTTTGTTGTTGCTGCTGAAATAAAAAAAAATCATATGATATACGTGTGTTTTTGTTGGTCTTTCGTTTTTAGTGAATTAGCCAAAGAAATGAAATTAAGGTCCTGAAAACTAGTGTCAAATAACTATGTTCTCCGGCTGGTTTGTATATTCTGCGAAATAAAAAAAAAAAAACGTTTCCAGGAGGAAAATCAACAACTACATGAGAATGCAAGTTTTAGTTTACCAATTTCTCTTTGACTATTTATGTAATGCTGTAACCTTTGACCTTGTGTACTGCTATAACTTTTGCTATGGCGCAGTATGACCTTTGCTATGGCGCAGTATGACCTTTGCTATTCTTGTGCCAATAAACCATAAACCAACCATCCAACCAATCATCTTCATCACAAATTTCTCCAGCTATGACGTCAACCCAAGGCATTCCTAGCGATGTAAAAGCACACAGATTTACTTGGAATCATTAGGAACAATCATCTCAATAATAATAATAATAATAAAAATGTAAGCTTCTTTAATAAATGTCAACATTAGTTTCGCATTCTAATGTATTAAGCTCACCTATATACAGAGCGAGTACCACTAGCCACAACTAAGACATACTTTTTTAAATAAATATATTCTTAATAAAAAAATTCCTTCCATTTAAAGGGTATTATAACTAACTAAATAATTAAATAAATAATAAAAAAAAAATAATAATAAAAATATAATAAATAAAATAAATGAATGCTAGTAGTATAATGTGATAAAAGAGGGCGCCACTACTGTCAACGAAACAATTTTGCTAGGGTAAGAACATAGCAATTTACTCAGATATAAATAAAGATGTGGACAATAATGATAGACTACTTACTCGAATCTTATTAAAAAGAATTCATGCGAATTGCTTACCTGCAAGCAACAAGCAAAGCACAACATAAACCGATCAATCTCAATACATCACTGTCACCAGACCTTCACAATATCCGTTTGGTTATATATAGACGGTAACTAGAAAATCAGCTGTTGTCAACAGAGACCAATGTGTGCGCTTGCTTCGGTTCGATGCGTTTGTCGACTTTTGACTTGTTTACGTAGCTCTTCAATAGAGTTCTTGGAGTGTTGTCGCATCTGGAAGGCAGCTAACAATGCAGCCGAAGACGACGAGAAAAAAGACATCCAAAGATATAAAGACGAAAGATAAATTTGGGACGTGAACAAATTTTAACAGACAAATATTGATTCTAACAGCCATGCGCTAAAAAGAAAAAAAAATCTAACTTTAACGGATCTTAAAATAGTTTTTATTTTAAATAATATTCCATATTTAGAAGAGTGCATGATTTATCATTGCATAGCATAACAGTTTATGATCTTCACCAAAAGAAAAGAGAAGGGATATATTTTAGAATCAAGATGTTGCTATGTAATTACCATCTTATCCATACAGTCAGCACTCATTCAGTGCATTCATACATTCAATACATATCACAGTTATGCGCTGAATATATGGATCGACTAACTATTGATAATTCTAATTTATGAAATTAGAATGGTTCCTGTGTCTTGAGTCTTGTGATTCCATGCAAATCAAGAAAATAAAAATAATACTTCGGGTTATTTTATCCCCCAAAGACAGACAAATCAGTAAACAAATACACACAGCAGATAATGTAAATAGGCTTCTACGATGCCAAGTTACTTGACTGTGGTAGGCCATTTAGAGCTAACCTATAATGGAGAGAAAGAGATATGAGAAAAAGGTGAAGTTCTTATAATTTTCAGACGGTGCTTGTGCACCCCCAACCTCCTCGTGGAAATGGCGTTTGCATCTATAGTACTAGAGCGACAGGAGAGTCTGTTATAAGTTTCGCTTCTAATCGCTAACTAGAGGAACTTATTCAAAGCCTTTCAGGAAAATCAACCATCGAACTTATACTATTACTGACAAAAATAACGAGTGCTAGGATTTAGGGCAATGAGATGATGGTAGTTTCCTGCTGTACCCTCTCTTAAAAAGCTACGATTTATTGAGTTTGGAATCGCTCTCATTAAATGCTTGGATGGAGATTCGCAAGTCTTCAAAAAAAAAAAAAAATTCAGCTAACGCCTTTTTGTTCCCGTATAGAGAGTAGGTGAGGCCGTTTTTTAGCTCTATTTAACTTTTGGAGACTGAGTAGGCAGTTCAATCTCCACCGGTAGCCAATCATCATCATCATCATCATCATCATCATCATCATCATACGTATCAAGGATTTAGGCCTAGTATGGCCTGTTCCGGCCTTAGAAGTCATCGTTGAATCGTTTACGAGGACGTCCTGGTTTTCTTTTTCCTAATGGCTTGTACTTTAAGGCTTGTTTTGGTAATCTTTCTGTTTTCATTCTTTGAACGTGTTCCACCCATTTATGTTTATATTTTTTAATTTTTTTCAATTACTGTTTCTTGGTTTAATTCTTTCATAATATCTTTGTTTCTTTTGTGATCAAATAGGGTATACTTTGCAGTTTTTCTCATAAACTTCATTTCTGCTGTTGTTAATCTTTGTTTGTCTTTTTGTTTTATTGTCCAGATTTCGCATCCATACATTAAGACCGGTAGGGCTAATGTATTGTATACTTTTAGCCTGGTTTGTTTTTGAACTAGGTTTGGTTTAAATATAGAGTTAATTACTCCTGTTATTTTTAAATATTTTGCAATTTTTATGTTTATATCTTTTTCATTTTCGTAAGTGATCATACATCCTAGGTAGTTAAATGAATTCACCTGTTCTAAGATCTTGTTATCTAATACTATTTTAGTTCTTGCTGGATCTTGTCCTTTAAAGGCCATAGTTTTTGATTTTTCCGTTGATATTATCATACCATAATCTTTGGATATCTCATTTAGATTTAAAATAGCTTCCTGTAAGTTATCTTCAGAATTTGTAATTATTATTTGGTCGTCGGCAAAAAGAAGAGTGTTTAAGTTCATTCCAGGAGAAAGATTAATACCGTGATGTAAATTTTTAATTCCATTTTATTATTATTTCATTTAAGTAGATATTAAAAAGAGTTGCTGAGAGGGGACATCCCTGTCGGACCCCTTGGTTTATCTCTCTTGTATATGATAGCTCATGATTTAATCTTATTTGTATTTGATTATTTTCATATATACTTGTGACAGCTTTTAGGATATTATTTGGTATTTGTCTTTCTTTTAATATGTTAAATAATATGTTTCTTTTAACTTTGCCAAATGCTTTTTCAAAGTCAATAAATGCAATATGTGTTTCTAAATTATATTCTCTTCTTTTCACTATTATTAATTTTAGGCAGAAGGCTAGGTCTATACATGATCGTCCTTTTCTAAATCCATTTTGTACCTCTAGAATAAAGTTTTCGGAATATTTCATTAGTTTGTTATTTAAGATTCTGCTGCATATTTTGTAACATGAATTTAGTATACTTATACCTATATAGTTTTTAGGGTCATCTCTATTACCTTTCTTAAAGATAGGAATCACAATTGCTTTTTTCCATTCTATTGGGGGGATACCAGTTGAATAAATTTTATTTAAAAATAATAAGAGTCTTTCTTTGAATCTTGTTCCTGCGTATTTATATAGTTCTGAACCTAGCTTATCTTCTCCAGGTGATTTTCCGTTTCTTGTTTCTTTCAGGCTGATTTCCAATTCTTCTTTAGTTATTTCCTTTTCATTTTCATTAATTGTTTGCCAGTTGTCTTTTTTAAAATATTTGTCTGTCCACAGTTCTGTGTAGTAATTTAGAAATTCTTCTAATTTCAATTCAGTGTTTAATTTTATGTTTTCTTTGGTATCTGCATTTAGGTGTTTCAAAATCTTATATACATTGGGTCTTATTTTATATAAATCATGTTCTAAATTAGAAACAAATTTATTCCATGATTCTCTATGTCTTTTTCTGACTTCTCTTTTAGCTATGGCTCTTATTCTTTTATATTCTATTTCAACTTCTAATCTTTTACTGCTTAACCATTTGTGATAGGCTTCTTTTTTCTTTTTGATTATTTCTTTGATTGTATCATCCCAGATCTTCAGTTTTTTTCTTTTATTGAATTTTTTGGTGTTTCCTAAGCTTTCATTTGCTGCTGCATTTAGTATCGTTTTTAAATTAAGCCATTCTATTTCCATTTCTTCATTTTGTTTTATTTTATCTAGATACTGGTTAATTCTTTGTTCATATAGCCATTGTACATTTGTGTCATTCAATAGTCTAGTTTTATAAACAAATGTTTCAATTTTTCTTTCTGTTCTTGTTACTTGTAGCCATTTAGGTGGTAATCTTAATTTTATTTTAACAAGGAAGTGGTCACTGCTTATTTCATATCCTCTGTGAACTCTAACATCTAGTGAAAATTTTGATGTCTTTTCATTTAATATGAAGTAATCTAATATTGATTTCCATCCTCTTGCTGCCCAAGTATATTTATGTATGTCTTTATGTTTATAGAAGGAATTCATTATTTTTAGGTTATTATAAACTACAAAGTCAATCAATTTTTTACCATTTCTGTTTAGAGTGTATTCTCCATGTATTCCTATATTATTATTAATTTTCGTGTTTCCAATTCTTGCATTTAAGTCTCTCCTGCTAAAATTATGTAATCATTATTATTTATTTTATTATATATGTTTTGTAGCTGATTATAAAAATCAATATTATCCTGTTCTCTTTCTTCCTTCTTCTGGGGCATATAAACTAATTATTGTTAAATAGCCTCTATCTATTTTTATTCTAGCTTCTATTAGGAGGAATAGGGTATATTGAAGGGGAAAGGGTAGATTATAGAAGAAATATAGTAAGGTTTATAGAGAGGACATAGTTGTAAGGCCAGAAATGAAAAGACCCCATGGCCCTCGAGTACTCTAATAGCACAAGGGTCATAAAGTAAGAAGAGTTGGCTGATAAGGCCTTATAGGAAAGATTAAAGTAAGTGGGTCTTCCTCAAAGGAGAAGAAGGAGAGGATAGATCCAGCTAGGGGTCCATGGGAGTGCCGCTTCCCTTACAATCAAGATGATTGCCCCTTATGGCCCTGTTGGTCCACGAGTCCCTATTCAGTATATTCGGACCACCCCACCATATATATATATACACACACACGCACGCGCATGTACACACACACACACACACATGGTGGGCTCCCCTATTAGCCACCCAGGGGACGCGCTCTCTAGGGGTTACAGGGTCCCCTGAGAGCGGTAGCCAATCAGAGATAATTAATTAATCGGCACGCAGTGAAGAAGGTGGCTAGTAAGTGCCGCCATCTGGTGGTCCCTAACCCTAACACAATATTTTTAATGTCTGAAAATAGTGTAGGTTCGACGGCCGATTTTCTTGAGTTTAGGGGACGAAAAACTCGAGTTTCCGGGAGAAAAACCCACTAGCCCGTGCCAGAGATCGACTCTGGAACCGGTTGAGAAAAGGCTTAGAAAAAGTTCTAAGAAAAGCGTTCTTCTAATCGGCGACTAGAGGAACGCCTTTCGTCGTGCGGTCAAGCGCTGTAGAGTGCAAACCCCACTTCTACTGAGCTACATAGTCTCTATACCATTAGATTATTTATTTTATTATTAGTATTTTTTATAATTTCCAAATAAATGTTTTCCGATAGCAGTATGACAAAAGTGACTTACTTCAATATTACCACAAAGTTTTTTCTTTTGCTTTTTTAATTCTGTTCAGTCTCAAACGCTTCCATGTTAAACTTTTTGCATATAAATCTCTTACTTTAACTGAACTGTCTCTGTAGTTCTTTGTACAGAATAATAAAGAAATATCAAAGTTGCCTCTATCAGAATAATCAGCAATTCTTGAAGATTCATTTGAAATTTCTTTAAGTAGTATGAGTCTTTACAATAACATATGTTCACAAAAAACGAGAGTTGATCTTAACATATTTCAAGATTTTGTCTCTGTTGTTTAGTTCAATATAAAATATTCCTTGAATATTTATTCAGATTCTGGTGTGCACAAACCAAATCTTCACTTATCTTCATTCTAATATCACTAGCGAGTGGACATTGACGTTAAATGTCTGTCTATTTATCTATTTTGCGTATCACTATATTAAACTCAATATGAGTTATTTTCTACACTTTCTTTTCATCCTACAGCGTTTTTTTCTGAATAGCAGCAAAAACTAATTGATTTTATATAATTGTGCAATTATTACTAGTAGTTTGGGTTGTTTTGTCCTACCAAACATGATGGGAGGAGTCTACTGCAGGGAAATAATAGAAATTTCCCGGACATGAGGGAAATTTCTGCCCTGATGCAGATGCCTAAATCAACTGCAAATCTTGTTAATATGATGTGGAAACACCTACGAGGAGTAACAACAGCACATTTCCGACTTCAGGCCGCATAAAATCACAAATCGTTACCAGCGAGTGTTGAAGCACGTGACACGAAAATATCGTCTGACCTCAGTTGAAAAACTCACTATCGAGTAGCAAAATACCTCTTCAAGCAATGTCATTATCACTACTGCTCTTCGAGAGCTGAAGAACATGGGTGTTGATGTCTGTGCAGCCACCCACAAGCCTAACATTAGCAAGGGCAATTCCAAGCGTTGGGTGGAGTAGTGGAAATGAGTTCTCTACAGTGGACTCGTATTTTCGAGGATTTCTGCCAACAATTTGGTGTTGGTTATCGTAATCCAAGACACACAAAACCTAGACGGCATAGAAATGAAAATCAGTTCCATACAATGACAAATCAGGTTAAACTCTACTAGTATGATGGGCGTGTTTTTATATGGATGTGTGAAGAGCGATTGTTTATCTGAGAATAGTTTTTGAAACAATGATGTTTGAAGATAGCAGTATAATGATGTTTGTTTTTATAGTATATAATCATGCGTGTGAGAATTATTGCGTGAATATGTGTCAGAGCCATACGTGAATACAGAAATGCCACAAGAACAGGTAAGCTTTAGGAGAGAGAGAGGTGGAGGCACAAGAGATCAAATAGCAAACATGAGATGGATTATAGAAAGAACAAGAGAATTTCAGAAGGAAGTATTCATCTGTTTTATTGATTATAAGAAAGCTTTGGATTGTGTGGATCACAAAAGACTCTGGATTGTAATGAGATCAATGGGAATGAATACCTGAACATCTAATTCTCTTGATAAGAGAGCTGCATGACAACCAAGAAGCATCAGTAAAAACAGTCTTTGGAGAAACAGACAGGTATTCGAGTGGAAAAAGGGGAGCGGCAGGGTTGTATTATACTGTCGCCCTACATTTTTAATATTTATAGTGAATATATTATGAGAATAGCTGATTTAGATAAAGATCCAGCTGGAATTAAGATTGGTTGCAGAAAAAAAATTTAAGATATGCAGACTAAACAATCCTCATAGCAGAAGCTAACGAATATTTGGAGCGGTTGATTCTATTGTTTTAAGAGGGAAAATAACAAAGCTGGACTTAATTGAAACATCACAAAACAAAAACGATGGCTTCTGGCAATTTCAATGAATTTATAATGGAGGGAGATAAAATAGAAATCGTTGAAAGTTATGATTTACTGGGGTTTAGAATCAGAAATGATGGTAAATGTGAAGATGAAATTAAAAGAAGGATAGCCATGGGGGAAAAAGTTATGTTAAACCCGACAAAAGTTATGAAAGATAGAGGTATGAGTAAGGCCACTGAAGTTGGAATTGTCAAAAGCAATGGTATTTCCATTAATGCTATATTATGGGTGTGAAAGCTGGATTATTAAGAAGAAAGACAGAAAGCAAATTAATTCATTTGAATTATGGACATGGAGAAGACTATTAAGAATCTCATGGACTGCAAGAATGACCAATAAGAAAGTTTTAGAGAACATAAAGATAGAATGCTCCTTGGAGGCGATCATCGCTAAAGAGAAGTTGATGTACGTACTTTGGACATATTATGCGAGCTGATGAATCATTGGAAAAGACAGTTATGTTGGGTAAGACTGACGGAATGAGAGGAGAAGGAAGCCCGCAGAAGAGTCGAATGGACAACATAAAAGAACTTATCGACTTGAACTTACAATTACTGAAAGAAAGGACAAGAGCTCGAGTGGGATTAGTGAGCCTTTGTTCACAGGATCACCAAGAGTCGAAAACGACTGGATGGCACATAACAACAATCATGCATGTATGCCAGATCCTACATTGACGCTCTGGATAACTGAGCAAGTCAAGCCTTACTCGTGGTAATTTTATTATTCTGATTCGTTTTACAACCCAAATAACGCTGCCATGACAGAGAAATTATTGTAAGCATGTGGTGTGATAATAACCTAATATAATAACTTCGGATAATTGCAGCGACCAGCGTAGATTCCCAAAATCCAATGGAACGTCTCTGGGATGCAAAACTATTACATGACCAAGACAGCCCTCTTCAGTAGTGGAATTTAGTAAATTTTTAAGGAGTAGAGCTCAATACCACCATTTTGCTGTCAGAAATTAGTAGAAAGATGTTTGCCTATATCTACATACATCATGACTTTTTGGTAAGACATTATTTAAGTAATCCAAAGATGCCAGCCATTATGGCCAATGGAATATTACGAAATAATTTATTAATAACATTAAAATCAGTGTTTATCTTCCATTTTACTTCTATGCTTTATGTCGCACATTGTCCCCTTATTACAATAAAAAAAAATATATATATATATAAAATAGATAACTAAGCAAGATATCGCCTTAACAGCAGACAAGAATGCTGCAACACGGTTCCTAAGTTAAAAATATTTAGGTTCTAATCCTGTCCGGGATGCGAGGGAGCTTTATAAGTTTTTTTCAGTTTGAGGTATCTTATCTCATATGAGTGGCAGTATTTCCTCCCAGAAAGTTAGATTTTTCATCCAGAAGGGTAGACAAACCAACCAGAGAACACAGTTACCAGAAAAATACACTGGATTCATTGCCTTAGTTGTCGTTGGCCATAATTACAACGAATGTCACTTGGCAAAATTTTGCTCCCCTTTTTCACACGACGTTTCATATCCATCCATTCTCGAATTCTTGTCCTGACCAACCTTTCTTGCTCTAACTTTATGGAAATGTTTCTTGTGCCATAACGTTAAAAAGTTGATTCTAGTTGCCAAATGGAGGAATTTTTTTTATATCTTTTTCAGCAGATTTCAGAGTTCGTCAATCTTTGGAACAGGTAGCTTTTACTCTCCATTAAACTCGGGCTTTTAACCGAGTTTTCGTGTTTTTAATGCAGCATCTCAGAAAAAATCAACCATCGAATTAACGCTAAGTTAAGGCAAAATTCAGCTTTATCCTACATTATGGTCTTGTAAGATGTCTCCCTTATCGTGCTTGCATAAGGAGGAATATGCGTTCAGGATCTTGTATCTGTAAGTTGCAGCATTGATGGTTCTACTAAGAAGCACATGCAGGCTGGTGCATCCACTAAACGATATGCCTTCCCAAAGTATCACACTACCTCCACTATAAGTGCCCCATGCAACCAACTAACTATATCCACTGGCTTTGGCTCTAGTCGTATGATGCCTCGCCAACTGAATTCATCAGTTAAATGATGTCTTGTAGTCATATCCAAGAATTTTTCCCAATACAAGAATGTATTGTTCTCACTCCACACAAAAAATGGAAAACCACCCCAAAACGCCCGCTTTGATGCCTTGTATTCATTTGCATATATTGCTGACAGCGCCACTAATATATTTATGATAACTAAACTCATTATCACGTTTTCATAACCTATATAACTTCAATGTTTTTTCCTTCCACCAGTAGTTGCGATTTTGCTTTGTTCCTTAATTTATGAAAAACCAGTGTACATCTAACTCTAATAGCCAGGTCTCTCTAATAAATACAATCTGAAGTTCCAACATATTCACCAAAACAACAAAACTCGACCCCTTGTTTATGATACTCCTAGTTGTACAGACAAAAGTTACGTGCATGTTTTTGTAGGTTTTGTCTTACTTATGCAGATATCCTTGTACTTGCTTCATCCAAACCAGAAGAACCCAAAATCGTGCTCTCCTCATAATCATTTCCATGATAATACACATCATTGACACTGTCGCTCTTATACACAGATTCTCACTATCCCATAATTTTAGGTGGAAGATGAATTTTCGCCTGGTGTGAGACTATCATCCTACTTACCAGAGGCCTAAAGTGACTTGAAAAAAATGTCATGTTTGGTCTCTAGAGCAGAGTATCCAGATCACGTAAAAAACAATAATAAATTATTAAAGAATACACCAAATATGAATAAACTGAAAACAAAAATCCCACAGTATAAACGTACTATAGGCTTGCATATAACCTTCCGTGGCTATGAGCCACATAAAAAATAAAATAAATTCCGCCCATCATAGTCTAATTTTCCTGACTTTTCCCTTCTCAAGACTCCTGATACCAAATGCATTCAAGTGTAGTCACCCTTTATATAAATCCATTCTTCCCTCAAACTCATATCACACATCCAAACACTCGCATCCATTCCTTCAACACAGCGTATGCATCGAATCGTTTGCCATCATAGCCCTTCTTTTTAATTCATTTTTATCATATCGAGGTAATATACTAACGATTTTCACTTTCTCACTATTCACTCTCGCTTCTTCCAATAATCGTTTCATATCCTCTCTCATACAGAACTTAATGCTAGTTGTCGTTTGTACCTATTACAACCACTATCCGTTTTTGCTGTTCTTTTCTGTTCTTCAATTACGTTTACTATAATTTTAATTTTTGCTCCGGGAAAACATGAAATAATAACCCAGTCATCAATGGCGTGTTTTATGACGTCACCATATCAAATAATATCTTCTTTTTATTATCGACTTTACCTGATTTTCGTTACGCAGTATCTTACCTTGCCTTATTCCGTGCTTTGTCATTTCTCATTTTGCTGTTTAATTTTCTTGTCATGTTCCGTTAAACGTCTCTCGACTTTCTGTAATTCTCACGTCGCGTCTGATGTTTTAACATCGCGATTCTGGATGTCAGTTGTTCTTGTTAGCATTGTTTCTTGTGAGTTTTTGGCGCCATCCTACAACTATTTAATTATTGCAATATCTCAATCAAAAAGTGTTATGAAAATAGGTCTTGCGAAAACTTTATAAACCCTTATTCTTGTATGCATTTTTTTAAAGATAATAATAATTTTGAATTGTAAATACGTAATTATATTATCCTACTCAGAGCACAGTTGAAAACATTTATACCTCTTCCATTCTGAGTGAGGTTATGAAGTTCAACCCTGAATTACACCCTTAATTTAGACATTGTATTAGATGTATGATTAAGAATATTTTATAGTATGCCTGTGAACAGTTAAAGTGCACTTATTTGAAGGATAGAACAAGGAAATGTAGTGAATACTTTCAAGACCAACAACTACCATTTATTAGTTAACAAGGCCTTCAAACACAGTATGTAAAAGCTAAGGAGCATTAATTATTATTATTATGTCACCTCCAGGGAGTCCAAAGACTCATCGAGGGAGGCAGAGGCGTAACTTGAGGGGTGCGGTCCTCCCCGGGTGGCACCTTGAACATTTTTGAACTTTTGCAGTTAATTCTAAAATAGTCTCGAGAATTCAGTTCCAACTATTGTAATACTACAGCGAATTTTCCTCACAATTACTGTAAGTGTTGCTAGTTGCGAGAGGAGTTTTTTTAAATAAAATTGATTAAGAATTACCTACATTACTATGAAATAGACTTCGCCAATGTCATCAACGATTTTGCTAACAGAAAACCAAGAAAAATAACATTTTAGAATGTTGAAATTAGTTTTACTTCAAAAATAAACACAGTGTTTTAATTTATTTCTCTATACGTCGTTTTGACTTTTTGTAGTGTTTTTGGTGTGTATTGAGAGGGCGGCAAAAGCTCTAGCTACACCACTGGAGGGAGGGCATCTGCTCTACAACTATGTCTCTACTACTCACAATCCACCAACTATACCAACACGCAACTACACCACCGTCATCTATCGCCCACCACCACCAGTATTTCCACGGATAATCACAAACATCCATGCCCACAGCCTTTTGGGTGGGCAGCGGATGCGATAACCACTCGGCCAGCCAGGCTGGCATTATGTAACAGTATTTTATTTAAAAACTTTTTTTGGATAATAGGTATTCCTTACAGAAATTTTTTTTCTAACTAAGAATTCTAGAATTTCTAAAATTCTTAGTTTTTATTGTTTGTATTACAGCCATAGTAAATACGAGGCCAGTTTGTCCACTCTGGAGGAAAAAAGTTTTGAATATACTCTTAATTTTATGAAGATATCCAAACAATGTTAGATGAGAAAATTATCTGTAGTCTTAAGCCTCTATTTCAGTAATAATAAATCAATCACTCTCGTGTAGTTTATTGGCTTCGATGAATTTAATTTTAATTTTATTATTAGATTTTTTTTTCTTAATACAAAGCCATTATGAATGCCTATAAACCTATAGTACACTATTACTATGGATAGCCTGAGAGTTAGATAATCTGGGAACTCTGTTCTAGAGAACAAATATAGTACTATTTCAAGCCACTCTTCAGGCCTCTAATAGGATGGCATAAGCATCATCCACTAATTAATGTCTTTTGCAAACATCCATATCATGAAATTCAAACCTACATCCTTTTGGCTGGTGAGGAACCTTATCCACTCAAATCAACTAGGCAGCTACAACCATCACTCAGAAACTTCATCTTTGCTTAGTGGAGCATCAAAGTGGCTGAGGTCATCTTTGGTCTCCAGCATCTCTTTTCCATTCCTTATTTCTTTTTGTAGGTAATGGAAATCCAGAACTGCTACCTTTCAAGGGTATAGCAGTAAATAAGATGTAGACTGGCTGACAGATAATACACAGGACCGAACCTAATGCACCATGAAGATTCCTAAACAGCTGATCCATAATCCTGCCAGGTTATATCTAGGAGGGTGCTGTGCTCAACATATGAGTAACATAGCTGAGATCTGCTGAGCTCAGAGAAGCATTCCATTCCCCTTTTGTGGGGATGAGTGGAATAGTAAACACATTGTGGTAACATTCAAAAGACAAAAAAGAAAAACAAAAACACTAAAAATAAGGGAAAAAAATGCTTTAAACATCAACTTCACAAATGTGGCATCAAATCAAATATAAATGTGCACTATCATTTCTGGTCATTTCAAACTCTGATCTATTCTTAGCAGAAACTCAAAAGGACAAGCCACCATCTATCTTATTTACTAAATCAATTGTTTGATTCCCTGAATACATGAAAAGGTTATTTGCAAAACAGAGATCAAATGTGTTAGCAGTGGTGGGAATTTCTGAAATTCTGATGGGCAGGATTATTTGTGTGAACTCATTACAGCAGACTCAATATCTGGAGATGGGAGAATGGAATCCAGTTAGAGTTATGGATTTTAAAGGTATCAAGGAAGATGACTTTGATGTTTTGGTAGTTGAACTACAGGAAATGTCAGCAGATGAATCTGACAAAAATGGGATGAGATTTTTTGAGTCAGTACACGAGAGAGAGAGACCAGACCAGACCAGATGAAAGAATTTGCTGTAAGTAATGATTTCACACAAACAATAAATCTTCTCATTAGAATTTCAGAAAAACCTCATCACTTCCTTACACACCTGATCTCTACCTTTTAAAGTATTCTATAGTTGTCATCTCAGCATTAGGTAATTGAAACCATAGTCTAATGCATGTTTCCTGAAACCAAAGAATCTTAAGGTTTGAAACTAGTATATTATGTGTTAATGGCATGCTCTTGGAGCCAATTTGTCTTCTTTTGCAGGATGAAAAACCCACACATCTTTGTATGAGACTGGTTAACTTTATTTAATTTCAAAAGTCCTTATAAAGGTTACTTCTAGATGGAATTCAACCCCAAGGCTTTCCAACCAGAAGTAAAATGTCATGTCATCCTTGCGATTGTGTCATGAAGTTGCTAGGTGTCAAGTGGAATAACCTCTATTAATCTTTTTTTTTTTTTTCATGGTAAAACTACTGCTTTTGTACTTGTTCCAGCTAAATTACTGAAACTGCTCTTAATGTGAACAAAGACTAGAATATATCACATACAAAATTCCCCATCCATTATCAAAATCTCAGTGCATCAATAAGTAACCAAAATAGCATTAGCAAAAAATGTAGCACATTACACAAGACTTACAACCAAAATCTAAACCACATACATATGGATACTCAACTGGAAAAACACATAAAGCTAAATCTAAGAAAAGAGCAATAGCAGAATATTTGAACACCCAAAATGGTAGTCATGCATCAGATATTTAGCTAATTATGTTGACCTCCACCATGCTTCCATCTTTCTCAAATGTAAACAAAACAGCTGATATCATAGATCTCCAGTTCTTGCATTTATGATATGAACTGTCTCTTACCATACTAAAATCATCACATTTGTGTTAGTGGAGAGAGAGAGAGAGAGAGAAAGAGATTAAAATAATCTTGATTGTTCCTTGACATCAAAAAGCCTTTAGGTCCTGATTGTATACTCCCTCCATGTCCCAAAAACAGTGCTAAAATCCTGTGCAGAAAGCTTATTTCTTCACTCATTCTATCAGCACAACCTGCATCCAATCTACTCCAAACAAATCTTCTACTCTTCAAGAATTAGGCATTTGTCTGTTTGGCTTCACTGGTCTTTCCATCTTTCTGCTGGTCTTCCTCTCTCTCTCTTTCCCTTTGGCCTATATCTATCTGCCTCTTTTGGTAGCCGATATCTTTTGATACTAAATAGATGTTCTTTCCATTTCTCTCTATATTCCTTGATCTTTTCATTTACATCATAAATATCTAGTTCTGTTCTGATGTCTTCATTTCTTATATGGTCCAACTTTGTACATCCTTTAATCGCTCTTAAAAACTTCATCTCTTCATCTTGTATTTTGCTTTAATGTTTCTTTTCAACTGTCCATGTTTCTGAACCAATAGTGACCATTACTTGGTAAAATTTTAGTTGAGTTTCTTGTCTTGTTTTTTTTTTTATTCAGTGACCTTTAAATGCCATGACTTTTTTGTGAAATTTCTAAATTGTATCATTGGATTATTTTAATTCATATAACTGATTTTTGAAGGTCATCTTTATCTTGTAATATATAATCTGATCATCTGCATACAGCATTGTATCGATAACAGTTCTTCTGGTTAACTGGATACCTTCCTTCTATTGTTGTTTTCCATATAATAATAATGTGATCGATATGTTAAATAGTGTTGGAGATAAACTATATCCCTTTCTGACATGCTGAATTTAAATCTCTTGTATTAATTTATTACCTAACTGTAACATAGCTTGTACCAAATGTAATGGATATGATCAAAAGCTTTCTTGTAATCTAAAAGGGCAATATGAGTGTCTAAATTAAATTCTCGTCTGTTTTCAATAATTTGTTTTAACACATATAGTTGAGAAATCATGGGAATATAACAAACATCTGTATTTAAGTTTTGTAGATGTCGAAAAGGCATATGAGAACGTGCAAAAGAGAAAAGCTATTCAAAATGCTACAGTTATATGGTGTCAATGGGGCATTAGATCAAGCAATACTTAGTCTTTATTTGAGTTGTAAGTAGTTAGAATTGAAGGAAGTACAGGAAGGTGGTTAAATCTGGTGTCAGACAAGGATGTACATTATCTATATGGATCACATTATGAAGGAAAGCGATATTAAACCCGATATCAAAATTGGAGATGTTAATCTCAGATCTTTACTTTATGTAGATGATACTATACTTTTAAATAAATCTGCAAGATTCCCTGATTAAATTGAATAACTCTTGTAATAGATTTGGTATGAAGGTCAGCAATAACAAGACAAAAGGCAATGAAAATAGGCAGAAGCATTAAAAATATCAACTGCATTGTGAATGGAGAACATACAGAACAAGTAAAACATTTCAGCTACTTACAATTTTTAGTGAAGACAGGGTGCTTAAGGATCAAAGCTGTATAAATGAAAGGAGACCTCCATATAGGCTTTAAAGGAATGTGGAGAACCGACCAGGACTTTTGACCTAATGTCCAATCCTCACCTTCTCATCGATGAACCCTGCTAGATATCTACTTGGATACCGAATGAACGAAGATGGGCTGGCAATTTGGGATTTAGCTGACCAAACTGTATTTTAATTGGCTTAAACCAAAATATAAAGATGACGGTACAACATGACATGAGATTTTTCTGAGCAATAAATACAAAATGTTATATTCAGGCAATGACAATCAGGGAAAAGAAGGTGTAGCTACAGTACTGAATACAAAATACGAAGCCAATCTTCTTGAATGTCAAGCAATATCAAGTAGAGTGATGTGGGCAAATATCATAATTGAGAATTGGACAATGAAACTTATTTGTGTCTATGGTCCCACAGAAGGTTTTTCTAAGGTAGAAGTGGAGGAATTTTTTGGGGCTTTAGAGAAAGCAACTGACACAATGAAAAATTGGTCCTTGTTGGGGAACTAAATAGCAGAGTCAAGTAGGAGATGATTGTCAGACATACAAAAATATTCTGGGAAAATTTGGAGAAAAGAGCAAAGCTAATAATAATGGCAAATACCTGTTGGATTTCTGCTCAGGACATGGACTGGTTTTACTAACACAATGTTCCAACATAAAAATGTGCACAAATTCACATGGAGAAGAGGCAAGGAATAAGAAAAGTCTCATTGACTATGTTATTGTTGATAGTGATGTTTTCTCCCTGGTTCAGGACACCAGAGTGTACAGAGGATTTGAAATTGGAAGTGATCACCATTTAGTCTTGCGCAGGATAAACTTGAATTTCATACTGAAAACAAGCACATGTAAGAAAGTTTTAAAGTGAATAAAAGTTGAGCAGCTCTCAGATGTAAACTGTAGACTAAAATACACAAACACCATTAAAAAAAAAAAAGAATGAAAGAGTTTGAGAATGGGAACCAAACCTTGGCAATTCAGTGGCAAGCCGTGAAGAAAACACTGATTGATTCAGCCAGAGGCATGTGGTGAGGTTGTCTGCAAGGATAGAAAAATAAGAACTCCATGGTAAATGGAAGTTAAAGAGGCAGTGAAGGAAAAGAAGAAAGCAAATTGAAAGTTCCTGTCAAATAAGTCAGCTTGTGCTCTTAAAGAATACAGAGACAAATGTAAAAAAGCTAAACACTGTGTAAAACTAGCTAAACAAAAGTCATGAGAGGACTTTGGTAAGAACATAGAAAATAAATACCAAGAAGGTGGCAAAATATTCTGGAGGCTGTTGAAAAAGCTCAAAAATGGAGGAAAGAGTGCTATAAAAGGAATTAGAGATGACAATGGTGACATGAAAACTGGTAAAAAAAGATATCCTTGATGTATGGAATAATTACTTAATTATGGATCTGAGACCGTGGTTAGAAATAAAACACTTGACCAAAGACTAGAGACCACAGATATGAAAGTCCTGAGAAAGATTAGAGAGGTGAACAGATGGCATCAGTGGCAATGTTGTTAAAAACGGCAATATTAGGAAAGAACTTAAGATTGTTAACATCCAAGAATGTGTTAGCAGAGCTAATCTTAGGTGGTATGGTCACTTAAACAGAATGGGAGAGGAAAGATTAGCAAAACAAGTGTTCTTTGCCATGTTGGCAGGAAAAAGTCCAAGAGGAAGACCAAGATATAGATGGATTGATACAGCAAAAATTGCCTTAGAAGATAGAAATGTAAGATCTGATAATGTTGAAGTCTTGACACGTAACAGATTGATTTGGATGAAAATTATAGATAGAAAGTTAGTAATGGTGTAAGTTTTTCATACAGTACTATCATATCATATCCTTGAGGGTACATATCAGGAATTTGATGATGATAAATTAAATATGAAATAGATAACAGAATCAACAAAGCTGGTATTGTAGGGTCAAATGAATCAATTTATATGGAATAAGAGAGAAATTAGTCAAAACACTAAAATAGCTATATACAAGACAATGTAAAAAACAATTTTAACTTATGGATCTGAGAGCTGGGTTAGAAATAAAACACTTGACCAAAGATTATAGATACGAGATTCTGGAGAAAGATTTAGGGGTGTGAACAGATGGCATTAATGATAATATCATATTAAAAACTAGATATTAAGAAAGAACTTGACATTGTTAGCATCCAAGAATGTGTTCCTAGAGCTAATCTCAAGTGGTATGATCACTTAAACAGAATTGGAGAGAGAAGATTAGCAAAACAAGCGTTCTCTGCCAGGTTGGCAGGTAAAAGACCCATAGGAAGACCAAGATATAGGTGGATTGATACAGTAAAAAGTTCCTTAGACGACAGAAATATATAAGATCTGATAATGTTGAAGTTTTGACAGATAATAGATTGATTTGGAGGAAAATAGTTGATAGGAAGTTAGTAATGATGTAAGTTCTTCATGTAGTACTATCATAATATCCTGTACATCCCTTGAGGGTACATGTCAGGAATTCGATGATGATATTGTCTATACATCATCTTCTATGTCTGAAACCATTTTGTTCTTCTGAGAGTAGATTGTTTGCAATATTTCTAAGTCTTTTATTCAGGATTTTACTGTAAATCTTGTAAGCTGTATTTAGTAAACTTATTCCTCTGTAATTTCCACAATAATCTCTGTCTCCTTTATTAAATATAGATATAACCTTAGCTTTTAATCAATCTGACGGAACCAAACAAATAAAGAAATGATATTGCAGACAATCATAGCAAAAGTGCATTTTGTAGTAGCATTCTTGTGCAGTGATACTATAACTAAACCTAGACCCATTTTACCACATGTACTGTAAACATCATTTTTTTTTGCCTCATTTTGCCACTAAAATGAGAAATAGTGATTCCAAATATTAAATTTCATTCAATTAAATATGGTTGTGCCAATAAAAATTAAAATAAATAAAAAAAATAAACACAAACCTTGGGGTAGGAAATTATTTCAAATCATTTTGCCAATAAAAACAGTTTTACCTAGGGAGGAGATGGAGAATGTTTCATGGACCAGTCTTGAACCTAGGACTAGTTCAAAAACAAAACATATGAAATGCAGCAAACCAATATGGCTAAATTAGCATTGCATAAGCTTGTTTGTTTACAAATAATAGTTTGAAATTGTTCAGAGATGAATTTTCTGTTGCATGATACATTTTCATAAAACTAGCATGATGCCACTTACAAATATACATAATTTAAACAACTTTATCAAACAGTAGTGCTTTTGCAAAACTCCACATGTGTGTGTCAAAAGTTATAACACATTATGATGCACTCCAGACCCAATTTTGCCACTTATTGATGAATGATTTGGAGAAATGCAATAAAAAGTTACTTGCATATCTGACAGTATCTGAAAAAGAGAAACTTCCAATATGGTCAGACTGGTCTTCAATGAAATAAACCAGTCTGGCCATATTTCTTGCAAAAAGAATCTCCTTTTGCCTTTCTTGGCACAAATACATTGTATCTAGAGTTTTCTCAGTCATCAAAAAACTTAGAATCTTCTTTTGCTTTCAGCATTATTTTTTTTTCTTGAGTTCACACTGTATAAATCCTAATTCCAGTTTATTTACACTGGAATACTGTTTTCCTATTCAGTTCTAATTTCTTTGCCACACAGCCTATTTGTTTGTCTTCTCTACAGGTATTTTCATAGCTGCAGTTCAGTGAAATGGTATCCTACATAACCCCAATCTCTTTCAATTCAATAAAAATATAAGCAGCTGCTGTTTCTCTCAGCTAGTTTTCTCTGAGGTCAAAAATCTGCAGCAAGATAGCAGCTAAAGAATCAGAATATATATATTTCACTGCATTCTGTTAGGTACAAAGGTGACACTAGTTGTCCATGCACACCTTGCCAGATGAGAGTTAAATAACAATCTCATAAGAATGCTCTTATGTTTTTGTATTAGACAGTTTGCCAAATGATAAACATATGAATTGAATTTAGTGTTCCAAAAGACTATCAACTTCCTCTCCTATTTCCATCCACTAGCCTGGTTGGCCAAGTGGTTTGCATACCTGCTTTCTAATTAATGGGTTGCAGGTCTGATGTATTTCATTGTGTGTGGGATCACTGTCCCACTTATTGAAGGCCTCAAGTGGCTTAAAAAAAATTTCCTTGTTTGGTCTCTAGAACAGAGTTTCTGGATCAGATAAAAAAATTAATGGGAAAAAAAAAAAAAAATTCTTAGCCCGCCCACGATACTAATGTACTATTGTACTAATAATGTATTGGTTTGGTGACATTTTTTCTATATCACGCAAGTAAAATATACAGCATTTATAGATTTAATCTGAATTAATCTTTCATGCTATATACAAACATACTTCTGTTACCAAGATAAACAGAAACAAAGTAACGAAATATTTTTTTATTGCTTATTTTTTCAATAAAACTTTACACATTACTTCCGTAAATTTTAATATAAAAATGATACAAATGGTATTATACATGAATGCTCACAAAGTAATGAACACATAGCTACAGGATATTTAATGTACAAAACTCCTAACTTAAATAAGGCCCTGAGGATAGGAGTAGGTTTCTTCTCGTGAAATGCAATGTTAACACAGTAGTAGACTTTGTAAAATAACTTCCTAGAAGTAGTCCATCGCTATTAACCCTGCAATACATAAATACAAATTAATTAATTACACTTGTTAAATTAACACAAAAACTGCAAACATTATTCACGAGAAGTTGTTTTTGATATATAGCATAATCTTTAGAATTTTTCCCTTTATGTCATGTAGAGAAATTTCTTTCCTTGTGTATGCTTATTTGCATCTATTTATCCTGTTTTATCTATTAATATTACACTAAAGATGTAGTATTCAAAAGATAGACAACGTTTATTAATTGGAATTTATGTATATTACAGTCAAAAGACATACTGATCAATTTTAGCTAGAAAGGCAATCCATACAAAATTCTATTCCGTAGCATACCAATACCATCAACAATCTACATGAGTAAGGTGGATACACATTATAGTGAACACCAATATAATGAAATGATTGCTAGAAAAAAATGGAAAAGTCCTAACATAAGTCCTATAGAATCAACGCTATTTTAATGGCATATTTTGTTAATTGATCAGGGCAATAACATCCTACTTAAAACTAAGTGATGTCACTTTGGATTTCAGATTCTCTGTTGACCCTTCTATCCTGAACCAGCATGAAAATATCACTATCAACAATAACATAATCAATGAGGAAAAATAAAAGCCTCACTGCATTCATCATGATATCTTCATGATAGTTCAGGATACAAGAGTGTACAGAGGATCTGAAATTGGAAGTGACCATCCTTTAGTTTTGAATAGGATAAAACTGAAGAGCCATTGAAAAGAACAGTATGTAAAAAAAATAAATAAAAATAAACTGAGCAGGTTTTACAGGTAAACTGTAAACTAAACTATACATACATTATTGAAGAAACAATGAAACAGTTCAAAAACAAGAACCAAACCTTGGAGTCTCAGTGGCAAACTCTGAAGAAAACATTAATTCAGTGAGGGAGGCATGTGGTGAAGTTATTTGCTAGGATAGAAATATAACAATGCCATGATGGACACAAAAAGTTAAAGGAGCAGTATACTGGAAAAGAAGAAAGCATACTGAAAGTTCATAGCAAATACGTTAGCAGATGTCCTAAAAAAAATACAGAAAAAAATGCAAGAAAGCATTTTGATGGCTTTTTCTGCCTCAATACTTGAGGCAGAAAAAGCCATCAAAACTTCAAATGTGGCAAGGCAGCTGAAATAGATGCTATTCAACTAGAAATGCTCAAAATGTGGATGCATAAAAGTTTTGCAGTGGCTACACTGCATTCATCAGCAAACCTCATCAGAAGGTCGAATTCCAGATGATTGGAGTAGACCACTCATGGTTCCCATCTATAAAAAAGGAAATAAAGCTGAATGCGAGAATTACAGAGAAATTTCTCTACTAGGTAAGATTCATGCAAGCATACTTAAAAAGAGGAGAACAAGCTGGATTCAGGTCAAATAGAAGTTGTTAAAATTAGATTTTCACTTTTCAACAAATAGTTGAGAAATCAAGAGAGTATGGTAAGGATCTGCACTTGAGTTTTGTAGATCTGGAAAAGGCACATAACAAAGAGGCAAGGGAGAAAGCTTTTCAAAACACTAGTTATATGGGGTAAATGGAACATTACAAGGCAATACATAGACTATATTTAAGTTGTAAGTCAGTAGTCAGAATTGATGAAAATACAGGAAGATGGTGTTACGTAAAATCAGGTGTAAGACAAGGATGCACATTATCTCCACCCTTATTAATCATTTGTATGGATCCCATTATGAAAGAAGGTTGCACTAAACCTGATATTAAAATTAGGGATATCAAACTTAGCTTTATGCAGGTGATGTTGTACTCCTAAACACATCCAAGTCTACAGGATTATCAAACTAAATTGCATAACAGCTGTAACAAATTTGGCATGAAAATCAGTAATAAAAATACCAAAACTACGAAAATTGGCAGAACGTAGAAAACTTCAGGTGCATTCTAAATGGAGAACCTACAGAACAAGTAAAATATTTTAGCTATTTAGGCACAGTTTTAAGTAAAGATGGCCAGTTAAATCTGGAAATAGACAAAAGAATAAGCAAAGCTGGCATGGTGGGTAACCAGCTGAATAAACTTATATGGAATAAGAGAGAAATTAGCCAAAACACCAAACTACCAGTATACAAGACAGTGTTCAAACCAGTTTTAAGTTATGGATCTGAGAGTTGGGTTAGAAATAAAGCACTTGATCAAAGACTAGAGACCACAGATATGAGGGTTCTGAGAAGAATTAGGGGAGTGAACCAATGGCATCAATGGTAGAATCATATTAAAAATGAAGACATTAGAAAGGACCTTGATATTATTAGCATTCAAGAATGTGTTAGCAGAGCTAATCTAAGGTGGTATGGCCACTTAAATAGGGTGAGGAAAGATTAGTAAAACATGTTTGAAGCCAACATGGCAGGAAAGAGACTCCGAGGAAGACCAAATTCTAGGTGGATTATTAATTCAGTCATAAGTGCCTTAGAAGAACAAAATGTTAGAAATGACAATACTAGAATGCTAACAAGTGACAGACTAATTTGGAGGAAAATTGTTGATATGAGATTAACAATTATGTAAACTTAATCATGTAGTGCTGTCATAGTAGCCTGAACACCCCTTGAGGGTACATATCAGGAAATTGATGACGAATAAAGATGATGCTCATTTTGTGTTAGAACTTTTTCTGTAAGGTAAAAAATTCTAAATTCCAGGTTTAGAATTTTGAATTTTTTGACTGAAATTTTTTATTGTAAGAAACCTAAATTTTTAGTCTGCATATATTTAGTTCATTATTAATAATTCAGATAAATGATATTAATTTAGGTAATGTAATTTAGCACACCTTTCAAAATTTAAATGTTAAGTCTAGATTTTTATTTTTATTATTTCATGAAACTTCCTCTCCCTCCATGAAACTTCCCCAAGTTGATGTCTAAGACTATTATAATCACCTGCCTTATAATTCCACATATGTTCCCGTTAAGTTTGCAAAGCAAACAAGGTCCTTAAAAAATTCTAACAGAATGTCTATTATTCACACATTTAAATCCACACCAAATTTACACTTTTCTATTTTACAGCAACAAGTCTTATTGTATATCAACCCAATGGACAAAAGAGGCTGGGAAAACTCTCTGATTGGATTTTTTTACTTCTCTGTTCAAATTAAAATTCAAAATTACACAGAATAACAATTTTCGATCTCTAACTGTTTTAATTTAATTCTAACCAATTTGATTTGCATTTATCTTTAGTGAGCCTTCCAATAACTTGTTTACAAAAATGATCATATGGTAAGAGTAAATATTTACTCTTCCTGACCATTCAAATGCAAAAATAGAGGATATTACAAAAGTCAGATTGGTAAGATTTGTGCTACTGTTTCAACAGAGGTTCTGGTAGGGAAAAGTGTGAATCATTAGAAAGAACAGCTTACAGAAAGAAAAAGCTTGTTTTTGTTGGAAATCTAAACAACAGACTAAGAAAATTTCTGGATATATAAAAATGTTTTGAGAAAATTGGAGAAAAGAGCAAAAGCTAATAATAATGTTAAATACCTGCAAGATTTCCGTTCAGAACATGGACTAACATATTCCAACATAAAGATGTGAACAAATTCACATAAGAAATTACTGTGGCCAAAAATTCGCCGTAAAAATTTAAACTAACAATCTGGTGACCTTATCAACCAACTAGTTAGAGGAAGGTAATTTCTTTAAAATTAATCTTTCTAACTGACAGTCTGCTTATGTGCTTTCTTTGATAAATGTTTCTATGCACTAACTCCGTTATGTAAAACATTCGGTGAGTATTGTCACCCTTCTCAACTATGGAAATCTAAAGTTTATCAAGCAATGGCAAATTTAAAATCATCAGTTACTAGTTCAGAAATCTCTGCTCGGTCTTTAATTGCCGATATTTCATCAAATTTAGACAACAACACTTTATCTCTGATGTCGTCTTTAGAAAATTTGTGTCATAATATTAGATGGAGGCAAAAGAAAGGCCAAGCACCCCCCCCCCCATCCCAACTGAAAGAAGTGGATATATAATTTCAGATGAGTATAAATTTCTAGAAAATGGTGAGTAGCTTTTATTATATGATAGTGGTGAAGATGATGAAGAGAGAATTTTAGTTATTTAAATTAAGGGGATATTAAATCCCACATTGTTTTAAAACCGAATAAGAAACTCAAAGATTGGAATCAGAGAGTTTCATGCCGAATATAGCATCGGCGAATACTAGCGTGAGCCAATGCAAGTAGTCCTAGTACGTAGTACAATATCGGGCGACTCGATGGAAAGGTGAGTAAAGTTCTGATCACTATTCTTGGTATTTTCCATAATGTAAAAACACATTTCCTAGGAAATGTATGCTGTTATTACATTATGGTAGGAAGTTACTACCCAGACCGGTTTCAGCCTTTTCTGAGGCTTCATCAGTGAGTAGCTAGACCAAATAGATACCAAAGGGTATAGTGTATACTGCTGTACCTTCAAATGGAGCAGAAACTGGCTCTTTAGTTGAATAATAATGGTGTGTTAAACATTCCATCACCATAAGCAAGACCATCACCTACACTGAATATGAGAAGAAAGGGGGGGGGGGAACAGAAGCCAGAACTCTACTTCTGGAGAATGAAACAGTAGTAGCCACTTCATTGCTCCAAAAAAGCAGAGTGGTGTTTTACTAGGCAATGAAAGATACCTACTACAACTCAGTTGGTATCGATGACGCTCTTTGGCTGGAAAAAGCTGAATTTGAATTCCATCTAGGATATAAGGAACATTTTGCAGATATAAAAAGTTCAGAAAGGAAAAGGATATAAATTTTTCATGTATCAATTTATATACACTAATTAAATTCAATTAATTCAGCTAGCAGGTTCTTGGTTAGTACTTCTGGATCAACAAATTAACCAAATTGAGTAATTTGGCATATCTGGATTACATATGCTCTTCCCTTTGCCTTTACCAATTCAGATACTCTATCTGATCAAAAATATCTGGATACCCCCTTCATAGTAGTGTACAGTATATGGATATATATGCATCACAACCATTGCTCATATAGGTATAAAAGGAAGCACACAGTCTTGTAATCTTCAGAAAAACATTAATAGTAAAATGGATTATACTGAGGAGTTAGTGATGACATTGTACTGAGGAGTTACTTTAGACATGGTACTATAATAGGATGGCATTTTTGTAACTCATTTCCAAAAACTTCTGCACTGCTGCAGATACCTCCATCAACTGTAAGTGATGTTATTGCATAGTGAAATGGCTAGGAGCAACAACAGCATAATCGTAAGCTGGTAGGTCATATAAAATCACGGGGCAAGATCTTTGAGTGCTGAAAAGCATGTGGTATGAAAAAAAGTGTCTGTCCACAGTTGAGAATGTTTTCATATTTCACTCGTATCTTTACAGATGACTTTCTGTAAAGATATGTAAAGATGACTTGCTGACTTTCTCTTGCTTTGATCTTTAAAATTTTGTTTTTTCGACTGCACCATTAAAGATTGCTCAAAGGAATTGTTTGTCTTTCCGAGACATGCAAGAGAAATATTCAGTGGAACACCAAAATATCTCTTAACTTTTTCAAAGTCAAGCAATGTTTTAAAACTTAATTTCAGTCAGTCGTGGCTATTCTACTTTTCAGGACACACAGGTTCTATATTTTTATGAGACAGTGCATCGGTAAGGGAAAATCAGGCAAGTTGTTAACAAACAAAACAATTTATTCATTCTAAGTCAAGGTAATTACAAAGGTTAAAACTACACATATCAAACTATCTGGCTCTAATTCACTCAACTAAGTAAATGGAGACAATGTAAATCACGTGTCTGGTCCTCCACTCGATTAAATTAGCATTTTCTCGTTTAAGCTTAATGACAATTTATACTTTCACATAGAAATCAGACATGTGGATAGACTTATTCACACTCTAATTTATTTTAACTCAGACTATAAACAGAATTAGGCATAACTAAACTTTACATTCAATTTTCCTTTTATCACATAGCATTAGCTAATTCCTCAGAATTCTGCAAACAGCTAGTTCACAATTACTTAGAAGTGCAGCTTTCCGACTTCACAACTGTTCTTTATGCTAACAAACTATAGGATCAACAATCTTTGTCTTAAATTTCACAATCCAAGAAAGTTCTACATAAACCTTACTTCCAACCTTCTCAGCCAGTTCAGTATACAAGATCCTAGAGATCACGAACAGGTTCCTCTTCTTTCCGGTTAAAATCACAAACGGGCACTATATCATGGCCGCGATGATACAGCATACCCTAGAGATCTCAAGGAACTTTGCGGTGAGACTTCTGGAATAGACTGTCACTGCTGTTATGAACCTCCTATCATCATCGGACTTCTGCTGGTGGGAAGCGACTCCCCATCCTTGGAACAGCTGGACAGAGACCGGAATCGAGACCCAGGAACAGAGCGCTTTGGCCCCTCGATTCTTCCCTTTTATCCTACTCTCATGACCTTGGAACTCTTTCAGATTGGGTCGCCTGGATTTTCTTGGGGGGGGGGGGTCTTCTCCGCCACCCCGCTGTCGCTGGGCTTTGGCAGGAAAACCCGTAATTCATTAACCTTCGCGATTTGCGCTAGCCTCAGGTCTATATGTGTAATATTGTCTGAGCTATTTCTTTGTTTGTACAATTTCAGTGGTTCTTAAATATTTTTAACAAATTATTCTAATATTTTATCAGATTTAATACAGTAAAAAAATGAGTTAAACGTTAATACAATTACAAGTATTTTGCATAATTTTTAATATTCCCAAGTAAAATCGATATAGAAGAATTTTGTTCTAAATTCTTTCTATACAAGATTTTACAGGACCATGATCAGTGAATGATATTGCAATGAAATTTTCAACGACATGTTTGATTGTTCTGTGGTGCTATAGACGAAGAATTCATTTTTATGGATGACAATGCCACACTACATCGTACACGAGCAATGGAGATACTTCTGGAGACTGAGGATATTAATCGAATTGACTGGCGAGCACACTTCCCAAATCTCAACCCCATTGAACATGTTTGGGATGCAATAGAGAGAGATGCATTGCTTCTCAAAATTCCCCTCCAGAAAACAAAGAATGTCTTATCCTTGCTCTCAAGATGCAGTGGGTTTGCCTCAAGAACTCCTGAATCACTTGGTGCTAAGCATTGTACGACATTTTGAGAGTTGCATAGCAGGTCAAGAGTGGACATATTCCATACTTAAATGTCTCTCTGTATAGTTTTCTGTAAGCACTGTACATTAATTCCTTAACTACATCCTTAGGAAATTTGTAACTTTTGCCAAAAATGCATTGCAATTTAATTGGTACAAAATTTATAACACATTGTTAGTGTAATATAATCTATTAGTATGCTGGCAATAAATCTATGTCCACATTTGGCTGTAGTCATGAAAATGAAAATTTTTTCATATACAGATAAAAATGTAGTTCGTCCTTAGCTTTTGGGAAAAAGTTCATCTGTACCCTTCATATTATAGTGAGAGTTGGAATGAGCAGGTGTTCAGATATTTTTGATCAGATAAGCTTGCAGTTCTCATGCACACTAACTCACAATCATGAATCTTGAGTTTTCAATTAACCTTAATCTCTAATTACAAATAAACTGAAATACTTGGACTTACCTAACATTTGGCGCATGAGATATATTAAGATCTTCAAGATCAATCTCTTCAAATAATTTGGTAACATCCCATAATTTTACACAGTTATCAAGTCCTCCTGAAATGAAAATATTACTTTAATATAAATACTACACTATATATCTTGATATACTGTAGTATTAACAGAATTATTATCTGGTATAGTACCCAGAAAGTGATGGGTAAATATACCCCAGAGTGGATGTATCAGGTACTATACATCTATTCTTCCAGCATAGTTAAGATATTATCACTGGTGTCCAATCAACAAATTTGTTCAAAATTGATGTCATTCATCAGGTCTCAAATCAAATATTAGTTTTCTGTATTCTAAAGCAATCCTAACATAAATCCATTTATATCTTGGTCTATCTCTGAGTCTCTTTTCCAACATGTTTGCCAACTTTTCATTTCCTATACTGTTTAACTGACAGTGCCATCTTAGATTAAAGTGGCTATGTGGAGCTAATCTAAGAATGTTAATCTAAGGTAACTGAATATAATTTTGCATTTCGTTATGATATTTTAATTTTTAAAAGTCCTTCCCTAATATTATCTGTTTAATCTTCCAATATTCCTCAAAATTCTCATTTTCTGTTATTTCTAACAACTCTCATATCCATATGTTAGTAGTTTTTTGACTGATTTCTCTTGTTCTTATACATTTATTCAGCTGGTTCTTAAACAGAATTTATTTGATTAACTGATTCCACATTTAGTTAATATCTTTATTAAAGACTGTGCCTAAATAGCTAAAATGTATTACTTATTCTACATGTTCACTATTGAGAATGAAATTATTTTCTATCTTCACAGTTTTTGCCTTTTTGATGCTGATTTCCAAATTTATTACAGCAATTATTAATTTGGCTAAAAACTGTTCAATATGATTTCTTAAAAGGATATGATCTATTATTATTAATTATTAATAACGATGAATAATTAATAATAATTATTAACTATTATTAAAATTTTATTAATATTATATTACAATTAATATAAAAGAGGAGCAGAGAATAAGTTGTAAATATATATACACTGTACACCCACAGATGTGAGACCCTTCGACACTTCTGCGCATGTCAGAAGAAGGAGAATCCATTCCAATAATAGGGTAATCAATCTGTCTTGTGGGATGAGTTGTTTATTATTACACATCAGAAAATTAACTTTTCTTTTATGAACATTGTAGTTTTTAAAGTGGTAACTATTTTGCTTGTATAACAGTTGGAAAAGTTTACGTATAAAGCATGTGATTTTGCGTGTTGGTGACCAATTCGTACATCTTTTATTTCTTTCTCCCCTTCAGCATGAATTGACTCTTCTTGGTATGTTGCCAGACTAGTCTCGGATCTGTGGTCGAATAGTAAATATTCTATATTATCTGAAATAAACATTCTTTGAAACCTACTAAGTCGTCACCCCCCCCCACACACACACATACACCTTTTTTTTTTTTTTTTTTTTTTTTAGGCTGCCATGTCAGTTGTGAAGCTCAGTGAGATGTGGAACTTTTTCACAAAGACTTTTTCATAATTCCCTTCCATTTTCTGCATGACTCCAAGACATGCAGAAAATGATAAGGAAGAGAGATGTGGGATTTTGCAACATCATCCTGTCAATACTATATCGTCCTGTGAAGATCTATCTTCAGTGTTTCTTGCTAAATAAGCCACTTGTGATAAGCAAAATGAGATAACCTGATTCCAAAAACACAGAATCAACAAACTGCTTTTCTCACAGCACTGAGTTTGTGATAAACCAAGGAATAAGTAAAATGTAGGACTGTGTATAGTTAATGCTAATGATATAACTACACTGTAAAAATAAATTATCACAACTTCAGTCTATTCATACTTCTTCTACCTGCTTATGTTTCACTGCAACACTGAGACCTAATTATTAACCAAAACTTAATTTCTGCACTTCTTCCTCCTACACAAAATGCATAATTACTTAAATGCCCCCCCCCCCCATCCCTTCTCTTTCTGCTGCTTTTTGTTTTCTAATATTAAGAAATGATATTAATATGACCTGTCCAGACAGTTATTTCAATTACTCTTACAACCTGAGTCCTTAAAGTTAACTACTATTTTGTGTTAAATTTTTAAAATCTACTATTCTAAATCTTTCTTCAGTTACTTTATTATCTTATTTCAATCCTTCAATAATAATGGAGAAATCCATTTACAGCCAATTTTCTCACACACAGTGAACAACAAATTCTTCTTATTATTTTATTTATTTAGCTTTGAAGTGAAAGTACGTGAGATCGATTAATTTCAATAAACTTAAAATTATGTTGACATAACTGCATTTAATAAGAACATACATCACACCATTTCCCAAACTTCACACACCTGCAAACCAATTTTTTTTGTGTAATTTTTTGCCCTTACATATACAAATATGTATCTCCATAGTTTGTTGAATTAAATAAGTAAATTGTAATAACAACAAAAATCTTTGATATTTTTAATAGAGTAATACAATAATCTACCATTTATCTGACCTCAAAACAATGATCTTTCAACTAATCGACTCTTGCATGTCAACTGACTTCTGGTAGAGTGCCATGTAATTGTCTGACCCTTCAATTATCAGAACTCAAAATTTTCAAGGATTGGATAAATGGTAGATTACTGTATTGATCAGGCAAATGGCCTGAATTAAGTGTGTATTTTCTACATGTTTGTATGCTCTGCAAGCAATGGCTAAATATTTCTGAAGTTTATTATTATTTTTTTTTTTTTACTTCACAGGTCTACTAACAGGTCACATGCCATATTTGAATTTTTATATTTCTTAGGATGGATGTTTTTTTCCCAATGGACCATGGATCACACTTTGGGAAATACTTCAGAACATGTATTGCAACAAATTTACAGCTTAAAACTTAAAATTATAGTTGATTTTCATAGCTTTTTGGAAGATGATAGAGATATTCTCCACTCAACCAAGCATGCCCAATGTCCATTAAATTTTTTAACCTCATAATGGCAAACTTTAACTTTACAATCCCATTCATGTAAAAGTCAGAAATATTAGTGAAGCCTAGCTGCTTGAAATTAATGTATTTAAGGAAAAAAGCCATATTCATACAGGATTCCTTCATATATATATATATATAGTAGATATTACTTGAAAAAATTTGTTTCCAGTGACTAAAAGCATGACCTTCAAATGAAGTTCTGATGTGTCTATAACACATCAATCTTTGAACACAGTTTTGTATACTGCTAGTTCAGTGTTTTGGCTAATTTCCATTTTAGTCATATAAATGTATTCTACTAACATCCCACCACCATACTAGCTATGCATATTCTGTTGTCTATTTCCATATTTAATTTACCATCTTCACTAAAAATCATGTCTAAATAGTTGAAATATTCAACTTTTTCTATAGATTCTCCACTGGGAATGCAGCTGCAATTTTTTTTCATAGTTTTGGTCTTTTTGCTGATGATATTAATACCAACTTTGTCAAATGTCAAAGCTATTATTCAATTTAGTTAAACAATCCTGCAACACCAGATTTGTTTAGGAGTACATCTATATAAGAAAGAACTGAAAGAAAGAACTAAGTTTGATATTTCCAATTCTGGTAGCAGGTTTAATCACATCAATATCAATATGGGTGAAATATACCACTCCTCATGAACTTTGTACCCATCATATATTTCAATATAATATCAATGGTATTAAAATTTAATATGCACTTCACATCCATGGCAACTTTGGCATGTATAATGTCAAAGTTGATGATGAATAACAGTGGAGATAGTGTGCACCCTTGTACACCTGATTTTTACATTGTACCATCTTCCTGTATTTCCTTCAATTCTAACTGCTGACTTAAAACTTAAATACAGACTATGTATTGTTGCTTTATATAATATTCCTATTTCCTGATGTCACTGAAGCATTTTGAAAAACTTTTCTCTCAATACTTTATCATATGCTTTTTTTTTCAGACTTACAATACTTAAGTACAGATCCTCATTATATTCCCACAATTTCTGAACTTTGTCATATATCACTTACCTGAAATCTTCATAATGAACTAAACGTGCAGATTGTAAAAATTTAGGTTTTACATCATAAAATATGTCTCTGATACCTAGTGTTTTCTATAGCAATTATTGAAATATGAGATTATATAATCTCATATTGAAATATGAGATTATATGAGATTATAGGGGATCTAAATAGTAGAGTAGGAAATGATTGTGAGACATACAAAAATATTTTGGGAAAATTTGGAGAAAAGAGCAAAGCTAATAATAATGGCAAATATCTGTTGGATTTCTGCTCAGGACATGGACTGGTTATTACTAACACCATGTTCCAACATAAAAATGTGCACAAATTCACATGGAGAGAAGAGGCTAGGAATAAGAAAAGTCTCATTGACTATGTTATTGTTGATAGTGATGTTTTCTCCCTGGTGCAGGATACCAGAGTGTACAGAGGATTTGAAATTGGAAGTGATCACTATTTAGTCTTGAGCAGGATAAAATTGAATTTCATATTGAAAAGAATAACATGTAAGAAAGTTTTAAAGCGAATAAAAGTTGAGCAGCTCTCAGATGTGAACTGTAGACTAAAATACAGAAATATTATTGAAAAGAAAATGAAAGAGTTTGAGAACAGGAATCAAGCCTTGGAGATTCAGTGGCAAACTCTGAAGGAAACATTGATTGATTCTGCCAGAGAGGCATGTGGTGAGGTTGTGTGCAAGGATAAAAAAATCAGAACTCCCTGGTGGACACAGGAAGTTAAAGAGGCAGTGAAGGAAAAGAAGAAAGCATATCAAAAGTTCCTGGCAAATAAGTCAGCTTTTACTCTTACAGAATACAGAGACAAATGTAAGAAAGCTAAACAGTGTGTAAAACTAGCTAAACAAAAGTCATGGGAGGACTTTGGCAAGAATATAGAAAATAAATATCAAGAAGGTGGCAAAATATTCTGGAGGTTGTTGAAGAAGCTTAGGAATGGAGGAAAGAGTGCTGTAAAAGGAATTAGAGATGATAAAGGTGACATGAAAACGGGAGAAAAATATATCCTTGAAGTATGGAGTAATTACTTTGAAAAACTGCTAAATGAAACAAGAAGTGATGACAGCACAGTGGTAAAAGACATTGACCAGGCATGCAGTCAGGAATACATATCCATACACGAAGTAGAAAAAGCCATCAAAGGCTTGAAATGTGGAAAGGCAGCAGGAGTAGATGATATTCGACCAGAAATGCTGAAGTATGGTGGTATAAGAGTCTTACAGTGGCTGCACTGCATAGTTCAGAAAGCCTGGACAGAGGGACGAATTCCCGATGATTGGAGTAGAGCTCTCATAGTACCCATATATAAAAAGGGAAATAAAACTGCATGTGAGAATTAAAGAGGTATTTCCCTACTGAGTGTTCCTGGCAAGATCTATGCAAGTATACTTGAGAAACGGTTGAGAAGAATTGTGGAAGAAAAGCTTGGTGAAGAACAAGCTGGATTCAGGCCAAATAGAGGCTGTCAGGATCAGATCTTCACTTTACGACAAATAGTCGAGAAAGCATGGGAATATAACAAAGATCTGTATTTAAGTTTTGTCGATTTGGAAAAGGCATATGACAAGGTGCCAAGAGAGAAGCTATTCAATACGCTGCAGTTATATGGTGTCAATGGGGCATTATATCAAGCAATACTTAGTCTTTATTTGAGTTGTGAGTCAGCAGTTAGAATTGAAGGAAGTACAGGAAGATGGTTTAATGTTAAATCTGGTTTAATGTTAAGCAGAGCTAATCTCAGATGGTATGGTCACTTAAATAGAATGGGAGAGGAAAGATTAGCAAAACAAGTGTTCTCTGCCAGGTTGGCAGGAAAACGACCCAGAGGAAGACCAAGATATAGGTGGATTGATACGGTACAAAGTACCTTAGATGATAGAAATATAAGATCTGATAATGTTGGAGTCTTGACAAGTAACAGACTGATTTGGAGGAAAATTGTAGATAGGAAGTTAGTTATGATGTAAATTTTTCATGTAGTACTATCATATCCTGTACACGCATTGAGGGTACATTGCAGGAATTTGATGATGATGATGATCATTATCATCATTAAAAACAATAGTTATGTAAAGGCATGAAACAGTTTGCTACCAGAAGCAAACTTTGGCAAAAACCATTTGCCCACAATCACTGTAGCACCAATCTCTCTTTTCTACATTCCTTAACTTTATTTTTTTTTTTTACACTTACGTATTCTAATCTCCATATAGTTTTTTTCATTTGCAAAATTCTTCATCGCAAGTACTATCTTCTTTCATTCGTTTTGATCCTGAGCTCTCTAAGCTAAATCAAAGTTTTTCATTTCATTTGGTATTGGCAAGGTCACCTTTGTTAAATCTTGAATAAAAGGGATTTTAGTAATATAATACTTTTTATTCAGATTTTACAAGTATACTAAATCCTGCTAAAATACTTGTATATCAATGAATAAACTTGGTGTAATTGTAATAGAAATAATGTGGGTTTTTTTTTGAATTAAGAATAATGTATTATCAATAGTTTTGTGTAAGAACAAGAGAGATTGTATTGTGTCTAAGTATGCCATGGTGAACAAAAAAAATTCCAGACAGAATAGGAAGATTAAGTCATGACCTGAGGCTACTGTATGTGTGCAGCACGATATTACATGGTGGGTCTCTCATCTAATTGCACCGATAGACATGGGTGTCAGGTGCAGAAAATTACGGTACCGAGTGGACGATGACATCATAAAAACGAAGGTCATCGGAACCGTATAAAAAAGAGTTGCTGAGTCGAGTTCGAAGCTTTTTGGTAGGGACTCGCAGTTTTTTTTTGTTTTACGTAATCGGTTCCTAGGAGATTGAGTTGGAGTATTGTTCTATTCGCGGGGCAGCGAATCACATGGAGCTCCGATGAGAGAATTTGCCGGTTTTAAGGTTAAGGTAAGTCACGAATTCGGGATGATCGTTAACGACAGTAAGTTTCGTTGTTGTCGTAAGTGATGAATAGTTACCTTATTCAGAGATCTGTACTCATGATGCAAATCCCAGAAGAACGATACATCGAAGGCGAGTCGAATTAGGAGGAACCAAATACCGATGTTCAAAGCTGTAGCAGTCAAGTTGTCCGCAAATACCTAGGAAGAAGTTGCGTTAATCTACAAAAGGGATGTCCACGTGCAGTAACGGAAACTAGAAGGAACAATCAGCTATAGAGGGTCTGACTTCATGAAAAGTAAGAACTTTTCATTAATTTGTCTGAGATCAATATAGATTGTGACGGTGATTTCAGTTAATGGAATTGTTTTAATGTTAACGATACAAGACTTTAGACCTTTAGCCAACATTTGATTTAATTTACTAAATGTAAGAGAAAGCTTAGATGAATTGTAATGGGAATCTAATTGCACTTGAAATTTGTAGTAAATCGTTAAGGTAGAAGTCAGGACTTTGATACATATTTCTCTAGCAAAGATCTTTATTATTAGAAGTGTAAAGTTTCAAGCATTATTGTTAATTATAAATCGATGTATTGTATTGAAGTTAATTAAGGAGGAAGTGAGACTAAATCCACTTATTTGTATTAAGTAACTGGGATATGGGCAGATTGAAATTTTGTTATATATCATGAGAAATACCTATTGTGAAACTTATCTTGTGTGTTTAGTTTAGCTTATTTAATTTAGAGGACCTTTCAACTAGTTTAAGTTTTGTTTAATGTGTATCGTATTTAGTATGAATAAATTTCTTTGTCTTTTAACCCAAAATACATGTCTAATCATTTAAGTCAATGCACCACCTGCTATAATTATTGAACATGTATATATAAGAAGCGCGGGAGTTTAAGATAGGAAACGCTTACGACTGCTATTTAGAAAGATTAGCGAGAACTCATTTAACTTTGATATAATTTTGAAATAGTAGTAACCTGTAGTTCAAATCTCTGACAAGAATTTCTCTCTTGTATAGGAATTAAGATGGCGCAGCTAAAAAAATAAATGCTCTTAATTCCGAAAAGGACTTGACCTCAGAGTTTTAATCAGGGAGAAATTGGTTCTAGCCTGGGGCATTCTCTTTGTTTAAGTTTTGCACATGCTTCAAAATTTTGAAAGATAAGCCAATGAAGGTTATAGAAAAGGGTGCAGCAGATAAGAACTTGATTGGAGTTTTAAAGTAAGATAAGAATTTTGTTACTTAGAAGAAATTAAAGAGTAAATAAGTTATACAAATAAATATATTAAGGAACAACCACACATATTTAACACCTTCCATCAGATCTCATCTTAAATGCTTGTTTAATCATCCTTTTCATGTGCCAAGGCATTTCAATCTGGTAAACCATAATTTTATCAGTTTTTAATAGAAATCTGAATTGATTATGTTATCCCTGGTATCCTGTTATCTCTATTTGGAAAAGTATTTGGAGCTGATAACAGGTCCAAATGCTCTAAGAATTTAATTTTCAGATTTATAAGGATTTTTTCATTTTGGTCTGTTATACTACATGTTTCATCTCCATGTAGAACAATAATCAACTGATTGTTTCAGTTGACTTATTGTTCAGGCCGGTTGTCCAAGTTGTTGTTAGCGTATTCGCTCTCCAGTCAAAAGGCTGAGGGTTCAAATCTCGCTGTGGGCTTGGATGTTTGTGATTGTCTGTGAAAATACTAGTGGTAGTGGTGGGCAGTAATGCCATTGGTGGATTGTGGGTGGTGGAGATAGAGAGTTGTAGAGTAGATGCCCTCTCTCGATGATCTTTGGATTCCCTGGAGATGTCAAGTAGTAGTAATAATAATAACTGTTCTGTATATTTCTATTTTAATTCTGTTTGAGAAAATTTTCAAAGAAATTAATTGTTCAGGTAAATGATAAGCTCTATTTGGTATCGTATTCCAACTTGTATTTCTGAACTAATTTATTATCTGTAGTAATTTAATATTCCAAGATAACTGAAGTAACAGCATTTTTAAATTACTAGTTATTAATAGTAAACTGGTCTTTTACTCTTGGCTGCATTTCTACATACCTTTAATCTTTTAGAGTACATTCAAGAAAATAATGATAGTGCTGAAATTTCAGTAACACCATGTTTAGTTACATTTTAAACAGCTAAACTAAGGTACAAACAAAAATCAGTCAATTCAATATCTCGATATTCAGGAATTTTGTAGAGTTCAGACAAATTCATGCTATAGTTAATGCTAATGACAGGCTTACACTTTAAAAACTAATAATTACAACTTTGAGTAGCTTACTGCAAGATTACCTAAACATGGAACTGCCTTATTATTATTATCCCTGATAGTAGGTAGCTACAAGTGTTGTTCAAATGCAATACAATTATGACATATCCAGGCATATTCAGCTATTCTAAGATGATCAAGTTTGTGCATGAATGGCCACTTCAGAAAAAATCCTTCATGACTTGTGAACAAAGGTAGACAACTGATTGTAGTATGATGGTTTGGGGAATGTTTTGTACAAAAGGGATTGCTACTCATCATTGAAGGATACTTTGTTAGTAACAATACTACTGGCTTTTTTTTTGTGTGTGTGTTCAGAAAGTAATGAATCATTTCAGGATTCATTACTTAATAGTTCAATCTTGTGGAACTACTATACAAATAAGTCAGATAGTTTTATGACTTGGCTATTCACCTTGACCTGAAGCCTTAATAGGGTAGCTATAATTACATGAAGAGTAGCTTAATATGATCTTAATTTGTTTTCTAATTTTTTGTTGGGGAATGTATATTGTCCCAATGAATTTTTTTTTTTTTTTTTTTACTATTAACATTTTCTGCATAAAATTTCAAAATTAATAGCTGGCAATTTCAATTCCTCTCCTCCCACCCACTTAGAAGAATTACTCTCTATTATAATTTAT
This sequence comes from Typopeltis vanoorti, assembly GCF_054136105.1. NCBI lineage: Eukaryota > Metazoa > Arthropoda > Arachnida > Uropygi > Thelyphonidae > Typopeltis > Typopeltis vanoorti. The sequence continues at coordinate 160,880,771 of NC_143550.1, forward strand.
AGCATTATGTCATATTTCTACTGAGAGTTAAAATGTTTGAGAAAAGACAAAATGAAAATAGAATAAATATCTTTCTATATATTATAAACTGTTATAATTCACCTGATGCCAAGATGCTGCCATCCCTGCTAAAACACAGTGTATAAACAGTATTTGTGTGATCACTGAGTTCTGCCAAAAGATGACCATGAGCTACATCCCACACCAGAATCTTCTTGTCATGACCTAAGATTAAAAAATGTAATTAGGAATGACATACAAACAGTGATATTAAACATAAATTGAGAATTATTAAATAGGTAAAAACCTACCTTTATAATTTATCTTATAACTCATCATTATATTACAAAGAAAACAACTGGGATGATACTGGTATCCATTTAAAAATGGTGAATCTATCAAGATGAGCAATGTCATAAAATGTATTTTTAAAGGATTTACAAATGACAAAAGGAAATTTATGGCAATTAACTGTAAGTATGGAGGTATTCTAAGTAATAACAGGAAGGAGTGTTCGCATTAACAAAAGAGGAGAGTCAGCATCAAATTACACTTTGAATGTTATTTTGTTCTTATACAAATTAAAGAATAAGCTCAAGTAGAAAGTTTTTCTGCTTGCTTACAAAATAAATTGTACTATCCAAAAAAATCATATTCTTGTTTTAATCCTTAACTCAGGGATAAGCAAATGCAGTTTATGCACAAACTATCTTCGTGTCTAGACTATTTACATATACGGGCTTCTGACTTTGCATCCTGGGTCTAGGTCTCACGGATGAGACCCTCAATAAAGGTTGAAACCTGGTCTGGGTAGTGACCCAGTAAATACTTGCTATTATTATTAGCTTTGCCCTTTTCTCCAAATTTTCCCAAAATGTTCCTATATGCCTGGTGGGATTCATTTCCTACTCTGCTGTTCAAATTCCCCATAAGGACCACTTTTTCCATTATGTTAACTGCCTGTTCTAATGATTCAAAAAAATTCTATTTCTTCCTTAGAAGAAACTTCTATGGGACCATAAGCACAAATAAGTTTCATTGTCCGTTTCCTGATTTCGAAGTTTGTCCACATAACCCTACTTGAAACTGCTTTCCAATCACAAAGTATGTCTTCATGTTTGGTATTAAATGCTATCCCTACTCCTTCCTTTCCTTGATCATTATTGCCTGAAAATAACATCCTATACTTATTATTTAGTAAGATCTCCCCTGTTTTTGTCTTGTCCCAGTAATGCCAATTATGTCCATATGGTACTTTTCCAATTCTTCTGCAAGTTCTATTTCTTTTCTATTAATACTCCTTATATTGATTATTCCTATTTTCAGTGCTTCTGATATTGGGTATATTATTCTTCTTCTAGATGTTGAGTTGGAGCTTGTTCCAGTAGTTAACTTTTCACTGTTCGCCCTGGTTGATGAAAACAGCAGGGACCTTGTTTAACTGGGCGACACTCCTGCTGGCATGAAATTTCATCATGTTGTACTATCATATGTGTTTGTAGCTTAAGCCAATTTGGTCGGCTAAGTCCCAAATTGCCAGTCCATCTTTCTTCATTCAGTAGGCGGATGGACTTAGAGTTAGTAGATATCTAGTAGATACCTACTAACGGGGAACACCACATGAAGATGAGGATTGTACATTAGGTCAGAAGCCTCAGTTGGTTTTCCACATGCCTGAAAGGTGATGTGGAGGTCTCTTCCCAATTATTTTGCTTTGACTCTTTAACTGTTAGTGGTGCTTTTTAAAATTAATCATTTTATTGCATGTTATTTGGTGTCACTTATTAATGTATTGAGAATGCCCTGATACCTAGGAGAAAATTTTATGCAATTAAATTTACTTCACATAAGTTTGAGTTTCTGTCATTAATTTCTACAAATATAGGATGATGTATTGTATCATGTCCAACAGGGAAGTACAAAATAACACTGGCTTGAATGTGTTAAGACAATCATTATAGAAATCTTGATGTTTAAATCATTTCAGTACTAGGAAGTTTGCCAGTAGAAAGTGTTAAGAGAAGTGACTCAAATTGGCAATCCAATGATGAAGGGCAGAAGGCAGATCAATCACAGCTTGATAAGCAGGCCTTTATATAAACCCAATCAAATGGATCTTGCTAAAGACGCCATGAGTGTCAAAGGCAACCAGCCACAAAAAGGTTTAAAGAAACATGGTACCTCTCGACAATTCCAAAGGCGTTTTGATTGGTTTAGGTCTCCTTGCACATTAAAGGTAAACAAGGAGGCTAAAAGTGCTGTGTGGAGTAGGATTTGCATAATCATAAAGGTGACTGCCAATTAAATGGTGAAATTCCAGGAAGTGAAGAGGGGTACGGTGATGATCTCCTCCACTGCTATCAAGAGTAATGAGGTAAGGGCAACAAGACAGCAGCATGAGGCTGACTTTTAACTCCCTTTATTGGAATGGGGTGAATACAGGCTTGCTTCCATGATGTTGGATAGATACCAGAGTATAACAGATGATTGTTAATTAAGGAAAACACACTTTCAGCACATCTGGGAGGATATCATCTGAAGAAGACTTGGTGGTATCCAAGTTAAATCCTTCTAATATCTTTCCCACAAAAGATCAAAATAGACTTTTAGTGAGCTATTCTTGGCACAATGAAAAGTGATTTGCATTGTTGTCCATATGGTGATTTGGCAAAGTGATAAAGAGGCTGTGAAAAGGCTTGCAAAGAAGAGTTACAAAGATGATAATGGGATTTTAGAATGTATATTATGAGGATAAATTGAGAGTATGTGAACTGCAGACATTGGTAGACAGAAAAAAGATGATGAGAGGACAAGGAAGTTAAGTTTGCATACAGTTAAGAAAGGGATAAGATCTAGATTTTTCTCTTATAGAGCTGAGCTGCAAGTAAGTGGAACAGTTTGCCTGTTGAAGCAGCAAGTGCATGTAGTGTGAATGAGTTGAAGAAAACATATGACAGCTGGTGAGTGCTATGTGTGGCCTCCCTCAATGAGTCCTTGACTCCCTGGATGTCTAATAATAATAATAATAATAAAAGAGTTGAAAGAGAAGACTGACACTAGTAAAACACTTGACCAAAGACTAGTGACTGCAGATATGAGAGTCCTGAGAAAGATTAGGAGCATGAACAGATGGCATCAATGGCAATATCATATTTAAAAACGAGGATATTAGGAAAGAACTTGACATTGCAGCATCAAGGAATGCGTTAGCAGAGCTAATCTCAGGTGGTATGGTCACTTAAACAGAATGGGCGAGGAAAGATTAGCCAAACAAGTGTTCTCTGCTAGGTTGGCAGGAAAGAGACCCAGAGGAAGACCAAGATATAGGTGGATTGATACAGTAAAAAGTGCCTTAGAAAATAGATATATAAATATAAGATCAGACAATGTTGTAGCTTTGACAGGTAACAGATTGATTTGGCAGAAAATTGTAGGTAGGAAGTTAGTAATGATGTAAGTTTTTCATGTAGTACTATTTGAGGGTAAATGCCAGGAATTTGATGATGATGATGGGTAGTTTTCAGTATTGAGACTACATTATGATGTAAATAAAGTTTAATAAAAATAAGCAATTAAAACCCCAACAAATTTCTTAAGCCTTACATCATCAGGAGTACAGAAAAGTTTTACACAACAAAAGCCTATTAACAATTAATTACACATATTAGATGTTTAATAACTTCACAACTGTTACATATAATTGATAAACCACAATATAAATGATAAATTTGTTACCGTATGCATGTTGGAACATTGCTAGTTGTTGCTATCACATTCTGTGGTATCACACGTGTTATATCCTAGGTCTGTGGCAGATAAATTTTTGATGAAAGCAGACTATACTTGATGTAAAATTAAGCCTTGATTTTTATTGCACTGTGCAGGGATCCTAATAATTTCCAAGGCTGCTTTAAATTTTCTTGTAAAACAATTATGATCAATATATGACATTTTTGTTTGTTGCCAAAGTATTTGATGGCCTGTAGTAGTTGTGCGGAATGCCTGGCCTGATTTATATTCTCTTCTTTTTTTGACGTCTTTCACATGTTCAGACATGTGGATCTCTTCTGGCCTTCCTGTCTGGCCTACATAACAAATGCCACAAGAGCAACAAATCTCATAAATACCTGCCTTTTTTCTTGGGGTGATGTGGAGGTTTTGGAGGATGTAGGAATCTTGAGATTTTTTTGTAAAGGTTAAAAAAGCCACTTTTACTTTGTATTCACAGAGCAATGCAGCCACTTTGTGACATTCTTGATGTAAAACAGGATGATTGCATTCTTGAAATCTTGTTTAAGTAAGGGCATTGCAGGAGATGTACTAAGAATTTTTCTGATTGTCTTGGGTTCATAACCATTGAGTGCGAGATTCTGTTTCAAGTAATGCCTTTATTCCTTTTAATATATGTGCTTGATATATTGTATGCCCTGTCTCGTAAAGTTTTAATTATGTGTATAATGCCGTTGCTCTATGAATACATGCAGAAAATTTGCAAAATTAGTTGATATCCAAAAGCTAATTACTATTATGCTTGAAAAGGAAAGTTCATAACCAACATGGACACTAAGTGCAAAGGAAAGTCAAAAAATTAAGAACATAAATTAGTATGGAAAGAAGTACACTTGGTATCACAAGACTAGATCACAAAAGGAATATGTGAATTAAGAAACCAAACCAATTCAAATCAAATTCAAGGTTAAAGTCTCTGGCATCACAGAAAAAGTGAAACATCTGAAGTTGCAAAGAGCTGGGCATATTGCTTAAAGACAAGATCAATGATGGACAAAAGAAGTACTGGATTAGATTCCATGGGAGGAAAAATGACCATGACATCAACCAAAATCATGCCGGATTCATTATATCATTAGATTTCCAGGAGTGACATGGGGAAGAAAATCCACTGACAGACAGTTTTGGAGACATCTTGGAAAGGCCTTCATCCAGCAGTGGATTGACAATGGCAGATTATATCATTGGTAGAGTCTGTTATAATGGTCTGTCGTCCCATCGAGTCCAACAACTCAATCTAATGAGTCCGCCACTGTTAGAGAGTCAGAAAATTAATCTCTACAACTGCATGAATAGGGGCAAGATGGGAGCCTTTTGGGTACTCCTACCTCTTCCTCCCAACTAAAAGAATTCCATCAACAGTGGTCATAATTACTGTGATGGGCACACCACTATGACAGGGTGGGTGACCACTCCATGTTTCTAAGATATAGCATGCAGCATTCTCTCCACAGGATCATCTACTTAAGGATGCAGTGTGCCGAACCTGCTCTTCAGACAGGATATTTTAAATAGATTTAAATAGTTCTCTGGAACAGCCCTTTCCCCATACCATTTTCTGAAGAACATCATCATCCAGCTATTCAAGAAATGTCAACAGGTGACATATGGTTAAGGAGAGAAAAAGGAAGCCACTAATATGTTTCTGGAACAGCTAAAAGTACACAAAGAAGAATTAATGATTAAGTTTTAAAATGTTAGGATAGTTCTGAATTAATGTCACTTTTTTTATATCAACTCTGTACACAAGGTTGTAAATCCTATAACTAATAGGGTGGCATGAATATATAAAACGTGATATAGGAATTTTGTATATGCAATTCTAATTTTCTCTTTCTTACTTCTCTAAATTTAAAGTATAAGAATACTTCTGATAATTCATATACATAATTTTAAAATGGTAAAAGTTCATGTGGTACGAACTTTTCCTCAGCTAGCATGAGTTTTCATACAACACACAATGCTCTATATTTTGTAATGATACTCTCACAGTAGTGAATTTGAATGCTGATGCATGCTTATTACCCTCAACACACACTCATTTTTTTTTTCTCAGCTGCTATAACAACAAAATTTTGATGCTCCAATTAACAGAAAACTCAAAAACAAAGATTGGTAATATTCTGGAGTTCATCTTTTGTTTTAGTGAAATTAAACAAAATATAAAATTACACAGTGACAAGGGATACTTGATTTAATCCTTACATATTCAAAGCTTGGAATATTAAACATAATTAAGTAGTCAAAAATTTAAAATACTTCAAACTGGCCCAAGAGAGGACCAAAAATGTTGTAGTTACCTATCCACATGTTTATAACTTTGTTGGGTATTTATTTCCAAGTTGCAGCTGTTTAGAATTATGGTCAAAGGTTATAAGGCCTGTATATTATATTTATTAATTGTGTATGCTTCCAGCCAGTTTACCTGTTTTTGGGAATAACATACCCTTGAAAGTCTTTGCATCCTAGATGGGATCTGAAACCTGTCATCAAAGGGCACTGTCAATGCTCGCTGAAGGCTCCACTTATTTTCAAGAATTAGTGATGATGGGAAGAATGCTTTTCCCTCTAATTTCACTAAAACAAACTTTTTTTATATTTTTTTTTGATCCTTCTGTGCCTACTAAAATTGGACAGCTGCTGCATGAACAAAATTCACTATAGTAAATCTTTTACTATAACATCATTCCTTAGTCTGCCAAAGTGAGAGTTGGATGCATTTCTATATCTTACTGCATTATTATTATACTACTTAATAATACAGCATTTTATTCAAGGAAAACTTCATTATTTTTCATTGTAATTTAAAAAAGTCACATTAGCAATGAAGAGCTGCCATAGCTCAGTCAGTATAGATCCCGGGTTCCTAACCCGTGGGTTGCAACCCAATGGGGAGCGGGGGGCATGGTTATTTTTAGCTGCAATTATTTTTATAGGAAATTTCACCACGAAGGTTTTCAACACTTAATTATTTCAGTACGGCTCCATCGCAATATTCTACTAGTGGTTGTAAGGCTGATTTTTGATAAATGAAGGGAAGTGACTTAAGATCCATTGTGGCAGATACTTAAAAAATATCAAAGGCCTGCCGTATTCATACATATTAAACATTTTATATTATTTTAATTATTTGCTATGGTGGGCCTTTAATATTTTTTCAAATTTCTGTCACGATGGACCTTGATTCACTCCCTAAAAATAAAATATACAAATGCAGTGTTATCATTCTATGTTACAAATAGTAAACTGAAAAAAAATGTTCACATCAAAATTCATTTTTAATCGAGGAATCTAAAGATGAACTGGATAAGAATCTGAAGGAAGAGATTACTGGGCACCTTGAATCCCTTGAAAAGGATATTCAGCAGTATTTCCCTGAGCTTACAGAAGAAGCTATGCTGGTATGAAACCATTCTCTGCTTCCCTGAATATAGTCAGCATTCTAAAAGTTGCTGACTCAGTTCTAGTGTGCTATGTATCAGTCATATCCAAATGTCACCATGCTTAACTTTAGAGTTTTACTTCCATTTGCCTCTACATATCTCTGCGATAGTGGATTTTCAGCACTTCATATCAAAACAAAGGAGAAACAGACTGAATGTTGAGGATGACATGAGGTTGGCTTTAACAAACTCAGCCACGAAATTTGAAACTGGTTGCCCAGAAGCAAGTAAAACAACTGCATTAAATGTTACTTTAATTAAATATTTGGTTAGAATTTTTTTCAGAATTATATTCTGAAAAATTTATTTTTAACATGTTTTCTTTATCCTATTAAAAATGCCTTTTTATACAAATGTGGCAGGAGTCACAAGTTACTTGGCTATTATGAAAGAAGGTCACGACTCAAAAAAGACTGGAAAATACTGATATAGACAATGCTTTTTGGTTGGAATTCTGCCTAGGATGGGAAGAAGTTCATCAGGGTTTTACAACTGAAGGTGAGTTAAAGTCTCTCATATGGAGGTGGCAGGGCTTTTCCCTACTGAAAACTCAGCTTTTCATCACATTTACACACAGCAGATGATGTAGACTTGATTAACTGCCCTATCATAAACAGTAATGAGGTTTCAAAGGAGCCAAGTTACTTGGCTGTGAGAGGTCCACTGAGCTTAACATGAAGAAGGAAGAAAGAATATAAAAAAGAAAGGAAGAAGTTTTTTTCCTTTCGATGTACTTCCCCCACTCTGCTTTTAATGTGCATGCAAGTAAAACATCACAAGTGATATATATATATATATATATATATATATATATATATATATATATAACAAATATTAATACTGACTTACAGGAAATGCAGCTATTCATCAATGATGATCTAAAGTCAGCATAGGTGTGTGTGTGTGGGGGGGGGGGTTAAACCTATCACTTGCCTGTTTGCAGATTTTACGATCATGAGAAATGAAGAAATAAGAAAACAGTTATCCATAATTAACATAACAAAAGACATCACAAACTATAGAAAAAAACTGGAAAAAACACATAGAAAGAATGAACGAGGACAGATGGCCAAATATTGCTTGGAAATATAAACCAAAGGGACATTGATCAAGAGGAAGACCCAGGAGGAGATGGGCAGAAGACTTTTTAAAACCCTTGAAAACATTACAGGCAAACAATTGCCTAATACGGGAAGCAAAGAAGAAGAAAAGTGCAGATTTTTTTCTTTTTAAGTTGTCTGTTTATTAATTGCTGTAAATCATCTTCAGACATATTTGTAAATAATGATACTGATAATATCTTTATAGTACAGTTTTTGGTTATGCAGTTTTTTTAATTCATTTTTAAGGTGATGAAGGTTGGAATCAGATTGTATGATTTATAGCATCACAGACAAAAATACTTCCAACATATAAACAGAAAAGACAGGAGAAGTGGATACTTCGAAGTATCCACTTTGAAGTCACCTCAACAGTGACTTCAATAGATCCAGAGGAAGGATCTATTGAAGTTTGATGAGAAATATGGGTGTCGCCAATCATAGCAGTTGCGTTTCTTTGCTAAGGTCTTCGAAGTTTAGCTACCTATGATCTCACATTTACACACAGCTAACATGCTGATTTAAACTTGTGTAGTGGTTGCTTATACAGAATAGCCCATAAGTCACAAAGAAATTTAAAATGTGAATAACTTTTTTTGATTATTAATAACCAAAACCATTCCTGTCAGAGCCACAATGGAACTCCTAAGACACATTTCTGGTGAGTGAATAATTTTGCAAAGATCTCTGTATTTTTTAAAGACCTCTCTAAAGTGGTCTTTAAAAAAGTTCGACCTCTACATGGCTTTTAAACCCCACTGGAAACTTGCTACCTTATTCAATCATCCAAAGATCAGCTCCCTCCTCTCTCAGTGCTTGGAGTATATAAAGTACCTTGTTCCTGCAAGCTGGCTTACTTCAGACAGACGGGTAGATCAGCCACTATCCGTTTAGATGAACACAAATCATACATCTGAAATCATGACTATGGTCAATCTGGCCTTGCAGACAATGTATTGGATACAACTCACAGAATGTGTTGGAAGAAAACCACCATGCTCCACCATAGTAAATTTTAAATTTACTATGGTGGAGCATGGTGGTTTTCTTTTTAAATTTCCTTTTTAAATTTACCATAGTAAATTTAAAAAGGAAAGACTGTTTTGGAATCTGCAGTGACACTCAGAAATCAATGTAATTTAAACAAATACGGATGTATAAAAATTCCCAAAATTTGGTTGTCAGAGGTCCCAATTTACATCCTAGGCAACCTACAACCCACAGAGGGAGCACCACTAGATAGGACTTTGAGAGTCACTCACATGTTTCATTTAGTATTGTGGTGTGTGTGTGTGTTACAAGTGTTATTTCTACTCCCTGAAGATGTCTGTGACTGAGACAAAACATTGGAAGCATTAAAATTAGTTTTTAATCCTTTCCTAGTGCTGTAAATACTCCATTAAACCTCCAACATGATGTCTTCCCACACTTAAGCCTTAACAATGGACAAAACATTGGAAGCATTAAAATTAGTTTTTAATCCTTTCCTAGTGTTGTAAATACTCCATTAAACCTCCAACATGATGTCTTCCCACACTTAAGCCTTAACATATGGATTACAATGTAGAAAAATAGTTCAGCAGCATAATTCATAAGCACACAGGAACTAATATATAAACTATGGTCTACACTGAGTACAGAAATATTCATGTAACTTATCAATATGCAAATATAGAATCCTTAAGGAATAATTTTGTAGTTCTTGTTGATTAAAAAGTACTTTTGACAAAGATAGAAGAGAAGAAGTTTTCAAATAAGCCTCATAACCATTAGAATTCCAGCACCTTTAACTAAAAGTTTGGTGGATCATAAAGAATGGAATACTGCCACTGGGTAACATATCCATTGGAGAATATAATAGCACCGAAAAACCTGAATAGAAACAGAGACACTATCTTACTGTGAAAGGACAGGAAGAAGAATGCAAGAATGAATTTAACACCACAGATGGAAAAACAGATATACTTCACACAAATCTTGGAAACAGACCTAACAAAGAATTATCAAAACAGAGCTGACAATTTAGTGAATTGTTGGCTCTGTTTTGGTAACTCTTGGTTGGGTTACCAAAACAGAGCCAACAATTCCAAAATCCCTACATGTCCCAAGAAATTTGTAAGCAAGGTATTATTCCTTTGAGAAAATCATGGATGTAATTGATTTCCCAAAATACCTCAATGCTGATGGTTTTTTTTTTTTTTTTTTTTTTACAATTTATATAGGAAAATTCGATTCTTTATAAAAAATCTCAGATCACTTTATAATCCTTGTCAAGTGCTTCCCTATCAATAGTACAGAGCTCTTATCCACTCTGACAAAGTATCTTTATTTGCACACATACCACATGATGATCAGTAACAGTTAACAAACAGAAAATTTAAGAACTGATACTCCCCTTTCCCCAAACAAGTCCTGAGAGAGATAAGTGAAACAAGAAGTCTAATTAGATCAATCAAAATTAGAGGAGATAAGTGGTATGGACATATACTTCAGCATGATGGACTTGTGAAAAGAATAACTGAAGGTAAAATAGAGGGGAAAAGAAGAAGAGACAGACCAAAGAAAACACGGGCCTGAGGAGTTACCAGGAGATTAAGAAAAAAGCCAATGACAGAGCGGAGGAAATTGCTGCTGAACTACCAGTCCCAAGACTGATGCAACTGATGATGACTCCCCTTTCCCAAAAGGTCCAAAGCAGAGATTTTCTTTTTTTCTTTTTACATTACAATACAAAGTTTATTATTCTCATCACGTATACATAATATTTATAAATATACAATTCAAGTATTACTATCATATTTTCTGTTGGTTTTTTTTTATACTTATTTTTGGCTGATTATTTTGTTATAAACAAAAACATTTTCCTTATATATATACAAGTAGAGTAAAATATATTATCGGATAGTTTTCTAGTTTATAAAAATGTTTAAAATAAGTTAAAGAGTTTTTACAATTCTTTTGTGTGTAACCAAGGGCTGTAGCTATACTGGTTACTATTATTTCTAATAATAGATTTCTAATACAAGATTTACAAACAACTAAATGGAAGCAACAGAAAGCCTGCATACTAATTTCTGTGTGAAAGCTTTTAAGGAAAAAGCCCTTATCTATACATTTTGCCAAAAGTCTAACACCTAGGCAATATGTGGCATGTTACAAGAATGACATCTTTCATATTTGAGAGCACAACAAATAGCATTTAAATTAGCTTTGATATATAAACAGCCAACATCCAAATATATAATTTACACTCACATGGATGGACAAGAAAACACTAATTAAAATGCTATCAACAGCAAATGCTATTTGTAAAAATCAGATGATAGCAGCAAGAGCTTGCAAATTTCCTCATGATGATGATATTGGATACTCAATTCAGAAAGTAAAATAACAATTTATATAATCTCAAAAAAAGGCCACATGTCAGATTATTGAGTTCAAAGGGTGTATAACTCTACATCAACACAGCACTACAAAACTAGTGGCCTCAAAAGGTTTTTAAGGCCACTAATTTTGGAAACTTAAGATGAAAACTACCTTCAGCTCTCTTTGGTGAGATTATATTGCTAATTTGCAAATCCAATTTCAAAAAAAAAAACATTTAAAACTTCAGGAGTATACAGTAATAAGTATGATTAGATGACAAGACAAAGTTGAACAGACAGTTGTTTATTGAAGAGTAGAGCAGCAAGGTAAAGATATAGATTATAAAAAAAATTATTAACGCTTGTGGACAGAACATAACCAGAAGTTCACGATTTCGTTAGTTTGCTATTATTTGTCATGACTATATACTACATTTAAATCTTATTACTTATATAAAATTTTTATAAACTTTTACAATGCACCAATGGATACTGGATGCTTACCAGAAGATGCCAAAAATCTTCCACATGTTGAGAATGCTAAACAATGTATTGTTCCCTAATATTAAAAAAAATGAACAATTTAATATTTTTTTTCCACTCATTATGAATAATAGAGCAAAAATTCTAGCCTGTAAATTACTTCACAAACTGACCTATATCTATTTATACAACTTTCTATACAAATATCTTGCAAATGGCTTACACAACTGGTATGAGTTAACATCAAATTTTTTTAACAAATGAATAAAACATTTATTGAAACCATAATAAAATAAAATAAAAAATTTTTAAAGTTAATCTGATTTGGGGAGATGAATTTCCTCACCTGGTATTCCTGCTTATTGGAAACCTGAAGTAGCTTGAAAAAGTTCCATGTTTGTTATAAAGAGCAGGATTATTAGACTATGTGTGTGTGTGTGTATATAAATACAAAAATGAATATAAAAATATATTTAAAAAAAAAAATCCATAGCCCACCCATTGTACAAATGTACTATAAGTTTACAAAAACCTTTTATGGGTGGAATAGCCAGATGTTATGATATAAACTACCGACAAGGTGCAGAAAATAAAATCAAAGAATAAAAGATAAAAAGTTGAGTTGAATTTACACATAAGTTAGAGGAAGATATTAATGGGAGCAAGAAAATGTTCTGTGCATTAATGAAGAATACAAGAAATTACAATGAAGAACCAGATTTTTTTTTTTTTTTTTTAAATAAATGGAGATGGAAATCTTGTAGCTATTAGAGGCAAGATTAAGATGATGTGGCAACATTATTTTAGAGATTAGTTAAACAAAGATGAAATCAGTGAAGTAAAGAGAAATGAATAGAGGTGAGAAAGCTACCACTGAAATAGGTCTAGCAGAGATTGATGAAGAACAGAGGAAGACAATAAATGGAAAATCTCTTTAGATAAATGATTTGCATGTTGAATTGATCAGAGCTTCTGGTAGTTGAGGAGTGAAATGGCTGTGACATCTTTAGACTGATCTTGAGGAAGAATATGATATCCGATGATCAGACCAAAGGGATTACTGTCCCAATATACACAGAAGACTCGAAGAGGAAGTATAGTAACTACATAGGAATAACATTATTGTGTCTATGAACAAAGATCTATGAAAGGTTAATGGCAACAAGAATTAGGGATAAAACAGATGAAGATCTACAGAGAAGACCAGTTTGGTTTTAGAAAAGAGAAACTAACTAATGATTTGATTTTGGCTGTAAGGGAAATTACAGTGACAATGGAAACTTGGAAAATTTCTATTTGTGGTATTTCTGTATTTGGAAAAGAAGAAATGGTTATGATCAAAAATATATATGTTAAATGCAAGGATTATATGAAGACTAAATTTAGATTTAGAGTGGTTTACCCTTAATAACAGACTGTAACACGGAAGTCATCTCCACTGCTGTTCACTGTAATAATGAATAGCATCCTAGATACTGTTAATGGTCAGAATGGAAAAAACAGCTGTGTTTGCAGATGATGTGGTGATTTAGGTGCATTTAGAAGCAGAGCTACAGAAAAAAAACTGAACAAATGGAACAGTGTCACAGAACTATTTTACATATTAATACATTACACATTAATAGAAGAATGAGAACATGATTTTAAATCATCCGTAATTTGCAGTTTAATTCACACTAAATGAATAAAAACATTTACTTCATCATCACCACATGTTGTCACCATCCAGGAGAATGACTACCATTAGTGATTCATGGTTGACTATGGGAATAAGGAGAATGTGTTGAGGACCCTATCTCTTCCACAATGTTATAAGTATTCATGGCTGTAGATCCGTGTGTGTGTTCATGGGGCTGGTTTGCCTGTCTTTCCCAGACAAACCCAGGTCTTTCAGACCAAAGAGCTTCATCTATACTGATTGAGCTACAGAGGCTCCATTTATTTACTTAGCTACCAATATTTGCTAATTTTATATGCAGCATCTATAGAAGAAACTGAACAAATGAAACAGTGCCACTGAAATATGGGAACATGAACAGTTTGTCACGATTCATGATAAGTACTAACAATCACTTATTAGTGGGAACACTTTCTAAAAATTATAATGAAGATTACAATTTTCAGAAAGTATTGTTATAAAGAGAAGATGTACAAATCTGGCTATAGGAATTACTTCAGAATTAACTGCAAATCTTGAGGTTACATTTCCATCCACTGTCCGCATATACTGTGTACACAAACATACAAGTCCAGGACCTCATCCCTGTAAGTTGCCCATGGTTCTGTTAGGAAGAACATATGGATCGGTACATCCATCAATGAGATGCCTCCCCAAACCATCACACTACCTCCACCATAAGTGTCCCTTTCATGAATGTTAGCAGGATAACATGTTCCTGGTTCTCTATAGATCAGAGCACATTTGGTATCACTTTGTAGAGAGACCCGCAGACATGTTATCATCCCCCTTCCAATATCTGTGAAAGGGATATTTATGGTGGAGGCAGTGTGATGGTTTGAGGGGCATTTCATTGGGTGGATGCACTGATCTAAATGTTCTTCCCAGTGGAAAAATGAATGCTGCAACTTACAGAGCCAAGGTACTGGATCCTATGTTCATCGGTATGCAAGTGCAATATGAAAGACTTATTCCTACAAGATGATAATGCTTGTCCTCATTGAGTGAAGCTTATGGACCATATCTTCCAGAAGAGACTACCATACATATGGACTGGCAAGCAAGGTCTCCTGACCTTAACCCTATTGTGCATGTCTGGAATGTTTTAGATGTGTTGCTGTTCTGCATCCCCTTGCCAAAACCTTGAGGAATTTAGGAGATCTATGCAGGAGCAATGATATTGTTATTAGCAACTGAGCCCCTGGACAACATTATAAATGGTATGAAACATTGTTGTGAGTGCTGTATTGCTATGAGGGCTGACACATTCCTTATTCAGGCAGTTTGACAATCTCATTTTGATCTCTTCTTTTTTGAATTAAACTATTTATTTACAATTTTTGTGAGTGTTTCTCACAAAAAGTTTATCATACCCACGGGTCTTCTCATTACTCTTATGTTTGCCACTTATGCATCTGGCAGGCTCAATGACACAAAAGTTTATACACGACATGTTAGTTGCAACTCTTTCAATAGAATTTTATTTGAAGTTAGCATTTGTGATCTGTCTTAATGACATTAAAAATTTCATATGCAATTGAACAAACGCTAATTTTGCATAACTAAAAATTGGAGGTTTTGGTGGATCTTATCTAGAGATTTTTTTGCAAAGGCAAAAAAAAAAAAAAAAAAAAAAAAAAAAAAAAAAAAAAAAAAAAAAAGCCACTTTGATGTTCTACTCACAGAGTAACTTAGCCACTTTGTAACATTCTTGATGTAAAGTAGCATGATTACATTCTTAAAATCTTGTTTAAGTAAGGAAGCTGCAGGAGGTGTATTAAGAATTTTGCTGATTGTCTTGGGTTCATAATCAACAATGCATCACACAAGTCAATAATAAGGAATAAAGAACTGCACTACACGAAACAGAACTTCACGCTTAATGGTTATGAACCCAAGATATGATGAACTCTTCGCATCACCCCCTATGAAAAAACAGTGTTTATGAGATTCATTGCTCATGTGGCATTTGGTATGTAGACCAGACAGGAAGGTTGGGGGAGATCCATGTCTGAACACATAAAAGATATCGAAAAAAGAAGACAACGTAAATTAGACTTTGAATTCCATATTACTACCACAGGCCATCAAGTTTGGCAAAAAAAACAAAAATGCTATACATAACTATTTTACAAGAAAAATTTTTTAGGAAGCTCACAAATGCTTAGTATCCCCCACACAATGAAACACAAATCAAGGTTTAATCTTATGCCAAATATGGTCTGCTTTCATTAATAATCTAACCACCACGGACCTAGGATATAACAGACGCAATGCCACACAATTTGACAGCAACAACCTAGCAGTGTTCCAACATGCAAACAGTAATGAATTATATGTTTTTATTCTGGTTTCTTATTGGTATGTACCAGTTGTAAAGTTAGCATCTAATACATGTAATTAAATGTTTATAATCTTTTTTTTTGTGTAAACCATTTTTTTTTTGTACTAGTACACCTGATGATGATGATGATGTAAGTCGACGACTTATGGAACTTGCAGGGACTCAAATACTTTTTTTTTTATTATTAAATTCTTTTAACGGTCAAAGCTATATAACTGAGAGGAGACCTCCACATAGCCTTTAAAGGAATGTGGAGAACCGACAAGGGCTTCTGACCTAATGTCTAATCGTCACCATCTCATGGTGAACCCTGTTGGGTATCTACCTGGATACTGAACGAACGAGGATGGGCTGGCAATTTGGGATTTAGCCGACTAAATTGTATTCTTATTGCCTTAAACCAATATACAAAATGATGGTACAACATGACAAAATTTCATGCCAGCTGGGGCATTGCTTGGTTAAAAAAGGCCCCGTTGTTTTTGCCATGGAACCAGGGCGACGGCGAAAAGTAAGCTACCGGAACAAATCTGAAAGCACACCCCCAACTCAACATTGCCAGAGTTAAAGATTGGTGCTATCAATATAAGAAGCCTGAATTGGAAAGAAATGGCACTAGCTGAGGAATTAGATAAGAACCAGATTGACATAATAGGGAAGAGTGAAACAAAAAAGACAAAAACTGGTGAGATCTTTCTGAGCAATAAATACAAAATGTAATATTCAGGAAATGATAATCAAGGAAAAAGAAGGAGTAGCCATAGTATTCAACACAAACTACGAGGCTAATCTTCTTGAATGGCAGGCAGTCTCAAGTAGAGTGATGTGGACAAATATCAGAATGGGGAATTGGACAATGAGACATTTGTGCCTATGGTCCCACAGAAGGTTCTACTAAGGTAGAAGCGGAGGAATTTTTTCATGCTTTAGAAAAAGCAACTAACACAATGAAAAATGAAAAGTTGGTCCTTATTGGGGATCGTAAATAGCAGAGTAAGAAATGATTGTCAGACATACAAAAATATTTGGAGAAAAGAGTAAAACTAATAATAATGGCAAATACCTGTTGGATTTCTGCTCAGGACATGGACTGGTTATTACTAACACCATGTTCCAACATAAAAATGTGCACAAATTCACAAGGAGAGAAGAGGCAAGGAATAAGAAAAGTCTCTTTGACTATGTTATTGTTTGATAGTGATGTTTTCTCCTTGGTTCAGGACACCAGAGTGTACAGAGGATTCGAAATTGGAAGTGATCACTATTTAGTGATCACTTCCAATTTCAAATCCTCTGTACACTCTGGAAGTGATCACTATTTAATCTTGAGCAGGATAAAATTGAATTTCATATTGAAAAGAATAACATGTAACAAAGTTTTAAAGCAAATAAAAGTTGAGCAGCTCTCAGATGTGAACTGTAGACTCAAGTACACAAAGATTATTGAAGAAAAAATGAAAGAGTTTCAGAACAGGAACCAAACCTTGGAGATTCAGTGGCAAGCCTTGAAGAAAACTCTGATTGATTCAGCCAGATAGGCATGCAGTGAGGTTTTGTGCAAGGATAGAAAAATCAGAACTCCATGGTGGACACATGAAGTTAGAGAGGCAGTGAAGGAAAAGAAGAAAGCATATCAAAAGTTCCTGGCAAATAAGTCAGCTTTTACTCTTACAGAATACAGAGACAAATGTAAGAAAGCTAAACAATGTGTAAAACTAGCTAAACAAAAGTCATGGGAGGACTTTAGCAAGAACATAGAAAATAAATATCAAGAAGGTGGTAAGATATTCTGGAGGTTGTTGAAGAAGCTTAGAAATGGAGGAAAGAGTTCTGTAAAAGGAGTTAGAGATGATAAAGGTGACATAAAAACAGGAGAAAAAGATATCCTTGAAGTATGGAGTAATTACTCAAAAAAATTGCTAAATGAAACAAGCAGTGATAGCACAGCGGTAAAAAACACTCAACAGGCATACAGTCAGGAATATACATTCATACTTGAAGTAGAAAAAGCCATCAAAGGCTTAAAATGTGGAAAGGCAGCAGGAGTAGATGATATTCAACCAGAAATGCTGAAGTATGGTGGTATAAAAGTCTTACAGTGGCTGCACTGCATAGTTCAGAAAATCTGGACAGAGGGTCAAATTCATCATGATTACTCCAATCATCAGTAATTCGACCCTCTGTCCAGTCTTTCTGAGCTCTAATAGTACCCATATATAAAAAGGGAAATAAAACTGAATGTGAGGATTACAGAGTATTTCCCTACTGAGTGTTCCTGGAAAGATTTATGCAGGTATACTTGAGAAAAGGTTGAAAAGGATTGTGGAAGAAAAGCTTGGTGAAGAAAAAGCTTGCTGGATTCAGGACAAATAGAGGCTGTCAGGATCAGATCTTCACTTTACAACAAATAGTTGAGAAAGTATGGGAATATAACAAAGATCTGTATTTAAGTTTTATAGACCTGGAAAAGGCATATGACAGGGTGCCAAGAGAGAACCTGTTCAATACGCTACAGTTATATGGTGTAGATGGGGCATTATTGTAAAAATAATCATAATTAAAATTCTGAATATTTTTACGAATTGTTTATGTTAAAATGTTTATTAGTTTTGTTTTCATAATACGCATTGTCGGCACATGCGATGTGCCCGTTATGGAAATTGTTTTGTCAAAAGTGATATGTAAAGAAGTCAAAAAATTGATGTACTTACCAGATTTGATATCTGTATTACTTAAAAGAATTTTATTGTAATTTAAAATTATCAAAGGTTGTGTTTTATGAAGACATTCTCTCTTGTCGCTAACGGAGACAACGTGTCAGCCATTATTTATACCTAACTTCTTGCTTACCATTTTCATGGAGTGCTCATGCTTGCCCGAGAAGTTTGATGTGTGATTGACAGCTGACAAGAAAGCGTTCGGTATCTGAGTAATGGCTGTAAACAAATTAGCGTTCGGAAGAAAAATTAGAACACAGGCCAGCAGATATTTAGGTTCGGAGAAACTGAAGTTTTTTTATGTGACAGTCGGAGGAAAATTAATAGTATATTCCGAAAAAGGAATTGTGGAACTATTAAGTTTTAATGTGGAATAAGTATATTGATAAATAAAAGGGAAATATTGCTATAGATAGTTTTTAAAGGATTATTGGAAGATTTATAGTAGATTCCAAAAAGGAAATCGTAGAACTGGAAGTTTTTTTTTTAAAGTGGAAGAGTTAAGACTGTCATTAAGCATAGTAAATAAAAGAAGAATATGCTATTTACGTCTTAAAGGAATGTTCAAGAAAACTCTGATTAGGAAGTTTCATCTGTATTAAGGATGTCAGATCTAACTATTATTTCTACTAAAAAGAGACAAAATTAAGTTTGGAAGAATTAATGTGTTACATAAGTGATGAGAAAGGATCCTGTAAAAATTAAGAATAGAGTCATATATCTTTGGAAAAGGGCCTTGACAGAGAGAGAAACTGGCTATGAACATTTTGTCATTTTGAAAACAAAGTGTTTAGTCTTAAGTGTAAGTGTTTATTTTAAGAAGGCCTTGGATCCAATTAAATTTGTAGTTAGTTATGTAAAGATGTTTGAAATGTATACATATTGTTTTTGTTTTATTAAATGTGTTTATTTTGTATTTTGGTCTTGAGTCAGTGATTATTTGGATTCTGAAAGAAAGAGTTAAGATCATTGCACCAATTGGAGTGAACCCTTGTGCGTATAATAACATATAGGTACACTCGGAATTAAAAAAATAATTGTTAGAAACAGAGATTATCTTTATGGTAGGATTAATATTAAGATAATATCTAATGAATTTCATATCTATATAAAAATCCACCAATAAGATTTATGGGAGATTCCGAAAAGGAAATCGTAGAACTGTAAGTTTTTCTTTTATTGGAAGACACAAGGGTTCACTCCAATTGGTGCAATGACCTTAACTCTTATCTTTCAGAATCCAAATAAATCACTGACTCAAGACCAAAATACAAAATAAATACATTTAATAAAACAAAAACAATATATATACACTTCACACAACTTTACATAACTAACTACAAATTTAATTGGATCCAAGGTCTTTTTAAAATAAATTTACACTTAAGACTAAACACTTTGTTTTCAAAATGACAAAATGTTCATAGCCAGTTTCTCTCTCTGACAAGGCCCTTGTCATTTTCCTCATTTTCTTCATTTTTACAGGATCCTTTCTCATCTCTTATGTAACACACATTAATTCTTCCAAACTTAATTCTGTCTCTTTTTAGTAGAAATAATAGTTAGATCCGGCGTCCAGTTCTACGATTCCCTTTTTGGAATCTACTATAAATCTTTCAATTAGTGTTTCCTCATTCTTTCAGAATCCAAATAATCACTGAATCAAGACCAAATACAAAATAAACACATGTAATACAACAAAAACAATATATATACACTACAAACAATATTACATAACTATAAATTAATTGGATCCAAGGCCTTTTAAAAATAAACTTACACTTAAGACTAGAGTACCCATATATAAAAAGGGAAATAAAACTGAATGTGAGAATTACAGAGGTATTTCCCTACTGAGTGTTCCTGGAAAGATTTATGCAGGTATACTTGAGAAAAGGTTGAAAAGGATTGTGGAAGAAAAGCTTGGTGAAGAACAAGCTGGATTCAGGCCAAATAGAGGCTGTCAGTATCAGATCTTCACTTTACAACAAATAGTTGAGAAAATATGGAAATATAACAAAGATCTGTATTTTTGTAGATCTGGAGTTTTGTAGTTTTTTGAAGTTTTGTAGATCTGGAAAAGGCATATGACAAGGTGCCAAGAGAGAAGCTGTTCAATGCAGTACAGTTATATGGTGTCAATGGGGCATTATATCAAGCAATAGTCTTTATTTGAGTTATAAGTCAGCAGTTAGAATTGAAGGAAGTACAGGAAGATGGTTTAATGTTAAATCTGGGGTGAGACAAGGACGTACATTATGAAGGAAAGTGGTATTAAACATGATATCAGAATTGGAGATGTTAATGTCAGCTGTTTGCTTTATGCAGACAATGTTATACTTCTAAATAAATCTGCTACGAGTTTGCAAGATTCCCTGACTAAATTGAATAACTGTTGTAACAGATATGGTATGAAGGTCAGCATTAAAAAGACAAAGACAATGAAAATAGGTAGAATCGTTGAAATTATTAACTGTGTTCTGAACGGAGAACCTGTGGAACAAGTAAAACATTTCAGCTACTTAAGCACGATTTTTAGTGAAGATAGTAAATTAAATATGGAAATAGACAACAGAATCAACAAAACTGGTCTGGTAGGAAGTCAATTGAATAAATTCATTCATATGTAATAAGAGAGAAATTGGTCAGAACACTAAATTAGCTGTATACAAGACAGTGTTCAAATCAGTTTTAACTTATGGATCTGAGAGCTTGGTCAGAAGTAAAACACTTGACCAAAGACTAGAGACCGCAGATATGAGAGTCCTGAGAAAGATTAGAGGTGTGAACAGATGGCATCGTTGGCAATATCATATTAAAAATCAAGGATATTAGGAAAGAACTAGACATTGTCAGCATCCCGGAATGCATTAGCAGAGCTAATCTCAGGTGGTATGGTCACTTAAACAGAATGGGCGAGGAAAGATTAGCAAAAGAAGCGTTCTCTGGCAGGTTGGCAGGAAAACGACCCAGAGGAAGACTAAGATATAGTTGGATTGATATGGTACAAAGTGCCTTAGACGATAAAAATATAAGATCTGATAATGTTGGAATCTTGACAAGTAACAGACTGATTTGGAGGAAAGTTGTAGATAGGAAGTTAGTAATGATGTAAATTTTTCATGTAGTACTATCATATCCTGTACACCCCTTGAGGGTACATGTCAGGAATTTGATGATGATGATGAACTCTTTATTTAGATTATAATGTGGTCTCAATACCAAGAGCTTCCCACAGAACTGCTAAACCACAGAAACTTACATTTTTATGTTTCTTATTTTTTCAGACTGTCTTTCTTTCATCTCAACTGTATATCCTATGGCTTGCAGTAGTGCCAATTCAGATGAGTTTTGGAATTGCAACGTCTCTTTTCTATGGTCTGATTATAGTTCCGCTCTCTTGATCCAACACTTGCTCTGATCTAAGAATGAAATTATTCTTGCTGGGATGAATGCCTTTATTCTTCATTTACTCAAAATCCAAAGAAGTTCAAGCTACAAATACAGCACACATTCAATGGCTCAAGAAAAAAATCTAGCTTCTCACTCAGTTTATATTACAGCCCATAACAAATGCAAAAAAAAAAAAAAAAAAAAAAAAAAACGAATCTAAAGCAGACTTTGTAAGATCCAAATGCATCAAGCTTGCCTCCTGATCAAATGGCAGTCAAGTCTCTGGTCCCTAATCAAGACTGTTGAGTAAAACTTCTCCCTACTATGTTTTCACCTCTCTCTCATCCTGATGGAATAATGGCAACATCTCCTCAAGAAAAGTCAGACCTCTTGGCATCAGTCTCCACCTCCAACTTTCATTTAGACAACCAAGGCAAATTGCTCCTTACTATTCCACAAACCACCCTTGCTATGCATCGTTTGATCTTTCATCAGAAGGATATCAGAAAAATATTCAAATAGCCTTGAGATTGGATGAAAGACTTTGTCCAAATCATACCCCTCCATACCAAGAGTTGTGCTCCAGAACTAACACCCATTCTGTATTGCATTGATAAGCAGTCATACTCATCTCTCCAAGTGTCAAAGCATGCTTTCATCCTACCCATTCCTAAAAAACAGAACAAAAATCAACTATCATCCCATTGCCCTCATCTCTCAGAAGTGATGGAGAAGATTGTTAATGACCAGCTTCTTCACTAACCCATTGCTGATTAATGATAATCAATATCGATTTTGCTATTTTCATTCTACAGCAGACCCCTCGATAACCTTCAGTTGTTCACTGTGCGTGGATGGGTCCTTCTCATCTGATTTTTCCTTCATTGCTAGTCTCCAAGGCTCTATGTTTCCACCCTATATTCTTTCTCCTATATATCAATAATCCTCTTTCTCGCTCATTAATATCCACCCCTTATTCATAGCCTTGCTGATGACAGGCACTCCAATTCCTCTTCATCATTCATAAAACCTTGTAGTAGTACTATGATGACTCAAGTTTCAAGATCTTCTATGGCCAATGCATTAAACACTGGTCTTCTAGCCATTCTTAAGTGGGGTAAGATCATTTAGTAAATTAATTCTAGTTTTAAGAGAAACTTGTGCCATAGTTCTATACAATATATACATGAAAACACAAGTAAAAGTATTATTTATAAAATATACTGTCATATATTTCAGTCTGAAATTAACTAACTATTGTCATCATCATCATCATCATCAAATTCCTGCCATGTACCCTCAAGGGGTGTACAAGATATGACAGTACTACATGAAAAAATTACATCATTACTAACTTCCTATCTACAATTTTCCTCCAAATCAGTCTGTTACTTGTCAAGACTCCAACATTATCAGATCTTATATTTCTATCGTCTAAGGCACTTTGTACCGTATCAATCCACCTATATCTTGGTCTTCCTCTGGGTCGTTTTCCTGCCAACCTGGCAGAGAACACTTGTTTTGCTAATCTTTCCTCTCCCATTCTATTTAAGTGACCATACCATCTGAGATTAGCTCTGCTAACGCATTCCTGGATGCTGACAATGTCAAGTTCTTTCCTAATATCCTCATTTTTAATATGATATTGCCATTGATGCCATCTGTTCACGCCTCTAATCTTTCTCAGGACTCTCATATCTGCGGTCTCTAGTCTTTGGTCAAGTGTTTTACTTCTGACCCAGCTCTCAGATCCATAAGTTAAAATTGGTTTGAACACAGTCTTGTATACAGCTAATTTAGTGTTCCGACTAATTTCTTTCTTATTCCATATGAATTTATTCAATTGACTTCCCACGATACCAGCCTTGCTGATTCTGTTGTCTATTTCTATATTTAGTTTACCATCTTCAGTAAAAATTGTGCCTAAGTAGCTGAAATGTTTTACTTGTTCCACAGGTTCTCCATTCACAACACAGTTGACATTTTCAATGATTCTGCCTATTTTCATTGTCTTTGTCTTTTTATTGCTGACCTTCATACCATATCTATTACAACAGCTATTCAATTTAGTCAGAGAATCTTGCAGACTTGTAGCGGATTTATTTAGAAGTATAACATCATCCGCATAAAACAAAGAGCTGACATTAACATCTCCAATTTTGATATCAGGTTTAATACCACATTCCTTCATAATGTGATCCATATAGATAATGAATAACAGAGGGGATAATGTACATCCTTGTCTCACACCAGATTTAACATTAAACCATCTTCCTGTACTTCCTTCAATTCTAACTGCTGACTCACAACTCAAATAAAGACTAAGTATTGCTTGATATAATGCCCCATTGACACCATATAACTGCAGCGTATTGAATAGCTTCTCTCTTGGCACCTTGTCATATGCCTTTTCCAAATCGACAAAACTTAAATACAGATCTTTGTTATATTCCCATGCTTTCTCGACTATTTGTCGTAAAGTGAAGATCTGATCCTGACAGCCTCTATTTGGCCTGAATCCAGCTTGTTCTTCCACAATTCTTCTCAACCGTTTCTCAAGTATACTTGCATAGATCTTGCCAGGAACACTCAGTAGGGAAATACCTCTGTAATTCTCACATTCAGTTTTATTTCCCTTTTTATATATGGGTACTATGAGAGCTCTATTCCAATCATCGGGAATTCGTCCCTCTGTCCAGGCTTTCTGAACTATGCAGTGCAGCCACTGTAAGACTCTTATACCACCATACTTCAGCATTTCTGGTCGAATATCATCTACTCCTGCTGCCTTTCCACATTTCAAGCCTTTTATGGCTTTTTCTACTTCAAGTATGGATATGTATTCCTGACTGCATGCCTGGTCAGTATTTTTTATCACCGTGCTGTCATCACTGCTTGTTTCATTTAGCAGTTTTTCAAAGTAATTACTCCATACTTCAAGGATATCTTTTTCTCCTGTTTTCATTTCACCTTTATCATCTCTAATTCCTTTTACAGCACTCTTTCCTCCATTCCTAAGCTTCTTCAACACCCTCCAGAATATTTTGCCACCTTCTTGATATTTATTTTCTATATTCTTGCCAAAGTCCTCCCATGACTTTTGTTTAGCTAGTTTTACACACTGTTTAGCTTTCTTACATTTGTCTCTGTATTCTGTAAGAGTAAAAGCTGACTTATTTGCCAGGAACTTTTGATATGCTTTCTTCTTTTCCTTCACTGCCTCTTTAACTTCCTGTGTCCACCAGGGAGTTCTGATTTTTTTATCTTTGCACACAACCTCACCACATGCCTCTCTGGCAGAATCAATCAATGTTTCCTTCAGAGTTTGCCACTGAATCTCCAAGGTTTGATTCCTGTTCTCAAACTCTTTCATTTTCTTTTCAATAATATTTCTGTATTTTAGTCTACAGTTTACATCTGAGAGCTGCTCAACTTTTATTCGCTTCAAAACTTTCTTACATGTTATTCTTTTCAATATGAAATTCAATTTTATCCTGCTCAAGACTAAATAGTGATCACTTCCAATTTCAAATCCTCTGTACACTCTGGTGTCCTGCACCAGGGAGAAAACATCACTATCAACAATAACATAGTCAATGAGACTTTTCTTATTCCTAGCCTCTTCTCTCCATGTGAATTTGTGCACATTTTTATGTTGGAACATGGTGTTAGTAATAACTAGTCCATGTCCTGAGCAGAAATCCAACAGATATTTGCCATTATTATTAGCTTTACTCTTTTCTCCAAATTTTCCCAAAATATTTTTGTATGTCTCACAATCATTTCCTACTCTACTATTTAGATCCCCAACAAGGACCAACTTTTCCCTTTTCATTGTGTCAGTTGCTTTTTCTAAAGCCTCAAAAAATTCCTCCACTTCTACCTTAGTAGAACCTTCTGTGGGACCATAGGCACAAATAAGTCTCATTGTCCAGTTCCCCATTCTCATATTTGCCCACATTACTCTACTTGAGACTGACTGCCATTCAAGAAGATTAGCCTCGTATTTTGTGTTGAATACTATGGCTACTCCTTCTTTTCCTTGATTGTTATTGCCTGAATATAACATTTTGTATTTATTGCTCAGAAAGATCTCACCAGTTTTGGTCTTTTTTGTTTCAGTCACCCCTATTATGTCGATCTGGTACTTATCTAATTCCTCAGCTAGCTCCATTTCTTTGCCATTCAGGCTTCTTACGTTGATAGTACCGATCTTTAACTTTGGTGATGTTGAGTTGGGGTTTGTTTTCAGATTTGTTCCAGTAGCTGACTTTTCGCTGTTCGCCCTGGTTCCCTGGCGAAAACAACGGGGGCCTTGTTTAACCGGGCGACGCCCCAGCCGGCATGAAATTTTGTCATGTTGTACCATCATTTTTTATTTTGGTTTAACCAATAAGAATACAATTTGGTCGGCTAAATCCCAAATTGCCAGCCCATCCTCGTTCGTTCAGTATCAAAGTAGATACCCAACAGGGTGCACCACGAGAAGGTGAGGATTGGACATTAGGTCAGAAGCCCTGGTCGGTTCTCCGCATTCCTTTAAAGGCTATGTGGAGGTCTCCTCTCAGTTATACAGCTTTGACCCTTCAGTGGCTTAAAAACAGTTTTTACAAGGTAGAATGCAAACAACCGATTTACTCAAAACAGAACGAGCCACGTGATGTTAAATTGCCAATAGTGTTATGCTTTAGGATAGACAGTCATTCTGATTTAAGTTAGGTTGCAAGGCCTCAGTACTCTTCTTAAATAGGCATTTGAATTTGTACCGATATCTATGTAGAAGGCATGTTTCAGACCAAAGAATCTTGCGGTCTGCCTCTATTCCATGTTGAGCTAATCCAAACATCAGATTTTTTGCAGAAAATATACCATGAAGTTCTTGTATTCTTTTTTCTATTGAGCATCCAGTTTGTCCAAAATAGGAAAGATGGCAGTCGCATGGAACTTGATATACACTTGGAACAGACAGAGGTGAGCATTTATCTTTAGAAGAGGGGAAATATGTTGAGAGTTTATTAAACTTTCATTTGCTTAATACATGATCTCTCTCTCTCACTTTCCCACAGATGCTCTCTCTGTCTCTGTATTAAGTCTTTTCTAGACGTTGTTACCTATACCCCCTCTTACCTATACCTCTCTTCTGAAATGAATACAGCCTCCAAAT
Organism: Typopeltis vanoorti; assembly: GCF_054136105.1. Lineage (NCBI taxonomy): Eukaryota > Metazoa > Arthropoda > Arachnida > Uropygi > Thelyphonidae > Typopeltis > Typopeltis vanoorti. The sequence goes on from NC_143550.1 coordinate 160,908,247, forward strand.
CCTAAAGAAACACATTAACAGATTCCCTAATTACTTTCCCATTCATGATACTGTGGTGTTATAGGTTTTTAGACCTCAGGCATGTGTGAGCTTGATTATAAAAGGTGGAACTATTTAATACAAGAGACAAATTAAGGGTTAGATTTTGTATCATTTCATGTGCAAAACATGCAATGCAATTTTTTGTTCTTACAATTTTTGTGGTATATAAGCAATATTAAATAATTCACAATTTTCATACTCCAGAATGACTACCACCCTATTTACTAGAAACTTAAAGTGACTCAGAAAAACACCACGTTTTGTCTCGGTACCAAGGAAAGCAGGCAATATTTAATTGTTAGCCCATACATGGTACCAAATTTGTGATAGCTTTACTTACGATGGGTGAGATTTACATGAAATTAAAAAAGAGGATTGAAAAAAAGGGGGGAGGGGAAGCATAATACAAACGTGCCTGTTAAGTAATGAGATTGATTTTTTTTTTGATTTTTTTTTTTACAGGACAGCCCTTTGAATAAAAGTAAAAAACGTGTTTATAGTTTTGACTGATAGTGTGTTGTAATCGCAGGTGCAACTTTCAAGTCAGGTGATGCAGCAGTTTTCACGTGGCAACTGTTGAAGTAAGAGTGCATGAGTGGAGCATGTTGGAAGTTGCGTCATGGAATCAAGAGCTGTGATAAAATTTTACTCTAAATCAGGAGTACTACAGAAGTGTACCAAGACCTAAAAAAAGTTTATGGCGATGATTGTCTCAATCATGTACAAGTGTTCCACTGGTTTTTCAACATTAAAAGAGGGGGGGAGGACCCTTGGAGGATGAACCATGTTGTAGATGGCCAGTTTCTGCATGGACAAATGAAAATGTGGTGGAAGCTAGGGAAACTGTTGCCATGACAAGTGAATTATCATTAGGCTACTTGCTGAACAGCTTGGTATCAGTAAGGAAATGGCCAGATTAATCTTACGAAAAGATCTGCACAAGAGGAAGATTTGTTTTGAGGTTTGTGCCACACACACACACACACACACACACACATTGACACATGAACAGAGAGAGAGTACTGGGTTGCATGCTATCAAAATTTCACCCATGCAGTTGATCAAGATCGTGATATGTTGCAAAGATTGTCACCTGTGATGAAAGTTGGTGTTTTCAGTTTGATCCAGAAATAAAATGTCAGAGCATGGAATGGTGTGAATTGTCTTCTCCCTGACAGGAAAAAAAGTCAAGTTGCAAAAATCATGTGTCAAGACAATGTTTATTGTTTTTTTTTTTTTGAAGCTGCTAAAATTATCTGCTGTGAATTTGTTCCTGAGGGCACCACAGTGAATAGTCAATATTATTTAGGAGTAATGCAACATGTCAGGAAAGAACTGTTCCACAACAACAACAATTAGTTTCTGTGCACTGCCTGTGAAGCAGTTTCTGGCTTTGAAGCTGATCTGTGTGATCGAACATCCTCTCCTTGCCATTTGCCAGACTTGACTCCTGTAGACTTTTTCCTCTTCCCAAAGAAGAAGTGTGCCTTGAAAGGGGAGCGATTCAGTGACATTGAGGACATTGAATGTGGCATGACTCAAACACTGAAGGAGGTTCACGTTCAGGACTTCTGCCATGCCTTTTAACACTTGTAATATGTAAACGTTGTGTGGAGTTGGAGGGAGATTATTTTAAATCTGTGTAATTGACAATTCGAAATATAGTTCTTTGTTTTGATATAATAATTGTTGTTTCATTACTTAAAGGACACACTGTGTAAAGCTTAATTAATTCTAATACTGGTTCAGGCATCACTAGAATTTTTCCTAAAAATATTTTGTTTTCCATATTATTACATATATTCATAAATTTTTTATGCATGTTAAAGCTAGATAAACATTGGAAGGAAGTTCCAGTTTGGTCCAACAAAGAGGAACAAAGCAATATATTAAGGTTCCTTATATTTAATCAAAAAAAAAAAAAAAAGTTCAAATTGAGACCTAAAAATTCTTAATCTGCATGCATCTAAACATAAATTTTCTACATGTATAATTTTTATATATAAAAATGCATACCTTATGACCAGTCATGAAACGAACACAGCTACCGGTAGCAACATCCCATAATCGAACTGTTCTATCGCTAGATCCTGTAGCCACGTAATTAGAATTTGGATGAAACTGAACACACTGAAAAATAAACTCCACAGAATCAAGGAATATCCTTTTTTTCAATATATAAACTGAACCTCCCTTCCCCACAAAAAGGTTGAAAGTATATTGCTGTTGAGGAGAAATCATTTTCTACTTGATAATAGTTCACACATGAAATAACTTTATAACCATGTTTTGTACACTAAGAACATCTCACTTACATTGCTTAACATATCAATATCGATTGCAATGAAAGTATGTGTGTGTGTTCTTTGAGGAGCAAATGTTGTTTCATGTTATAGTGAAGTCAGCCTGTTTTCAGTATACAATCAGTAAGCAAATGATTACAGACTTCTATATAAAAAAATGCATTTTATAATATAGTAACACCATTCATTATCACATGAACCGAACCTATTTTTAGAGTAAATACTATAGTCTTTGTTTGCTTAAAGAGTAAATACTATAGTCTTTGTTTGCTTAATTTTGTTACAGTCTAAATGAAACTTTACAAATAGTAAATCCTAAATACCAAATTTCATTACGTTCCATTAATCCAGAGAGGAAGTATTATCACTCTAATTCATTTTGACAATAAAAGTCAGATCAGTGCAAAAAAATTATCAAAAAAAAAAAAAAAGTCTTTATTTCAAGTTATTTTATTAATTGTAAATAGGAAAAAATACTCTGTTAACAAATCTTGAACCAACTAAACTGGTTGAAGACAACAGAAATTACTGCACTACAATATACTGATATGACTAAATAAACACAGTAGTGAACATTCACTACTGTGTTTATTTAGTCAAATTAATCTGAACATTCACATTTTAAAGAAAAATTTTAATTTTGCAAGAAAATAAGTACAAAAATTAAACTCTAATTTTACCTAAAATTTGTATGTGCACCTCTATTCCTAACAAGTTCATTAATTCACTTAGGCATGGACTCTACCAACGTAGAATACATTTTTCGTATTTCTGCAATTCGAAACCATACTTTTATAATGGACTGTATTAAGTTATACTTCATATCATAATTTAATTTTCTAAGTCTCTTTTTCACTATGGCCCAAAAATTTTCTATTGAGTTAATGTCAGGAGAGTTACCTGGAAGAATTGTATGTTGTGATTTTTGAGGAAAAAAATCTGTCAATGGGTTCTTTGTCTTTATCGATCTGTAGGAGGAACTCTTTTCTCCAATATTTTAATGTATTGGCCATTTTTTATCATACCATCAACAGGCAGAAGTGCTCCTGGACTGTCATGTGTAAAACAACCCCAGAACGTCTTTTTAGTCGAGTGTTTAGGCAGGAGATCTGCTCAGCCGCTGATTTGCGACATAGGGTACTCTCCTTGGACAAAGTAACGGCTCTCATCTAAGAATATGACCTTCTTCCACTTCTTAACAGTCCAATATTTGTATACTTTTATCCACTAGAGCCTCTTTTCCGGCATAGCCTTTGTGTCCCTGCTTCCAACAATCTTCAACAGACTGTCATCCCAGAAACATTAATCCCACTAGCTGTTAGATCTCTATTATTATTACATGACACCTCCAAGGACTCATCAAGGGAGGGCTACTACAGAGGAGACCTACTCTACGACTCTCTGTCTCCACCACTTAATCCACCAACTACAACAAACCACAACTACCATCATCTACACCAATGCCATCTACCACCCATCACCACCATTAGTATTTTCACAGACAATCACAATCATCCGAGGCGGGATTCGAACCAGCAGCCTTTTGGCTGGAGAGCGGATACACTAACCACTCGGCCAACCAAGCTGGCTGGTCTCTATTTAAGTCTACAGCAGACAATCTTAGATTCATTTTGCTTTTCCTAACCTATAAACAATCTTGAATAAGTGTATTTTTTCTTTTTTGCCCACATTTTTCTTTTCTATCAAGCAAAAAGGTACCTGTCTCCCTAAACCTCTTTAAAATCGCATTAACAATACCCAAATCAACACCACACTCATTGGCAATTTGTCTTTGAGCCATGAATGTGTGCTGAGAAAGAGTACATATTTTTGAACACTTTCTTGGAATGTATTGATTTACAGGGATGATTCCACAAGAACGTATGGTAATCCCCAGAGACGTAGTGAGGCTATGGCCAATGTGTCCCTGGCCATAGGCACAAAAATTGAGATTTTTAAAGTTTTTTTTTTTAGCACACCGCAATTTTCTTCATGGCCATAGGCGCCAAAATTCCTCACAACATCTCTGGTAATCCCATTGCACATGGATGGGTGCAAAGACCAATGCATCCAACTATCAACCAGTCAGTATCTCAAGAGTGGTAGTGAAGATTTTGGAAAAGTTGGTTAGGACTTGCATTCAGAAATGGATTGATAGAGATTCTCTACTTTGCAATGAACAGCATGGATTTACTAAGGGAAAGTCATGTTTTAGCAACTAACTCACATTCTATAATAATGTTACCACTGAGCTAGGCAAGGGAAATGAATACACCATGCTACTTTTGGATTCTGCTAAGGCTTTTGACAGAATACAGCATGGAAGACTGTGGCACAGATTGGAGAATATGGGTTTGGATTATAAAATATTAGCATGGATAAGAGAATGGCTGACTGACAGATATCAAAAAGTAGTATATGGGGAATGTGAGCCTGCAAGATTTAAGGTAATATCTCCGTATCTCCTGTCCCTGCCTCTCCATCTTCCAGCCACCATCCTGCTGTTGAAGAAGAGGCTCTGATGACAGACTGACATTATCTCTAGATGATCCTCCTCTTCCAGAATATAACCATCAAATTCTTAAATATCTCATCCAGACTCACCTTCTGGGAATGGATATCACAGATTAGTTGAATCACTACCTCCATGTTGAATTCTCTGAACACTTCATGCCTCGTCAACATCAGCCTACATCTCATTCTACAATGACTTTGTCAAATAGGAAGCAGAGGAAGAGGGCCTATGCAGCTATGCAGACCCTCTATAAAAAGAATAGAGGGCAATGTGCCAAAACCAACCTTGACAGTGCTTCCTCCTCCACCTCTAGCAGACTTACATGATGATTTTGTTAAATTCTGGAGTACAGTCTTTTCTGCTCCACCTCCACACTTCCCTGATTATGATAACCAACCTACAATACTGAGGTCCATTCCTGCCCTTCAAATATACCAGCTTGTCTCCATCCAGGAGATCAAAGCAGCTCTTCCATCAAATTTCTCTGCCTCCTGACCTGATGGCTTTCCTGTGTCTAGGCTTTGGAAGGTGCCGTTGAAGATTCTTCAAGACTTAGTGGACATTCTACTTTGCAGTAAAGTAATACCACCATATGTATGTGCTTCAAGAACTGTCTTCATTCTGAAGAAAGAAACTTCAAGCTGTGCATCAGACTTTAGACCTATTATCATCTCCCCTGTGTTACTTAGACTATCATAAAATATTAGTTAAATGACTTCAGCAACATATACAGCATGATTATAGACAGAGAGCTTTTGTCCCTTCGGACGGCTGTGCCGAGAATATATATCTTCTTTCTTCTCTTCTCTCTGATTCCCGACACCACCCTGAGCCTCTATATATATGGCGTCGCTGGACCTCCAAAAGGCCTTTGATAGCATCTCCCTTCCTGCTCTCCTTCGAGCACTGTCTATTGCTGGATGTCCAGAACCCTTTCTTTCCTATGTTATGGAGCTATACTTGGGTAGCTCCATCACTATCACTACAGGGTCCCGTGCAACTTCTATTCCCGCAGTGCGAGGTGTTTGCCAGGGTGATCCTCTATCTCCCCTTTTCTTTAACTGCGTCATAGATGAGTTTCTTCATTTTATTCCTAGCTATATAGGCTACTCTCTAGGCGCTGCTTCCTTTAATGCTATAGCCTTTGTGGATGATCTTATTCTCGTAGCCTATACTAAGATAGGCTTGCAGGAACTCCTTGACCGGGCAGTTGACTTTTTCTCTATTCGAGGCCTTTCTATTAATGTAGAGAAGTCCTGCTCTTTAGCTCTTGTCCCCTCTGGTCGTGACAAGAAGCTTAAGGTCGTGACTATAGTGTTAAGTTCTGAATTAAACAAAAATTAAATTAATTTACGTTTTCTTCAGACTTAATATGGGCTTGCAAATTTGAATCAATTATTGATGTAACAGAATATACTAAACTCTTGTAAATTTCATTAAAATATTACTAAGCTGAGTGAATGAATTCAAGAATAAGTATGTGGCCTCCCTTGATGAGTCCCTGACTCCCTGGAGGTCTCTCTTGATGATAATAATAATAGTTATTATTATTAATAATAATAATAATGAATAAAACACTATCAATGTCAACTTGTTTACACCATTAAAAACTATTAATAAACATCGTAGAGACAGTTTAAAACACCAGCACTCAACCAAAATAGTGAACTAAAACCAAAACTGATAATAGTAAACCAAAATCAAAACCAAAACTATTGTCAACTGAAACAAAAAACAAACCAAAACCAAAAACTTTATGAAAATTCGGCGTGTTTAGATTAACCCTACTGTAGGCCAAGCAGACAGTCTACAACTATACAATACAGCTGAACTTTCAACTGTGTAATTTTCATGTTATGTCCATTACAAATTTAATTCATTTAGAGAGCACTATTAAGTGATAGTGGTGATGTGCATATGAAATAATCGCTTTTATTTGGATAATATCCTCTAGTTTTCAAACTTTTTTTAAGCTACAATAGAAAATGTAATTTACACTGTGATTTATTTTTTTATAAGATATACAGGCAAAACCTAACTTACGAACAAATGTGTTCTTTGAAACGTGTTTTCATAATTGACATCCGTAGACGCTGTATGGTCACTCCCATACCTCACCAGGTTTTGAGAGTGAAGCCTTCTGCTAAAAGAAGTGGTAGGCTCACAGATGTCCTTTCCACACAGAGTTAGTAAGACAATCGCAAACAACCATGCTCATGGCGGGATTCAAACCCGCAGTCTCTTGGCTGGAGAGTGGTGTTGGATTCTGAATATATAGAGATATAAGTAATTATTATTTGTTTCAGAATCCAACATGATCTTCCATCACATAGGCTAGACTTGTAAATATTATTTAATGTAAACAACTTATTTTACAATTTAATATTCATATAACTACCTTTAATTTTATCTAATATTTAATTAATTAATCAAAAATATATATATATTAATAACGAAAAGACTGTATTAAATATTATTAAGCTATTTTATTTATTACTACATTAATATTATAAGAACTTGTATTTGGTAATTTAACTGCGCATTAATTGAAATGTAAATATTCTCTAATTATTCCTATTTGTAGAAGTTTAACGTTATGCAATAGCTCAATTTTTATTATGTTTTGTTTTGTTGTCATGGAGACGTATGTAAGTGAGCGAGCATGAGTTTGGAACAGTGTGTGAGAAGAAGGTTTATTGAAAAGAGTTTTAGTTAAAGAGATCACGAGAACAACTTAGGCAGGAAGAATGCTGAAAATATAGAATATAGAATATACAGTGAAAAGAGAGAGATTGGCATTCGGTTGGAATCGGAGCATTCAGGGAATCAGAGTGCGATATTAGAGAGTCGGCAAGTCACTCAAGCAGCTAATTTAAGTCTACTAGTCGAGAAGCAGTTAGCTAATAAGTTGTAGAATAACAATTATAGCTATGGAAAACAGTTGAGAGACTGTTAAATAGACTAGCGATATTTGAGTTGAGATTTAATTTCAGCGCCGACCATTCAAGGACATACAGAACCTTGAAGCAAAGCACGAAGTTACTAGAGAGTAGTAGAGGCTGTAAAGTTGAAGTTTACCGTTAGCTGTGTTTAGAATTATAGTGCCTAAAGAATTATTCGAATGCAGGAGGAATGAACAACTGTGCATATAAAACCTCAAGATAAGGAATTATTGTGTATTGCCTTAATTCACGAGTGATCAGTAGTACTTCATGCAAGAACGTTTGTTTATGTGTATTGTGACTGATGATTAATTCAGTTATTGCTTAGAAGATTTATTTTGATGAGTGCTGTATGCTGTTTAAAATGTTTATGGTTATAAAAAGTGTTTGTGTGCAAGTTGATGAAGAAAGAAGATTATCGGTAAGATTATTCCAACCATTAATATTCCTATACAGAAAAGTGTGTGACTTTCATCCTAGAATTTCCCTATACTAACAGTAACTATTGTGGAGAATTAGCTGAAGTGTAAAATTAAAGATGTTTGTTTGTGAAGAGGTGTTACTGCAATTTTTATTGTAACTGGAACTTAAGGAATTGTGAGAAGCCTGTATTATAGAGATAACAGATTTACCATTGTCTGAGTTTGTATGATTGTATTTATCAGAGAAGCTAAAATGTTTCTGATATCTTAATTATTGATTTGAAGTTAAGTGTAAAATTTGTGATTTTAAAATTAAATGTTTGTTTTTGTTAATCAAAAGTTGTATTTTGCCTGAATCTCTTTTACTGCACCATTCATAAAATATTCGAACCAAAGTGGGTAAATTAATTAAGTTAAATATACTCGGCCAGTATATATATATATAATAACAACATATAAAGGAAGGGTAGATGAGAGTTGGTTTATCTTCAATTCTTGAACTAATTCAGATATAAAGTGGCGCAGTCTTTAAATAAAAATTTTCTTTATATTTGAATTAGAAATCAACTTACAACTTGTCAATTAGTTAAGAACATCGTAATAGTAATCATGTCAGATCCAAAGTATAGATTGAGAAGAAGTAGGATCCAACGGTGGATATGCTAACCAGGCCAGCTTGAAATCCATGTGTCCATAAGTTGAATTTATTTTTTCATAAAATATATCTTTAAACTTAACGCATCGGTGAATTCTGTTCATCACAAAATGTCCATAAGCACGAAGTTCTCTGTTCATTAAATGAATTGGGGACATAATTTATTAGCTCATATCATAAACGCTTTCAAGTAGGGAGTTCATTTGTACAAGTGACAGGTTCACATCATTCATGATTTTATTAATAATTAATTACAGAAGAACAATGCAAGAAGAAACATTAAAAATATTATGTGTCTGTTTAATGTGCATCTGCCTGTTTTTCCAGTTTACTCCAGTTGGAATAACACACTACATCTATTCCTTTGTTTTCAATCAAGTCAACATCAAAAACCTCCAGTTCACACATAAGTTGTGAATGTATTTTTTTTATTTTTTTTATTATTATTTTTTTAATCCCACACCTGACAAGTACAAGAACCTATAGCACATCAGTGCCAAGTGTGAGGTGCAGATGAGGGTTAAGAAAGAAGAAACCTAAGAGCTGTAGATTGAAATTGTTGGGACACATACATGAGAAAGGCTGAATAAAATCATGGTCTTATATTATTTAATAATAATAATAATACTTGAATATCAATATAGAAATAACAACATAATAAAGCTGTTATTATTATCAATTATTAAGGAAGCGATAAAATCTATTTAATAAACACAACTTTAACTGTAAACTATTTCAACACACACTATTCTTTCCCCTATATCTATTTCAGTCACAATGTGACACTCTTTCATTCTAGCTCTTGTCAGAGAGAGAGAGAAAGAGAGAGAGAAAGTTTGTAGATTGAATCAGAATTTTTTTTTTTTACTAGCTGATTGCAGTATCACATTTAATTAATAACCAAAACAATTTTCCTAATTTCTCCAAATGAAATCAGAAGAAACCATTTAGAGAAATGGTTTCTCCTAATTTCCTAAAGCCAAATTTTTCTTCTAATTTCATTCCTAAGTTTAAAAGTATGAAAACAGTTATTATCAGTACCTCCAATTTAGAAGGAAGATAGTATAAAAAAAATTCACTGTTGATAATCAATGCAAAAGGTCAATACTTGCTCTGAAAAACACTGCTCTAGATCTTGTCATAAATACCAGTTATTAAAATTCCTTCCAGCCAGGACAGTTATTGTAATATGTAATTCTGACACATTTTGACCTTTTATTTCTTTCAAATGGTTTCTCCAAATCTGAATGATATAAAAAACTTGAGATGACTAGGTAAATTTTTGTAAGGATTCCTAATACTGAATTTCATCCAGCTAAATGAAACTAAACATATCTAAAGAGGTGCTTATGCATTTTGCAAAATGCTCCTAAATAAGAGAAATCATGAGGTTGCTTCATGCAAAAACTATTATTTTCCTTATATTAGATAAAATGTAGATGAAAATAAGAATATAATTTTTTGTTAATAAAATTAAAAACAATACTCAGGAAGAGAAACAATTTAATTTTTTTTAATGGTATTGCATATTAACAATATCCCATCAACACATTATATCTGATAGGGCTGCAGTATAATGTTAAGTCCTCATCACTGTACCTGAGCTAGGTTAGATAATAATGCAAGTTAACTGCAATAAAAACTCTTCCTCTCCAAATAAATTAAATTTACTAAAATAAATACTGTCATAATTTCTATGTGATTCACTACAAGTAGATTTGCTTGAAATAATAAATAATCTAAAATGTATACGAGTTAAAATTTAGTTACTTATTATTTCATAAATACTGTCAGTTTCTTACTATTTTGTAGTAGCATTTTTTGTTTTTTATTGATTTCACACACGAGAGGCTGCAAGATCACAGGAAAAAAATGTAGAGTTCAGGCAGAGGTCAAAAGCAAAGCAATCTACTAATATCCTTTTTAAAGAGCTGGAGGTTGTAGTCATTTGGAAATACTTATTTGGCAAGGCTATTCTGTTCCATAGAACTGTGAGTGGCAGAGGTTAATTATAAAAGGATACTGGACAGCTTTTCCTTGTGTTACTGGTTTAGCAGAAATGGGGACATGACAGAGGTTATGTTGAACAGCATTCATGAAAATATCTATAGAATAGATAATGTGGAAGCCAACTACCTATGTGACAGTAGATGAAGTTTTTGAGAGAAGTTTTGTGAATCGATCCACTGAAAGGCATCTAGAATTTTTAGAGATGTTTTAGGTTCACCATCAAAAATATGAGAGCAATATTCTAAGGTTGAACAGATGTGAGATGTACAAAGTAGCTGGACAGATAAAAAGTAACATTTTTAAAAAAAAAAAAAAAAAAAAAGTGGATGCCAAGTTTTTACTTGGCATCCACTTGGGAAGTCAAGAATTATCAAAACATAAGAGGAGAAGAATTAAGGTCTTTTCTGCAAAAAAAAAAAAAAAAAAGACAAGAATGTGTTTTGAAAACAGTGAAGGTGACTAGGCATTATTGCCCTATTGACAGATGGCATGGAGATCAGTATTTAAGGCACTTACTGTAAAATGATCTTGACAGGTTAGAACTACAAGATTCTTTTGTATGAACAGGATGAGCAAAGATGCTATCATCAGCAAATCTGTGGAAAGAATTTGAGGTCAGTGAAAGGTCATGTATACTGGAGAAAGAGGGACAGTGAAATAACAGCCTTGAGAATACCTGCATTAATCAGCAAATCTGAAGAAACAATACTCTTTATCATTATATGCAGTAAACCTAAGAGAAAACTGACAATCCAAGTAGAAGGGGAAGAAAGGCAGACTATAAGTCGGCAATATGCCAAGTTCTTGATGCTAAACCTCATCAAATACCCCAGAATAGTCAAGTACAGGTTTTTCTAAGATTTTCTAAATCTCTCCAGGAACCTGTCTGGAGAGATGGGAAAAGTTTGGGGGTGCCAGGGATGGTGTGGAAGGCATGCATCAGCAGATCAGTAAAATTAATGCAAGTCCAGTAATTATTATGGGAGACTTCAACTTTGGGTACAGATTGGAAGGAGGAAAGATCACGTGGCAGGAAGGAAATGGAATTTGTACATTTACTGAGAGAAAATTACTTGAAGCAGAATGTGATGGAAGGGATATGAAGTGTGAGTGTTGGATCTTGTTATAGGATCAGAAGGCCTGTTCATAACTAAAGTTCACCTTTATGAACAAGCTGGCTATACTGCTTCCATTTGAGGAAAGTGATTGTGTTGATTTGGGAGAAAGCAAAATGTGGAAATTCCAGTTAAAAAGGGGGTTTTTATGTGGAAATATAATGGAGGTGATTATGACACATTCAGAAGGCAGCTTGAAGCAGGGTAGCATGTCATAAAGTTCTGCAAGGGAAGGATGTTCACAGTGCATGGAAGATAGTTAAGGGATAGCTGGAGGAAGCAATATCATACTGTATATACCCTAGGTAAAGAGGTTAATTGGGTAGGAGTTAGATGGAAGAGTAGGAAAAGCATGTGCTGCAAAAAGAAAATGTTGTGAAAGATATATAAGGAGAAATGTGACCAGCTAACTCATGAACAGTTCAAGGATCAGGCAAGAAAGATGATCTGATAGAAAGGAAGTCAAAAAAATCAGATTATAAGAAGAAATTAGACAAGCAGGCAAAAGGAAATCCCAGAGTTTTTTCATCATGTTGCAAGTAGGAAGAATGACTTTAATGAGTAAATATGGTAGAGAAGTAACATAGGCAGATGAAACTGTTGAGCTACTGAGTGACCATTTTGCAAGGGTATATCATCCAAGTGAAGATATGTTCTCTGCCAGGTTGGCAGGAAAAAGACCCAGAGGAAGACCGAGATATAGGTGGACTGGTACAGTAAAAAGTGCCTTAGAAGATAGAAATATAAGATCTGATAATGTTGGAGTTTTGATAGATAACAGATTGATTTGGAGGAAAACTGTTGATAGGATGTTAGTAATGATGCGAGTTTTTCATGTAGTACTATCATAATATCCTGTACACCCTGTGAGGGTACATTGTCAGAAAGTTGATGATGATGTAGAGAGCTTGCAGGATGATTTGTGTATGTGCAAAACAATGAATGACAAGTTAATAAGAAAAGTGTTAAGTTATGCATTTTGGGATACAAAGGTTAGAAGCTGTGTACCCACATGTAAGGAAATGTACTCCAGGAAACTGATGAAGCCAGGGATTTGGGGGTGGTAGTACTAGTAAGAGAGCTGAAGTTTAAAGAGTATATTATTGCTGAAGAATGCCAAGGTAACTGACAGGATCACTTGGTTATTGAAGAACACACCAACAAGCAGAGAAGCCTTAATATGACCACATCTAAATTACTGTATTCAGGTCTGGTCACGTGGGTTTCTTGGGGATGAGGAAGTGGTGCAGAGGCGAGTGACAAATAGTGAGTGGGGCTGTGGAATGCTCCTATGAGGATAGATTGAGAGTTTGTAGATTGTAAAAGTTGGTCGACAGGTGAAAAAAAAAAAGAGGGAATGTGATGAAAAAACATTTAAGTTACTTAGAGATTTTATTGGGTTGATGCAGGGCAAATGTTTCCACACTTTGGCTAAAGGAAGCAGAACAAGCATATTCCTTCCAGAATGGAAAGGAATATGCTTGGTGTGACACTTAAAGACAGGATATCCATCCATTTATACAAGACAATCAGTTACATTATGTATTAAAAATGGAGGTAGACTGGACACAAAGCAAGATATAACAATGCAAAGTAGCTTCAATTGTTGACAGAATGGAGACCTATGGATTTCCATCCATAAAAGAATAAGATTAAGGCAAGATGAAATTATTAAGATTGCTGGAATGCAATGGATGAGAAAAGATGAAAATAGAATGGAATGAAGAAAGTGAGGGAGACCTCCGTTCAGCAGTGGACTAATCCAGGTTGAAGAAGAATACCTGAAATCTTCATAATAAACTAAATATGTCTGTACCATTAAAATAAAATCATCTGAAAACATCAGTAATCAGTCAACTTGGTCACTTCCAATTACATAGAGGAAGGGAACAGAAGTGATGAACATTAGTCTGCATTAGTCAGCATGAGAGAGGAAGAAAAAAATGAAACACAGCTCAGGTCAATGTCAGCTTCCTGACTAGACAGAGAACCAATGATGTACAGATGGCATAAATTGATATTGTTCTCTTGGAACGTAAATTAAAGAAATTTGTTTGGCTAGTAGCTCATTTTGTGTTTGAAAGATAAAGAGAGAAAAAAAAATCTAAATTTTTTGAGTCTGCACATATTTATAGTAGTTTATTATGCAGATTTCAGGTAAGTGATCAAGTTAAGCCAACATAATCTTTTAAATGTAAACATTATGTCTAGATTCTTATAATTTCATACTCTATATGTTTGCATTTTTACTTTTTCATGATGTTATTTTGTGTGCTTTATGTATAATTAATGCCAATCCTTTGTGTTTCTGTCCTCAATGTATGATTTCCCAACATTGCTTTTGTTCTGTTTCCCATGATTTTCTTTCGTTACATTTATTGTGATTTCCTTTGTCTCTTAATTTTGAAATTATCTGCTAGGAAATTCAGTCTGCAAAATTAAAAGTTTTCAGCTTTTATTGTTGTCAATAGTGAGCTTAAAATAGCACTAGTTCTATGGGACTTGGATTTTTCTGTTGTTTGTTTTAGTATATCATTTCATTATAGTGGTGTTTGCTATGATTGGCATCTACTGTATTTATAAAAATAATGAAACTGAATAATACTTGACCAAAAACTTACATCAACATCTGAAACATGACCTGCGAATATCCTCAGTGGTTGGTGATTATCGGTTGTCCATAGTCGTGCTGTTCTATCCTGACCACATGTTGCAAAATAATATCCATGTGGACTGTAAATACATAAAAGATTAACTTTTTTATATCTCCACTTCCTGTTACAGTATAGATAGTTTGCTATAGTGATATAAATATAAATTTCCTTTAGAACAGTATTGTGTTATAGGACTGTGGTCAAAATTTCTTGATAGTTTGTAACAGTGAGTAGACATGTTATAACATAATTTCCTATAGTAAGGGCTAACTGTGCTTATTAGAATATTTTTAAAAATATGGATGTCATTAAAGTTTTCAATAATTTCCATCCCATTTATTTTCAATATTTAAGTTCACAAATAATTTGCACTTAGTCACTTTCTTATTTAATCTAATTCTGATACCTTGCTATCCAATTATTAAACATGCATATCCAGGTATTCTGCAGATAATATATGGAAACCAAAATAGTTACTATTATCTAATTGGTTAAATAATCAGATAATAATTAATTACTTATTGGCAAACCATAGCCACGTTTCAGCCTATGTCTTTCAGCAATTCTGGTTATCAAGTACAGTAACATTCCGCCTTACGACACGTTGCTTTATCACTATCCGCTCATATGACGCTTTTCGATTATGACCAATGCCCATTTATATGATGCCACATTCAATCATACAACAGTTTTAGCAACATGAAACTGCTGTGTTGGAGTGTTTCACTGTAAATTATATCATGAACTAATTATTATTTTAATGTTGTTAATAATGACAAATAAAATTCAAAGTAAGGGTGCTGTTGTTCCAGTGAAAACAGTTGCTTAAAACAAAGTTTATTCAACAATCATCTATTTAAACAGTCACTAAAATTACCTGGAAAAGTTGCAGAGGGAAAATATACTAGAGAGAGAGAGAGGAGAGGAGTATCAACAATTATGATGACTAAGGAATAAGTCATGACCAATTCTTATGAATGAATTACTGTTTTGTTACAACATTCACAGACATCTTTATCTAACATTAAGTAAATAATAAATTGATATTTTATGGAAAACTACATCATTCTTCAACAAGATGTCTAGATTCACTTTAGTGTAATCTGAAAAGGTGAATCTGGAATAGTCACTAACAAGAAAAACTCAAATATATTGGATACTTAGGAAACTATAAATAACCAATGTTGAAGAAATTAAATTATACAAATATTATATATATATTAAAAAAATGACAAGTTACCGTTTCTTTCTTCCAATCTCCCTAATGGTGATCCCCCCCCCCCACACACACACAAGCTGTTGTTCGGTCAATATTCCATAGTGTTGAAGATGACAAAGTTGAACATGAAGATAATTTGAATTAAAAGAAGAAACTAACACTGGATTTGAACTTACACATACTCTAGGAAACAATTACAAAGAAGGTTAATTCATTCCTTGAAGTGGAAGAGGTGCCGTGGTTTGCACTATTTAAAAGTGCATGAACTGTTCCCAGGAATTCATACATGCCTCAATATACGGTACTCCTATGCCAAAGGCAGGGCCCCACATCCTGAAGCGGGCCCCAAGGTCAGGATTTTTGGCAGGCGCCCTACCTATCGCTCAGGTTAAGGACAACACATTGCTCTACAGGGTTTAGGATCAATTAGTTTAAATGATAACCCAAAAGCTTAGCCAAATCATTTTCGATGCACAAAATTGCTAGGGGATTAATTCGTTCTTACTATACCTAATATACCTAAGAAATTCCTATTATGAACTCCTTGAAATGCAAAACCACTGGATGATAAAAATAACGTTACATCTACAATCCATTGCAGAAGTGCTCTCCACTTATTTGTTTCATATTGAATTTGTAGTTGTAAGTCTTTATCGATTCCATGTCCTTTCAATGACTGCAAAGGGGATTTCCAAGCCAGATATTGTTTTCTGTGTTTGGCACTATTTTCGTGAAGAGGCAACATACCATACAACTTTTTCCAATGCTTGTTTCTAGGCGAAAATCCTTCTTGGGCTAAACTGCTTAAGTTTTTGTTATTAGAGTCGCAAAAAATACGACACGGTAGACAATAAAGATTTTCTTTCGATACACACAATGTTAACCATTCTCTTGTTCTTTCATCTTTCATTTTCATATAGAGCAAAAAAATCTTTTAATTTCATACCATTAAGATCTCTTGGCAATTCCTTATAAATCTTTTGGAATGCTTGAAAGCTGATAGTTTGTACTGTCTCTTGCCGCATGTTGTTTGAGATTACTCTAAGCCAAATACTAGGGTCATCATATTTTATATCAGATTGTTCAACAGGGCCTGCAACTGAAGCATCAACTGTATCATATTCTTCAATAGTCACTCCTGCAGGTTTTTCACTTGCGGCCTTTTCTTCCATTGCAAGAGGTTCACATGTAACAGTCACTTGACTTTCGATTTGACACTGATATTCTGTTTGGATTTCAATGTCACAAACATTATCACCACCTTCACTATGATCAGTACTGGGAACTATATCCTTTTCATTTTCAGATTTTAAAAATTTGGTTATGAATTGATGACCTTGTGATGCTTTCGATTCTCTCTCTTGGATTTAAGTTTCCTCTTCTGAGCTCCGGACTTATGTTTGTACTTTGAATCAGACACTGGGATTTTATTTATTTTAACTAGAACGTCTTTGCTTGCTTGAGAGCAATTCATTTAAATATTTTTAATATCTCAAATTTTTTGTATGATCTGGAAAAAAAAATTAAGTTTGTTTCATACAAAAAAATCATAACTAAAAAAGCTTAATATTTTCTTTTACTTACTAACTAGCAAAATTTTAATTCAAATAAGACAAATTCTTCTCAAATAAAGAATTTTGTAGAAAATTTTCATTTTGTCGAGATCAACTTAGCCCAACTAAAACTATCAAATAAAGCTTTCTCTTTTATGAATAAAATAAAATTCTCTCAGCATCCGTAGCATAAGCACCGGTAGGGTAGTGTGCTGGTAACATCGGAGCAGTGTCAGCATTGAAACGATGGCGTGTATAGAAAGCGGGGCAAACGAAAAACAAAAACTAAAGTAAATCCTTTCAAATGGGAAGTTCAGAAGCGTACATAAGTCTGAAAAGATGGATAATGGGTTGGAAACGATTGCAAAATCTAGTAGTCCCTCTCGGCACATATTCATTCTTATTTTATAAAGTTTCTTTTTGTCTTTTGTTAGTCTCACTTAACTGGCCGACCCAACAAGACAGGCCCCCAGGCTAGAGCCCTGTCAGTCCTACCCTTGTGGGGGCCATGGCCAAAGGTTATATTCTAAGAAAATTTAAACCTGCTTATAATACAGGAATGAATAAATATAATATCCTTTCTATAATAACCATAGGAATACATTTCAAAATAAAGATATAGTGAGTGGTAAAGATATTCACATGATTTATTGTTTACAAAAGATATTTAGTTATTTAAAAATGAAATAAGGCATATAAAAATATCATTATGTTCATAAACTGCATTCATTAAAAGAAAAAAAAAATTGTGTTTGCAATTTTGCTATTACTAGTTGACTAGCAAGGCCAATAAGCCTAATCACTTCTCATGGTTTAAGTCACTGGATGAAACAGTTTTCCATTTAGCAGCAACAGGAATCGGCAAGATATACAATGTACCTTCCTACATTGTTGGAATTAAAATACCTGTAGAAGTTTTTATACTGAGCACATGAAATATTCATCAAATGGAAAAGAACTTCTCTCTGCTATCTGTGATACCTGTCATGATATGTCAAAATGAAACAGATGGAAAAACAAAAGGGAGAGTTACGAATGACTCTCTTTAAGAAATAATATTAAAAAAAAATATGGAATGAATGTTTTTTTTTTTTTTTTTTGTGAATTCCTTATTAAAGTTTCTACTGAGAAGTTAATGTATATTTAGTGTTGCAATTTTTGGTTTTTTGAGTGAGATTAGACAAAAAGCTATTCTCTGTTTGTGGAATTGGTGGCTGTCAAGTAAAAACACTGGAACATACTAAAATAGTTGTATTCTGTTTAAGTACTGGATAGCTGACTTTAGTAAACTGTCAAGATTTTTGCACCTGTTTTAATTAGAAACTGAATATGTTTCGAAATGAGATATATTTTGAAGATACAAGTATGAGTTATCATTTTCTTGTGTGATTGCATGAAAAGAAATTTGCTGTTTCTGTTTCCCTTACTGAACTTAAGGATTGATGTGGAAGATTTATGTTGTGATTTTCCTGAGCAAGATTGCCAAGTTTTCTGTTATGTCTAAAATATGTTAAACTTGTGGTTTTGCTGCAGATATTTTGTGTTCAATGTAAACAACACCCTTTGTTAATAAAATATATAAAAAATAAAACTCAGTTTTCATGTATGCAGCATAGTGAAACACGGGTGTAATCTAGCTCGCCTCCTCGTGGTGCACCCTGGGTAACGCTAATCGAGCTAGAGCGATTTGGCAGCCAGTCTAACAATTAGTTCTCCTGGCTAAGGCATGCAGTCAAACAATACTGATTTTTCTAATTTTATTGATGATGCTGACAAAAAACTGGGATTTAGCCTTAAGATGTGTCAACTGAATATTGAGGGAATTAACAGAGCAAAATGTGACTATCTCTGCAAAATACTACAAGAAAATAACATTGACGTTGTGCTTCTTCAAGAAACACATGCTGAAAATGAAGATGACCTTAATAGAAGAAGAAAAATAACTGGTTACACTCTGATTGGTGCTACATACCACCGGAATTATGGCATTGCAACATATATCAAGGATGATATAGAAAATGCTTCTGTTCTGACAACAAGATGTGATAACGATACCCATCTTGTGAGTGCGAAAATTCACAACATAACAATAGTCAATGTCTATAAACCTCCTTTAACATCATGGTCTATAGATGTGATACCTACTTATCAACATCCAACAGTATGGATTGGTGATTTTAATAGCCATCATGAAGAATGGAAGTACCGTGATAACAACGACTGCGGGACTACCCTTGTTCAATGGGCAGAAATAAATAATATACACCTTGTATTTGATGCCAAAGATAGAAACACCTTTAGATCATCGGCATGGCAAACAGAGTCTAATCCAGACTTATGTTTTGTTTCAATAAACACAGAAGGGCAAACATTACCAGTAAAACAATATGTACTTTCTAACTTCCCACACAGTCAACATCAACCGGTGTTACTGGAAATTGGTATGACACTACCTATAGCAAGATCCTTTCCACGACCGTGTTGGAATTTTAAAAAAGCAAATTGGAGAAATTTTGCGAATGAATTGGATAAATGTGTTTGGTGGATACCTGCTAGAGTTGCAGAGTACAAGAGATTTGTAGGAGCAATCATATCAACTGCGAAAAAATATATCCCTAGAGGTTACAGAAAAGATTATGTCCCTGGATGGAATGAAGAGAGTGAACATCTCTACAGAGAGTTCCTGAAAAGTGAAGATCCTGAAATAGCAGATGAATTACTACATAGCCTGAACTCATCTCGAAAAACAAAATGGATTGATACAGTTGAAAACCTTGACTTCAAACGATCAAGTAGAAAAGCTTGGAATCTTCTCCAACAACTATCCACAAGTAATCTACCTAAAAGAAAAAGCACAATCATCTCCCATAAGAAAATAGCTAATCAAATCATTAATATGTCAAGAGCACCTAGGAACCGTGAACATACCAAGAAAGTTAAGAAAGAACTAAGAGCTTTAAAAATAAATGCCCCTGCTTTCTCACAATATGCCTCAATCTTCACTATAGATGAAGTAAAAGCTGTCATAAAAGATATCAAAGCAGGCAAGGCCCCAGGCTTCGACGGTGTCCATCCTGATTTTCTGATTATTAGCGGGCCAAATACTATAAAATGGCTCTGGGAATTCTTTTCTGATATATTATTGACTGGCCGACTACCTAGCCAGTTTAAGAAGTCAAAAATAGTTGCTATTCTTAAACCTGGAAAACTACCCCAAGAGGCAAAAAGTTATAGACCTATTGTTTTATTGAGTTGCACCTATAAAATGTTAGAGCGCCTTCTGTACAACAGATTGTCCACACCAATTATGCAGCATGTCCCGATTGAGCAAGCTGGTTTTAGAGAAAAACGTGGTTGCTGTGATCAAGTGCTCACTTTAACATCATACATAGAAGCTGGATTTCAGAAGCAAGAAAAAACATCAGCTGTCTTCTTGGACCTAACAGCAGCCTATGATACAGTATGGCGTGAAGGTCTTATATACAAATTTCTTAGCATTGTCCCATGTAAACGGACTGCACACTTAATTTCCTCCATGCTCACTGAACGTTTCTTTCAAGTTATATTAGGAAATAAACTGTCCCGACAACGAAAACTTAATAATGGTCTTCCACAAGGGTCAGTATTGGCACCCTTACTTTATAACCTATACACATATGACTTGCCTGCTACCATCTCACGAAAGTTCTGTTATGCTGATGACACTGTAATTGCCATTCGACACAAAAACATGAGTCAGGCTGAAGACGTACTTATAAAAGAACTGAAAACTATAGGTGAATATTATAAAAAATGGAGGCTCCAGCTCAATCCAGACAAAACAGAAGTATCAAGCTTTCACCTTAATAATCACATGGCAGATGTCACTTTACATATCTTCTTTGAAGGATGTTTACTACGACACAATAAGTTTCCAAAGTACTTGGGCATTACCCTGGACCGCATGCTCTCTTACAAGCAACACCTAACAAACGTTTCTGCTAAGTTAAGAACCCGTAACAACATAATACAAAAACTAATAGGCACGACATGGGGAGCAACAGCCGATAATCTGCGGATTACTGCTCTTGGTCTAGTTTTTTACCATGAACACTCAGTAGAGAAATACCTCTGTAATTCTCACATTCAGTTTTATTTCCCTTTTTGTATATGGGTACTATGAGAGCTCTACTCCAATCATCTGATTCGTCCCCTCTGTCCAGGCTTTCTGAACTATGCAGTGCAGCCACTGTAAGACTTTTATACCTCCATACTTGAGCAGTTCTGTTTGAATATCATCTACTCCAGCTGCCTTTCCACATTTCAGGCTTTTGATCGCTTTTTCTACTTCAAGTATGGATATGTATTCCTGACTGCATGCCTGGTCAGTGTTTTTTAACACTGCTGTCATCACTGCTTGTTTCATTTAGCAATTTTTCGAAGTAATTACTCCATACTTCAAGGATCTATTTTTCTCCTGATTTTCATGTCATCTTTATCATCTCTAATTCCTTTTACAGCACTCTTTCCTCCATTTCTGAGCTTCTTCAAAAACCTCCAGAATAACTTGCCACCTTCTTGATATTTATTTTCTATGTTCTTACCAAAGTCCTCCCATGACTTTTGTTTAGCTAGTTTTACACAGTGTTTGTATTTTCTAAGAGCACAAGCTGACTTATTTGCCAAGAACTTTTGACATGCTTTCTTCTTTTCTTTCACTGCCTCTTAAACTTCCTGTGTCCACCATGGGGTTCTGATTTTTCTATCCTTACAGACAACCTCACCACATGCCTCTCTGGCTAAATCAATCAATGCTTTTTTCGGAGCTTGCCACTGAATTTCCAAGGTTTGGTTCCTGTTCTCAAACTCTTTCATTTTTTCTTTAATCATGTTTGTGTATTTTAGTCTACAGTTCATCTGAGAGCTGCTCAACTTTTATTCATTTTAAAACTTTTTTAGATGTTCTTCTTTTTAATATGAAATTCAATTTTATCTTGCTAAGACTAAATGGTGATCACCTCGAATTTCAAATTCTCTGTACACTCTGGTGTCATGCACCAGGCAGAAAACATCACTATCAACAATAACATTGTCCATAGATGGCGAACCTAAGGCACATGTGCCAGAGGTTATACGTCAGAGAATTTTTCTGGCACGTCAATGATTTACAGGTGATATTCTTTTATACGCTTATAAATTCAACTTTTTTTTTTAATTATTACAATACATACAAGTTAAATTTTGTTTTACACGAGAGAGCAGCTATGAAGACATGCATATGATTGGTGCAGTATTAACAAAAGATCACGCGACCCAAAGACAAAGGCAACTGACAAGTGTCGAGTTGAAATGCTAATTCTCTTTAACTGTAACATATTATATTACATCTGAAACTGTCATAACAACATTTGCTATATATTTCTTAGTTTTAACACATTCACGATGGGATGTCGTTTATTGTTCTGATGGAACTTCTCAATACTAGCGGACTCAACTCGCACAAAGTTTCAATCCTCCATTGAATTTTATTCCTGCTTGTTTGCTTTTGAGCTGGCAGGCGAACCACAAACGAATTGTATGTATAGTGACCATATTTTTTTTTGGAGAAAATAAAGGACCATTCAGAAATTGTTTTATAATAAATAAATAAATAAATAAATAAAAAAACAGGTTGCGTTTATTTGTTTCACTAAAAGTAAAACTTTTTATAACGTTTACTGTAAAATATAAGCATATACATAGTATTTTAAACAATGATATTATTCCTTAAAAAAAATTTAATTTTGATAATTTTCACAAGAATGAACTTTTTTTTTTTAATAAATCAGGCCCGTGTTTTAAAAATTCATAAAACTGTATACAATTCATGTCGAAGTTCCATTTTGTATAAATGCACGCTTTCAATGTTTCGATTTTTAATTGTTTTTTTTTCATTGGTCTACATATTGTTCACTAATGAAAATACTCGTTCAGTGGGGACATTAGTTCCAGGGAGACATAAACAAAATTCAACATTTTTTAAAAGATACATGTTCATCTCAAAATATTTAAAAATTTCAACCCAGCTACGTCGGCAGGACTCATCATTTTGTCATTCTTCGATCTTTTCACTGGTGACATAACTTTTAATACACGAAACTTCATTAAAAAGTTCACCATTTTTGTTTAAGTTCCAGTGACTGGAAGTGAAAAAAACACTTTCCCCGATCTTTGCCCGCAAAGGAATTTCTCATAGTAGGACCCATTCAAATACTTCCATTTCCCGAAACAGCTGTAACAGTTATTTAAATAATCAATGCAGGTTTGGTAACATTTATGAATTGCATATTTAAGTATGTTGGCATCAATATTCAATTTACTATTTCAATTCACAAAATAAAGGACAAAATGGACAATATGGACAATAAAGGACAATACCATTTTAGAAAAAAAAAAAAAAATCTAAAGGACAGAGCAGTGAAATAAAGGACGTATGGTCACTGTAATTATATGGCATGTTTCAATTCATGGTAGAATTTTATTTGAAGTTGGCCTTTGTGATCTGTCATAATGACATCGAGAATTTCAAATGCAATAAAACAAACACTTATTTCATGTGATTGAAAAATTGGACAATAGATTTTAGTAAGATACTGTGTTTAAGTGCAACATACAGTATAGTTTTACTTGAATCTATACAGCATAGTTTCTGTGGGAAGGGACAATAATAGTGCGATTAGAGACAGCTGCAATAAAAACTGCTCTAACTAATGAATCACACTATTTGTTGAGAAATATATTATGCAGACTACAAAAGCCTCTGTACCTTATTTGGGGGATACAATAAAACTACACTTGTTTTTCTTGCATTTGCAGTATAATGGCTGTTGGGGAGGGGTGTTGTTAACCGCGGGGAACAAGTTACTATAGAATCGACGTGAGCATTTAAACATTTTTTGTGCACGAGGTAATATGCGAAACTTTTTTGTCTTTTTTCGTAAAGTAAAATCTGGGGTGCGAGGGCATGTTATATTCGAGTAAATACGGTAAGCATTTCGATGACAAGTTGACATCCTTCTGCTGCTTCTACTGCTCAGCTGACTTCTATGGTGAGTTACAATACATAAATATTTTTCTCACTACCGTTTTCTTTTTATTTTTATTTTCAGACCAACACCATTAAGAGCAATTTAATAATACAAAAATCAATTTTACACTGAATATTATAAATTTATATGTAATTATAAAATTATAATTATTAAAAAATGTTATATATTATTAATTAATTAATTTTCTATTAATTTTTCCGCTACTAGAAACTTGCCAGCATGTCAGTAACTTGATTTGTAACTTTTTGTCACGTGCTGGCACAACAGCAACTCAATTTGTAAACTTTTGGCACATGCACATAAAAAGGTTCGCCAACACTGACATAGTCAATGAAAATTTTCTTATTCCTTGCCTCTTCTCTCCATGTAAATCTGTGCACATTTTTATGTTGGAACATTGTGTTGGTAATAACCAGTACATATCCTGAGCAGAAATCCAACATGTATTTGCCATTATTATTAGCTTTTGCTCTTTTCTCCAATTTTCCCAATATATTTTTGTATGTCTCACAATCATTTCCTACTCTGCTATTTAGATCCCCAACAAGGACCAACTTTTCCTTTTTCATTGTGTCAGTTGCTTTCTCTAAAGCTTCAAAAAATTTCTCCACTTGTACCTTAGTAGAATCTTCTGTGGGACCACAAGTACAAATAAGTCTCATCGTCCAGTTCCCCATTGTCATTTGCCCACATCACTCTACTTGAGACTGCCTGCCATTCAAGAAGATTAGCCTCGTATTTAGTGTTGAATACTATTTTTCCTGATTGTTATTGCCAGAATATTATATTTTGTATTTATTGCTCAGAAAGATCTCATCAGTTTTTGTCTTTTTTTTTCAGTCACCACTATTATGTTGATTTGGTATTTAACAAATTCCTCAGCTAGCTCCATTTCTTTGCCATTCAGGCTTTTTATGTTGATAGTACCGACCTTGAAGTCTGGTGATGTTGAATTGGGGTAGGTTTTTGGATTTGTTCCAGTAGCTGACTTTTTGCTGTTTGCCTTGGTTCCCTGGCGAAAACAACAAGGGCCTTGTTTAACCAAGCGACACCACAGCCGGCATAAAATTCTGTCATGTTGTATATAATTTGGTCAACTAAATCCCAAATTTCCAGCCCATCCTTGTTCATTCAGTATCCAGGTATATACCTAACAGGGTGCACCATGAGAAGGTGAAGATTGGACATTAGGTCAGAAACCCTGATCGGTTCTCTGCATTCCTTTAAAGGCTATGTGGAGGTCTCCTCTCAGTTATATAGCTTTGACCCTTTAGCTCATAAAAGACAACGTACATACTAACAAGTAAATGCAGAAACAATGCAAAATTGTAACAGACAAAAGAACTAACATTCCAATCATGGCACCCTCTAAGATCTTGATTTAAAGTAGTTTACAAACGACAGTTGAAGAGTAGTCTTAAAAAAGGAATGTCTGAGGGAGAGAGTCATGTTAAGACTTCCATGGTCACTTCAATTATAGGTGATTTGGTATGTGTGTGTTCCTGGTAGGGCCACCCTAAGATGTGAAGGTTATTCCACTTTGTCCATCTATCTCTTGGACACATGGAAAGACAGGGCTTCAGAAATTCACTCACCACAGGTGAGTGATCAGAGATAAATGGCAAAGTGAATTTCCAGTCTCTTTCTAAATGCATTTAAAACATAAAACATAAAAGTATATTCTTTGCATAATTTACACTTTTTTTTTAAATTTTAAAACATCTCACTCATTGTGAAGTTATCTGATCACAGATGGGAGCCAGTAAATCTATTAAAGAAATTTTATTTCCAACTCTCTGGAAAAAAAAAAAACTCAATTCAAACACTACGTTCACTTTTAAAGAATCACAAGAACATTTGCAATTTTACTTGCTGGTTTTTTCTAAAAGTCATAAATGTAAACTGATGATCTTCACTTTCTTCCAAGTTATCTCTTTTAAGGGTTCAGAACTTTTTCTTTAAATGGTCACTTCAGTTATAGGTGATTTGGTATGTGTATGTGTGAACAGGCATTGAAAACTCAATATGCCTGATATTCTTCCCCCAACAGTTGTTCTGTCACCATTGTTGCCACATAACAACTGATAAAATTTCTCTTCACTCCACACATGCTCCATTATGTATCACACTTCCAGTTTTCATTTCAGTCATGAGGCAATAAAAACGAGCTGCCATTACATGTTACAGTGCTTTGCTTGAAAACAGCAAACATCGCACACTTGAAATGTGTGAAAAAACATGCAAGTTTTATCATACCTAAACAAATTTTTCATAACATGAATACATTTAAATTAAATTACAGCTATCATTTAGTTTAATATTAACCTTACATGTTATATACGGTATGCACAACATGTAATAGATAATTACTTAAAAATAACAGTTGTACTTTTCTAACAATATAATTTCATTAACAAAATAAACTGGTAATTATAAACACACAAAAATTAAAATTTGCACAATGTAATTAAATACTATAGACCAGAGGTTCAAAAAGTATGGTATACGAGCTACTGCTCAGTAGTACATGGTCAGTTGATAGAAAATATAATATAATGTACAAAAATCGATAATGTGACAGGAAGTCCAAGTTATTCATTTATTTTTAATGTCATTTATATGATGTCTATGGTGTCCGATGAAATATTGGTACAACACAAGCAATGAACACACAATGAAGTTGCCAGTCACTTCAAATGGCTAACTCAAAACAATCTGACAATATTCTCTTAATGCAGATAAAACATATAATTCAGGGAAAACTGACAATGAAGACATTCTGCTACAAAATCACTGAATGCAGAATACAGAAACAATGGTCCAACATCCTACCAATGAAGGGAATATTTTGTACATGCAGCTCAATTTTCTGTTATAACAGTACATTCAATTCTCAATAACTATAATAACTAATATTTAAGGAATTGACAGCGTATACTGGAAATATAGATTAAATAAACTTTAATATACACTTTCCGATATTTCGACGAACGTCACGTTGCCATCTTCTTGGGAACTTACTAAAAAGACACATGCACACAAGTACTAATACAACAAAGATGGCAACGTGACGTTCGCCGAAATATCAGAAAGTGTATATTAAAGTTTAGTTAATCTATATTTCCAGTATACGCTGTCAATTCCTTAAATATTAGTTATTATGTCTAACCAGCGTATAAGCCTCTCAACATCAATAACTATATGCAGAAATATTTTTTGAGATTTGATATTTGATAATATATAATACACGATATAACATGGATGTTATATCATGTATTTTTATTATCAACACTTCATGATCATTTCAAATTTCATCCATTATTTCATATTGATATTGTCATTTCGGTCCAAATAACCAGATAAATATGGTGAGGAAACAGCATTGCACTGACCACACAACTGCCATCTCTATACTCATAAACCTTCAAGGTATCAAATGATCATGGTAAAAAAAAACTAACATTCCCAGGTTGAAACCCATTAATGGTACATGAAAATATAAATTAAAGATACCAAGAAATTATATTCTTGGTTTAATACTTTATCCAAGTGTAAGCAAAGTTTGCACCTGAAGAAATTCAGGATTGGGTAACTCTTATATAGAGGCTAATGACTTCACATCACTTGCCTTATTATCCTGATACTAAGGCAAGTGATGTGAAGTCATTAGTCTCTATATATGAGTTGCCCAGTCCTGAAATTACTTCAGGTGCAAACTATGTTTGCTTACACTTTAAAGTATTAAACCAAGAATATAAATCTTGGCCCCTTTAAATTTATAGTATAACCAAGTGGAAAAACTCCCAACAGTGATATATGATCTTAGCTTGGTAATGTAGAGTGGTACATGGTTGAGAAAGTTTTTGGGAATCCCTGCTGGAACATTTATAGATCCTATCTCCCAACACTTTTTTACCCCTTATGTATGTGCACAATTATAACACAGCATTGTCTTAAGCTTATTTTCACAGCTCCATCATGAAAATTTTATATAACGAAAATGTTTTTTTAATACTGTTATTTAAAATCACCCACCATATCTTTTCTTGAATTCATTCACACTACTTGCATTCACTACTTCAAAAGCATGCCATTCCAGTCACGTGCCACTTTATGAGAGAAACTGTCCACTGATGAATTTTTTTTAACACTTCCCATGCAACTGAGGCTATGGGATTGTGTGTAGTATTCTCATCAGGTCTTAATTTCTTGTTCTGTATTTCAGCATGTAACCTTTTTCTAAAAGAAACATCCATATATGTAGCCATTTCCCAGGTGGCGACAGTGACTTATCAAAGAATATAAAGGTATTTAAATATAAATTTGAGCTGAGAAACAGAAGTAGAATGTGGAATGTTATTTCATTATATCAAAGTGGCAAACTCAAGATACTGCAATAGGAGGCTGCACACTTAGAATAGTCCATCATTGGTATATGCGAGACAAGATGGCCAGTAATGCCTTGATTACAACATGCATGTAAGCATGTTGTAATCAATGATATACACCTGAACAGGGAACATATCTTTCTTTACTTGGATAGTTCTGAAAGAAGGCAAGAATTGGTTGGTTCCTGATCCAGTATCAAGCATTACATCATAGACTTTAAACTTGTGAATTGCAGACCTGCAGCAGTAAGATTAAACAATTAAATAGATTTATAATACAAGTATATGAACCAAATCAATAACCTGATCACCCAAGAAACACACCAAGAAAAACTCCCTAATATAGCAAAAAAAAAAGATTGAAATACAAAAAAACTGAAATAGGACATTGGTTAGATCATGGGAATGCAACAAAGGGACTAGAGTAAAGCTTTTCAAAATACTATAGTAACACAGAGTAATACATAGCTTATATTTAAGTTGTAAGTCAGCAGTTAGAACTGAAAAAAATATAGGAGGATGGTTTAATGTAAAATAAGGGGTAAGACAAGGATGCACATTATCAACATTCTTATCCATCATATATATGGATTGAATTATAAAAGAAAGTAGGATTAAATTCACATTAGAAATGGAGATATGAAATTTAACTTTCTGCTTTATGCAGATGATGTACTCCTAAACACATACAGTGTAAGACTAGGATTCTCTAACTAAACAGAATTACAGCTGTAAGAAATTTGGCATGAAAATCAGCAATAAAAACTTTATTCATCATGTCGAAGTTTATGGAATAGAAAACTATGTATACCTCAACTACATTGTGGGATTGAGGGGAGGGCAGAGCTGAATTAAATGCCAAAGATTCAAATGATTCCATGTATAAATTAGCGAAGGGGTGAGAGTGAGAAGCCCATTGCTACACCTTTAATTTGTTTAAAGAACTGGCTATTCCAGTTAAAATATCCCAATTTAAGACAGTGGTTAAAGAGTTGCAAATGTCAAGGGAATAAATTTTTAACAAGAGAACTGGTGTATCATCTACTGAACATTTATGAAAGGGCAACACAAAGCAATCATTCTCCTCCAATTGAAGGTTTTGTGTAGTAGTTTCAAAGTGTATAAAGTTTTTTTTTTATTTTATTTATTTTTTATGTAATAGGCAAAGCAGAAGTGAGATGAGTCAAGAGTGGAAGAGGACAGAAAGGTGTAGAAGAGAAGCCAAGAGAGTTGTGGCACAGGCAAAGGCCATGGCACATCAAGATCTGTATGATCAATTAGAAACAAAGGAAGGACCGAGAAAAATTTACCAACTAGCAAAATGTAGAAATAAAGCAGCAAAGGACATCTTACATGTGAGGCAGATCGAAGATGCTGAAGGAAGAGTATTATGGAGGAATGTGGACATAAGAAACAGATGGAGAATATACTTTGAGGGACTTTTGAATGAGGAAAATGTGAGGACTCACAGAGAAGATGAGCAGCCTTCTGAGGGGATGGTGCAGAACATCAGTAGAGTGGAAATGAAGGAGGCCATGAAGAGAATGAAGAATGGAAAATCAGTGGGCCCAGATTGGATTCCAGTGGAGGCATAGAAGGCACTGGGGTAAGAGGGAATTGACCTGCTGTGGGACCTGTTTATGAAAGTTTGCTAACAGGAAAATATACTCGAGGAATGGAGGGAAAGTACTCTTGTCCCCATCCACAAGACTGTAAGAATTACAGAGGTATAAAGTTGATGTCCCACACAATGAAACTCCTAGAAAGGGTTCTTGATGGAAGATTGAGGAAGGAGGTGGAGATTGCAAAGGAACAATTTGGCTTCATGCCCGATAGATCAATGACAGATACTATCTTTGGGTTATGGCAGATGATAGAAAAGTTTCGAGAGAAACAACGACAGCTACATCTGTTGTTTATTGATCTGGAGAAAGCATACGATAGAGTGCCAAGGCAAGAAGTCTGGAGGTGTCTGAGGGAGAAGAAGGTACCAGAGAAATATGTCAGGTTGGTGCAGGAGATGTACAGAAATGTGAAGACAAGGGTTCAGACCTGTCTGGGACAGACAGAAAGTTTTCAAGTAAGTTGGCTTGCATCAAGGGTCAGCATTAAGTCCGTTTCTGTTTAATATTGTGATGGAGGTGGTGACAGAGGAGGCGAGAGAAGATGTGCCTTGGACAATGTTGTATGCAGATTCAAGAGAAGTGGCAGCTAAACTGGAAAGATGGAGGAAAGTACTGGAATAGAGAGGTATGAGACTGAGCAGAAGTAAGACAGAGTATATGTGTTGCAAAGTGGACGACGGCCAGGAGACAGATCTGGAGCTGGAAGGAAATGTCATCAGGAAGGTGAGATACTTAGATACTTAGGTTCAACAGTGGAAGAAGATGGAGGGGCTAAGAAGGAAGTGGGATGCAGGATACAAGCAGGGTGGAGAAACTGGAGAGAGATGGCTGGAGTGCTATGCGATAAGAGGGTGCCGATCAATCTGAAAGGCAAAATCTATAGGGCAATAGTGAGGCCAGCTATGACGTATGTTATGGAAACTATGGCCCTGAGGAAAAATAACATCAGCAGGATGGAGGTAGCAGAGATGAGAATGCTTAGGTGGATGTGCAGTGTGACCAGAAAGGATCGTCTGAGAAATGACTATGTGAGGGGAAACAGTAAAAGTTATGAACTTAGAAGCGAAGATACAGGAGGCAAGGTTGAGTTGGTTTGGTCATATGATGAGGAGGGAGGACGAATATGTGGGAAAAAAGGTCATGCAGATGGATGCACAAGGAAGGAGGAAGTGTGGGCAGCCAAAGAAAAGATGAGGAAGCTGGTAGAAGAGGACTTAAGGATGAAGAACTTGGATGTGGTGACAGCCCAAGACAGGAAGATGTGGAGGAGACTCATCATTAACAGCAACCCCACTTAACTGGGACAAGCTGCAGAAGAACAAGATTTTTTTTTTTTTAATGTAAGATGATGTTTTGCCAATGTATTTGTTGAGTTAAGATGCCAAGCATTTAGGAAGTTCATAGGTGGAGAAATTTATGGCATCTGCAATGGGGATCTGGGTGTATGGACCTTAGGTAGTCTGTATACTCTTGGTGCATGCAGATAAAAAATTTTTAGTTTGGACACAATTTCAGTTGGCCAACTTCTGTTTCTAGCAGAATTAAAACTTTGTTTTTAATTGATACTGTAGGGATTTTTACTATAGGCAAATAAGTTGATGTATTCAATAACAAATTCTTTCAATTTATTATTGTAGTGATCTGTGTTCACGATCACCATAACATTGCCCTTGACTTTCAAAATGACTATGTTTTGGTTTAGTTTTAAATTTTTCAGAGATGTTGTTGGAGATGTTGCTTCTTGGAGGGCTTGCGTTATTGATACTAGAAGGCAGTAGCTTCTAGTATCATCTAATCTAGAATTTGGACTTGGGAGCAGCCTCTCTCAAGCCCAAAGTATGGTTGTGGTATTCATTTTTGAAATTATGGATTCTACAACCGTGTTATAACTAACTTTTTATTATCCCGACATTTCGATCTTCATATCAAGATCATCATCTGGAGCATACACAGATATACAAGACAAGCTGAGTTACTCAGCTTGTCTTATATACCGTAAGCTGGAGAAACAGTGGGGGGGGGGGGGGGATTATAAATTACATCAAGCTAGATTTTCTAGAAAATCTAGCTTGATGTAATTTATAAATATATATATTTTTAATTTTAATTTTATTTTTTCACTAGAGGTCATGCCAGTAGAATAACATGTGATCAAATCATTGTTTCTGTAGCTTACGGTTTGCAATGTAACTCAGCTTGTCTTGTATATTTGTGTATGCTCCAGATGATGATCTTGATATGAAGATCGAAAAGTCGGGATAATAAAAAGTTAGTTATAACACGATTCTAGAATCCATAATTTTGAAAATGAATGCTGATCGCTGTGTAACACTAAAAGAAAGGATAATGGTTGTGGTATATAAACAATGTCTATGCCATTTTGCCACAAGGTCCACACACCTAAATTTTTGCATTTTCTCAATAATATCCATCCCTGAATTAGTTTCATTATGTAAGAGAAAAAAAGAAGGGGCAGCTGCCTTCATGGATACTTTAGTTACAAGGCAAGCAGATGGGTCCCTGATATGTTCAGTGTACAATAAGCCCATACACAAAGTAAGATACTTAAATGTCACTTCATACCACAATCCTGCCCAGAAACACGAAAATTTCATAATTTTAGCCAGAGCAAATTCGTCAACCAGCACTACAACTAGAACAACAGGCTCTACTCACATTATTCCAACGAAATGGATACAAAAACCTCAGCAAACTCTTTAAAAAGAACACCCCCCCCTCGGAAAAAAAACTATACACACATTATATCTTTACCGTACATCAAAGGCACAACAGGTAAACTGAGTTCCCTCTTGAAATGACACAGAATCAAAACAGTATACAAATCTCTAAGCAAAATATCTACCTGGCGAAGACAAATCAAGGATTGCCTGGATCCTCTCTACTTACCAGGTGTCTACAGTATCTCCTGCCAGGGTGGAACTCAATATTTTGGACAGACAGGACAAACTACCTTGGTCAGGAAACAACAACAAAAAAAACATCCTGAATGGAGAACCAAAAAGCAGACTATCCTGGCATATCTTTTAGAAATACCACTTCATAAGAATGGAAGAAAGCCAGACTAATTTACAAATCCTGGAATAAATAGGAGAGACTGTTCTGGAAATGGCACAAGTTCCACAGAACCTGGTTAACTGAAACAGAATTGATAGTATGATTTTTACATAGAATTTTGGGACACTGCCTAATCTATCCATTAGCATTAAGAACAGTAATAACGACAAAGAGCACTACTGTCACCCTCCTTGCATGTAACTGTCCTTGTTATCCAGGTCATTTTCATTTGTGTCTTTACAGAGTGTGTAGTGTTAAATTGTCTTTGATAATGCCAGATTAAGCTAGTGAAATATTTGCTGTAAATAATTTTAACTAATAAATTATTTATTTACATTTCAGTATCTATGTAGTTTTCTGTTCCAGAAACTTCGACATGAATAACAGCAACAGCTACAGAAATTTAAACACGAAAATCAGTAATAAAAACACCAAATTATGAAAATAGCACAAACAGAAAATTTCAGCTGCATTCTCAATATAGAACCTATAGAACAAGCAAAATATTTCAGCGTTTTTTTTTTTTAGTGAAGATGGCAAATTAAATTTGGAAACAGACAATAGAATAAGCAGAGCTGGTATGGTTAAGAGCAGTGGTGGCCCGTGAAGTTTTAAGTGGGGGTGCTGTCTATACAAAATAATTTAAAAAAAATTCTTTTTTTCCTAATTAGTAACCAATTTACTAATAAATAAATCTGTAGATTTATTTATTAATAAATTGGTTACTGATTAGGAAAAAAATAATTTTTTTTGATTCAATTTATATGGAATAAGAGAAATTAGTCAAAACCAAACTAGCAACATACAAGACAGTGTTCCAACCAGTTTTAAGTCATGGAAATAATGTACTTCATTGAAGATTAGAGACCACAGACATAAAAGTTCTCTGAAAAATTAGAGGCCTGAAAAGAGGACACTGATTGTAGTTAGTGCTAGTCTGTAGATGGCAGATTAAATAGCAAAGATGGTGAGTTATGTGGAGTACCCTCCCATGATGAGTCCTTAGAAGTGTCATGTAATACAGTCTTGCCATAAATGCTGTTGCATCTTGCCCCCGCCCCCCCCAAGTGCAGCCAACAGAATTGCGCAAGCCTGGTTGTGTTAATGGTGCTATGCACAGCAAACATTTGTGTGTTTATCAGTAGAGAGAGAGACAGTTGTTTAGCTGTATGGGTTAACATGTAGCGGGGAGATTTATGAGAACCATGTAGCTATAATAGCACTTCACAAGGTTGGGATGTGGCCACCCATTATTTTCAACATGCTAAAAACACACTGGGATCAGCAGGATGTTTGTATATCAGACTATTAACTGTTATAACGATATAGAAGACATATCTGACTGCAAAAGAAAAGGTCGACCATACTGCGCTAGGACACAACAGCTTGTGAGGGCTGTGAAGGTCATGAGAAATGATGCCACGTATAAACCGTGACCTGGGGATGATAGCCTATTGTCTTTCTACTGGACACTTCCAAACACCACAACTTATCGTCATCATCATGAAATTCCTGACATTTCCCTTAAGGGGATGTACAGGATATGATAGTACTACATGAAAAATTTACATCATTACTAACTTCCTATCTATAATTTTCCTCTAAACCAATCTGTTACATGTCAAGGCACCAACATTGTCAGATTTTATATTTCTATCTTACAACTTATGCAGCAGAAAACGACAAAATCAAAGGCACTTATCTGGTGGTATGTGAACAACAGACATAGATATCTCCTTCACAGATGAGAAGATTTTCACCATTGAAGAGTCTTTTAACCACCAAAATGATTGATTATGCCTTGGATGGTCATAGAGGACATGCTTTAGCACCAGGATTCAGAGAGATCGTCATACGTGTCAGTCATGGTTTGGTGGGATGATGTATCAGAGGTTATCCAAGTTGCATTTCTGTAAGAAAGGGGTTAAAACCTCCACCAAAGTATATCAAGACACCTGTGGTATGGCCCCTGAACATTACCTTGTTTCATGGTAGGCAGTAGACCTTCCAACAAACTCAGCCCCTACATACAACAATATTTGGAGGTGAATGTGCCCAACCACATATCACCATCTGATTGGTGCTTTGGAAGTCCCAATCTAAATCTGTTGGATCTAAATAAAAATTGTGGCTGGAGCTTGAGAGGTGGTGCCATTTCTAGCCTGCAAGAAACAGCACCTTAGCATCGCTAGCCTGAAGGATGTGGAGTGAGCATTGGCAACGTTTCCATTGGATGTTGTGCATGCCACATTGATGTGGCCTAAGAACTTCAGGTGTGCGCGAAGGTAAAAAGGAGGACAGTTCGAACAGTGAGTGCTGCTGTATGCGCTGAAAGATGCAAATGATTTACTGATAGATTAAAAGTTTATGTGCTGTTCAAGTTGTAACAGTATTTATGGCTAGACCAGGTAATGATGATAACCTTAATGCATGTGCCTAAGCTCTCATGCAGCCACTCTGCTCAAACCTAGTTTTCAAAGATTAAAAAAGAAAAAAATGGCAGGAATTGAACAAGTTCTGCCATTTTCATCCCTTACACTATTATTATTCACTCTTTCTTCCTTGGTCTGCCATAACAATCTCTCTCCTCTTTACAGACAAAAAATACTATTAGTTTGTGGTAGTGCATTGATTGTGGTTAGCTCTATAGTCCGTAGATGGCAGATTAAATAGCAAAGATGGTGAGTTACGTAGAGTGCCCTCCCTCTTCCTTAAAGGTGTCACATAATAATAACAATAATAACCTTAATGCATGTGTCTAAGCTCTCATGTAGCCACTCTTATCAATGATTACCTATATTTACCGCTTCACTGAACAACAATTTCTCCAACCACCTAAACACCAAATCCATTTAACTGTAATCAATACTATAAGTACAAATATTTTCTACCATCAAAATCACTCCATACATCAGCATTCTATGCACCATTTTTCATGCATAGTCTGTCATTAGTGATCACAGATCTCCATCTACTCCTTCACGTCATGGGAGGTCTTGACAATATGACCACAATCTTAAATTTTTTTTTTTTTTTTTTGCTTCATTCAACAGCTCTTTCATATTTTCTCTTATATAACATCCATATCTCCTTTCAAGTTTCAAACAATACAATCACATCTTCCACGTGTTTGCCTACAGCTTCAGTCATATCATGAATCTTCACTCCCAGAAAACACTTGTGTTATTCACTTGTCTAGCACATCCTTAATCATAGAATTGCCATATATCACTATATGCTTTTTTCCACCATTTTCTGTTTTTTTCTGCTTTCCTTTTTTCTTTCTCATATTTTGTCTTCTTTTCTCCAACTTCCATTTCATATTATGAAGTACTCATTGTAGCTGTGAGACTTTTCATTGTACTGAATTTTTCTATTTTCTTCTTGTACGACTACTACTACTACTACTACTATTACTTCCATATCATATATCTTACACTCACTCTCTGTCACCTCTATCACTTCCATGAACTCTTCCACTTCTGTTTATGCTCGCAGTCGTTCTTCTCTACTCATTTGATCTCTCATTACAGATCTCGCTCACATTCCTCTATCTGCCACTAACTGGCATACACTTAAGAGAAATTTTCTTACCGTATTCTCCTTTCTCCCATAAACCCAACATTTGCTAACAAATCACATCACATAAAACTACCATGACATAACAGTGGAGGTGGTAGTCACTATATGTATTAACTAATTCTACAATTAAATATATGTAAAACTGCACACTCAGCTGACACATTTAATTAAAACACTCAAACTAAATATAAACTAAATATATAATTAAATATAAACCTTCATATTAACAACAACCTCCTTGATAACAATGCATGATTTATCACAGCAGTTACTTATCACAACTTATCATCTGCAAACATTACTTGATTAACATTTAACATCAAACATAAATATATCCGAGTCACTAGTTAGTTTCACATTTGTTAAATCTGAGACTATCTAGTAATTTGGTACTCATTAATTATGAAATTCGATGGAATGCAGCAACATACATCACATACCTAAATTTCACATCCCAAACAGGAAAACAATGTCCTTTATAACATACAACGTTTGTCCATGTTTGAAGACTCCACAAACGAACTAGGATAAAAAAATAATAATAAAATTACAACAATTCACTTAGAAAATCAATAAATTTACTCCACATTATTTTAATAACAATCATATAAATAATAACAATGGATTTCAAATAACAATGTTTGCCAGAGTAATACAGTACAACAGATTACCAGGTGATAAAAAAAAATAAACTGCTGCTTGCAACTAATAAGAATAAGACTTTCCCAAATTTTAGGTGAAGAAAGACAATCATTATGGTTTAAGTTAGAACAATGTAGTGCTTCAACACTCTTTGAACACACAATCAAACTTAAAACAGCAATGGTGTAGCAGATTATATATAAAATTCAAATTAAAAGCCAAAAGGAAATCTTAACAGTGGGTACCAAGAAGCAGATAACTTCAGCACAAGCTGTAAGTACTTTTAGTGCATTAAACCAGTTATATTTCGATCTAAAAATCGGCCACGTGCAAGCGCCCGCAATGCCTACCGTACGAAGCAAAGATGGCAGTAACAAAAGCCAAAGACGAACAAGCACCCGGTGTCTCACCAGCGTAGCGCCAGTCGATTGTTGACAAACCCACAAAGTGCACTGCAAAATCGATATCAGTGATAAAAAAAAAAAGGGTATAATGTGCAAGTTCTGCTGCCACTGGTTACATGCTTCCTGTGCAAAAATGGATGAAACGGCACACAAGATATATATCGATCTTAACCAGCCCTATTTCTGTTCGTTGTGCTTCCCGTCAGTAAAACAGCTCCTGAACGTAGGCAAACGAATAGAAAGCCTCGAACAACACATCAGTGTTATGAACGAAACTCTTTCCTCCAAAATACACGCACTAGAAACCAAGCTGGAATCAACTGATGATCAGCAGCACAAGGCAAGTTCACCCCTCCCACGGAATGAACTCCGTGAAATAATCGCATCAATCAACGGTGCAGAACTCGATGGAGGCCAAAAACAAAAAATTCAATGCCATCATTTTGAACTTTCCAAAAGAAAACGGAAAAGCACTAAAAGAAGACATCAAACTAGCTGAAGAATGCGACATCGACCCTAAAAATATCGTCAGATGCCATCGTTTCAGACCCATTAACAAAAGCAAGGACAGAACAAACATTCCACGCCTCATAAAAGTGACCTGTGACACGCCGACAAGCACGTCAAAACTAATAGCAGCGATCAACAACAAGTTCAAAGATACTTGTCCCCAGTCGCACATACGTGCTCGACCAGATTTATCATTTGCACAAAGGGAACAAGGACACCATTTTTGATGACAACGTGCAGAAAAACTTAAAAATGGTGACTACGGTTAGATCATCGACTACAGACAAGTTAAATTGGTACAAAAACTAAGTGATGCCACTAGCAGCCATCATGGTAACTAGTATGCAGGCACTGCAGGAACCCCCCCCCTGAGGTCAAACATATGACTCACAAAACCCTATACACAGTTTTGCAGACAACAGCACATTGCACTCCTCCCTTTCTTTTGATAAACCTTATTCCACACAACTCACCTCAACCTACAGATCAGCAACCACCACTGCCCTTAATTCAGACCTCCAAGCCATCCTCCAATAGGGGTTCAGATAACCTAGTCATTTTCAATGCAAATAAAATCCAGTACTGCCTTATTCCTCATAAAAAAGAATTAGTTTTCCCCAGTATTATTTTTGACAATACCAAATTTCCAGACAATCCAAGATATCTCTTCTTGGAATTATTCTGACATCAAGTCTCTCCTGGCACAAACACATAACAACCATTGCATCCTCAGCTTCTAAAAAACTAGGATTTCTCTTTCGTTCAAGACATTACTTCACCCCTGAGCAGCTACTAACCTTATACAAATCACAAATCCGTCCAAGCATCGAATACTGCTCTCACTTATGGGGTGGGACCCCCAAAAGCTCCCTCAAATTACTAGACTCCATACAGAGGATAGCAATCAGACTTATTAATGATTCACCTCTTACCAACTCACTCCCCCAACTTTTACACAGATGACTGGTCTCTGCACATATTTCCATGGAAAATGTTCATCCGAAATAGCATCAATAATTCCCCCACTTAGTACTAAGCTCATTGGACACGTGTAGCTGCTACTCAACATCCCTACACAGTGCACCTTGAAACCCACAGAACAAGTTTCTTCTCCTCCTTTGTCCCTGCAACCACTATACTATGGAACAGTCTTCCCCTTGATGTGTTCCCCTAGGGAATACAATCCACAGTCATTCGAATCTAATGTGAACAAGTACCTTCTTTCCCAACCCATACATGGTACTAATGAATTATAGGTTGATCTACCAACCTCTCATGTATGGGCTCAACATAAAGATGGATCTCAGACAAGAAAATTGTAGTTTTCATATAAAAAAATGAAATCTTATATCATTTTTATGGATGATAGAGGAGTGATATTCTGGTAAACTCTTTTCAGCAGAACATCCTGTTTATCAAATGTAAGATGGAAGCCAATCGTAAGGTAAACATGAGAGAGATAGAGTAGACAAGTTAACAGAAAACAAAAACGTGGGCACGAATTATATTTCTTAAGGATCTTCGAAATTGGTTCAGTCTTAGGAATAGGTTTGCAAGAATCAAAAATATACTTAATCTTCTGTGGAAAGAAGCTATTCTGTACATTGTGTAATATAAGATGTAATATAAAATCATAAAGATTGAAGCAAATGACATGATTGCTATTCAGCAAAGTTTTTATGACACCTATTTTTTTAAAAAAATTATGTGCTTAATCTTGCTATATATAACGACAAGTGAAAATAGATTAATGACAAAGAGAAGCAGACAGCATACCTGAAGGAGAGTAGGAAAGAAGATGTTCGAGATGGCTAATTTTCCATTCTAATAAATATTTCCTTCAGACTTTGCCAATAAATCTCCAAGGTTTGATTTTTGTTTCCATCTCTTTCATTATTTCTTGAATTATACGTTTGAGTAGTCAGTTCACCACCAAAAGCTACTTGACTTTCTTTTACAACTTTGTTATATACTATTTTTTATATAATATTCTTTTTTATCTGGCCCAAAACTTATTTCTTCCTGTGTCTCTCCTTACGACATGAATTTGCATGCATCTTTATGCTGGAACATGGTGTTAATCCATGTCCTGAACAAAATCCAAAAAGCAATCCAAGAAATTGCTTGGCATTATTATTATTATTAGCTTTGCTCTTTCATTTCCTGCTCTGTTTTTTAGATCTCCTTAAAAAATGCCTTCACTTATTCCATATTAAAACCTTTTGTGGGATCACAGGCACAAATAAAACTCACTGTCCATTTCCACATTTTGATGTTTGCTACTTGAAGTTGCGTGTCATTTGATTAGATTATTTTTGTGTTTAGCGTTGAACGCTATGGTTACTCCTTTCGTTAATAGCTACTGTCTGAATATAACATATTATATGAGGGTGGTCTGAAACATTCTCAGCTTCGATCGGCAAGATTTTTTTTTTCTAAGTTGGTATATCTATCATAAGCATCCATGTGAAATTGCAAGTCATTCTATCAAGTAGTTTGTTTTATACAGCTGTCTGAAGCAAAAGTGTTGTTTGTATCCTTTGGAATGAATAAAATTGAGTATCATGCAGTTATAAAATTCTTTGTAAAAGAAGGCTTAACATCAAAAGAAATTCATTCAAAGTACATAAAAGATTATGGGAACTCTTCTCCTTCATTTTCGACAATTAAGAAATGGGCTGCTGAGCTTAAACATGGGTACCAGCCTAGAAGATGATCCACTTGAAGAATGTCCAAAAAGTGTAACAACACCAGAAATCGATGATCAAGTGCATGATATGGTATTGGATGATCAGCGAGTAAAACCGTGTGAAATTGCTGAGACTATAGCCATTTCAAAAGAATGTGTAGGATATATTTTGTATGAAAAATTGCATATAAAAAAGCTTTGCCAAGATGGTTGCAGCACTTGTACACAGTGAATCAAAAATACACTCGCATGAAAATCTTTGAACAGTGCTTGGAGCGTTGTAACAAGAATAAAACTGATTTTGTGCATCGATTTATTACCATGGATGAGACTTGGATTCATCATTACACACCAGAATCCAAACAGCAGTCAAAACAGTGGACAGAAGCCAGTTGATCAGCACCAAAGAAGACAAAGTTAGTTCCATCAACAGGAAAGGTCATGGCATCGGTGTTTTGGGATGCTAAAGGCATTTTGTTTATTAATTATCTTGAAAAGGGTAAAACAATACACCAGGGAATAATATTTCGATCTTTTAACCAGACTAGATGAAAAAATTCATGAGAAAAGACTCAGTTTGCAGAAGAAAAAAAATCATCTTTCATCAGAACAATCTGCACTATGAATTGTTGGAACATCCACCCTATTCCACAGATTTGGCTCCCTCTGACTTCTATCTCTTCCCAAAACTAAAACTCTTCCTCGCTGGTCAGCGTTTTTTTCTTCGAATCAAGAGGTGATTGCAGCTCTTACTGAGAACCATTACAGGAACGGGATAATGGTGCTGGAGCATCGCTGGAATAAATGTATTAGTCTTAAATTATGTTGAAAAATAAAAATAATTTTGAAATTATAAATTTGTTTTTTCATTGGTAGGCTGAGAACTTTTCAGACCATCCTCATAGTTATTATGTAACAAAATCTTATCTTTTAGTCTTCTTGGTCTCAGTAGCACCAATTCTGTTATGGTAATCCTCTAATTATTCAGCTAGTTTCATTTCTTTTCCATTGATGATCCTTATAATGATGATATCTATTCAGCTAACATTAACAAAAATAGTAGGGGTATTTTTTAACCAGATGACATTCCAGTATGACATTTGATTGCACTGCACCATCATTTTCTTTTGGTTTAAGTCAATATAGTCAGGAGGAGTGGACATTAAGTCAGAATCCCAAATTGGTTCTCTTCATTCCTTAAGTCTATGTTTAGATCTCCTCTGTTATTTAGCTTTGATCCTAAAGTGATCCCTAAGTCAAATATCTGTTAAGAAATAAAACAGAATAAGTATATGCTTACAAAACAGTCAACGATAGTGTGTGATTTGCCTTACTTTTCAGAGAGCAAACTGGAAGCAGTATAATAAGAGTACATTATGTTAAGTCAAGTTAATTGGCAGACATGTGGTCCTTTTCTCAGTTGATATTATTCAAGAACTTTCAAAAGATATATCAAAATTCACTTGGCAAAGGCACTGGAATATCTGCCAACTAATGACAAAAACCATGGCACAGTGTGATTCAAATAGTCTGTAAGTTGGCAACAGAAATGTTATCATTTGTTCAACCAGGCAGTTAGCAAACCAAAAAAAAAAAAAAAAATTATTTCCTCTTATTTCTTAAGTACCTTAAATGTATCTATTTCTTATGTACCTGTTGCATCATCGGAACAAGAAAGTAATAGATTGCGATCAGGACTGAAACTTGTAGCATATACTGGACCATTATGACCCATGAGAACCTTGACCTCTTTGGCATTTCTGTCATCCATCATTCTGTATAACACATCATCTAACAGTGGAAAGAAAAATGAATACTTGAAGGTTTATCTGCTTTATAACTCAGCTTCTATGTGTAAACCTGACTTAAATTCTTAAATATGTAAAATTGACAAAGTATATAAGAATATAAATTAAATAACACTTTAGTAAATATTTCTGATATTTCGGCAACGTCACGTCGCCATCTTCAAAAGGAACTTACAAAAAACGGCAAGTGCACGTAAGCACTACAACATAGTAACTGAGAATGAAGTGAGGAAGCTATTGTTTTCCTAAGTCCTGATGGTGCCCCCCTAGTGGGCTATATAGGTGTTCTTGGCAGTTGGGCTGCTGATGTAAGCCTCCCAAATTTGGGACAGTGTCATGCAACCAAATTTGTTGAGGTTTGGAGAGTTTCTTAGGGCTGAGGCTGATTCCATGAATAGTCTT
This sequence comes from Typopeltis vanoorti, assembly GCF_054136105.1. Taxonomy (NCBI): domain Eukaryota; kingdom Metazoa; phylum Arthropoda; class Arachnida; order Uropygi; family Thelyphonidae; genus Typopeltis; species Typopeltis vanoorti. The sequence goes on from NC_143550.1 coordinate 160,951,869, forward strand.
GCCACTGAATCTCCAAGGTTTGGTTCCTGTTCTCAAACTCTTTCATTTTTTCTTCAATAATCTTTGTATAGTTTAGTCTACAGTTCACATCTGAAAGCTGCTCAACTTTTATTCACATTAAAACTTTCTTACATGTTATTCTTTTCAATATGAAATTCAATTTTATCCTGCTCAAGACTAAATAGTAATCACTTCCAATTTCAAATCCTCTGTACATTCTGGTGTCCTGCACAATAGTCTTTCGAATTTGAACTTGCTATGGCATATTATTGTAGCTTTCTTCCACCATATTCTGTAGCGTGTATCCAGAGCATGGTCTGCAAGACCCGAGTGGCTGTACTTGTGAAACTAGATGTAGTCCTTGTGTTCCAAAATTCTCATATTCGCTGTCCTGCCTGTTTGGCCAAAGTAAGACAGTTTACAGCTTCAAGGGGCCTGGTATACACCAGGTAGGTTTAGGGGAAGTGGTTGGTCTTTAGTGAAGTGGATAAGGAATGCCAATTTTATTTTCTGCATGGTCTGTAACAGGAGGTCAAGTCATGTTTTTTAAGATTTTGGTAATTTTTTCCGAGGTGCCTCGGATGTAGGGAATGGTGATGGATTTAGAGTAATCCTTGTTGTGAAAGGGGGAGGGGGGGGGGTTTGTGGTTTTTTGGTTTCAATATTTTTTGGATTTTATGGGGGGGGGGGTAGCCATTGGCTGAGAAAGTGTTGAGGATGTGATTTAGTTCAGTGTTTAGGGCCTTATCGTTTGAACAGATTAGTTTAGCCCTGTGTTTTCACCACTCCATATTGTTGTGAGGGGGGGGGGTTGTTGGTGAATGTACCTGCCTGTATGGGTTTTCTATAAACTGAGAAAACCACCAAGGTTCCATCAGGTTGGCAGGTGACTAGTGTGTCTAGGAAAGGGAGGAGATGTTCCGGATTGAACTTGATTCTGGGGTGTTGGTTGGTTAAGTGTGTTAAGGAGGGGAGTGTGTCAGAGCCATGCGGCCAAATAGCAAACACATCAACATAGCGAAGCCATATGGTTGGTTTTTGTGGGACAGAGGCTAAGGTTTTTTCTTCAAAGGTCTCCATAAAGAAATTGGCCAAGGGTGGGGAGAGTGGTGAACCCATGGCTGTCCCCTCTATTTGTTTGTAGAATTTATCGGAAATATTTATAAAAGTGTTATTTAATTTATATTCTTATATATGTTGTCAATTCTTGAGTGATTTAGTAATGCATAACCAATGTATAAGCTTGTCTACGAGAAGTAAATACGTAAAAGTTACACTAATTAATAAAAGTAACTATTTGATCCCATAACTGGCATCTCAAACATGTGGCTGTGGGGAGGAGACAATATGTAGCAGTGCTGACAATAAAAGAAAAGAGGCTAAGTCACATAGTGACTGTTAAGTGAGCATTTGTTCTCATGTTGTAGATTTACTGGAGTGAAAAGTATTGAAAAAGGATTAAAAAATATTTAATTCTTCCAATATTTTGTCTGTCACAGAGACACGTTTAGGAAGTACACCTCCGAATCAAAAAAATTAGAATAATCAAAGATGTGTTGAATGAATTACAATTATAATTTATTGCATAGAAAATAATTATTACCAAATATGAATTAGTATCATCTAAATCTATGTACTTTGTAGATTATATAACCATGTAAACACATAAAAATGTAATATAAATTATAAGAAAACTGTTATTTGAAAACATTCACAAAATCAGAATTTTAACGTAGTTCAAAATACAGTGGTGCCTTGGTTAACGACGGTAATCCGTTCCAGGATTACAGTCATTAACCAAAACCGTCATTATCCAAGGCGCAATTTAACTGAAAATCGATTAATTTGTTCTGGCTCCTCCCCACAACCATAGTACATATTAAAAATGCAGATAAAACTCATTTAAAATGTCATAAAAATATGGTAAATATCATTTATTTATTATACAGTTATATGTATTTGCTACAAAAAAAAATTAACATTAATAAAATGAATTGTTCATGAAAAGTTTTTAATTATCAATCTTCACCAGAAGGACAATTGGGCTCACTTCGGAGTTTTTTGACAAATGGACCTGTAAAAAACATGTCTAGGGTTGTTTGCTTCTGCCTCTTTTTTAAAATGTTTCTGAAAAACTGCATGGACTTTTCATTAAATAGATCTGCAGTTCTGATAACCTCAGATTTGTTTGGATTCCATTTCATAGCAACATTTTGAACTTCCTCCCACTTTGCCAAAACATTTTTGATTTCATCAGTCGTAATTTGTTCTTCCTCTCATCTTCAGATGAAATTTCCATTTCCTTTTCTTCACATTGCTGCTTGAAAAGTTCTTTTAGCTTGTCAGTAGTCAGTTCTCAGTCATGCATCTCCAATAATTCTTCAACATCTTCTTCCTCTACTTCCAAGTTAAGATCATGAGCAGTTGCCACAATATCCTTTACCAATTTGTGTCCTTCATTTGAAGTTTCTTCATTACCAAAGGAAGGACACAGTTTCCTCCATGCTGCTTTGAGACATTTCATTGTTACTTCTTGCCAAGCCTTAACAATTAGCTTAATTGCTATGACAATGTTGAATTCTTCCTTCCAAAATTTCCTTAGGGTTATGTTGGTAGCCTCACGCATTTCAAAGCACCTGGTAAAAAGTGTCCTTGTGTAAAGTTTTTTAAAATTTGCAATTATCAGTTGATCCAAAGGTTGAATCAGAGATGTAGTCTTGGGAGGAAGAAAAATCACCTTGATAAAATCTAATTCCTCTGGTAGCTCTTCTTGTATGCCTGTTGGATGGCCAGGTGCATTATCCAAGGTTAAAAGGGCATTTAGAGGCAGATTGTTTTGCTCAAGATAGGCTTTGACAGTTGGTCTAAACACTTAGAGAACCAGTCTCTAAATTCTATTCTTGTGACCCAGGCTTTGCTGTTAGACCCACAAAACACTGAGATTGGATTTAGAGACATTGAACTTTTTGAATGCTCGGGAATTCTCTGAGTGGTAGATTAACATTGGTTTTACCTTGCAGTTGCACTTGCATTTGCTGCTAAAAGCAATGTTAACCTATCATTCATTAGTTTATGCCCAGGAAGTGTTTTTTCTTCTTTTGTGATAAATATCCTGTTGAGCATTTTCTTCCAAAATAACCCAGTCTCATCACAATTGAAGACTTCTTGAGGTAGGTATTCTCCTTCTTCTATAATTCATGTAAAGCTATTGACAAATTTATCTGCTGCTGCTTTGTCAGCACTAGCTGCCTCTCCATGTCTGACCATACTATGAATTCCTGTTCTTTTTTTTTAAAGTTGTCAAACCAACCTCTGCTACCTTTGAAATCACCATCATCTACCTCAGAACTTGATCCCGAAGTCTTCTTTTTCAAATCCTGATAAATCTGTTTAGCTTGCTGACAGATTGCATCCTGAGATGCAATATGGCCCGCCGTTTCTCTTTCTTCGATCCAAATTAGTAATAGATTTTCCATTTGCCCAAAAAGAAGCCCTCTGACATTCAACCTTGAAGTTCCCTTAGCAACCTCAACCTTAGCTACCAAAGTTCTTCTTTCTTAGCCAAAAATGGTTGATATTGTAGAATGACTGGTTTCATATATTCGAGTTAGCTGCATAACTTTCACACCTTCATGATCTTTTGCTATTATTTCTTTCTTCTGTTCAATAAAGAAAATTTTTCTGTTTTTTTTTCCCACTCACTAGCTTTTCTTTTTGGGGCCCATTTTGTCACACGGTAAAAAAAATTCACTCTATAAAAAAAAAAGATACGCAAAATACGGTATTATTACAAATTGTACAACACTAAGACAAGGGATACAAAGAACATATCGTCACCTGAAAATAAAAGTAAAAGTTCAAAAAAAAATTTTTTTTGAAATAAAAGTTAACAGTTAAATTCGAAACCTGCAATTTTTGACTTAGTGCATTTTGCTTGTAAGGTGACGATACAGCACTTACCGTAACATACAACTGATTAGCAGCTTATATATACAATGATTATTATACAGATGAGATTTGATTTTGCCTTTTGATGGCGAACGAACAGTGACACGCACTCGCCGATTTATTGTCTATATGAACCAACGCATAAAAAATAAATGCTTAAATACTCATTTTCATCATAAAACGCATTTATAACCACAAATGTTAAAATAAAGCACAGTACACTACAAGAAAAGAAACAATAAATGGAAAATGTAAAACAGCTGGCTACGATGGGTCAAACATATCTGAGCTTCACAGCTATGCCATGTGGCTGTTCTCTATTCGAAAATGTCTTCCCATGCCTGGCTGAGTGCGATTGGAAAATTCTGGTTTTTTAGATCGGACAGAGGTTCACATAATCGAGAGTCGTTAGCCAAAGCCTGTGTCATTAACCAAGAGATTTTTTTCTTACAGCCACTCATCGTTAACCAAGTACATCATTATCTGAGGCCATTGTTAACCAAGACATCACTGTATTCGAATATTCCAAATTTTTCCAATTGGCATTGAGGAGAGCATACAAATAGTATATATTTCGGTACAAGGGTGGTCTGAAACGTTCTCAGCCTAACAATGAAAAAAACGAATTAATAATTTCAAAATTATTTTTATTTTTCAACATAATCTCCCTCAAGACTAATACATTATTCCAGCGATGCTCCAGCACCATTATCCCATTCCTGTAGTGGTTCTCAGTACAGGAACGGGATAATTCTCAGGCTCTGTAAAATAACCCTCTACAGCTGCAGCTGCAATCACCTCTTGATTCAAAGAAAAATGCTGACCAACGAAGAAGAGTTTTAGTTATGGGAAGAAACAGAAGTCAGAGGGAGCCAAATCTGTGGAATAGGGTGGATGTTCCAACAATTCATAGTGCAGATCCCTTAATTTTCCCATTGCAAAACACCTTTTTGGCAAGTCCATTGTTCTGATGAAAGATGATTTTTTTCTTCTGCAAACTGAATTTTTTTCATCTAGTCTGGTTAGAAGATTGTTTTACCCTTTTCAAGATAATTAATAAACAAAATGCCTTTAGCATCCCAAAACACTGAGGCCATGACCTTTCCTGTTGATGGAACCAACTTTGTCTTCTTTGGCGCTGATCAACTGGCTGCTGCCCACTGTTTTGACTGCTGTTTGGATTCTGGTGTGTAATGATGAATCCAAGTCTCATCCATAGCAATAAATTGATGCACAAAATCAGTTTTATTCTTGTTAAAATGGTCCAAGCACTGTTCAGAGATTTTCATGTGAGTGTGTTTTTGATTTGCTGTGAGCAAGTGCGGCAAACATCTTGGCTAAAAGCTTTTTCATATGCAATTCTTCATGCAAAATATATCCTACATGTTCTTTTGAAATGCCTATAGTCTCAGCAATTAAACGCACTTTGTCTCGCCAGTCATCCAATATCGTATCATACACTTGATCAATGATTTCTGGTGTTGTTACACTTTTTGGATATTCTTCATGTGGATCATCTTCAAGGCTGGTACGGCCACGTTTAAACTTGGCAGCCCATTTCTTAAATGTTGGAAACGAAGGGCCCATAAACTTTTATGAACGTCTAATGAATTTCTTTTGGTGTTAAACCTTCTTTTACAGATAACTTTATAACTGCATGATACTCAATTTAACCATTTCAAGGGATAGATACAGACAACACTTTTGCTTCAGACAGCTGTATAAAACAAACTACTTGATAGAATGACTTGCAATTTCATATGGATGCTTATGACAGATGTACCAACTTAGTAAAAAAAAAAAAAAATCTTGCCAATAGTGTTGCCATTTATGGCCGAGGCAGAGAACTTTTCCGACCACCCTTGTAGCTGTGATATTGACCCACGTGTGAGGAATCATTGCTAAACATAGGTTGAGCGAGTAACATATCGAAAGCTAAGAAGTTTCTTATGGAGTCTCTACACAAAGAAGGCCAAACTCAACAGTTTATAGTTAAGGAATTAAAATGTTTTCGAGCAAGCTTGAATAAAGTATTGATAGAGTATTATAATAACTGAAGTTTTCAAAATCACTGTTGCAATATCATTGTCGTTCTTCTTCGTTTTATCATCTTTGTTGCAATAGTCCTTTTCCCAGCACTTGTAGCTTGGTGCATCCAATAAGCAGAATGCCTCCTCACATCATGACCCCAGCACCGCTGTATCTATCCCATTCAAGAACATTCTCACCATGGTAAGCAGTACCACTTACATATCAAGTTTTGTCTAGAATCAGAGGAAAAACTAAAATAATTCTCCTCTGTAAAAGTACATTAGCTCATTGGTGTCTTGTCCAATTTTTACAGACACAATACCACCACTGAAAACATGCTGTACAATGAACTGTGGATAAAGGGATGCAGACTATAGGCTTTCCAGCATATAGGCCTACTTGTCACAAAAGTTTTACCACAGTTTGTCAAAATATCCGTATGACTGAATGGAGTCAACTTGCAAGCTGAACTATCATGGTGCACTGATTACATTTTGCTGCTATAACCAAAAATCTGTCTTCATACTCCATGATAGAGCAAGGGCAATCTCTTAGCAAACATCTGGAACATTCCATTTGTTTGAAATGCTGCCCAGAGCTTAGATACAATACTATGTAATATTCCAAACTCTCTGGCAATATCAATAATTCTGCGGCCTTCTTCAAGCTTTCCAATAATTTTTCCCTAAGTGAAATCATCTAGATGATGTCCTGGAGACATTACAAAAGTTTGCAACTTTATTCCTTCATGAAAAGAGCATCCTTCAAACACACTTTAATTAATGCAGCATTTTGCCTTTTATCCCGTTTGAGTACTACTACACGATCCCTTTGCACATGATTCAAAAATTTGAATGCTTACATGTTTTCTACAATTTGCCACAAGCTGATTCATCTGAATTTGCAGTTCTAATCTTCAGAAATAGTTTGTCCTAAGTTTTGGACACCAGTATATACCAGTTTAACTATGCTATGAGAGCTGATGAAAATCTTTTAAGTAATTGTACAACAAAATGAAGATTTTCTCTGCTGCTCTCAAGAAATCTGATGACAATAACTATCAGTCGCCTAAAAATTCAGTTAAGTAATATGAAAAGATATAATCACAAAAACAATACTTATTTACAATGTGAATGTGAATTACAACTCAAAGATTGAGCTTTTCTATAATGAAAAAATTCTTTAGTTTGAATATATTTATAATATGAAGCTTCTATCAAACAGAACTAGCTGTAATTATGGAGAAAGCAACCAAGGCTCTAAAGTCAATATATCATACATCTGCTAACTGCACACGTTCTCTGGATGTTTGCCTATTCTGCAGGATGAAAAATCATACAACCAATGAAAAAAACCAGTTAATCATTTTCAATTGCAAAGTCTTTATAAAAATTCCTCATATTCAAGATGTGACAAACTATTCTTTCCAAATGAAGAACATGAGTAATTATTTCAAAACATTGCTAAACAAAACAAGCAGTGACAGCATAGTGGTAAAAAAACACTCAACACGCATGCAATCAAGAATATCTATACTTGAAGTAGAAAAAGCCATCAAAGGACTAAAATGTGGAAAGGCAGTGGGAGTGGATGATATTCAACCAGAAATACACAAGTATGGAGGTATAAAAGTCTTGCAGTGGCTGCACTACATAGATCAGAAAGAAGGCTTGCACAGAAGGATGAATTCCAGATGATTGGAGTGAGTTCTCATAGTACCCATATATAAAAAAGGGAAATAAAACTGAATGTGAGAATAACAGAGGTATTTCCCTAATGAGTGTTCCTAGTAAGATTTATGCAAGTACACTTGAGAAATGGTTGAGAAGGATTGTGGAAGGGAAGCTTGGTGAAGAACAAGCTGGATTCAGGCTAAATAGAGGCTGTCAGGATCAGATTTTCACATTACAACAAATAGTTGAGAAACCATGGAAATATAACAAAGATCTGTATTTAAGCTTTGCAGACCTTCAAAAGGCATATGACAAAGTGCCAAGAGAAAAGCTATTGAAAACACCACAGTGTATGGTGTCAATGGGACATTTCATCAAGCAATACTTAGTCTTTATTTGAGTTGTAAGACAGCAGTTAGAACTGAAAGTACAGGAAGCTGGTTTGATGTTAAATCTGGTGTCAGATAAGGATGTACATTATCCCCTCTGTTATTCATTATCTATATGAATCACATTATGTAGGAAAGCAGTATTAAACCTGATATCAAAATTGGAGATGTTAATCTCAGCTCTTTACTTTATGCAGATGAAGTTATACTTCTAAATAAATCCAGTACAAGTCTGCAAGATTCCTTGACTAAATTGAATAACTGTTGTAATAAATTTAATATGAAAATCAACAATAGCAAGACAAAAACAATGAAAATAGGCAGAAGCACTGGAAATATCAACTGCATCATGAGTGGAAAACCTATAGAACAAGTAGAACATTTCAGCTAATATGGAAATAAACAACAGAATCAACAAAGGTGGTATGGTAGGAAGTCAACTGAATAAATTTATAATGAATAAGAGAATGAATATAATGAATAATATTGAAAACACTACAGTGTATGGTGTCAATGGGACATTTCATCAAGCAATACTTAGTCTTTATTTGAGTTGTAAGACAGCAGTTAGAATTGAAAGTACAGGAAGCTGGTTTGATGTTAAATCTGGTGTCAGATAAGGATGTACATTATCCCCTCTGTTATTCATTATCTATATGAATCACATGCAAGAGTATATCATCCAGGTGGTGGCTTTGCGGAAATGGAGGAACCAACAGCTTATACTGGAATTGTGATGAATGAGGTAGAGGTAACTAGTCTATTACAGAACCTCAATGTCAATACATCTGTGGGATTGGATGGTATACCAGCTCGTGTCGTACGTGAAGCGGCCAAAGAATTGTCAGTGCCCTTGACATTATGTTTAATTTGAGCCTCAGGACTGGGTCAGTCCCAAGGGGGTGGAAAGAGGGGAAAATAGTTCCACTGCACAAAGGTGGTTCCAAGGCTGCTGTTGAAAATTACCGGCCAATCAGCATAACAGGAATCATTATCAAGGTCTTAGAGAAAATAGTCAAGAGGAAAATACAAGATTGGATAGAAGAAAATGGGATACTGTATCGGGGACAGCATAGTTTTGTGAAGGGTAGGTCATGCCTCAGTAACTTGCTCACGTATTATAACACAGTGACGGCTGAACTGGATAAGGGTAATGGGTTTACAGTGATTCTGCTGGACCTTGCTAAGGCCTTTGACAGGATACCACATGGAATTCTAATCAGTAAATTGCAGCATATGGGAATGGACATAGGGTTGGTGAGATGGATAGGAGGGTGGTTGACGGAGAGATATCAGAGAGTGGTTTACTCAGGAGTAGAGTCCACAAGACGGCCTGTGACTAGTGGTGTACCACAAGGATCTGTTCTTGGAACACTGCTGTTTAATTTGTTCATAAATGATATAGGAAAGGATCTGAGAGGAACAGTTCATTTGTTTGCGGATGATGCGAAGTTGGGTAGGGCAATAGTGAATGCAGATGACGTCAAAATTTTGCAGGATGATTTGGATAGATTGGAGGTCTAGGCTAGGGAGAATGGATGTCAATTTAATGTGGCAAAATGTAAGGTTATGCATTTTGGGGTGAAAAGATGGGAGGCAGTTTACTGCATTGGTGGAACCGTGCTCCAGGAAATTGATGAGGCACGAGATTTAGGAGTGTTGGTGGATAAGGAATTGAAATTTAGGGGACACATTGCAAAAGTGGCCAAATCAGCTCATCAAATCACTTGGTTGCTGAAGAATACGTTGACAAGCAGAGACAAGCAGGTTATTGTTCCTCTGTATCGAGCCTTGATAAGACCTCATCTCGACTACTGTGCTCAGATTTGGTCACCTAGGTTTCTTCTTGATGGGGAGGAGGTGGAGAGGATCCAGAGGCGAGTGAGCAAGATGATAGCAGGTCTGTGGAATGAACCGTATGAGAACAGGTTGAGGATTTGTGGGTTGCAAAAATTGGTTGATAGGCAGAGGAGGGGAGATATGATTGAGACATTCAAATTACTGAAGGGTTTCTATAAAATTAATTCAGAAGATATTTTTGAGAACAGGGCTGGTTGTGGGAGGACTAGGGGACATCCATGGAAACTGGGCAAAAGTGTGGTTAGTAAAGGTGTTAGAGCTGGGTTCTTTACTTTTAGAGTAGTGAATGAGTGGAATGCGCTCCCTGAGTCTGTGGTGGATGCTGTGACAGTGAATGAGTTTAAGGCGAGGTATGATAGATACTGTATGAATGTCGAATAGTTGTGATGAAAATGATTTTGGGCCTCCCTCGATGAGTCTAATGACTCCCTGGAGTTGCCCGTAATAATAATAATAATAATAATAACACTAAATTAGCTCTATACAAGACAGTGTTCAAACCAATTTTAACTTATTTATCCGAGAGCTGGGTTAGAAATAAAACACCTCACCAAACTAGAGAACATGGATGAGAGTCCTGAGAAAGATTAGAGGCATGAACAGATGGCATCAATGGCAATATCATGTTAAAAATGAGGATATTAGGAAAGAACTTGATATTCTTAGCATCCAGGAATGTATTAGCAGAGCTAATCTTAGGTGCTATGGTGACTTAAACAGAATGGTAGAGGAAAGATTAGCAAAACATGTGTTCTCTGCCAGGCTGGCAGAAAACAGACCCAGAGGAACACCAAGATAGGTGGATTGATTGATACAGTAAAAAACTTAGAAGAGAGAAATATAAGATCTGACAATGTTGGTAGATAGGAAGTTAGTAATAATGTTAGTAATAAGTTTTTCATGTAGTGCTACCATACTATCCTGTGCACTCCTTGAGGGTACATGTCAAGAATTTGATGATGATTCTGATATATCTTTTTTGCATTCATGATGCAGTTGATATTTTCGATGTTTTTGCCTATTTTCATTTTCTTTGTCTTTTCATTGCTGATTTTTTATATGAAATTTATTACAACAGTTATTCAATTTAGTCAGGAAACTGGAACATACAACAACAGGTGTAGGTTCCAATCCCTTGTTTATTTATTTACATAATCTGGAAAACTTCCTCTAGAGACCAATTGTGGAACTTTTTCAAGCCACTTCAGACCTCCAAATAAGTGAAGCAGTGGTCTTACACTGGGCGATGAAATTCATCTCCTAACTGAAGACAATCATAAATATGGACTGAGTGGAACCCACACCTGTTGGTTGATGATCAGATATGCTAATCACTCAGCCTACTAGACTGGCAAATTCCTTTGTGCTATGTAATTATGACTATTGTGTTAATATAATTTTACTACAGGCAATTCCTAACTATACTAAACTTGTACAGACTTGCAGAACAGCTGAATAGAGTAGTTAGTTTCCTATACTGAATTTTCTTTATGATAACACAGATTCAGTCGAAACTATTCAGTAGTATGGTACAGTGAAAACAGACTATCTTCTTCTTTCACTCTGCCTTATCCCATGTTAAACAGGGTCGGCGCACCAATCTTTAACCTTCCTCTTCCAAGTTCTCCAGTCCATGACATCCTTCAGACTCCATCCTTTCTCCCTAAGATCCTCTGTCATCTTATCCCTCCACTTGAGCTTGGGCCTGCCTCTTTTCCTCCTTCCCTCCAACTCCATATACTCCACTCGTTTACCAACATACTCCTCACCCTTCCTCTCAACATGTCCAAACCACCTCAGCCTACTTTCTTGTATCCTCTTGCCAATTGGTCCCACCTTAACCGTCCCTCTGATGTAGTCATTCCTTATCCTGTCCTTCTTTGTCACACCACTCATCCATCTCAACATCTGCATCTCCACTACCTCCATCTTCCTCTCCTGTGCCTTGGTTATAGGCCACGTCTCCGCACCATGGAGCATCGCCGGCCTCACCACCATCTTATAGAGCTTTCCTTTCCTTTTACAACTCACTCTCTTGTCGCACAGGACCCCGCTCATCTTCCTCCAATTCATCCAACCGCATGTTATTCGGTGCTGTATTTCCTCATCCAGGTCACCATTCCTCTAGACAACCGACCCAAGGTACTTGAATTTCTTCCCTGAAATTAGCCTTTCACCCTGGAGTCGTATGACGATATCCTCGTCACTCCCCGTTGACATATATTCAGTCTTTACCCGGTTAATTCTCATACCGCTCTCCTCCAATGCCTTTCTCCACTCTTCCAGGGTATTTTCAAGCTTCTCTCGGGATGATTCGCATAGAACAATGTCATCGGCAAACAGCATGCTCCATGGTGCCTCCTTCTTGACATCCTCCACTAGTACATCCATGACCAGGTCAAAGAGGTAGGGGCTCAGAGCTGACCCTTGGTGTAGCCCTACGACAACAGGGAACCCTTCTGTCATGCCGACACTAGACCTGACCTGAGTTTCTGTTCCCTCATACATCTCCTTCACCAACCTCACGTACTTCTCCGACACTCCCTTCTTCCTCATACACCTCCATACCTCCTGCCTGGCCACTCTGTCATATGCCTTTTCCAGATCTATAAACACCATGTGCAGATCCACTTGCATCTCTCTATATTTCTCCATCAATCGCCTTAGCGCAAATATTGCATCCGTTGTCCCTCTTCCTGGCATAAATCCAAACTGCTCCTCACCAATTTTCGTTTCCTGCCGTAACCTTGCTTCAATTACTCTTTCCCATATTTTTAATGTGTGTGACATCAGCTTGATTCCTCTATAGTTGCCACAGTCTTGAACATCTCTTCCTTTGTAGATTGGGACGAGAATACTTTTCCTCCATTCCTCTGGTATCTTTTCCTGTTGGGCTATTTTACACATCAGATCCCATAACATATCCACGCCCTCAATGCCCAAACTTTTCCATACTTCCCCAGGTATCTGGTCTGCTCCCACAGCTTTTCCATTCTTCATTTTTCTCAGTACCCAAACCACTTCCTCTCTACTTGTCTTGCACCGGTCTCTCATTTACCTCTCCATCCTTGCACCTCTCTCTTGGATTCTCCTCATTTAGTAGTTTTCGGAAATATTCTTTCCATCTTCCTCTGATTTTGTCCTCGTCTTATAATACTACTCCTGAGGCATCCTTTATCTGCTTGACTGATGTTATGTCTTTCGAGGGCTTATCTCTGGCTTTCGCTATTCTCAACAACTGAACTTCGCCACCGTTTCTCTCCAGTTCTTCATAAACCTCATCAACTGCCCTCGCTTTTGCCCTTGCCCCAGCTCTCTTTGCATTTTTCTTTGCTAATCTATATGCCTCCTTGTCGGCTCTAGTTCCAGTCATGTCCCATTTTTTCTTTGCCTCTTTCTTTTCCTTGATCTCCAACTGCACCTCCTCATTCCACCACCATGCCTCCTTATCCTCAGGTGGTCCCTTTCCTGATGTTATACCAAGCACCTCTTCTCCAATTTTTCTAATATTCTGACTATTAACATCCCACCATTCTTCCACATCCTCTGGTAACTTCAATTCTTTCAATACCTCTTCTTTAAACTTATTCCTTGGTCCTTCCTCTTCCAATTTCCACCACTTTATTCTCCTCTGTACCCACCACTTCCATTTATTCTTCTTTTCCCTTTTATATCACAGTCTACCACAACCAACCTGTGCTGTGCTGCTACACTTTCTCCATTAATCACTTTACAGTTTTTCACCTCCTTCAGATGTTTCCTACGGCACATAATATAGTCAATCTGACTCATTCTATCCCCGCTCTTATAGGTTATCAGATGCCCAACTCTCTTCTTGAACCACGTGTTAGCTATAGCCAGATCGAAGGCCACATATTCTATGAATTTTTTTACCTTCTTCGTTTCTTTCACCACTACTCCAACCTCCATGTACCCTTTCTTCACCACTTCGTCGCCTTCCTACATGCCTGTTCAGATCTGCTCCGATGATCACTCTCTCACCATCAGGGATGGTGAGAGAGTGATCAGACTATATAGAGAGTGAAAACAGACTATATAAGAAATAAAATTCTTTGTTGTGCTGAACATTGCTTAATTATTAGAAATATATACACAAGAATAATGTTTAATTTGCCAAATATTTCGGTCTGAATATTTGGTCTAAATTAAACATTATTCTTGTGTAAATGTGTATATTTCTAATGATTATGTCACAAGTATCGTTAAAAAATCAAATTGCTTAATTAATTTGAACAAATGTTACTTTGCCTTATCTTGACAATTTGTCAGATTCATTAAAAGAACAAATAAGAAAGAATACTGCTAATGATCTTTGTGCACGTCAACTTTGTATACGACATGGTGTTGCATTAGTTGAATAAATGGTCAATTAGCTGTTATCAACAGCTAATTGACCATTTATGTTTAATGCTGCCATAATGAGGTCTCTCCATCAGTCTCTATTACATGCTGTATTGCATGAAATAAAGTGTTCATCTTCCATTATCACATCCCTCCATCATGCTTAGGGTCTTCCTTAGGGATCCCAGATGTCCTGTAAAACACGGGATCGTCCCGTTTTTGGCTAATGCATCCCGTTGTCCCAAGAAAACTCTTCGGGACTGATTTTTGTCCCATATTTTAGAGTTCAAGACTGAATAACAAAATCGATGAGTTACAATATCTATTCTATTACAAACATTGCTCTCCATCATTACAGGGAACTGTAGACGGTTTGTTATTTTCTCAAGGCAAATGATGGCAACACTGCAACAATGATAAGTTCGTTAGAACAGTGCACATGTGCATTAACATTCTGGCGTGTGCCGTGATATTGGCTCAGCTTTAAATAGCACGGAACGGTCCGCTTGGCCCACTCCATTTTAGAAGCTTGCTCCGAGAGAAACAGGTTGGTGCTTGCAGAGTATTAATTACTGTATGGCTGCTGTTAAAATGTATGGTTTTTCATTTCTCCTGAGGCCCTGTTGAACGCTGAAAATGCCGAAAAGGAAGTGTGATTATACAGACCCTTTAAAAACTCAATTTCCGTTTTTAAAAAAAAAATCTACTAAATTGGGCGAGACAGATAAATTGGAATGTACGGTTTGTGGTGGCTTGTTTAGCGTCTAGCATGGCGGGAAAAATACCGGACATGGCGGAAAAATATGGGACACTTATGAGTCACAAGTGTCCCATATTTTTTTCCAATGTATCTGGGATCCCTAGTCTTCTTGTAAGTCTTTACTTGTCAATTTGCAATGTAAGCACTTGTTTGATCAAATAACAATATGCCTTCCAAATGGTGTAACCACTCAATTCTGTTACTTCTTATAAATGATAGAATGTTGGGTCTCTGAAAGAGGTTTCGTAGTTCACCAATGCAGGTTTATTTGGATTTACAGCCAAAGCAACTCAACTATGAGCCCAGTATATTATGCCTGTTAATTGCATGTGTTCAAATAACTGGTTTGCCTGCTTGCAAGATGAAAAACCCAAGTTTCTGAGAAGAAAAACCATGCCACCTCCATACAAGACCTACTAACTCACCTTCAGTTCATCAATATGTCTTCATTCATACAATGCAGTATTTTGATTGTAAGATGGTCCAAAATCTTTTGCAATACTTTTATCTTGCATGTAATAACTTTTCTATTATCTTCATTTGTTGTTGGCTATGTTTCAAAATCACAGGTTAACAACGGGCATAGATAACTTAGCACTGTGGAGGTCGCGGTCGAAAAAATTGCAGTGTAGGTTGCATGTATCTGTGAGATTCATTTATTACTAGTATGTGCTAAAATGCAATAAAACTTTAAAAAAACATTGCAAATATAATACATGATGGTTTATTTATTTTCAGTTACAATCTGGAAATTATTGAACAAAGAAAAAACCCAATTAAACCAATACTATACTGACATCGGAGTTCGTGGTATCTCTCAGATACAATTTATCAAAATTTATGAAAACTGACCGCATAAACAGTGTGGAATATCACTCGTAATATATGCATGCACAGCTACTCATGACACCTCCAAGCTATACACTGGATATGTGTAAGAATATTTATATAAACAATTTCTTTGTATGTCAGATTAGCCACGACCTCCACAGGGTTAAATAGATGCATATCTTTGCAGCTGTTAATGTTGATTCCTATATATTTAAAATTAACTACTTGCTCAGAGATATAATTATTGACAATCAAGTTGAGTCAGTCCTTATGGGTCCTCAAAATGTTTTATGTAGCACCCGCACATAATATCTCTTCTTTTAAATCTCTGGTACATTCATACGAGTATGGGATAAGAATTTTTTCTATTTTGATTAATTTTAATATATATACGTAGGCTGTTCAATAAGTAATAAGACTATATTTATACAGAAAACAGATTACCTTTAATCGTCATCATTTACATGGTCTTTTTCGAAGTAACTACCATGAGACGTGATGCATTTGTCCCAACATTGCGTCCACTTCTTAAACACATGTGAGAGTCCGTTTTTTGAAAGTTCTTTCAAAACCACCTCCGCAGTTTTTACACATGCTTTGTTGCTTTCGAAATGGTGGCCTCTTAGTAGTTTTTTGAGCTGAAGAAACAGCTAGAAATCGCACGGTGAGAGATCAGGACTGTATGGAGGGTGTGGTAGGATATCTGTGTTATTCTTCTGCAAAACGTCCACTACACAACCAGCAATATGTGGCCTTGCATTATCGTGGTGCAATAAGAAGCCATTCTTCAGCAATGGATGCTTCCTTTTGACGTGCTTGATGATAATCGCTGCTGTGTTGATCATTGTCTCTGTGATGGACGTTGAATGTCTTCCCTAATGTTCAAGATCTTCCACATTTTGCCTTCCTCCCTTAAAAGTTTTATGCCAGCGAAAAACACTTGCCCTCGACATTGCTTCATCGTGGAAAGCTTCACGTATCATGTTAAAAGTGTCCAATGCAGATTTTTGCAAACGCACACAAAATTTAATCGCATAACACTGTTTCAAGGATGCTTCCATTTTGAAGACTGGTCGTGCCTCGTAGGCGCACCAATGAGCACTTGCGTTTAGTCATGTGACACTCTGGCACATCAGCCCATATACACCATCTATCAACCTCTTTTGTTAATACAGACAGCAACATTTCTTTATTCCACAGAAATTAATATTGTGATAAGTGGTTTTGCCACAGTAAAATTAGTCTTATTACTTATTGAACAGCCCATGTATATGCTGATATATATATATATATATGCTGGATGATATATCATCCAGTGATGATGCTATATATATATATCATCATCATCATCATTAAAAAATTCTAATTACGGATACAGACCAAATTGGTCTGTTCCGGTCTCATTATCCATCCAATATTCTCTTTTGAGATCTACCTGGCCTTCTCTTTCTAATTGTTTATATTTTATTATTTGTTTAGGATATTGGGTGTTGGCCATTCGGTTTACGTGGCCAACACCTAATATCCTAAATAAATAATGGGAGTTGGACATTCGGTTTACATGTTCTATCCAATTTTGTCTGTAAATGTTTAGTTTTTCTTCTATTGATTTTATTGTTAGTTCTTTTAAAATATATTCATTCCTTTTTTGGTCTAATAATGTGTATTTTGCAGTTCTTCTCATGAATCTCATTTCACTTATTTTTATTCTTTGTTTATCTTGCTTATTGCCCAAATTTCGCTGCCATATAATAATGTGGGTACTGCTAATGTATTGTATATTTTCAAGCATATTTCTTTTTGTACAATATTTGGATTGAATGTTCTATTTATCAGGCCTATAATCTGTAAAAATTTTAAAGTTTTTAATTTTATGTCTTTATATATATATAAAGCAAGGGAGACCACACTCCTAACAGGCGCATCAAGCGGGTGGCAGAAACCCAAATGGGTTGCTCTGAATAAAGAATAAAGAGCCATGGACCAAAGAATGTAGCAGAGGTATGGCAAGCTGGCTACATTATTATGCCAGTAACTTTCATGAGCAGGAGGAGGGCTACAAACCGAGATAGTGCTGCTGCATATGAGACAACTGATGCGCCTACTCGAAGACCACATAGAGTAGGTGAGAAATCAGCAATGTGGTCAGCCAAGGATGTGAAACATGTAGCCACCCTGAACATAAAATCACTATACCGACCTGGAAAATTGCAATTAGTCCAGGAAAATTTTAAAAGACTGAAATGGAGTGTTTTAGGTTTATCAGAGACACATTGGTGCGGAGATGGATTCATGGATTTACCAGAAGGAAGACTGTACTTCTCAGGAAGAAAAGATAACATACACAGAGAAGGAGTTGCATTATTAATTGAAAAGAAACTTACACACTCAGTAATTGAAACAAACCCAGTGTCTCCTAGAATAATAACAGCCAAACTTCAAGCAAAAGAAAAAAAGGTCAATTAAAATAATCCAAATATATGCACCAGTAATCATTCAGAGAAAGAAATAGAAAATTTCTATGAAGAACTACAACAGGAAATAGATAATCCCAAAAATAGAGAACTCATGATAGTGATAAGAGATTGTAATGCTAAAATAGGACAGTTCACAGCAGACAAAAAAGATGTGATGGGGAAATTTGGATATGGAGAGCTTAACGACAGAGGAGAACAATTACTCCACTTCTGTATAAAGCAAACAACGATCTAATGATTACAAACACATTGCTCTATCAATGCCCTAATAATAAATATACATGGACATCCCCAGATGGTAATATAAAGAACTGCATAGACTATATCATCATAAACACACAATGGAAAAGATCAGTAAATAATGTGTGAACATTAAGAAGTTTTGATTTTGACAATGACCACGAAATATTAACTGCCAAAGTGAGGATAAAATTCAACAGGAAAAATAATATCAGAAAAGACGAAAACATCAACCTATCAAAACAAAAAACAGCTCAAGCAGAAGTCGATTTTTAGAACAGATGTGCTTGAAATTAAAACCCCCCATCTTCCAGAACAGCGGAAAATACTGGGAAGAAGGAAAAGAAACAGTGTTATCAATTGCAAAAGACACTCTAGGTTCCAAACCCAAAATAAACAAACAGTGATAACCCAAGAAATCATAGCTACCATAGAAGAGAAAAGAGAGGCCAAGATACTTGTGAACCAACAAAACAATGAAGAGAATAGAGAAAAATACAGAGCACTAAAAAATAATGTTGATAACCTATGCAAAAAAGCCAAAGAAAAATGGTTAGAAGAAAAAGCTAAGAAATGCCAAGAAGCATACCAACAAAACAACCTAAAAGTCTTCCATGATACTGTAAGAGAAATTACAAAGGAATTCTCAGCCAAAGCAGTAACAATGATAAACAACAAGATGACTGAAACCGGGAATATTGAATATATATGAAAAATCTGGTCTAATCATTTTAAGACTATCTTCCGCCAAGGAAACAAAACTACAATGCCAACAATAGAAGAAAATAATGATCACCCAAAAATTTTACAAGAAGAAGTTAGATATGCAATAAATCAGATGAAAAACAATAAAGCACCAGGCATTGATACTATCCCTACTGAACTGTGGTCATATGGAGGCAGCATATCAATAGAATATTTAACAACCCTATTCAATAAAATACTACAAACAGGAGAGAGATCCCAGATGACTGGAGAACTGGAAAGATCATCCCAATATACAAGAAAGGAGACAAAAGAGACTGCAGAAATTACAGACCAATCAATTTACTCCCTCACACCTATAAAATATTCATAAGGATTATACAAAATAGATTAAAAAACACCTATGAAGAAATGACAGACATAGAACAAGCTGGTTTCCGAGGAAACTATTCAACAATAGACCAAATTTTCACATTGCACCAACTAGCAGAGCTCAGCTGGGAAGACCATAAATAAAGAACTATATTGTTGTTTTGTGGACTTTAAACAAGCTTTCGATAACATCAACAGAGAAATCCTTCTTAAAATTCTACTAGAAAAAGCAATAGACAAATATATAATACAGTTTCTGATAAAATATTACTCTAAGACAAATGCAATAATTAAAAAGGACACACTCACAACAGAACCCATAGAGATCCAAAAAGGAGTAATGCAAGGATGCCCATTATCCCCATGCTTATTCAACATATATCTAGAAGAAGTTGTAAAGAAGGCAATAGACGAGCCTGGAATCAATGTCAATGATTTAAACATAAATAATATCAAATATGCAGATGATCTCGTCCTTCTTGCAAGAAACCCAAATGAACTAAAAAAGTTGATCAACAAGCTAAATGAAACCTGTAAAACATATGACATGACAATAAATATACAAAAGACAAAAGTGATAATAATAGGGAGGAACGGAACTACCATCTCAGCCACCCTAAACGGAGAACAAATAGAACAAGTAGACGATTTCATATACCTTGGATCAAAACTAACAGAAACAATAGATGAACTCAAAACAATCAAACACAGAATAGCGACAGGATGGACCACCATGGGAAAATTACAGAAAATCTGGAAAACAAACAAGATATCTATGCAAGCCCAAATCAAATTATATGAAGCAATAATTATACCAACAGTCATCTATGGAGCAGAAGCATAGACAGTTAAAAAAAAGAGAGGAGAAAAAACTGCTGGCATTTGAAATGAAATGCTTAAGAAAAATAAATAGAACAAGTTGGATAGAAAAGAAAACAAACATCACAGTCAGACAAGAACTATTGTATAAAAAGACAATAATAAAAAAAATTAGAAAACAACAACTGAGATGGTTTGGACACACTATATGCATGGACGCAGACAGACTTCCTAATGTCCTAATCAATACTTTTCCAACTGAAAAAAGAAGACCCGGAAGACCAAGAGTTACCTGGCTGAAATTAATAAAAAACATCTTGGGATGCAGAACATATAAAGAACTTTTTCGAACAGCAAGGAATAGAGAAGACTGGAAGATCCTGCTCAAGAGAAGACTCAACCCATCTTAGACGGAAGAGAAGATATATATATATATATCAGAAATTTGATGATGATGATAATGATATATATATGTTACATTTATTTTTTAAGTAGTCCAGAAATCCTTCTGGAACTATGTAAACATGGAACTTTTCCACATCAGTTAAGGCCTCCCATAAGCGAGTTGGTGATCTCACACACCAGGCGATGAAATTCATGTCCTGCCTAGAGGATAATCACAAACATTCATGCCCACGGTTGGAGACACTAACCACAATAATGACAAAACCATAAACAAGTAATTACTTGCCTTAATTAAATTAGATGTGCTTTCTTCATCCTGAGAAGAGTTTCCAAGGATAACCATGTAATCAGCATAAGCCAGTCAGGATGATCTTCATTTCCATTCTCCCTGGTTCATTTAGGTCTCTATGAGCCTGCAACTCAGTCGGTATAGATGAAGCCCTTTGGTCGGAAAGACCTGGGGTTTGATTCCCGTCCAAGAACCTTTATCTAGTCTCTTTTGACAAAAGGTGATTTAGTAGGTCTAATACAGAGGTAGAGGTTTTTTTTCACCCAGAAACTCAGGTTTTTCGTCCCCCAGAACAGGCAAACCAGCCCCATGAAAACACACACACACACACACACACACACACACACACACACACACACACACACACACACACACACACAGATCTACAGTCATATAAAATACATACTTAATCCCTCATTAGGAGGGCTCAACCAAGGGACAGGGGAGAAAAGGGGGAATCCCATACAAAATAAATAATTTATAGATCTCTAATGACTTTGTCTAATACTAGATTGAACAGGGTCAGCGAGAGAGAGCATCTTTTTAAAAGTATAGATTTTATTTAAAAATACAGTCTTCTCAATAATGTTCTTGGGTAAATATCTTATCATCTTGGGTAAGAAAGTTTTAAAAAGAATTAATGTTGAACAGCTTTTACAGGTGAACTGTAGACTGTACTCTACAAACATTACTGAAGAAAAAATGAAACAGAATGAAAACAAGAACCACACCTTGAAGTCTTCTTCAGGCAAATTCTGAAGAAGACATCGATTGATTCAGGCTAGGGATGCATGTGGTGAAGTTGTCTGCAAGGACATCAAAATAAGAACAACCATGATAGACACAAGATGCGTTCTTCTTTTTCAGGACTGCTTCTTGTTAAAGAAGCAGTCCTGAAAAAGAAGAAAGCATACAAAAAGTTCCTAGCAAATAAGTCACCAAATGTCCTAAAAGAACACAGAGAAAAATATAAAATACAGCTATATGTAAAAATAGCCAAACAAAAGTCATGGGAAGATTTCAATAAGAATATCAAAGATAAATGTATGAAAAAACTGGCAAAATGTTCTGGAGGCTATTGAAAAAGCTTAGAAATAGAAGAAAGAATACTGTAAAAGGAATCAAAGATGTTAAAGGTGACAGAAAAACTGAAGATAAGGAAATCCAGATGTCTGGAGTAATTACTTTGAAACAAGCAGTGAAAGAACCATACTAGAAAATTTTCAAGAGTAAACAAAATTACATATCAATATTTGAAGAAGAAAAAAGTCATCAAAAACTTGAAATGTGGAAAGGCAGCTGGAGTAGATGATATTCAACCAGAAATGATCAAATATGCAGATATTAAAGTTTTACAGTGGATACACTGAATATTTCAGAGAACATGGTCAGAAAGTCGAATTCACGATGACTGGAATAGAGCTCCCATAGTTCCCATTATAAAAAGGGAATAAAGCTGAAAAGTGGTTAAGAAAGATTGTGTTAGAGAAACTTGAGGAAGTACAAGACAGGTTTGGGACAAATAGAAGTTGTGAAGTTCGAATTTTCACTTTGCGACAAATAGCTGAGAAATCATGGGAATAAAACAAGGATCTCTACTTAAGTTTTGTAAATCTGGAAAAGGCATATGACAAGGTATCCAGAGAAAAGCTTTTCAAAATACTACAATTATATGGTGTAAATGGAACATTATAAAGATGAGTACATAGCCTATATTTAATTTGTCAATTCAGCAGTGAGAAATGAATGAAATACAGGAAGATGGTTTGATGTAAAATCAAGAGTAAGAAAATGATGCACATTTTCTCTACACTCTTATTCATCTATATGGATTGCATTATAGAATAAAGTGGCATTAAACCTGATATTAGAATCAGAGATATCAAACTTAGTTCTCTGCTATATGCAGTGCAAGTCTTCAGGATTTTCTAATTAAATTGAATAACAGCTGTAACAAATTTTGTATGAAAATCAGTAATAAAAAGACCAAAACTATGAAAATAGGCAGGCACAGAAAACTTTAGTTGCATTCTGAAAGGAGAGCCTATAGAACAAGTAAAATATTTCCAACTATTTAGTGAGGGTGGTTAAATCTGGAAACAGACAGCAGAGTAAGTAAAGATAGTATTGTGAGAAGACAAGTGAAAAAATTTATATGGAATTTAGCCAAAATACTTAACTAGTAGTATACAAGATAGTGTTCAAACCAGTATTATGGATCTAAGAGATGAGTTAGAAATAAAGCACTTCCACTTTCATTTAATTCTTCTTCATAGACTAGAGATCACAAATATGAAGGTTCTGAGAAAAATTAGGGGAGTGGACTGAAGGCAGAATCATATTAAAAATGAAGATATTAGAAAGGAACTTGACACTATTAACATTGAAGAATGTGTAAGAAGAGATAATCTAAGGTGATGTGGCCAATTAAATAGAATGGGTGCAGAAAGGTTAGCAAAACAGGTATTTGTTGTCAAGATGGCAGAAAAGAGACCTAGAAAAAGATCAAGGTTTAGGAGGATTGATTCAGTCAAAAATGTGTTAGAAGCACAAAATGTTAGATATGACAATATTAGAGCACTCCGTAATAGACTAATTTGGAGGAAAACTTCTGACAGGAGATTAATAGTAATGCAAACTTAATCATGTAGTGCTGTATTAGAAACCTGAACATCATTTGAGGGTACATATCAGGAAATTGATGATGAAGAGGATTGTTATTCAGTATTTGAGTTTGTGGCTTATTATTCTGAAATAGTTCACTGCATTTGAAGAACTTATTTGAGTTATTTGTATTATTTTCAATTTCTTCGACTCAAAGAGAAAAACATGAACAAAAGCTGGGCTCAGCCCAACAAGGATTATTAGCATCTGATTTTCACCTTAAGACGGACAGTTGAGAAATCATAGGAATATAACAAGGATCTGTATTTACGTTTGAAACCAACCTAGAAAATGCACAGAACAAGGTACTAAGCAAAAAGCTGTTCAAAATCTTTCAATTATATGGGGTAAATGGAACATCATACACAGCAATATATAGCCAATATTTAAGAAGTCAGAAGTTAAATTGAAGGATGAACTGAAGTTGATTTGATGTCATATTGGGTGTGAGACAATAATGCACACTATTTCCACTGTTATTTGTCATCTATATAGGTCACTTTTAATGAAATAAAGTGGTATTAAACCAGATATCAAAACTGGAGATGTTAATCTCTTATCTCTTTACTTCATGCTGATGATACTCCTATATAAATCCAGTACAAGTTTCTAGGATTTCTTAACTAAATTGAATAACTTGAATATGACATGAAAATCAGCAATACCAACACCAAAACTATGAAAATGGGCAGGAACATGGAAAATTTGACTGAATTCTGAATGGTGAACCTACAGAATAAGTAAAACATTTCAGCTATTTATGCACAATTTTAGTGAAAATGACAAAACGCATTTCAGTTTATGCAGAAATAGAATTATCAAAGCTGGTATGGCTGGAGTTACCTGAATCAATATATATGGAATAACAAAGAAATTAGTCTGAACACTGAAATAGCAATATTCAAGATGGCATTCAAGCCAGTTGTAACTTATGGCTCTGAAAAAAATTATGGGGGTGAACATATTGCACAATAGCAGAATCATATTAAAATGACAACATAAGAACTTGATACTGTTAGCATTCAGAAATATGTGAGCAGAGCTAATATCAGGTGGCACTTAAACAGAACTGGAAAAGAAAGATTAGCAAATTAGCTGCTTGATGACATGAAAGCATGACAAAGACCAAGATGTAGGTGAATTAAATACAGATAGAAGCACCTTAGAAAACCATAACATAAGACATGACAATACTGGAGTCTTGAAAAGACAAATTTGGAGGAAAATTGTAGATAGGAAGTTAGTGATAATGTACATACATTTTCTTATTGTACTATCATAGTATCCTGTACACCTGTTGAGAGTAGATATCAGAAATTTGGTGATGTCTTCCAAATTCAAATTAATGCAAACATCAAGGATATCTTTATCTTCAGGTTTCATCATATCAGTGTCATATCTGATTCCTTTTACAGTACTTTTTTTCTCCATTTCTATGCTTTTCAATAGCCTCTAAAACAATGTTATCTTGATGATATTTATCATCTATATTCTTCAAAAGACTTTCCATAACTTTCATTTAATTCTTTTGGATTGCCTTTAGCTTGAATGGCCAATTTCTTTTCATACTCTGTTTTAGCTTTTCTCACAATACTCGTTACTTTTCTGGCCTGAGCTTTATATATTTCATAACTCCTCTCACAATATTCTTTCCACATCATCTTCTTCTTGTGGATCTCTTGCTTAATAAGGCTGCACATCCATTTCACTCCCAACCTATTTATTCTTCGAACACTAGGGATACATTGAGATACTGCCTCATTTAAGTACTTTTTCAGATTCCCATGCATTGCTGACATTTTTTCCATTCAGTAACTGATACCATAGGACCAAAGATAGTATTCTTCTAAGTCGACCATAATTTCCAGCTTTGTAGTTCAGCATGTAGCCTGTTTTAATCAGAGCTTCAATACAAGTAAATACTTCCCAAGAAAGAACAGCATGATCACTGTCACCAATTGGTGGTAAAATAGTCATATTCTTGACAGAGATTTCTTCTGATGCTATGAGCAAATCCAACACTCTTTGATCTTGAGTTCCTTCTTTCACATGCTGCTTGAGAAAGTTGTCTCGCAACAATTCAATAAATTCCTGTTCTTTCTTATCACGAGAGTTCTTTTCTACCCAATCAACGTTTGGAATTAAAGTCACCCATAATGATCATTTGCTTGGCATCCATAAGGCTAAATTGGCGATGCATTTCTTCGTCCCCTACAACTGAGCCGCCAGGTCTGTAGCAACATCCCACCATATATTTTATTTTGTTAATCTTCACTTCACACCAGATAGACTCAAACTCATTGCTACATGGGACATTGTTACCATCATTGTTTTCATGTATTTCTACTCTAACTGGACTTAAGTCATCTGATATCATTTAATTAGCAGCACCCCTCCTCCTCTCCTATCTCTTCTGTCATTCCTAAAAATAGTATATCCGTTACACTCGATCCCACTTACCATATCTAATTCTGATAGCCAGGTTTCACTAATGCCAACAATCTTAGGCTACGTCGTATTCAATATAGCAATAAACTCAGCCCCTTTGTTTCTAATGATCCTGGCATTTGTCATCATCATCGAATTCCTGTCATGTACCCTCAAGGGGTGTACAGGATGTATTGACATAATAAATTATAACCTAGCCTATTCTCATGATCAGATATGCAATCTATTTGGTCTTGTTCTAGAATTTTCTCTTTTCCCTCCCCAGACATACTTAAAAGGTCCGAACCCAAAGCATATTTTTCCACTCCTTCGCCACATACATAACCATGTTCAAAGGCGTTCATATCTTTATCAATGTTTGTATAGAATAGCTGAACTTTCACACACATTTTTCCTATTCCTCCCTTGATGATCTAGTTTCCCCGACTCTCTGCATTGGGTCTCATACCAAGAAGTAATTTCTCCAGGTTTCTGATGCCAAATAAATTCAAGTGCAGGCCATCATTCTTATACAAATCTTTTCTGCAATTAAACACACTCCACACATCTAAAAACTCACATCCATATCTTCTACATAGCATGCAAGTGAAATCATTTGCTATCATCGCCCTCCTTTTTTAGCTACTTTTACACACTGCCTTGCTTTCTGTGTATTCTCTCAAGTAAGCTGACTTACTTGGTGTGAACTTTTGATATCCTTTCTTCTTTTCAATGACTGCCTCTAAGTTTGAGTCCATCATAGAATCCTGATTTTTGTATCCTTGCGGACAACTTCAGAGTCTGAGAATGAATCTCCACAGTTTGATTCTTATTTACAAATTCATTTTTTCTTGGATTGCTTACGAGTCAAAGTCAAATAACTAGGAGGAAACCTTCTCATTACCTTAAAGGAATGAGGAGAACTGACTGGGGCTTCTGACCTTCATGTGGTGCATCCAAAGGGTACTAAATGAATGAGGTTAGGGTGGCAATTTTGGACTTAGCTAACCAAATTGTAGTCTCTACTCACTTAAACCACAAATACATACAAAGGTATAACATGATGAGATTTCACGATGGCTAGGTGTCCTGGTTAAACAAAGCTCACGGAGTTTTTGTCAGGGAACCAGGACTAACAGTAAAAAGTCAGTTACTAGAACAAACTCCAACTGAACATCTACAAGAAGAAGAAATATAAACTAAACATCAGAAAAACTGAAGATAGGAACCTATTAAATAATAGGATGTCATATTTAGATAATAATGATCAAGGAAAGGAAGGAATACCAAAAGTATTCAGCACCAAACACAAAGATAAATTGCTTGACTGGAAGGGAGTTTCAAGCCGAGTTATGTGAGCAAACTTCAAAATGGGGAAATGACAATGAAACTTACTTGTGCCTATGGTGTCACAGAAGGTTCACCTAAGGAAGGAGTGGAGTAACTTTTCAAATCACTAGAGCAGGCAAATGATGTAATGAAATTGAAAAAAGTGGTGCTTGTTGGATATCTAAACAGCAGAATACGAAATGAATCCACCAGGTATATAGGAATGTTTTGGGAATTTGGAGAAAAGGACAAAGGCTAATCATAATGGCAAGTATCTGCTAGACTTCTACTCAGGACACAGACTAGTCATTAATAACACAATGTTCTGCCTATAATAAATTTAGTTTAATCCTTTATCCAAGTGTGAGCAAACAAAGTTTGCACCTGAAAGTATCTTCAGGACTGGGGTAAGGTGGTACAACACCAGGGCACTCCTTGCAAAGGTGGAGCAAGCTACCAACATGCCTATCTCAGTATCTCCCATAATGCAAAACACATCTCCTTGCAGATATGTCTAATGTTATGCATTAAGGGAAGGGCCACAACCCAGACTAGTTTCAACCTTTATTGAGGTAGTTATTGAGGGCCTGGCTCCCACTGAAGAGACCTCAATAAAGGTCGAAACTAGTCTGGGTTGTGGCCCTTCCCTTAATGCATAACATTAGACATATCTGCAAGGAGATGTGTTTTGCATTATGGGGACTACTGAGATAGGCATGTTGGTAGCTTGCTCCACCTTTGCAAGGAGTGCCCTGGTGTTGTACCACCTTACCCCAGTCCTGAAGATACTTTCAGGCACAAACTTTGTTTGCTCACACTTGGATAAAGGATTAAACTAAATTTATTATACTCTAACCAAGTGTAAAATAAACTTTCAACAATGTTCTGCCATAAAGATATGAACAAAGTTTTCATGTGGAGAGACGGCACAAGAAATAACTAAACCACACCGATTTTGTCATTGTTGATAGTGATATCAGGTTCACAATACAAAAGTGTACATAGATTTTTAGTGAAGATTGCGAATTAAATTTGGAAACATACAACAGAATAAGCAAAGCTGGCATGGTGGGGAAGTCAGTTGAATAAATTTATATGGAATGAGAGAGAAATTAGCCAAAACACTAAACTAGCAGTATACAAGACAGTGTTCAAACCAGTTTTAAGTTATGGATCTGAGGGTTTGGTTAGAAATAAAGAATTTGATCAAAGATTAGAGACAACAGGTATAAGAGTTCCAAGAAAAATTAGAGTGAACCGATGGCAGATTCATATTAAAAATGGAAATATTATAATTATTATTATTATGAGAGGAATTCATCAAGGGAGGCCACATACTACATGAACCAGCTATCATACTTTTTCTTGAATTCATTCACAATGATTGCCATTGGATATTGTGTGTGTGAATGCAGTGTGAATGAATAGAAAATCCTCAACATTCCAATCATGCACCACTCTTCTTATTATTCCTTTCCTCCTCTTTTACCTTGCAGTGTCAAGGATTTTCTATTTACGATTGCGGTTAAGTGAGACATACCAGGAGGCATAGGTTAATCCTATGCCTCCTGGTATGTCCTATGTCTGTAAATGCGTATGATCACAGGCTGGTCTGCCTATTCTGGGGGACAAAAAACCCGAGTTTCACAGTGAAAAAAACCACCTACTTCTGTATGAGACCAGCTAACTCACCTTTAGTTGAAAGGAGACCAGATAAAGGTTCCTCATGTCATTGATGGGAATTGAACCCATGTCTTTCCAGCCAAAGGGCTTCATCTATACTGACTGAGCTATGGAGTCTCCATGCAGCACTCTATGAGAGAAAAATCTAGATCTAAACCCCTTTTGGTGGAATTCATTTCAGCTTCCAAGGACGTCTACTTGTTTTTTCCCCACTCTCCATGCAATGAAAAATTTCATTGACTGAAATCCTGTATGACACTTTCAGACGTTTCAATCATATCACCACCCTCTTTCTCCTGTTTGCTAATGTCTGCAGTCTAAAAATTCTCAATCTGCTTTCATAATCAGCATTCGACAATCATGATATTATTTTTTAACACAATCTCCAGAATCACAGTGGAAACCAGGAGACCAAACCTGCACACAACAGTCCAAGTGAGGTCATATCAAGGCCTTGTAAAGAGATAAAATGCCATACTTATCTTTACATGTCAAAATTCGTTTTAGCATTGCAATTATCTTTTGAGTTGTATTTGCAATCTTTGCTACATGGCTCCCTGAACTTCAACTTCCTACCTACTAATACACCAAAGTCCCAAGCTTGATCAGCTTTTTCTAGCATAATCCCACTAATATAATACTTAGATATCTAACATGCCAATGTGTATGACTTTACATTTATAGACATCCATTTTCCCATGCCCACAATTCCAGCCATTTCAAATCATTCTGCAAGTACTGCTAATCAGTATTTGCAGAATGATTTGAAATTTTACCCCACCTATCTTTGCAACATCACCAAATAGCTGTATGTACCAAATCTGTCAAATACTTTCCAATGTCATTAATGTACAGGTTGAATAATAGTGGACCAAGGACTGATCCTTGTGATACACCACTGATTATTTTTTAAAATTTTTTATTTTTTCTAAATCTTTGTACTGGTTATGGGCAGTACTACCCTTACATCACATCCAGACTTGATATAGGCCTAAGCCTTTACAAGTGTTTTACCCTATGGTTGTTCTAGTTATCATTGTAGTCATTCTCTGGTGGCAACCCCACACCACCAGTGTGCCCTGTAGAGCCCTCAAGGAAAGAACTTTAATATCCTTCTGCATAAGCCCAAGCTGTTTTAAGTCCTTATAGCTATGTGCACTCCATACAGCATGTAAAGAGATGGTGGCGCTGGTAAACCTTGGAGTTGCCCCATGCTCCTCCCATATCTTACTAACTAGATCTTGGTTATTCTTGTAATAATTTACTTTATTATTATGGCTATAGGCTAGTGGGTGCCCTGTTCCTACCACCTGGGCATCAACTACCCAAAAGTCACCATCTCTTTTAATCACTAAATCTGGCTTATGCAAACCTGCGGAGGTCCTATAATGTGGTTCCACCACGGTCTCCTAATCTTTGTTCTTAAAGCAGTTGTTCAGAATGGAAACCACGGCTTCATGCCTCTGCACGTGGACCTATGGGTGCAGAAGCAACATTGGGCAATATGAGACAATGTCTCATTGTAGTGGCAAACTGCTCTACAGTTTGAGTCATCACTATCCCATCGAGCTGTGCAGGTTCAAGTGGGCAGGGCATTGATCCTCATCCTGATAAGGTCAATATACTCGAACCCAGGGAGGAGTCTGGTGCCATTCCTTACCCAATCATGCCGGGGAGGCAGAGATGCCCATCTCTTATGTTTTGCAGGTGCTGGCTCAATTAAGGTACCTTGATAATGGGACCAGCCTTTAGCCCAACTAAAGTCTTCTTGTATTAATGGACTATAGAAAGCCTCTCTGCAGATAGGGGAAAAAGATAGTTCTAATTTCGCGATTCTGGACAGCCTGTGGCTGTCCGGAATCAGCCATCTAAGTGATGGAACCCCGAGGCCACTGTCCTTCACCCTCGCGTGGAAATATGCATTAGGAGACATGATCTCACAGCTGAACGGATAGCCCTGTCCATTCAGGACAGTACCAAAATATATGTCCTACCAAGCACCAATGTGGTAAAAGTGAGGCAGGAGATAGTGGGAAAGGAGAAACAGTCTTTGCTCGGGTTTGAGAGGAGCTTTCCTCAAAGAAGCGATCCCGGCTTCTAGAACAGAAGACCTTCCCTTTGGGATGAACATGATACCAAGGTATCTCCACTCTTCCAGGATGGCCAAAGCATGCAACGGGCTCCAGTGCATGGGAAGCTCTATAGTCTCAACCTTAAGCTTCTTGTCATGACCAGAGGGGACAAGAGCTAAAGAGCAGGCTGTCCTGCTCTTTAGCTCTTGTCTATACATTAATAGAAAGGCCTTGAATAGAGAAAAAGTCAACTGCCCGGTCAAGATGTTCCTGCAAGCCTACCTTAGTAGAGGCTATGAGAATAAGATCGTCCACAAAGGCCATAACATTAAAGGAAGAAGTGCCTAAAGAGTAGCATATATGGCTAGTAAAAGAGTGAAGGAACTTATATACACTTATTGCAATAGACAGCGCTCGAAGGAGAGCAGGAAGGGAGATGCTATCAAAGGCCTTTTGGAGGTCCAGCGATGCCATATACAGAGGCTTAAGGCGGCAGCAGGAATCAGAGAGAAGAGAAAAAGAAGATATATATTCTCAGCACAGCCGTCCGAAGGGACAACAGTACTCTGTCTATAATCATGCTGTATATGTTGCTGAAGTCATTTAACTAAGATTTTATGATACAGTACGTATCATAGGGGAGATGGTAATAGGTCTAAAGTCTGATGCATGGCTTGAAGTTTCTTTGTTCGGAATGAAGATAGTTCTTGAAGCGCGTAGACTCACATTCCTTATATACCACATTTTTTGATATCTGTCAGTCAGCCATCCTCTTATTAGCACTATTATTTTATAATACAATCCCATATTCCCCAATTTATGCAACAGCCTTCCATGCTGAATTTTGTCAAAAGCCTTAGCAAAATCCTAAAGTATCATAGTGTTTCATTACCTGTCTAGTGCTAACATTATTATAGAATGTGAGCAAATTGCTAAAAATATGACCATCTCTTAGAACCTATGCTGTTCGTTGCAAAGCAGAGATTCTGTGTCAACCCATTTCTGAATGCGAGCCCTATCCAAATTGTCAAAAATCTTCATCAGCACTCCTAAGATATATTGACTTGTCAATAATTGGATACTCTTTGCACCATCCTTGTGCAATGGGATTACTATATCTTCTTTCCTTTCCTGCAGAATCTTCCTTGTTGTGAGACTCAAAATTATATAGCATACTTAAAAGAATAGCCAGTTCATCTGAACACTCTTTTAACATCCATGCTGATATTCCATAGTCTCTATTGTTGAATTCTTGATAGATGAAGAAACTCATATACCTGAGTTTCTTCATCTGGTGAAGAGGCAGCAGTGAACTCAATGTTGCATATACCAGGTTGATAGCTTTTAGCAAAATGGCCACTCATCAGTTGAACAATCACTTCATACTCATTCTTTCTCTTACTTGCAACATATCAATAGAATTCTTTGGGGTTATCTTTAGCTTGTGGAGCCAGTTTCTTTTCATACTCAGACTTTGCTTTCCATACAACAGTTGTGACTATTCTAGCCTTCTGCTTACAACATTCATAAAGAACATCATCCTTACGCAGATGGTATTTCTTCCACATCATCCTTTTCTTACAAATCTTTTGCTTGATAAGATTACACATCTATTTGACTCCTACCCTATTTATTCTCTAACTCTCAGGACACACACTTAGATATTGCATCATTTAAGTATTTTTTTTAAATACTTCCCATCCAGCAAAATGATACCACTGCACTGAACCCAGTATACTCCTCTGATGGTCATAATTTCCTGCTTTGTAGTTCAGCATGTAATCTTTTCTGAATGGAACATTCACAAACTTAGCCACTTCCCAAGTGAGTGCAGCATTGCTACCCAATCAATATTTGGAAAATTAAAGTCCCTCATTATGATTACTCTTTTCATGCCCATCATCTTTATTTGGTGATGCATTTCATCGTCACTAGCAATCAATCCACCAGGTCTGTAACAACACCCACTATGTACTTGATCTTGTTATATTCCACCTCACACCAGACGGCTTCAAACTCACTGCCACATGAAATTACTAGTATTACAATCATAGGTCTCAACATCATCTGAATTCAAGTCATCCGATATCATTAGCAGCACTCCTCCTCCTCTCCTATCCTGTCTATCCTTCCTAAAAATACTGTGCCCTTTACATTCGATACCAGATGATAGCTTTTATGTCCGATTCTTCTAGCCAGGTCTCCCTAATGCCTATAATCATTTCCGACATATTGACCAAGGCAGCAAACTCTGTCCCTGTGTTTCTGATACTTGTAGCATTTCTGTAGAGACATAACCGTGTGTTCTTTTGTATACTGTTATCTGCATGACATAGTTGGATAACTTCAGATCTCTGTTCTTCTCTAGTGTCTTATATATGCAGACATCTTTGTGCATGTTTGATGCGTCTGAGCTGGACAAACACAAAATCAAAATAGTTCTCTCCTCGTAATCATTTCCATGATAATACCATTCCCATCATTAACACAGTTACATAACATTGTCACTCTTATGCACAGATTATCACCATTCCTCCCATTATAATTTAGTTTCCCTGACTACGTGTTAGGTCTCCCGTGTGGCAGTCGGGGAATAAGAATAGTCTCACTGTAGCCCATGCATGTCATAGGAGATGACTAAAATGGATACCCAGTGCTTGGGGGTATAGCTGGGTCACCCTGCCTCCAGGGGTCATAAATACGGAGCCCTAGTCCTCCGAACTTGTCATGAAATCTAAAGAAATAACTCTGCTGGATGGACTAAATGGCGACAAAATGGCAAATGTCTTAACGATAGGAGTCAACAATTGGAGGAGTTTGGTATTGAATAAGGAAGGCTGACAGAAGTTTCTGAAAAAGGCCAGGGCCCACACAGGGCTGTTGAGCCAGTGACGATGATGTGTTACATCTCATACTAATTATTAGTTTTTCATGACTCCTGATACCAAAAGCAATCAAGTGTAAGTTATTCCTCTTATACAAATCCAATATTCCCTCAAACTCACTCCACATCCATTCCTTCTACACAGACTAAGCATCAAAATGTTTGCCATCATAGCAAGGTGCCATACCTACGATTTTCACTTTCTCACTTCACTCTTGCTTCTTCCAACAACCATTTCATATCCTCTCTCATACTGAACTTATTGCTAGTTAAGTTGTTAGTACCTACTATAGTTACAATGTCATTTACTTTTCTTTATTACAAATAAACTTAACATTATTAGCATTCTGACACTGAGACAGAGTCAAAAGCAGGAAACTTGCATACTGCCCTAACAGTAGCCAAACCTTCTGGGTTCTAGACAAAGCTAATGGTCATAACGTCTATTCAACACTACTCCTACCATCACTATTACACCCAGATGGTACAACTGTATTGTCAGCTAAAGAAAAAGCCAACCTCCTGACTTCACTATTCTCCTCCAATTCTTGCATAACTGATCACAGTAACTGTCCCTCAACTATTTCAAACCCTGACCACTCAATGCCAAGTCCGTTGCCAGAAAGAGATGAGAAAAATTTTGCTGAAATTGGATACCAAAAAGTCTCCTGGCCCCAATGGTATTTGTGCAATTGTCCACCTATTTACACTTTCTTATTCCATTGGTATCTACCTTATGGTCTGGAAATTAGCCCATATACAGCCTATTCCTAAGAAGGGTAAAAAATATTTACTTTCAAACTACCATCTAATTTCTCTCACCTCAATTCTTTTCAAAGTAATGGAAAGAACTATCAACACCCAACTTCTATGCTACTTTGAAGACTCTCACCTAATAAATAACAGACGGTACGGATTCTGTTACTGCTGATCAACAGGGGATCTACTAACCTTTGCAACCCATCTCTGGACAAGCACCATGAAAAGGTTTGATGAATCTCAATTGGTTGTCCTTGATATCTCCAAGACTTCTGACTGAGTCTGGCACAACATTTAAAGTCTCTTAAATTCCCATCATTTGGTCTGCCACGACTTCAGCAATTATATTCCAACTTTCTGATTGGACACTAACTTCGAGTGATGGTGGATGGCTCCTTATATTCTGTCTATACACTAATGTTGGGATCACAGAAGGCTCCATTCTTTTGCCCAGTTTTTTCCTTCTATACATAATGATCTACTTTAGCTGAATGGCAATCCAGACACAGTTCTGCTGATCACAGTATATTGCACTCCTCCTTTCATTTGACAAATCTTGAAAAGCTTAAATCACTAAAACCTGAAGAACCCTAACCTTTCCTACCTTAAATTCTGATCTTCAAAACATTCATCAATGGGATTTGGATAACAAGGTTATCTAAACTCCATTGATGAAGATAATGAAGCTGATTCTCTGAATCAGCTGTATTCTCTAAAGATCAAAAATACTCCACATTTCCTTGTTAGCTCAACCTAGTGTAGGATCATAGGCACAAATAAGTCACATTCATTAATTCCCAATTATGATGTTGGTTCATGTCACTCTAATATTCATTTAAAAAGAATATTCTTATTTGAATACTACAGCTACTTCCTTGTCCTGATGATGTAATTCAATCATGTAATACGAGTTGTAAGAATAAAATATACGGGGATTGGAGAAAATAATGGAAACATTTGTTATACCTACATATTTCTTTATTAATATGGTGTTGGACTACCTTTTGCTTCAGTACACCCTGAATTCTTCTTGGAACAGACTCGAACAAGTTTTGAATAGTTTCTAGTGGAATTCTGCACCATTCTTCTTAAAGATCTACAAGTTACTTTAAAAAAACATTGGAGGTGGTAATCTGTTTCTTATTCTTGTCTGATTGACCAGGAAAGATGAAGTTTACCTTCATGCTCTTCAAAGTCCAAAATGTCCAAATAATCACTTGAAGTAATTCTGCCATGAAGAGCAATAATGGAACCAACAGAATACCACAGTATTGCTGCTCAGACCATCAAAGAACTGTCTTCATGCTTTATTGTTTGAATCACGTATTCCAGACTGCAGGCTTCCTCAAATCAAAGGTTTAGTAATTGCAGCGCTACTGTGAATACTGGATTTATGAAGTTCGTGTTGGACAGTTTGTGTGAAAACAGGTTCTGTAAGATGAATATTTAGTTCTACTGTTACCTGTGCTGCAGTAGTTCTGTGATTTTTTTGAAATAATCCTTCTCAATGTCTGATAATCTCTTTGTCATTTTTGATGTTTGCCCACTGTTTCTCTTCAATGATGTTGTCTTGCCATGTTCTGTGTATGCCAACATAACCTTAGAAACCATTGACCTCGATACACCTAATAATGTGACAGTTTTTATCATTGATGCTCCAGCTAAATGCACACTAACATCAATGATATGTCCTCTTTCAAAGACAGATAAGTCTCCCATTTTCCGAATTATTAACATGAATAATCAACTAGTGCGCTTGCACAAGTACATACCATTTAACACTTAATTTAGAAGTTAAAATGATATGTGGGGTGCTTAAGGGTCAAAGCTGTATAACTGAGAGGACACTTCCACATAGCCTTTAAAGGAATGCGGAGAACCGACCAGGGCTTCTGACCTAATGTCCAATCCTCACCTTCTCGTGGTGCACCCTGTTAGGTATCTACTTGGATACTGAATGGACGAGGATGGGCTGGTAATTTGGGATTTAGCCGACCGAATTGTATTCTTATTGGTTAAACCAAAATATAGAATGATGGTACAACATGACAAAATTTCATGCCGGCTGGGTCGTCGCCCGGTTAAACAAGGCCCCCGTTGTTTTCGCCAGGGAACCAGGGCAAACAGTGAAAAATCAGCTACTGGAACAAATCTGAAAATAAACCCCAACTCAACATCACCAGAGTTAAAGATCGGTACTATCAACATAAGAAGCTTGAATGGCAAAGAAATGGAGCTAGCTGAGGAATTAGATAAGTACCAGATCGACATAATAGGGGTGACTGAAACAAAAAAGACCAAAACTGGTGAGATCTTTCTGAGCAATAAATACAAAATGTTATATTCAGGCAATGACAATCAAGTAAAAGAAGGAGTAGCCATAGTATTCAAAACAAAATACGAGGCTAATCTTCTTGAATGGCAGTCAGTCTCAAGTAGAGTAATGTGGGCAAATATGAGAATGGGGAACTGGACAATGAGACTTATTTGCCCACAGAAGGTTCTACTAAGGCAGAAGTGGGGGAATTTTTTGAGGCTTTAGAAAAAGCAACTGACACAATGAAAAATGAAAAGTTGGTCCTTGTTGGGGATCTAAATAGCAGAGTAGGAAATGATTGTGAGACATACAAAAATATTTTGGAAAAATTTGGAGAAAAGAGCAAAGCTAATAATAATGGCAAATATCTGTTGGATTTCTGCTCAGGACATGGACTGGTTATTACTAACACCATGTTCCAACATAAAAATGTGCACAAATTCACATGGAGAGAAGAGGCTAGGAATAAGAAAAGTCTCATTGACTATGTTATTGTTGATAGTGATGTTTTCTCCCTGGTGCAGGACACCAGAGTGTACAGAGGATTTGAAATTGGAAGTGATCACTATTTAGTCTTGAGCAGGATAAAATTGAATTTCATATTGAAAAGAAGAACATGTAAAAAAGTTTTAAAGCGAATAAAAGTTGAGCAGCTCTCAGATGTGAACCGTAGGCTAAAATACACAAAGATTATTGAAGAAAAAATGAAAGAGTTTGAGAACAGGAATCAAACTTTGGAGATTCAGTGGCAAACTCTGAAGAAAACAGTGATTGATTCTGCCAGAGAGGCATGTGGTGAGGTTATCTGTAAGGATAAAAAAATCAGAACTCCCTGGTGGACACAGGAAGTTAAAGAGGCAGTGAAGGAAAAGAAGAAAGCATACCAAAAGTTCCTGTCAAATAAGTCAGCTTGTGCTCTTAGAGAATATAGAGACAAATGCAAGAATGCTAAACACTGTGTAAAACTAGCTAAACAAAAGTCATAGGAGGACTTTGGCAAGAATATAGAAAATAAATATCAAGAAGGTGGCAAAATATTCTGGAGGTTGTTGAAGAAGCTTAAGAATGGAGGAAAGAGTGCTGTAAAAGGAATTAGAGATGATAAAGGTGACATGAAAACTGGAGAAAAAGATATCCTTGAAGTATGGAGTAATTACTTTGAAAAACTGCTAAATGAAACAAGCAGTGATGATAGCACAGTGGTAAAAAACACTGACCAGGCATACAGTCAGAAATACATATCCATACTAGAAGTAGAAAAAGCCATCAAAGGCTTGAAATGTGGAAAGGCAGCAGGAGTAGATGATATTCGACCAGAAATGCTGAAGTATGGAGGTATAA
Organism: Typopeltis vanoorti; assembly: GCF_054136105.1. Classification (NCBI taxonomy): domain Eukaryota; kingdom Metazoa; phylum Arthropoda; class Arachnida; order Uropygi; family Thelyphonidae; genus Typopeltis; species Typopeltis vanoorti. The sequence continues at coordinate 160,990,506 of NC_143550.1, forward strand.
AAGTCTTGCAGTGGCTGCACTGCATAGTGCAGAAAGCCTGGACAGAGGGACGAATTCCCGATGATTGGAGTAGAGCTCTCATAGTACCCATATATAAAAAGGGAAATAAAACTGAATGTGAGAATTACAGAGGCATTTCCCTAATGAGTGTTCCTAGTAAGATTTATGCAAGTACACTTGAGAAACGGTTGAGAAGGATTGTGGAAGGGAAGCTTGGTGAAGAACAAGCTGGATTCAGGCTAAATAGAGGCTGTCAGGATCAGATCTTCACTTTACGACAAATAGTCGAGAAAGCATGGAAATATAACAAAGATCTGTATTTAAGTTTTGTCGATCTGGAAAAGGCATATGACAAGGTGCCAAGAGAGAAGCTATTCAATACGCTGCAGTTATATGGTGTCAATGGGGCATTATATCAAGCAATACTTAGTTTTTATTTGAGTTGTAAATCAGTAGTTTGAATTGTAGGAAGTACAGGAAGATGGTTTAATGTTAAATCTGGTGTGAGACAAGGATGTACATTATCCCCTCTGTTATTCATTATCTATATGGATCACATTATGAAGGAAAGTGGTATTAAACATGATATCAAAATTGGAGATGTTAATGTCAGCTCTTTGCTTTATGCAGATGATGTTATACTTCTAAATAAATCTGCTACAAGTCTGCAAGATTCTCTGACTAAATTGAATAGCTGTTGTAATAGATATGTTATGAAGGTCAGCAATAAAAAGACAAAGACAATGAAAATAGGCAGAATCATTGAAAATGTCAACTGTGTTGTGAATGGAGAACCTGTGGAACGAGTAAAACATTTCAGCTATTTAGGCACGATTTTTATTACTGAAGATGGTAAATTAAATATAGAAATAGACAACTGAATAAGCAAAGCTGGTATGGTGGGAAGTCAACTGAATAAATTAATATGGAATAAGAGAGAAATTAGCCGGAACACTAAATTAGCTGTGTACAAGACAGTGTTCAAACCAGTTTTAACTTATGGATCTGAGAGCTGGGTCAGAAGTAAAACACTTGACCAAAGACTAGAGACCACAGATATGAGAGTCCTGAGAAAGATTATAGGCATGAACAGATGGCATCAATGGCAATATCATATTAAAAACGAGGATATTAGGAAAGAACTTGACATTGTCAGCATCCAAGAATGTGTTAGCAGAGCTAATCTCAGATGGTATGGTCACTTAAACAGAATGGGCGAGGAAAGATTAGCAAAACAAGTGTTCTCTGCCAGGTTGGCAGCAAAACGACCTAGAGGAAGACCAAGATATAGGTGGATTGATACTGTTCAAAGTGCTTTAGACGATAGAAATATAAGATCTGATAATGTTGAAGTCTTGACAAGTAACAGACTGATTTGGAGGAAAATTGTAGATAGGAAATTAATAATGATGTAATTTTTTCATGTAGTACTATCATATCCTGTACACCCCTTGAGGGTACATGGCAGGAATTTGATGATGATGAAATGATATGTTAAATAGATTACAGAGGAGTTTTTTAAATACTTATGTTGAAAAGGTTCAACCTGGTAGGCTGAAGGGATAACATCTCTGCTCTCCAACCAATAAATTGCGAGTTTGAATTCTGCTATAGGTATGAATATTTATGAATGTATTTCGGTGGGCAATGAATTTTGTTGACCTGGTTACTGGAGGTCTGCAGTGGCTTGAAAAAGTATTATGTTTGGTCTGGATTATATAAAAAAACATACAGAAAAAAATAAAAAGGAAAATAAACTATAATCCTCTCACAGTAATATAAGTTTACAACCTTTTTTTGGGTGGAAGTCAAAAACTCCTCCCCAGCTTCATTTTGTATGATTTACACAAATAAATGCAAATAAATTACCTGCTTCCTTATCTATCTGTTCCAATTCTGCAGCTGGTCTCATTCCTTTTAATTTGTTTGTACCTAAGCTCCATATCCTAATAATAGAGTCTTGAAAACCAGCACTCAGTAAACTTGAGTCTTCGGAAATCTCTGCACATGTCACACTAAAAGAACAAAATATTGATATATATATATATATATATATATAGACACACACACACACACACACCGGGTGGTTCAAAATTCCACATACAAACTTTAAGGGGAGGTAGAAAACATCAAAATCAACCATATTCACATAGGAAAGCATGACCGGAAATGCCACCCAAAAGTGATAGGTGGTGCTGCCTTTAGGTAGGTTCTGCCTTTCTCCTTCAACATGTTGAAGAGACTTAGTGCCTTAGTGGTTATGGTCACAGTGCTAAGGGGTATGCACTTTTGGTTCAGATCCTCTATCCATGATGCAAGTAGATTTTTCATATCTTCTTTTCATAGGACCTTCTCATTGCTTTGTCACTATCGTCGATTTAATGGAAGCAGATCCTTTCACAGCCTCTACGGTTTTATCCTTATTTTTTAAAATTGTCGTCACTGTAGAATGAGACATGTGCAATCACATCTCATTCCACAGTGATCGCACATCACAAAATCATGTGCGATCACACTAACGTGCTTACCAGCTTCATGTTGTTTTATAACTTGCAACTTTGTTTCAAGATCAATTGCTTGCCTCTTTTTCTGTGATTCTTCACTAGGTTTTTTGATTGTACGTGTAGGAGCCATGTTGCACAAAATATTGCGAAATAATTAACGATAAATACACAAATAACCTATTTCTCAAACACAAAATCAACATAGGAACTGGTGCCGACAGTCGAGGAAGGTTGCCGCTGAAAGCGCTGTTGTCACTATGCATGCTTTAGTTTATGCTCACTTGGGTCTTGTTCGAAAGTATAGCTGAAAATGTTATTTATTCCCTTATGGGTTCACAGACGTATCTTCGAAAGGACGTAACTCAAACAGACATAAGTCGAGTGATGACTGTATTTGGACAGGTCCTTTGGGGCTCGATGGATTGGGCATGGTGGACCTGTCGCATGGCCCCCCCACGCTCACCTGATTTATCGAGCATTGATTTATTTCTGCGAGGAACCCTTAAAGCCATGGTGTACAAAATGTCCGTTGCTTCTGACATGGACCTCATGGCAAGAATCGCAATTACCGCTGCTAATACCCGAGAAACTCCATGTATTTTCGAAAATCTACTGCAATCAATGTGTCGTCAGTGTCAGGCATGCATCACTGCTAATGGTCATAACTTTGAGCACCTGATGTGAAACCATATTATGTATCCAACTACTATTGAACTGTTCAGTTACACCTAATAAAGTTTTTTACACTACTTACTGCCTTGTGTTATTTCTGTATCTTTTTGTCCCTGTTAGTACCTTCCAGTGGCATTTCCGGTCCTGCTTTCCTATGTGAATATAGTTGATATTGATGTCCTCTACCTCCCCTCAAAGTTTGTACGTGGAATTTTAAACCACCGTGTATATAAACCCAACAAATCTCTATCATACACACATACACACACACACACATAATCACTTTCTACTAAATCTAAAGTAATTTAATAAATATTCATAAGTGCATTTTTTTATACATTTCACAGAATGCAAGATACTTATCAAACCTAGTTTGTTCAGTCATTCTGCATGTTCAAGCATGACTGTATGATACTTACACAATAGAGCTGTTATGGCCAGGCACACTACAATTTACAACCTTCTTTATCACATTCCCTATAACACTTTAAATTTATAAAACTAATTAATCAGCCTAAAATTGTTTTGGTTTCAGGTTATTAATATTAATATTAAACATTAATTATCCCAATTACACTACTTATCTGTAACAATGATTTATAAATAGCTTTTAAGAATGCATCTTGGCCTTATGCTACTATTTGAAATCATTACAAAATTTTGTCAAGTGAGTTTAATTTTGGTTTCTATAATACAATTAAAATTACTGTGAAGCGTTGAGAGCCAAATTATTATAATTTTTTGTACTTTTTTAAATACTTTTAAAATAACTCTGATATTAATAAAAATATTACATACGTAATTTATGTAAACTATTATCTACTTACTTTTGGTGTGAATTGAGAAATGTGTAAAAACATACAGATGGTAAACAATCTGCACCCAACTTTATTCTTTTTGATGCTTCTCTTATTGCATTCACTTTATCTAATTTATCAGCATCTCGCCTAGAAGAAAAAAAATCGAATTTTTGCAGCAAAAAATATTACACCCTGTGTCCAAAAATAAACCAAACTTATGATAGAAAATAAAACACAGGCCAATTATAATTATTCAAATAATTTATTTTAATCAATATACTCTCCATCAGCTCCGATACAACATTTGGCACGGTCAATTAATTTGTAAAATGAGTTTTTTTTGTATCGGTTTTTGGGATACTATTGAGGGTCATGGTTACTGCTGCTTGAACGTTTTCAATAGTGTCATATCGTTTTCCTTTCATCGGCAAATTAAGTCGGAGTAAGAGAAAGAGGTCACAGGGTGCTAAATCTTAGGTGAATATGACGAGTGATCTTGGTTTTTGCTCAAAAACTGTCTCACAATGTTCGAATGATGAGATGGTGCATTATCGTGCAAAAGTGACCAGCTGCTTGCATCACGATATTCATGCCGCAATTCTCGCTATCAATTGCTTTAAAACTTCGAGATAAAACTCATCATTGACCGTTTGGCCAGGCGGAATGAATTCTTTGTGGATAATACCCTTGGAATCATAGAAACAAATCAGCATTGTTTTTACTTTTGACTTCTCCAAGCAACTTTTTTTCGGATGCTACTCTTCTGGTGGTCTCCACTCAGCACTTTGGCGCTTTGTTTCAGGCTCATACTCAAAACACCAAGTTTCGTCACCAGTAACGATCGTTTCAAGGAAGTTTGAGTCCTTATGAGCGGTTTTAATGAGGTCCTTGCAGCGTTCAATTCGATACTTTTTTGGTTGTCAGTCAACTTGTGGGGAACAAATCACAAATTCAATTTATGAAGGCCCAAACTCTCGGTCAAAATGTTGTGCACAGTTGATTTTGGGATCCCCAATTCATCTTCAATCAATCTCACAGACAATTTCGGGTTTTCTTTGATGAAATCGCGCAGTTTTTGGATGTTAACTTCGCTTAGTCCAGTTTTTGGATGGCCCGGCTTTTCGTTGTCCTCAAGCATCTCACGACCACTTGGAAATTGCTTAAACCACTCGTAAACTTGAGTATGGGATAAGCATTCATCACTGTATGCTTTTTGAAGCATTTGATGGGTTCGGTAAAACAAAGTTTAACACAAAAGTCAATCGCAGAGAGCTGCGATTGACTTTTGTGAAACTCATTTTCCAATCGTTCGTCAAAACACACTGTCACTCTTGGCACTATAACTCGGCTTCTAATGAAACAAATGTCATAAACAGTTGACACAACACTAATGAAGGTTGCCGCTTTCAACAACTAAAAAAAGATACAACAGGTGGTGCCACTATTTTCTTCTATTTTCGAAAAGTTCGGTTTTATTTTGGACAGAGGGTGTAATTAATGAGAAATTTACATTACATTCAAAACAATTGAAGAAATGCGTTTTTATCAAAATAACCTTTTATATCAATGACCTAGTGAAAAAAGCAATGTACTGAACAGTGAATTAGATACTATCTACAAGCAATCATAAAGAAATCTGATGAAAGGAAGCCATCCACTGAAACATGCAATAAACAATCAGAAGAAACCCACAATCCAATCAAATAGGAAAGGCAAAGACTATAAGATGATCATTCCTGATTTACCTTTATGCGTAGACTCACACTTCGCCGTGCAGGTATCTGAAACCAAACTGACGGAATAAGTTGGTTAACAAGATGGTTAATAAGATGATAGCTTGGTAAAAACACATTGATGTGAGATGAGATTAAACACATCAAAATATCAAAAGTGGCCACATAAGTATCTCCAAATTTTTCTATGGTCTGTGTCCAAAGACAGGTCTCCAGGTAGTGAAGAAACTGGTTGTTACCTTCTCCATCACTTTCAAGAATACTGATGTGAGTGCAATGGGATAATAGTCTGATGGCTAACTTTTATCTCTCTTTTTAGGAATAGACTGGATAAAGGCTTGCTTCCATGCTGTTGAGTAGATGCAGATGAGTATGCTAGTTTATACAGGGTGTCCCAAAATTCAGGCAAGAAGTAATTTTGATAGAAAACACAGGTTTTTAATTAAAAATTGTAATTTCTTATTGATTCATAAAGTATACAGTATAGGGTTATGCATGGAATAGCATATCGGGTAAATGGCCTCCACAGCTTTGCTGGCACATACACACTCTTTTGTCAAAATTTTCCATGACCGTTTTGCATAAATGTGGCTGAATTTCGTTGATACAGCACTCAATTTCCTCCTTCGTGGTCGTGGGCTTGTGTGCATAAACCTTAGACTTCAAAAAACCCCAAAGAAAAAAGTCCAATGGCATTAAGTCACATGATCTGGGCGGCCAATTCTGATCACCAAAACGGGAAATTACACGACCAGAAAATGACTCATGCAGTAATTGAATTGTTTCTCGGGCCGTATGGCACCGTCTTGTTGAGACCACATGTTGTCCACATCCATATCTTGCAATTTAGGCACAAAAAACTGGATTATCATGTCGCGATAGCGAGCACCATTAACTGTTATTGCCTTACCAGCTGCATTTTCGAAGAAGAATGGACCGATGATGCCTCCCCAAAATCCGCACCAAACAGTGACACGTTGTGGATGCATTTGTTTCTCAACAATCACTCATGGATTTTCTAAACCCCAAATGCGACAATTTTATCGATTAATGAAGCCATCAAGATGAAAATGAGCTTCATCACTGAAGATGATTTTATTCAAAAAATAAGCATCCACTTGTTGTTCCATAATCCGTTCAACGAACTCTCTTTGCTGTGTGTGGTCAGTAGGCTTCAGTTCTTGAGTCAATTGAACTTTAAGCATAAAGATGCAAATCTTTCATGAGAATATGCTGTAGAGAGCTTCTCGAAATGCCCAATTCAAGACCACGGTGCCGAATTGATGTTCCTGGACTCTCAGCAACACTCTTACGAACTGCTCCGATGTTTTCTGTCGAACGACTTATTGAAGGACGGCCAGAGTGTATAAGATCGCTAATTGATCCAGTTTCCTTGAATTTTTTAATTAATCTTTTCACAGTTGATGAAGTTAAATCACTATTTCGACCATATTTTGTACGAAAATTGCGAACTGTAGCTGCCAAACCTTCATTATTTTTAAAATATTGCTCAACAATGAAAATGCATTGTTCTTTCGTGTAGCACTCCATTTTTAATAACCCTGAACTGTCAGCTGTCACGCTGTCTTTTTTTTCTCATTGGCAACACTTCATCGCACAAATGGCGCTAAATTTAAATCTTGCATGAATTTTGGGACACCCTGTATAAGCAATACAAGATGGGTGTTAGGAACACAAGCTCTTATTACAAGAACTGGAGAAATACCATCTAGATCAGGAGACATTAACATCAAGGCTACTGAGCATTTTTCTGGATATTCTTCTGATGAAAGATCAGAGCAGACATGCTGCAGGTATTTTGTGGAACAGAAAGGAGAAATTTACCTTGGTTATCTAAATAACAGTTGAGAGAAAAGACTGATTACAAGATGTCTGCCTTAGCTTAATGAGATGTTGCCACCTTTTCCACCAGGATGAGGGAGAGAGAGAGAGAGAGAGATGGAAACATGGCAGGGCAGAAGTTTCACACAACAGAAGGCTTGACTGCCACTTAAGCAGGAGATAAGCTTAGTGCATTTGGTTCTTACAAGGCCTGCTTTGGATGTGTTGATTTTCTTGGAGTTGTTTCAGGCTGTAGTGTAGGCTAAGTAAGAAGCTGGAGTTTTTGACATCACAGACTACAAAGGCACATTTTATAGAGAATTAGGGAAAGGATAGAGGTTAAGGGATTGCAGTGGAGGGAGGTACGATGACTCGCATTCCAGTAAGGATTATTTCAGTTGTTACATTAGAGCAATTCCTTGGATCAGGAGAGCAATAATCAGACCATGGAAAAAGAGTAATAGAAATAAAAAAGATCGTCCTCAACTGGCAACATGGTAATGCCATGGGAGATAAGGCTGAGAGTAGCTAGGAGAAGGACAATCTGTAGAAAAAGAAACATGGTTAAGGTCAGAGTTACCAAGAGGAGACTAACATATATAATGTACTTGAAAGGAGAGCTGGTTAAGAAAAAGTCCATGGTGTTGGGAGAATGATAATTATCTAGTGTTCTGGATGGTGAACAATTTGTGTTAGATCATTACTGAAAACAAACAATTCATCTTCTCAAATCAGCTTGGTATGAGAATTTAGAGAAATGATGCAAGTGTACAAATTGCAAATGCTAAAATCGCCAAGGAAGATTATGTCATTATGTCTAGGCTGCATAAATGCTTGTTTCTACATCACAATTACCCAAGAAACTGTATTTTCATTTTTTTGTAATGCAACATCTGAACTTCAGTTTGATATCCACCATAATGCCCAGATCCTAAGTCTCATCAATTTCTTTTGTAACATAATCCCACCAATGTAATATGCTGCTGGAAATCTCATCATGCTATGTGCATAAATTTACACTTAAACATTGCTCAAGTGAGCATGATGGATTAGATACACTCATTCATCAACACATCTATCATAAATCTATTAAACACTGAACTGATAGCCATTATCAGTTCTGCATAGTTCTAGGCTATTGACATCCTTCTGTAGGTGATGTATAACAGTAGTCCCAATTGCCCTGCCTATCTTTGTGTCATCAGCAAACAACCGCACATCTCCTGTTAGACCCTTCCTAATGTCATTAATATACAGATTGAACAACAATGGTCCAAAGACTGATCCCTGGGATACACCACTGGTCACCTTAAATCTGATAGATTCAAACACACCATACACCACTTTCAAATACCTATCCATCTGCCACCCACTTATTATTCAAGTAAGCAGTTTATATTTCGATCCCACATTCTTCAGTTTATGCAATGGCCTTTTATGTGGTATCCTATCAAGTGCCTTATCCAAATTATCGCACATTATTGAATGACAAACAATTTCAATTACATTTTTGAATACCAGTGCAGAATCATGCGAGATGCACAGGTATTTATCATGACAGCTGAATATCCGTGCAGTGCAAACTCCCTAGAGCTATATTGGTAAGAAAATATTATGTCAGGGTTTGAGAATTTCTAAATTTGGTCATCCTACTCCTTAGTGTCTGCAAATTCGTCAACACATCTATTGTAAATCTATTCACACTCTAATTCCATTTACGCATCACTTATTCTAAGTAATATAATAAAAATAAGTTATTGTACTTCTTCAGCACAATCTTGTGCAACTTCTAGGAATGCCCCAGTTCTTGTCACTTACCCCCTAGTTTTACCACTTGAAAAATCTCTCCTATCCCTATTCAGTAAATACCTCTCAACAGCTTAAGCATTGCAATCATATTCTTTGCATTCATAGAACTATATATTGCAACTACCCGGGAAAATGACACATCAATATCAGTGGTTTTTCATGAAATTGAATTGACATTATTAGTACTAAATTCATCTATCAAACACAGTCGTTTTAGGACAATATGATAGATTTTACAAGTTGACTGTGCTGATGCAGGAGTGACTAATAGTAGGGAAACTTTATACAATTTCCTGGGTTGTGACATTTTTCATTATTATTTTAAAAAGTGCCTAATTCTAAATTTGTCAACCCTCCTCTAACTGCCTAAAGCATGAAAAATCATATGGATTTATTCAAGTGGCAACTTTCCAGAGCAATCTGCGGTCATTTCAGCTGAACAGAAAAAATAATACTTCTATTTTCCTAGAGTGATTACTGTAAATAACTTGCTTGGTTATGATTAATTTAGCGCACCCATTGGCATGCTTTTAAGCAATGTACCTAAAATCAGCAATATTTGAAGTGCCATTTTCCCCCACTGGTTGCAATACATGAGATTATACAAATTTCAATATTTTAGAGACGAAGTGCATATCGATAGCATAGTTTGATTACTGCCGCCCTTTTCTAATTCGTGGCTATGATCTTTCTTTCAACGTGACAATTTCCATAAAATATCATGTCGCTAGCATCCTTCTGACACGGCCTAACCATAGCATTCCTACTGCTATGGTTAGGCAGAAAGGATGAATGTGATTCTTTCTTTGCCAAGCAACTTTCGTTTGCAGTCACTTGACTTAACAGATATACCCATAGTTAAACTGTTCACTACACATTAATGACACTATTTTTATTGTTAAACTAGAACTTCGTTTGTAAAAAGATCAGAAAAGAACATTGCTCAAGTCAGCATGATGGATTAGATACTCATTCATCAATACATCTATTGTAAATCTATTCACAATGTAATTTCATTTGCTGCAGCGAATGAATAACCAGTTTGAAGGAAATTCATCATCATCAAATTCCTGATATGTACCCTCAAGGGGTGTACAAGGGGTGTATAGTACTACATGAAAAATTTACATCATTAATAACTTCCTATCTACAATTTTCCTCCAAATCAGTCTGTTACTTGTCAAGACTACAACATTATCAGATCTTATATTTCTATCGTTTAAGGCACTTTGTACCGCATCAATCCACCTATATCTTGGTCTTCCTCTGGGTCGTTTTCCTGACAACCTGCCAATTTGAAGGAAGTTTGGTTTTCCAATTTCAAGTGACTTGGTGCTTTAATAAAAGTACAATTCTCAAAAGATTTATTTATAACGAGAGCTTGGGGAGGGGAGAGAGAGAGAACAGAAAAGCACAACTAACTGCTTGATACATAAATAAAGTGAACAAGAAATCGGGCAGCTCTAAAGTAGCAACTGAAAATACGCCTGCGATTCATTGAATTCATTCACTAACTCTTTAGAAGCTATCAAAGGAGATTTAATACCACTTTCCTTCATATGTAATCCATATAGATAATGCACATCCTTGTCTGACACCAGATTTAATACTAAACCATCTTCCTGTACTTCCTTCAATTCTAACTGCTGAACTTACAACTCAAATAAAGACTAAGTACTGCTTGATATAATGCCCCATTCACGCCATATAACTGTAGCATATTGAATTTCTTGGCACCTTGTCATATGCCATTTCCAGATCTACAAAACTTAAATATGAATCTTTGTTATATTCCAATGATTTCTCAACTGTTTGTCGTGAAATGAAGATCTGATCCTAAACCCTCTATTTGGCCAGAATCCAGCTTGTTCTTCCCCGAGCTTTTCTTCCACAATTCTTCTCAACCATTTCTCAAGTATACTTGCATAAATCTTACACCAGGAACACTCAGTAGGGAAATATCTCTGTATTTCAATATTGATTTTATTTCCATTTTTATATATGGGTACTATGACAGTTCTACTCCAATCATCGAGAATTTGTCCCTCTGTCCAGGCTTTCTGAACTATGCAGCGCAGCCACTGTAAGACTTTTATATCTCCATACTTCAGCATTTCTGGTTGAATATCATCTACTACTGCTGCCTTTCCACATTTCAAGCCATTTGATAGCTTTTTCTACTTCAAGTACTAATATGTATTCCTGATTGTATGCCTGTTGAGTGTTTTTTTACCACTGTGCTATCACTGCTTGTTTCATTTAGCAATTGCCGGCAAAGGTTGGTCGATTGGTAGAGCCTCTGCTACTAATGGCTCAGTTAAGTAAGTTTAAGCATGGTTAGTAGTTGGAAGGGGACCAATCGTTCGATGTTGTTGGCACACTCTCCCTCGATGAGTCTTTGGACTCCCTGGAAGTGTCAAATAATAATAATAATAATAATAATTTTTCAAAGTACTTCAAGGATATCTTTTTCTCCAATTTTCATGTCATCTTTATCATCTCTAACTCCTTTTACAGCACTCTTTCCTCCATTTCTGAATTTCTTCAACAACCTCCAGAATATCTTGCCACCTTCTTGTTATTTATTTTCTATGTTCTTACCAAAGTCTTCTTTTGACTTTTTTACACAGTGTTTAGCTTTCTTACATTTGTCTCTGTATTCTCTAAGAGCACAAGCTGACTTATTTGCCAGGAACTTTTGATATGCTTTCTTCTTTTCTTTCACTGCCTCTTTAACTTCCTGTATCCACTATGGAGTTCTGATTTTTCTATCCCTACAGACAACCTCATCACATGCCTCTCTGGCTGAATCAATCAAGGTTTTCTTCAAGGCTTACCACTGAATCTCCAAGGTTTGGTTCCTATTCTTGAACTCTTTCATTTTTTCTTCAATAATCTTTTATTGAAGTTTTGTTGTGTATTTTAGCCTACAGTTCATATCTGAGAGCTGCTCAACTTTTATTCACTTTAAAACTTTCTTACATGTTCTTCTTTTCAAAACGAAATTCAATTTTATCCTGCTAAAGACTAAATAGTGATCACTTTCAATTTCAAATCCTCTGTACACTGGTGTCCTGCACCAGGGAGTAAACATCACTATCGACAATAACATAGTCGATATTCCTCTTCTCTCCATGTGAATTTGTGCACATTTTTATGTTGGAACATTGTGCTAGTATTAAGCAGTTTTTGTCCTGAGAAGAAATCCAACAGATATTTGCTATTATTATCAGTTTTGCTCTTTTCTTCAAATTTTCCCAAAATATTTTTGTATGTCTGACAATCATTTCCTACTGTGCTATTTAGATCCCAAACAAGGACCAACTTTTCCTTTTCATTGTGTCAGTTGCTTTCTCTAAAGCCTCAAAAAATTCCTCCACTTCTACCTTAGTAAAATCTTTTGTGGGACCATAGGCACAAATAAGTCTCATTGTCCAGTTCCCCATTCTCATATTTGCCCACATTACTCTACTTGAGACTGACTGCCATTCAAGAAGATTAGCCTCGTATTTTGTGTTGAATACTATGGCTACTCCTTCTTTTCCTTGATTGTCATTGCCTGAATATAACATTTTGTATTTATTGCTCAGAAAGATCTCACCAGTTTTTTTCTTTTTTGTTTCAGTCACCCCTATTATGTCGATCTGTACTTATCTAATTCCTCAGCTAGCTCCATTTCTTTGCCATTCATGCTTGTTATGTTGATAGTACTGATCTTTAACTCTGGTGTTGCAGAGTTGGGATGTATTTTCAGATTTGTTATAGTAGCTGACTTTTCGATGTTTGGCCTGGTTCCCTGGTTAAAACAACGGGTGCCTTGTTTAACCAAGGGACAACCCAGCCGGCAAGAAATAGACTTGTATATTTATATTCAAGTGCTACCGTTTTTGTTTAGTTTGTTCTGATAAATATTTCTTGTTCTTCAGAAATCTTCTGACAGCCAACTCCTTTTGTTTGCTTGCAAGAAAATGTCATTATGCCAAAAATGTTATTTACTACTAATTATTAATTTTATGGCTATTGAAGCCTATTTTTATTTACGAGTGCCGCTTTTTATAATGTCATTGGCTTTTCACTCAATTCTAGAGCATTACTGAAGTTTTACATAGATAAATATATGAAGAATATAAGAGGGAAAATTCGGACATATCTTTAAAATGTTGCTGGCTGTCTTCTTACTCAGCGGAGTTGTGGTGTGTGGCAACAACATTCATCTGCTGTTTGATGGGAGTGTGATTGATATATGAATCTTTTTGAAAAACCCAGGTTTTTCAAAAAAGATTCACATACCCCTTGCATCACCAACAATTCTCCCACATTGCTCTACCCTCACCTTTTCCAAAACCCTCTTCCTTTCAATCACACTCCAGTCAAACAGCGGATGAATGTTGTCGCCACATGGCAAGACATTGCCGTGTAAAAAGACGGTCAGCAACATCCTAAAGGTATGTCCGAATTTTCCCTCTTATATTCTTCATATATTTATCTATGTAAATCTCAGTAATGCCCTAGAACTGATAAAAAGCCAATGACTATTCCTAAACAAAAATAAACTAAATAGTATAAAATTAATAATTTCTTAGAGGAGTAACATGGGAATTTTCCTAGAAATAAAACTTATAGTTATTTCCTACTTTTTTTTTTTTAAACTGATGTAACCAAGAAGCTTCAGTGAGTATATTATAATTTAACAATAACACAAAAAGCATTTATTGGTCCCAAGAGTAGTACTTCCTGGCAATGCATGAAGAAGTTCCTTCAAGTTATTATTATATTCTTCTTCCTATTATTATTATTATTACAGTAATATCTGCCTATGATGCTTCACTTTATGACGATCTGCTTATATGACTCTTTTCAGTTATGACCATTGTCTATTCATACAACAAATTTTAGCAACAAGACGTGCTCGTGAATCAACTGATGTACAATTTTTGTGACTTTGTTTACGATATTTGTTGCCTGCTACATCTGTTTGTGTTTTAGTGTTTCGCTGTGAATTATAAATGGTTGTTTATAACTACTGTTTTATTTTATTGTTGTGCTGTTGCTACTAGTGAAAAGAAGATGTGCAAACCTGTTATTACATCATATACTAAGATTAAAATCATTAAATTTAGTGACAATGGCATATCAAATACTGAGAGAGGCGCCAGGCTAAACTTACTTCGCACTACTGTTGCTATAGTTGTTAATAACAAAGGTAAAGTGAAAAGTGCTACAATAGTGAATATTACAATTATCTGCAAACATGACAATCTCACTGACAAAATGGGAAAACTTTTAATGTTTTAAGTTAATGTCCAAAGTGTTTGGTGTGTTCCCTTATGCAAAGCCATTTAGAATAACTTTTATGTTTGCAAAAATTATTTAAAAGTTTTCTTTTGCATAACTGACATAAACAAATGCTTTATTTATGTCATTTACACACATATATGACTGCTTGAAATGACTTTTAACTGTTACATGCATTTTACAAGTGATAAAGAAGGCTGTGATTTGCTATACTACACAATGAATTTGTTATACAACAGTGGTCTGGAACCTAACATGTCATATGATCAGGGTATGCTTGTATTATTATTATATGTCTCTGGAGTCAATGACTCATCACGGAATGTCCTCCATCTCGCGTGCACGCACACACAGTTCAGCATAACATAACTTCAATGTATTCACTGTCTCAACACCCACCACACTTCCACAGCTTCCAGGAATGGCTGCTTGTCTCCCCCCCCCCCGGGTCACCACTCATTCTTTGAAAAACAGCCCTTGCCAACTTATATGTCTCGATCGTGTACCCCCCCCCCCCACACACACACGTCCTCTATTCAACAGCCTCTGCAATTTGCATTCTCTCAATCCCTCTTGATACTCTGGATTCCAGAGACCAGAAACCACTTTAGTCAATTGTCTCTGAACCATTTCCACATCTCGATTCTTTTGAAAACCCAGTGGCCAAATCTGTGCATAGCAGTCTGATCAAAAATTTATATAATATAATAGTAACATCCCTGCTCCTATAATGAGCTGTGTTGTTCTCACAATTTTAGCAAAATGTCTCCAAAATTTCAGGTCATATCAACCAACATCCCAGATCCCTCATCTCCTCCACCCTTCTCTAAGATATCGCACCCAAATCTTATATTCTGCATTCCATTTGTTCTTCCAAAACTTTAAAGCCTTATGCTTTGTTGCGTTGAACTTATCCCATTCATTTGCCCATTCAGAAAGCCTATTCGAGTCCACTTTCAAGGCTACAACATCCACCATCTTTCCAACTTTGCATCATCTGCAAATAACTGTATATCACCATTCAAGACCTTCCCAATATCATTTATATACAAATTAAACAGCAACTGCAACCAAATAGAACCTTGGGGCACAGCACTAGTAGCTTTCCTCTTCTGGGATATTGCACCTACACACTCAACTTTCTGATACCTATCAGACAGCTATTCTCCCATTCAGTACACTAATCTAGTATTCAACCCATCAGTTCCAGTTTAATGACTAGTTTGTGATGTAGCAATCTATCAAAGGATACTCCTTTGAAACTTGGGTAAATATGACTCATGTTAAAAAGGAAAGTTAAAGCTGTTGTTAACTCCTTGGAACATTCCTGCAAGATGTGTGGTCATATACTATCAAGTCCTATAGCCTTCTTAACATCAAGTTTACTCAATTCCATTTGTTTTTCCAAAACTTTAGAGTCTTATGCTTTGCTGTGTTGAACTAATCCCATTCATTTGCCCATTCAGAAAGTCTATTTGAGTTCACTTTCAAGGCTACAACATCCACTGTACTCCTTACAGTTCTTTCCAACTTTGCATCATCTGCAAATAACTGTATATCACCATTTCTCTGGTCTCGAGAAAATATTTTTTACATAATCTTTTCCAGATTCTGTTAAAAACACATAAAATACACAAAAAGCATATACTGACTGAATAAAATATCATCTACCCCCCCCCCCCAAAAAATGCCACATGCAGATACATAACATATGCACTGCTTGAGAAAAAGCTAATGGACACCCCCATGAGCAAGGTGGATCATGCCAGCCAGTAAAATTGGAGGAATATGATGCTCCCAAGACTAACAGTGTCCGAGTGAAACAGCTGCAAGAAGAGAACTGACAGAGTTTGAAAGAGGCAAGATAGGATGACATGATGCAGGGTTACTGTTCAGGCCATATCAGGTCAACAATCAGTGATACCATATTGAGATTAAAGTGCAGGGAGTCAAGTGCAAGTGCTACCCACAATGGATGAAACACCACACTCATTCAATGTGACCGTAGGATGATACGAAGAATACTATGTTAAAACCACCATTTGTTGGCCAATGTGTTGAATGCAGAGCTCTGGGCATCAACTGGAACACGAATATGCACAAACATTCATAACCTCGGCTCACAACATGGGTATCACGGTAGGACCACAACATGCAAGCTCCACATTACCTAAACAAACAAGCACCATCGTCTTCAGGGGTTCAAAGAGCATATACAGTGGGATGTAGAAGCTTGGAAAGCTGTGTTATGGAGCGATGAATCACACTATATCCTTTACCAATATGACGGATGGATGTGGGTACGGGGAGGGGGTGATGAACTTCCTTCAAACTGGTTATTCATTCGCTGCAGCAAATGGAATTACATTGTGAGATTTACAATAGATATCGTGTCATAAGGCTGCTGTTGCTATAACTGCATGGTTTGTGGACATGAACATCACCACACTTGACTGGCCTCTACAGAGCCCTGATCTCAACCCTATTGAACATATCAGGATGAATTGGAGTGTCGAGTGAAGTCAAGGGACATCCACTCTACCAATATGACGTCCAGGACCTCATTACATAAATACAGGATGAATGGTCTAAAATACCCATTTATCGCTATCATACATTTGTGGAAAGTGTGTCCCATAGGATTGCTGCAGTCACAAAAGGAAGTCCTGCATCATATGAAAAATGGGCTTCGTGGCTGTACGTTCCTCACAGTATAGTTTCCGTTGACCTCTTGCTATGCAGCGTATAAGGAGAATAACATGCTAAGCTTCAACAGCATCACAAGTTAATCCAATAAAAACTGCAGTTCTTTTTGATAAATACACTTCACTTAACATTACTTATGAATCAATTTTTAGCAAACTGCTTATTTGATGAATTGTGATTTTTCAATGAATTGTTAGTTTTCGAGGAATTGCCTTTCTGATGAATTGCTTTTTCGAGGAACTGGCTTTCAATTGTCTTTTCGATAAACTATCTTTTGATAAATTGTTTTCAGTGAACTCTCCGGATACCACATTTTTTATGTTGAGATGGTAATTCTTTTTTAATTCTGCCAGTTTCATTACTTTTCTGCTAATGGTGCTATCTTGAATTGTACTGATGATGATTTTGAATTTGTTCTGGTAGCTGACGTTTCACTATTTTCCCCAGGTTCTCTAATGATAACAGCAGGGTAGAAGGGGGGGGGGGAGAATCATACGCTGCTTGCCATGGCATTCATCTTGTTGTACCTTCCCTGTCTTTTGGTTTAAGCCTATACAGCATACTGTTTGGTCAGCTAAAGGCCAAATTACCAGCCTATCCCTGTTTAGTATTCAAATGAATACCTACTAATGGGTACAAGAAGGTGTGGGCTTTGTCATTAGATCAAAAGCTCCAATTTGTTCTCTGCATTCCTGAAAGTGCTATGTGGAAGTTTCCCATTTATCTAGCTTTAACTCTTAAGTTATTCCTCATTTGTGACTATGCATGTATATTACATATTGACAATGTATATGTATTACACACTGTCAGTATGAGTATTTATATATATAATGTATATATATACACTGAGGTCTCAGGGTAATCCAGCATTTCCCAAACTTTTCCTACGATGGAAACACTTGACATATCCTGAAATTTTCACGGAACACCTTGGTTATTTTGTAATGTATTCATTAATAATTAATTGTTAATTTAGCTGATTTTTTATTATTAATTAATAATTAATTAAATTTGGCCCAATGGAGGGGAAAAAAGCACCGAAGAAAAGCAATTTCTTTGGAAATGAAAATTGCAATTTTAGATCGCTTAGTAAAAGAAGGAGGATCTATGGTGATTGGTAAACATTTTAATTTAGGCAAATCTACTATAACAGCAATTAAAAAGAATGAAGTCACAATAAGAAAATCTGTCATTTCTGGCACAAAACTAAGTGCCAAATTATCATCATACTCAAGAGATGCTTTATTAGAAAACACAGAACGAGTGCTCGTAATTTGGATTGAAGAATTAACTCAAAGAGGAATTCCTATAAGTGGTTATTTAATTAAAGAAAAAGCTCTTCGGTTTTATCAATAGATGAAGCAATTGGAGCCGTCTACTTCCGCTCCAAAGGCTGATAAAGAATTTTCAGCTAGCAAAGGATGGTAAACCGGGTTTTTAAAAAGGAATGCACTTCATAACGTGAAGATTACAGGCGAGGTTGCAGCAGCAGATGAAGAAGCAGCCAAAAATTTTTAAGAGAAGTTAGCCAAAATTATTGAAGATGGTGGATATTATCCTGATCAAGTGTTTAACACTGACGAAACAGGATTGTTTTGGAAGAAAATGCCTAGTCAAACTTGCATCGCGAAGTCTGAGAAAAAAGCAAGTGGGTTTAAAGCAAAAAAGATCGGGTAACGTTGTTACTTTGTAGCAATGCATCAGGAGATCGAATGTTGAAACCCCTCCTAGTAAATTGATTCCTAAGACCATGTGCTCTAAAAGGCAAAGATCTAAAACAGCTGCCAGTACATTGGATGGCTAATACAAAGGCCAGGATAACAACTGCTGTATTTACTGAATGGTTCAATAATTGCTTTGTACCAGAAGTGGAAACATATATGAAGCAAAAAGCTTTCGATTTTAAAGTTTTATTAATTGCTGACAATGCACCAAATCATCCGCATTTAGAACATCCAAACGTGTGCAGGTAGTGTGTTTTCCACCCTGTACAACAAGCATTATTTAGCCATTAGATCAAGGCATAATTGCTACTTATAAAAAAATATTACGTTAAGCACACTTTTCGATTTATATTGGATAAACTAGAAAATGAATCATTAACAGTAACTGATGTTTGGAAAAAATTTTTCTATTTTGGACTGCTTAAATCATGTTGCATCTGCTATCGCTGAAATAAGACCACAAACTTTAAATGCTTGCTGGGAAAGCAGCATGGCCTGGATGTTACAAACAATGCAACCATGCAAACATGTTGTGGATAATGCCTTAAGTGACGATGATTTTATTGGATATCGATTAACTTTAGATATAGTCAAAGATCCAGAAAACAACAGTGAAGCGGAAGAAAAACCTGTCCCCCTCACTGCAAATATAATTCGAGAAGGACTTGAACTGTGCAATAAATTGGAAAATCATTTTCTTGTTAATGACACAAATTCTGAATGAGCCTATAAATTCCATCACGAGCTGAAGAACTGTATGTCTGGATATCGCAAGCTGTATAAAAAATTAGTGAAATCATCATTGCAAATTTAATCACTGATTACATTGCCGAAGAAAAATATCAGCATGAAACGAGGGTGAAGCTAATTTTGTTTGTGAAGAACCATTGCCTTTACCATACAGATTCAATGCGCTGACTATCTCTTCTGGTGATGAAAGCGATTTTGCAACAGTCTGCAAACGTTCCCGAATATTGTCTAATAGTGGTGGTAATTCTGATGACAAAATGTAAAAAACAAAAAAATGTTATTTTTCAATAAAATTAAATGAATAAATTTTTAAAACAAACTTCATCATCATCATCAAATTCCTGCCATGTACCTTCAAGGGGTGTACTGAATATGACAGTACTACATGAAAAAATTACATCATTACTAACTTCCTATCTACAATTTTCCTCCAAATCAGTCTGTTACTTGTCAAGACTCCAACATTATCAGATCTTATATTTCTATCGTCCAAGGCACTTTGTACCGCATCAATCCACCTATATCTTGGTCTTCCTCTGCGTCGTTTTCCTGCCAACCTGGCAGAGAACACTTGTTTTGCTAATCTTTACTCTCCCATTCTATTTAAGTGACCATACCATCTGAGATTAGCTCTGCTAACGCATTCCTGGATGCTGACAATGTCAAGTTCTTTCCTAATATCCTCATTTTTAATATGATATTGCCATTGATGCAATTTGTTCATGCCTATAATCTTTCTCAGGACTCTCATATCTGTGGTCTCTAGTCTTTGGTCAAGTGTTTTACTTCTGACCCAGCTCTCAGATCCATAAGTTAAAATTAGTTTGAACACTGTCTGGTATACAGCTAATTTAGCTGTATACAAGACAGTGTTCTTGTATACAGCTAAATCTTGTATACAGCTCTTGTATAAAGACTAATTTCTTTCTTATTCCATATGAATTTATTCAATTGACTTCCCACCATACCAGCTTTGCTGATTCTGTTGTCTATTTCTATATTTAATTTACCATCTTCAGTAAAAATAAGGCCTAAGTAGCTGAAATGTTTTACTTGTTCCACAGGTTCTCCATTCACAACACAGTTGACATTTTCAATGATTCTGCCTATTTTCATTGTCTTTGTCTTTTTATTGCTGACCTTCATACCATATCTATTACAACAGCAATTCAATTTAGCCAGAGAATCTTGCAGACTTGTAACGGATTTATTTAGAAGTATAACATCATCCGAATAAAACAAAGAGCTGACATTAACATCTCCAATTTTGATATCAGGTTTAATACCACATTCCTTCATAATGCGATCCATATAGATAATGAATAACAGAGGGGATAATGTACATCCTTGTCTCACACCAGATTTAACATTAAACCATCTTCCTGTACTTCCTTCAATTCTAACTGCTGACTTACAACTCAAATAAAGACTAAGTATTGCTTGATATAATGCCCCATTGACACCATATAACTGCAGCGTATTGAATAGCTTCTCTCTTGGCACCTTGTCATATGCCTTTTCCAAATCGACAAAACTTAAATACAGATCTTTGTTATATTTCCATGCTTTCTAAACTGTTTGACATAAAGTGAAGATCTGATCCTGACAGCCTCTATTTGGCCTGAATCCAGCTTGTTCTTCACGAAGCTTTTCTTCCACAATTCTTCTCAACCGTTTCTCAAGTATACTTGCATAGATCTGGCCAGGAACACTCAGTAGGGAAATACATCTGTAATTCTCACATTCAGTTTTATTTCCCTTTTTATATATGGGTACTATGAGAGCTCTACTCCAATCATCCGGAATTCGTCCCTCTGTCCAGGCTTTCTGAACTATGCAGTGCAGCCACTGTAAGACTTTTATATCACCATACTTCAGCATTTCTGGTCAAATATCATCTACTCCTGCTGCCTTTCCACATTTCAAGCCTTTGATGGCTTTTTCTACTTCAAGTATGGATATGTATTCCTGACTGCATGCCTGGTCAGTGTTTTTTACCACTGTGCTATCATCACTGCTTGTTTCATTTAGCAGTTTTTCAAAGTAGTTACTCCATACTTCAAGGATATCTTTTTCTCCAGTTTTCATGTCACCTTTATCATCTCTAATTCCTTTTACAGCACTCTTTCCTCCATTCTTAAGCTTCTTCAACAACCTCCAGAATATTTTGCCACCTTCTTGATATTTATTTTCTATATTCTTGCCAAAGTCCTCCTATGACTTTTGTTTAGCTAGTTTTACACAGTGTTTAGCATTCTTGCATTTGTCTCTATATTCTCTAAGAGCACAAGCTGACTTATTTGACAGGAACTTTTGGTATGCTTTCTTCTTTTCCTTCACTGCCTCTTTAACTTCCTGTGTCCACCAGGGAGTTCTGATTTTTTTATCCTTACAGATAACCTCACCACATGCCTCTCTGGCAGAATCAATCACTGTTTTCTTCAGAGTTTGCCACTGAATCTCCAAAGTTTGATTCCTGTTCTCAAACTCTTTCATTTTTTCTTCAATAATCTTTGTGTATTTTAGCCTACGGTTCACATCTGAGAGCTGCTCAACTTTTATTCGCTTTAAAACTTTTTTACATGTTCTTCTTTTCAATATGAAATTCAATTTTATCCTGCTCAAGACTAAATAGTGATCACTTCCAATTTCAAATCCTCTGTACACTCTGGTGTCCTGCACCAGGGAGAAAACGTCACTATGAACAATAACACAGTTAATGAGACTTTTCTTATTCCTAGCCTCTTCTCTCCATGTGAATTTGTGCACATTTTTATGTTGGAACATGGTGTTAGTAATAACCAGTCCATGTCCTGAGCAGAAATCCAACAGATATTTGCCATTATTATTAGCTTTGCTCTTTTCTCCAAATTTTCCAAAATATTTTTGTATGTCTCACAATCATTTCCTACTCTGCTATTTCGATCCCCAACAAGGACCAACTTTTCATTTTTCATTGTGTTAGTTGCTTTTTCTAAAGCCTCAAAAAATTCCTCCACTTCTACCTTAGTAGAACCTTCTGTGGGACCATAGGCACAAATAAGTCTCATTGTCCAGTTCCCCATTCTCATATTTGCCCACATTACTCTACTTGAGACTGCCTGCCATTCAAGAAGATTAGCCTCGTATTTTGTGTTAAATACTATGGCTACTCCTTCTTTTCCTTGATTGTCATTGCCTGAATATAACATTTTGTATTTTTTGCTCAAAAAGATCTCACCAGTTTTTGTCTTTTTTGTTTCAGTCACCCCTATTATGTCGATCTGGTACTTATCTAATTCCTCAGCTAGCTCCATTTCTTTGCCATTCAGGCTTCTTACATTGACAGTACTGATCTTTAACTCTGGTGATATTGAGTTGGGGTTTATTTTCAGATTTGTTCCAGTAGCTGACTTTTTGCTGTTCGCCCTGGTTCCTTGACGAAAACAACCAGGGCCTTGTTTAACCGGGCGACGCCCCAGCCGGCATGAATTTTTGTCATGTTGTACCATCATTCTATATTTTGGTTTAACCAATTAAGAATACAATTTGGTCGGTGAATTCAGTATCCAAGTAGATACCCAACAGGGTGCACCACGAGAAGGTGAGGATTGGACATTAGGTCAGAAGCCATGGTCGGTTCTCCGCATTCCTTTAAAGGCTATGTGGAGGTCTCCTCTCAGTTATACAGCTTTGACCCTTAAGCACCCCTTTTTTTATACTCTGCTATCATTAATTTTAAACTTCATCCATTTACATTGATATGTTTAGGCTGGTGGACTAGTGTATACATACATTAAACCAACAATGGATGCTTAATTATAAAAATTAACACTCACAGTTCAGGAAGAGGGATTCTATTATTTGGAGGAGCATTGGGATCACTTCTGGATTTCTTTGATAGAACAGGATCTTTTTTGGGCTTCTTTTTCTGTTAAAAAATAAAGAGAAAGCATCTTCATAATATTTTGTCACTGACAAATTTTTGAATTTAAATTCATTCATACAAATGTTATCATATCAAGCCAAAACTTAACTAGTTCTAGAACATTTACAAACTTTGGTCCTCTAACAGGCAACATGGTGGGCTGAATAATGATCATCTAACACCTGAAGACAACTGTAAATACCTATGCTACAGTGAGATTCAAATTCACAACTTATCAAAGTTTAAACCACAAATCCTATCTGCTAGGCAAGCTAGCAATTATGAAATTTATCAAATTACCCTGATGGGTATAAGGTAATTATTATAGGTGACTTTATTTAAGGGAACACAGATCAGACAGAAGAAAATGAAGTGCATGGGAAGAATGAAAATGGAATTCATAGAGCTACTGAACCATCTTAGGTAGCATGTGATGGAGAAGGCTTGATAAAAGGTATTAGACATGGTAATAGTATTAGAGGATGTCTTTACAAATGAAGTGACCATACTGCCTGTGTTTGTTGAGAGTGATCATGCAGTCCTGACATGAAAGGTGACCAGGCAAGTGGAGGTCTCAGTTAAGAAAGAGTGCAGTATTTGTTGAACTTTAAGGTAGGGAATTATGACAAGCTTAGCAAAGAGCTTGAAGCAGTGCCACAGTACCAGATACTATTAGGTTACAAAATTAAATTAAGCTGGAGAGCAACATGATTACAAAAAAAAGGAAAAAATTAATAAATAATAAATAAAAATGAAAAAAAAAAATACTTATATAAGTATACATATAAATTACCACCAACTGGTATGGATAGTGGCTAATAAAAGCTGAAAAATTGCTTAGAGACCTAAAGTCAGGGTTTACTGGAAACTAAGTGGGCTGAATGTGTGCCGTCCAAATTCTTGGGATTTTTATGCCACCATTATTGTTAAGATTGGGGTGGTTAATCAAAATTTCACAGGCTTCTTTTAAATTTCCGTTCATACCAGGTTTTTGTATGATGTAACAAGCATTTTTCTAATCAATTTGGTGTAGGGTGTTAAGAGCGTGATCCGAGAGGCCTTCATCAAAATTGTTAAATTTAATGTGTTGCTTGTGCTCTTTTTTTACGGATAGGATTGTGCGTTCGGTTTCCCCAGTATAAGGTAATTTACAGGTGCAATAGATGCAATAAACTCCAGGATGTGCCAATCGGAGGGGGGGGGATCCTTAGAGGAGTTGAATATGTTTTTTTAAATTTAAAGGATGTTTAAAAGTGGCAATAACATTATAATGGTGTAGGATTCTATTAATTTTTTATGTAATCTATATTATTTTTTGATGAAGTTTTGGGTTCAGGCCAAACAGATATTGTCAACATAAAATATTCGTGTTATGACAAACAGTTGTGAATATAAAACTCTACAATTACATGGAGTAAATGGAACATGATACAGGCAAAGTAGTCTTTAAAGTTGTAAGTCAACAGTCAGAAATGCATGAAACACATGAAATATAAAAAGGTAGTTTGATGTAAAATCAGGTTTAAGACAGGTTTGCACTCCATCTAAACTCTTATTCATCAGCTATATAGATTACATTATAAAAGAAATGTAGCATTAAACCTCACATCAGCACTCAGCATAGCATTAGGGAGTAGCTGTTTATGATATAGTTTTTCTGTGACATAAGCCACAATGTTATCTTTTATAATTATACATAATAGAAGCAGATCAAAACAATAATTGGCATGAGATGTAGATATATAGGAAATATTATAATAAATAATATAAGAAATATTATTATCAACATCATCAAATTCCTGATATGCACTCTCAAGGAGTGTACAGGATATTATGATAGCACTACATGAAGAACTACCTATCAACAATTTTTCTTCAAATCAATCTGTTATCTGTCAAAACTCCAAGCATTATAAGATGTTATAGTTCTGTCTTCTATGGCACTTTTTACTCTATCAATCCACTTATATCTTGGTCATCCTCTTGTAAATATATGTTGTTCATTCTTTTTGTTTTTTGTTTATTATTGTTTTATCCCATCTATGCTGAGATGTTGTATTAACTTGTGTTGTGCTTACTTATCTGGTTATTATTCTACTCTTTCTCTCAATTAATATTCTACCTTTGGTGACTCCATACTCCTTACACCTGAGAGCAATGGAAATTTATTTTATTTTCTGACTGCGCCACCACACCTTGATGTGGTACAAGGAATATTAGAACTTCCGGTAGATCCTAATCATACACAATGATGTCCTCTCTTATCCCAAAAAACAAATTTTTACAGTCGTGGCTTCTATTAGTACTCTTTCATAACCTTTAGCTATCTTTTAGTTTCCTGCCTATAGGATCGAATTATTTGGGATCAGTGCATTGCAAAGTGAGATCAGACAACACTCTTTGATTATAATTAACAAACATGTTTAATAGCTACAAAATTTAGAGAATATTACAATACATAAATCAGGGGAATTTCCCTCTGTAATCTCAGTTCTAGTTATGCAAATTATAAACTCTTAAAGCAATATCTTGTAATTATTCAATTAGTTTATAATATTCACTTCAGCTTAAATCTTAACCTCAATTTCAAATAATGGCATGACTTAAACAACAAAATAAACACATCAGCACAAAAGATATTAGGAATACATACAATACATAAATACATACATACTTATTCTATCAATCCTAGCAGTCCATTTGGAATTTCTCTTACATCACAAGTTTAACAGTATATAATAAAATGACTCACATGAACTCCTTCTTTTCTCCGGTGCACTTTTCTTCTCTGCTTGTCTTCATCATTCTAAGTTTCCTTTTCCGTCTTGTGTTTTGAATTCCTTCCTTCAGGGTCTCGGAGTGCCGATGAAACCGTCGAGTCAGCTAGCGGGATATGTGGAGAGGTTTCCCAGTGTCTGGAATGATCGGGCGAAGGATCACGACTGTCGGGGCATTTGCAGACTCGACAGAGCGGCACTGTATCTGGTCCGACTGGGCTCGATTTCTCCTAAGTTAATCGCCTCTGGTTATCCTCATTACTGAACTTGCGGCTCATGGCAGATTGACCTCCGTTTTCCTCCCTCAGACTTCTCTGCATCTGGTAAAGTTCCCTCTCGAACCTTTCTCTCGATGTCGGTCCTTGATGTCAATATAAAAAAAAACTTCTTCAAGATCCATGACTTATATTTTCCTCTCTTCTCGAACCTTGGGTTAAGTTTTGGAGTCCCCTTACTTTCCCAAGCAAATATGCATACAGTTATGAGAACCCCAGACATCATCTTGTGACTCTTGGTTCTGGAACTTTTGCCGACTTCTTATGTCTCCCCTTTCTTGTCTCTAATTCGATTTTAGTGGCCTGCGGAACTTACGTTTGATTCTCGTCACCCCTTTCTGTGCTGACCTTGAAGGTCACCTGAGATCGAACTCGTAAACAAAAATCAAACAACCTTCCAATTCTAAAGCATTGCACTTGGCTTCACCAATTTTACATCCTTCGTTTAAGCAAGGAGCAAGCTAATTCCCTTTGGGCTTTTCATATTCTATACACAATAGTTTACAAAAACAAATAGAAATATTTGTACAAGGTTTCAAGATGTGACCTTTCTGTATCGATGCATCAAATGGAAGAAAATTTATGCAGCATCAATTTTTACACTCTAGAACTTTTTCATGCCAACCTGGCAGAGATCACTTGTTTTGCTAGTCTTAACTCTCCCATTCTGTTTAAGTGACCATACCACCTAAGATTAGCGCCACTAACACATTCCTGGATTCATTCCAAGTTCTTTCCTAATATCCTAATTTCTAATATGATATTACCATTGATGCCATATGTTCATGCCCCTAATCTTTCTCAGAACTCTCATATCTGTGGTCAAGTGTTTTATTTCTAACATAGCTCCCAGATCCATAAGTTAAAATTGGTTTGAACAATATTTTGTATACAGCTAATTTAGTGTTTTGATTAATTTCTTTATTTATCCATATAAATTTATTCAGTTAAGAGATTGAACTGCCCACTCAGTCTCCAAAGGTTAGATAGGGTATAAAGGCCTCGCCTACTCCCTATTAGGGAATAAAAGGCGTTGATTTTTTTTTTTTTTGATTTATTCAGTTGACTTAATACCATACCAGCTTTGTTGATTATGTTGTCTCTTTCCATATTTAATTTACTATCTTCACTAAAAATCATGCCTAAGTAGCTGAAATGTTTTACTTATTCTATAGGTTCTCCACTCACAATACAACTGATATTTTCAATGTTTCTGCCTATTTTCATTGTTTCTGTCTTGTTATTGCTGATTTTTATACCAAATTTATTACAACAGTTATTCATAAAATTTATTACAACAGAATCCTGCATAAAGTAAAGAGCTGAAATTAACATCTTCAATTTTGATATCAAGTTTAATACCACTTCCTTTCATAATGTGATCCATATAGATGATGAATAACAGAGGGGATAATGTACATCCCTGTCTGACACCAGATCTAATATCAAACCATCTTCCTGTACTTTCTCCAATTCTAACTACTGACTTACAACTCAAAGACTAAGTATTGCTTGATATAATGCCCCATTGACACCATGTAGCTGTAGCGTTTTGAATAGCTTTTCTCTTGGCACCTTGTCATTTTGTTTGCAGGTTTACAAAACTTAAACACAGATCTTTGTTAACTCCCATGGTTTCTCAACTATTTGTCGTCGTAGAGTGAAAATCTGATCCTGACAGCCACCATTTGGCCTGAATCCAACTTTGTTCTTCACCAAGCTTCCCTTCCACAATCCTTCTCAACCATTTCTCAACTTGCATAAATCTTACCAGGAATGCTCAGTAGGGAAATATCTCTGTAATTCTAACAGTCAGTTTTATTTCTCGTTTTGTATATGGATACTATGAGGGCCCTACTCCAATCATCTGGAATTCATCACTACTGTGTCCAGGCCTTCTGAACTATGCAGTGCAGCCACTTTAAGACTTTTTATACCTTTGTACTTGAGTATTTCTGGTCAAATATCATCTACTCCTGCTGCCTTCCCACATTTCATGTTTTAATGGATTTTTCTATTTCAAGTATGGATATGTATTCCTGATTACATGCCTATTCAGGGTTTTTTTTATCACTGTGCTGTCATCACTGCTTATTTCATTTAACAATTTTTTTGAAGCAAATTTTTTTAATTACTTCATACTTCAAGGATATCTTTAGCTCCTGTTTTCTTGTCACCTTTATCATCTGTAATTCCTTTTACAGCACTTTTTCCTCCATTTCTGAGATTTTTCAACAGCCTCCAGAATATTTTGCCATCTTCCTGATATTTATTTTCTATGTTCGTACCAAAGTCTTCCCATGACTTTTGTTTAGCTAGTTTTACAAAGTGTTTAGCTTTCTCATATTTGTCTCTGTATTCTGTAAGAGCACAAAATGACTTATTCATCAGGAAATTTCGATATGCTTTCTTCTTTTCCTTCACCGCCTCTTTAACTTCCTGTGTGTACCATGGATTTCTGATTTTTCTATCCATGCAGACAACCTCACCACATGCTTCTCTGGCTGAATCAATGCTTTCTTTGTGACTTGCCACATAATTTCCAAGTTTTTTTCCTGTTCTTGAACTCTTTCATTTTTTCTTGAATAATGTTTGTGTATTTTAGTCTACAGTTCACATCTGAGAGCTGCTCAACTTTTATTCACTTTAAAACTTTCTTAGATGTTCTTCTTTTCAATATGAAATTCAATTTTATCCTGCTCAAGACTTAATGATGATCACTTCCAATTTCAAATCTTCTGTACACTCTAGTATCTTGCACCAGAGAGAAAACATCACTATCAACAATAACATAGTCAATGAGACTTTTCTTATTCCTTGCCTCTTCTCTCCATGTGAATTTATGCACATTTTTATGTTGGAACATGGTGTTAATAATAACCAGTCCATGTCCTGAGCAGAAATCCAACAGGTATTTCCCATTATTATTAGCTTTGCTCTTATCTCCAAATTTTTCCAAAATATTTCTCTATGTCTGACAATCGTTTCTTACTTTGCCATTTAGATCTCCAACAAGGACCAACTTTTCTTTTTTCATTGTGTCAGTTACTTTCTCTCAAGCCTCAAAAAATTCCTCCACTTCTACCTTAGTAGAACCTTCTGTGGGATCATAGGCACAAATAAGTCATTGTCCAGTTACCCATTCTGAATATCTGCCCGCATCACTCTACTTGATATTGCCTGCCATTCAAGAAGATTAGCCTTGTATTTAGTGTTGAATACTATGGCTATTCCTTCTTTTTCTTGATTGTCATTGCCTGAAAATAACTTTTGTACTTATTGCTTAGAAAGATCTCATCAATTTTTGTCCTTTTTTGTTTCAGTCATCCCTATTATGCCAATCTGGTACTTATTCAATTCTTCAGCTAGCTCCATTTCTTTGCCATTCAGGCTTTTTTATGTTGATAGTACCAATCTTGAACTCTCGTGATGTTGAGTTGAGGTGTGCTTCAGGATTTGTTCCAGTAGCTGACTTTTTACTGTTTTCCCTGGTTCCCTTGCAAAAACAACAGGGCCTTGTTTAACCAGGCAATGCCCTAGCCAGCATGAAATTCTGTCATGTTGTACCATCATTTTATTTGTGGTTTGAGCCAATAAGAATACAATTTGGTTGACTAAATCCCAAATTTCCAGCCCATCCTCGTTCGCCCAGTGTCCAGATACCTAACAGAAGGTGAGGATTGGATATTAGGTCAGAAGCCATTTTCGGTTCTTTGCATTCCTTTAAAGGATATGTGGAGGTCTCCTCTCAGTTATACGGCTTTGACCCATAAGCATCCCATATAATAATATAATTTAATATTTAAATTTAGCCTGCTAACTAAATTTAACTATTTAAATATTAAATGGTTTAATTTTAGCCTTTCAGTAACATTAATTTCAAGAAATACTTCACACTTTATATTACAGTTATGCAAACCTTTGGTTTATCATCCCCTTCAGCTGATTCTTCTTCTTCTTCTAATGGAATATGTAATTCAGGTTCTTTCAACAATCCATAATACACTTTAGCTTTGTTAGCTAAAAATAAAATCATTGATGTAGAATTACAATGCTGAGGATTCCAAGAGAGTTAACACTCTGAATTAATAAAGGTGCATCAACCCAATTAAAAGTTATCTTCTCAGAAATTTACACACACACACATACATAAAGAGCATTAACATGAACTCTCACTATAGCAAACAACGTTATAGTGAATTCATTCACTATAACAAACTTCTGAAGTGCTTCAACCAATAGAAAAAAATCAATGTTATGCTAAAAGAATTTACTACAGCACCTTCCATTCTAACAAACTAACCACTCTTCCCTAAGAGTTTGCTATAATGATAGTCAACTGTAATATAATTTGAAAGTCTATATTAAATAAAAGGAAAATTTTAGAATAGCATGAGCTCTTATCATGCAGTAAATCACTTATAATTTCTTATAATATAGTTTTGTTTTTCGTTTCATTTATTTTGAAATTACACACAAAATTGAAACCTTTTTCTAAGGTGAACGAAGTTTCCATCAATTCAACATTTATAAGAATGAAATCACTTGAAAAAAATATCTTTTCTTACTGGAATTGTTTTGGAAATGGAAAGCTAATATAACAGGGCAATCTGCTTTTAGCATCCTGTTAAATGCTTTCATTTATTAGGTTTACTACCTCTCAAGTTATTCAAAAGAAATTGACCCAACAAAAGAGGTACTAAAGGCTGAAGCATTCCCTTTGTTTTGGAAAAGGAACATTTCAACTAAATTCCTTGGTTTGGAAAGTACTTGAAACTCTCCAAACTTGCTATCGAACTTATAATTTTCAACACATTTTGAATGTAACAACATCCAAAAATACAATTAATTTTTAACTTGAATAACTACTTCAATGTTATATTGAAACATTAGCAGATGAACTTACATCTGAATCTTTTCCCCTTATAAAAAAAGTATTAACATTTAGTGATAGGCTTAGTCTCCTTTGAACCACTTGCAAATTTAATTTCTGAAGACCTACTTTTGTTACCATAAACTTTCATGTTGAATATTTTGTGAGTCACTAAATATAAATTAGACCCCCCTTATACCTTGAATTATTTTTGGTAATTATAATTATTATATTTTGATCAATTTATTAAAAAATATATCTAATATTTATTTTGCTAATCCTTAGTATGCCACTGTTTTCTATGAACACATTATCCTAACAACATCAATAAACTGCTCAGTCAGTCATATTTATAAGAAAGGGGGAAAAAAATTTAAAACCATACCTCATTCTGCTTATTTCAAAGTGCTATTTGAACTTCATAAAAATCGGTGAAGTAAAATTTAACTGATTATCACTGTACACTGATAGTAACTTTCCTTGTCTTTCTCATTTTGTTTCGCTGATTTTCAGCATCTTGTTGCATAATTCATCAGTTTCTGTGATCCTATTGAATTGAATATGAAGTTTACATGGAAATGCTGATTCATTTTGTTTATTTATTTCCTTAAAAAATCACTTATGAATACCATTCTCTGTTACTTCGATAAAATTCAACTATTACCACCAAAACATATTTAGTGATAGGCATTGGTCTCCTTTATACTAACTTCTTTTGCGTCCTCCACAGGCATGACATCACAGAATCTGACAAACTGTCTGAGTCCATCTTTTCTCAACATGATTATTAAACACAACCTACCCAAATTCCAGCCTTGGTTGGCTGAGTGGATAGCATACCTGCAATTCACATTTTCAGTGCAACTTGTGACAGTAAAAAAACTCTGAAACATGCACACACAAGAATATCTTCAAAGAAAGCACTGAAGCATTATTATGTGGCCTGAAAACATAATGATGTCTTTTCTTACTAAAATTTGGCAGTCTTATCTTTATTAGTTACAAGCAGTGTTTTTTTGTTTTTTTAAATCACACCTTGCAATCTACTGTTTCGGCCAGTGTGCAGCTCCTTTTAAAATTCATTGTTGGTATTCTACCTTGCTGAATGGTCTGTTAAGTGACAATGAACAAGTTATCCGTTATATCCAGGTCGAAATATTTGATTTAATATTGTTATTAAACCTCTTGTGTCTGGGTGTTTCAGTGTTTCTTATACCTGCTCTTCAACCAACAAGCTGTGGTTCAAATATCCTACAGTGGTGTAGATATTTGTTGGTAGCAGATGATTTTTAGCACCAAGTGAGAGACTGAAATCTTTCTTACTGGAAGCTATTCACAATACTAAATGCTATAGGTTTATATCTCTTGTGGGTGGGATTAAAATAAATAATTAAAACAGATTTCTGGAATAGCCTCTGTTATTCATTATCTATATGGATCACATTATGAAGGAAAGTGGTATTAAACCTGATATCAAAATTGGAGATGTTAATGTCAGCTCCTTGCTTTATGCGGTTGATGTTATACTTCTAAATAAATCCGCTATAAGTCTGCAAGATTCCCTGACTAAATTGAATAACTGTTGTAATAGATATGGTATGAAGGTCAGCAATTACAAGATAAAGTCAATGAAAATAGGCAGAAGCACTGAAAATATCAATTACACTGTGAATGGAGAACCTATAGAACAAGTAGAACATTTCAGCTACATAGGCTTGATTTTTAGTGAAGATGGTAAATTAAATATGGAAATAGACAACAGAATCAACAAAGCTGGTATGGAAGTCAAAACACTAAATTAGCTGTATACAAGACAGTGTTCAAACCTTTTTTAACTTATGGATCTGAGAGCTGGGTCAGAAGTAAAACACTTGACCAAGGACTAGAGACTGCAGATATGAGAGAGTCCTGAGAAAGATTAGGGATGTGAACAGATGGCATCAATGGCAATATCATATAAAAACAAGGATATTAGAAAAGAACTTGACATTGTTAGCATCCTAAAATGTGTTAGCAGGGCTAATCTCAGGTGGTATGGTCACTTAAACAGAATGGGAGAGGAAAGATTAGCAAAACAAGTGTTCTCTGCCAGATTGGCAGGAAAAAGACCCAGAGGAAGACCAATATATAGGTAGATTGATATGGTAAAAAGTGCCTTCTTCTTCTCTCCCATAGTCCTAAATGGACCCTTGGGTCACTCATGACTGGTGGGTGAAATTCTTTGTTAGCTTCCTCCAGTCATCTCGGTCTCTTGTTCTTGATGTCAGTTGAGAAAGGGAGGAATTTGTCCATTTTTTTATGTTATCAGTCCATTTTAATCGAGTTCGGCCCCTAACCCTTGATCCCAGAACGATTCCTTCTAGTGCTTGCTTTGGAATGCCATTAGCCCTCTCCACATGTCCGAACCATTTCATCTGTCTTCTTCTAATGACTGTCAAAATGTTTTCCCTTTTTCTCCCGTCTATTGAATCAATCAGTTTTTGGACATTTTCATTGGTTTCGTGAGTGGTATAGGGAATTCTCAAAAGTCTTCTGTAAGTTTTCATTTCAAAAGACAGGCGTATACTCTCATCTTCCCTCAATAAAGTCCAGGCCTCACACCCATACAAGAGGACAGAATTCACCAAGATGTCAATTAGTCTTAGTCTGGTTGTGACTGCTATCCTGTTATCTCTCCACAATGGTTTTAACTTCTGTAGGGCCAAGATTGCCTTAGCAATTCGGTATTTAATGTCGGTTTTTGAGCGACCATCTTGACTCAACGTGCTTCCTAGATAAGTGAACTTGTTTACATTCTCAATTTGTTTATTGCCAATTTGCATCTTTAAGAATTCAATGTCTGATTTTGAGGTTATCATTGTTTTTGTTTTTTATAGGTTTATGTATAATCCATATATTTTTAATGTTCCAAAAACGCAGCTGGTAAAAAGTGTCTTAGAAGATAGAAATATAAAATTTGACAATGTTGGATCCTTGACAGGTAACAGATTGATTTGGCAGAAAATTGTAGATAGGAAGTTAGTAATGATGTAAATTTTTCATGTAGTACTATCATATCCTGTACACCCCTTGAAGGTAAATGTCAGGAATTTGATGATGATGATCTGTAACTGCACAGTATGTTTAAGCAACTCTGTGTATTTATGACAAAGTACTCTCGCCACCAGCATAGACCATATGCTATACAACATATTTATATCTTTTCACTCAAATAATCCCTTTCCGATAATCAATATTACATTGCTCTAAATTTTCATTATTTTAATTTTCCTTTCCTAAGAAATTTGCTAAACAGTTTAAATTACATTTGAATGTTAAAAAATAGAAATATTTCAGAAATCTGTATACACCTTCTTTCCTAATATTTTTTTCTAAAGTGATAGCTTGAATATTCAGTACAACCTGATGGTGGAAGGGAAGAAGAAAAATATTTCACAGTATTACTGTTTTTTATGGTAATCCCATAAACAAGAGAGTGTTAAATCTATAATACATTAGTGCCAGGGATGAGCAGAAAGCTAAGAAAAAGAAACTTGCTAATATTCCATTTGAATCAAAAAGAATGAAGAGGTAGAAAATTTGTTCTGAATGTTCCGTGTTTTAAAAGCTTTAGAGGAGAGTAAAGGAATTATTAATGCCAATCCAACAAAAAGTGACCATGAAAATGAAGAAAATGCAAGAAGCAGAAATTGAACACCTGCAAAGAGTGGAGTGAATTCATGAGTCACAAATTCACTTCATAATTAACCTAACTGCTATGTTCTCTTCTATACCAAGTCAAGTATATTTAAGGAACTTTCAGGGGCACCCTTCCAAATGTGAAAACAGTATTCAATAATTAGACAGAGTTGTGATTTATATACAATTAATAGCTAAATAAGTTATATTTGCCAAGAAATTATATTCTTATTTAATCCTCGACCCACACTATCTCTTTGGTCCTGAATATATAAATAAAGGTGGTATGGTACACCTTTTTGCCACTTGTATATGAATAATATAAGACTTCTGCATTTTCTGAACCACTGATAAAACTTCAATAAATGTTAAAACTAGTCTGGATAACAGTTCTTTCCATAATGGATAGCAATATATACATCTGAAAGGAAGTTTGCTTTGTATTATGGGATACAGAAGCAATTGATGTGAAGTCAACAGTCTCAATATACAAGTAGTCTAGTCATGAAGATGTGTCATATGCAAACTTTGCTTGCTTACACTTGGGTAAAGGATTAAATACAAATATAATTTCTTGGCAAGTATAACTTCCTTTATAACAAAGCGAAAAAATTCTACAATTAACAGATGTTTAGAGGTGAACTTAAACCTTGGACAAAGGAGAAACATTATTTGTGCTGAGGAGGCAATATCTGTAACATATTTATGCCGGCTTCAAAGTAAATTGCACATTGAGATTTTGTTAGAATTCTTAAAAATCCAATCTGCATTTTCATAAATCTCTCATCACATTAAACAATCCATTACACTTCTTTGAGATTATTTGCTAGATGACATGGCATCCTCCTTAAATGTTTTCAGTAATTTCAAGTCCAGTATACTATTTGGAGAGACCAAAATAATCATTTTCAATACTTGCCCTCAATATTAAGAAACCTGGCTTTCCCTCAACAATGTTAAAAGAAACAGGTTAAGAAAAACTGAAGAAAATCTGAGAGCTGAATGAATCGTTTTCTTTTATATACAAATTGCATGCAATTTTCCTGTAAAATAGATGGAAATGAACAGATCTGGAGATTCATTCAACTGTAAGCACATTAAAAACAATTTGTTTGATTGCAATTGAATAGGAATTATTGTTCAGCAAGAAAATGTAAGCAATAAGTCAGGGAAACTAAGACTACTGAAGGTATGGAGGTGAGCACACATATGTAAGCACTACTGAGGTGAATGGCAGATTAAAAAATATTGAATGCATTTTCTGGAGTTACAGAAATGAATGTAACACTTATTAAAAGATGTAAGGATGCTTGCAGAAAGCATCAGGAACAAGTGGAAGGAGTTTCTGATACTGCTCAGCTTGACTAGATCAAAAAATGATAGGCCGACAGAGTTAGCTGACAGAGGAGAATATTGCTAAGTAAGGGATATTATATTTTCAGAGAGGACAGAG
The DNA here is from genome assembly GCF_054136105.1 of Typopeltis vanoorti. Taxonomy (NCBI): domain Eukaryota; kingdom Metazoa; phylum Arthropoda; class Arachnida; order Uropygi; family Thelyphonidae; genus Typopeltis; species Typopeltis vanoorti. The sequence goes on from NC_143550.1 coordinate 161,027,304, forward strand.
AGAAAAAGGATTGGAGAAGGAGTATTGCTACTGAAAGCAAAGGGAATGTAACCAACAATATCTTATCCGATCTCAGATAAGATACATAATTCGATGCAGTAAACAGCTGTACCAGTTTCACATAACCAGAGATACTTGCAAAGATGTTTGAGAGAATTTTATAAACAATCTTGTTTACAATTTCTAAAAACAGTTTTATTAATATTCTACAAATAAAATTGTTATATATAGTGTATTCAGGAGAGAGATGAATTTTATTGCAGTGTGAGATCACTACCCAGCTTACTAGAGGCCTGAAGTGGGTAGCAAAACTGCCATGTTTGGTCTCTAGAGCAAGGTTTCTAGATTATGTAAAAAATAAATAAAAATACATAAAATTAATAAAAAAAATAGAAAAAGAAATCTTAGTCCATTCTTGATACTAATGTATTATAGGTTTGCAACCTTTTATGGATGGGAGTTACATAAAAAAAAAAAATATATATATATATATATATTCAAGATACCAAATTACTTGGTATCTTGAATACATAATATACCCAAGTTAAAAAACTTTCCACACACACACACACACACACACACACACACACACACACACACACACACACACACACACACACACACACACACAGGAATGTCTCAAAAAAGTTATACACACTTCAACAGTTGATAACTCACTTAATTTTTGTTATTTTGCAGGTTTAACGGATTTGAAATAATGGCTGAAATCAGACTAAGCTTTGAGGAAAGAAAATTTATCCTAAAATGTTACTGGAAGTATGAAAATATAGTGGAAGCGCAAAGACAGTTTAGAAGAGAATTTCAACAAGGCTATCACTCAAATTAGAGATAAACTTGAAGAAGATGGAACTGTTCAAAATGTCCATAAGCAATGTTCAGGAAGACAACGAACAGCTACGAGGCCTGCAACAGAAGAAAGGTTGATTGAAATGTATCGTCAAAGTTCAAGAAAATCTGTGCAACAAGCGTCTCGTGAGATAGGCGTATCAAAATCAAGTGTCCATCGCATGTTGAAGTGCAGTCATTGGAAAAGTTACAGTCCAAGAAGAGTACATGCTCTCAATGAAGATGATCTGGATAGGAGAATGCAGTTTTGTGAGTGGTACTTGGAAAAATGTGAAGATGATGCACAATTTCCAAGACAAATTCTGTGGAGCGATGAGGCCACATTTAAATTAAATGGGTCAATTAACCAGCACAATTGCACTTACTGGGCACCTGAGAATCCACGTGTTATGGAGGAACATCATGTAAATTTACCAGGAGTGATGATGCAGTGCGGCTTATCAGCACATGGATTAATACCATTCTTTTTCGACAGTACTGTAACTGGTGCCAATTACTTGAACTTGCTGCATGAAGCTGTCATGCCACGTATTCAAGAGGACTTTTATTTTCAACAAGATGGGGCACTCTCACATTACCATTGAGATGTGAGAGCCTATCTTGATGAAACTCTACCCAACAGATGGATTGGAAGAAGAGGTTCTGTAGAATACGCCCCCACGTTCACCAGACCTCATGCCAACGGACTTCTTCTTATAGGGATTTATCAAGGATAAAGTTTACACTTCAAAACTGGCAAAAGTCAACGACTTGAAAGCAGCAATCGAAAGAGAATGCGCCCAGCTACAAGACGAAACGACTCTCAATGTTTGCAATTCCATTGCTGCACGTTATCAGCAGCACATGGATCAGGACGATCATCAGTTTGAATACAGACGTTGAGGGATGAAAAGTACATTTATGTAGTGTACTTTACAATGTGAAAGTTAACTGTATTATAATTAATACCAACTTTATGATCATTCAAAGTGTGTATACATTTTTTTGAGACACCCTGTATATATATATATATATATATATATATATATGAGGAAATCAAGTATCAGTTAAAGTTGTCTTCAGCAATTTGATTAACAGAATTAAAAATTACCTTGTCTAGCAGCTTCTCCAATCACAGCACCAGTTGTACTCTCCACCTGTTGTTTAGTTCTACTGATTCCTTCATAAACTGTAAATTAAAACAAGTAATTTTTAAAATGTTAGTCGAAACTAGTTTCAGAATAAACCAAGTAATATTTAACAAGATAACTTTAAGAATAACTTCAGCATGTGGTACAATATGAGATCTGTTCAAAGCAATATTTTAAATGGATGCATATTTTATTCTCACAGGGATGAGGGCTTTTATTTTCCACTCCAATCATGACAAAGTAACCCAAACCAAAAATTCATCACCTGCTCAATGGTTTGAGTCATTTAAAAACTCAGCTAACACTCCAGCTTTCAACAACTGCAAAAAAAATCAACAATTCAAGGCAAACTTTATAAGATACAAATGCACTGTGCTTGTCTCTATTCAAATAGCAATTAAGCCTTCTGGTTCCTCACCAAAGCTGTGGGGTGCAACTTCTTACTTTCATTGCTTTCACTCCTCTCACATCCTAATAGTACAATGGTAATCTTCTAAAGATGAGAATCTGACCAGAAGAACAGCCATAAAAATACTCAGTAGACTTGATATCAATGTCTCCTAGCCTTAATGATATTCCTACAGTTATACTAATAACATGTGCACTAGAACTTACACCCATTATCTCTTCAAGCTGTCACACTCATCTGGCAACTACCCAACTGCATGGAAGCAAGATTTTATCTAGCTTGTTCCCCAAAACAGAGAGGAAAGGCGACAATCAAACTATCGCCCTATTGCTCTGACACCTCAATACTCTTCAAAATACTGGAAAATGCCATCAGCAACCAAGAATGATTCAATACTTGGAGACTCACCACATTCTTGTTTCTAGACAACACCTCGCACATCTTTTGACACAGGCCATCAAAACATTTGGAGAAACTCAAGTGGTCATTCTTGATATTTCCAACACATCTGAACTCATCTGGCATCACAGTGTAAAAATAATCATAATTAAAATTCTGAATATTTTTACGTATTGTTTATGTTAGTATGTTTATTAGTTTTGTTTTCATAACACGCATTGTTGGCACTTGCGATGTGCCCGTTATGGAAATCGTTTTGTTAAAAGTGATATGTAAAGAAGTTAAAAATTTAATGTACTTACCGGATTTGAATAGTTGTGTTACTTTAAACAAATTTATTATGTTTTGAAATATTAAGTTTTGTGTTTTATGAAGACATTCTCTTGTCGCTAATGGAAACAACCGTGTCAGCCATTATACACCTAATTTCTTGCTTGTCATTTTCAAGGAGTGCGCATGCTCGCCGAGAAGTTTGATGAGTGATTGACAGCTGACAAGAAAGCGTTCGGTATCTGAGTAACGGCTGTAAACAAGAGAACGTTCGGAAGGAATTTAGAACACAGGCTGGCAGATATTTAGGTTCGGAGGAACTTAAGTTTTTTTATGTGACAGTCGGAGGAAAATTAATAGTATATTCTGAAAAAGGAATCGTGGAACTATTAAGTTTCAAAGTGGAATAAGTATTGATGAATAAAAGGAAAATATTGCTATATGCATTTTAAACGGAATATTGGAGGAAACACTGATTAAAAGATTTATAGTAGATTCTGAAAAGGGAATCGTAGAACTGTAAGTTTTTTTTTATTGGAAGAGTTAAGACTGTCAGTAAGCATTTAGTGAATAAAAGAAGAATTTGCTATTTATGTTCTAAAGGAATGTTCGAGAAAACTCTGATTAGGAAGTTTCATCTGTATTAAGGACACCGGTTCTGACTATTATTTCTACTGAAGAAAAGAGATGGAATTAAGTCAGGAAGAATTAATGTGTGTTACATAAGTGATGAGAAAGGATCCTGTAAAAATGAAGAATAGAGTCATATATCTATTGAAAAGGGCCTTGACAGAGAAAGAAACTGGCTATGAACATTTTTGTGATTGTGCAAACAAAGTGTTTAGTCTAGGCTTAAGTGTAAGTTTATTTTTAAAAGGCCTTGGATCAAATTAATTTGTAGTTAGTTATGTAATATTTGTTTGAAGTGTATATATATGGTTTTTGTTTTATTAAATATGTTTATTTTGTATTTTGGTCTTGAGTCAGTGATTATTTCGATTCTGAAAGAAAGAGTTAAGATCATTGCACCAATTGGAGTGAACCCTTGTGCATATAATAATATATAGGTACACTCGGTAATAAATTAAAAATAATTGTTAGAAACAGAGATCATCTCATCGCTATGGTAGGATTAAATATTAAGATATAATATCTATGAATATCCTTATCTATATAAAAAGCCACAAATTATTAACAACAGCTTTCTTCCCAAGCTACCATCTTATAGTATTTCTCCTTCCCTTTGTAATTGAATTGCCAGCTTCCCCTCTGATCATTCATTGAAAGAAAACCATCCAACATGACTTTTGAATGCTGGTGTACCCATGGTTCTATGCTTTCAGCTACACTCCTCCTCCTTCTATACATCCATGACCTTTCTCTCTGGCATCCAGTCCTATTCACAGCTTTACTCCTCATGCTACTCCATTCCGCTGCTTCATTTTCAAAACCTTGTAATGCTCAGGTAATTCACGTTTCAAAATCTTTAACCAATGCCTTAAATACTGATCTCATTGCCATTCTCAAGTGAGGATGAGGATAAGCTAGTGAATTTTAATACAACGGAAATGCAATCTAGTCTCATTTCCCAGAAGAAAGACCATGCTTAATTCTCCTACACTGTTGACAATATTCTGCTTGCCAATCAGGATCAGTTTCTCTTCTTGGGTTTACTCTCACATCTAGCCATCATGGAACAGGCATATAAGGTCTATAGCCTCTTCAGTTCTTCTAAAAAAAGGTTTTTTGTTCTCTCCTGAACACTTTATTAAAGTTAAATCCACCTAACCTTAAAATACTGTTCCCACGAGGACCTCCTAGAGAATGTTTGACTGTATTCAGAAGAGAGCAATTCCCTAGAATGATAACCCTCTTCCACTCTCTCACCAACTCCCTCCAGTCACTTTCCCACAGATACTCTGTTGCTGCATTGTCTTTTCTATAGGTATTTCCATGGACAGTGCTCCATGGAACTGGCCACAATCATTCCTCCACTTTCCTTTAGTCATGTACTTTAGACAAGCACCCAGGTCAACACCCATATAAAGTTCAGCAACCTATAGTACGTTAGTACTGTGTATGAGTAATGATTTGGGAAAGGATAAGCTTGTTTACATTTGATTTAAAAGCTTGTATATTGTATTCTTGGCTGTTCCACAATATAGCAATAGCAGGGATGAAGGAGGAAGAAAATAAACTTGTTCTGTGGGTTTGAAGGTGTACTGTGAAGGGATGTTGGGCGACAGGTGCATGTGTTCCAATGAACCTAGTACTGAGTGAGAGAGAGAGAGTTATGGATGCTATTTCATATGAACATTTGCCATGGAAATATTTATGGAATACATATTAGTGTGTATCTATTAATCTAATTGCCCTCTGTATTGAGTCAGGCATTCTGAAGGAGCTCTTAGGGGTCTCACTCCAATGAGAGCAGTATTCAACACCTGGGCAGATTTGTGATTTGTTAACAAAGAGTTACCACCTGTTCAGAGGGGGATGTAGCATCTTGAGCGAAAGAGAAATCCTAGTTTTTTAAAAGTTGAGGAGGCAATGGTTGTGATCTGTTTATTCCAGGGGAAGCTTCATGTTAGGGTAAATCCAAGAAAAGAAATCTTATCTTGTCTGGAAATTTAAGTATTGTCAAAGATAATTCATTCATTCATTCATTCATTCATCAGTGGCTCTAACAGGCACCTACGGCCTTCCAAGTATCCTAGGATTTCTTAACCGTAATATGAGAATAAGGTGGTTACCCCTATGCCTCTAAGTATTCTTTTCTGTAAATTGTGTGTGTGCTACTGGCTGGTTTGCCTGTTCTGAAGGATGAAAAAGCCTGAGTTTCTGGGAGGGAAAAAACCCTCTTCCTCCATATGAGACTGGCTAACTCACCTTTAGCCGAAAGACACAAAATAAAGGTTTCTCACGTCATGGACGGGAACTGAACCCAGGTCTTTCTGACCAAAGGGCTTCATCTATACTAACTGAGCTATGGTGGCTCATTGTTAAAGGTAATACTAGAAGAAAATGGTTCTTTTTTGTAAAAAGTAAGGCAGAACTGGGATTTGCTAGCATTGAAATTGACGAGGACAGTGTAGTTGACATTCTGTAGATTGAGGTGATTTGTGTAGAGTAAGGTTTATCGAATGAAAGGGAGAAGTGCAATGTGCAGTCATCTACAAAACTCTGTATTGGATTGGAGATTCAATTGAAATAAGTTATTGATATATATAGAAGGAAGAGGGTTGGAGAGAGAGAACAGAACCTTATGGAATGCTGGCATTAACTGAAGGTGAGAAAGGAACCATCCAGATAGAAAGTTGTTAGTCCAATTGCAGAACTTCTGAGATAGACCAAATGATGGGAGTTTGTTTAGTAAGCCTTTGTGCCAGACCAGGTCAAAAGCTTTGGAGATAAAGTACAACCATTTGAGATTCACTAAACTTCTCCATGGCATTTGTCCAGAGATGGATGATATATGTGAGTAGATCTGTTGATCAGCAGTGAGAGAATCCATACTGGTAGTTGCTTATTAGCTGGATGCCTTCAAGGTAGTGCAGGGAATTGATAGTTCCCTCCATTACTTTAGACAAGATTGAGGTTATTGCCCTATCTCACTAACCTCAATCTTGTCTAAAGGCAGGAATTTGTCACCCTACTTGAGAATAGGTTGAACATAGGCCAATTCCAGGCTGTGGGATAGATACCAGTGGAGTAAGAGAGTATATATAGGCAAAATAGGAGAGAAGTCAATTCTAGTGCATAAACCTTCAAGACAACTGTAGGAATGCCACCAGGGCTAGGAGACTTTTTTTGTGTCTAATTTGGACAATCTTTTTCTGATCTCTTTTTTGATAAAAGGATATAAGAAGAATTACATATCTGGTATTTAGAATGGTTTGGGAACATTTTTGATAGTTATAGTTTTTTAATTTTTCAGGAAATGACATCATATACTAGAATATTAATTATAAACAAGTTTAATTAATACTTTTCTATATTTTGGCAATGCTACATTGCCATCATCAGAATCACAAAAAACAATGATATGGGCATGCAGGCACTAACACTGAGCAAATAAGGCTGAATAAAAGCAACAGAAATCGATCCTAAACGGCATCCCCTAAGAGCTAAATTAGGTTGTCTTGGCCACTGGCCTGACATTCTTAAAATGTATGCTTCCCAGATTTCGGGCAGTCTGTACCCAAATTTGTTGAGGTTTGGAAAGTCGTTCAAAGCTGAGGCAGATTCGATGAAGTCTTTCATACTTATATTCGCTGTGGTGTAATAGAGTTGCCTTCTTCCAGCGTATCCTGTGGTGGGTGCCCAAAGCATGGTCAGCAAGTCTAAATGTCTGTATGCTGGAACCAGATATCCTTATGTTTTTGGATATCCTGATATTGGCTGTCCTGCCTGTTTGGCCATAGCAGGACAGTTTACAACAGCAATGAACCTGGTGCAAGGACCCCTAGATCTACCAGGAGTATACCAGGTCCTTTGCAGTTGTAAACTGTCCTACTATGATCAAACAGGCAGGAGAGCCAATATCAGGATATCTGAACACAAGGACTACATCTGGTTCGTTCCATCAATACAGCCACTCAGGACTTGCTGACCATGCTTTGGATACCCACCACAGGATACACTGGAAGAAGGCAACTCTAATTACACCATGGTAAATATAAGTGTGAAAGACTATTATTCATCGAATCTGCCTCAAGCTTTAAAAAACTTTCCTAACCTAAACAAATTTGAGTGCATGAGACTGTCCAAAATCTAGGAAGCATACATTTTAAGAATGTCAGCCCAACAGCCAAGACAACCCAATTTAGCCCTATTTAGGACTCTAGGACCAATTTCTGTTGCCTTATTCAGCCTTATTTGCTCAGTGTTAGAGCCTGAATGCACATGATTGTTTTTTGTGATCCCTGATAATGGCAATATAACATTGGCGAAATATAGGAAAGTATTAATTAAAGTTATTTATAATTAATATTCTAGTATACGTTGTCATTTTCTGAAAAATTAAAAGCTATATAACCAACATATAAGCTTATCTACACGAATTCCCACAGGCCGTTATGTGGGCATTAGAGGCAAAGTGTGAAGCCAGGAGATTGCCATTTTTTGTGGGTGATGATGCAATAGAACCATCTGGGTATGACAGGGGTGGGAATAGTGTTGAGCAAAAGTTACAACCAATTGGTTTGGCAAGAGACCAAAAGGCTCAAGCTGCAGTTTGGACATTCCTGCTTTTTGCTCTTTCAAACTTTGTTTTAGAAGCATTGAGAGTTTCCTTGTAATTATTTCAGGATTGAGCATAAGCACTAAAGGAGGATGAAGTTCTTGATGTAAGCCAGTTGTGGTCTGCTTGATTTTTTATTTGTACAGCTTTGGCACATCTTTTGGAGAACCAGGGCTTAGTTAGGGGACGGCAGTTCAGAATAGTGCAGAGAATGTATGTTTCCATGCCAGTAATGATCACTTCGGTAATACATTCGTTTGCATATGTTTAGGTTTGGAAGGCCAGAAATAATAGTCCAACATGGGAATGAGGCACAGAAGTCATGGAGGTTGTCCCACTTGGTACTGTACACAGCCACTCTGTGTAAGCGTTGTTGAATGAGGAGAAGACAAGCACCAGATAGCAGTTGGAATTACTTAGGGGCCCCACTACATTCACTATGTATTTGGAAAGGTCACTAGTGAGGAAGAGATATAGGGTGTTTGTTGAGGGTTAGGGTTATCTGGTATTCTGGTTGGCATGTGAACAATTTGTGTAAGGTCATTTGTGTAAAATTTGTGTAAGTGATGGCTAATGTTTCAGTATCTCTGCCTGCTAGATCTGTACAACTGGAGGAGAAAAGCCAATTGGTGTTATAGTCATTAAAATCTCCTAGGAGGATGATTTCACTGTTAGGGAAGTGGGACTGGAGAAAATGAGAGAAAATTAAAGAGCTCAGAGTGGTTATGGCATTAGGGGAGTGATTGAGACAGCAAATGAATTTGACTGAGTGGGGAAGGGAAATTTCCAACCAAAGAAGTTGGGCGATTCTAGGTGAAGTGCTCTCTGGCAAGGTATGTCAGAGCAGACATATGCACAGATTCCACCCTTGTGTTGAAAGGAATTAAAGAGGATGTAGTTTAGAACAGTGGAATGTAAAGTGTGGTACGCGTACCCTCCGGGGTACGCGAGTCGATACGTGGGGGTACGTCAAAAAAGTTTTATATTGATAGGAAAAAATTAAGTAATTAATGAAAGATAAAAAATATTACTTTCTTTCATCAATTAAACATATATCTAATATAGACAAAGACGTTATAAAGATTCTGTAAACTTAAATTTGTGAGTAGCGCACATTGGGCAACTTTACACACATAATCGTCCGTGGCAAAGCTGTAGCGTTTTTTAAAACTAGGGAGTAAATCTTTTACTTCTTATCATTGCCATTGTTTGTAGAGCATCCTAGAGTTGACAAGCCCAACTAGAGAAGGAAAATTGCTTAGTTATCCTGCTATCTACAGATGACACCACAGTTGTATTAATTTGACTATTAGTAGTAAGTTTAACGATTTTTTAGTATATATTGTTTCTGTCTCTCGGGGGACCCTGTAATCCCTAGAGAGCACGTCCCCTGGGTGGCAGATAGGGGAGCCCACCATGTGCGTGTCTGTATGCGCATGTGTGTGTGTGTGTGTGTCTGTATGTGCATGTGTGTGTGTGCGTGTGTGCGTGTGTATATGGTGGGGTGGTCCGAATAAGGACTCGTGTACCGACAGGGCCATAAGGGGCAATCATCTTGATTGTAAGGAAAGCGGCACTCCCATGGACCCCTAGCTGGATCTATCCTCTCCTTCTGCTACTTTGAGGAAGATCCACTTACTTTAATCTTTCCTATAAAGCCCTTATCAGCCAACTCTTCTTATTTTATGACCCTTATGCTATTAGAGTACTCGAGGGCCATGGGGTCTTTTCATTTCTGGCCTTACAACTATGCCCTCTCTAAACCTTACTATAATTCTTCTATAATCTACTCTCTCCCCCTTCAATATACCCTATTCCTCCTATGGGTTTAAATTCGGAAGAAGGCTAGTTCAGAAGCCTTAAGGTAGCAGCCCTACCAATGAACTATTCCATCTTCAGGTTAGTCCCCTGACATGGAGAACATAATTCTACCAGTAAGCTGACAGAAAAAGATGATTGGATTGAATCTATAGGAAACGACCCTGGAATGGAAAAGGTAAAAGGGAAATGGAAAAGACAAAATATAATGCACATAGCAAACTGGAATGTAAGAGGAATAGCATATAAAGAAATAGAATTAGACCAATTATTAAATGAAAGAAATTTTAAAATAGCAGTAATAACTGAAACAAAAAAGAAATTAAAAGGAACCATGAGAACTGAAAATTTTAATGTGATATACAGTGGAGTCGACAGAGACCAAAGAGCACAAGCAGGAGTAATGATTTTGATCCATAACTCCCTTTCAAAACAGTTAAAACATTATAAATTATGGAATGAAAGAAAAATAGAAGCTAGAATAAAAATAGATACAGGCTATTTAACAATAATTGGTTTATATGCCCCAGAAGAGGGAAGAGAACAGGATAATATTGATTTTTATAATCAGCTACAAAACATATATAATAAAATAAATAAAAATGATTACATAATTTTAGCAGGAGACTTAAATGCAAGAATTGGAAACACGAAAATTAATAATAACATAGGAATACATGGAGAACACACTCTAAACAGAAATGGTAAAAAATTGATTGACTTTGTAGTTTATAATAACCTAAAAATAATGAATTCCTTCTATAAACATAAAGACATACATAAATATACTTGGGCAGCAAGAGGATGGAAATCAATACTAGATTACTTCATATTAAATGAAAAGACATCAAAATTTTCACTAGATGTTAGAATTCACAGAGGATATGAAATAAGCAGTGACCACTTCCTTGTTAAAATAAAATTAAGATTACCACCTAAATGGCTACAAGTAACAAGAACAGAAAGAAAAATTGAAATATTTGTTTATAAAACTAGACTATTGAATGACACAAATGTACAATGGCTATATGAACAAAGAATTAACCAATATCTAGATAAAATAAAACAAAATGAAGAAATAGAATGGCTTAATATAAAAATGATACTAAATGCAGCAGCAAATGAAAGCTTAGGAAAGACCAAAAAATTCAATAAAAGGAAAGAACTGAAGATCTGGGATGATACAATGAAAGAAATAATCAAAAAGGAAAAAAAAAGAAGCCTATCACAAATGGTTAAACAGTAAAAGATTAGAAGATGAAATACAATATAAAAGAATAAGAACCATAGCTAAAAGAGAAGTCAGAAAAAGACAGAGAATCATGGAACAAATTTGTTTCTAATTTAGAACATGATTTATATAAAACAAGACCCAATGTATATAAAATTTTGAAACACTTAAATGCAGATACCAAAGAAAACATAAAATTAAACACTGAATTGAAATTAGAAGAATTTCTAAATTACTACACAAAATTGTACAGGACAGACAAATATTTTAAAAAAGACAACTGGCAAACATTTAACGAAAATGAAAAGGAAATAACTGAAGAAGAATTAGAAATCAGCCTGAAAGAAACAAGAAATGGAAAATCACCTGGAGAAGATAAACTAGGTTCAGAACTATATAAATATGCAGGAACAAGATTCAAAGAAAGACTTATTATTTTTAAATAAAATTTATTCAACTGGTATCAACCCAATAGAATGGAAAAAAGCAACTATGATTCCTATCTTTAAAAAAGGTAATAGAAATGACCCTAAAAACTATAGAGGTATCAGTAAACTAAATTTCTGTTACAAAATATATAGCAGAATCACAAATAGCAAATTAATGTAATATTCCGAAAACTTTATTTTAGAAGTACAGAATGGATTTAGAAAAGGACGATCATGTATAGACCCAGCCTTTTGCCTAAAATTAATAATAGAGAAAAGAAGAGAATACAATTTAGAAACACATATTGCATTTACTGATTTTGAAAAAGCATTTGACAAAGTTAAAAGAAACATATTATTTAACATATTAAAAGAAAGACAAATACCAAATAATATCCTAAAAGCTATCACAAGTATATATGAAAATAATCAAATACAAATAAGATTAAATCACGAGCTATCATATACGAGAGAGAGATAAACCAAGGGGTCCGACAGGGATGCCCCCACTCAGCAACTCTTTTTAATATATACTTAAATGAAATAATAATAAAATGGAATAAAAATTTACATCAAGGAATTAAACTTTCACCTACAGTTAACTTAAACACTCTCCTCTTTGCAGACGACCAAATAATAATTACAAATTCTGAAGATAAACTACAGAAAGCTATTTTACATCTAAATGAGATATTATTATTATTATTATTATTATTATTATTTTGACACCTCCAGGGAGTCCAAAGACTCATCGAGGGAGAGTGTGCCGACAGCATCGAACGATTGGCCCCCTTCCAACTACTAACCGCGCTCAAACTTACTTAACTGAGCCATTAGTAGCAGAGGCTCTACCAATCGACCAACCTTTGCCGGCTCTAAAGATTATGGTATGATAATATCAACAGAAAAATCAAAAACTATGGCCTTTAAAGGACAAGATCCAGCAAGAACTAAAATAGTAATAGATAACAAGATCTTAGAATAGGTGAATTCATTTAATTACCTAGGATGTACGATCACATATGAAAATGAAAAAGATATAAATGCAAAAATTGCAAAATATTTAAAAATAACAGGTGTAATTAACTCTATATTTAAACCAAACCTAGTTCAAAAACAAACCAGACTAAAAGTATACAACACATTAGCCCTACCAGTCTTAATGTATGGAAGGAAGCAAAATCTGAACAATAAAACAAAAATACAAAGATTAACAACAGTAGAAATGAAGTTTATGAGAAAAACTGCAAAGTATACCCTATTTGATCACAAAAGAAATGAAGAAATTATGAAAGAATTAAACCAAGAACCAGTAATAGAAAAATAAAAAAATAAACATGAATGGATGGAACACATTCAAAGAATGAAAACAGAAGGTTACCAAAACAAGCCTTAAAGTACAAGCCATTAGGAAAAAGAAAACCAGGATGTCCTCTTAAATGATTCAACGATGACTTCTAAGGCTGGAACAGCCATGATAGGCGAAAATCCTTGATATGCATGATGATGATAATATTGTTTCTGTGCAATTCCAATGCCTTTTTGTGCTTACATTTACGTTTACACTAGAAATAGTGAATTACTATTATCAAAATTGCTTACATTTTTTAAAAGTGTTTGATATTATCAACAGTAAATGAATTATATTTAAATTTTACAAATTAACCTTCACAAAATGGATAAATGGTTAAAAAAATTTCCTCCAAAGAAACCACGAATTGAAGATAATTATGATAGTACTTTTACATCAGACGAACAACAAGGAAAAGATAGGATTGATTCTTCTATTCAAACAAGTTTATTATCAGTCAAATTAAGTGATAAAAACATTAATCTGAAACTTAACAAAACCTTGCCCAAGAAAGTTCGAAATTATCAAGGAGACAACTTGAAATGGGGATTTACATCGACGATAGTCAACAATGAACCTCGTCCTACATGTGTATTGTGTCATGGGATGCTATGTAATGGAAGTATGAAACCATTACATAGCATCCCATGTATTAGTAAGACACTTAAAAACTAAACATCCTGAACAACACAAATCTTTACAATTCTTTGAACGATGTTTGAAGACATGTAATTCTCAATCCAACAACTTAAAAAATTCACTAAAATTAACGATAAATATTTGGAGGCATCTCTTGAGGTTGCATTCTTAATTGCAAAAGACCAAAAGTCACACACCATTGGGGAAACACTTGTACTCCCAACCGCCATAAAAATGGTAGAAATAATCCATGGAAAAGAATATGCAGATAAACTAAAATGTATTCCCTTATCAGCAAATACTATTGGTAGACATACAGAAATCATTGCAGATAATTTAAAGAAGCAACTATTAAAACAAATGACTCAATGTGGGAAATTTCCTATATAGCTTGATGAAAGCACAGATGTTGCCAACATGTCTCAGTTATTGGTATTTACTAGATATTATTTTAATAATGAATTACACAAAGAACTACTTTTTGTGAGGCACTTCAGTAAAGATGTACAAGGGAAGATATCTTCTCAACAGTAAATAACTTGTTTGTTAAAAACAATATTTTGTGGAAAAACTGTTTAAGCATAACTAGCGATGGAGCAGCTGCTTTAATTGGTACAAAGAAAGGATTCAAAGGAAAAAGTAACCGAAATAGCACCACGTGTCAAATTCATTCATTGTATTATCCACAGGCAAGCTATTGCAGCAAAAAAAAAAAAAAAAAAATGCAGCCTGATATACACAAAATACTGCAGGATGTTATCAATATAGTTAATTTTATAAAAACGAGACCTTTGAATAGTAAAATATTTACAGTACTATGTCAAGAGATGGGCAGTATCCATGAAAATCTTCTATACCACACGAAGGTTCGTTGGTTATCTCGAGAAAATGTGCTTAAGAGAGTTGTAGAACTAAAAGATGAGTTACGCATTTTCCTACTGGATAAAGATAAGAAATTTGCAGATCTTTTCAATGACAATAAGTGGTTATTAATACTATGCTACCTAGCTGATATTTTTGAAAAAGTAAACATGCTTAATTTGTCTCTTCAAAGAAAAGATAACATTTTAACATGAATGAGAAAATAACTGCATTTCGAAAGAAAATGGTGCTGTGGAGAGAGAAATTTGAAAAGGGATGTTTAGAAATGTTTCCATATTTATCTGATTTCGTTACAGAAAACAATGTAAATGTAAAACAAACAAAAAGTAATATCTGCACATTTAAAAAGTTTAGAGACATATTTTTTGTAACTTATTCACAAAGCTTCCTGGCAAAGAATTTCAATGGATTTTATACCCATTTGCAGAAAATGTAAAAATTGACCACCTTCCGATTATTTTTCAAGAGCAATTAATTGTCATTACATACACACAACTTTGAAAAACGAATTTCAACAGAAATCTCTTCACAATTGGTGGATGGGACTGAAGTCCGAGTATAGCAATTTAGTAAACACAGCAAATGATGCACTCCTACCATTTGGTTCTACTTATTTATGTGAGGTATCATTTTCTGCAATGACAGGTATTAAAACCAAATATTGAAATAAATTAAACTTGGAACCAGACCTTCGTATCGCAGTATCAGAAGCCATTAAACCAGAATTTCAAGAAATTATGAAAGAAATGCAAGGCTATTGTTCATATTAAATATTGTAATAAATATGTTTGTAAGCTGTTAATAATAAAAATAATGTGTAAAAATATCTTGCATTTTTAATTATTATATGATGATACAAGGCATATTTCCTCTTTATAATACTTATTACGATAGATTTTTGCTCAATCAATTGGGTGTACGTGTTATTTATTTTTTCTGTCTTGGGGGTATGCGATCAAAAAAGTTTGGAGACCACTGGTTTAGAAAGTCAAGATGAATAGTGCTGGGGGAAGGTGAAATTTTGTTTCTGCCAAGAACAGTAGAGGAGGGTTGGTAGGTTGAAGATGGTAGTGGTTAGCACTTCTGTGTTATAGGTCCATGGACATCTTGTGTGTGTGTGTGACACTGATATTAAAAAGTGTTCATTACTATGACAATGCAGGTTTAGGGAATATTAATAAAATTAGTTTCTGATGACTTTATTTTTTTTATGTAGTCCATTACTGCCATCTGTTGACTTTCCTAATTTTCCTCAAAATTTATATATTGGTATCTCCAGTCTTTGTTATTTCTATACAACTCTGAGATACATACATACAGAAATTGGCTAGAACATACATACTTGTATACTACTAGCTTATTATTTTATCATTATTATCATTAGAGACCTCCAAGGGAGCAAAGGACTCATTGAGGCCATACATCACCAGCACGTAAATCATGTGGATACATTCACCACTTCAGCAGGCAAACTGTTCGACTCACTCACTGCTCTGTTAGAGAGAAGATCTACCTCTTGTCTCTTTCTTAACCACACATGCACAGGCTTTTAACTTCTACAGATTGCCTCTGGCCCTTTTTCTCTCCCCACCTTCCACATAATGAAAAGTTTCATCAGATATCCTATAACACCCCTTTTAGAAGTTCATAGACTATCATATCACTACCCTTTATCTCATGTCTACCTGCATGTGTGCAGTCCATATACTCTCAATTTGTCCTCATAATTCACATTCCATAATCCCAAATATCATCTTTGTAACTCTTCTTTACAGTGGAAACACAGCAAGATTTAGATTTCTTGGAAACCAAGAGAACCAAATCTGTGCACAGTAGTCCAGGTGTGATCATAAAAGAAGCTCGTAAATAAGCAAAATGACTTCCTTGAATGTTAATATTCATTTCAACATCACAATTATCCTCTGAGTTGTATTTACTTTTTCTTTAAACATAATTCCTATCCACTATAAGTCTAGATCTCTTGACTCATTAATTTATCCAAGCATATCTCACCAATATAATATGTCATTGGATATCTCATCATGTCAAACAAAGTGCATAACTTTATATTCACTAAGATTGAAGTGACAACCATTAGCATTTTGCCCACTTACAGCCTATTCAAGTCATTCTGTAATTGCAATATACAGAGTGGCATAATTATGGTGGAGGTGTTCAGATCCCTCTAGCAAAAAATGTATCAGACAAAATTCAACCAAACTTGGTGCAAGTACACTCTGGATCATGAATTTTGATTTACAGAAGATAAAAAACGGTCTAAAATTCTACCACCAGAGGACATAATCATGTGCTATAAGCACATGATTAAACATTAATGGCTAGAACAGACACAAAAAATCAATTTTTGTGTTCGTATAACTTACAGATGTGGTACAATATGTCCTTTCAGATGTTCTAAGAACTGCATTCTGTGAATGACATTTTCTACAGCAGAAAGCAACAGATCAGCACTCATCTCAATGAGTGCTGATCTGTTGCTCAGCACTCATTGGTTTTGGTTGTGGGGCCATTTCAGATGGCCCCACAACCAAAAGTCACAGGGATTGAGATCAGGAGAATGAAGTGGCCATGCTGTGGGAAATGTATGACTAATCACTCTGTGTTCTTTGAAGCATTTTCGTAACATTTGCTGTACTGGCAATCCAATGTGAGGAGGTGCTCCATCCTGCATGAATATGGTAGTTAAGACATCTTTGCTGCTGCAGTTGGCGGATCAACAAAGTTGTGCAGAATCTCTCGATACCTAATAGCAGAGACAGTACAAGTCACTGATCCTGTGTCCAATAATAAACTAAGAATGTCAGGACAAACTGCAGTCAAGTTTACGCATCACCATGAAGCAAAGCTTGAGTAAGAGAGATCTTGCAGGGTTCGTCAATTTGTTGAAGAATAATCCATTTGCACCCTCATCCTGGCCTTACTGCTAAAGATCAGCTATTTTCAATTTTTAATCATTCTTCTAAGATTTGTTATCGTCACTGGCCCTTTTCTCTTATTCTTCAAATGGTGGAATTCTCGAAGCACGGCATTAGCATTACTGCACTGTTGATAGTAAAGCTTGACTAGCAACACATGTACTGATACAATAGCACTTGTTTTATCAGAATGACATGAATCCATTTCAGTCCTCATATGCACCAACTCGTCAGCAGAAACAGTGATGGTACGTAAATATCATGCAATTCTAGCACCAGTTGTCTACTGGTGGCATAACTTTCCTTTATTTTTTTTAAATGATTGAATGAATAATTTACCAAAGCTCCTGATGTGAAATCCATTCAAGTGCAGGCCATCAATCTTACATAAGTCATTTCCACAACCAAACTCACTCCACAGATCCAAAAATTAACATCCATTTCATTTATGCTTGTGAAATGAATCACTTTGTACCACAGCCCTCTTTAACTTCATACTACTGATTCTCATTAATAAACTAACAATTATCATTCTCTTACTTCTTTCAGCAATCTTTTTATATCCTCTCTCTTTCTCATATGTATTTACCACCACTTAAGTCATTTGTGTCTACAAGCACTATCACATTGCTTTTACATTACTTTCTGTTTCTCTACTGCATTTGTCATATCCCTTGTTTTAACTCCTAGGAAGCTCAAAATAGTGAATGTAATCAAGTAAGTGAATCACTGTATACCACATTACTTCTTTTTTCTTACGTTTTAATTGACTTACCTTATTATCATTATTCACTGATTCACCTCTACTTAAATTCCCATGATAGTTTGACTATATCATCAATTAAAAATCAGGTCTGTCGAAATATGCTTCTCCAGCTTTTTCTTTGCCAATTTTTCCCTTTAAGAGTTTTTCTTGAAAATTTCTCAAATATGCTTGCATAATCTTTTACACTCAGTAGCAAAATTCCAACATGATTCTACTATTCCATTTCCCATTTTATAAAGGGAAATGGAATAGTTACAATAAGAGTTTTATTGGAAATATCTGAGTATATTAGGAAATATATCCAGATATTTCCTAAACAATGATCACAACCAATTTGTGACCAATTATAAATTCAAGAGTTGGATTAAAACTCTAATCTCTCTAGTATCTGAGAATAACAATATATTAGAATAAGAGCTCTCATAACTACACACAACAATATCAGAACTTTTATATATAGAGACCACAGATATGGAAGTTCTGAGAAAAAACAGAGAACAGATAAATAACATCAGTGGCAGAACCATATTAAAAATGAAGATATTAGAAAATAACTTGCATTTTTCATACGAGGTGTGGCTATTAAATAAAGAGACTGGTTGCAAAAATGTGATTAATTATTACAATTGTACAACTTAATTCCCTTCAACACACTCCCCTCCTCTATCTATACACTGTTTCATACAAATTTTCAACAGTTTGCAGAACTGTTGAAAGCACTGTTGAATGCGAGAATCAACCAGGGCCTCTGACCTAATGAACAATCCTCACCTTCTCGTTGTGCACCCTGTTGGGTATCTACCTGGATACTTAATGGACAAGGATGGGCTAGCAATTTGGGTAATTGCCAGTAATAACCAGTCCAGAATATGGACTGGTTATTACTAACACCATGTTCCAAATTGTATTCTTATTGGCTTAAACCAAAATACAAAATGATGGTACAATATAACAAAAGTTCATGCAAGCTGGGGTGTAAAACAAGGCCCTGTTGTTTTTGCCAGGGAACCAGGGCAAACAGCGAAAAGTCAGTACTGGAACAAATCTGAAACACACCCCAACTCAACATCACCAGAGTTAAAGATCAGTACTATCAACATAAAAAAGCCTGAATTGCAAAGAAATGGACCTAGCTAAGAAATTAGATAAGTATCAGATCGACATAATAGGGGTAACTGAAACAAAAAAGACAAAAACTATTCAGGCAATAACAATCAAGGAAAAGAAGGAGTAGCCATAGTATTCAACACAAAATACGAGGCTAATCTTCTTGAATGGCAGGCAATCTCAAGTAGGGTGATGTGGGCAAATATCAGAATGGGGAATTGGACAATGAGACTTATTTGTGCCTATGGTCCCACAGAAGGTTCTACTAACGTAGAAGTGGAGGAATTTTTTGATGCTTTAGAAAAAGCAACTGACACAATGAAAAAGGAAAAGTTGGTCCTTGTTGGGAATCTAAACAGCAGAGTAGGAAATGATTGTCAGATATACAAAAATATTTTGGGAAAATTTGGAGAAAAGAGCAAAGCTAATAATAATGGCAAATACCTGTTGGATTTCTGCTCAGGACATGGACTGGTTATTACTAACACCATGTTCCAACATAAAAATGTGCACAAATTCACATGGAGAGAAGAGGCTAGAAATAAGAAAAGTCTCATTGACTATGTTATTGTTTGATAGTGATGTTTTCTCCTGGGTTCAGGACACCAGAGTGTACAGAAGATTTGAAATTGGAAGTGATCACTATTTAGTCTTGAGCAGGATAAAACTGAATTTGATATTGAAAAGAATAACATATAAGAAAGTTTTAAAGTGAATAAAAGTTGAGCAGCTCTCAAATGTAAACTGTAGACTAAAATACACAAAGATTATTGAAGAAAAAATGAAAGAGTTTGAGAATAGGAAACAAACCTTGGAGATTCAGTGGCAAGCCTTCAAGAAAACTCTGACTGATTCAACCAGAGAGGCATGTGGTGAGGTTATGTGCAAGGATAGAAAAAATCAGAACTCCATTGTGGACACAGGAAGTTAAAGAAGCGGTGAAGGAAAAGAAGAAAACATATTAAAAGTTCCTGAAATAAGACCATTTGTGCTTTTAGAGAATATAGAGACAAATGTAAGAAAGCTAAACACTGTGTAAAACTGGCTAAACAAAAGTCATGGGAGGACTTTGGCAAAAACATAGAAAATAGATATCAAGAAGGTGGCAAAATATTCTGAACATTGTTGAAGAAGCTTAGAAATGGAGGAAAGAGTGCTGTAAAAGGAGTTAGAGATGATAAAAATGACATGAAAATGGGAGAAAAAGATATCCTTGACGTATGGAGTAATTACTTCGATAAATTGCTAAATGAAACAAGCAGTGATAGCACACAGTGGCAAAAAACACTCAAGAGGCAGATAGTCAGGAAGACATATCTATACTTGAAGTAGAAAAGCTATCAAAGGCTTGAAATGTGGAGCGGCAACAGGAATAGATGATATTCAACCAGAAATGCCGAAGTATGGTGGTATAAAAGTCTTACAGTGACTGCACTGCATAGATCAGAAAGGAGGCTTGGACAGAAGTATGAATTTCAGATGACTGGAGTAGAGCGCTGATAGTATCCATATATAAAAAAAACAGGGAAATAAAACTGGATGTGAGAATTGCAGAGGTATTTTCCTACTGAGTGTTCCTGGTAAGATTTATCCAACTATACTTGAGAAACGGTTAAGAGGGATTGTGGAAGGGAAGCTGGTGAAGAACAAGCTGGATTCAGGCCAAATAGAGGCTGTCAGGATCAGATTTTCACTTTACAACAAACAGTTGAGAAACCATGGAAATATAAAAAAAGATCTGTATTTAAGCTTTGTAGACCTGCAAAAGGCATATGACAAGGTCCAAAAAAAGCTATTCAAAATGCCACAGTGTATGGTGTCAATCGGGCATTTTGTCAAGAAATACTTAGTGTTTATTTGAGTTGTAAGACAGCAGTCAGAATTGAAGGAAGTACAGAAAGATGGTTTAATGTTAAATCTGGTGTCAGACAAGGATGTACACTATCCCCTCTGTTATTCATTATCAATATAGATCACATTATGAAGGAAAGTTGTATTAAACCTTAAACAAAATTGGAGATGTTAATGTCAGCTCTTTGCTTTATGCAGATGATGTCATACTTCTAAATAAATTTGCTACAAGTCTGCAAGATTCCCTGACTAAACTGAATAACTGTTGTAATAGATATGGTATGAAGGTCAGCAATAGACACACAAAGACAATGAAAATAGGCAGAATCATTGAAAATGTCATCTGCGTTGTGAATGGAGAACCTGTGGAACAAGTAAAATATTTCAGCTACTTAGGCACGATTTTTAGTGAAGATGCTAAATTAAATATGGAAATAGACAACAGAATCAACAAAGCTTGTTTGGAAGCAGTCAATTGAATAAATTTATAAGGAATAAGAGAGAAATTAGCAAAACACTAAATTAGCTGTATACAAGACAGTATTCAAACCAGTTTTAACTTATCGATCTGAGAGCTGGGTCAGAAGTAAAACACTTGACCAAAGAGTAGAGACCACAGATATGAGAGTCCTGAGAAAGATTAGAGGCATGAACAGATGGCATCAATGGCAATATCATATTAAAAACGAGGATATTAGGAAAGAACCTGACATCGTCAGCATCCAGGAATGCGTTAGCAGAGATATTCTCAGGTGGTATGATCACTTAAACAGAATGGGCGAGGAAAGATTAGCAAAACAAGTGTTCTCTGCCAGGTTGGCAGGAAAACGACCCAGAGGAAGTTGGCAGGAAAACGACCCAAGATATAGGTGGACTGATATGGTACAAAGTGCCTTAGATG
Source organism: Typopeltis vanoorti (assembly GCF_054136105.1). Classification (NCBI taxonomy): domain Eukaryota; kingdom Metazoa; phylum Arthropoda; class Arachnida; order Uropygi; family Thelyphonidae; genus Typopeltis; species Typopeltis vanoorti. Next base: position 161,049,531 of record NC_143550.1, read on the forward strand.
ATAGTAATATAAGATCTGATAATGTTGGAGTGTTGACAAGCAACAGACTGATTTGGAGGAAAATTGTAGATAGGAAGTTAGTAATGATGTAAATTTTTCATGTAGTACTATCATATCCTGGTTGGCCGAGTGATTATCGTATCCACTCTCCAGCAAAAAGGCTGCGGGTTCAAATCCCGCCGTGGGCACAGATGTTTGTGATTGTCTGTGAAAACACTAGTGGTGGTAGTTGGCAGTAAATGGCATTGGTAATAGATGATGAAGGTTGGTGGAGTAGTGAGACGTGGAGTTGTAGAGTTGATGCCCTCCCTCCCTCGATGAATCTTTGGACTCCCTGGAGGTATGATATAATAATAATAATATCCGGTACACCTCTTGAGGGTACATGGCAGGAATTTGATGATGATGACTGACTGCCCTTCAATGTGGATTTCAACTTTGGAAAAAGTTGAAAGTTACATGGAGATAAGTCTGGTGAGTAAGGTGGATTACTGCTTTACAGATAGTCTGAAGCGTAAGGTGGAATACTGCTTTACAGACAGTCTGGCAAGTAAGGTGGATACTGCTTTACAGACAGTGCACTGTGGACTGGAGCAATGTTCTGATGAAGAATCCAAGCGTTGTTCTACCACAGATCAGGTCTCTTCTTCCTCACTCGTTCTCTCAGCTTGGCCAGAACCTCAAGGTAATAATGTTGGTTAATTGTCTGACCTCTGGTACCCGTTCAACCATTACATGCCGTTGATATAAAAAAAAAAAAACGATCGGCATTGCCTTCAGTTTTGACTTGCTCATTCTTGCTTATTTCATTCTCGATGACATAGGAGTTTTCTAGTGCATCGATTGTCTCTTTGTTTCTGGATCGTATTGGAAAATCCCTGTCTCATCACATGTGATGATCTTCTCCTGCAAGTCTGGCTGTGCTGTCAGCCGTTCCATGATGTCAGTGCAAATTTGTTTCCGGACGTCTTTCTGCTTCTATTCTGTCAAAGCAACATCACATGTGTTTCTTTTATAGCTGCCTACAGACTAACTACGAGTGACAGCAAACAATGCTTATCTCAACTGCTTCTAGAACCTTCAAGGTCATTCACAGCACAAACGCATTCCACTGCTACAAATACAGGGTGTTCGGGATAAATTTGACATATTTATAATTAATTATATTTTTCCGTAAGTTACATGTATTAACACACACTTCTCTTCATTTAAAAGTTTGGACCCTTCTTCATTCATATACAAGATGTCAGAAAGGATGGATAGCTGGAACCCACCTGAATCATGGAAGAGAATAACTTGTATCATGATGATTCGTGCCCGCCATCAAAATAAGGATATTACGACTGCTGCCCAATGCTCCCTGAATACAGTAAAAACAATCAGGCATGAACTAGAGACTTGCAATGGTGACTACGAGGATGTAGCAAGAAGAAAGATCCCTAGCAGACGATCTGATTGCGTTCGTACAGCAGAATTCCTCGCAAATCTGCAGGAACAGGTGTTGAAGAACCCTGGCATTGGAATTCGGGCTTTGTTCGTGGAGTTGCTAACTGTAGTCAAGCCCTGGATAACAAGGGTAGCCAATGGTAGTCCGTATGTATGGCAGCAGGATTCGGCCCCTTGCCACACCTCTGGGAAAAGTCAAAAATGGTTGTCTGAAAATTTCTACGACTTCACCAGTCCAAATGTTTGGCCTCCAAACTCCCCAGACCTTAACCCCATAGATTATTTTGTATGGGGCGCAGTTGAAAAAGACACCAATCGCACTTCCAGTAATACAAAAGCCCAGTTAATGGATAAAATTAAAACAGTTTTTGCGGCCCTTCCCAGGGAGACTGTAGCATCAGCTTGTTCGAGGTTCCGAAGCAGAATTGAAGCTGTGATCGATGCTAATGGTGGTTATTTTGAGTAAATCTTGTTGATAGTATTGTAATTAACTCTGCCTGTAATGTTTTTTTGTCAATTCATTAAATTTAATAGATACAAAGAAGATTTTCTTTTTCCTTACGAAACTGTCAAATTTATCCCGAACACCCTGTACATGATTCACAGCACACCCTGTCTCATTATTTAATAGCCATACCTCGCACTCGTATTCTAGAATGTGTAAACAGAGTTAACTGAAGATAGTTACCATTCTGGAAATGAAAAGATTGAAAGGATGATAAAGATACATACAAGATGCAGTAGAAATGCTTTAAAAAATAAAACAGCTGATCAATTCAGAAACCTGATAAATTAAAAAAAAAATTAATAAGCAACTAATAATGAAATATTAATTTGTATATCCCTTAAGGTATATGCAATAAAATGATACTATAAAAAATATTAGTTTCTTATTTTACTTACCATCGAGATATAAATGTTCTTGTATAATATTCTGAAGAACTTGATTCTTTCTATCTTGCAAATGACGCTTGAGAAAGTTGTATGTATCTCTAGACATGCGTACAGTGAACTGTCCCGATCTATATAAATGAACAATATATAAAGAACTACACAGAAATTTGGTTCTCAGTCAAGGTGATTTTTAGTAAAGTACAATGAACAAAGTTTGTATAATCTAAAATACACACATCCACATGGAGTACATTACTTAATGGTGTTTGTTATTTAGGATTACAACCAGAATCATTAAGACTATGATGCATATGTATCATGTCTGTAAACTGTGCATTTTTCTTCTTGATTTGATGTTTTCTGGGACAAAAAAACAAAACAAAAACACTTGAATTTCTCCTTAATGAATAATAATACAGTTGATTCACACTATAGTGAACCTAAAGAGATTAAAAAAAAAAGTTTGATATAGCTATTTCAAGGTTCACTAATATGAATTTGCAATTTCATTCTATGACACATATTATGCAACTGCTGGCCTTGCTGGATGTTATATTACATGTAAAAGCTGGACTAAAATCTTTCTCATTATTCATTGATATTCAGTAGTATTTCAGGTACAATCTTGAATTTTTCATTATTTCACCACTTGCCCATTATTCCCACTGCTACTGAGCCTAGATGAATCAATTGCATTGTCACCCACAGAGAAAGCCAATCTCCTGGGATCATACTTTTTCTCAAATGACTGCATAGATAATTTTGGTAGATGTCCCCCAATCATTCCAAACACCTCCTCCTGATCTTTCACCAGGAAGTAATCAGAAAAATCCTGTCCAAATTGGATACAAAAACGTTTAGTGGCCCTGACAGCAATCCTACAATTGTCCTGAAGATTTGTGCTCCTATACCAGTGATGGCGAACCTTTTTACCCAGGTGCATCAAACATCTTTTTTTTTTTAAATGCTGACGTTGTTGATGTGCCACTTGCATACATGCATTATAAATTTAACTACATAATCATAGATGGTGACTTATACATATCATATTAGGCTATTTATTTAATAGGACATTGATATAAAAATCTATGAATTCATATTATACAATTAATTTAATAAAGTGAAATTACAAACTTACATTACGTTTAATGACTTTTCTGTTGCTGAGTACTGGTAGAAAGTTGCTTTATAGAAGGGATACAGTGTGTACATTTTAATGCTACAAAGGCAGCGCTGAAATCATTGCTCAATCTATTTCTCCCTTTCGATTTGATATTATTTAAGGCAGAAAATAGAGTTTCACAAGAGTATGTTGAAGAGAAAATTGTTAGAAGAGCTTTAGCAAAGATTTTAAGAGTTTAAAAGTTTTCGGGAAGGCTATTTCACGCGCTTAGAATTTTTACATGCAGTATCATGCAGACGTTGCCGCTCAAGTTCTAATTCATTTCTAAGAGCAATAAACTTTCTTTTCCAGATCGGTTTACACTGGAAGTCGGCTAGTTGCATTTCTAGATCTTTTAATTCAACCACTCAAAGCCATCTAATTTAAATTCCATTAATTCTGTTTCATCAGGATAGTTTATGAATTGGACTGTTTGTTCCAACATTTGAAATTGCTCAAATCTAGAAGAAAACTGCTCAGTTACTGACTTTAGAACTTCGATAGATTGGTTGATATGTTGTTCACGATTTTCAGGGCTGGTTTCGTTAAAAACAAATTTTCACACTTGGGAAATACTTAAAATTGTTACTTTCTAAATCACGTTGAAATATTTTGAGTTTATTCTCAAAACTCTTGATCGTGCCAAACAGAAAATCTGTCGATGTTATGAAACCTTGCAATTGTATATTAAGTTCATTCAGATGCAATGAAAAATCTGTTAAAAACATCAGCTAATTGAGCCAAGCAGAATCGTTCAACTGAGAAAATTCGTGCTCCATGCCCTTCATATTCAAATATAATTTAATTTCATTTAAACATTCAACAAACCGTTCAAGTACTTGGCCATGACTCAACCATCGAATATTATTGTACATTAATAGACCATTGTACACTGATTCAACTTCGCTTAAAAGTGAACTAAATTCTCATTTGTTTAAAGCCCTGGCAGAAATAAAAATAGTTACCTTTGTCACAATTCTCATCGCATCATTCAAATCCTTTAAGACTGATTTCGCACACAGTATCTCCTGATTACAATACAATGGAAACAAACCAGGAGATGACCAACATATTCTGTAAATTGTTTGATAAACCGACATTACGGCCAACCATATTAGGCATGCCATCAGTTGTAATTGAAAATATTTTCGAGAAATCTGTTTCTCACGGAACACCTTAACAACACAGTCGCATATGTCTTTACCTGTCATGTTTTGAGGTAAATTTTCTAACTTTATCAAGTCCTCGTGCATAGAATCACTGTGAACATACCTTGCAATAATAGCCAATCGAGCTGATGACGTAATATCTGTAGTTTCGTCGAGACAAATGGAAAAACAATGGCATGAGTTCAAGTCTTGTTGTATTTGATTTTCTATACTAGCATTCATTGATATAACCCTGTCTTTAAAATGAAAGAGTTACCATTCCTACTTAATGGTAACTCTTTCATGTGCTTTACGATAGCTTCCTTATTATGAAAGTCCTCAAATAAAAATGGTGCAAACTTTACGAAAGCTTCTTTAATATAATCACCATCACTAAGTGGTTTCCCATGTTCAACAATAGTATGTGAAATACTGTAACTTGCGGCTACCAAATTTGAAGGTTCTGAAACAAATTTAATTAAAGTTCCTGATTGTGATTCTGCCAGTTTTAGATGTTGCGATATGTATTCTTTGCGTTCTTCAAAAGATTTTTCTAGGAGCCATTTGTGCTTAATTTCACAACGTCTTCTTACATTCCAAGTTCTACTCACAGACAGCTCACCACACAATTTACAGAGAACTTTATCGCCTCTATCAATAACACCATATTGTTCAGTCCAGGCATCTTGGAAATTTCTTCCACTTCCTTTCTGTGATAATTTTAGTTTTTTATTAGTGCTAGTGTTGGAACGTCCTTCTTGGCTCTATGGTTTGCCATCTTGTTGTAATGTAGTTCTTAATAAAATCAATGAATTGTTAGTTGATTACTAATCGAAATGTAGGGAAATTTATATTTATACTGCGCCACCCTATATTTAGATTAGTCTATGTAAAATAGTAGAATCAATCTTCAATTAACTTAGCAGTCTCCTTACTCATACAGGCCGAATTTAATATTTTTCATTTAGGGCTCCTGCAAGGTTCGAACTTTTTATGAACGGTGCAATGAAAAAGAATCAGGCATACACAATATTGAAATCAATAAAACAAAACATTTAATACAAGATTATATGACTAATACATAAATTTAACTCCGAAAATAAGATAATACAATTAACTTAGTTCTTCAGGTCAAAACATTCATATTAATTTAGACTTCAAATCTTCAGATACAAAATTCACATTATTCTCTTAATAACAAAGATTGTGCATGCTGATCAATACTACAGAATTTCTTGCTAAATAAATTTGCTGGTATCATTCAGTTACACTCCATATTTAACACTTAGCAAGCACTTATAACATTATTAATCGCGGTAGTTATTGCTTCAAGGGGAATTATTTTCTAACTTCTAATTTCGGCTAAATTCAGTGAAAAGCCACATTAAATGTTAGGACATTCGAGATGGAACTATCACTTAAACCTTCACACTGAAATAAAATAAAATAGGACTGTTCTTACCGGGATTAATCCTTAGCACATCAAATTCAATGTGAGCACATTTCAAACTTATATTCACTTATTAACTCCGATGGAACACTATTCAAAAGAATTCTTCAAGGAGATAACTGAATTATTATTTATCGCGCTACACAATTCTTGACGGGCTTACCATAGGACAGAATAATTTTTCCATGTTTACTACTTTATAACAAATTGAGCTTCGTACAATTCTTCTTTAAAGCGATATAGGAATACATAGTAATTCTAAAACTTAGTGGATTTATTCTGAATCTTCTATTAATCTTCCGGTCTTTCAGTTATCCTATTACAGCACTAAATTCCTATTACTGCCACCACTGACTTTACTCTCAGCTGTCTATACGTTTTCTCCTCGTCTCTGTACACTTCTGAATGCTACTCCCTTGAATTCCCTGCCCTTCAGTGTTCTTGTTTACTTTTTACCTCTCGCTTATATGACTTCCTTCTTCCCGCCTAAAAACTTGTTCACTCCGTCGAACTCTTTAATTTCTCCTCTCCCAATTATCAAAGTTCACGCGTTCTATTTTATTTCTATCTCCATGGCAACGATCAAAACAGAACATAAGCATTAGCATTACATAAGGTTATACCTTTACACTGAGTAATGAAAAATAATAATAAAAATATTATAGTTACTTAAATTTCTCTTTCATTTCATTTACAAATAATACTAATAAAATATATGTTACAATTTATATAAGACACATAAAAGTTACATACATAGAATTCCTCATAATATTATTAAAGGAATAAAGTAATAAGATAAATGTTATTTACTACAGAGTCCTTCCAATAGTATAATATACATTAAAATTATATAATTAAATAATAATTGATAAAATTCAAGGATAATACATGAATAATAAATCTTAAGCAAGGGACTAACAAATAATATGTAAACAAGTCATGCTTAGTATATGGTAGATTATGTTAAATGTCAATGAAGAATAAAAACATGCAAAACAATTTCATTCATAGTTTAACACTAGCTGCCATTGTAAAAGGGTTCACAAATTAAAAAAGAGCACAAAACCACTGTATATAATTATATACAGTGGTAATTAAGCAGTAATAATTAATAAGAACTAACAATTACTGGAAATGAATTATACACCAGCAACTAAAATTACTTAAGTGGTAGACCATGCAAGACTACCACCACTTCTTTCAGCAGGGTTGCCAGATTTATTACTAGTATGTTTGTAGCAACCTTGTTACGTTTTACTCTCTATCATGCTACTAAATAGCAGCTATTTAGTAGGTTGTTGCGACGTCATCATAAGTTGTTACTATTTGCATTATTTAACAAAATTTACTGAATTTATTGCAACTATAAAAATGTTTTCATTATTTACTCAGATAAATTAAATATTTAATGCTGTGAATTATATTTTCTGTTAAAGTAGTTTTAAATATGTTTAGAACTTGCATTACTCAGTCAAGAGACTGGAATGCATGCATGAACGATTTTTTTTTTTTTTGACTTCACACAGAAGTCAAATGAAAACTTTAATATATAAATAAAGAGCCAACAGGCTTCATTTCGGCGATATAAACATTATTTAAATTAAGGGGATATTAGATCCCACATGTGGGATCTAATATCCCCTTAATTTAAATAATGAAAACTTTAATAAGTTATAATATATAAAGCACGTATTTATAAGTTTGTATCATATAATATTGATAATTTTTATAAGTTTTTATAATATCATATGCCTATGCAGAAATTATAATGATTAAGAAAGAAAACAAACTTAAAACGCTCGTTGTTTATAGGCTAGTAATAAAATAAAATAAAATAAAATAGAAATAAGCTAACTACAAAATAAAATAGAAATAGGCTAACTATAAAATATAATTCTTTCAATGAACCGAAACTTCCTTCGCTTTAACTGAGAGCGATCTTACACGATTTATCGCAGTTTTTTCCATCAGAATACCAACATCTTTCAGCATTTTCCAAGGTGTGTCACCTGAAACCCTCAAGTGTGTCAGTGCTGACACGCGTGTCATAGGTTCGCCATCACTGTCCTATACGATGTTGCCTGTTTATGCTCTCTTACTCCACCAGCATCTACCCCACAATTTGGAAATTAGTACATGTCAAACCTATTCACAAGAAGGGTGACAAATCCTTACCGTCAAATTATTGCACAATCTCTCTCAGTCAGTCCTCTCCAAAGTAATGGAGAGAACCATTAACAGCCAACTTCTATTCTTGTAGACAGGTTTATACGTTGGTTATGCATTATTAAATCACTTAAGGAATTGAACAACATAGATAGGAATATAAATTAAATTACACTTTAATAACTATTTCCGATATTTCAGCGTCATGTTGCATTCTTCAAAAGGAACTTACAAAAAAAGGCACGTGCACATAGGCACTACAACACAGTAACTGAGAATGAAGAGATAAAGCTATTGTTCTCCTAAAAGTCCTAATAGTGCCCTCTAGCAGGCGTCAGCCCAACGGCTAAGTGTTCTTGGCCGTTGGGCTGACGGTCTGCTGATGTAAACCTCCCAAATTTGGGGCTGTCGCATACAACCAAATTTGTTGAAGTTTGGAGAGTTTCTTAGGGCTGAGGCTGATTGCATAAATAGCCTTTTGAATTTGTTTTTGAAGTTTTGACCGGGTCTGGCACAAGGACCTATTATGTAAGCTTCCATTATTTGGTTTGTCCCATGACTTCTACAACTGGGTCACCAGTTTGCTCACTGGACACAGGCACTGCATGGTTCCTTACTATAGAACTAATACTGAGGTCCCACAAGTTTCTGTCCTCTCGCCCACCCTGTTTCTTCTATACATTAATGATCTGCTCCAATTGACCACCAGTCCAAGACAGTTTTGCTGATGACAGTATACATTCCTCCTTCTCACTTGACACACCTTGCACCAAACAAACTACCACAACTCACAGAGCTAACAACCTCTGCAAGGCTAAATTCTGATCTCCAAACCATTCTTCGATGGGGCGTGGATAACCTTGTCAATTTCAATCCCTGAAAAACACAGTTCTGCCTTATTTCCCACAAAACAGGATTCAGTACATCAATACCAAAGTGGTATATAAAAGCTGTTTTCTTCTGCAAGGACTGTACAAAGAAAGCTGTAAAGCACCCATTCTTTAATTTAAATTCATGTAATAAATTTAAACAAATTAATTACATAAATTGTAATTAATTTGTTTAAATTAAAAAAATTATTAACTAATTTATTCTATTGTAATTTATTTCTGGATATCTATTAAAGCAGATAGAGTTATTCTCCTGAAGCCAATAGTGCACATAATATCACATGCTTTCAACTGAACTGATGCTCTCTTTTATTTTGTGATTGTGTTCCTAGGCTATGAAACATAGCTGAAAATTCAAAATTCTACAAATAAGATTTAAACATAAGTGATTCATTATTAACAATTATAATGAATTCTTCCACTTACACATTTATATTCCAATTACACACTTACACATACTTACATATTTAGATCAATAATATACGTATCAGTATGTACAGGCACAATTTCCGAGTTCTGTATTTTTGTCTTTTATTGATGCTGTGGTTCAAGTATTCCAATAATCTTTGCAAATTTTAATAAAAATCTCTAAATAAACTTGACAAATTATATTTTTGTCTTAATCCTTATTTTATTCAGTGAGAAAACAAAAGCTCACACATGAAATATCTACATGACTAAGCAATTTGTACATAGCAAGCAGTTGACTACATATCAAGCCGACAAAGAATTCCAAGATTTCCAAGCATATAACTCTTCTTTAGCATGTATAAATGCAAATGCATTCACAATAATAATTCATTCATAAAACATTCTTAATAAATGCAAATACATTTATTAAGAATGTTGTTGGAATTCTCTTTGTAGAGAGTTCCAATCATGTGGTTAAAATTATTTGAATTTAAACTTTTTAAAACCAGATATGGCTTTAATGGAGCTCAGTTTGATGCTAAGAGGCACATTTTGTTTAAAACCTCCATTAGATTTTCTAATTACTAAAAAAATTAATTATAGAATACACCTCCACTTATCTACGGTGATATGGCGATAAAAATACAGAAGTTTAAAAAGTAATCAATTTAAAAAGAAAAAAGTTTCTCATACCCCATAAAACGCTTTGGGGTCCAAGTATGACGCTTTGAGAAACGATGCCCTATAATAACAACAGTATTAGTTTAAGATGAAAATCCAAACGGCTATATTTTCTGGCAAAGTTAATTAAATTAAGGGAATAAAAATCCCTTATTATTTTACATCCAGTATGTGAAACTCTAAGATCGAAAACTACGATCTACGAGTTTCATGCCGAAGATCACCTATTAAAATACACTGTTGTCACGAGCTAGGAAATGAAAGAAATTAATAAATAATTAAGTCTACCTACTCACTGATGAGACCTCAAAAAAGGTTGAAACCGGTCTGGGTAGTGACCTCTCCTCATAATGTAAAGCAGTATTACATCTCCTAGGAGCTGTGTTTTCACATTATGAGAAAATATCAAGGAGAGTGAGGGAGCTTGCTCCACCTTTGCTCCGAGCGGCCTTGGTGCTGTACTACCAAGCGGTCACGTACGCTTGGATTCGTCGATAGTTCTTCAGCATGAAACTCGTAGATAGTAGTTTTCGATCTTAGAGTTTCGCATACTGGCTGTAAAATAATAAGGGATTTTTATCCCCTTAAATTAACATTAGTTCTTTTCAGTACCGAGTTCAGAATTTTGTGGGCTCTTAAGGACACTATCCAAACTGTTAAATCAGTATTCAATAGTTAGATGGATTTGTTATCCATATAAAGTTAAGAGCTGTTCAGAGGTGAAATAAATCCATCCAACCACTGAATGAAGGGGGAAAACCTAATATGTCAACAAAGATTAAGGGTTAGAATTATTCTAACCAGAAATCTTGTCTAGAGATTTGTCTATAATGTCAGGATTCGAAGAAAAGGATTTTGCTTCTGCAAGAAAAAAGCACCAATGATAACCATTCTTCACTGGAGATTAAAACTCCAGTGAAGAATGATTTTGAGAGTTGTAGAAGCAGAAATAGATATTTTGGAAGTTTTGTTCATTTTTGTATTTCAAAGTTCAACCAGAGAGAAAGCTAGCTACACAGATGCAAAAAGTCAAAGAAAAGACAATAGGATGGGAGCTTAATTAGTCGTTTGTCAATCTTGATCAACTAGCAAAGAAATATCGAGCAACCTCTCTCTAAAGAAAGATGACAACCAAAATTAACAGTGACAGAATTCATACTGAGTGCTTATTAGTTGAGAAGTTGGCATGTAACATAGAAGTTTACTGTTAATGGATTTCCCCATTACTTTACAAAAGAATGAAGTAAGAGTAATAAGACAGTAATGTGATGGTATAGAAATGTCCTTCTTAAGAATAGGCTGGATATAGGATAATTTTCAACAGCAAGTTAAATACTAATAAAATAAGAATATTATTTTTAGAGGAACCTGTGCCATAGTATAATTATTAAAGAACACGTAAGTCCACAGTAATAACTAAGGTACAGATATTTCATACTAAAACTAATAGTACATCTTCAGTGTTACAAACAGATAGGAATGGAATACAAGTAACGAACATTTGGTGGATCACCTATTAAAATACATTGTTGTCATGAGCTAGGAAATGAAAGAAATTAATAAATAATTAATATTTAAGATAATTGGTTTTTTAATGATTTCATAAAATAAAAGTCTCCCAGATCACTATTATAATATTGTAATCAATATTATATTGATTACAACAATATAATATTGATAATAATGAAAGACAACACAAAACAGGAGTCAACTTTGGGGCATAAACCTTCAGAATAAGAAAAAAATGCCATTATGACTAGAAGACTGGATTAGACAAGCTGATTAACTTTGTTTTCTGACAAAAAGGTAGAGAGAAATTGGAATGTTGAGTTAAGAATAGGAGGACATTTACCAAATGATCAGTACAAGAAAGACAGAAAAAAAACACTATTTTTTTTTAATTTATATTTATATATATTTTTGCTATTAACAATACATGCAAAAGGCTGAGGTGCATCACAACTAACAGCTTAGGCAAGGGACCATAAATGTCGGCCATTTAGACATTAAGCCAACGCTGATTTTGGCTCATCAAAATCGGCATTGGATGTGATGATAATTTATTTATCATCACATCCAACATATCACTATTTCAAGCTTTAGTACAGACAGAAAATGAAATTAATGATTTTGATCAAAGCCAGTTGCAATATGCTTGATTTTTCTCTTGAAAAGCTTTACAACAATCTGGTATGATAGAAAGTCAGCTGAATAAATTTATATGGATAAATAAAGAAATTAGTCAAAACACTAAATTAGCTATATAGAAGACAGTGTTTGAACCAATTTTAACTTATGGATCTCAGAGCTAGGTTAGAAATAAAACACTCGATCAAAGACTAGAGACCTTTGATATACGAGTTCTGATATGGATAAGTGGAGTTAACAGATGGCATCAATGGTATATCACATTAAAAATGAGAATATTAGGAAAGAACTTGCATTGTTAGCATTCAGGAATATGTTAGGAGAGATAATCTCAGGTGGTATGGGAACTTAAATGGAATGGGAGAGGTAAGATTAGACAGGAAAAAGACCCAGAGGAAGACCAATATGCATATTGATTAATATAGTAAAAAGTGCATCAAAAGTAAGAAATATAAGAGCTGATAATGTCAAAGTCTTGACAGATAACAGATTAATTTGGAAGAAAATTGTCGATCAGAAGTTAGTAGTGGTGTAGGTTTTTCATATGCTAATATATGCTAACACATAGGATAACATAATTATACTGTACATTCCCCTGAAGTATCAGGAATCTGATGATGATGAAAAGCTTTGGCACACCACCTGGGAAACTGAAGCTTAGATGAAGGATAAGAATTTAAAGAGGAATTGGGAATAAAAGTTTCCATACATGTTTCAGTGATGATAATTTCAGTCACTTAACCAGATACTAGATTAGCTACTTGACAATAATAATCCAATCAAGGAAATGTAGCACAGAAAAGCCAGATTGTGATCTGAATTACTAATACTTCTCGTGGTGAGAAAGACAACTTTTCATGGAGGTAAGTTAGTTTGTTTCATACAGAGGTGGAGGGTTTTTTTTCTCCCCAAAATTCTAGTTTTTCATCTCTGAAAACACATATCTACATACATAGAATATGATTGGACAAGAAAGACAACAGGAAACCACTTTATTCTATAATAATTCCTAGTAATATAGCATTGTTACCCAACTGTTAGGTTGAGGGAACACATGCTTGCATGCTAACTTTTTCATGGAGATATGGAATGTAATATAGTTCTGTTGCACAAGGGTGGTGCAAAAACTGATGTGTCTAACTACTGACCTATTAATATTTCTGGTGCGGTAGTGAAGATTTTAGAGAAGTTAGTAGGAACTCACATACAGAAATGGGTAAACAATCATTCTATACTCTGCAGGGAACAGCATGGGTTTACTAAAAAAAAAGGTCATGTTTTAGCAATCTGCTCATAATTTATAACAATGTTATGGCTGAGTTGGATAAAGGGAATGGATACACTATGATAATGTTGGATATTTCTAAGGCATTTGATAGGATACCACACGATAGGCTGTTGTGTAAACTGGAGAATATGGGATTGGAACAATCTATTGACTTGGATCAGGAGATGGTTGATAGACAGATATCAAAAAGTGGTATACAGTGCGTGTGAATCTGCCAGATTTAAGGTAACCAGTGGTGTACCTCAGGGTTCAGTCCTTGGGCCATTATTGTCCAATCTATACATTAATGACTTCAAGCAGGGTCTATCATCAGATTTGCAATTGTTTCCTGATGATGCGAAGAGAGGCAGGGCAATCAGGGATGCAACTGATATTCAGCAATTACAAAATGATTTGAATTGACTGGAAATCTGGGCAAACGAAAATGGCTGTCAGTTTAATGTTAGTAAGTGTAAAGTTATGCACTTTGGCGTGATTAGAGTTTCAGTGGCATATTATATTAGCGGGGTTATGCTACAAGAAACTGAAGAGGCAAGGGATCTTGGTATATTGGTGGATAAGAATTTAAAGTTCAAAGGTCACATAACAAAAGTTGCAAATACAACTCAGAGGATAATTTCTATGTTGAAGCGAACCTTGATATGTAAGGATAAGGAATTAATTTTGCCTCTTTATAAGGCTTTAATGAGACCACACTTGGATTACTGTGCGCAGATTTGGTCTCCCGGGTTCCAAGGAGATAAAGCTGTGGAAAGTGCAAAGAAGAGTTACAAAGATTATATCCGGATTATGGGATTTAGATTATAAGGACAAATTGCGAGTACATGGATTACAGCCTTTGGTTAACAGGAGAAAGAGGAGTGATATGATAGAGGTCTATAAACTTTTGAATGGGTGTTATAGCATTTCAAATTATGAAATTTCCGTTATATGGAAGGCAGGGGGCATCCATGGAAATTAAGGTTGTTCTCAGTCAAGAAAGGGGTAAGAGCTAGGTTTTTCTCCCAGAGAGCAGTGAGTGAGTGGAATAATTTGCCCTTACAGGTAGTAAGTGCATTTAGTATAAATTAATTTAAGAGAAGGTATGATAGCTGGGTTGGGTAATTTACAGCCTCCTTTGATGAATCCTTGACTACCTGGAGGTCTCACAGATAATAATAATATTTGAAAACAATGCATTAACTCCCCCCCCCCCTCACACACACACCATTTGGCTATGCTATGAGAACGATGTGTTTGCAATTTGGCCACATGGCCGGGATACCTTACATACTTTCCTTTCCCATTTGAACAGCCAACATCCCAGGATCCAATTCATGACAGAAATAGAAAGTAACAACATTCTGCCCATCCTAGACACCCTAGTTATAAGACAATCAAATGGATCCCTCAAGTCTACAGAAAACCCACACACACACACACAGGTAGATGCATCCATCAATAGTCACTTAACCCCTACCCCGACAATTTGGGAATATAAAAACCTTTGTCCACCAGGCAGAAATAATTTGCTCAGACAGCAATGAACTCAACACAGAACTCGCACTTTATTGGCCAATGGCTACATCTTCTGCCAAACAGAAAGAATTTTAACACCATGTACCCACAACAACCCTCCCCCCCCACACACACACACCAAACATAGATTACAGCAAATCTATCGCCATTCCCTATATTTGTGGCATTTCAGAAAAGGTGGCCCAGATATTAAAAAAGCACAATCTTGTGACCACCTATAAATCACATAAAAAGCTAGCAGCCCTTATAAACTCCCTCAAAGACCAGTTACAACCTCTGGAGTTATCTGGAGTTTAATAGGAACCTTGCAGCTGCAAACCTTTCTTACTATGGACATACAGGTAGGACAGCCAGCATCCGTATATCAGAGTACCAGGATTACACCACTATTGCTGCTCAGGATTGGCAGACCATGCCCTGGATACCCGGAACAGGATCCATTGGAAAAAAGATACCTTACTCCATCAAAACAAATTCGAGTTTGAGAGGATTTCCTCGAATCGGCTGCAGCTCACCAATTATCCCACCTAAACAAATATAGTTGTATCAGACTCCCCCCCCCCCCATACGGAAAAACCCTCATCTGAAAACAGCCCAATGACCAAAAACACCTAACCTAAGCCAATAGGTGATGTAGTTGTAGGACTTTAGGTCTACCTGTATCTCTCCGGTTTTTTCATCTTTGTTACTGAAGTGCGTATGTGTGCACATGTCTAATACAAGTGTATACTTGATCAAAGATGAGAGACCACAGATGTGAGAATCCTGAGAAAGATTAGAGGCATGAACAGACAGCATCAATGGCAATATCATATTAAAAACAAGGATATTAGGAAAGAACCTGACACTGTCAGCATCCAGGAATGCATTAGCAGAGCTAATCTCAGGTGGTATGGTCATTTAAACAGAATGGACGAGGAAAGATTGGCAAAACAAGTGTTCTCTGCAGGTTGGCAGGAAAACGACCCAGAGGAAGACCAATTTTTTTCATGTAGTACTATATCCTGTACACCCCTTGAGGGTACATGGTAGGAATTTGATGATGCCGATTTGACTTTGGCGAAATATGGGATAATAAATAAATAATTTTATCATCATCATCAAATTTCTGACATGTACCCTCAAGGGGTGTACAGGATATGATAGCACTACATGAAAAATTTACATCATTACTAACTTCCTATCTACAATTTTCTCCAAATCAGTCTATTACTTGTCTAGACTATAACATTATCAGATCTTATTTTTCTATCATCTTAGGCCTTTTGTACCGTACTGATCCACCTATATCTCGGTCTTCCTCTGGGTCGTTTTCCAGCCAACCTGGCAGAGAACACTTGTTTTGATAATCTTTCCTTGCCCATTCTGTTTAAGTGACCATACCACCTAGAATTAGCTCTGCTAATGCATTCCTGGATATTGACAATGTCAAGTTCTTTCCTAATATCCTTGTTTTTAATATGTTATTGCCATTGATGCCATCTGTTTACGCCTCTAATCTTTCTCAGGACTCTAATATCTGTGGTCTCTACTCTTTGGTCAAGTGTTTTACTTCTGACCCAGCTCTCAGATCCATAAGTTAAAACTGGTTTGAACACAGTCTTGTATATAGCTAATTTAGTGTTCTGACTAATTTCTCTCTTATTCCATATAAATTTATTCAGTTAACTTCTTACCATACCAGCTTTGTTGACTCTGATGTCTATTTCCATATTTAATTTACCACTTCACTAAAAATCTTGCCTAAGTAGCTGAAATGTTTTACTTTTCCACAGGTTCTCCGTTCACAACGCAGTTGACATTTTCAACAATTCTACCTATTTTTATTGTCTTTATCATTTTATTGCTCACCTTCACACCATATCTATTACAACAGTTATTCAATTTAGTCAGGGAATCTTGCAAACTTGTTGCGGATTTATTAAGTATAACATCATCCACATAAAGCAAACAGCTGACATTAACATCTCCAATTCTGATATCATGTTTAATACCACTTCCCTTCATAATGTGATCCATATAGATAATGAATAACAGAGGGGATAATGTACATCCTTGTCTCACACCAGATTTAACATTAAACCATCTTCTGTACTTCTTCAATTCTAACCGCTAACGTACAACTCAAATAAAGACTAAGTATTGCTTGATATAATGCCCCACTGACACCATATAAAACTGTAGTGTATTGAATAGCTTTTCTCTCTGGCGCCTTGAATGCCTTTTCCAGATCGACAAAACTTAAATACAGATCTTTGTTATATTCCCATGCTTTCTCAATTATTTGCCATAAAGTGAAAATCTGATCCTGGTAGCCTCTATTTTGCCTGAATCCAGCTTGTTCTTCACCAAGCTTTTCTTTCCACAATTCTTCTCAACCGTTTCTCAAGTATGCTTGCATAAATCTTGCCAGGAACACTCAGTAGGGAAACTTCTCTGCAATTCTCACATTCAGTTTTATTTCGATTTTTATATATGGGTACTATGAGAGCTATATTCCAATCATTAGAAATTAGTCCCTCTGTTCAGGCTTTCTGAACTATACAGTGCAGCCACTTTAAGACTTTTATACCACCATACTTCACATGCCTACCTGAATACTCTAGTATTCAGGTAGGCATGTGAACAATCTGTGTGAGAATATTAATGATAGCAAATACTTCTACTTGCTATATCAGTACATTTGGTATTACGCATGCTATCTGCCATGGACCTAGGATATAACACATGTGGTACCATAGAATGTGATAGCAACAACTAGCAATGTTCCAAAATGCATATATTAAAGAATTTGACATTTGTATTCTGGTTTATCAATTATATTTAACAGTTGTGAAGTTATCAAAAACATCTAATATGTGTAATTAATTGTTAATAGGCTTTTGTTGTGTAAAACTTTTATGTACCACTAGCCCTGATGATGTAAGTCTTATGACATACAAAACTTGTCGTGTTTTAATTGCTTATTTTTATTAAACTCCTTATTTATATTATAATGTAGTCAATACCGAAAACCGAAAACAAGTTAAGATTTTGTTTAGAAAGTTTTTTATTCAATAAAAAATATTATTTTGTACAGTTCTGCAGCTACTTGCTGTGGGCAAGTGTATTTATTGAGGTCTAGTTATGAGACATGCCTACTGGTATGAGGAATATATCAAGGGTATTAACAAATCTACTAATAGGAAAAAGCAGATAGGTCAACATACAGCCTGCAGACTAGGGTGGTTTCAATGGTTTAGTCTCAACAGGAAGAATGCAAAAAAATGTCTCACTTTCTAACCAAGTTCTTTTTTTAAAAAAAAAGAAAGTAGAGACAATGTTATTATTCTGAACTTAAGAATTAAAGCAAAAGTTCAGTCTCAAAAGGTGTCAAAGGATCTACAAATAGCAAGTTATATTCTGTTTACAAGGTCAAATTTAAACTGCTACCTTAGAGCTCTTTCCTAAGGAACAAAAGGGCTATAATTTATATAATTCTTTGGTAAATTTATTATTGCTAAGTACATGAACTCCATCAATTACTTGCATTTCAAAATAATCCTACAAACTTAGACAAAAGCAGCAAGGACTGTTTATTAAAAAAAAAAACTGCCTCTACTGCTCCAATATAGAACAAACCATTACTTAGTTATTCAGAAAGCAATTGTAAATCTCATCAGTTACAAACCATCATATAACTTCCATTTCAAGTAAAGGTTTTGGATTTGCAATGAATCTTCAAACACTTCAAAAGTAAGCATCATGACTATTGTAGAAAGAGTCACCAAATATTTATCTCAGGAGGTTGATTTAAACACCGATTACTGCACCATCCTTATTGCAAGTTTGTTTCTCAAGAAGCAATATTACTACATTGAAAAAGGAAGCCCTTAAAAGTTTACACACAGTCATCCTCAATCAGATGAGAGAAATGATGCATTTATTTTAAAAGGTAAGTTAAACACCAACTATGACGTTATAATCTCATCTATGCTGTTGGACTATTCCACTTACTTAGAAACAGAATTTAACCCTACTTGGTTTTCATATTAGGGGGGTGCTTAAGGGTCAAAGCTATATAACTGAGAGGAGACCACCACATAGTTTTTAAAGGAATGCAGAGAACTGATCAGGGCTTCTGACCTAATGTCCAACCCTCACCTTCTCATGGTGCACCCTAATAGCTATCTACCTGGATACTGAACAAACAAGGATGTGCTAGCAATTTCAGATTTAGCTGAGCAAATTGTATACTTATTGGCTTAAACCAAAATTTCAAATGATGGTACAAATGGAGCTAGCTGAGGAATGGATAAGTACCAGATAGACATGATAGAGGTGACTGAAACAAAAAAGGCAAAAATAGTAAGATCTTTCTGAGCAAAATACAAAATGTTATATTCAAGCAATGACAATCAAGGAAATGAAGGAGTAGCCACAGTATTCAACACTAAATACAAGGCTAATCTTCTTGAATGGCAGACAGTCTCGAGTAGAATGATGTGGACAAATATGAGAATGGGGAACTGGACAATGAGACTCATTTGTGCCTGTGGTCCCACAGAAGGTTCTACTAAGGTAGAAGTGGAGGAATTTTTTGAGACTTTAGAGAAAGCACGTGCATGATGAAAAAAGAAAAATTGGTCCTTGTTGGGGATCTAAATAGCAGAGTAGAAAATGATTGTCAGATATACAAAAATATATTGGAAAAAATTGGAGAAAAGACCAAAGCTAATTTATTTATTTATTCGTATGGAGTTTCCTCCCCCATCCCTATTGGGGCAAGTTGAGCCCCTCATGGGGGGTTAAGTATTTATGGCTGTAGATCCATGTGTGTTCATGGAATCGGTTTGCCTGCTTGTGGGATGATAACCGCAAGATAAACTGGCGGGAAAAAAGTATCGACATCGAGAGAAAGGTTCGAGAGGGAACTTTACCAGATGCGGAGAAGCCTGAAGGAGGAAAACTGAGGTCAATCTGCCATGAGCCGCTTAAGTTGAGTAATGAGGATAACCAGAGGCGATTAACTTAGGAGAAATCGAGCCCAGTCGGACCAGATACAGTGCCGCTCAGTCGAGTCTGCAAATGCCCCGACAGTCGTGATCCTTCGCCCGATCATTCCAGACACTAGGAAAACCTCTCCACACATCCCGCTAGCTGACTCGATGGTTTCATCGGTACTCCGAGACCCTGAAGGAAGGAATTCAAAACACGAGACGGAAAAGGAAACTTAGAATGATGAAGACAAGCAGAGAAGAAAAGTGCACCGGAGAAAAGAAGGAGTTCATGTGAGTCATTTTATTATACACTGTTAAACTTGTGATGTAAGAGAAATTCCAAATGGACTGCTAGGATTGATAGAATAAGTATGTATGTATTTATGTATTGTATGTATTCCTAATATCTTTTGTGCTGATGTGTTTATTTTGTTGTTTAAGTCATGCCATTATTTGAAATTGAGGTTAAGATTTAAGCTGAAGTGAATATTATAAACTAATTGAATAATTACAAGATATTGCTTTAAGAGTTTTATAATTTGCATAACTAGAACTGAGATTACAGAGGGAAATTCCCCTGATTTATGTATTGTAATATTCTCTAAATTTTGTAGCTATTAAACATGTTTGTTAATTATAATCAAAGAGTGTTGTCTGATCTCACTTTGCAATGCACTGATCCCAAATAATTCGATCCTATAGGCAGGAAACTAAAAGATAGTTAAAGGTTATGAAAGAGTACTAATAGAAGCCACGACTGTAAAAATTAGTTTTTTGGGATAAGAGAGGACATCATTGTTTATGATTAGGATCTACCGGAAGTTCTAATATTCCTTGTACCACATCAAGGTGTGGTGGCGCAGTCAGAAAATAAAATAAATTTCCATTGCTCTCAGGTGAAAAGAGTATGGAGTCACCAAAGGTAGAATATTAATTGAGAGAAAGAGTACAATAATAACCAGATAAGTAAGCACAACACAAGTTAATACAACATCCCAGCGTAGATGGGATAAAACAATAATAAACAAAAAACAAAAAGAATGAACAACATATATTTACAAGAGGATGACCAAGATATAAGTGGATTGATAGAGTAAAAAGTGCCATAGAAGACAGAACTATAACATCTTATAATGCTTGGAGTTTTGACTGATAACAGATTGATTTGAAGAAAAATTGTTGATAGGTAGTTCTTCATGTAGTGCTATCATAATATCCTGTACACTCCTTGAGAGTGCATATCAGGAATTTGATGATGTTGATAATAATATTTCTTATATTATTTATTATAACATTTCCTATTTATCTACATCCCATGCCAATTATTGTTTGATCTGCTTCTATTATGTATAATTATAAAAGATAACATTGTGGCTTATGTCACAGAAAAACTATATCATAAACAGCTACTCCCTAATGCTATGCTGAGTGCTGATGTGAGGTTTAATGCTACATTTCTTTTATAATGTAATCTATATAGCTGATGAATAAGAGTTTAGATGGAGTGCACACCTGTCTTAAACCTGATTTTACATCAAACTACCTTTTTATATTTCATGTGTTTCATTCATTTCTGACTGTTGACTTACAACTTTAATATAGACTATTTTGCCTGTATCATGTTCCATTTACTCCATGTAATTGTAGAGTTTTATATTCACAACTGTTTGTCATAACACGAATATTTTATGTAGACAATATCTGTTTGGCCTGAAACCCAAAACTTCATCAAAAAATAATATAGATTACATAAAAAATTAATAGAATCCTACACCATTATAATGTTATTGCCACTTTTAAACATCCTTTAAATTTAAAAAAACATATTCAACTCCTCTAAGGATCCCCCCACCCTTCCACTGGCACATCCTGGAGTTTATTGCATCTATTGCACCTGTAAATTACCTTATACTGGGGAAACCGAACGCACAATCCTATCCGTAAAAAAGAGCACAAGCAACACATTAAATTTAACAATTTTGATGAAGGCCTCTCGGATCACGCTCTTAACACCCTACACCAAATTGATTAGAAAAATGCTTGTTACATCATACAAAAACCTGGTATGAACGGAAATTTAAAAGAAGCCTGTGAAATTTTGATTAACCACCCCAATCTTAACAATAATGGTGGCATAAAAATCCCAAGAATTTGGACGGCACACATTCAGCCCACTTAGTTTCCAGTAAACCCTGACTTTAGGTCTCTAAGCAATTTTTCAGCTTTTATTAGCCACTATCCATACCAGTTGGTGGTAATTTATATGTATACTTATATAAGTATTTTTTTTTTCATTTTTATTTATTATTTATTAATTTTTTCCTTTTTTTTGTAATCATGTTGCTCTCCAGCTTAATTTAATTTTGTAACCTAATAGTATCTGGTACTGTGGCACTGCTTCAAGCTCTTTGCTAAGCTTGTCATAATTCCCTACCTTAAAGTTCAACAAATACTGCACTCTTTCTTAACTGAGACCTCCACTTGCCTGGTCACCTTTCATGTCAGGACTGCATGATCACTCTCAACAAACACAGGCAGTATGGTCACTTCATTTGTAAAGACATCCTCTAATACTATTACCATGTCTAATACCTTTTATCAAGCCTTCTCCATCACATGCTACCTAAGATGGTTCAGTAGCTCTATGAATTCCCCTTCATTCTTCCCATGCACTTCATTTTCTTCTGTCTGATCTATGTTCCCTTAAATAAAGTCACCTATAATAATTACCTTATACCCACCAAGGTAATTTGATAAATTTCATAATTGCTAGCTTGCCTAGCAGATAGGATTTGTGGTTTAAAGTTTGATAAGTTGTGAATTTGAATCTCACTATAGCATAGGTATTTACAGTTGTCTTCAGGTGTTAGATGATCATTATTCAGCCCACCATGTTGCCTGTTAGAGGACCAAAGTTTGTAAATGTTCTAGAACTAGTTAAGTTTTGGCTTGATATGATAACATTTGTATGAATGAATTTAAATTCAAAAATTTGTCAGTGGCAAAATAATATGAAAATGCTTTATCTTTATTTTTTAACAGAAAAAGAAGCATAAAAAAGATCCTGTTCTTTCAAAGAAATCCAGAAGTGATCCCAATGCTCCTCCAAATAATAGAATCCCTCTTCCTGAACTGTGAGTGTTAATTTTTATAATTAAGCATCCATTGTTGATTTAATGTATGTATACACTAGTCCACCGCCTAAACATATCAAAGTAAATGGATGAAGTTTAAAATTAATGATAGCAGAGTATAAAAAAAGGGGTGCTTAAGGGTCAAAGCTGTATAACTGAGAGGAGACCTCCACATAACTTTTAAAGGAATGCAGAGAACCGACCAGGGCTTCTGACCTAATGTCCAATCCTCACCTTCTCGTGGTGCACCCTGTTGGGTATCTACTTGGGTACTGAATGGACGAGGATGGGCTGGCAATTTGGGATTTAGCCGACCAAATTGTATTCTTAATTGGTTAAACCAAAATATAGAATGATGGTACAACATTACAAAATTTCATGCAGGCTGGGGCGTCGCCCGGTTAAACAAGGCCCCCGTTGTTTTCGTCAGAGAACCAGGGCAAACAGCGAAAAGTCAGCTACAGGAACAAATCTGAAAATAAACCCCAACTCAATATCACCAGAGTTAAAGATCAGTACTATCAATGTAAGAAGCCTGAATGGCAAAGAAATGGAGCTAGCTGTGGAATTAGATAAGATCGCCATAATAGGGGTGACTGAAACAAAAAAGACCAAAACTGGTGAGATCTTTCTGAGCAATAAATACAAAATGTTATATTCAGGCAATGACAATCAAGGAAAAGAAGGAGTAGCCATAGTATTCAACACAAAATATGAGGCTAATCTTCTTGAATGGCAGGCAGTCTCAAGTAGAGTAATGTGGGCAAATATAAGAATGGGGAACTGGACAATGAGACTTATATGTGCCTATGGTTCCACAGAAGGTTCTACTAAGGTAGAAGTGGAGGAATTTTTTTGAGTCTTTAGAAAAAGCAACTAACACAATGAAAAATTGGTCCTTGTTGGGGATCTAAATAGCAGAGTAAGAAATGATTGTGAGACATACAAAAATATTTTGGGAAAATTTGGAGAAAAGAGCAAAGCTAATAATAATGGCAAATATCTGTTGGATTTCTGCTCAGGACAACGACTGGTTATTACTAACACCATGTTCCAACATAAAAATGTGCACAAATTCACATGGAGAGAAGAGGCTAGGAATAAGAAAAGTCTCATTGACTATGTTATTGTTGATAGTGTTGTTTTCTCCCTGGTGCAGGACACCAGAGTGTACAGAGGATTTGAAATTGGAAGTGATCACTATTTAGTCTTGAGCAGGATAAAATTGAATTTCATATTGAAAAGAATAACATGTAAGAAAGTTGAGCAGCTCTCAGATGTGAACTATAGACTAAAATACACAAAGATTATTGAAGAAAAAATGAAAGAGTTTGAGAACAGGAATCAAACCTTGGAGATTCAGTGGCAAACTCTGAAGAAAACATTGATTGATTCTGCTAGAGAGGCATGTGGTGAGGTTGTCTGTAAGGATAAAAAAATCAGAACTCCCTGGTGGACACAGGAAGTTAAAGAGGCAGTGAAGGAAAAGAAGAAATCATATCAAAAGTTCCTGGCAAATAAGTCAGCTTTTACTCTTACAGAATATAGAGACAAATGCAAGAATGCTAAACACTGTGTAAAACTAGCTAAACAAAAGTCATGGGAGGACTTTGGCAAGAATATAGAAAATAAATATCAAGAAGGTGGCAAAATATTCTGGAGGTTGTTGAAGAAGCTTAGGAATGGAGGAAAGAGTGCTGTAAAAGGAGTTAGAGATGATAAAGGTGACATGAAAACAGGAGAAAACGATATCCTTGAAGTATGGAGTAATTACTTTGAAAAATTGCTAAATGAAACAAGCAGTGATGACAGCACAGTGATAAAAAACACTGACCAGGCATGCAGTCAGGGATACATATCCATATTTGAAGTAGAAAAAGCCATCAAAGGCTTGAAATGTGGAAAGGCAGCAGGAGTAGATGATATTCGACCAGAAATGCTGAAGTATGTGGTATAAAAGTCTTACAGTGGCTGCACTGCATAGTTCAGAAAGCCTGGACAGAGGGACGAATTCCCGATGATTGGAGTAGAGCTCTCATAGTACCCATATATAAAAAGGGAAATAAAACTGCATTTGAGAATTACAGAGGTATTTCCCTACTGAGTGTTACTGGCAAGATCTATGCAAGTATACTTGAGAAACGGTTGAGAAGAATTGTGGAAGAAAAGCTTCGTGAAGAACAAGCTGGATTCAGGCCAAATAGAGGCTGTCAGGATCAGATCTTCACTTTACGACAAATAGTCGAGAAAGCATGGGAATATAACAAAGATCTGTATTTAAGTTTTGTTGATCTGGAAAAGGCATATGACAAGGTGCCAAGAGAGAAGCTATTCAATACGCTGCAGTTATATGGTGTCAATGGGGCATTATATCAAGCAATACTTAGTCTTTATTTGAGTTGTAAGTCAGCAGTTAGAATTGAAGGAAGTACAGGAAGATGGTTTAATGTTAAATCTGGTGTGAGACAAGGATGTACATTATCCCCTCTGTTATTCATTATATGGATCACATTATGAAGAAAAGTGGTATTAAACATGATATCAAAATTGGAGATGTTAATGTCAGCTCTTTGCTTTATGCGGATGATGTTATACTTCTAAATAAATCTGCTACAAGTCTGCAAGATTCTCTGACTAAATTGAATAGCTGTTGTAATAGATATGGTATGAAGGTCAGCAATAAAAAGACAAAGACAATGAAAATAGGCAGGATCATTGAAAATGTCAACTGTGTTGTGAATGGAGACCTGTGGAACAAGTAAAACATTTCAGCTATTTAAGCACGATTTTTACTGAAGATGGTCAATTAAATATAGAAATAGACAACAGAATCAACAAAGCTGGTATGGTGGGAAGTCAACTGAATAAATTCATATGGAATAAGAGAGAAATTAGTCAGAACACTAAATTAGCTGTATACAAGACTGTGTTCAAACCAGTTTTAACTTATGGATCTGAGAGCTGGGTCAGAAGTAAAACACTTGACCAAAGACTAGAGACCACAGATATGAGAGTCGTGAGAAAGATTATAGGAATGAACAGATGGCATCAATGGCAATATCATATTAAAAACGAGGATATTAGCAAAGAACTTGACATTGCCAGCATCCAGGAATGCGTTAGCAGAGCTAATCTCAGGTGGTATGGTCACTTAAACAGAATGGGCAAGGAAAGATTAGCAAAACAAGTGTTCTCTGCCAGGTTGGCAGCAAAACGACCCAGAGGAAGACCAAGATATAGGTGGATTGATACAGTACAAAGTGCTTTAGACGATAGAAATATAAGATCTGATAATGTTGGAGTCTTGACAAGTAACAGACTGATTTGGAGGAAAATTGTAGATAGGAAATTAATAATGATGTAATTTTTTTTTATGTACTATCATTTCCTGTACACCCCCTGAGGGTACATGGCAGGAATTTGATGATGATGATGATGACATCTCATATAATTATAAGAGTCACATTTTATCGTTTTTCTCCCACACGAGAAACAGAAATAAGGTAGTAATAATATTGTTGAATATGTCAAACTTCATTGCGGCAGAAATTTTTATTACAAAACTTTATAATATATATCTCCGAAACAAGAAATTTGGAACCCATATGACATCAATGTTGGGTGTTGGCAAGGTGAAAATGTTCCCGTTATTATTTATATATTTCATTTATTAACTAGGAGTGGGCTATGCCCAACCCCCCGGTGTTCCGGTCTGGTAGGCCAGTTCTCCTTCAATTGTGATAACTCGAAAGGGAGTTCAGCCCCTGAATTCTGATGACTCGAATTTTGAAAACTCGACGCTCAGGGGGGCTCCTGAGTTTCAAAACATTTCGAAAAACATGACATAAAAAGGCTTACCATTTTATATGTATATAGGGTAGATTTTATTTCATTATTTTTTATTGTTTTGGTGAAATAGTTTACCTGGAATACTCTTTCCAGTTCCTCTTATATTTTATTCCTTCGAAAATATCATTTTGTGTCATAAAAAGAACTTAAAAATTCACCTTCAAGATGAAAAGGAAACAGTTCATTCAGGTATCCCTCTATCAATATTTGTAGTCCTGAAAAGGACTGTTTTGATTGCCTTGAACACAAACATTTTTTATTTCATACTGTTCAGAATTTAAAATTCTTGAACAGTGTGGAACACCTTGAAGCAAGGGTAAACACGCAAAGCAGTTTTACACTCAGGGTGCCAGATTTTTGTTTCCTTTCTGATATTTTTTTTATTATATACATAACATTTGCGTGCAGGTTTTTTTTTATTAGCCGTTGGTGGCAGATTTTCGGGAAAATGGCTGGAGTTAGCAGCGTTCAACCTCAGATGTCTTTCAGGATTGCCTGTTTTTCTGCTTGCTGAAGAAGGCGCATGTGCATGCAGCAATGCTTTCGCAATTTCTATTCTGTACTCTAGATATGTTATGTTAGACAAACATTTTTTCTTGTGCAGGAGGCAACTGTTCCAAATAACAAAATCTAATACATGTCCAAACACTTTACAGAGTAGAATGATAGCTGCTGATCGCACCTGTCGACTCCACCCATAGTGTCGTTGTATGCACACACAGCAATGGGTTTTTCTTTCTTCAAACCATGCTTCTCCACGGATTCCATTGATGGAATGTGCAGGGAAGACAGTAGAAAAACATCTTTTTTGTCTTTCCAACGTAGTGCAAAGACTTTCCCTCGCTGATAAGCTCAGATTTCCCCCTTCGATAACTTTCCTGAAGCCAGATCTGGAGGCATATCTCGCCTTTTTGCATTTACACTACCACAACTATCTGTACAATGCTGTATAAGCAAATCAGCGAGTTCAGGACACATATAATAATTATCCTTTGTAATGCAGTAACCTTTCCCCAGTAAAAGGTCTCTCAATATCAGACAATATACATAAATAATATGTATATTGTCTGATTTATAATTTGTTAATTTATAATAATCACCACATAGTTTCAGTATCGAAAAATTAAAGTTATGTGGAACAATTACTAGAGAAAAATAACAAATTAAATAAAAACTGTACCTATGTTTCATAACAGTTTTCAGGTGTGTGATAGTAATGCCACGGGGGGGTTAAACTATCAGAGACGAAATAAAGTTCAGTTCTATTGTGAAAGGAAATGAAATTTTGATATACATATTTTGAATGATAAAAATAAAAATAAGCAAATCTATCGCTTACTTTAAAAATTGGAGAATAAAATATCTGAATTATGCAGAAGGGGTGCTTAAGGGTCAAAGCTGTATAACTGAGAGGAGACCTCCACATAGCCTTTAAAGGAATGCGGAGAACCGACCAGAGCTTCTGATCTAATGTCCAATCCTCACCTTCTCGTGGTGCACCCTGTTGGGTATCTACTTTGATACTGAACGAACGAGGATGGGCTGGCAATTTGGGATTTAGCCGACCAAATTGTATTCTTATTCGTTAAACCAAAATAAAAAATGATGGTACAACATGACAAAATTTCATGCCGGCTGGGGCGTCGCCCGGTTAAACAAGGCCCCCGTTGTTTTCGCCAGGGAACCAGGGCGAACAGCGAAAAGTCAGCTACTGGAACAAATCTGAAAACAAACCCCAACTCAACATCACCAGAGTTAAAGATCGGTACTATCAATGTAAGAAGCCTGAATGGCAAAGAAATGGAGCTAGCTGAGGAATTAGATAAGTACCAGATCGACATAATAGGGGTGACTGAAACAAAAAAGACCAAAACTGGTGAGATCTTTCTGAGCAATAAATACAAAATGTTATATTCAGGCAATAACAATCAAGGAAAAGAAGGAGTAGCCATAGTATTCAACACAAAATACGAGGCTAATCTTCTTGAATGGCAGTCAGTCTCAAGTAGAGTAACGTGGGCAAATATGAGAATGGGGAACTGGACAATGAGACTTATTTGTGCCTATGGTCCCACAGAAGGTTCTACTAAGGTAGAAGTGGAGGAATTTTTTGAGGCTTTAGAAAAAGCAACTGACACAATGAAAAAGGAAAAGTTGGTCCTTGTTGGGGATCTAAATAGTAGAGTAGGAAATGATTGTGAGACATACAAAAATATTTTGGGAAAATTTGGAGAAAAGAGCAAAGCTAATAATAACGGCAAATATCTGTTGGATTTCTGCTCAGGACATGGACTGGTTATTACTAACACCATGTTCCAACATAAAAATGTGCACAAATTCACATGGAGAGAAGAGGCTAGGAATAAGAAAAGTCTCATTGACTATGTTATTGTTGATAGTGATGTTTTCTCCCTGGTGCAGGACACCAGAGTGTACAGAGGATTTGAAATTGGAAGTGATCACTATTTAGTCTTGAGCAAGATAAAATTGAATTTCACATTGAAAAGAATAACATGTAAGAAAGTTTTAAAGCGAATAAAAGTTGAGCAGCTCTCAGATGTAAACTGTAGACTAAAATACAGAAATATTATTGAAAAGAAAATGAAAGAGTTTGAGAACAGGAATCAAACCTTGGAGATTCAGTGGCAAACTCTGAAGGAAACATTGATTGATTCTGCCAGAGAGGCATGTGGTGAGGTTGTGTGCAAAGATAAAAAAATCAGAACTCCCTGGTGGACACAGGAAGTTAAAGAGGCAGTGAAGGAAAAGAAGAAAGCATATCAAAAGTTCCTGGCAAATAAGTCAGCTTTTACTCTTACAGAATACAGAGACAAATGTAAGAAAGCTAAACAGTGTGTAAAACTAGCTAAACAAAAGTCATGGGAGGACTTTGGCAAGAATATAGAAAATAAATATCAAGAAGGTGACAAAATATTCTGGAGGTTGTTGAAGAAGCTTAGGAATGGAGGAAAGTGTGCTGTAAAAGGAATTAGAGATGATAAAGGTGAAATGAAAACAGGAGAAAAAGATATCCTTGAAGTATGGAGTAATTACTTTGAAAAACTGCTAAATGAAACAAGCAGTGATGACAGCACAGTGATAAAAAACACTGACCAGGCATGCAGTCAGGAATACATATCCATACTTGAAGTAGAAAAAGCCATCAAAGGCTTGAAATGTGGAAAGGCAGCAGGAGTAGATGATATTCGACCAGAAATGCTGAAGTATGGTGGTATAAGAGTCTTACAGTGGCTGCACTGCATAGTTCAGAAAGCCTGGACAGAGGGACGAATTCCCGATGATTGGAGTAGAGCTCTCATAGTACCCATATATAAAAAGGGAAATAAAACTGAATGTGAGAATTACAGAGGTATTTCCCTACTGAGTGTTCCTGGCAAGATCTATGCAAGTATACTTGAGAAACGGTTGAGAAGAATTGTGGAAGAAAAGCTTGGTGAAGAACAAGCTGGATTCAGGCCAAATAGAGGCTGTCAGGATCAGATCTTCACTTTACGACAAATAGTCGAGAAAGCATGGGAATATAACAAAGATCTGTATTTAAGTTTTGTCGATTTGGAAAAGGCATATGACAAGGTGCCAAGAGAGAAGCTATTCAATACGCTGCAATTATATGGTGTCAATGGGGCATTATATCAAGCAATACTTAGTCTTTATTTGAGTTGTGAGTCAGCAGTTAGAATTGAAGGAAGTACAGGAAGATGGTTTAATATTAAATCTGGTGTGAGACAATGATGTACATTATCCCCTCTGTTATTCATTATCTATATGGATCACATTATGAAGGAATGTGGTATTAAACCTGATATCAAAATTGGAGATGTTAATGTCAGCTCTTTGCTTTATGCGGATGATGTTATACTTCTAAATAAATCCGCTACAAGTCTGCAAGATTCTCTGACTAAATTGAATAGCTGTTGTAATAGATATGGTATGAAGGTCAGCAATAAAAAGACAAAGACAATGAAAATAGGCAGAATCATTGAAAATGTCAACTGTGTTGTGAATGGAGAACCTGTGGAACAAGTAAAACATTTCAGCTACTTAGGCACAATTTTTACTGAAGATGGTAAACTAAATATAGAAATAGACAACAGAATCAGCAAAGCTGGTATCGTGGGAAGTCAATTGAATAAATTCATATGGAATAAGAAAGAAATTAGTCGGAACACTAAATTAGCTGTATACAAGACTGTGTTCAAACCAATTTTAACTTATGGATCTGAGAGCGGGGTCAGAAGTAAAACACTTGACCAAAGACTAGAAACCGCAGATATGAGAGTCCTGAGAAAGATTAGAGGCGTGAACAGATGGCATCAATGGCAATATCATATTAAAAATGAGGATATTAGGAAAGAACTTGACATTGTCAGCATCCAGGAATGCGTTAGCAGAGCTAATCTCAGATGGTATGGTCACTTAAATAGAATGGGAGAGGAAAGATTAGCAAAACAAGTGTTCTCTGCCAGGTTGGCAGGAAAACGACCCAGAGGAAGACCAAGATATAGGTGGATTGATACGGTACAAAGTGCCTTAGACGATAGAAATATAAGATCTGATAATGTTGGAGTCTTGACAAGTAACAGACTGATTTGGAGGAAAATTGTAGATAGGAAGTTAGTAATGATGTAATTTTTTCATGTAGTACCGTCATATCCTGTACACCCCTTGAGGGTACATGGCAGGAATTTGATGATGATGATGATGATGATGAATTATGCAGAAAAATATAAATTTAAATCATAACTGTTAATTTCATTTTGTAATGACCAATTATACAAGGAAACCAAGAAAGTGAACGTACAAAGAAGAGTAGATTACTATACAACATGAAGAAAAAATTTAGTAATATGATTAAAGAATTTCATGTTATTCTCTATAAAGCAAAGTTGCTCAAGCGTATCCTAAAGGAAATCTGTGAAGTATTATTCGATTTCGAAGGTTTTGTACAAAAAGAAAAATACTATAAACTGGAACGTCGGCAGCCAGTTTTCTTTTCTTTTTTTAAAAGAATATTTCAAATAATTATCGTGAATTAATTTCTTCGAGAACAAAGAAAAATCTTTTGTCTAGTAAGCGATTAGAAAAAAATTAGCGCAGCAAAATAAAAAATTTAATTGATTCTCGAAGGTCTTCTTTGTTCACTTAAATATTTTTAAGTGAACAAATTATACAAGATCTTTATTTTGTCCAGACATTAAAATTGTACTGTACAATAAAAAGAGAAAACAAAAATATAAATAATTTCTCTATTTTTAGTCTATCCTATATAACTAAAATCCAGTTCACCAGCATGGAACAAGGAAGCGCGTTTCTTGTTTCGCTACTGAGAGGCAGCTACGAACGCGAGATAATCCGATTAACGAGAACTCATATCTGTGGTCTCTAGTCTTTGACCAAGTGTTTTATTTCTAACTGAGATCCCAGATCTATAAATTAAAATTGGCTTGAACACTTCTATATCTTCTATACAGCTAATTTAGCATTTTGACTAATTTCTCTCTTATTCCATATAAATTTATTCATTTCACTTCCTACACTGGCATTGTTGATTCAATTGTCTATTTCCATATTTAATTTATCATCTTCACTAAAAATTGTACCTAAATGGCTGAAATGTTTTACTTTGTTCAACAGGTTCTCCATTCATAATGCAGTCTATGTTTCTGCCTATTTTCATTGTCTTTTTCTTGTTATTGCTGATTTTCATACCAAATTTATTACAACAGTTATACAATTTAGTCAAAGAGTCTTGCAGACTTGTAGTGCATTTATTTAAAAGTATAACATCATCTGCATAAAATAAAGAGCTGAGATTAACATCTCCTATTTCGATATCAGGTTTAATATTGCTTTCCTTCATAATATGATCCATATAGATAATGAATAACAGAGGTGATAATACATCCTTCTTGTCTGACACAAGATTTAACATTAAACCATCTTTCCATACTTCTTTCGATTCAAACTGCTGACTTACAATTCAAATAAAGACTGAGTATTGCTTGGTATAATGCCCCACTGACACAATATAACTGAAGCATTTTGAATAGCTATTCTCTTGGCACCTTGTCATATTATGGCTTGGTTTTGCCATTGTATTCTTACTCTTAGCTGCTGTGCCATTGTAATATTTCTCTCGCTCTATATTTATTATTTTGTAATCTCTTCTCTAATTTATTCTTATTATATTTTTGTTATTATTAATCTTCTCCACTCTATTTTTATCTTTTATTAATTTCTCTACTGCTTTATTTACTCCTTATCCTTTAATACTTTAACTTCCTATCCTTTTTTAACTTAACTCTATAGATTAGTATTTTTTTCCGATATCGGGAGAACCCTGGAAATTTATTTAGATTTTATCGACTGCACCACCAGTGCTCTCCTTGTGGTATTAGATAAAATTATACTTCTAGTAGAGTTCACTCTTAAATTATCCTAAAGCTCTTTTCTAACAGTCGTGGCTAAGATTAAATTCCTTCGCTCACAGGTTCGTGTTATTTTAAAACAGTGCATTGCGTAAAGATCAGGCGGCACACTTTGTAAACAAAACAAACATATTTATTTACACTAAACTGCAATTATACAAAATCATACAATAGGAAAGATTTCTCTTTTAACTCCACTCTATGCTTAAAATTTCAGCAATTTAACATTTAGTAAATACACGGAGTCATGCAACACATCATATCAATACCTAAATAAAACTATCAGCCCATTTCAATTCAAGAATTATCATGCTCTCTATTTTACAACAGGTAATTCCAACTAAAGATGGTCTAAGAATAATTTGAGAACAAACTATTCTTAGACTATCTTTCCAGTCCTGAACTATGACTTATGTGAAGCACAATAAATGTCCCATGGATTCTCAGTCAGTTTTACACATCATAAACAAACACAACAAAATTTACTCACATATCTTCTTTTAACGTTATTATGCACCCGTTTCAGTTCCTTCTTGGGTTCCTTTGGCTTCTCATCCATTTTATGTTTTGACTTCCACGTAGTGATTCTGTCAGTACTGTCGTCTTGTTTATATGACTTGCGGGACCAGAAGCACATTTTTCCCGATGTCTATGAATCAGCCGAATAGGTTCCGATGATAGAGGTACTTAGCAGATTGTCCTATTGGCAATGCATGCTGGTCCTGCTTCTCTTCTTCCTTGGTAGTTTCACGGCTCCCATGTCTGTCCCTCGCGGCCTTCAACCAGACCGACGAATCAACTCAACCTGAAGTTCTCTCTTCTCTTCCTCCTTTTCTGTGTCTCCTGGTGTGCTCATTCTTCATTTTTAGATGACCTTTATACAATTTCTGGGGGTCTCTGGTCAAAGGGTCGAGGACCCCAAAGATTCCCACACAAACGGTCTTGATCTTCACGTTGATGTTGACTTTTAGTTCTCACCGAATATATGTACTTAATCTTATTTTCAGAAAGGAGGAACTGCTTCAGAAGTTTACCAGGTTTTTTTTTTCAATGTCCTTGAAGGTGGTATCTGGCTGACTCCAAGCACATTAAAATTACTTACTTTGTATACAAATCCAACATCAATTTTATGCCAATTTCTAAGGCATTGCCCTTGAATTAAACATTTTCTATTTTGTACAATCTTGCATGCTAATTCCTTAGGGTTAAACACATGGGCTTTTAATTTATTTACAACTTTAATACAAAATTAGTTAGGCTTGTTTACGAGATGTGACCTGTGTAAAAGTCAATGCAAGAAAAAGGAAAATTTCTACTGCATCGAATTTTACAATATGCCTTTTGCAGGTCTACAAAACTTAAACACAGATCTCTGTTATATTCCCACGATTTCTCAACTACTTGTCATAAAGTGAAAATTTGATCCTGACAGCCTCTATTTCACCTGAATCCAGCTTGTTCTTCACCAAGCTTCCCTTCCACAATCCTTCTCAACTATTTCTTAAGTATACTTGCATAAATCTTACCAGGAACACTCAGTAGGGAAATACCTGTGTAATTCTCAAATTCAGTTTTATTTCTCATTTTGTACGTGGGTAGTATGAGAGCTCTACTCCAATCATTTGGAATTCATCCCTCTGTCCAGGCTTTCTGAACTATGCAGTGTAGCCACTATACGACTTTTATTTCTCCATACTTGAGCATTTCTGGTCGAATATCATCTACTCCTGATGCATTTCCACGCTTCAGGCTTTTTGATGGCTTTTTCTATTTCAAGTATGGATATATGTATTCCTGATTGGATGCCTGTTGAAGTGTTTTTTTACCATTATGCTGTTACTGCTTATTTCATGTAGCAATTTTTTGAATTACTTCATACATCAAGGATATCTTTTTCTTTATTTTCATGTCATCTTTACTATCTCTAATTCCTTTCACAGCATTCTTTCCTCCATTTCTGAGCTTCTTCAACAACCTCCAGAATATTTTGCCACCTTCTTGATATTTATTTTCTATGTTCTTACCAAACTCTCCCGTGACTTTTGTTTAGCTAGTTTGACATAGCGTTTAGGTTTCTTATATTTGTCTCTGTATTCTGTAAGAGCACAAGATGACTTATTTGCCAGGAACTTTCGATATGCGTTCTTCTTTCCCTTCACTGCCTCTTTAACTTCCTGTGTCTACCATGGAGTTCTGATTTTTCTATCCTTGCAGACAACCTCACCACATGCTTCTCTGGTTGAATCAATCAATGTTTTCTTCAGGACTTCCCACTGAATCTCCAGGGTTTGGTTCCTGTTCTTAAACTTTTCATTTTTTCTTGAATAATGTTTGTGTATTTTAGTCTACAGTTCGCATCTGAGAGCTGCTCAACTTTTATTCACTTTAAAACTTTCTTATATGTTCTTCTTTTTAATATGAAATTCAATTTTATCCTGCTCAAGACTGAATGGTGATCACTTCCAATTTTAAATCCTGTTCGATTTCCTTTCCATTAATACTCCTTATATTGGTGGTTCCTATCTTTGGTTCTTCTAATGTT
Organism: Typopeltis vanoorti; assembly: GCF_054136105.1. Classification (NCBI taxonomy): domain Eukaryota; kingdom Metazoa; phylum Arthropoda; class Arachnida; order Uropygi; family Thelyphonidae; genus Typopeltis; species Typopeltis vanoorti. Next base: position 161,085,686 of record NC_143550.1, read on the forward strand.
AGGCTTATTCTTCTTCTTCTAGATGCTGAGTTGGAGCTTGTTTAGGCAGGTGAATTTTCACTGTTTGCCCTGCTTCCCTGACAAAAACAGTGGGGGCCTCCAACTGACATGATATCTCATCATGTTGTACCTCACCACGTGAAGGTAAGGACTGGACATTAGGTTTGAAGCACCAGTGGGTTCTTTGCATTCCTGAAAGGAGATGTAGAGGTCTCCTTCCAGTTATTTGGCTTTGACCCTTAAGTGATCACCCTTGAGTTTTTAAATAAAATTCTAATTAATTTTTGCGACATACATAAGCAGTTATTTATGAAGATAACTTATGAAGTTATTTTATAATATACAGGAAGATATCTCCACACCAACTCCATTCATCATCCTGAACATTGGGAATTATTACAACCTAAAGAGCCATACTACTAAAATAATTAAAGTTGCCAGCAAAGGTTGGTCGATTGGTAGAGCCTCTGCTTCTAATGGCTCACAAAAAGTGAAGCAAGTTTGAGCATGGTTAGTAGTTAGAAGCGGACCAATCGTTCGATGGTGTTGGAACATTCTCCCTCGATGAGTCTTTGGACTCCCTGGAGGTGTCACATAATAATAATAAAATGACAAAACAAAAATGAAACATGAACTTAATCTTCTATTTGTTTACTGAATTATAATAGTATTTGTTTGTCATTTTTCAATTTTTATCTCATACTGCTATTACCCAATAAGGTGACATCTAATCACATTCACATTATCTTATTCTATGTAATACATTCTCCGTCAATAAGATTTTAATAAATAGAGAGGCTAGTAGTGCCTATTGCAAATCATTATAATATACAAGTAGAGCTTGCCTCTTTCAGGATTTCAGGATGGGAATTTTGATTTCATGTTGTAGTTAAAAAAATAATCCACTATATTGCATTTTTTTGAACCTTTGTTACTCTTAATAGTATGACTATCTACAAACACCATTATTAAAGCCATGCATTACCTACAAACACCATTATTAAAGCCATGCATTACCTACAAACAACATTATTAGTAGTTAATAATTGTATTATTGCATTATTAAGTTTTCACTACTTAACTGTCAAGAACAGAATTTCCTTTCAATAAATGATAAAATCAATACATACCTAAAACTGTCCATAAAGCCATTGCCTTTCATATGTTCCTTTTTCCTCAGACAAGAGAGTTTTTTAATATCATCAAAATAATATTCTTCTTGATCAAGAATGAATCTTTCCATAAACCGAATTGCTGAAATTTTAATAAGCATGTCAACACACAAATTTTAAATATATATATATATATATATATATATATTTAAAAAGAACCGAATGACAAAAACCGAGAAAAAAGGAAAAAGGTATAATAGTATCACACGAGTAGTTTCAGGTTTTTACAGCCTATTTCAGGTGTTTTTATAAAAGAAAAAAACTTAAACATTGAAGACAAAAAACTGTGAATAGCGCAGGAAAGTCACTATACATATTTAACGTGAAAATATTGTAGTTAACGTTTTCAAAGTAGTCCCTTCGTTGGTCACATTGTTGGGTGAGTGCATGCATATGGCATCTTTTGAGTGCCAGTATTTGATCACAGCAGAATGACAGTCAGGGAGGTTATAGCTTAAATTATTATTTAAATGTACAGGGTTGAGGATGATTTCTCTGGATTCTACAATTTTTCTCTCCAATTCGTCATGGCAAAGGAAAATGTTGTTAGATCTATCCCAAAGGATTGCGTGACCATGGTTTTCATTATCAGAATCGGCCAAAAAAATCTCCCAGACTGTCATTCTGCTGTAATCGAATACTGACACTCATGAGATGACATACGCACACACTCACCCAACGTGACCAACGAAGGAACTACTCTGAATAAGTTAACTACAACGTTTTCACGTTAAATATGTATAGTGACTTTCCTGTGCTATTCAGTTTTTTATCTTCAATGTTTAAGGTTTTTTCTTTTATAAAAACCTGAAGAAGGCTGTAAAAAACCAAAACTAGTTCATCGTCATCAAATTCCTGCCATGTACCCTCAAGGGGTGTACAGGATATGACAGTACTACATTAAAAAATTACATCATTACTAACTTCCTATCAACAATTTTCCTCCAAGTCAGTCTATTACTTGTCAAGACTCCAACATTATCAGATCTTATATTTCTATCGTCTAAGGCACTTTGTACAGTATCAATCCACCTATATCTTGGTCTTCCTCTGGGTCGTTTTCCTGCCAACCTGGCAGAGAACACTTGTTTTGCTAATCTTTCCTCTCCCATTCTATTTAAGTGACCATACCACCTGAGATTAGATCTGCTAACGCATTTCTGGATGCTGACAATGTCAAGTTCTTTGCTGATATCCTCATTTTTAAAATGATATTGCCATTGATGCCATCTGTTCACGCCTCTAATCTTTCTCAGGACTCTCATATCTGCAGTCTCTAGTCTTTGGTCAAGTGTTTTACTTCTGACCCAGCTCTCAGATCCATAAGTTAAAACTGGTTTGAACACTGTCTTGTATACAGCTAATTTAGTGTTCCAACTAATTTCTCTCTTATTCCATATGAATTTATTCAATTGACTTCCCACCATACCAGCTTTGCTGATTCTGTTGTCTATTTCTATATTTAATTTACCATCTTCAGTAAAAATTGTGCCTAAGTAGCTGAAATGTTTCATTGTTCCACAGGTTCTTCATTCACAATACAGTTGACATTTTCAATGATTCTGCCTATTTTCATTGTCTTTGTCTTTTTATTGCTGACCTTCATACCATATCTATTACAACAGCTATTCAATTTAGTCAGAGAATCTTGCAGACTTGTAGCGGATTTATTTAGAAGTACAACATCATCCGCATAAAGCAAAGAGCTGACATTAACATCTCCAATTTTGATATCAGGTTTAATACCACATTCCTTCATAATGTGATCCATATAGATAATGAATAACAGAGGGGATAATGTACATCCTTGTCTCACACCAGATTTAACATTAAACCATCTTCCTGTACTTCCTTCAATTCTAACTGCTGACTTACAACTCAAATAAAGACTAAGTATTGCTTGATATAATGCCCCATTGACACCATATAACTGCAGCGTATTGAATAGCTTCTCTCTTGGCACCTTGTCATATGCCTTTTCCAGATCAACAAAACTTAAATACAGATCTTTGTTATATTCCCATGCTTTCCCGACTATTTGTCGTAAAGTGAAGATCTGATCCTGACAGCCTCTATTTGGCCTGAATCCAGCTTGTTCTTCACCAAGCTTTTCTTCCACAATTCTTCTCAACCGTTTCTCAAGTATACTTGCATAGATCTTGCCAGTAACACTCAGTAGGGAAATACCTCTGTAATTCTCAAATGCAGTTTTATTTCCCTTTTTATATATGGGTACTATGAGAGCTCTACTCCAATCATCGGAAATTCGTCCCTCTGTCCAGGCTTTCTGAACTATGCAGTGCAGCCACTGTAAGACTTTTATACCACCATACTTCAGCATTTCTGGTCGAATATCATCTACTCCTGCTGCCTTTCCACATTTCAAGCCTTTGATGGCTTCTTCTACTTCAAATATGGATATGTATCCCTGACTGCATGCCTGGTCAGTGTTTTTTATCACTGTGCTGTCATCACTGTTTGTTTCATTTAGCAATTTTTCAAAGTAATTACTCCATACTTCAAGGATATCGTTTTCTCCTGTTTTCATGTCACCTTTATCATCTCTAACTCCTTTTACAGCACTCTTTCCTCCATTCCTAAGCTTCTTCAACACCTCCAGAATATTTTGCCACCTTCTTGATATTTATTTTCTATATTCTTGCCAAAGTCCTCCCATGACTTTTGTTTAGCTAGTTTTACACACTGTTTAGCTTTCTTACATTTGTCTCTGTATTCTGTAAGAGTAAAAGCTGACTTATTTGCCAGGAACTTTTGATATGATTTCTTCTTTTCCTTCACTGCCTCTTTAACTTCCTGTGTCCACCAGGGAGTGCTGATTTTTTTATCCTTGCACACACCCTCACCACATGCCTCTCTGGCAGAATCAATCAATGTTTTCTTCAGAGTTTACCACTGAATCTCCAAGGTTTGATTCCTGTTCTCAAACTCTTTCATTTTCTTTTCAATAATCTTTCTGTATTTTAGTCTACAGTTAACATCTTAGAGCTGCTCAACTTTTATTTGCTTTAAAACTTTCTTACATGTTATTCTTTTCAATATGAAATTCAATTTTATCCTGCTCAAGACTAAATAGTGATCACTTCCAATTTCAAATCCTCTGTACACTCTGGTGTCCTGCACCAGGGAGAAAACATCACTATCAACAATAACATAGTCAATGAGACTTTTCTTATTCCTAGCCTCTTCTCTCCATGTGAATTTGTGCACATTTTTATGTTGGAACATGGTGTTAATAATAACCAGTCCATGTCCTGAGCAGAAATCCAACAGATATTTGCCATTATTATTAGCTTTGCTCTTTTCTCCAAATTTTCCCAAAATATTTTTGTATGTCTCACAATCATTTCCTACTCTGCTATTTAGATCCCCAACAAGGACCAACTTTTCCTTTTTCATTGTGTCAGTTGCTTTTTCTAGAGCGTCAAAAAATTCCTCCATTCTACCTTAGTAGAACCTTCTGTGGGACCATAGGCACAAATAAGTCTCATTGTCCAGTTTCCCATTCTCATATTTGCCCACATTACTCTACTTGAGACTGACTGCCATTCAAGAAGATTAGCCTCGTATTTTGTGTTGAATACTATGGCTACTCCTTCTTTTCCTTGATTGTCATTGCCTGAATATAACATTTTGTATTTATTGCTCAGAAAGATCTCACCAGTTTTTTTTCTTTTTTGTTTCAGTCACCCCTATTATGTCGATCTGGTACTTATCTAATTCCTCAGCTAGCTCCATTTCTTTGCCATTCAGGCTTCTTACGTTGATAGTACCGATCTTTAACTCTGGTGATGTTGAGTTGGGGTTTGTTTTCAGATTTGTTCCAGTAGCTGACTTTTCGCTGTTCGCCCTGTTTCCCTGGCGAAAACAACGGGGGCCTTGTTTAACTGGGCGACGCCCCAGCCGGGATGAAATTTTGTCATGTTATACCATCATTTTTTATTTTGGTTTAACCAATAAGAATACAATTTGGTCGGCTAAATCCCAAATTGCCAGCCCATCCTCGTTCGTTCAGTATCCAAGTAGATACCCAACAGGGTGCACCACGAGAAGGTGAGGATTGGACATTAGGTCAGAAGCTCTGGTCGGTTCTCCGCATTCCTTTAAAGGCAATGTGGAGGTCTCCTCTCACTTATACAGCTTTGACCCTTAAGCACCCCGAAACTAGTTGTGTGGTGCTATTATACCTTTTTCCTTTTTTCGCAGTTTTTATTATTCAATTCTTTTTAAAAATATGGTTAACAACCGAGTAGATGAACCTCCATGCATGCACGCACGTGCACACACACACACACACACACACACACACACACACACACACACACACACACACACACACACACACACACAGGGTGGTTCAAAATTTAACGTACAAACTTGAGAGGAGATAGAGAACATCAAAATCAACCATATTCACATAGGAAAGCATGACCGGAAATGCCACCAGAAGGTACTAACAGGGACACAAAGATACAGAAATAACATAAGGCAGTAAGTAGTGTAAAATACTTTATTAGGCATAACTGAACAGTTCAGTAGAAGTTGGATACATAATATGGTTTCACAACAGGTGCTCAAAGTTACGACCATTAACAGTGATGCATGCCTGACACCGACGACGCATTGATTGCATACATTTTCGAAAAACCTGGAGTTTCCCAGATATTAGCAGTGCTGATGGTGATTCTTGCAATGAGGTCCATGTCAGAGGCAACAAGCATTTCGTACACCATGGCTTTAAGGGTCCCCCACAGAAAGAAATCAATGCTTGATAAATCAGGTGAGCGTGGGGGCCCATGCGACTGGTCCATCACGCTCGATCCATCGAGCCCCAAAGGACCTGTCTAAATACTGATGCACAGAAATGCCAAAATGGGCTGGAGCCCCGTTGTGTTGGAACCACATCTGCCAATGCACAGTCATTGGAACATTGTTCAGTGAATCCGGCAGAACTTCTTCCAGAAAGGTCCAATACTTCTGGGAGTCCAGTCAGGGGTGGTGTAACAGGTATTGGCCGACTAAACAATCAGCGACGATACCTGCCCACATATTAATGGTGAAGCATGTGATCCCACAGTGTGTGGGTTCTCATACGCCCACACATGAGCATTGTCATGATTGAAGACCCCTTTGCGGTAAATGAAGCTTCATCTGTGAACAAAACACAAGTTCGAAAATAAGGGTTTACGGCACTTTTCTGCAGAAACCATTAAGCGAATTCCACACATCAAGGATAATCTTCGGCCATCGGTAACTGGACCCGTTGCAGATGAAATGGATGTAAGGACTCGGAGTGCAAAACGCACAATACACTGGATAGAGATAGTCCTATAGCAGAGGCAACGGCACGTGTGCTTATCTCTGGATTATTGTCATCGCGTGAAACACCTCCTCTTCCATGGCGGGATTTTGCACCGATCATGCCCACCCACTATCATGCCTGCGCTCCCTGAATGATCCATAGTCACAAATTCTGATGCAAAAGTGCAAACATTTGGTGATGTGGTACGTCTGTTTGGGGTATCTTTCGCGATACATTCGTACAGCGGCTCATCCATTACTGTCAGCTAACCCGTAAACAAGGTGCATGTCTGCCATCCATTCGTAAAACGACACACATTCTTTGTACAATGTCGAAGCTTGAATGAGAACGCCCCAATTGCTCACCTGGAGTGCTGGCAAACAGCACCACCTATGACTTTTGAGTGGCGCTTCCGGTCGTGCTTTCCTATGTGAATATGGTTGATTTTGATATACTCTACCTCCCCTCAGTTTGTACGTGGAATTTTGAACCACCCTGCATATATATATATATATATATATATATATATATATGAAATAGGTCCAAAAAAAGTTTCAAAACTAATTTTAGAAAATTTTAAACATTCAAATCCTCTAACTGTAAATATGTTCAAGTACAAATGTCATCTAAGTAGTAAAAATATACAGCCATTAGCTCCCTCGAGTGGTGGTTGCATTGTCACAAAGTAAACTTGAAGTATAAATAAGCAACATACTAGCAACAAAAGTGGGGATTAAATAATGGGGAGATTAGTAATCTGGTAGAAATTCTGTCTTTTGAAGAGCAAGAGCATCAATTGAGAAATTGACATATTAACTGTCAATAGGATGCGTGTGAAATTGAATGTTGCTGGCATATCCCAAAACATGCGATTACATTCTGGAGTTGAATAAAGTGTACCATGCCTGACAATGGACATAATTTAATGAAGATACTGATTATCAATTGTTTAAATTTTTTATGACAAATTCTAAAACTTGTACTTGGATTTATTGTGGTTAACATGAATCAAAATGATACCACAAGCTTGGTTAACTAAATATCTGTCAAATCCATTGGGGTTAGAAAATAGTACTCTAGAAAATGTAATACAAAATGCAAAGATTAGCATATACAAAAATATGATAAATGAGCCATTAATAAACAACAACGTACAAAGAAAAATAACACAAATGCACAGATTAATGAAACTAATGAGAAACAATAAATGAGCTATAAATAACATCCAATGTAATTTACTATATCTTGGTATGCATCACTACTCTTCATTAGTGTTTCATCAGGTGAAGTTTGCAAAATGCACATACACCTATAAAAGTTATTTTGATCATCTATTGAGACTACAAGCAAGTTATTCTAGAAATCTAGCTGGATTGATTTAAATCAAATATAGTGTTTGAAATCCTTAAAAACTTTATCAAACCATTCCAAGATTTTTTAAAATAGAATGCTTGCAATAACACAAAAGGGAAACATGTATGTTTGGCTAAAATCAGTGAATTACAACTGCCTATTTTCATCTTTTCACTGCTAATTTTTATCCCAAATTTGTTACAGCTGTTATTCAATTATTACAGATGTTCGAGAATCCTGGGAACTGGTACTGGGTGTGTTTAGAAGTACAACATCATCTGACCAAAGCAAAGAGTCATGTTTTGATATCTTCAATTCTAATATCAGGTTTAATATCATCACTTTCCTTCATAATGTGATCCATGTAGATGATGAATAAGAGTGGAGATAATGTGCATCCTTGTCTTACTGCTAATTTTACATCAAACTGTCTTCCCGTATTTCCTTCAATTCTAAGTGATGACTGTTAACTTAAATATAGATTATGAATTGCTCTGTATAATGTTCCATTTAAGAAAAATAATTGGTGTTTTGAAAAACCTATCTAGGCACCTTGTATGTGCTTTTTCCATATCTACAAAACTTAAATAAAGATCTTTGTTATAATCCAATGATTTTTCAACTATTTGTCATAAAGTGAAAATCTGATCTTGGTTCACTTTATTTGGACTGGACCCATCTTGTTCTTCCTCAAGTTTCCTTGCCACAATTTTTGTTATCTTTATGTCAAGTATGCTTGCATAAATCTTACTTGGAATGCTTAGTAGAGAAATTCCTCTGTGATTCTCACATGGAATTTTTTTCTTCTTCTTCTATGTATCACTCCTGTAACTGTGATGAGGCTACTAATTATTTAATAAGATAGCAAATTTTACAATTATTATTTTGATTTCTGTTAAAAGATAAACCCAATCAAGTATAGTGCTTATTCAATTATTTCAATAAATAGTAACTTGACTTCGTTAGAATTATATTTGATTGAAACACTTTCAAATGATAATATAAATATATACGGGGAGAGAGAGAGTACTCATGTACTATAGGTAAATGTGTATTAAGGCTCTGGTTCATCATCATCATTAAATTCCTGCCATGTACCCTCAAGGGGTGTACAGGATATGATAGTAAAACATGAAAAAAAAATTTACATCATTAACTTAATATCTACAATTTTCCTCCAAATCCCTCTGTTATTTGACAAGACTCCAACATTATCAGATCTTATATTTCTATCGTCTAAGGCACTTTGTACTGTATCAATCCACCTATATCTTGGTCTTCCTCTGGATCGTTTTCCTGCCAACCTGGCAGAGAACACTTGTTTTGCTAATCTTTCTTCGCCCATTCTGTTTAAGTGACCATAACCACCTGAGAATATCTCTGCTAATGCATTCCTGGATGCTGACAATGTCAAGTTCTTTCTAATATCCTTGTTTTTAATATGATATTGTCATTGATGCCATCTGTTCACGCCTCTAATCTTTCTCAGAATTCTCATATCTGCAGTCTCTAGTCCTTCGTCAAGCATTTTATTTCTGACCCAGCTCTCAGATCAATAAGTTAAAACTGGTTTGAACACTGTCTTGTATACAGCTAATTTAGTGTTCTGACTAATTTCTCTCTTATTCCATATGAATTTATTCAATTGACTTCCCACCATAATAGCTTTGCTGATTCTGTTATCTATTTCTATATTTAATTTACCATCTTTGTTAAAAATCTTGCCTAAGTAGCTGAAATGTTTTACTTGTTCCACAGGTTCCCCGTTCAAAACACAGTTAACATTTTCTACAATTCTACCTATTTTCATTCTCTTTGTCTTTTTAATGCTGACCTTCATACCATATCTATTACAACAGTTATTCAATTTAGTCAGAGAATCCTGCAGACTTGTAGCAGATTTATTTAGAAGTATAACATCATCCGCATAAAGCAAAGAGCTGACATTAACATCTCCAATTTTGATATCATGTTTAATACCACTTTCCTTCATAATGTGATCCATATAGATAATGAATAATAGATGGGATAATGTACACCCCTGTCTAACACAAGATTTAACATTAAACTATCTTCCTGTACTTCCTTCAATTCTAACTGGTGATGAACAACTCAAATAAAGACTAAGTATTGCTTGATATAATGTCCCATTGACGCCATATAACTGTAGTGTATTGAAGAGCTTCTCTCTTGGCACCTTGTCATATGCCTTTTCCAGATCGACAAAACCTAAATATATATCTTTGTTATATTTCCATGCTTTCTAAATTGTTTGTCGTAAAGTGAAGATCTGATCCTGACAGCCTCTATTTGGCCTGAATCCAGCTTGTTCTTCACGAAGCTTTTCTTCCACAATTCTTCTCAACCGTTTCTCAAGTATACTTGCATAGATCTTGCCAGGAACACTCATTAGGGAAATACCTCTGTAATTCTCACATTCAGTTTTATTTCCCTTTTTATATATGGGTACTATGAGAGCTCTACTCCAATCATCGGGAATTCGTCCCTCTGTCCAGGCTTTCTGAACTATGCAGTGCAACCACTGTAAGACTCTTATACCACCATACTTCAACATTTCTGATCGAATATCATCAACTCCTGCTGCCTTTCCACATTTCAAGCCTTTGATAGCTTTTTCTACTTCAAGTATAGATATCCTGTACACCCCTTGAGGGTACATGGCAGGAATTTGATGATGACGATGAGCATGCCTGGTCAGTGGTTTCTACCACTGTGCTGTTATCACTGTTTGTTTTATTTAGCAGTTTTTCAAAGTAATTACTCCATACTTCAAAGATATCTTTTTCTCCCGTTTTCATGTCACCTTTATCATCTCTAACTCCTTTTACAGCACTCTTTCCTCCATTCCTAAGCTTCTTCAACAACCTCCAGAATATTTTGCCACCTTCTTGATATTTATTTTCTATATTCTTGCCAAAGTCATCCCATGACTTTTGCTTAGCTAGTTTTACACACTGTTTAGCATTCGTGCATTTGTCTCTGTATTCTCTAAGAGCACAAGCTGACTTATTTGCCAGGAACTTTTGATATGCTTTCTTCTTTTTCCTTCACTGCCTTTTTAACTGGTGTGTCCACCATGGTTTTCTAATATTTCTATCCTTGCAGACAACTACACCACATGCCTCTCTAGCTAAATCAATGAGGGCTTTTTTCAAGGCTTGCAAATGAATCTCCAGGGTTTGATTCCTGTTCTCAAACTCTTTCTTTTTTCTTCAATAATCTTTCTGTATTTTAGTCTACAGTTAACATCTGAGAGCTGCTCAACTTTTATTCGCTTTAAAACTTTCTTACATGTCATTCTTTTCAATATGAAATTCAATTTTATCCTGCTCAAGATTAAATAGTGATCACTTCCAATTTCAAATCCTCTGTACACTCAGGTATCCTACACCAGGAAGAAAACAACACTATCAACAATAACATAGTCAATGAGACTTTTCTTATTCCTTGCCTCTTCTCTACATGAACTTGGGCACATTTTTATGTTGGAACATGGTGTTAGTAATAACTAGTCCATGTCATGAGCAGAAATCCAACAGATATTTGCCATTATTATTAGCTTTGCTCTTTTCTCCAAATTTTCCCAAAATATTTTTGTATGTCTCACAATCATTTCTTACGCTGCTATTTAGATCCTCAACAAGGACCAACTTTTCCTTCTTCATTGTGTCAGGTGCTTTTTCTGAAGTCTCAATAAATTCCTCCACTTCTACCTTAGCAGAACCTTCTGTGGGACCATAGGCACAAATAAGTCTCATTGTCCAGTTCCCCATTCTCATATTTGCCCACATTACTCTACTTGAGACTGCCTGCTATTCAAGAAGATTAGCCTCGTATTTTGTGTTGAATACTATGGCTACTCTTTCTTTTCCTTGATTGTCATTGCCTGAATACAACATTTTGTATTTATTGCTCAGAAAGATCTCACCAGTTTTATCTTTTTTGTTTCAGTCACCCCTATTATGTCGATCTGGTACTTATCTAATTCCTCAGCTAGCTCCATTTCTTTGCCAATTAGGCTTGTTATGTTGACAGTAGCGATCTTTAACTCTGGTGATGTTGAGTTGGGGTGTGTTTTCAGATTTGTTCCAGTAGCTGACTTTTCTCTGTTCACCATGGTTCCTTGGCGAAAACAACTGGGGCCTTGTTTAACCGGGCGACGCCCCAGCCGTCATGAAATTTTGTCATGTTGTACCATCATTTTTTATTTTGGTTTAACCAATAAGAATACAATTTGGTCGGCTAAATCCCAAATTGCCAGCCCATCCTCGTTTCTTCAGTATCCAGTTAGATACCTAACAGGGTGCACCACGAGAAGGTGAGGATTGGACATTAGGTCAGAAGCCCTGGTCGGTTCTCTGCATTCGTTGAAAGGCTATGTGGAGTTCTCCTCTCAGTTATACAGCGTTGACCCTTAAGCACCCCTGGCTCTGGATTAAACTCATAATTAGGTTTAATGAAATAGTACAAAGAAATCATTAAACACAGGTTTAATGATTTCATCACACAAAGACATCTTCTAGGATACAATATAAAATTCATGATAACAGAGAAATAACCTCTGTACTGATTTCAAACCTTATATGAAGTTGGCTGCTCTTATTTGCTCTCCTAAGGATGAACTACCTTTCATCTCTATTTCAGACCAAAAAAAAAAAAAAAAAAATTTTTCATGCATGAAGAATTATTAATTAAAAAAAAAAATTTTTAAAAATCATGAATAGCATCCAGAGTTTCAACTCATTAATTACATATTACATTTATAACTTTTAGGTACTTTCCAATTCTTAAGTGTACTCTATCCATATGATGTATCAAACTGTATTAGCATACTGAATATCAATTAACACAAAAAGTGAAAATAGCATTTACTCCTTGCATTACTAATTTATGAATAATAGATTTCCTTGTAGTTAGGGATCAAAGCTGTATAACGGACAGGAGACCTCCAAATAGCTTTTAAAGGAATGCGGAGAACCGACCAGGGCTTCTGACCAAATATCCAGTCCTCACCTTCTCGTGGTGCACACTGTTGGGTATCTACCTGGATACTGAATGAACAAGGATGTGCTGGAAATTTGGGATTTAGCCAACCAAATTGTATTCTTATTGGCTTAAACCAGTATACAAAATGATGGTACAACTTGACAAAATTTCATGCGGATGGGGCGTCGCCTGGTTAAACAAGGCCTCCCGTTGTTTTTGCCAGGGAAACAGGGCAAACAGCGTAAAGTCAGCTACTGGAATAAATCTGAAAGCACACCCCCAACTCAACATCACCAGAGTTAAAGATCGCTACTATCAACATAAGAAGCCTGAATGGCAAAGAAATGGAGCTAGCTGAGGAATTAGATAAGTACCAGATCAACATCATAGGGGTGACTGAAACAAAAAAGACAAAAAAATGGTGAGATCTTTCTGAGCAATAAATACAAAATGTTAATTCAGGAAATGACAATCAAGGAAAGGAAGAAGTAGCCATGGTATTCAACACAAAATACGAGGTTAATCTTTATGAATGGCAGGCAATCTCAAGTAGAGTGATATCGGCTAATATAAGAATGGGGAATTGGACAATGAGACTTATTTGTGCCAATGGTCCCACAGAAGGCTCTACTAAGGTAAAAGTGGAGGAATTTTTTGATGCTTTAGAAAAAGCTACTGACACAATAAAAAAGAAAAAGCTGGTACTTGTTGGGGATCTAAATAGCAGAGTAGGAAATGATTGTGATATATACAAAAATATTTTGGGAAAATTTGGAGAAAAGCACAAAGCTAATAATAACAATAGCAAATACCTGTTGGATTTCTGCTCAAGACATGGACTGGCTATTACTAACAACATGTTCCAACATAAAAATGTGCACAAATTCACATGGAGAGAAGAGGCAAGAAATAAGAAAAGTGTCATTGACTATGTTATTGTTGACAGTGATGTCAACAATAGAACAACAGCTTAGAAATGGAGGAACGAGTGCTGTAAAAGGAGTTAGAGATGATAAAGGTGACATGAAAAATTGGAGAAAAAGATATCCTTGAAGTATGGAGTAATTACTTCGAAAAATTGCTAAATGAAACAAGCAGCGATAGCACAGTGGCCAGGCATGCAGTCAGGAATACATATCCATACTTGAAGTAGAAAAAGCCATCAAAGGATTAAATGTGGAAATGCAGCAGGAGTAGATGATATTCGAATAGAAATGCTGAAGTATGGTGGTATAAGAGTCATACAGTGGTTGCACTGCATAGTTCAGAAAGCCGGGACAGAGAGATGAATTCCTGATGATTGGAGTAGAGCTCTAATAGTACTCATATATAAAAAGGGAAATAAAACTGAATGTGAGAATTACAGAGTGTTTCCCTACTGAGTGTTCCTGGCAAGATCTATGTAAGTATACTTGAGAAACGGTTGAGAAGAATTGTGGAAGAAAAGCTTCGTGAAGAACAAGCTGGATTCAGGCCAAATAGAGGCTGTCAGGATCAGATCTTCACTTTACGACAAACAGTTTAGAAAGCATGGGAATATAACAAAGATCTGTATTTAAGTTTTGTCGATCTGGAAAAGGCATATGACAAGGTGCCAAAAGAGAAGCTATTCAATACGCTACGGTTATATGCTGTCAATGAGGCATTATATCAAGCAGTACTTAGTCTTTATTTGAGTTGTAAATCAGCAGTTATAATTGAAGGAAGTACAGGAAGATGGTTTAATGTTAAATCTTGTGTGAGACAAGGATGTACTTTATCCCCTGTGTTATTCGTTATGTATATGGATAACATTATGAAGGAAAGTGGTATTAAACATGATATCAGAATTGGAGATGTTAATGTCAGCTCTTTGCTTTATGCGGACGATGTTATACTTCTAAAAAAATCCACTACAAGTTTAGAAGATTCTCTGACTAAATTGAATAACTGTTGTAATAGATATGGTTAGAAGGTCAGCATTAAAAAGACAAAGACAATGAAAATAGGTAGAATTGTTGAAAATGTCAACTGTGTTGTGGAACATTTCAGCTACTTAGGCACGATTTTTAGTGAAGATGGTAAATTAAATATGAAAATAGACAACAGAATCAACAAAGCTGGTATTGTAAGAAGTCAGTTGAATAAATTCATATGGAATAAGAGAGAAATTAGTCGGAACACTAAATTAGCTGTTTACAAGACAGTGTTCAAACCAGTTTTAACTTATGGATCTGAGAGCTGGGTCAGAAGTAAAACACTTGACCAAAGACTAGAGACCACAGATATGAGAGTCCTGAAAAAGATTATAGGCATGAACAGATGGCATCAATGGCAATATCATATTAAAAACGAGGATATTAGGAAAGAACTTGACATTGTCAGCATCCAGGAATGCGTTAACATAGCTAATCTCAGATGGTATCTTAAACAGAATGGGCGAGGAAAGATTAGCTAAACAAGTGTTCTCTGCCAGGTTGGCAGGAAGAGAGACCCAGTGGAAAACCAAGAGATAGGTGATTTGATACAGTAAAAAATGCCTTAGAAGAGATAAATATAAGATCTGATAATGTTGTAGTCTTGACAAGTAACAGACTGATTTGGAGGAAAATTATAGATTGGAAGTTAGTAGTGATGTAAATTATTGATGTGGTACTATCATATCCTGTACACCCCTTGAGGATACATGTCAGGAATTTGATGATGATTTCCTTGTTTTCACAAGTATGTTAAAAAACGCATCTCATTTTGAATCCTTTGATATAAACTATCTCTAACATATGAAAAACAAACACAATGTTGTAGAAAGTATACAGACACCTCCATTTTTCCAAATGCTGTATACCAGTGACAAACCAAATAGCTCAAAGTAAATGGGCGAGAGTATATACATGTTAGATAACTAGAGTTATGTGCAATAATGGGAACAGTATGGATTAAACAACTTACTGTCACATTAGTTATCAATTCATTACTGAAATGACTACAGGCATAATTTGAGCAACCAGGTGGTAAGTAATTTTATCTGCTTTATGTCTGAATACCACCCTACTTACTGAATATATGAAGCAGCCTGGAAAAAAAAATTTGATCTCTAGAGTAGTTTCCAGATTATCTCATCCTTAGCCCACTAACAGTAGTTATGTGCTACTGTTGAAACAGCAGGCATAAACTTGTATTAAGGCTCTGGTTTTAACTCAATTGTACAAATAAATCATTAAACACAGGTTTAATAGTTCCAATAATTTGTCTTTCTCGCAAAGACATCTTCTGGTATCATCATCATACGTATCAAGGATTTAGGCCTAGCATGGCCTGTTCCGGCCTTAGAAGTCATCGTTGAATTGTTTAAGAGGACGTCCTGGTTTTCTTTTTCCTAATGGCTTGTACTTTAAGGCTTGTTTTGGTAATCTTTCTGTTTTCATTCTTTGAACGTGTTCCATCCATTTATGTTTATATTTTTTAATTTTTTATATTACTGGTTCTTGGTTTAATTCTTTCATAATATCTTTATTTCTTTTGTGATCAAATAGGGTATACTTTGCAGTTTTTCTCATAAACTTCATTTCTGCTGTTATTAATCTTTGTTTGTCTTATTGTCCAGATTTTGCTTCCATACATTAAGACCGGTAAGGCTAATGTATTGTATACTTTTAGCCTAGTTTGTTTTTGAACTAGGTTTGGTTTAAATATAGAGTTAATTACACCTGTTATTTTTAAATATTTTGCAATTTTTACTTTTATATCTTTTTCATTTTCATATGTGATCATACATCCTAGGTAGTTAAATGAATTCACCTGTTCTAAGATCTTGTTATCTATTACTATTTTAGTTCTTGCTGGATCTTGTCCTTTAAAGGCCATAGTTTTTGTGAGAAAGACAAATTATTGGAACTATTAAACCTGTGTTTAATGATTTATTTGTACCATTTCATTAAATCTAATTGAGTTAAAACCAGAGCCTTAATACAAGTTTATGCCTGCTGTTTCAACAGTAGCACATAACTAACTGTTATTCTGTAAGTTATCTTCAGAATTTGTAATTATTATTTGGTTGTCTGCAAAGAGGAGTGTTTAAGTTAACTGTAGGTGAAAGTTTAATTCCTTGATGTAAATTTTTATTCCATTTTATTATTATTTCATTTAAGTATATATTAAAAAGAGTTGCTGAGAGGGGACATCCCTGTCAGACCCCTTGGTTTATCTCTCTTGTATATGATAGCTCGTGATTTAATCTTATTTGTATTTAATTATTTTCATATATACTTGTGATAGCTTTTAGGATATTGTTTGGTATTTGTCTTTCTTTTAATATGTTAAATAATATGTTTCTTTTAACTTTGTGAGATGCTTTTTCAAAGTCAATAAATGCAATATGTGTTTCTAAATTATATTCTCTTCTTTTCTCTATTATTAATTTTAGGCAAAAGGCTGGGTCTATACACGATCGTCCTTTTCTAAATCCATTCTGTACCTCTAGAATAAAGTTTTCGGAATATTTAATTAGTTTGTTATTTAAGATTCTGCTATATATTTTGTAACAGGAATTTAGTATACTGATACTTCTATAGTTTTTAGGGTCATCTCTATTACCTTTCTTAAAGATAGGAATCACAATTGCTTTTTTCCATTCTATTGGGGGGATACCAGTTGAGTAAATTTTATTTAAAAATAATAAGAGTCTTTCTTTGAATCTTGTTCCTGTGTATTTATATAGTTCTGAACTTAGCTTATCTTCTCCAGGTGATTTTCCGTTTCTTGTTTCTTTCAGGCTGATTTCTAATTCTTCTTCAGTTATTTCCTTTTCATTTTCGTTAAATGTTTGCCAGTTGTCTTTTTTAAAATATTTGTCTGTCCACAGTTCTGTGTAGTAATTTAGAAATTCTTCTAATTTTAATTCAGTGTTTAATTTTATGTTTTCTTTGGTATCTGCATTTAGGTGTTTCAAAATCTTATATACATTGGGTCTTATTTTATATAAATCATGTTCTAAATTAGAAACAAATTTATTCCATGATTCTTTATGTCTTTTTGTGACTTCTCTTTTAGCTATGGCTCTTATTCTTTTATATTCTATTTCATCTTCTAATCTTTTACTGCTTAACCATTTGTGATAGGCTTCTTTTTTCTTTTTGATTATTTCTTTGATTGTATCGTCCCAGATCTTCAGTTTTTTTCTTTTATTGAATTTTTTGGTCTTTCCTAAGCTTTCATTTACTGCTGCATTTAGTATCGTTTTTATATTAAGCCATTCTATTTCTATTTCTTCATTTTGTTTTATTTTATCTAGATACTGGTTAATTCTTTGTTCATATAGCCATTGGACATTTGTGTCATTCAATAGTCTAGTTTTATAAACAAATGTTTCAATTTTTCTTTCTGTTCTTGTTACTTGTAGCCATTTAGGTGGTAATCTTAATTTTATTTTAACAAGGAAGTGGTCACTGCTTATTTCATATCCTCTGTGAACTCTAACATCTAGTGAAAATTTTGATGTCTTTTCATTTAATATGAAGTAATCTAATATTGATTTCCATCCTCTTGCTGCCCAAGTATATTTATGTATGTCTTTATGTTTATAGAAGGAATTCATTATTTTTAGGTTATTATAAACTACAAAGTCAATCGATTTTTTTACCATTTCTGTTTAGAGTGTGTTCTCCATGTATTCCTATATTATTATTAATTTTCGTGTTTCCAATTCTTGCATTTAAGTCTCCTGCTAATCTTCTGGTATACAATATAAAAATTTTAATAACAGACAAAAACACACATAGTAAGTGGAAAACATTAGAGCAGAGGCCTAATGTCGTAATAGGGATGCCCTCTATGAGTGCCAGTAGCTAGGGATGGTTGCTAGGGCAGGATACCCTGCCTCAGCCAAGGCTAGCTACTGGCATTATTTTCCCAACTCTTGGAAATTTAACACAACCAAATTTATTCAGATTAGGTTAGTTTATTAAATCTTCTGCCAATTCCAAAAAAAAGTTTTTCAAGTTTGTATTTGCTGCAGTGAAGTATAGTAATTTGTTATTGTTTTTTTCATTTGACTCTGTGCAATCTATCCTAGGCATGGTCAGCTAGTTGCAGTGGCAGATGTATTTAAAGCTGATATCCTAGCTG
Organism: Typopeltis vanoorti; assembly: GCF_054136105.1. Lineage (NCBI taxonomy): Eukaryota > Metazoa > Arthropoda > Arachnida > Uropygi > Thelyphonidae > Typopeltis > Typopeltis vanoorti. The sequence continues at coordinate 161,104,640 of NC_143550.1, forward strand.
ATCCAATAATATGAATGTTGTATGAACAAGAATCCTTATACAAGTGAGGAGAGGCACTCTTTCTTTCTCAGTTTACAGAAAATCCACTCACACGGAGCAGATACATATAAACAAACTTTCCCATCATCCCCCCCCCCAAATAAATAAACTTGGTATTGCTAAAACCCTTATTAAACAGAGCCTCCAACCTCGGAACAAATAACTAAAAGAAACACATGTATTAACCACACTGAAAATTATTTAATTGTAAATATTTCATCCTAAGTATCTTAGGACATCATCAGTACAGTAGTTTTAAACAATAATAGGAATAACATACAGTTAGGGCGCATGATTACAATAGAATCTCATTAAACGTGCATAACGTGCTACAGAAGTAAAAAAAATAAAAATAAAAATAAAATATTTAACACAATTTTGTATGACAATTTCCCATACTTTAGGAATAGTAAGAACGCCATTGCGGTTTGAGTTTGGTCTGTGTAGTAGGGCTTCAGAACTTTCTTTGTATAAACGTTCATGTTTATATAAAGATCTATGTAAAAGTTTAGACTTTTCCCAATGGATCCTATGGTTTGGATTTTCAATTCCGTGTTGAGAGAGGCCAGATTTCTGCGGTTTAAAAAGACGAATGTGGTCTTGATGTTCCGAGATGCATTTCTGAACAGACCTGCCTGTCTGTCCAAAGTAAGATAATTTGCATGAGCATGGAATCTCACAAACGCCAGGCAACATCCTGAACATGAATTACAACTGTTTCTAGATAAAATTAACCTCCTTCATCATCGTATCAACTTTACGTTAGAAAAAGAATCTCCACAGGGTATCTCCTTTTTGGATTTACACATCCATAGAAAAGAAGACGGTTCCATCGCCACGTTTGTCTTTCACAAGCCAAACTTCTCAGGTTGCTACATTCACAATTCTTCTGCTCATCATCCATCTCAGAAATCTGGCATTATTAAATCACTAGTTTCCAGAGCACACAAATTGTGCTCCTCTAAAGAATCTTTAAAACAGAAATTAGAAGTAATCAAAAATACAGCCATCCTAAATGGATATAATCCTAAAACAACTCAAAAAATTATCAGTCACTTCTCCGCACATCAAACCAGATAGGAAGAAGTCCACAGGATTCCCATACCATACGTTAAAGGCATCTCAGAACGTCTTTCTAAAATTAGGAAAAAATACAATTTTGCCACTACTTACAAACCTATCAAACAAATTTACAACTTGTTACCTTCTCCTAAGGACAAACTCTCACCTTTGTTGTTGCCTGGCGTTTATGAGATTCCATGCTCATGCAAATTATCTTACTTTGGACAGACAAGCAGGTCTGTTCAGAAACGCATCTCGGAACATCAAGACCACATTCATCTTTTTAAACCGCAGAAATCTGGCCTCTCTCAACACGGAATTGAAAATCCAAACCATAGGATCCATTGGGAAAAGTCTAAACTTTTACATAGATCTTTATATAAACATGAACGTTTATACAAAGAAAGTTCTAAAGCCCTACTACACAAACCAAACTTAAACCGCAACGACGTTCTTACTATTCCTAAAGTATGGGAAATTGTCATCCAAAATTGTGTTAAATATTTTTTATTTTATTTTTTTTTTTTTTTTTACTTCTGTAGCATGTTATGCACATTTAATGAGATTCTATTGTAATCATGCACCCTAACTGTATGTTATTCCTATTATTGTTTAAAACTACTGTACTGATGATGCCCTAAGATACTTAGGATGAAATATTTACAATTAAATAATTTTCACTGTGGTTAATACGTGTGTTTCTTTTAATTATGATTGCACCACAGGTTTCATTATTTAAAAAAATAAAATAAAAATAAAGCTTCCGTCACAGCTGAACTCTCTTTATTCACTGTACCTTCCTGTCCAATGGTTAAAATGCTAAAAAAAAAATTACCAAAATAGTTGTTCCTTCTACTACCTCAGATTAAAAAAAAAAAAAAAAAAAAAAAAACAGCCAGAACTTTAAGGAAATATAATTGCTGCATTGATTTCAAACCTCATATGAAGCTGGCTGCCCTTATTCACTTTCCTAAGGATCAACTCCCTTCTCTTTGTTCCGGATGTACAAGATTCTTGTTCATGCAACTTATCATATTATAGACCAACTCAAAGATCTGCCAACCTTGAAGAACACAAGATATACATCTGCCACCACAACAATGGTCAGTCAGATCTAGTTGATCATGGCTTGTATACCTTGCATAGAATCAAATGCAAAAAACTACAATGCTTCACCACAGCAAATAAAAACTTGAGTTCTGGAATCAGCAACTGATTTAAAAAACCAACCTAATCGAAATAGGCATGGCTGTGGTAAACTTCCCAAGATTTGTGAAACACTAATTCTTAAACCTCTTGCCCAAAAGCAAAAGCTAGAAGGTATCCCTCTTAGAACTTCAGGCTTCTATTCTAACATCTTTCACTTTTGTGTGTGTGTGTGAGATTACAATTTTTATATTGTAACCCACAAGTTGTCTCTGCAACTCAGGCAAAATATTATAACTATTAAACCTGTGTTTAATTATTTTTTTGTGCTGTTTTCTTTCCATTAAACTTAATTATGAGTAATGTTCTATAGGTTTGCAACCTTTTAGGTACAATTATCATCAAAAGAATGTAAGATTAATTGTGTTTAATGTCCTTAAGAGATAGAAATGTAATAAACCTAAGAAACACACAGACCACAAACTGACAAAAGGAATAAGTTTTGAAAAGAGTTATACAGTCCTTTAGTCATGCAGTGGATGTTCTAATTTTCAAGATCACTAAAAAACACACGTACTAACCACAGTGATAAGTTTTAATACGTAAATATTTCCGTATTAAAACTTATGACTGTGGTTAGTACGTGTTTTTTTTTTAGTGATGAATTCACCACAGGTTTCATTGTATAAAAAAAATAAATTTTTAAGATGTCCATAGTTGTAGGGGTTTGTGCCAGGACATCATATAATGAACTTCACAGCTTCAGATGACACAGAAAAGCTACTGCCACAACTCAACATCACTTCAAACAATGCTCAGGATTCACGTGTGGTACATAGCTCATTTTGATTAGATAGTAGACTGTTGGACTGTTTGGAGACTTCCATCTTCAAATGAAATGGAAGTGTTTGAATCCAGCAGCTACCAAGCAAATATTATTTACCAGTTTATCTTCAAGTATGGTGGTAATGGAGTTATGATGTAAGGTCTGTACTAGAACCATTACCACAGTGCCCATAAAAATAAACATGGAAAAATATATTGATATTTGAAGAAATCTGATGCCAAAGAACAAGAGAAAAGACTCATGCTGGCTTGGACGCTGCCTGATCAAACAAGGTCCACATCCCCAATTGAGCAATCAGGGTTGGATCAAAAAATCAGCTACTGAAAACAAAAACAAAGAAATCAAACTAAACCTGTAAGGGATGGAATATCAACAGGTACATGGAATGTCTGCACACTATGGGCAACTGGAAAATTGCAATTGCTTCAAGAAGAAATGAAAAAATACAGATGCAACATATTGGGTATATCAAAAATGAGATTGACAATGTCAGAAGAAACAAATGGTGGAAGAGTTCTCTGGTCAGGGAAATGAAAGTAAGCATGAAGCAGGTGTAGGTTTCCTGCTAAGAAACAAGGCCTGTCAGGCAATGATAGGATACAAACCAGTTAGTGAAAGGATAATGGTTACAAGATTCAGTGTCCAACCATTTGATATCATGGCCATTCAAGTATATATGCCCACTGCAGAGAGTGCAGATGAAGACATTGAGAGATTTTACAGATATCTACAACTTGAAATTGATGAGGCCAAAACACGATATACTCATCATTGGAGGAGACTGGAATGCAAACATTGGCAGAAATAACACAGGATAGGAAAATGCTATGGGAAAATTTGGATATGGAGAATGAAATAAACATGGAGAGATGCAGGTGGAATTTGCCACTGATAACGACCTGATGATATGCAAATACCAAATTCCAACAAAAAGAATGTCATAAATGGACATGGTGCTCCTTCAATGGCAGGCATAGGAATATGATCGACCTAATATTAATATACCAGAAATGGAAAACATCAGTTCAACAGTGCAGGTCATTCCAAGGAACTGATATTGATTCAAACCACAGCTTAGTGATTGCAAATATAAGACTAAAACTGAAACAGAAGTACACAAAGGAAAGTTCCAAAAAGCTAGAGATATCTCAAGACTAAATGAAGACAGGTTAAGAACAGCATATCAGGACATGTGCGAACTAAACTTAAGACCATAAGTGAAAAACAAAATATAAATACAAGAGCAGAATGACTGACTACAGTACTAAAAAAGCAGTACAAGAAGTAATTTCTGAAAGAGAGAAGATCAACAAGAAATGGATAACTCAGGAAACCCTGAAATTGGTACAAGAGAAAAGAGAACTGAAACTTGAGAGATATTTCAGATGCATCAGATGAGTTATACCATCAAAAATGCAATGAAGTATGGAAAAAAACAGCAAGATCTCATAAAGCCAAATGGCTGGAGGACCAATGCAAAGACATTGAATAGTACTATGGAGAACACAAAAACTAGAGAGGTTTATAAAGTTATAAGAAATATCAATAGGAAGTGGCAAACAAGATTAATAGCAGTCAAAGATGAAGATGATAAAGTATTGATGGACAAGACTGAAATCATACACAGATGGACAAGATATTGCAGTGAACTATATAAAAATCAACTAAATAATACTACAACAGAAGTAATCAAAGAACTAAAAGCAATCTCTTCAACAGCAAAGATCTTTGAAAATGACATCTTGGAAGAGGAGGTGAGCAAGGCTATGAAACATGTCAAGAACAAGCATCCTGGAAATGACAACATAATAGGCAGAGATGCTAAAATATGGAAGAGAATTGGTTGTAAAAGAAATGCATAAACTATGTAATGAAATATGGAGATCAGGGTATGCCCCCGAAGAGTGAAAAAAATCAGTCTTGGATGTACTTCATAAGAAAGGCAATGCTTTAGAATGCACCAATTACAGCATTATTGCATTAATGAGTTATCTTGGCAGAGTGCTAATGAAAATACTTACAGAATGCCTGAAGGGTCATATGGAGGCACATCTTCCTGATGAGCAAGCCGGATTTCCAAAAGATGGAAATACAGTACAACAAATATTCACACTAAGACTAATAGTAGAGAAAGCTCAAAAGAAAGAATAAAAAAATATACTGATGTTTTGTAGACTTTCAAAAAGCCTTTGACCAAAATATAACATTGGCAGTCTTGGAATCCTGGTGTGGACAAGCAACAGTCAGGATAGTAGGTGTGACTGGAAATTGGTTTGCCACTAATCAAAGCACAAGACAAGGGGACTCAATATCACCAATCATCTTCATCACACATCTGGGAAGAACACTAGATAAGATTAAAGAAGAAGGTAGAGGCATTTCAATAAACTACCTCTGCTTTGCAGATGACATCATCCTGATTGAATAAGATGTAGTAAGGCTGGAATGGACACTGCAAACACTACATGCAGAAGGAAGAACATATAGGCTAAATATAAATTTTGAGAAAACTAAAACAATGATATTCGGACAACAGGAGTTACTGAACAAATTTACCATAAAAGGATTTCAACTCGAAAATGTGTAACAATTCAGATATCTTAGATGCCACATGATGCATGACTTGGACCCAAAAAAAAGAGGTAAAAATTAAAATACCAAGAGCAACAGCTATCTTGAACGCCATGGACAAATTATGGAAGAGTTGAGCTATAAAGATACACACTAAACTGCTTATTGTGGAAACCTGTATTTTCAGCAGCATGCTCTATGATTGTGAGGACTGGGTACTCCTGAGATAATCTGAAAGAAGGATATCAGCATTTGAGAGGAAGTGTTATAGAAAGATCTTGAGAATAAGCTGGATCCAGAAAGTGAACAATGAGGAAATGATGAATACAACCAAAAGAAAACTTGATCCAGAAAAGAATCAAAAGGAAACTATGTCTATTTGGCCATATATGTAGAATGAACAATGAAAGGAAATTAAAAATGCTGTTTCCACACCGTTTGATGATGTCAAATGGTGTGGAAACTCGGTAACACAAACTGAGTCATCTTGCACAAAATAGAATACAATTGATGAATCATATCAAGATGGCATCACACGTTGTTGTTGTTGATTTGGAGAATTCTGCTGTCTATATTGTTGTGCCTTTGTAAAAACAGTCCATTAAAGTATCAATAAAATAATGTACTACATCATAGTGCATATCAATAGTTTGAGGAAACAGGGATGAAAGATTACATCAGCCAGAAAGACCTGATCAGAATTTAAAATTTCCATTTTAATGGAAACACTGAAATACTTGACAATGGGCAGCTTATCAGGTCTCTAAGTCATAGCATAATTAAAATGAAAAATTCATTGTTAAACATACATCAATACTATCACTCAAATACAAAAATAAAAGTTTTATGATTCCTACCTTGCTGCTCATGTTCATTATATACCAGTTCCAAATACATATGAACAAAAACAGGATAAAGTATCATTGCAAGTTCATGCTAAAAAAAAAGGGGAAACAAGTTGATAAAATTAATTATCCATAAAATTATTAACTTTAAAAATGAACGAAACTTATATTTCAGTACTTTTATTAGCTACTTCATTTTGATTTTTAATTCTTAATAATGCATAACAAAAATATGTCTAATTCCTTAAAATTAAACATGATAAAGGTGGCATGAAAACTTGAAAACTACTACTAGAGATATTCTGAATATTTCTACTGTTTCATAGTAATCTAAAGAAATTCAAATAAAATAAAATAAAATAAAAAAAAAAATATATATATATATATATATACATAAATTCTGTGACATATTTTACGAAACTTGAGCTACTGATCCTTAAGAGTGTCAAAGGTAGATAACTGGAAGGAAACCTCCACATAACTTTAAGAATACGGAGACTATGGCTTCAGCACTAACATCCAAATCCTTACCTTCATCTGCATTCCACTAATAAACAAAGCAAAGGAGGATGAGATGGAAACTTGGGATTTAGCTGACTAAATTGTATTCAATATTGGCTTGAACCAGACGCAAACATGATGATACAACATGAGGAAATCTCCTGTGGCTGGGACTTCGCCCAGTTAAACAAGATTCCTACTGTTTTCATCAGGAAACCAAGACAAACGGGGTGCTTAAGCTATTTAGCTGAGAAGAGACCTCCACATAACCTTCACAGGAATGCGGAGAACCAACCAGGGCTTAGGACTTAATGTCCAATCCTCACCTTCTCTAGGTGCACCCTGTCAGGGACTGAACGGACGAGGATGGTCTTGCAATTTGGGATTAAGCTGACCAAATTGTATTCTTATTGGCTTAAACTAAAATATAAAATGATGGTACAACATGACAGAATTTCATGCCAGCTGGAGCGTCGCCTGGTTAAACAAGGCCCCCGTTGTTTTCGCCAGGGAACCAGGGCGAACAGCGAAAAGTCAGCTACTGGAACAAATCCTAAAACTAACCCCAACTCAACATGACCACAGTTCGAGATCGGCACTATCAACATAAGAAGCCTGAATGGCAAAAAAATGGAGCTAGCTGAGGAACTGGATAAGTACCAGATCGACATAATAGGGGTAACTGAAGTAAAAAAGACAAAAACTGGTGAGATCTTTCTGAGAAATAAATAAATACAAAATGTTATCAGGCAATGACAATCAAGGAAAAGAAGGAGTAGCCATAGTATTCAACACAAAATATGAGGCTAATCTTCTTGAATGGCAGGCAGTCTCAAGTAGAATGATGTGGACAAATATGAGAATGGGGAACTGGACAATGAGATTTATTTGTGCCTGTGGTCCCACAGAAGGTTTTACTAAGGTAGAAGTGGAGGAATTTTTTTGAGGCTTTAGAGAAAGCAACTGACACAATGAAAAAGGAAAAGTTGATCCTTGTTGGGGATCTAAATAGCAGAGTAGGAAATGATTGTCAGACATATAAAAATATTTTGGGAAAATTTGGAGAAAAGAGCAAAGCTAATAATAATGGCAAATACCTGTTGGATATCTGCTCAGGACATGGACTAGTTATTACTAACACAATATTCCAACATGAAAATGTGAACAAATTCACATGGAGAGAAGAGGCAAAGAATAAGAAAAGTAGACTACGTTATTGTTGATAGGGATGTTTTCACACTGGTGCAGGACATCAGAGTGTACAGAGGATTTGAAGTTGGAAGTGATCACAATTTAGTCTTGAGCAAGAGAAAAATGAATTTCATATTGTAAACAAGAACATGTAAAAAAGTTTTAAACAGAATAAAAGTTGAGCAGCTCTCAGATGTAAACTTAGACTAAAATACACAAATATTATTCAAGAAAAAATGAAAGAGTATGAGAGCAGGAACCAAACCTTGGATATTCAGTGGCAAGCCCGAAGAAAACACTTGATTCAGCCAGAGAGGCATATAGTGAGGTTGTGTGCAATTATAGAAAAATCAGAACTCCATGGTGGACACAGTAAGTTTAAGAGGCAGTGAAGAAAAAGAAGAAAGCATATTAAAAGTTGCTAGCAAATAAGTCAGCTTGTGCTCTCAGAGAATACAGAGACAAATGTAAGAAAGCTAAACACTGTGTAAAACAGGCTAAACAAAAGTCAAGGGAGGATTTTGGCAAGAACATAGAAAATAAATATCAAGAAGATAGAAGATATACTGGAGGTTATTGAAGAAGCTCAGAAATGGAGGAAAGAGTGCTGTAAAAGGAATTAGAGATGATAAAAGTGACATGAAAACAGGAAAAAAAGATATCCTTGAAGTATGGAGTAAGTACTTCGAAAACTTGCTAAATGAAACAAGCAGTGATAGCACAGTGGTAAAAAACAATCAACAGGCATACAGTTAAGAATACATATCCATACTTGAAGTAGAAAAAGCCATCAAAAGCCTGAAATATGGAAGGGCAGCAGGATTAGATGATATTCAACCAGAAATGCTCAAGTATAGAGGTATAAAAGTCGTACAGTAGCTGCACTGCATAGTTCAACAAAGCCTGGACAGAGGGACGAATTCCAGATGATTGGACTTATAGTACACATATATAAAAAGGGAAATAAAACTGAATGTGAGAATTACAGAGGCATTTCATTACAGAGTGTGCCTAGTAAGATACATGCAAGTATATTTGTGAAACGGTTGAGAAGGATTGTGGAAGAAAAGCTTGGTGAAGAAAAAGCTGGATTCAGGCCAAATAGAGGCCGTCAGGATCAGATTTTCATTTTACGACAGATAGTTGAGAAATCATGGGATTATAACAAAGATGTGTATTGAAGTTTTGTAGATCTGGAAAAGGCATATGACAAGGTGCCAAGAGAGAAGTTATTCAATACACTGCAATTATATGATGTCAATGGGGCATTATATCAAGCAATACTTAGTTTCTATTTGAGTTGTAAATCAGTAGTCAGAATTGAAGGAAATACAGGAAGATGGTTTAATGTTAAACCTGGTGTCAGACAAGGATGTACATTATCCCCTCTCTTATTCATTATCTATATTACTCACATTATGAAGCAAAGTAGTATTAAACCTGATATCAAAATTAAGAGTGTTAATCTCGGCTCTTTGCTTTATGCAGATTCGCTATAAGTCTGCAAGATTTCCTGACTAAATTGAATAACTGTTGTAATAGATATGGTATGAAGGTCAGCATTAAAAAGACAAAGACAATGAAAATAGGCTGAAACATTGAAAATATCAACTGCATTGTGAATGGAGAACTTATAGAACAAGTAAAACATTTCATCTACTTAGGCATGATTTTTAGTGAAGATGGTAAGTTAAATATGGAAATAGACTACAGAATCAGCAAAGCTGGTATGGTAGGAAGTCAACTGAATATATTTATATGGAATAAGAGAGAAATTAGCCAAAATACTAAATTAGCTGTATACAAGACAGTGTTCAAACCAGTTTTAATTTATGGATCTGAGAGCTGGGTCAGAAGTAAAACACTTGACCAAAGACTAGAGACCGCAGATATGAGAGTCCTGAGAAAGATTACAGGCATAAACAGATGGCATCAATGGCAATATCATATTAAAAACGAGGATATTAGGAAAGAACTTGACGTTGTCAGCATCCAGGAATGCGTTAGCAGAGCTAATCTCAGGTGGTATGGTCACTTAAACAGAATGGGTGAGGAAAGATTTGCAAAACAAGTGTTCTCTGGCAGGTTGGCAGGAAAACGACCCAGAAAAAGACCAAGATATAGGTGGATTGAAATGGTACAAAGTGGTTTAGACCATAGAAATATAAGATCTGATAATGATGTTGGAGTCTTGACAAGTAACAGACTGGTTTGGAGGAAAATTGTAGATAGGCAGTTAGTAATGAGTTAAATTTTTCATGAAGTACTATCATATGCTGTAGACCCCTTGAGAGTACAAGTCAGGAATGTGATGATGTCTAAATTAGACACGAAAAAGTCAGGAAGGTGAGAAAATGCTCTGGAGGCTATTGAAAAGCTTAGAAATGGAGCAAAGAGTACTGTAAAAGGAATGACGATGATAAAGGTGGCATGAAAACTACTACTAGAGATATTCTGAATATTTCTACTGTTACACAAGCAGTGATAACAATGGTAGAAAATATTCACAAGGAAAATAATCAAAAGCATGAAATATGGAAAGTCAGCTGGAGTAGATGATGTTCAACCTAGAAACGCTCAACTATGAAGGTATAAGAGCTTTACAGAGGATACACTGCATAATTAAGAAAGCCTTGACAGAAGTTTGAATTCTAGATGATTGGAGTAGTTCCCATAGTTCCCATCCACAAAAATGGAAATAAAGTTGAATGTGAGAATTACAGAGAAATTTCTGTATCAAGTATTCCAGATAAGATTTAAGCAAAAATATCTGAAAAGGAGAATAAGAAAAATTGTGAAACTTAGAGAAGAACAATCTGAGTTCAGGCCAAAGAAGCCAATTGTCAGTTTACAAAAATAGTTTAGAAATCCTATGAATATAACAAACATCTGTAGTGGAGTTTTACAAAAATAGAAAAAGCATATGACAAGGTGCCAATTCAAATGCTGGTCAGAACACTACAATTATATTGAATTAAAGGAACATTATACAGAAAAACACAGTCTATTTAATTGTAAGTCAGCTTGAAGTCATGAAACAAAGGAAGGTGGCAAAATTAGGTTAAACACAAAAGGTACCCTTCTCTATTGTCACTCTTACATAACATCTACATGGATTAGATTAAGGAAGTCTGTGCTATTAGCCTTGTAGCCTTGTGCTTCGCAACCATATGCCTGTAGAAGGAGTGTCCTAGGTTCGATTCCCATCGACGACATGAGGAACTTAAGGATATTTCTCAGCCATAGCCAAGTTAGCCAGTCTTGGGCATGGACAGCAGGGTTTTTCTGTCAGTTTATCTGGGGTTTTTCATCCCGCAAGCAGGCAAATCAGTCTTCTGAATACACGAATTACAGCCAGGAATATTGACCCAGCCATATGCCTGATTTGCCAGCCTATGCCAGTTCCGGAGCCCGGATAAAATTGGGGGGGGGGACTCAGATGGTGCTGTACATTCCCGTTAAAAAAAGGGAGGGGGGGATTACTGTACCATCACACAGAAAGGAAGATTAAGAAAGTGGTATTAAATGATCCAAATCAAAGACATTAAACTTAGTTTTGTGATTTAGATAGATCATGTACTCCTAAACAAACTAAATTAAATAACAACTATAACAAATTTAGTATGAAAATTAGCAATAAAATGGACCAATCTATGAAAATAGATAGGAACATGAAAACTTCAACTGCATTCTCAGTGGAGAACCTATAGAACAAATACGAGGATGGTCTGAAAAGTTTTCTCGGCCTCGACCATAGATGGCAACACTATCAGCAAGATTTTTCTTTTCTAAGTTGGTACATCTGTCATAAGCATCCATGTGAAATTGCAAGTCATTCTATCAAGTAGTTTGTTTTATACAGATGTCTGAAGCAAAAGTGTTGTCTGTATTCCTTGAAATGGATAAAAGTGAGTATCGTGCAATTATAAAATTCTTTGTAAAAGAAGGCTTAATGCCAAAAGAAATTCATTCAAAGTTCATAAAAGTTTATGGGCATTCTTCTCCTTTGTTTTCAACAATTAAGAAATGGGCTGCCGAGTTTAAATGTGGCCGTACCAGCCTTGAAGATGATCTACGTGAACAAGTCCAAAAAGTGTAATAACAACAGAAATCATTGATCAAGTGCAAGATATATTATTGGATGATCAGCGAGTCAAAGTGTGTGAAATTGCTCAGACTATAGGCATTTCAAAAGAACGTGTAGGATATATTTTGCATGAAGAATTGCATATGAAAAAGCTTTGCACAAGAATGGGTGCTGCGCTTGCTCACAGCAGATCAAAAATGAACTCACATGAAAATCTCTGAACAGTGCTTGGAGTGTTTTAACAAGAATAAAACAGATTTTGTGCGTCAATTTATAACTATGGAATAGACTTGGATTCACAATTGCAGACTAGAATCCAAACATCACTCAAAACAGTGGACAGAAGCCGGTTGTTCAGTGCCAAAGAAGTCAAAGTCAGTTCCATCAGCAGGAAAGGTCATGGCACCGGTGTTTTAGGATGCTAAAGGCATTTTGTTTATTAATTATCTTGAAAAGGGTAAAACAATAACCGGGGAATATCATACTGATCTTTTAACCAAACTAGATGAAAGATTCGTGAGAAAAGACCTAGTTTGCAGAAGAAAAAAAATCATCTTTCATCAGGACAATGCACCTGCCCACAAAGGCATTTTGGCAATGGGAAAATTAAAGGATCTACACTATGAATTGTTGGAACATCCACCCTATTCCGTACATTTGGCTCCCTTTGACTTGTGTCTCTTTCCAAAACTAAAACTCTTCCTCGCTGGTCAGCGTTTTTCTTCGAATCAAGAGGTAATTACAGCTGTAGTTGGTATTTTGCAGATCTTACCGAGAACCACTACAGGGACAGGATACTGGTGCGGGAGCATGGCTGGAATAAATGTATTAGTCTTAAGGGAAATTATGTTGAAAAATAAAAATAATTTTGAAATTATAAATTCGTTTTTTCATTGTTAGGCCAAGAGCTTTTCAGACCACCCTCGTAAAATAAAATAAATAAAATAAAACATCAACTGCATCCTTAGTAGAGAACTTATAGAACAAGTAAAAGATTAAAGCTATTTTAAGTACATTTTTTAGTGAAGATAGCAAATTAAATATGGAAATAGAGAGCAGAATTGGCAATGCTGGTATGGTAGGAAATCAAACGAATAAATTTATATGCAGTAAAAGAAAAATTAGTGAAAATGCTAAACTAGCTTTGTAAGACAATGATGTTCACACTAATTTTAACTTATGCATCAAGATGCAGGATTACAAATGAAACACATGATTAAAGACTAGAAATCACAGATATGCAAGTTCTAATAAAAATTAAGAGAGAGTGAAGAGATTACATCAATGGCAAAATTACGTTTAAAATAAGAAAATTAAGGAAGAACTTGATATTGTTAGCATTCAGAAGTATGACTGAAGAGTTATCCTGAGGTGGTATAGTTACTTGAACAGAAATCGATAGGAAAGGTTGGCAAAAAGGTTTTTTTTTTTTTTTTTTTTTTTTTTTTTTGCCAGGATGGCAGGAAAAAAAATTGCAGAAGGAAACCAAGGTCTATGTGGATTCAATATAGTAAAAAGTGCCTTAGAAGACCAAAATATAAGATCTGCAATATTGAACTTCTGACATAACAAATCAATTTGGAGAAAAACTGTCAAACAGAAGTCAGAAATTATGCGAACTTTTAATGTAGTACTATTATAATATCCTGTACACCATCTTGAGGGTACATGTCAGGAATTTAGTTATGTTTTTTTTTGTTTTATTGCATGGCTACAGAGTTATTGTGTAATCCTATACCTGGCTATTTGACTGAGAATGATGGTGCCCGAGTATGTCTAACTTAGCCATCACTGCATGTAACCTATCTTGTATTTTATTTATTTATTTTTTATTGCATGACTATAAAGGAGTAGCAGAATGCAATGTAAAGAAAGTTAATTCATGATATAAGCTTCTGTAGACTATTTTGCAAATTACTTTAAAATAAGTTGTGAGATTTAATTATTCTAAATACATTACAACTAGCAATTTTTACAAAAGAATATCTTCAAAATAAATTACAATTCCAAAATAACGGATATACAACCTTTATAAAGCAAATACTAGTATAATAAGTACCTTTTTTATTACTTACTCTGTATGTATCCAAAGAGGATTCAACAAATTTTCTCAAGTTTGAATATGTTTCTTCATATATATCTGGATCACCTTCACTGTTAGGATAAGACTTGTATTAGAATAATAGTAATCTTAATTTATTCTCAAACAACAAAAAGAAATAAATTGTAATACAGGTATCCCTCGATTAATGCGGTTAATTAATCCCTCAATGTTTCCGCATATATCAAAATCGCGTTAATCAAATATAATAATCAATGCTAAAAATTGCAATTCGTCCATGATCAATTACTGTATTAATAATTCGTTTTATATGGACTCTTTTAGGAAAGATAAAAAATGAATGCAAAGAAAATGTTTAATAAATACTTGTACCTACATTATTTACTGCAATTTTTTTTTATCAAAAGAAGTTATCAAGAGTCGTTTGAACAGTTTTAATTTTTTTTCTTATCAGCATAAATTCTATGATAACAAGCAAAATGACTCTCCAGACCTCGGCAAAACAAGCAATAAAACATAAAGAAAAACTACTGCAAATATAATACTCTTCTTCAACCTTTTGGTTCTGTCCACTGCTGGACAAAGGTCTCCCCGATGATTTTCCAGACCACTCGGCTTTCTGCCTCTTCCATCCATCTCACTCCTGCAATTTGTTCCAGTTCATCCCTCCACCTTCTTCTCGGTCTTCTTCGTCTTGCTCCATCCATTGGTCTCCACTCTGCTGTTTTTCTAGTCCATCTCCCGTCACTGCATCTGGCAATATGGCCAGCCCATTCTCCACTTAGCCTGTTTAATGTATTTTACAATATCCGTGACACTGTTCGAGATCTTATCCAGATATTTGTCTTCCTATCTCTTAATGTTATTTTTAGCATACTTCTTTCCATGCGATGTTGTATTGTTCTCAGCTTTTTGCTTAGGGTTTCAGTTAAAGTCCATGTTTCTCCTCTGTATGTTAGAACAGGAAGTATGCACTGGTAGAAAGCTTTCCTTTTTAGACTCATAGGAATGTCACTTCTGAATATGTCTCTCATTTTTCCATAAGCCATCCATCCAAGGTGAATTCTTCTTTCAATCTCTTTTCTTTGGCAATCCTCAAAGGATAACAATTGTCCCAAATATACATATGAAGTAACTTGTTCTATTTCATGGTTTCAACTTTGACAATTCTATAGTTTATGTATTTATTCATCATTATTTTTGCTTTTTCTCTATTTATTTTTAATCCAACTACTTAGTAGGCTTCATTTAGCTGACTTAGCCTTTCTTCCATATCTTCAAGATTATCTGCTATTAGGAAAATATCACCTGCAAATTTCAGATGATGCAGCCTTTCTCCATTTATGTTTCCCAATCAAGGGAAACATAAATTGTTTCCCTTTCAAGGCTTCTAAAGACTTCCTCTAGTGCCGCTGTAAATAATTTGGGAGATATGGTGTTGCCTTGCCTTTTTGTATTGGGAACTTTTCACTGTTTTTATATAATTTAATTACAGAGGATGCATTATTGTGAATATGTTTTAGTGTTTTCACTATATGGTTTCTCAGTTCCCTGGGTTTCAAGAGCTTTTAGTGTTGCAGATATTTTAACTGAATCCAATGCTTTTTCGTAGTCTATATAGCCCAGACATATTTGTAACAGCTAAAAAAATTTAATAATGTTCCAAGAATAAAACTGAAATTGATGTGCAATGGACTGAGATTTTTTTCCATTATCAGAGTAATAATGTTTCTTTGAAATCTTTAAAATTCATTATTGAATTATGTCTGTGCTTACCGGGAACAAAAGTAGCAACAGAGCATGCATTTTCCATAATAAACAATATGTGGTGGGTGCTCAAGGGTCAAAGTTGTATAACTAAGAGGAGACCTCCACATAGCCTTTAAAGGAATGCAGAGAACCGACCAGGGCTTCTGACCTACTGTCCAATCCTCACCTTCTCATGGTGCACCCTGTTGGGTATCTACCTGGATACTGAACGAACGAGGATGGGCTGGCAATTTGGGATTTAGCTGACCAAATTGTATTCTTATTGGCTTAAACCAATATACAACATGACAAAATTTCATGCCGTCTGCGGAGTAGCCCGGTTAAACAAGGCCCCCGCTGTTTTCGCCTGGAACCAAGGCGAACAGCGAAAAGTCAGCTACTGGAACAAATCAGAAAGCACACCCCAACTCAACATCACCAGAGTTAAAGATCGCTACTATCAACATAAGAAGCCTGAATGGCAAAGAAATGGAGCTAGCTGAGGAATTAGATAAGTACCAGATCGACACATAATAGGGGTGAATATAACAAAAAAGACAAAACTGGTGAGATCATTCTGAGCAATAAATACAAAATGTTATATTCAGGAAATGACAATCAAGGAAAAGAAGGAGTAGCCATAGTATTCAACACAAAATACAAGGCTAATCTTCTTGAATGGCAGTCAGTCTCAAGTAGAGTAATGTGGGCAAATATGAGAATGGGGAACTCGACAATGAGACTTATTTGTGCCTATCATCCCACAGAAGGTTCTACTAAGGTAGAAGTGGAGGAATTTTTTGATGCTTTCGAAAAAGCAACTGACACAATGAAAAAGGAAAAGTTGGTCCTTGTTGGGAATTTAAATATCACTGAAAGAAATGATTGTCAGACATACAAAAATATTTTGGGAAAATCTGGAGAAAAGCGTAAAGCTAATAATAACAACAACAGCAAATGCCTGTTGGATTTCTGCTCAGGACATGGACTGGTTATTACTAACACCATGTTCTAACATAAAAATGTGCACAAATTCATATGGAGAGAAGAAGCAAGGAATAAGAAAAGTGTCATTGGCTATGTTATTGTTGATAGTGATGTTTTCTCCCTGGTGCAGGACACCAGAGTGTACACAGGATTTGAAATTGGAAGTGATCACTATTTAGTCTTGAGCAGGATAAAATTGAATTTCATATTGAAAAGAATGACATATAAGAAAGTTTTAAAGCGAATAAAAGTTGAGTAGCTCTCAGATGTGAACTGCATACTAAAATACACAACGATTATTGACGAAAAAATGAAAGAGTTTGAGAACAGGAAACAAACTTTGGAGATTCAGTGGCATGCCTTGAAGAAAACCCTGATTGTTTCAGCCAGAGAGGCATGTGGTGAGGTTGTCTGCAAGGATAGAAAAATCAGAACTCCATGGTGGACACAGGAAGATAAACAGGCAGTGAAGAAAAAAAAGAAAGCATATCAAAAGTTCCTGGCAAATAAGTCAGCTTGTGCTCTTAGAGAATACAGAGACAAATGTAAGAAAGCGAAACACTGTGTAAAACTAGCTAAACAAAAGTCATGGGAGGACTTTGGCAAGGACATAGAAAATAAATATGAAGAAGGTGGTAAATATTCTGGCAGTTGTTGAAGAATCTTAGAAATGGAGGAAAGAGTGCTGTAAAAGGAGTTAGAGATGATTAAGGTGAAACTTGAGAAAAAGATATCGTTGAAGTATGGAGTAATTACTACGAAAAATTGCTATATGAAACAAGCAGTGATAGTCAGTGGTAAAAAACACTCAACAGGCATACAGTCAGGAATACATATCCATACTTGAAGTAGAAAAAGCCATCAAAGGCTTGAAATGTAGAAAGGCAGCAGGAGTAAATGATATTTGGCCAGAAATGCTGAAGTATGGTGGCATAAAAGTCTTACAGTGGCAGCACTGCATGGTTCAGAAAGCCTGGAGAGGGACGAATTCCTGATGATTGGAGCAGAGCTTTAATAGTACCCATATATAAAAAGGGAAATAAAACTGAACGTGAGAATTACAGAGGTATTTCCCTACTGGGTGTTCCTGGCAAGATCTATGCAAGTATACTTGAGAAACGGTTAAGAAGAATTGTGAAAGAAAAGCTTGGTGAAGAACAAGCTGGATTCAAGCCAAATAGAGGCTGTCTGGATCAGATCTTCATTTTACGATAAATAGTTCAAAAAGCATGGGAATAAGACAAAGATCTGTATTTAAGTTTTGTCGATCTGGAAAAGGCATATGACAAGGTGCCAAAGAGAAGCTATTCAATACGCAACAGTTATATGGTGTCGATGGGACATTATATCAAGTAATACTTAGTCTTTATTTGAGTTGTAAGTCAGCAGTTAGAATTGAAGGAAGTACAGGAAGATGGTTTAATGTTAAAGCTTGTGTGAGACAGTGATGTGCATTATTCCCTCTGTTATTTATTATCTACGTGGATCACATTATGAATGAAAGTGGTATTAAACATGATATCAGAATTGGAGATGTTAATGTCAGCTGTTTGCTTTATGTGGACAATGTTATAATTCTAAATAAATCCGCTACAAGTTTGCAAGATTCCCTGACTAAATTGAATAACTGTTGTAATAGATATGGTATAAGGTCAGCATTAAAAAGACAAAGACAATGAAAATAGGTAGAATTGTTGAAAATGTCAACTGTGTTGTGAACGGGGAACCTGTGGAACATGTAAAACATTTCAGCTACTTAGGCATGATTTTCAATGAAGATGGTAAATTAAATATGGAAATAGACAACAAAATCAACAAAGCTAGTATGGTAGGAAGTCAACTGAATAAATTCATATGGAATAAGAGAGAAATTAGTCAGAACACTAAATTAGCTGCATACAAGACAGTGTTCAAACCAGTTTTAACTTATGGATCTGAGAGCCGGGTCAGAAGTAAAACACTTGACTAAAGACTAGAGAATGCAGATATGAGAGTCCTGAGAAAGATTAAAGGTGTGAACAGATGGCATCAATGGCAATAACATATTAAAAACAGGATATTAGGAAAGAACTTAACATTGTCAATATCCAGGAATGCATTAGCAAAGCTAATCTCAGATAGTATGGTCACTTAAACAGAATGGGCGAGGAAAGATTAGCAAAACAAGTGTTCTTTGGCAGGAAAACGACCCTGAGAAAGACCAAGATATAGGTGGATTGATACGGTACTAAGTGCCTTAGACGATAGAAATATAAGATCTGATAATGATGTTGAAGTCTTGACTGGTTTGGAGGAAAATTGTAGATAGGCAGTTAGTAATCAGTTAAATTTTTCATGAAGTACTATCATATCCTGTAGACCCCTTGAGGGTACATATCAGGAATTTGATGATGATGAACAATATGTGGACATCTGAAAAAAACCAACTAAAGGTCAGCACTCTGAAGGCTATGGTAATTCACAAAATGCAATATTGCTGGATTGTGTAAAGAGTTCAATCAATCGATAAAGGAAACAAAGAAATTTTAAAGGAAATATAGGCAACGGATAAGTATTAGGTAAAATCATTTAGAATGTAATGGTTTTTGAGTACCTGATTGTTTCATTATTTTGTGTTATGAAATGTGTGATAGAATTGTCGTCGTTGTCGTCCAGTAGCATCCTCTAGCAAGAGGATTGCGGCAGATGAACAGCTCTTCTCCATTTCTCTCGATCTGTCTGGCATTTGTCTCTGTATTCTCTAAGAGCACAAGCTGACTTATTTGACAAGATCTTTTGATATGCTTTCTTCTTTTCCTTCACTTCCTCTTTAACTTCCTGTGTCCACCAGGGAGTTCTGATTTTTTTATCCTTACAGACAACCTCACCACCTGCCTCTCTGGAAGAATCAATCAGGGCCTTCTTCAAGGCTTCCTTCTTAAACCAGTCCATTCCACATTGTCATTGAACCACTCTCTAGTTGGTCTTCCTCATCTTCTCTTCCCCTCAACTTTCCCTTGTAATATAGTTCTTGTTAGGTGTCCCAAAGAACCTCTCAAAAGATGTCCTGCAAATCTGGTCTTTCTTTGCATAATATTCTTGAGCAACGTTCTTTCCATCCCAACTCTTCTTAAAACTTCTTGATTTGATATTCTCTCTGTATAGCTAATATTTTCCATCTTTCTATAACACCACATTTCCAATGCATTAATTCTTTCCATATCTCACTTCTATAACATGCAATACTCCAAACTGTTGCTTTAACTATTCCAATTCTAATGCCTATTTTAGTGTTCTTGTTTATTAAAATTCTCTTCATTTCCATAAATGCCGATTTAGCTTTGCCTATTCTATTGCTAATGTCCAACTCTGAAGTTCCTTTCTCTGAGATCATTTTACCTAAATATTGAAATCTTTCCACTTCTTCTGAAATCTTTCCTCCACATCTTATTTTTACATTATCTCCTATTTTTCTGCCCATTATCATTATCTTGGTCTTCTTTGTGTTAATCCTTAGTCCGTATTCTTTACAGGAGTTTTCAATTCTTTGAACAATTTGTTGTAATTCATTTTCACTTTCTGCCATCACCACTACATCATCTGCATATCTTAAGTTATTAATGATTCTTCCATTTATTTTTATTCCTTCTTCTACATCCTCAAGTGCCTCTCTAAGCATCTGTTCACTATAAAGGTTAAACAATAATGGTGATAACTTGCATCTTTGTCTAACTCCTCTCTCCACTGGGAATTCTCCCGTTTCCTCTCCATTTACACATACTGACAGTGTTTGTATCCAATATAATCTCTTTAAAATTTCCAATTCATAAGAGTCAATATCAATATTTTCTAGCATGTCAAAAAGCCTTTTATGTTTCACTGTATCAAATGCCTTTTCAAAGTCTAGAAATCCCAAAAACAACTTTCCACCATGGTTTAGTGTTTTCTCCCCAATAATTCTTAGATAAGTTATAGCCTCTCTAGTTCCTGTGTTGGTTTGGAATCCAAACTGTTCCTCATTCATTTCTTTTTCTATTTTACTCTTAATTCTCTCCAAAATTATTTGTGCCAGAATTTTTGCTGTGCGAGTTATAAGACTTATCGTTCTAAAATTGTTACAGTCTAAAACTCCCGTCTTTTTGAAATGGGGATAAAAATTGATCTTCTAAACTCCTCTGGTAATTCTTGTCCCTCATAAATTCCGTTAATAATTTTCCATAACACTTCCATACTATACTTTTTCACCTATATTCCTTATAAGTTCTATCTGTATACCATCTATTCCAGGGGATTTTCCTTCTTTCATCTATTGAATTGCTAGATTCAAAAGAATAATCTAGATAGAATAACAATTGTTAATTGTTGTTTGAAATAAAATGTATTATGAATCAATTTTTATTTATTTAATTTTTAAACAATCAACTCTTTCACTTTATACTTTGGCATTCTAACAGTCTCCCTAACATTGCTAACTTTTGCATGCAAGAAGCATAATTTTGTTGCCCTCTCACCAATCCTCTTATGACAGAATCACCATATGATTTTGTTAATCTCTTGCCAATCACAACTCTTATGATAGAATCACCGAACAAGAACGCTCTCCTTAATTTTTCCTTCTCTCTTAGTTGAGAATTCCTTTCTCTTTTCTTGCGCTTCTTTCTTTCTGTTATCAGCTGATCCACTTGCCAGATGTGCCAGCTCATGCCTTGTTTTGTGCATTACTCTGCATAACCATACTATCTGCCTCATTAAGGCCAACTCTTCATTCTTTACATTCATCAAACTACTATTCTTTCGATCATCACTCTTTCAATGCTATCTTCTATTACACTGTTGCACAGATTTTAATGCGTATTCTCTGTTCTGTCCATCACTTCAATCTCATGGCCCGATCTGCACCACTATCACTTGAAGGGGATAGTGGTGTGGTTCAAAAATAAATTCACCAGACGTGTTGAATTCAGAATAAGTAAGAGTATATCAGCTATCGTAGCAAAGGTGATCTATCAGCTATCGCAGCAAAGGTGATCTATCAACTATCTCTCAGTAGGTGTGTAAACTCCACTTCCTTCCTGCCATATGATCTCTTCCTTTCAATCTATATTTCCATAGAAGTTCTCCCCCCCCCCATAATAATCACTCGACCTATACTCTTACTGATTTGTTGAGGCATGCATTCCAGATTATTCCTGGAACCTCCTGGCTTACAGCAGCAACCAAACATATTCATGACATTTGGTAAATCACTGCATTATCCAAAAATTAGTGCAGATATTCCTGGGTACCTGAAATAGTGAAAAACTCTTGTCTGTTAAATCTTTGCTTCATTTTCCCTTCATGATTTTGCAAGAAGTCAGATCTGTGCATTATCTGTGTATGCTTATATGGACTGTCCATAACATGTATAGTGTAGAAATCTGAAAATGTATTGTTCTTGTTATAGAAATAAATTCACCAGACATATTAAATTCAGGATAAATAACAGTACATTAGCTATCTCAGCAGGTATAAGCACTTTCCTTAAGCCCAATTTTTATAAACAGGTATGCACAAATTTTAAATTAACTTTTCCTATTATTATCTAACAATGTGTTACCAATTATAATAATCCCTCAATTATCCAACCACAGTAGGAGAGCAACTGCTGACATAACTGAAGGCATGAATACCTGAAAGCATAATTACATGGTGCTGTACCAGAAGCCAGATATAATAGCCCATTCAAGGGTCTGATCATTTGAAGGTCAAGTAATTGAGAGATCACTGTAGCGACAAAAATTCAATATAAAAATTGTCAAAATGACATCATAAAGGGTGCACTGTCATTTTGGGATATATTCCTCTTTAAATAGGGTGAAGTTTAAGCTTATAGACCACCTAGGATTATGTCATCATAAATATACGGCATAATTAAAAAAAATAAGCCAAGAAACAGGAAAAAATAAATTATAAAAAAGGGAGGTGAAGAAAAGCATTATATATATATATATATATATATATATATATATATATATATATTACTGTACCTTTTATATGTGGACAATACGCTACTAACATCAGAACTATTCTGAGATGCTTCAGCCAATTTATCATCATCACATATTTTTGCCTCTTTGCGTAATATAAGTTCTGTTTCCTAACATGGTAAAGAAAACATCAAAGAATAAGTATAATACATGCTAGAGATTTAATGGAGTGAAACAGCACTAAGAAAGGATTAAAAATATTATTTAATTCTTCCAATATTTCATCTCAGTCACTGAGACATTGTTAGGGAGTACAATATGAGACTTGCAACACACATGCACACACACACACAAAAGCAACATAAAACTAAGTGAAACATGTGGACAAAAGATTAGAGTCTTGATTAGGTGGAGTGCCCTCTGTGAGTATCTTTTGGTGGCCTAGGATGTAAACTGAGATCTCAAAGTATTAGTGTTTCACAAACTTCGGGAAGTTTTATGCAACTATATTTATTTAAGTTGATTTTTGAGAGAAGCTGCAAATTCCAAAAATAGTCTTTCCCTTTAAAATTTACTGTAATGGAGCATGGTAGATTTTTCCCCAATTGATTCTATGAACTGCAAAGAAAGGACTCATTAGAACAAAGGTTATAGGCTCTATTGGTTAGTGTTTTAATAATACCATGTTGTTCAGGGTGGGGGAAGGGTGATGAGAAAGTTTATGAATGTATCTGCCTGTTTGGGCTTCCTGTGACCTTTCCTTACTGAAAAGGAAAGGTCATTGGGTAGATATGTTACCAAGATGTCTAGATATACTAAATTATTATTAGTTTCTTTTTTCCATGGTAAACTACATTTTAGGGTGAAGACTATTGAGGTGAGAGAGGAAATATTAATGTGTCTAAGCCATGAGGTCAAATGAACAACACATCTTAATCAGACAGAAGGTTTGAGAGGGGACAGAGTAAAGAACTTGTTTTACAAAACATTCTGTTAAAAAATTGACAAGGGAGAGGAGAGAACTCATAGAGGTACTCTCTATCTGTTTATAAATTTTGTGCTTCCAAGAGAAATATCTGGAATGTATAGCAAAGGAAAAGAGATCCAGTAATATCAAGAGGAAAAACTTTTTTTTTTTTTATAAGTGATAAGGTGTCACTTAAGGGAATATTGATGAACAGTGAGGTAATATCAAAGTTAACCAAAATATCAGTATATAGGAACTGATATAATGGGAATGGGAGCTTGTTAACTGTTTCTAATTTATAGCATCCACTATAGGTCTTGGGGAGGGGGTATTTTTGGTAATCCATATATCTGGGGTGGGGGGGGGGTTCAGTCTTTGTTTGTGATATCACAAGGCTAGGAAGATACATTTTTGAGCAGCCTTTTTCAATTTTTTTATCTGAGATTTAGTGGGATCATAATCTAAAAGTTGATAGGTGGAGCAGTCTCTGATAATGATGTTTATTTTTTTTTTTACTGTATTCACTGGTATTAAGAATAACAGCAGCACTCTGCTTATCAGCTCTAGTGATGACTATACTATCTTTGCATAGTTTCTTGAGGGCAATGAGTTGATGAGATGATAGATTTCTTTCATGAGGCGAAGATCAAGAAGGAATGCTGGCAATGTCAAGCCCAATGTTGTTAGCTACGTTACATATCCGATACCACAGTGAATGTTGAACATTAGTGCTAGTATTTACTTGGGACAGCATGTTAACTACAGTATGAAGAGATTGAACTAGAGGTATGGGTTTAAAATCCAGAAGACCATTGTACTTTTTGATGTGTTCATTTTTTATTTTTAATAATTCTTTCTGAGCAGTAGTCTTTGAAATATCAAAGAGAATGGTCCAGAGTTTAGGTTTCAGAACAGCCGAAGGCTCAGACCGCAATGAGCTGATGGCTGAATTGGTAACAACGAGGATGATATATGTAATGGTGATCTGTTCCCACAGCAGAGCAAAACTGGCATGCTTGTAGATATGGAAGGCCTTCAAGATTTGAACTTACCATTAAATTTCATGCAGTTTGGTAATATTTCTGTATCTCAACATCTTTTAAGAAAGCCCAGCCTGTTTAATTTTCTAAATAATTTCAGGTTCAACTTACCGTAATGTTTTGCCTTGTGCACTATATCTTCACAATGAATAATCATGATCTATTTGTTAAGGCTTAAGTGCTGGGAGAAACTTATATCAGAGACTTAATGGAGTGAAGGTCTCATTGTACTCCATGACGATGTCTCAGTGACTAACACAAAATGTTGGAAGAATTAAATAACATTTTTAATCCTATCTCAGTGCTGTTTCACTCCATTAAGCCTCAAAATGAGTTTCTCCCAGCCCTTAAGCACGAACACATGAACAAGTATAACAGGCATACTAAGTAAGCAATCAATCATTTTTTTTTAATCCTTTAAATTGCTTATTTCTTAAAAATAATTATTCATTTTCAATTTTTACAGAATATAATAATATAAACATTGGAATAGTTATGTGAATCCCACCTACAAAAGGCTGTAATCTTATAATACATTGATGCCATTGGTGAGCTAAAGACCAGATATACCAGAAACCCTGCTCTGGAGACCAAACGTTATTTTTAAGGAAGGTGATTGTTCCATAGACTTCAAATCAAATAATAATAATAAGCTAATGCATTTTATTCCCTTATAGGGAGTAAGCAAGGCCTTTAAACCCTATCTATCTTTTGGAGACTGAGTAGGCAGTTCTGCACCAGTAGCCAATCAGAGATAACTGGCCAATGTCTATCACTAATTATAGACAGCCACCAATGAAGAGTCCGGCAAACAAATACTGCCATCTCTTGGTACCTAACTCTAACAGGATATGTTACTGTCTGAAATAATGTGGGTTCTATGGTAGATTTTCTTGAGTTTCCAGGAGAAAAAAACCCGCTTGCCCATGCCAGAGATCGACAAACTCGGAAACCGGTCGAAGAAAGGCTTAGAAACAGTTCCTCCAGTTGGTGACTAGACAAATTATAAGTCTATCTTCAGGCAGCTAGAGCAGAGGATGCAAGCATCACTTCCACTAAGCTATACAGGCCTCATTCAACCAATTACTATTTTTGAAGTAGATCACTTTATAAACATAACAAATGTGCATGTGAGAGCATGCAAAATCAATGGATCAATTCACATGAAACGGCACTTCTGATCCCAATTACAGGTTCTTTTGAGAGTTCAAATTCAAATGTATGCAGTAACATTTGGAATTGATTTCTTAAAATGTCATGATTTTGCATGTAATTTTGTTGATTGTACAGTATCCTTATGTGGACTAGAATACTGTATTGACAAGACATTGAGTGATAACATAAAATTCAAGCAATTTAAATTGAATGACATTTAAAAGTACTAAGGAAAATGATGATCGAGTGTTTAATATTGCAATTCTAAATAATAAGGAAAACATTGAAGGAAATAAAAGAGAACCTAGTGAAGATTTCAATTAATTAGTCACTTCATCTACTGATGAAAAGAAAAGAATTCAAAATCTTTTAAATCATCTGCTTTTGAATTTTTCTCGAGTTTTCAATGGAGGCAGGAATACCCGAGAAATCAAATGGAAGCCCATTATTTGTCTTAGACTTGAGAGCCATAAATAAGATTACAAAGACTATTAATTTCTGACTTTATAAGATAGAAATATTATTGATTTACTTGGAAGGAGCACAGTATTTTAAAAACTATATTTAGATTCTGGATACTTTCAGATCCCTTTGAAAAAGGGAAGATGGAAAATACTTTGAATTTACTACTAGATGGCAAAATATGAACTATGTAGGTAACCTACATAGCTGATAATTGTGGATTGTGATTGTGATGGTTCTGTAAATTTAGAACAATTCTAGTAATTTAAGTGAAATTTTTGAAAGGTACAGAAATGAAATATATAGATATAGGAATGTAGATATGGAATGTAATATATATATATATATATATATATATATATATATATGATCATTGACTCGGTTAACACACATAGTTTTATGAAAAAATTGAATGACTAAAACCGAGATTTAAGTAAAAAGGTTTTAATATAAATACACTACTAGTTTCGGCCTGTAACGGCCTTCTTCAGGTGACATTATAAAAGAAAAAACACTAAACATTGAGGGTTAAAAGACTATGAACAACATAGACAGTCTTTATACATAATTAGCATGAAAACGTTGTAGTTGTATTTGAAGCTGTTCTTTCATTTGTTACATTGTTGGGAGAGTGCGTGCTTGCTGCATCACGTGTACACCAGTACATGATTACAGCCGAATGACTATCTGTGAGGTTGTAGCTTAAGTTGTTATTTAGATGAACAGGATTGAAGCTGATTTCTCTCGATTCCACAATTTTTCTCTCTATTTCGTCACTGCAACAGAAGATGTTAGTAGATTTTTCCCAGCAGACTTTGTGACTTTGGTTATCATCATTAGGATTAGCCGAGAAAAGGATATGACTTGATAGTGCACTCGCTCGCTGTCTCTTGTAAGTAATGTCTCTCATGTGTTCTTCCATACACATTTCGACAGATTTGTCTGTCTGTCCGAAATAAGGAATATCGCAGTCACATAATATTTTATATACACCAGGGTTTTTGAGTTGATGATGACAATTTGGGTGGCTAATTAAGGAACGGATCTTTGGAAGTGGAGTGAACAAGGTTCTGATATTGTATTTTCTTAGAACTTTTGCTAATTTATGTGAAACGGTACTTATGTAAGGAATAGATATATTGCTTTTGAATCTATTTGTTTCTTCTGAGTGATGTCTTGGTTTCAATGATTTTCTTGGAATATCCATTAACTTTGAAAGAAGTTTTCAGATGGTTTATTTCTGTAAGCAGTTCATTTGGATCATCAAGAAGAGAATGGGCTCTATGTCCCAAGGTGGAAATTATTCCAAGCTTATGAGGAGGGAAATGATGGGACTGACTGTGCAGATATCTGTTGGTATGTGTGGGCTTTCTATATATCGATATTTTTAGTTTACCAGAAGAGCGAGTCAGTTTGACATCAAGAAAAGGCAAGGAATTATCCGTTTCAAGCTCAGCAGTAAACTTAATATTTTGATGTCGGCTATTGAGATGTGCGAGGAAAACCATAAGGGATTCATATCCATGGCTCCAAACAATGAAGACATCATCCACATAATGTTTCCAAACTTTAGGTGTTAAAATAAAGGAAGAGATAGCCTTGGTTTCAAAATCTTCTAAGTAAATATTTGCAAGAACAGGAGATAAAGGATTACCCATAGCCAGTCCATGATTTTGTTTGTATATATTATCTTGAAATTTGAAGTAACCGGACCTGATGCAATGTGTAAGCAAGGCTAACATTTTTTTGGATAATTTGTCCTTGAGTAATGTTAGGACTTCATCTGTTGGGACATTAGTGAACAAAGAAGTTATGTCCAAGCTAGCCATGATGTCATTTTCATCAACTGTAATATCCTTGATGTATGTAACGAATTCTGTAGTATTCTTGATAAAGGATGGTGACTTCCCTGAAAAACTTTTGAGGTATTTAGCAAGATATTTTGAAAGATTGTATGTAGGAGAATCGATACCTTCTACAATTGGGCATAATGAGGTGTTCTCTTTATGGATTTTAGGAACACCATATATGCGAGGAATTAATGGATGGTGAGAGCGTAGAGATAAACGAACGTTTCGGGATAATTCAGCTGATGTTTTTAATAAGTTGTTTGTACGATTTTGAAGTTCACGAGTTGGATCTCTCTCAAGTATTGAGTAGGTATCATTATGTAGTAATTCAATCATTTTATTCTTGTAATCTTCAGAGTTCAGGATGATTGTTGCATTTCCTTTATTCGCAGGGAGGATGATTATATCTCTGTTGTTTTTTAAACTTTTAATAGCTTTGCGTTCAGTTGAAGTAATGTTGTCTGCAGGTGGTTTAGCGTTATTGATAATAAAGATTGATTCAATAAGTAGAAGGTTTGCATCTTGTGGAGGGAGAAAAGAAGCAGCTTTTTCTATTTTTGTAAGTAGTGTCTCCTTTGGTATTAATTTTGGGGAAGGAATGAAGTTTAGACCTTTACTAAGGATGCTTTGTTCTACATCTGAAAGTATATAGGAGGATTTGTTGATAACGACTTTGTTAATATTGATGTGTGGTATTGAGTTCCTATTATTTTGTAGTCACTTTAATATACATATATATATATATATATATATATCATCATCATCATCATCAAATATGATAGTACTACATGAAAAATTTACATCATTACTAACTTCCTATCTACAATTTTCCTCCAAATCAGTCTGTAACTTGTCAAGATTCCAACATTATCAGATCTCATATTTCTATCATCTAAGGCACTTTGTACCGTATCAATCCACCTATATCTTGGTCTTCCTCTGGGTCGTTTTCCTGTCAACCTGGCAGAGAACACTTGTTTTGCTAATCTTTTCTCGCCCATTCTGTTTAAGTGACCATACCACCTGAGATTAGCTCTGCTAACGAATTCCTAAACGCTGATAATGTCAAGTTCTTTCCTAATATCCTCGTTTTTAATATGATATTGCCATTGATGCAATCTGTTCACACCTCTAATCTTTCACAGGAATCTCATATCTGTGGTCTCTAGACTTTGGTCAAGTGATTTACTTCTGACCCAGCTCTCAGATCCATAAGTTAAAACTGGTTTGAATACTGTCTTGTATGCAGCTAATTTATTGACTAATTTCTCTCTTATTCCATATGAATTTATTCAATTGACTGCCTACCATACCAGCTTTGTTGATTCTGTTGTCTATTTCCATATTTAATTTACCACCTTTAGTAAAAAAATCGTGCCTAAGTAGCTGAAATGTTTTACTTGTTCTACGGGTTTCCCGTTCACAATACAGTTGACATTTTCAACAATTCAACCTATTTTCATTGTCTTTGTTTTTTTTAATGCTGACCTTCATACCATATCTATTAGAGCAGTTATTCAATTTAGGCAGAGCATCTTGCAAACTGTAGCGGGTTTATTTAGAAGTTTAACATCGTCCGCATAAAGCAAACAGCTGACATTAACATCTCCAATTCTGATATCATGTTTAATACCACTTTCCTTCATGATGTGATCCATATAGATAATGAATAACAGAGGGGATAATGTACATCCTTGCCTCGCACCAGATTTAACATTAAACCATCTTCCTGTAATTCCTTCAATTCTAACTGCTGATTTACAACTCAAACAAGGACTAAGTATTGCTTGATATAATGTCCCACTGACACCATATAACTGTAGTGTATTGAATAGCTTCTCTCTCTGGCGCCTTAAATGCCTTTTCCAGATCGACAAAACTTAAATACAGATGTTTCTTATATTCCCATGCTTTCTCGACTATTTGTCGTAAAGTGAAGATCTGATCCTGACAGCCTCTATTTGGTCTGAATGCACCTTGTTCTTCACCAAGCTTTTCTTCCACAATTCTTCTCAACCGTTTCTCAAGTATACATGCACAGATCTTGCCAGGAACACTCAGTAGGGAGATACCTCTGTAATTCTCACATTAGTTTTATTTCCCTTTTATATATGGGCATTATTAGAGCTCTACTCTGATCATCAGGAATTTGTCACTCTCTCTCCAAGCTTTCTGAACTATGCAGTGCAGCCGCTGTAAGGCTTATATCACCATACTTCAGCATTTCTGGTCGAATATCATCTACTCCTGCTGCCTTTCCACATTTCAAGCCTTTGATGGCTTTTTATACTTCAAGTATGGATATGTATTCCTGACTGTATGCCTCTGGAGTGTTTTTTATCACTGTGCTATCACTGCTCGTTTCATTTAGCAATTTTTCGAAGTACTTACTCCATACTTAAAGGATATCTTTTTCTCCTGTTTTCATGTCACATTAGTCATCTCTAACTCCTTTTACAGCACTATTTCTAAGCTTCTTCAACAACCACCAGAATATTTTACCATCTTCTTGATATTTATTTTCTATGTTCTTGGTAAAGTCCTCCCATGACTTTTGTTTTATCTAGTTTTACACAGTGTTTTGCTTTCTTACATTTGTCCCCGTATTCTCTAAGAGCAGAAGCTGATTTATTTGCCAGGAAATTTTGATATGCTTTCTTGTTTTCCTTCACTGCCTCTTTAACTTCATGTGTCCACCATGGAGTTCTGATTTTTCTACCCTTGCACACAACCTCACTGCATGCCTCTCTGACTGATTTAATCAGGGTTTTCTTCAAGGCTTGCCACTGAATCTCCAAGGTTTGGTTCCTATTCTCAAACTCTTTCATTATTTCTTCAATAATCTTTGTGTACTTGAGTCTACAGTTTACATCTGAGAGCTGCTCAACTTTTATTCGCTTTAAAACTTTCTTACATGGTATTCTTTTCAATATGAAATTCAATTTTATCCTGCTCAAGACTAAATAGTGATCACTTCCAAATTCAAATCCTCTGTACACTCTGGTGTCCTGCACCAGGGAGAAAACATCACTATCAACAATAACATAGTCAATGAGACTTTTCTTATTCCTAGCCTCTTCTCTCCATGTGAATTTGTGCACATTTTTATGTTAGAACATGGTGTCAGTAATAACCAGTCCATGTCCTGAGCAGAAATCCAACAGATATTTGCCATTATTATTAGCTTTGCTCTTTTCTCCAAATTTTCCCAAAATATTTTTGTATGTCTGACAATCATTTCCTACTCTGCTATTTAGATCCCCAACGAGGACCAACTTTTCCTTTTTCATTGTGTCAGTTGCTTTTTCTAAAGAATCAAAAAATTCCTCCACTTCTACCTTAGTAGAACCTTCTGTGGGACCATAGGCACAAATAAGTCTCATTGTCCAATTCCCCATTCTGATATTTGCCCACATCACTCTACTTGAGACTGCCTGCCATTCAAAAAGATTACCCTCGTATTTTGTGTTGAATACTATGGCTACTCCTTCTTTTCCTTGTCATTTCCTGAATAAAACATTTTGTATTTATTGCTCAGAAATATCTCACCAGTTTCTGTCTTTTTTGTTTCAGTCACCCCTATTATGTCGATCTGGTACTTATCTAATTCTTCAGCGTGCACCATTTCTTTGCCATTCAGGCTTCTTATGTTGATAGTACCGATCTTTAACTCCGATGATGTTGAGTTGTGGTGTGTTTACAGATTTGTTCCAGTAGCTGACTTTTCGCTGTTCGCCCTGGTTCCCTGGCGAAAACAACGGGGGCCTTGTTTAACCGGGTAACGCCCCAGCCAGCATGAAATTTTGTCATGTTGTACCATCATTTTCTATATTGGTTTAAGCCAATAGGAATACAATTTGGTTAGGTAAATCCCAAATTGCCAGCCCATCCTCGTTCGTTCAGTATCCAGGTAGATACCCAAAAGGGTGCACCGGGAGAATGAGGATTGGACATTAGATCAGAAACCTTGGTCGGTTCTCCACATTCCTTTAAAGGCTATGTGGAGGTCTCCTCTCAGTTATACAGCTTTGAACCTTAAGCACCCCATATATATGTGTATATATATATATATATATATATGTGTATATATATATATATATATGTGTGTGTGTGTGTGTGTGTGTGTGTGTGTGTGTGTGTGTGTGTGTGTGTGTGTGTGTGTGTGTAGAAAGTATTTTACCTTATTATAATAAATGTTAAAAATACCAAGCAATTTTAAACCTGGTGTTTACTCCATTTCCCAAGTAAGCAAACAGACAAACAAGTCAAGTTTGCACCTGCAAGTGATGCAAGTCTAGCTGATCCTACAGGTAGTGCAAGACCAAGGCAAATCATGGTAAAGGTGGCATAAGCTCTGTTCACTAATCTTAATATTTACCCTTAATGCCAAAACACATCTCCAAGAAGGGGATGTATGATGTTTTGTATTAAATGCAAGGGGCCACTACCCAGACCGGTTTCGACCTTTATTGAGGTCTCATCATAAAATTGCTTGGTATTTTTAACATTTATTATTCCCAAGGTAAAATACTTTCTATATTTATGTCTCCTCCAGAGATTTTTATTTAATAAGGTTAAAACACCTTATGGTAACTTGTTCTGGTAAAATACTTTTAAGCTCTGTATTACTAAATCTTAGTATTTCTAGCCTCGCTCCCACTGATGAGACCTCAACAAAGGTCGAAACCAGTCTGGGTAGTGGCCCCTTGCCTTTAATACAAAACATCATACATCCCCTTCTTGGAGATGTGTTTTGGCATTAAGGGTAAATATTAAGATTAGTGATCAGAGCTTATAAAGATAAGCCAAAATTTGAAACGTTTTTATGTCACATTTTTTGTCTCTTCATTGTTTTGAAACGTCCAACAATGTATCTGCCTTCATGAGACAAACACATTGTTGTCTCTTGTCTTGAGTCATCAGAATTGAAGGAGAATCACTTACCAGCCTGGAAGTCAGGGGGTTGGGCGCCGTAGGTTCCAGGCAGGGGATATAGCCCCTCCCCTAGTATATATATATATATATACAGTAATTTCTCGATTAATGTGCCTCCAATTAGTGCGTCATTTTTCATCATTTTTCGATACCCAAATTCGATTAGTGCACCTCTAAAATTCGATTAGTACACTTATATACATCTTAAAAATAAATCTTACAGATTTTAAAAATTTTCTATCTATACATTTTTATGGCTAACTATTTTAAAAAATCATCACCAGAATGAAATAATTTAGTTACTGATTTAAAACATTTTACAAGTAATTTCAATGGCATTCTATGCTACTTCCATGTACACTATGTAATACTATGCTCCAAATTTTTACCGCCAAAATTTATGTCTTCTGCTATAGTATGCCCACAGATTTGAGACCCTTCGACACTTCTGCGCATGTCACAAAAATGAGAATCCATTCCGATAATAGGGTAATCAATCCGTCTTCTGGGATGAGTTGTTTATTATTACACGTTGGAAAATTAAGTTCTCTTTTATGATCATTGTAGTTTTTAAAGTGGTAATTATTTTGCTTGTATAACAGTTAGGAAATTTTATCTATAAAGCACGTGATTTCGCATGTCGGCAACCAATTCGTACATCATTCATTTCTTCCTCCCCTTCAATGATAACGTCCAAGAGTTAATTAAATCTCATTCTGAAGAACTGAGTGATTCCGACCTGCTAAATTTAGATGTACAGCAGGAAGATCCCAAAAAATATGAAGAAAATTTAACCACTGATAGTCAGCCGAAAGAGATTTCACAGAAACAATTTGAAAATATTTTTTGTACAATCGAAGTTTTTAAGCAGCAATACTTAGAGGCTGACCCTGATGATGAGAGAAGCAGTAAAATTTACAGATAAGTAGAAGAGGCAATAGGGCCATACCGTCGGTTGTATGAAAAAAAGAAATAAAATGCCCGCCAAACTACGTTAGCTCAATTCTTTGTTAAGAAATAGAATAATAAAATTTATATTCTGAATATGTTTTATTGTCTTTCAGCTTCATAGTTTTCCTTTAACCAGGCCCTGAGACATACCCTAATTCTTTTATAAAAAAATCAAGAATTAGAAAAGAAATTTGAGGAACGAATTATACTTTTTCCCATAGGTTATCATATTCAATTAGTGCATTTTCGATTAATGCGCCTGTTTTAAAGAACGCATTAGGCGGACTAATCAAGGGATTGCTGTACATATAAATAACAAAACTTACAATTCTTTTGATGGTCATGCCTAGATTTAAAAATTATAATGAGGTTCTTGTTGATCATTCATTCAATGTGATGATTCACTATTTACAATTGCTGAAGGAGCAGAATTATTTGATTCCAAACACAATTGGGAAATGATGATATATATATTCTCACTCCTCTGTATGTATGCCCTCAGTCTATCTTCATGATCAACATTATACAGTACTTACATAATTTTTGTTATCCATCATTTGCACACACTCTCTTTAGTGCCTCTGTAGCTCAGTTGGTATAGACGAAGCCCTCTGGTCGGAAAGACGGGTTCGATTCCCATCCATGACGTGAGGAACCTTTAGATAAGGGTTCCTCACGTCAATAAGGAATGTCGATAAGGTGGTTACATAAGTACGATTGGAATGAAGTGCCTTTAGAAGAAAGATGATTCTGAAAGATGTAATCTTGTTTTCAAGGGAAATCAGGCCTTGACCTCCTTTATTGAGTGACTTGCAGAGTAAGTTGTCCAATTAGTATTGATCCAGATAAAACATGTGATTGCCTTTTGAATGCGATGGAGAAAATCTTCAGTATGTATCAGTACTTTGAGGGTATGCCATGGCATGCTTGCAGCAATCTGGTTGATTATTAGGACTCTTCCTCTAGGTGAAGATGTCGAAAGTATGCTGCTCAGTTTTCCTAACACCTGTTTAAAACAGTTGAGCCCAATTCAGCATATTATATATTTTGGTGTTGCCAAGGTGAATGCCTAAATGTTTGTCCTTCATTTGACCAGGTACATTCAATTGGCAAAATCAGTTCCAATCTTCCATCTGCCTGACCACAAGCCAGTGATTTTTGCAGAGTTTAATTTAGCCCCTGAGGCTTGTGCATATAATCTGTATACTCATCAGTTACTATCATTTCTTCATCATTACGAACTATTATGGTGACGTCATCAGCATATGCTGATAGGCTTATTTTTAGATGTGGTTCTGTTATGCTGGTTCATTTGGAGATCATGGTGTGTACTCTTTTTAAAAAAGGTTCTATAGCCAGTGTGTATAGTTGTCCAGAGAGAGGATATCCTTAATCCCTCAAGAGCAGCGGCAGCTCATGGCTTGAAATCATGGGGGGGGGGGGGGGCTTCAACTTTCAAAATATACATACACACTGTAAGTACAGTGCATACATGTTTGGATAAAATATCAAAATTATGGTAAAAAATTTTTTTTTTAAATTAAACATGAAAAAATATTGTTTATTATCAATAAAATTATACAGTTTGGTATAATTCAAAATTACTTAAAATTAAAATCCCTTCATTTAATTGTAATTAAAGGAATGGATTTACAATTTTTGGACATTGCAATTAAATCCTTTAATTTAAAGG
The DNA here is from genome assembly GCF_054136105.1 of Typopeltis vanoorti. NCBI lineage: Eukaryota > Metazoa > Arthropoda > Arachnida > Uropygi > Thelyphonidae > Typopeltis > Typopeltis vanoorti. Next base: position 161,140,725 of record NC_143550.1, read on the forward strand.
ATTTAATTGTAAAATACTTAAATATTTAAAGAGACGGAGTAAACACAATAAGCACTACGAACACTACTACTGGCACAAACTACATATAAACAACAGTGGAACTGTGCGACAGACAGTGCCACATTATGCTAATGGCTCGCATCTCAATATGACGTGCATATGCTTGACGCACGTAGCAATATGACACTGTGGTAAACACAGTGCTGCCAGCGTCCTTCGCCCTCTTAAGTGCTACAAGATGGATTTTTATTCTTTTTTATACAAAATAAGAGAATTGTATAGGATTGTTGATGATAAAATTAAATATTACAAGCAAATATAAATAAATTAATAAATACATTTATATATCGAGAAAAATTGGGGGTGCTGCAGTTCCGCAGTGCCTATGCATGAGCTGCCCCTGCTCAAGAGTATGGCATATATTGCAGGCGAGCCTGTTGTTGATTTATAAGCAGAAGAGTGCATCTCTGTATAGCAATTGGACTATGTCAATAATGAGAGGAATACAGCAGAATGCCTTTAGGACTTCATAAAGATATTGGTGCTCTACTCTGTCGAAAGCCTTCTCCTGATCAAGGCTGACAAGTGCTAATGCTAGGTTTTCATTTTGGCTGTTTGTAATGTGGAAGAGATCTCTCATTAGATAGAGGTTATCATGTATTGATAACCTCTATCTAATGAGGGAACAGAATAAGTTTTGATTTTGGCCAATAACTTCAGGCAATGTTGGCTTTAGTTGGTTTAAAATAACTTTGGAAATGATTTTGCAATCTGTATTGATTAGTGAGATTGGACACCAGTTTCAAATGTCTGTGTGGTCTCCCTTCTTTGGTATCAGTCGTGCTACTGAGGTCAAGACGGATTGTGGGAGCCCATTGAAGTAAGCTTCTTGCAGCAGCATTTTAAGGAGCAATGGTTCGAGTTGATTCCAGAAGCCTCGGATAAACTCTGTTGTGAGTCCATCAAGGCCGGGAGATTTGTTATTTGGCAAGGATGTGCATGCAGTTTTGAGTTCGTTTAGAGTGATTGGGTTTTCTAAGTGGTTCCATTCTGTTGCAGAGTTTTTTTGCTTCTTTCAGTATTTCATGGATGGTGTAAAGAGATGTTCCTATAGAGCTGTATACTTGCTTACTGTCCTCTTCTGTGTTTCCACAACAACCTCCAGGAGTCTCGGTTTCCTGCGTGGCTGATGAGCTGTCTATAGGTTTGTAATCCAGAGTTAACCTTTATTGATGTTACCCATTTAGTTCTCAGTTTTCCTTTCTTTCTTTCCTTCTAATTTTATGTAGAGAGCGAGGTTGGGTAGCTTTTTGATGGTATTCTCTTGAGATATCCATACCAGTGAAGTTGTCTTCTTTTGATGTTGGAGGCCTAATGGATTTAAACAGCACTCGGAAAGAATTAAAACTGACTTTAATACTTCCATTATTTCATCTCAGTCAATGAGACATCTTCAGGGATTACAAAAACTAATGTAACATACACACAAATGCAACACAATACTAAGCTAAACACATGGGTGACTCTAAAGTCCTATCTAGGTGTGTACCCTCTATAAGTGATTGTAGGTAGCCTAGAATGTAAGGTGAGATCTCTGATAATCAGTTTCCTAAATTTTCGTTAATTTAATGCAACTGTATTTATTTAGATTTGGTTGATTTCTGAGTGCTGCTGCTGTAGATTCTAAAAATAGTTTTTCTTTTAAGTCCTTAAAAAAGTACAACCTCTACACAGCATTTAAGCCTCACCATAAACTTGTTACCCTTATCCGTTCTACAAAAGATCAGCTCCGTCTCTCAGTGCCTGAAGTTTATAAAGTACCCTGTTCCCGAAAGCTGCCGTACTTTGGACAGACAGGTAGATCAGCAACCATCCGCTTAGAACACCAATCATACATCTCCAATCTCAACTACGGTCAGTCTGCCTGGTAGACCATGTTTTGGATACAACCCACAGATCTCCTGGGAAAAAACCATGCTCCACCACAGTAAATTCAAAAAAGAAAGACTATTTTTAGAATTTGCAGCAGCACTCAGAAATCGACCTTATCTACAGTTGCATTAAACTTCCAAAAATTTGGGAAACATTATCAGAGATCCCACCTTACGTTCCAAGCCACCTATAATCATCCATAGAGGACGCACCACATAGAGAGGACTTTAGCATCATCCCCATGGTTAGCTTAGTATTGTGCTGCATTTGTGTGTATGTTACATTAGTTTTTTGTAATCCCTGAAGATATCTCAGTGACTGACATAAAATATTGGAAGTATTAAAAATCAGTTGTAATCCTTTCTGCATGCTGTTTAAATTCCATTAAGCCTCCAACATGATGTCCTCACAGCACTTAAGCCTCAACGTGTCTTCTTTTGATCTTGATGTATGAATTCTTGTAGTATTGCAAGATTTCAGAAGTGATTTTATTTGGATCTTCTGTGATGTAAATATGTAATATGTATAATATATATTATGTAAATATATATACATAGATATAAAATAAAAAAAATTAAAAACCTTGGTTCAATCACAGTACTTATGTACTATAGAATTACAACCTTTTCTGGATGGCATTCACATAATATATATACAAACACCCATATGCAAAGTTCAGTTTAAATTGTGATATTACCTACCAGTATGTTACCTACTAGAAACAAAAATTTATTGTAATGATGTAATGGACAAAATGGTAACGATAAAGGGTGCATTATCGTCAATTTCATCTTTCCGTATAAAACACACCTTTCGTAATGGTTGTGGGAGCAATGCCCTTTAATCACTCGACACGTGCATAAACACACAGACACGCGTCCTTACCTGAAGTTTATGTTTCTTCAAGAACTGTAGAACAGCAAGCAGAGTATTTTTGTCCAAATTTGAACTGTTGCCTTCTCCAGAACATGGTGTTTCTTTTATTTCGGAATCGTTTTCTTTTTTAATTGGAGATTTACTTTCTACAGCTGGCTGTTCTACAGCAGGCTGTAAACTGTTAGCTTGTACATCAGATACAACAGGCATGGCTATTTCTGCCATTACCTGGTTACATACTTGGCATTACCTACGGAGTGGCATTAGCGTAAAAATAAAAAATAATTCCAAAACCCAATGCTGCATTCGAATTTCACATTCTATGCAAAACGACATTTCAGTCACTTCATACAAATGAATTTTTCTCCAGTAGCATTACACTACCGACTTCACTTAGTCAACATTCATCACGACCACAACATAACATAACAAACACCACAAAACGTCAACACTTCAACTTTTCTCATTTTTTTTTCTTCAATTCCTAAATTGATTGTACTGAAATCACCACGAGAGGGCAGAGTTTATGTAACTAATTTCTCACAAGGGATAGCCCAAACTTTCAACTTGGAGCTATCAAATGTTAAATAATAATAATAATAATAATAATAATACTCATTCCAATTAATTAATGAGTTTCTTTAATTATGTGGACTTTTCACTTCAAAGTGAGTTATGGAAATTACAGCTCTCAGAGAAGTGTCAGTTTTCTCTATTCCAAGAAACGAGTTTTTTTTTTAAATCCTACACAGACGAAAATCTCGCAGAGAACACACAGACAGAAACATTAGAATACGACAGATGAAGCAGTATGACTGGATGTGCAAGTAGTGTAGAGGCGGGTTATGTGGAGTAAAATATACTCCTAGATGAGTAATAATAATAAAGAGCCAAGAAATAACAATAAAACAAAGAAAAAATGAACAGAAAAAGTTCAAGAGCAGTCTAGTAAAGAGATAAAAACCTTTAAAAAAATCGAAAAATGGAATATCAAGTGTATCCACAACCAAAAAAAAAAAAAAAGAGCATACGCAATGAAAGCAAAATAATTCAATAATTCACAGGCAGAGCATACAGTTCAACACAAACCAAGTTCAGTTTTAAGAAAATATTGATGGAAAATCTGCAAATACCTGAATGCAGAAATAACACTCAAGTTCTGAAAGCAGCGCTCTGGGATAATTCAAACGTACCTTATAAAATGTCCATTGGATAAAAGATGTTGAAATACAATTGCACAACACTCATGTGGAAGGACTTACTCTAACCACATAAATAATCCAAATGCAAGCAAAGAAAGTGAAAAACTGGAGTGCACAGTAAAAAATAAACTGCATGGGTTTTGGCTTAAATGGTTGCTAAGTAATAATGCTCGACTGGCTCCACAACTTAACAACCTATTGCCAACATGCTAATTGAAGAGTGGATGGTGACCAGAAGGACAATTCTGGTTTTGAAAAACAAACTAAAAAAAGTGTTCCAGGTAATTACAGACCAATATCTTACATGCCAACAGTTAAGATACTCGTTGAACATCTAGCGACTTCGGTTAGTCAGTATTTATCATGACATCAAATCAGGGCCAGTTTGAGAGTATCTGGTCCATCTAGGCAAAGAAAATTTAGGCGCCCCTATACATTGTCTCTCTATATATTTTGTCATACTCACACAAGCACACGTACACTTACACATATGACGCCCCTAGGCGATTGCCTAGGTTTACCTAATGGTAAAACCGGCTATGCACCAACTTCCTCTGTTCAACAAAAAGGATATCGCAGAAACTCCAGAAGAACAAAACACCAGTGGTTAATCGACAAAATGTTCAAAATGCCAACATGTAAATGTTGGCCTTTTCAACATGAATTGATTTGATACGAATTGATTTGAATATGAATTGATTACCAGAAAGCATTCGACTCCTTGCCGCATAACAGGATTAAAACAATACAAAGCAACATATAAAACTGGGATTTTAATTGGTTTAGTTTAATTGGTAGGCTATATCTCTATAGAAATCTCGGACCAATTAAAATCCACGTTTTATATGTTGCTTTGTATAATATTCGGTGTTCGAAAATAAAATTATCAGGATTAAAAAATATCTTAAAAAAGCTTGATCCAAAAATTCGAAATTTCTTGGAGTAAATCAAAACATCAGAAAATTCCTAATAGCTTTCATGACCATGAGAAAACTCAGATTGGAGGTATCAGGAATAATAATAATAATAATAATAATAATAATAATAATAATAATAATAATAATAATAATAATAATAATAATAATAATAATAATAGTCAGTTCAGACAAATCGGGTCAGTGAATATCAAGAGAGGAATTTTTCAAGGTGATTCATACATCAACAACATCAAATTCCTGAGATGTACCCTAAAGGGGTGTACAGGATATGATAGTACTACATGAAAAATTTACACCATTACTAACTTCCTATCTACAATTTTCCTCCAAATCAGTCTGTTACTTGTCAAGACTCCAATATTATCAGATCTCATATTTCTATCATCTAAGGCACTTTGTACCGTATCAATCCACCTATATCTTGGTCTTCCTCTAAGTCGTTTTCATGCCAACCTGGCAGAGAACACTTCTTTTGCTAATCTTTTCTCGCCCATTCTGTTTAAGTTACCGTATCACCTGAGATTAGATCTGCTAACGCATTTCTGGATGCTGACAATGTCAAGTTCTTTCCTGATATCCTCATTTTTAATATGATATTGCCATTGATGCCATCTGTTCACGCCTCTAATCTTTCTCAGAATTCTCATATCTCCAGTCTCTAGTCATTGGTCAAGTGTTTTACTTCTGACCCATCTCTCAGATCCATAAGTTACAACTTGTTTGAAAACTATCTTGTATACAGCTAATTTATTGTTCCGACTAATTTCTCTCTTATTCCATATGAATTTGAATTTATTCAATTGACTTCCTACAATAGCAGTTTTGTTGATTCTGTTGTCTATTTCTATATTTAATTGACCATCTTCAGTAAAAATCGTGCTTAAATAGCTGAAATGTTTTACTTGTTCCACAGGTCTCCATTCACAACACAGTTGACATTTTCAACAATTCTACCTACTTTCATTCTCTTTTTAATGCTGACCTTCATACCATATCTATTACAACAATTATTCAATTTAGTCAGGGAACCTTGCAAACTTGTAGCGGATTTATTTAGAAGTATAACATCGTCCACATAAAGCAAACAGCTGACAATAACATCTCCAATTTTGATATCATGTTTAATACCACTTTCCTTCATAATGTGATCGATATAGATAATGAATAACAGAGAGGATAATGTACATCCTTGTATCACACCAGATTTAACATTAAACCATCTTCCTGTACTTCCTTCAATTCTAACTGCTGACTTACAACTCAAATAAAGACTGAGTATTGCTTGATATATTGCCCTATAGGATATTGAATAGCTTCTCTTTTGGCACCTTGTCATATGCCTTTTCCAGATCGACAAAACTTAAATACAGATGTTTGTTATATTCCCATGCGTTCTCAACTATTTGTCATAAAATGAAGATCTGATCCTGACAGCCTCTATTTAGCCTGAATCCAGCTTGTTCTTCACGAAGCTTTTCTTCCACAATTCTTCTCAAATATACTTGCATAGATTTTGCCAGGAACACTCGGTAAGGAAATACCTCTGTAATTCTCACATTCAGTTTTATTTCCCTTTTTATATATGGGTACTATTAGAGCTCTACTCCTTCATTGGGAATTTGTCCCTCTGTCCAGGCTTTCTGAACTATGTAGTGCAGCCACTGTGAGTCTTTTATACCACCATACTTCAGCATTCTGGTCGAATATCATCTACTCCTGCTGCCTTTCCACATTTCAAGCTTTTGATGGCTTTTTCTACTTCAAGTATGGATATGTATTCCTGACTGCATGTCTGTTGAGTATTCATTCTTTGAAGGTGATTCATACTTTGAAGGAAAATATCCACTGATAAAATTTTATCAAATCTAATAGAGAAAATATCACATTCTCTAGTACATGGATGATCTTAAGCTACATAGAAAATTATCCAAAGAAATTGAGTCACTTCTCTTTAGAGTCCGGATCTTCGGTTGTTGTCTTGTCTTTTGAAGAGTCTTAGGTGTTTCCGAGTGCTCCTTGTGCTGCTTTGGCTATGTCTATGATTTTCTTTGTATAGGGCTGTTGTTCAGGATTAGGATCTATTTCTTGCAAGGCTGCTGTAATTGCTGGATAGGTAAAGATGTGAGTGGGTGTCGGTTCAATATTGGGGCAGTTGTTGCAGTTTCTATATGTTCTAGTATCATCTGTATTGATCTTCATGTCCTGTTCGTAGTCTTGCTATCGTGATGGAGGTCTTTCTGTCAGCACTGATTTCGGAAATTTGTTGTTATATCACTGATTTCAGTGGAATTAGTTTAGCTTTTCATAGTGCATTGGCATCAACAAGAGTTATCATGTGAGTTTCTTGGTTGAGTTCTCTGGCATCTTTTGCTAATTTATCAGCTGCGTCATTGTAATCAACGCCTACATAAGCAGGAATCCATTGTAAAATGCAACTTTTTCCTGAACACTTTAGTTGATTTAAGAGTTTATGGATGTCTTGTGTGAGCTTGGTATTGCCATTTTGATTGCCTCCATAGCTGATCCTGAGTCACTGTAAATTATAATTCCTTAAAATTGTTGAGATGATGATTGATTTAAGTAGACTTCTAGTGCTTTATTTATTGCATAGAGTTCGCTGGTAAAATTGGAAGCAATTCTCCCAGATCCAACTTTTATTGAAAGTTTTTTACATTTCGGGAGTAGAAGGAGAACACCAGCACCTCCATTAATCATATTGGTGTGTGACAATCCATCAGTATAACAAATAACTTGTTTGGAGGATGAAAGAAGGTCGATAGTACTTAGGCCTATTTCTTTGAGTATTTCTTTTGGTTCTTTTTTTGTACAGAGTTTGGTAAGGTTTAGATTTATGGAGGTATTTGAAGGTAAAGGACTGGAAAATAGAGGTTCTTTGTTTATGTGGGCATTTAGCTGATCAAGACATATTTCTTTCCTGATAATGTCATCATATTGTAAAGATGATGATCTGTGAAGTCTGCATTTTTGGTTCCAGTGTTCATAAGTTTTTAGGGAGATATGATCGCTTTGGTAGCTTCCGATATTATTTATGAATTTTATGGTGGAAAATTTTCGTCTGTCCTCCAGCAGGTCATGCCCACATTCCTGTTGGGCTCTGATGTTGTTAGTGGATGAGACTGCACCAATGATAATCTTGGATGCTTTTGCTTGTATTTTGTCTAATTTTTTCTTTACCGATGAGGCCGAAGGTGACCAGATAGGTGCTGCATATTCCATTATGGATCTTATTAGTGTAGTGTAAGTAGTTTTGAGGATTTTTGGCTTTGCGGCCCAATTTGTTCCACAAAGCCTTTTCAATATGTTTAATTTTAGAGCTCTGTTGGAAGTTTTAGCGATGTGTTGTGCAAAGCGTAATTCCTGATCAAGCGTAATACCAAGGTACTTTGGGTTTGTGACTTTTTCAAATAGCTTGTTGTTTATCATGATTTTGCGATTGTAGCAATGTCTATTTTTCCTATCTGTACTAAAGGTGCCTAGTTTTCTTTTTTCTGGGTTGATTTTGAGTTTAAGTTCATCTGACCATTTTTCTAATCCTCTCATGGATTTGTTTAGACTCTCCTCTGATACTTTGATTTTAGCACTAGTGTGCCAGATGGCTATATCATCTGCATAGCAAGTTACTTTTGCATCTTCTGTAAGGTAGGGATAAATGTTATTGACATATAGAAGAAATAGTAAGAGACTGAGTACTGAGCCCTGGGGAACACCACACCAGGTTCTTTGCTCTTTTGATGCTGCTGCATTGATTCTGACTTTGATCTTTCTTCTTCTAATGAAATCAGCAATCCAGATTAAAGCGTTTCGTCTAATTCCAATATCATGTATTGTTTGTATTAATTTTTTGGTTCGAACAGGATCGAAAGCAGCAGTCATATCAAGGTATATAGCAGTTGCCTTTTTTGTTGGTTTTTCCTGAATTGAATCTATTATTTGGAAAGACTTTTATTGGGATTATATTGATCAAGTGCATATAATAAACAACTAAGTTATACCAACTAGTTTCACCGACTAAGTCTGTTGGCATCTTCAGGGAATTGTTATCTCTACATCTTTTCAAAAAAGTGAGGTGATTTAATAGTTTGGCTTTTTTATATTTAAGGAATTCAAAATGGCGTACCTTTCTTTTGGTTCCCCATGGATTCTATTCATGTTACAAAAACGTTTAATTTTCTTGACCAAAAAGCTCTGGAAAGACTTTTATTGGGATTATATTGATCAAGTGCATATAATAAACAACTAGTTTCACCAACTAAGTCTGTTGTCAGACTTAATCTACTAGTTTACTAGTTTCACCAACTAATTTCACCAACTAGTTTCGCCAACTAAGTCTGTTTGCATCTTCAGGGAAGATGCCAACAGACCTAGTCTGTTGTCAGACTTAGTTGGTGAAACTAGTTGGTATAACTTAGTTGTTTATTATATGCACTTGATCAATATAATCCCAATAAAAGTCTTTCCATAGCTTTTTGGTCAAGAAAATTAAACGTTTTTTTAACATGAATAGAATACATGGGGAAACCATAAGAAAGGTATGCCGTTGTGAATTCCTCAAATGTAAAAAAGCCAAACTATTAAATCACCTCACTTTTTTGAAAAGATGTAGAGATAATACCCTGAAGATGCCAACAGACTTAGTTGGTGAAATTAGATGGTATAACTGAGTTGTTTATTATATGCACTTGATCAATATAATCCCAATAAAAGTCTTTCCAGAGCTTTTTGGTCAAGAAAATGAAACCTTTTTTTAACATGAGTCTATTATTGTTTGGCAGAAGTGAAATAATTGATCTGTTGTCGAAAGAAGGGTTCTATAGGCAGTTTGGTAGCAGTTGATTTTCTTATTTTTTGTCAGCTAGTGCAAAAGCCTGGAGTGTATGATTCTTTTAGTAATTTTACAAAGTATGCTAGTTAATGCGATAGGTCTATAACTTTCACATTCTGCAGCATTTCTGTTAGGTTTCAGGATGGGTACAATAACTGATTTTTTGCATTCTTTTGGAAGTTGGCCTGTTCACCAAGAAGTATTGAGAAAGTTCAGAAGTTGCAGAAGTTGTTCTTTGGCATTTTTGCCAAGGTGTTTGACCATATGACCAAAGATATGATCATTCGCTGAAGATTTATTAGGTGCAGTTTTCTCGATTGATGAATTTAGTTCACTTAGTGTAAATTCTTCGGAGATGTCATTAGTTTGGTATGTTCTTGGTTGTTTTAGTATTTTAGTTGTGAGTTTATTGAGAGTCTTGTCCTCTCTGTTATACTGAAGTTTGGAGTTGTTTGAATAGGTTTTTGCTAGTGTGTTTGCAATTTCTTGATCTGAAATAGCTTGTTTCCCAGCATTTATGATGAAGTTTGTTTTCTGTTGGTTCTCTTTTTTGATATTGTTGTCTAGGATTCTAATAATGTTCCAGTGTTGCCTGTCTTTTCTTGGATCCAGATTACTTCAAAGCTCGGCTCATTTTTCTTGTTTGCACTTCCAAATTTCCTGCTCTATTTTGTGTTTTATTTCCATTAATTTCTTTCTGTATTTATCAGTTTTATTAATTCTGAATTGTTTGTTGATATTGTCACTTTCTGTAATCATTGAATCAATATTGTGATCTTACCAGTATGGTGTCCACGTATTTTTCCGCTTGCCTCTTGGTATTGTTGTTTTGGCAGCTTTACTAATGTGTAAAGTAAGGGGTTGTAATTTTCTGTTGAGGTTTCCAGAGACAGGTTTATCTTGACAGAGGTTCTCCAAGGTTTGAGTAAACCTTGTCCAGTCGGCTTTTCTGAAATTCCATGTCCTTTTGATTTGCTGTTCTTGATCAATCTTGAAGTTTGTGTTGTGATTATGGGTCTGTGGTCACTGATGGCATTTCCCAACATTTTTCATTGTGCAGTCGATGCAATGCTATAATAAATAGTTGTGATGTCAATAGAAGATTTAGTTCCCGTAGTTTTAGAGAGATAGGTGCTCTGTCCATTGTTAATTGTTTTGAGTTCCAAATCTGTAAAGAGGTCTTCCAATTGTTGACTTTTATGGTCTAAATTGGGGGAGCCCCACGTTGGGCTTTTTGCATTTAGGTCACCAAGTATAATGGTTGCATCAGTTGAAGATTCGCTTAGCTTTTCAATGATGTTTGTATCAATATTTGTATTATCAGGATGGTAGACGTTTGTGATTGAAATAAAATAGTTTGATAGATGTATTTCAACAGCTTGAGCTTCTGTCGAACTGTTATTATTTAAATATTGATTTAGGGTGATTTCTTTGAATTTCTTTGAATTTGATTTCTGGGGACTTCAAAAGGATAGCAAGCCCATCATCTGCTCTTTCCTCTCTGTCCTTCTTTAGAACTGTGTATCCTTTGATGCTGAAGTTCAGATTTTTGTTTAGTTTTGTTTTTTGTAGACAAGCTATATGAATATTGTTTTTGTAAAGCATGTATTTAAGTTCATCCATTTTCTCTGAGTACCGTTGGTATTGAGTTGCAAAATGTTAACATGAGTCCTCGTAGCATATTTATCATCAGGAGAACGGACTGCAGCCCCAGACGCGTCGGCTTCTCTGGACGCAGTAGGATTGGTTGAAAACTTTTTATGAATCTTCATTAGAAAATGGATGCCATTGCCATGCTGGTCACCTTGAAATCGGACCATAGGAAATTTGGTCTAGAGCTTCAAGGGTACAGGGGGGGGACGCGAGGAGGTGTGGTCGGACTTCTCCTCCTCTTCATCGATGCACCTATAATTAGTGATAATCATGGGCCCGCTATATCTGATTGGCTACCGGTGGAGATTGAACTGCCCACTCAGTCTCCAATAACTACATAGGATTTAAAGACCTCGCCTACTCCATATAAGGGTATAAAAGGCATTGGTTTACTTTTTTTATGGCATATATTATTATAATATTAACGGTGATGATTATTACAGAGTTTTTTTACATTTTTACACTATATACAGGGTGTTCGGGATAAATTTGACATATTTATAATTAATTATATTTTTCCGTAAGTTACATGTATTAACACACACTTCTCTTCATTTAAAAGTTTGGACCCTTCTTCATTCATATACAAGATGTCAGAAAGGATGGATAGCTGGAACCCACCTGAATCATGGAAGAGAATAACTTGTATCATGATGATTCGTGCCCGCCATCAAAATAAGGATATTACGACTGCTGCCCAATGCTCCCTGAATACAGTAAAAACAATCAGGCATGAACTAGAGACTTGCAATGGTGACTACGAGGATGTAGCAAGAAGAAAGATCCCTAGCAGACGATCTGATTGCGTTCGTACAGCAGAATTCCTCGCAAATCTGCAGGAACAGGTGTTGAAGAACCCTGGCATTGGAATTCGGGCTTTGTTCGTGGAGTTGCTAACTGTAGTCAAGCCCTGGATAACAAGGGTAGCCAATGGTAGGCCGTATGTATGGCAGCAGGATTCGGCCCCTTGCCACACCTCTGGGAAAAGTCAAAAATGGTTGTCTGAAAATTTCTACGACTTCACCAGTCCAAATGTTTGGCCTCCAAACTCCCCAGACCTTAACCCCATGGATTATCCCCATGGATTACACCAATCGCACTTCCAGTAATACAAAAGCCCAGTTAATGGATAAAATTAAAACAGTTTTTGCGGCCCTTCCCAGGGAGACTGTAGCATCAGCTTGTTCGAGGTTCCGAAGCAGAATTGAAGCTGTGATCGATGCTAATGGTGGTTATTTTGAGTAAATCTTGTTGATAGTATTGTAATTAACTCTGCCTGTAATGTTTTTTTGTCAATTCATTAAATTTAATAGATACAAAGAAGATTTTCTTTTTCCTTACGAAACTGTCAAATTTATCCCGAACACCCTGTATACAATAACAATGGATATAATTTCTCTATATAATAATTTTTTGAATAATAATATTTTTTCTATCATTATCATGGAGAGAATTTACATATGTACAATTAAAACATATTACATTTTCAGCTCTGTACAAAATTCTGTACACAGTTTAGAGTACCTCATTTCCTTTTTTATATTTTTTCTTTATCTATAAATACACATAATTTTTTTTCGTATCAGTATCATCATTTGTTATTATACACCATATTGACATATATCTTACAATAATTTGCAGTCTATGATTATGAGGATTAGTGGAATGAGGCGGGCTAATACCACCTACTCCGAAGCTAGGATTAGCTTTTATGAAGAGAGTGGGATTAGCATTCACTATTTATGTTTTGGTACTGTTTATGGATAGAATGTAGGCGTTGGATGCCGATGATATGTCTATAAGTATTAATGCTATATTAACTATGTTGGTATAGTTTCCAGAGTTCGTGTTTTAATGTTCTGTAGTTCTCTATGTGCTTTAGATTTCTTGGTAGGTTGTTGAGTACCATGCGTATCAGATGGGATCTCAAGAACCGTATGAGTTGCTGAAGGATCTAGGGATAAAAAGAGTTGTTGTGGGTCGTGTTATGCGATGTATGTCTCTTGTTACGATAGGTGATGTTGAAGTAATACCTTAGTAATATTATGTAATGTTTCATATTTTTAATGCTCAGGATTCTGTGCGTCGCCATAAGCGGTTCGGATATTGGCTATTGTATATAAGGACTAAAAATCACTCTTGACACAATTTTCCTATCTAATATTTCTAATTTTGTTAGGTGACTGTTTGTTGCGTTTCCGTAGACCGTTATACGCTAACTGATTAGAGATATCCAAATACCATGATATAGAAGTTTTTTCATGTTAGATGGAATCATGTCTTTTACTTGGAAGAGATTTGCTGCAATGATGAGGAGTTTAGTACGTAGGTATTCTATATATTTTGTACATTTAAGGTGGCAATCTATGTAAAGGTCAAGGTATTTTGCATGTGTTACGGGGTTGATTTCGGGACATTGGCAGGCATTTTTGTTGTCAATGCAACGGTATGTGTGACAGTGTAGCGACAATGGTGCAGAGTACATGATTCTCGGATTATGTATTATTAACATCTGTGTCTTGGTGCCGTTGAATACAATTTAATTTTGCAGAAGTATGTTCTGATTTCATTTAGGTCTTGTTGTGCTTTGGAGAGAGTCGTGTTGATGTCTGTGTGAACTGCTAGTAGCGGAGTGCCATCTGCGTACTGATATATTTGAATTCGTGTGGTGAGGCTATGAACGTCGTTAATGTATATGTTGAATAGAGTACGTGATATTATGGAGCCTTGTGGAACACCGTGGTTTTTTGTATACCCGGCTGTAATATGTGCCTATTTTTGTTATTTTTGTTTCTGTTTGAGAGATAGCTCCTGAACCAGTAATGTAGTGTTCCTCTTATTCCGACTGACTATAGTTTGGTCAGTAGTATCTCATGTTGAAATGTATCAAAAGCTTTAGTTGAGTCAAGAAATATAAGGACATCGTACTTGTTTTTATCGAGGGCTTTGTTTATGAGCGTCGGCGATGTCTTCTAATAAAGTGGTGATGTTTTTTTGTTTTCTGAAAGCTGTGCTAGTTTTGTTAGATAAAATTGTACTTCTGTAAATAGTTCTGTAGTCTGGTGTGTGCTATATTTTCAAGCATTTTTGAGATGACTGGTAGGTTAACTATTGGTCTGCAGTTCTGTCTATCATTTCTTTTACAATATTTGTAAATTGGCGTAATTATCAAAGTTTTTAGTTGTTGTGGAAGAATGCCAGTGTCGAATATTATGTTCACGAGTCGATTTATTTGTTCAAAGTGTGTTAAAAGGTCTATGAGTCTATAATAATAATAATCAGCTAACGCATTTTTATTCCCGTATACGGGAATAAATTAATATACTAACATATTCCCGTATATACATATTAACTAACATATTCCCGTATACGGGAATAAGTTAGATAGGGCTAAATGGCGAGGCCATTTAGCCCTATCTAACTTTGGGAGACTGAGTGGGCAGTTCAATCTCCACTGGTACCCAATCAGAGACAGATGGCCAAAAGCTATCACTAATTAAGCGGTACGCAGTGAAGAGAGACGGCTCAAATGTGCCGCCATCTCGTGGTCCCTAACCCTAACACAATATATTTAATGTCTGAAATAATGTGGGTTCTACGGTCGATTTTCTTGTGTTTACAGGACGAAAAACCCGAGTTTCCGGGAGGAAAAACCTACTTGCCCGTGCCAGAGATCGACTATCTCGGGAACCGGTCGAAAAAAGGCTCAGACAAATTTCCTCTAGTCGCCGACTAGACTCGAAACGAAGTCTTCCTTCGTGCGGCCAAGCGCGATGGTGTGCAAACGCCACAACCACTGAGCTACACAGTTGTTGTTGTTGTTGTTGTTATTCCTTATTTAACAGAATTGTGGTTCTGAATTATAATGATGATATTGTTAAAAATTAGATTATTATTTATTTTCAGCACGAGAAAGTAGGCTAGCCGATAATTTCACCTCCTTTTTCGTCGGATTTGGCAATGCTCTGTATACGGCAATAATTACTATAAAAAGGGTTTAATTTTTCTATTATTTCGGGAATAGGACGCGCCACTTTTAATTATTCTTTCATTTTTTCTGGGGAGGAGAAAGGAAAATTTACGCGTAGGCGGTGTTGTTAAAGTCTGCTATAAATTTTAGAGGTACAGTCATTTGTTTATGTCTTCTTACATATTTTCCTATTTTGGGGATTGGTATTCGCATAACGCATAATATTACTGATTCCAAGGGTGAAGCTAATGCTTTTCGTATTTATCCCCCGCTATCTGATAAGGATACAGTGAAGGAAGGAATTTATGAACGATTTCCTCGCTCTGAAAAGGCATGGAGATTATGCATCATTACTGAAATTAATATGGCTTTTGGTCTTTTGTGTTTGAATAGATCCATTTTGTCTTAGTTTCCAGCTTGCTGAACCAGTTCATTGGGATGTTTAGACGTTTTTAGGAAGAACTTTGTAGCTTTCGCGTTCCCCACAGATAATCTGCAGAGAGTCTGGTGTGAATTTAATTCTGTTATTCGATGAGTGCAGTGAGGATAGATTGAGTTTTGTGTAGGAATCTTTTTGTGGAGGTCAATGAAGGATGGGATTGGATTTGTTGATATATTGTAGCATATTTGCCAGAGAGGCAGTGACGATTGATGTCCAATTTGAATGCGCTGCTGGCTGTACATTCAAATGCTCCTCTGGTGTCTTCTTTGGGAATGAGACGTCAGCATATTTCCTTGACTGTTGATGAGAATTTAATCTCTTGGAAGTCCTCGTCTGTGGCAGATAAGCATCTGTAGCTCTATACTGAATAATGGTGGGCTGAAGTTTCTGGATATCTCATTCTAGATAAAGGGGTAGATTGTTTGTTTGTTTAGATCAGCACATCTATTCTTTGGGTGATGAGTGCATTCTCTATAGTTGGCAGGGTGTAGGCTACTGCAGTAAGCACACCTAGTCGTGGTGGTTTTTCGCTTGGTGCAGGTGCTAGTGGGGGTGGCTCTCACCGCATTTTAGGCACCTCTGCTCATCTCTACATAACCTCTGAGCATGACCATACCTGTGGCATTGTCCAGTTGAGACACTTTTTCTCAGAGATTCTGGAGCCCACAAAATGATTTTAAGTCATAAATGCTTTTGTAAGCATAATGGATCTCCACTAGGACTAATGGAATTGGGCTCTTATCAGCTCTAGTCATTCTGCCGACCTTGATAGGTGGCAAGTCCTGGTAACAGAAATCAGCAGTAATTTCATCTGTAGTTATATCCTCTCAAACACCTCGGAGTACGAATCTCAGATTCTCCTCCAAGCCGAGGGAGAAGTGCGGTATTGCGTACCACTGGAGTCTAATGCTTTTGTCAATTTTCTGTAATCTTTAACGTTGGCGGCCTGGATCATAACGCTGTCGTCCACATTCGTTGCTGAAGTGTATTGTATTTGAAGTTTAGTCATGGTGGACCTTAAAGTTATCCATCTTTGTTTCTCTAGGAGAACGATCGGGTACACCTCTTCTGCCTTTCCAGTGTCTTTGGGTGACTCTGTGTCTGTAGTTTTGCACTTCTTGCGTGTGTGGGTCTCTCTCTGCTGACGGAAGGGGGGGGGCGGGGAGAGCGAAGACCATAGAATCTAGTTTCTCCTCCATTTGATCAATGATTTCTCGCTCATTATCATCTCCCGGCAAAGAGTATAAATTAAGGAAGCTAGGGCCACTAGAGCTCAAACGTTTTTAGAAGCTTTTTCAAATAGTTGAGCGCCAGCCGTTTGTCGAGCGACTCTATGAAGGTGTCTGGATCAATCTCACTCATGATGTTGACTGTGATCAGTAGTAGGTAAAATCTCGCAAGTCCGGGGACGTGCCAGCACAATCTTGTAGACCGGGAAGGTCTACTTGCAGCAATTTATAGAACAGAAATCAAGAAGTGTTGTAGTGTTTTGTGTGTGTGTGGGGGGGGGGTGATGCCGTGAACTTACTTGGCTCAGCTCGAATTACCTACCTCCCTAGAGACCAAAAAACCACCACCTGTGTTCGTGTCGGGTGGGTTTCTACACAGCCATAGAGCCCGTACACTTTTCCCACAGAGGGGGGAGACAGTAGGAATTCAAAAATTCAAGCTGAGTTGGAGCTAGGACAATGCAAGAATCCCGAAACACCTCTGATAGTAGAATAAACCCTAAAAGAATGCAGTTATCTGGAGTAAAGAAGTGAACACATTTGTCCTCAATTCAGTCATAATCAGTGGCTCTCCACTGAGGCATTCAGATTAGCGTTCGATGATTTATTCTCCAATTGCATCGAAATAAATGACTAACATGCTCCAGTCCACATAAAGTAGGGAGGGTGCAGATAACCTTAAAAATGAAACCGAAATGATTTTCTTAGGAAATTTGGCAAATTAGAATGGCCTCTTATTGTTTTTCAAAATTCCTTACGGTTAAAAGAGTTTCTTCAGCTTCTGGGAATTAAAAGTTAATTTTAGTAGGCACACAAATTATATACTCTGTGCAATTATGGATGTATTCTATGTCAAAAGGATTTTAAAGGATACAAAATGTTATGTTATAAATGAGAAATTAAATCTGTAATGCACATACCGAAAGCTGCTCTGAGTTATCGGCAGTTCAAGAATGCTGCTGCTGAACTACTTGGTCACTACATCAACACGCTGGAAGTCTAGCATTGGAAATTTTATTTACAGCAATGAGGAACGAAACTTTGTGATATACTTTCCCTAGCATAAATGTTAAGTGCAATTTCTGTCCTAAATATTATACAAATATTATCATTCATAAGAAATTATTTAAAAATAATAGTTTCAAAAGAATACTTTCCTGTTTGTGCTAGGTTACTACAACAATCGACCTTTGCCGTTAATTACTAATATTACTATTATTACTAGGTATCTTCATGGAGTCAGAAGACTCACACGTTAGATACTGTTCACATCATTCACACAAACTCCTTCACTGATTGAGCACTGGCAACCAATTCACCACCCTCCAAGAAAAAAAAAAAAAAAGCCTAGCCCTAATACCCACTTGTGACCCCTTGTTCTCGTGTCAGTCCTATAAATCCCTTTAATTAATAACTTAAATGTTTCTATCATGTTTCCTCTTTATTGCCTATCAGCAAAGTTTCGAAGTCTACAGACCGTCAATCATTTCTTATAAGGATCATTTCATAGACCTGTCAAAAATTTTGTCACTTGCTTCTGTCCATAACTTCATCACCACAGAATCCAGGAGTCCAGATGTAGCCTTATATAGGGGAACAATAAACTCGCCATCCAAGCTTGTGTGTTCTTCAACAACCATATTATCTGGAATACTGTTTTAATCACCTTTGCAGTATGTCCTCTGAACTTCAACCTCCTGTACACAATCACACCCAAGTCCCTGGACTCATCAGTTTCCTGCAGTTTATTTCCATCGAGTACACAGCTTCTGATCTCTCCTCCTAAGGTGTATAATCTTACATTTGGCCACATTAAATTGGCAGCCATTTACCTTTGCCCATACTGCTAGTCTATTTAAGTCATCCTGCAGACAGGGCCGACAACATGGTAAGCAGGCGATGCGTCACATTAGTAGTAAAAATAAAATAAAAACATGTTTCAATATTAGCGTTTATTAAGTGTGATTATTCATTAAATATATTGTAATAAATTCTGCGACTTTTAATAACATTTAGCAAAAACTGCAAGTTGTTTTTCGCTGTGTGTGGCACAGGGGTGACGGAACCACTAAACACGCCGAGCTCTTGCCCGTGGCGTCATGTTACACGTGGCGCTTTACACTACCGGCTTTCTTTTTCGTACGTTTGGCAGTTAGGACGTGAGGAGCCCGTTCAAACGAAGCGCTAGTTGATCCGCAATATGACTAAAGTTACATTTTTTCTTCCAGTTGTAGACACTTATTAATTCTTAGGCTGAAAGGTTTAATCTCTTGACAAGTCACTTTAACATATTTCAGTTTTTATCCAGTCTCAAGGAAATTTCTAATATGGTGAGGACACTTTAAGAAAACACTGATTTACAAGTTGCGCTAACCAATGGTGAAGAAAAGGATATTTGTGCCACCGAAGTACATATGAAATACAAATTCTCAAAGACATCATACAGGATAGTGACACCTCGTAACCGACTGAAAATATTGCAATGTATATACGCAAATGATTTGGAAAGCGTCTTTATTAATTTAACAATCCCTCGTCGAATATTTTTGACAGTTTTAGTAGCAAGTGGCGAACGATCATTTTCAAGACTGAAACTAATTAAAAATCTACGGTTTAGTATTTCACAGGAAGGACTAGTTGGACTGTCAATGATCGTAACAGAAGGTGATATCTGCGAGAAACTAGAAACAAGCTTCTCGCAGATATCAACTTAAGTGAAATTTTGGATGAATTTGCTTCCATAAAATCAAGAAAAGTAAACATTTAAATCATTTGATTTTTTTCATACATTTTTTCCATTAAAAATTAAATGATTTTTGTCATTGTGCAATTTTTCTAGTTTGTACATTTCTAGTTATAATAGCTCATAGCCTGTAATCGACAACTTATGTATCTGTAATTCTAGTCTATGTGCATTTTTGTATGTTTTGCGATTTTTGTGTGTTGTTAATATTAATATATGTATTTTTCAAATATGCGTTTTGAGTTTTTAACGTTTAAATTTTAAATACATTTGAAAGAAAAGTAAGGAGTACTCAACTTAAAATTGCATCTATACCCCAGAACCCCTAGAGCCGGTACTGCCTGCAGAATCTATGCATTACCTTCATTTACCATTGTTCATCCCAGTTTAGCACCATAAGCAAACAACTGAATATTTCCTGTATCATTGATATACAAATTATACAACAGAAAACCAAGTACTAAGCCCTGTGGTACACCACTAGTCACTTGCCTTCTGCTGGACTCAACTTCTCCATAAACCACTCTTTCATATCTGTTCATCAGCCATTCTCTAATCCAAATCACCAGATTTATATCCATCTCCCCATTTGCTGCAATTTATGCAATAGAATTCTATGTGGAATCTTGTCCAATACTGTTGCAAAGCTTAGTAATATCACTGAGTAGCCATTCCCCTTATCCAACTCCATTGTCACTTGGTTATACTCCTCATCCAACTCCATTGTCACTTGATTATACCCCTTATCCAACTCTATTGTCACTTGATTATAAAAAGTAAGCAAATTACTAAGCAAGACATATTCCTGTCTGCTCAGTTCTGAATTGTCTTAAACCACCACTTTGAGATGCTGATTGGTCTATGATTTCCTACTTCTCTCTCTTGGAGCTTCTTTACATAGTGAGACTATTTTGCTCTCTTTTCACTCCATTGCACCTTCCCAGCTTAAATTAAACAGCTTGATCAGAGGATGTTAATTCCCTTGCACATTCTCATAATATGAGAATGTGCAAGGGAATTAACATCCATGGGATTAGATGACCAATATGCCATCTAATCCCATGGCTATGTTTCCACTGAGGTTCTGCTATGAATATTTTAAGCACCTTCATTTCTTCAACCTGTATTGTCTCATCGGTCAATGTCATATCTGGCATTGCAATATCAACATCCAGATGGTAATTCAATTATTTGGTTTGTTTCTGTTATCTCTCCACCATCAACACTTTTTAAAGTCGTCTTTCTATAGTCATTCATCTTTTTACTTGCCACATAGCAAAAGAGCTCTCTAGGATTTCTTTTGGTCTCATCAGCTAGCTTTCTCTCATTTGCTTTGGTCTTCCTTATGCAGCTCACCCTTCTTGCCTGTGCTTTGTAATGCTGATCACCTTTTTCTTTATATTTCCTCCACAACTTTGCAACTCCTGCTTAATGATAAGGATACTTGTATATGGAAATATACTTCTACATTACTAAAGCCTTAAAAAAAAAATTATTTTAGAAGGGAGAGCATATTTAAACAGCAATTAAAAACAGAGATAAGAAAGTTAAGTGAACTTTTAATATTAACTGGTTCAAAGTTTGGATAAATAACTGTCAAATTTCATTTTAGGTCAGTTTTTATTTTCTGTCTGTAAACTTGGCTGAACTAGAATTCAGTTTTATGCTGAAAACCAAAATGTTTAACTTTTCACTTTTTCTTAATTTTTTTTTTCTCTCCTCAGACTTTGTTATCTCTGTTTTTAATTGCTGTTTGAATATGCTCTCCCTTCTAAATTTTTTTTTTTTTTGATATAACAACCATGTTTAATTTTTAGGTTTCCATTTAACTAAATTAAAACCAACTTAAACATCCATTATGTCACTCCATGTAGCTACAAACTCTGCAGATTATAAGCCCTTGATCTATCTCTCTATAGCAAATGTTCCACAGTGCTGATATCATTTGCTCCCTATTTTTGTATCCTATCTAAAGTTTCTTCTTCCTCTGGAAATCCAGACAACCAGATCTGAACATAATATTCCACATATGATAGGATCAAAGCTTATTCAAGAAACCGTCACATCACTATCTTGCTGATCAGCATTAAAGCAACCCTTTGTATTATCTGTACCACCTTTACAATAAGTCCCTTGAACTTCAAATTTTTGTCTTTCATTAGCTCAAGATCCTTTTTTTTTTTTTTCAGAAATTTTATGAAAGATGAATGTAGGAGATCATGAGCTGTAAATATTCTGCTGATATAATATATAGCCTTCCTGCAGGTTGTCGTGTTCTGAACTTTACACTTACTGGTATTCCACTCATTTGTCTAGTTTTTCAGCCTATCCAAATCCTCCTGAAGAGCCGCTACATCAGTATTATTCATATTAACACTTCAGCTTTGTCATCTACACACACAACAGAATATCTCCCTGCAATCTGATGATATGATTGAATAGTAATGGCCCCAGTACTTAGCCCTGTGAACCTCTCCCACCCTTGTAACCTTCCTTCTTCACAACTCATATCTGTCAGGCAATCAATTGCCAATCCACTAGTCTAATATCCAAACCTGCTTATAATTTAATAGCTTTTGAATGAAATGCTTTTGAAAAATACAGAAAAATCATACCATTCTACATTCACTTCATTAACCACAGTTGTGAAATCATTAAGAAAATGTGATCAGATTACTGCTGAAACAAGAATACCCTTCAACAGATTCATAGCTACTTTCATAAGTAATATCACTCTCATCTGCCCAATTTTGTATGAGCCCTTACTATATTTTATTTTATTTTTTATTTTTTTTTTTATGTCGGACAGCTGTATTGATTCTGCTCTTTGATATGGTTTGAATCTCATCTTGATCTTGGAATGTGATGAACTTTTACAAGGACTTTAAGTTGAAAGAAAAATTTTTCAGTTGAAAAGATTTTTCATCCTGCAAAACAAGCAAATTGCCAGAGTATACATGCATTGACAGATGTAATACAGTGACACAAACCTTGGTTTCTTGAGCCATGATTCCAAACAACAGCAACTAATATGAAGCAAACAGCCCCTATATACAAGTAGTCTAGTTGTAAAGATACTTCACATGCAATCCTTGTTTGCTTATATTTGGATAAAGGATTAAACAAGAAGATAATTTCTTGTAAATATAATTTATTCAATGACAAATGTTTTTTGTTCTATGAGGATTCTGGATTGAAATTCAGTGAAATATAAATGGCTGAATAAATTATTATATGTGTGTTTTGTTCTTGTATAATGTGGAATCAATAAAGTTAGGTGAATAACTGCCAGTAGCCTTTCTACACATCTAATTTTTACACTTTTGCATAGCCTTTTCATAAGCCAGATAATTTAGTAGAATGCAAATGTCTGCAGTCAGAACATTTGCTTCATTACAAACTATTTTATTTCCTATGTAGGTCAGCCTTAGCATACATGTTATCTGCTCATTTGCAGATATATATATATATATATATTACCAAGTTTAGTTTTCAATTTTCAAAGGCATACTAAAAATAAGGAAAACTGTTCTTCAGTTATTATTATTATTATTATCCGTGACACCTCCAAGGAGTCCAAAGACTCATCGCGGGAGGACACCTATTGTACAGCTCTCCATCTCCACCACTACACTGAACCTTCATCACCAACCGTCTGCACCAGTGCCATCAGTTAACATTCTATTTTATAATTTCTCTTTATTAGTGCTCCAAAACTTTCCTGAAATAGGGGTTGATTATCATAAATATATCTAACTGTTCTCATTAAAAGAAATATAATATATAATAATAATAACAATAATAAGCAAATGCGTTTTTATTCCCTTTTGCAGGGAGTAGGGGAGGCCTTTTAACTCTGTCTAGCTTTTGGAGACTGAGTGGGCAGTTCGATCTTCACTAGTAGCCAATCAAAGATAGCTGGCCCATGACTACCACTAATTATAAGCCACTACCAATGGAGAAACTGGCAAACAAATGCTGCTATCTCTTGGTACCTAACTCTAACAGAATATGTTACTGTCTGAATTAATGTGGGTTCTACGGTTGATTTTCTTGAGGTAGGATGAAAACCCCGAGTTTCTGGGAGAAAAAAACCTGCTTGTCCATGCCAGAGATCGACTAACTTGGGAACCAGTCGAAGCTAGGCTTAGAAAAAGTTCCTCCATTCGGCGACTAGACTTGAGCTGAAATCTATCTTTGGGCAGCCTAGCACAGAAGATGCAAGTGCCGCTTCCACTGAGCTCCACAGGCCTAAAAGAGATTTTTAGCAGAGAGTGGTTTCAATCCACGGACCTCTGGGTTATGGGCACCTGCATGCTTCCACTGCATCATTCTGCTTCAATTACAAAATTGCACATATCTTTTATTTTTGATCACTTGTATGCTTTGCATGTCGCACATTTTATCAGTTGACCTGACAAGGAAGAATTGTCTATACAAAAGGGAAAAAGCATAGATATTAATTCTCACATACTGTTGGTTGCTTCTGTAGACCAAGAGATGTAAAGGATGATGGGGATAGTATGCATTGGCAAATAAGCTCAATGAGTTTGAGGATGAACAATTATTATGGGGAACTTCAACTATGAGAACATATATTGGTAGGAGGAAAGGACGCATGGGAGGAAGTAAATGGAATTTATGCAGTTACTAAGGAATAATTACTTAAAGTAGCATGAGATGAGAGTGCTAGATCTAATAACTGCATCAGAGAATGTGTCTATAACTGATATGACCACATTTCTGGTAAGAGTGATCTTATGATGTTGACCTTGGAGAGCTAGCTAAATGTATGGAATTTGCAGTTAACAGGAAGTATATTTGGAATTAAGAGAGCAGTACAAAGCACAGGCCAGAAGTGGTAAGAAAGTCAAAAGCAGAGTATGAAAGGAAATTAACAGCGCAGGTCAAAGATAGTCCCAAAGAGTTCTTTTGATATGTTACAAGTTAAAGGAAGAACGTTTATGGCAGAATGATATTAATGAATGCCGATGGTAGGGAGGTAACTGAATCAGGCCAAATAGTAGACTACATGAACACTTTGCAAAAGTATATCATCCAAGTGGAGATATTGCAGTAACGAGAAAGACAAAGGCTTATATGGAGATATGAAAGTATTATTACCAGTTCCATGAGGAATACAAAGAACAGGCAAGGAGAGTGTGACTCATTTGGTAAGGGTAGCAAAATTTCAGTATGAGCACCACTTAGGTAATGAAGCCAAAAAAATCCTAGGGAGTTCTTCTGATATATAGCCAGCAAAAAAAAAAAAAAAATCACTAGTGGTGTGCCTCAGGGATCTGTTTTAGGGCCATTGCTGTTTAACTTGTATGTTAATGATATTATGGAAGATTTGAATGGGATATACTGTTTGCAAATGATGCAAAGTTGGGATGAACTATGAGGAGTAAGCAGATATTGTGACCTTACAAGAAGACTTGAATAGATTGAGTGAATGGACGCGGGAGTAGGGATGCCAGTTCAATGTTGCGAAATGTAAGGTTTTAAAATTTGGAAAACAAAGATGGGATATAGATTTACTCTTGGTGGGGATATATTATTGGAGGTAGAGGAAATAAGAGATCTTGGGATGATGGTAGATAAGGATCTGAAATTTAGAGGACACATTTCCAAAATTGTGTGGACATCATAACAAATTCTGGGAATGATGTGGATGACACTGTTAGAAGTAAGGAGTTTCTGGTTCCATTGTATAAAGTTCTGATTACGCCACATAGGGACTGCTGTGCACAGGTTTGGTCACCTGATTTTCAAAAAGATGAAGAGATGTTTCAGAGTGTCCAGAGATGAGTGACTAAAATAGTTTCTGATCTCTAGAATGTTGTATATGAAGAAAGGTTGAGACGATGAAATTTGCAGAGTCTAACTGATAGGAGGAAGAGGGGTGATATGATAGAGATGTATAGGTTGGTAAGGGGTTGTTATAGGATTAATGTTGAAGAGATTTTTCATATTTCATAAAATGGTGGGCGATTGGGGGAAAATAAGTGGTCATGGAAGCTATATAAGGAGGCTGTTAGCAGGGGGATTGAAAAGCAAGTTTTTTACATGGAGAGTTGTGAATGATTGGAATGCATTTCCTAAGAGTGTTGTGTCTGCAGAGAATTTGAATGTATTTAAGGCACAATGTGATGAGCTGTGTGTGTCTAGATGAGTGTGATTCCATGGGGTCTCAGGATAATAATAATATGGAAACTAAGGTAAATGAACTGGACATGTATAGCATATTACAGAACCATACCAGCTCGAGTTTTACAAGAAGGTGCCAAGGAATTGGCAGTACCTTTGACCTTATTGAAAGTTTATTTTCCACTTGGTTAGAGTATAATAAATTTAGTTTAATCCTTTATCCAAGTGTGAGCAAACAAAGTTTGCGCCTGAAAGTATCTTCAGGACTGGGTTAAGGTGGTACTACACTAGGGCAACTCGTTGCAAAGGTGGAGCAAGCTACCAACACTCCTATCCTAGTATCTCCCATAATGCAAAACACATCTCCTTGCGGATATGTCTAATGTTATGCATTAAGGGAAGGGCCACTACCCAGACCGGTTTCGACCTTTATTGAGGTCTCTTCAGTGGGAGCCAGGCCCAAGTCGAGATATCAGGAAGAAGCATTAGCAGGTCATCTCCACCTATAGGAATTGCCAATTGGTGTGCCACCCTTTTTTAATAAATTACTCTGGATTTAGCCCCCCCACCCCCCCCCCCCCCCACCCCCCCCCCCCCCCACCCCCCCCCCCCCCCACCCCCCCCCCCCCCCACCCCCCCCCCCCCCCACCCCCCCCCCCCCCCACCCCCCCCCCCCCCCACCCCCCCCCCCCCCCACCCCCCCCCCCCCCCACCCCCCCCCCCCCCCACCCCCCCCCCCCCCCACCCCCCCCCCCCCCCACCCCCCCCCCCCCCCACCCCCCCCCCCCCCCACCCCCCCCCCCCCCCACCCCCCCCCCCCCCCACCCCCCCCCCCCCCCACCCCCCCCCCCCCCCACCCCCCCCCCCCCCCACCCCCCCCCCCCCCCACCCCCCCCCCCCCCCACCCCCCCCCCCCCCCACCCCCCCCCCCCCCCACCCCCCCCCCCCCCCACCCCCCCCCCCCCCCACCCCCCCCCCCCCCCACCCCCCCCCCCCCCCACCCCCCCCCCCCCCCACCCCCCCCCCCCCCCACCCCCCCCCCCCCCCACCCCCCCCCCCCAAAGTATGGTGGTATAAAAGTCTTACAGTGGCTGTACACTGCATAGTTCAGAAAGCCTGGACAGAGGGACGAATTCCCGATGATTGGAGTAGAGCTCTCATAGTACCCATATATAAAAAGGGAAATAAAACTGCATGTGAGAATTACAGAGGTATTTCCCTACTGAGTGTTCCTGGCAAGATCTATGCAAGTATACTTGAGAAACGGTTGAGAAGAATTGTGGAAGAAAAGCTTGGTGAAGAACAAGCTGGATTCAGGCCAAATAGAGGCTGTCAGGATCAGATCTTCACTTTACGACAAATAGTCGAGAAAGCATGGGAATATAACAAAGATCTGTATTTAAGTTTTGTCGATTTGGAAAAGGCATATGACAGGGTGCCAAGAGAGAAGCTATTCAATACGCTGCAGTTATATGGTGTCAATGGGGCATTGTATCAAGCAATACTTAGTCTTTATTTGAGTTGTAAGTCAGCAGTTAGAATTGAAGGAAGTACAGGAAGATGGTTTAATGTTAAATCTGGTGTGAGACAAGGATGTACATTATCCCCTCTGTTATTCATTATCTATATGGATCACATTATGAAGGAAAGTGGTATTAAACCTGATATCAAAATTGGAGATGTTAATGTCAGCTCTTTGCTTTATGCGGATGATGTTATACTTCTAAATAAATCTGCTACAAGTCTGCAAGATTCTCTGTCTAAATTGAATAGCTGTTGTAATAGATATGGTATGAAGGTCAGCAATAAAAAGACAAAGACAATGAAAATAGGCAGAATCATTGAAAATGTCAACTGTGTTGTGAATGGAGAACCTGTGGAACAAGTAAAACATTTCAGCTACTTAGGCACAATTTTTACTGAAGATGGTAAATTAAATATAGAAATAGACAACAGAATCAGCAAAGCTGGTATGGTGGGAAGTCAATTGAATAAATTCATATGGAATAAGAGAGAAATTAGTTGGAACACTAAATTAGCTGTATACAAGACAGTGTTCAAACCAGTTTTAACTTATGGATCTGAGAGCTGGGTCAGAAGTAAAACACTTGACCAAAGACTAGAGACCACAAATATGAGAGTCCTGAGAAAGATTAGAGGCGTGAACAGATGGCATCAATGGCAATATCATATTAAAAATGAGGATATTAGGAAAGAACTTGACATTGTCAGCATCCAGGAATGCATTAGCAGAGCTAATCTCAGGTGGTATGGTCACTTAAATAGAATGGGAGAGGAAAGATTAGCAAAACAAGTGTTCTCTGCCAGGTTGGCAGGAATACGACCCAGAGGAAGACCAAGATATAGGTGGATTGATACGGTACAAAGTGCCTTAGATGATAGAAATATAAGATCTGATAATGTTGGAGTCTTGACAACTAACAGATTGATTTGGAGGAAAATTGTTGATCGGAAGTTAGTAATGATGTAATTTTTTCATGTAGTACTGTTATATCCTGTACACCCCTTGAGGGTACATGGCAGGAATTTGATTTGATGATGATGATGATGAAGAACATGGATGAGAGAACAGAGGCTATGGATAATTCAGCATTAGGAGGAAATCTAAAACAAGGAAAATACGATCCCTTACTTTCCACCACAATGCATAGTGAACAACTAGAATTGAAACTAGCAATCCAACTGCAAAAGGGCAGAAAGGTTATCTTAAGGTGGTCTAACCTTTCATCCATGGATCCTTTGATAGATGTCATCAAATGTTGTGACATTTTCAAGTGTGACCACACAGTATGCATCCAAAGGTAGATTAGCTAGGATTTCTGCTTCTTGATGCATGTTGATGGCTTCTGATAATTGGTATTCCTGTCTAGGTGGTGAAGAAGTCGACTGTGATGATTTTCTCAATAGTTTTTGAGAAAACTAAAGTTGAGGTTTTTTGAAAGTGCTTCACAACATAAACAACACCAGAAGAAAAACACAATAATTAATTTATTTAACTTGCTAATATTTGACTGGATTTCTAACGAGAATTGTCAGAGCATGAATTACAACTGTGATAAATACGCAGCATTTGGTTAGATTATTGCAGAAACAGTTCAAGTCGTAACCAGCTCATACATATGATACTCTCTTCTTGAAAATATTGGATTACGAACATTGCTCAGTGATTATGAGCATTGTTGTCTTGTAGGATAAATGTCTCCCCTATTGTACCTGCACCTGCATATAGAAGGCCATAGGGGTCCAGGACCTCACCTCTATAAACTGCTGCACTCATGGTTCCACCAGGAAGCACATACAGGTCAGTGTATCTGGCCAAGAGACATCTACCGAAACAGTCACACTACTTTCACCATAAGTGTCCCTTTCACAGTGTTTAGAGTCATGATAACGTGTTCCTGGTTCTCTACAGATCACAGTATGCCTGGTATGTTATTATTATTCCTGACACCTCCAAGGAGTCCGAAGACTCATCGCGGGAGGACGCCTACAGCTGTCTCGACTGATGCAACTGTCTAAACCACTACACCAAACCTCTACTACGAATCATCTCCATTAATGCCATCTACCGCCCACCACCACCACCAGCACAACTGGTATTCTATGTCTGTAAATTGCGTGTGTTCTGAAGGGCTGATTTGTCTGTATGCGGGATGAAAAACCCGAGTTTCCGGGAGAAAAAACCCTGCTTCCTCCATATGAGATTGGCTAACTCACCTTTGATTGAAAATCGTCCAGATAAAGATTCCTCCCGTCGCGATGAGAATCGAACTTAGGCCTATTCCAATTGAAGGGCGCAATGTACTGTCGTTCTTCCAATTGCGCAACGGAGGCACTTAAAAGTCCATATAAAGATTCCTCCCGTCATGACGAGACTTGAACTTAGGCCTTTTCCAATTGAAGGGCACAACGTACTGTTGTTCTTCCAATTGCGCTACGGAGGCGCTATTAAAAAAACCACCGGTTCCGCCCATGAACCAGTGTTTTTTTTTTTTTTTTTTTTTTTTTTTTTTTTGTTCTATGTTTGTAGAGCAAATCAGGACTTACCTCTAAACTATAGTTACCCTTCCCCCATTGGTCTTGGATCCAGTTGATATGGAGCCTGGTCCATTTCAAATATTCTCTTCTGTGGTGTGGAAATAATAGGGCCATGCAAACAACCAGTCACCTAGCATAGAGATCATCTTCATGAAGCCTTCTGCACACAGTGGAAGCAGATACCAATGTTCTTGTAGCCTAACACAATGTCAGATCATAGCTGATTTGAGATAGCATTCCTGTTTCGGTAAGCTGATAATCAGAGATATTGATCACTCACTGTGGTTGTTGCCCATAGCCTTCCTTCACTGTATCTCTGGAATGATGTATGTGACTATTGCAATTGGTTGCACAGTCACAAACAGATCATAATGTTTTGCATCCATATTCCAGAATTTTGCTATCACTCTTGTTCTCACTCCAGACATGAAATATAAAATCACTCCAGAATGCTCACTTTGATGCCATGGCTTACACATACTGCTGCATAATTTACATATTGCCACTGATTTGTGTACAATAACCAGAATCAGTGTCACTTTTTATCACCAAATTATCTTGATATTTCTCTTTGCTCCTTAATTTATGGAAACCAATCCTACCAGATATGGTTACCTGGGTTCAGGGCCTATTAGAAGGCAGTCGAACAGTCCACCAAAGAATAAACAAGATTATATCTGGCATATGGAATTGTGGATATGATGATAGTCTCAGAGAATGGGGTCTTCAAAGTTGGAGGAATTCATGTCTTCAAAGTTAGATCTCCTTATCAACATAAGTTGATAAGGAGATCTAACACTGGCTAGATTAAACTCAGGATACAAATTCTGTTACAAAAGCATGCCTGTAAACAGACTAAGAGTATGGTTAAGAAACATACTCGGTCCAGGTTCTCATTGTATCCCGTGAGTATGCGGAACGAAGTACTTTTGATTAATTCTACGTTTGTTGTTCATATTTCGTTAATGACATTAGAGAGAGAGAGAGAGAGAGAGATGATAGCAGGTAATTCATATTCAGTTGAGAAGCGTTTGTAAAAGATAATGTCTTAAGCTTAATCCAAAACCAGTACTTCAACCAAAAGGAGAATGTGAACAGTGCTACTGCAGAACTTTAGGTAGGTCGGAAAAAGAAATTGATGATAGGGACTTCCTTTTCTCTTAGAAAAGCAGTCATCTAATAGTTTTGGGTTTGACATTTTTAGAGGATGAACTTACTCATTGAACTATTCTTATTTGAAGATCTTGGCGGGCTTTGTAAACGGTGCTTCTTTAAATAATTATAATCAATAACAGCAGTGTGAGAGAGAATCATCAAAAGGTGTCGTGGAACTCGTGAACTGGTAAGTACTCTTGAATCTAAGCGATGCAAATGGAATCAGAAGGGCAAGAAATTCTGTTTCAGTATTTGCTTTCATTTCGGGAGTCCTATCATTTCTGTGTGATCTTTGTGCATAGATTATTCCTGTTCTGAAAGCTGCACATACTTCGAAAAGTTCCTAGAGGTGTTACATTTTATTCACGATGTTTCAGGCCAGCAAAGATTGGTCGATTGGTAGAGCCCCTACTACTAATGGCTCGCAAAAAGTTAAGCAAGTTTGAGCGTGGTTAGCAGTTGGAAGTGATCAATCGTTCGATGCTATTGGTACACTCTCCCTCGATGAGTCTTTGGACTCCCTGGAGGTGTCACATAATAATAATATGTTAAAAAGCACCCATGGAGCCTTTTCATTTTCGTGTAATTAGCACAGTCTGAACATCAAGGTGACTTCCTTTTTGCAACTCCAACACTTAACCAGGACCGGCTCTACTACGGTACTAGGCGTGCATTTGCACGGGACGACAATTTTTTTTTTTTTTGGGTGGGGGGGGGGGGGAGGGCGCGGCCAAAATGAAAGTGAATAGAATGAAGATGTGGAATAAATAATAATAATAATACGTAAGATCGCAGTTTTAATAATAAGTTGACTAGTGACTTCTTATGTCCATGATGCTGTTTCTATTTCCGACAATCCGTCGACCAATGATACTCGCGTAATGCTCTTCGGTAATCGAAGCTATGCGAGTCATTCTTCGCTTACTCTCTTTCCCTCTCGCCTCTCCTCTCTATTCTTTGCATACGCAACAACGGAGTCTGCAATAAAACTGCATTTAAAAGTTCATTATGCGATTTTATATTGCCATCTTGTGCTTGTTAACTTACCATGAATTGAATTTCCCACTGTTAGCTGGTGTTAAATTCTGAATGAGAAGAATTATAATATAATAGTATCTCATTCAGAGTTTAACATAATCTGCCATTCCCAAGACCAATTTTGTTCATCAGAATAAATGTTAAAATATTACCTACTGTTGTGTGCCACTATTTTGTATAATCTATTGTAATATATTTGTAAAAACCTGTTAGTTGTATATTAATCATGCTAATTCTTAGTATTGTGTATGCATACCATGTTAACTAAACACGGGAACTGGGAACTTAATCCGATTATATGAATTACTGCCTAAGGCAAGACACGTGTACTAGAAAACGAGTCATATACGAAGTAATTGAAATTTCCACTTTAGTCGTTCTCTTTGAGTAACGGGCGTCGATACCGTAATCTCCAGAACGTTTCAATTGTTTTTGAGCGTGTATTAACATGTTCGTTGCCAAACACGCGATATCGCGCGATGCGAGTTCTCACCAAACGGCCGATCACGCGTTATCGCGTGGACGGCGTTAACTAAATAAAAAAATAAAAAAAATTTGGCCACCACACGAAATTCCAATTTTCAGCTTGGCAATGAAAGTGTTAAGGAAAGTTGAGTTTGTTCAGTGTTAGCGACTGTTACAGTGATAAATTTTTTTTCAGAGTTTTATGTAAATTAGTAGTTAGTACAGTGTTTCAACCTCTATTAATTACTAAATAATACCATACTACTAATAATATTTTATTGTAGGGTTTAAAAAAATAATATTCAAATAGATTACAATGTCCGATAAAAGAAAAAAAAAACTATCAGGTGCAGAATATCGCAAACGGAAACTGGAAAAAGAACGTGATATTCAAAAACATAGCGAGACCTTACTTAAATATCTAAAAACTGAATCAGCTGATGTAGGGCAGGAGGAAATAAGTAAATGTACCGAAACCAATGATTCTGAGCTCATGGCAAGTACTTCTAACTCAGATCCCAGTAACATAGACATCGCAAGGAATCTCGAAAATGAGACTGATATGACAACTTCCGAATTTCTAGAGATTTAAGTGATGAACTTGATAGGTACACTGATCCAGCTAGACGGAATCCTTTTTTAAGCGATGCCGAAAGACTGGAAATCGTAAAAAAAGTGCCTGCCAGAGAAACCAAACAGTGATTTCATTTTTCCGCGCAGCTCTAATGGTAGGAAATTTTAATTAAATTTTTACAGCAGGGAACTAAGCAATGGAGAACATATTAATCAATCATGGTTAGTGTATTCAAAAGAAAAAGATTCTGTATTTTGTTTCTGCTGTAAGTTGTTTTCCTGTAATATAATGTGTCATTCATTACTGATGGGTATAATTATTGGGGTCATTTGTATGTGCATCTTAATGAACACGAGAAATCTTAAAACCATTTAGAGTCCCATAAAAAGTGGATTGAATTGTCGTCCAGGCTTAAATTAGAACAGACAATTGATTCAATGCAACAAAAGTTATTAAATTCAGAAATTCGGCACTGGAGGAGCATCATAGAACGCCTAATTGCTGTTGTCCAGTTCTTGGGCGAACAATGCTTACCATTTCGTGGAGCATCTGATAATTTATATGACCCTAAAAATGGAAATATTTTACAGCTTGTTAAACTGATCGCCAGATTTGACAGTGCTATGTCTGAACATTTAATGAGAGTAGCTTGAGGTTCGGCCCACCATTATCTTGGGAAAAATATTCAAAATGATTTGATTGCTCTTCTCTCTGGAACCATAAAAAAAACAAATAATTTCTATGGTTGAGAAAGCTAAATATTACAGCATAGTTTCAGACTGTACTCCCGATGTAAGCTACATTGAACAATTAACACTAATTGTAAGATTTGTTAATACGGATCCAACTGATATCAACATTCATGAGCATTTTCTTAGTTTCATTTCTGCAGAAGCCACTACAGGCTCAGCGTTAACCGAATGTATCGTAAGAAAATTATCAGACATGAATATTCCAATCGCAAATGGATCGAACATGAAAGGAAAGCATTCAGGAGTTCAACAACGCATTAGGGACTTGAACCCAAGAGCTTTTTATATCCCTTGCTGTTCTCATTCTCTCAACTTGGTGGTCAATGATGCCGCAATGTCATCTAGAGAAGGGATTTCATTTTTTGAAACGATTCAGAAATTGTATGTTTTTCTCAGTGTCAACGCTGCGTTGGAGAATCCTTAAGACACATATTACAACCCTAACGCCCAAGCCGTTAAGTACAACTCTCTGGGAATCTAGAATCGATGCTATTCGTCCTTTAAGATACTATATTGAGGAGTTTTATTATGCACTGATAGAAATTGCTGATGATGAGCCAGTAGACAAAGTGGCGAGACACGAAGCTTGCTCTAAAACTTAGAGACTCTAAATTTTTATGTTGACTGGTTATATGGCACTATGTTTTAAATGAAATTAATTTTGCAAGTAAACTGTTGCAAAGCATAAAGATGGAATTGTCTAGCGCCATAACAACATTGGGTAATGTTCTCAAAAGTTTAAGAATCTCAGAAATGAAAAATCATTTCAAAATTTTCTTGTCGATGCTACAACATTAGCTGAGAAAGTCGAAGCTGATGCTGATTTGAAACCAACATTCGAAAGTACCAGATTGCGTCAGCAGAAAAAGCAACATGATTTTGAAGCAAGAGATGATTTCAAAGTTCAAAGTTGAGTTTTTCTTTATTATTATTGATGTTGCAACTAATTCTATTGAAGAAAGGTTCGAGCAATTGGAACATCACAGTTCACATTTTTCCTTTTTATATAACATCTCTAAATTAAAATCTGAGACGACAAATGAGCTCTTAGACAATTGTAAAATCCTTGAAGCCGTTTTAACACATGAAGAAAATAGAGACATCGATGCAATTGAGCTATGTTACCAAAGTAAGGAATGTCACAGTCATACCAGATCTGATAAAAACACCAGGATATTTAAGATTATGATGACTAGGTTTTGGATAGCTTACTAGAGAACGGATTTTTGGAAGAGGAGTAAATAAAGTTCTTCTGTTGTATTTTTTAAGATCTGCTGTGACTGTGACATTCCTTACTTTGGCCAAACATAAGTCAATCGACTTACGCATTGAGGATCACAAGAGAGGCATCGCTTACAAGAGAACACACGTGCCAGTGCTTTTTCTAGCCATGTTCTGTTTTCGGCCAATTCTGATGAAGAAAACCCTAGCCATACAATCCTTTGGGACAAATCTAACATTTTCCGTTGCCATGATGAATTCGAAAGAAAGATTATAGAATCTAAGGAAATCATCCTCCACCTTGTACATCTAAATAACAACCTAAGCTACAACCTTTCAGACTGTCATTCTGCTGTGATCAAATACTGGCGTTCACGAGATGCTATACGCACGCACACGTCTAACAATGCAGCCAACGAGGGAACAGCTTTGAACACGTTGACTTTAACGTTAAATATATACATTTACTTACCGTGATGTTTACAGTTTTTTCCCTCCATGTTTAATGGTTATATCTTTTATAATGTGAACCTGACGAAGGCTGTTAAAAAGATGAAATTAGTTGTATAGTACTAATAAACTGTTTTTTTCCATTTCTCTCGGTTTAAGTCATTCAATTCTTTTTAAAAACATGTATAACAACCGAGTAAGCGTAGCGCCCCCCCCCCTTTCAGGTGTTTATAATGCAATGGATAATGGGAAGGGCCACTACCCAAACCGGTTTCGACCTTTATTGAGGTCTTATCAGTGGGAGCAAGACCATGCGCGCGCGCGCGCGCGTGTGTGTGTGTGTGTGTGTGTGCCATGTATGAGCAAAGAATGGAAGAAAGGAGGAATCAATCTGTTCACATTTTGCTTGGACAGCTGAGGATAATAATCTTTCGGGAACGCAGAGTGGAGGACACTTCCAAAGGACAGAAGCAGTTGGAATGAAATGATGATGGTATTTTCGTATGCGTATTACCGGCAGTAGAAAAATCGTGTGATAAATCACTTGCATAGTTTATTTTCAGACAGATTTTCTCTGTATGATAAAATGGACTGCAGACATTACCTGGATACTTTGTTGCCACTTGTCAAAAGTGAATATTAAATAGCAAGTCAGAAAGCGCTAACCCCAGTAAAATTGGTTCACTCTGTAATGCAAGCCAAACGTTTAACGTCAACAGAGATGGCATAATAATCTTGATTTTTTATATGCAATTAATCTGATACATACCACAAACTGTTTGAAAACATTTAACACAATTCTCATTCCAAGTGTGAACTATTATGATTTACGCGATAAGTATTGTGGTTATAAGCAGAGTTCCAGAAATCCACTCTCACAATCACCACAGCGCGTTATCAGAGACAAGTGGCGAGCGGATTTTCATCCAGGTTCTAAACGCATTCAAAATATCTGATTTTATTTGCATAATTTACACTTTTTGTCATTTGAAAACATGATCTCGTTCACTGTCAAGTTATTGATCAGGATAGTTTGCCAGCGAATTTATTAAATAAGTTTTATTTCCAACCAGAAGACAGCAAGCATCTTTTGTAATTATGAGAGAATTACTTTATTAAACTAATTCAATCAGTATTGAAATAACGAGTCAGTACTTGCTGATGTCATCAAATCAAGAATTAATTAACGATAAGGAAGACTGCAATAGACTTTGACTTCACAGCTATCTGAAGTGAAGATTAACTGGTGCATTATGTAAGATAGATAGATAAAATCGGAATAAAGAGGTATATTACTGTAATTCTGCTGCAAGTTTCAAGGTACTTGGATACATTACAGAGTGAATGAAAACAGTTATACTTGCCTCTCTGTCCCTTAATGACATACTCCTTTTCAGGACAGGAAACAAAATCTTCAATAAATTTTAGTATCTTAACGACAAGGCTACTGATGTAATTCAATAGCGTAGTCATGAAGCTACCTTACATTTCTTACGAATAATTATAATTAGTTAGTAGGCACTGAAACAGCTGAAGCAGGTAATATTATTTAGAAAATATAACGGACTAGTGGCAAAAAAGTAGTGCCAGATCTTATATTAACATATCGTTTTGCACATAATTTGAATCTGGTATTGTTTAAAAGACGATCCCTATGTTGAAATTGAAACAGTAGCAAAAGCGTATATACCGTTTAACATAATTCGCCAAAAAGACAAAGAACTGGGAAAAGTAGCAGCCATTTTGCCAACAAAAATCCTGAATAGTCACATTTAGTATGGCTGGTTTCTCCAAGTGCATTTGGAGAAAATAGACAATGGAGAAGAGGATGGGGCTGCAACATCAAAAGGCTTCGTAAGGAAAATGAAGACATATACTGGTATTCAGATAATGCGTGAAGAGAGCTCTTCCGATGTTTGAATGAGAAAACTGATAGATGAAGGAATAAAGTTATTTAAAAGCTGTCTCAAATTTACCCCTAATATCCGAAGGATTTGAGGAAAGAAGGAAGTAAGACTTGAGGTAAATATTTCAGCAAATGTTTTGACGATAATGAAGAAACAGTTTCAGTAAATTTGGTGAACGAGTGCTGCTGAGTTTACAATTGTAGGAAGCATTTAAACATACAAAATCGTTTGGAAGAACAATGAGTAATATCAGGTTACCATTTCTCTCAAAACTACTTGCCAGTACTGTACACCAGCAAAAACATCGTCTTTTGAACGAGAGTTTAGTCAAACAATCTTTACATACAACATGCAACACGCAATTCTATTATAAAAGTCATACCAGTTTCTTATCACAAAGGTCAAATCATCTAAAAACTTCATTAAATATTTAACAAGAAAATTTGAAATGTACAACAGACCTCGATACCTTACAGATATTGATTCTGCTGAAAAGTCGACGCATAAAGAATCTAATGAAGAAAAGAGTGGCAATCACTGCAATAAGTGATTGCAATCACTTTCTTGGATGCTTAGGAGTCAAATCTTCTTCTCTAAAAGAAAGAAGACATGATTCGAAAGACGTTAATCTCGCCAACCAAAAAGAATCTGCAATGCAATGTGTGTGCAATAAAATTAAATGTGCATGTCGGGAGCAGTTCATATAACGTCGACCGAAATGATGTAATAAAATTACCTAGTTCAACGTCACATTCTCCACAAGCAGTTAACCAGGCTGCGTCTGCAGCGGATAACCCACGAGACAAACAATTTCATCACGCTTTGGACAACGAGTATTCAAGTTGCTACTGCATTATGATCATGTATTTCTATTTTCATTCCAATATTGATCGCAATTCTCTTCTTTCACCTTATTCCATTTACAGAGGAAATTCTAAAGTTATTTGGAACTAATTGATAATCTATTTAAAGCTCTCAATGTAATAATAATGATCATGTGCATACACGTAAAAATTCTAACATGAAGCGCAATATTCCTCAGCAACCACGCTGAAAGAAGAAACATATGACTAGAGTGCCGCCTGGTGTAGCACGCTGAAGCGAAACTTAAAATGGCTCCCGAAATGTGGAAGCATAATATCTCATGCATCTTAATCAATCAAACAAATTTATTTTAATCTATAGAGCGACAATTATTATCGACTGTAATTTTAAACATTCAACTCGAGTAATAACTCAATGGAATGCACGTAGACTTAAATATGTGTGCTGATAATTTTAAGTCCACTCAGGATTCATTTTTTTGGGGTGTCTGTCTTGACTTCTGCAGGATACAAAATTAATTATTCGGCATACATCAGTCAAACAACGAAGCACATTTCAAACAGAATTTATACATGAGCTGGATTTCGAGCCCAGGAGCTGAAGGATCTTCCCCAGTCATAGCCAAGTTAGCCTGTCTTGGGCGTGGACAGCAGGGTTTTTCCCCCAGTTTATCTGGGGGTTTTCATCCCGCAAGCAGGCATACCGAACCCGTGAACACACACGGATACAGTCACGAATACTTACGACAATCCCTCCAGCAATAGGTCTGAATTGTCAGCTATGCCGGTCCCGAGCACGGATGAAAATAGGGGTGGGGAATTGTCGTGGTGTCGTACTTCCCCGTAAAAGGGGGCTCATGGCCATTGAATCATCGTACAAAATGAATGAATGAATTATTATTAATATTATTATTACTACAGACAACTCCAGGGAGTCTTTAAACTCAATGAGAGAGGCCTTAAACAGCATGTCAAGAACCATCCAACATTTGCGCAGCACCTATCATACTTTGCTTTGAACTCATTCACACTCATGGCATCCGCAACAGAGTGTGGCAACCTATTCCCCTCATTCACTACACTCCAACTGAAAAAACCTAGTACTAACACCCTTGGTAAACTACACACTTACTCAGTTTCCATGAATGACCCCTCATTCTCCCACCTGCAACTCCTGTTCTGAAAAATTTCCTCTGAATTAATCTAGTAAAAAATACTCAGTAACCTGCTACCATCTTGGTCACTCGCCTCTGGATCTTTTCCACCTCCTCATCACCAAGAAACCCTGTAGCCCAGATCTACGAGCAGTAGTCAAGATGGACCTTATCAAGGCTCGATAAAGAGGAACAATAACCTGCTTGTGTCTGCTCGTCAAAGTATTCTTCAGTAACCAAGTGATCTGATAAGCTGCTTAAGCCACTTTTGCTATG
The DNA here is from genome assembly GCF_054136105.1 of Typopeltis vanoorti. Lineage (NCBI taxonomy): Eukaryota > Metazoa > Arthropoda > Arachnida > Uropygi > Thelyphonidae > Typopeltis > Typopeltis vanoorti. The sequence goes on from NC_143550.1 coordinate 161,180,578, forward strand.
TGCCCCCAAAACTTTAACTCTCTATCCATTAACACTACCAAGCTTGTGGCTTCGTCAATTTCCTAGAGTACACAGTTCAACGAATGTATTTTACAATTGGTAATCTTTTCACCCCAAAATTCATAACCTTACACTTTACCTCATTAAACTGATATCTATTCTCCGTTGCTCACTCTGCCAATCTATCCAAATCATCCTGGAAAATTTTGACATCATCTGTATTAACTATTGCTCTACCCAACTGTGCATCGTCTGCAAATAACTGAACAGTTCCTTTCAGATTCTTTCCTATATCGTTAATGAACAAATTAAATAGTAGCGTTCCAAGAACAGAACCCTGCATCACGCCACTAGTGACAAGCATACTTTTGGACTGCTAATAAACTACTCTCTGATATCTCTCCATCAACAGCCCTCCTATCCATCTCACCGACCCTATATCCACCCCCATGTGTTGCAGCGTAATTATTTATGGGAAAGCTATTTTAGATATGCGAAAATTTCATTAAATACCAACAGTAGAGACACACAGTTCTGTACATTTTATAAATGTACAATTTAAAATGAAAATTCAAAATGTTCTAATTCTCAATAATCCAACCGAAATCGATTCGTGACAAAAGTTTATGAAGCAGATTATGCCATTAAGTATTCAGTGAAGTGTTCGATTGTCCTGTCAGATTTCTTTCTTTATGGGAAAAGTAAAGTAAGAACCATTTAAAACCGAAATAAATATTCATTTTAAGATTTATTTTATTGTTCACAAAGATTAAAAAAAAAGTTACAAAAAGGTCACTTGGAAATCACTTTTAGCATTTTATAACTTGCTTAAATTTACACAGTAAAAATAATAAAGTACAATGCTATATCTATAAAAAGGGAAGTGCTTCTATTTGTGTAGCAAAACTGAAGCGAAATTTAAAACTTGAATGAGGAAAAACAAAAAAGTGATCCCTAAGTAGGTGATCTGTGATTCTCACTGATCGCTTCAATTCTAGATTTCAGCTTGGAAATACAATTAACCCAACGTGCAAGTAAACAAACAATAATATGAATTTTTAATCATATAACTGATTGCATTGAATGTTATGTATCAATGCAAAAAGTGATTTAAATGAAAACCAATAAGGTTCAAACATAAATTGAACTTAACATCAGTATTGTCTTCATCGCTTTCGTAGCTAAGAGTGAGAAAATGTTCTTTGGTGGTACACAAGACTTTGTTTGGACAAAAATTCATTCGAACAGGTGCTGCAGCGAAATGTTTTCCGCACATCCTTGTGGGTTTCCATGTGATGTTTAAGTTTAGAAGCCCCTGATAAATGTTTGTGGCAAATTTTGCAACTGAAAAGATCTTTCTTTACGTGCAACTGCAAATGCTGTCTGAGTGCGTATTTCCGTGTGTAACTTCGAGGACAAATTTCACAGCGAAAGGTCTTTTGCAACTTCAGCTGGGGATGGGCTGTTCTACCTGGAGTTATTGAAAGTGAAGAATCGGAACCTAAAAATTAAAAAAATACATATTTCGCGAGGATGATTATTTATCATAATGCAAAGATTATTGTTGAATTCACAATGAAATTTTTTATTATCAAATAAGACTTAATTTCCGTCGTAGTGAAGTGATTTTGTAATTTATTGGTCGACATATACTATCAGACTTTACTCTGTAAATAAGTCGTCTCGGTAACTGTATAAATATTGGTTTTTCTTCAAAGAGACACTTCCTTGAATTTTGTAATTAAACTTAAAGCGACCTTTTTTGATAAAATTCAACTATACTAGTTTCTCATCGTTCATTTATAGGCTCTTAACCGCCTTGACCTTGAAGCATTATCAGATTTCGTAACCATTATTCGAGGATAAAGCGGTTAATCCTATGCTTATAAGTATATCACGCATGCAAACTATATGCCTTATGCTTTTCTGTTTATCAGCTTGTGGGATGATAATTGCGAGATTCTCTAGAAAAAAAAGAAAAAACCATCTCGCATTCTTGTTATTAATTACTAATAATTGTTCCTTGAATCCTAGACGTGAAACCAAGGACATCATCGAAAATAATTGAACTACGACTTAGTGTTTCTACTGTGACGCTGTTAGGAGAGGTAACAACCATAAAGAGATACTGAAAGAAGAATTAGCAAAATTTCGTGAGGTGATACAGATCCATGTATACCACCACAAAGGCAAGCGACGAAATGGTTATAGATAAACGGGTCAATGATCATTCAACGCTTCATTAAGAGAATGCAATATTGGCTGTTCATCTACATACTAGTCAGAAATCAAGATACCGTTTCTCAAAAGTCAATGAAGATTGCTAGTATGAATATGAATCTATAAAATGTATTTTCGTATTTTCATTCCCTGCTATTTTTCCTCTTTTTGTTATGTTCTTAATCGGATCCTCCTGAAGGCATCTGTGATAATTGGGTAATGCACAAATCGAAAACCCCACTGAAATAAAGGAAAGAAAATTGTGGACATTTATATAACATGAATAATCCACTGGTTATGTTTGATTTTTTTATTTATTTCTTTTTGCGGTTTTTAAATTCTGTTTCTCACGATTTGTGTTTCTTTGAAAGAAACAAAACACTAACCTACTTTGATGTTTTCATTTTTAACCTATGGAGTAGATTAAAAATGAAAACATGATAACGCCTTAAATCTCCTATAGTTTTCACTGCTGGAAAAAAGTAGCACTGTGGACTGCTTCATCTCCTCACCCGCATAGGCCAATTTGCTGTGCAGTATCATACGATGTCAATAAGAAAGATTGACTGTTCCCTTTGTTAAGTACTAAGAGCTTTGGGTTTTTCTTAACATCTCTGAAGAGTGAGAAGAAAAACTGCTGCACACTTGACTGAATGTTGTTTTTGGTCAGGTTGAAGATCCGTAATGGATCAGAAAAAAATCGACAGTCAATTTTTAGATGTTTTTGGATTATCTTGCCATTATGGTCCTTCCACAGAACCGGTGTAAATGTATTAGAAGTTTAGGGTCATTTGTGGCTACAACTTTTATATAAAACTGGCATACGTTGCAAACTCCGAAGATAGTCTCTCACGTTAAAAAGTTATTCCTTATATTTTAAGATCTTATTCGGAAAATTTAGGATTTTATTGTCATTATAAGCTATGCAGTGATCTATATTATTTACAAACAGAAATAAATAATTGAAATCAATCAATCTAACTGCTAAAAAGAAAAAAATTCCAAACTTTCCAGTGCAGTTTATATCCAAATAATATTGTCATTATTTCAGAGGTAATCTTGAAACAAAAAGAAAATCATTTATGGGATTATATAACTGACCCCCCTTCATAACGCCTTTCAAGAGAAGAAAACGAAGTTTAGGAAATTTCAGATCAATCCAGGGAATGAGAAAATCAGAGTACAAAAGCAATGAAATGATTAATGCAATAAAATAAGGGAACAACCTTCCTAACTTACCATGGAACATCTTGTGATGGTAGACAAGATTACGCTTGACAGTAAATTCTTTACAGCACGTGCTACAACGAAATGTTTCCCGTACTTTCTCGTGTATTTTCATATGGGTCTTCAGGTTACTAGTAGTGGAAAAATCTCGCTGGCAAACTTTGCAAGGAAACACGTCTCTATCGCTCTTATGCAATTTCAAGTGGCTTTTCAGATTGCCCTTTTGGGTGTAAAGTCGTTGACAGACATCACAGCGATGCTTTGCCCAAGGCTTCTGTCGACGATGAAATAAACTGCCTTGCTTATTGGAGGAAAATGGACCAATCCCTATAAATAAAACGAGGTTATATCAGCAGAACGGACATTATCATAGAATATATTTGCATTTAAAAGTTCAAAATTAGATATATGCATGAAATATTACAAAAAGCTAAAGAAAGTAAATTTTTATAGAATAACTCGACAGAAGAAAATCGTCAGAAGTAAACTAATACATCCTTACAAGAGTTAAAAAATAATTTTTGAGGCAATTATTGAACTGGTTTATTATTTAACGAACATTTCGCGAGATCTTTATTAGCTTGCAAAATTCATGTTCAAAAATGTAAATAATGAAACCTGCCGATACATTGATCATTGTATTGAACAGTGATCATTATCACACCCCTTTCTTACTGTAAAATACAGTAAGAAAGGGGTGTGATATTATACCCGCTGCAACTTCTCATGACTTCACTAAGAAATATAAACTATGTATTTTGAAGTTAAATGAAACTTGTGTTGTTCAAAGAACTGACTTATTTTTTTTTGTCACGTGTTTTTACCAGAGAAACTAAGCACCGGTAACAGTCGTCTTCTCACTAAACAAGTTATTGAGCCTCAGTAGGACGAACATTAATTTCATGAATTGGTTGTTTTCAGATTTACGGCAAGAGCAATTAAGGCTATGAAACCAGGTTGAGTTGGTAAAATTACGGCACAGCTAACCGCAGTGAACGTGACTAAATAAATATGCGTGATAACTGAATATTTTTTGGTTTTCACGTTTCGACGAATGAGAAACCTAGGACCGCAGGAGGGGAAATACTCAACCTCCACCACCTGATGAGACCATCAACACTCATCATCATCTAAAAATCTTCCTATAAAGGGTTTCCGCATTGTAAGCAGTATTCAAACCTATTTATATTTAGCGAAATGGCACTGACGATAGCGAAGATGCTTCTCATATTTGGAATCTAAATAAGTCTTTGCCGATGCATTCTGGATTTCTTCTAGTTGTAGTTTGCAGGGGCACACAACGTATCAAAAAAGAGTGCGCAAACACTGCTTTGACTGAACAGAATTTGAACATTTTTCGCTTCACACTGTACACGCGAACAAACATCGAAGTTCATTGCTGGGTCGAGTGAATTTTGACCTATACGGAGTTTATTTGTTTAAATGTCCGAATGATCTCTTAGTTATAATTCGCATTGGCTAGATAATTTCTGAAACTTGGAATTTAAGATTTCTATTAAAATCGATTAAGTAGTTTCAAGTTTCTTTTCAGATGGACTGTTTCTCATAGAGAAAGTGGCTAAAACAAAATGGTGTACCGAGTTTATCTAAAACAGAGTCGAATTTTGAAACGAAATAAAAAAAAAAGAAGTTTCTAATCAAGTCGAGCACTAGCGAATATTTTTCTCGTTATCCCTTTTTCTTTATTTTTTCATAAAAAATTTCAATGAATAACCATACTTCAGCAGCATGTTGAGATTTAATGAAGATTGGTATTAAGAAAGGCTAATAATTTTTTTCGAGTCTTGTCTGTTTCGTTATAAAATTTGAAACTCCTGGAAAATGACGAGCATTGCATGTTAGCTCTGGCGAAGCATAAAAGGATATTATTTTTAAATATGGTGAATGAAGCACAATTTTGCGCTCTCAAAGGTAACAAATTTACTTTCCGGAATCATTAATGATGATAATTACTTTTTTTTTATAAATCAAAATCTTTTCAGTTAAATTTTGAACATCTCGTCTTAGACTGTATTCCCTACACCTCAGTATCATTATAAACTGTACCTTGAAGTTACGCAATATTTCAAAATTTATTTAAAAGTTACCTTACGAGTAAGATGGAAACTTTACAACACTGCAATCTGCAATCAAAATTGGTTAACGTCAAACTCATGCTTTCAGTACTCACATCATTCTTCGTTATGAAAGTAAATACCAGATGTCCCTCGTATCTTTTAAACAAACTCATCTTAAGACATATCAAAGAAAATAAAATGGAAAAATATGAACGAACAGTGAAAAAGTATAGCTTAGTTTGATATTTTACTGGTGAAACAAAAGCAGCATAAAAGGGTACGTGTAAATACATCGTTTACACCTCGTCTAGAACATTGCTGGGGTCCATTGACCAGCAGGAATATGAAAATTTAATGAAAATTGCGCTCATAGAAATGTTAGACGCATTTCTATGAGCGCAAACAGAGGTCAGAACTCTGTTCAAGATGATATGTCTATATCATATTCCGCAAAGAATGTCGCAATAGCACCGGCAAAATGACAAGAGAAGGATGGAATTGCCGCAGTCGTGATCTGTCGTAACATCAAAATCCAGGTTAGCATCAGACCTTTCACCTTTAAGATATTTCACTACCCTGAAAAAATCTGTGCCGACTTTTAGCGATATAGTGTAAAAGAAACAGTTCTTTCTGACTGATTTTCAAAAGGATTTCACACTTGGTTTGAAACCAACTTCGTTTCCCTCAGTATGAAATTAATTGAAATAGTTGCAAACCGACTATTACTTATACTAGAATTACCAGCGAAACATCTAAGACAATGAGGCTGGGAATGCGTTTGATCCGGTTTGCTTGTTTTGTGAAATAAAAGAACGAACCCCTGAAAACTCCGTATATAACCAGCTACCTAACGTCAATTGAAAATTTCCCATAAAGATTATTCGAAATGTGCGTACCAACCTCGCACATCTTCGAGAGAATATTCTCTTGTACCGATTAATTGAGAACTTTGTACGTGCAGTACATCTGAATATTTCAAGTACTGCTCACTTCAAAGTAAGCAATAGAAAACTGTATTCAATTAAACTTATGCTATTTTATGTATGGATTTGAATAAAATGTGAAATATTGCTGATAAAAAATAAAGTACCGTTCATCAAAGGATAACAGTTTATTTTTAGTTTCAGTTAATTTTCGCAAACATAGTTCAGCAAACTTACATCAAAATGACCAATTGTGAATACTTGTTATAAGTTTCATTTGTTTTTTTATCATTACCAAACAGCTACAAGCTTCATTTGCGAAAATAATAGACTAAAATAAGTGATGAGATTCTAGTGAAAGAGTTCTCGTGTGATTAATTGAAGAATGACATTCACATGACTTACAGATCAAGTAGCAAACCAGTTTGGAAAGCTACACATATCCAAGAACAATGAAATCTGGTGAGTACAATGGCTAAACATACTTAGTACCCGCATATTGCAATATATAACAATTACCATCTATGCATATAGAAGTGTACATTCTCACAGTATCCAATATCAAAAATCATTAACTATAATAAATTTTGCATAATAACTAAACAAGAAAAATAGTATCAGCATCGTATCCTAATGTTTATTAATTAAGAATGAGATGACGTTTTCTTATAGCGAAGAAGATTGCTCTTTGTAAATTCATGCAAAGTGTTGCAGCGAAATTTCTCCTGAACATCCATATGCAATGCAGAATGTGTCTTGAGGTTTCGAGAATTTTTATGGCAAACATTGCAACGGTAAAGATCTTTGTTAACAAGCAGCTTCAAGTGTTGTCTAAGTTTGTCCTTCCTTGAATATGTTCGGTGACATATTTCACAATTCAAAGTTTCTTTTGACATGCGGTGAAAAGAAGCTTTCTGATGCCCGTGAGTCGTTTCGTTTAGTTCAAAACGGAGACCTAAAAAGGAAACATCATTATTATCAGAAACAGCACAGTTAAAGTCAATTCGTTAACACATAGAACCGAACAAGTAGGAGAAATATAATACATGAATGGTTATCAAAGGAGGATCTTCTTTTAGCTGTCAAACACAAGTCAGTACCTTTTAGATAAACTACTTGATTTTATAAGAACCTTATTTTGAATTCAGACCTTTCCAAAATAAAAATAAATAAATAAAATTAGTTTTTTTTTCTACGACAATAACAAAAACACGAAACCACTCACTTCTGCATAAAGAGTGTGCTGTTATCCGTTTTATGAAAGAAGCTCCTGTCTCTTTCAGTACGATAATTCCTCATCTCATATAGAAGATGATATTTGCGAACTAAACCATCGTGTTTCACAAGATTAATGGACTGGTGGTTGTGTTACCCAAAGAGGAATGATAGAACGAGTTAGATCATATTGTTATACAGTGTATTAGTGGACATATACATTAGCTTAGGATGGCGAAAAGTGCAATCAAGGACAATGAAAACACTCACATCAACCTGGATTTCTCTGAAATACAGTGTTGTCCAAATAGATTTACGTACAGTATTCGAATACATTAAAATATTAATATTGTAAAGGAATATGCATTTCAATATTTCAGATTGTTGTATGAAGACATTATCGAGTCCTGATTATTCATCTGCTGATAGTTTTCCAATTTTTCATTTCCAGAAATTATAACCACATCCGCCAATAATTTTGTATACTTCCTAGCGAATATTATTATTTGAAGTTATGGTATAATTACCATTATTATGTTTTACAAATCAAACAGAAGAAACTTAAGTAAGCTATCTTTCAAGATAGCTTACTTAAGTATCTCCGGTAACAAATTTTAAAAAGAAAATTCTCTTGTTTCGTGTCATAATGTCTGCTTGCCTCTGGAGCACAACCTGAAAACAAAACAAAAATTATTACATGCGAGTCAACGCAGTAAAATTTTAAATAAATAAAGGATTGGGAAAATAAAACGGAAGAAACCACAGGTTTTGTATGCAGGGAAATATGGCAATGTCATGGCGCTTTATTGGTATCAATTACAAAACGAACCTAAGAAGAACGCAAGATATTTTTACAACAAACTCCTTAATACATTCTTAACTAACGGAACGGAGTGAATGAAGATAAAATAAAATGAAAAAAAAAAACCGTTCAAACCCTTTAATTTTAAACTAATTCTATCGCTCTGTAAATGGCTTTCGTATTTAACAAGAAATGATTCTATTTCATCACAGACAATTTGTCCTCTTCTCTTCGTGAATTCCATTATTTGGCGAGTATCCTTTTCCAAATGTGCTGTCAGAGGAATGCACAGAAGCATTGCTGGCTGCTCTCTGGTTACACCTCTTATCTATACGGCGTGTCTCTGGCAAACAAAAATCTGAAAAATAACCAGTACGGTTTCTGAGTTTGAATAAAGGAGTACGATTTATATGAAAGAAAGGAATGCATATTATATTAGTACACATACACTATTATTTTATTATTATTATTATTTTATTCACATAATTGATACACAGTCAAAACAAGATTTAAACATTATTTAAACAAAAATTTGACAGGTGATTCAGAACAATTCAGATTCTACCCAAGAATCTAAGAATACTCCGTCAGGTAGCGTCGTAAAATATGGACTGTTCCAAGTAATGCAGTTTTTTGGGTTATATGGAATCACTTCATTGATGCTTAATTGCTGGAAATAGTTGGAAAGCTTCTTTGAAATTGCACCAAGTGCACCGATAACTATTGGGATGACTTTGGTGTGTTTAAGCCACAGTCGCCAACTTCGATTGCCAGATTTCAATATTTAGTAATTTTTTCCAGCTCTTTGTTGTTAGTGTTGTTATCACTGGGTACTGCGATATTGATATCCAAACCTGTCGATGTTTGATAATTGTGATATCAGGTCTAATGTGTTCCAAATGCCGATCAGTTTGTATTCTAAAGTCCCAGAGAATTTTTGCTGTTTCGTTTTCCAATACTGTCTCTATTTTATGCTGCCACCAGTTATCAGAAGTAGGAAAGGCATAGTTTTTGCATACATGCCAGTGAATTATTTTGGCCACTTGATCATGGCGGTATTTATAGTCAGTTTGAGCTATTTTGCTGCAGGCACTGATTAGATGTTGTACAGTCTCATCTTTCTGATCGCATAATCTGCATTTGCTGTTATTATTGATGTTCAAAATTTTTCCTTTCATCGCAGTGGTTTGTAATGCCTGTTCTTGAGCTGCTACAATAATTCCTTGTTTCTTGTTTAATGTAGCCATTGCCACTTCTTGTTCACGTCAATTTTGTCCTGAGTATCTCGAAGAAATTGGCCATGCAAGGGCTTATTTTTCTAGCGCATATATTTTCTTGTTCCTTTTTGTAATCGCATTTGTTCCCAGTTTCCCAATTACAAAAGAGGGCCTTTTAGAAGGCCCTCTTTTGTAATTGCTTGAAGCATTGGCTCAGAGCTATTGTCGATGTAACTTAAACTAATTTCTTTTTCTTCCACAGTCTGTCTCACTTTCAGCAGACCCCGTCCACCTATTCTCCTCGGTAGGTACAACCGGTCAGTATCACTTCGTGGATGTAATGCATGATTCATAGTCATTACTTTTCTAGTTTTGCGGTCCAGTTTGTCCAGGTCTTCTTTTGTCCAATCTACTATGCCAGCTGTGTATCGGATCACTGGTATAGTCCAAGAATTCATTGTTCTAATTGCGTTTAATCCATTTAGTTTTGTTTTCAGAATAGTTCTAACGTTTTTGATGTATTTGGATGCTGCCTGTTGTTTAATGTTTAACCTTCGAGTGGAGAATATCATTGGCTTCTAATATTTATAGTGTTTGTCAGCTGAAATTGCTTTTATATATTTCTCTTGATCAAAATTAAAATTTCTAGTGTCGTTAATTGTTCCTTGTTTAATAGATAACATTGAGCATTGATCTAAGCCAAATTTCATTTTGATGTCCTCACTGAAAATACGAACTGTGTTCAATAAAGAGTCTATTTGCTGGGCCGATTTTCCATATAACTTCAAGTCATTTATATACAACACATGGGATATTTTAATATTACATTCAGGAATTTCACATCCAAGTTTTGTTTTCTTCAGTATCATAGACAAAGGTTTCAAAGAATGTTAAAGAGAAATGGTTGACAAGAAATCATCTTGGAAAATTCCACGTTTAATGCTGATATCAGAATCGTTCATTATTCACTATTAAAGTTGTTTTCCATGATTTCATAGCAGCAGCCAGAAACGAACATATGTTTTTGCTAATTCCAAATATTTTGTAGTGAATTTAGGATCCAGGAGTGTGGGAGGGAATCGAATGCTTTCTTGTAGCCTATCCATGGCATGTTTAAGTTAGTTTTTCGTCTTTTTGAATTTCTGAGAATCATTTTATTAATAAGGATCTGTCTTTTGTTCGTCTAGATTTTTGAAAATTGCCTTTTTGTTAAATCGGATAAATATGATTATCTGATAAGTAGTGGTATATGGAATTTGCTATGATTGCAGTGATCAACTTAAGCATAGTTCGTAGGCATGTTATTGGACGATAGTTACTTGGGTCTGCACCCTTATCTTTATCTTTCAGGAAGACAAAAGTGGCCCAGATATCATCTAGTCTTCTACTGAGCCTGACTGCAACAAATAATTGTTCTGTCATTCGATCGTGTAGATTGGTTAATGTTTTAACCAAAATCCATGTAGTTCGTCTTTGCCAGGTGCACTCCAGTTTTTTAATTTTCTAGTTTGTGCACTGATCATTTCTTTAGTGATAATGACATCTTGCATTTGTTTATGTTTCATTTCTGATTCTATTTCCTTAATCCATAAGGCATCTTTGTTGTGTTCAATAGGATTACCCAGATTGACTTCCAAAATTTGAGTGTTTCTTCTTTTTCTGATGAATGATTATTTGCATTTGTATTTCTCTGGAGAGACTAAAAGAACTGACGTTGGTTCTGTCGAAATTGCATATTTGGTGCATATTGGTTTATTCTTGCTTCAAATTTTTTAATTTTATGTGCAGTCGCTATAATTCTTTGTTTTAGCTCTTCAATAACTTCAGCCATTGTTTTGTTGGCCAAATTATGTGTTAATCCGTTTGTTTTTGATGTTATCATTTTTCAGCCGTTCTTCTTTAAAACTCTGTAAGTTGCTCAGATCAGCTCGAAATTTGTTGACTTTTCGTTCTAACCGGATTTTCCATGGTGCAGACTGTTTCATCCTGGGATTTTGCTCTTGCGGTTTGCAACCAAGCTTCACTGTAATGATATAGGCTGTGTTGTTAATAATATTTAGCAAAAATGATTAAGAAGTAACAGAAATTAAACTGTAAATTAGAATTTATAGAAATTAAACTATAAATTAGAATTAAACAGAGGGCTTTCTGCCACCTAAGAAGGCGCCTCAGAATACTTGATAATAATAGGAGACATGAATATAAAAATTAGGAACATAAATAACAACACAGCACAATACGTAGAACTATTATCTTAGTTCTACGTATTGATATTTATAATATATATAATACAATAAAGTTATTCTTCCATATTCATTCTTTGTTTTGCTTGCGGCATAACAATAAAAATTCTTTTGGATTGCCTTTAGCTTGCATGAGCAATTTCTTTTATGCTCTGTTTTAGCTTTTCTCACAATACTCGTTACTTTTCTGGCCTGTGCTTTATATATTTCATAACTCCTCTCACTCTTATTCTCACGATGTTTTTTTCACATCATGTTCTTCTTGTGGATCTCTTGCTTAATAAGGCTGCACATCCATTTCACTCCCAACCTATTCATTCTTCGAATACTAGGGATACATTAAGATACCGCCTCATTTGAGCACTTTTTCAAAGATCCCCCATGCATTGCTGACATTTTTTCCATTCGGTAACTGATACCATGGGACCAAAGAGAGTGTTCTTCTAAGTCGATCATCATTTCCAGCTTTGTAGTGTAGCATGTAGCCTATTTTAATCGGAGCTTCAATACAAGTAGATACTTCCAAAGAAAGAACAGCATGATCTCTTTCACTAATTGGTGGTAAAATAGCCATATTCTTGATAGCGATCTCTTCTGATGCTATGAGCAAATCCACCACTCTTTGACCTCGAGTTCCTTCTTTCACATGCTGCTTGAGAAAGTTGTCTCTGAACAATTCAATAAATTCCTTTCTTATCATGATATTTCTCTTCTACCCAATCAATGTTTGGAAAATTAAAGTCACTCATAATGATCATTCGCTTGATACCCCATAAGGCTAAATTGGCGGTGCATTTCTTTGTTCCCTACAACTGAGCCGCCAGGTTTATAGCAATACCATACCATACCATACCATACCATACCATACCATACCATATATTTCATTCTGTTATCCTCCACTTCACACCAGACAGACTCAAACTCATCGCTACATGGGACATTGTTACATCATTGTTTTCTTGTATTTCTACCCTAACTGGACTTAAGTCATCTGATATCATTAGTAGCACTCCTCCTCCTCTCCTATCTCTTCTGTCATTCCTAAAAATAATTAATATATCCGTTACACTCGATCCCACTTACCATATCTGATTCTGATGGCCAGGTTTCACTAATGCCAAAAATTTTAGGCCACGTCGTATTCAATAAAGTAACAAACTGAACCCCTTTGTTTCTAATACTCCTGATATTTGTGCATAGACATAATAAATTACGACCTACCTTATTCTTATAATTAGATATGCAATCTATTTGGTCTTGTTCTAGAATTTTCTCTTTTCCCTCCTTCCCAGACATACTTAAAAGGTCCGAACCCAAAGCATATTTCTCCACTCCTTCGTCATATACATAACCATGTTCAAAGATTCATATCTTCATCACGTTTGCATACCATAGCTGAATTTACACACACATTTTCCCATCCCTCCCTTGATGGTCTAGTTTCCCTAACTCTCTGCACTGAGTCTCATACCAAGAAGTAATTTCTCCAGGTTTTTGATGCCAAATGAATTCAAGTGCAGGCCATCATTCTTATACAAATCTATTCTGCCATCAAACACACCCCACACATCTAAATCGCACATCCATATCTTCTACATAGCATGCGCGTAAAATCATTTGCTCTCATAGCCCTCCTTCTTAACGCAGTACTATCATATCTAGGTAGTAATCCTACAATTTTTACTCTTTCACATTTCTTTCTCGCTTCTTCAAACAGACCTTTCATATCTTCTCTCATACTATGTTTGTCACCACTTAAAATATTAGTACCTACGGACACTACCATTTTTTTTACATTTCTTTTTTTGGATTTCAATTACGTTTGTCATATTTTTAATTTTAAATTCCCGGAAAACTAGAAGTGGCGACTCCGTTAGCAAGCGCAAATTTTAAAATTGAGTCACCATATCATATCACTTCTTTTTTCTTAGATATTAACTGACTTAACTTGTAGTTATTAATATTTTGATTTCCATGTTCAGTATTTTCCTGTCTGTTCTTGTTCTCATCCTTTTTCTTATCCTGTCGAAGTTTAGACAAACGTTTTTTCACCTTTTCGAATTCCCTGGTCGATTTCCTAATAATTTATTTTAACCGAGCTATTTCTAATGTCAATATAAATTAAAACCAGCCCAAAGTAAGGCTTGTAATGGATCTCATCACCTCGAAACCTGAACTTTTATAGTGGGTCGCAGATTTTCAAGGATCAAGCCGTGTGCAGCCGGCATGCATCATATCTTTAAGTTGTAATAAACGTGTATGTTATAACCAGACCCAACCGAAAAGAAACATAAATTCTAATAACAAAGGGACATAAAAGTATAACTTTAGCAATTTGTAATTTTAAAACCTTTACTTCGTTTTGTTCAGGTTATACAACAAAATCTATGCTATCAATTAATGCAAAATGTTTCCATTATCATAAATTAAAATTATTTGCAGCACTTTATAAATACTGATATAAGGAAACGATGTCTAGCGTTAAAATATATTAAAATGGGCAATCTGTGATCGTAATATTTAAATATTCCATAATCATAATTAGCGAACAGTGAACATTATTTTTGCGCACTGAGAGTTAAAATGTTTATAAGAGAAACTTCTTGTTAGGAATAAAATAAACTTTCCTATCTGACGTCGTTGAAATGAATCGCCTTCATAGCTGCTTAAATATTAATAATAAAACACCTACCTTATTTGAAATTTCGCTTAAACGATTCTGTAGAAGAAAACTTTCACAAAAAATGTGCTTACTGCTACTTCGTTATTTCAACATGCCATATTGGATTCTTCCACGCCACCTTACGGATTACACTTTAAAATAAACTTTATTATTTCATTAATAAGGTTTATTTTTAAGTGTTTTATTACACTATAATTAATTTAACAGTGGTTCTGCTGATTATATTATTGGACTGTTGTGGTTTACTGTGTGTCAGGTGTACAAACTTACTTTCTTAATTTTTGAAACATCTTCCATTTCTCCATAAAGGCTTATCATAAACCACCTTCAATTCGTTTGTGGGTGTGAAGAATATTATTTCAGCTAACCGTGACTTAGCTAGCTTATATCAATCTAGCAGAATTTTTATCTTCTGGAAACTTTTTTGGAAGTTTCTCGTTGTTTAAAAATCTTGCTCACATTCAAATCTTGCCATTGAATTAGAAACCTTTATGCAGATGTACGTAAACTTCACTTACGCAGAGTATATGCAAAATACTTGGTCTCGTGCGTTATCACGTGTTATAGGCAACTATTCAAGAATACTGCTGATTAGTAATCGTCAAGAGGATTGACCATAATGGGAAAAACAAAGATTTTTTAAAGTTCGATAAAGAGCTTATTGTGTGTGTCTGCCTATTTGGAACCAGGATTTTGAAAATAGCGGAGCTGACTGGTTTCTCATAAAGGTGAGATACCTCGGTTGTTTATTCAGTGGAAAAATAAAACACACTGCTTGTATAAGAAGTGTAACTGTTGTCCAAAGAGAGCTATTAGGACTAAGATAGCAGTCGTCCGAGAAGGCTTGTAAGGACAAACAGAAATTCCTGTGTGTAGCAGTTCATTGAAGCATTTAATGAAGGCAGTTCTCAACCCATATCTCACCGAAATATACGTAGGGAGTGGAAGAGGATTGGTATCGGAACTCTTTCAACCGAAGTTGAAAGATCGAAATAATATTCCCAGGTTATATTTATCCTTTTCAAGATAATTAATAAACAAAATGCCTTTAGCATCCCAAAACACCAATGTCTTGACCTTTCCTGCTGATGGATCCGACTTTGTCTTCTTTGTGCTGAACAACCGGCTTCTGTCCACTGTTTTGACGGTTGTTCGGATTCTGGCGTGCAATGGTTAATCCAAGTCTCATCCATAGTAATAAATCGACGCACAAAGTCAGTTTTATTCTTGATAAAACGCTCCAAGCACTGTTCAGAGATTTTCATGCGCGTGCGTTTTTGATCTGATGTGAGCAAGTTCTGCACCCATCTTGGGCAAAGCTATTTCATTTGCAATTCTTCCTGCAAAATATATCCAACACTTTCTTTTGAAATGCCTATAGTCTCAGCAGTTTCACACACTTTGACTCGACGGGTATCCAATACCATATCGTACACTTGATCAATGATTTCTGGTGGTGTTACACTTTTTGGAGGTCCTTCACGTGGATCACCTTCAAGGCTGGTATGACCACTTTTATACTCGGCAGCCCATTTCTTAATTGTCGAAAACGAAGAAGAGTGTCTATAAACTTTTGTGAACTTCCATTGAATTTCTTTTGGTGTTAAACCTTCTTTTATAAAGAATTTTATAACCGCACGACACTCAATTTTATCAATTTCAAGGGATACAGACATCAGTTTTGCTTCAGACAGCTCTATAAAACAAACTACTTCATACAATGACTTGCAATTTGACATGGATGCGTATGGCAGATGTACTAACTTTGAAAAAAAAATTCTTGTCGAGAGTGTTGCCATCTATGGTCGAGGATTTCACATGGATGCTTATGGCAGATGTACTAACTTTGAAATAAAAAATTCTTCTCGAGAGTGTTGGTATCTATGGTAGAGACCAAGAACTTTTCAGACCATCCTCATATAGATTTGTATAAATTAATATGGATGATCTATAAATGTTATAAAAGAAGGATGCACCGCTGTAACTTCTTTTTTCTCAAAAAAAAAAAAAAACTGTAGCATTTCAGGTCGATGGTTGTTCAGGGTGAAAAAGAAACAAAAAGTTAAAAATGAATCCATTGGCTCCAGACTCAGTGCTGTGAAAAGGCAATTATCCCTATGTGGAAGAAATTACTCAAATATCTGTGCCGTAGATAAAAGAGTGGCAGCATATCACGGTCGAATTGGAAATAACTTCTCAACGAGATCCTCGCTTTTCCAAACAGGTCAAAATTGCTTCCAGGAAAACGGGCACTGTAAGGTTGGTTGAACCTTGCATTCGCCATTTTGGTATTACAACTAATCCAAACCTGTTTTCGTTATAGAATGCAAAATGTTTACTCCGACAATTTTATGAACTGGCGAGGAATTGCTATTTGTGCCCGCTCTTAATATACAGAAACGAACCCTGCACACTTCTGCACATGACAAGGTGCCAGTCAGCTCACAATATTGCTCGTGATGTCATCCCGTCATGGAATGAGTAAACACATTATGTAAAGTATACTTCACCTATTTAGTCACGTGTGACGGTTCGTTTTCATGGACGACATGCTGATCTCAAATTTTTGAAATATCTTTGTATTTGGTTTAGTTTCAAACTGTCTTTTTTTTTTTTTTAATTAAGTTTAAAGTTTCACTGTTTTGGAGTTCGTTTTCGACCGCCCATGAAGATTGAGGGAAAGTGACTATACGCACTGATTTCTAGCAAGTTTTACAGTCAGAATTGCCTCTCAACTAACTGACACGTGAGGAAATCTACAAGGAAAGTTAAATGAAAACTTCTTTGATTAGGAATATTTCAAAAAATGCTGAATGACATCCTGCTTAATCAGCTATGCAACACTATGGCTAACCCATAGAATTCTTGCAAGAGCATTTGATTTCTCTAATTATTATTTAAAAGTTTCACTCACAATCTATTTAGTTAATTTTATTTGTATATATAATCTTATCTATTGCTGCATTTCAAGGGATACAATTTTTTTTAAAGAAACTTTTTTTACTCTTCTTTTTTTTACATGGCCGTTTTCCAGAAGGAGGATTTTCGCTGTGAAATTTGTTACCGAAGATTTTTTGACATGCCACTTGAAGTGGCATGTCAAGAAAGCCCTTTTACGTTGCAAGGTTTGCCATAGAGATTTTTCAACAGCTTTTGTTCTTAAACGGCATGTGGAAACACAACACACAAGGCTGTAAGGGAACGTTTTCCTGTAACACTTGCTTGTTTGAATCATACGCAAGGACAATCTCATTCATCATCAGAAAACAAAATCTCATTTTTAGTTAGGAAACTCCTTCCTATGTTATTTCAATTAGTTATAATTTATGAGTTGTTGTTGTGCTGTGGGGAAATCTCTCTGAGGGAAGATAAAAGTTTGTTGAATGTGTTAAAACTCTGATTAACTTTCGCCGAACTTGGCAGAAATAATTTTCTCCTTAATCGAATGTTGTCTGCAATTTCCACGCTGAAACTCAAAAGAAGCCTTCGGTTGGAATTTTAATTATTCAGTTCGATTTATGGGAAACATTAAAGTTAATATGTTCATCTTTAGTTTTTTTGTTATAACTGAAGATAAAGTTTCATTTTTTGGTGTTCTACTAATAGTAGAAGTTGTAATCTTGTAACATGACTGTTTAGTATTATTTCTTTCCTAAATAATTTAGGATGCTTTCTATTTACAAAGGGATAAGCCCCGTCTACAATGGGTCCTATCGGATTCCAGTTGTGTACAAATTTCTTTAATTTCAAAATACTTGTTTCACCCGAAACAGTTTAATTTTGTGTTAAACTGACCACAGCTGGATACCATAACTTTATAAATTTTTCGTCGTTATCATCGTTTCATATTCAGTTCTTTACAATAGATAAAAAGGAAAAGTTTACAAGTTGATACTCAATCATTTTATAAATTTTCGCACTTGCAACTTTAACCCCTTGAGAGCACTAACCAAAAATACACTTAATAATCGGGAAAATATTGCAATTCGATATTAACAGACACCATGTTCACATAATGGTTTTATTTCATAAGATGAAGAGATCTGCAAAATATCTTAGAATATAAAAACTGGAAAGCCCTCTTTTGTTGTTCTTGAGAATTTTAAAACTTGCGTCAAGCATAAAAAAGATTTACAAAAATATATTGTTTTTCAGACTGACTTAGTAAAACTTATGAACCGTACGGCAAATTCTAATAATATGTATTCTGCTTGTGAATCTCTGGTTTTTTAAAACGTCTGGTGTATCCACGGATTAATTAAGGGAAAACAACCACGGAAATCAATAATCATTGATTTCCTTGATTGTTTGAATGATTTGAAATGTTTACTTTCTTCATAAATCAGCCAACATTGCGACGTGTCTTGCCATCAACAATCTTGAGAATAGAATTAACGATGAAAATGATTATCCCTCTATTAAATATTTTCGGAGTTGATCTTGTTGTTGTTGTTCTTCTTCCCTTCGTGTATCAGGCCTAGTGGCCTGTTACGGAGCTATCCTTAGTTCTTCTAAGCCGTACCCGTCCCGAGGATAAGGTGGCTAGCCCTATGCCTCCCCGTCGTGTCCTCTGACTGTAGCCTATGTGTTCATGGTGCCGGTTTGCCTGCTTGCGGTAGGAAAAACCCCAGATAAACTGGGGAGAAAAATCCTGCTGTCCACGCACAAGACCGGCTAACTTGGCTATGACTGAGAACGATCCTTACGCTCCTCAGGTCGGTGACGGGGATTGAACCTAGAGCACTCCTTTCCCAGGCATATAGTTACGAAGGGCATAACCACTCGGCTAACCGCGCTGTCGGAGTTGTTACATTGTTCTTTTCTGCAGCAAAATCCGTCTTACTCATCGGACTATTAATAGCTATATATTAGGAACACGCAAGTGAATTATCTGTTGGATTTCAGGTGTGCTGCGCCACACCATTAACGATGAGCAACACATTTCTTTTATGTAAATCATGAACCAGAATGAAACCACAGTTCATTTTGTTGTTCAAAGTTTTCTGTATTTTACACCCTAGTAGTTTTTACAAGTTTTTTTTTCTATTCGAATGATGTAACCATTGCAGGCAACTCACCACAGAAAAAAAAAAAAAAAGGTCTTGGAAAAAAAAATCCTGTGAACTAAATCTGTTTTAACCTCAGTTATCAGGAAACATTTCTTTATCCAATAAAGACAAAAAACTGTTTCGTTAGAAAGTTTGTTACCAATTTGCAGCTGTTTATTATTTTAATTTAGTAATCACATAAACGGGAAAAATGCAGGGAATATTTTTATATAACACTTGCTTTAAGAAATGTTTATTAAAGCTTGATCCCGGCAGTTACCTGATCTTAGTCCATTTTAAGTTTTCTAAAAATGACGTTAATTTTCTTTTTAGTTTGCAGGATTTCCTTACTATTCTGAATGTCATGTGACGTTAATAGTTTCCGCTAGTTTTTAAATCGTCAGTTAAAGTGAGGCATAACTTGAAAAGATACATTCGCATTTTAGCATGTAATTCATTTCTTCTCTGAGAAGGAGCCCGTGCACAAGAAACAAAAATTAAAAGACATTTCAGAAGCAGTTTATCCACACGATTGGCTACTACAGCGCATTTAAAAGAACAGTCCAATGCCAAAATGTTTCGTTACAAGATTTCTTTCTGCAGAAAAAAAATCTCCACTTCTTACAAGTTCTTGCATTTCTGTTTGGCAAAATTGCAAATAAAAGAAAAAATGACTTGAATGTGACTTATTTTTCGATTATAACGTAAATCATGAAAAGCAGTCTGTTGAAAGAAAATAAGTTCAACACGATACTAAGTTTTGAAACCCACTTGAAATTCCGGACGTTGTGCATGATCTAGTGTCTAAAATTGTTCCTGTTCAGATCACGTTTTTATTATTATTATTATTATTATTATTATTATTATTCTGTCAAATGGTGTTCTACATAAAATTATGAAAAATCATTTACAAGATGGAAATGATATTTATTTGCCTTCAATCGACCATTCTAAACGCGACCCTTGAAGAACAATATATATATATATATATATATATATATATATATATATATATATATATATATATATATATATATATATATATATATATATATATATATATATATATATATATATATATATATATATATATATATATATATATATATATATATATGTTGATGTTACTTTATTCACATAACTGATACACACTCGAAACAAGATATTATTTAAACAACAATCTGACTGGTATTACAGAACAATTCAGATTCTACCCAAGAATCTAGGAATAGCCTGTCAGGTAGAGTCGTAAAATATGGACTGTTCCAAGAAATGCTGTACATCATAGGGAGTCGCTTTGCTGGTGTTTAATTACAGTAAAAAGTTGGATAACTTCTTTGAAATTTCACCAAGTGCACCGATAACTATTGGGATGCATTTGGTCTCTTTAGGCCACAGCTGGCCAACTTCAATTGTCAGATCTCGATATTTAGTCATGCTTCTCAGTTCTTTGTTGATAATGTTGTTATCACTGGGTACTGTGAACAATAATCCAAAGCTGTCGATGTTCGATAATTGCGATGTCAGGTCTGTTGTGTTCCAAATGCCGATTAGTTTATATTCTGATGTCCCAGAGAATTTTTGCTGTTTCATTTTCAAATACTGTCTCTATTTTATGCTGGCTCCTGATAACTGGTGCCAGTACCAGTACAGTACTAGTACGAAAAGCATATTATTATTATTATTATTATTATTATTATTATAAAATATAAGCACCTCCTAGAATCAAGACTCATTAAAGGAGGCAATAGTAATATGCAATCTCAGATGTTATACCTCGTCTTAAATTGATTCAATGAGGTAATGAACTCATCACCTGATTCGGCAAAACATTCCACTAAGCAACCACTCACTCTGAAAAAAAGTCACATTATCTTATGCACTACAATTTTACGCAATTTCCAAGAATGACTGCTTGTCCTCTTTCCTCCTTCAACCTTTTCAAAAATAACCTTGGTATCTTTCTGGTAAACTTGTCTTAATAATGTGCTCGGCCTATATTTTCTGGAATAGACTCAACTATATTCCAGAAAATAGTTGAGTCTATTTTCCAGTCTTCAAATAACATTTGACTCAACCAGTCCTCATAGCCAGTATTCCACAAATTTGAAGCTGTTTCAGTTATCTGCTTCTGAACCTTTTACAGAACTTGCTTATCGTCTATAAATGCAGACGACAAACTCTATACGCAGTAGTCTAGATCTGGCCTAACCAAAGCCTTATCCAATAGAAGGACCACTTATTATTTCTACTTGTTAATATTTTATTCTTCTTCGTATTGCGACATTTGTTTGTGCTGATTTTATGACTTTTGAAATATCTCGCTTGAACTTTACTTGCCTATTGACTAATAACCCAAGATCAGTAGCTTCCTTCATCTCCTGTAATACAACGCCTCCAGTGTGATACACAGAGTTACATTTTCGAGTTTAAAAGTTCGAAACCTTATATTTATTGGTATTGAATTGATATCCCTATCCCTACTTGTCTGCTCAGAGCCCAGTTTATTTTTATATATTATTTATTTATTTATTTTTATTATCTGTCTAATGTAGTATGCGATTCCTAAATAATCTCTCCAAAACATTAACAACCACTCTGGAAATGCAAACAGGTCTGTAATTTGAAAACATCTGCCTTGCAATGGAACTTTTATGCAAAAGAACAATCTTGCATTCTTTCCACGCATTAGGGATAAGTCCAGACCCACGCCTATCATTAAACAACCAAGTCAACACTTGTGGAATAATAACATAACCCAGATTTGCAAGTTGAAATAAGCCATGCTTACTTATATTTTTGTTTTGTATTCAGGCAAATCTTTTTGTCTTCCGTTTTACGATAGTCGCACTTACTAAATGTTTATGTATCGTGCCTTAGTGCTGCGCGAGGAATACAAGTAAAATGCCGGAACAGTATTATGGGAAATGAGCACACTGCTACTTAAAGGAAAGATATTAATTATCCATTCTTTTTTTCCGAGACAAATGCATGAAGTTTCGAAAGTGACGAAGAGCTTGTGGGAATACAACCTTCGCATGGGAATTGCTTAGCTATTGAACCACTTAAAAGGCGAAGGATTTTCTCGAGAAACCCAATTTGGTTCTCCTAAGATGAGGTCGATATTAGAGAAAATATCTGAAATTTGTATCATATATACGAGACTCTTGGTGGATGCAGAAGTCATAAATATTAACAAGATCTGTAGGCTTCCACTGACCAGGATATTAAGTAATTATTCTTTTTATAGTCAAATATATTGAGACAAAGGGTTTCGAAAATTTTCTGCAGGATCTAATAAAGGTCCTCACATCTTGTATGATGTAAGGATCTTTATTAGGTGTTTTGATAATACCCGGTCTCCTACAGAGGTAGAGGTTTTTCCTCCCGGAAATTCGGGTTTTTCTTACCTCAAAACAAGGAAATCGGACAGGGAACACACGCAGTTGACAGACAAAAATACGTTATAACTAGCTTCGTATTGGTTTCATAAGACGGAGCGTACTGACCGTATGGGAGTTACAGCTGTTGTATCATCATAGCTAATTAATTAGCCTGCAACTCTTTCCGCCTATCTTTAAAAAATTAGGATAAGGAGCCTTTACCTCCTTCCTTTACAGAATAAAAGGAGTTAGAAGATTTGTTTATTTATTACATATTATTCCCAAAATCTTCAAAGAACACGTACACCTAATTGAGACATTCCAAATAAAAAAAAAGGATATAAAATCAGTAAAGAGACTATCCATAGATAGTTGTCGCCTTTGTCCTCGCTAAAATTGTCATGGTTAGCGTATCCGCTCTCTAGCCAAAAGGCTGCGGTTTCGAATCCCGCCGTCGGCGTAGGTGGGATTAGCTTTTATGAAGAGAGTGGGATTTAGCCTTCACTATTTGTGTTGTTGCTACTGTTTATGTATGGGATGTAGGCATTGGATGCTAGTGATTTGTGATGTGTATATTAGTGTTAATGGTTTCTTGACTTTGTTGGTATAAATTCCAGAGTTCGTTTCTTAATGTTCTGTAGTTATCTACGTGATTTAACTTTCTTGGTAGGTTGTTGAGTTGCGTGGGTATCTGATGTGATCTCACAAAAGAACCGTATGAGTTATTGAAGGGTGTGGGGATGTAGAGAGTTGTTGTAGGTCGTGTTATACGATATGTGTCTCTGTTATTTCGATAGATGATGTTGAAGTAATTCCTTGTTAATGTCATGTGGTGTTTCAGGTTTTTAATGCTCAGAATTCTGTGTATGCTGGTCGGATATTGGTTGTTGCGTGTAAGGTGTCCAGATCACTGTTGACACGATTTTCCTGTTTTTTTTTTTTAATTTTGTTAGGTGGCTGTTTGATGTATTTGCATAGACTTTTATTCCGTATCTGAGTAGGGATTCGCAGATACCGTGATATAGGATTTTTTTTTTATGTTGGGTGGAATAATGTCTTTAACTTGGAAGAGTTTTGCTGCGATGATCCGGAGTTTGGTGTGTAGGTATTCTACATGTTTTATCCATTTGAGGTGGTCTATGCAAATACATCAAACAGCCACCTAACAAAATTAAAAAAAAAACACACAGGAAAATCGTGTCAACAGTGATCTGGACACCTTACACGCAACAACCAATATCCGACAAGCATACACAGAATTCTGAGCATTAAAAACCTGAAACACCACATGACATTAACAAGCAATTACTTCAACATCACCTATCGAAACAACAGAGACACATATCGTATAACACGACCTACATAGATATAGAGACCGAGGTATTTTGCGTGTGTTACAGGTTTGATTTCGGAACATTGGCAGGTATTTTTGTTGTTAATGCAGCGGTATGTGTGACAATGTATCGATAGTTATGCGGGGCGTGTGATTCTTGGGTTGTGTATTATCAACATCTGTGTTTTGGTGCCGTTGATTAGAATTGCGTTTTGGTGGAAGTATGTTGTTATTTCGTTTAGGTCTTGTTGTGCTTTGCAGAGAGCTGTATTAATGTCTGTGTAGATTGCTAGTAGTGCACTGTCATCTGCGTATTGAAATATTTGACTTCTTATGGATATGTTATGAACATCGTTAATGTATATGCTGAATAGAGTGGGTGATAATATGGCACCTTGAGGTACACCGTGTTTTACTTGTATACTCCGACTGTGACATGTACCTATTTTTGTTACTTTTGTTCTGTTTGAGGGGTAGTTCTTGAACCATGTATGCAGTGTTGCTCTTATACCTATTGAGTATAGTTTGGTGAGTAGTATGTCATGTTCAAGTGTGTCAGATGCTTTGGTTAGGTCCAGCAGCATAAGGACGGCGTACTTGTTTTTGTAAACAAGTTTCTTGTTCTTGTTCTAATAATAATAATAATAAAATAATAATAATAATTATAAATAATAAAGGAGATAGTGATTAACTTCCACCTTCATTAATCTATGGAATTAAACTACTAAATCAATAAATGGCCATCACAATATATCATTCACTTCTTGTATTTAAAAAAGGTGGGGATAAACTATTGCAGTCACTCTTCACATTTCCATGCCATCTGATTGGAAAAATTACCTTTGATATTTCTAATTGGTTAGCCAATTCCTTCTCCGGTCATTAGCTGCTTGCCTTAGTTGAAATCTTCACGTTTCTCCTGCAAATGCAGGAGTGTGTAACATTCCTTTCCCTGTTCTTTCGCCTATACATAAATAATCTTCTTTCACTGAACCGAAATCTTATTCATAGTTTTGCTACGACAGGATACACTAAATTCATTTGGAACCCCTTGAGTTTCTCAAAGTTTATACACTTCGAGGTCTTTTACGATCAATCTCTTGAAGAATCTCTAATTCTCAGAATTCTTCGATGAGTTGTCGAAAAATATTCAATTTCATAGCTACCAAAATGCAGTACTATGACACAGATAACCGATGCTCTTTAACTTTTATGATGCTCGAATCCCCAGTCAGTAGCACACGTCTCTTCCTGAACGATTTTACCTTTAGACTTCTTACATAAATACTCACTTCCGTTGCCCAGTATGTTCTAAAATGACGGTGTCTTCTTCCACTCAAAATGTTAGAAATAACGAAAAATAAAGCCAGCAAATGATCGTGAGCAAACTCCTGCCAGATACTGCAAGCATCTGATATTTAGAATTGAAAAAGATTGGTTGGTTAGGACAAGTTGACACATTCATCAGCATGACGTCGATCTTGGATCAAAAGGTTAACTTTCCTATTCGTAATAATATCGACCTTTTTCAAGGTAGGCGAAATTTCTTTCAGCTTTCCTCACATTGAAATATGTACCAAGAACTATCCTTCCCTACCCCTAAGAACAGTAATGCGCCGTGAATTCTATTTTGTGCTCAAGGGAAAGATAGCTCTGCACTCGAGACACAAACACGGATATGTATCGGTTGTAAGTCGAGCAGCACTTGACACACAGAACTTGATGAATTTGTAGCTATCGAAAAGGTAAGTTGTTATACGTTTAAGTGATGTTTAAAGTTTTTGCATATCTTAAAGGAGGTGAGGAGCTCAATAATAATATTATGTATTCAATGCTGGGCATTATCGTAAATCGCATCGATTGAATTCATAGCCTTGTTATATTAATCTTCCGAGTTGCGAACAGCAGGTCTCTGTTATATTAACTGAATGTGATGCAGACAATTATT
Organism: Typopeltis vanoorti; assembly: GCF_054136105.1. Classification (NCBI taxonomy): domain Eukaryota; kingdom Metazoa; phylum Arthropoda; class Arachnida; order Uropygi; family Thelyphonidae; genus Typopeltis; species Typopeltis vanoorti. Next base: position 161,206,898 of record NC_143550.1, read on the forward strand.
ACTCACTTAACTAACCATTTTTAACTGTAGCATTTGTTCTTATTAAATCACTGTCATTCCTGACATCTAAACGGAGGAACCTTACCAGGTTGCTGTTTAACAGCAAATAGTGAGTCGGATTCTGATAAGTAGGACGAATCTTTGTTCTCACTGAGCTTTCGACTCCTAAGTCGTAAGAGATCACTTTGCTTAATATGATGTGGAGGTAAGGGGATGTACGCTAAATGCCTCTAGTTATATTACTGGAAATGAAACGCTTCGTAACAGAAAGTTACTTTCGGGTTTTCACGGAAGGAAAGCCGAACATTACCTCCTTGCAATGCCCAAGTTCCATTTGAGTTGTGTAGTCGTGGTTGCAGAGTAGAAAGTTCGGAGGCTGTTATATGTCGAATCACGAGATTTAAAAACCAAGAAAAAGTCATCTTCACGAAAGAGTACCATAAGGCGAGCGGTCAGAGTGGAGATGCTTTTGCGTTCGACAAGGAATTTCGAATCTGTTGTTACTCTGGACAGCCTTCTCTTTTTTATGGTATGGCGATTGTACACAATGCTGAATATCAGCTTGAAAATACATCCTTTCACGCTGCGAGGTTTCTAGCATTCCCAGGGAACACCTGTATCTCCAGAATCAACGTGGTCTGTACATAGCAAGTACTTATCTGAATTTTCTTGATGACACCTGAGAAGTTACAGCTTCCTTTTGAGAGACAAACATGTCCTGCGCACAGACACTGGAATAACGAGCCGAAATATGTATATTTATCGCTATTTAGAGGATAATACTTCAGTGAACATTCGATCTAGAAGAGCGGCACTCGCACCAACCGCATATCAAGGTGGGTGAAAGTGAAGTTTGAAACAGTCGGATGTTCGTATAAATTCTGCTTCATGATTTTGTAAGCCAAATATTTTGTATCCTTTCTCACGAGATTCATTCAATCCTCAATGTGCAGCTTTTCCGTAGAACACAATTCGTCCGTTTATTAGAGGTTTTTTTAATGAAATTGATACAGTTTTTCTTTTAATGACCATTTCTCTTTTTAATGTGAATCCCACCGAAGAAAGTTTCTGAGCCTGTTGCATGTTTTAATGAACTTGGTCATCTGAGGATTACACAACTTGCTCTCCTGTTGAAGATACCAAACGTAAATAATAATAAGCTAACGCCTTTATTCCCTTATAGGGATTAGGCGAGGGCTTTAAACACTATAAGTTTTGAAGACTGAGTGGGCAGTTCAACCTCCACCGGTAGCCAATCAGATATAGCTGGTCCATACCCATTACTAATTAAAAGCAGCCACCGATGAAGAAACCGGCAGAAAAGTGCTGTGATCTCTTGGTAGACCTAACCCTAACAGAATATGTTACTGTCTGAAATAATGTGGGTTCTACGGTCAATTTTGTTGAGTTTACGGGATGAAAAGCCCGAGTTTCCAGGAGAAAAAGCAACTTGTCCCTGCCAGAGATCGACTAACTCGGGAACCAGTCGAAGAAAGGCTTTGAATAAAGTTCCTCCAGTCGGCTACTAGACTTGAACAATAAGTCTATCTTCATGCAGCCAGAGAGCACAGAGGATTCAAGCTCCAAGCCTTTGCAGCAAAGTAAAACTAACTTTTGATATCTATCATATATTATTATAACAAACATCGATGTAGTCCTCTGACTAATCATAAAGGTCTCACTCAATAAGTAGTACTTCGGGCTAAAGGAGGTCCAACACAGTATTAAATAAAAGTATCTAATTCAGTGGCTGGTATCTGTACAGCCTTTTGTATTTCCTGGCGTTTTAAACCTCTCGTAAAAGGCTCTTGCAATAAGTTAAAATTAGTAACTCCGAGTTTTGTTTACTTGAATATATGGCTGGCACGTAGAAAAATTAATAACCAACCAATGACGCCTTCTGCTTTCAGTACACATTTTCATAGCAATTACTTCACATACTGATGCAGAACGCACCTCAAGGTGCATTTCAGTGTTTTGGTCATTTAATTTTTCTGCGTGTCAGCCATACATTCAAGTAAACAAAACTCGGAGTTAATTTTAACGTAATGCAAGTAAACAAATTATGGATTTTTGGTAGTGCAAAGGACACCAAAATAAAACCAGAAAAACTAATATAAAGAAAAATATGAACAAACTTCAAGATAAACTATGAACGGTTCTACTAATGATGTAACACAGTAGAAATCAAATTTCTTAGGACATAGCACAGTGAAATATTTCCCCAAATTTATCACGTTTTTATATCTGCTCCACACACGAAAGGCCACAAGACCGATTTAGAACATTAGTGTCGTGTGTGGGCAAGAGAGCAATAGAAAAAAGAAGGAATCTGTTCACATTTTTCTTGAACCGCTGAGCGTCGTTATCTTTGGGGAAGGCAGAGTGGAGGAGACTGTTCCAAAGGACAGAAGATGGAATAAAATGATGATAGTATTTTCGTATGCGTAACCAGCAGTAGATAAATGGTATGATAATTTATCACTATTGGATAGTTTTATATTTTCAGAGTGATTTTTAAAGTGAAAAACTGGACTGCAGACATTACAGCGATATTTTGTCCATCCTTATCAAAAATGAATATTAAATAACAAGTCAGAAAGAGCTAACTGCAGTAAAATTAGTTCACTCTGTAATGCAAGTCAACGTTTAACCTCATCTTGATTTTTTATGACTTTCGTGATAAATATTGTGGTTATAGGCACAGTTCCAGAAATCCACTCTCCCAATCGCCACACTGCGTTATCAGAGACATGTGGCGAGCGAATTTTCAGCCAGGATCAAAATGCATTCAAAATATCTTATTTTATTGGCATAAAATAATCTTCTTTCACTGTCAAGTCCATTATGTAAGATACATAGATAACATCGGAATAAAGAGATGTTTATTAAAGTAATTCCGCTGAAAGCTTCAGGATACTTTGAAACACGGTATAAAATAAGGTGAACAAGTTAGACTTGCCTCAGTATCCCTTAATGATAGCACACATTCCCTTTCAGGCCGGGAAACAAAGTCTGAATTAAAGTTGAGTATCTTAACGACAAGGCTACTGATGTCAATTCAGTAGCATAGTCATGAAAATACTTTACATTTCTTACGAAGAATTATAATTAGTTAGTAAGCATTGAAACAGATGGAGCAGGTGATATATTTAGAAAATTTAACGGACTAGTGGCAAAAATATAGAGAGATGTCCAATATTATATCAACACATTGTATTACACATAATTTCAATCTGGTTATTTTAAATTCTATTTAAAGGATGTTCGCTTTGTTGCTTAAATTTATACAGTAGTAAAATATTATATACCGCTTAACAAAATTAAATGGGAATATTAGCAGCCATGTTGCAAACAAAAATCATGAAGTATCGACTTTCGATATGGTGGGTGTCGAATACAGCGAAGCACAGATTGTAGTTGTTAGCAGCTACTCTGAAGTACAAGACATTAGGAGAAAATAGATGATAAAGAAGGGGGATGGTGCTGTAACATCATAAGGCTTGCTAAGAAAAATGAAGACATATACTAGTATTCATGAGAGATATTCCAATGATGAATAAGAAAATCTGATAGATAATGTCATTTAAAAGCTGTCTCGAATTTACCCGTGAAAATCTGAAAGATTTTGGGAAAGACGAAAATAAGACTTTGGATAAATATATCAGTAAATATTTTGCCGATAATGAAGCAACAGTTTCAGTAAATTTGGTGAACGAGTTTACAGTTGTGGGAAGCACTTAAACATTCAAAATCTTTTGGAAGAACAATGAGTAATAGCAGGTTACCATTTCTTTCAACACTGCTTTCCAGTACTGTATACCAGCAAGAACATCGTCATTTGAACGAGGGTTTATTCAAACAATCTTTACATACAACATGGAACACAGCAACTCTAGTACAAAAGTCATACCTGCTTCTTAGCTCACAAATCAAATCATCTGAAATTTTCACAAGGAATTTATCAAGAAAATTCGAATTGTACAGCACATCTTGCTGCCTTACAGATATTGATTTTGTTTAAAAGCAGAAGCATAAAGAATCTAATGAAGAAAAGAGTGGAAATTACAGTAATAATTATCCTGCATATACTTAGGTGTCAAATCTTCATGTCTATCAGAAAGTGAACACGACTTCAAAGCTCTCAATGTTATACACGCATGAGTGCAATAACGCCAACATTCCTCATGCTGAAAGCAGCAATATATGACTAGAGTTCCACCTGGTGTAACACGCTTAAGAGAAACTTAAAATTTCTCCCGAAATGCGGAAGCATAATATCTCATCCATCTTACTAAACGAAACAAGCAAATCTATTTTAATCTATAAAGCGACAATTACGAACAATCGTTTGTAATTTTAAGCATTCAAATCGAGTAATAACTCAATGAAATGCATGTAGACTTAAATATCTGTGCTGATAATTTTAAGTCCACTCAGGATTCATTTTTTTCTGGATGTATCAACTTCTGGAAGATAAAAAATTAATTATTCGGCATACATCAGTCAAACAACAAAACACAGTTCAAACAGAATTGATATACATTTAAATACATTCTTGTCTACAAAACCTCATGCATTTTAATAACAACCCAAGAGAATATTGTTTGATATCTTAGTGACGTTTAGGTTAATTCCTTCATACAGACGATTAGGTACTTCACGAATGTTGTTTGTCAACCAAACTCTTTAACTAGTTCTTCACGATTAAACCAAACAAGCAAAATATTGATCTTACAAGCGAGAATTATTGAGATTTATTGTCATTCATCCTTGAAATCTCTTCATAGCTATGAGATTTTCCACTTTTTAAACCTGCATAGTGAACAGTGAAATATATACTGAAATCTTCTTTTCTTTCAAACCTAATGAAAGCAGTATTATATGTTCACACGAACTACATGATCTGTTATTCCCACTGATCACCGGATTTCTAGATTATTTCAGACTTTTATCAAACTGAAATCGATTGTGTATTGAATGTTATGCATCAATTAAAATAAAAAGTAATTAAAAAGTGACGTTTAAGGCTTCTACCACTTGAGAAATTTTCGTGGCAAACTTTGCAACATAAAAGATCTTTCTTCGCATGCAAATCCAAGTGTTGTCTTAGTCGTTGCTTCCTTGCGTAACTTTGATGACAAATTTCACAGCGAAACGTCTTTCGTAACTTCTGCTGGGGATCGGTTGATCTCCCTGGAGTTATCGGAAGTGCAGAATCGGAACCTAAAAGATAAAAAATATATATATTTCGTGAGAATGATTAATTATTCGTCACGAAAATATTAATGTTGAATTACGATAAAGTTTCTTATTATTAAGTACAACATCCTTTCTTTAGTGAAACAGAATTTGTTGCATATTGGTCGACGTATACCATCAACGTTTACTCTGTAAACGAGTTGCCTATAAATATGTTTTCTTCAAAGAGACACTTCCTTGAATTTTATAAGTAAGCTTAAACCGACCTTTTTTGATGAAATTCAACAATACTCGTCATCATCATTAATGGTTCTACCAGGCCTTCAAGCGCCTATGATCTAGTATCATTAGATTTCGTAACCATTATTCGAGGATAAAGCGGTTAATCCTATGCCTATAAGCATACCACGCGTGCAAACTGCGTGCATTCTGCTGTCCCGTTTACCTGCTTGTGGAATAAACATTACCAGGTTCCAAAGGGGAAAAAAACCGACCTCCGCACGACATTAACCAACTCGTCTTCAGTCCTTAGTTTTAAATATTTCGCAATTTTTAGACTTATATCATTTTCATTTTCATATGTAATCATACCACTTAGGTAGTTAAAAGAATTCACCTGTTCTTAAACCTTGTTATCTATTTCTTAATCTATTAATGTTATCTATTATCTTGTTATCTTAAATCTTATTAGTATCAATTACTATTTTAGTTCTTATTGGATATTGATTGTCCTTTAAAGGCCATCGTTTTTTATATTTCTGTTGATATTATCATTCCATCATCTTTTACTATTTCATTTAAATTAAAAATACCTTTCTGTAAGTTATCTTCAGAATTTGCAATGATTAACTGATCATCAGCAAAAGTAGGGCGCTTAAGTTTACAGAAGGAGAAAGTTTAATCCCTTGATTGGAATATTTATTCCATTGTTTTTTATTATTTTCATATATATACTAATGACATTGTATGCATATGATATATATATATATATATATATATATATATATATATCATATTTTATAAACTTGGTTATAAAGTAATTTTATAAACTTGGTTATTTTACTCCTAATCCCAAGTCACCAAATAATCCCATTTACTTCTAATCCCAAGTTCAAGCGCAAACTTAATTGTTTGCTTAATTGGGATTAAGAGTATAATAACCAAGTTTATAAGATTACTTGGTAACCCTAATATATATATATATATAATTATGATTATGGGGAGTGAGAGTGCACTGATCTTTTACGATGCACGCCAGATCAAATACGCTGATGGAACTATATTCATCTGTGATCATAGGAATTTCGGTCATCACATCTCAGTAGAGTCAAATTCCACTTATCCTCACCTTCACGTGGTGCTCCCTCCCCTCTCATCTTCTCTGTACCTCAGACCAGATGAGAACGAGGAAAGTGGTGTACTTGAGAACTCTGGGCGGCAAAGTACAAAAAAAAAAAAAAAAAAATCCAAAGCAAAGTAAATAGCAATAACATGGCAAATGACAGTGAAGCAGAAGAATAGGCCACGAGTCCTGGACGACTGTCACATACTTTTCTACAAAGACGGAAAAGAAAAAGGAAGTCAGGTGGTGCTAACAAGGGATATTAATGCCAGAGATGAAGATAATCCACCTTTTGGAAAGATTACCCTGGCTATAGGTATCCTGAATACCCTCATTTTGGCAACAGATTTCCAAATTAACTTCCTACATAAAAAATTAGGCAACACGAAAAAAAAAAAAAAAAAAAAAAAAAAAGAAAAGAAAAAAAATTCAAAAAACTAACAGTACGATGGAATGATGGCTCGCTAATTTTCCTTGGTCCAGCAACCAACAATGCAAAACAAGTCGGAGTCGGATTCATTATAAGGAAAAGACTAACAAAGGAAATCATTTCATGCAACATCTCCTCGAAAAAGTTGGCAGACTGATTGTAGATCTTGGAAGAAAGGCCACTCTTAAAATTATGACATGTTATGTTCCTACATCGGCCTCAAGTGATAATGAGATAAATGAATTCTACAAGAATCTTGAGGAGCTAGTACAACAAAAAATCCACGTACACTTTCGTCTGTGGCGACTTAACCCCTAAAATCGGGAAGAACAGAAATCAAGGAACTTTCGTCCGTCCTTTTGGACAAGGTAATAGAAATGAAAGAGGAGAAACTTCTACAATTTGCAGAAGCAGAAAAATCTTTCACCATGAATACCTTCTTCCAAAAAACGAGCAGGGAAAATTATGAGTTGGGAATCCCCAAATAGCGATATACGAAATGAAATAGATTACATCCTAACAGACTGCAAAAGAATAGTTGAAGAAAGAACAATTGGCAGAAAGTATTTCGACATCCATTCAGATCACCGACCATTAAGAGCCATCCAACAAATTGACCAAAATAAGGAAGAAAATAGCCAATCAAACCATGCAAAGCAATCCAAACATTTAGATTCTGATTTGTTCAAGTAATCTGTTTCAATTAAAATGGAATATTACCAAATATGACATTGACAAAGATTATGACAAGCTCCTGGGAAATCTATCTATGTGCATGGAAAATTCTGAAGTCATCAAGAACATCCCAAAAAAGAAAGCCTCTCCATACAAACCTTGAATTTGCTAAAAAAAAAAAAAAAAAAAAAGCAAAAAAAAACTGAAAGATAAAACTCGCAACTTGAATATAAAAGTATTTGCCAAGTATTAAGAAAGAAGTTCCCATAGACAGGGAAAAAAAGGCTGAAGAGTGCTACTGAATCTAAAAAAAGTTTAAAAGGAGAGGAAAGATAATTAATTATGAAGGCCGATCCCAACAGCACTACTAGATCAAGATAAAAGAAGACACACAAACATACCAAAAATGAAAAAGCTAGTACTTAAAGATTGACTTAAAATGTAGAATAAACATCGATGGAGAGTTGCTCCAAATACTAATGTTTACAGACGATATAATATTTATAGTGCAAGACCCTCCGCAACTTGAAATCATATTTTAGCAAGTGAATGATGCCTTTAATAAAATAGGACTAAAACTTCACTCTGACAACACCAAATGGATGAGAAATAAATACTGCCAAACCCACTCCATTCGACTAAATGATTTCACCATAAAAAGTGTAGAATCCTACATATACCGTGGTCAAACAATAAATATGGACAACGGTATTTCTGAAGAAATATCTAAAACAAAACGAGTTGAATGCCTTCTTTAACTACATCCAATGCATAATCACAGATCCTAAGCTAGATATCAAAATAAGAGTTAGCATGTTCAACAGCTGTGTCCTCCCATCTTTAACTTACGCCTCAGAAACTTGGAGAACCACACACAAAAATAGGAATTTAGTCTTTCAACCAACTAGCATGCTATAGAAAGAATAATCTTAGAAAATAAATAATAAAAGACCCCATCGCAAATACATTTATCAAAAAACTAACTGGAGTAAAAGAAGTGAAAACCATATATCACAACAAGGTACAGTGGGCAGGTCATATTCCAAGACTTAATGACAACAGGCGACACTACCGTGTCACAAACTGGTATCCAAGATCAACCAAGAGAAAAACCGGTACACCTTCAACTAGTTGGAAAGACCCTGTAACCAGAGTGATAGGAAACAAGTGGAGAACTGTTCAATATTGCCATAGCTTGAAACTTTGTCATCTGCATTCGAGGAGAAACGCTGAATGAAAATAGCAGGTCTATATAGGTAAAAATACTTATGATAGCTTTTAGAATATTATTTGGTATTTGCTTTCTTTTAATATGGTAAATAAAATACTTCTTTTAACTTTATCAAAAGCTTTTTCAAAGTCAATACATGTAATATGTGTTTCTAATTGCATTTTCTTCATTTCTCTATTATCGATTTTAGGCAAAAGCCCGAGTCTGCACATAACCGTCCTTTTCTAAATTCATTTTGTACTTTGAAAATAAAGCCTTCGGAATATTTTATTAGTGCGTTATTTAAAATTCTGCTATACATTTTGTAACAAGAATTCAGATTATTGATACCTCTGTAGTTTTTAGGGTCATCTCTATTAATATTTTTTTTAAAATAGGGATAAATATTGCTTTTCTCCATTCAATTGGTGCTACAGATCAAAAATCCCACTAGAGTAAAGGAAAGACAGATATATGTGTAGATATATCGAAAACGAATAATCCATTGATTATGTTTATTTGATATTTCGTTTTGCGGTTTTTAAATTCTGATTCTCACAATATATCTTTCTTTGAAAGAAACAAAACACTCCTTTTAACGTAAGTTAAAAATTAGAACATAAAGCGGCATAAGAAAAAACACGAAATCTCCTATAGTTTTGAATTCGGAAAAAAAGTAGCAGAGTGGACTGCTTCATCTCTCACCCCCATAGGCGTAATTTGCTCTATGGTTATCATGCGAGGTCAGTAAGAAACTCTGACTACCCCCTTTATAAAACACTAAGATCGTGAAGAAAATTTGGAAAAAATTCCAAATTTTCTTTTAATTTGGATGATCTTGCCTTACCTTCTTTCCTTTTTAACTACTGTGAATATATATTACTATTATAGGTTTAGAGTCATTTGTGGGTGCAGTTCTTACTTAAAATGCCGCACTTGATAAAATCTGAATAGTCTTTTGTGCTAGAAAGTTCTTTCCTTATATTTTGAATATCTCATTATTCGGTATTTGTAGGCTTTTATTATGATTTTAAGCTTTGTAATTAAATTAAAAGTCTAAACGAAAACCGCCTTTCCAGTGCAGTCTATCTAAAAGACATCAGAAGTACTTCAGAGGTGATCTCGAAAACAAAGAGAAAATCAGTTAAGGGGTTAAATTTCAGTAAAAAAAAAAAACGAAGTCTATGAAATTTCTGATCAATCCATGATAAAATTAGAGCGCAAAAGCAGTGAAATAATTAATACATCAAAATAAACGAAAACGTTTCCTAACTTACCGTGAAATATCTTCTGATGGCGGACAAGATTACACTTGGCAGTATATTCTTTACAACATGTACTACATCCATATGTTTCACGTACGTTCTCGTGTATTTTCATGTGGATCTTCAAGATACCAGCAGTTGAGAATTCTCGGTTGTAAGGAAACACTTCTCTGTCACTCTTATGCAGTTTTATGTGTTCTTTCAGATTGTTCTTTGTGGTGTAAAGTCGTTGGCAGACATCACAGCGATATTTTGCCCAAGGCTTCTCTCGACGAAATCGACTGCAATGCTTATAGGAGGAAACTGGACCATCCCCTAAAAATAAAACGAGGTTATGTAAGGAGAATGAACATCTTAATGGAGCATGTGTTAAAAAGTTCAAAATAAACATAGATAGATGGAACAAATATTATAAAATGCTAATAAAAGTAAATTATCACAGAAGTAAATCTAGAAAAGTAAGTGAGAAATAAAAAATCCATCCTTACAATAGTTCATAGATGATTTTTGAGGCGTTTATTGAATTAATTAATTATTAAATGAACATTTCGCGGGATCTTTAATAGCTTGTCATATTTATGCTCAGAAATGTAAATAATGAAAAGTGTCGACAGAAAATAAACCACAACATGATCACACCCCCATTTCTTACTGCAACAGATACCCGTTTCTTATTACAGCCCACAACTCCTCCTCATCATTATTGGGTGCTTAGTTTATAGGATGGTACAAAAACAATTGAGATTTATAATGCAAGTACGTTGATTTAATGCTATAAGGTCCATTTAAAATTTGCATGAAACTCACAGCCTTCATTGGATATAATATTGTGAAATATAATGGAAATTTAATATATAGTGATAACATAAAAACATTGTTTGTACCACTCCTCTCCATCTCTACACACTCACAAACATTTCTTATTACTGCTGTCTTCATTCTTGACACGAAGGAAAAGGATTTAAAAATTCACTTAAACAAATAACGTAATTGAGTTTATCAGTTTAACACGGGGTAAGATAGATTCGGAAACGTTTTTTTTTTTTTTGTCACAGTTCCCATGTCGCCAAGAAATATTTCTTTCACTCTTACACGTTCACGTCCGAGTGAGATTATTCTTGCAGGAAGAGAAGTTGCTAATAGCAAATTGCACAAGAAGCTTCGTAAGCTGTTGCTGTTTGCAGATACCTTGGTGGACAGATCTGTGGTCACTTCAAAAGTGATGTTTGTTGCTGATTTCTGCAGAGATAATCTGGACTGAAATCTAAATGAGCATCTGAAAAAACGAGTAGCATTATTAATTCTCAGCACTAACACGTGATATTAAGAAATGATTAATGATGCTGTTTATAAATGACTTAACGAATTTAAAATGTAGCCGCCTACCTAAAGCATTCGTGATGTAAAGGAAGCGATGGAATTCATGTCAATTGACGGATAAAATACAACAGACTAGTAAAGCCTAGAACCACCGATATTTTCACACGTATCGAGAATTCGCATTCAATGCGTAATTTAACATCGCCATTTTATTTACTTTAGCGCCATCTATTAAACCGATTTGTTGGAGTAATTGATTCAATTTTACTGCAAAAAAGCTAGTTAGGAGTCAAATCACTGGGCAAGAAATTTCAGTTTTCTTTTTTCTTTCTGAAATCATGAAGATGAATTTAGAGTTTTATCAACTGTAAGTACATACGATTATTTGTTTTTAATTTGATGTTTTAGCCGTTCGTAAATCAAGGCGCACTTGTATAATTATGGATTTTAATTCTTCAAAACTATATCAAGTGATTTTTTTTTTTTTTTTTTTTTGTTGTTGTTATGGTTTGGTGTCATCCGTCTATGAACATACCCTGATCCTTTTGTTTTGACAACAATATATATATATATATATATATATATATATATATATAATATTCACCAAAGCTTGATTTGTTTCCTCAGTCTTACGTAAAAGGCTGTTTATATTCCACTAATTCGAGCCCTACCCAAGGGCCTATGAGTTTGGGAAATACTTTCTGAAAATGAATGCCGTGCTGAACAAAGCGGCCATTTGCAGCTGCCCAATTTTTAATCCATCTGGTTCTTTATCCAGAACCAACGTTGTTTTCCAGTTTTTCATGCTGGATTGGAAAAATTTTTGTACGTTTTCGCTAATACCCAATAGTTCTGTGCATTTTAAAATCCAACTATGAGGCATCGAATCAAACGCTTTTTTATAATCAGCAATTGGTCTTTTGTGCCTCTTGAATTTTTGCTGTTACCTTTTTGTTCAATTGGGAGATGAGAATTTGCTTTAAGATAGCTGTATATTTTATCAGCTAGTATGCCTGTGAGTAGCATAATAGTTATTGGCAGGCAGGTTATTGGGCGGAAGTTTTCTGGGTTTGGACCTTTTTCTTTATTCTTTATGATTAAAAACCTTTTCCCTGCTGTGAGCCACTCTTCTTTGCTTTTTCCTTCTAAAACATCATAAAATTTTTCTTTCTAAAACATCATAAAACCTGTTAAATATTTCAACTACTGGTTGAAATATCTAACAGATAGCCATCTAATTCATCCTTCCCAGGTGTTGACCAATTTTTTTATCTTTTTAGCTTGCTTTTGAACCATTTCAGTTTGTATTTTCAATTGGACCATTTTTGTTCTTGAGATTCGTTTAATTTGTTCAATCCACTTTGCTTTGTTATTGTGCCTCTTAGGATTGTCCCATAGGTTTTTCCAAAATTTAAGTGTGTTTTCGTTGTACATTTTCTTTAAGATTATCTTTCCTGCAGCAATGAATTTTCTTGTAAAATTGGTGCTGATTTGCGCGAAACATCGAATTTTGCTTGTACTGTTCAATGCGAGCACTGTATCTTCTTATTTTAGCCGCAACTGCAACTGTTTTTTGTTTCGGTTCCTATAATACTTCATCAATAGGTCGCGTTCCAATATTATATCTCTTTATGAGGATATTTCGGATTTTCGTGTTTTTCAGCTTGTTTTCCTTAAGATTTTTCAAATTGCTCACGTCTGCTCTGAGTTGAAGAAATTTATTCTCCAGTCGATGCTTCCATTTTGTTTGCTGAGCCTTACTGCTTTTGGGTTCACTAATTTTATATTCTAATTCAGATGTTTCGACTTAGGCTATTGAGTACATAAGCTGATTCGTTTGTCCAATAGTTCCAGTAGGAATAGCCCTTGCAGCGTTATTGGCCTCTTGTAGGAGTTCCTTCAGTTTTCGTTGCTACTTGTCTCAATACTGGAAGTCTAGCTGGTTCTAGGTTGTTGTTCATTTGCTCGATAATTTTTCTTGTCTGATAGCTTCCTTTCAACTATTTGTATATTTTCAAGATTTTCAGCATTCTGCACGTTGGTCACTTCAGGGTCATTACAATCTTCCTTTACAGCTTGAGGTTTTAGTGCTTCCAGCTCAACTTCATTGACATTCTTGCGTTTGATAATGAAGCTGCGTTGCTGCCTCAGACGTTTGAATAAAATTTTCGAATTTGGGTGTCGTTCAAGCCAAAGTTAGAACATTCGTTTCTGAAATCCCCTAACTGAGGGGTTTGGACTGTAGAAGCACTGCATGTCTTGCCGATTTTCAGCCATGCTTCACTTTTTCCTAGTAATTACTTTCAAGTTCTGTGAATCTTGCTCCTGTAGCCAATTTGTCACTGGACGTCCAGGAAGCCTAACATCCAGTTCGGTCCTTGGTAACCCGCGCGACGACCGATGCGGTATAGTGTTCTGATTTATCTTCACCATTTTTAACAGAGGGTGGGCAGGTGCATTAGATGAAAAAATAAGAACGAATCACCCCTAGCCCTCCAATACTCAAATAGCATTGTGGGGAGGAGCAAGATGAAAAGAAATACAGAGGGAAAAAAGAGTAGGGACCAGCCTACAGATAATATAACAGTTGCATATTATATCAAGTGAGGCGCGGTATAGCTCCAGTGCCTCGGGTTCGCTGTGCCCGTACTCGCTAGAGTGAGCCCTTGAGGTAATACACACACACACACACACACACACACACACACACACACACACACACACACACACACACACACACACACACACACACACACACACACACACATATATGAATTTAGAATTTTCTCAACTACAGGGTGTCCCAAAATTCACGCAAGATTTAAATTTGGCGCCATTTGTGAGGTAAAGTGTTGCCAACTAGGAAAAAAAGACAGCGTGACAGCTGACAGTTCAGGGTTATTAAAAATGACCACACACAGCGAAGAGAGTTCGTTGAATGGATTATGGAACAACAACAAGTGGATGCTTCTTTTTCGAACAAAATCATCTTCAGCGATGAGGCTCATTTTCATCTTGATGGCTTCGTTAATCGACAAAATTGTCGCATTTGGGGTTCAGAAAATCCACGAGTGATTGTTGAGAAACAAATGCATCCACAACGTGTCACTGTTTGGTGCGTCCATTCTTCTTCGAAAATGCGGCTGGTAAGGCAATAACAGTTAATGGTGCTCGCTATCGCAACATGATAATCCAGTTTTCTGTGCCTAAATTGCAAGATATGGACGTGGACGACATTTGGTTTCAACAAGACGGTGTCACATGCCATACAGCCCGAGAAACAATTCAATTACTGCATGAGTCATTTCCTGGTCGTGTAATTTCCCGTTTTGGTGATCAGAAACGCCGTTGGACTTTTTTCTTTGGGGTTTTTTGAAGTCTAAGGTTTATGCCAACAAGCCCACGACCACCCACGCCTTGAAGGAGGAAATTGAGCGCTGTATCAACGAAATTCAGCCACATTTATGCAAAACGGTCATGGAAAATTTCGACAAAAGAGTGCGTATGTGCCAATGTTTTCTATCAAAATTACTTCTTGCGTGAATTTTGGGACACCCTGTATAAGTACATACGATTATTGAAGTAAATAATGTTTTTTGAAGTGTGTACTTCAATAAACACTATATGTATATATGTTATAGATACCAAGCTATTTTAAATATAAGCCTGGTTTTAATCCATTTCCGAAATAAGCAAACAGACGAAGAAGTCAAGTTTGCGCCTGCAATTAGTGCAAGTCTGGGTGACCAGCACGTAGTGCAAGTCTTTGGCAACTCGTGGTAAAGGTGAGACAAGCTCTGATTACTATTCTTAGTATTTACCCTTAATGTAAAGCACATCTCCTTGAGGAGATGTATGATGCTATGCATTAAAGGCAAGGTGCCACTACCCAGACCGGTTTCGACCTTTATTGAGGTCTCATCAGTGGTAGCCAAGCTTAGAAATACCAAGGTTTAAGTAAAACAGAGTTTATAAATATTTTACCAAAACATGTTACCATAAGGTGCTTTGACCTTATTAAATAAAAATCTCAGGATGAGAGATACTAAGAATAGTGATCAGAACTTATTCCACCTTTACCACAATTTCCCTAAGACTTGCACTACGTGCGGGTCACCCAGACTTGCACTACTTGCAGCTGCAAACTTGAATTATTTGTCTGTTTGCTTACTTGGGAAATTGATTAAAACCAGGCTTATATTTAAAATAGCTTGGTATCTTTAATGTATATTATACCCAAGGTAAAAAAAAACTTTCTACATCTATCTCTCATCCTGAGACTTTTGAATGTGGAAGAAATGTGAAAGGAATGAGAAACAAAATTGTTAGTGTGATAAAAAATGTTCGATTACGATTATATATATATATTTTATCCAAAGCAGAAGATGAGCTCGCCACTTCTAAATCAAGATGCCACCTGTCGAGTAGGCTGCAACAAGATATGATATGCTGCGAAATGGTCTATATGGCTACCACTCTGTGGTTTTTATACATCTTTTATACATCTTTCCGCGCTCTATGCGGAATAAATGGCTATAAAGGAAATATATGATATCGTATTCATCACTCATATTTTTGTTGATATGCATCCATCATTCTTAGATTTAGTAAATTTTACTCGTGTTTTTCCAAAAGCAGCCTTCGCGTGATTCTTTATAAGCACTGAAGACTGGGAGGGCAGGAAAGGAGGGCATGATAGTGTTGGAACGTACATTCTAGTTTCGAATCCGCCATTTTGTTGTAACGTACTCTTATTAATAAAATCTATTAATTGTCAATTGATCACTAATACAAATATAGAGAAATTTATATTTATATTGCGCCACCCTATATTTAGATTAGTCTATATAAAATAGTAGAATCAATTTTCAATTAAATTAGCAGTCTCCTTACTCATTCAGGCCGAATTTAATATTTTTCACTTAAGGCTCCCGCTAGATTCGAATTATTTATGAACGGTGCAATAAAAAAGAATCAGGCAAACACAGTATTGAAATTAATAAAATAAAACATTTAATATAAGGTTATATGACAAATACATGAATTCCACTTCTAAAATGAGACATCACAATTAAGTTAGTACATCGGGTCAAATCATTCATATTAATTCAGTCTTCAAAATCTTCACATGCAAGTGTCACAGTTTTCTCAATCACAAGATACCTTACTCAGATTAATACAACAGAATTTCTAGTTTAATTAGTTTGCTCATACTTCTCAGTTATACTCCACACTTAACTCTCAGCTGGCACTTATCATATCATTAAACACGGCAGATATTATTATTATTATTATTATTATTATTATTATTATTATTATTATTATTATTATTATTATTATAAAAACCTCCATGGAGTCAAGACTCATCGCGGGAGGTCCACTGTTATACACACAGTTTATCATACTGTGCCTTAAATATATTCACTGTCTCTGCACACACCACACTCTCGGGCAAAGCATTCCAATCACTCACCACTCTCCATGCAAAAAACCTGCTCCTCACTCCCTTGCTCACACCCTCCTTATACAGCTTCCAGGAATGACCTCTTGTTCTCCTGCTATCCTCACCCATTCTCTGCAAAACCTCCCCGACGTTAATCTGGTAATAACCACTCAACAGCTTATATGTCTCAATCATATCCCCCCTCCTCCTTCTATCCACCAATTTATGCAAATTGCATTTTGTCAATCTGTCTTCATACTCTACATTCCAGAGACCAGAAACCACCTTAGTCAATCGCCTCTGAACTTTTTCCAACGCAATTTCATCTTTTTGAAAACCAGGTGACCAGATCTGTGCACAGTAATCCATATGTGGCCTGATCAAAGCCTTATACAAAGGAACCATAACATCCTTACTTCTACAAGTCAATGTCCTCCGCATCATTCCCATTATCCGCTGTGTTGTCTTCACTATTTTAGTAACATATCCCCGAAATTTTAGGTCCTTGTCTACAATCACTCCCAGATCTCTCATTTCCTCTACCTCTTCCAAGATATTCGCACCGATTGTGTACTTTACATCCCATCTCTGCTTCCCAAATTTCGAAACCTTACACTTTGAGACATTGAATTGACATCCCCACTTATTTACCCATTCAGACAGTGTATTCAAGTCCTCTTGCAAAGCTACAGCATCCACACTACTCCTGCTAGCTCTCCCCAACTTTGCATCATCTGCAAACAACTGCACATCACCATTCAGACCTCTCCAGATATCATTTACTTACAAATTAAACAGCAATGGACCCAAAACAGACGCTTGAAGTACACCACTAGTAACTTTCCTCTTCTGGGATATCGCTCCTCCAGAGACAACTCGCTGATACCTATCAGACAACCAATCTCCAATCCAGTGAACCAATCTACTGTTCAGCCCCATCCGTTCCAATTTAATTACCAGCTTGTCATGTGGCAATTTATCAAACGCCTTTGCAAAATCTAAATATACCACTGTATATGCAATACCCTTATCCAACGCATTTGTCACTTTATTATAAAAAGTAAGCAGGTTGCTAAAGCATGATTTTCCTTTAGTAAATCCATGCTGGCCACCAAAGAGTATTTTTCTGTTGTCAACCCAATTCTGAACTTTATTCCTAACTAACTTCTCTAATACCTTGACCACAACTCCAGACACACAGACTGGTCTATAATTCAAAGCCTTACTCTTATCACCTCCCTTATGAATTGGAACAATTTTACCTTCTTTCCACTCTTTTGGAACTTGACCCAGTGAGAGACTCATGTTGAAAAGATATACAAAAGCTGTTGTTAACTCTCTGGCACATTTCCTCAAGACACGTGGTGAAATAGCATCAAGTCCCACAGCCTTATTTACATCAAGTCTATTCAATTCCTCATATACCTCCTGTTCACTTACTAACAGTTCCTCCTCCTCCTCCTCCTCTTCTCCCACTACTTTCAAGTTCTGCATGATGTCACATTCGCAAGAGTGAAATACCTTTAGAAATTGCTCATTAAATATCTCAACTATATCCTCCGCAGCGGTTATCATTCCTCCGTTTTCACCAATCAATCCCATTCTAACATAATCATTCTTTCTTCTACTGGCGACATATCGAAAAAAACTCCTTAGGATTTTTTTTGGCCGCTTTAGCTAACTGCTTCTCATACTGCATTTTTGCTACCCTTATCAAGCTAGTCACCTTCCTCGCCTGCTCTTTGTACTTCTCATGCAACTGATTGTTATATATACTCATTTTGTGTTTCTTCCATAATACCTCCTTCTTCCAGATTGCATACCTTATCTCTTGATTCATCCATTTTACACCCACTCTGTTTACCCTCTTGACCCTCGGAATACACTATTATTTCAAGGCAAATTATTTTTAACTTCTAACTTCGGCGATATGCCACAGTAAATGTTAGAATGAGCAAAATGGAACTATCACTCAAGTCTTCATACACAGAAACAAATAAAATATGACTGTCCTTACCGGAATTAATCTTCAGCACGTCAGATTTAATGTGAGTACATCTTCAAATTATATTTATTACACCTATGGAACACATTTAAAAGGATTCTTCAAGGTCCTAACTAGAGACTATTATTTGTCGCACTTCACAACTCTCGGACGGCAACTATAGGATAGATTGATATCCTTGTTTACTACTTCACAACAAATTAAGCTCCGTACAATTCTTCCTAAAAGCAATATAGAAATAAGTAGTAATTCTAAGCTAACTGGATCTATTCTGAATCCTTCATTAACCTTCCAGTCCTTTAATTATCCAAATACGGCACCAAATCCCTATTAATGCCACTGCTGACTTTTTATTTACTTTCATCCCCTTGCTTATATCCTTCCTTTTTCTCGCTTCAAAACTTCTCTCTCCTTTTTACTCTTATATTACCCTCATATATTTTTCTCTTCTCTCCTCGTTATCGAAGCTCACAGTCTACCCACGCGCGTTCCATTTTATTTCTCTCTCCATGGCAACGAACAAAACGTAAACATTCGCGTTAATGTTACATAGGGCTATACTTGTGTCCTATGACTGTAGCCTGTGCGTTACTAAATGTTCAGATGAGCACGGGCAGGAATTTATTATTATTTACAAATGGGTCTAAAAACTTAAACTCTCAACGTGTTAAAAACTTTATTACCAACGAAATGAAAAAATGAATAATACTGTTAACAAATATATAAACAAATTCTATAAGTATCAATGGAATAAGCAGCAACTTATTGGCATGCGCAGATGATTACATATCTAACAAACTAACTTGCTTCTAATTTCGCTTAGTCGACTAAGCTTTGGTCTGTTCGACAAGCCTTTTCTCTATATCTCGTGTTCATGATCACACACCTGCATATGAGAAATCTCCTAGCCAACTGTACAAGACTTCAGTTGCAGCTTAAATTGTGCTGCCAAATCTCTTTTTTTTAGATCACCTGATTTTCATTTCGACTATCATGATGGCAGGGTTGCTGCAGACGCGTAGAGAACCTTCAGCGATGTTTGTTGTTTAGTGTGAATTTTGACGGAGACACAGTAAACAACACCGTCTCTTAAAGAATTGGACGAAAGATGCCACATTCAGGTATTTTCAAGCATTCTCCTGTCACACTTCTGCTCATTCAAAGCAGTCAAGAAACTCATATAACTAAATCAAGTCGAAACTTCAGAAGTCCAAAAAAATTTATTGTTGGCACGGAAATATGGTAGGATGATATCTCATCGATCTTAATCAAACAAATACATAAAACTATTTCGTTATAACTAAGAAGAAAAGCCAAAACGGCTATTTTTTCTGGCGAGGTTGATAAGTTAAGGGGATAAAAATATCAAGAATAGTGAAGGATCTTGCTCCACCTTTGCAACGAGTTGCCGTGGTGTGGCACTACCAAGTGGTCACTTACTTGGATCCGCCGACAGTTCGTCGGCATGAAACGTTCAGATCGTAGTTTTCGATCGTAGTTTCGCTTACTGGCTGAAAAAACAATAAGGGATTTTTATCCCCTTAACTATTTTGTTATATTGACAGACAATCCCGGCCACTTCGTTGTAATTTTAAGCAATCAGCACGACTAAATGGGATTCATGCAGAATCCAGTATGCGCG
Organism: Typopeltis vanoorti; assembly: GCF_054136105.1. Taxonomy (NCBI): domain Eukaryota; kingdom Metazoa; phylum Arthropoda; class Arachnida; order Uropygi; family Thelyphonidae; genus Typopeltis; species Typopeltis vanoorti. The sequence goes on from NC_143550.1 coordinate 161,227,432, forward strand.
GGTGATATCCAGTCGATTATTATCAGCGCATGTTTCATACAGCACATTGCTGGGCGGTTTGAGTTCTGCGGGATTAATATTAAGAGTTAATTACTCGATGAAAACAGGTCAGTTCAAACAGAATTTCTATAGAATATTTAATTCGATTCGGTACAAAAAATTATCTGTTTGAAAAACCACCTATGGGAATATGTTTTGATATTTCGGTTGATTTCTTTTATGTGAATTTGTTTCAGCATTCACGCGGGCTTTTGGTTTCGACAGAACTCATAGTTCTTACGGATTAACAAACCCCTAACACAAATCGATCTTAGAAGTGTGGCCGATTTCACGTTATTAATCCTCCTTAAAAACTGTTTACCGATAGCAGTTCAAAAGTGGTTTGAAATCTTCTTTTCTTTCAAAACTGAGGGAAGGGGGGGGGCAGTGAAATAATTTTTCCTTTTTTTTTTTTTAAAGAATTACCTCCCATATCGGGATTTGATATTCCATCACTTTCCTTCATTTTTGCTCCTCATTCCTTTTTTTCTCTAATCTCATAGATGGCGCTGTAAAACCCTGCATGGAAATGAGATTTCTAAAGGTTATTGTTAGACAACATACAAGAAATATTATATGCCTTACGCAGAAGTTGTTTACATCCGTGCTTTCTTTTCTATGCATAGTTTCAAATTACAAACCTTAAATGAATAGCATGCAACACACACACACACACACACACACACACACACACTGCTGAACATTTTTGTAAAATACATTAACGCTAATGACAGCGCTATAAAGCACATTATAAAGAATGTCATTACCAGTGGCCGCTCGTGGCTTGAAATCGTGGGATTCTGCAATATACATACATATACACACGTATACACTCAAAGTACAGTGTATACGTGTTTGGATAAAATGTCAAAATTATGATAAAAATTAAAAAAATTAAACATGAAAAAATATTGTTCTTTAGCGATAAAATTATTCAGTTCGGTATAATTCAAAATTACTTTAAAATAAAATATATTCTTCTTGTTTTGTTTCATGAGAAAATATTGTTCATTATCGATAAAATTATACAGTTTAGTATAATTCAAAATTAGTTTAAAATAAAATCCATTATCATAACCCCAATAATGTTCTAAAATAAAAACTATAACAAATGTTATGTCTTTAATTGAAATGTCCAAATATTTAAAGAGACAGATATTCTACTACTGGCGCAAACTGCATATAAACAATAGTGGAACTGCGCGAGGACAGTGCCGCATAATGCTAATAGCTCGTATCTCACTATGACGTGCATATGTTTGCGCGCGTAATGACACTGTGGTAAACACTGTGCTGCTAGCTTCCTTTGCCCTCCTAAGTGCTACAAGATGGATTTTTATTACTTTTTATGCCAAATAAGAGAATTGTATAGGATTGTTGATGATAAAATTAAATGTTACAAGGAAATATAAATAAATTAATAAATAGATTTATATATCGAGAAAATTGGGGGTGCTGCAGTTCCTTAGTACCTATGCGCGAGCCACCCCTGGTCATTACATTGCTAAGTATTCAACTAAATGTTCGAATGTCCTTTCAGATTTCTTTCTTTGAGAAGTAAAATGTCAATCATTTAAAACCAGAAATATTTATTTCCGGATTAATTTTTTGCTTACAAAACTGCAAAAACAATTCTGAGAACGTCCCTCCTTGAGTACCTTCGAGGGCAAATTTCACAGCGAAAGCGCTTCTAATGGTGGTCATCTGATCTGTCAGGGGGTTCCTGAAGTACAGAATCGGAATCTGAAAATGAAAAATCATTTCATGAGGAAAAGAATTTATTCATCTTCTTGAAAAAATTACTTAAATAAAATATAAAAATAATAAATAAAAGAAAAAGAAAAATAGCACTTATGAAATCATAAGCTTTCCTATTACATATAAGACTTCTTCATTTCTGGTAAACCATGCGCTTGGACCTTTATTTGCCTCCTCCCCTGTATTCCTAGTATTTTGCTCTCGAAATTAGTTTCCACAGTAATCGTACTATAATCATTGGTGTCTTCTTAAAGAAACACCTTTTGTATTTAAGAAGTAAACTTAAAATGCCGCTTTTTTAAATGTAGTTAGACAATAACTATTTCCGCTGTGATATAAATGAAGAATTTTTATGAGAAATATCAAACATGAAGGAGTTGGAGAGAAATTATCTTTTTTCTTTAAAATATTTACAAACATTTGTAATTGCGATTTCCTTTAAAAATATAAACTGTCTTTGGGATCCAGCATGCAGCTTGTAGCATGGCACGCAAAAATATTACCTTTTTCAATTTTTTTTTTTTCAATAAAAAGCATTGTAAAGAGCAAAATCACTGTACTCCACTTTGCTGTCTCAGTAAACTGGTGATAACTCGCTCTCAAACTCAGGATATATTCTGTTTTTGTTGTCAGGGAAACATGGATGCATCAAGTCTCACATTAAACATTTAAGTTCTAAAGTGGACCTTTAAGAAGATCTTTAACTAATGCTAAATTGACTGTAAAGAACACTTTAAAACTTAAAATTTAAACGTCACAAATAATTAAAATAAAAACCGCTAATAATTACTGAAGATGGTGGCATGCAAAACAAGTAGAGTACAGAATAGGAAAGAAAAAAAAAAGAACAGCATTTTGGATATCAAATAAAGCACAACTTAAGTGCAAGATATCCGACACCAAAACATTCGATGAAAAAAAACATTCGAAAGCTTTCGGTATCGCTCTGAGTTTCTTCAAATTAATGTATACAGTTAGCAAAAAATGGATGATTATAAACAAAAGTAGAAAATGAATGACCATTCAAGCAATAAACGAAAGGAATGATGCATAACTCCTTCAAAATCAAGATTTCATTAACCAAAAGTTTGTGAACAATACTAGTATGGATCTAAAACTTCAAAATGCGTTTTGATTTAGCACTCTTATATAATTTTGTGTTGAGATGGTGTTCTTAAGTCGATCCTGTCGAAGCCATCTATAATTGTTGGCGTAGCGAACACGTCAAAAACTACTGAAATAAAGAAAATATCTTGAGAATAATCTCCTAATATTGTATGTGTTTTCACTGCATTATGAATTTTAAGCATACAATTCTTAAATTATATTTCTCACGATTTCTGTCTCTTAAAAAAATTACCAACATAGTAAGGAAAGCTAAATCAGATTATGAAAAGACCTTAGCCAAGTGGGTCAAAGGAAATACAAACGAATTCTTCCGCTACGTAGCAGGTAAAAGGAAGAATGACTTTGGAAGGAAAACCTTAGTGGGCGCTGAAGGTATCGAGGTGACTGAGTCAGATATAACAGTAGAGTTACTGAGTGATTATTTTCAAAAGTTTATCACCGGAGTGAGGCTATTGCAGAATTTAAATGCAAATTGTGAAGTTTGGATGGAACATCAGCTCGTACCTGAATGTGCAAAGGGATTGTCAATGCCTCTTACTTAGCTATTTAACTTAGAGAGGCCGTAAGACTGCGGTAGAAAATGACAGAATAATCACCCTCTCGGGAGTGTGGTAAGCATATTGGAAAAGTTGGTTAAAGGCAGATTTCAGGAACGGGTGGATAAGAATATGATACTCTATGGGGGCCAACATGGTTTTGTTAAAGATCGATCATGCCTTAGTAACTTTTATAATATTAACTTTATTTATTATAATATTTATATAATATTTTTTATTTAATAACTTTTATAGCAGAGTGACAGCTGAATTGGACAAGATGAATGGCCTCAAAGTGATACTTCTGGATTTTACTAAGGCTTTTGACAAGATATCGTATGAAATACTCGTACGCAAATTAGAACAAATGGGGATGGATATTAAATTGGTAACGTGGATAAGAGAATGGCTCATGGACAGATATCAAAACGTAGCGTATGAAGAAGCAGAGCGTTCCATTTGAGCAGGTGACACCAGTGGCGTGCCCTAAGGCTCTCGGCTTGAACCGTTATTGTTTAATTTGTAAATAAATGATATAGGAAATGACTTCAACGGAATATTCAGTTATTTGCTGATTACGAGAGCTCGAAGGATGATTTAATAAGCTGGCAATATGGACAAAGGATACTGGATGCCATTTCAATGTGGAAACGTGTGGAAAAGTTAAGCATTTTGGGATTAAAAGATTACAAGCTATGTACCACAGTGATGGGAAGTACTCAAAGAGATTGATGAGCCTAAGGACTTCGGGGTGTTAGGGGATAGAAATTCGAAGTTAAGAGGGCATATTGCTAAGGTGTCCATGATAGCTCATAGGATTATTTAGTTATTGAAGAACACACTAACATGCAGAGATAAAGAAATTATTATTCTCTTTATAAGGTGCTGATACGTCCACATCTGGATTATTGTGCTCAGGTCTGGTCGCGTAGATTCCTTGGAAATAAGGAAATAGTAGAAAACATTCAGAGGTGAGCGACCAATTTAGTGAGTGGTGTAAGGAATGCTCCCTACATTGATAGACACTGGAAGTTGGGATTACAGAGGTTAGTTGATAGGCAGAGAAGAGGGGATATAATACGAACATTTAATTTACTAAAAGGTTTTATAAGATTCATGCAGGGGAAATATTTCAGCAATGGAATAATGGTGGAAGTACTAGAGGTTATCCCAGGAATTAAGTAAGGGTGTGGTTATCAAGGGTGTGAGGATTAGATTTTTCGCTCAGAGAGTGGTGAATGAATGAAATGCATTGCCTGACTCAGTTGAGAGTGCTGCATCTATTAATGAGTTCAAGAAGAAGTACGATAGATATTGTGTTGATAGTTTGGTTCTCCAGCGATGAGTATTTTGACACTATGGAGATATCCGTATAATAATAATAATAATAATTTTTTTAAATTTCAAATTTTTATTATTATTCACATATAATATTTACAATATATACTTACATACAAATCTGCATGCAGATATTTACACTTAGAGATAACATATTTTTTTTAAGATAATATTTTTTGCGTACAAGTACATTACATTACAATTTGGCTTTTAATGCATTTCAGTTCCGAAACTACAGCACTTTAATGTAATAAATGGATTTTTTTCCCTTCTGTTGATCTTGGTTCAGATGTAATGTATCATCCTGCATCCTCGAAGTTTTTTAGTAAGCTTATCTGAAGATGACACTGATTAGTTATTGTTTATTGGTTTGATTGCTGTGTTAGAAGTGGGTCGATGTTTGAGAGATCTGATCAAAATGAAATTGCTGATATATTCTGTTATTACATCTGTTGGATGGTTCCCATTCATTTGTTGTTATGATCTTCTTTTTAATCTAACTAGAAGTCTTTTTTTCACTGAGACAGCCTATCTAGGTCTTCTGAACATTTGATTTGTATCGACTTAGAAGTTTGTGACTTCCTCAAGAATATCTTAGCATCTCTAGTCCACACAAAAATTGGTCATTTGATTCTGTTTTCCTTTTCTTGCATGGTTCAACAGTTAACTATTCAGATAGGAAGATTGGTGTATGGTCCTGATGCGTTCAAGCCCTTGGCAACTGGTTTTTGCATTTTGCTGGTTTTTATGAGGATTGTCTCTTGTGGACTTGCTTGTAAGATGAACTATGACTGGTATGGGTCGGCGCAAGCCTTGTTTTTTGTTCTTCCAGGGAATCCGATTTACGGCCTGAAAGTTGTTATTCTGAACAGGATGTTAATTGCTTGGCCTGATGTTCAAACTATGTCTCTGAGGTTTCCTGTTGGTGCAGTTTTGGGAAGACCGTTTATGACAAGATCTTCTTTACATTGTTGCTGATTTAAAAGTATGTTTATAGTTTTTGGGAATTAAGTTCTTGACGGAGTTCACATGTTTCTTTCATAAAATTATGTTGCCTGTCAGTTAGTACGTTAACACTAGTTTTGATGTCTTTTACCGTTTGCATGACTTCTTCCACTGCTAACTTATTATGTTTAACAAAATCCTTACATTCGCTAGTTTATTTATTTATTAATTTTTGTTGTTGTTATTATTTTTTGTTTCTTGTCCAAGAACTCTTTGATAAAAAGTTCTTATACAAGATCTACTAAGCTGGCTTTTAATGACTCTAAACCGCTTTCTATTAGTATATTTAGAGAACTCAAATTATAGGACTCGCCAGTAATTTTTTGTCAGTTCATTTAATTATCTGATTCATTCTCCAGTATAACCGGTTATATCGTAGGTGTCAACATTTCTTTGTTCTCCCTGCAGTATAGGCATTACATTCCTCGCGTTTTGAATTGGAGTTACGTTGCCAGGTTGTTTCTGAAAGGCTGGAACATGTAAAGTGAAGATTTCGAAGGCATTTCTTGCAGGTTATATGATTTCCGTCGAACAGTAGTAGATCCTTCATGTGTTTGTTGCACTTCATGACTCACCTTTCTTCTCTTGAGCAATTGTAGTGTGACTGTGAAGATGGCAAAGTCCTTTGTTCTTCGCTTGTTGTGATGGTCCACTCTGTTCAATTTTCTGCACTCAAAATTTGGATTCTTCTTAGCCAATTTCGATGAATTTTGTATCACTGACAAATAATAATAATAATAATAATAATAATAATAATTTTAAGGATTTGTATAGTGCCATCCAGGGATATAATACTGCGAAACTGCAGGAATGTATTATGCATCATTCGAAAGTGATATTTGAGAGAGAAAACATAAAGTTGTTCCAAATTTATCCACTAGGGGCGTTGTGAACATAAAATAGGAATGTATAAATCCCACAACTCGCCAGGTTTGTTCATTCGTCGCTTGGAAGAAATGGGATTGTTGGGAGTTAATGATTATGTGAAGGGATGAGGTTCACTTTCACTTGAACGAAGCTGTGAATTTCCCACAACTGTCGGGTATGTGCTATGCAAAACCTGCATGCAATCCAACAAAAATGCCTTTGCACTCACCCAAAGTTACTGTCTAGTAAGGGTTTAACCCTTGGTTTTTCATCGGACCATTATTTTATTTTATTTTATTTTATTTATGTTTTTTTCAGGGTATTCTCCAGCGGGGTCCTGTGACCTACACAGTTACCTCTGCCGAGATGTATCGCGATATTATAAACAATTTGGTTGTCCCACCGCAGTGCCTCCGCATGGATTCAGTCATTTTCATGCAGGATCGGTCCCCTTCACACATCTGTCGATCCGTACACAGTATTGAAATACACATTACAATAATTTGCAGTCTATGATTATGAGGATTAGTTGAATGAAGCGGGCTAATCCCTCTTACTTCGAAGTAAGAGGGATTAGCCCGTATAATATTAGCCCGTATAATATTTTCCTGTATAATATTTCTAATTTTGTTAGGTGGCTATTTGATGTGTTTACATAGACTGTTATGCCGTGCCTGGGTAGAGATTCACAGATATCGTGGTATAGGAGTTTATTATTATTATTATTATTATTATTATGTGACACCTCAGATGGAATCATGTGATTTACTTGTAAGAGTTTTGCTGCGATGATGCGGTGTTTAGTGTGTAGGTAATCTATATGTTTTGTCCATTTAAGGTGGCAATCTATGCAAATGCCAAAGTATTTTGCATGTGTTACGGGTTTGATTTCGGCGGACATCGGCAGGTATTTTTGTTGATAATGAAGTGGTATATGTGACAGTGTAGCGATAGTGGTGCGGGACGCGAGATTCTCGAATTATGTAATATTACCATCTTGGTGCCGTTTATTACAATTGAGTTTTGGTAGAAGTATGTTGTGATTTCATTTGGGTCTTCTTGTGCTTTGGCGACAGCCATGTTGATGTCTGTGTGAATTGCTAGTGGAGCGGTGTCATCTGAAATATTTGACTTCGTGTGGCCAGGTTCTGAACATCATTAATTAATGTATATGTTGAATAGAGTAGGTGATAATATTGCGCCTTGTGGGACACCGTGTTTTTATTGTGTACCCCGACTGCGACATGAGCCTATTTTTGTACTTGTGTTCTGTTTAAGAGATAGTTCCTAAACCAGGTATGGATGTTCCTCTTATCCCGAATGAATGTAGTTTAGTCAGTAGTATGTCATGTTCATTTGTAACAAAAAGCTTTGGTTAAGTCAAGCAGTATAAGGACAGTGTACTTGTTTTTATCGAGGGCTTTGTTCATGGTGTCGGCGATGTCTTCTAATAAGTTGATGGTGCTTTTTGTTTTCTGAAAGCCGTATTGGTTTTCAGAGATAATGTTGTACTTCTGTAAATAGTCCTGTTGTCTGGTGTGAGTTATTTTTTCTAGAATTTTTGAAATGTACAGGTAAGTTAGTTATTAGTCTGCGGTTCTGAGTATCAATTCTTTTATCATGTTTGTAAATTGGCGTAATTATCGGTGTTTTTAGTTGTTGTGGAATAATGGCTGTGTGGAATATTATGTTCACGAGTCTCAAAAGTATTGGATTTATTTGTTAAAAGAGTGTTAACACGACGCTACCGGCCAGGACGTATATACACGTCCACCTCACCAAGGATGCGAAGTGCATATTAAAATTGTAATACCATTGATATTACATTAAAATGTATGATGGATACGAAGCTTTTGACGATGCATATTTGATCTTTAATGGCCGGTAAGCTGGTTAAAAGGTCTGCGAGTCTTATTTTGTCTATTCCTGGTGTCGTCTTTGTTTTAGTTGTAAGAGTGCTTCCTTCGGTTCCTGTTTTGTTACAGGTGGAAAATACATAGTTTGCTGTTCACTTTATGTTGGTAATTTTTTGTTGAGCGTTTGTAGATTATATTTTTTGAGTTGTGTGATATTGTTTGTGAATGCGTGTTTGAATAAGTCTGCTAGTTCCTCTTGGTTTATATTCTGATCGAAGCTTTTTTCCAGTAAAATCTTGTGCTTAAGTTTTCTTTTTTCGAGTCAGTAATTCGTTCAGTACAGCCCATGTTTGCTTCTTGTTGGGATTATATTCTGTAAATTTTTAGAAGTAATAGTGTCTGTTTGCCCTACGAATTTTTGTTGTTGATTTCTTGTGTTTTTATACAATCTTTGTAGTTGAGTGTTACTGGGTTACTTTTTTGGTCTTTTCTATAAATATTCCTTTACAGTAATACACTTTAGAATATCACCGTTTATCTAGGATTATTGTCTGTTTATCGCCTCGTTTGTGTATGTTTTGTTGCGTTTTTTATATATTTCTGTGAGTATTAGTTGCAAGTTAAGTTTATGTTGCATTGACTTAGTATATCAAGGTATGTGTTTGTGGTTGAAGAAGTGTAGTCAAGAGTATTTATATTAATGTCTCCTATTAGGAAAAGTGAGCCCATGTGTTGTACGAGTAGGTAGCATTGTGGCATTTATCAAAGAAAATTACAGTGTGATCGAAAAACAAACTCATTTAGAACATGCGGAAAGAATAATTTTGGAAATAATAGCAAATAGCGACAACCATAGCATCAAATACACAACAAACATAAATAATAAACAGTTAATTGTGGAAGAAGCGTGGTCAAGGGTATTTATGTTAATGTCTGCTATTAGGATGTGCCTGTGTGTTGTACGGGGTTCAATGCCGCTTAGCCATGATTCTAATTCATGTAGAAAGCTGAATGGATTATTATCTGGGGATCTGTATATTATGTTTATTGTGTATTTGATGCTATGTTTGTGGCTATTTGTGATTTCCAAAATTAGTGTTTCCGCATGATTGAAATGAGTTTGTTTTCCGATCACACTAATTTTCTTTGATAAATGCCACAATGCCATCCCCTCTTTTGTTTGATCTGCATAAGTTGTAGGTTTGGTGATTATTAATGTTGCATGCGTAAATTTCTGTGTCGTTTATTGCAACTTCTGTCAATATTAGCGCATCTATATTTGTCAAGGTGTAGTTGAGCAGTGTTATCAATGTAAGCCAGTGTTTCTCATGTTTGTGTATGATAGTGAAGTCGGTATTGGTGGAAATGGTGTCTGTCCATTTCTTCAAAGAGTCAAAGACCTTGAAATTTACATTGTCTGACTGGATATATTCGCCTAGATTTGAGATCTCCATTATATAGTTTTTAAGTAGATTTTAAATCTTGTTCTTAAGGATGTAGAGAGTTAATGTTTTATAATGGTAGGCTGTGTAGGTCGGATTCTCTTGCAATTGTATAAACTCGAGTGTTTTCATTCTGTCTCCTAAATATCTGTGAATCCTTAGTCCACAGGAATTTGTAGTTTTTCTCTGTTTTAGTTTTCCTTGACTGGTATAAAACATTTTTAAAATATGGAGTACAGTATTCAGATATATAGATTGGTGTTGGGAGTTCCTTGTCAGTTAGGATCGATGTTGTCGGCCTGGTTTTCTTGTTTGCTACAAGAATCCGGCCTCTCAGACCTGTGCTGGCAAAACGAGCGATGATTGGTGGTGGTCTCTGTTTATTTTTTTATGGACCTCGGTTAATAGAGGCGATATCTGTGGTTGTAACTAGAACGCAAAGTTTGGTGCCCATCAGTTGCACTGTGTTGCTTAAGTCTTCTGTCTTTTCTTTCGGTATTCCTTCTGTTTGAAGTTCCTTTTTTGTTCTTTTTGTAGTATGTGTTCGATTTGGTATTTCATGTTGTTTATCTCTTTCCGCAGTTCTTCATTTTCGCGCTTAAGGTTTTCTGGTGTTTATCGCTACAGTTCATTTCGTTTTTATGTCTAGCAAAGTTCCTAACATTTCTTCAAAGGTCACGTTATTGAACTGTACGTAATGTTCATACTCCTCAAATTTTTTGTTAATTTGTTGAATGTGTGTATTTAGCAAGTCCTTAACCATGAGTTTGAATGAATCAAAGCTACCTGTAATTTTAGGATCAGGAAGGGGGGGGGCTTACCTTGATGCACGTCGTTGCTTTTGCGTGGTTTCTGTTCTTTGTTCTTCATTTTATCACGGCATTGCAAACAGCGCCATTCGGTCCGTTTCGCAGCGCCTTTTGCGCTCCAGGTGTTTTCTGAGATCCCAGAACATTGGTAACGTTGTCTTCGTTCACAACCAGAGCAATGCGGCCCACCCTGTTTGTCGCATAATGGATTATTGCATTGTTGCAGCTCATTGTAATTGACCTTTGGACTTTCTTCCCTTTAGCCACTGTAGTGCGACTTTTAAAATGGCAACGTCCTTTATTCTTTGTTGCTTGGTGACAGCAATTCACTTCTGATTTTCAGCACACAAAATTTGGATATTACTTAGCCGATTTCTATGAATTGAACGTCCCTGTCTTCAGCGTAACAAGTAGAATTAAATAGCAGCACTTTCAAATTAAAAATATGAGTTAACACCCACTTTAAACCTATGAAAACGGAAGCAGCGATAACAGCGTGCATGTATCCATTTGCCTAAACAATACCCTCTATTAATAATAATAATAATAATAATAATAAAATAATAATAATAATAATAATAATAATAATGACAGTAATATATTATATGTCCTAGTGCTTAAGCTGATATTTTTCCTAAAACAGTACTTTTCATATCGCAGTTTGATATTCCTTCTCTCCCCCTTTATTTCCTCTTGTCAACCCCCTTTTGTCCTCTCGCAGAGATGTGCACAAGAATTACACGCAAAACATGCTCCATCAGATTCTGCTTTGAAAACGCAGAAGGAAGATTATGTTCCTTAAATGGCAGTTGATTAATTCAGTACTTCCTTTATGGGTGCAGTTTTAACATCGTACAAGCTTCACTTTAATAGCAAGTCATTCTACTATACGGGAAAGGTATTTTAAATATGAGCAATTTTTAATAAATATTAACGACAGAGACAAACAGTGCTGCATATTTTATAAATGTAAAATAAAAATTAAAATTAAAAACCTTCTAGAGCCTGTGTAGCTCAGTGGATGTGGCGTTTGCACACCATCGCGCTAGGCCGCACGAAGGAAGTCTTGGTTTCGAGTCTAGTCGGCGACTAGAGGAAATTTTTCTAAGCCTTTTTTCGACCGGTTCCCGAGTTAGTCGATCTCTGGCACGGGCAAGCAGGTTTTTCCTCCCGGAAACTCGGGTTTTTCGTCCAGTAAACTCAAGAAAATCGACCGTAGAACCCACATTATTTCAGACATTAAATATATTGTGTTAGGGTTAGAGACCACGAGATGGCGGCACATTTGAGCCGTCTCTCTTCACTGCGTACCGCTTAATTAGTGATAGCCTTGGGCCATCTGTCTCTGATTGGGTACCAGTGGAGATTGAACTGCCCACTCAGTCTCCAAAAGTTAGATAGGGCTAAATGGCCTCGCCTACTCCCGTATATACGGGAATAAAAAGGCGTTTAAAATAAAAAATATAACCTTCTAACAACCTATTAATTGTTAGAAGGTTTTATTAAGTATTCAGTGAAGTATTTGACTGTCCCATCGAATTTATTTGTTATGGGAGAAGAAAACAAGAACCAAATACAAAAGAAATAAATCTTTATTTTAGAATTTATTTTATTTTCACAAAGATGAAAAAAAAGAAAGCTACAAAAAAGGTCACTTGGAAATCCTTTTACCATTTTATAGCCATGGTTAACATTACACAGTAAAAATAATAAAGTACAATGCTATATATATAAAAAAGGCAGAACGTCTATTTGTGTACCAAAAACTGAAGCGAAACTGGAATTAGGAAAAACAAAAAAGTGAACACGAACTAGGTGATCTGTGATTCTCACTGATCGCTTCATTTCCAGATTATTTCGGCTTGAAAATGCACTTAAACCAACAGTAAACAAACAATAACATGCGTGTTTAAATTATATAACTGAAATGGGTTATGCACTGAATGCTATGGATCAATGCAAAAAGAAAAATAATTTTAACAAAACAAATAAATTTAAACATATCTTGAACTCAACATCAGTAACGTCTTCATGACTTTCATAACTAAGAGTGAGATGATGTTCTTTGGTGGTATACAAGACCTCGTTTGGACAAAAATTCACTGGAACATGTGTTGCAGCCAAACGTTTTCCGGACATCCTTGTGGGTTTCCATGTGACGTTTAAGACAATCAGCAGTTGAGAAATCTCTTTGACAAACTTTGCAATGGAAAAGATCTTTCTTCACATGCAACTTCAAGTGCAGTCTGAGTCGGCTCTTCCTTGAGTATCTTCGAGGACAAATTTCACAGCTAAAGATCTTTCGCAATTTCTCTTGGGGGTCAGCTGATCTGCCTGGAGTTATTGGAAGTGCAGAATCGGAACCTAAAAGTTAAAAAAAAATCGTGAGGGCGAATAATTATTCGTCACGAAAACATTAATGTTGAATTACGATAAAGTTTCTTATTATCAAGTAAGTGTCCCTTTGTGTGATGAAACCAAATGTCGTTAACTGACCGACATATACCATGAACCTTTATTCTATAAAGGAATTAGCTCAAAAAATACTTTTTACATATCGGGTTTCTTCAAAGCGACACTTGCTTGAGTTTTATAACTAAAATTTAGACGACCTCTTTTCATGAAAATCAACAATACTTTGGTTCTCATCATCTTCATTATCATTAAAGATTCTAACAGGCCGTTAAGCGCGCATGACCTCCTAGAACTCGTACTGTTAGATTTCGCAACGATTATTCGAGGATCAATTGGTTAATCCTACGCCTATAATCATGTATTCTGCTGGTCTGTTTACCTGATTGTGGGAATAAACATTACCAGTTTGCAGGGGGGGGGGAATCCCCCACCTCCTTCGACATTAACTAACTAGTCTTCCTGTTGAAAATCACTAATAATTGTTCCTTGAATCTTAGACGTGATTCAAACTTTAAGTCGTTCTGAACCAAGGGCATCGTCGAAAATGACTCAGTTACGAATTAGTGTTTCTACTGTAATAAAACTCAACCATTATTTTGGGAGATTTCAAATATGAAGAGATATTGAAATAAGATTTAGTAAAATTCACTGAGTTGATAGAGACCCATGTATTACACAACAAAGACAACGGGATGGTTATAGATGAAGGTCTTCGATGATCATTCAACATTTCACTTAGACAATGCAATATTGCCTGTTCATTCACATACTAGTAAGAAATCAATTTTAAATATTCACAAAGAAAATTTTGGACATTTATATGAAACGAAAAAATCACTAGTTGTGTTTATTTTCCTTTCGGTTCGCGGTTTTTAAATTCTGATTCTCACGATTTGTGTTTATTTGAAAGAAACAAAACACACCTTCCGTAGATCAAAAATGAAAACATTAAAAAGCATAAGATAACGCCTCAAATCTCTTATGGTTTTGAATACGGTTAAAGTGGAGCAGAATGCACTGTTCTGTGGTGTCTTGCTATGCCATTGTATTCCCTTTGTTAAGCATTAAGAGCGTTTCTTTTTTCTTAACATCTCTGGAGGGCGTGAAGGAAAACTGTTACACACTTGAGCCAAATGATATTTTTGGTCAAGTTGGCCGAAACGTTTTGTATCCACTCTCCAACTAACAGGTAGTTAAGTTTAATTCCGAGAGAAAGTGGACATTTGTGAAGGTTATTGCGTGGGAGAGGAATTTATTTCCATTGCCGGTTGAAACTATCATCATTCTTGATGGTCTGTAGTGGTTTGGAAAAAAAAATTCAACAGTTAGATTTTTAATTATTATTATTTTTTTTTTATTATTATCTTGCCTTTATAGTCTTACTGGGGAACTGTTGTAAATGTGTTATAAGTTTAGAGTAATTTGTGGGTACAATTCTTATATAAAAGTGTGATGCGTTGCAAACTCCTAAGATAGTCTTCTACGTCCAATGCAATGATCTAAATTATTTCCAAACAGAAATAAATAATTGGAATTATTCAACCCAAACTCTAAAAAGAAAAAGAAAAAAAACTACTGCGGTGTGTCTAAATAATATTAGAAGTACTTCAGAGGTGCTCTCAGAAGCAAAGAGAAAATCATTTATGGGGTTATATTCCAGTAAACGAAATTGCAGAGCACCAAGGTAATGAAATGATTATTGAATCGAAATAAACCAACAAACTTCCTAACTTACCGTGAAATTTCTTCTGATGACAGCCAAGATAGCGCTTGGTCTTAAATTGTTTATAGCACGAGCTACAACCAAATGTTTCACGTAGTTTCTCGTGTATTTTCATGTGTGTCTTGAGGTTACCAGCAGTGGAGAAATCTCTCTGGCAAACTTTGCAAGGAAACACTTCTCGATCACTCTTATGCAGTTTTAAGTGTCTTAACAGACTTCCCTTTTGGGTGTAAAGTCGTTGGCAGAAATCACAGCGATGCTTTGCCCAAGGCTTCTGTCGACGATGCAATAGAATGCATTGCTCATTGGAGGAAACTGGACCATCCCCTATAAATGAAACGAGTTTGTGTAATCAGAATGAACATTTTCAGAGAGCATGTTTGAATTGCAAGTTCAAAATTAAATAGGTATGTATATGAAATATTACAAAAAGCGAAAAATAATAAATTGTCACAGAAGTAAGATATTACATTCTTACTAAAGTTCATCGATGATTTTTGATGCTAAAATTGAATGAATTTATTATTTAACGAATATTTCGTGGGATCTTTAATTGCTTGCAATATCCATGCTCATATATGTGAATAATGTAACCTGTCGAAAGAAAACAAATAGTTAATAAGATCCACATCACTTTCTTACTACAAAAGACAGCACGTTTTCTTATAACAGTCCACAACTCCTTATCACCACACTAAGAAATATAAAATATTTTGAAGTAAAATGAAACGTGCATCGTTCAAAGAACTGTCTTTACATTTTTTCCTCAAGTGTTTTTCCAAAAGTGGCTACGAACCGAGACTGTGAACAGGTCGGTGTAAGTTGATCTGCACCAAAGGAAAATTGTATGAGGTTACGGTCTAAGTTTCCGAGAGGAATACCGACAACCCACAGTATATCTGAAAGAGGATAATAGGAAGAGATCAAGTTTGTTGGTAAATTGGAGGGGGTTGTTTGTTATTCTTTTTGGAAGATTGATGATCTAAGATAGATCGTTGCTGATGGATGAACACTCAGCATCGCTACCTGCTTGATCGTGAAACTGGAGAAGGGAATCCAATATGAGTTGCGGATATTGAAGTCCCCAATATCGATGGCCTTGTTACGTAGACTGCAAAACGTCGAGTTTCAGAGAGCTAAAGTTGAATTCTGAGTGATTAACGGAGTTTGGAAATCGATAGAGGGAGCATATGAAAAGGGAAGTGTGATTTGGTAGAGAAATATGTACCAAAGCAGATCAAACAGTGGAGATGCGAGGATTTGCCGTCTTTTACATGGATATTGTGCAACAAATAAAAGCAATAAATGGCGGGGGTTAGTAGAGAGTATACTTAAGCAATGAATAAACACCTTAACAGTAAAAGACTAACGCAAAGTGATAACAACATAAATAAGATTTATATCATTGCCTTCTCTCTCTCCACACGCACACACACGTTTCTAATTGTGCAATCTTCATTCTACACATGAAGTAGATATACTTAAAAAATTAATTCATTGGAAGTAACAGTTTTATATGGGATGAGATAGCTTGGGAATCTTTTTTTTTTTGTTCTTATCACAGTATCGATGCTGCTACGACATATATCTATCTCTCTTTTACAGTTATGCTTCAGCCTGAGATTATCCCTGCAGGAATTCAAGTCCGTAGTAGCAAACTGCACGAGAAGCTTTAGTCACTGATTTGCGGATACGTTGGTGGGGAGATCTGTGGTCGCTTCAAAAGTAAGGCTTGTGGCTGGTTTTTGCAGATATAAACTCGACTAAAATGTAAATGGCCATCTAAAAAAAAAAAACCGAGTAACATTATTGATCTTATGCACTAACACACGGTATAAAGAAAATGATCAATAATGCCAATTTAGAAATGACTCAAAGAATGAAAATGTTTTAAAAATTCTTCTACCTGAAGCACAGTTTCTTTGAAGATTCCTGGTGTAAACGAAGCGAAGGATTTAATATGACCAGTTTCCTGATAAAATACAACATACTATTTAAACGAAAATCCACTGCGAGTTTTACACGTATCAAGAATTAGCATGCAACGCGTAATTTTAACCTCGCCAGTTTATGTACTTTAGCTCCATCTATTAAACTGATTCATTGTAGAAATTGATTAAACTTTATTACCGAAATCTTGTTCTTCCTTCGCAGTCAAATGGTCTTATATATGTAGAAATTTTTTACCTTAGGTATATACTATACTATGTTAAAGATACCAAGCAATTTTATAAGCTAGTTTTTAATATATATATATATATATATATATATATATATATATATATATATATATATATATATATATATATATATATATATATATATATATATATATATATATACATATAAAGATTTTCATTAAAATCTTTATATGTTATCTCGGTCTTGGAGTCATTAAATCTATTTTTTGAAATATATATATATATATATATATATATATATATATATATATATATATATATATATATATATATATATATATATATATATACTGTATATATATATAATTATGGATTTATAATAATTCATTCTTTAAATAAATATAGAAATTATTTGGTTTCATCACTCTACAAAAATATTCCGTTCCATATCTTTTAAAAAAGATTTTTATTGTAATAATGAGAGAACGCATCAAAATATTGTGGACAGAATTTTTCTGTAGGAAAATTAGAGCACGAGCAAGACGACTACCATCATTATTTGGGTGGAGATTATTTCTGCATGAATGTTTTTGAAAATATAGTGCTTCCTAAATATATCTTCAATGAATAGTGACTCCGAGCAATATTTCTGTATGCAATTTAGTAAGTAGATGAAACTGGGAAACGTGATTACTAGGATCACGTGATAATTTATAATGAGAGAATACAGCAAAGTAAAAGAATACGAAATTATAAAAGTATTTGATGAATACGAAATTATAAAAGTAATGTAACTAAAAGAATATTGGGAGCCATGAAGAAACAATATTCTTCGTATGGTTAGAAAAGATTGATTAAGAGCATGTTTATTCCAGAGTTGTAAAAGAGCTGGCTCCGTCACATCTGAATCAAGTTGCAACGTTTCGAGTACGCAGCGAGGTTATGCTGGGAAATATCCTATTTGGCTACTACTCTCTCTTTCGCTCTGTGTCGTGATTGACAATCTTTTGAATATTGCTGCAGTCACCCGTCAGATTTCATCACTACATCTCCGAGGAGAATGGAGGGATCGTTCATATACGTACTTCCGTCATTCTACGATTCAGTAAATTTTAGTGATTATTTTTTTTCAAAATAATCTTCCCGTGATTCGTTTTAAGCACAGAACACTGTAAGAGGACAGCCAAAATGCAGCTAATTAGATCGTTTTCCAAGCCTTTCTGTGGCTGGTTCCAGAGTTGGCCGATCGCTAGAATGGGTAAGTAAGGTATTCGTCTCTCCGGAAAACTAGCATTTATAGCCGAGACGATGTTTTATTATCCCTTAGCCTCGTGGGGTTTCCCTGTCACTGGAGAGTGCGTCTATTTTGTGAGGTGGTAATGCATTTCTGTGCTCAGCTGAGATTTCCTGTGGTGGTGGAAGGAGATAACTGTGCTTCACAATTTTATTTCTGTGCTTTCTTTATGTAGTGGTTGAATTTTGAGGAAATGTTCTAATATTTTGTGTTTCTTGGAGGGACTGAGGTTATCTGTTGTTCTGTTTGTTTTCTTGAGAGTTCAGTGATTTTTAGTTTCCACTAAGCATCAAATGTTATTGACGATTAAGGAATAAGTGCTTTCTCGTGTTTCCAAGAAAGTGTCTTTATCATGTACGCATATGTTTTACTAGTGACTCAATCTGGAGTCTGAATCTTAGATTTCTTGAGGATTTAATGGTTTTTGTTAGTCTAGATTACTGGACTTGAACAAGACATGACAGCTGAGAAATACAGAACCATCTTGAAAGCATCCAAAGGAGAGGAAAAGAAAAACAGAAATATGCAAACACATAGCCACCACATAGATTTTCTTCACGTTCTTCAAACGGGAAAAAAAGAGGGCAAAGAAGAATAAGTGAGTGTGGCGAAAGGAAATCTTAATAATACGTATAAAATCAAACACTACCAACACCAGAAATAAACACAGTCCTCTTCCAATGAGATTTGATTACGACTTCTGCCCGTCCCCTGCATAACTTAGGAAACAATATCGGCCGACGATAACAAAAGGGAAATATTAAGATCTCCTCTCAACGTGAAAAACATCAGCCAAATCCTGCATTTTTTTTATCAACAAAAGTAACCAACAATGCAATGGAGTCTGATTTCTTGTAGAATTAACGAATTGTCTATTGTAACATTGGTTATTATACATAAACAAGGATGACACTGAGAAATACAGAAATAACTTCAACTTATCCATGGGAAAAAAGGTGCAGAATTAATTTCACGTAGTAGATAGAAACTCAACTAATATTCGAACTGTTTCCACCGTCGTTTCCGGTGGAGAGATTCCTAATTAATTAAACTAAGTTAAAACTCAATTAAGTTCAAAATCCTGCTGATCAGGATTTTGAACTTAACAAAGAAATTATTAACAATGAAACGGTCGACAAATTTTGTACCTTAGAAAATAAGAAAGATTGAGATTTTACTTTGAAATAGCACCACCGGAAATTCATTAATTTCCGGTATTGCTAATCAAAAAGGTGACATAAGAAAGAAAATATTTTTCCCATTGAAAGCATCTCCTGAATGAACGGTTCACTTGTGCTTGTTAGAAGAAAGATAAGATCGCCGTACAATTGTTCACTACGCGTCGGGAAACCTTTCACCTTTGGACTAATTTTCTTAATTAGTCCAAAGCACCTGCAAGTGCTTTGGACTAATTAAGAAAATTCTAAAGACGTCTGCAGAATTATGCCAAAAGCTACCATAAAATCTTTATATTATATCTCAAAAAAGACAAATGAATTGCACTCTTACTTTCACTGTGTGAGAAGCCGAAAACAGTTTAAAACTCACTTCTCCACTACTTAAAATCACCTTTGCACAGACTTATAAAAAAAAAGCTGTGAAAGTGGTATAAAGCCGATTGCTATAGTAACATCGTTACCTTACCTCTTTCGCAATCTGGTCGACAATGCCGCATCTTGCTCAGTGGATAAACTCAATCCTTTTTTTTTTTCTCTCTCTCTCAATTATGTTATTAACTTCTATAATTCAATCCATCTTAATCTGTTCCGAATAATTACTGCACCGACCTTTGAGAGTCAGCATGAACAGCGAAAAGAAATTGGGTCTGTAAATAGAAACCATTCGTGAAAATTAATAACATGAACAATCACGTGACATATATCAGAGCGAGTAGCCAATGGAATTCGATTAATGCATATTCCGGGATTGGCTCTTTTCCAAGGGATAAATTTTGTATCCCTTGGAAATCTTGACGTTTGCGGTTTTTCCTTTCTTTTTAGACATTACACACAGCAAAAATTACTTCAAGCCCAAAACGACACATATTTTAACAGGCTCTAATAATAACATTTTAATTAAACGGTTAGAAAAAGCTTAACAAACAACATAAAAAAGGAACACCTGAAAAACAAAGTCACCTTGTGTGAGAAGCCGAAAACAGTTTAATAAAAAAATAACGTAATTTGGAATAAAGCGTTTCTTGTGTAAATAAGAGATGATAATATTTTATGTGCCTCCGATCCTCGAAAACGTGTAACCATCGAGTGAATTAGTACTGTAGGCATTTTCACGGTTAACTAATAACGAAGACTCTGAAAAATCAGAATATAAAACTTTATTTATTTTTTTCAATCCATTGCAAGACTTCAGTAGGCTGAGCAGCGACATTAATCTCACATCAACACATCGTCACGCCGTTCACAAACGTCCATTCCACAGCGGAATTCAGCTTACAACTGTGGGACGTCAATGAACCAAGTGGATGTTTGACCTCAGACAGCCCAAGACAACCCACTATCACAACCATCAGTGAGGGCGGTAAATGGACAACAATGCTCACTTTGTAATTCTGTAAACCCCCCCCCCCCCCGTATTAATGACATTTCGAACACTCCAGCAAATTCTAATGAAGTGAACTTCGATTTGTTTTCTAATCAGCGTAATTTATTCTCGAAGTTTCTTCCTCGACTTCAACCCCGGTTCAGCGAGGAAGGAAAGACTCAATGATAAGAACTGACAAAGAATAATTTTAAACATATTCTTCGTTTGTTCTTAAGCCTTAAGTTTGTTGTATGTATGCATTTGTATTACATAAATTTAAACAACGTAACTCAAAGAAAACAATAATAATATTGTAAGTTTTAACATAATGTTTAAGAAGGATCCGGAGACTTTTCCGTGTTAATGGTTCTCTTTTACAAGGAAACGTTTCTCTTCCGTTCCTCTCTGAAGAATTGCTTTCGAATCAATACCATCGTTGCTGGAACCGACGAATCGCTCTGAAGTGAAGTTTGCCAACGAAGTTCTGTTCCATTTGTACGTTTCTGTAATTATCTGAGGATTCTTTAGGATGACATGGATGGCTTTTTCTCAATGCTTCTCGATGGATTCAGCTGAAGATGACATGGTCTGGATTTGGAAGTCATAGACAGGAACCTGAAATATAAATAAGATTAGGGAGAACAGTAAGGAAAATCTCCTTACGTATAATTTAATTTCTGCTAGTTGACAAGGAAAAGTGTACTCCAGTAAAGGATTACACATTTTTATAACTAATCACACCCACCACCACGACATACTCTAAGAATTCCCACCCTTTAACAGTAAAGAAATACTCCAAAATGTATTGGAAAATTAGTACAACCATCTATAGAAGAAAAAAAAACTGTATGTTTGAGTGACATAGCATATAATTAAATTATTCAGAAAACCCTCGAAACTGTGAATTTCCAAACACATAACATCACGATTCTTATCTCTAAATATCTCCCACAAGGCAATAAACGATCCAGAAACACCACGTGATGTTTCTGACAGAAGGGGGACCCAGCGAAATTCCAAATATTCCAAAATCAATAACAACAAACATTCACGTCACGATTCCATATCTTATCTTGATCTTGATCTGGTCAGAAGTGTCCACCAATCACGACACGATTCCTTATCTCTAATAAATCTTCCTTTTCCATTCAAAACAATAACGTCACTTATTTACAACTAACAAATGACGTCACTTATCCACATCTCATAACAACAAACATTCACGTCACGATTCCTTATCTTATCTTGATCTTCATCTGGTCAGAAGTGTCCACCAATCACAACACGAATCCTTATCTCAACCATCACCCATAATTCCATACGCGAACCAAAGCACAAGAACTGAAGCCATTGACACATATGCCCACAGGGAAATTCCTAACATTCCAATCTCTATAACAACAAACATTCACGTCACGATTCCTTATCTTATTTTGATCTTCATCTGGTTCAGAGTGTCTCACCGTTACATCATTGGGGGGGGGGGGGATGTATAGAGAGAGAGAGAGAGAGAGACATTCCGAAACGAAGCAAACCACAAATTGAGACCAGTGATACAATTCGATTAAATGTGCACGGGAATCTGCGGAAGAGGAAGAGAGATGAACAAGAGACTGCATTGTGAGTGAATACGATTAGCGACTTTGTTTATTTTTGCCAAACTATTTTAAGAATAAATAATATTAACAGTAAGCGATATTACTACTGAGTGCAATACAACATTAGAACGGATTTAGAAGAACCCTTTTTAGTCTCCGCAACCAGTTTCATTTCTTAATACCTATATTTATAGCTAAAGCTTTGGTCAGTTAATACCTTTGGAGCACATACTTATTATTATTACGATTATTTTTACCTGGCATGTTCATGGAGTCCAAAGACTCACTCTGGCAGTCCCACAAACATCGTTCAAAATATACGAATCATCCCTCCTACAACGCACCCAAAATTTTATCATCAGAGGCAAAAGGAGGAAGGAACAAAATTTGTTTTATACAATGCAATACAAATACATTTTTACAATGACAAATGTGTATAATCCCAAGAACATAAGTTCATCCGGGTTGTAAAATCAATGACAAGTACAGAAATCAATATGCAATGCATAATAGCACAGTGCACAAAAATGACCATATTTTATCTCCAAAAAACTAATCCTAATTCTAATGAGAAAATCAAGCTTCTAATCAGAAGAATTTAGGATTGCAATTAAATGCGAAACTATAGGTTAATGTTGTGCAAAAGTAATTACTCTGCGATTCGTGTTTTGAAGGATAGTCGATTCTTAATCTAATTAAACTGATAGCAAAGTTTGTCTTTAAAAGGAACAGTATATGTATTGTATTTATAGAGAAATCACCCTCAACACACACACACACACACACACACACACACACACACACACACACACACACACACACACACAAAGACATCGTAGCGGCATTAATTCGCAAACCTAAATACTAGAAGAAATACTTCGTTTCGACAATTTTTAAAACCATGAATTGCTTGAATGCTTGAATGTATGATTGAATTAAAGTCATCATTTAATATATTTCCAAGTATTTCAGGTAATATTTGCAGTCGAATTTACGACTTCTTTCATTATAAAACAAGGGATATAACTGCGGTCCAAGCCATCATAAAATTCCTCATAGAATTACATGTAAAGTTAGTTATAAGGTTAAAAATATTCGGTGACAGCACGTACAGAATTTGATTTATTGTGCGATTTTTGGATAACAAATTTAACAAGCGGCAGAATAATCATCACATAAAAAATTATTAATACCCTATAAAAAGGCGTCACTTAAAAAAATATATCCTACCTGATGTACGGAAGTTCATCTCTCACAGGTGAACAAAACCTTTATAAGCGATTTAAAAGCAACTAATTTCATTGCAAAACAACCATACGAAATCAAAGAATACATTATTAATCGTGTGTCGTTTACTCGTAAACCACATTGCTCGTGCGCCATTTGAGTATTTGGAGTGCCACCTACCGGACTGTCTGATTTAATGTAAGTGTTAATAAAGTTCGTTGCAGGAGAGCAATTTAGATACGCAGATTTCTTTATTTTCATTCACTTTCGCTGAAGGGAATCACTCTGTAATCATTATTTTCTTCATACTAACAAGAAAATTTATACATATGTATTCTTTCCTGAACGGTTGGAAAAATCAGGACTCGCATCCCGACTAAAACGCGAAAAAAAAAAAGCTATAAGGACGTCTAGTGAAGACGTGTATGCCGCTTTTAAAACATCCCTCTGAGACCTTTCCTGAAAGGATAATGAAATCAAAAAAAGCATTTTGAATGTCTGCATTTGAAGAAAAAAAATCGAAATCTTAGTTTTATTTCTAGCATCGCTAAATCAAAGCACTTATGAGGAATAATTATGAAAAAATGCAGAAAATTCGCATTACTTTAACATAAACAAGCTTACATTTGATTTGTAATTTCGCTTACTTATTCTCCACATTTGCTAAGGTTTTCTAAGCCTTTTCCCCCCAGCAGATTCAGAGTTATTCGATATTGCGATCACCAAATAGGGTTTGTTATACGCATGGGTTGGAAAATAACAACCTTCTGCTTATCTCCAATTCCTCCACAAATATCTCCAGAACACCTAATTGAAAACCTCAAACAACGTGAAAACTGGATTAAGATATTTAAATCATAGAAACCAATACATCCTTTCGTCTCCAACCGAACTCTTGGCTTTATTGCACAATTTGCTGATGTTAAGAGGACAAGAGGAGGGAAACAACAGATTAACCTCACATTCTTGGTAAAAATTGAAGTTAGTTACATTAACAGTAAGGAAATCTAGGTTTGGAGTAATTCGGAAGTACCATTTATATTCAAACAATATGCCTGCTCTCAGGAGTAAAGTTTTTTAAAAAAACGTCTATGACTTTTCTACGAATAGAAATCATCGACAGCTCAGTCTAAAATGCTATTCCGAGACTGTAGGTGGATGAACATTATGCAAATTTGACGAGTTCGTAATTTATGCCTGAAATATTGTGCAGTCTCAAGGTCAAGGAAAGAAGTCAACGTACAACCCCATGTGCACAGTGCATCGTGCCATATAATAAGTCACGTGTTCAGTATAAAACGGAGGAATATGATGCTCCAAATTCACTGCAACTGTGTCTGGGTGAAACGGCTGCCAGACGGGAACTGACGTACTGTAAAAATATTTATGTAGCTCTAAAAGTCCAAATATTTTCACATAAAGTTTATCAAGGTCGAGTCCAGTAAGACCTGTAACTTGTAAATAGTTGTATGTTATATGTAAATAATCCCAATGGGAATTTGTATGTGCTCTATGCCAAATAAGGGAACATTCTAGAAGATGTAGTATTAAGGCAATACCTTGCCATTAGTAAACAGTATATTTTTAGCCTTTTGTAAAGACGTCAAATTTTGTGTGTTCTACATGGAAAGCTCAAGGTCAGTGCTAGGTTGACCGACAAATGCTTCAAACGAAATGTCCGCTGCCAGAATGAATAGGATGTAGGAGAAAAACAAAGGAAGGGTCAGTCTGTGAAAAGGATCAAGGGATTTCGCCGAAATATTCGGGGTTCATATATCTCCGCACAAGGATTAGGAAGTGACCGAATAAAAGGCGTGGGCGAAAAGATCGCATCATCGGTTCAGAAATTTTCGTCAGTGATCCAGAGGTCGTGATCGAGTAGTCGCCAACGGTTGTCCGACAGATGAAAGCCATCGAGGACGCGACGTCGGGAGAAATCCTGCCAGTGATCTAAAAGAAGGATGACGACGAACCGATCCGCCAGGCAAAGCTGATAGCTGGTGACGAATTGACGAGTCTTCGTCGGGAGCTGTTGTCAGAGGGAAGAAATTGCTCCGTTAATCCAACGCGCATGCAAGCATTCCACAAATAGATAATCTTCGCCCGAAGTGTGGCAGGACAGAGTATCCTAGAAACATCAGTAGACCTATTGCAGGCGTAAAGAGGGATTGAAAAACCTGACACGGAACGGAATTTCAGTTCGAAGCCAAGTACACAGTGGATGGCAGCTATAAAGTGAGTTGACACGTTTGTTAAATTTCCTTGAGCTTTTAAGAGAACTCTTATTAGTGGACTGTAAGGCAGAGGCTGATCTAAATAGGCATATTTAACAGTTGAAGATTATAAAGTAATTAAGTGCCAGGAATTTGTAGTTTGAAATAAGTCATAGTGTAACTGTTTGCTGAATTGGTGAAACTTGCCTATAGAATATTCCCAGCATAGAAAGGAAAGAGCAATTGTGTGTAAAGGATATGTTTATGTGTTCGATGAGTAAGAATTAACAATTAAGTAATAAGTACCATTGCTCAGTATAAACGATTTATGTTATATTAAGAAAATTAGTTAAATATGTGATATGATTTGTGTGAGAAAATGCATGAACTTAACTAATCTATTTATGCTGATTTGAATTGTGATGTTTCCTTTTATTATTGAAAATGCAGTGTAAAATTTGTCTTATGTGAATTAAATTTTTGTTGTTTAAATATTAATAGAGTGTTGCCTGATATTTTGATTCTTTGATGCACTGTTCTAAACAAACAACCGACCTTGTGAGCGGGGAAGATAGATAATTCATATTTAGATAAAGGGATAGCCACGACTGTATATAAGAGTAAGGAATGATATCTACCGAAAGTAGTAATATTTAATACCATAAAAGGATATCCTGAGGCACAGTCACAAAATTCAAATAAATAACTAGAGATCCTTGGTATAATAAAAATAGGAATACTGGAGGTAAAAATAAGGAACAGGAGGATATAAGTTTAAAGTTAATAGAGGTGTATAAGGGAACAAGACAAGATTTAAGAAAGCGAATTAACGTATAAGAAATAAGATATATAGAGAGAGAGATATAAAGAAGATTAAATAAAGATATAACTAAAAGAAATAAAATAAGAGAGATAATTATAAATAGAAACCACCTATTATTTACAATGTCGCAGTGTAGCCAGGATTGAACCAACTACTAATTACAGGACTTTGAAAGAGACGTTGCGATAGGATGCCACGTTGCAGGCCAATGTGTTCGGCAAACTGTTGACAAATTTGGAGATCCCAGCTTAACAGTCAATGACACCATACTGAGATGAAGGCACTGGGAATCAACTGCAATTTTTGCCAGCAGTAGACGACCTGTCACACTCACCGAACATGACCTTGGGGTGCTAAGAACAATTATATGTAAAAACTGCCATTCGCTGGCAAACACATTGAATGAGCAGTTTCGAGCATCGACCAGAACATGAATCTGCATATAAATATTCGACAAGCACACAGACCGTAACAGGCAAGTCCCACATGACCCGAACCATCATCAAGCGAAGTCTTTAGTGGTGCAAAGAGGGCGTGCAGTGGAAAAGTCTAAAGCTGAGTTATTTATTTATCGTATGGGGTTATCCTGTTTCTCCCCCTTTCTTTGGTGGAAGGGTTTAGCCCTCCAAATGAGGGATTAGGTGTATATATTTTATCACAGTAAATTTCTGTGTGTGTTCTGGGCCGGTTTGCCCTCGTTTCTCACAACAATGTTGTGTGGAACGAAGAACCCGAGATTCCTGGTGAAAAACCCTCTACCTCCTTATGAGACCTGCTAACTCACCTTTAGTTGAAAAAGATCAGATAAAGGGCTTCGCCTATACCGGCTATGCTATGGAAACTATAGATGTGTTATGATGCAGCGAATCTTGCTTTCACTCTCTAACGAGCAGATAGACCGGTGTTGGTGTAACAAATGCCGATGAACGTATCTTACCAGAGTGCATAACCCTACAATGAAATTCGGAGGTGGCGATGTGATGGTATAGTCCTGTTTTCCTGGTTTGGCCTCGGACCTCTGTTTGTGGTTCCACGAACATTGAACTCTGAGTGGTACCTAAACATTATGATCAATGCTTCCTACCCTCTGACGTTTCTACAAAACTGTCCATTGTCCCTTTCAGCAAAGACAATTCACTGTATCATAAGGCTGCTCGGTAACTGTGGTTTGTAGACATGAATGTCCTCTCACTTCACTGGCCTCCGTAGAGACCTGTACAGGCAATATGTTCACAAAACTATTCGGTTAACTAGTTGTGGTAAAAAATTGTGTTTTAATTACATTTCTGAGCACCGATTAGAACCACCTTTGGCCTGAATCAGAGCTATAGCAACACACTCTCAACCGCTCAGCCAATGGATGATACGTCACAACAAGACTTTTTACAATTCTGCGTGCAAAGCTGCCCCATTGGAGATACTGATGACGACCACTATGGTGTGAACAGAATTATGATTTCTAATTCATTCCATAGATGTTCGATGCAGTTGAGGTATGAACTCTGAGACGACCAGTCTAACCCCTGCATATTGATTTCTGGAAAACAGTCTCGGACACGCAGTGCGGTATGGAATAGAGCATTGTTGTGCTGGAACATTCAAATCTCGCTGCGAACGTATTTACACAGGACCTGAAGCATGTCGTAGTCCATCTAGCCATTAGACGTCATGGATTTGGACACGTCAACCAATGTAGCAATCTCCATCCAACTGACACATCCCCATAGCATCATCGAACCCCCATCAAAATTGACAGTTGGAACGATGCAGTCCTTCCTGAACTGTTCCTCGGATAATCTCCAGATCCAAACACAATCATCAGAGTGAAACATTTGGAAGCGTGATTTCTCGCTCTAGAGAACCCTTTTCCAATTATGTACGGTCAGGAACGGTGTCAGACACCAAGACCAAACATCGATTGACGTTGAGGCTGATGATGAGTAGTTTGTTTGCAGCAGCTCTGCCGTGATAAACTAAGGCATGCAACTCTTTGCGGACATCTTTAGTACCGGCAGGTATCATTGCAGTATTTTCCAAGTTGACTGCGAGGTCCGCCGACAATAACACGCATGATGCTTGAACATTCCGAGACAGAGCGCATTCGTCTAGATCAGCCAGTGTCGGTGCCTCCTAAGGAGTTTAACTGTTGTGGTAGCACCATCAACGTTCCTTCTACGAATGACATAAGGTTGAGTTTCAGTATCATGAGATGGGGAGAAATGTCACGGATAGAGCGACCATTGATATGGCAACCAACTATCATCCCACGTTAGACGTCTGTCAGTTCTGTATGGAATGTTGGCATCGTGTACAATGCAGAACATGCAACTCATCTTCTTTTATTACCAGATGTTACACAGACACAATATTTGCAAGTTGAGCATTTGTGTTCGGACATTTAGTGTTAAGATATTTATATTTCGTATGTCTCATAGTAAAACTAGTTAAAAAAACAGTAATTCAGTAGAAAGCAATCGAACTTCTCTTATTTGCAGCTGAGCAGATTTCGATGACGAAATTCAATGATCAGCCCTTATCATTGCGAAGAGCAACGATCAAGGCTTTTCAGTTAAATGTGAAGTGGGGGATTTCGTACGGCAGTGATAGAGTTTTCTTTCCTGACATTCAGATTTTTCTTGCAGTCAGGCAAAACGCCAGCATAACACATGCACTACACGTGGAGTATCTTTATAAACATGGGAATAGCCATTTTCCATCAGCCATTCACAACCTATCATACTCTGACATTACAGGATTTAGGTGATATTTTCTTCTCCTATCCATGGCCAGACTTCTGTTTTCGTTCTTCAAATTCAGATATCTGGTGTGATTGTTACAGAAATAATCTATGCTGGAATGGAAACGGTCATTCCTCACTCTGTTCAAATTTCCCAAACCATATCTAAGCCATGGTTTTCTAAGAAGTATGCCAGGTCTGTCCAAGAAAGGCACATCCCTTTCACAAATAGTTTGAAAGCAAAACACCAGCTTTGTTCACAGCCTACATAGTTGCTCGTCCCACTTGAAAAACCACCATTAATAGGGAAAGTATACATTCCAATGGGTTAATGCGAAAAAGTTACAGATTGTGCCGATGGCTGTCAAGCCCTCTGCTCTCTCCCAAAAGCTATTAAGTACTACTTTTGTGCATCTTTTCTACATTCTTCATTTCACCCTAACGGTTGCATTGTAACATTACCTGACGACAACGCTGAGTTCTTTAGGTGATGGCTTCATTATTCTCTTCCAACTTCTACATACATGACATTGGCAAATTATCTTCGTATTTGCCTACAACATTGCAAGTCATGCCTTCTGCCACCTTCCATCAAAGAATAATTTGAAATAACTTGCATACCACAAAAGCACTCAGACCAGATGTATGAGGATGGTCTGAAAAGTTCTCGGCCTAACAATGAAAAAAACGAATTTATAATTTCAAAATTATTTTCATTTTTCAACATAATCTCCCTTAAGATTAATACATTTATTTCAGCGATGCTCCAGCGCTATTACCCTGTCTCTATAGAGCTTCTCAGTAAGATCTGCAAAACACCCTACTACAGCTGCAATTACCTCTTGATTTAAAGAAAAACATTGACCAGCGAGGAATAGTTTTATTCTTGGGAGGAGATAGAATCTGGGGTATAGTGTGGATGTTCCAACAATTCATAGTGCAGATCTCTTAATTTTCCCACTGCCAAAACACCTTTGTGGACAGGTTCATTGTCCTCATGAAAGATGATTTTTTTCTTCTGCAAACATGGTCTTTTCTCACGAAGTTTTTGTCTAATCTGTTTAAAAGATCGGAATAATATTCCCCGGTTATTGTTTTATCCTTTTCAAACGAAATTTCTTTAGCATCCCACAACACCAATGTCATGACCTTTCCTGCTGATGGAACCGACTTTATCTTTTTGGCTCTGAACAACCGCTTCTGTCCACTGTGTTGACTGCTGTTTGGATTCTGGTGTGTAATGGTGAATCCAAGTCTCAACCATTGTAATAAATTGACGCACAAAATCAGTTTTATTCTTGTTAAAAGCACTGTTCACAGATTTTCATGAGAGTGCGTTTTTGATCTGTTGTGAGCAAACAAGGCACTCTTCCGCAAAGCTTTTTCGTTTGCAATTCTTCATGCAAAATATATCCTATACGTTCTTTTAAAATACCTGTAGTCTCAGCAATTTCACGCACGTTGACTCGCCAGTCATCTAATACCATATCATGCATTTGATCAATGATTTCTGGTGTTGTTACACTTTTTGGACGTCCTTCACGTGGATCATCTTTAATGCTGGTATGGCCACGTTTAAACTCGGCAGCCGATTTCTTAATTGTGGGCTTTTAGCAAACTTTGAAGAGCACCCATAAAAGGTTATAGGCACTCTTCTCCTTCGTTTTCGATATATGTAAACGATCTGCTCTCATTTATCCTAATCATACTTTTCGTGATGATAGCATACTCCACTCGATCTACTCATAAAACAAATCTTGCTGTGCACAAATAACTCAAGCATCAAGATCATCTGTAATACGCGCCCTGATAACTGATCCCCCTCAGTTTCCTTGATTGGAATGAAACCAACCTCGTGGTAAACTGCAGTGCCTCGCACCCGCAATATTTATTTTTTTCTAGTAAAAAACAAACCCTCAGATCCTTTCCACTTACTTTTCATGAGGCTCAGCTCAACTATGAAGACGAAATCTCTCTTTTCGAACTGATTCTTATTCCTCTGCTTGCCTGACCCAATCATATCAATTCTAAATGATCAGCTTCCAAAAAACCTGGCATCCTTTTTCGCTCCAGAGAGAACTTCTCTAGTGAACAGTCACTCTATAAATCACAAATCCGACGGAATCATTCTCCCTAAATGATTCTGATATTATAATGGGAGAAATACATGGTGGGATTCATATAAATTGTTTATTATAAAACATGTGTAAACTGTTTTACGTCTATATATATATATAGTATTCAAAGTTGGTCGGATTTGGAATTAATTATTACATTTTTTCCCTTTGGTAGTTTGTTAATTGGAAAGAAGTCAGTGTGATTCCTTTATTGTCGAAGAATGCTGAATATAGTCCGTCATATATTATTATTATTATTATTATTATTAAGAGAGAGACCTCCAGGGCCTCAGAGAATAATCGTTCGAGACCACATACTATACACACACACACACCAGGTATCATATTCTTATTCTTGAATTCATTCACACTGCTTGCACTCACAACATTCAAAGGCAATCCATTCCAATCACGAACCACCCTCTGAGACACAAATATAGCCATCACCACTTAAGAAAGGGCATATGTGGAAATAGAAGGCTGGTGATTATGACCAGCTGAGAAGTCAGCTCTTAACGGTGCTATGGAATGAGAATTTGAAGGGGAGATATGTTGGTGCGTGGGAGATTGTCAAGGAGTATTTCAGGAAAGCTATATTAGACTATTCCCAGAGTCTGAAGGAGAAATCTAGTAGGAGTAAGATGGATGAATAATATTATTAAGCAGGAGTTGCAGATAAAGAAAAGGTTGTAGTGGAAGTATAAAAGAAAACGTGATGAGCGCTCCCATGAGCAGCACAAGGTACAGGCAAAGAGAATAACCTGTATTATAAGGAAGACCAAAGCAAATTATAAGAGGAAAGTAGCTGATGAGTGCAAAAGAAATCCTAAGCAGTTCTTCTCCTTTAGCAAGTAAAAGGATGAATATCTATGAAAGGATGCCTTTAAAAAGTGTTGATGGTAGGAAAATTACAGAAGCAAATCAAATAGTTGAGTTACTTTGTGATCATTTTACAAACGTGTATCATCATGGTTGTGATGTTACAGTTCCGAATGTGTCACTAACTGATGAGAGTCTAGAGATAGACGAAATAGAGATGCATAGTATATTACAGAACCTTAATGCTAACACTGCCATTGGATTAGATGGCATATCGGCCAATGTGTCAGGAGAATGTGCAAGATAATTAGCACCTACTTTAACCTCGCTGTTTAATTTAAGTCTCAGTTCTGGTAAAGTTTCAATAGAGTGGAAAGAGGGGAAAATAATTCCACTGCATAATTGAGGCTCTAAGACAGAGGTAACAAATTATAGACCAATCAGTATATATTTGGAGTGGTGGTTAAGGTTTTGGAGAAGTTGATAAAAATTAGAATTCAGGAAGGTGGAGACAGCAATATGATACTTTATAAGGGGTACCGTGGTTTTGTGAAGGGTAAGTCTTGCCTTAGTAACTTGCTTACTTTCTATAATAAAGTAACAGTGGAGTTCGATAAAGAAAATCCTTACTCAGTCATACTGCTGGACATTTCAAAGGCATTTGACAGGATTCCGCATGGAACTCTGCTGCATAAATTGGAGCAAATGGGTATGGATCGGAGGGTAGTGATTTGGATTAGAGGGTGACTAGTGGATATATATCAAAGAGTTGTTTATGGTGGAGCTGAGTCCAGGAGAAGGCAGTTGGTGTAACTCAGGGCTCAGTGCTTGGTCCTCTGTTGTTTAGTTTGTAGAGTAATGACATTGGAAATAATTTGAAAGGAAATATCCATTGGTTGTTGATAATGCAAAATTAGGAAGCGTGATAGTCCATTCAGATGATGTAGATATCTTGCAAGATGACTTAAATAGGCTGACGGTATGAGCTAAGGTAAATGGCTGTCGTTTGACGTGGTTCAGTGTGAGGTTGTTGAAGAGCACACTGGCAAGCAGGGATTAGGAAGTAATTGTCCCGCTTTATAACGCATTAATCAGACCGCATTTGGACTATTGCACACAGATTTGGTCGCCTGAATTTCTTGGTGAAAAAAAATGGTGGAAGGGATTCAGAGGAGAGTTACAAAGATTGTTGAATGTCTGTGGGATGTTTCCTTCAGGGATAGATTGGAGGTCTGTGGGCTCCAAGAACTAACTGATAGACGTAGGAGAGGAGTTATAATAAAGGCATATAAATTATTAAAGGGGTTTTATAGGATTGATACTCATTACTTTTTTAAGACTAGTGCAGGAACAAAGAGAATTAGTAGGCCATCCCTGGAAATTCTGTAAGAGAGTGGTTAACAAGGGTGTTAGGATTAGATTTTTTATTTGGAGAGATGTGAATGGGTGGAATGCGTTGCCACAGGTGGTTGTGAATGCTTTCTGTGAATGAAGTTAAGAAGTATGACAGGTACTGTGTGAATAATTGTTAGCGTGTCAATGTAGAGTCTCCTGGGATGAGTCTCTTGACTCCATGCAGACACCGTTATAATTTTTTTAAAAATATTTTTATTTTTATATTTTAATATTTTAATTATTTAATATGTATTTAATATATTAATTATTAAAATATTTTACTATTTTGTAATTTTTTAAAATCTATTTTTTAATATTTTAATAATAATAAAATGATAATAATAATAATAAAATAATAATAATAATAATAATAATAATAATAATAATAATAATAATAATTTTTTTAACATTTTATTATTTCTCAGATAAATTACATACATTACATGAACACAACTGTGCATAACAGATACATGAGCGTACATAATGTGTTTGAATAATAATAATAATAATTGTTTACGAGGTATATTATTATAATATTCACAATGATGATTATTACAGATGTTTTTTGGCATTTTTACACTCTATATATACAATATCAATGGATATAATTACTCTATATAATATATATACTCATTTCATAATTTTTTCCTGGTTATTATCATCATACAGAGTACCTTACATATGTACTGTTAACACATTACATTTTCTGCTCTGTAAAATTCTGTACGCAGTTTAAAGTACCATATTTCTTTTCAATATTTTTTTCTTTAAATCTAAATACTGTACACATAATTTTTTCATATCAGTATCATCATTTATTATTATACGCAGTATTGAGATGTACATTACAATAATTTGCAGTCTATGATTACGAGAATTAGTTGAATGAAGTGGGCTAATTCCCCTACTTCGAAGCTACGGTTAGCTTTTATGAAGAGTAGGATTAGCCTTCGCTATTTATGTTGTTTGGTATTGAATATGTATTGTAAAATATTGTATAGACAGAATTTTAAATTAGATTCTTTCTATACCGATTTTACCTAGGAATTCAAATTAATTTAACATAATTGTAATTTTGGTTAATATTTGACTAATGACTTGCTGTACAAGAACAACGGACAAAGGAAAAAAATGTTTGAATGAATTGTAACAATAGATTGTTAAGACAAAAAAAAATATCCCAGACGGGATTAAGAATAAGACCTAAGGCCATCGCACACATGAAGGTCAAGAATGTACGGTGTTTCCCGCCTTAACGTAGTGACCTAAAAGATGGGGGGAAAGACCTCTATGAATACCCAATTGAATAAAAAAGTTGCAAGAACCAAGGTTGAGCAGCATAAAAGGGGAGACATCGAGGGAGCGGGAGAGACGAACACAGGAAGTATTTTTCGAGGAAGGTCAGTAGTCATGAAGAGGGTTCGTTTAGGAGAAGGTGAGTCGAGTTAGCTAGAACAGTGCTTCCCAAACTGTGGGCCGCGGCTCCCTTGGGGGCCGTAGGTTTTGTTGAGGGGGAGGCCGTGAAATAATGAAAACAAATTTAAAATGTTTTAAGACTATGTAGATTGTTTTAATTTTAAAAGAAACGTATTTAACTTTTATTATTTATTATTTCTTTTTTGTTATTTTTTATAATTTAATGGAAAATTCACACATTGGTGTTGGTTTATAAACTTTTCTTCTTGCGTATTTTGGCGCTTAATGAATATTAGTAAATATTGCTTATTCATATGTTTCATTTCAAAGCAGTGGTTAATTGTATTTACTTCGAATGCTCTCCAGGGAAGCTTCCTGTCCCTTTCATCATGCGTTCGTAATCAGAGACTGTTGATATTGACTTGATATACATATCAAAACTCGTTTTATATTATCACTGTCATCCGAGCTAGTTTTTCGTTACCAATAAAAGTTTCACATATACTTCACACATGAAAAAAAGCTTAAACAAGTTCATGTGGGGAGATAGTAACCCGCTTGCAGTGGTAAACAACACACCCTCCCTAACAGCCACTATACTGCAGAGGCAATAAAAACAAGTACTTTTATTATGCCAGTGAATAAAGTATGAGGAGT
This sequence comes from Typopeltis vanoorti, assembly GCF_054136105.1. Lineage (NCBI taxonomy): Eukaryota > Metazoa > Arthropoda > Arachnida > Uropygi > Thelyphonidae > Typopeltis > Typopeltis vanoorti. The sequence continues at coordinate 161,263,326 of NC_143550.1, forward strand.
CTGTGTAATATATTTCTCAACAAATGTGCAATTAGAGACAACTGGGATAAAAACACACTAATTAATGAATCACATGTCCCCTCATACAGAAACTATGCTGAATAGACTGAAACAAAACCATGTGTTGCATGGGCAAACCCATTATCTAACTAAAAAATTTGCTATTAATTAGATGTGTGTGAGTTCGATTTCCCAAGGCAGCAATAAAATTCAACCGAACGTGTTAAAAATCGTAAAAGTGTGAAAACTAAGTAATATATATATATATAATGAATATAATGGCAGTTTCACATATGGAATTCGGTTGAAGAGAGTTAGCATTTCAACTCAATTGTCAGCTATGCTTTTATCTTTCGGTTGCGCCATCTTTTGTTAATACCGCACCAATCATACGCACGTTTTAATAACCTGCATTTGCTGTCTGTTTCTTGTTAGGCTTAATTACCTTAAAGGGAGAAAAGTCACAAAAGAGAAAAATGTTCCTGGTCCAGGGATTCCCTTATTCAGGTAATATTCACTAATTTCATGTTATCAGTCTGTGGTGTGCCAGTATCGGTAAGTGGTGATATTATTTGATCTATTCTATGTTAAAAAATTTAACCCTGAGATGGATAAGTGGCTGATAAAAAAAATAAAATAAAAATTCACGCAAACAATCAGAAAAAGCAGAAACAGACCCAAAAAAAGGACAGTATTTCATATTTTACCAGAACAGCCCGCATCGTCTTCAGAACCAAACGGTAAGAGGCAAAAAATGTAATATTTGCATTTGATTTTTGCAATATTCGCTGTGTATGTTCTGTATTGAATATAAATACAATAAATATTATAATAATATATCTCTATTACGATTTTTTTCGAGGGGGGGGCAGTGAAATATATTAATTTTTGCAAAGGGGGCCCCTGACATCCAAAAGTTTGGGAAGCACTGAGCTAGAAGACCGCTTAGGAGGAGAGGTCGTTTCGGTGGTCGTCGCTTGTTAAGTTCGTTTTCGCACAGTTTCTGTTCTGGCTCCCGGTTCGAGTATGTCCTGCCAATTCTAGGTCAAGTGACCCCATTCCAGCCAACAGACGCCCGAAGATGCTAGATGGGTCGTTTATGCAGTGTAGAAAGTAAATTCCGGATTTCCAGCCGCCAAGGTTACTGATGATCTCTTCCTGTGGAAGTGCCCTCGTCGATGTCGGAAACGGTGCCCGTGTGTTTAAGCAAGAATCAGAAGGAAGATGATAACGATCTCAAGTGTCTACTGATATGGACTAGATGACTAAATAAAGTGAGGTCTATTATGTCATTTAACTAGAGGCAGAAATTGTAGCAGAGATTGCTCTAGCTGTTTTTTTTTTTGTTGTTAGTATTACCTCAGAACTGAAGGCAATTAGCTAACCATTGAGAAATAACATGCTTAGTTGTGTTAAATAAGATAGCGTTGTTACAAGGTGAAAGTTAATGTGTGTAATCAGGGCCGGCAGAAGCGGGCATGCAAAGCATGCGGTGCACGTGGGCGTCGCTACGAAGGGGGCACAGCCGCCGAGGCACGGTTCATAAGTTCATTTTTAAGAAACAAAATTTTTATCATAAAAACAAAAAATTCTTAGAATATTAAAATAAATAACGCCGGATACACCGAATAAAAATTTTAAAAAATTGTATATTGCTGCCTTTTTGATCACCCAGCTGTTTACAATTTTGCAGCGAGAGCAGACGCTTGCCTGCAGAATGTTGTGTCTACTGCAGTCTATCTAAAGTGAAACGGTGAACATGCGCAGAAACGAATTTTCGTACAAAACATTTGTTGCAAGGTAAGTCTTGCAACAAATATGGAACGCATCTCAGAAGGCTACTGACAGTAGCGCTGTGCTGACTATTATTTCGTCGCTGTGTCGTGTTGTGTAATAATTTCTTGTGTGTATAAAATAGAAATGGAATCAAAAATTAAAAAAAAAAGTTATCCGGTGCACAAAATCGTAAGCGTCATGCTGGGAAAGAAGCATATATTAAGATACAAACTAGGGCTCTTAATAAATTTGTTAAAATATTCTGATGCAGATTGTAATCAACTCGATACATCAGAAATCAGAGTTGAAGAACCGCGCATATCATCCAGTTTGCATGAAACTACTATTGCAACTATTGAACAAGATAAAGACGCATGATTTAAGTGAAAAACAGTTAGGAGAAGATTTAGTTGTAGTTGACCACGAAACTAACACATTGTTAGTCTCTATAAATTTAGAAGATCCAGGTGAATGGGGAAATACTGATGAAACATTACGAGTTGTTTTAATTGAAATGGGGCCTGTTCAAAAGAAAAATATAATATATCCCAGAGATATATATGGTCGTAAATTTGGCGACACGTATTATAATAGAACAATGGAAAACAGCCGGCTCGTGCGAAGAACATGGCTCATTTATTCCGAAACTTTAAATTCTGTTTTTTCTTTTGTTGCAAACTTTTCGCACCTACCGAATCAAGTAGTCTTGTAGAAGGTTATAACGATTGGAGAAATGTAAGTACAACTTTGCATAGACATGAAACTAGTTTAACTCACATGAAAAATTTCTTAAAATGGAAGCAACTTGATAAAAATTTAAAAATCGAAACTGCTATTGATTGCCAGACTCAAAGCATGTATGAAATGGAAAAGAAACATTGGACGAGTGTTTTAGAACGCTTGATTGAAATTATAAAATCCTTGGTAGGCAAAATTTAGATTTTCGCGGATCATCTGATAAATTATATGAAAGGAATAACGGCATTTTTTTAAAATTAGTCGAACTGTTTGCGAAGTTTGATCCCGTTATGGAAAATCATGTTGAAAGGGTCCTACAACGAAACAATAGAGTACACTATTTGAGTAAAGACAGTCAAAATGAAATATTGGAAACTTTAAGTAACGCAATCAGGGATATAATTTTAGCATCAATTCGAAAATCTAAATATTATTCCATATTTTAAACTGCACACCTGATGCAAGTAAAACAGAACGAATGACCATTATTATTCGCTTTGTTTCCTGTGACAATGGAATTGTCAAGATCAGGGAAAACGTTTTAGGTTTTGCAGATGTATCAGATTCCACAGGACGTGGTTTATGTGCAACAATAATGGAACAACTGGAAAAATGGAACATTCCCATTGAAAACATGCGAGGTCAAGGGTATGACCATGGGGCAAATATGAAAGGGAAAAAATATGGGCTCCAAAATTTGCTTTTGAACAAATATCCTCAAGCTTTTTACGTGCCATGTGATGCTCATACTCTAAATTTAATCATTAACGGCCAAAGTGAATGCAGATACAATTAGTTTCTTTGCAATTATTCAAGAAATATACACTTTCTTTTCATTCTCTTACAAACGTTGGGCAATCCTTTTAAAGTTCGTAAAAAAATTAACATTGAAACAGCCATCAGAAACGCGATAGGAAAGTAAAATTAATGCAATCCGCCTTCTACGATATAAGTTAGGAGAAATTTACGATGCACTTTTTGAAATTTTAGATAATGAAAATTTTAATAAGAAACTCAGCATGAAGCACAAACATTATGTGCTAAAATAAAGGACTACAAATTTATTTGCTCTCTTATAACTTGGCATGATTTAACAGAATAAACCCTGTGAGTAAAATGCTTCAAGACAAAAATATGAACATTACACTTGCTTTAGAATCTATCGAAAACTTAAAAATATTCTTACAAGAGTATCGACCAAAAAACGAATTTTAAAAAAGTTCTAAAAACGGCAAAAGAACTAAGTGAAGAGGTGGATGGAGAACAAGAATTTAAAACTGGTACGGAAGTTCGATGACGAAAGACGACACGACAATTTGACTACGAGCATCATTAAGAAACGCCAAAATCGCCAGAAGATAAATTAGAGTGAATGTGTTTTATACACTTCTAGACGCTGCAATGTGTTCGTTAATAGAACGTTTTGGACAACTAAAATCATATTATGATAATTTTAATTTCTTGTATAGATTACTACAAATTAACAACGAAGATTTACGAAAAAATTGTTACGATTTAGAGATTCTCTTGAAGGACGGCGACAACAAAGACGTAAATTCAATAGAAATATATGACAAGTTATGTGCTTTCCGGGATATTTTTTGGAAGGTTAATTTAAATATTCAAAACCCTTTCGATGTTCTTAATTTATTGTGTCCAATAATTTATCTTTCCCTAACTTTTCAATTGCTTTAAGAATACTATTAACCTTACTTGTTAGTGTAGCGAGTGGTGAACGTTCCTTTTCCAAGTTGAAATTGATTAAAACCTACTTAAGAACAAGTATGTCACAAAAAAGGCTTCTTAGTTTGGCGTTAATAGCTATTGAAAATGATATATGTGCGGTAAGACCATTATTTCTAATTTTGTGAATATGGAATCAAAAACCCTAAAATTTGAATTAAAAAAATTTCAAGTATATTTATCTAATTTAATTTATTTTCTGTTATTCTGTGAAGATTTTATTTTTCGAATACTTATATTAAATGTTCTAATTATTTCTGAATTCATTTGTTATTTTCTCATCTATCTTGAGTTTCTTTTATTTTCCTAAAAGATAGTTCCACTTATAAAAATTATTAAAAAATTTTTACAAGTTACTAAGAATTTAGTAACTTGTAAAATGCAAAAAAAAAAAAAAAAAAAATTAAACTTTAGTTCAAATAAATTTTAACTTTAATTAAAATTCATTTTAATTTTGTTAGCTATTCGGGTCGATGAGAAGGCTATAATCCCTGTATCATTATATTCAACGATTAAAGGGAAGTGGCTTATCAAAATTTGCTTTAAATTTGAGAATTTATTGAATATTCGGGTTTTTAACGATTATCCTCCCTAGTCAACACCCCCCTTGTTCGTTACATTTAGCGAACCAACGTGTGGCTGTTCTGTCAAAATTTATTTAAGAAATTTCAAATAATTTAAATTTTTATTATCGTAAAAGAACCACACACGCCCGAATAGTTACAGGGGCGCTTAGATAGAAATTGCATGCGGGCGGCAAAGACCATAGCGCCGGCACTGTGTATAATATCATTTATTGTCTAAGCTTGTCTGTAGAATAGTACGTGTAGGTATGTTATGTTGTATGACTTAAGTATAGGCACAAATATTACTTTAGACTGTTTACTTTAAGGAGAAGTGTTGAACTAGATTGGATAATTTAAGATCTAAGTTGATATTGCTGAGAAGTACTGAGTTGGGAAAAAGATTGTTTGCTTAGTGTTAACTTTATTGTACTTTAATTGTCATGAATAATTGTTTTGTTTGTCAAATAACTTGCCTGATTTCTATATACCAGGGGTGTTCACAAGAGATCGACCAATCGATTTTTGGTCGATCTCTTGTGTATTCCTCTTTACTTACAAATTTAATTAAAACTGAAAACATAATATTTTATTTATCCTTATTTTGTATTATTTTTAATTCGCTTTAAGTGTATTGCTATTGTTTATTTAGTTTTCGTTAAAATTGTCAAATCAGTAATTTTCTTATAAGTCCGGGTAAATGAATTAATTTGGATTAGTGGAAGTCAAACAGCGAGCCGAGTGAATACGATTATAAGCAAAGTGTAAAAACTCGATTGTAACTTAAATATTAAATATTTCAAAGCACATTACATCGATTTTTTACTTAGGTTAAGTTCCATGTGAATATTGTAAAAAAATAACCTTTGTTTGTCTCGGTATAGTTTGTATTAGATGCTTTTGTAAATAACTCTTTTAAAGCTAACTGTATATACTGCTTTAATAAGAATATTTTAGAGTGTTAAACAAAACAAAGCAATGTTTCTGTCTCAGAAGCTGTACATGGCAGCATTAGAAAGATTGTTATTGAAACTTGTATGTATGAGAAAGGCTTGCAGGGTCTAAGTGTAAGCATTTCCGAAGTCAGTCAGAAAGAGTTCAAACAACTTTCCGATTCTTTGGTGGTTGCCAAACTTCATTCGAGGTCTCAGAGGAGGCTAATAAAAAGGGACTGAAGCAAGCAGAAGAGGTCCCTGTTCCAGAATTGCTGTCAGAGAGGAGGACGCCCGGTCCAGAGTCGCCATCAGAGACACTGCCCGGATCCACGTTGCTTCAGGCTTCAGAGAGGAGTTTCCCGCTTCCAGAAAGGAGCTTCTCGGTTTGAGACGTCGCTAGAGAGAGAGAGAGAGAGAGAGAGAGAGAGAGAGAGAGAGAGAGAGAAACTACTTCTAGGCCACAGACAAGGTTTCAAATTGCCGAAAGGAAGAGTTCCAATTGCCAGAGAAGAGAAAAGTTTCCAGGCCAGGTTAATGTCGGACATTCACCAGTGTGTTGCGTTTTCATTACAATTTGATGAATCAAACGACTTCACTGATATTGCTCAGTTAATGGTATTTATTCGCATGGTGTTTCAAGATTATTCAAGTAAAGAAGAACTTTTGAAAATTATACCATTATTGGGAAGGACTAGGGGAGAAGACATTTTTTCGACATTTGATGAATTTGTGAAACAACACGAACTTCCACTTTTTAAACTCGTGTCTATTACTACTGATGGTGCTCCTTCAATGATAGGTAATAAACCAGGCTTCATTTCATTATGTAAAAATGATGACAAATATCCAGAATTTTTAACGTACCACTGTATTATTCACCACCAAGTACTGTGTAGTAAAAGATTAAACACAAAAGATGTTTTGGATATTACATTTAAAATTGTAAATTCTGTTCGAGGAAAACCCCTGCAACGGCGGTTATTTAAATTACAGGCAGATGATGATAGGGAACTTCTGTTGTACAATAATGTTCGCTGGCTTAGTAGAAGCCAATTTTTAGAAAGATTTCTTGTATTAATTAACGATCTAAAATTTTTTCTTGATGAAAAAGGAGATATTTATCCACAATTGAGTGATAAAAGATGGTTGTTACACTTATCGTTTTTAGTAGATTTCTGTACGAAATTAAGCAATTTAAATTTAGAGTTACAAGGTAGAGATAAAAATTTAATTGGCATGTTTAGTTCAATAAAAACTTTCCAACAATACTTACTTTTATTCAAGAAAAATATAAATGACCGCGAATTTAGACATCTCCCATATTTGTTAAAATTTTTTGAAAACAATCAAGAAATGCTTCGCTATGATTTAAAAGAATTTATTCATGAAATAGAATTAGTTGAGCAAGAAATAAATTCAAGATTTAAAGATTGTAATACTTTTAATAATCGACATATTTGTCCGAATCCGCTTTTTCAAATATGACCGTCATAAAAAATCAATTAAGAAACCAAATTACAAATGATCATTTGGATGATTGGCCACTTCTTCATATCAACTTCACTATGAAAATATTGCGAGGTCCAAACAATGCCAAATTTCACATTAACTTTTTTTTAAATCAATCAGCATTTCCTGTAACTTGTGAGTTTGTAATCAATCTGTTGTTTTTTCTAACCTTGGTTTTCCAAAATAGAGAAATAAATATTTTATTCCAATATATTTGTTTGTTTTTTGTTGTATTAAAATAATTAAAAGTGATAAATAAATTTTTAAATACACAAATAAAGATTTTAGTTTCGTATTTTTTTTTAGTTGTTTATTTGTGCGTAATCAGATTCAGGCTGGGGAGAACGTGATCTATATAAAATAGTAGATCGCCGAATAACTTTTTATAGAAAAGTAGCTCGCGTACTAAAAAAGGTTGAACACCACTGCCAAAAACCAATGCACTTCTCATAAAAAGACCGAACTTGTGTGACCTAGGGAGATGAGTAGCTACGACTGTATAATAGAGTATTGCGTTGCTTGAAGAGATATTTCCGTTCCTTGCTAAGTGTTTTGTTAGGTAGAATATTTGTCTTATCTACGATTTCTGATGGTGCAGTTGTAATAAAAAAATATATTTTTCAGAAATCAATAAAAAAAAACTCTTACTGTTTAAACAAAGGGATTGTCTCCAGCCAGAAGCAATTCCTATGTTTTAGAATTTCGTGCACGTGATTAAGCATAGTTACGACATTGAGAACAGGGGGGGGGTCTAATTGAAAGAAAGGATTAACTGTAGTAGACTAAATCAAGCAACGGATTAAGAACGAAGGAGTAACGACTGTTAAGTATAATAAGTTAAGTAAGTTGAAATAAACAAGATAAATAAGTATATATTTCGAACAAAGTACACAATCAAAACTTAAAGAAATTAAGTACCATACATGTTACAATTACAGAAAGCACACAAATTTTACAGTATGGAATGTAGGCGTTGGATGGTAGTTATTTTTCGTGTGTATACGTGTTAATGCTATATTAAATGTGTTGGTATAGTTTCCAGAGTTCGTGTTTTAATGTTCTGTAGTTGTCTCTGTGTTTTAAATTTCTCAGTAGGTGTGACAATGTATCGAATGTGGTGCGGGATGCGAGATTCTCGGATTATGTATTATTAACATCTGTGTTTTGGTGCCGTTGATTACAATTGAGTTTTGGTAGAAGTATGTTGTGATTTCATTTTGGTCTTCTTGTGCTTTGCCGAGAGTCGTGTTGATGTCTATGTGAATTGCTAGTAGAGCGGTGTCATCTGCGTATTGAAATATTTGACTTCGTGTGGCCAGGTTACGAACATCATTAATTAATGTATATGTTGAATACAGTAGGTGATATCATGACGCCTTGTGGGACACCTCATGTTACCGGTTGTAACATGAGCCTATATTTGTTACTTGTGTTCTGTTTAATATATAGTTCCTGAACCAGGTATGCGGTGGTCCTCTTTTCCCAATTGAATATAGTTTAGTCAGTAGTATGTCATGTTCAATTGTATCAAAAGCTTCGATGAAATCAAGCATCTGTGTTTTGGTGGCGTACAGAGTACTTGTTTTTATCGAGGGCTTTGTTCATGGTGTTGGCGATGTCTTCTAATAAAGTGATGGTGCTTTTTATTTTGTGAAAGCCGAATTGGTTTCGTGAGATAATGTTGTACTTCTGTAAATAGTTCTGTAGTCTGGTGTGTGTTATTTCTTCTAGAATTTTTGAAATGACAGGTAGGTTAGCTATTGGTCCGTAGTTCTGTGTATTTCTTTTACCATTTTGTTGAATGAGTCTTCTAGTTCCTCTTGGTCTACATCCTGACCGAAGCTTTTGCAATAAAATCTTGGGCTGAAGTTTTTTCTTTTTTTTTTTTTTGAGTTAGTAATTCGTTCAGTATAGCCCATGTTTGCTTCATATTGTGATTATATTCCGTATATTTTTGGAAGTAGTAGTGTATTTTTGCCCTACGAATTTTTGTTGTTAGAAGATTTCTTGTGCTTTTATATAATCTTTACAGTTGAGTGTTACTGGGTGACTTTTTTAGTCTTTTCCATAAATTTTCCTTTACAGTAATACTATTTAGAATATCACCGTTTATTCATGGATTATTGTCTGTTTGTCACCTCGTTTGTGTAGGTTTTGTTGCTTTTTTTATATTTCTGTGAGCATTAGTTGGAAGATTCCAAATAATTTCAGTCTGTATTTTTTAAAAAGTTGTCGACAATGCTCTTTAATATGATCAAGTTTTGTCGACTTTTATGATGGTGGGAGGTGGAGAGGTAACGCAATGAAACGAAGTTGAGACAAAGTAGCGAACGGCAATTTTGACGTTAATTACTGATGATGTCTATGTATGGATGGGAGCCCGTGTGTTGATATGGTCAATGCATGATTGTGTTAGTGAAATGTTGAGTATTTCTTCTCTTGTTGGGGAGTTGTATGGTAGGGTTAATGTTGTACTGACTCACTATATCAAGGTATGCGTTAGTTGTTGAAGAAGCGTGGTCAAGAGTATTTATGTTAATGTCTCCTATTAGGAAAAGTGAGCCCATATGTTGTACGAGTAGGTAGCATTGTGGCATTTATCAAAGAAAATTACAGGTGATAAAAAAAAAAACTCATTTCGAACATGCTGAAACACTAATTTTGGAAATCCCAAATCGCGACAAACATAGCATCAAATCAGTAAAACAACACACGTACTAACCACAGTGATAAGTTTTAATACGTAAATAGTTCATCCCAGGTATCTTGGGACATCTTCAGTACAGTAATTCGAACAATATTAGGAATATCATACAGTTAGGGCGCATGATTACAATGGAATCTCAATATGCGTGCAGTAACGTGTTATAGAAGTAAATTAAATATAACTGAAAAAAAAATGATAACATATATAAAGAGATTATTTTACACAATTTTGTATGACAATTTCCCATAATTTAGGAATAGCAAGAACGTCATTGCGGTTTAAATTTGCACTTTCTTTATATAAACGTTCATGTTTATATAAAGATCGATGTAAAAGTTTTGTCATTTCCCAATGGATCGTATAGTTTGGGTTTTCAACTCCGTGTTGAACGAGGCCAGATTTCTGCGGTTTGAAAAGACGAATGTGGTCTTGATATTCCGAAATGCGTTTCTGAACAGATCTACCTGTCTGTCCAAAGTAAGACAACTTGCAGGAGCATGGGACCTCATACTCGCCAGGTAACATTCAGAGGTGAGAGTTTATCTTTAGGAGAAGGTAACAAGTCATAAATCTGGTTGATGGTTTGTAGGTAGCGGCAAGATTGTATTTCTTCACAATTCTTCTCATTATCCATCTCAAAAATTTGGCATCATTAAATCATTAGTTACTAGAGCACACAGTTTCTGCTCTTCTGAAGAATCTCTAAACCAAGAACTAGAAATAATCAAAAATATAGTCATACTAAATGGATACATTTAGTATGACTATATAATGCATACATCTTAAAACAACTCAAAAAATCACCAGTCACTTCCCCACACATCAACCTAGACAAGAAAAAGTCCATAGGATTCCCATACCTTATGTCAAAGGCATCTCCGAACATCTTTAAAAAAAAAAATTATGAAGAAATACAATCTTGCCACTACTTACAAACCCATCAACCAGATCTGTAAGCCCTATTACACAGACCAAATTTAAACCGCATCGACGTTCTTTCTATTTCTAAAGTATGGGAAATTGTCATACAAAATTGTGTAAAATAATCTCTTTATATATTTTATATTTAATTTACTTCTATACACGTTACTGCACGCATATTGAGATTTCATTGTAATCATGCGCCCTAACTGTATGTCATTCCAAGTATTGTTTGAATTACTGTACTGTGGATGTACCAGATATTTGGGATGAAATATTTACGTATTAAAACTAATCACTGTGGTTAGTACGTGGGTTTGTTAGTGATGAATTCAAAACAGATTTCCTTTTATAAAAAATAGCATCAAATACACAATAAACATAAAGAATGTTTATTGTGTATTTCTAATTCATGCAGAAAGCTGAATGGGTTAATATCTGGGGGTCTGTATGTTATGTTCATTGTGTATTTAATGCTATGTCTGTCGCTATTTGTGATTTCCAAAATTAGTGTTTCAGCATGTTCGAAATGAGTTTTTTTTATCATACTTTACTTTTCTTTGATAAATGCCACAATGCCATCCCCTCTTTTGTTTGATCTACATAAGTCGTAGGTTTCGTAATTATTAATGTTGTATGCGTAAATTTCTGTGTCGTTTATTGCAACTTCTGTCAGTATTAGGGCATCTATGTTTGTCAAGGTGTAGTTGAGCAGTGTTATCAATGTAAGCCAGTGTTTCTTTATACTTCTTATGTTTGTGTATGATAGTGAAGTCGGTATTGGTGGAAATGTTGCCTGTCCATTTCTTCAAAGAGTCAAAGACCTTGAAGTTTGTTGTCTGACTGGATATGTTCGCCTAGATTTGCGATCTCCATTATATAATTTTTAAGGTGATTTTAAATCTTGTTCTTAAGTATGTGGAGAGTTAATGTTTTATAATGGTATGCTGTGTAGGTCGAATTCTTTTGCAATTGTATAAACTCGAGTGTCATAAATTCTGTCTCATAAATATCTATGAATGCTTAGTCCACAGGAACTTGTAGTTTTTCTCTATTTTAGTCTTCCTTGATTGGTATAAAAGATTTTTAAAATATGGAGTCCAGTGTTCAGATATATAGATTGGTGTTGGGAGCTTCTTGTCAGTTAGAATCGATGTTGTCGGCCATGTTTTCTTGCTTCCTACACGAATCTGGCCTCTCTGACTTCTGCTGGTAAATTGAGCGATGATTGTGGTGGCCTCTCTTTATTTTTTTGTGGATCTCGGTTAATAAAGCGATATCTGTGGTTGTGACTGGAATGCAAATTTTGGTGCTGATCAGTTGCACTGTGTTGCTTACGTTTTCTGTCTTTTCTTTTGGTATTCCCTCTGTTTGAAGTATGTGTTCGATTTGGTATTTCATGGTGTTTATCTCTTTCCGGAATTCTTCATTTTCGCGCTTAAGGTTTTCTTGTGTGTCTATCGCTACAGTTAATTTCGTCTTTATGTCTCGCATAGTCCCTAACATTTCTTCAAAGGTCACGTTATTGAACTGTATGTAATGTTCGTACTTTTCAATTTTTTTGTTGATTTGTTGAATGTATGTATTTAGCAAGTCTTTAACCATGAGTTTGAATGAATCAAAGTTATCTGTAATTTTAGGATCAGGAAGGGGGGCTTACCTTGATGTACGTTGTTGCTTTTGCTTGGTGTCTGTTTTTGTTCTTCATTTTCTCACGGCATTGCAGACAGTGCCATTCGGTCCGTTTCGCTTTTGCTTTCCGCATGGTTTCTGAGATCCCAGCGCATTGATCATGTTTACTTCGTCGTCATCCAGAGCAATGCGGCACGCCCTGCTCGTCGCTTAATGGATTATTTCACTTGTTAAAGCTCACTGTGGTTGTCCTCTGGACTTTCTTCCCTTTTGCAGCTGTAGTGCAACTTTTAAAATGGCAATGTCTTTTGTTCTTTGCTGGTTGGTGACAGTAATTAAATTGTGATTTTCAGCACACAAAATTTGGATATTACTTAGCCGATTTCTATGAATTGGACGTCCCTGTCTTCAGCGTATCAAGTAGAATTAAATAGCAGCACTTGCAAATTAAATATGAGTTAAAACTTTTTTATAGGTTTAAAGTACTTTTAACTCATATATTTAATTCGGGAGCAGCGATAATAGCGCGCATGTATTCATTTGCCTACACAACGCCATCTTTCAATAATATAAATAATAATAATAATAATAATGAAACTAATATAATGATGAAACGGTTATTTGTGAACACAATAACTATAGAAAAGATTCATTTCTATTTAGGTTTTTCGGTCAGATTTATTTTCAAACTAAGTTATACCAACTAGTTTTGCCAACTATGAAATGAATGATAAAAGAAGCCACAACAGTTATTTGTTCAAAACAAATCCTAAATAAAACCAAGGATTAATTCTGCCTGAGATCTGGAAGACCCTCATTAGATCTTTAAACTTGTTCGAATTAAATTTTGCTAGAAATTATAGAAGTTCCTACATAACAAGTCAGATCATACACGCGCTGCGTGTGATGTACGCGTTCTGTTTTTGTAAAAATGCAATATTATTCGGTCTATTTACAGTTTTAGTGTAACAGTTTTAGCGTTTAAGTGGTCTTACACATGTATATCTTTTACCCTGATGAAACCAACAGCTATAGTTGGCGAAACTAGTTGGTATAACTTAGTTTGAAAATAAATATGACCAAAAAACCCAAATAGAAGTCAATCTTTCCTATAATGACACTAATATATTATATGTCCTCGTGCTTAAGCTGGCATTTTTCCTAAGACAGTACTTTTCATATCACGATTTGATATTCCTTCTCTCTCCTTTATTTCCTCCCCTGGAGATTCTGTAAGAGTGTGGTTAACAAGGGTGTTAGGACTATAATTTTTACTTGGAGAAGTATGAATGGGTGGAATGCGTTGTCAGAGGTGGTTGTGAATGCTTCGTCTGAATGAACTTAAGGAGAAGTATGACAGGTATTGTGTGAATAATAACTAGTGTGTCAATGTAGGGTCTCCCTTAATGAGTCGTTTGACTCCGTTATTGAGACACTATAATAATAATAATAATTCAGTCATCCCTTGACTTACGTCCGTTCGAATTATGTCCTTTCGAAGATACGTCCGTGATCCCATAAATGAATAAATAACATTTTCGGCAATACTTTCGAACAAAACGCAAGCGAGCGTAAAGCAAAGCATGCATAGAGGCAACAGCGCGTTCAGCGGCAATCTTCCTGGACAGTCGGCACGTGTCTTCAACAGTTCCTATGTTGATTTTGTGTTTGAGAAATGGATTATTTGGGGATCTTGAAACTACGGATGGTCTCATTCCACAGTGAGACCATTTTGAAAAATAAGGACAAAATCGTAGAGGCTGTGAAAGGATCTGCTTCCATTAAATCGACGATAGTGACGAAGCAACGACAAGGTCCCATCGGTAATATGGAAAAGCTACTTGCATCATGGATAGAGGACCTGAACCAAAAGAGCATACCCCTTAGCACTGCAATGTGACCATAACTGCTAAGGCACTAAGTCTCTTCAAGATGTTGAAGGAGAAAGCAGGACCTGATTACGACGACGAATTCAACGCTTCTTCCGGTTGGTTCATGAGATTCAAGCAGCGTTTTGCCCTCCATAATGTGAAAAGGTATGGGAATCTTCAAGTGCAGAGAAGGCTGCCAAGGAGTTTGTGGAAAAATTGGATAAAATTATTACGGAGAATTATTTGAACACAGTAAATATTTAATATGACTGAGACGTTCCTGTTTCTTAAAGAAATGAGCGAGCGGACATTCATCCACAAAAAGCTAAAATCTATACCTAGTTTCAAAGCTCTTAATGCCTTTATTACGATTCTCTTACGACTAATGTGGCTGGGTATAAACTGAAACCATTTGTAATATGCCACAGTGAGAATCCACGAATCTTCAGAAACATTAGGAAGCATACTCCCAATTCATTTTGGGAGCAATAAGAAGTTGTGGATGACTCAAATATTGAGGATGCCTTAATCAACTGTTATGTGAGTGAAATAAAAAGCTATTGTGCGAAAGAAAATGTAGAATGTAAAATTTTATTTTCGATAATGCTACAGGCCATCCGTCCTATACGTCTTATAGCGGCGATCTTCAAATTCAAGGTCATGTTTCTTCCTCCAACATTACTTTTCATATTGCAATTTGACATTCCTTCTCTCCACTGCATTTCCTTTCGTGAACCCCCCTTTTGTCTTCTCGCACAGGTGCGCAGTAGAATTACACGCAAAACATGCTCCATCAGATTCTGCTTTGAAAACGCAGAAGGAAGATTATATTCCTTAAATGGCAGTTGATTAATTCAGTACTTCCTTTATGGGCGCAGTTTTAACATCGCACAAGCTTCATTTGAATAGCAAGTCATTCTACTTTATGGGAAAGGTATTTTAAATATGAGCAATTTTTAATAAATATTAGCAGAGACACGCAGTGCTGTATATTTTATAAATGTAAAATAAAAATGAAAATTAAAACATTAGAATAATTAATAAACCACTAAAAATCGGTTACGTGAGAAAATGATACAAAACGGATTAGTACACTATTAAGTATTCAGTCAAGTATTTGACTGTCCCGTCGAATTTCTTTTTTATGGGAGAAGAAAATAAGAACCAAATACAAAAGAAATAAATCTTTATTTTAAAATTTATTTTATTTTCACAAAGAAGAAAAAAGAATGCTACAAAAAAGGTCACTTGGAAATCCTTTTACCATTTTATAGCCTTGGTTAACATTACACATTGAAAGTAATTTTAAAAACAAATAAATTTAAACATATCTGGAACTTAGCATCAGTAACATCTTCTTCAGTTTCATAGCTAAGAGTGAGATGATATTCTTTGGTGATTTACAAAATTTAGTTTGGACAAAAATTCTCTGGAACACGTGTTGCAGCGAAACGTTTTCCGCACGTCATTGTGGATGTCCATGTGATGTTTAAGGTTACTAGCGGTTGAGAAATCTTTCTGGCATACTTTGCAACGGAAAAGATCTTTCTTCGCATGCAACTTAAAGTGCTGTCTGAGTAGGCTCTTCCTTGAGTATCTTCGAGGACAAAGTTCACAGTGAAAGGCCTTTCGCAATTTCTCCTGGGGATCAGCTGATCTGCCTGGAGTTATCGGAAGTGCAGAAACGGAAACTAAAAGTTAAAAAAAAATTCGTGAGAGCGTATAATTATTCGTCACGAAAACATTAATGTTGAATTGCGATAAAGTTTCTTATTATCAAGTAAGTCTCGCTTTGTGTGATGAAACAAAATGTGTCGTTAACTGGCCGACATATACCATCAACCTTTATTCTGTAAAGGTGTTGGAACAGAAAATGATTTTTAAATGTCGGTTTTCTTCAAATTCGACGACCTTTTTTCATGAAAATCAACAATACTTTGGTTCTCATCATCATCATTAAAGATTCTAACAGGCCGTTAAGCGCCCATGACCTCCTAGTACTTGTATTCTTAGATTTCGTAACGATTACTCTAGGATCAAGTGGTTAATCCTACGCCTATACGCATGTATTCTGCTAGTCCGTTTACCTGATTGTGGGATAAACATTACCATTTGGAGGGGGGGAAATCCACACCTCCTTCGACATTAACTCACCTTCCTTGAAAATCACTAATAATTGTTCCTTGAATCTTAGACGTGATTTAAACTTTAAGTCGTTCTGATCCAAGGGCATCGTCCTAAACGACTCAGTTACGAATTAGTGTTGATACTGTGATAAAAATCAACCATTATTATGGGAGATTTCAAATATGAAGGGATGTTAAAAGAAGATTTAGTAAAATGCCCTGAGTTGATAGAGACCCATGTATTACACAACAAAGACAACGGGATGGTTATAGATGAACGTCTTCAATGATCATTCAACATTTCTCTTAGAGAATGCAGTATTGCCTGTTCATTTACATACTACTAAGAAATCAAGTATAAATATCCACAAAGAAAATTTTGGACATTTATATGAAACGAACAATCCACTGGTTATGGTCATTTTTATTCCTGTTTGCGGGTTTTAAATTCTGATTCTCACGATTTGTGTTTCTTTGAAAGAAATAAAACACTCCTTACGTAGGTTAAAAATGAAAACATCAAAAATAACAAGATAACGCATCAAATCTCTTATGGTTTTGACTGCGGTAAATGTGGAGAAGAATGCATAGCTCTGTGGTGTCTTGCTATGTTAGTTTAATTCCGAGGGAAAGCGGACATTTATAAAGGCTATTGCGTGGGAGAGGAATTCATTGTCGGTTGAAACTATCATCCTTTTAATTTCTGTAGTGGTTTTGGAAAAAACAATTCAACAGTTAGATTTTTAATTTTAATTTTTTTTTTTTTTGATTATTTTGCATTTATAGTCATTCTACGGAACTTTCGTAAATGTCTTATAAGTTTAGAGTCATTTCATGTTGTAGGTTTAATGGAATAATTATCAGCACTGAGAAAGGATTAAAAATAATTTTTAATACATCCAATATTTTTTTGTAATCCCTGCAGATGTCTCTGTCACAGAGACATCTGCAGGGATTACAAAAAACGTTTTGTAGCAACTCACACACAAAAGCAATACAGTAGTGAGTGAAAGTAAAGTCCTATCTAGGTGGTGCGCCCTCTATGGGCATTTGCAGGTGGCCTAGGATGTAACGAGGGATCTCTAATAATTAATGTTTCCCAAATTTTGGGAAGTTTAATGCAACCGTATTTGTTTAAATTAGGTTGATTCCTAAGTGCCGATGCAGATTCAAAAGTCGGCTTTCTCTTTTGAATTTACTATAGTGGAACATTGTCGTTGTTTTCCAGGAGATCCTGTGGGTAGTATCCAAAACATGGTCTGCAAGGCCAGATTAACCATAATCATGATTGCAGATGTAAGATTTGTGTTCTTCTAACCGAATGGATGCTGACCTGCCTGTCTCTCCGAAGTAAGCCAGTTTACAGGCACAAGGTACTCTATATACTCCAGGCAATGAGAGAGGAATGGGTTGGTGTTTGTTGGAAAGAATAAGAATAGCAAGTTTACTGTAGGGCTTAAAAGCTGTATGGAGGTTGTACTTTTTTAATGATCTGGCTATTTTTTCTGATGTACCACGGAGGTAAGGTATGGTGATGGCGTCTTCTGTAGTCTGTCTGAAGAGGTGGTCGGGGAAAGGGGAAGGATTTGATTATTTTTTTAATCCTGGGTCATTATAGCCATTGGAAAGGAAGGTGTTGTGTATGTGTGCGAGTTCAATTGAAAGGGCAGTTTCACTGGAACAGAGATTGTGGGCTCTATTGGTAAGAGTTTTAATAATGCCATATTGCTGACAGGGGTGGTGGTGGGAAAGTTTGTGAATGTATCTGCCTGTATGAGTAGGTTTTCTATATACCGAGAAAGAAAGGTTACCATTGGGAAGGCGTGTTACTAAGGTGTCTAGGAAGGGTAAATTATTGTTATTTTCCTTTCCCATCGTAAACTGGGTTCTTGGATGTAGACTATTGAGGTGACTGAGGAAGGAATCTAGTGTGTCTGGGAACATGAGACCAAATAGAGAACACATCATCTACATATCTTAGCCAGATAGAAGGTTTTAGAGGGGAAGAGTCTATGGCTCGTTTTTCAAAATTTTCCATGTAAAAATTGGCAAGAGGGGGTGAGAGGGGAACCAATCGTAGTTCCTTCTATTTCTCTCTATCTGTTTGTAGATTTCGTTCTTCCAAAAAAAAAATAACCAGAGTTGATGGAAAAGGAAAAGAGATCTAAGACATCAGAAGGTAAAACGTTTTTTAAGTGTGTTAAGGTATCGGTTAGGGGAATATTGTAAACAATGAGATGATGTCAAACCTGACCAATATGTCTGCACTATTTAAAGTAAGATTTTCAATTAAGTTTTTAAGTGGGTAGAGTTTTTTACATAAGATCTGGTAAGACCAGAGAGGGAGGTCAACGAGTTAGCTAGCTGCTTTGACAATTTGTAGCGAAGTGATGGCATTTACTATAGTTCTTAAGGGAGAATTAGGTTTATGGATTTTAAGCAACCCGGATATACGGGGGGAACGAGAACCGAATCGTTTCAGCTTTTTTTTTTTGTAATGTCAGGAGGCCAGGAGGACACTTTTGTAAGAATTTTTTAATTTTTTTTTACATTGAGTTTTTGTGGGATCGTGTTCGAGTGTATGTAGGTAACGTGATCACGGAGAATAATACCATTTTCCGAGATACCACCTAGATAGGACTTTAGTTCCACTCACTACTGTATTGCTTTTGTGTGTGTTTTTACAAAATGTTTTGTGTAATCCATGAAGATGTCTCTGTGACTGAGACGAAATATTGGAAATATTAAAAATTATTTTTAATCATTTCTCAGTGCTGATAATTATTCCATTAAACCTCCATCATGAATTCTGCAAAGCACTTAAGCCTGAACATACAGATTTAGAGTCATTTGTGGGAACAATTCTTATATAAACGTGTGATGCGTTGCAAACTCCTAAGATAGTCACGGAAGGAATGTTTTGTTTCTTTCAAAGAAACATATTGTGAGAATCAGAATTTAAAAACCGCAAACCGAAATGAAAAAAAAAAAAAAAACCAGAGGATTATTCGTTTCATATAAATGTCCGAAATTTTCTTCGTGGATATTTATACTTGATTTCTTACTAATATTGAAACGAACAGGCAATATTGCATTCTCTAAGTGCTATGCAACAATCTAAATCAGGGATCGCCAACCTTTTCATACTCGCGGGACACATTCAACTTTTATTTTTAATAATCGGCCCGCAAACATTTATTTAAAAGAAAATAATGAGTGAAAAAAAATACTTAAGTTATCAATTTTTATTATGTCGATCTTAAAAAACACAGAAATATTTAAAGTTCGAGTTATGAAACAAGCATGAAAATGAAAAAAATTATTATCACGTAAAAACAAAGTAATATAGTGTATCCATCACAATATATACATAGGTTTCCCTGCTTAATGTGACTTTTTTGTGATTGTTTTCCCTTAGCAAGATTATCTAGATCCACTTTATAACCTGCAGAGCAAATTCGAATCGAAACACGCAAATGTCCACCAGTCAGTCGAGAATAAATTTTATTTTTTCTAAAACTCATGGCAGAAAATGCTTACTCGCAAATGTAAGTACTTCCAAATGAGACTATGATTTTGCGAAACTGATTATTCCTTCAAATTTTTTTTTTTTTTTTTTGTAAGCATCGATCAATGTAGACATTAAAAGCATTGAAACATTATCATTTCGATGCTAGCTTTTATGAAAATCGACAAATCTTGTTAAAAATTAGGTTTGTCAATCTTCAATAATACCAGCAAAAGCGTCCTTTAGTTGGTATTTCCAAGTTGCACAAGAGATATCACGAAGCATAGGTATAAAATTATTTTTAATTTATTATTCACATTATAAAATGTATTATTTAAATAATTCATCATACGGACACATGCCATGTAAATATGGTGAACCTTTTATGGGCCGCCAAAAATGCATGTTTGGGCAGCATGCGGCCCGCTGACACCTGATCTAAATTATTTCCAAACGGAAATAAATAATTGGTATTAATCAACCCAAACGCTAAAAAGAAAAAATAAATAAATACTTTCCAGTGCGGTGTGTGTCTAAATAATATTAGAAGTGCTCTCAAACGCAATTATAAAATCATTTATGGGATTATATTTCAGTAAAAGAAAACGCAGAGCACAAAGGCAATGAAATGATTATTGAATCCAAATAAACTAACAAACTTCCTACCTCACCGTGAAGTGACTTCTGATGGAGGACAAGAGAGGGCTCGGACTTAAATTCTTTATAGCACGCGGTACAACGAAATGTATCACGTACTTTCTCGTGTATTTTCATGTGTGTGTCTTGAGGTTACCAGCAGTGGAGAAGTCTCTCTGGCAAACTTTGCAAGGAAACACTTCTCTCACACTCTTATGCAGTTTCAAGTGGTGTTTCAGGTTGCCCTTTTGGGTGTAAAGTCGTTGGCAGACATCACAGCGATACTTTCCTCCAATGAGCAATAGACTGCCTTGCTCATTGGAGGAAACTGGACCATCCCCTATAAATGAAACGAAGTTCTGTCAGAAAAATGGACATTATCATAGAATATATTTGTATTTAAAAGTTCAAAATTAGATTCGTACGTGCATGAAATATTACAAAAAGCGAAAAATAATAAATTGTCACAGAAGTAAATCAACAAAGGTAAGTCAGAAGTAAAATAGTACATTCTTACAAAAGTTCATCGATGATTTTTGATGCTAAAATTGAATGAATTTATTATTTAACGAATATTTCGCGGGATCTTTAATTGCCTGCCTGTATCCATGCTCATATATTTGAATAATGTAACCTCTCGAAAGAAAACAAACAGTTAATAAGATCCACATCCGTTTCTCCCTTTCTTACTGCAAAAGACAGCCTGTTTTCTTATAACAGTCCACAACTCCTCATCACTACACTCAGAAATATAAAATATTTTGAATTAAAATAAAACGTGCATCGTTCAAAGAACTGTCTTTACATTTTTTCGTCACGTGCACCTAAGAACCGAGACTGTGAACTAGTAGATGTAAGTTGTTCTGCACCGAAGGAGAATTGTATGAGGTCCAAGTTTCCGAGTGGAATACCGACAACCCCCAGCATACCTGAAAGAGGATCATTGGAAGAGATCAAGTGTGTTGGTAAATTGGAGAGGGTTGTTTGTTATTCTTTTAAGAAGACTGATGATCTGAGATAGGTCATTGCTGATGTAGAACACCTCAGCATCCCTACCTGCTTGATCGGTGAAACTGGAGAAGGGAATCCAATATGAATTTGGGATATTGAAGTGCCCAAGAAGGATGACCTTGCTATTCGGGTACTTAGGCTGCAAAAAGTCGAATTTTATATAGCGAAAGTTGAAGTCGGAGTGATTAACGGAGTTTGGAGAGCCAAAGCAGATCAAACAGTGGGGATTCGAGGATTTGCAGTCTTTTACATGGATATTGTGTAAGACTAATAAAAGCAATAAATGGTACGGGGGTTAGTAGAGAGTATACTCAAACAATGAATAAAAGTAAAAAGTAAAAGACTAACGTAAAGTGATAACAACATAAATAAGCTTTATATCATTGCCCTCTCTCTCTCTCTCCACACGCAACCACACGTTTCTAATTGTGCTGTCTTCATTCTTGACATGATGTAGATATACTTAAAAAATTAAATTAAAAAAAAAACAAATTAAGCTGTTGAGTTTAATAGATTAATATATGGGATGAGGTCGCTTGGGAAACTTTTTTGTTGTTGTTGTTCTTATCACAGTACTGATGCCCACACGAAATATATCTATCCCGCTTTTACAGTTATGCTTCAGCCTGAGATTATCCCTGCAGAAATTCAAGTCCGTAGTAGGGAACAGCACGAGAAGCTTCAGTTACTGTATGTGGATACGTTGGTGCAGGAGATCTGTGGTCGCTTCAAGAGTGGTGTTTGTGGCAGATGTTTGCAGATATAAACTCGACTAAAATCTAAATGGACATCTGAAAAAAAACGAGTAACATTATTGTTCTGCACT
Source organism: Typopeltis vanoorti (assembly GCF_054136105.1). Taxonomy (NCBI): domain Eukaryota; kingdom Metazoa; phylum Arthropoda; class Arachnida; order Uropygi; family Thelyphonidae; genus Typopeltis; species Typopeltis vanoorti. The sequence continues at coordinate 161,285,828 of NC_143550.1, forward strand.
AACACGTGGTATAAAGAAAATGATCAAAGATGCCAAGTTAGAAATTGCTTAAAGGATGAAAATGTTTTAAAAAATCTCCTACCTGAAGCACAGCCTTTCTTTGTTGATTCCTGGTGTAAACGAAGCGAAGAATTTAATATGATCAGTTTCCTGATAAAATGCAACAGACTATTAAAACGAAAAGCTACCGCGAGTCTTACACGTATCAAGAATTAGCATGCAACGCATAATTTTAACGTTGCCAGTTTATTTACTTTAGCGCCATCTATAAAACCGATTCCTTGTAGAAATTGATTCAAATTTATTGCAGGAAGCTTATTCTTCCTTCGAAATTAAATTTCCTTTACTATAATGGATCACTCGACAACAAGTTTCAATTTTCGTTTTCTTTTCTGAAAACATGCCGATGATCTCGGAGTTTTATCAATATCAGATTGTAGCAATTTCATTTTTTAAAAAAAACAATTAGTCAACTGTTTTGGCAAAGTACACATCAAGTATATATATATAATTATGGAATTATAATAATTCATTCTTTAAATAAATATTCCTTTAAAATTGATAGGAATTGATTTTTGAAATTGCTAAAAAGATTTTTTATTGTAATAATACGAGAACCCATCAAAATATTGCAGACAGATTTTTTTGTTGTTGTTGTTGGAAAATTAGAGCACGAGGAAGACAATTACCATCATGCTTTGGGTGGAGATTATTTCTGCATGAACGGTTTTGAAAATATAGTGCTTCGTAAACATATCTTCAATGCATAATGACATTTCTGTATGCAATTTAGTAGGTAGATGAAAGTGGGAAACGTGATTACTAGGATCACGTGATAATTTATGATGACAGAATATAGCAAACTAAAATGAATACGAAATTATAAAAGTATTTGATTGGTAATGTGATTCATGAAGAAATAATATTCAATGAAGAAACAATAGTCTTCGTATGGTTAGAAACTATTGATTAGGAGCATATTTATTCCAGAGTTGTAAATGAGCTCGATCCGTCACATTTGAATCAAGTTGCAACGTTGCGAGTATGCAGCGTCAGGATATGCTGAGAAATATCCCATTTGGCTACTACTTTCTGTTTCGCTCGCTGTCGTCTTTGACAATCTTTCGTATAATGGTGGAATCACCAATCAGAATTCATGAGACGCATCTCCGAGGAGGATGGATGGGTACGTTCATATACGTACTTCCGTCATTCTAAGATTTAGTAAATTTTAGTGATTATTTTTGTTTTCAAAATTTGATTCGTTTTAAGCACAGCAGACTGTAAGAGGACAGCAAAAATTAGCAAATTAAATCGTTTTTCAAGCCTTTCTGTGGATGGTTTCAGAGTTGTCCGATCGCTAGTATGGGTAAGTTATTCCTTCTCTCCGGAAAACCCGGATTTATAGCCAAGAAAATCAGTCGTAGAACGCACACTATTTCAGATAATAATAAATAGCGTTAAGAGTGAGCGATCAGAGATGATGACAGTTTTCTTGCGATATTCTCTCTGTTTCTTCCATTCGTTGCTGGAAAGCCTTCTTTGATGCATAAATTAGGATGGTAGTCAGTTTAGGCTTACAGCGCTTTTAGCGGCAATCTTCCTGGGCAGTCGGCACGTGTCTTCAACAGTTCCTATGTTGATTTTGTGTTTGAGAAATGGGTTATTTGGGGATTTTGAAACTTCGGATGGTCTCATACTACAGTGAAACCATTTTGAAAAATAAGGACAAAATCGTAGAGGCTGTGAAAGGATCTGCTTCCATTAAATCGACGATAGCGAGGAAGCAGCGACAAGGTCCCATCGATAATATGTAAAAGCTACTTGCATCATGAATAGAGGACCTGAACCAAAAGCGCATACCCCTTAGAACTGTGACCATAACTGCTGAGGCACTAAGTCTCTTCAAGATGTTGAAGGAGAAAGCAGGACCCGATTACGACTACGAATTCAACGCTTCCTCCGGTTGGTTCATTAGATTCAAGCAGCGGTTTGCCCTGCATAATGCGAAAATGTATGAGAAGGCTGCCAAGGAGTTTGTGAAAAAATTGGATAAAATTATTACGGAGGAGAATTATTTGCCACAGCAAATATTTAATATGACTGAGATATTCCTCTGTCTTAAAGAAATGAGCGAGCGGACATTCATCCACACAAAGCTAAAATCTATACCTCGTTTCAAAGCTCTTCATGCCCATATTACGATTCTCTTACGGGTAATGTGGCTGGATATAAACTGAAACCATTTGTAATATGGCATAGTAAGAATCCACAAATCTTCAGAAACATTAGAAAATAAACATCCAATTCATTTTGGGAGCAATAAGAAGTCGTGAATGACTCAAAAATGGAGGATGCCTTAATCAACTGTTATGTGAGTGAAATAAAAAGCTATTGTGTGAAAGAGAATGTAGAATTTAAAATTTTATTTTAGATAATGCTACAGGCCATCCGTCCTATACGTCTTATAGCGGTGATCTTCACGTTCAAGGTCATGTTTCTTCCTCCAAACATTCCTTCATTGATCCAACCGATGGTTCAAGGAGTTCTTGCAGTATTTAAGTCTTATTATCTACGAAGAACTTTTTCACACGCACCAGTAGCAGAACCATGTCTGCTTCTGAAAGAAATGACCAGACGCTCATGCAATTCTGGAAAACATTCAATATTTATCATGCTTTTAAAAATATTGCTGTGGCTTGGGACAAAGTGACCTCTCAATGTAAGTGGCATATGGAAAAAATACATTAGAAAGGTTTGTGCATGATTTTGGAAGTTTATAATAGTGTAACTAACAAACAATCTGAATATCGTAGTGAATGATGACGACATAATTCAACTCAAAGAAAGTTCCCCTGAAGAGTTCACCAACGAAGAATTGTTCGACCTGTAGGAAGAACTGTTGCAAAAGTGGAAAAACGAGAAGAGGGAAAAGAGAAACAGGTAGAGATAGTTAAACAATTTGCAGTGAAGGGTCTTGCAAAAGTGTTCTCTGCAGTTAGCGATGTCCTCAAAATGGCTGAAGACATGGACCCAATGTTGAACGCTACTTAATAATAGAAACGAAAGTACATGATGCATTTGCTTTCTATGAACAAATATATGATGAAAAGAAGAAGAGGAATAAGCAAAGCACATAGGACATTTACATCAAAAAAACAAAGGTTACACCAGAAGAGCAGTAGTCTGATCTTTCCAATAGAGAAGGTAATGAAGATGTGATTGTTTTCCTGTTTAATAGTGGCAGAAACACACAGTACAGTTTTATAATAAGGTTTAAAAACTAAAATGACAGTATATACTTATTACGGTAAAGTCCTTAACCCCTATAACTCTGTTGATTTAATGTATCGACTTACGTCCTGCCTGTTGGAACGGAACCCGGACGTAAGTCGAGGTATGACTGTATATGTCCTAGTGTTAAAGCTGTTAGTTTTCCTAAAACAGTAATTTTCATATCGCAATTTGATATTCGTACTTCCCACTTCATCTCCTCTTGTCGATCCCCTTTTGTCCTCTCGCACAGATGCTCAGTAGAATTACACGCAAAATATACTCCATAAGATTTTGCTTTGAAAACGCAGAAGGAAGATTATGTTCCTTAAATGGCAGTTGATTAATTCAGTACTTCCTTTATGGGCGCAGTTTTAACTTCACACAAGCTTCACTTGAATAGCAAGTCATTCTACTTTATGGGAAAGGTATTTTAAATATGAGTAATTTATATAAATATTAACGGCAGAGACACACGCAGTGCTGTATATTTTATCAATTTACAATAAAAATTAAAATTAAAAATCGTCTAATAATTAATAAGCCACTGATATTCGGTTACATGAGAAAATGCTGCAAAACGGATTACTACACTATTAAGTATTCAGTGAAGTATTTGAGTGTCCCGTCGAATTTCTTTTTTATGGGAGAAGAAAATAAGAACAAATACAAAAGAAATAAATCTTTATTTTAGAATTTATTTTATTTTCACAAAGAAGAAAAAAGAATGCTACAAAAAATGTCACTTGGAAATCATTTTTAACATTTTATAGCTATGGTTAAGATTACAGAGTAAAAATATTAAAGTACCATTCTATGGTAAAAACGGAAGCGAAATGTAAAACTTGAATGAGGAAAAACAAAAAAATGAACACGAACTAGGTGATCGGTGATTCTCACTGATCGCTTCATTTCGGCCTGAAAATGCAGTTAAATCAACAGTAAACAAACAATAACATGCGTTTTTAAATTATATAACTGCAACTGACTGTGTATTGAATGTTATGAATCAATGCAAAAAATAATTTTAACAAAAACAAATAAATTTAAACATATCTTGAAATTAACATCAGTAACGTCTTTATGACTTTCATAGCTAAGAGTGAGATGATGTTCTTTGGTGATTTACAAGATTTACTTTGCACAAAAATTCTCTGGAACACGTGTTGCAGCGAAACGTTTTCCGCACGTCCTTGTGGATGTCCATGTGATGTTTAAGGTTACTAGAGCCTGAGAAATCTTTCTGGCATACTTTGCATCGGAAAAGATCTTTCTTCGTATGCAACTTAAAGTGCTGTTTCAGTAGGGTCTTCCTTGAGTATCTTCGAGGACAAAGTTCACAGTGAAAGGCCTTTCGCAATTTCTCCTGGGGATCAGCTGATTTGGCTGGAGTTATCGGAGGTGCAGAAACGGAAACTAAAAGTTAAAAAAAAAATTCGTGAGGGTGTATACTTATTCATCAAGAAAACATTAATGTTGAATTGCGATAAAGTTTCTTATTATCAAGTAAGTCTCGCTTTGTGTGATGAAACAAAATGTGTCGTTAACTAGCCGATATACACCATCCACCTTTATTCTGTAAAGGTGTTGGAACTGAAAATGATTTTTAAATGTCGGTTTTCTTCAAATTCGACGACCTTTTTTCATGAAAATCAACAATACTTTGGTTCTCATCATCATCATTAAAGTTTCTAACAGGCCGTTAGAATTTTTAATGATATAGAATCTTTAAGTGCCCATGACCTCCTAGTACTTGTATTCTTAGATTTCGTAACGATTATTCTAGGATCAAGTGGTTAATCCTACGCCTATAAACATGTATTCTGCTGGTCTGTTTAACTGATTGTGGGATAAACATTAACATTTGGAAAGGGAGGGAAATCCCCACCTCCTTCGACATTGACTAACTCACCTTCCTTGAAAATCACTAATAATTGTTCCTTGCCTTGAATCTTAGACGTGATTCAAACTTTAAGTCGTTCTGAACCAAGGACATCGTCCTAAACTACTGAGGTACGAATTAGTGTTTATACTGTGATAAAAATCAACCATTATTATGGGAGATTTCAAATATGAAGGGATATTAAAAGAAGATTTAGTAAAATTCCCTGAGTTGATAGAGACCCATGTATTACAGAACAAAGACAACGGAATGGTTATAGATGAACGTCTTCAATGATCATTCAACATTTCTCTTAGAGAATGCAGTATTGCCTGTTCATTTACATACTACTAAGAAATCAAGTATAAATATCCACAAAGAAAATTTTGGACATTGATATGAAGCGAAAAATCCACTGGTTATGGTCATTTTTATTCCTATTTGCGGGTTTTAAATTCTGATTCTCACCATTTGTGTTTCTTTGAAAGAAATAAAACACTCCTTACGTAGGTTAAAAATGAAAACATCAAAAATAACAAGATAACGCCTCATATCTCTTATGGTTTTGACTGCGGTAAAAGTGGAGCAGAATGCATAGCTCTGTGGTGTCTTGCTATGTTAGTTTAATTCTGAGGAAAAGCGGACATTTATAAAGGTTATTGCGTGGGAGAGGAATTCATTGCCGCTTGAAACTATCATCCTTTTAGTTTCTGTAGTGGTTTGGGAAAAAACAATTCAACAGTTAGATTTTTAATTTTAATTTTTTTTTTGATTATCTTGCATTTATAGTCATTTTACGGAACTTTCGTAAATGTCTTAAGTTTAGAGTCATTTCATGTTATAGGTTTAATGGAATAATTATCAGCACTAAGAAAGGATTACAAATAAAATTTTAATACTTCCAATATTTCGTCTCTGTCACAGAGACATCTTCAGGGATTACAAAAAACATTTTGTAACAACACACACAAAAGCCATACAGTAGTGAGTGAGAGTAAAGTCCTATCTATGTGGTGCGCCCTCTATGAGCATTTGAAGGTGGCCTAGGATGTAACGAGGGATCTCTAATAATTAATGTTTCCCAAATTTTGGGAAGTTTAATGCAACCGTATTTGTTTAAATTACGTTGATTCCTGAGTGCCGATGCAGATTCAAAAGCCGTCTTTCTCTTTTGAATTTACTATGGTGGAGCATGGTCGTTGTTTTCCAGGAGATCCTGTGGGTAGTATCCAAAACATGGTCTGCAAGGCCAGATTGACCATAATCGTGATTGCAGACTTAAGATCTGTGTTCTTCTAACAGAATGGACGCTGACCTGCCTGTCTCTCCGAAGTAAGCCAGTTAACAGGCATAAGGTACTCTATATACTCCAGGCACTGAGAGAGGAGGGAGTTGGTCTTTGCTGGAACGGATAAGGGTAGCAAGTTTACGGTAGGGCTTAAAAGCTGTATGGAGGATGTACTTTTTTAATGATCTGGCTATTTTTTCTGATGTACCACGGATGTAAGGTATGGTGATGGCATTTCTGTAGTCCATCTGAAGAGGTGGTCGGGGAATGGGGAAGGATTTGATTATTTTTTTAATCCTGTGGTCATTGTAGCCATTGGAAAGGAAGGTGTTGTGTATGTGTGCGATTTCAATTGAAAGGGAAGTTTCACTGGAACAGAGATTGTGGGCTCTATTGGTAAGAGTTTTAATAATGTCATATTGCTGAGAGGGGTCGTGATGGGAAAGTTTGTGAATGTATCTGCCTGTATGAGTAGGTTTTCTATATACCGAGAAAGAAAGGTTACCATTAGGAAGGCATGTTACTAAGGCGTCTAGGAATGGTAAACTATTGATATTTTCCTTTTCCTTCGTAAACTGGATTCTTGGATGTAGACTATTGAGGAGACTGAGGAAAGAGTCTAACGTGTGTTGGCCATGAGGCCAAATAGAGAACACATCATCTACATATCTTAGCCAGATATAAGGTTATAGAGTGGAAGAGTCTATGGCTCGTTTTTCAAAATTTTTCATGTAAAAATTGGCAAGAGGGGGTGAGAGGGGGAACCAATGGCAGTTCCCTCTATTTCCCTCTATCTGTTTGTAGATTTTGTTCTTCCAAAAAATATCCAGAGTTGATGGAAAAGGAAAAGAGATCTCAGACATCAGAAGGTAAAACGTTTTTTAAGCGTGTTAAGGTGTCGGTTAGGGGAATATTGGTAAACAATGAGATGATGTCAAACCTGACCAATATGTCTGTACTATTTAAAGTAAGATTTTCAATTAAGTTTTTAAAGTGGGTAGAGTTTTTTACATAAGATCTGGTAAGACCAGAGAGTGAGGTCAACGAGTTAGTTAGCTGCTTTGACAATTTGTAGCAAGGTGAAGTGATGGCATCTACTAGAGTTCTTAAGGGAGAATTAGATTTATGGATTTTAGGCAAACCGGATATACGGAGGGGGGTGGTGGAACGAGAACCGAATGGTTTCAGCTTTTTTTTTTGTAATGTCAGGAGGCCAGGAGGACACTTTTGTAAGAAGTTTTTTTAATTTTTTTTACATTGAGTTTTTGTGGGATCGTGTTCGAGGGTATGTAGGTAACGTGGTCACGGAGAATAATACCATTTTCCGAGATACCACCTAGATAGGACTTTAGTTCCACTCACTACTGTATTGCTTTTGTGTGTTTTTACAAAAGGTTTTGTGTAATCCCTTAAGATGTCTTTGTGACAGAGATGAAATATTGGGAATATTAAAAATTATTTTTAATCCTTTCTCAGTGCTGATAATTATTCCATTAAACCTCCAACATGAATTCTGCAAAGCACTTAAGCCTCAACATACGGATTTAGATTCATTTGTGGGTACAATTCTTATATAAACGTGTGATGCGTTGCAAACTCCTAAGATAGTCTCGGAAGGAATGTTTTGTTTCTTTCAAAGAAACATATCGTGAGAATCAGAATTTAAAAACCGCAAACCGAAATGAAAAAAAAAAAAAAAAAAAAAAACACAACCAGTGGATTGTTAGTTTTATATAAATGTCCAAAATTTTCTTTGTGGATAGTTATACTTGATTTCTTACTAAATGAACAGGCAATATTTCATTCTCTAAGTGCTATGCAACAATCTAAATCAGGGATCGCCAACCTTTTCATACTCGCGGGACACGTTCAACTTTTATTTTTAATAATTGGCCCGCAAACATTTATTTAAGAGAAAATAATGAGTGAAAAAATATACTTAAGTTATCAATTTTTTATTATGTCAATCTTAAAAAACAGAAATATTTAAAGTTCGAGTTACGAAACAAGCATGAAAATGAAACACAATAAAAAAACATTATTATCACGTAAAAACAAAGTAATAAAATTTATCCATCACAATATATACATAGGTTTCCCTGCTTAATGTGACTTTTGTGATTGTTTTCCCTTAGCAAGATTATCTAGATCCACTTTATAACCTGAAGTGCAAATTCGAATCGAAGCAGGCAATGTTCACCAGTCAGTCGCGAATAAATTTTATTTTTTCTAAAACTCATGGCAGAAAATGCTTACTCGCAAATGTAAGTGCTTCCAAATGAGACTATCGTCTTTGCGAAACTGATTATTGCTTCAAATTTTTTTGTTTTTTTTTTGGTAAGCATCGATCAATGTAGACATTAAAAGCGTTGAAATTATCATTTCGATGCTAGTTTTTATGAAAATCGACAAATCTTGTTAAAAATTATTTGTCAATCTTCAATAATACCAGCAAAAGTTTCCTTTTGTTGGTATTTCCAAGTTGCACAGGAGATATCACGAAGCATAGATATAAAATTATTTTTAATTTATTATTCATATTATAAAATGTATTATTTAAATAATTCATCATACGGGACACCTGCCATGTAAATATGGTCAACCTTTTATGGGCCGCCAAAAATGCATGTTTGGGCCGCATGCGGCCCGCTGACACCTGATCTAAATTATTTCCAAACGGAAATAAATAATTGGTATTAATCAACCTAAACGCTAAAAAGAAAAAATAAATAAATACTTTCCAGTGTGTGTCTAAATAATACTAGAAATACTCTTCAGAGGTGCTCTCAAACCCAATTATAAAATCATTTATGGGGTTATGTTTCAGTAAAAGAAAACGCAGAGCACAAAGGCAATGAAATGATTATTGAATCCAAATAAACCAACAAACTTTCTAACTCACCGTGAAGTGACTTCTCATGGCGGACAAGAGAGGGCTTGGTCTTAAAATCTTTATAGCACGCGGTACAACGAAATGTATCACGTACTTTCGCGTGTATTTTCATGTGTGTCTTGAGGTTACCAGCAGTGGTGAAATCTCTCTGGCAAACTTTGCAAGGAAACACTTCTCTCACACTCTTATGCAGTTTTAAGTGGTGTTTCAGGCTCCCCTTTTGGGAGTAAAGTTGTTGGCAGACATCACAGCGATACTTTCCTCCAATGCGCACTAGACTGCATTGCTCATTGGAGGAAACTGGACCATCCCCTATAAATGAAACGAAGTTCTGTCAGAAAAATGGACATTATCATAGAATATATTTGTATTTAAAAGTTCAAAATTAAATGCGTTTGTGCATGAAATATTACAAAAAGCGAAAAATAATAAATTGTCACAGAAGTAAATCAACAATGCTAAGTCAGAAGTAAAATAATACATTCTTACAAAAGTTCATCGATGATTTTTGATGCTAAAATTGAATGAATTTATTATTTAACGAATATTTCGCGGGATCTTTAATTGCTTGCAATATCCATGCTCATATATGTGAATAATGTAACCTGTCGAAAGAAAACAAATAGTTAATAAGATCCACATCCCTTTCTTACTGCAAAAGACAGCCCGTTTTCTTATAACAGTCCACAACTCCTCATCACTACACTAAGAAATATAAAATATTTTGAAGTAAAATGAAACGTGCATCGTTCAAAGAACTGTCTTTATAGTTTTTCGTCACGTGCTTTTCCAAAAGTTGCTAAGCACCTAAGAACCGAGACTGTGAACTGGTAGGTGTAAGTTGTTCTGCACCGAAGGAGACTTGTATGAGATTATGGTCTAAGTTTCCGGGAGGAATACCGACAACCCCCAGCATACCTGAAAAAAGATCGTAGGAAGAGATCAAGTTTGTTGGTAAATTGGAGAGGTTGTTTTTTATTCTTTTCGGAAGATTGATGACCTGAGATAGGTCATCAATCTTCCGAAAAGAATAAAAAAATGAATAAAACACCTTAAAAGTAAAAGACTAACGTAAAGTGATAACAACATAAATAAGCTTTATATCACTGCCCTATCGCTCTCTCTCTGCACACGCACACACACGTTTCTAATTGTGCTGTCTTCATTCTTGACATGATGTAGATATACTTAAAAAATTAAGTTAAATACAAACAAATTAAGTCGTTGAGTTTAATAGTTTAATATATGGGATGAGGTTGCTTGGGAAACTTTTTTTTTTTTTTTTTTTTGTTCTTATCACTGTACTGATGCCGTCACGAAATATAGCTATCCCTCTTTTACAGTTATGCTTCAGCCTGAGATTATCCCTGCAGGAATTCAAGTCCGTAGTAGGGAACAGCACGAGAAGCTTCAGTTATGTTTGCGGATACGTTGGTGCAGGAGATCTGTGGTCGCTTCAAGGGTGATGTTTGTGGCAGATGTTTGCAGATATAAACTCGACTAAATCTAAATGGACATCTGAAAAAAAAAAAAAGAGTAACGTTATTAATCTTCTGCACTAACACATGGTATAAAGAAAATGATCAATAATGCCAATTTAGAAATTACTCAAAGGATGAAAATGTTTTAAAAAATCTCCTACCTGAAGCATAGCTTTTCTTTGTTGATTCCTGGTGTAAACGAAGCGAAGAATTTAGTATGATCAGTTTCCTGATAAAATGCAACAGGCTATTAAAATGAAAAGCTACCGCGAGTCTTACACGTATCAAGAATTAGCATGCAACGCGTAATTTTAACGTTGCCAGTTTATTTACTTTAGCGCCATCTATTAAACCGATTCCTTGTAGAAATTGATTCAAATTTATGCAGGAAGCTTATTCTTCCTTCGAAATTAAATTTCCTTTACTATAATGGTTCACTCGACAACAAGTTTCAATTTTCTTTTTCTTTTCTGAAAACATGCCGATGATCTCGGAGTTTTATCAATATCAGATTGTAGCAATTTCATTTTTTTAAAAAAACAAATCAGTCAACTGTTTTAGCAAAGTACACATCAAGTATATATATATAATTATGGAATTATAATAATTCACTATTTAAATAAATATTCCTTTAAAATTGATGGGAATTGATTTTTGAAATTGCTAAAAAGATTTTTATTGCAATAATACGAGAACCCATCAAAATACTGCAGACAGAATTTTTTTTTTTTTTTTTTTGGAAAATTAGAGCACAAGCAAACCGATTACCATCATGATTTGGGTGGAGACTATTTCTTTATGAATGTTTTTGAAAATATAGTGCTTCGTAAATATATATTCAATGAATAATGACATTTCTGTATGCAATTTAGTAGGTAGATGAAACTGGGAAACGTGATTACTAGGATCACGTGATAATTTATGATGACAGAATATAGCAAACTAAAATGAATACGAAATTATAAAAGTATTTGATTGGTAATGTGATTTATGAAGAAATAATATTCAATGAAGAAACAATAGTCTTCGTATGGTTAGAAAAGATTGATTAGGAGCATATTTATTCCAGAGTTGTAAATCAGCTCGCTCCCTCACATCTGAATCAAGTTGCAACGTTTCGAGTGCGCAGCGTCAGTATATGCTGAGAAATATCCCATTTGGCTACTACTTTCGGTTTCGCTCGCTGTCGTCTTTGACAATCTTTCGTATAATGGTGGAATCACCAATCAGAATTCATGACACACATCTCCGAGGAGGATGGAAGGATACGTTCATATACGTACTTCCGTCATTCTAAGATTTAGTAAATTTTAGTGATTATTTTTGTTTTCAAAATTTGATTCGTTTTAAGCACAGCAGACTGTAAGAGGACAGCAAAGATTAGCAAATTAAATCGTTTTTCAAGCCTTTCTGTGGATGGTTTCAGAGTTGTCCGATCGCTAGTATGGATAAGTTATTCCTTCTCTCCAGAAAACCCGGATTTATAGCCAAGAAAATCAGTCGTAGAACGCACACTATTTCAGATAATAATAAATAGCGTTAAGAGTGAGCGATCAGAGATGATGACAGTTTTCTTGCGATATTCTCTCTGTTTCTTCCATTCATTGCTGGAAAGCCTTCCTTGATTTATAAATTAGGATGGTAGTCAGTTTAGGCTTACAGCGCTTTTAGCGGCAATCTTCCTGGGCAGTCGGCACGTGTCTTCAACAGTTCCTATGTTGATTTTGTGTTTGAGAAATTGGTTATTTCGGGATCTTGAAACTCCGGATGGTCTCATTCCACAGTGAAACCATTTTGAAAAATAAGGACAAAATCGTAGAGGCCGTGAAAGGATCTGCTTCCATTAAATCGACGATAGCGACGAAGCAACGACAAGGTCCCATCGGTAATATGGAAAAGCTACTTGAATTATGGGTAGAGAACCTGAACCAAAAGCGCATACCCCTTAGAACTGTGACCATAACTGCTGAGGCACTAAGACTCTTCAAGATGTTGAAGGAGAAAGCAGGACCCGATTACGACAACGAATTCAACGCTTCCTCCGGTTGGTTCATTAGATTCAAGCAGCGTTTTGCGCTGCATAATGTGAAAATGTATGAGAAGGCTGCCAAGGAGTTTGTGAAAAAATTGGATAAAATTATTACGGAGAATTATTTGACACAGTAAATATTTAATATGACTGAGACGTTCCTGTTTCTTAAAGAAATGAGGAAGCGGAAATTCATCCACAAAAAGCTAAAATCTATACCTCGTTTCAAAGCTTTTAATGCCTTTATTACGATTCTCTTACGGGTAATGTGGCTGGATATAAACTGAAACCATTTGTGATGTGGCACAGTGAGAATCCACAAATCTTCAGAAACATTAGAAAACAAACAAAATTTTATTTTAGATCATGCTACAGGCCATCCGTCCTATACGTCTTATAGCGGTGATCTTCACGTTCAAGGTCATGTTTCTTTCTCCAAACATTCCTTCATTGATCCAACCGATGGTTTAGGGAGTTATTGCAGTGTTTAAGTCTTATTATCTACGAAGAACTTTTTCACACACCAGTAGCAGAACCATGTCTGCTACTGAAAGAAATGACCAGACGCTCATGCAATTCTGGAAAACATTCAATATTTATCATGCTATTAAAAATATTGCTGTGGCTTGAGACAAAGTGACCTCTGAATGTAAGTGGCATATGGAAAAAATACATTAGAAAGGTTTGTGCATAATTTTGGAAGTTTATAATAGTCTACCTAACTAACAATCTGAATATCGTAGTGAATGATGACGACATAATTCAACTCAAAGAAAGTTCCCCTGAAGAGTTCACCAACGAAGAATTGTTCGACCTGTAGGAAGAACTGTTGCAAAAGTGGAAAAACGAGAAGAGGGAAAAGAGAAACAGGTAGAGACAGTTAAACAATTTGCAGTGAAGGGTCTTGCAAAAGTGTTCTGTGCAGTTAGCGATGTCCTCAAAATGGCTGAAGACATGGACCCAATGTTGAACGCTACTTAATAATAGAAACGAAAGTACATGATACATTTGCTTTCTATGAACAAATATATGATGAAAAGAAGCAGAGGAATAAGCAATGCACATAGGACATTTTAAGCAAAAAAAACAAAGGTTACACCAGAAGAGCAGTAGTCTGATCTTTCCAATAGAGAAGGTAATGAAGATGTGATTGTTCTCCTGTTTTATAGTGGCAGAAACACACAGTACAGTTTTATAATAAGGTTTAAAAACTAAAATGACAGTATATACTTATTACGGTTAAGTCCTTAACCCCTATAACTCTGTTGATTTAATGTATCGACTTACGTCCTGCCTGTTGGCACGGAACCCGGACGTAAGTCGAGGTATGACTGTATATGTCCAAGTGTTAAAGCTGTTAGTTTTCCTAAAACAGTAATTTTCATATCGCGATTTGATATTCGTTCTTCCCTCTTCATCTCCTCTTGTCGATCCCCTTTTGTCCTCTTGCACATATGCTCAGTAGAATTACACGCAAAATATACTCCATAAGATTCTGCTTTGAAAACGCAGAAGGAAGATTATATTCCTTAAATGGCAGTTGATTAATTCAGTACTTCGTTTATGGGCGCAGTTTTAACTTCACACAAGCTTCACTTGAATAGCAAGTCATTCTACTTTATGGGAAAGGTAATTTAAATATGAGTAAATTTTAATAAATATTAACGGCAGAGACTCACGCAGTACTGTATATTTTATCAATTTACAATAAAAATTAAAATTAAAAATCGTCTAATAATTAACCGACGAATTTCATTTTTATGCGAGACGAAAATAAGAACCAAATACAAAAGAAATAAATCTTTATTTTAGAATTTATTTTATTTTCACAAAGAAGAAAAAAGAATGCTACAAAAAGGTCACTTGGAAATCATTTTTAACATTTTATAGCTACGGTTAACATTACACAGTAAAAATATTAAAGTACCATGCTAAAAACGGAAGTGATCTGTGATTCTCATTGAACGCTTCATTTCGGCTTGAAAATGCAGTTAAACCAACAGTAAACAAACAATAATATGCGTGTTTAAATTATATAACTGAAACTGACTGTGTATTGAATGTTATGGATCAATGCAAAAAAAAAGTAATTTTAACAAAAACAAATAAATTTAAACATATCTTGAAATGAACATCAGTAACGTCTTCATGACTTTCATAGCTAAGAGTGAGATGATGTTCTTTGGTGATTTACAAAATTTAGTTTGGACAAAAATTCTTTGGAACACGTGTTGCAGCGAAACGTTTTCCGCACGTCATTGTGGATGTCCATGTGATGTTTAAGGCTACCAGCGCATGAGAAATCTTTCTGGCATACTTTGCAACGGAAAAGATCTTTCTTCGAATGCAACTTAAAGTGCTTCTGAGTAGGCTCTTCCTTGAGTATCTTCGAGGACAAAGTTCACAGTGAAAGGCCTTTCGCAATTTCTCCTGGGGATCAGCTGATCTGACTGTTGTTATCGGAAGTGCAGAAACGGAAACTAAAAGTTAAAAAAAAAATTCGTGAGGGAGTATAATTATTCGTCAAGAAAACATTAATGTTGAATTGCGACAAAGTTTCTTATTATCAAGTAAGTCTCACTTTGTGTGATGAAACAAAATGTGTCGTTAACTGGCCGATATATACCATCAACCTTTATTCTGTAAAGGTGTTGGAACTGAAAATAATTTTTAAATGTCGGTTTTCTTCAAATTCGACGACCTTTTTTCATGAAAATCAACAATACTTTGGTTCTCATCATCATCATTAAAGATTCTAACAGGCCGTTAGAATTTTTAATGATGTAGAATCTTTAAGTGCCCATGACCTCCTAGTACTTGTATTCTTAGATTTCGTAACGATTATTCTAGGATCAAGTGGTTAACACTACGCCTATACTCATGTATTCTGCTAGTCCGTTTAACTGATTGTGGGATAAACATTACCATTTGGAGGGGGGGGGGGAAATCCCCACCTCCTTCGACATTAACTAACTCACCTTCCTTGAAAATCACTAATAATTGTTCCTTGCCTTGAATCTTAGACGTGATTCAAACTTTAAGTCGTTCTGAACCAAAGACATCGTCCTAAACTACTGAGGTACGAATTAGTGTTTATACTGTGATAAAAATCAACCATTATTATGGGAGATTTCAAATATGAAGGGATATTAAAAGAAGATTTAGTAAAATTCCCTGAGTTGATAGAGACCCATGTATTACAGAACAAAGACAACGGGATGGTTGTAGATGAACGTCTTCAGTTATCATTCAACATTTCTCTTAGAGAATGCAGTATTGCCTGTTCATTTACATACTACTAAGAAATCAAGTATAAATATCCACAAAGAAAATTTTGGACATTTATACGAAAGGAACAATCCACTGGTTATGGTCATTTTTATTCCTGTTTGCGGGGTTTAAATTCTGATTCTCACGATTTGTGTTTCTTTGAAAGAAATAAAACACTCCTTACGTAGGTTAAAAATGTAAACATCAAAAATAACAAGATAATGCCTCAAATCTCTTATGGTTTTGACTGCGGTAAAAGTGGAGCAGAATGCATAGCTCTGTGGTGTCTTGCTATGTTAGTTTAATTCCGAGGAAAAGCGGACATTTATAAAGGTTATTGCGTGTGAGAGGAATTCATTGCCACTTGAAACTATCATCCTTTTAATTTCTGTAGTGGTTTGGGAAAAAACAATTCAACAGTTAGATTTTTAATTTTAATTTATTTTTTTTTTGATTATCTTGCATTTATAGTAATTTTACGGAACTTTCGTAAATGTCTTAAGTTTAGAGTCATTTCATGTTATAGGTTTAATGGAATAATTATCAGGATTGAGAAAGGATTAAAAATAATTTTTAATACTTCCAATAAATCGTCTCTTTCACAGAGACATCTTCAGGGATTACAAAAAACGTTTTGTAACAGCACACACAAAAGCCATACAGTAGTGATTGAAAGTAAAGTCCTATCTAGGTGGTGCGCCCTCTATGGGCATTTGCAGGTGGCCTAGGACGTAACGAGGGATCTCTAATAATTAGTATTACCCAAATTTTGGGAAGTTTAATGCAACCGTATTTGTTTAAATTACGTTGATTCCTGAGTGCCGACGCAGATTCAAAAGCCGTCTTTCTCTTTTGAATTTACTATGGTGGAGTATGGTCGTTGTTTTCCAGGAGATCCTGTGGGTAGTATCCAAAACATGGTCTGCAAGGCCAGATTGACCATAATCGTGATTGTGGAGACTTAAGATCTGTGTTCTTCTAACAGAATGGACGCTGACCTGCCTGTCTCTCCGAAGTAAGCCAGTTAGCAGGCACAAGGTACTCTATATACTCCAGGCACTGAGAGAGGAGGGAGTTGGTCTTTGCTGGAACGGATAAGGGTAGCAAGTTTACGGTAGGACTTAAAAGCTGTATGGAGGTTGCACTTTTTTAATGATTTGGCTATTTTTTCTGATGTACCACGGATGTAAGGTATGGTGATGGCGTCTTCTGTAGTCCATCTGAAGAGGTGGTCGGGGAATGGGGAAGGATTTGATTATTTTTTTAATCCTTTAGTCATTGTAGCCATTGGAAAGGAAGGTGTTGCGTATGTTTGCGAGTTCAATTGAAAGGGCAGTTTCACTGGAATAGAGATTGTGGGCTCTATTGGTAAGAGTTTTAATAATGTCATATTGCTGACAGGGGTGGTGGTGGGAAAGTTTGTGAATGTATCTGCCTGTATAAGTAGGTTTTCTATATACCGAGAAAGAAAGATTACCATTAGGAAGGCGTGTTACTAAGGTGTCTAGCAAGGGTAAACTATTGTTATTTTCCTTTTCCATCGTAAACTGGATTCTTGGATGTAGACTATTGAGGTGACTGAGGAAAGAGTCTAATGTGTGTGTGGGCCATGAGGCCAAATAGAGAACACATCATCTACATATCTTAGCCAGACAGAAGGTTTTAGAGGGGAAGAGTCTATGCCCCGTTTTTCAAAATTTTCCATGTAAAAATTGGCAAGAGGGGTGAGAGGGGGAACCAATGGCAGTTCCCTCAATTTCCCTCTATCTGTTTGTAGATTTTGTTCTTCCAAATAAAACATCCAGAGTTGATGGGAAAGGAAAAGAGATCTAAGACATCAGAAGGTAAAACGTTTTTTAAGCGTGTTAAGGTGTCGGTTAGGGGAATATTGGTAAACAATGAGATGATGTCAAACCTGACCAATATATCTGTACTATTTAAAGTAAGATTTTCAATTAATTTTTTAAAGTGGGTAGAGTTTTTTACATAAGATCTGGTAAGACCAGAGAGGGAGGTCAACGAGTTAGTTTGCTGCTTTGACAATTTGTAGCAAGGTGAAGTGATGGCATCTACTATAGTTCTTAAGGGAGAAATAGGTTTATGGATTTTAGGCAAACCGGATATACGGGGGGGGGGGTGAACGAGAACCGAATGGTTTCAGCTTTTTTTTTTGTAATGTCAGGAGGCCAGGAGGACACTTTTGTAAGAAGTTTTTTAATTTTTTTTACATTGAGTTTTTGTGGGATCGTGTTCGAGGGTATGTAGGTAACGTGATCACGGAGAATAATACCATTTTCCGAGATACCACCTAGATAGGACTTTAGTTCCACTCACTACGGTATTGCTTTTGTGCGTGTTTTTACAAAACGTTTTGTGTAATACCTGAAGATTTCTCTGTGACAGAGACGATATATTGGGAATATTAAAAATTATTTTTAATCCTTTCTCAGTGCTGATAATTATTCCATTAAACCTCCAACATGAATTCTGCAAAGCACTGAAGCCTGAACATACGGATTTAGAGTCATTTGTCGGTACAATTCTTATATAAACGTGTGATGCGTTGCAAACTCCTAAGATAGTCACGGAAGGTATGTTTTGTTTCTTTCAAAGAAATATATTGTGAGAATCAGAATTTAAAAACCGCAAACCGAAGTGAAAAAAAAAAAAAAAAAAAAAAAAACCAGAGGATTGTTCGTTTTATATAAATGTCCAAAATTTTCTTTGTGGATATTTATACTTGATTTCTTACTAATATTGAAACGAACAGGCAATATTGCATTCTCTAAGTGTTATGCAACAATCTAAATCAGGGATCGCCAACCTTTTCATACTCGCGGGACACATACAACTTTTATTTTTAATAATTGGCCCACAAACATTTATTTAAGAGAAAATAATGAGTGAAAAAATATACTTAAGTTATCAATTTTTTATTATGTCAATCTTAAAAAACAGAAATCTTTAAAGTTCGAGTTATGAAACAAGCATGAAAATGAAACACAATAAAAAAAAAATTATTATCACGTAAAAACAAAGTAATATAGTGTATCCATCACAATATATACATAGGTTTCCCTGCTTAATGACTTTTGTGATTGTTTTCCCTTAGCAAGATTATCTAGATCCACTTTATAACCTGAAATGCAAATTCGAATCGAAGCAGGCAAATGTTCACCAGTCAGTCGAGAATAAATTTTATTTTTTCTAAAACTCATGGCAGAAAATGCTTACTCGCAAATGTAAGTGCTTCCAAATGAGACTATCGTCTTTGCGAAACTGATTATTCCTTCAAATTTTTTTGTTTTTTTTTTCGTAAGCATCGATCAATGTAGACATTAAAAGCATTGAAACATTATCATTTTGATGCTAGCTTTTATGAAAATCGACAAATCTTGTTAAAAATTAGGTTTGTCAATCTTCAATAATACCAGCAAAAGTGTCCTTTAGTTGGTATTTCCAAGTTGCACAAGAGATATCACGAAGCATAGATATAAAATTATTTTTAACTTATTATTCATATTATAAAATGTATTATTTAAATAATTCATCATACGGGACACATGCCATGTAAATATGGTCAACCTTTTATGGGCCGCCAAAAATGCATGTTTGGGCCGCATGCGGCCCGCTGACACCTGATCTAAATTATTTCCAAACGGAAATAAATAATTGGTATTAATCAACCCAAACGCTAAAAAGAAAAAATAAATAAATATTTTCTGGTGTGTGTCTAAATAATATTAGAAGTACTTCAGAGGTGCTCTCAAACGCAACGATAAAATCATTTATGGGATTATATTTCAGTAAAAGAAAACGCAGAGCACAAAGGCAATGAAATGATTATTGAATCCAAATAAACCAACAAACTTCCTAACTCACCGTGAAGTGACTTCTGGTGGCGAACAAGAGAGGGCTTGGTCTTAAATTCTTTATAGCACGCGGTACAACGAAATGTATCACGTATTTTCTCGTGTATTTTCATGTGTGTCTTGAGGTTACCAGCAGTGGAGAAATCTCTCTGGCAAACTTTGCAAGGAAACACTTCTCTCACACTCTTATGCAGTTTCAAGTGGTGTTTGAGGCTGCACTTTTGGGTGTAAAGTCGTTGGCAGACATCACAGCGATACTTTCCTCCAATGAGCACTAGACTGCATTGCTCATTGGAGGAAACTGGACCATCCCCTATAAATGAAACGAAGTTCTGTCAGAAAAATGGACATTATCATAGAATATATTTGTATTTAGAAGTTCAAAATTAGATTTGTATGTGCAGGAAATATTACAAAAAGCGAAAAATAATAAATTGTCACAGAAGTAAATCAACAAAGGTAAGTCAGAAGTAAAATAGTACATTCTTACAAAAGTTCATCGATGATTTTTGATGCTAAAATTGAATGAATTTATTATTTAACGAATATTTCGCGGGATCTTTAATTGCTTGCAATATCCATGCTCATATATGTGAATAATGTAACCTGTCGAAAGAAAACAAACAGTTAATAAGATCCACTTACCTTTATTACTGCAAAAGACAGCCCGTTTTCTTATAACAGTCCACAACTTCTCTTCCCTACACTAAGAAATATAAAATATATTGAAGTAAAATGAAACGTGCATCGTTCAAAGAACTGTCTTTATAGTTTTTCGTCACGTGCTTTTCCAAAAGTGGCTAAGCACCTAAGAACCGAGACCGTGAACTGGTAGGTGTAAGTTCTTCTGCACCGAAGGAGACTTGTATGAGGTTATGGTCTAAGTTTCCGGGAGGAATACCGACAACCCCCAGCATACCTGAAAAAAGATCGTAGGAAGAGATCAAGTTTGTTGGTAAATTGGAGAGGTTGTTTTTTATTCTTTTGGGAAGATTGATGACCTGAGATAGGTCATTGCTGATGGAGAACACCTTAGCATCCCTACTGGCTTGATCGGTGAAACTGGAGAACGGAATCCAATATGAGTTGTGGATATTGAAGTGCCCAAGAAGGATGACCTTGCTATTCGGGTACTTAGACTGCAAAACGTCGAGTTTCAGAGAGCTAAAGTTGAATTAAGAGTGATTAACGGAGTTTGGAGATCGATGGAGGGAGCATATGAAAAGGGAAGGTTGATTTGGTAGAAAAATATGTAGCCAAAGCAGATCAAACAGTGGGGATTCGAGGATTTGCAGTTTGTGACATGATATTGTGTAAGACTAATAAAAGCAATAAATGGTACGGGGGTTAGTATAGAGTATATTGAAACAATGAATAAAACACCTTAAAAGTAAAAGACTAACGTAAAGTGATAACAACATAAATAAGCTTTATATCACTGCCCTCTCTCTCTCCACACGCACACACACGTTTCTAATTGTGCTGTCTTCATTCTTGACATGAAGTAGATATACTTAAAAAATTAAGTTAAATACAAACAAATTAAGTCGTTGAGTTTAATAGTTTAATATATGGGATGAGGTCGCTTGGGAAACTTTTTTTTTTTTTTTTTTTTGTTCTTATCACTGTACTGATGCCGTCACGAAATATAGCTATCCCTCATTTTCAGTTATGCTTCAGCCTGAGATTATCCCTGCAGGAATTAAGTCCGTAGTAGGGAACAGCACGAGAAGCTTCAGTTACTGTTTGCGGATACGTTGGTGCAGGAGATCTGTGTTCGCTTCAAGGGTGATGTTTGTGGCAGATGTTTGCAGATATAAACTCGACTAAAATCTAAATGGACATCTGAAAAAAAAACGAGTAACATTATTGTTCTGCACTAACACGTGGTATAAAGAAAATGATCAATAATGCCAATTTACAAATTACTCAAAGGATGAAAATGTTTTAAAAAATCTCCTACCTGAAGCATAGCTTTTCTTTGTTGATTCCTGGTGTAAACGAAGCGAAGAATTTAATATGATCAGTTTCCTGATAAAATGCAACAGGCTATTAAAATGAAAAGCTACCGCGAGTCTTGCACGTATCAAGAATTAGCATGCAACGCGTAATTTTAACGTTGCCAGTTTATTTATTTTAGCGCCATCTATTAAACCGATTCCTTGTAGAAATTGATTCAAATTTATTGCAGGAAGCTTATTCTTCCTTCGAAATTAAATTTCCTTTACTATAATGGATCACTCGACAACAAGTTTCAATTTTCTTTTTCTTTTCTGAAAACATGCCGATGATCTCGGAGTCAATATCAGATTGTAGCAATTTCATTTTTTAAAAAAACAAATCAGTCAACTGTTTTAGCAAAGTACACATCAAGTATATATACGTACGTATATAATTATGGAATTATAATAATTCACTATTTAAATAAATATTCCTTTAAAATTGATAGGAATTGATTTTTGAAATTGCTAAAAAGATTTTTATTGTAATAATACGAGAACCCATCAAAATATTGCAGACATATTTTTTTTTTTTTTGTAGGAAAATTAGAGCACGAGCAAACCGATTACCATCATGATTTGGGTGGAGACTATTTCTGTATGAATGTTTTCGAAAATATAGTGCTTCCTAAATATATCTTGAATGAACAGTGTCTCCGAGCAATATTTCTGTATGCAATTTAGTAGGTAGATGAAAGTGGGAAACGATTATTTGGATCACGTGATAATTTATGATGACAGAATACAGCAAAATAGAATTAATACGAAATTATAAAAGTATTTGATTAGTAATGATTTATTAAGAAACAATATTCAATGGAGAAACAATATTCTGGGTATGGTTAGAAATGATTGATTAGGAGCATATTTATTCCAGAGTTGAAAATCAGCTCGCTCCGTCACATTTGAATCAAGTTGCAACGTTGTGAGTACGCATTTTGCACCTCCCAAAACGAGTGCGTCTGTTTTGGGAGGTGGCGACTTATTTCTGTGCTCTGCTGAGATTTCCTGTGGTGGAGAGAGATAAGTGGGATTCACCATTTTATTTCTGTGCTTTCTTTATGTATTGGTTGAATTTGGAGGGAAGTGTTCTAGTATTTTGTGTTTCTTGGAGGGACTGAGGTTATCTGTTATTCTGTTTGTTTTCTTGAGAGTTCAGTGATTTTTAGTTTCCACTAAGCATCAAATGTTATTGACGATTAAGGAATAAGTGCTTTCTCGTGTTGCCAAGAAAGTGTCTTTATCATGTACGCATATGTTTTACTAGTGACTCAATCTGGAGTCTGAGTCTTCGATTTCTTGAGGATTTAATGTTTTTTGTTAGTCTAGATTACTGGACTTGAACAAGACATGACACCTTAGAAATACAGAACCATCTTCAAAGCATCCAAAGGAGAGGAAAAGAAAAACAGAAATATGTAAAC
The DNA here is from genome assembly GCF_054136105.1 of Typopeltis vanoorti. NCBI lineage: Eukaryota > Metazoa > Arthropoda > Arachnida > Uropygi > Thelyphonidae > Typopeltis > Typopeltis vanoorti. The sequence goes on from NC_143550.1 coordinate 161,309,240, forward strand.
ACATAACCACCACATAGATTTTCTTCGCAGTCTTCAAACAGAGAAAAAAAAATGTCTATTGTAGCATTGGTTATTATACCTAAACAAAGATGATAGTGAGAAATACAGAAATAACTTCAACTTATCCATGGGAAGAAAGGTGCAGAATTAATTTCACGCAGTAGATAGAAAGTCAGCAAATATTCGAACTGTTTCCACCGTCGTTTCCGGTGTGGAGATTCCTACAGTGGCGGCCCGTGAAGCTTTAAGTGGGGGTGCTGCCTTTACAAAATAATTTAAAAAAATATTTTTTTCCTAATCAGTAACAATTTGTTAATAAATAAATCTACAAATTTAGTTATTAATAAATTGGTTACTAATTAGGAAGAAAAGAATTTTTTAAAAATTATTCTGTATAGGCAATCAACCCCACTTAACTAAGTTAAAACTCAATTTAAGTTCAAAATCCCGATCATCAGCCATCGAACTCATCAAAGATGAAACGACAACTTTTGTACCTTAGAAAAGAGGATGAACGAACAGGATGAGATTCTCTTTTCAAACAGCAACACCGGAAATTAATGAATTTCCGGTGTTGCTAATCAAAAGGGTGACACAAGTACGAAAATCAAATACTACGAGCTCCAGAAAGAAACACAGTCCACTTCCAATGAGGTTTCCTATTGAAAGCATTTCTTGAGTGAACGATTCACATCTGCTTGTGAGAATGATAAGATCACCGTACAATTGTCCACTGCACGGCGGGAAATCTTTCACCGCGGTGAATCTTTTAGCAGCGAAAGTTGCAACAACATTCACCTTTGGACTAATTTTCTTAATTAGTCCAAATTTTTGGACTAATTAAGAAACTTCTAAAGACGTCTGCAGAATTATGCCAAAAGCTAACATAAAATCTTTATATTATATCTCAAAAAACACAAAGGAATTGCACTCTTACTCTTTTCCACTACTTCGAATCCCCTTTGCACAGATTTAGTAACATCCTTACCTGTTTCGCAACCTGGTCGACAATGCCGCATTTTGCTCAGTGGATAAACTCAATCCTTTCTCTCTCTCAATTATGTTTTTAACTTCTATAATTCGACCCATCTTAATCTGTTCCGAATAATTACTGCACCGACCATTGAGAGTCAGCATGAACAGCGAAAAGAAATTCGGTCTGTAAATAGAAACCATTCGTAAAAATTAATAACATGACCAATCACGTGACATATATCAGAGCGAGTAGCCAATGGAATTCGATTAATGCATATTCCGGAGATTGGCTGTTTTCCAAGGGATAAATTTTGTATCCCTTGGAAATCTTGAAGTCTGCGGTTTTTCCTTTCTTTTTAGACATTACACACAGAAAAAATTACTTCAAGCCCAAAACACGATACATTTTAACAGGCTCTAATTATAACATTTTAATTAAACGGTTAGAAAAACTTAACAACAGAAAAACAGTCATCCTGCGTGAGAAGCCGAAAACAGTTTAGTAAAAGAAAGTTTAGTAATGTGCCTCCGATCCTCGAAAACGTGTAACAGTCGGATGCATAAACAAAGAATAATTTTAAATATATTCTTCGTTTGTTGGTGTGTATGCATTGGTATTACATAAATTTAAACAACATAACTCAAATAAAAAAATAATAATATTGTAAGTTTTCACATAATGTTTAAGAAGGCTCCGGAGACTTTTCCGCGTTAACGGTTTTCTTTTACAAGAAAACGTTTCTCTTTCCTTCCTCTTTGACGAATGTCTTTCGAATCAAGATCTTCTTTGCTGGAACAGGCGAATCTCTCTGAAGCGAAGTTTGCCAACGAAGTTCTTCTCTTCCATTCATGTAATTATCTGAAGATTCTTTACGATGACATAGATGGCTTTCACTCGATGGATTCAGCTGAAGATGACATGGTCCGGATTTGGCAAACGTAGACACGAACCTGAAATATAAATACGATTAGGGAAAACAGTAAGGAAAATCTCCTTATGCATAATTTAATTTCTGGTAGTTGACAAGCAAAAGTGTACTCCAGTAATGGATCACAAATGTTTACACCGTCTATCTATTGAGAAGGTTAATAAAATTCGCGCATGCCTGGTGTGCAATTACTTTCCACCAATGCTACATAAAATATTGCGTAAAGACGTCACGCGCACCTGTTCTGTTTCTGGTGTTCTTGTTATGCGAAATACGAATTTAAAACGAAAAAAAAAAATCTAAGTCAGGTCGAATCTAACTCAATGGGTATTAATTTACAAAAAATGTCATAATTTCCAAAACGCATGACACATAATATATTACAATCCCTTACCTGTGGAATGTCACAGCGCAACCAACCGCAAAGACGGATAATCCATATTTTTTGAATTAATCCAATGTTTAACAGGGACTCTTTCCTTTCCAACTTGCCTGTTTTTAACATTGAGGTCTATGGGCGACCGCTGTGCACTTCGTGATGCGTTAGCAGGCGCTTCCTCCTCGTTCGCAAACGGAAGTGACGGTCACCGAAGGGGGATGAAGTGGATGGTACATCAGACAGACGTCACAATGACGCACCGATGTGTAGAGGAGCATAGCGTCTCGCTAGTGGAATAATTGCGCCCTTCGATTTTAAAACAAATATTTCTTTACCAGAGGAACTGAACTTACGTAGGATATAAAGAAAACAGCTATAACACAAATAAGAAGCATTTTTGCTGGATGTCACCACAGATGAAACCTGTTAGAGAAGCTCACGTATCTTTCGTAATATTACGGGCGCTTGAAAGGCATATGCGGCGGAACTAAATATATCCCATGTACGATGCAATGCTGTCGGTTGAATAGTAGTCGATAACACTTAACAAGCACAAGCAGCACTGAGGAGAATATAAATAAAACCGGCATACCAGAAATGAAGTAAAACTGAGTTGGGTATTCGTTTCGTGTTTGCTATCACCACACAAACGCTATCATGACTCCATATTTTTGGCTACTGTTACGGTTCCGTCACTGGCGGGAAAATGCAGCCGAACATGACATCCGCCATACGCAGACAACGTCGGTGCGATTGCTAGATGTCGTGGGTTGTATGGTAGCGTCAGTTTCCATACAATGGACAATTCCTAAATACGTACATACAGATCCAAACATAACCAATACAAGGAGCACATACCAGGTAAGAGAGGACAAAGTTAGATTTTTTTACAAAGCGAATGCGCACATATCACGAACAGTAACTAACTCCCTACAGCTGGCAACCACCACGTGGATGAAGACGGCCAGTAAATACAGCAGCTGTGGTAAGATGGCGCTTTTGGTCATCGTTTTCGCGGGCGATTTGTATAGCAGCATTTATAGAGCGATGAACATGATATATTTTTTTAAATAACGAAAATAATAATTTTCACTGTGGTTTATACGTTTCTTCTAATTATGATATATTGTTAATATCACATTTTAAATCTACGAAGTGCTTATTTAATAGTTACATTTGAAATTGGGAATTTGTGCATTAAATATATCTGTGATCGTTCTTCTATATATATATAGATATATATATATTTTTTTTTTAATTAAGTAAAAAGGTTTTAATATAAACACACTACTAGTTTCGGCCTGTAACAGCCTTCTTCAGGTGACATTATAAAAGAAGAAAAAACACTAAACATTGAGGGTTAAAAGACTATGAACAACACAGACAGTCTTTATACATAATTAGCATGAAAACGTTGTAGTTGTATTTGAAGCTGTTCTTTCGTTTGTTGCATTGTTGGGAGAGTGCGTGCTTGCTGCATCACGTGAACGCCAGTACATGATTACAGCTGAATGACTATCTGGGAGGGTTTAGCTTAAGTTGTTAATTAGATGAACAGGATTGAAGATGATTTCTCTAGATTCCACAATTTTTCTCTCTACTTCGTCACTGCAACGGAAGATGTTAGTAGATTTTCCCAGCAGACTTTGTGACTTTGTTTTTCATCATTAGGATTAGCCAAGAAAAGGATATGACTTGATAATGCACTTGCTGGCTGTCTCTTGTAAGTAATGTCTCTCATGTGTTCTTCCATACGCAATTCGACAGATTTCTCTATCTGCCCAAAATAAGGAATATCGCAATCACATAATATTTTATATACACCAGGGTATTTGAGTTGATGATGTCAAGGTTTTGGGTGGCTAATTAAGGAACGGATCTTTGGAAGTGGAGTGAACAAGGTTCTGATATTGTATTTTCTTAGAACTTTTGCTAATTTATGTGAAACAGTACTTATGTAAGGAATAGATATATTGCCTTTGAATCTATTTGTTTCTTCTGAGTGATGTCTAGGAGGATTAAGAAGGAATTTGTCAATGATTTTCTTGGAATATCCATTAACTTCGAAAGAAGTTTTCAGATGGTTTATTTCTGTAAGAAGTTCATTTCGAAGTTAATGGATATTCCAATAAAATCATTGACAAATTCCTTCTTAATCCTCCTAGACATCACTCAGAAGAAACGAATATATATTTTTAGTTTACCAGAAGAGCGAGTCAGTTTGACATCAAGAAAAGGCAAGGAATTATCCGCTGCAAGCTCAGCAGTAAACTTAATACTTTGATGTCGGCTATTGAGATGTTCGAGGAAAACCATAAGGGATTCATATCCATGGTTCCAAACAATGAAGACATCATCCACATAACATTTCCAAACTTTAGGTATTAAAATAAAGGAAGAGATAGCCTTGGTTTCAAAATCTTCTAAGTAAATATTTGCGAGAACAGGAGATAAAGGATTACCCATAGCCAGTCCATGATTTTGTTTGTATATATTATCTTGAAATTTTAAGTAATCGGACCAGATGCAATGTGTAAGCAAGGCTAACATTTTTTTTTTTGGATAACTTGTCCTTGAGTAATGTTAGGACTTCATCTGTTGGGACATTAGTGAACAAAGAAGTTATGTCCAAGCTAGCCATGATGTCATTTTCATCAACTGTAATATCCTTGATGTATGTAACAACATACATCAAGGATATTACAGACATAAATGTAACACCTCTAGGAACTTCGAAAAATTCCAAGAGCTGTTACATTTTATTCACGATGTTGAAATGCACCCATGGAGTCTTTTCATTTTCGTGTAATCAGCACAATCTGAACATCCAGGTGGTTTTCTTTTTGCAACTCCAACACTTAACTGAAATCATTTTGAGTAGTTCACGAAGAATACTAAGATATTAGTAGAGATAAAAAAATACATTTATTGCTAAATGTCGATGCTATTAAAAAGAAGTTTACAGTGAAAGCTAAAACTGTGAAAACTGAAAAATGTCCAAAAAGCTAACAATCGCATGTCATACAGACCTGCAAATTTCCTTTTAATTTTTCAAAGCAGTCTATAAAAGAATGTACAAAAGAGAAAGGACAGATAGTAGTGCATAAATAGAGAGAGTACCGATTTCACTTTTACCTCAATGAATAAAAGAAACAAAAGAAAATATTGATAAATGAAGGATTAGTGAAAGAACCGGGATAGCCTTCGTTCGTCTGAACAAATTCATAGCAAACAGAAGCTTTACACTAGAAGCACTTGTAAGTAGAAAGCTAAGTCAAAGGTCATTACATTTTAGACACATTTAAAAGACGAAATGAAGAAGAAATAACTCCGTGGTGAATTAAGTCGTGGTTAAATTAGGATAGAATTTCCTCTCGTATGTTATTTCTCTTAATAATGGTTGATTTTATGTACCACTGTACACTCCCATGTTCAGATACAGAATATGGAAAAATATTATGCATATTATGCATATTCAAATGTGATGAATTACGTAAAATAACTTTTATTTACAATCAACTTTTAGAAAATGATTGGCGAAGTCGAGTGGTATCCATTTGGTCGGGTAGACCAGAGTTAGATTTTCGTCCCATTACCAAAATGACATTTAGGACTTTTCAAGTAAACGTGGGTTAGCCTTTCATGCGAAAACGGAAACATTTTAGGAAAACGGAAGGGAATTACCCGTTAAGGGATATTTCGTTATTTTTATTCGTGTAGGGAAGAAAAAGAAGACAAAGTATATTATTTTAGTTTTGCGGATTTCGTTCTTTTAAGAAGAACGAATTCAACACAGAGTACAATGATGACACTGTTGTGTTTCTATACTGCTAACCGCAATGGTGTTCTTCAAAGGTTCTCTATAGAATCTTTGAAGAAAACCTCATTAAAATCTAATCGGTCACCTGACCCAGTGTTCGATGTGCTGTGTTTAAGCCTTAAGGAAAAGACACAGCAAATATTATTTGAATATGTTTTGTCATGATGAGAAGATCTTATCTGGAACAAAATGTGAGTGCAGGATGTGTTCTCTCTTTTGTTAACTAGTTATTCCATACTAAACTGGTTTATTCTAACAGTTATGAAAAAAGTAACGAGCTTGCATTCTCTCCTGATATATTTATAGACAATACCGAACTTCGTCTATATTTCGTATTGCTCAGCATCTTTCAGGATTGCTTTCCGTCACTGTGTATGATGATCCATCGAGTCGTTTCCGACTCCTGGCGACTCCACGGACATACACTCTCCATTCCGATCTGTCCCTGACCATGTCTTTCAGAACCTCCAAAGTACACTCCAGTTGCTTCTTTAACTCCATCCACCCATCTAATTCTTGGTCTTCCTCTTCTCTTGCTTCCATCAACTTTAGCAAGCATCATCATCGACTGTCATTTGCTCGGATAATATGTCCGAAGTATGACAATTTTTGCTTGATGATCATAGCTTGAAGAGAGCAAGCTGGCTTTATTCTGTCTATCACTGATTTATTGGTTTGCTTTGCAGTCTACGGTATTCTTGGTACGAGTCTCCAAACCCATAATTTAAATGCATCTATCTTCCTTCTTTCACTTTTTCTTAGGGTCCAACTTTCACATCCATACAGCACCACAGGGAATACCATTGCCTTCCCGATTCTGATTTTTGTTGTGAGGTTAATATCTTCATCTTTAAAGATCTTGCTTAAATTTGTCATTGTTTTCTTTCCGATTAATAATCTTCTTCTAACTTCTTCAGTACGATAACCATCTTTATCAATTCAGGATCATAGGAACACAAAATTGTTAACTGCTCATATTTTCTCCCCATCTACTTCAAACTCATTAAGTTCACCTGTTGCCATAACTTTCATCTTTTTGAGGTTAAGTTTAAGACCATATCACTTTCGTCTTTAACTTTCATAATAGGTTCCTTCAAATCTTCTTTATATTATGCTAGCAAGGTGGTATCATCTGCATACCTCAAATTATTAATATTTTTTCCACCAATTTCAATTCCAACTGAAGACTTCTCCAAGCCTGCCATTCTTAAAATTTATGCATTGTACAAGTTAAACAGCTATGGAAATAAAATACACCCTTGTCGCACCCCTTTACCTATTGTGAAATACTCAGTTTCTCCAAGATCTGTTCGGACAGTAGCTTCTTGTTCATAATAAAGATTCCTCAGAAAGATAATGAAATGCTCTGAGACTCCCATTGTTCTTAACACATTCCACAGTTTCACATGATCTACAGAGTCAAAAGCCTTGCTATAGTCAAGGAAACAAAGATACACATTCTTTTGATATTCCTGTGCTCTTTCTATTATCCACCTCACATTGGCGATTTGATCTCTTGTTCCTCTGCCTTTTTGAAATCCTGCTGTTCATCTGGCATTTCTCTCTTCATAAATGGTTCCAGTCTTTTCTGAATGATCTTAAGTCAAACTTTACTTGCATGAAAAACCAGTGCTATAGTTCTGTAATTTTCGCACTCTCTTGCATCGCCGTTCTTCAATAAAGGTATATAATCTGATTTTTTCATTCCCTAGGCCATGCAGTTGTAATCCAAATTCGCTGATATAGAGCTGTTAAAATTTTAACTACCTCTTCTCCGAGAGCTTTGAGCAGCTCAATGGGTATTCCATCTCCTCCTGGTGCTTTCGTACTGGATATCTGTTGCAGTGCCCACCTCATTTCACTCTTCACTGGTACTGGTTCCTGTGTATAAATCTGCTCTTCAAATTTCTCAGTAATTTTGGAGTCCTTTCTGTAAAGGTCTTCTGTATACGCTTTCCACCTTTCTTTGATGTCTGCAGCTTCTGTAAGATAGCCTTTGTGTTTACGTTTCAATATTGTCACCTTGGCACTAAACTTCCCTGTTAGTTCTCCGATGTTTTTGAAAAGATCTCTTGTTTTTCCTTTCTAGTTTTGGTCTTCTATTTGTTGGCATTCCTGGTTGAAGTATTTGTCATTGTCACTTCTGGCTTGTCGTTGAAACTCTGTATTCAAATGGCGTACTTCCTGTAAATTTCATGTGGCCTTCATTTTCCTCCTTTCCTGAGAAGTTTTGATGGCAACTTCTGACAGCCATTTGGACTTCTTACAAACTGTTGGAATATTCTTCTTTGCTTCTGTTTTAATTATATCTTTAATATCTTCCCATAGTTCATCTGGTTCTCTTTCACACAAATTGAGTGTGCTGAATTGAGTGTGCTGAATCTGTTCTGTATGCTAATATTGTATTCAGCTGGTATATTTCCAAGATCATATCTGATAGACATTTGTGGTGTTTTCAGTTTCCATAGTTTCGCATGTATCGTAGCCACTAATAATTCATGGTTTGTTCCACAGTCTGCACCTGGAAAAGTGTTGACAGACTGAATTGCACTTCTTCATCTTCTTTGTCCAAGTATACAGTCAATATGATTTCTGTGTTGTCCATCAGGTGATACCTATGTGTACAATCTTCTTTTGCTGTTTAAAGCAGGTGTTAGCAACAAACAAAGAATTCTCTGCACAAAACTCAATCAGTCTCTTCCCTGCAGTGTTACGAATACCTAAACCAAAACGACCTGTAATTCCTTGTTCCTCAGTATCTCCCACTTTTGCATTCCAATCTCCAATAAGTAGCCATAAATCTCGCTTTGGTGCTGCATCTATCACTTCTTGTAACTTGCCATAAAATTCTTCAATGTCTTCTTCTGATGCCTCTGTAGTAACTGCATAAACCTGAATGATGGTCATATTTATTGGATGTCCACTCACTCTGAGAGAAATGATTCTGTCACTCACTGGATTATAACCCAATACATACCTAGCCATCTTTTTCCTGGGTAAGAAAGATACTCAATTTTTTTCGACTTGTCGCATGTCCTGAGTAATACGCCATATGGTCCCCTGACTGAAAATGGCCCATTCTTATCCATCTAAATTCACTTATTCCCAATATATCCAGCTTCTTTCGCTCCATTTTCTTTATTATTTCCAGTTAACCTTGGTTCATACTTCTAACATTCTAAGTTCCAATCCTGTGGTTTTTTATGAAACAGGGAGCCTTCCTTTTCCAACCAGCAACATCCGTGACCGAGCTTCCTTCCAGGTTTGATCCGGACACATCATAAAAACTAATTCTGCTTGTGGAAGCCCTCTGTTCTTTCCCAGTTGCATGTTGGATGCCTTCAGGCCCGGGGGTCTTACCATCCAGCACCATATCGTACTTTCCCATTTTTGGCATGTTCGTGAAATGTTTTTGGCAAGGTACAGAAGTGGTTTGCCATTGCCTTCCTCTGTTACTAGGAATGTGTTTTATTTTAAAGCAGTTCCATATTAAAGTCAGTTTTATATTAGAGCCAAATCTTTCTTGTATGGGACGTCGATGATTATCAGTCACGTTTAATCTTTGAATAATTTCGCAGACGGTTTTCATTATTAAAAAAGAGGAAAAAATGAATGATATTCGCCTCACAACACACAACTTTTCAAAAGATCTGTCATTTTCGTCTTTCTCGTCCTTTAGTCTGTTGACAAATTTAAGTGCATGTTATTGAAACTGTATTTTAGCATAGACGTCGGAGTTAATTATATTTTTATTTCATTTATTGGGGAATAGTGTCAGTGTTTTTTTACAGACGTGTAAAGAAAAGCTAAACGCTTCAGCTGTTAAATATCGTACCAGCTGCTGAGAGATAATTTCAGTATGCTACCTGGATATTGAGTAGCAACGAGCATCAGTCATGAAGTTTCAACTAAAAACCTAAACTGATGCATTTATTCCCAAATATTTTGAATTTAAAAACAATCCTAATCAATATTTCAATACAAAGCATTGTATGATAATCCGAACATCTTTCAGTCTCTCTTTCCGTTACTTGCAAAGCCAAATCTTTCTGGTAAAGGATGTTTCAACAATAGGTAGAAACACAATTCGAAAACCTTCCTATAGAATCTAAAATGAAACCTTTTTCAAGCCACGTTTAGCTTTCAATCATTTGGGTCTTTATTTCACACAGATAGAAGAAAAAATGTTAACTCTTGACTGGTGGGAAGCACTGAAAACTAAGCAGTTCTTCATATGGATGCCGGTTGAAAAATCTGGGAATCTTTAAGCTAGTTCATTTCCAGATTGGTTTGAAATAATTAGTCAGATTTCGAATCACGTGGAATTATAGCACGCGGGTTTCTTGGAGAGCTTTATTTATTTGCAAAATATGCATAGTAAGAGAGTGGTGGCTAGAAATTGTTGTGTACAGTCTTGACAGAGAAGGCATGGAGCAATAGAGATGACAAGTGAATAAATATATTCACAGGTCAATAAATATACTCGTATTACAAAGCGGCAGGAGTGGAAGCAACTGTCAACTTTTAGGTGAGGAAAATTTTCTGTGGTGACATTTGGATATGATAACCAGTTGTCAGCATCATTACTTCGGAGGATTTCACAGTGTAGAGAGGTAGATGAAATAAATTGTGGTTCCTGCGAACCATAATTTATTTTCCTTCACGGGAAATACTTAACTTAACTTGTAATTGTTAAATACGTAACAATTAAAAGACACCTGAAATTGCCAGCATGCTATTTCTCTCTTTATCCTTCAGCTTCTGGTGCATCAGGATTTAAAGCAGCTTTCAGAAGGAGAGGAGGAGGAAAAGATAATATTTCGATGAAAATATTCTCCCTAACAAGATTGTTTGTAACTTATCAGCAGACGTTCCATCCGAAACTGCTGGTTCTTGTCTTCACCAAAGAGCTTAAAGTCATTTTCCTGAAATAAATTTATTTGTTCTTAATAGAAACAGAAATTAAAATAATTTAAGTATTGGTCGGTGTTATAATATTTTAGCTTCGCATTTTAAATAACAATTTTTAAACAATTGACGAGTAACAGAAGTTTAAGCAAATTTAAATAAAAAATCGCTTTTATAGTCCTCCGACTTAAAATATCGAATATATAAGACTAGAAAGTTTCATAAGGAATTTTCAACTCTGGGTTAGTTGGGTTGATGTGGAAGTTGGTGGATGGATTTTTCCCTTTTCCCATTATCACTGGCCGTTGTACAAAACTTGCGTACCTCGAGAAATTACTAGGAAAAGTTTCGTTACTATAATAATAGCATTATTTTCTATGTAAAATCAATGAATTTGGAACTTCTCTGGGAGATGGACCAAGTCCTTCACTCTTCATCCCTTCATCTAAAATTAGATGAAGGGATGAAGGGGATTATTGCATGAGGGGTATTATTATGGGTAATTTACCCGCTCATTAAATAAAAGATAATTCAATTGCCAGTATGAGCAAAATCTATTGTATTTCCTGGCGTTTTAAACCTCTCGTAAAAGGTTAGGCAGGATTGAGGTACTCTGCGTTTTGCATCAGTAGTTGCTATGTAATTAAATTGCTTTCATGATTTTTCGGTCGTGAAAATTTATTCAAATCGGCCATTTATAAAAATAAACCAAAAAAATTCCTTTTCAAAAAATTAGAAGTATTAGCTTTAGCTTATTAAAAGAAGACAAATTATGGACTTTTGATAGTACAAAAGACACAAAAAGAAATCTAATATATATATATATATATATATAACTTCGTATAACTTGCCTTAGTATGTATCCCATAATGCAAACCAAAGCGCACCCTCCCCTTTCAGGTGTTTATAATGCAATGCATAATGGGAAGGGCCACTACCCAAACCGGTTTCGACCTTTATTGAGGTCTCATCAGTGGGAGCCTGATCCATGCGTGTGTGTGTGTTGGAGGGGGGGGGGATTTGTGTGCCATGTATGAGCATGAAGAATGGAAGAAAGGAAGAATCTGTTCACATTTTGCTTGAACAGCTGAGGATAATAATCTTTCAGGAAGGCAGAGTGGAGGAGACTTCCAAAGGACAAAGTAGGTGGAATGGAAAGATGATGGTATTTTCGTATGCGTATTACCGGCAGTAGAAAAATCGTGTGATAAATCACTTGCATTGTTTATGTTCAGACTAATTTTCACTGTATGATAAAACAGACATTAACTCGATACTTTGCCCACACTTGTCAAAAATGACTATTAAATAGCAAGTCAGAAAGCGCTAACCACAGTAAAATTGGTTCACTCTGTATTGCAAGCCAAACGTCTAACGTCAACAAAGATGGCATAATAATCTTGATTTTTTAAATGAAATTAATCTACACATAACACCAACTGTTTGATAACATTAACGCAAATCTCACTCCAAGTGTGAAATATTATGATTTACGCGATAAATATTGTGGTTATAGGCAGAGCTCCAGAAATCCACTCTCCCAAACGTTACCAAACTAAACGCATTGAACATATCTTATTTTAAGTTTTAAAAGAGGTAAACCGTGAGTAGACATATCGGTACACGATAAATAACGGAAAAATCTCACGTAGAAAGATTATTTATTAGTATAATTTTCGCCTGTGTGTCACAGGCATCTTCAGTACATTAAGCTCAAAATTAAACACTAACAATTCCAAAAAGCGCCACCTAAATAGCTGGTGTAAGATAACTAAAAAGGTTCAATAACTTTCCTAAAAAAAAAAAAAATTAATACAATAAAAAATTAGGAAAGATTAGCTGATTTGTAAAGTACTATCTCCCATAAAGGGGATAGACGTAAGCTGTCGGATCTGTTAAGTTAGGAGAATAAAGTAGAGATTCACATGTTTCTTTATAAAGGCGTTCCATGAGAAACTGACTTTTGTGAAGAACTCTTGCCTTTCTCCAATGAACTCTGTGTCTAGTGAAGATGGCATGTTCAGAAAGTCCAGACTTTTCAGGTTTAAAGTATTCAATATAAGATTGGTGTTCTTCTAGCCGAATAGAGGCGGATCTTCCCGTTTGTCCGAAATAAGATAATCCACAAGAGCACGGAATCTGGTAGACACCTGGATGATTAAGATGTGGAAGCTTGTCCTTAGGAGAAGTGAGAAAGGTGGAGATTTTTCTAAACGGTCGAAAGGCAACAAAAATATTCAGTGGTTTTAAAACTTTTGCTATACGTTCACTGATGCCTTGCACATAAGGGATAGTAATGCGCGTTATTTCTTCTGTGTTTGAAGAGGAAGACATATTAAAACTGCTCAAAGTTCTTTTAATGAAGCAATTCTTATAACCATTAGATAGAAAGGATGAAGTTATGTATTGTAGTTCTTTCTGTAAAAGATCGTCTGTAGAACAAAAGGAGTGGGCCGGATGAACCAGTGTTTTAATAGTTCCTGCCTTTTGACTGATATCATGATCAGTTTAGATGTTTCTTTATTTACAAATGTGCCACTTTCGGAAAGTATTGAATTACTACAACAGGAATTTCCTTCGGACATTGTAAACGTATTTGATTTTGTAATAAATTCTGGTTATTTTTCCTTTAAAAATAAGTTGTATCAACAAATTGAAGGAACAGCAGTGGGTAATCCTCTTTCTCCTGCTATCTCCAATTTCTTTATGGAACATTTTGAACAACGTATCTTTGACAATATTTCTCCCAGACCTACGCATTGGTTCAGATATGTCGATGACATTTTTGCTGTATGGAATGGCTCTTCTGATGAACTTCAACAATTTCTCACTAAGTTAAACGCATTTCATCCTAGGATCAAGTTTACCGTAGAAGTAGAATCAAATAAGCAGTTAGCCTTTTTAGATCTTCTAATTCTTCGCCAACCAGAGGGTAACCTACATTTCTCAGTTTATAGAAAGAAGACTCATACAGGCCATTATATCCATGCGGAATCTCATCACCATCCCAGTCAAAAGGCAGGAAATATTAAAACACTGGTTCATCGGGCCCACTCCTTTTGTTCTACAGACGATCTCTTACAGAAAGAACTACAATATAACTTCTTCCTTTCTATCTAATGGTTATAAGAATTGCTTCATTAAAAGAACTTTGAGTAGTTTTAATGCCTTCCTCTTCAAACACAGAGGAAATAACGCGCATTACTATCCCTTATGTACAAGGCATCAGTGAACGTATAGCAAAAGTTTTAAAACCACTGAATATTTTTGTTGCCTTTCGACCGTTTAGAAAAATCTCCACCTTTCTCACTTCTCCTAAGGACAAACTTCCACATCTTAATCATCCGGGTGTCTACCAGATTCCGTGCTCTTGTGGATTATCTTATCTCGGACAAACGGGAAGATCCGCCTCTATTCGGCTAGAAGAACACCAATCTTATATTGAATACTTTAAACCTGAAAAGTCTGGACTTTCTGAACATGCCATCTTCACTAGACACAGAGTTCATTGGAGAAAGACAAGAGTTCTTCACAAAAGTCAGTTTCTCATGGAACGCCTTTATAAAGAAACATGTGAATCTCTACTTCATTCTCCTAACTTAAACAGATCCGACAGCTTACGTCTATCTCCTTTATGGGAGATAGTACTTTACAAATCAGCTAATCTTTCCTAACTTTTTATTGTATTATTATTATTATTATTATTATTATTATTTTATTATTTTTTTTTTAGGAAAGTTATTGACCTTTTTAGTTATCTTACACCAGCTACTTAGGTGGCGCTTTTTGGAATTATCAGTTAGTGTTTAATTTTGAGCTTAATGTACTGAAGATGCCTGTGACACACAGGCGAAAATTATACTAATAAAGAATCTTTCTACTTGTGTTTTTTCCGTTATTTATTGTGTACCGATATCTTATTTTACTTGCATAATTTACAGCTTTTTTTTTTTTTTTTCATTTTAAAGTCTGTCCTGTTCACTGTCAAGTTATTTGATCAAGACAATTTGCCAGTGAATTTATTAAAGAAGGTTTTATTTCCAACGTCATGTAATTATGAAAGAATTAACTTATTAAATTAATTCAGTCAGTATTGAAATAACGTGTCAGTACTTGCTGATGTTATCAAATCAAGAATTAGTTAAGGAAATCGAAGACTACAGTAGACTTCGATTTCACAGCTATCTGAAGTGAGGATTAACAGATGCATTATGTAAGACAGATAGATAAAATCGGAATAAAGAGGTATATTACTGTCATTCTGCTGCAAGCTTCAAGGTACTTGGATACAGATTAGAGAGTGAAGTGAAAACAGTTATACTTGCCTCTCTGTCTCTTAATGGGATACTCCCTTTCAGAACAGGAAACAAAATCTGTAATAAATTTTAGTATCTTAACGACAAAGCTACTGACGTGAATTCAATAGCGTAGTCATGAAGCTGGAAGTAAGTCCTGGACCTTACATTTCTTAGGAATAATTATAAATGGTTAGTAGGCACTGAAACAGATCAAGCAGGTAATATGTTTCAGTTTCAACATACGTTCCCTATGTTGAAACTGAAACAGTATCAAAAGCGTATATACCGTTTAACATAATTCCCCCAAAAGACAAAGAACTGGGAAAAGTAGCAGCCATTTTGCAAACAAAATTCCTAAAATATCGGCATTTAGTATGGCGGGTTTCTCCAAGTGCATTTGGAGAAAATAGACAATGGAGAAGAGGATGGGGCTGCAACATCAAAAGGCTTCGTAAGGAAAATGAAGACATATACTGGTATTTAGATAATGCGTGAAGAGAGCTCTTCCGATGTTTGAATGAGAAAATCTGATAGATGAAGGAATACGTTTATTCAAAAGCTGTCTCAGATTTACCCCTAATATCCGAAGGATTTGAGGAAAGAAGGAAGTAAGACTTTAGGTAAATATTTCAGCAAATATTTTGCCGATAATGAAGCAACAATTTCAGTAAATTTGGTGAACGAGTGCTGCTGAGTTTACAGTTGTGGGAAGCATTTAAACATTCAAAATCTTTTGGAAGAACAATGAGTAATAGCAGGTTACTATTTCTCTCAACACTGCTTGCCAGTACTGTATACCAGCAAGAACATCGTCATTTGAACGAGGATTTAGTCAAAGAATCTTTACATACAACATGGAACACAGCAACTCTAGTACAAAAGTCATACTTGCTTCTTATCACAAAAGTCATCTAATCTAAAAAATTCCTAACACATTTATCAAGAAAATTTGAAATGTACAACACATCTTGCTACCATAAGATTATACTTCTGTTTAATTAGATACATAAAGAATCTAATGAAGAAAAGATGGCAATCACTGCAATAAATATCTTGCATACTTAGGAGTCAAATCTTCTTCTCTAAAAGAAGACATGATTCGAAAGACGTTAATCTCGCCAACCAAAAAGAAACTGCAATGCAATGTGTGTGCAATAAAATTAAATGAGAGTTCATATAACGTCGACCGAAATGATGTAATAAAATTACCTGGTTCAATGTCACATTGTCCACAAGCAGTTAACCAGGGTCTGCAGCGGATAACCTCGAGACAAACAATTTCCTCACGCGTTGGACGAGTATTCAAGTTGCTACTGCATTATTATCATATATTTCTATTTTCATTCCAATATTGATCGCAATTTTCTTCTTTCACCTTATTCCATTTACAGAGGAAACTCTAAAGTTATTTGAAACTAACTGATGAACTATTTAAAGCTCTCAATGTAATAACAATGCCCATACGCATACACGAAAAAATTCTTACATGACGCGCCAGATTTCTCCGCAACCAGGCTGAAAGAAACATATGACTAGAGTGCCGCCTGGTGTAGCACGCTGAAGCCAAACTTATAATTTCTCCCGAAATGCGGAAGCATAATATCTTATCCATCTTACTCAACCAAACAAGCAAATCTATTTTAATCTATAAAGAGACAATTACGAACGATCGTCTGTAATTTTAAACATTCAACTCAATGGAATGCACGTAGACTTAAATATGTGTGCTGATAATTTTAAGTCCACTCAGGATTCAATGTTTTGGGGTGTCTTCACTTCTGGGGGATAAAAAATTAATTATTCGGCATATATAAGTCAAACAACGAAGCAGGGTTCAAACAGAATTTATGTACATTTAAATCCACTCTTATGTAAAAAAACTCATCCATTTTAAGAACAACCTAAGAGAATACTGTTTGATATCTCAGTGTCCTCTATGTTAATTCATTAATATAGAAGATTAGGTGCTTCACGATATTTTTTGTGTCATTCTAATCTTTATCGTTTCATGCAATAAAAACAAACAAGGTAAAAATATTGATCTCACAAGCGAGTACAGGATTCATTGCCATTTATCTTGGAAATGAGTCTTTGGACTGCTTGGAGTTGTCACGAAATAATAATAATAATAACAAAAAATCCTTCATAGTTACGGAATTTCCTGTAATTTTTCTTTTATAGTGAACACTCAAATGTTTATCGAAATATTTTTTTTTTCAAACCTAATGACAATAATATTATATGTCCTACTGTTCAAACTGTCACTTTTCGTAAAATAGTACTTTTTCACATCGGCATTTAATATTCCTTCTCTCCCCTTTACATCCACTTTTTAAACCCCTTTTCTCCTCTCGCATAGATGGCGTATTCGAATTACATGGAAAGCATACTCTATAAGATTCTGATTTAAAAACACAGAAGAAAGATTATATTATTTAAATGGCAGTTGATTAATTCAGTATTTTCTTATGTGCACACTTGTAACATACACACACGACTCACTTGATTAGCAGGTCATTCTCATTTATTATTATTATTAAGTCCGCAGGATCTTCCTCAGCCATAGCCAATTAGCCGGTCTTGGGCATGAACAGCAGGGTTTTACCCCCAGTTTATCTGGGATTTTTCATCCCGTAAGCAGGTAAACCGGCCCCGTGAACACACACGGATACAGTCAGGAATACTTAAGACAATCCCTCCAGCCATCGGTCTGAATTGTCAGCTATGCGGGTCCCGAGCCGGGTTGAAAAGAGGGGGGGGGGGGAGATTGTCGTGGTGTCGTACTTCCCCGTAAAAGGTGCTCACGGCCGTTGAATCACCATACGAAATGAATAAATGAATTATTATTATTAATATTATTATTATTACAGACAACTCCAGGGAGTCTTTAAACTCAATGCGAGAATCCTTAAACATCATGTCAAGAACCATCTAACATTTGCGCAGTATCTATCATACTTTTGCATTGAACTCATTCACAGTCATGGCATACGCAACAGACTGTGGGAACCTATTCCACTCATTCACTACTCTCCAACCAAAAAACCTAGTACTAACACCCTTGGTAAACTACACACTTACTCAGTTTCCATGGATGGTCCCTCATTCTCCCACCTGCAACTCCTGTTCTGAAAAATTTCCTATGAATTAATCTAGTAAAAATTACTCAGTAACCTGGTACCATCTTGGTCACTCGCCTCTGGATCTTCTCCACCTCCTGCTCATCATCATGAATAAACCCTGTCGCCCAGATCTACACGCAGTAGTCATGATGGGTCTTATCAAGGCTCTATAAAGAGGAACAATAACTTGCTTGTCTCTTCTCGTCAAAGTATTCAGTAACCAAGCTATCTGACGAGCTGCTTAAGCCACTTTTGCTATGTGTTCCCTTAAAACTGTAACTCCGTATCCATTAACACTCCCAAGTTTCTGGCTTCGTCAATTTCCTGGAGTACAGTTCCATGAATGTGGTACAGAGTTGGCGATCTTTTCACCCCAATATGCATAACCTTACACTTTACCACTTGAAACTGATATCTATTCTCCGTTGCTCACTCTGCCAATCTATCCAAATCATCCTGGAAACTTTTGACATCATCTGTATTAACTATTGCTCTACCGAATAGACTGTGCATCATCTGCAAATAACTGAACAGTTCCTCTCAGATCCTTTCCTATATCGTTAATGAACAAATTAAATAGTAGCGTTCCAAGAACAGAACCCTGCATCACGCCACTAGTGACAAGCATACTTTTGGACTGCTAATAAACTACTCTCTGATATCTCTCCATCAACAGCCCTCCTATCCATCTCACCGACCCTATATCCATCCCCATGTGCTGCAGCGTAATTATTTATGGGAAAGCTATTTTAGATATGCGAAAATTTCATTAAATACCAACAGTAGAGACACAGTTCTATAAATTTTATAAATGTACATTCTAATTCTCAATAATCCACCCGAAATCGATTCGTGATAAAAGGTTATAAAACAGATTACGCCAAGTATTCAGTGAAGTGTTCGATTGTCCTGTCAGATTTCTTTCTTTATGTGAAAAGTAACGTAAGAACCATTTAAAACCGAAATAAATATTCATTTTAAGATTTATTTTATTGTTCACAAAGATTAAAAAAAAAGTTACAAAAAGGTCACTTGGACACTTTTAGCAATTTATAACCATTGGTAAATTTACAGAGTAAAAATAATTACGTAATGCTCTATGTATAAAAAAGGAAGCGCTTCTATTTGTGTACCAAAACTGAAGCGAAATTTAAAACTTGAATGAGGAAAAACAAAAGTGAGCACTAACTAGGTGATCTGTGATTTTCATTGATCACTTCAATTCTTGATTTCATCTTGAAAATACATTTAAACCAACGTGCAAGTAAACAAACAATAATATGAATTTTTAGTTATATAACTGAAAGTTGAAAATAACTGAAAATTGTTATGCATCAATGCAAAAAAAGTGATTTAAATGAAAACAAATAAAGTTCAAACATAAATTGAACTTAATTTATGTTAAGTTCAATTTATTTCACTTTCATAGCTAAGAGTGAGAAAATGTTCTTTGGTGGTATAGAAGACTTCGTTTGGACAAAAATTCATTCGAGCAGGTGCTGCAGCGAAACGTTTTCCGCACGTCCTTGTGGGTTTCCATGTGACGTTTAAGGTAAAAAGCACGTGATAAATCTTTGTGGCAAACTTTGCACCGGAAAAGATCTTTCTTCACGTGCAACTTCAAATGCTGTCTGAGTCCGTCCTTCCTTGCGTAACTTCGAGGACAAATTTCACAGCGAAAGGTCTTTTGCAACTTCAGCTGGGGATGGGCTGTTCTACCTGGAGTTATTGAAAGTGAAGAATCGGAACCTAAAAATTAAAAAAAAAAAACATACTTCGTGAGGATGATTAATTATCGTCATTGATGCTAAATTCACAATAAAATTTCTTATTATCGAATAAGACTTTATTTCCGTAGTGATTTTGTCATTTATTGGTCGAAATATACCATCAGTCTCCTTCTCTGTAAATGGATTGCCTCGGTAATTGCATAAATATCGGTTTTCTTCAAAGAGACACTTCCTTGAATTTTGTACCTAAACTTAAAGCGACTTTCTTTAATAAAATTCAAATATACTAGTTTCTCATCGTCATCATTAATGGTTCCTTATAGGCTCTTAACCGTACATGACCTTGAAGTATTATCAGATTTCATAACCATTATTCTAGAATAAAGCGATTAACCCTATGCTTTTAAGTAAACGACGCATGCAAACTATGCTTTCTTATTTACATGCTTGTGGGATGAACATTACGAGATTCCCCAGAAAAAAGAAACAAAAAACTATCTCGTACAACTTTATCTAACTCGCATTCCTGTTGGTAATTACTAATAATTGTTCCTTGAATCCTAGACGTGAAACCAAGGACATCGTCGAAAACGATTGAACTACGACTTAGTGTTTCTACCTTGTGACTTAAATCAATCGCTATTAGGGGAGGTAACAAACTTGAAGAGATATTGAAAGAAGATTTAGAAAAATGCCGTAAGGTGATACAGACCCAGTATACCACCACAAAGGCAAGCGACGAAGTGGTTATACAGTACATGAACGGGTCAATGATCATTTAACGCTTCATCAAGAGAATGCAATATTGGCTGTTCATCTACATACTAGTCAGAAATCAAGATACCGTTTCTCAAAAGTAAATGAAGAATGCTAGTACGAATATGAAGTTTTAAAATGTATTTTCATTCCCTGCTATTTCTCCTCTTTTTGTTATGTTCTTAATCGGATCCTCCTGAAGGCATTTGTGATAATTGGGTAATGCACAAATCGAAAACCCCACTGAAATAAAGGAAAGAAAATTGTGGACATTTATATAACATGAATAATCCACTGGTTATGTTTGATTTTTTTTATTTATTTCTTTTTGCGGTTTTTAAATTCTGATTCTCGCGATTTGTGTTTCTTTGAAAGAAACAAAACACTAACCTACTTTGATGTTTTCATTTTTAACCTACGGAGTAGGTTAAAAATGAAAACATGATAACGCCTCAAATCTCCTTAAATCTCAAATTTCACTACTGGAAAAAAAGTAGCAATCTCCTATAGTTTTCACTGCTGGAAAAAAGTAGCACTGTGGACTGCTTCATCCCCTCACCAATTTGCTGTGCAGTATCATACGATGTCAATAAGAAAGCTTGACTGTTCCCTTTGTTCAGTACTAAGAGCATTGGGTTTTTCTTAACATCTCTGAAGAGTAAGAAGAAAAACTGCTGCACACTTGATTGAATGATGTTTTTGGTCAGGTTGAAGGTCTGTAATGGATCGAAAAAAAATCAACAGTCAGTTTTTCGATGTTTTTGGATTAGCTTGCCATTATGGTCCTTCCACAGAACCGGTGTAAATGTATTAGAAGTTTAGGGTCATTTGTGGCTACAACTTTTATATAAAACTCGCATACGTTGTAAACTCCGAAGATAGTCTCTCACGTTAAAAAGTTGTTCCTTATATTTTAAGATCTCATTCGGAAATTTTAGGATTTTATTGTGATTATAAGCTATGCAATGATCTTTGTTATTTACAAACATAAATAAATAATTTGAATCAATCGATCTAACTGCTAAAAGAAAAAAAATTCCAAACATTCTAGTGCAGTTTATATCCAAATAATATTGTCATTATTTCAGAGGTAATCTTGAAACACAAAGAAAATCCATTTATGGGATTATATAACTGACTCCCTTCATAACGCCTTTCAATAGAAGAAAACGAAGTTTAGGAAATTTCAGATCAATCCAGGGAATGAGAAAATCAGAGTACAAAAGCAATGAAATGATTAATGCAACAAAATAAGGGAACAACCTTCTTGACTTACCATGGAATATTTTCTGATGGCGGACAAGATTACGATTGGCACTAAATTCTTTACAGCACGTGCTACAACAAAATGTTTCACGTACTTTCTCGTGTATTTTCATGTGTGTCTTGAGGTTACCAGCAGTGGAAAAATCTCGCTGGCAAACTTTGCAAGGAAACACTTCTCGATCACTCTTATGCAGTTTTAAGTGTTCGTTCAGACTCCTTTTTTGGGTGTAAAGTCGTTGGCAGATCTCACAGCGATGCTTTGCCCAAGGCTTCTGTCGACGATAAAATAGACTGCACTGCTTATTGGAGGAAACTGGACCAACTCCTATAAATAAAACGAGGTTCTGTCAGCAGAACGGACATTATCATCGAATATATTTGTATATAAAAGTTCAAAATTAGATAGGTATGTGCATGAAATATTACAAAAAGCTAAAGCAAATTTTTATAGAATAACTCGACAGAAGTAAAATAATACATCCTTACAAAAGTTCAAAAATAATTTTTGAGGCAATCATTGAACTGGTTTATTATTTAACGAACATTTCGCGAGATGTTTAATAGCTTGCAAAATTCATGTTCAAAAATAATGAAACCTCTCGATAGAAAACAAACAGTTATCATGATCACACCTCTTTCTTACTGTATTTTACAGTAAGAAAGAGGTCTGATATTATATCAGTCTGCAACTTCTCATCACTTCACTAAGAAATATAAACTGTGTATTTTGAAGTTAAATGAAACTTGCGTTGTTCAAAGAACTGTCTTATTTTTTTATCGTCACGTGTTTTTACCAGAGTGGTTAAGCACGTGCAACAGTCGTCTTCTCAGTAAACAAGTTATTCAGCCTCAGTAGGTCGAACATTAATTTCACGAGTTGGTTGTTTTGAGATCAACGGCAAGAGCAACAGGTTGAGTTGGTAAAATTACGGCACAGCTAACCACAGTGTAAATGACTAAATAAATATGCCTGATAACTGAATATTCTTTGGTTTTCACGTTTCGACGAATGAAAGCACCTCAATTCCCCCCACCCCCCCATTTTTATGCTGGCTCGGGACCGGTATAGCTGACAATTCAGTCCTATGGCTGGAGGTATCGTCTTAGGAATTCCTGACTCTACCCCAATAATCGGAATAAAGAGGTGTATATTACTGTAATTCCGCTGCAAGCTTCAAGGCACTTGGATACAAATTAGAGAGTGAAGCAAAAACAGTTATAATTGCCTCTCTGTCCCTTAATGACATACTCGCTTTCAGAACAGGAAACAAAATCTGCAATAAATTTTAGTACCTTGACGACAAGGCTACTGATGTCAATTCAATAGCGTAGTCATGAAGCCCCGTGTGTGTTCACGGGGCTAGTTTGCCGGATAACAAACCACTATTAAACTGGGGAGAAAAACCCTGCAGTCCACGCCCAAGACCAGCTAAATTGGCTATGGCTGAGAAGACAGTAAATGAAAATGCGTGTTTCAGACGTTTTTTCACAAGAACAAAGCAAAAAAATCAAAATTCTGGAGATTTTTTAAAATTTATAAGCATGGCATCAATTTTGCTAAAAATCTTATTTTGAATTCAGACCTTTTCAAAAATAAAAATAAAAAAATAAAATTAGTTTTTTTTTTCTATGAAAATAACAAAAACACGAAACCACTCACTTCTGCATAAAGAGTGTGCTGTTATCCGTTTTATGAAAGAAGCTCCTGTCTCTTTCAGTACGATAATTCCTCATCTCATATAGAAGATGATATTTGCGAACTAAACCATCGTGTTTCACAAGATTAATGGACTGGTGGTTGTGTTACCCAAAGAGGAATGCTACAACGAGTTGGATCATGTTGTTATACAGTGTATTAGTGGACATATACAGTACCTTGGGATGGCGAAAAGTGTAATTAAGGACAAGGAAAAAAACTCTCACATCAACCTGAATTTCTCTGAAATACAGTGTTGTCCAAATAGATTTACGTACAGTATTCGAATACATTAAAATATTAATATTGTAAAGGGGTGCTTAAGGGTCAAAGCTGTATAACTGAGAGGAGACCTCCACATAGCCTTTAAAGGAATGCGGAGAACCGACCAGGGCTTCTGACCTAATGTCCAATCCTCACCTTCTCGTGGTGCACCCTGTTGGGTATCTACTTTGATACTGAACGGACGAGGATGGGCTGGCAATTTGGGATTTAGCCGACCAAATTGTATTCTTATTGGTTAAACCAAAATATAGAATGATGGTACAACATGACAAAATTTCATGCCGGCTGGGGCGTCGCCCGGTTAAACAAGGCCCCCGTTGTTTTCGCCAGGGAACCAGGGCGAACAGCGAAAAGTCAGCTACTGGAACAAATCTGAAAACACACTCCAACTCAACATCACAAGAGTTAAAGATCTCGGTACTATCAACGTAAGAAGCCTGAATGGCAAAGAAATGGAGCTAGCTGAGGAATTAGATAAGTACCAGATCGACATAATAGGGGTGACTGAAACAAAAAAGACCAAAACTGGTGAGATCTTTCTGAGCAATAAATACAAAATGTTATATTCAGGCAATGACAATCAAGGAAAAGAAAGAGTAGCCATAGTATTCAACACAAAATACGAGGCTCATCTTCTTGAATGGCAGTCAGTCTCAAGTAGAGTAATGTGGGCAAATATGAGAATGGGGAACTGGACAATGAGACTTATTTGTGCCTATGGTCCCACAGAAGGTTCTACTAAGGTAGAAGTGGAGGAATTTTTTGAGGCTTTAGAAAAAGCAACTGACACAATGAAAAATGAAAAGTTGGTCCTTGTTGGGGATCTAAATAGCAGAGTAGGAAATGATTGTGAGACATACAAAAATATTTTGGGAAAATTTGGAGAAAAGAGCAAAGCTAATAATAATGGCAAATATCTGTTGGATTTCTGCTCAGGACATGGACTGGTTATTACTAACACCATGTTCCAACATAAAAATGTGCACAAATTCACATGGAGAGAAGAGGCTAGGAATAAGAAAAGTCTCATTGACTATGTTATTGTTGATAGTGATGTTTTCTCCCTGGTGCATGACACCAGAGTGTACAGAGGATTTGAAATTGGAAGTGATCACTATTTAGTCTTGAGCAGGATAAAATTGAATTTCATATTGAAAAGAAGAACATGTAAGAAAGTTTTAAAGCGAATAAAAGTTGAGCAGTTCTCAGATGTGAGCTGTAGGCTAAAATACACAAAGATTATTGAAGAAAAAATGAAAGAGTTTGAGAACAGGAATCAAACCTTGGAGATTCAGTGGCAAACTCTGAAGAAAACATTGATTGATTCTGCCAGAGAGGCATGTGGTGAGGTTATCTGTAAAGATAAAAAAATCAGAACTCCCTGGTGGACACAGGAAGTTAAAGAGGCAGTGAAGGAAAAGAAGAAAGCATACCAAAAGTTCCTGTCAAATAAGTCAGCTTGTGCTCTTAGAGAATATAGAGACAAATGCAAGAATGCTAAACACTGTGTAAAACTAGCTAAACAAAAGTCATGGGAGGACTTTGGCAAGAATATAGAAAATAAATATCAAGAAGGTGGCAAAATATTCTGGAGGTTGTTGAAGAAGCTGAAGAATGGAGGAAAGAGTGCTATAAAAGGAATTAGAGATGATAAAGGTGACATGAAAACGGGAGAAAAAGATATCCTTGAAGTATGGAGTAACTACTTTGAAAAACTGCTAAATGAAACAAGCAGTGATGACAGCACAGTGATAAACACTGACCAGGCATGCAGTCAGGAATACATATCCATACTTGAAGTAGAAAAAGCCACCAAAGGCTTGAAATGTGGAAAGGCAGCAGGAGTAGATGATATTCGACCAGAAATGCTGAAGTATGGTGGTATAAGAGTCTTACAGTGGCTGCACTGCATAGTTCAGAAAGCCTGGACAGAGGGACGAATTCCCGATGACTGGAGTAGAGCTCTCATAGTACCCATATATAAAAAGGGAAATAAAACTGCATGTGAGAATTACAGAGGTATTTCCCTACTGAGTGTTCCTGGCAAGATCTATGCAAGTATACTTGAGAAACGGTTGAGAAGAATTGTGGAAGAAAAGCTTGGTGAAGAACAAGCTGGATTCAGGCCAAATAGAGGCTGTCAGGATCAGATCTTCACTTTACGACAAATAGTCGAGAAAGCATGGGAATATAACAAAGATCTGTATTTAAGTTTTGTCGATCTGGAAAAGGCATATGACAAGGTGCCAAGAGAGAAGCTATTCAATACGCTGCAGTTATATGGTGTCAATGGGGCATTATATCAAGCAATACTTAGTCTTTATTTGAGTTGTAAGTCAGCAGTTAGAATTGAAGGAAGTACAGGAAGATGGTTTAATGTTAAATCTGGTGTGAGACAAGGATGTACATTATCCCCTCTGTTATTCATTATCTATATGGATCACATTATGTAGGAAAGTGGTATTGAACATGATATCAGAATTGGAGATGTTAATGTCAGCTCTTTGCTTTATGCAGATGATGTTATACTTCTAAATAAATCTGCTACAAGTCTGCAAGATTCTCTGACTAAATTGAATAACTGTTGTAATAGATATGGTATGAAGGTCAGCAATAAAAAGACAAAGACAATGAAAATAGGCAGAGTCATTGAAAATATCAACTGTGTTGTGAATGGAGAACCTGTGGAACAAGTAAAACATTTCAGCTATTTAGGCACGATTTTTACTGAAGATGGTAAATTAAATATAGAAATAGACAACAGAATAAGCAAAGCTGGTATGGTGGGAAGTCAATTGAATAAATTCATATGGAATAAGAAAGAAATTAGTCGGAACACTAAATTAGCTGTGTACAAGACAGTGTTCAAACCAGTTTTAACTTATGGATCTGAGAGCTGGGTCAGAAGTAAAGCACTTGACCAAAGACTAGAGACCAGAGATATGAGAGTCCTGAGAAAGATTGTAGGCGTGAACAGATGGCATCAATGGCAATATCATATTAAAAACGAGGATCTTAGGAAAGAACTTAAAATTGTCAGCATCCAGGAATGTGTTAGCAGAGCTAATCTCAGGTGGTATGGTCCCTTAAACAGAATGGGCGAGGAAAGATTAGCGAAACAAGTGTTTTCTGCCTGGCTGGCAGCAAAACGACCTAGAGGAAGACCAAGATATAGGTGGGTTGATACTGTACAAAGTGCTTTAGACGATAGAAATATAAGATCTGATAATGTTGGAGTCTTGACAAGTAACAGACTGATTTGGAGGAAAATTGTAGATAGGAAATTAATAATGATGTAATTTTTTCATGTAGTACTATCATATCCTGTACACCCCTTGAGGGTACATAACAGGAATTTGATGATGATGATGATGATGATATTGTAAAGGAATATGCATTTCAATGTTTCACATTGTTGTATGAAGACAATATCAAGTCCTGATTATTCCTCTGCTGATAGTTTTCCAATTTTTCATTTCCAGAAATTATCACCACATCAGCCAATAATTTTGTATACTTCCTAGCGAATATTATTATTTGAAGTTTTGGAATAATTACCATTATCATGTTTTACCAATCAAACAGAAGAAACTTAAGAAAGCTATCTTGAAAGATAGCTTACTTAATTATCTTCGGGAACAAATTTTAAAAAGAAAATTCTGTTGTTTCGTGTCATAATGTCTGCTTGCCTCTGCAGCACAACACCATCACCTGAAAATAAAAGAAAAATTATTACATGCGAGTCAATGCAGTGCAATGCTGTAGAATTTTATATAAATAAAAGGATTGGGAAAACGGGAGAAAACCACAGGTTTTGTATGCAGGGAAATATGGCAATGTCATGGAGCTTTATTGGTATCAATTACAAAACGAACCCAAGAAGAACGCAAGATATTTTTACATCAAATTCCTTAACACATTCTTAACTAGCGGAACTGAGTGAATGAAGATAAAATAAAATGAAAAAAAAAAAAAAACAGTTCAAACCCTTTAATTTTAAACTAATTCTATCACTCTGTAAATGGCTTTCGTATTTAACAAGAAATGTTTCTATTTCATCACAGACGATCTCTCCTCTTCTCTTCGTGAATTCCATTATTTGGCTAAATCCGTTTCCAAATGCGCTATCAGAGGAATGCACAGAAGTATTGCTGGCTGCACTCTGATTACACCTGTTATGTATACGGCGTGTCTCTGGCAAAAAAAATCTGAAAAATAACCATTACAGTTTCTGAGTTTGAATAAAGGAGTACTATTTATATGAAAGAAAGCAATGCATATTATATTACTGCACATACACATTATTATTATTATTATTATTATTATTATTATTATTATTATTATTTTTTATAAATAAGTCGTTTATAAAAAAAACATTATTATTATTATTATTATTATTATTATTATTATTATTATTATTATTATTATTATTATTTTATTCACATAATTGATACACAGTCAAAACAAGATTTAAACATTATTTAAACAAAAATTTGACAGGTGATTCAGAACAATTCAGATTCTACCCAAAAATCTAAGAATAGTCCGTCAGGTAGCATCATAAAATTCGGACTGTTCCAAGTAATGCTGTTTTTTGTAGATTATATGGGATCACTTCGTTGATGTTTGCTGGAAATAGTTGGAAAGCTTCTTTGAAGTTGCACCAAGTGCACAGATAACTCTTGGGATGACTTTGGTGTGTTTAAGCCACAGCCTGCCAACTTCGATTGCCAGATCTCGATATTTAGTCATTTTTTCCAGTTCTTTGTTGTTGATGTTGTTATCACTGGGTACTGCGATATCGATAATCCAAACCTGTCGATGTTCGATAATTGTGATGTCAGGTCTATTGTGTTCCAAATGCCGATCAGTTTGTATTCGAAAGTCCCAGAGAATATTTTCTGTTACGTTTTCCAATACAGTCTCAATGTTATGCTGCACCAGTTATCAGAAGTAGGAAAGCCATATCTTTTGCATACATGCCAATGAACTATTTTGTCCACTTGATCATGGCGGTATTTATAGTCCGTTTGAGCTATTTTGCTGAAGGCACTGATTAGATGTTCTACAGTGTCATCTTTCTGATCGCATAATCTGCATTTGCTGTTATTATTGATGTTCAAAATTTTTCCTTTCATCGCATTAGTTTGTAATGCCTGTTCTTGAGCTGCTAGAATAAATCCTTCTGTTTCTTGTTTACTGTAGCCATTGCCACTTCTTGTTCACGTGAATTTTGTCTTCAGTATCTCGAAGAAATTGGCCATGCAAGGGATTATTTTTCAAGCACATATCGGTTATTTTCTTGTTCCTTTTTGAAATCGCAATTGTTCCCTGTTGCTTTTAGAAGGCCCTCTTTTGTAATTGCTTGAAGCATTGGCTCAGAGCTATTGTCGATGTAACTTCTTAAACTAATTTCTTCTTCTTCCACAGTCTGTCTCACTTGCAGCAGACCTCGTCCATCTATTCTCCTCGTTAGGTACAACTGGTCAACATCACTTCGTGGATGATGCATAGTCATTACTTTTCTAGTTTTGCGGTCCAGTTTGTCCAGGTCTGACCCAATACCAATGGAAATTAGTATTGGGTAAGACCTGAAATTTTTTAATCCTACAATTTTTAATCTTTCACATTTCTTTCTCGCTTCTTCCAACAGACCTTTCATATCTTCTCTCATACTATGTTTTTCACCACTTATATTATTAGTACCTACGAACACTACCATTTCTTTTACATTGCTTTTTTGGTTTTCAATTACGTTTGTCATATTTTTAATTTTCTCTCACGGGAAACATAAAGCGGTGACTCCCTCAGCAAGCGCAAATTTTAAAATTGAGTCACCATATCATATCACTTCTTTTTTCTTAGATATTAACTGACTAACCTTGTAGTTATTAATATTTTGATTTCCAGGTTCAGTATTTTCCTGCCGGTTCTTGTTCTCATCCTTTTTCTTATCCTGTCGAAGTTTTAGACAAACGTTCTAAAACGTTCCACCTTTTCCAATTCCCTGGTCGATTTCCTAATAATGTCTTTTAACCGAGCTATTTCTAATGTCAATATAAATTAAAACCAGCCCAAAGTAAGGCTTGTAATGGATCTCATCACATCGAAACCTGAACTTTTATAGTGAGTAGCAGATTTTCAAGGATCAAGCAATGTGCAGCCGGCATGCATCATATCTTTAAGTTGTAATAAACGTGTACGTTATAACCAGACCCAAACTGAAAAGAAACATAAATACTAATAAAAAAGGGACATAAAAGTATAACTTTAGCAATTTGTAATTTTAAAACCTTCATTTCATTTTGTTCAGGTTATACAACAAAATCTATGCTATTAGTTAATGCAAAATGTTTCATTATCATAAATTAAAATTCTTTGCAGCACTTTATAAGTGCTCTAAGGATACGATGTCTAGCATTAAAATGTATTAAAATGGCCAATCTATGATCGTAATATTTAAATATTCCGTGATCATAATTAGCGAACAGTGAACATTATTTATACACACTGAGAGTTAAAATGTTTACAAGAGAAACTTCATGTGATTTAGGAATAAAATAAACTTTCCTATCTGATGTACGTTGAAATGAATCGCCTTCATAGCTGCTTAAATATTAATAATAATAAAAAACCTACCTGATTTGAAATTTCGCTTAAATGATTCTGGAGAAGAAAACTTTCACAAAAAATGTGCTTACTGCTACTACGTTATTTCAGCATGCCATATTGGATTCTTCCACGCCACCTTACGGATTAATATTTAACATAAACTTTATTATTTTTTCAATAAAGTTTATTTTAAAGTGTTTTATTACACTATAATTAATTTAACAGTGGTCCTGCTGATTATATTATTGGACTGTTGTGGTTTACTGTGTGTCAGGTGTAAAAACTTACTTTCTTAATTTTTGAAACATCTTCCATTTCTGCATAAAGGCTTATCATAAACCACCTTCAATTCGCTTGTGGGTGTGAAGAATATTATTTCAGCTAACGGTAACTTGGCTAGCTCATATCAAGTTAGCAGAATTTTTATCTTCTGGAAACTCGAGGTTTTATTCCTAAAAGAAAAAATCGAGAAGGAAACTTGAAGTGGGATGTCAAGAAAGATCTTTTCCGTTGCAAGGTTTGACACAGAGATTTTTCAACAGCTTTTGTTCTTAAACGGCTAGTGGAAACACAACACACAACGCTGTAAGGGAACGTTTTCCTGTAACACTTGCTTGTTTGAATCACACGCAAGGACAATCTTATTCATCATCAGAAAACAAAATCTCATTTTTAGTTAGGAAACTCCTTCCTATGTTATTTCTATTAGTTATAATTTATGAGTTGTTGTTGTGCTGTGGGGAAATCTCTCTGAGGGAAGATAAAAGTTTGTTGAATGTGTTAAAACTCTGATTAACTTTCGCCGAACTTGGCAGAAATAATTTTCTCATTAATCGAATGTTGTTTGCAATTTCCACGCTGAAACTCAAAAGAAACCTTCGGTTGGAATTTTAATTATTCAATTCGATTTATGGGAAACATTAAAGATTATATGTTCATCTTTAGTTTTTTTGTTATAACTGAAGATAAAGTTTCATTTTTTGGTGTTCTACTAATAGTAGAAGTTGTAATCTTATAACATGACTGTTTAGTATTATTTCTTTCCTAAATAATTTAGGATGCTTTCTATTTACAAAGGGATAAGCCCCGTCTACAATGGGTCCTATCGGATTCCAGTTGTGTACAAATTTCTTTAATTTCAAAATACTTGTTTCACCCGAAGCAGTTTTATTTTGTGCTAAACTAACCACAGCCGGATACCATAACTTTATAAATTTTTAGTCGTTATCATCGTTTCATATTCAGTTCTTTTCAATAGATAAAAAGGAAAAGTTTACAAGTTGATACTCAATCATTTTATAAATTTTCGCACTTGCAACTTTAACCCCATGAGAGCACTAACCAAAAATACATTTAATTATCGGGACAATATTGAAATTCGATATTAACAGACACCACGATCACATAATGGTTTTATTTCATAAGATGAAGAGATCTGCGAAATATCTTAGAATATAAAAACTGTTGTTCTTGTGAATTTTTAAAACGTAAAGCACAATAAAAAGATTTACAAAAATATATTGTTTTTCAGACTTTGTAAAACTTATGAAACGTACGGCAAATTCTAATAATATGTATTCAGTTTGTGAATCTCTGGTTTTTTAAAACGTTTGGTGTATCCGCGGATTAATTATTAAGGGAAAACAACCACGTCAATCAATGATCATTGATTTCCTTGATTGTCTGAATGATTTGAAATGTTTACTTTCTTCATAAATCAGCCAACATTGCGATGTGTCTTGCCATCAACAATCTTGAGAATACAATTAACGATGAAAATGATTATCCCTCTATTAAATATTTTCGGAGTTGCTGTTGTTCTTCTTCGGCTTCCCTTCATGTATTATGCCTAGTGGCTTGTTATGGAGCTATCATTAGCTCTTCTGGTTACAGGCAAATTCATCGAAAAACAGTTAATCGAAAGACAATTCATCGAATGCAATTCATCGAACAGCAATTCATCGAAAAAGCAATTCACCGAATAAACAATTCGCCGAACGACAATTTAACGAATGGCAATTCGTCGAAAAGGCAATTCATCGAATGATCAATTCCTCGAATGACAATTCATCGAACGACAATTCGTCGAAAATGAAATTCATCGAAAAAACAATTCACCGAAAATTTTTCGATGAATTCTTTCATAATTCATCGAAAAGTCATTTTTCTTGCAAACTATTGTTTAGAAAATGTTCAGTAACAATGCGGAACGTTACTCATGATACAGACAACATATGGAAGCGGTCATTGAAACGTAATAATTATTTTCTTGCATTTTAGAGCATTTAATGTAAGTGTACATCCTGCTTCATTGTACAGTTAGCGATTTATCTGTAGGGAAGACAAGATTACCACATGCACTTATCTCCCGAATAACCTCGAAAATATGTAATTGCAGTTAATAAGGGGAGGAATAGGCTAAGAAATTCGTTCTACCAAATTTTGTCACAATAAGTCTAGTCGAGTGAAATTAAAAATTTCATCCAGCCAGAGCGAAATTGCTAATATCATTTAGGAACCTCTTTACGGAAATGTCATGATAAAAGTGATCCATTACGAACTAAAACTGAACCGTGCATTCAGCTTCTTGTTCTGAAAACTTCTGCGAATTCTGCGAGTTATTGTAATACATAATTTCGACATTTTTCTTTGTAGCCCCGAATATAGCTGAACTGAAAACTGGAAGGGTTCGACATTTTTTTGTAAAAGTTTCAAATACGGAATCCAAATAAAATGTTTTCATTAATAAATGTAATAAATAAATAAATTTACTGAACGTAAGTTAGTAGGCCTAATACTGAGATGACTAGGCTTATCCTCCTGGAAATAGGCAAATCGGACAAGAAAGACAATAAGAATCCATATTGTTCTGTAATTATTCCTTAGTAAAGCAGCATTGCTATACCAACAATCATTATATTGAGGAGGATGAGGGAAAATAGTATTAATCATTAATATTACTACTACTACTAATAATAATAATAAATTGATTCTTTGATGTAAATATTTTTCGCAATATAATAATAAAATATACAGGAATTCAGAGTAAAAATATTGGAAAACTTGAAAAAAATTCATTCCTGAAGATTTTTCAATCATGCTTCACTTATTTACTCCTGTTTCTGTTATTCTTCAACGACAGGAGTGCCACATGCACTTATCTCCCGAATAACCTCGAAAGCAAGTAATTGCAGTTAATAAGGGAAGGAATAGACTAAGAATAATAATGAGTATATGTGTGGGTATATTTCTGGGTTTTGAGGAGGTGATCGGTGCAGTTTGTTAAAAAAAAAATAAAAGGTTAAAATATTCTCTGGGAAAGGAAAATAATAAAATAAGGAAAGATGAATAAAGAGTCTTAAAAAACAAACCTGTAAACCTTTTAAAAGCATACTGATCTGTTGTTATATTTAGATGAGCAGCGGTTGGAAGTCTTATTCGACTTTTGAAGGATGCCAGTGGTCGGCAGATCACAGTTAGAAAACACAGTGCTAAAGGAAATTGGAATTGGGTTGAGTTGTTTTGAATTAAGGATGAAGCAACTGGCCTTAAATCCCTGCGTGTTTTTCCAATTCGGTTCGCTTGTTTTTCGGGCAAGAAAAAACCAAGTTTCAGAGAGGAAAAACCTTCCATCCTCGTATGAGACAGGCTAACTCACCTTCAGGTTAAACGCCCTGATAAAGGCGCTTGACATCCTTGATAAACGTAGGATGCTGAAGTCCTTTTCAGTAGTTTCATTAAATGAGCTGTACAATTTTTCTCTTCTCGGTTTCTTCAGTTGTGTAGAAAATAAGTTTAGGATGGAGGACTTTTTTTTATACATTCACGCCAAGTTTTTTTGTAGGCTTCCATTTTCCAGAGATGAGATGTTTCTTAAAGTTGATTTTTCTGTTTTGGAATTTTCGAGTTGGTTCGAAAATATGGCTCAACAATGCGATCAAGCATGATCGTTTGGTGAGCCATTTTTTCCATGAGGAGACGATTACGAGAGTGGCATACCTAAATATGCTAGAGAAATTTGTGTTTCCCCAGATTGAGAATGTGTAGGACCTCATTTTCCAACATGATGGAGCAACTCCACATTATGGTGACTGC
The DNA here is from genome assembly GCF_054136105.1 of Typopeltis vanoorti. NCBI lineage: Eukaryota > Metazoa > Arthropoda > Arachnida > Uropygi > Thelyphonidae > Typopeltis > Typopeltis vanoorti. The sequence continues at coordinate 161,344,111 of NC_143550.1, forward strand.
GCGTATCCCACTGCTTGTGGCCACCGCGCAGTTTCGATTTGATTCCGATGGATTTCTTCTTTTGCGTATATTTATATTTGTCTATAAATAATTAAGTAAAAGAGTTATTTTCCCAAATGATTACTTTTTTCGATTTTTACATATGGCTATGTTCGTGTCCGAACAATTCATTGCGAGGAAAAAAGAGAAAAATTCATCTCGCGAACTATTGATTGCAGAAAAAATTCGCTGAAAATGTTATTCGCTAGAAAATTGAAATGATATTGCATTGATACCGATATGAAAAGTAAATGCAGTGAAGATAAATTTCGTAAAGGCGTAAACTTTTACTAACGCATAAACTGAACAAACTTATTTGCCATCGCAATACATAAATGTCTTTTTACTGTATTCAGTGTTAAACAAAGCCACCTGTTTTCTGGCTTCTGCATTATAGCATCTGTTGAAGTGAAAGTTTCTTTAATGGTACATGGACATTTTCATTGTAGTCTTCGGACAAAACAGAAGTAGTAAAAATTTATCAATTCCTGAGTAAAAATGAATACTTCTGTGTGTTATAAGAAGTTGATTTACAACAAAATATTAGCATTTTTGAGATCTTCTATTATTGATAAGACATAAGAGCTGCTGACAGTAAAAAAAAAAATAATAAAATAAAAAAAACTAATGTATTGAGATTAACAAATTGTTCAATGCTAGCAATGTTGAGTTCTTTCCTCATATCGTTGTTTTTAATATGATATTGCCATTGATGCCCTCTATTCACGCTCCTAATCTTTCTCTCTAATATCTGCGGTCTCTAGACTTTGATAGTGTTTTTTTTTCTTTCTAAACCAGCTTTCAGATCCATACTTTTTCAAAACCGGTTCGAACACTGTCTTGTATACAGCTAGTTTTAGTGTTTTGAATAATTTCTCTAATTCCATGAAACTTTGTTCTTTTTCCTTCCTACCAAACCAGCTTTACTAATTCTGTTGTCTATTTCCATATTTAAAATTTTAAATTTGCCAATTTTACTAAAATTTGTGCCTAAAAAGCTGAAATATTATGCTTCTTCTGTAAGCTGCCCATTCAGGATGCAGTTCATATTTCGTCTTTTTATTGTTGATTTTCATACCAAATTTAATACAGCATTTATTCAGTTTATTTATGGAAGCAGACTTATACTGGATTTATATGAGAGTATATATATATATATATATATATATATATATATATATATACAAAAAAAAAAAAATATATATATATATATTTTTTTTTTCCTTGTAGGATGCACATTACGATACTGGACTTATACTGGATTTATATGAGAGTATATATATATATATATATATATATAAAAAAAAAAAAAAAAAAAAATATATATATATATATTTTTTTTTTCTTGTAGGATGCACATTACGATAATATCCAGTGCGTAACCAATGTAGATATGTTGAAAATATAATATGAAGGATATCATATACAGAAAGATTCAAAATTTATGCTTATTTTGAAGAATTTCTAATCCTTACGCCCCCCCCCCATCCTTATTCTCTCCTGCAATTCAATTACATAACCACTCTAAATTTCTACAGGTTTGAAAAAGTTTCCAGATAGTATTCAAAATCTATTACTTCATTTTACCATTTTGACAAAAGAAATAAGAGAATAATATTGTTGTACCGTGAAGATTCTAATTTTTATCTTTATTTGCCATCTAAAATCAGCTGTTCTACTGTCTGCTGAAATTATTTGAAATTTTAGAAACACTATGCTATATTTTCAACGTGTAAAACTGCTTATATGCATACCACATAAAAGAAAGTTCAGTAGAAAGTTCAGATTTTTGTTTCTTTTTCTTAAAATAATCTAAATATTTTTACTTCTACTTCTGATGCTGGTTGCTATTTCTGAAGTAATCTACGTCTTAGAAATACTACGTCTTAGAAATATTTGATAGTAATCCTCTTAGCTGGAGGAAAAGGATAAAGGCTTAGATTACTCTGGGTGCTATTGAGAAAGAAAAGAGAGGACACTTAGCCAGAAGGGACACTAAAGTGCCTCAAGCTGTAGTGCGAATTAGATCAAGAATGTCGTGTTTTGTTTTCAATTGTTGATTAGTAGACATCCTAACATAGAAATAAATATAGACATTTCTTTCACAGGCTGATACAGTATTTATGCTAAAAATAAGTTCTTAATTTGTAATGATCAGTTTCATTTTTATTATCAAAAAATTATAAATTATTTCTTTCAATTATCTTGAAGAAGAAGATTTGAATTGTTTTTTGAAAGAAAAGGAACATATGCATAATCTTATTTTTTGGTGGGGAGGTGGGGTTATAGACTTATTCAATCTGCAGATATTTCAGATAATTTATTTTATAAATCGTTCACAAGACAACTGTTACAAACGTAAATCACTTGGGGAAACATGTCCATTCATTTTAGTGTAAATAGTAGCAAAGGTTTAGCTACTTCAACGATGCCATGTATCTAAACTGGAAGAAAAAAATATTTATACAAGAGTAATAACATTTATACAAGAGTAATAACATCTGCTGATGTTCTAACATCAGCAGATATAAATCTGCTGATGCTAGAATTCTTACATAAATAATTTTTTTCTGACATATCTCTATTAGTTATAATGTAATCAATCTACAGATTTTTGCCCTCTTGTATTCTACCATCTTATGGGCAGTGATTTCTTCTTTGTACTACAAGAAAAAAAAATCAGATAACACAAGAAAAATATGTAATATTTTCTTTTTCATTGGGTGAATTTACAATTCACCTTTACAATTTACAATGTCCTTTCTTTGTGTCCTTTGGAAGGAAAGTGTAAATGATTATTTTCTTACTATTTTTGCCATTATAACATCTGATACAATTAGTATATCTGAACTAGCAGAAAATATATACATATCAATTTAAATCATAACCTTTAATTTCATTTTGTAATGACCAATTATACAGGGAAACCAAGAAGATTACAATATAAAGAAAATAAAGAAAAAAAATAGTGATATGGTTAAAGAATTTCGTTTTATTCTCTATAAAACAGAGTCGCTCAAGCAGGTCCTTCAGGAAATCTGCGAAGTATTCTTCGAAACATGATTTTGAACAAAAATATAACATAATCTTGAACCTCCGCAGCCTGTTTTTTTTCAAAAATAATTCAAATATTTCAAATAATTATCGTGAATTAATTTTTTTAGAAAACAAAGAAAATGTTTTGTGGAGTAAGCGATTAGAAAAAATTAGCAAAAAAATAAAAATAAATAAAAATGAAATTAGTGTTCCAAGGTAAGGCAATATTTAAATGAAGAAACTATGCAAGAACCTTTATTTTGTACAGGCATTAAAATTGCTTTGTACAATAAAAAGAGAAAATAAAAATAATTTCTATATTTTTAGTTTATCCAGTATAACTAGGATTCAGTTACCCAGCATAGAACGAGGAACTGCATTCCTTGTTATAGACAACAGAGATGCAGCTATGAGCGTGAGATAATCCGATTAACTGTTCTCTTCAGCGGGAGGGTTTATCACACCTTCTAATGGACATGCTGGCCGAATTGCACTTCTTATAACTTCAACAAATAGCATGCACCTTCAACCGATAGCATTCATCCTATCCAGATTTATCTGGTCCTGACCGGTAGAGGAGGAGGGTTAAACGAGGAGGAACTGGTACAATTAATAGATGACGTCGAACCAAATGGCGGGGAAAGTTCTGCCAAAGATTATGATTGTGATGAGTCCGTTAAAGAATTCAGTTTAAAGAAATTAGCAATGGGATTAGACTTGGCAAGAAAGTTATTTTATGGATAATGATCTCTCAATGGAGCTTTCCAGAAAATTTACGAGACAATTGGATATTTGTTTAGTTCCGTATTATGAACTTAATAAAAAATTGTAGCATAGTGGTAAGCAAGGTCTTATTACTGACTTCTTGAATTGATAACTAAACCAGCCGAAGTATGCAATAAGAACTATTGCATATATAAATAAAGAACATCTACGAAGTATACGTACAATTTATAATTTTTTACTATGTATTTGTTGCATAGTTTATGTTTTCTTAACTTACATGAATTATCTGAATATGTCATTGTTTATATAATCTTAAAAAAAAAAGAAAAAAACGATTTGGGAACCTAAACCTACTTTTTCTATGTGATTTGAGTCTCGCATAACGCGATTTATATAACGCGATATTTTTGTGGAACCTAACATCCGCGTTATACGAGAGTTACCTGTGCTTCAATTTGTATCTTACCTTCCAAGTCAGCAGACTTCATTCCTGCCCAATGTGGAAGTGTTTAAACTATTTAAGAATATGCAAAAAAATTGACCTCTACTATAAGCCGAAATTGTTCTAGGTTTTTTTTTTCATTTTTATGCAATTTACATAACTGTTTACTCTTAATTTACAAGTATACATAAACATATCATTTGTAGAGAATTAGCCAAGAACTAAAATTAGACAAGATTTTTTGCATGTGCATCTTAAATATTTTTTTATGTTATTTAAATATTTTAGTTATCATCTTTATGCTAAGACCAATATTGTAGATAAAAATTCCTATTACCAACAAATTTATCATTTTTGTCAATAAATTTATTTACCAAGTACTGAAATTAATTGATTTTCAGTAATAATAATAATCATATGATGATACACGGCCGTGAGTCCCCTTTATGGGGAGGTTCGGCACCATTTCAATCCCCCCAAATTTTATCCGGGCTCCGGAACCGGCATAGCTGACGAATCAGACCTATGGCTGGGTCAGTATTCCTGACTGTAATCCGTGTATGTACTGGACCGGCTTGCCTACTTGCGGGATGAAAACTACCAGATAAACTGGTGGAAAAACCCTGCTGTCCACGCCCAAGACCGGCTAACTTGACTATGGCAGATCCTTAAGCTCCTCACGTCGTTGACGGGAATCGAACCTAGGACACTCCTTCCCCAGGAGTACGGTTGCGAAGCGCATAGCCACTAGGCTAACCGCGCGGACTGATTTTCAGTGATATGATATTACACTGTAAATGGATCATATAGTTTATATGTATGTTATCTGATTTTGCTGAACTTTTTTTTTCCAAATAACTTTTCCATTTTCATTCAGTTTACGTGACTTATTTACACTTAGGCTGGTAGTGATGCATTGTCTCTTGCTTTTATAATATGTATAATGTAATAAACTTGCCCTACTTTTATATTCCCGTTATTTTCCATATGTAATTGCAATTACCAGCAACTTTCGTATACTCATAATAAATTAATCATATGAGAATTAGTAAGGAAATACAATTATTCAGTGACATATATTATATATATTTATATATATTATTATACGTATTATATTATACATTATGTTACATTTCAATTTTTGCAATAATGTGCATTTATTTTAGAATACTATTCAAAACATAACAAAGCAAGTTTCTTAAGCATTATTACGCTACATTGTAAACTGAAGGCAGTCGTTTTTATTGTTTTCTATACTTCTTTTTATTATCTATTTTTCTGAAATCTAGTCTTCTAGTTTCAGATAATCTTTGTTAGTGCATCCTTATTTATTTATTCATTTTAATTTACTCATTTTAAACACTGCATTTGTATACCAATTCTCTTTCCTGTTTTGGATTATGGCATGTGGTCATTAGAGGATTATTATCATTAGGGGAGATACTAAGGGAAAGTGATCAGAGCATACTTCACCTTTACGACGAGCTGCCTCATACCTGAAAATACCTCAGGCGCAAACTTCACTAATCTGTCTGTATGCTTACTTGCGAAAAAGGATTAAAACCCAGTTTAGAAAATTGCTTGGTATCTTTAACATAGTATATACCCAAGTTAAAAAACTTTTCGCATATATATTATTATATTATATTACATATAATTATACTATATTATATATATTATATTATAAGCTGTTGATTATCCGCCATGACAACTGGAAAGTGTAGTTCACAAGTTGAAAGTGTAGTTTTAATAATTTTACAAATTATTAAAAATCAAATCAAGCTATAAGATACAAACGGGCATGAAATCCGTCGCATTAAATTAAACATTCAAGATTTCTGTTTGTGTTAATTATTTCGAGTTTTTGCCTGCAGCTTCGTGATGTGACTTTTTTTGGTTTCTTGTTTTGTTTGTGGTTGATGGCTCTCAAACTGCTATCTTAGGGTATATTCCTAAACAACTAAATGTTTTCGAGGATGCCATATGTGTAGTTTATTCATTTGAATTTTATGGGCTTCACACTAATGTCTTTCCATATGCAAACATCTGCGGCATAAATATGCTTCGACCGAATGGACTAAGCCTTCAATGACTGTGTAATGTCTAAGTGAATATTAAATATGTTCTTCTGGCCTGCTTGCTTTTGATAGAGTAAATAAATAAATAAATAAATATATGGGCCACACTATGGAATCTGTGATGCTTGTAGCTTTCTAGTGAAAGCTCTAAGTGTATTCTACAAAAATTCTGAATTCTGAAAGAACTTCGACAATGGAAATAACTTCAACCCTAATACCCCATTAGGAGATGGAAATGAAATTAAATGTTAAATATATTAAATATTAAATATCTTTGTGATAACTTCAGCGTTCTCCTTACGATTTCTTTTAACTGCAGAGAATAGGATATGTAGTTGTATCTCATTAAAATCTCAGTCTGAGCTAATTTCATAATTTTTGATTACATTTCTTTCTTAATTGTGGAAAGGCAGCATGCTCTAGGTTTCCCATTACTATTGACACTATGGAAAACTGTGCTGCTTGTAGCTATCTAGTAAAAGTTCTAAGTGCGTTCTACAAAAATTCTTTAAATTCTTCGTTTACGATGCAACCTTATATTCAATGATGAAACTTGATTTCAGCCATTGATTTCAAAAATGTGATACTATAAGAACTTTTAAAAGATAAACCAGAAAGAAACACAAATAACAGTTTATGAATAATATATTATCTATTATCTACCTTTTCCGCAACATGAATAATTATTCACTTTTAAGTGAATAATTATTCATGTTGCGGAAAATTCACTTAAAAGTGAATAATTATTCACTTTTAAGTGAATAATTATTCATATATAAACAATTAAGCTGACCGTCAATTATAATTGACAGTCAGCTTAACAGAACAATGCAACTTATATCTGAGACTTCTCAACAAAACTAACGGCTCCCAAGGGGGCCGCGCCTACAGTTTGGGAAGCTCTTGACTAAAATACTCCACATCTGTCTCAAATAATCAAAACAACCCATAACGGTCTTTCCAAAGGTCGAAGTTCTCCAGGTAGCCAGTCAGCTAAAATACCTAGGGGTAACAAGAGATGGAAAATTGAGATTGAGGGATTAGGCCGATGAGCCCTGAAAACAATATATACAGGAGCTATACTACCATTGATAATTGACGGTCAGCTTAACAACACCATGCGACTTATATCTGGAACCATTAAAACAACTCCTATTTATTGGCTTACAATGCTAAGCAACATAATACCACCAAATCTAAGAAGTGATGCTCAGGAGAATATGACAAAGTACTCAGAAATACTGTATTGCCTATACATAATGACATATCAGAACTATAGCTTAACAGATTGAAATCAAGAAAGCCCCCTCTTCGTGAAGATAAACATCTGAGAATGATTAATTAAAATACTAAAAAGTAACGGAAACGAGTGTGGAGCATAAATACTAATGCCCAACTCGAAATTTAGTTTGATAGTTGCTGCCTCAACATCCCGGCAGGGGCGCGCCAGTAGTGTCTGGCGCCTGTGTGCAAAACTTTAGTTGGCGCCCCTATCCTCCCCTCCAATAAAAAAATCACTTGAAAAATCACTTTTAAAGTATTTCCTCCTCTTTGGCGCCTTTACTATCCTGGGGCCTGTGTGCGTCACACACATTGCACATATGGCCGGCGTGCCCCTGTATCCCGGGTGTGGAATTGGAAAGATATGGATAACACTGAACATGATTCGTACGCAATGATTCGTACGAACAAGATGTGCAAGCTTTCTGTACAAGCGGAGGAAAATTCCCTCACCGGAGTGTGACTGTGGACACCCGAACCAATCAATCCATCATATTTGCATTGAGTGCAGTCTTCGCGCATATACTCTGATCCAGTCTATAGAAGGCGGTGTCGCCTTCTATAGACTGGATCAGAGAACATGATCTTAACTTATAAGTGCTTTGTCCGTCAAACATGTAACTGCCTGTTTTACTGTAATTATTTATCATTTACACTTTTTTTTATTTTACTTTTTACATATCTGTACCCATTTTTGTAAATGTACTTTTATAACTTTATGTAGATTGCCATACGATAAACAATAAATAACCTCCCGGTAGGGTTACTGTTGGGAAGAAAACGAAAACACCACACACACACACACACACACACTTAGTAATCTACAGTTTATTCGACATCTGAAACAACTATCGTTCAAAGATTTGAACCGAAGGTCAGATGTCCACAGAAACTGCACTTTCTCGCGATAGTTTAGGGCTCCTGTGCAGTCAGTCGAAATGATCAATTTATTGTTTTTTCCCTTAACACTAGATATCACTCATTCTAGACATGTAGAATGATGCTAAGCTGCAAACATAACTTTAACTAAGCAAAATAGCTGAAAATATCACAACATTTTCTGCAAAAATGGTATGGCGCCGTAAATGAATTCATTTTTTATATTTAGAAAGACATCCCAACTAATGTAATTCTGATTTTTATGTGTGGTCTCTTTGAGTTTACTTAGGTAGGGCGATATCGATGTTTATTCTTCTTTCCGTCAATTTACTATTTCATAGCAAACACTCTCTCTCGTTTCGTTTTGGTTGCCTAGAAATATCAATGTTTATTTTGATTTTTTAAATTTAGTAAAAAAAAAAAAAGATTACAAGCATTTATACGTCCAGTCTATTTTTGACATCCGTGCATCATGGTACGTGAAGAAATTTCATAGTGAATGCTTTGCCTTCTCTATGTAAAAAAATGTGGCTAACATTCCTTTCTTAATTAAGTTCATGTATTTCAGTAATGTAAACTTGCGTACTACAGAACTATATATATATATATATAGTTTATATATATTATATAATATATATATATATATATATATATATATATATAACGTTTTTTAACTTGGGTATATTATGTATTCAAGATACCAAATAATTTTATATAAACTTGGTTTTAATCCTATTTCCCAAGTAAGTAAACGGACAAGAAAGTCAAGTTTGCACCTGCAAGTAGTGCAAGTCCAAGACAACTCTTGGTATTGCCAGTCGAGGCAACTCTTGGTAAAGGTGGATAAAGTTCTGATCACTTTTCTTAGTGTGTATAATACTAATATACTAATAACTAACTAATATATATATATATATATATATATATATATATATATATAACTAAATAATAACTAATAAAAAATAATATACTAATAAAGCATACTAAGAAAAGTGATCAGAGCTTTATCCACCTTTACCACGAGTTGCCTCGACTGGCAATACCAAGAGTTGTCTTGGACTTGCACTACTTACAGGCGCAAACTTGACTTTCTTGTCTGTTTGTTTACTTGGGAAATAGGATTAAAACCAAGTTAATATAAAATTACTTGGTATCTTGAATATATATATATATATATATATATATATATATATATCTTCTTTCTTAGCATAAACTTTCATTTCCTGATAACATGATCAGGAAATGAAACTGTCTACCCGCAATTTATTCTTACAATTCATTTGTAAATATATAGGCTGTGTATTTTTTAATGCCTGGAAAAGAAACTTTTTTTTTCCTGGAATCGTTCATTCATTATTTGGTGCCACAAGTAAACATGTGGAGAGCAATTAACTTTTCTTAACAATTAACTAGAATCTACACAAGTCTTAGTGACTGATCTTCAGGGCCGTTCCGTGGGTTTGCGCCGCCTGAGTGCAAAATTTTTGTGCCCCCCCCTTTAAAAATTAAAAGATCCCGAAGTACAATAACACGTTTCGAATAATTTTATTATACTGCACATTAAGAGGAAATTTCTCTCTCTCTCTCTCTCTCTATAAAAAATATAGTTTATGATCCTTTTTCATTAACGTATGAATTTTTATTAGCTAATGCTGCTATTTAGACTTTATGATCAGAGATGCTGAAGCCTAGATTAATATCATGGCTTTTAAGACGTCATTAAAAGAGTTTTTTTTTTAAAGGGAAGGGGCGGAAAAATATGCTACTGCACGTGGCGACAAAATTTCTAGGGTTGGCCCTGGGGCCAGTCCTGGTGAATATGGTGTTTGAGGTAGATATTGAAATCCCGAATCGTATATTGTGTGTTGGATTTCATAAGCAGGTGCATTGTCCTGCAAAAGCAACACGCCTCTGTTTAGTTTCTCGAACCGATTTTCCTTCAGTACCTCCTTCAATTCCTTCAGAGCTGCTGTAACACTTTCACCTTTCTTGAGGTAAGGTAAGGATTACACCATCCATATCCTAAAAGACAATGGCAAGAACTTTCCCTGCTGACTGTTTGGTTCGAAACTTCTTTGACCCTAGAGAACCTTTGTGTCTCCACTCCATTGACTGTTGTTTGTTCTCTGGGTCATAGTGACGAAGCCATGTTTCATCAACGGTTAGAATATGAGCTAAAAATTTCACAAGGATGAAATCCCTTTATGAAATGTTCTTTTAACATCTCAACTATACCCGCCTCAGTGGATATCATTCACTGCAACCAGTATGCCCCGCCAAAAAATCGCTTTCCGAACGAAGTAGGATAAATAGTAGTTATAAATAGTAGGATAATAAAAAGATATATACCTCTCAAAATAATCCAAAACCAAAAAAAAAAAAAAAAAAAATTGCACACACATCTTCGCCCCCACACGCCTTATAATTCATTTTTCGGTGAACTGTATTTTCGATGAATTGTGATTTTTCGATGAATTGTTGTTTTTCGATCAATTGCGTTTCGATGAATTGTCTTTTCGATTAACTGCTCATCGGTGAATTGCTTTTTCGGGGAATTGTCTTTCGATGAATTGCTTTTTCGATTAATTGTTGTTCGATAAACTGATTTTCGATGAATTGTTTATTCGGTGAATTGCTTTTTCGATGAATTGTTGTTCGATGAATTGCTTTCGATGAATTGTCTTTCGGTAAACTGTTTTTCGATGAACTCTCCGGATACCAGCTCTTCTAAGCCATTCCCGTTCCGAGGATAAGGTGGCTAGCCCAATGCCTCCCGGTGTGACCTATGACTGTAGCCTGTGCGTTACTAAATGTTCAGATGAGCACGGGCAGGAATTTATTACTATTTACAAATGGGTCTAAAAACTTAAACTCTCAACGTGTTAAAAACTTTATTAACAACGAAATGAAAACATGAATAATACCGTTAACAAACACATAAACAAATTCTATAAGTATCAATGGAATAAGCAGCAACTTAGTTATTGGCATGCGCAGTTGATTACATATCTAACAAACTAACTTGCTTCTAATTTCGCTTAGTCGACTAAGCTTTGGTCTGTTCGACAAGCCTTTTCTCTACATCTCGTGTTCATGATCACACAATCAGTTACCTGCATATGAGAAATCTCCTAGCAGACTGTACAAGACTTCAGCTGCAGCTTAAATTGTGCTGCCAAATCTCTTTTTTTTAGATCACCTGATTTTCATTTCGACTGTCACGATGGCATGGTTGCTGCAGACGCGTAGAGAACCTTCAGCGATGTTTGTTGTTTAGTGTGAATTTTGACAGAGACACAATAAACAACACCGTCTCTTAAAGAATGGGACGAAAGATGCCCCATTCAGGTATTTTCAAGCATTCTCCTGTCACACTTCTGCTCATTCAAAGCAGTCAAGAAACTCATATAACTAAATCAAGTCGAAACTTTAGAAGACAAGAAAAATTTATTGTTGTCACGGAAATATGGTAGGATGATATCTCATCCATCTTAATCAAACAAATACATAAAACTATTTTGTTATATTGACAGACAATCCCGGCCACTTCGTTGTAATTTTAAGCAATCAGCACGAGTAAATGGAATTCATGCAGAATCTAGTAATGCGCTGGTAATATCCAGTCGATTCAGCAGAATATTCAGAAGTATTCAGCGGTCAATAATGAAAACTGACCTGTTTTCATTACTCGATGAAAACAGGTCGGTTCAAACAGAATTTCTATAGAATATGTAATTCAATTTGGTACAAAAAATTATGTGTTTGAAAAACCACCTAGATACTAATATTCCCATATCAAAAAATATGGGAATATTTTTTGATATTTCGGTTGATTTCTTTTATGTGAATTCCTTTACAGCATTCACGCGGCTTCGGACTTTTGGTTTCGACAGAACTCATAGTTCTTACGGATTAACAAACCCCCCAACACAAATCGATCTTAGAAGTGTGGCCGATTTCACGCTATTTATCCTCCTTAAAAACTCTTCACCGATAACAGTTCAAATGTGGTTTGAAATCTTGTTTTCTTTAAAAACTGAGGGCAGTGAAATAATTTCCCTTTTTTAAAGAATTACCTGCCATTTCGAGATTTGATTTTCCATCACTTTCCTTCATTATTGCTCCTCATTCCTTTTTTCTCTAATCTCATAGATGGCGCTGTAAAACCCTGCATGGAAATCAGATTTCTAAAGGTTATTGTTAGACAACATACAAGAAATATTATATGTCTTAAGCAGCAGTTGTTTACATCCGTGCTTTCTTTTCTATGCATAGTTTCAAATTACAAACATTAAATGAATAGCATGGCATTGTTTATCATGTGAAAGTCATTTTAAATATGAATGCCAATCAAATATTAATATTATTTATCAAATATTAACCACACACACACACACAGTACTGAACATTTTTATAAAATCCATTAACACTAAAAATTCCAAACAATTCTTACAGACCACAAGCCACGCAAAATCTCAGACAGAGCTATAAAGCACATTATAAAATGCCAGCCAATTCTTACAGAATGCTATAAAGCACATTATAAAGTATGTCATTAACAGTGGAGGCTCGTGGCTTGAAATGGTGGGGCTGCTGCAACTTTCGAAATATACATACACACTGTAGTACAGTGTATACGTGTTTGAATAAAATATGAAAATTATGATAAAAATTAAAAAAATTAAACATGAAAAAATATTGTTCATTATCGATAAAATTATACAGTTTGGTATAATTCAAAATTACTTTAAAATAAAATCCATTATCATAACCCCAATAATGCTCTAAAATAAAAACTATAACAAATGTTATGTGATTAATTGTAATGTTCAAATATTTAAAGAGACGAAGTACGCTCCATAAGCACTACGAACACTACTACTGGCGAAAATTGCATATAAACAACAGTGGAACTGCGCGACGGACAGTGCCGCATTACACTAATAGCTCGCATCTCACTATGACGTGCATATGCTTGCGCTAGTAGCAATATGACACTGTGGTAAACACAGTGCTGCTAGCGATCTTCGCCCTCCTAAATGCTACAGATTATTTTTTATACAAAATAAGAGTATAGGATTGTTGATGATAAAATTAAATATTACAAGCAAATATAAATTAATTAATAATCGAGAAAAATTGGGAGTGTTGCAGTGCTTATGCACGAGCCGTCCCTGGTCAGTACATTGCTAAGTATTCAAGTCAATGTTAATGTCCTTTCAGATCTTTCTTTGTAAGAGAAGGAAAATTGCAATCATTTAAAATCAGAAGAGATATTTATTTCCGGATTAATTTTTTGTTTTCAAAACTGCAAAAACAATTCTACATCAAAATCACTAACAAATAGAAAATCACTTACAAAAAAAAAAAAAAAAGAAACGAAAAGTGCCATGCTATTTAAAACAGACTACACCTCCATTTGTATGGCAAGAAAAAGAGAAATTTAAAACTTAAATGAGGATAAACAAAAAAGTGAACATGAAGTTCATGATGTATGATTGCCAAAGATCACTGCAGTTTTAGGTATATTAGAGCTTGAAAATTGCAAATAAACCAGCACATTACTAAACTAAGAATGTTTTAAATTATATAACTGAAAATGTTATGCATTGAATGATATAAAATGACGATGTATAAAGTAATTTTTGCCAAAAACAATAATAAATTTTAAACAAAGTTTAAGTCAACTTCAGAAATATTTTCACCACATTCAGAGCTAAGTGTGAAATGATGTTCTTTGGTGGTATACAAGACCTCCATTAGTCAAATATTCGTTCGAACATGTGTTGCATCGAAACGTTTTCCGCACTTCCTTATGGGTTCCCATATGAATTTTAAGATTAAAAGCGGAAGAGTAATCTTTGTGGCAAACTTTGCAGCGGAAAAGGTCTTTTTTCAGGTGCAAATTCAAGTGCTGTCTGAGTACGTCCCTCCTTGAGTATCTTCGAGGGCAAATTTCACAGCGAAAGCGCTTTTGCAACTTCTGATGGGAGTCATCTGATCTGTCAGGGGGTTCCTGAAGTACAGAATCGGAATCTGAAAATGAAAACTCATTTCATGAGGAAAAGAATTTATTCATCTTCTTGAAAAAATTACTTAAATAAAAATATGAAAATAATAAATAAAATAAAAAGAAAAATAGCACTTATGAAATTATAAGCTTTCCTATTACAAATAAGACGTTTTCATTTCTGGTAAAACATGCGCTTGGACCTTTATTTGCCTCCTCCCCTGTATCCCTAGTATTTTGCTCTCGAAATTAGTTTCCACTGTAATCGTACTATAATCATGGGTGTCTTCTTAAAGAAACGCCTTTTGTATTTAAGAAGTAAACTTAAAATGCCGCTTTTTTAAATGTAGTTAGACAATAACTATTTCCGCTGTGATATAAATGAAGAATTTTTATGAGAAATATCAAACATGAAGGAGTTGGAGAGAAATTATCTTTTTTCTTTAAAATATTTACAAACATTTGTAAATGCGATGTTCTTTAAAAATATAAACTGTCTTTGGAATCCAGCATGCAGCTTGCAGCATGGCACGCAAAAATATTACCTTTTTCAATTTTTTTTTTTTCAATAAAAAGCATTGTAAAGAGCAAAATCACTGTACTCCACTTTGCTGTCTCAGTAAACTCGTGATAAATCGCTCTCAAACTCAGAATATATTCTGTTTCTGTTGTCATGGAAACATCAAGTCTCACATTAAAAATTTAAGTTCTAAAGTGGGCCTTTAAGTGATCTTTAACTAATGCTAAAGTTGACTGTAAAGAACACTTTAAAACTTAAAATTTGAACGTAACAAATAATTACTAAAAACCGCTAATAATTACTGGAGATGGTGCCATAGAGTACAGAATAGGAAAAAAAAAAACATTAAAGCTTATTGGCGATCAAAAAAAGCACAACTTAAGTGCAAGATATCCGACACCAAAAAATTCGATGAAAAACAAAACAAAACAAAACATTCAAAAACTTTCGGATATCGCTATGAGTTTCTCCAAATTAATGTATACAGTTAGCAAAAAATGGATGATTATAAATAAAAGTCGAAAATGAATGACCATATAAGCAATGAAGGAAAGCGAGGTGATGCATAACTCCTTCAAAAATCAAGATCTCATTGACCAAAAGTCCGTGAACAATGCCAGTATGGATCTGAAACTTCAAAATGCGTTTTGATTTAGCACTCTTATATAATTTTGTGTTGAGATGGTGTTCTTAAGTCGATCCTGTCGAAGCCATCTATAATTGTTGGCGTAGCGAACACGTCAAAAGCTACTGAAATAAAGAAAAAATCTTGAGAATAATCTCCTAATATTGTATGTGTTTTCACTGCATTATGAATTTCAAGCGTACAATTCTTAAATTATATTTCTCACGATTTCTGTTTCTTAAAAAAATGAAAAAAAACTTCTGTAGATTCAAAATGGAAATACTATACTATACTACAGAGACCAACCCGTCCCCCACCCCTGTCTAAAAAAAGCCTTTGTTCCAGGAACACCTCGATTCCGCCCCTAAATGAAAGCCTGACCACACATATTACAAACGTCTATCAGATAGAATATTTTGATAATGCAAATCAGTGACTGTTCAGAGGAAATCACCTTAAATATTTTCTTCGTTCAACATGTTTTATCCAATGGAGTAGCATAAATGAAATCCAATTTTGGCCAGTGATATGGAAGGTGCTCTCCACATTTATCACTTTTTTTTCAGATTCCACAGCAAATTCCATCACTTCTTTGAAATCCCTGATCGCAACTGCGGTAGTCACTTGGTTTCTGGAGTGTTGAGTTCTTCGACTTGATTTCTTAGATATTGTGGGAAGTATTAGTATCACATCTCCCAGGTTCTTCAAACAGACTACGTACCAAAATGACAAATACTATCATGCCATTATGACATTGGAAGCATATCAGGTGTGCTCGTTTTTACATTTTTTCTCAATCCATTTATCTCAATTATGCTTCTCGATGCTACACGCTGTTACTCGAGAAGTGGAAATAAAAATAAAAAGAGAAACCACTCATCTATAGATTTTAAAGCATAAACAAATGTGACTAAACTAATCATGAAAACAAATAAAAATCGGAATTGTTGTATTAGTAAACATTTCTTTTAGCAACTCATTTAATCTGAAAGCCTTAAAAATAACATACGAATAAATTCATAAACTAACCATGAGATAACTTCTGATGTCGTTGCATGTTGCACTTGAATAGAAATTCCTTCTGACACGTGCTGCAACGAAATTTTTCCCGCACTTTCTCGTGTAATTTCACGTGAGTATTCAGGTATCTGGCACTTAAGAAATTTTGGTGACAAACTTGGCAAGGAAACATTTCTCTCTCACTCTTGTGCAGTTTTAAGTGTTCTTTCAGATTACCCTTTTCGGTGTAAAGTCGTTGGCAGACATCGCAGCGATATTTTGCCCAAGTCTTCTGTCGGGGATGGAACGAACTGTAATGCTTCTTATAGGGAATGGAGCCTGAAAGCAAAACACGGCTGAGTTAATAAGTAAAGAAAGAAATAAAGGAAGGTTTTGTAGGTGCAGGAAATCGGAAGGAAGATTATTAATAAGGAATTGTTATTAATGAATGAACAAGCCAATACATTAAAAACAACTAATTCTTGAATTACAATTCTGAACTAATTATTCAATTTCAAGAGAGAAGATGGTTCAAAAATATTATTTTTCTTCTTTTACATTGAGTCAGTCTTCGTTATCCTCCTTTCTGGCATATGATAGCACTTCAGAACATCTCACTCCCTTGTGTGCGTGTTAGATTCTTAGCTTGTTTTTCATCTCCGAATAGTAAGTAATTCTTCAAGTGGCAGAAGATTTCGTCTCCTGGCGTGAGACAATCTCCTTGGATACACAAGTTATTAGATCCCCTGTAGGAAGGAAGGTTTTGAATACAAAAGATTCAAAGTTGTTTACTTTGAGTGAACAAAATCATCACAAACGTAGCTTCTTCTGAGTTTACAAGAATTCACAAAAACCCATTCATCATGGAGTGATGTGAACGATTCAGGAAAAGATAAAATGTGGAACAAGAATTTAATTAAATTTCAACAGGAAGAATATCAGAAAACTGCCACTAAATTGATTGCATTTGTTTCTAGCCCAACCACATCGCACTTTTCTATTATTACAAACAATACATATTTATACATTTTATGAATTTTTTTTTCTAATATCTAACTTTGAAATATTTAGTCTTTCTTAGTTTTCAATTATCTTAATTGTCACTAATAATGTTTGTCCCAACTTAGAAGCTCCGTCGACGTGTATTAATGATAAGAGTATTGAAATTATTATTATATGAAACCTCCAGGGAGTCCCAAGACTCATCGAGGGAGAACACCCATTATACAGCTCATTCCACCAGCTACAACTTACAGCAAGTACACCAACGCCATCTACCGCCCACCACAACTACCACCACTAGTAATTTCCACAGACAATCACAAACATGCATGCCCACGGCGGGATTTCAACCAGCAGCCTTTAGGCTAGAGAGCGGATACGCTAACCACTCGGCCAACCATGTCGGCAAATGTAACTCACTCTTTATACACGTTTAAACTTCTGTAATTAATCTTCATGGTCAATGAGTAAATTACGTCTTTCTGCCTAATTTCTGTTCCTGTAAATGCACGATGAAACTGTTATAGGAATTGATGTCTTCTGGCATCTTCGCTGCTGTGGAATAAACAATGAATTAGTTTAACACGTTTACACAAAACACTACAATAGTTGAAACGTCACACGGAAAATAAACACACTCCAGATTACACAAATTTTCAAATTAAAAAGGAAGAAAACACTTCATATTTTCAGCAGAGAATTAAAGGAAATGCGCAAAACGCAAATGAGTAAAAATATAAAACAATCCAATCCATATCTATGAATATTCATTTATGTGAATTCCAAGGCGTGCTTCAAGCATATTTCATGAACTTTCCCATGGATTTCCATCTGAATTTACTTGATCAGCAATAAAACAAAGCAAGAAAAGTCTTTCATTTTTTCCAGGTTCGGCGCTTATTGCTAAAAAATATCCGGTGGTGTGAGTCTGATTAACATACTCACTGATTATTTACTCTGTTGGAAGTCAGATGAACAGCAGTAGGAATTGGTAAAATAAAAAACGCAAACCTAAAACAGAAACAAATCACTGTCAGATATTACATAGAAGAATTTCGTTTAATCTGCTCCCATAGATGAGACGCAAAAGAACCTGTAACTTAGACCCTTTCCAAACGACAATATTTTGTCGTTCTTCGAAATGCGCTACGGAGATGCTCACTAATTTTACATTTGGAGATTGAACATGATCAGATCCTAATGATATCATCCATAATCTCGCAAGGTATTATAGTTTTGCCATTTCAATACTTATTATTAATTATTTATCAATTATTATGATTAATTCAACAAAATATGAAACCTATCAGAATGTACCGAAGCTTTAATTAGTTTACTATCATTTTACTATCATTCATATGATAGTAAACTAATTAATGGTAAAGTAATTAACAGTAAACTATTAATTAGTTTACTATCATATCAATACTATCATTAATATTCTCATTATTAATATTAATAAAAAGTTGGATTATCTTACAATCCACAACTCGTGATTACTAGACTAGGAAATAAGAAACATTTTCAGCTGAAATGAAACCGTATAAAGAAAAAAACAAATACTCTGCTTGAGTGAAATATAAATACACAATTCATATTTACAGAAAAGAATATTATTGTTAGAGTGATGGGCGGTAGAGGAGATGACGTTGTTGGTAGTTGTGCGTAGTAGGAGAATTAAGTAGTAGGGGAGACGTTGAGACTTGTGCATAGCGGAGAAGAGTAGAATGCCCTCCCAGGATGAGCCTTTAGAGATGTACGTAATAATAATAATAATAATAATAATAATATCTCTGATCCGTATGACGATAGCTTAAAACAATAACATATTACTGGCTGATCATACGAAGAGTACAAATATAATTGGAAATTATACTGCAGTAATGTAATGTGGATATAAAACCTGAAATAAAGCCGATTATATTTTATATAATATTAAGTGAAATAACTTAGTATATTACAAATGTAATAAATAAAAATGATATAACACGAGATTTCACAGAAATCTGAAATCGTGTGACATAAGTTGAATAATTATATATATATGTATATGTATATATATATATTATTATTATTATTATTATTATTATTATTCCTGATACCTCCAAGGAGTCCGAAGACTCATCGTGGGAGGACATCTACAACTGTCTCTGCACCTAACCTCTACTACGAATCATCTTTATCAACGCCATCTGCCGCCCACCTCCAACACCACCACAACTAGTAATTTTTGTCCGTAAATTGCGTGTGTTCTGAAGGGCCGATTTGTATGTATGCGGGATGAAAAACCCGAGTTTCCGGGAGAAAAAACCCTGCTACCTCCGTATGAGATCGGCTAACTCACCTTCGATTGAAATCGACCAGATAAAGATTCCTCCCGTCGCGACGAGAATCGAACTTAGGCCTATTCCAATCGAAGGGCGCAATGTACCGTCGTTCTTCCAATTGCGCTACGGAGGCGCTTGTAAATATATAAATATAAATATATACATAATTATTCAACTTATGTCACATGATTTCAGATTTCTGTGAAATCTCGTGTTATATCATTTATATATATATATATATATAGAAAGAGAGTTCAAAGTTTCGATAAAGGAGTTTCAGAGACTTTGGACATCCCTTTTCTTCATGTCGCAGTTATTCACGTGTCGCCAAAATATTTCTATCCCTCTCTCAGGAATTGAGGTCTCAAGTAGCAAACGGATGAAGAATGCATCCAAGTGACACTCTGTGATCGCTTCTCGAGTGTGTTTTCGTCGAAGGTTTTTGCAGTTGATGAACTGAGCTGAAATCTAAATGGGGATTGGAAAAAGGGGAACATTATTAATCCTCTGCACAAACACGTGTTTTAAAGTAAATGATCAAACAATTTCATCGAATTAAAAAAAAAAAATATATATATATATAATATATATAATACTTGACGCCTACAGATTCTTTAACGATTCGGGATGAAAAAGAACTTCTAAATGTAAATCTCAATTCTGTTAAAAATAAAAAAGGAATAAACGAGAACATTCATAGATTTACACTTACCTGCAACTCGCATATGAAGCCAATTTTTGACATCGCCATTTTATATACTTTAGCGCCATCTATGCAACTGAATCCTTTTAGTACTTAAATTTGCATTTATTGCAGCAAAGATAGTTTTCTATCTTTGCTGCATCGCCCTCTGAAATATTACTTTACTAGAATTAATAACTACGTAAGAAATTAAAAATTTTCTATTTCCTTCTCAAAATAGGATGATTCTCGAGAGTATACAGAATGTATAATTACAGATTTGTAATAATTCATTTTAATACATATTCCCTTAAAACTGTCAGCAAGTTGATTTTTTTATTATTTGTTTGTGATTAGTGGCGCTTTAAGTTTACAAATATATTCCTTTCCATTTCTTTTGACAACGGCTTTTCATTGTACTAATTCGTGAATTCAGGATAACATGTACGCAGA
Source organism: Typopeltis vanoorti (assembly GCF_054136105.1). Classification (NCBI taxonomy): domain Eukaryota; kingdom Metazoa; phylum Arthropoda; class Arachnida; order Uropygi; family Thelyphonidae; genus Typopeltis; species Typopeltis vanoorti. Next base: position 161,365,210 of record NC_143550.1, read on the forward strand.
ATTTTCTGCAGGAAAACGGAAACACGTGATAAAGGTAATTATTATGACGATTTGAGCATAAATGAGGCTTCCATGAATATGTTTTGCAAATCGGTTATTAGCAAAACGTATCCTGAAGTATAGTAGGCTACGAGCAATTTTCTTTCTATATAATTAGCGTGCAGAAAGATGATATTAAGCAAACAAGATTACCTGATCACGAAATAAATTACGAATTACTTAATAAAAAATAATTCAAACTATAAATGAATATTACGTTATACAGGGAAGGAACCAAGTTCTAAGTATGGTCAATTTTATACAGGGTGATCTAAATTAAAGTATTGTTGTACGGGGGGGGGGTGATGTAGAAGAAGACATCCATCAGCAAAATAGTGCAATGAGCGTAGGTTGAATGATTATTATGAGGGATTTTAACTATGGTGATATCTACTGGAAAGAGGAAAGATCACGTGGCAAAAAGGAAGTAGAATTCATTCACCTTTTAAGAGATAATTGCTTGAAACAGCATATAAACAGTTATATGCTGTTTCAAGGTGTGAGAGTGTTAGATCTGGTCATAAGTTCACAAGACCAATGCATAAGTAAGGCGCCATTTTGCCTCCAATTGGTGAGAGAGATCACGCGGTACTGACTTGGGAAGTTGCGAAATTTATGGATTTCTCTTCTAAGAAGGGGTATATGTGGAACTACATCTTAAGAAATTATAACAAACTTCGGAGGCAGGTTATACCAGTCCCATGGCATAAAAAAGTCCAGAGGAAAGATGATAGCAGTGCATGGGATATAATCATCGGGTATTTGAAGGAAGCCATACCGGAATGTATTCCCATGGCGAGGAAGTTAAATAAGGTAGGCGTTAGATGGATGGGTGGAGAAGTATTAAGCTTGATCTGGAAAAAAAAAAGGAAAGAAAAGAAATGCTATGGAGAATTTACAAGGAGAAAGGTGATCAGTACACTCACGAGCAGTACAAAGCACAGGCTAGAAAGATTACCAACATAGTAAGGAAAGCTAAATCAGATTATGAGAAGACCTTAGCCAAGCGGGTCAAAGGAAATACAAACGAATTCTTCCGCTACGTAGAAAGTAACAGGAAGAATGACTTTGGAAGGAAAACCTTAGTGGGCGCTGAAGGTATCGAGGTGACTGAGTCAGATATAATAGTAGAGTTACTGAGTGATTATTTTCAAACGTTTATGACCGGAGTGAGGCTATTGTAGAATTTAAATGCAAATACTGAAGTTTGGATGGAATATCAGCTCGTACGTGAATGTGCAAAGGGGATGTCAATGCCTCTTACTTAGCTAAACAGAATCAAATTGGTAATTTGATTCTGTTTTGCGTTTCTTGCATGGTACAACAGTTAACTATTCAGATAGGAAGATTGGTGCATTGTCCTGCAATGCGTTCAAGCCCTTGGCAACTTGATTTTCAGTCTGCTAGCTTTTATGAGGATTGTCTCTTGGTTGTCTCCTGGTATGGGTCGGCGCAAGTCTTGTTTTTTGTTCTTCCAAGGAATCGATTTACAGCCTGAATGTTGTTATGCTGAAGTGGAATGTCAATTGTATGGCCTGTTTCGGGAAGACCATTTATGACAAGATCTTCTTCACATTGTTGCTGATTTAAATGTTCATTTGGAGCTTTAGGGAATTAAGTTCTTGACGGAGTACGGATGTTTCTCTCATAAAATTATGTTGCCTGTCAGTTAATAGGTTGACACTAGATTTGATGTATTTTACCGATTGCATGATTTCTTCCACTGCTAACTTATTACATTTAATAAAATCCTCACATTCGCTATTTTTTTTTTTTTTTGTTATTTTTTTGTTTCTTGTCCAAGAACTCTTTGATAAAGAGTTCTTGTACAAGATCTACTAAGCTGGCTTTTATTGACTCTAAAATTCCGTCTTCTATTAGTATATTTAGAGAATTCAAATTATGGGACTCGCCTGTAATTTTTTTTGTCAGTTCATTTAATTATCTGATTCATTCTCCAGTATAACCGGTTATATCTTAGGTGTGAACATTTCTTTGTTTTCCCTGCAGTATAGGCATTACATTCCTTGTGTTGTGAATTGGAGTTATGTTGCCAGGTTGTTTCTGAAAGGCTGGAACATGTAAAGTGAAGATTTCGAAGGCATTTCCTGCAGGTTATATGATTTCTATCGAACGGTAGATCCTTCATGTGTTTGTTGCGCTTCATAACTCACCTTTCTTGTCTTGAGCAAATGTAGTGTGACTGTGAAGATGGCTAAGTCCTTTGTTCTTCGCTTGTTGTGATGGTCCACTCTGTTCAATTTCCTGCACTCAAATGGATTCTTCTTAGCCAATTTCGACGAATTTTGTATCACTGACTACTACTATTAATAATAATAATTTTAAGGGATATAATACTGCGAAACTGCAGAAATGTATTATGCGTCATGCGAAAGTGATATTTGAGAGAGAAAAAATAAAGTGGTTCCAAATTTATCCACTAGGGGCGTTGTGAACATAAAATAGGAATGTGCAAATCACACAACTCGCCAGGTTTGTTCATTCGTTGCTTGGAAGAAACGGGATTGTTAGGAGTTAAACGTGGCAGAGGTCGCAAACCAATCAGTTCACTACAAGTGAATGTAAGTGCTACTGCTGTTGTGGAGCAAGCCATAAGTAACAGCGTTGGTTGCTGCAGGACACGTTCTGTATCAAGACACGTGGATGAGCTTTACACAACTCTGGAAAATTCTACAGAAGATTCTGCATTTCTACCCACTTCAGACAACCCTGACACAAGTGTTGCGCCTGCAGGACTTTGAAAGCCGACTTACATTCACTCTAACATACTTACTCAAGCGGAATTGGGCGGTACGTAGCCGTGGATGATTACGTGGAGGGATGAGGTTCACTTTCACTTGAACGAAGCTGTGAATTTCCCACAACTGTCGGGAATGTGCTATGCAAAACCTGCATGCAATCCAACAAAAATGCCTTTGCACTCACCCAAAGTTACTGTCTAGTAAGGGTTTATACCCTTGGTTTTTCATCGCCATTATTTTATTTTATTTATTTATTATTTTTTTTCAGGGTATTCCCCAGCTGGGGCCTGTGACCTACTCAGTTACCTCGGCCGAGATGTACCGCGATATTATAAACAATTTTGTTGGCCCACAGCAGGGGATTCAGTCATCTTCATGCAGGATCAGTCCCCTTTACACATCGGTCGACCCGTACAGGAGGCTCTTCATAAACATTTTGCGGAAGCCATGGCGATCAGCCACGCGTTTCCCAATGCATAACCATCTCGTTCACCTTATCTGAACTCATGTGACTTCTGGCTCTTGGGATTTCTGAAAGACAGGGTTTATCGGAATCATTCTGATAACTTGCTAGCGCTGAACGCCATTATAACATGGCATGTGCGCAACGTGAATCTCGACCAGCTGCGTTTCCACTGTTGAACACACTGAGCAAAGGATGCGGTTTGTGGCATAATGGGAAAGGCAGCACATTGAACAGTACAGCCCCTAAATGCATAATGGAATTCAATAAAAATCTGCTATTTTTGCTTGTGTCGATTTTCTTCTTCTTACACACACACACACACACACACACACACACACACACACACACACACACACACACACACACACACACACACACACACACACACACACACACACACACACACACACACACACACAGAAAAATTACTACACCTAGTAATTTTGTTGTAATTACTACACCAGTTGTGAATTTTGGCAGATATCACTTCCGCATGACGCCCAATGTGTTCCTGCAAATTTTGCAGGACGACATCGTGCAGCATTTGGATCGCTGGGTGGCGCTGCACAAATCTTTAAACAATGACACTTCAATTTTGATCGGTTGTATTTATTCTGATACCTCGTCACCTCTCACTCAAAATTGAATTATGATACTAGCGTCACTGATAGATTCATTGAAGAGAGAATGAGAAATATTCTTTATGGTTACCACTTCAGTGCAGTTAGAAGTTTAAGTGTGAATATCTTTTGCCATCCTTTGTATATTGGTGGAACCTTTCCCTGCATTCATCATATATCTCCAAGAAGAATGGTAAGATTTGTTGATATACCTTCGTCATTCTCAGCTTTGGCAATCTTTAGTACATTTTTTCCCAAGCAGCCTTTCCCTATGTTGCAAGTAATCACAGTAGACTGTGGAAGACCAGAAAACATTTGGTTTCTTATATTTCTCCGTCTACTTCGCCCAGACTTCAGAAATAGACACTTCACGATATCAATGGCGACCATAACAAACACCTCCCTCACATTTTCAAGCAGCTGTATGAGACGTATAAGAACGGCTAATGATATGTTGTCAATGATGAACTTCAAGAATATACTTAAGAAATGTGTTTTATTGTAGAAGGTGCATCATTTCTCTGAACGGCCAGAATGCATATTCGGTCATTAAAAAAATAAATTCACAAAATACAGTGACTTATAAAATAGTCTCAACGGTACTTTAAGGACATTTAGAAATCCAAATAAAATGAAATGTACGGTGTGAGGGCATATAAACACGTGTAATGTCATTAGAGGCAGATGAGAAATTTGACAAAATATCTGTGTTCATTTATCCCCATTAACACGCTTAGTGTGAGTTCTGTTACATTTTACGTGTTTGGATTTATAGCCTTATATATTGAGCTTATGAGTTCGGTGTATTCTGTTTATCAATTTCGTGTTATGACTTTAACTGTTCTTGTAGCCGATGTGCATGTTTGCAGAATTTAAAAAATAACTTTCATGTAGGAAGACATCTGCCCCCCCCTCCCTCCATATGGCACCAGATAACTTATCTTCAGTGAATTCAGCCCTTATAAAGATTCCTCTAGTTCTAATCGGGATTCGAACCCATTTCCATCCAACCAAAGGGCATTTCCATAATTACATCCGTTCGTATACGTAAACTGTGTAACTTAGTACGTGAAATATTCAGTTAACACTACAAAAATTGAAGATCGAAATATCAATATAAACCTTGGTCATTTATATAGAGCACGCCTGCACAACTTGATTGTCTTTGAGGGCCAAACCCAACTTGAACCACCTGACCAAGGGCCAGATCACTTCGGACCTAGACTCTTAGACTAGTCTACTGCAGCTAAACGTAAGTAAATTTGTTAGTAGGTCTACAGTAAATACTAATTCATATGCATCTTTAAATGTTTTAGAGTTACAATTAAAATTATAATCAAAATTATTTACAAACAGATATAGCTGCAATATGTCTCAATAAAAACCACTTAAACATAAAAAACACAATGTTTACTAATAATTTCACTGAGAATATCACACTTATTCTCAGAGAAATATTAGTGACTGAATGTCACATTGTGACATTCAGAATGTTACAATGTGACAAATTGCATTCCTTTATTGCCTCTATTTTATGAAAAGTTTGGAGTCATGTTTGAAGTGGCCGCTCTTCATATGGCCTCTAAATTGATATCACTTAAAGATGAACGTTGTTTGGTTTTGTTCAAGTTCATGACTGAAAATATTTGTTCACAAGTATATGTGCTCCCAAACAGACCAAACACCTGGTAGTCAGAATCCAAAAAACTTTTAAATATATATTCTGATCCAGAATAGAATAAAACTCTTGTAAAGTACTCTCCCTATGCTTGACCCGATAGTTTTCAGAACACTGGAGATCAATAACTTCCATCTGGAGTTCGACAGGTAGATTTCCTGCTTCAACAGGAAATGGATCCTCAATCACTTTTATGCGGAATTCGTCTCCATTACTTAATGGCATTCCTTTCTGAAACTCCTCACTTAGAAGTGATATGTACTTCTTATATTTTCCACCCACCATTGAATGATATTCTGATGGAATATTTTGTCGACAAGTTACGAAATGTGACATATCCCCCTTAGCAAGTTGATTTTCAAACAAACTTAATTTCATTTCGAATGCCTTTATAAGAGACATTAACTGAAAAACAAACTTATTTTTTCCTTGAATCTGTAAGTTAAGGTCATTCGAGTGACCCAAATTGTCACACAATAAAAATAAATCTTGATTCCATTCTTCATCCATTATTTCTGGAAATTGTTCCATATCTTCTTGAGATTCCACAAATTCAACTAGTTCATTTTTCAGAACGACAAAGCGTGACAAAACTTTACCGCGGCTCAACCAACGTAGATCAGTGTGGTATGGTAGATCCCCGTACTAAGTATCATTTTCTTCTAGAAACGCTTGAAGCATTCTTTATTTCAAATCCCGAGCTCTAATATAGTTGACCAAAGCAAATACTACTTTAATCACATGATCAAACTGCAGAACCTTTGAACATAACACCTGCTGATGAATTAGGCAGTGAAATTTGGTCAATGGTTTACCTACATACTGTTCAATAAATATTACAGCACTAACATTTTTTCCACACATAGATGGGGAACCATCAGTGCAAACTGCTACTAAATTCTTGAAATTTAAGGATAGTTTTTCGGTTACACACATCTTTACATTTTCTGCGATCTCCTTTCCTGTTGTTCTTCCTTTCATTGACAACAAACCAGCAAGCTCCTCTGTCACCTCAAAATTCTTATTAACTCCTCTTTCATATATTAAAAGCTGTGCAGTATCTTTCAAGTCAGTACATTCATCCACAGCAAGCGAATAATAGACAAATTCACTAGCCAATTTTTGCAGGTTATTTTTAAGATCCTCGGCAATATCAGCCACCCTGCGCTGAACAGTCATACGGGGACAAACTGATATTTTCAAAATTATTTTTCTTATCAGGACACAATTCGGAAACGACAATCATCAGACACTTTTTTATCAACTCTCCCTCAGAGTGAGTTTGTGCTGGCAAATCATTTACTGATTTGCCAGCACAAACTATTTCTTGTGATATTTTTAAGATGTCGCTTTTTAAAAGGCTTGTTGCTCACCGCTAAGGAATTTCAATAACTTTGCTGCTTTTATTTGCTTTTCGCTTGCATCCAACTTGCCAAGGTTAGGATGTTTCGATTCAATATAACGTCGCAGATTGTACTCTTTCGGCACAGCGATAGATTCCCTGCAAACAATGCACACCATTTTGTCCTTAAACAACGTAAAAAAATATTTGTTTGTCCACTCATGCTCGATGTTCCGAATCTATTTTATGCTTTTTACTTAAACTCATTGTGTCGAGATTGACAATATTAATTACAAAAAACTAATGATGAAAAACTCACATAATGCAGGTTATGATAACAATTATGTAATGTATTGCTTCAACTACAATCAACCGCTACACTGCCAAAGTCAGTCAAGTCACGACCAACTATGTGTAATACGAATCGTTCTCGGTCGTAGACATCAAGTCGTTATCACGGAGATGTAACTTTGAATTTCCCCTCAGCGATACTAGCGCTAACAAAACCTCGAAGCGATTGTAATAATTTGTTATTAAATACGACAGTGGGAATAACTCCAAATGCAATTTATTGTCCAGTTTGAAGAAAAATGATTGTGACATTAATCGCATGAACATAAACATGCAGAGTCTTAGTAAAAATTTAATTCAATGCTAGGAAAAAACTGTCTAATTTCATATTCCTCCCCCCCCCCCGTATGATTAAATAATTCAATCAGGCAGACGGGCCAAAATAAATAGTATTGCTGGCCGTATGTTGTGCCGCCTGCTCTATATATACAATATCAACGGAAATAATTACTCTCTCTCTCTCTCTCTCTCTCTCTCTCTCTCTCTATATATATATATATATATATAGAGAGAGAGAGAGAGAGAGAGATCAAATATATATATATATATATATATATTTGATATATTCAGTGGATGTGGCGTTTGCACACCACCGCGCTAGGCCGCACGAAGGAAGTCTTGGTTTCGAGTCTAGTCGGCGACTAGAGGAAATTTTTCTAAGCCTTTTTTCGACCGGTTCCCGAGTTAGTCGATCTCTGGCACGGGCAAGCAGGTTTTTCCTCCCGGAAACTCGGGTTTTTCGTCCTGTAAACTCAAGAAAATCGACTGTAGAACCCACATTATTTCAGACATTAAATATATTGTGTTAGGGTTAGAGACCACGAGATGGTGGCACATTTGAGCCGTCTCTCTTCACTGTGTACCGCTTAATTACTGATAGCCTTGGGCCATCTATCTCTGATTGGTACCAGTGGAGATTGAACTGCCCACTCAGTCTCCAAAAGTTAGATAGGGCTAAATGGCCTCGAGTACTCCCGTATATAAGGGAATAAAAAAAGGCGTTAGCTGATTTTTTTTTTTTTTTTTGATATATTTGATAATTTTTTTTTCTATTATCATCATACAGAGTACTTAAGTACCGGTTGATCCAAAAGTTACAGAAAAAGTAAAAATTCAATAATTCGAAAAGTATAGACAGTAGAATGATGCGGTTTTCACAGAAATGCACAGAAAGACATGGGATTTGGGATTTGTTTTAATAACGGAAATTTTTTTTACCAAAATAGTTACATTTTCCACCTACAGGTGGCGCTCCAGTTGTGTCAGTAGTTTGTGCAGTGGCACAGCACAGTTCGCAATGCGATTAGGATTGCAAATGTTCAATATGACGGCCGTCATTCATGAGAACGGACGCCAGACGTGGCACGACACCCTGCACAGCATTGAAGAGGGTTTCAGCTGTAATTCCTGTCACATGATGGCGAATAGCTTCTTTCAACATGGCCAATGACGTCGGGCGACCTCTGTACACCTGTGACTTCAAGTAGTCCCATAACCAAAAGTCACAAAGGTGTAAGGTCTGGAGATCTTGATGACCATTCGTGCGGGAAAGAGCAACTGGGGACACGGTGATCGCCAAATGTCGATCGCAGCAGGTGCTGGACAGGACCTGTGATGTGCGGAGGAGCTCCATCCTGCATGAATGTTACACTGGAGCCCTTGCCTCTCTCGCAAGGAGGGATTGATGCTGTCTCTTAAAAGCACTGCATAACGCTCGCCTGTAGCAGAACATTTCGAACAGAAACAGTTCGAAATGTACCGCTGTGGACTTCTTCAAAGAAAACAGGAAGCCTATAATTAATGACGCAGTGAACCCATACCATGCTTTTACCTTTGGCTGATGCACAGGGGTTTCCACAATCGCATGTGGGTTCTCTCTCTCCCAGATGTGGCAGTTGTGCGCATTTACACTTCCATTAAGCGAAAAGTGCGCCTCGTCAGTCCACAGGACATTTGACAGCCACTCGGCATTGTTTTCCATCTGTTGAAAAGCCCAATTTGCAAATTCACGACGTCTCTCGAAATCGGTTGGTTGCAGTTCCTTTACGTGTTGGATTTTGTAAGGATACCTCTTGAGGATGATCCTGAGTGATCGCCACACAGTCCAGTACGAAGTGCCAGTTCGTCTTGAAATTTCACGCGCACTGCATTCCCCATGTGCGGAAGCTGCCGTGGTGTCGGTCTCGTGTTTGACCTCGTGCACAACTGCAATAGTTTTTGGGGGTTTCCCGCTTCTTGCACGTGATTCCAAACTGCCAGTGTCCTCAAACTTTTTCATCATAGATATCAGTGAGGAACAAGACATCAGTCCCTTTCCACTTCTAATACCCCGCATCGAACGATAGGATGCGCAAAGCCACACTTGCACATTCAGAGTTCTGATAATACAGCTTAACTAAAAGTGCTTTATCTCGTAACGATAACATGCCTCACCTTGGCAGAACGTTTAACTTCAGTAATAAACGTTAAATGCTGAAAGTTTAACTTCATTATTCACTACATCTGAAATTTATGTACCTCACGGTTTAAATAGTGACAGGTAGCAGCTCCTGGGCCGCTACAGCGCCACCTATCGGTGACAAATGTAACTATTCTGGCAATAAAATTTTTCGTTATTAAAAACAATCCCATTGTCTTTCTCTGTATTTCTGTGAAAACTGCATCGTGCTACTGTCTATACTTTTCGAATTATTGTATTTTTATTTTTTCTGTGACTTTTGGATCACCCGGTGCATAAAGCACATAAAGCAAAAACAGAAAACACTTTACCAATTTTTGTGGATCAGAGATGCCAAGATATTCTTGAGGAAGTCACAAACTTCAAAGCCGATACAAATCGAAAGCTCAGAAGACATAGAAAGACTGCCACAGTGAAAAAAACCTCTCCTAATTAGTTCAAAAAGAAGACCACAACAAAAATGAATGTGAACCATCAAGATAGATGTAATAACACCGAATATATCGACAATTTCACTTTGATCAAACCTTTCAGATCATTCCTTTGCCTCTCAAACATCAGTCTACTTCCAATACAGCAATCAAATCAATAAAAAATATCTCACCGGTGTCATCCTCAAATAAGCTTATTAAAAATCTTCGAGGATGCAAGCTGAGATATTACATCTAAACCGAGATCAACAGAAAGAAAAAAATATTTATTACATTGAAGTGCCGTAGTTACAGCGCTAAAATATATTAAAAGCAAAAATTGTAAAATATAACATATTATTGTTGGAAGTTTTTTCCACTTGGGTAGGCTATAATAAATTTATTTTATTCCTTTATCCAAGTGAAAGCAAACAAAGTTTGTGCCTGAAGTATCTTCAGGATTGAGGCAACTCGTGGTAAAGGTGGACCAAGCTCTCATCACTACTTGTCTTAGTATCTCCCATAATGCAAAGCACATCTGCTTGCAGACATGTATAATGCTATGCGTTAAGGGAAGGGTCAATACCCAAACCGGTTTCGACCTTTATTGAAGTCTCATCAGTGGGAGCCAGACCCAGAGGTAAGGTAAATATGACTTCTCCATTGCTTCCACCTTAGTATCATCACCTCTGGGTCTGGCCCAGACTGACGAGACCTCAATAAATCTCGAAACCAGTCTGTGTATTGGCCCTTCCCTTAACGCATAGCATTATACATGTCCGCAAGCAGATGTGCTTTGCATTATGGGAGATATTAAGACTAGGAGTGATGAGATCTTTATCCACCTTTATCACGAGTTGCCTCAGTCCTGAAGATACTTCACGTGCAAACTTTGTTTGCTTACACTTGGATAAAGGATTAAAATAAATTTATAACACATTGTTATATTATAAATGCTGTAAAAAATGTAATCTTATTCAATTGCATACTAGAAATTACCATCTATAGTAACTATTATTAACACATTATACAAAAAAAGGAAAATTTTTATGAAATTCAGTGTTAAAAAAAAAACTAGAACAACATGTTTTGTAAATGCATAATATGCAATCATAATTTTAATAGTAACATCATTGAATTAAAAAAAAATACTATTATTGCTATTGTTATATGTATGTAATTTTAAATTTTGTAATTTATAAAATTTTATAATGTAATTATTATATGTATTGCAAGACAATAAAGTGCTTAGAGAGAGAGAAAAACAAAAAAACAAAAAAAATTGAAAGCGTTAACGCTTTCAATTTTTGCTCTGTAAAATTCTGTACGAAGTTTAAAAGTACCTTATTTGCTTTTAATATTTTTTTCTTTAAATATAAATATGCATTTTTTTATATCAGTATCATCATTTAATATTATACACAGTATTGACATATACAATATAATAATTTACACTCTATGATTATGAGGATTAATTGAAATAAGCGGGCTAATCCTCCTTACTTCGAAGTTAGGGTTAGCTTTTATGAAGAGAGTAGGATTAGCCTTGGCTATTTATGTTGTTTTGTACTGTATATGTAAGAATGTAGGCGCTGGATGCTGGTGATTTGTAATGTGTACATAGGTGATAATACTATATTAACTGTGTTGGTATATTTTTCCAGAGTCCGTGTTTTAAAGTTCTGTAGTTGTCTCTGTGTTTTAAATTTCTTGGTAGGTTGTTGAGTAGCGTGGATGTCAGATGCGATCACAGAAAAGAACCGTATCAGTTGTTGAAGGTCTAGGGATTTAGAGAGTTGTTGTAGGTCGTGTTATACGATATCTGTCTCCGTTGTATCGATAGGCGATGTTAAAGTAATTCCTGATTAATATTATGTAGTGTTTCAGGTCTTTAATGCTCAGGATTCTGTGTATCTATCGCCATATACTGGTTGGATATTGGCTGTTTTCTATAAGGTCTCCAAATCACTGATGACACGATTTTCCTGTATAATATTTCTAATTTTGTTAGGTGGCTGTTTGATGTGTTTGCGTAGACAGTTATTCCGTACCTGGGTAGAGATTCACAGATACCGTGGTATAGGAGTTTTTTATTATTATTATTATTATTATTATTATTATTATTTGACACCTCAGATGGAATCATGTATTTTACTTGTAAGAGTTTTGCTGCGATGATGTGGTGTTTAGTGTGTAGGTAATCTATATGTTTTTTCCTTTAAGGTGGCAATCTATGTAAATGCCAAGGTATTTTGCATGTGTTACGGGTTTGATTTCGGGACATTGGCAGGTATTTTTGTTGATAATGAAGTGGTATATGTGACAGTGTAGCGATAGTGGTGCAGGTTGCGAGATTCTCGAATTATGTATTATTACCATCTTAGTGTCGTTGATTACAATTGAGTTTTGGTAGAAGTATGTTGTGATTTCATTTGGGTGTTCTTGTCCTTTGGCGACAGCCGTGTTGATGTCTGTGTGAATTGTTAGTAGAGCGGTGTCATCTGCGTCCTGAAATATTTGACTTCGTGTGGCCAGGTTATGAACATCATTAATTAATGTATATGTTGAATAGAGTAGGTGATAATATTGCGCACTCTGGGACACCGTGTTTTTATTGTATACCCCGGCACTGACATGAGCCTATTTTTGTACTTGTGTTCTGTTTAAGAGATAGTTCCTGAACCAGGTATGGATGTTCCTCTTATCCGGAATGAATATAGTTTAGTCAGTAGTATGTCATGTTCATTTGTAACAAAAAGCTTTGGTTAAGTCATGCAGTAAAAGGACAGCGTACTTGTTTTTATCGTTGGCTTTGTTCATGATGTCGGCGATGTCTGCTAATAAAGTGATGATGCTTTTTGTTTTTTGAAAGCCTTATTGGTTTTGTGAGATAATGTTGTACTTCTGTAAATAGTCCTGTAGTCTGGTGTGTATTATTTTTTCTAGAATTCTTGAAATGATAGGTAGGTTAGTTATTGGTCTGTAGTTCTGAGTATCATTTCTTTTACCATGTTTGTAAATTGGCGTAATTATCGGTGTTTTTAGTTGTTGTGGAATAATGCCAGTGTCGAATATTATGTTCACGAGTTTCAAAAGTATTGGATTTATTTGTTCAAAGTGTGTTAAAACGACGCTACCGGCCAGGACGTATATACACGTCCACCTCACCAAGGATGCGAAGTGCATATTAAAATTGTAATACCATTGATATTACATTAAAATGTATGATGGACACGAAGCTTTTGACGATGCGTATTTGATCTTTAATGGCCGGTAAGGTGGTTAAAAGTCTATGAGTCTTATTTTGTCTATTGCTTGAGTCATCTTTGGTTTTAGTTGTAAGAGTGCTTCCTTCAGTTCCTGTTTTGTTACAGGTGGAAAATACATAGTTTGCTGTTCACTTTGTGTTGGTAATTTTTTGTTGATCGTTTGTAGATTATCTTTTTTGAGTTGTGTGATATTGTTTGTGAATGCGTGTTTCAATGAGTCTGCTAGTTCCTCTCGGTTTATATTCCGACCGAAGCTTTTTGTTATAAAATCTTGTGCTGAAGTTTTCTTTTTTCGAGTCAGTAATTCATTCAGTATGGCCCATGTTTGCTTCATATTGTGATTATATTCTGTAAATGTTTGGAAGTAATAGTGTCTGTGTGCCGTACGAATTTTTGTTGTTGATTTCTTGTGTTTTTATATAATCTTTGTAGTTGAATATTACTGGATGATTTTTTAGTCTTTTCCATAAATTTGCCTATACAGTAATACACTTTAGAGTATCACCGTTTATCCATGAATTATTGTCTGTTTGTCGCCCCGTTTGTGTACGTTTTGTTGCTTTTTTGTATATTTCTGTGAGCATTAGTTGAAGATCCCAAATAATTCTAGTCTGTATTTTTTACAAGGTTGTCGACAGCGCTCTTTAATATGATCGAGTTTTGTCGCTTTTTGTGATGGTAGGAAGGGAGGGGGGGGTTAAGTAACCCAAACAAACGAAGTTGATACAGAATAACGATCGGCAATTTTGACGTTAATTACTGATGATGTATATGTATGGATGGGAGCCCATATGTTGATATGGTCAATGCATGATTGGGTTAGTGATTGTTGAGTATTTCTTCTCTTGTTGGGGAGATAATGGTAGATTGTACTGACGTTAGAATATCACTGTTTATCCATGTATTATTCTCTGTTTGTCGCCTCGTTTGTGTAGGTTTTGTTGTTGATTTTTTTGTATATATCCTTGAGCATTGGTTGCAAGTTGAGTTTATGTTGCACTGACTTAGTATATAATGGTATGCGTTAGTTGTTGAAGAAACGTGGTTAAAAGTATTTATGTTAATGTCTCCTATTAGGATAATTGAGCCCATGTGTTGTACGAGTAGGTGGCATTGTGGCATTTATAAAAGAAAAGTACAGTGTGATCGAAAAACAAACTCATTTCGAACATGTGCAAAGACTAATTTTGGAAATCATAAATAGCAAATAGCGACATACATAGCATCAAATACACAATAAACACAAACAATAAACAGTTAGTTATTGAAGAAGCGTGGTCAAGGGTATTTATGTTAATGTCTCCCATTAAGATGAGTGAGCCCATGTGTACGGGGCTGAATGCCGCTTAGCCATGATTCTAATTCATGCAAAAAGCTAAATGGATAATTATCTGGGGGTCTGTGTATTATGTTTATTACGTATTTGATGCTATGTTTGTCGCTATTTGTGATTTCCAAAATTAGTGTTTCCGCATGTTTGAAATGAGTTTGTTTTCCGAACACACTGTAATTATCTTTAATAAATGCCACAATTCCATCGCCTCTTTTGTTTGATCTACATAAGTTGTAGGTTTCGTAATTATTAATGTTGTATGCTTAAATTTCTGTGTTGTTTATTGCAAATTCTGTCAATATTAACGCATCTATATTTGTCAAGGTGTAGTTGAGCAGTGTTATCAATGTAAGCCAGTGTTTCTTATGTTTGTGTATGATAGTGAAGTCGGTATTGGTGGAAATGTTGTCTGACCATTTCTTCAAAGAGTCAAAGACCTTAAAGTTTACATTGTCTGACTGGATATGTTTGCCTAAATTTGAGATCTATCTCCATTATATAGTTTTTTAAGTTGATTTTAAATCTTGTTCTTAAGGATGTGGAGAAGTAATGTTTTATAATGGTAGGCTGTGTAGGTCGGATTCTCTTGCCATTGTATAAACTCGAGTGTCATAATTTCGGTTACATAAATATCGGTGAATCCTTATTCCACAGGAACTTGTAGTTTTTCTCTGTTTTAGTTTTCCTTGATTGGTATAAAAGATTTTTAAAGTATGGAGACCAGTATTCATTTTGAATGAATCAAAGTTTTCTGGAATTTTAGGATCAGGAAGGGGGCTTACCTTGATGTACGCCGTTACTTTTGCTTGGTGTCTGTTCTTTGTTCTTCATTTTCTCACGGCATTGCAGACAGCGCCATTCGGTCCGTTTCGCAGCTCCTTTAGCTTTCCACGTGTTTTCTGAGATCCCGAAGCATTGGTAACGTTGTCTTCGTTCAAATCCAGAGCAATGGGGCCCACCCTGTTCGTTGTAGAATGGTGTTGAGAGTTTCGTTACAGTCAGGACCTGTGCTGGCAAAACGAGCGATGATTGTATTGGTGGTGGTCTCTGTTTATTTTTTTGTGGACCTCGGTTAATAGAGGCGATGTTTGTGGTTGTGGCTGGAATGCTAATTTTGGTGCCCATCAGTTGCACTGTGTTGCTTAAGTCTTCTGTCTTTTCTTTCGATATTCCCTTTGTTTGAAGTTCTTTTTTTCGTTCTTTTTGTAGTATGTGTTCTATTTTGTATTTCATGGTGTTTACCTCTTTCCGCAGTTCTTCATTTTCGCGTTTAAGGTTTTCTTGTGTGTCCATCGCTACAGTTAATTTCGTCTTTATGTCTAGCACAGTTCCTAACATTTCTTCAAAGGTCACGTTATTGAACTGTACGTAATCTTCATATACTCCTCAAATTCTTTGTTAATTTGTTGAATGTGTGTGTATTAAGCAAGTTTTTAACCATGAGTTTGAATGAATCAAAGTTTTCTGGAATTTTAGGATCAGGAAGGGGGCTTACCTTGATGTACGCCGTTACTTTTGCTTGGCGTCTGTTCTTCGTTCTTCATTTTCTCACGGCATTGCAGACAGCGCCATTCGGTCCGTTTCGCATCTCCTTTAGCTTTCCACGTGTGTTCTGAGATCCCGAAGCATTGGTAACGTTGTCTTCGTTCAAATCCAGAGCAATGGCGCCCACCCTGTTCGTTGCATAATGGATTATTGCACTTGTTACAGCTCATTGTGATTGACCTTTGGACTTTCTTCCCTTTAGCAACTGTAGTGCGACTTTTAAAATGGCAACGTCCTTTGTTCTTTGCTCGTTGGGGACAGCAATTCACTTCTGATTTTCAGCACACAAAATTTGGATATTGCTTTGCCTATTTCTATGAATTGAACGTCCCTATCTTCAGCGTAACAAGTAGAATTAAATAGCAGCACTTTAAAATTAAAAATATGAGTTAACACCACTTTAAACCTATAAAAACGGGAGCAGCGATAACAGCGTGCATGCATCCATTTGACTACACAACGCCCTCTATCAATAATAATAATGACAATAATATATTATATGTCCTAGTGCTTAAGCTGGTATTTTTCCTAAAACAGTACCTTTCATATCGCAGTTGGATATTCCTTCTCTCCCCTTCATTTCCTCTTATCAAACCCCTTTTGCCATCTGGCACAGATGCGCACTAGAATTATACGCCAAACATACTCCATAAGATTCTGCTTTGAAAACGCAGAAGGAAGATTACATTCCCCAAAACCCAGTTGATTAATTCAGTACTTCCTTTATGGACGCAGTTTTAACATCGTACAAGCTTCACTTGAATAGCAAGTCATTCTACTTTAAGGGAAAGGTATTTTAAATATGAGCAATTTTTAATAAATATTAACGGTAGAGATACACAGTGCTGTATATTTTATAAATGTACAATTAAATTGAAAATTAAAACATGATAATAATTAATAAGCCACTGAAAATCGGTTACGTGAGAAAAATGCTACAAAACGGATTAGTACACTATTAAGTATTCAGTGAAGTATTTGACTGTCCCGTCGAATTTCTTTTTTATGGGAGAAGAAAATAAGAACAAATAGAAAAGAAATAAATCTTTATTTTAGAATTTATTTTATTTTCAAAAAGATGAAAAAAGAAAGCTACAAAAAAGGTCACTTGGAAATCACTTTTAGCATTTTATAGCCGTGCTTAACGTTACACAGTAAAAAATAATAAAGTACCATGCTATATAAATGGCAGACTTATTTGAGTAGCAAAACCTGAGGCGAAGTGTAAAACTTGAATGAGGAAAAACAAAAAAGTGAACACGAACTAGGTGATCTGTGATTCTCACTGATCGCTTCATTTCCAGATTATTTCGGCTTGAAAATGCAGTTAAACCAACAGTAAACAAAAAATAATATGCGTGTTTAAATTATATAACTGAAATGGGTTATGCATTGAATGCTATGGATCAATGCAAAAAAATAATTTTAACAAAAACAAATAAATTTAAACATAACTTGAGTTTAACATCAGTAACATCTTCTTGAGTTTCATAGCTATGAGTGAGATGATGTTCTTTGGTGGTATACAAGACCACGTTTGGACAAAAATTCACTGGAACACGTGTTGCAGCTAAACGTTTTTTTGCACGTCCTTGTGGATTTCCATGTGTCGTTTAAGGTTATAAGCGGTTGAGATATCTTTCTGGCATACTTTGCAACGGAAAAGATCTTTCTTCACATGCAACTTTAAGTGCTGTCTGAGTCGGTCCTTCCTTGAGTATCTTCGAGGACAAATTTCACAGCTAAAGATCTTTCGCAATTTCTCTTGCGGATCAGCTGATCTGCCTGGAGTTATCGGAAGTGCAGAATCGGAACCTAAAAGTTAGAAAAAAAAATCGTGAGGGCGAATAATAATTCGTCACGAAAACATTAATGTTGAATTACGATAAAGTTTCTTATTATCAAGTAAGTCTCGCTTTGTGTGATGAAACAAAATGTGTCGTTAACTGGCCGACATATACCATGAACCTTTATTCTGTAAAGGAGTTGGCTCCAAAAATGCTTTTTTACATATCAGTTTTCTTCAAAGCGACACTTCCTTGAATTTTATAACTAAAATTTAGACGACTTCTTTTCATGAAAATCAATAATACTTTGGTTCGCATCATCTTCATCATTATCAATAAGGATTCTAATAGGCCGTTAAGCGCCCATGACCTCCTAGAACTCCTATTTTTAGATTTCGCAACGATTATTCTAAGATCAAATACGATAATATCCTATGCATATAAGCATGTATTGTGCTGGTCTGTTTATCTGATTGTGGGATAAACATTACCAGTTTGCGAGGGGGGGAAATCCCCACCTCCTTCGACATTAACTAACTCGTCTTCCTGTTGAAAATCACTAATAATTGTTCCTTGAATCTTAGATGTGATTCAAACTTCAAGTCATTCTGAAGGCATCGTCGAAAATGACTCAACTACGAAATAATGTTTCTACTGTGATATTGTGATAAAAATCAACCATTATTATGGGAGACAAATATGAGGAGATATTGAAATAAGATTTAAATTCCCTGAGTTGATAGAGACCCATGAGTTACACAACAAAGACAACGGGATGGTTATAGATGAACGTATTCAATGATCATTCAACATTTCACTCAGAGAATGCAATATTGCCTTTACATTTACATACTAGTAAGAAATCAAGTATAAATATCCACAAAGAACATTTTGGACATTTATATGAAACGAACACTGGTTATGCTTATTTTCATTTCTGTTTGCGGGTTTTAAATTCTGATTCTCACCACTTGTGTTTGTTTGAAAGAAACAAAACACTCCTTACGTAGGTTAAAAATGAAAACATCAAAAAGCATAAGATAACGTCTCAAATCTCTTATGGTTTTGAATGCGGTTAAAGTGGAGCAGAATGCATTGTTCTGTGGTGTCTTGCTATGTCAATAAGAAAGCTTGACTATTCCCTTTGTTAAGCACTAAGAGCTTTTCTTTTTTCTTAACATCTGTGGAGGGCGTGAAGAAAAACTGTTACACACTTGAGTCAAATGATATTTTTGGTCAAGTTGGTCGAATCGTTTGGTATCCACTCTCCAACCAACAGATAGTTAAGTTTAATTCCGATAGAAATTTGATGGTGTGTGGTGGTTTGGAAAACAAGAAATCAACATTTAGATTTTGAATTTTTTTTGATTATCTTGCCTTTATAGTCCTTCTGCGGAACTGCTGCAAATGTGTTATAAGTTTAGAGTCATTTGTGGGTACAATTCTTATATAAAAGTGAGATGCGTTGCAAACTTCTAAGGCAGTCTCTCACGTGCTATGCAATGATCTAAATTATTTCCAAACAGAAATAAATAATTAGTATTATTCAACCCAAACTCTAAAAATAAAAATAAAAAAAAACTACTGCGGTGTGTGTCTAAATAATATTAGTACTGCAGAGGTGCTCTCAGAAGCAAAGAGAAAATGATTTATGGGGTTATATTTCAGTACAAGAAAACTTACAGCACAAAGGCAATGAAATGATTATTGAATCCAAATAAACCAACAAACTTCCTAACTTACCGTGACATGTCTTCTGATGACGGACAAGATAGCGCATGGTCTTAAATTCTTTATAGCACGCGCCACAACGAACTGTTTCACGTACTTTCTCGTGCATTTTCATGTGTGCCTTGAGGTTACCAGCAGTGGATAAATCTCTCTGGCAAACTTTGCAAGGAAACACTTCTCGATCATTCTTAAAATTCAATTCGACCACATGAAACTGCAAATTATGCAGTTTCATGTGGTTTTTCAGGTTGCTCTTTTGGGTGTAAAGTCGTTGGCAGAAATCACAGTGATGCTTTGCCCAAGGCTTCTGTTGACGATGCACTAGACTGCATTGCTCATTGGAGAAAACTGGACCATACCCTGTAAATGAAACGAGGTTCTGTCAGAAGAATGGACATTTCCAGAGAGCATGTTTGAATTGAAAGTTCAACATTAGATTCGTACGTGCATGAAATATTACAAAAAGCGAAAACTATTAAATTGTTACAGAAGTAAATCTACAAAAGTAAGTCAGAAGTAAAATAATACATTCTTACAAAAGTTCATCGATGATTTTTTATGCTATAATTGAATGAATTTATTATTTAACGAATATTTTGAGGGATCTTCAATTGCTTGCAATATCCATGCTCATATTTCGGAATAATGTAACCTGTCGAAAGAAAACAAATAGTTAATAAAATCCACATCCCTTTATTACTGCAAAAGACAGCACGTTTGCTTATAACAGTCCACAATTCTTCATCACTACACTAAGAAATATAAAATATTTTGAAGTAAAATGAAACGCGCATCGTTCGAAGGACTGTCTTTATATTTTTTCGTCACGTGTTTTTACAAAAGTGGCTAAGCACCTACGAACCGAGACTGTGAACTGGTAGGTGTAAGTTGTTCTGCACCGAAGGAGACTTGTATGAGGTTATGGTCTAAATTTCCAAAAGGCATACCTACAACATACCTGAAAGAGGATCATAGGAAGAAATCAAATTTGTTGGTAAATTGGACGGGGTTGTTTGTTATTATTTTGGGAAGATTGATGATCTAAGATAGGTCGTTGCTGATGGACGAACACCTTAGCATCCCTACCTGCTTGATCGGTGAAACTGGAGAAGGGAATCCAATATGAGTTGCGGATATTGTAGTGCCCAAGAAGGAGGATTTTGCTATTCGGGTACTTAGACTGCAAAACGTCGAGTTTCGGAGAGCTAAATTTGAAGTCAGAGTGATTAACGGAGTTTGGAGATCGATAGAGGGAGCATATGAAAAGGGAAGTTTGATTTGGTAGAGAAATATTTAGCCAAAGCAGATCAAACAGTGGAGGTTCGAGGATTTGCAGTCTTTTGCATGGATATTGTGCAACAAAGAAAAGCAATAAATGATACGGGGGTTAGTAGAGAGTATACTGAAACAATGAATAAAACACCTTAAAAGTAAAAGACTAACGTAAAGTGATAATAACATAAATAAGATTTATATAATTGCCATCTCTATGTTGACATGAAGTAGATATCCTTAAAAAATTAAGTTAAATACAAACAAAATTAAGTCATTGGGAGTAACAGTTTAATATATGGGATGAGATAGCTTAGGAAACTTTTTTTTTTTGTTCTTATCACAGTATCGATGCCGCCACGAAACATATCTATCCCTCTTTTACAGTTATGCTTCAGCCTGAGATTATCCCTACAGGAATTCAAGTCCGTAGTAGCAAACTGCATGAGAAGCTTCAGTCATTGATTTGCGGATACGTTGGCGGGGAGATCTCTGGTCGCTTCAAGAGTAAGGCTTGTGTAAGGTTTTTGTAGATATAAACTCGACTAAAATGTAAATGGACATCTGAAAAAAAAAAACCGAGTAACATTATTGATCTTATGCACTAACACACGGTATAAAGAAAATGATTAATAATGCCAATTTAGAAATGACTCAAAGAATGAAAATGTTTTAAAAATTCTCCTACCTGAAGCACACAGTTTCTTTGATGATTCCTGGTGTAAACGAAGCGAAGGAGTTAATATGATCAGAATATGGTCAGTTTCCTGATAAAATGCAACTGACTATTAAAACGAAAAGCCACTTCGAGTTTTACACGTATCAAGAATTAGCATGCAAAGCGTAATTTTAACATCGTCAGTTTATGTACATTAGCGCCATCTATTAAACCGATTCCTTGTAAAAATTGATTAAAATTTATTGCAGAAATCTTATTTTTCCGTCGCAGTCAAATGTTCTTTTATATATATAGAAAGTTTTTTACCTTGGGTATATACTATACTATGTTAAAGATACCAAATAATTTTATAAGCTAATTTTTAATATATATATATATATATAATTATGGATTTATAATAATTCATTCTTTAAATAAATATTCCTTTAAAATTGATAGCAATTGATTTTTGAAATTGCTTGGTTTCATCACTCAACGAACATATTCCGTTCAATATCTTAAGAAAGATTTTTAATGTAATAATGCGAGAACTCATCAAAATATTGTGGACAGCATTCTTCTGTAGGAAAATTAGAACACGAGCAAGATGATTACAATCATGATTTGGGTGGAGATTATTTCTGCATGAATGTTTTGAAAATTTAGTGCTTCCCAAATATATCTTGAATGAATAGTGACTCCGAGCAATATTTCTGTATGCAATTTAGTAGGTAGATGAAACTGGGAAACATGATTACGAGGATCACGTGATAATTTATGATGAAAGAATATAGCAAACTATAATGAATACGAAAGTATAAAAGTATTTTATGAATACGAAATTATAAAAGTAATGTAATTAAATCAATATTGGAAGCCATGAAGAAACAACCTTTTCGTATGGTTAGAAAAGATTGATTAGGAGCATGTTTATTCCAGAGTTGTAAAACAGCTGACTCCGTCACATCTGAATCAAGGAGCAACGTTTCGAGTACTCAGCGTCAGGATATGCTGAGAAATATCCTATTTGGCTACTACTTTCTCTTTCGCTCTCTGTCGTGTTTGATAATCTTTTGAATATTGCTGCAGTCGCCCGTCAGATTTCATCACACACATCTCCCAGGGGGATGGAATGATCGTTCATATACGTACTTCCGTCATTCTACGATTCAGTAAATTTTAGTGATTATTTTTTTTCAAAATAATCTTCCCGTGATTCGTTTTAAGCACAGAAAGGCTGGTTTTAAGAACCAGCCTTTCTGTGGTTGGTTCCAGAGTTGGCCGATCGCTAGTATGGGTAAGTAGGGTATTCCTCTCTCCGGAAAACTCGGATTTATAGCCGAGACGATGTTTTATTATCCCTTAGCCTTGTGGGGTTTCCCTGTCACTGGAGAGTGCGTGTATTTTGTGATTTGGTGACGTATTTCTGTGCTCAGCTTAGATTTCCTGCGGTGGTGGAAGGAGATAAGTGGGATTCCCAATTTTCTTTCTGTGCCTTCTTTATGTATTGGTTGAATTTTTAGGGAAGTGTTCTAGTATTTTGTGTTTCTTTGAGGGACTGAGGTTATCTGTTGTTCTGTTTGATTTTTTGAGAGTTCGGTGATTTTTAGTTTCCACTAAGCATCAAATGTTATTGACGATTAAGGAATAAGTTTTTTCTCGTGTACGCATATGTTTTACTAACTCTGGAGTCTGAGTCTTTGATTTCTTGAGGATTTAATGGTTTTTGTTAGTCTAGATTACTGGACTTGAACAAGACATGACAGCTGAGAAATACAGAACCATCTTTAACGCATCCAGAGGAGAGGAAAACAAAAATATGCAAACAGGAACCACGACATAGATTTTCTTCACATTCTTCAAACGGAAAAAAAAGAGGGCAAAGAAGAATAAGTGAGTGTCGCGAAAGAAAATCTTAATAATCCATATAAAATCAAATAGTACGAGCTCCAGACATAAACACAGTCCTCTTCCAGTTTGATTACGACTTCTGCCCGACCCCTGCATAACTTAGCAAACAATATCGGCCGACGATAACAAAAGGGAAATATTAAGATCTCTCAACGTGAAAAACATCAGCCAAATCCTGCATTTTTTTTTTATCAACAAAAGTAACCAACAATGCAATGAAGTCTGATTTCTTGTAGAATTAACGAATTGTCTATTGTATCATTGGTTATTATACATAAACAAGGATGACACTGAGAAATACAGAAATAACTTCAACTTATCCATGGGAAAAAAGGTGCAGAATTAATTTCACGTAGTAGATAGAAACTCAACTAATATTCGAACTGTTTCCACCGTCGTTTCGGTGGAGAGATTCCTAATTAATTAAACTAAGTTAAAACTCAATTTAAGTTCAAAATCCTGCTGATCAGGATTTTGAACTTAACAAAGAAATTATCAACAATCAAACGATAAATTTTGTACCTTAGAAAATAAGACAGGATGAGATTCTACTTTAAATAGCACCACCGGAAATTCATTAATTTCCGGTGTTGCTATTCAAAAAGGTGACCCAAGAACGAAAATATTTTTCCTATTGAAAGCATCTCTTGAATGAATGGTTCACTTGTGCTTGTTAGAAAGATAAGATCGCCGTATATACAATTGTCCAGTAAACGTCGGGAATTTTCTTAATTTTTTACTTTGGATTTGGACTAATTTTCTTAATTAGTCCAAAGCACTTGCAAGTGCTTTGGACTAATTAAGAAAATTCTAAAGACGTCTGCAGAATTATGCCAAAAGCTAACATAAAATCTTCATAATATATCTCAAAAAACACAAGTGAATTGCACTGTTACTCTTCTCCACTACTTCAAAACCCCTTTGCACAGACTTATAAAAAAAAAAGCTGTGAAAGTGGTATAAAGCCGATTGCTATAGTAACATCGTTACCTTACCTCTTTCGCAATCTGGTCGACAATGCCACATCTTGCTCAGTGGATAAACTCAATCCTTTCTCTCTCTCTCAATTATGTTTTTAACTTCTATAGTTCAACCCATCTTAATCTGCTCCGAATAATCTGCACCGACTTATGAGAGTCAGCGTGAACAGCGAAAAGAAATTCGGTCTGTAAATAGAAACCATTCGTGGAAATTAATAACATGAACAATCACGTGACATATATTAGAGCGAGCAGCCAATGAAATTCGATTAATGCATATTCCGGGGATTGGCTCTTTTCGAAGGGATAAATTTTATATCCCTTGGAAATCTTGAAGTCTGCGGTTTTTCCTTTCTTTTTAGACATTACACACAGCAAAAATTACTTCAAGCTCAAAACACGACACATATTTTAACAGGCTCTAATTATAACATTTTAATTAAACGGTTAGAAAAAGCTTAACAAACAACATAAAAAAGAACACCTGAAAAACAAAGTCATCTTGTGTGAGAAGCCGAAAACAGTTTAATGAAAAAATAACGTGATTTGGAATAAAGCATTTCTTGTGTAATGTGTAACTAACCATCGAATGAATTAGTACCGTAGACATTTTCACCGTTAACTAATACCGAAGACTCTGAAAAAACAGAATATAGGACTTTTTTTTTTTTCAATCCATTGCAAGACTTCAGTAGGCTGAGCAGTGACATAATCTCACATCAACACATCGTCACGCCGTTCACAAACGTCCATTCCACAGCGGAATTCAACTTGCAACCGTGGGACGTCATTCAACCAAGTGGATGTTTGACCTCAGACAACCCTCTATCACAACCATCAGTGAGGGTGGCAAATGGACAACAATGCTCACTATGTAATTCTGTACCCGCCCCCCCCCCCCCGTTTTAATGACATTTCGAACACTTCAGCAAATTTCAATCAAGTGAACTTCGATTTGTTTTCTAATCAGCCTAATCTATTCTCAACCTTTCTTCCTCTACTTCTACACCGGTTCAGCGAGGAAGGAAAGACTGAAAGATAAGAACTGACAAAGAATAATTTTAAATATATTCTTCGTTTGTTGGTGTGTATGCATTGGTAATACATAAATTAAAACAACGTAACTCAAAGAAAACAATAATAATATTGTAAGTTTTAACATAATCATTAAGAAGGCTACGGAGACTTTTCCGTGTTAATGGTTCTCTTTTACAAGAAAATGTTTCTCTTCCGTTCCTCTGAAGAACTGCTTTCGGATCAAGATCATCTTTGCTGGAACCGGCGAATTGCTCTGAAGCGAAGTTTGCCAACGAAGTTCTGTTCCATTTGTACGTCTGTAATTATCTGAGGATTCTTTAGGATGACATGGATGGCTTTTTCTCGATGCTTCTCGATGGATTCAGCTGAAGATGACATGGTCTGGATTTGGAAGTCGTAGACAGGAACCTGAAATATAAATAAGATCAGGGAGAACAGTAAAGAAAATCTCCTTACGTATAATTTAATTTCTGCTAGTTGACAAGGAAAAGTACTCCAGTAAAGGATTACCAATTTTTAAACCATTTCTCTACTAAGAAGGTTATTTCAAGTTCTGCGCACCACGCATGCCTGGTGTGCAATTACTTTCCACCAATAGTTGCAACAAATATTGACTAAAATATCATGCGCACCTGTTCTGTTTCTGGTGTTCTTGTTATGCGAAATACGAATTTAAAAGTTTGATTTCTTTTTGATATTTAATGTCAAAACGTAACAACCAATGTTTTCCGCTTAGAAACACGTTTATCTCGTTTGACTTTGTGATAATCATTAAAAACAAATTTAATTCATATATTACCTTCCGTTTTCATTTTATTATATGTTCGGTGCCAATTTTCTTCCAGCAGGCCATTGACGATTTTCATCGATGATGATCCGTGGCTTTTAAATTTTCTGTCGCTCCTGGAACCTTCTTTAATGCTTGTCAGCCCTTCTCTGAAGGGTGATAAGAGAACTTCCACACAGGACACGTCCATAATGCTTCATGTGTAATATGCTGGGATTGTTTCGTGGATCACATGAAAGTGTCCGGTGGGAATCTCTCTTATCTCGGTTCAGTGAAGGTGTCACATGTCATTATTTATTTTAAAGCACAACTTCCGCATATACACCATATCACAATCACTTATTTCAATACAATATTGAGTTAAAACACTTGTATCGTCCATGTTTTGTCGTTAACATTATTAGATT
This sequence comes from Typopeltis vanoorti, assembly GCF_054136105.1. Lineage (NCBI taxonomy): Eukaryota > Metazoa > Arthropoda > Arachnida > Uropygi > Thelyphonidae > Typopeltis > Typopeltis vanoorti. Next base: position 161,392,054 of record NC_143550.1, read on the forward strand.
CTAAGTTATTTCTGCGCTTATGACTACAAGAAGTCTCAACATCGTCAAAATAACATTTCATTTAACGGCTAGGATTGTTATCAAATTCTCCAATGTTCTATTGTTTTCAACATGTGGGTTGTATGTCTAACTTCTATTTTTGCAAGTCCACTACTCTGCGGATAAATTTTCTTAATATTTCCACTGATTAGATTTGGAAAAAGTTGCGCAGTTTTATTCAAAGGAATTACGAGTAGCAACATCATTGTCAAATCCGGTATCCGGAGAGTTCATCGAAAAACAGTTTACCGAAAGACAATTCATCGAAGGCATTTCATCGAACAACAATTAATCGAAAAAGCAATTCATCGAAAGGCAATTCTCCGAAAAAGCAATTCACCGATGAGCAGTTAATCGAAAAGACAATTCATCGAAACGCAATTGATCGAAAAACAACAATTCATCGAAAAATCACAATTCATCGAAAATACAGTTCACCGAAAAATGAATTATAAGGCGTGTGGGGGCGAAGATGTGTGTGCAATTTTTTTTTTTTTTTTGTTTGTTTTGGATTATTTTGAGAGGTATATATCTTTTTATTATCCTACTGTTTATAACTACTATTTATCCTACTTCGTTCGGAAAGCGATTTTTTGGCGGGGACATACTGGTTGCAGTGAATGATATCCACTGAGGCGGGTATAGTTGAGATGTTAAAAGAACATTTCATAAAGGGATTTCATCCTCGTGAAAATTTTTAGCTCATATTCTAACCGTTGATGAAACATGGCTTCGTCACTATGACCCAGAGAACAAACAACAGTCAATGGAGTGGAGACACAAAGGTTCTCTAGGGTCAAAGAAGTTTCGAACCAAACAGTCAGCAGGGAAAGTTCTTGCCATTGTCTTTTAGGATATGGATGGTGTAATCCTTACCTTACCTCAAGAAAGGTGAAAGTGTTACAGCAGCTCTGAAGGAATTGAAGGAGGTACTGAAGGAAAATCGGTTCGAGAAACTAAGCAGAGGCGTGTTGCTTTTGCAGGACAATGCACCTGCTTATGAAATCCAACAGACAATATACGACTTGGGATTTCAATATCTACTTCAAACACCATATTCACCAGGACTGGCCACAGGGCCAACCCTAGAAATTTTGTCGCCACGTGCAGTAGCATATTTTTCCGCCCCTTCCCCTTAAAAAAAATTGTTTTAATGACATCTTAAAAGCCATGATATTAATCTAGGCTTCAACATCTCTGATCATAAATTCTAAATAGCAGCATTAACTAATAAAAATTCATACGTTAATGAAAAAGGATCATAAACTATATTTTTTACAGAGAGAGAGAGAGAGAGGGAGATTTCCTCTTAATGTGCAGTATAATAAAATGATTCGAAACGTGTTACTGTACTTCGGGATCTTTTAATTTTTAAAGTGGGGGGGGCACAAAAATTTTGCACTCAGGCGGCGCAAACCCACGGAAGGGTCCTGAAGATCAGTCACTAAGAGTTGTGTAGATTCTAGTTAATTGTTAAGAAAAGTTAATTGCTCTCCACATGTTTACTTGACCAAATAATGAATGAACGATTCCAGGAAAAAAAAAAGTTTCTTTTCCAGGCATTAAAAAATACACAGCCTATATATTTACAAATGAATTGTAAGAATAAATTGCCGGTAGACAGTGTCATTTCCTGATCATGTTATCAGGAAATGAAAGTTTATGCTAAGATAGAAGATATATATATATATATATATATATATATATATATATATATATATATATATATATATATATTCAAGATAACAAGTAATTTTATATTAACTTGGTTTTAATCCTATTTCCCAAGCAAACAGACAAGAAAGTCAAGTTTGCGCCTGTAAGTAGTGTGCAAATCCAAGGCAACTCTTGGTAGTGCCAGTCGAGGCAACTCGTGGTAAAGGTGGATAAAGCTGTGGTCACTTTTCTTAGTATACTTTATTAGTATATTACTTTTTATTAGTTATTATTTAGTTATATATTATTATATATATTATATTACACACACACACATATATATATATATATTATATATTAGTTAGTTAGTTATTAGTATTATACACACTAAGAAAAGTGATCAGAACTTTATCCACCTTTACCAAGAGTTGCCTCGACTGGCACTACCAAGAGTTGTCTTGGACTTGCACTACTTGCAGGCGCAAACTTGACTTTCTTGTCTGTTTGCTTACTTTGGAAATAGGATTAAAACCAAGTTTATATAAAATTATTTGGTATCTTGAATACATAATATACCCAAGTTAAAAAACGTTATATATATATATATATATATATATAGTTCTGTAGTACGCAAGTTTACATTACTGAAATACATGAATTTAATTAAGAAAGGAATATTAGCCACATTTTTTTACATAGAGAAAGCAAAGCATTCACTATGAAATTTCTTCACGTACCATGATGCACGGATGTCAAAAATAAACTGGAAGTATAAATGCTTGTAATCTTTTTTTTTTTTTTTTACTAAATTTAAAAAATTAAAATAAACATCGATATTTCTTAGGCAACCAAAACGAAACGAGAGAGAGGGTTCGCTATGAAATAGTAAATTCACGGAAAGAAGAATAAACATCGATATCGCCCTACCTAAGAAAACTCAAAGAGACCACACATAAAAATCAGAATTACATTAGTTGGGATGTCTTTCTAAATATAAAAAATGAATTCATTTACTGCGCCATACCATTTTTGCAGAAAATGTGATATTTTCAGCTATTTTGCCTAGTTGAAGTTATGTTTGCAGCTTAGCATCATTCTACATGTCTAGAAAGAGTGATATCTAATGTTAAGGGAAAAAACAATAAATTGATTATTTCGACTGACTGCACAGGAACCCTAAACTATCGCGAGAAAGTGCAGTTTCTGTGGACATCTGACCTAAGGTTCAAATCTTTGAACGATAGTTGTTTCAGATGTCGAATAAACTGTAGATTACTAAGTGTATGTGTGTGGTGTTTTCGTTTTCTTCCCAACAGTAACCCTACCAGGAGGTTATTTATTGTTTATCGTATGGCAATCTACATAAAGTTATAAAAGTACATTTACAAAAATGAGAACAGATATGTAAAAAGTAAAAGAAAAAAAAAGTGTAAATGATAAATAATTACAGTAAAACAGGCAGTTACACGTTTGACGGACAAAGCACTTATAAGTTAAGATTATGTTCTCTGATCCAGTCTATAGAAGGCGGTGTCACCTCTAGGAAGTCGCTCCTTTGACTCGTATATGTGCGAAGACAGCACTCAGTACAAATATGATGGATTGATTGGTTCGGGTGTCCACGGTCATACTCCGGTGAGGGAATTTTCCTCCACTTGTACAGAAAGCTTGCACATCTTCTATTGCGTACGAATCCTGTTCAGTGTTATCCATGTCTTTCCAATTCCACACCCGGGATACAGGGGCACGCCGGCCATATGTGCAATGTGTGCGATGCACACAGGCGCCAGGATAGTAAAGGCGCCAAAGAGGAGGAAATATTTTTTAAAAAAAAACCTTTTTTTTTAAAGTGATTTTTTTATTGGAGGGGAGGATAGGGGCGCCAACTAAAGTTTTGCACACAGGCTCCAGACACTACTGCTCGCCCCTGCCGGGATGTTGAGGCAGCAACTATCAAACTAAATTTTGAGTTGGGCATTAATATTTATGCTCCACACTCGTTTCCATTAATTTTTAGTATTTTAATTAATTATTCTCAGATGTTTATCTTCACGAAGAGGGGGGGGGGGGCTTTCTTGATTTCAATCTGTTAAGCTATAGTTCTGATATGTCATTATTATGTATAGGCAATACAGTATTTCTGAGTACTTTGTCATATTCTGTGACAGAGCATCACTTCTTAGATTTGGTGGTATTATGTTGCTTAGCATTGTAAGCCAATAAATAGGAGTTGTTTTAATGGTTCCAGATTATAAGTTGCATGGTGCTGTTAAGCTGACCGTCAATTATCAATGGTAGTATAGCTCCTGTATATATTGTTTTCAGCGCTCATCGGCCTAATCCCTCAATCTCAATTTTCCGTCTCTTGTTACTCCTAGGTATTTTAGCTGACTGGCTACCTCGAGAACTTCGACCTTTGGAAAGACCGTTATGGGTTGTTTTGATTATTTGAGACAGATATGAAGTATTTTAGTCCAGCGCTTCCCAAACTGTGGGCGCGGCCCCCTTGGGAGACGTTAGTTTTGTTGAGAAGTCTCAGATATAAGTTGTATTGTCAGTAATAAGACCTTGCATACCACTATGCTACAATTTTTTATTAAGTTCATAATACGGAACTAAACAAATATCCAATTGTCTCGTAAATTTTCTGGAAAGCTCCATTGAGAGATCATTATCCATAAAATAGCTTTCTTGTCATGTCTAATCCTATTGCTAATTTCTTTAACTGAATTCTTTAACGGACTCATCACAATCATAATCTTTGGCAGAACTTTCTCCGCCATTTGGTTTAACGTCATCTATTAATTGTACCAGTTCCTCCTCGTTTAACCCCCCCCCCCCTCAACCGGGCAGGAGGTCTATAGACGTCCAGATAAATCTGGATACGATGAATGCTATCTGTTGAAGTTATAAGAAGTGCAATTCGGCCAGCATGTCCATTAGAAGGTGTGATAAACCCTCCCGCTGAAGAGAACAGTTAATCGGATTATCTCACGCTCATAGCTGCATCTCTGTTGTCTATAACAAGGAATGCAGTTCCTCGTTCTATGCTGGGTAACTGAATCCTAGTTATATTGGATAAACTAAAAATATAGAAATTATTTTTATTTTCTCTTTTTATTGTACAAAGCAATTTTAATGCCTGGACAAAATAAAGGTTCTTGCATAGTTTCTTCATTTAAATATCGCCTTACCTTGGTACACTAATTTCATTTTTATTTATTTTTATTTTTTTGCTAATTTTTTTCTAATCGCTTACTCCACAAAACATTTTCTTTGTTCTCGAAAAAAATTAATTCACGATAATTATTTGAAATATTTGAATTATTTTTGAAAAAAAAACAGGCTGCGGAGGTTCAAGATTATGTTATATTTTTGTTCAAATCATGTTTCGAAGAATACTTCACAAATTTCCTGAAGGACCTGCTTGAGCGACTCTGTTTTATAGAGAATAAAACGAAATTCTTTAATCATATCACTATTTTTTTCTTTATTTTCTTTATATTGTAATCCTCTTGGTTTCCCCTGTATAATTGGTCATTGCAAAATGAAATTAAAGGTTATGATTTAAATTGATATGTATATATTTTCTGCTAGTTCAGATATACTAATTGTATCAGATGTGTTATAATGGCAAAAATAGTAAGAAAATAATCATTTACACTTTCCTTCCAAAACACAAAGAAAGGACATTGTAAATTCACCCAATGAAAAAGAAAATACTACATATTTTTCTTGTGTCATCTTTTTTTTTTATTGTAGTACAAAGAAGAAATCGCTGCCCATAAGATGGTAGAATAAAAGAGGACAAAAATCTGTAGATTGATTACATTATAACTAATAGAGATATGTCAGAAAAAAATTATTTATGTAAGAGTTCTAACATCAGCAGATGTTATTACTCTTGTATAAATATTTTTTTCTTCCAGTTTAGATACATGGCATTGTTGAAGTAGCTAAACATTTGCTACTATTTACACTAAAATGAATGGACATGTTTTCCCAACTGATTTACGTTTATAACAGTTATCTTGCGAAATTTATAAAACAAATTCTCTGAAATATCTGCAGATTGAATAAGTCTATAACCCTCCCCCGCCCCACCAAAAAATAAGATTATGCATATGTTCCTTTTCTTTCAAAAACAATTCAAATCTTCTTTTTCAAGATAATTGAAAGAAATAATTTATAATTTTTCGATAATAAAAATGAAACTGATCATTACAAATTAAGAACTTATTTTAGGATAAATACTGTATCAGCCTGTGAAAGAAATGTCTATATTTATTTCTATGTTAGGATATCTACTAATCAACAATTGAAAATAAAACACGACATTCTTGATCTAATTCGCACTACAGCTTGAGGCACTTTAGTGTCCCTTCTGGCTAAGTGTCCTCTCTTTTCTTTCTCAATAGCACGCAGAGTAATCTAAGCCTTTACCCATTTCCTCCAGCTAAGAAGATTACTATCAAATATTTCTAAGACGTAGATTACTCCAGAAAATAGCAACCAGCATCAGAAGTAGAAGTAAAAATATTTAGATTATTTTAAGAAAAAGAAACAAAATTCTGAAATTTCTACTGAACTTTCTTTTGTGTGGTATGCATATAAGCAGTTTTACACGTTGAAAATATAGCATAGTGTTTCTAAAATTTCAAATAATTTCAGCAGACAGTAGAACAGCTGATTTAAGATGGCAAAGAAAGATTACAGAATTAGAATCTTCACGGTACAACAATATTATTCTCTTATTTCTTTTGTCAAAATGGTAAAATGGAGTAATAGATTATGAATACTCTCTGGAAACTTTTTCGAACCTGTAGAAATTAAGAGTGGTTATGTAATTGAATTGCAGGAGAAAATAAGGAGGCGGGGGCGTAAGCATTAGAAATTTTTCTAAATAAGCATAAATTTTGAATCATTCTCTATATGATATCCTTCATATTATATTTTCAACATATCTACGGTGGTTACGCACTGGATATTATCGTAATGTACATCCTACAAGAAAAAAAAAAATATATATATATATATATATATAATATACTCTCATATAAATCCAGTCTAAGTCTGCTTCCCTAAATAAACTGCATAAATGCTGTATTAAATTTGGTATGAAAATCAACAATAAAAAGACGAAATGTGAACTGCATCCTGAATGGAGAACTTACAGAAGAAGCATATTTCAGCTATTTAGGCACAATTTTTAGTAAAGTTGGCAAATTTAAAATTTTAAATATGGAAATAGACAACAGAATTAGCAAAGCTGGTATGGTAGGAAGGAAAAAGAACAAAGTTTCATGGAATTAGAGAAATTATTCAAAACACTAGAACTAGCTGTATACAAGACAGTGTTCAAACCAGTTTTAAAAAATTATGGATCTGAAAGCTGGTTTAGAAAGAAAAAAAACAGTATCAAAGTCTAGAGACCGCAGATATTAGAGAGAAAGATTAGGAGCGTGAATAGAGGGCATCAATGGCAATATCATATTAAAAACAACGATATGAGGAAAGAACTCAACATTGCTAGCATTGAACAATTTGTTAATCTCAATACATTAGGTTTTTTTATTTTATTTATTTATTTTTTACTGTCAGCAGCTCTTATGTCTTATCAATAATAGAAGATATCTCAAAAATGCTAATATTTTGTTGTAAATCAACTTCTTATAACACACAGAAGTATTCATTTTTACTCAGGAATTGATAAATTTTTACTACTTCTGTTTTGTCCGAAGACTACAATGAAAATGTCCATGTACCATTAAAGAAACTTTCACTTCAACAGATGCTATAATGCAGAAGCCAGAAAATAGGTGGCTTTGTTTAACACTGAATACAGTAAAAAGACATTTATGTATTGCGATGGCAAATAAGTTTGTTCAGTTTATGCGTTAGTAAAAGTTTACGCCTTTACGAAATTTATCTTCCCTGCATTTACTTTTCATATCGGTATCAATGCAATATCATTTCAATTTTCTAGCGAATAACATTTTCAGCGAATTTTTTCTGCAATCAATAGTTCGCGAGATGAATTTTTCTGATTTTTCCTCGCGATGAATTGTTCGGTCACGAACATAGCCATATGTAAAAATCGGAAAAAGTAATCATTTGGGAAAATAACTCTTTTACTTAATTATTTATACACGAATATAAATATACGCAAAAGAAGAAATCCATCGGAATCAAATCGGAACTGCGCGGTGGCCACAAGCAGTGGGATACGCGCAGTCGCCATAATGTGGAGTTGCTCCATCATGCTGGAAAATGAGGCCCTACACATTCTCAATCTGGGAAACACAAATTTCTCTAGCATATTTAGGTATGCCACTCTCGTAGTCTTCTCCTCATGGAAAAAATGGCTCAACAATGCGATCATGCACGATCGCATTGTTGAGCCATTTTTTCGAACCAACTCGAAAATTCCAAAACAGAAAAATCAACTTTAAGAAACATCTCATCTCTGGAAAATGGAAGACTACAAAAAAACCTGGCGTGAATGTATAAAAAAAAGTCCTCCATCCTAAACTTATTTTCTACAAAACTGCAGAAACCGAGAAGAGAAAAATTCTACAGCTCATTTAATGAAACTGCTGAAAAGGACGTCAGCATCCTACGTTTATCAAGGATGTCAAGCGCCTTTATCAGGGCGTTTAAGCTGAAGGTGAGTTAGCCTGTCTCATACGAGGATGGAAGGTTTTTCCTCTCTGAAATTTTTTCTTTGTTTTTTTTCTTGCAGAAAAACAAGCGAACCGAATAGGAAAAACACGCAGTGATTTAAGGCCAGTTGCTTCTTCCTTAATTCAAAACAACTCAACCCAATTCCAATTTCCTTTAGCACTGTGTTTTCTAACTGTGATCTGCCGACCACTGGCATCCTTCAAAAGTCGAATAAGACTTCCAACCGCTGCTCATCTAAATATAACACTAGATGAGTATGCTTCTAAAAGGTTTACAGGTTTTTTTTTTTAAGACTCTTTATTCATCATTCCTTATTTTATTATTTTCCTTTCCTAGAGAATATTTTAACCTATTATTTTTTTTTTTAACAAACTGCACCGATCACCTCCTCAAAACCCAGAAATATACCCACACATATACTCATTAGTATTCTTAGCCTATTCCTTCCCTTATTTACTGCAGTTACTTGCTTTCGAGGTTATTCGGGAGATAAGTGCATGTGGCACTCCTGTCGTTGAGGAATAACAGAAACAGGACTAAATAAGTGAAACATGCTTGAAAAATCTTCAGGAATGAATTTTTTCAAGTTTTCCAATATTTTTACTCTGAATTCCTGTATATTTTATTATTATATTGTGAAAAATATTTACATCAAAGAATCAATTTATTATTATTAGTAGTAGTAGTAGTAATATTAATGATTAATACTATTTTCCCCTCATCCTCCTCAATATAATGATTGTTGGTATAGCAATGCTGCTTTACTAAGGAATAATTACAGAACAATATCGATTCTTATTGTTCTTCTTGTCCGACTTGCCTATTTCCAGCAGGAAAAGCCTAGTCATCTCAGTATTAGGCCTACTAACTTACGTTCAGTAAATTTATTTATTTATTGCATTTATTAATGAAAAAATTTTATTTGGATTCCGTATTTGAAACTTTTACAAAAATATGTCGAACCATTCCAGTTTTCAGTTCAGCTATATTCGGGGCGACAAAGAAAAATGTCGAAATTATGTATTACAATAACTCGCTGACTTAGCAGATGTTTTCAGTACAAGAAGCTGAATGCACGGTTCAGTTTTAGTTCGTAATGGTTCACTTTTATCATGACATTTCCGTAAAGAAGTTCCTAAATGATATTAGCAATTTCGCTCTGGCTGGATGAAATTTAATGAAATTTTTAATTTCAATCGACTAGACTTATTGTGACAAAATTTGGTAGAACGAATTTCTTAGCCTGTTCCTCCCCTTATTAACTGCAATTACATGTTTTCGAGGTTATTCGGTAGATAAGTGCATGTGGTACTCCTGTCTTCCCTACAGATAAATCGCTAACTGTACAATGAAGCAGGATGTACACTTACATTAAATGCTCTAAAATACAAGAAAATAATTATTACGTTTCAATGACCGCTTCCATATGTTGTCTGTATCATGAGTAACGTTCCGCATTGTTACTGAACATTTTCTAAACAATAGTTTGCAAGAAAAATGACTTTTCGATGAATTATGAAAGAATTCATCGAAAAATTTTCGGTGAATTGTTTTTTCGAAGAATTTCATTTTCGACGAATTGTCGTTCGATGAATTGTCATTCGAGGAATTGGTCATTCGATGAATTGCATTTTCGACGAATTGCCATTCGTTAAATTGTCGTTCGGCAAATTGTTTATTCGGCGAATTGCTTTTTCGATGAATTGCATTCGGTGAATTGTCTTTCGATTAACTGTTTTTCGATGAATTTGCCTGTAACCGTCAAATCCCCGTCTTAAAAACTGATTACTGTAGAACAAGCTAAGCGATCTCACTAAATGTTTTATTGAGATTATTATTATTATTATTATTATTATACAGAGCCAGTCAATCAACGTATACACACGTTAACAGATGTCATCTATGGACTTTCTTTCGATGTAATATGAACTCTCATCACCATATTGTGTAGTATGATGATCTCTCTAAAGAGGTCATTACTCACATGAATACTAGCATCAACACGTGACCGGTAGGACAGTCAAACAAAATGACCGAGGCACGATTGTCGTTCGAGGAACGCAAGACCATTTTGAGTTCACCCAAGTTCTTTTGATTTAACACCCTTGGACTTCTACCTATAAGGGACAATAAAGGAAGTAGTGTTATCGTAGAACACCAGCTACACTTGTGGCTCTTCGGGAAGAAATTGAAACGTCATCTCAGCAATCTCACTGGACACTTTGTTCAACGTTGCCCAAGCAGTAGTTCGCCGTAAAAACAAGTGTCTGGACGCTAATGGTAACCACTTTGAGCATCTGGTGTGATTCTGGAAGCCAAAGGTAACTTGTATTCATCCCTTGATGTCTCTACAAATTTATTATTGCAATTTTTATACAGGTTTTTCTTTTGCTAAAGTGTGTATAAATTTTTTTGGCGGATTCGGTATTACGTTTTTATATTGACTCCATACACGAGAGGTGGATTGATCAACGTATAGTACATTAGTATCGTATGTGGATAGTGGGTTGGGAAAGGAGAAACTTGTTTACATTTGATTTGAATGACTGTATATTGTATTCCTTGGGAAACACAATGGGGGGGGGGGGAATTGTTCCACAAGAGCAGTTGCGGGCATGAAGGAGCAGGAAAACAAACTTGTTTTGTGGGTTTCAAGGTGTACTGTGAAGGGATATTAAGCAGCAGCAGATGCACGTGTTCCAACAAGCTTAGCAGTGAGTGGAGGAATTATTGATGTTATTTCAGATGCATTTCCTATGGAAATATTTGTAGAATACACGGAATGTGGAAACCGTTGTCTGTGCGAAAGTGTGTGTGTGTGTGGGGGGAGGAATGAGTTGGTAAGAGATGGGTCATTTATCACCCTAAATGATCCATTTAGGCTGATATTGAGTCAAGCCTAAATGTATTGAGGCTTGACTCAATAGCTGGGCGGATTTATGATGTATATCAAATTAACATTCAAAAGTAATGTAACGTCTTGAGCGAAAGAGAAATCCTATTTTTTTTTGTTGTTGTTCAAAAAACTAACTCTATTACGCAATGGTACTACGTAATGATGTGATGTGTATATGCCAGGAGAGCTTGATGTCAGGGTGATTCCAAGAAGAGAGATCTCAAATTTTCTGAAAATTTGGGTGTTGTGAAAAATAAGACCAGGTAAAAATGGTTCAGTTTTATGAGAAATAAGACAGAATTGGATTTTAGTAGCATTTAAATCGAGGAGGTTATCTGAACCCCAATGGAGGAAAGCTTGAAGATGAGAATTGAGGGAGGTGGTGGTTGATGTTGTGTAGGTTGAAATGAGTTGTCCAGAATAAGGTTCATCAAATGAAAGGGAGGATGCCATGTGCTGTCATCTGCAAAGATGTGTATTGGGTTGGAGGTCAACTAAAATACTTCATAGGTCATAGCAGGAAGAGGGTTTGTGAGATAACAGAACCATGTGGAACACTGCCATTAGTTGAATGATGAAACGATAAGCAAACATAATGTGCATCCAGACAGAAAGCTCGCAATCCACCAGTGTAGTCCCAGGAGTGTACAAACGATGTTAGAGACCCGGTGAAAAGCTTTGGAGACATCAAGTGGAACCACTTGAGATTCGCCAAATTTCTCCATCGCATTTGTTCAGAGATGGGTTGCATACGTCAGCAGATCTTCCGTTGATCAACAGCGACAGAATCCATACAGGCAGTCCTTTGTTATCTGGTTGCCTTCAAGGTAGTGTAAAAGTTGGGAATTGATGATAAATTCCATTACGTTAGACAGAAGTGAAGTGAGTGAGATATGGCGGAGTTGGCGGACAGATACTTGTCGCCTTTCTTGGGAATGTGTTGAATATAGGCCAATTTCAGGCTGTGGGATAAAGATACCAGAGGAGGAATGCCCCATGGCAGAGGATGAATGCATTGGTACAAGGAGATTTTTTTTATCAAATTGGGAAGCATTTATCTGATACCAGGGCTATATCAGATAATAGATAAGGGGTATATTAAAAGCATATAAGGTGCATTGTATGTTAGACATCTGGAATGATTGGGGAGCATTTACAATTGTCAGTTATGTATGCATTGGAGGAAATGTGTGAACCCAGGAGATTGGCTTTTTCTGTGGGTGATGATATAATTGAGCCTTCTGGGTATGATATGTTTGTGTGGGAAACTGTGTTGGGCAGAATATACGACCCACTGCTTTGGCGAGAGACCAAAATGCTCAGCTGCCGTTTGGAAATGCTGGTAGTTTCTGGCTTTTGCTCTTTCAAATTCTTTGCTGGAAGCATTGATTGTTTTTTTAGGACTTGAGTATATACTCTAAAGGAGGGCGGAGTTCTTGATTTGAGCCAGTTCTGGTATGTTTCGTTTTTTCATGTGTACAGCCTTACACATCTTTTTGAGAACCAGGGTTTAGTTAGGGAACAGTCAGAGTAGTGCGGGAAATGCATATTTCCATGCCAGTGAGGATTACGTTAGTGCATATGTTTGGGATGAAAGGTCGTAAGCAGTAATCCAACCATGAGAATGAGGCACAGAAGTCGCGAAGGCAGTCCCACTTGGCACTGTTATAATGCTACACTACTCCTGAATGTGGGTGCCTGTGTAAGCTTTGTTGCATGGGAGAGAAGAGGAGCACTTGATTGTGGTCAGAATTACCAAGGATGGCCCACTATCTTCACTTTGTATTTGGAAGGATCATTGTTGAGGAAGAGATCTAGGATGTTTGGGGAGTAGTTCGGGTTACCTGGTAATCTGGTTGGTATCTGAACAAGCTGTGTAAGGTCGTTAGTGACTGCAAATATTTCAACGTCTCTGCCTGCAAGGTTCGTTCAACTGAAGGCCAGTGTTGTTGTGGACTAAAATCTCCTAGGAGGATGGTTTCGCTATTGGGAAAGTGGGACTGGAGAAAGTCAATTTCAAGAAGAGGAAATTAAAGAGTGCGGAGTGGCTGTTTGCATTACGGGAGAGATTACGACAGCAAATGAATTTCAGTGAGTTGGGAAAGGATATTTTCATCCAAAGGTCAAAGGTGGGCGATTCTAGGTTGGTTGCTCTCTGGCAAGGTATGTCAATGTAGATGTATGCGCAGTCGCCTTGGATTCCAAAGGAGTTAAAGAGTGTGTAGTTTGGAAGATTGAGATGAATACTGCTGGGGGGTGGTGAGATTTGAGTTTCTGCCAGAGACAGTACGTGGGGTTTGGCAGTCTGATGATGGTCGTGGACTCTATTAAGGCTGGAGTTTAGGTCAAGTATGCAGGGGAAGTGGATATGCAAGGTTCTGTGAGGTATATATTTGACCGAAAAGGTCATTCACATTTACTATGCAGTGCCTGCATACTACTCTTCATGGTGGATAATACTTAACATTAATATCAATATAATAAAAGAAATAACTGTATAATTGTATACTATCAGAATCTGTAAGAACATCTTAGTTTAACTGGATACCATACATATGGAGAAAAGTGCAAGACATTATTGTTTTTATAAATATGTAACAGAGGGTTAATACTATTTTTTTCTTTACAAAAAATGAGGCGTTTCTGTGGGATTTACTACAATATATATATTATTCTACAACCTTTCCCAGATGGAACCGTATATAAAAAAAAAGAAAGAAAAAAAAGGAAAAGAAAGAAAAGAAAAAATCGGCAATGCAGAACGTACTGTGCACTCATAACCTAAATTTGAATCGTTGTATATCTTATTCATTGCTTATAAAGAAAGCATTAAGAAGGTTTTCAGTTTGTGTTCTGTGGTAACCTTTCGTTCTTCACGTAAATCATGTATTAACATATAAAAAGCCACTTATGTGTATACAGGTCAGTAGGACTGGGTACCAAAAAAATAAAAATAAATAAAAAATTCTTTCGCATTTTATTTCCCAAGCGGAAAAAGCTGAATTGCTTTTAACCTAATCTAACTCTAAATTTAAGACAAGTCGGAAGCAATCTTCATGCTGCAAGCATTTAATGATAGTGAGCCAGAACTTAAATCCAACTTTTTTAGGAGGAGAATACGGAATGCAACTGCCACCGTCTCGTGAGCCTAAATTCTAACATTCTCATTACTGTCTGTAATAGTGTGAATTCCCTGTTCGATTTTCTTGAGATGGGGAGGTGTAAATTTTCGATTTTCCCACAGGAAATTTTTTTTTGCCAGGCACTAACTAAATAGACTAACTCGGTCCAAAAAAAGGTTTAGCAAGGTTCCACTAGTCAGCAAATGGAATCGGACTTAACAGGTTTTCTTCGGAGCGTATAGCGATATTAATGAAAACGCCATTTTCAAAGGGATACGTCATTCTGAAATACTGATATTGGATTGCTTTTGAAAAACATAAACTGGGCAAATTTAGTGCAGAAACAATTTGCACTCTCCGATTTGTTTCCTGAATAAAGTTTATTTGATTCCCCAAACAACAGGAGTGACGCTTATTGATTGAGTTTTCATTTCTACATTTCCGTTAGTAAACACAAACAAAAACATTCCGTGCTGTTCTCTGTTTCAGAACAAAGAAAACTGTCTGTTTTTACTTTTGATCCCAATGCACGTATTTTGCTTGGAAACATTCACTAACTCATTATTTCCTAAAACGCATGTCAAATGAAAGCAAGCAAGCCGAGTACCGAGAAAGCAAATAAAAGTGTCTGCTGCCTTCATCATACGATTTTAATAAGCACGTGTTGTTTGATACTTCTGTTATGGCATTTTGAACTTCAGAAGAGAATTTACATTTATCACAAGCGAGTAAATCAATATTTCAGGCTAGGAGACATTCCTTAACGTTTTTAGAATAGTCTAAAACAATCAACGAAAAGCAAGCAAGTTAAAATCTGTTGAATAAGTCCCAGGGGACTTATTCAACAGATAAGTTGATAAGGGACTTATTCAACAGATAAGTTGATAAGGGACTTATTCAACGGGACTTATTCACGCAGTACTCTCACGCACCTGTACAACCTCTCTCTTATTTGGTCCAACTATTACATTATGGGGGGGGGGCGGGGATTAGGGAGAGAGAGACATTCCGAAATATAATGACAAATATACAACGACAAACATGTATAATCCCAAGAACATATGTAGTTCATCCGGATTATAAAATGAATGACAAATACAGAAATAAATATGCAATGCATAATAGCGCAGTGCACAAGAATAACCATAAATTATCTCCAAAAAGTAACCCTAATTGTAATGAGAAAATCAAGTTTCTAATTAGAGGCATTTAGGATTGCACTTAAATTTAATAACGAGAGAAAAAAAATAGCTATTTGTGAAATTATAGGATAATGCTGTGCAAACGTAATTACGATTCGTGTTTTTAAGGATAGTCGATTCTTTATCTTAAACTGACAGCAAAGATTGTCTTTAAAAGGAACAGTATATATATTGTATTTATAGATAAATCACCCTCAACATACAAGGAATCGTAGCGTCATTAATTCGCACACCTAAATACTAGAGGAAATACTTCGTTTGGACAACTTTTAATATCATGATTTACTTCAATGTATGATTGAATTAAGGCCATCATTTAATATATTTCCAAGTATTTCAGGTAATATTTGCATTCACGGCTTCTTTCATTATAAAACAAACGATATAATTGAGGTCCAAGCCTTCATAAAATTCCTTTTAGAATTACATGTAAAGCTAGTTATAATTTTAAAATTATTCGGTGATTGCACATACAGAATTTGATTTATTGTGCGATTTTTGGGTAACAAATTTAACAAGCAGCAGAATAATCATCACATAAAAATTATTAATACTGTATAAAAAAGGCGTCACTTAAAAATATATCCTACCTGATGTACGCAAGTTCATCTCTCACACGTAAACAAAACCTTCATAAGCGATTTAAAAGCAACAAATTTCATTTCAAAACAACCATACGAAATCAAAGAATACAATTATTAAACGTGTGTTTACTTGTAAACCACATTCCTCGCACGCCATTGGAGAATTTGAAGTGCCACCTACCGGACTGTCTGGTTTAATGTAAGTTTAATAAAGTTCGTTGCAGGAGAGAAATTTAGATATACAGATTTCTATATTTTCATTGCACTTTCGCTGAAGGAATCACACTGTAATTATTATTTTGATCATACTAACAAGAAAACTTATACTCCTGTAGTCTTTCCTGAGCGGTTGGAAACATCAGGACTCGCAACCTGACTAAAACGTTAAAAAAAAAAAATCTATAAGGGCTTCTAATGAAGAAGTGTTTGCCGCTTTCTTCCGAGGTTGGCAGGCGTTTTATCTCACGTAATCGAATAAACTCGGATTTTTGTTTTTATGCTGACAGCCATAACTGTTTCATAATTTAAAACACTCCCTCCAAGACCTTTCCTGAAAGGATAATGAAATCAAAAAAAGCATTTTGAATGTCTGCATTTGAAGAAAAAAATCGCAACCTCAGTTTTAATTCTAGCTTCGCTAAATCAAAGCACTTACGCGGAATAATTATGCAAAAATGCAGAAAATTCTCATTACTTTAACATAAAAAAAAGCTTAAATTTGATTTGTAATTTGTCCCTCTGAGTAAAACATTCAGCTCCATTTCGCTTACTTATTCTACACATTTGCTAAGGTTTTGTAAGCCTATTTTCCCCCAGCAGATTCACAGTTATTCGATATTGCGATCACCAAATAGGGTTTGTTATACACATGGGTTGGAAAATAACAGCCTTCAGCTTATCTCCAATTCCTCCTCAAATATCTCCAGAACACCTGCTTGAAATAGCTCAAACCACCTGAAAACTGGATTAAGATATTTAAATCATAGAAACCAATACATCCTCTCGTCTCCAACCGAACTCTTGGCTTTATTACACAAGTTATAATTTTCTGATCTTAAGAGGACAACAGGAGGAAAACAACAGATTAACCTCACATTCTTGGTAAAAATCGAAGTTAGTTACATTCACAGTAAGGAAATGTAGGTTTGGAGTGATTCGGAAGTACCATTTATATTCAAACAATATGCCTGCTCTCAGGAGTAAAGTTTTTTTAAAAAAAAACGCCTATGATTTTCTGCGAATAGAAATCATCGCCCACTCAGTCTAAAACTCTATTCCGAGACTGTAGGTGGATGAACATTATGCAAATTTAAAGAGTTCGTAAATTATGCCTGAAATATTGTGCAGTCTCAAGGTGCTCAAATCTCTGATCCAATGATATCTTTTTCGCCTTAATAGAGAATCACTACATTTATTATACAGTATTACAAATGTGATAAATAATGAAATCCAAATATTATCATATTTTTCTTTTATTAACACAACCTATCAATCCATTGTACACTGCTTAGAAGGAATCAACGTAGACCCCCATGGGCAAAATGCTTCGTGCCATATAATAAGTGACGTCATCGGTATAAAAAGGAGGAATATGACGCTCCAAAGTCACTGCAACTGTGTGATAGGATGCCACGTTGCAGGCTTATCTGTTCCGCGAACTGTTGAAAATTAGGCGATCCCAGCTTAACAGTCAATGACACCATACCGGAATGAAGGCATTCGGAATCAACTGCAATTGTTACCAGAAGTAGACGACCTACTACACTCACCGGACCTGACAGTAGGGTGCTAAAAACAAATAAATGTAAAAACTACCATTCGTTGGCAAACAGATTGAATGATCAGTTTCAAGCATCGACCGGAACATGATTCTGCATATAAATATTCGACAAACCCGCAGACCGTAATAGGCAAGTCCCACATGACCCGAATCAGCATCGAGCGAAGTCTTCAAGTGGTGCAAAGAGGGCGTACAGTGGAAAGGTCTAAAGCTGTGTTATTTATTTATCGTATGGGGTTGCCCTTCTCCATCCTCCCTTTTATGGACGGGTTTAGCCCTCCTAATGATGGTTATATATTATAGGTTATATATTATATGACTGTAAATCCCTATGTGTTCTGGGCCGGTTTGCCTGTTAGGAGGAAAGAAGAATCTTACTTACACCCTCTAACGAGCAGATGGACCGGTGTTGGTGTAACAAATGGTGTAACGTATCTTACCAGACTACATTACCCAGCTATGAAATTCGGAGGTGGCGGTGTGATGGTATAGTCCTGTTTTCGTCGTTTGGCCTCGAACCTCAGTTTGTGGTTCCACGAACATTGAACTATGAGCGGTACCTGAACATTATGAACAATGCTTCCTACCCTCTGACGTTTCTACGAAACTGTCCATTGTCTCTTTCAGCACAGACAATTCACCGTATCATAAGGCTGCTCAGTAACTGTGGTTTGTGGATATGAACAACCTCACAAATCACTGGTTTCCACAGAGACCTGTACACGCAATATGTTGACAAAACTATTCGGTTAGCTAGTTGTGGTAAAAAATATGTTTTAATTACATTTCTGAGCACCGAGTAGGCGCTCAGAAATGTAATTAAAAGTGCGTGTTGCTATAACTGTGATTCAGGCATAGATGGCCTGAATCACAACTATAGCAACACGCACTCAACCACTCATCCAATGGATGATACGTCACAACAAGACTTTCTTCCATTCCGCGTGCAAAACTGCCCCATTGGAGATGCTGATGACGACCACTATCGTGTGAACAGAATTCTGAGTTCTAATTCATTCCAAAGATGTTCGATGCAGTTGAGCTATGAACTCTGAGACAGCCAGTCTAACACCTGAATATTGTTTAGTGGGAAACAGCCTCGGACACGCAGCGCAGTACGGCATTGCTCTGCTGAAACATGCAAAGCTCACTGCGAACATATTTTCACAGGATCCGAGCATGTCGTTGTCCATCTAGCCATCAGACGTCATGGATCTGGACACGTCCATCAATGTAGCAAGCCCCATCCTACTCAAACATCCCCATACCATTATTGAGCGTCCACCGAAATTGACAGTTTCATTGATGCAGTCCTTTCCGAACTGTTCGTCGGATAACCTCCAGATTCAAACACAACCATCAGAGTGAAACATTTGGAAGCGTGATATCTCGCTCTAGAGAACTCTTTTCCAATCATTTACGGTCAGAAACGGTGTCAAACACCGAGACAAACATCAATTCGCGTTGAGTGAATACTGATAATGAGTGGTTTGTTTGCAGCAGCTCTGCGGTAGTAAACTAAGGCATGCAACTCTTTGAGGACATTTTTAGTACCGACGGATATCGTTGCAGTATTTTCCAAGTTGACTGCGAGGTCCGCCGCCAATGACGCTCATGATGCTTGAATATTCCGAGACAGAGCTCATTCGTCTCGATCAGCGAGTGTCTGTGCCTCCTAAGGAGTTTTCCTGTTGTGGTAGCACCATCAACGTTTCGTCTACGAATGCCATAAGGTTGGGTTTCAGTATCATGAGATGGGGAGAAATGTAACGGATAGAACGACCATTGATATGGCGTCCAAGTACCATCCAACATTAGATGTCTGTCAGTTCTGTATAGCACCTTCTTTTATTACCAGATGCTACGCAGACACTCCCCGAATATTTGCAAGTTGAGCATTTAGTGTTAAGATATTTATATTTCTTATCTCTTATAGTAACCTTTAGTAAAAACATTAGAGTAGTTCAGTAGAAAGCTATCGGATTACTCTTATTTGTAGTTGAGTAGATTTCGATGAGCTTTTCATTGAAATGTCCCAGATTAAAATAACATTCAATTACTCTTCGCGTTTAAGACGCGAAGAGCAATTATCAGGGCTTTTCAATTAAATGTGAAGTGGATGGTTTCGTACGGCGGTGATAGAGTTTCCTTTCCTGAAATTAAGATTTCCTTGCAGTCAGACAAAAAGCCAGCACAACACATATACTTTACAAGTGGAGTATCTTTATGAGCATAGGGATAACCACTTTCATTCAGCCATTCACAACCTCTCATACTCTGGGATTACAAGGTTCAGGTGATATTTACTTCTCCTTTCCAAGGTCAGGCCACTGTTTTCGTTCTTCAAATTCAGATATCTGATCTGATCTGATTGTTACAGAAATAATCCATACGGAATGGAAACATTCATTCCTCACTCTGTTCAAATTTTCCAACACATATCTAAGCCATGGTTTTCCAAGAAGTATGCCAGGTCTGTCCAAGAAAGGCAAATACCTTTCACAAATAGTTTGGAAGCAAAACACCCACCTTTGTTCACAACCTACGTAGTTGCTCGTACAATTTTAAAATCCACCATTAAAAGGGAAAAAGTCTAAATGCCAATGGATTAATACGGAAAATTCTCACTGATTGAGCCGATGTCAGTCACACCTTCTACTCTCTCACGCCCAAAATTTGTTAAGTGCAACTTTTGTGCATCTGTTCTACCTTCTCCATTTCACCATAACGGTAGCATTGTAACATTACCTGACGACAAGTCTGATGTCTTTAGGTGATGGCTTCATTATCTTCCAACTCCTACATATAGATGATATTGGCAAATTATCTTCGTCTTTGCCTACAACATTGCATCTCATGCCTTCTGCCACCTTCCATCAAAAAGACATCCGAATAATTGGAAATAACTTGCATACCACAGAAGCAACTGGACCAGATGTACGAGGGTGGCTTGAAAAGTCCTCGGCATAACAATGAACAAACGAATTTATAATTTCAAAATTATTTTTATTTTTCGACATAATCTCTCTTACGACTAATACATTTATTCCAGCGATGCTCCAGAGCCATTATTCCATCCCTGTAAAGGTGCTCAGTAAGATCTGCAAAGTAACCCTCTATAGCTGCAATCACCTCTTGGTTCGAAGAGAAACACTGACTAGCGAGGAAGAGTTTTAATTTGGGTAAGAAATAGAAGTCAGAGAGAGAGCCAAATCTGGGGAATACTGTGGATCTTCCAACAATTCATAGTTCAGATCCCTTAATGATCGCATTACCAAAACACCTTTGTGGGCAGGTGCATTGTCCTGATGAAAGATGCTTTTTTTTTCTTCTGCAAACCAAATATTTTCTTAGGAATATTTTCGCCTAGTCTGGTTAAAAGATTGAAATAATATTCCCCGGTTATTATTTTACCCTTTTCAAGATAATTAACAAATAAAATGCCTTCAGCATAGCAAAACATGAAGCCATGACCTTGACTGGGGCTGAACAACCGGCTTCTGTCCACTGTTTTGACTGCTGTTTGGATTCTGGTGTGTAGTGGTGAATCCAAGTCTCATCCATTGTAATAAATCGAGGCACAAAAATCACTTTTATTTTTGTTAAAACACTTCAAGCACTCTTCAGAGATTTTCATCCGAGTGCGTTTTTGATCAGCTGTGAGCAAAAGCGGCACCCATATTCCGAAAAGCTTTTTTATTTGCAATTCTTCATGCAAAATATATCTTATACTCTCTTTTGAAATACCTGTAGTCTCAGCAATTTCACGCACTTTGACTCGCCGTTCATCTAATACCACATCGTTCACTTGATCATTGATTTCTTGTGTTGTTATACTTTTTGAACGTCCTTCACGTGGATGATCTTTAAGGCTTGTACGGCCAAGTTTAAACTCGACAGCCCATTTCTTAATTGCAGGCTTTTAGCACTCTTTGAAGAGCGCCCATAAAAGTTTATAGGCACACTTCTCCGTCGTTTTCGAAGGAAAAAAATTTAATTTTTTTTTTCTTTAAATATAAATACACTTTTTTTCATATCAGTATAATCATTTATTATTATACACAGTATTGACACACACATTACAATAATTTGCAGTCTATGATTATGTGGATTATTTAAATGAAGCCGGCTAATCCCCCTACTTGGAACTGTGGTTAGCTTTTATGAAGAGAGTGGGATGTAGACTTCGCTATTTATGTTGTTTGGCACTGTATATATATGGAATGCAGGCGTTGGATGCTGGAATTGTCATGTGTAAATACGTGTTAATGCTCTATTAACTGTGTTGGTATAGTTTTCAGAATTCGTGTTTTAATGTTCTGTAGTTGTCTACGTGTTTTAAATTTCTTGGTAGGTTGGTGAGTAGCGTGGGTATCAGATGCGATCTCACAAAAGAACCGTATGAATTGTTGAAGGGTCTAGGGATGTAAAGAGTTGATCTGGGTCGTGTTATGCGATATGTGTCTCTGTTGTTACGATAGGTGATGTTGAAGTAATATCTTAGTAACATTATGTAGTGTGTCAGATTTTTAATGCTCAGGATTCTGCGTGTCGTCATAAGCGTTTCGGATATTGGTTGTGTTTAAGGTCTACAAATCACTGCTATCACGATTTTTCTGAGTAATATTTCTAATTTTGTTAGGTGGCTGTTTGATGTGTTTGCGTAGATCGTTATACTGTACCTGAGTAGAGATTCACAGATACCGTGGTATAGGAGTTTTTTCTTTTTATGTCAGATGGCATTATGTCTTTTACTTGGAAAAGTTTTGCTGCGATGATGCGGTGTTTAGTGTGTAGGTAATCTATATGTTTTGTCCATTTAAGGTGGTAATCTATGCAAATGCCAAGGTGTTACGGGTTTGATTTCGGGACATTGGCAGGCATTTTTGTTGTTAATGCAGTGGTATGAGTGACAGTGGTGCGGGACGCGACATTCTCGGATTATGTATTATTAACATCTGTGTCTTGGTGTTGTTGATTACAATTGAGTTTTGGTAGAAGTATGTTTTGATTTCATTTAGGTCTTCTTGTGCTTTGGCGAGAGCCGTGTTGATGTCTGTGTGAATTGCTAGTAGAGCGGTTTCATCTGCTTACTTAAATATTTGACTTCGTGTGGCCCGGTTATGAACATCATTTAGATGGTAATATGGCGGCTTTATGGGACACCGTGTTTTTATTGTTTATCCTGGCTGTAACATTAGCCTATTTTTGTTAGTTGTGATCTGTTTACGAGATAGTACCTGAACCAGGTATGCGGTGTTCCACTTATCCCGATTGAGTATAACATATTCAGTAGTATGTCATGTTCAAGTGGTTAAGTCAAGCAGTATAAGCATGGTGTACTTTTTTTTATCGAGGGCTTTGTTTATGGCGTCGGCGATGTCTTCTAATAAAGTGATGGTGCTTTTTGTTTTCTGAAAGCAAAGCCGTATTGCTTTTGTGAGATAATATTGTTCTTCTGTAAATAGTTCTGTAGTGTGGTGTTTGTTATTTTTTCTAGAATTTTTGATATGACGGATAGGTTAGCTATTGGTCTGTAGTTCCGGGCAGCGTTTCTTTTACCGTGTTTGTAAATTGGCGTAATTATTGCAGTTTTTAGTTGTTGTGGATAATGCCAGTGTCGAATATTATGTTCACGAGTGTCAAAAGAATTGGATTTATTTGTTCAAAGTGTGTTAAAAGGTCTATGAGTCTTATTTTGTCTATTCCTTGAGTCAGCTTTGGTTTTAGTTGTAAGAGTGCTTCCTTCAATTTTTGTTTTCTTGCAGGTGGAAAATACATAGTTTGTTGTTCACTTTGTGTTGGTAATTTTTTGTTGATGATTGGTTGATTATCTTTTTTGAGTTGTGTGATATTGTTTGTGAATGCGTAGTTGAATGAGTCTGCTAGTTCCTCTTGGTTTATATCCTGACCGAAGGTTTTTTTCAATAAAATCTTGTGATGGAGCTTTCTTTTTTCGAGTCAGTAATTCGTTCAGTACAGCCCATATTTGCTTCATATTGTGATTATGTGCTGTATATTTTGGAAGTAATAGTGTCTTTTTGCCTTACGAATTTTTGTTGTTGATTTCTTGTGTTTTCATATAATCTTTGTAGTTGAGTGTTACTGGGTGAATATTTTCGTCTTTTCCATAGATTGTTCTTTACAGTAATACACTTTAGAATGTCACCGTTTATCCATGGATTATTGTCTGTTTGTCGCCTAGATTGTGTAGGTTTTGTTGCATTTTTCTATATTTCTGTCAGCATTACTTGGAAGATTCTAAATAATTACAGTCTCTATTTTTTACAAGGTTGTCGACAATTCTCTTTAATATGATCGAGTTTTGTCGACTTTTTGTGATGGTGGGATTGGGGGAAGGTAACGCAATGAAAGGAAGTTGAGCAAAGTAGCGATCGGCAATTTTGACGTTAATTACCGATGACGTGTGTGTGTGTGTGTGTGTGTGTATGTGTATATATATATATATATATATATATATATATATATATATATATATAATGTATGGAATGGAGATGCTATCTTTAAAATTAATAGTCTCTGTTGTGCACTGCTTAGGAGGATCCAGAAGAAATTTCTTAATTGTTTTTTCAGAGTATCCATTTTGTTTAAAGATAAGAGTAAGGTGATTCATTTCTTTTTGTAGTTCATCTTGTTCATTTAAGAGAGAACGTGCTCAAGAGAGAGCGTGCTCTGTTTCGTAAGGTAGATATAGTTCCAAGTTTTCGTGGTGGAAAATGATGAGAAAGATTATGCAGATATCTATTGGTATGTGTAGGTTTTCTGTACATAGAGATTTTTAACCTTTCAGAGCATCGTGTAAACATAATATCCAAGAAAGGTAAGGAGTTATTATTTTCTAGATCAGCAGTAAATTTTATATTAGGGTGTTGGATGTTTAGATGACTAAGAAAATCTGTGAGAGATGTGTGCCCGTGATTCCAAATAATGAATATATCATCAACATATCTTTTCAAAACTTTTGGTTTAAATGAGAAGGAAGATATGGCTTTCTTTTCAAAATCTTCAAGGAAGATGTTAGCTAGAACTGGGGACAAAGGATTGCCCATTGCCAGGATTTGTTTTTGTTGGTAAATGGAGTTCTGATATCTGAAGTAACCAGAATGAATGCAATGCTTTAATAAAGTGAACATTTTTTTTGGATAATTTGTCCTTTAGTAATGTAAGTACCTCGTCCGTAGGAACGTTAGTAAACAAAGATATAATATCAAAACTAGCTAGAATGTCATTTTCATTGATGGGAATATCTTTTATATAAGACACAAAATCTGTGGTATTTTTGATAAAAGATGAATATTTATTGGAAAAACACTTGAGGTACTTTGCTAGGTATTTGGAAAATTTATACGTAGGTGAGTCAATTCCTTCCACAATTGGGCGAAGAGGGATGTTTTCTTTATGAATTTTGGGAACTCCATAGATGCGTGGGATAAGAGGATGTAGAGAGCGTAAAGAGAGGCGAACATTATGAGGAAGTTCACTCGTAGTCTTTAACAAGTTGTTTGTACGGTTTTGTAATTCTCTTGTAGGATCTTCCTGAAGAATTGAATATGAAGAATTATCTTCAAGTAATTGAAGCATTTTGTTGTGGTAATCTGCAGAGTTGAAGATGACTGTGGAATTGCCTTTATCTGCAGGTAATATTGCAATTGCACGCACAATTGCAATAAACAATGGTACGCCAGTTGGAACAACTTGAAAAAATACAACGTTTTCATGTATCGATTATGTGAGGCAATTTATACCTGTAATTTCCAGTTTGTTTAGATAATTCAATGTTTATTAGTATTCTTTTCCTTTATAAATACCTGAGGAAGGCTGTTATAAGCCGAAACAAGTAGTATTTATCATTAAAATCTTTATATGTTATCTCGGTTTTGTAGTCATTAAATCTATTATTTTTTTTTCAAATGTACAACAACCGAGTAAAAGCTGATCAACACATCTATAGCCTAAATGACGAGGCGTCTCTAATGAACATACAAAGGAATTTTAAAATAACATTGAAGAAAATAGGATTGAAAATAAACAGGTTAGTTTTCCTCCAACGTTGTAAGTTCCATACAATTTTTCCCAATTTCATCTCTTTTAAAGAAAAGATAACAACGGAACGCGCTAAAAGAATCTATCGTAAAGCTAAGATGGATCTCCTCAGCGAAAGAATTACTGACACAAAACGTTGCTTGGCGTTTTTGTTCAGCACTAAAAGATCTTTAACTCAAAAACTAGAAGAAATTATGGATAATGTTAACTTACATGATTTTATCATTAGCAGTGAAGCACAAGCCACACGAATACAAAACAAGAATAAATATACTCTTATCAAGAAATTTAATAATCTAATAAGGACACAAAACAGATCTGGTCATAGTGAAGCCCGTATTAATCCTGAAAAGGTTGTAGTGAACAAATCTTCTCATATGTTAACGGATGCAGAAACGGATATTCTTAGCAAAGGTCTCAATTTTATTCCCTCACCAAAATTTATCCCTAAAGAATCTCTCCTTACAAAAATAGAAAAGGCAAGTTCACTCATTCCTAACCATTTGGCGAAACTTCTTCGTATTGAATCGATTTTCATTATAAATAATGCCAAACCTCCAACAGATAAGATTTCAGTGGCTGAAAGAAGAGCCTTAAAAAATCTAAAACAGAACAGTAACATTATTATTTTACCTGCAGATAAAGACAATTCCACAGTCATCTTCAACTCTGCAGATTACCACAACAAAATGCTTCAATTACTTGAAGATAATTCGACATATTCAATTCTTCAGGAAGATCCTACAAGAGAATTACAAAACCGTACAAACAACTTGTTAAAGACTACGAGTGAACTTCCTCATAATGTTCGCCTCTCTTTACGCTCTCTACATCCTCTTATCCCACGCATCTATGGAGTTCCCAAAATTCATAAAGAAAACATCCCTCTTCGCCCAATTGTGGAAGGAATTGACTCACCTACGTATAAATTTTCCAAATACCTAGCAAAGTACCTCAAGTGTTTTTCCAATAAATATTCATCTTTTATCAAAAATACCACAGATTTTGTGTCTTATATAAAAGATATTCCCATCAATGAAAATGACATTCTAGCTAGTTTTGATATTATATCTTTGTTTACTAACGTTCCTACGGACGAGGTACTTACATTACTAAAGGACAAATTATCCAAAAAAAATGTTCACTTTATTAAAGCATTGCATTCATTCTGGTTACTTCAGATATCAGAACTCCATTTACCAACAAAAACAAATCCTGGCAATGGGCAATCCTTTGTCCCCAGTTCTAGCTAACATCTTCCTTGAAGATTTTGAAAAGAAAGCCATATCTTCCTTCTCATTTAAACCAAAAGTTTTGAAAAGATATGTTGATGATATATTCATTATTTGGAATCACGGGCACACAGCTCTCACAGATTTTCTTAGTCATCTAAACATCCAACACCCTAATATAAAATTTACTGCTGATCTAGAAAATAATAACTCCTTACCTTTCTTGGATATTATGTTTACACGATGCTCTGAAAGGTTAAAAATCTCTATGTACAGAAAACCTACACATACCAATAGATATCTGCATAATCTTTCTCATCATTTTCCACCACGAAAACTTGGAACTATATCTACCTTACGAAACAGAGCACGCTCTCTCTTGAGCACGTTCTCTCTTAAATGAACAAGATGAACTACAAAAAGAAATGAATCACCTTACTCTTATCTTTAAACAAAATGGATACTCTGAAAAAACAATTAAGAAATTTCTTCTGGATCCTCCTAGGTAGTGCACAACAGAGGCTATTAATTTTAAAGATAGCATCTCCATTCCATACATTAGCACAGTCTCTAAAAAATTAGCTAAAGTCCTTAAAAAATATAATATCAGGACCTTCTTCACCACACTTCCTAAAATCCGTTCTCTAATCAGCCATCCAAAACCTACTCATCGCAACCTTAAGTACCCTGGAGTATATAAATTGTGGTTCGATTGCAATATCCCATACTTTGGACAAACTAACAAATCTATTGAACAACGTATAGAAGAGCATAAGAGAGACATCTCTTACAAAAGATCTCATGCAACTGCGTTATCCAGTACTGTTCTTTTTTCAAATAATCCTAATGACGATCAACAAAGCCACTCCGTTTGCTGGAATAGATCAGAAAATATCTTTCGCTGTGATGATGAGTTTGAGAGGAAAATTGTAGAATCAAGGGAAATCTTGCTGAACCCTATTCACTTAAACAACAATTTGAATTATAACATCCCAGATAGCCATGCTGCAGTTATTCAATATTGGCGTTCACCTGTGCCTGCACGCACACTTGCAATAAACAATGGTACGCCAGTTGGAACAACTTGAAAAAATACAACGTTTATGTATCGATTATGTGAGGCAATTTATACCTGTAATTTCCAGTTTGTTTAGATAATTCAATGTTTATTACTATTCTTTTCCTTTATAAATACCTGAGGAAGGCTGTTATAAGCCGAAACTAGTAGTATTTATCATTAAAATCTTTATATGTTATCTCGGTTTTGTAGTCATTAAATCTATATATATTTTTTATTTTATTTTTTATTTTTTTTCAAATGTACAACAACCGAGTAAAAGCTGATATATATATATATATAAGCTTTTACTCGGTCTTGATATATATATATATATATATATATATATATCAAGAGTATTTATGTTAATGTCTCCTATTAGGAGAAGTGAGCCCATGTGTTGTACGAGTAGGTGGCATTCTGACATTTATCAAAGAAAATTACAGTGCGATCGAAAAACAAACTCATTTCTAACAATCGGAAACACCTAATTTTGGAAATCACAAATAGCGAGAAACATATATCAAATACACAATAAACATAAACAATAAACAGTTAGTTGTTGAAGAAGCGTGGTCAAGGGTATTTATGTTAATGTTTCCTATTAGGATGAGTGAGCCCATGTGTACGGAGTTCAATGCCGCTTAGCCAGGATTCTAATTCATGTAGAAAGCTGAATGGATTATGTTTATTGTGTATTTGATGCTATGTTTGTCGCTTTTGTGATTTCCAAAATAAGTCTTTCCACATGTTCGAAATGAGTTTCGTTTCGATCACACTGTAATTTTCTTTGATAAATGCCACAGTGCCACCTCCTCGTTTGTTTGATCTTCATCAGTTGTAGGTTTGGTAATTATTAATGTTCTATGCGTAAATTTCTGTGACGGTTATTGCAACTTCTGTCAGTGTTAGCGCATCTATGTTTGTCACAGTGTAGTTGAGCAGTGTTATCAATATAAGCCAGTGTGTCTTTATACTTGTTATGTTTGTGTATGATAGTGAAGTTGATGGAAATTTTGTCTGTCCATTTCTTCAAATAGTCAAAGACCTTTAAGTTTATATTGTGTGACTGGATATGTTCGCCTAAATTTGAGATCTCCATTATATAGTTTTTAAGGTGATTTTAAATCTTGTTCTTAAGGTTGTGGTTAGTTAATGTTTTATCATGGTAGGCTGTGTAGGTCGGATTCTCTTTCAATTGTATAAACTCGAGTGTTTTCATTCTGTCTCATAAATATCTCTGAATCCTTAGTCCACAGGAACTTGTAGTTTTTCTCGGTTTTAATTTTCCTTGCTTGGTATAAATATTATTTAAGAATCGAGTCCAGTGTTCAGATATATAGATTGGTGTTGGGAGTTTCTTGTCAGAAAAGATCGTTGTTGTCGGCCTTGTTTTCTTGCTTGCAGCAAGAGAGGAGTCTCTCAGACTTCTGCTGGTAAAACGAGCGATGATTTGTGGCGTTCTCTCTTTGTTTGTTTGTGGACCTAGGTTAATAGAGGTGATGTGTGCGGATGCGATTTAATGCCAATTTTGCTGCCGATCAGTTGCACTATGTTGCTTAATTCTTCTGTCTTTTTGTTTTGGTACGCCCTCTATTTGAAGTTCTTTTTGTCGTTTTTTTGTAGTATTTATTCGATTTGGTATTTCATGGTGTTTACCTCTTCCCGCAGTTCTTCATTTTCGCGTTTAAGGTTTTCTTGTATGTCCATCGCTACAGTTAATTTCGTCTTTATGTGTAGCACAGTTCCTAACATTTCTTCAAAGGTCACGTTATTGAACTGTATGTAATATTCGTACTCCTGAAATTCTTTGTTAATTTGTTCAATATGTGTATTTATCAAGTCTTTAATCATGAGTTTGAATGAATCAAAGTTATCTGTAATTATTTGTGGAAACCAAAAGGAGCTGTTTCGCAGCTCCTTTTGCTTTCCACGTGTTTTCTGAAATCCCAGAGCATTGGTAATGTTATCATCGATCACAGCCAGAGGAATGCGGGGGCCATCCTGTTCGTCGCTTAATGGATTATTACACTTGTTAGAGCTCATTGTACCTTTGGGCTTTCTTCCCTTTAGCAACTGTAGTGCGACTTTTAAAATGGCAACGTCCTTTGTTCTTTGCTCGTTGGTGACAGCAATTCACTTCTGATTTTCAGCACAAAAAATTTCGATATTACTTTGCCGATTTCTATGAATTGAACGTTCCTGTCTTCAGCGTAACAAGTAGAATTAAATAGCAGCACTTTCAAATAAAACAAAATGAGTTAAAACCACTTTAAAACTATAAAAACGGGAGCAGCGATAACAGCGTGCATGCATGCATCCATTTGCCTACACTATTTATATCAATAATAATAATAATAATAATAATAATAATAATAATAATAATAATAATAATAATAATAATAATAATAATGACACTAATATATTATATGTCCTGGTGCTTAAGCTAGTATTTTTCCTAAAATAGTACTTTTCATATCGCAGTTTGATATTCCTTCTCTCCCCCTTTATTTCCTCTTGTCAACCCCCTTTTTTTTTCTCGCAGAGATTTGCACTAGAATTACACGTAAAACATATTCCATAAAATTCTGCTTTGAAAATGCAGAAGGAAGATTATATTCCTTAAATGGCAGTTGATTAATTCAGTACTTCCTTCATGGGCGCAGTTTTAACATTGCACAAGCTTCACTTGAATAGCAAGTCATTCTACTTTATGGGAAAGGTATTTTAAATATGAGCAGTTGCTAATAAATATTAACGGCAGAGACACATAGTGCTGTATATTTTATAAATTTACAATAAAAATGAAAATTAAAAACGTCTAATAATTAATAAGCCACTGATAATCGGTTACGTGAGAAAATGCTACAAAACGGATTACTACACTATTAAGTATTCAGTGAAGTATTTGACTGTCCCGTCGAATTTCATTTTTATGGGAGACGAAAATAAGAACCAAATACAAAAGAAATAAATCTTTATTTTAGAATTTATTTTATTTTCACAAAGAAGAAAAAAGAATGCTACAAAAAAGGTCACTTGGAAATCACTTTTAGCATTTTATAGCCATGCTTAACGTTACACAGTAAAACTAATCAAGTACCGTGCTATATATATAAAAGGCAGAGCTGCTATTTGTGTAGTAAAAACTGAAGCGAAATGTAAAACTTGAATTAGGAAAAACAAAAAAGTGAACACGAACTAGGTGATCTGTGATTCTCACTGATCGCTTCATTTCCAGATTATTTCGGCTTGAAAATACAGTTAAACCAACAGTAAACAAACAATAACATGCGTGTTTAAATTATATAACTGCAATGGGTTATGCATTGAATGCTATGGATCAATGCAAAAAAAAAATTGTAACAAAAACAAATAAATGTAAACATATCTTGAGCTAAACATCAGTAACATCTTCTTGAGTTTCATAGCTATGAGTGAGATGATGTTCTTTGGTGGTAACAAGACTTCGTATGGGCAAAAATTCACTGGAACATGTCGTGCAGCGAAACATTTTCCGCACGTCTTTGTGGATTTCCATGTGAAGTTTAAGGTTATGAGCGGTTGAGATATCTTTCTGGCATACTTTGCAACGGAAAAGATCTTTCTTCACATGCAACTTCACAAAGACGTGCGGAAAATGTTTCGCTGCACGACATGTTTCAGTGAATTTTTGTCCAAAAGAAGTTTGGACAAAATAGCCTGGACATTAACTCCAGGCGAGGAACAGCCTGGACATTAACTCCAGGCTGTTCCTCGAGTATCTTCGATGACAAATTTCACAGTGAAAGGTCTTTCGCAATTTCTGCTGGGGATAAGCTGATCTGCCTGGAGTTATCGGAAGTGCAGAATCGGAAACTAAAAGTTAAAAAAAAATTTGTCAGGATGAATAATTATTCGTCAGGAAAACATTAATGTTGAATTACGAAAAAACAAATTGCACACAATTAACGAAACAAAATGTGAGTTTTATTACTAAACGTTAGACGACATTTTTTGATGAAAATCAACAATACTTGGTTCTCATCTTCATCATTAAAGATTCTAAAAGGCCGTTAAGTGCCCATGACCTTCTAGTACAGTACTCGTATTCTTAGATTTCGTAACGATTATTCTAGGATCAAGTGCTTAATCCTACGCCTATAAGCATGTGTTCTGCTTGTCCGTTTACCTAATTGTGGGATAAGGATTACCATTTGGAGGGGGGTGGGTGGAAATCCCCACATCCACTGACATTAACTAATTCGCCTTCCTTGAAAATCACTAATAATTGTTCCTCGAATCTTAGACGTGATTCACACTTTAAGTCATACTGAACCAAGGGCATCGTCGAAAACGACTCAGTTACGAATTAGTGTTTCTACTGTGATAAAAATCATCCATTATTATGGGAGATTTCATATATGAAGAGATATTGAAATTAGTAAAATGCCCTGCGTTGATAGAGAACCATGTATTACAGAACAAAGACAACGGGATGGTTATAGATGAACGTCTTCAATGATCATTCAACATTTCACTTAGAGAATGCAATATTGCCTGTTCATTTACATACTAGTAAGAAATCAAATATAAATATCCACTAAGAAAATTTTGGATATTTATAGTAAACGAACAATCCACTGGTTATGTTCATTTTCATCCCTGGTTGCAGTTTTTAAATTCTGATTCTCACGATTTGCGTTTCTTTGAAAGAAACAAAACACTCCTTACGTAAGTTAAAAATGAAAACATTAAAAAGAACAAGATAACGCCTTAAATCCTGTGTGGTTTTGACTGCGGTAAAACAGGAGTAGAATGCATTGCTCTGTGGTGTCTTGCTATGTCAGTAAAAAAGCTTGACTATTCCCTTTGTTAAGCACTAAGAACTTTTCATTTTTCTTAACATCTCTGGAAGGCGTGAAGGAAAACTGTTACACACTTGAGTCAAATGATATTTTTGGTCAAGTTGGCCGAATCGTTTGGTATCCAGTCTCCAACCAACTGGTAGTTAAGTTTAATTACGAGAGAAAGTGGACATTTGTGAAGGTTGCTGCGTGGGAGAGGAATTTATTTCCATTGCCGGTTGAAACTATCATCATTCTTGATGGTCTGTAGTGGTTTGGAAAAAAAATTCAACAGTTAGATTTTTAATTTTTTTTTTATTTGATTATCTTGCCTTTATAGTCCTTCTGCGGAACTGTTGTAAATGTGTTATAAGTTTAGAGTCATTTGTGGGTACAATTCTTATATAAATGTGCGATGCGTTGCAAACTCCAAAGGTAGTCTCTCACGTCCTACAATGATATAAATTATTTCTAAACAGAAATACATAATTGGTATAAATCAACCCAAATGCTAAAAAAAAAAATAACACCTTTCCAGTGCGATGTGTGTCTAAATAATATTAGAAGTACTTCAGAGGTGCTCTCAAAAGCAAAGAGAAAATCATTTGTGGGTTATATTTCAGTAAAAGAAAACGCAGAACACGAAGGCAATGAAATAATTATTGAATCCAAATAAACCAACACACTTCCTAACTTACCATGCAATATCTTCTGATGGTGGACGAGACTACGTTTGGCAGTAAATACTTTACAGCACGTGCTACAACGAAATGTTTCACGTAATGTTTCGTGTATTTTCATGTGGGTCTTGAGATTAATAGAACTGAAGAAATCGCTCTGGCTAACGTTGCAAGGAAACATTTCTCTATCACTCTTATGCAGTTTCAAGTGTTGTTTCAGATTCCTTTTTTGGGTGAAAAGTCGTTGGCAGAAATCACAGTGATGCTTTGCCCAAGGCTTCTGTCGACGATGAAACAAACGTATTGCTTATTGGAGGAAACTGGACCATCCCCTATAAATAAAACGAAGTTTTGTCAGCAGAATGAATATTTTCATAGCGCCTGTTTGTATTGAAAGGTCACAATTAATTAGATATGTGCTTGAGATATACAAAAAGCGAAAATTATTAAATTGTTATAGTAAATCTACAAACGTAAGACAGAAGACAGCACGTTTTCTTATAACAGTCCACAACTCCTCATCACTACACTAAGAAATATAAAATATTTTGAAGTAAAATAAAACGAGCATCGTTCAAAGAATTGGCTTTATATTTTTTTCGTCACGTACAACTAAGAACAGAGACTGTGAACTGGTAGGCGTAAGTTGTTCTGCACCAAAAGGAGAGCAACCCACAACGACAACCCACAGTATACCTGAAAGAGGATCATAGGAAGAGATCAAGTTTGTTGGTAAATTGGAGGGGTTTTTGTGTGTTATTCTATTGGGAAAATTGATGATCTGAGATAGGGCATTGTTGATGGAGAACACTTTAGCATCCCTACCTGCTTGATCGGTGAAACCAGAGAAGGGAATCCAATATGAGTTGTGGATACTGAAGTATCCACAACTTCAGTATCCAGGATGTATTCAGTATATCAGGATGACCTTGCGATTCGGGTACTTATGCTTCAGCCTGAGATTATCCCTTCAGGAATTCAAGTCCGTAGTAGCAAACTGCACGAGAAGCTTCAGTTACTGTTTGCGGATACGTTGCTGGAGGAGATCTGTGGTCGCTTCAAAGGTGGTGTTTGTGGCTGATATTTGCAGATATAAACTCGACTGAAATGTAATTGGACATCTGAAAGAAAAACCCGAGTAACATTATTAATCTTCTGCACTAACACGTGGTATAAAGAAAAAGATCAAAGATGACAATTCAGAAATGACTCAAAGGATGAAAATGTTTTACAAATTTTTTTAATGTTTTGAAAATTTTTTAATGGTTTGAAAATGTTTTAAAAATCTCATACCTGAAGAAAACAGTTTCTTTGATGATTCATGTCGTAAACGAAGGGAAGAATTTAATGCCCAGTTTCCTGATAAAATGCAACAGACTATTAAAACGAAAAGCCACTGCGAGTTTTACACGTGTCAAGAATTAGCATGCAACGTGTAATTTTAACATCGCCAGTTTATTTACTTTAGCGCCATCTATTAAACTGCTTCCTTGTAGAAATTGACCAAATTTATTGCAGAAAGCTTATTCTTCATTCGCAGTCAAATGTTCTTTAACTATAACGGATCGCTGGATAACAAATTTCAACTTTCTTTTTTTCTGAAAACATGCCGATGATCATTGCGTTTTATCAATATCAGATCGTAGCATAATATTTCTTAAAAAAATCAGTCAACAGTTTTAGCTATGTACACATCAAGTATATATATATATATATATATATATTATTATGGATTTATAATAATTCATGCTTTAAATAAATATTCCTTTAAAATTGATAGCAACTGATTTTTGAAATTGTTTGGTTTCATCACTCAACGAACATATTCCGTTCAATATCTTTTAAAAAAGATTTTTAATGTAATAATGCGAGAACTCATCAATATATTCTGTACAGAAGTTTTCTGTAGGAAAATTAGAGCACGAGCAAGACAATTACCATCATGTTTTGGGTGAAGATTATTTCTGCATGAATGTTTTTTAAAATATAGTGCTTCCTAAATATATCCTCAATGAATAGTGATTCTGAGCAATAGCCAGATTTCACTAATGTCAACAATCTGAGATCACATCGTATTCAATAAAGCAACAAACTCAACCAATTTGTTTCTAATACTCCTGGCATTTGTGTATAGACATAATAAATTACGACCTAGCCTATTCTTATAATTAGATATGCAATCTATTTGGTCTTGTTCTAGAATTTTCTCTTTTCTCTCCCCAGACATACCTAAAACGTCCGAAGGTAAATCATATTTTCCCACTCCTTTGTCACATTCATAACCGTGTTCGCAGACATTCATATCATATCGCGTTTGCATACCATAACTGAACGTTCACACACATTTTTCCCATTCCTCCCTTGATGAACTCATTTCCCTGACTCTCTGCATTGGGTTTCATACCAAGAAGTAATTTCTTCAGGCTTCTGATGCCAAATGAATTCAAGTGCAGGCCATCCCTCTTATAGAAGTTTTCTGCCATCAGACACACTCCACACATCTAAACACTCGCAGCCATATTTTCTAGACAGCCTGCACATGAAATCATTTGCTATCATCGCCCTCTTTACTAACTCAGTATTGTCATCTGGGTAGCAAACTTACAATTTTTACTCTCTCGCATTTCTTTCTCGCTTCTTTCAACAGACCTTTTATATCATTTCTCATATTATGTTTGTTCCCACTTAAATGTTTAGTACCTGCCTGAACCAGATAATTCTTTTACTTCAGTATAGAGAGTGGCAAACTGATTTTCTGAGCCGAATTCAAACTGAGATGTCGTAACGTTTAAACCCTTTTAAAGAAACGGACGATATTTTTCAAAATATGTAAAAGGATAAATATCGTCTATTAATCATAAAACCACCTTGTACACCTTTTCCAATTCTATAAGATGCCAGTCGAATATAAAAACAATTTCAGCAGAGTTAGTTGGTTGTTTATTTGAAAAATATATAATTGAGAAATAATAAAATGCTGAGTAACGTGATGGCTTTGCCTGTATATTTATCACTGGTAATCAATTTTTTTTTTTAAACGCTCGACTGATTTCTGAAATTCGTGTCTTAGTTCACCGGAAGATAAAAGTGAATAAAAGAAAAAAAAAAGTTACACACACGTTTCGATCACAGAATATTTGCTATTCTTGTTTCCAAATAATTTAGTGTGATCGATTAATGTTTGTAGCCCATTACTACCAGTTGTTTCATGTGGTAAAAATGCCGGCAACACAGTTACATTATGTCCTCTTTCCAGAGAAACCTACTTAACTAAATATGCTGAGTTCATTCATTTGTTGCCAATATCTAACTTTTCATCATAGTCGACAAGATATTTCTCCATAACTGGAATAATAATATAGTACTGCGATTGGCTTATTATATATTTCTTACTTTTTAAAATATTTTCAGTGGAAGGGGCTATTTCAAACTGGAAAGTTTGGCAAAGATTCCCTCAGAAATTCATCTGTGTGTTGGCAGAAAGAAAATGCTTTCTGGTGTTAGAAAGATATACCAGTAACAACAGTTTCGCAAATAGTTTAGGAATCACGCTCAAGGTAAGGAGACCGTTTAAAATGTCATTCTTTGCACTGGATTATTTTCATCTAATTATCGATTCTTTATAGGACATTTAAAAACACGATGTTTCTCTTTCAGATTCCATGAGTTCTTTCAACAGTACGTGTTATGCCGACAGAGGTCATCCGAGTCAAACGTCAAGCTGAAGTTGTCATTAAGAGATGTCAAGACGTAAAATAACCCCGTACAACTTCACCCAACAACTAGAGGTGATGAGAGAGAGAGAGAGAGATTTCCTCGAAGGATTTGACGCCAACATGATTCGAATTAGATGAGATATGGCAGTTTCGTTCAATCTGTTAAGGATCATGGTTGTAAATGATCGTATTGTTTTGTGCATTCTGTCGATCACTTTTAGTAATATAAATTTGATTATACAAAATACTTTATAAATAACCAAATATCGACACTGTCTCGACTTTCCACACACACACACACACACAAAATGAAATTTCATTAGATTTAATCAGATGTTGTTATAGAATGTGTGATGACACTGAGTAGTATTTCAAATTAAATATCAAGCCATGGTCTCCGTTTCAAATAAACGGATGGCATCGACTTTCCACAAAAAGTTTTCAGTTTCGCAAAACGCTTGACAAAGGAAGTCTTCCTGCAAAGTTTGCCATAGAGACATCTTAACTGCCTGTTCGCTCTGCACCTGCAAACGCACACGACAGTCCGGAAAAGCTTCTAATCTTAGACCTAAAAGGCTTCACTCACTTTCTTTGGGAATAAAAGCATCACAGTATTTATTCATTCATTCAAGGATGATGTTTGTTCTCTTTATGAATATTCCAAAATAAGCAACGAATATGATCAGGAAACAGCAAACCAACATCACCAAAATATAACTAAATATAACTGTTAAATAGTCCTTTTTACTTTCTTGCATAGAGCACACTTGATTTTTCTTTTCAATATCACTACATTTTGGATTAATTGTTTACAAGAATGCTTCCTTCTCCCTCTTAATATATATTCATTTAGACGTTTTCTACAAAACATGTAACAGAATTGTGTTTACTTTTTAGGCTCTCGTTTTGTGTCTCGAAAGATTCCTCAGAAGCCAACTAACCAACAGAAAACAAGGAAGAAATTCACATGCGAAATCTGTTCCCGCCAGTATTCCGAACGAATTTTTAACGACCATTTGAAAGTGCACGTGAAGAAAGAGCATTTCCAGTGCGAAGTTTGCCAGAAAAAGTTGTCAAGTTCACCTAACCTTAAACAGCACTTGAGGGTACACCAGGAGGTGCGAGAAACTTTCCAATGTGGCATTTGTTGGCACAAATTCATTTGGTGTTGGACAAGACAATCTTGTCCAACACCAAAAAATATTCTCCCACCGTTAAGTGGGAAAGGAATGTATTCAAATTACGGATTCTTATTTTAATTTTTATTGTTTCGTTTTTAGGGTTGTGAATGGGAAGTTTTACAGTCAGGAGTTCTGTGATGTGTGCTGTTATGCCTAAACGTGGTTACAAAAAGTTGCAAGAATTAGTTTTTGTATAAACAAGATTGTCTTTTTATTTTCTTAATGCATTCTTTAAAATATTTTAAAGTGGAAACATTAAAAGTGCAGACATTTTCGCAATTTTTATATAAAATATTTTCATTGTATTCCATTTGGCAGTTTAGATTACTTTTAACAAGTTTGTTACATAACTACTTTATTCTCTTTTGTTATTCTTAAGTTTTAATATCTTTCTTACGGAGACAATAATTCCTTACTTTGTTTAGATGAGAATATTATTTTTAAAGTGGTTGCAAAGTTTGTTTTCACGCGTTCTTTTTTTCATCCAATATTTTCAACAATGAAAAGAATTTACAGTGAACAGTTCTGTAATGTGTGCTGTAATAACATAAAATAAAATAAAATAAAATTTGAAATAAAAATTAATTTGTTTCTTATTTTCCTGTAACATAAGAACAAAGATAAAATTTATAGTAAGCAAATAAAGGTAATTTGCATACGTTATTTTAATAATCACATAATAATCGCATAAATGAGTTTAATAGTGATATTCTTAATCGCCATTTTAAATATTTTTAATTGTGAAGTTATTGTCTGTAAATTAGTATGTATTTTTAACCTCTTCGTGATTGTCAGAATTTCCTGGCAATAGCAATTTGGAATCTCTGACTTATGAATGACTGCAAGGTTATTCTTTGTTGTTCATACTCACTATATCGTATCATACTCAATATGTCATTATGTAACAAGTCTTTATGATGGATTAAAGGCTTAAGATAGTAACAAAAAGTTAGTGAAACCGTGTTCACAGACAATTGACTTCTGAAGAGTATCTGTTTTGAAAACAAAGTTTCGCCAATTTCGGAATGTTTAATAAAGTTTACAAATCCAGTTTAATAAAGTTGGCTACTTGACAAGGAGTTTATTTTAAAGCGACAGAAAGATCTTGTAATTTATGGATAAAAAAGAAATAAAAGAATAAGGATAAACTAGTGGGGGGGGTATGGCTGAGTAGTTATCTCTGCTCTTGATAGTTTGTGAATATCTCGAGGTGGTGAATGAATTTCGTCCGCCACCATCCTCCAGTGCTCCGATCCATACTCTACTTATACCAAATTTGTCTCTTCTCTAGAATAGGGGTTTCGAATTAATTAACAGAACTCATTGTTGAAAGTGTAATAGGAAAGGACGTGGTCAGTGAAGATTTAGGAACACTTATCGTCCTGCAAGACTGTGTGGATTATATTTCATTAAAAATAAACTTGTTTCATAGAAATATTAATTACTGAAATACAATAACTGTTATTATTTTATTTTATAAAATCTGTATTTTATTTTTGCAGAATTTATTTTATTATCCTCTTTATCTCATGAGAAATTTATTTTGTTTTCCAAGAAAATTAATTTTAAATATTGATTTGTGGAAAATGTTATACTCAAGTAATTATTTAGAGGGCCATAATGGACATGTTGAATATCTTATTTGTGTTTGTTTACTCCTTATCAATCTATTCGTTGGTAGGACAGCAGTTGTTTGCTACTTTGCTAGGGAAGTACACGTGGCCAGTTAGCCTGTTTTCAGGTATGAAAAAATCCGAGTTTCCGGGCAATAAAACCTTCTACCTCCGTCTGAGATGTACGAGCATTTCAAATTTTCATTTTCTGTAAAATGCTATACTAAACTAGTTATTTAGAAGTCCATAATGGAAATGCTGAATACCTTATTTATAAATAAATCCTGGTTGATGCTCCTTTTGGAATTCTGCTCTTTGACCTCCATCCATCAATTTCACTGCCAGAAACTAGTGAATATCTAAAAGACGTGGAAGAATGTCTAAGAGTTGTGGAATTAAAATCTCAGTTCGCTTCTGGAATTAAAAAAAAAAAAAAAACGTAGTGAACTGCGCCGCAGATGATCGGTAATGTCGGACCCACCTGGCAAATATTGATATTTCGAGTCAATAATGAAAGTTCTTTTCATTAGTTTTCATTAGTGACTCGAATCTATAAGATTCCATCGGACAATTTCATTGTTTAGACTTGGTATAAGCCACGATCTCACCGAGAGAAGTAGTAAGGTAGGTACTATGAACCAAATAGGGGTAGGGTAAATGGTGAGGCATGTGACGGTGGAAACGTGACGTCGCTGCCAGATTTTCACCCAGGAAAATTCCAAACATTCCATACTCATGACGTCACGATTCCTTATAGTGAGGTCACTATGAACCAAATAGGGGTAGGATAAATGGTGGGGAATGTGACAGCAGTAACGTGACATCATTGGTCGGACCCTATGAACCAGATCAAGTTCAAGATAAGATAAGGATTTGTGCTGTGATTGGTCGGACACTTTAAACCAAATAGGGGTATGGTAAATGGGGTAAGAGAAGTGACGTCAGTGTAATGGGTGTGTGTTGTTATCAGATGTAGATAAGCGATGTAATTTCTTAGTTGCAAATAAGTGACGTCATTGAGTTGAAGTGGAAAGGGAAGTTATTGTAGTTGGAAGGTGTAACTTCCTGCGTGCCATGGGTGGCATATTTGCGTGAGTATCTTGCTTTTGTTTGTTTTCAGTGGTGGTTTATGGGTAATGGTTTTAGTATGGAATTCTGGGTGATATTTAGGGTATGGAATGTTTGGAATTTCCTGGGAGACCAGCCATCATTGACGTTATCCTTTGTATATTTGGTTCGAGTGTGGAATTATGGGTAATTCTTAGAGCATGGAATTTTGGGATGTGGCAGTTTTGTCAGTGATGTGAGATGAGCTTTTTTTCACGTGTGGCATTATGGGTAATGATTAGAGATTTGAATTCTGGAAGAATATTTGGTCAATTGTTGGGGTATTTGTCTCGATTGTGGAACTATGGGAAATTATTTGTCAATATACCCGTAGATATTTTCTACAATAGTTAGTTACTGAATATCACTGGTGCCCTCCTCATCCCCCAAACACAGAAACACACTTTTTTTCTTTCATGTTTACATTTTCTAAAATAATTAACTATTGTGGCTATTTGTGAGTTCCAAAATTAGTGTTTCCGCATGTTCGAATTGAGTTTGTTTTTCTGTCACATTGTATTTTTCTTTGATAAATGCCACCTCCTCTTTTATTTGGTCTACATAAGTTGTAGGTTTGATAATTATTTATGTTTTATGCGTAAATTTCTGTGTCGTTTATTGCAACTTCCGTCAGTATTAGCGCATCTATGTTTATCATTGGTATAATTGATATAATTGGTATTATTGGTATAATTGAGCCGTGTTATCAATGTAAGCCAGTGTTGTTTTATACTTCGTTTTATATACTTTTCTTTTTTATACTTTTTTTATACTTTATAAATAATAATAATAATAATAATAATAATAATAATAATCCAGGAATCCGTGTATTCGTCTTTTATTAGTGTCGTTGCTTCAGGTTTTGTTGTTGGTTCTCAGCGAACAGACATAAACCTTATGAGGGTAGACTACACACAAAATATACACACCTTATATGTGTGCGTATTTTGTAAACGTCATCAAACGTTGGATGTAATATCAAACGTTTTCCACCTCCGAAAATTAATTACTTTAAGTGAAACTAATCGCCTAGTGTGAGACCACCGCTGCCTTGTGCCAGAGGTTATTCGACTGCGTCCAATAACCAAAGGGATAATTTTGTTCAATTTGATTGAACAGAATTATCAGCATGTTCTTGAATTATGAAAAGGACAAAGAAGATATCCCAAACAGATATATCATGTTTCTCTCATCCTACCTACAGAAACTCTACATATCTAATTCATAAACAGAATAAAACGTGGAATACGTCTTTAACTTAATTTTTCAACCGAAAACGTAGCATGGGTCTCGCACTAAACTGAATGCATTAAACTCCCACATAAATTACACAGCAATATCACCTCTCATAGCTGACAATCACCAAACAGCAATATGTAGTAAGACTCTAGTTAGCTGGTTCTCAGGACTAGATTTTTTGCTTGGAGAGTGTGGTGAATAAGAGAAATAGGTTGCCGGAGTCTGCTCTGGGTGCCATAGCTGTGAATGCGTTCAAAGCAAAGTATGATAGATGCTGCGCAAATGTTGGATATTGCTTGGCATGATAACCGGGGCCGCCTCCCCGCATGATTCTGAGAAGTCCATGGAGTACCCCATAGTAATAATAATATTAAACAGCGGTATGTTAGGAAATTCGTTGCCTGCTCATCGGTTTTTTCCTACAAATCAGTTAAAATATAACTGTTTGTTCATTATTTTTTCCCGGTTTTCCCTATTCTCTGTATAAATAGAATTGCTTTTCACTTTACGCTTGCGATTTAATAATCTTTAGTTTTCGGGCTCGCTTTTTTTTTTCCCCAATATGAACGCCTCACTGAACCATTTGTCTCGAGCAGGGATTAGTTGGGCCTTTGCAAATTACTGGTTTTCCCTTTCAGTCGTTTCTAACAGGTGACTTTGTATCCATTGCCCACAAAGTATTCCTGGTGAGAAGTTTACAGGGTAGTTCACCATTGCTTTCCCCAACCCTCCAATTTTATCCAGGTTCGAGACATGCGCATGGCTGTCACGTATTCATGACTGTAATTCCTGTGTGTTCACTGGGCCGATTTGCCTGTTCTAGAGAATGAAAATCCCGAGTTTACAGGTGAACCCCCCCCCATATCAGTATGAGACCGACTAACTCACCTTTAGTAGAAAGAGACCAGATAAAGTTTATTCACGTCACGGACGGGCTTTCGAACCAAAGAGACGTCGTCTATACTGACTGAGCTATGGAGGCCGCCCTTTGCAAAATCTGCCAACAATTTTTAAGCTTTTGCTTAAGGTACATTTGGAAATAATGATGACATCAAGGAAAGGTGTGCTGTAAAACTTGTGTTTACATGAATTCATATGGAACAACTTTTTTTTTTTTTGCAGGAATGCATATACTTCCTTGCAAAACCATCATCAGAAAAGATCCTCTCACTGTCAGTTACGAAAATCGAAACGATGCTAATCATTTGCAATTTTCAGTTATTGTTTAATCACCATGAGTTATCTTCAGCAGTCGATATTGTCGAATAGCATTGATATGTGCTTACCGATGTGTAGAACGCTTGTAGAAAATCTAATAACCAGCTGGTACTTACGTCCGGAGAAGACTCAAACATCTCTATATTCTTTCTTTCAAGGTTACACGGTGGTCAGCATTCATAGTGAAGGATTTATGGAGACACGACACACAAGTTGGAATAATTATTTTACTTATCATTAAGAAAGTAATATTCGACGTTTCGACCTCTGTATTGAGGTCATCATCATCAGGAAAACATACATTTGTACACAGGATACAAGCTACATGACACACTATACAAAAGCCTGTGAAATTGAGCCTTTTTAAGTATACCAAGAAATTGGAGGACTCATCTTCAACCCGTATAGCATCCAAAACGATCCTAAACAAAAGAAAATATAAATAACAGATGGCTTTAGAAATTGTTTAACGTAGTTCTGTTTTTTTTCCACTAGGGTAACTACTATAGGGACTAGGGTAAATGATTAACAAACATTTAGATTCATCTTACTTTTGTATAGTATAGTCTCATGCAGCTTGTATCGTGTACATATGATTGTTTTTCTGATGATGACCTCAATACAGCGGTGGAAACATCGAATGTTACTTTCTTAATGGTAAGTAAATTAATTATTCTAACTCTTGTGCTGTGTCTCCATGAATTCTTCACTATGAACCAAGTTTCTAAAGATAGGAAGAATAAGTCTCAATAAATCACCTGAAATAGATCAGTAGCCGAAATGAAATGCTAAATAGAATGAAATGTGTGTTTTTTTTATCTCTTCTCTTAATTTAGAATTTGGGATTGCTTTACGAACTTTAAATGAGCTATCCCCCAGCAGAGACGAGTGGCGTTCGAGCAGTCATTTGGACAATTCAGAAGTTTTAATCACTTCTTTCAAACGAAATGACCAGATCGA
Source organism: Typopeltis vanoorti (assembly GCF_054136105.1). Lineage (NCBI taxonomy): Eukaryota > Metazoa > Arthropoda > Arachnida > Uropygi > Thelyphonidae > Typopeltis > Typopeltis vanoorti. The sequence goes on from NC_143550.1 coordinate 161,436,910, forward strand.
CTCCAGGTTGAGACCAACAACCCCTTCGTTCATCAACAACAGACCAGAGTCCCAGGAAACAGTTGAGGAACAAGAGGGATTCTGAAAAGTCAGAAGGAATAAGTAACTCAAGGAACCAAATTACATTTAAATACATAACATTTATTGAAGAAGATATTCGTTATTTATGAAGTGTCTTAGCAATGCAAGTGTTCCAAAATATGTATACCTAACATCTAAATAGGATTACTGAAGAACTATAACTGAAGATAACGCATTTGTAGTGTTTAAATCATTACCATGAAAAGCAACATCTTGTATGAAAATGCTCATTAAATTTTATCCTACCACACGATTCATTCCTCTCTTCCATGAATAATACCGCTCCATCCAGTATACACTATTTGGAAAGAACCCAAAGGACAGTGTACTGTGAGACACAAACAGCTATGGCGCACATCAAAGGATCTCAGAGAATTTTGGACCATTCTTGCGATCAATGGGAATTTTGGATTATTCTTCCTGTAGGCATGTAATCAGGTCCCGTACTATTGTGGGGCTATGCCAATTTTGGAAGCTTTTTTTCCTCCCAGCAAAGGTCTTGTAGAGAGCTTTCGATTCTGGATATTAGTTTAATTATTAAAGAAATACATAATGATTACGAAATGCAGTATGGGAGGAGATGTTCCAAAGAAACAGAGGTACATGTGGAATTATGAAAGATGATGGCAAAATGCATAGAATGGTATCGTAATAATTTTTAAAAGGAATTAAAGAAATATAAAAGTGGTGGAGGTGAAATACGAAAATGATCAAATTCGAAGGATACTTACAGGGTGTTCGGGATAAATTTGACAGTTTCGTAAGGAAAAAGAAAATCTTCTTTGTATCTATTAAATTTAATGAATTGACAAAAAAACATTACAGGCAGAGTTAATTACAATACTATCAACAAGATTTACTCAAAATAACCACCATTAGCATCGATCACAGCTTCAATTCTGCTTCGGAACCTCGAACAAGCTGATGCTACAGTCTCCCTGGGAAGGGCCGCAAAAACTGTTTTAATTTTATCCATTAACTGGGCTTTTGTATTACTGGAAGTGCGATTGGTGTCTTTTTCAACTGCGCCCCATACAAAATAATCCATGGGGTTAAGGTCTGGGGAGTTTGGAGGCCAAACATTTGGACTGGTGAAGTCGTAGAAATTTTCAGACAACCATTTTTGACTTTTCCCAGAGGTGTGGCAAGGGGCCGAATCCTGCTGCCATACATACGGCCTACCATTGGCTACCCTTGTTATCCAGGGCTTGACTACAGTTAGCAACTCCACGAACAAAGCCCGAATTCCAATGCCAGGGTTCTTCAACACCTGTTCCTGCAGATTTGCGAGGAATTCTGCTGTACGAACGCAATCAGATCGTCTGCTAGGGATCTTTCTTCTTGCTACATCCTCGTAGTCACCATTGCAAGTCTCTAGTTCATGCCTGATTGTTTTTACTGTATTCAGGGAGCATTGGGCAGCAGTCGTAATATCCTTATTTTGATGGCGGGCACGAATCATCATGATACAAGTTATTCTCTTCCATGATTCAGGTGGGTTCCAGCTATCCATCCTTTCTGACATCTTGTATATGAATGAAGAAGGGTCCAAACTTTTAAATGAAGAGAAGTGTGTGTTAATACATGTAACTTACGGAAAAATATAATTAATTATAAATATGTCAAATTTGTCCCGAACACCCTGTATTTTTATTTAAGACTTTATATTATTGTTTAGAAATCTGTTGAACAATTGTACTTTTCGCAAAAAAAAGTTTTCATTTTCGAGAATTTTCAAGTGCCTGTATGTAATAAAACAATACTGGATATTAAAAGAAAAATTCTAATAATTTCATAATAATAATAATAATAAATCTATCAACTAAACATGGCATTAAGAAATAATAAATTCGAAACAACAATTTGAAATTAATATCAAAATGTGACCATCACTAACAATGACACTTTTTTTGGTGATTAACAAGACTCTGCTTGTACAAAAATTCTTTTGGGCATTCGCTACAGCGAAATGTTTCCCTCACATCCTTGTGTGTTTCCATATGCGTTTTAAGGTGGTGGGCGAACGTGAAATGTTTATTGCAAAGCTTACAACAGAAAAGGCTTTTCTTCACGTGAAGCTTCAGGTGTTGTCTGAGATAATCCTTCCTTGAGTATCTTTTAGGACAAATTTCACAGCGAAATCTTTTGCCTGGCTTGTTACTGGAATCCATCATCTCATCTGGGATCCTCTCGCGTGCAGAACCCGAATCTGAAGATGAAACATCATTTTGTGAGGAATCATTAATGAAATCAAGAACTTTTAAAAATCACAATATTTCAATATTTAAAGGGTTCGAACTTTTCCAATACGAGACCACGTTGGTTTCGTTTTTTAATCGTTTTTACGAGTTCAAACATGCTTTAATGAATGGACAGTTGCTGGGATAGACTACCTATATCTTTATTCTCCAATTGATTACTCTGTATTATACTCTAAACATTGTAACCCACAAGAACCGCCGAAATCTACACTTTGAATATTCTACAGCTGCTTAATAATCAAACAGTATTATTTAGATTCATGTAACCATATAGGACTGAGGTATTCTGGGGATCAAATCTCTTTGCTATCATAAGAACCCGACGATCATAAAGCACTCGTCACGGGTGCGTGGGCACATATTTATAATGCTCCCCCACAAAAAAAAAAAAAAAATAATAATAATAATTTGGAAAGGATAAAAATTTTATTGAATATTATTATCAAGAGAGGAAACAAGATGAGAGCAAAGAAAATTGAGTGTCAGTTCCCGTGTCCAACTGACTGCATTAAAAGTCGTTTTCAAGGTAATGATGATTCCTTTTGGTTGGAGAGACTTCGTAACTCAGTCGGTTTCGGCGATACCATTCGGTTAGAAACATCTGGGTTTGAATCCCATTTAGGAACCTTTAATCAGAGCTTTGCATCTGAAGCTGAGTTAGGCGATCTCATACAGGGATGGGCAGGGTTTTTCTTATCGGAAACTCGGGTTTTTCATCCTGCAAAGCTAGCAAACCGACCATTAGACAAAGCACAAATAACAGACATAATAACGCTGCTCACACTGCTTGAGTTGCTTCGGTCGTAGACCAAACCAAACCTTTTCGTTGGAAAGACCAGGGTTCGACTCTCGTATGGAACAAAAGTACTTTTCCTGTAAAAGTTAATTAGCCAGTATTGCGTAGATGTAACAGGTTGGATTTTACAGTAAATTCGCGTTTTTACGCCAAAAAATAGACAAACCATCGAGGGAATGCACGCAATTCACACCCAGGCATACTCCGATCATACGACGCGTTAGGTTCCAGACCACAGTCCTATAGCGAATTTCGTCGTAGTGAGAATAACCGCTTTGTTTCCCAAACTCGTAGATGCATGGAATTGGTTAAGAACGATTTTAAGCAGTCTTATATGGGCATAGATGATATGACAAAGCATTAGTTTACGTCAGTTACGGAAACGAAAATTTAGAACAATTTCACAAATCTAAATATTATTTTCAGTAGTTTGGCTTGAGGGAACAACACGCCAACCAGTTTGATCATCAGTGAACAGTGTAGACTTTACACCATTAAAAGATTTTCATTTTGTCAATAAGATTGTGACGTTTACGCATATCTATAGTATATTAAAATCGTAATAATAAAAAACTTCAGAACGTAACATTTAGTCCCAATTTAATTATTAATTGAAAGTCACCATATTTTGAAGTCTGAATTCCGTTCTTTCGAAATCATTTGAACCCACAATAATTCATAAACAGAATATCAAGATGCCTTCTTTCATATTATTATATATAAAGTAACTCTTATAGTAACTAATTAATATAACAAAAGAAGCAGTCATTTACCCCATTAATATTCTGGTGAGACAGAAACACAACACATTCGGTTGACATTTGATACTTTTTTACAGAGAAACGCTGTCCTCACCAATAATGGCTCCAATACATCAATAACAAACCCCCTTGAACTTCTGTTTCCAGTAGATAACGATGGACAACAAGGTGTTCGATGTGATTTGAATCCAGCAATGAAATTATTTTGATTATCTACAAAATGGACTACACAATCCTGCATGTTTCATTGATATTAATAACTGGTCGAAATCCCTAATCCTGATTGACGTTTCGCGCGTAGAACCACACTTTACTGTGTAGCCATTCGGAACTGAAAGACCTACGGAATACTCAATCTTTATTCCAGGAGTGTTACGTCCGTAGAAGTGTGTTCACGTGGCAAGGTTTTCTGTTCTGAGAATCGAAAAACCCGAGTTTACTGCTGAAAAACTCCTCTTCACTCGTATAAGACCGACTAGCTCACCTTTAGTCGAAAGAAACCAGATAAAAGTTCCTCACGTCATGGAAGGGAATCCAACCCAGGTTTCTCCGACCAAAGGGCTTCGTCTATACCGACTAGCACGGAGACTTGGTCAAAATTGAAAAATAAATTGAGCAAACGGTTTTCTAGACACAAAGATTAGGTTACTAAATTAGGTAGTAACGATGCACGTTTCAGACAGGAATGTCCTGTTCACGGTAGAGAAAAGGAAAGACAATTTACTATTCAACATTCGTAACTTTTTCTGTTTCACAAAGTTATTCTAAATTTTTTGTTTGGGTAATTGAACGTAACCGGAAACCCGCATGCTTTGTTTACGTCATTTACGCACACATGTAACGACCTAACAGTGCTATTAAACGAGTAGAACGAGAAGAGATTTATAAAAGCTTCAGTTAAAGTTCAGCTATATCGGATTGTGACGCTGGAAATTGGTTTTCTTCCTGCAAGAGAGGCAAACCAGCCAGACAGCACACACGCACACAGTTATCAGACAGAATGCCCGGCGCTCATAACTTTTGTTGCTTTTCCCGCAATCCCCAACAAGAACAAGACCATTGTAATGGTTATGAAGTTCCTAACCATCGTAATGGTGTCCAACCTTCCATCTCAACTAATCACATTTACTCATGACCGCATTTCTTGTAGACATTTCCCATAAGTCTTCTTGTTATTTATACGGATTTTATATTTTCCTTTTCAAAGTAATTACTTCGTCTCCAAAATATTCTTCTCTTCGGACTTTCGAAACTCCATTTCAATCTTTGATTCCATTTGTGGTTCTCCATTTCTTAGTAGTCGCCAAAACCTTGGACCACCTTTGCTATATTTCTCTTCAATATCCTTCCCGAAAAATTCCGAAATTTTGCATTTAGATTTCCTATATTTTTCTCTCCACTCTAAGATTATTACGAGATTGTACTCTACACCCGAATTACCAGGAACTTTCTGTTTTTTACTGACCGTTTCTTTAACCACCTGAAATCTTCACGTAGTTTTATTTTTCTATCTTTCAGGCAACTGCATTTAAGAATTTGTTATTACAAATAATGCAACAAATTAAGAAAAAAATGATCTTATTGATAAAGATGCTTGCTGTCTGTTTTTTTTTCCCAATAAATTTTAATGACTGGTATAAGCTACATAACTAGAACCTCAACACAACCTACAAAGAATATAGAGACTCTACTGGAGGGGGGGGGGGGAAGACAGATGACTGATCCATGTTCAATGTGCACGATCCTGTTGGATTCCATTAAGAGGTCTCCACCTAGATATTGACGGTAGTGTTGTATATATCTATGTGTATGTGTTGAGGGGTTACATATTCTTGCTTACTCATTCACATTCGAGTGTTTTTAAACTCTAAAATTCAAAATAAAAAGGAAACACTGTAACTGAACTCCACACCTATCTTGCCCACAGGTTCGTATCCCAGGATATCTCATACATAAATCTCTTAGGTAACTTAATAACACATTAAACCCATTAACAGATTCATCATAATCTTTTCAGGGATTTAGGCCCAGTGGCCGTTCATTAACAGATTGAATCTTCAAACTCTTCATAATCAAAATAAAAATCTTTAAATACATGAATGATTAAAAATAAAATCTGAAAATAAAAATCAACAAACCCCTTTTATTTCTGTGTACGGAATAGACGAGGCCGATTTTTTCCCTATCGACTTTTGGAGACTGGGGGAGTAGTACAGTCTCAACTGGCAGCCAATCACTAAATAGCTGGCCAACGACCATCACTAATTATACGTGGCCTCCGGTGAAGGGAGGCGGCTGAGAAGTGCTGCCATTTCGTGGTGCCTAATCCTAACACTATGTTTTACTGTTTGAAAATAATAAGGGTTCTACGGTCAATTTTCTTGAGTTAACGGGACGAAAAACCCGCCTGCCCATGCCTGAAATCGACTAATCAGGGGCCAGTCGGAAAAAGTAAAATTTCCTCTAGTTGGTGACTAGAATAGAACGCACGACGCTCTCTCTTTCTTTTCTCCTGGAGATCTAGCTTCGTGAACCACACACGTCAACTACTACTGAGCTACAGAGGTCTTAAAAAGATACAATAAATACATATATATAATATAATATAAAAACATCAAATTATCAATTTAACTACGCAAGCGCCATGTATTCTTCAAACACACAAACAAAAATAAAACACTTTCCACACATCCTTCCATCAATTACATAAACCAACAGATATTGTCGTATATATAAAGATGACCACAAATTGAACAAGATGACCAAAATTAATGATAACGGTAACTTCACACCCATCTCTTTATACAAGGATATCGTCTTTTTCATTTCTAATTTCTGTTCACTCTTTATGTAGAAGACACAAACTCCACAATTTTTCTCCTGCTGTGTTTCTTTTCAACTCCCAGAACAACTGAACATTTAGCGTCGTTCCATAACTTTCTTTTTACTTCAGTGCATGCTCGGAAACTGATTACAGTCACTTCCGCTACAATCCACTATTGTGCACCGCCATTACTGCTTTCAGCGTTGGAAGTGTAACGACGATAGTGCAGAAAAGTTTATTTAATTTGATATTCAAAATTGTAGAGGACAAGCATATGATGACGTTGCTGTGATGGCCGTTGGAGTTCAGAGATGCATCAAAGAAATTAATGGAAAAGCAGAATTTGTCGTGTGCACAAATCACTCGCTGAATTGGGTGGGTGTACATTCAGTTTCTGTGAATTGTTACCTTTTTTGGAACTGTGGAGCGTTTGTTCATGTTTTTTTCTTCCCCAACCCGTCGCAGGGATATTCTGATCAAAATCACTGATCAAAGTGTCAGGCGTGTAGTAGAAACTCGGTGGAGTGCACGGGGAGATGCTGTGAGCGTTGTAAAAAAATTACTCGAAACTCTTAAGTGCTGTAGAACAGTGCTTCCCAAACTTCTAGATGTCAGGGCCCCCTTTGCAAAATTTAAAATGTTTCACGGCCCCCCCCCTCGAAAAAAAATCGTAATAGAGATATTATTATAATATTTATTGTATTTATATTTAATACAAAACATACACAGCGAATATCGCAAAAATCAAATGCATATATTACATTTTTTGCCTCTTACCGTTTGGTTCTGAAGACGATGCGGGCTGTTCTGGTAAAATATGAAATACTGTCCTTTTTTTTTTTTTTTTTTTTTTTTTTTGGAGTCTGTTTCTGCTTCTTCTGATTGTTCGCGGGAATTTTTTTTTATTTTTTATCAGCCACTTATCCATCTCAGGGTTAAACTTTTTCACGTAGAATAGATCAAATAATATCACCACTTACCGATACTGGCACACCACAGACTGATAACATGAAATTAGTGAATATTACCTGAATAAGGGAATCCCCGGACCAGAAACATTTTTCTCTTTTGTGACTTTTCTCCCTTTACGGTAATTAAGCCTAACTCGAAACAGACAGCAAAGGCAGGTTATTAAAACGTGCATATGATTGGTGCGGTATTAACAAAAGATCGCGCAACCGAAAAATAAAAGCATAGCTGACAATTGAGTTGAAATGCTAACTCTCTTCAACCGAATTCCATAAACTGCCATAACATTCATTATATATATATATATATATATATATATGTTAAAAATACCAAGCAATTTTAAACCTGGTTTTACTCCATTTCCCAAGAAACTTGGGAAATGGAGTAAAACCAGGTTTAAAATTGCTTGGTATTTTTAACATTTACTATACCCAAGGTAAAATAGTTTCTACATATATATATATATATATATATATTACTTAGTTTTAACACTTTTACGAATTTTAACACGTTCGGTTGAATTTTATTGCTGCCTTGGGAAATGGAACTCGCACACATCTAATTAATAACAATCGTTTTTAGTTAGATACTGTGTTTGTCCATGCAACATATGGTTTTGTTTCAGTCTATACAGCATAGTTTCTGTATGAGGGGACATGTGATTCATTAATTAGTGTGTTTTTATCCCAGTTGTCTCTAATTGCACTGTTTGTTGAGAAATATATTACACAGACTCCTCATACCTTATTCACTGGCATAATAAAAGTACTTGTTTTTATTGCCTCTGCAGTATAGTGGCTGTTAGGGAGGGCATGTTGTTTACCACTGCAAGCCAGTTAATATCTCCCCACATGAACTTGTTTAAGCTTTTTTTTTTTTTTTCATGTGTGAAGTATATGCGAAACTTTTATTGGTAACAGAAAACTAGCTCGGATGACAGTGATAATATAAAAAGAGTTTTGATATGTATATAAAGTCAACATCAACAGTCTCTGATTACGAAGGCGTGATGAAAGGGACAGGAAGATTTGGAGCTTCCCTGGAGAGCATTCGAAGTAAATACAATTAGCCACTGCTTTGAAATGAAACATATCAATAAGCAATATTTACTAATATTCATTAAGCGCCGAAATACGCAGGAAGCAAAGTTTGTGAACGTACACCAATGTGTGAATTTTTCCATTAAAATATAAAAAATAGCAAAAAATAAATAATAAAAGTCAAATACGTTTGTTTTAAAATAAAAAAATCTACTTAGTCTTAAAACATTTTAAATTTGTTTTCATTATTTCACGACCCCCTCAACAAAACCTACGGTCCCCAAGGGGGCCGCGGCTCACAGTTTGGGAAGCGCTGCTGTAGAACATTTAGCTGGTGAAGAAGAAAACAGAATTACGTGGGCAGATGCTGGCGTGCTGCTTGTTGCGTTATAATCGTTACGCGTTGGGAATCCGTTCTTCTAGAAATGAACGACACATTGGTCTACCTCCAAACCAGATGATTGAATATTCAACAATGTGACATAATATTCGAAGCTTTAAAAGCATTTTTAACTGAAAATTAGTACAAATTAGTTAACAATTCAGTAGCATACGTCAAAGAAATTTGTGATGATCTGGGGATAGTCATGGATCGTCGGTGTAGAAAGAACTCATGGCAGGTATAGAATCATCACGAGATGCTGAATTATCATAAGAGACTGAGTTGAGGGAAGAAATGTTTTCTTCACTGGGCAGAGTGATCCATAAAATCACAATCACTTCAACAGCTTCAAGTTCTTGCTCAAAATATGCCTTCTTTACTTCATTGAACCTTTTGAATGATAAATACGAACGTCATATAAATTATGATCACGATGCCATTAATAAAGAAGAGATCCTCGTTGAGAGAAAAAAATACTTCAGAGTTTCATTTCTGTTGCTGCTATGCAAGACGAAACAAAGACGTGGAAGGACGAGACCTTTGAACTTTTGCAGTTTATTCTAAGATACAGTGTCGAGAACTCAGTTTCAAATATTGTAATATTACTGCGAATTTTTTTCGCAATTGCTGTGAAATGAGTGAAGAAATAGACTTCGAAATGTCATTTGCTAACAGAAAGGCATGATGTTGGAATTAACGTTTTACTCAAAAATAAATATAGTGTTTTAATTTATTTCCGTATACGTCGTTTTGACTTTTTGTAGTATTTTTGGTGTGTATTGAGAGGGGCGGCAAAAACTCTAGCTACGCCACTGATGGTATGCATTTGAATAATACGAAATACGATTCAGATAATATGAAATATTGCTTAAGAAAAAGAAAGCATTTGAAGGATGAAACTTTTATTCTTTTCCTGCAGAGCTTGCCTTTTTAGGAAATCTATTCAAACTTCATCGAAAAGGACGACTTTGGTTCTCAAATTACATTTAATCTGAAATCAGAATTGGATTGAAGTTGGAAAATTGTGATTTTGAACTTTATATTTGTACTGCTTCGCCAACGCACTTTTTGTACCAATAAGGAAAATATATCTCAAAAAATCGTTAAATATTTTTTTATTTAAAAGAATAGGGTAAGATCTACCATAAGTTACAACTTTATTTTTAATGCAAATGACCATCAACTCTAAACGATTTCCTTGTGGAACTTATAAAATTAACAGATGGCTGCAAACTTACTACGTTATACATCGACAAACAGCGAATATTTATAGTTTCAACATATCAACATTAAAAATTCATATCTGCTACTCAATAGTAAAACTAAATATAGGCACAATTAAGTTGAAAATAATATTAAATGTAACTCATAAAATTCAAATAAGAACTTAAAAAAAAGAAACAATTAGAACTCTTTGCTCGGTTTTCTTTTCTAAGAGTGCGAAAATGCTTTCTGATGACGAACAAGATGGCCCTTCCGTGTGTATTCACACAAGCACGTGTTACAGCGAAATTTTTCTCGTACATCCATGTGTATTGTTGAATGTCTTCTGAGGTTTGCACCTCTCGAGAAATCTTTCTGGCAAATTTCGCAGCGGAAAAGATCTTTCTTCACGTGCAGCTTCAAGTGTTGTCTGAGATCATACTTGCTTGAATATCTTCGAGGACAAATTTCGCAACGAAAGACCGCTTTTGACCTCTGCTTGGGATCAGCTGTTTCGTGAGGCATTCCTTGAAGTACAAAATGAAAACCAAAAGTGAGACATGATCACGTCATAAACAACGTATTTACAAACAAGTTTGTTTTCACAGGATAAGAAGGGGAAACATAATTCTCAAACAATTTAAAAAAAAATCACTCTCTTAATTTAATATCTACAGCATTTAGCCATTTAACGTTCAACACAAAGTGCTACTTTTAGCTGATCAAGTTCATTGCACAAGAAACCAATATATATTCACGATAAATAATCGCCCACTTACAAAATTATCATCAATCCTTTCTCAAATAAAAAAAAAACATTTCCAGTTTTTTGAGATCCTGATATTGCAGAAAGAAAGAAAGAAAAGTAAACCAATGGAAGAAAGTAGTAAACACCACATTGTTTATCAATATGAACATTGAGTTTCTTCTTTTACAACATCTGATGTGAAGATCAAACTGAACACCAGTCGACAATATCCATTACGATCTCCGCATTAAATCATGTAAAAGAGGATATCACAATGTATAATACGCTTGTTGGTGTAAAGTTTAGAAAATACTGGATTTTAAACTACACTGCAAGTTGAAATTCAATACACTCTAAATTTCCGCTAGAGGAGCGTATAAAATATTTTTTCAAAACTCTTCACAAAATGAAATTTGTAACGACAGTTCCAGAAATCATTGGAAAGCATAATTTTTTGAAATCAAAATTTTATGTCAAAGTTGGGTATATAATCATGTGAACAATTCAAGCTTACAAGCAGTAGATAAAACTTTGGGTGAAACTTTAGAAACGCGAAAATGTCATCCATTCGGCTTCGAGAGTTGACTCAGAGATGTGTTACTTTTGTAAGTGCGGTCACAAATTTCGCAGAGTTTTTCCTTCTTCTTTTGAGGGTCACGATGTGTAGTTCCTCTCTTGGAAGGACAGCACCGAACCTAAAAGCAAAACAAAAGTAATTAATTGCTTAAGAATTTGTACAGTAGAATTCCCTAGAGGCATGTCTGATTTGAATAAAGGACTAGAAAATTAGAGGAGAGGCAGTGACATTTATTTGGAGAATTATTTCACTGTTGAAATCTCCTTTCATTGGTTATGAGCATTTATTTCACATACATTTATTAGTTTAAATTATACAAAATTATGTATAAATACTTTATACAATTTTGTCATGGGCGGAATCGACTGAATGTAAATCGAAAACGTTCAAAAAAACTTAATATCTCAAGTAATCTCATCACCGTCTAAACCTTCTAAAAGAAACGAAACTCGTGATCCCAGCTGTTTAAGTTGTAAAACCATTTTTTTTTTCAGTTTGGGGGAGTGAAGATAATTGAACATCATTACCACTAAGGAAAGAAAGGCAAATTTCCGATAATTCATGAAAATGTAGAATTAAATTAATAAGACAAAGAGAGATTTTCTTACTTAACTAATGAGCACTTTAATGGTGTGCTTTTTTCGAATAATCTTTAACTGCGAGAAATATTTTTAATAACTTACAATTCCCATGCTTCGTTTTTTCTATTAACCATCGTTTTTCCCTTATTGAAATTTCAAATGTGTAAACTGGGAATCATATAATTCATTAGTTACGACATATGGCAGGGGTCTTCAACCTTTAAAACAGTGCGGGCAGCATTAAAAATTTCAATGAAGCCCGCGGGCCACTAAGCTATACTGCGGTATTTAGAACTGTAAGACGTTTTCCAGATTCACAAGGAACGATGTGCATTTGATACTTTAGATAAAATCCTATAAAAATTAAAAAAAAAAAAAACTCATCTTTAAAAGCGTAGGTAGGAGTCGGGTTCATGATAACTAAATACAATCAATACTTGAAAAAAGATAATTTAATGAAGAAAGCATTCATTTTTTACAATGTCAATGGGCAACTTGGCAATGTTTATCCTTGACCAGCCTGTCAATGTTGGTATCAATGTTGGAATCCGCTATGCGCAGAGTATTCTCGAGATGTTTGTCCGTAATCTGAGTTCTAGTCTTGGACTTCACATGCTTCATTCTGGAGAAGAACTGCTCACATAAGTATGTGCTTCCTAACAAAGTGCACATCTTCAAAACAAGCCGGCGAAGATTGGGGAATGCGTCCTCAGAAATGTAGTCTTTGTAAAATGTAAGCAAGGGCACATTGAGTAATTTTTCTCTCAAAGAAGAGTTGTTTTGGAGTTCAAGCAGCTCCATTTGTATTGAGCCTGGCATTTCGGCAGCATTGACACTGAATGGCATTGAAAATAAATCTAAAGAAGACTGTTCGTTACGAAAATCACTAAATCTCTCTTCGAACTCACTTCACAACACGGCTAATTTTTTAGCGTATTCTTCAAGAAACGAACAGTTGGCCTCAGCGAGAGCTGAAAATGAGGTAAGTCTTTTTTTTCGAGTTGTGCTTCCCAAAGTTTGAGCTTGGTCACAAAAGCTTTGATGTGGTCAAACAGAATGTGCCGCTCTATTTGATGCGATCAAACAAAGCGGCTACATTCCAAAGTGATCTTTGGAATGTAGCCGCGTATTTAGGTCATTCATATGCAAAGAGATGTCGGTCACAAAGGCAAAGATTTAATTCTGCAATCGGATTCCCCTTGGTTTGCATTAACTGCTGTGTTTCGCTCCTTAAGTCAAAGACTCTTTTAAGAATCTTCCCTCTGCTCAACCAACGCAGGTCACTATAATAAACCACATCGTCGTGATCCGCTTCGCACTCTTGTATGAAATAATCTTGGAATTGACGATGATTCAATCCTCTTGCCCTAATAATGTTGACGACAGTCACAATAACTTTCACGACATTTTCAAATCCAATTGTTTTCGCGCACAAATTCTCCTGCTGGATTAAACAGTGGTAATGGACGAAATCGTTTAATTTTGGTTCCGGTTCTTTCCGTAACAGCGCACTTCGTTCTTTCCAACCATAGCAGGGGCACCATCAGTTACCACACCCTCGAGGTTGGTTAAGCTGAGGTCGAAACGGTGGAGCGTTTCTTGGCGGCTTCAAGAATATCAGTGCTTTTCGTCGTTCCCTTCATAAGTACGAGCGCTAGCAGTTCCTCTGTCACATTGAATTGTTGATCAATGCCACGGACAAAGATAGCCAGTTGTGCTTTATTTTTCACATCTGTGCTCTCATCTAAGGCAAGTGGATATGACGTAAATTCTGACGACCGATTTTTTAAAGTTCCTTCAATGTCATTGGCAAGTTCTTTGACTCGTCGTGCTACAGTTACCCCGGACAAACTCGGTTTTTTAAACACTTCCTTATTATTTGGGCACAGAATATCCCCAGCAGAAATAAGACACTCTTTGAGAAACTCGCCTCCAAGAAGGATTCTGATTTTTTAGCAATGTTTTCAGCTATTACATAACTTACTTTGACGCACGCTTCGCTCTCTTCCCTCTACCTATTAAACGTACCCTGCAGACATCTTAAATCAATTCGGAGACGGTTCACTTTGTCCACACGAAGTCGCTCTTGAAGGTGATCGAAATGGGACGCATGCTTTGTCTCATAGTGTCCCTTCATATGGTATTCTTCGGAAACTGACACTGACTCACGAGAAATTAAACACACTGGCTTATCGTCGATCGGCACAAAAAAGTACAAATTGGTCCACTTTTCATTAAAAACCTGACAAGAATCACTTGATTTACGCTTTTTAGACGCATAGTGATGGAATGTAAACCCTAAAAATGATCCAAAATGGCCGTGTAACGGTTATTATCCACTGAATATGTCCCACAGTATGAAAAGTCAGGCAATATAAAACCATAATAGGCTATGGCTGACAAGACAAACCTGCGTGCACTTATACACGAATATCACACTCTTCACGACTAACGGACTGACTGTGGATGAGATCCTCTTGTATTTATATGAAAATAACGAAGTATCGAAAACCTTCGAGATGTATCTGGAAGGCACTAAACAGCACACTCGAACGAACTATTGCTTCACCCATCTACCTGAGACGATAGTACTAGTACTCAAGTACCGCTTGGCGCTGGTAGTTGGCTGAGGAAGCATTTCTATTTAATATTCATTTTTATAGGATTTTATGTAAAGTACCCAATGCACAGCGTTCCTTGTGAATCTGGAAAGCATCTTACAATTTTAAATACCGCAGTACAGCTTAGTGGCTATACGCGGGGTTCGTTGAAATTATTTTTTATTTAATCGCGTTTTAATGTTAAGTAGTTATTTTTTCGAACTGGCCGGCAAGACACGGCAAAGAGCTCCGCGGGCCATGCGTCGAAACCCCTGACATATGGTATCTCACCTGAAATTAATTTAATGGCTATTAATCCCTATAATAAAGTTGCACGTGCTGGTCACGTTTTCAAGCAACGTTTTATAAATTAATTAATTTTTTCAGAAATGCTCTACTTGGCTGATACTGAAGCCGAGTTACAAACAAAGTTACAAAATTTATTTAAAAAACACTGGTTAACCAATGTAAAATAAACGCAGTTTATTAAAACTAATTAAACGAAAGTAAATAAGAAACTAGCGTCAAGAACGTCTATAACCAATACTGAATATGCTAATAGAGAATGCTGAGCTGCTGATTTAGATTGGCATTTGGAAGAAAAATCCTTTGGCTGAAAAGAAATACGAATGCTGCCTATGACTCAACACTAACGAGATAAAACGGAGGGGGAGGGTACGCGTGTAATGTTTGCTACGTCTGTGTTCTATGCAAGGGTCTTATTTTATTCCTATAGTAACATCGTAATCTCCGTACAGTGAACAAATATTTAGCACGGTCTTCCATTGGGAAGAAATAGTCGCTAATGAGTTTTATTTTATTCTGAACACTGCAGACAATTAAATATGTATATAAATTCAACCAGTTATGACAGTTAGAGAACATTATTACATCGGCATTAAAATAGTATGAATGATCAAGGAGTCGATGACACGCAAGTTTCAGATATATTAAGATAAGCGATATGCATTTATTGTAATCACATCCACCGGTTGGATAAAGGCATACATATTTGGTCATTTTTAATTTCATAGCAACTATTATACTATAAAATTATTACACATAACAATTTTATTATCGTTAATAACCTTAACACTAAGGTCATTAACGATAATTAATTATGTAAGTTTTCCATATAGTACTATCATAATAACCTGCACACCATTTGAGGGAACGTGTCAGGAATCCTAGTGTTAACACTAAGATTTCAACTTTTTATGAACGAGAATTTTCAGTTATTTAGAAATAAAGTATACTTCATTACCTGATGTACACTAAACTGTGCATTTATAACTACTAAAAACCAGAGAGAAATTCATTCTTACGAATATCGCTGAAAGTAATCTGAACAAAATATACACGAAAAGTTCGTTAATTAACGCTGATGTCGTTAAGCCTTTAAGAATATCATATTTTGTATACTGCGCGCGCCATCTCACGGAATATTGTTGAAAATAAATTTTATTAAAGAAAAAAAAATATCACATTTCTGTAAATAAATAAAAATGCCGATTTCGGAATTTAAAATTTCTCTTGCTATGATGCTCCGAAATGCTAGATAAAGTTAAAAGGCCTCACCTATTCCTTATAAGGGAATAAAATGCGTAAACTAATTTATTTTTTTATGAAGCTCTGAAGTATATTGAATAAGGCAAGGAAATTTGTGCTTAATCCTTCTCATTAGACCATAATTCTGTTAAATACTAAAGTGCTTAATGAATTCGACTCTTTTTCTGCTTATTACAGTGTTGGTCTGTTGTAGTTTAGTTTCTCTCAGGTAAGCAATCTTGCTTTTTGAAAATATTTGGAAAATATATTTCTTAATTTTTGCGTACATAGAGAAATTACTTTCCGTAACAAGACATTTTCACGGAACTGCTGAGATACGTTAGAAGAGCCTCTGTAGCCCAGAATGGAAGAAAGAAAGCATTGTGTCTTTGGAGAGAAAGACCTGACTGCGAATTCCGTATAGAAAGCGACGAATATTGAAAGAGACATTTCAATAGTTGTTTAGCTATAGCTCATATGAAGTGGCATTGTATTACTTTCGAAAACTTGAATTTTACTCTACTGAAAAGAAAAAAAGAAAGAAAAAAGAAATGAAGAAAAAAAGAACAATCACTGGCAGTTATCAGACATTAGAGATACCGACCAATCTTCATTGCTGCGGCAGTAATTCGAATTTCTTCTAATGAGTTAGGAAAGAGTTCTATAAACGCCCCCTAGTTAGAATTAGAAAAAATACGACCTTCTTTTCGAATGGAAAAAACGTTTGATTCTTGTCCTCACCACAGGAATCTTTATAAGTCGTTTAAAAACGAAATTGATTTAGCCAACTTCATACGGATGCAGCATGATTTTTATCTCTCAAACTCGGGATTTTCCTTCGCACATTCAAATCTGCCAAACAACACGCACTCAATTAATAAGCTATTGGTCACGGTGGACATATTTCGTAGGACGGTAAATTATACAATATATCATTTTCAGCTATGCGTATTTCAGGATCATGCAGTGTGGATGACAGATTATACAACATGTAGATGGCGTGTTCTCTCACGATGAGTCCATGCACTGCTTGAGATGCATAATAATAATAATAACCTCATCTCATCTCATCTTCCATTTACCCTCTTTTATCTTGCGGTGAGGAGGGTTTATTGATCAACGGACCTCAAACCGTTCACAGGCTAAGTTGGGCAGCCCTACGCCCTGTGTATACTAAGTCTGTAGTGTTGGGTTCTCAAGGAAGGTTTGCCTGCTTTGCCGGATGAAAAAACCCAGGATAAACTGGGGAAAAAACCCTACTCTCCACACCCAAGACCGGCTAATTTGG
Source organism: Typopeltis vanoorti (assembly GCF_054136105.1). NCBI lineage: Eukaryota > Metazoa > Arthropoda > Arachnida > Uropygi > Thelyphonidae > Typopeltis > Typopeltis vanoorti. The sequence continues at coordinate 161,454,569 of NC_143550.1, forward strand.
CTATGGAAGATCCTTCAGCTCCTGACGTCGTCGACGGGATTTCGAACCTACGACACTCCTTCCCAGGCAAATGGTTGCGAAGCGCACAGCCACAAGGCTAACCGCGCAGAGGATAGGAACAGGAACAGGAGTGTTGCTGTTCCTTTATTTTTTTGAAAGCCATATTGTGTTTTGGGTATGATTTGAAATTTTTCAACGTATGTGGAGAGTTTCTGATGTACAATGCGCTCCATGATTTGGTTGATTACAGGCAGCATGGCGATGGGTCTGTAATTACTTATTATGTTTCTTTTCCCATGTTTGTATATGGGTGTGATTAATGCAGTCTTCAGTGTTTCAGGTATGTGTCCCGTTTCGAAGATTTTATTTAACAGTTTTTGTATAACTGGAAGTAGGTCGGTTGAGTGTTTCTTGATGTCTTTTCGTCTGATTCCGTCTATCCCCGGTCCTTTGTTAGGATTAATTTGTTGAATTACCAGTGATAGTTCTTCTTTTGTTACTGTGGGGAACCACATCGACTGGGTTGCTCGTGGACCTAGTGGAGAATGTTCGTTTGTGTGAGGAAAGGTTGTTTCTTGTAGCTTTTGGACAGAGTTCACGCAGTGCTGATTAAAGTTGTTTGCCAACTGTTTGAGGGATTTAGGGTCGCAGGCAAAGCTGTGTTTTATTGTTTCTGTGGCAGTGGTTCTGTGTATATTGTCCAGCATTTCATTAATCAGGTGCCAGGTTTCCTTTATGTCATTCAGTGCTGTTGTTAATTTGTTGCTGTAATAGTTTCTTTTTGCCGTTCGAATCTGGGTTGTTAGGAGATTCCGTTTTCTTTTGTATTCAGCTTTTAAAGCGATATTGTTCGGCGACTTCTTAAGTTGTTTCCATAGGGCATCTTTTCTTTGTATGTCTGTTAGTATGTTGTCTGTTATCCATGGATTTTGTTTCGTTTGGGGGCGTATTTTTATTTTTGTTAATGCTTTGTTATATATTTTGTTAAATGCAAGTTTAAGATTATTATATATAGTTTCAGCAGAGTCTAAGGATGCTATCTGCATCCAGTCTGTTTTTCTGATTTCATCGTTTACTATTGTTTCGTTTAGAATGCTATAATACTGTTTTGTAGTCTCAGTGATTTTTGTGGGTTCTGGTTCAGTGCATAACTGTAATGCTGTGAAATAATGGTCTGCCAGTTTGCATGTTATGACGGCTGCTGTGTGGCTGTTTGGAGGGGCCCTTATATTTATATGATCAATGCAGGTTGAGGTTGTTGTGTTTCCGACCATCTCTTCTCGTGTATACGACTGTATGGATGGGGTTATGTTATATGCCGATAATAGGTCTAGGAATTGTTCTGTGTTGTTATTGATGTTCCTAATGTTTATATTAATGTCTCCTATTATTATCAAGTATTTTGAGGTGCCTACTTTCGTGGCTGAAAGCCATCTGTTTAGTTCTTCTAGGAATTTTATGGTGCTTAAGTTGGGTGGTCTGTATATTGCGTTTAATATCAGGGAGTTTTCTTGTTTGATGTTTTTAATTTCGATGCATATGTTTTCTGCGTATTGTAATTTATAGTTTATTTCTGTTACTTCTAGTTTATGTTTGGTAAATATTATTATACCACCGCCTCGTTTTGTTTGTCTGCAGTGTTTGTGTTGTTGGAAGTGTGGCATTTGGTAGGTGGATGCCTCTTCGTTTGTCGTAGATACTTCAGTCAGTATTAAAATGTCTATTTCGTCTATATATTCCTTCAGATAAGCTTGCAGGGTCAGCCAGTATTTTTGAATGCTTCTGATGTTGATGTGGAGAATTGATAGTCCTTTTTTGGGGATTGTCAGATGTTTCCATTCTGATATTGATTTCAGAATGTGGCAATTATCATGTTCCGGGGTGATTACGTCTGCTTGATGGTGTGCATTCATGTTGGTTAGGGTGCTGGTCCTTCTTTACGAGTTGTCAATGTTCCTTTCAATGTGACAGCCTGTTGAGGTCATCTACGGATTTTATTTCGATTGGTTTTGCGTCTTGTGTCTTTCTAAGGAATATTTTGCTGTCTCTTATCCATATAAACTGGTAATTGTTTTCTGTTTTTACTTTCCTTGCTTGGTAGAATATTTTCTGATAATATGGCGTTAGTTATTCGGACAAGTATATTGGGGGTATTGTCCTGGTCTCCTTTCAGATCCTTTACTACTGGATTTTTAATCCTGCTAGCTTTTATAAGTGTAGTTTTTGTTAGGCTGTTGGTGAGTCGCACTACGACGGGAGAAGGACGGGTATTATTTTCTCTTTTCATTTTTTGTGGTAACCGATGCACTGACTGGATGTCTCTTGATTCAATTGGAGAGCCGATTTTTTTGGCTTAGTTGTATTACAGTTTCTCTTAGATGTTCCGTAGCTATTTCTGGGAGACCATTTATGAGGAGGTCATTTTTGTGCTGCTGTTGGTTTGAGAGCTCGTACTGTTGCTTTAGAGAGTTTAGTTTTTGCGGTAGGTCCGTTGTCTCTTTAATTAAGTTATGCTGTCTTTCAGTTAGCTCTTTGACGCAGTTTTTAATTTCTCTAACGGTCTGTAACATACCTTCTATCGAGTTATTATTAAATTTAATAAATTCCTCATATTGTGTATGGGTGTGATTAATAATAATAATAATAATAATAATAATAATAATAATAATAATAATAATAATAATAATAATAATAATAATAATAATAATAATAATAATAATAATAATTATTATTATTATTATTATTATTATTATTATTATTATTATTATTATTATTATTATAAACAGACACTATGGTTCCCAACCATAAAAGAAGCAGAACTTCTCTCAGCAATACATCAAATCAAACCAAACAAAGGCCCAGAAATAGATGGTATCATACCTAAAGATATAAAGCAACATGCAACTAGTTTAACTCCTATCCTACTAAAACTAATAAACAAAATATTTAAAACAGGACACATACCAAGTATGTAAAGACCGCCATAATCACACCCATATACAAACAAGTAAAAAGAAATTTAATCAGCAATTACAGACAAATAGCAACATTACCAATTATCAATCAAATTATGGAGCGGATCATACAGAAGAAACTCACAGCATACACTGAGATCTTTCATATTATCCCCAAAACACAATATAGTTTTCAGAAAAATAAGGGAACAACATCTCTCTTGGAAAACTTTAAAGACGGGCCTCTTCACAGGTGGTTTACAAATGATCTCCAAAATAGAAAGCATATCATACGTATCGGATCAAACCGAAGCAGAGATCTACCAGTAACCTGTGGAGTGCCACAGGGAGCTGTACTCTCCCCAACTCTATTCAACATTTACACGCACGATATTAATCAGTTACCACTCAAAGGTAAGATATTCCAATACGCAGACGATACACCAATAATATCCATCCATAATAATGCAAGCATAGCTCAAACAAATATGCAAAATGATATAAATCTGATCATAGACTGGCTCACGAAAAACTCAATACACCTAAACTCAGAAAAGACAAAATTAATGATATTCAGAAATCCACTGACTCGACCAATTGATAACAAATATATAACCATCCGACATCCACTTTCCAACATAAAAAACACACAGAACAGCAAAACCACTACAATCACTCAGGTTGAAACAATACGATACCTTGGAATTTACTTCGATGCAGATATGAACTGGAATAGCCGTATAAACCATCTACATAACAAACTCCAAACAATAAGTGGCAAACTCTACAGGTTAAAAGACATAGTTCCCACACGCCTAAAACATTAATATACAAAGCACTATGCCAAAATATACTAAGATACGCCATAACAACGTGTGCTTTCTGTGCACCCTACAAATTAAATAGATTAATGTCGCTACAGTACATCACGACAAAACTGATCATTTGGGAACAAAGAGAAAATCACGACCTTATAAACATTGCAATATCAGAACACAAAATACTGACAGCAAAACATTTATGTCACTGTGCAGCCTTGCTAAAACATTATTTCGATGCCAACTACAGGACAGTTAGAAATACATACCGTATAACAAGACCTCAGACAAATAATTATATCACATATAAATACAATAATCACTACGGAAAGGCCACGCGAAACTTTTACATCCCAGACATGATAAACTAATTACCTTTTGAATACAGAAACCTTACAAACTGCAATAGCCTGAAAAGAGGTCTAAGGACATACTATGAACAAGAAACACGCACCCAAAATACCATACAAACTTAATGAAACACAATATATTCGCTCAGGTTTCCAGTCCCTCTGCCTCGAAATCATTAATACCACGAATACACAGCACCCCATAATACTAAATGCTATTTACAGGCCACCAAACCAAAACATGATAAAATTCTTGCACGAACTCAATTGCTGACTTTCAAGCCAAGAAATATGCTCAACCGAACACCTAATGATAATTGGCAACATAAACATAAATATTGCAAATGAAAACCAGAACAACACTGTACAATACCCAGACACGCTATCCATGTATAATCTAATACCAACAATACCATCATGTACTAGAGAAGAAATATTCGGAAATACTATCACTGCCTCCTGTCTAGATCATATAAACGTCCGAGCACCACCCAATATTTACACTGCATCGGTCATAAAGTGCAAAGTAGCAGACCATTACTTCACCGCTCTAAACCTGCACACCAAGACAATATCCATGCAATGTCCAACAGAAGAAAAGCGACAGAAAACAATAACAGACGAAGAAATAGTCAATCACGAAATAAGAAAAACAGACTGGGAACACCTGGCATCAGATATCTTATACAACAACATTAAACTCACACTGGAGGAAATATATAAGAAAGCTACAAAGAAAGTCCGAATCCGTTCAAAAACAACACAAAATCCTTGGGTAACACAAAACTTAATCCTAGAAATCCACAGAAAGGATGCTTTATAGAAAAAATTAAAGCGATAATCAAACAACACAGCTTTAAAAACTGAATATAAGATAACAAGGAATCGCCTTACAACACAAATCAGAAATGCAAAAAGAAGCTATTACAGAGACAAACTAACCTCCGCACAAAACAACATGAAACAAACCTGGCATCTGATTAACGAGATGCTAGATTCTGTTCCCAACACCACTGCCTCCGAAACCATAAAACACAGCTTCATGAAAGACGCAAAACCTATCCAACAACTAGCAAATGACTTTAACCAATACTTTGCAGACTCCATCCAAGAACTGCACAGAAATATTCCCCCAATGACAAAACGAGACCCTCCACTTGGGCCATAATCAAAACAGACATTATGGTTCCCAACCATAAAAGAAGCAGAACTTCTCTCAGCAATACATCAAATCAAACCAAACAAAGGCCCAGGAATAGAGGGTATCAGACCTAAAGATATAAAGCAACATGCAACTAGTTTAACTCCTATCCTACTAAAACTAATAAATAAAATATTTAATACAGGACAGATACCAAGTATGCTAAAGACCGCCATAATCACACCCATATACAAACAAGTAAAAAGAAATTTAATCAGCAATTACAGAACCATAGCAACATTACCAATTATCAATCAAATTATGGAGCGGATCATACAGAAGAAACTCACAGCATACACTGAGATCTTTCGTATTATCCCCAAAACACAAAATGGTTTTCAGAAAAATAAGCGAACAATATCTCTCTTGGAAGACTTTACAGATGTAATTAATACAGCCTTACACAAAACCAAAATTGCCATGGTAGTCTTTATAGATCTAACTAAAGCATTCGATACACTTACACATCAAACCTTGTTAGAAAAGCTGAGGCATGTTGGAATAGACGGGCCTCTTCACAGGTGGTTTACAAACTACCTCCAAAATAGAAAGCATATCACACGTATCGGGTCAAACCGAAGCAGAGATCTACCAGTAACCTGTGGAGTGCCACAGGGAGCTGTACTCTCCCCAACTCTATTCAACATTTACACGCACGATATTAATCAGTTACCACTCAAAGGTAAGATATTCCAATACGCAGACGATACAGCAATAATATCCATCCATAATAATGCAAGCATAGCTCAAACAAATATGCAACATGATATAAATCTGATCATAGACTGGCTCACGAAAAATTCCATACACCTAAACTCAGAAAAGACAAAATTAATGATATTCAGAAATCCACTGACTCGACCAATTGATAACAAATAAATAACCATCCGACATCCACTTTCCAACATAAAAAACACCAGAACAGCACAACCACTACAATCACTCAGGTTAAAACAATACGATACCTTGGAATTTACTTCGATGCAGATATGAACTGGAATAGCCACATAAACCATCTACACAACAAACTCCGAACAATAAGTGGCAAACTCTACAGGTTAAAAGACATAGTTCCCATACGCCTAAAAACACTAATATACAAAGCACTATGCCAAAATATACTAAGATACGCTATAACAACGTATGCTTTCTGTGCACCCTACAGATTAAATAGATTAATGTCGCTACAGTACAAAATGACAAAACTGATCTTTTGGGAACAAAGAGAAAATCACGACCTTATAAACATGGCGATGTCAGAACACAAAATACTGACAGCAAAACATTTATCTCACTATGCAGCCTTGCTAAAACATTATTTCGATGCCAACTACAGGACAGTTAGAAATATATACCGTATAACAAGACCTCAGACTACTAATTATATCACATATAAACACAATAATCACTAGGGAAAGGCCACGCGAAATTTCTACATCCCAGACGTGATAAACAAATTACCTTTTGAATACAGAAACCTTACAAACTACAATAGCCTGAAAAGAGCTCTAAGGACATACTACGAAGAAGAAACACGCACCCAAAATACCATACAAACTTAATGATAAACAATCGCTCAGACTTCCAGTTCAGCAACGCATCATACATTTGAAGTTATTGTGTGTGTGTGTGTGTGTGTGTGTGTGTGTGTGTGTGTGTGTGTGTGTGTGTGTGTGTGTGTGTGTGTGTGTGTGTGTGTGTGTGTGCGCGCGTGAGTGAGTGGTGTGTATGTGAGTGCGCGCGCATGTTTGTGAGAATAAGGAAATATAATATTTAGATTGCATATGTGTAAATACTGTTGTATAATCACACCTTTTCAAACTTGAAGAAAAAAAAAATAGTAAACCACATGTAATATTATACAACTTATGTAACTCTGAACAATATAATTGTAAATTATTACTATGATTGTTATAAATATTAAAAAAAAAAACTGTTATCATCATTACTATTTAAATCTCATTATATGTAGCACAAAGTGCTGAACCTTGTAAAATAATATACTGAATAGACGATCATTGTACATATGTAAATATTTGAAAGAACAATAAAAAAAAAAAAAATAAAATATTATTATTATTATTATAACTAGACACTCGAATTGATTACTCTTCACTTCTTATCGTTCGTTTGGTAAGTAGATGCAACACATCTGTGCAAGAAACACGAAGCAATGTTTCAAGAGGTCAATCAAAGTTGTCAATGACTAGAATAGTAATCCAAAACTGGTATCATCCTGTTTTCAGTTCACCTACTTTTTTCACACTAATCAAAACTCTGCAATAAACTTCGAAACCATGCTTTACTTTGCAAACCAATCTACAAATTATTGCATTAAAAAAAATCAAAGTTCGTCGTTTCGATTGAAATCACATCAATTATGCGTATTTTTTTCTTCAGTTATGGAACTATTCAAACAGTACTGCTTCTCCGGTTATAAATTTAGAAATCACGATAATAGTGAACAAATTCCGTTTCGTTTCGCTTTAAAAGGATTTCCATTAACTCATGTGTTTCAAAACTCCTTATAATCAAGGAAATCACATGTTATTGCCCGGAATTACTCTTCAGTGTAATATGCATAATATCAGAAATAATATGAGAAATGAGTTGAATAGTTTAACTCATAAACCAGCAAGTTCGGGATGTTCTGAAGATTCATTGGTATTGCTTTACATTTCGCAAATAATTTATTAAACGTCCAAACTGAGAAACAAAGTCAAACTGTTTCATTCCCTGAGTACTTCTCAGCACTTTTGTAGTGGTTACGAGTGGTTAACATATCCGCTCTCCAGCCGAAAGGCTGCGGGGTCGAATCTCCTCTGTGGACATGGATGTTAGTGATTGTCTGTGGAAGTGGTAGTGACCGGCGGTAGATGGCGTTGGCGTAGTCAATTGGTGGATTGTGAGTGGTGGAGACCGAGTCGTAGAGTAGGCGCCCTCCCTTGATGAATCTTTGGACTTCCTGGAGGTGACAAATAATAATAATAATAATAATAATAATAATAATAATAATAATAATAATAATAATAATTTATTATTGTTTATTATATTTATTATACCATCTGAGCTAATCTCAGATGGTATGGTCACTTAAATAGAATGGGAGAGGAAAGATTAGCAAAACAAGTGTTCTCTGCCAGGTTGGCAGGAAAACGACCCAGAGGAAGACCAAGATATAGGTGGATTGATACGGTACAAAGTGCCTTAGACGATAGAAATATAAGATCTGATAATGTTGGAGTCTTGACAAGTAACAGACTGATTTGGAGGAAAATTGTAGATAGGAAGTTAGTAATGATGTAATTTTTTCATGTAGTACTGTCATATCCTGTACACCCCTTGAGGGTACATGGCAGGAATTTGATGATGATGATGATGATAATAATAATAATAATAATAATAATAATAATAATGCCGATTAGTGGTTTTCCTTCTTGGAAGGGAAAATCCTCATCGCTGTGGTATCTTCGCGATCGCAGTTAATAGAATTTTGAATTTATTGCTCGCTTGTCGTGCACCTAAAACGGCATTCAAATATCTTTTCGAGGATAACTGCATCATCATCATCATCATCGTCATCATCACCAAATTTCTTTTCATTCCTGAACCTCTTAGTCTGAATTGTTAATGAAATTCTCCTACTCCCACGTTCGCTTGCAATTGATATTAAAATGCTATTTGGATCAGTTTACGTTTATCACTTGCCAACTTGCTGGTTTAATTCAAATTCTCGTGCGTTATAATGCGATCGATATTCCGAAGTGCACAGTTGTTATTGCTCGTGGTTTCAAATAAAATTATGAACATCGAATGAACGGCTGGTTCTCACTCTGCATTATGTTGTCATCGTTTTTATATCAGTAGGGTAGTTTAAATAAACCCCTTGTGGTTTGAACGCCAGGGTTTGGATGTAGGCTGGTATGAAAAAGTATTAAAATTAAGCTGAAATCAAAATATTTCACGTGATAAAATTCTAATCTAAGAAATTCATTCAGTATTCTTAATTTCCGCTTTGTGCTGCTGTGCATTCAAGTATTTAAAAAAATGGTGGAGGGAGGATTTAAAAACATGCTTTCAATAGCGCAAAAATTGTTTTTTTCTCTTCTGTGCCCTTGTCTTATTACTAATTTTAATGAGTAGTCTTTTCTACATACGTAATACTAATTTCACTGATACCTGAACTATTTACAAATGCAGAGCAAATATCTCGGGTTCGGACAGTGCAACGTGCGCCTTCATTTCAAAAATTGACTAAGAACATCAGTTAAGATCCCATTTTCCTATCTTAACAAGTCTAAGTTCTGATATAGCTGGTGCTTTTCGATGAAACAACTGTGTGGCTCAATCAGGTCTCTGTTATTTTGAGTTTCTATTCTGAAAACAAAACACAAAACACTAAAATTTAATATGCGCAAGAAACTTAATAATTCAACTTTAATTTAACGACGTTGTCTGTCGTCTCATAAAAAATGCAAAAATGTACGTGATGTCATCACTAGTTACCTTTATTAACTTCGAAATCCTTACAGGAATATTATATCGCAGTAATGTTTTGGTAGCAACTGCCCAGTTGGAAATGATCTCACACATGAGATGTTGGAGAACTACATCAGTAGTTTAGGCTGCCAGTTCAAACGGGAAGGAACTTGGTGATGATACATTGATCCACCAAACTGATATTCTTTTAAAGAGCAGTTATTGCGACATTTGATCAAAAAGGTATTTACACTTTCAACAAAACATAACTATTAATATGCGCGATTACACATTAAAAGATGTCGGAAGTATTTCACCGATGCAGCATTTAGGGTCAAAATTGTCATTTCTGATGTTTGATGTATTGTTTGTAAACGTAGAAACACACAGTCTTGCCATAAATACTGTTACAACTTCCGCACATCCGCGTGCTAGCCATAGAATTTCAGAAGCGCTGTACCTTTAGTGATGCTATGCGCAAACAACATTCCCGTGTTTATCAGTAGAAAGACAGAGAGAAAAAGAGAGAGGGATCGACTTGTCTAGGGGGTTGACATGCAGATCGAGAGATTATGAGAACTGCGTAGCTGCAATAGCATTTCACAAGGTTGAAATGCAGCCACCAGTTATTTTCAACACGCTAAAGACCCTCTGAATCAGGAGGATATTTGTGTATTACATTCTAATCTGTTATAACGATAGAGAAAACGTATCCGACTGCCAAAGAGCAGGTCGACCCGGATGCAGCAACTTGTGAGGAATGTGAAGGCTTGCCTCCGCCGTAATCCAGTGAGAACGCACAAAATGATCTCGCTAGAAATGTACGTTTCGCAGAGAATGATGTCACGTATATAATAACAAATGACCTGGAAGTGAGAGCGTCAGAGGTGATAAAATCAAAGCCACTTCCAAGCGATACGCGAACAACAGACACAGCGATATCCTCTTCACAGATGAGATTATTTTCACCACTGAAGAGAAGTTTAATTCACCAAAACGATCAGGTGTATGCACCGGATGGTCGCCAGGTATGTTTTTTTTTTCGGGGGGGGGGGGACTATCAGGGTATCCAAGTTTCTCGGCGAGAAAGTGATCGAAAATCTCTGGCAAAGTGTATCAAGACACCGTGTGCTGGAATACGGCCTTTGAACACCACCTTCTTTGATGGTAGGCAATGAACCTTCTAACAGGACTCAGCCCCTGTACACAAGGCGAGGACCATTCAACGGTACTAGGAGGCGAATTTTCCTGACCACATATCACTATCTGATTGGCTGTCTGGAAGTCCTGAAGTGAATCCGTTGGATTTCAAATATTTGTCGGTGCTTGATAGAGTACCCTGCAAGGAACGACACCAGAGCATCGTCAACTGAAGGTGGATTTGAAGCGAGCAGAGGCAACGATAACATTGGAATTTTTGCTTGCTGCCATCAATATGTGGCCTCACAAACTTCGGGAGTGCATGAAGGGAAAAGGGGGAATATTTCGAACACTGAGTGTGCTATGCGCGCCTTATACATGTGGTTTGTATGTAAAGCCGTAAACGACTTACTGAGAGATAAAAGGTTTATGCACTTTTCAAGTTGTAACAGTATTTATGGTTAGACTAGGGCTGTGTGCGTGTGTGCGTGCAAATAATGTGACACCGATTTGAAAAACAAAGCAGGAAACTTTTTCATGAAGATTAAAAAGATATTATTTTTGCGTACCACATTTGAGCTTGTTTAAAATATTCTGCAGTGAATACATTGCACCTTAATAGCTGAAGCAGCACAATAAAGTTCCTTTCACTCTTCTGTAAAGAATGAATTATTTAAATGAAATTTTTTTCATGGGGGTAACCAGTCTAAGTGTGACTCGATAGATGTATAATATCGCAAGAGTGTATTAAATTATGACATGAAATCCATGACTTATTCTTTCGTTACTCAACTAATTTCTGAAATGAGTTGACATCTCCTACAACAAGCTCTGAGTCCAATGCCAAAATGTGATGATTAAATACCAAAAATCAACTGATGGGACAGCGTATTAAGCGCGTCCTCCGTAGATCAATTGGAAAGACGACGGGATATTGTGCTCTTCAGTTGGAGTAAGTTCGATTTCGATTCGTGTCGTTACGAGAGCGATCATTAAATGAACTTTAATAAACGACGGTGAATTGGCCAACCACGTGCTGTGGTACAATATAACACACACGTAGCGGGCACTAAATTATACACTTTTAATACTTTATTGGACCTTCTTCAACCAGAATGTATAAGCTGTTTGAATTAGATTCCACAAAGGGTTGGATTACATGTTTGTCTACAATATATCTCGCATTCTCAAGACCGTCCTTTATCTGGCTCAGACTTCAAAGAAGACTTTCCCCTTGACCTGTTTCTTAACATGTCCCATACATTCTCAATGGGGTTCAGATCGAGGATTTGTGTGCAGGAAATCGCTGTCATTCTCGCTGTAGCACTGATGAACAATTCTTGTGCGATTGACATTAGCATTACATGCTTTTTTCCCAGTCTTCCAATGTTCACTCACGGTGTTCCTGACATCACTGTCGCAGAACGTTTCGATTCTTTGCAGAAACCAATGGTTTCTTGTAGGCATGCAGCTTCCAATTCCGATCCTCTTCCACTCCCTGTGCATAGTTCGGTGAGATGTGGGTTGGAAATTGCATTCATTAAATGCTTCAATCAACTGCTGCACAGATGAAGTTCTGTTTATGATTACAAGCCTTCTGAGACGACGGCTATTTTAGTCCTGATAGCTCTCTTAGGACCACAATTACGTTTCTTATACAAGCAGTGTGTGTTGTTTTCCCACTGAATAAACAACTGAGATATCTCACCTTTTGAAAAACCAGTAAGCTCCGATGATTTCTAAATCCTGGCTCCAGCTGGGCAGACACTCACAATAAGCCCTTTATCGAACTCCGAAAAATTCTTTCTTTTTCCCATTATGGTGAATTTTCTTGATGATTACTGACCAGCAGCATTCTTAAATCGTTGCCTCCAACACGTGATGACGACGCACGTTACCAAGTATTTTGCATATATGCTTAAGTGAAGTTTACGTACATCTGCATAAAGATTTCTAATTCAATGCCAGTTATGTGTTTATAGCACTCTCATGGCTTTTGTATTTTAAATCATCCTGTGAGCAAGTTTTGCCTCTTATTCAACGAGAAACATCAAATTTAAATCACGTATACAGGGACTGACGTAAATTTTATTTTTGAAAAACAAAGCATTGTTCATCAAATCTCCTTGGAGATACGTAGTTTGTATAATAGATGTTTGTAAAGTGAAAACAGAATTACTTGCACTGGACTTGCAGTCTTTTTAAGAATATGGATAACTGCGAAGTTTTTATCTATAGCTCCGTATATTTGTTGTACAGGCATGTTGTATATAGTTAAACAAACATTCAGATCAAAGAGAGGATAGGAAGTAATTGATAAGATTGTCTAAGTCACATGTAATTTGATCCTTAATATTCTACAAAATGCGTTTGAATTACAACCGAAATAACTAAATTCGAAATACTCTCTCTGATAATTGGGGGAGTTTCCTTCTCGATTTTTTCTTTTAGGAATAAAATCTCGAGTTTCCTGAAGATAAAAATTCTGCTACCTTCATTGAGTCACAATCGGCTGAAATAATATTCCTCACACCCACAAGGGAACTGAATTTGTTTAATGATAAGCATTTATGAAAAAATGGAGGATGATTCAAAAACTTCAAAAGCAAGTTTGTACACCTGACACAAAGTAAACCATAACAGCCCAATAATATAACCAGTAGCAACAGTGTTAAATTAATGAAACACTTTATTGTTCATCAGAATTATGACGTGATGAGATCGATTAGAAACCAATTTTCTTTCTAAAATAAAGCATACTGTAAATATAAAATATAAAAGTACAATGAAATATATTTTGCTAGGAAAAGCATTGTACACTTTCACTTATTAATGGAAATGTGCTTTTAAATACTTTCAATATGTATTAATGTATAATAAAATATTTTAAAAGAAACTTTATTAAAGAAATACAAAAAATAGTTTATTTTAGAGTATAATCCGTTGGGTGGCGTGGAAGAAATCCAATATGGCATGCTGAAGGAACGAGGCAATTGGTAAGCACGTTTCTTCTGCACGTCTTCTTCTCCAGAATCGTTTGAGCAGTGGTTCCCAACCTTTTTCCACTTGCGTACCCCTTTTAAACCCATTTATATAAATTGTACCCCTTGTTTTTAAAATAGCTGTTTTTCAATACTGACACTTTTGTTCAGTGCCTATCTCCATGTAAAATAGTTTACTTTACTTGTTTTTCCGCCATTACTGATTATTTTTCGTGTATCCCTGAACTGCCCAGTACGTACCCCAGGGATATACGTACCAGCGGTTGATAATCGATGGTTTAAGCGAAACTTTGAAGAAGGTAGGGATTTTTATTATTATTAATATTTAAGCAGCTATGGAGAGGATTCATTGCAACGTACATCAGACAGAAAGTTAATTTTATTTCTAAATCACATGAAGTTTCTCTGGTAAGCATTTTAACTCTCAGTGTGTATAAATAATGTTCACTGTTCGCTAATTATGATCACGGAATATTTAAACATTACAACCACTCACTGGTCATTTTCAAATATTTTTAATGTTCGCCATCGTATCCGTAGATCAGTATTTATAAAGTGCTAATTAATTCTAATACAATTTTTATTTATAATATTGAAAACGTTTGGCATTAAGTAATAAGATACGTTTTGTGGTATGACCGGAACTAACCGAAATAAAGGTTTTGAAATTACAAACTTCTAGAGTTTAGCCAGCAAAGGTTGGTCGATTGGTAGAGCCTCTATTACTAATAGCTCGAAAAACGTTAAGCAAGTTTGAGCGCAGTTAGTAGTTGGAAGGAGCTCAATCGTTCGATGCTGTTGGCGCACTCTCACTCGATGAGTCTTTGGACTCTCTGGAGGTGTCACATAATAATAATAATAATAATGATTTTGTCATTACTATTTATGTTCCTTTTCGATTGGGTTTGCTCATAATATACACGCTTTTATTAGAACTTAAGGACTTGATGCATGCAGATTACATGCGGCTTGAGCATTGAAAATCTGCGACACGTCTTACTTTGGGCTGGTTTTAATTTATAATTTTGTTATATTTTTAATTTATTTTATCTGTATGCAGCATTGAAAATTAAAGACAACCGATTAGTTAGTATTTCTTTCCGCTGGTAGACGAAGTAAATATTTCTTGCATTACATGGAGGCTTCAGTGATGCAGCTTCCATGTAATGATGAAGGCAGGAATGATATAAATACGTACTCGCGGCTGCTTCGTATGCGTCACACATTCGCTCAGTACTTATGTACGTTTAAGCTCTCATCTACCAGTTTGGAACTGGAGTGACTAATTAAATTGAGTTCTAATTAACTACAAGTGATGACTCCAGAAATAAATGTGAAATATACCACCGCATTACGGTGTGCTTTCATTGTCATCATCGATGAAACACAACATATTTGCCGTTCACTAATCTCAGCCGTCAACCATTAGAACTAGTAGATGCATTATAACGAGCGTTAACAACATTCGTTGAAAAATCATCATAACGACGACTTTATATGCAGTTTAGAGACGGTGTAGCTAAGTGGATGAGACGTTTGCATACCACAGCGCTTGACCGCACAAAGGAAAACTTGCTTTCGAATCTAGTCGACGACTAGACTAGAAAAAATATTTCTAAGCCTTTTTACGACCTGTTCCCGAGTTAGTCGATCTCTGGCATGAGCATGAGGGTTTTTTCTACCTGGAGCTCAGGTGTTTCGTCCCGTAAACTCAAGAAAATCGACCGTAGAACCCACATTATTTCAGACATTAAATATATTGTGTTAAGGTTAGGGACCACGAGATTGCGGCACTTGTCGAGCCTTCTCTCTTCACTGCTTGCCGCTTAATTAGTGATAGCCTTGGGTCAGCTTTTTCTGATTGGGTACCAGTGGAGATTGAACTGCCCACTCAGTCTCCAAAAGTTAGATAGGGCTAAAACGGCCTCTCCTACTCCCTCTACGGGAATAAAAGGCGTTAGCTGATTTTTTTGATTTATGCAGTTTAGTAGATCGTTCCAGAACAGTCCTGAATATAACACAGCATCGTGTTAAAATAAATCAGGCTAACAAACAGACTTTAGCATACTTGAAGCATGATGGGTAATATAATCGAATGGGAGAACAACACAGAAAGTCAAATAATTTAATTAAATCATTAGAATTGGGTATTTCATATAGAATACGAAAGTAAGTTATATGTCAAATTGCAATTTTTAGAAATTGTTTATTGACCAACAGTATTTCGAATGTCTTACGACTACACCGTTTTAAACATACATATACATACATGGCACGCATAATTCGATTCTCCTCGTGACGATAGGAACCTATATACGAACTTTTTCAGTTAAAGGTGAGAGAATGGGAGAACAAATTTTCTTCCCATACGAAGGAAGAAAATTTTTTTTTTTTTTTATTTTGTAAATTTGTATTTTTCAACCAGCGAACAGGCAAATCGGCCATGAGGTAATAAGCAGTCGACTGACCAATAATAATGTTGTCGTTGGTAGTGTTGCTGGGCCGTAGATGGCGTCAATGGCTGTAATATGTAGTGGGAGAATTAAGTAGGAGAGACGATGAGATGTGGGTATAGACGAGTGAAATAGTGTATATCAGGCGATGAATCCTTGTACTCCTTGACAGTGTCGTAATAATAATAATAATAATAATAATAGTAATAATAATAGTAATAATAATAATGTACTTCTAATATAATATGCATTACTTTCTTTCATATAAATAGTACTCCTTTATATTGATAGAGATAGATATAGGGTTGGTGAGATAGATAGGAGGGTGGTTGAAGGAGAGATACCAGAGAGTGGTTTATTCAGGAGTGGAGTCTAAAAGACGGCTTGTGACTAGTGGAGTGCCACAGGGCTCTGTTCTTGGACCACTGCTTTTCAATTTGTTCATCAATGATATAGGAAAGGATTTGAGAGGAAGTGTTCACTTGTTTCCTGATGATGCAAAGTTGGGTAGAGAAATTGTGAGTGCACAGGATGTCAAAATTTTACAGGATGATTTGGATAGTTTGGAGGACTGGGCTAGGAAAAATGGATGTCAATTTAATGTGTCAAAATGTAAGATTATGCACTTTGGGGTGAAAAGAATAGCAGCAGTATATCGCATTGGTGGAACCGTACTCCAGGAGATTGATGAGGCCAGGGATTTGGGAGTGTTGGTGGATAGGGAATTGAAGTTTAGGGGGTACATTGCAAAAGTGACTAAAACAGCTCACCAAATCACTTGGCTTCTGAAAAATACTTTAACATGCAGAGACAAGTTGTTGTTCCTCTGTATCGAGCCTTGATAAGACCTCATCTGGACTACTGTACCCAGTTATGGGCACCAGGGTTTCTTTGTGATGGGGAGGAAGTGGAGAGGATCCAGAGACGAGTGACCAAGATGATAGGTCTGTGGAATGAACCTTATGAGAATAGGTTGAAGATTTGTGGGTTGCAGACATTGGTCGATAGGCGAAGGAGGGGTGATATGATTGAGACATTCAAATTACTGAAGGGTTTCTATAAGATTGATCCAGAAGATATTTTTGAAAATATGACTGGTGGTGGGAGTACTAGGGGCCATGCATGGAAGCTGGGCAGGAGCGTGGTTGACAAGGGTGTTAGAGCTAGGTTTTTTTACTTGGAGAGTGGTGGATGAGTGGAATAAGCTTCCAGAGTCCGTTGTGGGTGCTATGACGGTGAGTGAGTTCAAGGCAAGGTACGATAGATACTGTGAGAATGTTGAATAGTTGTTATTGACATGATGTTAGGGCCTCCCTCGATGAGTCTGTAGACTCCTCGGAGTTGCCCGGAACAATAATAATAATATACGAGAGCTTCCAACCAGAGGGGGGTGGACAGCGATGTTTCGGCGCATACCTTCGAATGAACATTTATAAACGGATTCTCTCCAAAGAATGGAATTCACGAAGACAGAGGAGAGATCGTCTGTGATGAAATAGAATCATTTCTTGTTAAATATGAAACCAGTTTACGTACAGAGTAATGGGATGAGTTTAAAATTAAAGGGTTCGAATGTTTGTTTTTTTCTCTTCATTCACTCAATTCTCCTTGTTGAGAAAATGTTAGAGAGTTTGTTGTAAAAATATCTTGCCATCTGTATGCTGTTTGCATTCCTTTTGTAAATGATACCAATAAAGCTAACCCGACTTTCACATATCTCCCTGCATAAAAATCTGTGGTTATCTCCCATTTTCCAAATCCTTTATTTATATAAAATTCTACAGCATTGCGCTGCATTGATTCGCATGTAATAATGTTGGTTTTGTTTTCAGGTGATGATGTTGTGCTCCAGAAGCAAACAGACATTATGACACGAAACCGAAGAATTATCTTTGTAAATTTTGTCACTGACGATACTTAAGTAAGCCAACTTTTCGCCAACACTTGAAGCTGCGTGAGAAGAAAATTTTTGTATTGCAGAGTGCGGCACAAAGTTTCATATGCCATAAAGTGAACATGATTATATAGCAATGGATGCGAGGAAAATAGTTTGTTATAACACTATATTTACTGGTCAGTCGCTTTCTGGAAGTGATATTGCGTATCATCAGAAAATATTCATTGATAATTAGCAATGGGAGTAATGAGGCATTACTGATGTTTTTTTGTTTTTGTTTTTTATCTTGGGAAAGTTATTGTTTACAATTAATTGATTAAACACGTATATTATCTTGTTTACAGGTCTATACTTTTTTATATTCAGATTTGTATTAAGTATTAACATAATAATAATAACAAACGATGCCCCAACTTCGCAATAATTCTCTGATGGTTCATAATGTTTCTTCTGATATTTCTGTTTTGTTTCTATTTTTATTTCAGAACCACTAGTATTAAATACACAGTTCTCTGCATCATATATATATATTTTTTAATTTCCTATATATGTTATAAAATTTCCAAGTAATTAGTAAAGACTTTTTAAGAAAACAAGTGGTTTAAATTACAATTAAAATCAGTCCGTTTCAGTTTTTCCAAGTCTTTGCTCTCTTTATTCAAAGAAGCAATGCGATGATTAAATGATGGGCAAATGATTGAGCTCGCATTCGGCCATAATCAAGAAATTCAAGACTTAAAGAAAACATACGATATGTAAAGGTGATGGAAACGTTTCCTTGCGAAATATCAACAGAATTACTTGTGCAAGGATGGAAACATTTCGTTTTTAAAAGGTTTTTAAGAATTTAAATTTAAGGCCAATCATAAAGAAGATCTCATTGCTTGTAAAGGGATGATTAGGTTATCCTCATTCCAGCTCTCCTCATTGAGCAACTCTCAAATGTCTCTAAAGACGCCAGAGCAGACCTTATAATATTACGGTGTTTGAATGTTTGAAATAATTTATGGAAACTAAATTCACATGTCATCGTTTTCATTTTTTGATGCAACTCCGAAGAAATGCTACGAGGTTGAATGATCGGAGTTCAGCTCGCGATCAATTATTCGTTATTGACTCGCGAATTTTGATGAGGTTTTTTAAACATAAAAATAGCGTCCCTGATAGAGTTCTGTGCTGTTTGTGTTATTATTTCATTGATTATTCTTCGCCTTTTTTTTTCGATTTATTGCTCATTTTGCGTTGTTTGATATTAGGAGATGACAAAGAATAAATGGACAACCACAATTTTCTTTTTATTAAAACTTCACACAACTTTGTTTATGTTAGGGGGATAACTGACTGCAAAAAGTCAGCGCTTGGAAAATAATTCTCTTCTGTTCCTAAAATCAAATAAATCCTCAGTCGAGGATTTATTTGATTTTATATTATTTTATTTAATACTTGGTATTCGATATTAAATACCTAATTCTGATGAATTAAATTCGGTTTTGCTTCTTTGTAGAATGGTTTTAAAGTATACCGTCTTACATCTTTCAGCAGATAAGTATTTGTAGTATTTGATTTGTAAAATATGATAATTGTAATTATACCATAAATTCAAATAATAATTAGAATTCACAAGTCGGAATATAGAAATAATTGGCGGATGTGGTTATAATTTCTAGGAATGAAATTTGGAAAACAGTCTGCAGAAGAATATTCTACGACTTGATGTAGTCTTCATACAGCCGTGTGAAATGCATATTGCTTTGCGATATTAATATTTTAATGTATTTTGAGTACTGTGCGAAAATGTATTTGCACAGCACAGTATTTCACAGAAATCTAGTTGATCCGTGGTGTTTTTTTTGTCCTTGATTACACTTTTCGCCATCCTAATATACTGTGTATGTTCACTAATATACTGTTTCGATTTTTGTTGCTCTTGTGATGAAACTTCATAAATACACATTTTCATTTACCGTCAGCCTCTCAAAACAGGACTTTTTTTTTCAAGAATAGACTGAATATAACTCACAGAATGGAAACTTATCATGCAATGTTAAATTTAGGTTCTTATAACACCAATTAGGTTATCTAAGAGGTACTGACTTGACAGCTGAAAGAAGATTCTCCTTTGATATCCGTTAATGCATTACGCTTCTCCAACTTGTCCTGTTCCATGTGTTAAAAGTTGGCTTTAAGAGTCATCTTTCTGATATAATGATGTTTCCTTTCAGGTCTCCGTTTTGAACGAAAAGAAATGACTCACGGACATTAGAAAGCTCCTTTCCATTTTTTGACAATGAAAGCTCTCTTCATGTCAAAAGCAACTTTTAATTGTGAAATATGTCACCGAACGTATTCAAGGAAGTACAGTATGATTTACAAAGAAGGGCAATCTTGTTCGCCATACGAAAACGTCATTTCATTCTTAATTAACAAACATGATGAGATGATGCTGGTATTATTTTTTCTTTAGTTGTTATGTAAAATCCATAATAGATAATAATTTTTGATATTGGATACTGTGAGAATGTTTATGCATCGATCACAAGTTTTATATGTTGCAATATGCAAGTACTAAGTATTTCTAGCCATTGTACTTTACCACATTGCTCTGTTATTGGTTGTTTTAACTTTCCAAACTGGTTCGCTACTTGATATGTAAGTCATTAGATATCATTCTTCAAATAATCACAAGAGAACTCTCTCTCACTATTATTCCCATCCCTTATTTTAGTCTATTCTTCTTACAAATGAAGCGTGTAGCTGTTTTTTGATGATAAAAACGAATGAATTTTTATCTTGCGCCTGATTGTGTTAAAACACAACCAGGCGCAAATATCGTTCATTTCAATGTAAGACTGCTCAAATATGTTTGCAAGAATTAACTAAGATAAAAAAAAACTGTCATCCTTTGAAAAACGTTTCTCCATTTTTCATCAGTAATATTTCACATTTTATTCAAATCCGTACATAAAATAAGTTCAATTGAATACAGTTTTCGATTGCTTACTTTGAAATGAACAGTACTTGAAATAATTAGATATACTGCACATACAAAGTTCTCAATTAATCGGTACCCGATTCTCTCACTGAATAATCTCTATGGGAAATTTTCAATTGATATTAGGTAGCTGGTAACATCCAAAGTTATCAGAGACTCCGGTTTTATTCCCCAAAACAAGCAAAAAGGATAAAACGCATTCCCAGCCTCATAGTCTTTGGTGTTTCGCTAGTAATTCCAATCGGTATGCAACTATTTCACTTAGTTTTATACTAACAGTGAAAATGTTTTGTTTATCAGTCAGAAACAACTGTTTTTTTTACCTGTATCACAATAGTCTGCACGGATTTTCTGAGGATAGTGAAAGACCTTAAAGTTGAAAGGTCTGCTACTGACCTGATTTTTGAAGTTAGACCAGACCAGTGTCTCTTTCCTTACTATGCTGCCGGCCATACAACCCTTGTCATTTTACCCGTGTTATTGCGACATTCTTTTCGGAGTATGATGTAGAAATACTTAATCATCTTGAACAGAGTTCTGACCTCTGTCGTTGCCCTCATAGAAATGGATCTAACACAGTTTTCTTTTCATATTCCTGCTGATCACTGGACCGAAGCAATGTTCTAGACGAGCTGTAAACGATGTATTTACACGTACCCTTCTAGGCAGCTTTTGTTTCCCCAGAAAAAATATCAAACTAAGCTGTATTTGTTTTCATTGTTCGTTCATATTTTTCCATTTTCTTTTCTTTGATATGTCTTAAGATGAGGTTTGCTTGAAAGATATGTGCGACATCTGGTATATACGTTCACAACAAAGATTGCTGTGAATGCTGAAAGCATACGTTTGATGTTCAGCAATTTTCATTGCAGATTGCAATGTTGTAAAGTTTCCATCTTACTCGTAAGGCTCTCTTTCTCCAGTAAATTTAAATAAATTTCTACAAGGAATCGTTTAATAGATGGCGCTAAAGTAAATAAACCGGCGATGTTAAAATTACGTGTTGCATGCAAATTCTCGATACGTGTAAAACTATCAGTGGCTTTTCTTATTATGATCTGTTGCATTTTATCAGGAAACTGACCATTAAATCCTTTACTTCGTTTACACTAGGAATCATCAAAGAAACTGTGTGCTTTAGGTAAGCGATTTTGTTTTTAATATTTCATTCGTTGAGTCATTTCTGAGTTAGCATCTTTGATCATTTTCTTTATGCCATATGATAGTATACTAACTCGTTTTACATGTTAGTATACTATACTATGTTTGTAACATGCTAATATACTAATATATCACTGTTTTTTTTTTTTTTCAGATATGCATTTAGATTTCGGTCCCGTTTTCATCTTCAAAAACCAACCCGAAACATCACTCTTGAGGTAGCAGAGATCCCCCCCCCCCCCCACCAAGGTATCTGTAACTGTAAGAGAGAGACAGAAATATTTCGTGGCTGCATGGTAACTGTGATAAGAACAAAAAAAAAAAAAACGTTTCCCAAGCGATTTCATCCCATGTATTCGACTATTATACCCAATGACTTTATTTATTTGTGTTTAACTTAATTTTGTAAGTATATGTACTTCATGTGAAGAATGAAGAGAGCACAGTTGAGAAATGAGTGTGTGGAGGGGGGGGGGGAGAAAGAGAAGACAATGATACAAAGATTATTTATGCTGTTGTTATCTCATTTCAGTCCTTTACTTTCAAGGTGTTTAGTCACTGTTTCAGTTAACGGTTTTTCTAAATCCCGTACCATTTATTGCCTTGTGATTGTCTTACATCTTCATACATTCATTCACCCAAGTATAAATGCACTTTCCCAATATGGACTGGGTCACCATGGTAGTAGTAGAACCAAACCTCCCTCAATGGGGGAGGCCTTCACCCTGCAGTGGATAAAAAATAGGCTGTTCATCGTCATCATATATATAATATTAAATCTGTAATGTTTTACATTTACATATATTTCATAATATTACATCCAAGGAAGCTGTGAGTTTTATACAGCTTTTAAATAGACCTTACAGCATTTATTCAACGTTATTGCATTATAAAGTTCAATTGCTTTTGCACCATCCTGTTAATTTATCGCCTAGTTAATGATATCTTATTTTGTATTGGGCTGGTGATTTCATTTTATACGGATTAAAGATATTATTATTAACCCAGAATTTATATTGCATCTCATAACTGCTGTTTCGTTTTCTTAAAACTCGTTTGTGCTGTATGCCTAATTTTGTAACTAAAGTGACAAGACTCGAAAAAATGTATTAGCCTTTCTTAATACCAATCTTCATTAAATCTCAACATGCAGCTGAAGTAAGATTATTATTTCACATTTTGTATGAAAAAATAAAGAAAAAGAAGTAACGGGAAAAAATCTTTCTTTGTGCAGTCGCGAGTGTTCGACTTGTTTAGAAACTATATTTGCTTTATTATTTATTTTTAAAATTCGGTTCTGTTTTAGATAACCTCGAAATACCATTTTGGCCTATTGTTTTAGGCCAGAAGAAATAGGCTATTGTTTTAGCCTATTTCTCTAAGATAAACAGTCCATTAGAAAAGAAACTTGAAACTACGTAGAAGATTTTAATAGAAATCTTAAATTCCAAATCTCAGGATTATTTAGCCAATGCGAATTATTAGTGAGACATCGTTCAAACTTTAAAACAAAACAAGCTCGATATCGGTCAAAATTCACTGTAGCCACACAATGAAGTACCCTATGTGTGTGTGCGTGTGTGCGAGTTCGCAGTGTGAAGCCAAAAATGTTCAAATTACTATTCTGTCAGAGCAGTGTTTACGTACCACGTATTATTTTCGGCACGTTTTGTGTGCCCCTGCAAACTACAACTGGAAGAACAGAATGCATCAGGCAAATCTTGTTTGGATTCCAAATATGAGAAGCATCTTCGCTGTCGCCAATGCTATTTCCATGCATACACTTGGTTGGAATTCTGCATACAATCAGAAAACCCTTTATAAGAAGATTTTCAGATGAAGATGAGTGTTCGGGGTCTCATCCGGTGGTGGAGGTTGAAGTATTTCTCCACCTGCGGTTCAAAGTATTCATTAACCGAAACGTGAAATCCAAATCATTTGCAGTTGACAGGCATATTTATACTGCAGGCCTACTGAGGCTGAATAACAGCTTAACCACTCGGGTAAAAACACATCACGAAAAAAATTGACGACACTTTTAACGATGTACGTTTCATTTTACTTCAAAGAATATATTTTATATTTCCTTGTGTAGTGTTGAGCAGTAAGAGAGGGGTGTGATCATGTTAATGGTTTGCATTCTGCGACAGGTTTGATTATTTACATTTTTCAGCATGAATATTGCAAGTTATTAAAGATCCCGCGAAATGCTCGTCAAAGAATGAATTCATTCAATTACAGCCTCAAAACATCTATGAACTCTTGTAAAGATAAGGATGATTTTTGTTTACTTCTCACTTACTTTTTTAGATTTACTTCTGTAAGAATTTACCCTTTTTTTAGCTCTTTTCTAATATTTCATGCACATACCTAACTCATCTTGAACTTTTAATATAAACATTCTCTAAGAAAATATCCATACTGCTGACAGAACCTCGTTTTATTTAAGGGGATGGTCCAGTTTCCTCCAATGAGCAATGCAGTCTATTTCGTCGTCGAGAGAAGCCTTGGGCAAAGCATCGCTGTGATTTCTGTCAACGACTTTACACCAAAAAGAGCAGTCTGAAAGAACATTTGAAACCGCATAAAAGT
This sequence comes from Typopeltis vanoorti, assembly GCF_054136105.1. Lineage (NCBI taxonomy): Eukaryota > Metazoa > Arthropoda > Arachnida > Uropygi > Thelyphonidae > Typopeltis > Typopeltis vanoorti. Next base: position 161,479,608 of record NC_143550.1, read on the forward strand.
GAGAGAGAAGTGTTTCCTTGCAAAGTTTGCCAGCGAGATTACTCCACTGCTTGTAACCTCAAGACCCACATGAAAATACACGAGAAAGTACGGGAAACATTTCGTTGTGGCACGTGCTGTAAAGAATTTACTGCCAATCGTAATCTTGTCTACCATCAGAAGATATTTCATGGCAAGTTGGAAACATTTTCGTTCATTTTGATGCAAAAATCATTTCTTTGCCTTTGTTCCCTGATTTTATCAGGCCACAAGGCAATAACATGATTTTCTGATCAATCCAGGGATTGATCAGAAAGTTTATAGATTTCGTTTTCATTTACTGAAATATAACTCCAGAAATTATTTTCTATTTGCTTTCGAGATCACCTCGGAAACATTGATAATATTATTTAAACCCTCTGAACTGGAAAGTGTTTTTTTTATCATTATTTTTATCTTTTTAGCATTTAGGTTGACTGATACGAATTATTTGTATTTAGAAATAATATAATCGTTGCATAGCTCGCAATCATAATAAAAGCTTTAAAATTCCGAAAGAAAAATCTTAAAATATACGGAAGACATTCTAGATGGATTATAGTTTCAAACGGCAACGGAATTGGATTCCTTTCCCACGTAATAACATTTACAAATATCCATGTTTCTCTCACATTTATACTTCACGACCTGTTGGTGGAAGAGTGGATGCAAAACATTTCGACGAATTTGACCAAAAATATCATTCGACTTAACTGAGTAACAGTTTTTCTTCACACTCTTCAGAGATGTTAAGAAAAACGAAAAGCTCTTAATGTTTAACAATGGGAATAGTCAAGCTTTCTTCTTGATATAGCACGTAACCATAGACTCCATGGTAACATGCTTTTCTCATGCAACTCCTTTCTTTTCAGTTGCGATAATATCTTCACATTCACTACAAGGTCAAAACCAAGTGAAATGTTCTGTAAGTGTTTGCTCAAACTCTGCTTTACTAGGGGCTATACTGATTTTTCCCGTTTCTTAATGATTTTCGTTGTTCTGATGATGTGGAAGAAAAGTGAGATAATAGTTTCCAAAAATATCATTTGCATATCACCGCAATTTCCTTGGTTGTTTGGTTTCCAGCCTAAAATGTGCACAGCTTTGGGTGTGGTTTTTCTGAAGTGTTATTTCTCATCATGCATTTCCTTCAAATATATGTTTACAAAGTAGAAAATGCTTAAGAAAGAGGATTGTCATTCTAAATAAGGAACACATTGCTCGTTGAAGCAGACTTCAACGTTTCAATATATACACTAATTTTCCGTGTTGTTTACAGTTATTTCCTCCATGTGTTCTACTGGTTATTTGTTCCTTTTTAATGTGCACCTCACGATGGCTGATACAACCTGAAACTAGTTGTGTAGAACTAATAAACTTTGTTTTCATTTCTCTTGGTTCTAGTCATTCAATCTTTTTATAAAATGTATTTTAGAATATTTTAGAACATGCCATGTAGGAATGACCATTGTGGTCATTCCTACAGAGAAAGGAGAGAGATACCTTAAAATCACGCATACAAGAAAACAATCTTTGCATTATAAAATACTTTAAATGTTACTTTAACGAAATTAAATGTCCTGAAAACGCAGTTATTCCCAGTAAATAGTACTGCATATGCACATCTTGGGAATTCCTATTTAATCCTCCCGGTCGCCATAATGAAGAGACCAATAGTGTAAAAGCTAATATTTCTATTCCATACATAAGCTCTGTCTCATCCAAATTAGCCAAGATTCTTAGAAAATACAACATACCAACTTTATTTACTCCTCTTCCGAAAATTCGCTCCTTTTGAGCCATCCGAAACCATCATAATCTTAAATATCCTGGTGTTCACCAGATCTGGTGCAACTGCGACATACCTTACTTTGGCCAAACAGAGAAGTCAATCGAGTTACGCATTGAGGAGCAAAAGAGAGACGTCACTTACAAGCGAACGCGAGCTAGTGCTTTGTTAGCCATGTTCTATTCTCGGCCAATTCCAATGAAGAAAACCCTAGCCATATAGTCGTATGGGTCAAGTCTAATAACATTTTCCGTTGCCATGATGAATTAGAAAGGAAGATAATAGAATCAAAGGAAATCATTCTCAACTCCCTACATCTCAACAACAACCTGAGTTACAACCATTCAGGCTGTCATTGTGCTGTGGTCAAATACTGGCGTTCACGACATGCTATACTACGCATGAATACAACAACAATGAAGACAACGAGGAAACAGTTTTGAATGCGCAGACTTCAACGTTTCAACGTTGAAATATATTTACACTACTTTTCCGTATTGTTTACAGTTATTTCCTCCATGTATTTTATTGGTTATTTCTTCTTTTTTAATATGCACCTGACGAAGAGGCTGATACAAGCTGAAACAAGTTGTGTAGTACTAATAAACTTTGTTTCATTTCTCTCGGTTCTAGTCATTCCATCTTTTTATAAAAATTTATAACAACCGAGTAAATCAATCTTCATATATATATATATATATATATATATATATATATATATATGAGGGATTAAGTATGTATTTTTGACTGTCCTGTGTGTTTACGGGACCGGTTTGTCTGCTTGCGGGATGAAAACCTCCAGATAAACTGGGATATATGTATATACATATTTTAGTAAAGGAATATTTGGCAGGAGGTAGGGGGGAAAAACTAGATTTCTGCAATAACTTTAGTATAAATAAAAATACTAACGTAAAACGATTCCATAGATGGCGCTAAAGTAAATAAAATGGCGATATTAATAATATTACTTGCATGTGAATTCAAGACAAAGTTTAAAATTCGGAGGTTTTTTTCCTTCTTCTTTGAAGTTTATCGCTGGAATTGAGATTTAAATCGATTTCACCTTTTACAATATGGACCCGAAAAGAGCTTTAGCTGGGTTTTATATTTTTTTAAACGTTGAAGTCATTTTATAAATTAGAGCTTGTTTTACCGAGATATATTGTGGATGAAGAATAATGTTATTTCATACCTATTTAGATTTCAGTCCAGTTCTGCTCTTGTATCGACAAACGTCACTTGAAAAATGACCACAGACATCACTCTGAAAGTATCTGTAATCTGAAACCGAAATGCTACACGAGGCTTTTCGTTTTCGAATTCCTACAAAAATAGGCACGCGGAAAGCCACCACTGAGAGAGGCATAGATCTTGGTAACACAAGAAAATTCTTCGAACTGATGTTAGACCACATATTGAAAAGGAAAAGAACCCTAATAATTTTATTTCTTTTTTTTAAGTATTCGCATATTTATATTACGTTTGTAGAGTGTTAAATTTTTGTTAGTATTGCATGATGTTATACAACTGCGTGTAAAATGAAATTATTAATTTATTCAGTGTGTTGAATAGGCTAATATTAAGCATTCCAAATTATTCTATTGACGTTCAATTTTGCCAAAGAAAGGTTGGCCAAATTGCTAACGCATCGGCTTTCGAAGTAACAGGTTTCGAGTAAGAATCCCGAGATGGGCATGGATGTTTGTAAATGTCTCAATACGAAATGCATTTCATCGCACGGTGTGGAACCAACAGTCACCCAATTGTAGGCCTGAATTGGCTTAAAAAGTTCCATTTTTGGTCTTGAAAGTAAGATTTCGGGCTACTTAAAAATACAAAAAAAAAAAATAAGAAGAAGAATTAGAAACAATCCGCTCAAATTAATGTAAAGATATTCATCTATTATAGGTTTACGTTATTTTGTGGATTTCTGTCACATAAAAGTTGTGATATCGTGATAGACTGCGACATAAAATTACCACTCACCAGTGGCGGCTCGTGGCTTGAAATCGTGGGTGGCTGCAATTTTGGAAATATATATACAAACGGCAAGTACATTATACGAGTGTCTGGACAAAATACCAAAATTATGGTAAAAATTAAAAAAAAAATTAAACATGAAAAAATATTGTTTATTATCGATAAAATTATACAGTTTAGTATAATTCAAAATTACTTAAAAATAAATTCCATTCCTTTAATTGTAATTAAAGGAATGGATTTATAATTTTTGGACATTACAATTAAATCCTTTAATTGTAATGTCCAAATATTTAAAGAGAACTCCCATTTTCATTTACATCCAGCTCTCAAAAAAACTGGCAAAAGATTTTTTTTATTTGAGAAAGGATTGATGATAATTTTGTAAGTGGGCGATTATTTATCGTGAATATATATTGGTTTCTTGTGCAATGTACTTCATCAGCTAAAAGTAGTGATTTGTGTTGAAAGTTAAATGCTGTTGATATTAAATTAAGAGAGTAATTTTATAAAATTGTTTGCGAATTATATTTCCCCTTCTTATCCTCTAAAAACAAACTTGCTTGTAACTCGTTGTTTATGACGTGATCATGTATCACTTTTGGTTTTCATTTTGGACTTCAAGGAATGCCTCACGGAACAGCTGATCCCAAGCAGAGGTCAAAAGCGGTCTTTCGTTGCGGAATTTGTCCTCGAAGATATTCAAGGAAGTATGAACTCAGACAACACCTGGAGCAGCACCTGAAGAAAGATCTTTTCCGCTGCTAAATTTGCCAGAAAGATTTCTCGAGTGGTACAAACCTCAGAAGGCATTCAACAATACACATGGATGAACGAGAAAAATTTCGCTGTAACACGTGCTTGCGTGAATACACACGGAAGGGCAGTCTTGTTCGTCATCAAAAAGCATTTGGGCACTGTTAGAAAAGAAAACCGAGAGAAAAGTGCTAATTGTTTCTTTTTTTAAGTTCTTGTTTGAATTTTATGAGTTGCATTTAATATTATTTTCAACTTAATTGTGCTTATACTTACTTTCACTATTGAGTAGCTTATATGATTTTTTAATGTTGATATACTGAAGTATGCGTTGTTTATCGATGCATACCACTATAAGTTTGAAACCATCTGTTCGTTTTATAAGTTCCGCAAGGAACGTATCGAACGAACTTAAAATTTAGAGTTGATGGTCATACAAACGAAAGCATTTTGATGAAAAAAAACGTATAACTTATTTTAACCTATTCTTTTAATTAAAGATTTTTGGGATGTAGTTTTCTTATTCGTACACAAAGTGCATTGGGTAAGCAGTACAAATATAAAGTTGAAAATCTTCTTCCAACTTCAATCGAATTGTAATTTCAAAATCGCAGTGTTCTGATTTCATATGAAATGCAATTTGAGAATCACGCTCTTCCTTTTCGGTGATTTTTGGATGGTTTTCAGAGAAACGCAAGACTCTGCAGGAGAAGAGAGTAAACAGTTAAATCCTTGAAATGTTTTCTTTTCTTAAGCAATATTTCATATTTAAAGGACTATTATTTCATATTATTCAAATACGTACAGTCCTTTAGTTATTATTATTATTATTATTATTATTATTATACAAATATAAAGATGAAAATCACCTTCTTCCAACTTCAATCGAATTCTAATTTCAAAATCGCAGAAAACTGAGCAGGGTTCACCGTGGTCACTAACGAGCATAGAACAAAGGACGTCGCCATCTTTAGAGTTGTCGAAGGGAAGAAAGGTGAGCCATGAAGTGCAACAAGTGCCTGAAGGAATTATCGTCGGACGGAAGTCATATAACCTGCAGGAAATGCCTTAGGAATCTTCACTTTACATGTTCCGGACTTTCAGAAACAACCTGGCAACGCAAATCCAATGCCAAGCGAAAGCAATGGAAATGCGTATACTGCAGAGAGGACAAAGAAAGGCCGCCACCTTCGACGCAACTGATTACGCTGGAGACAGAAGCGGACGATGAACTGAACAGACAACAAAATACTGGTGAGTCATAATTTGAGTTCCGTAAATTTATTACTAGAAAAAGGTTTAGAAAATATAAAATCCAGTTTGGTAGATCTTGTCCAAGAACTATTTGATAAACATAATAAAGAAATAACAAAAAAATTAGCGAATGTGAAGAGTTTGTTAAATTTAATAATTCAAAAGTCGAAGAAGTCTTACAAACTGTAAAATACATTAAAACCATTATTAACGCATTACCTGACAGGCAGCACAAATTGATAAAAGACACATCGGAACTCCGTCAAGAATTTCATTCCCAGAAACTACAATACGAAGTTTTAAACCAACAACAACATAAAGAAGACCTTGTCATAAACGGTCTTCTAGAAACTGAATCCACAGAAAATCTCAGAGACGTAGTTTTAAAGTTAGGCCATGCAACTGACATCCCCGTACAGCATAATGATATTCAGACCATAAATCGGTTTCCCAGGAAGAACAAAAAAAAACAAGGCTTGCCACGACCTGCACCAGTCATAGTTCGTCTGACAAGCAAGGCTACAAGAAACAATCTCATAAAAGCCAGCAGACTCAAAAAACCAGTAGTCAAGGATTTAAATGCATCGCAAGACAATACGCCAATCGTTCTATCTGAGTATTTAACACCTTTCAATCAGAAAATTTTCAACCAAGCAAGAAAAGAAAAAATAGAAAAAATATATCAATTTTTATGGATCAAAGACGGCAAAATATTCTTCAGAAAGTCACAGACTTCAAAGTCTATACAAATAAAAAGCTCGGAAGATATAGACAGGTTGCCAGAGTGAAACAAAAGCTCCAACTTAGTTCAATAAGATCTCAACACAACAAAAATGAATCTGAACCATCAGATAGATGTAATTACACCAGAATACATCAGTAATTGTACTTTCGAATCGCTTGATGCATGGAAACAACACACAGTACAAGCGAGAGGTCTCTCAATCTTGCATATTTAAATCAGAAGCATCCCAAAACAATGGTTATTGTTACAGGCTTATCTGAGGAATTGCCCTGATATTATTGATATATTGATTCTTACAGAATTATTCATAACTAATGACGAAGCGACCTCTTTCCAAATTCCAGGCTTCCAACAACATAGATCATGCCGCCAAACAAAAATAGGGGGTAGAATATTAATATTTATCAAACAAAAATTAATAGCAAAAGAAACGGCCTATCAGTTTGAGCATGCTGAAACCCTCTGCCTCGAAATCATTAATACCATAAATACACAGCATCCCATAATACTAAATGCTATTTACAGGCCACCAAACCTAAACATGATAAAATTCTTGCACGAACTCAATTGCTGGCTTTCAAGCCAAGAAATACGCTCAACCGAACGCCTAATGATAATTGGCGACATAAACATAAATATTGCAAACGAAAACCAGAACAACACTGTACAATACCTAGACACGCTATCTATGTATTATCTAATACCAACAATAACATCATGTACTAGAGAAGAAATATTCGGAAATGCAATCACTGCCTCCTGTCTAAATCATATAAACGCCGAGCACCACCAAACAGTTACACTGCATCAGTCATAAAGTCAAAGTAGCAGACCATTACTTCACCGCTCTAAACCTGCACACCAAGACAATATCCATGCAATGTCCCACAGAGGAAAAGCGACAGAAAACAATAATAGACGAAGAAATAGTCAACCACGAAATAAGAAATACAGACTGGGAACACCTGGCATCAGATTCAGCAGATATCTTATACAACAACATTAAACTCACACTGGAGGAAATATATAAGAAAGCTACAAAGAAAGTCAGAACTCATTCAAAGACAACACAAAATCCTTGGATAACACAAAACTTAATCCTAGAAATACACAGAAAGGACGCTTTATGGAAAGAATTAAAGCGATATCCAAATAAAACAGCTTTAAAAACAACAAGGAATCGCGTTACAACACAAATCACAAATGCAAAAAGAAGCTACTACAGAGACAAACTAACCTCTGCACAAAACAACATGAAACAAACCTGGCATCTGATCAGTGAGATGCTAGAATTTGTTCCCAACACCATCGCCTCCGAAACCATAAAACACAGCTTCATGAAAGACGCAAAACCTATCCAACAATTAGAAAATGACTTTAACCAATACTTTGCAGACTCCATCCAAGAACTGCCCAGAAATATTTCCCTAATCACAAAACGAGACCCTCCACTTGGACTACAATCAAAACAGACATTATGGTTCCCAACCATAATGTCTGTTTTGATTGTAAAAGAAGCAAAACTTTCTCTGCAATACATCAAACCAAACAAAGATCCAGGAATTGATGGTATCAGACCTAAAGATATAAAGCAACGTGCAACTAGTTTAAGTCCTATCCTACTAAAATTAATAAAGAAAATATTTAAAATAGGACTGATACCAAGTATGCTAAAGACCGCCATGATCACACCCATATAGAAACATGGAAAAAATTTAATCAGCAATTACAGACCCATAGCAACATTACCAATTATAATTGATAATTATCAATCAAATTATGGAGCGGATCATACTGAAGAAACTCACAGCATACACTGAGATCTTTCATATTATCCCCAAAATACTATGATTTTCATAAAAATAAGGGAACAACATCTCTCTTGGAAGACTTTACAGACGTAATTAATACCGCCTTAGACAAAAACAAAATTGCCATGGTAGTCTTCTTTTATCTAACTAAAGCATTCGATACACTTACACATGAAACCTTGTTAGAAAAGCAGAGGCATGTTGGAATAGACGGGCCTCTTCACAGGTGGTTTACAAACTACCTTCAAAATAGAAATCATATCACACGTATCGGGTCAAACCGAAGTAGAGAGCTACCAGTAACCTGTGGAGTACCACAGGGAGCTGTACTCTCCCCATATCTATTCAACATTTACACGCACGATATTAATCAGCTATCACTCAAAGGTAAGATATTCCAATACGCAGACGTACAGCAATAATATCCATCCATAATAACGCAAGCATAGCCGAAACAAATATGCAACATGACATAAATCTGATCATAGACTGGCTCACGAAAAACTCCATACACCTAAACCCAGAAAAGACAAAATTAATGATATTCAGAAATCTACTGACTCGACCAATTGATAACAAATATATAACCATCCAACATCCTCTTTCTAACATAAAAAACACAGATCAGCAAAACCACTACAATCACTCAGGTTGAAAGAATACGATACCTTGGAATTTACTTCGATGCAGATATGAACTGGAATAGCCACATAAACCATCTACACAACAAACTCCGAACAATAAGTGGCAAACTCTACAGGTTAAAAGACATAGTTCCCATACGCCTAAAAACACTAATATACAAAGCACTATACCAAAATATACTAAGATACGCTATAACAACGTATGCTTTCTGTGCACCCTACAAATTAAATAGATTAATGTTGCTACAGTACAAAATGATAAAACTGATCTTTTGCGAACAAAGAGGCAATAACGACCTTCAAAACACAAAATACTGACAGCAAAACATTTATGTCAGTATGCATCTTTGCTAAAACATTATTTCGATGCCAATTACAGGACAGTCAGAGATACATTCCGTATGACAAAACCTCAGACTACAAATTATATCACATATGAATACCGTAATCACTACGGAAAGGCCACGCGAAACTTCTACATCCCAGACATGATAAACAAATTAGTTCAGGCTTCCAGTTCAGCAACGCATCAATACATTCCAAGTTATTGTGTGTGTATTAATGTTATTATTAATCATATCATTAACACATATATTAAACAACAGTGGACCAAGAACAGAGCCTTGTGGCAAACCGCTGGTCATTTTTTAAATCTTTGATTCCGCTCCACCAAATACTGCTCTCTGATACCTGTCTAGCCACCAACTACCCACTTATCCATCTCACCAATCCTGTTTCCATTAACATTTGCTTTAGCTAACCAGATTCGAGTGCTGTATTCCAAATGCTTTTGAAAAGTCCACCAGTATCACAGTATGGCCATCAATCTTTTAATTGATCTGGAATATTTAGTATTTAAAATATTCAGCATACATATCGCAGACAGTGAATTACTAGCATGACATGCCATTTGTTATTGCTGCACAATTTCCACAACTTAATCGGAAACAAATGTTTCTTAACCAACTGTGTTTTCTAAGAAATTGGAGTTAAGAAAAACAGTTTTTTTTTCCTTTTCTTCGCCCAAATCATCCCTCATTGCAGTGAAGATCGATCTGTCAGTGTCACCATTATGAATGGTGCCATCTCTTCCCAAAGGTTTGAATAGAATATATTATGGTGGTTTGCCTCATCTTTGCACTCTCGTTTTCATAACGGATATCTCCACAGACTTTTTAGATGTCATCAGGAATTATGATGTTCAGATTGATGTGTTCCGTTTCAGTGGAACTGTGAAACAACACCTCCACAGATATCACCATACCTAACAGGTGATACGATGCTCTCTGGTAAGCAACGATTTCCTCGTAGCTCTCTCATTTGAAGAGGGATCGGACATACTGCATACTTTCATGAGCATATTACCGAAATACCGCAGTTACATATAATGGGAAACGTTTTTTTATAAGCTGTGCGCATGCATGGGCGAGCAGAGGCCATCGAACACGAGACTCGAATCTCTCGCTAACTGTCTAAGACAACGAAGCAACGAAGTGTGTTTTGTTGTAGTAGTAGTAACGCAGCGATAAATCAGTAGTGTGCGATTTTAGTGACATCTGAATGCAGTAAGTTTCGACCCCGCCAAGAAGTTCTGCGCCGAGTACAATATATCTTATGTACAGTAATATTTTCAATTGAATAAAAACATATAACTTTTTATTCATTTATAATTTCAAGAATCCCCTCCCCTCTCATGAGCCAGGGTTGCCCAAGCCAACCTAGTTGTTAATCAGATGACATTTTCTTTTCTGGCTTAGAGGGACGTTGACCAAGCGATTCGATCCTCACTTCTCTTTTATTTGGTTGTTTGTCTTGCTCTCAGCATTCTTCTATGGAAACCTAGGCATTCATTGCCACACTGCGTTGGCATATACACGAATGCGGAAACGCTCAACTTTTCAGAACTTTCTCATCGCATGAAGCCATTTTATAACTTGAATTTTTCTTGAGTGGTGTAATCATATCATCCAGAGTTCTTTTTAAGTGAATCCCACTCATCCACCAACTGAGCTAGTAAAGTTTGGCATATTAATGCTGTGACTAAACGCTATAGACTAATCTGGAAACGTCACTCTGCAGAACGAATATAGAACATTGTTAAAACCAGTTCTTGCTTCTAGTAAGCAGGGTGGTTAGTCTCCTATCCTGCTGATGACTTCGTCTGTCAACTATCACGTTTATATAGGATATTCGTATTGTGTTGCAATCGCTCAATTTGGCGATGACCAGTTTGGAAGGATTTGATTCTACCTCGCGGGAAGTTTATTAATTCTAAACTACTCCTGATTTCCGGATTGTACGGAACTGCATTCAGTTAGCGTGCATTCATATTTTGTTATGCCACGTGATTTATTATTCTTACGTACTCATACAAGAAAAATGGGAGTGTCTTTATAATTTGTGGAACAGGGAGTATGGAACCACTTAAAAACACTTGATCATTCTCTTGTGTCACTTGAAATATAGTTTGAAATATTCTCGACGATCCTGATGTTTCAATAAGTCAGACTTGGGAACGAAATTCTAGGCAACAACTTGGCCATTTGAAGGCAGTACTTCTTTAGAGGCGTCTTAATTCTTAAGATGCACTTCCAGATTATTTGGCCATCAGCTTAAACACTGAACTAACGTGACAATTTTCTAATCTCTCGTCGATGGGATTATCAGAAAAAAAAAGCGTAAAATGAATGAAAGAAGTTTGCAAACTCAGACTGGCCCAGAAGTCAAAAAGGGATTTCAATTTTTAATAGCTTTCTTATTAATTATTTTTATTCTTCTTTTTCTTTTTCTTCTTCTTTTTCTGTTTGCAACACAGAAACAGGAGATTTTTTATCGTTATGAATAACTACATCACGTAAATAACTTCCATTTTCGGCAAGGAAGGGCCCTTTCTACGGAATGTACCATGACAGCTGTTAATGTTTCTGGCTGCAGAGCCCTACTTTTTCTCCTTCAGCTCTTAGATTTTCTGGGGCTTGTCACATAGATCTTCAAGTAATCCCTATAGGAAGAAGAAGTAGGAAGCATTGCTAATTTATTACAGATATTCGCGAATTGAATAGCTCGCCAAAAATGTGCCTTAGAAGTTCCATTTTGTGTTCTGTTATTCGTTGTTGGAATGTGAACATTTGGTCTTCCACCACTATCAGAGCTCCAGAGTGTGGTTAACAGAAGTATGAGAAGTAGATTTTTCGCTAAGAAAGTGGTGATTGAATGGAATGTGTTGCCTGAATCAGTTGTGAGTGCTTCATCTGTAAATGAATTAATTAAGAGTCGTCGTCATCATCATCATCATCAAATTCCTGATATATACCCTCAATGGGTGTACAGGATATGATAGTACCTCATGAAAAATTACATCATTACTAACTTCATATCTACAATTTTCCTCCAAATCAGTCTGTTACTTGTCAAGACTCCAACATTATCAGATCTTATATTTCTATCGTCTAAGGCACTGTTTACCGCGTCAATCCACCTATATCTTGGTCTTCCTCTGGGTCATTTTCGTGGCAACCTGGCAGAGAACACTTGTTTTGCTAATCTTTCCTCTCCCATTCTGTTTTAAGTGACCATACCACCTGAGCTAGATCTGCTAACGCATTTCTGGTTGCTGACAATGTCAACATCTTTCCTGATATCCTCGTTTTTAATATGATATTGCCATTGATGCCATCTGTTCACGTCCCTAATCTTTCTCAGGACTCTCCTATCTGTGGTCCCTAGTCTTTGCTCAAGTATTTTACTTCTGACCCAGCTCTCAGGTCCATAAGTTAAAAAGTGGCTTGAATGCTGTGTTGTATATAGCTAATTTAGTGTTTTGATTAATTTCTCTCTTATTCCATATAAATTTATTCAGTTGGCTGCCCACCATACCAGCTTTGTTGATTCTGTTGTCTATTTCCATATTTTATATCAGGTTTAATACCACTTTCCTTCATAATGTGATCCATATAGATCAGCGTTTCCCAACCTCTCTAAGCCGAAGGATCAGTAAAATGCCTAAAACAATTCTATGGACCAGTAAGTTATGTAATTTTTTAAAAAAAAGGTATGTGAGGATTACCAACATTTTGGAAAAACTGTGCCTTTTATAACAAAATAAATCTAAAAGCATGTTTTGAATACATATTGACAGATAATTAAGTTGGAAGTAAACGATTAAAAGTGTATCATCACAAAACAAAGTTTTAATTTTTATAAAACAAACAAAGGTACCAGCTTCCGTTTCACTGGAGGCAAATGAATGGGTATATCAGCGCCGCCACGCTGAAACCTCCATTCATCTCCCCAAAGCAACTTTTATATTTTAAACGTTATCCCCATTCATCTGCCCTCATTCATTAAGATCATCCCACAGCAACGTTTTTTAGCGCCGTTGCTACCATTGGCAAATGAATGGAGAATGTTATCGCCGTCCCGGCGAAACCTCCATTCATCTAAACACAAGACGTTTATCTTTAATTCACATTAATTTACCCATATCAACTTGTATATTTTGTATGTTATCTCCATTCATCTACCCTCACTCAAGAAGCTAGCCGCACAACAACTTTTATTTTCACGCACTCTCTGATTCGATCTGCGACATGTAAGCTGTTCCATTCGCTAAGTGCGTTGTGATACGAGGGATAAAATGTTGTTCTTATCTTACTCCATTCATCATAATACTGAATACGAACTTGACATCCATGGATTCCATTCTGGATGACATTCCTCGTGCTGCTCAAACCATCCCCTGCATATACCCAGAAATTTCACCCAGAACATTCCAAAGCCATTCATGTCCTCCCCCCTCACCCCCACACTTCCGGGCGATACGAATCGCCTTAGTTCCCTGACGAGTTTTCCATGACCAGCAAAAAAAATATTTAAGACATCCTGTTGTGTGAGGTCCTTTCCGATATCTATAAACGGTCCAACCCAGGATGTCAGGCGCAAAGTGCCATCCACGTGGTCAGGCGCATTCTCCCGCCACCGACCGTATGCCGTATGTGATTTGTACTGATCGTGATGTGATGGTGGTTTTAATTATATCCGTCCTGTGTGCTGCTTGTATTCGTTACGTTGTGATGTGTGTTTCCGTACAGTCCGTGACCGTACGGATGTTGTTGTCTGCATGCGACGAATTCGGTGTGCTACGCCGCATATTCGACCGTACGAGATACAGAACTTCGCTAAACAGGACGCGGGCAGCTATCCTCCTCGCTAGCAGAGCTGAGTCTTACCGTGACCTCGCTTTGTGTCACTTTTGTTTCATCCCCAATTTTGTCCGAATTTGGAAATGGATTAATTCCAAAACCAGTAAAGAGAATAATCGGAAACTCTAGATCAAATAAATAATATGATATAATTATATTACTAACTACTTTTAATGAGATGGTTCAACTTCTCGGCCTTTGCAGAGTTGCTGGATATCTGGTTCGATAGTCAACTTCAATCGAAGATCGGCGCACACACGCGCACACTAAGACTATTTCTGTATTTCGTTTTTATTTGAAGGAGCAATGAAAATCATTTTTCATAAAGATAAATTGTAGAAAACGTCAGTGCTTCTTTAGATAATTCGGGAAATTCACTTCTCACTGAAGACGAAATCCAAAATCGAGCCAAACCAAGATCACGCAATTACATTTTAAGCCCACTGTCACTTGTAAGCTCAATTGTTCTTTTTTTCGATAACGAAAGGTCGTTCTCGAACCCACAGAAATTTCTTATAAAAGTTATTCAGAAAATATGTTTTCAAATTCTGTTTCAGAGTTTCAAGGTGGTCACAAACTCTTTCCAGAACCTCAGAATCAAGAAAAATATCATTTTCCAATAAAAAGGATTCCAATTCCAAAAATGTGCAAACTGTCTGTCTTTTACATAACTAATGCACAACACCATTTTTTTTTTGTTTTAATTTTTTTCTCGAATGCCTTTATTTTGTCGTAGGCATCAAGAACAGTTAAAGAATTTCTCTGAAAAAAAATAATATATGTATATATATATTCACTGACAAAATGTTTAAATAGTTTGCTTGTACTGAACATTTTACACATTAACAGGTAGTTCAAAAGCATATTTTATGCAGTCCTCTATATTAAGAGCAATCGTTGGAATTCACTAGATGATTGCACGAATCTGTCAATAATTGCTTGTGCATACAATTCATCTAACAATTCTTTTCAATGAATAGCAACATATATGACTCTATGTTCTCTTCAAACAGTGAATTTCTTAGCTTGTCTTTATGATCTTTAGCTTTGAAAATGTCCTATCACATTGGACTTGAGTAAACTATGGTGTGCAGCTGAAAAGTTCATAAAGGTTATCATATGACTTATCATAAAGTCTATTGGATGAGAGAAGTTTTAGTATCCACGAAGGGCAAGTGCTACAAATTTTACACTAGTTGCAATGGAATCCATATTCTTACCATCATTAAGCAATATCTTTAATACATCCAAGTTCGAAGCAAAAGAAAACAATTCCAATATTACTTGATCTTTGCTGATTTGTGGAGACAGCTTAATAATACCTTCCAATGCTTCATCTTCGAGCCCTTCTCTGCAATAGTTTTAAACTTTGGTGCACGATAAATCTTTATACAACTTTTTCTGTTGTACAAAGAATGAATCCAGTGACCGGATACTGCGGTCCATTATTAAGTTAAACACATTTACTCGAAAATCAGCTAGAGAATCTGAGGAAATTCCTTCATCATCTGTAAGCTCATCTGCCATTCTTTTCTTATTCCTCTTCCTCTTAACTGGCAAAGCTGTTTCCAAAGAGTCAATTTCCAATGTTTGATTTTCATGCATATTCAACTCTCAAATCTTGTCATTACATTTATTTACAAATTCCAATACTTTTCTGTAAAAGTTATCAAATGTTCTTGTCTGTTCCTTCAACTTTGTTGTAGCTAAATCTATTAAACTCCGTGCAGTAAATATATCTAAATCACTTGTCTGTAAATAACGTGATAACGGAGGTTGTAGTTTCAAAGAGTAAATGCTATCAATATTCTTTCAAACTTTAGAAGACTTTGAAGTAAAACATTTGCTTCTTTTGTTTTTGCATCAAACCTGCCTACATCTTGTGTCATTGATAAGCATGTCAATAGATTTACAAAAGTACTGACAGCGGCATCATCAAAACGTCCAAATATAGTTGTTGCTGCATTGGATTTTCCTGACCATCTTGTCTCACCAGTTAGCTTTAATCGTTTCATATTTTCTTGTTCTAGACGTTTTCCAACAACTTCTCTCCATACAGTCATTCTCGTGGATGATGTTTTCACAAAAGTTGCTAAATTCTGAAGCAAATTGAAAAAAGAAACTGCTGCAGGCACGCAACATTTTGTTGTTTCAGTTATCACAAATTCAAGACATGAGCATTGAACATGTTGATCAGCCACATCAGTAATTTTACTTTGTAAACCATTATACTGCCATGGAACTTGCAACTTACCTGCACTATCAGATAAACAATTTTGGGATCAATTTTAAGATGCTGTAATGTTTCAGTCAATAGATCAAAAAGTCCCTGTTCTGTACCATCATCACTTGGCACAACTGAAAGTAGTCGCTCACAGATAACACCTTTAAGCACATACCGAATAATAATGTTAAACTCATTGAATCAACTTGAATAGAATGATATTTTGCTTGAGAATCTTAAGGACTAATTCTTTCTTTTATCATATTCTCCATAATTTAGATTAACAAGTTAATAGTTGTTTTACTCAGGTATGCAACAAGTCCACCACGGGCTTTACTTTGAGACTTTCCATGTTGTAATCGTTTGATTCTTTGTGTAGACTTGCTTTGTACTGCAGAAACGTGAGCTGCCATAACGGGGGTCATATTTTTCATCAACTGCAATGTAGCTAAAAAAATTGCCATGATTCAGAACCTCATTATCCAGAGTGTAGGCCGATTCATTTCTGTGACCTCGAAAATTAATGGCTTGTTTGCCTAACATCATGATGTCTATAATCCTCATTACAATACTCCTCTGCTTCAATACTTCTTTGTTTTTAGTTAGTGAAGGTGCAAAAAAAAAAACACTGATAAATTGCTGAACATTTTTGTCATGTGTTGTTGTCAATTCGTGTAAAGCCAAGCTCTGGCTAATACGCCTGTAGTCACTAAAGCCACGTACAAAGGGTGTTCGATTATAAGTGTTGTGAGACTCAGGCCAAGCAGTATGAACAATATAAGCACCTATTTTCTTTGTTATATGTTAGCCATTTTCTTGGGACTGAGTCGTTCATAATTTTCCTCTCCTACAAACGAGCATCAAATGGCAGATCATCAAGTGGCTGAAATGGATGTTCAACAAAAAGCTGTTTCAGATTTGCTTGTGTTGGATATTGCATGATTCCTGCAGTTGATCTTTCATTTTCTTGTGTAGGTTCATTTATAGCATGTGCTTCAGAAACCAAGTCATTTATGCCTGAAGGTATATCTGATTCCCAGTAATTAGTTGAAGCTATGTGTTCAGATGTTGCAACTACAGGTTGTAAAGATACTGGAACAATGAAGTCAGATGAAGTACTGGGCCTGGGTTGGGGAGTGAAGGATGCTATTGTGTTTGTCTCTATATTCAAAGTAGCTCTTTCCTGTTCTTGTAACTCACAAGTAATTGCATCGTCACCATGAGTACTCTTTCTTGCTTCTTGATTTGCGGAACTGTACATTGATGTGGATCGTGGTTGTGGTATTATAAAATCTGTAATAGACCTGCATCAGTTGTCTTCTTATTCCTTCCTTTCTGCTTCCTGTCGCTCTTTGCGTTTCAGTGATCCAGATATATGCTTTTCTTTTGAATGCTGGCAGGGATAATATTACTGAAATTAAAACTTAATTTAAAATAATCCACGTTGGGAAAAATGAACATCTACAATTACAATTATGCCGCCAGAACACACGAATGGAAATATGCTTTAATAGATGCATCTGTTATTAACAACAATTTTAACAATCACAGTAATTTTAACTGTAGAGTAAATAAAAGGTATCATTATTTATTGAACATGAATTATGCGTATATACTATCTAGTATTTTTATACTAATTTTATATAATGAAAAACTATACAGTATATTTAAATTAAAGGACAGGGATTACGAGAAGGGATTACGACAGAAATAGGAAATGTGGGCAAATAGTAAGGGATTGGTGCTCCGGGTAAAGAAACAGTTAGCTTTAATCAGCCTTCTTTACAGTACATTTCTTTATATGATATCTAACATAAGGATTTTTTTCTTTCAGATTCCCAGTTTGCCACCAACACGAACGAAGTCATCATCTATCAGACATCAAGGGTAAATGCCACTGAAGTGTCATCGATGCAGAGTTACAGAATGGAATTTCACACAACAGCTGGGTGTGAGTGAGAGGGATATTTCCTGCCAATATGAAGCAAGGTTCATATGAAAATCGATGCGAAAGTATATGAATCTCGAAATTAGAATAAAAGAAGGAGCAACATGATATGACACGTTTATCAAACCTATAGGTTTGATAAACCTATAGGTTTGATAGGGACGGAGTTCTTTTTGTACATCTCGGAAGGCATTTTTGAATGCTACAAATTTAAATACAAATACAAATTTCACAAGTTTGAATTTTTATTTCTCAGAGAATCATACAATCGGAACTTATCTAATTACTTTGTCCTATTTTTATTCCATTTGAACTGTAACTTCTTTCATAGTTTATGGAAAACTAATTTATTTCATCCCACAGAATGAAGAAGACATGCAACAAACTATTATTGCTGTTCTGCTAGAAAGTGTCAACGTGTCTCACAAGTCCAGCGATTTATTTTTCAGCGATTGTCCCAAAGAAATCTTCATCTGCATCGTGATATTGATTGGGATTGCAAATAATAATTTTATTATTTGTGATCTCTGCGAATCGTAGGCGATCTTAATTTTACGTGAATCTTATTCTGTAGGGAAGAAGGTATAAAGAAAGATGAGGGCACCAAGAGTGGTAGAGATCACGTGATTTTTCTGATGAGCAGATGCTTACGGTTTGCACCGTTAGTGAGAAAACATTACTTCAAAAATCAATCTTCGATGGCTCATTGCTGAGAAATTTGATATTCAAGTAGGCCCTTCTGAATGTAACAGTGTTTGATAATGAAATAATTAATTGGTCGATTACTTAAAAAAGGATTGGAACGTAATTAAAATAGTTTATTAATATTAATGTTATATTCTTACATTGTGTTTGTTTTCCACACGCAGGTAGAGAACGTTAGGTTAAATATAACGAAATGCTGTTTCATAAGATGCGTGGGAGACGGAACAGTAATCCAGATAACGGAACTTGACTCAATCATCTCTTTTGAAATTAAAGAGGTGTCATAATTTAAATAGATGTGATGTTCCCTCGAATTTTTTTCCTTATCGTTCGTTTCCTTGAATAATGCATTTATACTTGATCCGTTCGTTCAATTTTATAATATTAAACTATGTAACTATGCAGAATTCTCTCCAACCTGATTTATATTTATATCTACTGACTGACATAACGGCGCTTTGTTTCTAAGTGCTGACTCGGTTCTCAGCAAAACGTACTATGCTCCAGTTCACCACAGACAGACCCCTGCGCAAAATATCGATGTGACGTCTACCAACGACCTTACACCCAAAAGCACAGTTTCACAAGATACTTGGATGTGCATAAGGATGAGAGAGAAAAGTTCCTTGCAAAGTTTGCCACAGAGATTTCTCGGATGCGTCTGGTCTCAGAAGACATATGAAACGCCACCTGGAAGTGCAGGAAGTAATTCGTTGTAGCACGTGCTTTAAGGAATTTACAGCAACCAGAAGTCTCAAGCGTCATCAAAAGATATTTCACGGTTAGTTATGAGCAGTGATTGCTTAATATTATTTTCTGTCTATAGTTTAGTATTTTCGTCTGATTCTGTTTAAAAGTTTATAGACTGACGTCTTCATTAGCCGAACATTTAGTAACACTAAAAAAATCAAGTAATCATTCGATAACATCGGACAATCACATAATTTTGGGTGATCATCCGTATTTGCAGATTCAGTAAGAATCTAAACAGTGGATTATAAATTAAAGATGGCAATCAATTCTTTATTAGTTTAATCCTTTATCCAAGTATAAGCAAACCTAGTTGGCCCTTCAAGTAACTTCAGGACAGGCAACTCGTATACATAATTCGTATATATATAAGCTAATGACTTCACATCACTTGCCTTGGTATCCCACAGTGCAAAGCGCATATCCTTACAGATATGCATAATGCTATGCATTATGGGTCGGGTCACTACTGAGACTGGTTTGACCTTTATTGAGGTATCATTAGTGGGAGCCAGACCCAGAAATGATACCAAAGTTGAAGTAATGCAGAAGTCATATTTCCAAGCTGAAATCATCAGCTTGTATATATGAATTGCTCTGTCCTGAAGTTTGCTGACACTTGGATAAAGGATTAAACCAAGAATATAATTTCTTGGCGTCATCAATGTATAGTATAACCAAGTGGAAAAACTTCCAACATCTATCTCTAATCCAGAGTATTTTAATAATAAGTTGTGACACCTTTTGGCTACTCGTATATGGAAATATGACTTCTGCATCTTGGTGACGCCAAGGTTGAAGACTGATGAGACCTCAATAATGGTCTAAACCAGTCTGGGTAGTAACTCCTCCCATGATTTATAGCATTATACATGTTTGTAAAGATATATGCTTTACATTATCATATACCAAGCAGGGACGAATGCTGCTGGTCTTAAAATTCACGTTTGCTCTTGTTATCATTCATGGAGTGAGAGGTGTGATTGAAGTCTGATTAGCGGAATAATGAATTACTAACCATTTGAAACTATATATTTTGAAATTTATGTACATTTAATCATACAAATACAACATTTATTTTACAAATGATATTCTACCTTTTTCGATTTAGTTAACCTACTTGAACACAAATTCTACCCTACGGTTTTCTTCTTTATGAAATGGTCAATAACATCGTCATAAAAAGTTGGTTGTAACTTAATTTTCCCAAGCAACACGCACATTTGTAAAGGCCGTCTGAAACTCATACGCAGACAACGTAGCTAGAGCTACGTTGACTGCGTATGGCCTGTGTTTAAGCAACAGCGTGAGACGACGTGAAATGGCTATGCGCGCGCATGAAATCATAGTGCTGCTGCGAGCACCTGGAAGCTCCTACAACCGAGCAAGCCAAGGTAGCTTAGACTAGACGAGCAAGCATCGGCCTTCGATATACAACGCAAAGCTCATTTATTTCTGCGCAAGCTTAAGACGTCTTCTGTCTACAAAAATAAAAGCCTAAAAACGGAATGCTTATAAGTGCATGCATTTATTAACAAATAAATATTACTTCTTTCTCAATTAATGAGCTTGCGCAGCAAGCATGGAGAATTCGCCCTGATACCAGACAAGTGATGTGAATACATCATCTTGTATATACGAGTTGACCTGTCCTGAAATTACTTCAGGTGCAAATCATGTTTGCTTACCCTTCGTAAAGGTCATCCCTGGAAGTCTTCAACTTCCAGGATGACCTCTTTTTCTGGCCACTCTAGCTAACTGCTGAAACATGTATTATTATTATTATCATCATCAGCCGTCCATGTCGTCAATAGACTCTTCGTGGGAGTTCCAACTCTCACATGCACAACTCATCATTCCTCGACTTAAATGTATTTATTGTCCCTGCACTCACCACACTCTCAAGTAATGCATTCCATCACCCACTGAGTCAATCGTCTCTGGACCCTTTTCAAAATCTCATCATCCTTTTGAAAACCTGGCAGCCAAATCTGTGCACAGTAATCCATATGCAGCCTGAACATCCTTGTACAACGGGACCATAACATCCTTACTTCCAGACGTCAGTATTCTCTGCATCATTTCCTCATAATCTGCTGTGTTGTGCTCGGTATTTTAACAAACATTCCACAATATAAATCTACAGTATAAATTTTATTATGTATTCGTTTCATTTTTGAATTATTTTTTATTATTAATCTCTTGTTGATAAAAAGATGTTGGAAGAAAATGTTCAGTTTTGAATATTTTATAAATCTAAGATGATTGTTGTCGATTATCCGCCAACACTGTCCAAACCTACGATTCCGCTGTTCTCAGGATTTAAGAAATTTCAGTTCATTTCTGGGGAAAACGTTTTTGTTTTCCCCAGACACCGCTGTTATATTTGTCTGCAAGTTTTACCAAACACTTGTTTAATCCCAAAATGTAAAAAGCATTTCTTTTTAAAGTTTTCGGCCGAACTTCCTCCCTGCTGTGAGAGTGCACATGAAAATAACGAGAGGACGTGTTGGAAATATTTCATTGCAATAGGAAATTTAAAGGAATTGATGACCAAGCACAAACTGCCACATTCGAAATTATTACAATATGAATTGAAATGTTTTTTCGTAGTAACCTGTAATAGGTTCATTGGCGGGCAGGATTTTTCTGTTTTAAAAATAAAAAAGCATAATTTTTTTTAACGCTTTTTATTTCCCAAGAGACTACGTAGAACGATGTCAACTTCCACTAAATTTGGAAAGTGTGGGAGGGGGGTGTGTGGAGCCAACTCTATCCTTAATCGTCATTGAAATTTAGCACATACCTGACAATGATTTTAGGGGAAATGATTGAAGATTATGGCATACACTTACCGCGATCACATGATTTTAACATTCGTATTGCTATCTGAAATCGTACGAATTCTATAGTCTATATTCTTCTTCTTCTTCTTCTTCCTAACATGGAATATAGGCCATGTGACCTGTTCCGGTCTCATGCCATCTCTTTCTTGGTCTTCCGATTCTTCTTTTCCCACTTATTTTGTATCTGTATAAGATTTTTGGTAGTCTGCTGTTGTCCATTCGATTTAAATGTTCTAGCCATTTTTGTTTATACTGTCTTATGTAGTGATTAATTGGTTTTATTTTCAGGGATTGTAAGATTTCTTCATTTGTTTTGTGGTCCCACTTGGTATATCCAGCTGTTTTTCTGAGGAACTTCATTTCTGCTGTTGGAATTCTTTTTTCATCTTTCCTTTTTATGGTCCATGTTTTGCTTCTGTATAGTAGATTGGTTTTGACAAGACATTATATAGTCTGATTCTAGTGTGTTTTTGTACCAGGGATGGCTTAAATATATTATTTATTATGCCATTTACTTTGACAAATTTTGATATTTTAGTGTCTATGTCTTCTTCTTCTTCGTATGATAGATCACATCCCAAGTATTTGAAAGTGTTTACTTGTTCTAGTATTTTATTATCTATCACTATTTTACTTCTTATTGGGTTTTCTCCTTTGATTGCCATTAATTTTGTTTTTTCTTTGGATATTGTCATATTATATTGCTTTCAGATATCATTTAGTGATTTTAATGATTTTTGTAAGTCATCTTCTGATGTAGCTAATACTATTTGATCATCTGCAAATAGTAGTGTATGTATCTTCATTTGCGGGGTCATTTGTATACCAATTGGGTTATGCTGTTTCCAGATTGTTATTATTTCATTTATATATATATTGAAAAGAAGAGGTGAGAGGGTACATCCTTGTCGTACCCCTCTTGATATATCTTTCCATTCTGAGGTGTGTTCTAATTTAACTGCTATTTTATTTCCTGTATAATATTTCTTGAATAGATTGTAAAAGTTGGTTTGGTATGTTTAAATCGGTTAATATTTTAAACAATTTTTGTCTACTAATTTTGTCAAAGGCTTTTTCATAATCAATAAACGCCGCGTGTGTTTCTTTTTGAAATTCTCTTCTCTTTTCTATTAATTTTTAAGTAAAAATTGGATCTATGCAGGATCGGCCTTTTCGGAAACCGTTTTGTTCTTCTGGTAATTTGTTTTCTACAATGCTGCTTAGTTTCTCTTTTAATATTCCTGCATATATTTTATATCCTGTATTCAGCAGGCTAATTCCCCTATAATTATTGCAATTGTCTTTATTTCCTTTTTTATATATTGGGATAATCACTGCTTTTTTCCAAGAGTTAGGGGTTTTTTGGGGTTTTTCCAGACATCCAAACCATATTAAAAAATTTCAGAAGTCTTTCATTACATTTTTCACCTGCATTTTTGTATAGTTCTATATTTATATTGTCTTCTCCTGGAGTTTTCCTATTTTTCATCTTCTTTATTATATTTTTCAGTTCTAGCATTGTGATATTTTCTATTAGGTCATTCTTTGTCTTATAAAATTTTAATTCATTGTTCTCATCTGTCCAGAGATTTTGGAAATAGGTCACCCATTTTTCTAAATCTATTGTTTGTATTTTTATCTTTTCTTTTATTTCTTTATTCATGTATTTTATTAATTTATAGGTTTTGGGTTGTGGCTTAAATAAATCCTTTTCTAGTTCTGTTACGAAACTGTTCCATCTTTCTCTATGGTTTTTACTTACTTCTCGTTTTGCAATTGCACTATTTCTTTTATACTCTATTTCTGCTTCTATTGTTTTGGAATTTAGCCATTTCTGGTAACTGTCCTTTTCGGTTTTTATTATATTTTCTACTTCTTTGTTCCAGTCTCGTAGTCCTCTTTTTCTAATCCATTCCTAAGGTTTGTGAGAATTTGTTTCAAATTTTCCCATTCGTATTCTATGTCACTTGATTCATGTGTGGTTTTAGTTTTTAAGTTTGTGCATTTTTGATATTGTAGTCTAACTTGAGGATCCTGTAATGAAGAAATTTTGTAGCTTCGCTGGTAAGAATTTTCAATTCTATGTGTTTTTAGCCACTTTGGTTTAAAATGAATTTTTGCTGATACCATATAATGATCAGAGTTTAATTCAAAGCCTCGATATGCTCTTACGTCTAAAATTAACTCTGCTAATTTAAAATTTGTAATAACGTAGTCAATTATTGATTTGTATCCTCTGGCTGACCAAGTATATTTATGTATTTCCTTGTGTTTAAACATTGAATTCATTATTCTCATATTATTATAAATGACAAAATCGCAATCTGCGACCATTTTGATTACATGTATCTTCGCCAAATTTACCTATGTTTGTTTTGTATTTTTTTGTTTCCTATTCTGGCATTTAAGTCTCCTGCTAGCAGTAAATAGTCAGTTTTGTTTGTTTTATCTATGGCATTCTGTAATTCTTTATAAAATATATTACTGTCTTCTTCTTTTCCCTCTTCTGGTGCATATGCACCAATTATTGTTATGTGGCCTCTTAATGTCTTGAGTCTAATTTCTATTAGTCTTTCATTCAAATAGTTGTAATATACAATATTTTTCTTTAGGGATTTATGTACCATAATCATTATACCTGCTTTTGCTCTTTCTTCTTTTTTTACCCCACTGTAGATTTGTATATAATTGTTTATTTCTTTTGTACCTTTTTGTTTTTTATTTGTTTCTGTTACTATACATATCTTTATGTTAGCTTGGTTTAGTTGTTTATCAAGTTTTATATTTATTCATTTAATTCATTTTCAGATTACATTAAAATTAAAACCCGAGTTTCTGGCAAGAAGAAACCCTATATCATTATTATTATTTATTTATTTTTAATTTAGATTATTTTAAGCAGGCGTTAAATATTTTAGGAACACAGACCCAAAACTGACTGCTTTGATTACACCACATCATATGCACAGGTTTTTTGATA
The DNA here is from genome assembly GCF_054136105.1 of Typopeltis vanoorti. NCBI lineage: Eukaryota > Metazoa > Arthropoda > Arachnida > Uropygi > Thelyphonidae > Typopeltis > Typopeltis vanoorti. Next base: position 161,505,262 of record NC_143550.1, read on the forward strand.
CACTTCCCATGGGAGATGAAAGACAGGTTGCAGAAATTTGATGCTGTTTTCAAATGAGCTTAGACACAAATCATTGATGAATTCATGAAGCAATTCATTTTGCATCTTGAAAGAAAGCAGGCAAGCTAAAGCACCTCTTTCATTATAGCTTAAGAATACAGTTTAACCCATCTTCCGATGGATCCAATTGGTAATGGGTCAATTCTATGGGATTATCGTCGACGATTCTCTAGTATTTATATAATTTGCATTATTGGAGGGAAGGGCGAAGCTAGCTCAGTGGAAGTAGCCTTTGCGTCCTCTGCACTTTGTCGCTCGAAGTCTGACTTAAGTTCAAGTCTAATCGCCGACTGGAGGAACTTTTTCTTAACCTTTCGTCGACCGATTCCCGAGTTAGTCGAACTGTGGCATGGGCAAGAGGGTTTTTCATCCCGTAAACTCAAGAAACTCTACCGTAATACCCACATTATTTCAGACAGTAACATATCTTATTAGGGTTAGGTATCAAGAGATGGCAGCACTTGTTTGCCAGCCTCTTCATCGGTGGCTACTATGATTAGTGATAGACATGGGCCAGCTATCTCTGATTGGCTACCGGTGAATTGAAAAATGAAAAATGGTTCAATGGTTCAATCTGAAACATTGAACCATTTGAATGGTTCAATCTGCCATTGAAAGCGGGCAGATTGAACTGCCCACTCAGTCTCCAAACACTAGATTGGGTATAAAAGGCCTAACCTACTCCCTATAAGGGAATAAAAGGCGTTAGCTGATTTAATAATCCTATATTACTTTCACGACATCTTGCTGATTATGTCTTATTGTTTCCAGGTTTGAATTTTGCTTCTCAGGAGACTCTGCGTGAATCAGCCAAACCCCAAAGGAAGTTGCAGGAGAGTTTCCTCTGTGACATTTGTCTCCGAAGATACTCAAGGAAGGATCAACTCAGACAACACTTGAATTTGCATGTGAAGAAAGATCTTTTCCATTGCACAGTTTTCCGCAAAGATTTCTCAACTGCAGGAAGTCTTAAAAGGCACACGGAGACACACAGCAGTGTGAGGAACCCATTTCGCTGTAGCACATGTTCGCGCGAATTCTTGTGCAAGCAAAATTGTGAATATCATCAAAAAACAAGTCATTGTTAGTTTTCTAAGCCATGAAGACTGCATTGATGTTATTTTATGTTTCAACTTTGAATTTATTTGTTCATTATAATGATAACCATTAAGCATTGTAGGGAATGGAGAAATCTGTACGAAAGAGGATACAAAGGTTTGTGTATTCCATTGAAACTGAATTTGCATTCTGCTTAACTTGGTTTAAAGTTGAAGCAGAGCAGCACATTTTTATCGCTTTCGTATGAATCGCATGAGAAATTCATTACATGAAGCCTACGTCGAATGCGACTGGGATCATTCTTTGTTCCCTGAAGAGTATTCACGTGACACAGATAAAAAATAAAATTGCTTCTTAAATGCATTTTTGTCATTTCTCCAATTTTCAGTTTCTCTCTTAATAGTGTTCCACTAATATGATAAAATACCATGTAGAGAGAAAAAATGCAAGATACTTAAATATTGCTTATTACACACACACACACACACACACACACACACACACGCACACACACACACACACACACACACACACACACACACACACACACACACACACACACACACACACACACACACACACACACACACACACACACTGTACCTCACCCCTCCGAGGATATCTTAAAGAGTGTTAAGAATGAAATTAATTCAGGTGACCTTCTTAATTCTTTATTATTCATAGTTCTCTAAACAGTGATCAGAAATCCCAAAGCTTTCGGTTTTAGATTTTCTTCCAATAATACTTTGATACTTATTATCAGACAATAATAAAAATTTAGCTCTATTTGTAACTTATTTGGAATTGAACTTTTCATCTTAGATTAACCTATATCATACACATCTGATAAGCAAATAAAGTTATTGTTTATTTACATTATCACAATTAAAAACATTTCATCGGAATGCAAACTATAAGCTAGTGCTATAAAGCTGAACAAATCAACAAAAAAATCAGCTAAAGCCTTTTATTCCCTTATAGGGAGTAGGCGAGGCCTTTATACCCTATCTAGTGTTTGGAGACTGAGTGGGCAGTTCATTGTCCACTAGTAGCCAATCAGATATAACTGGCCCATGTCTATCACTAATTATAGCAGCCATCGATGAAGAGGCTGCGAAACAAGTACTGCCATCTCTTGGTATCTAACCCTAACAAGATATGTTACTGTCCGAAATACTGTTGGTATTTGGGTCGCTTTTCTTGAGTTTCCGGGAGGAAAAACCCGCTTGTCTGTGCCAGAGATCGACTAACTCGGCAAACGGTTGAAGAAAGGCTTAAAATAAGTTCCCCAACTCGGCGACTAGACTTGAACTTTAGTCTGACTTCAAGCGACCAATCGCAGAAGACGCAACCGCCACTTCCACTGAACTACACAGGTCTCATTAGGCTGAACAATTTATTATTATGACTTGACACCTCCACAGACTCCTAGGACTCATCGTGGGAGCAAACTCTAATCATCTCATCCGATCAGAAAGGCAATGAATGTGTCAGCTGTTCCAGGCCTGTCATCCAATTTGCTCATTAATAATACTAAGAATTTTATTCATTTACCTTTCAAAACAGGTTGAGAAGAACTTAGAACTTTCATAGTCCATCAGTTTTGACGATGCCTTTTGATTGGAAAGATGTGGGTTCGAATCTCGTCTAAGTAATCTCGTCTAGTAAGCTTTTCAAATGAAGATGAGTTATTCAGGCTCATACGAAGGGGGGTGGGAAGAATTTTTTCTCCAATAAACTCAGATTTTTCATCCAAAAAAAAAAAAAAAAACAGACGACCAAAAGAATGCACGCAGTAGGAGATACGTGAATAAGGATGATGTACGTCAGATCTGGTTTCAAATTCGTGCAAGGTACGGTGTGAATCTATGCGTAAGTATGAAACAGAACAGAAGGCTGCAGTGTGCACATAACACTGCCCTGTGTCCTTAGAGCTCAAGCAGAGAGAAAATTGTTGTTGTAGTTATGAGCAACTGAATTCTTATTTCATCATTTAAAACATCTCGTCCGCAGACCCACTCATCATAAAAAACAATTTATTAAAAAAATTCCACCATGATAATTTTCAAAGAATTTCTTTTCGTTATTTCACATAAACGCTTATTTGTTTGAAAATTTCGCGTTTTCATTAAAATTATTTAACAATACGGATTCACTTTTAAGTTTTCACAATGGTTTCGCAGACGGAAACAGCGGAACCTTGTTTAACCTGACGACTCTCCATCCGGCATGATATTCGTCATGTTGCACCATCATTTTTTTTTTGTTTGTTTGTTTAAACTAATAATGCCATTTCGTTCGCTAAATTCCAAACTGCTTGCATATGCTCGTTAGTAGTTATCTGCTAATCGAGTGCACCACGAGAAAGTGAAGATTGGACATTAGGTAAGTAATCAGGGTTGATTCTCCACATTCTTTGAAAAGGGGTGTATCTTTCTACAAATTAGCTACCCTGCCTTTGATAGTTAAGTTACTCAATATAATGTTCAGTGATTCGAAATTCAGAGAATATATTGACAAAGGTGAGCGGAGAAGTAGAGAGGATTAAGTGGTTGCGGAAAAAAACATTGATAAATAGGAATTGATTGTGGCTATTTTATACGACCGCATCTGAACCGCTCGGATCGGGTTTGGTCACCTGGGTTTCTTGGGGAGTGGGAATGAAGAAGTGGCGGAGACAATTCATAGACGGGTGACCAAGATGGTTTCATGCCTATGTAGTGCTTCATGTGAGGATAGACTGAAGGAGTGTGGATTAAGAATTGTTTGATAAACGGAAGCGTGGGGATATGATAGAAGAAAGGTATGAATTGCCAAAATGGCTGATTAAAATTGACGCAGCGTAACCTTTGAATACGTGACGGCAGGGGAAAGACAACCAAGAAAATTCCAAATTAATATTCGGGTTTCTTTCTGGAATCGAATCACTGAGTATATGGAGCTCACGTGATGATTTTTTCTATTCCAGGGAAATGCCCGATTAATAATAAATTAAATGTCTTAATAACGACACATTTTGGAAACTTAATCTTCCACCGCAGCGTAGTGTATTACTGTTAGTACTTCCCAATTATCATTACAAGATGGGTAACAATTCATACCCATCGCTTCATACCCTGGTAAAAATTTTTTTGAAACTTTTGCTGAATTCATATCTCCCGATTCTATCATGCAGCCTCCATTGATGTCCAGTTTCTGCAATGCTATATTTAGAGATTTAAGCCACGTCAAACGGAATGATTTTGATCTTTGATCGTGCAATTTATATTACCAAACTATATGAAACTGTGGATTAGATTAGACTATTTTTATCACCAAAAACCAATGCGCTGTATTATTATTATTATTATTATTATTATTATTATTATTATTATTATTATTATTATTATTATTATTATTATTATTATTATTATTATTATTATTATTATTATTATTATTATTATTATTATTATTATTATTATTATTATTATTATTATTATTATTATGTGACACTTCCAAGGAATCCGACTCATCGCACTCGATTTCGCAACACACACACACACATCTTCTCGTCTCCTCTATTAATTCCAAACAACTTTCGCAGACTCAATCCAAAATTTCATTACTGGTAAATAAACACACATTTTGGATTTGTTTTCATTTCATGATTCGACAATGATTATTGATTATTTTATATGTTTGGTTTGAGTTTCTAGATTAGTTCATGATTAGTTAACCCACTCACTAAAGTAGTATAGAATGACAGCTTTTCTTGGCTGAGATTAACAAGAAGTAGCAAAATTTTTTAAGCCTGGAGATAAAATTCATCTAACATCTCGAGACATTTACATATCATCGATTCCCGTGGTGAGATTCTAATCCTTAGCCAGTTGTTTGGAATGCGGATACTCTCACCATCAGGCCAACCCATTTATGACGAACATTCGTATTTGTGAATAATATGATCATATAGCCTTGTGGTAATAGCTTCAATGATAATGCTAAATAAGAGAAGGTAATAAATTATATAATAATAAATTTATAAATTCAGTTCACTCACTGACTAGAGGCACTTATATTACACCATTACTCATCAGATTCTAGATTTTATGCAATCAAGTATGCTTTTTTCTCATTCTTGATATCACTACTACAATTTTAACGACAGTAAAACTTACGCCACTTCAATAATAAATGCCGTTTAGAATTACCAGAGAAGATGGTGATATGCAAATGCCATTCTTGTCCACATCTCTTGTAGAAAATGATGCTGGTGTCCAATGAACAGAAAGGATACATACCAGAACTGGACCAGCTGCCAATCGATTTTCAAAGTTTAGTCTAAAAGAATGCCGCCATCATCCTGTGGAAAATGTATATTGTGCATCAGTCCGCATTAGAACAGCATCATATTTCAGAAGAAATATCATGGTGTATGCAGTCTCTCTCTTTTATCATCAATCACGCTTTCCATTTTTCTAACACATTCCACACCAGTTTCTGATAATGTCTTAGATGTTAGGTACATTCTTCCTTCCGCCGACACTCCATGAACCATGGATGTCACAATGAGCTGGATTTGACGCACGTTTCTGTTCACCTCAAAGATATTCTCATGAGTAAGTTTAAGATTCTGTGCAGGCTAATTGCATTTGTTAATCACATTTCTCGAGCAATTTCTCAATAGGATATCAAGTGTTCATTGGCGTATTGTCATGTTATAATCATAGCAGCCTGCTTCCTAACGGCTGCTGCGATCAGGGAAGCATTCAGTTTTTGAGGCATAGTATAACAATCGCAATTCATCCTTTTGGGTATACTACAAAAGTACCACAGCAGTCGAATAAGGTGTTCCCTAAATATCATATATATATATATATATATATATATATATATATATATATATATATATATATATATATATATATATATATATATATATATATATATATATATATATTCCGTGAAAAAAAGATTTAGTACCAAAATTCACCGATAGGGAAAATCTTGGGGCTGGTGGAGCTGAAAAGAACGTGACAGCAGCGTCACCAATTCCACTTAAAAAGGTTTTGGGAACGTTCAGGCAGTTATTCGAATGACGAATTGTGCTCAATATGTGTCCTACCTTGCCTCAGCTTGTTTTACATTGCAATGTTTAAGTTGTTTTACCTTAAACAGTGCAATGCCGTAGCGGCCCTTCGGGAATTTAGAAGGCTTCATGACCTGCGTACAGGTCCTATGTCAGTAGTAGCACTGAGAGCAATGATTAAGAAGTTTGAAGAAACTGGTTCACTAGGAGTTAGACCTGGCAGGGGACGGAAAGCAGTGGAAGAAGAGACAGTAACAGACGTTGCTACTGCGGTGTTCGACGACACAGGGATCAGTACTGGTCCAAGCGCTCGTGCCGTCGCTGGCCAATGTTATATGGCTTATGGTATAATCTTCAAAATCTTACTGAAAATGCTTCACTTCTATCCGTTCAGTAATGTGCAAGCGCTAACTACCGCAGATTATAATAAGTGCATGACCTTGGCACAAACATTTCTTGCCCGAATGGAGGTCGTCAATGACTGGTCTTGGAGAATATTGTAGGGTGATCAGGATCATTTTTATCTGAATGGGTCGGTCAACACTCACAACTGCAGAATTTGGGCATCTGAAAATCCCCAAGCAATCCAGCAAGTACCACGGCATTCTCCAAAAGTAACCGTGGCTTCACAACCGATTTCAATAATAGGATCATACTTTTTTGAGCGTATTTCCTCTACAGGTCCTGTAACCTGCTCCGTTACTGGAGAGATTTATCGAGGAATGCTGGAAAATTTTGTCATTCCTGGATTGCAGCAAAGACAATGTTTGGACTCCATAATTTTTATCCAGGATGGAGCACGGCCACACATTGAACGTCCAGTACAGCGCCTTTTACGCCAGCATTTCAGTAATAAGAGGGTTATCAGTCCGTTCTTTCCGACGGCATGGCCGCCTCGATCCCCGGACATCACTCCATGTGACTTTTGGCTGTGGGGGTATTTGAAATCCGTTGTGTATGTTGGTGGTGTTCCCAATTGGCATTTCTTCAAATAGAACATAAAACGGGCTGTTATGAACATCCAATCCGACTCATTACGCTTAGCTGTAGAGCATTTGTTGTACACCGGATGCAATTTGTCAGCACATTGAAATCGTGTATGTGGTCCAGGGAACCCAGATTCTGATGAATAAAACATTATTTCCTGTGAGTTCAAACACTACATTAATTTCTGTGTCTCTCGGAAGTTGTTGTTTTAGTTTAATTATTATTATTATTATTATTATCATCATTGTAAAGGGCCACATATCCAGCTGGAATGAGTTACGGCTGTCGCTTACACTGTCGAAATGTTATTATTCAATTTTATCTGCGTTTAATGTAATTATCGGCTTGTTTTCGGCTCCGCCAGCGCCAAAATTTCCCTTATCGGCGGCTTTTGGTACTAAATCTTTTTTTCGCCGAAATAATCTCTCCATGCCTTCAAAAGTCTCAATATAAAATTTGGTCTCATTCCGTTTATTGGTTTTAGCTACAGCTGCCTCCGAAGAAGGAAAGTTATTTTATGGCCACCCGGTATATATACCTACATCCGCCCCATATGAATGCAAAGATTAACTATCCGTTGCTTCTTATTACGGAATTTTAATGCTATTCCCCAATCACGATATTCGTTAGACCAGTATAGGTTTTGCTTCGGGCCATAATGGCTTATGTTGGGCTTCATATGCGGGTGTCCTTTCGTATAAACCGTGATTACTGCTTTCTTGCTTCAATCGTGGACTGCCTGCTGTGGAATCTAATGAAAGGAATGTCCAACAAGTTTCTCAAGTAGGTGACTAGAAATGTAGCTCTTTCCTCTAACCATCGAATATTCCAGAAGTTACTTGGACATTCAAATTTCTTTATTTATTTAAATAACAAAACCAACTTTGTCTCTATTTTTAACACATAAGATAGCTTCACCTTTAAATTTTGAAGACTGACGGAAATGCAAAATAACCATCAATTCAATAATTATAAATATTTCATATACAATAGAAAAAAATACAAATGAAAGTTATATATTAAGGAGTTTCTTCAAAACATTTTATAATTAACGAACTCAAATGATATAACACACTTGAAAGTAATTATTACATATTGTTTAGCAATATGGTACGAGTGTGGCAATGCTTCTTGGTGAACACTCAATGTACTCGTACTATCTGTTCTTAACAGCCTAATGTGGTACGACGATGTACGGTGGTCTCAGAGTTCTCTACACGAAATAATTCTGCAGAATATTTCGTGCAGTGCACGGTCCACAAGTGGAAGACATATGTATACGGCCTTTTGTGCATGCAACATGGTGGTCTCATACTTCTGGACTAGAGTGGCCGTAGCCAACCGACCTCTACTACCTTCTGTACACTAAATATGCTATAAACAATGGGAGACAAAACCGCGCATTCGAAATATCTGACATTATACGAACATTTGAAACACTGCCGTTTCAGATGCTAAATTCCAACCGAATAATTGATATAAAATTATGAAGTAACTTACGCTAGGGGGGGGGGTTAGGTATATTATGTGCTTTTAATGCGGATCCTCGTCGGCCCATTTTGTTTTGCGAGAAAAAAAAGTGGCAACTCCGCATGAGATTACCTAATTCACTTTGAAGTGTAAAATCCTTTCCAAAGGTTGCTACGCTTTCTAGATACCACCTATGCAGAACACTGACAGAAATCCTATTTCACCTTTGTGAATGGAAAACTTGTCTATCTTAACAATGTTATTTACTCAATGTGCACTGAGGATTGCATTTTATAATGAATGATGTAATGCCTTTTAAAATAAGCTAAGCAAAATACATTTGAGTTCTCTTGAAATCTATGCATTGTTCTAAGTATGGATTTAGATAAATATGAACTACAGCTGCTGGTAAATAAAGAAACATTCGTTTTTAAAGAAGGAAAATGTTCATTTCATTTTGCAATACCGGTGGAAAAAATACATCAAAAATTAACCACTGCAAACCTTTGTAATTGGCTCCGTCTTTGCCTTGCTAGCAAGTAATGTCTACGTTATTTCAATGTTGTTGTTTCTTATATAAAAAACACTACAACGCTTCATTTATTAACAAAATAACAACAGACTAAATTTATAAGTGTGTAAGTTAAATCTTTTCATTTTTTCCCCTTTTCAACAACGAAAGATAGGAAAGAAAAAGGTCAGCTATTTTGGTGATGGAGCAGACCCTTCTTAACGATTAGGCTAAAAGTCAAATAGAATTTCAATTGAAGAATATTAATTAACATATCTGAATTGAAGGTAAAAATTTGACAAAAGGCTTGATTAGAGGAGAGAAGGTATGCGGGTAAAAGTGGAGAGCACAAAATAGCGACAATGGAGTGCAAAAGCACGTTAAGATAAACAAGACGCAAAAAAAAAAAACAATGAAAAAAAGTCAATACTGAAAATATGATTTACCTAAAGTTTGGATTTTGAAAGAAATCGGTAAAATAATAAAATTCGTGTTATATACTTAGTGAGCCAGTAACAAGCATAATGGATGCTGACGTTCAGTTACGTTGAAATGTCATCACATGAGAAAAGCAGAAAACTGTGAGCTTGCCTCGTGGATTTTTGTATATTGTGTTAGAATGAGTTTAGTTGGTACGAGAGTATTTGAGAAATAGACTAGTTTGAGAGTAAACACGAGTATTTTATTTTATTTAAATACAACGAAGGGGACACTAAATAGGGTCTTCTCATGTTTAATAGCACATTGAGTGGTTCTTATTGCTAGCGACTCAGAAAAACGTAATTTGCATTGATTTTCTTGTAAATTAATGATGACAACCTTTTCGATTTCACGGGTATGTTTAGATTGTATGCATGTAACGATATTTCGTAGTAGGATTTTTGTTGTTTCTGGTATGGTTTTGTTTCTGTATTTTCTTTGTGGTGGGAAGTAGATAGTCAGGTATAGGAATATTGCAGTCCCGACAGTGTTCAATGAAGCGAGCCGAATGTGAAACCAATGTAACTTCCAGTCAGGTGTTGCATCCTGATTTGGATCTCGTAATTTGGTTTACAATTTCAGCTGGAAGTTGAAGTTGACAACCAAATTATGGCATAGCAGAATGTCGGCTTGAGTTACTACTGTTCCACGTTCAATAAATTTTATTGTTTGTTATTAATAACAGTAAAGACAATTCTGTAATTTGAATATTTGTTTTATGGCTTTACAGATGTTTTGGAAATAAGGAATTTTCAAACTATATGTGTTATTGATATGCGACTTTGAGAAGACTGGTGGTGTTAGGCTGAGTGAACGACGTAGCCAACGAGTTGCTTGGGATACTATCGAGAGGTGAAGATAGCTTTCAAAAAAGTAATTGCTTGGTTTAAAGCCGTTTCTGAAAATGAGTATTTGTAGGCATTAATGAACAGCGTTAATATGATAGGTTTATTTGGACACTATAAGGATGATAGGAGGTGAAATGCAAATAATTTTCAATGTTTGTAGCATTGTGGTATACTTTGGCATTGATATGATGATGATGATGATGATCGAATCTAATGAGGGTCAAAATCGCCTATAAATACTAATTTCCAGATACTGTTGGAAGCTAGAAAACTGATCCGGAAGGCACTCTTGAATGTACGAAATCTCAGCTTAAACATGAAACTAAGAAATCTTTACAAAAAGGACGGAGAAAGATGGTAAAAGGGAAAACAATTATGCATAAACAGTCACATATATTCTACTTCTTATTTCGAAACATAAATCGCTCCGTTCAGCAGATCTAAATTATTGTACAAGAATCAAAACTTCCATTCATTCACTCGTAATTCCCATAACAACTGAGAAACATTTTAATGAATGAAAATCTTTATTTAGTACTTCAACAATTTTTTTCGTAAAAAAGTGTTAACTTCGAAAAGAACATTTCAGAATTTTCACAAGATTTATTGTGTTAGCTTTATTTATTCTTCTAATAGCAATGACTTGTCTATTATGAACAGAAAATAACCTCAAAATCCCACCACAAAGCTTATTATTAATATTAATAGACTAACAATAAGCTGATTAACGTTTTCAGGAGAGATGGTTTGAGCTTTTGATGAGATTAGACGTTATTTGAGATTGAATTATTTTTCGGGAATCTCACATTGCACTGGCGCTAATACAGTTTGATTCATACTGTCTCCCCATCTGCATGAAACATGCAAGAGGTCTGATGGCCGTGTAGGCTTCACCCGCTATGAGGACCAATGGATGTATGGTATTTTAGGGAGGGATGTTTTCCCTGTGTGGCCAAGTGAGTTCTTAACACTCCTTTTCCCTTTTAGTAGGGCATTACAAACTCGTTTTGTAATGCCCTACTAAAAGTGGCTGATGGAATGGAGGATTCAAGCAAACCCCACCAAAAGGACAGCTATCATGTTTTCCAAAAAAGAAGGTCCAGAGCAAGGAGACCTACACCTATTAGGAGTCAAGATTCCATGGCAGACTTAAGTTAAATACGTAGGCGTGATAGTTGACAGAAAACTTCAATTCAGCAATAATATAAAACACATTGGCTCGAAGACATCTATAGCAATCGCGCAACTCTGCCCAGTGATCAACAGAAGAAGCAAGCTGGATGTACGTAACAAACTACTTATATATAAGATGGTAATACGCCCAGTCATCACTTACACATCTCCTTCTTGGATCGATACCTCTGATACAAATATTCAAAACCTGCAGAGCATACAGAACAAATGTCTGAGGATGATTCTGGATTACTTAGCTAGTAGACATCCGCGTGAGTCTACAGGATCTGCTAGTAGGCGATAAGCCTGCAGGATTGTCAAAACAGGCATAACTGAAAAAGAGGTATATCTACCAAGGCACTCTTTATCCCAAAAGACGGAGGACATCTGAAGATCTAATGGAAGAAGATTTAACACTACAAGTTTCAGATGACAAAAAGGAAATGGTCCCACCAGTGATCCTCCGAGACAAAAAAAAATGGACATCAGTTTCAAGGACCCTAGGTGAATAGAAATTCGACTTCTGTAGGGCCAGAAATACAGATGAGGAAGTTAAGATTCATTCCTCATCTCATCAGATTACCGAAAAATGACAAAAATGCTGGGCAATTTTCCAAACTGCCCTTCGCACTAGGAAGCGAAACAAATCTTAAAGTGGTCCTCAGAGGGGTTGCTGAGGGCATCACAACAGATGCGGTCACTGTCCAGATGGCATCACCAACAGAATAATCAAATTACTACCCAGAAAAGCTATACTTTATTTAGTCAACATAATCAATGCTACTCTCAGAATTCAGCCCTTTCAACCTGGAAGATTGGAAAGAACCTCCAACTCCCAGAAAGCTACAGACCTAATCTATCAGCCTTCTACTCTGCCTTGGTAAGGTCGCTGAAAAAGTTATACTCAGAAGGCTTCAATCCGAAATGAACAAGTTAAGAATCATTCCAAATGAGCAAATTGCATTCTGTAAAGACCATAATAGTGTACAACAGATACATCGACTGGTTGAGCAAATCACAAAAGGCTACAATTGGAACCTCCATACAGCTGCAATCTTTAGAGATTTTGCAAAGGATTTTGATAAGGTGTGGCATCAGGACTTACCTTATAAATTCATAGACTTTAACCTACCAATTAAGCTAATAAAAATTCATACATCAAAGACAGATTTTTGCAAGTCAACATAAATGAATTCGCATCAACTACACGCAAAATCCTGGCTAGTGTGCCTCAGGGCTCCCTGTTGACCCGACCCCTGCTATTTTCAATTTACGTAGCTGACATTCCCCCAAACCCTAGTACAACCATCACTCCATTATATGCAGATGACACCACTCTACTAGCAAGATCACTAAGCCCCTGACTGGTAATCAGTAGACTCAAAAGCAGTATTCATATAGTAGAAATGTGGCTGATGTACTGGAGGATTCAAATACCCCCCCCCCAAAAAAAAAAGTACAGCTATAATATTTTCCAAAAAGAAGGTCCAGAGCAAGGACATACACCTATTAAGAGGCAGGATTCCATGGCAGACTAAAGTTAAATACCTAGGCGAGAGACCTGACAAAAGCCTTCAATTCAACAATCATATAAAACACATTGGCTCGAAGACATCTAAAGCAATCGCGCAACTCGCTCCATGATCAACCGAAGAAGCAAACTGGGTGTACGTAACAAACCACTTATATATAAGACGATAATACGCCCAGTGATCACTTACGCATCTCCTGCTTGGATCCGTACCTCTAATACAAATATTCAAAATCTGCAGAGGATTTCTGAGTAACTGAGTAAGGAAGGCAATGGGAAACCATCTTGCTCATAATCATATTCCTGGTATCGTAGCATACAGCTATCCAAACCAGACATATGGCTGAGGGAATAGAATAGCATAGGTATTATTGTGAAGGATCTTGTGAATTTTTTGTTTGTTTGTTTTGTTGTCGTCGTTATAGCCATTTTTTTTTTATAAACGTTAGGCTAATAATTTCATATTCTTTGTTCATCACCTGCTCGTTGGAGCAAATTGATAGGACTATAGGTTTCAGGGTGCTAATAACGTGATCTCTGACTTGATTAATTCTGTTGTTTTCTTTCTGATGCGGGTTTGTAAGATTATAGTTAACCAACAACGAAGGTAGCATTGCGTTTATCTAGGTAATAACGATGTCCTGATTATTTCTTAGAAATTTAAGGGCTACTTAAACGGGCGCGAAACATTAAACACATTCCTAAGCCACCTGAACAAACAACACAAACGTATCCAATTTACCATCGAGATTGTAAACAATAACGCTCTTCCTTTTCTAAACACACTTGTCACATGTCTGCCCTTAGGGTGCCTTTCATTCACGGTCTAACGCAAACCTACACGCACAGGCAACACGCACATAAAGACTGTGAATGCTTTAGCACCGATGATGTCTTGATCTTTGCAAGGTTTTACGTACACATCAAATAAAGAATATTGCAGTAACGTCCCCTTTGCTAGAACTGCAATTCTCCAAACTGTTATACAACATGGCTTTAATCTATGATGACTTTAATCAATTCGAACTCTTAACGAACGCATCATGTGTGCGCCTGTTCAACAAACCCTTATTAGGTCGCTAAAATCGTATTAAATGTGCCATTATCGTTTCTGTTTATAATTGGGAACCACGCCACCACCCTGGACCGTGTAGGACAACTGTATGACATGCCTAGAAAATTTCTAATAACCAGAAACTCTAAAACAAAGCATACGACAATAATATGCTACTGTAAAAGAAATAGTAAATACACGCTCCTGTTCGAAACGTTTAGAAGCTAATGCTTAAAAATGAAATATCACCATTTTCACTTAATTGTCAAAATATGTTTTTTTACTTTTTATTGGCGTGTCTTCCAATCGAAAGTATGTAACCGTTAGATGGCGCTCAAGAAAAAATGAAATAAGCATGACTGCAGAAATATGAAACAAATGAGTGAGTTTGATTGGAGTTTCGTGTGTCTAATTGTTTCTAATTAGTAGTTTCTAAGTGAACAGATGCAGGGCAACTGGGACATATATTTTCATAAGTCAGACATTGGGATGTGGAGGTTCATTACATCAAGTAAGAAAGCGTGATTTCAGTTTTTCGGTATGCATCTTTTAATTAGAATTTTCTTTGATAATCAGTTTAACAGTCATTGCGAGAATGTATTGGTCGAGTTTGTTATCATTTATAACGCGATATTTTAGTAATATAAATATGCGTTGGATGACTTTAATTTTAAATGTGTTGAATTTCACGAAACATGGCAATAAACATGGATCGGGGCAAATAAAATAAGAAAATGAATGATTTCTTCAATGAAAATTATAATTCTTAATAACACGTTCTACTTAGCTCGGAAATTTCACAATTGAAGCATTAATTAGAAGAAATCATTTCGCAGTTTGTTGAAAGAAAATAGAATTTGGACCAAAAATAAAAAATAAATGAATAATAAAAATATATTCTTATTTTCATTTTGCTGACTCTCTGCGCATGTTTAACAAATTAAACTTTATGCGATGTTTGGTATTGGCTTCTCATATGTGGGAAAAACACTAGAGCCGTAGCTAATGAAGTTCTTGTTCAGAGACATTGGAAATAAGTCGTTTTTGCAAATCGGGAATGAAATGGGTCACCGAACTGAGACTTGAGGGACTCCAGGTTTGATGCGCTAATATTCAATCAAGATGATGCTTACCTTAATCGAACTGCTTATGGTTCATTTTCCAAGTGGGATTAAAATTTACGCTTGCCGAAGGAGTCACCACTTCTAGTTTCCCGTGAGCGAAAATTAAAATATGACCAACATAATTGAAAACCAAAAAAGAAATGTAGAAGAAATGGTAGTGTTGGTAGGTACTAATAATTTAAGTGGCGACAAACATAGTAAGATAAGATATGAAAGTCTGTTGGAAAAAGCGAGAAAGAAATGTGAAAGAGTAATATTGTAGGATTACTACCTAGATATGATAGTACTGAATTAAGAAGGGCTATGATAGCAAATGATTTCACGTGCAGGCTATATAGAAGATACGGATGTGCGTGTTAGATGTGTGGGATGTGTTGATGGCAGAATAGATTTGTATAATGATAGCCTGCACTTCAATTCATTTGGGATCAAAAACCTGGAGAAATTACTTCTTGGTATGAGACCCAATGCAGAGAGTCAGGGAAACTAGATCATCAAGGGAAGAATGGGAAAAATGTGTGTGAAAGTTCAGCTATGGTATGCAAACGTGATAAAGATATGAATCTTTGAGCATGGTTATGTTTGTGGCGAAGGAGCGGAAAAATATGCTCTGTGTTGGGACCTTTTAAGTATATCTGGGGATGGAAAATATAATATTCTAGAGCAAGACCTAATAGATTGCACATCTAATTATAAGAATAGGCTAGGTCGTAATTTATTATGTCTATATACAGATGTCAGGAGCATTAGAAACAAATTGGTTGAGTTTGTTGCTTTATTGAATACGATGTGTCCTATGATTGTTGGCATTGGTGAAACCTGGCTATCAGAATCAGATATGATAAGTGAGATCAAGTGTAATGGATATACTATTTTTAGGAATGACAGAAGATAGGAGAGGATGAGGAGTACCACTGATAATATCAGATGACTTAAGTCCAGTTAGGGTAGAAATACAAGTAAACAACTGGCAGCTCAGTTGTAGGGGACGAAGAAATGCATCGCCAATTCAGCGTTATGGGTACCAAGCGGATGATCATTATGGGTGACTTTAATTTTCCAAATATTGTTTGGGTAAGAGAGAAATCTCATGATAAGATAGAAGAGGAATTTATTGAATTGTTGCGAACCAAATTTCTGAAGCAGCGAGTGAAAGAAGGAACTGGAGGTCAAAGAGTATTGGATTTGCTCATAGAGTCAGAAGGGACCTCTGTCAAGAATATGGCTATTTTACCACCAATTGGTGACAGTGATCAAGCTGTGCTTTCTTGGGAAGAATACCATGATCACTGTATTGGAGCTCCGATTAAAACAGGTTATATGCTAAACTACATAGCTAGAAATTATGATCGATTTAGAAGATTACTATCTTTGGTCCCATAGTATCGGTTACTGAATGGAAAAAATGTCAGCAATGCATGGGAATCTTTGCAAAAGTGCTTAAATGAGGCGGTATCTCAATGTATACCGAGTGTTCGAAGAGTAAATAGTTTGGGAATGAAATGGATGTGCAGCTTTATTAAGCAAGAGATCCACAAGATGAAGACGATGTGGAAAGAATATCGTGAGAATAAGCTCAGGCCAGAAAATAACGAGTGTTGTGAGAAAAGCTAAAACGGATTATGAAAAGAAATTGGCCATGCAAGCTAAAGGCAATCCAAAAAATATTATCGTTATGTTGCAAGCAAAAGAAAGAATGAATATGGAAGAATAACTTTATTGAATGCAGATGGCACAGGAGTGTCGGAAGCTAAGGATATTGTTCTCTTAATGAATGCTGACTTTGCTAAGATATATCAACCAGGTGTATGGTGCACGGTGCTACTGCTACGTTGGATGAAGAGTTATAGGTTCATGATAATGAGGTTGAAGAGCTCTTGCATAACCTGGATAAGAATTTGTTAATAGGACAGATGGAATATCAGCCCGTTTGCTAAAGGAATGTTCAGCTGAATTGGCTAGGCCTTTCACACATTTCTATAACTTGAATTTCTATAAAATGAGTAACTCAGTCAGGACATTTGCTTATATATATATATATATATATACACACACATTGCACATAAAAGAATGAGCATCTTCTCGATGATCTTTACTAGCAACAGAAAATTGTTGTCTAGCGCTGCATGAAGGTAATGGAAGCAGAAGTTTCTTATATGCAAATGAGATGGATGTACGATGCTTCGTGATTCAACTGCACTTTCAAAAGAAAGTGTAATAAATTTAATAAATATTCTTTCTCGCAAATGAAGTTGCTTTTGTTCTCTTTCATTTTTATGAGGGAAATCGAGGAGAAATCTGTAATTCATCACTTATAATGAAGATTTAATTCTTATAAATCCTGAATAACTTTCAACCACCACATTATTAATTAAATCCGTTTGGCTTTTCAAGTCGGTGCGAAATATTGCAATGATTAATTAAGAATATTTTATTACCTTAAATAAATTAATGAATAAGAACACGGTTGATTATGGTGTGTTTTTAATATTTTTCATTTTGCTCAGCCAAAAGAAAGAAATTGTTTGATTTTTTTCTTCCTGAAGGTTGTTATGGAGAACTAAAAAGCAAAAAAGCATCTTTTCGCCTAAAGCAGTTACTATCTGATAGTGCGAAAGAGAACGGGAATATAATTGGAATGTATCCACACGTACACCACAAGCGAGATTTGCTGAAATGCTACCAAATGTCAGATCGTCATCTCTGATTCAATCATGTTCAGCTCATGATTTCAAGAACTGCTGCAAAGAACTTTCTTTGATTGCGTATTTGTAACTTTTCATGAAACTAAGTTTTGTACAGTTGCTTTTAAACGTCTTTTGGGAAGAACCCCATTGGATAACAATAACGCAATCGTGTTTTCTTTTTATGTTCTAGAAGTATTACCCTCCAAGAAACAATGGCAACCTCCTTCATTGCCCACAAAGGAGTATTGCATCGTCGTAATGCCAGCCAACAACTTGACACAAGAAAATGCAAACTCAGAGAACACTTGAACTTGCATAAGAATATCCGAGAAAGTTTCCCTAGGGAAGTTTGTCACCGCGTTTTTCATCTTGCCGATCTCTCAGTACATCTCAAGAAAACACACGAGGAAGTGCGGGAAAATATTTTAATGTCGCACGCGCTTGAAGGAATCTGTAGCAAAGCTCGGTCTGCAACAGCAGAACATATTTGATATTGAGTTTCGCATTTGATAACTTCATTCAGTTTTCCATATGCCTTGATCTTTCTTTCTTTCAGTTGTGTTTTTTACCGGTTAGCTGTAAGCTTGGTGACGCTTAAAAAATCACTTCATTATCGGAATTCTGCTTTGTGCAGTTATTGCTCCTTTTCTTTCCTAGGAGCGACCGCCATCCTACTCACGACTTGTTGCCCAAGTTAGGCTTAGAAGTGCATTGTTATTGTTTTGAAATATTCTAATTGCATTGCTTGCCTTGAATAAGATGTGTGGTGAGGAAGGAGGGGGGGATCGGTAAGTATTACGATTTCCTGCTTTATTTCTAATTTTAGTTGCAGTATTTCTAATTTTAAAATGTTCATCTACGTACGATGTTCTTCATTTTCTTTACCAAGTTTAATTTTATAAATGTGTTAAATTATGATGACCGGTCTTGATAACCTTGACAATTTTAAGAACAATAATTTGTTGTATCCGATAAAATTCTGCATATTCACTAAATTGTTTTGAAATTTTCTCCGTACTTTGAACTCAAAATTGAGTCACTTATTTTCAATACAATGTCAACCTGCTTTGAAATGTTTTATGATTCCATTGTGTAGTCAATTTGGTTTTGCTTCTGCATAAACTACAGTACTATTTCGCCACTGTAGTTTATGCAGAACTGTAGTTTATACATCTCTCCGAAAACGCTGAAGCATATTCATTGCATGTTCGTTAGGCAAATAATAATAATACTGAAAATCAACGCAGTTTTCGAAAATTATTTTTATTGCATAATGAGATTTACTCACTACAATTATTTGTATTTCTGTAATTTTGCGACAAATTGTAAACTAGATATATTTTATAATTTAAATCCTTTTAAAGAAACAGATGATATTTTTCGAAATACCTAAAAGCGTAAATAGCGTCTATTAATCATAAAACCACCTTCTACACCTTTTACAAATCTATGAGACGCCAATTGAATATAAAAACAATTTCAGAAGCGTCAGTGTTTTGTTTATTTGAAAAATATAAAACTCAGACATAAAAATATGGTGGATTCATAACGTGATGGCATTGCCAGTATATTTATCACTGGTTATGAATTTGTACTTTAAAACGCTCCACTGATTCCTGAACGTGTCTTAGTTCACCAAAAAATAAAAGTGAATAATAATTAAAAAAAAAAAATAGGTTACAGTTTTTTGTGATCGAAACGTTACACACGTTTCGATCACAAAAAACTATTTGCTATTCTTGTTTCCAAATAATTTAGTGTGATCGATTAATGTTTGTAGCCCATTACTACCAGTTGTTTCATGTGGTAAAAATGCCGGCAACACAGTTACATTATGTCCTCTTTCCAGAGAAACCTACTTAACTAAATATGCTGAGTTCATTTGTTCCCACTGTCTAACTTTTCATCGTAGTCGACAAGATATTTCTCCATAACTAAAATAATAAAATAGTACTGCGATCGGCTTGCATATTTCTTGTTTTCTAAAATATTTTCAGTTGACGGGACTATTTCAAACTGAAGAGGTTGGCAAAGATTCCCTCAGAAATTCATCTGTGTGTTGGTAGAGAGAAAATGCTTTCTGCTGTCAGAAAGATATACCAGTAACAACAGTTTCGTAAATAGTTTATATATCTCGCTGAAGGTAAGGAGACCATTAGTTTTAAATATCATTCTTTGCACTGGATTCTTTTTAGCTAATTATCATTTCTTTGTAGGACATTTAAAACAGCGTTTTTTCTCTTTCAGATCCCATGAATTCTTTTATCAGTACGTGTTATGCCGATAGAGGTCATCCGAGTCAAAGGTCAAAGTGAAATTGCCATTAAGCGTGTCATCGACGTAAAATAACCCCGTATAACTTCACCCAACAACTAGAGGTGATGAGAGAGATATCCTCGAAGGATTTTACACCGACACGATTCGAATTAGATGAGATGTGGCAGTTTCGTTGAATGGGTTACGATCACGGTTGTAAACTACACTATTATTTTGTGCATTCTGTCGATCACTTTGAGCAATATAAATTTGATTATACAATATACTTTATAAATAACCAATCTGTATGGATAAGTAACTGCCGATTCTTTGAAATGCTTAGTTTTATCAAAGCCTCGTTTAGCAGAGAGCAACGAGGAACTAAGAAGCTAAGTGATCCAACCGACAGACGTACAATCACTTGATTTCATTTTCAGGGAATTTCGTAAGGAGACGTTGCTTTATACGATGGGGTGAATGGGTAGAAAATTAAAGTAAAACAAACACGACTAGTGCTGCTTCGTTAAAGAAACATTCGCAATTAGTGAATTTTCCAAAAATACTATTTAAACTATAAACTACTTTGCTAATATTTTGTTTACTTATCGACACTTACTTGACTCTCCACGCACGCGTGCACACACACACACACACACACACACAATGAAATCGCATTATGTTTAATCAGATGTTGTTATAGAATGTGTGATAACACTGAGTAGTATTTATTAATTAAATATCACGCCCTGGTCTTCGTTTCAAATAAATCGATGGCTCATTATTTCAGGAATTGCTATTTTTTTATTTTATTTTTGTATATTGCTTGCTGATCCATTTATCTTTAAGGTTTTTATTAGTTTTTATGTGTTGGTTCAATGTTTAAATTTTTTTAGTAGACATTTTCTAAAATATTTTCTGTTTACATGATTTCATGCAAATACTTTTTATTTGTAGGTTCTGACTTCGTTTTCTGTAACAAAAAAAAAGGATTATAATCCTGCAATTCACTGATAGAATCCCTGGAAAGAGATCAATGGAAAGTCTGCCATCGACTTTCCACAAGAAATTCAGTTTCGCAAAACGCTTGACAAAGGAAGTCTTCTTGCAAAGATTGCCACAGAGACGTCTTAGTTACCTGTTCGATTTGCACCTGCAACCTCACACGAGAGTCCGGAAAAGTTGTGTTTATTCATTCAAAGACGATATTTGTTCTCTTTATGAATATTCCGAAATAAGCAACGAATATTATCAGGAAACAGCAAACCAACATCACCAAAATATAACTAAATATAACTGTTAAATAGTCCTTTTTACTTTCTTGCATAGAGCACACTTGATTATTTTTTCAATACCACTACATTTTGGATTAATTGTTTACAAGAATGCTTCCTTCTCCCTCTTAATATACTGTATATTCATTTAGACGTTTTCTACAAAACATGTAACAGAATTGTGTTTACTTTTTTTAGGCTCTCGTTTTGTGTCTCGAAAGATTCCTCAGAAGCCAAGTAACCAACAGAAAACAAGGAAGAAATTTACATGCGAAATCTGTTCCCGCCAGTATTCCGAACGAATTTTTAGTGACCATATGAAAGTGCACGTGAAGAAAGAGCATTTCCAGTGCGAAGTTTGCCAGAAAAACTTGTCCAGTGCAGGAAACCTTAAAATGCACTTGAGTGTACACCAGGAGGTGCGAGAAACTTTTCAATGTGGCATTTGTTGGCACAAATTTACACGCAAAGGCAATCTTGTCCAACACCAAAAAGCATTCTCCCACCGTTAAGTGGGAAAGAAATGTATTCAAATGACGGATTCTTATTTTAATTTTTATTGTTTAGTTTTTGAGTTGTGAATGGCAAGTTTTACAGTCAGGGGTTCTGTAATGTGCGTTGTTATGCTTAAAAATGATTGCAAAAAGTTGCATAAATAAGTTGCAAAAATTGTTTTTTTGTATAAACAAAATTGTCTTTTTATTTTCTTAATGCATTCTTTAAAATATTTTAAAGTGGAAATATTGAAAGTGCAGACTTTTTCGCAATTTTGATATAAAATATTTTCATTGCATCCATTTGGCAGTTTAGATCACTTTAACAAGTTTGTTACGTGACTAGTTTATTCTCTTTTGTTATTCTTCAGTTTTAATATCTTTCTTATGGAGACAATAATTCCTTACTTTTTTTAGATGAGAATATTATTTTTAAAGTGGTTGCGAAGTTTGCTTTCACACGTTTTTTTATTCATTAAATATTTTCAACAATAAAGAGAATTTACAGTGAAGAGTTCTGTAATGTGTGCTGTAATAACATAAATAAAATAAAATTTGAAATAAAAAATGAATTTGTTTCTTATTTTCTTGTAATAACAGCAAAGATAAAATTTATAGTAAGCAAACAAAGATAATTTGCATAAGTTATTTTAATAATCACATAATAATCGCATAAATGGGTTAATAGTGAAATTCGTAATTGCCATTTTAAATATTTTTAATTTCGAAGTTATTGTCTGTAAATTAGTATTTTTATCCTCTTTGTGAGTGTCAGAATTTCCTGATTCTTGAAAATAGAAACAAGTTATTAATTCAAAATAAATTAAAAAGAACACCATCCTTTGTGATATTTTAAACGGCTGGTTTATTAAAGATTCTAAACTGATAGCACGTGAAATCACTGTGAACCTTAGAAAAATCGATATTCTGAAGCATTCCAGTATACGAGGTCCAAACACATTCCATTTTAGACATTTTATATGAATTACTTCGGTTCTATCAAATATGGAGCTTCTGTAGCTCCATTGGTTTCGACGATGCCCTTTGGTTGGAAAGACATTCGAATTCTATCTGGGACACAAAGAAACTTGATCAGTGTTTTTTTTTTAAGTGAAGAAGTTAGCCGGGCTCATACGGATGTAGAAGGGTGCCGGAAACTGGTTTTTCTTCTCTCATCCAGACAAACCAGCCAGTAGAACACACGCAGTTGAGACAAAAATATATTACAATAAACAGCGTTCTATTGGTTTCATAAGATTGCGCCACACCTACTTATAGGGGTCTCACCGGCCGTTGTATCATACGCCAGATAAATAAATATCAAATTAGTTGTTTTCCCTTCTCATCCGCCATGACATTTCATTCCTCCACATTCTCAAAGATACTTAACAGGAGGACTGAATCGGTGATCGAGAGAGAGAGGAGTCCATTAAGGCAAAGTCATTATCACATTCTTCTAATCATTCCTGCAGGACGTGGACGCTGTACTATTGCGCGTTGTTGGGAGTATCCAATGGTAACGTCTCTTACCTCTTCTACTGGCATCAAGGAAGTGAAGGAGGTCAAAGAAAACATGCCCTAGAGGCTAGACCATCGCTCTATGACTACCGCCTTGCATAGTTATGAGTAAGCATGATAGATCCATCGTTTTTGTTATTATTGCCATAAAAAAAGGAGCCAGGATTCATCACTTCACGAAACTTCTTTTCTACTCCATGTTTTTTTTTTTTATATATATCCGTAGTTTCAATGTCTCTATCTGAGATACTCTTGCAGGTCCGTCTGGTTCCTACTTTTATCCCTCCTGTCTGGTTCGCGCGAACGGCTAGAAAATTCACTCTGGAACCAACAGACTGCGGGTTCGAATCCCGCTGTGGATTCGAATTTAAAAATTATAAAAATTAATAAAACCAGAAAAAATAATCCTTAGTCCATTTACACTACTAATGTCCTATAAGGTCACAATCTTTCGTGGGTAGAAGTCATAAAAAAAGATTCCTCAGGTCACACAACATTTTCATTCTCTCTCTCTCTCCCACCTACGAAAGGCTATACTGCCTTCCGGAAAACAGTTTTATAGCGTAAACACCCACAGTAAGCTACAGATGTTCAACCAAAAGTAATTATTATTATTATTATTATGTAAGGTGCCTCCATGGAGTCAAAAGACTATTCGCGGGAGACCCAACATTGACATACTAACCGCTATTCACACAATACTTGTCATACTTCCCCTTAAACTCATTCACAGATGAAGCATTCACAACCACCTCTGGCAACGCATTCCACCCATTTACAAACCTCCAAGCAAAAAATGTAGTCCTAACGCCCTTGTTAACGACACTTTTACACAATCTCCAGAGATGACCCCTCTTTCTGTCCCTTCCTTCACTGGTCTTAAAAAGGTTAGTGTATCAATCCTATAAAACCCTTTTAATAATTTATATGCCTCTATCATATCTACTATCATACGTCTATCAACTAGTTTTTGAAGCCCACAGATCTTCAATCTATACTCGTAGGAGACATCCTACAATTGCTTGAGACTCTCTAAGATCAATGTTCTTTAGTGCGTTCAGTTATTAGATATGCGGTTACCAGAATTGAAAATGAAAATCATATCGAAAAACATCCCTCCCCACCCTCCCAGAATTTTTATGCACTTTTAAATGAGTAGCTTAATAAAAGAAGAAAAGAGTAGTTTTTGCAACAGGTATTTTTTGGTGTATTTCGCGATGATGCGTAAGATATCATATAATTCTTATCTGCACATATAATATAACCATAAGCAAGCAAACCAGACTAAAAGTATACAATATATTAGCCCTACCAGTCCTATTGTATGAAAGCGAAATTGATCACAAAAGAAATGATGAAATTATGAAAGAATTAAACCAGGAATCAGTAATAGAAAAAAAATTAAAAAATATAAACACAAAAAGAATGAAAATAGAAATTACCAAAATAAGCCTTAAATTACAAACCATTAGGAAAAAGAAAATCAAGACACTGTGATTTGGAATGGAATGATTAACATTAATCATTCCATTCCACATCACATAATATAATCAAACCATTTGATTATATTTTCAGCAAACAAACATTTTGCACTTGATAATTTTTTTTTTTAGTTTCATTATTTTTTCTTCATTATTTTCGGACTTTATAAATTTTGAGCATCTGGTAAAATTGGACGATCCGAAAATGTTACACTGTTACAACGATTATTCTGGCGTGTATAATTTCCCCTTTATTTATTTATTTTTATTACATATTTACATGCTTTCAGACATTTCTTCCGTCATATCGATACAAAGCGTAGAACTAGCAAATCCACTCTTATTATGCCTCAAACCGTTGACGCCTACCGGTAGTTTTATAAATGACGATTTAATTATTATTATTATTTTTTTTTTTTTTTGTAAAATAATCATGACGTACAGTGCAATCCAAAAGAAACTTATCCTATGAACGGAATGCAACAACGGATAGAGTAATGCAGTGTTACTGAAGGGTATTTAAAATACAATAATCTGTACGAAGAATTTTTCATATTGGATTCCAAGAATTTTGAAAAAGTTCAAAATTGTCTCAAAGATAATACCCTTTTGAAACTAAGAGAGTTATTAAAATAAAAAAATAAAATAAAATAAAATATATCAGCAATATCATAAAAGAAATATTATGAAATGGAGCAAATTCGGTTTAACACTGACTGAGGATGTACTGGATGGAAATAATTAGTGAAAATTGTATATCCGGAAAAACTGCATGTTATGCTGTTATCAGGTTTTAACTAAATTTACGTTGCACGTATTGGCATACAAGGCGCATTTTAGCATATAAATATATATTAACTTTGTTTTCAATCCATGTACATGAGAGGTCTATCTTGAGACGACATATACACTCTAGGGTGGAACAAATGATTTGGCCCAGCCATCAAAAAAGCAGCCGATTTATATAAAAGGTATAAATAATTAAAACAAATGGAAAGGATTTCAAGTAGTCATAAGAATGTGAGTTTTGTAATAACATTCCTTATAATGGCATTATTCACAATCATAACAAATGAACCAAGGGCCGTTTTAAGGTGCATTTCTCAGAATGCGTCCATCCTAGGACGGGTTGAGTCCCCTCCTAATGAGGGATTACTGGCGTATTAATGCAGCCGGTTCGCTACTCCTCTGCTGCATCCACTAAAGGCAATATTCATGACTGTAATCCGCGTGGGTTCAGGGGAATGGTTTCCTGTTTGCGGGCAACCCAGCCCCGCTGTCCACGCCCAAGACTGGCTAACTTGGCTATGGCTGAGGAAGATCCTTAAGCTCACGTCGTCGATGGGAATCGAACCTGGGACACTCCTTCTCCAGGCATATGGTTGCGAAGCGCATAACCACTAGGCTAACTGCGCGGACGCGTGGTATCTACTAGACATATTTCGACAGTCCATACGTACGCATATTATTCCATCCTGGTTGAATGTCTTTTACTGAAATTCGCTATTCGGAGTCATTATGAAAATGTATTGGACTACATCAATTTTCGTCTCAGTTGCGGTATTTGCAGGGGGAAAATCTGGTAATGCTTTTCGAAATGACACAAGGTAAGAACTTTGCTCTGATTGGATCAAAATTGAATGAAATTTGGTATTTACGATCACTCTCCCCCCCCCACACTTAAAATTTCTCCACTGTATTCAGTTTGGTGTAATTTCGACCAAATGCATTTTTTCCGGCAAAGGATTCGAAACAATTCTTTCTTTCTTTCTTTATCCTCCTCTTCTACCTTTTTACGGTGGAAAAAAGTAGAAGAGGAGGAAAAGTAGAAGAGTTTTACGGTGGGGTTTTTTATTCTTGCAACCGCAACCGTTTCGAGGATAAGGGAGTTAGCGCTATGCCTCCCGGTGTGTCGTATGTCTGTAGTGCGTGTGTTCACGGGGACGGTTTGCCTGTTTTGGGGGACGAAAAATCCGAATTTCCGGGTGAAACCTTCCTCCCCCCCTAACTCCGTATGAGACCGGCTAACTCACCTTTCGTCGAAAGAGGCCAATAAAAGTTCCTCACTTCACTGACGGGAATCGAACCCAGGTGTTTCTGACCAAAGGACTGTATCTAAGGAGGCTCGAAACGATACTAATAATTTTATTCTGGGTGGATGAGTTCAGTAAAATTTAGCATTAAAATAAATAAATTTGCTAACGCCTTTTATTCCCCAAAGTTTAGTAAACGACTAAACAGCCTCGCTTAATATCGGCCAATCTCCATCCTTAGCCAGTTGGCCCATGGCTATCAATGATTTCATAAGCACTGAGGAAGAGAGTATGGCGAAAAATTGTCGCCGTCTAGTGTTCACTAACTCTAATACTATATATTATCTAAAATAACGTAAAGTTAAGTTCTACGGTCATTTTCCGTACTTGGCAAGTAGGGTTTGTGTGGCAAAGATCGACTAACTCCGGACTAGTCGAAGAAACTCAGAAAAAGTTGCTCTAGTTGATGCAAGAATTTAACTTATAACAGTCTTTCTTTGGCGGTCTAGCGCTATGGAAACAAACGCCATTTCCACAAACTGCAAAAGTATCTGAAATGTGGCATTGAGGAGCTCTCTTGAACTTTGTTCGAGCCATTTCATTTTAGTTTTAATCGGATTTCGCTTAGAGACAAAATTAGGCCAAACAAAATTGTCTATATGCTAAAAACAGATCTATGTTTAGTCGTGTGACATTGAATGACATCATTGCACAGAAATATTATTACAGACTTCTTCTTTCTGATCATTTATTTGCTGGCTTACGTACATGTTATGAAGAGTATATTTATTGTCATTCGTAACATAATTTCGTATTTGCGAATGCTTTTACGTAATTCTGATACTGAAAACAATCGATTTGAGAGAAACCAAAATTGCAATGATTCGGTACATTTTATTAGACATTCATTCTAAAATATCAATTTCATTAACTTCGCACAATAAAGTTATTAGACTGAACTCTTAAACCAAGTCATCTATCCAGAAGACTATCCAAATCCTCCTGGAGAGCGAAAACATTTGTAGCTCTTATTAGCTTTCCACAACTTTGCATCGTCCGCATAGATCCTCATTTAAACCATCACCAATATTATTAATACGCATATTAAACAATAATGGTCCTAAAACATACCAAGGAATATTATTAGCGGCTGTCTCTTAAGGAGCCCATCTCTCCCACATGTAACTTGTTGATCTTACAGATATCAGGCAGCCAGTATCTTATCCGATTCCATCTTCTCCAGTTTAAATACTACCTTGTCATCTGGTAGTCTGTTTTAGCTTTGACAAATCTAGACATACGCTGTAAATGACGTATATATATATATGCCGGGGGGGTACTACTGTATCTCTTTTGTCCAGTCTATCTGTTATCATCTAGTTGTAATATATAAGTGAATTACTAAAATATGACTTCCCTCTAACAGATGTATGCTAGCCCTGAGAGAAATGTTGCTATTATCAGCCCAATCCTGAATCTTATTCCCCAACCTCTATAGCACCTTAACCATCAATCCAGACACACAGATGGGACTGTAATTTGAAGAAGCATTCTTTAACACCTTCCTTTTATGCAGTGGAACAGTTTTCCTTTTGTCTGTAAATTGCGTGTATTCTCTTGGCCGATTTGCCTGTATGAGGGACGAAAAAAACCCGAGTTTCCGGGAGATAACGCCGTCCTGCCTCCGTATGAGATGGGCTCAGTGGCGGATTACCCATTAAGGCAATGAGGAACGTGCCTGGGGGCCTCAAACTTTGGGGGTCCCAAGCTATGACATTTTCCTATAGTGTTTTAAAATAGATTAATGTTTTCAGTAAACATCGTAAAAATCTTGATTATTTTAAGCGAACATTTTTTCGAAACAATTATTACGTTTTAATACGTATTTTGAACAGCGGGCACTATCTACGCTTTAAACTAAACCGCATTACCAATGTCGGCGCACGGCGCTGTTGATAGCTTTGAGGTCACGAAAATTGATTGCATTGCCGAGATAGGAAGTTTCGGCTGGTTGCTCCTTAACTTCATTTGTTATTGAATCGTGAAAGAGTGAGGTGTTTGTTTCAAAAATAACCTTTTAGTGTGACTTTTCGTGTTTTCATTATTTGAGTGTAATGCAAGTAAAAAAATTTTGTAAAATTGTAAAAAACACTGATAAAAAATAAAAAATAAAAATAAAAGGTTTTATTATTTATCATCCTTTAACCCTTTAAAGGATGATAAATAACAGGCAAAAAAATCCAGAAGTTCAAAAAATTCAAAAGTACAAAATTTCATTTATTTGTCACCTAACTTTCATTTTATTATTATTATTTTTTTTATTATTATTATTTTGGGGCCCCCAAATATAATTTGCCTGTGGACCCCAACTATCCTTAATCCGCCACTGGATGAGCTGCCTCACCCTCAATTGAAAGAACCTATATAGCGATTCCTTCGTCACGACGAGAATGGAATTTGCGTCTTTTCCACTGAAGGGCGCAGCAAACCGTCGTAATGAGCTACGGAGGTTACGAATATGAAAAATCTTTATTGATCTTAACGACATAAGTTTCATGGGTAGGGTTGCATAGGGAAGACTATTGTAGCTTCGATTCTAGTCACCGACTGAAGGAACGTTTTTTTTATCAGTCGATTTAAAGATCAATCGGTTCTTTATAGTAAGAGGAGTATTTTTTTTTTTTTTTTTTTCAGACAGATACCTGAAAGTGATTCATGAATAGCAATGTTTCTTCCGTCACAAGAAAGACTGATTTTTTCATTCATTCTCGCATCATTTACCTGTACTCAAATGTATGTTTCAAGTTATTTTTTCTTTATAATATATATATTAAAAAGAAAAAAATCACAAAGAAATTATGTTTGTTTCCATTCGTCCAAATGTATATTTTCCAAATTTAATAAAATATAAAAAAAACATCTTTCTAACTATTATATAATAACTGGTCCCGCGGTTAGCCTAGTGGCTGTGCACTTCGCAACCATATGCCTGGGGAAGGAGTGTCCTAGGTTCGATTCCCGTCGGTGACGTGAGGAGCTGAAGGATCTTCCTCAGCTATAGCCAAGTTAGCCTGTCTTGGGCATGGACAGTAGGGTTTTTCCCCAGTTTACCCTGGGGTTTTTCACCCGCAAAGCAGGCAAACCGGCCTTGAGAACTTAACACTACAGACATAGGACACACTGGGGCGTAGGGCTGAACACCTTATCCTGTGAACGGTTTGAGGTCCGATGATTAATAAACTCTCGACACCGCAAGGTAAAAGAGGGAAAAGGAAGATGAGATGAGATATAGTAACTGAGCATTCGTAGTACAAGTGGAAGAGCAACCGAACAGTCGGAAAAGGACTGAGTTCGATTCTCATCGTAATGAGAGGGATGAGTTAGCCGATCTCATACGGAGGTAGTAAGGCTTTTTCTCCCGGAAATTTTCATCCTATACAGAGGCAAATCAGTCAGAGTATACACGCAGTTTACACACAGATATTGGGAGTAGATAGCGTTGTGTTTAGGAGGAGGATTAAGAAGTTTAGATCGTTGGCAGTGTGCAGTGGAGTGCTCTCCCGCGATGAGTTAAAGAGCTGCTTGGTATCATGTATCAATAATTACATGACATTGTCTCGTGCTTCATTGACGTCACCCTTTTTTTTTTTTTAGGTGAAAACCCCGAGTTTTAGTTTTCTGAAAGGGCTGCATGTACAACAGGTTAACTGACCTTCAGATGCAAATCCCCTATAAAGAGTCTTTGTATTTTAGATACGATTCGAATCCAGGTTTTACTAACTGAGGTACGAATGGGATGAACAGTTCCTTGAAATGAAATTATATACATAATATGATGCGTTTCTTTCTTTCTTTCTTTCTTTTTTTAATGTAATTCTAATTATCTTGTAAGTTCTTAATAGTTAGCGTATGCTGATCTCCACGATCAGCTGGGAAGGGGATGAGAAAAGACAAAATTATTGTTATACAGATCAGGAGAGTTGTAGGAGATAACAGAAGCACAAGAAGTGAACATTGTAGGGTACAATGAATGACAATGGTCGAGGGAGGTCTAAGCACATAAAAAAAAACATAAACAAAGTGATATGAAGGAATGGGATGAAAGTAGCTAAAAAAAAGAAAGAAAGAAAAACGATAGGATAGATGGAACTACAGTTGTGGTGATGGGGTGGGAGGCGGGTCAGCTAGTCTAAGAAATGAAGCATAGCTGGAGTGAGATAAAGGAAAAAATAAATAGTATAATTGAAGATGTGAAGTACGAACATAAAGTTATGACACAGTCATGATGGAATGGAATGAATTATATACAACTATCAAAATAGAAGCGCATGTGCGTGTAACGAAGTGCGATAGCTATACTGATTAAAAAAAAAAAACATCAATTATGGATATACTTTCGTAACTGCCATTACATAGTCCGTGTCAACACTATTCTATTCGCATAACAATGCATAATAATTGATAAAATGATTAATTATTTTCATAATAAATAAAATTTTATATGAACACTGCCATACAATGTGCTTAAACACATACTTCAACGCAATTTGGTTTCATGCTTCATGACATATTCTCTCGACCTTGCCTTAAATATGTGCTGTCAAGTTATGGTTATGAATTTTATTTCTTTGGGTAATTTATTATAACTGCTAGTGACTATGTTCAGACGATTTATGAAATATCTTTATATTTGTTTTAGGTACAGACAAGTTTTTATGCCCCGACTCAGATCATAAAGCCATATTATGTACAGGAAAATTTCGAATTACTCTTTCTTTCATATAGTATTTCATAAAATACAGGCGGAGTTACTGTATTGGCAATATTAAAACGGTGTTCAATTCGCCAGTGTGTATGAGGATTATTCAGAAATGGATAAAAATCCAATTACCCTTTTGCTAATTCTTATTGCGTGTGTATGGGGAAGGAGAAAGCAGATTATTGTAATAATCTCTATCCTAACACTCTATCATACCGAAGTATATCAACAATATCAGGACAGACCAATTGGAAAGAGTTTTTACGAAGAAATAGGTAAGTTGCTTCGGCTACACCACCATCTTGAAGATCCCATGTAAATAAAGGTGAATAAAATGAATAAATGTTTCATTTTAAAATGAATAAATAAAGTTCCTCGGATTAGCAATGAAAGTTGGTAGCATGTTTACCATGGTCTTTGTCAATGGCTTGTCAGCCATTAGATATAATAATAATACATTATTAATATACGAGTATCTCCAAGGAGTCAGAAGACTCATCGAGGGAGACCCATACTAACCATGTTCACAAAATACCAACCATATCCATATAACCATGTTCACAAAATACCAACCATATCCATATAACCATGTTCACAAAATGTCTATCATACAAAATACCTATCTCTCCTTAAACTCATTTGCTGCCACGGCATCACAGCTAATTCTGGCAATCCATTTCAACCACTCTCCAAGTAACAAATCTAGTCCGCACACCCTTACTGACCACCCTCTTACACAACTTCCAGGTATTACCTCTAGTTCTCTTTCTACTTATGCATTGAAGCACGTATAGTGTCCATCTTATTAATCTCTTTAGCAACTTATAAGTTTCTGGATCCATCTCATCCTCAAGAAAACCCAGATGACCAAAACTGTGCACAGTAGCCAAGATGCAGCCGTATCATAGCCTTATAATAATAATAATAATAATAATAGCATTATTATAAAGCTATGAATTTTTCATCCCACATACAGACAAATGTCTGTGTGTGGGATGAAAAACCCGAGTTTCTCAGATAAAAAACCCTGCTACCTCCATATGAGATCTGCTAACCTACCTTCAATTGGAAAAAAAAAACATATAAAGATTCCTCTCATCACAACGAGAATCGAACTTAGGCCTTTTCCAATTGAAGGGTGCAATGTACTGTCATTCTTCCAATTGTGTTATCGAGGTGCTCATAGATGAGATAAGATGAAGAGTAGAAGTTCTGAGATCATCTCAGAACTTCTACTCTCTTCCTATCCACAGTCCAATGTTTTTACTCTTCTTACCTAAACACCTGCTCCAAGTGACTCACAAATTATCCTTACTGGAAGCTTGAAGGACTTCATTTCCCATTCCCCAAAATTCTCATTCAGTTTCCAAAGTGTACCAAAGCAGTTGAAGGAAAAAAACTCATCTTTCTGCAGGTGACTTGTATCAAGAACTGCAGCTTCAGCCTATGCTGAAGCATTCAATAAATGCAAAACAGCCAACAAGAACTCTAAATCTGATTTCATTAAAGGCAAACAGTAGAAAACTTGCCTGCTGCAAATGGAAGGTCCCTTGCTAAAGGCATTGGATGCAACATCTGCTTATCTGCGCTTCCATCTCTCTCTCTCTCTTCCAGCATCTAAAGACAAACCTGATCTCCTGGTATCACTCTTTTCCTCCAACTCCTGCATAGATGACCAACAAGAAAAATCGCCTCCTACCATACCAGAATCTGAGCACTGGATGTACTCTGCTATTTTTTGGCAGAAAGACATCAGAGGAATACTAAAGAACTTGGACACAAAAAAGTCTTCTGGTCATGATGATATTTCTCCAATTGAACTCAAAGATTGTGTTCCAGAGCTAACATCTGTCCTGTGTCATCTACAGTCTTCTGTACTTAGACAACACTTATTCCAATATGTGGAAGTGAGGCTTATACAGTAAAACCACGAAGTTACGCGGTAGGTGGGACCAATGAAAAGCGCGTAAGTCGAATTCGCGTAACTCGGGGTATAATTTTGCATGTAATTTATATATACAAACATACAATTGGGACCAAAGGTTTACAAAAACACCTATATTTTTTAAGAAATATAATCATAATTGTAGTTTTTCGTACATAAAAAAAAGAAAGTTATTTCGATGTCGATGGTGTCATAAAATCTAATAGATTCGTCTGACAGCATGGTGTCTTTTTCTTGTCACGCAAAATTTCTTCATAGCAAGTCAGTGAATTTTTTATTCCTTGCCTTGTGGCTACAATTCGTTCCTCGTTAGAATCTCTGTCCTCCAAAATCTGTAAACCTTTCTTAATTAAGCTGAGACCTGTTAATTTTGCAATTGTCATGTGCTTTTCTGGTAGAAGTGGATCTGAGGTTTCGGTCTCTTCAGTAGCGAAGAGTCTCCGATATCGGAGACTTTTCGGTACTGAAGGGTATCTCCGATATCGGAGATACCCCAAGAATCTCCGATGACCCTTACAGCATCTAAAACATTAAACCGCTTCCAAAACTCTTTAACAGACAGTTGCTCATTTTGCCTCATAGCTTCATTCAGACTTGCAAACGAACGCCGTGTATAGTACGCTTTGAAAGTTTTTCTTTTCTTGTTAGCAGTAGAAGAATCGGACTTGCTTATTTTGGGCGACATTATTATTTTTTATGTGATAAAATTTTTATCAAGAACATAACATTAAACAATCGCAAGGTTTGTAGACTATAAAAATCGTGTATGAATGGAGACCGCGCGAAACACGTCAGTGCTTGTTCACTGCATGTTGCGACACTGGCGAATGCGGCCGGCGCCGGAAAGATACGACTAGTGGTGAGGCGTGACGGGAATACGTACAAATAAGAAACCGCGTAACTTCGGATTAGCGTAAGTCGGGGTATGACTGTACTATCTTTTTAAATTTTACTTGAGCGATAATACATAAACTTCCGGAAAATTACTCGAGATCACTGTTTTCTCACACGCTACTAAACTGACTCCTATGCTATTGTGAAGACCCTTAGAAACATTGCAGAGGCAAACATTTTGGTTCAGTTTGCGCATGACGTTATCTATGAGCAGGGTAACGCGAGAACAGACGTAGCCACTCCTTAGACACTTGGAGCCTCTTTGGGAGATGGACCGAGTCCTTGACTCTTCATCTGATTTTAGCTTGAGTGTGAGGGGATTATTGTAAGTAATTTACCCCCACAATAATCCCCTCACACTCAAGCTAAAATCAGATGAAGAGTCAAGGACTCGGTCCACCTTCCAAAAAATTACCCACTCAGCGGGTAAATTACCCACAATAATCCCCTCACACTCAAGCTAAAATCAGATTTTAGTTTGAGTCAAGGATTCGGTCCATCGCCCAAAGAAGTTCCAAGTGCCTAAGGAATGGCTACGTCTGTCTCGCGTTACCGTGCTTCTGAATGACGTCATGCGCAAACTGAACCAAAATGCTTGCCTCTCCAATGCATACCTTGTTTCCATGTGTCTTGATATCTTTGAAGCACATAAAATGAAATATTCTGATTTTGTGCCAGTTTTCTAGATGTTTCAAAATCAGAGGCGTTAGTGGGATTTTCTGCTGCCATTTCAGACAGTTATATATTATATTATATATATATATATTTGCTAATGTCCCACTTTGCCTTGTACGTAGGCTGTTCAATAAGTAATAAGACTATATTTATACAGAAAACAGATTACCTTTAATCGTGATCATTTACATGGTCTTTTTCGAAGTAACTACTGTGAGACGCGATGCATTTGTCCCAACGTTGCGTCCACTTCTTAAACACACGTGAGAGTCCGTTTTTTGAGAGTTCTTTCAAAACCGCCTCCGCAACTTTTACACATGCTTTGTTGCTTTCGAAATGGCGGCCTCTTAGTGGTTTCTTGAGCTGAGGAAACAGCCAGAAATCGCAGGGTGCGAGATCAGGACTGTATGGAGGGTGTGGTGGGATATTTGTATTGTTCTTCTGCAAAACGTCCATTACACAACCAGCAATATGTGGCCTTGCATTATCGTGGTGCAATAAGAAGCCATTCTTCAGCAATGGACGCTTCCTTTTGACGTGCTTGATGATAATCGCTGCTGTGTTGATCATTGTCTCTGTGATGGACGTTGAAGAGCTTCCACATTTTGCCTTCCTTCCTTAAAAGTTTTATGCCAGCGAAAAACACTTGCCCTCGACATTGCTTCATCGTGGAAAGCTTCGCGTATCATGTTAAAAGTGTCCAATGCCGATTTTTGCAAACGCACACAAAATTTAATCGCATAACGCTGTTCCAATGACGCTTCCATTTCGAAGACTGGTCGCATCTCGTAGATACGCCGATGAGCACTTGCGTTTAGTCACATGACACTCTGGCACATCAGCCCGTATACGCCATCTATCAACCTCTTTTGCTAATACATACAGCAATATTTCTTTATTCCACAGAAATTAATATTGTGATGAGTGGTTTCGCCACAGTAAAATTAGTCTTATTACTTATTGAACAGCCCACGTACATATAAAATAAAATTGGAATGATACTAAAGGTACGCTAATCAGTCAATAAGAAGTCTACAGAAACACCCCTTAGTCAGTTCTAAAAAGAACTGGGCGATGGACTGAGTCCTTGACTCTTCATCCCGTCATCTGAATGAAGAGAATCTGTGTGGGTGGGGTGTTATTGAGCGATGTGTAAGTAAAGCCAATCTCTAAAAATTCGGACAATCCCTAGACCACTCAATAGTGGCCGAAAGGCCGTCCATCTCAGCGTTGGCTCCACTCAGTGATGGCCACACGCCATCACCGAGCAGAGCCGCTCATATTCCGAGGAAAAGCATTCACCGACAAAGCCCCTCAGCGGGGCGTGTGGGAGAGCACTTTCCCTGGAGAGTCAAATTGCTCCCTTAGGGCAAAAACCCTAAGAGAGCGAACTCAAAACTCTCGAATCTCAGCGCCACAGGGGGGTAACAGCAACAGCCGAACCTCAGTTAAACTTCATTGGTTCAGCATTGCCATCCAAGGGTGTTCTTATCCCGGCAACCATACGGGGATTCTCAAAAAGCTCTGGGTCATGACTGGGTTACGGCAATAATCGAGCTGTTTTTTTATAGTCCTTATAAGGACTGGCTTAAAGGGGTGAAGCAAGTATGCTTTTCATATTCCCCGTTATCTGTAAAGGAGAGTGTAGGATAAGGTTTTATTGAACAATTAAAGCTCTGATCATGGCAGGAGGGTAACAGCAATAGCCGAGCCTCAGTTAGAACTTCATTGGCTACAGCATTGCCATCGATTACCCTCCAAGGGTATTGGATTGAATGTATCAAACATTTTGGTGTCTGTGGTTTTTTCTTATTAATTAACTAATTTCATTGTATAAGTAATTACTTTTACTTTTAATTAAATAACACATTAAAATATATTATTATTTATTAATCTTATAATTTTATTTTAAAGATTTTTATCTCATAAAGTAGGTGTAAATAAGTTTCCTGTATTGACACAATGAAACTATCTTTATGAAAATGCTCTCGGACCCAGAGATAACAGCAATCATCATTTTAGTCCTTTCCTCTGGTTTGTTCCTATTGGTGATGATTATATATGCTTCTGCTGCTATTGCAATAATTAAAAAATAGCAGATAGTTAGAAAGGTAGAAAACGTAAAGGTGTGGAGTACGGCGTGCACAGGAGGTATTATGGTAGAGGCGATTTCCACTCTGACTTTGGTGTGTGCGTGTGTGTGCCGCGCGCTTACGTGCTTACCTGAAAGTACTTCAACCTTAATCAAATTCGATTTCCTATCTCTTTAATGATATTTGCTTTCATAATTTTATTAATGCAAATTATTTACACCAACTCATGCAGAAACAAAGAACTGATTTTCGTATATTTTTGAAACTAATACTATCTCTAGATCTGGAGTGCAAACTCGCGAACGTCTGCTGTTTTTTGTGTATTCTTCAATTCTCTCATTACGTCATTCCTCGACAGCCTATGTACATTAGGAAATTTTGCATTTAAAAGCTCAGCGTACTTGACCTTCAGCAGCTTGCAAGATAAGGAACAGAATCGGAAAAATGATTTCACTTTGAAATTGCTGGAACAAAGAGATACATCGTTAATCGTTAGACTTGTACTGTTTATGCAAAGTCTGTCTTCCTTTGATCTAGTTCATACTGTACACCCGTGTAGGATATTCTCCACCAATGTACGATGAGTAAGATATTTCATTGTATGCTTCCTTCAATAGAACTACCAGTCCCTCATTGTTGGGTGCAGTTGACTCATCCATACACGGGCATTCGAATTTTTCCTGAAGATATTTTAATAGATTCGGAAAGGGACTCGGTCGAAGCCAACTAGTTTGTTTTTTTTCTTCAAATTATGTCCCAATAGCACTTATAGAATGATATGAGGTATTGTGAGGTTGAAAAACACGCCGGTCTTTCCTTAAAGTTCTTACAATGTAGGTGCAATTCTAAGAAGATCCATTAGCTTTCATTTTTCGGAGAATTCAAACTCGGAAGATACAGATTCACACAGTTAAGCCTCTGGCGCTCTCAATCAAACTGGATTATGTTTGGAATGATGCCTTTGGGCATAAGGCATTCCGAAGACATCCAACGTGTCTATACTCTTCTTTCTGATCGGAGAAAGTTTAGCACGAATTGTATCTCCTTGTGACAGGTAACACTTCCTCTGGACTCATAAATATTTCCTTTACAGCTGTGCAGTCTGCGCTGCTGATTTCATTGACTGGCTGATGATTTTATGTGGAACATTAACCCAGACTGTCGGTACTTTATTTAATGTCCTGCTTCTAACCTGAATCGTTATAATCTCTCTGACCTTCGAATAATAATAAATAATAATAACTGGACTCTAACAATTCCTTCTAAACACTGTTCGAATTTAAATTAGAGTCTGCGTTTCTTGTAGAGTGGCACCCACATTGTTTTCATCGACTATTTCGGGTGATGCAGTGCATTACCAATGCTACGAGCCGATTACCCCCCCCCATCCCCCCGTTGGTAACTTCTTCTCCCTGTATCATGGACTCACATGGTAAATATATATATGTTTACCTTAGGTCAGGGGTGTTCAACACGTCGATCGCGGAGCGATTTTTGGTCGATCTCTTGTGCATTCCTCCTTACTTACACATTTAATTAAAACTTAAAACTGAAAACATAATATTTTATTTATCATTGTTTTGTATTATTTTTAATTCGCTTTTAGTGTATTCCTATTGTTTATTTATTTTTCGTTAAAATTGTCAAATCAGTAATTTTCTTATAAATCCGGGTAAATGAATTAATTTGGATCAGTGGAAGTCAAACAGCGAGCCGAGTGAATACGATTATAAGCAAAGTGTAAAAACTCGATTGTAGCTTAAATATTAAATATTCCAAAGCACATTTACATCGATTTTTTACTTAGGTTAATTCCCATGTGAATATTGTAAAAAAATAAACTTTGTTTATCTCAGTATAGTTTGTATTAGATGCTTTTGTAAATAACTCTTTTCAAGCTAACTGTATCTACTGCTTTAATAAGAATATGTTAGAGTGCTAAGAACAAAGGCAATGTTTTTGTCGCCGAAGCTGTACATGGCGGCATTAGAAAGATTGTTATTGAAACTTGTATGTATGATAAAGGTGAAATGAAAACAGGAGAAAAAGATATCCTTGAAGTATGGAGTAATTACTTTGAAAAACTGCTAAAGGAAACAAGCAGTGATGACAGCACAGTGGTAAAAAACACTGACCAGGCAGGCAGTCAGGAATACATATCCATACTTGAAATAGAAAAAGCCATCAAAGGCTTGAAATGTGGAAAGGCAGCAGGAGTAGATGATGTTCGACTAGAAATGTTGAAGGATGGTGGTATAAGAGTCTTACAGTGGCTGCACTGCATAGTTCAGAAAGCCTGGACAGAGGGACGAATTCCCGATGATTGGAGTAGAGCTCTCATAGTACCCATATATAAAAAGGGATATAAAACCGAATGTGAGAATTACAGAGGTATTTCCCTACTGAGTGTTCCTGGCAAGATCTATGCAAGTATACTTGAGAAACGGTTGAGAAGAATTGTGGAAGAAAAGCTTGGTGAAGAACAAGCTGGAATCAGGCCAAATAGAGGCTGTCAGGATCAGATCTTTACGACAAATAGTCGAGAAAGCATGGGAATATAACAAAGATCTGTATTTAAGTTTTGTCGATTTGGAAAAGGCATATGACAAGGTGTCAAGAGAGAAGCTATTCAATACGCTGCAGTTATACGGTGTCAATGGGGCATTATATCAAGCAATACTTAGTCTTTATTTGAGTTGTGAGTCAGCAGTTAGAATTGAAGGAAGTACAGGAAGATGGTTTAATGTTAAATCTGGTGTGAGACAAGGATGTACATTATCCCCTCTGTTATTCATTATCTATATGGATCACATTATGAAGGAAAGTGGTATTAAACATATCAAAATTGGAGATGTTAATGTCAGCTCTTTGCTTTATGCGAATGATGTTATACTTCTAAATAAATCTGCTACAAGTCTGCAAGATTCTCTGACTAAATTGAATAGCTGTTGTAATAGATATGGTATGAAGGTCAGCAATAAAAAGACAAAGACAATGAAAATAGGCAGAATCATTGAAAATGTCAACTGTGTTGTGAATGGAGAACCTGTGGAACAAGTAAAACATTTCAGCTACTTAGGCACAATTTTTACTGAAGAGGGTAAATTAAATATAGAAATAGACAACAGAATCAGCAAAGCTGGTATCTTGGGAAGTCAATTGAATAAATTCATATGGAATAAGAAAGAAATTAGTCGGAACACTAAATTAGCTATATACAAGACTGTGTTCAAACCAGTTTTAACTTATGGATCTGAGAGCTGGGTCAGAAGTAAAACACTTGACCAAAGACTAGAGACCGCAGATATGAGAGTCCTGAGAAAGATTATAGGCGTGAACAGATGGCATCAATGGCAATATCATATTAAAAATGAGGATATTAGGAAAGAACTTGACATTGTCAGCATCCAGGAATTCGTTAGCAGAGCTAATCTCAGATGGTATGGTCACTTAAATAGAATGGGAGAGGAAAGATTAGCAAAACAAGTGTTCTCTGCCAGGTTGGTAGGAAAACGACCCAGAGGAAGACCAAGATATAGGTGGATTGATACGGTACAAAGTGCCTTAGACGATAGAAATATAAGATCTGATAATGTTGGAGTCTTGACAAGTAACAGACTGATTTGGAGGAAAATTGTAGATAGGAAGTTAGTAATGATGTAATTTTTTCATGTAATACTGTCATATCCTGTACACCCCTTGAGGGTACATGGCAGGAATTTGATGATGATGATGATGATGA
Source organism: Typopeltis vanoorti (assembly GCF_054136105.1). Classification (NCBI taxonomy): domain Eukaryota; kingdom Metazoa; phylum Arthropoda; class Arachnida; order Uropygi; family Thelyphonidae; genus Typopeltis; species Typopeltis vanoorti. The sequence goes on from NC_143550.1 coordinate 161,546,475, forward strand.
TGATGTATGAGAAAGGCTTGCAGGCTCTAAGTGTAAACATCTCCGAAGTCAGTCAGAAAGAGTTCAAACAACTTTCCGATGGCCGGCAACTTACAATCAAAAGAAAGCTGAGGAGAACAAAAGCGTGCCGAACTTGAAACTTAAGATGAAAGACACATACCGATTCTTTGGGGGTTGCGAGGTCTCAGAGGAGGCTTAATAAAAAGGGACTGAAGCAAGCAGAAAGGGTCCCGGTTGCAGAATTGCTGTCAGAGAGGAGACCGCTCGGTCCAGAGTCGCCGTCAGAGAGACTGCCTGGATCCACGTTGCTGGAGAGAGGAATTTCTCACTTCCAGAAATGAGCTTCTCGGTTCGAGACGTCGCTAGAGGGACTACTTCTAGGCCGCAGACAAGGTTTCAAATTGCCAAAAGGAAGAGTTCCAATTGCTGGAGAAAAGTTTCCAGGCCAGGTTAATGTCAGACGTTCACCAGTGTGTTGAGTTTTCATTACAATTCGATGAATCAAACGACTTCACTGATTCTGATTTCTTCGTAAAGGGCGTGTTTCCAATGTGGGCATGGGTAAGGGGGGGGAGGGAAAGTTTCGTTTGAGAATAAATTCCACGAGAAATGTTTTTAGTTTTGTTTTTGCTCTGTTGGCGATACGGAAGGCGATCTCAATGTGAAAATCTTTATCATTCCAACGATATCCCCAGGAGTGAAGTCTGAAATCACACAGTAAAATAAGTAAAAGGATTTTGTATTTCCAATTGGAAGAGTGCAGACATTTTCAAAAGAAAAAAAACAGTTCTTTGATGCAGCAAGTTTTCCATCTCGAAAATCCCTTTTCTGTTGTCTTTAAAACAAGCCCTAGTATTACGATGCATTCACTGCACGTGATTAAAAATAGAAAGTAATAGAGAACAATTTTAATTAAATTTAAATGAACTACTACTTAAACTCTTATTTTAAATTTATATTTCAACTATAAATTTGCAAATACACACACACACACACACACACACACACACACACACACACACACACACACACACACACACACACACACACACACACACACACACACACACACACACACACACACGCGGGCGCGCACTGTCATTTTATAACAATGCGATTAAGAAAAGCAGCTTTTTGGTCGCTGAATCCGGCTATTTGAATCGACTTTTATTTATTTACGTATTTATTTACATAGAAATAAATGAGTTACTAATGTTTTATGTTGGATCAAAACTAACAGAAACAACAGATGAACTCAAAACAATCAAACACAGAATAGCGATAGGATGGACCACCATGGGAAAATTACAGAAAATCTGGAAAACAAACAAGATATCTAAGCAAGCCAAAATCAAATTATATGAAGCAATAATTACGCCAACAGTCATCTATGGAGCAGAAGCGTGGACAGTTAAAAAAAGAGAGGAGAAAAAACTACTGGCATTTAAAATGAAATGCTTAAGAAAAATAAACAGAACAAGTTGGATAGAAAAGAAAACAAACATCACAGTCAGACAAGAACTATTGTATAAAAAGACAATAAGAGAAAAAATTAGAAAACAACAACTGAGATAGTTTGGACACACTGTACGCATGGACGCAAAAACACTTCCTGACGTCCTAATCAATACTTTTCCAACTGAAAAAAGACCTGGAAGACCAAGAATTACCTGGCTGAAATTAATAAAGAACATCTCGGGATGCAGAACTTATAAGGAACTTTTTCGAACAGCAAGGAATAGAGAAGACCGGAAGATCCTGCTCAAGAGAAGACTCAACCCGTCTTAGACGGAAGAGAAGAAGAGAGATGTTTTATGAAAACAATATTTGATTAAAATCACTCTAGAAAACCAATAGATTAGTTGAAAAGACTGCTGTCTTTTATTCTATTGTTACTGGAAACTATGAGTGCTGTGCTTAACTTCATAATGAGAAATCTCATTGTTGACAACGCGTTGATTACGCTTTCACTTCAACATATTTAATTGTCATCCAGTAACAATAGAATAAAAGACAGCAGTCTTTTATTCTAACATCAGCAGCAAAACAACATCACCTAACAAAATGTCTTACGATGAACAAGCAGAGGATATTGTGAAATCGAAACTTGGGATAGCGCATTGCAAAACCTTTCATTTGGGTAAAAAGTGTGGTATTGGAATTACCGCTGCAGTCGCCGAACTGTTAGGTTAGTATTCGTTCTTTCGTTTAAACGATATTCTGATATTTATTTTCTGCTTTTAATCGAGTATATCATTTTCTTATGCAATGTGTATAAATCATTTCAGAAGCCAGAGACCACTTGGAGCAGAAGGTTCGTGAATTAGAAAATGAAAACCAGTTAATAGCCGGTGAGTTCATGCAAATTTCAACTTGCCACCATGTTATATAATATTATTACATGGAGGTATAAGCTGTGTGTGTGTGTGTGTGTGTGTGTGTGTGTGTGTGTGTGTGTGTGTGTGTGTGTGTGTGTGTGTGTGTGTGTGGATGAAACAGGATTTTTAAGTAATCTGCAATGTCCTAATGATGGCCAATTTTTCTATTGCAGAGCGATCAAACCATTTTGAAGCGCTTTATCATCGAGAATTCAAGGAGAAACAGGACTTATTGAGAGACTTTGTAAGTAATTATTTGACTGTGTTTGTATAAAATAAATCATCGTAATAATTCAGTATAAAGTAGCAAATTTTATCTATTCTGATTTGTTCGTAAAGGGCATGTTTCCAATGTGGGCATGGGTAAGGGGGGAGAGAGAGTTTCGTTTGGGAATAAATTCCACGAGAAATGTTTTTTAGTTTTGTTTTTGCTGTGTTAGCGATACGGAAGGCGATCTTAATGTTGTTTCACGCGAAAACGGGTTGAATTAATTGAACTCCGAATATAAATTTCTGCACACACACACACACACACACACACACACACACACACACACACACACACACACACACACACACACACACACACACACACACACACACACACACACACATCGCATCGGAAGTTCATAAACGGCGTCCGATTCAAATCAATCGCACATTGGAAACTGATCACCCAATTCAGGGCTGGAATTATTCCCATCCGAATCAGTATTTCATAAATTTGAAAACGGAATTTCATCACGGAGTGTTTTCCGCTTATTATCATGAACAGTATTAAAACGACTTTTGCTTCATTTTTTTTTTTTTTTTTAGCATCACTTATCATGTGGATGTCTTGGTGCATCGTTAATCGAAGAGAAAGCGCTGTCCGAGGTAAATATAACTTTTGTTTTTTCATCATGAAGGTTATTTTCTTGATCATAAATTAGTAAATAATAATATTTGGTTTACCGATCAAGTGTGTTTTTATTCTTGAGTTTTTATTCTTGTCAGTTTTGCAGTTACGCATAATTATGAGAGTGTTTAAACCTATATGTAAGCCCTGAAGATGCCAACAGATAAGTGTGGCGAAACTAGTTGGTTCAGTTAATAAAATTGATCAACGCTTGATCAATAAACCAAATATTATTATTTACTATTTAATAACTTTTGTTTTGTTTAAAAAGATTTTTGGATTTTTCTTGACTTTTTTGTGTTTGTAATTTAAAACCATTTTCTTCGAATTCTTAAAGGGTGTTTTTATTTGTGTCTTTATTTTTAACATGAATGATGGAGAGTAAACTGGTGTCTACTTATTTATTTCTGATTCGCTCTGAAATATAATTTAATGAAAATAATATACGAATAAGCAATCATAACGAATGTAAATTAAAAAAGACAAGAAAAAGAAACTCATATCTAAATAGTATAAGCGAATTTGTGTAATTCCGCTGACGAAAGAAAATCATCAAATGCTGCATGATCGCGATCACCTACGATACCATATCTTAAGATTTACTCGATAAGTTAAGATTTTCATGAGAGAAAGAAATATCGCAGCCTTGTTAACCGTTATTTATTTATTTGTTTGGTTTAGGAATTGCTGTTAATGAGCAAAACCATTTCATCTTTAAAATACATAGAACAAGGTCTACAGACCCGCTATTCAGGAGTCTGTATTAGAAACAAAGAACTTTCTGGATAACCAATAATAGCGTACAAACAGCCGCCATCATACTATGCAACCAATGCGGAGCTAAGACCTTTTAGACCGGGAATGCTAATGGAGCGTCCTTCACAAGGAACATACCCTGAGCACGGGGTGATGAAAACAAAGATTCAAAACAAAGAAGTCGATTTCGACATACCCGTTCACTTCGAACATATGTTTTCACACCCGTAATTTCTATATGGCTTCATCATGATGTAAGAAGAGTCCCAAATAAAATTCTGTAGAACCTGATGATCCTACTGTATCAAATCACTACAAATCACTTTATGATGAATAAATATTGCGTAACTATCGGTATGAATAAGAATCTATTTTGAATTGCTTTCTATCTCACCCACACAACAGAGGAAGCAAAGACTTTTATCATACAGTGCTCTTAGGGGAAAGAACAAAAGAGGGATCTAGGTAGACCCTAGAATATCAAGGTTTAAGTGAACAGAACTTACATATATCCCTACTAACAAATTGCCAGACTGGTGTACCCATATATTATTATTACTACGATAAAGAGCCAAAAGGCTATTTTTCCGGCGACATGAATTAAGTTAAGGGGATAATAAATCCCGTATTATTTTATTTTTACAGCCGGGTACGAAACTTGGAGATAGAAATCCATCGAAATCTAAGAGTTTCATGAAGAACTATTGGCGAGTCCAAGCGTAAGTCATCACTTGGGTAGTAGAACACCAGGCAACTCGTGTAGTTCGGTTCACTTAAACCTTGATATTCCAGGGTCTACCTACTCACTGATGAGACCTCAATAAAGGTCGAAACCAAAAGAGGGATCTGTTGACTTGTTGTTGATGTTTTTTTTTCTTTCTTGAAAAAGGAAAGTGCTTGGTCTTTGGGGATGACAGTGTAGTGGGTGCTGTTCCAAAGGAAGATTTCCATGTTCCTTTGGAGTGCGTTTGAGGGCAGGAAGGAATTGTATGTGAGAGACCGCTTACATTTGAATGAGGAAGGCATCTGGAGAGAATGCTCTTCTAAAAGAGTCGGTGTGTCAATGCTGGGAAACTAGAATGCCCAGGGTGGATGGTAGAAGGGGGGTAGCCTCTTGTGGGAATGGGTACTTCGGAGAAAGGGGACGACATGAGGTAACGCTCGCTGAGCCCAGTGGAGTCTAGAGGGGATAATGTTGGATATAGAAAGAGTGGCATTTTTATGCTTTACACTAATGCCAGGAGTATCCGGAATAAAGGAGAGGAATTGGTGGTACTGATAGCATCAGCCTGACAGAGACGTGGTTGACAGAAGAGGATATAATAACAGGAATAGAAGTTGCTGGGTACAGTATTTTTCGGAAGGATAGGAAGGGAAAGCGTGGTGGCAGAGTACTGCTTATGATAAGTGACGACTTATGTCCTCTAAGAGTTGAGGCTTTGGAAGGTAGTGACACTAATGATTTTGAAAGCATATGGTGTGAGGTAGAGGTGGACAAGACAGGATATTTAGTGGGATGTTGCTAGTGAGGACCAGGAGATATTTAGGCAGTTGTGCTTGGCAAGTGTAAGAAGAATGATTGTTATGGGAGATTTTAACTATAGCAATATAAATTGGGGGGAGGAAGATGCTTGTAGCGATAAGGGAATGGAATTACTAGAATTCTTGAGGGGTAAATGTCTTAGGCAACATGTAATAGAAGGAACAAGAGGTTCAAGAGTTTTGGATTTGGTTATAGCATCAGAAGAGTTGATAATAACTGAGATGACATCTCTCACATCAGTTGGAGTGAGTGACCATGTGGTTTTGACTTGGAAGATGAATAGATATGCAGGAGTATCAAAGAGACGGGAATGTATGTGTAATTATAAGGCAGTTGATTATAATAGTCTTAGACGTCAACTTGAGGAAGTTTCGTAGAGGGAGGAATTGGAAGGCGAGGATATCATTAGTGCTTTGGAAATTGTGGAGGAATATTTGTTAGCAGCAATGGTAAGCTGTATTCCACAAGTAAGAAGAGGACACAATTTGGAGTAAAGTGGATGACAAACAATATGAAACAGGAACTGCATGTAAAGAAGAAGCTATGGAAGAGATATAAGGCGACAGGGGAAATGCAGGTGCACGAAGAATATAAGACACATCCCAGAAGGGTGACTAGTATGGTAAGGAAGGCAAAACTGGAATATGAGAAGAGATTGGCCCTAAGATCCAAAAAAAATCCTAGGGAATTATAGGCATAGGTTTCTGTGGTTTAGCAATTCATAAGAAAGATTCCGGTAATCAGAGCACATGTTTATGAAGATAATTAACAATAAAAAAACAAACCCGACAAGTTTTGTAAGTCGTTTGACTTACATCTTCAAGGTGTCAAAAGTAACTAAACGTTTAAAACACAAGAAATGAAAAATTACTAAAAATAGTTCATTCTACGATGTTATGGCTGTCTAACTGTTCATTAAATTAAATATTCGACTATTTTGAGTAATTTCTCATTTCTTGTGTTTTAAACTTTTAGTTACCTTTGATCCCTGAAGATGAAAATCAAACGACTTACGAAACTTCAGATTGAGAGAAATCACAATCATTTCTCCTCCTACTAGCCTCATAACTAAAAAATTCCCTAGGATTCATAAGAAAGATTCCGGTAATTGAACCACATGTTTATTAAGATAAATAACAATAAAAAAAACAAACCCTAGGGAATTTTTTAGTTATGGGGCTAGTAGGAGGAGAAATGATTGTGGAAGAATGATATTGTGGGTTCAAAATGGGAATAGAGTGACTGATGCAGAGGACATAGTGGAATTGTTCAATGAACACTTTATTGGAGTATTTCATCCTGGAGGAGTCAGTTTTAATGCTAGAGGGATAGGGCAGGTTCGAGGTTTAGAGGTGAAGGAGGAGAGTATGTTCCACATACTGAGTACTCTGGATGTCAGTAAAGCTGTGGGACTGGATGGTATTTCACCACGAGTTTTGAGAGAATGTGCTAGGGAAGTGACAGTGCCTTTGACCTGGCTTTTCAATGAAAGTCTGGCTACTGAAAGGTGCCCATGGAATGTAAGGAAGGTAAGATAGTGCCATTGCATAAGGGCGGTAGCAGACTGGAAGTGTCTAATTATAGGCCAGTTTGTGTGTCATCAGTAGTTGTTAAGATCTTGAGGGGATTTAAGGGGAGCTCTTGCTTTAGTAATATGATTGCCTTTTATGATAAAGTGACAAGAGCAGTTGATGAGGGAAAGGCATATACTGCCATGTAACAATCTAGCTACACTTCCTCTGCTTGGAGAAAAGGATCATGTAGTGTTGACCTGGGAGATTGCTGGACAGGAAGAATTTTCTATTAAGAAGGGATATATGTGGAATTGCAAAGCAAGTGATTATGACAAGCTGAAGAATTGCCTTTCAGTAGAGCAATGTCATAAGAATTTGGAGAGGAAATGTTGGTAGTGCATAGTAGGTGGTGAAGGAATGTTTGAGAAAGCAGTATCTGAATTTATACCTAGAATCAGAAGGATAAATCAGGTAGAAATTAGATGGATGAATATAAATTAAACATGTCAAGAAATTATATTCTTGGTTTCATTTGTTATCCAGGTGTAAGCAAACAAAGTTTGCGCCTGAAGTATTTCCATGACTGGGCTACTTGTATATAGAGGCTAATGGTAAACATCAATTGCTTTAGTATCCCATAATGCAATGCACATATCTTTGCAGGCATGTATATTGCTATGCATTATGGGAAGAGCCACTACCCAGACCAGTTAGAGCCAGACCCAAAAGTGATAGCAAGGTTGAAGTAATGCAGAAGTCATATTTCCATATATAAGTAGCCAAAAGGTATCACCTTATTACTAAAACATTCTGGATTAGAAACAGATGTTGAAAGTTTTTTATTTGATTATAATATAAATTAAAGATGCTAAATATTATTCTTGCTTTCATCCTTTATCCAAGCGTAAGCAAACAAAGTTTGCGCTTGTAGTCACTTCATGACTGGGCTAATTAGCCTATAACTTATGTATTTAGTTTAATCCTTTATCCAAGTGTAAGCAAACAGATCTGAACCTGAAGTATCTTCAGGACTGGGGTAACTCGTGGCAAAGGTGGACTGACTTCACATTACTTGCCTTAGCTAATTAGCCTCTATATACAAGAAGTCACTTCACCATTCGTGAAGTGACTTCAGGTACAAATTTTGTTTGCTTACACTTGGATAAAGGATGAAACAAAGAATATAATTTTTTAGTATATTTAATTTATAGTATAATTAAGTCTTTAATCTTATCCACTTCCTGCAGTACGGAACCCTAATCATCATAAATTTAATGGTTTAAATGATAAAAAAATGAGGAATTATTTGTAGGAAGTGAGATCGCCAGGTTGCGCGCAGTGATACAAAATGCGCAGCGGCAATTAGAGCACCTGCAAAACTCTTTCTAGAGTGATTCGGCGAACGTAAATAAACAAGTGTTTGAAAGGAATAAGCGTAAGAGTGGGAGAGTTTCTGAAATGAAGGAAAGAGTGTTGTATGGTGACTCGTTATCAAGAGGAGTGAGAGATGGGAGTGTAACTAATTCGTACTTACCGGGTGCGAAATTTTAGGATGTAAGTGAGAGTATTAGACCGCAAGAACAGAGGGTGAAAGAATTGATAGTTGTGGCGGGTACGAATGAATTGAAAGGTGATAAATTTTTTATGAGAGAGGACTTGAACGTATTGTTAAAGGTAGCGAAAGAAAAGCGTGACAGAGTTAGAATGGTGAGTCTGTTGCCGCGGTATGACAGAGAGGAGTTTAGAAAGAGGGCCATAATCGCAAATGATATTATGCGTAGGTTATGCAGACGGTGTGGTGTGGAATTCGTGGACGTGTGGAATAAGTTTGAAGGGGGGAAAGGATTTATACAAGATGGATGGCCTGCATTTGAATAGATTTGGTGTGCGGAGACTGGAAAAAGTGTTGCTGAATGAAGTGAAAATGGATGTGCAGAACCAGGGAAACTAAAACTATCAAGGAGGGGGGAAGTGGATATGCGGACATCAGTGAGACAGATGAGTGTAAGAATGTATATAATGTACTCCAGCCAATACTAAGGACTAGAAATCGGAATGGGACAGTTAGAATAACGCATCAATATAGGGGTGGGACTAAGGGATCACTGCGTTTCATGTATACTAATGCCAGGAGTATTAGGAACAAGAAGGAAGAATTTTTGGCCTTGATTGGCTCTTCCTGGCCACAGGTTATTGGCATTAGTGAAAGATGGTTGAAGGAATATGATATAGTTAGTGGGATAGAATGTGTAGGTTATAGTATGTTTAGGAAGGACAGAGAGAATAAAATGGGGGAGGGGTGTTATTGATGACAGCTGTTGAATTGCAGCCAAGGAGAATTGAAGTTGTATTGCAGGATAGTGAAAAGAGCTCATTTGAGGCTATTTGGTGTGAGATTGATACTGGCAGAATAAAACATACAGTTGGGTGCTGCTATAGACCAGGTGATGGAATAGATGGTGGAGATAGTATGCATAGGGAAATTGATGAAATGAGTGGAAGGAGGGTAATTATTATGGGGGATTTCAACTATGGTAACATTGATTGGAAGGAGGAGAGGACACATGTGAGGAAGGAAATGGATTTTATTCAATTATTAAGGGATAACTATCTGAAACAGCATGTAATTGAAAATACTAGGGGTGTGAGAGTGCTTGACCTGGTAATAGTATCTGAGAATTTGACTGTAATGAATATGACCATGTTGCCACCTATTGGTGAGAGTGATCATAAGGTCTTGACCTGGGAGGTGGCTAAAGGTGTGGAATTTTCGATTAAGACAGGGTATATGTGGAATTACCGTGCTGGCAAGTATGACAAGCTTAGGAGATTGCTTAGATCAGTGCCATGGCATGTACAACTGCCAGGGCTGGAAGTCGATAGAGCATGGGAAGTGGCCAAGGAACCGAATAGTAAAACAAGTCCATTAAACTGAGCTACAAAAAAAAAAGAAACAACTGTAGAGGGAATTTAAAGAAAGGGGTGACCTGCAGGCACACGAACGGTATAAAGTGCAGGCCAGAAGGGTAACGAGTGTGGTAAAAAAAAGCAATAGCGGATTATGAAAGGAAACTAGCTATGTAAGCTAAAGAGAATCCCAAACAGTTCTTTCAATATGCTGCAAGCAAGAAAAAAACTGTACATGGCAAAATGATTTTAAGGAATGACGATGGTAAGGAGGTCATTGAATCAGTCGATATAGTGGAGTTACTGAGCGCGCACTTTGCAGAAGTATATCATCCAGGTGGTGACATTGAAAAAATGAAGGAACCATTAGTTTATACGAGAATTGTGATGAATGAAGTGGAGGTGAATAGTTTATTACAGAACCTTAATGTGAATACATCTGTGGGATTGGATGGTATACCGGAACTGGTCTTGCGTGAATCGGCTAAGGAATTATCAGTGCCCTTGACCATGTTGTTTAATCTGAGTCTCGGGATGGTTTAGTCCCGAAGGTGTGGAAAGAGGGGAAAATAGTTTCACTGCATAAAGGAGGATCCAAGACCACAGTTGCAAATTACCGACCGATCAGGAGTCGTTGTCAAGGTCTTGGAGAAAGTAGTCAAGGGGAAAATACAGGAATATATTGATGAAAATGAGATACTGTACGGGGAACAGCATGGCTTTGTGAAGGGTAGATAACTTGCTCAAGTTTTAAAATAAGGTGACGGCTGAACTGGATAAGGGTAATGGGTTTACAGTGATACTGCTGGACCTGGCAAAGGCATTTGACAGGATACCACATGGAATTCTAATCCGTAAACTACAACATATGGGAATGGATATAGGGTTGGCGAGATGGATAGGTGGGTTGTTGATGGAGAGATATCAAAGAGTAGTTTATTCAGGAGTAGAGTCCAAAAGACCGTCTGTGACTAGTGGTGTGTCGCAGGGTTCTGTTCTTGGACCACTGCTGTTTAATCTGTTCATTAACGATATAGGGAAGGATCTAAGAGGAACAGTTCATTTGTTCGCTGATGATGCAAAGTTGGGTAGGGCGATAGTGAATGCAGAAGATGTCAAAATCTTGCAGGATGACTTGGATAGATTAGAGTTCTGGGCTAAGGAGAATGGATGTCAATTTAATGTGACAAAATCTAAGGTTATGAATTTTGGGGTGAAAAGATTAGCAGCAGTATACCACACTGGTGGAACTGTACTCCAGGAAATTGATGAGACCAGGGACTTGGGAGTGTTGGTGGTTAGGGCGATGAAGTTTAGGGGGCACATTGCATAAGTAGCTAAATCAGGTCATCAAATCACTTAGTTGTTGAAAAATACCTTGACGAGCAGAGACAAGCAAGTTATTGAACCTCTGTACCGAGCCTTGATAAGACCTCATCTCGATTACTCTGCCCAGATTTGGTCACCTCGGTTCCTTCTTGATGGGCATGAGGTGTAGAGGATCCAGAGGCGAGTGACTAAGATGATAGGAGGTCATGGAATGAACCATATGAGAACAGGTTGAAGATTTGTGGATTGCAGAAATTAGTTGATAGGCGGAAAAGGGGAGATATGATTGAGACATTCAGATTGCTGAAAGGTTTCTATAAGATAAATTCAGAGGATATTTTTGAGATCAGGGCTGGTGGTGGGAGAACTAGGGGACACCTATGGAAGCTGGGAAAGAGTGTGGTTAGTAGGGGTGTTAGAGCTAAGTTCTTTACTTTTAGAGTGGTAAATGAGTGGAATAAGCTGCCAGAGTCTGTTGTGGGTGCTATGACTGTGAGTGAGTTCAAGGCAAGGTACAATAGATACTGTGAGAATGTCGTATAGTTGTGTGGACATGATGTTTAGGGCCTCCCTCGATGAGTCTATGGACTCCCTGGAGTCGCCCATAATAATAATATATATTTTTTAAATATATTTTATTGATTGCTAAAATATTTATACATACAATAAACATCTTGTGTGACATTGCACCTTATAATTTTACAGAGTTCAGCACTAAGTGCTGCAATTCCTACATTGGATTTCAATTAAAATGTTTAATAATACTTTTTTGCCTTTATATTATGTATTTACAACACATGTTCTTCGAATATTAACAATGAAGATTATACAGAATTTTTTGTATAATTTTTTATTTTTTTATCTTATTTTTATTTAATTTATTTTTTTAAGTTTGAGAAAGAGTGAATATACATAGAGATTTCTGTATTTGCTTATAAGGATTACTTGTAGATGAGTGAGGCAAGTTAATCACACCTACTCCGAAGCTTGGGTTAGCTTTTATGAAGAGAGTGGAATTTAGCCTTCGTTATTTGTGTTGTTGCTACTGTTTATGTATGGGATGTATCCCATATACATCACAAATCACTAGCATTGGATGCTAGTGATTTGTGATGTGTATATTAGTGTTAATGATTTCTTGACTTTGTTGGTATATTTTCCAGAGTTCGTTTTTTGTTGAAGGGTGTGGGGGTATAGAGAGTTGTTGTAGGTCGTGTTATACGATATCTGTCTCTGTTGTTTCGATAGTTGATGTTGAAGTAATTCCTTGTTAACGTCATGTAGTGTTTCTGGTTTTTAATGCTCAGAATTCTGTGTATTGCCATGTGCTTGTCGGATATTGGTTGTTGCGTGTAAGGTGTCCAGATCACTGTTGACACGATTGGTGGCTGTTTGATGTATTTACATAGACTGTTATTCCGTATCTGAGTAGGGATTCGCAGATACCGTGATATAGGAGTTTTTTTATGTTGGGTGGAATAATGTCTTTAACTTGGAAGAGTTTTGCTGCGATGATTCGGAATTTGGTGGGTAGGTATTCTATATGTTTTGTCCATTTAAGATGGGAATCTATATAGAGACCCAGGTATTTTGCGTGTGTTACAGGTTTGATTTCGGAACATTGTCAGGTATTTTTGTTGTTAATGCAGCGGTATGTGTGACAATGTATCGATAGTGATGCAGGGCGTATGATTCTTGGGTTGTGTATTATCAACATCTGTGTTTTGGTGCCGTTGATTAGAATTGCGTTTTGGTGGAAGTATGTTGTGATTTCGTTTAGGTCTTGTTGTGCTTTGCAGAGAGCTGTGTTAATGTCTGTGTGGATTGCTAGTAGTGCAGTGTCATCTGCATATTGAAATATTTGACTTCTTATGGATATGTTATGAACATCGTTAATGTATATGTTGAATAGAGTGGGTGATAATATGGCACTTTGAGGTACACCGTGTTTTACTTGTATACTCCGACTATGACGTGTACCTATTTTTGTTACTTGTGTTCTGTTTGAGAGGTAGTTCTTGAACCCTGTATGCAGTGTTCCTCTTATACCTATTGAGTATAGTTTGGTGAGTAGTATGTCATGTTCAAGTGTGTCAAATGCTTTGGTTAGGTGAAACAGTATAAGTACGGCGTACTTGTTTTTGTCGAGAGCTTTGTTTATTGTGTCAGCGATGCCTTCTAATAAAGTAATGGTGCTTTTTGTTTTCTGAAAGCCGTATTGGTTTTGTGAGATGATGTTGTACTTCTGTAAATAGTTCTGTGGTCTGGTGTGTGTTATTTTTTCTAGAATTTTTGAGATGACTGGTAGTGTAACTATTGGTCTGTAGTTCTGAATATCGTTTCTTTTGCCGTGTTTGTATATTGGCGTAATTACTGCAATTTTTAGTTGTTGTCGAATATTATGTTCACGAGTTTCAAAAGTATTGGATTTATTTGTTCAAAATGTGTTATAAGGTATGTGAGTCTTATTTTGTCTATTCCCGGAGTAGTCTTTGGTTTTAATTTTAGGAGTGCTCCTTTCAGTTCCTGTTTTATGGGTGGAAAATACATCGTTTGTTGTTGACTTTGTGTTGGTAGTTTTTTGTTGATCGTTGGTAGTTTGACTTTTTTGAGTTGTGTGATGTTTGTTAAAGCATGGTTGAATGAGTCTGCTAGTTCCTCTTGGTTTGTGTCCTGACCGAAGCTTTTTGCAATAAAATCTTGTGCTGAAGTTTTCTTTTTTCGGGTTATTAATTCGTTGAGTGTAGCCCATGTTTGCTTAATGTTGTCGTTATTTTCCATGAATTTTTGGAAGTAGTAGTAGCGTCTTTTTGCCGTAAGAAAATTCTTAGGGCAAAAAGACGCTACTAAAAACACAAGAAATAAACAAGAAATGTTAGTTTATTTTTTGTGTTTTTGTATAAGTTTTGTAAATGTGTGTTACGGGGTGACGTTTTAAGTTTTTTCCATAGATTTTCAGTAATAATATTTAGTATGTCGTCATTTATCCATGGATTGTTGTCTGTTTATCGCCTCGTTTGAACTTTAGTTGAAAATTCTCGTATAATGTTACAGGATCGTTTATTTTAAGTAGAGAATTCCAGTCTGTATTTTTTACTTGGTTATCGACAATGCTCTTTAGTATGATCGAGTTTTGTCGACTTTTGTGGTGGTGGGAGGGGGGGGGGATAGGAAACATGATTAAATGAAGTTGAGACATAGTAGTGATCGGCAATTTTTACGTTAATTACTGATGATGTACACGTATGGATTGGAGCCCGTATGTTGATATGATCAATGCATGATTGTGTTAGTGAGTTATTTAGTAGTTCTTCCCTTGTTGGGGAATTAATGGTAGGGTTTATGTTGTACTGACTTAGTATATCTAGATATGTATTAGTGGTTGAAGAAGCATGGTCAAGAGTATTTATGTTAATGTCTCCTATTAGAATGAGCCTGTGTGTTGTACGCGGTTCGATGCCGCTTAGCCATGTTTCTAGCTCGTGAAGAAAACTGAGTGGATTATTATCTGGAGGTCTGTATATTGTGTTTATTGTGTATTTGACACTATTGTGGCTATTTGTGAGTTCCAAAGTTAGTGTTTCCGCATGTTCGAAGTGAGTTTGTTTTTCTGTCACATTGTATTTTTCTTTGATAAATGCCACAATGCCACCTCCTCTTTTGTTTGGTCTGCATAAGTTGTAGGTCTGATAATTATTTATGTTGTATGCGTAAATTTCTGTGTCGTTTGTTGCAACTTCGGTCAGCATTAGCGCATCTATGTTTGTCATGGTATAATTGAGCTGTGTTATCAATGTAAGTCAGTGTTTTTTTATACTTCTTATGTTTGTGTGTATGATAGTGACGTTGTTGTTCGTGGAAATGTTGTCTGACCATTTCTTCAAAGAGTCAAACACCTTGAAGTTTATGTTGTCAGACTGGTTAAGTTCGCCTATGTTTGAGATCTCCATTATATAGTTTTTAAATGAGTTCTAATCTTATTCTTAAGGATGTAAAGAGTTAGTGTTTTATATTGGTAGGCTGTGTAAGTCGGATTCACTTGTAATTATGTATACTCGAGTGTTTTCATTCTTTCTCAAAAATATCTGGGAATTCTTTGTCCACAGGAACTTGTAGTTTTTCTCTTTTTTGTCTTCCTTGCTTGCTATAGAAAATTTTTGAAGTATGGAGTCCAGTGTTCCGTTATATAGATTGGTGTTTGGCGTTTCTTATCAGTTAGGATCGTTGTTGTCGGCCTTGTTTTCTTGCTTGCTGTAAGAATGGAGTCTCTCAGATTTCTGTTGGTAAAACGAGCGATGATTGGTGGCGGTCTCTCTTTATTTTTTTGTGGGCCTCGGTTGATATAGGTGATATCTGTGGTTGCGATTTGAATTCCAATTTTGCTGCCGATCAGTTGCATTATGTTGCTCAAATCTTCTGTATTTTCTCTCGTTATTCCCTCAATTTGAAGTTCTTTTTTCTTTCTTTTTGTAGCATGTGTTCCATTTGACACTTGAGTGTGTTTACTTCTTTCCGTAATTCTTGATTTTCGCGTTGGGGTGTTTCTTGCGTTTCTATCGCTACCGTTAATTTCGTCTTTATTTCTCGCACGGTTCCTAACATTTCTTCAGAGGTTTCGTTATTGAACTGTATGTAATGTTATACTCCTCGAATTTTTTTGTTAATTTGTTCCATGTGTGCATTTAATAAGTCTTTCACCATGAGTTTAAATGAATCAAAGTTATCTATGATTTTAGGATCCGGAAGCGGCTTACCTTGATGTGCGTCGTTACTTTTCTTTGGTGTCTGGTCTTTGTTCTTCGTTTTCTCACGGCACTGTTGACATCGCCATTCGGTCCGTTTCACAGCTCCTGTTGCTTTCCACGTGCTTTCTGAGATCCCTGAACAGTGGAAGTGTTGTTTTTTGTTACATCCGGAACACTGCGGCCCGTCCCCTTCATCGCTTAATGGTTTTTTGCATAATAATAATAAGGAATCCTGCTGTTATCAACCCAATTCTGGATTTTTGATCTCACTGATCTTCCACCTTAATTATAATTCCAGACATAATTGACAGTCCTGTAATTTGAATCCTTCTTCTTCGCATCAATTTGAAAAATGTAACCTACTGTTATTATTATTATTATTATTATTATTATCAAATTTGAGACAAGCGATCAATGATATACCACAGCTCTGTATTTGATGCACCGCTGTTCAATTTGTACATTATTGCAATATATTGAGAATGATTTCAGGGGGGAAGTTCAGTTTGTTGTAGATGATGATGGACTACAGTTTGAGAGCAAAGAAAATGAATTTTTTAAGTTGTTGAGGGATAATTACCTCCGGCAGTATGGAACAGAAGGCATGTATTCAATACTGCCTGGTACAGAAAGCATGTGAAGACCACGAGTCTTGGATTTGATTATGTCTTCAAAGAATTATTGTAAATGGGGTGTCAGATATTCCTCCTATATGGTGAGAGTAACCATTAGGATACTGGTGGCCAGCCAGATGATACCTCATGGAGGTAAGGATATATGTGGAATTACAAGGCAAGCGACTGATATTGTGGACAAAGGAGAATTGTTGTCAGTTCAAGATGACAAAATGTATAGTTACACACTTTGTATTGAAAATATTATGAGATGTATACTATATTGATGGGATTGTTCTCTGATAGTCAATGCTGTCGGAGATTTTGGAATTGAAGTTCAGACATATTTGGAGGAAGTAATTTGTAGAAGTACAAGATGAATGGCAATAATCAGTTATAAAGAACAAGCCAGGAGAGAGAGACTCAGTTAGTAAGGAAAACAAAGGTAGTGTATGAGCAGAAATTGGTAAATTAGGCAAAAAAACCCTAGAGTTTTTTTTTTTTTTTTAGATATGGGGCAAGTAGAAGGAAGAATGACATAGTAAGATGAAATTAATGGATCAAAGTGGAAGATTGGTAAATGCTGCAGAAGACATTGTTGAGGTATTCAGTGATCATTTTATAAGGGTGTTTCATCCTGATCAAGGTGGAATCATGAGGAATTTAAGTATAGAGGATATAGGAGTGGATGGCTTAATTGTTAGTTATCAGGACGTATTTGAGGAAATAAATAAGCTTGATGTCAATAATGCGATAGGATTTGATGACATATCACCACGAATCTTAAGGGAATGTTCCAGGGAATTGGCAGTTGCATTGGAATGCTGTTTAATGAAAGTCTTACAGCAGCACAGATTCCAAGGGAGTGGAAGCGGGGTAAAAATTGGTACACTGCATAAAGGTCATAAGGCTTCAAATTATAGGCCGGTCTGTATATCTGTAGTTATAGTGAAGGTACTGAAGAGATTGGTGAGAAGCAGGATGCAGAAATGGGTTGATAACAGCAGTATTCTCTGTGGTTATCAGCATGGGCTTGTTAAGGGGAGATCATGTTTCAGTAATTTACTTATGTACTATAACAAGGTGACAAATACCTCGGACAGGAGGAGATGCATATACTGTGGTGTACTTCGATTGTCAAAGGCTTTTGATAGACTGCTACACAATAAGCTATTAAATAAATTGAAACAGATGAGATTGGATAACAGACTTCTGAGTTTGATCAGTGACTGGTGCCGGATAGGTATCAGAAAGTTGTACATGGGAGTGTGGTATCCCAAAAGAGAAAGTTCACTAGCAGTGTGCTGCAGGGGTTAGTTTTGGGGCCATTGTTGTTCAATTTGAATGATAATGATATTAGGATGGGTTTAACTAGTCATATGCAGCTGTTTGCAGATGCAAAACTGGGGAGAGAAATGTAGAGTCAAGCGGATATTATGCCCTTTCAAGTGACTTGAATAGATTGCTTGAATGAGCAGGTAAATGGAAATGTCAGTTCAATGTGTAAGGTTTTGAGATTTGGTAAGCAACGATGGGATGCAAAGTATACACTTGGTGGGGAAACTTTAACAGAAGTAGAGGAGATGAGAGATCTAGGAGTGATGGTGGACAAGGACCTGAAATTCAGAGACACATTGCACAAGTTGTGAAGACATCACATCGAATAATGCCAATGATGCGGAAAACCCTGACATACAGAAATACAGAGGTTATGATTCCATTGTATAAGACCTCATATGGATTATTCTGCACAGATTTGGTCGCCGGGTTTTCATGGTGACAAGGATATGTTGGAAAGGATACAGAGAAGATTCACAAAGGTAGTCAGTGGTATTTGGAATGTGCAGTACGAGGAGAGATGGACAGAATGTAAGTTGCAGAGAATCGTGAATAGGAGAAGGAGAGGGGATATGACTGAGACAGGGAATTTTTTAGCTATGTGGCCAGTAGGCGGAGAAACGATTTTGAAAATAAATATCTACTGTGTTTTCGAAGCACTCACTCCGAATAGATCCGATCAACAATGTCTAACCCTAATTCAATTCTCCAGCGAGCATCGTAGCAGTGGATGATATCGGGAGGAAAATCATCTTCCACTTAAGGAATTTCGCAAAGTTTGTTCTAGGAATGGAAAGGGAACAGGCAACTAAGGAATTGTTATTAATATATTTTTTAAATATTTCCTGTTTTTAACATAACTTATTTGATTTTGAGTAATCATGCTATATCTGTATTATATTTTAAAATAAAAAATAATTACACGTTTTTTTAATTAATTGATGGGATAGGCAAAGGAAACATTTAATTAATAATTTAGTCAAATCACCGATATATTCGTAAATCTGAAAGTTTGCCTTTTATGGCAGAATCTTGATTTTGATCAAGATTCGATCAGAGCCTTCTAACATATTTCAGACATACTAGAAATGATCTTAACTTCACTCCACTACGGTAATTTTTGGCTGCCTGATGATTGGTATTGAACTACGCAGTAGCTCTCTTGTTGAGTGATTCAGGACGAAGGTCGAACAGGAAACAAACGCTCAATACAAAGAACTAGGGTTGACAAAAAGAACCAGTTTGTGTACTTAGAACAAGGTCTGGATAAGATAGCCGTGACGTCGATAGCTCGGTTGGCAGAGCGGTAAAAATTCCAAAATCTATCCCAAAGGCTTTAACAGGCCTTTAAGGCCCACAACCTTCCATGCATGCTTGGATTTCGTAACCGAAATACGAGGATAGAATGGTCACTCCTATGCCTCAAGGTATTCTTGGCTGTATCCCTGTGTGTTCACGGGGCCGGTTTGCGGGATGAAAAACACCAGATAAACTGGCGGAAAAAACCCTACTGCCCGCGCCCCAGACCGGCTAACTTGGCTATGGCTGAGGAAGATCCTTCAGCTCCTCACGTCTCCGACGGGAATCGAACCTAGGACACTCCTTCCCCAGGCATATGGTTGCGAAGCGCAAAGCCACTAGGCTAACCGCGCGGACTGGTTAAAAATTCCAAAAGCTTATATCAAATATCTACACCACAGCAGAGTCATGAACAAGAATAATGAACAAGAAAATCTCTGCATGGGTCAAAATTGAATGTTCGGTCAGACAGGGAGGCAGCCTCTGTATGATCCTGTTTGGTCTCGCATTAGAGCCGGTGCTACGAGAAATATCAAAACATCCCGGCATAGCGGGCATTCTCATAATAGGTGAAGGAATAACAAAAGTGCTCGCCTATACCGACGATGTAACACTAACTGTAACAATAGCCGAGTCTTTCACGCTTGCATACGACATATTCAAAAAGTTTGAGAACACATTCGCACTTAAAGTAAACCTACACAAATGCCATCAGAATTGTATTATGTGTGCGTGCGTGTGTGTGTGCGCGCGCTCTGAATCCGATGCTCGAATTTGCCCTTATCGAATATTGAAGATACATTTTAATGGTATTTTATTATTATTTTTTAATCAACACCCCACGCACGAGAGGTCTCAAGAACTATAACAGGACAGTGTTGTGCGTGGGCGAGCGATTACAGAGAAGAAAGAAATCCGTTGATGTGCTGATTAAAATGCATTTAAAAAATGCATACCATTCGTATATATACCCGTGGAGTTGTTTACCACGATAAATTCCTTTAGCTCATGAATGAAAATATTTGGATAATATTCAAATACAGTCCAGCAATAGTACCTACATTTCTTGTCAGATTAATGGTAAAGAAAATAATAATAATAATACTATAATTAAAGAAAACCACAACGTCAGATTCTCACATCCACGCAGAAAGCATAAGATGAGTGTTCCTCTGATTGGCAACCGAAGGTAGCATTTTGAAATGTTAAAACTCTGTTTTTTTTTTTTTTTTTTTTTTAAATGCTCCGCGAGTAATTTGCAACACTTTTTGACACATTTTTAGAGGAACTAGATAGTCAACATAAAGATTTAGTGACATTTACATGTGTACGATGGTTACGAAGAGGAAAAGCATTAAAACGTTATTTTTAGTGCTTAAAAGAAGTAATAGTTTTCTTAACCAGTAAAAATTATAATGTAAATCATGTGGAACTTCTCAGTAATCCCGAATGGATACAAAATGTTTCTTTTTTGCTTGATATGACAGAAGATTTTAATAAGCTAAATTTGAAATTGCAAGGGTAGGGAAACACAGCCGTACAATTACTAGTGGAAGTTCTTACATTTGAACAGAAATTAAGCGTGTTTTTCGAAGATGTTACTGAAAACAATTTTGTCTTCTTCTTCTTTCACTCTACCTTATCCCATGTTAAACGGGGTCGGCGCACCAATCTTTAACCTTCCTCTTCCAAGTTCTCCGGTCCAGGGCGTCCTTCGAACTCCATCCTTTCTCCCTAAGATCCTCTCTCATCTTATCCCTCCACCTGAGGTTGGGCCTGCCTCTTTTCCTCCTTCCCTCCGACTCCATATACTCCACTCGTTTACCAACATACTCCTTACCCTTCCTCTCAACATGTCCAAACCACCTCAGCCTACTTTCTTGTATCTTCTTGCCAATTGGTCCCACCTTAACCGTCCCTCTGATGTAGTCATTCCTTATCCTGTCCTTCTTTGTCACACCACTCATCCATCTCAACATCCGCATCTCCGCTACCTCCATCTTCCTCTCCTGTACCTTGGTTATAGGCCACTTCTCCGCACCATGGAGCATCGCCGGCTTCACCACCATCTTATAGAGCTTTCCTTTCCTCTTACAACTCACTCTCTTGTCGCACAGGACCCCGCTCATCTTCCTCCAATTCATCCAACCTCATGTTATTCGGTGCTGTATTTCCTCATCCAGGTCACCATTCCTCTCGACAACCGACCTAAGGTACTTGAATTTCTTCCCTGAAATTAGCCTTTCACACTGGAGTCGTATGACGATATCCTCGTCACTCCCCGTTGATATATATTCAGTCTTCACCCGGTTAATTCTCATGCCGCTCTCCTCCAATGCCTTTCTCCACTCTTCCAGGGTATTTTCAAGCTTCTCTCGGGATGATTCGCATAGAACAATGTCATCGGCAAACAGCATGCTCCATGGTGCCTCCTTCTTGACATCCTCCACTAGTACATTCATGACCAGGTCAAAGAGGTAGGGGCTCAGAGCTGACCCTTGGTGTGGTCCTACGAAAATAGAGAACCCTTCTGTCATGCCGACACTAGACCTGACCTGAGTTTCTGTTCCCTCATACATCTCCTTCACCAACCTCACGTACTTCTCCTACACCCCCTTCTTCCTCATACACCTCCATACCTCCTGCCTGGCCACTCTGTCGTATGCCTTTTCCAGGTCTATAAACGCCATGTGCAGATCCACTTGCATCTCTCTATATTTCTCCATCAATCGCCTTAGCGCAAATATTGCATCCGTTGTCCCTCTTCCTGGCATAAATCCAAACTGCTCCTCACCAATTTTCGTTTCCTGCCGTAACCTTGCTTCAATTACTCTTTCCCATATTTTTAATGTGTGTGACATCAGCTTGATTCCTCTATAGTTGCCACAGTCTTGAACATCTCCTCTTCCTTTGTAGATTGGGACGAGAATACTTTTCCTCCATTCCTCTGGTATCTTTTCCTGTTGGGCTATTTTACACATCAGATCCCATAACATATCCACGCCCTCACTGCCCAAACTTTTCCACACTTCCCCAGGTATCTGGTCTGCTCCCGCAGCCTTTCCATTCTTCATTTTTCTCAGTACCCAAACCACTTCCTCTCTACTTATGTCTTGCACCGGTCTCTCATTTACCTCTCCATCCTCGCACCTCTCTCTCTTGGATTCTCCTCATTTAGTAGTTTTCGGAAATATTCTTTCCATCTTCCTCTGATTTTGTCCTCGTCTTGTAATACTACTCCTGAGGCATCCTTTATCTGCTTGACTGATGTTATGTCTTTCGAGGCCTTATCTCTGGCTTTCGCTATTCTCAACAACTAAGCTTCGCCACCGTTTCTCTCCAGTTCTTCATAAACCTCATCAACTGCCCTCGCTTTCGCCCTTGCCACAGCTCTCTTTGCATTTTTCTTTGCTAATCTATATGCCTCCTTGTCGGCTCTAGTTCCAGTCATGTCCCATTTTTTCTTTGCCTCTCTCTTTTTCTTGATCTCTAACTGTACCTCCTCGTTCCACCACTACGTTTCCTTGCCCTCAGGCATTCCCTTTCCTGATGTTATACCAAGCACCTCTTCTCCAATTTTTCTAATATTCCGACTATTAACGTCCCACCATTCTTCCACATCCTCTGGTAACTTCATTTCTTTCAATACCTCTTCTTTAAACTTATTCCTTGGTCCTTCCTCTTCCAATTTCCACCACTTTATTCTCCTCTGTACCCTCCACTTCCGTCTATTCTTCTTTTCCCCTTTTATATCACACTCTACCACAACCAACCTGTGCTGTGCTGCTACACTTTCTCCATTAATCACTTTACAGTTTTTCACTTCCTTCAGATGTTTCCTACGGCACATAATATAGTCAATCTGACTCATTCTATCCCCGCTCTTATAGGTTATCAGATACCCAACTCTCTTCTTGAACCACGTGTTAGCTATAGCCAGATCGAAGGCCACAGCATATTCTATGATTTTTTTACCTTCTTCATTTCTTTCACCACTACTCCAACCTCACCTCCATGTACCCTTTATTCACCACTTCGTCGCCTTCCTACATGCCCGTTCAAATCTGCTCCGACAATCACTCTCTCACCATCAGGGATTCCCATTACTACTTGGTCAAGTTCTCTCCAGAATGTCTCTTTCTCCTCATCATCACAACCTACTTGCGGGGCGTAGCCACACACTATAGTAGCCACACTTCCTCCCATCTCAAGCTTAACGCTCATAATCCGATCATTCTTCCGGCACACCTCGCAGACTCCACTCTTTAGCTCCTTATCGATGATAATTCCAACTCCGTTTCTTCCCTTCTCATTCACACCGTTATAAAACAGTTTATATCCCTCCGCCAGCTCCTTTGCTTTATTGCCTTTCCACCTTGTCTCCTGCACGCACAAGATCTTCAGCTTCCTTCTTCTCATCATGTCCACTATCTCCCTACCCTTCCCATTCATGGTGCCCACATTCAGCGACCCAATTCTTACTTTACACACACTCTCGTTCTGTTGGACTCGCTTCTTTAGCTGAACCCGTCCTTGGTTCAGTAGCCCTAGCCCACTTCTTACAGTCCTCGGGCGACAGAAGTGCGCGTCGCTTATGGGGGACGCCCTAGCCATGATCCTTTCTCTGTTATCTAACATTTCATCCTGGGTTTTGGCATGGTTTTTTTACGGCCGGATGCCCTTCTTGACGCCAACCCTCCCCATTTATCCGGGCGGGCTTGGGACCGCAACTGAGAAGACTAATTTGTCCTCACCAGTGGCTGAATTTTTTCTAAAAATTATAGATTCAATTTAAAACAAAAAAAGTTAATTGCAAAATATTTGCGACATGACTACTGTAATTTTAGATTCAGGATTTTAAAACACATCAGGAGATGATGAAATTTAAATTACATCCGTTAAATTGCAATTTAAAATTAAGAGATATTGAAGCTTTTCCCGGAATATCAATTGAAGAACTACAAATAGAGCTTCTGGAAATTCAGAATAAAAGCATCTGGGTACAAAAACTTCAGGAAATGGTAGCACAAAGTGAAGAAAATGAGGAACTATCGAAGAAACACCACAGGAAATTATATTTAAATGTTGGAATTCTTTCCCAACTAATTATTCAAATGCCAGGCGACTTGCTTTTGGGGTTTTGACTCTTTTCGGTTCACCGTACAATTGTGAACAATTTTTCTCTTCAGTGAATTACATTACAAATAAGTATAGGAACAAATTGACTGATGAAAGTTTGAAAGCAGAATTACTATTAAAGTGCACGATATGCAATCCAGATTTAAGTAAACTGGCTGACAAGATGCAAAATCAAAAGTCTTGTTAGTGAATTTTAATTTAAAACAATCAAATATCTATTAACATACATAATATTCTATTTTTGTTGAGACTAATTCTTTTTGCAATACAAATTTTGACTTTTTTGCATTATTATACTTACTTAAATATGTTTTGTGATTAAAAACTTAATCAAACTTAATGTTGTTTTATTTATTGAACATATAAAATATTTATATGCAAACATAAAAGTGGTATTTGATATCTGGAAGAACTGAATTAAAAACAAATTTACCTAAGTTTGAACTAACTGCAACTTTGAATCACCAGGACAAATCGAATTGAAGTTGCGGCTCCTAAAATTTTGTTTTAATTAATTTTTTTGGTGGAATGGCTGTTTGGTTAGAAAAGGATCCCGATCCCCGGTTTAGGATAAACATTCCAATAAACATTACTACACTAATCACGGCATTCTTAAGGGGACGTCATCGTGTGAATTCAGATTTAGGTCAAAATGCGAATCAAATACGTCTCTAACGAATCCTATCCTTCGGAAATGCTATTATGACGTCACTCTTTTATGATATGAACACAGTAAATTATTCATACGTATAAATTTGTCTTAAAAATAATGATAATTCGAAATTGGAAATAATAATTTCGAGGATTACTTCAAATGATATATTGAGGTTCAAGATTTAGTTAACCCCCAAATATATATTTGTGTGTTGATTACTCTGCCCCTTAATAATGACCTCTCTGCAGCGCCATCTTAACTGAACTACCTCAAACCACAATTAGAATACGGTGGCGCCATTTCGTTTCATATACAACAACAACAACAACAAAAAACAAACTTATAATTAGTGGCGAATCGTGGCTTGAAATCGTGGGGTGCTGCAACTTTCGATACATACATACACACTGTAAGTATATACGTGAGACAAAATATCAAAATTATGGTAAAAAATTAAACACGAAAAAATATTGTTTATTATCGATAAAATTATATAGTTTGATATAATTCAAAATTACTTAAAAATAAAATCCATTCCTTTAATTGTAATTAAAGGATGTAATGTCCAAATATTTAAAGAGACGAAGTAAACACGATAAGAACTACGAACAGTCTACTACGCGCAAACTGCATATAAACAACAGTGGAACTGCGCGATGGACAGTGCCGAAATTGCGCTAATAGCTCGCATCTCACTATGACGTACATATGCTTGCACGCGTAGCAATATGGCACTGTGGAAAACACAATGCCGTTAGCGTCCTTCGCCCTCCTAAGTGCTACCAGATGGATTTTTATTATTTTTTACACAAAAGAGAATTGTATAGGATTGTTGATGATAAAATTAAATATTACAAGAAAATATAAATAAATTAATAAATATATTTATACATCGAGAAAAATTAGGGGTGCTGCACTTCCTCAGTGCCTATGCAACGAGCCGCTCCTGCTTATAAGATTAGCTAACTCATTTATACTGCAACCTGCAGTATAAATAACTAGTACTGTAAAAATACTGCAATTGGTGTCAACAGGTCAGTTAAAAGCAGTCGGCTTGTACCTCTCCATACTTATTTTTTTCTTTTTCGAATTTCTGTTGTCACTGATGTGCACATATTTTCGATTCGCATTTTTTAATTCTTCACAGAGTATAGTATAGTATAGTATTCAGAGTATAGTATTCAATGAGATTTATTTAGCTAACTGTGTATTTATAACGTCCTAGGCCTAATTTCTTCTCAATACCCATCGTCCTTCTCCTTAATTTTATTCATCATTAGTGCATCACTCGATCATGACAAGAAAATTCTGCTCCTCTTTCTCTTACTGACTAACTTATACAGCTCCCAAGAATAATCCACTCCCTTTTTCATGGATTAAAAATAAAATCTGTATGTAAAATACTTTCGCCAACTTATATGTCGCTCTCGTACTAAACCCTCTGTTTAATCCATCCTTGTATTCTTGTCATAATCCTAATAAATTTTATTCATCGTATCTGTCTAAAACCCGGGAGATCAGACTTGTTTTCCTTGGTCTAGACGCTTTTGGATCAAGGGCTTATAAGGATGAATAATAATTATCTTATTTGTGCTCATAAGTAAGAATAACATAGCAGTTACGTTTTGCACTGTCTTTACCAGTATACTGAACTTCGACTTCTTGCCCAATATCGCGTCTTGATCCTTAGCCTCTTCAGTCTCATGAATCATACTGCCATGATGTGATAGCCACACAACCTTCAATGTTTTCCGTCTAAAATACAAAATTATAAGCTCTAGCTACATCACTGTTTCTAATGTAAAAGTGTATAAAGGAAAGGAATTAGCCTCTTCGGATTCATCTTTCATACTACCATACTTTGCGAAATGACACAACAAGTTTGTTTACCGGATTATTAGTGTTTAGTTTTATATGTTTATTAAAAGATATCCCAAAAGATGAGCTCGCTCATCTCCACTTGGCTAAGCAGACATCTTCTGGAGGAGAGGGGCGAGAATAGGGGACGATGGGGTTAGGTGGGGGAGCATTGCATGGAAGACCTTCTCGTTGGAATTTAAAGGTTCGTTCAGGATTTGTGTCATTAACAAGAAAATTATTTTCCATTTTATCGCACAGTTCAAGACCTTCTCGAATTATATTTGCTTCACTATAGTTTTCTGGATCTTCGACGATATATAAAGTTAATCGATATCCAATAATATCATCGTCATAAAAGGGAATTATCCACAAGCAATTTGTCTACATCGTCCTGGCCAAATGTATCAAAACCTTCTCTACTAATTTCATGTGCCAATGTAATGATTTTATCTAATAATGTAGATGTTTGCATGGTTGCACTGTTTGCAATACATCCAGGCCAAGATGCTTTCTAGCAAGCATTTGAAGTTTGTGGTCTTATTTCAGCGATAGCAGATGCAACATGATTTAAGCAGTCCAAAATAGAAAATTTTTATGTTAATGATTCATTTTCTAGTTTATCCAATATAAATTGAAAAGTGTGCTTAACGTAATATTTTTTAAAATTAGCGATTATGCCTTGATCTAATGGCTGAATAATGCTTGCTCTATAGCGTGGAAAAACATTACCTGCACATTTGGATGTTCTAAATGCGGATGACTTGGTGCATTGTCAACAATTCATAAAACTTTAAAATCGAGAGCTTTTTGCTTCACATATGTTTCCACTTCTGGTACAAAGCAATTATTGAACCATTCAGTAAATACAGCAGTTATTACCCAGCTTTTGTATTAGCCATCCAATGTACAGGCAGCTGTTTTAGATCTTTTCCTTTTAGAGCGCGTGGTCTTAGAAATCGATTTACTAGGAGGTGTTTCAACATTCAATCCCCTGATTCATTGCTACAAAGTAACGACGTTACTCGATCTTTGCTTGCTTTAAACCCACTTGCTTTTTTTCCCCTCAGACTTTGCGATGTAAGTTGGACTACGCATTTTCTTCCAAAATAATCCTGTTTCGTCAGCGGTAAACACTTGATCGGGATAATATCCACCATCTTTAATAATTTTCGCTAACTTCTCTTGAAAATTTTTGGCTACTTTAACCTCGTCTGTAATCTTCACGTTATGAAGTGCATTCCTATTTAAAAACCTGGTTTACCATCCTTTATTAGTCGAAAATTCTTTATCAGCCTGAGAAGCGGAAGTAGATGACTTCAGTTGTTTAATCTGTTCATAAAACCGAAGAGCTTTTTGTTTAATTAAATAACCACTTATAGGAATTCTTCATTGAGTTAATTCTTCAATCCAATTTACCAGCACTCGTTCCGTGTTTTCTAATAAAGTATCTCTTGAGTACGATGATAATTTGGCACTTAGTTTTGTGCCAGAAATGACTGATTTGCTGATTGCGACTTCATTCTTTTTAATTGCTCTTATAGTAGATTCGCCTAAATTAAAATGTTTACCAATCGCCGTAGATCCCCTCCTTTTGCTAAGCGATCTAAAATTGCAATTTTCATTTCCAAAGAAATTGCTTCGCTTTCTCCATTGGACCAAATTAAATCTTTAAAATAACAATTAGCAAACTTTAGACTTTCGATAATAAAAAGAGAAACACTTACTTCACATGCAAAATTAAACTTCACTAACACTGCTTACACGTTATCACGTTACGCTAGAATGTGCTGCAACACGCTGTTCATTAGGTACAATGGCGATGAACGAATTGATCAACAACACGCGAAATCACGTGCTTAGATAAAATTTCCCAACTGTTATACAAGTAAAATAGTTACCCCTTTAAAAACTACAATGATCATTAAAGAGAAGATAATTTTCCGCCCGTGTAATAATAAACAAGTCATCCCACAATACGGATTGATTACCCCAGGATTTCCCAAACTGTGTTCGGTGAGAAGTTCTCCTGGTTGTCATTTTAGTGTTCTAAGCATTTTTCATGAATAGATATGTTATAGTGGAAATATTCTGAGGAGAATAACATTCGTGAATATGTCGAAAAGCTCAGACCCAGAACATCTAAATAACATCTGTGTAGAAAATCTTAATGACCAAGCCGTGTATTTTAAAACGTGGCAGTGTTCATGAATTATCGTTAATTTTCACACATCGAAACCTTTCAACATTTGGGAAAGGGAATACCGCTGTTTATGACCGGTCATAAAAATTGCCTGCAAGCCGATTACAACAATGGGAGGCGTATCCTCTGCTCTCAAAACTGAAAGAAGTAACATCTGTGTTGCAAATGTTAGTGACCGATCAGAGAAAGTATAAAGAAAATTTTTCCACTCAAATTGAAGACTATGGTAGTCTGTATCTGGTTCTCAAATCTAGTAGTACTGAATACTTTTTTCGCAAGTTCATATTGTAGGGTGAAAGTTTCGAAACCGGAGTGCCGGGATTGTTTTAAAAGTAATAAGCCTGCAGATTTAAATTTTAATATGAATAAGACACAAGGAACGTTGTTTAATTTTGGTATTAAGAAATCTCTTATTGAAGGTGCTTGTGACGCAACAGATAGTGAGTCATCCACCTCCAGCCTACAAAGCGATCTCCGGGATGTACCAAAGGAGGGCGAAACTACCAGCATACAGGAGAAAACGTCTGCATTCACTCGTAAGTACTTATAATATTATAAATTTTTGATCAGAATGGGATATGTCAAAGAAAATCAGTACAAATTAATTTAATGATGTTTATGTTTAATTAATTATTAATTAATGATCAGCTAAATTAACAATTAATTATTAACGAATACGTTACAAAATAACCAAGGTGTTTCATGAAAATTTCAGGATTCGTGAAGTGTTCCGTTGTAGGAAAAGTTGGATTAACCTATTATCGGAATGGATTCACCTTCTGTTGACATGCGTAGAAGGGTCGATAGGTCTCGTATCTGTGGGCGTACTATACATAAGTTTCGAAATTATGCATCGCATAACTTCAAATCCGCATAAAAAGAAAGCCGAGTGTATTTCCAAATCTTCCTAATTCAAAGTAATAACCTGCTAGTCAAATATACCTCAAACTGACAATAAGCGTACCTTTAGTAAGCTTAATTCTATATCAATATACATTACCTTATTGTATCCACAAACAATCACGCTTGATATACATTCTTGTTCGGAATTATCACATGCCAGCTCGTTTATGATCTGCCTCCAAACTTCTTTGTCCGAGTCGTTGATTATTCTGTCCTTTTGGACCCCTTATCATCGCGGCAATGTGCAGCTGTTTCCTAGCGAGATTCCCCGATGGTCGACACAATACTTCTCATGGTGGCTGACCCAGGTAAGCGAAGATAGAGAAACCTCAAAATCCTTTTCGACGATTCAGCTTATAAAGGCCCGGACTTCCGTTGTACGCATGCGCGCGCGGGTCTCAAAACTTCCATATATGGTCATGTGTTGACATTCGAATATAACGTCATACCTCACGCGTCTTTTGAAATTGCTATATATGGACACGGGTTAACAGCGTCACATAATGACGACACGCGCCACGTTATTTTAACAAAGGCCTCATAATTAAATTATTACAAAATACATAATTATTACAGACAAAATTGACATTTCTTTAAGTGCGATTCCCCTAGAAAAACATGCAAAACAGAACATAATATGTAACTTATTATGAGAGATTTGTTAGACAGTATTCTTAGACTTATGTTGAGGCTATGAGGTGAATATTCGGTCACCGTGTGCGTGTGTTCTCCTACTGGTTTGCCTGTTTCGCTGAAAAAAAATCTGAGTTTCTGAAAAAAAAAAAGTGTTTCATCCATCTGAGACCGGAAATTTATGTTTTGTTGAAGAGTCCTTATATAAAAAGTTCATGACCTGGACGAGATTAGTACGCAAATTTTAAAGGACACTATTCTTCCCAATGCACTATAGTGTAGAGAATTCTTATGAAAATATAAATCCAGGATTCGATTTTGTTGTAGCTCGGACTGCTATTTTAAATAAACTGAATTTTATGTCATGGTTTCTATCATACAAACATGTTGTCCACTGTTGACTGCACTTTCTGGGTTCACTTTCAAACATCAAAAATGCTCTTCAGAGCATATCCTCGCTCTGTCTTGTGCTACTTGGATAAGCGGGTGTGTGTGGGGGGGGGGGGGGGAGGAGTTATGTGATTTTACTGTGAATTGTCTTTAAGAATTAACGCAATAATATTTATGACTTGGACGAATAATTATCGATTTCCTTCTCGATTCATTTTATTCTATTAATGAATTGATTTGGGATGATTTGCTAATTAATATTAACACATTTCATTACAGTCCAAGTGGCTTTTTATTACCTAAATCACAGCTAAAGATTAAGTAACAATTTCACACTTTTAACGTGTATAACGCCACTTAAATCATGTAACTGAGAAGACCTCACGGTGAAGAAGATCGCAATTTCTTAATTCAGAAATTAATACGATCATGAGTTTATGTAGTAGCTTTCTTTTTCTTTCTTTCTGTTTTTTTTTTCCTTCTTTCTTTTTTTATTAATTGGGAGCAATTACTAGCGCGACTGCTTTGAAAAGCTTTGAAAAGTTTGGCAGGCTTTGCTTTTCTTGGTTACATTAATCCGATATGTTAGCAAACATCTGTTGGCAAAGTTAAGAATGCACACACACACACACACACACACACACACACACACACACACACACACACACACACACACACACACACACACACACACACACACACACACACACACACACACTGCTTTACAAATGAAGCTAATTTTTTACTTTGTTCTTTTAATTCCACCAAATTCTGAACGTAGAAAGAAACTAACATTCTTCCACTAATTCGATAGTTAAATTTGACTGTCATTACCTCCTCCTCTTAACCTCCCCCCCCCCTTTCCCGTTTTTTCTTTCTACTTTCTGATTTCAGACGTGTTTTTGGTAAAAAAAAAAGGATCGTTATAACTTACTTGACTTTTTAAAAAAGAAATTAAATATCGTATTAGTTCAACTAAATTAATTATTTGTGGTTACGCTTGACTCAAAAAAAAGTTAAGACCGTGAAGCGTTGTTATTCAAATGTTCCCTGTTTATTTGTCTGTTTTGCAGAAAGGTTAAATAAAAATAATAATAAACACGGCGTGGATGTTCGTGATTGTCTTTTAGGTGGGAGATGAATTTCATCATACAGTGTGAGATCACCATGCTGCTTACTGGAGGCCTGAAGTGGTTTGACAAATTCAATACTTGGTCTCTAGAGTAGGATTCGTTGACTAGTAAAAAATAACTCAATTAATAAAAATAGAAAAATAATCCTTAGCCCACGCAAGGTATTATTGAACTATAGGTGTGCACACTTGTACATTTTGTACAAGTGTGTACAAGCTTGTACAATTTGTACATTGAAGATGCAATAAATAAATTGAAAGAACTAATAGAAACCGGAATTAAGATAAATGGAATGGATATTAACTGGTTACGGTTCGCGGATGATACAGCAGTTTTAGCTGATAACGAAAACAAACTGAAAGTCACCCTAACAAAGATGGAAGAAATCTTCACACAGTACAGCCTAAAAATTAATTATAAGAAAACAAAATTATTAATTACAAGTAAAGCAAATCCAATGAAAATAAACCTGGAAATAAATAATAACCTACTTCAACAGGTATCCTGTTTTAAACATCTTGGAAGTCTTATCATCGAAGATGGAAGAAACCAATCAGATATTAAAGCACGGAATAATCCTAGCCAAAAAAAAAAAAACAGAAGAAACATATTTACCAGTAAAGGATTTAGCATCCAGCTCAAAAAAAGGCTAGTGAAAAATATGGAGCATTGCATTATACGGTTGTGAGGCCTGGACTCTAAGAAAACAAGACATGAAATCGTTGGAGCAATTTAAACTTTGGTGCTGGAGAAAGATGATGAAAATTAGATGGACAGAAAGGAAAAGTAATGAAGAAGTTCTGAATATAGTTCATGAAGAGCGGTTATTAATGAAACACATCAAAAAGAGAAGAAAAAGACTAATTGGACACCATTTGAGACATGGGGGACTGATTACAGAAATAATGGAGGGGACTGTAGAAGGAAAGAGGCTACGAGGCAGACCAAGAATTTCATATATAAATAACATAATGATGCTTGAAGAGATAAAAAGGAAGTCACAAGACAGGATGTTGTGATGTGCTGCTATATTTACCAATTTTCGGATTGGTGCACCAAAGAAGAAGAAGAAGGTAAACACAAAAACATTTCGTGAGTGGGAGCCACATTTTAAACAAAAATAATCTTCATTTCAGAAACCGTTCTGATTTTTCAACTGAAGGTGTTTCGAATGACTCTGTTTTTCTGTTTATGTTTAAGGAATCTGAGACTCAGAATCGGAATTAAGTGGGAAGGAGATAGCCTTCCCAACTTAGTTAAGACATATTGCAGTTGATAGGGATGATTAGCGGACATAATGCTTTATCCATGAGGTCAAAGCATTATCTGCTAATAGTGTGAATTCATCTGACAAACAGGCAAAAAAAAGCAGGCAAACTGGTCAAATCTGGCCAGTTTGCCTGCTTTTTTTCTCTGAAGGTGAACTAGAAAGTCTCGTACTTGCCGGTTCACCTTCAGTTGAAAAGCCTTTATAAGGGATTTTCAACTGCAGGCGAATTAATGTCAAACTGGAAGCCATAGGGATCTTCTGGAACCCCGCCCCCCCTGCAAAACAGGCAAAGTGACAAGACGAACACACACACACACACGTGATTAACAGACTTAATGCATGGCCGCATAGCCCTAATTGCTTTGGCTGTAATTCAAAACACTTACTAGAAGTTCTCTTCGATGCCAAATCACTATCTAGCACTATCTAGCATCTTGTTGATGATGATGATGGTGATGATAATAATAATAATAATAATCCCCCCCCGAAGGAACACGGCCTTGTCGAAGCGGTGAAGCGTGCGTTGCTTCAGTGATGTTGAGAGCAATTCTGGCGGTAGCATAGCTGCCAGCTGGGCCACCCTTGTCAGAGAGGTCTCAACTGAGGAGCCAAACGAACAGTGTTCCATCTATCTATCTATCCCAATGGCTTTAACAGGCCTTTAATGCCCACAACCTTCCAAGCACGCTTGGATTTCGTAACCGAAATACGAGGATAGAATGGTCACTCCTATGCCTGAAGGTATTCTTAGCTGTATCCCTGTGTGTTCACGGGGCCGGTTTGCCTGCTTGCGGGATGAAAAACACCAGATAAACTGGCGGAAAAAACCCTGCGGCCCACGCCCAAGACCGGCTAACTTGGCTATGGCTGAGGAAGATCCTTCAGCTCCTCACGTCTCCGACGAGAATCGAACCTAGGACACTCCTTCCCCAGGCATATGGTTGCGAAGCGCAAAGCCACTAGGCTAACCGCGCGGACACAGTGTTCCATCTCCCATCCTAATAATGAAAAGTAAGAAGAGGTTCATACCGGAGCAGTCGACGCATGGGTCATCAAGGACTGCGTCAGAATAAACCAATATGTACAAAATATGCACTTTCGACAGAATCAATGACAATTCTTTCAGCCTCTCCACAGAAACACAAATGCAAACCATCATTCACCAGAAAAAAAAATAAAATAAAATTTTGGAAGACAATCTGGGATAATCCTATGAAACATAATAAAGATGCCTCATGGATTAAGGAAATAGAATCAGAAATGAAACAAAAACAAATGCAAAATGTCATTAGCACTAAAGAAATGGTCAATGCACAAGCTAGAAAATTAAAAACCTGGAGTGCATCTGACAAAGAACTACATGGATTTTGGTTAACGTATATAGCCAGTGTACAGGATCGAATGGCAGAACAATTTAATTATTTGTTACCATGAATCTCAATGGAAGACTGGATAATATCTGGGCGCACGTTTCCCTTCATCAAAGATAAGGGTGCGGACCCAAGTAACTATCTTCCAATAACATACCTATTAACTATGCTTAAACTGTTCACTACAATCATAGCAGATTTCATATACCACTATTTATCGGATAATCAGATTATCCGATTGAACAAAAAGGCAATTTTCAAATATCGAGAGGAACAAAAGAGCAAATCCTTATTAATACAATAATTCTCAGAAATTCAAAAACGACAAAAACCAACTTAAACATGAATACAGTTTTTTACTCAACACCGTTCGTATTATCAGTCTGGACATCAAAATGGAATTTGGTTTAGATAAATGTGCAATTTTTTTCTAATAAACGAGGAAACATTAATAATACTAACAATTTTATTTTTAACCAAGAGAAATATATAACATCAATTTCAGCTGACGTTTCAACTATAAATACCTGGGAATATTAGAAGCCAACGATATTCTCCACTCTAAAGTTAAACAACAGGCAGCCGCAGAATACATCCAAAAAGTTAGTTTTTTTTTTCTGAAAACAAAACTAAATTGGTTAAACACTATTAGAGCCATGAATTCTTAGGCTATACCATTGATCCGATACACAGCTGGCTTAATAGATTGGACAAAAGAAGACCTGGACAGACTGGACCACAAAACAAACGAAATGACTATTCACCATGCATTTCATCCACGAAGTGATGTTGTCCGGTTGTACTTACCAAGGAGAATAGGTGGATGGGGTCTGCTGCAAGTAAGACAGATTGTGGTAAAAGAAGAAGTAGAAAGTAGCTTATAAAGTTACATCGACAATAGCTCTAAGCAAATGTTTCAAGCAATTCCACAAGAGAGCCTTCTAAAAGGAAAAAAGAAACAAATCCGATTACAAAAAGGAACACCAAAATAATCGATATGTGCGCTGATAAAAAGTCTTTGCATGGCCAATTTCTTCGAGACACTGAGGACAAAATTGACGTGAACAAGATATGGCAATGGCTACAATATGGATACATTAAAAAAGAAACAGAAGGGTTTATTCTAGCAGCTCAAGAACAGGCATTACAAACTAATGCAATGAAAGCAATAATTATGAACATCAATAACATCAGCAAATTCAGATTATGGGATCAGAAATATGAGACAGTAGAACATCTAATCACAATATGCAATAAGATGACGCAAAGTGACTATAAATAGCGCCATGATCAAGTAGCCAAAATAATTCATTGGCATGTATGCAAAAGATATGGCTTTTCTACTTCTGATAACTGGTGGC
This sequence comes from Typopeltis vanoorti, assembly GCF_054136105.1. Taxonomy (NCBI): domain Eukaryota; kingdom Metazoa; phylum Arthropoda; class Arachnida; order Uropygi; family Thelyphonidae; genus Typopeltis; species Typopeltis vanoorti. Next base: position 161,582,710 of record NC_143550.1, read on the forward strand.
AACATAAAATGGTGTCAGTATTGGAAAACGAAACAGCAAAAAAATTCTCTGGGACTTTAGAATACAAACTGATCGGCATTTGGAACACAATAGACCTGACATCACAATTATCGAAAATCGACGGGTTTGGATGTCAATATGCAGTACCCAGTGATTACAACATTAACAACAAAGAGCTGGAAAAAATTACTAAATATTGAAATCTGGCAATCGAATTCGGCCGGCTATGGCTTAAACAAACCAAATTCATCCCAATAGTTATTGGGGAATTTAGTGCAACTCAAAGAAGCTATCCACCTATTTACAGTAATTAAACATCAGCAAGGTGGCCCCATATGATCTACAAAACACAGTATTACTTGGAATAGTCCATATTTTACGATGCTACCTGAGGAACTATTCTTAGATTCTTGGGTAGAATCTGAATTGTTCTGCATCACCAATGAAACCATTGTTTGAATGACATCTTGCTTTGGCTGTATATCAACTGTGTAAATTAAATAAATACTATTAATAATGAATAAATGAGAATGACTTGCTACGTTATTGAGTCTTGTGTGTATGTTAAAACTATTCATTTAAGAAAATACTCTAATAATCAACTGCCGTTTAAAGAATATAATCTTTTCTTGTGTGTTTTTAAAGCACAATCGCATGGATTGTGCTTTTCATGTAATTCGAATGTGCCATCTATGCTAGCGGAGAAAAGGGAGTTAAAAGTGGAAAATGAAGTGGAGAGAAGAAATATGAAATGACGTACAGCGTAACACCAGTAGGAGATGTAATCATACCGTCCTTAGGTTTGAAAGAAAATATTTCAATAAACATTTGACTGTTCACTATAAAAGAATAAATTTATAAACGCTAACCCATGCATCGAAGTAGATGGGATTAATATGTCTTATTCATCTATACGTAATCCTCATAATCAAAGACTGCAGATTATGTAACAAAACACTCAGTAAGGTGTATAACAATAATGAAGATACTGATAACATTATTCAGATAAGCTCTGCAAAGCTTCGAGGAAGAAGCCACCAAAAGAAACAAGTAAATATTAGAATCGATTTAGTAAAAAATGAATCTTGTAAATGTGAAGGGCAAAAAATATGCAAAACACATTTATGACTTGCGCGCTGTACAAAATATGCGGTAAATCTGAATGGAACCACAAGTGAAAAATTATAGTATTATCTTTAAAATTGTATGTAATTATATTAAATTGTATGTATTGTATACATTGTGTATTATATGCATTATATAAATTGTATGTACAATTAAATTGTATGTGTATGTATATAATTGATTTGGCAATGAAAAAAAAATGTATTATTATTATTATTATTATTATTATTATTATTATTATTATTATTATTATTATTATTATTATTTCGTGACAACTCCAAGCAGTCCAAAGACTAATTTCAAAGATAAATGATCATGAATCCCGTACTCGCTTGTAAGATCAATATTTTCGTTGTTTATTTTAATTGGAAATAGGAGATAAGCATTAGAATGACACAAAAAAATACCGTGAAGCAGCTAATCTTCAATATCAATGAATTAGGATAGAAGTCACTGAAATATCAAAGAATATTTTCTTGGGTTGTGGCTATTAAAGTACGTGAGTTTTTGTGCATAAGAGTGCATTTAAATGTATATAAATTCTGTTTGAAATTTGTTTTCTTGTTTGACTGATGTATGCCGAATAATTAATTTTTTTATCCCTCAGAAATCATAGCATTCAGAAAAAATGAAACCTGAGACCACTAAAAATTGTTAGATTGATTAAGATGGATTCACATCCATCTTTATGCTTCCACATTTCGGGAGCAATTTCATGTTTCGCTTCAGCGTGTTACACCAGGTGGCACTCTAGTCACACGTTTCTGCTTTCAGCATGGTTGCTAAAGTATGTGGCACGTCATATTAAAATTTTTACATGTGTGCGTATTGTGATTAGTGTAACATTCAGTGCCGGCGCTACGGTCTTTGTTGCCCGCATACAATGTCTATCTAAGCGCCCCTGTAACGATCCGGGCCTGTGTGGTTCTTTTATGATAATAAAAATTTAACTTATTTGAAATTTCTTAAATAAATTTTGACAGAACAGCCACACATTGGTTCGCTAAATGTAACGAACCGGGGTTGTTGACTAGGCAATATAATCGTTAAAAACCTGAATATTCAAAAAATTCTCAAAAGTGAAAGCAAATTTTGATAAGCCACTTCACTTTAATCGTTGAATATAATGATACAGGGATTATAGCCTTCTCACCGACCCGAATAGCTAACAAAATTAAAATGAATTTTAATTAAAGTTAAAATTTATTTGAACTAAAGTTTAAAAAATTCTTGCATTTTACAAGTTACTACATTCTTAGTAACTTGTAAAAAATTTTTAATAATTTTTATAAGTGGAACTATCTTTTAGGAAAATAAAAGAAACTCAAGATAGATAAGAAAATAAGAAAAGAATTAAGAAATAATTAGAACATTTAATATAAGTATTCAAAAAATAAAATCTTTACAGAAAATAAACTAAATTACATAAATATACTTGAAATTTTTTTTAATTAAAATTTTAAGTTTCTTGATTTCATATTCACAAAATTAGAAATAATGGTCTTAACGTCTAATTCCGCACATATATTATTTTCAATAGCCTTTAACGCCAAATTAACAAGCCTTTTTTCGTGACATACTTGTTCTTAAGTAGGTTTTAATCAGTTTTAACTTGGAAAAGGAACGTTCGCCGCTCGCTACAATAACAGATAAGGTTAATAGTATTCTTAAAAGAATTGAAGAGTTAGGGAAAGATAAATTATTGGACACAATAAAATTAAGAATATCGAAAGGGTTTTGAATATTTAAATTATCCTTCCGAAAAATATCCTGGATAGCACATAACTCATCGTGTAGTTCTATTGCATTTACGTCTTTATTGTCGCCGTCCTTCAAGAGAATCTCTAAATCGTCACAATTTTTTCGTAAATCTTTTTTTATTAATTTGTAGTAATCTATACAAGAAATTGAAATTATCATAATATGTTTTTAGTTGTTCAAAACGTTCTATTAACGAACACATTGCAACGTCTAGAAGTGTATAAAACACATTCACTCTAAATTTATCTTCTGACGATTGTGGCGTTTCGTCATGATGCTCGTAGTCAAATTGTCGTGTCTTCTTTCGTCGTAGAACTTCCGTACAGTTTTAAATTCTTGTTCTCCATCTACCTCTTCACTCAGTTCAGATACAAATTTTTTTAAAATTTGTATCTGATCGATACTCTTGTAAGAATATTTTTAAGTTTTCGATAGATTTTAAAGGAAGTGTAATGTTCATATTTTTGTCTTGAAGCATTTTACTCACAGGGTTAATTCTGTTAAGTAAATCATGCCAAGTTATAAGAGAGCAAATAAATTTGTAGTCCTTTCCTTTAGCACATAATGTTTGAGCTTCATGCTGAGTTTCTTTATTAAAATTTTGATTATTTAAAATTTCAAAAAGTGCATCGTAAATTTCTCCTAACTGATATCGAGGAGGGCGGATTGCATTAATTTTACTTTCCCAACGCGTTTCCGATGGCTGTTTCAATGTTAAATTTTTTACGAACTTTAAAAGGATTATATAAAACTTTTAAAAATTTTTATTCGGTGAATCCGGCCTTGTTTATTTTAATATTGATCATTCTAAGAATTTTTTGTTTTTATGATTAAAATTTTGTTTCTTAAAAATGAACTTATGAACCGTACACCGGCGGAGGCGCCCGTATGCACCGCATGCTGTGAATGCCCGCTTCCGCCGGCCCTGGTAATATTAAGAGCTTTAAATATATTATCAATTAGTTTCAAATCACTTTATAGTTTCCTCTGTAAATGGGAAAGGTGAAAGTAGAGAATGGCGATCAATATTAGAATGAAAAAAGAAAGACACGATAATAATACAGCCTCAAAACTCGTAGTCTAAAGCGTGATGAAATTGTTTTTGTATCGAGGTTAACCTCTGCGAACGCAACCTGGTTAACAGCTTCTGGAGAATGTAATGGTGAACTAGATAAGTTTATTACATTCTCCAGAAGATGTTTCGTTAGGTGCAGTTCAACTGGCAGGTTTAAATTATTGGAGAACAGCTCGTGAAGAAGGTGGTTCCAAAGAACATCAGATGAAATAACAGAGGAAAATGGAATGCAAGTTCAGAAGATTTCAGTTGAACTGCAAAAGGAAATCTAGGGAAAACAAATTCACTTTCAAGACTCAGTTCCATTAATTCTTGACACCCAGAAGCGACACTTAGATGTCCTATACAGGACATCTAAGTGTAACTTCTGTGGTAAGGTTGATAAACTTATGCAATATATTCATGCGTTTTATATTTTTACAATTTTTATCTGATCTTAGTTCGTAATTAAGATATGTCAAATAACATTTTCTGGAACTCCGATTGTATTCTGTGTGAAAGAAAAAAAAATACGCACTCGTCCATTTGCACCACAAAAGAATGAGTTAAATATAAAAGTCAGCCTTTAAATTCTCTAAAGGCAGTTGGTGGAACGCCTTTAGTATTGCCTAAATTTCCAAAATCGCTGAGTGTTAGCTCTCAACCATTCTGTAAATATACGAGCTACGTGTGTGTTGCATAAATGATTTCGATATTTCAAATAAATCTTCAGATGTACATAAAACAGTTAACGCATCGCCAATTTAAGATAGTTATTTTTCTGAAAAACGCGAATAGTAATTTAAAAATGAAATCCACGCTCATGTGGAATACTAAACACTTCATTAATTGCTGGTTTAAAGAAACCTAACAAAATTCAGAATTTCCTTAGGTGGCGCGCGAGAATATCAAAGTGGCATCTATTTTCTGCAATGCATGACAAACAGTTTTACGAATTCCTAGACTCCAGTAATTATAATACATTCATACATTAGTATCCCTAAAACACGGATGTCATGACCTTTCCTAGTGATGGAACCGACTTTGTCTTCTTTGGTGCTGAATAACCGGCTTCTGTCCACTGTTTTGACTGGTGTTTGGATTCAGGTGTTTAACGGTGAATCCAAGTCTCATTCATAGTAATAAATCGACGCACAAAATCAGTTTTATTCCTGTTAAAATATTGCCAAAGCTTTTTCATTTGCAATTCTTCATGCAAAATGTATCCTACACGTTCGTTTGAAATGCCTATAGTCTCAGCAGTTTCACGCACTTTGACTCGGCGGTTATCCAATACAATATTGTGCACTTGATCAATGATTTGTTACACTTTTTGGACGTCCTTTACGTTGAACACTTTTGCTTCAGACAACTGTAAAAAACAAACTGCAATATCAAGAGGATATTGCTTCAATCACATGTGGATTCTATTGCAACATAGTTTGCGGAAAATGATACAAATATATTTATATGTGTCCTGCTCAGATTCCCAATGTGAATCCAATAAACCAATATTGCTATCATACCGACGTTTGTGGTACCACACCAGAGCTACATGCTTTTGGTTCATATTTTTAGTTAAGTATACCAGAAATCATTTCATCGCACAGTGCTACATTTTGAAAATACAAAGCTGGAATTGAAAGCAGAGTTAGAAAGACTCAATCGATATTTCCCATTATCATCATTTCCATTTTCTTTGCAATACCCTTATTGCATGAGAGCATTCGCTTTAAATACATACAATTATTTGTTCTTTAAAGACATCAGTGAATAATAAATTATATCTGATTATGTTTTAACATATTAACACAAAAATTCGAATTCAGTTATTATCAAAATTAACATTATCGTTAAAAAACAGATTCTCTCACTATAGTTTCAATGAAATTTAAACTATAGTGAGAGAATGTAAATGAAAAACATGACCAGTCTGTTCACTCATATATTTTAATGTTTCACTCTCACAGGCAATTAATCAGATATAATTTTCTGGAACTCCAATCACAATCTGAATCATAGCTCATCAGTAAATGTAATGAATAGATTGCATTTACTGATACGTTGAGTGCACATACATTATTAAGCTGAGTGCAGAATTTTTTTTTCTTTTGCGGGAATTTTTAGTAGGACATTATTCAGCGATTTAAAACTACGCGCGCACGCGCGCGTGCGTGCGTGTGTTATGTTCTGTCGAGTCATTTTCGACTCCTGGTGATTTTATGAACATACACTCTCCATTCAGATCTATCCCTGTCCATATCTTTTCGTAATTTCCAAGCACATTCCAGTTGCGTCTTTAGCACTCCACGCATCTAATTCTTGGTCCTCCTGCTTCCATCAACATCTACTCCAGACTGTTAATTTTTCGCATAATATATGTCCACAGTATGACAATTTTTGGACAATTATTTCTTCCCTGTGGTACTATATATATATATATATATATATATATATATATAGCACAAATCATGTTTTCTTATCTCATGGAATATGTTCAGTTAACCTGGATGAAAACTGCTAAATATAACTTCGATACTAAATAGAAGGCGATCTTTCTGGGAGGCTTAATAATGTAAGATCATTTGTCTGTACACAAAAGACACAATAAAGTTCATCCTTATCCCTGTGAATTAGGACCACCTTAAATTTCTTTTCAAGTAATTGACAGTAATTACTTGAAGGTGTAATGGGTCTGCTGCAAATGAGACAGACTGTGCAAGAAGAAATTAGCTTAAAAAGTTACATCGAATTTATTATGAAATTAATAACATATTAATAGTGAAGCAAAAATAATGCTAGAGGCGATATCTGTAGTCATGACGGGAATTCCGATGTTGATGCCAATCAATAGCGCAATGGAGCTTAACACCTGTCTTTTATTTCGGTATTCCTCTGTATTTTTTTTTTTTTCGTTCTTTTTGTAGTATATTCTCAATGTGGCAATTGATGGTGTTTTCCTTTATCTGCAATTCTTTATTTTTACGCTTTAGGATTTCTTCCACTTGTGTCACTATCGTTAGCTTCGTTTTTGTCTCTCAGAAGTATTTGGAATTGTCATTATTATACTGTATGTAATGTTGCTACACCTGAAATGTTTTGTTAACTTGTTCCATGTGAGTATAAATTAAGTCTTTAACTATGAGATTGAATTAATCTAAGGATCGGAAAGCACATGGAAAGTATAAGGAGCTGGAAAGGTACCCAATGGCCTGTCCACAATGCAGTGAGAAAATGAACAAAGAACAGACACCAATCAAAAGCAACGAAGCACAGGAAGGTCAAGTCGTTGCTTTTGATTGGTGTCTGTTCTTTGTTCTTCATTTTCTCACGACATTGTGGACAGGCCACTTGGTACCTTTCAGCTCCTTATTCTTTCCATGTGCTTTCCGAAGGTGTTGAAGTATACAGATGGACTCTTGAAATCCCTAATAAAATGGTAAACTTGTTGAACCTGATCTGCGAGATGCAGGCATAATAAGCTTATTATGACAAGAATACCATATTATTTACGGGGAAAACACCCCGTATTTTCCCGCCCTCCCTTTCTCGAGTCCCCCTGTGCTTCAACGCCCTCTAGGGTGTCTTGCAGAACGCACAGGATCAATATAGCCCCATCAAGTGTAGATCGCAAATTGTGTACAATTTCCGGTTCCAACACCTCCTCCCGCGTCCCTCTGAGCAATTCCTGCAGGACTCAATATACAGGATTGTCGTGGACGAATTGTGATTCAATGTACTCTCTTGTCAGTCGCATCAGTTGATTACACACACAATCAACTTATCGGTACACCTACGTACGAGAGCGCCAAACTAAACTCCTAAATGCAATATTCTTAGCACTGAGTTACGCTCTGTGTTTAAGACTTGCAAGAATAAAATTATGCGAAATATCCCCACCACGACCGCACCACTAAGTAATCTTCCGGAACCAATTCACTACCTCTCCAACCCTCTACCACTATCATATCTCTGTTTGACGGGTTCACCTCAAAAATCACACGTGTTTTGTATTATCGATAATACAAATACATGCAAAGCCAAGGTCTTGCTTATACAATGCTTACCCATAAATCTTCTCGCAGTATTTTGAGTAAGTCGTACCACGATCCCTTACTCTTCCCGTGCTCGGTAAGCCATCTGCAAATTTACCGATTCCACCAGATATTTGGGATATATTCCCAAACACAGCTAGTGAAATGTCAGAAAGGGCTTTATATAGGCACCACTGGCACGATGATTCATATTACGTCACAAAGTAGAAATTATGACCAAATCAATTAAATCTAATAATAATCCACAGTGATGTCACAGACTCTTCATCGATTCCTATGAGAATCCGTTAATATACACGACAATTGAGAAAGAGTCGGTGAGATCACCTTTATTGTTTACGTAAACAATATACGTTTAATAAACAATGCCAGTATTTCTTTCATCGCTTGATGGGAGCACAATCACCCTGTTTACTTGAAGGTTGACGAAAAATGCCACGCGTGTTATTGAAAGCAGAAGACCAAGATTATCTGGCGATTAATTCTCTCAGGATGCTAACCGTGGTGTTTCCAATCTTTCTTCGGTGATTCACAAGTAATATCTCCTAAAAAAATATTTGAAAAAAAAAATCGGTTTGAAATTTGCTCCGAAGTTGTCTTAGCAACAAGTTTGACCTATTCTCAGAATTAGAAATAAATTCTCAAGGTAGAAATAAATAAATAAATGCGTAATATCTTTTCATTTTTCAAAGAAAAGTTTTCATTTTTTTTCATTTTCATTTCATTTTCATTTTTTCAGAAGTAAGTTAGACTTAAAAGATTTCTTTTAAGTCTAACTTACTTCTGAAAATAGTTTAGCAGCTTTATCATCAGAGACGCAACTCATGGCTGATGCTTCCAAAGATAATGAAAGTTGCAGCTTAATGAAGCAATGATCTGAGATGTACGAAGGAATGTGTGAGATGATTCTAACTATAGGAACAGTGTGTTCCTCTAGTTAGATATGCCAACTAACCTATCTTTAATTTTTTACTTTTATTTTATTAACAACTGTAACAATTATTTCCATCGTAATGAATTATATATACATCGAAATAAGATTGTTATTCGATCATTTATAGGAAAAATTCATCTGCTATATTACTAATGTAGTTGTTGTTGTTACATTATTTTTTACTTTAGTGTTTTGACTTCCTTTTCTTATAATCAGAGAGTGTGATAGCCAACAGTTAATTACCGTACTTTCAAATAACCATATGCAAAAACTTTCAGATCTATTTATTATATTAAATTATGGTGTCTTTCAGCTATTTTCAATTGGGTTAAGGCACTCTATTGTTTATTTAAATTATCCATGGTAAATTATATACACATACCATATGTATGTCGCTTATTAGTAATTTTTGGCAACCAAAAATTATTACGTGAGAGTAAATCTAAGAAAAAATGGATAGAACGTTTAAATGGAACAGATAATGGAACACTACAAAAATTACTGACTAGATATAAAATAAATGGGAAAGGAATATTGGAAGTCATGAAAGCGATGGCATTTGGCCAGTATCTTGATAGGAAGAAGAAGAAAGCGAATGCTCAAAATAAAATTTTTAAAAAAAAATTAATTAATTATACTAAAAAATAAGAAATGTTTAATTTGCTGTTTTAAGGATACTTGTGACATAAGACTAGATGATATAATGACGTAACCACAAGAAAGATATTTATTTAACCAAATATTTGGTTAAATAAATATCTTTCTTTTGGTTACCTGATTATATCATTAAGAAATGTTTAAGGATTCCTTTGGTTGCCACCTTCCTTTCGTAAAATAAAGTTTATGACCCGATATCATACCGCTACTACTCCTATGCTTTTTAGAGGCATGCATTGTCACCATCTTTGTTTTCACAGCAGGGTGTCCAGCTTGTCAATAGGATATGGTACTTTATCTAGGTTTAATCGGATCTGCTCGAGTGCCATTAAACATCGTTGAAGCCAGTTAGATCAGGTAGGATGGAGTCCTTCTTTTTTCCTTCTAGTATTAGGCGTGAGCAAACACCTGGGTGGTACAATACCGGGAAACTCGGTGTTTGCTCACGCTTAGACTAGCTGAACTTTTATAGTTTGCTATATTCGGCATGAAACTCTTTGATTTTTATCTTAGAGTTTTCTTATTCGGCTTTGAAATAATGTGGGATTAAATATCCCCTTAATTAAATAATTTGAACATCGCCGAAGTGAATCCTTTTGGCAAGTGAATCCAAGGCAAGCAATGCAATTTTCTAATTGCATTGCTTGCCTTGAATAAGATGTGTGGTGAGGAAGGAGGGGGGGATCGGTGAGTATTACGATTTCCTGCTTTAGTTGCAGTATTTCTAATTTTAAAATGTTCATCTACGTACGATGTTCTTCATTTTCTTTACCAAGTTTAATTTTACAAATGTGTTAAATTATGATGACCGGTCTTGATAACCTTGACAATTTTAAGAACAATAATTTGTTGTATCCGATAAAATTCTTCATACTCACTAAATTGTTTTGAAATTTTCTCCGTACTTTGAACTCAAAATTGAGTCACTTATTTTCAATACAATGTCAACCTGCTTTGAAATGTTTTATGATTCCATTGCGTACGTCAATTTGGTTTTGCTTCTGAATAAACTACAGTACTATTTCGCCACTGTAGTTTATGCAGAACTATAGTTTATACATCTCTCCGAAAACGCTGAAGCATATTCATTGCATGTTCGTTAGGCAAATAATAATAATACTGAAAATCAACGCAGTTTTAGAAGATAATTTTTATCGGATATTGAGATTTACTCACTGCGTGTATTTGTATTTCTGTAATTTTGTGACAAATTGTAAAGTAGATATATTTTATAGTTCAAATCCTTTTAAAGAAACAGATATTGTTTTTTAAAATATGTAAAACGATAAATATCGTCTATTAATCATAAAACTACCTTGTACACCTTTTCCAATTCTATAAGATGCCAGTCGAATATAAAAACAATTTCAGCAGTGTGAGTTGGCTGTTTATTTGAAAAATATAAAACTCAGAAATAAAAATATGCTGGATTCATAACGTGAGGCCATTGCCAGTATACTTATCACTAGTAATGAATTTGTTTGTTTAAAACGCTCGACGGATTCCTGAAATTCGTGTCTTAGTTCACCAGAAGATAAAAGTGAATAATAATAAAACAAAAGTTTACACAGATGTTTCTATTACAGAAAACATTTGCTATTCTTGTTTTCAAATAATTTAGTGTGATCGATTAATGCTTGTAGCCAATACTACCAGTTGTTTCATGTAGTAAAAATGCCGGCAACACAGTTACATTAGGTCCCTCTTTCCAGAGAGAACTAACTTAACTAAATATGCTCATCTCATTTCTTCCCAATGTCTAACTTTTCATCGTACTCGACAAGATATTAATTATCGATTCTTTAGGACATTTAAACAGAGATTTTTCTCTTTCAGATGCTATGAATTTGTTTACCAGGACGTGTTATGCCGACAGAGGTCACACGAGTCAAACGTCAAGCTGAAGTTGTCATTAAGAGGTGTCATCGACGTAAAATAACCCCGTACAACTTCACCCAACAACTAGAGGTGATGAGATAGAGAGAAAGAGATATTTTATCGTTGGATTTGACGCCAACATGATTCGAATTAGGTGAGATGTGGCAGTCTCGTTCAGTGGGTTACGAATCGATGGTGTTGTTTTGTGCATTCTGTCGATCACTTTGATCAATCTAAATTTGATTATACAAAATACTTTATAAATAACAAATGGAAAGTTAACTGCCGATTCTTAGGAATGCTTAGTTTTATCATAGCCTCGTTTAGCAGAGAGCAACAGATTGAAACAGAATTTCAACTATAAACTATTTTGTTAATATTTTGTTTACATATCGACACTGTCTTGACTCTTCACACACACACACGCACACACACACAATGAAAGTCTACCATCAACTTTCCACAAAAAATCCAGTTTTGCAAAATGCTTGACAAAGGAAGTCTTCTTGCAAAGTTTGCCATAGAGACGTTCTTAGTTATCTATTCGCTTTGCACCTGCAACCACACACGACAGTCCGGAAAAGCCTCTAAATTTAGAGCTAAAAAAGGCTTCGTTCATTTTCTTTGGGAATAAAAGCATCTCAAAATGCACGTGAAGAAAGACCATTTCCAGTGTAAAGTTTGCCAGAAAAACTCATCAAGTTCACGTAACTTTAAAGGGCACTTGAGTGTACACCAGGAGGTGCGAGAAACTTTCCATTGTGGCATTTGTTGGCACAAATTCACACGTAAAGGCAATCTTGTCCAACACCAAAAAGCATTCTCCCACCGTTAAGTGGGAAAGAAATGTTCAAATTACGGATTCTTATTTTAATTTTTATTGTTTAGTTTTTAGGGTTGTGAATGCGAAGTGAGGAGTTCTGTAATGTGTGCTATTATGCCTAAAAGTGGTTTCAAATGTTTTTTGTATAAACAAAATTGTCTTTTTATTTTCTTTAAAAAAGTGGGAAATATTAAAATTGCAGACATTTTCGTAATTTTGATATAAAATATTTTCATTGCATTCCATTTGGCAGTTTAGATTACTTTTAATTATTCTCTTTTGTTATTCTTAAGTTTTAATATCTTTCTTATGGAGACAACAATTCATTACTTTTTTAGATAAGAATATTATTTTTAAAGTGGGTGAAAAAGTTTGTTTTCCCATTTTTTTATTTATTAAATTTTGAATAATAAAGAGAATATGAAATAAAAAAATAATTTGTTTCTAATTTTCCTGTAACATAAGAACAAACATTAAATTTATAGTAAGCAACAAAGGCAGGGCCGTTTCTAGGTTTTGCGGGGCCATGTGAGAAATGGAAAAGCGGGCCACTGAAAGTTAGTAACGTTTATGGAAATTTTAAATGGAAGAATATCTTGTTAATTAATTAATTAAACTAAATATGAAAAATATTTATGCACATAAATAAATAAGATGCTCTTTAGCATCAATTTAAGTAAAGGGAAAAAATTAGTTAAAAAATAAATGTGTTTGTATGTACATGATATATTATTTTATTATGAAAGTACACATTATCATACAAATACGCCAGAACAATGATTTATTTAATAATATAAATAATAATATAAAAATATAAAAAAATTAAAAAAAAAATTACTGTAAAGAATGAAATATATGTATAACAACTTATAAGATTTAAAAGAAATCTTAATATATTAAATTTTATTTAACCTAATGCGCTTATCAATAAAATCATTTATAACGCTATCAAAATTCAATTTTTGTTTTGCAATTTCATGCCCTATGGATATTATTGCCAGGGACGACAAACGTTCTTGAGACATAGAAGATCACAAATAGGTTTTTATTAATTTAAATTTGGAAAATGACCTTTCTGCTGATGCGACCATAACTGGACTGGTCAATAATATTTTAAATGTCGCAGTAATATTTGGATAAATATCCGACAAATTATTTGCAATTATGAACTTTAACATATTAATGGGTGCATCTTCTGGAACAATATTTCTAAAAATAATTAATTCATTGTAAAATTCAGATTCATCAATATCTGGATTTAATTTTTGATACAGCTGTTTGCAGCAAAATTTTAATTCATTTTCTGTCATTTTTCTTATTAATTTCATATCATAAAGAAATCTAAATGATTTTTTGTGAATTTCATACAATTCAAATCTTTTTTTGGACGGATTGCAGAGCAGTATCTAAAATTACAAAAAAGAAATTTATCCTAAAATTATCTTTGTTATCACCTGTGTGTGATTCATCAGGCGTTTCATAATCAAAAACTTCGACGTACTCGACTTTCTTTAAATTTAATTTCTATTTCTAATAGATTTCACAGTTCTTTAGCAATCTCAAAACAGCTATCAAATCCTGATATTCTATGTACTGCACTAACTCTTTAATATGCTTAGTTGCTACGTCTATGGGAATTTTTGCATTACTTACTAAATTAACTTTTGACAAAAGCTCATACCAAATTACAAGGCTTAGTATAAACTCAAATGAATCTCTTTGTTCATATATTGAAACCACTTCTACTTTGATAGTGTTACCTGATGCAGTTTTAGATAATTCTTTTAGTGCATTTAAAAATTCTGGAATTTGAAAACGTACAGCTCTAACTGATTCTATTCTACATTCCCATCTTGTATCACATAACGGTTTTTGAATTAACTATTTAACAAATTTCTTTAATATCTCCCAATGTGAAGTTGAGGCAGCAAATAATGTATATATATATATTTTTTTTTTTTAACATTAAAAAAATTTATTGCTATAATTGATGATTTTGCGACATCCCCTAAAATCAAATTTAAATTATGACAGGTGCAAGGAGTATAAAATATGCCTTTTCGTTTTCATTTAAAATATAAGCACGGACTCCCTTATATACTCATTTCATATTCGCTCCGTTATCATACCCTTGCCCTCTACAATCTGACAATTTAAGATTTAATTTATTCAAAAGTGATTTTATATTTTCATATATACCTTTACCAGTAGTGTCATTAGTTGTTAAAAACGTCAAAGAGTGTTCACGAATTTCAATATCTGCTTCAAATATATGTAAAAATCTAAAAATTAAAGAAATTTGCTCCTGATGTCAGGAGTACAATCGAGAATTCTTGAATAGTGCTTTGCCTGTCGTATCATATTTACAATATTGTGTTGAATTTTGGATCCCATATCAACACTTAATTCATTTTGCACAATGGGTGATAGATACGAATTTTGTTTCTTACCTATAATTTTTTTGCCCGAACATCGCATTAAATGATCTTTTAAAAGTGGATCAAATTCTGCAATTAATTCTGTGATTCCAAAAAAATTACCATTATGGGCTGTATACAAAGTATCAAAATTACCTCTAAAATCTAAATTATGTTCGGATAAATAAAGAATTGCTGCTACTATTCGTCTTAAAACATTTCTCAACCATTCTGTTTCAAATTTTATGACATTTTGATTTGCCTGATCAATTGTATTGTGATTGTTTAAATTACATTCCATTTGTGTCCATGAATACGTGCATTTCATGTGCAATGGATTTCGTTCGTGCGACTTTAATCTTTCACTTACATGTCGCCAGTCAGAAAATCTATTATTAGATAAAAAAATTATCATCAGAAGAAAATAATTTGCAACAAAAACAAAAAATAGAGTTGGAAGAGTTTGAATATACAAGCCATCTTCTGTTTTGCTTATCTCCGTTTGCAATTGTCTTAACATAGTGAGCTGTGGAAAAACGCTTCTTGTTCTCATCTTTTGGAAAATCATTTTCAGTAGGAGGAGACGGTGGACCACGTTGTACAATTTGTGTTAGTGTTGCGTTGTTCAAAATTTTGGGCCATGTTGCTGGATCATCAATAGTAAATAGTTCACCTTCCTCTGGTGTCTCAGTTTTAGGATATCCAATACTCATTGTTTGACCAAACGCGTCATGTTCTCCGCTTCCTTTGAGAATTTCAGAACTCTCATTATTAATTAATGTTGAAGCCGAAGAACTGTTTGTAGAAATTTCAGAACTCCCGTTATCAACTGATATATCTGAACAAATATATGAGTTCAACTTCATCAATTTAAACAGAGAATTTCTTTGACGATCTTCAGCCGCTTCTTTTTCTTGTTTTCGCTTTCGTTTTTCATGACCACTTGGGTATTTTTTCTTCCATACCAATCTCTCTCACGACCTAGTCATACTCTAGAATTAAATATGATAGATTTAGTTATAAAATAAGTTAATAAATTAAAACAAAATTACTTACCTGATGAACAAAATATATCTAAAATAGATAATATTAGAAAATAAATCTAATATAGATTGAAAACTGCTATTGAAGAAAAATTCTGATACCGAATAACCTAAAACCAGTTTACAAAAAAAAAGATTTTTAAAGATGTATATACTTACTTGTTCATAAAATCATAAACTAAAATAAAAAAAAACTCTTTAAAATTATTAAAAAAGCCTGTTTTAAAATGCATTTTCCCTGTTTAATACTATTTTGTACGATATTGTTATATACAGTGGTATCTCGCTAATCCGAACTAATAAAAACCGAGCTCGTTCAGATTAGCGAGAAGTTCGGATTAGCGAATTTTCCCCCAAGAGGCAACAATAACTAGCGTTTAAGACAAAAATAATCAGATTCAAATGGTACATCAATTGAATTCAGTAAATAAATGAATTAACTGATAGAAAAAAAGCTACTGTACTATAATGTAAAACTTAAAAAACAATACAGTACACAAGTTTATTTTACTAAAATATTTAGTTTGCATTTACCTGTATTGTTGAGGATTCTGATTTAATAAAATTGCATAGCTCTGTACATAACTTAATTTGCGTAAAAAATATCACTTTCTTGTATACAACACACAAAAAAAAAAAGTTTCACGAAATAACACAAAAAAGTTTTTTTTTTTATTTCTTTGTAAAAAAGTTACTGATTTTCTTTTGCTTCTTGGAAGCTAAACGTTTTTCAAATGCTTCTTCTCGGAGCTGCATTAGCAATAAAATTTTGTGGAATGGCGTATCATTCTGCTTATACACATATTAAAACTGTCAACTGCTTCTTCGTGTTTTACTTTTTTTTTCTTCGAATTCTTTATCGTCATCATCGCTAATTCATTCTGTAGCGTCATATTTATAATTTAAGCATCTGATTTGATTTCGAATTCACTTTTGGATCTGCCTGTAATCCATTCCGTAACATCTGTTTGTGAAATTTCAACATTTCGATTTATATTTTTAATCAAATTATGCCCGTTTTGAATATCCGCTTTTTGTGTATCACCGTAGTTATCTTCGTAAATTCTAGTAGGCCACAGTTTTTTCCATGGCGCTACAGCGGTGGTTCATGCCGACAATACAGTACGTACTGTACAGCATAAAAAAACCATACAATCGACAGTATTAAAAACAATACTGTACTGTAATAATAATAAAATAAATAATAATAGTTAAAATAATAATTGTTAAATAAAAATAATAATACGTAATAAATAAAATTTTTTTTCTTTCAAATCGCAGTTCGGATTACTGGAGGGTTCGGACTAAAGAGGTTCGGATTAGCGAGATACTACTGTATCTTATAGTAGTTTCAAATACTACCGCTCTACCGCTACGATCTTAAAATTTATTCAATATACCAATTACTGTTCATATTAATGTTATTTCATCGAGTATCTCATGGCTAATGAGATATTGGGCGAGCAGTAACGCGGTGCAGAGCCAATGAAAGAACGACGCGCCGTTATCAGTTAATTTGAATATATTTTCATGAAAAATTCCGTGTTTATTTTACCAGAAAATACATAAAAACTGTGCGGTGGCTCGAGGCCCTGTGCCACAGCACAGTTCGCACCCGTGAATACAGCTCTGAACAAAGGTAATTTGCATAAGTGATTTTAACAATAATTGCAGAAATGAGTTTAACAGTGATATTCTTAATCGCCATTTAAAATATTTTTAATTGTGAAGTTATTGTCTGTAAATTAGTATTTTTAACCTCTTTGTGAGTGTCAGAATTTCTTGGCAGTAGCAATTTGGAATCTCTGACTTGTGAATGACTGCAAGGTTATTCTTCGTTGTTCCTCTTCATTCATACTCAATACGTTATTATGTAAGGCTTTATGATGGATCATTAAAGGCTTAAGATAGTAACAAAAAGTTAGTGAAACCCTGTTCTCAGACAGGGTTTCACTAACTTTCTTCTGAAGATATATCTGTTTTGAAAACAAAGTTTCGCCAATTTAGGAATGTTTAATGCAGTTTACAAATACGGTTTAATACAGTTGTGTACTTGACAAGGAGTTTATTTTAGAGCAACAGAAAGATCTTCTAGTTTATGGATAAAAACGAAATAAAAGAATAAGGATAAACTAGTGTGTGTGGGGGGGGGGAGTATGGCTAAGTAGTTATCTCTGCTCTTGATATTTTGTGAATATCTCGAGGTGGTGAATGAATTTTGTCTATCACCATCCTCCAGTGCTCCGATCCATACTCTACTTATTCGAAATGCGTTTCATCTTCAGAATCGGATTTTCCAATTAATTAACAGAACTCATTGCTGAAGTGTAATAGGAAAGGACGTGGTCAGCGAAGATTTGGGAATACTTATCGTCATGCAAGACGGTGTGGATCGTATATGATTAAAAATAAACTTGTTTCATAGAAATATAAATTACTGAAATACAATAACTGTTATTATTTCGGTAGAAGTGAAAGACAATAGAATTTTCTCCAGTTAGTAATTTAATCAGTTTTCTGTTTTATATAATTTTAGACAGGGAAAATCTGTATTTTATTTTTTGCAGAATTAATTTTATTATCCTCTTTATCTTATGAGAAATTTATTTTGTTTTCCCAGAAAATTAATTTTAAATATTCTTTAAAATTGCTAAATGTGCAAAATGCTATACTCAAGTAATTATTTAGAGGGCCATAATGGACATGTTAAATATCTTATTTGCGTGTGTTTAGTCCTTATCAACCTATTCGTTGGTAGGACAGCCGTTTGCTACTTAACTAGGGAACAAGGAACAAGGAACATTATGGAACAAGGTGCTTTCCCGTTGCCTTTCTTGCCCAATAAGTATTTTATGAGTGTAGACGTGTGGCCAGTTAGCGTGTTTTGAGGGATGAAAAACCCGAGTTTCCTGGAGAAAAACCCTCTACCTCTGTCTGAGATGTATGAAAATATTAAATTTTCATTTTCTGCAAAATGCTATACTAAATTAGTTATTTAGAGATCCGTAATGGAAATGCTGAATATCTTATTTATAAATAAATCCTGGTGGATGCTCCATTCTGGAATTCTGCTTTTTGACCTCCGTACATCATTCTTACTGCCAGAAACTAATGAATATCTAAATGACGTGAAAGAATTTCTAAGAGTTGTGGGATTAAAATCTGAGTTGGCTTCTGGAATTAAAAAAAAAAAAACGTACTTAATTGTGGTGAAGATCATAGGTAACGTCAGAACTATCAGGTAAATATTGAATTTTCGGGCCCACCTGGCAAATATTGAAATTTCGAGTCACTAATGAAAGTTCCTTTCATTAGTGATTCGAATCTATAAGGTTCCATCGGACAATTTCATTGTTTTGTCTTGGAACAAGCCACGATCTCACCAAGAGAAGTAGCATGGTAGGCACTATGAACCAGATCAAGATAAGATAAGGATTCCTGCCGTGATTGGGTCAGACACTTTAAACCAAATAAGGGTATGGTAAATGGGGTAGGGGAAGTGACGTTAGCGTCATGGGTATGTGTTGTTATCAGATGTAGATATGTGACGTAATTTGTTACTTACATTTAAATAAGTGATTTCATTGAGTTGAAATGGAAAGGGAAGTTATTGTAGTCAGGAGGTGTAACTTCCTGCATGTTGTAGGTTGCAGATTTGTGTGTGTGTGTGTGTGTGCCTTGTTTTTGTTTGTTTACAGTAGTGGCCTATGGGTAATGGTTTTAGTATGGAATTCTGAGTGATATTTAGAGTATGGAATGTTTGAAATTTCTGTGAGGGAGCATCCATCATTGATGTCACGTTGTATCTTTGGTTCGCATGTGGAATTGTGGATATTGGTTTTAGTATGGAATTCTGGGTGACATTTAGAGTATGGAATGTTTGGAATTTCCCACGAGACCATCCATCATTGACGTTATCCTTTGTATCTTTGGTTCAAGGAGTGTGGAAGTGGGGGTAATGGTCAGAGCATGGAATTCTGGGATATGGCGGTTTTGTCAGTGATGTGAGATGAGTTTTTTGTTCACGTGTGACATTATGGTTAACGAATAGAGATTGTAATTCTGCGAGGATATTTGGTCAAGAGTTGGGGGTCTTTGGCTCGATTGTGGAACTATAGAAAATATTTGTCAATATACCAGTAGATATTTTCTAAAATAATTAGTTATTGGATAACACTGATGTCCTCCTTACCCCCCCCCCTCAAACACACAAACACACTTTTTTCTTTCATGTTTACATTTTCTAAAATAATTAGCTATTGAATATCAGTAGTGTCCCTCTCCTTCCCTCAAACACACTTTTTTGACTGAAAATATTATTTACAAGTATATTCAAAATGAAAAATTAAAACGTCATTACCTAGAAATATTTCACAAGATTTGTCTCTCTTGCTATTTTACTGAAGAAAGAAAAATTCCTAAGGGTTTTGGGTTGGCTCATTTTTTTTTACGGGATCTGAAAGAACGAATTGCAGTAAATAAACTGAAAATGCACTCAATTATTTTTCCTATAGGTTTCTGTTCAATGTGACATCATTGAATTCAAGTGGAAATGGACGTTATTGTCGTGGGTATGTGTGACTTCCTGTGTGTAGAATCCTGGGTAATAGTCAGAGTATGGAATTCTGACAAGTGAGGTGATTTTTTGTTTTGTTCGTGTGGGACATTATGGTGTTTTCCCCATTGCCAGCATTAATTTCACAGTAATGATATTTTTTAACTCATTTATTATGTTAGGTATTTTTTCCAACATAAATAAATAATTATTTATTCTTATTTCAACTGAATATTAGGTGTGGTACTATAATTTTCAATTTAATTCCTCTGTTACAACTTCCAAAGATTATACTTTAGACTCCTATTTTTCTTTTGCTGTAGTAAGTGTTGACTGAAAGGAAATGAGACAAACAAGAATTGGAAGTAAAGTAAAGTCACCACTATCTTCTTCTGTTAATTATCACACTGTAGTGTGAACCATTGCACTAAGACTTGTTAATAAAATAATTAGTTACTGGATATCACTGGTTTCCCCCCCCCGTAAAAAAACACACTTTTTTTTTCTTTCATGTTTACATTTTCTAAAATAATTAACTAATAATAATAATAATAATAATAATAATAATAAAAACTTACATAAGTACCGTTCCCTTAAGTAGGTTTCGAACCACATTTCAACTTCAATTTCTTTCCTTGTCTAATCCATGTAAAACTAATTGACGATTCGTCTTCGGCTACAACACCCGAATTATAAAATTTTCTTATCGAAATTGAAGTTTATTTTCAAGGTTTAAAATAAAGGAATTTGTTTTTTAGTAGCATTTTAATGTGATTTATATTACAAACAATTACAAACATATTAAGACATAGCATTAATAATCGAAGTTTCTTTTTCACTCTTTTCATGACAAAGAAAGAGAGAGAAAGAGAGAGAAGAACCGACTGACACACTAATAATTCTAGCACGAGAGAATTGTCGAAGTGTCCATTCACAAGGCACGTGTATCTGTTTTCTAGATGCTTGAAATAAAATTAGCATCCGATCATTGTATCTCGGTTATTCGGACGGTTTTTTAAAAAACGCTCAACTGTTTGAAGAAAATTGGAACGTGTGTTTATTATTCTTATATGAATAAATTAAAAAAAATGTAATTTAAAATGAACGATATTTTTATCCTTTTTGAAGAAAACGACGGTACTAGCCAACAATCCCTCTAGCATTGATAAATGGAAGTTACTCTCGTTATTGCATTTATTATTCCTTTCGGTGGAACTAATTGGTCGGAGTTCATTTTGTTTGCACTGCGTCTCTCGTTAGTTGTGAAAGTAAAATAAATTTAAAAAAAATGGAAAAAATAAACGATTGCATGTTTTAAATTTATTTAATCGAAATAAGTTTAATGCATGGGACCTATTATAATGTTTTATTTAATTTTTTTCTTAATAATTAAATTTACCATCACGCCTGTGTAGTCCTGTGGAAGTGGCGTTTGCTTCCTTAGCGCTAGGCCACCGAAAGAAAGCCTTTCACAGTTATCTAGTCGTCTGCTAGTAGCTTAATCCTTTTTTCGACAGGTTGTAGAGTTGGCTGATCACCGGCAAGCTGGTTTTTTTTGCTTATAGAAACTCGGAATATTTCGTTCCGTAAACTAAACAAATTGGCCATAGAACTCACACTATTTGATACTGATATACTGGTTAGGGAGCAGGTGAGCGACACTTGCCTGTTTGCCTGTATTCACTGGATGCCGTTTATAATTAATGATAGCCCTGGGCCAGATATCTCTGATCTCAGGTACCTGCTAATGGAGATTGAACTGGCAACTCAGTCTCCAAAAATTTAGATAGGGTGAAGACAACCTCATCTTCTTCCTAAACGGGGTAAGAGCCGTTATGGGTTTTGTTTTTTCCCGTGGAATTTAACATTCACCTTGGCCGACTGTGTTCTGTTGAATGCATGACAAAAGGATGGACATTCTATTTTTCTACTGAGAAAAAGAGTTGCAGCTCAGAGAGGTGGAATAAGACCTACAAGCGCATGATCACGTTTAGAATTTTGATAATTACTTGGTAGAAACTTCTGGTCACTTCATGTCTGAACATTTTCAACTAATCATGTTGTGTGTTTTCGTTTGAGACATATTTGAAGACCTTCATCAGGCACCTATAACTGTAGCCAAAACTTGCTTACATCAAACATCATAACGTACAAGATTGAATGCTTGAAAGAATGATATGGCGAACTCCAGGGTTTTATCAAAGGAAGTACTTTTACCACACTTTCTTTTTGTCTGCACTTTATTTTTTCGGGAACTTTGCCATGAAAATAAAGAAGCAATTGGGCGTCTTTTGCTTCACGCTGAAGTTAAATGGCTCTCAAATGAAAACTGTATGCGACGCTTTAATGATCTCTGCGATACTCTTTTGGAATTTCTTAATTCACGTGATGAGAACATGTAATGGTCTTAAAAAAGGAAAATTTTGACATCAGATTTCTTTCCGATCTTTTCATCAAATTAAATGAGGTTAACATCAAATTCCAGGGTCTTATTTAAGCAACGTGGATCTTATTTAAGCAAAGGGAATTATAAAATGCTTTTATCAGCAAATTAACATTCTACAAGCAGAGCATTGCAAGACAAGATTTTTTGCAGTTCCAAAGTTTACAAATAATTGATGATGATTTAATATTAGATACGGGTTTGGATTGTTATTGTTCCCATCTTCTGACACTGAAAGAAGAAGTGATGATGAGATTCAAAGACTTTGATGAACAGGTCCGTGCCGTACGGTTGTGCAGATTGTGCCCTGCACAAGGGCGCTTAAAGATGAGGGAAGCCATTTCACCACGGGAAATAATAATAAAAAAAAAAATCTATATATATATAAATTTTCTTATTTATGAATTACATCGTACTATATAAATCGCCAATCATCAATTATACAGTAACAAATTATAGTTCATATAATCATTCAAATTATTATGAATTTAGAAATTATTGAAATAAAGAGCCAAAAGGCTTCACTTCGGCGATATAAAAATTATTTAAATTAAGGGATATTTAATCCCACATTGAATATCCCTTTAGATCAGATCAAAGCTGAATAATGGACTCTAAGATAGAAATCAAAGAGTTTCATGCCGAATATAGCAAACTATAAACGTTTGGCGAGTCCAAGCGTAAGCAAACACCTGGTAGTACAATACCGAGAACTCGCAGTAAAGGTGGATAAAGCTACGATCACTGTTCTTAGTATTAGCCCTAACGTAAAACACATCCCCTAGGAGATGTATGTTGTTTTACATTAAAGGAGACAGGTCACTACCCAGACCGGTTTTAACCTTTATTGAGGTCTCATCAGTGAGTAGGTAGACCAAATTGTATAAATACTCTCGGTTGTTTATTATATTTTTAGTGGAAATTATTAATTTAAGACAGACCGCGAATTCATTCTTACGCTGTGCTTTGCCCTTTGTGGATGTGTGATTGTGACTGAAATTTTTGCAGTTCCAAAGTTTACAAATAATTGATGATGATTTAATATTAGATACGGGTTTGGATTGTTATTGTTCCCATCTTCTGACACTGAAAGAAGAAGTGATGATGAGATTCAAAGACTTTGATGAACAGGTCCGTGCCGTGCGGTTGTGCAGATTGTGCCCTGCACAAGGGCGCTTAAAGATGAGGGAAGCCATTTCACCACGGGAAATAATAATAAAAAAAAAAATCTATATATATATAAATTTTCTTATTTATGAATTACATCGTACTATATAAATCGCCAATCATCAATTATACAGTAACAAATTATAGTTCATATAATCATTCAAATTATTATGAATTTAGAAATTATTGAAATAAAGAGCCAAAAGGCTTCACTTCGGCGATATAAAAATTATTTAAATTAAGGGATATTTAATCCCACATTGAATATCCCTTTAGATCAGATCAAAGCTGAATAATGGACTCTAAGATAGAAATCAAAGAGTTTCATGCCGAATATAGCAAACTATAAACGTTTGGCGAGTCCAAGCGTAAGCAAACACCTGGTAGTACAATACCGAGAACTCGCAGTAAAGGTGGATAAAGCTACGATCACTGTTCTTAGTATTAGCCCTAACGTAAAACACATCCCCTAGGAGATGTATGTTGTTTTACATTAAAGGAGACAGGTCACTACCCAGACCGGTTTTAACCTTTATTGAGGTCTCATCAGTGAGTAGGTAGACCAAATTGTATAAATACTCTCGGTTGTTTATTATATTTTTAGTGGAAATTATTAATTTAAGACAGACCGCGAATTCATTCTTACGCTGTGCTTTGCCCTTTGTGGATGTGTGATTGTGACTGAAACAGTGATATTGTTCTGCAAATTTGGAAGGTAAGAAACTATAACATAACTGATTTTTTTTCCGACAGTAAGCATTTGGTGAGATTTTAAAATAAAAAGGGCGGTAAAAATTAACAGCCGAAATAAATTTTGATTTTAACTGAACCTCTAGTTTTCACGAAAAACATTTATAACATTTTTTTTTATAATAATAAATTGTAAATGAGTGTTATTTTTGTTGTGTAGTTGAATAATTTTCTTTCTTTTTTTTTTTAAATAAATTTACCCTTTTTTTTTTTATTTTATTAATTCCTTATCCGATTATCCTCTATATCTACGGGTCGCTGCTGAGGGACCATAGCTAAAAATCCCGTATATATGCGAGGTAGACTATCGGCGTTCTTATTGGCGCGTCAGGCTGACGCGGCTCGACTCAAATCAATCAACATCGGTTATTTATGAGCTCTAAAACTCTTTAGATCAGGGATTCTCAACCTATGGTACGCGTACCACTAATGGTAAGTGAGCCACAGCCGGGTGGTACGAAAACAGAGTATAAAATAAAAGGGTAAATGAACACATTTCTTTACTCGCAACATCAGATGAGAATTAAAAATGTATGCACAAATATTTAACAGATCTACTTAAAATATTTCATGCAATTAAATGAAAACCATTAGATTTTACATTGTCATGAAAAACTTTTGTATAATAATATACAAAAATGAAACGGAAGTTCAATTTGAATTTAAAAAGTATTAATCAAATGACAATGACACGAAGTAACTCGAATATATTTGATCGGACAACAACTGGAAACAGTTTGTCCGTTGTCGTTTGTTTAGCCGCGAGCCCCCAGTTACCGTTAAGAAAGTGGTAGTGTTAGATTATTGTCTTTGAATGTGAGATTTTATTTGTGAGAATGGTCATATTTATGTGTAGTTTGTGTCAGAGGATAGAAACCGGAATATGAATAAGTGGTTAACGAGCGGGTCCTCAAAAAGATCGAAGGGAGAAATGAGTGTAAGCGAAGAAGAAGAAGTGTAAGGAAACACTTCTTCTCTGCCAGAAGCCGCTACTTCGAATCCTAACCAACCGATGGACGACATCATTGTACAAGAATGCGACAAAAAAGCCTCGCACAGCACAACGTAAATATAATCTTAGTTATTTATCATATCGTTTCATATATACTGGAGAAGAAACCGCACCTGTTCCACAGTGTGTGATTTGTTATGAAACGCTATCAAAACATTCGATGAAGCCTTCTTAACCGTTATTTTGAAACCAAGCATGGCGATTTAAAACACAAACCTTTGGAATATTTCTAGAAAATTATTCAAAAAATTACAGAGATTTTTCAGCAAGTTAAAAACAAATATCTCCATTTTCAGGATTTAACACGAAGGCTCTGGAGGTATCTTATGAAATCAGTTTAAGAATAAATAATAATAAAAATAATAATAATAATATACGGACTACATTCTGCATTCTTCGACAATACAGGAATCACACTGACTTCTTTCCAATTAACAAACTACCAAAGGGAATAAATGTAATAATTAATTCCAAATCCGACCAACTTTGAATACTATATATATAGACGTAAAACAGTTTACACATGTTTTTTAATAAACAATTATAAAATTGTTTATTATAAAACAATTTTATAACTACTAATTATAGGAAGGCTTCAATTCAGCGACATGAACTTATTTAAGTTAAGGGATATTACATCCCATATTGTTTCTGATTCGGCGAAGAAACAATATGGGATGTAATATCCCTTAACTTAAATAAATTTTATAATTGTTTTCTAATAAACAATTATAATGTTTTATAATAAACCTGACAGAACTTCTCTGATGAACAGTCACTAGTCTCATGTATTTCTCCCATTGTAATATCAGAATCATTGAGGGAGAATACGGGAGAATGATTCCGGTCGGATTTGGGATTTATACCGAGTGACTGTTCATCAGAGAGGTTCTGTAGGGAGCGAAAAAGGATGCCAAGTGTTTTGGAAGAAGATCATTTGGAATTGATATGATTCGGTCAGGAAAGCATTGGAATTAGAATCAGTTCGAGAACAGAGTTTCGTCTTCATAGTTGAACTGAGTCTCATGAATAGTAAGTTGAAAGGGTTTGAGGTTTTCATTACGAGAAATATCGCAGGTTCGAGGCATTGAAGTTGACTATGAGGTTGTTTTCATTCCAATCACGGAAACTGTGGGGATCAGTTATCAGGGCGCTTGTTTCGGATGATTTAGATATTTGAGCACTGCAAGATTTGTCATATGAGTAGATCGAGTGGAGTATGCTATCATCACGAAAAGTATGAATAGGATAAATGAGAGCAGGTCGTTTACATATATAAGAAACAGGGTGGATGGATGAAATGAAGGGGCATTAACGAACAGTGTCACTGAGAGGATGGTCTGAGGAGAGACCACCTTCCCCATTAGAAGTGGGGATTGATCTGAGACAAGACCGGCGATGTATTTACACAAGGACAAAGAGAGCATAAATTATCTTTAGAGAAAACTGATACGAGACCAAAAGGTCCAAAACGTGATGATAAAAAATTTATCTTCTTTATTGGGCACTAGTTTATATGAATTCTCTTCGATGCTGAAGTGTGGATGCCAGCTGAGTAGAGTTCAGTGAATAGATGTTAGGGAATAGGTTCTAGTTCTGGAGCATATCTCTTGAACAGAATTGATAGGACTACGAGGGTGGTCTGAAAAGTTCTCGGCTTCGATCATAGATAGCAGCACTGTCGGCAAGATTGTTTTCTTCTAAGTTGGTGCATCTGTCATAAGCATCCATGTGAAATTGAGAGTCACTCTATCAATTAGTTTGTTTTCTACAGCTGTGTGAAACAAAATTGTTGTCTGTATCCCTTGAAATGGATAAAACCGAGTATCGTGGGGTTATAAAAATTCTTTATAAAAGAAGGTTTAACTCCAAAAGAAATGCAATTGAAGTTCATAAAAGTTTATGGGCACTCTTCTGCTTCCAAAACGACGGAGAAGAGTGCACATAAAGGTTTATGCGAGCCCTTCAAAGTGTGCTAAAAGCCTGCAATTAAGAAATGGGCTGCCGAGTTTAAACGTGGCCGTACCAGACTTAAAGATGATCCATGTGAAGGAACAACAAAGAACGTAGAACAACACCAGATCAACATCATTGATCAAGTGCACAATACGGTATTGGATGACCGGCGAGTCAAAATACGTGAAATTGCTGAGGTTACAGGTATTTCACAAGAACGTATAAGATATATTTTGCATGAAGATTTGCAAATAAGAAAGCTTTGCGGAATATGGGTGCCACGTTTGCTCACAGCAGATCAAAATTGCACTCGCATGAAAATCTCTGAACAGTGCTTGGAGCGTTTTAACAAAAATAAAAGTGATTTTGCTCTTCGATTTATTACAATGAATGAGACTTGCATTCATCATTACACACCAGAATCCAAACAGCACTCATAACAGTGGACAGAAGCCGGATATTCAGTGCCAAAGAAGATACAATTAAATCAAAAAGATTATTAAATCAGCAGGAAAGGTCATGGAGTCGGTGTTTTGCGATGCTAAAGGCATTTGATTTATTAATTATCTTGAAAAGGGTAAAACAGTAACCCGGGAATATCATTTCAATCTTTTAACCAGATTAGGCGAAAAGTCCCGGTTTGCAGAAGAAAAAAAAAGCATCTTTCATCAGGACAATGCCCCCGCCCACAAAAGTGTTTTGGCAAAGGGAAAATTAAGGGATCTGCACTGTGAATTGTTGGAACATCCACTCTATTCCCAAGATTTGTCTCCCTCTAACTTCTAAAATCAGTGAGAATTTTCCGTATTAATCCATTGGCGTTTAGACTTTTTCCCTTTTAATGGTGGATTTTAAAGTTGGACGAGTACTACGTAGGTTGTGAACAAAGCTGGGGTTTTGCTTCCAAACTATTTGTGAAAGGTATTTGCCTTTCTTGGACAGACCTGGCATACTTCTTGGAAAACCATGGCTTAGATATGTGTTGGGAAATTTGAACAGAGTGAGGAATGAACGTTTCCATTCCAGTATGGATTATTTTTGTAACAATCAGATCAGATATCTGAATTTGAAGAATGAAACAGTAGTCAGACCATGGAAAGGAGGAGTAAATATCACCTAAATCCTGTAATGCCAGAGTATGAGAGGTTGTGAATGGATGAAGGAAAATTGTTATTCCTAGGCTTATAAAGATACTCCACGTGTAAAGTGTATGAGTTGTGCTGGCTTTTTGCCTGATTGCAAGAAAAATCTTAATTAAAAAAAAAAAAACTCTGTCACCGCCGTACGAAACCACCCACTTCATATTTAATTGAAAAGACCTGATAATTGCTCTTCGCGTCTCAAACGTGATTTCAAGAGAGATAGCTTTCTACTGAACTACTCTAATGTTTTTTTACTAAAGTTTTACTATAAGAGATACGAAATACAAATATCTTAACACTAAATGGCCGAACACAAATGCTCAACTTGCAAATATCCGGGGAATGTCTGCGTAAGATCTGGAAGGAAAAGGTGTGCTGCATGTTCTGCACTGTACACGATGTCGAGATGCCATACAGAACTGACAGACTTCTAACTTGGGATGGTAGTTAGATGCCCTATCAATTGTCGTTCTATCCGTGATCTTTCCCCCATTTCATGATAATGAAACCCAACCTTATGTCATTCGTAGACGGAAAGTTGATGGTGCTACCACAACAGGAAAACTCCTTAGGAGGCACCGACACTCGCTGATCATGACGAATGAGATCTGTCTACGCATGTTCAAGCATCATATGCGTCATTGAAAATATCAAAGTCAACTTTGAAAATACTGCAGCGATATCTGTCGGCACTAAAAATGTCCGCAGAAGTCGCTTGCCTTAGATTACTAAGGCATGCAACTCTCTGCTGAGGTGCTGAGCTGCTCCGCAGAGTTGCTCTGCCGCTCGGCAGAGCTGCTGCAAACAAACCACTCATTATCACCCTCAACGCCAATGGATGTTTGGTCTTGGTGATTGACACCGTTTATGACAGTAGATGATTGAAAGAGGGTTCTCTAGAGCGAGAAATCAAGCTTCTAAATGTTTCACTCTGATGGTTGTGTTTGGATCTGGAAATTATCCGAGGAACAGTTCGGGCAGGACTGCATCATTCGAACTGTCAATTTCGATGGGGACTGGATAATATTATTGGGATGTTTCAGTTGGATTGGGCTTGTTACATTAGTGGACGTGTCCAAATCCATGACGTCTGATGGCTATATGGACAACGACATGCTTCAGATGCTGTGGAAATACGTCCGCAGCTAGCTTTGCATGTTTCAGCACAAGAATACTCTATGCCATACCGCACCCCGTGTCCGAGACTGTTTTCCACAAAACAATATTCAGGTGTTAGACTGGCCGTCTAAGAGTTCATATCTCAACTGCATCGAACATCTTTGGAATGAATTAGAACTCAGAATTCTATTCATACCGTAGTGGTCTTCATCAGCATCTCCAAGGGGGCAGGTTTGCACGTGGAATGGAAGAAAGTCTTGTGGTGACGTATCATCCATTGCGGGTTGAGAACGTGTTGTTATAGCTCTTATCTAGGCCAAAGGTGGTTCTAATCGGTGCTCCGAAATATAATTAAAACATATTTTTTACCACAACTAGTTAACCGAATAGCTGTGTCTACATATTGCGTGTAGAGGGCTCTGCGGAAGCCATTGAAGTGCGAAAAATTTCATGTCCACAAACCATAGTTACTGAGCAGTCATGATACAGTGAATTGTGTGTGCTGAAAGAGACAATGGACAGTTTCGTAGAAACGTCAGAGGGTAGGAAACATTGCATTGTCCATAATGTTCAGGTACCACTCAGAGTTGAATGTTCGTGGAATTACAAACAGAGGTCCGAGGCCAAACCAGGAAATCAGGACGATACCATCACAATGCCACCTCCGAATTTTATAGTTGGGTTATGAAGTCTGGTAAGATACGTTCACTGGCATTTGTTACACCAACACCGGTCCATCTGCTCGTTAGAGGGTGTAAGCAAGATTCGCTGCATCATAACACATCTATAGCGCCCATAGCTTAGCCGGACGCTATTGCTGTGTTATGGACGGTATAGGCGAACCTCTTTGGTTAGAAAGACCTTTGTTCGATCCTGTCTAGGACGTGAGGTCTTTATCTGATCTTTTTCAACTAAAGGTGAGTTAGCTGGTCTCATAAGGAGGTAGAGGGTTCTTCTTTCCTCACAACAGGGAAACCTGCCTAGAACACACGGACATGTACAGTCATAAAATATATACAAATAATCCCTCATTAGGAGGGCTAAACCCTCCCACCAAAGGAAGGGGGAAAACAGGAGAACCCCACACGATAAATAAATAACACAGCTTCAGACCTTTCCACTGTACACCCTCTTTGCACCACTGAAGACTTCGCTCGATGATGGTTCGGGTCATGTGGGGCTTGCCTATTAAGGGCTGTGAGCTTGTCGAATATTTATATGAAGATTCATGTTCTGGTCGGTGCTCGAAACTGCTCATTCAACGTGTTTGCCAACGAATGGCAGTTTTTACATATAATTGTTCTTAGCACCCCAAGGTCACGTTCGGTGAGTGTGGTAGATCGTCTACTGCTGGCAACGATTGCAGTTGATTCCCAGTGCCTTCATCTCAGTATGGTGTCACTGACTGTTAAGTTGGGATCTCCCAATTTGTCAACAGTTTGCCGAACAGATAGGCCTGCAGCGTGGCATCCTATTACAACGTCTCTATCAAAGTACGTCAGTTCCCTTCTGGCAGCCATTTCAACTGAACACAGTTTCTGTGAATTTGGAGCGTCAAATTCCTCCTTTTTATACCGAACACGTGACTTATTATATGGCACGATGCACTGTGCACATGGGGTTGTACGTTGACTTCTTTCCTTCACCTTGAGACTGCGCAATATTTCAGACATAAATCACGAACTCGTCAAATTTGCATAATGTTCATCCACCTACAGCCTCGGAATAACGTTTTAGAATGAATGGTCGATGATTTCTATTCGTTGAAAAGTCATGGCGTTTTTTTAAAGAAACTTATTCCTCAGAGCAGGCATATTGTTTGAATATAAATGGTACTTCAATCACTCTAAACCTACATTTGCTTACTGTTAATGTAACTAACTTCATTTTTTCCCAATAATGTGGGAAAAAATGAAGGTAGTTATATTAACAATAATCTGTTGCTTTCCCCCTGTTGTCCTCTTAAGATCAGCAAATTGTGTAATAAAACCACGAGTTCGGTTGGAGACGAGAGGATGTATTGGTTTTCCTCAATTTCTAAACACATATACGCCGATTGTAAAATATACGCATGATGACCTAAATATCTTAATCTAGTGTTCAAAATCTGAAAATTTCAAAAGATATGGGTTTCCAAGAAGTATGTCAGGTCTGTCCAAGAAAGGCACATCCCTTTCACAAATAGTTTGAAAGCAAAACACCAGCTTTGTCCACAGCCTACACAATTTCTCGTCCCACTTAAAAAACCACCATTAAAAGCCTAACTCCGATGGGTTAATACGGATATTTCTCACTGATTGTGCCGTTGGCAGTCAAGCCTTCTGCTTTTTCTTCCCCCAAAAGTTGTTAAGAGTAACTTTTATGCATCTGTTCTACCTTCTCCATTTCACCCTAACAGTAGCATTGCAACATTACCTGACGATTAGTCTGAGGTCTTTAGGTGATGTACGAGGGTGGTTTTAAAAGTTCTCGGCATAACCATGATAAAAGGAATTTATATTATAATTTCAAACTTATTTTTATTTTTCAACATAATCTGCCTTAAGACAAAAAATTTATTCCAGCGATGCTCCAGTTCCATTACCTATAGCTGTAATGGAACTGGAGATCCATTACCTGCAGCTGTAATCACCTCTTGCTTGTGTATTTGATGCTATGTTTGTCGCTATTTGTGATTTCCAAAATTAGTCTTTCCACATGTTCGAAATGAGTTTGTTTGTCGATCACACTGTAATTGTCTTTGATAAATGCCACGATACCACCTCCTCGTTTGTTTGATCTGCATAAGTTGAAGGTTTGCTAATTATTAATGTTGTATGCGTAAATTTCTGTATCGTTTATTGCAACGTCTGTCAGTATTAGGGCATCTATGTTTGTCAAGGTGTAGTTGAGTAGTGTTATCAATGTAAGCCAGTGTTTCTTTATACTTGTTATGTTTGTGGTATGATAGTGAAGTCGGTATTGGTCTAAATTTTGTCTGTCCATTTCTTCAAAGAGTCAAAGACCCTTGAAGTTTATATTGTGTGACCGGATATGTTTGTCTAGATTTGAGATCTCCATTATATAGTTTTAAGTTGATTTTAAATCTTGTTCTTAAGGATGTGGAGAGTTAATGTTTTGTAATGGTAGGTTGTGTAGCTCGGATTCTCTTGCAATTGTAAAAAATCGAGTATTTTCATCCTGTCTCATAAATATCTGTGAATCCTTAGACCACAGAAATTTGTAGTTTTTCTCTGTTGTAATTTTCCTTGCTTGGTATAAAAGATTTTTAAAGTATGGAGTCCAGTGTTCAGATATAAATATTGGTGTTGGGAGTTTCTTGTCAGTTAGGATCGATGTTGCCAGCCATGTTTTCTTGCTTGCTACAAGAATCCAGTCTCTTAGACTTCTGCTGGCAAAACGAGATGATTGGTGGTCTTCGGTTAATAGAGGCGATATCTGTGACCGGAATGCCAATTTTGGTGCCGATCATTTGCACTATATTGTTTGTCTTTTCTTTTGGTATTCCCTCTGTTAAAAGTTTTTTTTCGTTCTTTTTGTAGTATGTGTTCGATTTTGTATTTCATGGTGCTTACGTCTTTCCGCAATTCTTCATTTTTTCGCTTAAGGTTTTCTTGTGTGTCTATCGCTACAGTCAATTTCGTCTTTATGTCTTGCATAGTTCCTAACATTCCTTCAAAGGTCACGTTATTAAACTGTACATTATGTTCATACTCCTCAAATTTTTGGTTAATTTGTTCAATGTGTGTATTTAGCAAGTCTTTAACCATGATTTTGAATGAATCAAAGTTTTCTGTAATTTTAGGATCAGGAAGGGGCATACCTTGATGTATGTCTTTACTTATGCTTGGTGTCTGTTCTTTGTTCTTCATTTTCTCACGGCATTGCAGACAGCGCTATTCAATCCGTTTCGCAGCTACTTTTACATTCCACGTGTTTTCTGAGATCCTAGACCTTTGGTAATGTTGTCTTCGTCCACATCCAGAGCAACGCGGGCCGACCTATTCGTCGCTTAATGGATTATTGCACTTGTTACAGCTCATTGTGATTGACCTCTGGGCTTTCTTCCCTTTAGCAACTGTAGTGCGACTTTTAAAATGGCAACGTCCTTTGTTCTTTGCTCGTTGGGGACAGCAATTCACTTCTGATTTTCAGCACACAAAATTTGGATATTACTTAGCCGATTTCTATGAATTGAACGTTCCTGACTTCAGCATGACAAATATAATTAAATAGCAGCACTTTCAAATTAAAAACCACTTTAAACCTATAAAAACAAGAGCAGCGATAACAGCGTGCGTGCATCCGTTTGCCTACACAACGCCCCTCTATCAATAATAATAATAATAATGACACTAATATATTATATGTCCTAGTGCTTAAGCTGGTATTGTTCCTGAAACATTACTTTTCATATCACGATTTGATATTCCTTCTCTTTCCCTTTATTTCCTCTTGTCAACCCCCTTTCGTCCTCTCGCACAGGTGCGCACTAGAATTACACGCAAAACATACTCCATAAGATTCTGCTTTGAAAACGCAGAAGGAAGATTATGTTCCTTAAATGGCAGTTGATTAATTCAGTACTTCCTTTATGGGCGCAGTTTTAACATCGCACAAGCTTCACTTGAATAGCAAGTCATTCCACTTTATGAGAAAGGTAGTTTAAATATGAGCAATTTTTAATAAATATTAACGGCAGAGACAAACAATGCTGCATATTTCATAAATGTAAAATAAAAATTAAAATGAAAAACCTTCTAATAATTAATAAACCATTGATAATCGGTTACGGGAGAAAATGCTACAAAACGGATTAGTACACTATTAAGTATTCAGTGAAGTATTTGACTGTTCAGTCGAATTTCTTTTTTATGGGAGAAAAAAATAAGAACCAAATACAAAAGAAATAAATCTTTATTTTAGAATTTATTTTATTTTCACAAAGATGAAAAAAGAAAGCTACAAAAAAGGTCACTTGGAAATCACTTTTAGCATTTTATAGCTATGGTTAACATTACACAGTAAAAATAATAAAGTATCATGCTATATATATAAAAAGGCAGAACGTCTATTTGTGTAGCAAAAACTGAAGCGAAATGTAAAATTGAATGAGGAAAAACAAAAAAGTGAACACGAACTAGGTGATCTGTGATTCTCACTGATCGCTTCATTTCGGCTTGAAAATGCAGTTAAACCAACAGTAAACAAAAAATAATATGCGTGTTTAAATTATATAACTGAAATGGGTTATGCACTGAATGCTATGGATCAATGCAAAAAATAATTTTAACAAAAACAAATAAATTTAAACATATCTTGAACTTAGCATCAGTAACATGTTCTTGAGTTTCATAGCTAAGAGTGAGATGATATTCTTTGGTGGTATACAAGACTTGATTTGTACAAAAATTCACTGGAACACGTGTTGCAGCGAAACGTTTTCTGCACGTCTTTGTGGATTTCCATGTGTCGTTTAAGGTTATGAGCGGTTGAGAAATCTTTCTGGCATACTTTGCAACGGAAAAGATCTTTCTTCACATGCAACTTCAAGTGCTGTCTGAGTCGGTCCTTCCTTGAGTATCTTCGAGGACAAATTTCACAGCTAAAGATCTTTCGCAATTTCTCTTGGGGGTCAGCTGATCTGCCTGGAGTTATTGGAAGTGCAGAATCGGAACCTAAAAGTTAAAAAAAAATCGTGAGGGCGAATAATTATTCGTCACGAAAACATTAATGTTGAATTACGATAAAGTTTCTTATTATCAAGTAAGTCTCCCTTTGTGTGATGAAACCAAATGTCGTTAACTGACCGACATATACCATGAACCTTTATTCTGTAAAGGAGTTGGCTAAGAAAATGATTTTTTAATATCGCTTTTCTTCAAAGAGACACTTCCTTGAGTTTTATAACTAACATTTAGACAATCTTTTTTTCATTCGGTTCTCATCATCATCATCATCATTAAAGATTCTAAAAGGCCGTTAAAGTGCCCATGATCTCCTATTCGGAGATTTCGCAACGATTATTCTAGGATCAAGTGGTTATCATACGCCTATAAGCTTGTATTTTGCTGGTCTGTTTACCTTATTGAGGGATAAAAATTACCAGTTTGCGGGGGACGGGGGAAATCCCCACCTCCTTCGACAATAACTAACTCGCCTTCCTGTTGAAAATCACAAATAATTGTTCCTTGAATCTTAGACGTGATTCAAACTTTAAGTCGTTCTGAACCAAGGTTATTGTCGAAAACGACTCGCTTACGTATTAGGGTTTCTACTGTGATAAAATCGACCTTCAATATAAGAGATTTCAAATTTGAAAAGATATTGGAAGAAGATTTAGTAAAATGCCCTGAGTTGATAGAGACTCATGCATTACACAACAAAGACAACGGGATGGTTATAGATGAACGTCTTCAATGATCATTTAACATTTCACTTAGAGAATGCAATATTGCCTGTTCATTTGCATACTAGTAAGAAATCAAGTATAAATATCACAAAGAAAATTTTGGACATTGATATGAAACGAACACTGGTTATGCTTATTTTCATTTCTGTTTCCGGGTTTTAAATTCTGATTCTCACCATTTGTGTTTCTTTGAAAGAAACAAAACACTCCTTACGTAGGTTAAATATGAAAACATCAAAAAGCATAAGATAACGCCTCAAATCTCTTATAGTTTTGACTGCGGTAAAAATGGAGCAGAATGCATTGCTCTGTGGTGTCTTGCTATGTCAATACGAAAGCTTAACTATTCTCTTTGTTAAGCACTAAGAGCTTTTCTTTTTTCTTAACATTTCTGGAGACCGTGAAGAAAAGTTGTGACACACTTGAGCAAAATGATATTTTTAGTCATGTCGGACGAATCCCACAAAGGCAATGAAATGTTTATTGAATCCAAATAAACCAACCAACTTCCTAACTTACCGTGAAGTGTCTTCTGACGGCGAACAAGATTACACTTGGCAGTATATTCTTTACAGCACGTGCTACATCGATGTTTCACGTACTTTCTCGTGTATTTTCTTGTGTGTCTTGAGGTTACCAGCAGTGGATAAATCTCTCCGGCAAACTTTGCAATCAAACACTTCTCTATCACTCTTATGCAGTTTTAAGTGTCTTACCAGATGGCTCTTTTGGCTGTAAAGTCGTTGACAGACATCACATCGATGCTTTGCCCAAGGCTTCTGTCGACGCTGCGCTACACTGTATTGCTTATTGGAGGAAACTGGACCAGCCGCTATAAATAAAACGAGGTTATATCAGCAAAACGAACATTGTCATAGAAGACATTTAAAAGTTCAAAATTAGATTCGTATGTGAATGAAATCTTACAAAAAGCGAAAAATATTAAATTCTTACAGAACTAAATTTACAAAAGTAAGTCAGAAGTAAATGGTACATTCTTACAAAATTTCATCAATGATTTTTGAGGCGAGTATTGAATGGAACTATTATTTAACCAATATTTCGCTGGATCTTTAATTGTTTGCAATATCTATGCTCATATATTTGAATAATGTAACCTGTCGAAAGAAAACAAATAGTTAATAAGATCCACATCCCTTTCTTACTGCAAAAGACAGCACATTTTTTTATAACAGTCCACAACTCCTCATCACTACACTATTCGTTCAAAGAACTGTCTTTATAATTTTTTCGTCACGTTTTTCCTAAAGTGGCTAAGCATCTAAGAACCGAGACTGTGAACTGGTAGGTGTAAGTGGTTCTGCACCAAAGGACAGTTGTATGAGGTTATGGTCTAAATTTTCGAGAGGAATACCGACAACCCACAGTATATCTGAAAGAGGATCATAAGAAGAGATAAAGTTAGTTGTTATTCTTTTAGAGATTGATGATCTGAGATAGGTCATTGTTGATGGAGAACACCTCAGCATCCCTACCTGCTTGATCGGTGAAACTGGAGAAGAGAATCCAATATAAGTTGTGGATATTGAAGTCCCTAAGAAGGATGAACTCACTATTCGGGTACTTAGGCTGCAAAACGTCAAGTTTTGGAGAGCTGAAGTGGAAGTCAGAGTGATTAACGGAGTTTGGAGATCGATAGAGGGAGGATATGAAAAGAGAAGGTTGATTTGGTAAAGAAATATTTAGCCAAAGCAGATAGTCAAACAGTGGGGATTCCAGGATTTGCGGTCTTTGACATGGATATTTTACAAGAATAATATAAGCATTAAATGGTACGGGGGTTACTAGAGAGTACACTTAAACAACGAATAAAACACCTTAAAAGTAAAAGACACGTAAAGTGATAACAACATAAATAAGCTTTATATCATTGTCCTCTCTCTCTCTCTCCAATATATATATATATATATATATATATATATATATATATATATATATATATATATATATATATATATATATATATATATATATATATATATATATATATATATATATATATATATATATATATATTGGAGATTATTTCTACATGAACAGTTATGCTTCAGCCTGAGATTTTCTCTGCAGAAATTCAAGTCCGTAGTTATTGTTTGCGGATACCTTGGTGGGGAGATCTGTGGTCGCTTCAAGAGTTATGTTTGTGGCTGGTGTGGTGTTTGCAGACCTAAACTCGACTAAAATCTGAATGGACATCTGAAAAAAAAAACGAGTAATATTATTAATCTTCTGCAATAACACGTGGTATAAAGAAAATGATCAAAGATGCCAATTTAGAAATGACTCAAAGGATGAAAATGTTTCTTAAAAAAATCTCCTACCTGAAGCACACAGTTTCTTTGATGATTCCTGGTGTAAACGAAGCGAAGGAGTTAATATGATCAGAATTATTTGATCAGTTTCTTGATAAAATGCAACACACTATTAAAACGAAAAGCCACTGTGGGTTTTACCTGTATCAAGAATTAGCATGGAACGTGTAATTTTAACTTCGCCAGTTTATTTACTTTAGCGCCATCTATTAAACTGTTTCCTTGTAGAAATTGATTCAAA
This sequence comes from Typopeltis vanoorti, assembly GCF_054136105.1. Lineage (NCBI taxonomy): Eukaryota > Metazoa > Arthropoda > Arachnida > Uropygi > Thelyphonidae > Typopeltis > Typopeltis vanoorti. Next base: position 161,621,587 of record NC_143550.1, read on the forward strand.
TTTATTGCAGAAAGCTTATTCTTCCTTCGCAATCAAAAGGTCTTTTACTATAACGGATCACTGGACAACAAGTTTGGTTTCATCACTGAACGAACATATTCCGTTCTATATCTTTTAAAAAAGATTTTTATTGTAATAATAGAGAACTGATCAAAATATTGGACAGAATTTTTCTGTAGGAAAGTTAGAGCACGAGGAAGACAATTACCATCATGCTTTGGGTGGAGATTATTTCTGCATGAATGTTTTTGAAAATGTAGTGCTTCCTAAACATATCTTGAATGAATAGTGACTTCGAGCAATATTTCTGTATGCAATTTAGTAAGTAGATGAAACTGAGAAACGTGATTACTAGGATCACGTGATAATTTATGATGAGAGGATATAGCAAACTGACATTAATACGAAATTATAAAAGTATTTGATCAGTAATTGGATTAAAAATGAAGAAGAATATTGGGATCAATGAAGAAACAATATTCTGGGTATGGTTAGAAATGATTGATTAGGAGCATATTTATTCCAGAGTTGTAAATCAGCTCGCTCCATCACATCTGAATCAAGTTGCAACGTTTCGAGTGCGCAGCGTCAGGATATGCTGAGAAATATCCCATTTGGCTACTACTTTCTGTTTCGCTCGCTGTTGTCTTTGACAATCTTTCGTATATTGGTGGAATCACCAATCAGAATTCATCACACACATCTCCGAGGAGGATGGAAGGATACGTTCATATACGTACTTCCGTCATTCTAAGATTTAGTAAATTTTAGTGATTATTTTTTTTTCAAAATTTGATTCGTTTTAAGCACAGCAGACTGTAAGAGGACAGCAAAGATTAGCAAATTAAATCGTTTTTCAAGGCTTTCTGTGGCTGGTTCCAGAGTTGTCCGATCGCTAGTATGGGTAAGTTATTCCTTCTCTCCGGAAAACCCGGATTTATAGCCAAGAAAATCAGTCGTAGAACGCACACTATTTCAGACAATAATACATAGTGTTAAGAGTCAGCGATCAGTGATGATAGCAGTTGTCTTGCAATATTCGCTCTGTCTCTCCCTCTCTTTCCTGGAAAGTCTTTATTGATTCATAACGTAAGCTACCTGTCAGTGGAGGTTTGCTGAATTTAATAATTTGTGGGCACTTCTGACGAGATATGTTCAAATATGTCTCGTCAGAAGCGCTCCCGTGTTCCACAGCTGTTTTGCCTGAGGAGGGCAGGTGATGTCTCTTTGATGACGTGTTCGTTGTCCATCAGTTGTTTTTGGTTGTGTATGGAGTGGTGTGAATAACAGAGAATGGAGCGAGCGAGAGAGAAAGCTACGTGTTCGGTGTCCCTCGTGGATGTTTCACCGGTTGTGTGTGAGGAGCGGGGATGTTTTTTGTATACCTGGGATGTTGGGAAAGAGCGATTGCTGGAAGGAAAGAGAGCGATGTGATCATTCTGTGCATCCCTGCAGGGTTGAGGGGTGTCCTGATCGTGTGAGGGGGAGACGACGTTTTATTATCCCTTAGCCTTGAGGGGTTTCCCTGTCACTGGAGAGTAGTGCGTCTATTTTGTGAGGTGGTGATGCATTTCTGTGCTCAGCTGAGATTTCCTGTGGTGGTGGAAGGAGATAAGTGTGCTTCACAATTTTATTTCTGTGCTTTCTTTATGTAGTGGTTGAATTTTGAGGGAAGTGTTCTAGTATTTTGTGTTTCTTGGAGGGACTGAGGGTATCTGTTGTTCTGTTTTATTTCTTGACAGTTTAGTGATTTTTAGTTTCCACATTAAAATTTGTTGGCTATTAAGGAATAAGTGCTTTCTTGTGTTGCCAAGAAAGTGTCTTTATCCTGTACGCATATGTTGTACTAGTGACTCAATCTGGAGTCTGAATTTTGGATTTCTTGAGGATTTAATGGTTTTTGTTAGTCTAGATTACTGGACTTGAACAAGACATGACAGCAGAGAAATACAGAACCATCTTCAAAGCATCCAGAGGAGAGGAAAACAAAAACAGAAATACGCAAACACGTAACCACCACATAAATTTCCTTCGCGTTCTTCAAACAGAATAAAAAAAGGACAAAGAAGAATAAGTGAATGTCCTGAAAGGAAATCTTAATAATCCATATAAAATCAAATAGTACGAGCTCCAGAAAGAAACACAGTCCTCTTCCAATGAGATTTGATTACGACTTCTGCCCATCCCCTGCATAACTTAGGAAACGATATCACCGATGATAACAAAAGGGAAATATTAAGATCTCCTCTCAACGTGAAAAACATCAGCCAAATCCTGCATTTTTTTTTTATCAACAAAAGTAACCTCCAATGTAGTGAAGTCTGATTTCCTGTAGAATTAACGAATTGACTATTGTAACATTGGTTATTATACCTAAACAAGGATGACACTGAGAAATACAGAAATAACTTCAACTTATCCATGGGAAAAAAGGTGCAGAATTAATTTCACGCAGTAGATAGAAAGTCAGCAAATATTCGAACTGTTTCCACCGTCGTTTCCGGTGTAGAGATTCCTAATTAATTAAACTAAATTAAAACTCAATTTAAGTTCAAAATCCCGATCATCAGCCATCGAACTTATCAACAATAAAACGACAAATTTTGTACCTCAGAAAATAAGACGAACGGACAGGATGAGATTCTACTATCAAACAGCAACACCGGAAATTAATGAATTCCCGGTGTTGCTAATCAAAAGGGTGACACAAGACCGAAAATATTTTTCCTATTGAAAGCATCTCTTGAGTGAACGGTTCACATCTGCTTGTTAGAAGAAAGATAAGAACACCGTACAATTGTCCACTACACGTCGGGAACCTTTCACGGCGGAGTCCAAAGCACTTGTAGGTGCTTTGGACTAATTAAAAAAATTCTAAAGACGTCCGCAGATTTATGCCAAAAGCTAACATAAAATCTTTATATTATATCTCAGAAAACACAAATGAATTGCACTCTTACTTTTCTCCACTACTTCGAATCCCCTTTGCACAGACGTATAAAGCAAACCGTGAAAGTGGTATAAAATCGGTTGCTATAGTAACATCATTACTTCTTGCACAATCTTTTCAACAATGCCGCATTTTGCTCAGTGGATAAACTTGGAGAGAGAGAGAGAGAGAACATAACTGCAACTGCATCGCTGTTTTAGTCTATTAGACGGTATAACTGACGCACTTAATATAAGACATCTAGTTTTTATTCCAATGATGATTATCCCTATTCTAATCTTATCATGCTCTTTTAAATGCTGCTATAACTGAGTGAGTAAGACTTCGCACCTCAAGTGCTAATAACTGTTAGCGATGACCTTTGGGTGCACATGATTCCACTACCGTGTCGGGACCAAGAAGATTCAAAAGGGCTTTTTAGCGGAATAAGTGAGCTGGTCTCATACGGAGGAGAAAGTTTTTATTTTATTTTATTTAACAGACCTAATACTCTAACCTCTTACTCTTAGTTGTTTTGCTGTAATTTCAAAACAACTCAATCCTTTCTCTCTCTCAATTATGTTTTTAACTTCTATAGTTCAACCCATCTTAATCTGTTCCGAATAATTACTGTACTGACCTGTGAGAGTCAGCGTGAACAGCGAAAAGAAATTCGGTCTGTAAATAAAAAGCATTCGTAAAAATTAATAACACCAACAATCACGTAACATATATCAGCGCGAGTAGCCAATGGAATTCGATTAATGCATATACCAGGGATTGGCTCTTTTCGGAGGGATAAATTTTGTATCCCTTTGGAATCTTGAAGTCTGCAGTTTTTCCCTTTTTTTCAGACATCACCCACAGCAAACTTCATTTCAAGCACAAAACACGACACACTTTAACATGATCTAATTATAACATTTTAGTCAGCGCGGTTAACCTAGTGGCTTTGCGCTTCGCAACCATATGCCTGGGGAAGGAGTGTCCTGGGTTCGATTCCCGTCGACGACGCGAGGAGCTTAAGGATCTTCCTCAGCCATAGTCAAGTTAGCCGGTCTTGGCCGTGGACAGCAGGTTTTTTCCACCAGTTTATGTGGGGTTTTTCATCCCGCAAGCAAGCAAACTGGTCCAGTGAACACACACGTATTACAGTCTGGAATACTGACCCAGCAATAGGTCTGATTCGTCAGCTATGCCGGTTCCGGAGCCAGAATAAAATTTGGGGGAGGGGGACTGAGATGGTGCCGTACCTCCCCGTAAAGGGGACTCACAGCCGTTTATCATCATAAATTATTATTATTATAACATTTTAAATAAACGGTTAGAAAAAGCTTAAAAACAACTTAAAAAAGGAACCTGAAAAACAAAGTCGTCCTGTGTGAGAAGCCGAAAACAGTTTAGTAAAAGAATAACGTAATCTGGAATAAAGCATTTCTGGTGTAAGTAAGAGATGATAATATTTTATGTGCCACCGATCCTTGAAAACGTGTAACCATCGAATGCATTAGTACCGTAGGCATTTTCACGGTTAACTAATACCGAAGACTCTCAAAAAACAGAATATGGAACTTTTTTTTCAATCCATTACAAGACTGCAGTAGGCTGAGCAGTGACATTAATCTCACATTGAACGACGAAAATCAACACTTCGTCACGCCGTTCACAAACGTCCATTCCACAGCGGAATTCAGCTTACAACTGTGGGACGTCATTCAACCAAGTGGATGTTTGACCTCAGGCAGCCCAAGACAACCCTCTATCACAACCATCAGTGAGGATGGCAAATGAATAACAATGTTCACTTTGTAATTCTGTAACCTTCCCCCCCCCCCTGTATTGATGACGTTCCGAACACTCCAGCAAATTCCATCAAGTGAATTTCGATCTTTTTTTTCCAATCAGCCTAATTTATTCTCGACGTTTCTTCATCGACTTCAACACCGCTTCAGCGAGGAAGGAAAGACTGAAGGATAAGAACTGACAAAGAATAATTTTAAATATATTCTTCATTTGTTCTTAAGTTTGTTGTTGTGTATGCATTGGTATTACATAAATTTAAACAACACGACTCAAAAAAAAAATTACAATATTGTAGGTTTTAACATAACGTTTAAGAAGGCTCCAGAGACTTTTCCGTGTTAATGGTTTTCTTTTACAAGAAACCGTTTCTCTTCCCTTCTTCTCTGACGAATTGCTTTCGAATCAAGATCATCTTTGCTGGAACCGGCGAATCTCTCTGAAGCGAAGTTTGCCAACGAAGGTCTTCTCTTCCATTTGATGATGGAAGATGACATGGTCTGAATTTGGCAGTCGTAGAGACCAAAAGGCTCGGTTTGGAAAAGCCGCTTGTTTCCTGCTTTGGTTCTTTTGAACTCTGTGTTGGAAGCATTGATGGTTTTTTTATAGGACTTGACTTGAGTATATAGTCTAGAGGAGGGCGGAGTTCTTGATTTGAGCCAGTTTTGATATGTTTGGTTTTTTTCATTTGTACAGCCTTGGTACATCTTTTGGAGAACCAGGGTTTAGTTAGGGAATAGTCAGAGTCGTGCGTGAAATGCGTATTTCCCTGCCACTGAGGATTACGTTGGTGTACATATTTGGGATGGAAGGTCTTAAGCAGTAGTCCAACCATTAGAATGAGGCATAGAAGTCGCGGAGGCTGTCCCACTTGGCACTGATATAATGCCAAACTACTCCTGAATGCCTGTGTAAGTTTTATTGCATGGGAGAGAAGATGAGCACTAGATTGTGTCAGAATTACCTAAGGGGCTCACTGCCTTCACTGTGTATTTGGAAGGAACGTTGTGAGAAAGAGATCTAGTGTGTTTGAGGATTTGTTCGGGTTATTTGGTATCCTGGTTGGTATCTGAACAAGCTGTGTAAGGTCGTTAGTGACGGCAAATATTTCAGCGTCTCTGCCTGCAAGGTTTGTTCAATTGACGGCCAGTGTTGCTGTGGACTAAAATCTCCTAGGAGGATGATTTCGCTATTGGGACAGTGGGACTGGAGGAAATCAATTTTAAGAAGAGGAAATGAAAGAGCTCAGAGTGGCTGTTTGCAATAGGGGAGCGATGAAGACAGCAAATGAATATCAATGAGTTCGGAAGGGATATTTTCATCCAAAGAAGGTAAAAGTTGGGCGATTCTAGTTTGGGTGCTCTCTGGCAAGGTATGTCAAAGCATATGTATGCACAGACGCCTTGGATCGAAAGGAGTTAAAGAGTGTGTAGTTTGGAAGGTTGAGATGAATACTGCTGGGGGAGGTGAGATTTGAGTTTCTGCCAGAGAGAGTAGGTGGGGTTTGGCAGACCGAAGATGGTAGTGGACTCTGTTAAGGTTGGCATTTAGGCCACGGGTGGTGATTAAGTGGATATGCAAGATTCCGTGTGGTATATATTTGACCGAAAGGGTCATTCTCATTTCCTAATCAGTGCCTGCATTCTGCTCTCCATGGTGGATACTACTTTATTGGAAATATAATAAAAGAAATAACTGTATAATTGTGTACTATCAGAATTTATAAGAACATGTTAGTTTAACTGGATAAAATACAGATCAAGAAAAGTATAAGAGTTATTGTTTTTATAAATATGTAAGAGAGGGTCAATACTATTTTTTTTTCTAAGGAACCGCCTATAAAAAAAAGAAAGAAAAAAAGGAAAAGAAAGAAAAGAAAAGAAAAAATCAGCAATGGAGGGCGTACTGTGCACTCATAACTTACATTTCAATAGTCGCATATCTTATTCATTGCTTACAAAGAAAGCATTAAGAAGGTTTTCAGTTTGTGTACTGTGGTAACCTTTCGTTGTTCACGTTAATCATGTATTAACATATAAAAAGCCACTTTATGTGCATACTCGTCAGTAGGACTGGGTTCCACAAAAAATAAAAATATAAATAAATAAAATCCTCTTGCGCATTTTATTTCCCAAGCGGAATAAGCTGATTTGCTTTTAACCCAATCTAACTTTATTAAGACAAGTCGGCAGCCAGTCTTCATCCTGCAAGCATTTAATGATACTGAGCCAGAACTCCCAATAATTTGAAGTTTTTTAGGAGAAGAATATGGAATACAACTGCCATCGTCTCGTGACCCTAAATTCTAACATTCGCATTATTGGCTTTAATTGTGGGAATTCCCTGTTCGATTTTCTTGAGGGGGGGGGGGGTAAAATTGCGATTTTCCCACAGGAAAAGGTTTTTTCCCGGCACCGAAATCGACTAACTCGGTCCAAGAAAGGTTTAGCAAAGTTCCCTTAGTCGGCAAATGGAATCGAAAATTAATGAAACCCCATTTTCAAAGGGCTACGTCATTCTGAAATGCTGATTTGGATTGTTTTAGAAAAACATAAACTGGGCAAATTTAGTGCAGAGATCAATTTGCACTTTCCGATTTGTTTCCTGAATAAAGTTTATTTGATTCCCCAAACAACAAGAGTGACGCTTATTGATCGAGTTTTCATTTCTACATTCAGGTTGGTAAACACAAATAAAATGCCAGTTGCCGCACGCATCCTGTATTGTTCTCTGTTTCAGAGCAAAGAAAACTTTTTCTTTTAATCCCAATGCACGTATTTTGCTTGGAAACATTCACTAATTCTTTATTTCCTAAAACGCATCTCAAATGAAAGTAAGCAAGCCGAGTACCGAGAAAGCAAATAAAATTGTCTGCTGCCTTCATCATACGATTTTAATAAGTAAGTGTTGTTTGATATTTCTGTTATGGTATCCGGAATTTCAGAAGAGAATTTACATTTTTAACAAGTAAGTAAATCAACATTTTCAGGCTGGGAGACATCCTTTAACCTTTTTTTGAATAGTGAAAAAACAATCAAAGAATAACTGGTTGAAATCTGTTGAATAAGTCCCCTGCAGTATTTTGCTTACTCTCACAAACCTGTACAATTCCTCTCGTATTTGGTCCAACTGTTACATTATGGATGGGTAGAGACAGAGAGACATCCCGAAACGAAGCAAACCACACGAGAACCCTGATACAATTCGGTTAAATGTGCACGGGAATCTGCGGAAGAGAGATGAAAACAAGAGAATTAAACACAATGTGAATTAAACGATTAGCGACTTGGTTTATGCAAACTATTTTAATAATAAATAATATTAACAGTAAACGATATTACTATTGAGTGCAATACAACCTTAGAACGAATGTGGAAGAATCCTTTTCAGTCTCCGCAACCAGTTTCATTTCTTAATACTTATATTTATTGCTAAAGCTTTGAACAGTTAATACCTTTGGAGCACATACTTATTATTATTACGATTATTTTTACCTGTTGTCTTCATGGAATCCAAAAACTCACTCTGGCAGGCCCTCAAACATCGTTCAAAATATACGAATCATCCCTCCTACAACGCACCCATAATTTCATCATCGGAGGCAAAAGGAGGAAGGAAGGAATAAAATTTGTTTTATACAGGGTGTCCCAAAATTCACGAAAGATTTAAATTTAACGCCATTTGTGCGGTAAAGTGTTGCCAACGAGAAAAAAAAGACAGTGTGACAGCTGATAGTTCAGGGTTATTAAAAATGACCACACACAGCGAAGAGAGTTCGTTGAATGGATTATGGAACAACAACAAGTGGATGCTTATTTTTCGAACAAAATCATCTTCAGCGATGAGGCTCATTTTCATCTTGATGGCTTCGTTAATCGACAAAATTGTCGCATTTGGGGTTCAGAAAATCCACGAGTGATCGTTGAGAAACAAATGCATCCACAACGTGTCACTGTTTGGTGCGGATTTTGGGCTAGAGGCATCATCGGTCCATTCTTCTTCGAAAATGCGGCTGGTAAGGCAATAACACTTAATGGTGCTCGCTATCGCGACATGCTAATCCAGTTTTTTGCCTAAATTGCAAGATATGGATGTGGACGACATGTGGTTTCAACAGGACGGTGCCACATGCCATACAGCCGGAGAAACAATTCAATTACTGCATGAGTCATTTCCTGGTCGTGTAATTTCCCGTTTTGGTGATCAGAATTGGCTGCCCAGATCATGTGACTTAACGCCGTTGGACCTTTTTTCTTTGGGGTTTTTTGAAGTCTAAGGTTTATGCCAATAAGCCCACGACCACCTACGCCTTGAAGGATGAAATTGAGCGCTGTATCAACGAAATTCAGCCACATTTATGCAAAACGGTCATGGAAAATTTCGACAAAAGAGTACGTATGTGCCAGCAAAGCCGTGGAGGCCATTTACCCGATATGCTATTCCATGCATAACCCTATACTGTATACTTTATGAATCAATAAGAAATTACAATTTTTAATTAAAAACCTGTGTTTTCTATCAAAATTACTTCTTGCGTGAATTTTGGGACACCCTGTACAATGCAATACAATACTTAATACAAATATATTTTTACAATGACAAATGTGTATAATCTCAAGAACGTAAGTTCGTCCGGGTTATAAAATGAATGACAAATACAGAAATCAATATACAATGCATAATAGCGCAGTGCACTAAAATGACCATAAATTATCTCCAAAAAAAAAAGCTAACCCTAATTCTAATGAGAAAATGAAGCTTCTAATGAGAAGAATTTAGGATTGCAATTAAATGTAATAACGAGAGAGAAAAATAGCTATTTGTGAAACTATAGATTAATGTTGTACAAAAGTAGTAATTACTCTGCGATTCGTGTTTTTAAGGATAGTCGATTCTTAATCTTCAATTGACAGCAAAGTTTGTCTTCAAAAGGAACAGTATATATATTGTATTTATAGATAAATCACCCTCAACACACAAGGAATTGTAGCGGTATTAATTCGCACACCTAAATACTAGAAGAAATACTTTATTTGGACAACTTTTAATATCATCCTTTACTTCAATGTATGATTGAATTAAGGTCACTAAGGTCAGCATTTAATATATTTCCAGGTATTTCAGCTAATATGTGCATTCACCGCTTCTTTCATTATTAAACAAAGAATATAATTGCGGCCCAAGCCTTCATAAAATTCCTTATAGAATTACATGTAAAGCTAGTTATAATTTTGAAAATATTCGGTGATTGCACGTACAGAGTTTGATTTATTGTGCGATTTTTGGGTAACAAATTTAACAAGCGGCAGAATAATCATCACATAAAAAATTATTAATACTGTATAAAAAAAAGCGTCACTTAAAAAATATCCTACCTGATGTACGCAAGTTTATCTCTCACACGTAAACAAAAACATTTATAAGCGATTTAAAAGCAACAACTTTCATTGCAAAACAACCATACGAAATCAAAGAATACATTATTAAATGCGTATCATTTACTTGTAAACCATTGCTCGCACGCCATTTGAGTATTTGAAGTGCCACCTGCCGGACTGGCTGATTCAATGTAAGTGTTAATAAAGTTCGTTGCAGGAGAGCAATTTAGATATGCAGATTTCATTAATTTCATTGCACTTTCGCTGAAGGAATCACACTGTAATCATTATTTTGATCATATTAACAAGACTTATACATCTGTATTCTTTCCTGAACGGTTTGAAAAATCAGGACTCGCATCCCGACTAAAACGTAAAAAAAAAAAAGAAAAAGAAAAACCACTAAGTGGACTCTTCTACTGAAGTCCTTATAGTGTCCAGCAGATTAAGAGTTATTCGATATTGCGATCACCAAATAGGGTTTGTTATACACATGGGTTGGAAAATAACAACATCCTGCTTATCTCCAATTCCTCCTCAAATATCTCCAGAATATCTAATTGAAATAGCTCAAACAACGTGAAAACTGGATTAAGATATTTAATTCATAGAAACCAATACATCCTTTCGTCTCCAACCGAACTCTTGGCTATATTACACAATTTGCTGATCTTAAGAAGACAACAGGAGAAAAACAACAGATTAACCTCACATTCTTGGTAAAAATTAAAGTTAGTTACATTAACAGTAAGGAAACGTAGGTTTGGGATGATTTGGAAGTACCATTTATATTCAAACAATATGCCTGCTCTCAGGAATAACGTTTTTATAAAAAAAAAACGCCTATGACTTTTCTAAGAATAGAAATCATCCACCACTCAGTCTAAAACTCTATTCCGAGACTGTAGGTGGATGAACATTATGCAAATTTGACGAGTTCGTAAATTATGCCTGAAATATTGCGCAGTCTCAAGGTGCTCAAATCTGTGATCCTATAATATATTTTTCGCCTTAAGAAAATTATTACATTTAATATATTAAAAATGCGATACAAACGAAATCCAAATATTATCATATTTTTCTTTTATTAACACAACCTATCAAGCCTACACTGCTTAGTAACGTCAACATACCCCTCCCAATGGGAAAAGTGCATTGTGCCATATAATAAGCCACGTGTTTGTAATTGGTATGGAAAGGAGGAACAAGACTCAAAATTCAAAAGATTGCGGATTTAAGTGGTGAATTGAGAGTGAATTTAATCAGTATTCGTATATTTCAGTTTTTCTTTTCGAGTTTGTGTGGTGCATTGAATGATCGAGGTAATGTTATTATCTGATGAGCAGTGCTGGTTACTTTAGGTAAATACTTTATTCCAGAAAACCGTAATTGCAACGAGGGCGATTGCTAGGTCTAACTTTGCTTCCGTCTTTAGAATCGCCATTGTTGGTTTATATACATATATTAGTAATAACAGATAATTAACTATTGATCCGCACCGATATGGAAAACGTCAAGGAGCAGATCCGGCTCCTTTATAAGGAACAGTCCCTAGGGTACTAAAGCTCATAATGGACAAGCTTGAATCCGACTGGCCAGGTTTTATTAAGCAATACATTCAAACTAATGACCAGGATGGAGAGGAGGAGGTAACACAAGAATTGATTACTCTTCTGCCACCAAAATCTCCCTGTCAAAACAACTCACATTGGAGCATTCCAACAAAAGACGCAGAACTACAGAGGACCGGATGGATGAAGACTCACCAACACCGGATGTCACGAGGAACACGGAAAATGTTTTCCCCCTGTTATATTAAGAGGCAAGGATAAAGGGACCACTGTCTCATCAGCCCTTAGGGCCCATAACATTTCATATTCCTGGGCCAAAAACCAAGACGAAGGAGTCAAAATCCAGCTAGTCTCAGTAAGTGACTACAGACAAATGAGAAAGCTAATGGATAACAAAAGTCTTCCTTACCACACATTTGCTTTATGTAGTGAAAAGAATTTGAAGGTGTCACCTCTGAAGAAATCACTGCTGACCTTATGAACCAGGGCCTGACCCCTGTCTAAGTGAGCAGGATGCTCAGGTCAGATAAACGACCTATGCACACTGGTGCTGGTAGAGATTGACAAGACACAGAAAAACATATATGAACTGACCGCTAACTGTGGCCTCAGAATTTCTACTGAGCCGCTATCATCTTTTATTCACCCTATCGGGTGCTCTCTATTCGATGTGTTTTTTACCCACGAACCCCATCGTTCATGCCCGTTGGGTGATCCTACACTCTCCCTAATCAGTTAGGTTAGCCCATTCAAGGTAGTCGCTCTGGCGTCACTTTCCGCGTGAGTACAACCTCCATCGCTACGCTCGACTCGTACAGATTATACACGATTATTCCGGATTACTACTTATCATCTTTCTGGAAATTTCGTAATGTACTAGACAGCTTAATAGGATTTATAAATAACTTAACAAATCCCTTACATAATTCTTACTTTTCTGACACAAAATTCTTTGCTTCTTATTTCACAATATATGTGCCATATATTGAAATTTATTTCAGGAATAAATTTCAATATATGGCACATATGGACTACACGTTATCACATAACATAGAAAATTTTTCATAATTATTAGCTGATCTGCAGGTATCTCCTTAATTAGTAATATTTATCATGTTAAATCCTGAATAAAGAATTTACTTGTAAAGTTCTCCCAGGATTTAACACTGACTTGGACTCCATTCTCGGCTCCACAGATTCCATGATCATGGCTGAAAATTTTAATGGCAAGCATTCAGCTTGGCACAGCTCCACAATAAAAATTCTATTGTCATAGCCGGACCCACAGAACCCACCCATCACAGCCCAGCTGGAAGCTCGGATGTACTTGACATAGTCATCCTCAGAAACATTAGATACCAGTATCAGCTGGAAACATTAAATGAGCTGTCTTCCGCCCACAACCCCATTCTGCTTAAGCTCAGTACACAAGAACAATTCTCTCTTCCGCACTCTTTTATATCTTGGGACAAGCTCTCCAGAATTCTTCCACAGCATATTGGCCCAGTACATGTTATTCACAATAAAGAGGAGATAGACTCAGCTGTAAACAACCTAACCAGTCACATCAAAAAAGCAATAAAGTCAGTCACCCATACTACAGTCTTTCACCCTAGCAGTTGGATCCCTGAGGAAATTATGGATCCAATTAAATTGAAAAACAAAGCCAGAAAGAGATACCATAACACGAGATCAAACAACTCTGAATAATCTAAACAGAGAAGTCCACGAAGCGCTGAAAAACATCGAAACCAAGATTGGGAAACCAAACTGAAGAAATAAAACCCACAAGACAACTCCATATGGAAATTCTTAAGAATCCTTAGCACTAAAAGGCAACTTATACCTCCAATTCAGACCACAAAGGGAATAGCCCACACTGACAAAGAAAAATCAGAAGCGCTAGTTGACAGCTTGTAAACACAATGTAATCCCTCTTATGAAAATCTGAACATCAGTCTTATCTATAAGATTCACTGCCGAGTCGAGCAGATCATAACACAAAAGGATAACTCAGAACCTATCACACCTACTTCTCCAGCAGAAGTTTTAAATATCATAACCCATTTGAACAACAATAAGGCTCCAGGTTCAGGCGGAATCACAAAGAGAATAATCAAAGTACTCATTAAATGGATAAGAATCCTATATTGTTATATAGCCAGTAAGTGAAACTCAAGATCGAGAACTACGATCTAAGAGTTTCAATGTCGAAAAACTATCGGCGAAGGCAATTCGAAGCAAAGGTGGAGCAAGATCCCTCACTATTCTTGATATTCTCTCATAATGTAAAACACAGCTCCTAGGAGATGTAATACTGTCATTACATTATGAGGAGAGGTCACTACCCAGACCGGTTTCAACCTTTTTTGAGGTCTCATCAGTGAGTAGCTAGACCTGGAAAATATTTTCAAGGTCTAGCTACTTTCTACTACTACTTAAGACAGATTCATGCAAGTCAAAATAAATGAAATTGTATCAACCAGAAGCAAGATTCTGGCAGATGTGTCGCAGGTCTCACTTCTGGTCACCCTGCAATTTTCTATCTACACAGCTGATATCCCTCAAAATCCAAGATCAACAATCACAGTGTTATATGCAGATGCTGCTGCTTTATTAATATGATCTCTCAGCCCCAAACTAGCTATCAGAAGACTCTGAAACAGCAGTCATACATTGGAGAAGTGGCTGATGGACTGAAGGATCCAAGCAAACCCACAGAAGAGTTCAGCCATACTATTCACTAAAAGAGAAGTCTCAGACCAAGGAAGACATACACCTGCCAGGAGTCAAGATTCCATGGTAGAGCGAAGTCAAATATCTCGGTGTGATGCTTGACAAAAAACTTTCATTTATCAGTCATATAATACACATAAGCTCGAAGACATCCAAAGTAATCGCTCAGCTCTACCCCATGATCAACAAAAGAAGCAAACTGGATAATCGGAACAAACTACTCATATACAGGATGGTAATACGCCCAGTCATTACTTAAGCATCTTCTGCATGGAGCCATACCTCGGACACAAACATTCAAAATCTGCAGAGGATACAGAACAAATGCCTGAGAATTATTCTGGATGCCCCATGGTTCATTAGAAACTCCTAGATTTACAGAGAAATCAACATTCCCTACATCACATCCCTCCTTTATGATCTAGCAGAAACGTTCTTCATCAAGGCAAGTAATCATCCAACCCCGCTGATCAAGCAAGCTTCAGATTACAATGAAACAGAATTCTACAATTACAAAAGACCCAAGTCAATTCTATGCTCAGCTGAACACAGCTAACTGCCCTTCCAGGACAAGCTTAAAGCTCAATAACTCTCCACTCAAAGAACTTCCCTCTCAGACAAAGGGGAATAGGAAAAGCATTTATGCTTCACCCATCAAATCAGTAATGTTCTGTGTTCTGTGTCTGGAAATTCACTGCAGCTCTGTCCGGGTGAAATGGCTCCAAGATGAAAACTGACGTACTTTGAAAGAGATGTTGTGATAGGGTGCCATGTTTCAGGCTTATCTGTTCGGCAAACTGTTGAAAATTAGGCGATTCTAGCTTAACAGTCAATGACACCATCTGAGATCAAGGCACTGGGAATCAACTGCAATTGTTACCAGCAGTAGACGATCTACCACACTCACCAAACGTGACCGTAGGCTGCTAAGAACAATTATATGTAAAAACTGCCATTCTTTGGCAAACACGTTGAATGAGCAGTTCCAAGCATCGACCAGAAGATGAATCTGCATAGAAATATTCGACAAGCTCACAGCCCGTAATAGGCAAGCCCCACATGACCCGAACCATCATCGAGCGAAGTCTTCAGTGGTGCAATGAAGGCGTACAGTGGAAAGGTCTAAAGCTGTCTTATTTATTTATCGTATGGGGTTCTCCCCCTCCCTTTGGTGGGAGGGTTTAGCTCTCCTAATGAGGGATTAGGTGTATATATTTTATGAGTGTAAATCCCTGTGTGTTCTGGGCCAGTTTCCCTGTTGTGAGGAACGAAGAACCCGAGATTCAGGGTGAAAATACCCTCTACCTCCTTATGAGACCGACTAACTCATTTTTGGTTGAAAGAGGTCAGATAAAGACCTCACGTTCTAGACAGGAATCGATTAAGTATTGAAATTTCGCATAACGACCAGCGCTCACACTGGCTGTACTGAGCATATTCGTTTACAGTTTCAATTTGTAATTAAGCTTGATTTAATGTATCGTGTGAGTGAATCTAAAAACTGTTTTCATTCGAGTTTTTTTTTTTTTTGATATTTAAAATGGCTCCCACATGATAGAAGATGGCTTGCTATTCAGGTTAAACTTGAAAGTTAAAAGTTTGCAAAAAAGAAAGCACTAATTTAAACAACTGTCATTTCTGGAACAGGATAGTTCTTCTCTATTGGATTATACTTTCTATGAGTATGCCGAAGGAAAGAGGAAAAGGAGTGCGAGAGAAAGAGAGTGACAAAACGATAACCTAATCAAGAGATAGGAAGTAATGCTTTAAAGAAATTAACAGTTAATTTCAAAGGCATTGCTCATAAAAAATTAAAAAAAAAGATTTTAACACACATTTGAAATGTTAAATATGAAGGAATTGCTTCAAGCCTAAAAAGGAAAATCTCAATTGAAGGATCGATTTTATTTTGCTTGACTCTCTCAGAACTGGTCACAAGTTCGGTGGAAACAAGTGGATGTGCCACTTAACTAATGGCCCCTCTCCCTCCTGACTCTTAAGGTAAACTTTCATAAAGTTGTATTTAAGCTATCATCTAAACGTACTATTTCAACAGTTCGCAGGGAACAGTTAATATATCTTCCAGGTATGCTAATTGACTGAGTCATTTCCAATTATGTAAATGTGTTTTCAGTTCAAAATTTTCATCAAGAAAAACTTGTTCTTTTAGAAGTTCAAATAAAAGAGTAAAGAGTTTTCCACGAGAACGCCAACGAACATCGGTATGTATTATTTTCTTCATATTTTCATTTCAAGCGTTGGTTTATCTGTTGTACATCTGATGTTTCTATTTTTTTTTCCAAATGTGCACATTAATATTGGTCGGGGTGTTGATTGAAACATTCGTATTTTTATTTCATTTGATAGATCATTATTTGTATATTGTTTAATATAAACTTCCAGGCATTTTGCTCGCTTCAAAGATTTCTCTTACATCATCTAACAGACTCCCATTCCTAGGTATTAAATTAAATTAACTCTTCTGATATTTTTTTTTCTTGTTTTCCAGTTCACGTCTTATCGGATAACTATGTTCTAGCACTGAATACCCTATTAACAGGTCCTGTACGAGGAACTCTGTGTTTTTAAACTCGGCAGTTTCCAGGAAAAAAAAACGGATAACTGACTCATATATTTTAAAAATTTAGCTCCATATCACATGTTCTCTTAGTGAGATCGTAGCTTATTCGAAGTCAAAACAATGAAATTGTGCGATGGAATCTTATAGATTCGAGTCACTAATAAAAGTTCATTTCGTAGTCACTCGAAATTTCAATATTTGCCAGGTGGGTCCGACATTACCGATCATTTGCGACGTAGTTCACTATTTTATTATTATTTTTTTTTTTTAATTCCAGAAGCGAACTCATTTTAATTCCACAACTCTTAGACATTCTTCCACGTCTTTTAGATATTCACTAGTTTCTGGCAGTGAGAATGATGCATGGAGGTCAAAGAGCAGAATTCCAGAACGGAGCATCATCCAGGATTTATTTATAAACTAGGGGGATACGCCACCTTAGCGCCCAACTCCCTCGTGTTCCAGACTGGTAGGCCGGTTCTCCTTGAATTCTGATGACTCGAATTTTGAAGACGTGAAACTCAGGGTAGCCCCTGTTTCAAAACGTTTCAAAAAACGTGACATAAAAAGGCTTATCATTGTATATATATATAAAAGGTAGATAAGATATTCAGCATTTCCATTATGGACCTCTGAATAACTAGATCAGTATAGCAATTTACGGAAAATGAAAATTTAAAATTCTTATACATCTTAGTAGAGGGTTGTTTCGCTCTGAAACTCGAGTTTTTCATCCCTCAAAACAGGCTAACTGGCGACACGTCGACACTCATAAAATACTTAGTGGGCAAGAAAGGCAACGGGAAACCATCTTGTTCTATAATTACTTTCCTAGTTAAGTAGCAAACTGCTGTCCTACCAACGAACAGGTTGATAAGGCGTAAATACACGCAAATAAGATACTCGACATGTCCATTAGGGCCCTCTAAATAATTACTTGAGTAAAGAATTTTGCACAAATGAATATTTAAAACTAATTGTCTGGGAAAACAAAATAAATTTCTCATGAGATAAAGAGGATAATAAAATAGATTTTGCAAAAAATAAAATAGATTTTCACTGTCTAAAATTATATAAAACAGAAAATTGATTAAAATACTGACTGGAGAACACTCTAAAGCCTTTCACTTCTACCGAAATAATAACAGTTATTGTATTTCAAGTAAGTTATATTTCTATGAAACAAGTTTATTTTTAATCATATACAATCCACACCGTCTTGCCTGACGATAAGTGTTCCTAAATCTTCGCTGACCACGTCCTTTCATATTACATTTTCAGAAGAATTCTGTTAAATAATTCGAAAACCCGATTCTTCAGTTGAAACGCATTTCGCATAGGTAGAGTATGGATCACAGCACTGGAGGTTGTCGTGTGATAGACAAAATTCATTCACCACTTCGAGATATTCACAAAATATCAAGAGCAGAGATAACTACTCAGCCCCCTCCTCCCTCTAGTTTATCCTTATCCGTATTCTTTTATATCTTGTTTATTCATAAACTACAAGATCTTCAACAGAAAGATCTTGTAGTTTGTAAAATAAACTCCTTGTCAAGTCGCCAACTTTATTAAACTGGATTTGTAAACTTCATTAAACATTCTGAAATTGGCGAAACTTTGTTTTCAAAACAGATACTCTTCAGAAGGCAATTGTCTGTGAACAGGTTTTCACTAACTTTTTGTTGCTATATTAAGCCTTTAATCCATCATAAAGCGCCTTCTTACATAATAACGTATTGAGTATGAATACGATATATTGAATAACGTTGTAGTCAATCATAAGACAGAGATTCCAAATTGCTATTGCCAGGAAATTCTGACACTCACAAAGAGGTTAAAAATACTAATTTACAGTCAATAACTTCACAATTAAAAATATTTAAAATGGCGATTAACAATATTACTATTAAATTCATTTCTGCGAATATTATGTGATTATTAAAATCACTTATGCAACTTATCTTTGTTTGCTTACTATTTTCTTACTATGAATTTTATCTTTGTTCTTATGTTACAGGAAAATAAGAAAGAAATTAATTTTTTATTTCAAATTTTATTTTATTTATGTTATTACAGCACACATTACAGAACTCTTCACTGTAAATTCTCTTCATTGTTGAAAATATTGGATGAATAAAAAAAGTGTTAAAACAAACTTTGCAACTACTTTAAAAATAATATTCTCATCTAAAAAATTAATGAATTATTGTCTAAATAAGAAAGATATTAAAACTTAAGAATAACAAAAGAGAATAAACTAGTCACGTAACAAACTTGTTAAAAGTGATCTAAACTGCTAAATAGAATACAATGAAAATATTTTATATCAAAATTGCTAAAATGACTTCAATCTCAATATTTCCGCTTTAAATATTTTAAAGGATAAAATATTTTAAGAAAATAAAAAGGCAATTTTGTTTATACAAAAAACAATTTTTGCAACTTTTTGCAACCACTTTTAGGGATAATAGCACACATTATTACAGAACTCCTGACTGTAAAACTTCCCATTCACAACCCTAAAAACAAAACAATAAAAATTAAAATAAGAATCCGTAATTTGAATACATTCCTTTCCCACTTAACGGTGGGAGAATATTTTTTGGTGTTGGACAAGATTGCCTTTACGTGTGAATTTGTGCCAACAAATGCCACATTGGAAAGTTTCTCGCACCTCCTGGTGTACACTCAAGTGCATTTTAAGGTTTCCTGCACTGGACAAGTTTTTCTGGCAAACTTCGCACTGGAAATGCTCTTTATTCACGTGCACTTTCAAATGGTCGCTAAAATATCCTTCGGAATACTGGCGGGAACAGATTTCGCATGTGTATTTCTTCCTTTTTTTCTGTTGGCCAGTTGGCTTCTGAGGAATCTTTCGAGACACAAAACGAGAGCCTAAAAAAAGTAAACACAATTCTGTTACATGTTTTGTAGAAAAAGTCTAAATGGATAAATATATTAAGACGGAGAAGGAAGCATTCTTGTAAACAATTAATCCAAAATGTAGTGGTATTGAAAAGAAACAAGTGTGCTCTATGCACGAAGGTAAAAAAGACTATTTAACAGTTATATTTAGTTATACTTTGGTGATGTTGGTTTGCTGTTTGCTGATAATATTCGATGCTTATTTCGGATTATTCAGAAAGAGAAAAAATATCATCTTTGAATGAATAAACACTGTGATGCCTTTAATTCCCAAAGAAAGTGAATGGAGTCTTTTTAGCTCTAACTTCGGAGGCTTTTCCGGACTGTCGTGTGCGGTTGCACGTGCAAGCGAACAGGTAACTAAGACGTCTCTATGGCAATCTTTGTAATAAGACTTATTTTGTCTAGCGTTTTGCAAAACAGGATTTTTTGTGGAAAGTTGATAGTAGACTTTCCATTGATTCCTTTCTAAGGATTCTATCAGTGTGATGAGCAGGATTCCTTTCTTATTTCTTTTTATTACAGAAAACGAAGTGAGAAAATCTACAAATAAAACGTATTTACATGTAAACCGAAAATTATTTTAGAGAATGTCTCATAAAAAATTTTCAAAATTAAACCAACAGATAAAAAGTAATAAAAACCTTAACGATAAATGATCAAGCAGTTACAAAAATAAAATAAAAAAAATAGCAATTCTTGGAATTCTGAGCCATCCATTTATTTGAAACGGAGACCAGTGCGTGATATTTAATTATAAATACTACTCAGTGGTATCACACAGTCTATAACAACATGTGATTAAACATAATGCAATTTCATTGTGCGTGCGTGTGAAGAGTCAAGACAGTGTCTTGATAGTACCTTTCCATACAGATTGGCTATTTATAAAGTATCTTGTATAATCAAATTTATATTGCTCAAAGTGATCAACAGAATGCACAAAATAATAGCGTAATTTACAACCGTAATCGTAACCCATTCAACGAAACTGCCACATCTCATCTAATTCGAATCATGTTGGTGTCAAATCCAACGAGGAAATATCTCTTTCTCTCTCTCATCACCTCTAGTTGTTGGGTGAAGTTGTACGGGGTTAGTTTACGTCGATGACACCTCTTAATGACAACTTCAACTTGACGTTTGACTCGTATGACCTCTGTCGGCATAACACGTCCTGGTAAATAAATTCATAGCATCAGCATCTGAAAGAGAAAAATCGCTGATTTAAATGTCCTATGAAGAACCGATAATTAGCTGAAAAGAATCCAGTGCAAAGAATGATATGTAAAACGGTCTCCTTACCTTGAGCGTGATTCCTAAACTGTTTACCAAACTGTTGTTACTGGTATATCTTTCTGACACCAGAAAGCATTTTTTTTCTGCCAACAAACAGATGAATTTCTGAGGGAATATTTGCCAACTCTTCCAATTTGAAATGGTCCCGTTCACTCAAAATATTTTAGAAAACAAGAAATATACAAGCCGATCTCAGTACTATTTTATTATTTTAGTTAATGAGAAATATCTTGTGAAATACAATTAAAAGTTAGATATTTTTAACAAATAAACTCAGCATATTTAGTTAAGTAGTTAGGTTTCTCTGGAAAGAGCAAATTATGTAACTGTGTAGCCGGCATTTTTACCACATGAAACAACTGGTAATAATAGCTACAAATGACCACAGTAAATTATTTGAAAACAAGAATAGCAAATAGTTTTCTGTGATGTGTGTAACCCTTTTTTTTTTTCTTTTATTAACTTTTATCTTCTGGTGAACTAAGACACAAATTTCAGGAATCAGGCGAGCGTTTTAAACGAACAAATTCATTACCAGTGATAAATATACCGGCAATGCCATCACGTTATGAATACAGAATATTTTTATTTCTGAGATCTATATTTTTCAAATAAACAACAAACTGACACTGCTGAAATTGATTTTATAGTCGAATGGCATCTTATAGGTTTGAAAAAGGTATCAGAAGTGGTTTTCTGATTAATACACGTTATTTATCGCTTTATATATTTTAAAACATAGCACCTGTTTTTTAAAAGGATTTGAACTCTAAAATATATCTAGTTTATAATTTGTCACAAAATTACAGAAATACAAATAAATGTAGTGAGTAAATCTCATTATGCAATAAAAATAATTTTCGAAAACTGCGTTGATTTTCAGTATTATTATTATTTGCCTAACGAACATGCAGTGATTAATATGCTTCAGCGTTTTCAGAGAGTGAGGTTATAGTCCAACACACGCACACAGTGGCGAGATAGTACTGTATTATATGCAGAAGCAAAACCAAATTGACGTACACAAAGGAATCATAAAACATTTCAAAGCAGGTTGATATCGTATTGAAAATAAGTGACTAAATTTTGAGTTCAACGTACGGAGAAAATTTGAAAAAAATTTAGTGAGTATGAAGAATTTTATTGGAATCAACAAATTATTGTTCTTAAAATGGTCAAGGATATCAAGACCGGTCATCGTAATTTAACACATTTGTAAAATTAAACTTGGTAAAGAAAATGAAGAACATCGTACGTAGATGAACATTTTAAAATTAGAAATGTTGCAACTAGAGCAGGAAATCTTAACACTTACCGATCCCTCCGCCTCACCACACATTTTATTCAAGGCAAGCAATGCAATTAGAATATTTCAAAACAATAAATATGCAATTCTAACCCTGATTTAGGGAACCAGTCGTGAGTAGAATGGCGGTTGCTGCCGAAAGGGAATGAACAATAAATGCACAAAACTGAATCCGATAATGAAATGATTTTTAAAGCGTCGCCAAGCTTACAACTAACCAGTAAAAAAATACAGCTGAGTAAAAGAAAATAATGCCTCCCCAACAAACAAACAAAGTTTCACTAGATCAAGGCATATGAAATTGAAACAAATTATCAAATGCGAAACGTAATCCGAAATATCTTCTGCTATTGCAGACCGAGCTTTGTTACAGATTCCTTCAAGCACGTGCTACCATAAAATGTTTTCCCGCACTTCCTCGTGTGTTTTCTTGAGATGTACTGAGAGTTCGGCAAGATGAAAGACGCGCTGACAAACTTCCCTAGGGAACATTTCTCGGATATTCTTATGCAAGTTCAAGTGTTCTCTGAGTTTGCATTTTCTTGTGTCAAGTTGTTGGCTGGCATTAATCAAGAACCCTTTGTGGGCAATGAAGGAGGTTGCCATTGTTTCTTGGAGGGGAATACTTCGAGAACATAAAAACATAACACGACTACGTTAATGTTATCCAATGGGGATCTTCCCAAAAAAACTAAGTTTTTTGGGTAGATTTAAGTACAGAACTTAGTTTTGAAAAGTTACAAATCAAAGAAAGTTCTTTGCAATAGTTTTAGAAATAATGAGCTGAACATGATTTAATCAGAGATGACGATCTGACATTTGGTAGCATTTCAGCAAATCTCACTTTTGTGGATACATTCCAACTACATTTCAGTTCTCTTTCGCACTACCAGACAGCAACTGCTTTACATGGAAAGATGCTTTTTGCTTTCTAGTTCTTGTTCATAACAATCTTCAATAAGAAAAATCAAACAATTTCTTCCTGTTGGCTGAACAAAATGAAAAATATTAAAAACATACCATAATCATCATCAACCGTGTTCTTATTAATTTATCTCACGGTTTTCAAATGATCTTAATTAATCATTAAACTATTTCGCACCGACTTGAAAACCCAAACGGGTTTATTTAATAATATGGTGATTGAAAGTTAATTCAGGATTTATAAATATAAGAATTCAATTGATCTTCATTATAAGTAATGAATTACAGATTTCTCCTCGATTTCCCTCATAAAAATGAAAGAAAACAAAAAGAAATTTCATTTGTGAGAAAGAATATTTATTACATTTATTACACTTTCTTTTGAAAGTGCAGTTGAATCACGAAGCATCGTATACCATCTCATTTGTATATAAGAAACTTCTGCTTCCATTACCTTCATGTAGCGCTAGACAAAAACTTTCTGTTGCTAGTAAAGATCATCGAGAAGATGTTTATTCCTTTATGTGTGATATATATATATATATATATATATATATATATATATATATAATTTTCAAATTTTCAAATTTGCGTTTTCAAATAAATTGAGATTTATTTGAAAACGCAACATGTTTAATCGAGATTGACTTCATCAGGCATTAAGAACATAGAAAGATATTAAAAGACATTGAAACAAACATTGAGACACTCTAAAGCTATACAATTATAAAGTTATAATATTCGACTGATTATAATATATATATATACTGTATATTACGTCATGGAAGGAATATACTCCACGAGTCCAGGGGGGCTGGGCTGGACGTGAGGACATATATATATATATATATATATATATATATATATATATATATATATATATATATATATATATATACAATGTACTCACTGAGTGACACATCAACGTCCAGCCCAGACCCCCTGTCTGGGCTGGACTGGGTCTGGGCTGGACGTTGATGTGTCACTCAGTGAGTACATTGTATATATATATATATATATATATATATATATATATATATGTCCTCACGTCCAGCCCAGCCCCCCTGGACTCGTGGAGTATATTCCTTCCATGATAAGCACCCATTAAGAAGGGAGTTTTAACCATAATTGTGTTTTCACGGATTCCTCAGTATCTCTTAGGCCAGATGCTTAAAAACATAATTCAGGATTTTGCCGAAATCAGCCCCCTACAGGGGCAAATCTAGATTCGAGAATGAATTATGGAATCCTTCGTATCTCCTTCGAATAAAATATAGCAATTTTTTACTCCCTTTAGGGATGAAAATTTAAAAATAAAACGTTAAAACACTTTTCAAAGATTTTAAAAAGATATGTATTTGTTGAATTATAACCTTTTTTTTTTCGCATATACGTATCTTTTTAAAATCTTTGAAAAGTGTTTTAACGTTTCATTTTTAAATTTTCATCCCTAAAGGGAGGAGCAAAAAATTGGTATATTTTATTCGAAAGAAGTCGTTTCTTCGGTTGTCCCCTAATAGCTTTTTTGTCGACTTATCTATATCTTTATAAAAATGAAACAACGATGCTAAGAAACTTTAAAAAAACAATAAAACTGACTTAAGAAAGAAAAAAAAAAGACAAAACGCATTAAAGAGTGAAAAATAATCCTTTGTTAAATATATGAATTTAAACATTTTGGAGTAGGCGCCAAATTTAACGCATATAAATTAACTCTAAACAAAGTATAGTTCAAGCTATACGTACTTAAACTTAAAAAAAGTATGTGTATTGTAGGCTACGTATCATTACTTCATCATACATTCAGTAATAAGAAATACGAGAAGGGTCTGAAAAGTTCTCGGCCTCGACCATAGATGGCAACACTATCGGCAAGATTTTTTTTTTATGTTCGTACATCTATCATAAGCATTTAGTAATATTCGACAACAAGTAAATAAGTTATCGTGTAATTAAATCACGCCAAAGTGCATAACTTTACACTTACTAACATTAAACTAATAGTCATTTTCGTTTGCCCAGATTTCCAGTCTATTCAAATCATTTTGTAATTGCCAAATATCAGTAGTATCCCTGATTGCCCTGCCATCAGGGATGCTACTGATGTTCTTCGCATCATCAGCAAATAATCGCAAATCTGATGACAGACCTTGATGTCATTAATGTATAGATTGAACAATAATGGCCCAAGGACTGAACCATGAGATACACCAATGGTTACGTTAAGCCTGGCAGATTCACACCCACTGTATACCACGTTTTGATATCTGTCTGTCAACCAACCCCTGATCGAAGTCAATAGTTTATTCCAATCCAATATTCTCCAGTTTACGGAACAGTCTATTGTGTAGTATCCTATCAAATGCCTTAGAAAAATCCAACATTATCATAGTATATCCATTCCCTTTATCCAACTCGGCTGTAACATTGTTATGAAATATGAGCAAATTGCTAAAACATGACCTTCCTTTAGTAAACCCAAGTTGTTCCCTGCAGAGTATAGAATGCTTGTCTACCCATTTCTGTATGCGAGATCTTACCAACTTCTCTAAAATCTTTACCACACCCGAGATACTAATAGGTCGGTAATTAGACTCATCAGTTTTTGCACCATCCTTGTGCAACGGAACTATCGTACATTCCTTCCATTCCTGTGGTATCATTCCTGAGTTGAGACTCAAGTTATAGAAATGTGTGAAAGGCCCAGCCAATTCAGCTGAACATTCCTTTAGCAAACGGGCTGATATTCCATCTGTCCCTATTAACAAATTCCTTTCCAGGTTATGCAAGAGCTCTTCAACCTCATTTTCATGAACCTCTAACTCTTCATTCAACGTAGCAGTAGCACCGTGCACCATGCTACATACACTTGATTGCTATATCTTAGCAAAGTGACCACTCATTAACTCAACAATCTCCTTAGCTTCCGACACTCGTGTACCATCTGCATTCAATAAAGTTATTCTTCCATATTAATTCTTTCTTTTGCTTGGCACATAACGAGAAAATTTTTTGGATTGCCATTAGCTTGCACGGACAATTTCTTTTCATACTCCGTTTTAGCTTTCTCACAATTTTCGTTACTTTTCTGGCCTGAACATTATATATTTCGTAATTCCTATCCCTCTTATTCTCACGATATTTTTTCCACATCATCTTCTTCTCGTGGATCTCTTGCTAAATAAGGCTGCACATTCATTTCACTCTCAACCTATTTATTCTTCCAACACTAGGGATACATTGAGATACCGCCTCATTTAAGCACTTTTTCGAAGATTCCCATGCATTTCTGACATTTGTTCCATTCAGTAACTGAAGTAACTGATAACATGGGACTAGAGATAGTATTCTTCTAAATCGATCTTAATTTCTAGCTTTGTAGTTCAGCATGTAGCCTGTTTAATCGGAGCTTCAATACAGTGATCATGGTGTTTTTCCCAAGAAAGAACAGCATGATCACTGTCACTAATTGGTGGTAAAATAGCCATATTCTTGACAGAGATCCCTTCTGACGCTATGAGCAAATCCAACACCCTTTGATGTCGAGTTCCTTCTTTCACTCGCTGCTTCACAAAGTTGGCTCGCAACAATTCAATAAATTCCTCTTCTTTCTTATCATGAGATTACTCTTCTACCCAAACAATGTTTGGAAAATTAAAGTCACCCATAATGAATCATTCGCTTGATACCCATAAGACTAAATTGGCGATGCATTTCTTCACCCACTCTACAACTGAGCTGCCAGGTCTGTAGCAACACCCCACCATATATTTCATTCTGTTAACCTCCACTTCACACCAGATAGACTCAAATCCATCGCTACATGGGACATTGTTTTCTTGTATTTCTACCCTAACTGGACTTAAGTCATCTGATATTATCAGTGGTACTCCTCATCCTCTCCTATCTTCTGTCATTCCTAAAAATAGTATATCCATTACACTTGATCTCAATTACCATATCTGATTCTGATAGCTAGGTTTCACTAATGCCTACAATCATGGGCCACATCATATTCAATAAAGCAACAAACTCAACCAATTTGTTTCTAATGCTCCTGACATTCGTGTATAGACATACTAAATTACGACCTAGCCTATTCTTATAATTAAATATGGAATCCATTTGGTCTTGTTCTAGAATTTTATCTTTTACCTCTCCAGATATACATAAAACGTACCAACACAGAGCATATTTTTCCACTCCTTCGCCACATACATAACTATGTTCAAAGATTCATATCTTTATCACGTTTGTATACCATAGCTGAACTTTCACACACATTTTTCCCATTCTTCCCTTGATGATCTAGTTTTCCTGACTGTCCGCATTGGGTCTCATACCAAGAAGTAATTTCTCCAGATTTTTGATGCAAAACCCTGGAGAACTCACTTCAAGTGCAGGTCATCATTCTTATACAAATCTATTCTGACATCAAACACCCCACACATCTAAAACGCACATCCATATCTTCTACATGGCCTGCGCCTGAAATCATTTGCTATCATAGCCCTCCTTCTTAATTCAGTAGTATCATATCTAGGTAGTAATCCTACAATATTACTCTTTCACATTTCTTTCTCGCTTCTTCCAACAGACCTTTCATATCTTCTCTTACTATGTTTATCACCACTTAAATTATTGGTTTTCAATTATGTTGGTCATATTTTAAATTTTTGCTCCCGGAAAACTAGAAGTGGTGACTCCCTGGGCAATGGCAAATTTTTATCCCACTTAGAAAATGGACCATAAGCAGTTCGAGTAAGGTAAGCATCATCTTGATTAGATATCAGCCTATCAAACCTGGAGTCCCTGGAGTCTTAGTTTAGTGACGCATTTCATTCCCGATTTGCAAAAACGACTTATTTCCAATGTCTCTGAACAAGAACCTCATTAGCTACGGCTCTAGTGTTTTCCCCACATATGACAAGACAATACCAAACATCGCATAAAGTTTAATTTGTTAAACATGCGCAGAGAGTCAGTAAAATCAAAATAAGAATATATTTTTATTATTCATTTATTTTTGGTCCAAATTCTATTTTCTTTCAACAAATTGCGAAATGAATTCATTCTAATTAATGCTTCCTAGTAGCATTTATGTGTAAATTGTGAAATTTCTGAGCTAAGTGGAACGTGATATTAAGTATTATAATTGTCAATGAAGAAATCATTCATTTTCTTATTTTATTTGCCCCGATCCATGTTTCGTGAAATTCAACACATTTAAGATTAAAATCATCCAACCCATATTTATATTACTAAAATATCCCGTTATACAACGATAACAATTATTTTTATGAACTCAACTAATACATTCCGGCAATACTGATTATCACTGAAAATTCTAATTAAAAGATGCATACCCAAAAACTGAAATCACGCTTTCTTACTTGATGTAATGAACCTCCACATCCCAATGTCTGACTTATGAAAATATATGTCCCAGTTGCCTGTAGCTGTTCACATATGTCTATACGTTCATTATAAACTACTAACACGAAACTGCAATCAAACGCACTCATTTGTTTCATATTTCTGCAATCATACTCATTTAATTCCTTGAGCGCCATCTAACGGATACATACTTTCGATTGGAGGAAATAGCAATTAAGAATAAAAAACATATTTTGACAATTAAGTGAAAATGGTTATATTTCATTTCTAAGCATTAGCTTCTAAAAGTTTTAAACAGGATCTTGTATTTATTATTTATTTTATAGTAGCATATTATTGTAGAATGCTTTGTTTTAGAATTTATGGTTATTACAATTTTTCTAGGCATGTTATACTGTCGTCCTATACGGTCCAAGGTGGCGGGGTTCCTTGTTATGAACAGACACGATTAATGCACATTTAATACGATTTCAGCGACCTAATAAGGCTTAGTTGAACAGGCTCACACATGATACGTTAGGGAAGAGTTCCAGTTGATTAAAGTCATCGTAGATTAAAGTCATATTGTATAACAGTTTGGGGCATTGCAGTCATAGCAAAGGGGACGTTACTGCAATACTCTTTATTTGATGTGTACGTAAAACCTTGCAAAGATCAAGACATCATCGGTGCTAAAGCCTGCACAGTCTTTGTGTACGTGCTGCCTGTGCGTGCAGGTTTGCGTTAAACCGTGAATGAAAGGCACCCTAAGGGCTGATATGTGACAAGTTTGTTTAGAAAAGGAAGAGCGTTATTGTTTTCAATCTCGATGGTAAATTGGATACGTTTGTGTTGTTTGTTCAGGTGGCTTAGGAATGTGTTTGATGTTTCGCGCCCGTTTAAGTAGCCCTTAAATTTCTAAGAAATAACCATGACATCGTTATGACCTAGATAAACGCAATGCTACTTTCGTTGTTGGTTAACTATATTTCTACAAACCCGAATCAGAAAGAAAACAACAAAATTAATCAAGTCAAAGATCACGTTATCAGCACCCTGAAACCTATAGTCCTAACAATTTGCTCCAACTTGCAGATGATGAACAAAGAATATGAAATTATTAGACTAACGTTTATAAAAAAAAAAAAATGGCTACAACGACGACAACAAAACAAAAAATTCACAAGATCCTCCACAATAATACCTATTCCCTCAGCCATATGCCTGGTTTGGATAGCTATATGCTACGATACCAGGAAGATGATTATGAGCAAGATGGTTTCCCGTTGCCTTCCTTACTCAGTTACTCAGAAATCCTCTGTAGATTTTGAATATTTGTATTAGAGGTACGAATCCAAGCAGGAGATGCGTAAGTGATGACTGGGCGTATTATCGTCTTATATATAAGTAGTTTGTTACGTACACCCAGCTTGCTTCTTCTGTTGATCATGGGGCAGAGTTGCGCGATTGCTTTAGATGTCTTCGAGCTAATGTGTTTTATATTATTTAGGGGTATGCTTGAATCCTCCAGTCCATCAGCCACTTTTAGTAGGGCATTAAAAAACGAGTTTGTAATGCCCTACTAAAAGGGAGGAGTATCAAGAACTCACTTGGTCACAGAGGCAAAACCTCCCTCCCTAAAATACCATACATCCATTGGTCCTCATAGCGGGTGGAACCTACACGGCCATCAGACCTCTTGCATGTTTCATGCAGGGGGGGGGGGGGGCAGTAGGAATCAAACTGTGTTAGCGCCAGTGCAGTGTGAGATTCCGGAAAAATAATTCAATCTGCAATAACGTCTAATCTCATCAAAAGCTCAAACCATCTCTCCTGAAAACGTTAATCAGCTTATTGTTAGTCTATTACTGCTATTAATAAAGCTTTGTTTGTAGAGATTTTGAGGTTATTTTCTATTCATAATAAGCAAGTCATTGCTATTAGAAGAATAAATACAGCTAACACAATAAACAAATAAATCTTGTAAAAATTCTGAAATGTTCTTTTTGAAGTTAACACTTTTTTTCGAAAAAAATTGTTGAAGTACTAAATAAAGATTTTCATTTATTGAAATGTTACTCAGTCGTTATGGGAATTACGAGTGAATGAATAGAAGTTTTTGATTCTTGTACAATCATTTAGCTCTCCTGAACTGAGTGATTTATGTTTCGAAATAAGGAGTAGAACATGTGTAACTGTTTAAGCATAATTGTTTTCCCTTTTACCATCTTTCTCCGTCCTTTTTGTAAAGATTTCTTAGTTTCATGGTTAAACTGCGATTTCCTATTTGCAGGAGTGCCTTCGGGATCAGTTTTCTAGTTTCCAACAGTATCTGGAAATGAGTATTTGACCCTCATTAGATCATATCAGTGCCAAAGTATACCACAATGCTACAAACATTGAAAATTATTTGCATTTCACCTCCTATCATCCTTACAGTGTCCAAACAAACCTGTCATATTAACACAGTTCATTAATGCCTACAAGCACTCATTTTCAGAAACGGCTTTAAACCAAGCAATTACTTTTTTGAAAGATATCTTCACCTCTCTACAGTATCCCAAGCAACTCGTTGAGTACGTTGTTCACTCAGCCTAAAACCACCAGTCTTCTCAAAGTCGCATATCAATAACACATATAGTTTGAAAATTCCATATTTCCAAAACATCTGTAAAGCCATAAAACAAATATTCAAATTACAGAATTGTCTTTACTGTTATTAATAACAAACTATAAAATTTATTGAACGTGGAACAGTAGTAACTCAAGCCAACATTCTGCTATGCCATAATTTGGTTGTCAACTTGAACTTCCAGTCAGGATGCAACATCTGTTATATTGGTTTCACCATTGGTTCTGTTAAGTCTCGCTTTATTCCTATACCTGACTATTTACTTTCCACCACAAAGAAAATACAGAAACAAAACCATACCAGAAACAACAAAATTCCTACTACGAAATATCGTTACATGCATACAATCTAAACATACCCGTGAAATCGAAAAGATTGTCATCATTAATTTACAAGAAAATCAATGCAAATTACGTTTTTCTGAGTCGCTAGCAATAAGAACCAATCAATGTGTTATCAACATGAGAAGACCCTATTATACAAAAACCCACGAGGCGAGCTCACAGTTTTCTGCTTTTCTCCTGTGATGACATTTCAACGTAACGAAACAGTCACGTTATGCTTGTTACGGGCTCATTAAGTATATAACACGATTTTTATTATTTTGCCGATTTCTTTCAAAATCCAAAATTTACGTAAATGATATTTTCAGTGTTAACTTTTTCTCATTGTTTTTTACATCTTGTTTATCTTAACATGTTTTAGCAATCAATTGCCGCTATTTTGTGCTCTCCACTTTTAATTGCATACCTTCTCTCCTCTAATCAAGCCTTTTTTGAAATTTTTACCTTCTGCTCAGATACGTTAATTAGTATTCTTCAATTGAAATCCTATTTCACTTTTAGCCTAATCGTTAAGAAGGGTCTGTTCTATCACCAAAATAGCTCACCTTTTTCTTTCGTTGTTGAAAAGGGAGAAAAAAAGAAAAGATTTAACTTACACACTTAAATTTAGTCTGTTGTTATGTTTTTTTTTTAATAAATGAAACGTTGTAGTGTTTTTTTTTATATAAGAAACAACTACATTGAAATAACGTAGACGTTTCCTGCTAGCAAGGCAAAGACGGAGCCAATTACAAACATTTACAATGGTTAATTTTTGATGTATTATTTTACAACGGTTTTGCAAAATGAAATTAAGTCAAAAAATGAACATTCCCCTTCTTTAAAAGCGAATATTTATTTCTTTATCAGCAGTAGTAGTTTACATTTATTTAAATCCATACTTAGAATAATGCATAGATTTCAAGAGAACTCAAATGTACATATTTTGCTTAGCTTATTTTAAAAGGCATTACATCATTCATTATAAAATGCAATCCTTAGTGCACATTGAATAAATAACATTGTTAAGATAGACAAGTTTTCCATTCACAAAGGTGAAATAGGATTTCTCTCAGTGTTCTGGAGAGATGGTATCTAAAAAGCGTAGCAACCTTTGGAAAGGATTTCACACTTCAAAGTGAATTAGGTAATCTCATGCGGAGTTGCCACTTTTTTTCTCGCAAAACAAAATGGGCCGACGAGGATCCACATTAAAAGCACATAATATACCTAACAATGGGCAATACTTACTTTCAAATGTGTTATATCATTTGAGTTCGTTAATTATAAAATGTTTGAAGAAACTCCTTAATATATAACTTTCATTTGTATTTTTTGTATTGTATATGAAATATTTATAATTATTGAATTGATGGTTATTTTACATTAACGTCAGCCTTTGAAATTTAAAAGTGAAGCTATCTTATGTCTTCTTCAAAACAGAGGCAAAGTTTGTTTTTTTTTATTTAAATAAATAAAGAAATTTGAATGTCCAAAGCACTTCGGGAAGCAGTAATCACGCTTTATACGAAAGGACACCCGCAAATGAAGCCCAACATCAGCCGTTGTGGCCACAAGCAAAACCTATACTGGTCTAACGAATATTGTGACTGGTGAATGGCATTAGAATTCCGTAATAAGAAGTAACGGATAGTTAATCTTCGCATTCATATGGGGGCGGATGTAGGTATATGATGTCTAGGGAACACCTCATTCGACTGCTGTGGTATCCAAATTAAATAGTATTTGGTACAATGGCTCTAGATCTGATTCTCCTGGTAGCAGTTCGACCTTTGCAGTATACCCAAAAGGATGAATTGCGATTGTTATGCAATGCCTCTGAAAAACTGAATGCTTCCCTGATTGCAGTAGTAGTTAACAAGCAGAATGCTATGATTATAACATGACAATACGCCAATGAACACTTGATATGCTATAGAGAGATTGCTTGAGAAATGTGATTAAAAATGCAATTAGCCTGCACTTAAACTTACCCATGAGAATATCTTTGAGGTGAACAGAAACGTGCGACAAATCCAGCTCATTGTGACATCCATGGTTCATGGACTGTTGTCGGCGGAAGGAAGAATGTACCTAATATCTGAGACATTCTCAGAAACTGGTGTGGAATGTGTTAGAAAAATGGAAAGCGTGATTGATGATAATAGAGCGACTACAGACACCATGATATTTCTTCTGAAATATCATGGTGTCTGTAGTCTAATGCGGACTGGAGCACAATATAAATTTTCCACAGGATGATGGTGGCATTCTTTTAGACCTAACTTTGAAAATCGATTGGCAGCTGGTCCAGTTCTGGTATGTATCCTTTCTGTTCATTGGACACCAGCATCATTTTCTAGAAGAGATGCGGACAAGAATGACATATCACATTCTTGTCCGCATCTCTTGCATGGCATATGCATATCACCATCTTCTCTGGTACTTCTAAACGGCATTTATTATTGAAGTGGTGTAAGTTTTACTGTCGTTAAAATTGTGGTTGAAGAATGGGGAAAAAGTTGAGCAACTCTAGAATCTGATGAGTAAAGGTCTAATAGAAGTGCCTCTAGTGGGTGAGTGAATTGAATTTATAAATTTATTATTATATAATTTATTACCATCTGTTGTTTAGCATTATCATGGAAGCTATTACCTCGAGGTTATGTGATCATGTTATTTGCAAATACGAATGTTCGTCATAAATGGGTTGACCCGGTGCTGATATCCGCTCTCCAAACAACACGCTGCGGATTCGAATCTTAGCACGGGCATCGATGATTTGTAAATGTCTCGAGATGTTAGATGAATTTTATCGCTAGGCTTAAAAACATTTTGCTACTTCTTGTTAATCTCAGCTAAGAAAGGCTGTCATTCTATACTACATTAGCGTGTGGGATAAGAGTTATGTAATCAGGAACTATTCTAGAAATTCAAAGCAAACATATAAAATAATCAACAATCATTGTCGAATCACGAACTAAAAATAAATCCAAAATGTGTGTTTACTTACCGCTAATGAAATTTAGGATTGAGTCTGCGCAAGTTGTTTGGAAGTAGTAGAGGAGCTGGGGAGATGTGTGTGTGTGTTGTGAAATCGAGTGCGACGAGTGGGACTCCTTAGAAGTGTCACATAATAATAATAATATATTTTTTATTACATTATATAGATTTGTTACAGTTATTACATATTACATACATTTCATTGCATATGATACATAAATTACATTTGATTACATATGACACATAAATTACATTTGATTACATATGATACATAACTTACATTTGTTTACATATAATACTTACATTAGTTTACATGTGATAGGTACATTATATGCATTTGGTTACATATGATACATACTTTTTTTTTTATCTTGGATGAGAAGTAATTTCTCAACTTTCATCCTCCAAGCTTATATTTAAGCTTATCTGAGGATGACACCAGTTGGTTATTATTTATTGGTTTGTTTGCTGTGTTGGGAAGCTACGAAATATATGATTGAAAAATTCGCACACACGCACGCACGCACACAC
Source organism: Typopeltis vanoorti (assembly GCF_054136105.1). Taxonomy (NCBI): domain Eukaryota; kingdom Metazoa; phylum Arthropoda; class Arachnida; order Uropygi; family Thelyphonidae; genus Typopeltis; species Typopeltis vanoorti. Next base: position 161,656,904 of record NC_143550.1, read on the forward strand.
ACATACATATAATAACTTGGATTGTATTGATGAGTCGCTAAACTGGAAGCCAGAACGAATATATATTGTTTCATTAAGTTTGTATGGTATTTTGGGTGCGTGTTTCTTGTTCATAGAGTTCTTTTCAGGCTATTGCAGTTTGTAAGATTTCTGTATTCAAAAGGTAATTTGTTAATCATGTCTGGGATGTAGAAGTTTCGTGTGGACTTTCCGCAGTGATTATTGTATTTATATGTGATATAACTAGTTGTCTTAGGTTTTGTTATGCGATATGTGGTTCTTACTGTCCTGTAGTTGGCATCGAAATAATGTCTTAGCAAAGCTGCATAGTGACATAAATGTTTTGCTGTCAGTATTTTGTGTTCTGACATTGTAGTGTATATAAAGTCGTTATTGTCTCTTTGTTCCCAAAAGATCAGTTTTATCATTTTGTACTGTAATGACATTAATCTATTTAGTTTGTAGAGTGCACCGAAAGCATATGTTGTAGCGTATATTAGTAGCGTATCTTAGTATATTTTGGCATAATGTTTTGTATATTAGTGTTTTTAGGCATATGGGAACTATATCTTTTAACCTGTGGAGTTTGCCAGTTATTGTTCGGCGTTTGTTGTGTAGATGGTTTATGTGGATATTCCAGTCCATACCTGCATCGAAGTAAATTCCAAAGTATCATATTGTTTCAATATGATAATTTGAGTGATTGTATTGGTTTCGCTGTTCTGTGTGTGTTTTTATGTTGGAGAGTGGATGTTGGATGGTTATATGTTTGTTATCAACTGATTGAGTCAGTGGATTTCTGAATATCATTAATTTTGTCTTATCTGAGTTTAGGTGCATGGAGTTTTTCGTGACTCAGTCTGTGATCAGGTTTATATCATGTTGCATATTTGTTTGGGCTATGTTTCTGTCATTATGGATGGATATTATCACTGTGTCGTCTGCGTATTGTAAGATCTTACCTTTGAGAGGTAGCTGATTAATATCGTGTGTGTAAATGTTGAATAGAGTTGGAGAGAGAACAGCTCCCTTTGGCACTCCACAGGTTACTGGTAGCTCTGTACTTCGGTTTGACCCGATACGTGTGATATGCTTTCTATTTTGGAGGTAGTTTGTAAACCACCTGTGAAGAGGCCCGTCTATTCCAAATGCCTCAACTTTTCTAACAAGGTTTGATGTGTGAATGTATCGAATGCTTTAGTTAGATCTATAAAACCTACCATGGCAATTTTGTTTTTGTCTAAGGCAGTATTAATTACGTTTGTAAAGTCTTCCATTAGAGATGTTGTTCCCTTATTTTACTGAAAACCATATTGTGTTTTTGGGATAATATGAAAGGTCTCTGTATATTCTGTGAGTTTCTTCAGTACGATCTGCTCAATAATTTGATTGATAATTGGTAATTTTGCTATGGGTCTGTAATAGCTGATTAAATTTCTTTTTCCATGTGATTATGGCGGTCTTTAGCATACTTGGTATCTGTCCTATTTTAAAATATTTTGTTTATTAATTTTAGTAGGATAGAACCTAGGCTAGTTGCATATTGCTTGATATCCTTAGGTCTTATACCATCAATTCCTGGGTCTTTGTTTGATTTGATTTGAAGAATTACAGATAGAAGTTCTGCTTCTTTTACGGTAGGGAACCATAATGGCTGGTTTGATTGTGGTCCAAGTAGAGAATCACGTTTTGTGATTGGGGAATATTTCTATGCAGTTCTTGGATGGAGTCTGCAAAGTATTAGTTAAAGTCATTTTCTTGTTGTTGGATAGGTTTTGCGTCTTTCATGAAGCTGTATTTATGGTTTCGGAGGTGGTGGTGTTGGTAGCGCAATCTAGCATATCGTTGATCAGGTGCCAGGTTTGTTTCATGTTGTTTTGTGCAGAAGTTAATTTTTCTCTGTAATAGTTTCTTTTCGCATTTCTGATTTGTGTTGTAAGGCGATTCCTTGTTAACCTATATTCAGTTTTTAAAGCTGTGTTATTTGGATATCGCTTTACTTCTTTCCATAAAGCGTCCTTTCTGTGTATTTCTAGGATTAAGTTTTGTGTTATTCAAGGATTTTGGTTGTTTTGAGCGAATTTTGACTTTATTTGCAGCTTTCTTGTATGTTTCCTCCAGTGTGAATGTAATGCTTGTATAAGATAGCTGCTGAATCTGACGCCATGTATTATCAGTTGATTTTTCTTATTTCGTGGTTCTCTATATTTTCGTCTATTATTGATTTGTGTTGCTTTTCTTCTGTGGGGCGTTGCATGGATATTGTCTTAGTGTGCAGGTTTAGAGCCGTGAAGTAATGATCAGTTAATTTGTATTTTATGACTGATGCAGAGTAACTGTTTAGTAATAATAATAATAATAATAATAATAATAATAATAATAATAATAATAATAATAATAATAATACAGCGCATTGGTTTTTGGTTCAAGTGATAAAAATAGTCTAATCTATTCCATAGTCTCACATAGTTTGGTAATATAAATTGCACGATCAAAGATAAAAATTCATTCTGTTTCACGTCGTGCTTAAATCTGTAAATATAGCATTGCAGAAACTGGACATCAATGGAGGCTGCATAATAGAATCGGGAGATATGAATTCAGCAAAAGTTTTAAACATTTTTTTTACCAGGCTATGAAGCGAATTGTTACCCATCTTGTAATGATAATTGGGAAGTACTAACAGTAATACACTACGCTGCGGTGGAAGATCAAGTTTTCAAAATATGTCGTTATTAAGACATTTAATTTACTATTAATCGGGCATTTCCCTGGAATAGAAAAAATCATCACGTGAGGTCCATATACTCAGTGATTTGATTCCAGAAAGAAACCCAAATATCAATTTGGCATTTTCTTGGTTGTCTTTCCCCTGCCCTCACGTATTCAAAGGTTACACTACGTCAATTTTAATCAGCCATTTTGGCAATTCATACCTTTCTTTTTATCATAACCCCACGCTTCCGTTTATCAAACAATTCTTAATCCACACTCCTTCAGTCTATCCTCACATGAAGCACTACATAGGCATGACACCATCTTGGTCACCCGTCTATGAATTGTCTCCGCCACTTCTTCATTCCCACTCCCCAAGAAACCCAGGTGACCAAACCTGATCCGAGTGGTTCAGATGCGGTCGTATAAAACAGCCACAATCAATTCCTATTTATCAATGTTTTTTTCCGCAACCACTTAATCCTCTCTACTACTCTGCTCACCTTTGTCAATATTCTGAATTTCGAATCACTGAATATTGAGTATCTTAACTATCAAAGGCAGGGTAGCTAATTTGTTGAAAGATACCCCCCTTTTCAAAGAATGTGGAGAACCAACCGTGTTTTCTTAGCTAATGTCCAATCCTCACTTTCTCGTGGTGCATCTATTAACAGGTAACTGCTAACGAGTATGTGCAAGCAGTTTGGAATTTAGCGAACGAAATGGCATTATTAGTTTAAACAAACAAACAAAAAAAAATGATGGTGCAACATGAAGAATACCATGCCGGATGGAGAGTCGTCAGGTTAAACAAGGTTCCGCTGTTTCCGTCTGGGAAACCATTGTGAAAACTTAAAAGTGAATCCGTATTGTTAAATAATTTTAATGAAAACGCGAAATTTTCAAACAAATAAGCGTTTATGTGAAATAACGAAAAGAAATTCTTTGAAAATTATCATGGTGGAATTTTTTCAATAAATTGTTTTTTATGATGAGTGGGTCTGCGGACGAGATGTTTTAAATGATGAAATAAGAATTCAGTTGCTCATAACTACAACAACAATTTTCTCTCTGCTTGAGCTCTAAGGACACAGGGCAGTGTTATGTGCACACTGCAGCCTTCTGTTCTGGTTCAAACGTACGCATAGATTCCAGCCATGCCTTGCACGAATTTGAAACCAGATCCGACATACTTAATCCTTATTCACGTATCTCCTACTACGTGCGTTCTTCTGGTCATTTTGCATTTTTTTATTTTTTGGATGAAAAATCCGAGTTTCTTGAAGAAAAATTTCTTCCGCCTTCGTATGAGCCTGAGTAACTCATCTTCATTTGAGGAGCTTTCTAAAGGTTCCCCGCGTTCTTCTACACGAGATTCGAACCCATGTCTTTCCAATGAAACGGTGTCGTCAAAAACTGATGAGCTATGAAGGTTCTTCTCAACCTATGTTTTAAAACGTAAATTAATAAAATGATTAGTTTCATTAATGATCATGAACAAAATGTATGAACGCCTGGAACAGCTGACACGTTCATTACCTTTCTGATCGGATGAGATGTATACAGGGGGGGGGTAGATTAGAGTTTGACCCCACGATGAATCCTGGGAGTCGTTGGGGGTGTCACGTAATAATAATAATAATGAATTGTTAATTGTTCAGCTTTATAGCACTAGCTTATAGTTTGTATTCGGATGAAATTTTTAAATTGTGATACTGTAAACAAACAATAACTTTATTTGCTCATCAGGTGTGTATGATATCGATTAATCTAAGTTAAAAAGTTCAATTCCAAATAAGTTACAAATATAGCTAAAGTTTTATTATTGTCTGATAATAAGTACCAAGATATCATTGGAAGAAAACCTAAACCGAAAAGAATCAAGAAAATAAATAATCAAGAAGGTCATCTGAAAATAAGCATTCTTAATACTCTTTAAGGCATCCTCGGAGAGGGTGGGGTACAGTGTGTGTGTGCTTGTTTATTATCCTGCATTTTTTTTTCTCTACATGGCATTTCATCATATTAGTGGAACACTATTAAGAGAGAAACTGAAAATTGGAGAAATGACAAAAAATGCATTGAAGAAACAATTTTATTTTTCATCTGTGTCACGTGAATACTCTTCAGGGAACAAAGAATGATCCCAGTCGCATTCGACTTATGCTTCATGTAATGAATTTCTCATGCGATCCATGCGAAAGCGATAAACATGTGCTGTTCTGCTTCGACTTTAAAGCAAGTTACGCAGAATGCAAATTCAGTTTCAATGGAATACACAAATCTTTGTATCCTCTTTCGTAGAGATTTCTCCATTCCGTACAGTGTTTAATAGTTAACATTATAAGGAACACATAAATTCAAAGTAATAAGTTGAAACCGAAAATAACATCGATGCAGTCTTCATGGCTTAGAAAACTAACAATGACTTGTTTTTTGATGATATTCAAAATTTTGCTTGCACAAGAATTCGCGCGAACACGTGCTACAGCGAAATGTGTTCCGCACACTGCTGTGTGTCTCCGTGTGCCGTTTAAGACTTCCTGCAGTTGACAAATCTTTGCGGCAAACTGTGCAACGGAAAAGATCTTTCTTCACATGCAAATTCAAGTGTTGTCTGAGTTGATCCTTCCTTGAGTATCTTCGGAGACAAATGTCACAGAGGAAACTCTCCTGCAACTTCCTTTGGGGTTTGGCTGATCCATGCGGAGTCTCTTGAGAAGCAAAATTCAAACCTGGAAACAATAAGACATAATCAGCAAGATGTCGTATATACTGTATATATATATATATATATATATAGAGAGAGAGAGAGAGAGAGAAAGTTTTTTACCTTGGGAACATACTATGTTAAAGATTTCAAAATTTAGTGCAAGTTCAAAGCGTTCTACGTAGTCTCTTGGGAAATAAAAAGCGTTAAAGGAATTTTGCTTTCTTATTTTTGAAACAGAAAAGTCCGCCCACCAATGAACCTATTACAGCTAACTACGACAAAACATTTAAACTCAGATTGTAATAATTTCGAATGATGTGGGAGTTTGTGCTTGGTTATCAATTCCTTTAAATTTCCTACTGCAATGAAATATTTCCCACACTTCCTCTCGTTATTTTCATGTGCATTCTAACAGCAGGGGGGAAGTTCGGCCGAAAACTTTATAAAGAAATGCTTTTTACATTTTTTGATTAAACATGTTTATGGTAAAACTTGTAGACAAACATATCAGCGATGACTGGCGAAAATGTTTTCCCAGGAATGAACTGAAAGGTCTTAAATCCTGAGAAGAGCGGAATCGTAAGTTTCGGCGGATATTCGACAACGATCTTCTTAGATTTATAGAATATTCAAAACTGAACATTCTCTTCCAACATCTTTTTATAAACAAGAGATTAATAATAAAAAATATAATTCAAAAATGAATTAATACATAATAAAATTTACACTGCAGATTTATATTGTGGAAAGTTTATTAAAATATCGAGGACAACACAGCAGATTACGGGAATGATGCGGAGAACACTGACGTGTGGAAGTAAGGAAGTTATGGTATCGTAATACAAGGCTTTGTTCAGGCCGCACATGGATTATTTTGCATAGATTTTGCTGTCAGGTTTTCACAACGATGAGATGTTGGAGACGATTCAGAAACGGTTGACTAACTGGGTGGAATGCATTGCCTGAGAGTGTAGTGACTGCAGGGACATTAAATACATTTAAGTCGAGGTACGACGAGCTGTGCATATGAGAGTGAGAAATCCCACGAAGAGTCTCTTGACTCCATGGAGGTCTGTTGATGAGGATAATAATAATAATAAAAACTTTTGAATAATAATAATACGTTTCAGCAGTTGGCTGGAGGGGCCAGAAAACAGGTCATCCCTGGAAGTTGAAGAAACTTCTGGAGGTTAAAGGTGTGGATAGTAGGGTTGTAAGGAATAGATTATTTTGCTTGTAGAGTTGTGAATGAGTAGAATGGGTTTCCAGAGTCAGTTGTGAGTGCTTGCTTTGTTTGTTAATGGCTTCAAGGAGAGGTATGATATATTGTGTGGATAATTTGATTCTCCCACAATGTCTTCGGACTCAATGGAGGAGACTGTACAATAAAAATAAAATAAAATAAATAATAAAAAATCGTCTACCAATTCACTCACAGTGGTTAAACCTCTTTCGAAATAAAGTTTAGTAAAATCCACTCTTTAGATGTTGGAAGTTTTTCGACTTGGTTATTCTATAAACGAAAGTTGCCAAGCAATTATGATCTTGGTTTAATCCTTTATCCAAGTAAGTAAACAGTTTGCACGTGAAGTAATTTCAGGACAGGTCAACTGGTATATACAAGATGATGACTTCACATCACTTGCCTTGGTATACCAGAATGTAAAGCACATATCTTTACATACATGTATAATGCTATGCATCATGGGAAGAGTCACTACCCAGACCAGTTTCGACCTTTATTGAGGTCTTATTAGACCACGAAATGACACCAAGGTTAAATAATGCAGAAGTCATATTTCCAAATACGAGTAGCCAAAAGGTGTCACAACTTATTATTAAAATACTCTGGATTAGAGATAGATGGTGGAAGTTTATCTTGGTTATACTATAAATTGAAGGCGCCAAGAAATTATATTCTTGGTTTAATCCTTTATCCAAGTGTCAGCAAACTTCACGACAGGCCAACTCATATATGCAAGCTGATTTCAGCTTGGAAATATGAGTTCTTCATTACTTTAATTTTGGTATCATTTCTGGGTCTGGCTCCCACTAATAATACCTCAATAAAGGTCGAAATCTGTCTGGGTAGTGACCCGTCCCAAAATGCATAGCACTATACATGTCAGTAAGGATATGTGCTTTGCACTGTGGGATACCAAGGCAAGGGATATGAAGTCATCAGCTTGTATATACGAGTTGCCTGTCCTGAACTTACTTCAAGATCAAACTAGGTTTGCTTATACTTGGATAAATGACTAAACCAATAATATAATTGCTTGGCATCATTAATTTATAATCCACTGTTTAGATTCTTGCTGAATCTGCATATACGGATGATCACCCAAAATTATGTGATTATCCGATGTTATCGAATGATTACTTGATTTTTTTAAGTGTTACTAAGTGTTCGGCTAATAAGGACGTCAGTCTACAAACCTTTCAACAGACTCAGAATAAAATACTAAACTATAGACAGAAAATAATATTAAGCAATCACTGCTCATAACTAACCGTGAAATATCTTCTGATGACGCTTGAGACTTCTGGTTGCTGTAAATTCCATAAAGCACGTGCTACAACGAATTACTTCCTGCACTTCCAGGTGGCGTTTCATATGTCTCCTGAGATAAGACGCATCCGAGAAATCTCTGTGGCAAACTTTGCAAGGGAATCTTTCTCTGTCATCCTTATGCACATTCAAGTATTTTGTCAAACTGTGCTTTTTGGGTGTAAGGTCGTTGGTAGACGTCACATCGATATTTTGCCCAGGGGTCTGTCTGTGGTGAACTGGAGCATAGTACGTTTTGCTGAGAACCGAGTCAGTACCTAGAAACAAAGCACCGTTATGTCAGTAGATATAAATATAAAACAGGTTGGGGAGAATTCTGCATAGTTACATAGTTTAATATTACAAAACTGAACGAACGGATCAAGTATAAATGCATTATTCAAGGAAACGAACAATATGGAAAAAAATTCGAGGGAATATCACATCTATTTAAATTATGACACCTCTTTAATTTCAAAAGAGATGATTGAGTCAAGTTCCGTTTTCTGGATTACTGTTCCGTCTCCCACGCATCTTATGAAACAGCATTTCATTATATTTAACCTAACGTTCTCTACCTGTGTGGAAAATAAACACAATGTAAGAATATAACATTAATATTAATAAACTATTTTAACTATGTTCCAATCCTTTTTTAAGTAATCGACCAATTAATTAATTCATTAACAAACAAGGTTACATTCAGAAGGGCCCACTTGAATATCAAATTTCTCAGCAATGAGCCATCGAAGATTGATTTTTGAAGTAATGTTTTCTCACTAATGGTGCAAACCTTAAGCATCTGCTCATCAGAAAAATCACGTGATCTCTACAACTCTTGGTGCCCTCATCTTTCTTTATACTTTCTTCCCTACAGAATAAGATTCACGTAAAATTAAGATCGCCTACCATTCGCAGAGATCACAAATAATAAAATTATTATTGGCAATCTCAATCAATATCACGATGCAGAATGAAGATTTCTTTGGGACAATCGCTGAAAAATAAATCGCTGGACTTGCGAAACACGTTGACAATTTCACGTAGTATAGCAATAAGAGTTTGTTGCATGTCTTCTTCATTCTGTGGGATGAACAATAAATTAGTTTTCCATAAACTATGAAAGAAATTACAGTTCAAATGGGATAAAAATAGGACAAAGTAATTAGATAAGTTCCGATCGTATGATTCTATAAGAAATAAAAATTCAAACTTGTGAAATTTGTAGCATTTCAAAAATACCTTACGAGATATACAAAAAGAACAACATCCCTATAAATTATCAACACACGTTTGATAAACGTGTCATATCATGTTGCTCCTTCTTTTATTCTAATTTCGGGATTCATATACTTTCGCATCGATTTTCATATGAACTTGCTTCATGTTGGCAGGAAATATCTCTCTCACTCACACCCAACTGTTGTGTGAAATTACATTCTGTAACTCTGCATCGATGACACTTCAGTGGCATTTACCCTTGATGTCTGATAGATTTTATGACCTCGTTCGTGTTGGTGGAAAACTGGGAATCTGAAAGGAAAAAATCGTTGTATTAGATATCGTATAAATAAATCAACTGTAAAGAAGGTTGATTACAGCTAACTGTTTCTTTACCCGGAGCACCAATCCCTTACTATTTGCCCATATTTTCTATTTCTGTCGTAGTCCCATCTTTTATCCGAATACATTTCAGCATTTAAGGTTTCAGAAAGAATCTCCAGAGAGAATAGCAATGGAGAAAATGTAAGTCAAATATAATGTTAAGTTATAGATTAGTGCAGTGACGGATTGGCGAGGGTGTCGGCTAGCCCGATGGCAAGTGGGCCCTCTGATGAAGTGGGTCCCCTTAAACATTAGGCAATATGGTAAAAATGTTAATGACCTTTTAGTAGCTTGAGAATATAAAAGAACTTACGATATTATTACAGTATGCAACTTAGATTTAAGTTGTGTTACTATTTGAATAAACAAAAATTTAATAAAATCATTTTTCGAGGATACTTTATACTTAAGAATATAATAAATAATTATATGTCACCTTGTGGGGAACAAATCGCGAATTCAATTTACGAAGGCCCAAACTGTCGGTCAAAATACTGTGCACAGTTGATTTTGGAATCCTCAATTCATCTTCAATCAATCTTACGGACGATTTCGGGTTGTCTTTGATGAAATCACGCACTTTTTGGATGTTAACTTCGTTCAGTCCAGTTTTAGGACAGCCCGGGTTTTCGTCGTTCTGAAGCGTCCCACAACCACTTTGAAATAGCTTAAACCATTCGTAAACTTGAGTAAGGGATAAGCATTCATCACCGTATGCTTTTTGAGTCATTTGTTGCGTTTCGGTAAAACTTTTACCAAGTTTAACACAAAAGTCAATCGCAGTTCTCTGTTTGAAACTCATTTTCCGACCGTTCGTCAAAACACACTGCCACTCATGGAGTTGGTACTATAACTAGGTTTATAATGAAACAAATGTCATAAACAGTTGACAAAATACTAAGGAAGGTTGCCGCTTTCGACAACAAAAAAAGATACAACAGGTCGCGCCACTTTTTCTTCTATTTTCGAAGTTCGGTTTCTTTTTCAACAGAGGGTGTACTTTTGATTGCGTCGGCATCAGTTTGATTGTACTTCGTCAGCTCTTCGCCTCGTGCTTGCTGTGTTTTAGATGTTTTATAAAAGGTATGCATTTAGTTAATATTTTATATACTGTGGTGGCCCTATGCTCTTTAATTTAAATATAATGTATATTCTTTCATTGTATAAAATTAGTATAAAATACCAAATAGTATATACGCATAATTCAAGTTCAATAAATAATGATACCTTTTATTTACACTACAGTTAAAATTACTGTGATTGTTAAAATTGTTGTTAATAACAGATGCATCTATTAAAGCATATTTCCATTCGTGTGTTCTGGCGGCATAATTGTAATTGTAGATGTTCATTTTTCCCAACGTGGATTATTTTAAATTAAGTTTTAATTTCAGTAATATTATCCCTGCCAGCATTCAAAAGAAAAGCATATATCTGGATCACTGAAACGCAAAGAGCGACAAGAAGCAGAAAGGAAGAAATAAGACAAGCGATGCAGGTCTATTACAGATTTTATAATACCACAACCGCGACCCACATCAATGTACAGTTCCGCAAATCAAGATGCAAGAAACAATACTTATGGTGATGATGCAATTACTTGTGAGTTACAAGAACAGGAAAGAGCTACTTTGAATGTAGAAACAAATATAATAGCATCCTTCACTCCCCAACCCAGGCCCAGTACTTCTTCTGATTTTATTGTTCCGGAATCTTTACAACCTGTAGTTCAATATCTGAACACATCGCTTCAACTAGTTTCAGGGAATCAGATATGCCTTAATGAAAGATCAACTGCAGGAATCTTGCAATATCCATCACGAGCAAATCTGAAACGGTTTTTAGCTGAACATCCATTTCAGCCACTTGGTGATCTGCCATTTGATGCTCATTTGTATAAGAGGAAAATTATGAATGACTCAGTCCCAAAAATGGCTAACATATAACAAAGAAAATAGGTGCTTATATTGTTCATACTGCTTGGCCTATGAGTCTCCCAACACTTGTAATCCAACACCCTTTGTACGTGGCTTTAGTGACTACAGGCGTATTAGCCAGAGCTTTGGCTTTACACGAATCGACAACAACACATGACAGAAATGTTCAGCAATTTATTGGTGTGGTTTTTTTTTTTTTTTGCACCTTGGCTAACTAAAAAGAAAGAAGTATTGAAGCAGGAGTGTTGTCATGAGGGTTATAGACATCATGATGTTAGGCAAACAAGCTTGTTGCATACCTGAATAAAACAACTATTAACTTTTTAATCTAAATTATGGAGAATATGATAAAAGAAAGAATTAGTGGTGAAGTTTCTCAAGCAAAATATTATTCTATTCAAGGTGATTCAACACAAGATAATTCACCCATCGATGAGTATAGCATTATTATTCGGTATGTGCTTAAAGGTGTTATCTGTGAGCGACTACTCTCAGTTGTGCCAAGTAATGATGGTACAGGACAGGGACTTTTGATCTATTGATTGAAACATTACAGCATCTTAAAATCGATCCCAAAAATGTTTATCTGATAGTACAGGTGAGTCGCAAGTTCCCTGTCAGTATAATGGTTTACAAAGTAAAATTACTGATGTGGCTGATCAACATGTTCATATATGTTCTATGCCCAGTTCTTGAATTTGTGATAACTGAAACAACAAAATGTTGCGTGCCTGCAGCAGTTTCTTTTTTAAATTTGCTTCAGAATTTAGCAACGTTTGTGAAAACATCATACACGAGAATGGCTTTATGGATAGAAGTTGTGGGAAAATGTCTAGAACAAGAAAATATGAAACGATTAAAGCTAATTGGTGAGATAAGATGGTCAGGAAAATCCAATGCAGCAACAACTATATTTGGACGTTTTGATGATGCCGCTGTCAGTACTTTTGTAAATCTATTGACATGCTTATCAATGATACAAGATTTAGACAGGTTTGATGCAAAAACAAAAGAAGCAAATGTTTTACTTCAAAGTCTTCTAAAGATTGAAAGAATATTGACAGCATTTACTTGTATATATTTGAAACTACAACTCCCGTTATCAAGTTATTTACAGACAAGTGATTTAGATATATTTACTGCATGGAGTTTAATAGATTTAGCTACAACAAAGTTGAAGGAACGGACAAGAACATTTGATAACGTTTACAGAAAAGTATTGGAAATTGTAAATAAATGTAATAAAAAGATTTCACAGTTGAATATGACGAAAATCAAACATTGGAAATTGACTCTTTGGAAACAGCTTTGCCAGTTAAGAGGAAGAGGAAGAGGAAAAGAATGGCAGATGAGTTTATAGATGATGAAGGAACTTCCTGAGATTCTCTAGCTGATTTTCGAGTAAATGTGTTTAACCTAATAATGGACCGCAGTGTCCGGTCACTGGATTCACGCTTTGTACAACACAAAAAGTTGTATAAAGATTTATCGTGCACCAAAGTTTAAAACTATTGCAAAGAAGGGCTCGACGATGAAGCATTGAAAGTTATTATTAAGCTGTCTCCACAAATCAGCAAAGATCAAGTAATATTGGATTTTCTTTTGCTTAGATCTTGGGTGTATTAACGCTATTGCTTAATGATGGTGAGAATATGGATTCCAGTTGCAACAAGTGTAAAATTTGTAGGACTTGCCCATCGTGTGTACTAAAAATTCTGGCATCCAATAGACTTCATGACAATGCATATGATAACATTTATGAACTTCATTAAGTCTGCACACTGTCAGTTACTCAAGTCCAATGTGAGAGGACATTTTCAAAGCTAAAGATCATAAAGACAAGGCTAAGAAATTCATTGTTTAGGAGAACTTGGAATCATACTTGTTGCTATCCATTGAAAAGGAATTGTTAGGTGAATTGGATGCAGAAGCAATTATTGACAGATTCGCACAATCATCTAGTGAATTCCAACGATTGCTCTTAATATAGTGGACTGTATAAAATATGCTTTTGAACTTCCTGTTAATGTGTAAAATGTTCAGTACAAGCAAACTATTTAAAAATGCCCATCATTTATTTATAATTAAAAAGTTCAATTATAACAATCTGCATTTACATTCAGTATCTACTGTATACTGCCAGTAATATGTACAATATATGTACACAGTAATTGCTAAAAATATCCATTTATTTCGTAAAATTTTAATTATACCTTTTTAATACTTATTTTGGAAAATTTTATTTATTTCTTATAAAAATTAAATGATAGCCTTATAGTTGTGGATGGGCCCCCTTTGTCTCCTGGCAACCAATACTTTTAAACCCAGTCCGCCTCTGCATTAGTGAGTGACAAAATCAGAACATTTTTATTTTGTAAATTGTTTTAATTTACGCAGAGAGCATGTAATAGATATCTTGCATAAATGTTGCCTTTTCCATCATGTATGTTCTTAATAAACAGCGGATTCACGACAAGTTAAAGTTAAATGAACGTATTTCAGGAAACGTAGTTGTCAATCTGTAATAATATAAATCCTGCAACAACACCTTTGAATTTGCTTTTATAATTAACGGGTAACTTAAATATATTGAAATGGTGTTATTGTGATTTTCGCAAATAATTACCGTCTATTCTAAATTTTATCTAGAAATTTTAAAATACCATTTTTTTAAAGGAGCTATTATTATGATTATGTAATAATTCTATGGAGTCCAGGGATTCGAGAGGGGCATTCTTTATCAAAATGTACATTTTATAGAAGGGGGGGGGGAATACAAAGATACAGAGAGAGAGGGCAAGCATTTAATAGTATCGGAGAAATTATATAAACACGTACTGAGAGAAAATTTCACTTGCATGAAATGCATGCTTCCGAGAAATATGTTCATTTTTTAGTAATAGTTGCTTTTCGCCGTATAAAAGTTAAAGTATTATATTAATATATGGCAACAGAGCGCTAAATATGGAAAGCTGAAATACTTGAGCCTTCGTTTATGAATTGTATAGCTGCTTGCTGCCCAAATAAATTGAACAAAAGTACCATACTCCGTAAACAACCCCAATTTTCGTATTTGTTGTCATAATTTTGAGACATTTTAAGACGAACATTTTGAGACCTTAAAAAATGTCTAATCTGATATACGCAGGACATTTGATGCTGTAAGAACTTCCATAAATATATCGCTGATGAATTGGTTAATAACTGATTAAATATAAAAAACTAACACAGGAAAACTTACTTTAACGGTATCGCAGAAAGGTTTCATATAAACATATGATTTTGAAATGCTCCTACTTCGTACTTACTAACACAAAGCCATATTTAATTAATAGCGCGCTACCTATCGGAATGCGGAGAGAGTGCATTTTATCAAAAATAAATGAAGCATTTTTCGGCAAACAATATGAAAACTGGGATTTTATTTTATCTGAATTTTAGAACCTAATGTAGCAACCCCCGGTGAGTCCTGGGACTCCGTGGAGAACCCATGCAGTAATAATAATATTTATAATTATTATTTTTACCATTTTAAGCAGTTCATTATCTCTAATATAAATTACATGCATACAATAGTTGTTGTCATTGATTAGTCACTGGCCAAGAAAGTGACGTCGTGGTAAAGGAGAAATTGGCAAATGGAAGGAGATTAGCCAACTCAGAAAATTCAAATACTACAGAATTCTACATTTGCGGCTGAGCATGGAAGACTAATTTTTTGTCACTAAAGGCACATCGGTGACATTTATAAATCAACAGAGCCGAGATGTTTCTCTTGTCAGTTGCGAAGCGCACTGAATTGAAAATGAAATATGTGGATTTTTAAAAGGCCTAATGCTAATAAGCTCTGGAACTGGATGCGATATCCCCTGCATGTAATAATTCTCTTCTTTCTCACCTGCACCAATCTCATAAGCAATTCTTTGAATCAAAGTTTTAATCACCGAAATCAAGTTTATATATATTAAATTTAATTTACTATGTCTATCCTCTCTTAGATACAGACATAATTGTATTATTATCGAAACATGATGCCGTCATTAATCCAATTACGAGGATTGTTTGAATAGTTTGTTAAAAAATAAATGAAAACACTTTCTTTTGGAAAAAAAATTATCTTTATTTTTCAACATAGTCTCCATCGAGGTCTACACATTTATTCCAGCGAGTTTCCAATTTTTTCATCCCATCTAAACAGTAGGATTTGTCAAATTGTGCAAATAGTCATTGAACAATTCGAAAGTCAATTCGTGCAATTTTGCCATTGAGACGGCCGATGTGTGGAACGGTCTCATAATGACTCATAATGGACTCCTGTTATTGTCTTACCCTTTTCCAAATAGTCTATCATGATAATTTCTTGGGAAATCCCCCCCCCCCCAAATAAAAATAAAACAGCGGTCATCACCTTCCCAGCAGACAAAATAAGTCTTCGCTTTTTTCGGTGCTTTTACACCGGGCATCGTCCACAGTTTTGACTGCTGATTAGACTCAGGTGTGTAGTGATGTATCCAAGTTTCGTCTACAACCACGAATCGACGCAAAACATCCTGCGAATGACGATTAAACATCGTCAAACACTGGTTGAAATGTCTTCGCATGAGTTTTTGATCGACAGTCAACAATGGCGGCACCCAACGCACACACAGCTTTTTCATGTGCAATTTTTCGTGCAGGATATTATAAACAGCCGTTCAGTTGAGATGCCTGTAATCTCGCAATCTCACGCACTTTCACTCGGCGGTCTTCCATAACGATACCATACCATGGATTTTGTCAATCATTTCCTTCGTAGTGACCTCAGTCGGAGCGCGCTTCATCTTTGATGTACTTACGACCACGTTTAAACTCATTTATCCAAAAATAAACAGCCTTTAATGCTTGTGCAGGGTCCCCATGAACTGCATCCAACTCAGCTTTGATCTGCACGGCCGTCCACGTCTTCAACTAAAAGTGTTTTATCACTGCACGAAACTATTTTTTTCTCCATTTTTATGAAAAATGGGAACACGGTCATTTTTATGTTTGCCAAACGAGAACTACGCTTCGCACGTGGCTAAACGTTTGCCATGGGTCATGAAAAAGACGATTCGTGCCGACACTGGTATGAATTAACGAACTGTATCGCGTATCGCCGTCTATTGGAAATTTACCAAACGTTTCAAACAACCCTCGTAATAGCAAATATTTTTGCATTTGAAGCTAAGACTCCGTATCTCAGTTGGTGACAATAATCTTTGTTCGAAACCCCTCTACAATGCGAAGAATATCCATAAGCATTTTTCAAGTAAACGTGAATTAGATAGAACCACCACAGAGTGGTTGAAGAGTTTCTCTCTCTCTCTCTCTCTCTCTTCTCTTCTCTTCTTCTCTCTTTTCTTCTTTTTCTTTTGCTGGATAAATGAGGTTTTCCTCCATCCTGTAACACAGACAAATCTGCAGTTAATTAATGTCCTTAGTTTCTGCATAGACAGCTATTTAACTACATTATATTATGCGCGATTTAATTACGTTCGACTGGGCGGTTCGTGTTTTGTAATATGAAGAATTCGGGTGGAAAAACCAGACGGTTTCAAACAGTTTAACAAGCAAAAAATCCTGCCATTTCAGGCTTGTTCTTTATATGAAAGAGAAAGGAAAAGAGAAAATAAAAACGTTATTTACCACCCAGATGGGATTGGAAATTTTTTAACCAAAAGGCCTTGGCGACATTGACTAATTTATGAAGGCTCTCAAGAAAATTGATCAGGCGATATACTTCATTAACAGACCGCAATAGATTGGCATGGAAATGTTGGCTTGAGTGGATCCGCAAGGTAGATCAGCAGCCTTCCGAGAGTGGTTCTGAGTGACATGGAGGTAATTCTACCATTATAACTACTAGTACTAATTATAATAATGAGAAACGTTTACATGCGAGGCGGAATGTAATCAAAGATCAGCAGAAAAAATAAGTTACGAAATATATATTAATTTAATTATTCCTGTAAAATCCTCTGTAATTGGTTACATCACTACTAATCAGAAACTAACTCCACATGTGAGTTTTACATGCTCATAGAAGAAGGGAAATTTTTTCAGGTCATTATTGAGTAGTCTCTAAAATAGGAATACTAAGAAAATACTAAAAGGAAATAAATAAGAAAAATAGCAAAAAGAACAAGTAAATAAAGTACATTTCTAACAAGAAGAAAGCATTAGAATGATGTATCAATCCCGATTAAGAGCTTGCCTAAAAGAAGCCCAAAGCAGTGGAGATGTAGAAGAAGAATGCAAAACGTTAAATAGGATAATCCATAAAGCAGCCTCTGAAGTACTTGGAAAGAAAACTAAAATATCAAAAAGAAAACATTACAAATCTGGAACACTACAGAACAGAACGTTCACCAAGATTATTGGGACAGATTTGTTAATAATATAGAAGAAGACATACGTGGAAGACAAGAAACAGTCTACAAAATATAAAGGAAATTAAACAACGAAGAAAGAGACAGCACAAATCAACATAATACAAGAGAAACAATCAAGAGAACATTATAAGTATTTATGGAATGACCCAAATTTAATGTTAGAAATAATAATGAAAAACTCCACACTGATATACTGTAGAACCAATAAAATTGGAAGAACTAAAAGAAACAAGAAAGTATCAAAAAATAGAAAATCAACTGGACTAAATGACTTAAATACCGAACATTGGAAATATGGTGGAGAATATTTAGTTCACAGATTCTTAAAAGTAAAGTCTTAGCTCTTAACCATCAGATTGGTTAAGAGCTAAGGTTATACCTAAATTTAAAAAAGGAGATGATTATGGAAATTATAAAGGAATACGTTTTTAAATGCAGGTTTCAAAATTTACAGAAAAATCTTGAATAGTCTTAGAAATATTGCAAACAATCTACCTCTCAGAAGAACAAAATGGTTTCAGACACGCAAGATCATGAACAGACAATATTTATGTGCTAAAAAAAATTAACCAATTTATGTGTTTTAAAAAGACGAGAATTTCATTCAGAAACTCATTTGGCCTTTCTAGATTACGAGAAAGCTTTTGATAAATTACACAGAGAAAAACTACGGAATATAACGAAAAAAGAAAGATATCCACTACGTTCGGTACAAGCTGTACAAAGTTTATATAAAGATGCAAAAATTCAGTTACAGTTAAGTAATAAATTAACAGAAGAGATTGAAATAAATGAGGGTTGTATGGTAGCGTCGATTTCCATACAATGGACAAGTAAAAAAAAACAGATCCAAACATAAACTAACACAAGCAGCACATAGTAGGTAAGAGAGAAAAACTTAGATTTCTTACAAAACGAACGCGCACACATCACGAACAGCTACTAACCGCCTGCAGCTGGACAACCACGTGGACGAAAATGGCCAGTAAATACAACAGCTGTGGTAAGATGGAGCTTTGGGTCAACGTTTTCGCGGGCGATTTGAACATGAGGTAATATTAATACCACAATTTGAAATTGTGTATTCGTGCACTTAAATATGTCTGTTATCGTTACATATATATAACGATCTTATATATATATAAATGACAACCGGTGACTTAAGCTATCAAAATCAGAGAAGAACTGATCAGGGTTTTTCTCCATTGATGAGAAAAGAGGTACAGCAACCACGTTTATCTATAATCCCCATTCATCTGCCTACAACAACTTTTATTTGTTAACCCCATTTATCTTCCCGCAATCATTAAGCTCGGCCCACAGCAACGTTTATCTTTAACCCCCATTATTCTGCCCACGACAACCTACGACTACACTCTGGTTAGACATGCGACATCCAGGTTAGGTTAGGTTAGGTTAGTTTATAATGATTTCTGATTACTTAACGTAACCTAATCTAAACTAACCTAACCAATAAAGGTTAGATTAGTTTAGGTTATAATAATTTCGAACCGATAAAGGTCAGGTTAGGTTAGGTTAGTTTATAATGATTTCGGATTTCATTGAGTGCAAAAGAATTATTTTCCTTACTTTTTTCATTATAAACTAACCTAACCTAAGCTGTCATAATTTCTATTGAGAACGAAAACCTATATATAAAACCTCTAAACATGTTTTTATTACCTTTACCAGACTCCTCTAGGAATTATTCACTTTAATCAGTTACAGTGATTAATTCTTGTAAATTAATCACTTTAACCGGTAATTATTAATAATATCCGGATTTATCACTTTAACCGTAACAAATATATCAGAACAGGTCACTTAACCCTGCGGAGGTCGCGGCTGATCTGACAGATGCAAACAAATTGTTTAATATAAATATTCTTACACATATCCAGTGTATAGCTTGAAGGTCATGAGTAGCTGCGCATGCGTATATTACGAGTGATATTCCACACTGTTTATGCGGTCGGTTTTGGTTTAACACATGTTATGTAAAGGTGTGTGATATTTCATAGTAAACTGTATCTGAGAGATACCGCGACCTCCGATGTCAGTACAGTATTGATTTAGTTGGTGTTTTTATTCTTTGATTCTTTGTTCATTAATTTCTAGATTGTAACAGAAAATAAATAAACTATCATGTATTATATTTGTAGTGCTTTTTTTAAAAAGTTTTGTCGCATTTTAGCACATACTAGTAATGAATGCATCTCTCAGATACACGCTACCTACGCTGCAATTTTTTCGACCGCGACCTCCGCAGGATTAAGGTATCAAAATCAGAGGGGAACTGATGAGTGTTTTTCTCTTGTGCGAAAAGAGGTACAGCAATAGCAAATTCTGAAGAACATTGTTAGTTCTATACGCAGATGAATGAGGATGACAGCGCGTTGGTGCATTGGGTACATGTCACACACACACACACACACACACACACATATATATATATATATATATATGACAACAGGCGACGTAAGGTATCAAAATCAGAGAGGAGCTGATCAGTGTTTTTCTCCGGTGATGAAGAAAGAGGTACTGCAACGACGTTTATCTTTTATCCCCATTTATCTACCCACAACAACTTTAATCAAATTTTATTTGGAATCCCCATTTATCGGCCCTCAATCATTAAGCTCGGCCCACAACAACTTTTATCTTTCATCCCCATTAATCTGCCGACGACAAACTACGACTGCACACTGACTCGACATGCGACATCCACTGATGCCCCTTGTCCAAACCGTCCCCTCCATAGAACCGAAAAATTTCCGTAACTCATACCTGATAACTATCTGTCACTCAGAAATTTATTACCCCCCCCCCCACACACACACTTCTATTTTAAATATGCAAAGAAAACAAATTAAAATTGAAGAAGAAAAAATTGTTAAAATGAAATGGAGACTTTAAAAAACCAATAAATAGCGACAGAATATTCATTCCATGAACATTCTGCCCCTCTTTTATATCAAGGTTTAGTATATCTTCAGAAGTGTTAGACAAAGGGTGTTGAGATTAACGTCAGTATTTATATATATTTTCGGAAATTTTTTTAATAATGTAAAAGTGGCTTAGAACTAGGACTTTGGAAAGAAAACCAAGTGAAACATGTGATGCTAACCCTAATTTTGATACACGTGTTGTAAGTAAATCTGATACTATTAAAGTAGAAGAAACAAGCAGTTCAAAGAAAAATTACAGTAGGAAATGTAACGGTATATATTTCGAATTCTGGTTTTACTTGTTGTGGACTAGTAAACCAGAATTTACCAAAATAAACCAAAATTTAAGTGAACAGAAACCTCGATGTATTTTTTGTTATGAAGTGTTGTCGAACAAGTGCATTAAAACTGAAAAACACCGAAGACATTTAGAAACAAAACATCTTGATGTTAAAAATAAGGCAATTGAATTTTTCAGTGACATTTCGAGACATTAAAACAATGGAAAGATATAGTTTCGGCCATGGTTTCGATTATTATCAAGGCATTGGAAGCATCCTATCTCTTAAGTTTGCGCATAGAAAAAACAGGGAAACCTCATTCTGTCGGATAAACTTTACTACTTCGAGCTATAAAAGATGTGGTAAAAACAGAGGGTGATCTGAAAAGTTCCCGTCCTCGACCATAGATGGTAATGAAATTCTATCGAAATGACTATAGGCATTTGAAAAGAACATGTAGGATATATTGCATTTTCGTAATGCAAAATATTGCGTTTTTGATCTGCTGTGAACAAGCTTTGTGCAAGATGGGTGCCGCCCTTGCTCACAGCAGATCAAAAACGCAGTCGCATGAAAATCTCTGACCAGTGTTTGGAGCGTTTCAAGAAGAATAAAACTGATTCTGTTCATCGATTTATTATTATGGATGACACTTGGATTCACAATTACAGACCAGAATTCAAACAACAGTCAAAACAATGGACAAAAGATCAGCGCCAAAGAATTTTTTCGTGTAGTCTGGTTAAAAGATCGGAATAATATTTCGCAGTTATTGTTTTACCCTTTTCAAGATAATTAATAAACAAAATGCCTTTCGCATCCCAAATTGATTCTAGTCATCACAAAAGAATTTCTTTGGCATCTATGATGGAGAACGAGAACTTTCAGAAAGTGGAATCAAATCAACATCTTTTAGTAACTTGGCAACAAGTTACTAAAAGATGTTGATTTGATTCCTCTTTCAAATGACACTGTCGGTCGCAGAATTAATGATATGGCAGGTGACGTTGAATCTCAGTTAATCGAAAGAGGTAAGAAGAGCCCTTATTGTGCGTTACAAATAAACGAGACTACTGCTGTTACAAGTGATGCGCAGTTAATATGCTACCTAAGATATGTGCATGATAACAACATTCATGACATATTCTGTTTTGTAGAACTTCGTCAACCGAATAACTGGAGAAGAAATATTTCACACTCTCAATAAATAATTACATAATACACAAAAGCATTCAGTGCTAGGCTGCTGTTCGGATGGAGCTTGCGCCCTTACACGCAGGCATAGTTGCGAGTTGTTTCTATGGTCAAGGAAGTGGCTTCGGATACGAATCGGATATATTGTTTTATAGGAAAAGGTTGGCAGCCTCCGAAGGAATACCACCAGAATTTAAAATGTGCTATACAACGTTGTAAAGCTAGTTGATTTTATTAAGTCTCAATCGTTAAATAGCAGGTTATTTTCAGTACTCTGCGATGAAATAGGCAGTGAATATATGTACAACTTTTGCTTCATTCTGAAATTCGCTGGATTTTCAGGGAAAAAGTACTAACAAGATTATTTCAATTAAGGCTCGAGGTTTTATTGTTTGTAAATGAACGTAATTCTAATTTTGCATCAATCTTTGTTGACGAACCATAGTTATCAACACCATCCTATCTTTCCGACATTTTTTTTCGAAATTAAATGAACTAAATCTCTCCGTTCAGGGAAATTCTTCAACTGTTCTTTATGCCTAAGACAAAATAAAGGCATTCGAGAAAAAAAAAAAACCTGATGTTGTGCATTAGTTATGTAAAAGACAAACAATTTGCTCCTTTTCCGACATTGGAATCCTTTTTAGTGGAAAATGATCTTTTTGTTGATTCTGAGTTTCTTGAAAAGGTTTGTGACCACCTCAAAAATCTGAAACGGAATTTTGAAACATATTTTCCGGATAAATTTTATAAGAAATTTCTGTGGGTTCGAGATCCATTTCTGGATTATAGTCACGAGAACGATCTTTCGTTATCGAAAAAAGAACAGTTAATTGAGCTTTCAAGTGACAGTGGGCTTAAAATGCTATTCCGTGATCTTGGTTTGGCTCGATTCTGGATCTCTCCTTCAGTGACAAGTGAATTTCCCGAATTACCTGAAGAAGCACTGAAGTTTCCTACAACCTATCTTTATGAAAAAGGATTTTCATCGCTCCTTCAAATAAAAACAAAATACAGAAATCGTCTTAGTGTGTGTGTGCGCCGATCTTCGATTGAAGTTGACTAATATCGAACCAGATATCCAGCAACTCTGCAAAGGCCGAGAAGCTGAACGATCTCATTAAAAGTAGTTAGTAATATAATTATATCATATTATTTATTTGATCTAGAGTTTCCGATTATTCTCTCTACTGGTTTTGGAATTAATCCATTTCCAAATTCGGACAAAATTGGGGATGAAACAAAAGTGACACAAAGCGAGGTCACGGTAAGGCTCAGCTCTGCTAGCGAGGAGGATAGCTGCGCACGTCCCGTTCAGCGAAGTTCCGTATTTCGTACGGTCACTTGCGGCCGCATATTCCCGCAAGTGACCGAAAGAGATACGGAATCCGTCGCATGCAGACAACAACATCCATACGGTCATGGACTATACAGAAACACACATCACAACGTAACGAATACAAGCAGCATACAAGACGAACATAAATAAAACCGCCACACGATTAATAAATCTTCTAGATTTACGATGACCACCGTTGTGCATCGATAAAACAGGACGGATATAATTAAAACCACCATCATATCACGATTAGTACAAATCACATGCGTATGGTATATACGGCATACGGTCGCTGGAGGGAAAATGCGCCTGACCACGTGGATGGCACTTTGCGACTGACATCGTGGGTTGGACCGTTTATAGACATAGGAAAGGACCACTCATAACAGGATGTCTTTAATATTTATTTGCTGGTCATGGAAACATGGAAACCTCGTGAGGGAAATAAGGCCAGTGTGTGTGTGTGTGTGTGTGTGTGTGTGTGTGTGATATTTGGGCAGGGCAAGGAATGTCATCCATGATGGAATCCATGGATGTCAAGTTCGTATTCAGTATTATGATGAATGGAGTAAGATAAGAATAACGTCGTATCACAATGCACTTAGCGAATGGAACAGTTTACATGTCGTAGATCGAATCGGAGAGTGCGTGAAAATAAAAGTTGCTGTGGGGCTAGCTTCTTGAGTGAGGGTAGATGAATGGATATAACATATAAAATATAAAAGTTGATGCGGGTAAATGAATAGGGATTAAAGATAAACGTCGTTGTGAGCAGATGAATGAAGGTATTAGTGGGAGAATGCTGACATTCCTCATTCATGCCCATGGAACCAACGGCGCTAAACAAAGTTGTTGAGGGGTGAGCTTAATGAATGTGGGCGCATGAATAATTTTAAGAATTATAGACACGTAGACACAAGGTTATTTTAATATTTTCCAAATATTTCAGTCTGAAAATAACAGACTATCTTCAGTGGCTACATAAGAACAGTTTTTAACACGGTGGAATACCAACAACTGATCAGTCAAAAGTAGAACGAGCCGCGTGGTGTTACATTGCTGAGTATTAATGAGAGGAACAATTTCATCAGAGTGATGATTAAACTATAGGTATTAATGCAAAATTTCATATAATAATCTTAAGTTACAGATTAAGCACTCACAACTGATTCAGGCAACGCATTCCATTCATTCACCACTTTCGTAGCAAAAATCTACTCCTCACACTCCTGTTAACCGCACTCTGGAGCTCTCATAGTGGTGGAAGAGCAAATGTTCACATCCCAACAAGGAATAACAGAACAAAAAACGGATCTTTTAAGGCACGTTTTTGGCAAGCTATTCATTTAGCGAATCGCTGCAATAAATTGGCCATCATGCTCTCTAGATATGATGGCTTCCGACTTCTTCTTCCTATGGGGATTACGTGAAGAAGGTCTATGTGACAAGCCTCAGAAAATCGAAGAGCTGAAGGGCAAAAATTAGGGCTCTGCAGCCGGAAATATTATCAGCAGTCATGGGCATTCCGTAGAAAGGGCCCGTCTTTGCCGAAAATTATTTACGTGATGTATTTACGTGATGTATTTATTCATAACTGATACAAAATCTCAAGTTTCCGTGTTTCATTACAATAAAGAAAAAAACAATAAAAATAATTAATAAATAAAAAATTATTAAAAATTTAAATCCACTTTTGACTTCTGGGCCAGTCGAAGTTTGCAAACTTCTTTCATTCATTTTACGCTTTTTTCCTGATAATCCCATCAACGAAAGATTAGAAAATCGCCATGTTAGTCCTGTGTTTAAACTAATGGTCAAATAATCTGGAAGTGCATCTTAAGAATTAAGACGCCTCAAAAGAATTACTGCCATCAAATGGCCAAGTTGTTGCCTAGCATTTCGTTCCCAAATAGTCTGACTAATTGAAACCTCGTCGTGTATATTTCAACCTATATTGTAAGTAAAAAAAAGGAGAATGATCACGTTTTTAAGTGGTTCCTTCCTTGTAATTGAAGAACAGGAAACGACATTGTTTGCATAATCACTGTTCCACAAATTATAAAGACACTCCCATTTTTCTTGAATATGAGTACGTAAGAGTAATAAATCACTTGGCATAAAAATGTGAATGCAAGTTAACTGAATGCAGTTCCGTACAATCTGGAAATGAGGAGTAGTTTAGAATTAATAAATTTCCCGCGAGGTAGAATGAAACCTTCCAAACTGGTTATCGCCCAAATTGAGCGATTGCAACACAATATGTACCTTTTATAACAACGTGACAGTTGACAGAAGTCATCAGAAGGATAGGAGAATAACCACCCCCCTGCTTACTAGAAGCCAGAATTGGTTTGACAATGTTCTATATTCGTTCTACAGAGTGACATTTCCAGATTAGTCTATAGCCCTTAGTCACAGCATTAATATGCCAAACTTTACTAGCTCAGTGGGTGGATGGGTGGGATTCACTTAAAACGAAGTGTGGATGATATCATTACACCATTCAAGAAAAATTCAAGTTATAAAATGGCTTCATGCAATGAGAAAATGCTGAAAAGTTAAGCGTTTCCGCATTCGTGTATATGTCAACGGAGTGTGGCGACGAATGCCTAGGTTTCCATAGAAGAATGCTGAGAGCAAGACAAACAACCAAATAAAAGAGAAGTGAGGATCGAATCGCATGGCCAAAGTCCCTCTAAGCCAGAAAAGAAAATGTCTTCTGATTAACAACTGGGTTGGCCTGGACAACCCTGGCTCGTGTGGGGGGGGGATTTGAAATTATAAATGAATAAAAAGTTATATGTTTTTATTCAATTGAAAATATTACTGTACATGAGATATATTGTACTCGGCGCAAAACGTCTTCGCGGGGGTCGAAACTTACTGCATTCAGATGTCACTAGTATCTCACACTACTGATTTATCGCTACGTTAATACTACTTCAACAAAACACACTTGGTTGCTTCGTTGTCCTAGACCAAGGGTCGCCAAACTTTTTTGACCATCGACCCCTTCAAGAGTTTCTTGATTTTTTATCGACCCCCTATATTTTACTATTACGTAATTATAATAGAACAAGCAAAAAAGACGCTTATGTGAGTTTTTAGATTGTTTATTTTATAGTTAACAGTGTTTCTTGTATGTATAATATAGTATATATTATTAT
This sequence comes from Typopeltis vanoorti, assembly GCF_054136105.1. Lineage (NCBI taxonomy): Eukaryota > Metazoa > Arthropoda > Arachnida > Uropygi > Thelyphonidae > Typopeltis > Typopeltis vanoorti. The sequence goes on from NC_143550.1 coordinate 161,683,764, forward strand.
ATTGGCTTAACGTCAAAGGGATACGTTTTTGTTTTTGACGTCCTTCTTAATATTGCATATTTGATAGGAGGGATAAATAATATATAAAATATAAAATTTAATTTAGATAACAATAATACAATCTTCCTATATTGAAAATCTTCCTATATCTTCAACATATTATACTTTAGTTCGTGAATGAATAACGATTGAATTATAATACGTATGTTGATGAATTTTAGAACATTTACGCTCACTTGAATGTCGATGCGCAAAAATGAGACTGGGATCGAATATGTGTAAGTATAAGTAAATAAGCAACCACGCACGTGTTGCAATCTCGCTCCTGCCGCTGGGAACCACCGACATCCGTTTATTGGTAAATACGTCATTTTGGCCTACATGATTGGCCTCCGTGTTACTATTTTCATGACCTTGCTCCATCTTACAGGTCTTATTCATGTCTCTGCTTCCATGATTCACTCTTAATTGCATTGTCAATCAGGATGGAGGTAATCGAAGCTAACCGAATTAAATATTACCCGTATAATGATGTCTTATACTTTTCTATCGACTCCTGACCCCGAATCGACCCCTAACAATGTTATATCGACCCCTGGGGGTCGATATTGACCACTTTGGCGACCACTGTCTTAGACAGTAAGCGAGAGATTTGAGTCTGGTGTGCGACGGCCTCTCCTCGTCCATGCATGCGCGCAGCTTAGAAAAAACATTGCCCATAATACATAGCTGCGGTATTTCGGTAATATGCTCCTGGAAGTATGCAGTATCTCCGATCCCTCTTCAAATGAGAGAACTACAAGGAAATCGTTGATTACCAGAGAGCATCATATCACCTGTTAGATATGGTGTTATGGTGAGTGATATCTCTGGGGGTGTTGTTTCACACTTCCACTGAAACGGCACACATTAATCTGAACATCATAATTCCTGATGACATCTAAAAGGTCTGTGGAGATATCCGTTATGAAAACGAGAGTGCAAAGATGAGGCAACCACCATAATATTTTTTATTCAAATCTTTGGGAAGAGCTGGCACCATTCATAATGGTGACATTGACAGATCGATCTTCACTGCAAGGAGGGATGATTTTGGCGACGAAAAGGACAAAAAACTGTTTTTCTTGACCCCAATTTCTTACAAAACACAGCTTGTTAAGAAACATTTGTTTCCGACTAAGTTGTGGAAATTGTACAGCAATAACGAATGCCATATCATGCGAATAATTCACTGTCTGCAATATGTAGAATATTTTAAATACTAAATATTCAAGATCAATTAAAAGATTGATGGCCATGCTGTGATACAGGTGAACTTTGCGAAAGCATTTGACCTAATACCGCACTCGAATATGGTAAGCTAAAGCAAATGGGAATGAAAACAGGACTGATGAGATGGATGAGTGGGTGGGTGGTTGCCAGACAGGTATCAGAGAGCAGTATTTGGTGGAGCGGAATCAAAGATTTAAAAAATGACCAGCGGTTTGCCACAAGGCTCTGTTCTTCGTCCACAGTTGTTTTTATTATCTGAATTAATGATATTGGCGTTAATTTGAGGAGTGATATCCAGTTGTTTGCTGTTGATGTAAGTTGGAGAAAGCTGTAGTAAATATAAGCGATACATCGATTCTGCAGGATGATTTGAATAAGCTGTCATAGGATAATGGATTTTCTTTAATGTAGCTAAATGCAAAGTTATTCAGTTTGAATTCAAAACGTTTTAGTCTGTGTATTCTATTGATGTGGTTTCTTTGGTGGAAACTGATGACACCAGCGATGTGGGTGTTATGGTTGATAGGGAACTGAAATATAGAAGCCATACTGAAAAAACTGGCAAAACAGTTCGGAAGATCACCTGCTGAAAAATAGGTTTCAGGGCAGCTCGTCCAATAATTTTCGTCCAATGAAAATCTCGTCCATTCCCACATTTCGTCCATTACTTTTCTCGTCCTGTAGGACATGTCGTCCAATCTTATTCATCCACTACTATATGTCTAATTGAAAATAATTGGACGAAATGCCCTGAAATCACCTGGGTTTGAGGTTATCCGCCCAATCCTATTTCGATTTAAAAATAATTGGACGAAATACTCTGAAAGCACCTGGGCTTGAGATTAGTCCAAGGGCAGTTCATCCAATCAAAATGTCATCCATTCCTCGATTTCATCCATTACTTTTCTCGTCCAGTAAGACATTTCGGCCAATCTTATTCGTCCTGTAGGACATTTCGTCCAATTGAAACTAATTGGACGAAATGCCCTGAAAGCGCCTGGGTTTGAGGATATTCATCCAATCCTATTACTTTTCGCGTCCAGTAGGTTAGTCAGTTGACATATTGTTGGTCAGGTTAGGTTAGTCAGTTGACACATTGCTTGGTTAGATTAATTGGGTTGAGTTAGTAAGTTGACACATTGGTTGGTCAGGTGAATTAGGTTATTTAATGACACATTGGTTGGTTAGGTTAGTTAGTTGACACATTGGTGGCTCAGGTCAGTTGGATTGGGTTAGGTTAGGTTAGTCAATTGACACATTCGTTAGTCAGGTTAGTTAGGTTAGCTTAATCAGTTGACACTTTGATTGGTCAGGTTAGTTAGTTGACATATTGGATTGTCAGGTTAGTTGGGTTATGTTAGGTTAGTCAATTGGCACATTGGTTGGTCAGGTTAGTTAGGTTGGCTTAGCTAGTTGACACATTGGTTAGCCAGGTGACAATAATAGTCAGTTTACATCGAAATAAACGAACGGAATACTCGTCCAATCGGACGGAATGTCCGATTGGACGATTATTCCGTTGGACAAACTTATAAAAGGACAAAAAATCTTGGACGAGTTGCCCTCAAACCCAAAAATACGTTGACTAGTAGGGACAAGAAAGCCATCATTCCACTTTATGTCGCTGATGCTTCCCCAACTGGACCATTGTGCTCAAATTTGGTCACCTGGAATTCTTGTTCATGTGGAGGTGGTTGAGGAGATTCAGAGACGGGTAGGTAAGATAGTTTTGGGCTGAGGAATGTTCCGATGAAGAGAGATTGCAAATAAAAGAGAGGAATTGCAGATAGAAGAATTGGAAATTATTCACTGTATTTAGTGAAAACTGGAAGTTGAATAAATTTTTGTTATAAAGAATGGGAGGTCTAGATTTTTATTTATTTTTTATGTTTTCTGGTAGGGGTGGTGAATGAGAGCAATTGATTGTCTGCAGTTGTTAATTAAGGAGAGGTATGAAGAGTAATGTGGGAAAAGTGATTAGCTTCTGCTTCCAATGATGAAATTCTGATTGGTTTGTGGATGATATGATAGGTAATATACCTATCATATCATCCACAAATGCTGTAAACTATGCTGTCGGCCTCCCGAGGTGAGTGTTTGGCTCCATCGAGATACCCATTAAGAACAACAACAAACAAATTAATAATAATAATAATAATAATAACTAAAGGACAGTTGTGTTCTCTCTAGTACTACAGACTTACACACCACACTATTGTGCTCTCGGGAACGTCAAACTTAGAATGGTATGTATTTGAATAATATGAAATATCAGTCCGCTAAATGTGAAATATTGCTTAAGAAAAGAAAACATTTCAAGGATTAAACTGTTTACTCTCTTCTCCCTGCAGAGTCTTGCGTTTCTCTGAAAACCATCCAAAAATCACCGAAAAGGAAGAGCGTGATTCTCAAATTGCATTTCATATGAAATCAGAACACTGCGATTTGGAAATTAGAATTCGATTGAAGTTGGAAGAAGGTGATTTTCAACTTTATATTTGTACTGCTTACCCAACGCACTTTGTGTACGAATAAGAAAACTACATCCCAAAAATCTTTAATTAAAAGAACAGGTTAAAATAAGTTACAATAAGTTTTTTTTCATCAAAATGCTTTCGCTTGTGTGACCATCAACTCAAAATTTTAAGTTCGTTTGATAAGTTTCTTGTGGATCTTATAAAACGAACAGATGGTTTCAAACTTATAGCGGTATGCATCGATAAACAACGCATATATCAATATATCAACATTAAAAAATCATATATGCTACTCAATAGTAAAAGTAAATATAGGCACAATTAACTTGAAAATAATATTAAATGCAACTTATAAAATTCAAACAAGAAATTAAAAAAAGAAACAATTAGCACTCTTTGCTCGGTTTTCTTTTCTAACAGTGCCCAAATGCTTTCTGATGATGAACAAGATGGCCCTTCCGTGTGTATTCACGCAAGCACATGTTACAGCGAAATTTTTCACGTTCATCCATGTGTATTGTTGAATGTCTTCTGAGGTTTGAACCAGTCGAGAAATCTTTCTGGCAAATTTCGCACCGGAAAAGATCTTTCTTCACGTGCTGTTCCAGGTGGTTTCTGAGCACATACTTCCTTGAATATCTTCGAGGACAAATTTCGCAACGAAAGATCGCTTTTGACCTCTGCTTGGGAGCAGCTGTTGCGTGAGGCGTTCCTTGAAGTACAAAATAAAAATCAAAAGTGAGACCTGATCACGTCATAAACAACGAGTTACAAGCAAGTTTGTTTTCAAAGGATAAGAAGGGCAAACATAAATCGCAAACAATTTTATAAAATCACTCCCTTAATTTAATATCAACAGCATTTAACTTTCAACACAAAGTGCTACTTTTAGCCGATCAAGTTCATTGCACAAGAAACCAATATATATTCACGATAAATAATCGCCCACTTACAAAATTATCATCAATCCTTTCTCAAAAAAAAAAAAAAAACCTTTTGCCGGTTTTTATGAGAGCTGGATGTAAATGAAAATGGGAGTTCTCTTTAAATATTTGGACATTACAATTAAAGGATTTAATTGTAATGTCCAAAACTTGTAAATCCATTCCTTTAATTACAATTAAAGCAATGGATTTTATTTTTAAGTAATTTTGAATTATACTAAACTGTATAATTTTATCGATAATAAACAATATTTTTTCATGTTTAATTTTTTTTAAAAAATTTTACCATAATTTTGATATTAATCCAAACATGTATACACTGTACTTACAGTGGGTATGTATATTTCCAAAATCGCAGCACCCTCACGATTTCAAGCCACGAGTCGCAGTGGTGAGTGATAAATTTATATCACAGTCCGTCACGTTATGAGTAGAACAACAACTTTTTATGTGACAGAAACCCACAAAATAATGTAAACCTATAACAGATGAATATGTTTACATTATTTGGAGGAGGTTGTTTCTAATTCTTAATTTTTTTTTTTTTTTTTGTATTTTTAAGTAGCCCGAAATCTTACTTTCAAGACCAAAAATGGAACTTTTTAAACCAATTCAGGCCTACAATTGGGTGACTGTTGGTTCCACACCGTGCGATGAAATACATTTCGCATCGAGATATTTACAAACATCCATGCCCATCTCGGGATCTTACTCGAACCCTGTTACTTCAAAAGCCGATGCGTTAGCAATTTGGCAAACCTTTCCTTAACAAAATTGAAATTTAATGGAATAATTTGGAATGTCTTAATATTAGCCTATTCAGCACAGTGAATAAACTAATCATTTCTTTTTACACGCTGTTGTATAACATCGTACAATACTAACAAAAATTTAACACTACAAGCGTAATATAAATATGCGATATAATTTCATATTTCACACCAATTTAATATATAAGTAATTTGAAGTTTATATATATATATATATATATATATATATATATATATGTATGTATGTATAAAAAACTTCAAATTAATTATATCTATGTTTCTCTCAGAGATGGCTTTTCGTGTGCTATTATTTTTGCAGGAATTCAAAAACCAAAAGCCTCGTGTAGCATTTCGGTTTCAGATTACAGATACTTTAAGTCTGTGGTTTCGTCTGTGGTCACTTTTCAAGTGACGTTTGTCGATAGAAGAGCTGAACTGGACTGAAATCTAAATAGGCATGAAATATTATAATTCTTCATCCACAATATATCTCGGTAAAAAAAGCTCTAATTTATAAAATGACTTCAACGTTTAAAAGAAATCTAAAACCTAACTAAAGCTCTTTTCGGGTCCATATTGTAAAAGGTGAAATCGATTTAAATCTCAATTCCAGCGATAAGCTTCAAAGAAGAAGGGAAAAAACCTCCGAATTTTAAACTTTGTCTTGAATTCATGCAAGTAATATTATTAATATCGCCATTTTATTTACTTTAGCGTCAACTATGGAATCGTTTTCCGTTAGTATTTTTATTTATACTAAAGTTATTGCAGAAATCTAGTTTTACAACCCCGAGTAAATCTAGATCGATTTACTCCGGGTTGTTATATATTTTTATAAAAAGATTGAATGACTAGAACCGAGAGAAATGAAAACAAAGTTTGTTACACAACTAGTTTCAGGTTGTATCAGCCATCGTGAGGTGCACATTAAAAAGGAACAAATAACCAGTAGAACACATGGAGGAAATAACTGTAAACAACAACACGGAAAATTAGTGTATAAATATTTTCAACGTTGAAACGTTGAAGTCTGCTTCAACGAGCAATGTGTTCCTTATTTAGAATGACAATTCTCTTTCTTAAGCATTTTCTACTTTGTTAACATATGTTTCAAGGAAATGCGTGATGAGAAATTTATAACACTTCAGAAAAACCACACCCAAAGCTGTACACGATTTAGGCTGGAAACTAAACCAGCCAAGGAAATTGCGGTGATATGCAAATGATATTTTTGGAAACTATTATCTCACTTTTCTTCCATATCATCAGAACAACGAAAATCATTAAGAAACGGGAAAAATCAGTATAGCCGTAGTAAAGCAGAGTTTGAGCAAACACTCACAGAACATTTCACTTGGTTTTGACCTTGTAGTGAATGTGAAGATATTATCGCAACTGAAAAGAAAGGAGTGGCATGAGAAAAGCATGTTACTATGGAGTCTATGGTTACATGCTATATCAAGAAGAAAGCTTGACTATTCCCATCGTTAAACATTAAGAGCTTTTCGTTTTTCTTAACATCTCTGAAAAGTGTGAAGAAAAACTGTTACACACTTAAGTCGAATGATCCTTTTGGTCAAATTGGCCGAAATGGTTTGTATCCACTCTTCAATCAACAGATCGTTAAGTTTAAATGTGAGAGAAACATGGATATTTGTAAATGTTATTACGCGGGAAAGGAATCCAATTCCGTTGCCGTTTGAAACTATAATCCATCTAGAATGTCTTCCGTATATTTTACGATTTTTCTTTCGGAATTTTAAAGCTTTTATTATGATTGCGAGCTATGCAACGATTATATTATTTCCAAATACAAATAATTCGTATCAGTCATAATGATAAAAAAAAAAAAACGCTTTCCAGTGCAGTGTGTATTTAAATAATATTATCAATATTTCCGAGGTGATCTCGAAAGCAAAGAGAAAATGATTTCTGTAGTTATATTTCAGTAAAAGAAAACGAAATCTATGAACTTTCTGATCAATCCAGGGAATGATAAAATCAGGACACAAAGGCAATAACATGATTTTTGCATCAAAATGGACGAACTCATTTCCAACTTACCACAAAATATCTTCTTATGGTGGACAAGATTGCGATTGGCAATAAATTCTTTACAGCACGTGCTACAACGAAATTTTTCCCGAACTTTGTCGTGTATTTTCATGTGAGCCTTGAGGTTACGAGCAGTGGAGTAATCTCGTTGGCAAACTTTGCAAGGAAACACTTCTCTCTCACTTTTATGCGGTTTCAAGTGTTCTTTCAGACTGCTTTTTTGGGTGTAAAGTCGTTGGCAAACATCACAGCGATGCTTTGCCCAAGGCTTCTCTCGACGACGAAATAGACTGCATTGCTCATTGGAGGAAACTGGACCATCCCCTGTAAATAAAACGAGGTTCTGTCAGCAGAATGGACATTTCTCAGAGCATGTTTGTATTTAAAGTTCAAAATGAGTTAGTTATGTGCAGAAATATTAGAAAAAAGCTAAAAAAAAGGAAAACTTCTTACCGAAGTAAATCTAAAAAAGTAAGTCAGAAGTAAACAAAAAACATCCTTATCTTTACAAGAGTTAACAGACGTTTTTGAGGCTGTAATTGAATGAATTCATTCTTTGACGAACATTTCACGGGATCTTTAATAACTTGCAACATTCATGCTGAAAAATGTAAATAATGAAACCTGTCGCAGAATGCAAACCATTAACATGATCACACCCCTCTCTTACTGCTCAACACTACACTAAGAAATATAAAATATATATTTTGAATTAAAATGAAACGTACATCGTTAAAAGAGGTGTCGTCAATTTTTTTCGTGATGTGTTTTTACCAGAGTGGTTAAGCTGTTATTCAGCCTCAGTAGGCCTGCAGTATAAATATGCCTGTCAACTGCAAATTATTTGGATTTCACGTTACGGTTAAGGAATACTTTGAACCGCAGGTGGAGAAATACTTCAACCTCCACCACCGGATGAGACCCCGAACACTCACCTTCATCTGAAAATCTTCTTATAAAGGGTTTTCTGATTGTATGCAGAATTCAAACCAAGTGTATGCATGTAAATAGCATTGGCAACAGCGAAGATGCTTCTCATATTTGGAATCCAAACAAGACTTGCCTGATGCATTCTGGATTTCTTCCAGTTGTAGTTTGCAGGGGCACACAAAACGTGCCGAAAATAATACGTGGTACGTAAACACTGCTCTGACTGAAAAGTAGTTTGTACATTTTTTTGGCTTCACACTGCGAACTCGCACACACGCACACACATAGGGTACTTCATTGTGTGGCTGCAGTGAATATTGACCGATATCGAGCTGGTTTTGTTTTAAAGTTTGAACGATGGCTTACTAATAATTCGCATTGGCTAAATAATTCTGAGATTTGGAATTTAAGATTTCTATTAAAATCTGCTAGGTAGTTTCAAGTTTCTTTTCTAATGGACTGTTTATCTTAGAGAAATAGGCTAAAACAATTGCCTATTTCTTCTGGCATAAAACAATAGGTCAAAATGGTATTTCGAGGTTATCGAATTTTAAACATAAATAATAAAGCATATATAGTTTCTAAACAAGTCGAACACTCGCGACTGTACAAAGAAAGATTTTTTTTCGGTCACTTTTTTTCTTTACTTTTCCATACAAATTGTGAAATAATAATCTTACTTCAACTGCATGTTAAGATTTAATGAAGATTGGTATTAAGAAAGGCTAATACATCTTTTCGAGTCTTGTCACTTTAGTTACAAAATTAGGCATACAGCACAAACGAGTTTTATGAAAACGAAACAGCAGTTATGAGATGCAATATAAATTCTGGGTTAATAATAATATCTTTAATCCGTATAAAATGAAATCACTAGCTCAATAAGCGGGAGCCTTTCACCGTACGAAACAACACATCATTACTGGGCGATAAAAATACAGGATGGTACAAAAACAATTGAACTTTATAATGCAATAACGTTGAATAAATGCTGTAAGGTCTACTTAAAAGCTGTATTAAACTCACAGCTTCCTTGGATGTAATATAATGAAATATATGTAAATATAAAATATTACAGATTTAATATTATATATATATATATATATATATATATATATATATATATATATATATATATATATATATATATATATATATATATATATATATATATATATATATATATATATATATATATATATATATATATAATGTGACGATGAACAGCCTATTTTTCTATCCACTGCAGGGTGAAGGCCTCTCCCATTGAGGGAGGTTTGGTTCTACTACTCCCATGGTGACCCAGTCCATATTGGGAAAGTGCATTTATACTTGGGTGATGAATGTATGAAGATGTAAGACAATCACAAGGCAATAAATGGTACGGGATTTAGAAAGACCGTTAACTGAAACAGTGACTAAACACCTTGAAAAGGACTAAAATGAAAGTGATAACAACAGCATAAATAATCTTTGTATCAATGTCTTCTCTTTCTCCCCCCCCCCCCACACTCATTTCTCAACTGTGCTCTCTTCATTCTTGACATGAAGTACATATACTTACAAAATTAAGTTAAACACAAATAAATAAAGTCATTGGGTATAATAGTTGAATATATGGGATGAAATCGCTTGGGAAACGTTTTTTTTTTTTTTTTTTGTTCGTATCACAGTTACCATGCCGCCACGAAATATTTCTGTCTCTCTCTTACAGTTATGCTTCCGCGTGAGATTATCCTTAGAGGAATTCAAGTCCGTAGCAGCAAACTGTACAAAAAGCTCTCTAAGCTGTTTCGGTTACTGTTCGCAGATACCTTGGTGGGGAGATCTCTGTTACCTCAAGAGTGATGTCTCCGGTTGGTTTTTGAAGATGAAAACGGGACCGAAATCTAAATGCATATCTGAAAAAAAAAAACAGTGATATATTAATATATTAAACATGTTACAAACATAATATAGTATACTAACATGTAAACCGAATTAGTATACTATCATATGGTATAAAGAAAATGATCAAAGATGCTAATTCAGAAATGACTCAACGAATGAAATATTAAAAACAAAATCGCTTACCTAAAGCACACAGTTTCTTTGATGATTCCTAGTGTAAACGAAGTAAAGGATTTAATGGTCAGTTTCCTGATAAAATGCGACAGATCATAATAAGAAAAGCCACTGATAGTTTTACACGTATCGAGAATTTGCACGCAACACGTAATTTGAACATCGCCGGTTTATTTACTTTAGCGCCATCTATTAAACGATTCCTTGTAAAAATTTATTTAAATTTACTGGAGAAAGAGAGCCTTACGAGTAATATGGAAACTTTTCAACATTGCAATCTGCAATGAAAATTGCCGAACATTAAACGTATGCTTTCAGTATTGACAGCAATCTTTGTTGTGAACGTATATACCGGATGTCGCTCATATGTTTTAAGCAAACCTCATCTTAAGACATATCAAAGAATAGAAAATGGAAATATATGAACGAACAGTGAAAACAAATACAGCTTAGTTTGGTATTTTTTCTGGTGAAATAAAAGATGCCTAGAAGGGTACGTGTAAATACATCGTTTACACCTCGTCTAGAACATTGCTTGGGTCCAGTGATCAGCAGGAATATGAAAAGAAAACTGTGTTAGACCCATTTCTATCAACGACAGAGGTCAGAACTCTGCTCAAGATGATTAAGTATTTCTACATCATATTCCGAAAAGAATGTCGCAATAGCACGGGTAAAATGACAAGGGTTGTATGGCCGGCAGCATAGTAAGGAAAGAGACACTGGTCTGGTCTAACTTCAAAAATCAGGTCAGTAGCAGACCTTTCACCTTTAAGGTCTTTCACTATCCTCAGAAAATCTGTGCAGACTATTGCGATACAGGTAAAAAAATAGTTGTTTCTGACTCGATAAACAAAACATTTTCACTGTTAGTATAAAACTAAGTGAAATAGTTGCATACCGATTGGAATTACTAGCGAAACATCAAAGACTATGAGGCTGGGAATGCGTTTTATCCTTTTTTGCTTGTTTTGGGGAATAAAACCGGAGTCTCTGATAACTTTGGATGTTACCAGCTACCTAATATCAATTGAAAATTTCCCATAGTGCATACAAACTGTGCACATCGGTTAGAGAATACTCGCTTGTACCGAATATTTGAGAACCTTGCATGTGCAGTATATCTGATTATTTCAAATACTGTTGATTTCAAAGTAAGCAATCGAAAACTGTATTCAATTGAACTTATTTTATGTACGGATTTGAATAAAATGTGAAATATTGCTGATGAAAAATGGAGAAAAGTTTTTCAAAGGATGACAGTTTATTTTTAACTTAGTTAATTCTTGCAAACATAGTTGAGCAGTCTTACATTGAAATGAACGATATTTGCGCCTAGTTGTGTTTTAACACAATCAGGCGCAAGATAAAAATTCATTCGTTTTTATCATCAACAAACAGCTACACGCTTCATTTGTAAGAATAGACTAAAATAAGTGATAGGAATAATAGTGAGAGAGAGAGAGAGAGAGTTGTCGTGTGATTATTTGAAGAATGATATCTAGTGACTTACATATCAAGTAGCGAACCAATTTGGAAAGCTAAAACACCCAATAACAGAGCAATGTGGTAAAGTATAATGGCTAGAAATACTTAGTTCTTGCATATTGCAACATATAAAACATTCTCACAGTATACAATGTCAAAAATTATTATCTATTATGAATTTTACATAACAACTAAACAAAAACAAAAAAATAATACCAGCATCATCTCATCATCTTTATTAATTAAGAATGAGATGACGTTTTCTTATGGCGAACAAGGTTGCCCTTCTTTGTAAATCATACTGTAGTTCCTTGAATACGTTCGGTGACATATTTCACAATTAAAAGTTGCTTTTGACATGTGCTGGAAAGGAGCTTTCCGATGTCCGTGAGTCGTTTCTTTTCGTTCAATACAGAGACCTGAAAGGAAACATCATTATATCAGAAAGATGACAGTTAAAGCCAATTTTTAACACATAGGACAGGACAAGTTGGAGAAACGTAATGCATTAACGGATATCAAAGGAGAATCTTCTTTCAGCTGTCAAGTCAGTACCTCTTAGATAACCTAATTGGTGTTATAGGAACCTAAATTTAACCATGCATGATAAGTTTCCATTCTGTGAGTTATATTCAGTCTATTTTTGAAACAAAAGTGCCTGTTTTGAGAGACTGACGGTAAATGAAAATGTGTATTTATGAAGTTTCATCACAAGAGCAACAAAACATCGAAATCGTTTTTAATCTTTTTTTTTAATCTGAGAATTTTTTAATCTTTAAGCATGGAGTCACTTTTACTAAAAATTGCATTATGAATTCAGATCTTTTCAAGACATTCTTACTGAATATCTCCTTCAGTACGATAATCCCTCATCTCATAATGCAGATACTCTTTGCGGAGCGAGCTGAACCAGTGCGTTTCATAGGATTTATGGACTGGTAGTCGGATTATCGAAAGAGGAATGCTACAGGTAGTTTGATGGTTCACTAATATACTGTATATATAATATACAGTATATTAGTGAACATGCACAGTACATTAGGATGGCGAAAAGTGTAATCAAGGCCAAAGAAAACACCCGCATGAACTAGATTTCTGTGAAATACTGTGCTGTGCAAATACATTTTCGCACAGTACTCAAAATACATTAAAATATTAATATCGCAAAGCAATATGCATTTCACACGGCTGTAGGAAGGCTACATCAAGTCCTAGAATATTCTTCTGCTGACTGTTTTCCAAATTTCATTCCTAGAAATTATCACCACATCCGCCAAAATTTTAATTATTATTTGAATTTATGGTATAATTACAATTATCATACTTTACAAATCAAATACTACAAATACTTATCTGCTGAAAGATGTAAGACGGTATACTTTAAAACTATTCTACAAAGAAGCAAAACTGAATTTAATTCATCAGAATTAGGTATTTAATATCGAATACCAAGTATTAAATAAAATAATATAAAATCAAATAAATCCTCAGTCACCTTTTCATTCATCTAACAGAAGAGAATTATTTTCCAAGCGCTAACTTTTGCAGTCGATAAGCAGTCAGTTATCCCCCTAACATAAACAAAGTTGTGTGAAGTTTTAATAAAAAGAAAATTGTGGTTGTCTTTCCATTCTTTGTCATCTCCTAATATCAAACAAAATGAGCAATAAATCAAAGAAGGCGAAAAATAATCATTGAAATAATAACACAAACGTCACAGAACTCTATCAGGGACGCTATTTTTATGTTTCACAAACCGCATCAAAATTCGCGAGTCAATAACGAATAACGAATTGGTAGAGCCTCTATTAGTGATAGAGGCTCTGCCAATCGACCAACCTTTGCTGGCTAAACTCTAGAAGTTTGTAATTTCAAAACCTTTATTTCGGTTTGTTCAGGTTATATCACAAAACCTATCTTATTACTTAATGCCAAACGTTTTCAATATTATAAATAAAAATTGTATTAGAATTAATTAGCACTTTATAAATACTGATCTATGGATACGATGTCGAACATTAAAAATATTTTTAAATGACCAGTCTGTGGTTGTAATGTTTAAATATTTCGTGATCATAATTAGCGAACAGTGAACATTATTTATTCACAATGAGAGTTAAACTGTTTACCAGAGAAACTTCTTTTGATTTCCAAATAAAATTAACTTTCCTGTCTGATGCACGTTGCAATGAATCCTCTTCATAGCTGCTTAAATATTAATAATAATAAAAATCCCTACCTTCTTCAAAGTTTCGCTTAAACCATCGATTATCAACCGGATGTACGTGTATCCCTGAACGTGCTGGGCAGTTCAGGGATACACGAAAAAAAAAATTAGTAATGGCGGAAAAACAAGTAAAGTAAACTATTTTACATTAAGATAGGCACTGAACGAAAGTGTGAGTACAAGTGGTACAATTTATATAAATGGGTTTAAAAGGGATTCGCAAGTGGGAAAAGGTTGGGAACCACTGGCTTAAACGATTCTGGAGAAGAAGACGTACAGAAGAAACTTGCTTACCAATTACAGTACTTCGTTCCTTCAGCATGCCATATTGGATTTCTTCCACGCCACCTAACGGATTATACTTTAATATAAACCTTTTTTATTTCTTTAATAAAGTTTCTTTTAAAATATTTTATTATACATTAATACATATTGAAAGTATTTAAAAGCACATTTCCATTAATAAGTGAAAGTGTACAATGCTTTTCCTAGCAAAATATATTTTATTGTACTTTTATATTTTATATTTACAGTATGCTTTATTTTAAAAGGAAAATTGGTTTCTAATCGATCTCATCACGTCATAATTCTGATGAACAGTAAAGTGTTTAATTAATTTTACACTGCTGCTACCGATTATATTATTGGACTGTTGTGGTTTACTTTGTGTCAGGTGTACTAACTTGCTTTTGAAGTTTTGAAACATCTTCCATTTTTGCATAAATGCTTATCATAAAACAAATTCAGTTCCCTTGTGGGTGAGAGGAATATTATATCAGCTAACGGTGAGTTAGCCAGATCATATGAAGCTAGCAGAATTTTTATCTTTAGGAAACTCGAGGTTTTATTCCTAAAAAGAAAAAATCGAGAAGGAAACACATCCAATTATCAGACAGAGTATTTCGAATTTAGTTACTTGGGTTGTAATTCAAATGCATTTTCTAGAATATTAAGGATCAATTTACATGCGACTTAGACAATCATACTAATTACTCCTATCCTCTCTTTGATCTGAAATTTTGTTCAACCATACAACATGCCTGTACAACACATACACGGAACTATGAATCAAAAATTAGCAGCTATCCATATTCCTAAAAAGACTGCAAGTCCAGTGCAAGCAATCCTGTTTTCACTTTACAAACGTTTAGCATACAAACCACGCATCTCCAAGGAGATTTGATGAACAATACTTTGTTTTTCAAAAATTAAATTTAAGTCACTTTATACGTGACATAAATTGATGTTTCTAGTTGAAGAATTGGCAAAACTTGCTCACAGCACGATGTTAAAGACAGAACAAAGACACGAGTGTGCTATAAACACATAACAGCCAATGAATTAGAAACCTTTATTCAGATGTACGTAAAATTCGCTTACGCAGCGTATATGCAAAATACTTGGTAACGTGCGTCATCACGTGTTGGAGACAACGATTTAAGAATGCTGGTGGTCAGTAATCATCAAGAAAATTCACCATAATGGGAAAAAGAAAGGATTTTACGGAGTTCGATAAAGGGCTTATTGTGAGTGTCTGCCTAGCTGGAGCCAGGATTTAGAAATCATCGGAGCTGACTAGTTTTTCAAAAGGTGAGATATCTCGGTTGTTTATTCAGTGGGAAAATAACACACACTGCTTGTATAAGAAACGTAATTGTGGTCCTAAGAGAGCTATCAGGACTAAAATAGCCGTCGTCTGAGATGGCTTGTAAGCATAAACAGAACTTCGTCTGTGCAGCAGTTGATTGAAGCATTTAATGAAGGCAATTCCCAACCCACATCTCACCGAGCTATGCACAGGGAGTGGAAGAGGATCGGAATTGGAAGCTGCATGCCTACAAGAAACCACTGGTTTCTGCGAAGAATAGAAACGTTCTGTCAGGAACACCGTGAGTGAACACTGGAAGACTGAAAAAAAAAAGCATGTCTTTCTACAAGTCACGGAAATTCTTGTTCTTAGCGATGGTAGGTACAGAGTTAGGCTGGAATCCCAGAAAGCTATGAATGCAGCTTTATATGTAAACAGAACTCAAGATTCTGGAGGTGATGGTCACGGAGGTCATGATGTGGTAAATGCTCTCCTGATATGAAACGGATATTCTGATATATTGTGTAAGCTGGATGTCCTCTACGGAATAACTGAACATTGCTGATCAAATCTGCCATGCAGTGTGACTCTCTTTTGGACAGATGACGGTTGTTACATAGACGATAATTCTAATGTCAATCGCACAAGAATTGTTCATTAGTGCTACAGAGAGAATAACAAGGATTTCCTGCACACAAATCTCTGATCTGAACCCCACTGAGAATGTATGGGACTGGGACATGTTAAGAAACAGGTCAAGGAGAAAGTCTTCTTCTGTGAAGTCTGAGCCAGTTAAAGGACGTTCTTGAGAATGGGAGATATGTTGTAGACAAACATGCAATCCGACACTTTGTGAAATCTAAATCAAACAGCTTATAAATTCTGGCTGAAGTAGGTCCAACAAAATATTAAAACTGTATACTTTAGTGCCCACTACATGTATGTATTATATATATATATATATATATATATATATATATACCACGAGCTGTGGTATAATGTTTATGTATATATATATATATATATATATATATATATATATATATATATATATATATATATATATATATATATATATATATATATATATATATATATATATATAAACATTCTACGACAGTACGTTGTTGGCCAATTCACCATCGTTTATAAAAGTTCATTTAATATCGCTCTCGTAACGACACGAATCGAAATCAGAACTTACTTCAACTGAAGAGCACAATATCCCGTCGTCCTTCCAATTGATCTACGGAGGACGCGCTTAATATGCTGTCCCATCAGTTGATTTTTGGTATTTAATCATTCCATTTTGGCATTGGACTCAAAGCTTGTTGTAGGAGATGTCAGCTCATTTCAGAAATTAGTTGAGTAACAAAAGAATAAGTCATGGATTTCATATCATAATTTAATACACTCTTGCGATATTATACATCTATCGAGTCGCACCTAGACTGTTTACCCCCATGAAAAATATTTCATTTAAATAATTCATTCTTTACAGAAGAGTGAAAGGAGATTTATTGTGCGACTTCAGCTATTAAGGTGCAATGTATTAACTGCAGAATATTTTAAACAAGCTCAAATGTGGTACGCAAAAATAATATCTTTTTAATCTTCATGAAAACGTTTTCTGCTTTGTTTTTCAAATCGGTGTCGCATTATTTGCACGCACACACACACACCACTAGTCTAACCATAAATACTGTTACAACTTGAAAAGTGCATAAACCTTTTATCTCTCAGTAAGTGAAATACGGTTTTACATACAAACCAAATGTATAAAGTGCACATAGCACACTCAGTGTTTGAAATGTTCCCCCTGTTGCCTTCATGCACTCCCGAAGTTTGTGAGGCCATATACTGATGACAGCAAGCAAAAAATCCAATGTTACCGCTGCCTCTGTCGCTTCAAATTCACATTCAGTTGGCGATGCTCTGGTGTCGTTCCTTGCAGGCTATTCTATCAAGCACCGAGAACAATTTGAAATCCAACGGATTTACTTCAGGACTTGCAGACATCCAATCAGATAGTGATATGTGGTCGGGAACATTCGCCTCCTAGTACCGTTGAATGGTCCTCGCCTTGTACAGGGACTGAGTCCTGTTAGAAGGTTCATTGCCTATCGTGAAAGAAGGTGGTATTCAAAGGCCGTATTCCAGCACACGGTGTCTTGATACACTTTGCCAAAGATTTTCGATCACTTTCTCGCCGAGAAACTTGGATACCCTGATAGTTCCTCCCCCCTCCAAAAAAAAAAAAACATACCTGGCGACCATCCGGTGCATACACCTGATCGTTTTGGTGAATTAAACATCTCTTCAGTGGTGAAAATCTTCTCATCTGTGAATAGGATATCGCTGTGTCTGTTGTTCACGTATCGCTTGGAAGTGGCTTTGATTTTATCACCTCTGACGCATAAGTTGTGGTGTTAGGAAGTGTCCAGTAGAGCAACGATAGGCTCTCACTTCCAGGTCATTTGTTATTACACGTGACATCATTCTCTGCGAAACGCACATTTCTAGCGAGATCATTTTGTGCGTTCTCACTGGATTATGTCGGAGGCGTGTCTTCACATCCCTCACAAGTTGTTGCATCCGAAGTCGACCTGCTCTTTGGCAGTCGGATACGTTTTCTCTACCTTTGTAACGGATTACAGTGTAATACACAAACATCCTCCTGATCCAGAGGGTCTTTAGCGTGTTGAAAATAACTGGCGGCTGCATTTGAACCTTGTGAAATGCTATTGCAGCTACGCAGTTCTCATAATCTCTCGCACTGCATGTTAACCCACTAGACAAATCGATCTCTATCTCTTTTTCTCTCTGTCTTTCTACTGATAAACACGCGAATGTTGTTTGCGCACAGCATCACTAACGGTACAGCGCTTCTGAAATTCTGTGGGTAGCACGCGGATGTGTGATACCCACAGAATTTCAGAAGGCAAGACTGTGTGTTTCTACCTTTAGAAACAATATATCTAACATCCGAAATGAAAATTGAAATTTTCATTTCTGATGTTAGATGCAGCATCGATGAAATGCGGCATCGATGAAATACTTCTGACATCTTTTAATGTGGAATCACGCATATTAATAGTTATGTTTGGTTGAAAGTGCAGAAACCTTTTTGATCAAATATCACAATAAACATCACTTTCATTTTATTTTGCACTTGACTGCTCTTTAAAAGAATACCAGTTAACTATTATCGTGATTTCTAAATTTATAACCGAAGACGCAGTACTGTTTTTATAGTTCCATAACTGAAGTAAACAATACGCGTAATTGATGTGATTTCAATCGAAACGACGAACTTTGATTTTTTTTTTAATGCAATGATTTGTAGATTGGTTTGCGAAGTAAACCATGGTTTCGAAGTTTATTGCAGAGTTTTGATTAGTGTGATAAAAGTATGTGAAATGAAAAAAAAACAGGATGATACCAGTTTTGGATTTCTAGTCAGTGGCAATTTGGATTGACCTCTTGAAACATTGCATCGTGTTTCTTGAACAGATGTGTTGCATCTACTTACGAAACCAACGATAAGATATGAAGATAATCAAGTCGAATGTCAAATAATAATAATAATAATAATTATTATAATAATAATTAATTTTTTTATTATTATTTCTCAGATAAATTACATACATTATATGAAGACAATTATGCATAACAAATACTTTCTCGCACATAAAGTTTTTTTTAAATAATAATAATAATAACAATAACTGTTTACAACATATATTATTAGAATATTCATAATGATGATTATTACAGATGTTTCTTTGCAATTTTACACTCTATATATACAATATCAATGTATATAATCACTCTATATTGGATACTTTTGTTACAGTTACGTGATACTTTTGTTTACATATGATACTTACATTACATACATTTGTTTACATATAATACATACATTAAATGCTTTTGTTTTCATGTGATACGTACATTACATGCACTTGGTTATATATGATACATCTTGGATGAGAACTAATTTCTCTGCTTTCATCCTCGAAGCTTATATGTAAGCTTATCTGAGGATGACACCAGTTGGTTAATATTTATTGTTTTTTTTTTTTTTTTTGCTGTGTTGGGAAGCTACGAAATCTATGATTGAGAAATTCGCGCACTCGCAAGCACACACGCACACACAATAACTTGGAATGTACTGATGCGTCGCTGAACTGGAAGCCTGAACGAATATATTGCGTTTCATTAAGTTTGCATGGTATTTTGGGTGCGTGTTTCTTGTTCATAGTATGTCCTTAGAGCTCTTTTCAGGCTGTTGTAGTTTGTAAGGTTTCTGTATTCAAAAGGTAATTTGTTTATCATGTCTGGGATGTAGAAGTTTCGCTTCGCCTTTCCGTAATATTAATACTCTACATACAATAAACATCTTGTGGGACATTGCACCTTATAATTTTACAGAGTTCAGCACTAAGTGCTGCAATTCCTACATTGGATTTCAATTAAAATTTTTAATAATACTTTTTTGCCTTTAGATTATGTATTTACAACACATGTTATTCTAATATTAACAATGAGGATTATACAGAATTTTTTATATAATTTTTTTATTTTTTATTTTTTTTATTTTATTATTTTTTTTATTTTATTATTTTTTTTATTTTATTATTTTTTTTTAAGTTTGAGAAAGAGTGATTATACATACAAATTTCTTCATTTGCTTATAAGGATTACTTGTAGATGAGTGAGGCAAATTAATCCCACCTATTTCGAAGCTTGGGTTAGCTTTTGTGAAGAGAGTGGGATTTAGCCTTCACTATTTGTGTTGTTGCTACTGTTTATGTATGGGATGTAGACATTGGATGGTGGTGATTTGTGATGTGTATATTAGTGTTAATGGTTTCTTAACTTTGTTGGTATATTTTCCAGAGTTCGTTTTTTAATGTTCTGTAGTTATCTACGTGTTTTAACTTTCTTGGTAAGTTGTTCAATTGGGTGGGTATCTGATGTGATCTCACAAAAGAACCGTATGAGTTGTTGAAGGGTGTGGGGATGTAGGGAGTTGTTGTAAGTCGTGTTATACGAAATGTGTCTCTGTTGTTTCGATAGGTGATGTGGAAGTAATTCCTTGTTAATGTCATGTAGTGTTTCAGGTTTTTAATGCTCAGAATTCTGTGTATCGCCATGTGCTTGTCGGATATTGGTTATTGCGTGTAAGGTGTCCAGATCACTGTTGACACGATTTTCCTGTGTAGTGTTTCTAATTTTGTTAGGTGGCTTTTCGATGTATTTGTATAGACTGTTATTTCCTATCTGAGTAGGGATCCACAGATACCGTGATATAGGAGTTTTTTATGTTGGGTGCAATAATGTCTTTAACTTGGAAGAGTTTTGCTGCGATGATCCGGAATTTGGTGGGTAGGTATTCTATATGTTTTGTCCATTTAAGATGGGAATCTATATAGAGACCGAGGTATTTTGCGTGTGTTACAGGTTTGATTTCGGAACATTGGCAGGTATTTTTGTTGTTAATGCAGCGGTATGTGTGACAATGTATCGATAGTGATGCGGGACGTATGATTCTTGGGTTGTGTATTATCAACATCTGTGTTTTGGTGCCGTTGAGAAGAATTGCGTTTTGGTGAAAGTATGTTGTGATTTCGTTTAGGTCTTCTTGTGCTTTGCAGAGAGCTGTGTTAATGTCTGTGTGGATTGCTAGTAGTGCAGTGTCATCTGCGTATTGAAATATTTGACTTCTTATGGATATGTTATGAATATCGTTAATGTATATGTTGAATAGAGTGGGTGATAATATGGCACCTTGAGGTACACTGTGCTTTACTTGTATACTCCAACTGTCATATGTAACTATTTTTGTTACTTGTGTTCTGTGTGAGAATTAGTTCTTGAACCATGTATGCAGTGTTCCTCTTATACCTATTGAGTATAGTTTGGTGAGTAGTATGTCATGTTCAAGTGTGTCAAATGCTTTGGTTAGGTCCAGCAGTATAAGGACGGCGTACTTGTTTTTGTCGAGAGCTTTGTTTATTGTGTCGGCAATGTCTTCTGATAAAGTAATGGTGCTTTTTGTTTTCTGAAAGCCGTATTGGTTTTGTGAGATGATGTTGTACTTCTGTAAATAGTTCTGTAGTCTGGTGTGTGTTATTTTTTCTAGAATTTTTGAGATGACTGGTAGTGTAGCTATTGGTCTGTAGTTCTGAGTATCGTTTCTTTTGCAGTGTTTGTATATTGGCGTAATTACTGCAGTTTTTAGTTGTTGTGGAATAATGCCTGTGTCGAATATTATGTTCACGAGTTTCAAAAGTATTGGATTTATTTGTTCAAAGTGTGTTATAAGGTCTGTGAGTCTTATTTTGTCTATTCCTGGAGTGGTCTTTGGTTTCAGTTTTAGGAGTGCTTCTTTCAGTTGCTGTTTTGTTATGGGTGGAAAATTCATCGTTTGTGGTTGACTTTGTGTTGGTAGTTTTTTGTTGATCGTTGGTAGTTTGACTTTTTTGAGTTGTGTGATGTTGTTTGTTAAAACATGGTTGAATGAGTCTGCTAGTTCCTCTTGGTTTGTGTCCTGACCGAAGCTTTTTGCAATAAAATCTTGTGCTGAAGTTTTCTTTTTTCGGGTTACTAATTCGTTGAGTGTAGCCCATGTTTGCTTAATGTTGTCGTTATATTCCATGAATTTTTGGAAGTAGTAGTGTCGTTTTTCCCTACGAATTTTTGTTGTTAGTTTATTTCTTGTGTTTTTGTATAAGGTTTTTAAATGTGTATTACTGGGTGACTTTTTAAGTTTTTTCCATAGATTTTCTTTTACAGTAATAGTATTTAGTATGTCGTCCTTTATCCATGGATTGTTGTCTGCTTGTCGCCTCGTTTCTGTGGGTTTTGTTGCTTTTTTTGTATATTTCTGTGAACTTTAGTTGAAAATTCTCGTATAATGTTACAGGATCGTTTATTCTAAGTAGGGAATTCCAATCTGTATTTTTTTACTTGGTTATCGACAATGCTCTTTAGTATGATCGAGTTTTTTCGACTTTTGTGGTGGTGGGAGGGGGGTAGGATACGTAATAAAACGAAGTTGAGACAAAGTAGTGATCGACAATTTTTACGTTAATTACTGATGATGTATATGTATGGATGAGAGCCCGTATGTTGATATGATCAATGCATGATTGTGTTAGTGAGTTATTGAGTATCTCCTCTCTTGTTGGGGAGTTAATGGTAGGGTTTATATTGTACTGACTTAGTATATCAAGATATGTGTTAGTGGTTGAAGGAGCGTGGTCAAGAGTATTTATGTTAATATCTCCTATTAGGATGAGCCTGTGTGTTGTACGGGGTTCGATGCCGCTTAGCCATGTTTCAAACTCCTGAAGAAAACTGAGTGGATTATTATCTGGAGGTCTGTATATTGTGTTTATTCTGTATTTGATACTATTGTGGCTATTTATGATTTCCAAAATTAGTGTTGCCGCATGTTTGAAGTGAGTTTGTTTTTCTGTCACATTGTATTTTTCTTTGATAAATGCCACAATGCCACCTCCTCTTTTGTTTGGTCTGCATAAGTTGTAGGTTTGATAATTATTTATGTTGTATGCGTAAATTTCTGTGTCGTTTATTGCAACTTCCGTCAGTATTAGCGCATCTATGTTTAGCATTGTATAATTGAGCTGTGTTATCAATGTAAGCCAGTGTTTTTTTATACTTCTTATGTTTGTGTGTATAATCGTGAAGTTGGTGTTGGTGGAAATGTTGTCTGACCATTTCTTCAAAGAGTCAAAGACCTTGAAGTTTATGTTGTCTGACCGGATATGTTCGCCTATGTTTGAGATCTCCATTATATAGTTTTTAAATGAGTTCTAATCTTATTCTTAAGGATGTAAAGAGTTAGTGTTTTATATTGGTAGGCTGTGTAAGTCGGATTCACTTGTAATTATGTATACTCCAGTGTTTTCATTCTTTCTCAAAAATATCTGGGAATTCTTTGCCCACAGGAACTTATAGTTTTTCTCTGTTTTTGCCTTCCTTCCTGGTATAGAAGATTTTTGAAGTATGGAGTCCAGTGTTCCGTTATATAGATTGGTGTTTGGCGTTTCTTATCAGTTAGGATCGTTGTTGTCGGTCTTGTTTTCTTGCTTGCTGTAGGAATGGAGTCTCTCAGATTTCTGTTGGTAAAACGAGTGATGATTGGTGGCGGTCTCTCTTTATTTTTTTGTGGGCTTCGGTTGATATAGGTGATATCTTTTGTTGCGATTTGAATTCTAATTTTGCTGCCGATCAGTTACATTATGTTGCTTAAGTCTTCTGTATTTTCTTTTGTTTTTCCCTCAATTTGAAGTTCTTTTTTTCTTTCTTTTTCTAGCATGTGTTCCATATGACACTTGAGTGTGTTTACTTCTTTTCGCAATTCTTGATTCTTCATTTCGCAATTCTTGGAGTGTTTCTTGAGTTTCTATCCCTGTCGTTAATTTCGTCTTTATTTCTCGCACGGTTCCTAACATTTTTTCAGAGGTCTCGTTATGAACTGTATGTAATGTTATACTCCTCGAATTTTTTGTTAATTTTTTCCATGTGTGCATTTAATAATTCTTTTACCATGAGTTTAAATGAATCAAAGTTATCTGTAATTTTAGGATCCGGAAGGGGCTTATCTTGATGTGCGTCGTTACTTTACTTTGGTGTCTGGTCTTTATTCTTCGTTTTCGCACGGCACTGTTGACATCGCCATTCGATCCGTTTCGCGGCTCCTTTTGCTTTCCACGTGCTTTCTGAGATCCCTGAACAGTGGAAGTGTTGTTTTTTGTTACATCGGAACAATGCGGCCCATTCCCTTCATCGCGTAATGGCTTATTGCATTTGTTACAGCTCATTTTGCTTGAACTTCGCTGTCTCGGTGACCTTTAGACTTTCTTCCCGTTAGCGACTATAGTGCGGCTTTTAAAATGGCGACGTCTTTTGTTCTCGTTGGCTGGTGGCTGCAGTGCACTCTATGAACTTCCAACACTGAAAATTTGAATCTTACATATCTAATTTTGGTAATTTGAATGTCCCAGTCTTCAGCGTGACTAGTAGAATTAAACAGTAGCACTTTCAAGTTAGAAACATGAGTTAAATAACACTTTAAACCTATAAAACCAGGAGCAGCGATACAGCGTACGTGCATCCGTCTGCCTGCACAGCGCTCTCTGTATGATGATGATGATGATAATAATAATAATAATAATAATAATAATAATAATAATAATAATAATAATATTATTATTATTATTATTATTATTATTATTATTATTATTATTATTATTATTATTATTATTATTATTATTATTATATAATAGAGGGCGCTGTGTAGGCATACGAACGGTTGCATGGTCGTATCGCTGGTCCTGTTTTTATAGTTTTAATGTGGTGCTAACTCCTGTTTTTTAATTTAAAAGTATCATAAAGTAACTCTACTTGTCACGCTGAAGAAAGTGACATATAATTCATCGAAATCGGCCAAGTGGAATCCAAAATCTGAGTGTGCTAAAAATTGAAGCGTACACCTCGGTTGCTAACGAGTATAGAACAAAGGACAAAGGACGTCGCCATCTTTGCAGCTGTCCAAAGGAAAAAAGGTGAGTCATGAAGTGCAACAAGTGCCTGAAGGAATTACCGTTCGACGGAAGTCATATAACCTGCAGGAAATGCCATAGGAATCTTCACTTTACGTGTTCCGGACTTTCAGAAACAGCTTGACAACGTAAATCCAATGCCAAACGAGAAGAATTGAAGTGCCTAAACTGTAGAAAAAACAAAGAAACGCCGCCACCCACGGCACAACTGATTACACCGGAGGCAGAATCGGACGATTAACTGAACAGACAACAAAATACCGGTGAGTCTTATAATCTGAATTCCGTAAATTTATTGCTAGAAAAAGGTTTAGAAAATATAAAAGCCAGCCTGGTAGATCTTGTCCAAGAACTATTTGATAAACAGAATAAAGAAATAACAAAAAAAATTAGCGAATATGAAGACTTTGTTAAATTTAATAATTCAAAAGTCGAAGAAGTCTTACAAACGGTAAAAGACGTTAAAACCCGCATTAACGCATTAACTGAGAGGCAGCACAAATTGATAAAAGACACATCGGAACTCCGTCAAGAATTTAATTCCCTGAAACTACAATACGAAGTTTTAAACCAACAACAGCATAAAGAAGACCTTGTCATAAATGGTCTTCCAGAAACCGAATCCACAGAAAATCTCAGAGACATAGTTTTAAAGTTAGGCCATGCAACTGACATCCCCCTACAGCATAATGATATTCAGACCATAAATCGGTTTCCCAGGAAGAACAGAAAACAAGGCTCGCCACGACCTACACCGGTCATAGTTCATCTGACAAGCAAGGCTATAAGAGACAATCTCATAAAAGCCAGCAGACTGAAAAAATCAGTAGTCAAGGATTTAAATGCATCACAAGACAATACGTCAATCTTTCTATCTGAGTATTTAACACCTTTCAATCAGAATCTTTTGTACCAAGCAAGAAAAGAAAAAACAGAAAAAAATTATCAATTTTTATGGATCAAAGACGGCAAAATATTCTTGAGAAAGTCACAGACTTCAAAGTCTATACAAATAAAAAGCTCGGAAGATATAGACAGGTTGCCAGAGTGAAACAAAAGACTCCAACGTAGTTCAATAAGAAGATCTCAACACAATAAAAATGAATGTGAACCATCAGATAGATGTAATTACACCAGCATACATCAGTAATTGTACTGTCGAATCGCTTAATGCTTGGAAACAAAACACAGTACAAGCGAGAGGACTCTCAATCTTGCATATTAACATCAGAAGCATCCGAAAACAGTTATTGCTACAGGCTTATCTGAGGAATTACACTGATATTATTGATATATATGGTTCTTAGTATCCATAACTAATGACGAAGCGACTGCTTTCCAAATTCCAGGCTTCTAACAACATAGATCATGCCGCCAAACAAAAAGAGGGGGTGGAATATTAATATTTATCAAACAAAAATTAATAGCAAAAGAAACGGCCAATCAGTTTGAGCATGCTGAAACCCTTCGCCTCGAAATCACTAATACCACTAATACACAGCATCCCATAATACTAAATGCTATTTACATGTCACCAAACCAAAACATGATAAAATTCTTGAACGAACTCAATTGCTGGCTTTCAAGCCAAGAAAAATGCTCAACCGAACACCTAATGATAATTAGGGTTATAAACATAAATATTGCAAACGAAAACCAGAACAACACTGTACAATACCTAGACACACTATCCATGTATAATCTAATACCAACAATAACATCATGTACTAGAGAAGAAATATTCGGAAATACTATCACTGCCTCCTGTCTAGATCACATAAACGTCCGAGCACCACCAAATAGTTACACTGCATCAGTCATAAAGTCAAAGTAGCAGACCATTACTTCACCGCTCTAAACCTGCACACCAAGACAATACCCATGCAATGTTCCACAGAAGAAAAGCGACAGAAAACGATAATAGACGAAGAAATAGTCAACCACGAAATAAGAAACACAAACTGGGAACACCTGAGATCAGATTCAGCAGATATCTTATACAACAACATTAAACGCACACTGGAGGAAATATATAAGAAAGCTACAAAGAAAATCCGAATTCGTTCAAAAACAACACAAAATCCTTGGATAACACAAAATTTAATCCTAGAAATACACAGAAAGGACGCTTTATGGAAAGAATTAAAGCGATATCCAAATAACACAGCTTTAAAAACTGAATATAAGATAACAAGGAATTACCTTACAACACAAATCAGAAATGCAAAAAGAAGCTACTACAGAGACAAACTAAACTCCGGACTAAACAACATGAAACAAACCTGGCATCTGATCAATGAGATGCTAGATTTTGTTCTCAACACCACTGCCTCCGAAACCATAAAACAAAGCTTCATGAAAGACGCAAAACCTATCCAACAACTAGCAAATGACTTTAACCAATACTTTGCAGACTCCATCCAAGAACTACGCAGAAATATTCCCCCAATCACAAAACGAGACCCTCCACTTGGACCACAATCAAAACAGGAATTATGCTTCCCAACCATAAAAGAAGCAGAACTTCTCTCTGCAATAAATCAAATCCAACCAAAGAAAGGCCCAGGAATAGATGGTATCAGACTTAAAGATATAAAGCAACATGCAACTAGTTTAAGTCCTATCCTACTAAAACTAATAAATAAAATATTTAAAACAGGACAGATACAAGTATGCTAAAGACCGCCATAATCACACCCATATACAAACATGGAAAAAGAAATTTAATCAGCAATTACAGACCCATAGCTACATTACCAATT
This sequence comes from Typopeltis vanoorti, assembly GCF_054136105.1. Classification (NCBI taxonomy): domain Eukaryota; kingdom Metazoa; phylum Arthropoda; class Arachnida; order Uropygi; family Thelyphonidae; genus Typopeltis; species Typopeltis vanoorti. The sequence goes on from NC_143550.1 coordinate 161,711,937, forward strand.
ATCAATCAAATTATGGAGCGGGTCATACTGAAGAAACTCACAGCATACACTGAGATGTTTCATATTATCCCCAAAACACAATATGGTTTTCAGAAAAATAAGGGAACAACATCTCTCTTGGAAGACTTTACAAACGTAATTAATACCGCCTTAGATAAAAACAAAATAGCCATCGTAGTTTTTATTGATCGAACTAAAGCATTCAGTACACTTACACATCAAACCTTGTTAGAAATGCTGAGGCATGTTGGAATAGACGGGCCTCTTCACAGGTGGTTTACAAACTACCTTCAAAATAGAAAGCATATCACACCTATCGGGTCAAACCGATGCAGAGAGCTACCAGTAACCTGTGGAGTACCACAGGGAGCTGTACTCTCCCCAACTCTATTCAACATTTACACGCACGATATTAATCAGTTACCAAAGAAAGGTAAGATATTCCGATACGCAGACGATACAGCAATAATATCCATCCATAATAACGCAAGCATAGCCCAAACAAATATGCAACATGACATAAATCTGATCATAGACTGGCTCACGAAAAACTCCATACACCTAAACTCAGAAAAGACAAAATTAATGATATTCAGAAATCCATTGACTCGACCAGTTGATAACAAATATATAACCATCCAACATCCACTTTCCAACATACAAAACACACAGAACAACACAACCACTACAATCACTCAGGTTGAAACAAATACGATACCTTGGAGTTTACTTCGATGCAGATATGAACTGGAATAGTCACATAAACCATCTACACAACAAACTCAGAACAATAAGTGACAAACTCTGCAGGTTAAAAGACATAGTTCCCATACGCCTAAAAACACTAATATACAAAGCACTATGCCAAAATATACTAAGATACGCTGTAACAACGTATGCTTTCTGTGCACCCTACAAATTAAATAGATTAATGTCGCTACAGCACAAAATGACAAAACTGATCTTTTGGGAACAAAGAGAAAATCATGACCTTATAAACATTGCAATGTCAGAACACAAAATACTGACAGCAAAACATTTATGTCACTATGCAGCCTTGCTAAAACATTATTTCGATGCCAACTACAGGACAGTCAGAAATACTTACCGAATAACAAGATCTCAGACTACTAATTATATCACACATAAATACAATAATCTACGGAAAGACCACGCGAAACTTCTACATTCCAGACATGATAAACAAATTACCTTTTGAATACAGAAACCTTACAAATTACAATAGCCTGAAAAGAGCTCTAAGGACATACTATTCCTTCCCCATATGCCTGGGGAAGGAATGCCCTAGTTTCGATTCCCATCCACGACGTGAGGAACTGATGGATGTGGTCTTGGGCGTGGAGAGAAGGGTTTTTTCCCCAGTTTATCCTGGGGTTTTTCTTCCCGCAAAACAGGCAAACCGGCCTTGAGAACCCAACACTATGGACATTGTATACACCGGGCGTAGGGCTGCCCACCTTAGCCTGTGAACGGTTTGAGGTCCGTTGATCAATAAACCCTACACCGCAAGGTCAAAAAGTGTAAAAGGAAGATGAGATGAGACGAGATTATTATTATTATTATTATTATTATTATTATTATTATTATTATTATTCATCTCAAGCAGTCCATGGACTCATCGTGAGAGACCACTACATCTACATGTTGTATAATCTGTCATCCACACTGCATGATCATGAGATACGCAGAGCTCAAATTGATATATTGTATAATTTACCGGCCCACAAAATGTGTCCACCGTCCCCAATAGCTTATTAATTGAGTGCGTATTGTTTGGCAGATTTGAATGTGCGAAGGAAAATCCCGAGTTTGAGAGATAAAAATCATGCTGCATCCATACGAAGTTGGCTAAATCAACTTCGTTTGAAAGCGACCTTACTTATTCCTTTACTTACTTATTCCTGTGGTGATGACAAGAATCAAAGTTTTTTCCCAATCTAAAAGAAGGCCGCATTTTTCTAATTCTAACTAGGGGGCGTTCATAGAACTCTTTCCTAACTCTTTAGAAGAAATTCGAATTACTGTCGCAGCAATGAAGATCGGTCGGTATCTCTAATGTCTGATAACTGCCAGTGATTGTTCTTTTTTTCTTCATTTCTTTTTTTTTTTTTTTTCATTTCACTAGAGTAAAATTCAAGTTTTCGAAGGTAAAACAATGCCACTTCATATGAGCTATAGCTAAACAACCATTGAAATGTCTCGTTCAATATTCGTAGCTTTATATATACGGAATTCGCACTCAGGTCTTTCTCTCCAAAGACACAATTCTTTCTTTCTTCCATTCCAGGCTGCAGAGGCTCTTCTAACTTATCTCAGCAGTTCCGTGAAAATGTCTTGTTATGGAAAGTAATTTCTCTATGTACGCAAAAATTAAGAAATATTTTTTCCAAATATTTTCAAAAAGCAAGATTGCTTACCTGAGAGAAACTAAACTACAACAGACCAACACTGTAATTAGCAGAAAAAGAGTCAAATTCATTAAGCACTTTAGTATTTAACAGAATTATGGTCTAATGAGAAGGATTAAGCACTAATTTCCTTGCCTTATTCAATATACTTCAGAGCATCATAAATAGATAAATTAGTTTACGCCTTTTATTCCCTTATAAGGAATAGGTGAGGCCCTTTAACTTTATCTAGTATTTCAAAGCATCATAGGAAGGGAAATTTTAAATTCCGAAATCGGCATTTTTATTTATTTACAAAAATGGGATGTTTTTTTTTCTTTAATAAAATTTATTTTCAACAATAGTCCGTGACATGGCGCGCGCAGATATTCTTAAAGGCTTAACGACATCAACGTTAGTTAACGAACTTTTCGTGTACGTTTTGTTCATATCGCTTTCAGCGAATTGGTTCTAGACGATTTAAAAGTAAATATAAAGTCGCATTTTTGTGTTTTTTCTTTAATAAAATTTATTTTCAACAATATTCCGTGAGATGGCGCGCAGATATTCTTAAAGGATTAACGACATCAACGTTAATTAACGAACTTTTCGTGTACATTTTGTTCAGATTACTTTCAGCGATATTCGTAAGAATGAATTTCTCTCTAGTTTTTTGTAATTATAAATGCACAGAGTTGAGCGTATATCAGGTAAGGAAGTATACTTTATTTCTAAATAACTGAAAGTTCTCGTTCATGAAAAGTTGAAATCTTAGTGTTAACACTAGGATTCCTGACACGTTCCCTCAAATGGTGTGCAGGTTATTATGATAGTACTATATGGAAAACTTACGTAATTAATTATTATAAATAACTTTAGTGTTAAGGTTATTAACGATAATAAAATGGTTATGTTTAATAATTTTATAGTATAATAGATGCGATCAAATTAAAAATGACCAAATATGTATGCCTTTATCCAACCGGTGGATGTGATTACAATAAATGCATATCACTTATCTTAACATACCTGAAACTTGCGCGTCATCGACTCCTTGAACATTGATAGTATTTTAATGCCGATGTAATAATGTCCTCTAACTGTCATATTCTGGTTGAATTTATATACATATTTAATTGTCTGCACTGTTCAGAATAAAATAAACCCCATTGGCGACTATTTCTTCCCAATGGAAGACCGAGCTAAATATTTGTTATAAGACCCTTCCATAAAACACAGACTTAGCAAACATGAAACGCGTGCTCTCCCCCTCCGTTTTATCTCGTTAGTGGTGAGTCTTGGGCAGAATTCGTATTTCTTTTCAGCCAAAGGATTTTTCTTTCAAATGCGAATCTAAATCAGCAGATAATCATTCTCTATTAGCATATTCAGTGTTGACTATAGACGTTCTTGACGCTAGTTTCTTATTTACTTTCGTTTAATTGGTTTTAATAAACTATGTTTTGTTTTACATTGGTTAACCAGTGTTTTTTAAATAAATTTTGTAACTTTTTTTTGCAACTCGGCTTCAGTATCAGCCAAGTAGAGCATTTCTGAAAAAATTAACTTATAAAACGTTGCTTGAAAACGTGGCCAGCACGTGCAACTTTATTATAGGGATTAATAACCATTAAATTAATGTCAGGAGAGATACCATATGTAAGGGGTTTCGACGCATGCCCTGCGGAGCTCTTTGTCGTGGCCTGCGGGCCATTTTTAAAAAATAACTACTTAACATTAAAACGCGATTAAATCAAAAATAATTTCAATGAACCCAGCTTATAGCCACTAAGCTATACTTCGGTATTTAGAATTGTAAGATGCTTTCCAGATTCACAGTGAACGCTATGCATTGGATATTTTGTATAAAATCCTATAAAAATGAATATTAAATAGAAATGCTTCTTCAGCCATCTACCTGCGCTAAGCGGTACTTGAGTACTACTACTATCGTCTCAGGTAGGTGGATGAAGCAGTAGTTCGTTCGAGTGTGCTGTGTAGTGCCTTCCAGATACATCTCGAAGGTTTTCGATACTTCGTAATTTTCATATAAATACAAGAGGATCTCATCCACAGTCAGTCAGTTAGTCGTGAAGAGTGTGATATTCGTGTATAAGCGCACGCAGGTTTGTCTTGTCAGCCATAGTCTATTATGGTTTTATATTGCCAGGCTTTTCATAATATGAGACATATTCAGTGGATAATAACTGTTACACGGCCATTTTGGACCATTTTTAGGGTTTACATTCCATCACTATGCGTCTAAAAAAGCGTAAATCAAGTGATTCTTGTCAGGTTTTTAATGAAAAGTGGACCAATTTGTACATTTTTGTGCCGATCGACGATAAGCCAGAGTGTGTAATTTCTCGTGAGTCAGTGTCAGTTTCCAAAGAATACAATATAAAACGACACGTTGAGACAAAGAATGCGTCCCATTTCGATCACCTTCAAGGGCGGCTTCGTGTGGACAAAGTGAACTCTCTCCGAATTGACTTAAAATGCCAGCAGGGTACGTTTAAAAGGCAGAGGGAAGAGAGCGAAGCGTGCGTCAAAGTAAGTTATCTAATAGCTGAAATATTGCTAAAAAATCAAAATCCTTCTTGGATGGCGAGTTTCTCAAAGAGTGTCTCATTTCTGCTGGGGATATTCTGTGCCCAAATAATAAGGAAGTGTTTTAAAAACCGAGTTTGTCGGGAGTAACTGTAGCACGACGTGTCGAAGAACCTGCGAATGACATTGAAGGAACTTTAAAAAATTGGTCGTCAGAATTTACCTAATATTCACTTGCTTTAGATGAGAGCACAGATGTGAAAAATAAAGCACAACTGGCTATCTTTGTCCGTGGCATTGATCAACAATTCAATGTGACAGAGGAACTGCTAGCGCTCGTACTTATGAAGGGAACGACGAAAAGCACTGATACTCTTGAAGCCGCCAAGAAACGCTCCACCGTTTCGACCTCAGCTTAACCAACCTCGAGGGTGTGGTAACTGATGATGCCCCTGCTATGGTTGGAAAGAACGAAGGATTTGTTGCGCTGCTACGGAAAGAACCGGAACTAGAAGGAAACGATTTCGTCCGTTACCACTGTTTAATCCAGCAGGAGAATTTGTTGCCGAAAACTATTGGATTTGAAAATGTCATGAAAGTTATTGTGACTGTCTCAACATTATTAAGGCAAGAGGATTGAATCATCGTCAATTCCAAGATTATTTCATACAAGAGTGCGAAGCGGATCACGACGATGTGGCTTATTATAGTGATGTGCGTTGGTTGAGCAGAGGGAAGGTTCTTAAAAGAGTCTTTGACTTAAGGAGCAAAACACAGCAGTTTCAACTTTACCAACGACTGCCAACATTGACAAACTGGTCAAGGAAAAACATTGCCAAGTTGCCCATTGACATTGTAAAAAATGAATGTTTTCTTCATTAAATTATCTTTTTTCAAGTATTGATTGTATTTAGTTATCATGAACCCGACTCCTACCTACGCTCTTAAAGCTGAGTTTTTTTTTATTTTTATAGTATTTTATGTAAATATTAAATGCACATCGTTCCTTGTGAATCTGAAAAACATCTTACAATTCTTAATACCGCAGAATAGCTTAGTAGCCCGCGGGCTTCATTGAAATTTTAATGCTGCCCGCACTGTTTTAAAGGTTGAAGACCCCTGCCACATGTCGTAACTAATGAATTATATGATTCCCAGTTTACACATTTGAAATTTCAATAAGGGAAAAACGATGGTTAATAGAAAAAACGAAGCATGGGAATTGTAAGTTATTAAAAATATTTCTCGCAGTTAAAGATTATTCGAAAAAAGCACACCATTAAAGTGCTCATTAATTAAGTAAGAAAATCTCTCTTTGTCTTATTAATTTAATTCTACATTTTCATAAATTATCGCAAATTTGCCTTTCTTTCCTTAGTGGTAATGATGTTCAATTATCTTCACTCCCCCAAACTGAAAAAAAAATGGTTTTGTAACTTAAACAGCTGGGATCACGAGTTTCGTTTCTTTTAGTAGTTTAGACGGTGATGAGATTACGTTAGATATTAAGGTTTTTTGAACGTTTTCGATTTACATTCAATCGATTCCACCCATGACAAAATTGTGTAAATTATTTATACATAATTTTATATAATTTAAACTAATAAATCTGTGTGAAATAAACGCTCATAACCAATGAAAGGAGATTTCAAAAGTGAAATAATTCTTCAAATAAATGTCAGTGCCTGTCCCCTAATTTTTTAGTCCTTTATTCAAATCAGACCTGCCTCTAGGGAATTCTGCTGTACAAATTCTTAAGCAATTAATTACTTTTGTTTTGCTTTTAGGTTCGGTGCTGTCCTTCGAAAAGAGGAACTACACATCGTGACTCTCAAAAGAAGAAGAAAAAACTCTCTGCGAAATTTGTGACCGCACTTACAAAAGTAACACATCTCTGAGAACTCTCGAAGCCGAATGGATGAAATTTTCGCGTTTCTAAAGTTTCACCCAAAGTTTTATCTACTGCTTGTAACCTTGAATTGTTCACATGATTATATACCCAACTTTGACATAAAATTTTGATTTCAAAAAATTATGCTTTCCAAGAATTTCTGGAACTGTCGTTACAAATTTCATTTTGTGAAGAGTTTTGAAAAAATATTTTATACGCTCCCTCTAGCGGAAATTTAGAGTGTATTGAATTTCAACTTGCAGTGTAGTTTAAAATCCAGTATTTTCTAAACTTTACACCAATAAGCGTATTATACATTGTGATATCCTCTTTTACGTGATTTAACGCGGAGATCGTAATGGATATTGTCGACTGGTGTTCAGTTTGATCTTCACATCAGATGTTGTTAAAGAAGAAACTCAATGTGCATATCGATAAACAATGTGGGGTTTACTACTTTCTTGCATTGGTTTACTTTTCTTTCTTTCTTTCTGCAATATCAGGATCTCAAAAAAACTGGAAATGTTTTTTTTTTCTTTGAGGAAGGATTGATGATAATTTTGTAAGTGGGCGATTATTTATCGTGAATATATATTTCTTGTGCAATGAACTTGATCAGCTAAAAGTAGCACTTTGTGTTGAATGTTAAATGGCTAAATGCTGTAGATATTAAATTAAGAGAGTGATTTTTTTTTAAATTGTTTGCGAATTATGTTTCCCCTTCTTACCCTCTGAAAACAAACTTGTTTGTAAATACGTTGTTTATGACGTGATCATGTCTCACTTTTGGTTTTCATTTTGTACTTCAAGGAATGCCTCACGAAACAGCTGATCCCAAGCAGAGGTCAAAAGTGGTCTTTCGTTGCGAAATTTGTCCTCGAAGGTATTCAAGGAAGTATGAACTCAGACAACACTTGAAGCTGCACGTGAAGAAAGATCTTTTCCGGTGCGAAATTTGCCAGAAAGATTTCTCGAGAGGTGAAAACCTCAGAAAACATTCAACAATACACATGGATGTACGAGAAAAATTTCGCTGTAACGCGTGCTTGCGTGAATACACACGGAAGGGCAATCTTGTTCATCATCAGAAAGCATTATCACACTCTTAGAAAAGAAAACCGAGCAAAGAGTGCTAATTGTTTCTTTTTTTAAGTTATTGTTTGAATTTTATGAGTTACATTTAATATTTTTTCAAGTTAATTGTGCCTATATTTACTTTTACTATTGAGTAACATATATGATTTTTTAATGTTGATATGTTGAAGCGATAAATATTCGCTGTTTATCGATGTATAACGTTGCAAGTTTGAAGCCATCTGTTCATTTTATAAATTCCGCAAGGAAATCGTTTAGAGTTGATGGTCATACAAAAGACACGTTTTCATTAAAAAAAAGTTATTGTAGATCTTAGCCTATTCTTTTAAATAAAAAATATTTAACGATTTTTTGAGATATATTTTCCTTATTCGTACAAAAAGTGCGTTGGCGAAGCAGTACAAATATAAAGTTCAAAATCACAATTTTCCAACTTCAATCCAATTCTGATTTCAGATTAAATGTAATTTGAGAACCAAAGTCGTCCTTTTCGATGAATTTTGAATAGATTTCCTAAAAACGCAAGCTCTGCAGGAAAAGAATAAACAGTTTCATCCTTCAAATGCTTTCTTCTTCTTAAGCAATATTTCATATTTAACTGAATCGTATTTCGTATTATTCAAATGCATACCATCAGTGGCGTAGCTACAGCTACGCCACTGATGGTATGCATTTGAATAATACGAAGCTTTTGCCGCCCCTCTCAATACACACCAAAAATACTACAAAAAGTCAAAACGACGTATAAAGAAATAAATTAAAACACTATGTTTATTTTTGAATAAAATTTTAATTCCAACATTCTAAAATGTCATTTTTCATGCCTTTTTGTTAGCAAATGACATTCCGAAGTCTATTTCATCACTCCGTTGCATTGTATAGATAGTAGGGCAAGATTTCGTAAACGCAAGGTACTCATTGTAGATCTTAGGTAAATCTTAATCAGTTTTAATTTAGAAAAACGTCTCTCACAACTAGCAACACTTACAGCAATTGCGAGGAAAATTCGCAGTAATATTACAATATTTGGAAATGAGTTCTCGAGACTGTATTTTAGAATAAACTGCAAAAGTTCAAAGGGATCGTCCTTCCACGTCTCTGTTTCGTCTTGCGATGCAGCAACAGAAATGAAACGCTGAAGTATTTTTCTCTCAACGAGGATCTCTTCTTTATTAATGGCATCGTGATCATAATTTAGATGACATTCGTATTTATCATTCAAAAGATTCGATTGAGTAAAGACGGCATATTTTGAGCTAGAACATGAAGCTGTTGAAATGATAGTGATTTTATGGATCACTCTGCCCAGTGAAGAAAACATTTCTTTCCTCAACTCAGTCTCGTATGATAATTCAGCATCTCGTGATGATTCTATACCTGCCATGTAGTAGAAACTCCACGGAGTTTCTACTACACGCCTGACACTTTGATCAGTGACTGAAGTCAGAATATCCCTGCGATGGATTGGGGAAGAAAAAAACGTGAACAAACGCGCCACAGTTCCAAGAAGGTAACAATTCACAGAAGCTGCATGTACACCCACCCAATTCGGCGAGTGATTTGTGCACGCGACCAATTCTGCTTTTCCATTAATTTCTTTGATGCATCTCTGAACTCCGACAGCCATCGCAGCAGCGTCATCATATGCTTGTCCTCTACAATTTTGAATATCAAATTAAATAAACCTTTCTGCACTCTCGTCGTTACACTCGCAACACTGAAAGAAGTAATGGCGATGCACGATAGTGGATTGTAGCGGAAGTGACTGTAATCTGTTTCCGAGCATGCGCCGAAGTAAAAAGATAGTTATGGAATGACGCTAAATGTTCAGTTGTTCTTTGAGTTGAAAAGAAACACAGCAGGAGAAAAATTGTGGAGCTTCTGTCTTCCACATAAAGAGTGAACAAAAATTAGAAATGAGAGATTGTATAAAGAGATGAGTGTGAAGTTACCGTGATCATTAATTTTGGTCATCTTGTTCAATTTGTGGTCATCTTTATATATACGACAATATCTGTTGGTTTATGTAATTGATGGAAGGATGTGTGGAAAGTGTTTTATTTTTGTTTGTGTGTTTGAAGAACACATGGCGCTTGCGTAGTTAAATGGATAATTTGATGTTCTTATATTATATTATATATATGTATTTATTGTATTTTTTAAGCACCTCTGTATCTCAGTAGTAGTTTGCGTGTCTGGTGCACGAAGCTAGATCTCCAGGAGAAAAGAAAGAGAGAGCGTCGTGCGTTCTATTCTAGTCACCAACTAGAGGAAATTTTACTTTTTCCGACTGGCCCCTGAATTAGTCGATGTCTGGCATGGGCTGGCGGGTTTTTCGTCCCGGAAACGCAAGAAAATTGACCGTAGAACCCATACTATTTTCAAACAGTTAAACATAGTGTTAGGATTAGGCACCACGAAATGGCAGCACTTCTCAGCCGCCTCCCTTCACCGGAGGCCACGTATAATTAGTGATAGTCTTTGGCCAGCTATTTAGTGATTGGCTGCCAGTTGAAACTGAACTGCTCCCTCAGTCTCCAAAAGTCGATAGGGCTAAAATCGGCCTCGTCTATTCCGTACACAGAAATAAAAGGGGTTTGTTGATTTTTATTTTCAGATTTTATTTTTAATCATTCATGTCTTTAAAGATTTTTATTTTGATTATGAAGAGTTTGAAGATTCAATCTGTTAATGAACGGTCACTGGGCCTAAATCCCTGAAAAGATTATGACGAATATGTTAATGAGTTTAATGTGTTATTAAGTTACCTAAGAGATTTATGTATGAGATATCCCGGGATACTAAACTGTGGGCAAGATAGGCGTGGAGTTCAGTTATAGTGTTTTATTTACTTTTTATTTTGAATTTCAGAGTTTAAAAACACTCGAATGTGAGGGAGTAAGCAAAAATATGTAACCTTCCCCTCAACACATACACCTAGATATATACAACACTACCTCAGTCAATATCTAGGTGGAGACCTCTTAATGGAATCCAACAGGATGGTGCACATTGAACATGGATCAGTCATCAATCCCCCCCCCTCTAGTAGAGTCTCTATATTCTTTGTAGGTTGTGTTGAGGTTCTAGTTATGTAGCTTATACCAGTCATTAAAATTTATTGGGAAAAAATAAAAACAGACAGCAAGCAGCTTTATCAATAAGATCATTTTTTTCTTAATTTGTTGCATTTTTTGTAATAACAGAGTCTTAAATGCAATTGCCTGAAAGATAGAAAAATAAAACTACGTGAAGATTTCAGGTGGTTAAAGAAACGGTCAGTAAAAAACAGAAAGTTCCTGGTAATTCGGGTGTAGAGTACACTCTCGTAATAATCTTAGAGAGTGGAGAGAAAGATATAGGAAACCTAAATGCAAAATCTCGGGATTTTTCGGGAAATATACTGTATATTGAAGAGAAATATAGCAAAGGTGGTCCAAGGTTTTGGCGACTACTAAGAAATGGAAAACCACAAATGGAATCAAAGATTGTAATGGCGTTTCGAAAGTCCGAAGAGAAGAATATTTTGGAGACGAAGTAATTACTTTGAAAAGGAAAATATGAAATCCGTATAAATAACAAGAAGACTTATGGGAAATGTCTACAAGAAATGCGGTCATGAGTAAACGTGATTAGTTGAGATGGAAGGTTGGACACCATTACGATGGTTAGGAACTTCATAACCATTACAATGGTCTTGTTCTTGTTGGGGATTGCGGGAAAAGCAACAAAAGTTATGAGCGCGGTGCATTCTGTCTGATAACTGTGTGCGTGTGTGCTGTCTGGCTGGTTTGCCTCTCTTGCAGGAAGAAAACAAATTTCCAGCGTCACAATCCGATATAGCTGAACTTTAACTGAAGAGCTTTTATAAATCTCTTCTCGTTCTACTCGTTTAATAGCACTGTTAGGTCGTTACATGTGTGCGTAAATGACGTAAACAAAGCATGCGAGTTTCCGTTTACGTTCAATTACCCAAACAAAAAATTTAGAATAACTTTGTGAAACAGAAAAAGTTACGAATGTTGAAAAGTAGATTGTCTTTCCGTTTCTCTACTGTGAACAGGACATACTGGTCTGACACATGCATCGTTACTACCACGGAAAAACCTGGGTTGGATTCCCTTCCATGATGTGAGGAACCTTTATCTGGTTTCTTTCGACTAAAGGTGAGTTAGCCGGTCTTAGGTGCAGAGGATTTTTTCAGCAGTAAACTCGGGTTTTTCGATTGTCAGAACAGAAAACCCTGCAACATGAACACACTTCTACGGACGTAACACTCCTGGAATAAGGAATGAGTATTTCGTAGGTCTTTCAGTTCCGAATGGCTACACAGTAAAGTGTGGTTCTATGCGCGAAATGTTAATCAGGATTAGGGATTTCGACCAGTTATTAATATCAATGAAACATGCAGGATTGTGTAGTCCATTTTGTAGATAATCAAAATAATTCCATTGCTAGATTCAAATCACAACGAACACCTTGTTGTCCATCGTTATCTACTGGAAACAGAAGTTCAAGGGGGTTTGTTATTCACGTATTGGAGCTATTATTGGCGAGGACAGCGTTTCTCTGTAAAAAAAAAAAGTATCAAATGTCAACCGTATGTGTTGTATTTCTGTCTCACCAGAATATTAATGGGGTAAATGACTACTTCTTTTGTTATATTAATTAGTTACTATAAGAGTTAATTTATATATAATAATATGAAAGAAGGCATCTTGATATTCTGTTTATGAATTATTGTGGGTTCAAATGATTTCGAAAGAACGGAATTCAGACTTCAAAATATGGTGACTTTCAATTAATAATTAAATTGGGAGTAAATGTTACGTTCTGAAGTCTTATTATTAAGATTTTCACATATTGGAGATATGCGTAAACGTCACAATCTTATTGACCAAATGAAAATCTTTTAATGGTGTAAAGTCTACCCTGTACACTGATGATGAAACTGGTTGGCGTCTTCCCTCAAGCCAAACTACTGAAAATAATATTTAGATTTGCGAAATTGTTCTAAATTTTCGTTTCCGTAACTGACGTAAACTAATGCTTTGTCATGTCATCTATGCCCATATAAGACTGCTTAAAATCGTTCTTAACCAATTACATGCATTTACGAGTTTGGGAAACAAAGCCGTTATTCTCACTACGACGAAATTCGCTATAGGACTGTGGTCTGGAACCTAACGCGTCGTATGATCGGAGTATGCCTGGGTGTGAATTGCGTGCATTCCCTCGATGGTTTGTCTATTTTTTGGGATAAAAAACGCGATTTTACTGTAAAATCCAACCTGTCACATCTACGCCATACGGGATTCGAACCCTGCTCTTTCCAACCGATAAGTTTGGTCTGGTCTGCGGCCGAAGCAACTCAAGCAGTGTGAGCAGCGTTATTGTCTGTTATTTGTGCTTTGTCTGATGGTCGGTTTGCTAGCTTTGCAGGATGAAAAACACGAGTTTCCGATAAGAAAAACCCTGCCAATCCCTTTATGAGATCGCCTAACTGAGCTTCAGATGCAAAGCCCTGATCAAAGGTTCCTAAATGGGATTCGAACCCAGATGTTTCCAACCGAAGGGTATCGACGAAACCGACTGAATTACGGAGTCTCTCCAACCAAAAGGAATCATCATTACCCTGAAAAAGACTTTTAATGCAGTCATTTGGACACGGAACTGACACTAAATTTTCCTTGCTCTCATCTTGTTTCCTCTCTTGATAATAATATTCAATAAAATTTTTATCCATTCCAAATTAGTTTTTTTTTTTTTTTGGTGGGGTGGGGGGGTATTATAAGTATGTGTCCATGCACCCGTGACGAGTGCTTGATGATCGTCAGGTTCTTATGATAGGCAAGAGAGTTTATCCCTCGAATATCTCAGAACTCTATGGTTACATGAATCTAAATAATACTGTTGGATTATTCAGCAGCTGTAGAATATTCAAAGTGTAGAATTGCGGTTCTTGTGGGTTACAATGTTTAGAGTATAATACAGAGTAATCCGTTGGAGAATAAAGATAAGTAGTCTATCCCAGCAACTGTCCATTCATTAAAGCATGTTTTAACTCGTAAAAACGATTAAAAAACGAAACCAACGTGGTCTCGTATTGGAAAAGTTCGAACCCTTTAAATACTGAAATATTGTGATTTTTAAAGGTTCTTCATTTCCTTAATGATTCCTCACAAAATGATGTTTCATCTGCAGATTCGGGTTCTGCACGCGAGACGATCCCAGGTGAGACAATGGATTCCAGTAAGAAGCCAGTTAAAAGATTTCGCTGTGAAATTTGCCCTAAAAGATACTCAAGGAAGGATTATCTCAGACAACACCTGAAGCTTCACGTGAAGAAAGGCCTTTTCTGTTGTAAGATTTGCAATAAACATTTCACGAGCGCCCACCACCGTAAAACGCATATTGAAACACACAAGGATGTGAGGGAAATTTTCGCTGTAGCGAATGCCGAAAAGAATTTTTGCATAAGCATAATCTTGTAAATCAGCAAAAAAAAGTGTCATTATTAGTGATGCTCACATTTTGATATTAATTTCAAATTGTTGTTTCGAATTTATTACTTCTTAATGCCATGTTTAGTTGATAGATTTATTATTATGAAATTATTAGAAGTTTTCTTTTAATATCCAGTATTGGTTTATTTCATACAGGCACTTGAAACTTCTAGAAAATGAAAACATTTATTTTCCAAAAGTACAATTGTTCAACAGATTTCTAAGCAATAATATGAAGTGTTAATTAAACATAAGTATCCTTCGAATTTGATCATTTTCGTATTTCCCCTCCACCACTTTTATATTTCTTTAATTCCTTTTAAAAATTATTACGATACCATTCTAGGCATTTTGCCATCATCTTTCATAATTCCACATGTACCTCTGTTTCTTTGGAGCATCTCCTCCCATGCTGCTTTTCGCAATCATGATGCATTTCTTTAATAATTAAATTAATAGCCAGAATTGAAAGCTCTCTACAAGACCTTTGCTGGGAGGAAAAAAAGCTTCCAAAATTGACATAGCCCCACAACAGTCCACGACCTCATTACATGCCTACAGGAAGAATAATCCGAAATTTCCATTGATCGCAAGAATGGTTCAAAATCCCCAGAGATCCCATGATGTGCGCCATGGCTGTTTGTGCCTCACAGTACACTGCCCTTTGGTTTCTTTCCATATTACAGGTGTATACTGGATGGAGTTATATTTCTTTAATCTATTTAGATGTTAGAAGGTATACATATTTTGGAACACTTGCATTGCTAAGACACGTCATAAATAACGAATATCTTCTTAAATAAATGTTATGCATTTAAATGTAATTGGGTTCCTTGAGTTACTTATTCCTTTTGACTTTGCATAATCCCTCTTGTTCCCCACCATTGGACTCTGGTCTGTTGTTGATGATCGAAGGGGTTGTTGGTCTCAACCTGGAGTCGATCTAGTCATTTCGTTTGAAAGAAGTCATTAAAACTTCTGAATTGTTCAACCGCCTGCTCGAACGCCACTCGCCTGTGCTGGGGGGATCGCCCATTTAAAGTTTGTAAAGCAATCCCAAATTCTAAATTAAGAGAAAAGATTAAAAAAACACATTTCATTCTCTACAGCATTTTATTTGGGCGACAGATCTATTTCAGGTGATTCATTGAGACTTATTCTTCCTATCTTTAGAGACTTGGTTCATAGTGAAGAATTTATGGAGACACAACACACGTGTCAGAATAATTACTTTTCTTACCATTAAGAAAGTAACATTCGGTGTTTCGATCTCTGTATTGAGCTCATCATCAGAAACACAATCATATGTACAGGATTCAAGCTGCACGAGACTACACTGTACAAAAGTAAGATGAATCTAAATGTTTGTTAATCATTTACCCTACTCCCTGTAGTAGTTACGCTAGTAGGGAAAAAAAAAACTATAATAAACAATTTCTAAAGCCATCTGTTATTTATATTTTCTTTTGTTTAGGATCGTTCTGGATGCCATACGGATTGAAGATGAGTCCTCCAAATTCTTGGTATAATTAAGACAGGCTCAATTTCACAGGCTTTTGTATAGTGTGTCATGTAGCTTGTGTCCTGTGTTCAAATGTATGTTTTCCTGATGATGACCTCAATACAGAGGTCGAAACGTCGAATATTACTTTCTTAATGATAAATAAAGTAATTATTCTAAAATGTGTGTCGTGTCTCCATAAATCCTTCACTATGAATGCTGACCACTGTGTAATCTTGCAAGAAAGAATTCAGAGATGTTTGAGTCTTCTCCGGACGTAAATACCAGCTGGTTATTAGATTTTCTAAAAGCGTTCTACACATCGGTAAGCACATATCAATGCTATTCGACAATATGGACTGCTGAAGATAACTCATGGTGATTAAACAATAACTGAAAATTGCAAATGATTAACATCGTTTCGATTTTCGTAACTGACAGTGACAGGATCTTTTCTGATGATGGTTTTGCATCGACGTATATGCATTCCTTCAAAAAAGAAAACGTTGTTCCATATGAATTCATGTCAACACAAGTGTTACAGCAAACGTTTCCTTGACGTCATTTCCAAATGTACCTTAAGCAACAGCTTAAAAATTGTTGGCAGCTTTTGCAAGACGACGTCCCTTTGGTTTGAAAGCCCTGAGTTCGATTCCCGTCCGTGACGTGATGAACCTTTATCTGGTCTCTTTCGACTAAAGGTGAGTTAGCCGTTCTTATACTGAGGTAGGGGGGTTCACCTGCAAACTCGGGATTTTCATTCCTCAGAATAGGCAAACCGGCCCCTGACACAAATGAATAACAGTCATGAATTCGTCCCAGCCATGTGCATGTCCCGAACCTGGATAAAATTGGAGGGTTGAGGAAAGCAAAGGTGAACTCCCCTGTAAACATCTCACCAGGAATACTTTGTGGGCAACGCCTGCAAAGTCACCTACTGTTAGAAATGACTGAAAGGGAAAACCAGAAATTTGCAAAGGGCCAACTAATCCCTGTTCGAGACAGCTGGTTCAGTGAGGCGTTCATATTGGGAAAAAAAAAAGCGAGGCCTAAAACTAAAGATTATTAAATCGCAGGCGTAAAGTGAAAAGCATTTCTGTTTATACAGAGAATAGGGAAAAAGAATGAAAAAAATAATGAACAAACAGTTATATTTTAACTGATTTGTGGAAAAAAACCAATGAGCAGACGACGAATTTCCTAATATACCTCTGTTTAATATTATTATTACTATGGGGTACTCCATGGACTTCTCAGAATCATGCGGGGAGGCGGCCCCAGTTATCATGCCAAGCAATATCCAATATTTGCGCAGCATCTATCATACTTTGCTTTGAACTCATTCACAGCTATGGCACCCAGAGCAGACTCCGGCAACCTATTTCTCTTATTCACCACACTCTCCAAGCAAAAAATCTAGTCCTGAGAACCAGCTAACTAGAGTCTTACTACCTATTATTGTCTCGTGATTGTCAGCTATGAGAGGTGATATTTCTGTGTAATTTATGTAGGAGTTTAATGCATTCAGTTTAGTGCGAGATCCATGCTACGTTTTCGGTTAAAAAATTAAGATAAAGACGTATTCCACATTTCATTCTGTTTATGAATTAGATATGTAGAGTTTCTGTAGGTAGAGAATCAAATTGAACAAAATTATCCCTTGGGTTATTGGACGCAGTCGAATAACCTCTGGCACAAGGCAGCAGTGGTCTCACACTAGGCGATTAGTTTCTCGTAGAGTAATTAATTTTCGGAGGTGTAAAACGTTTGATATTACATCCAATGTTTGATGACGTTTACTTACAAAATACACACACACATAAGGTGTGTGTATTTTGTGTGTAGTCTACCTTCGTAATGTTTACGTCTGTTCTTCGCTGAGAACCCAAACAAAACCTGAAGCAACGACACTAATAAAAGGCGAATACACGGATTCCTGGATTATTATTATTATTATTATTATAGAGGTGGTTTTCTGTTTTCCTCAATACATCGCTCACGGAAACTTTGGCCAAAGTATTATCGCGCTGACATCTGCCAACGACTTTGCATTGCAAGGAGCAATTTGATTAAACACTTAAAGCTACATACGAGTGATAGAAAAATGTTACCTTGCAATGTTTGCCATCGACATTTCTTCGATATCTCAATATCCACAAGAAAATACACGTGCGTGAAACATTTCGTTCCAATACAGAACTTTTCTCAGAAATTATGTTATGGCCAGTTATAAAAATTTATCATTTGATATTATTTGTTCGTCTTTCACTTAAAGTAGGTATATAAAGAAAGTTTTTAAACATTGCATTAACATAAACATGGCTTTCCCGTTAATAGCCCAGGCGTAACTAGATAACTGTGAACGGCTTTCTTTCGGCTGCCTAGCGCTAAGGAGGCAAACGCCACTACCACAGGACTGCACAGCATGATGGTAAATTTAACTATTAAGAAAAAAAAAATAAAGCATTATAATAGGTCCCATGCATTAAACTTATTTCGATTATTTACATTTAAAAAATGCAATCGTTATTTTTTTTTTCATTTTTGTTTTAAATTTTACTTTCACACCTAACGAGAGACGCAGTGCAAACAAAATGAACTACAACCAATTAGTTCCACCGAAAGGAATAATAAATGCAATAACGAGAGTAACTTCCATTTGTCATTGTAAGGGGGATTGTTGACTGCTACTATTCATTTGTCCCGTCATTTTCTTCAACAAGAATAAAATTACCGTTCATTTTGAATTACATTTTTAAAATTTATTCATATAAAGAATAATAAACACATTTTCCGATTTTCTTCTGGCAGTTGAGCTTTTTTAAAAACCGTCCGAGTAACCGAGATACAATGATCGGATGCTAATTTTATTTCTACCATCTAGCAAACAGATACACGTGCTTTCTGAATGAACATTTCTACAATTCTTCATGCTAGAACTATTAGTGTAAATCAGTGGCTTCCTCTCTCTCTCTCTCTCTCTCTCTCTCTCTCTCTCTTTGCCATTAAAAGAGTGAAAAAGAAACTAAGATTATTAATGCCATGTCTTAATATGTTTGTAATTGTTTGTAATTGTTTGTAATATAAATCACATTAAAATGCTACTAAAAAACAAATTCTTTTATTTTAAACCCTGAAAATAAACTTCAATTTCGATAAGAAAATTTTATAATTCTGGTGTTGTAGCCGAAGACGAATCGTCACTTAGTTTTACATGGATTAGACGAGGAAAGAAATTGAAGTTGAAATGTGGTTCGAAACCTACTTAAGGGAACGGTACTTATGTAAGTTTTTATTATTATTATTAGTGAATTATTTTAGAAAATGTAAACATGAAAGAAAAAAGTGTTTGCGTGTTTGAGAGGGGGGTGAGAAGGACACCCACCCCCCCCCCCCCCCACCCCCCCCCCCCCCCACCCCCCCCCCCCCCCACCCCCCCCCCCCCCCACCCCCCCCCCCCCCCACCCCCCCCCCCCCCCACCCCCCCCCCCCCCCACCCCCCCCCCCCCCCACCCCCCCCCCCCCCCACCCCCCCCCCCCCCCACCCCCCCCCCCCCCCACCCCCCCCCCCCCCCACCCCCCCCCCCCCCCACCCCCCCCCCCCCCCACCCCCCCCCCCCCCCACCCCCCCCCCCCCCCACCCCCCCCCCCCCCCACCCCCCCCCCCCCCCACCCCCCCCCCCCCCCACCCCCCCCCCCCCCCACCCCCCCCCCCCCCCACCCCCCCCCCCCCCCACCCCCCCCCCCCCCCACCCCCCCCCCCCCCCACCCCCCCCCCCCCCCACCCCCCCCCCCCCCCACCCCCCCCCCCCCCCACCCCCCCCCCCCCCCACCCCCCCCCCCCCCCACCCCCCCCCCCCCCCACCCCCCCCCCCCCCCACCAAGTTTGAACTTTCCAGGTGAAGTAAACGGATGTAATAACAAATTTGAATAATTCAACTATATCAAAAGGAAATTTTTGAGTTAATAATTCTACTGTTTCTTTGTGGGGAATGTTCGTGAAGAGGGAGACAATGTCGAAGCTAATTAACAAATCAGTTTTTAACCGTTGAATGTCTTTTATTTTTGCATGAAACTCTGTGGAATTTTTGATTGAAGAGGCTGAGTCGCCTATGTGAGGACGGAGAGGGTTAGATAAGAATCTTGATAACTTGTAAGTTGGACTGCTAATAGAATCTATGATGGGTCTGAGAGGAACATTAATTTTATGAAGCTTAGGTAAGCCATAAATTCTAGAAGGTCTAGCATGGTATGTCATGAGTTTTTTAATTGTTTCTTCATCTAAAGAGGAGGTTTCATCAAGTAACCAATTCTATGACTTGTTACGTTCTCCTAAGGACAAACTCTCACCTCTGATGTTACCTGGCGTTTATGAGATCCCATGCGCCTACAAATTGTCTTACTTTGGTCAGGCAGGTAGGTCTGTTCAGAAATGCATCTCGGAACATCAAGACCACATTCGGCTTTTCAAACTGCAGAAATCTGGTCTCTCCCAACACGGAGTTGAAAATCCAAACCATAGGATCCATTGGGAGAAGTAAACTTTTACACAGATCTTTATATAAATATGAACGTTTATATAAAGAAAGTGCTGAAGTCCTACTACACAGACCAAATTTAAACCGCAACGATGTTCTTACTGTTCCTAAAGTATGGGAAATTGTCATACAAAATTGTGTAAAATAATCTTTATATATATATATATATATATTTTTTTTTTCAGTTATATTTAATTTACTTCTATAACACGTTACTGCACGCATATTGAGATTCCATTGTAATCATGCGCCCTAACTGTATGTTATTCCTAGTATTGTTTGAACTACTGTGCTGATAATGTCCCATTATTATTATACATAAAAAAAAAAATCAGCTAACGCCTTTTTATTCCCGTATACGGGGAGTAGGGGAGGCCATTTAGCCCTATCTAACTTATGGAGACTGAGTGGGCAGTTCAATCTCCACGCAGCCAATCAGAGATAGCTGGCCTAATGCTATCACTAATTAAGCAGCACAGCAATGAAAAGAGGCGGCTCAACAAGTGTCGTCATCCAGTGGTCCCTAACCCTAACACAATATATATTTAGTGTCTGAAATAATGTGGGTTCTACGGTCGATTTTCTTGAGTTTACGGGACGAAAAACCCGCTTTCCCGTGACAGAGATCGACTAACTCGGGAACCGGTCGAAAAAAGGCTTAGAAAAATTTTCTATAGTCGCCGACTAGACTCGAAACCAAGTCTTCCTTCGTGCGGCCAAGCGCCGTGGTATGCAAACGCTCCATTCACTGAGCTACACAGGCCCTATTATTAAATAATTTATTATTTGTGTAATAAATATATTACGTAAATATTTCGTAAATATTTCACGAATTTTAATTAGTGAAATATTTACGAATCAAATAGTCATTACTGTGGTTAGTACGTGTGTGTTTTAGTGATACATATATCTAACCGGTATCATCCTCAGATAAACTCATTAAAAAGCTTTGAGGATGCAAACAGAGACATTACATCTCAACAAAACAAAAACAACAAAAAAAAAGAATTATTTATTATTAAAGTGCTGTAGTTACAGCCGTTAAAAACATTAAAAAGGAAAAAAATTTAAATATATATAACTTACTGTTATTATACTATAAATGTTGTTCAAAAATTTAACCTTATCCAATTGCAAACTATAAATTACTACCATCCATAGTAACTATTATTAACACATTT
This sequence comes from Typopeltis vanoorti, assembly GCF_054136105.1. Classification (NCBI taxonomy): domain Eukaryota; kingdom Metazoa; phylum Arthropoda; class Arachnida; order Uropygi; family Thelyphonidae; genus Typopeltis; species Typopeltis vanoorti. Next base: position 161,733,607 of record NC_143550.1, read on the forward strand.
TAGAATACAAAAAACGGAAAAATTTATATGAAATTCACTGTAAAAAATATATGTATATATGTAATATGTAAATATGTGTATATATGTAAATGCTGTGTAAGACGATAAATGAAATGTTATTACAGAAAAAAATTATTATTATTATTATGTGACATCTCCAGGAAGCCCAATGACTCATCGAGGGAGGGAACCTGCTGACAGATCGACTCAGCGGTGTAGTTAAGGGGGGAGTCCCCCTGGCGGCACGTTTTTGCGGGTTTCACGTGAGACACACTTTTATGTGTCGACGATGCTTTTATTAATGTTAAATTAGTACTTTTTATTACTTAATTAATAATTAGTTTTTAACAACTATACTTACAACTAAAATAGACAAAATATAAATATAACATAACAAAAGCGTCACATTTCCTTATCATACTATAATTCAAATTCTTAAAAATAAAACAATAAAACGCATGGTAAGGCGATTGCTTTATTGGTTATTGCTCATACCGTGGCTGCTGCGTGTCAGCAGCAGGCACCACAGTCAGTATACATTTGTGAAAACGTATTGTTTTTTACTGCTGTTTCGTGGACTTCCAAAAAAGCATTTGATAATATTGATCAAAATATAACATGGGCTGTCTTGGAATACTATGATGTGAACAATAAATTGATCCGCCTGCTGAAAGATATAAACAACCAAGCACAAGCAAAAATCAGGATAGCAGGTGAGACTGGAGATTGGTTTGCCACTAGTCAAGGCACAAGACAAGGGGACCCAATATCACTAATCATCTTCATCACACATCTGGGAAGAACACTAGATAAGATACAAGAAGATGGAGGAATTCAATAAATGGCATGAGAATAAACTACCTCTGCTTTGCAGATGACATCGTCCTGATTGAAGAAGACGCAGCAAGGCTTAACAGACATTGCAAACACTATACACAGAAGGAAAAAGATATGGACTAAATGTCAACTTTGAAAAAACTAAAACAATGATATTCGGACAACAGGTGTTACTGAACAGAGTTACGGTAGACAGATTTCAACTGGAAAATGTGGAACACTTCAGATATCTTGGATGCCACATGATGCATGACTTGGACCCCAAAAAAGAGATAAAAATTAGAATAGCCAGAGCAACAACTATTTTAAAAGCCATGGACAAAATATGGAAGAACCAAGCTATAGAGATGCAAAGTAAACTGTGCATTGTAGAAACCTGTGTCTTCAGCAGCATGCTCTATGGATGTGAGTACTTCTAGTATTATTATAGAAAGATCTATTAGTTTTGCTATTATTTATTAATTTAAAAAAGTAAAATTTTTACTTTTTTAAATTTCTATTACTATAGAAAGATCTTGAGAAAAAGCTGGATTCAGAAAGTGAACGATGAGGAAATCTACAGAGAAAACAACCAAAAGAAAATCTGATCCAGAAAATAATCAAAAGGAAACTATGTCTCTTTGGCCATATATGTAGAATGAATGCTGAGAGGAAAATAAAAAATGCTGCTGTTTAAGATGATTGAAGGAATGAACAAAAAAGGAAGACCAGAGAATGGGGAGATGACATTGTCAAATGGTGTGGAGGCTCTATGCACAGACTAAGTTATCTTGCACAGAATAGAATGCAGTGGAGGAATCATGCCAAGATGGTATCAGACAGCTACAGGCACTGCACCCATGGTTGTTGTTGATGATGATGTTTTTTTTTTTTTTTTTTTTTTCTAATTTTGCATATAACTAAGGCCATCGACAGGGTTTTAGGGTACTGGTAATAATATTTCTGCAGTTCCCTATTATATTAGGATATTTGCTTAACCTTTTTGATGTGTGTATAAAAATTAACAAGCATGATTCCGTTTTTACCCTAAAAAAATGCTAAAATCCCTGATTCATCATTATTTTTTTTTAAAAATCTGTTACATATTTGGGTCATTATCAAAACTGTTGAAAACATATTTATTGTATTCTTTATCTATGGTTAGTCTAGAGCAGGGATGGGCAACCCTTGGCATGCGTACCAGAAGGTGGCATGGCAACAACCTTTTTCCGGCAAGCAACCCAGGGGTTACCTTAAAAAATAATTAAATAAATACATTTCAAACATCTTTGCTGACCTGAATATAATACAATTTTATTGAGTACAGCGATAACAAATAAAAATGCAATAAAGAAGCAAACCCTACCAACTGTTTTAGTAATAATAAGTAATAAGAAACAAAGATCCTATTTACAAGCAATCTATTTCCACGATTTACTGATGTACAAGTTTTGTCCAGGGAGCCTGTGTAGCTCACTGGATGTGGCGTTTGCACACCACGGTACTTAACCACATGAAAGAAGACTTTGTTTTGAATCTGGTCAGCGACTAGAGGAAATTTTTCTAAGCCTTTTTTCGACCGGTTCCCGAGTTAGTCGATCTCTGGCATGGGTAAGCGTTTTTTTCTCCCAGAAACTCGGGTTTTTCGTCCCGTAAACTCAAGAAAATCGGCCGTAGAACCCACATTATTTCAGACACTAAATATATATTGTGTTAGGGTTAGGGACCACTGGATGACGACACTTGTTGAGCCGCCTCTTTTCATTGCTGTGCTGCTTAATTAGTGATAGCATTAGGCCAGCTATCTCTGATTGGCTGCGTGGAGATTGAACTGCCCACTCAGTCTCCAAAAGTTAGATAGGGCTAAACGGCCTTGCCTATTCCCTATATCCAGGAATAAAACGGTATTAGCTGATTTTTTTTTTTTTTGAATTTTCGTTCAGTTCAGTTGTTGCATTCATTCGTCAGGCAGCCAGACGTAGCTTGACTCCTTTACTATCATTTGATACATCTTTTCGTGTTTCATAAAGAACGTATCAGTTTTCTAAAGTGTGTATATATGTGGATTTGGATTTTATTAAATCGTAAGTCATTAAAATATGGATTGCAAGTATTTATTGTTAATTAATATGTTCAACTTTTTTTTTTTTGACATAAAAGAAAATTTTCTTTACATTTCCATAAACATACCGTATTTGCGCGAATATAACCCGCACTTTTTTTTCCCGAAAATTAAAGCTAAAAATCGTAGTGCGAGATATATGTAAGGATTTTTGGAAACTAAAGTTTTCAGTTTTTTTCGTAAAATCCCCGCGCCATGATTGCTATTGTTATTTCCTGCCTAGAGAGCAGTTTCCTTGTATGCATCCTACCCAAATAGCACCATCTTCTCTCCCATTATTTCAAGCAAAAATTACCAGTAATTTAGAAGACTTGAGATACTTAATGAACAATCCTTCACGAATGACTAATGAACAGACAGCTATGGTACTAGGCCAGTAACGATAGAGCAGCTATAAATACATGCATATAATTGATGTGGAATTAGGAATTATCAAAAGATCGCCCGAGCCGAACATAAAAGAAAGCCGACAATTTTTGAATTGAAATGCTAATTCCCTTCAACCAAATTCAATATCTGAAACTTACATAAAAATATTCACTAGATATTTCTTAGTTTTAACATGTTTACAAATTTTAGCACGTTCCATTTATTTTTATTGCTGCCTTGTGTTTGAGCTGGGGAGGACATACTCCCACACATCTAGTTTTTAGTTAGATACCATGTTTGCCAGTGCAACATATGGTTTTGCTTGAGTCTAAATAGCATAGTTTCTGTGGGAAGGGAACATGTAATTCATTAGTTAGTGCCATTTTTATCCAAGGTTGTCTCTAATTGTACTATTTGTTGAGAAATATATTACACAGAGTGCAAATGTCTCTGTATACCTTCATTGTTTAGATTATATTTGGTCATTCAAACATATAATTAAATTGAAACATATACTGATCTTTAATTGACCATGATATATAAACATCTAATACTAACACATTTTGCCGACGGGGCTGTCTGGCTTTTTCAGGGCTTATGACGGTAAGATAAAAAACTCAAAGTGGCTAGTACAGAGAAAATGGAGTATCACTATCGTATAAATTAAACATTAAAACAGAACGCATAATAACATTACATGCATCACGCAGATTGTGTTAGTGACTGTTATGAGAACACGTTCCGTAGTTTTGAGCAAAATTAAATTCTGGCAGACTGAGTGATCTTATTAAGGTTTTCCATATGTCAGCTATTATCATTCCCTGATTTCTGTTAAGATTTTCTCCAGAAAAGAGGACCACAACGGCTTCTTTGAAATTTCTACAACGGAAATCTTGTAGGTAAGGCTTGGAGTTGCTATTCCAATCAATGGTATGGCTTGTAACTTTGTAAACAAGGCTGGTTTAACAAGGCCCCTGGTTAAACAAGGCTCCAGTTGTTTTCATCAGGGAACCAGGGCGAACAGTGAAAAGTCAACTACTGGAACAAATCTGAAAACAGACTCCAACTCAACATCACCAGAGTTAAAGATCGGTACTATCAACATAAGAAGCCTGAATGGCAAAGAAATGGAGCTAGCTGAGGAATTCGATAAGTACTAGATCGATATAAAAGGGGTGACTGAAACAAAAAAGACAAAAACTGGTAAGATCTTTCTGAGCAATAAATACAAAATGTTATATTCAGGCAATGAAAATCAAGGAAAAGAAGGAGTAGCCATAGTATTCAACACTAAATACAAGGCTAATCTTGAATGGCAGGCAATTTCAAGTAGAGTGATGTAGGCAAATATCAGAATGGGGAACTGGACAATGAGACTTATTTGTGCCTATGGTAACACAGAAGGTTCTCCTAAGGTAGAAGTGAAGGAATTTTTTGAGGCTTTAGAAAATGCAACTTACACAATGAAAAATGAAAAGTTGGTCCTTGTTGGGGATCTAAATAGCAGAGTAGGAAATTATTGTCAGACATACAAAAATATTTTGGGAAAATTTGGAGAAAAGAGCAAAGCTAATAATAATGGCAAATATCTCTTGGATTTCTGCTCAGGACATGGACTGGTTATTACTAATACCATGTTCCAACATAAAAATGTGCACAAATGCACATGGAGAGAAGAGGAAAAGGAATAAAAAGTCTCATTGACTATATTATTGTTGATAGTGATATTTTCTCTCTGGTGCAGGACACTAAGTGTACAGAGGATTTGAAATTGGAAGGGATCACCATTTAGTCTTGAGCAGGATAAAATTGAATTTCATAATGAAAAGAAGAACATGTAAGAAAGTTTTAAAACAAATAAAAGTTGAGCAGCTCTCAGATGTGAACTGTAGACTAAAATATACAAACATTATTCAAGAAAAATGAAAGAGTTTGAGAACAGGAATCAAACCTTGGAGATTCAGTGGCAAGCTCTGAAGAAAACATTGATTGATTTTGCCAGAGAGGCATGTGGTGAGGTTGTTTGAAGGATAGAAAAATCTGAACTCCCTGTTGGACACAGGAAGTTAAAGACACAGTGAAGGAAAAGAAGAAAGCATATCAAAAGTTCCTGGCAAATAAGTCAACTTGTGCTCTTAGAGAATACAGAGACAAATGTAAGAAGGCTAAAGACTGCATAAAACTAGCTAAACAAAAGTCATGAGAGGACTTTGGCAAGAACATAGAAAATAAATATCAAGAAGGTGGTAAGATATTCTGGAGGTTGTTAAAGAAGCTAGAAATGGAGGAAAGAGTGCTGTAAAAGGAATTAGAGATGATAAATGTGATATGAAAACTGGAGAAAAAGATATCCTTGAAGTATGGAGTAATTACTTTGAAAAATTGCTAAATGAAACTAGCAGTGATGACAGCACAATGATAAAAAAACACTGACCAGGCATGCAATCAGGAATACATATCCATGGTTGAAGTAGAAAAAGCCATCAAAAGTCTGAAATGTGGAAAGGTAGCTGGAGTAGATGATATTCGACCAGAAATGCTCAAGTATGGAGGTATAAAAGTCCTACACTGGCTGCACTGCATAGTTCAGAAGACCTGGACAGAAGGACTAATTCCAGATGATTGGAGTAGAGCTCTCATAGTACCCATATATAAAAAGGGAAATAAAACTGAATGTAAGAATTACAGAGGTATTTCCCTACTGAGTGTTCCTGGCAAGATCTATGCAAGTATACTTGAGAAAAGGTTGAGAAGGATTGTGGAAGAGAAGCTTGGTGAGGAACAAGCTGGATTCAGGCCAAATAGAGGCTGTCAGGATCAGATATTCACTTTACGATAAATAGCTGAAAAGTCATGGGAATATAACAAAGATCTGTATTCAAGTTTTGCAGATCTGGAAAAAACATATGACAAGGTGCCAAGAGAGAAGCTATTCAAAATGCAACAGTTGTATGGTGTTAGTGGATCATTATATCAAGCAATACTTAGTCTTTATTTGAGTTGTAAGTCAGCAGTTAGAATTGAAGGAAGTAGAGGGAGATGGTTTAATGTTAAATCTGGTGTGAGACAAGGATGTACATTATCCCCTCTGTTATTCATTATCTATATGGATCACATTATGAAGGACAGTGGTATGAAACATGATATCAGAATTGGAGATGTTAATGTCAGCTCTTTGCTTTATGTGGACGATGTTATACTTCTAAATAAATCCACTACAAGTTTGCAAGATTCCCTGACTAAACTGAATAACTGCTGTAATAGATATGGTATGAAGGTCAGCAATAAAAAGACAAATACAATGAAAATAGGTAGAATCGCTGAAAATATCAACTGTGTTTTGAATGGGGAACCTGTGGAACAAGTAAAACATTTCAGCTACTTAGGCATGATTTTTAGTGAAGATGGTAAATTAAATATGGAAATAGACAACAGAATCAGCAAAGCTGGTATGGTGGGAAGTCAATAGAATAAATTCATATGGAATAAGAGAGAAATTGGTCAGAACACTAAATTAGCTGTATACAAGACAATGTTTAAACCAGTTTTAACTTATGGATCTGAGAGCTGCGTCAGAAGTAAAATACTTGACTAAAGACTAGAGACTGCAGACATGAGAGTCCTGAAAAATATTATAGGTGTGAACAGATGGCATCAATGGCAACATGATATTAAAAACAAGGATATTAGGAAAGAACTTGATATTGTCAGCATCCAGGAATGCATTAGCAGAGCTAATCTCAGGTGGTATGGTCACTTAAACAGAATAATATAAGATCTGACAATGTTGTAGCTTTGACAGCAGGTAACAGATTGATTTGGCAGAAAATTGTAGGTAGGAAGTTAGTAATGATGTAAATTTTTCATGTAGTACTATCAATCCTGTACACCTGTACTTGAGAGTAAATGTCAGGAATTTGATGATGATGATAATGATGAAAAGATTTTTGGAAAATTTTCTAGTGTTTTTTTCCCTTTTTCTTTAGTGGGGAAAGGCCCCTTGCCCCCCCTTCTGGGTGCAGCACTGCTCCCATCTGTAGATTGCAAAGTTCAAAAGCCTTACATTCAGTTGCTCACTTTCCAATTATTTAGATCCTCCCGAAGAGCTATAACATCAGTGGTGTTATTGTACAGGAGTAAGTTGTATAGCGTATAGCATAAAACTGAAAACTTCTAATGAAATATGTAAAAAAAAGTGTAGTGTCTACTCTATTAAAACTTCAGTTACATAATAGAAACTTTTTCTTCGGTAGAAAGATGAATTTTTATCTTACATGAATAAAATATATGAAAAAACGTTCAAGAAATGATCAAAAATCTGCAGTATTTTTGATAACACAGAAGAACAAAAAGAGCAGTGGCAGCCAGAAATTTTAAGTGGGAAGTGCTGCATTATACAAAATAATTAATTTTTTTCTAATTAGTAACCAATTTATTAATAAGTAAATTTACATATTACAAAAATTGTTTTATTAAAAATATTTCACCCTCATAAAAGTTTCGTGGCTCACAGAAATAATGCACACAAGCATACAATATATCTGTAGTGACACTGCTCGTTGAGCAGTGTTGGTTTAGATATTCCAACACTGTGTTAGATCGCAGTGTATTTGTTTCAGCTAAGCTAACGCCTTTTTATTCCCGTATACGGGAGTAGGCGAGGCCATTTAGCCCTATCTAAATTTTGGAGACTGAGTGGGCAGTTCAATCTCCACTGGTACCAATCAGAGATAGATGGCCCAAGGCTATCACTAATTAAGCGGTACTCAGTGAAGAGAGACGGCTCAAATGTGCCGCCATCTCGTGGTCCCTAACCCTAACACAATATATTTAATGTCTGAAATAATGTGGGTTCTACGGTCGATTTTCTTGAGTTTACAGGACGAAAAACCTGAGTTTCCGGGAGGAAAAACCTGCTTGCCCGTGCCAGTGATCGACTAACTCGGGAACCGGTCGAAAAAAGGCTTAGAAAAATTTCCTCTAGTCGCCGACTAGACTCGAAACCAAGACTTCCTTCGTGCGGCCAAGCGTTTGCCAAGGTTGGCAAACGCCACATCCACTGAGCTACACAGGCTCTCATTTGTTTCATGTAACGATAATTGAGAAACTATAATTCTTTTCATATTTTCACCAGTGACACTCGTCATAATTCAGCCTTGTATTTATAATAAATAAATAATTATATGTTATTTTAACAGAATAAAATAAGATTTATCAAAAATATTTCACCCTCACCATGAACACACACCAATAATAAACGTTTCGTAACTCATAGAAATAACACGTGCAAGCATACAATTTATCTGTAGTGACACTGCTCAGAGAGAAGTGTCGGATTCATTTGTTCCGTGCAGTGACAAGTGCAAACGAACATCGGCGAGTCTAGCCGGAACTCACTGACCAAACGTGATAGTTCCCATGTTGCATTAGATCGCAGTGTATTTGTTTCATAATCTAAAGCGTTAATCAAACAATTTCAAATAACTATTGATTGAATAGTTATTGATTCAATAACTATTCAATCAATGTCAAAACATAAGCTGTAACCTTTAACATGTTGTATTGCACTTATATAATGTCGTAAACATTGTTATTATTTATATAAACACAAACAAAATTTAATTTTTTCCTTGGGGGTGCTTCAGTCGCAGTGCTTATGTACAAGCTGCCACTGAAAAAGAGCAATAAACAATCCATAAACATTTATAAGCTTTTATTTTTTCTTAGTTCTTTCCATATAATTTATTGAAATCAGCAACAAAAACAACTATACAGGCTAAAAAGAATGGCACAATCAGGTAGTACATCAGAAAAACTCTGCATGCAACATATCATTTGATAAAAACTGTTACGATTAGTATGATTCTGCATGTTGGAGCTGCCTCCAAGGACTTTCAGAAACCAACAAGAACAATAACAAAAACCCTTCTTACTCGGGAAATAAAATTATATTTCTAATAATTGTATGAAATGATTATAAAGCCAAGCACAGTTTGTTTAAACATTATTTTAACGGTAACATACCTGCACTGGTATATCAACAGACATGTAACAGGATGATATGTAAGTAACAGATTGTGCTGATCTAAGGATTACTCAAAAATTCTACTAACACTGGGTTCTGGGTGAGCATCCATTAGAAATGGTCATTTCATGCACTGATCTACAGAATTTATGATATTAGCACTCTTGGAAGATTTACAAAGAGTACAGCAAGGATACTTTGTAAGTTCTGTCTTGATAATTGTTATAGTGGGAGGTTCGTTCCCTTGATAATAAGTAAGAAGTACAGTTGACAGTAACATGCATGATATTGGTCATGACTGATCATATAGAAGAAAACAAAACAAAAAAGCCCTTTTTGTGAACATAAGTGTGTTTTCATCAAATATGCACACAGAATTACAGAAGGAAATATGTATATATATATTTATATTTATATATGGTGTATATATATTAAAAAAATATTTTAGCAGTCAATGACTACTGATAAGAGAGGGTGAATCTAATTTCTTTTACCACACCATATAACTTTGTCTCCTACAAACAAACTAAAGCGGAGAATTTATTTATGGAATTTCATTAACAATTGCCAAAAGTATCGTTGAAAAACCTATTCACATATATATATATATATATAACAAATTAAATTGAATTTTGTTACATCATGGGTATGTTTATGTGTGTGTAGGTATATACACACACATACATACATACTGAAGTGGTAAAAGACTAATTTCCTCTCTCTCTCCTCTTGCTCTCTCTCATTAATTTCTTTAAAATGACTTTATGAAAGACAAAAGACTTAGAGTAGACATATGAAATACAATAATTTTTATGATATGTAAGACCCTAAACTTGAAATGTTTCTTTTTTTTTTATTAAAACTCTGGCATATAACATGTACTTACAACATTTGTACAAAAAAAGCAAAGGCAAAATTTAAACAGCACCATAAAACAAAGAACATTTGTACTTCATTTGTCTTCAAGCACAGGAAGTCCACTTACATTTACAAATTAAATTCTTCCTCGTTTTTTCTTTTAATAATACATTCTACATAACGTTCTTTCTTTGTACACATGCAGAATGAAATCAATCATCTACATTTTAATCATCTCATCAATGAATAACTTCAGCATCCCTAAAGTTTCAGGTAAGAATAAACTCTCACAAAATGGATGGTGGAGAAAGGAACAAACTGATATTGGTATGAAAGTCTTTAGGATGTAAAAATCTCTGATTTACAAAATGTAACCTCCAGAGAATTGTTTCAGTGTGCCTGGATCTTATTCTGTTCCACCCTTTTTTTTTTTTAACAGTACCATAATTTCTTTATAGAATTCCTAATAATGATAATTTAAAAATAATTTTCACACATGTCAAATTAAATCTGGTCTGTTTCTTTGAATTATACCCATTAAAAGTTTATTAACAAAATTTACTATTGCTGATGCTGGTTGCTGAGGTTCCAATTCAGCAAACACATGGCACTGGTTATCAGTCTTGCTTGTGGGTTTCCTTGCAACAAAACCAAAGCATCTATTGAGAAAGAAGAGAAGGTAGAGAAGGGGGTGGAATTAGTCACAAAATTTAGTCTTAGAGTAGTGATATTAACATTCATAAGAAAACTAATAAAACATTTTCCATAATAATTATATAAAAAGCAATTAATACCAGGAGCATATTTGCTGGATATATTATTAGGAAGAGAACATTTTAGATTAAGTTGTGGTCATGAAGACTGTGGATTCAGATAAGTTTGTTGATTAATTACCTATACTATTTGTTTAAATTTTTGTTTTAAACTGTTCAAAGATACAGCAATGTGTACTGACTGGTATAGAAAGCAAGATGGGAGTTGCTATGTCTCTAAGTGACATGCATTTCTTCAGTTGTTTTATGAAGTGTTTGAAAGCAAAGTTGATGGGTGGTAATTTATCAGTGAATGAGAATGAAAGAAGTGAGAATGTAATGAGAAGAATAGGTGCTTGTCTGATAGCTACCAACGTAGTTGTTTTCCAGTCTCTGAAGCCCTCTCATTTGTCTCTGGACCCTCTCCAACATCTCATCATTCACAGTAATCCACAAATCCACATATGTGGCCTGATCAAATTTTTGTACAATGGAATCAAAACACTTTTGCATGTGTTCTCCACATCATTCCCATAATCTGCTGTGTCGTCCTCACAATTTTAGCAAAATATCCATGAAATTTCAAGTTCCTATCTACAACAACCCCCAAATCCTTCATCTCCACCTCCTCCAAAATATCCCCACCAATCCTATACTCTGCATCCCATCTTTGCTTTCCAAATTTTAAAACCTTACACTTTGCTACATTAAACCGACATCTCCCCATACATTCATCCATTCAGACAGTCTATTTAGGTCCTCTTGTAAAGCTACAACATCTGCTCTATTTCTCATGACTCTCCTCAGCTTTGCATCTTCTGCAAACAACTGCAAATCACCCTTTCCACTGTCATTTATGTATAAACAAATGGACTGGTGAGGTTGAGAAACAAGTGAATCAGGTGCAGATTAAGAAAGAGCATTTAGAGAAGAGATCGGTTATGGAAAGTGAAGGATTAAGGTGTCAGTGGAAAAGGAATTGACAAATGACAAATATAGATGAGTGAATTAGCAAATTCAAGATGTGGTATGATGGATAATAAGAGTCATGATAGACCTTCCGTGATGATTCTCTTGACTCATCAAAGATTTGACAACAATAATTAATGGTCTCTTTTTAAGAATATCTCTGCAACAATCTTATATCTCAAACATTGCAAATAAAATTCCAATAATCATGGATTGATGATTAATATTGTTATTATTATTATTATTATTTTGACACCTGCTTTACAACTCTGTCTTCACTCAATCCACCAACTACAACGAACCTCCACCACACCAACGGCATCTACCGCTCACCACCACTACTAGTATTTTCACAGACAATCACAAACATCCATGCCCATGGTGGGATTCGAACCCGCTGTGGGCATAGATATTTGTGATTGTCTGTGGAAATACTAGTGGTGGTGGTCAGCGGTAGATGGTGTTGGTGTAGTTGCGGTCAGTTGGTGGATTATTTAGTGGTGGAGGCAGAGTTGTAGATGAGTCCTCCCTCGATGAGTCTTTGGACTCCCTGGAGATGTCAAATAATAATAATAATAATATAAATATCAGATATATATGATAATTATAGCAATTACATAAATCATTCTCGAGTTTGAATTTAAAATATTGACTGAATTACCTATGTGTTAGTTGTTGTTGCTGATCTGCATTATCTTTGCCAAATGGTTTCCAATGATGTTCATCAGGATCAAGGCCACAGTGGCTGATGCTGTTTATTGGATAATGGCGTCGAAAGAATAACCTTATAAATGAAGCAATTTCAATCAGTATAAGTGTAATAAAACAAAGTTATTATATATTATTTAGAAAGGTGGTGCCCAATAGACTGAATGCAATCAATTGCTTGATCACAAAAATAATTTCTGAGTAAATTTCAAATGAAAAATATGTAGAATTATGAAATATCCAGACACTACATAAATAAATGAATGAAAATATATAGAAAAATTGATATGTAAAAAAAAAAAAAATTAACATGCATGATCTATCTGTTACCATACTGCGCAGTTATTCAGCCTATCTGTGTGATCTGTGCCCCCCCCCCCCTTGATGAGTCCTTGACTTCCTTGAAGTCTCTGATAATAATAATAATAATTATTATTATTTTTATGAAACCATTTTAAGTTATTTTATGAGTTTTATTTTAAGTTATTTTATTTAAGTTTTCTTTATTGTTTGTTCATAATTCTAATTAGAAATCACAGAATGCTTAACAGTTTCTGCATTTATGTGGTTTTTCTTTACAAAAATAAAACAAATCTTTATAAGCATCATGACATTTATAATAATTTCTAATGTTATCTGCAATAAGTTGAGCCTGATCCTCCCCCATTTCCCAGAATTTCTTATTATGAATTAAAATAAACAGTTATCAAACAAATTGTTATATATCAGCTAAGCCTTCTACACAACATGTAATTAAAGCAATATCAATATGAAAAATGTCATTCTTATAATGATTTCTAATGCTCAGTTGGTGAAAATATTGAGAAAATAAATCTTGTGCACTTTGTTCGGTGAAGACAAAAAAAAAAGAACATGGTGAATAAATTTGATTGTGAAAAGAATCAAATCATGTCCAATGAAGATGAAAATAGTCCACATGTGAAGAGAAACATACTTACTGCTAGTTATGATATTATGTGGCCTTTTTATATTATATAGCAATACTTTCACTATTGTTTTACACTAAAAAATCTATAAGTAATGCACTGAAAGTAAAATACATTTTTAAATCTCCTGTAATCCAGTTTGAAAATAAATATGATCTGAAATATCTGTAGTTTGAATGATTTATAATTTCTTGAATAATAAAACTGAATCTCAATTATTAAAAATTAGGAAATTGTGAAATCAGAAAATTGTGTGGTCTAGGGTTTCGGTTGTTAGGCAGAATTAATTTTGATAAAAATAATACATCAGCCTACAAAAGAAATACCAGCATTTCTGTTTAGAATGTCTACTAATCAATCAAAGGATGGAAGTGAAACAAGAAATTCCTAATGTAGATTTCTGACTATTTAGCATCTGATCTCCATAGAGTCCAAGGACTCATTGCAGGAGATCCACATTCTCTCATGCAAAAAGATCATTAAATCCTGTCTTAAACCCATTCACAGTAACCACATTCACTACACTTTGAGGCAATGCATTCCCCTCACCAATTACTTTCCAGCAAAGCACCTGCTTTTCACTCCTCTGCTCACACTTTTCTTATACAGCTTCCAGGAATGACCTCTTCTTCTTCTATCCTTATCTCCTACTATTCTATTAAAAAATCTCCTTCACATTAATCTGGTAACAACTGATCACCGAAGTACATGTCTCAATCATATTCCCCTTTCCTTCTATTCACAAATCTCTGCAAGTTGCATTCCCTGAATCTTCTTGAATCTGACATTTCATAGACTTGATACTGACATAATGAACCTTCTCTTAACCCTTTCTAATACACCTTCAACCCCCTTGAAAACCAAGCAACCAAATCTGCACACTTTAGTCATATGTCCTGATCAAAGATTTATACAAGGGCATCATAACCTCTTTGCTTCTGCAGTTCAGTCTTATTCTTGCCATAATCTGTTGTGATATTCATATAATTTTAGCAATGTGATTCCTAAACTTTTCTGTCTACCATTACTTTCGGACCTCTTATCTCTTCCACCTCCTTCAAAATATCCCCATTAATTGTATACTCTGCATCCCAACCTTGCCTACCAAATCTCAAGACCTAGCACTTTGCAACATTAAACTGATAGCTCCACTATTTACCCAGTCACATAGTCTATTGAGATCCTCCTGGAAGGTCACAAAATCTGCTCTGCTCTTCATAGTTCATCCCAACTTTGCATCTTCAGCAAACGGTTGCATATCTCTGGTTAACCCAGTCCCAATGTCATTAACATACATGTTAAATAACAGTCCCAAAACATATCCCTGTGGCACTCCACTAAGGACATTCCTCTCTTGGGATAACACTCCTCCATAACAAACCTGCTGATACTTATCTGATACCAGTTCAGCTATCTAACTCACTAATCTGTTATCTAATCCCATCTGCTTCAATTTAGCTCACAGCTTATCATGTGGCAGATGTTTTATGAACTAGAAATGCAAGACTTGTCAGAAGCGAGAGAATGAAGTACTGAAAGCTGTGAAACTGAAAGTATTGGAGTGAATGGAGTTCTGGGTTTAAACAAGGATGAAAGAAATGGGAAAGAGAGTATAAATGAGGTGAAGATAGTGTATATGAAAGTTGTGGTGGTGGTGGTGGAAGTTCAGGAGAACGAAGAACACCTGAATAAAGAAAATAACTTGCTTGCATGTAGTCCTTCACAGGATGAAGCATGAGATTGAAAGGTTGCAGAAACAGCAAGAGATTAGTTGAACTGAGAACAGAAAAAAAGCAAGAGGTCTGAAGCCAAAGAGAAAATTGTAAGAATAAACGAGAGAAAGAGCATAAGCAGATAATATTTTACTGTGATTCTGTGATAAGGGAAGTACTTCACAAAAGTGCTACAAAATCTTGTTTATCTGGTGCAAAAATTAATAATATTAGTAATGCTGTCAGAATGCAGAAAGGGAAAATGAAAGAATTGATTATTTTGGCTGGAACCAATGACCTGTGAGGTGAGAAGTAGTAGTACTGTACAAGGGAAGATGTGAAAGAGTTATTGGAAGAAGTGAAAAAGAATAAGAGGGTGAAGTTTATAAGACTGCTGTCATGCTATGATACAGGCAAACTGAGAAAGAGGGCAATGATAGCTAATGAATCAATATGCAGGTTGTATGCAGAAGGAATGATATAGAATTTGTGGAACTATGGCCTGAGTTTTTTTTTTTTGATGTGAAGTCATTAGCTTCTATATACAAGTAGCCTAGTCATGAAGTTACTTAACGTGCACACTTTGTTTGCTTACTCTTGGATAAAGGATGAAACCAAGAACATAATTTCTTAGCACATCTTTAATTTATAGCATAACCAAGTGAAAAAACTTTCAGCATTGCTTCCTCCAGATATTCCTTGACTATCCCCATACACTGTGAACATCTTTCCCTTGTAGATCTTGGCATGATACTGCTTTAAGCGGGCCTCCTAAGTATATCATAATCACCTGCCTTGTAGTTACACATGATCACTTTCCCTAATCAGAGGCAATGTAGCCACCTTAGTTATGGACAGGTCTTCTGACCTTTAACAAGATCCACATTCTCTCATGCAAAAAGATCATTAAAATCTCTGGAACCCTGAGTCCCCTTTGTCACATTCTGCTTCAAGTAATTATCTCTCAGTAAGTGTATAAGTTCCATTTCCTTCCTGCCATGTGATCTTTTCTCCTTCCAATATATGTCTCTGAAGTTGAAGTCCCCCATAATTACTCAACTTTCACTCATTGTACTAATTTGCTGATGCATATCTTGTACATCATATCTGTCATCTCCTAGCCTATAGCAGCAACCAATTTTATGAATGTAAAATAAATATTTTAATATATATAATACATAAATATATATATATATATTTTAATAAATATATAATAAAAATAAATATTTCGTGAATATTTTGTCCTATTTGCATTAATCTCACACCAGATTGACTCAAAAGAGCTATCATCTGCCCAACTGAAGATGAACTGCAGCCAACAACAGTAGGAGGCAGTTTGTCTATCATCATCAGCAGTATCCCACCTAATGTTCTGTCTACTCTGTCATCCCTGAAAATACTAAATCCATCACATTTTATCCCTGTAACTACATCATCTGCTGTTAGCCAAGTCTCACTTGCCTATAACATTTGGTGAGATAATGTTAACCAATGCCCACAACTCTTCCCTCTTGTTCCTGATACTTCTGACATTAGTATATAGAAACTGCGGCATTCCTTTAGGCCCCCAACCACCTGTACTTCCTGAACTGACTACCCTATTCAACATTTTTGTGTGAGAGATGAGATTCTGCACTTGGTCATTCTCACACACACACACACACACACTCATCTGCATCCACCCTCATTTCTTTAGTTTTCCTGACTTTGCACTTCCATACTCTCAGTGAACAAATCTTTTTTTGCATACTAATCTCTGAATCCATTTAAGTGCAATCCATCAGTATTGTACAAATCTTTACATTCATCAATTGCCTTAGTATTCCATAATGCAATGCACATATCCTTACAGACATGTATAATGCTATGCATTATGGGAAGGATCACTACACAGACTGGTTTCGACCTTTATTAAGGTCTCATCAGTAGGAGCCAGACCCAGAATGATCACATGCAAACATTCTTCGCTTACACTTGGATAAAGGATGAACCAAGAATATACAGGAAAACCTCACTTAATGCGAATTCAAAATGTGCAAACTCTGTTCTCTTGCTCAATCACTTTCCCATCATTTTGTGTTAATTTAGATACCTACAAGGCTTTATTATATACAACCTCTGATATGGAAAAGGGAAAGACTGATAAAGAAAGCAGCAGTAATAAAAAGAGAAGAAACGTAATTACATTAGAGGAACAGCTGGATGTCATTAAGAGACATGAAAGTGGCGCTAGTAATACAATGATTGTGTGAGACCTGGGATACAGCTTGTCTACAGTTCGGACTATATTAAATAAGACCAAAGAGTACAAAGAACAATGAAAAGTTGCTTACTGCTTCTATCACTTCGAATTGAGGATTATAACCAAAAAAGAATATCGCTTAAGTAAAAGAAATATTCAGGCAAAAGCTCTCAATATTTCAATAGCACTAGCAAATGAGAAATTTGCTAGTGCTGATAAAGATTCTGCAGCCAAGTTTCCTGAAAAATTGCAAAGGATAATTCAAGAGGGTGATTATGACCATCGTCAAATATTCAACATCGACGAAACTGGTCTCTTCGGAAGCGTATACCAACAAAAACTTTCCTATCTAAAACTGAAGCACCTCGACCAGGATATAAAGTTTCTAAAGATTGTCTTACGCTCTTATTAGGAGGTAATGCAGAACACGACTTTCAACTGAAGCCTATGTTAGTGTATCATGCACAAAATCCAAGATCTAACATTGAAGAAATCAGCACAATTGGAAAAGAACTTGGATTTCATGAACTGGATAATGAAGATGTGAGAAATTTGCTCGATTCCCATTCGGAACAGTTAAGTGAGAATGATCTCCTTCAACTAGAAGAAAAGCGTGCATATGAAGAAGAAGATAAGGAGTGCAAACAAGAAGAGAATGTTATGATTAAGAAGCTAACTGCAAAAGAACTTGCTAGTTTTTAATCACATTGAGCATGCTAAGGAAATTTTGTTTGATGCTGATCCTGATATGGAATGAATTTTTGAAGTCTGCCGAAATCTTGATAAAGAGATCGCCAGCTATCACAAATTGATGACAAGATGAAAAAGTCAAGCACCATTCAAACATCTTTACTTAATTTTTTTATAAAAAAGTAGCTCAATCAAATGTTTAGACATTAAATAAAAATTTAAGCAATTGATTTTTATTAACTTTGATGATTTTATCCTCTAATATAGCTTATAATTCTTTTTTTCAAATTTACGCTAACTAATGAATGAATTATAATTATTCCTATTGTTTATTGTATTCGCTTAACACGATTTCACTAGTGCACGTTAATTGATGGATTAATTAATTGCGTTAAGCAAGGTTTCCTGTAATCTTTAATTTATGGAGGTTTCCTGGCATCTTTAATTTATGGAGGAAGCAATCACAAGCTGCAAACAGAGAAAATGTTGCAGAGGGTATATAAGGAAAAAGGTGACCAGCTAACTCATGAACATTATAAGAATCAGCCAAGAAAGGTGACCACTATGGTAAGGAGGGCACAATCAGATTATAAGAAGAGATTAGTCAAACAGGTGAAAAAGGAAATTCCAAAGAGTTTTTTCATTATGTGGCAAGTAGGAAGAAGAATGACTATGTAAAGATAACTTTAATGAGTGCAGATGGTAGAGAGGTAAAGGAAGCAGACAAAATTGTTGAGTTACTGGGTGATCATTTGAAATGGTATATCATCCAAGTAAAGATAATGTTATGACAGAGGTGACAGTTCTCTGTTCTCACATCAGAACAGAGACAAGAATCTGAATGCAAATACAACTGTGGGATTGGATGGGATACTGGCTCCCACTTCATAAGAATGTGCAGGAGAATTGGCAATGCCTTTGAACTAGGCTGTTTAAGTACCAGCTCTGGCAAAGTACCAAGAGAGTGGAAGGACAAAATAATCTTTTTGCATAAAGGAGGATCTAAGTCTGTTGTGATAGGAAATTATAGACCAATTAGTATCTCAGAAGTGATGGTAAAAGTACTACTGGAAAAGTTGGTCAAAGAGGGAATCTACAAATCGGTGGATAAGAATATGATACCCTATGAGGGATAGCATGGCTTTGTGAAGGGTTGGTTATGAATTAGTAATCTACTAATGTTTTATAATAGAGTGAAGCTGAGTTGGATAAAGGAAATGTCTACAGAGTGATACTGCTGGATTTTGCCAAGCATATGACAAGATACCACATGAAACTCTGTTATGTAAACTGCAACAAACAGGGATGGATATGAAACTGGTGATATGGATAAAAGGGTGTCTGATGGACAGATACCAAAAAGTAGTATATAAAGGAGTAGAATCTAGGTGACTAGTGGTGTATGCAGGACTTTGTGCTTGGACCACTGCTGTTTAATTTGTACATAAATGATAAAGGAAATAATTTGAAGGGAGATATTCAGTTTGCTGATATGCAAAAATGAGTAGGGTAATAGTTAATCAAGTGATGTAGAGAGCATGCAGGATGATTCAAATAGGCTGAAGTATGGGTTAAACATAATGGATGTCAATTTAATGTGGAAAAGTGAAAAGTTATGCATTTTGGGATACAAAGATTACGAGCTGTGTACCTCATTGAGGTAACTATACTCCAGGAAATTGATGAAGCCAGGAATTTTGGGGTGGTAGTAGCTAATAGAGAGCTGAAGTTTAGCAGGCATATTGCTAAAGTAGCCAGGGTAGCTCAAAGGATTACTTGGTTATTGTAGACCACACTAAAAACAGTGATAAGGGAGTTATCATTCCTATTTATAAAGCCTTGATATGACCACATCTGGATTATTGCGCTCAAGTCTAGTGACCTGGGTTTTCTTGGGGGATGAGGAAGTGGTGGTAATAAACCAGATGTGAGTGGTCTGTAGAATGCTCTTTGAATATTAACCAATATGCTATTTTGACTATTAACCAACTTTTGCAATCCACAAACCTCAAGCTATGCTCCCTATGAGGATAGCTTGAGGTTTGTAGATTGCAAAAGTTGGTTAATAGTCAAAAAGGGGGAAGGAGTATGAAAAAACATTTAAGTTACTTAAGGGCTTTTATAGGATTGATGCAGGAAATGTTTCAGCACTTGGCTAGAGGCGGCAGAAGGTCATCCCTCGTCGTTGGGTAAGAGTGTGGTTAGCAAGGGCATGAGGAGTAGATTTTTTGTGTGGAGAGTGGTGAATGAATGGAATCGGTTGCCTGAGTCAGTTGTGAGTGCTTTGTCTGTTAATATGATAGATATTGTTATGATGGTTTGGGTCACCAACAATGATAGTTTGGAGTCCGTGCAGGTGCCCATGCAACAATTATTATTAACATCCAATCTCCATGGAGTCAGTGACTTGTGGAATTTTTTTTTTTTTGAAGAACTTAGCACAAAGTTTAATGAACATTGAAATGAATAGAAGACGAAGGCTGATACATTCATACATAATAAGATATACCACAGACATCCTGATTAAATACTTTAAATGTCATTCTGTAAATTAATTTCTTTTTCTGTTATTCCTATTAATTCTCATTTGGACAAATAAATAATATGTTTCTTTTATTCTGTATTCTTCTGGCTTCTACACAGCACAAATAATGTAATCTAGATCTGTAGAGAAATGAAATCTAACAAAAGTCTTATAATAAAGAGAAATTCACTACAAATTAATTGAGATGCAATTTTAACAATCGATTACCTTTAACATGGACTAGCTTGACAGCTGTCGACTTCCTTTACATTATTTTTATCACCATGTTACAAACGGTTCAGATGGGACATCGCAAATAAAAGTTAACATAACAGTTACCTATCTATTGTACTCCAACACCACCATTCTACAAATGAGATTTTTTTTAATATTAAGTACACACCTTGAGCTCAGAGTGAAAGTGATAAAGTTACAAGCCTGACATAGCAGTGATTCTTTCTATACATAATATACCTAGCAGCAGTTTTAGGGCACAAGTCTAAATAACTTCATTATTTTGTTTATAGGAACAATGTGTGTGTGCTGCACTTCATTACAACTGTTTAATGATTTCAAGCAGATCGTAGATATGTACAAGAGAAATCTATTTGTATTTTCCACTACAAGCAGGAAACATTTAAACACTGTGCATATTCACTAGACCCATCACACGTTATTTCAAAGCTGTATTGCACATGTGCACATATCTGATCTGTGAATACACCTCCACTTATAAATGATGACATGTAAAATATTTTAGAAGAGAAATAGTTTGCCCTTCATTTCCAGTTACAAACTCTATAAAATTTGACTGTCATAAACATTAATGCGATTTATAAACCTTTGGTAGGACCAGAAGCAGAAACCCATTCTTAAATTTTCTTTTTGGTATTCCTTTCAGCTGCTTAGATGTATGCTGGAGGACTACCACTGGAGACTGTCAGCAGAAAAGTCAAAATCTCTCACCACACCTATAGACGATGTCAATTAGGTAGAGTCATGCCATTTTGAATAGTCTGCCTTCCTGATGCTGTTTGCACCTGTATGCACATGTGTATCTCATATTTTGGTACCTATGAAAATGTCTTGATGACCAAAGCAAAGTACCAACTCAGAAAGGAGGATGCTTTCAAATTTAAGACAGAGCAAAGACATCATCATCATCATTTTTAAGGCAGATAAAAGCAATGCCACCGTCATCAAGAACACACCTAACTACAAGTCAGAGATTGCTCTTCTTTCAGACTCCTCCTTACATCCCCCCAGCCTACAGCCTTAAATAGGCAAATCACAAAGAAAACAATGAACTCCTATGAAACATGCTAAACTGGCCAACTGATTTATTATTATTATTACTATTATGTGACACCTCCAAAGACTCATCAAAGAATTCACTCTATACAACTCTCCATTTCTACCACTTAATCCACCAACTAACAACAGCAAACTGCCATTATCATCTACACCAATGCCATCTACTGCCCACCACCAGTATTTTTTGTCTGTAAATTGCATGTGTTCTCAAGGCCATTTTGTCTGTATGTGGATATGGATGAAAAACCTGAGTTTTCCAAGAAAAAAACTGCTATCTTTGTATGAGATCAGATAACTCACCTTCAAATGAAAAAAAAACGATGTAAAGATTCCTCTTGTCACAACAAGAATCGAACTTAGACCTTTTCCAGTCGAAAGGTGCAACATACCATTGTTCTTCCAATTACACTGTGGAGATGCTTAGTGAAATTTAAAGTGAAAACTCAAGTCCAACTCAATTCTATGCATCCTTTAATCCCAAGATTGTATGGAGTCCCTAAGATCCACAATTTACAAACATTACTTCCATTCATCATCTTTGCACCATCCCTCACAAAAAATAGGAATCATTCATACCCTTAAAAAAACCTGCTATCTCTTTCCTGAAAAATGATGGAAAGATATATGAAGAACTGTAACTTCTGCTTCACCAACTTACTCAGCCTAATAAACTGATTCAAAATAACACTATTTGCCAATCCCACTCCAGAACCAAATTCTGATAAGCTCCATACAGACTCAGTTTCAATCCCTTACATTGACAGGCCTTCCAGCAAAATTGCTAATCTCCTCACATTTCATGATATCAGAGCGGCATACAAACCTTTTCTCACCATATGTAGTCTCTTCTGCTCTCCCAGAGACAATAACTACTTCTACAAAATCCTGGCATTTACAGAATTCTCTATTCCTGTGGCCACATAGGTCAGACTTCTAGAAGTTTCGAGATAAGAAAGAACATCTTGGAGATGTTACTCATAATAGAGAAGAAAGATCAAATGCAACTTATCACTATTTCCATACACATCACGACATTAACTGGAACAAGAGCTCTATGCCTTATCTAGAAGAAAATTTCCTTTCCCTCTCTCTCTTCAGATAAAAGAATCCCCATGGTCGTTTTTCTCATAGCCTCTTTCAAAAGGTAATGGATGTCAGTTCAATGTGGAAAAATGTAAAGTTATGCATTTTGTGATTAAAAGATTACCAGCTGTGTAATACATTGATGGAACAGTACTCCAAGAGATTGATGAGACTAGGGACTTGGGGGTGTTGGTGGATAGGGAGATGAAGTTCAGGGGACACATTGCTAAGGTGTCCAAGATTGCACATAGGATTACTTGGTTATTGAAGAGCACACTAACATCCAGAGATAAAGAGGTTATTATTCCCCTTTATAAGGCGTTGATACTTCCACATTTGGATTACTGTGCTCAAGTCTGGTTGCCTGGATTCCTTGGAGATGAGGAGGTTGTGGAGAGGGTTCAGAGGAGAGCAACTAAGTTAGTGAGTGATGTAAAATTGCTCCCTACATTGATAGTTTGAGAGCTTGTGGATTACAGAGGTTGGTTGATAGGCAGAGAAGAGGGGATATGATAGAAACATTTAAATTATTAAAAGGTTTTATAAGATTGATGCAGGGGAAATGTTTCAGCTGTGTGATAGTGATGGAAGAACAAGAGGTCATCCCTGGAAATTAAGGAAAAGTGTGGTTAACAAGGTGTGAGAACGAGGTTTTTCACCTGGAGGGTGGTGAATGAGTGGAATGCATTGTTTGACTCAGTTGTGCATTCTTCATCTGTAAATGAATTCAAGAAGAAATATGATAGATATTGTTTTGATATAGTTTGGGTCTCCTGCGATGAATCTACTGACAATATGGAGATACTCGTAATAATAATAATAAGAAGAAGAACCAAGGAATGATTCTAAGTCAATTCTCTTCACATGCCAGATTTAAACTTTTCAGCTAAAACTCTCAAAACAATGCTGGAAAGCAGATGACACATGCCACCTTCCATTCTTTCCACATGTTTCTATTATTTATACTACAATGGTTCCTCAAGCTTCACTTATCAACCTTATGTTTTACATTTGCTATCCATGTGTTTATAATTTTGGTTTATTTTGGAAATTAGTTGGCTTATTTTATATTTTTGTATATTAATGACCAAATAAAAACTACTTTTTTTGTCATTAATATAAAGTTATTACCGATAGATATCCATTTCTTCTGTTAAACAAAAACATGAGTCCACCATTTGGTCTAACAATTGTTAATCATTTTAATTACTTTAATTATTACAATACCTTATGGGATTTAAAATCATACTGATAGGTTTTTTTAATATTTTTAGGAGTGAGGAGAAGTTCTTATTAGTTGTATAGTCTCCTTAAAGTGATAATCAAACCAATGGAAGGAAAAGAAAATGGAAAAGAGATCAATTATGATTTCTAATCCATTTAGTGGTATTAGAAATCATGTTGTGGTGGCCCAGTTTAATGAACATTTTTTTTCAAGGCTATGACCCACAAAAGGTTATATGCAAACCTATAGTACATTTTGAACTGTGGGTGGACCAATGATTTTTTCCCCTACTTTTATTAATTTTATATATTTTTTTGTATTTTTTTATTTATGTATCTAGAGCTAAACATGGAACTTTTTAAGCCACTTCAGGCATCCAATAAGCAGAGTGGTGGTCTCGCACTGGGTGATGAAGTTCACCTTCCACCTAAAGATATCCATGCTCATGGGAGGATTCAAACCTGCTGCCTGTTGGTTGGAGAGTAGGTATGCTAACCACTTGAGCAACTAGGCTGGTAGCATACATTTCTGCAATATTCCTGAAGGAATCATTTGTGTGTTCCTCATATGAGTTATCATTAGAGCAGTATACTTTGCAGACACTGAGGTATTTGTCAGATGGAGGGAGGGAGGGCTTTTTGGGAATTTGAGAAATAATTCCTTTACAGACTGAAATGCAACTTTAACATTCTGTTTTTCACACACTGGTCTTAATCATATTTGATGCAATTGCAGTATAAGACAGAATGCTCCTTTCTAGGATATATTTGTGCTGGCACAAGCATTTTATTCTTAAAAAGGATGTATTTTAATAGAATACTGTCTCAAATTTGTAGATCTGTTTCACTGTTACTGAGGGGGAAGGCAGGACTTATTCTAGACATTTGAGCAGGATGGTGATGCAAAGTAGCATGCTATTATCAGTCTGCACTGCTGACTGTTCAGAATACTAAGATTAGACTTCTTTCATCACTCCTGTGGATTAGCATACAAGTAAACTGGATTTTCTGCTTTAGACTATTTATGAATATGAAAAATTGAAGATCATCTTTACATGGTAAATTATATAGATAACATCCTGATCAAAATTTCATTCATATAACTTATCCATAAATTAAATTCTTTGGAAGACGAAGCAAAAACTCAGTTTTACATTAATAAGTTAGTTATTGGCATTAAGAGAGCAGTTGGACAAAACCTGTTAATATTGTATTAGTATTATTTCTATGCCTCAATGAAGCCAAAAGACTCGCTGCAGGAGGCCAAACTCTCACAGACAGCAATAAACATCATACCTTGTTGAAAGTTTATTTTTCACTTGGTTAGAATATAATAAATTTAGTTTAATCCTTTATCCAAGTGTGAGCAAACAAAGTTTGCGCCTGAAAGTATCTACAGGACTGGGGTAAGGTGATGCAACACCAGGACGACTCCTTGCAAAGGTGGAGCAAGCTACTAACACTCCTATCTCAGTATCTCCCATAATGCACAACACATCTCCTTGCGGATATGTCTAATGTTATGCATTAAGGGAAGGGCCACTACCCAGACTAGTTTCGACCTTTATTGATGGCGCAAACTTTGTTTGCTCACACTTGGATAAAGGATTAAACTAAATTTATTATATTCTAACCAAGTGAAAAATAAACTTTCAACATCTTTCTCTAAATCCAGAGTAATTTATTAAAAAGGTGGCACACCATTTGGCAACTCCTATAGGTAGAGATGACCTTGCTAATGCTTCTGGCTGGTGTCTCCACTTGGGCCTGGCTCCCACTGAAGAGACCTCAATAAAGGTCGAAACTAGCTGGGTAGTGGCCCTTCCCTTAATGCATAACATTAGACATATCTGCAAGGAGATGTGTTTTGCATTATGGGAGATACTGAGATAGGAGTGTTAGTATCTTGCTCCACCTTTGCAAGGAGTCGTCCTGGTGTTGCACCACCTTACCCCAGTCCTGAAGATATTTTCAGGCGCAAACTTTGTTTGCTCACACTTGGATAAAGGATTAAACTAAATTTATTATAAACATCATACCTTGCTTTGAAAACTTCGTCACTGAAGCATTCACCACCTACTTTAGTAGCATATTTCATTCATTCACTACAAGCATGCTACATCTCATCTTTAATCAACTTTTTCACTTCCTTAATCACACACCCAAGGGCATGCCAAGGGTATTTGCCGCCCGGGTGCCAACTTTTATCGGCCACCCCTAATACTGCATTGTATAATCCAAATTAGATATTAGCCACATAAAATGCCACCCTATCAATGTTGCTGCCCAGGTGCGGTACACCCCCCTTGCACCCTTGGGTTAGCATGGCCCTGCACACAGCTCTTGCATATAGGGTTGATTTCTAATTCTACCACCAGTAAAGTTGATCAATCAAGGTTTGATCAACTACATGATACATTACAATGTAACATGAACATGTTACATTCACTATCTTTATCACTCAAGTCAAGGATGATTAATACCAGAAATGAAATAAAATAATAACAAAAATAGTCCAGAATACTAAGATTAAACTAATAATAAATAAAAAGTAATGAGAAACATTACTCTTTATTTATTATTTTTTTTTTATATAGTAACCCTATCCATGAAAGGTTATAAGTAGTTGTCTCACACAGGTCAATTGAGTTAGAAATTTTGGAAATTCGTACTGGCCTTTGGAATAAAATTATCATTTTATTATCAACCTTCTGAAGAAAATTTCACAAAAATGAGTTAATATTTAACAGTAATGAAAAATACTTAAACATACTTTCGTTTACTGTCTGTTAGAGTAATACCCTGAGAAGTGACTTTAAAATGAACTACTGTTGGCATTAAGGATGGTATCAAAGTGACAACTTTGCTAACAGCCTTTCGCACAGCCTGAGGACCAGTTAATGACTCCATATCTACTGAAGAAAGGTACAGGACATTGCATGCTGAAACAAAAATACAAATTACATGAAGATCTTTGTAAGAAATACTATAAACAAAACATTTAGGAATCAATCCTGTGTTCCAATATTTTATGTGTTATTTTATATGGAACTTAATTTTATCATGATTAACCTAGTGATAATAAATTTGGATATAGTGATAATAATCACTATCTAAATCCCTGGCAAATGTAATGAATAAATGAAATTACTTTTTTCATTAATTAATTAACAAAATTTTTGTATTATCTGCGTGTTTGTTTTGAATGAATTTATTGTCTCTGTCTTGATCTAGGCAACCCCAGCACTGACACACTGTTGCCCAGCCTGCCACCATTTAAAAACTATATAATTTGTAGCATAGTGGAGGATTTCACAGCATACTATGTATAAGGGATGTATGCTTCCTGTGGATTAAAAGTGTGGGGTGAGGAACAGGAATGTGTATGTGTGCATTAAATGTAGACAGTAGAAAATGCTAAATGACTTGAGTGTTACTGTCTCAGGCTTTAGCAGTAACAGAGATAGTGAGTTGGAAACAGGTGAGTGCCAACTCTTAGATATGAGTATGGTATTACAGGGCAAAGTAAATATTATTATTATTGTTATATTATCATCTGATCTCCATGGAGTCAGAGACTCATCATGGGAGGTATACACTATCGCACACAATGCTCATCCAACCATGCCTCAAACTGACCCAATGTGTTAAAGATACCAAGTAATTTTAAACCTGGTTTTACTCCATTTTTCCCAAGTAAGCAAACAGACAAAAATGTCAAGTTTGCGCCTGCAAGTGATGCAAGACAAGCTGATCCTACAGGTAGTGCAAGACCAGGGAAACTCGTGGTAGAGGTGGAACAAGCTCCGATCACTAATCTTAATATTTACCCTTAATGCCAAAACACATCTCCAATAAGGGGATGTATGATGTTTTGTATTAAAGGCAAGGGGCCACTACCCAGACCGGTTTCGACCTTTATTGAGGTCGAATGGGAGTTCATGCCTTTCATCACTGGCCTCTTTAGATTTAAAAAAAAGTTGTGCTGAGAGTCAGCTTGATAGTGAGAGAGGAGGAGAAAAGATAGAGTGGATAGTAGTAGATAGTTAAAAGAGGTCTCAGTCGATCTACTTGGCCTGACTTAAATGTCAGCACCAAGCAGATCTCCGACATTATCTCCCTCCATTCGTTCTTTTCAGCTTTCCCCGGTCAGTTACCTCTTCAGGTGTCTGTGGGTCATGGCCCCTTAGGGGGCCACGGAAAATTTATAGAATGTTTCTTGTTTTTAAAATTTTGAAATCTCTTAAAATAATTATGTTTTGCTCCTTATACTTTATTTCAAACTTGTATCATTTTGGCACTGCACCGTGACTGGCTGAAACTGTCCAATGATGGAATGGTTGAGCCTGGAAGTGTCAGGCATTCTTGTAGAATGCCTCAGCTACACGGCATGTCTCTGATCTGATCGCCTGTCTTGCACGACCATTTTGGCTGATAACTTACAGCCAACTCAGAACTGGTGCAGACTAGGGAAATTTGACTGTCTAATCAAAACAAAGCAATTTGATGGGGTTTTGCTGCCAATATGATTTCTGGCCAGTGATCTGAGGTCTCATCAGTGGGAGCTAGGCTAGAAATACCAAGATTTAGTAATACAGAGCTTGTAAGTATTTTACCAAAACAAGTTACCATAAGGTGTTCTAACCTTATTAAATAAAAATCTCAGGAGGAGATCTAAATGTAGAAAGTATTTTTACCTTGGGTATAATTATGTTAAAGATACCAAGTAATTTTAAACCTGGTTTTACTCCATTTTTCCCAAGTAAGCAAAAGACAAAAATGTCAAGTTTGCGCCTGCAAGTGATGCAAGACAAGCTGATCCTACAGGTAGTGCACGACCTGTCTGTATACTAAATCTTGGTATTTCTAGCCTAGCTCCCACTGATGAGACCTCAATAAAGGTCGAAACCGGTCTGGGTAGTGGCCCCTTGCCTTTAATACAAAACATCATACATCCCTTTATTGGAGATGTGTTGTGGCATTAAGGGTAACTATTAAGATTAGTGATCGGAGCTTGTTCCACCTCTACCACGAGTTGCCCTGGTCTTGCACTACCTGTAGGATCAGCTTGTTTTGCATCACTTGCAGGCGCAAACTTGACATTTTTGTCTGTTTGCTTACTTGGGAA
Organism: Typopeltis vanoorti; assembly: GCF_054136105.1. NCBI lineage: Eukaryota > Metazoa > Arthropoda > Arachnida > Uropygi > Thelyphonidae > Typopeltis > Typopeltis vanoorti. The sequence continues at coordinate 161,763,090 of NC_143550.1, forward strand.
AAATGGAGTAAAACCAGGTTTAAAATTACTTGGTATCTTTAACATAATTATACCCAAAGTAAAAATACTTTCTACATTTAGATCTCCTCCTGAGAGTTTTATTTAATAAGGTTAGAACACCTTATGGTAACTTGTTTTGGTAAAATACTTACAAGCTCTGTATTACTAAATCTTGGTATTTCTAGCCTAGCTCCCACTGATGAGACAAGTCCCAGATCCCAGATTTAGCGGACCCGAGAGAAAGCTCCATGTTCCAGCTCTGCAGTGAAAGTATCCCAGCCTTGGATTCCAGTTTCCAGACCCCGAGAGAGAGCTCCTATTACAGTCCTGCTGCCTTGGTAAGAACCCTTTGTCTTTTTTTTTTTCTTCTTTGGTTCTTTGTGTTCCCCCCTGTACCTAAGTTTAACAGGTTTTTCTTATCTGCAAACAGGGAAAGCTTGGCCTTTTCTACAGGTCTGTCTTTTTGTGGACTTAGATCATACAAGGGTCTACTCTTCCCTTTTTTTTTGAAGTATGTCTACGGCTCTACCGAGAGTAAGAACCCTCGGGTTCGAAATCGACGCAAGTGTACCCAAGAGGATGTTTGCAAAAGCGCTAATTGACTGCGTAGGGGCAGATAATATTTCTGGCTTTACCCCCTATGGAGGTGGAAGATATCAAGTAGTTTGTAAAAATACAACAACAAGGGAGAAACTACTCAAAGGGGTTGAGTGTGAAGGGAAACTTTGCCATCCTTTTGTCGTTGGTAGCATCTCTAAAAAGATGAGAATAGAGCGATTCCCTCTGGAATACCTAGAAGGAGGCAACGACATAATTAATCAAGTCTTTTCGAAATGGGGAACCGTACGAGATGTCCAAGTAGGCAAAGACACTGACTACCCTGAATGGATGTCGGGGGAAGTCACGTTAATGTTAACGATGAAAACAGAAGTTCCGAATTTTGTAATGATCGGATCAGCCAGGGTAATGGTGAGTTACCTGGGAGTAAAGAGGCAATGTTTTAAATGTGGAGCCCTGACTCATCTCGGGGCCCAGTGCCTGAAGTTAAAGTGTAAGAACTGCCTAACAGCGGGTCATACACTAGCACAGTGCCAATCGGCATGCCTAAAATGTGGCATTAACGGCCATAAAATAGACACCTGTCCGGACAGAAATCTGGCCGAAAAATTGGGAGGCACTATTACGCCCAACACGGAAACAACAGCCCAAAACGTTATTCGCGCAGAACCGAATGATTTCCCCACCCTGAAGGCCGCGCATGAGGGAACAACAAAGAATCATGCCGCCACCCCGAAACACTGCCAAGTACACCAGTGGAGAAGCCTACAACCAGGAGAGATGAAGGGCAGGAGGAACTGGCCACCGATCAAACCACCACTACAGACGTAGCAACCAAAAATAACCAGCAGCACCAACAAAATGGAACTATCACTGCAGTCACAATAGACGAGGACACGGAGGCAGTAGATATGGAAATCAACAATACAGAAACGACACAAAAGAGGCCAGCCAGCCCTGAAGAAATAAATATTAAAAAATCGAAACAAGGAAGTCCAGCACAAGTTGGAAATATAAAGTCAACTTCAGAACCCACAAAGTTCCCTCACGCAAAGGCCAATGCACCTATATTGCATCTCTTAAAAGATTTCCCCAAGGAGGAGGCGAGACTATGAAAAGCAATAGAAACATTTGGAGACATTCAACTGATACTCACAGGACAAAACGGGCCAAGAGTCGTCAGTGCAGAATGGAACGATGTGTTTGTCGATAATATAGATGAAATCACTCCTGAAAAGATCATTGGTCTTATCGATGCAGAGGACGACGTGGGACTAGCACTGCACAGAGGCCTTTACATGCTAAACCACATCCGTGGAGACAAATTAGCAGATCTCATCATTAAAACCCACAACAATAGACAGCAGGAGGATTTGAACTCGCCTAACAAGTCAGTCAACTCCTAGTATCGATATGCCAGAGGGGGGGGGGGATTCTGGTTTGTTTTTTCTTCTTTTTGTCCTCTTTCAGATTAGAATTTTTGTTGTCAAAAAGGTCTATGTCTATTCCACACAGGAGGGGGTATCCTGAGAACCTTGGCTGCGAAGGCTTACACCGAGGCGGTGCAGCTCCTTGTGGGCTGCATCACCCAGGCCAGGCTCTGTCCCTGCTCTTCTCAGTATTAAACTGGTCATTCAGGTTGAAATTTCAGAATTTACCTAGTTTCTTACAAATTATTATATGTAATTTTTAATGTTATTTACTAGTTCCTCTTTTTCATGTGGTGCTTCTTTCATTTGTTTTTCCCCACTTTCCTCGGGCAGACACCTGAAGAGGTGACTGACCGGGGAAAGCTGAAAAGAACGGATGGAGGGAGATAATGTCGGAGATCTGCTTGGTACTGACATTTAAGTCAGGCCAAGTAGATCGACTGAGGCCTCTTTTAACTATCTACTACTATCCACTCTATCTTTTCTCCTCCTCTCTCACTATCAAGCTGACTCTCAGCACAACTTTTTTTTAAATCTAAAGAGGCCAGTGATGAAAGGCATGAACTCCCATTCGACCTCAATAAAGGTCGAAACCGGTCTGGGTAGTGGCTCCTTGCCTTTAATACAAAACATCATACATCCCCTTATTGGAGATGTGTTTTGGCATTAAGGGTAAATATTAAGATTAGTGATCGGAGCGTGTTCCACCTCTACCACGAGTTGCCCTGGTCTTGCACTACCTGTAGGATCAGCTTGTCTTGCATCACTTGCAGGCGCAAACTTGACATTTTTGTCTGTTTGCTTACTTGGGAAAAATGGAGTAAAACCAGGTTTAAAATTACTTGGTATCTTTAACATAATTATACCCAAGGTAAAAATACTGACCCAATGTGTCTATATTCACAACACACTCAGGCATAGTAAGAAGTCAGAAGTAAATATGAAAGAGGTATATGTGATTTGACCTTGGCCAGCATGGCCATGAAAAGTGAATGCCAGGTGAAAGAAGGGTGTGTGTGTGTGTGCGTGTGTGTGCGGAGAGAGAAATCAATTGCTGAAGGAAATGGAAGGTATAAAGATTGAGTTGAAGAGAGTGAATAAAGCAATTAACACAATACAGATGTTAACTAGTGCAAGGAAAATGAGAAAATTTAAGAGAAGAAAATGAGAGAATAGGAGAGACAGGGAAAGAGAGGCAATTGGAGAAAAACCAGAGAGGACATGGGAGATAAGAGGATTGAGAACAAGTAGAAGAGTTTCAAACACACAAAGCTCCACGATCACTTAGTAATGCTAAGCTATGAAAACTAAATAAAATTACATCAAAACACAATCAAAATCACTAATTACTACAAAATATTCTATGCAGTATAATATACTGTACTATTATATTCATCCCTTGATTTATGATATCAACTGGTGTAGTAAAAATTGAAAAACTGAATTCTGAATTTCTTATGTCATTCCTTCTGATTTAGTGCATAACACAAGCCATTGTTATTAAAATTCATTTTCTTTAATTAAAATCCTAGACCCTAAAAACTATAGAGGTATAAGTATACTAAATTACTGTTACAAAATATATAGCAGAATTTTAAATAACAAACTAATAAAATATTCTGAAAACTTAATTTTAGAAGTACAGAATGGATTTAGAAAAGGAAGATCAAGTGTAGACCCAGCATTTTGCCTAAAATTAATAATAGAGAAAAGAAGAGAATACAATTTAGAAACACATTACATTTATTGACTTTGTAAAAGCATTTGACAAAGTTAAAAGAAGCAATTTATTTAACATATTAAAAGAAAGACAAATACCAAATAATATTCTAAAACCTATCATAAGTATATATGCAAATAATCAAACACAAATAAGATTAAATCATGAACTATCATATATGAGAGAGATAAACCAAGGGGTCCGACAGGGATATCCTCTTTCAGCAACTCTTCTTAATATTTACCTAAATTAAATAATAATAAAATGGAATAAAAATTTCCATCAAGTTATGAAACTTTCTCCTACTGTGAACTTAAACACTCTTCTTTTTACTGATGACCAAATAATAATTACAAATTCTGAAGATAACCTACAGAAAGATATTTTAAATTTAAATGAGACAGCCAAAGATTAAGGAATGATAATATCAATAAAAAAAAATCAAAAATGATAATATTATCATTTTTGATTTTTATCAAAAATATTAGTGCGTGGGAAATTATGAAAGAATATTTGTTAGCAGCAATGGTAAGTTGTATACCATGAGTGAACAAGAGGACACAATTTGGAGTAAAGTGGATGACAAACAATATTAAACAGGAATTGCATGTGAAAAAGAGGCCGTGGAATAGATATGAGGAGACAGGTGAAGAGAACATGCATGAAGAGTATAAGACACAGGTGAAGAGAACATGCATGAAGAGTATAAGACACAGGTGAAGAGAAGATGCATGAAGAGTATAAGACACAGGCCAGAAGAGTGACTAGTATGGTAAGGAAGACAAAACTGGAATATGAGAGGAGATTAGCCCTAAGATCCAAAGAAAATCCTAGGGAATTTTTTAGATATGTGGCCAGTATGAGGAGAAATGACTGTGGAAGAATGATATTGTGGAATAAAAATGGGAATAGAGTGATTGATGCAGAGGACATAGTGCATTTGTTCAATGAACACTTTATTGGAGTATTTCATCCTTGAGGAGTCAGTTTTAATGCTAGAGGGATTGGGCAGGTTTGAGGTTTAGAGGTACAGGAGTAGAGTGTGTTTCAAATACTGAGTACTCTGGATGTCAGTAAAGCTGTGGGACTGGATGGTATTTCACCACGAGTTTTGAGAGAATGTGCTCAAGAACTGACATCTCCGTAGACCTGGCTTTTTCAATGAAAGTCTGGCTACTGAAAGGTGCCCAGGGAATGGAAGGAAGGTAAGATACTGCCATTGCATAAGGGTGGTAGCAGACTGGAGGTGTCTAATTATAGGCCAGTTTGTGTGTCATCAGTAGTTAGTAAGATCTTGGAGAAAGTAGTGAAGGGCCATATACAGCATTGGGCAGATGAGGGTAATGTTATCTGTGAGAGTCAACATGGATTTGTGAAGGGGCGCTCTAGTTTTAGCAATATGCCAGCCTTTTATGATAAAGTTACAAGAGCATTAGATGAAGGAAAGGCATATACTGCCATTTTCTTAGACTTAGCGAAGGCATTTGACAGGGTGCCACATGATAATCTGATATTTAAGTTGCAGCACATGGGTCTGGATGTCAGATTGATCAAATGGATTCAGGATTGGCTATCCGATAGGTATCAGAGAGTTGTGTATGGTGGGGAAGTTTCAAGGAAGCAGAGTTTTACAAGGGGTTCCACAGGGCTCAGTACTGGGACCTATATTGTTTAACATTTATATCAATGACATTGTCAGTGGATTGCAAGAGGATATTCAGTTGTTTGTAGATGATGCGAAGCTGGGAAGGATTATTAGTAATAGTGCATGTGCAGCATCCCTGCAAGAGGATTTGAATAAGCTAGATACATGGGCAAATGAATGGGGGGTCTCAGTTTAATGCAGCAAAATGTAAGGTCTTGAGGTTTGGGAAACATCAATGGGATGCTGCATACTCTATGGGAGGAGTTATATTGGAGGAAGTAGGGGAGACAAGAGATCTGGGGGTTGATGATTGATAGAAACCTGAAGTTTAGGGGACATATTGCAAAGGTGGTGAAGGTAACACAGAGGATTGCTGCAATTATGAGAACACTGACCTGCAGAAATAAGAGGGTTATCATTCCATTGTATAAGTCTCTGATCAGACTACACTTGGACTATTGTTCTCAGATTTGGTCCCCAGGATTTGAAGGGGATAAATTAACTGTGGAAAGGATACAAAGACGGATAACAAAGATGGTTTCAGGACTGTACAAGCATAGTTATGAGGATCGGCTGAGGGAATGTGGACTGCAGAGTTTGGTGGATAGAAGAAGGAGAGGTGATAAAATTGAGACTTTTAAACTGTTGAGAGGTGGTTACAGGGTTGACACTGGGGAGTTCTTTCGCTTGGTTGAATAGCAGGAAGGAGTGATGACAAGAGGCCATCCCTGGAAGTTACAAAAGGAAACTGTGAGCAAGAGGGTGAGGAGTGGTTTCTTTGCAAGGAGGGTGGCTGAACCATGGAATGTACTGCCTGATGGAGTGGTGAGAGCGAGAACGGTCAATGAGTTCAAGGAGTGGTATGATGGACTTTGTGTTTCTTAGGGGGGGGGGAGACCTCCCCTCGATGAGTCTTGAAACTCTTTGTGTTTCTTCGGAAGGACCTCCCACGATGAGTCTTTTGACTCCATGGAGGCCTGAATAATAATAATAATAATAAAAATAAAAATGTTGAAAGAATGAAAACAGAAGGATTACCAAAACAAGCCTTAAATTTCAAACCATTAGGAAAAAGAAAACTAGGACGTCCTCTTAAGAGATTCAGTGACTTCTAAGGCTGGAAGAGGCCACTCTAGGCCTAAAATCCTTGACAGGCATGATGATGATGATGATAAAAAATAAGAAGAAATAATTGAAAACTTATATCTAAAAGCTAAACTTAAAAAAATAGTGATATTATTAAAGAGTGATGCAGGACTCAGCTACATAATGAGGGTATGAAGCATCTGTGGCAAGTATCTAACTTGCCCCCCCCCAACCCCAAAATGACAAAAATGTTATACATTTTTCACTTCAAACCTAGTTGAAGCTTTGGCAGATGCCTCTTTCGCCATGCCCTTGTTACAGCACTGGCAGGACTACTCCTGCATCACTATTGCTTATTATGAAAATTCTTCATGAAATAAATAAAATTAAAATGCATTTTGTAATTGCAAAAATTTGTAAACAGGAAATCATATATAGAAGGATGTTTGCACTATTATACTAGGACAAATACAAGATGATGAAACTCAGTAAATTAGAACAAAAACAAATATCTTGCATACCTGCCCCTTGACTTAGGAGATGATTAGGAGTAATGTTCTCAATTTGGCATGAGTCTGTATTATCAGTGCTTCCTGCTGGATCTGTGAACATAATATTAATAAAGAAATCAGGGAGATCCATTATGTAAACTATATCTATCATACCTCACCTTGAACCGTTCTATAGGACATACATTATCCCCTCTAGCGATTAATATGTTTAAGCATATCTGACTAAAAATATTGAAATGGTAGTGCACATTTCTTATTATGCATATGTATTTTATAATTTAAGGAATAACATGCAAATGAAACTTACCAGACTCAGGTAGAAGAAGTTTACAGGGCAAAGCTAGATTTGTTATGGAGTGTTGATATACAAGGGCTGAAAGACTTCCTGTAATAACAATAAAAAGAATAATAATAATAATGTACTCTTTCGGGTTTTTTAATTTTTATTTAGAATTACGATCATATTATAAAATATTATAGAATACACAAAAAAAATCTCATATTCAAGTGATGAAACTAAAGAAATTATGTTACAAAATTCCAGGTAGGAACATAATTTCTATGTTAATATTTCATCACCCACCAGATCTCTTGTCTCGCCTACTTCCTCCAATCGAGTGTGCAGCCTCCCATCTATATGTATATAGATTTATTTACTTCATTTCTTCTGTGTTATTATTCTTAAGGCTGATATAACTTTTCTAGTTTGCTTCACATTTCACAATCCAAACTGGTCTTTATCTGATCTGATAAAACTCAATTTCGGATCCATGTTTCACTATACATTTAGCATAACCTCTGAAGAATGATCAAGTAAGTTAGTTTTTTTGATAATTTTTATAGCCTGTTGCATTCTCTTTCTTGAGTATCAATCATTATCATCAGACTACTCTACAAATCATTTACTTCATTCTCCTCTTGCTAAAACTGAATCACCTTGAACAATGCCTCCATTGTTGAATCCCAGTTTTTTTATTTCTGCTCTCATATGTTCATAGAATTTTCCAGTTAGGTAATTCATTAATTGCTATTTTTAATTTTTTTAAACAATTTCACTATTTATATTTATTCCATTATATAAGTCTTTATACAGTAGGGAGCAAAAAAAAAAAAAAAACTGAATTTTGACACCTCTTCAGTACATGCACTATGAGATTGCTGTTCAACTGCATGTACATTAACAGAAGAGTACATGTAGAGTCTATGCTATTACATTAGCTGTATCAATAGTGTTGACGCTGGAAGAAAAGACATTTATTGTTGAGCATTATTTTGGATCATACAGATTTGATACAGAAAATGGTCCAAGCCTATGACATAATTCTGAACAGTTTGTACATTATTTCCATAAGCATGCCCTAAGCAATGGTGTCATCAATGGCTTAATCGAGAGGTTCTGATGTACCAGGAGTGTTCTGCCACAATGCAAATGGCATCCAGGGAGACTACAAACTGTTATCACAAATGAGAATCATTGGTGTGTGTGTGTGTGTGTGTGTGTGTGCTGAAGCAAGTGTTATAGTCTCTGAAACGCAATCAACACTGAACAGAGGTAAAACAGGAGATCGAGGCAGTCGCTACAGAGAATCCTTAAGGAGCTTGGTGCCTTTTTTGTACGTCATTCAGGTGGGTTCAGTGTTTAACAGCAAACAGATTACTCTGCATGGTGAGAATACCATGCACACATGCTGACCAATGTCTATGAAGGTCTGTCCTTCCTCCATAATGTCTGGTTCTAAGACAAAGCACATTTCCATCTAAGTGGTTATGTAAACAACAAACCTACAGGTTTCTTGGTTTCTCAAGACCTGAATTGTCCAAGCGAAACCTCTTCACAGTGAGACGGTCACTGCATGGTGTGCAGTTTTTGGCCATGGCATAATTGGGCCATACTTCATTGAAGAGGATGGTGTAACTGTCACCTTGAATAGTGCATGCTACATTGAGAATGTGTTGGTTCCGTTCAGCCAGGATTTGTATAAAATGTGTCATGCAAAAAACATTCTATTTTGTGCATAGTGTTTCACGTGATTGCATCAGGTGTTTCTAGAGCCTATTTATCAGAACACTTCCCTGGAAAGCTCATTTCGAAGTTCACAGAATTTCCGCACCCTTCACATTCTCCTGATCTCACATCACTTGAAGCCTTCAAACTCTGATGAACTAAGGGATAAAATTTCACAATATGTCCAGCAGATGTCCTGACCCTTGTTCTCCAAGATGACAGAGAACCTTCCCATGTGCTACAAAATCTGTCTTGAAAGGCAAGTGCCCATTTTGAGTAATCTACCATTGTTATGAGAGTTCTCGTAAGCTCTCAGGTCAACTTATGAAACTTTCATACTTTCTATAAACATTCAGCTTTGAAATAATGTTGGATCTAGTATCCACTTTGCCTATGTAATTTCACATTGCTGAGATGAAGCCTTATGGCTCTTTCATTTAGTAATAAACTTTACTTAATTCCTCATACACATTCTGCTTGCTTACCATTCATCTCTTGTTCACCTATTCTATACTCAGGATGTTGCATTCGCAAGGATGAAATACCTTGATAATTGCTCACTGAATATGTTATTATATATTATTAGCATCGGCACTTTGATGGAGTCAAGGGACTCATTGTGGAAGGTCCATACTTTCTCATGCAAAAAGATCATTGAACCATGCCTTAAACCCATTCACAGATTCCACACATATCACACTTGCAAGCAATACATTCCGTTCACTAATCACTTTCCTGCTCACATCCTCATTATACATCTTCCATGGACAGCCTCTTGTTCTTTCCTTCTCACCCACTATTCTATGAAAAATCTACTCCACATTCATATGGTAACAGCCCATCACCAAATTATATGTCTCAATATCCCTGAAAATATCCCGAACATGTCTCAATTGCATATCCCCTCACCTTCTATTCACAAATCTCTTCAAGTTGCATTTCCTGTATCTTTTCCTGAATATGACATTCCATAGACCTGACACCAACTTAGTGAATTGTTTATGGACCCTTCTCCTCTTGAACACTAAGCAAACTAAATCTTGTTCACTTTGGAGACTTGCTGCAGATATAGGTACAAGTCTGGCACAAAAATATCTCTCAGATTTTCAAAAGTCAACAGGAGTACTCTGGACACTGCAGGAGATGCAATGCTTTATTCAGAGTGTGATACTACATAAGGATTATTGTTTCTCTCACTTTATTTCAAACTAGCTGTTCTTACTATATTAGTTATTAGGTACCTTAGAATGGTTTCAGATGTCTTACTTTTCCAAGTGAATAATAATGCTACTCTCCAACCATATATTTGAATCACATTGTGTTATGGATGCTTGTGTTCTTTAAGTAGTAGAAAATAATAATAATAATAATTATTATTATTATTAACATCTGATCTCTATGGAATCAATAGACTGATTCAGGAGGTCCATATTTTCTCATGCTAAAAGATCATTAAACTGTGCCTTAAACCCATTCATAGTTTCTTCACACATCACATCTCAGGAATGCATTCCACTCACCAATCAAGAACCTGCTTCTAACTCCTCTGCTCACACTCTCATTATACATCTCCCAGGGATGGTCTCTTGTCTCCCTCACCAACTTATATGTCTCAATCATATCCCCTCTCCTTCTATTTACAAGTCTGCAAATTGCATTCCCTGAATCTCTTCTTGAATCTTCTTAAATCTTTTCTGGACCCTCTCTGATACATCCTTATCTTCTTGAAACCAGACTAAATCTGTGCACAACAGTCCATATGTAGACTGATCAAAACTTTTACACAAAGAAATAATAACCTCTTTGCATCTGCATGTCAATGTTGTCCTCATTATTGCTATAATGCATTGTGATGTTCTTACAATTTTAGAAATGTGACCTATAAAATTCATCATTCATGAATTTTAGAGGTCACATTGTCAAGGCTATGGAATGTCAGATTCAAGAAGAGATTCAGGGAATGCAACTTGCAGACTTGTAAAGAGAAGGCGAGGGGATACAATTGAGACATATAAGTTGGTGAGGGATTGTTACTAGTTTAATGTGGAGGAGATACTTCTGCTTCCTTCAGAATTTCCCCATTAATTGTATACTGTGTATCTAAACCTTGCCTACCAAATTTCAGGATCGTGACTTTGCAACATTAAACTGATAGTTCCACTCATTTACCCACTCACATAGTCTAATTGAGATCATCCTGGAAGGCTGCTAAATCTTCTCTGCAACTCATAGTTCATCCCAACTTTGCATCATCACAAAATGCTGCATATCTGCAGTTAAGCCAGTCCCAATGTCATTAACATACAAGGTAAGTGAAAATGGTCCCCAAAACATCGCAGTGGCATTCCACTAGACATCTTCTCTTGGGATAATACTCCTCCATACACAACCTGCATTCCATACCTATGGCTGATACCTATCTGACAGCCAATCAGCTACCCAACTGACTAGTCTGTTATCTAATCCCATCTGCTTCAATTTAGCTAACAGCTTATCATGTGGCAGTCTATCAGAGGCCTTTGAAAAATTCAAGTACACCATTCACATGCATCTCCTTTATCCAGTGAATTAGTCACCGTGTTATCATACGTATGCAGATTACTAAATCATGACCTCTCCAACCAATGCTGACCATCATAAAGAATATGATAATACAATTATTATTAACTCATGTCTGAATCATAGTCATTAACCTCTCTAACAAATTAACAACTGCCTTGGTCCAAGATGCATGTTAAACAGGTGTGCCAAATGTGCTTTTAATTCCTAAAGAATTCCTCCAAGACATGTGCAATGATTTGTCAAGTCCTACTGCCTTATTATCATCAAGTTTACTTAATTCTTCATATATCTCCTGCTCGTTTACCATCAGTCCACCCTTTGCAGGTGTTACCAATTTACTATTTTCATCCATTAATATCATCCTGCCAGAATATATATCATCATCATCATCATCATCAAATTCCTGCCATGTACCCTCAAGGGGTGTACAGGATATGACAGTACTACATGAAAAAATTACATCATTACTAACTTCCTATCTACAATTTTCCTCCAAAGCAACAGTCTCTCCAGATGATTCATACAAAACCTATTTAAATGCAATTCATCTCTTATACAATTCCATTCATCCATCAAATGCATTCTGCACATTAAAAAGCTTCACCCCTTTCTCCTCATATAGCTGTAGCACCATTCATCTCAACTCTAGCACCATTCATCTCAACTCTAGCACCATTCATCTAGCTCAACTTATCATTGTCATACCAGGGCAACACACCAAATACCCTTCTTACCACACTGTTGTCTTTCAATTGACCTCAATAATCTCCTGATATCCCCAGGAGATTTTTTTCCTATAACACCACTAACTCTCTCTCATACATTTAGTTCTCATATTTGAGGCATTGATCATTCTGTTTGTCCTCCATACTGTAAAACAGACCTTGTGCACTTTCTCATCCACCAAATCTTTAATAACAGAATTTCCATACAGCCACACTTGAGCAATTCATACCTGTTTTTCTTCTTTCATTTTATTCTTTGGCATTCATTCATTATCATCACCAAACATCTAATCTTCATTTCATGTGCCTCATTTCATTTCTTATCTTAATCATCTCATTCTTCAACTCTTGATTCCAGCAATCGTGCTCTCTTTTGAATTGGCAATCATGTTCACTTTTATTTCCATAATCAGTCTCACTTTTACTCTTTCAGTCATTCTTGTTTTGCACAATCATACTCGCTTTTGTTCCTACAGTCTCTTCTATATTCATAATCCTATTCTCTCACTCACCCTTCTAGTTGATACCATTCTCAACCTTACACTCCTTTAATCCTTTGTCTAATTTAACCCACTCCTCATTCTAGACTGTGATTTAACACCTCGCAGTCCATCAAAATATCATACTTTCTGCAGATTCATACCATCTCACTTCGCTTATTCAATCTCTCCACAGATACATACTTCACACATATACATACTATACTCACAACAACAAACCATCTTTGAAAAATCTATACCACCAGTCATTTTGATTTCATGTTTGTGCATTAAGTAATTCTTGTTCTCACCACCATTTTGCCTTTGTTCACCATAATCTGCAATACAACCAAATATGCCAGAACCTCAACAAACACTATGCATCGTCTTAACTACAGTATCACTAATAAATAAAATTCCCTAGAAATAAATTAAATTTCATCAGTTCTACTGGTCATCTTCCTCAGATACCATCACTTCAGATACACATCATTGTCAAAAGTATAAAATATTCAAATGCTCAGTTAAAATAGTCACTGAATATCAAAATAAATTAATATTATTTAAAACTTCAATGAAATTTTTTTTTTCACATTTGACATCCGTAGATGCCATATGGTCACTCCCGTACCTCACCGGGTTTTGGGAGCCTTCTGCTAGAAATGGTAGAGTCGCAGATGCCCTTTCCATGCAGAGTTAGTAGGACAATCATAAGCATCCATGCTCATGGCAGGATTTGAACCTGTAGCCTCTTGGCTGGAGAGTGGATACACCAACCACTCAGCCAACCAGGCTGACATGAAAAATTCAGATTTGAAAAAAAATAATAATAATTAAATATGAATTTTAATTATTTTGAAAAATGCTTGCATTTTGTCTGATATTTAGTTCTTATTCCAATAAAAATATTTTGATTATTCAGAGACATTCACATATCTATTAATAACCAGAAAACAGCTCAGAGGCTTTCTTAATTCTCTGATTGTATAAGAGCTAAGAGAGCTTTTATATTGGATTTCTTACCAAATATAGGTTCATTAGAGCATCCCTTCAGTCGAACACCTTTTGCTGTAGGTTCTATTAAGAAATGCCTTACCAGTTCACTAGAAATATCACCTATTTTTTTTTTTTTTAAAAAAAGTATTAAAGGATATTAAATGTCAGAAAATATATAACACCAAAATTTAAAATAATACTATTACAATAAACTTTAAAAAAAAAAAAGGTATTATTTCTGGGAAAATTCCCGTGTTACCTCTAAAATAAACTATTATTTTAATGGCTAATATAGTCTGCTTTTGTTTAGGAGTGCCCCTTTTTTTACAATGTCATTGGCTCTTTACTCAGATCTTAGGGCATTACTGAAGTGTTATAAAGCTAATATATGAAGAATAATATAGGAGGAAAAAATGGACATACCTTTTTTTGGATGTTGTTTTCTGTCTCCTTATTCCAGTGATATGCATTCATCTGCTGTTAAGCTGTTAAAGAAAGGGGGGGTTGGGAAAGTGGGAGTAAAAGTAATGTGGGGGAATTATATGAAAAAAACCTGGGTTTATTTTATATATTTAAGAAACACAGCAGCACAACCAACACAGGTGTCAGTTCTTGAGCCAATAGTATAGATGGGCAAGATCAGAATGGTAGACAGATGATGGAGTATGAGACTTCTGTAGTTGGCAAGGTGAGGGATTGCATGATGGAGTACAAACCTGCCATGGAGAGATGCTGTTATATTTGGTGAAGGCAATGTTGTCAACATTCATGCCAACAGCTTGCGTAATCTCTTGAACACACATAAAAAGGTCCTATGGTAGTTTGACGTGTGTGATTTTGAGCTTTCCAATGCAGAGAAAAGAGACCATGCAAAAAAAGCTACTCCCACCCCCCACACACACACTTTGCTCACACACAATTTATACAGTTTCCAGGGATGGCCTCTTATTTTCCTTCTGTCTCCAGATGTTATATGAAAAATCTCATCCATGCTAATCTGGTAATTATCTCTTACCACCTTATACATCTCAATCATGTTCCTCCCACTTCCTTCTATCCATTAGGCTATGTAATTTGCATTCTCTCAATCTGTCCTCATATTCCACCTTCCAGAGACTGGAAACCAACTTAGTCATTTGTCTCTGGCCCCTCTCCAACATCTCATCATTCTTTTGAAAACCTGGCAACCAAACCTGTGCACAGTAATCCATATGTGGCCTGATCAAATTCTTGTACCATGGAATCAAAACATCCTTACTTTTACACGTGTTCTCCACATCATTCCCATAATCCACTGTATTGTCCTCATAATTTTAGCAAAATGTCCATGAAATTTCAAGCCCCTTGAAACAACAACCCCCAAATCCTTCATCTCCTCTACCTGTGTTTTAGAGAAAAATATCCCCACCAATCCTATACTCTGCATCCCATCTTTGCTTTCCAAATTTTAAAACCTTACACTTTGCTACATTAAACTGATACCCCACACACTCACCCATTTGGACAGTCTATGTTAAAGATACCAAAAATTTTATAAACTTGGTTTATATCCTATTTTCCCAAGTAAGCAAACAAGAGAGTGAGCTAAGTTTGCATCTGAAGTATTTTCAGGTCTGAGGCAACTCGTGGTAAAGGTAGACTAAGCTGTGATCCATCTCAGGGTCTGGCTCCCACTGAAGAGACCTCAATAAAGGTTGAAACTGGTCTGAGTAGTGGCCCTTCCCTTAATGCATAGCATCATACATGTCCACAAGGAAATGTGCTTTGCATTATGGGAGATACTAAGGCAAGTGGTCAGATAGTCCACCTTTACCACGAGTTGCCTCAGATCTGAAAATACTTTAGGTGCAAACTTAGCTTACTTGCTTGTTTGCTTACTTGGGAAAATAGGATTAAAACCAAGTTTATAAAATTTCTTGGTATCTTTAATGTATAGTATACCAAAGGTAAAAAACTTTCTATATTTAGACAGTCTATTTATGTTCTCTTGCCCAGCTACATCTACTCTACCCCTCATGACTCCCTGCAACTTTGCATCATCTGCAAACAACTGTATATATCACCATTTAAGCCTTTTCCAATGTCATTTACATACAAATTAAACAACAATGGCCACAAAACATATACTGGGGCATGCCACTATTGACTTTCCTCTTCTGGGATATCACTCCCCCCATACACAACCTACTGATACGTATCAGACAGCCAATCTCCAATCCAATAATCTACTATCCAACCCCATCTGTTCCAATTTAACTACTAGTTTGTCATGTGGCAACCTATTGAAAGTCTTTGCAAAATCTAAATATACTACTGTATATGCATCTCCCTTGTCCAATATATTCATCACCTTATTATAATAAGTAAGCAGATTGCTAAAACATGATCTTCCTTTAGCAAACCCATGCTATCCATTAAAGAGAATTCTATTGCTGTCCACCCAGTTCTGAATCCTTGTGCTCTCTAGCTTTTCCGATACCTTCACCACAACTGCAGACAAGCACATTGGCCTATAATTCGAAGTCTTAGTCTTATCATCTCCTTTATGAAGCAGAACAATTTTGCCATCTTTCCATTCCTTTAGAACCTGGACTAATCTAAGACCTATGTTAAAAATGTTGTTCATTCCCTGGAACATTCCCTCAAGACCTGCAGCAACATACCATCAAAAAACTCCCTAGGATTTCTTTTAGCATCATTTGTTAAATGCTGCTCATACTGCACTTTTGCTACCCTTACTAAGTGCTTGCTCTTTGTTCTCCTCATGTAACTGATTATTTCCACTCATTTCGTGCTGCCTCCACAATGCCTTTTTTGTCCAGATTGTACACTGCACATCTTCAATCATCCATTTTACACCTACCTAATTTAATCTCCCAACCTTTGGAATACACTCAGTCATTGCCTCTGCCAGATAATTCTTGAGTAGAGATCAAGCTGCAATGATTTCCTTCCCATTCAATTTCTCATTCCATGATATCGTTGCAAGTGCCTTCTGAGTTTACCATAATCACCTGCCTTATAGTTCCACATATAACTCTTTCTCACAAAGTCTTGATATGGCTCCCCACCACCCAATGATCACTTCATGGTCACTTTCACCAAGTGGAGGATGATATGACACTTCGTTTAAAACAATATCTTTCAATGAGATGATCAAATCCAAGACCCTCGATCCATATGTAGCCTCTGTTATGTACTGCTTAAGGTAGTTATCCTTTAAAAACTCTAGAAATTCATTCTCTTAGGTTCCTGATGCTGTCTCTTCATTCCAGTCTATATTACCACAATTGAAATTGCCCATAATGATCACCTTTATCTTATTAGCCAGACCAATTTGTCTAAACATTTCCTTCTCACTGCTTTCCACATTACCAGGTCTATAGCAACACTCTACTAAACATTTGATCCTGTCCACCTCTACTTCACACTATACCACTTCAAAATAACCATCAGTATTTACTCCTTGCATCTCTACCCTAAATGGGCACAACTCCTCTGCCATCATCAATAAGCTCCTCCTCCTCCTGCCATTTTTTGCTTTGTCTATCTTTCACAAAAGACTACATATCTCTCCATCTCTATTCCTGTGAGAATGTCATTCTTGTTCAACTATGTCTCACTTATACCAAGAATATTTGGGTGAATGAACTCTATCAACACTACAATTTCATTCCCCTTGTTTTAAATACTTCTGGCATTTGTAAACACACACACTAGCTCATTTCTGTTTCAATAACAAGTCCTGTTAATCCCACTTCATGAACATGACTTCTCTACACTGTTCACCGTTGATTCCTGTTTATTATCATTGATATCACATCCCTCCCCAGACCTAAATGTCACCCCCACACCCTTGATTGCCTTAATCCTTTCTTTCATACTCACACATATACTCCTGAAATCATCGTCGACACTTTTCATGCAGTGTCTTCCTGTCCATCCTGACCTCCCCAAGGGAAACTGGGGAGGTCAGGATGGACAGGAAGACACTGCATGAAAAGTGTCGACGATGATTTCAGGAGTATATGTGTGAGTATGAAAGAAAGGATTAAGGCAATCAAGGGTGTGGGGGTGACATTTAGGTCTGGGGAGGGATGTGATATCAATGATAATAAACAGGAATCAACAGTGAACAATGTAGAGAAGTCATGTCCATGAAGGGAAACTGGGGAGGTCAGGATGGACAGGAAGACACTGCATGAAAAGTGTCGACGATGATTTCAGGAGTATATGTGTGAGTATGAAAGAAAGGATTAAGGCAATCAAGGGTGTGGGGGTGACATTTAGGTCTGGGGAGGGATGTGATATCAATGATAATAAACAGGAATCAACAGTGAACAATGTAGAGAAGTCATGTCCATGAAGGGAAACTGGGGAGGTCAGGATGGACAGGAAGACACTGCATGAAAAGTGTCGACGATGATTTCAGGAGTATATGTGTGAGTATGAAAGAAAGGATTAAGGCAATCAAGGGTGTGGGGGTGACATTTAGGTCTGGGGAGGGATGTGATATCAATGATAATAAACAGGAATCAACAGTGAACAATGTAGAGAAGTCATGTCCATGAAGGGAAACTGGGGAGGACAGGATGGACAGGATCTTATATCTTGCATTTCTTCACTCAACATCACTCACCTCTCCATTCACAAACTTGCCTACCATACTCTCCTGCTCTTCCACAATACTTCTTGCTTCCTCAGGTCTTACATTCACTTCTGTCATTCTCTCTTGCAGCAACAGTTTCTCCAACTGACTCACACTAAATTCATTCAAATGTAGTCCATCTCGTTTATACAGCTCTATCTTCCCCTCAAACTCATCCTACACATTCACAAATGAACTCCTTTCTCTTCACACAACTCTGCTAGCAACACATTATTATTATTATTATTATTACCCAAGACCCCATGGAATCAGAGACTCATCTAAGAGGTCCTTTAATCATACACACAGCTCATCAAACGTGCTTTAAACACACTCAAATTCTCTGCAGACACCACACTCTAGGCAAAGCATTCCAATCATTCACAACTCAGCATGAAAAAACCTGCTTCTCACTTCCCTACTCACATCCTCTTTATATCGTTTCCAGGGATTAGCTCTGGTTCTCCCCTGATCTCCCACTATTTTCTGTAGAACCTCTCCAGCATTGATCCTATAACAACTCCTTAATAACTTATAGGTCTATCATATCTCCCCTCTTCCTCCTGTCCACCAGACTCTTCAAGTTGTCTTCTCAATCTTTCCTCATACTCAACATTCCATAGGTTAGGAACTACCTTAGTCAGTCGCCTCTGGCCTCTTTCCAATATCTCTTCATTCTTCTGAAAACCAGGTGACCAACACAATGGCACAAGAATCTCCCTACTTCTACAAGTCAGTGTCCTCCGCTTCATTCCCAGAAGCCTTTGTGTTGTCTTCACAATTTTGGCTATGTGTCCCCTAAATTTCAGATCCTTATTCACTATTACTCCCAGATCTCTTATTTCCTCCACCTCCGACAATATATCCTCACCTAACATAAATTCTGCATCCCATTTTTCTTTTCCAAATTTTAAAACCTTACATTTTGCAACATTGAACTCACATCCCCATTCCCATGCCCAATCACTCAATTTATTCAAGTCTTCTTGTAAGGCCACAATATCTTCTCTACTCTTCATGGTTCGTCCCAACTTTGCATCATCTGCAAACAACTGAATATCTCCATCCAAATCTTCACCAATATCATTAATATACAAGTTAAACAGCAATGGCCCTAAAACAGACCCCTGAGGCACACCCCTAGTAACTTTCCTTTTCCTAGTATCGCTCCCGCATACACAACTTGTTGATACCTATCAGATAGCCAGTCTCCAATCCAGTGCTCCAATCTAATATTATTATTATTATTATTTCGGGCGACTCCAGGGAGTCCTTAGACTCATCAAGGGAGGCCCTAAACATCATGTCCACACAACTATATGACATTCTCACAGTATCTATCATACCTTGCCTTGAACTCACTCACCATCATAACACCCACAACAGACTCTGGCAGCTTATTCCACTCATGTACCACTAAAAGTAAAGAACCCAGCTCTACCACCCCTGCTAACCACAATCTTGCCCAGCTTCCATAGGTATCCCCCTAGTTCTCCCACCACCAGTCCTGATCTCAAAAATATCCTCTGAATTAATCCTATAGAATCCCTTTAGCAATTTGAATGTCTCAATCATATCTCCCCTTTTCCGCCTATCAACTAGTTTCTGCAACCCAAAATCTTCAACCTGTTCTCATATGGTTCATTCCATAGACCTGCTATCATCTTAGTCACTTGCCTCTGGATCCTCTCCACCTCCTCCCCATCAAGAAGGAACCAAGGTGACCAAATCTGGGCACAGTAGTCGAGATGAGGTCTTATCAAGGCTTGGTACAGAGGTACAATAACTTGCTTGTCTCTGCTCGTCAAGGTATTTTTCAACACCCAAGTGAGTTGATGAGCTGATTTAGCTACTTTTGCAATGTGCCCCCTAAACTTCATCTCCCTATCCACCACTCCCAAGTCCCTGGCCTCATCAATCTCCTGGAGTACAGTTCCACCAATGTGGTATACTGCTGCTAATCTTTTCACCCCAAAATGCATAACCTTACATTTTGTCACATTAACTGACATCCATTCTCCTTAGCCTAGAACTCCAATCTATCCAAGTCATCCTGCAAGATTTTGACATCTTCTGCATTCACTATTGCCTACCCAACTTTGCATCATCAGCAAACAAGTGAACTGTTCCTCTTAGATCCTTCCCTATATCGTTAATGAACAGATTAAACAACAGTGGTCCAAGAACAGAACCCTGCGGCACACTACTAGTCACAGGCCGTCTTTTGGACTCTACTCCTGAATAAACTACTCTTTGGTATCTCTCCATCAACCACCTACCTATCCATCTCACCAACCCTATATCCATTCCCATATGTTGTAGTTTATGGATTAGAATTCCATGTGGTATCCTGTCAAACGCCTTTGCAGGTCCAGCAGTATCACTGTAAACCCAATACTCTTATCCAGTTCAGCCATCACAAAAATATCCAAACCCAACCACTCTAGTCTGACTAACAGCTTATCATGTGGTAACTATCAAAAGCCTTTGCTAAATCTAAGTATATTACTGTGTATCCTTCTTCTCTGTGCATGGAAGCAGTCACCTTATTGTAGTAAGTAAGTAGATTACTAAAACATGACCTCCCTTTAGTAAATCCATGCTGTCCATGAAAGATAATACCAATGTTGTGAATCCAATTCTGAATCCTAGTTCTGACAAGATTCTCCAACAACTTAACTACAACACCTGACACACAGATGGGCCTATAGTTTGATGCTTGAGTTCCATCACCTCCTTTATGAAGTGGTACAATCTTGCCTTCCTTCAACTCCTTAGGAACTTCACCCAGTGCAAGACTCGCATTAAAAAAATATGTCAAGGCCAGCATCAACTCCTTGGCACATTCCTTCAGAATACATGATGATATATTATCAAGTCTCACAACCTTATTTACATCTAGTTTACTCAACTCCCCCATATATCTCTTGCTCACTTACAGTCAGTCTCTCTTCCCCATCATCAACTGCTCTCAATCTCTCCATGAAGTCATATTCACAAGATTGAAAGACCTTTATGAACTGCTCATAAGTATCTCCACCACACATTCTGCACCTGTCTTTATACCATTTTCTCCAATCAATGTCATCCTTTTATAATCATTCTTTCTTTTGCTGGCTACATATCGAAAGAACTACTTAGGATTCTTTTTGTCTTCATTAGCTAACTGCTGTTTATACTTCTCTTTAGCTACCCTCACCAACCAAGTCACCTGCCTTTCCTGGTCTTTGTAGTCCTCATGGAATTGGTTATTTCCACTTCTCTTTTCTGCCTCTATAATGCCCTTTTTCTCTATATCACATGTTTAATCTCTCTATTATTCCATTTCACACCTACCTTATTTAACCTTCTGATCCTTGGAATACATTTAGACATTGCTTCTACTAGATAGTTCTGGAAAATCCTCCAAGCTGCACTGATTTCTTTTCCAGCTAACTCCTCATTCCATGCCACACCTGCACGCTGTCGCCTGAGGTCTTCATAATTAACCCCCCCCTTTAGTTCCACATATATCCTTTTCTCACAGAGGTCTTCACACTGCTGGCAACCACCCAGGTAATCACCTCATGGTCACCCTCACCAATTGGTGGGTGATTTAACACTTCATTTATAATTACATCTCTGATGAGATGACTAAATCCAAGACCCTCAATCCTTGTGTGCCCTCTGTTACATACTGTCTGAGGTAGTCATCCCCCCAAAACTCAAGACACTAATTTTCTTTACTTCCAGTTGCTATCTCATCATTCCAGTCTATATTGTCTTAATTAAAATCGCCGTAATGATCACTCCTTATTCGCTTGGCTAATCTGATTATACATTTCATCGTCACTACCATCCACATTTCCTGGTCTATAACAACATCCAACCAAGTGTTTCATTCCATTCACCTCTATCTCACAACATACTGCCTCAAAACCACTAGCACTATTTCCCTCTTGCACCTCTACTTTGTATGGACATAACTCTTTCTCTATCATCAATAGCACTCCCCCTCCCGTTTTACCCCTTCCTATTCCTGTCATCTCTATTCCTGTCAGGATGCCGTCCTCATCTAACCATGTTTCACTTATTCCAACAATTTTTGGGTGAACAGACTCAATTAGTGCAACCATTTCATCTGCCTTGTTTCTTATACTTCTAGCATTTGTATATAAACACAACAGCTCATTCCTGGATCTACAGCTAGTTCCACTGATACCACTCATTCGATGTGATCTCTCTCCATGCTCGACTGGAGCCATTTCCTTTTCTGCTTATTCATTTTAGAAGCCTCTTCAATTCCAACTATTTCCTCTTGATCCCAGGTTTTCTCATTCCTTTCCTGTCTGCACATGCTCTCACGTCCTCTTGGAGCATCAACCTTTCTCACACCGTGTACCCCTGTCCACCCTGAGCCTTCCCATTTCCCTGTTCATCGTGCACACCCATTCTCTCATTTTCTATACTCATGCCACTTACTTCCTCATTCATAACCACCTCTTCAATCTCTCCTTCTCTTCCACATCACTTCCCACTTGATCTGATTCATTCTCTGTACTCACTTCTCTACCTTCCAGCAACAGTCTCTCCAAGTGACACACACAACAACCACTCAAATGCAGTCCATCGCTTCCATACAGTTCACTTCATCCTTCAAACTCATTCCACACATTAACAAATTGTACTCCCCTCTCCTCACACAATTCATCCAACATATCAATCGTAATCCTTGCTCTCCACCTCATCTCACCACAGTCAATACCTAGGCAATATGCTTCCTGCTTACGGCAATATGCTACTACCCTTCTTGTCACACTATTCTCTTTTATCCATCTAAGCAGCCTCCCAATATCCATTCTGATGTGCTCTTTGTCTTCTGTCAAGTCATTCGTACCTATTAAAACCATCAACTCCTTTGCTTGCTCCCTCATATCTAATGCCTCAATTGCTCTACTCATTTTACTGCCTGGAAAATATACCTATTGCATCCTGTCATACAGCACACCTTTAATAATGGAGTCACCATAAATTGCCACTCGCTCATCTTTCATTAACTCTTTAGTACCTACTTGATTTGTTTTAATCGTTTTCACCCGAAATTTTCTTAATTTCACTCCGCATTCATTTCATCTCTTGCCTCATCTAACCCAATTCAACTTTCGAATCTTGCATCACATTCTCTCTATCGTTCAATCATTCTAATTTTCGAACTCTCGACTCCCGCTTCACACTTTCACTCTCATTCATCCTTTTGAGTTTCTGCACTTTTGGTCCATGCGTCCAACTTTTGCTTTCATTCATTCTTTCGATTTTTTCCAACTTTCGAACCTTGCGTCACACTATTTCTGGATTCATTCATTCTTTTGATTTTTCCAACATTCAATCCTTTCATCATGCTTTTCTTGTTTCTTTCATTCTCTTAATTTTGTTTCCTTCTGCCACATTCACCTCACTTTCATCCTTTTTACCAATCATTACAGTTTCGAAATTTTTCTGTTACATTCATTTTCTGTTTCAATGATTTTTTAACAGTCTTTCGCTTTTCTTTCACACCATGCTTCTCTTTCGAACAAGCACTCATTCTTCTCACGACTAACACTTTCTGTCATCAAATTCATATCAGCACTCATCAAATCCTCATTTAGCGCACACTTCCCACATACCCTCCTTCCATCAGCCTAAATATCCACAAACCATCTATGTTATCAAAAGAATAAAGAATACATGTAGCACACCTCGCACTTCATGAAACGACTGAAGTGTAAGTTAAAATCATGCACTGACAAAGCCGCCAAATCTAAGAGCCAAAAACAACGAATTTATAATTAAGTTTAAGCAAAATATCCCACACACTAATAACACTAGTAGCGCACAACTTTTATAGCAGCTCTTACTCAAACAATCACTCATATACAATTAATTATTTCAAGAATAACTTATCTGAATCTGGAGCATTTTGTTACACACCGCTGTTACTGTTGCCTCATGTGCTCCCTCTCCTCAAAGAAACATTCTGTCGAGGAAGATTTGAACCACCGACCTATGGATATCAGTATTCTTACTTCTACAGTCCACCACTCTGCCAGCTGAGCTATCGATAGATGCTGGTCTTCAATTATCATCACAGAATCACAGAAGATGATGGTAGATGTTTTATCATTTCATAATGGATGTCACCAGGCTCTAATGGCCTAGGGTGAGACAGTAAAAGAACTCTTTTAGTTCCTCCTTAACAAATGGCTGATTGTATGGCTTAAGCTCACTGGTAGAAAAATTTAGCTTTTGTTCTCTTGCTGCTCTTTCAATATTAAAAATTCAGGAGGACATGAATTTGTTGCTGAAATTTTGGCAAAATTTTCTCACAAAGTGTCCACAATAACTTTGGGATTAAAAATAACACTTCCATTATGGTCTAAGATAGATGAATGGCATGTTTTATATCTATCTTTCATTTTCTGGATTTTATCCCACACAATTTTTGCAGTACTCATTTGATTAATTGATGAGGTAAATTGGATCCTAGATTGTTTTTGACTCTGATGTCTGATATAACATGCTTTAGCCTGAGCACAATTAAAAGTTAAGTTTGATGTGGTGGGGGTTATCTACAAAATATACCCCATGCTCTGTGTTGATCTTTTTTGGCTATCTGGCATTGTGGGTTCCACAAAGGCTTTGGACAGAGTGGAAATCAAGATAATATTCCTGGAATGGAGGATGCTGCTGCCTGGAAAATGCAGTCTGTTACATACTTGACTGCTTCACTAATATGTGTTTGACTGACTGTATCAGCATTTTTCGAGTCAGCCTGGTCCATTTTCCAGATGGGCATCCATGTAGGGGGAAAATAGTTCCTGAGAAGACATTGTTCTTTGCATAATGTCTTCACAAGAACCATGTGAAAACATTGTGCAAAGAAGAGGAAAGTGATTGCTTCCATATATGTTCTCTTTGACATTCCACATGAACAGTGGAAGAATGGAAGGGGAGGCAGATTGTAAGATTGATTGCAGAATATTAGCAAGTAGGCATATGGAAGAAAGCATTGAGTTCTATTATTCAAAAGGGAGAGGTCATTGTTGTCAATGATTTGTTTAATGATACAACCTCCTCTATTTGTGTTGGCACTACACCACAGAATATTGTGACCATTAAAGTCACCCATAAGAAGTATGGGTTCAGGAAGTTGAAAGATCAGGTTATCGAGATTGATTTCTTTTAGCTGAGCACTCGGTGGTAAATAAATTGAACATACTGTAAGAAGAAATCCCACAAATAGGCAAATCACTGCTGCTTCCTGAGCAGTATTAAGCTGGACAAGATGAAAAGGAATATGAGTGCCCACTAAGATAGCTACTCCTCCATGAGCAGGAACCATCTCCAATTCTGTTCTTGTGTACAACAGTGAAATTCTTTAAGGTAGGTCCTCATTATTTTAAGTATGCTTCCTGTAGACAGAAGCAGAAAGATTTGTGTTTCTGCAGCAAAATCTTGATATCATTGATATTCTGGCGAAACCCATGACACTTCTACTGCAAAATTATTCCTATTGTTTTGGCTTTATAGACTTATCTGGTTTTCGGAAGGCTGAGGCCTTGTCAGATTTATATTTATCAGCTGTTTTTGGAACATATGGATGGCCAGTGTCCATCCCTTCCTCTGGTAAAATATTCAATACATCCGATGTGTCAGGGTAAGTTGGCAAGTTTATTTACTTTTCAGTTGTGATATCTTTGCCATAATTTTTTGACAAGTGGGTTTTCATTAAACGGAACTATTTTTGGAGTTGTCTCTGGAATAAGACCATAGCTAACACAATTTATGCACTCAACAGAGAAGCACTTGCAATAATAAATATTAGGAATGGCGAAATTATCAAATGATGGAATAGATATATGTGTTTGAGATGCTGTTGACATCTTCTTAGCTGTGACCTTCTCATCATAAGAGGATCTCAAAATAGGTGCAATGATGGTTAACTTCCTTTTTTCATCCTGATTTTTGAAATATTTTGTTCTGTTTTAATTTTTTGTAGTTCTTTTTCCATCTTTCCACTTCTGACATACACATGAGTAAGCTGGATGATCTCCATAAGGGTTGATACATTTAGCATTTTTTGCAGAGCAAGATTTGTTATCATGCTCTGTACCACTACATCATGAACAGGTGGTAGAGCCATGAAAGGCAGTTTGGGCATGCCCAAACTGCCTTTCATGGCTCTACCACCTGTAGTGGTACATTAAGGGGGGGGGTGGATATGCAGACTTCAGGCAGGGAGACAGCTGAGTGTAAGAATGTGTATAATATGCTCGAGCTAGTAGGAAGTACAACAAATCAGAATGGGATAGAGTTAGTATAAGGCATCAAGCACTGGAAAGGGGTGGGACTAACAGGCTTCTGCATTTCATGTATACTAATGGCAGGAGTATTAGGAACAAGAAGGAAGAATTTTTGGCCTTGGTTGGCTCTTCCTGGACACAGGTCATTGGCATTAATGAAACATGGCTGACAGAAGATGATATAGCTAGTGGGATAAAATGTGATGGGGTATAGTGTGTTCAGGAGGGACAGAGAGAATAAAATGGGGGAGGAGTGTTATTGATGATAGCTGATGAACTGCAGCCAAGGAGAATAGAAGTTGAACTGCAGGATAGAGAAAAGAGCACATTTGAGGCTATTTGGTGTGAGATTGAGACTAGCAGATCAAAATATACAGTTGGGTGCTGCTATATAGACCAGGTGATGGAACAGATGGTGGAGATAGCATAAGCAAATAGAAGAAATGAGTGGAAGGAGGGTAATTATTATGGGGGATTTCAACTATAGTAACATTGATTGGAAGGAAGAGAGGATACATGGGAGGAAGGAATTGGATTTTATGCGGTAATTAAGGGATAACTATCTGTGACAGCATGTAATGGAAAATACTAGGGGTCAAACAGTGCTTGACCTAGTAATTGCATCTGAGAATATGGCTGTAACAAATATGACCATGTTGCCGCCAATTGGTGAGAGTGATCATAGGGTCTTGCCTTGGGAGGTGGCTAAAGATATAGAATTTACAATTAAGACAGGGTACATGTGGAATTATCGGGCTGGTAATTATGACAAGCTTAGGAGTTTGATTGGTTCAGTGCCATGGCATGTAAAACTGCAAGGGCCAGATGTTGATAGTGCATGGGAGGCAGTTAGGAAGTGTTTGCACGAGGCATTGGCTGACTGTATACCTAGAGTTCGAGTAATAAATCAAGTAGGGATTAAATGGATGAATAACACCATTAAGCTTGAGCTGCAAAAAAAGAAACTACTATGAAGGGAATTTAAGGAGAAAGGTGACTGGTAGGCACATGAACGGTATAAAGCGCAGGCCAGAAGGGTAATGAGTGTGGTAAGAAATGCAAAAACGGATTATGAAAGAACATTAGCCATGCAGGCTAAAGAGAATTCTAAGCAGTTTTTTGATATGTTGTAAGTAAAAGAAAAAATGTATATGGCAGAATGATTTTAAAGAATGCCGATGGTAGGAAGGTAACTGAATCAGTTGATATAGTTGAATTACTGAGCGAGCACTTTGCAAGAATATATCATCCAGGTGGTGACATTGCAGTAATGAATGAACCAATAGATTATACGTGAACTGTGGTGAATGAAGTGGAGGTAAGTAGTCTATTACAAAACCTCAATGTGAATACATCTGTGGGATTGGATGGTATACCAGCTCATGTCGTACATGAAGCAGCTAAAGAATTGTCAGTGCCCTTGACCATTTTGTTTGAGTCTCAGGTCTGGGTTAGTCCTGAGGGAGTGGAAAGAGGGGAAAATAGTTCCACTGCATAAAGGAGGTTTCAAGACTGCTGTTGCAAATTACCGACCGATCAGCATATCAAGAGTCGATGTCAAGGTCTTGGAGAAAGTAGTCAAGAAAAAAATACAGGAATGAATAGATGAAAATGGGATACTGTATGGGGGACAGCATGGTTTTGTGAAGGGTAGATCATGCCTCAGTAACTTGCTCACGTTTTATAACACAGTGACGGCTGAACTGGATAAGGGTAATGGGTTTACAGTGATTCTGCTGGACCTTGCTAAGGCCTTTGACAGGATACCACATGGAATTCTAATCAGTAAACTGCAGCATATGGGGATGGATACAGGGTTGGTGGGATGGATAGGAGGGTGGTTGATGGAGAGATATCAGAGAATAGTTTATTCAGGAGTAGAGTCCAAAAGATGGCCTGTGACTAGTGGTGTGCCGCAGGGTTCTGTTCTTGGACCACTACTTTTTAATTTGTTCATTAACGATATACGATAGGATTTGAGAGGAACTGTTCATATGTTTGCTGATGATGCAAGGTCAGGTAGAGCAATAGTGAATACACATGATGTCAAAATTTTGCGGGATGATTTGGATAGTTTGAAGGACTGCGCTAAGGATGTCAATTCAATGTGGCTAAATGTAAGGTTATGCATTTTGGGGTGAAAAGATTAGCAGCAGTATACCACATTGGTGGAACCGTATTCCAGGAGATTGACGAGGCTAGGGATTTGAGAGTGTTGGTGGATAGGGAGTTGAAGTTTAGGGGGCACATTGCAAAAGTGGCTAAATCAGCTCATCAAATCACTTGGTTACTGAAGAATACTTTGACGAGCAGAGACAAGCAAGTTATTGTTCCTCTGTATCGAAGGTTTGATAAGACCCCATCTTGAATACTGTGCCCAGATTTGGGCATAGTAGTCAAGATGGTTTCTTCTTCTTGATGGGGAGGAGGTGGAGAGGATCCAGAGGCGAGTGACCAAGATGATAGCAGGTCTATGGAATGAATCTTATGAGAACAGGTTGAAGATTTGTGGGTTGCAGAAATTGGTTGATAGGCAGAAAAGGGGTGATATGATTGAGACATTCAAATTACTGAAGAGTTTCTATAAGATTAATTCAGAGGATATTTTTGAGAACAGGACTGGTGGTGGGAGGACTAGGGACCACCCATGGAAACTGGGCAAGGGTGTTAGAGCTAGGTTTTTTTACTTGGAGAGTGGTGAATGAGTGGAATAAGCTGCCATCTGTTGTGGGTGCCATGACCGTGAATGAGTTCAAGGCGAAGTATGATAGATGCCTTGTGAATGTTGAATAGTTGTTCTTGACATGATGTTAGGTTTTCCCTCGATGAGTCTAAGGACTCGTTGGAGTTCCCTGTAATAATAATAATAATAATAATAATAATATGTTTAGTGTCAATACTATGTTGTGCCAGAACAGACTTTTGAGGTTTCCTGTATTCAATATAATTTTTTACAGGATACCTCTGCTCATCAAGAAATTAATTATAACCCTACAAAAATGCAAATCAAACATTGAAATAAGCTGTTTGATGAAATTGTTAGCTGGGATCAAATTACTGTGGACAATTTGCGCACTCAATTTAGAACTCCTCTTTATATGGCCTCCCAAAAATTCATAAAGAAGGTTATCCAGTAAGACCCATCATGAACTGTATAGACTCTCTCACCTATAGAATTGCTATATTTCTGTCATGTTTATTAACTGCCCACTTATATCCGGCCTGGTCTCAAGGACATAACCCAATGCATGCTTGAAGCAGAATACTCCATAGGTATTAAAATTCAAACTACCACCATGTACAATGTCTACAAACCATTATCGCAATCTTGGTCTGACCAGATGGACTGGCTGCCACCTCACCCTGCTATCTATGTTGGTGACTTCAACTCTCATCACACCATGTGGGGCTATTCCTCTAACAACCAGGATGGTGCTAATCTAGTTAACTGGATGGAAACATATAACCTGTATTTGATCTACAACACCAAGCAAGAAGGCACTTAGAACAGAACCTACACGCCTGATCTGTGCATAGTCTCTAAAGACTCTGAAGACCACCCTCTGTCAACTATCCTCAAACAGATTCCCTAACAGCCAGCATTGCCCTACAATAATAGAGTACATCAATCCCAATCATCAGTGGAACACCAATCGCTAGATGGAACTTTCGCAGATCCAACTGGAATATATTTGAAAAAGCAAATTGAGCAAATCATTACAGCAATACCACCCACCCCTAACTGCTATCCCAGATTTGTCAAACTAATCAAAACTGCAGCCAAAGCCTCTATTCCTAGAGGCTACAGAAAACAGTACATCCCATGCTGGAGTAGGGAATACTGAGGAACTTTTAGCCAAAAATGAAAAAAACTGATGACCCAACTATTGCTAAGGAGCTCATAGAAACGCTTGACAAAAACAGAAAGGAAGGATGGATCTCAACCATCCATGAACTTGACTTCACTAAATCTAGCCGGAAAAGCTGGTCACTTCTATGAAAATTAGGGGGGGTGCAGAACTGACAACATACAAACTCCCCAGCAATAACTCCTGATCAATGGCTAATCATTTACTGAAAACTTCCAAGATAAGCCCCAGCTCAACCAGTAAAATAACTAAGCAATCTTCTATCAAAAAAAAATCTGAAGATGGCTTCTGAGCTTCCTGAACTTATACAGCCAGTTTCTCTTGAAGAGGTGCAGGAAGCTGTAAAACTCACCAAGAAGGGCAAGGCTGCAGGAGTGGATGGTATCCTCCTCAAGTTTCTAAAACATCTCAGTCAATGAGGTCAAACATGGCTGGCTACCCTTTTCTCAAATATTATAACTGGAAAACTACCAAAACTGTGGTGGGAAGCCAAACTAATTGTTGTAATCAAACCAGGGAAAGATCCAAATAATGTCAAAAATCTATGACCCATCTCCTTGCTTTGCTCCACCTTTAAGCTCTTTGAACGAATTCTCCTTAAAAGAATTTCACCACTCATCGAAAGAGCACTCCTGATTGAACAACCTGGCTTCAGGTTGTTCAATCAGGAGTTGTTGTGACCAGGTCCTGGCCCTGACAACACAGATTGAAACAGGCTTTCAGAAGAAACTTAAATCCGGAGTCACTTTCATCAACCAAACATCAGCTTATGACACAGTCTGGATCAGGGGCCTCCTCCCAAAGCTAAGCAATATCATAAGGTGCAAAACAACTTTCCAGCTTTTTGAATCTATTCTTTCCAACAGAAAGATCTGGGTCCATATTGGTGGAAAAAAGAGCAGGTCCAGATTCCTCCACAATGGTCTTCCACAGGGCTCTGTGTTATCCCCTTTATTATTTAACATCTACATGTCTGACTTACCACATACCAGCTCAAGAAAATATGTATACGTCGATGATTTCACTATCCTACACCAGTCTACCTCCCTTGCCAACCTGGAAACAACCTTGAACACAGACCTGAACATCCTGAAGGTGTACTTCAAGCAGTGGAACCTGAAGCCAAATCCAACCAAAACTGTGTCCACAGCATTCCACCTGAACAATGCAAAGGCAAATCGACATCTCAACCTCTCTTTCTGTGACAAAATGAATATGAGCTTCACCCAAAATACCTTGGAGTGAGCATGGACAGAAGACTAACCTATAAAAGGCACATCACCAACCTGTCCAAGAAAGTTAAAAACAAGAAATAATATCATTTCATGACTTGCTGGAATGATCTGGGGGTTGTGGTGCTGATGTCTTAAGGTTGTCTGCACTAGCCCTCACATTCTCTGCAGCAGAATACTGTGCCCCTGTCTGGGAAAGAAGTGTGCGCACTAACATTATAGACACCCAGCTAAACTCTACTATGTGCACAATTAATGGGACACTGAGAAGCACCCCTCTCCTCTGGCTGCCTGTCCTATCTAACATTGCTCACACCAAATACATGGAGAAGACAAGCCTCAATTAAAGTATTTAATAAAGTATGAGCAACCCACTCCTACCCCTGTACCTGACTCTCATAAATCCACCTAGTATTCGCCTAAAATCACGAAGCCCTTTCTGGTACATGAACGAACTCTCTTCAGCTGCCTTACCATCAACACCTGACATGTGGAGAGAACACTGGTCCAACAATCTTCGAACAAATGGTTTCCTGGTTGAAGATCCCTGTGCTCTGCAGCCTGGTTTTGCCCTTCCTAGGAAGATTTGGTCATCTATCAGCAGGATCAAAATTAACTAGGGCAGATGTGACTACCTACTGCATAAATGGAGACTATCAGACCACCCTTATTGTGAATGTTCCCCTGTGGCCCAGACAATCACTCATATTGTGGACTGCCCAAGGCACCAATTTCATGGTGGTGGCCTCCAGGACATCCACAAAGAGACAGATGAGGCCCTGGATTGGCTTTCTGGCCTGGACATTGAACTGTAGCTGCTTTTGTAGATACTTCTTCAAAAAGTTAATGGAATTTAATGGTTACTACCCTAATCAAATCCAACAGATAATGGACTCCTATGTTGAAGAATCCTGAAACACTCCTATGTTTCAGGATTCTTCAACAGACTGTAGGGTTCCAATCTCTTATATTTCTGGTTCTCAGAACTGAATGGTAGAATTTTGAAGAAGTATCATCTCATTCCCACATATTTTCTGATCAACAAAATTTCTCATCTGTTGTCATCTACAAAAGACAAACTAGCACCTCTGTCATTAGCTGCCGTTTTTTTACCAGATACCGTGTGAATGTAATCTTACATACTTTGTACAAACAGGCCATTCTGTAGAAAAAAGAATCAAAGAACATCAATATTATATCAAATACATGAAACCTCAAAAGTCTGGTCTCGCACAATATAGTATTGACACAAAACACAATATCCAGTGAGATAAAACTCATCTTCTCCATAGATGCAGGTTTAAATAGGAATGCCTTTTCAAAGAAAGTTGTGAAGCCCTGTTACACTGGCCAAATCTGAATCGGAACAATTGTCTCTCTCCCTCCCAAACATTTGGGAGATTCTTATCTTATGTATCCATCAAAAATAGTTGTTTAATAATATTTTTTATTAATACTAATTTCTAGCATGCAGCAACAGTTTTTAATTGGTAAACCACAGACTGCTGTATGTACTTTGTAATCCAGTTCCTTTGATTGCTTGTTTCTGCACACTGATGATGTACTGTTATTTTCGGTACAAAATATCTGCTTTCATTTCATTAAAGTTAATTACTGTGGTTATCATGTAATTTATTATTTATAATCATGCCACAGGTACCTTTAAAGATTAGATGATGTTCCTGGTTGGAACCAGGTGACCATCCCTACATATCAGGATGTTCTTCACACCTGCCACTACCTTATCTTTAAGCTCTGAACATATCTCCTCATCAGGAACATTAAGGAGATCTCATTCTGATATCACTACTCTACAAGAGTTGAGTGTTTTATGAGATGTTACTATAATCGGTATTCCACCTGTTGGTTTTGCTCCCAGTAGTTTCTTGGAATGTAATGTAATGTAATGCTGACATTACGTTCCCACAAGGATATCCAGAATGTAATGTTTGTTTTGGGAGATCCTGCCAGTCCTTCTAAACCCTTTTGAATAGAGAAGGGTAATATTTTTCCCTACTGGCTTTTCACCTGTTGTGCAGATGATCAAAAACACTGGTACATTTATACTTATCTCTTGTTTCTTACTGATGTTTGCCAAATGCTGTATTTATGGTATCAGTACTTGGTTGGGACTTTGTTAGCATCCCTGAAATGTTTGAGGATGAAGAATTCATGCTCAAGAGATTTTTGGTTAGGTGTCAGAGCTGCCTACCCACCACGGAGCCACACATGGACGCTCACTGACTGGCTAGCAATGACTGCACTCAGGAGCAGAATGCACAGACTTGGTCACTAGTTTTTCATGGTGATGAGGTTATGGTGGAAAAGGTCTAGAGAAGATTCACAAAGGTGGTCATTTCTGGTATTCCAACCTGTCTTTGGAATACAAAGACAGATTGAAAGAATGTAAGTTTCAAAGCCTTGTGAATAGGAGGAAGGAGGGGGGATATGATTGAGACATATAAGCTAGTTAGGAGCCGCTATCAGGTTGACATGGAAGAGATTTTTCATAGAATGGAGAGGAGGGGAGGTAGAACAAGAGGCCATTGCTGGAAACTGTATTTATATAGTTTGAGAATAGGAGTGAGGAGCAGGTTCTTTGCTTGGAGAGTGGCTGGTGAGTGGAATGCATTGCCTGAGTGTGTTCTGAATGTAGATGCAATGAATCAGATTAAGGCACGATTGAATGAGCTTTGGTGTGACTGTGTGTACCTCCACACAACAAGTCTCTAGACTTCATGGAGGTCAGATGTTGATAGTAATAATAATAATCTGCACAGCACTTCAGCGGTTTCTTTTCAGGAAGTAGTAAAATTTCCTTCCGTAGTTTAACCACTTTTATAAAGCTATGTCAATAGTAATGACTTGCAAAGCATGCACAATGTCTTTCATAGTTGACCATAATGAACACTATGATAGGGGAGGGAGTCTGGAAAGTTCTGATATATAATTATTATTATTATTATTATTCAGGCCTCCATGGAGTCAAAAGACTCATCGTGGGAGGTCCTTCCTAAGACACACAAAGTCTATCAAGACTCATCGAGGGGAGGTCCCCCCCCCACTAAGAAACACAAAGTCTATCATACCACTCCTTAAACTCATTGACCGTTCTCACTCTCACCACTCCATCAGGCAATGCATTCCATGGTTCAACCACCCTCCATACAAAGAAACCACTCCTCACCCTCTTGCTCACAGATTCCTTTCGTAACGTCCAGGGATGGCCTCCTGTCATCACTCCTTCGCGCTATTCAAACAAAACTCCTCAATGTCAACCCTGTAACCACCTCTTAACAGTTTAAAAGTCTCAATCATATCACCTCTCCTTCTTCTATCCACTAAACTCTGCAGTCCACATTCCCTCAGCCGATCCTCATAACTATCACTGTACAGTCCTGAAACCATCTTTGTTATCCAACTTTGTACCCTTTCCACAGCTAATTTATCCCCTTCAAATCCTGAGGACCAAATCTGAGAACAATAGTCTAAGTATGGTCTGATCAGGGTCTTATACAATGGAATGATAACTGTTTTATCTCTGCAGGTCAGCGTCCTTCTCATTATTGCAGCAATCCCCTGTGTTACCTTCACCGCCTATGCAATATGTCCCCTAAATTTCAGGTTTCTATCAATCATCAAACCCAGATCTCTTGTCTCCCCTACTTCCTCCAGTATAATTCCTCTCATAGAGTATGCAGTGTCCCATCAATGTTTCCCAAACCTCAAGACCTTACATTTTGCTGCATTAAACTGAGACCCCCCATTCATTTGCTCATCTATCTAGCTTATTCAAATCCTCTTGGAGGGCTGCCGCATCTACACTATTACTAATAATCCTTCCCAGCTTCGCATCATCTGCAAACAACTGAATATCCCTTGCAATCCACTGACAATGTCATTGATATAAAGGTTAAACAATATAGTTCCCAGTACTGAGCCCTGTGGGACCCCACTTGTAACCCTCTGCTTCCTTGAAATTGCCCCATCATACACAACTCTCTGATACCTATCAGACAGCCAATCCTGAATCCAGTTGACCAATCTGACATCCAGACCTATATGCTGCAACTTGAATATCAGCTTATCATGTGGCACCCTGTCAAATGCCTTCGCTAAGTCTAAGAAAATGGCAGTATATGCCTTTCACTCATCTAATGTTCTTGTAACTTTATCATAAAAGACTAGTATATTGCTAAAACAAGAGCGCCCCTTCACAAATCCATGTTGACTCTCACAGATAACATTACCCTCATCTGCCCAATGCTGTATACGGTCCTTCACTACTTCCTCCAAGATCTTACTAATTACTGATGATACAGAAACTGGCCTATAATTAGACACTTCCAGTTTGCTACCGCCCATGTGCATTTGTCCTGCAGCCAGACTTTCATTGAAAAGCAAGGTCAAAGGCACTGTCAGTTCCCTAGCACATTCTCTCAAAACTCATGGTGAAATACCATCCAGTCCCACAGCTTTACTGACATCCAGAGTACTCAGTATTTGAAACACACTCTCCTCCTGTACGTCTAAACCTCGAACCTTCCCAATCCCTCTAGCATTAAAACTGACTCCTCCAGGATGAAATACTTCAATAAAGTGTTCATCGAACAATTCCACTATGTGCTCTGCATCAGTAACTCTATTCCCATTTTTATCCCAGAATATCATTCTTCCACAGTCATTTCTCCTCCTACTGGCCACACATCTAAAAAATTCCTTAGGATTTTCTTTAGATCTTAGGGCCAATCTCCTCTCATATTCCAGTTTCGTCTTCCTTACCATAGTAGTCACTCTTCTGGCCTGTGTCTTATACTCTTCATGCATCTTCTCTTCACCTGTCTCCTTATATCTCTTCCATAGCCTCTTTTTCGCATGCAATTCCTGTTTAAAATTGTTTGTCATCCACTTTACTCCAAATTGTGTCCTCTTGTTCACTCGTGGTATACAACTTACCATTTCTGCTAACAAATATTCTTTCATAATTTCCCATGCACTTATGATATCCCTGCCTTCCAATTCCTCCCTCCATGAAACTTCCCTAAGTTGACGTCTTAGACTATTATAATCACCTGTCTTACAATTCCACATACATTCCCTTCTCTTTGATACTCCTGGATGTCTATTCATTTTCCAAGTCAAACCATACGGTCACTCTCTCCAACTGGTGGGAGAGATGTCATCTCAGTTATTATCAACTGTTCTGATGCTATAATCAAATCCAAAACTCTTGAACCTCTTGTTCCCTCTATTACATGTTGTCTAAGACATTTGTCCCTCAAGAATTCTAGAAATTCCATTTCCTTATTGCTACATGCATCTTCCTCTCCCCAGTTTATACTACTGTAGTTAAAATCTCCCATAACAATCAGTCTTCTTGCACTTGCCAAACTCAACTGTCTAAACATTTCCTGGTCCCCACCCTCTGTGCTCTTGGGTCTGTAGCAACACCCCACTAAATATCCTGTCTTGCCTACTTCTACTTCACACCATATGCTTTCAAAATCACTAGTGCCACTGCCTTCCAAAGTCTCCACTCTTAGAGGACATAAGTCGTCACTTATCATAAGTAGTACTCCACCACGCTGTCCCTTCCTATCCTGCTGAAAAATGCTGTACCCAGCGACTTCTATTCCTGTCATTATATCCACTTCTGTCAACCACGTCTCAGTGATCCCAATAATTTTTGGCCAGGCTGATGCTATCTGCGCCACCAATTCCTCTCCTTTATTCCGGATACTCCTGGAATAAAGGAGATTCATATTAGTATAAAGCATATAAATGCCATTATTTCCATGCCCAGCATTATCTCCTCAGGACTCCACTGGGCTCAGTGTTAGCTGATGTCGTCCCCCTTCTCCCAAGTATCCATTCCCACAAGAGGCCACCCCTGCTACCATCCTCCTTGGGACACACTGACTTTTTCAGAACAGCAATCTCTCCAGATCTAGAACAAAAATTAATTAATTTTTATGAGGGTGAAAAGTTCTGATAAATACCTAGAACAAAAAGGATATTAAAGCAACTCTTCTTATATATCCTAAAAGAAAAAGAAGAAATTATTACAATTTTATGAAACATCAGGGTTAAATGGTTTTAAGATATGTTCTTCCTTGTGGTTATATCAGTGGCTTTAACATCATTTTTGTTCTAGGTTTTTATCAGAACTTTCCAGACTACCAATTGTATTTGTACCCTATGAATAAGTATGACCTTTTGGTCGAGAGTTTCATACACAACACATAATCACAAATAATATATTATTGCATATCTTTTTCATTCTGGTATTATCTGCAGAATTATATATTATTATTATTATTATTATTAAACAAGACCTGATGGAGTCAAAGACTCATCTAGGAGGTCCTTTTATCTCACACACACATCTCATCATACCATGTCTTAAACACATTCAAACTCCTTGCAGACACCACACTCTCAGGCAAGGCATTCCAATCACTCACAACTCTGCATGAAAAAAACCTGCCTCTCACTCCCCTACTCACACCCTCTTTATACAGTTTCCAGGGATGACCTCTGGTTCTCCCCTGATCTCCCACTATTCTCTGTAGAACTTCTCCACCATTGATCCTATAACAATCCCTTACCAACTTGTAGGTTTCTATCATATCGCCCCTCTTCCTTCTCCCCACTAGACTCTGCAAATTACATCTTTTCAATCTTTCCTCATACTCGACTCTCATATTATTACATGAGACAAGACAAAAAACTGAAGATCTGTTCTTTTTCTCTGATTAAGCAGAAACAAAAAAACAAATCTCAAACTAATAATAAATATGCAAAATGTGGATCAAAATATAGTGAGCAATTTCAATCATTTGAACTGGAGGAAAAAAAATCACATGCTTCAAAAAATCATGGCAAAGAGAATTTGATCAAAAAATTTTTAACGCATTCCAAAAGAAAAATGATGGAATTGTGGATGTCAGAATAATTGATATCATGATAAGCAGAGACATCCACGGTATCATTTTAAACATACCTCTTAGATATAAGTATAATGGCTATTTATATTCCTAAAAAATGATAATGAATATGTTAATATTAAACAAGGAACTATTTAATATTCACTAAAGATCAATAAGGAAATTCTTTCTTTTAAGGTTACACAGTTGTCAGCATTCATAGTGAAGAATTTATGGAAACAAAAACATGTGTTGGAGTAATTACTTAACTTAATTTTCATAATTATAAGTAAAGTAATTACTCCAACACATGTTTTTGTCTCCATAAATTCTTCGCTATGAATCAACAGAAAAATAAAAACTAATACTTATACCTCAACACAAATTTAATGTTTAATTTCATTATTCATCCATTCTGCTTCTACCATAGTCTTTGGAATGTATTTTACCACCTTATTCTGAAGTCCTGTTGAACTTATTTATCTGCTTCAATCATTCCTTGCCATTTTATATTTAAAATAGAGAATCTTACAAATAAGGTACATTGTCATAAATATTAAATTCAGCCACTCACATTTCTGGAACTGAATGTTTATCACCATAATTAGGATAACCAGTGGTTTTGTTCAGATATGAAATAAAATTTTAATTCCAATTATTAACCTAATCAGCCTGATATCAGGTGAATAATTTTGAAAAAAATTATATATTTTTTTAAATTTCATATGGATTACTCATATATATATATATACCTGATTTAGTTTGGACATTAGGAGGGGGAGTAGCCACTTTGAGAGCAAGGCCAAAGGCACCAGGGAATGAATTGCTATCTCTTACCAAAAATGAACCAGGAGGCTTATCTTTGAGCATGATGATAGCTTAATTAAATTAAAAAAAAAACATAAAAATATTTAATTGTACTCATTACATAAATTATTTCATATAATTGCGAAGTTAAACTTTATTTTCTGAACTAAATTTTAGATATAACTAAAAAACTCAAAATATTTTTAAGACAAAATATTTTACAAATCAAAAATTCAATACGGAGAAATAAAATTAAAAATTTTATTTTTTTTTTCAGTTCGAGATAATTTATTTAATAATTTCAGAGTTCTATTAGAAAATTCAGAGCTGCCAAACAAATTATTAGGTAAGGATAAGTGCTCATAAATGTAAATTTTATGAAAAATGAAACAATTCTCACAGTTAACTGTTATTAACTTCTGGCTTGGTCAGCTAAGTATTTGGTCTCTAACTAACACACTGTGGTTCAAATTCCACCACAGACATATTTTTGGTTAGGTAGGAGATGAGTCTTACTGTCCCATTTATTGGAGGTCTAAAGTTTCTTGAAAATAGTTCCATGTTTGGTATACAAAAAAAATAAAATAATATAAAAAATTCCTAGTCTACTCATGGTACTAACATATGAGTATTATAGGTTTACAACTTTTTGTGGGTGGGAGTCATATAAAAAAAAAATGGGTGTTCTGAAAGTAATTCCTTCCTGCCCAAAAGAGATAGCTTGAAATCTCTCTCATTATTTTCATATATTATTTGTCATCATAATCTCCACCCTTCCTTCCAATACATTTTCTCCAAGTTTTCAAAGAGTTTTCACAGGTTTTCAAAGAGACATCATAGTAAAATTCCTCTGGTTGTTTTTAGTACCAATGTCTCACTTTTACCCTGGTGGAATGCATCTTCAATTTAGGAACTAACCAGAAGTCCATAGGAGCAAAATGAAGATTGTAGGAAGAATATTCTACAACTTCAAATTTGATCTCTTTGATAGCTGCTGAAGTGGAAAAATTATGGAACATCCTTCTATAGCATGGACCCATATCTATTTTGAAAATGTAGAAAGTATTTTTAACTTGGGTATAGTTATGTTAAAGATACCAAGCAATTTTAAACCTGGTTTTACTCCATTTTTTCCAAGTAAGCAAACAGACAAAATGTCAAGTTTGCGCCTGCAATATATGCAAGACTAGCTGATCCCACAGGTAGTGCAAGACCAAGGCAACTCGTGGTAGAGGTGGAGCAAGCTCTGATCACTAATCTTAATATTTACCCTTAATGCCAAAACACATCTCCAAGAAGGGGATGTATGATGTTTTGGGCCCTTGCCTTTAATACAAAACATCATACATCCCCTTGTGTGTATGATATAGGCCCTCCTAGATGAGTCTTTGACCCCATGGGTTCTTGGGTGATAACAATAATAATAATAAGTGGAATGGAATGAGTCAAGGACTCATTGAGAAAGGCTATAAATCACCCAAATAATATTTTAGTTATAATATAACTAAAGTAAGTTCTCTACACAGTAATATGTCTCCATAATCATTCATAATCACTGTGATATACTAATGTGGAGGAAAACTGTTAACAGAACATTAGCAGTGATGCAAACATGATTATGTAGTACTATCATAGTATTCTGTACACTCCTTTAAAGTACATATCAGTAAACTAATGATGATGATGATGATGGAAAGTTTAAACACATTTCACCAAAAACTGGGGAATGGAAAATTCTGCAATTTTGGGTGAAATTGGAAAAGACCTGTATTCGATTCTCTTCATGCTGTAAGGAATCTTTATATTGGCTTTTTTCAATCGAAGGTTAGTTAGCTAATCTGATACAGAGGTAACACAGTTTTTTCTCTTGTAAACTCATCACATATATGTACAAGCAAATCGGCTATGAGAACACATGCAATATACAGACCAAAAAAAAATACTGTTGTTGTTGGTTGTGGTGATGGGCAGTAGATGATATTGATGGTAGTAGTATCATTGTGTGTATTTGGAAAATTAAGTTGTAGGGGAGACGGTGAGATATGAGTCCTTGTTGAAGGAGTGAGATAATGAAATGTATATAGACTTTCCTCAGCTTCTTAGGCTGCTGGGAATATAGTACACTGCAAACCATACAGTAGTACTCTGAGAACACCATTAAATTAAACATTTATTGAATAGCATAATCAATTATAGGCTACTGAACTGTCAGATTTTAGGGAAAGACAAGATATACTAGAATATTAATTAAAAAACTTGAATTAATACTTCCTATATTTCGGTAATGTTACATTATCATATTCAGGGAACATAAAAATAATGATATGTGCATGCAGGCACTAACACAACAAATATGGCTGAAGGAAACAAGTGAAGTCAGTCCTAGAGTCCTAAAGGTGCCCTTTAGTGGGCTAAATTGGGTTATCTTGGGTGTAGGGCTGATATTCTTTGAATGCAAGCTTCCCATATTTGGGGTAGTCTCATGCATCCAAATTTGTTGAGGTTCGAGGAGTTTTTTTTAGAGCTGAGGCTGATTCCAGGAATAATCTTTCATATTTATACTTGCTGCTGTGTAGTTTTCCTCCAGCATATTTTGTGGCAGGTGTCCAAAGCATGGTCAGCAAGTCCTGAGTGGCTGTATTGGTGGAACCGAATAT
Source organism: Typopeltis vanoorti (assembly GCF_054136105.1). Taxonomy (NCBI): domain Eukaryota; kingdom Metazoa; phylum Arthropoda; class Arachnida; order Uropygi; family Thelyphonidae; genus Typopeltis; species Typopeltis vanoorti. Next base: position 161,805,268 of record NC_143550.1, read on the forward strand.
AGTCCTTATGTTCAGATATCCTGATATTAGATGTCCTGCCTGTTTGGCCATAGTAGGACAGTTTCCAACTACAAGGGACCTAGTATACTCCAGGTAGGTCTAGGGGAAGTGGCTGGTCTTTGATGGAGAAGATAAGAGATGCCAATTTTTTATATGGTTTGTAACAAGTCGTCAGGTCATATTTTTTTTTTTTTTTTTGCCAGCTTTTCAGAATTACCCCAGATATAAGGAATGGTGATAGATTTAGAGTAATCTCTGTTATGGAGGGGGGGGGGGAAAGGATTAATTGGTTTTAATATTTTTTGGATTTTTTGGGGGTTGTAGCCATTGGCTATGAAGGTGTTAAGAAAATGGTTAAGTTCAGTAGTTAGGGCATTGTCATCTAAACAGTATATATTTTATAATTCCATATTGTTGGGAGGGGGAGGGTGACTGCTGGTGAATGTATCTACCTGTATGTGTAGGTTTTCTATAAACAGAGAAAGCCAGGGATCCATCAGGTTGGCATGTAATCAGAGTGTCTAGGAAAGGGAGATTGTGAGATCATGAACCCACAGAAATTTCTTTCTGTGGGTTTGCGATCCATTTCAGGCTTACAGTCATGTTATATGGTTTGTAACAAGTTGTCAGGTCATTTCGTTACCAAAAAAAGAACAGAACAGTTAATTGACTTTCAAGTGACAGTGGGCTTAAAATGCCATTCCATGATCTTGGTTTGGCTCGATTCTGGGTCTCGCCTTCAGTGAGAAGTGAATTTCCTGAATTATCTGAAGAAGCATTGAAAATCATCGTGCAGCTTTCTACAGCCTATCTTTGTGAGAAAGGATTTTCATTGCTCCTTCAAATAAAAACAAAATACAGAAATTGTCTTAGTGTGTGTGCCGTTCTTCGACTGAATATTCAACTATCTCATTGAAAGTAAGTAGTAACATAATTATTTTATGTAATTATATCATATTGTTTATCATCATCATCATCATCATCAAATTCCTGCCATGTACCCTCAAGGGGTGTACAGGATATGACAGTACTACATGAAAAAATTACATCATTACTAACTTCCTATCTACAATTTTCCTCCAAATCAGTCTGTTACTTGTCAAGACTCCAACATTATCAGATCTTATATTTCTATCGTCTAAGGCACTTTGTACCGTATCAATCCACCTATATCTTGGTCTTCCTCTGGGTCGTTTTCCTGCCAACCTGGCAGAGAACACTTGTTTTGCTAATCTTTCCTCTTCCATTCTATTTAAGTGACCATACCATCTGAGATTAGCTCTGCTAACGCATTCCTGGATGCTGACAATGTCAAGTTCTTTCCTAATATCCTCATTTTTAATATGATATTGCCATTGATGCCATCTGTTCACGCCTCTAATCTTTCTCAGGACTCTCATATCTGCGGTCTCTAGTCTTTGGTCAAGTGTTTTACTTCTGACCCAGCTCTCAGATCCATAAGTTAAAATTGGTTTGAACACAGTCTTGTATACAGCTAATTTAGTGTTCCGACTAATTTCTTTCTTATTCCATATGAATTTATTCAATTGACTTCCCACGAATTTATTCAATTGACTTCCCATCTGAACCCTTTCCAACATCTCTTTTTGAAAACCAGGTGACCAAATCTGTTCAGTTTGATCAAAAATCACACAATGGAATCATAAGATTCCATTGTGTGATTCTTCACCTTGCTTCTAAATGTCAGTGTTCTCTGCATCATTGCTATAATCTGTATGTTGCCCTCACAATTTTAGCAAAATGTCTCCAAAATTTCAGATACCTAACCAACATTATCCCCAGATCTATTATCTCCTCCACCAACTCTAAGGTATTCCCACCAATCTTGTACTCTGCATCCCACCTATGTTTCTTAAATTTTAGAACTGAACCTTACAATTTGCTACATTAAACTTTAAGCTCACTTATTCGCCCATCCATTCAGCTAATTCAAGTCCTCTTGCAAGATTACAACATCTATTCTACTCCTCATAGTTCTTCCACTTCACATCATCTGCAAGCAACTACATGTCACCATTCAAACCCTTCCTGATATCACTTACACACAAATTAAACAATAACATTAAGAGGGAGATGTTAAGCCTTTCGGCTTATTATCTTTGTAGTTAAACAATAACAGTTCTAAAATCACTATTGGAGCATACCACTAGTAACATTCCTCTTCTGGGATATCACCCCCCCCACACACACACACAACGTGTTGATACCTATCAGACATCTATCCAACCTCATTCCAGTTTAATTACCAGCTTGTCGTGCAACAATCGATCAAAGGCTAATTACATCTAAATATACTACTGTATTTATATATATATTTATTTATTTTCCTACATTTGCTATATATCTTTTTTCACCTCATCTAATTTACAGTCACACTGTGTGTTTTCATAACTATAACAGTTCATGACTATTCATTTAAAACTAATAACTGCTCAAAAATTTATTTCTTCATGAATTTCCTGGATATGCAGTACACACACCTAGCACATCCTAAATATATGCTTCTGAGTTTAAGAATAAAAAATGATGGTATAACATGACATAATTTCATGCCGGCTGGGGCGTCGCCCGGTTAAACAAGGCCCCCGTTGTTTTCGCCAGGGAACCAGGGCGAACAGCGAAAAGTCAGCTACTGGAACAAATCTGAAAACAAACCCCAACTCAACATCACCAGAGTTAAAGATCGGTACTATCAACGTAAGAAGCCTGAATTGCAAAGAAATGGAGCTAGCTGAGGAATTAGATAAGTACCAGATCGACATAATAGGTCTGAAAATAATAGGTGACTGAAACAAAAAAGACAAAAACTGGTAAGATCTTTCTGAGCAATAAATACAAAATGTTATATTCAGGCAATGACAATCAAGGAAAAGAAGGAGTAGCCATAGTATTCAACACAAAATACGAGGCTAATCTTCTTGAATGGCACGCAGTCTCAAGTAGAGTAATGTGGGCAAATATGAGAATGGGGGAACTGGACAATGAGACTTATTTGTGCCTATGGTCCCACAGAAGGTTCTACTAAGGTAGAAGTGGAGGAATTTTTTGATGCTTTAGAAAAAGCAACTGACACAATGAAAAATGAAAAGTTGGTCCTTGTTGGGGATCTAAATAGCAGAGTAGGAAATGATGGTGAGACATACAAAAATATTTTGGGAAAATTTGGAGAAAAGAGCACAGCTAATAATAATGGCAAATATCTGTTGGATTTCTGCTCAGGACATGGACTGGTTATTACTAACACCATGTTCCAACATAAAAATGTGCACAAATTCACATGGAGAGAAGAGGCTAGGAATAAGAAAAGTCTCATTGATTATGTTATTGTTGATAGTGATGTTTTCTCCTTGGTGCAGGACACCAGAGTGTACAGAGGATTTGAAATTGGAAGTGATCACTATTTAGTCTTGAGCAGGATAAAATTGAATTTCATATTGAAAAGAAGAACATGTAAGAAAGTTTTAAAGTGAATAAAAGTTGAGCAGCTCTCATATGTGAACTGTAGACTAAAATACACAAAGATTATTGAAGAAAAAATGAAACAGTTTGAGAACAGGAACCAAACCTTGGAGATTCAGTGGCAAGCCTTCAAGAAAATACTGATTGATTCAGCCAGAGAGGCATGTGGTGAGGTTGTCTGCAAGGAGGATAGAAAAATCAGAACTCCCTGGTGGACATAGGAAGTTAAAGAGGCACTGAAGGAAAAGAAGAAAGCATATCAAAAGTTCCTGTCAAATAAGTCAGCTTGTGCTCTTAGAGAATATAGAGACAAATGCAAGAATGCTAAACAGTGTGTAAAACTAGCTAAACAAAAATCATGGGAGGACTTTGGCAAGAATATAGAAAATAAATATCAAGAAGGTGGCAAAATATTCTGGAGGTTGTTGAAGAAGCTTAGGAATGGAGGAAAGAGTACTGTAAAAGGAGTTAGAGATGATAAAGGTGACATGAAAACTGGAATAAAAGATATCCTTGAAGTATGGAGTAATTACTTTGAAAAACTGCTAAATGAAACAAGCAGTGATGACAGCACAGTGGTAAAAAACACTGACCAGGCATGCAAGCAGGAATACATATATCCATACTTGAAGTAGAAAAAGCCATCAAAGTCTTGAAATGTGGAAAGGCAGCTGGAGTAGATGATATTCGACCAGAAATGTTGAAGTATGGTGGTATACGAGTCTTACAGTGGCTGCACGGCATAGTTCAGAAAGCCTGGACAGAGGGACGAATTCCCGATGATTGGAGTAGAGCTCTCACAGTACCCATATATAAAAAGGGAAATAAAACTGAATGTGAGAATTACAGAGGTATTTCCCTACTGAGGGTTCCTGGCAAAATCTATGCAAGTATACTTGAGAAACGGTTGAGAGGAATTGTGGAAGAAAAGCTTGGTGAAGAACAAGCTGGATTCAGGCCAAACAGAGGCTGTCAAGATCAGATCTTCACTTTACGACAAATAGTCGAGAAAGCATGGGAATATAACAAAGATCTGTATTTAAGTTTTGTCGATTTGGAAAGGCATATGATAAGGTGCCAAGAGAGAAGCTATTCAATACGCTGCAGTTATATGGTGTCAATGGGGAATTATATCAAGCAATACTTAGTCTTTACTTGAGTTGTAAGTCAGCAGTTAGAATTGAAGGATGTACAGGAAGATGGTTTAATGGTAAATCTGGTGTGAGACAAGGATGTACATTATCCCCTCTGTTATTCATTATCTATATGGATCACATTATGAAGGAAAGTGGTATTAAACATGATATCAAAATTGGAGATGTTAATGTTAGCTCTTTGCTTTATGCGGATGATGTTATACTTCTAAATAAATTGCAAGATTATCTGACTAAATTGAATAGCTGTTCTAATAGTTATGGTATGAAGGTCAGCAATAAAAAGACAAAGACAATGAAAATAGGCAGAATCATTGAAAATGTCAACTGTGTTGTGAACGGAGAACATGTGGAACAAGTAAAACATTTCAGCTACTTAGGCACGATTTTTAGTGAAGATGGTAAATTAAATATAGAAATAGACAACAGAATCAGCAAAGCTGGTATGGTGGGAAGTCAATTGAATAAATTCATATGGAATAAGAGTGAAATTAGTCGGAACACTAAATTAGCTGTATACAAGACAGTGTTCAAACCAGTTTTAACTTATGGATCTGAGAGATGGGTCAGAAGTAAAACACTTGACCAAAGACTAGACACCACAGATAAGAGAGTCCTGAGAAAGATTATAGGTGTGAACAGATGGCATCAATGGTAATATCATATTAAAAACGAGGATATTAGGAAAGAACTTGACATTGTCTGCATCCAGGAATGCGTTAGCAGAGCTAATCTCAGGTGGTATGGTCACCTAAACAGAATGGGCGAGGAAAGATTAGCAAAACAAGTGTTCGCTGCCAGGTTGGCAGCAAAACGACCAGAGGAAGACCAAGATATAGGTGGATTGATACGGTACAAAGTGCCTTAGACGATAGAAATATAAGATCTGATAATGATGGAGTCTTGACAAGTAACAGACTGATTTGGAGGAAAATTGTAGATAGGAAGTTAGTAATGATATAATTTTTTCATGTAGTACTATCATATCCTGTACACCCCTTGTGGGTACATGGCAGGAATTTGATGATGAGTTTAAGAATTTCTTTCGGCACTTCTGCTCTTAATTAAATAATAGTTGCATGTTTTCATTTTTAAAATATTCTAAAGTCAGTTTATTTTATATATCTGATAATTTCTTATATCATATATATATATTCATATTTTTCTTTAAATCATTTTACATACCCTCTTCTCTTGTGATATTGGGCTTGTACCAGTACTTAGATATATCTTTCACAAAGAGTGGATGATGGTGAATGACATCAACTGGTTCTGAAATAATAATAGGTTTTTGAAATATAAATATATTTTTTAATATATTTGATAAAGCTAATTTTAAGCTTCTGATTTATATTCACAAATGATTTGATACATAGGAAACCTCTTCTTTCAAGCTCTCTGAACTGATAGGGTCTACGCTGAGAATAAAATGCAACACCTAAATGCACCACTACATTCCCAAGATAAAGAGAAAGAGATGGCAGTAATAATTATTCATTCAAAACTGCCATCAAGTAATTCACTTAAGGATATTAAAAAAAGAAGGAAAGTTAAGGTCATTAAGGCTATTCTTTCAGTTAATCAAAGATTTTACTTTTTTTTTTGATTCACTCAGTTTGTAGATTGCTGAACATTTTATAATCTGAATATTTTACTTATTTTTAAGTTGATCACCAAAACACTCATATAAACTCAATGTACACGTAAACTGCATGCCATCACTTAAAAAAGGATTGGCAGAGTTTCCTCTGTGTCCAGCAAGTTGGAGGACAGAGCTGAAATGTTGAACTATCTTTGTATTCTAGTAGGCTTAAGCAACATTAGCTTAAAATTTGGAGGAACATTCCAAGGTTTCCAACTAAACATTCAGCTAACTTTATTCACTATTGATTTCACAAATTTATTCGTCTTAATCTAAAGAATCTCTAAATTATTATACAACAGCAAATTGCAACACAATGGTTAGCACCTTATGCAGTTAACTGGATTTCTGCCATCTTTCATAGTCCAGGCAGACCAGCAGATCCACAGCTGCAAGAGTGATTTATTCTTTTCTTTTTTTTTTTTGAAAGATTATTTAAAGAAAGTTGAGAATTTCAACCCAAAACAGGAATTGCTACTTAAAATTATCTCACTTCTGGAAAATAGTTGTTTTCAATGTTTCCCATCAAAGTGTGTTTTTTTTTGTTTATGTAATTTCAATTTTTTTTCCTAAAAATTGTTTAAAAAGAAAGCTCTATAACAAGCATATACTCTCAACAATTACACTGCAGTGGAACTTGGACTATACTAAAACATAATTGGAGAGAGACTAAAAATAATGCAGTGACACATCATGACATGCTCACGATGTGTGTCACTGCACTAAATGGTGTGGCATATGAAGTAGCAGCCACTTAGTCTCAATGGCTGCCTTAATGCTTCTGCTCTAGTGACTTCATAGTCAGAGTGGTTGCACTGTAACAGTACAAAAGCAATTCCAGCTAGTGCAGCTTTTCAATGCATGAGTTTTGAAAGGTATCACAGCAGTGACTAGATGGGATTCTGACCTATATGCATTCAGTCACAATCCCAAATTAGGACCTAAAGGCATTCAAAGTTCCTAACACAGATGAAGCATGAACCTAAAGGCATTCAGTCTGCACAACCACTAGGTGCTGTAGAGTGCAGGCCCTTACTAACACTAGGTCAGAGTTGCCTTGGATTTAGCCAACCGAATGTTGCACCTTTGTCCGATATTTAATTTGCCAAGCACGATTTGTAATCTCATCTTAATATAGTTTATCAGACTAACTTAAATCTAGTTTATATCTACTTCTATATTCCCAACCCATTTCTACTTAGTATCTATTCACAACATATCACTGGTAGAGCCTAAATTTACAGTCTTTTGTCTCATCAAGTCCACTACTGTTAGATAGGAAGTAAATCTCTATGATTGTGTGCACAGAGGTACATAATGGGATTTTTTTGAGCACTGTCATCTCCTCCCAACTGCAATGGTGTCCAAAACCTAAGAATGAACCAACAGGATAAAAGGCTACACTAAGAAACTGTGTCTGAAGGAAGCTCTTTTTGTGATGGAATAAAGTTGCAAACTTAGACATCTTGTAATGTCTCAAAGCAATCATCCAGATGATTTCACATGGGGAAGAATTATTGGAAAGATTGAAGAAGGCTGCAGAATTACTAATATTGCCAGAGAGTTTGGAATCTCACATGGTGGTGTATCCAGGCTATGGGCAATTTCAAAACAATGGAATGTGTTCCAGATGTTTGTTAAGAGGTTGCCCTCACTCTACCATGGAGCATGAAGACATATCTTTGGTTATAACAGCAAAACATAATCGAAATGCCATGACAGGTTAGTTTGCAAGTTGGCTTCATTCAAGCACAGGTACGTGGATATCTCGACAAACTGTGGCAAGACGTCTGTAACAAGTAGGTCTATATGTCTGAAGGCTTGTAGTCTGCGTCCCTTTATTCACAGTTCATCATAGAGCACATTTTCAATGGCGATGTATCCATAAAAATTGGACAAGATACAATAGGCTAATGTACTCTTTACAGATGAGAGTCATTTTAGTCTTTCCTCCAATTCTAGACGACACTTGATCTGACATGAAAATGTTACTGCTTACCATTGCGAAAAATGTTCTTGAAAGAGATAGATACGACAGTGCTGGGGTCATGGTGTGGGGATATATTATGCTTAATGGATGAACTGAGCTACAAGTGCTGAAAAAAGGTACTATGACTATTGAACGATATTGCATGAAGTTCTTCAATGTCACGTTCAATTGTTCCGTGGTGCTGTAGACAAAAAATCCACATAAACTATCCAGAAATATTTTGTTAATCATCATAATATTTGGTACCCCCAACACAAGATTATGCACCAGAAAATGATCACACCTGAACTGTATCATTATGAGAACATTATCTCAAATTATTGGTAACCTTATTATAGTTTGGTCATACTTTCTGTTTCCATGTAGACTACTTACATATGTTGTCCTTCTTTCTTTCTATCTGTCTGTCTGTCTCTCTCACACTTACCGCAATTCCACAGTGCTGGGGTCATGGTGGTTCTCTTTTAAATTCTGCTCCTCATATCATACAAGTACAACCTTTATTTCTCTCCTCTTTTTTTTTCTTCAAAGTAGAGATAGCAGGCGTGTGTGTGTGTGTGTGTGTGTGTGTGTGTGTGTGTGTGTGTGTGTGTGTGTGTGTGTGTGTGCATGTGCGCGCGCATGCGTGCGTGCGTGCGTGTCCATGTGTGTGGAGTGGGGTAGGATAATTACTGTATTTAGTATTTTAAAGATTGAATAGCATCAAGTAAATAAAGAATTCATATTACTAATTAATGTTTTCATACCCAAAAATGCACATGCATCACTAATTTGATGACAGAGCAGATTTATTTAATACCTGTTAGAGAAAGTAAACTGGATCTCTGTGACTGGCCATAGTAAATAGTTGGAGAACACTGCCCATTTGTCATATGAGGTCCTACAGACTGAGATAATGAACCCTGATGCAAAGTTGGAACACTGGGAGAAGGACTTCGTTCTTTGCTAACAGAGAAAAAAAAATGAGTTACATCTGATTCGTATCCAATACACACATGCAACAGGATAAAATAAAAATTTACAAATAAATGTTTCACTTAGTATTTTTTTTTCTATGTAGCTGTTATTCAAAATCTTTAAAAAGACTTGAAATCCAATAGTTATAAAAGCAGAAATATTGCAAAATTATGTTCTTTTTTTATCTCTTGCTCTTTACCCAACCAGTCCCTCCCCACTTCTCTCAAAAGAATTGATACTACTAAGTTTATTAAAGTTAACTTCACCAATGTACAATCCTTGTTTACATCTCTTCATCACTGATATAGCTAAAGATACATAAAATTAGTGACCAGTATAATAATAATAATAATAATAATATTTTTATTATTTTCTTCTTTATTATTTTCATTTGGTATAATAATAATAATAATACCAAATGAAATAAATAGGAATGAAGATTACTGAAACTTTCTTTCTAGTAAGTATTTAGTTTTATGGATTATGAAAAGGTTCTTCCATTCTATCCAATGATGACTGCTAAAAGTACTATGCATTCTAATTTTTTATACTGTATAATTTGATGGATTTTTTTATATTCTTCCTTTTAGATGAGGACTGTCCACACAGTAAGCACTAACCATAGACAGGATGGAACAGAAGAGCCTTCAAATAATTCATAACACTAAGCATTGCCTGAAAGGTTGTTTTAATATTCACCATGGGATAAATTGGAAGATCCTCCATATAATCCATAAAATTAAATTTAAATGTTGACTGGAAAGAAGGTTCAAGAAAGTAGTAAAAAAAAAAATTTAAATAACTCCAACACCAACAAAAACAATGGTTTTTAAACTCTGAAACATAGTTGACTGCTTCTCTCTGCACACCACCACCACCCATCAGCTAATGCCACCAACTTCAGGCTTGTCTGATATTAATTCTTATTTGAATATCAAGTATATATGAGGATAAACAAACTTTGTAATATTCTGTAGCTAGGAAAAAAAAAAAAGGAACAACAACAAAAAAAAAGTTACTATATTCCATCTAGGATTTCTTGAAGATCATGCTTCCTCATTACTTTTTTTTTTTTATTTACTACAAAAGTCCACTAATAATCTCAAATTACCAAAGCGTTAAGCTACCAATAGGTCTATTAGTGTTTTCATCAGAACAATAACAAGATTTCAGGTCCCTTACAGAAATTAGCAAGACAAAATTAATATTGAAGGTGATGGCATATGGTAACATTTCGAACTATGCTTAGAAAATAGTATTATTTTGTACTGTTATCTTTACTTTTTTTATAAATTGGATATAGGAATAGTTTTGAAGTGTTTTGCCTTAAGTATTGTTAGTTTGTTTATATATATAATTATTATGATCCTCCATGAAGTTAAAAGACTCAATGTGGAAGATCCCACTGTCACACATACACACATAGCTCATCACTCTGTTTTATGCTTTAGTGCAAACCCACACAATACAATACCACACAATAGCAGGCTTTTGAAACCAGATCCAATGGAACAGGATTGTTAATTCTTTTTCCTATAGTCTTCTATGTCTATATATTGCATGCCTTTTACCTGTTTTGTGAGATGAAAAATGCAACTTTCTGGAAGAACAAACCCTGCCATCTTCATATGAGACTGGCTGACTCACCTTCAATTGAAAAGCTCTGATAAAGGAAGTTCTTCACACTATAGACTACATTAGAACCTAGGTCTTTCCAACCAAAGGACATCGTTGAAACCAACTGGACTATGGAGGTTTGGTCAGTTTCAGAGCTCATCATATCATGACTTAAATACATTCACCACCTTCTAAGGCAATACTCATCCACCACTTCTCCATACAAAAAAAATCTTCTCCCCAGTTCCCTGCTCACACTTTCCAGAGATGGCCTCTTGTTCTTCCCCTATTCTATGAAAAACTTCATCCACATTAATCTGGTAATAACCCCTTACCAACTTTTATGTGTCAATTATGTCTCCCCTTCTTGCTCCTCCACTAGACTGCAAATTAAATTTCATAACATAATCCAGACCAGAAAGCACCCTAGTCAATCATCCCTGGACCATTTTCAATATCTTTTCATCCTTCTGAAAACAAGGTGACCAAATATATGCACAGTAATCCATATGCAGCCTGATCAAAACCTTATACAACAGAACCATAACATCAATACTTCTAAATACGTTGAGCCCTTTGATTGAAAAAGGCCTAAGTTCAATTCTCGTTGTGACAGGAGGAATCTTTATATGTTTTTTTTTTTTCAATTAAAGGTGAGTTAGTTGATCTCATATGGAGGTAGCAGGGTTTTTTCTCCAGGAAACTCAAGTTTTTCATCCCACATACAGACAAATTAGCCTTCAGGTCACAGGCAATTTACAGACAAAAAAAATACTGGTGGTGGTGGTGGGCAGTAGATGGCATTTGTGTAGATGATGGAGATGAAGAGTTGTAAAACAGGTGCCCTCTTTGGACTCTTTGAAGGTGTCACAAAATAATAAAAATAATAATAATAAATAAATGTCAATGATCTATGCATCACTGCTGTAATCTATTATGCTGTTTGCACAATTTTAGCAATGTGTCCCAGAAATTTTAGGTCCTTATCATTAGATCCCTTATTTCCTTCACCTCCTCTAAAATATTCCCACCAGCTGTATATTCTGCATCCTATCTTTCCTTCCTGAACTTTAAAATCTTACACTTTGCTAGACTGAACTGGTAGCCTCACTCACTCACTTACCCATTTACACAATCTATTCAAGTCATCTTGCAAAACCACATTTCCAAATATCATTAATGTATGAGTTAAACAGCAATAGTGTCAGAACAGATCCTTGGGGCACACCAATAGCAACTTTCATCTTGAGGGATATTGCTCCCCAATACAGAACTTACTAATACTCATGCTGTCCACTGAAAGAATGCCACTGCTGTCAACCCAATTCTGGATCTTAGTCCTCACTAACCTCTCTGACACTTTAACCAAATTCAAAACACATATATTGGGCTATACTTTGAAGCCTTAGTCTTATCACCTCCCTTATGAAGCAGAACAATTTTGTCCTCTTTCGACTCCTTGGTAACTATGCTCAATGTAAGATTCATGTTAAAAAAGAATGTCAAAACTGATGTTAACTTGCTAGAACATTCCCTCAAAACATAAGGTGATATCATCAAGTACCACAGCCTTATTAACACAGAGTTTATTCAATTCCTTAAATTCTAAACCTCGTGCTCATTCACTATCAGTTCTCCCCACTTCCCTTCCCACAGCTCAAGTTCTGCATAATGTCACATTTACAAGGATGAAACACCATTATGCCTCCATGGCACAAATGGAAAACTGATAATGCATTGCACTCTTCAATTGAAAAGGAACTGAATTTGATTCTCATTGTGATGAGAGGAATCTTTACATGGACTTTTTCAACTGACGGTGAATTAGCTGGTCATATATAGAGGTAGCAGATTTTTTCTTCTGGAAGTTAAGGTTTTTCATTCCACATACAGGCAAATTAGCCAGGAGAAAACATGCAATTTACAGACAAAAAATACTATTGTAGTGGGCATTAGACAGTGTTGTGTGTAGTTGGTGGATTACGTAAGGAATGAAGCTCTGTGCAGTAGAGTAGAGTAGAATACCCTTCCTCAATTTCTCCTTGGACATCGTTAGGAAGGGTATTCTTGGAGGTGTGATATAATAGTGATAGAATGGTAATCATTACAGAGGATATTACTATCGTTTTCACCAACCAATATCATCCTTCCATAATCAGGCTCTTTCTTCTACCAGCCAAGTATCAAAAGAAATCTCCTCCTCCTTTTTTTTTTTATATATATATATATATATTTTGGCCTCATTAGCTAACTGCAGCTCATATTGCACTTCTGGTAGCATCCTTACATGCTATTTGTACTCTTCATGCAACTGATTATTACCACTCATCTTGAGCTGTCTCCATAATGCCTTCTTTTTCCAGACTGCATTCCTCACCTCTTCATCCATTTCACACCTACCTTAATTTTTCTCCTGACCCTTGAAAGAGATTCAGACATTGTCTCTAACAGATAGTTTTAGGGTCTAAGCAGCACTGATCTCCTTTCCATCAATTCCTCATTTCATGATACAGCTGCAAGCAGTCTCCTGGGGTTTGGATAATCACCAGTATATTAGTTCCACTTATATCCTTTTCTCACAGAAGTCCTCCACTGGCTGCCCACCACCCAGGTGATCATTTCATGGCCACTTTCACCATCTGAAGTAAGATTTAATGTCTCCCATTTATAATAACACCCTATGATGAGATTATCAAATCTAAGACTCATGGTCCTCATGCACCTTCTGTTATATACTGCTTAAGGTAGCTGCTGTCTTTCAAAAACTCAATGGAACTATTTTGCCCTCTTTTCACTCTATTGGCACCTTTCCACTACTGAGGCTTAAATTAAACAGCTTGGTAAGAGGAGCTGATAATTCCCTTGCACATTTCTCATAATACATGGCCCGATATGCCATCTAATCCCGCTGCTGTGTTTGTATTGAGGTTCAGCAACATTTTAAGCACCTCAATTTTTCAACCTCCATTCTCCTATCAGTCAATGTCACCTAGACAGGACATTCCTGAAAAATGCGCACTCGGTAATTCAACTATTTGATTTGCATATTAATTAATATTAACACAAGAATATTAATATTATCCATCATGAGCCACACAAATAGGCAACGGCTTGGTGGTAAGTGGGAAACTGAAATGCTAACCATCAACAAGTATGCAGCACCTTACATGCATGCCCAAAGTCTGCTTGATGCATGCAGGGCTCGCAATAAAATAACCATCATATGGAATCCAACAGTTATACATTGTTTTGAAGATGAACATGTAATAATTAATTGCATTTATTCTTTAATCTATATGTATATCACCCTGATACTGAAATATTAGTGAGAATAATAATATTGGAGAAATATGAGCCTTTTGCCTTATTTCAAAGTAAACCAAAACCACACTTTTGAAAATAACATTCTAATCCGGACTCCAGTAACATAAGAATGAAAATTAAGATAAAGCTTTATCTTCAGTAATACAAATTTATTATTATTGTTTTATTATAGTATTACTATCATCACCATCATCACTATCTAGGAGTTGCAAGACATTGTGAAAAGTCCATCCTTGCTGTCACTATGACTGTCATTCCATATCAATGCTCTGACCACTACTACCACCTCTAGCAATAATGCATTTTACTTATCAGGCATTTTGCACATGAACATAAGAGTATGATGAGTAATTCTACATTCATACTCATTATACTCTTACCTGGTATCCAGGGATGGTCTGTTTATCTCTTTCACCTGATCTCTATAGATAATTTTCATTTTACCCATCTCATATCCATCACATCTGTCTCTTTCCTCTTATATTTCAAGATTCATAAGTTATATTACAGCAGTCTATTCTCATATTTGATGTTTCTGTTCTAATATTCTCAATCATTTTTTTAAATTTTTTAATTTTGAATGTCAATCTCATAAAAGTTGGAAATCCATAGCATATTTAATACCAAGGATGGATTAAAGTTTAGATCAGGGTTTCCCAAACTGTGTTCCACGGAACACCAGTGTTTTGCGGAAGGTGAATAAGTGTTCCGCGAGAAGTTCTGGAATTTGTCATTTTAGTTTTCTAAGCATTTTTCATGAATAAATATTTTATAGTGGGAATATTCAGAGGAGAATAATATTCAAATATGTCGAAAAGCTCAGACCCAGAACGCCTAATAACATCTGTGTAGCAAATGTTAGTGACCAAGCTGTGTATTTTTAAACGTGGAAGTATTCATGAATTATTGTTAATTTTCACACATCGAAACCTTTCAACATTTGGGAAAGGGAATACCGCTGTTTATGACCGGTCATAAAAATTGTCTGCAAGCAGATTCTAACAATGGGCAGTGTATCATCTGTTCTCAAAACTGAAGGAAATCACATCTGTGTAGCAAATGTCAGTGACCAATCAGCAAGGAAGTATAAAGAAAATTTTTCCACTAAAATTGAAGATCAAGGTAGTCTGTATCCGTTTCTCAAATCTAGTAATACTGAATACTTTCTTCGCAAGTTCGTATTGTAGGGTGAAAGTTTCAAAACCGTAGTGCATTGATTTTTTAAAAGTAATAGGCATGTAGATTTAAATTTTAATACGAATAAGGGACAAGGGACTTTGTTTAATTTTGATATTAAGAAATCTCTTATTGAAGGTGTTTGTGACGCAACAGATAGTGAGTCACCCACCACCAGCCTACAAAGCAATCTCCAGGATGTACAAAAGGAGGGGAAAACTACCAGCACACAGAAGAAAAAGTCTGCATTCACTCGTAAGTACTTATAATAATATTATCAATTTTTGGTGATCAGAATGGGATATGTCAATGAAAATCAGCACAAATTAATTTAATGATGTTTATGTTTAAATGATGTTTAATTAATTATTAATTAATGATTAATGATCAAGTATTAATTAATAATAAAAAATAAGCTAAATGAACAATTAATTATTAATTAATACATTACTAAATAACCAAGATGTTCCGTGAAAATTTCAGGATTTGTGAAGTGTTCCGTCATCGGAAAAGTTTGGGAAATGCTGGTTTAGATAATCATAATTGAGTAACCTTTTTGAAAGAGCAAACATGGTACTTTTTTTTCAGCCACTTCAGGCTTCCATCAACAGCATTATCACTTGACTGGAGTCTATGTTATAGCAGGATTTGAACCTATAGCTTACTGCTTCAAATAGGGGGTCCACTTTGCAAACCCAAGGCAATTTATCTAGGTAAATGAATTTTTTCTCCTTTCAAAAATCTATGCACAGTATTCAGATGTGTTCTGAGCAACATATATACAGTGATTACTATTTCCTTGTTCTTGCATCTATATTTATTTCATAATTGCATGCTTTTTATTAGTGTTATGAGCCATGTCACTAATAGAGTATATAGCGTCTTCAGTCCACAGCATTAAAGTCTAATGGTTCAATAACAACTACCCTTTAGCAGAGGCTTTCAATTGTGCACTCTCTTTCTTAAACAGTGCTCTATTACATAATTCTTTGATACTGCCAGACACCATTACCTTTTTTTTTTTTTTATTATTATCCTGTGGTATTATTACACCAAATCATAGGGATTAAATTCATGTATTTTATTAGAGCACATTTTCTGGGTTATTATAAAGTTCACATTTGGAAATATTCATACAATTTAGTAAATGCATTGGCAATGCTTCCTCAATGTTACAGATTTTGCAGTGGGGGAAGACTTTTATGCCATCGCTAAACTTGATTGGTCTTGTGTGGCCAGTCTCGAGGCGAGAGATCCTGGTAGTGGCACAACAATTAAACCTGGAGTTGATGCTAGCTCCTGGTTCTTCTGCTGAATACCGGTAGTGATTCATGTCTTGGAAAATTATTCTTTTTATGTTTTCTTATTGAGTGGTTTTAAAAAGACTGAAATCTGTGGTATCACTGGATGTTGTGACCATTTTTGCTACTTCATCTGCAGTTTCATTTTCCTTTAATTCCACATGGGTGGGATCCATTGGAAAATTATTTCAGAATCCTCATGTAGTTTGTTTATGTTTTTTGCTATGTCTCTAAGTATTTCTTGATGGCTAGTGTAGCAATTCTTAATAGCTTGAAGGGTTGCTAAGGAATCTGTGAAAAATATAAACTCCTTTGGGTTTTGTTTATCCAAATGTTGAGTGCTGTGTTAATGGCTATTAATTCTGCATGGTATGAGTTGCATCCAATACTGTTAGTTGTTTTTAGTTCTATATTTTGAGAGCCATAGATGAGTACACCACTCCCAGAATAGCCATTTGAATTTTTGGAGCCATCTGTGTTGATCTTTATCAAGTCAGGTCCATATTCCATTATTTTTGAAAGAGCTAATGATCTCAAGATTTCAGGGTTTTCAAGGCTTTTTTTCCTCATGTTTCCCTATTTCAAAGTTGATAACTATATTTTTCCTGTCTTGATTTGGAGGAAATGCTGGGTAGTTGGCTATTTTATTTGGACAATCCAAGAGAATTTTATTTTCCATGATTTCATGCATTGCTGATTTTTTCTCTATTCTGTTTGTTGGTTGCACTTGTTAAAGAGTTCACTTTTCCTATGATGTGCAAGGTTGACTCTTTTTTCTACAAATTTAGTAAGATTTTCTTGCCACCTAATTTTTAAAGGAACAAGGTTGGATTCGAATTCTGCTATTTTTCCAGGAGTTGTATTCCTTAGTCAACAGATGATTCTAGCTGCATTTTTCTGAATTTTTATAAGCTTGTTTAAACTGGTTTGTGATGTTTGCATCCAGATAGGCGAAGCATATTCCATTATGGATCAGATAATAGAGGTGTATGTGACTTTTTTAGATCTTCTTTTTGCTCTGACTGCAACTTTGTTGATATATTTATTGAAGCGTAGTGATGGATCCAGAGTAACTCCAAGGTATTTGGGGTTTTCATTAAAGGTAATTAGTTGACTGTTTAGCTTAATCTTTGGTCTCCACTTTCTGAGGTAGCTATTAATGGTAAATACATAAATTTCTGATTTAGTAGGGTTAATTTTGATTTTTTTGGTTTTCACAGTATGTAGATAAACTTTCAACAGCAGAAAGTCACTTAAACAATCTTTGTTTAAGTGACTTTCTGCTGTTTCTAGGTTGTTGTGAGTTGAGAATAGGACCAAATCATCAGCAAACATAGCTATATTTGTTTCTTTATTTATATTTTTATCTAAGTTGTTTAAGTAGATGAAAAAAAAGGAGTGGGCTCAATGTGCTGCCTTGAGGGAGTCCCTGTCTTATTTTCACTTTCTTGGAAAAGGTATTATTTATTCTAACTTGAATTGTTCTATTTCTTAGAAAGTCATAAATCCAGTTTATGACTTTCTAAGAAATAGAACCATTACCTGAATCTTAAACAATCAATCCATTTCCTGCAATTTATATTGCAGTTTGCCATGCATAACATAGTCATCATCTTATATCTGTCCACAGATCACTACTCTTTAACTTTTATGTTGATGAATACATGAATATTACTATTATTATGGGCAACTCCAGGGAGTCATTAGACTCATCGAGGGAGGCCCCAAATCATATTCATCACAACTATTCGACATTCATACAGTATCTATCATATCTCGCCTTAAACTCATTCACTGTCACAGCATTCACCACAGACTCAGGGAGCGCATTCCACTCGTTCACTACTCTAAAAGTAAAGAACCCAGCTCTAACACCTTTACTAACCACACTTTTGCCCAGTTTCCATGGATGTCCCCTAGTCCTCCCACAACCAGCCTTGTTCTCAAAAATATCCTCTGAATTAATTTTATAGAAACCCTTCAGTAATTTGAATGTCTCAATCATATCTCCCCTCCTCCGCCTATCAACCAATTTTTGCAACCCACAAATCCTCAACCTGTTCTCATAAGGTTCATTCCACAGACCTGCTATCATCTTGGTCACTCGCCTCTGGATCCTCTCCACCTCCTCCCGATCAAGAAGAAAACTAGGTGACCAAATCTGAGCACAGTAGTCGAGATGGGGTCTTATCAAGGCTCGATACAGAGGAACAATAACCTGCTTGTCTCTGCATGTCAACGTATTCTTCAGCAACCAAGTGATTTGATGAGCTGATTTGGCCACTTTTGAAAGAATAGACTACACTGTGAAAAGAGAGAGAGAATAAAAATTCAGTGTTATTACTAAGAGAAGTTTTGCACTTTAAACTGAAGAAATTTAAAACTATGCAATGCACTGATGGGAACTGTGGTACAAGATGCTAAAAATACATTTAATAAAAAAATACATAAAAAATACATGTCTGCAAGGACATGTGCGTTGCATGGTGGGAGATACTGAGACAAGAAGTGATGAGAGCTTGGTCCACCTTTGCTCCGAGTTGACAACATTTGCACCACCTTGCTACAGTCCTGAAGATATTTTCAGGTGCAAACTTTGTTTGCTCACACTTGGATAAAGGATTAAACTAAATTTATTATACATTTAATAAACTTGCTAATATTTCACTGGTTTTCTACCCAGCATCCTCAGAGCACAATTATAACTGTGATGTTAAAGATAGCAAGAAATTACATTCTTGGTTTAATCCTTTAACCAACTGTAAGCAAACAATGTTTGCATGTGAAATATCTTCATGGCTGGGCTGGGCTGCTTGTATAGAGGCTAATGACTTCACATTAATTTCTTTATCCCATAATGAAAAACACACACCCTTTCAGATATGTATAATGTAACTAAGGCAGAGGAAATTAATGTGAAGTCATTAGCTTTTATATACAAGCAGCACAGTCATGAAGATAAAATTCACATGTAAACATTGTTTGCTTACACTTGGTTAAAGGATTAAACCAATAATATAATTTCTTGGTATCTTCAATTTATAGTACAACCAAGTGAAAAAACTTTCGACATATAACTATGATAGGCACACAGCAGTGAACTAAGTAATTATAGAAACAATTCAAATTTTAATTGAAAATAGAATTAATGTCCTGACATGGTGCTCTTTATGGACTGGATAACCATAAAGTTAATTTAGAGAAGTCAGGCTATCAGGTTTCAAAATAAGTCTTCCAGATCTTTGATAATTTAATGCAGCTATGCCTGTCTAGATTAGGAGAGGGCTTCATAGCCATTGTTGAATCTAAAAATAGTCTCTCAGACCTATAATGACTTCTATATACTACAGAAGTTTTCCTCCATCTAATTCTATGTGAAGAAACATACAGAGCATGGTCTGCCAATCATGACTTGTCATACAGATGATCACTGATGTATTTTTGTGTTCTTCAAGGTGGATGTTAGATGATCTACCAATCTGTCCAAAGTGGGCTAAACTGCCAGCACAGAGAACTTGATGCACTCCAGGATGTTCAAGAGAATAAAGTTGATCTTTAGGAGAATGGATAATAATGGCAAATATCTGTTGGATTTCTGCTCAGGACATGGACTGGTTATTACTAACACCATGTTCCAACATAAAAATGTGCACAAATTCACATTGAGAGAAGAGGCTAGGAATAAGAAAAGTCTCATTGATTATGTTATTGTTGATAGTGATGTTTTCTCCTTGGTGCAGGACACCAGAGTGTACAGAGGATTTGAAATTGGAAGTGATCACTATTTAGTTTTGAGCAGGATAAAATTGAATTTCATATTGAAAAGAATAACATGTAAGAAAGTTTTAAAGTGAATAAAAGTTGAGCAGCTCTCATATATGAACTGTAGACTAAAATACACAAAGATTATTCAAGAAAAAATGAAAGAGTTTGAGAACAGGAATCAAACCTTGGAGATTCAGTGGAAAGCCTAGAAGAAAGACCTGATTGATTCAGCTAGAGAGGCATGTGGTGAAGTTGTCTGCAAGGATAGAAAAATCAGAACTCCATGGTGGACACAGGAAGTTAAAGAGGCAGTGAAGGAAAAGAAGAAAGCATATCAAAAGTTCCTGGCAAATAAGTCAGCTTGTGCTCTTAGAGAATACAGCGACAAATGTAAGAAAACTAAACACCGTGTAAAACTAGCTAAAACAAAAGTAATGGGAGGAGTTTGGCAAGAATATAGAAAATAAATATCAAGAAGGTGGCAAAATATTCTGGAGGTTGTTGAAAAAGCTTAGGAATGGAATGCTGTAAAAGGAGTTAGAGATGATAAAGGTGACATGAAAACAGGAGAAAAAGATATCCTTGAAGTATGGATAATTACTTTGAAAAACTGCTAAATGAAACAAGCAGTGATGACAGCACAGTGGTAAAAAACACTGATCAGGCATGCAGTCAGGAATACATATCCATACCTGAAGTAGAAAAAGGCTTGAAATGTGGAAAGGCAGCTGGAGTAGATGATATTCGACCAGAAATGCTGGAGTATGGTGGTATCAGAGTCTTGCAGTGGCTGCACTGCATAGTTCAGAAAGCCCGGACAGAGGGACGAATTCCCGATGATTGGAGTAGAGCTCTCACAGTACCCATATATAAAAAGGGAAATAAAACTGAATGTGAGAATTACAGAGGTATTTCTCTACTGAGTGTTCCTGGCAAGATCTATGCAAGTATACTTGAGAAACGGTTGAGAAGAATTGTGGAAGAAAAGCTTGGTGAAGAACAAGCTGGATTCAGGCCAAATAGAGGCTGTCAGGATCAGATCTTCACTTTACGACAAATAGTCGAGAAAGCATGGGAATAATACAAAGATCTGTATTTTAAGTTTTGTCGATTTGGAAAAGGCATATGACAAGGTGCCAAGAGAGAAGCTATTCAATACGCTGCAGTTATATGGTGTCAATGAGGCATTATATCAAGCAATACTTAGTCTTTATTTGAGTTGTAAGTCAGCAGTTAGAATTGAAGGAAGTACAGGAAGATGGTTTAATGTTAAATCTGGTGTGAGACAAGGATGTACATTATCCCCTCTATTATTCATTCTATATGGATCACATTATGAAGGAAAAAGGAATTAAACATGATATCAAAATTGGAGATGTTAATGTCAGCTCTTTGCTTTATGCAGATGATGTTATACTTCTAAATAAATCAGCTACAAGTCTGCAAAATTCTCTGACTAAATTGAATAACTGTGGTAATAGATATGGTATGAAGGTCAGCATTAAAAAGACAAAGAAAATGAAAATATGGAAAATCAATGAAAATGTCAACTGTGTTGTGAATGGAGAACCTGTGGAACAAGTAAAACATTTCAGCTACTTAGGCACGATTTTTAGTGAAGATGGTAAATTAAATATAGAAATAGACAACAGAATCAACAAAGCTGGTATGGTGGGAAGTCAATTGAATAAATTCATATGGAATAGGAGAGAAATTAGTCAGAACACTAAATTAGCTGTATACAAAACAGTGTTCAAACGAGTTTTAACTTATGGATCTGAGAGCTTGTTAAGAAGTAAAACACTTGACCAAAGACTAGAGACCGCAGATATGAGAGTCCTGAGAAAGATTAGAGGCGTGAACAGATGGCATCAATGGCAATATCATATTAAAAATGAGGATATTAGGAAACAACTTGACATTGTCGGCATCCAGGAATGCATTAGCAGAGCTAATCTCAGGTGGTATGGTCACTTAAACATAATGGGCAAAGAAAGATTAGCAAAACAAGTGTTCTCTGCCAGGTTGGCAGCAAGGCGACCCAGAGGAAGACCAAGATATAGGTGGATTGATACGGTACAAAGTGCCTTAGACGATAGAAATATAAGATCTGATAATGTTGGAGTCTTGACAAGTACTAGACTGATTTGGAGGAGAATTGTAGATAGGAAGTTAGTAATGAAGTAATTTTTTCATGTAGTACTATCATATCCTGTACACCCCTTGATTGTACATGGCAGGAATTTGATAATGATGATGGGTATGGAGAGAGGTTGAAAAAATGTGGATTGCAGAGGTTTGGTGGATAGGAGGAAAAGAAGTGATATGATAGAGACATTCAAGTTAGTGAGAGGAGTTTATCAGATTAATCCAGATTAGATCATAATAAGAGCAAAAGGTGAAAGTGGAAAAAACCAGAGGTCATCCCTGGAAGTTATGTAAGAGCATGGTAAAGAGGGGTGTGAGGAGTATATTTTTACATGGGGAACTGTCAGTGAATGGAATGCATTACCAGAATGTGTTGTTAATGCAAGGAGTGTTAATGATTTTAAGATTTGGTATGATAAATATATTGTCAATTGAATGAACTTCACATGATGAATCTGCCAAGTCCATGGAGATTATAATAATAATAATAATAAAATCAATTGCATCCTCTTGACCATCGCAGAATGTATAAAGTTCCCTGTGACTGCAGTTTAGCCTACTTTGGACAGCCTGGTAGATCAGCTAACATGAAGAACACAAAAATGTATACAAATGATCCGTGATAATCGTATCTATCATACAGATACGATTATCTGTATGACAAGTCAGGAATTGGCAGACATTGCTCTGGATACTCCTTCACATAGGATTAGATGAAGGTAAATATGTGTATTACACAGAAGTCATTATAGGCTTGAGAGACTATTTTCAGAATCAGCATCGGCTATGAAGCACTCTCCCAATCTCAACAAGTATAGTTGCATTGTTACCAAAGATGTGGAAGACGGTTATTTTGAGACCTGATAGCCTGACTTCTCTAAATTAACTTTATGGTTATCCAGCCCATAGAGGGTACATATAAGGATATTAGTTCTGTGTTCAATTAAAATTTGAACTGTTTTCCACAATTAATGAGTTCAATGCTGCATGCATGTCACAGTTCTGACAATGCTGGGTAGAAATCCAGGGAAATATTAGTAAGTTTATTAAATATATTTTTTACCCTCTTGGTATTGTTTATACCATGAAGCATTATTATGAATAATCAATGATACCTACTTCCATATGTATAAGATGCTGTTGAGGCAATGAAACTAGGAATAATATAACTCAGACAAGGTTTTTTGGGAAACAAATTGCAAATGTAATAAAGATGACAAAGAGGAATACCACAGTTTATAAAAACAGTAGGGATAAGGAATTAGTTATCTTATCCTGTCAAGGCTCAATACAGTCAGGCACTTATTGTGCCTGACTGCAATCAGGCACAATAGACATATTTAGTGACTGGATTGCAAGGGAAGAGAAGATAAACTCTAGAGAAGATTCTGAAGTGATCATTAAAATAACATTAGCATTATGGAATGTGAGCTGTGGAGACAAATTACAGGAATGCAGATTGCACAGCCTTCTAAAATTTCAGAAAAATGCAATATTCTAGAGATATATACAAGTTGGTAAAAAGAAGCAATCTTTCACAAGTTGGGAGAAAATGCGGGAGACAACCTCTTTCTTTAGGATTACCATCTTTTGGTAAGTCTAAAGAGGGACACACTTATTGAATATGAAAGTCTTCCCCTCTCCTAAATGCATAAAATTAAAAAGCCAAAGTTGAATATGTAATTCTAACCTTATAAGAAATTAAAAGATTGAATACAATGGTATAGGTATTAGTGATTTAATAATATTTGTATTTTAAAGTTTGATTTGTAAGATTTTTACCTTAAAAATGAACAAAATTCACTATAATATAACTTGAAACACTTTTAATGGGGAGAAAATATTGAGAAGCACAAGTATACCTGTTCTTGAAATTCAAGATTTGAAACTGTACTTCTTATTTGATTTGGCTGCTTCTAAAAGCTGTCTGTTTTGTTTCACTCTCACAAAATAGTCCTTGCAAGTATCTGTAATATTTTTTGAAATGATGATTTCACTTTTTATGGGGTCAGCTGAGGCCTTGTTTCTTGAGTCTGTCCATTTTAAATTCATAAGAGAGAGAACACCCTTTCTACAAAGGCATTACTACCAGAAATGCTTAAAACAAACCATATGAGCTTATAGAGATTGAGAATGTATTCTTTACCAATATTCTGAATAATCTCCTTCCATTTCATACCTAAGGTCTCGCCTGCTGTGTAGTCCCCTTTAGTGGTATTTATTTTGTCACAACTCAAGCAGAATTCCTCATATAACTCATCCAGGCTAATGTCAGATTCTAGATTAAGTGCCCTCACAGTCTCTTTGAGATGCTTGAAAGACAATTCACTTTGGAGGTTTAAGTTCTTCAGCAGAGTAAAAAGATTGTTTTCTGTGAAGTCAAATGATTATTTCTCCAAATGGCTTAAAGCTTTCTCATAGAACTTAAGAAAGTCTGACTTGCACTGATTGCTTTCTTGAGGGATCATGGCTTCTAATACCTCTTCAGTGGCATTTCCAAAGAACCTGTCCTCTTGTCTTCTTAAACAATAAATCTTGTTTAAGAAGTTTGTTTCGTAAAACACTGACTACTTCGAATGCCTCTGATGCACTCAAATCTTCTTTTTCTAGGAGTTTAATACATTCTTCAAAGATGGTTGAAACATTTGAAAAAAAAAAAAATGTAGAATTTGGCTTGCTGGATGGCCTTCTTGTCATCAAATATTTTCCTCAGAAAAACAGGACATTCTTCAATGCTTTTAAAGTAGCTCTCAATAGCAACCCAGTTAAATAAAAGTCTATCAGCTGTAGGTTTCAAGGAAAGCCATCTAGTACAAACATGCCTCGGAACCTCTTGCCATTCTAAATCAACAAACTCAAAATAACTCAACTCTTCTCTCCTTTTGGCAGAACAAGAAAAGTGGTTGTAAACTTTGAGAACAATTGTTTCTATATCTATATTTAGTGCATCACATGCTTGCTTACACGTGCTATGTATAATGTGGGCTGAACAATTGGCTTTTATTATTTTGTTATTTGCCTTAGATAATAACTGATACACTGAATGTTTCTTCCCAAAATTAACATGGCATTGTCTGCACTGTAGCTTGTGACATTGTCTAGGCTCAGGGAATGCTCTTGAAGCCTACTTTTGATATTAAAAAGAAACTGAATCCGAAGTCTCTTCTGGATCGTCATAAAAATCAAGAACCTTACATTCAATGCCCTTTTCAGCAGTGAAATATCTTACACACAGAGGCCACAGCTTTCTGTTTCCTCTGTTACTTGCATCAGTAGCTACAGAAAAGTAACCTACTTTTTTTAGATCTCTGGTAACTTCAGAGACTGATTCAGGGGCCATTACATTGCAGACAAGCATTTCAGCCTTTGTCCTACCATACTGAACCTTTAAAGCAATTTCAGAGTCATTAAATATAACACTTTATTGACACAATCCATACTTGAATATGATAAATGCTTCACCGTGTGATAAACCAAACCTAATTCTGTGGTTGTTACTAATTTTCTTTCCGTTTCGGATGATACGAAAAAACTTTCTAATTTCATTCCCTGTTTGCTACTGTTATCTTTCTTTATGTGGATATCACTGTTTGAATATTTTTTAACGTTATTTTCTCCGCCATGTGCAATACTGAATTCACGGAAGCAAATATTACAGAATGCTTTAAAAGAGTTTGTTCCACATGGCTTCAACCATGGATAGTTCCCTTCCCAAACACTTCTGTACACACATAAATTATTATTATTATTATTATTATTATTCAGGCCTCCAAGGAGTCAAAAGACTCATCGAGGGAGGTCCTTTCTAAGACATAAAGTCTGTCAAGACTCATCGAGGGGAGGTCCCCCCCCCCCTGAGAAACACAAAGTTTATCATACCACTCCTTAAACCCACTGACCGTTCTCGCTCCCACCACTCCATCAGGCAATGCATTCCACAGCTCAACCACCCTCCACAGAAAGAAACCACTCCTTACCCTCTTGCTCACAGTTTCCTTTTGTAACTTCCAGGGATGGCCTCTTGTCATCACTCCTTCCCGCTGATCAACCAAGCGAAAGAACTCCCCAGTGTCAACCCTGTAACCACCTCTCAACAGTTTAAAAGTCTCAATCATATCACCTCTCCTTCTTCTATCCACCAAATTCTGCAGTCCACATTCTCTCAGCTGATCCTCATAACTATCCTTGTACAGTCCTGAAACCATCTTTGTCATCCGTCTTTGTATCCTTTCCACGGTTAATTTATCCCCTTCAAATCCTGGGGACCAAATCTGAGAACAATAGTCCAAGTGTGGTCTGATCAGAGACTTATACAACGGAATGATAACCCTCTTATCTCTGCAGGTCAGTGTCCTTCTCATAATAGCAGCAATCCTCTGTGTTACCTTCACCACCTTTGCAATATGTCCCCTAAACTTCAGGTTTCTATCAATCATCAACCCCAGATCTCTTGTCTCCCCTACTTCCTCCAGTATAACTCCTCCCATAGAGTATGTAGCATCCCATCGATGTTTCCCAAACCTCAAGACCTTACATTTTGCTGCATTAAACTGACACCCCCAATCATTTGCCCATCTATCTAGCTTATTTAAATCCTCTTGCAGGGCTACCACATCTGCACAATTACTAATAATCCTTCCAAGCTTCGCATCATCCGCAAACAACTGAATATCCCCCTGCAATCCACTGGCTATGTCATTGATATAAAGGTTAAACAATATAGGTCCTAGTACTGAGCCCTGTGGGACCCCACTTGTAACCCTCTGCCTCCTGGAAACTGCTCCACCATACACAACTCTCTGATACCTATCAGACAGCCAATCCTGAATCCAGTTGACCAATCTGACATCCAGACCCATGTGCTGCAACTTAAATATCAGCTTATCATGTGGTACCCTGTCAAATGCCTTCGCCAAGTCTAAGAAAATTGCAGTATATGCCTTTCCCTCATCTAATGCTCTTGTAACTTTATTATAAAAGGCTAGCATATTGCTAAAACAAGAGCGTCCTTTCACAAATCCATGTTGATTCTCACAGATAACATTACCCTCATCTGCCCAATGCTGTACACGGTCCCTCACTACTTTCTCCAAGATCTTAACAACTACTGATGACACACAGACTGGCCTATAATTAGACACTTCCAGTCTGTTACCACCCTTATGCAATGGCACTATCTTACCTTCCTTCCATTCCCTGGGCACCTTTGCCAAAGCCAGACTTTCATTGAAAAGCCACGTTAAAGGTATTGTCAATTCCCTAGCACATTCTCTCAAAACTCGTGGCGAAATACCATCCAGTCCCACAGCTTTACTGACATCCAGAGTACTCAGTATCTGAAACACACTCTCCTCCTGTACCTCCAGACCTCATACCAGTCCTATCCCTCTAGCATTAAAACTGACTCCTCTAGGATGAAATACTCCAATAAAGTGTTCATGGAAAATGCTTCTTTTTTTTTTGCTTTTCTTCTCTTTTTACTGTCACTTGAGGAACTAGACATCGTGAAACCAATGTTGTGCAATACTCCAGTTCGCTATCGGTGACTAATGTTGTGCGGAAAGCAATTCTGAAAAAAAAATGCAAATGTATTTTCAGAGGAATAGTAATATCTCACAAAACTTAAGAACACGCTACCTCTCAATCATCAATCATAATAATAATTTACCCCTTCCCCTAAAAAAAAATGCCACAACTTCTCCTTTAAACAATGAAAATTCAGGTCAAACTCAATGTAAAAAACAACCAACTTGTAGTGTTCATTCGTTGACGTTGAGCAAAGTTATATAAGCCATATGGCATATGTATCTAGATTCTAGAAGGCTATGATAATGTATAACATCACTGGTAGTGATTTCACTGCTGCCAACATAACATACAATAATTATGGTGATAAATCACATAACACATTACGTAGGCCATGAATGCACTTATTTTATATTACAAGTAAAGATTATAAGTTAATCGAATCACAACGAGCATTACGATCTATGCGAATCTACATCATCTGAGCAGAATTTGACCAATGAGACCCCCCAAAACACAGGTATTTTTGCATGGTACACGTCATGGGTACCAATTTACAAATGTCACTAATGCTCACTAAGAATTTCTTTTGCATATTTTGTAAGTCTTTGGAATAATTTGGCATTTCACCATATAAGTTGTCCCACTTAGGTGTAATTTGGGATGCTGAAAATTTTCTTAAAACTTGGGATGTCCCACCTAATTTGGGACAGGTGGTAACCCTACCTTTCTTATAAGTTAAGTCAAGTTATAATATGGGAAAACAATTGCCAGAGAGAATGAGTGCACTGAAATTAAGCAGAGGCATAACCAGACAGTGACAGCCAGAGTGAACCTCCTGCAAATGGGCTTTATAACTTTATAGATATTAAATATTAATAAAAAGTACTGATAATAAAATGAATAAATTAATTAAAATGGCCTTTGCCAGAGTAAATATTTTTCTACTAATACACCCTATGGAAAATAGTAGGAACCAAGCCCCTCAAATTACAGACTAGTTTATATTTCTGATGTTTTTATTTTGGAATTATCCTTAGGAAAAATGATAATTAAATACTTGTTACTCATTGCCTTCACAGTTACTGTAGCTCTCTCTGTTAATCATCCTTCTGTTCTTAGATATTAATTTGTGTTAAAACTAGGAGAGTTTGCTCTGCTCATTGATGCTGACCAATGTTTCTGTGATTGTTCTATTATTATTTTTTATGCATTCATTTCACTTACCTGTTTGTCTGGCTATCTACCAACTTTCATTATTCAAGTAGAAAAATAGAGAGTAATTTGCATTGCATTTTTGTGTTCATGTACAGTAAGTGGTAGATATAAGTAGATCTAGTTCACCTTAGTTTACAGATGGCACCACATCTCAATTTTTTTTACTCTCATACTCTCAGTATGGAATCACCACTTTTGCACAAAGGGACTTTTTTTTTTTTTTGGACAGAGTAGTTCATGTGCACTCTTAATTCAAATTTGAAATAAGGCAAATGATTCTTTGCTAACTTTGATTATAAAGACCAAACTATTTATGACTTGGGAATCTTGACTTCATGAATAAAAGAAAATTAGATAAATTGAAAATTATATTCATTGAAACTAAAAATAACAATAAAAGATTTTCTTATGTTTTTTCAAGTGTTAAAAGTGTCATAGCAAAAATATTCTTCTTATTTTGCATGCAGTAACATAAAGCAAAAGGAATAATTGAAACCATGGTGCTTTCTTTTCTTTTCTTTTTAGCATGCACATCAATCAGACCTACCTCCAACTTAGTAATGATCCAGAAGACCACCTCTGTAGCTGGGGACTACTTTCTGGAGAAGAATGATAAGTGTGTGCTGGATGGAAGCGTCTGAAGGCATGTATAGAAAAGGGAAGATAGATGGTTCAAGTGATAGATAGAGATTAGATAGCAAGAAAAAATAAGTTGCCGAGTTTGGATTATTCAAACAAAATTGAAATGAAATTAACAAATCTTTTTTCACTTTTCATTAAATTCAAAATGTTCACTAATATGATTGGTATCACACTAATTTAGCAGAAGTTCAAGGAGAGGACTGATATGAAAATATTTTCATGGAATACTCTTCCAGAGCACTTGAATAACTGCACTACATCCAAACATAATCCTTATAGTAAAATGTGATAATTATTATACCAATTACAATATCATAATTCACAAATAAATTCATACTGAAAATTTAAATTTTTTCACTATCTCAAGAACAAATATTCAGCAATCTTACACAATACACATTTAAAAGCTTGCATAACTGTTTTGGTAATTATCAAATTCTGGTATGTCTCATATTTAAAAAAACAAACAGACAAACTTTGAAGTGAAAAACATGAGTCAAGTACAAGAGAGTCAAGAAAATAAGAGGATGTCTGCAATTTAGAAGAGACTACTTGGATAACATTGTTTAATTTTTATGTAGCTATTTTTGAATGTAGACAATCTCCTCCTTTCTCAGAACTGTGGCTTAATTTTTTACATGTGAGATAATTTTCAAAAAATATCACTTATTTATTTGAATGAATCAGGCAAACCATCTCATATCGCTCATATACAAGTAGCAAAATGGTGTGTCACCATATTATTGTGATACTCTATATGTGAAATAGTTGAGTTTTTTTTTTAGTCACACTGCAACCTGTAGTGTTGGTGTCTGCAAGGAGATTTACACTAACCACTATATATACAATATCTGTCATAGTTCTTAAACTTGTTCACCAACAAAGCACTCATGACAGACTTCTTCTTTGGCAACCCATTCACTACTTTCCAAGCAAAAAATATCTAGTCCTCATGTCCTTGCTAACCACATTCTTACACAATTTCCAGGGCTGATCCCTTATTCTCATATTTTCTGTCATGTATTATGAAAAATTTCTTCTTGATCTAGGTGGGGCAATTCATTATATAGTAATAAGTAAGATTGTGTGTGTCCTATTACATCTAGGAGGCCAAATACTTCCCATAATGATGATGGGAGAGTTATTAAGATTCCCAGATACAAAATAGGACTGTTAGAAGATGATAGTATATGGGATTTATATATGTATATATATGACATCTTGAGCAGAAATTGGATTTAACCAGAAAGGGATCAGAATATGAGTTATATGACATTTAAAGAAATGCATGCAAGAGGTTGCTAAACAGGCCGTTCGAAGGAAAGGGAAGAGGCGAGGAAATATCGAATGGATGAGTCAACAAGTGAAACAGAAGTTAGAAGAAAGAAGAGGGCATATAGCACCTTTAGGACAGAGAAAAGTAAACAATGAAAAGAATAGTAATTAAGGCTAAAGAAGAAGTGTGGGAAAGAAAATTGCACTGAAATTGAACATCTGATAGGATATAATCACTCTTCCAAAGCCTGGTGATTTGAGCAACAGGTACAAGCTCCATATACATCTTGAGTAGGATTTAATATCATTTTCCTATAAGATTTTAAGAGATACTATGAAGGTTTATTATAGGAGGACAGGGCAGAATATCAATGAGTATCAATGAATATCATCCAAAATGGAAAGGTGGATGGTCCAGATGAAATGGTAATAGAAATCTTCAAGTATGGTGGTAGTAAAGTATTACAGGTCCTGACAATGATATTCAACAAAATGATTGCGAGGATTTTGTTATTATTATTTAATGTATGGGTAAAAATACAGGAAATTAATCAGCAAAACTATATACAGATTGACAATTCAGTTAACTAATCAATGGCACTATCTGGGAATAAATTCAAGTTCCTGAAGCCTCCAAGGAAGAAGTGTATGTGGAACAGTCATTAGTTATATGATGCATAGCCTGCACAGCACCAAACACACAGACAGATGTAATAAGTGAGCACAGTGGCCTTGTCCATCCTAAATCTCTTTATCTGGTTCCAGAGGTGTCAAGGTAGATTGAATCCTAGAGGTTTGCTAATTGGATCTATGATCAGGTACTTGTTTGGTTTGTAGTTCATTCCAAAGTCTTCTTTGCCAGTCCTAGGGACCATCATATAGTATTTCTAAAAGCCAGATGGGAGATACTGGAGGTAAGATGTGTAGAAGGTTCGCATTATTTCTGATTTTATTTATTTCTGCAATGATAGCTTCTTCTCTTCTGAAGGATGTCAGAGTGATGTGGGAAAAAACAGGCAACCATGGAAGAGGAGTAGATCTTAGGGTGCCAGAGATGGTTCCCATTGTTATGTTAAGCTGTGTGTCCACGAGAGTCATATGGTAACTTTGACTTCAAACAATAGTCTGCCATAGGGAAGACCAAAGTCAGGGCTGCTGGTCTAAGGTTGCATTACAACTCCAAGTTGTGACTGTGAGCTTGTTTAGGATCTTGTTCCTGAAAAATATCTTTATCTTGATTTTTTCCAAATGTTTTTAGTATGTTAGACTATGGTCAAGTGTGTCACCAAGGTAGTAATGGTTACTTTCATAGATTAGAGACCTGCTGCAGAAGTTTACTTTTAGTTCTATGAGCATCATGGTTATTTAGGTAGAAAGTTGAAACAACAGTTTTGCTGGGATTAGGAAATAACCCCAGCTTTCAAAGTAGTTTTCCAGTGAGCTCAGATCTTTGCTCATTGTTTCCACAAGTCCTTGGAAGAGAGTCTTGGATGGCGATTGCTTTGTCATCAGCATAGATAAATATCTGAGTAGCTGTCAGAGGGATGTCACTTATGTACAGGCTGAACAGAGCCAGGCCAAGGACAGATCCCTTTAGCAATCCATTGAAAATTATGAACTGGTCACCCCAGAAGGAGAAAAAGAGAAAGACCAAGGGCTACATGGAATGGGACTACTGTGAGAGCAATGAATAAAAGAGACTACTTACAGGATGAGGATTGGAAGAATCCTACAGAGTGGAATCTGAGAACAGTCAGCTGCTGACAAGTGGAGAAGTCTGAAAGAAGAAGACTGAGTTACTAAAGCATGACTCCCTCTTAACAAACCCATGCTACTCTCTAGAAAGATTTTCATTTTCATCAATCCAGGTTTGTATTCTGTCTCTAACCAGCTCCTCTGTAACACCTTCACCACTACACTTGATATACACACTGGCCTATGGTCTGATGTTAGCGACTTAGATTATCCCTTATGTAGTGGAACTATTTTTCTTTCACTATTCTGAGATTTTTTTTTTCTATTGCAGACTTCTGAAGAACTATCAAGTCAAGGGTCCTGCCAATTTGTTCGCACGTTCCAATAATGCGGGACTGAATGGATGATATTCCATTCAGTCCCACAGCCTCATTAACACCAAGATTACTTAATATTCCAAACACATCCCATTCTTAAACCGTTAGGCTTCTGTCCTCATTCTTTCTCATTTTTATTCAACACTTCTCCTAATCCCTCATATGAAATGCACTAATGAAATTACCACTGAACATTTCCACTATATCTTCAGCAGATGTGACCTGTGTTCCATACCCAGAATCTAAAGTCAGTCTCTCATATTCACACTTCCTTCTACTAACAACATAACTGTAGAATTCTCTAGGGTTTGCCTTACTGCTTCACACAATCTCCTTTCATATTCCAATCACCTTCCTTGCCTGCACCTTATACTCTTGCTGCAGAGGGATACCCTGTTTTTTATATCTTCTCTGAAATGCCCTCTTTCTCAGAACTCATTTATAATACCATGATTCATTAATTTCACTCCCACTTTATTTATCCTCCTAACCTAGGAATACAATCTGACACTGCCTAAGTAACTGATTCCAGACTTAGTCCCATATTTCTCACTCTTTCAACTGATCAAGTCACTGCCGTCACTTGTTCATTCCATGAAGTCTGTATCTGCCTAATCATTCCCTAGTTAAAACAACATGATCATTCTCCCCCAGTTGGTGGCATCATGATGATATCCACTATTATAACTGTATGAGATGATATTATTGCCATGTGTTGCTTCAACTACATGCTACATAAGATTAGTGTCCCTAAGTAGCTCAAGGAATTCAATCTCCATATTCACACATGTTATTTCCTGCTTTCGGTTAACGCTTTCATAGATGGTTAAAGCCACCCATTATTATCACCTTCCTGTCACTCACTAGTCTCATCTGAATCATATCCTTCTAAATTTTCTGGCCTATAGCAACACTATATATTAAGTATCTAAGATTTGTGCTTACCTCAAATTCATACAAATTTAGTTTGATTAATATGATATTCCGACAACTTAATGTTGCAATCTTACATGATACTTTCCTCTTCAAAATAAATCGTTTCAATGTTGTAAATGATGATCACATCTGTCTGAACATTTCAGAATCTCTCTCCCTCTCTAAATTCTCTGGCTTGTAGCAACACTCTACTTAGTATCTAAAATTTGTGTTTACCTAAATCTCACACAAATTTAGTTTGATTAATATGATATTCAGATATTGTAAATATTGCAATCTTACACAATATTTTCCTCTTCAAAGAAAATTATGTTTCATTGAGCATTGTAAACGATAATATTCTATATCATAAAATGCTAATAGAATCAAATCTTTATCTAACTTATTATAGTCTTAATAGTTGTAATTCAGAAGCATTTGTTGTAAAGGAAATCAGTACTGAGTTAACATTGGAGGGAAAAATAACACACCCATATATCTCCAGGTGACTCACACCATAACCACTCAAATATATATATATATATATATTTGAGTGGTTATGGTGTGAGTCACCTGGAGAGACTGCTGCTGGAAGGTAGAGAAGTCAGTAGAGAGAATGAATCAGATCAAGCGGGAAGTGATGTGGAAGCGCAGGAGAGTAAGACAGGAGAGATTGAAGAGGTGGTTATGAATGGGTAAGTGAGTGGTATGAGCATAGAAAATGAGAGAATGGTGGGTGTGCAAGAGGAGCAGGGAAACGAGGAGGCTCAGGGTGGACAGGGGTACACAGCATGAGAAAAGTGGATGCTCCAAGAGGATGTGAGAACATGTATAGGCAGGAAAGGAATGGGATGAAGAGGAAATAGTTGGAATTGAAAAGGGTTCTAAAATGAATAAGCAGAAAGGGAAATGGCCCCAGTCTAGCATGGAGAGATCACATCGAGTGAGTGGTATCAGTGGAACTATATGTAGATCCAGAAATGAGCTGCTGTGTTTGTATACAAATGCTAGAAGTATAAGAAACAAGGCAGATGAAATGGTAGCACTAATTGCGTCTGTTCACCCAAAGATTGTCGAAATAAGTGAGACATGGTTGGAAGAGGATGACATCTTGACAGAAATAGAGATGGAAGGGTATGATGTGTTTTGTGAGGATAGAAGAGGTATAAAGGGAAGGGGAGTGCTATTGATGATAGAGAAGGAGTTATGTCCATACAAGACGGAAATAGTGCCAGTGGTTTTGAGGCAGTATGGTGTGAGATAGAGGTGAATGGAATCAAATACTTGGTTGGATGTTGTTATAGACCAGGTAATGTGGATGGTGGTGAAAATGAAATGTACGTAGGCTGTTCAATAACTAATAAGACTATATTTATATAGAAAACAGATTACCTTTAATTGTCATCATTTACATGGTCTTTTTCGAAGTAACTACTGTGAGATGCGATGCATTTATCCCAACGTTGCGTCCACTTCTTAAACACATGTGAGAATCCGTTTTTTGAGAGTTCTTTCAAAACCACCTCCGCAGCTTTTACACATGTTTTGTTGCTTTTGAAATGGCGGCCTCTTAGTGGTTTCTTGACTGAGGAAACAGCCAAAATTCACACGGTGCGAGATCAGGACTGTATGTAGAGTGTGGTAGGATATCTGTGTTGTTCTTCTGCAAAACGTCCACTATACAACCAGCAATATGTGGCCTTGCATTATTGTGGTGCAATAAGAAGCCATTCTTCAGCAATGGATGCTTCCTTTTGACGTGCTTGATGATAATCACTGCCGTGTTGATCATTGTCTCTGTGATGGACAGTGAAGGTCTTCCCTTGCGTTCAAGATCTTCCACATTTTGCCTTCCTTCCTTAAAAGTTTTATGCCAGCAAAAAACACTTGCCCTCGACATTGCTTCATCGTGGAAAGCTTCGCGTATCATGTTAAAAGTATCCGACCGATTTTTGCAAACGCACACACAATTTAATCGCATAACGCTGTTCCAAGGACGCTTCCATTTCGAAGACTGGTCACGCCTCGTAGGTGCGCCGATGAGCACTTGCGTTTAGTCATGTGACACTCTGGCATATCAGCCCATATATGCCATCTATCGACCTCTTTTGTTAATACATACAGCAACATTTCTTTATTCCACAGAAATTAATATTGTGATGAGTGGTTTCGCCACAGTAAAATTAGTCTTATTACTTATTGAACAGCCCACGTATAATAATAAAATTAGTCAAGCAAATAAGAAAAGGGTGATCATTATGGGTGATTTTAATTATGGCAATATAGACTGGAATGATGAGATAGCAACTGGGATAACAGAGGGCAAAAGAGGATTGAGGGTCTTGGATTTGGTCATCTCATCAGAGGATGTAATTATAAATGAGGTGTCAAATCATCCACCAATTGGTGAGAGTGACCATGAGGTGATTACCTGGGTGGTTGCTAGCAATGTGAGCACCTCTGTGAGAAAAGAGTATAGGTGGAACTACATTGGGCGGGGGTGATTATGAAGAACTCAGGAGACAGCTTGCACGGGTGTAGCATGGAATGAGGAGTTAGCTGGAAAAGAGATCAATGCAGCTTGGGGGATTTTCAAAACTATCTAGTAGACCAATTCCATGAAGTCTACAAAGACCAGGCAAGGAGGGTGACTTGGTTGGTGAGGGTAGCTAAAGAGAGGTATGAACAGCAGTTAGCTAATGAAGCCAAAAAGAATCCTAAGGAGTTCTTTCGATATGTAGCCAGCAAAAGAAAGAATGATTATAGAAGGATGACATTGATTGGAGAAAATGGTATAAAGACAGGTGTTGCAGAATGTGTGGTGGAGATACTTAATGAGCAGTTCATAAAGGTCTTTCAATCTTGTGAATGTGACTTCATGGAGAGATTGAGAGCAGTTGAAGATGGGGAAAAGAGACTAACTGTAAGTGAGCAAGAGGTGTATGGGGAGTTGAGTAAACTAGATGTTAATAAGGCTGTGGGACTTGATAATATATCACCACGTATTCTGAAGGAATGTGCCGGGAAGTTAACACCTGCCTTGACATATTTTTTTAATACGAGTCTTGCACATGGTCATGTTACACTAAGTTAGTGTAACATGACCATGTGCAAACACTACATACACCATGTAGCCCTCATTAGAGGGCTACATGGTGTGTGTAGTGTTTGCAGATAGCTCCTGAACAGATAAGTGTTATTTTGATTTTTGAGTAATAATTGGTGAATTTGCATATTATATACATAGTATTGTTTACTTTTCGTATTTCAGTGTGTCTGGGTGATTTTTGTGTATTTTCTGAGTATTTTAAATAGTAAAGTGATAGATATGATTACCTGTGCACATGGCCCCCATTAAGAGAAATACAAATATAGTGTCCAGGTCGCAAGCTTTGTCTAAAAATTTTAATTTAAAGGATTTGATTCAGGGTACCGTTTGAGAAATGTTTACATTGAGAAGAGCAGTTGGAGTCTGGTTAAACAACGATAGTGGAGTGAATGTGTGCAGAAAGTGTAAAGAATGTGAGGATTTAAAGAGTGTTTCAGGTAGTGTGAGTGATATCGTTGTTGAAAGTGAGAACCTAGATAACAGTGATATGCGAGGTATGAATAGGGATGTTTGCGAAGTAGTACCTGATAACTGTGAGAGGGCATTGAGAGTGAGAATGAAGGTAAACATACAGAATGAATGAATGAATTACTGGAGGATAAAAATGATGAGACTGATGCAATGAGTGAGATCACTCGGTTATGCGGAGCAATACACAGAGTAAATCGGCAGCTGCAACGTTGACAAAAATGTTTACCAAGCGTACCGACTAATAAACACCAAACGCATTATAGTAAAATAAGAGTACGATAGTGAGTGTAAACAAAATGAAAGAGCGAGTATTGTATGGAGATTCCTTAGTAAGAGGTGTGTTAGTTGAGAGTTTAACAAAATTGTATCAACCCGATGCGATCGTTAAGGATGTAAGTGAGTCAATTAGAATGCAAAAGCAGTGGGTGAAAGAATTGATAATGGTAGCAGGTACAAATGATTTGAAAGGAGAAAAAATGGCTATGATAGAGGATTTAAAGGAATTGCTTGAGGTAGCAAAAGAGAAGAGTGAGAGAGTTAGGATGGTGAGTCTGTTGCCACGGAATGACAGTGAAGAGTACAGAAGAAGGGCCGTAATTGCTAATGACTTTATGCGTGAATTATGCAGGATGAGTGGTGTGGAATTTGTGGATGTGTGGAGGAGTTCAATGGGTGAAAGGATTTATATAAAATGGATGGTTTACATTTGAATGGATTTGGTGTACGGAGATTTGAAAAGGTGTTGTCAAATGTAGTGGAAGTTAATGTGCAGAATCAGTGAAACTAGAGTTATTAAGGGGAGGGGAAGTAGATACACAGACTTGAGGAGACAGATGAGTGTATGAGTGTGTAATATGCCCAAGCGAATACGAAAGAAGATGAATCAGAATGGGATATTTAGTTTAAGGCATCAAAATAGGGATGGGACAAATTGGCTTCTGCAATTCATGTATACTAATGCCAGAAGTATTAGGAATAAGAAAGAAGAATTTTTGGCCTTGGTTGGCACTTCCAGGGCACAGGTTATTGGCATTAGTGAAACATGGCTGACGGAAGATGATATAGTTAGTGGGATAGAATGTGTAGGTTATAATATGTTTAGGAGGGACAGAGAGAATAAAATTGGGGGAGGGGTGTTATTGATGATAGCTGATGAACTGCAGCCAAGGAGAATTGAAGTATTGCAGGATAGTGAAAGGAGCTCATTTGAGGCTATTTGGTGTGAGATTGATGCTGGCAGAATAAAATATACAGTTGGGTGCTGCTATAGACCAGGTGATGGAATAGGTAGTGCAGAAAGTATGCATAAGCAAATAGAAGAAATGAGTGGAAGGAGGGTAATTATTATGGGTGATTTCAACTATGGTAACATTCATTCGAAGGAGGAGAGGACACATGGGAGGAAGGAATTGGATTTTATGCGGTTATTAAGGGATACCTATCTGTGACAGCATGTAATGGAAAATACTAGGGGTCAGAGAGTGCTTGACCTAGTAATTGCATCAGAGAATTTGGCTGTAACGAATATGACCACGTTGCCACCAACTGGTGAGAGTGATCATAGGGTCTTGACTTAGGAGGTGGCTAAAGGTGTGGAATTTACAATTAAGACAGGGTACATGTGGAATTATCGGGCTGGTAAGTATGGCAAGCTTAGGAGTATGATTGATTCAGTGCCATGGCATGAAAAACTTCAAGGGCTAGATGTTGATAGAGTTAGGAAGTGTTTGCAGGAGGCAATGGTTGACTGTATACCTAGAATTCGAGTAATAAATCAAATAGGGGTTAAATGGATGAATAACACCATTAAGCTTGAGCTGCAAAAAAAAAAGAAACTACCATGGAGGGAATTTAAGGAGAAAGGTGACCAGCAGGCACATGAATGGTATAAAGCGCAGGCCAGAAGGGTAATGAGTGTGGTAAGAAAAGCAAAAAAGGATTACGAAAGAACATTAGCCATGCAGGCTAAAAGAGAATCCCAAGCAGATTTTTTTTGATATGTTGCAAGTAAAAGAAAAAATGTATATGGCAGAATGATTTTAAAGAATGCCGATGGTAGGGAAGTAACTGAATCAGTTGATATAGTTGAATTATTGAGCGAGCACTTTGAAAGAATATATCATCCAGGTGGTGACATTGCAGAAATAAATGAACCAATAGATTATACAGGAATTGTGGTGAATGAAGTGGAAGTAAGTAGTCTATTACAAAACCTCAATGTCAATAAATCTGAGGAATTGGATGGTATACCAGCTTGTGTCATACGTGAAGTGGCTAAAGAATTGTCAGTACCCTTGACCCTTTTGTTTAATTTGAGTCTCAGGTCTGGGGTAGTCTCGAGGGGGTGGAAAGAGGGGAAAATAGTTCAACTGCATAAAAGAGATTCCAAGACTGCTGTTGTAAATTACAGACCGATTAGCATATCAGGAATCGTTGTCAAGGTCTTGAAGAAATTAGTTAAGAGAAGAATACAAGATTGGACAGATGAAAATGGGATAGAGTATGGGGGAAAACATGGTTTTGTGAAGGGTAAATCATGCCTCAGTAACTTGCTCACATTTTATAACACAGTGATGGCTGAACAAAATATAAGGGTAATGGGTTTACAGAGATTCTACTGGACCTTGCTAAGGCCTTTGACAGGATACCACATGGAACTCTAATCAGTAAACTGCAACATATGTGAATGGATATAGTATCCCAGAAGAGGAAAGTTACTAGTGGTGTGCTCCAAGGATCTTTTTGGGTCCATTGCCATTGCTGTTTAATTTGTATGTAAATGATATTTGGAGAGGTCTGAATGGTGATATGCAGTTGTTTGCAGATGATGCAAAGTTGGGGAGAGCTATCAGGTGTAGAGCAGATGCTGAAGCTTTGCAAGAGGGCGCTAGTGGGTCAATAGAGGGCGCTAGTGGGTCAAGCGCTACGAACGTGTTTTGAAGAGCTCCTGATTCAGATAAGTTTTACTAGGAATAATTAAGTATACAGGGTGTTCGGGATAAATTTGACATATTTATAATTAATTATATTTTTCCGTAAGTTACATGTATTAACACACACTTCTCTTCATTTAAAAGTTTGGACCCTTCTTCATTCATATACAAGATGTCAGAAAGGATGGATAGCTGGAACCCACCTGAATCATGGAAGAGAATAACTTGTATCATGATGATTCGTGCCCGCCATCAAAATAAGGATATTACGACTGCTGCCCAATGCTCCCTGAATACAGTAAAAACAATCAGGCATGAACTAGAGACTTGCAATGATGACTACGAGGATGTAGCAAGAAGAAAGATCCCTAGCAGACGATCTGATTGCGTTCGTACAGCAGAATTCCTCGCAAATCTGCAGGAACAGGTGTTGAAGAACCCTGGCATTGGAATTCGGGCTTTGTTCGTGGAGTTGCTAACTGTAGTCAAGCCCTGGATAACAAGGGTAGCCAATGGTAGGCCGTATGTATGGCAGCAGGATTCGGCCCCTTGCCACACCTCTGGGAAAAGTCAAAAATGGTTGTCTGAAAATTTCTACGACTTCACCAGTCCAAATGTTTGGCCTCCAAACTCCCCAGACCTTAACTCCATGGATTATTTTGTATGGGGCGCAGTTGAAAAAGACACCAATCGCACTTCCAGTAATACAAAAGCCCAGTTAATGGATAAAATTAAAACAGTTTTTGCGGCCCTTCCCAGGGAGACTGTAGCATCAGCTTGTTCGAGGTTCCGAAGCAGAATTGAAGCTGTGATCGATGCTAATGGTGGTTATTTTGAGTAAATCTTGTTGATAGTATTGTAATTAATTCTGCCTGTAATGTTTTTTTGTCAATTCATTAAATTTAATAGATACAAAGAAGATTTTCTTTTTCCTTACGAAACTGTCAAATTTATCCCGAACACCCTGTATATGCGTAATTGTTTAAGAGCGGCTGTAAACGTTGTACGCTACCGATATTATTACTGTGGGTTTTTTTTCTTGCTTAAACTAAATACGAAAACGTTAATATTAGACCTAGTAACCTGCAGAGAGAGAGAAAAAAAAAAAAAAAAAAAAAAATGGCGGCGGCATTGTCATTCCCTGATTTTAATTTGGATTTCAGTCGGTTCGTTAAGTGTGAGGTCTGTTATATGTATTCCTTCGATTACATAAATGATTTGTGGATGTTTAGTATGGATGGAAGAAGGGTGTGTGCGCAATGTGACCTGAACGAGGAATTGATGAATGCGAATATGAAGTTGATGACAGAAAGTGCTAGTACCGATTGTGTCGCGAGTGCACGTTTGAAAGAGAAGGATGGTGAAAAAAAAAGACAGGCGAAAAAATTTTAAAAAATCAGGAAAAAAGAAAAAGAGCGATTTGACAACCGTAACGGATGTTAAAAGGGACGAAAGTGAGGCGGAAAGAAACGAAATTGAGAGAACGAATGAAAGTAGAAATGGCGTGGTGCAGAAATCGCAAGTAAAAAAAATCGAAAGAATGAATGATAGCGAAAAAAGAATGACTGATGCCGAAAGTTGGACGCATGTTGGAACGAAAGTACTGAACCAAAGAAAGATGAATGACAGTAAAAGTGAGAAGAATGATAGCGAAAGTTGGACGCATGTTAGTCCGAAAGTACGGAAACAAAGAAAGATATGTGAGAGTGAAAGTGAGAAGAATGATAGTGAAAGTTGGACATATGTTGGACCGAAAGTACGGAAACAAAGAAGGATGAATGAGAGGGAAAGTGAGAAGAGGGGGTCGAGAGTTAGAAAGTTAGAAAGATTTAATGATAGAGTGAATGTATTGCGAGGTTCAGAAGGTGAATTGGATTGGATGAAGCAAGAAATGAAATGGATGCGGAATGAAATTAAGAGAATTCAGGTCAAAACAATTAAAATAAATCATGATGGCATGAAAGAGTTAACAAAAGATGAGCGAGTGGCATTGTATGGCGATTCCATTATTAAAGGTGTGCAAGAGGATAAAATGCACAAGGTATGTTTTCCAGGCGGTAAAATGAGTAGAGTGATTGAGGCATTGAATATGAGGCGGGAACGAGCAAAAGAGTTAATTGTATTAATTGGTACGAATGATTTGAGAGAGAACAAAGAGCATGTCAAAATGAATGTCAGGAGACTGCTTGGAAAGATAAAGGAGAATAGTGTGACAGGAAGGGTGGTCAGTGTGTTGCCTAGGTATGATTGTGGTGAAATGAGGCAGAGAGCAAGGATTATGAATGATATTCTGGCTGAAATGTGTGAGGAGATGGGAGTACAGTTTGTTAATGTGTGGAATGAGTTTGAGGGAAGAAGTGAGCTGTATGGGAGCGATGGACTGCATTTGAGTGGTTATGGTGTGAGTCGCTTGGAGAGACTGCTGCTGGAAGGTAGAGAAGTGAATAGAGAGAATGAATCAGATCGAGAGGGGAGTGATGTGGAAGATCAGGAGAGTAAGACAGGAGAGATTGAAGGAGTGGAAATGAATGGGGAAGTGAGTGGTATGAGTATAGAAAATGAGAGAATGGGTGTGCAAGAGGAGCAGGGAAACGGTGACAGGGATATACAGCATGAGAAAGTTGGATGCTCCAAGAGGAGGTGAGAGAATGTGTAGGCAGAAAAGTAATGGGATGATCAGGGATCAAAAGGAAACAGATGGAATTGCAAAGGGTTCTAAAATGAAGAAGCAGAAAGGGAAATGGCCTCAGTCCAGCATGGAGAGATCACATCGAGTGAGTGGTATCAGTGGAACTAGCTGTAGATCCAGAAATGAGTTGTTGTGTTTGTATACCAATGCTAGAAGTATAAGAAACAAGGCGGATGAAATGGTTGCACTAATTGCGTCTGTGCACCCAGAGATTGTCGGAATAAGTGAGACATGGTTAGATGAGGACGACATCCTGACAGGAATAGAGATGGAAAGGTATGATGTGTTTTGTGAGGATAGAAGGGGTAAAAAGGGAGGGGGAGTGCTATTGATGATAGAGAAAGAGTTATGTCCATACAAGGTAGAGATGCAAGAGGGAAATGGGGCAAGTGGTTTTGAGGCAGTATGGTGTGAGATAGAGGTGAATAGAAGCAAATACTTGGTGGGATGTTGTTATAGACCTGGTAATGTGGATGGTGGTGATAGTGAAATGTATAGTCAAATAAGCCAAGCAAATAAGAAAAGGGTGATCATTATGGGTGATTTGAATTATGGCAATATAGACTGGAATGAAGAGATAGCAACTGGAAGTAAAGAAAATGAGTTTCTTGAGTTTTTGAGGGATAACTACCTCAGACAGTATGTAACAGAGGGCACAAGAGGATTAAGGGTCTTGGATTTGGTCATCTCATTGGAGGATGTAATTATCAATGAGGTATCAAATCATCCACCAATTGGTGAAAGTGACCATGAGGTGATTACTTGGGTGGTTGCCAGCAGTGCAAGGACCCCTGTTAAAAAAGGGTATATGTGGAACTACAAGGGGGGTGATTATGAAGAGCTCAGGAGACAGCTTGCAGGTGTAGCATGGAATGAGGAGTTAGCTGGAAAAGAGATCAATGCAGCTTGGGGGATTTTCAAAAAATATTTAGTGGATGCAATGTCTAAATGTATACCACGGGTGAGAAGGTTAAATAAGTTAGGTGTGAGATGGATGAATAAAGAGATTAAGCATGCAATACAGAGAAAAGGGGCATTGTGGAGGCAGCATAAGAGAAGTGGAAGTAACCAATTTCATGAGTTCTACAAAGACCAGACATGATGAGTGACTTGGTTGGTGAGAGTAGCTAAAGAGAGGTATGAACAGCAGTTAGCTAATGAAGCTAAAAAGAATCCTAGGGAGTTCTTTCGATATGTAGCCAGCAAAAGAAAGAATGATTATGGAAGGATGACATTGATTGGAGGAAATGGTATAAAGACAGCTGTTGCAGAATGT
The DNA here is from genome assembly GCF_054136105.1 of Typopeltis vanoorti. NCBI lineage: Eukaryota > Metazoa > Arthropoda > Arachnida > Uropygi > Thelyphonidae > Typopeltis > Typopeltis vanoorti. Next base: position 161,849,948 of record NC_143550.1, read on the forward strand.
GTGGTGGAGATACTTAATGAGCAGTTCATAAAGATCTTTCAATCTTGTGAATGTGATTTCATGGAGAGATTAAGAGCAGTTGATGATGGGGAGGAGAGACTGACTGTAAGTGAGCAAGAGGTGTTTGGGGAGTTGAGTAAACTAGATGTAAATAAGGCTGTGGGACTTGATAATATATCACCGCGTATTGTGAAGGAATGTGCCAGAGAGTTAAAACCTGCCTTGACATATTTTTTTAATACGAGTCTTGCACTTGGTCAAGTCCCTAAAGAGTGGAAGGAGGGCAAGATTGTGCCACTTCATAAAGGAGGTGATCGAACTCAAGCATCAAACTATAGGCCTATCTGTGTGTCAGGTGTTGTGGTTAAGTTGTTGGAGAAGCTTGTTTGAACTAGGATCCAGAGTTGGGTTGACAACAATGGTATAATCTTTGATGGACAGCATGGATTTGCTAAAGGGAGGTCGTGTTTTAGTAATCTACTTACTTATTACAATAAAGTGACTGCTTCCTTGGACAGAGGAGAAGGATACACAGTAATATACTTGGATTTTGCAAAAGCTTTTGATAGAGTACCTCATGATAAGTTGACAGTCAAACTAGAGCAGATGGGGTTGGATATTAGATTAGTGCATTGGATTGTAGACTGGCTATCTGATAGGTATCAACATGTTGTGTATGGGGGTGCAATATTCAGGAAAAGGAAAGTCACTTGTGGAGTGCCTCAGGGATCTGTTTTAGGGCCATTACTATTTAACTTGTATATTAATGATATTGGCGAAGATTTGGATGGAGATATACAGTTGTTTGCAGATGATGCAAAGTTGGGACGAACCATAAAGAGTAGTGAAGATGTTGTGGCCTTGCAAGAAGACTTGAATAAATTGAGTGATTGGGCAAGCAAATGGGGATGTGAGTTCAATGTTGCAAAATGTAAGGTTTTAAAATTTGGAAAACAAAGATGGGATGCAGAATTTATGCTTGGTGAGAATATATTGTTGGAGGTAGAGGAAATAAGAGATCTGGGGGTGATAGTGAATGGATAAGGATCTAAAATTTAGGGGACACATCGCCAAAATTGTGAAGACTACACAATGACTTCTGGGAATGATGAGGAGGACACTGACGTGTAGAAGTAGGGAGATTCTTGTTCCATTCTTGTATAAGGCTTTGATTAGGCCACACATGGACTATTGTGCCCAGATTTGGTCACCTGGTTTTCAGAAGGATGAAGAGATGTTGGAAAGGGTCCAAAGGCGACTGACTAAGGTAATTTCTGACCTCTGGAATGTCGAGTATGAGGAAAGATTGAAAAGATGTAATTTGCAGAGTCTAGTGGAGAGAAGGAAGAGGGGAGATATGATAGAGACCTACAAGTTGGTAAGGGGTTGTTATAGGATCAATGGTGGAGAAGTTCTACAGAGAATAGTGGGAGATCAGGGGAGAACCAGAGGTCGTCCCTGGAAACTGTATAAAGAGGGTGTGAGTAGGGGAGTGAGAGGCAGGTTTTTTTCGTGCAGAGTTGTGAATGATTGGAATGCCTTGCCTGAGAGTGTGGTGTCTGCAAGGAGTTTGAATGTGTTTAAGACCCGGTATGATGAGATGTGTGTGAGATAAAAGGACCTCCTAGATGAGTCTTTGACTCCATGAGGTCTTGTTTAATAATAATAATAATAATAATAATGTGGAATTATCTGGCTGGTAAGTATGACAAGCTTAGGAGTTTGATCGGCTCAGTGCCATGGCATGTAAAACTGCAAGGGCTAGATGTTGATAGTGCATGGGAGGCAGTTAGCAAGTGTTTGCATGAGGCAATAGCTGACTGTATACCTAGAGTTCGAGTAATAAATCAAGTAGGGGTTAAATGGATAAATAACACCATTAAGCTTAAGCTGCAAAAAAAGAAACTACTATGAAGGGAATTTAAGGAGAAAGGTGACTGGCAGGCACATGAACGGTATAAAGCGCAGGCCAGAAGGGTAATGAGTGTGGTAAGAAATGCAAAAACGGATTATGAAAGAACAGCCATGCAGGCTAAAGAGAATCCCAAGCATTTTTTCGATATGTTGCAAGTAAAACAAAAAATGTATATGGCAGAATGATTTTAAAGAATGCCGATGGTAGGGAGGTAACCGAATCAGTTGATATAGTTGAATTACTGAGCAAGCACTTTGCAAGAATATATCATCCAGGTGGTGACATTGCAGTAATGAATGAACCAATAGATTATATGCGAATTGTGGTGAATGAAGTGGAGATGAGTAGTCTATTACAAAACCTCAATGTCAATACATCTGTGGGATTGGATGGTATACCAGCTCGTGTTATACGTGAAGCGGCTAAAGAATTGTCGGTAGTCTTGACCATTTTGTTTAATTTGAGTCGCGGATCTGGGTTAGTTCCAAAGGGGTGGAAAGAGGGGAAAATAGTTCCACTGCATAAAGGAGGTTCCAAGACTGCTGTTGTAAATTACCGACCGATTAGCATATCAGGAATGGTTGTCAAGGTCTTGGAGAAATTAGTCAAGAGAAGAATACAGGATTGGATAGATGAAAATGGGATACTGTATGGGGGACAACATGGTTTTGTGAAGGGTAGATCATGCCTCAGTAACTTGCTCATGTTTTATAACACAGTGACGGCTGAACTGGATAAGGGTAATGGGTTTACAGTGATTCTTGCTAAGGCCTCTGCCACATACCACATGGAACTGTAATCAGTAAACTGCAGCATATGGGGAGGGATAAAGGGTTGGAGAGATGGATAGGAGAGATATCAGAGAGTGGTTTATTCAGGAGTAAAGTCTAAAAGACAGCCTGTGATTAGTTGTGTGCCGCAGGGTTCTGTTCTTGGACCACTACTGTTTAATCTGTTCATTAAAGATATAGGAAAGGATCTGAGAGGAACTGTGCATCTGTTTGCAGATGATGCAAAGTTGGGTAGAGCAATAGTGAATGCTTAAGATGTCAAAATTTTGCAAGATGATTTGGATGGTTTGGAGGACTGGACTAAGGAAAATGGATGTCAATTTAATGTGGCAAAGTGTAAGATTATGCATTTTAGGGTGAAAAGATTAGCAGTAGTATATCACATTGGTTGAACCATACTCCAGCAGATTGATGAGGCGAGTAATTTGGGAGTGTTGGTAGACAGGGAGTTAAAGTTTAGGGGGTACATCGCAAAAGTGGCTAAATCAGCTCATCAAATCACTTGGTTGATAAAAAATACTTTAACAAGCAGAGACAAACAAGTTATTGTTCCTCTGTATCAAGCCTTGATAAGACCCCATCTAGACTACTGTGCCCAGATATGGGCGCCAGGGTTTCTTCTTGATGGGGAGGAGGTGGAGAGGATCCAGAGACGAGTGACCAAGATGATAGCATAAAGTTCATAAGATGTCATAGGATCTCATTAAAGTTCAGTCTATGGAATGAACTTTATGAGAGCAGGTTGAAGATTTGTGGGTTGCAAAAATTGGTTGATAAGTGGAAAAGGGTGATATGATTGAGACATTCAAATTACTGAAGGGTTTCTATAAGATTAATCCAGAAGATATTTTTGAGAATAGGACTGGTGGTGGTAGGACTAGGGGCCATACATTAGAAGCTGGTCAAGAATGTGGTTAGCAGGGGTGTTATAGCTAGGTATTTTACTTTGATAGTGGAGAATCAGTGGAATAAGCTGCCAGTCTATTGTAGGTGCTATGACTGTGAATGAGCTCAAGGTGAGGTATGATAGATACTGTGTGAATGTTGAAGAGTTGTTCTTGACATGATGTTAGGGTCTCCCTCGATGAGTCTGTCGACTCCTTGGAGTTGCCCAAAATAATAATAATAATAATAATAATAAAGTTCCTAAGGAGTGGAAGAAGGGCAAGATTTTGCTACTTCATAAAAGAGGCATCGAACTATAGGCCTATCTGTGTGTCAGGTGCTGTGGTTAAGTTGTTGGAGAAGCTTGTGCGAACTAGGATCCAGGGTTGGGTTGACAACAATGGTATTATCTTAAATGGACAGCATGGATTTGCTAAAGGGAGGTCATGTTTTAGTAATCTACTTACTTATTACAATAAAGTGACTGCTTCCTTGGACAGAGGAGAAGGATACACAGTAATATACTTGGATTTCGCAAAGGCTTTTGATAGAGTACCTCATGATAAGTTGACAGTCAAACTAGAGCAGATGGGGTTGGATATTAGATTAGTGCATTGGATTGGAGACTGGCTATCTGATAGGCATCAACAAGTTGTGTATGGTGGAGCGATATCCAGGAAAAGGAAAGTCACTAGTGAAGTGTCTCAGGGGTCTGTTTTAGGGCCATTACTCTTTAACTGGTATATTAATGATATTGGTGAAGATTTGGATGGAGATATTCAGTTGTTTGCAGATGATGCAAAGTTGGTAAGAACCATGAAGAGTAGTGAAGATGTTGTGGCCTTACAAGAAGACTTGAATAAAATGAGTGATTTGGCATGGAAATGGGGATGTGAGTTCAATGTTGCAAAATGTAAGGTTTTAAAATTTGGAAAACAAAGATGGGATGCAAAATTTATGCTTGTTGAGGATATATTGTTGGAGGTGGAGGAAATAAGAGATCTGGGGGATGATAGTAGATAAGGATCTGAAATTTAGGGGACACATAGCCAAAATTGTGAAGACAACACAAAGGCTTCTGGGAATGATGCAAAGGACACTGACGTGTAGAAGTAGGGAGATTCTTGTTCCGTTGTATAAGGCTTTGATTAGGTCACACATGGACTATTGTGCCCAGATTTGGTCACTGGGTTTTCAGAAGGATGAAGAGATGTTGGAAAGGGTCCAAAGGCAGCTGACTAAGGTAGTTTCTGACCTCTGGAGTGACAAGTATGAGGAAAGATTGAGAAGATGTAATTTGCAGAGTCTGGTGGACAGGAGGAAGAGGGGAGATATGATAGAGACCTACAAGTTGGTAAGGGGTTGTTATAGGATCAATGCTGCAGAAGTTCTACAGAAAATAGTGGGAGATCGGGGAAGAACACCAGAGGTCATCCCTGGAAACTGTATAAAGAGGGTGTGGGTAGGGAAGTGAGAGGCAAGTTTTTTTCATGTAGAGTTGTAAATGATTGGAATGCCTTGCCTGAGAGTGTGGTGTCTGCAAGGAGTTTGAGTGTGTTTAAGACATGGTATGATGAGCTTTGTGTGTGTGATAAAAGGACCTTCCAGATGAGTCTTCGACTCCATGAGATCTTGGGGTAATAATAATAATAATAATATATAGACAGAGAGAGAGAGAGAGAGAGAGAAAACGAACATACTGCCAGTGATATATTATCATTAAGAATAAGGATATACCAACATTACATTAGTGAGATCTGATGTAGAGAGAAAGAAAAAAATCATCTAAACCTACATTATTATAGTCTTATTACAGTCTAGGATAAAGGATAAAGGAATTAAAAGTTCCACTGTAGTCCAGTAGGCTATAGCACTTTATAGAAGAGAAACTGTGGTATTCCTTATTACTTAAAGACTTGAAGTTCCTCTATTACATTCAAGAGGGATAATGTGTACAGAGAATAGTTTCACCCACTGCAAAATCTGAAGGTGAGTTAACCAGTCTCATATGAAGATGGTAGTTTTCCCTCCCAGAAACTTGGGTGTTTGGTCTGGGAAAAGAGGCAAACTAGATAGATGTATACTAACCTCATAGCCTTGGTTGTCATCATATGATCATCAAATTCCTGACATATAATTTCACAGGGTGTACAGGATCTCATGATAGTATTACATGAAAAGTTACATCATTACTAACTTCCTCTCAACAATTTCCTCCAGATTAGCCTGTTATCTGTCAACATTCCAATATTATCAGATCTTATATTTCTTTCATCTAAGGCACTTTTTTACTGTATCAATCCGTCTACATCTTTGTCTTCCTCTGGGTCTTTTTCCAGCCATCCTGGCAAAGAACACTTATTTAACTAATATTTCCTCTTCCATTCTATTTAAGTGCCCATACCACCTGAGATTATTGCTGCTAACACATTCTTGAATGCTGACAATGTCAAGTTCTTTCCTAATAGCCTCATCTTTAATATGATATTGCAATTGATGCCATCTATTCAATCCCCTAATCTTTCGCAGGACTCTCATATCTGTGACTAAAAAATCTCATATCTGTGGCCTCCAGTCTTTGATCAAAGTTTTATTTCTAACCCAGCTCTGAGATCCATAAGTTAAAATTAGTTTCAACACTGTCTTGTATATAGCTAGTTTAGTGTTTTGACTAATCTCCCTCTTATTACATATAAATTTATTCAGTTGACTTCTTACCATGCCAGCTTTGCAAATTCTGCTGTTTATTTCCAAGTTTAATTTAACATCTTTACTAAAAATTGCGCCTAAATAGCTGAAATATTTTACTTTTGTTTAGCTAATTTTATTATTATTATCCAGGCCTTCATGGAGTCAAAAGACTCATCGTGGGATTTGCTTTTTTACATTTTTTTCTGTATTGTCTAAGATCACAAGATGATTTATTTGTCAGGAACTTTCAGTATGTTTTCTTTGACTGCCTCTTTAACTTACTGAGTCTACCATGGAGTTCTGATTTTTCTATCCTTGCATATTATCTCACCATGTACCTCTCTGGCTGAATCAAAGTTTTCTTTAGGGTTCGACACTGACTCTCCAAGATTTGGTTCTGGTTTGTAATTCCAAATAACTACAATCATCCCAAAACAGAAAAAACAACCAAGGAAAATAACGACAAACACATCAGAATGCAGAGATAGAATTAACTTCCATATCGTTTCCAAAACTTTGGATTATAAGAAGCAAACTTATTTGGCCATAACAGGTCATGAGATGTAATATATAAAAGAAAATAAAGCAAAATGAGAATAGAGAGCAGCTGACTACTATTTTCTACAAATATCATGTGTTTTTTTTTTGGGGGGGGGGACATAATTTTTTTCTGGTGGCATGAAAATGCAGGTTGTGATTAATTCTGCTTTCTGTGGTGATGGTTGTTTTTTATTTTTTTAATAACTGTCTTACTAGACTAAATATATCAAAGATGGCTATTCGTAATAACCTCTGCTCATCAGCAACACCAACATTACTTTTACTGTTGCAAATAACTGTAACTTTATTGATGAGGTTGTGAGTAACTTAAATGATAGAGAAACTGTAAATGTAATTTTTCTTTCATTGACAGATTCCTTCTTTCTCCCTGGCCACTTGCCCACACATAGTAGTCTTGTGTTACAGGTTTTTCACCTCTCATGCATAAGACTGATATTAAAAAAGAAAAAAGAAATTCTTGCTTTCTTGCAAACAAACAAAAAAAAAAAAAAAAAAAAAATATATATATATATATATATATATATATATATATTACATGATTTCACAAGTCTTGTCCATTACTACAAAATATATTAGAAGAGCAGTAACTTATACACTTATAATAGATATACTGATCTTCATTCTGCAAAAGATATGAAGCATGTTTGTTTGTCAGTTTTGGATATAAATTTGAAGCCCTAATGTAAATTTATTCATAGTGTTCATCTTCAGTGATTCAAGTATACAGAATATGAATTTCAATATATAATGTGCATCATTTTACTTTATATATATATATATATATATATATATACTGATTTGAAGATTTAGGCTATTGCTTCTCAGCTTATTATAATAACTTTTAAGAGTTGCTAAAAAGCATACTATCTTTACATGTTATACCATGCTGCCCCATACAGATCAGCTACTATCATATCTGCCACCCCCCCCCCCAAAAAAAAACAGTATCTTTTATTTCACAGAATTGCTTACTAAAGAAATATGATTTAAGAAGAAATCTTACATAAGAAACAGCAGCAGAGAATTCAAGAATCCATCTAGACTTAGGTGAAATATCAGATCAATTTCATACCAATGTAGAGAGATATGTGTTGCTGCTACGATTGCCTACTCTTCTAAAATGGGTGTCTTGGAATGATACTGATCCCTCTAACATTCTCCCAGAATATAAGAAGAAATATTGAGAAATTTGATCATTTACATCACAGAAAAAAAAAAAAAAACAGAAGCAAAAAACATGCAAACAACTCTTTAATAGAACTCATTAAAAGTTGTGCATAAAATTATTTTGACATATGGGGAAAATATTGCAGGAGTAGCATTAGGAATGACAAGTAAAGAAAAAATTGGGGGAAATATATTAACCTGAGTTAAAAAGTAACAAATGCAAATTCATTTACATATATTTTAAACTGACATTGCAAAACAATAACACAACCTTAAAACTTAACATCAAAATCAATAAAAAATTAATAAATCAATGAATGTCTTTCAAAGGGGCACATAATGCATGGTATATGCTTCTTTTTCTTTCATTTTTTTTTTTTTTTTTTTTTGGAAACTAGTAGGTAATCAGTTTCCACTTTTCACTATCACCAAAATTTAGTGCATCTCCTTGGAGTGTTGACAACAAGAAGTAATGTATCCTCTTTTTAACTAGTATTCACTCACATGAGATCTGCAGGCAATTCTGCTGAGTTAAAGTGAGAAAAAGATCTAATTGCCTATTCCAAATATCAACTATGAAATGGCTGAAAAAAAAAAAGGCCTACAAAAAGTTCTTGTAAATTAGTGACTAGAGATGAATCTATAATGGTTTTTCTTCCGCAGACATCCATCATGGAAGTTACAGTACAAACAAGCATGATTGTAATGCTGTAAAAACCACCTAGATAACCTTTTTTGAAAGAGGTAGTGTTAAGCTGATGAGTATTTTCATTTTATCTGAAATGTCACTGAAGTCCCCCCCCACCAAAAAAAATCAGCAAAATTTCTCTTTTGTGAAAAATAAAAAATTTTAGAGATGGAACATCCATATGGTCCATCACCCACAGTTTTCTTAAGAAAAAATTTTATCCTTTGCAGAGATTAGCTGCATTACATTACATTTAGTCGCTTCAAGACAGATCTCTCAAAGGACATGAAGGCACACACACACGCACACAGATTAAGTCATGACATCACATCACGTGATGGGTATGCACTACTGTCACTATCCAGTAAGACAGCCGCATTCATATTCTGTCACTGCACTATCATGCCGAGCAAACACAGGCAGATGACTGTCACTCTAAGTGACTACTGGTTTTGCACCAATATGATTTAGCATTTGCTTTCTCTTTAATCAGTGATGTATATTTAAGGTGACTTTACATTTTGGTACACTGCTCATTTGCACAAAAGAGTAAACTGCATGATTTTGATCACCATTTGAAGTTGCATTTGCACCATTGCAGACTTTCTGCTGTGAGCATGGCAGACTGACTAAAATCTGTGAAACAAACATTATATTCCTCTGATCAAGAAGGTATGAGTTGTACTTGAAGATTAGGACCTAACCTGAGTTCTCCACACACTGCATCAAGTGTATATAGTATTTAAGAGAATGAATAAAGGATACATATTCATTAATGCCATTTGCTATACCATGGCATTAAGGGGAGATTAAAGTAGAGGCAAACAATTGCAACTTCTGTTTAACAAACATTTCCAACTTTTCTGCAATGTAAAAACATGCAAAAAATACCCAAAGTTGCTATGAAACTTATTTCATAATAGTTAGTAGTTTCAAAACCATCCAGAGACTTAGATTGCAGGTTGAAACCAACTCTACTAAAGGATCTGAAAGTGCAACATCAGATTCTTGTTCACACACACACATATATATATATTTTTTTGAAAACCCAAAAGTTGTAGTCATTGGGGAAGACAGTATAATGAAGACTGTTCCAAAAAGCAGAAGTGCAGGATATGAAGGTATAGGATGGGAAATTTGTTCAATCAGTTAAAAGTTTAACTGTAAATGAAAATGTTAACTGGCAGCTTCTCATTCATATATGAGTACAGGAAAGTGGAGGGATTTTAGCAACCAGTTCAGAGGAGCAGTGCCTTTGAAAAAATCTATAAAAGAGACAATGCAACAACAGAAAATCTATGGGAAAGTGGCTGGAGAGAGGTAGTGAAGGAGGAGGGGTCATCAATTAAGCGAATTTTTCACTTCTGAATCATCTAAACATAAATGCAAGAAAAGTATATTTAATATACTGTCAGATATTTCATTTTGAAAATAACAAACTATCACCAGTGGCTTAACAGAAAACAGATCATTCAATTTTGAATGATCAATTGTTTGTATTCTACCTTGTAAAAAACTGTTTTCTGTTAAGCCACTGATGATAGTTTGTTATTTCCAAACTGAAATATCTGGCAGTATATTAAATATACTTTTCTTGTGTTTACATGTAGATAATTCGTAATTCATGTCACAAGTTTCTCTCAAAAGTAGAATTTTGTTCACTTCTGTATACATGATTCCGATTTTAAGTCACTAGTTATGCAAGCAGCTCAGATGATAACCCAGTCTTATCAAAACATAAGCTGAAATCTCAAGGTCTAGCCTGCCAAGCTGAAAAGGGGATCACATATCATTTAGTTTTGAAAGCATAAGAAGAGCATCCCCATATGAACATACTCCAACAGCATGTTTTAAAAACTGAATGATGTCCTGCTGGACACATCTGCTGGACTGCTGCCAGACACAGACCTGTCCATCAGATATAAATACTGAATACTAGGATTTACCACTCGGTATTTCATCTGGAATATCTCACTATGGACTCTGAAAGAATGCAATTTCTCTAAACATTGCACTATTTTAATTATTGCTACATATTAACTTTGTGATCATTCACTGAACGTGGATGAACTGTTATCCATAAACTCCCTGTTGATATAATATTGTGTGTACAGTATATGTATGGCTAATCCAGTTAAGAGTCTTACATGCTCCTGGACTTCTTATTCAGAGGCTGAACTTCCTGAAGGCTGCTGTTTGAAACATTCTATGCTAGTGTCCAGTATTCCAACTGGACATTAGTGTAAGTAGAAAGTGGCTAATTGCATTTACAGAAGGGTCAAATAATAGCCCACAAACTGCAGCAATTACATACTGTATGTAATACCAATGCAAGTGAAAGATAGTGAAAGAGAAGGTGAAATATACTGATGACTGATGGTGAAGACAGCATGGATACAACTACAGTGAATGTATTGAGGAGAAAGAATGCTCATCCCACGCATATGCAAATTCAGAGCATGAGGGTTAAAAAACAGGATTGAAAATGCAAGCAAAGTCTCTTTTGTGATAAGTAATCTTATCATGAAAGTAGCCCCAGAAAGTAACATAAATGCAATGCTACCCACAAGTAAACAAGAAAGCCAAAAATTGAACAGAAAAAATATGGTGTCATGGTAGTGAATGAGATACAGAAGAGTTAGAGACCAATCAGAAAGAAGAGTAAGCAAAAGAAAGTGGAATAGCAGAGAGCAGAATGAGAAGAGTAGTATCAAATTTAGCACAAAAAATGTGAGAACATATGCAAGGAAAAAGACATTAGGAGTGCACTAATGAGGCTAAGGAAAAAATTAAGTCAGGAGCACAGTGAGATGGAATAGTTAGAGAAGAGACTGGCTGTTCAAAGGGAAGAAGGCAGAAAACACCAGTTGAAAGAGGAGTTGAAGATGATGATGATGATGATGATGATGACAGTACAAGGTCAGAAAGTAGGTAGTGGATGGGGTGGGAGGAGAAATTAGTGTTGTGTAGAGACTACTGTGAGGCACATTCAAATAGAACATGTGTTAAAAGTGTGTTTGGGGACATGATAGAAAGAGTGACTGATGCTGTACAAAGGAGAGGAATTGCTGAAAAATTCAACGTGTTGTTGATTGGAACAAATGAGTTGCAAAGAAGTGCAATTAATAATGAGATATGAGAGTGTTGTTAAAGCGATGAAGTGAAAGAGGGTCAGGAAATATTGCAGGCATGTTGTGTGGATTGCAAAAGTTGGCTGATAAGAGAAAAAGAAGGGATATGATAGAAACATTTATGTTACCTAAAGGGTTTTATAGGATCAATGCAGAGGAAAATGTTTCAGCCTTGGCTAGAGGATCCAGAACAAGAGCTCATCCCTGGAAACTGAATAAAGGTAAAGGTATAGTTAGGGATGTGAGGATTAGATTTCTTGCTTGGAGAGTTGTGAATGAGTGGAATGGGTTGTCAGAGTTAGATAAGAGTGCTTTGTCTGTTAATGGGTTCAAGGATAGGTATGATAGATTGTGTGGATAGTTTGGGTCTCTGCAAATGAGTTTTTGGCCTCCATGGAGATGCCCATATAATAATAGCTGGGAGAGAAGGAGAATGTGAAGCTGGATAGACTTTTGAGGAGCAAATGCATGTCAAGGCAGGGAAATGAAAATCAGACAGTGAGGCTAAGAGCATAAAAGACCAGGAAAGGCATAAGAAATGTAATAGTTGTATGAGAGATAGGACTGTAGGATTTGCTTCAATGGAAACAGTGAAGTCAAATGTCTTGTGGAATGGTAAGGTTTAAGAAATATGAGATGGAAAGGAGGACTAAGGCAAGCTGTTATGTGTATACACCAATGTGTACACATAGGAATATTAGGAATAAAGGAGCAGTGTTTGTGGTCATTTTAAAATTAGTTAGTTCTCAATTCATTGGTGTCAGTGAGACATGGTTGACTAGAATATGATGGATATAGAATTTTTCCAGAAGAGACAGAAAGGATTAAAAAAAGAGAGATGGAGGTTCAAGAAAGCAGCTTTGAGACTCTTTCAAGTGAAGTTAAAGTGAATAGGAATTTTATGTTTTTAATATGGTGTTACTGTAGACCAGGAAATGTAGAGAGGTGTAATTCTGAAATTTAGATAAATGCAACTAGTAAGTGACAATACTGGGTGATTAAACTATGGAAGCAGGAAACAACATGTGCAAGTAAAGAGAACAAGTTGTTTAGGAGGCTACACAGTGTGCTGGAAGCAACATAGTAGCAACATGAGTGTCGCTATGAAGCCATCAACTGATGAAAGCAACTGATAACTGATGAAATTATTATTATTATTATTATTTGACACCTCCAGGGAGTCCAAAGACTCATTGAGGGAAGGCACCTGCTCTACAACTCTGTCTCCACCACTCGCTGACTCCACCAACACCATCTAACACCGACCACTACCACTAGTATTTTCACAGACAATCACAAACATCCATGCCCATGGCGGGATTCGAACCTGCAACCTTTTGGCTGGAGAGCAGATTCGCTAACCACTCGGCCAGCCAGGATGGCGAAATATGAGTGCATAGTTGATCTAAAGAGATGTGAGGAAGAATAGATTAGAAGCTTATAGCATTGCCTTCTGATGTAAATAAATAACTGCAAATAAATAACTATATTTGGTTCCCAAACTTATTTGGTGTACTGCTCCCTTTTCCAAAAAAAAAATTTATTCAACCCTCCGCTGGAAACGACTTTCTAAGACCTGACCAGCTCTACCTAATACATACAAAAGAAAATTGTATGAAAATCGGATAAGCAGTTCTCAAGTTTTAAGCAAATAAACAGATAGATATAGAAACAAATTTGCATTTTATTATGCATCTAGTAGAGATTTTTGAAGTTTGGAAATAAGACACCTTGGAAATGAGATTTTAAAACTATTTGTTGAAATCAACAAAAGAAACAAACTGCATGTAAACACACACAGGACAAGTTAGAGCTGAAAATTTAATAACACTTAACATTAAGAAAACAAACATAAATTGCACACATGTAAAAATCGCACATAAAGTAGTAAATAACGATTAGTAATATTAAAAACCATCCTAATGAGAAGGATGAGCTTGGTGTGCTATTACCGATTTATTGATATTTGGCTCTATATCTGTCAGCAGCATTCTTAAATCACCGTGATCAGCTTTCTGCAGTCGGTTTCTTTTTTTAGTTAAGAGATTTGTGACCACATCGAACCCACATTCAACTAAATATGATGATGGAAATGCGAGTAAAGACTTTTTTACTACAACCCACAATCAGGATAAAGTATGGACATCTGCTTTTGCAACCAGAACTGTTGGTACCCATTTTTGAATTTTAATTTCAATTCCTCATTTGTTGTTACTTCTATCAATTCTTCTTATAACTGTCAAAATTCTGAAAACAGGTCCAAAACCCAACTGGGTATTTATTATTATTATTATTATTCAGGCCTCCATGGAATCAAAAGACTCATCATGGGAGGTCCTTTCTAAGAAACACAAGTCTATCAAGACTCGTCGGGGGAGGTCCCTCCTAGGAAACACAAAGTCTATCATACCACTCCTTAAATGCATTGACCATTCTCACTTTCACCACTCCATCATGCAATGCATTCCATGGTTCAATCACCCTGCATGCAAAGAAACCACTCCTCACCCTCTTTCTCACAATTTCCTTTCGCAACTTCCAGGAATGGTCCTTTGTCATGACGCCTTCCAGCTGTTCAACCAAGCGAAAGAACTCCCCAGTGTCAACCCTGTAACCACCTCTCAACAGTTTAAAAAAATCTCAATCATATCACCCCTCCTTTTTCTACCCACTAAACTCTGCAGTCCACACTTCCTCAGCCAATCCTCATAACTAACATTGTACAGTCCTGACACCATCTTTGTTATTCGCCTCTGTACCCTTTCCACAGTTAATTTATCCCCTTCAAATCGTGGGGACCAGATCTGAGAACAATAGTATAAGTGTGGTCGGATCAGAGTCTTATACAACAGAATGATAACCATTTTATTTCTGCAGGTCAGTGTCCTTCTCATTATTGCAGCAATCCTCTGCATTACCTTCACTACCTTTGCAATATGTCCCCTAAATTTCGGGTTTCTATCAATCATCAAACCCAGATCTCTTGTCTCTCCTACTTTCTCCAGTTTAACTCCTCCCATAGAGTATGCAGCATCCCATCGATGTGTCCCAAACCTCAAGACCTTACATTTTGCTGCATTAACCTGACACCTTCATTCATTTTCCCATCTATCTAGCTTATTCAAATCCTCTTGCAGGGTTACCACATCTGCACTATTACTAATAACCCTTCCCAGCCTCGCATCATCCGCAAACCACCAAATATCCCCTTGCAATCCACGGACAATGTCACTGATATAAAGGTTAAACAATATAGGTCCCAGTACTGAGCCCTGTGGAACCCCACTTGTAACCTTCTGCCTCTTTGATATTGCTCCACCATATATAACTCTCTGAAGAATATCTTTCAATTGTTGGTTGAAATCACAATGGAGAGCCTCCAAGTACTGACAATAGCTGAGCATATCTTCATCAAATTTTTCCACTTCCGCTGTTCATAGATCTGGAAACTTGCTGAATTCTTCTCATCCTAAGTTTCATTTGTACAGGACAAGTTTTGACACAAATGCAGAAGCTTTTGTTTTTATTAAATTCAGCTCATCTCTTTGGAGCCATAGATTTGTTTCATTAAATTTATTAAATTAGCCTCTACACAAGAATTTCATTAAATTTGTTAAACAAGTCGGTCAAATAAGCTATGTCACTTTTGAAATTAATCAAGTTGGCTCATAAATAATCATCTCTGTTTTCTAAAAATTGTAGCACTGAGTCAGAATTTATAAAATTGATTCAAACAGGCATCCTATGTTAGCCAACGAACTTCTGTATGGATAGCGAGTGATCGAATTCTTCATCATTTTCAATACAAAGTTGTCCAAACAATCTGTCATTCAATGAATTACTTTTGATTTTGTTGACTGCTGTAATTACATAATATAATGACCTGTGTAGGTGATCACTCAGGTATTTGGCAACTAAATGTTGACAATGAATCACACAGTGTACAGTGAATACATTTGGCACCATCTCTTTGAAATATGTGATAAAACAACAATAGCTCACTACCATCACTGGAGCACCATCGGTAGCAACTGACAAGATATTATCAAGTCGTATAGAGAGGTGGGTTTTTTAAATACTTGCATAATGAGTCTTCAACAACCTGGACCATTTCATCAATTCTTCGTTGCACTATATTATTGCTCAAAGGAATTTTCTTGATAATATCAGAGGCTGGTTTGTGCAGTACAGCGTATATGACCTCACTAACAGCACAGGATTAGTTCTTCACAAACATTATGCGGCTTTCCCGATTCTTCTCCCGATTTAGCAATCAGTAAGGAAATGTTGCAAGAGGCATGCAACCCATCATCATCTAGTTTAGATGCTGCTGAAAACATACCTGCCAATGTTGGTTGTTTCAAAAATTTTTCTTTAAGTGCTTGAAAATATGATAAATCCTTATCTTTTTTATTAGCATGAACTTTTGTCAAACGTTCTTCTAGTCTTGAAGGCTTCATAGATTCATTTGAAAAACTTTTTAGCAAATCAAGCACATTGATAATGTTTTGTTTGTAGGCGACTGAATAAAGGCGTATTTCAAATATTTAATATTATTATTATTATTATTCAGGCCTCCATGGAGTCAAAAGACTCATCGTGGGAGGTCCTTCCTAAGAAACACAAAGTCTATTAAGACTCATCGAGGGGAGGTCTCCCACCTAAGAAACACAAAGTCTATCTTACCACTCCTTAAACTCATTGACCATTCTCGCTCTCACCACTCCATCAGGCAATGCATTCCATGGTTCAACCACCCTCCATGCAAAGAAACCACTCCTCACCCTGTTGCTCACAGTTTCCTTTCATAACTTCCAGCGATGGCCTCTTGTCATCACTCCTTCCCGCTGTTCAACCAAGCGAAAGAACTCCCCAGTGTCAACCCTGTAACCACCTCTCAACAGTTTAAAAGTCTCAATCATATCACCTGTTTATATTTCTTCTTGGGTTTTATCTGAAAAAAAATGTAAATTTACAAAATTGCTAGAATGCAATTTCTCACATACCCAAACCAAATTATTTTTACAAGAAATGTATAAAAATACTTACATGAAACCTGCTGTTTTATTGGAATAACTATAATTTGCTTTGTGTGTAATCAGTGTAAGTAAGGTACCGACTAAGTATTGAATATGCACTACATCAAATTGCTAACTACTTGTCACACAATCAGAAACAATCTAAAACTGATTTCATATGTCTTAAATATTTATAGTATTATACAATGAACATGTCATAATATGCACATGTCCTTCCTGTCAATGAGTACTGGACTTGTAAAATCCCGATCATCTGAAAGTGCGTGCCTGACAACACTTTGCTTGTTGAGACCTGTTATTGGACTTCAACAATGATCGGCTGTAACTTGCATTTTGTATGTTTCCTTGGAAAATAAAGCAACAGCCATTACTTATGTAATACAACAGTTATATCATCAAAATTTTTGATGATAAATTTTTTTCAGCACCTAGTTTTTGTCCTTTATGTTTTCCCATTCCCCTTACCTCAATTCAATGCTCCCTTTTCTCATGAAGCCACTATTGCCCCTGGATTGTTCCAGCTCCCCCAAGGGAGACAGTACCCACTTTGGGAACCACTGATATACAGCATCATGAGAACATTTTTATACATTTTCCTAACAGAGGTTATGGATGCATGTAAATATAAACAAAACATGTTTATGACAGAAATAGTGGTGCTGTGCTGTGCTACTCTTCTCCTTTAAAGCATTAGCAAGTTTTAATGAACAATGCCATCTTGTCCATGCCCTAATTCTGATTTTCACTTTATAGATGTTCTATAACAGAATAAACAACATCCCACAGGTATTCTTTTGTGTTATTCTTTTCAAACTATGTGTTTACAATCATTCCTTTTTGATATCAAGCAGTATCATGTTGTTAGGAATAAGGACTGTACGAATGTAGGACCGAGCAATCACAATTCCATGCACCAGTGGACTTATTCCATACGACAAGAAGCAACTCATACTGCCACTTTATCAGTGAAACAACAAAATCAAGTAAAAAAATCTCATCATCATCATCAAATTCCTGCCATGTACCCTCAAAGGGTGTACAGGATATAATAGTACTACATGAAAAATTTACATCATTACTAACTTCCTATCTATAATTTTCCTCCAAATCAAGTCTGTTACTTGTCAAGACTCCAACATTATCAGATTTTATATATCTATCGTGTAAGGCACTTTTTACCATATCAATCCACCTATATCTTAGTCTTCCTCTGGGTCTTTTTCCTGCCAACCTGGCAGAGAACACTTGTTTTGCTAATCTTTCCTCGCCCATTCTGTTTAAGTGACCATATCATCTGAGATTAGTCTGCTAACGCATTTCTGGATGCTGACAATGTCAAGTTCTTTCCTAATATACTTGTTTTTAATATGATATTGCTATTGATGCCATCTGTTCACGCCTCTAATCTTTCTCAGGACTCTCATATCTGCGGTCTCTAGTCTTTGGTGTTTTACTTCTGACCCAGCTCTCAGATCCATAAGTTAAAACTGGTTTGAACACTGTCTTGTATACAGCTAAGTTAGTGTTCCGACTAATTTCTCTCTTATTCCATATGAATTTATTCAATTGACTTTCTACCATACCATCTTTAAAAATCTTCACTAGATATTTCCCATACCAAAAACATCCATCCATCTATGTGTAATGTGTTGCATTGTTCCATAGTCCAGGTTCTGTATTCCTGCCCATGCTAATTGACTGTGGGTACTTGCTGTTAACAAAGACTTCTGAACTACATCTTCCATGAAAATTCATAACATGTAGCTCTCTATGTGCCATGGACAAACTAATGGGTTTGATTATGGCTGTTCACATCTCCATCCATCTTGTAGAGTCTGGTGGCCAGATGACATAGCCAGCCTTCACAAGAGTGCTGTTCCTGTCAATATTTTAGGCCTACCTGAACATGTCTTCGGATCCCTGTCACCTGCTGACTTCCATGTCTTCAGCACATTGCTAACTCTTGATTTGGGAATGATTAAGGGCTCAGGTCATAATACATAGAAATATTTTCCTGAATGATACTTGACCTCTGCAATGTTGTTAACTCTTTCTGTGTGTTCAATGTTCAGCATATAAGGTCAAATTGAGTTCCAATGTAATTTGGTAGGCTAGTGTACATAATTAATAGTTCAGCCACTGCAATTGCAATTGCAAATATCAAGATTTAAGAGTACTACAAATTTTAACTTACCGTGAAGTTGGAGGACTCTTAGGTGGGAGACCTGTTGCAAAACGTGGAGAATCTAAAGGTGGAAGAAAAGAAGAGAATAACTTAGTTGTAGTAATATACTAAAACTATTAATCAATGCAGAAATAAAACAGAAATTATTTGCTGCAAAATTCCTAGGCCAGCCTTTTCTCTAATCTTTGATCAAGTGCTTTATTTCTAACCCACCTTTCAGATCCATAACTTAAAACTGGTTTGACCATTATCTTGTATACTGCAGGTTTGGTATTTTGGCTAATTTCTTTCTTATTCCATATAACTTTATTCAGCTGGCTACTCACCATACCAGCTTTGCTTATTATGTTGTCTATTTCCAGATATAACCTGCCATCTTCACTAAAAAACTGTGTAAATAGCTGAAATATTTTACCTGTTCTATAGGCTCTCTGTTCAGAACATAGTTGATGTGTTCAGTGTTTCTGCTTATTTTAGTTTTTTATGAAAAATGAAATCATTTTTCATAGAAAAAAAATTTTTTTCACAGATTTTTCATAAAAATCATGCCTATTTTTCTACCTATTTTCAGATGGCTTAATTGCTGATTTTCATGCCAAATATGTTACCGCTGTATTCAATTTAGTTAAAGAATCCTGGAGACTTACACTAGATGTGTTTAGAAGTACAACATCATCTGCATAAAGCAAAGAGGTAAGTTTACCATCTCCAATTCTAATATCAGACCCAATGCCACTTTCTTTCATAATGTGATTCATATAGATGATGCATAAGAGTGGAGATAACATACATCATTGTCTTGCCCCTGATTTTACATCAAACCATCTTCATATATTTTCTTCGCTTCTAATTGCTAACTTACAACTTAAATATAGACTATGCATTGCTCTGTATAATGTTCCCTTTACCCCATGTAATTGTGGTGTTTTGAAAAGCTTTTCTCTGGGCACATTTTCATATACTTTTTCCAGATCTACAAAACTTAAGTATAGATTGTCATATGACTATGATTTCTCAACTAATTGTCATAAAGTGAAAATCTGATCTCAACAATCTCCATATGGCCTGAACCCAGCTTGTTCTGCTCCAAGTTTCTCTCACTATCTTTGTCAACCTCATTGCAAGCATACTTGAAATCCTCTATAATATAACCATACAGAAATTCCTCTATAATATAACCATACAGAAATTCCTCTATAATTCTCATATTCAGCTTTATTCCCCTTTTTTTGTGGATGGGAAATATTAGAGCTCTACTCCAATCATCTGGAATTTGACTTTTTGACCAGGCACTCTGAATTATACAGTGTAGCTACTGAAAAACTTTTATACCTCCATACTTAAGCATTTCTGGTCAAATATCATCTACTCCAGCTGCCTTTCTGCATTTCAAGTTCTTGATGGTTTTTCTTACTTCAATATCAAGTATCGAAGTAGAAAAAGCCATCAAATTTTCTACTTCAATATCACGTATATCAAATTACTGATATATACTCCTCTTTGCATTCCTCTTAAAAATGTTCTAGTATGTTGGAAGATTTTTTTCACATGGTTAGACTATACATTATATATTTAGTTTAATCCTTTATCCAAGTATAAGCAAACAAAATTTGCACCTGAAACTACTGTTTAACTTCAGATGCAAACTTTGTTTGCTTATGCTTGGATAAAGGATTAAACTAAATATATAATTTATGTTATAGTATGGTTCTGTCACAACTTGTTTCATTTAACAGTGTTTCAAAGTAATTACTCCAGACATCTAGGATATTTTTACTTCAGTTTTCATGTCACATTTAGCATCTTTCTTTGATTCCTTTTACAGTACTCTTTTCTCCATTTCAAAGTTTTTCGATAGCCCCAGAACATTTTGTCACCTTATTGAGATTTATTTTTTATATTCTTACTAAACTCTTCCCATGAGTTTTGTTTAGCTACTTTAACACATAACTTAGCTCTCTAACATCTTTCTCTGTACTCTTTTAGGACATCTGCCAACTTATTTGATAGTAACTTTCGATTTGCTTTCTTCTTTTCCAGAACTGCTTCTTTAACTTCTAATGTCCACCATATAGTTCTTATTTTTCTATCCTTACTATCCTTACTAAACAAGAATCAAACCTTGGTTCTTGTTTTCAAACTTCAAATTTTCATTGATAATGTTTGTATATATACAGTTTGTAAAAGCAGCCAATGTTAATTCTATTTAAAACTTTTTTACATACTATTCTTTTCAATGTAATCTCCATTTTTATTCTGCTTAGCACTAAGAAACAGTCACTTCTGGTTTCAAGTTCTCTGTAAACAAACAAGGATATGAAAAAGAGCACACCCTGTTTTTTTCAATTCATGTATCTTTTGATACTTTATTATAAACAATATAGGAGCATGGTCTGAAAAGTTCTCAGCCTCAACCATAGATGGCAACATTATCGGCATGATTTTTTTTTCTAAGCTGGTACATCTGTCATAAGCATCCATGTGAAATTGCAGGTCATTCTATCAAGTAGTTGGTTTTATACAGCTGTCTGAAGCAAGAGTGTTGTCTGTATCCCTTGAAATGGATAAAATTCTTTGTAAAAGAAGGCTTAATGCCAAAAGAAATTCATTCGAAGTTCATAAAAGTTTGTGGGTACTCTTCTCCTTCATTTTTGACAATTAAGAAATGAGCTGCTGAGTTTAAACGTGGCAATTGGCCGTACCGGCATTGAAGATGATCCACGTGAAGGAAGTCCAAAAAGTGTAACAACACCAGAAATCATCGATCAAGTGCCTGATATGGTATTGGATGACCGGCAAGTCAAGGTGCATGAAATTGCTGAGACTACAGTCATTTCAAAAGAACGTGTAGGATATATTGCATGAAGAATTGCAAGGCTCCTTGGAAGAATAAAAGAGAATAGTGTGACAGGAATAGTAGTGAGTGTGCTCCTAGGTATGACTGTGGTGAAATGAGGCAGAGAGCAAGGATTATGAATGATATGCTGGCTGAAATGTGTGAGGAGATGGGAGTACAATTTGTTAATGTGTGGAATGAGTTTGAGGGACGAAGTGAGCTGTATGAGAGCGATGGACTGCATTTGAGTGGTTATGGTGTGAGTCGCTTGGAGAGACTGCTGCTGGAAGGTAGAGAAGTGAATAGAGAGAATGAATCAGATCGAGAGGGGAATGATGTGGAAGAGCAGGAGAGTAAGACAGGAGAGATTGAAGGAGTGGATATGAATGGGGAAGTGACTGGTATGCGCATAAAAAATGAGAGAATGGGGGTGCAAGAAGAGCAGGGAAACGGGGAGGCTCAGGGTGGACAGGGGTACACAGCGTGAGAAAGGTGGATGCTCCAAGAGGAGGTGAGAGCATGTGTAGGCAGGAAAGGAATGGGATGACCAGGGATCAAGAGAAAAACAGCTGGAATTCAAAAGGGTTCTAAAATGAAGAAGCAGAAAGGGAAATGGCCCCAGTCTAGCATGGAGAGATCGCATCGAGTGAGTGATATCAGTAGAACTAGCTGTAGATCCAGAAATGAGCTGTTGTGTTTGTATACAAATGCTAGAAGTATAAGAAACAAGGCAGATGAAATGGTTGCACTAATTGCATCTGTT
Source organism: Typopeltis vanoorti (assembly GCF_054136105.1). Lineage (NCBI taxonomy): Eukaryota > Metazoa > Arthropoda > Arachnida > Uropygi > Thelyphonidae > Typopeltis > Typopeltis vanoorti. Next base: position 161,872,600 of record NC_143550.1, read on the forward strand.
CACCCGAAGATTGTTGAAATAAGTGACACATGGTTTGAAGAGGATGACATCCTGACAGGAATAGAGATGGAAGGATAGGATGTGTTTCGTGAGGATAGAAGGGGTAAAAAGGGAGGGGAAGTGCTATTGATGATAGAGAAAGAGTTATGCCCATACAAAGTAGAGATGCAAGACAGAAATAGTGCCAGTGGCTTTGAGGCGGTATGGTGTGAGATAGAGGTGAATGGAATCAAATACTTGGTTGGATATTGTTATAGACCAGGTAATGCGGATGGTGGTGATAATGAAATGCATAATCAAATTAGCCAAGCAAATAAGAAAAGGGTGATCATTATGAATGATTTTAATTATGGCAATATAGACTGGAATGATGAGATAGCAACTGGAAGTAAAGAAAATGAGTTTCTTGAATTTTTGAGGGATAACTATCTCAGACAGTATGCAACAGAGGGCACACGAGGATTAAGGGTCTTGGATTTGGTTATCTGATCAGAGGATGTAATTATAAATGAGGTGTCAAATCATCCACCAATTGGTGAGAGTGACCATGAGGTGATTACCTGGGTGGTTGCCAGCAGTGCGAGGACCACTGTGAGAAAAGGGTATATGTGAAACTACAAGGGGGGGGGGTAATTACGAAGAGCTCAGGAGACAGCTTGCGGGTGTAGCGTGGAATGAGGAGTTAGCTGGAAAAGAGATCAATGCAGCTTGGGGGATTTTCAAAAACTATTTAGTAGATGCAATGTCTAAGAGTATTCCAGGGATGAGAAAGTTAAATAAGGTAAGTGTAAGATGGATGAATAAAGAGATTAAGCATGCGATACAGAGAAAGAGGGCATTGTAGAGGCAGCATAAGAGAAGTGGAAATAACCAATTCCATGAGGACTACAAAGACCAGGAAAGGCAGGTGACTTGGTTGGTGAGGGTAGCTAAAGAGAGGTATGAGCAGCAGTTAGCCAATGAAGCCGAAAAGAATCCTAGGGAGTTCTTTTGATATGTAGCCAGCAAAAGAAAGAATGATTATGGAAGGATGACAATGATTGGAGAAAATGGTATAAAGAGAGCTGTTGCAGAATGTATGGTGGAAATACATAATGAGTAGTTCATAAAGATCTTTCAATCTTGTGAATGTGATTTCATGGAGGAGAGACTGACTGTAAGTGAGCAAGAGGTGTTTGGGGAGTTGAGTAAACTAGATGTAAATAAGGCTGTGGGACTTGATAATATATCACCGCGTATTCTGAAGGAATGTGCCAGGGAGTTGACACCTGCCTTGACATATTTTTTTAATACGAGTCTTGCACTTGGTCAAGTTCCTAAGGAGTGGAAGGAGGGCAAGATTGTGCCACTTCATTAAGGAGGTGATCGAACTCAAGCATCAAACTATAGGGCTATCTGTGTGTCAGGTGTTGTGGTTAAGTTGTTGAAGAAGCTTGTGAGAACTAGGATCCAGAGTTGGGTTGACGACAATGGTATTGTCTTTGATGGATAGCATGGATTTCTGACCTCTGGAATGTTGAGTATGAGGAAAGATTGAATGGATGTAATTTGCAGAGTCTGGTGGAGAGGAGGAAGAGGGGAGATATGATAGAGACCTACAAGTTGGTAAGGGGTTGTTATAAGATCAATGGTGGAGAAGTTCTACAGAGAATAGTGGGAGATCAGGGGAGAACCAGAGGTCATCCCTGGAAACTGTATAAAGAGGGTGTGAGTAGAGGAGTGAGAGGCAGGTTTTTTTCATGCAGAGTTGTGAATGATTGGAATGCCTTGCCTGAGAGTGTGGTGTCTGCAAGGAGTTTGAGTGTGTTTAAGACATGGTATTATGAGATGTGTGTGTGTGTGATAAAAGGAACTGCCAGATGAGTCTTTGACTGCATGAGGTCTTGGGGTAATAATAATAATAATAATATGAAAAAACTTCGTGCAAGATGGGTGCTGCACTTGCTCACAGCAGATGAAAAACGCACTCGCATGAAAATCTCTAAAGAGTGCTTGGAATGTTTTAACAAGAATAAAACTGATTTTGTGCATCAATTTATTACTATTGATGAGACTTGGATTCACCATTACACACCAGAATCCAAACAGCAGTCAAAACAGTGGGCAGAAGCCGGTTGTTCAGCGCCAAAGAAGACAAAGTTGGTTCAATCAGTAGGAAAGGTCATCGGTGTTTTGGGATGCTAAAGGCATTTTGTTTATTAATTATCTTGAAAAGGGTAAAACAATAACTGGGGAATATTATTCCGATCTTTTAACCAGACGAGACGAAAAAATTCATGAGAAAAGACCTGGTTTGCAGAAAAAAAAAATCATCTTTAATCAGGACAAAGCACCTGCCCACAAAAATGTTTTGGCAATGGGAAAATTAAGAGATCTGCACTATGAATTGTTGGAACATCCACCCTATTCCCCAGATTTGGCTCTCTCTGACTTCTATCTCTTCCCAAAACTAAAACTCTTCCTTGTTGGTCAGCATTTTTCTTTGAGTCAAGAGGTGATTGCAGCTGCAGAGGGGTATTTCAGATCTTACTGAGAACCACTACAGGGATGGAATAATGGTGCTGGAGCATTGCTGGAATAAATGTACTAGTCTTAAGGAAGATTATGTTGAAAAATAAAAATAATTTTGAAATCGTTTTTTTTTTTCATTGTTACACTGAGAACTTTTCAGACCACTATCATATATAGAGTGTACTTGATTATCCAGTTTCTTTGATACAAACCATGGACCGCAAAGGGATTTTCAAACAAGTCTTCATTAAGGAATCTTCACTGAAGGTTTGTTTGAAAATCAAAAGAATCCATGAATAGTTTTACAAACCTAAATACTAATAATTGACACAATCCATACACTGTTTCAGAATGCGACATTGGACTGCATTTATATTTAAAAAATGTATGACATTAAGAGAAAGAAAGAAAGAAAGAACTTATATTTAAGAGTATAACGAGCATATTTAACAGTATAAGAGTATAAAAAACAAGAGTATAAAGAACAAGCTATAAAGAAAACAAAAGTGCAGTATGAGCAGAAATTGGCAAATCAGGTGAAGAAAAACCCTAGAGAGTTTTTTAGATATGTGGCAAGTAGAAGGAAGAATGATCATGGTAAGATGATGTTAATGGATGAAAATAGTAGCATGATAACTGTTGCAGAAGACATTGTTGAGATAGTCAGTGATCAATTAATAAGGGTGTTTCATCCTCATCAGAGTGGAATCATGAGAACTTAAGTGTAGAGGACATAGGAGAGGATGTCGTAATTGTGAGTGAGCAGGAGGTAGTTGAGGAAATAAATAAACTTGATGTCAATACGGCAATAGGATTTGATTACAAATTGCCACAATTCTTAAGGGAATGTTCCAGAGAATTGGCAGTAGCATTATCATGCTTGTTTAATAAGTCTTACAACAGCACAGGTTCCAAGAGAGTGGAAAGAGGATAAAATTGTTCCACTGCATAAAGGTGTTGATATGGCTGTTGATAGGTGTTGATTCAAATTATAGGCCAATCCGTATATCTGGAGTTGTGGTGAAGGTACTGGAGAGATTGGTGAGAAGTAGGATATAGAAATGGGTTGATAACAGCAGTATCCTCTGTGATTATCAGCATGGATTTGTTAAAGAGAGATCATGTTTTACTAACTTACTTATGTCCTATAACAAGGTAACAAATATCTTGGACAGAGGAGATGCATATACAGTGGAGTACTTGAATTTTGCTTCTTTGGATAACAAACTTCTGAGAGTTGGATCAGTGACTGACTGTCAGATAGGTATCAGAAAGTTGAATATATGGGGGTGCAGTATCCCGAAAGAGGAAGGTCACTAGTGGTGTACCACGGAGGCCAGTTTTGGGACTCTTGTTGTTCAATTTGTATGTTAATGATATTGGGATGGGTAACTAGTGATATGCAGCTGTTTGTAGATAATACAAAATTGGGGAGAGCAATGCAAAGTCAAGTGGATGTCATGGCCTTTAGAGGAGGACTTGGATAGATTGAATGAATGGGAAAGTAAGTGGAACTATCAGTTCAATGTTTTAAAGGGAAAGATTTTGAAATTTGGTAAGCAAAAATGGGATGCAAAGTATACACTTGGTGGAGAAACTTTAAAGGAGGTAAAGGAAATGAGAGATCTGAGAGTGGTGGTGGACAAGAACTGGAAATTCATGGGCCAAGTTGCACAAGTTGCAAAGAGACGTCACATCAGATAATGGCAATGATGCAGAGGACCCTGACATGCAGAAATATAAAGAGGTTATGATGCCATTGTATAAGGCTTTGATCAGGACTCATATGGATTATTGTGCACAGATTTGGTCACTGGATTTACATGGTGACGAGGATATGTTAAAAAAGGGTCCAGAGAAGATTCACAAAGGTGGTCAGTAGTCTTTGAAATTTGCAGTACAAGGACAGATTAAGAGAATTCAAATTGCAAAGCCTCATAAATAGAAGGAAGACGGGGGAGGGGGTATGATTGAGACTTATAAGCTAGTCAGGTGGTTGTTATCTGGTTGACATGGAAGAGATTGTTCATAAAATGTGAGAGAGGGTGGTAGAACAAGAGACCACTGCTGGAGACTGTATAAAGTGGGTGTGAGCAGAGGAGTGAGGAAAAGATTTTTGCATGGAGAGTGGTTAGTAAATGGAATGCACTGCATGAGCATGTTGTGAATGTAGATGAATCATTTTAAGGCACAGTTGGATGAGCATTGTGTGCAATAGTGTGTGTGCCTCCCACAATGAGTCTCTGACTCAATAGAGGGAGGATATTAATAATAATAATAATATTTAAGGTTAAAATTACTCTTCAATTTTCACATTGAATTATTTTAAAGAGTATAGTAACATAGATTTGCCATATACAGCCATCATAACAATGACAGACAAAAAAGTTCTGCCTTAATTAATCTAAAAATATATGGCCTAACAGATTTCTAGTAAAATAAAAAAAAATAGTAACAGTAATAATAACAAATAAGATAAATAAAAGAAAGACATTTCTTGTCTCAAGTCTTGTGGGTGGATTTATTACTTATAAATGTTTAAAAGACCTTGGGTCATAGAAAAAAAGCACAGAAAAAAACTATCCTTTTTTTAGCAATTTGATTTGTACTTAAAAAAGGAGAGGAAATTCTATTGTATGTCTGCGTGGTTAGCCTAGTGGCAATGTGCTTCGCAACCATATGTCTGGGAAAGGAGTGTCCTAGGTTCAATTCCCATCGCCAATGTGAGGAGCTTAAGGATCTCTCTCAGACATAGCCAAGTTAGCCGGTCTTGGGAATGGACAGCAGGGTTTCCCCTCCTGCAAGCAGGCAAACTGGCCCCGTGAACACATGCAGCTACAGCCATAGAAAATACCAGGAGGCATAGGGTTAGTCACCTTATCTTGGGACAGGTACAACTTAGAAGGGAGAGAAATTCTATTGTCATGGATATAAAGTTGTTTTAGAATGAAATGGATTAATTAAATGTCTGTGTCAGGATATTGTTGGACTTTGCACTGCACAGAAATCTATTAAGTAAAATTGGGTAAAATAGAGAGATAGATAATTAGCTGATGGCATGAATAAGAGTGGTTGACAGACAGATAACACAGAACAGTATGTGTTGAAGCAGGTGACTTGTATATATCACAGGTCTCTGTAGATGAACCACATCTCTTTTGATTTGTACCCAAATGATATTGGGGATTATTAGATGAGGAGATGGGAGGCTGTCCAATTGTCTGCTGATGATGCTAAACTGGAAAGAGCAGTAGTAAATAAAAGTGATGCAAATAATTGCAGGATGATTTAAACAGACTAATATTCAGGAAAAAAGAGATTAATGGATTTCCAGTTCAATGGAATGAAACATAAGTATGCACTTCAGGCAAAAAAAATATTGTAAACTGTGTATTACATCGATGTGGCTAGGGATATGGAGAGTTGGAGGGTGATAAATTCAGGGCATTTTTTTTTTAATGTGATTAACAGCCATGAAAGACTGTTGGCCTATAGTATATTAGTATGAATGGACTAACAGTTAGTCCATTCATACTAATATGAATGGACTAACTGTCCATTCATATTAACCTTGTTCTAAAAGACCAAACATGGAATTTTTTGAGCCACTTCAGAGCCCCATATAAATAAGGTAGTGGTTTCATGCTGAGCAATGAAAATCATTTCTCCTCAACTATATATTGTAAAGGTAGGCACTAATACAAAAAAAAAATTCCATAAACAATCACTTGAATGATGAAAACATACTAATATGGATAAAGAAGTTATTATCCTTCTTTATAAGGCTTTGGTATGATAATACGAAATAACGAAAGAAAAGAGTGACAGAGTTAGAATGGTGAGTCTGTTACTGCGGTATGACAGAGAGGAGTTTAGAAGGAGGGCCATAATCGCAAATGACATTATGTGCAGGTTATGCGGACGGTGTGGTGTGGAATTCGTGGACGTGTGGAATGAGTTTGATGGGCAAAAGGACTTATACAAGATGGATGGCCTGCATTTGAATGGACTTGGTGTGCGGAGACTGGAAAAAGTGTTGTTGAATGAAGTGAAAATGGATGTGCAGAACCAGGGAAACTAGAACTACCAAGGAGCGGGGGGGAGTGGATATCCAGACATCAGTGAGACAGTTGAGTGTAAAAATGTATATAATGTACCTGAGCCAGCAATAAGGACAAAAAATGGGAATGGGATATTTAGAATAACGCATCAAGATAGGGGTGGGACAAAGGGATCACTGCAATTCATGTATACTAATGCCAGGAGTATTAGGAACAAGAAGGAAGAATTTTTGGCCTTGATTGGCTCTTCCTGGCCACAGGTTATTGGCATTAGTGAAACATGGCTGACAGAAGATGATATAGTTAGTGGGATAGAATGTGTAGGTTATAGTATGTTTAGGAGGGACAGAGAGAATAAAATTGGGGGAGGGGTGTTATTGATGATAGCTGATGAACTGCAGCCAAGGAGAATTGAAGTATTGCAGGATAGTGAAAGGAGCTCATTTGAGGCTATTTGGTGTGAGATTGACACTGGCAGAATAAAATATACAGTTGGGTGCTGCTATAGACCAGGTGATGGAATAGATGGTGGAGATGGTATGCATAAACAAATTAATGAAATGAGTGGAAGGAGGGTAATTATTATGGGGGATTTCAACTATGGTAACATTGATTGGAAGGAGGAGAGGACACATGTGAGGAAGGAAATGGATTTTATTCAATTATTAAGGGTTACTATCTGAAACAGCATGTAATTGAAAATACTAGGGGTGTGAGAGTGCTTGACCTGGTAATAGTATCTGAGAATCTGACTGTAATGAATATGACCATGTTGCCACCTATTGGTGAGAGTGATCATAAGGTCTTGACCTGGGAGGTGGCTAAAGGTGTGCAATTTGTGATTAAGACAGGGTATATGTGGAATTACCGTGCTGGCAAGTATGACAAGCTTAGGAGATTGCTTGGATCAGTGCCATGGCATGTACAACTGCAAGGGCTGGACGTCGATAGAGCATGGGAAGTGGTCAAAGAGCATTTACAGGAGGTTATGGCTGATTGTATACCTAAGGTCCGAATAGTGAAACAAGGAGGGGTTAAATGGATGAATAACACCATTAAGCTTGAGCTGCAAAAAAAGAAACAACTATGGAGGGAATTTAAAGAAAGGGGTGACCTGAAGGCACACGAACGGTATAAAGTACAGGCCAGAAGGGTAACGAGTGTGGTAAAAACAGCAAAAGCCGATTATGAAAGGAAACTAGCTATGCAAGCAAAAGAGAATCCCAAACAGTTCTTTCAATGTGCTGCAAGCAAGGAAAAAACTGTACATGGCAAAATGATTTTAAGGAATAACGATGGTAAAGAGTTCACTGAACCAGTCGATATAGTGGAGTTACTGAGTGCGCACTTTGCAAAAGTATATCATCCAGGTGGTGACGTTGAAAAAATGAAGGAACCATTAGTTTATACGGGAATTGTGATGAATGAAGTGGAGGTGAATAGTCTATTACAGAACATTAATGTGAATACATCTGTGGGATTGGATGGTATACCGGCACGGGTCTTGCATGAAGCGGCTAATGAATTATCAGTGCCCTTGACCATGTTGTTTAATCTGAGTCTCGGGTCTGGCTTAGTCCCGAAGGCGTGGAAAGAGGGGAAAATAGTTTCACTACATAAAGGAGGATCCAAGACTATGTGTTGCAAATTACCGACCGATCAGCATATCAGGAGTCGTTGTCAAGGTCTTGGAGAAAGTAGTCAAGGGAAAAATACAGGAATGGATTGATGAAAATGAGATACTGTACAGAGGACAGCATGGCTTTGTGAACGGTAGATCATGCCTCAGTAACTTGCTCAAGTTTTATAACAAGGTGATGGCTGAACTGGATAAGGGAAATGAGTTTACAGTGATACTGCTGGACCTGGCAAAGGCGTTTGAGAGGATACCACATGGAATTCTAATCCGTAAACTACAACATATGGGAATGGATATAGGGTTGGTGAGATGGATAGCTGGGTGGTTGATGGAGAGATATAAAAGAGTAGTTTATTCAGGAGTAGAGTCCAAAAGACGGCCTGTGACTAGTGGTGTGCCACAGGGTTCAGTTCTTGGACCACTGCTGTTTAATCTGTTCATTAACGATATAGGGAAGGGTCTAAGTGGGATAGTTCATTTGTTCGCTGATGATGCAAAGTTGGGTAGGGCGATAGTGAACGCAGAAGATGTCAAAGTCTTGCAAGATGACTTAGATGGATTGGAGTTCTGGACTAAGGAGAATGGATGTCAATTTAATGTGACAAAATGTAAGGTTATGCATTTTGGAGTGAAAAGATTAGCAGCAGTATACCACATTGGTGGAACTGTACTCCAAGAGATTGATGAGGCCAGGGACTTGGTAGTGTCGGTGGATAGGGAGATGAAGTTTAGGTGGCACATTGCGAAAGTAGCTAAATCAGCTCATCAACTCACTTGGTTGTTGAAAAATACCTTGACAAGCAGAGAAAAGCAAGTTATTGTACCTCTGTACCGAGCCCTGATAAGACCTCATCTCCTCGGTTCCTTCTTGATGGGGAGGAGGTGGAGAGGATCCAGAGGCGAGTGACTAAGATGATAGCAGGTCTATGGAATGAACCATATGAGAACAGGTTGAAGATTTGTGGGTTGCAGAAACTAGTTGATAGGCGGAAAAGGGGAGATATGATTGAGACATTCAAATTGCTAAAAGGATTCTATAGGATTAATTCAGATGATATTTTTGAGATCAGGACTGGTGGTGGGAGAACTAGGGGACACCCATGGAAGCTGGGCAAGAGCGTGGTTAGCAGGGGTGTTAGAGCTGGGTTCTTTACTTTTAGAGTGGTAAATGAGTGGAATAAGCTGCCAGAGTCTGTTGTGGGTGCTATGACAGTGAGCGAGTTCAAGGCAAGGTATGATAGATACTGTGAGAATGTTGAACAGTTGTGTGAACATGATGTTTAGGGCCTCCCTCGATGAGTCTAAGGACTCCTGGAGTAGCCCGTAGTAATAATAATAATAATAATAATAATATCTGAATTATGGTTGAATTTAGTTGCTTGAGTGATGAGAAACTGGTGGAAAGGATTCAGAACTGAAATGACCAAGATGGTGTAAAGTCTGTGGAATGCTTTCTATAATGATAAACTGAAGGGCTAAAGGTTTTGTGGATAACGAAATTTGGTTAACAGGAAAAGAAGAAGGGATATAATAGATGCATATGTCATAGAAGGTTTTATTGGATAAATGCAGAAGGAATTTTCAATACATGACAGGAGGAGAGGGTCTAGCAATGGCACTTCTTTTGGTGCAACGGCAAAATTGTGGTCGAGGCAATGATGTTATCTTCATCAAGACTTGCTAGACTTAATGTACAACACAGAACATGGTATCTGTCGCATAGCTCCAGAAATAGCCAACAACATCAGACTTGACATTGCCAATATTCTCTCCCAGTCGCCTCCAAAAAAGCAATTTATCTTCTGGTCAACTCGCTGCTCTCAGAAAGTTATGGAACGATAAAAGTATTGTCATCACCAGAGCAGATGAGGGTAATGCCAGTCTTCCTTAATGCCATGATATATAATCAAAAAATGGATATTATTCTCCAAGATCGCACTACCTAGATCCTACCATATCACAATCCCGCAAAAACGCAAGTAAAAAATTAAAAAACGTATCTTCCTGACCTCCAGACATTACAATAAAACTCAAACCCTTTGGTTCTTACCCCCCCCCCCCGACCTATAGTGGATGCCATTGATGCTCCATGCTACAAACTGTCAAAATAGCTGGCAAATTTTCTTACCCAACTCACTGGACTTACCACATCCTATATTAAAAATTACACATTTTAAAACCTTGATTGAAAATCTAACTTTAAATAATACAGATATATTGGTAAACTTTGACATCACCTCACTGTTTACCAAGATTCCCTTAAATGACAAGTTAACACTTTTAAAAAACGTTTTTCCTTCCGATATCTTAGATCTCTTTTTCTTTGCTATCAATTCTGGTTATTTTTCTTGGGAGAAGAAAAATAAACAAAATTTACAAACAGATAGAGGGGTCTGCTATGGGTTTCCTCCCCTCTCATTCCTTCTTACCAATTTTTATATGGAAAATTTTGAAAAACGAGCCACAGACTCAGCCCCTCTCAAACCTTTCAAACCCTCTCAAACATAATTTTTGTTTTGTCTATATTTATGTTTAATCCAGATTTTATACACTCCTCCTTTATTTTATCAGAAATTCGCTGTAGATTCGTTTTTGCAGATCCTTTGCACTGCTTCGTTTTTGTAGATCCTTTCAAATAATGTTTTTAATGGTTCCAAAAGTTGTTCCTTTCCTGCTTTTAAGAATTCTGCAAGTATTTGATCAATGCCAGGTGCTTTCCTAGTTTTGAGTTTTTCTATGCTGTGTGCTATTATTTCTTTGGTAAAGATATTTGTTTCCTCTTCCATTTCAGTGGCTGGAATCATAATATCCTGGGAGCTGTTTTTATTATATAAATCTTTGAAGTATTCTTCCCATTTGGCCATTCTTTTTGTTTTGCTTTCAATTAGTTGTCCCTCTTTGTTTTTGATCATTATGATTTTTGTTGCCTGTATCTTACTAATTTGGTCTGTTTGTTTATATAATCCATGAAGGTTATTTTCTTTTGATAGCTTTTCTGCCATTTTGCATTTTTCTTCTAACCAGTTATTCTTGTCTCTTTTAACTAGTTTTCTAATTTCTCTGGTTAATCTATTATATTCATTTCTGTTATAATTCTGTTTTAGTTTCATGCTTTTCCTTTGATCGCTTAACATTTTTACTTCATCCGAGATCCAATCCTTTTTACTTTCTCTTTCTGTGTAACCTATTGTTTTTTCTGCCGAATTTAATATTATTTCCTTTAATTTGCACCAATGTTCTTTGATGTTTATATTCTGTTTTGGTATTTCCTTCAGGTTTTTATCAAGTTCTAGTTGATATTTTCTTAGAATATTATTGTCTTGTGGTTTTTTTACATTCAGTATCCTTTTGACTCCAAAAGTGCTTCCAGATTTTAACTTTATTCTTAGGTTTGCTAATACTAGCTTATGGTCAGATCTGCAGTTTAGGATACTTGGTTTCCATCTTTGGTTTACAATAATATAGTCTATCATATTCTTGGTTTGTCTGTCTAGTGATATCCACGTCCATTTTCTTTGGGGTTTTGGATGTTGGTTATTGTTAGTCTATTATTTGCGCAGAAGTTTAGCAGTCTTTTGTCATGTTCATTGCTTTCTCCATACTTAAACTTTCCAATTACTCTTGACCAGGTATCCCAGTCTTTGCCTACTTTGCATTTAAGTCCCCCATTACAATTAGGAGATATTGACTTGATGTCTGCTGTACTGCTTTTTGCAAATCTATATAGAACTTCTCAATGTCTTCTCTTGATGATGTTGAAGTTGGTGAGTATACTTGAATAATAGTTAGTGATCCGATTGATGTTTTAAATCTTGCTTTAATTATCCTAGGTCAGATAGGATTGTAGAACAATAGAGAGTTTTGAGCCTTTGGTTTTAATATAAGTGCTACTCCTTCTTGGTGTTTGTTGTCCTCCCTGCCTGAAGTTAAGATTTTGTACTTTCCATGGTGGAATTTTCCTTTTCCAGTCCATCTGGTTTCGCAGAGTCCAATCACTTCCCATCAGTAGTTGTCTAATTCATGCAGCAGTATTTCCAATCCTCCTTCCTGGTGAAGAGCTCATACATTCCATGTTCCTATGCTTGTTATATTTTTCCTATCTATTAGGTGATATTTTGTTCCAATAGAATATTTTTCTCCTTCACTATCTTGGTTTCCCTAATAGTGGGCGTGACCCTTATTTGACCGGGTGGCAGTCGAGCCAGCATGTATCTTTAGGTTGGTTAGAGTTCATTTGGTTTCAATGGTTAAGTTTTCGTCAAGTGTCAACCACCACTCCTTGACCTGAATTCAGCTGCTTTTTTAGTAGATAGTGGAAACTACAGTTTGAGAGGAAAGAGTCACCCCCTCACCCTCAAGTTGCTCTAATAGCACTGGGGGGGGGGGGAGTAAGAAGTAAGAGAGAGAGAGTAGAGGGAAAGAAGAGTAGAAGACCAGGCTCCAGATATGATATACCAAGTGTATATTGTATGAAGTAAGATCAGGTCTAGCTTGGGTATCTCGGGTTTGCCATGCCCGTACTCACCAATGTGAGCCCTGAGTTTGTATTTACTGTAAGCTTAAGCAGAGTCTTGAAAATATAATTATATTATCAGTACTTGTTAATGTTCAACATTGCTTTGTTAAGGGTAGGTCATTTCTTAGTAATTTACTGACTTTTTATAATAAAGCGACAGCTTAGTTGGATAAATAGAATGACTACACAATGATACTGCTGGATTTCAAGAAAGTACATTTGACAAGATACCACATGGATTTCTGATGACAACAGGAACAAATGCGAATGAATATGAAACTGGTGATATAGATACAAGGATAGTTGACAGACAGATACTAAATACAGTATATGGAGAAGCATAATTCAGGAGAAAGCTGGTACCTAGTGGTGTGCCACAATGCTCTGCACCTTCAGTTGTTTATTGATTATGCAAAATTAGATAACATAATAGTCAATCAAGGCAATGTAGAGAGCTTGCAAGATGATAGCCGCCATAGTGCAATTGGAACCTGGGTTCAATTCTCATTGTGATGAGGGGAAATCCTTATATGGGCTTTTTCAGTTTAAGGTGAGTTAGTCGATCTCATAAAGTGGTAGCAGGGGTTTTCTTCCTGGAAACTCGGGTTTTTCATCCCACGTACAGACAAATCGACCTTCTGAACACAATTTACAGACAAAAAATACCATTGTTGGTGATGATGAGCGATAGATGGCGCTGATGGTAGTAGTGTCATAGTTGGATAATTAAGTTGCAGTGGAGAGGGTGAGATGTATTTAGCGAAGTAGAGTAGTGTGTCCTCCCAAGATGAGTCTTTGGACTCCCTGGAGGTGTCACGTAATAATAATAATAATAATGATGATGATGATTTAAATAAGCTGACAATATGGACAAAAGATAATAGATATCAGTTTAATATCTGATTATGGTACACAGTTTGTAATCCTTTCATAAGAATGAAAGGATTACAAACTGTGTACCACAATGATGGAACTGTATCCAGAAATTGATGAAACTAGGGATATGGGATAATGGTAGACAGGAAGTTGAAGTTCGGTGGACATACTGAAAAGGTAGCAAAAGTTATTCATAGGATTACTTGGTTATTGAAGATCATGCTATCATATTTAGTTGAATATAATTCACCCTCATGTATATTGCACACCCCTGATTTTACTTGATGAAAAAAGAAATTACAAAGTTTTGCATATACCTGACACATGAAAAAAGTTTAAAACTTTAAGAAATAGATAGTGAATGTTATTATGACAGTTTCAAATATTTTCAATTCAGTTGAAGAAAGTCTGCATTCTCTCGTGTGGAATAGTTTCTGCAGACGGACACTTAGAACCTGAAATTGTAAAACAACTTTCGGTTGTGAAGATTGATGTGGCCATTATTCCTGGTGATCTTACACCTTGTCTACAGCTCTTGGATGTATTGGTCAACAAACCATTGAATGTTTGTTGACCAATCTTTAGCCAGTTGCCATACATGGAGTGGATGGCAGCCGGAAGCTACAACCTAACTCCAGCAGGGAAGAATAAGAGACCTTCATTATAACTGTTGTGTAACTGGATTTTGAGAGCTTGGGACATGATGCCAGGAATAATCAGCAACAGTTTTTTTTAAAAAAATTGGCATCACTAATGCCCTGGATTCAAACAGTTTTAATTTACAGAAGCGTTGTCACTAAAGATTCAAATATATAGTATGATCAAGGTGAGCGGCTGATGGTGTGAATACCATTAATAATTAAAATTTAAATGCATTCATTTTGTAAATAATATTATTATTATTATTATTATTATTATTATTATTAAACAAGACCTCATGGAGTCAAAGACTCATCTAGGAGGTCCTTTTATCTTACACACACATCTCATCATACCGTGTCTTAAACACATTCAAACTACTTGCAGACACCACGCTCTCAGGCAAGGCATTCCAATCACTCACAACTCTGCACGAAAAAAACCTGCCTCTCACTCCCTTACTCACACCCTCCTTATACAGTTTCCAGGGATGACCTCTGGTTCTCCCCTGATCTCCCACTATTCTCTGTAGAACTTCTCCACCATTGATCCTATAACAACCCCTTACCAACTTGTAGGTCTCTATCATATCTCCCCTCTTCCTTCTCTCCACGAGACTCTGCAAATTACATCTTTTCAATCTTTCCTCATACTCAACATTCCAGAGGTCAGAAACTACCTTAGTCAGTCGCCTTTGGACCCTTTCCAACATCTCTTCATCCTTCTGAAAACCCGGTGACCAAATCTGGGCACAATAGTCCAAGTGTGGCCTAATCAAAGCCTTATACATTGGAACAAGTATCTCCCTACTTCTACATGTCAGTGTCCTCCGCATCATTCCCAGAAGTCTTTGTGTTGTCTGTCATTTGACGATGTGTCCCCTAAATTTTAGATCCTGCAATATATTCTTCCAACAATATATTCTCACCAAGCATAAATTCTGCATCCCATCTTTGTTTTCCAAATTTTAAAACTTTACATTTTGCAACATTGAACTCACATCCCCATTTGCTTGCCCAATCACTCAATTTATTCAAGTCTTCTTGCAAGGCCACAACATCTTCACTACTCTTTATGGTTCGTCCCAACTTTGCATCATCTGCAAACAACTGAATATCTCCATCCAAATCTTCACCAATATCATTAATATATAAGTTAAATAGTAATGGCCCTAAAACAGACCCCTGAGGCACTCCACTAGTGACTTTCCTTTTCCTGGATATTGCACCCCCATACACAACTTGTTGATACCTATCAGATAGCCAGTCTCCAATCCAATGCACTAATCTAATATCCAACCCCATCTGCTCTAGTTTGACTGTCAACTTATCATGAGGTACTCTATCAAAAGCCTTTGCGAAATCCAAGTATATTACTGTGTATCCTTCTCCTCTGTCCAAGGAAGCAGTCACTTTATTGTAATAAGTAAGTAGATTACTAAAACATGACCTCCCTTTAGCAAATCCATGCTGTCCATCAAAGATTATACCATTGTTGTCAACCCAACTCTGGATCCTAGTTCTCACAAGCTTCTCCAACAACTTAACCACAACACCTGACACACAGATAGGCCTATAGTTTGATGCTTGAGTTCGATCACCTCCTTTATGAAGTGGCACAATCTTGCCCTCCTTCCACTCTTTAGGAACTTGACCGAGTGCAAGACTCGTATTAAAAAAATATGTCAAGGCAGGTGTCAACTCTCTGGCACACTCCTTCAGAATACGTGGTGATATATTATCAAGTCCCACAGCCTTATTTACATCTAGTTTACTAAACTCCCCAAACACCTCTTGCTCACTTACAGTCAGTCTCTCCTCCCCATCATCAACTGCTCTTAATTTCTCCATGAAGTCACATTCACAAGATTGAAAGATCTTTATGAATTGCTCATTAAGTATCTCCACAACACATTCTGCAACAGCTGTCTTTATACCATTTCCTCCAATCAATGTCATCCTTCCATAATCATTCTTTCTTTTGCTGGCTACATATCGAAAGAACTCCCTAGGATTCTTTTTGGCTTCATTAGCTAACTGCTGTTCATACCTCTCTTTAGCTACTCTCACCAACCAAGTCACCCTCCTTGCCTGGTCTTTGTAGACCTCATGAAATTGGTTACTTCCACTTCTCTTATGCTGTCTCCACAATGCCTTTTTTTTCTGTATTGCATGCTTAATCTCTTTATTCATCCAATTATATGAGCAATTATAAATTCCATATGAGCAATTATAAAATTGTAATGAATATTACGGATTTAATTATAACGTCAATTAAGTTTCTTTCTCAAAAATTATAGTTTCTGAATTGATGACAACACAGAATGATAAGAAAATAATATTTATTAAGTTATTTGCTGATCTTTTGCTGATATTATATCCAGCATCTTCAGATCACAAAAATAGTTTGTCACAGTATGTGAAACAACAACAATTTGGTATAAAACAGTGGGGTTAGTAGCATGCCAAGCACTTTCACTTCTACAAGGTCAGTACAAGTTATCTCATAGCTGGCTTATCAGACAGAATTTTGTTTCAAACGCTAACTACGAGTAATCGCGTATCGCCCCCACCTCTGTCTTTCATGCGTTGATGACTGTGTAACTTGAGTTCACAGTCAGTAATGTATTCAGTACAGTAAGATTTAGTGTGTCTAGTGTCACAATTATTTAAAATTATCTAAATAAAAACCTTCAATCATGCCATGGCCAGTAAAAGAAAGCTTACTAATGAAGAATTAGAAGCTTACACTAATATGAGCGATGATGAATGAAATGAATTATCTGGTTCCGATTCCGAAGATGATTATAATCCTATAGATGACTCTAGCAATGACTCAGATGATGATATATCATATATAAATATATGTAAATGTTGAAAAACCTTCAAAAAATTGTTTTATTTGCATCAATAAATACACATTTTACGCAACAATACCTCTTATAATATACTATACTTTTGCTGAAATTATTTTCCTTCTACCAAGCCCCCTGACACACTCTCCATTTTATTCACAAGCCAAGGGTCCAAATTAACGTGCTTGTACTACGGATTAACTCGTGCTTGGCATAGGAGGTCGGTAATCGACATACGAGTATATTCGTAGTTGGCTTGTGAGGCTCGTATACCAACTACGAGTATACTCATAATTGGCAGCGAACGTTTTTATGACAGCATCATAAGAATTTCCAATCGTTTATGTTAGACTTATTTTGAAAAAAAAAATTACTAGCATCTTATTAGTATCTTAAAATAAAACATAATTATAGATTAGGAAAACACTATAGAAATATATATATATATATATATATATATTGATACAAGCAATAAAACATGGTTTTATCACCTATACCAGTATATTACATCTATTAATTGCATGTGTTCTACAGCCAGTTTGTGAAATAACTGTGTCAGTGATAGACACCTGTGAACTAGTAACAAACAGACAAGGAAATTTTCTGTGATCACTGGCTCTGTGCTTTCGTAGTAATTCATGTTGGCAAAATAAACTATTTTTAGTAAGTGATACAGTGAAAAAAGTTGTGGCATATAAAATGAAATCTGATAGGTGGTATGTTAGTAACTGATAGGTCTCTCATCTACAGAAAACATGATGAGTTTACCATGACAGCATACACCTGTGAATAGACAGACACCTATGCACTTGATGTTCAAAACTTAAAGTGGTTTCCTTTCTCTAATTCCAATGATCAAGCTAGAAGAAATGCTGAAGCAACATTCATGTTATTAATATAACTAATGGAACTGCATGTGAAAAAGAGGCTATAAAAGAGATATAGGAGATAGGTGAACAGCAGATGCATGAAGAATATAAGACACAGACCAGGAGAGTGCGTAGCATGGTAAGGAAGGCGAAACTGGAATATGAGAAGAGACTGGCCCTAAGATCCAACGAAAATCCTAGGAAATTTTTTAGCTGTGGCCAGTAGGAGGAGAAATGACTGTGGAAGATTGATATTGTGAAATAAAAATGGGATAAGATTGACTGATGCAGAAGACATAGTGGAATTGTTCAATGAACACTTTATTGGAGTATTTCATCCTGGAGGAGTAAATTTTAATACTAGACGGATAGGACAGGTTCGAGGTTTAGAAGTGCAGGAGGAGAGTGTGTTCCAGATTCTGAGTACTCTGGATGTCAGTAAAGCTGTGGGACTGGATGGTATTTCACCACGAGTTTTGAGAGAATGTGCTTAAGCACTGACAGCTCCGTAGACCTGGCTTTTTCAATGAAAGTCTGGCTACTGAAAGGTGCCCAGGGAATGGAAGGAAGGTAAGATACTGCCATTGTATAAGGGTGGTAGCAGACTGGAGGTGTCTAATTATAAACCAATTTGTGTGTTATCAGCAGTTGTTAAGATCTTGTAGAATTTAGTGAGGGACCATATACAGCATTGGGCAGATGAGTAATGTTATCTGTGAGAGTCAACACGGATTTGTGAAGAGGTGCTCTTGTTTTAGCAATATGCTAGCCTTTTGTAATAAAGTTACAAGAGCAGTAGATGAGGGAAAGACATATACTGCATTTTTTTTGGATTTAGTGAAAGCATTTGACAGGGTGCTGCCACATGATAAGCTGATATTTAAGTTGCAGCACATGGGTCTCGATATCAGGTTGGTCAAATGGATTCAGGATTGGCTGTCTGATAGGTATCAGAGAGTTGTGTATTGTGGGGCAGTTTCAAGGAGGCACAGGGTTACAAGTGGGGGCCCACAGGGCTCAGTACTAGGACCTATACTGTTTAACCTTTATGTCAATGACACTGTCAGTGGATTGCAAGGGGATATTCAGTTGTTTGCAGATGATGCAAAGCTGGGAAGGGTTATTAGTAATAGTGCAGATGTGGTAGCCCTGCAAGAGGATTTGAATAAGCTAGACAGATCGGCAGATGAATGAGAGGTGTCGGTTTAATGCAGCAAAATGTAAAATGGTCTTGAGGTTTGGGACACATCGATGGGATGCTGCATACTCTATTGGAGTAGCTATACTGGACGAAGTAGGGGAGACAAGAGATCTGGGGTTGATGATTGATAGAAACCTGAAATGTAGGGGACATATTGCAAAGGTGGTGAAAGTAACACAGAGGATTGCTGCAATAATGAGAAGAATGCTGACCTGCAGAGATAAAAGAGTTATCATTCCGCTGTATAAGACTCTGATCAGACCACACTTAGACTATTGTTTCAAAGATTTGGTCCCCAGGATTGTAAGGGGATAAATTAACTGTGGAAAGGGTACAAAGGCAGATAACAAAGATGGTTTCAGGACTGTATAATGTTAGTTATGAGGATCAGCTGAGGGAATGTGGACTGCAGAGTTTGGTGGATAGAAGAAGGAGAGGTGATATGATTGAGACTTTTAAGCTGTTGAGAGGTGGTTACAGGGTTGACACCGGGGAGTTATTTCGCTTTGTTGAAGGAGTGAGGAGTGTTGACAAGGGGCCATCCCTGGAAGTTACAAAAGGAAACTGTGAGCAAGAGGGTGAGGAGTGGTTTCTTTGCATGGAGGTTGGTTGAACCATGGAATGCATTGCCTCATAGAGTGGTGAGAGCGAGAACAGTCAATGAGTTTAAGGAGTGGTATGATGGACTTTGTGTTTCCTAAGAGGGATCTCCCACGACAGTCTTTTGACTCCATGGAGGTCTGAATTTTTTTTTTTTTTTTTTTAATTATTTCTCAGATAAATTACATACATTATATGAAGGCATAACAAATACTTTCTCATACATAAAGTTTTTTTAAATAATAATAATAACAATAACTGTTTACAACATATATTATTATAATATTCATAATGATGATTATTACAGATGTTTCTTTGCAATTTTACACTCTATATATTCAGTATCAATAAATATAATCAATCTATATTGCATACTTTTGTTATAGATATTACATACCTTACATACATTTGATTACATATGATACATACATCACATACTTTGGTTTACATGTGATACATCTTGGATCAGAACTAATTTCTCTGCTTTCATCCTCGAAGCTTATATGCAAGTTTATCTGAGGATGACACCAGTTAGTTATTATTATTATTTTTTTTTTTTGCTGTGTTGGGAAGCTACGAAATCTATGATTGAGAAATTCGCACACACGCACTCAGACACGCACACGCACACATATAACTTGGAATGTCTTGATGCGTCACTGAGCTGGAAGCCTGAACGAATATATTGTGTTTCATTAAGTTTGTATGGTATTTTGGGTGCATGTTTCTTGTTCATAGTATGTCCTTAGAGTTCTTTTCAGGCTACCGTAGTTTGTAAGGTTTCTGTATTCAAAAGGTAATTTGTTTATCATGTCTGGGATGTAGAAGTTTCGCATGGCCTTTCCGTAGTGATTATTATATTTATATGTCATATAATTAGTAGTCTGAGGTCTTGTTATACGGTATGTATTTCTGACTGTCCTGTAGTTGGCATCGAAATAATGTTTTAGCAAAGCTGCATAGTGACATAAATGTTTTGCTGTCAGTATTTTGTGTTCTGACATTGCAATGTTTATAAGGTCGTGATTTTCTCTTTGTTCCCAAAAGATCAATTTTGTCATTTTGTACTGTAGCAACATTAATCTATTTAATTTGTAGGGTGCACAGAGAGCATATGTTGTTATAGAGTATCTTAGTATATTTTGGCATTATTATTGTTTTCTGTCACTTTTCTTCTGGGGGACATTGCATGAATATTGTCTTGGTGTGCAGGTTTAGAGTGGCGAAGTAATGGTCTGCTACTTTGCACTTTATGACTGATGCAGTGTAACTGTTTGGTGGTGCTCGGACGTTTATATGATCTAGACAGGAGGCAGTGATAGTATTTCCGAATATTTCTTCTCTAGGACATGATGTTATTGTTGGTATTAGATTATACATGGATAGCATATCTAGGTCTTGTACAGTGTTGTTCTGGTTTTCGTTTGCAATATTTATGTTTATGTCGCCAATTATCATTAGGTATTTGGTTGAGCATATTTCTTGGCTTGAAAGCCAGCAATTGAGTTCGTGCAAGAATTTTATCATGTTTAGGTTTGGTGGCCTGTAAATAGCATTTAGTATTATGGGATGCTGTCTATTGGTGGTATTAGTGATTTCGAGGCAAAGGATTTCAGCATGCTCAAACTGATAGGCCGTTTCTTTTGCTTTTAATTTTTGTTTGATAAATATTAATATTCCACCTCCTCTTTTTGTTTGACGGCATGATCTATGTTGTTGGAAGCTTGGAATTTGGAAAGCAGTCACTTCGTCATTAGTTATGGATACTTCTGTAAGAATCAATATATCAATAACATCAGTGTAATTCCTCAGATAAGCCTGTAACAATAACCAATGTTTTCAGATGCTTCTGATGTTAATATGCAAGATTGAGAGACCTCTCGCTTGTACTGTGTGTTGTTTCCATACATCAAGCGATTCAAAAGTACAATTATTGATGTATTCTGGTGTAATTACATCTATCTGATTGTTCACATTCATTTTTGTTGTGTTGAGATTTTCTTATTGAACTAAGTTGGAGTCTTTTGTTTCACTCTGGCTACCTGTCTATATCTTCCGAGTTTTTTATTTGTATAGACTTTGAAGTCTGTGACTTTCTCAAGAATATTTTGCCGTCTTTGATCCATAAAAATTGATACTTTTTTTCTGTTTTTTTCTTTTTTTGCTTGGTTCAAAAGATTCTGATTGAAAGGTGTTAAATACTGAAATAGAAAGATTGGCGTATTGTCTTGCGATGCATTTAAATCCTTGACTACTGGTTTTTTCAGTCTGCTGGCTTTTATGAGATTGTCTCTTGTAGCCTTGCTTGTCAGATGAACTATGACTGGTGCGGGTCGTGGCGAGCCTTGTTTTTGTTCTTCCTGGGAAACCGATTTATGGTCTGAATATCTAGGGGGATGCCAATTGCATGGCCTAACTTTAAAACTACGTCTCTGAGATTTTCTGTGGATTCAGTTTCTGGAAGACTGTTTATGACAAGGTCTTCTTTATGTTGTTGTTGGTTTAAAACTTTGTATTGTAGTTTCAGGGAATTAAATTCTTGACGGAGTTCTGATGTGCCTTTTATCAATTTGTGCTGCCTGTCAGTTAATGCGTTAATGCTGGTTTTAATGTCTTTTACCGTTTGTAAGACTTCTTCGACTTTTGAATTATTAAATTTAACAAACTCTTCATATTCGCTAATTTTTTTTTGTTATTTCTTTATTCTGTTTATGAAATAGTTCTTGGACAAGATCTACCAAGCTGGCTTTTATATTTTCTAAACCTTTTTCTAGTAATAAATTTATGGAACTCAAATTATACGACTCACCAGTATTTTGATGTCTGTTCAGTTCATCGTCCGATTCTGCCTCCGGCGTAATCAATTGTGCTATGGGTGGCGGCGTTTCTTTGTTCTCTCTACAGTTTAGGCACTTCCATTCCTCGTTTGGCAATGGATTTGCGTTGGCATGTTGTTTCTGAAAGTCCAGAACATGTAAAGTGAAGATTCCTATGGCATTTCCTGTAGGTTATATGACATCCTTCGGACAGTAATTCCTTCAGGCACTTGTTGCAATTCATGACTCACCTTTCTTCCTTTGGACAGCTGCAAAGATGGCGACGTCCTTTGTTCTATACTTGTTAGCAACCACAGTGTACGTGTCAATTTTTAGCACACTCAGATTTTGGATTCCACTTGGCCGATTTCGATGAATTATATGTCACTCTCTTCAGTGTGACAAGTAGAGTTACTTTATGACACTTTTAAATTAGAAACAGGAATTAGAACCACATTAAAACTATACAACAGGACCCACGATACAACCATGCAACCATTCGTATGCCTACACAGCGCCCTCTGTCCTTATATAATAATAATTATAACAACACAAATTGTCCATCTACCTGCCAGAATATCAGGTAATCTCACCATCTATCTGACAAGCTGTACCCTTTCTTAATCAGCTCTCCTTCCAAATACAACACAAATGTCAGCTCTCTTCTTGATAACTTAGAACATAATCTTATCCAAGTTTCCTTTTTACTCAACGTCCACTGCCCAACAATTCAGAAGTCTCATGTCCTGTGGCACTAAAATGATGATAAATGAGATGATATCAGTGATTTCTACTCCTTTATTTCATGGTCAGTTTCCCCTCTCCTGATCTAACTGAATAACAGAAATCACTTGCTGGAATGGACTCCATACTCATTCTATCCCAACCACTATCTGAGCATAGGTTCTCCAACAAGTATGCTAAAGCAGTTCAAGAAAAAAAAAATTGGTATATTTAAATGGTTCAAGAAAAAAAAACTCAGCCAACTTCTTCACTACCTGGAAACCCATCAGCTAATTAGACAATATGGATTCTTTCACTCTTGCTTCACTGCACATCTCCAAGACAACATTACTCACATTTAGACATGTGAAAAGACCTGGAAAAATTTGGTGTCCACTCTTAACTTTAATTGGACTTAATACAGGAGTTTACTTACCAAACTACTATCTTACAGTCTGCTTTCCAGACCATAAGATAGTTCGCCGTGTCACCAGTTTCCCTCTACCAATGTCAGAGAGTATTCTAGGACTTCATAGTTTCAGCCATGCTCTTTTTCCTATATGTAAATGATCTTTAATCTAACCAAAAATCATACCCATTGTTTTTGGTTATGATAATACACTGCATTCCTCTTCTTCATTTGACAAACCTTGATTGATTATCTTCTGTCAAGATGGGCTGAATATTTCATGAGTTCATCCTCTCCACTCTTCTCTTCTCTTAATAAAATCTTTCTTGAAAGATCTTGAAGACTGTTGATATTAGCAGCTTTCTTAATATTGGTGAGCCAGCTTATCCTTGGTCTGTCCGTTGTCCATTTGGTGGTATTCCGTCCCTGTAGGGCAATGTAAGATAATCTCTGTTGATTAATTCTGTTTACATGCCCATACCATTTTAATCTTTTTTTTTATTTAGTTTGTCTACTATTAGTTCTTTGTAATTTAGTTCATTCCTCACTATTTGATTGGTCTTTTTCTCAGCCCATTTAGTTTGGTTTATTTTTTGTAAGCATTTGGATTCAAACGCCTGTAACTTTATTTCTTCTTTTTTCTTTGTTATCCAACTTTCTGATCTGTAGAGGACCACAGGCAATACCATCGAGTTGTATGTTTTTAGTTGTAACTGTTTACTTATTTTATTACTATTCTAAACTTTATTTAGCTTTCCTATTACAGACCAACCTAAACCTAACTTGTTCAATATATTTATTATCAATATCAAGGTTAACTAGTTTCTTTTCTTTCCCTATTGTCATTATTTTAGTTTTAGTGAAATTTATATTCATATTATATTTATTACTAATTTGGTTTATTTTGCTGATCATGGATAAACCTTACAGTGTTCAAATTCCAAGGATCTTCCAAAGCCAATGCCTTAAAACATTTCAGCATTTCCTTGCACAAACACTGCACGTCTATAGCCACCTCAGCCTCCAAAAAAACTTAGTGTCTTTGTCTGCTCAAGATACTAGCAAAAGTAATGAAAGTAGTTTTTACCTGTACAGCTGTCAACACCTAACATAAGCACAGCGTTCTTACATTTGGGATGGTCCAAAAATTTCCTTAAAAATAAATGCTGTGCTATCTAGTATAGCATAGTAATCTGATTAACAGATGATTTCCATCTGTTAATCAGATAATATTATGTTAATGGATGTTAATTGGAGATAATACCAGACTCATTTTGATTACTTTTGCTTTTTCTATAGGAATTTTTATGATTGCTGTTGTGACAAATATATATATAATTGATAAAATAGGAAAAAAAAAAATCCTTAACCTACCCACAGTACAAAATGTACTATAGGTTTATTAATAACTTTTTGTGGGTGAACATAAAAAAAGGAGAAAAAATATCATTGATTGCTGGTTAACATCGACACACAGCTCAGCTTCAAACATAGTGAACCAACTCCTCATTTTCCTTTTTCTTTCCATCTGCCTCTGTTCTTTGGAACAACTTTCCCTGCACTGTTTTACCAAAAGACTACAACCTCCAACTTTTTCAAGGAAACTAATTGGTTTATTCTTTACTACTTACCCATAGTAAATTGTTGGTTCAATCTCTTGTTTGTAGGGATAATATTAAAAGGATTCTTTGAATCTGCTCTCATAAATAGGTCTATCTACTCTGAAGAGAGATATTATTCCAGTCCATTTCATGACCTTCAACCACAACACACACAGTGAGATCTCAATATTGATTCATTTGTGTTGGATGTCATTAAAATTTTAATCTACTCAGACTTCTAACAATCGGCTTGTCACCTATGTAGCTGATTTTGTAATTTCTCACTCATCAAAGGTTGAGAATCTTTCATTGGTAAGATTTCTATTAAAAAAGTTGTGAAATAAAATACAAGAACAGTTAAAACAAATTTCAAAAGTTTTAAGCAGCATATTTTAAAAATAGAAAGATCCTCTATTATGAAAGCATTAACATAGATACTTTCAGTGAGCAGCAATTTACCTTGATTGACATAAGGAGTTGCTGTAAGAACAGGAAATGCTGGAGTAATAGGTCTTTCACTATCTCTAGGACTAGCAGGGGGACTACTACTCAATGATGGCGTCCAAGCAATGTTGCCATCTGGTATGCCAGGCTGAACATACAGATCAAACAATTAAAAATTAATTGGATGTATTAACTTTCATGATGATTATTCTTAAAAATTAAGTCATCTTTTATATGTCATATTCTGTATTATCAGAATTCTAATATTAATAAGAGTTCAACATAATTCTGTATCCACTAATATGATTATGTTATTTTTATTGTAGGTACATTGAGTCAAATTATGAAAAGAATAATAAAGAAAGTGAAAAAAGAAATGAGTTATAGATTGTGGCATTGTTTTTATGAATTAATATCAATAAAAGTGGCTTAGTTGAAATCTTTAAATTTATGAAAGATAAATTTATTACTAATACAAAGTGATCTTTCTCACCCTATATCATTATTCCTAAAAAGGAAATTGTAGCATTAAGAGAGCATATTCACTCAAAAATTGTTGGAATACATGAGACATGGTTAGATGAGGATGACATTCTGACAGGAATAGAGATGGATGGATGGATGTGATGTTTTTCATGAGGATAGGCAAGATAGAAGGGTGAAGATGGGGAGAGAGTGATGTTGATGGTAGCAGAGGAGTTATCTCTAACTCTAAGGTGGAGATGAAAGAAGGGAATAATGGCAGTGGATTTTAGGCTGTATGGTGAGGTCAAGGTGAACAGAATGAAGTATCTAGGATTTGGATTTGGGTGTTGCTATAGACTTGATAATGTGGGGGCAGCGAGAAGGAAATCTATAAGCAAAGCAGTCTAGCTACTAAGACAAGAGTAATCATTATGGATGATTTTAATTATCGTAATACAGACTGGAATGAAGAGATAGTATCTGGGAACAAAGATAATGAATTTCTTGAGTTTGTGAGAGACAACTACCTTAGCCAGTATGTAACAGAGGGTACACAAGGATCAAGGGTCTTAGATTTGATTATCTCATCAGAGGATGTTATAGTAAATGAGGTACTGAATCTCCCTCCAGACTACAATGAGCTGATTACTTGGGTGGTGGTGATGAATCATATGAGGACTTCTGCAAGAAAGAGATATACTGTACGTAGAACTATAAGGCTAGTGATTATGACAAGCTCAGGAGACAGCTTGCAGCTATATTATGAAATGAAAAATTGGAAGGAAAGGTGATTAATGGTGCTTAGGACCTGTTCAGGAACTATCTGGAAGACGTGACATCTGAATGCATTACAAAGGTCAAGAGGTTGAATAAGGTAAGTGTGAAATGGATGAATGAAGAGATCAAGCATGCAATTTGGAAGAAGAGGGCATTATGCAGATAGCATAAGATGAGTGATGCTAATAGTCATAATTGCATGAGGAGTACAAAGAGTAAGCAAGAGAGGTAATTCACATGGTAAGGCAAGCAAAAGCGCAGTATGAGCAGTAGTTAGCTAATGAGGCCAAAAGGAATCCAAGGGAGTTTTATTTTTCAATACATAGTCAGTAGAAGAAAGAATGATTATAGAAGGATGATACTGGCTGGAGAGAATGGTGGAATGAAACCACTGAGGAGGATATAGTAGAGATGATAAATGAGCAATTCATAAAGGTATTTCATCCTCATCAAAGTAACATCATGCAGAAATTGAGAGCAGTGGGAAGGAAGGAAGGAGGAGCCACTGATGATGAGTGAACAGGAGGTATATGAAGAATTGAGTAAACTGGATGTTAATAAGGCCATAGGACGTGATGGTATATCAATAAAAAGAGAAATGGAGTGAAGTACTACCAGCAAAGCAATGGATAAGATTTGAGGTCAGTGAGAGAAAGTCATTTATGTACAGTAGGAAAAGTGTGGATGAAAGTACAGAGCTCTTGTGGGAAAAAATGGGTGGAAAAACTGAAAAAGAGGAATCCACCTACCATAACGCACAGCAAGCAACTAGAAAGGAAGCTGACATTGTAGGCAGACCAATAAGACAGAAGTTTGCTGAGTAAATCTCTGTGACAAACCTGATCAAATGCTCTATAAAAATATCGAGAGCAACCAGGTGAGTTTCTCTGAGTCTTTCCATGAATCATGTCCAAAGAGTGGATGTGAATTGAAAGTAGTAATATTCACACTCACAATCACTAACTCATTAATTAGCTGAGAGGCTTTCAGGACGTAATTGGCTGTTAATGGCCTTCTCCAAGATTTTTGAAAGAACTGAAGTGGAAGCAACTGGATGATAGTTTGTTGGCTAAGACTAACTTTTATCACCTTTTTTTCTTTTTTTTTTTTTGAAAATTATTATTCTTATTATTATTTAGGCCTCCAAGAAGTCAAAAGACTCATCGTGAGAGGTCCTTCCTAGGAAACACAAGTCTATCAAGACTCATCGTGCGAGGTCCCTCCTAGGAAACAAAGTCTATTAAGACTCATCATGGGAGGTCCCTCCTAGGAAACACAGTCTATCATACCACTCCTTAAACTCATTGACCATTCTCACTCTCACCACTCTATCAGGTAATGCATTCCAAGGTTCAACCACCCTCCATGTGAAGAAACTACTCCTCACCCTCTTGCTCACAGTTTCCTTTTGTAACTTCCAGGGATGGCCCCTTGTCATCACTCCTTCCCGCTGTTCAGCCAAGTGAAACAACTCTCCAGTGTCAACTCTGTAACTGCCTCTCAACAGTTTAAAAGTCACAATCTTATCACCTTCTTCTTCTATCTTCTACACTCCTTCTTCTATCCACCAAACTCTGCAGTCCACATTCCCTCAGCCAATCCTCATAACAAATATTGTACAGTCCTGAAACCATCTTATCCGCTTATGTACCCTTTCCACAGTTAAATCACCCCCTTACAATCCTGGGGACCAAATCTGAGAACAACAGTCTAAGTGTGGTCTGATCATGGTCTTATACAATGGAATGATAACTCTTTTATCTCTGCAGGTCAGCATCCTTCTCATTATTGCAGCAATCCTCTGTGTTACTTTCACCACCTTTGCAATATGTCCCCTAAATTTCAGGTTTCTATCAATCATCAACCCCAGATCTCTTGTCTCCCCTACTTCTTCCAGTATAGCTACTCCAATAGAGTATGCAGCATCCCATCAATGTGTCCCAAACCTCAAGACCTTACATTTTGCAGCATTAAACCGATACCCACACGAATGGGGGTATCGGTTTAATACCATCTGTCTAGCTTATTCAAATCCTCTTGCAGGGCTACCACATCTGCACTATTACATAACCCTTCCCAGCTTCGCATCATCTACAAACAACTGAATATCCCCTTACTGACACTGACAATGTCATTGATATAAAGGTTAAACAGTATAGGTCCCAGTACTGAGCCCTGTGGGACCCCACTTGTAACCCTGTGCCTCCTTGAAACTGCCCCACAATACACAACTCTCTGACACCTATCAGACAGCAAATCCTGAATCCAGGTTAACCAACCTGACATCCAGACCAATTTGCTGCAACTTAAATATCAGCTTATTATATGGCACCCTGTCAAATGCCTTCGCTAAATTCAAGAAAATGGCAGTATATGCCTTTCCCTCATCTACTGGGCACCTTTCCCGTAGCCAGACTTTCATTGAAAAGTCAGGTCAACGGAGCTGTAAGTTCTTGAACACATTCTCTCAAAACTTGTGGTGAAATACCATCCAGTCCCAAAGCTTTAGTGACATCCAGAGTACTCAGAATCTGGAACACACTCTCCTCCTGCACTTCTAAACCTCGAACCTGCCCTATCCCTCTAGTATTAAAATTTACTCCTCCAGGATGAAATACTCCAATAAAGTGTTCATTGAACAATTCCACTATGTCCTCTGCATCAGTCACTCTATTCCTGTTTTTATCCCACAATGTCAATCTTCCACAGTCATTTCTCCTCCTACTGGCCACATAGCTAAAAAATTCCCTAGGATTTTCTTTGGATCTTAGGGCCAATCTCTTCTCATATTCCAGTTTCGCCTTCCTTATCATACTAATCACTCTTCTGGCCTGTGTCTCATATTCTTCATGCATCTGCTGTTCACCTGTTTCCTTATATCTCTTCCATAGCCTCTTTTTCACATGCAGTTCCTGTTTAATATTGTTTGTCATCCACTTTACACCAAATTGTGTCCTCTTCTTCACTTGTGGAATACATCTTACTATTGTTGCTAACAAATAGTCCTTCACAATTTCCCTAGAACTAATGATATCCCAGCCTTCCAATTCCTCCCTCCATGAAACTTCCCCAAGTTGATGTCTAAGACTATTATAATCCCCTGCCTTATAATTCCACATATGTTCCCATCTCTTTGATACTCCTGCATGTCTATTCATCTTCCAAGTCAAAACCACATGGTCACTCTCTCCAGCTGGTGGGAGAAATGTCATCTCAGTTATTATCAACTGTTCTGATGCTATGACCAAATCCAAAACTCTTGACCCTCTTGTGCCCTGTATTACATGTTGCCTAAGACATTTTTCTCTCAAGAATTCTAGAAATTCCATTCCCTTATTGCTGCATGCATCTTCCTCTCTGCAATTTATACTGCTGTAGTTAAAATCTCCCATAAGAATCATTCTTCTTGCACTGGCCAAGCTCAACTGTCTAAACATCTCCTGGTCCCCACCCTCTGTGCTCCTTGGAAAAGATTGACCATTGGCTTGTTTCCTTCCTATGGGAGAGAAGATGAAAGTAAAATCCATCTATCATGACATGATCCATGAAAAGGTTTGGAACTAGCAACCAGAAAGGAAGCTGACAACTTGCAAATGAAAGAAAGCAGACTGTAAAATTGCAGTTTGTTGAGCAGGCATCTGTGCCTGATATGATAAATATGTTCTAGAAATATCTTCTGTTATTATCTAATTCTTTCCTAGAAGTAGAAGATCGTTTGAAGATCAATGGTTGAGAGAGAGAGAGACAAAATTTGCATTGCTAGTCACTAATCAGCTGGTGGGCTTCCAAGTTGTTGAGAGCAATTGGAAGATGGTGTTGATTTTTTTTTTTTTTTTTTTTTTTTTGAATGGACTGAATATAGGCTTGTTTCTATGCCAGTTGAGCAGGAAAGATTAAACAAGTGGTACAGCAAAAAAAAAATACTTTAGTGCATTCTGTATGGACCACTGCATGTTGCCCCAAATGAATATAGAATTATATATCAGACATAATTCAACAATAAATTTTCTTTTTAATTCCAAATAGTTTCATTTTTAACTTAACATAAAATAACAAAAAACAAAGATCTAAAATAAATAAATTCAACTTTCTATCTGTTCTCAAGTTGCACAGGATTATTATTATACATTTATCTCTGTGGAGCCAAGAGACTCATCAAGGGAGGCCCACACAAACCATTATTCACATAATAACTATCATACCTCACTTTAAAGCTTATGGTGTAACTAACACCAAGAGGGGGAAAATACATTTATTAAACTCACTAATATTTTGCTGGTTTTCTACCCAGCATCATCAGAGCACAATGAAACTGTGACAGGTACACAGCACTAAACAAAGTAATTGTAGATATAATTTAAATTGTAGATGACACCTAATGTCCTTATGTTGCACTCTCTATGGGCAAGATAACTGCAAAGTTAATTCAGAGAAGTTCAGCTATTAGGTCATAAAATGATAGTCTCCAGATAAATTAATGCAAATCTTGGGTAAATTAATGCAACCATACCTGTTGAGGTTACAAGAGTGCTGAATAGCTGATGCTGGTTCTAAGAATAGCCTCCCATACATGTAATGACTTCTAGAGGGCACCACATAAGGACATTAGGTGTCAGTGACAATTTAAACTGTTTCTACAATTACTTGGTTTAGTGCTGTATGCCTGTCATAGTTTCATTGTGCTCTGATGATGCCGGGTGGAAAACCAGCAAAATATTAGTGAGTTTAATAAATGTATTTTTTACCTCTTGGTGTTAGTACTTTTTACTATTAAGCTTTATTATGGATAACAAACATCTAAGCCTTTCTGCACAAATACCCCTTCCTTAAACTTATTCACCATTTGAGCACTCACACCTACTCTGGCAATCTATTCCACTCATTCATCACTCTCTAAGCAAAGAACCAAGTCTGCACATCCTTACCACACTCTTTCTCAACTTCCAGGGATGATCCCTTGTTCTACTCCCCTGCTCCTCATGTATTGAAAAATTTCTTTTGTGTCACTCCTATAGAATTCCTATAGTAACTTATCATGTCTTCTCTCCTCTGCCTGCCAACTAAACTCTGCAACCCACACATCTTCAATCTATCCTCATAAGGAACATTCTGCAGACCTGTCATCAGCTTAATCACTCATCTGTGAATTCTCTCCACCACCTTCTGATCTCCAAGAAACCCAGGTAACCAAATCTATGCACATTGGTCAAGATTTGGGACATTTCTTGTCCCAAATCTTTCAAATCTCTCCCCACCATCGCTTTGAAATCCCTAGCCTCATCAATTACCTGCAATCCAGTATCATCAATATAATATTGGTCCTTTGCCTGTGTTGCCAATTTATTTAAATGATCCTGAAGGATATCTACATCATCTTTATTAACTATTGCTCTCCCCAATTCTGCATCATCAGCAAACAACTGAATTTCCCCTCCTTTTTAATCTTTCACTATATTATTAATATACAAATTAAAGAGTAATAGGAGGATAAGATTATATATATATATATATATATATATATGTATGTATGTATACCTAGTCTAACAATAAATACTGTTACAACTTGAACAGTGCATAAACCTTTAATCTATCAGTAAATCATTTACAGCTTTTAGCACATACAAATTTCAGCACATGTATAATGTGCATATAGCAGCACTCAATGTTTGAAATGTCCCTGTTTTGTCTTCATGCATGTCCAAAGTCTGTGAGACCACATACTAATGGCAGCATGCATAACATCCAACGGAAATGCTGCCACTGATTGCTCCAAATCCAACTTCAGGCTGGCAATACTTATGTGTCGTTTCTTGCAGGCTACTCTCAAGCTCCAACCACAATTTGAAGTCCAATGGATTCAGATCGGGACTTCCAGATGGCCAATCAAATGGTGACATATGGTCATATTCGCCTCCAATCACTGTTGTGGGGTCCTCACCTTGTGTGCAGGGACTGAGTCCTGTTAGAAGGTCCACTGCCTACAGTGAATCAAGGTGCTGTTCAGGGAACCATACCACAGGTATCAAAGTGGTGTCTTGATACACTTTGGCGAAGGTTTTGACTCTTTTCTTGCAGAAATGCCACTTCGATACCCCCCCCCCAATACGTCACCCCCCCCCCACCAAACCATCAATGACATGAGGTGATGACCTCTCTGAATCCTAGATGCTAAGGCATGTGCTGTGCGACCATCTCCAGGGCATATATCCAATCATTTTGGTGGTTAAATGACTCTTCAATGGTCAAAATCTTCTCATCTATGAAGAGAATATCTCAGTGTCTGTTTGCGTACCAACAGAGAAGTGCCTTTGATTTCATTGCCCTCTGCCAAATAAGTTACAGTATTAGGAAGTGTCTAGTAACACGACAATAGGCTCTCACCTCCAGATCATCAGTCAGTACATGTGACATCATTCTCTGTGAAAACATTCAACTCTCACAACATCACTTTCTACGTTCTCACAGGATTATGGTGGTGTGACTTCACAGCCCTCACAAGCTGCTGCATCCTAATGCAATGTGGTCAACCTGTTCTTTGGTGGTCAGATAATGATACAGACTTGTTCTGTATCATTAAAATGGTTAATAGTCCAATATACAAACATCCTACTTATCCCAAGTGTTTTTATCATGTTGAAAATAACAGGTGGCTGCATTCCAACCTTGTGAAGCGCTGTTACAGCTGCATGGTTCTCATAATCTCCCCAATGCATGTTAACCCATACAGTTAGACAACTCTCTCTCTCTCTCTCTCTCCGCCTTTCTCTCTTTACTGATAAACATACAAATGTTGGCTGCGAACAGCTCCACTAACTGTGTGAACACAGTTAGTGGAGCTGTAGTAACTAAACACTGAAGGTTAAAAGACTATGAACAACATAGACAGTCTCTATACATAATTAGCATGAAAACGTTGTAGTTATATTTAAAGCTGTTCTTTCGTTTGTTGCATTGTTGGGAGAGTGTGTGCTTGCAATGCACTCTCCCAACAAAAGAACAGCTTTAAATACAACTACGTTTTCATGCTAATTATGTATAGAGACTGTCTATGTTGTTCATAGTCTTTTAACCTTCAGTGTTTAGAGTTTTTTCTTTTTTTCTTTCTTTTATAATGTCACCTGATGAAGGCTGTTACAGGCCGAAACTAGCAGTGTTTTTATATTAAAACCTTTTTACTTAAATCTCGGTTCTAGTCATTCAGTTCTTCATAAAAATATGTATGTTAACCGAGTTAATGATCATTCTTTCTTCATATTATATATATATATATATATATATCAATGTATAAACCTTACCACCTGATGGAAATATATATATATAAGTTATCCATCCTAATTAACCCTATTAACTCAACTCATTAAACTATTAAGAGACTGAGCCTTTGAACATCTTTCTAACCAAATATCTTTAATTTGCAAAAAATAAATACATATATCATCAAAATCATTAGACTATAACTATGTAAGTGCCAATATACACTTCAGGTCACAACAAGAACATCATCAAACTCACTTTTCCCAAAACTGTTTTTCAATTATTATTATTATTACAGACACCACCATGGAGTTGGAAGACTCATCTGACTCATCTTCCAGTCATTCGTCACTCTCCAAGCAAAAATAGTCTCATATCCCTAGGAGTGAACTAGGGGGTCACTTGCAGAAGTTGTGTAAGAGTGATCCCTAGTTCTCTCCTTACTTGCTTGTCATGCATTAAAAAATTTCCTTCTGCTAATGATATAAATCCCTTTAGTAACATAAGTTTCTATTATGTCTCCTCTTTTCTGCCTGTTCACTAAACTTTGCAATCCACACACCTTCAATCTATCCTCACAGGGAAAAGTCCTTAGACTTGTCACAAGTTTGATCACTCATCTCTAGATCCGCTTCATCTCTTCCTTATTTCCAAGAAACCCAGGTGACCAAATCTATACACAGTACTGAAGATGTGGAAATATCAAAGAGACATAGGGAGGTT
This sequence comes from Typopeltis vanoorti, assembly GCF_054136105.1. Classification (NCBI taxonomy): domain Eukaryota; kingdom Metazoa; phylum Arthropoda; class Arachnida; order Uropygi; family Thelyphonidae; genus Typopeltis; species Typopeltis vanoorti. Next base: position 161,907,578 of record NC_143550.1, read on the forward strand.
ATTATCAAAGAGAGATATTGAACTATTCTGCCAACTTTTGCAATGTACCCTCTGAACTTCAACTCTCTGACAACCACCACTAGCCCCAAATCCCTAGTCTCATTAATTTCTTGCATTCCAGTACCATCAACATACACACAATATGTAATCTTTTCATCCAGAAGTGCATAACTTTATATTTCACCACATTAAACTGATAACTATTATCCTTGGCCCATACTGCCAATTTATTCAAATCATTCTGCAAGATCTCTGCATCATCATTATTAACTATATTACATAACCTTTATTATATAATCTATTATAATCTATATAATATATCAATATAAGCTAATGATTATATCATAATTTTCTTATATAAGCTAACAGTTTCTATATATTTCAAACAAAAATCTAGAATTTCAGTTTCTTGTTTTTGGGAAAATTTGGAGAAAAGAGCAAAGCGAATAATAATGGCAAATATCTGTTGGATTTCTGCTCAGGACATGGACTGGTTATTACTAACACCATGTTCCAACATAAAAATGTGCACAAATTCACATGGAGAGAAGAGGCTAGGAATAAGAAAAGTCTCATTGACTATGTTATTGTTGATAGTGATGTTTTCTCCCTAGTGCAGGACACCAGAGTGTACAGAGGATTTGAAATTGGAAGTGATCACTATTTAGTCTTGAGCAGGATAAAATTGAATTTCATATTGAAAAGAAGAACATGTAAGAAAGTTTTAAAGCGAATAAAAGTTGAGCAGCTCTCAGATGTGAACTGTCGACTAAAATACACAAAGATTATTGAAGAAAAAATGAAAGAGTTTGAGAACAGGAATCAAACCTTGGAGATTCAGTGGCAAACTCTGAAGAAAACATTGATTGATTCTGCCAGAGAGGCATGTGGTGAGGTTATCTGTAAGGATAAAAAAATCAGAACTCCCTGGTGGACATAGGAAGTTAAAGAGGCAGTGAAGGATAAGAAGAAAGCATACCAAAAGTTCCTGTCAAATAAGTCAGCTTGTGCTCTTAGAGAATATAGAGACAAATGCAAGAATGCTAAACACTGTGTAAAACTAGCTAAACAAAAGTCATGGGAGGATTTTGGCAAGAATATAGAAAATAAATATCAAGAAGGTGGCAAAATATTCTGGAGGTTGTTGAAGAAGCTTAAGAATGGAGGAAAGAGTGCTGTAAAAGGAATTAGAGATGATAAAGGTGACATGAAAACGGGAGAAAAAGATATCCTTGAAGTATGGAGTAATTACTTTGAAAAACTGCTAAATGAAACAAGCAGTGATGACAGCATAGTGGTAAAAAACACTGACCAGGCATGCAGTCAGAAATACATATCCCTACTAGAAGTAGAAAAAGCCATCAAAGGCTTGAAATGTGGAAAGGCAGCAGGAGTAGATGATATTCGACCAGAAATGCTGAAGTATGGCGGTATAAGAGTCTTACAGTGGCTGCACTGCATAGTTCAGAAAGCCTGGACAGAGGGACGAATTCCCGATGACTGGAGTAGAGTTCTCATAGTACCCATATATAAAAAGGGAAATAAAACTGCATGTGAGAATTACAGAGGTATTTCCCTACTGAGTGTTCCTGGCAAGATCTATGCAAGTATACTTGAGAAACGGTTGAGAAGAATTGTGGAAGAAAAGCTTGGTGAAGAACAAGCTGGATTCAGGCCAAATAGAGGCTGTCAGGATCAGATCTTCACTTTATGACAAATAGTCGAGAAAGCATGGGAATATAACAAAGATCTGTATTTAAGTTTTGTCGATCTGGAAAAGGCATATGACAAGGTGCCAAGAGAGAAGCTATTCAATACGCTGCAGTTATATGGTGTCAATGGGGCATTATATCAAGCAATACTTAGTCTTTATTCGAGTTGTAAGTCAGCAGTTAGAATTGAAGGAAGTACAGGAAGATGGTTTAATGTTAAATCTGGTGTGAGACAAGGATGTACATTATCCCCTCTGTTATTCATTATCTATATGGATCACATTATGAAGGAAAGTGGTATTAAACATGATATCAAAATTAATACAAGTCTGCAAGATTCTCTGACTAAATTGAATAGCTGTTGTAATAGATATGGTATGAAGGTCAGCAATAAAAAGACAAAGACAATGAAAATAGGCAGAATCATTGAAAATGTCAACTGTGTTGTGAATGGAGAACCTGTGGAACAAGTAAAACATTTCAGCTATTTAGGCACGATTTTTACTGAAGATGGTAAATTAAATATAGAAATAGACAACAGAATAAGCAAAGCTGGTATGGTGGGAAGTCAATTGAATAAATTCATATGGAATAAGAGAGAAATTAGTCAGAACACTAAATTAGCTGTGTACAAGACAGTGTTCAAACCAGTTTTAACTTATGGATCTGAGAGCTGGGTCAGAAGTAAAACACTTGACGAAAGACTAGAGACCACAGATATGAGAGTCCTGAGAAAGATTATAGGCATGAACAGATGGCATCAATGGCAATATCATATTAAAAATGAGGATATTAGGAAAGAACTTTCCTAATATCCTCATTGTTGACATTGTCAGCATCCAGGAATGTGTTAGCAGAGCTAATCTCAGGTGGTATGGTCACTTAAACAGAATGGGCGAGGAAAGATTAGCAAAACAAGTGTTCTCTGCCAGGTTGGCAGCAAAACGACCTAGAGGAAGACCAAGATATAGGTGGATTGATACTGTACAAAGTGCTTTAGACGATAGAAATATAAGATCTGATAATGTTGGAGTCTTGACAAGTAACAGACTGATTTGGAGGAAAATTATAGATAGGAAATTAATAATGATGTAATTTTCCATGTAGTACTATCATATCCTGTACACCCCTTGAGGGTGCATGGCAGGAATTTGATGATGATGTTTTCAGTGGAACTTTCACTCTCTTGAATTCATATATAGAAGAAAATTCAGATATAAACTGCTCCTGCTTGTATCAAATAGCAACAGTTAATAAGTTCTTTCTGCATCTTTAATGCAGATGATGATGAGCATAACATATTCTGTCTTGTGAAGTCAAATGGTCAATTTACTTTCTATATGACAGTCTCAGCAAACTTCAGAAATAATTAGAATTATATCAGCAATTTCAAATCACTTTTCAGACTAATAACAATCAAATAAAACTTTATTAGACCCAGTTCTATTTAAACTGGAAAACAATACAGTTCCCTTTTTTAACTGAAAAAGGCGTAAATGAATGAAAAACAATATCATAAACTTTTGTATTTCTTTCATTTGCTTTCCTTTCTCAGTGTCTCATTACTTCATGTTTATCCAAATATTCTTCCAATCTGTTTTTCTCTATCTAGTAACATATCATTTCTATGCTGGAATCCTTTCCAACTTTGAATTGCCATTTAATCTCCATATATTGAAGATACAGAAATAACCACAATTTTCTTTCTGTGTGTTCTCTTTTCCAGAACAACTAATAATGCAATTTTTTTTTAACTTGTGTGCATGCTTAGAAATACAGCATCAGTCTGCTTCAATCTAACAAGCATTGCATGTCACTATTTACCAGTGTTTCAGTGCTGCATTTAAAATGATGGGAAAGTTCTTTTCATAGTGCAGAAAGTTATTTGTTTAAACTTTTTGTCATGAAACAAGTAGAATTTATAATGTTTCTTCAATTCACATGGTTTAAACACTTTGATAAATCACTTAATTATTTCCATAACATGAATAGTGGTCACTTAGGCATCTCTTGTATATATAATGGCACACAACACGAAAATTTCAATATTAACCGTATGAACAAAGAACAAATTTATGCACTGATTTCTAATGTGAATTCTAAATAAACTGCATTTATAAGAAAGCAAAACTTCATTGCTCTAAAATAAAAAATAAAAAAATCTCAAAATATCTTGCTCATTTATAAATCTAAATAAAAAAGAAAACATGTTTAAATACAACATAATATGATATTACAATGAAATTCAATTTTTTTAAAAAATTCTTATTTTTAATTTGAGGAAGATCTGAAAATACACTGAGTTAACTTTGCATTAGGAACACCCCCCCACCGATTTACATATTCATCGTGATAATGAAGCACCACGTGATATCAACATCACGTACAGTTACTATAAATGGGCACACCTATACTCTGTATGTAATCAGTAAATGTTTGCCAGAAATATGGTGACCTAAGCCAATTTGACTGGGGATAGATAGTTGGGGCCTGCAGAAGGCAGGCAGATGCCAGTATTTTGGAAACAGCTGCACTTGTTGGTTGCTCCCATACTACTGTATCAAGGATGTACCAGAACTGGATTAACCATGAACAGACATCCAACAGCAGGGATCATTGATCAGCCATGCATGGTTGATTCTAGAGGTGAGCATAAGGTGTCACAACTGGTATCTCAGCAATGATATGAAACAGTCACACAGTTCATCCATCAGTACAACAGCAGGGTAGTTCGATCCATATCCACATGCACCATACCTTGCTTCACCTGGGGTTCCACAGCCGGAGACCAACAAGGGTACCCATGATGACAGCCAGGCATTGCAAACAACACTTTGCATGGGCCAAGGAACATTAGCAATGGACTCTTGTACCATGCTGATGAGTGGGTCCACATCTGGCATAAACAACATGAAGACCTATCTTCTGGTTGCACAGGCTGGTGGAGGTGGTGTTATGGTCTGGGGAGCTTTTTCCTGGCACACCCTAGGGTCCGTTGGTTATCATCCCACAAACACTAAGCGACGAGCACTACAGGGACCTGTTAGCTGACCATCTCCATCCATATCTGCAGGAGGTCTACACCGACCACAACACCATTTTTCAATAGGACAATGCACCCTGTCATTAGGCTCATACAACTACTGACTGGTTGGAGGAACACAACATGAATTCATCATGTTGCCTTGCTCCCCCAACTGTAACCCAATTGAACATGTGGGATATGCTAGAATGGAGCGTGAGAACTGTTGATTCTCTTCCATGAAACTGACGGTGTTGCTGCAGCAGACATGGGTCGAGTTATGCATGAAGGATGTTTGACATCTTGTAGAATCTGTTCCTAGGCATCTGCGAGCCGTAACTGCACAGAGAGGTGGACCAACACATCATTAGGTGGGTGTTCCTAATGCAAAACTAACTCAGTGTATTATATATTTAGTTTAATCCTTTATCCAAGTGTAAGCAAACAAAGTTTGTACCTGAAGTATCTTCAGGACTGGGGCAACTTCTGGACTGAGTTCCTATCACTTTCCTTAGTATTCCATAATGCAAAGCACATCTCCTTGCAGACATGTATAATGCTATGCATTATGGGAAGGGTCACTACCCAGGCCAGTTTTGAACCTTTAATGAGGTCGCTTCAATGGGGGCCAGACCCAGAGGTGATACCAAGGTTGAAGCAATGCAGAAGTCATATTTCCCTATGCCAGTTGCCAAAAGGTGTCACACCTTTTGGCAACTAGCAGAGTGAATATTGATGAGATGAGAATTCAGCGAAAGTGATGAGAACTCAGTCTATCTTTGTCACGAGTTGCCCCAGTCCTGAAGATACTTCAGGCGCAAACTTTGTTTGCTTACACTTGGATACTTGGATACAGGATTAAACTAAATATATAATTTATAGTCATCTAACCAAGTGGAAAAAAAAAAAAAAAAAAAAACATCCAACATCTTTCTCTAATCTAGAGTAATTTAATAATAAGGTGTGACACCTTTTGGCAACTGGCACAGGGAAATATGACTTCTGCATTGCTTCAGCCTAGGTATCACCTCTGGGTCTTGCTCCCACTGAAGAGTCCTCAATAAAGGTCAAAACTGGCCTGGGTAGTGACCCTTCCCATAATGCATAGCATTATACATGTCCGCAAGGAGATGTGCTTTGCATTATGGAATACTAAGGAAAGTGATAGGAACTCGGTCCACAAGTTGCCCCAGTCCTGAAGATACTTCAGGTGCAAACTTTGTTTGCTTACACTTGGATAAAGGATTAAACTAAATATATAATTTATAACTCAGTGTACATAGGATAGGAAAAGTCAGCTAAGTCCCAAATTTCCAGCCCATCTTCATTCATTCAGTACCCAGTGGATACCTATTAATGGGCTGCACCAATTGAAGGTGAGGATTGGACATTAGGTGAGAAGTCTCAGTCAATTCTCTGCAATGTGGAGGTCTCCTCCCAGTTATTTGGCTTTGACCTTTAAGTGACCCCAGTGTCTATTCAACATTCTCTAATTTCTTTCTGACAAAAAACAAAACCTTTTATCAGAAAACACACCTCAATTTAAAAAGAACTGCCCACATGTAGTAGGCAGTTCTTGATAAAGTGAAATGTTTTGCCTTGGTCATTTTTTGCCTGATGCAGGAGCTAAAGGAGATGAATGATGTTAGAAGGTCAGCTGTGTTTTTGGTGATGTTACAATATAATACCATCTGGATATGAAGAGAGAGAGAGAGAGAGAGAAATATGGATGGACAAAAGTTGTGTCCAATAGTCGTGCTGAGAGAATAGAAAGCTTGGATACAATCATAACAAGAAGAAGCTTTTAGAATGTAGGAAAGTAGAATGAGTGTGAAACTGGAGTTTTGGTCCTGAACCATTTGTAATTTGCTGAATTTTTTTCTTAGACTGCTTTGACTCATTTGTTGCTCAACTACAATCAATAAAGTGGTCAGAGATTTTGGGTGGAATGAGGACCTTCATTCATTAAGAATTATTTCTGTTATCTGACCACAGCAGGCGTTTGAATCAAGAGAATGGAAACAGTAATCAGACAGGAGTAGCAGAAGTCACAGAAGTAATCTCATTTGGTACCAATGTAATGCCAAAGGACACAACACTGAAATGGCCTGAGTGAACGTTGGTCGGTCCATAGTCAAGGAATCTTGTAAGATGTTATGGTCTCAGTTAGAAGTGATATCCACAGTGTATCTGGAAGGAAAGCTGATTAAGAATGGATCAAAGGTTTTAGGAGGATGGTCAATTGCTAACAGCAATTACCTTGGCATTCTTAGCAGACTGACCTGTAGAACTGGAAAAGGGAAGCCAGTTTGAGTTGTGAACATTCAGGTCCCAAGGAAGATAACCTGTTTAGCATTTGGAATGAAGAGAATCAGGCTTTAGAGATAGGCAATCCAAAAAGTTGAAGTGATTATCAAAATTTAGAGAGCAGTAGAGACGAGAAATGAAAACCAAGAAGTGTGATAAGGAAAGTTTGAGTCAGAGTAGATCAAACTGAGGAGATTGTAATTGGTGGTGAATATTATTCATATTGCTGTTAAGGCCATGGATGTAAATGAAATGGATATGGAAATATGTTTTGCAAGTATGTTTTTTTAGGGTTCTTTTTGAGTTGTGTTTTGTTACTTTTTTTGATTTTTTGATTGGATTTTTTTTTACAAATTGTACTTGACAAAAAATTGTCCTTTGTTTTTATCATTTACTTCATAAGCAAACAAAAGTCCACAAATGAAGTGATTCAGGATTAAATGTAGCTTCATGACTAGGCTACTTGTATATATACTTGTACAATTTGATACATCAAATTGCCTAATACCCCATAATTAGCACAGCATATTTCATTTCAGCGTATACTGCCATGCATTATGGGAATGGTACCTAGACCATTTACAACCTTAGGTCTCATTAGTGGGAGCTAGGCTCATGGAGATACTAAGAGCTAAATGAATGGTAGAAATCATGGATAAAAACAAGAATATATTTCTTGTCAAGTATGATTTACTTTCTGACCAAGGGGGGGGGGGGAACTTGCTACAACTATCTCTTTATGGAGTATTTTAATAATATAGTAATCTTTCAATTATCCAACTTTGTTGGTTCAGATAATTGAAGGGTTGAATAACTGAAGATACAATTACATGGTATTGTACCAGAAGCCATTTGACAAACTAACCCAATCAAAGACTGGTTAACCAAATGCATGATGATATGTTATTCAACTTCTTGTATAAGGAAACATGAACTCTACCATTGATTTAGCCTTCAGTATCTTCACAGCTCTGGCTATCAACTGATGAGACCTCAACAGGGATTATTCAAAAAGGCATCAAAAAAATTCACCAAAAACAATTTATAGAACAACTTACCGAAAGGCAATTTATCAAAAAAACAATTAATCAAAAGAGACAGTTCCTCAAAAAAGCAATTCGCCGAACAGCAATTAATCATAAACACAATTTATCGAAAACCAACAATTCATCGAAACTATAAACCATTGAATGAACAGTTCACCAAAAAATGAATTATAAGGCACGTGTATTTATCAAAAAGAAATGCAATTTTTAATGGATTAACTTGTTATGTAGTTGAAGCATGAGATCACCCTTTATATTTGATATATAGATGTGCATGGAATTTTTTTTTTTTTTTTTTTTTTTGAGGAATATTCCTTTCAGTTAGTATATGTATTTCATGTATTTTATGTGTTTTACACAATCTGGAAAAAATATGTAAAAAATCTTAATTATTATTCTCCCTTATTCTCTCTCTTCAACCAAATGGTTGGTGGGGTAACAATGCTATTTTACTAGGGAATAATTAGAGAACAAGATGGTTTCCCATTGTCTTCCTTATCTGGTAAGTATTTTATGTCTGTAGATATGTGTGATCATGAGGTCCAGTTTGCGGGATGAAATGCCCAAGTTTCTGGGAGTCAAAACCATGCCATCTCCATATGAGACTGGATAACTCACCTTCAGTTGAAGAGGACTGATAAAAATTAAAGGGATTCAAACTCGGATCTTTCTAACTAAAGGGCTTCATTTATACTGAGCTGAACTACAGAGGCTCCATTATCATTATTACTAATAGTAGTAATAATTTGGTATTTGAACCTTTTACAAAAATTTGTCAAACTGTTCCAATTTTCAGTTCAACTCTTTGACTTGGTGGAATCTGCATAAATGTCGGAATCTGTAAAATTCAAAAGGAGTCTGTGTGGTTCAGGTTTAGTTCCAACAGATCACTTTTATTACAAATTTTGGTAAATAAGTTTGGCAATGATATTAATAATTCCACTCTGGCTGGATGAAATTTAATGAAATTTTATAGTTATGATCTATAATTTATAATCTGACAATTATTGTTGTGAAAAAATTAGGCAGAATGAACTTTTTTGCCTACAGATAAATCACTATCTACACAATGAAGTAGCATGTGCGCTTACAGAATAAAATTTCAATGGCCATCTACATCTCTTGGTTTTGCATTAGGTATTCTTACCGAACACTTTAAAACAATAGTTTTCAAGAAAATTCACATTTCCATGAATTATGAAAGACTTCATCAAAAATGTATTGGTGAATTGTTTATTGGATCAATTGCATTTGTGATGAATGTTGCACAATAAACTGTCATTTCAACAAATTGTTTATTTGCTAAATTGCTTTTGCGATGAATTACTATTTGTTAAATTGTTGTTTGATTAATTGTTTATTAGATGATATTAGATTAGATGTTAGATTTATTAGATGTTTATTAGAGTCTAAAACACATCTGTAATGCCCTAAGAATTCTTGAGTAAAAAGCCAATGACTTTAAAAAAAGGGTCACTACTAAACAAAAGCAGGCAAAAATAGCCATAAAAATAATAGTTTATTAGATGAATTGCATTTTGATGAATTGTCATTCGGTAAACTGTTTTCAATTAATAGTTTTTAATGAATTTTCATGGAGCCATCCAGAAGGTACTTACTCTAAGAGTTGATCCTATTCCTGTCTTGAACTCAACTCAAGCATGCTGGTAGGCTTCTCTGCCATCTAGCAGAGTCAAGGTTTGACACAGTGGTAAAGTTTTACTGTGTGGTGTCAGCTTAGCTTAATGCTGACTAACAGAACCAACATAGAGATTCATAGAGACCCAATATCCTGGAGTGATTCAGGTTTTAAGTTATGAGAGAATGATCTTTTCAGGATCAATGGTTGGCCAAAATAACAGGTGTAGCATTTTGTAGTGAATCACAATGTAGCTTGTGTCACTTTGCACATGTGTATATATACATGTGTGTGTGCTTGTATGCCCCTGATAATGACATTAATATGAAGGTTAATATGAGAAACATTGAGTAATTATTTTATTTTAAGTTAGTTATTATTTCAACATGGTAGTAGTTGTCTCTATAATTTTGCCACAATGAATGCTGATCATGATATAATAATGAGAGAAAGGACTCACTATGTGAATATCAGTAGTTATATTAGATGAGATAGTGGTACATTCATTAAGAGAATATCCAAAAGATTTAATATCTGTGATTAGGTCATTTAGTCTCAGAACTACCACAATCCCAAGGGAATGAAAAAAGGACAAGAGACCACCATCATATCAAGAATTCAACACAGAGATGGGAAATAATTTGTCAATATCTTTGGAGTTGTGAATAAGGATAATGGAAAAGATGGCTAAGCCTTGAATTCAGAAACAGGTGTATAGGAATATGATACTCTACAGAGAGCTTTTTGAACAGAAATCTTGCCTTTACTATAGAAAGCAAATTTGTAGTTAAGTTAAATAAGGGAAATGGCTATAACACAGTACTGCTGGACTTTGACGGGATACTGCATATGAGAAGCTATTACATAAATTGGAGCAAATAGGAATGGATATGAAGCTTGTGACACTGATAAAGAGTGACTGATAGACACCCTTTATCAGAGAATAATACATGGTGGTGGCGCAGAATTTAGAAAGAATGCAGTTGCCCACTGATGTGCCAGAGGGCAACTTTCCTTAGCACAGACCACTCTGGCCACACTCTTTAATATTGGGATATTGTGGATTTAAAGGAGAATATTCAGTTGTTTGCTAATGATTCGAAGTTTAAGGATGATAATCGTAAATAGTAATTAAATGATGCAGAGATCCTGTGGAAGGACTGGAATCAGCTGATATTATGTTTTGTAATCACTTATGCTTTGAAGAAGTGTAAATGTTTTTAATACCACTAAACCAATGGTGAAGGGTTTAAAAAGAGAACTGTAATAATAAAAGTTTGGCTGACAATAAAAAGGAAGAGTAATGTGTTATAAAAAATTAAGCCTTGAATAAGATGTGTTGCTGACTGCAATTCTTTTAAAAGTGCTGAATCAATATAACAAACAAAGATAATGAAATATATTTTCTTTGTGAAAAACAAACTGTATTAATATAAAATTATCTGTTTGCAATATTGTAGAAGTTGCAAATTATGTTGACTGTATACAAATTTCATTTCCCTTATGTTTAAACATTTATTTATTTATTTACAATATACTGTTATATTTTAAAAAGTTTCTTACTCGATTAAGAGTGGAGTATATACAAGGAAGAGGTGAATGTTGTGCCTGATATGGAGGTTGAGGACTATGAGTGGGGCTCCGAGAAGAACCTGAGAGGGCCTGAAGTGACTGTTCCAACTCATCTAACTTGGATGTAGCTGAAATAATTCAAAGACTTCTTATCAGAAGAATTTTGCATTCAATGCATTTAATACAAAGAAAACAGAAGAAGAAGATACTCATGCCATTACTCACTTTTGTTAACTTAAACACAATTATCTTCGATTAAAAATAAAAGTTCCAATTATCATACAGTACTCACTACAAACTAGTTGCTGTTAATTACTGCAATATTTCAAATATTTCTTTAAACACACACACAAACTTAATATTTTGAAGTATATGTACACACAAACACAAACTTCATCAGATTCTAGATGACTATCCCATCTCATCTGGTTAGCGTATTAGGTTTGAAGGCTCAAGTCTTTACAACAAAATAACTTACCGTTCTTAAAACTAAATTTTGCCAAGATAGAACAGTTATCTCCATAGTCTAAACCCTCCTGATATCGTGAAGATTTTTGAATTTGTTATACAATCAGGATAGTTCAGTTGGAAAAACAAGATCTATGGACAGGTCGAAGGCACTGCGATGGGCAGCCCTCTGTCTCCACGCTTGGCAAACTATTTTTTGAATTATCTGGAGGATACCTTGTTCTCATTAATTAATCTCCATCCTTCTCTTTGGTTTTGGTTTGGTTTGCAAAAACATCATTGACTTACATCAATGATGTTTTTGCTGTTCAGCATCATTTTGAAAATGAACTTACCACTTTCCTGCAATGGATCAATAGTCTTCACAACGTATTCAATTCACCATGAAAAAAGAAAATACTAGTTTACCATTCTTGGATATCCTTCTTACTCGCACAGCCTCTGATACTTTGTCAACCAGTGTTTTTCCAAAACCTACCTTTACTGGCAGATACATTCATCAAAAGTCTGTTCATCGTACCTCTCCAAAAATTGGTGTTATCAAGTCTTTAATTAATAGAGCACATAATGTGTGCTCCTCTCCCTCAAGCTTACAACAAGAACGTCTCACTATCAAAACCTAAATGGAATTAAATGTTACAACCCTCATCAAATCCAGCAGATAATTGACTCATATGTTCCAACACCTAAGGATTCTTCAACAGACTGCAAGATTCCAATCCCTTATATTTCTGGTATCTCTGAGCCTATTGGTAGAATTTTGAAGAAGTATCACCTTATTCCTACATATTTTCCTATCAACAAAATTTCTCATACATTACCATCTACAAAAGACCAACTGTCACCTCTTTCATTAGTTGGTGTTTACTAGATTGGTGTGAATGTAATTTGACATACTTGGAGAAGACAGGCCATTCTGTGGAAAAAAGAATTCATGAACATCAATATTACATTGAATACGTGAAACCTCAAAAGTCTGGTCTGGCACAGCATAGTATTGACACTGAACACAGTATCTGGTGAGATGAAGCTTGTCTTCTCCATAGAAGTGGTTTTAAAAATGAATGCCTTTTCAAAGAAAGTTGTGAATCTCTTTTACATCAGACTAACTTGAATCGGAACAATTGTCTCTCTCTCCCAAAAGTTTGGGAGATTCTCATTTTATGTAAACATCAAAAATAGTTTTAATATTATTTATTAATGTATTAATTTCTAGCGCTAGGTAACCATTTTTAATTGGTAAACCAATTGTTGTACGTATCTTGTATTTCTGTTCTTTGTTTCTACACATTGATGATTACTGTTATTTTCAGTACAAAATATCTGTACTTTCATTAAAGTTAATTACTGTAGTTATCGTGCAATTTGTTGTTTATAGTTATGCCAAAGGTACCTTTAAAGATTATGATAATAACAACAACAATAATTATACTCGTAGACAAACTTATACGTTGGTAAGCATTATTAATATATTAACTAACTAACTTACTTAGTAATGCATTTAGTTATGCATTACTAAATCACTTAAGGAATCGACAACGTAGATAGGAATATAAATTAAATTATACTTTAATAAATATTTCCAATATTTTGGCAACGTCACGTTGCCATCTTCAAAAGGAACTTACAAAAGGCATGTGCACGTAAGGGCACCACAACTACAATTCCTTAAGTGATTTAGTAATAAACAATAATAATAATATTATTATTATTATTATAACAGTGTCTCCATGGAGTCGGAAGACTCATCATGGGAGTCCCTACATTGAACACTAATATTATTTAAATTAATACTATATTATTAATAGGCTATTATTAATATTATTAATATTATTAATTAACAGGCATTTTATTAATAGGAGCCTGATGCAGCCTTGTGGAAGTGGCAGGAGTTGTCTGCCATACTCTCTCCCTCCCTCTCTAGAAAATGTTGATCCATTGTTAATGCGGGCTTATGTGTTTGAAGGATGGAAGTTACCTGCCTACCTACAGTATATTCAATTTAATTATGGCTAAAGAAATTGTACCTACTTCGTCAGGGGAATAAAGGCATTAGAAGAGTTATTTTTATTATTAATATTATTAATGAATTAATAATAATATCTAGGCAGCCACTCTGTCTGCACTGAGGAGAGCAATCATATGGTCATGTCAGGAGATTGCTAAACATATGGAATTTTCACTTAAGATGGATATATGCAGACCTACAGAGCCAATGATTATGATAAATTTAGAAGGCAGCTTGGAGCAGTGCAGTGGCAGAAGAAACTGCAAGGAAAATTGTCAGGGGGTATTTAGGAGAAGCAGTATGAGACTGTATACCCAAAGTCAGGAATATAAATCATGTGAAAGTTAAACAGATAAGTAGCATCATTAAGCAGGAGCTGAAAAAACACTATAAATGGAATACAAAGGAAAAGGTGATCATCATGCTCATGAAGAATACAAAGCACAGATAAGGGTGACTAGCATGGTAAGGAAAGCAAAATCAGAAAATCCGATTGTGAGAGGAAATTAGCTGAGAAGACCAAAAGAAATCCAAACGTGTTCTTCCTACTATTAGCACGGGTTAATGTGTTAATGATAGGAAAGTGACAGAAACAGAAGAAATAGTTATCACTGAATGATCATAGAGAGATCTACAGTCATAAAATACATACTTAATACCTCGTTAGAAGAGCTCAACCTGTTCTAAGGGACGGGGAAGGAAAGGGACATAAATAACTGTAGAAGTCCTGATTATGGTAAGATAAAAAAAATTCAGACTTGGACAAGAAATCCTCAATTTTGAATACTGCAGTATTCCTCCTTTAATGCCTTCTAGAAAAATCACAAAAAAAGGTCCTTCTTTTCACATTTTCCTTTGTGAAGGAAATTTCCTATATGAAGCAAAAATTATCAAACATTTAAAATTCTACTTCTACATATATTCTCTGAAAAAGAGACATAAAGTCATTACTTTTCTAATGCAATTTTTAATATCCACTAAGCATTCCTCCTATATGAAAAAACTTCACATATATATCAAGTTTCCAAGTTCCTTTAATTTCTTTCACAACTGTTATTCCAGTTACTGTTGTAATAGCAGCTAAAACATTTAAGCATCTTTCTTTCTTTATGAAAGAGACTAATATTAATGGAAATTTCCTCTAACTTATTCAAAAAAATTCTTCCATATCTCCTCTACCACAGCTCTCCTAGCTGTTTACTAGCTACCATATTCTTTTCACTTGTGCATGCTCCGGCATGCATGCCTTCTACTTCAGTCATAAATTGAGACAAGACGCCACCACTACATGCTAACTTGTATTTTATAACTAACCCTCATTTTGAATACACTACTTACAAGCAAATTTTACTACATTCACTTCATTAAAAATTAATGCTACACATAAACATGATACATTAACAATGCACAACTACATAAAAGAAGAATTACAATTAATTTATCCCAATATAAAGGCACTAACAACAAAAACTAGTAATTCGAAACAGAATATTTAACTTTATATTTATTTAATAAAATAAAATAGACCATCTGTATTCATATACTGATAGTATAGCAGTTAGGATCAGAAATAGTTATAACTTTCATACACTATTGGTAATGATGCTATTGGTGAGCATCATTACCATGTATGACATTATACATGCCTGAGAAGGGAATATTCTGTGCATTAAGATATAAAAAGGCAACTTGATGTGAAGTCAACTGTTCTTTGCTCATCAATAGCATAATCACAAAGACATGCAGAGACTTTGTCTGCCAATATGTAGATAAAATAAGGATGAAAACACGAATATAATTTCTTGTCAAGTATAACATTATTAAAAATAGGAAGGTTTGCAGGATGCAACAATAATGGATGTAAAATGCCTATATGCATATATAAAGATAATGGGTATGAACACATATGTGAAAATTCAACATGATAAAATGATAAAAAAATAGTTACAACAAGAGGGTTAAGGAATTATATTTAAAATGAACCTAAACTGATATTTTCAGAGTGGCAAAGGTTAGTAAAGTTGTAACAATTTCTACTATATTATTAAGTTAATAAGCACTTTGAAAAAAGTCAAATTCAAATATTCCAATATTTCATACCTGATTTATAAAAAAAAATCAGGTATGAAATATATGTGTACATATATATATATATATATGATCATTAGTTAATTGACTCAGTGATTAGATATGTGCATCATTTTTTGACTGACTGAAACTGAGAAAATAGATAGAAAATAGAGTGTGTTCCATTATATATACATACATATATACATACATACATATATATATATATATATATATATATATATATATATATTGGCATTTATATATGTTCATATATTAAATAAACATTTCAACTTGATCTCACTAGAACCCATAATTCTTTCAAGCTTCATGAAAACATTTTTACTTGCCTGGGCTGACTGGTGCAGGATCAGGTAAAACCTGAGGTTGTAATTTTGATGATTTGTTTATAAGAGTCAAAAGTCCAGGTGAATCTGTGATTGAATTGCTTATGACACAAGGAACAGTAACAGTTGTTCCAGACGTTCGAGAGGGCATGGAGGACTGGACAATATAATCTTGGCATACCTGAACTGGTACATTTTGAGAATGAGAAGGAATTTCTTGCCTACAAGAGTACAATGTGCCATAAACTGCTGCTGGGGCTACAGTCTGGTGTGGTGGTGCACTAGAAGGCATTGCCTGAGAAACTTCATGTGGTATACGGACCCCAACAAAGGGACGATCTCTATCATGGGATGTGTCAGAGCGTTGTCGTACAAGGGGTCGGTTATGACTTTGCCACTGATGGAACCTAAGGAAAAAAAAGTGTGCAAACTTACTTCACAAACCAGTTTTTAATTGTAGTAATAATCACTAAAAAAATAAAGTTATGAAACTAAATGATTCATGTGGTTTGGAGGATAAACATTAACAGGCAATATATTTCTTCTTTCCAAAATTTTATTTCTCATTCATTCAGAGATATATGGATAAATATCTAAAATTCTCTGTTATAAATATCTAATCACTATGCTTTTATATCCACCAATAACACTGAGTTACAACATATATGTGGATAATAATAAATACAGAAATGAAGAGCAGTATATCAAGCTAGAATTTTATGGCTAGATTATTATGGCTGAATGTATTACTCAACAAAAGTAAAGCGTTTTAGGATATAAAAATGCCTGTAGAGATAAAGGAAATACTCTAATTATCAAGAACTGAATGATATTTAATGAGATAAGATAAGAGATCTCTCTCTCTCTCTCTCTCACACACACACACACACACACACACACACACACACACACACACACACACACACACACACTTTTATTTATTTATTTATTTCCTTATTTATTGAACTGAAGCCAATATGTCTATGGATATTCTGGAGGCATGTTAGAGGAGCTGTTAAGTAAAATTAAATTTCTCACATCATTTTAGATTCTATTAATAAGTGTTCACCATCTATTTGGTAAAGGGCAAAACCCAAGATTTCAAGAGGAGTTGCCTTTGTATGAGACTGGCTAACTCTCCATCAGTTGAAAAGCCTCATAAAATTTTCTCATATCCAAGATGGGATTGGAACTCAAATCCTTCTGACCAGAGGAGAGATATTGGTCTTTGAACTGCACTGAAGTCTTAGTTCATATGGTATTAAACTGGAAGAAATTGAACATATTTTATTTTATTTTTTTTTAATGCAATTTTTTTAATTCATTTTTTTACATAATCCTGAAACCCTGTTCTAAAGACCAAACCTGGAACTTTTATAGGCACTTAAGATCTCCAATAAACAAGGCAGTGGTCTCAAACCAGACAATAAAATTAACCTCCAACCTAAAGAAATCATAAGACATACCCATTGGGGTATTTGAACTTACAGCTTACTGGATGGAGAGTAGGCATGCAAAATCATTCAGCCAACTAGGTTGGCAACTATCCATTTGTATTGCATATGAAGTGGATAAATAATTTTTGTGCTTAACTTCTTTTTTTACATAATCCTGAAACCCTGTTCTAAAGACCAAACCTGGAACTTTTATAGGCCACTTAAGATCTCCAATGAGCAAGGCAGTGGTCTCAAACTGGACAATAAAATTAACCTCCAACCTAAAGAAATCATAAGACATACCCCATTGGGGTATTTGAACTTGCAGACTACTGGATGGAGAGTAGGCATGCAAAATTGTTCAGTGATTTTGCAATACAAATGGCAACTATCCATTTGTATTGCATATGAAGTGGATAAATAATTTTTTTGCTTAACTTCTCACTGTAGAAGGATATATGCATTCACATATAAATATCTCATTAAAGATTCTTATGAAATAAGTGTACTGTTAATTCCCTAGCATATTAAATTATAAAAGAGAAGAAATTATATTCTTGTTTTAATCTTTGACCCAAGCATAAACAAACAAAGTTTATACATGCTGTATTTTCATGACTAGTCTACCTGTATAACAGAGATCATTGATTTAACACCAATTGGCTCAGTATCCTATAATGCAAAACACTCTTCTTATCAGATGTTTATATTATGCATTGTGCAAAGGCTCACTACCCAAACCAGTTTGACTTTTACAGAGATCTGATTAGTAGGAGTTAGATCCAGGAAGACAAGAGGTTAACTGTTTTTTTTAATTGAAGAAATACATTTTCCACATACAAGAAACATATTATTAAAATACCATGGATCAGAGATAGTTGTTGAACTTTTTTCCACTTGGTTACAAACTAAATTATAATAGACAAGAAGTTATATTTTTGTTTTAATCCTCACACTAGCTATCAATATTGAAACCTCAATAAAGGTTGAAGGCAGTCTTGGTAGTGACCTTTCTTATAAAACAAAGCAATAAAGACATATGAAAGGAAGTATGTTTTGCATTACAAGATACTGAGGCAACTAATGTGAAGTCAACAGCTTCTATATACAAGTAAACTAATTAAGATGCTTTGCACATAAACGTTGCTTATATTTGGATAAAGGATTAAAACAATATAATTTTTTGTCTATTATAATTTATTTTATAACCAACTGGAAAAACTTTCTACAACTATCTCTGCAAGTGAAAAATAAACTTTCAACATCTTTCTCTAAATCCAGAGTAATTTATTAAAAAAGGGTGGCACACCATTTAGCAACTCCTACAGGTAGAGATGACCTGCTAATGCTTCTGCCTGATATCTCCACTTGGGCCTGGCTCCCACTGAAGAGACCTCAATAAAGGTCGAAACTAATCTGGGTAGTGGCCCTTCCCTTAATGCATAACATTAAACATATCCACAAGGAGATGTGTTTTGCATTATAGGAGATACTGAGATAGGAGTGTTGGTAGCTTGCTCCACCTTTGCAACGAGTTGCCCTGGTGTTGTACCACCTTACCCCAGTCCTGAAGCTACTTTCAGGCGCAAACTTTGTTTGCTCACACTTGGATAAAGGATTAAACTAATTTTATTATATCTCTGATCCACTAGAGCAGTGGTGGCGAACCTTTTTATAAGCGCGTGCCAAAAGTTTACAAATCGAGTTGCTGATGTGCCGGGCAGTTTTTAATAGAGGAAAAATTAATAGAAAATTAAATAATTAATTAATTTATAATATATATAATATATACATATTATAAATCTGAGCAGGAGAAGCAGCAGAAGGATGTCAACTTGTCTGCGAAACGCTTACTGTATTTACTCGAATATAAGTTGCCCTCGCATATAACTCACACCCCTGATTTTACTTTACGAAAAAAGACAATAAAAAATTTTGCATAAGCCTCACACACGAAAAATATTTAAACTTGTTCACTCGAGGCGATAGTAACTCGCTCTCCCTGGTAACAACACGCCCTCCCCAACAGCCATTATACTGCAGATGCAAGAGAAACAGGTAGTTTTATTGTGTCCCTGAATAAGGTGCAGATGCTCTTCAGTCTGTGTAATTTATTTCTCAACAAATAGTGCAATTAGAGACAGCTGGAATATAAACGGCGCTAACTAATGAATCACATTCCCCTCTCACTAAAACTATGCTGTATAAACTCCTGTAAAACCATATGTTGCACTGGAAACAGAGTATCTAACTAAAAACTATTGTTCAATTTTTCAATTATACTAAATAAGTGTTTGTTTCATTGCATTTGAAATTCTCGATGTCATTACGACAGATTTCAAATAAAATTCTACCACGAATTGAAACATGCCATATAATGCTTGTGTGAGTTCCTCTACCAGCTCAAACAAGCAGCAATAAAAATCAACCAAGGGTTGAAACTTTGTGTGAGTTGAACTCGCAAGTAACGAGAAGTTCCATCGGAAAGATAAACGATACTGTCGTGAATGTGTTAAAACTAAGAAATATATAGTGAGTGTTGTTATGACAGTCGCAATGTTATGGGATTCGGTTCAAGAGAATTAGCATTTCAATTCAAAAATTGTACTTGCTTTTATCTTTGAGTAGCGCGATCATTTGTTAATACCACACCAATCATGTCTTCATAGCTGCTCTATCTATACTGGCCTACCATTGCTGTCTGTTTCACGCTGTGCTTTCACTTCTCATTAGTCATTCATGAAGGATTGTTCTTTATGTATCTCAAGTCTTGTAAATTAATGTTAATTTTTGCTTGGAATAATGAGAAGGAAGATTTCACTGTTTGGGTTTCTGGAAATTTCTGCATATATCTCACGCTACAAATTTTTAGCTTTAATTATGGGAAAAAAAGTGAGAATTATATTCAATAAATATGGTTTTATCACATACACATGCCCAATATTTATATTTGCAAAGTATGTAATTTATTAAATAAAAATGTATGAATCTCTCAATTTTAAACACTAGTTCCAACACTAATTAATATTTTGAATTTAAAAGCACATCACTTTAACGCAGCAATTAAAATTTATTGAAAAAGTTAAACTTAGTTTCTTTTACTACAACTGAGTTTTTGAAAGTTTTAGTTATGGTAGTGAGAATTTTGTTGCTGTTTTTTTCTGTCCGTTAACTTATTAATTCTGGGATGAATTAAAGTGACAGCCAAATGGAGACAGTCAGAAAGTTGCAAGCGGTTCGTCTGTTTCGTTATAAGCACAGTCATGACAGAAAATGCAAAATTTCACAAATACATGTGGTGGAAAAACAAGAAGAAATCTCATTGATATTTCATATAAATTTGGATATTCATTTTTTCATTCTTATCCAGAATTTCGAATTACTCATAGAATTAAAATTACTTTCCAGTCCTTTGTCCGATGATAATTCAATAAGTAGAAGGGTTTCTTCATGGGAAAGTATTGTCGCTTTGTGTTCAACAAAGGGGGGGGGGTCACATATTTTGCCTCCGGTGATCCTCATGTTCGGGATAAAATAGCGCCTCCGTAGCACAATTGGAAGATGACGGTACATTGCGCCCTTCGATTGGAAAAGGCCTAAGTTCGATTCTCATCATGATGGGGGGGAATCTTTATATGGACGTTTTTCAATCGAAGGTGAGTTAGCCGATCTCATACGGAGGTATCATCATGTTGGAGGCTTAATGGATTTTTTACAACACTCAAAAAGAATTAAAATAGAACTTAATACTTCCTATATTTCGTCCTAGTCACTAGGACATCTACGGGGATTACAAAAACAATTAATGTAACATGCACACAAATATCATACAATACTAAGCCCAACCACGTGGGTGACACTAATGTCCAAGCTAGGTGGAGCACCCTCTAAGGGTAGTAGTAGGTGGCCTGGAATGTAAGGTGGGACCTCTAGTGATGAATGTTTCCCAAATCTTTGGAAGCTTAATGCAACCATATTTATTAAGATTTGGTTGGTTTCTGAGAGCTGCTACTGCTTCTAAGAAAAGTCTCTCTTTCTTGAATTTGCTGACCATGTTTTGGACAGCCAAGCCTGAATGGCCATAGTTGTGTTTACAGATGTAAGACTAGTGTTCCTCCAGGCGGATGGATGCTGATCTGCCTGTCTGTCCAAAGTACGCCAGCTTACAGGAACAGGGTACTTTGTAAACTCCAGGCAGAGAGAGGAGGGAGCTGATCTTTCGTAGAACGGATAAAGGTAGCAAGTTTGTGGTGGGGCTCATGTGTTGTGTGTAGGTTGTACTTTTTTAGTATCTTGGCTATTTTTTTTGGATGTGCCACGGATGTAGGGTATGGTGATGGCATTTTTAAAATCTTGTTGACGAGAAGGATGGGGAATGGGGGAGGAACTGATTATTTTTTTGATACTCTGTTCGCTGTAGCCATTGGAGAGGAAAGTGCTGTATGGTTAAGCTCAGTAGTGAGGGCGGTTCCACCAGAACAAAGATTGTGGGCTCTCTTGGTAAGAGTTTTAATAATGCCATATTGTTGAGAGGGGTGGTGGTGGTGGTGGGAGAGTTTGTGAATGTATCTGCCTGTGTGTGGGTTTTCTGTATACAGTGAAGGCAAGTGTATCATTAGGCAGGTGTGTGACTAAGGTGTCTAGGAAGGGTAAACAATTGTTCTTTTCCTTTTCCATAGTAAACTGGATTCTTGGATGTAGGCTATTGAGGTGACTGAGGAAGGAGTCTAACATGTCTGGGTCATGAGGCCAAATAGAGAACACATCATCTACATATCTTAGCCAGATAGAAGGTGTGAGTGGGGCTGAGTCTATGGCTCGTTTTTCGAAATCTTCCATATAGAAATTGGCAAGGGGGGGGACCCATGGCGGTTCCCTCTAGAGTATCTTAATAATATGGTGACACACCATTTTATATATAAATTATATGACTTATGCACTGATTTAACCATGCATCTTCATGGGTTTAGTTCCCATTGAAGATGTTTTAATAATGTTCATTTTTGGGCCTCTTGGGAGTAGAGGTTCTGCTCTGTGGTAGGCTCTGTTTGCCATCACTAGGTGGAGTCACAGCTGAGTATCCTAGAGTGAATCAGGTTAAGAGTTAGAAGTTTAGGGTAATCTTTAACATTTTTCAGGGTTTTTGGATATGATTCCCACCACTTTAATGGAAATTCAAAAATCTATCTGGGTAATGAGACCCTTCCCACAATGCATTGTAATATACATACACTTCTAGAGGCATTACAGTAAATATACTGTCTTCCTATAATGCATATGGGAAGTCATAATAAAAGAAATGGAATTAAGCATGATATCAAAAGTAATTATTTTCTTTATGCAAATAATGTTATGACTTGAAATAAATCCAGTACAATTCTGCAGGTTTTTTTAACTAAACTGAATAACTGATGTAACATATCATCATCAAATTCCTAATACATATCCTTAGAAGGATGTTAAAATAGTACTAGATGAACAGTTTACATTGTTATTGATTTCCTATTGATAATTTTCCTTTAAACTGATCTATTATTCATCAGGACTGATATATTGTCAGATCTTACGTTTTGATCCACTAAGACACTTCTCACTATATTAATGTACCTAGAGCTTAATCTTCTACTGAGTCTTTTTTTTTTCTGCCATCCTTTCAAAAAACATGAGTTTGGCTACCCTTTCCTCTTCCCTTCTGTTTAAGTCACCATACTACCTTAGATTACACTTTTAACCGATTCCATATCAATGGAATCGGTTAAAAGTGTAACTTCTGTCGAGATTTGTGCTACGTTGTTTTTCTGTAATACAAGTGTCCTTCAGTGGTTGTTTTTGGAGTTAGTTGTTGTCTCTATATTGTGTATTTTTGGTTACCGAGAAAAAGGATCGGAATCGGATGAGCGGTGGAAGAAAAAATGAAGATAACATGTTTTCATTATGTAGATATTTAGTATACTTAAATATGTTTTATACTTATAGTTAACTTTTACTTATATAGTTATACTCACTTATATTTATTTATCGTTTAGTTCCTCAACACAATTTTGAATAATGGCGGCAGCGGCAGCTAAAATTGCAAATGGCGTATCACCAAGTCCTCCCCCATTTAAGGACTCCATTTTGTAAGATATAATAAGGGATTTTGTAGCATGCGGGACTTCTGGAATGTATGTGTCCTCGCAGTTGTATGTGTGGCAGGTGAGAAAAGGGAAAATACATATATGTGCAAAATGCAGACAATGGGAGGAACTTGTGAGTTAGACATGACATAACTGACCTCGTTGAGCCAGAGGTGGGAGATTCTCCCCGTAAGTGATGAGTGGTATAATAGAGGGCGAGAATAGTGAGAGAAATATGAATAGAATAATGAGAGTGGGGAGTGTGGAATGGTTGAATGATTGTGAAGTTTTCAGAGATGGTCTCAATTGGGAGGATGAATGGCAAATAAGAGTGGCTGACTTGCAGAGAGAGATAGATGAGCTGAAAGAGCAGGTGGAATGTCTAGGGAATGAGATGAAAAGTGTGAAAGATGAGATTAAGCAAATGGAAGAGATGAATGCAAGGTGAATCAGAGGAGGAGTGAGAGACAGTTCTGGGAATGATAGAAGAGGAGAGAATAGGAATAGTAGAAGAGAGGGAATGAGAGAGAGTTATGGGAATAAGAGGGAGTTATGAGAATGGCAGAAGAGGAGAGAATAGGAACAGTAGACGAGAGGGAATGAGAGAGAGTTATGAGAATGCCAGAAGAGGAGAGAATCGGAATAGTAGGAGAGAGAGAGTTATGGGAATGACAGAAGAGAATAGAATTGGAACAGTAGAAGAGAGGGAATGAGAGAGAGAGAGTTATGGAAATTATAGAAGAGGAGAGAATAGGAACAATAGAAGAGAGGGAATGAGAGAGAGTTATGTGAATAATAGAAGAGGGGAGAATAGGATAAGTGGAAGAGATGGAATGTGAGAGTTATGGCAATGATAGAAGAGGAGACAATAGGAACAGTGGAAGAGAGGGAATGAGAAGAATGCGGGGGGAACACTGGAACCACGGATAGAGTGATGTCAGGAAAGCAGGTAAGTATGGGAACATATAGAGAAAGTGTTAGAAGAGAAAGAAAGAGAGTGAGGGATTCAGATGAGCAATCAAGGAACAGGGTGGTTAATGTATAAGGACAATGATCCGTGGTGTGCAAGAGAGGATGCGTGAGAAGTGTTTGCCTGGAGGAATGATAGAAAGTGTGGCTATGGCAATTAAGAGGGGTGAAAGGGTGGATGAGATGAGATGAGATAATTGTGATGGTAGGCATGAATGCTTAAGAGGCAATGTAAATTGGCAGCAAGAGATATGAGATTCTTGCTTGAAGTTGTACGAAAGAGGATAGTGTGCATGTTGCCTAGAAATGATAGTGATGAGCTGAGCAGAAGAGAGCAGTAATATTGAATAACATAATAGCTAGAATGTGTCAGAAGAGAGGATTGGAATATGTGGATGCTTGGAGAGTGTTTGAGGACAGAAAGGAATTATATGCGAGAGACTGTTTGCATTTGAATGAGGAAGGATGTAGGCATCTAAAGAGATTGTATTCTGAATGAGTCGATGTGTCAATGCAGGGAAACTAGAATGCCCAGGGTGGATGGTAGCAGGGGTGACCTCTTGTGGAAATGGGTACTTAGAAGTAGGGGGATGACATCAGGTAATGCTGAGCCCACTGAATTCTAGAGTGGATAATGCTAGTTATAGAACCAGTGACATTTTAATGCTTTATACTAATGCCAAGAGTATCCGGAATAAAGGAGAGGAATTGGTGGCGCTGATAGCATCAGCCTCGCCAAAGATTATTGGGATCACTGAGACAGAAGAGGATATAATAACTGGAATAGAAGTAGAAGGGTACAGCATTTTTTGGCAGGATAGGAAGGGAAAGTGTGGTGGTAGAGTATTGCTTATGATAAGTGATGACTTATGTCCTCTAAGAGCGGACGCTTTGGAAGGCAGTGACACTAATGATTTTGAAAGCTTATGGTATGAGGTAGAGGTGGGCAAGACAGGATATTTAGTGGGATGTTGCTACAAACCAAGGAGCACAGAGGGTGGGAACCAAGAGATGTTTAGACAGTTGAGCTTGCCAAGTGCAAGAAGAATGATTGTTATGAGAGATTTTAACTATAGCAGTATAAATTGGGGAGAGGGAGATGCATGTAGCAATAAGGAAATGGAATTTCGAGAATTCTTGAGAGAAAAATGTCTTAGACAACATTTAATACAGGAAACAAGAAGGTCAAGTTTTGGATTCGGTCATAGCATCAGAAGAGTTGATAAAAACTGAGATGATTTCTCTCCACCATTTGGAGAAAGTGACCACGAGGTTTTGACTTGGAAGATGAATAGACAGTAAGGTGTATCAAAGAGATGGGAACGTATGTGGAATTATAAGGCAGATGATTATAATAATCTTAGATATCAACTTGGGAAAGTTTCATGGAGGGAGAATGGGAAGGCCGGGATATCATTAGTGCTTGTGAAATTGTGAAGGAATATTTGTTAGCAGCAATAGAAAGCTGTATTCCACAAGTGAAAAAGAGGACACAGTTTGGTGTAAAGTGGATGATAAACAATATTAAACAGGAATAGAATATGAAAAAGAGGCTATGGAAGAGATATAAGGAGACAGGTGAAGACCAGATGCATGAAGAATATAAGACACAGGCCAGGAGAGTGATTAGTATAGTAAGGAAGGCAGAACTGGAATATGAGAAGAGATTGGCCCTAAGATCCTAAAGGAAATCCTAGGGAATTTTTTAGTTATGTGGCCAGTAGTAGGAGAATGACATTGTGGGATAAAAATGGGAATACAGTGACTGATGCAGAGGATATAGTGGAATTGTTCAATGAATGCTTTATTGGAGTATTTCATCCTAGAGGAGTCAGTTTTAATACTAGAGGGATAGGGCAGGTTTGAGGTTTAGAAGTGCAGGAGGAGAGTGTGTTCCAGATTCTGAGTACTCTGGATGTCACTAAAGCTGTGGGACTGGATGGTATTTCACCATGAGTTTTGAGAGAATGTGCTAGGAACTGACAGTGCCTTTGACCTGGCTTTTCAATTGAAGTCCGGCTACTGAAAGGTGCCCATGGAATGGAAGGAAGGTAAGATAGTGCCATTGCATAAGGGCGGTAGCAGACTGGAAGTGTCTAATTATAGGCCAGTTTGTGTGTCATCAGTAGTTGTTAAGATCTTGGAGAAATTAGTGAGGGACCATAAACAGCATTGGACAGATGAGGGTAATGTTATCTGTGAGAGTCAACATGGATTTGTGAAGGGGCAATCTAGTTTTAGCAATATGCTAGCCTTTTATGATAAAGTTACAATAGCATTAGATGAAGGAAAGGCATATACTCCCATTTTCTTAGACTTAGCGAAGGCATTTGACAGGGTGCCATATGATAAGCTGATATTTAAGTTGCAGCACAGGGGTTTGGATGTCAGGTGGGTCAAGTGGATTCAAGATTGGCTGTCCGATAAGTATAAGAGAGTTGTGTATGGTGGGGCAGTTTCAAGGAGACAAAAGGTTACAAGTGGAGTACCACAGGGCTCAGTACTGGGACCTATATCATTTAACCTTTATATCAATGATATTGTGAGGTTTGCAGGGGATATTCAGTTGTTTGTGGATGATGTGAAGCTGGGAAGGGTTATTAGTAATAGTGCAGATGTGGTAGCCCTGCAGGAGGATTTGAATAAGCTAGCTAGATGGGCAAATGAATGGGGGTCTCAGTTTAATGCAGCAAAATGTAAGGTCTTGAGGTTTGGGAAACATCGATGGGATGCTGCATACTCTATGGGAGGAGTTATATTGGAGAAAGTAGGGGAGACAAGAGATCTGGGGTTGATTATTGATCGAAACCTATAATTCGGGGGACATATTGCAAAGGTGGTGAAGGTAACACAGAGGATTACTGCAATAATGAGAAGGACACTGACCTGCAGAGATAAAATGGTTATCATTCCATTGTATAAGACTCTGATCAGACCACACTTAGACTATTGTTCTCAGATTTGGTCCATGGAATTTGAAAGGGAAAGGGTACAGAGCCAGACAACAAAGATGGTTGTTTCAGGACTGTATAATGTTAGTTATGAGGATAGGCTGTGGGAATATGGACTGCAGAGTTTGGTGGATAGAAGTAGAAGTGATATGGTTGAGAGGTGGTTACAGGGTTGACACTGGGAGTTCTTTCGCTTTGTTTAACAGCAGGAAGGAGTGATAACTTCCAGGGATGGCGTTACGAAAGGAAGCTTTGAGTAAGAGGGTGAGGAGTGGTTTCTTTGCATGGAGGGTGGTTGAACCGTGGAATGCATTACCTGATAGAGTGGTGAGAGTGAGTATGGTCAATGAGTTTAAGGAGTGGTATGATAGAATTTGTGTTTCTTAGGAAGGACCTCCCGAGATGAGTCTTGATAGACTTTGTCTTTCCTAGGAAGGACCTCCCATGATGAGTTTTTTGACTCCATGGAGGATTGAATAATAATAATAATAATATGCTGCTCAGAAACATATGGTTCTGCCATTGATACCATCTGTTCACTATCCTAATTTTTTCAGAACTCTCAAATCTGTGATCTCCACTCTTTAATTTAGTGTTTTATTTCTAACCCAGCTGTCAGAATCATCAGTTAAAATTGGTTTGAACATCTTGTCTTACTGCTAGTATACAAAAAGTGTTCTAACCATTCTCTGTCTCTCTCTCTTATTCCATATAAATTTATTCTGCTGACTCCATTCCCACTCTGCTAATTCTGTTTTCTTCTTCTTCTCATCCATCGTCAAGACAGGTTGAGTCCTTCATGGATGAGGACCTTCTATCCTTCTCTGTCCAAAGCAAGCTCTTTCATATGCCAAGAACTTTGAAAGCCCAGTGCATATCTCAAGACTTTATGGCATGTCAATTTTGGTCTTCCCCTGAATCTATTATTCTCTACAGTGCGCTCAATGGTGAAAAAGTCTATTTAGTTCCATTCACACAATGTGACCACCAATGGAGTTAATGCTTTTTAACTGTTAAAAATTGTTAAATTATGGATATTCAAATCTCTAAGCACTTGTGCATTAGTCTTATGTTCTGTCCAAAGAGTTATATCTAATGTCCTAAACATTTCATTGGTTAGCCGAGTGATTAGCGTATCCGCTCTCCAGACAAAAGGCTGCGGGTTCGAATCCCGCCGTGGGCATGGATGTCATTGTCTGTGGAAGTAATACTGGTGGCAGTCAGCAGTAGATGGTGTTGGCGTTATAAGATTTGTAGAGTAGATGCCCTCCCTCGATGAGTCTTTGCACTCCCTGGAGGTGTGATGTAATAATAATAATAATAATAATAAAAACCAACAGTTTCTTTTCCGCTTCTTTTTTTTAATTTTTTTTTATAAAGGGTCAATGTTTCTGCCCTGTAGAGAGTTAGTGGTATTATAATTTTGTATAATACTATTTTTAAGAAATTTAACATAAACTGGGTTTTATATTGGCCAAAGGATTTTAATCGATTCTAAGTAAGAAATACCAACAAATTTCACCAACTTAGCTGTTTGGCTTCTTCAGGGTGATATACAAAACAACTTAAACTGTTCATGAAGGAATGAAGTGAATACAATTGTATTTTTTACAAATACAGAAGAACACATACATCAAACACATGGACCAAATGATGTCAACTGTTATTATGCAGGAACGTTCGGTAATTAGCAACGAAATTTACCTCATCATCATCATCATCAAATTCCTGACATGGACCCTCAAGGAGTGTACAGAATGTGATAGTACTACATGAAAAATTTACATCATTACTAACTTCCTATCTACAATTTTCCTCCAAATCAGTCTATTACTTGTCAAGACTCCAATATTATCATTATCAGATCTTATATTTCTATTGTCTAAGGCACATTGTATCGTATCAATCCACCTATATCTTGGTCTTCCTCTGAGTGGATTTCCTGCCAACCTGGAAGAGAACACTTGTTTTTCTAATCTTTCCTTGCCCATTCTGTTTAAGTGACCATACCACCTGAGATTAGCTCTGCTAACGCATTCCTGGATGCCGAAAATGTCAAGTTCTTTCCTAATATCCTCGTTTTAAATATATCCTCATTTTAAATATGATATTGCCATTGATCCCATCTGTTCATGCCTATAATCTTTCTCAGGACTCTCATATCTGCGGTCACTAGTTTTTGGTCAAGTGTTTTACTTCTGACCCAGCTCTGAGATCCATAAGTTAAAACTGGTTTGAACAACGTCTTGTATATAGCTAAGTTAGTGTTCCGACTAATTTCTCTCTTATTCCATATGAATTTATTCATTGACTTCCTACCATACACCAGCTTTGTTGATTCTGTTGTCTATTTCCATATTTAATTTACCATCTTCACTAAAAATCGTGCCTAAGTAGGTGAAATGTTTTACTTGTTCCACATGTTCCTCATTCACAACACAGTTGACATTTTCAACAATTCTACTGATTATCATTGTCCTTGTCTTTTTTAATGCTCACCTTCATACCATATCTATTATAACAGTTATTCAATTTAGTCAGGGAATCTTGCAAACTTGTAGCAGATTTATTTAGAAGTATAACATCATCTGCATAAAGTAAAGAACATACATTAACATCTCCAATTCTGATAATCATGTTTAATACCACTTTCCTTCATAATGTGATCCATATAGAATAACAGAGGGGATAATGTAAATACCATCTTCCTGTACATTCTTCAATTCTAACTACTGACTTACAACTCAAATACAGAATAAGTATTGCATGATATAATGCCCCATTGACACCAAATAACTGTAGAGTATTGAATAGATTCTCTCTTGGCACCTTGTCATATGCCTTTTCCAAATCGACAAAACTTCAATACAGATCTTTGCTATATTCCCATGCTTTCTCAACTATTTGTTGTAAAGTAAAGATCTGATCCTGACCGCCTCTATTTGGCCTGAATCCAGCTTGTTCTTCTCCAAGCTTTTCTTCCACAATTCTTTTCAACCGTTTAACAAGTATACTTGCATAGATCTTTCCAGGAACACTCAGTAGGGAAATACCTCCGTAATTCTGACATTCAGTTTTATTTCCCTTTTTATATATGGACACTATTAGAGCTCTACTCCAATCATCGGGAATTGGTCCCTCTGTCCAGGCTTTCTGAACTATGCAGTGCAGCCACTGTAAGACTTTCATTCCACCATACTTCAGCATTCCTGGTCGAATATCATCTACTCCTGCTGCCTTTCCACATTTCAAGCCTTTGATGGTTTTTCTACTTCAAGTATGGATATGTATTCCTGACTGTATGCCTGTTGAGTGTTTTTTACCACTGTGCTATCACTGCTTGTTTCATTTAGCAATTTTTCGAATTACTCCATACTTCAAGGATATCTTTTTATGTCACCTTTATCATCTCTAACTCCTTTTACAGCATTCTTTCCTCTATTTCTAAGCTTTTTCAACAACCTCCAGAATATCTTACCACCTTCTTTATATTTATTTTCTATGTTCTTGCCAAAGTCCTCCCATTACTTTTGTTTTAGCTAGTTTTACACAGTGTTTAGCTTTCTTACATTTGTCTCTGTATTCTCTAAGAGCAAAAGCTGACTTATTTGCCAGGAACTTTTGATATGATTTCTTCTTTTCCTTCACTGCCTCTTTAACTTCCTGTGTCCACCATGGAGTCCTGATTTTTTTATCCTTGCAGACAACCACACCACATGCCTCTTTTGCTGATTCAATCAGGGTTTTCTTCATGGCTTGTCACTGAATCTCCAAGGTTTGGTTTCTGTTCTCAAACTCTTTCATTTTTTCTTCAATAATCTTTGTGTATGTTAGTCTACAGTTCACATCTGAGAGTTGCTCAACTTTTATTTGCTTTAAAACTTTCTTACATGTTATTCTTTTCAATATGAAATTCAATTTTATCCTGCTCAAGACTAAATAGTGATTGCTTCCAATTTCAAATCCCCTGTACACTCTGGTGGCTTACACCAAGGAGAAAACATCACTATCAACAATAACATAGTCAATGAGACTTTTCTTATTCCTAGCCTCTTCTCTCCATGTGAATTTGTGTACATTTTTATGTTGGAACATGGTGTTAGTAATAACCAGTCCATGTCCTGAGCAGAAATCCAACACATATTTGCTATTATTATTAGCTTTGCTCTTTTCTCCAAATTTTCCCAAAACATTTTGACAGCCATTTCCCTCTCTGCTATTTAGATCCCAAGGACCAACTTTTTCTTTTTCATTGTGTCAGTTGCTTTTTCTAAAGCATCAAAAAATTCCTCCCCTTCTACCTTAGTAGAACCTTCTGTGGAACCATAGGCACAAATAAGTCTCAATGTCCAGTTCCCCATTCTCATATCTGCCCATATCGCTCTATTTGAGACTACCTGTCATTCAAGAAGATTAGCTTCGTATTTTGTGTTGAATACTATGGCTACTCCTTCTTTTCCTTGATTGTCATTGCCAGAATATAACATTTTGTATTTATTGCTCAGAAAGATCTCACCAGTTTTTGTCTTTTTTGTTTCAGTCACCCCGATTATGTCGATCTGGTACTTATCTAATTCCTCAGCTAGCTAGCTCCATTTCTTTGCCATTCAGGCTTCTCATGTTGATAGTACCGATCTTTAACTCTGGTGATGTTGAGTTGGGGTGTGTTCTCAGATATGTTCCAGTAATTGACTTTTTGCTGTTCGCCCTGGTTCCCTGGCAAAAACAACGGGGGCCTTGTTTAACCGGGCGACACCCCAGCCGGCATGAAATTTTGTCATGTTGTTCCATCATGTTTTATTTTTGGTTTAACCAATAAGAATACAATTTGGTCGGCTAAATCCGAAATTGCTAGCCCATCCTCGTTCGTTTCAGTATCCAGGTAGATACCAAACAGGGTGCACCACGAGAAGGTGAGGATTGGACATTAGGTCAGAAGCCCTGGTTGGTTCCCCGCATTCCTTTAAAGGCTATGTGTAGGTCTCCTCTCAGTTATACAGCTTTCACCCTTAAGTACCCCCAAAATTTAACTCTGGTATGCTTATTGATCTTATAAGGGTCTTCTAAATATCAGTTTAGAAGACCCTTTAGAACGGATGTGTTTAGAACGGATGACTGTTATGGCTTCTTTTATGTATCGTGAGCAGAAATCTTCCTGTAAAATCTTCCTCTAAAATCCTTCGGCTAATATATATAAAACCTAGTTTATGGCAATTTAAATTTAGATGGCCAAAAATAACATAGAATAATCATAATACTATTTTTATTGTTGTAGGAATTTTGTTGTTTTTCCAAATTTTACTAAGTTTATTCATTATTGTTGCTCATGTTATGGAGAGTGTTTTATTGTTGTATGTCATTTAAATTTGATATATAGACATTTACATAGAGCTTTTAATTTAATGCATATAATGCAATCTTGAATCTTTAACTTTGATTTTTTTTTAAACTAAAGAATGTCATTGCTGTTGCCTAGGAGAGTTAAATATATATTTGGTTTATATTTATTCATTCACTTGTTATTATACCACATCTTCTTTGATTATTTAATAAATTAACTGATTTTTTTGGCTCACCTTGCACGGGTAATTTCCTTACTGCAACTTCTAGATGGAATAATTGGAGAATTTGGAGCACTGAGAACTCGACCAGAAGGTGATTTAGTTATAGGGCTTGAAGCAGGAGACTGAGAAGCGGAATAGCTGGGATAAGTGTTGACATGAAGAGGCACAGCAAAACTTGGAATCTGATGGAGAAAAGAAATAAAATATCCATGTATACACATTTTCAATGAGTAGTTATTAGAGGCACTCATATTGATGGCAGCTAGAAGTGCTATTAATTATATAAACCATTATGTTAAAGCACTTAAGCTTTTTACTCAGCTAGATGCATAACATCTAAAAAATTGAAATAGCTCAGGTTTAGGTTCAAATTATATATATATCATTTAGTTTTTAGCTGCGAAATGGCACAACCTTTTAAAGCACATCTTCAATGTTGTACTCTTCTTGGGAGAGAGCATGGGCTAGCATTTACTAGTTCATACCAGCAAATTGTTGATTCAAACAATAGAAACTTTTTAGGACTCAATGAACTGCTCTCCAGGTGGGACCCCATCCTTCAGGAACATCTGCTAAGTGTAGCAGAATCACAGAAAAGGAGTGAGTGGTTTCAACTTCATTATCTGTCCCCTGACTCACAAAATGAATTTATTGCAGAGTGCTCGAATCTTATGAAACAACACATTTTGCTTGAGAGGGTAATCTGCAAAGTACTTTGTGGTAATGGTAGATTTCATCAAATTCTTTTCATACTGAACAAACTACATTTCTTTTGAGATACATACCTTTAAAAGAAACACAGTATGAGATTCAAGACAGATTTCTAAAATTTGCAGATTGTAGCAACAAAAGAAGGAAAGAAACTGCTCACTCACTTGATAACTGATATCATCATATTCTTAGATTAGAAATAGTTATAGAAAGGTTTTTAACTTTGTTAGAAAGTAAATTGTACTAAACAAGAAATTATATTGTTTTAGGTGTAGCTACCACTGACAAGATCTCAATAGACGTCAAAATTGGTCTGGGTATGACTTTCTTTTTCTATAACATAATAATATATATATCCAAAACAAAGTGCATTGTGCAGTTTAGGATACTAAGAAAATTTGATGTGAAGTCATCTGCATCCATATACAAGTAGTTCAAATATACTTCATGTGCAAACGTTATTATTATTATTACACCCTCCATGGAGTCGACAGACTCATCATGGGAGGTTCATTCAACTGACAACATATTTATCATATAGAATCTTAAAGTTCTTAACACTCCTTGCATTAACAACACATTCTGGTAATGCATTCCATTCACTAACAATTCTCCATGTAAAAAATCTACTCCTCACACTCTTCTTCCCCACACTTTTAGATAACTTCCAGAAATGACCTCTGGTTCTTCCCCTCTCACCTTCTACTCTTTTTATAATTCCCTCTGGATTAATCTGATAAAATCTTCTCACTAAATGTCTCTATCATATCACCTCTCTTCCTCCTATCCATCAAACTATGCAATCCACATCTCTTCAACCTCTCTCCATAGCCAGCATTCCAAACTCCTGATATTGTCTTGGTCACTCGTCTCTGGACCATCTCCAATGTCTCCACATCACATTGAAAACTAGGTGACCAGATCTGAGCACAATAGTGTCCAAGTGTGGTCTGACCAGTGCCTTATACAGCACACAACCACTTCCTTATCCTTGCATGTTAGAGTACTTTTTATCATAGCAGCACTACGATGTGCAACCTTTGCAACCTTAGCAATATGCCCTCTAAACTTCAGTCTACTGTCAATCATCACTCCCAAATCTCTAATCTCATCCACTTCCTGCAGTATGGCACCATCAATATAGTACATAGCCTTATATTTCTGCACTCCAAAATGCAACACCTTGCACTTATTGATATTAAAACTACAACCCCCACCCCTCTTTTGTCCAAGTAAAAAGTTTATTTAAATCTTCCTGAAGGGATTCAGCATCTGCAGTGCCACTTATAATTCTTCCCAACTTTGCTGATGATGCAAAGTTGGGAAGAATTATCATCAACTGAAGATCCTCAGTCAGTCCACATGATATATCGTTTACAAACAAGTTAAATAGCAGGGCCCAAGAACAGAACCCTGGGGCATGCCACTGGTCACCCTTCTTTTTTTGCGACACTGCTCCATCATACACAACCTGCTGGTATTGCTCAGAGAGCCAAACTCTGATCTATCAGTCAAAATTACACACACACATGAAGATAATCAGTCTTATTTTCCCATCCTCTGCAGCTCGTACACCAATTTATCATGTGATAATCTATCAAACGCTTTTGCAAAGTCTAAGAATATCACTATATATGATTCTCCCTTATCTAACACTCTGCCACCTTATCATAAAATGCAAGTAAATTATTGAAACAGGACCTACTCTTTACAAATCCATGCTAACCTTCATAAAGAATGCCATGTCCATCAATCCAATTCTGTATTTTATTCCTTGCTCACATTTGCTCAACTTGGCTCACATTTGGGTAAAGGATTAAAACAAAAATATAATTTCATGTATAGCATAATTTACTTACAATGAAAAGTTTAGTATATAAGCATGTATGCTTAATATCAAAATATCAGAACACAGAAAATGGTATTCCATTTATTTCTTTAATAAATAGCAAAATAAAATAATTCAACATATCAGAATTATAAAACCAATCTATTACAGCAAAAAATTGAGAGATTTATGAACAAGTAATGAGCTATAGTTGCAACAATTCATATTATTAAAAAATAAGTAAAAAATGCAAAAATCTTAAAAATACAAAATTAATATAAAATAGAAAAAAAAATTCCCCAGTAATCTATGGTACAATATTTGTAGGTGTCACATAAAAAATTATATATATATATATATATATATATATAAAACTTTCAGATTACTTTGAAAAATTATAAAATGGGATAAACAGTACAAGGGTCCAAAGGCGACTGACTGAGGTAGTTTCTGACCTCTGGAATGTCGAGTATGAGGAAAGATTGAGAAGATGTAATTTGCAAAGTCTGGTGGACAGGAGGAAAAGGGGAGATATGATAGAGACCTACAAGTTGGTAAGGGGTTGTTATAGGATCAATGGTGGAGAAGTTCTACAGAGAATAGTGGGAGATCAGGAGAGAACCAGAGGTCATCCCTGGAAAATGTATAAAGAGGGTGTGAGTAGAGGAGTGAGAGGCAGATTTTTTTCGTGCTGAGTTGTGAATGATTGGAATGCCTTGCCTGAGAGTGTGGTGTCTGCAAGGAGTTTGAGTGGGTTTAAGACAAGGTATGATGAGATGTGTGTGTGTGTGTGTGTGTGTGTGTGTGTGTGTGTGTGTGTGTGTGTGTGTGTGTGTGTGTGTGTGTGTGTGTGTGTGTGTGTGATAAAAGGACCTCCCAGATGAGTCTTTGACTCCATGAGGTCATGGAGTAATAATAATAATAATAATAATAACATGAAAAACTTACATCATTACTAACTTCCTATAGTTCGCCCACCGATTAGAGATCCTTCGACACTTCTGAGCATCTCAGAAAAAGGAGAATCCATTCCGATAATAGGGTAATCAGTCCGTATTGTGTTTATTATTACTGGTCGGAAAATTAACTTCTCTTTTATGATTATTGTAGTTAACTATGTTACTTGTATAACAGTTGGAAAATTTTACCTATAAAGCACGTGATTTCTCGTGTTGGCGACCAATTCGGACATCCTTCATTTCTTTCTCCCCTTCAGCATGAATCGACTATTCTTGGAAAGACGCGAAGCAGGGACCTACAAACGGTGGGCGAACTATATCTACAATTTTCCTCCAGATTAATCTGTTACCTGTCAATATTATCAGATCTTATATTTCTATCTTCTAAGGCACTTTTTACTGTATCAATCCACCTATATCTTGGTGGATATAGGTGGATTGATTTCCTCTGAGTCATTCTCCTGGCAACCTGGCAAAGAACACTTGTTTTGCTAATCTTTCCTCTTCCATTCTGTTTAAGTGACCATACCACCTGAAATGAGCTCTGCTAACACATTCCTGAATGCTAACAATGTCTTTTATTTTATTTTATTTATTTATTTTTTTGAGGTAAGGAATATGATTGTGATGATCAGAATATGATTTGTTTGTCAAATGTCTTTAGAAGGATAAAACTAATATTCATGCAGAGGAGGCAGAAAAGAACTTTTCAACCTCCCAAGTTTGCTATAAAGCAAACACACACAATAGCTTAGCCATTGTAATTTACAGCATGCTCATTTTGAAGTCAATGTGGCATTCTGCGTACAAAATCACAACCAATCAATAAACAAAAAATATTTCCGTGACTGATTATTAACACAACAGTAACTGTAGCAACTACAGAGGAATTAAACTCATGAGCCACATTATGAAGGTACGAGAAAGGGTAATTGAAAAGAGATTGCAAGGTAGTGTCAATTAGAAAAGAGCAATTTGGGTTTATGCCTAGTACGGAAACAATCGATACCATCTTTGCTCTAAGACATCTCATAGAAAGGTACCAATAAAGTAATATAGAACTTTTTTTGGTCTTCACTGATTTGGAAAAGGCCTTTGATAGAGACCCAAAAAAAAGGGATACAGACAAACATGCCAGAGAAGGGTAATTAAAACAAGAGAGAAATATGAAGCAGGAGCCACTCAGGCATTCCCAGTAAGCACTTGGTTGTGTTGACAGAGACAGTAAAAACTAAATCACCATAGACAAAGATGTTTGCTGATGATGGGATGATTTGCACAAAGTCTGAGCAGTAAGCAGAAGAAAGACTTCAACAATGGAGGAAAACTTTGGAAGACAGTAGTTTGAGGATCCATAGATATAAGATAGAGTACATGTGTTGTAGTGAAGCAACAGAAAGTATAACATTGCAGGGAACAGGCATGCCACAGGTGTCCAGGTTCACATCCCTGGGATCAGTGTCCAAAGTGATGGATACCTTGACTCAGAACTCAATAAGAGGATCCAATCAGTGTTTTTTTTTTTTTTTTTTTTTTTTTTTTTTTTTTTTTTTTTGTACACTGATTTGACATCCAACAAAATGTCACCAGTACTTAAACAATCATGTTATTTAGTTTATCATCATCATCAAATTCCTCACATGTCCCTTCAAGGCGGATTGTACAGGATATGATAGTACAACATGAAAAACTTACATCATTACTAACTTCCTATCTACAATTTTCCTCCAAATTAATCTGTTACCTGTCAAGACTCCAACATTATCAGATCTTATATTTCTATCTTCTAAGGTACTTTTTACTGGAAAAGGTTTCAGATATCTTGTGTGATACAAAAATGTCTAGCAAGTTAAAAGGAAAGATCTACAAAATGGTAGTAAGACCCGGCAAATGACCAAGAGATGAGAAAAGAGAATGGACATAGCTGAAATGAGAATACCGAGACTTGTAAGTGGTGAAACAAGATTGGACAAGATAAAAAGCTCATTGATCAGGGGAACAATGAAGGTAACCCAAGTATCTGAAAAGATCAGGGAATCATGGATGACGTGGTTTGGTCATGTTATATGGCAAGGCAGAAGCTATGCAGGAAGGAGTGCTGTAGATGAAGCCACTAAGCAAAAAAAGTAAGGGGAGACCTGGCTGGACAGCTTGAGAGGTGGGGGGAAGACCTTGGACTAAAGGAGAAAATGGCCTTGGACAGAAATGAGCAGAGAAAGTTGATCTACTGCAGCAATCCTACTTGGATGGGAATGAAGCAGAAGAAGGAGCAGATATATAATAGCTTATGATTGTGCACCATAATTTACAGCATGCTGATTTTGAAGTCAATGTGCCATGCAAAAAAAAGAGGTCTGGAATTTGTTGATGTCTGGAGTGTATTTAAAGGCAAAAGACAGCTGTATGCAAGAGATGGGTTGCATCTGAACATGGAAGGTCATAAACGTTTGAAGAAGTTACTGTTTTCTGAACAAGTTGAAGTAATTGAGCAGGGAAACTATGAAAAGTTTGAGTGTAAGAGGGAGAAACTTATGAAGTGAATGTATATTTGTTGATCCTTTTTCGAGGAATAATTTGAAGAATAGAGTGGATAAAAATCGGCATGGGACTACTGAAATTAGTAGAATGTATATCAGTTCTAAAGCTGGTACAAGAACTAAAGGGAATCTGCAATTTTTTGTATCCTTATTCAAGAAGCATTTGAAATAAGAGGGAAGAATTTTTGGAATTAGTCAGTGCAACCTCACCAAAAGTTGTAGGCATTAGTGAAACTTGGTTGTCAGCAGAAGATGTGGTTACTGGAATTTAATGTGATAGGTGCAGTATTTTCAGGGAGGATAGAGAAGATAGAATGGGGGGAGGAGTACTGTTAATGATAGCTGATGAGTTGTAGCCAAAGAAAGGTATATCAAGAGGATAGATGTTTAAAATAAACAATAAATAACGGAAATAACTCACATAGAAAGATTATTTATTAGTATAATTTTCGCCTGTGTGTCACAGGCATCTTCAGTACATTAAGCTCAAAATTAAACACTAACTGACAATTCCAAAAAGAATTGTCAGTTAGTGTTTAATTGACCTTTTTAGTTATCTTACACCAGCTACTTAGGTGGCACTTTTTGGAATTGTCAGTTAGTGTTTAATTTTGAGCTTAATGTACTGAAGATGCCTGTGACACACAGGCGAAAATTATGCTAATAAATAATCTTTCTACGTGAGTTTTTTCCGTTATTTATTGTGTACCGATGTGTGAATGATAATTCATTTGAGACGGTCTGGTGTGAAATAGTGACCAATGCAACCAAATATACAGTTGACTGCTGCTATAGGCCAGGGGGTGATATTGAATTCATACATCAGCAAATTAGTGCAATGAGTACAGGGTGATTATTATGGGGAATTTTAATTATGGTGATATCAATTGGAAGGAGGAAATATCAAGTGGCAAAAAAGAAATTGAATTCATATACCTTCTAAGAGATATGAAACAGCACATAACTGAAGGGACTCGTGGTGTAAGAGTAGTGTTGGATCTGGTCATAAGTTCAGAGGACATATGCATAAGTAAGGTGTCCTTGTTACCTCCGATTGGTGAGGGCGATCATGTGGTATTGACTTGGGAGGTTGCAAAATTTGTAGATTTCTCTCTTAAGAAGGGATATATACGGAACTGCAGGTGAGGTAATTATAACAAACTTCAGAGTGAACTTACAGCCATCCCATGGCAGAACATATTGCAGGGGAAAGATGTTAGCAGTGCATGGGATATTGTTATTATTATTATTATTATTATTCAGGCCTCCATGGAGTCAAAAATAATCAGCAGGTATCACAGGAAGGCAATATCAGAATGTATTCCCATGCTCAGGAAGATGGATGAGTAGATGGATATTAGATGGATGAGTAGTATCAGACTTGATCTGCAAAAAAAAGAAAATGTTATGGAGAATTTACATGGAGAAAGGTGATCAATATACCCATGAGGCAGTACAA
Organism: Typopeltis vanoorti; assembly: GCF_054136105.1. Classification (NCBI taxonomy): domain Eukaryota; kingdom Metazoa; phylum Arthropoda; class Arachnida; order Uropygi; family Thelyphonidae; genus Typopeltis; species Typopeltis vanoorti. The sequence continues at coordinate 161,948,296 of NC_143550.1, forward strand.
AGCTCAAGCTAGGAAGGTTACCAGCATAGTAAGAAAAGCTAAATCAGATTATAAGAAGACCTTAGCCAAGGAGATCAAGGGTAATCCAAAAGAGTTCTTCCACTATGCGACAAGTAAAAGAAAGAATGACTTTGGAAGGATAACTTTAGTGGGTGCTGATGGTATTGAGGTGCCCAATTCAGATGTAATAGTAGAGCTACTGAGTAATCACTTCTCAAAAGTCTATCACCCAAGTGAGGATATCTCTGTGTCTGTAGCAATAAGTAATGTGAAAATTGGAGTTAATAAATCAGAGGTATTTAGTATACTGAAGAATTTAAATCCAAACACCGCTGTAGGTTTAGATGGAATATCAGCTCGGATGTTGCATGAATGTGCAAAGGAATTGTCAACGCCTCTTACTTGGTTATTTAACTTAAGTTTGAACTCTGGTATGGTCCCTAGGGAGTGGAAGGAAGGCAAAGTGGTTCCTTTGCATAAAGGTGGCTCTAAGACTGTGGTAGTTAATTACAGACCAATCACCATCTCGGGAGTGGTGGTAAAAGTATTGGAAAAGTCGGTTAAGGACAGAATTCGAGAATGGATGGATCAGAATATGATACTCTATAGGGGCCAACATGGTTTTGTTAAAGGTCGATCCTGCCTTAGCAATTAATTAGCTTTTTATAATAGAATGATCTCTGAGTTGGACAAGGGAAATGGCTATACAGTGATACTTCTGGATTTTGCTAAAGCTTTTGACAGGATACCCCATGAAATACTGTTGCACAAATTAGAGCATATGGGGATGGAGACTAAACTGGTGATATGGATAAGAGAATGGATCATGGAGAGATACCAGAAAGTGATGTATGGAGAAGCAGAGTCCAGGATGAGGCAGGTGACCAGTGGTGTCTGCCTCAGGGCTCTATGCTCGGGCTGTTATCGTTTAATTTGTATATATATGATATAGGAAATGGCTTGAAGGGAGATATTTAGTTGTTTGTTGATAATGCAAAGTTGAGTAGCACAATAAAAAATCAAGCTGATGTTGAGAGTTTGCAGGATGATTTAAATAAGCTGGCAAAATGGACAAAAGGTAATGGATATCAGTTCAATGTGGAAAAGTGCTAAGTTATGCATTTTGGGGTTAAAAGATTACCAGCTGTGTACCACATTGATGGAATGGTACTCCAAGAGATTGATGAGGCTAGGGCCTTGGTGGATAGGGAGATGAAGTTCAGGGGCACATTGCTAAGGTGTCCAAGATTGCGCATAGGATTGCTTGGTTATTAAAAAACACACTAACATCCAGAGATAAAGACGTGATTATTCCCCTTTATAAAGCATTGAAACTTCGACATTTGGATTACTGTGCTCAAGTCTGGTCGCCTAGATTCCTTGTAGATGAGGAGGTTGTGGAGAGGGTTCAGAGGAGAGTGAGTAAGTTAGTGAGTGATGTAAAAAATGCTCCCTACATTGATAGAGTGAGAGCTTGTGGATTGCAGAGGTTGGTTGATAGGCAGAGAAGAGGGTATATGATAGAAACATCTAAATTACTAAAAGGTTTTTATAAGATTGATGCAGAGGAAATATTTCAGCTGTGTGATAGTGATGGAAGAACAAGAGGTCTGGAAATGAAGGAAAAGGGTGGTAACAAGGGTGTGAAGACTAGATTTTTTGCTTGGAGGATGGTGAATGAGTGGAATGCATTGCCTGCCTCAGTTGTGAGTTCTTCGTCTGTAAATGAATTCAAGAAGAGGTATGATAGATATTGTTTCGATAGTTTGGGTCTCCAGCGATGAGTCTACTGACTCCATAGAGATACCCATAACAATAATAATTTGGATACAAAATCACCACTAACCAATAAACAAAAAATATTTAAACAGAAGATTTTTTTATATTTAAAAATTATTTAAAAAGAAACATGACTAATCATTAACGCAACAGGTGGGCACACACACACATAGAGAGAGAGAGAGAGAGAGGCTAACATAACTGGCCTAGTTGACGAGATTGCAAACAGACAAGTTTACAATATATAAAAAAATATGTTGTGCAACTTAAAAAAAAAAGTCATGAATTATTTAAAATGTAAACTTTTCACATTTTTTAAATGCATTTAAAAAAGAGAAGCTTGCATTTTATAAAGATCATTATAAATATTTTATCTGTATCAAAATAATGAGGTTATCCAGATAAATATACCTTACTGATTGAAAATGATGCTATATTGAAAAACTCAGTAGTGGAAAAATTCAATAACATAATAAAATTTTGATAAATGGCTATAATGATTTATATCCTATAATAATATTATATCCACACCTGTCCAAGAAGTCCAAAAAACTTTTCATAAGTTCTTTGCTGAGCACAGCAGTCCAAAATCATATGACATAATTCAACTGTCTGACCTTGGTGTAGTATGTTATCATCATTACACAACTAATAGTAATTTACAACACCTTTCCTACATGCTTAATGTACTTATTATTAGGTTTGTAACCTTTCATGAGTTGGATTTACATGAAAAAAGAAAAAAAAAAAAAAGAAAAGGAGACCTCAAGATCAATATGCATGATGTAATTTATCTAATATCAGCAAGTAACCAGATTTACTGGCTAACCAAAAAATGTACTCAACAAAAAAAAATCCACAAATAAATAATGCTCACTATGAAATGATCTACCAACCTAGATATCTAGAAAACCTATACCAATAATCCAAAAATTAGTTCACCAACATATCGAAAATCTCCTAGAAAATAATCCTGAAAAAAAAAAAGCAACAAAAAAAATATTAATATTATTATTTGACCTGGAGGGAGGTAGGGCACCTGCTCTACAGTTCTCTCCACCACTCAATCCACCAACTACAACTAACCGCAACTACACCAACGCCATCTACTGCCGACCACACCACTACTAGTTTTTCCATAGACAATCACAAACATCCATGGCCACAGCGGGATTCGAAACCTGCAGCCTTTTGGCTGGAAAGCGGATACGCTAACCACTCGGCCAGCCAGGTTGGCAACCTTAGATTACTGAAGAAAGAAAATTTTATTTTCTTCAAAGTTCATCTCAGAGGAGAACTAGAATATGCAAAAAAAAAGCAAAGCAACAAGTATTATAGGACACATGACAAAACATACAGCAGCATAAAGAAACCACAGAAATCCTAAAAACAGAAAAAGATATGGATAATATCTCTATCCTCTTCCTATTAACAAGATTTGGATTTAAATCCTACTGTAACATGAATATTTGCAGGTAGAAGTCAACTTTCATTATCAGGTAAAACCACCATCCTACCTATTGGTCGTCTGAAGTGTCTTGTTCACAGAGGAAAAAAAAAAAAATGAAATATAGCAATCTAACTCATTAAAAACTTTATAAGTGTTATTAAAGAAATCAAACTGCACCAACATGGTAATGACAAATGCCAAAAGATTACATATCCAAATAAGTAGATGATTGCATTCTTCCCTAAGATCTTACAACTAGTAGAATACCTCATTAAAAACTGCCAAGTCTTCTTATAAAGATCAAAAATCACTTTAATGAAATTAAAGAAACATTCAACTTAAGCAGCCGTTACTGCAGGGATTATGCAATCAACTTTTAAAAATCCATAACAACAAACATTAATAGGTGATGCTTCCCTCACAGCCTGTCAGTCACTCTCACAAAGATGCTATGTTTCTGCACTGTGCCTTTTCTATAGGCACTTTCATGGGAACTGATCCTCAGAACTGGTCAATACCATTCCTCCACTTTCTTCTAACCATGTAAAACTAGAGCAGCCACTACTCTTTAGAACAATCTCCCCCATGCTGTTTTTCCTACCAAGTACAACTTCCAACTCTTTAAAAAACACATCAGTAGTCTACTTCTTTCTCCTTAATCCTCCCACACATATGGCACTATAGTGTTTTAGGTCTTGTGACCTTTCATGTGTGGGGTCATTATATATATATTTTTTTTTTTTTTTGAACTAGATTAAATGATTATGAGCAAAGAGATAAAAAATAGAAACACTATTTTAATTAAGTAAAATACACTAATTTTGTCCTTTAGAAGACTTCTTCAGGTGCATAACATGAGGAAACTACCAACAAACATTGCAAGAGAAAAAAATCTATACATAAAAGGTCTCAAAAGGTTGTAAACCTATCACATATTAACATTTGAAGCTGTTCTGTGTATCTCTTCATTGTTGGATGTGCACCTGTGTTCAAGATCTTGTGAATGCCAAAGTTGGATAGCAGTGCAATGACAGTCTGAGAGATTATAGCTGAGGTTAGTATTGAGATGTACTGAATTCAGGACGATTTCTTTAGATTCTACAATTCTTTCCAGTTCATCTATGATGAACTGGAAAGAAAATATCAAAAGATATTTTCTGATTTGTCCCACATGACTGGATGAATGATACAGTTTTCATCGTTAGTGTCAGCAGAAATCAGGACATGGTTCGACAGAGCACTTGCTCTGGTTCTGCCATATGAAACGTCTCTTTTATATTCCTCTAGACATAATTCAATGGATTTTTCTGCTAGCCAAAATAAGGCATGTTGCAGTTGCACCAAATATGGAAAATGCTGGGATATTTCAGGTTGTTATGTGTTTGCTTGGGCATACGGAGCAAGGAATGGAGTTGAAGTACAGGAGTGAAATCATGTTGGAGGCTTAATGGATTTTTTTACAACACTCAAAAAGAATTAAAATAGAATTTAATACTTCCTATATTTCGTCCTAGTCACTAGGACATCTACAGGGATTACAAAAACAATTAATGTAACATATACACAAATAACAAACAATACTAAGCCCAACCACGTGGGTGACACAAAAAAGTCCTATCTAGGTAGAGCGCACTCTAAAGGCAGTAGTAGGTGGCCTGGAATGTAAGGTGGGAACTCTGGTGATGAGTGTTTCCCAAATCTTCGGAAGCTTAATGCAACCGTATTTATTGAGATTTGGTTGGTTTTTGAGAGCTGCTGCTTCTAAGAAAAGTCTCTCTTTCTTGAATTTGCTGTGGTAGAGCATGGTGGTTTTCTTCCATGATACCCTGTGGGTGGTGTCCAAAACATGGTCAGCCAAGCCTGAATGGCCATAGTTGTGTTTGAAGATGTATGACTTGTGTTCCTCTAGACGGATGGATGCTGATCTGCCTGGCTGTCCAAAGTACGCCAGCTTACAGGAACAGGGTACTTTGTAAATTCCAGGCAGAGAGAGAGGAGGGAGCTGATCTTTCGTAGAATGGATAAGGGTAGCAAGTTTGCGGTGGGGCTTATATGCTGTGTGTAGGTTGTACTTTTTTAGTATCTTGGCTATTTTTTCGGATGTGCCACAGATGTAGGGTATGGTGATTGCATTTTTAAAATCTTGTTGACGAGAAGGACGGGGAATGGGGGAGGAGTTGATTATTTTTTTGATACTGTGATCGCTGTAGCCATTGGAGAGGAAAGTGCTGTGTATGTGGTTAAGCTCAGTGGTGAGGGTGGTTCCACTGGAACAAAGATTGTGGGCTCTCTTAGTAAGGGTTTTAATAATGCCATATTGTTGAGAGGGGTGGTGGTGGGAGAGTTTGTGAATGTATCTGCCTGTGTGTGTGGGTTTTCAGTATACGGTGAAGGTAAGTGTATCATTAAGCAGGCGTGTGACTAAGGTGTCTAGGAAGGGTAAACAATTGTTCTTTTCCTTTTCCATAGTGAACTGGATTCTTGGATGTAGACTATTGAGATGACTGAGGAAGGAGTCTAACGTGTCTGGGCCATGAGGCCAAATAGAGATCTACATATCTTAGCCAGATAGAAGGTTTGAGTGGGGCTGAGTCTATGGCTCGTTTTTCGAAATCTTCCATATAGAAATTGGCAAGGGGGGTGAGAGGGGGGAACCCATGGCAGTTCCCTCTACTACTTGTAGATTTTGTTGTTCCAAGAGAAATACCCAGAGTTAATGTCAAAGGAAAAGAGATCTAAGATGTCAGAGGGAAAAACGTTTTCTAATAGATAAGGTGTCAATTAAGGGAATATTGGTAAACAAAGAGGAGATATCAAAGCTTACCAATATGTCTGTCTTATTCAAGGTTAAATTTTCTGTGAGAGCTTTAAAGTGGGTCGAGTTTTTTATATAGGAAGGGGACCTTCCGGTGAGGGGGATCAGAGAGTTGGCCAGCTGTTTAGATAGTCTATAGCAAGGTGCATTGGTGGCATCTACTATAGGCCTGAGTGGGGAATTGGGTTTGTGGATTTTTGGTAAACCGTAGATTCGGGGGAGACGGGAACGGAAAGGTTTAAGTTTTTACGTGACGTCAGGAGGCCAGGAAGATGCTTTTTTGAGTAAGATTTTTAGTTTCTTAGTTTGTGTTTTTGTGGGGTCATGTTCTAGCGGGATGTAGGTAGCGATCGCGATCACGCTACCTACAAAAATTTAACCTTGAATAAGATAGACATATTGGTAAGCTTTGATATCTCCTCTTTGTTTACCAATATTCCCTTAATTGACACCTTATCTCTCTTAGAAAACGTTTTTCCCTCTGACATCTTAGATCTCTTTTCCTTTGCCATTAACTCTGGGTATTTCTCTTGGAACAACAAAATCTACAAGCAGATAGAGGGAACTGCCATGGGTTCCCCCCTCTCACCCCCCCTTGCCAATTTCTATATGGAAGATTTCGAAAAACGAGCCATAAACTCAGCCCCACTCAAACCTTCTATCTGGCTAAGATATGTAGATGATGTGTTCTCTATTTGGCCTCATGGCCCAGACACGTTAGACTCCTTCCTCAGTCATCTCAATAGTCTACATCCAAGAATCCAGTTCACTATGGAAAAGGAAAAGAACAATTGTTTACCCTTCCTAGACACCTTAGTCACACGCCTGCTTAATGATACACTTACCTTCACTGTATACTGAAAACCCACACACACAGGCAGATACATTCACAAACTCTCCCACCACCACCCCTCTCAACAATATGGCATTATTAAAACCCTTACTAAGAGAGCCCACAATCTTTGTTCCAGTGGAACCACCCTCACCACTGAGCTTAACCACATACACAGCACTTTCCTCTCCAATGGCTACAGCGATCACAGTATCAAAAAAATAATCAACTCCTCCCCCATTCCCTGTCCTTCTCGTCAACAAGATTTTAAAAATGCCATCACCATAACCTTACATCCGTGGCACATCCGAAAAAATAGCCAAGATACTAAAAAAGTACAACCTACACACAGCATATAAGCCCCACCGCAAACTTACTACCCTTATCCATTCTATGAAAGATCAGCTCCCTCCTCTCTCTCTGCCTGGAGTTTACAAAGTACCCTGTTCCTGTAAGCTGGCTTACTTTGGACAGGCAGGCAGATCAGCATCCATCCGTCTAGAGGAACACAAGTCATACATCTTCAAACACAACTATGGCCATTCAGGCTTGGCTGACCATGTTTTGGACACCACCCACAGGGTATCATGGAAGAAAACCACCATGCTCCACCACAGCAAATTCAAGAAAGAGAGACTTTTCTTAGAAGCAGCAGCAGCTCTCAAAAACCAACCAAATCTCAATAAATACGGTTGCATTAAGCGTCCGAAGATTTGGGAAACACTCATCACCAGAGGTCACACCTTACATTCCAGGCCACCTACTACTGCCCTTAGAGTGCGCTCTACCTAGATAGGACTTTTTTGTGTCACCCACATGGTTGGGCTTAGTACTGTTTGTTATTTGTGTATATGTTACATTAATTGTTTTTGTAATCCCTGTAGATGTCCTAGTGACTAGGACGAAATATAGGAAGTATTAAATTCTATTTTAATTCTTTTTGAGTGTTGTAAAAAATCCATTAAGCCTCCAACATGATGTCCTCACAGCACTTAAGCCTCTACACACGTAGAGGAGTGAAAGAAGTCTGGATGTTAGATTTTTTTAAGAACTTTGACTAATTTTAATGAAATGGAACTGATATATGGTAGGGATATGTAGCCTTTTTCACTATTTCTATATTCAGTATGGGCAGAAGATGGATTAAATAGTAGCTTATTAACTGTTTGTTTTGAATAACCATTTTGCTGAAAGGTTGTAAGAAGAAATTGAAGTTCTTTGTTAATATCTTCTTCTTCATAGAGGAGGAAGCTAGCACATTTGCCTATTCTATTCTATTCTATTCTATTCCCTCAGCCATATGGCTGGTGGGGGTAGCTATATGCTAACATACTAGGATGATTATGAGCAAGGTGATTTCCCATTGCCTTCTGTAGCCTGTGTGTTCACGCAGACGGTTTGCGGGATGAAAAACCCAGATAAATTAGTGGAAAAACCCGACTGTCCACACCCAAGACCAGCTAACTTGGCTATGGCTGAGGAAGATCCTTAAGCTCCTCATGTCATTGACGGAATCGAAACCTGGACACTCCTTCCCCAGGCCTATGGTTGTGAAGCGCATAGCCACTAGGCTAACTGCTTGGACAACGTTTGTCCAAGCAGTTAGTGATAATGCCAAGTTTTTGAGGTGGATAGTGAAGGGATTGTGCATGGAGATATCTCTCTCTCTCTCTATATATATATATATGTGTGTGTGTGTGTGTGTGTGTGTGTGTGTGTGGGTGGGTGGGTGGGTAGATAAGGAGATTAAAGCTCACTGAACATGTTCATCTTTATCAGTCTGCTGATAATGATGATCCTGATATTAATAAGTTCTTAATGGAAAGTGAGTCTTAAGAAGAAATATACTTCACCGTGTAGAAAATGGTTTGATAATACTTTTCTTTTGGGCTTAATAGTAGTGCAAGTATCTATATATGACTGCTAGAAAAGTCTGTTATAAATATATATATCTGATTTACTTAGTAAATCAGGCATATATTTACAAAAGCTGACCTGGTTGTCCAAGTGGATAGCATACCACTCTCCAACCAACAAGCTGTGGGTTCTAATCCTGCAGTGGGTACAGATGTTTGTGAACGCCTGCTGTGGATGAGCTTGTATAGCTCCTTGAGTTTATAAGACTTGTCTTTAAAAAAATAAAAACATTATGTTAAGCCTTCTGGATTTTTGTATAAATATTCCATACAAAATATTCATACTGATTTCAAATCTGGGCTTTGCACTCAATTAATTTCATTAATTTTTCAGATAAGAATATACTGCTTTATCATTATTCTTTTCAAATATATGATTTAAATAAACTCTTTACCTTTAATGGAGAAGCTTCCCTTGATGAAGAAGAATGACCTAATGCACTATCTGCTTCACTTCCCGATGAAGTTTTTTTGCTTTGCGCATTTCTTAATTCTGTCATCAATTTCTGTTCTTTGAGATATCGTTCTTCCATTCCTTGTCCTTCTTTTCGAGCTTTAAGTTTCTGTTGCTGTCTATGTAGCCATGATGAACTATAATAAAGAATATAAAGATATCAAATTATTGTTGACAAAAATGCAATAATTTTATAGGCAAAATCGAGTGGAAATATTTTGAAATTACTTAGGGAGATTAATGGAGTATTTTTTTTTTAAATATCAATCCCACATAAGAGATTGCAGAACCTATAATACCTGTGTTTGGAATCTCTTATGCATGGGCAAGGAGTCAAGAGAGAGAAGAAATCAATTGATATTCTTTCTAAATAGCTGAGGGTAAGAAAGGCTGTTTCCAGATGAAATAACAAAAAATAGTGTGTGTGTGTGGGCGGGGGTATGATTCAGTGGATCTGCAAATGGATGTTGAGCTTGTATTATTACAGGCTTAGAGGAAAGTGGAGGAATGATAGATGAAGTACAGTGAAATAGAGCCAATGCAAGTATCTGTAGAAAAGACATAAGGCAGAAGCAGATTGTCTGTGAGAGAGCAGTTACAGTGAGTCTATAAAAGAGAGAAAGATCATCAAGTAAGCAAATTATCTAAACAGCATCAAGGATTTCTGGAGAAGTTTTTGATGCACTACTCCAAATGCAAGAACAATATTCTAATGTTGGGAAGCCCTGAGATATGTATAGAGTTAAATAATTGAAGAGATAAAAAATTTTGTCCAAAGCAGAAAATTCACCACGATGAAATTATCTGAGAATAGCAAAGAGAAGAATGCAAGAAATGAAGTGAAATGGCTGAATCAGAGGTTTCACATTTTGAACACTCTAGACCAGCGGTTCTCAAACTTTTTGTCTGGCAGCACACTAAAATCAATAAATAAATTTCACGGCACCCCTAGTATTATTTGCTTTTTATAGAGAGTAAAGTGCTGATTAATTGATTCTGAAAGACTCACATATATAACCCATAAATAAATTGATATTACAGATACTAAAGATATGAAGGAAAGTGTGTTTAAAAGAAAACAGATTTTATTTAAACTAAATTGGTTTATTTTCAAACAACCCAAAAAAAAAACAAAACAAAAGCTATTATAAAGATTCAGATAATAAAATATGAACTTAATGTGAAATATGTGCCTGGTGTTGTTTGCATATTTCTTTGATATTAGGCCTTGTTTTTGAGAGACATATTCTCATCTCATTTTCAAGGACCTTTAGTCTTTCTCTCTTCTTTGTTTTAATATTTACGAGTGCAGAAAAACCCAGTTCACACAAATAAGATGTAAAAAATTGCAATAAGATGTTAAGTGCTTTGAATCCTATATTGGTATAGTTGTTATCCAAAATGAATTCACACACATTTCTGAATGCTTCAATCTCAATGTATGATCATTACTTATTTCAATTAATTTTTCGGCTTCTATAAGACTTAACTCACTCATTGCTGATGTTGATTCTACAAATGAATTTCGAATCCAATTGTATAAATTGACTGAAATGCCTGGAAAATAATGGTCAATTTTTTCTTCTAACGATCTTAAATGACTGTAAATAAGCTTTTGCAGATCAGTGTTCTTACATTTTCTGGAGGAAACTTTAAGGAACATTTCTACATTGTTGGTGCTTAATTTTATCTTCCACATTTTTATTTTATCTTTAAAAGCTTTAATTTTATCTGTAGATGTCAAAATATTCTCATTTCTTCCTTGCATTTTGGAGTTCAGCTTGTTCAGATGATCGAATATGTCTGTTAAATAGGCTAGTTTGGAACACCAAAAATCATCTTGTAATAATTTATAGAATTCTGGTTTTTCATTTTGGAAAAACATTAATATTTCTTCTTTAAGTTCAAAAAAACGATCCAATACGCCACCTTTTGAAAGCCATCTTACTTTGGTATGAAGAAGAAGATTCTTGTAATGAGATTGCATCTCTTCACATAGTTCTGCAAATATTCTAGATTTTAATGGTCTGGCCTTGATATAATCAACCATCTGAATGATTTCTTCTAATACGCTTTTTTAATTCCAAGCCTATTGTCTTTGCCACCAATGATTCACAATGAATGAAGCAATGAGTCGTTATAATGTTCTCATTTTCTTTTCTAGCAAAGGAAACAAACCCTTTTGTAATTCCAACCAACCATAGAAGGTGCACCATCTATACATATACCCACACAAGTTTTCCAAGATAGACCATTTGTATTAAAAACATCTTTTCCCGTCGTAGTTTTTTCAAATTCCTTGCAGCATAGAAATTCTTCGATAATTTTATCATCTTCAATGAATCGAGTATAAACAAGTAAGTGTGCTTTACCACCGATATCAGCTGACTAATCTAACTGCAAACTGAAAAATTTTGATTTAATTATTTTGGTTATAACTGACTTTTCAATATTGACTGACAGATCATTAATATGTCTACTCATAGTATCATTTGATAATAAAATCTTCTTTATTTCTTCTTCTGCCTCAGTACCAAAAATTGTTCTCACAATTGCTGAACAGGCCGGATGAATCGAGGTTTAGCCGATAGTATGAGGCTTCATTTCCTTCGCAATTATTTCAGTGACTAAATAGCTCACTTCTTGAACTCGGTTGGAAATTGTAAACTTTCTTTTACTTTGTTTTTTCTTGTAATCTTATTAACTCTTTGAAATATTCAGGATTTTTATTCGACAAGTTATCATGTTTTGTGGAGAAATGTCGCAATAATTTGCTAGGAACCATAGCCTCGTTTGATAGAACCAAACCACACAAAATACTCTTAGGTCTGGGAATTAATTTATCACCACACCACGTAAATCCCATTTTTAGATAGCTCTCTTGATATAAATGAGTTTTTACATTCTTTTTCATTGTTCCCTTTTTACATGAACTTATTCTTTCTGTTTCTGTTGTTTCATTAGTGCTTTTTTGTTGCTGAACATTAAAAATAGTCAAATCTTCATTAATGCAAGTATCAGTTTTTGATAATTTATTAGTGTAAAATTGGTTCATTAGCTTTGCTACAAGTAGACATTTCTTGATGGTCAGAATTTTCACTTCTTTTTTAAGGAAAAAATTATTCATGATTTTGAAGGGCATATGTAACTTTAATATTTTATTTTAAAATTTATTTCAAGTAAATAATTTTTTTTCCGGATGGAAAAAGGAAAAACATTTGTTTACGATGTCTCTCGTTATAGTTGGAATATATAACAATAAGAAAAACCTCTACTTACTGAATTTAACGACTTTAATATCGTACTTCGTTTATTCTCACCGATGACAAAAGACTCATGATTTTTGTTTAGGGGGAAATGATCACTGTCACACTGAACAGAGAAATACTAAAACAGACAGCAGGACAACTAACCATTCATTAGTTCATTTACCCCAGTATTTATGTGCCGTCACATATCTAGTTATGACATGCGGTGATCTAATGAAATCCCAGGATATAATATAAGAGTGATACAAAAAATGATAATTTTTATATACGATTTATCCATTAAAATCAAAATATATAATTTTTTTGTTTTTGATTTAGTTATTTGTGGCAATTGAATATTTTGCTTTTTTCAAATAAACGATTCAAAATTTCGCGGCACCCTTGTGGCACCCAGTTTGAGAACCACTGCTCTAGATGGTAGAAAGAAAGTTTGAGTGAATAAGAGCGCTCACTATATTTTAAAGGACTTATGCTGAGTGAAAGTCTTGCAACTGGAAAGGTCCCTAAGGAATGAAGGGAGAGCAAGAGGAGGGCTACTGCATAAGGGCGATATTAAAAATGAATTTTCAAATTACAGACCACTATGCATTTCTGCATTAGTAGTTCAAATACTGGAAAACTATTTAGGACCAGGATAGAAAAGGATACACGTGACCAGTTTCTCTATAATGAAATGAAATGAAATGATTGAATCAGAAGTTTCAAATTAATTTTGAATTGAACACTCTAGATTATAGGAAGAAAGCCTGAGTGGATAAGAGTTCACTATGCATTTTCTCCAGTTTCTCCATAATAAAATGAAATGCAAGTTTCTCTATAACAGAATGAAATGAAATGACCGTCAGAGGTTGAAAATTTAGGATGTGTTTAACCAGAATGTGTTTATTAAGGAGAAAATCTTGTTTTAGCAATTTGGTTACATTGTAAGAGAAAGGGATACATAGCAATTCTTTTAGATTTCACAAAAGGCAAATCAGTATTACTTAAATTAAAGAAAATGATGCTTGAATAATTGATTAGAAGAGTGGATTGTGGATCAAACTTAAATTGGAATGACTGCCTATCCATTGCCAAGATTTGGGTGAGTCTCTTCCTCATATATGGCAAGCAATAGCATGCCTGCCACCCCCAGCTATTTTTTAATGTCATGTCATTCAAAATTATTTTATTTACCTAATGCTGGTATTTTATAAAGTTAATTTATTTTAATTTTAGTTTTAACTAAAATTTCATTTTATTTTGTGATCATGCTGATGCACTGATGCTTGTTAATTTCAGAGGCTGAAATATTTGCACTAATAAAACTGTTCTTTATTCTTGTGAATACATGTTTCTCACAATTATAACAAACTAGAGGGATACATATGTCACTGCATACTGATTGTTACCTGGTCAGAAGACTTATAAAGGCCTATTGAGGATTTTTTGATGCCTTACTGGGGAAAGAATAGAGAGAGAGAGAGCATGCAGTGAGCAGTTTGTAGTATAGTAGGACATTATCTTCTTTGGTCATCTATAAGAAGTCTATAAGTTGAAAGAGAAGACTGATATGAAGAGATTAACCTCATCTTTAGATGACAGGATTATAGTACTGAATGAATGTGAGAGATAAAAAAAGCAAGAGTTTCACCAAAACACCCTTAGTTAGGGACTTTTAGAAAAAGGCTCGACTGCCATTTGAGCAAGAGGCAATCGATGCTTTCAAATTCTGCTATGTTTTTTTTTTTTTTAATAGACATTATAAGTTGTAGTTGCAAAGCTGGAGTTTTTGATTTGAGCCATTTATGGTTTGCAGACTTTGTATCTTGGATTGCTCTGGCATACTTGGAGAACTAATGCTTAGATAGTGGTTGAGGGTTTTCTATGTGGGGATGAAGAATGAAAGCATTAATTATTATTATTATTATTACCCCAAGACCCATGGAGTGAAAGACTCATCTAGGAGGTCCTTTTATTATATACACAGCTCATCATACCGTGCCTTAAACACACTCATATTCTCTGCAGACACCACTCTCAGGTAAAGCATTCCAATCATTCACAACTCTGCATGCAAAAAAACCTGCTTCTCACTCCCCTGCTCACACCCTCCTTATACAGCTTTCAGGGATGGCCTCTCCCCAGATCATAATTAATGCCAGCAGCACCCAGGGTTCCCAGGTGGTCACCCTCTCAAGTACTAACTGGGCTCAGGTTTGTTAAACTTCAAGTGATCAGATGAGAACTGATGCTTTCAAACCAATCTGGCAGGATTAATTCAGAATGATATGTAAGGAGTACATATCAATAATTCAGGTATAAAAATATATTAAAAACTTGAAATATGGAAAGGAAGCTGGAGTAGATGATATTCAGCTGGAAATGTTTAAATACGGAGGTATAAAAGTTATGCAGTAGCTACACTGCATAATTAGAGGAATTATAAGAGACTGAGAAAAATTGTGGAAGAGAAACCTGAAGAACAAGAAAATGGATTCAAGTCAAATAGAGGTTGTCAAGATCAGGTTTTTCGCTTTATGACAGATAGTTGAGAAATCATAGGAATATGACAAGGATCTATACAGTGGTGCCGGTGAAAATTTTAAGTGGGGGGTGCTGCATATACAAAATATAAAAAAAAAAAATTTAATATTTTTTTCCTAATCAGTAACAGTAATTTATTAATAAACAAATTTACATATTAAAAAATTGCTTTATTAAAAATATTTCACCCTCACCACGAACAAACACCAATAATAAAAGTTTCATATCTCACAGAAATAATGCGCAAACATATGATACACTGCCCAAATGAGCAGTGTTGGAATCAGTGGTAACGTGCAATGAGAAGCGCAAATGAATATCGGCGAGACCAGCTGCAATTGGCCTAACGTGATAATTCTGACACTGTGTTAGATCGCAGTGCATTTGTTTTGTGTAATGATAATTGAAAAAATATAATTATTTTCATATTTTCAACAGTGACACTCGTCATAATTCAACCTTGTATCTATAATAAATAAATAATTACATTATTTTAACAAAATAAAATAAGATTTACAAAAACTAGTTCACCCTCACCACGAACACGACCAATAATAAAAGTTTCATATTTCACAGAAATAACGCAAGCATATGATACATTGCCCAAATGAGCAGTGTCGGAATCACTGGTAATGTGCAATGAGAAGCGCAAACGAATATCGGCGAGACTAGCTGCAATTGGCCTAATGTGATAATTCCGACACTGAGTTAGATTGCAGTATAATCTAAGGTGTTAATCGAACAATTCCAATTATTAACTATTCAATCAATGTCAAAATATAAGCTGTAACCTTTAACATGTTGTATTGCATTTATATAATGTTGTAAGCATTGTTATTATTTATAAACACAAACAAAATTTAATTTTTTCATTTTTTCCTTGGGGGTGCTGCAGTGTCGCAATACTTATGTACAAGCTGCCACTGGATCTATATTTAAGTTTTAAGTTTTGTAGATATGGAAAAAGATGTGACAAGGTGCCCAGAGAAAATCTTTTCAAAGCACTACAAATTATATGGAGTAAATGGAACATTATACAGAGCAATACATAGTTTGTATTTAAGTTAAGTCAGCAGTTAGAATTGAAGACAATATAGGAAGAGGGTTTGATGTAAAATCAGGGTTAACACAACAACGTACATTAACTATATTCTTATTCATCGTCTATACTGGTTGTGTTATGAAAGAAAGTAGCATTGAACCTGATATTAGAATCAGAGATATCAAACTTAGCTCTTTGCTTTATGCCAATGATATTATACTCCTAAAAACATCCAGTGCAAGCTGATAACAAATTGCATAACAGCTGCAACAAATTTGACATGAAAATCAGCAATAAAAACACCAAAACTATGAAGGCAGGAACATACAAAACTTCAGCTGCATAACCTATGGAATAGGTAAAAATATACCAGCTATTTATGCACAGTTTTTAGTGAAATTGGCATTTTTTTTAATTAAATTTTAATTAAATTTTGAAATAGACAACAGAATAAGCAAAGCTTGTATGGTGGAAAGCTAGTTAAATAAATTTATATGAAAGAGTAGAGAAATCAGTCAAAACACAAAACTACCAGTATACAAGACAGTGTTCAAACCAATTTTAAGTTACAGATCTGAGAGTTGAGTCAGAAATAAAGCACATCATCAAAGATTAGAGGCCATAGATATGAGAGTTCTGAGAAAAATTAGGGAAGTAAATATGATAACTAAATAGAAGTTGAAAGTTTATTTTTCACTTGGTTAGAGTATAATAAAATTAGTTTAATCCTTTATCCAAGTGCGAGCAAACAAAGTGTGCGCCTGCAAGTATCTTCAGGACTTGGGTAAGGTGGTACAACACCAGGACAACTCGTTGCAAAGGTGGAGCAAGCTACCAACACTCCTATCTCAGTATCTCCTATAATGCAAAACACATCTCCTTGCAGATATGTCTAATGTTATGCATTAAGGGAAGGGCCACTACCCAGACTAGTTTCGACCTTTATTGAAATCTCTTCAGTGGGAGCCAGGCCCAAGTGGAGATATCAGGCAGAAGCATTAGCAGGTCATCTCAACCTATAGGAGATGCTAAATGGTGTGCCACCCTTTTTTAATAAATTACTCTGGATTTAGAGAAAGATGTTGAAAGTTTATTTTTACAATCCAGAGTAATTTATTAAAAAAGGGTGGCACACCATTTGGCAACTCCTATAGGTAGAGATGACCTGCTAATGCTTCTGCCTGGTATCTCCACTTGGGCCTGCCTCCCATTGAAGAGACCTCAATAAAGGTCGAAACTAGTCTGGGTAGTGGCCCTTCCCTTAATGCATAACATTAGACATATCCGCAAGGAGATGTGTTTTGCATTATAGGAGATACTGAGATAGGAGTGTTGGTACTTGCTCCACCTTTGCAACGAGTTGCCCTGGTGTTGTACCACCTTACCCCAGTCCTGAAGATACTTTCAGGTGCAAACTTTGTTTGCTCACACTTGGATAAAGGATTAAACTAATTTTATTATGATAACTAAATACTTAAGGAATTGACAGCGTACACTAGAAATATAAATTAAATCAACTTTAATATATACTTTCCGATATTTCAGCAACGTCATGTTGCCATCTTCATGGGAACTTAAGATAAAGACATGTGCATGAAGGTACTACATAACAGCAAATGAGAAACAAAGCGAGGAAGCTACCGTTTTCCTAAAGTCCTGATGGTGCCCCCTGGTGGGCTATATTAGGTGTTCTTGGCCTTTGGGCTGAAGTTCTTCTGATATATGTAGGTACCTCGGAAAAAATCAACAAAATCCTAAAAAAACATGACTTGACCTCTTGTTACAGACCACATGGAAAATTGGCATCCCTTATCTGCTCCACTAAAGATCAACCACTTCCCCTACACCTACCTGGTGTATACCAGGTCCCTTGCAGCTGTAAATTGTCCTACTTTAACCAAACAGGCAGGACAGCAAATATCAGAATCTCAGAACACAAGGACTACATCCGATTTCACCAGTACAGCCACTCTGGGCTTGCAGACCATGCTCTAGATACTCGCCACAGGTTGAAGAAAGCCACAGTAATACACCGCAGCAAGTTCAAATATGAAAGACTATTCATGGAATCAGCCTCAGTCCTTAGGAACATGTCAAACCTCAACAAATTTGGATGCATGAGACTACCCCAAATTTGGGAAACATATATCAGAAGAACTTCAGCCCAAAGGCCAAGAACACCTAATATAGCCTGCCAGGGGTACCATCAGGACTTTAGGAAAACGAAGCGAGGTAGCGTCCTCACTTCGTTTCTCATTTGCTGTTATGTAGTACTTGCGTGCACATGTCTTTATCTTCAGTTCCCATGAAGATGGCAACATGACATTGCCGAAATATCGGAAAGTATATATTAAAGTTGATTTAATTTATATTTCTAGTGTACGCTGTCAATTCCTTAAGTATTTAGTTATCATGTTTAACCAGTGTATAACCTTTCTACAAGAAATAGGGAAATAAATAGATGACATCAATGGCAGAATCATATTAAAAATGAAGATATTTGAAATTCATTATTAGAAATTATGGAAACAATTTTATTAACGCATTGTAGTAAAACTTCTGTTTAATATAAACCAAAATAATCACTCGATATTTCGACCTTCACTTTAAGATCATCATCTGGAGTATACACACACATATATATGAAGAAACAAGCTACATTACAATCTACATGGTATGTTGAAAGGTACATTAATTTGGTCAACCATTAAAACTACTGGCCTGACCTCTGGTGAAAATTTTGATCAACCATCCTAATCTTAACAATAATTTTGGCATAAAAATCCCAAGAATTTGGATGGCACACATTCAACCCACTTAAGTTCTTCAAGTTTTCCAGCAAACCCTTACTTTAGGACTATAAGCAATTATTTCAGCTCCTACTGGCCACTATCTACCTGTTTTGTTCTAATTTATGTGTAATTATAGGAATAATTAAGATAGAGCATGGCCAGTTGCTCTCTAGCCTAATATATTTGTTAATGATTTGTAACCAATTATTATTATTATTATTATTCAGGCCTCCATGGAGTCAAAAGACTCATCATGGGAGGTCCTTTCTAAGAAATACAAGTCTATCAAGACTCATTGAGGGAGGTCCCTCCTAGGAAACACAAAGTCCATCATTACCACTCCTTAAACTCATTGACTGTTCTCGCTCTCACCACTCTATCAGGCAATGCATTCCATGGTTCAACCACCCTCCATGCAAAGAAACCACTCCTCACCCTCTTTCTCACAGTTTCCTTTCGTAACTTCCAAGGATGGCCCCTTGTCATGACTCCTTCCCGCTGTTCAACCAAGCGAAAGAACTCCAGTGTCAACCCTGTAACCACCTCTCAACAGTTTAAAAGTATCAATCAAATAGATAATAATAATAACAATAACAGGACTCTAGCTTTGATGTAGTAAGGTTTTTTTCACCAGAGGTCAGGCCAGTAGTTTTAATGATTGACCAAATTAATATAACTTTAGCATACCATGTAGATTGTAATGTATCTTGTTTCTTTGTATATATGTGTACAAGGTATGACAATTTAATTCCCGGAATGGCCATACAGTGTTACCAGTGTGGTGATATGGTTGGAGTCACATGAGTAATCTTCCTTGTACATGTTTTAACTAATGCATGTGTAAACCTCAAGCCAATAGAGCTATTTGCTAGTTGACTATTGCAAAAACAATAGAGATCTGAGTGTAAATTTGTGTGATCGAAATTTGGAGCAACACATTAACATCAAATTTTTGTGAAAATCAGCAAAACTGTTGCTGAAACGTTGGAGCTGGTGAAAGTGGCATATTGTGTGGATGCTCTGAAAAATTCAAATTCTTTGGGTGGCATCAGAGATTCAAAGGTGGGTGAGAAGATGTGAATGACGACGACCTCAGAAGCGGATGCCAAAAACAAAAATGACGGACGCAAATGTGAACCAAGTGCAAGATTGGTACAGTCTGGCAGACGATTAAGTGTGTGACCACTGGCTGTTGAATTGCAAATGAATTAAGAAACAGTCAGGGTAATTTTAACTGAAGAATTGGTTACGCAAAAGATTCCTGAGAAGTTTAGGCCTTGGATCTTGACGGACGAACAGAAGCAGCAGCAGCTTCAAGTTGCGCCTGATCTTTCTGCAAATACACACATGCTTCCGAGAGTAATTATAGATGTGAAACCTGGTGCTTCCAGTACGATCCCGAAACAAAATGCCAGAGCATGCAGTGGAAAACTCTGAGTTCACCACGTCTGAAAAAAAGCACACATCATTTTCACAGTTAAAGACCATGCTGGTGTGTTTCTTTGATCACAAGGGGATACTATGAATTCATTGAACAGGGATAAACAGTCAACCAACAACTATTTAGAGGTGCTGAAAAGATTACGAGATTCTGTTCAGAGAAAAAGACCTGAATTGTGACCTAACAAGTGAATGATCCAACACGACAATGAGCCAAGCCATTGTGTGCTCATTGTGAGAGAGAGAATTTCTGGCCAAAAAAATGATTACCAAATTAGGTCATCCTGCTTATTCACCTGACTTAGCTCCCTGTGATTTCTGGCTGAAGACTGAACTAAAAGGATGAAGATTTTCTGACATAGCAGATATCATAATGTGATAAAGGAACTCAAGAGTATTTCAGAAAAGAGTTATAGTTCCAAGCCTCTTTCCAAAAATGGAAACACTCTCTAAACCAGTGTATAAATGCACAAGGGGACTACTTCAAAGCCACTAATGTATAGTTCTGAACATAGGTTTTTTTACAGGTGCATTCCAGGAATTAAATTGTTCACACTTTGTATACTCTAGACGATGACCTTGATATGAAGGTAGAAACATCAAGTGATTATTTTGGTTTATATTAAACTGAAGTTTTACTATAACACGGTAGTTGTTTCCATAATTTTAATAATGAATGTTGATTACTGTATAGCCATGAAGGAGAGAAGATATATGAAAGGAACTTGAAATTGTTAGCATTCAAAAATGTGCAAGTAGAGCTAATCTAAGGCGATATATCTGCTTAAATAGACTGGGTGAGGAAAGGCTAGCAAAGAAGGTGATGCCAAAATGGCAGGAAAGAGAGACCTAGAAGATCAAGGACTAGGTAGATTGATTCAGTTAGAAGTGCCATAGAAGCATGAAATGTTAGATGTGACAATACTAGAGTGCTGACAAGTAATAGACTAATTTAGAGGAAAATTGTTGATAGGAGATTAATAATAATATAAACTTAATCATGAGTGCTGTCATAGTAGCCTGAACACCCCTTGAGGGTACAGATCAGGAAACTGTTGATGATGAGTTTAAATATTTGATCAGAGCAGGTGTTTGGATCAGAAGAGCAGAAACAGGGGAATATAAATTCTGGAGGTCACCCCAGGCTGGGTTAAGGTAGATTTGTAGAAAAGAAAATCTGGATAAAGTAATGGTTGGAGTTGAGGGTTTGAGTTGGAGTCTCAACTCCAACTCAAAATGATAATCATTATCCAGTATCTGGTTGATAGGTGACAATTTGTATTAGTTCATTACTACCATAAAATAATTCAGCTTTCCTTTCAGTTTACGCTGTGAAAGTAGAGAAGGGAAGCCAGTTTAAATTATGATAATTGAAATCTTCATGAAAGATGATCGTACTTTTTGAATAATTAGCCTGTATGAAATCAACCTTTGTAGATAAACAATCAAATAGGTTAGGTGTTGAAAGTTTATTTTTCACTTGGTTAGAGTATAATAAATTTAGTTTAATCCTTTATCCAAGTGTGAGCAAACAAAGTTTGTGCCTGAAAGTATCTTCAGTAGCGCCCTGGTGGTACAACACCAGGGCACTCCTTGCAAAGGTGGAGCAAGCTACCAACTCTCCTATCTCAGTATCTCCCATAATTCCAAACACATCTCCTTGCAGATATGTATAATGTTATGCCTTATTAAAATAGGTTAGGTGGTGATCAGAAAGATAGTGGTACAGGGCAGCAAATGAAATCAACAAAGCGAAGCAAGAACATTTTGAGACGGAGCAGATAATACATAGGTGATTCGAGATTTAGTTTTCTGGTATGGAATGTCCTGAAAAATTCACGTATTCCATCCTTCTTAGAGAAGGAATCATGCAGAATGTAGATAGGAAAGAAAGGATACTCAAACTCACTTTCAATCTCACAGATTAATTGGAAGATTAATGATTATTTGCTAGCCAGTTGAGAAGCTGCCTGACACATTACCATCAGATTCAGTCCTGCATATTACCTAAAAGCTGATCTATGGAACCAATTTACTTTTGTACAATTCACCAAAGGAGATGCTGGCTACCTAGTTAATTATGATATATTGAAAATGAACATAAGGCTATCACTAAACTGAACGTAATGCATAACACAATTATTATTCAATACATGCACATATTCAAAGTTATCAATAGTTTAAAATATCACAGAAATAGTTTCCCACCTTTTCTGATCTGGACTTGAAGACATTTCTCGTGAATCTTTTGAAGGATGACTATCCATTGTCATAGACAAAGTACTATGCTGTGGAGACCTCTGCAAGCTTACTGGAGTTGAAGAAATTAAAACATGTGAAAATGGCGTACTGGTTTTGGGAGTTTGTGTTGAAGCACATGGGCTTTCTACTTTCCAAGATGGTGATGATAACACAGGTTTGGCATATACACCTGGAGGAGTAACCATTTGCTTTGTACCATTAACACTAATAACACCAAGTGGGGAAGTATTGTAAGTTTGGTAAATTGTTGGAGCTGAAGAACGTGGCACAGCATAATCAGGAATTGGAGTAGTTGTGACAACAGTATTTCGATACAATGGTGAAACACATGTTCTTGGCACTATAGAAAGTGATGTTACAGAAGAAATGTTAGGAGATGGTGAGGAAGCAGGGGGAAGATCTGGAATTGACTGAACTTCACGGAGCATGCCAAAAATCACTTCATCAAGGTGAGACTGTTCATTTCTTACAGAAGATGGGGCTGAGACTTTTTGAGCAGGAACAGAGGTGGAAGCACGATGAACTTCAACTTCTACAAAAAAAAAAACAAAAAAAAAAATCAGGTTTATAAAAATATATCAAAGCATGGAAAAAATATTCTATCGATTATTAAAGATATAATCATTGTAAGCAAGAAAACTGCACGAAAGAGAAGTTAAAAATTATTAAGATATTATATTTGATATCTTAAATCATATTAAGATATTTAGAATTGACATTTTTTAATATTTTAAACTATTTTTCTTTTCTTTTTTTTTTAATCAATAGTTATTCAATAGAATACAGTCATACCCCGACTTACGCGAATCCAGAGTTACGCGGTTTCTTATATGTACATATTCCCGTCCCGCTTCACGCCTCACCACTAGTCATATCTTTCAGGTGCCAGCCGCATTCGCCAGTGTCGCACATGCTGTGAACAAGCACTGACGTGTTTCGTGTGGTCTCCATTCATACACGATTTTTACAGTCTACAAACCTTGTGATTGTTTAATGTAATGTTCTTGATAAAAATTTTATCACATAAAAAATAATAATGTCGTCCAAAAGAAGCAAGTCCGATTCTTCTACTGCTAGCAAGAAAAGAAAAACATTGACTTTGAAAACAAAACTCAACATTATTAAGGATTTTGAAGGCGGAATGAAAATTTGTGAGCTAGCAAAGTTCGATCTACAGGAAACAACAGTAAGAACAATCATAAAAGAAAGGTTTACAGATTTTGGAGGACACAGATTCTAACAAGGAACGAATTGTAGCCACAAGGCAAGGAATAAAAAAATCATTAGCTAGCTATGAAGAAATTTTGCGTGACAAGAAAAAGACATTATGCCGTCAGACGAATCTATTAGATTTTATGAAACCATTGACATCGAAATAACTTTCTTTTTTTTATGTACGAAAAACTACAATTATGATTATATTTCTTAAAAAATATAGGTGTTTTTGTAAACCTTTGGTCCCAATTGTATGTTTGTATATATAAATTACATGCAAAATTATACCCCAAGTTATGCGAATTCGACTTACGCGCTTTCTGTTGGTCCCACCTACCACGTAACTTCGAGGTTTTACTGTACTAACATATTTCTATAACATTATCGCTAATAAGTGATTAATGTCTACAGGTGCAGTATGGAAAAATGTATGCACTTCACATTTAATTGCATGAAATAACAGAAGTGATTAACTTCTGGTTTCTAGGACCCAGAGCTCTACTGTGCCAGAATAATTAAATCAGGTGCATATTTTTCCACTATATATAGTTTTGATCTGTCATTTAATTCCTTTCTAATAGTATGATTCAAACTTTAATGTGCCATATTTTCAGAATATTCTGACAATATGTGAAAACAAATATCTGAAAAAAAAAATAGCTACCATATATATTCTTTATTGAAGTCTATCATAATAAAGATTTCAATAGAGAACATACAAGATTTAAAATCATAATCAGGGATCTTTCACATTTCTGTGAACTTGATCAAGCATAAAAAGAAAAAAAATGCTTACCGACAACTGTGGTAGGTGATGGTAAGCCACTGCTTCCATTAGTAAGATGCATTTGTTGTCTTGGTGATATGCTAGGAATTGGAGAATGAGCTCCTTGGAGGCCTGAAGTAGAGGATATTCCTGAGTCCATACTAAGATGGGGTCCATCAGCATCACTAAGGTTGTCTTGGTTACACTGGGAAGGTTGGGAGGGAGTTGTAGATATGGAGATGGGATTAGTAGAAGAGGGAGGAGGAGGTCGCTTTTTGGTAACTGTGGCATACAAACTACCATCCAAGGGACCCTCTGTATGAGGAACTGTGAAAGAATATATCCACAGTTGTTAATGGAGAAAAACACAGCTACCAAATTACTTTGGTATTTAATCATATCTGAAATCACCAAGTTCAGGTAATATGCTAAACTGTCCCTTTATAATTTAACTAATAGCTTAAGATTAATTAAAACTGGAAAGAGTCAAGTGTGTTACATGGAAAAATGAGCTATCAAATATCACAAAACATAAATATTGATTTTGTCATTAGTTTTTCTGTTTCTATTTTAAATATTTAGGAAGAAAAAAATTTTACTGGCATCCAGAGCTCTGTTTCCTAGTTTTAAGAAGCACTATCTAAAATACAATGGGTATGTTTATGATGCTTGTCTAATATACATTGCTTATATAGATTTTTGAACTAGACTGATTATAGAGATTTTTGAACTTGAAACTACATTCCTTATATAAATTTAAAAATAAAATCTACATATACAGTAGTTCCCCCCCCCCCTTATCCATAGGTTCAGTTTCTGAGGTTTCAGTTACCCATGCTTAACCCTGGTGCAAAAATATTAAATGGAAAATTCCAAAAATAAACAATTCATAAGTTTTTAAATTGCACACTGCCCTGTACAGTGTGATGAAACCTTGCATCATTCCATCTGGAAAATGAATCATCCCTTTGTCCAGCATATTTACGCTGTACTGTATGTGCTACCTGCCCATTAGTCACTTAGTAGCCTTTTTGGTTATCTGATTGACTGTAGCAGTATCGTAGTGCTTTTGTTCAAGTAACCCTTATTTTACTTAATGGCCCCAAAGTGCAAAAGTAGTGATGCTGGCAATTCGGATATGCCAAAGAGAAGCTGTAAAGTGCTTCCTTTAAGTAAGTGAAAAGGAGAAACTACAGTGAAAGTTCTAGACTTCATAAAGAAAGAAAAAAAATTGTATGCTGAGATTCCTAAGATTCCATTCACATAACTTTTATTACAATATTATTATTATTATTATTATTAAGAGAGACCTCCAGGGAGTCAGAAACTCATCCAGGGAGGCCACATACCACACACACACACACACAC
The DNA here is from genome assembly GCF_054136105.1 of Typopeltis vanoorti. Taxonomy (NCBI): domain Eukaryota; kingdom Metazoa; phylum Arthropoda; class Arachnida; order Uropygi; family Thelyphonidae; genus Typopeltis; species Typopeltis vanoorti. The sequence goes on from NC_143550.1 coordinate 161,974,219, forward strand.
ACACACCAGATATCATACTTATTCTTGAATTCATTCACACTGCTTGTCGTCCAAAGGCAATCCATTCCAATCACGCACCACCCTCTGAGAGAAAAATCTAGCCCTCACATTCTTCTTGGCAGCCATCATTCTCAGCTTCCAAGGATTCCCTCTCATCCTTTCCCTACCCCTCATAAATTGAAAAATTCCATCAATTGAAATCCTGTATGACCCTTTCAGAAGTTTATGTTGTTATAATTGTTCTATTTTATAGTCATGTTGTTAATTTCTTACCGTGCCTAATTTATAAATTAAATATTATCATAGGTATGTATGTATGTATGTATAGGAAAAAACATGTATATATATATATATATATATATATATATATATATATAACAAGCCCTATATATATATATGATGAGCCATTCACAAGCCAAATCGATTAACTCCGCTTTTTGAATTTTTTTAAATTTTAATGTCAAAGCACTTGATTGACTTTAGCACTTGATATTATTTTCGAAATAGCCGAAAAAATGATATTTATGTTTGCAAAATATATTTTAAGGATACTTATCAGATAAGTGATGGACGAATATATGACTGTTGTAAAGAACAAGTTTTGTCTTTGATTGATCGTCTGGTCGCCACATTCCAAGCAATAAAATCGATGACACACACGTTATAAAACATATAGACTCATTTCCCACCTACACTAGTCACTACACAAGAGCTCACAATCCAAGACGAAAATATTTAAATCCAGACCTAAATATTAAGAAAATGTACGAACTGCACATCACGCAATGTGAAGATGAAGATATAGTACCGGTGAAAGAAAAATATTACCATAAGGTATTCAATACATTTAATTTACATTTCAAGCAACCGTCTAAATATACACGCCAAACTTGTATTATTATTATTATTATTATTATTATTATTACCCCAAGAACTCATGGAGTCAAAGACTCATCTGGGAGGTCCTTTTATCACATACACATCCCATCATACTGTGTCTTAAACACACTCTAATTCCTTGCAGACACCGCACTCTCAGGCAAGGCATTCTAATCATTCACAACTCTGCACGAAAAAAACCTGCCTCTCACTCCCATACTCCCACCCTCTTTATACAGTTTCCAGGGATGACCTCTAGTTCTCCCCTGATCTCCCACTATTCTCTGTAGAACTTCTCCACCACTGATCTTATAACAACCCCTTACCAACTTGTAGGTCTCTATCATATCTCCCCTCTTTCTCCTGTCCACCAGGCTCTGCAAATTACATCTTCTCAATCTTTCTCCTCATACTCGACATTCCAGAGGTCAGAAACTACATTTAGTCTTCAGATAGTGAGGGAATCCGGAGATGGCAAAACTTGAAAAGGACACTCACTTACAAGAAACTGAACAGGCTTGTAGTCATATGGCTGCAGATGGAATGGCAGCATCCGAAGAAATTTTTGTATTTTCTTTCGACTTAGAAAAAGCTTTAGCCTTTCCTAAACTTACTACATCAGTAGCTTATTATAAGTGAAATTTATATGTTTACAATTTCGGTTGCCACAATTTTAATAAAAATATAAGCCACGTGTTCGTTTGGCCAGAAACTGAAGGATCTCATGGGTCTCAGGAAATTTCATCATGCCTAATAAAGTATATAAAGACTTATGCTAAAAATTATTAAAAAACAATAACCTATTCAGATTCGTGTACCAGACAAAACAGAAATATCAAAACTGTCTTAAGTTTATTAAAATTGGCTCAAAGTATAGAAATAAGAGCTGAGTCAATTGAAATTAAATTTTTGGTAAGTGGACATAGTTATTTGCCTAATGATTCAAATTTTGCCATTATCGAGTCACATGCGAAAAAAATTCAAAACATTTTTTCACCAGATGATTGGTACAATATAATCAAAACCAGTAAAAAGAAAGCACCATTTAATGGGGTTCAAATGTCTCATCAGGATTTTTTCTCAACAAGTCCTTTAGAAAATTCTATCATTAACAGAAAAGTAACAGTTACAGGGTTACCAGTAAATTGGCTTAAAATGCACTGGATAAAATTAGAAAGGGCGAAACCCCACGTCATACAATTCAAATATGACTTTAACGGAGATTCAGAATTTCATGCCATTAATATAAGAAAATCTGTAGCAGGTAGACCATTAGGTCTGAAAAATGTAGACCAGCCTTTGTTATATCCTACAGGTAGAACTGTGACAAGAGAAAAGAGGAAAGATATGATGGGCCTGTTGAAATTCATTCCTCCTATTAAACATGATTATTATAAAAACTTAAGAACAAATCGACATGACGGGACCTCAAATACTGCTGATGAAGAAGACATCATTTATGTTGCTGATGAATCAATTTAAACAAACTAATAATAATAATTGTAACAGTAACAGAACAGTTATTATTCATTTTTGCGAAAAATCTTTAATAAAAAATGCATGATAATGAAGTTTTTCTGTAATAAAAAAATAATTTGAAGTTATTACTTTTTTTCACTTGCCAAATCCATTAACTCCCTTAGTCATGCAAAAATTGTAATAATAATAATGATTACTCCAAGGATATTCTATCTTATACATTTTATATGTCGTTAGATAAAAGTTACATCTGCAATAATACATTCTACAATGTTTATTTGAATTTATATCTTAAAAGGAATTTTAAAAAACAATGTATATTATTTTATCACTTTTCTCCACTTTTTTGTTTTATGGAGTTAATTGATTTGACAAGTGAGCAGCTCATATATAGAGCTTGTTACTATCCATGGTTTCAGGCATCCACAGGGTAGATGTCTGAAACCATGGATAACATAGTTAACATAGATAACATTGAAACCCTGAAACCATAGTAACAAACCTTGGAATGTATCCCTCACATATGGGGGGGAGGGGAGGGAATTACTGTACAGCAAAAATCCATTATAATGAGAGGTGCAAACAGTAATGAAAAATGTCATTTATATATCATAATAAATTTAATTCAATTCAATTCAACAGCATATTTATCCAAATAACAATTTACAACTGATTCACAAAAGAAAGATATCTATGCAACTTTAAATCTTGGAATTACATTCTGGAATAAACATATCTATATAATGTGAACACAAGTGAGAAATTACACTGTATTTCATGCACATCTTCTCTCTATTCAATTCAAGAATTTATTATTATTCTTATATTTTTAATGTGCTACTAAGTAATAAAGGTTGTTTCACAAAGCACATTAAATTAAGAAGAAATCACAATCAAACCATTCCAAAGAATGATTATCAAAAGCTGTGTGTGGGATAAACAAATAAAACAGAAAAACCAACTAAATAGTAAAAGTTTTTGTAACGCATCCACTGCAAAAAATCTCTAAGGCAGAGCTTGATCTTCATACTGAAGCCTTCTGTTCTGCTGATGTGTGTTTCTTTAAGTGGTAAAACACAATATAAACAACAAATAATTCCAACAAAAACAACACTACTGAAGGACCCTTGTATCCAAACTGAAAAAAATGTGGTACATTTTGCGATAAAATGCCACACTATACACTAATTAAAAATACTTTTTTAGCACAGCTCAAATCTACTGCTACATTCACTCGTGATACTAGCACCACTTCACTTTTCAGTGAAGATTGCAAATGAAATATGGAAATAGACATATTTCCATATTTACACTGCTTGCACTCACAGCATCCAAAGGCAATCCATTCAAATCACGCACCCTCTGAAAAAGAAGAAGAGACAAGTTAATCAAAGCATTAAACTAGCTGTATACAAAACAGTGTAAAAAGCAATCTGAGAGCTGAGTTAGATGTAAAACAGTGAATCCAAGACAGAGACAGATAAGATAGTTCTGAGAAAGAATAGGGGAATGAACAGATGGCATGAATGGCACAATCATATTGTTTTAAAAAAGGATATTAGGAAAGAACACACCACATTTTTAGTGTTCACGAATGTGTGAGCAGAATTAATCTAAAGTTGTATGGTCACTTAGAATGGGAGACGAAAGGTCAGCAAACAAGTTTTTTTCTTATCAAAGGACAGGAAAAAGACCCACAGTAAGAACAAGATGCAAAGGGATTGATAACCTAAGAGGTTTGCCTCAGAAGGGCCAAATCATATTTTATTATTATTACCCTAAGATCCTATGGAGTCAAAGACTCATCTAGGAGGTCCCTTTGTCATACACACAGCTCATTATACCATACCTTAAACACATTCAAATTCTCTGCAGACACCACACTCTCAGGTAAGGCATTCCAATCATTCACAGCTCTGCATGCAAAAAATCTGCTTCTCAATCACAGAAATGATTGTGGAAGAATGACACTGTAGGATAAAAATGAGAATAGAGTGACTGATACAGAGGACATAGTAGAATTGTTCAATGAACACTTTATTGGAGTATTTCATCCTGGAGGAGTAAATTTTAATACTAGATGGATAGGGCAGGTTCGAGGTTTAGAGGTGCAGGAGGAGAGTGTGTTCCAGATTCTGAGTACTCTGGATGTCAGTAAAGCTGTGGGACTGGATGGTATTTCACCACGAGTTTTGAGAGAATGTGCTCAAGAACTGACAGCTCCATAGACCTGGCTTTTCAATGAAAGTCTGACTCTGGAAAAGGTGCCCAGGAATGGAAGGAAGGTAAGACAGTGTCATTGCATAAGAAGGAGAAGCAGACTGGAAGTGTCTAATTATAGGGCAGTTTGTGTGTCATCAGTAGTTATTAAGATCTTGGAGAAATTAGTGAGGGACCGTATACAGCATTGGGCAGATGAGGATAATGTTATCTGTAAGAGTCAACATGGATTTGTGAAGGGGCGCTCTTGTTTTAGTAATATGGTAGCCTTTTATAATAAAGTAACAAGAGCAGTAGATGAGGGAAAGGCACATACTGCCAATTTCTTGGATTTAATGAAGGCATTTGACAAGGTGCCACATGATCAGCTGATATTTAAGTTGCAGCACATGGGTCTGGATGTCAGGGTGGTCAACTGGATTCAGGATTTGCTGTCCGATAGGTATCAGAGAGTTGTGTATGGTGGGGCAGTTTCAAGGAAGCCGAGGGTTACAAGTGGGATCCCACAGGGCTCAGTACTGGGACCTATATTGTTTAATCTCTATATCGATGACATTGTCAGTGGATCACAAGGGAATATTCAGTTGTTTGTGGATGATGTGAAGCTGGGAAGAATTATTAGTAATAGTGCAGATATGGGAGCCTTGTAAGAGGATTTGAATAAGCTAGATAGATGGGCAAATGAATGGGGGGGCCTCAGTTTAATGCAGCAAAATGGGAGGTCTTGAGGTTTGGGACACATCGATGGGGTGCTGCATACTCTATTGGAGGAGCTATACTGGAGGAAGTATGGGAGACAAGAGATCTGGAGTTGATGATTGATAGAAACCTGAAATTTAGTGGATATTGCAAAGGTGGTGAATGTAACACAGAGGATTGCAGCAATAGTGAGAAGGATGCTGACCTGCAGAGATAAAAGTTATCATTCCGTTGTATAAGACCCTGATCAGACCACACTTAGACTATTGTTCTCAGATTTGGTCCCCAGGATTTGAAGGGGATATGAACAACAAAGATGGTTTCAAGACTGTACAATGTTAGTTATGAGGATTGGCTGAGGGAATGTGACCTGCAGAGTTGGGTGGATAGAAGAAGGAGAGGTAATATGATTGAGACTTTTAAACTGTTGAGAGGTGGTTACAGGGTTGACACTGGGGAGTTCTTATGCTTGGTTGAACAACGGGAAGGAGTGATGACAAGGGCCGTCCCTGGAAGTTACGAAAGGAAACTGAGCAAGAGGGTGAGGAGTGGTTGAGCCATGGAATGCATTGTCTGATAGAGTGGTGAGAGCGAGAACAGTCAACGAGTTTAAGGAGTGGTATGACAGACTTTGTGTTTCCTAGAAGGGACCTCCCACGATGAATCTTGATAGACTTTGTGTTTGCTAGGAAGGACCTTCCATGAGTCTTTTGACTCCATGGAGGCCTGAATAATAATAATAATAATAATAATAATAATAATAATAATAATAATATAACTGTAGCTGTTTGAACAGCTTTTCTCTTGGTACCTTGTCATTTGACTTTTCCAGATCTATAAAGCATAAATAGAGATCCTTATATTCCAATGATTTCTCAAATCTCTGTCTTAAGGTAAAAAAATCTGATCCTGACAATCCCTCTATTTGACCTGAATCCAGCTTTGCTCTTCTCAAAGATTCCGTTCCACAATGTTTCAATCTTTTCTCTAGCATGGTTGCAAAATCTTTCCGTGAACACTCAGTAATAAAATTCCTCTGTAATTCTCATATTCAGTTTTATTTCTCTTTTTATATATGAATACTATGAGAACTCTACTTCAATTATCTGAAGCCACTGTAACATGTTTATACTTCCATATTTGAGGATTTCTGTTCCACATATCATTTATTAAAACTGCCTTTACATATTTCAGATTTATGATGATTTATCACTTATATAACTGGTCTCTTATCCAATACTATTTGTTTCAATGTCGTTACTAGCTTGCTGTGAGGCAATGTATCATTTGCTTGAGTGGCTAATTTCTGCTCATACTGCGCTTCTGTTGCCTTTACCAATCTAGTTACCTTCCTGGCCTATGCTTCATGCAAGTGATTCTATTTTACTCCTATCCTATTTAGCCTTTTCATCTTTGGAATACACTTAAATATTGTTGCTGTTAAATAGCTCTTGATCAATGCCCAAACAACATGTCTTCTTTCCACTCAACTCCTCTTTAACCCAGTTGTCTCATAATCACCAAATCTGTAGTTCCACCATATATCACTTCTTCATAGCAGTGTTCTCGTATGACTGGCTACAGCCCAGATGATCACCTTACAGTCACTCTGTTTCACTAGAGGAAGACGAGACACTCCATTCACAATTATGCTGTCTGATGATATGCCGTTTTGCCTTTTTTTTTGTTTTTAACTGTAATATTATACAAAATTTGAAAAACCCACCAACCTCAATAATTACTACACATATTCAATCTTAGTATTAATAAATAAATAATAAATAAATTTTCAGCAAAATGCACAGATTTTCTGAAATTATTACAAAGAATAAAACTTATCTTAGTGCCAGTGATTCCACTAGCTATTGTGTACTGATGACAAATAGTGCTAATATTCAGTTATTAAGAATATGCCATTTCAGTAAGTTTTGTATTAAATAAAATATTGGCAGATTTCTGTTTTCTGGAGCAATTTTCAAAATTTAAGATTGTCATAATTTGTCATCATCATGTCATAAGATTGTCATGCTGGCCTAGTTGGCCAAGTGGTTAGCATAGCTGCTTGCCAGCATAAAGTTTGCGGGTTCGAATCCTGCTGTGGGCAGATTTATTTTGAAGTATATAAGAATGCATGGCTCTACATTTAAAAAGGAAGAAACATATGTTATACAAATTTCATGCATATTAGTTAATGCAGGATATCCCTTAAGCATTCTTTTTTTTTTCTTTTTTCAGAAGAAAACAGAATTCTTTATAAGCTTTCTTTTCTAATCTAAGAGCATCACAAATGTGCACATAATTCTTGACTTTGGATTAAGATACTAATTGCATGAATACATTTAGTCATCATCATCATTAAATTTCTGACATGTACCCTCAAGAGGTGTACAGAATATGATAGTACTACATGAAAAATTTACATCATTACTAACTTCCTATCTACAATTTTCCTCCAAATCAGTCTGTTACTGTCAAGACTCCAACATTACCAGATCTTATATTTCTATCATCTAAGGCACTTTGTACCGTATCAACCCACCTATATCTTGGTCATCCTGTGGGTTGTTTTTTCCTGCCAACCTGGCAGAGAACATTTGTTTTGCTAATCTTTCCTCGCCCATTCTGTTTAAGTGACCATACCACCTGAGATTAGCTCTGCTAACGCATTCCTGGATGTGCCGACAATGTCAAGTTCTTTCCTAATATCCTCGTTTTTAATATGATATTGCCATTGATGCCATCTCTTCATGCCTCTAATCTTTCTCAGGACTCTCATATCTTGGTCTCTAGTCTTTGGTCAAGTGTTTTACTTCTGACCAAGCTCTCAGATCCATAAGTTAAAACTGGTTTGAACACTGTCTTGTATACAGCTAATTTAGTGTTCCGACTAATTTCTTTCTTATTCCATATGATTTTATTCAATTGACTTTCTACCATACCAGCTTTGTTGAGTCCGTTGTCTATTTACATATTTAATTTACCATCTTCACTAAATATCGTGCTTAAGTAGCTGAAATGTTTTACTTGTTACACACGTTCCCCGTTCACAACACAGTTGACATTTTCAAAATTCTACCTATTTTCTTTGTCTTTGTCTTTTTAATGCTGACCTTCATACCATATCTATTACATCATTTATTCAATTTAGTCAGGGACTCTTGCAAACTTGTAGAGGATTTATTTAGAAGTATAACATCATCCACATAAAGCAAAGAGCTGATATTAACATCTCCAATTCTGATATCATGTTTAATACCACTTTCCTTCATAATGTGATCCATATAGATAATGAATAACAGTGGGGATAATGTACATCCTTGTCTCACACCAGATTTAACATTAAACCATCTTCCTGTACTTCCTTCAATTCTAACTGCTGACTTACAACTCACATAAAGACTAAGTATTGCTTGATATAATGCCCCATTGACACCATATAACTGTAGCGTATTAAATAGCTTCTCTCTTGGCACCTTGTTATATGCCTTTTCCAAATCGACAAAACTTAAATACAGATCTTTGTTATATTCCCATGCTTTCTCGACTATTTGTCATAAAGTGAAGATCTGATCCTGACAGCCTCTATTTGGCCTGAATCCAGCTTGTTCTTCACCAAGCTTTTCTTCGCCAAAATTCTTCTCAACTGTTGGGGTGTGCTTTCAGATTTGTTCCAGTAGCTGACTTTTCACTGTTCACCCTGGTTCCCTGGCGAAAACACCGGGGGCTTTGTTTCACCATGCGAAATCCCAGCTGGCATGAAATTTTGTCATGTTCTACCATCATTTTGTATATTGGTTTAAGCCAATAAGAATACAATTTGGTTGGGTAAATCCCAAATTGCCAGGCCATCCTTGTTCATTCAGTATCCAAGTAGATACCCAACAAGGTGCACCACGAGAAGGTGAGGATTTGACATTAGGTCAGAAGCCCTGGTCGGTTCTCCGCATTCCTTTAAAGGCTATGTGGAGGTCTCCTCTCAGTTATACAGCTTTGACCCTTACGCACCCCATACATGTAGTAATGCTCCTTTTTTTTTTTTTTTTTTTTTAGTATCAAAATTTCTCATTGCTTTCTCATACATTTAGTCATTTCTCATATTTTTTTTCTGTAACAAAATTTCTCTCTCTCTCTTCCTTTGTAAATTTTCTTTTACACTTTAACCCCTTAACGTACCAATTAAAAATCAGAAAGCAGTCGTTTTTCTGACAATTTTTGGGCGAGTTTTGGGTGAGGGTGATTTGCTGGATCAAATTCATCATTATTTGAAAAATAATGATGAATTTGTGCAAACGCAAATGAAATAGCTGATACACGCCGTAGACAACTTTTCTCGGCTGGAAGGAAATAGGCACAAGATTGTCCAGCATCTATATTCGGTTGTATTTATATGTAAAATCAAAATTCAAAATCAATTTTGGTGCAATAAACAAAAGACGTGTCACAGACGTCTTTGTATGTTAAGAGGTTAAGCATGTCACAGGTAGACATATACTTAAGGTATTAAAAAACTATAAGAGAAAGTAAATGGAAGTAATTTAGTATATACCACCCACAATATAGAAATTTATGTGATTATTGGTTATTTGTTTTTTCAGCAACTTATCAATTCTTTCCCTCAATGGTCTCGATCATCAATGGAGAGCAAATGAGACAAATCACTGTGCTTCTATCCTCAACAGTGACTGACAGAATGCATCAATTAAATTGTCACATCCACCCATAATTTGTCTCAGCTTACAATGAAATATGTTAAATCAAAATTGCATTATGGCCATGTAACTTGGCATTTTGTAAAATTAATTTTCATAATCTATTGTGTCTGTCAATGAATGTGATATTCTCTGGCTAATTTTTTCATTTTGAATGAAGGGAAAAACCCTACTACCTATGAATGAGACTTTTAACTTAAGTGAGTTTGCTAGATGATTATAGATGATTTTTTATTTACTTTCAATCTTAATAATTTTAACAAGTATAACTCAAATATGGCTTTTTAAAATTCTGTAAGATGTCATCAACATGTAGGCAGAAACAGTAATTAATATTAAAAAAAAAAAGTAATAATAAAAACTATTTACCTTGACCATCTCTATCGCGTTCATATCGATCTATCACAAAAAAAAACAAAAAAACATGGCATTATATTTCATTTTATACAGAATTGTCTTCAAAGAGTAAAAATTAAATTGTGAAAATTCGCATGTTTACAAAAATGTTTGAAGTATCCGGAAAACTCTGCTGTTAAATCATCATATTAATGCAAAAAGAAATGAATTATATACCTTAAAGACATTATTATTATTATTATTATTATTATTATTATTCAGGCCTCCAAGGAGTCAAAAGACTCATCGAGGGAGGTCCTTTCTAAGACAAAGTCTGTCAAGACTCATCGAGGGGAAGTCCCCCCCCTGAGAAACACAAAGTTTATCATACCACTCCTTAAACCCACTGACCGTTCTCGCTCCCACCACTCCATCAGGCAATGCATTCCACGGCTCAACCACCCTCCACACAAAGAAACCACTCCTTACCCTCTTGCTCACAGTTTCCTTTCGTAACTTCCAGGGATGGCCTCTTGTCATCACTCCTTCCCGCTGATCAACCAAGCGAAAGAACTCCCCAGTGTCAACCCTGTAACCACCTCTCAACAGTTTAAAAGTCTCAATCATATCACCTCTCCTTCTTCTATCCACCAAACTCTGCAGTCCACATTCTCTCAGCCGATCCTCATAACTATCCTTGTACAGTCCTGAAACCATCTTTGTCATCCGTCTTTGTATCCTTTCCACGGTTAATTTATCCCCTTCAAATCCTGGGGACCAAATCTGAGAACAATAGTCCAAGTGTGGTCTGATCAGAGACTTATACAACGGAATGATAACCCTCTTATCTCTGCAGGTCAGTGTCCTTCTCATAATAGCAGCAATCCTCTGTGTTACCTTCACCACCTTTGCAATATGTCCTCTAAACTTCAGGTTTCTATCAATCATCAACCCCAGATCTCTTGTCTCCCCTACTTCCTCCAGTATAACTCCTCCCATAGAGTATGCAGCATCCCATCGATGTTTCCCAAACCTCAAGACCTTACATTTTGCTGGAGATTACATCAGTAATCTCCAGAATCTAGTCATCAAAATCATCAATCAAATATTAGTTTTGTTGTTTTTAATGAGTCTTCCATCTATGAACATTTCTAAATCTATAGCACATTGTGAGTGAGCTAATTATTAATAATAATTAGTTATTACTAATTACTCAATGGTTTTAAAAATATTCTTGATTTCTCATCTAACTCCTCATTTTTGCTATACTTATAGGAAGTGGCATCTTTCCTTTAAATCTCAGAATGTTCTAAATTTATTGTCTTCAGCAGATGGCTTCATATAACATACTTTTTTTTCAATAATAATAAGATGAATTATTAAGATACTTAATAACCATGTAAGGTTTTGTAAGGTTACAGAAGCTTTCAAATATTAAGAAACTTACGTTAATCTTTGAGAGACAGCAAGGAAGCCTGCAGACATGAGATGGTTACATGCCCATTTAAAACTTGCATGCAATCATTCTTTTACAACATTAATTAAGTTATTGAGTACTTCATCATTGCCACACACTTTACAAGTAAAGTGTTTATAGTTTCCTCGTATAAGCGTGGGGGGGGGGAGGTAAGTCCCACTGTCTGTAATCCAGGACCATAAAAAAATATCCTTTCTGAACATGACAAACCACTGTAAAGTAGTTTGTTTAAACAAATTATAATAGTGGAATGAAACTCACCAAATATATTATTTGATTAACATGGAATTTTCACCTGAGTATCAAAGGCATCTTCAGTTCAAAAATGCTTAATGATAATCGAACATTAACAGACAATTTCGAAAGGCGCCGCCTAAGTAGCTAACATAAGATAACTAAAAAAGGCCATTAAACTTCCTAACTTATTTAAAATATATATATAATTAGATAAAAAATAAAGTTAGGAAAGATTAGCTGATTTAAAAGTACTTATTTCCCACAAAGGGGATAGATGCAGACCATCAGATCTGTTTATATTAGGAGAGTGAAGTAAAGTTTCACTCATGATGAGATGATGATGTCTGATCTCATCATGATGGTCTCTGATGAGATCCATGCTGAATCTCATCACCATCCCAGTCAAAAGGCTGGAACTATTAAAACACTGGTTCATCAGGCCCACTCTTTATCATCTTCAGATGAACTGTTACAGAAAGAATTACAACATATTAGTTCCACTTTTTATCTAATGGTTACAAGGAATTCTTTCATCAAAAGGGCTTTGAACAGCTTTGGTATCTCTACCTCTTTACATACAGAAGAAATAACTCATATTCTTATCCCTTATGTGCAAGGCATTAGTGAACGCATAACGGAAGTTTTAAAACCAGTGAATATTTTGGATACCTTTCGCCCCATCAGAAAAATCTCCACCTTTCTCACTTCTCCTAAGGACAGGCTTCCACATCTCAATTATCCAGGTATCTACCAGATTCCTTGCTCTTGTGGGTTATCTTATTTTTGACAAACAAGAAGATCTGCTTTTATTCGGCTAGAAGAACACAAGTCTTATATTCAATATCTTGAGCCTGAACAGTCTGGACTTGTGGAACATGCTATCAACACTAGACATACAGTTCACTGGAGAAAGAAAAGAGTCCTTCACAAAAGTCGGTTCCTTATGGAATGGCTTTATAAAGAAGCATGTGAAACTTTACTTCACTCTCCTAACTTAAATAGATCCAATGGTGTATGTCTATCTCCTTTGTGAAAGATAGTACTTTTTAAATCAGCTAATCTTTCCTAACTTTATTTTATCTAAATGTATAAATTTTTTAATAAGTTAAGAAATTTAATTACCTTTTTTTTTTATTTACAATAAACAGCCAATAGGCTTCATTTCGGCAATGTAAACATTATTTAAATTAAGGAGATATTAAATCCCACACTGTTTCAAAACCAAATAAGAAACTCAAAGATCGGAATCAAAGAATTTCATGCCGAATATAGTAACTATAAAAGCATCGGCAACTACTAGCATAAGCTAAAACATGTAGTCTTATCTTACATTAATGTTATCTTACATTAGCTATTAGGTGGCATCTTTTGGAATTGCCTGTTAATGTTCAATTACCATTAAACATTCTTGTACTGAAGATGCCTTTGATACTCTTTGATACTACATTAATAAAAGATTACAGTACATGACTTTCATTCTGGTATTATAATTTCTTTAAATATGCCTACTCACAGTATTCCCTTATTGAAACAAAGTGGTTTGTCATGTTCAGAAAAAACAAGGACATTTCAAAAGACATTTATTCAGATTTTGAGACCCATAAGCTCTTATAATTCTCTCACATACAAAACATGGCAGCAAGATTACTGCTAGACCCGGAAATACCTTAAAGTACTAACTAGGTTTGACCCAATATCATATCTAGTGGTTGTTCTGTACAGTAGCTTTTCAAACAATACTGGAAGAAATGGAGAAAAAGATGTTTGCTCAGGAATCTAAACATGGTTTTTAGTCCAGAGCAAAGTGCTTGTGCCACACCTCAATCCCTGCTTATTTAATTCATTCCTATGTAGTTTCTTCTAATCTGATGGTCTAATTAACCTGTTGCCCAAGTAATATATCCATGGCTACTCAGGTCCACTGACATGAAGATTTTTTTGTGAGCAAAACATTTAGTTGCAGACTAACCACATTTCACCAAAGTTTGGTATATTCTCCATTGTGATAGCCACACCATCAGCTGCATCAGTGTTTCAGATCTCTGAGATTTAGTCCTAGGCACTGCAATCACGTAAGCTAAATTAACATTAAAAGAAAGAAATAAAAAAAAAAAGGATTTAGAGAATCACTAAGTTGTAGCTGCTAAAAGACATTTTGGAAGTGAACCATCATGATTTGCAAATTAAGAAGAAATTAAAGAAATGCAAAAACATACTGACAAGCCTATTTATTCAGACCTTCTTATCACATATTAAGCTAGAGTTGTATGACACATCAATGATTATGTACTAGAAAGAGGGTAGACTTGGCAAGGATTAAGGAAGCATGCCTGAAGACTAACACCAGAAGTCTGATATGTTACCATGCCAAGCAACAATGACAATCTCAATACCATTTTATGTGAACCTGCCCAAGTTCCTCTAGCCACCTGACTTACTTATTACTTGATTGGTGTTTTATCTTTTTTTTTTTTCTGTTAACCATATTGATTCCAGAGAGAAATAAAGAGTATGGCAAAATATTGCCATCTCAGTTTAAAATTCTACAAGTTTTAAACCTATTCTTCATGTCATTAATATTTACCAAAAAATGTTTGGGATGTCCCAATTATTATAACAGCCAAGTATCGCCCAAAGAATGAAAGAGCAGACAAGACATTTCAAGAAGAAAGAAGAGACATTCTCAGTTACCTAAATATCCAGAGTACTTAGATTGCTTATTTGTAAATAATGTATTGCAAGTGGGATATCAGATTCGAAGAAAATCAAGAAATAAAAAAGAGAACATAAGTAAAGAGCAAGTGAATTTGACAAATGAAAAGAAAAAGGAGAATTTTCAGTTAAGAGCACTTCAGCTTGTTGAAAATGTATCTGAACTTTCCTAAATATCTTCTAAATTTCCAATAAGATCATTTTTAATGCAAAGATTAACAGAAAAATGGCTTGGGATTAATTACCTCCTTCATCTTCTGGCATAACATCAAACATTTCATAAGAATCCCACTTTACCACCGGGTCCTGGGAATTATCTACTGGTACCATAGCATCATGAACAGAACCATTACCTATAAAAAATAAACACACACACAATTTCAGAATATCATGCACTGGAAGAGATCATTATCTAGCTGAATAATATCTAACTATATGCATTCCTTATTTTAATATAAAAGTGTTTTTAGATATCTTCATTAACATAATAAGTCCTCAGTAAAACCACAAACAAACTATTTATGTTTCAGAATATATGTTTTTTTTTGCAAAAAGTAAACTATTTACTCACCTCTATAGTCAGATGGACGGTATGAAAACTGAAGCTCTAGTCTGGCATCCTCCGGAAACCTAGAATCTAGAAATAGAAAACTCAGCAGTATAACAAATTACTACATATTTTCTATATGAGACAAAGTTCAAAAAGAAAAATAAAATTATAGTGATAAATTATAAAAATTTCACTTCTTTATAATATAGTTAAAAAATAAAAAAGAAAGAAACGAGTAATTAACTTCTTACTTCATCATGTCAATAAAAAAGTGTAAGAGTAGTTGTGGGCCTCAGTGGGCATAGTGCACTTTATATACACTACTACTGCCTAAAACATTTGGAAGGAAAAGGAGTTGGTTGGTTAGCTCTTCTTGGCCAAACATTACCTGCTGTTAGTGAGATGTGACCAACAAATGATATAGTTATGGGGATAGAATGTAAAATATATAGTACGGGGGGGGGGGGGGGGGGCTCCATCTCCTGACAACTACCCCCCCCCCTCCGAGTTCAGTTCCAGACTGGTAGGCCGGCTCTCCTTGAATTCTGATTACTCGCATTTTGAAGACTCAACACTTGGTTGCCCCTGAGTTTCAAAACGCTTATCATTTTATATTATAGAATAGATTTTCAGGAAGTCCAAAGAGAACAGGATGTGGAAGAGTGGTGGGATTATTACTGATGATAGTAGAGTACCTGCAGCCAAAACAGAGTAGGAGTTCAGCAGAAGCCATAAGAGAAGCAAAAGGCATGTTTTTGAGGCCATCTGGTGTGTGAGTTGAGGCCAAGATAAAATATGTAGTTGGTTGCAGCTATAGGCTAGGAAATGCAATGGATGGTGTAGGTGGTATGGATCAGCAAATAAGCTCAACAGGGGTGTGGGGAAGTTCGACTATATGGAGGGATGAAGGATACATGAAATAAAAGGAAAGAAATGGAATTTATGCAATTGCTAAGGAATAATTATCTGAGGCAGCATGCCAGAGAATTTGTCAGGAAATTGTTTTGTACCAAAGTACTCAGACTGCTGTCAAGTGTAAAGATAGGATGTATGAGGAATTAAAAAGCTGGTAATTACAACAAACTCGGGAGACTGCTTAGAGCAGTGCCATGACATAAGCAATTTCAGGTCAAAAATGTTAGTAATGCAATGGAAATGGTCAAGAGGTGTTTGAAGAAGGTAGTAGCAGATTACAGTCAAGAGAATAAATCAAGTGAGCATTAAATGGGTGAGTAGTATTATTAAGCTAGAGTGGGAAAAAAAAATTGTGGAAGGAATTTAAAGAGAAAGGTAATAAGCAAGCATGTGAGCAGTACAAAGCACAGGACAGAAGAATAAGTAGTATATTGAAGAAGGCAAAATCACATTTTGAGTAAAAATTACCTCAAAAACAAACCCAAGTTAATCCCAAAGAATTATTTTATTATGTGGCCTAAGAAGAATAACTATAGCATCAAATTAGAGTCTCTGTAGCTCATTCAGTAGAGATGAAGCACTTTGGTTGGAAAGACCTGGGTTTGATTCCTGTCCATGATGTGAGGAAGCTTTATCTGGTTTCTTTTGATGAAAGGTGAGTTAGTCAGTCTCATATGGAGGTAGAAGGTTTTTTCCACATGGAAACTCATGTTTTTTGTCCCTCGGAACAGGCAAACTGGTCTCGTGAGCACACAGATCTAGAGTCATAAAATACATACTTAATCCCTTATTAGGAGGGATCAACCCATCCTAAAGGAAAGGTGGAAACCCACATGAAATAAGGCTTTGATTAGGCCACACATGAACTACTGTGCCCAAATTTAGTCACCTGGTTTTCAAAAGGATAGGGAGATGTTGGAAAGGGTCCAGAGACGACTTACTAAGGTAGTTTCTGATCTCTGGAATGTTGAATATGAGGAAAGGTTGAGAAGATGCAATTTACAGAGTCCAGTGGATAGGAGGAAGAGGGGGTGATATGTTAGTAAGGGGTTGTTATAGGATCAATGTTGGAGAGGTTTTACAGCAAGTGGAGGGAGATCAGGAGAGAATCAGAGGTCATCCTTGGAAGTATAAGGAGAGGGGTAAGCAGGGACGTGAGAACAGGTGTTTTTTGCATGTAAAGTTGTGAACGATTGGAATGCCTTGCCTGAGCGTGGTCATGGGATAATAATACTAATAATATTAAACAAAAAATACAAGCAGGTGTACTGATCTATAGTTTGTAGATTTTTTAACTTGGTTATAAGTTAAATTAAACTTGACAAGAAATTATATTCTTGTCATTATTTCAACCTTAGTGTTTCTTCTGAGTCTGGCTGCCACTGATGAAACTTCAATAAAGGTCAAAACCAGTCTACTGTAGGTAGTGGCGCTTCCCACAATGCTTAGCATTATACATGTCTGAAAGAATGTGTTTTGCATCATGGGATACTAAAGCAAGTAATGTGACGTCATTTGCCTCCATATACAAGTAGCCTAGTCATGAAGATACTTCGCATGCAAACTTTGTTTGCTTACGTTAAACATACCAAGAAATTATATACTTGATTTTAATTATTTTCCCAAGGAAGCTAAACAATGTTTTGCGCGTGAAATATATTCACGTCTGAGATACTTGTATATAGAGGCTAATGACTTCATATCACTTGCCCTAGTATGTATCCCATAACGCAAAGCACGTGTACTGATCTATAGTTATGAAAAGTTTTTTCACTTGGTTATAAGTTAAATTAAACTTGACAAGCAAGGGGATGTGTTTTGCATTAAGGGAGATACTAAAGGAACGTAATCAGAGCTTACTCCACCTTAACCACGAGATGCCTCAGACCTGAACTATGTTCAGGCAGAAACTTGACTTACTTGTGTGTTTGCTTACTTGGGTAAAAGGATTAAAACCAAGTTTATAAAATTACTTGGTATCTTTAAAAAATTATATTCTTGTCATTACTTCAATCTTGGTATCTCTTCTGAGTCTGGCTTCCACTGATGAGACTTCAATAAACGTCAAAACCAGTCTGGGTTTTGACCTTTTCCCAAGGAAACAAAACAATGTTTTGTGCAACCGAGTATATAATTTCTTGATATGTTTAATGTATTATAAACCCAAGGTAAAAAAAAAAATGGCTACATCTTTCTCTCATCAAGAGAGTTTATTAATAAGGTCGAGAACTTTTTGGATACTTGTATATCAGATATATATGACTTCTGCATTGTGTTAATCTTGGTATCTCTCTTGGTCTGGCTCCCACTGATGAGACCTCAATAAAGGTTGAAACTCATCTGGGTAGTGGCCCTTCCCATTATGGATAGCATTATATATGTCCGAAATGAGATGTGTTTTACATTATGTGATACATACTAAAGGCAAGTGATATGAAGTCATTAGCCCATGTATACAAGTAGCTCAGACGTAAATATATTTCATACACAAAACATTGTTTTGCTTCCTTGGGAAAAGGGTTAAAACCAAGTATATAATTTCTTGGTATGTGTAACATATTATAAACCCAAGGTAAAAAAAAAAAAGTGTGTGTTTACACTTGGATAAAGGATTAACATAGCCTGTAAGAAGTATGAAGAAGCAAAAGATTTCTTCCTGTCCCAATGTTAGGTGTCCACCTGGATAATGAACACATGAAGATGTACTGCCAATCTGGGACTTAGCCAAACAAATTCTGTATAAGCATGTACCACAAATAAACACGATGGTACAACAAAAACAAATGGCATGCCAGCTTTGAAGGAATGGTTTTTGACTGGTCATTGGAAATGGTTCCAGTTTCATATATATCCTTTATGCTCTTGAATAAGTATGATTGAGCTATATTTTCTGAATATTTTATTAATTCTGAGGGAATTTTATGAACACCTGATCTCTCTCTCTTTATGATCATCATTATAGAGATAGCAAATACTGTTCGATTGGTAGAGCCTCTGCTACTAATGGCTCATGCAAAAAGTTAAGCAAGTTTGAGCACGGTTAGTAATTGGAAGGGGTTAAATCATTCGATGCTGTTGGCACACTCTCCCTCGATGAGCCTTTGGACTCCCTGGAAGTGTCACATAATAATAATAATAATAATAATAATAATAATTATTAGCCAGTATCGATCCACTGCTAGATGAAGGCCTTTCCAAGATTATTCTGAAACTGTCTGTCCAGGGCTCGCCTTTCTCATGTCACTCCTGCAAATCTGATGATCTCATCAATCCACCGTGATTTAGGTCAGCATCGCAGTCGTTTTTCCTCTCGTGAATCCAATTCAGTACTTCTTTTGTTCATCATTGATCTTATCTTTGAGCAATATGCCCAGCCCATTGCCACTTCAGATGTTTCACTCTTCCTATGATGTCAGAGACATCATCATCATCATCATCAAATTCCTGCCAAGTACCCTCAAGGGGTGTACAGGATATGATAGTACTACATGAAAAATTTACATCATTACTAACTTCCTATCTACAATTTTCCTCCAAATCAGTCTGTTACTTGGCAAGACTCCAATATTACCAGATCTTATATTTCTATCGTCTAAGGCACTTTGTACCGTATCAACCCACCTATATCTTGGTCATCCTCTGGATCGTTTTCCTGCCAACTTGTTTTGTTTTGCTAATCTTTCCTCGCCCATTCTGTTTAAGTGACCATACCACCTGAGATTAGCTCTGCTAACGCATTCCTGGATGCTGACAATGTCAAGTTCTTTCTTAATATTCTTGTTTTTAATATGATATTGTCATTGATGCCATCTGTTCATGCCTCTAATCTTTCTCAGGACTCTCATATCTGCGGTCTCTAGTCTTTGGTCAAGTGTTTTACTTCTGACCCAGCTCTCAGATCCATAAGATCTGCGAGCTGGTTTGAACACTGTCTTGTATACAGGTTTGAACTGGTTTGAACACTGTCTTGTATACAGCTAATTTAACTAATTTCTCTCTTATTCCATATAAATTTATTCAATTGACTTCCTACCATACCAGCTTTGTTGATTCTGTTGTCTATTTCCATATTTAATTTACCATCTTCACTAAAAATCGTGCTTAAGTAGCTGAAATGTTTTACTTGTTCCACAACATCTCCATCCACAACACAGCTGACATTTTCAACGATTCTGCCTATTTTCATTGTCTTCGTCTTTTTATTGCTGACCTTCATACCATATCTATTACAACAGTTATTCAATTTAGTCAGGGAATCTTGCAAACTTGTAGAGGATTTATTTAGAAGTATAACATCATCCACATAAAGCAAAGAGCTGACATTAACATCTCCAATTTTGATATCATGTTTAATACCACTTTCCTTCATAATGTGATCCATATAGATAATGAATAACAGTGGGAATAATGTACATCCTTGTCTCACACCAGATTTAACATTAAACCATCTTCCTGTACTTCCTTCAATTCTAACTGCTGACTTACAACTCAAATAAAGACTAATTGATGCCTATTGAACAGTTATATGGTGTCAATGAATGCCTCATTGACACCATATAACTGTAGCGTATTGAATAGCTTCTCTCTTAGCACCTTGTCATATGCCTTTTCCAAATCGACAAAACTTAAATACAGATCTTTGTTATATTCCCATGATTTCTCCACTATTTGTCGTAAAGTGACGATCTGATCCTGACAGCCTCTATTTGACCTGAATCCAGCTTGTTCTTCACCAAGCTTTTCTTCCACAATTCTTCTCAACCGTTTCTCAAGTATACTTGCATATATCTTACCAGGAACACTCAATAAGGATGTCAGAGACTTTGGTTTGATTTCTTAGCCATGTATTCTTTCTGTGATCCAATCTTCTGATACCAAGCATGCTTCTTTACATACTAAATTGTGTTGTTCTTAATTTTTGAATTTCCTTTACATTCAGTATCTATGTTTCACAGCCATATGTCAGTATAGGAAGAATACATTAGTTAAAAACTTTTTTCTTCAGGTATAAAGGCAGTTGGCTTTTGAATATTGAATGTAATTTTTCAAGTGCTTTCCACCCAAGCATCATGCACCTTTTAATTTCGTCCATGATATTTTATTCCATTGATATCTGTTGAACTAAGTATATGTAATGATCCACTTGTTTAATGTACTCATTATTGATTTTTATTATTTCTGGTCGAACATATTTATTGAACATAACTTGGGTCTTCTTTAGGCCAGCTACTAGCAATTTGGTATAGTTATCTTTACTTCAACGTGCAGTCGAAGTAAAGATAATAATCATCTGGAAAGTGTAAATGGCTTAAATATCTTCCATTTATCTCAGACCTTTCCCTTCCCAATCAAGAAGTTTGAATATTTCTTTTAGGCACACTGTGAATAATTTTGGAGATATTGCATCACCCTGTCTTATACCTCTCTGTTTTTACAGAGAGGTATAAGACAGGGTGACGCAGTAGAGATGTTTCAATTGAAATGAATTGCTGCTGTGGCATTGGTGTATGCTAATTTGATGGTCCTGATATATGGCTTCTCTACTTGTTGGTTTCATAATGCTTTAAGTATTGTACAAGTTTTAAGTGAATCAAAGGCTTTCTCATAGTCAATAAAACCAAGACATAGTGATAATTGATATTCATTACACCATTCAATAATCTACTGTACAACTTAAATATGGTCCATTGTACTAAAGCCCCTTCGAAAGCCTGCCAGGTCTTTTGGTTATGCTAGGTCTAGAGTCGCACAAAGCCTATGCGCTAAGACTTTCGTAAACGTTTTGTAAGCCACTGATAGCAGACTGATAGGTAGGTAATTTGTCAAGTCTTCTACCTCACCTTTTTTATGTATCAGAATTAGGTTTTAGGTTTATTCAGCAAAAATCAAAATAAAACAAAATAAACAAAATCAACTAAACATGAAGAGTACTGCTATATTCAGGCAATATTGGTCAGGGAAAGGAAGGAGCAGTACTCAGCACTAAACAGGAAGATAAACATATTGAATGGCAGGTGTGATGTAGTTATGGAACTATTGTGTCTATGGTTCCATAAAAAGTTCTAGAAGAGAAGAAGCATAGGAATTTTCAGAATCATTAGGGTAGCCAACATAAAGAAAAAGAAAAATTAGTTCTTTTTAGACACTTAAACTGCAGAACAGGAAATGAATCCCAAACATAGGAATATTGTGAAAAAGTTTGAAAAAAGAGCAAAGTTACTAATAATGATAAGTACCTGTTGGATTTCTAGGACAATGTGCCAATATAAAGATATCAATTCAATTCAATTCTTAGGCCTTTGGATAAAGCTTGAATCAACCTAGGCACATTTGCTAGTCAAAGATGTGAATAATTTGGTATGTTTTTTGCTCTTTGACTGAGACTGAGTGTAGAAATATAATAATTTATTTCATTTTAAATTGTTAAAAACAAAAATGAAAATATTTCTAAAGTTTAATGAAAATTATTTGGATTTTATATGGAGAGTGAGATATGAGGATGTGAAAGATATGAATGATTTAAGGTAAAAAATAACAGATACGTTGCTGGTTGAATGAAACCATCTAGTAAGTCTCATGACAGTGAAGTCTGTTAATACAGTAATATTAATACTGTATTATATAATATGTTATAATATATATAATATGTTAATACTGCTATCCTCTATATTCTTTCTAATGATTTTTTATAAAATAAATAAACCTGCTGATGCCTTTTCTTCACTACAGGGACTAGATAAAGATGTTTTAGCTTTATCTAACTTCTAGAGACTGAAAAGACAGTTCAATCACCACTGGCAGCCCATCAGAGATAGCTGGACCAAGACCATCACTAATTATAAAAGGCATCCAACAAAGAGAAGCAGATAAGTGCTGCCATCTCACAGTCCTTAACTGTAATGCAGAATATTATTGTCTGAAATAATGCGGGTTCAACGTTCAATTTTCTTGAGTTACATAATTAAAACTTTCCTATTAATAATTATATATATTATAAATTTTCCAAGTGACAAACTCATTTTTTTTTACATTACAGGACTAAATTTATTAAAAATAATTTTGCATACCATAGACAGCATCATCAAGCTCATCCTTGGCAAAGACTAAACGGTTGCTATCCAAAGTACATGTGTGAAACTGAACACGAAAAATTGGCACTCTGCTTGCTGGTCGAGTTTTTTTGTGGTAGGCCTTTACTAAGACATCACCTCGAAGTTGAAGACTAGGTTCTAAGGTGACTATGATACGTCGAGCCCTCTCTGTAACGAGGCTATTAAGAAGCAAAATCAAAAACTAAAAATGCTTTCAATGCCTCTATGCACAAAAACAAAAAGATATTTTAATCAATCTTCGCCATAAGATTTCTCAAATGTTAACATTCAATTATTTTCTTACTTGTTCCACTTATTTCAAAGGGTTTAAAAATTGCAATTGGATGTAAATCTGTAGAGAACCAACTCAGTTCTTAGTTGATAATAGAGTAATATATAACTGCACATGAATGATAAGATATCAAGATAATAACTAATTGTGTTTTAATAGACAAAAACTGAATCAATATAATGACAAGATAAGTAGCTGCCTGGAGATGACACTAAGAAATTGTATAGATAACATTTTATATACTGATGAAATGAGTGGAAGGAGGGTAATTATTATGGGGGATTTCAACTCTATGGTAACATTGATTGGAAGGAGGAGAGGACACATGAGGAAAGAAATGGATTTTATTCAATTATTAAGGGATAACTATCTGAGACAGCATGTAATTAAAAATACTAGGAGTTTGAGAGTGCTTGACCTAGTAATTGCATCTGAGAATTTGACTATAACGAATATGACCATGTTGCCACCTACTGGTGAGAGTGATCATAAGGTTTTGACCTGGGAGGTGACTAAAAGTATGGAATTTTCGATTAAGACAGGGTATATGTGGAATTACCATGCTGGCAAGTATGACAAGCTTAGGATATTGCCTGGATCAGTGCCGTGGCATGTAAAACTGCAAGGGTTGGATGTCGATAGAGCATGGGAAGTGGTCAAGGAGCATTTACAGGAGGTTATGGCTGATTGTATACCTCCCTAGGTATACAATCAGCCATAACCTGAATAGTAATAGTAAAATATAGTAAAAATAATAGTAAAATATAGTAATAGTATAATAGTAAAATACTGAATAGTCTGAATAGTAAAACAAGTAGGGGTTAAATGGATGAATAACACCATTAAGCTTGAGCTGCAAAAAAAGAAACAACTGTGGGGGAAATTTAAAGAGAAAGGTGACCTACAGGCACACGAATGGTATAAAGCACAGACCAGATGGGTAACGAGTGTGGTAAAAAAAGCAAAAGCTGATTATGAAAGGATTTGGGATTTGGGATTCTCTTTAGCTAAGCAAGCTAAAGAGAATCCCAAACAGTTCTTTCAATATGCTGCAAGCAAAAAAAAAAAAACTGTACATGGCAGAATGATTTTAAGGAAAGCTGAGGGTAAGGAGGTCACTGAATCAGTCGATACAGTGGAATTACTGAGCGAGGGCTTTATATCATCCAGGTGGTGACATTGAATAAAGGAACCATTAGTTTATATGGGAATTGTGATGAATGAAGTGGAGGTGAATAGTCTATTACAGAACCTTAATGTGAATACATCTGTGGGATTGGATGTTATACCAGCACGGGTCTTACGTGAAGCGGCTAAAGAATTATCAGTGCTCTTGACCATTTTGTTTAATTTGAGTCTTGGGTCTGGTTTAGTCCCAAAAGTGTGGAAAGAGGGGAAAATAGTTTCACTGCATAAAGGAGGATCCAAGACTACTGCAAATTACTGACCAATCAGCATATCAGGAGTCATTGTCAAGGTCTTGGAGAAAGTAGTCAAGGGAAAAATACAGGAATGGATTGATGAAAATGATATACAAAAAGTGGACAGCATGGCTTTGTGAAGGGTAGATCATGCTTCAGTAACTTGCTCAAGTTTTATAACACAGTGATGGCTGAACTGGATAAGGGTAATGGGTTTACAGTGATACTGCTGGACCTGGCTAAGGCATTTGACAGGATACCACATAGAATTCTAATCCATAAACTGCAACATATGAGAATGGATATAGGGTTGGTGAGATGGATAGGTGGGTGGTTGATGGAGAGATATCAGAGAGTAGTTCATTCAGGAGTAGAGTCCAAAGGGCGGTCTGTGACTAGTGGTGTGCCGCAGGGTTCTGTTCTTGGACCACTGCTGTTTAATTTGTTCATTAACAATATAGGGAAGGATCTAAGAGGAACAGTTCACTTGTTTGCTGATGATGCAAAGTTGGGTAGAGCAATAATGAATGCAGATGTCAAAATCTTGCAGGACGACTTGGATAGATTGGAGTTCTGGGCTAAGGAGAATGGATGTCAATTTAATGTGACAAAATGTAAGGTTATGCATTTCGGGGTGAAAAGATTAGCAACAGTATACCACATTGGTGGAACTGTACTCCAGGAGATTAATGAGGTCAGGGACTTGGGAGCATTGGTGGATAGGGAGATGAAGTTTAGGGGGCACATTGCAAAAGTGGCTAAATCAGCTCATCAACTCACTTGGTTGTTGAAAAGTACTTTGACGAGCAGAGACAAGCAAGTTATTGTACCTCTGTACCAAGCCTTGATAAGACCTCATCTCGACTACTGTGCCCAGATTTGGTCACTTAGGTTTCTTCTTGATGGGGAGGAGGTGGAGAAGATCCTGAGGCGAGTGATCAAGATGATAGCAGGTCTATGAAATAAACCTTATGAGAACAGGGTGAAGATTTGTGGGTTGCAGAAATTGGTTGATAGGCAGAAAAGGGGAGATATAATTGAGACATTCAAATTGCTAAAGGGTTTCCATAAGATTAATTCAGAGGATATTTTTGAGAACAGGACTGGTGGTGGGAGAACTAGGGGACACCTATGGAAGCTGGGCAAGAGTGTGGTTAGCAAGGGTGTTAGAGCTGGGTTCTTTACTTTTAGAGTGGCAAATGAGTGAAATAAGCTGCCAGAGTCAGTTGTGGATGCTATGACAGTGAGTGATTTCAAGGCAAGGTATGATAGATACTGTGAGAATGTTGTATAGTTGTGTGGACATGATATTTAGGGCCTCCCTCGATGAGGCTAAGGACTCCCTGGAGTAATAATAATAATAATAATAATATTAGTAATACCGTTTCTGACTGTTGCATCCTGTCAGTTTCTTAAGGTTTGAACACAAAAATTTACTTACTAAACAAGGTTTGAACAAAAAATTAAAAAACAAATGGTGTGAATGGATAGAATTATCAATTTCATTTAACAGTCTTAAATTCCAAATAAAAAACAAGGAACAAATGAAAAAAAAAAGGATTTAGGTTTTCTAAACATTAAAAATAAATAAATAAATTATGTGTGTGTGTGTGTGTGTGTGTGTGTGTGTGTGTGCGTGCGTATTTATATATTCAAGTATATAAAAAAAAATTTAAAACAATATATTGTTTTGTGAAAACATCAAGATAGTAGGGATGAAAATTATTTCTGCCTTATGAAATAGCAAATATTCTTTTTTTTTTTAACAGATACGAACACTAAGTAGTTGTAATTTATAAGCTAGTTTGTGTGTCATCGGTAGTCAGTAAGATCTTGGAGAAAGTAGTGAGGGACCATATACAGCATTAGGCAGATGACGGTAATGTTATCAGTGAGAGTCAACATGGATTTGTGAAGGGGGCACTTTTGTTTTAGCAATATGCTAGCCTTTTATGATAAAGTTACAAAAGCATTAGATGAGGGAAAGGCATATACTGCCATTTTCCTAGACTTAGCAAAGGCATTTTTAAAAAATGCCTTTCGCTAAGTCTATTCACTCAATTGTGAAAACTGAGCAAATTTGAATCGAAGGAAAAAATCGATGTTAAAAATCTACACTTATTTTTCTTATTATTCATTTATCTTTCTTATATTCTTGTCTGAAGACCATGAGTCAAGTATTTAATATTTTGTTTTGTAAAAGAAAATAGGCCTGCACATCAAATATAGTTGTGATCTTGGGGAATTCTCGAAACTCTCGAGGACTGTGTCGTCAGTCTCGAGTGATACCAATTCCCATTCCTAGTAATTAATACTCATAAATAGTAAATTTGCAACATATCACACATTATGTGTCTTGGATATTACTGTCAGTGCACAATTCAGTGATTTGTTCTAATTCATTTAATAACAATGACATTTTGTATTTATTAAATTACCCCAAAATGAGTAAAAAGTCAGGTCAGAAAACCACACTCTTAAGTTATTTTAAGAAAGATGAAACTGATAAGCATAGTAGCGAAGACACCAAAACAACAACAGAATAATTGTCAATTTCTGCAGTCTCTTTCAAATGTAAAAACGTGCGTCTAAACACCACTTATCGGATATTAACAGTGAGTGGTTTAAAAAATTCCACTGGTTAGTGGTGAAAGATAATGGAATGATGTGTTCCACATGTATGAAATATGGAAGGAGACGACCCACAAACAAGGAAGTGACTCGGTAACTGTGCTATGCACAAGACTTCGAAAAGAAAGATTGGTTGACCATGAACAAAGCAAGTTACACACTGATTCTTGTTCACATATAATTGAAAAACGTATACTAGAAGAAACTTGAATAAGGCAAATTGAAAAATCAATTTCAATTTTGAATAACTTGCAGAGAGAGAGATGCTTTTCTGGGAGTTTTAAGATCTATGTATTGGTTAGTGAAAAATGAGTTACCACATACTACATTATTTGAAAAATTGCTTGAGCGTTGCAAGGCTATGGGCTGTTCCTACTTAGAACATCTTAACGTTAGTAAAAATGCACATTATACCTCAAAAAGAATAATGCAAGAGTTGATTGATATTTTAGCATCAGAAATAAGATCTGAAATACTGATAAATATACATTCTGCAGATTATTTCAGTGTTTTATGTGATGAAACTACAGACATCTCAGTTTTAAAACAGCTGATTGTGTACATTATATATGTTTGTCAACCTAAAAGAGGTCAGGGTTAGTTTTGTATCAACTTGCAATATCAGTGATGGCAAAGCTGAGACTATAACTAACAAAGGAATTGAAACCCTTGACAGTCTAAGCTTAAAAACTTGTAATCTGGTGGGCCTAGGATCTGATGGAGCAGCTGTCATGATTGGAAAGCAAAAGGGAGTTGCAAAACTGCTCAGAGATAAAACAGATTGGACTCATGGTCAACTGTCATTGTGTAAACCACCGACTGGTTCTTGCTAGTGCCCAAGCAGCTGAAGTGTCTTATTTAGTCTTATTTAGTCATGAGCTGAAGTGTCTTATTTAGTCATGTTTAATGATATCTTAAGGCAATTGTTTTTCTTCTTCCAAAATTCCTCAGTCAGGATGGCTGGTTTAACCCAAATCCAAAATATACTGAACAGTCTTCAGATTAAACATAAAATGGCTAGCGATACTAGATGGCTATCTCATGATTCTGCAATACAGTCTCTAAGAGAATGCATGGTGAGTGTTATAGCTGCATTGGAAAGAGAGGCCACCAAACAAAATGATATCACAGCTGAAGGTTTAAGTAAATATATCAGAATATACAATTTCGTAGCTTCACTAATGATGCTTTCAGATGTGTTACCACATTTATCTAACTTGTCTAAATCATGGCAAAGGCAAGATGTTGACTCAACTGAAATAGAGCCAGTCTTAGAAGCCAGAAAACTATCCATCATAGAATTCAAGGACACTCCTGGCAGTCATTTTCAAAATCCTCATCAGCAATGTGAAGGTCTGACCATTCACCTGAATGGTCAGACCTTCACATTGATTATTCAGATTCTAATGTTATTACGTTTAAGACTACAATATATGATAAATACATAGGCATAGTTATTAAACACCTAGAAGCAAGATTTCCAGATATGCCAATCATTTCCTGCTTTTCAAGACTTTTCAATGCAGAAAGTCATGATCAATGTGAGGCATCTGAGATTCTTTTTGATTATTATTCTAGAAATGGAAGTCCTGCAGTTTTAAATTATGAAAGTACTAAACTAGAATGGGCAGTTGCATCAAAAATTATTAATGAACAGACATTCGATTACAAAAATCTAGATCCAAGACAAATACTGCTGAAATTAGCAACAACATCTGAGCTCAAAGAGTCTTTTCCAAATTTAGCAAAACTAGCTGCTGCTGGACTGGCTATACCTGTGAACACAGCTGAATGTGAAAGGGGTTTCTCTGCGTTAAAAAGGATAAAAACCTGTATGAGGAATCACATCAGTCAGAACACTCTAAATAATCTGATGCTGATTTCACTGAGAGAACCAGATCCAACAGATTTTAATTCTTTTTAATCTTTTACAAAAAAGATGCTGACAACTGGGCTTCTAAGAAGAGAAGAATTAATGTATAGAATTTTAAGCTGCGTGCATTACAATGTTTTTCATTACTTAGTGAGAAAATAAGAAAAATCCTAGTCTTGTTTGTTATAATTACTATATAAAATATTATCCTTGTTTGAAGTAATTTATAATAAAATTATCAATATATTTTAATTTGTTATGAAAAAGGGTCTTTCTGGCTAATGCTTCATTCCACCAACTGGTAAAAATTTCTGGGGAGAACACCGAACACGTTATGAATCATTTTATTATACTGCACATTAAGTTCACAAATATACACAAATAGTTCAGTGTATTATTTATTCCCTATTTTTTATGAACGTGTTCGATTATAAAATCCCTAAATTGTGCCGCCTGGGTTCGTTGCACTCTTTTCACTCCGGTATGGAACAGGCTTGAATATATGTAACATTTTTCCTGACTTTTGCTTTTTTTTTCAGTGCTTAGACTGTAGTCCATGGTATGTTAACAAAATTTAATAAATTCGTTAAATGATAATGCAATGAATGGTTTATTCAACCAATTTCCTTTTTTGATAAATTAACAGTCTTTCAATTAACTGTCTTCAAAGAATTTTCTGGAACCAGACATAAAGATAATAACAGACATATAATTTTTCATTAACTACATTTTAAAGCTATTGTTTATATAGTTATAAAAATCTTAATGCCTGCAAAATAATAATAATAATAATAATAAATGTGAAAGTAATTCAAACTCAGCAATCATTTCACAAAACAAAAATTATGTTC
Source organism: Typopeltis vanoorti (assembly GCF_054136105.1). Classification (NCBI taxonomy): domain Eukaryota; kingdom Metazoa; phylum Arthropoda; class Arachnida; order Uropygi; family Thelyphonidae; genus Typopeltis; species Typopeltis vanoorti. The sequence goes on from NC_143550.1 coordinate 162,004,591, forward strand.
AACTTACTATACCCCTGATGTATATACTTGCTGCATTCCCTGATATACTTTGATAAATGGCTTGCATCCTGAAAGAGAAAAAAATTGAAACTGAATGAAGCAAGGGGATGGGGCTTAAAACTAGAATTAGTACTTTAATTCTGCTATAAATAAATTTAAAAATACACACACACACACACACACACACACACATATATATATATCCTCCTTGAACACTTTGCATATTGATGCATATTAAATACAAAAGTTATAGACATGCCTTTAACCCAGTGAAATTAATCAAGCCAGCTATTATACAGAGTAGAAGGATGCAGAAACACAAACCAGCAGTAATAATAAAAATCAGAATCTGAATCAATGTAGAAATTATAGATTTTTCAGAAAGATATTATCAATAATTGTCATTTCCATTTGGATATAACTGCACCATGCTTAAGTTTGTAATAACAATACAACGGTGTTAGTATGCTACCTTAAGATGACTCAAATATCCTTGCAATAACTGATGGTGGTTTTAAAAATATGGAAAACAGTTGAACAAATGACTGAAGAAATTTACAAAAGTAGGTCAATGATTTTAAAAGGTAGTAATATTATCAATGGTGATGACTGAAAACATTGAAATTACAGGACTAGTATTTATAACCAATCCACAAGATGGACTATTCTTGCACAATGTATATGAAGCTGTATAACATGGATTTCAATGATATATCTGTAGGATGTAAGAATTTCACATGTGAAAAACAAAAGTAAAATGCATATCAGAATAATATATGGGGTGATCAAAATTAAAATATCCCAGTTTAAGGTTTTGTGGAGCACCATGCAGTGATTCAAATGCTGCAAAACTTTGCAAGAATACATCGTGCATCACGGGGAAGTGATATCTAAGAAAAAAAGTAGTTCCAAAATTCACCACCTGGAGGTGCTTTATGATGTATTGAATGTAGATGTAATAATTTTTCTCTGTGTGTGTGTGTGTGTGTGTGTGTGTGTGTGTGTGTGTGTGTGTGTGTGTGTGTGTGTAACAAGGACAAAAGCAACACAAGCATAAATAACACATTTTTATTCACTTCTATTATGCATTCAGGGGCTGTACTGTTCAATGTGCTGCTCTTCACAGCATAGCACAAATTGCATCCTTTGCAGTGTGTTCAACTGCAGAATGAGCTGGTCAAGATTGATGTTATGCACATGTTGCATTATGCTGTCTTTCAGCACTGGCAAGTTATTATAATTATTATTCAGGCCTCCATGGAGTCAAAATACTCATCGTGGAAGGTCCTTCCTAAGAACATAAAGTCTGTCAAGACTCATCGAGGGGAGGCCCCCCCTAAGAAACAAAGTCTATCATACCACTCCTTAAACTCAGTGACCATTCTCACTCTCACCAATCCATCAGGCAATGCATTCCACGGTTCAACCACCCTCCATGAAAAGAAACCACTCCTCACCCTCTTGCTCACAGTTTCCTTTCGTAACTTCCAGGGATGGCCTCTTGTCATCACCCCTTCCCGCTGTTCAACCAAGCGAAAGAACTCCCCAGTGTCAACCCTGTAACCACCTCTCAACAGTTTAAAAGTCTCAATCATATCACCTCTCCTTCTTCTATCCACCAAACCCTGCAGTCCACATTCCCTCAGCCGATCTTCATAACTATCCTTGTACAATCCTGAAACCATTTTTGTCATCCGTCTTTGTATCCTTTCCACAGTTAATTTATCCTCTTCAAATCCTGGGGACCAAATCTGAGAACAATAGTCTAAGTGTCGTCTGATCAGAGACTTATACAATGGAATGATAACCCTTTTATCTCTGCAGGTAGGTGTCCTTCTCATAATTGCAGAAATCCTCTGTGTTACATTCACCACCTTTGCAATATATCCCCTAAATTTCAGGTTTCTATCAATCATCAACCCCAGATCTCTTGTCTCCCCTACGTCCTCCAGTATAACTCCTCCCATAGAGTATGCATCATCCCATCGATGGCGAGCACCATCGATGGGATGGTCCCATCGATGGTGCTATATATATATAATAATATATAATATATATATAATATATAATATATATATATACTATATATATATAATAATAGTCCCATAATAACTTGCCATCCTCTGTGTTACATTCACCACCTTTGCAATATATCCCCTAAATTTCAGGTTTCTATCAATCATTAACCCCAGATCTCTTGTCTCCCCTACGTCCTCCAGTATAACTCCTCCCATAGAGTATGCATCATCCCATCGATGGCGAGCACCATCGATGGGATGGTCCCATCGATGGTGCTATATATATATAATAATATATAATATATATATAATATATAATATATATATACTATATATATATAATAATAGTCCCATAATAACTTGCCATCCTCTGTGTTACATTCACCACCTTTGCAATATATCCCCTAAATTTCAGGTTTCTATCAATCATTAACCCCAGATCTCTTGTCTCCCCTACGTCCTCCAGTATAACTCCTCCCATAGAGTATGCATCATCCCATCGATGTTTCCCAAACCTCAAGACCTTACATTTTGCTGCATTAAACTGAGACCCCCATTCATTTGCCCATCTATCTAGCTTATTCAAATCCTCTTGCAGGGCAACCACATCTGCACTATTACTAATAATCCTTCCCAGCTTCGCATCATTCGCAAACAACTGAATATCCCCTTGCAATCCACTGGCAATGTCATTGATATAAAGGTTAAACAATATAGGTCCTAGTACTGAGCCCTGTGGGACCCCACTTGTAACCCTCTACCTCCTTGAAACTGCTCCTATCAGACAGCCAATTCTGAATCCAGTTGACCAATCTGACATCCAGACCCATGTGCTGCAACTTAAATATCAGCTTATCATGTGGCATCCTGTCAAATGCCTTCGCTAATTCTAAGAAAATTGCAGTATATATGCCTTTCCCTCATTTAATGTTCTTGTAACTTTATTATAAAAGGCTAGCATATTGCTAAAACAAGAGTGCCCTTTCACAAATCCATGTTGACTCTCATCTGCCCAATGCTGTATATGGTCCCACACTACTTTCTCCACGATCTTAACAACTACTGATGACACACAAACTGACCTATTAGGCACTTCCAGTCTGTTACCACCATTATGCAATGGCACTATCTTACCTTCCTTCCATTCACTGGGCACCTTTCCCGCAGCCAGACTTTCATTGAAAAGCCAGGTTAAAGGCACTGTCAGTTCCCTAGCACATTCTCTCAAAACTCGTGGTGAAATACCATCCAGTCCCAAAGCTTTACTGACATCCAGAGTAGTCAGTATCTGAAACACACTCTCCTCCTGTACCTCTAAACCTTGAACCTGCCCTATCCCTCTAGCATTAAAACTGACTCCTCTAGGATGAAATACTCCAATAAATAACGTGTTCATTGAACAATTCCACTATGTCCTCTGCATCAGTCACTCTATTCCCATTTTTATCCCACAATATCATTCTTCCATAGTCATTTCTCCTCTTACTGGCTACATAGCTAAAAAATTCCCTAGGATTTTCTTTGGATCTTAGGGCCAATCTCCTCTCATATTTCAGTTTCGCTTTCCTTACCACACTAGTCACTCTTCTGGCCTGTGTCTTATATTCTTCATGCATCTTCTCTTCACCTGTCTCCTTATATCTCTTCCATAGCCTCTTTTTCACATGCAATTCCTGTTTAATATTGTTTGTCATCCACTTTACTCCAAATTGCATCCTTTGCTTTACTTACTTTATTCCAAGTTATCAGGATGATCCTGATAAATCCTGTCTTTGAGAAATCCCCAGAGCCAAAGTCACAAGGTGACCTAGGATCAGATTGAACGAGGCAGCCATGCAATATGAAATGCACAGCTGATCACTCTGGCTTCAATGAAATGTTCTTGGAACCTCCTGTGCAGATTGACCAATGTGTGGAGGGGCCCCATCCTGCATGAAAATGAATGAATCCATGCACAAATTCTGCTGTAGCTGTGGCACAATAAAATTATTTATCATATTGTGATACTTCTTGGCAGTAACTGAGCAAGTCACGAGACTCGACTGGCAAATGTCCTCAAAGAAGAACAGTCCAATGATAAACAAAGCTATAAATTCATACCAGATAACTTGGGATAAATGCAAAGGAATTTTATGGATTGAATGCAGGTTTTGTGTAGCCCATATCCGGCAATTGTGGGAATTCACAGTTCTGTTCAAGTGAAAGGAGCCTCATTCCCCAACAATATCATTTACAGCTATGCAGCGATCAACTCCACTCAAGCAAGGAATGTTAAAGCAAATGTCATAGTTCTGTTCAAGTGAAAGGAGCCTCATTCCCCAACAATATCATTTACAGCTATGCAGCGATCAACTCCACTCAAGCAAGGAATGTTAAAGCAAATGTCAGTCGACTTTCAAAAGCCTGTGTGTGAAACTTCTGTGTCAGGGTTATCTTAAATGGGTAGAAATGCAGAATCTTTCATAGAATTTTCCAGACAGTTGTGTAAAGCACATCAATGTGTCTTGATATAGTACACATGCACTATAAGAACCAATGCTGTTATTCATGGCCTGCTCCACAATGGCAGTAGCAACTTCATTCACTTGTAAACTGATTGGTTTGCAACCTCTTCCAGGTCTAACTCCCAATGATCCAGTCTCTTCAAAATGATTAATCATTCATCACAGAGCACATGGAAATAGTGGACTTTTGTCAACATTTGTTCAGGTGACAAAATATTCGCAGAGTGCAGCAACAGCACTGCAGTTGTTTAGGTGATACAGCTTCATGAGCAAAGCACATTGGGACAAGGTTAGTGCCATCACTGTGGATGATATCAACAACAGAATGAAGAGAAAAATCCTGTGTACGGCTTTTTAAACCATTCTGGGACCTGCCAAGTTGAGTGATATGCAAATTCATTGCATATGGTGTTTACAATGTTCCTGGCAGTGAATTTTCAAACTACTTTTTTTTTCCTCTGATATTGCTTCTGCATAATGCACAATGTATTCCTGCAGCATTTGGATCACTGGATCATACCATGAGGCCTTAAACAGGGATTATTATTACTACCCAAGACCCTATGGAGTCAAAGAGTCATCTAGGAGGCCCTTTTATCATACACACAGCTCATCATACCGTGCTTTAAACACACTCAAATTCTCTGCAGACACCACACTCTCAGGCAAGGGATTCCAATCATTCACAACTCTGCATGAAAAAAACCTGCCTCTCACTCCCCTACTCATATCCTCTTCATGCAGTTTCCAGGGATGACCTCTGGTTCTCCTCTGATCTCCCACTATTCTCTGTAGAACCTCTCCAGCATTGATCCTATAACAACCCCTTACTAACTTGTAGGTCTCATCATATCTCCCCTCTTCCTCCTGTCCACCAGACTCTGTAAATTGCATCTTCTCAATTTTTCCTTATACTCGACATTCCAGAGGTTAGAAACTACCTTAGTCAGTCACCTCTGGACCAGTTCCAACATCTCTTGATCCTTCTGAAAATCAGGTGACCAAATCTGGGTATAGTCCATGTGTGGCCTAATCAAAGCCTTATACAATGGAACAAGAATCTACCTACTTCTACAAGTCGGTGTCCTCTGCATCATTCCAAGAAGCCTTTGTGTTGTCTTCATAATTTTGTCCATGTGTCCCCTAAATTTCAGATCCTTATCCACTATCACCCCCAGATTTTTTTTTCCTTCACCTCCAACAATATATCCTCACCAAGCATAAATTCTGCATCCCATTTTTGTTTTCCAAATTTTAAAACCTTACATTTTGCAACATTGAACTCACATCCCCATTCCTGTGCCCAATCACTCAATTTATTCAAGTCTTCTTGTAAGGCCACAACATCTTCTCTACTCTTCATGTTTTGTTCCAACTTTGCATCATCTGCAAACAACTGAATATCTCCATCCACATATTCACCAATATCATTAATATACAAGTTAAACAGCAATGGCCCTAAAACAGACCCCCTGAGGCACATTACTAGTAACTTTCCTTTCCATGAAAACTCAACTTATCATGCGGTAATCTATCAAAAGCCTTTGCAAAATCTAAGTATATCTATATAAAATCTAAGTATACACGCTAACCAGTCAAGAGGCTGTGAGTTCGAATCCTGCTGTGTGCATGGATGTTTGTGATTGTCTGTGGAAATACTAGTGGTGGTGGTTGGCAGTAGATGCCGTTGGTGTAGTTGTGGTCAGTTGGTGGATTGTGAGTAGTGGAAGCAGAGTTGTAGAGTGGATGCCCTCCCTAGATGAGTCTTTGGACTTCCTGGAGGTGACAAATAATAATAATAATAATATTACTATATATCCTTTCTTCTCTGTTCATTACAACATTACATTATCTTATTACAATAAGGTGAAGCAGTCACCTTATTGTAATAAGTAGATTACTAAAACGTGGCCTCCCTTTAGTAAATCCATGCTGTCCATCAAAGATAATACCATTGTTGTCAACCCAATTCTGAATCCTGGTTCTCACAAGCTTCTCCAACAACTTAACTACAACACCTGACACACAGATAGGCCTATAGTTTGAAACTTGAGTTCTATCACTCACCTCCTTTATGAAGTGGCACAATCCTGACCTCCTTCAAGTACTTAGGAACTTGACCCAGTGAAAGACTTGTATTAAAAAAATATGTGCAGGCTGGCATCAACTCCCTGGCACATTCCTTCAGGATACTGTAATTTTGATCACCATGTATATAACTTGCAGTAAACTGGAATGCTGATAATCATCTCATACATAGAAATTATAGTCATATATCATCATGAAATTTCTGATGTTATATTTGGTTTGAACACTGTTTTGTATACTACTAGTTTAGTTTTTTTGACTAATTTGCCCTTATTAGATAAAAATTTATTCAACTAGCATCCCAATATAATAGCTTTACTGATGCTATTTGTCACCTTCACTCACAAGTTATTCCTAAAAAGTTGAAATATTTTATTAGTTCTATAGGTTCTCATTGAGAATGCAAGGGATGCATTCTCAATGAGAGAATGATCCATACAAATGATGAATAAGAGTAGAAGAGAGAAAGAGAGTGAATCCTTGTCTTATCTTACACCTGATTTTGCATTGAACCATCTTCCCAGATGTCTTTCAATGCTAACTATTGACTAGCAACTTGAATAGGCTACATATAACTGCAGTATTTTGAACAAGTTTTCACTTGGCATCTTGTTGTTTGCTTTTTCCAGATCTACAAAACAGAAATTTAGATCCTGATTATATTTCCATGACGTCTCAACTATTTGTCTTAAAGTGAAAATGTGATCTTGACAATCCCTATTGGAAATGAACACAGCTTGTATTCCTCAAGTTTCTCTTCTCCAATTATGTTTAGCCTCTTACTGTGGTGCTCTGGACTGTGTTGGTTAGATATTGTGCTCTCTAATTTTACTGCTATTTAAAATGAATTTTAAATAGCATAAATGTGTACCTGTAGCAATAACTAATCTGAGAATTGAAGCTAAGAAATCAGAGGTATTTAATATATTGCAAAATTTAAACACAAACACTGCTGTAGGCTTAGATGGAATATCAGCTCGGGTTGCATGAATATGCAAATGAATTGTCAACCCCTCTTACTTGGATATTTAATTTAAGTTTGAACTCTGGTATGGTCCCTAGGGAGTGGAAGTTAGGCAAAGTGGTTCCTTTGCATAAGGGTGGCTCTAAAAATGCAGTAGTTATTTACATACCAATCACCATCTCAGGAGTAGTGGTAAAAGTATTGGAAAAGTTGGTTAAAGACAAAATTCAAGAATGGGTGGATCAGGATATGATACTCTATAGAGGCCAACATGGTTTGTTAAAGGTAGATCCTGCCTTAGCAATCTATTAACTTTTCATAATAGAATGACATCTGAGTTGGACAAAGGAATGATATAGGAAATGGCTTAAAGGGAGATATTCAGTTGTTTGCTGGTGATGCAAAGTTGGGTAGCACAATAAAAAATCAAGCTCATGTTGAAAGTTTGCAGGATGATTTAAATAAGCTGGTAGAATGGGCAAAAGATAATGGATGTCAGTTCAATGTGGAAAAGTGTAAAGTCATGCATTTTGGGATTAAAAGATTAGCAGCTGTGTACTACACTGATGGAACAGTACTCCAAGAGATTAATGAGGCTAGGGACTTAGGGGCATTAGTAGATACGGAGATGAAGTTCAGAGGACACATTGCTAAGGTGTCCAAGATTGCACGTAGGATTATTTGGTTGTTGAGGAACACACTGACATCCAGAGATAAATAGGTTGTTATTCCCCTTTATAAAGCGTTGATACTTCCACATTTAGATTACTGTGCTCAAGTCTGGTCACCTGGATTCCTTGGAGATGAGGAGGCTGTGGAGAGGGTTCAGAGAAGAGTGACCAAGTTAGTGAGTGATGTAAAAACTGCTCCCTACATTGATAGATTGAGAGCTTGTGGATTGCAGAGGTTGGTTGATAGGTGGAGAAGAAGGGATATGATAGAAACATTTAAATTACTGAAAGGTTTTTATAGGATTGATGCAGGGGAAATGTTTCAGCTCTGTGATAGTGATGGAAAAACAAGAGGTCATCCCTGGAAATTAAAGAAGCGTGTGATTAACAAGGGTGTCAGAACCAGGTTTTTTGCCTGGAGGGTGGTGAATGAGTGGAATTCATTGCCTGACTTAGTTGTGAGCTCTTCGTCTGTAAATTAATTCAAGAAGAGATATGACAGATATTGTTTTGCTAGTTTGGGTCTCCCGCGATGAGTCTACTGACTCCATGGAGATACTCATAATAAATAATAATATATTCATGACTGTAATCTATGTGTATGTTCAGGGACACTCTTCTCCAAAAGCAATTATTTCAATACATATTCACTGGTATTTTAGTAAGTATCATTTGGTATTTATATCATGAAAGTGGAACAGGAATGTTATTATATTACAAAAAACTACTAAATACCATTAAAAAGGCAGTTCTTTTAATTAAAGTACCTACCTCTTTTAGAATCAAAATTGGGAACTCCATGTATTATGATATGATGAAGGTAAAGTGGACTATTATTCATCTTTATAGCACCAGAAAGAAGACCCGAGAAATAATGAATATACCTGAAAGTGAATTATCAAAAAAGTTGAAGCTTCATAGTGAAAATAGCATTGGGCTGATGATAAAAAAAAGTGTTTTGAGATACACTAAATACATAAATAATGAAATCTCCAAGCCCATTCTCATTTATTCAGTATCCAATGAATGTCTAAATGGGTATATCATGGGGAATGTGAGGACTGGAGATTGGATCAGATGTTCTTCCTGCCAGTTCTTCACATTCATTATAGATTATATATGGGGTCTTCTCTCAGTTATCTACCATTTAAGTGACCTTACCAATCTTTTTTAAACTTTGGTCTGAAATATGTCTTTCTTCTTAACAAGTTATACTTGATGGTCTGTCACAGCCAAGTGACTTTAATTTTATAGATTATTTTTTTATAGACTTTTTTTTTTTTTTTACAGTTCCACTTATGAAAGCCTGTTAGCCTATAGTACATTACTATTAGTATTGCGGATGGACAAAAGATTAAAGTAGGACTTATGGATTTTGATTATTGTTAATCATTTCAATTACTGTCTGGACATCCTGCTCTGGAGACCAAACAGAGAACTTTTTTAATCCACTGTGAGCCTCCAATAAGCATAATTGTTGTCTCACACCAGTCAAAGAAATTCATCTATCACCTAAAGACATTTAAGAAAACATCTGTTCTCTCAATGGGATTAGAACTCACAACTTGTTGGTTGGAGAGTGGATATATTAACCATTCAGTAAATTAAGACATATCATAATAAATGCCCATGATAAGGTAATTTATCCTTATCTGAATAGTGTGCTGTCTGTCAAATGCATTATTCTCTGACCAGTTTGTTGTGTGGGATGAAAAATCAAATTTTCTAAGAAGAAAAACCTCTTATCACCTCCATATCAAGATTAGCTAGCTCTCTTTCCTTTAATAGATCTATCCTGGTTTTTTTTTGTTATTTTGTTTTGTAGATTGCAGTTAACAAACTCTGTCTGTTTTTTTAACTATGCCAGATGATAACATCTTTGCAAAAAAAAGTAAATACTGGAAGATAATTTTAGATGCCTTTTTACTTCCGCTAAACTAAACACAAATAATAATTCTTTTCTGAACAACATCAAATTTTTTTAGGAAACATTCAGGGCTAGCACTGAAGATGTAATAACTATGTGTTTGTACTGACCTAGAATTAGAACAATGGGAGAGCAATTCATCAGAAATAAAAGAATGCTGGAAACAAAATAAAAAAAATTCTATTTGCTTGGATCTGACAAATCTATGTTTATAACAAGCAAGACTAAAAATTCTGTTATTCCAAAATTGAGAGGACTTATACTTTACAGCTCTAGGTATCAGTTTTGATTAAAATTAGTTCAAAAGAAGTGCAAGAAACAACAGTACTATTATTTCAGACATCCACGGAGTCAAAAAACTCATTGTAGGTATAATATATTATACCTCACACTGAACACATTCTATATTTTCTATGCAGTTAATCTTTTGCATTTCCTTAAATAATTTTCAGAGATGATCTCTTGTTTTTCCACCACCTATTACTCTATTTATGCAATATTTTGGCTATATATATATTTGATAGGCTCCTCTTACCAGCTTATGTCTAAATCATATAACCTCTTCTCCTATCTGCAAAGCTCTTACCTCAATCTATACACTAAGTACAAGTACAGATTGAACACATTCCTCAATCTATACTTGTGTTCAGCACTCAGTATTGTTCACTTCTGTACAATCCTAGTACAAAAGTGAATGATACTCTTAGCCACTGGCTTCTGCACTTTCTCTAATTTTTTTTTCCCATCCAGATATCCAGGTGGTTAGATCTTTGCACAGAAATGAGGGCCTGATCAGTGACTTAAAGTGGCTTTATAACCTGTGAATCCCTGCTGTCAGTGTCCTCTGCATTACGACATTAAATTTCAGGGTAACCATTTGTTAACCATTACAACTTTCGTGATGTGTCCCCAAACTTCAACATCTCCAGATCCTGCACTTCCTCTAACCCCTACAGCAAAGTTCTACCAACAAAAATATAACTTTTTCAATCTTTTCTGACCAATGCATGACTTTAGCCTTAGCAACACTGAACTGACTGCTATTCCCATTCATGTGCTAAATCTCCAACCTATTCAAATTGTAACACCAACATGTCAGAGCTTTCTGTTATTACTCTCCTGTGACACATTGCTTATCACTTGTCTCTTTCAATAAAATGACCAGCTATTTTTGGGATGTTCTCTTTGACATCCCAGTAATCAAACTACCTATCCACTGATTATCCATCCCAAACCTCAATATAAAGTTGTCATATGTTTCAAACACCATGACAAAATCTAGAAAAATCACTGTATAAGTATCCCTTCTGTCCAATGCATTTGTCATCCTAATATACAATGTAACAGGTTAATGAAGCAAGTCTTCCACTTCACAACCTATGTTGCTTTCTGGAAAGATTTCTATTCTAATCAATCCAATTTTTTATTCTATCTCTCGCTAACCTCTCTAACACCCTCACGTCACCTAATATACAAAATGGGCTACAGTTTGCCTTCACTGACTTGGATTCACTTTTATGTAGTGTCACTATTATTTTCTTTCTTAAACTTTTCATGGACTCTTCCTGTTGGCAGACTTGTAGAACAACTAAGGGTATACTGTCAGCTTTTTATATATTCCCTTAATATATGTGGCAATATCCTATCCAGTCCCACAGCCTTATTAACATCAAGCATACCAAAAATTTCAAACACTTCACATTAACTATTAATTTCTGTTCTTCTTTCCTATATATATTAAACACTACTCCAATCCCCCACACAACATGAGATAAACAGATAAAATACTAACTGAACATTTTTACTATATTTTTAGCATATGGGATCCATGTGCTTCCTTAAGCAACTAAAGTTAATCTTGTGTGTCTTTCTTCTGCTAGCCATATAACTGTAAAACGTTCCAGGATTTTCCTCTGCTGCCTCAGCTAATTTCCTTTCATATACCAATTTGAACTACCTTCCTTCCACACTATGCTCATTACATTCCTAGCTTGTGCCTTATATTCCTCATGCCACACAGGAATACCCTATTCTTTATATCTCCTCACTATTATATACTCTCTTCCTATGCAGCTCTTGCATAAATTCATTTCCACTCCATTTATTCTCCTAACTTTAGGAATATAGCTGAAATTATCATCAGATATGATAGAAACAAATTGAGGAGGAAACAGGACATTGCTAACTAATGAGTCTATACATAGGTTGTGCAGAAAGAATGATGTAGGCTTTGTGAATCTGTGGTCTCTATTTGATGGAAAGAAGGATTTATACACTGCTAATGGACTGCATCTAAATGGTTTTGGTGTTAGGTGTCTAGAGATAGCTTTCAGGAAAACTTAAGCAATTAGTGTGGAAGCTAGTGAGTATTTGTGAAGGCATCCATGAGGTGAGTCTAGTCTTTCAAGCAAAAATATTGAATAAGGTAGTCAACTCAGGAAGAAAAGGCAGGTGGGGCCTAAAGGGATGCCGCAGTTTCTATACATACTAACACCAGAAGTATCAGAAACAAGAGGGAGGAGTTTTTCGCATTGGTTAATGCAACCTCGCCAAAAGGTTTAGGTATCAGTGAGACTTGGCTAACAGCAGATGATATAGTTACAGGGATTGAATGTGAAGGGTTTAGTATTTTCAGAGAAGATAGGACTAAGGAGGGGTACTGCTGATCATAGTGGATGAATTGCAGAATGAATAGGAAATAGGCAGGAGGGTTGCTATTCATTTGAAGCAGTCTGGTGTGATATTAAGGCCAGTAAGACAAAATATACAGTTGGTTGTTGCTATAGGCCAGGGAGTTCCATGGATGATCTGGAAGACATGCATCACCAAATTAGTACAATGAGTAGAGGTTGAGTGATTATTATGGGGAACTTCATCTATGGAGATATATATGTATGGAGATATAGATTAGAAGGAAGACAGATCACATGGCAGGAAGGAAATGGAAATTATATACCTACTGAGAGATAATTACTTAAAGGCAGCATTACGGGGAGGGAGGGGACTAGGCATGTGAAAGTATTGCACTGGTCAAAGTATCAGAAGAGATATCCATAACCAAGATGACCACATTGCCTCCAATTGGTGAAAGTGACCATGCAGTCTTGGCTTGGGAGATTGTACAACATGAGGAATAATCTGACAAGAAGGGGTATATGTATAGCTACAAGGCAGATGATTATGACAAGCTTAGGAAGAAGCTTAAATCGGTGGCATGGCATAAAACACTGCGAGGTAAGGATGTTAGTAATGCATGGGAGATAGTTAAGGGTCATCCAGAGGAACCAATATTAAATTGTATACCTAGGAAAAGGAAGGTTAATCAGTTAGGAGTTAGATGGATGAGAAGTATCATTAAGCATGAGCTGCAGAAGAATAAAATAATGTGGAAAGTATATAAATAGAAAGGTAACCAGCAAACTCATGAACAATACAAGGCTCAGACAAGAAAGGTGACCAGCACAGCAAAGAAGGCAAAATCAGATTATGAGAAGAATCTAGCTGAACAGGCCAAAGGAAATCACAGCAGCCTAGTGAGGTTACTGCTATAATCTATGTGACAGACACTAATGTGAGAACAGAGGTGGATGAATTGAAGGTTTTTAGGATATTGCAGAATCTCGATGTAAATACAGCCTGTGGGATAAGATGGGATATCAGCTAGGATTTTACAAGAATGTGCAATGGAACTGACCATGCCTTTGAATAGTCAGTTTAATTTAAGTCTCAGCTCTGGTAGAGTTCTAAGGGAGTGGAAAGAGGGCAAAATAATTCCTTTGCATAGGGCAGATTCAAAGACTACAAATTATAGACCAATCAGTATCTCAGGCATGGTGGTAAAAATACTAGAAAAATTGGTAAAAAGGAGAAATCAAGAATGGGCAGATAAATATACAATACTGTATGAACTGTATGAGGATCAACACGGCTTTGTGAAGGGTCAGTCATTCCTTAGTAATTTACTAACTTTTTATAATAGAGTAACAGCTGAGTTAGATAAAGGAAATGGCTACACAATGATTCTGCTTGATTTTGGAAAGGTATTTGACAGAATACCACATGGAACTCTGTTACGCAAATTAGAACAAATGGGGATGAATATGATACTGGTTAAGTGGATAAGAGGGTGGCTGCTAGACAGATATCAAAAAGTGGTATATAGACAGGCAGAATCAAAGCGAAAACAGGTGACTAGTGGTGTGCCACAAGTTTCAGGGACCACTGCTGTTTAATTTGTACATAAATGATATAGGAAATAACCTAAAAGGAAATATTCAGTTGTTTGCTGATAATATAAAATTATAAAATAGAGTAATAGTTAATCAAGGCAATGTGGACAATGATTTTAAATAGGCTGTCAGTATAGGGAAAAGTTAATAGGTATCAGTTTAATGTCGAGAAATGTAAAGCTATGTATTTTGGGATAAATAGATTACAAACCATGTATCACATTGATGGCACTGTACTCAAGGAAATAGATTAAACTAAAGATTAAGGGGTGGTAGTAGACAGTTGAAGTTTAGAGGACATATTGCTAAGGTAACCCATAAGATTACTTGGCTACTGAAGAACACATTAACAAGTAAAGATAAGGAAGTTGCTATCCCTCTTTATAAGACCTTGATACGTTCACATCTGGATTACTGTGCTCAAGTCTGGTCCCATGGGTTTCTTGGGGGATGTGGAAGCGGTGGAGAAGATTCAGAGGTGAGTGGTCTGTGGAATATTCCCTATGAAGACAGGGTGAGAGTGTGTGGATTGCAGAAGTTGATTGATAGGAGAAAAAGAGGGGATATGATAGAAACATTTAAGTTGCTTAAAAGGTTTTATAGGATAGATGCAGGAGAAATGTTTCAGCACTTGGCTAGAGGGACCAGAACAAGAGGGTCATCCCATCTCTAAGTTAAATAAAGGTGAGGTTAGTAGGGGTATGAGGACTAGTTTTTTGCTTCAAGAGTGGTGAATGAATGGAATGGATTTTCACAGTCAGTTGTGAGTGCTTTGTCTGTTAATGGGTTCAAGGAGAGAAATGATAGATTGTGTGGATAGATTAAGTCTCCCGTGATGAGTCCTTGGACTTCATGGAGGTGCCCATATGATAATAATAATAATAATATCATAAACAGTATCAGTGTTCTAGTAAGCCAGTTACTTGGCCGTGACAGGCCACTTAACCTAACCCAAAAGGGAAGTTCGATGGGATAATAATAATAATAATAATCTATCTTGGAAGTTTACACTCAAACCTACCATATCATTTTCATTTCCTAGCCTGGACACACATTCTTCTATCTCAAGAACATTATCATCTTCATCAAATTCCTGACATGTATCCTCAAGGGGTATACAGGATATGATAGTACTACACGAAAAACTTACATCACCACTAACTTCTTATCTACAATTTTCATCCAGATCAATCTTTTACCTGTGAAGACTCCAACATTATCAGATCTTATATTTCTATCTTCTAAGGCACTTTTTACTGTATCAATCCACTTATATCTAGGTCTTCCTCTGGGTCTTTTTCCCTGCCAACCTGGCAGAGAAGACTTGTTTTGCTAATCTTCCCTCTCCCAATCTGTTTAAGCAACAATGGTATGATATTGCCATGATGCCATCTGTTCATGCTCCTAATCTTTCTCAGGACTCTCATATCTGCAGTCTCTAGTCTTTGGTCAAGTTTTTTATTTCAAACTCAGTTCTCAGATCAATAAGTTAAAATTGGCTTGAACTCTGTCTTGTATATATACAGCTAATTTAGTGTTTTGACTAATTTTTCTCTTATTCCATATAAATTTATACAGTTGACTTCCTACCATATCATCTTTGTTGATTCTGTTGTCTATTTCCAAATTTAAATACCACATTCACTAAAAATTGTGCCTAGGTAGCTGAAATGTTTTACTTGTTCTATAGGTTCCCCATTCAAGATGCAGTTGATTTTTTCAATGTTTCTGCTTCACTGTCTTTGTCTTGTTATTGCTGATTTCCATACCAAATTTATTACAACAGTTATTCTAATTTAACACTGTTACTCACACTGAAATGCAGATCATCTCCAGCAAACAGTTCTTCCTTCTACCTTCAAATTTAAGCCATATATCCACATACTCAAGACTTCTCCTACACACCATTCTCCCCAGCTCTTTGCTGTCCTATCTCAACAATCCTAACTCTCTTCTTCTGCTGCTGCTCTCTCTCTCTCTCTCTCTCGCTCGCATTTTTCTACTTCACCATCTCTAACAATATTTTCAAATCTTGTGCTACCTCATTCACATTTCCTTACAAATTATTCATTTCAACCAACTCAGTCATTCTTCTGCATTTCTTTTCCTCTCCACAGCCTCATTCATTCTTTCTATAATCTTCCCCTCTCAAATAAACTTTCCACACCTACTCTTCATAACAGGATCTCACAATAACACTATACTCTCTCTTTCTCTCTTCCTCACTGTGTTTCTTTTCAACCTTTGACTACCATCATTTATCTTTAACTTTTTCACTGGCACTTTCAGTTTTATCCTAATAGCCTTTTCGTTGCAGATACTGTCACTCATTTTCACATCTTGCATGCTAACTTCATTACCACTCCTCTTCTGTCTAGCTACCTTTCCACTTTCTTTTGCCTCCTAATCTTTTCTTTATCAATTCCCAACTCATCTGTATCATTCACCACCATCATGAAGCATTCAAATACAACACAATTAATTCTCTACATTAAAATTTACATGTATTATATTATCTATTACTGAAATGCAAAGTTGGGAAGCACTATAACGAATACAGGATGTTGCAGCTTTGCAAGAGAACTTGAACAGACTAGGTAAATGGGCAAGTGAGTGGGTTTATCAGTTCAATCCAATTCACTAATGTTGCAAAGTGTAAGCTTTTAAAATTCAGGAATCAAAGATGGGATGAAGAGTACACAATTCATAGGGATCTCTTATAGGGTGTTGAAGAGGAGATCTATGATCATCCCTAGAAAGGACTGAAAATTTTGGGAACACACTGCTAAAATTGTGAGAACAGCACAAGAGATTATGGCAGTGATAAGACACTGATGTGCAGAAATAAGGAGGTTATGGTTCCATTGTGGATCAAGCCACATATGGATTACTGGGCATGGATTGGGTCACCTCATTTTCAAAAGGATGAAGAGATACTCGAAAGGGTATAGAGGCAACAGACTATGATTATTTCTGTTCTCTAGAATATTAATTAAGAAAATAGATTGAGGAAATGCAATTTTCAGAATCTAGTGGATAGGAAGGCAATAAGATTAAGACATAAAAGTTGGTAAAGGGATTATTATTAGATTAATTTCTATGAGGTTTTTCACAGAATGAGAATAGACAAAGAAATAACAAAGAAAGAGACCATCCCTGGTAACTGTATAAGGAGGATATGAGCAAAGAGTGAAGGGTAGGTTTTAGGAAGTGACAGGTAGGTTTTAGAATAAAGAGCATTACATGTTTGGAATACATTAACTGAAAGTTTGGTGAGTGCAGAGAGATGGTGTGAATACATTTAAGGCAAGGTATAAGTGTGTGTGTGTGTGTGTGTGTGTGTGTGTGTGTGTGTGTGTGTGTGTGTGTGTGTGTGTGTGTGTGTGTGTGTGTGTGTGTGTGCGCGCGCGAGTGAGTGAGACATCATGATGATAATAATAAAATAATAATAAACAGCAAACAGATTATTGAAACAAGAGCACACTCTATAGAATGGCATTATTTTATCCTCCTTCAACTCCCTGGGCACTTTTCTAGAAGCTAAACATTCACTAATAGCAAGTCAACAGAGCTGTCAGTTCCTTAGTGCATTCTTTTAAAACAGTGCTTCCCAAACTTATGGATGTTAAGGCCCCTTTTGGAAAAATTAAAATATTTCACGGCCCCCATTGGAAAAAATATTCGTAATACAGACATATATTATTATAATATTTATTGTATTTATTCAATACAAAATATACACAGCGAATATTGCAAAAATCAAATGTAAATATTACATTTTTAGCATCTTACATACACATTTGACATGCACATTATCTTATATTTTTATATAGATAGATATATTGTTATTGTAGATTTGCAGTATGAGCACATGAAATGTAAAACGATCAGTAATAAACAAATAATTTTATGTTTTTAATAAGAATTAAAGACATAAAAGAAGTTTAGTAACAATTTAATGTGATGGATGTGTTTCAATACTACTACACAAAAAGGTCAATACCAGGTGAAATATTTGAAACTGCAATTCTTAGATTTCTTTCTAATGCTTCCATTGATAAGCAGGACCTGTGTTTATTTTTAATTACCAATAACAATGAAAATGCTGTTTCATAAAGGTATGTAGATGTGAAAGGAATTAGCATATTGAAGGCTGCATTTGCTAATGAAGGACATTCTTTTTGTCATTGAATCCAAAATTCGTATAAATCACTGTTAACAAATTCTGATTTGAGGGTTGAATCTGCTCTCATATCAATTAGTTCTTCTTGGGATGATCATGAAGGATTGCTAAATTGTAGAGAAGGAGCAAATGGTGTTCTAATCCAATTATATTCTTTATCTTCATTCAAACTAGGAAAATATTTTTTGAAAAAAACAACAGAATTTGTGAGGTGGTTAATTATTATCCTTTTATTTTCTTTTGATAGTAAAATGTTATTTTCTTTAACACATGCATGAAAAGAAGTAAACATTTCTGTTTTATTATCCTTAAAACTTTTTAACCATGCAGAAAGTTTACTTTGAGATGCTTGCAGTTTAATGTTTAGTGTTAATATATTAGTGCTTTTTCCTTGCATTTCCAAAGATTCAATTCATTAACTTTTTCAAAAAATTCTGACAGATAAGAAATGAAACACAACCAATTTTGATCGCTAAAATGAGATGCTAATATAGGAATCTTATCAAAAAGAAAAATTCGTAGTTCATCTTTCAATATTAAAACTCATTTAGAACTTTTCTGCAGGACAACCACCTTACTTCTGTGTGATATAAAAGAGTGTCATAATTGGAATCCATCTCTTGGCATAAAATACGAAACAGTCTTGTATTAGTAGCAACTTTTTATATAATTAACTATAGTAGAAACTTCTGATAACACTTTAGTCAGTGAATCTTCCATCAATACCTTTGAAATGAAACTTAGATGAATAAGGATATATTTAGTGCTGAAATTATCAAGTGCTAAAATATGCAGGAAGCAAAATTTGTGAACCAACACCTATATGTGTTTTTTTCCATTAAAATATAAAAAATAACAAAAAGGAAATAATAAATAATAAAAATTAAATACGTTTCTTTTAAGATAAAAAAAACTACTTAGTCTTAAAACATTTTAAGACTAAGTAGATTAGTATTAAAAACTAATCTACTCAACAAAACTAATGGCCACCAAGAGAGCTGTAGTCCACAGTTTTAGAAGCGTTCTCTTAAAATATATGCTAAAATCCCATTGCCTTATTCACTTCTAGAATAGTAAGTTTTCAAAATACATCAGTACTTCTAAACCTTCAACCTCCCTGTTGCAGAAATAAAACCTGCTTTTTCAGGATGAAATACAACAATAAATTGCTCACTAAATAGCTCCAGTATGTCATCTGTATTGATCATTCAACTCTCATTTCATCTCACAGGTCATTTATCCACAATCATTTTCCTCCTAGCTATATAACAAAAGAAATCTTTAGTCATCTCAGCAAGTCAGATGAAAACATTTCATCTGACATGCTGTGCTAATCTCTTCTCACATTCTATTTTTGTATTATTATTATTATTATTCAGGCCTCCATGGAGTCAAAAGCCTCATCGTGGGAGGTCCTTCCTAAGAAACACAAAGTCTATCAAGACTCATTGCGTGGAGGTGTCCCCGAGAAACACAAAGTCTATCATACCACTCCTTAAACTCATTGACCGTTCTTGCTCTCGCCACTCCATCAGGCAATGCATTCCATGGTTCAACCACCCTCTATGCAAAGAAACCACTCCTCACCTTCCTGTTCACAGTTTCCTTTTGTAACTTCCAGGGATGGCCTCTTGTCATCACTCCTTCCCGCTGTTCAATCCTCCTCACAACTAACATTGTTAGTTATGAGGAGGATTGATATCCCCTTCAAATCCTGGGGACCAAATTTGAGAACAATAGTCTAAGTGTGGTCTGATCAGAGACTTATACAATGGAATGATAACCCTTTTATCTCTGCAGGTCGGTGTCCTTCTCATTATTGCAGCAATCCTCTGTGTTACCTTCACCACCTTTGCAATATGTCCCCTAAATTTCAGGTTTCTATCAATCATCAACCCCAGATCTCTTGTCTCCCCTACTTCCTCCTGTATAACTACTCCCATAGAGTATGCAGTGTCCCATCGATGTTTCTCCCAAACCTCAAGACCTTACATTTTGCTGCATTAAACCAACACTCCATTCATTTTCCCATCTATCTAGCTTATTCAAATCCTCTTGCAGGGCTGCCGCATCTACGCTATTACTAATAATCCTTCCCAGCTTCGCATCATCCGCAAACAACTGAATATCCCCCTTGCAATCCACTGACAATGTCATTGATATAAAGGTTAAACAATATAGTTCCCAGTACTGAGTGTGGGACCCCACTTGTAACCCTCGGCTTCCTTGAAACTGCCCCACCATACACAACTCTCTGATACCTATCAGACAGCCAATCCTGAATCCAGTTGACCAATCTGACATCCAGAGCCATGTGCTGCAACTTAAATATCAGCTTATCATGTAGCACCCTGCCAAATGCCTTCGCTAAATCTAAGAAAATTGCAGTATATGCCTTTCCCTCATCTAATGCGCTTGTAACTTTATCATAAAAGACTAGCATATTCCTAAAACAAGAGCGCCCCTTCACAAATCCATGTTGACTCTCACAGATAACATTACCCTCATCTGCCCAATGCTGTATTCCTTCACTACTTTCTCCAAGATCTTAACAATTACTGGACACACAAACTGGCCTATAATTAGACACTTCCAGTCTGCTACCACCCTTATGCAATGGCACTATCTTACCTTCTTTCCATTCCATGGGCACCTTTCCCGCAGCCAGACTTTCATTGAAAAGCCAGGTCAAAGACACTGTCTGTTCTCTAGCACATTCTCAAAACTCGTGGTGAAATACCATCCAGTCCCACAGCTCTACTGACATCCAGAGTACTCAGTATTTGAAACACACTCTACTCCTGTACCTCTAAACCTCGAACCTGCCCTATCTCTCTAGTATTAAAACTGACTCCTCCAGGATGAAATACTCCAATAAAGTATTCATTGAACAATTCCACTATGTCTTTTGCATCAGTCACTCTATTCCCATTTTTATCCCGCAATATCATTCTTTCACAGTCGTTTCTCCTCCTACTGGACACATAGCTAAAGTATTAGTATTAGCTAAAGTATAAAGCATGGTGTTCCTTACCATACTAGTTACTTTCTGGCTTGAGTTCTTATATTCTTCATGCTACTACTCTCTTTATACTTCTTCCATAATCTCTTTTTCATCTGCAGTTCCTGTTTGATTTCATTAGTCATCTACTTTATACCAAATTGTATTATCTTTTTCATTTGAAGATGCAGTTTCCATTGCTGCTGACAAATGTTTCTTAACTAGCTTCCATGCATTGTTGACATCTTTCTCTCTTTCAATTCTTCCATGTATGGAACTGCTTTCTGCTGATTTTGATGATTATTATAGTCATCTGCCTTATAACACACACACACAAAAGCAAATTATGAAGTTGAATGAATATAATAAGAATTTAAGTAGAATTTTTGTATTTCATTTTGAAACAACTTAAAGATTAAATAAAACATATAAAAACAAATTTTTATAACTAAATTCAGAGTTACCTTTTCTGTGAAGGATGCATTGTGTTGGAAAGTTTATAATCATAAAACCTCTTCATTGCAAACCTATCCAATGCCTGATCAGCACTTTAAATGAAAAAAAATCAAGTAAGTAATATTTATTATACAAAAACATATTGTTTTAATTGTACATCTCAAATATTCTTCTATTCATAACAAGAAAGCAAAATGAAATATGTATATTATCACTAATAATTGACAAAGATTTTTTCTTAAATAATAAATTACATCATAACCACAGTACCTTAATAAAATGAAAGTACAGATATTTCATACTGAAATAACAGTACATCATCAGTGTGTAGAAACAAGCAATCAAAGGAACCGGAATACAAAGTACATACTGCAGTCAGTGGCTTAAAATTAAAAACTATTAATAAATAATAATATTTATTCATATTTATTAATATTAATAAATAATATTATTAACAATATTATTAAAAACTATTTTTTTGATTACTTAAATTAAGGGGATATTAAATCCCACATAGTTTTAAAACCGAATAAGAAACTCAAAGATTGGAATCAGAGAGTTTCTTGCCAAATATAGTAAACTATAAAGTATCGGCGACACTAGCGTTAGCCAATGCAAGTGATCCCAGTACGTAGTACAATACCGGACGACTCGTTGCAAAGGTGGGGGAAGTTCAGATCGCTATTCTTAGGTATTTTCCATAATGTAAGAACACATTTCCTAGGAAATGTATGCTGTTATTACATTATGGAGGGAGGTCACTAGACCGGTTTGAGCCTTTTTTGAGGCTTCATCAGTGAGTAGCTAGAAAAAAGGCTGAAACCGGTCTGGGTAGTGACCTCCCTCCATAATGTAATAACAGCATACATTTCCTAGGAAATGTGTTCTTACATTATGGAAAATACCTAAGAATAGCGATCTGAACTTCCCCCACCTTTGCAACGAGTCGTCCGGTATTGTACTACGTACTGGGATCACTTGCATTGGCTAACGCTAGTGTCGCCAATACTTTATAGTTTACTATATTCGGCAAGAAACTCTCTGATTCCAATCTTTGAGTTTCTTATTCGGTTTTAAAACTATGTGGGATTTAATATCCCCTTAATTTAAGTAATGTTTTCATTGCCGAAATGAAGCTTATTAGCTCTTTATACTTAAGTAACTTAATGGTTGCACCTGTTTGGAAAACTCGTTCGCAGAATATATAAGTTCTTTTCGCTATACACTTCTGTATTAGGTCTAGCTACTCACTGATGAAGCCTCAAAAAAAGGCTGAAACTGGTCTGGGTAGTGACCTCCCTCCATAATGTAATAACAGCATACATTTCCTAGGAAATGTGTTCTTACATTATGGAAAATACCTAAGAATAGCGATCTGAACTTCCCCCACCTTTGCAATGAGTCGTCCGGTATTGTACTACGTACTGGGATCACTTGCATTGGCTAACGCTAGTGTCGCCGATACTTTATAGTTTACTATATTCGGCAAGAAACTCTCTGATTCCAATCTTTGAGTTTCTTATTCGGTTTTAAAACTATGTGGGATTTAATATCCCCTTAATTTAAGTAATGTTTTCATTGCCGAAATGAAGCTTATTAGCTCTTTATACTTAAGTAACTTAATGGTTGCACCTGTTTGGAAAACTAGTTCGCAGAATATATAAGTTCTTTTCGCTATACACTTCTGTATTAGGTCTAGCTACTCACTGATGAAGCCTCAAAAAAGGCTGAAACTGGTCTGGGTAGTGACCTCCCTCCATAATGTAATAACAGCATACATTTCCTAGGAAATGTGTTCTTACATTATGGAAAATACCTAAGAATAGCGATCTGAACTTCCCCCACCTTTGCAATGAGTCGTCCGGTATTGTACTACGTACTGGGATCACTTGCATTGGCTAACGCTAGTGTCGCCGATACTTTATAGTTTACTATATTCGGCAAGAAACTCTCTGATTCCAATCTTTGAGTTTCTTATTCGGTTTTAAAACTATGTGGGATTCAATATCCCCTTAATTTAAGTAATGTTTTCATTGCCGAAATGAAGCTTATTAGCTCTTTATACTTAAGTAATTTTTTTGATGGTTACATAAGATAAGAATCTCCAAAACTTTTGGGAGAGAGAGAGACAATTGTTCCTATTCAGATTTGGCCGATGTAAAAGGGCTTCACAACTTTCTTTGAAAAGGCGTTCATATTTAAACCGGCTTCTATG
This sequence comes from Typopeltis vanoorti, assembly GCF_054136105.1. Lineage (NCBI taxonomy): Eukaryota > Metazoa > Arthropoda > Arachnida > Uropygi > Thelyphonidae > Typopeltis > Typopeltis vanoorti. The sequence continues at coordinate 162,028,847 of NC_143550.1, forward strand.
GAGAAGACGAGCTTCATTCCACTGGATACTGTGTTTAGTGTCAATACTATGCTATGCAAGACCAGACTTTATTATTATTATTCCGGGCAACTCCAAGGAGTCTACAGACTCATCGAGGGAGGCCCTGATATCATGTCAAGAACAACTATTCGACATTCACACAGTATCTATCATACCTCACCTTGAACTCATTCACAGTCATAGCACCCACAACAGACTCTGGCAGCTTATTCCACTCATTCACCACTCTCCAAGTAAAAAACCTAGCTCTAACACCCCTGCTAACCACATTCTTGCCCAGCTTCCATGTAGGAAGCTGGGCAAGAATGTTTCATGAGGTTTTTTAAGGTTTCATGTATTAGATATAATATTGATGTTCATTAATTCTCTTTTCCACTGAACACCTGTTTGTTCAAAGTATGTTAGATTACATTCACATGGTATCTAGTAAACACCAGCTAATGATAGAGGTGCCAGTTTGTCTTTTGTAGATGACAAACAGATGAGAAATTTTGTTGATTGGAAAATATGTGGGAAATGATACTTCTTCAAAATTCTACCAATTGGTTCTGAGATGCCAGAAATATAAGGGATTAGAATCCTGAGGTGCTGGAACATAGGAGTCAATTATCTGCTGGATTTGATTAGGGTTGTAACCATTAAATTCCATTAACGTTTTGATAGTGAGAAGTTCTTGTTGTAAGCTTGAGGGAGAGGAGCACATCTTATGTGCTCTATTAATTAAAGACCTGATAACACCAATTTTTTGAGAGGTGTGATGAGCAGACCTTTGATGAATGTATCTGCCAGTAAAGGTAGGTTTTCGATAAACACTTGTTGATAAATTAACGGAGGCTGTGCGTGTAAGACAGATGTCTAGGAATAATAAACTATCAGTATTTGCTTTTTCCATGGTGAACTGAATGCGTGGGTGAAGGCTATTGATCTATTGTAGGAAAGTGGCAAGTTCATTTTCAGAATGAGGCCAAATAGCAAAGACGTCATCAACATAATGAAACCAGTAAGAGGGTTGAGGATGAATGGATGAAAACAAGGTATCTTCCAGATGGTTCAAAAAATAGTTTGCCAAAGGTGGAGAATACCCATGTGGAGAATACAAAAGGTGGAGGGCTTACCCATGGCAGTACTTTAACTTGTCTATGGATCTTGTTTTTCTGGCTGAAATATCCTGATATAACAAATTCAAAAATCTTTGCAATATCAGGAGGGTAATCATCACATAGTAAATTAACAGTGTCAGATAATGGAATGTTGTAAAGAGGGAAACAATGTCAAAGCTGTCTATCAAATTCAACTATTGTACAGGTAGCCTTCAGTTTACGATGGTTCAATTTACGCTGATTCACAATAACGCGGCTAGTAGGCACTCTAGTGTTTGAGTGTTTACCGAGCTACTATGACATATATGTATCAAACCCAGTTTTACTGTTGCATCTACCTAATTGTTCTATTTAATTTTTTTACATACATGCGTATTTAAAATGATAAAGTACGTAATTACATACCATGTCTGATAAAAGAAGTGCAGAAAAGTTAGCAGAACTTGGTGTTAAGTAGGTGCGGAAATCAATCACACTTGAAAAGAAGATGGAGGTGATTCGAAGAATGGAAGATGGCCAGACACGTGCTAACGTGTCTGCCCATCTATGACGCATGTATGAACTTACCTCCATCAACTGTTACTACAATTATGAAAAATGCAGATAGAATAAAACAGTCTGCACAACAATCTATGGCAGTACTAAATGCAAAACATGTAAGTTAAAGAAGGTAAACTTCATGGAAAAATTATTATCATTATGGGTGGAATGACTTGAATCAGAAAAACATTCCTCTGATGCAGGCAGTATAACTGAGAAAGCAAAAACAATTTTTGAGGATATTAAAAAGACAGATAGAGGCGAAGAAACATTTTTAGGAAGCAAAGATTGGTTCGTGAGATTTAAGTCTCGAAGTAAGTGCCAACAGTGTCAAATTATGTGGTGAGGTGGCAAGTGCAGATGTTGTGGCAGCGGCTGCTTTTCCTAAAGAATTTCAAGACTGTGTAGAACAAGGAAGTTATCCTTATGATCTCATTTTTAATATTGATGAGACTGGGCTCTACTGGAAAAAATTGTCAATTCGCACCTTCATTTCCTGTGAAGAACGTTCCACTCCAGGTTTTAAAGCTGCAAAGGATAGACTTACGTTTTTGTTGGATGCAAATGTCTCCGGAACTTTGAAGCTTAAACCAATGTTGGTGTATGCACCATTCACAGACACTAGGTGCCTTCAAAGGTCTAAAAGCCTTTCTATTGAAAATGGAACAAGAAAGCTTGGGTTACACAAGATGTTTTTATAGATTGGTACACAAATTATTTTTGTCCTACCATGCTTCACTTCTGTAAAGAAAATGATTTGTCGGCCAAGGCATTGCTTCTCTTGGATAATGCCCCTGGACATCCTCAAAACCTTGCTGAAGTAAGAACACCGTTGGATGTCGAGGTTGTTTACATGCCCCCAATACACAACATCGCTTTTGCAACCGATGGATCAGGGGATTATATCAATATTCAAAGCCAATTACCTCCGTATAATATTTATGGAAATGGTAAGTCTTGGACACTTCAGGAAAAACTATTAAAGACTATTAACAGTCATTCGATATTTTGAAGGGCATTAACAACATCAAGGCAGCTTGGAACAAAGTGTCAGCAAAGTGTTTAAAAGGCGCATGGCGAAAACTTCTACGAGCATTTATGCATGACTTCGAGGAATTAGAGCAAGAGGAGAATATTATCAAAGACATTACCAAGGTTGCACGAGAGGTGGGATTGGATGATATTACAGCTGAAGATGTGACAGAAGTCTTAGAGAGCCATGATAAACCGCTTTCCAATGAAGACTTAAAAGAATTAGCCAAACAATTAAGTCAACATCCACAGGAGGATAAAAAAACCGAAGAAGGTCCTCTGAGAGATATAAAAACGGCCGATTTGCAGCATATCTTTGCAAGCATAGAGACATTGACTGATGAACTCTGTGAAATGGATCACGATTGGAAACGGAATGCGAACGTAAAAAGGAATGTAATCGCATCTATTCGACCTTATAATGAACTCCTCAAAGAAAGAAAAGAAAAGAAAATCTAGGCAGTTAACACTGGATATTTTTTTCAAAAAAAAATGCAGGTGACCTGAAACTTCAACATAGAAATATAAGTAATATCTTTTCAAAGTTTCATATTTTTTGTATATAATTTTGTTTTGTTTTCATTATTGATCATTTTATTTTAACAAATATATATGTATGTATTATCAAAACTTTAAATATAATAATGTTACACATACTTCATGTGCATATTTTTTGACTGCGTGGAACATAACTTTACCTCCCATTAAAATTAGGTTCGTTTTTATGCCGATTCAGTTTACAATCATTTTTCAGGAACGAAAGTGATGCGTAAACCGAGGGCTGCCTCTATTTGAATATCCTTGATTTTCTCAAGAAAATGTGTGGAATTATTGATGAATGATCTGAATGAATGAACAAAAATTTAGCAATTTTATAGGTGGGAGAGTCAATACAATTCATGATGAGTTACTGGATAAGATAACCTTCTTTATGAATTTTTGGAAGGCTATTTAAACGAGAAGTTTTTCCAAAATGAGTGTGCAACTTGTCCACAGTATTTTGATCCCAGCTAACAACTTCATCAAGCAGCTTATTTAATTGTTTAATTTGCATTTATGTAGGGTTATAATTAATTTCTTGATATGTGGAGGTATCCTGTAAAAGGCAGTCTATTTTCCTCTCATAGTCAGCCTTATCCATTACCACTACAGCTTTTCCTTTATCTGCTTTCGAAATAGACATATTGCCAATTTTTTTTAATGAAAATAGTGCACGAGTTTCAGCACTAGATAAGTTACATGAAGATAATTTGCTTTTTGATTAAAGATTTTTTCTATTTATTATAGCGATATTACTGCATCACAAAGTATTTTAAATATGGAATGAGTTTATGATACTCATTCATAAATGCCTAACAATGTGAAAATCAAGTCTAAAGGATGAAAAGCTTGAATAATCCAGAAAGAAAAGATCCGCCATCTCTGTATGGAACCAGTTAACTTTTTTATTTCAGAAATGAGGTGTTTTGATTTACAGCCAAAGCAACTAAGGCTGTGAAAATGTATCATGTCATGATAATTGTTGTTCATGCATGTGCCAGCAAAGGTTGGTCGATTGGTAGAGCCTCTGCTACTAATGGCTTGCAAAATGTTAAGCAAGTTTGAGCACGGTTAGTAATTGGAAGGGAATCAATCGTGCGATGAGTCTTTGGACTCCCTGAAGGTGTCACATAATAATAATAATAATAATAATAATAATAATAATAATCTGTTGTTCTGGTCAATTTGCCTATTTCATTGTAATAAGTTCTGAGTGCTCTAAATGAGTTCTTAACTCTTATCTGAGTTCTCTTAACAATATCCATGATCAATCCTCAAAACATGTTTGGAATAAATCTGATGCCTTGATATTTCTCGGCTAACGCCTTTTATTCCCTTATAGGGAGTAGATAAGGCCTTTATATCCTATCTAGCTTTTGGAGACTGAGTGGGCAATTTAATCTCCACCGGTAGCCAACCAGAGATAGCTGGCCCATGTCTATCACTAATTATAGCAGCCACTGATGAAGAGGCTGGCAAACAAGAGCTGCCATCTCTTGGTATCTAACCCTAACAAGATATGTTACTGTCTGAAATAATGTGGGTACTATGGTCAATTTTCTTGAGTTTATGGGATAAAAAACCCAAGTTTCTGGGAGAGAAAACCCACTTGCCCATGCCAGAGATCGACCAACTCAGGAATCAGTCGAAGAAAGGCTTTGAAAAAGTTCCTCCAGTCAGCGACTAGACTTGAACTTAAGTCTGACTTTGAGCGACCAAGCGCAGAGGATGCAAGAGCCACTTCCACTAAGACACAGACACATGCACGCACACACACACACATATATATATATTTAATATTGATACCATAGACAAGAGTTTGAGGGTCCTATAGGCACATCAGTGCCATGTGTGGGGTGAAGAGGACTAAGATAGAAGTTTATTGATTTTTTTTTTCTTTTTATTGTTATCATTATTAACATTTAACCTTCATGGAGTCAGAGACTCATTGTGGTAGGTACACACTACATACAACTGTGCTTTAAACTAATTCAATGTGTCTACACCCACAACACTTTCACTCTCCATGAAAAAAAACCTACTCCTCACACCCTCCATATATAGTTCCCAGTGATGGCCTCTTGTTCTATCCTCCCTCTCCCATTCTATGAAAAATCTCTTCCATGTCAACCCAATAACAACCCCACTAGTTTATATGTCTCAATCATATCCCTTCTATTCATGAGGCTCTACAACTTACATTATTTCAATCTGTCCTCGTACTCCACATTCCAAAGACCACCTTTGTGAATTTTCTCTGGACCCTTTCCAACATATCCTCATCACCATGAAAATCCAGCAACTAAATATGTGCACAATAATCCATGTGAGGTCTGATCAAGGCTATATACAATGGCATCATAACCTCTGTATTTCTGCATGTCAGGGTCATCCGCATCATTTGCCAATGTGATCTCTGTTTTTTAAAGAGTTGCATGTTGCAGTTGTTTAGAAATACTTCTTGAGGAAGGCTGTTCCAGATGATAGAGGTGGAGAGAATAAAAAAGGATGAACAGAAGCAGGTTTAGAGTGTTTGCAGTTGTGCAGTAAAGGGGTGCCAGGCAACTCCAGCTCTTGTATTAGCAGGTGCAACAGAAAGTGGAGGAATGATGGTTGCCAATTCTCTGGAGAGTGACCATGGAAGTGACCTGTAGAATAGATACAGTGCTAAAACAATGCACCCGTGAGATAGAGGTTCAAGTGAGTCTGTAAGACAGGGATCATCTCTGAGACTAACTGCACAGTTTTGGATGGCATCAAAAATTGTAAGGGAAGTTTAAGGTGTACCACTCCAAACATGTGAGCAGTATTCTAAACATGGAAGAATTTGGGATTTGTATATAGTGAAGGTTGGGTTGGGTGTAAAACAGGCTTTTGAATGAAAAAGAATGCCTAGTTTCTTGGATGCTGAGGAGGCTGTTGTCCAAGCAAAGAGATCTGATCTTGTCTGGTGATTTGTGTATTACTGAGGATAAAGGTGAGTGAGTTGGGATGTCTTTTGCAAAATAAAAGGCAAGACTGTGTTTTGATGGCATTGAACATAACAAGGTTGTCCTTGCCCTACTGGAAGATAGCATGTAGATCAATATTTAAGGCACTGGTTGTAAGTGATCTTGTAGCTAGCCTAGGATATCAGAATACTGCATGGTTTATCAAATGAGTGAGATGAATGGAGAGTACTATTGTCTGCAAAAGCTATGGGTGGGATTAATGGTTATTGTGAGTAGATCAGTAATGTACAAGAGAAAGAGACTAGGTGATAGGACATAGGCTCCAGTATTTATAGTGAAGCTCTAAGAGAGGGAGCCATTCACCATGACTCATAAAAAATGACCAGAAAGAAAGCTGGCTACCCAATTACAGAGGCAATTTGTTTAGCAGGCCTCATTTCCACAAATGGTCAATAGTTTTGGAAATGTCAAAGGCAACAGCACAAGTTTCTCCAAACCTTTCCACAGTATGTGTCCAGTGGTGGGTGATGTAAACTACAAGGTCAGCTGTGGATCTTGAATGGTTAAATTCAAGATCTGGTGGTCACTGATTAATTTGTGGGCCTCTAAGTAGTTGACCCCTTTAAGAAGTAGAGGACTTGGCTATTGATGACTTTTTCCTTTATTTTGGAAAAAACAGAGATGATGGCAATTGGATGGTAGTTTGACAGGAGACTTCTATCACCCTTTTTTTTTAATTCTGAAGTGGAAAATGCCATGTATGGTCTCTGAAATAGCAACCGAAGTCTCTGCTCCGGAGACCATACATGGCATTTTCCACTTCGGATCTCCAATAAGCCAGGCGATCGTATTTCACTAGGCATCTACCACTTAGTGTCTAGCTGGTATTTCCTCTAACTAAGAAGACTATTCTCCTTTGTGGTGGGAATACTTGCTGCTTTCACCAGACCCTGTTTTACTTTATGAGTCCTCATATAACAAATATAAAATATCCAAAGGAATAAATCTGATTTCATGTTTTGTTATAAAAAAGAAATGATATTATCTAAACAAAATATAGTTACCTAGCACAAATATTGCTATAGTGCATATATGCTGCAATAACAACACCTGTTCTTCCTTTATCGCCCTATATAAAATTAAAAACAGTCACATTATAATATTTAATAATCAAAATATAATGTAAACTTGAAATACTCAGCAGAATATGTTGTGCACATTTTATTATGTGCACAACATATTCTCTATAAAGAACTATTTCTCTCATCGTAAAGAATCCATATGTAGATGCAGAATGTTCTGGCTTGATACTTAATAATAACTCTTTCATGTGTCATACAAATAATGCTTCTTCCATTGAATACTTTGTCAACATTAAAACAGCATAACACTTCAATTTTACAGGTATTTTATTCAAGTGTATTTTTCTGACGAACAAGCCATGTACTTCACTACATGACGTTTCATTTGGTAGTGGAGATGTGAAAATTTTTATTGTTATTATTATTATTATTATTATTATTATTATTATTATGTGACACCTCCAAGGAGTCCAAAGACTCATCAAAAGAGGGAACCTGCTCTACAGCTCTCCATCTATACCACTCAACCCAATCCACCAACTACAATGAAACACATCATCTACACCAATGCCATCTACCCACCATCACCACCACTACTAGTATTTTCACAGACAATCACAAACATCCATGTCCAAGGCAGGATTCAAACCTGCAGCCTTTTGGCTGGAGAGTGGATATGTTAACCACTTGGCCAACCAGGCAAGTGGTTAACATATTGGCTTTCCCACTACCTCCACTATTTTAGCACAGTTTTTACCACTGCAGATCACTGCATTTCATCTCCTTTGACCAAAATGCATAACTCTGCACTTGACATATTGGCTGTCAAGTGCAGAGTTAATGATAAGTATTCAGGATTGATACTAACCTGAGTACTCTTGATTGCTTGCCTGACAATGTCAGCTGGCATAATCAATTTGTACAATATTAAGAAGAAGTGAAAGTTATTGTATTAATGTTTATTTTTACAATGATAAATACTCATTTAATAAAAGTTCATTCTTTTGATTGTATATTTATATTATAAATAATATAAAAGTGGCTACTCAGAGGGATCTAGTGAGAATTATAAGTTATATTCAGAAACAAGTGATACATATTATATGACATCCAGAACATTGTACATCAGTCAAGATAGTTTCGAATAATAAAAAGTTTACTATAAATCACAAAGGTGAACAAAACTATTTTAACTCACCTTTGAATGTAAAACAGCAATATGTTGTGGATCTGACATTAGCCAAGCATCTAAAGCTTTGCATATACTACATAACCTTTCTAATGGTGGAGCTAGATACTGGGGCCAGCCAAAGTCCAACACCTGTTTTTAAATTCACAAAGTATGTTCATTCAGATTTTTCTTTTTTAACACTTGGTGACAAGAAAATTAACAAACTATGGATATATGTTTTTAATGAAGAATTTCATTAAAAGCATACACCCATTAATACAGGCATTTGATTATCTGTACTATAATAAGATATTCTTCAGTTCCAGTAAGAGGTTTGAGCAGAATTATTGAGCAAATATTATTGAGCAAAATATTAACAGCCAAATGAATAAACTTATTTATTTTGGTTTTGTGGCATTGTGTGTATACCATTAAAATTAAAACAAACAATGTAATCCAACTGCATAATTTTGGAAGACAGTTGGAAATCTGAATTCTACAGTTTCAGTAACATTCCAAAGTGAAACCAAACTGAACAAATCATCAATTAGAAATCTGATGCATGTGATGTAACATCAAGATTGATAATGTATAGTACATTATAACATCAAACAATATCAGATTAATGTGGTTTTATTCTAAGGAATAAAAGGTAAGAGATTCTGTAATTTCTGATTAAATGTAAAAATAAGCTTACAATCTTAATCGCTTTGAATACTTGAAAATATGATTTATGGGCTTATAAATATTCTCTCTATATATATTTATAATATGTGAAAGTGGAAAATATATATTTTACTTTACAAGCCTTTAATAAGACCATATTGGAACTACTGTGCACAGATATGGTCACCTGGTTCTGAGGAGAACCAGGGAATCGGGAAACAATTGAAAAGATCCAAAGTAGGTAACTAACCAAAGTGAAGACTGGCCTATGAAATTGCAAGAGGACAGATTGATTCAAAGTTTGATGAACAGATAAGAGAGGAAATATAACAGAAACATGCAATTTAGTAAGGTACAGATAAAGTACCGATACAACTGGGGTTAGGAAGCATTTGAGACCCAGATTGTTTTCATGGTATGAGCTACCACTAGATGTTATTATTATGATTCAGACCTCCATGCAGTCAAAAGACTCATTGTCGGAGATCCTTCTAGAAAATATAAAGTCTGTCATACCACTCCTTGAACTCATTGACCATTTATGCTCTAACCACTCTATCAGGCAATGCACTACACAGTTCAACCACCTTCCATGCAAAGAAACCACTCCTCATCCTCTTGCTCACAGCTTCCTTTCGTAACTTCTAGGGATGGCCCTTGCCATTGCATCTTCCTCTAACTATTTAGAGGTAGTTACAGGGTCGACACTGGGAGTTCCTTCCCCAGTGTCGACCCTGTAACTACCTCTAAACATTTTAAATGTCTCAATGACATCAGCTCTCCTTCTTCTATCTAATAAACTCTGCAGTCCACATTCCCTCAGCCGATCCTCATAACTCACATTGTACAGTCCTGATATCATCTTTGTTATCTGCCTCTGTATCCTTTCCACAGTTAAGTTATCCCCTGAAAAATCCTGGGGACCAAATTTGAGAAAAATAGTCCAATTGTGGTCTGATCAAGGCTTTATACAATGGAATGACAGCTCTTTATCTCTGCAGGTCAGCATCATTCTCAGTAGTGCAGCAATCCTCTGGTTACCTTCACCACCTTTGCAATATGTTCCCTGAATTTCTGATTTCTATCAATAATCACCCATAGATCTCTTGTCTCCCCTACTTCCTCCAGCACAGCTCCTCCAATTCAGTATGCAGCCTCCTATCGATGTATCCCAAACTCCAAGACTTTACATTTTGCTGTATTAAACCGACACCCCCATTCATTTGCCTATCTGTGTAATTTATTCAAATCCTCTTGCAGGGCCACCACATCTGTACTATTACTAATAACCCTTCCCAGCTTCACATCATCTGCAAACAACTGAATATCCCCCTGCAATCCACTGACAATGTCACTGATATTGAGGTTAAACAATATGGGTCCCAGTACTGAGCCCTGTGGGACCCCACTTGTAACCTTCTACCTCCATGATATTACCTAACCCAGTAGTAGGCAATCAGGATTTAATTTGGGGGGGAGGAGGTAAGTTGAGAAGATGATTTGAGAATACACACTACATATTGCATACGACCCATGACTGAGCATCTGCAATGACTGCTAATTCATAAGTAATATAGAAATAGAAGACAAGACACAATATAAATTTTTAAAAAATGAATTTTAATTAGGAAATTATTTTTGGAACATTTTCTAGTTTTTTTTTTCCTTTTTCTCTGGGGTGGGGGGGAAGGGCCCCTTGGCCAACTCTCTGGGTACACTACTGGCCCCACCATACACAGCTCTCTGATACCTATCATATAGCCAATTCTGAATCCAGTTGACTAACCTGACATCTAAACCCATGTGCTGCAACTTAAATATCATCTTATCATGTGGCACCATGTCAAATGCCTCTGCAAAATCCAAAAAAAAATGGCAGAATATACCTTTCCCTCATCAACCGCTCTTGTCAAGTTATTATAAAAGGTAATCATATTAATATAGCAAGAGCACCCCTTAAGAAATCAATGTTGACTCTCACAGTTAGCATTACCTTCATCTGCCCAATGCTGCATATGGTGCCTCACTAATTTCTCCAAGAACTTAACAACTACTGCTGAAACACAAACTGGTCTATAACTTGACATTACCAGTCTACTACCAAAGAGGGTAAGATAGTGCCATTATTCAATGGCACTATCTTACCCTCTTTCTGTTCCTTGTATACCTTTCCTTTGGCCAGACTTTCACTGAAAGGCCAGGTCAACAGAGCTGTCAGTTCTTTAGCACATTCTCCTCTAGTATTAAAACCTACTTCTCCAGGATGAAATATTCCAATAAAGTGTTCATTGAACAACTGCACTATGTCCTCTGCATCAGTCACTCTATTCCCATTTTTATCCCACAATGTCATTCTTCCACAATCATTTCTCCTCCTACTGGCTACATAGCTAAAAAATTCCTAGGATTTTGTTTGGATCTTAGGACTAATCTCTTCTCATATTCCAGGTTTTGCCTTCCATACCATACTAGTCACTCGCATGACCTGAGTCTTATATTCTTCATGCATCTGCTCTCCACCCCTCTCCTTATATCTCTTCCATAACCTCTTTTTCACCTGCAGCTCCTGTTTGATATTGTTTGTCATCTGCTTTACACCAAATTGTGTTCTCTTCTTCACTCGTGGAATACAGCTTACTATTGTTGCTAACAAATATTCCTTCACAATTTCCCACTAATATCTCGCCCTTCCAATTCCTCCCTCTGTAGAACTGCCCCAAGTTGATATCTAAGACTATTATAGTCACTCACCTTATATATTCCGATCTCTTTGATATTCTTGCATGTCTAATCATCTTCCAAGTCTAAACCACATGGTCACTCTCTCTTTCTCTCTCTCTCTCTCTCTCCAACTGGGGAAAGAGATGCCATCCCAGTTATAATCAGCTCTACTGATGCTATGACCAAATCCAAAACTCTTGAACCTCACGTTCCTTCTATTACATGTTGCCTAAGACATTTGCCTCTCAAGAATTCTAGAAATTCCATTCCCTTATTACTACATGCATTTTCCTCTTCCCAATTTATACTGCTGTAGTTAAAATCTCCCATAACAATCATACTTCTTGTACTTGCCAAGCTCAACTGCCTAAACATCTCCTGCTCCCCACCCTCTGTGCTCCTTCTCTTGTAGCAACACCCCACTAAATATTCTGTCTTGCCCACCTCAATCTCACACCATATGCTTTCAAAACCATTAGTGTCACTGCCTTCCAAAGCCTCCACTCTTAGAGGACATAAGTCATCACTTATCATAAGCAGTACTCCATCACTATGTTTTCCCTTCCTGTCTTGCCAAAAAATGCTGTACCCTGCTACTTCTATTTCTGTTAGTATATCATCTTCCATCAACCATGTTTCAGAGATCCCAATAATCTTTGGCCAGGCTGATGCTATCAGCACCACCAATTCATCTCCTTTATCCCAGATACTCCTGGCATTAGTATAAAGCATAAAAATGTCACTGCTTCTATGCTTTTCATTATCCCCCTCCAGACTCCACTGGACTCAGAGCTACCTGATGTCATCCCCCTTCCCCCAAGCACCCATTCCCACAAGAGGCCACATCTGCTACCATCCACCCTGGGAATTCTAGTTTCCCTGCATTGACACACCGGCTCATTCAGAAAACATCAATTTCTCCAGACATCAACGTCCTTCCTCATTCAAATGTAAGCAGTCTCTCGCATACAGTTCCTTTATGTCCTCAAATTCCCTCCAAGCATCCACATATTCCAATCCTCTCTTCTGATACATTCTGGCTATTATGCTATTCACTATTAATGCTCTTCTACTCAGCTGTTTATTATCATACTTGGGCAACACACACACACTATTTTCCATCTCTGAGTTTTCTTCTGTACAACCTCAAAATGAATCTCAGATCTCTTGCTACATGATTTACACTGCCTCTCAAGTCATTCATGCTCACCATCACAATCATCTCATCTCATCCACCATTTCACCCTACTTAATTGCCATAGAAACAATTTCTATCGTTCCTCCATGCAAACACTCCTCTGGCATCCTATCTTGCACACCATGGATAATCAGGTCTCCCTACATTACACCTGTTACCACTCTGTTTCTTGATAGCTCATCCACATCCTTCACACACTCTCTCTCTCTCTCTTTCTCCTCTAACATTTTTTCTGTGTTCCCCTACTTACCTGCCATCTCTCTATCCCTGGTTCCAGTACTCCCTTGCATTCTTCTCATTCCCTCTCTCCTAGTGTTTCTATTCTCTCCTCTTCTATCATTCCCATAACTCTCTCATTTCCTCTCTTCTATCATTCCCATAACTCTCTCTCATTCCCTCTCTTCTACCATTTCTATTCTCTCCTCTTCTATCATTCCCGTAACTCTCTTATTCCCTCTCTTCTACTGTTTTTATTCTTTCCTCTTCTAGCATTCCCATAACTATCTCTCTCTCTCTCTGCAAGCTACCCACTCTTGCTCACCATTCATCCTTCCAATTAAGACCATCTCCAAAAACTTCACAATTATTCGAACTTTCCACATTTCCCACTCTTATTTTTTCCTTTATATTTCACTTGTTATTCTCACCCTCTATCACACTACTCATCTCTCTAGGCCGATATTCTCCTGCCTCTGATGTAATGCTGCCGAAGTCGATTATGGTAATCGCTATCTCACAAAGTTCTTCCCATTTCCTACAATTTCCGCATATATGTACTCTCCCCATCTCTCACCTGCAACATACCCAACTGCCGGGATGTGTACATACCACCTGTTGTCAATGCATCTTTGTGAATGTATTCAAGTAAAAATAGTAGAGATAAACATTTATCGTAGTTATAAGCAACTAAAAAGGATTCCCTCACCATGATGAGATTGTGGACTCTCCCTGGAGGAACTCCCTCTGCATAATAATAATAATTATTATTATTATAATTATAATATGGAGATTTGATAATCTTGAAAGTGAGGATGTGCCGAACCAGGATTTGTCCGAAGCATTAAATACCAAATATTCAGTTTGAAATCTGGCCAAAGCACTGACTATTCAACTGACGCATGCTGAGTTAAATATTATAAACAAATGTTTTGAAAAAAAAAAAAATGATCATTAAAAATTGATAAGAAAATTGATAACTGATAAAAATTGAAGAGGACACTAGAGTTGTGAGAAAACATGGCAGAGGATTTGAGCTTTGCTAAAAAAAAAAAGTGTTTTTAATCAGCATATAGTGTGGCTTTTGCCATAAATTGTGCTACATTTTTTCAATTTGATACAAGTGTCCTTCAGTAGTGTTGTTATTGGAGTTTTCTTTGTTGTTCATATTGTGTTTTGTTGCGCTGGTTTATTCTTACCAGGAGGGCGAAGGAAGAGTCGGATGCATTCAGAGGTGGCGGAGAAGAAAAATATAAGTTTTAGTTATTTTTATTAGCATTTTGTACTTTAAATAACACAACATAAAGCAATTTGCAGTTGGAGAAATTCTACTTAAAAACATAAAATTTTTAGTATAGTTGTAGTAGTTCTTAGTACTTGGTTGTTCATGCATTATTTGAATGATGGCAGCAACCACAGCTCAGTTTAGTAATAGCTTATCACTAAGTCCTCTCCCATTTAAGGACTACATTTTGCATAGCATACTATGGGATTTTGTGGTATGCAGTGCTTGTGGCATGTATGCATCCTGGCAATTGGATATGTGGCAGGTGAGAGATTGAGGAGTGCATATATGCAGAAATGTAGGAAATGGAAAACTTTGTGAGTTGGAAATTAGTATAACAGACCTCGGCAGCATTGCATCAGAGACTGGAGAATACTGACCTCGAGAGCCAAGTAGTGTGAGACAGAGGGTGAAGATAACAAGTGGAATATAAATAAAAATAAATAAATGTGGAGAGTGTGGAAAGTTTGATTCATTGTGAAGTTTTCAGAGATGGTCTTAGTTGGGAGGATGAATAGTGAGCAAGAGTGGATAGCTTCTAAGGAGAGACAGATGAACTGAAAGAGGAGGTGGAATGTCTGGGGAATGAGATGAGAAGCATGAGAAGCAAAGTGAATCAGAATAGAAGTGAAAGAGTTATGGTAATGATAGAAGAGAAGAGAATAGAAACAGTAGAAGAAAGAGAATAAGAAAAATACAAGGGAGTGCAATTATCTGTTATCTGTGAGAATCAACATGGATCTGTTAAGGGATGCTCTTGCTTTAGTAATATGATGACTGCCTTTTATAATAAAGTAACAAAAGCAGTTGATGAGGAGAATGGCATATTCTGCCAATTTTGTGGATTTTACAAAGGCAATTGACAGGGTACCACATGATAAGCTGATATTTAAGTTCCAGCACATGGGTTTAGATCAGGTTAGTGAACTAGATTCAGGATTGATTATCTGATAGGTATCAGAGAGTTATGTATGTATAAAAGAATAAGAGCCATAGCTAAAAGAGAAGTCAGAAAAAGACATAGAGAATCATGGAATAAATTTGTTTCTAATTTAGAACATGATTTATATAAAATAATACCCAATGTATATAAGATTTTGAAACATCTAAATGCAGATACCAAAGAAAACATAAAATTAAACACTGAATTAAAATTAGAAGAATTTCTAAATTACTACACAGAACTGTGGACAGACAAATATTTTAAAAAAGACAACTGGCAAACAATTAACGAAAATGAAAAGGAAATAACTAAAGAAGAATTAGAAATCAGCCTGAAAGAAACAAGAAACGGAAAATCACCTGGAGAAGATAAGCTAGGTTCAGAACTATATAAATATGCAGGAACAAGATTCAAAAAAAGACTTATTATTTTTAAATAAAATTTACTCAACTGGTATCCCCCCAATAGAATAGAAAAAAGCAATTGTGATTCCTATCTTTAAGAAAGGTAATAGAGATGACCCTAAAAACTATAGAGGTATCAATATACTAAATTCCTGTTACAAAATATATAGCAGAATCTTAAATAACAAACTAATGAAATATTCCGAAAACTTTATTCTAGAGGTACAGAATGTATTTAGAAAAGGATGATCATGTATAGACCCAGCCTTTTGCCTAAAATTAATAATAGAGAAAAGAAGAGAATATAATTTAGAAACACATATTGCATTTATTGACTTTGAAAAAGCATTTGACAAAGTCAAAAGAAACATATTATTTAACATATTAAAAGAAAGACAAATACCAAATAATATCCTAAAAGCTATCACAAGTATATATGAAAATAATCAAATACAAATAAGATTAAATCACGAGCTATCATATACAAGAGTGATAAACCAAGGGGTCCGACAGGGATGTCCCCTCTCAGCAACTCTTTTTAATATCTACTTAAATGAAATAATAATAAAATGGAGTAAAAATTTACACCAAGGAATTAAACTTTCACCTACAGTTAACTTAAACACTCTCCTCTTTGCAGACGACCAAATAATAATTACAAATTCTGAAGATAACTTACAGAAAGCTATTTTAAATCTAAATGAGATATCCGGAGATTATAGTATGATAATATCAACAGAAAAATCAAAAACTATGGCCTTTAAAGGACAAGATCCAGCAAGAACTAAAATAGTAATAGATAACAAGATCTTAGAACAGGTGAATTCATTTAACTACCTAGGATGTATGATCACAT
The DNA here is from genome assembly GCF_054136105.1 of Typopeltis vanoorti. NCBI lineage: Eukaryota > Metazoa > Arthropoda > Arachnida > Uropygi > Thelyphonidae > Typopeltis > Typopeltis vanoorti. The sequence goes on from NC_143550.1 coordinate 162,045,573, forward strand.
ATGAAAATGAAAAAGATATAAATGTAAAAATTGCAAAATATTTAAAAATAACAGGTGTAATTAACTCTATATTTAAACCAAACCGAGTTCAAAAACAAACCAGGCTAAAAGTATACAATACATTAACCTTACCGGTCTTAATGTATAGAAGCGAAATCTGGACAATAAAACAAAAAGACAAACAAAGATTAACAATAGCAGAAATGAAGTTTATGAGAAAAACTGCAAAGTATACCCTATTTGATCATAAAAGAAATGAAGATATTATGAAAGAATTAAACCAAGAATCAGTAATAGAAAAAATTAAAAAATATAAACATAAATGGATGGAACACGTTCAAAGAATGAAAACAGAAAGATTACCAAAACAAGCCTTAAAGTACAAGCCATTAGGAAAAAGAAAACCAAGACGTCCTCTTAAATGATTCAACAATGACTTCTAAGGCCGGTACAGGCCATGCTAGGCCTAAATCCTTGATACGTATGATGATGATGATGATGTATGGGGGGGGGGCAATGTCAAGGAGGCAGAAGGTTACAAGTGGGGATCTCACAGGGCTCAGTACTGGAACCTCTATTGTTTAACTTTTATATCAAATGACAATGTCAGTGGATTGTAAGGGGATATTCAGTTGTTTGCAGATAATATGAAGCTGGGAAGGTTTTTAGTAATGAATTGGGGTCATTAGTAATTGAATCTAATGACTTTCTACTGGAATGTAGCAACATAGCATAAGCTATATACCATAGAGCGTGCATTAAAGCTGAAATGCTAGAAAAGATGGATAATTTATATAAACTAAGGTTTGCTTTTGACATTACAGTTGTCAGGAATACCACCACATACAATGCTCACTTAGATCCAATAACTGTTACTTTAAACAAGAAGGCAACAATTGGATAGTTGTCTAAATGGGGATTGTGAGCCACGCTGGAATGAAGGGAGATTGAGGCTGCAGATACTGCAGCTAGATCAGCCCTAAACAATGATTGTGTGCCTGTCCCTTTACAGCAATTACAGGTAGATAATAACATAATTTATGATGTATACTGAATATTAAGAACAATAACTTTAATTAATACTTCCAAAATTTTGGCAAAGCCAAATTGCCATCACCAAGGAACACCGTAGCAATATGATATATACACACAAGCACTAACATTGGGTAAATAAGGCTGAAGAATGACAAAGTTGAGATTTAAAGGTTATAGGATAGGAAATACTTGGCCTCATAGTTGGCTAAAATGGTGGTCTTGGCTGTTAGGCTGAAGATCTGAGAATGACTGCTTCCCAATTTGAGGCAGTTTCATGCACCCAAATTTGTTAAAATTTGGAAGTTTCTTAAAGCTGAGGCAGATTCAAGGAATAGCCTCTCATATTTGTATTTGCTGTGGTGGAGTAGAGCAGCCTTCTTTCAGAATATCTTGTGGTGGGTGTCCAAAGTATGGTCAGCAAGTCTTTAGTGACTGTAGTGGTGGAACGAAATGTAGGCCTTGTGTTTAGCAATTCTGATGTTGGCTGTCATGCCTGTTAGTAGGACAGTCTGTAACAGCAAGGAATCTGGTAAATACTTGGCATGTCTAAGGAGTATCTGGTCTTTGTTAGAGCAGATAAGGGATGCTAATTTCTAAGTGGTTGTAAGGTATATTTCTTTAGGATTTTTGTCAATTTTTCAGATGTGCCCCAGGCATTAGTGAAACATGGCTGACGGAAGATGATATAGTTAGTGGGATAGAATGTGTAGGTTATAGTGTGTTTAGGAGGGACAGAGAGAATAAAATGGGGGGAGGGGTGTTATTGATGATAGCTGATGAACTGCAGCCAAGGAGAATTGAAGTTGTATTGCAGGATAGTGAAAGAAGCTCATTTGAGGCTATTTGGTGTGAGATTGAGACTGGCAGAATAAAATATACAGTTGGGTGCTGCTATAGACCAGGTGATGGAATAGATGGTGGAGATAGTATGCATAAACAAGTTGATGAAATGAGTGGAAGGAGGGTAATTATTATGGGGATTTCAACTATGGTAACATTGATTGGAAGGAGGAGAGGACACATGCGAGGAAGGAAATGGATTTTATTCAATTATTAAGGGATAACTATCTGAGACAGCATGTAATTGAAAATACTAGGGGCGTGAGAGTGCTTGACCTGGTAATAGCATCTCACAATTTGACTGTAATGAATATGACCATATTGCCACCTATTGGTGAGAGTGATGATAAGGTGGCTAAAGGTGTGGAATTTTTGACTAAGACAGGGTATATGTGGAATTACCGTGCTGGCAAGTTTGACAAGCTTAGGAGATTGTTTGGATCAGTGCCATGGCATGTACAACTGCAGGGGCTAAACGTCGATAGTGCATGGGAAGTGGTCAAGGAGCATTTACAGGAGGTTATGGCTGATTGTATACCTAGGGTCCGAATAGTAAAACAAGTAGGGATTAAATGGATGAATATTATTATTATTATTATTATTATTAAACAAGACCTCATGGAGTCAAAGACTCATCTAGGAGGTCCTTTTATCTCACACACATCTCATCATACCGGGTCTTAAACACATTCAAACTCCTTGCAGACACCACACTCTCAGGCAAGGCATTCCAATCATTCACAACTCTGCACGAAAAAAACCTGCCTCTCACTCCCCTACTCACACCCTCTTTATACAGTTTCCAAGGATGACCTCTGGTTCTCCCCTGATCTCCCACTATTCGCTGTAGAACTTCTCCACCATTGATCCTATAGCAACCCCTTACCAACTTATAGGTCTCTATCATATCTCCCCTCTTCCTTCTCTCCACTAGTCTCTGCAAATTACATCTTTTCAATCTTTCCTCATACTCGACATTCCAGAGGTCAGAAACTACCTTTGTCAGTCGCCTTTGGACCCTTTCCAACATCTCTTCATCCTTCTGAAAACCAGGTGACCAAATCTGGGCACAATAGTCCATGTGTGGCCTAATCAAAGCCTTATACAATGGAACAAGAATCTCCCTACTTCTACACGTCAGTGTCCTCCTCATCATTCCCAGAAGTCTTTGTGTTGTCTTCACAATTTTGGCGATGTGACCCCTAAATTTTAGATCCTTATCCACTATCACTCCCAGATCTCTTATTTCCTCTACTTCCAACAATATATTCTCACCAAGCATAAATTCTGCATCCCATCTTTGTTTTCCAAATTTTAAAACCTTACATTTTGCAACATTGAACTCAAATCCCCATTTGCTTGCCCAATCACTCAATTTATTCAAGTCTTCTTGCAAGGCCACAACATCTTCACTACTCTTTATGGTTCGTCCCAACTTTGCATCATCTGCAAACAACTGAATATCTCCATCCAAATCTTCGCCAATATCATTAATATACAAGTTAAATAGTAATGGCCCTAAAACAGATCCCTGAGGCACTCCACTAGTGACTTTCCTTTTCCTGGATATTGCACCCCCATACACAACTTGTTGATACCTATCAGATAGCCAGTCTCCAATCCAATGCACTAATCTAATATCCAACCCCATCTGCTCTAGTTTGACTGTCAACTTATCATGAGGTACTCTATCAAAAGCTTTTGCGAAATCCAAGTATATTACTGTGTATCCTTCTCCTCTGTCCAAGGAAGCAGTCACTTTATTGTAATAAGTAAGTAGATTACTAAAACACGACCTCCCTTTAGCAAATCCATGCTGTCCATCAAAGATTATACCATTGTTGTCAACCCAACTCTGGATCCTAGTTCTCACAAGCTTCTCCAACAACTTACCCACAACACCTGACACACAGATAGGCCTATAGTTTGATGCTTGAGTTCGATCACCTCCTTTATGAAGTGGCACAATCTTGCCCTCCTTCCACTCTTTAGGGACTTGACCAAGTGCAAGACTCGTATTAAAAAAATATGTCAAGGCAGGTGTCAACTCTCTGGCACATTCCTTCAGAATACGCGGTGATATATTATCAAGTTCCACAGCCTTATTTACATCTAGTTTACTCAACTCCCCAAACACCTCTTGCTCACTTACAGTCAGTCTCTCCTCCCCATCATCAACTGCTCTTAATCTCTCCATGAAGTCACATTCACAAGATTGAAAGATCTTTATGAACTGCTCATTAAGTATCTCCACCACACATTCTGCAACAGCTGTCTTTATACCATTTCCTCCAATCAATGTCATCCTTCCATAATCATTCTTTCTTTTGCTGGCTACATATCGAAAGAACTCCCTAGGATTCTTTTTAGCTTCATTAGCTAACTGCTGTTCATACCTCTCTTTAGCTACTCTCACCAACCAAGTCACTCTCCTTGCCTGGTCTTTGTAGAACTCATGAAATTGGTTACTTCCACTTCTCTTATGCTGCCTCCACAATGCCCTTTTTCTCTGTATTGCATGCTTAATCTCTTTATTCATCCATCTCACACCTAACTTATTTAACCTTCTCACCCGTGGTATACATTTAGACATTGCATCCACTAAATATTTTTTGAAAATCCCCCAAGCTGCATTGATCTCTTTTCCAGCTAACTCCTCATTCCATGCTACACCTGCAAGCTGTCTCCTGAGCTCTTCATAATCACCCCCCTTGTAGTTCCACATATACCCTTTTTTCACAAGGGTCCTTGCACTGCTGGCAACCACCCAAGTAATCACCTCATGGTCACTTTCACCAATTGGTGGATGATTTGATACCTCACTGATAATTACATCCTCTGATGAGATGACCAAATCCAAGACCCTTTAATCCTCTTGTGCCCTCTGTTACATACTGTCTGAGGTAGTTATCCCTCAAAAACTCAAGAAACTCATTTTCTTTACTTCCAGTTGCTATCTCTTCATTCCCGTCTATATTGCCATAATTAAAATCACCCATAATGATCACCCTTTTCTTATTTGCTTGGCTTATTTGACCATACATTTCACTATCACCACCATCCACATTACCAGGTCTATAACAACATCCCACCAAGTATTTGATTCTATTCACCTCTATCTCACACCATACTGCCTCAAAACCACTGGCCCCATTTCCCCCTTGCATCTCTACCTTGTATGGACATAACTCTTTCTCTATCATCAATAGCACTCCCCCTCCCTTTTTACCCCTTCTATCCTCACGAAACACATCATACCTTTCCATCTCTATTCCTGTCAGGATGTCATCCTCATCTAACCATGTCTCACTTATTCCGACAATCTCTGGGTGCACAGACGCAATTAGTGCAACCATTTCATCCGCCTTGTTTCTTATACTTCTAGCATTGGTATACAAACACAACAACTCATTTCTGGATCTACAGCTAGTTCCACTGATACCACTCACTCGATGTGATCTCTCCATGCTAGACTGGGGCCATTTCCCTTTCTGCTTCTTCATTTTAGAACCCTTTGCAATTCCATCTGTTTCCTTTTGATCCCTGATCATCCCATTACTTTCCTGCCTACACATTCTCTCACCTCCTCTTGGAGCATCCACCTTTCTCACGCTGTGTATCCCTGTCCACCCTGAGCCTCGCCGTTTCCCTGCTCCTCTTGCACACCCATTCTCTCATTTTCTATACTCATACCACTCACTTCCACATTCATTTCCACTCCTTCAATCTCTCCTGTCTTACTCTCCTGCTCTTCCACATCACTCCCCTCTCGATCTGATTCATTCTCTCTATTCACTTCTCTACCTTCCAGCAGCAGTCTCTCCAAGCGACTCACACCATAACCACTCAAATGCAGTCCATCGCTCCCATACAGCTTACTTCGTCCCTCAAACTCATTCCACACATTAACAAACTGTACTCCCATCTCCTCACACATTTCAGCCAGAATATCATTCATAATCCTTGCTCTCCGCCTCATTTCACCACAATCATACCTAGGCAACACACTGACCACCCTTCCTGTCACACTATTCTCCTTTATCTTTCCAAGCAGTCTCCTGACATTCATTTTGACATGCTCTTTGTTCTCTCTCAAATCATTCTTACCAATTAATACAATTAACTCTTTTGCTCGTTCCCGCCTCATATTCAATGCCTCAATCACTCTACTCATTTTACCGCCTGGAAAACATACCTTGTGCATTTTATCCTCTAGCACACCTTTAATAATGGAGTCGCCATACAACGCCACTCGCTTATCTTTTGTTAACTCTTTCATGCCATCATGATTTATTTTAATAGTTTTGACCTGCATTCTCTTAATTTCATTCCGCATCCATTTCATTTCTTGCTTCATCCAATCCAATTCACCTTCTGAACCTCGCGACACATTCACTCTATCATTAACACCATTAAGCTTGAGCTGCAAAAAAAGAAACAACTGTGGAGGGAATTTAATGAAAGGGGTGACCTGCAGGCACACGAACAGTATAAAGTGCAGGCCAGAAGGGTAACGAGTGTGGTAAAAACTGCAAAAGCCGATTATGAAAGGAAACTAGCTATGCAAGCAAAAGAGAATCCCAAACAGTTCTTTCAATATGCTGCAAGCAAGAAAAAACTGTACATGGCAAAATGATTTTAAGGAATGACGATGGTAAGGAGGTCACTGAACCAGTTGATATAGTGGAGTTACTGAGCACGCACTTTGCAAAAGTATATCATCCAGGTGGTAACATTGAAAAAATGAAGGAACCATTAGTTTATACGGGAATTGTGATCAATGAAGTGGAGGTGAATAGTCTATTACAAAACCTTAATGTGAATACATCTGTAGGATTGGATGGTATACCAGCACGGGTCTTGCGTGAAGCGGCTAAGGAATTATCAGTGCCCTTGACCATGTTGTTTAATCTGAGTCTCAGGTCTGGCTTAGTCCCGAAGGCGTGGAAAGAGGGGAAAATAGTTTCACTGCATAAAGGAGGATCAAAGACTATGGTGGCAAATTACCGACCGATCAGCATATCAGGAGTCATTGTCAAGGTCTTGGAGAAAGTAGTCAAGGGAAAAATAGGAATGGATTGATGAAAATGAGATACTGTACAGGGGACAGCATGGCTTTGTGAAGGGTAGATCATGCCTCAGTAACTTGCTCAAGTTTTATAACAAGGTGACAGCAGAACTGGATAAGGGAAATGGGTTTACAGTGATACTGCTGGACCTGGCAAAAGCGTTTGACAGGATACCACATGGAATTCTAATCCATAAGCTACAACATATGGGAATGGATAGGTGGGTGGTTGATGGAGAGATATCAAAGAGTAGTTTATTCAGGAGTAGAGTCCAAAAGACGGCCTGTGACTAGTGGTGTGCCGCAGGGTTCTGATCTTGGACCACTGCTGTTTAATCTGTTCATTAACGATATAGGGAAGGATCTAAGTGGAACAGTTCATTTGTTCGCTGATGATGCAAAGTTGGGTAGCGATAGTGAATGCAGAAGATGTCAAAGTCTTGCAGGATGACTTAGATAGATTGGAGTTCTGGGCTAAGGAGAATGGATGTCAATTTAATGTGACAAAATGTAAGGTTATGCATTTTGGGGTGAAAAGATTAGCAGCAGTATACCACATTGGTGGAACTGTACTCCAAGAGATTGATGAGGCCAGGGACTTGGGAGTGTTGGTGGATAGGGAGATGAAGTTTAGGGGGCACATTGCAAAAGTAGCTAAAACAGCTCATCAACTCACTTGGTTGTTGAAAAATACCTTGATGAGCAGAGATAAGCAAGTTATTGTACCTCTGTACCGAGCCCTGATAAGACCTCATCTCGACTACTGTGCCCAGATTTGGTCACCTCGGTTCCTTCTTGATGGGGAGGACGTGGAAAGGATCCAGAGGCGAGTGACTATGATGATAGCAGGACTATGGAATGAACCATATGAGAACAGGTTGAAGATTTGTGGGTTGCAGAAACTAGTTGATAAGCGGAAAAGGGGAGATATGATTGCGACATTCAAATTGCTAAAAGGATTCTATAAGACTAATTCAGAGGATATTCTTGAGATCAGGACTGGTGGTGGGAGAACTAGGGGACACCTATGGAAACTGGGCAAGAGTGTGGTTAGCAGGGGTGTTAGAGCTGGGTTCCTTACTTTTAGAGTGGTGAATGAGTGGAATAAGCTGCCAGAGTCAGTTGTGGGTGCTATGACAGTGAGCAAGTTCAAGGCAAGGTATGATAGATACTGTGAGAATGTCAAATAGTTGTGTGGACATGGAGTTTAGGGCCTCCCTCGATGAGTCTAAGGACTCCTAGGAGTAGCCTGAAATAATAATAATAATAATAATAATAATAATAATAATAATATATGGAATGGTGATGGATTTTGTATTGCTCTGTTCTGTACAGAGGGAGAGTATGTGTGGTTATGAGGTTTTAATATTTTTTGGATTTGGTGGAGAGTGTACTATTAACTAAAAAAGTGCTCTCCTGTAATCAAAGTGTTTAGGAAGGGGAGACGGGAGACTTTTCTAAGGTGAACTGGATCCTGGGATCCAGTTCACCTTAGTGGGATCCTGGGATACTTATCATTCAGCATAGAAAGATCGAAATGAATTCTGAACAAACTCCTTTATAGTCCACAAAATATGCATATTGCACAGTCCCATTTATTTTACTGTATGTAAGGATGCCCTATGCTAGCTAACAGTGTAATTTATTATACTATCAGCTAGCATTTCAAATTATATAATAAATATAATTTATTATATTTTCTATGTGTTATACACTATAAAATTATTACACATTTTATATAATATACCAAGTTCAATATATGTTATATGCACCTATATGCTAACAACATCTATGGAAAAGATATGCATAAATGCACATGTGCATTAATGACAGCAAAAGTATTAAATGAAAATTTCACTCAGCCAACTGTAGTTTTAATATGCAAAATATATCTCAAAATGTGATATGAAAGAAGAAACAATGTAAAACAAACAGGCTGGCCGACTTATGCAAAAACTTAAAAGGCATAAAATGTGAAGCAAAATACAAACAATTATAAAATCTAAAATAAAAATATGAAAGATTACCTGAGGATTTAAAGCTGTTAGGTCTCTTCGTCTAGCTGAAAGATTAAACACCTGAAGAAAAAATATATAAAGCACATTAGATGCCTTATTAATCAAAAAAATAATAACTATTATTTAATAACTATATAATATATATATAATAATTATATAAAAATAATAACTATTATATAAAAATCAATTATTATTATTATTATTATTATTATTATTATTCATGACACCTCCAAGGAGTCTGAAGACTCATCGCAGGAGGGCACCTATTGTACAACTCTCCGTCTCCACCATCATCTACTACCAATCATCTACATCAGCACCATCAACTGCCCACCACCATCACCACAGCTAGTATTTTTTGTCTGTAAATTGCATATGTTCTGAAGGGCCGATTTGTCTGTATGTGGGATGAAAAACCTGAGTTTCCGGGAGAAAAAACCCTGCTACTTCCACATGAGATCGGCTAACTTACCTTAGATTGAAAAAGTCCATATAAGAGTTCATTTGGCCATAATAATATAAAAAATGAAAACTGACTGCAGTTTTGCAGGAGAAGAAAAAGAAGAGAATATTCTTCTTAACCCAAAAGAAACAACGAGTATCTGTGGCAAAACTACCTGGTTTCATTTTTAATATTATTATGGCCCAATAAACCCAATGTATTCTCTCTCGTTATACTAATATTATTAAATGGGCATATGTTATTAAATTGATTGAGAACAAAGCTACATTGTGATTGGTCGGTGAATTTAAAGCTAGTGTAAAATGTTTATTTTACACTAGCTTTAAATTTTATTGTTTTATTGTTTTTTTTCCCTCAGAAAATTAGTGTTTTATAGTATTGCATATTAGTATTTTATAGTATTGTAAATTGGCTGTCTTATCTATTAATGTGATATCCTCCTACTCTTCAGTTTTATACAGCGAATTGCAAGACATCGATCCTCTAATTGTTGGGCAGGGACTTGGTCCTGTGGTGTAATTTTTAAGAATCTTGGCCTAAGAACAGGACATAAAAGATTGATGTAAAGGGCCTAAAAATTTTAATTCAGCGTAATTAATGTCCAGTAATGAAAAAATCAAAACAGTAGATAAAAGCAATAATTCACCCTGTACCTTATATTTGTTTCCATGTTTAGTCCTGAGCATATGAGTAACCTCCTTAAGATTATTTCTGTACACTGAATCGGTTCCTGCATCTGGAAAGGTGATAACTACAAAAAAAAAAAAAAAAATGGATAAATATATCTTAATTAAAAGAAAATTTGCATCCAAGCAAAATATCAAGGAAAAGCAATTTTTGTATGAAGTTACACAAACTTCATAATATTTTCACACTTTTGTGTCTGGCGAATACCACATGCATCTTTCTAAGAAATTATTATTTAATTACTAATTTCGTAGACCATTTTCATGTGCTTCATCCAATTAAAAAATAAAAATATAAATAAATAAATAAAATGGTATACACAGAGAAATTTCTGAATTAACAACTATTATTATTCAAATTCAAATTCTGAAAAAGTTCCATGTGGTATTTACGAGATACAAAAGCCTGGAAATATCAAGCAGCAGAAACATTATCTTCTTAATATTTTGTTTATTTATTAAAAATAAAATAAATAAACATATTTCATAATGGAATTATAAGAAAAAGTAAAGGTAAAGATCTAAAAAAAGATCTAAAAATTAGATCTTTAGATCTAAAGATCTAATTTTAGATCTTCCCCTTTATAATTAAAAAACAAACAAACAAGTAAATTAGTAATTACTTAGTGAAAAGAACTGAGTATATGAACAGTGCCACTGTATCATCATATACACTATCTACCAATAATTGTCTATATAGTTTAGCAATTTACAATTGATACCAGAAGGCAAACACTAATATTGGGTATCTCCACCTTTGGCTCTGATCACCTCCTGCACCCTTTGAGGGAGGCTTTCCACCAATGTGGCAGACATCAAATGGAATTGTCTCCATTTCTCCATCAAAGCAGCACTGAGTTCAGCGACAGATCAGGGAGGTGCTGCTCTGGAACTCAATCGCTACTCCAATTCATCCCACAAGTTTCGAGGGGGTTGAGGTCAGGACTCTGCACAGGCCAGGGTAATTGTGTAACCTATCTTTTCATACCATTCCATAACAGCTACAGCTTTGTGGCATCACAAAGCTGTAGCGTCGTCTTGATAGTAACACCGGTCCATTCCATAAAAACTCCACAGTGTAGGCAGCACCTGATTATCCAGAATATCAAGGTACTGAGCTGCCTTCATGGAACCACAGACCAGTGGTCCCACTTTAAATCAGCTGAATGCACCCCACCCCACACCATTACTTCACCACCACCAAACTTTACTGTGGGCACAACACACGGTGGTAACAAGCATCACCAGGCTGCCTCCATGCCCACACCCTTCCATTAGGCTAGAAACAGGTGAACCTTGATTCATTGCTCTAGAGTACCATTTTCAACTGGTCAATTGTCCAGTTCACATGTTCTTTGCACTAGGGCAGACGAGCTGCTTGTTCATTGTTGTGATGTTCGGCTTGTGTGCTGCTTCTCTTCCGTGGAAACCATAAATGGAGTTCTTTTCATAAGTATTAATGCTCACCATCACTGACTAAAGTCGGCACGGATGGTCAGTGCTGACTGTAGCCAGTTTTTGGGTGCCACCTGTTTTAATACCCCTCTTGTTCCGGTTAGTCATTTTCAGCAGGTACTCTGGGTGTTTTCCTGCACTGGTGATGCCAGAATGTCTCCATTTGTTGATCACATTGCCAACCATTGATTTTGAATTCTCCAGTTGAGTGGCAATGGCATGTATGGACACGTCACCATTGTGACAGCCTACGATGACACCTCTCTCGAAGTCACTGAGTTCACGTCATGTTGCCATACTAATTGTATTCAACTGCACTGCTTCCTACTATCTGTACCGATTTTTATGTTATTAACAAACCTGGAATGTTCCATAACATCAAATAATAGGGGTGTCCGGACAATTATTGGTAGATAGTCATTGAAAAGCATTATGTTCTCATTCTGGTTTTATCCTCGATAGTGACATTTCCCATCTCGCTTCGAGGATAAAACCAGAGTCAGAACATAATGCTTTTCAATAGAATACACTATCTACCAGTAATTGTCCAGACACCCCTGTTATTTGATGTTATGGAACATTCCAGGTTTGTTAATAACATAAAAACCGGTAAAAAAAAAGCCAGTGATGCAATATAACATATAGCCTTAACTAATTATGTTCTTGTTGATAGTGACATATTCCTGCTAATTCAGGATACAAAGAATTTACATGAAATTTGATGTAGGAAGTATTAAACATTCAATTTTGATCAGGATAAAAATGAATATCATACTGAAAAGAAATCATGTAAAAAAGTTTTTTTTAAAAAAATCAAAACCAAGCTTTCAGTAATTAATTGTAGACTGAAATATACAAATATTATTCAAGAACAAATGAGAATTAAAGAAGAATCGAACCTCACAGACTCAGTGGAAAACTCTGAAGAAAACATTGACTGATTCAGTGAAGCATGTGATGAAGTTGTTTTCAAGGATAGAAAATTCTGAACTTTATGGTAGACTAAAAAAGGAGTCTTGGGAAAGAAGAAAGCATATCAAAAATAATTAGCAAGTAAATCACAAGATGCCTTGAGAGAACACAGGAGAAATTTAAGAACACTAAGCTATGTATAAAAGCAAAGTCATTGGAAGGCTTGGGTCAGAATATTGAAGATAAATATCATGAAGTTGGAAAAATGTTCTGTAAGCTATTTAAAGAGCTTAGAGATGGAGGAGAGAGTAGCAAAAAGAATCACAGATAATAGAGTGATATAAAAATTGAAGATAAATATATTCTAGGTGCCTGCAGTAATTAATTTGAATTATTATTAAATGAGATATTAAGTGAAAGAACAGTGGTATAATAACATACTCAAGAGAGATGCAATCAGGTGTACAAATCAATATTATTATTATTATTATTAACACCACCAGGGAGTCCAACGACTCATTGAGGGATAAGTTGTTGGACATAGCAGGATGATCACTGAAAGATGGAACAAGTATTCAAACTACACTTATATAAGGTAAAAGGACATTACACAGAGCAATAGAAAGCTATATTTATGTTTTAAGTCAGCAGTCAGAGTTGAAGGAGGTAAAGAAAGATGGTTGGATATAAAATCAGGTATAAGACAAAAATGCACATTATTGTTGCTCTTATTCATCACCTATATAGATCTCATTATGAATAATACAATCCATACAGATCAAACCCTGAACATAGTTCACTGTCTGAAAGGTGTTCAATTGTTTGCTGATAATGCTGAAATCGGAAAGGTGACAGAGAACTTTCATGAGATGTTTTACAAGATTTAAACAGGCTAGTTCTTCGTGGAGATGAACAGGGATTTCATTTTTACGATGCTAAATGCAAAGTCATGATACACTTCAGCCAGATAAAATGTAATAAGGTGTATAGTATTGTATTGTATTGGTGGGAAAATTGCTCTGGAGGTGTAGGAAGTCAGGAATCTGAGGGTGTTGGTAGGAATAATGTAGGAATTAATTTACCCAGAATAATGTCACCATTATTCTGGGTAAAGATTACCCAGAATAATGTAAAGGCACAATTCAGAAGATTGACAAATAAGAATAAAGAAAACAACACTCGCAAATAGGAGATGCTCATCTTGAATATCTTAGTGATAAGAAAATATCAGGGAGAATAGAGGTGAGTAACTTAAGATTATCTCATGACTTTGGAATGCTAAATACAAAGAAAGATGGAGGGAATGTACTTTGCAAATCAAATAAAGAGGTGATATGATTGAGACATATGTTGGTGAGAGGAACCTATCAAACAGAAATAGGGAAAAACTGCTGTACAAGGTAATATGTGATGGAAGAAGTCATCCAAAAGAAATGAATAATTTTCATGCAAAAAACAATTAGGTTTTTTTGTTTGTTTGTTTGTTCCTGGAAAAGTGGCAAACAAGTAGAATGTGTTGCTAAAGTGGTAGTGAATGCTCAATGCTGACTGTGTTGTTCAAGACAACTCATTATATGTATTATAGTCTCTAGAAACAACAATACATATCATATGATTATGATATGCATTGTAGTAGAATTATGATATAAGTATATGTATTATGGCCTCCCATGATCAGTCATCTTGTGACTATTCCATGGATTCTAAAAAATAATACTGAGACCAACACCAAATGGTTTTGGTGGATTTTGATTTAACAATCCCTTAAAATTAAATCTACAGAGTTCCATAATTATCTAAATCTAAAATAATCCACCATTTCTATACATGACATAATTTGATTATTTAAATTAAACAGCTGATTGTACAAGTTTAGGATTCAATACATCATCATATATGTTACCACTTCTATTGAAGATGGGAATGCAATCTGAGATCCGAATTCTGGTATCTCTATTAATGTCATACTAGTACACTATAAACTGAGGGATTTTATTCAGAGGGAATTTTCGGTATTTAATAATATAGTACCTTTTCACAACTTGGCATTTCTCATACAAGATTCAGTTTGCATTCATCTTTCCTACACATCCTCTGAGAGAAAGGAATGAACTGTATAGATAGGAAAACCTTTACGAAGAAGCAAAATTGTTATTTTGGAAATGACGGATATTCAACTCAATATTAAGATAAATCATGTAAATAGTAGAGTATTACATCCAGAATGTGAAAAGATTATCCAAAATAAACTTAAAGATTTAGTTTGATACACTACTATTTGCAGATGATCAAATAGTATTAGCTACATCAGAAGATGACTTACAAAGATCATTAAAATCATTAAATGATATCTCAAAGCAATATAATATGACAATATCCAAAGAAAAAACAAAAATAATGGCATTCAAAGGAGAAAACCCAATAAGAAGTAAAATAGTGATAGACAATAAAATACTAGAACAAGTAAACACTTTCAGATACTTGGGATGTGATCTATCATACGAAGAAGAAAAAGACATAGACACTAAAATATCAAACTTTGTCAAAGTAAATGGCATAATAAATAGTATATTTAAGCCATCCCTGGTACAAAAACACACTAGAATCAGACTATATAATGTCTTGTCAAAACCAACTCTACTATACGGAAGCGAAACATGGACCATGAAAAGGAAAGATGAAAAACGAATTCAAACAGCAGAAATGAAGTTCCTCAGAAAAACAGCTGGATATACCAAGCGGGACCACAAAACAAATGAAGAAATCTTACAATCCCTAAAAATCAAACCAATTAATCACTACATAAGACAGTATAAACAAAAATGGCTAGAACATTTAAATCGAATGGACAACAGCAGACTACCAAAAATATTATACAGATACAAAATAAGTGGAAAAAGAAGAATCGGAAGACCAAGAAAGAGATGGCATGAGACCGGAACAGGCCACATGGCCTATATTCCATGATAGGAAGAAGAAGAAGAAGAAGATTTAGTTTGAAACTGAAATATTGAGAATATTCTCAATATTCTCAGTGCTACAGAAAAATAAACATATTACAAAGATAAAATAAATATGTATTCTTCTTCTTTTTAAACTACTTCATGAATAAGACTAATCAATATTATAAAAAAAATATTTTTACAGTATTAAATGAAAAGACATACTTACTGATAATACGTTCTGTTACATACATAATATCCATCATGAAACTAGGAGGCCTTTCATAAATTCTGTGAATAAAAATATATATATATATATTATTATATTATTATTATTATCGTTGTCATTATTTGGTAACTAACCTCCATGGAGTTAACAGATTCATCGTGGGAGGCCCATTCAACCAGCAACATGTCTATCTTAATGAGCGTTGAAGTTATTTACACTACCTGCACTCACAATGCACTCAGGCAATGCATTCCACTCACTACAAATCTACTCTTCGCACCCTTCTTCACCACATCTTTATACAACTTCCAGGGATGACCTCTCATTCTTCCTATCTTAACAGCTACTCTTTTCATAATTTCTTCTGTATTAATCTGATATACACCCTTAACTAACTTGAAGGTCTCTATCATACTCCTCTTTTCCTCCTATCCACCAACCTCTGTAATCCACATTCTCTCAAACACTTTTCATAACCAACACTCCATATTCCTGATATCACTTTGGTAATTTGTCTTTGGACCCTCTATAGTGTTTTCACATCACAATGAAAACTTGGTGACCAAATCTGAGCACAATAGTCCATATGTGGTCTGACTAATGCATTATATATAGATGCACCTCCACAATACGGCTGCAGTCTTTGCAACACATCTGATGTGCCCTCGGAACATCAGTTCACTGTTCGTCATCACTGCAAGATCCCGAATCTCATCCACTTCCTGGCTAAAAGTCTATTCAAATCTTTATGTAGAGAATTAACATCAGCACAACTCCTGATAATTCTACCTAACTTTGCATCATCAGCAAAAATTTGAAGATCCCCAAGTCAGTCTGCATGAAATATCATTAACAAACAAGTTAAACAGTAGAGGCCCAAGAACAGAACCCTGAGGCATGCCACCAGTCACCTTCTTTTCTGAGACACAGCTCCATCATGCACAACTTGCAGGTATCGTTCAGAGAACCAATTTCCAATCCATCTAACCAATATGCTATCTATTCCTATCCTCTCTGCAGCTTGTACTCTAACTTATCATGTTGTAATCTATGGAATGCTTTTGCAAAGTCCAAGATTATCACCGTATATGATTCTCCCTTATCCAATACATTCATTACCTTATCATAAAAACAAGACCTGCCCTTCACAAACCCATGCTGACCATCAACTATACATTATATGCCCATCAACTATACATCAATGACCTACTTCAGTTGACCTACTTCACAACCATTGCATCCTCAGTTTCTAAAAAACTAGGATTTCTCTTCCGCTCAAGACGTTACTTCACCCCTGAACAGCCGTTAACCTTATACAAATCACAATTCCGCCCAACCATTGAATACTGCTCTCACATATGGAGTGGGGTCCACTAAAGCTCCCTCACAAAATGCTTGACTCAATAAAGAAGAGAGCAATCAGACTTATTAATGACCCATCTCTTACCAGCTCACTCCCCCCCCCCTCCACTTTTGCACAGATGATCAGTCTCCACACTATGTGTATTATACAAATATTTCCATGGAAAATGTTCATTTGAAATAGCAGGAACAATTCCCCCCACTTAGTACTAAGCTCGTTGGAACACATAGAGCTGCTGCTCAACATCCCTTCTCAGTGCACCTTGAAACCCACAGAACAAGTTTCTTCTCCTCCTCCTTCATCCTTGCAACTGCTGTACTATGGAACAGTCTTCCCCCTGATGCATTTCCTAAGAAATACACAATATATAGTCTTTTTACAATAATTCATACAATATTCAGATCTCTCTCTCTCTCTCTGTTTGGACTAACATTTACCTCCAGTTTTTCCTGCCATAAATACATCACATCAATAGCCACCTCAGCATCCGAAAAAAAAACTAGGCATTCTCTTTCATCCAAGAGGCTATTTTTCATCCAAGACCTAACCAACTCCTAACTACATACAAATCCCAAATCTTCCCATGCTTAGAATACTGCTTACATGTTTCGGGTGGTGCACCTATAACTTCCCTTAAAATCCTTGATGTTATCCAGAGGTAAGCAATTAGGCTCATTGATAATCTCTCTCTCTCTCTTACAAATTCTCTTCTGCCTCTATCTCAATATATATATATATAGATAGATAGATAGATAGATAGATAGATACGATTGATTTTGCCAATTTGTCAGTGTGCTTATCATTAAAAATATTTCTTTGTCCCATACTGAATCATGTGGCACCATAGGAATCTTATTACTGTTATTATACTCGCATCTCCATTGAGTAAAAGACTATTGGTTGACAATCTCTTCACATTTAAAACCTAAAACAACAGGAACAACTTTCATGGATAAGAGTCTACTATAGTCTCCTGTTCTGTAATTTCACATAATCTGCACCCTAATTGGAACAGGCATGTGCCTAACCACCTCCCATGATATCATCACATATGATCACTGTCACCAAATGGAAGTTGCATGGAAACTTCATTCATTGTCACATATTGCAATTATCACTAAATCTAACACATGGGACCCATGTGTTAAATAATATTCTCTGAGTTATTCAAAAAATTAATTTTTTCTACTATTATGTGACATTTCCTGATACCAGTCAATATTACTATAATTAAAATCACCTATAATAATCAACACTTAGGCAAATAAATGGGGGTATCAGTTTAATGCAGCAAAATGTAAGGTCTTCAGGTTTGGGACACATCGATGAGATGCTGAATACTCTATGGGAGGAGTTAAACTGGAGGAAGTAGGGAAGACAAGAGATCTGGGGTTGATGATTGATAGAAACCTGAAATTTAGGGGACATATTGCAAAGGTAGTGAAGGTAACACAGAGGATTGCTGCAATAACAAGAAGGACACTGACCTGCAGAGATAAAATGGTTATCATTCCGTTGTATAAGATTCTGATCAGACCACACTTAGACTATTGTTCTCAGATCTGGTCCCTAGGATTTGAAGGGGATGAATTAACTGTGGAAAGGGTACAAAGGCAGATAACAAAGATGGTGCCAGGACTCTACAATGTTAGTTATGAGGATCGGCTGAGGGAGTGTGGGCTGCAGAGTTTGGTGGATAGAAGAAGGAGAGGTGATATGATTGAGAATTTTAAACTGTTGAGAGGTGGTTACAGGGTTGACACTGGGGAGTTCTTTTGCTTGGTTAAACAGCAGGAAGGAGTCATGACAAGGGGCCATCCCTGTCTATGCATGGAGGGTGGTTGAACCATGGAATGCATTGCCTGATGGAGTGGTGAGAGCGAGAATGGTCAATGCGTTTAAGGAGTGGTATGATAGACTTTGTGTTTCCTAGGAGGGACCTCCCTCGATGAGTCTTGATAGACTTGTGTTTCTTAGAAAGGACCTCCTGCGATATGCATTTTGACTCCATAGAGGCCTAAATAATAATAATAATAATAATTTCATTTGTTGAAAAATTACATTCTCATCTCTTTCAATATACAGTAGCAAACAAATTAATAAAAACAAGTCAAATTTTTTCCAGGTTTTTGGTTTGGTTTTTATTTCAGTTTATAACAATTTTGGTTTTGGTTTTAGTTTACTATTTTGGTTAAGTGCTACATATGTTAACTGTCTCTATGATGTTTATTAATAGTGTCATTGGGCTCATTGATGATCTCTTTCTTACATTTATTTCAGCCTCTATCTCAATATATATACAAGGTAGTGTCAAAAAGTTTCAAGACTAGGTTTGTAACACGCCAACAGATGGCAGCACAAGGCTGCATGCATAGTCACAAGGAGCACCAACCTTCATAAGTCAGTGTGCCAAAAGACATCGTGTCCTATGTACATCGGGAACTATGCAACTGATGCTATTCTGACCACCTGCGTTACCACATCTGCGATTTCATCATGGACAGCAAGTTAGAACAATGAGCAAACATGAAATTCACATTTGAAAAAACGTGAAATTCAAGGATCATTACTGGTGACGAAACTTGGGTGTATGGGTATGACCCTGAGACGAAGCAACAGTCTTCACAGTGGAAGATCCCATCATCTCCACTACCGAAAAAGGCGAGGCAGGTCCGCAGTTCAACCAAGTGCATGCTCATTGTCTTTTTCGACATTCGCAGCATTGTGCATCGAGAATTCATCCTCAGGGGCCAGGCCGTCAATAGCCAGTTCTACTGCCAGGTTTTAAGATGTCTGAGGGAGGACATTCGGCGAAAGTGACCAGATCTGTGGCGCATGAAAAACTGGATGCACCATGACAACAATGCATCCTGTCAACGAGCTCTCCTCACACGTGAGTTTCTCGCCAGAAACAACATGATCTCACTTCTGCACCCACCTTACTCGCCAGATTTAGCTCCTGCAGACTTTGCCCTTTTCTCAAATATGAAGATTCAGCTCAAAGGTCACCGTTCTGACACCATTGCGGAGATCCAGTGCGAATCACAGGTGATTGACATGCTTTGAAAAGAAGACTTCCAGGACACATTCCAGAAGTGGCAAGAATGCTGGGAGCGCTGTATTGATATGCAAGGGGACTATTTTGAAGGTGATAGTGTGTAAACGTAGATAAATAAAGTAATTTCTTGTAAACAGAGCTAGTGTCAAAACTTTTTGATACCACCTCGTATATATATATATATATATATATACACACGATTGACTTTGTCAATTTGTCAGTGTGCTTATCATTAAAAATGTTTCTTTGTCCCATATTGAATCTTGTGGCACCATTGGTGCCATAATCGCAAAGGTAACCTATAAAACGGTTTTAATAACCTTTTTATAGGTTATTAAAAACACATAACCTATATGCTTTTAATAGTGTAAACAAGTTGACATTTGTAGTGTTTTATTCATTTGGTGTAGCTATAAAATGGATACATCTCCAAGAAATCATTCAAAACAAATGTACTCTTCTCAGCACACATTCATGACTCAAAAAACAAATTGTCAAATGAGTATGGTGTTGGTGCGAGTATTGTTAATGTAACAGGTATTACATTAACAGCTTTTAATGTACCTTTTCTCCTGACAGAAAAGAAAATGTGGGCAAAAAAGGAAAAGTACACTTACTTAAGTTAGGAAAAGCAAAATGAATCCAAGATTGTCTGCTGTAGACTTAAATAGACTTGGCAACTAGTGGGATTAATATCAGATGTTTCTGACAAGACAGTCCATCAAAGAATGTTGGAAGCATTGGGGGGGGGGGGGACTGCCCACAGACCAAAAAAGAAACAATGGGCAAAAGTGTACAAGGAGAGAAAGTAACCTATGTTTGCAAATCAGCAGCTGAGAAGACTTCTCCCACCCACCTTCAACAAGCTCCTAAACACAGCTAAAAAGATGTTCTAGGGTTGTTTTACACATTACAGTCTACAATCACTTGTTCCTGTTGACGGTATGATGAAAAGTGACCAATACATAAAAATATTGGAGAAAAGAGTGGTCCCACAGATCCAGAAAGAGCAAAGAACTCATCTTCCAACAGGATCTTGTTCCATGCCACACTTCAAAAAAAAAAAAAAAAAAGTGAAACAGTTCCTCAAAAATCACAACATCCAATTGCTTCAGTGTCCAGGTAACTCTTCTGACATAATTAATTTGAATAATTGTGAATCGCCGAAGTGAAGCCTCTTGGCTCTCTTATTTCAGTAATAAAATTATGGTTTTTCAAAAATAAGAAAAATGTGTTCTACATTGGTAGAGTCTATACCTAAGCAAATTAATGAACTTATTAGGAACAGAGAAGCACATAAATTATTAGGTAAGTTGGAGTTTAATTTTGTACTTAATTTCTAGGGAAATTAAAATTTTTCTTTAAAATGAGAGTGTTTGGATTAATTTGTTTGTACTGTATATACCCTGGCCTGTACAAACATCCTATCAAATGCTATATACCATTAAGCTACGGTAAATGTTATCAATATAACTGCTACTCCTTTTGCTACAGATTCTCCACTTTCAAAAATACAACTTGCCAGCTACCATTAACAAAACTCTACCTCTTATTATTATGATGATAATAATAAGAAGAAGAAATAAAAACCTAAATAGGAGTAAAGGAGAGGAGATTACTTCAACCATGAATTAATAGAGAAAACCATACAGATATAGATATAAGAAATATTATATGTAGTAATAAAAACTGATCTACCTAGAAACTAATAAATTATGATACAAACTGATCTATTGCACCTCCACAGCACAACTGGAAGAATAATAGTACAATTTGCCCTTCGATTGGAAAAGGCTTAAGTTCAATTCTCATTGTGACAAGTGGAATCTTTATATGGGTTTTTTCAATGGAAGGTGAGTTAGCTGATCTCATACAGAGGTAGCAGGGTTTTTTCCTCCTGGAAACTCAGGGTTTTCATCCTGCATACAGACAAATCAGCCTTGAGAACACACACAAGTTACATACAAAAAATACTGGTGGTGGCAGTGAGCAGGAGATGGCATTGGTGTAAATGATGATGGTAGTGACAGTTCGTTGTAGTTGGTGAGTTAAGTGGAGGAGACAGAAAGTTGTAGAATAGGTACCCTCCTTCAATGAGCCTTTGGACTCCTTGGAGGTGTCACATAATAGTAATAATAATCATCATAATAATAACAATAATTTGATGCTTCTTATGTTATTCATTCCTGTTATACAGGGTTAGTTAACACAGGTTTACTCCTTACCACTTCTTTATAATTTTTCTTTCAATTTTAAAATCATATTCAACAACAACTCAGTTTGAGTCAAAGTACTGTTCCTCTGTCAGGCATGTCCTTAAAACATCAACTTATTATTATTATCATAATAATAAATCATTATTATTATTTATCAAATATAAGCTGATGCTTTAAGGACATGCCTGACAGAGGAACAGTACTTTGACTTCCACAAAGTCATAGGAATCATCATCAGAGGTCATAAAACATCAGAGGTTTTATGTACCACAAAGTCTATCATACCACTCCTTAAATGCATTTACTGCCTGCACTCTTAAACCATGTTTTCCAAGCATCTACCACTCTCCATTCAAACTTATCATCCTTCATCACCAATCCCATACAAAAATTTCAAGAATAATCCTTTGTTCTTATCCCTTTCTCTTCTGAAAACTTCCCTAGTATCTAGACGAATTGCTATATAGTATGATAAAGAAGATTTTATTATTATTATTATGTGACACCTCCAGTAAGTCCAAAGACTCATCGAGGGAGAGTGTGCCAACAGCATCAAATGATTATACCCCTTCCAACTACTAACTGGGTTCAAACTAGCTTAACGTTTTGTAAGCCATTAATAGCAGAGGCTCTGCCAATTGACCAACCTTTTTATTGATTTATTTATTGATTGAGAATGACCCAAGACTGTGAGAAATGTACTTTCTCAGGTTACAAATACAAATGAAATGGTCTTAAAAAATGAATATGTACAAGTGGATCAAAAGGGATATTGTATTTCATGTATAATGATATCAGATTCATCAGTAATTGGGAGGGAGGAAATGGACATTGGTAGTTTGATTTGGCCTAAAATTATTGGCATTAGTAAGACTGGTTGACAGAGGGGGACACAATTTACAGGAAGCATATTATTATTATTATTACGGGTATCTCCATGGAGTCAGTAAACTCATCGTGGGAGACCCAAACTAGCAAAACAATATCTGTCATATCTCTTCTTGAATTCATTTACAGACGAAGAGCTCACAACTAAGTCAGGCAATGAATTCCACTCATTCACCACCCTCCAGGCAAAAAACCTTGTTCTGACACCTTTGTTAACCACACTCTTCTTTAATTTCCAGGGATAACCTCTTGTTCTTCCATCACTATCACACAGCTGAAACATTTCCCCTGCATCAATCCTATAAAAACCTTTCAGTAATTTAAATGTTTCTATCATATCCCCTCTTCTTCACCTATCAACCAATCTCTGCAATCCACAAGTTCTCAATCTATCAATGTAGGGAGCATTTTTTCATCACTCACCAACTTGGTCACTCTTCTCTGAAACCTCTCCACAGCCTCCTCATCTCCAAGGAATCCAGGTGACCAGACCCGAGCACAGTAATCCAAATGTGGAAGTATCAACGCTTTATAAAGGGGAATAATAAAAAAATCATCTCCCTATCTACCAACACCCCTAAGTCCCTAGCCTCATCAATCTCTTGGAGTACCTTTCCATCAATGTAGTACACAGCTGGTAATCTTTTAATCCCAAAATGCATGACTTTACACTTTTCCACATTGAACTGACATCCATTATCTTTTGTCCATTTTACCAGCTTATTTAAATCATCCTGCAAACTTTCAACATGAGCTTGATTTTTTATTGCACTACCCAACTTTGCATCACCAGCAAACAACTGAATAATTTTAAGCCATTTCCTAACTATAAAGTGATGTATACGGTGGTGACAAAAATCAAAAAGACAAACAATGTATATAGTGGTAGACTGTGCTATGAGCACAAGCAGAGTATTTATATGGAAGATTTTAACTATGAGGACACAGACTGAGGGGACTCAAGTGACAAAGCACATTCTTTCAGTCACCTGCATCTGTATTCTAACATTTCCTTATTACCTAATGTTCAGGTGACTAGATCATTGCACAAAAATCAAGATGTGAAGTGGCCTGATCAGTGCCTTCTACAGCAGTACCATCACTTCTTTAGCCGTAGTTATCAGTGTACTTCCTGCATATTATGGAAGAAATTCTCTGAGTAGGCTTTACAATTTTCAATGTGCCCCTGTTCACCAACATCACTAAATCCATTACTTCCTGCACATCTAACAGCAAAGTTCCACCGATACAGTAAACTATGTTTCATCTTTTTTAGTCCAAGTGCATGACTTTACATTTGCCATAAGAGCGAATTGGCTTAACCATTCATCACAACAATACAATTCCCTGACAGCTCCTCTTCTAACTTAGCATCATCAGCAAACAGTTGAACATCTCCTTTCAAACTTTGAACCACATCACTGACATATAAAAACAGCAGCATAGAATAGAATCCTGTGTTACCTACTTATAGCTTTTCTCTTTTGAGATATCATGCCACCCCAATAAAAAACTAAGTCTTCTAACTTAGCATCATCAGCAAACAGTTGAACATCTCCTTTCAAACTTTGAACCACATCACTGACATATAAAAACAGCAGCATAGAATAGAATCCTGTGTTACCTACTTATAGCTTTTCTCTTTTGAGATATCATGCCACCCCAATAAAGAACTTGCTGGCTTCTATCAGCCAACCATCTCTAACCAGGCTATTAACTGTCTATCCATCCTCCTCAATTTCAGAAGTAGTTTGCCACATAGTACTCTATCAAATGCCACAGCAAAATCAAGAAAATTCACCATATAAAGATCTCTTTTCTTCATTAAACTTTTCACCCCATTATAAAATGTAACTAGATTATGAAGATATTATAAAATTTACATTTTATGATATCTTATAAAGTTACATTATGACTATTATAAAAATAGTCATAATATAACAGCTATTATACAAATACAATAACTAAGTTACTATATTTTTTTATGTAGGTTATGAGGAATTTCAGGAACAACTTGAATTCTCTGAGTAAGCTTTCAAATGAGCAATCAAACCACCATCTTGGGTGATTTCATTAGTCGCAATTTCTATAACCAATGAAATGATAGAATTCCATGTACAAATTTCATTATAAATTCAACATGCACAATCTGGAATATAATGCAATTGCATAAAAAAAAAAAAAAATTTAAATCCAGTGGTGTGGCTCCTTGAGATAAAAATGATTTGTATTCAACATGCTTTTCTCTTTCCATTTCATAATAATAGCCATTTACTGAATTACAGCAAAATTTTTAATACCTTTGGCTTCTTCCTCTGTCCAAGGACCTTGAACCAGGACTTCTCTACAAAAAAAAAAAAAAAAAAAAAACTGAATTTAAATCAACATTACAATATAATCTAAAATTAAAGATGCCAAGAAATTATATTTTTGGTTTAATTCTTTATCCAAGTGTAAGCAAACAAACTTTGCGCTGAAACTATTTTCAGTACTAGGAAAAAACTCTCAACTGTCTCTGATCCAGAGTATTTTAATAATAAGGTGCGACATCTTTTGGCTACTCATATATATGGAAATATGACTTCTGCATTACTTCAACTTTGGTATCACCTCTAGGTCTGGCTTCCACTGATGAGACTTCAACAAAGGTGTCACTATCCAGACCGGTTTCGACCGTTCTGGATAGTGACTCTTCCCATAATGCATAGTATTATACATGTTTGTAAGGATATGTGCTTTGCATTATGGGATACTAAGGCAAGTGATGTGAGGTCATTAGCTTCTTTATACAAGTTGCCCAGTCCTGAAAATAGTTCAGGTACAAATTTGCTTACACTTGGATAGAGGATTAAACCAAGAATATAATTTCTTCGCATCTTTAATTTATAGTATAACAAACTGGAAAAACTTCCAATTACAATATAATCAGTTTATACTTTAAAACATCAAAATTATGTTGTAAATTCAATTGAGCAGAATTCCTAAAAGTGTTTATAAATTCTTGGTCTCAAGAAATATATCAAAAAATTCCATTACATTTTATTAATTATACAAAATCTCCATGAAGACTCAAATAGGGTGCCACTCTACACTATACGACACTATTCCACATTACACAGATCTACTTCATGCAATTACATCACTAATCAAAACTTGTAGATGTAGTTGTATGTATATTTCTCGGGCGTGTCTATCTGTCTGTTTTATGGATTAAAAAAAACAGAACAAAAAATACTCAAGTTTCCAGGAGAAAAAAACAAAACAAAACTGATTATGAGACCAGCTAACTCAACTTCAAAGCCCTTGTAAAGATTATTATTATTCCAGACAACTCCAAGGAGTTGACAGACTCATCGAGGGAGGCCCTAACATCATGTCAAGAACAACTATTCGACATTCACACAGTATCTATCTTGCCTCAACTTGAACTCATTCGCGGTCGTAGCACCCACAACAGACTCTGGCAGCTTATTCCACTCATTCACCACTCTCTCCAAGTAAAAAACCTAGCTCTAACACCCCTGCTAACCACATTCTTGCCCAGCTTCCATGTATGGCCTCTAGTCCTCCCACCACCAGTCCTATTCTCAAAAATATCTTCTGGATTAATCTTATAGAAACCCTTCAGTAATTTGAATGTCTCAATCATATCACCCCTTTTCTGCTTATCGACCCAATTTTTGCAACCCACAAATCTTCAACCTGTTCTCATAAGGTTCATTCTACAGACCTGCTATCATCTTGGTCACTCGTCTCTGGATCCTCTCCACCTCCTCCCCATCAAGAAGAAACCCTGATGCCCATATCTAGGCACAGTAGTCTAGATGGGATCTTATCAAGGCTCGACATAGAGGAACAATAACTTGTTTGTCTCTGCTTGTTAAAGTATTTTTCAGAAGCCAAGTGATTTGATGAGCTGATTTAGCCACTTTTGCTAAATCAGCTCATCTAAACCCCCTAAACTTCAATTCCCTATCCACCAACACTCCCATATCCCTGGCCTCATCAATCTCCTGGAGTACGGTTCCACCAATGTGATATACTGCTGCTATTCTTTTCACCCCAAAATGCATAACCTTACACTTTGCCACGTTAAATTGACATTCATTTTCCCTAGCCCAGTCCTCCAAATTATCCAAATCATCGTGTAAAATTTTGACATCCTGTGCACTCACAATTGCTCTACCCAACTTTGCATCATCAGCAGTGGCACACTACTAGTCACAAGCCGTCTTTTGGACTCAACTCCTGAATAAACCACTCTCTGGTATCTCTCCATCAACCACCCTCCTATCCATCTCACCAACCCTATATCCATCCCCATCTGCTCCAGTTTACTGATTAGAGTTCCATGTGGTATCCAGTCAAAGGCCTTGGCAAGGTCCAGTAGAATCACTGTAAATCCATTACCCTTATCCAGTTCAGCCATCACTGTGTTATAAAACATGAGCAAGTTACTGAGACATGATCTACCCTTCACAAAACCATGTTGTCCCCCATACAATATCTCATTTTCATCTATCTAATCCTGTATTATTTTCTTGACTAATTTCTCCAAGACCTTGACAACAGTTCCTGATATGCTAATTGGTCGGTAATTTACAACAGCAGTCTTGGAACCTCCTTTATGCAGTGGAACTATTTTCCCCTCTTTCCATCCCCTTGGAACTAACCCAGACCTGAGACTCAAATTAAACAAAATGGTCAAGGGTACTGACAATTCTTTAGCCGCTTCACGTAGAACATGAGCTGGTATACCATCCAATCCCACAGATGTATTGACATTATGGTTTTGTAATAGACTACTCACCTCCACTTCATTCACCACAATTCCTGTATAATCTATTGATTCATTCATTACTGCAATGTCACCACTTGGATGATATAGTCTTGCAAAGTGCTCGCTTAGTAATTCAACTATATCAACTGATTCGGTTACCTCCCCACCATTGGCATTCTTTAAAATCATTCTGCCATATACATTTTTTCTTTTACTTGCAACATATCAAAAAAATTGCTTGGGATTCTCTTTAGCCTGCATGGCTAATTGTTCTTTCATAATCCATTTTTGCTTTTCTTACCATACTCTTTACCCTTCTGGCCTGCGCTTTATACCGTTCATGTGCCTGCTGGTCACCTTTCTCCTTAAATTCCTTCCATAGTAGTTTCTTTTTTTGCAGCTCAAGCTTAATGGTGTTATTCATCCATTTAACCCCTGCTTGATTTATTACTCAAACTCTAGGTATACAGTCAGCCATTGCCTCATGCAAACACTTCCTAACTGCCTCCCATGCACTATCAACATCTAACCCTATGCCTGCCGGTCACCTTTCTCCTTAAATTTACCCTCCATAGTTGTTTCTTTTTTTGCAGCTCAGTCAGTCTAAGGTTGCAGCTCTGTCTAAGATGTCAGGAATCTGACATCTTAGACAGGATTTAAATCCATGTCTTTCTAGCCAAAGTGTATTGTCTTTATCAACTGTGCAACAGATTCACTTATTGATATTTTTATTTGAAATTTTATCAAATTAAATTTATCTGATATTTTATAAACTGGAAATGAAGATGCAGTAGACGATATTTGACTAGAAATGCTAAATTATGGAGTATAAAAGTTTTACAGTGGCTAGACTGCATAATTCAGAAAGCCTAGTCGGAGGATTGAATTCCAGATGATCGGAGTAGATCACTTATAGTACCCATCTGTAAAAAAGAGAATAAAGCTGAATGTGAGAATTACAGAGGAATTTCTCTACTGAATGTTCCTGGTAAGATTTATGCATATCTTTGAGAAATAGCTAAGAAAAATTGTGTAGGAGAAGCTTGGAGAAAAACAAGCTGGGTACAGACCAAACAGCGGTTGTCAGGATCAGATGTTCACTTAAAGACAAATAGTTAAGAAATCATGGGAATATAACAAGGATCTATATTTAAGTTTTGTAGATCTGGAAAAGGCAAATGACAAGGAGCCAAGAGAAAAGCTGTTCAAAACGCTCCAGTTATATGGTGTGAATGGGACATTATATAAGGCAATACATAGTCTCTATTTAAAGCTGTGTGGCAGCAGTTAGAACTAAGGAGGTACAGGAAAATGGTTTCAAGTTACGTTAGGTGTGCAACAAAGGTGTACATTATCTCCAACATTATTCATCATCTATATGGATCACATTATTTATGAAGGAAAGAGGAATAAGAAAGAGATTAGTGAAAACACTAAACTAGCTCTTGTAGATAAACTTATACATTGGTTATACACAGCTTTTAATTTTTCAGGAAATGACAACATGTTCAAACCAATTTTAACTTATTGATCTGAGAGCTGGGTTAGAAATAAAACTTCAGAGACCACAGATATGAGAGTCGTGAAATGAATAGATGACATCAACAGTAGTATCATATTAAAAACGAGGATATAAAGAAAGAACTTGACATCGTTAGCATTTAGGAATGTGTTAGTAGAGATAAATCTCAGGTGGTATGGCCACTTAAACAGAATGAGACGGGAAAGATTACCTATATAAGTTTTCAGGATGGCAGGAAAAAGACCCAGAGAAAGACCAAGATGTAGGTGGATTAATACAGTGAAAAGTGCCTTAGAAAACAGAAATATAAGATCTGATAATATTGGAATGTTGACAGATTATTATTATTATTATTATTATCTCAAGAACCCATGGAGTCAAAGACTCATCTAGGAGGTCCTTTTGTCATACACACAGCTCATCATACTGTGCTTTAAACACAGTCAAATTCTCTGCAGACACCACACTCTCAGGCAAGGTGTTCCAATAATTCACAGCTCTGCATGCAAAAAACTTGCTTCTCACTCCACTGCTCAGACTCTCCTTATACAGCTTCCAGGGACGACCTCCGGTTCTCCCCTGATCTCCCACCATTTTCTGTAGAACCTCTCCAACATTGATCCTATGACAACCCCTTACTAACTTGTAGGTCTTTATCATATCATCCCTCCTCCTCCTATTCACTAGATTCTGCAAACTACATCTTCTCAATCTTTCTTCATATTCGACATTCCAGAGATCAGAAATTACCTTAGTCAGTTGCCTCTGGACCCTTTACGACATCTCTTCATTCTTTTGAAAACTAGATGACCAATTCTGTACACAGTACCCCATGTGTGGCCTAATTAAAGTCTTATACAATGGAGCAAGAATCTCCTTACTTCTACAAACCAGTGTCCTCTGCATCATTCCCAGAATTCTTTGTGTTGTTCTCACAAGTTTGGCAATGTGCCCCATAAATTTTAGATCCTTATCAACTAACAACCCAAGATCTCCAACAATATATCCCCACCAAGCATAAATTCAATTTTTCATCCCATTTTTGTTTTTCAAATTTTAAAACCTTACATTTTGCAACATACTCACATTCCCATAAAAATAATTAATGCCAGCAGCACCAAGGGTTCCCAGGTGGTCACCTTCAAAAGTACTAACTGGGCTCAGATTTGCTTAACTTCAGTGATCAGCCAAGAACTGGGTCTTTCAAACGGATTTTTTTTTTTTTACATAATAAAATTAGAATTTTATTCAACTACACCATACACTTTCACACAGTGAAATTAACACTCTGCATTATGTTGCTAACACTTGTCATGCCTGTAATTTTGCTTTAGCTGAATATGCCAGATACCACAGTATAATTGATGTCAGAACAGCTATAAATTCACTCTGTACCCATGTACCCATATATGTACCAGGATGATTGATGTCAATAGTAAAAAGTGATTTAATATTTGACATGTCCTCACCACTGCACTGTGCCTTTCTCAAAATTGAAAATCCTTCATCATCATATATCTTAATAGGATAATGTCCTGATGGTATGGTTCCAGATTCGTCAGTTCAACTACCTTCTTACAAACCGATCTGGCCGCTGACTGATCTGGAGAAAATTTATTGATAGGAAGTTAGTAGTGATGTAACTTTTCATGTAGTACTATCATAATATCCTGTATACCCCTGAGGGCATATGTCAGGAATTTGATGATGATAACTTTATAAACTAATTTCAATACATATGTAGAAGGACTAGGACCATTGTGTTCCATGCATTGTACAAGAAAATATTAGTTTCAGTTAATATGCTAGAGATATTTTATAATATAAAAATCTTCACTTATGATAATTTAATTCTTTAAATTTTCATTTGCAATTCACTTTTGCAATGTGCCCCCTAAACTTCAATTCCCTATCCACCAACACTCCCAAATCCCTGGCCTCATCAATCTCCTGGAGTATGGTTCCACCAATGCGATATACTGCTGCTATTCTTTTCACCCCAAAGTGCATAACCTTACACTTTGGCACATTAAATTGACATCCATTTTTCCTAGCCCAGTCCTCCAAACTATCCAAATCATCGTGTAAAATTTTGACATCCTGTGCACTCATAATTGCTCTACCCAACTTTGCATCATCAGCAAACAAGTGAACACTTCCTCTCAAATCTTTTCCTATATCATTGATGTACAAATTGAAAAGCAGTGGTCCAAGAACAGAGCCCTGTGGCACTCCACTAGTCACAAGCCGTCTTTTAGACTCCACTCCTGAATAAACCACTCTCTGGTATCTCTTGATTGTCAAGGTCTTAGAGAAATTAGTCAAGAAAAGAATACAGGATTGGATAGATGAAAATGGGATATTGTATGGGGGACAACATGGTTTTGTGAAGGGTAGATCATGCCTCAGTAACTTGCTCACGTTTTATAACACAGTGACGGCTGAACCGGATAGGGGTAATAGGTTTACAGTAATACTACTGGACCTTGCCAAGGCTTTTGATAGGATACCACATAGAACCCTAATCAGTAAACTGGAGCAGATGGGGATAGATATAGGGTTGGTGAGATGGATAGGAGGGTGGTGGAAGGAGAGATAG
Source organism: Typopeltis vanoorti (assembly GCF_054136105.1). NCBI lineage: Eukaryota > Metazoa > Arthropoda > Arachnida > Uropygi > Thelyphonidae > Typopeltis > Typopeltis vanoorti. Next base: position 162,077,647 of record NC_143550.1, read on the forward strand.
CTGTAGAGAAATGCTATGAAAAGGTTTTGGAGAAATGCCGACTGCTGTTTTCAATATTTTCAAGGTGTCTGACACATAACCTGAGCAAACTGCCATCCTCAGCCCTTCTGCTTGTGTCTTTCATTTGTAATTATTATTATTATTATTATTATTAATTTTTTATATTATTATTATTACCCCAAGACCTCATGGAGTACAAGACTCATCTGGGAGGTCCTTTTATCACACACACACATCTCATAATACCTTGTCTTAAACACACTCAAACTCCTTGCAGACACCACACTCACAGGCAAGGCATTCCAATCATTCACAACTCAGCACGAAAAAAATCTGCTTCTCACTCCCCTACTCACACCCTCTTTATACAGTTTCCAGGGATGACCTCTGGTTCTCCGCCGATCTCCCACTATTCTCTGTAGAACTTCTCCACCATTGATCTTATAACAACCCCTTACCAACTTGTAGGTCTCTATCATATCTCCCCTCTTCCTCCTCTCCACCAGACTCTGCAAATTACATCTTCTCAATCTTCCCTCATACTCAACATTCCAGATGTCAGAAACTACCTTAGTCAGTTGCCTTTGGAACCTTTCCAACATCTCTTCACCCTTCTGAAAACCTGGTGACCAAATCTGGGCACAATAGTCCGTGTGTGGCCTAATCAAAGCCTTATACAACAGAACAAGAATCTCTCTACTTCTACACGTCAGTGTCCTCCGCATCATTCCCAGAAGCCTTTGTGTTGTCTTCACAATTTTGGCGATGTGGGAATTATGTAAGAAACTTCACATCACTTGCCTTAGTATCCTATAACGCAATGCACATATCCTTATGGACATGTATAATGATATGCATTATGGGAAGGGCCACTTCTCAGATCAGTTTCGACCTTTATTGAGGTCTCATCAGTAGGAGCCAGACCTAGTCGTGAAGTTACTTCACAAGCACACTTCATTTGCTTACACTTGGATAAAGGACGAAACCAAGAATATAATTTCTTAGCGTCTGTAATTTATAATATAACCGAGTGAAAAAATCTTTCAATATCTATCTCTAATCCAGAGTATTTTAATAATAAGGTGTGACATCTTTTTAATACTTGTATATGGAAATATGACTTCTGAATTACTTCAACCTTGGTATCACTTCTGAGTGTGACTCCCGCTGATGAGACCCCAGTCTGGATAGTAGCCCTTCCCATAATGCATAGCAGTATACATGTCTGTAAGGATATGTGCACTGCATTATGGGATACTAAGGTATGGGATTTATGGGATACATAATTACAAATGAAAGATGCAAGCAGAAGGGCTTAGGATGGCAGTTTACTCAGGTTATGTGTCAGACCTGATTAGACACCTTGAAAATATTGAAAACAGCAGTCTGCATTTCTCCAAAACCTTTTCATAGCATTTCTCTAGAGCTGGATAGCTTAAGTTGGACAATCTTTTATGAAAGTGAAAAATTCATTCTAGTAAGCACTAACTTCTATTCGATCAAAATGTAAGGAGGCACTTAACATCTGCGGTCAATTTTATATTTTTAGAGGTACCTGTGGCATAGTATAATTATTAAAAGAACACGTAAGACCACAGTAATAACTTTTAATTAATAAAGGTACAGATATTTCATACTAAAACTAATAGTACATCTTCAGCGTCATACAAACAGTTATAGGAATGGAATACAAGTAATGAACATTCGGTGGATCACCTATTAAAATACAATTGTTGCCGCGTGCCAGGAAATGATAGAAAATAACAATTAATCTTTAAGATAATTGGGTTTTTTTATTTATTGATTACATAAAATAAAAGTCTCCCAATCGAAATGATTGTCTCTCTCTCTCTCGAAGATCTGGGAGACTTTTATTTTATGTAATCAAAAAATAAAAAATTATCTTAAAAATTAATTATTATTTTCTATCATTTCCTAGCACGTGGCAACAATTGTATTTTAATAGGTGATCCACCGAATGTTCATTACTTGTATTCCATTCCTATAACTGTTTGTGTGACACTGAAGATGTACTATTAGTTTTAGTATGAAATATCTGTACCTTTATTAATTAAAAGTTATTACTGTGGTCGTGTGTGTTCTTTTAATAATTTTATATATATATATATATATATATATATTTTTTTTTTTTTTTTTTTTTTTCCCTCCTGGAATGAACTGTAACAGTCAGGCAAATAATTTAAAGAATTAAATTATCATAAGTGAAGATTTTTATATTATAAAATATCTGCTAGCATATTAATTGAAACTGATATATTTTCTTGTACAATGCATGGACCATAATGGTTCATCTATATATGTATTAAAATTAGCTTATAAAATCATCATCATCAAATGCCTGACATATACTCTCAATACATATATAGAAGGAGCAGGACTATCAGGTCTTAGTCCTTCTATATATGTATTGCAATTAGTTTATATACATGTTTGTAAGGATATGTGTATTGCATTATGAAATACTAAGGCAAGTGAAGTCGGTTAGATGAGGACGACATCCTGACAGGAATAGAGATGGAAGGGTATGATGTGTTTTGTGAGGATAGAAAGGGTAAAAAGGGAGGGGGGGGAGTGCTATTGATGATAGAGAAAGAGTTATGTCCATACAAAGTAGAGATGCAAGAAGGAAATATAGCAGCAGTGGTATTGAGGCAGTATGGTGTGAGATAGAGGTGAAAAGAATGAATGAAACAGTTGAATGTTGTTATAGACCTGATAATGTGGATAGTAGTGACTATGAAATGTATAATCAAATTAGCCAAGCAAATAAGAAAAGGGTGATCATTATGAGCAATTTTAATTATGGCAATATAGACTGGGATGATGAGATAGCAACTGGAAGTAAAGAAAATGAGTTTCTTCAGTTTTTGAGGGACAACTATCTCAGACAGTATGTAACAGATGGCACACGAGGATTGAGGGTCTTGGATTTGATCACCTCATCAGAGGATGTAATTATAAATGAGATGTCTAATCACCCATCAATTGGTGAAAGTAACCATGAGATGATTTCCTGGGTAGTTGCCAGCAGTGTGAGGACCTCTGTGAGAAAGGGGTATATGTGTGGAACTACAGGGGGGGGGGGGGATATGAAGAGCTCAGGAGACAGCTTGTAGGTGTAACATGGAAGGAGGAGTTAGCTAGAAAAGAGATCAATGCAGCTTGGGGGATTTTCAAGAACTATCTAGTAGAAGCAATGTCTAAATGTATTCCAAGAGTCAGAAGGTTAAATAAGGTAGGTGTGAAATGGATGAATAGAGAGATTAAGCATGTAATGCAGAGAAAAAGGGCATTATGAAGGCAGCATATGAGAAGTGGCAATATACAATTCCATGAGGATTACAAAGACCAGGCAAGGTGGGTGACCTGGTGGGTAAGAGTAGCAAAAGTGAGGTATGAACAGCAGTTAGCTAATGAAGCCAAAAAGAATCCTAAGGAGTTCTTTCGATATGTAGCCAGCAAAAAAAAAAAAAAAAAGGGATGATTATGGAAGGATGATATTGATTGGAGAAAATGGTATAAAAACAGCTGTTGCAGAAGATGTAGTGGAGATACTTAACACATTCGCTGCCAACTACGAGAATACTCGTAGTGGGTAAACCTACTTCACAAGCCAGCTACGAGTATACTCGTATGACGCTTACCGCCGGGAACGAGATTATTGTAGTGACCTTGAAGAAGTGAAGATGCTTGGCTTGTGGGGCTAGCATCAAAACTGTGTATTCTCATAGACCGTATATGCTCTGTACAAGCCAACTACAGTATACTCGTAGGACACTTACCTCCGGTAACGAGATTATCGTACTGACCTTGAAGAAGTGAAATTGCTCGGCGTAGGGGAACAGACCATGCCGAAGTAGCGTGGCAGCGAACGTGTGTTAATGAGCAGTTCATAAAGGTCTTTCAATCTTGTGAACGTGACTTGATTGAGAGACGTTGACGATGGGGAGGAGAGACTAACTGTAAGTGAGCAAGAGGTGTATGGGGAGTTGAGCAAACTAGATAATAATAAGGCTGTGGGACTTGATAATATATCACCACATATTCTGAAGGAATGTTCCAGGGAATTGATACCTGCCTAGACATATTTTTTTAATATGAGTCTTGCATTGGTTCAAGTTCCTAAAGAGAGTGGAAGAAGGGCAAGATTGTGCTGCTTCATAAGGGAGGTGATAGAACTCAAGAATCAAATTATAGGCACTTATCTGTATGTCAGGTGTTGTAGCTACTTACTTATTACAATAAGGTGACTGCTTCCTTGGACAGAGGAGAGGGATACACAGCAATATACTTAGATTTTGCAAAGGCTTTTGACAGATTACCACATGATAAGTTGATAGTCAAACTAGAGCAGATGGAGTGTTGGATATTAGATTAGTGCATTGGATTGGAGACCAGCTATCTGACAGGTATCAGCAAGTTGTGTATGGGGGGGGTAATATCCAGGAAAAGGAAAGTCACTAGTGGTGTGCCTCAAGGGTCTGTTTTAGGGCCATTACTTTTAACTTGTATATTAATGATATTGGTGAAGATTTGGAATGGAGATATTCAGTTGTTTGCAAATGATGCAAAGTTGGGATGAACCATGAAGAGTAGAGAAGATGTTGTGGCCTTACAAGAAGACTTGAATAAAGTGAGTGATTGTGCACAGAAATGGGGATGCGAGCTCAATGTTGCAAAATGTAAGGTTTTAAAATTTGGGAAACGAAGATGGGTGAGAAACTGAATTTATGCTTGGTGGGGATATATTGTTGGAGATGGAGGAAATAAGAGATCTTGGGGTGTTAGTGGATTAGGATCTGAAATTTATGGCACACATTGCCAAACTGGTGAGAACAACACAAAGACGTCCGGGAATGATGTAGAGGACACTGACTTGCAGAATAGCAGTAGAGAGATTCTTGTTCCATTGTATAAGACTTTGATTAGGCCACACATGGACTATTGTGCCCAGATTTGGTCACCTGGTTTCCAGAAGGATTAAGAGATGTTGGAAAGGGTCCAGAGGCAACTGACAAGGTAGTTTCTGACCTCTGGAATGTTGAATATGAGGAAAGATGGAGAAGATGCAATTTACAGAGTCTGGTGGATAGGAGGAAGTGGGGAGATATGATAGAGACCTACAAGTTAGTAAGGGGTTGTCATAGGATCAATGTTGGAGAGGTTCTACAGAAAACAGTGGGAGATTAGGGGATTACCAGAGGTCATCCCTGGAAACTGTATAAAGAGGGTGTGAGCAAGGGAGTGAGAAGCAGGTTTTTTTTGCATGGAGAGTTGTGAATGATTGGAATGCTTTGCCCGAGAGTATGGTGTCTGCAGAGAATTTGAGTGTGTTTAAAGCATGGTATGATGAGCTGTGTGTATGATAAAGGGCCTGCTAGATGAGTCTTTGACTCCATGGGGTCTTGGGTGATAATAATATTCATAATAATAATAAGTCATTAGCCTCTATATACAAGTAGCCCAGTTGTGAATTTATTTCACACACAAACTTTATTTGCTTACACTTGGAAAAAGGATGAAACTTGTCATCTTTAATGTAAGGAGGGTAGTGTTCTCACACCTGGCATTGAAATTCATCTACCACTTAAGACATTTATAAATATTCACGTTTATTAGCCAAAGGGATAATAAAACTCTGAAACCAAAAGGCTTAGGTTTGGATCCCACCACAGCATGAATGTTTGTTAATGTCTTAGGTGGCAGACAATTTTTCAACTTTGGTTGCAAGACCACTACCCTACTTACTGGAAACTAAAAGTATCTTGAAAAACTAAGGTCAGATAATCCCTGAAACTGTATCTTATCTTAGTCCACACAGTGCTAAATGTATGATAATTTTACAACCTTTCGTAGGTGGAATTTGCATAAAAAAGAAAAAAAAAAAAAAACCCATACTCACAACAAGATCTAAACCTACAGCCAGCTGGTTGTAGAGTGGATATGTCAGTCACCCAGCCAGTCAAAAGTTTCAAATAAGGTGTTGGAGAGGCTGATTACAGATAAAATATAATAGTGGACATGACAATAGGAATATTTTGAAAATGTAACATAGATTTGTTAAAAGCCAGTCATGTTCTTAGTAATTTAGTTAAATTGTATAATAGGGTGATAACCATACTGGGCAGAACAAAAGCTAGTAACTTTTGTTCTGAGAAAGAAGAGTTTTGTTCTTACAAAGAAGAGTAAGCAAACAAAGTTTGCACCTGAATTTTTCCAGGCTCATTTTTGCACTTTGAATGGCATCTTTAATTTATAGCATACCCAAGTGGAAAAACTTATATCTAACTCTAATGCAGAGTATTTTGGCTACTTATTTTGATCTTTATAGACCTCAATAAATATCAAAACTGGTCTGGGTAGTGACCTCTCCCATAACATATAGCATTATACAAAGGATATGTGTTTTGTATTATGGAATACTAAGCCAAGTGATGTGAAGTCATTAGCCTCTATATATCAGTTGCCCAGTCTTGAAGTTACTTCACGCTTTAATTATACACTTGTTTATAATTATACAAGTGAAATTATACATTTGGTTTTCAATCCTTTTCCCAAGGAAGCAAAACAATGCTTGGCGTAGTATGTATCCCATAATGTAAAGTACACCCATATATATATATATATATATATTGAAGACCAAATTCAATTTATATATTTTCTTTTCATAAAGAAAGTATCTTGAATAAAGACAGTGTAGAAATAATTTTGAAAAATGTATCTTTCATCAGATCATCCAGCTTTCTTGTGGTTAATGTACATTTCCTTTCTTGGATACAAAGTGTGTAGAATTTTTTACATATGATTTCCTTCCCCCTCCCATCATAATTGGATGGGAGTTCAGCCAAGAACTTTGAGAGTTTTTAAACAGGACAATTAATACTTGCCACAGTTGAAAAGGTTAGGGCATTTGGCTTCTGATCTTTAGGAAACCCATAAATATGGAGCATTCATTTGCTGATGAAGGGGAGCATAAACTTTGGTTTCTCTTGAATATCTGTAGATAGTTTGTAGTTGGAAATTTACTGATGTCCAAATCAAAGGGTATCATCTTTACAGTGGTGCACTCAGGATTTAATCTTGGAGGGGGCCGAGCAATCAGGATTTAATCTGGGGGGGGGGGTTGAGTAGACGATTTGAGAATACACACTACCCATCGTATACAACCAATGACTGAGCATGTACAATGATCGCTAATTCATAAGTAGTATAGAAATACAAGACACAATGCAACAAATTTAAAAAATGAATTTTAATTAGGAAAAGATTTTTGGAAAATTTTCTAGTGGTTTTTCCTTTTTCTTTGGGGCAGGGCCCCTTGGCCCCTTCCCTGGGTGTGCCAACACATCTTTATAAGAACTTAACAGCCACAAGTCACTGCATACAGTGATATGCTTTCATACTTTCATAATGGGAAGGGCTCCTACCCAGACTGGTCTCGGTAGTGCATAGCATACATACTAAGGCAAATGATGTGAAGTCATTAGTCTCTGTGTACAAGTAGCTCAGTCATGAAGATACTTCATGCACAAAACATTGTTTTGCTTACTTGGATAAAGGATTAAAACCAAGAATATAAATTTTTGGCATCTTAACTCAGGTATATGAGGACGACGTATGAGAGCTGTTGCACAAACTGAATAGTAATTCAGCAACAGAGAGTAATGGGATATCAGCAAGTGTGCTAAAAGAGTGTTCAGCTAAACTGGCTATTCCTTTGACCATGCTGTTTAATATGAGTCTCATTACAAGGAAGACTCCGCAGAAATGGAAAGAATGTATGGTAATTCCATTGCACAAGGGTGGTGCAAAGACCAATGTATCCAACTATCAATCAATTAGTATCTCAGGAGTGGTGGTGAAGATTTTGGAAAAATTGGTTATGGCTCACATTCAGAAATGGATTGACAGTGAATCTCTAGATTCACTGTCAATCCATGTCAATCCAGATTCATTGAACTAGACAGTGAATCTCTAGATTCACTGTCTAGTTCAATGGTAACAATGTTACCATTGAACTAGACAGGGGTAATGGATACACCATGATACTTTTGGATTTTTCTAAGGCTTTTGACAGAATACAATAAGGAAGACTCTGTTGCATAAATTGGAGAATATGGGTTTGGATTATAGAATATTTGCATGGATAAGAGGATGGATGGCTGACTGACAGATATCAAAAAGTGTTCTACTGGGGATGTGAGTCTGGAAGATTTAAGGTAACAAGTGGTGTACTACCATAAGGATCAGTGCTTGGTCCACTGTTATTCAATGTGTACATTATTGGGAAGGATTTGATAAGATTTGCAACATACAGCTATTTGCTGATGATGCAAAGATAGGTAAGGTAATCAGGAATGCTGATATGCAGTACTTTCAGAATGATTTGAATAGGCTCAAATTGTGGGAATGGGAAAATCTAATCACACTGTCAAGTTATTCACTTCAGTGTGATTAGATATTCAATGTCGTATTATATTGATAGGATTATGTCAGACGAAACTGATGAGGCTAGGGATCTTGGAGTGCTAGTAGATAGGAAGTTGAAGTTCATGAGCCATGTAGCAAAGATTACAAGTACAACTCAAAAGATAATTGCAATGCTGAAATTAATGTTCACGTAGAAAGATAAGAATGTCATTTTGCCTCTTTACAAGGCCTTGATGAGACCTCACTTAGACCTCTGTGCACAGGTCTGGTCTCCTGGTTTTCATTGCGATTCTAATACAGTGGAGAGAGTGCAAAGAAGAATGTTAAAAATGATATCAGAATTGTGGAATATGAAGACATATTGAGAATTTGTAGACTGCAGACACTAGCAAGCAGATGAAAGAGGGGTAATATGATTGAGACATACAAATTTCTGAAAGGGTCATACAGGATTTCAGTCGATATTTTTCAATTTATTAATGGAAGCTGAGAATGAATGCTGCTAAGAAAGGCGTGCGGGCTAGATTTTTTTCTCATACCATGATTGGAATGGAATGCCATTGGATGTTGTGAGTGCAAGCAGTGTGAATGAATTATTGAACAAGTATAATGGCTGGTGCATATAGTATGCACCAGCCATTATACTTGGGGGAGTCAATGAGTCAGGGACTCATTGACTCCCTCAATGAGTCCCTGACTCCCTGGAGGTTTCTTCTTAATAATAATATAGAAACCATTTATTATACATATATATAATATCATGTTCAGTACATAACACTGCTGGATCGGAAAATCGTTTCTTCTTTATTTTTACCTAAGGTAAGTTTTTATCAACCTGAGTTTCCTGAAATTCTCTTGCAGGCAGTTGTAGCATCTGGCATGTGCATAAAAAAAAAAATAATAATAAATCTAAACTACACTTCTTCGAGAAGTTTAGAAGAATAACATCACAGACCTCAGCTCTATACTCGTTATAACAAAAGAAAACTGTTTTAAGGACGTTTTCATTACAGGTGAGTTAGTCAATCTTAAGATAATAATAATAACAACCTCACAGAAGCATTCCTATTTTTTTCCTACAAAAAATGTGGGTTTTCCATTCCACATTCATGCAAATCGGATAGAGAATACACGCAAAAAAACATACAAAAACATTACTAAGGGATGGTAGATAGTGTAGCACGTAGATCAATGCAGGTGGCAAGTTATGTAATGCAGCGCGCCCTCCCGCGATTAGCACTTGGAGGTAACGGTAACAGGATAATAATAATACTATTTGGATATGTTTCAATAAATTTTTATTAATGAATTACTTGTTGCAAATCTATGTGCATAGCTGATTTAACATTCTGCAAAAAATAACAATACTTGGCGTTCGAAACTTTTCATTTCTTTAAATTTTTCTGAACCACTAAAATGTATGGTATATTTCACGATTAAATTCGTAGTCGCTTTTTTTCCAAGTCGGTAGAGTCAGAGTATAACCAGATAAAAATTCAAAACATACCGAAATATCATTCGGATTTTCTGAGAATTATTATTTCCGTAAATCAATTCAAAAAAGAAACCACAGTTCTGATTTAGTAACCCTCATCACGGCTTTGCGACATTCGAGGTGTTCACTCGCCAGATCTTCACTCCATCTCTATCTCTCTACCTCTCTCTCTCTCACACACACACACACACATACACACACATGCACGCACAAATATTTGAAATTAGTTGCTTTCAATGACTGAAAATAACTAGCAATAAGCCAATTTACAGTGATAAAAATTATAATTATAATATAGGCTGACCATATTTCCTTGAGACAAAAACGGGATGGGGGGGGGGTCATGTAAAATTCTATATTCATGAAAAAGTAAGATGATAAAAAAAAATGTAAAAAAAAATACATAAACATACTGAGCTTACCATTATTCTTCAGTGACAGAACCTCATACAAAAATTTAAATAGATGTAGAGGGGGACTGTATTTCACCATGATCATACCATGAATATTTCTCCGATGAAATGATTTTATGCAGCCAATTTCGGTCTTTCAACAGCTTATCATAAAACTTCTCACACTCCATGACACAATTTTGTCTTACAACTAACATAGCCCTCATTGTCTCAACACTTAATCTAGATTTCTCCTTTGACCATATACTATTCATAACAGAAAATATTCACTCAACAGGTGCTGTACTTCCTGGAAGACAAAGAACAAGCTCTACAATATTACAAAAGTCTTTAAAGTCTAGAGGTTTTTCACTCATTTTAGAAAAAATCTGTACCCATCTATCAGATACAGGAATGTTTTCTTTACTCCATGTATCCAACTGCCTCACAATTATAAATTTTATGAGGGGTCACTGATCGAATACACGAGTTTCTTCTGTTTCTGTATGTGTGATGAATTCCTCATTCAGGCTGTCTGGGCTGTTCAGGCTTTTGAATTGTTAGAGCATGGAAATGCAAGATTTTTGTCCTTGGGTCTATCAATTGACAGATTTTTTAAGCATGTTTGATGGGCTTCATTCTTATTTTCTTTCTCAAGAAAAATGCCCTGTTTTGTTGCGAAAATTGTTTGAAGATCTCTGTTTGAAATTGTGGTTGTCAAGAGATTTGCAAGAGATCAAGTGTCTACATTCCAAACACGCATTAGCTTAATTGAAAAAGATATTTCAGCTACAGAAGTAGCCATGAACATTGATAATCTTGTAAACAATTTAGACTCCGAAAAAGTGACGTGCTTGTAACTACTGATGTCAAAATACAACTCAAAATGTTACTAGATTTCAGGAGAAATTAATGGGGCTGAGTTTTTTGAGGTAGTTGAAAATTTCTCTGAAATTCTCAAATACCTCAAAATTCCCAACTTAGATTCCTCAAATTCCCAACTTAGAATTTGTCAAAAAGTGGAAGTGCATTTAGGAAACACTGCAAAGTTCAAGTGGATGCTACTAAGGAAGACACTTGAACTTTGCAGTGTTTCCTAAACTGCACTTCCACTTTTTGAAAAAGATATTTTTCAAAAATATCTACGTTCCAAACACACATTAAAGCTAATGTGTGTTTGGAACGTAGACACTTGATCTCTTGACAACCACAATTTCAAACAGAGATCTTCAAACAATTTTCGCAACATAACAGGGCATTTTTCTTGAGAAAGAAAATAAGAATGAAGCCCACCAAACATGCTTAAAAAATCTGTCAATTGATAGACCCAAGGACAAAAATCTTGCATTTCCATGCTCTAACAATTTAGTGTAATTGTTTCCTGCAAAGTAACAAAAGTTTTTCAGTTCTTCAACTCTGACTGTGTATATAGTGAAGTATTTGTATACTTTCTCTGCAAAACATTCGATATCAATTGGTAAACTGTCGACAGCTCACTGGAGACAATTGTGTATAATGTGTGCCTCACAACCAATACCGATAATCTGCCTCCACTTGAGGCAGATTATCTTCAGTTCAGTTTCAAGTTTTTGCCACACATTATTTTTGACGTCTTTTGCAGCCACCAAAATTGATGTTCGTGTTATCTGCACACAAAGCTACAATTTTGTTTTGTAAGGCAAAACAAAATTGTTTTGCCTTACAAAAAATTGTTTTGCCTTACTTCCATCAACATAGTACATTGTAGATCGGATGTTTCACCAGGCAAGGAAATAAAGTCTATAATGTTGTCTTGAACACCACAATTTGGCAAAAAGTACCGCACAACGATTGGAAAAAGTAAATGTCCTTTTTGTTTGATGCATCTAAACTGACTGGAATGTTTTTTGTATTGTGATAAAACGTTGGTAATTATTGCTTCTGGTTTGGTACATGCTGAAGAAAATTTTTTTTCATAAATTTTATTTATCAATATCGACCAACAATTATTTGCGCGAAAACTCTGGCTGTGACGTACAGCATGATAAGCAACAAGATCTTCACCTGCTGCAATTTTATTGCTTTCACTATCACCATCAAGTCTCACCATAAACGAGCTGATGTTTTTAACTGAAGCCAGTCTCTTCAGCCTCCTTATGTTTCTGGGTAAGTAAAATATTGGCTGACGTCGCTTCTGCCCCCATGAGCAATGGAAAAATGGACATTACAATGTTGGCATACCACTTTTGTTCTATCACTACACAGCTTGTCCAGTTTAACAAATTTGAATTCTTTCTGGAGATGGTCATTAAAACTGCAGTTTCGCCTTTTTGACATTGCAAGGATAGACTTAAAGCTTTAAAAATATGAAACTTAAACCACCTGCATTGAATAACAAAGACGCCGATTAGCAGAATAAACATCACTTCTGAGACGCGCAACTGTTGCCAACATGTACCGGTATTTTTTATTTTCTCTGAATAAATCACTGCAGATATCGATATTTAGTATCGAACAATGCGACTTCATGGTTATACAAATTACTAGTATTCATATATGAAATATGAAAAATATGAAAACAAAATGCTACATATGGTCAACCTACTATAATATCCCCTTATAATACAGAGGAACTATTGCTAGGACAATGGATGATGCAAGAACGAGAGGTCTTCCCTGGAAACTGTACAAAATTCATGCGAGTAAAGAGGTGGAAAAGAGGTTTTTTGCTTGATGGAATAGTGAACGAGTGAAATATGCTGCCAGAATGGGTAGTGTGTGATCTAACAGTTCAAGGCAAAGCATGATAGTTACTGTGGTAAGTGAGTATTCGACCTTCTGCGATTAGTCTTGAGATTCCATGAAGGCTTGGAAGAGATACTGATACGTCATCTATATATGACAGGCCTACACAATTATGGCCATCTATATCCATTTTAAGAGAAAAATGGCTGCCCTTGTTCCCACTAGGACATAGATTTGGAAGGCATAAAACAAAAGCTTAAAATCTCTCAAATAATTAAGAACTATTACACATTAAGAAGAAATGCTTTTCATTTTTCATCACAGGTCAGTTTTCACGAGTTTTCTTAGCGTTACGTAAAGAGGGCTCTAATAGTATTTATCTAAATCACTTTTCTTGCGACTGAAGTACACCTAAAAATGTAAAAATAATAATTTATAACTTGTGGCAACATAACTTAAAACCACAGTCAAGGTAGCAAATATATATTGAGATCGCTCTAAGCTTTAGAAGTTGTAAACATTGCATGCTCCACTTTATATGAATACCAATCTCTGTTCACAATGAAAATTTTCTCTCTCTTGCTGAATGCATACTAAACATATGTCATTAGTATTATCCGTTGGAGTTGTAGTGGTAGTAAAAAATAAAGTGAATCGCCTAATACTTATTATTCCTAAGGATAGTAGGACAGAGAACCTTCAACTTTTAAGACTTGTGTGCAAGTCTGCATTTTTCAAACATCACTAATAGTGAGCGTGAAGCTATTAATGAATCATAAGGCTTTCAGGGAGAAGATTATAATCATCATCTGAGACCTCCAGAGGGTCGAGGACTGATTGAGATAGGTCATGTCATACCTTCTCTTAAACTCATTCACACTAGTGGAACGGGCGAACTGTTCCACTCACTTACTACTCTATGAGAGAAAATTTTAGTTCTTACACTTGCTTAATCGCGCAAAAACTTAACTTCCATCGATGTTCCCGTATTCTCTCTTCATTTTCCATATAACGAAAAATGTCATCATACAATACTCTAACACCAATTCAGAAGTTCACAGACCTCTGTCATACCACCCCGCTTTCTCCTTCTCACCAGTGTCTGAAGTCCACAAACTCTCAGTGTGTCCTCATAATTTACATTCATAATCCCGATATAGTCTTTGTAACTCTTCTTTGGAAGTTGTAATTTGAGGAAACTAAATCTGCGCACAGTAGTCCAAATACCGTCTTATCAAGGCCTTGTAGGTGGTGGCAAAATGATTTCCTTATTCTTAGATGTCAATGTTGGTTTCGACATTGCTTTTTAGTTAGCGTGAAGATTGATATGATTTGGCGTTCAATATACTCCCATCTGTACAACGAAAAATTGAAAAAATGCATTCGAGTAGTAAACGATAAAGATACACCGATATGTCATAGACATTGAATGTGCATCGAGGTGCCACAATATGTTGTAAGTCTGTGCGTGATACTACAAGATCGTTCATAACAAACTAATTGTTCTCAAAAATGAATCTCTTGCGGTTCACCTCAGATGTTACTGCGGATCCCCAGGAGTCTACAGATCACGGGTTAGGAACCGGTGCTAAAGTTGTATTTGCAATTTTTGCTATGTGACCTTTGAACTTTAAATTCCTATTCGCCCTGATTTAACTCTAAGATCGCTAGCTTCATCAGATTCTTGTAACATAATCCCGCCAACATAACATGCAGTTGGTAATTTCATCACGCCAAAATGCCTAACTTTACAATTATTAACATTGAATTGATAGCCATAACCCACATTTCCGGCCTATTTAAATCATTCTGTACATGCTGGATATCAATTAGCATCCCTGGTTGTCCTGCCTATCTGCGTCATCAGCAAACCGTTGAACATTTGACAGCCACTTATATTCCAATTCTATATTTCCCAGTTTATGCGTTTCATGTGGTATTCTATTAAGTGCCTTAGCACATTTCTCGATTTTGCTTATCACTGTTCTCTCACCAATTTTTCGCCATCTTCGCTTTCATATTTGAATCTTGTACATGCAAAATAATTCAGTGAAGCAAATAAGCAGTGCACTGAATTTTTGAATAGATAGAAACATACAAATAAATGAACGCTATTTTCATAGCTCTGAATTAAGATTACAAGCTTTTGTAACTAAGAAGCATATATCAAAATTCGTTTCTCCAATTCCTTAGATCTTTTATACTAAATCCTGCTAATCTATTTTGATTCGTGTTCAGGCTATGTAATTAAAATGTTTATAGGCCATTTTAATAGGTTTTAAATCTCTAGTGGTCTACTGGTACGTAAGTCGAAGTAGTCGAAGAAACGTTAATCTGGCTATTCGTCTAAGTAACCAAATTTAGGATTTCAATAGTGAATATTTTAAAGTAATTGCTAAGACTGCTCTGTAAATTTTCTCGAGCCGAGCTCAAAAGTGGGAGAGATTTAAAAAAAAAAAAAATTTTAAGTTAACTACAAGGACACCTGGTCATAAGATGGAATATTTGGACAGATAAAGACTGTTCATTTAAAAAGTTTATATTTTTGAACACAGGCATTCATAAAAATATTAATTAAAAATTAATTAAAACCAAATATTGTAAAAATGTCATCCAATTACATTATCCATTTCATTTATTTTGAATAGTAATAATAATTCGCTAATGCTCTGCGTAGCACAATACGCAGAGCTGAGCATGCATATGTGTAAAGATTTTGGCAGATAAATTCTCACTGCATTCCATATGATCTATCCTTGTAAGTTGTTGATTTTTTGGTACTCAATATGGGAAACTGTTATTGTTTTAACGAAAATGGAAGATCCTATCGCCTTACACCATAAATACTCTTGGCAGCAATACTTGTTTTCCATACCAAGTGATCATCTCCAAAGTAGGCAATTTCCTGCATTTCCGTTGGCTTAAATGCCTAAGCAAGATATTATCACCAACAACTAACGGTAATTCGAGTAGTAGATACTTCAGTATTTTATTTATATTATTTGTAGAAGTATCATTACCCATCTCATATCTAATTTCATTGCATTTCTTCTTAATTTTTCTCAAAATCACTAGTCGCACATACTACGTTTTCAGAGATGTATTTGCCAGCAAAGGTTGGTCCATTGGTAGCGCCTCTGCTACTAATGACTCACGAAAAAAAGTTAAGCAAGTTTGAGTGTGGTTGGTAGTTGAAAAGGTGTCAAACGTTCGATGCTGTTGGCACACTCTCCCTCGATGAGTCTTTGGACTCCCTGAAGGTGTCACATAATAATATAACATTTGTATTGAACCGAATATTCTATTTCCAGATAAATTTTTTAGGAACTTTAAAATAATACTCAGCAAACCTACATCATTTTAGCTTTCAATTAAACGAACAAAATCAGTAGAGTGGATCGCTACTACCGAGTTTATACATATGCAGGCCACTGAACTTTTATAAAAAAAAATATGGTGTTGGACCTCCTTTAATCCGAATTACAGTACATATGCAGTTTGGCACAGATTACACAAGGTGTTGGATTGTGCCTACATTACAACATACCGGGTGTTTTATTAGACAGTCCTTTAACTAGCTCAGATTTGACGGATGAAGACTGTGCTCCCAGATCTAATTTTCTAACTTGTCACATACATTCTCAATAGTTTTGTGCTGTCCAGGGAAGATGGTGGAGGTCGCTATCATGCTAGTTGAATCACTACTAAACAATTCTTGCGCGATGGACAGTGGTAGCATTGTCGTCCATGAAACAACCGTCACCTACTGGATTAAAAGTCAGCATTGCAGGATGGACTTGATCGGCAACAATGTTCAGATATACCTTGGATGGCACCCGACATCCCAGCAATATCAGGAGACCTGTTCGTACCACATGCTCCACACCATGACCCACCTCCAGAACCTTGAGTTGTCTTTACAAAGCAAGCTGGGTTCATTGCTTCACGGAGCTCCCGTCCGACACTTTGCCTACCGTCGGTACAGAATAAGGTGAACAGTGACTCGTCGGACCACATGACTTTTTTCTGGTCTTTCAGTGTCCAGTCACGGTGTTCCTGTCATCACTGTTGACGAATTTTCCGGTTCTTCGCAGAAATCCGTGGTTTCCGTTAGCCAATATCACTCGTCTTCAATTCCCAGCACATAATTCGGTCGACTACTGCATATAGAAAGTTCTGTTTGTCCATAAAAGCCTTCTCAGAAGACGGCAATCTCATTCCTGACAGACTTAGGACCACAGTTATGCCTTTCAGGCAAGCAATGTGGGTTATTAATCCACTGATTAAACACCAGAGATATCTCTCCTTTTGAGAAACCGGTCATCTCTGCTGTTTTCGAAATCGTGGCTCCAGCCAGTTGTGCATCCATAAGCCCTTTATCGAAGTTCGAAAGATCCTTTGTTTTTTCCATTATGGTCACACTATTAAGAATTATTGACCAGCAGCATTCGTAAATAGTTGCCTAGAACACGTGACCAAATATTTTGCATATATGGTGCATAAGTGTTTTTTACGTTTGTAATGCAGTGGCTAGTATGCGCAAAATACATGAAACGACTCATATACGATTTCATAGAATGGTCTCTTGAAAACTGAACTGTGTTTATTCATTAAGTTTTCTTTCTCTCTCTCTCTCTCTCTCTCTTTCTGCAGTCAACAGTCCTCACACTGTAAAATCAATCAATATTTAAATCATCCAAATCTTAGGTGTTTCTTTTTATTTTATTTTAGAGTTTTCGCTAGAGTTTAGTGTGATCTTTAGTCGGTCTACAGACGCAAGTAGAAGAATACGGAAGACAACTGCTGCCATCTCGTGTTTCTAATGCGAGATTTAATCTGAATATCATGTGAATTCGTTGGTCGAGTTTTCTGAGTTGTTGAGTTAAAAATCCGAGTTTCTTCCTAGAGAGAAAAAAATATTATAACTTGCTCCACAGATCCTCTAGCTGGAAAGCTGATTGAAAAAAGCCCAGAAAAAAGTTCCCCTAGTCGATGCCTAAAATCTGACCTATAAGATCTTTCTTCTGCCAATCGCGTCATATACGTTATTACCGTGAGGTCATGCAAATAGACTCTTTAAACCATGTAAAGTAAATTAAACCTAACTTCAATTGCACATAGTGCATCTGCAGTAAAGCCCTCAGCTGCAGTAAAATATCTTGGAACTTTGGGAAAGAAGGGATAAAGATGATTAGCTTATCCCAATAAATCAAAGAAAAATGTCATGAATTGTCAGCTAACAAAAACCTCTATTTATTTCACTTCATAATGTAATTTGATATAAATTTAATTGGTAAAAAATTGAAGTAGATTATATAGAAATCATCAATAAATAATATCACACTATAAAGGAGAGAAAGAGAAGAGTGGAGAAGTGTAACACACTCTGATATATACACATCAAAAACTAAAAGCATTTTTCTCAGAATAATTTCAGATTAGAAAAGAAAGAAGAAGAATATAAACCCACTATAAGAAAAACAAATGTTAGGAGAACATATTATTAGTAAGTTAATTTTGCGTACATATAATTCTTCATTACATGAAGAGTCACCTGAAAACACATGCAACATTGTGGGCCTATGCTAGGTTGCAACTAGCAAACTAAGGCTAAAAAGCTAGTGCACCTCCTCAGAAACTCGGATTTTAACAACTGCCACCAAAAATGCAAGCCGACGGAGTGGACAAGATATATTCGCCCCACGGTATTTTCTTTTGGTGTATTCCTAAATAAACGATATAGTTATAAAATAATTATCTATAAAATTTAAAGGTGAACCTTTATGTGGTGTTTTTTATTTATTTATTTTTGAACCCACACTATTTCAGACAACAATATGTTATGTTAGGGTTAGGGACAGCAAGATGGCGACACTCGTCTGCTTCCCTTTACCAGATGCTGCTGTTGATAATTAGTGATAGTTTTGCGCCAGCTATCTCTGATAGTTTCAACGAACAGAGCTAAAACGTTCTATAAAGGTATATAAAACTTACATATAAATCTATATATCTGAACTAGCGTTTGAACTTAACAATTTAGATATAGAGTAGATATACAGTATATAACTGAATAGATTATATATACGGTATATATATAATCTATCTCTTTCCAGATTTACCGAAGCTTATATTTGCAGACAATTCGCTTATATACAGGTATCCTATTACTTTGAATATACAGCACATTTTTCTTAGCAAGCTGGAAAAAAAAAAAAAAAAAAAATTAGAAGTAAAACCGAACTCTCAAGGAGCCGAACATCATACTAAAAGAATATCGTAAAACTTGAAGAAATGAGCATGCAATAAAGAATTATCGCTGTCTTATAAACTTTATAAAGTTTAAATCTAGCCGTGAACACTCCTAACAGAAACACGCATCATTTAACCCAACTGGTTTCGATGTTTAGTATCACCGAAGTTTGTGTTGTTTGTGTCAATCAATGTAACAGCAAACAAAAAATCGGAGATTAATTTCTTTCAGCGTTCATTAGAAACGGCTATGCTGTATGACATGAAACCGTTTCCGGAAGTACGTCATCAATCTTCTATCCTGACAGCGCCAAATTGCTTGTTACAGTATTTTTACCGAAGTCAGTTAATGGTCTTCGAAAACGGAGCATTTGCGACTGCTTGCAGAATTATGCTCGTAAGTATATTCTACATCTGGTGTATTCCCGGAGGACTTTCTTTTATTTACGCTATTCTCGCCGCCTCTTTTCGTATTAGTGTTATTGTTACTTCATTGCATTATATGTTTCCACCTCCCCGCCCCTTTTTTTTTCTCCTTCCTGTACTCTTCCAAAGTCTCGTTCTCTCTCTCTCTATTGCTTCCTCTGCTTGCCAACCCCCCCCCCCCATACACACACCACATGGTAGATTGCCGAAAATGAGTATTTTTATTGCTTGCTTTTTTAGTTCTTTTGAATAGTCATTGGTGGAAAGATCAATGGAATTCAACTTGAAGATGCAGTGGACATTATGAAACAGTAATGCAAAACTAATTTTAATACAGCATCGAAACTGACAGCAATCGAAAGCAATCTTATCCTAGCTGGCAACGTGTTTGAAAAAACTGGTTCAGATATCGACAGGTGACCTGAGTCCTAAATACGCCCACAGAAGCTTAAAATATTAACTGAGAAGAGCCGACGTTCCTTCAGAAAGCTGATTTCTTCATTGCATTATATGTTTCCACCTCCCCGCCCCCCCCCCTTTTTTTTTCTTCCTGTACTCTTCCCAAAGTCTCGTTCTCTCTCCCTCTGTTGTTACAGTATTTTTACCGAAGTCAGTTAATGGTCTTCGAAAGCGGAGCATTTGTGACTGCTTACAGAATTAGTCTTACCGTCAAACATCAGAGAATCTTTTCTGGAGATGCCAGAAGCCACGAGGAATCCCATGTAAAATAGAGACCCCTGTGTTTCCTTGATACATCGATCCTATGGAACGATCTACCATGAATTTTTATGAAAGAACTGCAGCCCACAAACCTTTATTTATGGGTCAACGCACACACAGCCTATGTCGTGGTGTAATAGAAAAAAAAAAAAAAAATAGAGCGAATTGTTACGATACACGCTTTTCCAGTTCTGCCTGCAGAACTTTTTAACTTGAGTGTATTATCCAAAAATAAAGTTTTTTTTTGGGGGGGGGGGGGTAGAAGTGAAATAGTACAGGGATTATTTCTCACGGTATAGATGAGATCCACTGGCTGTTCTACAGTGATCTGGACAATTATATGCATCCTGCATTGTAGCAATTTTATGCTTTCTTTACACCACCCAATATGATAAAACTCCTTCACAAAGCAATAATTGTAAACACGTGATTTGAAGAGAACAATGCGACATCGGAACATTGCAGAGGCCAACCCGAAGGCCTTCTAGTCCTAAGCACTAAAAGATATTTTGGCACCCCTCTCCTAAGCAGAAAGTATGCATTTATTATTAATAACAAATAAATAACAATCATATTCAATACTTGATTTAAAATAACCTATTCTTTGATTTTTCTAATCGTGAAATCGTTGATAGGTAATCAAGAATTGTATTCACTGGATTCTCCTATTGGTGTGATGCTCTAAGCATAGGTTTAGCGTGCTTTTTGGGTAACCCGGCAGTACACCCATTAAAATGTCTGTGGGACTGGAATGAAGAATTAGAGGACAACAAAGACAGTTCTTTCATTAGTGGCACTTAATTCAAAGAAAGAATAACATTACAATAAAATACAATAAATATTTCAACAAATAAAACGTTGTACGTGCGACACGCGTATTGTATCACGCACAGTGATAACTTTATATAATTTTTAGAATTGTCGGTTAGTTTCCTAGTTTTTGTTACTTTCCATTGCTTACCAGTGTATCCCTGAAAAGGCTGACAGATATTAGTGAAACTAGTCGGATATTAAACAATTATTTACTTGACTAACATACCGAATTAAGTCTTTAATTTATGAAAGAATAGCATGTTAACTTCTGTCAAGAAAGTTCCACAGCTAGGTGTAGAACAAAAAAAAAAAAAAAAAAAAGACATCACTGAAAAAAAGAAAGATGATTGGCTGGAATCACAGCTATTAGACGCGTGTTTTCTGGTCGGTTTGTCTATTTGGGGGGTTGGGGAGATTAAAAATCCGAGTTTCCTGGAGAGAAAAACATTCACTTCCCTATGAGACGGGCTAACTCACTTTCAATTTAAAAACCTTTACAAAAAACTTCGCGTCCTATTGAAAGAAAGAAAACAAACTACATCACGAACCCTAAGAAACAGTCACAAAGGCCACAAAAGCACGGAAAGTGATGCTGATATATCGTGGAGCTTAAATTCCTATCTAGATTTTTTTTTTTTTTTAATTTTAAGCAGCGTGTTTTGGAAATATCAGTGATTTTATTTTGTTAACATTTATATATTATCGTCGCTGTTTGTTATTGCTTTTTTTTTTTTTTCTATGTTTTTAGGAGCGATTTATTTCGAAAATTCATCAACCACTTAACATTCATCCCACGCGGATTTATAGCTTCTTCCTGTACCTGCGAGTGAAACGTCTGTACTCTTTGATTCCAAGCGTAGGAAGCGATTATAAAATTCTCTAAGGAGTTGGAAACAGAAAGATCTGAGGGTAATACAAATTTTATAAAACATCTAATTTTACTTTAGTATTAAGTTTGTATTCTATGTTGTTTTTAAATGAAATTATTATTCGGGATCTACAAGAAGAAGAAAAAAACTTTAAAAGTATCAAATTTCACTTGTATGTCTTAAATGCCGATTTAAAAAAAAAAAAAATGCTAATTAGCATAAATTCAAAAGCGAATTTATGCCTCAACGTGATTACATTTTTATGGTCTTTATTCTTGGAATGGTTCTGGAATAACGTTAATCTAAAAATGCTAAATTGTATGAAAGATATTAATGTAAGTCATATGAGATAAATAACCTTCAGCCAAATCTTCTTTAAGGGATGTTAATTGTGGGGAAGTTCCTGAATAGAGGAACCATAAGTAACTGGAGTACATGATACTACCTTCTCATGTAACACTGAGATGAATTTGTTCAATCTGTTGCAGAATTAGAGTCACTACTTAAAGTGCCTATACATGAGGGAATGAGAGGGGGAGAGATAATTACAACTATGTAGCGTGACCAGTTCTAGTGATTTGTGTATAGCCTTGGACTGCACAGCTGTGTTAACATTAATAAATGCAGGAAATGCTAGTAAATGAATCATATTTTAGTGAATAAAGTTGTAAAAAAGTTGGCATTTTGAGACCAATTTTTACTTGAAATATTATAATAACATTTTCTCCATGTGACTGAGTTGACTTGACTATTGCGGTTCATAATAATATTTTGGCTGGTGGGCGTTAATTATTATTAACTGTGTAAAGTATAACACCAATATCGTAACTGGGATGTATGAACGGGGGGGCTCGCACCCGAGGACTAAATCACATTAATCCATACAAAAATAAAGTAAAAAAAAAATACTTTTTTTTTCTAATTTAATTTATTAATGTTTTTCAGTGCATTGGTTCTTTGAAGAAATGATCTCTAAATACAAATTAAAAACTAAGAGACAATCTTCATTTGGAAGGGGCGCATGATTAGTATTTTGCATCACAACCTCGTAAAGCATTACTAACCTATCCATCCATCTTCCTACAGGTCTCTTTTAGTACTTGATTGATATCGAAACGATTCAGCTCAGCAGAATGCACTTAATAATAGACTCCGTGTTTTCCCTACCACTATTAGCAACCTATTTAAAGCTGAGTCATCCTTCTATCCTCCCTTATAAATTGGGGATAAAATTGCACTCCGGTGAGTGAGTCTTGCAAAGCTGCCATCGATAAAGATAACAGTCTTATCACAGTAGTGTAGTGGAGGGGGAGGGGGAGGGGGGAAATGAAGGTTTAATCCTAAGAATTCTTGTAAAACAAACACATTTTAATTTTTACACTTTTAATTTTTACTAACATTCTTAACCTGCAGCTCTGCACGAGACTCTGTCTTTGGCCAGATTTGAGGGTTCCGAAATCTTAAAATTAAAGAAAATTTAAACCTAAAGAAAACATTAAAGCGTTTTGGTTAATCTTGATTTGTTCTCTTGATGAATGCAAAGGCGTGTGACATGCAGATATATCAATAGAAACGAATTTATTACGACATATGTGCAATATCTTTTTGACATATTCTTTCATTAAATTTTGAATCCATCCCTCTCTCCAAGGGATCACTGCTTGACCATTATTTCCCTTGCTTTATATAGCATCTTCATTATTCCATGATTAAGTAACTTAGCTTAGCAAAAACCTAATAATCCAGTGTTTAATTCGATCTGCATAGTCATGTGTCAAAAATGCGTGTAAGTTTTGTAGCAGCGGTCAATACGTTTTAGTAGTGATTATTCTAATGACAAAATTTCGTTAATTTGCGTTTACACGGAGCAAAATTATTAATCTATACCATTTCGAAATATTTTGTCTGTATTTGTCCTTACGAAGGGTCCAATTTAAATAACTAAAACCGAATTGGACCCTTTGTAAGAACAAATACAGGCAAAGCTCCCGAATGCTGAATGTAGATAATGATATGTGTACAGACAGATGATACAAAACGAATCTAATAAGTTCTTGCACACTTTGAAAAACTCAACCAAAAATATTAAAGTCGTTTTCAGGAAGGAACAGAAAATTATAATTGCGACTTAAGCTTGAAATCAGATATTTCTGTAGGTCGTTTGTCGTGCGGTTCTTTTAGAATGCCACAAGCATATTAGACTGGAGATAATTTGTCTTGCGATAAGTTATCTCAAATACTCTATCACGCGATCTGATAAGAACAAAGTTTGCAACTTTTCCAGCAGTTTTTCTTATCGCAAGTTGCACATCATTACAAGTTGGATTCGTTTGTCAATTTGCAAGTAAACCGCAGCCCCCATTCTTTCGTGTAAACCAAAAGGATGTATTTTGCAGCGACCGATATCTTCAACACTCCGTGTCTTTAGATAACGGCACTCGGCAGGTTCTCCGTCTGCATGAGATTAACCAATCATGATGGATCATTATTTTAAAAAAAAAAATGTTTAATTACTTGATCAGATCGATATAGAAGAGCTCTGAAATTTCGTAAAATGTATTTGTTCCTGCGCACACAAAATTTCTTCAGTCGGGTGCACAACTTGGAAAGCCATAAACAGATCAAGGACGACATCAGACACATTATAGCAACTGCATAAAACTCGATTAAAGAACGCTTCCTCCCCCCCCCCCCACCGCGACAAATGACAAAAACAAAAATGGCACGCACTGCACTAAAAAGTAATTAAAAGATGATGAATAATAAACCCTTACGGCACACTGGTGTTTTTCATTATCATTTTTTAAATTTAAAATCAGATTATGTTCGAGTCCGAGGTTTTTTAATGATATTTCTAATAAAAGAATATGAGGACTGGCTTGATTTTACATAACAAAAACTAAGAGGTTCGGTTCGTGATATATGGGAGGAAATAACCGAAGACAAAAGAATAAAGTGAAAAATAATGAGATCGGTTTTAGGATGTAAATGTGAATATTAATTACTAAATATTTTTGAAAATTAATCAGTGCTGATAGTAAACAGAAAGATGACAAATTATTCGCGTTCTCGTGACAGCAATTGCTTTTTTTTAAAATAATTAATAAATAAATTCTAAAATGGGATGTAATTACTTTTCTTTCATTTTGAAATCGAAGCAAGTTAGAGAATAATAACAATTATTATTATCTCAAACCTCCAGGGCGTCGAGGACTGATGGGTATATCATGATGGCAGGCATGCTTTATTTTCAGTCGGAAGGGCCAAACAAGAAAAAAAAAAAAACATCTATTAGTTACTATCTATAAGTATCTATAACTTTAAGCATCTATTCGCTTGTTAAATCTAAGCGTTCATCTGCCTCTTCGGCGCATATATAACAGAATCACAAAATTACTGGATAGATTTCACTAAAATTTATTGTCTAAAATCTGGTAACATTTGTCAGGGCCTATCGATATGATTTAAATCTAGAAGCTTTTAGTACCCCGATTTAGCACGAATAGTGCGAATTATATAATACCACCAGGTTTGGAAAGGTACAGACCATAACAAAATGAGCTTGTTTGTTGCTTTGATTATTGATATTATTTCAAATTTGAACAAACTTTAAGGATATAGCGGTAATTTAATATACAGGGCGTTTCAAAAAGAATGTCCCGATTTGAAAATTGTATAACTCTGCAACCACGAACCACAAATGAATGCGACTTTGAGCATTTGTAATTGTGGTGAGTGAAACTTTAGGCCTTACTTCATACTTGGTAATTTATTTTGTAACTGTACCACATTTTCATTATTAAATATAATTATTTGGAATCGGGTCATTCTTTTTGAAACACCCTATATATATATATATATATTATTATTATTATTACGTGACACCTTCAGGGTGTCCAAGGACTAATCGCGGGAGGACAATCTGCTCTACTTCGCTAAATACATCTCACCCTCTCCACTACTACTTAATTTTCCTACTACGGCACTACTATCATCAACGCCATCTACCGCTCATCATTACCAACAACAGTATTTTCTGTTCGTAAATTGCATGTGTTCTGAATGCCGATTTGTCAGTATGCGGGATGAAAAACCCGAGTTTCCGAAATTGTTCATGATGATTTTCAATATATATATATATATATATATATATATATATATATATATATATATATATAGAGAGAGAGAGAGAGAGAGAGAGAGAGAGAGAGAGAGAGAGAGAGAGAGAGAGAGAGAGAGAGAGAGAGAGAATTTACTCTTAAGGACTTTCTGAAAAAGCCAATGACGGCATACGTCATCATCTCTCTTTGCTCCAAGCACCGATTACTTCAACTAAAAATATCACACACAGCCAATGATTGAATTTCCAAGGTAATACATGTGAATTCTCGAAGGTTGTTTTAATGAGAAGGCATTTCATTAAACACAAGAGGATAATCATCGGGAAAGTTTATAACGCAATTTAGGGTAATTCAGATAATTACGTGCATTTAAATGAAAATTACTCCTTGCTAGTTCTCAACATCTAATAATAACTCTTCTACAGTCGAGGATTTTTCCGAAAATAACCATGTGATGTCTTGGAATAAATAAATTGAATAAATAAATATCAAGAAAATTTTATATATTTTATTAAAAACTTAATAAATTAAAATGTTTATTTTTAGATGTCCTTTTTAATGATATAACTTTTCTATTTATCAAACGGTAGCCACACCTATTCTAATTAAATATTACGTTTTTGGATAGTCAACCTATTCAAATATCATTTTGCTGGTGGGTTTCAATCGACCGTGAGATGCGGTGATTAATACCTTTGGAGGGTAATAGATGGCAATGCTGTAGCCAATGAAGTTCTAACTGAGGCTCGGCTACTGCTGTTACCCTCCTGCCATGATCAGAGCTTTAATAGCTCAATAACAACTTATCCCTACACTGTCCTCTACAGATAACGGGGAAGATGAAAAGCATTCTTGCTTCGCCCCTTTAAGCTAGTCCTTATAAGGACTATCATTTTGTTACACGAAATTTGTTAAGAGTTCTCTTAAATCGGCAGACAAAATTTCCATCTCTCCTCAATTCTTTCTGCTATTGTAGTGTTTTCCAAATTTTCATTATCCTCTTTTAAAGTTTTAGTGACTCCAGCGAACTCCTTCTCAAGAATAGGCAGTTATAAATATATTTTATTTAAACGTTAATAATTATAAAGATATTTATTTTTTAACTTTTATAATAAGTTACAAACATGTGAAACAGTTTTTAATTATTAAATACATGTTTAGTTATACGAATCCAATAACATACAGTAGAAGCAATTGTGAATTTTAAATTTTCAATAGTAATATTAATAGAAGTTAATGAGACGAATTATTGTTCTTTTAGGAAGAAGTTTGGTGAAATCCACTTCTATATTTGCTATTTTAGCTATAGATCGGGGGACTCCACGTCAAGACGATGTTTTTTTGAGGTTCTATAAGTGCAGAAAACCCATCGCTGAGTACCGTTACAATTTAAGATACGAATGATTCCGAAATTTAGCTGAGAGTTCCGACTGCTTGGTTTGGCCTATTTGAATTTCAACTGTTAACGCAAACAATTCGAATCACGAGGATGGAACGCGATCGTGCTGTCAACCAGATACGGCGCTAATGAAAGTCAGTCGATAGATACCAAGAGACACATCTGGTTTAAAACTTCCTTTAGATTTCTTAAGGAAAAAATTAATATAGAATAGATCCGCACTTATCTACAACAAAACGAGACAAAAAAAAGGAAAATAATAATAATAATCAAAATTTAAAGAAAAAAAAATGCCTCGTATCTCCTTAAGATCTTTGGCGTACCCTTGAGGATATGCGTAATTCCTACATAACCCCATAGTTTTCAAGAAAGGAGTGAGACATGATTGTCCTTCTTCACCACTCTGTATGTTTAGATTTATATAAAGATCCTTCCTTGCTTAAATGATGAAAGCAAATATAAAATATTCCAGATATACAGACAAATCGGCCTTCAGTACACACGCAATTGACATACAAAAAATACTAGTGGTGGTGGCAGGCGGTAGATGGCGGTGGAGTACGTAGATGGTGGAGAAGAGGTGTTGTGGGGGTGGATGCCCTCTCTCGATTAGTCTTTGGACTCCTTGGAGGTGTCACGAAATAATAATAATAATAATAATAAGGTTAGTAGGTTAGTCGCATGTTGAAAAATACCACGAAATTCTTACATTAAGTCGATAAGCATACGAAGTGCGTTATTGGAAAAAGTTAGAACCGCAAATAGTTATCTATCTCCTTTAAAAATAAAAAATAAAATAAAAAAAATGGTGGTTCACATCTTGCATGTGAACCAGGATTTTTTTTTTTTTTTAAGTGGAACATTTTCAAGATTTGTGTATTCTTAAACGACTTTGTTTTCTGGACTATTTCTATAAGAAAAGTCATGCAAATATTTCAACATTAGAAAACAAAATTGAAAAAAGAAAAAAAATTTTTTAAAAATTTTATTAATTTTCTATTCTATATTAATTGCTTAATAAAAGAAAGTGCTTACTGCATCAAGATATCACAGCTTTGCATATCTAAGAATAATAAATTTGGTCTCTCTTCCCACCAGCAAGTTAAATAAATCAAAGTTGTTTTGCTGTTACTGAGTTAAGATTTTCACGTATGGAAGATCAAGAATAAAGTGGAAATAGTTCCCTTCCAAAAATGGAAAGGGTCAATTAAATTAAATACCAATTTAGTTAAGTAGGTGATAAACGTATCTTTATATGAAATCAAAGAAAACTACTATAGTCCATAATAAAATATAAAAGGAAGAAAATGATATATTAAATTGATAATAAGAACAAATTATGAAGTCAAATATACAGATAAAGACAAACGCATGTACATGTACTTACGTGAACACTTCGAGGAACTAACGAAGAAAATAAAATTTAAATAAAGGAGAGAAAGAAAGACGTTAGATCTAATCAATAATAGGTGTAAAGATACTTGTGCTGGACTTGAATGCTTAGTAAGTTCTCTTATTGTAGAGCCATTATTTCGAAACACGTAGACTACAATAAATAACTTTATTAATTAATGCATTTGCAAATATTGCAAAGCTTCCGGCTTTTACTTCTCGCAAAATATCTTTAATGCGAAGAGAAGAACAATAATTAAAAAAAAAATGAATATCATTAGACGGTGAAAAGCGTGCGAGAACAATGGAATTCTTTTTTGACAGTCACGAGAATACGTATAGTCATGGTAGATGATCTGTGATAGCATACGTCAAAAGATTTGTTAATTGTGTTCGCAAGCTTTTCACTATCTAGTTGTATTCAAATTTCTATTATTGTTATGCTCACCATAATGATGACGTTTTTATAAATGTATCGATTAATAAAGTCATTTGCTATGGTATATCTGTTTCAAAATAATTAATTTCGATCCTTAGGCTTTCCCTAATTAATAACAACAGAGTTGGAATCCAAACTTGAAAATGATAAATTTACTATAATTCTGAAAAAATCCTTGCGCTTGTATTTACAAAGTTTGTCTGGTTTTTTGTAGGTGAAAAAAAAATCAGTATCCTCTCTGGTCAGCTAACTTTCACATAAATAAATGTATTTTTTTTTTCAGCCTATTAATTTTCCCTATCCGGGAGGATTGAGTCCACTTCTTCCATGGTGACCCACTCCATCTTGGGAGATTATATTTATTCGCTTGTATGAATGTGGAAGACAATCACAAACATCCCTGCCAAGGCGGGATTTGAACCCGCGGTCTCTTACCTGGAGAGCAGTTACGCTAATCACTCGGCCAACCAAGCCGACAAACAAATGTAATAAATGCATACAATTCCATTTTTCATTTAATTACATTTTCTTTAACTATATTATATTATATCCTAGAGCCTCCGTAACTCAGTCGGAATAGACGAAACCCTTTAGTCGGATAGACCTGGGTTCGATTCCCATTCATGATGTGATGAACCTTTATCTGGTCTCTTTCGACGAAGGTGAGTTAGCCAGTCTCGTATGGACGTGTTTTCATCCGAAAACATGGGTGTTTTGTCCCCTAGAACAGGCAAACAGGGCCCCGTGAATACACACGGGTTACAGTCAGACTTAAGATCTAGCCATAGGGTCTTAAGTCTTGAGCCCTATGGGGGGGGGAATTGAGATGGTGCTGTACCTCCCGGTAAAAGGGGCCCACGACCATTGTATCATCATACGAAATAAATAAATATTATATCCTAATGGCTGACAATAAATTAATATATTTGTATCTTACCTGAGAATATTTTTTGTTTTAAAATTGCGGCACTGCTTATTTTCCAATTCAGAACAAAACTCGGTTCCTCTATTCCAGTGTGCACAAAAGGTCTTCACATCGTCTTTAAACCTTTCCTTACCTGACGCAATTCATTCCCAAACAATGCGATCGTTTCCTTCCTCGTTTCTTATCGGTCTTTAAGATTTGTGTACTCTGTACAGTAAGTCAAGAAAAAGAAAAACTTGCACTTCAAGCGTAACACTTGCTTTTCCTTGTTATAATAATAGGAACGTTTCGTATCCACTGTGTGTTGCCTTTCGTTTGTTTTAAAGGCAATTTGATAAAATGTCTGAAGACAGAAAATGTTCGGGAAAAAAAAAGTAATAAGCAGAAAAATTGAATTACTTGAATTTTGAGTTGATTTAAGTTACATCTAATTTGCATTCACCGATTTATTCGATTTGTACTCTGTGTACAAATACGTGTACGTTGCTTAAGTGTAAAGAACGTTAGATTCAGTGAGCCTCCTTCTTGGAGCCTTCGTAGCTCTGTCGGAAACAGCAATGAGCTTCGGTTGAAAAACACTGGATTCGAATCTCGTCATCTAGGACGTAAAGAACCTTGGTAAGGTTTTTTTCAAATGAAAGTGAGTTTCCCCAAATTCATACAGAAGTAGCAGATTTTTTCTCCCGGAAACGTCAGTGGTATTTTCTTCTTCTTCTCTTCAAGGATTAGGCATTTGCCTGTTTCGGCTTCACTGATCTTTCCATCTTGCTGCTGGTCTTCCTTTCTCTCTCTCTCTCTTTCCCCTTTGGTTTATATCTATCAACCTCTTTTTCTATCTTTCCATCCTAAATAAATGTTCTTTCCATTTCTATTTCTCTCTATATTTGGACAAATTGAGAGGTAAAGTCCAGACTGAAAGAGATACCCTGGTCCTCCAGGTTGGGGGTTTTGTGTAAAACTGGTTACCTTACCAAGTAAAAAAAAATTAATAACTCAGACGCTGGAACTGGAAAATTCATCGGACCGAAACAAGGGAAAACGACCAAGAAAGAATAACAGTCAACGATTAGGAATCTCGGACATTTTAAAAGTAGCGACGTGGAACATGCGAAGCATAACAATGGAATTAGAATTAGTAAAACAACTAAAGCAATTAATATAGCCGTGATAACAGAAACAACAACAACAAAAAAAAAAAAAAATTAAAGGGAACTAAACATAGATGGTACTGGAGTGGACCAACATATCAGAGCTTCTAATGGAGTGGCCATTTTAATCGCTACTATATGGAAAAATAGAATACGAAAGTACGATTTTGTAAATGATCGAATTATAACAGTTAAACTAAAAACAAGCAGAAGTTACTTAACTATCATAGGAGTATATGCTCCCGAAGAAGGTGGAAAAAATGACTCTGAACAGGTTTTATGAGGAACTACAAAAGCAGTTAAATAAATGTAATAAAACTGACTGTATATTAATAGCAGGAAAACTTAATACTAGAATTGGAAATAATCCAATCCCAAATGTCTTAGGAAAATATGAAAAAATTTGCATGAAAAACAATGGTCAGGAACTATTAGTCTTCTGTACTTTCAATAATTTTAAAATAACCAATACTTTTTTCAAAAAAAAAAAAAAAATAATAATATAAATAAATATTCTTGGAATGGCAGAAGAACAAAATCTAGAATTGACTATATCATTACTAATCAGAAATTAGCTCAACTTGTGAGAGATGTACATGTTTACTGAGGAAGTCAAATTTTTTCAGATCATTGTTTAGGAATCTATAAAATAGAAATACTAACAAAATGGAGAAAGGAAGTAAATAAGAAAAAACAAGAAACAGAACAAGTATACAAAGTATATCTATTAATTAAAATAAAAAAGCTAGTTTTCTGGCAATTGAATAGATATTAAATGGATAAGAATCCTATATTGTTATATAGCCAGTATAGCCAGTAAGTGAAACTCAAGATCGATAACTACGATCTATGAGTTTCAATGCCGAAAAACTATCGGCGAAGGCAATTCGAAGCAAAGGTGGAGCAAGATCCCTCACTATTCTTGATATTCTCTCATAATGTAAAACACAGCTCCTAGGAGATGTAATACTGTCATTACATTATGAGGAGAGGTCACTACCCAGACCGGTTTCAACCTTTTTTGAGGTCTCATCAGTGAGTAGGTAGACCTGGAAAATATCAAAGCTTAGTGAAAAGAACTTACATACCTTCGCTATACGAATGCCATAAAGGTGTGCTTGTATTTTGTAATTAAAATAAAAAGCCAAAAGGCTAGTTTTCTGGCAATTGAATAGATATTAAATTAATTTGAATAGGATTCTTATCCATTTAATATCTATTCAATTGCCACCTTTGATTCGAATTGCCTTCGCCGATAGTTTTTCTGCATTGAAACTCATAGATCGTAGTTATCGATCTTGAGTTTCACTTACTGGCTATATGACAATATAGGATTCTTATCCATTTAATAATATATAAAGTATATCTATTATAAGAAGAAAGCATTAAAATGCTGTATCAATCACGATTAACAAATTACCTAAAAGAAGCCCAAATCGGTGAAGATATAGAAGAAAAATGGAAAACTTTAATAAAGATAATCCATAAAGCAGCCTCTGAAATACTTTGAAAAAAATATATATTAAAAAGAAAAACATTAAAAATTTGGGCCACAGATATAGAAAATGCAATAAAAGAAAAGCAGATGGCATGCAAGTCACTCCTTTAAAAGCATACAAAGGAAACAAAAAAAAATAGCTAAAACCATAGTACAGAAAGCTCACCAAGACGCTTGGGATAGATTTACTAATAAAATAGAAGGCATACATGGAAGACAAGACATAGTCTACAAAATATTAAGGAAATTAGACAACGAAGAAAGAGACAGCACAAATCAACATAATACAATATAAACAATGGATAGAACATAAGAATTTATGGTATGACCCAAATTTAATAACAGAAAATAATAATGACGAAATCAGCACTGAAATAGAACCAATAAAATTGGAAGAACTAAAAGAAGCAATAAGAGTATCAAAAAATAGAAAAATCAACCGAATTAGATGACATAAACTTGGAATATCATACAGAGCTTTTGGTGGAGAATATTTACATCACAGATTCTTAAAATGAATAAATAACTGTTGGAGGAAACGTGAGGTTCTATCAGATTGGTCAAAAGCTAAGGTTATATCTATATTTAAGAAAGGGGATAGAGATAATTGTGAAAATTACAGAGGAATAAGTTTATTAAATACAGGTTACAGAATTTACAGTAAAATTCTGAATAAAAGACTTAGAAATATTGCAAAGAATCCTACTCTCAGAAGAACAAAATGGTTTCAGATACGTAAGATCATGTATGGACAATATTTATGTGCTAAAACTAATTATTGAAAAAAGACGAGAATTTAATTTAGAGACTCATTTGGCTTTTATAGATTATGAGAAAGCTTTTGATAAATTACACAGATAATAAGTATGGAATTTAATGAAAAAAACAAGGATATCCACTACATTTGGTACAAGCTATACAAAGTTTGCCTAAAGTTACAAAAATAAAGTCACAGTTAGGTAATAAATTAACAGAAGAGATTGAAATAAATCAGGGTTTCAGACAGGGATGTAGCTTATCTCCAACTCCAGTTTTCTATCCCACAAAACAGACAAACGGGCCTAAGAATAAGCGCAAAATGGCAGACTAGTCAGAGCATTAATTAGATTTGTATGTTAAAATCCTCGGTTGTAACTGGCCCAACACGTTAAGGAGAAGATGATATCTTTTTGCCAATTAAAAAGGTACCTTCGAAACATAGTCGCGAGGTGACGCAACAATCCTCCTAGCATATGGGAATTCTTTATTACAGCTTGAATTTAAGTTATCCGTCTCATGCGGTGGTAGTCAGATTTTACCACTTTGGAAAAGCCATACAGTTTTTCTTGAGTAGGGTTTTTTGTGCCGACTTGTTTTTATCCCGTAAAGTAGAAAGAAAATAAGAAAATGATTTACTTATTTTCTTTAATTTCTAAGCTACTTAGCTCAACATAAAGTACGAAAAAAAAATTTTTTTTTCCAAATGCATTTTTACTCACAGAGAAGAAACTTGTCTAAAAAAAGAACTTTATCTTGAGAAGAAAAAAAAAAAAAAAAGGAGACTTCAACCACTTCATCTTGTCACGAGTAACTATACAATTACTATTATCCAAATGACCAGCTGCATCAAGACTGCCAAACGTGTTTTTTAAGTGCTTTTCTATTGCCCTAAATGAGAACATAAGAACAATACTATCCGGCTTCCAATTTATTTGTATTGTCAAAAATTGGACTTCGTGTAATCCTCGAAATGTTTATAATCGGAAAAAAAAAGTACAAGAATGAATTATTTAAAAGAATTTTGACAAAACGTACTAAAATGTCAAGTCGGTATTTGGTTACAGTTCACGTAACGATTGATACATGGCTTTTAAATTATGAAAAACTGAAGTTTCTGTAAGAAAAGCTCCCCCCCCCCCCCTCCCCGTGAGATCGGCTAACTCATCTTTAATTGAAAAGACCAAATTCCAGCGAGGAAGAGTTTTAGTTTTGGGAAGAGACAGAAGTCCGAGAAAGCCAAATCTGGGGAATAGGGTGGATGTTCCAACAATTCATAGTGCAGATCCCTTAATTTTCCCATTGCCAAAACACCCTTGTGGGCAGATGCACTGTCCTGATGAAAGATGATTTTTTTCTTCTACAAACCGGGTCTTTTCTCATGATTTTTTTTTTCGTCTAGTCTGGTTAAAAGATCGGAATAATATTCCCCGGTTATTGTTTTATCATTTAAGATAATTAATAAACAAAATGATCCCAAAACACCGATGCCATGACCTTTCCTGCTGTCTTCTTTGGCGCTGAACAACCGGCTTCTAGCCACTCTTTTTTGACTGCTGTTTCGATTCTGGAGTGTACTGGTGAATCCAAGTCTCGTCGACTGACTGATTTTCTCTTTCAATCGTTTCCGATCGTAAGTGACTTTGTAGGCTTTACCTGCAAAGTATTCCTGGTGAGATTTTTTTACAGGGTAGTTCACAACCGCTTTCCCCAATCCCCCAATTTTATCCGGGCTCGGGACCGGCATATGAATGGGACGTATGCCGGTCCCGAGTTTTTTCACCCAAGTTTCCGGGCGAAAAAACTCCCTACCTACGTATGAGACCGGTTAACTCACCTTTAGTCCAAAGAGATCAGACAAAGGT
Organism: Typopeltis vanoorti; assembly: GCF_054136105.1. Classification (NCBI taxonomy): domain Eukaryota; kingdom Metazoa; phylum Arthropoda; class Arachnida; order Uropygi; family Thelyphonidae; genus Typopeltis; species Typopeltis vanoorti. Next base: position 162,113,329 of record NC_143550.1, read on the forward strand.
TCCTCACATCACTGACGGGAATCGACCCCAGGTCTTTCCGACCAGCTTTGTCTATACTGAGTGAGCTACGGAGGCTCAAGTCTCATCCATAGTAATAAATCGACGCACAAAATCAGTTTTATTCTTGTTAAAAGAACTGTTCAGAGATTTTCATGCGAGTGCGTTTTTGATTTGCTGTGAGCAAGCGCGGCACCCATCTTGCGCAAAGCTTTTTCATTTGTAATTCTTCATACAAAATATAGTCTCAGCAATTTCACGCACTTTGACTCGCCGCTCATCCAATTCCATGTCGTGCACTTGATCAATGATTTCTGGTGTTGTTACACTTTTTGGACGTCCTTCACGTGGATCATCTTCAAGGCTGGTACGGCCACGTTTAAACTGGGCAGCCCATTTCTTAATTGTCGAAAACGAAGGAGAAGAGTGCCCATAAACTTTTATGAACTTCGAATGTTACAAAGAATTTTATAACGATACTCAATTTTATCCATTCAAGGGATACAATCTACACTTTTGCTTCAGACAGATGTATAAAACAAACTACTTGACAGAATGACTTGCAATTTCATATGGATGCTTATGACAGATGTACCAACTTAGAAAAAAAAAATCTTGCGGATAGTGTTGCCATCAATGGTCGAGGCCGAGAACTTTTCAGATCATCCACGTATGTCACCATACAGCGATGACATCGTTTAAAACAATCGGGATACTGTGTTGCAAATATAAATGTTGATATATCTAGTGCCATTCTACTAAACTACTATCATCATATAGCTGCTACTCGAAATAGAAACATGAAAATGATGAACAAGATACATTAGACACAACTCATCTATATCGAAGATATCATCCAACATGAATGATGGATGATATCTTCCATTTTAATTCGGTTTTCAGAAGAGCAAAATAGTTTCATTAATCACAGCATCATCTTTAAAAAACTGGAAATAACTCTGTTATTCCTCTCAAGTAATATATCGGACTATTTTTGAATTTTTATTTTTTTTATTTCTGTTCATTTTTGGTATCCCTTTAAAATAATTTCCTTAGGTAGTCATCGTGGACTCTTGAAGCGAGTCATTGATTTGAAAGAAGTAAAAGTGAACTGAGAATGGTCTAGAATGACGCATTTTCATAAAAGCAATCTATCTTATTATGTCTATAAATTATGGAATACTCGATAAATTAATTATAGCTGATCAAGGAATACAACTCTTCTTTTGTCAAAGGAGATTGCAATATTATACGATTTCCATTAACGTTGATGTAACTCATTCATAAAGTAAATGTACATTTATTCTTCATCGGTGTAGACAAACTACAAATCACTTCTTAGTGGATCTTCTTTTACTGCATGCTTTGTCAAAACAATGTAAAATTTTCTTTTTTTTTTCTGCTACATGGATATTTGTTAGAAGAATTGTGGCCTTTTGCGAAGCTCGATTCCTATCTAAGTCGTAGATAAGAATTCAGTTTAGCAGAATTCATTAATTTATGATATCATTAATTCTGCGATTAATTAATTAATTTATTGAATTCTAAGACTTACTTGCAATAACGAAATGGCATTTGGTGTATTAATAGTTTCATTTTCGTGGTAACATTAACTATGATAATTAATGTTCTTTATTCATATCTTTCACATTCTGTTGCGCAAAAGAATCTGCCAATAAAGAAACAGTTTATTAAATGAAACGAAGTTTCTCTGACGTGTATTCCCGCATGCCACTTTAATACAGTCAATGTCTGAAGCGTAACACTCTTTTTTAATTTTATTCGCTGAATGTACGTACAACAATATGAGAGTTAAACACACAGTTAGAAACTGTCACTAGAGGCGCTCGCAATCGACTTGTTTATTGTAAGTACGAGTATAATTAAACATGTTTAATTAGTAGTTTCGATCGCCAAGAAATAGCAAACTTCCAAATAGTTCGATGTCCATAACATCAGATCTAAATATAAATTATATAAAAATTAAAAGTAAATTATATCTGCTTATCTCACCACAGAATGGTAAATGAATGAATAAATGATTTCAGGATTTCGTTAGTTTTATCATTTCTAATGTTTAAATAAATGCATAAAACTGTAATCGTACTTAAATGTGGGCTGTTGATCGCGATATCTTCATAAATGAATAATTCGCAAATGGTACGAAATTATATTATTGACTCTCTACAAGACAGAGTCCATCGCCTTCTCTAATAAGTGGTAAAGCAGGAGAAAGCTCGTATTAATTAATGGGTTTGTCTGCTTGTGAAGAAATATCTAGAAGCTAGGTATATCCCCCCCCCACACACACACACACCTGTCGTTATCGACTATGCCCTTTGGTTGGAAAGACCTAGGTTCAAATCCCGTCTAGGATACAAAGAACCTTTAGTTGGACTTTTCAAGTTAGCCGGTCTCAAATTTCAGGGTTTTTCTCTAGAAACTAGATTTTTTTTCAACAACAAGTACACGCAGTTTACAGACAATGTAGATAAAATTAACTGCCCTATCAAAAACGTAATCAGGTTTCAAAGGCATTAAGTTATTTGGCCCTGACATTAAGCTTTACACTTCTGCAACTTAGAATTTGCACGCCTTTATTAAAAAGAAGAAGAAGAAAAGAAAAACAGGATCTTAAAGTCGCATTCTGCCAAATTATTTAACTGAATTAAAGGACCAATCACACGCCAATGTGATCGGCTTTTTAACCGACTTTTTTTTTTTTTTTACATATTTATTGTTTACTCAGTTTTGTGCTAAAGTGTTAATTAACACGAAAAAATGCAGTTCAACAGTGTAGTCTCTTTTCATCAAAGCGACCGGTGAAGTACTGAAGAACAAATGTTTACATTATTTTCTACTTATGCGGAATGATTCAATATTTAATGTAATATTAAATGTCGATTAGAAAACCCTTGGTGACCGTGGTTAAGCATACCTGCTTTCAAACCAACAGGCTATGGATTCTAATACTGCCTTGGTCATGGTTGCTTGTGAATGTCTTTATGTTGTAGATGGATTTCAACGCTCGGCGTGAGACCTCTGACCTGCTTGTTAAAGGCTTGAAATGGCTTCAAAGTTCCATGTTTAATCTCTAGAAAGATTATTTAACTCTGAGACCACCTACGGTAAGTACTATAGGTTTTCGACTTTTGGTGGGTGTAGACTTTAAAAAGAATAAAAATAGCCTTGATATTTCTTTTTTTTTTTCTTTGGTATTAGTTACATAAAATCATATCCATGAACATTATGAAATAAAAATTAAGATCCCGGAGAGAGCTAACTCGATTCCGATCGGATCGAGGTTGTGATTTTTTAAAAAACTTCGATCCTATATATGTGTGTGGGCGCGTACGTTCATGCAATATCACACTTCTGCAACTTAGAATTTGCACGCCTTTATTATTATCGTTTGAAAGTACAATACGAGACTAGTTCTTGTTAGCTAAAAGCTGTCTAAAAAGCCAAACCTATAAAAATAAAAATTATTGGCGAAGTTCTGTGATTAACAGTTAATTCATCTTCTTTCAGTTTGAGGTGACATTTCGCAAATCAAGAAATTGATCAAGTTGGGGAGACCAAAACAGGACATTTAAAGATTTTAAAGCTAAATTTCCAAAAACCCTCTAAAATTCTTTAAAAATAAATAAAATAAAATTCTAGTAATATTATTTTTTGAGTGCCATAAAATTGTCTTCACTTCCTGAATGAAATCCTCAGCATACCATGAATATCAAGAAACTCGGCAAATAAAAACTTTTGGTGGGGATCGGAGACACCTACAAAAAGTAGCCTAATACAATGTGAAGACTGATGTGCAATATGAAGTTTTTTATTCTAACGAAATTCGGATTCGACGGTCATTGAGGTAAGGTATAAAAATTAAATTAAGTTATTGAAAATATTTTTCTTTTGGCAGAAAAAAATACTCCTGCGAGTTAAATAAAAGTTTTCAAGTTATACTTAAACATTAGAATTTTGAATCCAATTTTCTTGCTAGTTCTTGAAACTTTTAAAATGCACCCTTGCAGCATCTTAAGATGCTTCAGCATAAAGAACAAAATATCGTTTCTGCTCGAAGATTCGTGTAACTCTCAAGAGAGGAACGTGAAAAATGAATTTACCATAAAAAACTTGAAGTGACTGAGCTGGCAAACAACTTGAGAGCATCATCATCATTTTCTTAAAGCGCATTAACGCGACAAAGAAAAATTTTGAAAGAAGTGCGCATTGATCACCGGCTTCTTAGACACAGGGGATTATTTTAATGTGACTGATTTTTTTTAATTCGTACCAGTGACATAATAATTAAGTAGTTGAATTGTTACTTCAATGTCATGATAAGCATTTAACTCCTGGAGTTAAATTCTCCTAAAGAATTAACTTCAAAGAATGATGAAGATTTTTCAAGACATGAACTTGAGAACTAGAAAATGAACTTGTTTCAAATTTTCAGGAGTGGTTATTCCTCACATCCTGTTTGAAGAACCACTCTGAACAAAATTGAGTCATTGAATCACAATTCATAATTGCGTAAAATTTCCTCTCATTTGCACTGTTTTATTTGTCTTCAAGAGGCTGTATGATCAATTTCCAAGTGGAAATTAATAAAAGACATAAATAATAACAAATAAAACTATTTGTGGCTATTATTATCAAATCAAATATTCAGTTTGCGAGCCAACATTTTCATCGAATGACTAACAAAATTAGAATGGAAAGAAACATTACATTGTTTTGCTGATCATATTTCGCAATAAACAATAACCTAAAATGAATTTCTTTTATTTAAATCTGTTAACAAATTATCTTCTTCATCTTTTAACTCTACTATATAGAAGCGAAACAGTGATCATAAAAAGGAAAGATGAAAAGAATTCGAACAGCAGAAATAAAATTCCTCAGAAAACCAGCTGAATATACCAAGTGGGACCATAAAACAAATGAAGAAATTTTACAACCCCTTAATATAAAACCAATTAATTACTACATAAGACAGTATAAACAAAAATGGATAGAACATTTAAATCGAATGGACAACAGCAGACTACCGAAAATATTATACCAATATAAAATAAGTGGAAAAAGAAGAATTGGAAGACCAAGAAAAAGATGGCATGAGAGCGGAACAGGCCACCTGGCCCAAAATCCATGTTAGGAAGATCTTTAATAATTTGTTTTATTTCATTTTTGAAATCATCAGAACTTTTCTAATATAAAATACTGTAATTATAAGTATTAGTATTTGGAATGTTAACAACACAGGTCATCAGCGCCCTCTAATAAAAAAAATTTTTTTTCACTATTTAAATTATTGAAAAGTAACACTGCGAAGTACTATTCTGTACAAGTCTTCAAACTATACTTATTAAAATTAAAAATTAATACTTTTTAATAGGTTGTGCAAATTCTTCCAGGAGCGCAAATTAGAAGGTTTTTAAACACCAGTGCTGAAAATCCCCGATGATATTGTGTGATTTCAATATAAAAATCTTGGCACTGTTTTAACTAGCCTTTGAAATATTTATGACAAATTTTAAATTATGAAAAGATGAATATATCCCATTAACTAATATTTCTACATGGAGTATTCAAGAAACAGCTTTAAAACTGACAGTAGCAGAAAAAGGGAAATATCCAAGCAATCTTGATCTGAATAAATATCAGTGTTTTATGCTCCAGGAGATAAATGTTCTATTTAACTACTGAATAACTCGAACGCTGCAGTTCAATGATATTTATAAAATTAATCTTAGACAATAAAAATAGATTGACAGCCATACTTTCCATTTGCCTGCTTTGCATTATTGTTCGAATGCGAGACGAATGAGAATGTTATTTCTGCTTTGTGAATGAAAATTAACCGTCAAGAAAGTCAACGATGGAAAATTCCTTTCCTAATTAGGAAATTAAGAGATGTCACTGGACATTAGGACATTTCCTAATGTCCAGTGACATCTCTACTATACTATGCTTTCTAATAATTAAACATTATTTGTATCTTGGAGCATTTATGCACTGTGTAAAGTTCAATAATTATGTTATAAAGTTAACTATCTATGAGGGTGGTCTGAAACATTCTCGACCTAACAATGAAAAAACGAACTTATAATTTCATAATTATTTTTATTTTTCAACATAATCTCTCTTAAGACTAATACATTTATTCCAGCGATGCTCCAGCGCCATTAAGAAAAACGCTGACCAGCGAGGAAGAGTTTTAGTTTTGGGAAGAGGTAGAACTCAGAGGGAGACAAATCTGGGGAATAATAGGGTGGATGTTCCAACAATTCATAGTGCAGATCCCTTAATTTTTCCATTGCCAAAACCTTGTAGGCAGGTGCATTCTCCTGATGAAAGATGATTTGTTCTTCTGCAAACCGGGTATTTTTTCACGAATTTTTTCATCTAGTCTAGTTAAAAGATCGGAATAATATTCCACGGTTATTGTTTTATCCTTTTCAATATAATTATTAAACAAATTTAGCATTCCAAAAGACCGATGCCATGATCTTTCCTGCTGATGGAACCGACTTTGCCTTCTTTGGCGCTGAATAACCGGCTTCTGTCCACTGTTTTGACTGCTGTTTGGATTCTGGTGGGTAATGGTGAATTCAAGTCTCATCCATAGTAATAAATCGATGCACAAAATCAGTTTTATTCTTGTTAAAACGCTCCAAGTACTGTTCAGAGATTTTCATGTGAGTGCGTTTTTGATCTGCTGTGAGCAAGAGCGGCAAGATGGTTGCCGCTCTTGCTCACAAATGCGCAAAACTTTTTCATTTGCAATTCTTCATGCAAAACAAATCCTACAAGTTCCTTTGAAATGCCTATAGTCTCAGCAAGATTGCTTGGGTATTTCCCATTTTCTGCTACTGTCAGTTTTAAAGCTGTTTCTTAAATACTCCTTTATCCGATGTAATAACTGCATTGTTAACCACTTTAACATGTTACCATCTTGACTACCTTAGTAATGTAGTCTCTAAACTTAAGCTTCCTATCATCTCTAGATCTCTAGCTTGGTTAACATTTGAAAAAAGTTCCTATTAATATACTGCTCAGTCTACAATGTCTTCGATGCAGAACCTTACCGTTGTATACGTGCAACAGGATCGCTTTTCATTCTTAGTAAAAACTTCGAATCTTAGAGAATCTTATAGAAAGTTTTGGTGATGCTATTAATCTTTAATCCAAGATTTAAGATTAATCTTAAATTTGCCTACTAAATTCAAGCTCCGAAATGTCACTACTCGGTCAGAAATTTAAGTATTTGTATTAATCTTAAGATTATATTAATTGATGGATGTTACTGACTCTTTCTCTCTCCCGTTCAAACTGCAGTTGATTTCAATCGACAAAATTCTTTCAGGAATAAACAACCATTAACATCAGCGACAAATTCACAGGTAGGGGAAAAGAGAAAGAGAGAGATAGCAAATTAATATTGTAAAATTTCAACAAACAGCAAAAACGAAACCGGTCTATATATATATATATATATATATATATATATATTTAATTATAATATACTTTGAAATAAGAAAAGCTGAAGTAAATCATATACTATCCAATCAAAATATCATGACCACCAGGATAACAGTTTGCGGGTCCTCCCTCATACAGTTCATGCCACCTGCAACGGCGTAGCATGGATTCTAAGACCTTTGAACATTGTAGGAGGCATGCTGTACCACCTCGTCAAGATTGTTACCCGTAGATCCTAAAATAATTTTCCTGGTGGTGGATTTAAACGGCGGAGATCTCTTGATGCATGTAATCCAAGATGTGTTCGTTGGGATTCAAATCTGGAATTTGGAAGCCTAATAAAAACTGGAAGTCAAAATCGTGTTCGGCGAACTACTCGAAAGATACCAGCAACTACACTGCCCTCCTAGAACTCACTTGTGACACCTGGGAATACGGCCACTCTGACGGGGGTGTATGATCAACCACAACGGATAAGTACTTCTTTTTTTTTTGCATTTATAATACTGTCTACGAATATCGGAGTTCTAAGAAATTCCCAGGAAAACATTCACCATACCACAATGCTAACGCCTCCTACCTGTTTCTGCTGGACCATATCATCTGAGTGATTACTCTCCGCAGGTTTCTGCCTGATCCTTCATTTGTCATCCACACACTCGGCATACCTGGAAACGAAATTCATTCGAAAAGACAACTTTTTTTTTCCAGTCTTCAATGGTCCTCTCTCAGATGCAGACGTAGTCGTCGATTATTAGAAGTAAGCATGAGTGAACAATTCTTCGTATATTAGCTTACAACAAGATGGAATAAGTTCACCATGGGCATCGAAGAGGTGTGGATTCCCTGCATCCTTCACTCTTGGAACACCTTAACTGTAACACTCAGCGAACAACGTCTGTATATTAACAAGACTTGCGGCACTACAATAGCAGAGGGCTTCTAAAAGGTAACAGTTTTGCGCTGACAAAACCCACTTCCTTACTCAGCAATAGTGGGAATGAAACTGAGCTATTCAAAAACATATTTTGATAATTTAATTATAATATTATGATATGAAACATTTAAAGATATGATATGTTTTTTCATTTTTATTTTTTATTTTATTTTTCCGAAATTTTAGAAATATTTTAAATTCATTACAATTTTATGTGGACATTATGTTACATTATTAGTTTCAAAGAAAATAAAATTTCTGTTGAAAAATTAATATGCATGAAGTCATTCCTGACTTAAAATGAAATGTTCTGAAAACAACCAAAGGGGAAAAAATCATCAGTATTTCTAGACCCCCCCACACACAACACACACGCATCTTTCTCAATTGTTTTCCCTGATTTAACACTGGAAAAAAATTATATATATAAAATTTTTCTCCTGTGTTTAGAGTTACGTTCATGTACAATTCTTCTCCCAAAACTAATATATATATATATATATATATATATATATATAATCTCGCAAGAAAGACATCGCAGCTGAACAATACACAATGTGTGGACATCTCACATTATGCTGATAGGATCAACTCTTCCTTTCAAAGCCACTTATCTGTGACTGACTACTGCCTACACGTAATGGAAAAATGAAGACGACGAATTCTATATAATACTCTGATAATAATACATAAATATCAATGGATCATTTTACCTAAAATGGAAAACTTCGCTTAGCTAAGAATAATGACTGCAAAAACCAACTTACCGCCCTTCTTAGACGTGGCTGAACCGAACCTTCCTGACTCTGCTGAAACCAAAAGTAATTCTTATAATCTGGAATTACATAAATACTGGATATACAGTTCAAATTCGATATTTAATAAAATGTGTTAACAATGAATTATTGTAACTAATAATAAATTCCCAAAATAAACTATGCTTTAATTTTTTTTTACTTTGTTTTGTTTTTAATTTTGTTTCGTAAATAAAACACTGAAACACATAAGCTTCGCAGGGAATAGTTCATGTTAGTCTTAATGCTTCACAAATTTTCTGTGTTAATGATAAATAAAAATATGAACATAAATAATCAGATGTTGTCCTAGTTGGTTGACTAGTTAGCGTATCGGCTCTCAAGCCAACAGGCTGTACATTCGAAATATAAACTTCAATACAAGCTGTACAGCATCCTTATGTCACGTGACTTCACTGTAGGTAGGTGGCCTCGTAAGAGGTGTGTAGTTTACCTGATTCATCCGTGTTACAGCACCAAATAAAATATAAACGTATTTACAAGTTCAAAATGAATATAACTGTTAAAAGGGTTAGATAGTTAATGGCGTTCCCAGGATGTAAAGCACCGAAGATGTTCTACATCGTGGTCATATAAGTAATGTTTTACTTAGAAAGAAGGCTACATAACACGCTGCTCCATGACTAAAAGTGACTCGAGCACTCCCAGTTTGTGCACTTTTGTTTTCGTCTTTCAAGCTATAATTTTATTGTCCTCTGTTTTAATATTCCCTTCCTTCTTTACGGTCATATTTTCAATGCAAGAAAGAGAATCATTAATCAGTTCCATCCATTAACTCTTGACACGCATTTAATTAATTTTACCGCCCTTTATATTACACCTTTTGACCCATATCTAAAGTGACCCGAAAAACATTTATATTCTAGAGGTCATCGGCCAATAACGTCAAAGCAAAACAAACTGGGCAGAAATATCCATGTATGGAAATATAATTCAAAAAATTATATTTAAAAAAAAAAAAGGCTGATTTAATTTTATTAAAACGTAGATTCACTTATATTCAGAGCTCTTGAAAACAATCATTATTATTATTACTATTTTACTTCAAGAATAAAATAGGTAATAATAAGAATCAATATTACGATAATTAGCATAATAATAATAATAATAATAATAAATACGCTTCTTAAACAAATTTAAATTTATTAATTAAAGAATAATAAAAGATAAATACATGATGATATAAAAGTTAAGTGAATATAATAACAAACCTTTAATAAGACCGTCGTACCCCATACCATCCGAGATATCATATACAACACTGTAGGCAAGAGCGAGGAAGTCCGCTGAGTTCTGTCCCGAGGACGTTTATACATTTTGTTGACAATATACATGATGGACTTGACTGCACTAGATCCAGTAAACAATCAGTGGACACAAAGAAAAATTTATGTGCAGCTTGCTTACAAGCAACGCAATATCACGTGCTAAGAGCGCCACTGTGTTTTTCTCTTGCTGCAGGTTCCAACGCAATGCAGGAAAACGTTACCAGCAGAACAATACAGAGAAGAAACATTTAAATGGATAATTGGTATTGGATCCAAGACTTTTTCTTCATTCTCCTTGTTAAGTATCCTTGGTTTTAATCCCAAAAAAGACATAATTAAGAAACACACGTAACAGTTTCTTTCTTGTTAAATAGCACATCAGCTTATGCACATCGTTTCGTTGCCAGCTGCACTTCTATTGATCTGTAAACGGAACGGTTCACGAGATTTCATGCGAAGTGTACAAATAAGGATTATACTTCTTCATTGGAATTTAACTGCTTCACTTTAATATACTGTTTTTCGATATTTATTCTGTCATATTTTAATACGCTTTCTGCTCCAGAGAAAGACGTAGTCGTCTGCTTCATAGATGAGCAATCACGTTCTGTCGTGCGCGTGGCTTGTTGGTTGCCTAGGTGATTCAATTACAAGCCTTGGGAGCAACGCAGTGTAGTTTTAATATATTGGGACTTTAAAAATTATCTCTTAATCCTTCGTGTTGGTATTTTTTTGTTCATAATCTTTACATCATAATGAAAAGCACCATTGATTTCGTCTTAATATAATATCGGGCAACAAAAAGTAATATACGTAACAAGTAATAGCTGTTAACTTACTTTTTTAACTGGCTTTCTCCTTCTTCGCATTTAATTACTTTTAATGGTCCCCAAAAAGCATTCTTTTAATATTAAACATTCTTTCAAAATTAAACATTAATTATTACATTGTATCAACTTTCTTTATCGCTTTTTTCCTCACTGCTTCGTGCCAATTTCTCTTGGTTTCATGCTCTTTTTTAAGTATTTTTTTTAAATACGCAATTGTTTATTTTTGGCACCTTTTCCGATAAAGTTAAAGAGAAAATAATATATAATCACGTTATTACTATCTTAAATTGAAGCAATAAGCAGCTTTAATGGTGACAGATGTAGTTAATCTCTCCATTCATCAAAAATAACTGCGCACACAATTAGTGACACTATAATTATATAGAGAATTTTGCAATTTGGCACAAATCTTTTACAGTTATGAATAAAAGTATAATTTCCATTATTTTAAAATATTGTTTAACAATGTTACCATTACTACTAATGGATTGTGTCACGCTTGCAAATGGCAATATGGAAGCTTCATCAAAACATGATCATGGGAAGTTCACACTGTTTCGTCTCCTAAATTCGATTAATTTTTTTCTATTGCTTATATTTTTATATTTTCTTCATAATGCACAAAATCATCATATTTATTGATGTTTTGAAGCAAAAATTATTATATTTTCTTCATTTTGATGGACGTATTGTTATATTATTTTCCTTTTCGTTGCATCATTTCTTGAATTTCCTTTGTCCGTACACCAACAGGAAAAATAAAAATACAGTTTAAATCACAGAGTATGCTAAAATCTTTACCTGCGTACACTGTTTCTTAATTGAAAGTTGGAATGGGAAACGGGACTCTTGAATTAAACAGACTCACACTGAGAAGATGCTAAGTGAAACTGTCTGTCAACAGTCGCTAAAGGCGGTAACAACACAAAATTAGGAAAACACTAGAGAAATCAGCGAAACTGAACGAACACAATCTCAGTTCGGCAACAAAGGTTGCTAAGAGACAGGAAGACAACAGGAGAGGATTTTCGCTAGAGAACGATGGGAAGAAGAGGGCGTGGATTCTTGGTTGGATAGTCGAACGCCGCGCACGAGCCTCGGCCATCCGTTCTACCGCTAAGACCGTATTAGTTAAATATTTAACGTGGAACCTCTACATTCGGACTCTCAGATTAGACCTGGAAATTGTATGGATCAATAATAGGAGGAAGAGGGGGATGTCGAAGGGATCGCTCATTTTCTCTTTGCAGATCTTTCCCGGAACTTGTCCTTCAGTTCGGTAAATGTCACATTTACCAAATGAACAAAGGTCTCCATTCGTGTTTTTTTTTTTTTTTTTTTTTCTTGTTAAGATCTGTGTTTCTTTATTTAAACATGATTTAATTGTATTCATTTCTTTCTTTTTTATTTTAATCAAATTATTTATAAAAATAAAATAAAAATGATTTATTAATTTTTTAACATTTTTATTGATTTTAATAAAAGAACCTTTATATGACGTTGCCTGCAGCTGATAATTAGTATTTCCCTATTTAGGGGCCATTATTAAAAACTCAGTTACTACTGAGTACTAAAATAAACGTAAAGTCTACTGAAAATAAAAATAAAAAAATCGAACACTGGTTTTATATTTTTGAGAGGAACGTGGGAACACCTGAAGGAAAACCAACCCTAAAATCATAGCCCGAAAAAACATACTGAGCGCGGAAGATTAATTAAAAATGTAAACCAGTTTTCACAGCACGCAATATTCACCATCCCCAACTCGAATAAGTTGTTCTGTGCGCTGATTCACCCTCAACATTTTTGTACTGTTGCTATCATATTATAATCATTTTACTCCCTTATTTTATTCCATTTAATGCACTAAATTTTGATACGAACGAATAAAGTTTCTGGCAAGTTGGGTGAAGCAAAATGCTTTTCATATTCCCCTTTGTTTGTAAAGGAAGAACTTTGAATGGAGTGTTTATGAGCCATAAGCTCGCCTGGTGAAATTAGCTGTGTTCAGCTGGACGTGAGATTGACTTGGGCCTTTTATATTTGTAGATTTCCGCTTCATTATATTCCATAGCTTCCTTGATCAACGGGTTTGGGTAGTTGCTTGTCTTGATTCTCAGCTAGATCTAGGAGAAGGGAAGAGATGTAAGGAATGTTGACTTCTCTATGGATATGGGAGTTTCTAATAAACCAAGGGGCATCTAGAATCATCCTCAGGCACTTGTTCTGTAATCTCTGTAGTTTTTGAATATTTGTATTCGCGGTGTGGCTCCATGCGGGGGATGCGTAAGTGATGACCGGTCTTATTACCATCTTGTAAATTATTAACTTTGTGTATCCAGTTTGATTTTTCTGTTGATCACAGGGTAGAGCTATGCTATTACTTTGGATGTTTTCGAGGCAATGTGTCTTATATGATTGCTGAATAGGAGTTTATTATTATTATTATTATTATTATTATTATTATTATCAAGAATCATTCGAAGATATTTGACTTGAGTCCGCCATGGAATCTTCCCAAAAGATAAATGTCCTCCATACTATGGATATGGATTTTCTTTCTGTAAAACAGCATGGCTGAGCTCTTTTGGGGTAAATTTTTATAGTCCTTATAATAAGGACTGGCTTACAGGGGCGAAGCAAGAATGCTTTTTATCTTCCCCGTTAGCCTCAGTTAGAACTTCATTGGCTACAGCATTGCCATCCATTACCCTCCAAAGGTATTGGATTGAATGAATCAATCACCGTATCTCACGGTCGATTGATCCACCAAATAATAATCTTCAACTTTTTATTTAAAAAAAACTCTAATCATGGCAGGAGGGTAACAGCAATAGCCGAGCCTCAGTTAAAACTTCATTGCTACAGCATTGCCATCCATTAACCTCCTCAAACTTTTTATATCATTTTCACGTCACTTTAATTTCTTGTTATATAAAAAATAAAATAGTGTTGGATGAAATTATTTAAATGTTTGATTTAAACTAAGCCAGCACACACAAAATATTTAATTTTGAATATATGTTTATACAAAACATATTTATATATAAATCTAAAAAGTATATTTATATAAAAACCTAAATTTTTTAAATCAAACTGGAACTTGCTTTATTCAAATGAACAATCATCCATTTTTATTTATATATCTATTTACAAGTAGTTTAATGTGAATACGATTTCATGTTATTCTCTAGTTTTATTTTTTCATTATTCTTCATCTAACAAGCAGTTCGCTCTAACACGAAAAACAACGTATAATAGTTGTTATATAATAATGATTGCAAAGGCAAAATATATATGGGTTAGGTCGGAAGCTGATCGAGTCCTTTTTAGGACTTCCAGGGTAACGGATAGCAATGTTGTAGCCAGTGAAGTTTTAACTGAGGCTCGGCTATTGCTGTTATTACCCAGCCATGACTAGAGCTTTTAGCTCAATAACACCCATCCACACAGATTTTCTTCATTCAGATGACGGGATAAAGAGTCAAGGACTCAGTCCATCTCCCAGTTCTTTTAAGAACTTTAAGATATATATAAATATAAATATAAAATGAAAAGACGCAGGTCATTACGACATAACATTAGCGTTCCTATATTACACGAAAGAAATGAGCTTATTAAAACCATTTGAGTGTACTTGAAATATTATCCACACACACACACACTTAAAATTCACTCGGTACTTGTGATTTATGTTTCCGAAAAACAAAGCGAGTCATTCGGTTTGAAAGCAGTGTTTGCACGTTGATTTATGCTTAAAAAAAAAACACGAATCAAGTCGTTTGGTTTAAAAACAGTGTTTGCATTTGTGTACATTTAAACAGCCTAGTTTTACAGCAATCTCATCGCGAACAACCGTGCTGTGTGCATTGCGTCAATATTGTACAAGTAGCGATGCACCAAAGTACTAGGAAAGGTCAAGGCTGTTTATTCAAAGGTTACATGCTAGAAATACTGGAAATTGGCGATTTGAAACAACGAAAAATATTTAGTTCATGCAGCTAAGTGGAAAACGGCGTTTGATAATGCCTCGCATTGGTAGTTCGTGTAAATTCAAAAAACCATTTAAATTGTTGTAAAAAAAACACTTTGTGCCCTATCTTGGGGAGCCTCCTACTTAAGTCAATCTAAATGGAGAGTGCCAATATCAGCAATACATATTTAGAACCCATTGATAGCTCCGAGCTTAATAGTGCGTCTCTTATTTCTTTCAGTACATATTTTATTTACATACTAATTCTATCTTCCCTCTTTACACAAAGAAGGTAAACACCTGCTTCTTCTATTCCATCTTGTTTCTTGGGCACATAATACATCTTTCTTGAGAGAATTCTGAAGGCAGTAAAACTTCTCTGACTGCATGGATAGTTTGTTTGATGGTTGAATCATTTTCTTGTTAGCTGGAGTTGATCGATGATAGAAGCTTTTGAAGGAAAACTTATTGACAGTACCGATCTTGTAATCGTTACTGGAGAAGCCACATCAATATCACCACATAATGGTATTGCTGAAGCCAGTAAAGTGTTGTTCACCATTTCTCTTTATTCTTTAGCCACAATTCATCATCCCACTGACAATTAGATTGTTTTAAGGGTGATGGGGGGATTACTTTGACATGGTCAGTTAAAAATTGACAAATTTCTTACTTCATACGTATGCGTACCACATCAATAACCAGAAACGACGTTCGTGTAAATTGCCAATAACGCTTTTTTTTTCCTATAGGGTGGACCATAAGTTACGAAGGGGTTAAAATGTGAATAATTCATAACTAATAAAAAAAAATCTCCAGTTTCTGTATTTCATTACAACAAAAAAAAATACAAATAATTAATATATAAAAAACTTATTAAATGTTTACACCCTTTCGTGACTTATGGGCCACCTGTAGTTTTTGACGAAACTCTGTCAGAAATATCGATTATTAATATATTAATAAAAAAAAATACAGGACAGAAGAGAAACATTTTGGCTATCTTGAAAAAGTAAAGAAAAAAAGAAACAAGAATGGATAAACCCTACATTCAAAATTAGAAAAAGTCCCTAAATTACTTATGGTTTTTCCAGATTTTTAATTTATCTCTATCTTCTGCCCAATGTGAGAATTGCATTAAAAAGTCATTGAACTGTCAAATATCACATCATAAAATAAAATAAACGTAAAATAATTAAACACAATACAAAAAATTAATTCTGCAATCTGTTGCTATAGCAATAGCAACAAATAATGACGTTGATCACATGACTACAAGCGATTGGCGTTTTACGTACTGTTGCAATATGTGGCACCAGGAATTGATCAATTCTTCATATTTGAAGAATCTCGTAGTGGAAGAAGATTAACTTTCTTGTTAATTATTACATTTAATTAATTTAATATTTCATTCAGGTTTATAACACGTAATGATTTTGGTCCCATTTTTAATTTTATTTTATTATATTTATTTATTTAATTTTTTTTTCAAGTGTTTTGATTGGTTGGAGTTCCTTTTTAGGAACTGCAAGCAAGCTTCGAAAAGTGGGTATCTCGAAACAGCCAATTATTTTAACATCGTTCTGTTATAGTATCACTTGCCAGATGCTCAGTACCTCGTTATCCGACCTTACAAAGATGACATATGACTTTTCACATTGTTATCTGAAATTATTGCCTTCGAGATTAAAAATAGGTACCACAGTTCTGATTCGTATTTGGATCTAATTTTAAAATCTGAGTAAAACACGAACTTTGGGTTTAAAGTTAGTTTAGCAAAACTTTGAAATATACCATTTTAATTTTATATGGATTTAAATATATTATTTATGAATGTGTTTTGTTTTAGTATAGCAATGGGAAAAACAAGCTTCGATCCTTGAAGCCAGACCAATTTTTATGGAAGCGCTTCAAATCTCTTAAGATCCAAAATTACTTCCCACTTATACATGGAGAGCGAGGTATCGTCTACAGTGAGGAGGAAAAAAATCTGAAACCTTCGCGGATAGTCTTGAGTTACAGTATAGTCCTAACTACACGTTTGTGGATCTGTCATTCATTTCGAAGGTGCGCAGACAGTGGTGCACTGAATTACTCTAATGAGCAGGTTCATATTTGCCAAACTTCTCCAGCTGAAGTGCACAGAATCCTCAAAAAACACTAATAAAAATGTTCCTGGTGCTGGTGGAATTACAAATAATGTTATCAAATGTCTCTCCCTATTATGAACATCGTTGCCATCATCAATATAATACTGATATTTCGTTACTTTTCAACACCATTGAAAATAGCCGGTATAATTCAGGATCCTCCCCAAGCCGGGGAAAGATTTGAAATTCCCACAAAATTACCATCTCTTCAGCCTCCTTTCTTGTCTTGAGACTTGAGAAAATAATTCTGACAAGACTGAAAGAGGTATCCAACAAAAATAACATCATACCAGATGAACAATTTGGTTTCCGACCAGCAGTTCAAAAGAATTATGGAATACATCTCAACTGGAAACAACACACAAGTGCCATTTTCCTCGATATAGCTAAAACATTTGATAAAGTATGACGTGGTGGCTTTTTTTATATAAAAACTTATAGCAGTAAAATTTACAATTTATCTGCACATATCTTATCTAAATGACAGAAAGTTCAAATTTGAAATAGATCTTCAGATCTTCCGAACGCAAAATCACAGCAGACGTTCCACAAGGATCCTTGCTTATTATTATTATTGTAAGGCTTGCGTAGCTCAGTAGCAGTGACGCTTGCCTCCTCTGCGCTAGGCCGCCCGAAGGTAGACTTCAGTTCAAGTTTAGTCGCCGACTGGAGAAACTTCTTCTATCTTCGACCGGTTCCCGAGTTACTCGACCTCTGACACGGGCAAGTAGTTTTTTTCGTCAATGCTCATAAAAGTGTTGCGATTTCAACTACCAGAAGGAAAGCATCACCTCATGATTTAGTACTCATGTTTGATACCCTCATCCCATGGTAGCCAGGAGCCAAATATCTGGGAATACAACTTTTATCATAGAACTTCATAAAAGACTCTGTATTGGATCCCATATATCCTATGTTCACTCTAAGGCTAACAGAGCAATTGTCCAACTTTACTCATTGATTAATAGACATAGTTGGTTAAGTTCAGACAACAAATTACTTCTTTACAAATCAGTCATCAGGCCGATTCTAACATATGAGTTACAGCCTGGAGTCACCCTACAGAAAGCTCCAAACTGTCAAGAATAAATGCTTACGCATGACTTTTAATGCTCCTTGGTTTATTAGGAACTCACAACTTTATCGAATGGCTGACATTTCCGATTTTCTCACATTCCTACATCATACTGCTCTCAAGTATTTGTCACAAGCGGCTACCCATCCTAACCAATTAATACGACTCACACTTGATGACCACAGCTTCGAAAAAGAAAAAAGTTCCAAAACAGTTCTCCTGAACCAGATCTAAATACCAATCTCATAGCCTACAACCGGCGAGTTTTATACTTATCAACCATCCTAACTAACAATAATTTTGTATCTGATTAAGGGAGTGTAAACCATAGGCTTGTTCTCTATCTTATCAATTATTTTATTGTGTATTAACATTTTGTTTAATAATATAGTTTAATAATTTTAACATCCATTAAACTAATGGATGCTAAAAGCTTTTAAATAGGTATCGAAAAATCAAGAAATATACGCATACAACACGTTATTTAGCGAGTGTTGTTTTATAAACAAAAAAAGGCAAGATAAGTGTGAAATTATGTACATAAAAGGATTAATATCCCAAGGAAGTAATTAAAATTACTCGCACACTAAAATTACTTTCGTTACCGGCAGTGTAAAAAATGTATTTTGATCTTCATATAAATTATTATCGTTATCATCATCATCATCCGAATTTAACTAAAGGTCTTTAAAGTTTCATCAAAATCGATTATCAATACTGACTGGGCTACGGTGGATCTCTGATGAGGCAACAATATTAAAGGACACGTCAAGATGATGAGATCTCAAATTAGCGACCTTCCAATGACTTGAATATGTTCAGGTACTCATGTTAATTGGAGAAAAAAATCATCGAAAAGTCTGGTGCGGATCAGCAGATAACTCATAGACATGCCACCATTTTCCGTTTTTGTAAAGACAAAACAAGAAAATGAAATAAAATTTTCAGTTCTTACTTTGCTTAATAAATTCAAGAACTTTTCTTAAGTCTAAGTACGAGTTCTGTAAAACTTAGGAAAGAAGGAATATTCTTCATGTGAAATATAAGATTCATGAACCTTAACTGGAAAACATGCAAATCAAATACGTCAAAGAACTAATTAGAATTCATAGATAAAGATTTTTGTCTAAATTCATGATTACATAAGTTCAGCAGTACCTCTTCATTCCGATATTATGTTAGGTTGAGATATCACTTGTTTAAGCTTGACTTCATAGAGAACTGGGACAAAGATGACGAAGAAAAGAACCCAAAACGCCCAAGGTTAAGAGTTAACTGAAATGTCCCTTCCTGTAGCAGAATGAATGTCATCTTTGAAATAATCATGGAAATCATTTTCTATAAGATTTTTGAAACCATCCTTGCCGAAATTTCCTTTTAAAATCGATCTCTTTGTTATTATTTAGTTACTATAAGGCGTGTCCCAAGTGTAACATCATATTGTACACATTGACATCAATAGCGTTGCGACATGACACGAATAACACTGAATACGAAAATATGTTAGAGAAGTGTGATATCACCTCACTTTTGTGTTAAGTATAACCAAATACCATTCAGGGTGACCACTCAGCAAAAATATTTAGTACTAACTTATGCAGGAAAAAGGTACCATATCTAAAAAAAAATACTAAATTTTTATTTGCTTTCGTTTCATTCACTCTATTTAGGGCATTTTACGATATTACTACCTTATTATCATAGACAATGTAAAACCGCTAAATTAACACATGTACGACAAATATGAAAAAAAAAGAAAAGTCAAAACTCACCTCACTGTATCATCTATGAGTTCAAGAGCTGCAGTTGTCAATCATCATAACTGAAGTCCCGATTGTAACTCTAGCACTTAACTTGAGTATTAATTTACCATATAATTTTTGTCTCATTTTAGTGTTTAAAATAATTGAACATTAAATTTTCAGTTATTTAATATGCTATTTACATATATACGGGGGCTCCCACTCACAAGAAAAACACTGGAAGTATTTATTCATTATTTTAAACAGATTTTGCTAAATTAACTAACTCTTCAGAAATAGTAAAATCTGTAGCTGATAAATGTTTCAATTTTTCTTTTGTTCCATTCATCGAGGGAGTTTGTAGTTGATTCTAATTTTATTCTTATTTATTTTCCCTGCTGAAAATATTCTTTCAGTTGCTGCTGATGAATGAGGGAGGCACAGTACAGCTTTAACTAATGTTGTTAAATTAGGAAACATTTGTTCTCCTACAGCATTTTTCATTTCAAAAACTTTATTCCAAAAATCCATGAATTCTTGACCTTTTTTCAATGCTTTTACAGTCTTCAAAGTTGCCATTCTTTATATACATTTTCTATGTCTAAAACCTGACCATTGTCGGCTGGATTTCTCTTTTCAATGGGATCCAAATTACGCTGTGCATCAATAAAAAGTGGTTATTCATATAAATATTTACTTTTCCTACTTGTTTTCATTGTTGTAATGATCTTATAATGCCAAGAAGTATTTGAATAATGAAGAATATATTTTCATTGGCTAATACCAGTCGAACTGCGTGGGTATGGGATCAAGGGGGAAGAGAAGGTGAAGGTTAGCGAACAGTGAGAAGGGGAGAAAAAAAAAAAAAAAGAGAAATCATGCTTGTGTCATTGAATGTGAAATATGGGGAGGTGAGAGAAGAGAAAAATATTAAACCCATATGTCTAACTCTCATATTGTTATTTTAATTATTATTATTATTCGGAAGGAAGAAAGTACTAGATCTAGTACGAAAGTACTAGTGGTGGTCACCCTGATCACACTTCCAAAACACATTTTCGTATTCAGTGTTATTACTGTCATGCTGCAACACCACCTTTCTTTTTTTTTTTTTTAACAGAATTACTTCGGCTCATATTTTCAACACGTTTTACCAAGTACATCTATTATATTATTATAATGGAGGTTTTGTACTTTAAATCTAATTTTTGTTCTTGATTATTTCTTTGCGTCTTGAGATTAACGGTAATAGATATGGCTTCCAATTAATTAATATTATATTTGTCAGAAGCAACACTGAACTAGTGAGATGGCGCTGCGAGCCAATTATTATGAAACAGATCTGTGATGAGGTGAAAATCTAAATATTAGCAAAAGTTATGCGAGGAAAAAACGCTAAAAGTTTAAATTAGACATTACAGACTTGATGTGAGCTGCAGAAAGCTTCAAATTAAATTTAATCCGCATTTAAAATTGCAAAACATCTCTTTTGAGAAAATAATAATAATAATAATAATAATAATAATAATAATAAATTACAAATAAAATCAAAGATTTACAAAAACATAAATTTCTAATTTTGTACAAATGTATACAAATAGAGCAACAATATCATTATTATGCTATTTGTTCACTGGGATAAAATCCATCTTCAGAAACAAGCGGATCGTTTGTGATATCTTTGAAGTAACCCTCAGGATCAAGAAGAAACAAAGTAATAAATTGAGCAAAGCTAACATTGGTGAAGTTAATATCAGGTTGACAGGGTTCATCAGTCATCGTTATCGACTATTGGGCGTCTCGAGGTCACAGATTAGGGTGGAGCAAATAGACGGAAATGTTCTATGCACGGTGAATGGAGATACAGGAGTGAAAGTAGATTTTAAAAAAAAAGTAGAAGAGGAAATGAATTAATAAAAAAGAGTAAAAAATGAATAACACGAAAATATTTAATCTATTTTTTAATCACAGGTTGTAGTAGTATCGTTTCAGTTTAAATGTGTGAACTGAACAGAAAAAATTAGATGGATATATTTGTAAGAGGGCAAAAATAAACTTAAAATGGTATATCACTCTATTTTTAAATATACTGGACACCCTTTTTCCTATCCCATTAGAAAATCCCAAATTGGGAGAAAAAATTCGTAAAACCCTTAACCTTCTTCCAGGCTATATGATAAAAACAAAAATTCGGTTTCTATCCGCTTGGTCATTTTTTTTTTTTTTAAATAATAAAAAAATCTTAATACAAATCAGGATGGTCCAAGTATTAAGAAACTGCGCTGGGTGTCTTTAATTATAGGCCTCAGCATTTATCATTACTATGACTAGGATTTTCTGTTCTCGTATCTCTTTAAAAAGATCATTATCTTTAATGGTGACATGTCTAATCTGAGTAATTCAATTTACATAATCCCTTCTTTCTTTTGAGAAAATCAATTAATTATATTCCGATGGTGATTTTTTTAATGCCAGCTGAAACCATGGAGTATTAGATAATCGGCAAATTCGAAATGTGTATACAAAAAAATTAAAATATAAAGTTGGTTCCATCTACAAGACTACTACTACTACACACACACACACACACACACAGAGAGAGAGAGAGAGAGATGGGGGGAAATAAATACGTACTGGAATGAGTACGAAATTGTCAAATATATTTTCTTAGAATAGTTAACACGAAAAAGGAAAGGAAAGTAGAAAGAATTCAGAGCAATCATGGGCTAGTTTTTATATCCTCATTACCCCTCACCATCTCCTTGCAACCCGCTTCGGGTCTCGCCTTCCGATAAGAAGCGAACAGAAAGAGAGAGAGATTAGCTATTAACCCTAGACCGGCACGATCCTTGATTAAACTCGACAGTACAGATAATTATCTCCCTCTTTGCAGCACGTGCCTTAATATCTCTTTCTCGGCAGCTTCTAAATGCCGCCTTCCCCTGCCCCTTTTACGTTCTCCAAGTAACGCCCACCACCTGTCAGCTGTAAATTATGTCGGTTAATTGGAAACATCCCCATTTGAAGTGTGAATGAATCCTTTACTGCTCAAGTCGTCATTAAAATAAGCGGCAAATATTAACACTAACGATAAGAGCACACAATCTAATAAATCCCACGCATGCTTACGTAAACTATAGTTTGGTAGCACAGATAAATTTTTGAAAGCCGATTAATGCTACCTGTCTCCTTTAAAATACTACTAAGACATTAACTAGAATAAAGGGAAACCCCCCCCCCTCATGTGTACGTTGTGACTATTCACGAAATTTTTATACATTTTTTAATAATTTCCTTTTTTTTTTTTTTTTTGCGAACGTTTTTATTATGTCACTCGATAAAATCGTATTGAGAAAGCCATTTACAAACGATCAAAGATTTTGGCACTTTGCCAGAACGTATCATGTTCCACATAATGTTACTTAATATTAATTTGAATGGAAAACTTTCAAATTACTTCATAATTATATAACGGTGCAATTTGGAATTTGTTCTCCACACTTCCCTTTCGCCACCTATAATTTATCATATAATTTCTGGAATTAAAATACCTCTTCAACTATTAAGAAATAATAACCAAATTAATTATTTTATTCCACGAATAATTTATGGGAACGAGACTATATCAGTACGTCAATGGGATTCTTGAAATCTTACCAAACGATTAAAAACTGATGACAATCAGTGATTGGTCGATTTGGATCTTACATAATTATATTAAAATAAATATCCACTATTTTATTTTCAAGAACTCAACAGAAATATTACGTAAATTTCTTGTGAACCAACATCTACGTAACTTATTCTAAAAAAAGGTAATCATTTCTGTTTCAAAATTTCATTCTAGTGTTTTAAAAACATATAAAAATCAAACATAAATAAACTAACTAAAAGTAAAATCATGCTATTTCCAGTTTTGTTAAAATTCCAGTTAACAAAATGACATCGTAAATGTGCAATGCTTATATTTGTATTAGTCAGCCATACCATCCATACTACGGTCGGGGCTCGCATACGAAGTCGATATATTATATGATATATTGTATTTATATACTGCTCAGATTAATTTCATCGATTTAAATTAATACATCAGGTTCTTTTTTATCCATCTATTATCCTCCCTAATTGGATATGTAGTACATCCTTGAATTTTCAACAAAAGACCCGATAGTCTTTCCAATGTGTAATATTTATTCATTCATTGCACACCAATGGTTACAATGAAACATTAATGGCTTAATAAATTATGTATATAGCCTAATCTACGACTCGGCTAGTACGTGATACTCAGGTGTTTAACAAGGAATCTTGACACTCAGAACAAAGGTTTAAAAAATCGTAATTATACAAAATAACTTAGAAATGATTAAATCTTTCTTTAGTATGAAAAAATTAATGAAACTAATCTTTGAATGTCAAAAAGTCAACTAGGAAAATTAATTTGATTATATTAATTACTATCAAAGTACAAATTACTAACAAAGTATTAATAAATAACAAAGTATTAACAAATAAATAAAAATGTGGGTGCAAAATCTTGGAACAATTACAACACACTGTAAAAGAAGACTAAAAATCACAGAGAATGCTAATATGACCAACGTTAATAGAAATAAACCAGTTGAAAGAATGAATGGACATATCTTTCCTTACTCCCTAAAAATCCAATACATTTTTTTCTTTCTTTCTTTCTTTTTTTTTGAAAGTTTGGTTTATAAAAAAAAATTATTTTCTTGATGGTAACTTCTATTTACTCCTTATGAATAAGTAAAGCCGTCTCTAAAAATTCGGACGATCCCTAGGCCACTCAATTGTGGGCGAAAGACCTTCCATCTCAGCGTTGGCCCCACTCAGTGATGGCCTTCCACTCACCACCACCACCGAGCAGAACCGCTCATATTCCGAAGAAAAGCATTCACCGACAAAGCCCCTCAGCGGGCCGTGCCGGAGAACACTTTCCCGGAGACTCAAATTGCTCCTTTAAGGCAAAATCCTTAAGAGAGCGTACTCATATTAGCAATCTCACCGGTTTCAGCCTTTATTGAGGCATCGTCAGTGAGTAGCTAGACCAAATTAATAACTTCTATTTACTCCTACCAAATTAAGTCTCAAACTAGGACAGAAAATAAAGTGCAAACTTTGACAGAGCTGTTAGAATTAATATATATAGAATTCTTAAAGGTGTCTGTACTAATTTTTTAATTAAAAAAAAATAAAAACTTTTTAAAACGAATTAAATTTTTAAATTGAAATATAAGTTATAATATTATTTTTAAGAAACAGGAAGTAATTTTTATAATATAAACTGTATAAAAAAAGAATGTGCACGACATGAAACAAAGCCATTATTCAGAGAGAATAGCTGAATAGCCTCCCTCATTTCCTTTTGTTAGAAAAGAAAATATTCCCAGTTAACAAGATCCATTATTTTGAGTGATGCTCTGTATTCATTTCAATAATTCTCAAGGTTTTTATTGGCTTTACATATAAACCTCAATCACTTGTGAAAAGACATCTAATCCCTGAATATCGGACATGTTTATTGACACTGCCAATTATTTGACGTCTAAATACTCGTCAAGTATATAATCTGAAAACATTACATGTCATATTCCTCACGACAATTTCCGGAACTAAATGATAGTGCCTGTCCCAAATTAAAATATATTCTTTTTTTTTCTCTCTCTGAAGAACTTGAAGGGTGATATCAGTGGAGAAATTATAGTTCTTGGGCAAAACGTCTGTAACAAACTTCCCATTCACCAAAATCTCCCATACAGCATGGAAGATATGTAAACATGGCAAATTGAAGTGAACATAAGTTGAAATTCTTTCGCTATCTGTCATCGGCATTATTCCAGACATCTGGAGCATTTCCAAAAAAAAGTGCACTACCCCTTTGCCAACGTCCTTGCACGTTCCCTCTGGCGGTGGGCCAAAAGAAACATGACATGGACAAACAGCCGTTCCATGGGTGAATGTTTGTTGCTTTAATCTGCAAGCTGGGTTGTAAAGTGGGTCAGATATAACTATAAATCAAATGCAATCAAGTGTTCAGAAGGACTGGGATTAGGTAAGGTGTCAGAAGATCAACCAGTGAGACTATTTTGGTTGCCTAAATTAATAACAAAGTGTTGAGATAGACGCTATCTCTAGAATGCGGAAGATGGCCTCAAAAAATATCCGGGTACTTTTGGATGAGCAGCTCTTCATGGCGAGTTGCTGGTTCCTAAATGGAAAATGCAAATGACCTATGTCTGCTGTTGCTTCAAATCTACAAAGAGTTTTTATTTCGTACACAACTCCTTTATTTTTTCTTAATATATAAAAGAAGAAATGTTTGTCAAAGACACATGTAAATATGCTTCCAAGTTAGCACAAAATTAATAATAATGAATATAATTAGTTTTCTATTTTAGCATATGGAGAAAGCAAAAAAAGAAAACTTATAATGTCAATTTAACACCAGATGTAAGGTTTGGCACCTTGAATCTCAAAAAAGTAGAGCTGCATATCATATTCTAGACGTTGTATTACAGGAAGTGGAAAAAGCGTGTGATCTTTGGATATTGGTGGATAAAGAATTGAAGTTCAAGGGACATATTGAAAAAATAATAATAAAAGCAGCACAAAAAAATGCCAGTATGCTAAGAATAACGCTGACAAGTAGAGATAAGGATGTGGTCATTCCGCTGTACAAGGCTTTGATCAGAACACATCTGGTCTAATCAAGCTCTGGAAAAAGTTCAGAGGCGAATAACAAAAGCAATATCAGGGTTGTGGAATACTGACTATGAAGACAGGCTGAGAGAATGTGGATTACAGACGCTAGTCAATAGGCGGAAGAGGGGCGATATGATTGAGAACATATAAATTGCTAAGGGGGTGCTTATCAAATAGATACCGAGGATATTTTTCAAAGGGTTGAAGGAGGGAAGGGGATAGAGACAAGAGGTCATTCTTGGAAATTGTATAAAGCTGTGATGCATAAGAGTGCGGCATGACTTTTTTGCATGGAGAATGGTTGGTGAGTGAAATTTATTACCAAATGAGATGGGGAGTGCGCAAACATTGAACCAATTTAAGATGAGATATGATAAACATTGTCTCTGTTAGAATGCATCTTACTATAGCCTCTCTTGATGAGTCTTGACTCCAGGAGATGTTTTTATATCTGGAATAACATAACACTAAGACTAATCACAGTTATAATTTAAATCATTAAAAATTTTAAACTATTCATTAATATGTTTATAGAACAATGTCTCTGAAATCCTGTCGACTGTGTATTTTCTTTCGCACCTCCGTAGCGCAATTGGAAGAACAACTGGATACTGTGCCCTTCAATTGAAAAATTTTCTAACAAGACTGCAAGAAATATCCACCACCAACACTATTATTCCAGAAGAACAGTTTGGATTCAGCCCAAACCACTGTATGGTGCAGCAGGTCCAGAGAATGGTGGAATATGTCTCACACGGATTCAACTGGAAGCAACAAACTGGTGCCATTTGCTTGACATAGCCAAAGCTTTTGATAAAATATGGCACAACGACCTCCTTTATAAGCTAATAACAACAAAATTTCCAATTCAGTTGATTCTGCTTATCAGATCTTTCCTAAAGGACAGAAAAATTCAGAGCAAATAAGGCCTCAGAGCCTCTGAACGCGAAATTACAGCAGGCGTTCCACGAGGCTCCTTACTCTCTCCATTCTTGTTCTCCATTTATATGGCAGATATCCCTCGTACTAATTCCACCATATCCGCTTACTATGGAGATGACACAGCCATTCTGACTAGATCACTCAAGCTAAAATTAATAACTAAACTTCAACAAAATGCAAGTAATGATCTTGAAATGTGGTTTAGGAAACAGAGAATTGACTCAAACAGAAAAAGTGAGGCGATTCTATTTACAAGAAGGAAAAAAAAATCATCTCATAGTTCAGTAAGCATATCTGACACTACCATCTCATAGAAAAAAACAACCAAATATCTGTGAATTCAACTTGATAAAAGACTACGCTATGTATAAGATATACACTTATGAGTAAAGTTATATTTACTCCAAATCAAATAAAGCAGTGGTCCAAATTTACCCATTAGATGCAGCTGTTTAAGTACAGATAATAAATTACTCATTTTCAGACCAATAATGACATATCGATCACCTTCTAACATCAAGAAACTTCAAACTATCCAAACCAAATGCTTATAAGTTGTTATTAGAAGCTTACTTAACGCTGGTGTACAACAGCACCTGATAATAGATTCCCAAATTAGTCTTATTATTTTATGGCCCAATTACTCCCGAATAAGTTTTACACTTTTGAAAATTCCATCTACAAGCCGATATAAAATGAATCGATATTTAAATTCTAATTAGAAAAAGTCTTAGACACTTATTACCTTTAAAAATAATGATATTAATAAGAATCAAAGCACATACCAGTTCGTAGTTGACCAGAGGTTCACATGGTGCTATGACCTAGAAAATAAAACAAAAATCATCATTAGTTTGTTAAGCATTTAATTTATTACGTCAATATAAAATTAGAAGAATTTGGATCTGGTGGCAAAACGCCACATGTGGGGACATTTTGCCACCAATTGCTAATGTGAGAATCAATTGCTAATATGAGAAAATTACGTCACTTCCGTCATATTCACTAAAACAACAATGAAACGATTTTAGTATGCATGGGTAATTCCTATATAAATAATAGCAGAGTGGAATATTTAATATAAATGCTGTTTTGTAATGACAAGCTTTACTCAGAAAGTAAATGTGTCGGTATCATTCTTCAGTTCTTTTATTTTTCCTCGTTATTGCTTTTTTAGTAATAAAAAGCAATAATGAGTTATAGGTTTTTTATTTATGGGACTTTTTTATGTAATTCTCGGTAGAGGGAGTTCCTCCACATGGCTTATCGTTATCTGAGCCCCATCCTCCAATGAGGCAGAGAAAACCTCGTCAACTTCAACGCTAGTAAAACCCAGTTCTGTCTTATTTTCCACAAAAAAGAACCTTTTTTGCCCCAGTATTATTTTTGATAATACTCAAATCCTCAGACAAGATGAAATTTCTCTTCTCGGAATTACCATGACATCAGGGCTCTCCTGGCATAAACACATCACAACCATTTCATCCTCAGCTTCCAAAAAAAACTAGGCTTTCTCTTTCGCTCAAGACGTTACTTCACTTGAAAACAGCTGGTAACCTTTTACAAATCGCAAATCCGCCCAGCTATCGAATACTGTTTTCACATTTGGAGTGGGGTTCCTAAAAGCTCCCTCAAAATGCTTGACTCAATACAGAGGAGAGCAATTAGACTGATAAACGATCCATCTCTTACCGACTCACTCCCCCCACTTTCACATAGACGTTTAGTCTCTGCAATTTGTATATTCTACAAATATTTTCATGAAAAATGCTCATCTGAAACAACATCAATAATTCCCCCACTCTGTACTAAACCGATTGGAAAACGTACAGCCACCTCCCAACATCCCTTCACATATTCTTGGTTTTAATCCTTTATCCAAGTAAGCAAAATAATGTTTTGTGCGTGAAGTATCTTCATGACTGAGCTACTTGTACACAGAGACTAATGACTTTACATCATTTGCCTTAGTAAATGATGTGAAGTCATTAGTCTCTGTGTGCAAAGACTAATGTACTCTACTCCCTGCTACTGCTGTACCGTGGAACAGTCTCCCTCCTGAGGTATTCCCCAAGGAATACAATATACAGGCTTTCAAATCGAATGTTAACAAGTTCCTCTTTTTCCATCCCAATACCCATATATTAAAGTACTATAGGTTGACCAGTCAACCTGGTCTCGTATATGGGCCCAACATAAAAAAAAATAATAATAATAAATAAAATAAATAAATCACTTGTCTCTTGAACGGTATTGGTACGCCGGTTGCAGAAAAAAAAAAAAAAAGCTTCTAAGTTCTGTTGTTCAGATATGACTTGACAAGTAAAACTAGTGGGAATGGGATTCCTACTTGGTATAGCTTGAAAATTAATCCATAATGCCAGATTCTTTCGAATGGCTGAGCTATGCTTAGGAAGATTGAGCCAGAGTGCTAGTACCATTCGTAAATTTGGGTAATGTATTCTATGATTCTGTAGCTTTGCTGAGTTGTAGAGTGATGTTTTCTAAAGCCGAATTGTTTGTCTGGTATGACGTGGTTATTTTCTTCTGTTTTTGGATCCGTGTAAATATTGCGTGTTCTGATATCTTGCGTATGCATGATAGGTCGATGGGTCTGTGGAAACTGTGTATCTTTTCCTGGTTTTGGAATTAGGAAGACGTCTGTAAGTTTTCACCGTACTGGGTAGTGATTTAGCCGTAGAATAGCATCGATGATGGCCACTAATGCCTTTGGTGGGAGCAGCTTAAGCGCCTTGTTCGCGACTCCGTCGAGCCAGGGGCCTTTTTGGTATTGAATTTTCTTATGATTTGGTGTATTTCTACTGTCGATATGGGTTTGTTCTTGGATTGGGGTTTGCCCCTCATTGTGGATTTTTCTTATAAAGTTTAAGTCTACATACGCAAAATTGGGGCTGCATTGTTTTTCCAAGCTATCTGCAAATGGTTCCGCTTTTATTCATCTTTATAGGCTATTCCGTATTCACTTTTGATGGGAGGGAGTGTATTGTGCTTTGAGCGAAACGACCTCATAACTTTCCATGTTGACTGATCTTCTGTGCTTGGGCGATATATCTTGTTGTTCCAAAGTTGGTTTCGGTGATTTTTTAGTGCATACCGAACCTGGTTCGTTGTTCTGTTAACTGTTTGTTTATCTGCGGGATCAATTGTTCTATGATATTGTCTTCGTAGCCTTCTCTTTTTCTCGGATAAGTTGTTTTATTTCTTCTGGGAGCCTGTTTGGCGGTGCACGTGTAGTTGTGTTTGTTATATAGTATATTGCTGTCAATATTTGTTTTTCAAAGGATGTCACTGCCTTTTCTATTTCTTCAGTAGATGTTGTGTGGTACTGGGCCTAGGTTTTTCTGAAAAGCTAAGAGGAGTTGGTTCCAGTTGATAACAGTGGTGTTGCCTTCAGTTTGGACATGTGGGGTACCTAGTTGCAATATGATGGGGTTGTGGTCCAAACTCATATCTTTGATCGCCTGTATTTGATATCCGTGTGCCACATCCTTTAGTATTACTATATAAAGTACATCTGGGCCGCTGGTGTCTCCGTAGAATAGGGGTTCTGTTATTGTCATATTTCTTGTAGTAGCATATGAGTTGAGTGTTCTGCCATTGATGTGTGTATTTCTATTGTTCTAAGTTGGGTGTTGGCGTTAAGATCTCTGGATATGATTACTGCTCTATCTGCGTTCAGTAGTTCTTCCAGATCTGATTCTAGGAATTTTATTATTATTATTATTATTTGGGGGGTTAAAGGCTGCAGATATCTTGAGGCTGTTTGTGTTTTCAATGTGAACTTCAATTCCTGTTGTTTCAACGTGTTCGGTTTGGGGCCTATGGAATTCATTATGTTTTAATTCCTCTTTTGATGAGATGTCTGTGCTTCCTCCTCTTGCTTGGGATCTGTTCGTGGGGTAGACGATATAGTTGTTGTATTTTGAGTTGGCGCAGATGTGTTCGCTGATGAAGATAATATCGGCTTGGGTATCTGCAGCTAATTCCTGTAGTTCAAGGATCTTGTTTGTCAGTCCATTCGCGTTCCAGCTGACAATCTGTAATGAGGTAGGTTTTCTATCGTGTTTATCCGTTGAGGATTACTGAGAACAGTAACTGAGTATGCCTAAGGATGATGTCCTTGGATTCTTGTATGGGGTTGGAGTTCTGATAGCATTGTTCCGATACAGATCGTCAAATCTAACAGCAGGTTTACTGGAATTTTGAGGATAAGCTGATCGTGGTTTGGGGGTAACTGCCTCTGCGTAAGATTTTCTGATTGTTGTGAAGGTGGTGGTTCTATGTTCTTGTGGAGTTTTACTGATCTAGGATTGAATCTTTTGGTTCTGTGGGAATGTTGTACATCCCCCTGTAGTTTGCAGGGCGTGGGCCCCGCAGTTTGCACACTTTTCTGGTTGTGTGCATGGTTTTTAGAATTCAGTCGTTGCCTGTTTGCCACCACATTTAACGCATCGGTATTCTGCTTTACAATAGCGTTGTGGGTGGCGAAACTTTTGGCAGCGATGACATTGCGTCGTTGTTGTCTTGTGTTTCAATGATTCAGTCTTTATGACTAAATCGCAGATAGTTTGGAGATCGTGGATGTGTTTCTGGTCTTTGCTGATTTCTACCACTACTAGGGGATATGGTATTTTGTTGGCTCTGTGCATGCAGCTGACCATGACTGCTCTGCATCCTTGTTTTCGAGGTCTGATGTGACTTTTGTTGATATTGTTTCGATTACCCCTCTGAGCTCTACTTTAAGGTTCTTCTCGCTGTTGAGTGCAAATATTTGGTAGGGTTGTTATTGCTGTTATCAAGTAATTTCGTTAGTGTCCTGTAATCGATGGAGGGTTTTTGATTGGATGCGAATTCCTTCTTCTCAGTATTGGTGGCTTTCGTAAATGTGATTTCTAATGTTCTGAGGATATTTTTTCTTTTGAATTTGTATCATTGTCAGTCAGACCTCAAACCAATGGAAATTGGTTTGAGGTCTGGAAATGGAGATTTTCCTCTTTTTGTTTGTTTGAAATTTCTCCTGTTTGTCTGCTGTCCAGTACCGGGTCGGCAATTGTTTGGAATTTTGCCGCATCCTCAGGGTTTGGTCACTGGTTTGAGCTCTACTGTTTGTTTTTTAGTGCTATCACGTTCTCGTGGGGATCTTCCAGATTGTCTTCTGTGACAATTTGGGAGGGAAGGAAATGTCTCATAGAGTTTTATTCTACCTGGCTAATTGTTATAAAGTACTTCCCCTAATTTGATAAACTCTCGATATACGTCGTCGAATTTAGTTTCGTCTTGTAGTTTTTCCATGTCTATCAGTGTTGTTATTTTTAGAGATGAGAAAAGCTTCCTTACCTGTTTACTCAAGCTGTTTTGTAGTAGTGTTCACCAATGTGATCTTTATAGGAAGTGATTATTTCTTAAATCACGAATCAAATCTCTTTTATCCTTTTTAGCACTTATAACACAATTCTCAATTCAATCGTGCAAGATTTTTAGCACTTATAACACAATTCTCAATTCAATCATGCAAGAAGTAATCACAATTCCAATCAAGACTTATGAACGATAAACGACACGAATAGCATCTACCGCACAAACACTCGTTCGACAAACTTCTATATATAATTAGTTGATTTAATTCTTTTATTGGTGTATGAAATTATATTAAATTTTTATATTAATTTTTAATTATTAATAACTTTTTAATATTTTATTTTTATATATTAATGTTTACAAAAAATTAAATATTTTGTACATGATGATGATGATGATATAATTAATTTATAATAAATTGAATATTTAATATTTTGATTAGAAATATATGAATATTATTGAAATATTAGTTTATATATTAGTTTTTTTGGCGATTTTGTGCCGTTATAAGTTACAGGTAAATACTTCCGTGTTTTTAATGGTGTGTATTTATTAACCAAATTCAGTTTTTTTTTTTAATGCAAAAAAGAAAGAAAAATCTAGAAACAATTGGAATAATATGATAAGAAGCATCAGAAGAACTGATGGTAACAGTTCTTTTAGAATCAGAAATAACTGCAGGGTTTCCCCTCACAGAAACAAAATAACTAGTTGAAGAACATAGATAATATATACAATTAACATACTGAACTTATATTCTTAGTTGCCTTATTATAAACGAAGTCAAATTTTATTTATCGAATCTAGATCGGGGAATTCATATGGTATAATGGGAGCATGCGCGAATGCATAAAACGTAATAATAATAATCATCTAACAACTAGATGACGCTGTATTTCATAACAAAGTAGAGAAATAAATGAAAAATATTATATTTGTAGAATGTCATATTCTCTCTCTCTCTGAATTACATTATATTAGCATCATCAAATGTTATTCTTCTGTCATTTTGCGATGTTGTCCTTTTGCTTCAGGCGCTATCCACTAGACGTCAATTCTCATGTTATGAACCAAACGAAACTTGTCACTAAAATGCTTAATACCATTAACCTGAAGTGCATTTCGTTGCCGCTCATTGATCTAATTTCCCCGTAGATGGCAGCACATGTAGTAATAAGATGATATTAGTGATGTGAAGCGGGGAAGACTTCAACGAAGGAGAAACTTGATACATGCAAAGTTTAATCGATTAATAATGTGATTGCCTGCGGTGGAAGTTGTAACAAGGTTTAACAACACTCATTTTCCAGATGACTTCGTGTTCGTCGTGTATTTTACACACACATAATTACTTTCACATTTTAATTTGCTCGTTTTTAATGACTTTTAGCAGATACATTGCTACAAGCATATGGTATTATATGCATATAATAAAATTAATTATATAATCCAAAATGCGCCTTTCTCTGAATACAACAATACGGAAATCATTGCACTAACCTGACTTGGATTACTTCATCAAAGTTTTTTGAGAGTGACAAATTGCTCAAGCCTGTATTACTAATAATTATACAGGCTTGAGAATTTTTACCACCAGGGTGCACTACTTGTCGGCCTAGTTATCGAAATAGGCAGTGGATCAAAATGCTGCTGCTGCAGGAACAAATGTTTTGGGTATGTCCTGTGTATATTCATTATCATGTGTGAGATCGCTACTATGCTCACTGGGAGGCTGAAATGGCTTGAAAAAGTTCCATATTTGGTCTCTAGAGCAAAGAACTAATGTTATGAGGATTGATTTTATGGGGGGGGGGGGGAACGGTCATAAATGCAGTCCTGATCAATGCAAGATATTACTTTTGCAGTTTATATAAATACAGCTACGATTAAATGAAAATTTATATGATTTGTGGATTCGGAGTTTTAAGAATGATTCGGAGTTACAACGTTTTATTTTTTCTATTACTGTTGTTATTCAAATACTGTCGGACATTACTGAAATACACACAAAACCAGAACAAGTAGTTGTTCGGACCAGGAAAAAGTACTCGCGTAGCACCAACACCTGAATTTTCCGCATATCTCCAAAATTGGAAAAAAAAAAAAAAAAAAAGCATTTATCATTTATTAAACAAAAGTTATTAAAACAGAACTCATCGAAAAGGCAAAATTATTTTTGTTCTGCACACAGAAAGCACCTAAACGTTGAGTCGCATATACAGATAGAGTATATACCAGACACTGGATTTCAGATTATGAAACAAATAGCAAAAACAACTAGATACCCTAGGCAGTTTAGTGATTAAGAATAATTTTTAATTTTTTAAATGTTATATAAAATATCTACGTACATATATTTTACCTCTCAAAATTTTAATAATTTTTAAACTAATTAGCATTTTAATAAAAAATCTATAGGATATTCATACACCATTTTTAAGTCAACTAACATTTTCTATATAAAGTTCCTTACGCCTAAGAAAAACGTTTGGGATTGGATATCAAATCGAGTGATTGATTCATTCAATCCAATACCCTTGGAGGGTAATGGATGGCAATGCTGTAGCCAATGAAGTTCTAACTGAGGCTCGGCTATTGCTGTTACCCTCCTGCTATGATCAGAGCTTTAATAGCTCAATAACACCTTATCCCTACACTGTCCTTTACAGATAACGGGGAAGATGAAAAGCATTCTTGCTTCGCCCCTTTAAGCCAGTCCTTATCCTTATAAGGACTATAAGAAAAACGTTTGGGAAAAGCATCTTGCTTCACCCCTAAAGACATAAATGTCAATTGTCAAAAACGTTTGGGGGAATGAAGCATAATTGACTGTGAGATGCGGTGATTAATGATTAATACCCTTGGGGGTAATGGATGGCAATGCTGTAGCCAATGAAGTTCTAACTTAGGCTCGGCTATTGCTGTTACCCTCCTGCCATGATCAGAGCTTTAATAGCTCAATAACACCTTATCCCTACAGTGTCCTCTACAGATAACGGGGAAGATGAAAAGCATTCTTGTTACCCCTTTAAGCCAGTCCTTATAAGGATAAGAAAAACGTTTGAGTAATTTCTTTCTATGAGCTGGCGTGAATTTGTGGAGTGAGAAGTATGATTACGAATTAGCTGCTCGCATTTTTTGATTAGTGTGATATTGTTGGGACTTCCGAATCATATATTTAGAGGTAGGCTTTCTTCCTTTTGTCTATTTTTGTGATTACACATTGCTTAGCTGGTAGAGCAATGCGATTAAATATTGCTTGCGTGAGTCTAGGGATTTGTCAATGGACCCTACTAGGTCGTCAGGAATAAGACATCGGAATATTCCTTCATTGTACACAAGGATGGAGAATGTAAAAGATATCAAGAACGCCATTCAACATTTAAACAAAGATATGTCACTTGACATTCTCAAATTCATTCTAAAGAAATTTGAAACGGATTATCCTGGTTGCTTGAATGTCTTCACTCAAGCAAATGACACCGAAGACGATGATTTGGGCCTCTTCGATGTCCACCTACAAAGACTCCCCGACAGTTCGATTGTTCACGGGGAGGAACAATCTAATAAAAGACTCAGAACATCGGAAGATGGAATGGAAGATGATGTAACAACTCACGAAAATCAGGTCACCCAAGATAGAAAAGAAAAGGTCCCTCCAGTTATCCTTCGAGATAAAGATAAATGGACCTCAGTCTCAAGATCCCTAGTGGAACAAAATATCAATTTCTCCTGGGCAAGAAATACTGAAGAGGATGTAAAGATTCATCCTACCACTGTCGCAGATTATCGCATGATGACGAAAATCCTGGACAACTGTAAATTGCCTTTCCACACCTTTGCGCTAGAAAGCGAAAAGAACTTAAAAGTGGTTCTAAGAGGAGTGGGTGAAGGCATCACATCACAACTGATGAGATCACAGTTGACCTCATCAGTCAAGGATTGACCCCAATCAAAGTCAATAGGATGCTGAGGTCAGATAAAACACCAATGCCACTGGTGTTGGTCGAAATCTCCAATACACAAAAAAGAATCTATGAAGTTACTGACATTTGTAAGCTTAAAATTACCTCCGAACCTCTAAGGAAGAAGACATCGGCAGGGCAGTGCCACAGATGCCAGAGGTTCGGGCACGCCCCAAAAACTGTACAGAGCTGCCTACAGATGCCTAAAATGCGGTGAGGGTCACCAAACTAACCGAAGTACCACAAACTAACCCAGATCCACATCTTCCTGCTGTGCCAATTGTAGAGGACCACATCCCGCTAATTACAAGGGATGCCTTTTCCATCCAAAAAACCGTGGATCAACAAGAACGAACCACGCTCCTCCAAGCAATGACACAAACAACCAAACAGGTCGCCCTCCAGATCATAATACCTAACATTCGGCAGCACAGGAAGGCACTCGACCTTCATCCATGTCCAAATCATATGCGGAAGCAGTAAGAACCCAGACTCTTTCATCGCAAGAGCAAACAAGCTCTAAACTCACATCAGCTTTAACCCCGTCACTTGCAACAATGCTGCATGAATTCAGCAAAGCGAGCACCTCACTATCTTCCAGAAAGAGATTCTATCTAGAAACCCAATCCATATTAACAGCTCTCTATAATATTTAAAAAATTTAAACCGAATTCCCTCATAATAACAGCATGGAATGCCAATGGCTTAACAAATAAAATTCTCGAGCTGCAAGAATTCGCAAAACGATACAATCCAGACATAATCTTGATCAGTGAATCCCACCTCAGACCATCAAACAACCCAAAACTAAGAGGTTATATTTTATATAGGACAGACAGACTTAACTGTAGTGGAGGCGGCACAGCTATTTTTATTAAAAATTATTTGAGCCACAACTCGTTGACCCCCTCCCCAAACTCTAAACCTTGAGGTGACAGGTGTGGAGGTGCACACTAATAACTCAGGCAAACTCAAAATCTACGCAGCGTACAATTCTCCCAGCATTCCACTATTGACAGCAGACGTAGACTCCATCCTCGACTCCACTGATTCCATAATTATAGCAGGAGACCTAAACTCCAAACATACGGCCTCGTTCAGTTCGTCAATCAACTCCAAAGGCCGTACCTTATTCAACTACACGTCGCTCAACTCATCAGTAGTAGCTGGACCCACTGAGCTCACCCACTACAGCCCATCAGGAAGTTCTGATGTATTAGACATAGTTATCCTCAGAAACATCAAATATCAATACCAGCTGGAGACATTAGAAGAGCATAACTCAGATCATAATCCCATCCTGCTCAGGCTAGGACTTCAAGCTCTCTAAGGTTCTCCCAGTCCAGATCGGTCCACCCCCTGTAATTCGTAAAAATGAAGAAATAGACCAAGCTGTAAGCAATTTAACTAGGCAAATCAACATAGCAATAGCATCAGTCACTCAAACCACTGTCTTCCATGCTCCCAACTGGATCCCAGAAGAGATAATGGACCTGATTAGGACCAAAAATAAAGCCAGAAAGCGATATCACACCACTAGAGCCCCGCAGGACAAAACAACCATAAACAATCTGAACAGACAGGTTCGAGAAGCCCTCCAGATGCACAGGAATTCCAAATTGGAATCCAAACTCAGGGAAATCAACCCAGAAGATAACTCCATGTGGAAATTTGTAAAATCTCTTCGTGCCAAAAGACAACCCCTTCCCCCTTTGAAGACCAATCTTGGAATTGCACACTCAGATGAAAAAAAAGTAGAAGCTCTAATTGACATTCTGGAAAATCAATGCAGCCCATCTTACGTAAACTTAAATATCAATCTCATTTACAAAGTTCATCGTAAAGTTAGAAATGCATTAAGACAGCCTAAGGATGAATCAGAAACCATCACCCCCACATCTCCAACAGAAATAATAAATATTATTTCCCATCTGAAAAACAAAAATGCTCCCGGCCTTGACGGCATTACCAATAGAATAATAAAGCTACTCCCACGGAAAGCCATAATTCATCTAGTTAATATTACCAGTTCCCTTTTAAGATTCCAGTACTTTCCCACGGATTGGAAAATCGC
This sequence comes from Typopeltis vanoorti, assembly GCF_054136105.1. Taxonomy (NCBI): domain Eukaryota; kingdom Metazoa; phylum Arthropoda; class Arachnida; order Uropygi; family Thelyphonidae; genus Typopeltis; species Typopeltis vanoorti. The sequence continues at coordinate 162,152,684 of NC_143550.1, forward strand.
TGACATTATACCTCTGAAAAAGTCTGGTAATAACCCACAACTTCCCCAAAGCTACAGGCCCATCAGTCTTCTTTCCTGTCTTGGCAAAGTAACAGAAAAGGTAATCCTATCAAGACTACAATCAGCAGTGAACAAACATAAAATAATCCCAAATGAGCAATTTGGGTTTCGCAAAGCTCACAACACAGTACAACAAATTCACCGACTAACAGAACATATCACCCATGGTTTTAACTAGCACCTTCACACTGCAGCTGTATATTTAGATGTTGCCGAGGCCTTTCATAAGGTTTGGCATCAAGGCCTTATCTTCAAACTAATTGAAAACAATATCCCAATTAAACTAGTGAAACTCATATACTCATATATTAGTGAAAGATACGTGCAAGTAAAACTCAACGGAATTGTGTCATCAAGGTGCAAGATTCTGGTGGGAGTACCTCAGGGTTCTCTTTTGGCCCCAATATTTTTCACAACTTACATAGCAGATATTCCTCTCAATTCAAGAACAACTACTATAGCCCTTTATGCCTACGACACTGCTATTCTAGCAAGATCGCTCAGTCCCTGCCTAGCAATCACCAGACTCCAAGGAAGTATCAATGAGCTAGCAAAGCTGATTCACCAACTGGAGGATTCAAGTGAAACCCCCCCCCCTCAAAAGCTCAGCCATGCTGTTTTCAAGAAGAAAGGTCTGCAATAAAGAAGACATCCTGCTCTCTGGTCATAAGATCCCATGGCAATCAGAGACCAAATAATTTGGGGTATTAATGGATAAGAAACTCCTTTTTAACAAGCACATCAATCTCATTGGCTCCAAATCTTCCAAAGTAATAGCACAGCTCTACCCATTGATCAGCCGCTAGAGTAAATTGAACCTACATAATAAATTGCTTCTTTACCGGATGGTAATACGTCCAGTCATTACCTACGCCTCACCAGCATGGAGTCACACTTCAAGATTTCGAAATTACAGAGAATCCAAAACAAATGCCTTAGGATGATCCTGGATGCATCGTGGTTCATCAGAAATTCACAGATTCACCGAGAAACCGGCATTCCATACATCTTCTCCTTTCTTCTTGATCTTGCTGAAAAATTCTTCTTGAAGTCAAGTTAGTAAAAGTCAAGAATAATAATATGCAATAAAATAAATATCAGTAATAGGCCTAATCTTATTAATTATTCTTCCAATAAGTTCAATTTTATTTTTGAAATACATATTCGATGTGAGATAGGAACAAAATTAATATGAAAACAAAATTATTTTAAAGATGATTTAATTTCTTGGAATTCACAAAAAAATCACAGTTGTTATAGCAGATTACTGATTTTTGATTTTAATAAATGAAAATCTATTCATATGACAGAACGAAGAAGGCAAAGTCGGAAGGGGAACAGGTTACGGATGCAATTTATGACGCATAAATTGATAAATAAATAAATTAATTAATATTTATTTCTTATATAATTAATATTTTAAGAAATAAAAATTGCATAATAAAGATATACAGTCATTCCTTTCTGCTAATAATGCAGACGACGTAGTACATGTATTTCTACTTAATCAGACGAAAGAATTGCAGATCACGTGACTACATTGCCGAGAATATATTTCGCAGTTAACACTATTTTATAGTCTTTTTGCTAAATAGACTGAAGTTTCGAAACAGTTTTGCTTGTTTTGTGGAAATATTTCTTGAATTCTGTCATCGTTGTTTTCTTCATGCACGAGTGAAATGGAAGCCACGTGTGAAGTAAACATACACACGTAACTCTAGAGGCGCACTAACATTATCAGACGGCGATGAAATATCAAGGAAGCTTCGAATGGCCTATTACGCAATAAACCACTTGAACATCGAGGGAAATACAAAAAAAAAAAAAAAAGCTTACGACTGCACTTCAACGACGCTTTTCTGTAGATTATTTTTCAAGAAGTTCTATTGCAATGAGGAAAGCACTCAAATTTCATGCCCTGACTCATAACACACTAACTTTGGTGGGTCTGTCTGCTGCCATTTCATCTAACAGAAAGCAGGTTTCGTCAATAACTCGTCCCGTTCCTCTGAGCATTGAATTATTTGTTAGTTTTTCCTTAACTCAGATATAAATAGATTAGTTGTAACCCATTGATAGAGGTAAAGCTAATACAATATTACCGATATTGGACAATGGCAAATAGCGTAATGTTATACCAAATTATACCTTGAAACATCTTTTAAATTAATTTAAAATTTAAAAATTCCTATATAAAATAGAATAATATATAATATGAGTTTATTTAATTAGAAAATATATCAATTAGATTTTAGTAATTAAAAATATTTTATAAATTAGGAATTACAATTTTTATTAATTATTATTCACGAGTTTTATTGACGAGCTTTATATTTGAAGTTCCATACTGGCTAGAGCTATGATGAGTATCGACGGTGAGATGGGGTGATTAATACCCTTGGAGGATAATGGATGACAATGCTGTAGCCAGCGAACTTGTAACTGAGGCTGGGCTATTGCTGTTACCCTCTTGCCATGATCAGAGCTTTATACAGCTCAATTTATACAGCTCAATAACACCTTATCCTTACACTGTCCTCTACAGATAATGGGGAAGATGAAAAGCATTCTTGCTTCGCTCCTTTAAACCAGTCCTTATAAGGAAGTTCGATACTGGTCTCCTGTTATGATTCTCGGGTTTGCCGAAATTTTTGATTTATTAAAATTTGAAATGAGTTTGGTTTTGACTAAGCCATCATATAAGGGTGCATCATTGTTGACGTGTGGTTTTGCCTGCCTGTTTGCCTCAATAGCAAATTCACAACCAGGCTGATGGTTAGAATCCCGCCGTAGGTATGGGTGCTTGTAATTGTGTTTAGGTGAAAGATGAATTTTATCGCCTGGTGTGAGACTACCGTCTCACTTGCTGGAGGCATGAAATCACTTGAAAGAGTTCCATGTTTGGTTTTTTTGAGCACAGTTTCCGGATTATGTAAGAGTTTTTCGTCCCTCAAAACAGGTAAACCGGTCCCGTTTGTCTGTTCGGGAGTACAACAATCCCTCGATTAGTGCGCCTAATGCGTTCTTTAAAACAGGCGCATTAATCGAAAACGCACTTAATTTTTTTATAAAAGAATTAAGGTATGTCTCAGGACCCTAGTTAAAGGAAAACCATGAAGCTGAAAGACAACAAAACATATTCAGAATATAAATTTTATTATTCTACTTCTTAACAAAGAATTGAGCTAACCTAATTTGATGGCATTTTATTTCATTTTTTTTTTCATACAACCGACGGTATGGCCCTATTGCCTCTTCCACTCTTATGCAAATTTTACTGCTTCTCTCTTCATCATCGAATCTTTTTCACACATCCACTTTGTTGCTCACTAATTCTTTTACTCATGGTTAAAGCTTGGGGAAAAAACTTTAAAATAAAAAAAAGTAAGGAAAACACCCTCGAGATACGACCATTAAAGCGCTATGCAATTATAGTACGTCCACACTTTTGTACAGCTTCGCTTGTCTTGGTGCCAAGAATAGTCGATTCATGCTGAAGGGGGAGAAAGAAATGAAAGACGTACGAATCGGTCGCAACATGCGAAATCACGTGCTTTATAGATAAAATTTCCCAACTGTTATACAAGCAAAATAGTTACCGCTTTAAAATCTAGAATGTTCATAAAAGAGAAGTTAATTTTCCGACCTGTAATAATAAACAACTCATCCCAGAAGACGGATTGATTACCCTATTATCGGAATGGATTCTCCTTTTTGTGACATGCGCAGAAGTGTCGAAGGGTTTCGAATCTGTGGGCGTACTATAGCAGACGACATAAATATTGGCGATAAATTTTGGAACATGGTGTACATGGAAGTAGTGTAGTAGGCCATTAAAAATAACTTTGTAAAATGTTTTAAATCGGTAACTAAATTATTTCATTCTGGTGAGTGACTTTTTAAAATAGTTAGCCATAAAAATGTATAGATAGAAAATTTTTAAAATCTTTAATATTTATTTTTAAGATGTATATAGGCGCACTAAACGAATTTTAGAGGCACACTAATCGAATTTGAGTATCGAAAAAAAAATGACGCACTAATCGAAAATGCACTGATCGAGGGATTACTGTATTCATGGATATAGCCATAAATAGTTAAGGCCCAGCCTGATGTGTCAGCTATATATCGGTCCCAAGCTCGGATAAGCAGGGAAGGTTGGGGGAAAGCAATAGTGAACTACTCTGTAAAAAAGAATATTACCAGAACACTTTGTGGCAAGAAACACAGGCCGACAAAGTTAACAAGGGTCGGACATGACTGAATGGTTAAATAATCATCATCTTTGTGCTTAACCTTTTGCCCAAACCCACCTACTGCATTGATGAAGCGTGTGGACATGTTCGGGATGAAGATTTTGGTTATGAAATATCCTTCAAAAACGCTGAGTACAATCGGTAAAAATCATTGCTACTCAATTTTTATTTCTTTTCTAAGTAAGTTAATTATAAAATCGAACTCTTCTGGATCTCAAAGCCTCGAAACGTTTTGATATTATTTTTCTCTATACCTTCTGCTTTGCATTTGGAAGATTTTTTTTTTAATATTGATGCAAGAAAAGTGGGGAAAGAATTTTCATAACTCAATCGGTATCGACGAAGCCCTTTGGTTGCAAAGACCTAGGTTCAAATCCTGACTAGGAAGCGAAGAACCCTTATCAGGGTTTTTCAGCTGAAGGTGTGTTACCTGGAGTGGAAGTGGCAGGGTTTTTTCTCCCGGAAACTTGGATTTTTCATTCCTCAGAAAAACACCCAATTCACAGTCAGAATTGCGTGTTTTTCAGCAAATAGGAAATAGAGACCGAACAGGGACCTTTTGAAAACCACTTCAGGTCTCCGATGAATAAGATGGACGCTCAAAATGAGTAGTGTAATTTATTAGCCATTATTATTATTATTATTATTATTATTATTATTATTACGAGAGACTCCCAGGGAGTCATCGAGGAAGGCCACATACTACACGCACTATCTATCATACTTATTCTTGAATTCACACACACACATACACACAACATCCAATGGCAATTCATTCCAGTCACGCACCACTCTATGAGAGAGAAAAAAAAACCTAGATCTCACTTCCCATTCCCATCATGATGGGAATAATATGAAAGATCGTTTAAATACATAAAATTTTGGCGATCGTCTGGGACACCAAGTTCGCAGAATCTTGATAGATATAAAAACCGAAAAAATACTTCGAGTAGTTGATTACTTGAAAAATCCGATCATCGATGAATCAAAAAAAAAAAAAAAACTGGTGGGTTGAAAGAATGAGAGATAGAAGATAGCACCCATTCCTTCTTGGGAGCCATTTGATCTAGCATAATTTGAAGGACTGATAAAATTTAAGAATAAATGATAGCCAATAAAATAGAAAAAGGGTAAAAAAATATATAACAAACTTTATTCTGAAAAATCATAGTGTTAACGTAAACAAAAAAAGGCTGTTATTTCTCACTCCAAAACATTTTACATGAATTCTTAAATTTATAAAAAAAATGTACCAGGCATCAGCAAAAGCTTCGAAGTGTCCATTTGAGTTATTAGAGTTACTCTCAAAACCCTGCGCAATTTGCCATCTTGTTAATAAATTGAGACCCCTATTAATTTAACAAACACAGCACCAGAACATTTTACGATGCCCGGAAGTTCACTGATATACTTGTACGAGGGTGGTGTGAAAAGTTCTCGTTCTGGAGATCAAAAACGCACTTGCACGAAAATCTCTGAACAGTGCTTGGAACGTTTTAACAAGAATAAAACTGATTTTGTGCGTCGATTTATCACTATGGATGAGACTTAGATTCACCATTACACACCAGAATCCAAACAGCAGTCAAAACAGTGGACAGAAGCTGGTTGTTCAGCACCAAAGAAGACAAAGTCGGTTCCATCAGCAGGAAAGGTCATCATGGCATCGGTGTTTTGGGATGCTAAAGGCATTTTGTTTATTAATTATCTTGAAAAGGGTAAAACAATAACTGGGGAATATTATTCCGATCTTTTAATCAGACTAGACGAAAACATTCGTGAGGAAATACCCGGTGTGCAGAAGAAAAAAAATCATCTTTCATCAGGACAATGCACCCGCCCACAAAGGTGTTTTGACAATGGGGAAAATTAAGGGATCTGCACTATGAATTGTTGGAACAGCCACCCTATTCCCCAGATTTAGCTCCCTCTGAATTCTGTCTCTTCCTTGCTGGTCAGCGTTTTACTTTGAATCAAGAGGTGATTGCATCTGTAGAGGGGTATTATAAATTGGTTTTTCATTGTTAGGTCGAGAACTTTTCAGACTACCCTCGTATTAATAAGTTTGACAATATATCTTTTCAAAAAATAAATTCAACTTATGACACTTTCAAAGGAATGCATTATGTTCATAAGTTGGGGTTCACCTGTAATTATTATTTATCATTTGTAATTTCTTGATGCAAATTGAAATTAAGAGGAATAATAATAACTGAAAACACTTCATCATAGGCAGATCTTTCTAGGTAATTATTATAAGCAGATCTTTCATCATTATTAGGCATGGATCTTTCCAAGATAAGCTTCAAATAGTTTTCATCGCCCAATGTACGGCAACGCCCCACTTACTGCAGTCTCGAAATGCTTGAAAAAAAAAAAAGTCTTGTGTTCGTTCTGAAGAGCATAGTATAGTTTTCAGGTTACCTAACCTTAGTCCAGTCACAGTATTAATGCACTATAAGGTGTGGAAGCCTTCGTGAGTACAATTCCCATGTCTTTCCAAGTGAGTAAAGATACTCATAATCAAAAGTGAACAAGACACTCATGCACGATTAGTTGGATTATAAATATACAGAACAAATTCTGTATTTTTAAACAACAGTGGAACAGCGCGACAGACAGTGCCCCATTACGCTAATAGCTCGCATCTATAATAATAATATAATAATATTATTATTATAGATGCGATTTATTATTATATTATAGACGATAATATAATAATAAAAATCCATCTTGTAGCACTTAGGAGGGAGAAGGACGCTAGCAGCACTGTGTTTACCACAGTGTCATATTGCTACGCGCTGTGGTAAACACAGTGCTGCTAGCGTCCTTCGCCCTCCTAAGTGCTACAAGATGGATTTTTATTATTTTTTAATACAAAATAAAGGAATTGTATAGGATGGTTCATGATAAAATTAAATATTACAAGCAAATATAAATAAATATATTTATATATCGAGAAAAATTAGGGGTGCTGCAGTGCCGCAGCGCCCCCATCAGGGAATCCATCATCCCCAGCGATGATGATGGATTCCCTGATGCTTAGAATGGCATCTAAGTCAGCCAACAGTAAAGTTTTGGTTGGTGAATTGTAAACAGCATAGATTTTGAGCTCATCAGCTGTGTTGGTGTAGACTTTAACGCATGTGATCTTTAAATCTCGGGATGGAAGGTTGGTTATTGAAATGTGTTTAATGCTGTTTTTAACAAAAACGGCAGTGCCACCGCATCAAGTCTGTCATTTCTGTAGAGCAATCCTCTCATTTTCGGATTGTCTGCATGACGTGAATTTATTAGTATAATATGTGGATTTATCTCTTAGTGAAAATTCTTGTAGTTCAATTCGGAGAGGCCACTGACATTCCAAGCCGCCATTAAAAGAAAGTTTGGAAGAAATTTATTTCTAATCATTATTAAATGCTGTTAGGATAGAGTGTGTTTCTTGAAGGAATCTTTTTGTAGAGGTTAGTGACGGGTTTGATTTACTGAAATCTTGAAGCATGGTAGCTAGAGAGGGTGGTAATGACCACAGTCAGGTTAGGATGTGTTTGAACCTGGTGGGTTGCTTTCATGTGGCGCGCCGATTCGATATACGGTTTAGTCATTTGATGTGCGTTTTCTTGATTTTTTATATTGTTAAGCGTCTGAGGAAATTTTGCTTCCTTTAATTGCATGCGAGGTTAAGAGGAAGTCTGATTATTTCTCAATGCCACTCGGTTTTTAGAGTAGAAGCCTTTGTAATTTGCAGGATGAGGGCCATTGCAATTGGCACATCTGGCCGGTGTGGTTCAAGGCTTGCTACAAGTTTTAGTGGGGTGGTTTACTCTACATTTCAAACACTTGTAATCAGCTCTACATAATTTTTGAGCATGGCCATATTTCGATGTTAATTCATAAATATTTTTATGGGAGTTGTGAATTTCCACCAAGGGTCTCTTGTCAGACTGATGCCACTAGATTTTTTCCCGAGCTGAGGGAGAATGTGTGGCATTGTACGATGAGGTTGTTCGTTACTTTGGTTAGATGACGATAGTCTCCGCCTGCAGTGGGTTGTATGTCATCGTCTGTCTTTTTAGCCCATGAATAGACACTATTTTGATCCTTCATAATTGATATAATTGACGTCCATTTGGTTTTGTCTCGTTGGATGATTGGAGGCACCTTTTCTTTAACAGTGCTTGAAGGGTCAGTATTAGGGATGTCATTCATCCATTTTGTCATCTTTGCGTACCTCTCTGCATCTCTGCGTTTTTTACTCGCATGTACTTCTTGAAATTCTTTATTGAAATCCACCAAGTCTATCTTTATTCCCTCTGCTCCCATGTCACTGAAAATAGGTTGAAGTAACCTGGCCACTCGACTTCAAATTTCTTTAATAATTTTTTTAAGCACATCGAGTGCTAGATCCCACTTTTGGATTAAGTCGTCTGTATCAAAATTTTCCATAATTTAAACAAGCGACTTATCTGTCGAACAGCTACTACTGTTCAAAAATCAAGTCACTTATATAACATTAAAATAAAAAAAAAATTCAACTCCCATTAACCTAAACTTGCGAAAACCTGCGATAATTAAAGAAAATTAATCCTGCCAATTATTACAATTTTTTCTCTTAATTTTATATAGTGTATTCATATAAAATTTAAAATGGTGTATTAGAAATTATTTTCTAAATTTTTTTATAATAATTTATTTTAACATTTAAAACAGTGTTTTTGTTTAATGTTTTAGTTGATTATTATAAAAAAGCATTTAAAATCCCTTAAAACATTGCATTTAATATACGCAAGCACATATTACTAGATCAATTGAACGCTATACATTCCGGTTAGGTATTCTACCCGTTTCGTTTATATTGTTCCATTGATTTGTTGTAAATTTATGGAATGTAGAGTTTATTAATTGTTTTATGGTTTAATAGGATATATTTAGCTTATTTAAGGAATTTGCTTAAATAAAAATAAAAAAAGTGTAACTAAGCACGAAACTTGTTTCTAATTTTGAAAAAAATATACTAGTAAGGCTTTGAATTAAAAAAAAAAAATCAAAACAGTACCATATTCCAAGTGTTAACAGAGGACAGAATCCAAGTGACAAAACTGAACTCTGTCAAAACGTGAAATATTGTTTTGTTTACCTGACTTGTCTACCTTCAATGTGAATAATCGATTCCAGATGTATTACAAAATAAAAATGAAAGAAAAATGTAATTATTAATTAAAAGAAACACACGTATTAACCACAGTGAAAATTATTTAATTGTAAATATTTCATCCTAAGTACTTATCTTAGGACATCATCAGTACAGTAGTTTAAAACAATAATAGGAATAACATAATGTTCTAATTATGTTATCTTAATGTCCTAAGATACTTAGGATGAAATATTTACAATTAAATAATTTTTACTGTGGTTAATACGTGTGTTTCTTTTAATTATGATCGCACCACAGGTTTCGTTATTTAAAAAAATGTAATTATTAAATGTCATTTACAAAATAATAACAAGAAAAAAAAAAAAAACATAGTTGTCATTTTGTCCACGCCATTATATATTTCGTACTAATATCTCTTGGAAGCAAATACATAACAGTTCGCCGTTTTTGACTTAGAAATTGCGGTGTAATACAAAAATAGATAAATAAATAAATAATTTTCCTTTTTTCTCAATAAATAATATGTGCTCTACGAAATTGATAACATAGATCGGAAGAATTAAAAACGCAATTATTTACGTACGCTAAGATATTAATCCTTATAAGGACTGGCTTAAAGGGGCGAAGCAAGAATGCTTTTCATCTTCCCCGTTATCTGTAGAGGACAGTGTATGAATAAGGTGTTATTGCGCAATTAAAGCTCTGATCATGGCAGGAGGGTGACAGCAATAGCCGAGCCTCAGTTAGAACTTCATTGGCTACAGCATTGCCATCCATTACCCTCCAAGGGTATTGGATTGAATGAATCTAAGATATTAATGATATATCATTTCGCTATAAGAAAAAAATTAACATAATCTTGGGTTGGTGTGCGAAATTAAATAAGAAATTTCCAGCTTTCAGATTATTATCTGTTCATTTCACCATTAAGTACCTAGTTCCATATCTAGATCTTTAAAAAATTATAGAAAAAGTGTGTTTTTGAAAAAATAAAATTGAGATCGAAGTCAAAATAGATCAGCTCTAAACATTACACAAGAAGTCTATAGATTCATCCGACTGAACACATAATTGAAGTTGACAAATTAAACAACAGATACAGCGGCGTGAACCTCTATCCAAAGGAGGGTCTTTACAGCACAAATACACTACCTGCAGTCTCTCTCTTTCTCATTCAACACAAATTTAAACACAAATTTAATTTATGTTTAAATTTGTGTTTAATCTGTAATTATTGCACAATTACTAAAATTATGAATGCCTAAAAATTATATGAATGAGGTGTGTGTGTATGTGTGTGTGTGTGTGTGTGTGTGTGTGTGTGAATAACAAATATATAAATTCGAAATATACTAATTTATTTTATTTCATTAACTAAGCATTAATTAAATTATTAAGTTCATATTATACACCCAGCAGTGTACGAAATTTGCATTTCAATTTTCTTCCTATTATTTATCTTTTTGTTATTATTTAACTTTATTTATTGATTATTAATTATCTTATTATTTATCTTTATATATTTTACTTAAATACTATTCCGCAAGAGAAGTTATCCAAGAATTCTTTGAGCAAATGATTTATTTCTATCTTAAATATTTCGCTTAAGGCCTAAATCCAAAAAATTATGAAAATATCCCAGCTCTTTATTTGGAATGCCAAGCATCAAGTGAAAATGTGATATCAGAACTTCAAGTCAGACTAACACAAAAAAAGGCAAGATCATCTCACTTATCAAAACCACATGATCCCGAAGGAAACTATCTGATTGGATTATTGAAATAGGTATCAATACAATTTATATCAATTACAAAATAAAGGTGCTTTAATAGGAGTAAAAGTCTTATGGAGGAATAAGATAAAATTTTATTATTTTATTATATACTTTTTTGCATTTATTTATTTCATTTTCATGTAATTATATATTTTATTTATCTTTTTATATTTATATTTATATTTATTTATACTTTTATATTTTAATAATCATAAAATTATAACAATGGTAAAAGTTAGAAAAGCGATTTTTTTAAAAATTTAAATATACGTAGTTGCTAATATAACCACTTCACTAAAAATTCAGTAGGCACGCGTACCGACCACTCTCTAATTAATCAGTAAATGCTGAACATTTTTAAAATAGAAATCAAAAGTTTGTAAACGAAACTAGCATTACAAAGGATAAATTCGGTTTAGTTTATAAACTAATCGGTAGGTGTCAGGATCGCAACAGTTCAAACAACACAAAATGGAAAAATTTCACTTTGTGATTCGTTTACAAAATAAGAATTTGAATGAATCCATCTGATGATAACTGCATTATTAAGCTTTATTAACTTATACATAATAAGTAATGTACAAAATAATTAGGAAAAATTTTATCATAATAATAAATATAAATTATTCCAATACACCATAATATAATTCAGATAATTTGAATAAATTTTTTTTACGAATATTAATTGCTTTTTGTTTGCTTTTAAATAAGAACGTTGATTTTTTTTTCTTTTTTTTTTTCTTTCTTTCTTTTTTTTTTTTTTTAATATCAACATTTATTTCTTTGGATGCATTTTTTTTTTAAATTGAAATATGCAAGTAAATTAAGAATTACTTCAAGAATTTTAAATAAGAATGTTGATATTGGTTTAACATTGTAGCTTCGAATGAAATTATTCCCTTTAATCTTTACTAATATAACAGTAAAGAGATTGAAGTAAAGTAGAGAAGACTGATTATTACATTCGTTTTATCCATCTGCAAGTTATTTCAGTACTCTGGATGGCGTGAGTTTTATAACAGTATGGTATCTACAATCATTAATATATATATATATATATATATATATATATATATATATATATATATATATATATATATATATATATATATATATATATATATATGTGTGTGTGTGTGTGTGTGTGTGTGTGTGTGTGTGTAATTATATGCTTTTTAAAAATAGATTTAATGACTTAAAAACCGAGATTACTTATAAAGATTTAATAAGATTAATACTAGTTTCGGCTTATAATAGCCTTCATCAGGTATTCTTAAAGGAAGAATATATATATATATATATATATATATATATATATATATATTTTTTTTTTTTTTAATATAGACCCATCCTAATTTTTTTTGCAATTATATTATTATATATTACAACCATCTGCTCTGAACACACACACATACACGAGATGTCTACAAAATTATTAATAATTATAAATAATTATATTGGTTATTTACTTATATAATTATAATTAATAGTTAATAATTCATCCATTAATCATAAGCATTTTAAAATATTTAATATAATGAGCATAAGATTTGAGTTCTGGTAGAAGTTTTCATTTATTTATTATTTAACAAATTCACGGCCCTCAGTTCCCATTGATGGATGGAGTAAAGTAGGAACTCCTGGAACGTATAGGAATGACAGAATAAAATCAGGACCTAGTACATATCTCGTTAGGTCATTATGAATGCTTAGTAAGTCACAGACATCTCAGTGAGTGTGGAAAGGTCCAAACCGTTCACCAGACCCTCTACTTAAAGCGCAGATACTTTCGAGTATGTCTTCTACATATCCACATGTAATCCTAAGTAAATTTGGTATTTTATGAAGGTATTAAACGTTATTTTGATGATGCTAATGGTAAGTCTGCCACCGTTTCGCATATTCAGAGCAATATATCGAAATTCAGATATAAGAATATTTTATTCTCAAAATATTCCTTACCTCGTCTGACTAAACACCTGTTGAGAGCTGCGAATAACATTCGAGACAACTGAATCGTATAAGTTAACGATAATTATAATTTTCTTTGTCGGTAAGAAGGCGATATTATCAGCATACAGATTAACCGGTTACTTTGAACATTTTCTTTGAACTAACCTAACCAGCCTGTCTAATGGATGGAGCGGTTCTTTTTCATCAAAATATTTGAAAGTTGGCCAACTACGTTCGATCTCGCAAATAATTACACCTAATTTAATGAAGCGGAAGAAGATAAATGCAAGGGTGTGGACGAAGGGCACACATGACTTCAATGGAATCAGGAAATAAATTGTCTCAGGAATGTTGGTAACAGAATGGAACAACAGCGATTGGCTTATGAAATATTAAATCCGCGTCTGACTATATTAATTACTTCTACCAATGACAAAAAATTTAGAACAAAAAAGAACGTGGTTTGTATCACCTAGGTTTTTCTCTCCTCCTACTTCCAACCCTTACAAGTTTCAAAACATATGAATATGTCTTAAATAAATACAAGATTTTTATGCCGTAAAATCTTGTATTGTTTTACTAACAAACAAGGGACTGATGGCAATCTTTACCACTTGTGTAAGTGTTAATTACTTTACAAGATTATTCTATAAGATACTGATAGCTTGAATAACTGTCGGTGACGGCTACGAATGGCAATTGACTGCCCACTAATCTTCAAAAAGTTACTTAGCTCTAAAAAAGGTCACTTCTAATTTCTTTGTGAATAAAAGGCGTTAGATGACTTTATGAAATAAATAAAATACGCTAACTATTTAACAAGTTGACGGTCCACAGTTTTTAAGAAGATAAATTTAGAACTGTTTAAAAAAAAAAAAAAAAAAAAAAAAAAAAGTGCAAACTCTAGGGATCTTCGTTTGATCTTAGGATTTCATACATAGCCATCTTTTAGATGTACCAATGAACAAATCCTCTATTTTAGGCAGTTCTTTACCTATCATTTCTTTGTGTGACAGCATGTTCTGACTGAATGGATTTTGAAGAAATTTGTTATTTGGAATTTTTACTAAAATTTGAAAATCAATGTTTAAATCAATAAATTTCTGTGTAAATCAACTGGCTTTTAATATTTAAATGACATAAAATTATATATTTCACTTAATTTTTATGTATACACGCGATTGTGTAACAAACCGTTAAGATGTTTGGCGTGCAGGTGAAAGAATGCAGTATCGTGAAAACGAAATCAAATCATTAGCCCAGAATTCGCTGACTGTAACCCAACCCCGATACTAAATAGATTTACGACATTTCGTGAATGATATTCACTTAAAAACAAATTACACTGAGGTCACCATCTGTCCGCTGTATATTACATCTACTGATAATAATGATAATTTATTCGTATTTAATAATAAGAATAAATTATCATTATTAATGATGAATCAGAGCCTCCGTAGCTCAGTCAGTACAGACGAAGCGATTTTGTCGGAAAGACCTGGGTTCGATTCCCGTTAGTGACGTGAGGAACCATTATTTGGGCTCTTTCGACTAAAGGTGAGTTAGCCTGTCTCATAGGGAGGTAGGGTTTTTTTTCACCCGGAAACTCGGGTTTTTCGTCCCCCCCCCGAACAGGCAAATCGTCCCCGTGAACACACATGGATTACAATCATGAATACTTCCCAGCCATATGACGGTCTCGATCCCGGATAAAATTGGGGGTTGCGGAAAGCAATGGTGAACTACCCTGTAATACTTTGTGGGCAATGCTTACAAAGTGACCTACAGTCAGAAACGACTGAAAGGGAAAACCAGTCAGTCAGTCAATCAATGATGACTTAAGCACAAAGCTAATTTTTAATCATTCTTATTTTAAGAATATATCATTTCATTATCAATATTATCGGTTTACGAAATAATATGGATAATATCGCATAATAAAAGCATAAATAAAAAAATAAATCAGCTAACGCTTTTATTCCCTTATAGGGAAGGAATAGATGAGGCTGTTTTAGTTCCATGAAACTTTTTGGAGACTGAGGGCAGTTCAGTCTCCACTGGTAGCCAATCAGAGATAGCTGGCACAAGACTTTCGCTAGTTTAAGCGAAATGCATAGAAGAGACGGCTAACAAGTATTATCCCGTTACAATAAATAAAGCATATCTTCTGTTTCTCATGAAAGGGATAAGTAATGTTACTAATGTGTGAATCAGAGGCTTGTGTAGCTCTGTAGAAGTAGGTTTGGATCCATAGTACTAGACAGCCTGAAGAAAGGTCTAAGTTCGATTCCAGTCGCCTATTAGAACTTTTTCTCTTTCTTTGACTGGTCTATTTCTGGAATAGGCAAACTAGCTTTTTTCTTCTGGAAACTCCGGTTTTTTCGACCCGTAAACTCAAGAAAATCAGCTTTAGAACTCACAGTATTTCAGACAATAATAGGTTGTGTTAGGGACCATGAGATGAGATGGTACTTGTCTGCCATCTCTTTACCGGTAGGCAAGTCCCGTTTTTAATGCCGTTTAAAATTGATATAATCTTGAGTCAACTATCTTTGGGTGGCTAGCAGCGCAATTTAACTTCCCTGAGGCCTCAAAAGTTAGATAAGGCTAAAACACTTTTACTTTTATGAGAATAAAAGGTATTAGCATGTTTATTTATTTTTATATACTAATCAGTTGAAGATATCAGACAGGAAATTAATGCTAAAAAAAATTAAGATAACTAGTTTGTTGTAGTGGAAGCCAAAATTTACATTGAGAATAAATTTTAACTGAAAATGATAGCCCAATTTCCGCCAAAACTATAACTAGTGTTTGGTGTTAAACATAGTTTTCATTGTTTCATTGAGTTATTTTGCGAAGGCAGGCAAAATAGGATATACGAATGATTTTAATTAAAGAACCCTTTGCAATATTGTGATGATAAAACAAATATATTCTTATATGTCCGAATTCTGTTGAAGTCTAAAGTTGCTTTGAAAGATGACAAATGCGCTCTTAAAATAAAAACATGACTGCAGAAGGGGATTTCAAAATGATCACCGCTACTAAAAGCAATTTTTCATTAGTTAACTGTTGGTCTTTGATTTTTTTGCATTTGGTCACATTTTCTGATGATGTTAATGTTTACACCTAAATTCACAATCTTGGTACACACAATAATCTAAAAGCACCCACTTAAAGGTGAAAAACTGTTAATAAGAAGAACGAATTAGGTTTTCTCTCGATCTTACAATAACATTATAAAATCATTATTATTATAATATTATTATTATTATAATGATTATCGATCTTAATCATTTCTCATCTTAAGTACTGTATCTTGGAAACTTTCCCAAGTGATTAAATAATATTATGGGACATTTTAAAGCAAATCATGCGCTTATATAAACACTGCATCAGTCTATAGAAGGAAAACGTTCACGAAAAATAATGGGAAAATCTTTATTATGACAGGCACTTGACAAGACGCCAAGGTTGTGCAAATGTTGCCAACCTCTTCTGCTGTGTAGAAAATAAAGTTTGATCGTTATTCGACGAATAATTTAAGTTTAATATCTTGATTTTTGTAATATATGATTAAACATATTATGGCTTTATATGAAAAAAACAGGTTTCTTTTTGTTTCGTAGACCAAAACAAATGAAACCTTATTTTACTGTTTCCATAGCAACAGTAGATTCAGCATATATTGGGTGACTGACTATACATACAGATGTATGTTATCACTGTAGGCAGTAGATATCGCCAATAACAGTTATGACGTCAACAATGAAATAGGCGATTTTAGATATGCGAGCCGAAGCTATAGTTATATAATAACACAATTAAAGGTAAATAGTAATATATTATAATAATATATATTAATGAAGTATTAGTAATGTATAATAATTCTTTATTAATAGTTATCCAGTTATAATAATATATCGGAATGGCAACATGCTCATCAGCACCAACTTAAGATTGGTTGGTAGATTATATAGATTATTGCCACAGCAAAAAAAGCATGAGAAATATTTTTTTGGAATTTTGAAAAACTCCGGTAAATGTTCTGGGTTAATGTATCATGTTTTAGATACCCATCCTATTGTCACCAAACTACAACTCCATTTCTTTCTCCTATGAGGCCTGTTTTAGGCGACTTCATGGTTTTAGCGATCCATGAAATCTTTTAAGTTTTGATTTTTAAATAAACTGAAGGAGAAATGAGAAACAGATGTGTGAGTGTTGGTAATGAAGTTCGTACTCAAACACGGATTTGGCGATTTTCTTTTATGATCTATTACCTAATTTTATTATTAATTAAAAGACAAGATAACACGTTTATACTTCTAGCAGAAAAGAACTTTTCACTTCTTTTCCATCTGCATTAGATCCGTATCCTGGAGGGGATTGGACGGTACAAAATTGCCGACTTGGACATAATTGTGGCTATTAAAAGCGACCTTGGGATGGCTTACCTGGACTGATTAAGTCTTATCGCATGAAATGGCTGTCAACCAGAACTAAGGAAGTTTAAATTAGTCTTTTTTTTTTTTTTCATCAGTCTCAAGGAAAGTGGGAGGGTAGAGGCGGGCTGTGCTAGCTACGACTTTACTTCCCAAAGATTATGAACAAAATTCTGGGACTGACCTCTCCTGTATTATAAGTCTTTGTGAAGATTTATGAAACTCATACTTATCTGGCCCCACTTAGATGCAATACAGCGACCCCTAGTGGCAGTAGTATTAATTCGTTACATTAGTCTACGGTATCCGATGTTAATTATTTATTTTTCTTTTAGCCAGTAAAACTACAAATTATTCAACAGACTCGTTAACCCCATTGCTTGTTTATTTTTCATTTAGCCTCTGTATAAAAAGACTGAGAGACATCTTAAAATTTTAATAGATTACAGTTCTAAAACAAGGACACAAGGGAGGTTAAGTTTGCATTCTAACAGCTAAATAAATCCCCTAAAAGCGCTCTGGGTGGCTGCATCATCTCTGAAGTGTGCCGTGTTATCAAATAACACATTTGATTAAGTTTGACCTTCCAACAACTTCGCAACCCGACCTGAATATCAACTATAAATCGGAACATCTTCCAGATTAAGTAATTATATAGTCACCGGAGATTTTAGGAGGTGCAACAGAGAATAAGGGAACGACTTCCTTATTGGAATGCTCATAGTAACTAGAGTTGAAAGAATCCATTGCAATAAACCAGCGTGACAATCTTCAAATACGTCTAATTCCACACAGAAAGGGGTCATGGAAGGTCATGCCTTCGTTACTAACTGCGGACAACTATGCGTATAAACACTTGGGAGTTAAAGGAGTGTAGGGGGAAGTTTTTTTCCCAACCTGCAGAGAGCTAATTCTACATGAGCGAAGTTTTATGACAGAATGGATGACTGAAAAGATTTTGTTGTGTTGCTATAAACATCGGGCCAGACCACGCGTTAAGTAAATATATCACTAACCCCCCTCTCCTTTTCCCCTCCTCCTCCCTCTGACTCCGTTATAGACCGAGGTAGGTCAGATCTTTAGCAAAAAAAAAAAAAAAAAAAAAGGGGGGGGGGTCTTTTGTGTTACCATAAAGATGCAATGAAAGAGAGAATGTGACTAAAGAATATTGGCTTTCTGAGTGCTGCATTTGGAGGCGAACATTTGGGTTCGAAATACGCTAAGACAAAGAAAGCTTTAAATGTGTTTGCACAAGTAACTCTAGTGACGGGAATGCGCTTTCTAGAATTAGGTTTGGTATGAATATGCTTGGTTCACTTTTATAGTTCGTGCTTACAAAAGTTATGATCAATAAAAGTCTCTCTGGAGCATATACTTACGAAAACATGCGTTTCATAATGGCAGCCATTCTTCGTCTTGATTTAACATTAATAGCTACTCGTGTGTGTTTGAATGGATGGCCTTAAAAAATACCAAAACCAAAACATCACTTGTAGCTCTGTTTACATTCGTTGTTTTCTGATATATAACAGCAAGCAAACACATATCTTTGCAATATTGGAGAAATTGGTCGATATATCAGGAAAATGGGTGTTTTTTTTTTGGGGGGGGGGGGCTTGATAGACCACTGATGTATAGTCTAAGGCAAAATCTGATTACTTTTAATTTCCGATATACTAAAATTAAATACATCTAAATATATCAGTCTTCATATTTATTTAGCATTTTCATAATTTTTTATTTAATATTTTTATTTTATTTATTTATTTAATATTTTTATAATTTTATTTAATATTTTTTATTTTATAATTTTTATTTATTTAATATTTTTGTA
Organism: Typopeltis vanoorti; assembly: GCF_054136105.1. Taxonomy (NCBI): domain Eukaryota; kingdom Metazoa; phylum Arthropoda; class Arachnida; order Uropygi; family Thelyphonidae; genus Typopeltis; species Typopeltis vanoorti. The sequence goes on from NC_143550.1 coordinate 162,172,164, forward strand.
ATTAATTTAATTTAATTTAATATTATATAATTATATTTAATATTAATTTTTTCATTTAATCCTATCTCAATAATTTTTTTTGTACTTTTATTTATATAAAAATTCAAAATGGCCCTTTAGAAACTCTAAAAGTATACGAAAAGCATGAAATACATTTTGAATTATTTTGTACTACAACCTGTAACGCTCAAGAACATAGTATTTTTTTTTTTTTTTAAATAAAATATACGATTATCAGGACAGGCAAATCACGGGCCGAGTTGCCATGACACCAGTGCATTTGCTGGCAGTAATCAGTAATATATTAAAGCTTTATGTCAAAATATAATTGCTGTGTATGTTCATTTAGAGCTTATTATTAAAATTGTTGTTCATTTAGCGCTTCTTAATACAATATTCAATATTTAAATTAAATATCAATTAATGTATAAAGAAATCTTTATATCTTGACACCTTTCTTCAAGAAATTTCTATGATATCCCAAGAATTTCTTCGCATATCTGATGGACAGTCAGCAGATGTCTGCCTAATCAAACCCACTCTTCATAGCTAATCCAACGGCTTTATTTTGTTTTCATTTGTTCTCTTCTTGAACATTTAAAATGCCTTGGACGTTTAAAATGTCCAAGAAGAGTCTGCTGACCTGGTTAGCATCCTCGCCAAAAAAAAAAAAAAGTACTTCCTATTAACTCAAGTATTAGCACTGTATTGAAAGCACCACGTCTATCGAAGTTGGGGAAGGCATGAGGATGAGGGGGAAGACGAGGTATGGATAGACAAACGGGCAGCATTCCAGTTCTGAATGTACGTTTGATCCCCTTCTCGGCTACTGATACATACTGCCAACACCGAAGCCCGCTCAAGAAAGAAAAAAAAAAAAAGCGATTCTAGACATGTAGTTATCGCTTCAGTGGCGCCTTATGTTGCAAAACCTGAGAGGGGATTTTTAGGACGATGGAGAGCGTGAAGTGGTCCTACATCGGCCAAAAGAAAGATTAAGTGTTAGGCCTCCCTTTTAAAGGATATAAGTTAGGAGCTAACTGTGAGAGCCTTCGCTAATACCAGCGGAGATGACAATATTCCTCGGCCTGCTCATTGTAATGGCCTCACACGGAGAGTGGGTGTGGACATTCCGTTATTTATAGCTCATGAGAAAATTTTTACTGAGAAGGGGAGAGAAAGAGAATCCCCTTGAACACTCCCGAAGGTGACACTCCTACATAACAAACACTGTTCATATATCAAACGCCTCTTCTATTTCTTTATTTTTTTAAATTTTTACTCCTCTCTCTCTCTCTCTTCTCTCTCTCTCTTCTCTCTCTCTCTCTCTCTCTCTCTCTCTCTCTCTCTCTATATATATATATATATATATATATATATATATATACGAGAGTGGTCCGAGATGTTCTCGGCCTCGACCATAGATGGCAACACTATCGGCAAGAGATTTTTTTCTAAGTTGGTACATCTGTCATAAGCATCCATGTGAAATTGCAAGTCATTCTATCAAGTAGTTTGTTTTATACAGCTATCTGAAGCAAAAGTGTTGTCTGTATCCCTGGAAATTGATAAAATTGAGTATCGTGCGTTATAAAATTCTTTGTAAAAGAAAGTTTAACGCCAAAAGAAATTCATTCGAAGTTCATAAAAGACTTCATGGGCACTCTTCTCCTTCGTTTTCGACAATTAAGAAATGGGCTGCTGAGTTTAAACGTGGCTGTAATTTTAGAATATATATATATATGTAGAAATATATATATATATATATGTATGTATATATATATATATATATATATATATATATATATATATATATATATATATATATATATATATATATATATATATAGAGAGAGAGAGAGAGAGAGAGAGAGAGAGAGAATTCAAACATGCATTTACAAATATTTCTGTCATGATACGACAGAATCTTTTTTTGTACCTTCTTCTCCCCACCCTGGGGCGTTTTATTTCTTATCTACACAAGATGCTTCGGGAGTCCATTAAACTCCCATTAACAACTATTATAAGAATGCAAACTCTTTAGGCAAAGCCTTCGCCTAGAAAGAAAAAGGGTTGTTGGCATCTCCCACACGTACTTTGAAACAAAGGGAGGAGCTTAAAGACATGATCATGCGATTAAGTCTCCCTTTTATTAAAAGTCCACAAAGGTGGTCTTGTCCTTAAGTCCCGCTGAGTCACAGTCAGCTGGTTCTGTAATGTAAAAAGTTCCCAGGATGGGTAGCAAACGATGACGTCGAAAAAAGGGATGGGAGCTCCCCATCCCATAAATTTTCTGTTTGAAAAGGATCTGGTCAATGAACGTTTCTTGACCTTCATAGGTGGGGGGGAGGGGAAGAAATAACAGATGGATATAACGTAGAGACAGAGAGACAGATGGATGAAGAGAAGAATTTACAAAATCGGAAAGAATAAAGATGTGAAAGTATTACAAAAAACAAAAGAGAAAGGCAAGGAGAAAATGATAACTGACAGAAAACAGAGAAATTAGAAGAAAAGAGGATTAACGAAGAAAGAGCCAGAAGGGGAGCTTGGATCATTTCTAAAGTTCCGCACACTGCGCATGCGCTGACAGAAGATGATGTAATCGTTTCCACTTTCACGTCAGTTTGTAAGCCACAGTAAAAGCATCGTGTGATTGTTTTCTGTTTCTGATGTACTAGTTCCTTCTTCAAGAAGGAAGAATCTGACTGGGGTCGGGGGTGAGGCCATATGTTTTCCATGAAGTGTCAAATCTTATGGAAGAGTAAGATGATCACAAGAGCTTTCTGGTTTACTCCACCCCTCCTCACAATCCTGACACGAGTCGTTCAGATTTCGAACTGTTTCCTAATTCAACAGAACCACTCAGTGACGTTATTTTTTTTTTTAAATTGAGACTCGACAAATTCCTGTGCTCTCTTTGGATAGTGGAATGTTATGCGGCTTAAAGAACCAGATATTCTGGATAGAAAGCACTACCACTCGCCTCTATGAGACTTGGTAACGAATCTTTTGTTTGAGACCTCATAAACATTTCTATCATATTACCAGGAGATCAACCCCTTTCCCAACAAAGGGTGTCTTCGCTACCGAATATACTATGAAAGAGAAACACAGAAGAAAGGTATGATAGAGGCAGAAAACAAGGCTGTTACTTTTCTGACTATTACCTCTTTCAGATATACACTAACATAATATTGAATTATCACCTTTCATGTGGTTGACAGACCGTACCTGCTGTGACATTAACCCAATAGCGTTAATGTAGCCATTATGTCTATATAAGCCATCCCACAATTCCTGAACATGTATTGTGGGATATCTTATGTACTTTGTGCAGCCATTTACTTTTTTACACCCGCGATGCACTACTAGCATCATCGCAGCAACTTTTGACAACAGAGAGTATGTTAGTGGGCTATACATACGAGGGTGAGCAAAATCATTTAGGATAACATTCTTGTCCTTCACTTGCAAATGTTCTTTATCGAATGTGGCTTTCCTGTCACTACAACTTTAACATACTAAATACCTACTTGATTTGTTAAACGTTTTGTCTCTTAATGTGAAAAAGATGTTTTAAATAGTCACGTACATTTGATCCTTATAAGGACTGGCTTAAAGGGGCGAAGCAAGAATGCTTTTCATCTTTCCCCGTTATCTGTTATTGAAGCTCTGATCATGGCAAGAGGGTAACAGCAATAGTTGAGCCTCAGTTAGAACTTCATTGACTACAGTATTACCGTCCATTACTCTCCAAGCGTAATGGATGGCCTCCTTATCCTTATAAGGACTGGCTTAAAGGGGCGAAGCAAGAATGCTTTTCATCTCCCCGTTATCTGTAGAGGACAGTGTAGGGATAAGGTGTTATTCAGCAATTAAAGCTCTGATCATGGCAGGAGGGTAACAGCAATAGCCGAGCCTCAGTTAGAACTTCATTGGCTACAGCATTGCTGTCCATTACACTCCAAGGGTATTGGATTGAATGAATCAATCCCACCTACCCATTCACAGGATGGCTTCCTTTGAACTTTGAACTTAATTGGTTGATGGACTGAGTCCTTGACTCTTTATCCCTTCATCTTGATTTTAGATTGTGGGTGATGAGATTATTGTGGGTAATTTACCCGCTCATTGTGAGCATTGAGGCTGTATCAGCTTTCTCTTGCGATGGAGGATTTCGGTTTGTTATGTTTGAAACGATCTGAGGGCTTATAGTCCGATGCCTGTCGAACTAGCTGATTTGGGTGATTATCAGTGATTGTGAAGAATTTCTCCGCAATTCTTGTCATGTAGGTCTTAATATCTGGAAGATTGGCTTCTTGATGTAACTGGATGTTTCTGATGAACCATGGGGCATTGAATGCCATTCTTAGGCATTTCTTCTGTATTATCTGAAGTCTGTTGATGTTGCTTTTGGTCGTGTGACCCCACATTGGAGATGCGTAAGTTAGTTGCTGTCTGATTACCGATTTGAAAAGGAGGATTTTGTTGTTTATGCTTAGGAAACTGTTCTTATTCAAAAGTGGATATAGCTGTGCTATAGTCTGACTTGCCTTAGTGGCAACACTATCCATATGTGACTTGAAGTTTAGACGTCTATCAAGATGAATTCTCAGATATTTGGTAGAATTGCGCCAAGGGATGATTTTACCAAACATTTGTATGCTTGTATTCGGTTCTGCTTTACGTCTGGTGAAAAGTACTGCAGAGCTTTTGTTTGGATTAATTGCGATACACCACTTGGTGTACCAATCCTCCAATTCATTGACTGCTCTCTGCAGCTTGATTGTGGCCAGGTGTGGACGGAGGGATCTGGCTATAATGATTGTGTCGTCGGCATACAGAGCGGTGATAGCTGGAGACAGTTTGGGGAGATCTGCCATGTATATGGAGAAGAGTAGGGGAGATAGCAGAGAGCTTTGAGGGACTCCGGCCGTGATTCTCCTCTCTGTGGATCTGATACCGTTGAGTTTTATTTTAACTCTTCTATTATGTAGATATGATTTGATAAGTAGAACTAGTGGCAATGGAATACCAACTTCGTGTAGTTTAAAAATTAGTCCATGATGCCACACTCTATCAAATGCCTGAGTTATGTTTAGAAAAACTGCGCTAGAGTGTTGGTGCCATTCATACCCTTGGGTTATATGTTCGATAACTCTGTAAATTTGTAGCGTTGTGGAGTGATATTTCCTAAAGCCGAATTGTTCATCTTGAATTATATGGTTGATATCTGTTGCCTCTTGAATCCGTGTGAGAATAGCAAGTTTGGCTATCTTACCTATGCATGAAAGAAGGCTGATTGGTCTGTAATTTTCAGGAAACTGTGTATTTTTTCCAGGTTTGGGTATTAGGAAAACGTCGGCAATTTTCCATCGCTGTGGGAAATAATTTAGCCGGAGGATGGCATTAATGATGGCTACTAGATGCATAACCCCTTTGCGAGGAAGTAACTTGAGTGCCTTGTTTGTTATTCCATCTGGATCCGGAGCCTTTTTGTTATTTAGTTTTTTTTAAAATCTCATATACTTCTGTTGGTGACACGGATTTGTTATTGGATTGGACTGAGGCATTTTGAGTTATTTTACGCACTTGGGTATGAATTTTATTTATGAAATTCATATCTCTATTGATATAATTGGGGCTGCATTGTTTTTCTAAACTGTCAGCAAATGCTACAGCTTTTTCCTCGTCGTTGTAGACAATAGACAACATTAAATTAGATTCACCTTGGATTGGAGGATGGCCTCCTCTCTCCGTCATAAATATTAAAATAAATCTTATATATATTTTTTAAAGGTGTATTTCTAAAATTCATTATATCATTTTATATTTTAAAATTAGTAAAGTATTCTAAAGAAATTTCTTTTTCAAATATAAATTTTTTTCAAATTCCATATACAAAATTTATTTTTATAATGTTAATTAAATATTATTTTACTTTGTTTACAATCTTTTCAAATGAAACGATACGCCATCTTGCAATATTACACAAAAGGACATGTTTAGTATAGCATTTGAGTCCTGCAAAAACAAAAGGGCAAGAATTGAAGAGCTCTGATTTGTTGAGTTCTGCTTCTTTTTTTGATTTTTTTTTAAATGGTACTCCCTTATAAAGTATGATGTTTTCTCATTAAAATGATATCTCTCTAAAATTGTAACTCCATTTAATATTGACCACCGCACAAAAAAAAAAAAAAAAGATAATAAAAATATGGAATGTACTGATTAAGAAAAACTATTGCGAGAATCAACAAAAATGCTTATCAAAAACCCGATTGAAAAACTGTTTCAGTATTCTACAAAACTGAGTTATGCAAGTTACTGAAAAAAAGAAAGGTTTAAAGTCTATCTCTAACCATAAGAACTTTTAAGATGTTGCGAAAGGACACGCAGTGAATGTATGTAAGGTCAGATATTACATCGACAACTTGCCATAGCATGTGACTTCCAAGTATTTGTTTATTGACCTCGGACCTCTATTAACACATCTTCTCTTTTTTAGCACATGTCTGGTGGGATAAAGATCTGTGAATCTCTTGTAGGCTTAGCTAACCCTAAACGATATTTGATGAATAGAGTTACATATTTCGGTATGTTCTATTATTAATACATGTGTGTTACGAGTAGGAGTAGTGGTAGGAGTAATTACAGGAAGTTGGCATCCGGAGAGAGCTAGCGGAAATAACCATTATGAGATAATTAAAAAAATCAGCTAAAACGAAAGAATCCATGCATCCGGAAATGACACAGTATATGTATTTTTATGACTAACCCTTCCAAATCCAATCACACTCACACACACTGTACCTGCGTCAATGAGTTGTGCAAATATTATGAAATTAAGCTGAATCATTCCCTGTCAACAGGCTAAGTTACACTTTGTGTCCTCCTCCCCTCCCCGAAAAGTAATACATCAGAAAAAAAAAACTAATGTCAGAAAAGATCTGTGCAAAGTGAAATGGAAAATACTGGAGCATTAATATCTCTTTAATCCAATGTTGGTTTGTACTCTGGGATCCTATATGTATATAGATTTGTTGTCAGACTGATTAGTATGTAGGGCTACAAATATATACGCACAACTACTTATGGAAGAGACAATCACACATCAATAAATATCTCACAAATTTAGTGACTGACTATGCTTTGTTATTACTTAAAACGAAGCCCAGTTGATCCAAAGGGATACTAAAGAAATTGTAAATTATGATTATTTCACATCAAGGAGCAGTTCTCGATAAACTCCACATAACTTCGCTAATAAATTAAGATAAGTGAGGATAACTGACAGTGACAACTGAATATAATTGGTGATCTACCGACATAATGTCTGTATGAAACTTTTCTGGTTGTTAACCAGAGTGGTCGGGAAAAGGGAATACAACAAAATACGCATGTAACCAATTCTGCATACGGTATTTATAACTTTAAAGTGGGCTGCCGTATGAATACATTGCATATCTGTAATCTAATACCAAAAATAAGTAAATAAACATTAAATTATTTGAATTGTTATGTAAAAAAAAGTTACATCTTCATCAGATAGCTCTTAGAGAAATTCAAGAGGTTCGTTCTTAATCTAGAACGCTACAAGTTGCTTACCTGGCTGGGAGCTCTGTGACAAGAGCAGTTGCATCCTTCCGATGGTCTACGGACAATTTTCATGTGTTTCCTTGCCTTTGATTTTTTCCTAATCGGTCGTCCGACACAGCCCCCCATGTTGATCGATAATTTCTATTTTGGGGGGCCGATCACAACCGAAGACCAAAACTGCGGCGGTGTGTGTGTGTGTTTCCTCTTAGGTTAGTAACCTCCGGTTTAAGGTTAACAAGATTTCCAATATCGATAGAGAGGTCATCTTACGGCTCTACGGATGTCAAGCGATAACAAACAACGGCAAAATTTAGGAAGGGGATAAAGCCACAGTGGCGTCTTGAATACAAACCGCTCATCATCGTCTTAAGGTCGGCAGCGTTCTTTAGGTGCGTCCCGTAGGCATTCCGGGGAGCTACTGTGCAGAGGCGGTGATGGTGGTGGTGTTAGCGGACGCTGCAAGCGTTCCCAGTGTGGGGTCGGTCACTGGAGGAATATAAACACCGACACCTTGGTAGCATGGGGATGACGTACGTCACAGAGAGATAAGAGAACCCAAAAAAGGGGGAGGGGGGGTTGAGTATGAAAGGAAATGGCGACGAATAAGGCAATCTTTCAATATACCACCCAAAAGGGACGGATTTTGTGGGAGAGGAAATGTCAACCACCCCCTCCCACACTCTAACTTTTATCCACTTGAAAGCTGGTAGTAGCGGATGGTGAAAAGACACGTGTTTCTTGCTTATTCAGCTTTGCTGGTCCGGGAGATACTGAGTGACCTCGTCGGCCGTGCTCCATGGAGGTCAAGAGCGATATAAATGTACGGAGGAGTGAATTTTGTCGATAACACTGCGGAGAAAGACTATTCAGGAGAATAATGAGTGCTGGAAGCATCCAAAACGTTGTAATTCAGGGGAGAGTTTCGACCCCTTGTGTTTATGACAGTTTCCTGCCAATATTGCGACACTGGTGTAAAGAAAAAGCCGGTTTAAGAATGGATTCAGTTCTCTTTCTTTGATGCCCGCTTCACCATGTAGCTTCTGCTTACAGCTCCGTGTCAAACACATGTGTTCGACTTTTATTTTTGCTTTTGCGTTCTCTCGTTTCCGCATGTGTGTGGGGGAGAAGTTGAATCAGTCCCATCTGCACGCTTCTGTCATCAAAGTTTCATCTTGTTGTAACTGCAGGAAGCTTTTCTCTTTGCTCTCCCCCCACCCCGCTACCAGTTCCTCCTATGTAACGGAGTTTCTATGACAACAATGGACACTCAGTATGACGACAATAGTGAGCAGGTAGAAGTTAGAGGAAATTGAGGTAAAAATTCATCAAAGTAGAAGTTGATCTGTTTTCCCATGCATTAAAACAGGAACTAACAAAGGAAATTACGCAGCGGTTGTTTTGATTGGTTGTTTTCTCCGAATAACAAATTGGATTTCTTACACAACAATTGCTGAACAGTTTCACGGTCACCATAGCAACAGGCAGTTGAGAAGTATTGTTAGCGAAAACCAGAACTCCCAGTAGTAGTAGTTGTAAGGGTTCTCTATGGGATGTTTATTCATGAGACGACCCCTCCCCCTGGATATTCTCTTAATCACTCCCTCACATGAACAGGTCCTGGCACTAGTTTCGGTGGTATAGCGGAAAGAGCAGGGAAAAGGAAGCACAGTAAGCGGCAGGCACCCTCGTTCAGAGCTGGAGGTGTGCAGTATGCGAACTGCTGACCAATGACGGAATTTTACGAGACTTTAAACCACGTGCCTCTCCACCGTGACTTTACATTTATTATTTTTAACGCTACCCACGCATCGCTCTTAGAATCGGTTAATAGGAAACCAGAGCAGGACTCAATAAGGGGGTCTTTTTTCCCGACAGTCACCGATCTTCCTACTTCCTTCCCCTCTTTCTACACGAGTGGGTTCATCTGCTCAACTTTCATCTTAATGACTGCGCAGTTCTCATTTTAATTGACCATAGACGCGGGTGATTACGAACAGAATAAATTCCACGCTTTTTTAGTGACGTCATCATGACGTCAGGGTTTAAGAAGTTCCATGTGCAGTCGATGTACGTTCTTACCGATCCATCGGGTCTCTTCGATGAATAATGGACGTATTACTGCATTGGTATTCTTTGGTGTCCTCTTTCGTCAGCGCAGGATAAGCATCCCTGAGGTCAATGCCCTTAAGACGAATCCCTCATCCATCATCTTCATCCTTTTATCATTGTAGTCTACATGCCACGGTAACCCGCTCTTTGGGGATCCTCTCACAGCACCCATACAGGCAGCAGATGGCTGATCTGTCGTCAGCACTCTACTCTTCTCCCACCCCCAACCCCCAAAAAAAAAAAAAAATCAATAAAAAAAAGGCTTGGGATCTTTTGTGTCTTTTTACGGGAAGTTCGTACCAAGTGACCTCCACAGAACAGACGACCACTGACACATTAAAGTCTTTATCAGCTTCTTTGGATTGATAAGTTTTATAAGAAAAATAACATATTTCCTCTTAACTCTGACACAGATGGGGTAGGGATTTGTTTGCGATATTTCAGGGAGAGGTCACATCGTCTGCAGCTGCTTTTTTTTTTTTTTTTTTGTGGGAGGAGAGGAAAGAGTGTCTTATGGCTTCGTGTTTTTATGACTTTTAGACTCCCTCAGTGAAACCCCTCGAGACGGGTCATCGGAGATTGTTCATCGTAGTAAGAGGGTTTGACATTTTCCCTAATTGAAAGCTGTTAGTTAGTAAGGTTGCGATGAAATGTGGTCTCACGGTCTGATTGGTTTCCTTGACCTTTCAAGTCATTTCTGAAGGAAGTGGAGCTTCCAAGAATCAGTGTTTTCATTTATCTCGACCGTTATTATTAAAATGGGTTTCCCATCCGTTTCTAGTCTCTCTCTCTCTCTCTCTCTCTCTCTCTCTCTCTCTCTCTCTCTCTCTCTCTCACTCAACCCATGCTCATCTACTCTTCCATCTCTATCACCGCTATATTTAATTCTTTTTAAGAATATCTATATTTCTGTGTTAGAAAAAAAGTGTGTGTTGTCACAGAAAAATAACTTCTCCCCTCTCTTAGTGAGTCAAATGCATGCCAACGTTTCCTAATCGAAGCCGTTAAATGTGTGACGAGGCCTACGAAATGCTCATAAGTTCCTTCAGTACTTCCGCTTTGGCTTTAATGATATTTCCTTGACATATTCTGAGGCATTTATGACTTGAAAGGAGTAGTGAGACAAGGAAGTTTAAGTATCATACGAGTCCGGCTTTAGCATTTCATATTTACGGGGATCTTTGTGAAAAACAAATTCTTGGCATTCTTTTCCTTGAGAATGTTATATAAAATAGTCTTAAAATAACACGTAGGGCTGTTTGTAATTGTGTCATAAATCATAAAGAAAGAGTTTAAACCCAATGCAAAAATGAACAGGATTTAACGAAATCGCAAATGTTGCTAGGCCTTTTTTTTAGTATTTATTTCATTTAAAGTTTTGTGAAAACTGAAAAATCATTTCCGGCATTCTCAAATGTATGATTAAGCTTCTACATTAATGGGCGATTTGTGCTTTAATTTTCGGTTTTATATCCCGGAAGTTACGTTAAGGAATTTGACTCTCTTTGTACTAAGTCTCTGGAATTCCTCAAGCTCTTCAACACATAACGTTCGTTTTGAGAAGAAATCTGCCATGTGTTCGCTAGAAACAACAACACCTTGTTTAAAGAGTATGTCAAGTGTCTAAGCCTGGGAAATTGGGTGACGACAGCGACACCTACTTCCTACTTTTCGTAGGTCCACCAAAGTAAAAGATGTTGGCATTGATATCTTGTGTTGGTAAACATTAGTGTTTTTTTTTTTTTTTTTTGCTAACTAAATAGAAAAAAAAAAGCATCACTATTATAGGTCGTTATTTTTATAGGCCGTTATTATAGCTCATGGATGCATTCCTTGCGAGCTATAAATTTAATTCATTATTACCTATTTCACGCTATAAATAGATATTGTTAACTAGTGCACCACCTAGTGCTCGCCAATTACACATTTCAATTTATCGTTTATTATTTCCTACAGCAAATACGAAACGAAATGGTAAGCTATCACAGTTTGGAACGCCACCTAGTGCATCATAAGAACTATGCATTTCAACGTATTATTATTGTGTAAATAAACTCGCTAATATGCAACGTCACTGCTTGATGCGACACCTAGTGCAAATCAGCTGAACTATATTTTAAATGTCATTATGTATTTCATTTACTAAATAACAAATGTAAACAACAAAACTAAACAATAAATAACATATTAATTAGGAAGATGATAGGCAAATTTAATAATTAGACAGTAGTATATCATAGTATTTATTTTACACTCTTTAAATTTATAATAGCACATTACTTTTGAATAGAAACAAGTGATACTTGCTTTAAGTTATGTCATGCCTGATAGGAACGTCACCTAACGAATTCAACAAGAACTACGCATTTACAATTAAAGTATATGTTCTTCTAAGAATTTAGTCTACTTTTTACTGGATTAGGAATAGTATATAGAAATGAATTTAGAATCGCAGGATAAGGCGACACTTAAATTAAACCAGTGAAAACTGAAACTAGGTCACAGTAATGTCGTGTCAACTGTACACTCTTTCCCCACCACTTCAATCTTTCCTTAGCGAAGTAAACAGAGAGGTTCTTTGTTGTTTTATTCGGCAACTAACAAATGGCGCCTTGCAGGTATTCTCGGAGACAGTTGTCGGTAATGTTCAAGTCTGTGAACTAAAGCGACCTCTATAAATAAAGACGTTGCTGTTCGTGACCTGTGACCTTCGGGTTATCCGAAAATAGCTATCACAGCTTAAGTAAGAGTTCGGGTTTAGGATTACTGTTGTTATTTATATAGAACTTCTAAAGTAAAAAAGGATCCAAGGGAAAAGAGGAATAAAGCGAGAAAGATCATAAGAAAAGACGGAGAATTTTCCCTTAATACGTGATTAATGTTACTAATTGCATATAGATGGAGACACTGTTGATCGGGAAAATGTGATGTTTTCTGAATTCGTAACTCTTTTCAGAAACAGCACTTCCCAAGACCTTGCTCACCAGGTGGCGCTACGAGCTTCAATAAACGTAGCCGCCCTCCTCCCACTCGACAATCACATCTACTTTCGTGGCCACCACACCTCCAATCCAGCATTTCTGGCAGTGCCGGAGGGCACGACCTATCATTAATCTAGTACCGCCACACGTGTTGACCCCCGCAGCTGAGAGACGGCTTTATGTTAACCCCGCACAGAACAAGCACGTTCACTTATCTTGAACACTCAATTATCGCTGCAAAGCCCAAAGATGAGAGGCGGGGAAAACTACACGGAACTCAGGGCTGAAGACCTTGATGAGCTCTTTCATCCCAGTCAAAGCCATGCGATGCGATGGGATGGGATGGGATGCTGGGGAGGGAGGGGAGTGACGTCCCAGAGAAGATCTGCCCAACATTCATGTATAATCTGCGTTGTTCGGGTTCATCTTGCTAGGAGTAGTTCTGGATTAATATTGGGCTTAGTTAATGCTACAATCAATTAGTTTGTAGGCATCGTTAAGCACATGAATGAACTGAAATCTGCATCTCTCTCTCTCTCTCTCTCTCCCTTTCTCATAAGTTCATTCTTTCTCTCTTTCTCCTTCTTTCACTAACTTTCTCTCTGTTTCTCATGTTCTCTTTTGCTCTCTCTATCTGTCATTTTCCCTCGCTTTCATTTTCTTCTTCTTTCACTCTCGCTCTTTCAGTTGCTTCATCTTAGTATGAACGAAGTAACAATCTTAGTTACTTCCTTCTTAATTACTTCTTAATCTTAGTTGCTTCCTTCCTCCTTCGAAATAACAACTTCCAGTAAAAAGAAAAGAAAGAAAAAGAAACATCATCATCATCTGTTCACTGGGCATCTACAGATGCCGTATGGTCACTCCGATGCTCGGTGATATGCCTCACTATGTAGTTCTGTTGTTTGCTTTTCTTCAGGCTTCAACTCTCTGAAGATCAGTCACTCCCCACACACACCATCCATCCATCTCATTGATGGTCTACCACTTCCTTTTTTTCCAGGAACTTTACCTTCTATTACTGTTCTGAGAAGTCCTCCTTCCACCCTTTCAATGTGTCCGAAACATTTTAACTCTCTTTTGTCAATATCCTTAAGGAGCCTTAAAGTTCTACTGATCTTTTCTAATACCCATTCATTTGTACGCCTTTCAGCATATGATATCCTCAACAGCCTTCTGTAACACCACATCTCAAAAGCAGATATCCGTTTCTTATCTGACTTCTTTAGGTTCCAATCCTCACATCCATAAGTCGCTGTTGGAAAAACAACTGCATTAAAAATCCTCAACTTTGTTCCCATGGAGATAGATCCATCCTTCCAGATTTTAGACATGTCTCTGATTATTGTTTTAACCATTCCTAATCTTCTTCTGACGTCTTCTGAGTAGCAATTCTTCACATTAATAATGGATCTCAGATATTCAAACCGCCTCAATTCTTTCTCCATTAAGGTACTTGTTTCTTAAGAGCTTCCCTGTTGGTATTTCCTTTGAGAAAATAAACATTCCAAATAATATTTCTTTCGCTACAATTCTTATTAGAGGAAGGAGGAGTACACCAACCTTAGACTAAGAGACTTAAATCTTAAACAGGATTTCTAGACTGATGGGGATGGATAATAAAAACACACTCTACTTGGATGCACTATAGGTTTACAACCTTTCATCAGCGGGAGATATATTAAAAAAAAAAGTCATGTACATTGAACAAGTATGCCAATTACTTCGTAGGGTTTTCTCTAAATTTTAACCTATTCTATACGAGAAGGATAGGACCAACTAACCACGTGAATTTCTTGAGGTGTACATGATTGAAACACTAATTTGTTCTCAGCAACTGCGCATGTAACACCTGTGATTAGGTACAACAGTCCACAATCCTCAATTCACTCCTCAATCCACAATCCTCAATTCAATATATATATATATATATATATATATATAAAATATTTATTTATTTTTTTTTCGGACTTCAAAATTCCTCTAAATGGAGAGATTTCATGACTAAACTCTACAATAAAATAATAATAATAATAATAATAATATTAATATTAATAATAATAGCTGTGTTCCGAAGGATCCTAGGGTTTCAATAAAACGTCATAGACATTTATAACTTGTATTGGATGTAGTTTCTGAAAAACACCTTCAGTAAATGGGGAAATACTATTTTTTTATTAAATCTACTTATTTCTAGAACAGTTATGTTGCTTTATTATTGGTAATATTATGTAGTATATCTTTTCTTAATTAAAATATTTGGTAGATAACAGTTAATTTTATCATTTCTTCCTGATATTTTTTAATGAATATTTTCATAGAAAAATATGCGAAAACGAAATTTTTATGAATGGGTCTTCCATAGTCTTAAAAATAAACGTTTCCTAAATAATTTCATAAACAATTCTAAGCAGCCCTTCCTTTTACCTAGTTCAATGAGAATTAATAGTCCTTCCACTCTGTGATTTAAAACTTACATGTAACAAAAATCTACATATTAAGGGGAAAAAACAGCTTACCAATTGCCAGCAGATATTATCTCACTGTGAATACGTTCTTTAGTTTCCCTTATCATTTCTTTTTGTCATGCTTGATTGAAATGTAAAACAAAAGCTTACTATTAAAAAGTTAAAGATAAGATAGCACTTCCGCCATTTATTGAAGAGGGTTTTTTATTTTTTTATTATTTTTTTATTTTTTTTATTTTTTATAATCTTACTCCATTTGGTATTTTAAAATTTTCTGGTTGAAAGTATTTGAAAATAATTCGTTTTTTTTTTTCCCCTTGCAAACAATTATTTTTCAAGTAATTTTATTTCAGATATTTTATATCTTCAGAGAATAAATAAATAATCGCTAAGACCAATTCCTACAATCACCTTTTTTTTTTTTTTTTAAAAAAAAAAGTATAAAAATAGTTCAGTGACTCACCGATAGGAGTTGCTTATTGATACAAAGCTAACAAGCAAATAAATGATTAGATACAACCATAAAAATATGCGTTTTGTAATACAATCCTTGTGCAATGATATTTATTTTTTTCTGAGTGAAGTTTCGTGTTTTTTATTTTATTTATTAACCCTGAATATGAGAGGTCCCAAGACCTATAACACGACAGTGGTGTGTGTGTGTGTGTGTGTGTGTGTGTGTGTGTGTGTGTGTGTGTGTGTGTGTGTGTGTGTGTGTGTGTGTGTGTGTGCGCGCGCGCGCTCTCTCTCTCTCTCTCTCGCTTGCATAATATATTCATGTTCCATCTAGCCAGAGCGGATTTATTACAATATAAAATATCGACACTATTTTATCCCTTTGTGTCCCTGCAAATGTTTCGATTACCATAAAAATAGAAAGGACTGTACACATTTTTGTCATTTTTGTATGGATTTCACACATTGAATTCAATATTTCTAGAATAACTTGCGTACGAAAGGACAAAGGTTGTTAATAGATGCTTGCACAGTTTGTGAGAAACGCAACTAATATGGAGTATCAGGGAAATACGTTTCTTAATCAACTTCTAATTTCAATCATAAATCAAAATAAATGAAGGAAACGTAACTAAAAGCATTAAGCCTATCAGTTTGGCGTTGATGTTAATTGCAAAATATTTGAGGAAAAAATGCGGTATAGTTTATATCTATTCATAAATCAAATAAGAAGGGAAAGTATACTGCATACACGGAATACCTAGAGTTGTCTAAGATATACCTTCCTATATTATATAGGAATATGCATAGCTATGATATACAGTGGAAATTCGAATCTCATAGAATGCAAAAGGGTAAAAAATAAAATTTAAAAACTAATTATATATTAAAAATTGCAAATTAAATATTTTTAAAAATATTTAAATGTCCATTTAACCGATTAAACATACATTTAAGCTTGAAAAGAAATTATACAGTGTTTTAAATGCTGGGAGTGATCTGGCTTTTAAAATTTCATGAATAAAAGAAAAAAAAAAGGAAAAAGCTCTCCGAGAGGATTCTACCTCTCTCATGATCCAGTCTGTCACAGGTTCATCCTATGAATTCTGTAGCTCATTCGGTATTGACAATGCCCTTTGATTAGAGAGACTCTCGTTTAAATTCCGACTAGTAAGAGAGGTAAGTATTCATAAGAGATCTGCAATAGGGGTCACATGAAGTTAGGAAAATTTTTATCCAGGAAATTTGATTTTTTTTTCTCCAAGCAGAATGGGCAAAGCGACCATTAAAAAAAATTTTAAAAAAAAAGATACTTTGTCTGGTGAGACAGTACTACAACAGATTAGAGTGTTCCATGAATGTGCAGTGTAATAATAATCATAATAATAATAATAATATTAATGCTAATTATCAAAATGAAAATAATGGTCACCATTGGCACAACATTTGAGTGTACAACCAATATGCAATAAAAGCAGACGAAAACTTACATTAGTTCTAATTAAGATCATTAGTGTGAGGCACGTTCTGTTACCATAGTAACGATTTACGTTGCCTTGCCAACAGAAATGGACAATATACAACCCACGATAGGAAACTGTTATATAAATGGTGTCATGAATTTCTCTGCATGCAAGGTGAAAATTGTATCTTTTGGGAGAAATAACTGTGAAGTTATACCTTCAATATTACTGAAATATCACCTGATTATAGTTTTATAAGCGATACGGCATTGCACGGGCAGTACAGAATGTTTAAATGTTTAATAAAACTGACGAACATGGTGTACGATATTAAACACACACACACACACACACACACACACACACACACACACACACACACACACACACACACACACACACACACACACACACACACACACACACACACACACACACACACACACACACACAGAAAGTAAAGATAAGTCAAAACTAAACCTGATTTTTATCTATTAGAGGGACAGTTTCGGTGATTCTATTTATTCCTCTACATATGAGGCAAAGATATGTAAATGAATATAAATAAAACAGAAAAGTAAACGTGAAGGAAACATTTATAATGAACTATTTACAAAATAGTTCATAATATCGAAATTGTTTCAACAGATGGATACGGGGGGGGCGGTAATCGACTTTATCACTGCCACGGATACTGTAATCTTCCTAAACAGCGACTGGTTGCCTACGGGTGATGTAATGAGCCTGCTTGCTATAAAAATATCTCAGGTTGATGAAGTGGATGTGGGCATGAGAATGTGACAAGTCTTAAAGATCTACCGCGTGTGTTCCTAAATATGGTGAAAAGCCGGGGTAAGAGAGAAACTGGAATACTCGAGATCAAAAATAAATGAATGCATTTTAAATAATAATATAATTAAGTTGCGAATTATATTTTGGAAAGATCTTGTTTTCAGTTCTCGAATGACAATTAATTTAATAAAAATAAAATAATATTTTGCTGGTTGTTGGACACACACAGTACGGAGTGTGGTAACTAAGTTGTCGACTTTGTATTCTTGTCTTGATCTTTTCCTATTTCCCTCCAGTGCCATATCTGTTTATCATACAGAACAGATCCATCGTATTGTGTCATTTTTACACACTTGGGAGCCGTCCTCAAACGATTTCAAAGCGATTAAAATAATAAGTGCACTTAAGAGGATGCCTCACGAGGGGCCATTTTAAAGTCTAAAGTCTCCTAAAGAATGAAAACAAAAACTAATAGCCATAAATGATGACAAGTGGTTGAAGTTAACAGTCAGTAATTTTGATAGAACTACATATAATATCTCCGATCTATATTGGCTGCACCCACCTCTGTTTAGTTTAGCCTTTGTAGAAATAGATAAGGCACTATTAACCTCTGACTCTTTGTCCTAAAAGGAGAACAATTTGAGTTCAGGTTCCTTCATC
Source organism: Typopeltis vanoorti (assembly GCF_054136105.1). NCBI lineage: Eukaryota > Metazoa > Arthropoda > Arachnida > Uropygi > Thelyphonidae > Typopeltis > Typopeltis vanoorti. Next base: position 162,190,695 of record NC_143550.1, read on the forward strand.
GGATCATTTGGAATATATAAAAGATTCAAGAAAATAAAAAATAAATAGCCGATAAGGTACTTAGGGAAATCAGATGAGTTTTATGGTTTCAAAATGTTCGCGAGTTCGATCTTATAGAGTAAAGGTAATGCCAAATTATGGATTCATTAGCGAGGCTAAGTAGACCCGGGGGGGGGGGGGGGGGTTGAGTGTAGATGATATCAATCAACTGGCTGTTTAGTTTTCATAAGGGAAGCGAAGCCTCACCTCCGAGTCACGATATGAACTAACGGCTTGCATCTTTGATGCACAGAGACCAGCATCTTCGTCATTGTTTAAGATATTATCCTTGTGCGTGTGTGTGTTCTGCATCTCATATACTATTATTATTACAGCAGTTTACAAACCATTTGAACATACTTACCGGTCTTCCTGGACTGAAACCTTGACTTGTAAAACATTGTATTGCAATGATGCCATCCAAGCCGGTAACCGACGCTACGTTTATACTAAATCATCATTTCTCGCAAACGCAACAACGTTAGCCGTGTTAAGAACGTGTCCTTAGACTAATAGTAGCATCTTACACCCTCACAATGAAGTGTTAAGTTGGGATGCAAAAGCGTGGGATGAGCCGAAGATATAGATACCAGTTGAAGCTCAAAATAGCGAGAACTGTACAGTATAATGGCTGGAAGGAGAAGAGTGGGAACGTAAGAAATTATTCCCACTTTTTTTTATTTTTTATTTTTTTTAGGTGAAGCGTATGAATCATTTTAGCCTTTTCAACATTAAAAGTTCCGTTTATCCCTTAATTTGCGTCTCCGCTGGTATTTGCAGAAATTACACTTTTCCTTCAGATATATTCCATCGTAAGTCATATGATAGAAGCTCGCTTACGGGATTTCCATTTATAAACAAAAGAGTTCGAATCCCATTTAGACTGCGACGAACCTTTACAAGAGCTTTTCAACTGAAGCTGAGTTCACAGGTCTCGTAGGGTGGTATGGTATGTTTTCTACTAGCAACATGGGATTTTCAGATCGCAAACCAGCTAGAAGAATACGCATAATTCTAGATGCTTCATTCGTAATTTCAAACAACAACCCAGTATTTATTAAAAAGGTAAAAAACAAGGAAAAGTCTTGTTTTTATTCGAAATATCCAGCTATAACCAGATTTCTCCTCAAAGGTCTTTAGCTTATAATTTTAAGATATTTAGTCACATCGAGAAGCAGATAGGGGCTATATAATGAAGATTTTTCTTTTGGGGTGATTCAATTTGTATTTGCAGTCCATCAGAACAAAATGAAAAAGGCTTCCATTTCTGGAGTTTTGATGTTCATAAATGTCTCTAAGACAGCAGTCTTCATTTCAAAGATCATCAAGTACAGCCGGAAGGAGATAGGAAAGTATTCCTCTGGGATCTCCAGGTTTTTCCTTCGGCAATTTGAAATGAAGAAAACTTTTAGTGCAGTTTTTGATGCTTCCTTAACAGATATTTCATCTGAGTTAGTTATGAAAAGATGGCGAACCTTGTAGCTGATTTGTGCCTGGAAATTAAACATGAACAAAGAAAAGGATACTACGTTTATAACTACAACGACGGTGTGTCGGAATTAATAAGAATATTTTGTATGACATTTATTTATTATTTTATTATTTTTAATGCACACAGCATCAGTGTATAAATTACAACTGAATTACAAAATGAATTACAACTATGGCAAGCTTCTCCCTGTTTGTTCACCATTTTTGTATTTGCATACGACCGCAGATTGGAGAACACGTGATGAGGAGATACCCTAATTGTAAACTTTTACATTAAAAAAAAAAAAAAAAAACGCTGTTGACTTTTATTCTCCAAAAGGAGTTGGGAGGCTATTAGCTGTAACTCTGGAATCTAGTGGACAGCCAATCTTCACTCTTCAAGACTAACTCGAAAACTGGTCGTAGAAAATCTTAGAAAAAGTCCTCTAGTTGGAATAGAATCGAACTTAGCGTAGCGCTTAGTTTAGCTCTATGGATGCAAATGTCATCCATAGAGCTAAACCTTAAAACACGCCTTACAACTTACATTTACAATAAAAATAAATTCGTACAATGTCAAGATATGAAAATATACGATAATTCGATTTTCTTCCAATAGATGGCGCTCTTTTTAACACTAAGTTTATGCATTATAACCATAGCCAGTAAACCAACAATTTAATACACGTGTAGAAAGATGCATGAGGATTTCAAATAACAGTAAAGTATCAAACAGACAGAAGAGATGAACTTTTGGGAGCAAAGACAAACTTTTCTTTAAAACTTTGGCTCCATAATGTCCCTTTCTGATCCATTTCCATGAACCTTTTGCTTGTAGGAGGAGATGGCGGGGGGGGGTGCAATTTATCACGAAAAACGTATGGAAATGTCAGGCGTAAAAAGAACGCTTGCAATTTTGGCCGAGACGATGTCAGGCAGTTCTCGAGTGAGCATAAGGTTACCAGATGGTGAAAGGTCGGTTCACTTCAGCGTGGGCGATACGCGTTTTCAAGAACTTGGGGTTGTTATGGGAACATTTACCAGAACTCACGACCACACAGTGAATCAAAGCGTTACGTAAATGTTACAAATGTAGTGTCTCTTTACAAATTAATGTTTCCTTAGCATACCCACAGATCCATCTGGGTGAGATCACGCAGTCGCCTATTATTTAGGAAACGAAAAGGTTGGAGAGTAACGTACGTCATTTCCGGAAGGTTTGACTCATTTATATGTTTACTTTTATTAACTTTAACAATCTTTTTAATAGAAAGTATTATATCAGTGATGGAAAATTATAAACAGTCCACTTTCATTGATCTGATAAATGAATCTGGATTATTTTGCCACATGACTCATTTCAGATAATTTGCAAAATATCGGCGTAAAGTTTATTCTGGTAGAAATTAAGATCTGATCATTTAAAAATTTCATCTTATTACACTTATTCGTGCTAAGTTCTTATATACTGTATATATATATATATATATATATATATATATATATATATATATATATATAAGAACTTAGCACGTTAACAAAGGTATATATATATATAGATATATATTTATAAAAATAAATTTAACTGACTAGAACCCGAGAAAGTATAACAAAAACCTTTAATACATCACAATTAGTTTCATCGGTGCTCCGACTTCTTCAGGTGAGAAATAAAAACATAAGATATAAAATAACACGGTAAAAAATGAACTTTACAGCTTAATAAAAAGCAGAATAATAACAGTCATATTTGAATAGGTGACCGCGTGCTACCGTTGGCATGAGTAGAATGTGTGCGACAGCTAATTTTTGAGCGCCAGTACTGGATTACTGCGCTATGGGAATCGGGTAAATTGTAGCTAAGATTATTGTTTAAATGTGAAGGGTCCAGAACTATTTCTATTGATTCGATGATTCTTCTTTCGCATTCATCGCATTTTTATTTCTCACCTGAAGAAGTCGGAGCACCGATGAAACTAGTTGTGATGTATTAAAGGTTTTTTTTTTCTTTCTCGGGTTCTACTCAGTTAAATTTATTTTTATAAATGTATACATCCGGAGTAAATCCTAATTTCAACAATATATATATATATATATAAGAACTTAGCACGTTAACAAACGTATATATATATATATATATATATATATATATATATATATATATATATATATATATATATATATATATATATATATATATATATATATATGTTAAAGATACCAAGCAATTTTAAACTTGGTTTTACTCCATTTCCCAAGTACTTGGGAAATGGAGTAAAACCAAGTTTAAAATTGCTTGGTATCTTTAACATAATTTTACCCAAGGTAAAAATACTTTCTACATATATATATATATATATATATATATATACACGTTTGTTAACGTGCTAAGTTCTTATATATATATAAGAACTTATATACATATATATATATAAGTTCTTATATATATATAAGTTCCTATATATATATATATATATATATATATATACGTTTGTTAACGTGCTAAGTTCTTATATATAATATATATATATATATATACAGGGTGTTCGGGATAAATTTGACAGTTTCGTAAGGAAAAAGAAAATCTTCTTTGTATCTATTAAATTTAATGAATTGACAAAAAAACATTACAGGCAGAGTTAATTACAATACTATCAACAAGATTTACTCAAAATAACCACCATTAGCATCGATCACAGCTTCAATTCTGCTTCGGAACCTCGAACAAGCTGATGCTACAGTCTCCCTGGGAAGGGCCGCAAAAACTGTTTTAATTTTATCCATTAACTGGGCTTTTGTATTACTGGAAGTGCGATTGGTGTCTTTTTCAACTGCGCCCCATACAAAATAATCCATGGGGTTAAGGTCTGGGGAGTTTGGAGGCCAAACATTTGGACTGGTGAAGTCGTAGAAATTTTCAGACAACCATTTTTGACTTTTCCCAGAGGTGTGGCAAGGGGCCGAATCCTGCTGCCATACATACGGCCTACCATTGGCTACCCTTGTTATCCAGGGCTTGACTACAGTTAGCAACTCCACGAACAAAGCCCGAATTCCAATGCCAGGGTTCTTCAACACCTGTTCCTGCAGATTTGCGAGGAATTCTGCTGTACGAACGCAATCAGATCGTCTGCTAGGGATCTTTCTTCTTGCTACATCCTCGTAGTCACCATTGCAAGTCTCTAGTTCATGCCTGATTGTTTTTACTGTATTCAGGGAGCATTGGGCAGCAGTCGTAATATCCTTATTTTGATGGCGGGCACGAATCATCATGATACAAGTTATTCTCTTCCATGATTCAGGTGGGTTCCAGCTATCCATCCTTTCTGACATCTTGTATATGAATGAAGAAGGGTCCAAACTTTTAAATGAAGAGAAGTGTGTGTTAATACATGTAACTTACGGAAAAATATAATTAATTATAAATATGTCAAATTTATCCCGAACACCCTGTATATATATATATATATATATAAACAAACGTATATATATATATATATATATATACGTTTGTTAACGTGCTAAGTTCTTATATATATATATATATAATATAACTTGTGTTTAGTCCTTATAAGGACTGGCTTAAAGGGGCGAAGCAAGAATGCTTTTCATCTTCCCCGTTATCTGTAGAGGACAGTGTAAGAAGGTGTTATTGAGCTATTAAAGCTCTGATCATGGCAGGAGGGTAACAGCAATAGCCGAGCCTCAGTTACAACTTCATTGGCTACAGCATTGCCATCCATTACCCTCCAAGGGTATGGTGGTTCTCACCTCCACCTCTATAACTTGTGTTGTCCTTATAAGCACTGGCTTAAAGGGGCGAAGCAAGAATGCTTTTCATATTCCCCGTTATCTGTAGAGGACAGTGTAGGGATAAGGTGTTATTGAGCAATTAAAGCTCTGATCATGGCAGGAGGGTAACAGCAATAGCCGAGCCTCAGTTAAAACTTCATTGGCTACAGCATTGCCATCCATTACCCTCCAAGGGTATTGGAGGGTAATCTTCCTATAACTTGTGTTGCGTTTATTTCCAATAAATTATATATTATATTTCTAAAAAATAAAATGGTTTTTTTTAATATTTACTTTTAAAAAGGAAAATAAAAAAGTAATTTTTTATTTTTCTTATGTTTGAAAAGTAAATAAAAGGTTCCATAGTATTTTATAAATACATATTAAAAATTTTATTTCTTACATATGTTTACTACGTTAAGTTTATCTAAAAATGTATACTATATATATATATAAACAAGTAAAATAAACATATTCGTACTCATAATATTTGAGATTCTTCAAATAGAAATGCATTTAAATAAAACTGCAATAAAATTTATTATTAAATGAAATCCAAAAATGTTCACTGGATATCCAATAAAACACCAAGACGTTCGTCATGCCACCTAGTTCGTTATTTCTCGTTCCAGTAATTACACTTCTTGCAGAAGAAGGTAAGTAACTTAAGTTCTCTGTTCTTTCACTTACTCGAAATATCCAACAGATATAGTATAAGTTTGTTTTCATTCAAAAACAGCTCACCAATGTAAATAATACATTATCATTCTGTTCGGCGAAAGCAGCGAATAGCTGATCGTGCAGTTTTTTAGATAAAAATATTTTTATGTAGTTTTCGTTGTATGGAGAAGTACAGCATTACTTGCAAGTTAAAAACTATCTATAATATTTCATGGTTGATTAACCTTCAAAGAAAGCATAACAGAATTAACTGTTAATAATATAAGTACTGTTACTGTTAATGTCTAATATAAGTATCTTAGACTGGTTATCTTCTAATATATACTTGTGTGTGTGCACCAACATGATTCAAACGAACTTCGCGTAAATAGATTTTCATATAACGTTAGTAATACCACGCTGTCAAAATACAGTTTAGGGAAGGCGAAATCTATGAGATTTTGACTATGAGATCAATGATTGAATTTTATCGAGTTTGTAGGTGGGGCGATGTAGTCGAAGAAGTAATGATAGTATTATTAATATATTAATAAAGTATACATTTATTAATACGAGTCTGATCTGAAAAGTTCTCGGCCTCGACCATAGATGACAACACTATCGGCAAGACTTTTTTTTTTCTAAGTTGGTACATCTGTCATAAGGATTCATGTGAGATTGCAAGTCATTCTATCAAGTAATTTGTTTTATACAGCTATCTGAAGCAAAAGTGTTGACTGTATCCCTTGAAATGGATAAAATTGAATATCGTGCGGTTCTAAAATTGTTTCTAAAAGAAGGTTTAACGCCAAAAGAAATTCATTCGAAGAGTTTATGGGCACTCTTCTCCTTCGTTTTCGACAATTAAGAAATGGGCTGCCGAGTTTAAACGTGACCGTACTAACCTTGAAGATGATCCACGTGAAGAACGTTCAAAAAGTGTAACAACACCAAAAAGAACACGAAGAATTGCAAATGAAAAAGTTTAATGGAAAAAAAAAACATGAAAAAGCTTTGCGCAAGATGTGCGTCGATTTATTACTATGGATGAGACTTGGATCCACCATTACACACCAGAATCCAAACAGCAGTCAAAACAGTGGACAGAAGCCGGTTGTTCAGCGCCAAAGAAGACAAAGTCGGTTCCATCAGCAGGAAAGGTCATGGCATCGGTGTTTTGGGACGCTAAAGTCATTTTGTTTATTAATGATCTTGAAAAGGGTAAAACAATAACCGGGGAATATTATTTCAATCTTTTAACCAAACTAGACGAAAAAAATCGTGAGAAAAGACCCGGTTTGAAGATGAAAAAAATCATCTTTCATCAGGACACTGCACCTGCCCACAAATTTGTTTGGCAATGGGAAAATTCAGGGATCTGCACTATGAATTGTTGGAACATCCACCCTATTCCCTAGATTTGGCTCCCTCTGTCTTCTATCTCTTCCCAAAACTAAAACTATTCCTCGCTGGTCAACGTTTTTCTTCGAATCAAGAGGCGATTGCAGCTGTAGAGGAGTATTCTGCAGATCTTACTGAGAACCATTACAGGCACGGGATAATGGCGCTGGAGCATCGCTGGAATAAATGTATTAGGCTTAAGGGAGATTATGTTGAACAATAAAAATAATTTTGAAATTATAAATTCGTTTTTTCATTAGGCCGAGAAATTTTCAGACCACCCTCGTACACTGAACAATTCAAGAAATATGAACAAAGATAAATAACAGCAAAACATATCTTATTTGATTATCAAAGACATCAAGATATAATGAGTGAATTAAATCAAGCACTGATCATAAAGAAAATGAAGAAACATAAATGCAATAGACGGAGTATATTTTAAGATGAAAAGGGAAAGATTGCTCAAACAAGTGCAGCATTATAAACCATTCGAAAAATGGAAATTGCCATTCAGGTCAGACAGATTGGCTGATAATTTTCTAAGGCAGGAGCAGGCCATTAAAGAGGTCTAAATCCTTGAAACGAATGACGGTGATCACGATTGAAGTATTAAATGGGAGACACTATTTAATAGAAGTGACATTAATGCAGAATGGGACGTTAAGGAACACTTTGCATTATTTCATGTTTCAATTTATTCCTAGAAATAAATTTCCTAATAAATCTGCTCGCTTAGATTGGTAATAAGTCGACTGGATAATCAAATATCAAAGAAACACATTCAAAGAAAAAGTTATTGAAGAACAATAGCTCTGATAAATCGGATAAATTACAACAACAATAACAACAACAACAACAACAACAATAATAATAATAATAATAAATAAATAAATATAACTAGTGAATAGGATAGAATTAAATATAACCAATTCCTCATTATTAATTTTGAATAATCTTGCTATGGTTACGAAGGAATTTAAAGAATATTTTGCGAATGTAGAAAGTGGATACTCAATTAGAAGATAGAAATATCTTTAGGGATAAGATTTATTTAGCTACATAATACAGGAAGTTATTCATGCCGTCAATCATTTATTAATTGATAAGGTCTCGATAGTAGAGGTGATTAAAAAAAATAAAATATTCACAATTATCATAATTCTTTTATGGTAAATGTGAAGATTAGACTTTTTTTTTTTTTCCAAGCCATTGTTTCAACACAAAAGGCGTCTCGTTCACAGTCGATTTCAGACTTCAGTATATAAAAAAAGTCCAATAATCGTCGAATTCATTCAGCTGTTTGTACATCACTAGATGGCACCACCTACTCCACAAATTTTACTCAACATACCATGGTAACCTCAAACAATAATATCTGCACACTACCGCTTCGCAGTACGTTAAGATGACCTTACATAATATATAAAATCTAAACGTGCTCCAAGAAAGGATTCCCAGGAGGGAGAAAAAGAAGTTATATTTTATCGAGTGTATATATATATAGTATTAATAATGTGTTTGGTTTCTAGGATAAAAGAGGAATATTTAAATAAATAAATAAATATCTAGGTAGATTAAAAGAAGCAAGAAAAGTTGCCCGAAGACGAAAACTGCTTGCTGATCGATTTGAACTAAGGTTCAAACACGTTTCGGTAAAAGGAAAATCATGTATGCGAACTAACACTACTGAAATAAAAACGTGACTCGAAAATAACTCTCTTTTAGAGTTTTAAACTATTAAGGGATATTTTCGTGTTTTAGTTTTAAAAAAATGTTTTGGAATATGTATAAATTTATATCATTTACGAAGAGTGTGTACTTAACATTAAACCCACAGGACGAAATATACGATCTTTCGTGAGTGAGATTCACGTAGAAATAAATAAATAAATAAATAATAAAAACGATTCACAGAAGAAATGTTACGTAATTCAGAAATTTCTAAATGTAACACAGTAGAATAAAAATGGTGTCTAGATAGTTTGAATAAAATAAAAAAAAATATGTCGCAATTTTTATTTAAAATTTTAATCTTTATATAAAAAAGTAATTCTTAAATCGAATATTAGGAATAAATTATCTGCTTAATAATTTCTAAAAAATTAATTATACACCATATATTTTAATATATCGATTTATAATTGCGTATTTTCTGTTTTAATTTCAATGCTTCATTGAATTTTTTGTTCTATTCTCAGATTATTTAATTTTTATTTTATTTGTTATATTCTCAGATCATATAAATGAGCTTGATGTGAATATGAAGGCGCAAATATCAAAATTACGAAATACTTAATACATTCTGTGCTTGAACGATGTTTATTGAACATTAGTTCTGTAACAAAGAATAAAACCGGTAGTCATAATTCGCAATCATGCGTCTTAACTGATGTGCGGTGTGAAATACAATATTATTTCGTTTTTTTTTGTCAAGTAGCAAAATCGATAGTAATATTATTTAGGCAAATAAAAAAAAATGCAATCACCTAAATTATTTTTTAAATAATTAAAAATAATTCTTCTTTTTCAAGAGAATTTGTTACATAGAGTATATTAATTACTGAAGAAAATGTATTCATAAAAATCATTTTAACCGGCATGAAGCATGCGGATTACGTATATATTTTTACACCTAAACGGGTGATTCCTTATCCTTATAAGGACTGGCTTAAAGGGGCGAAGCAAGAATGCTTTTCATCTTCCCCGTAATCTGTAGAGGACAGCGTAGGGATAAGGTGTTATTCAGCTATTAAAGCTGTGATCATGGCAGGAGGATAACATCAATAGCCGAGCCTCAGTCAGAACTTCATTGGCTACAGCATTGCCATTCATTACTCTCCAAGGGTATTAATTACCGGCACATTTCCCACCTTCAAACGGGTGATTTATAAGGACTGGCTTAAAGGGACGAAGCAAAAGGGACTGGCTTAAAGGGGATAAGGTGTTATTGGGCTATTAAGTAAAGCTCTGATCATGGCAGGAGGGTAAAAGCAATAGCCGAGCCTCAGTTAGAACTTCTTTGGCTACAGCATTGCTATCCATTATAAAGCTCTGATCATGGCAGGAGGATAAAAGCTTCAGTTAGAACTTCTTTGGCTACAGCATTGCTATCCATTACCCTCCAAGAGTATTGAATTCATGTTTCTCCTAAACGGGTGATTATATATATAAGGACTGGCTTAAAGGGGCGAAGCAAGAATGCTTTTCATCTTCCCCGTTATCTGTAGAGGACAGTGTAGGGATAAGGTGTTATTGAGCAATTATTAAAGCTCTGATCATGGCAGGAGGGTAACAGCAATAGCGGAGCCTCAGTTAGAACTTCATTGGCTACAGCATTGCCATCCGTTACCCTCCAAGGGTATTGGATTGAATGAATCAATCACCGCATCTCACGGTCGATTGATTCCGCGCTAAACGGGTGATTAAATATTTTGGTAAATTATATAGCAACATTATATTAAATATAAAAAACATTCTAAGCTTTTTATAGTAATATTTAATTAATCTAAATATTTTCATTTTACTTTCATAAAGTTTTAAATAAAATAAGAGATGACATATTTTTGTATATCTTTTGATCATTTAAAATGGATAACTATATTCAGTTAATTGATTATAAAAAAGTTTACGCAAGCTGTCTGAACAGTTAGAATTTAACACTGTTGAATTAAGGTTGGGTCTTTTGTGATTAATATTTCATGAATAACATGTTTTTTAGTATATTATTCATTAAACATTATCAGTTAAAACAACTATTATTATTAAAATTATAATTAAGTGACATTTCCACGAAATAATAAGACTCAACGCAGGAAACGGGTCTACACCACTTGTACATAATCCACCCATCACACTACGCTATCTACCGTCTACTAATGCAGTATATAATCCATCATTCACACATACGCCATCTATTGCTCATTTAGTTTTTTTTTTTTTTTTTTTTGTCTGTAAATTACGTGTATTCTGACCGATTTGACTGTGTGCAGGATGAAAAACCGCAATTTCAGGAAGAAACGACCTTGCTGTCTTCGTATGAGATCAGCTAACTCACTTTAGCTGAAAAAAAAAAAAAAAAAGAAGTCAGCTAAGAATTTCTGTCTTCTTGACGGGAATCGAATGACATCTTTTTCAATCCAAGGGCGCAATGTACCGGCTTTTTTCCAACTATGATATAATCCAAATATAATCCAAAAATATTAAAATAAAGAATCATGGCATTATAACAATTGTAATAATTTATTGTAATTTATAAAACAAGCTTAGTCTGTTTGCGCGCGCGCCCACACACAAGTCGCTTCTCTCAGCCCTGTTGAAAATGCTCATTTAAAACCTTGAAAAGTGTTCCTTTCTGAAGGAGATTTGAACCACGTTTCGTGCAACCTAACGACCGCGCCACATACTTAGATATAGATATCTTAGAAACCTCTGAAAAAAAAAAAAAATATATATATATATATATATATATATATATGAGAGAGAGTGAAGATATCGGTAGAAACGGCACACTGACACTGCATCCAATAATAGATCAGACATGTGTTTTGAAAAAGGGGAAGTGCTGTCTTTTTTTTTCCTTTTTTTTTTTTAATTCTTTATTTTTGTACACCTTCCCAGCAGACTCTGGCTTACAAGAAATAGCCTTTCGTATCTGGAAAACGCGCGGGTTAAATAAATATAAAAGACGGAAATAAACAGCATCTTTTAACCACTGTATGATCATACGGTCCTTAGAGTTTGTGTCCAAGGTAACAGCGAGATGGGCAAAGGTCCAAAAGGAAGTCAAAGCCATCGCTTGTGTGGGTGGAGAAAGTGACTACTTTCAGTTGCAAAAATAGTAGAAGGGCGAAAAAAAAAAGGCTTGAACATCTGAAATGACAGGGTGTAGCTGAGGTGACTCACTAGCAGTCGTACAAGGACCAACCATTCAAAAAGATCTTCATTTGTCACTGTCCTTGTTAAGAGTAATTTCTTGATATTTACTTGGTTAAAGAGTTGCAGGATAAGAAAATCATAAATACGTTGCTTGTTGTGGCTAATAATAATAACAACAACAACAAATACCGTACAATTTAATAGAAGTAGAACACAGAATTGTCTTGTAAAAAGTACATAATGATTTATACAGCAGAATTTCTCGATTAGCAGTTCACATAATCCTATTAATCTGAGATAGGATTACAACCTTTGATGAGTGGATGGAATTTATAGTAAAATAAATAAATGAGGTGTATTGGGGAAAATAGATAAGAGATATATTGAAATTTATTGTACACGATTATTTCTTTCCAAAATACGAACATCCGCATAGGAAGAATATTTATTTTTATTAAAAGTTCGTTTTACAATATTAACCCTGCGGAGGTCGCAGCTGATCTAACAGATACAAACAAATTGTTTAATATAAATATTTTTACACATATCCAGTGTATAGCTTGAAGGTCATGAGTAGCTGCGCATGCGTATATTACGAGTGATATTCCATACTGTTTATGCGGTTGGTTTTGGTTTAACACATGTTATGTAAAGGTGTGTGATATTTCATAGTAAACTGTATCTGAGAGATATCGCGACTTCCGATGTCAGAATAGTATTGGTTTAGTTGGTGTTTTTTTTTTTTTTTTTATTTACCGTTGAAAATGGCTGGAAAAATATATACAGTAGATTGGTAATCCATGTTGAAGAGGTTCGGCCATTTTGTTACTCGAGTACGATGATGGGAATGACAGAGTCGAATGCGAAAGTGATATTTGATAGTAAATTGTATCTGAGAGACACCGCGAACTCCAATGTCAGTATAGTATTGGTTTAGTTGGTTTTTTTCTTTCTTGTTTCTTTGTTCAATAATTTCTAGATTGTAACTGAAAATAAATAAACCATCGTGCATTATATTATATTTGCAGTGTTTTTTCTTTATCGCATTTTATTTGCAGTGGGTTTTTTTTATCGCATTTTAGCACATACTAGCAATGAATGTATCTTACATCTCACAAATACACGCGACCCCTGCAGTGTTAAGAATGACGCAGCAAATAGTATTTATTATTCATTTACGAACGAATAAAATAAAATATATATATATAAAATAAAATGTTATAGTCCTTATAAGGACTGGCTTAAAGGGGCGAAGCAGAATGCTTTTCATCTTCCCCGTTATCTGTAGAGGACAGTGTAGGGATAAGGTGTTATTGAGCTATTAAAGCTCTGATCATGGCAGGAGAGTAACAGCAATAGCCGAGCCTCAGTTAGAACTTCATTGGCTACAGCATTGCCATCCATTACCCTCCAAGGGTATTGGATTGAATGAATCAATCACCGCATCTCACGATCGATTGAACCCAAAATAAAATGTCCTTATAGGAGGACATTTTATTTTGGGTTCAATCGATCGTGAGATGCGGTGATTGATTCATTCAATCCAATACCCTTGGAGGGTAATGGATGGCAATGCTGTAGCCAAATAAAATGTTACCTAACTTTCCTTTCTTTGTATAAGTTAATTTGAAAAACATAAAAGGTGTCCTATTTTATTTTAAAATAATTTTAAAATAAACCTCTAAAAAGTTATTATATATTATTTTTACTATATATATTTTTTGTTTATTTAATATTATTAATTAGAATAAAGTTAATAATTGAATTTTTAGGTTAAATAAGAGTATTAGGTTACAACAAGAGTATTAGTAAATAAAATCAAAAATTAGCCCAAGGATTTCGGTTATTCAGATTTTAGAGCCTATCAGATGAAACTAAATAACAAACGGGGTAGCTAATGCAGGTACATCAAACTAGATCGGATATTTGCGAAATTAAATCAATTTCACAAATCGCGAAATTGATTTAATTGCAGCTAGTTCTTAAGTTTAAAAATGGCGAAAACGGAGAATAAATATCTTCTAGGATGCATTTGATCTCTTTACTTGCATTCCCACACAATTACTTTAAAATGTCTTCATAAAATGTTTATTTTTCAGTTCGCCAATTGAGCCACAAATTCTTCGTATTGCAAAATCTAAAGCATTGCTGATACTGCAAAAATATTTCAATGCTGTTAAATTATTTTAAGGGTTTTTTTAATTATTATTATACTGCTTTTAACTAGATCTTATGATGAAAAAGAGAGAGTTTTTCTCTCATATGATCTAGTTTTAATCATGGCGTCGCGTCTTGACAATTTCACATGTGAATTGCACTGAGGGTCGACAAAGCGTCCGGAAATGTCAAAAACTGTGAATGATTCTTTCTTTGCTACTGACAGCCGGGGACAGATAAAACAGGTGCTCATAAAACTGTGTGATTTACTTTCTTAATTGCAAAACTAGCATCATCCAAATCTATAGTCCTCAGATTTGATTGAACTCTATTGACTACTGACATTTATGTCTTTAGGGGTGAAGCAAGATGCTTTTCATATTCCCCGCTATCTATTGTGGTTAAAGTGAGGATAAAATCCTCGCCCTGAATGGGCATGGAGATTATGCATCGCTATACGAGGTTAATATAGCTTTTGGTCTTCCATGTTTGAATATGTCCGTTGCCTCGTATGCTGCAGCTTGCTGAACCAAATCGTTGGGGTGTGTGGACGTCTTTAGGAAAAACTTAGATGCTAAGGATTGTAGGAAAGAGAAAATATAGGGAATATTTGTGTCTCTATGAAGTTGATTGTTTCTAACATACCACGGGGCGTTCAGAATTATTCTCAAGCACTTGTTCTGTACTCGTTGTATTTTGATAATGTTAGTATTAGAGGTGTGGCTCCAGGCTGGAGAGGCATAGGTGATTATAGGGCGAATTCGTCATCTGGTATAGCTGCAATTTGATTCTGTTACTTAGCTTGCTATTGCTATTAATTAGCGGATAGATCTGAGCGATGGCTTTAGATGCCTTTGCGCACGTAGACTTGATGTGTTGGTTGAAAGATAGCTTTTTGTCGAGAATTACACCCCCAGTTATTTTGTTTCTGTCTGCCAGGGAATTTTAGTATTGAATAGTAACACATCTCCTGCAGGAGACATTGGCCTTTTCGAGAAAAGAATGGCTGAGCTTTTTTTTGGGTTGACTTCTAATCTCCATTTGGAGAACCAACCCTCTTTAGGTTTGGTTCTCCAAATTTTTAGAAGTCTTTAGAAGGTTTTCTTGAAGCTTTCTGGTAATGAAATGGGGTCTGAGAGATCTGGTTAGTATTGCTGGAGTGCCGCAAGGATCCCTACTGGCTCCATTGCTATTTCTGTATACATGTCTTCCATTTTGACCCTGTATGCGGACGATACAGCAATACTAACCAGATCTCTCAGACTCCATTTCAACACCATAGTACTACCCAGCAAATTCCACAATTCTGTGGATTTGCTGGGTAGTACTATGGTGTTGTCGAAAACCAAACTGTTCTTTAGGGAGGATGTTTAGGTCATTTACTGAGGTTTAGAGTCGTGAGAGGATAACCTTCTCCGCAACCTTTCCCAAGTTGGAGATGAGACTGATTGGACGATAATTTTGCGGTAGGTGTGGGTCCTTGCCTAGCTTATGTATAGGGATTACATCATCCAGTTTCCAGGTGGAAGGAAAATAGTGAAGTCTTAAGATTGCATTTATTATAATAGTCAGGTGCACTACAGCTTTTCGAGGCAACAGCTTGATCACCCTGTTTGAGATGCCGTTTGATCCAGGAGCTTTATTGTTCTTTAGTTTTTTAATAATATCATATAATTCAACAGGTGATGCAGGTGCAATATGGTCAGCACTGGTATCCGGGAGGTTTAATGCATGCCTGACCTGTCTGTGGATTTTGTACAAGTGATTGAAATCTAATTGTTATAAGAAGGTTTGCACTGCTCCTCTAGATTCTTTACCATGGCTTCTGCCTTATCCACATCTTTGTAAACTAGGCCCTGGTTAGAGATTATGGGGGAGGATTCTATTTTTATTTCTGATGTTTCTCAGTTAGATAGAGTGATCAATAGGTGAGATAGTGGCTAACTTTTCATCCCAAACTTGGTTTCTATGAGTTTTAAGTACATCTCTCACTGTCCCGTTCAATCTATTAAGCACTGTCTTGTCTTGAGGAGCGCGAGTGTTACGAAATCTCTTCCTAGCTCTGCTCTTCTCTCTGATAAGGTCCATAATATCCTCAGGCAAACGATCAGGCTTGGGAATAGGTTTGTGGAAGGTTGCAACCGTTGTAGCGGACTTAATCTGTTGGGTGAGGCTAATCACTGCAGATGCCACATCTTCTTCTGTGCATATGTGAGGGACGGGTCCAATTTGATCCCTAAGTGCTTTAGACAATTTGCCCCACGATATGCATGAGTGAGAGGGAGGAGACAGGTATTCTTATTCTCCCAGTTGTAGTAGAATTCGGTTGTGATCCGATGACAACTCGTTTAGTGATTTAAGGCTGTACTGAAGTTTAATGTCTTGCAGGATAGCTATATCCAGGATGTCAGCAGTGCCAAACGTACTGAGATGAGCTGGTTCGGTAGGTCCGGCCATAACAGCACAGTTTGATCCTATGTAGTTGGAAAGGATAGGGCCATTTTTATTGGTAGATTTACTGTTCCAGGCAGGATGTTTTGCATTGAAGTCTCCAGCGATGATGACCAGTCCTTTTACTCCAAGGATGGCATCCTGATCTGAGGTCAACAATGTCTTTAATGGAGGATTGTAAGCAGACAAAATTTTTTAGGTTTCCATTTGAGTTTGTGAGGGCATTAATGCCTGTGATTTCGAGGTTGGTGGTTGTAGGGTTGGTTATTGAATGATGGTTGATATCGTTTTTGATAAGGGTGGCTGTACCTCCACTCTATACCCAAGTCTGTCGTTTCTGTAAATCTGATACCCTCTGATTTTTTGGTTGTCAGGAGGCCTCAGATGAATTTCATTGATTAGAAATATATCTGGGTTATATCTAATATTCAATTCCTGGATTTCCAACGCTTTGTTTTTGATACCGTTGGCGTTCCAAGCGATAATCCTAAGCGAATCTGGAGTGATTTTTTCCTATGCATCAGACAGTGCAGATAACTTGGATTGGGTTTGCTATAAGAATCTTTTTGTAACACTTAGTGATGGATTTGAGTTGCTGAAATCCTGCAGCATGTTTGCAAGAGAAGAGGTGATAATAGCTGATAGATTTGAATGTGGATTAGCCACGTTCTGGGTTTGTACTATCTGTTTGGAGCGGGCCACATCAGCATATGTTCTTGCTTGATGTTGAAGATTCATTTTCTTAAGGGGCTCAGTTAATGGTGGGCGAGCACCTGTTGTCATGATCTCACTCTTGGAGGACTGAGGAACTAGAACTTCAGGAACTCTCGCACTAGATGACGAGGTAGGTTGAATATTTGGATCGTTCCCTCTGTTTTTGGGGTGATGTATACACCCTCTATAATTAGAAAGGTGAGGACCCCCTACAATTAGCGCACTTAGCCGGGGTGGATTTTGGTTTGGTGCAGGTGTTTGTGGGGTGATTCTCGCCACATTTTAAGCATCTGTACTGGGCTTTGCATAGCTTTTGGACATGGCCAAATTTTTGGTCTCTGTGGAACTCTCCAGAAGATGCTCTCTTCCTCAATGGTTCTGGGGTGATTTTAAGTCCACACATTGATTTAAATTATATATGTCTTTGTAAATATTATGAATCTCTACTAAGACTAGAGGCATAGGTGTCTTATTTGATCTGAACATTCTACTGACCTTTATGGGAGGTAGATCCTGTAAGTTGAGGTCAGTGAGTATTTGATCCGTGTCAATATCCTCGGAGACTCCCCGTAGGATCACTTTCAGATTTTTTTCGGAGGCAAGTGAAAATGTGTGATATTGTGTTCCTCTTGCGTCCAGCTCCTTTGTAAGATTTTTATAATCAGCCACCGTAGAGGGCAGAATTTTTATGCCCTCATCGACATTTTTAGCCGATCTATAACTTATTTGTAAGTTAGCCATGGTGGTTCTTAGTGTTGCCCATCTCTGCTTTTCCCTTAGGATAATCAGCGCCACCTTTTCATTGGGGAAGGCAGAGGGGTCTGAAATGGGAGCGTCTTCATCCATACGAACATCATTTGTTGGCTTAGCAGCGAGAGGTTTTCGCTTCTTACGAGCGCGGATCTCTCCTTGATCAGAAGGATTAGAGGCAGAGACAACTAGATTGAGTTTTTCCTCCATTTGAGGAGAGTCTTCATTTTCCTGATCATCAACCTCGGCTGAAAGTTTAAGTAGCCGGACCATTCTTGTTCAAATTTTTTGAGAAGCTTTTTAACAAAAGTGAGTGTTAGCCCTTTGTCGAGTGACCAAATAATGATGTCAGGGTCGATCATGCTAGTCAGCCATTTCAGCTTGAACTTCTTATAAAGTTTATTAATGAGTATAACAGCCGGCTCTTTATCGAGCAAATCAGTGACGGCGTCCAGCTCGGGCACGCTCATATCGATTTAATTGCGTGTGAGCGCAAGTAGAAATCCCTTAGGTCTAGAAACCTGCCAGCAGAAATTCTGTAGAAAAATCCCGCAGCCGCAAAGGACTGCCAGCAATACCAAGCGTTGGCTAAATGCGCGAAGCAAAAGCAATTAAATTGCATCAAAAATCAAAGTCTTACCTTCTGCTCGACTATCAGAACTAATATATGAAGTACTTTCCGATATCACGGTATGAACACTCAAACTAAGCCATGACACTCCATTCAAAACTCTTCAGAATTCAATTCTAATGCCAGTTGCTCTTGACATCAACCTTGATTGAACTCAATTGACAATTGACATTTATGACTTAAGGAGTGAAGCGAAAAGCTTTTCATATTCTGCGTGTTCTGTTACGGTCACAGTGAGGGAAAATATTATGATCAATTTGCTCGCCCAGAATGGACATGGAGATTATACATCGCTGAAGGAAGTTAAAAATGCTTTTGGTATTTTGTGTTTGAATGTATCCGTAGGCTCATAGGCTACAGCTTGCTGAACTAAATCATTGGGATGAGTGGACGTCTTTAGGAAGACCTTTGCAGCTAAAGTTTGTAGGAAGGAGAAGATATAAGGAATATTTGTATCTCGGTGAGGTTGATGATTTCTGACGAACCATGGGGCGTTTAGGATCATTCTCAAGCGTTTGTTCTGAACCCGTTGCAATTTGATAATATTTGTAGTGGAGGTGTGGCTCCAGGCTGGAGAAGCATAAGTAACTATAGGACGAATCGTCAGATGGTATAAAAGCAGTTTGATTCTGATGTTTAGCTTGCTGCTTCTGTTTATTATGGGATAGATCTGAGTGATGGCTTTAGATGCCTTTGTACATGTAGCCTTGATGTGTTGGTTAAAAGTTAATTTTTTGTCGAGGACGACACCTAAGCAATTTGTTTCTGTCTGCCAGGGAATTTTGGTGTTGAATAATAAGATGTCTCCTACAGGAGATATCGACCTTTTTGTGAAGAGAATAGCTGAACTTTTTAGGGGATTTACTTGCAGTCTCCATTTGGAGAACCATCTTTCTAATTTTAGAAGGTTTTCTTGAAGTTTTCTAGTAACGAAATGTGGTCGAAGAGATCTGACTAATAATGCTGTGTCATCTGCATACAGGGCCATGGCGGATATCATTGGGTTGTGCGGGATATCAGACATGTATACAGAGAACAGCAATGGAGCCAGTAGTGATCCCTGTGTCACTCTGGCCAAGATGGGTCGCTGGGATGAGGTAGTGCCGTTAATCTTGACTTGCATGGCCCTGTTTTGCAGATATGAACTAACTAAATGTCTCAATTTCACTGAGATACTAGCTGAGATAAATTTATGTAGCAGTCCAAAGTGCCATATTTTGTCAAATGCTTTGGATAGGTCAAGGTAAACAGCTCCAGTGTATTGACGTCAGTTGTAGCTGGTAGTAATATATTCCAAATTCACCAAATCCACAGAATTTGGATTCTGTGGATTTGGTGAATAGTACTATCGTATTGCCGAAAGCCGAACTGCTCTTTAGGAAGGATGTCTAGTTCATTTATTGAGGCTTGAAGACGTGCGAGGATGACCTTCTCATCAATCTTGCCTAGGTTGGAGATGAGACTGATTGGACGATAATTTTGAGGCAGGTGAGGATCTTGCCTGGCTTATGTATAGGAATTACATCTGCCAGTTTCCAGGTGGAAGGAAAATAGTGAAGAATTAGAATTGCATTTATAATTATGGCCAGGTGCACTACTGCTTTTAGGGGCAGAGGTTTGATCACCCGATTATTAATGCCGTCTGGCTCAGGAGCTTTTTTGTTCTTTAATTTTTTAATAAAGTCATATATCTCAGCAGGTGATGTTGGTGCAATATAGTCAGTGCTGGTGTCAGGAAGTTTGAGTGAGTGTCTGACCTTGCTGTGAATCTTATATACGTGGTCAAAGTCAAAGTATTCATACGAAGGCCTGCATTGCTCCTTCAAATTGTTTGCTATAATTTCTGCTTTGTCTACATCTGTGTGAGCAAGGCCCTGGTCAGAGAATATTAGTTGGGGGAAGGGATCTGTCTTTCTTTCTGATGTTTTTCAGTAGTCCCCAGATGGAGTAAATCAGTAGGTGAAATGAAGGCTAACTTTTCTTCCCATACTTGGTCTTTATGAGCTTTGAGTACATCTCTTACTGCCCCATTTAATCTGTTTAGAGCTGTTTTATCTTGTGGTTCACACGTGTTACGGAATCTTTTCCTAGCTCTGTTTTTTTGTCTCTGATCAAGTTCATGATGTCTTCAGGCAAACGATCTCGCTTGCGGACAGATTTGTAGGAGGTAGCTACCGTTATAGCAGAACTAATTTGTTGTGTGAGATTTGTAACTGCAGTTTCTACCTCTTCTTTTGTGCGTATGTGAGGAACAGGTCCAATATAATCCTTGAGTGCTGTTGACAGACTTTTCCATGCTATATAGAAGTCAGAAGGGGGAGACAGGTATTCTTGTTTTCCCAGCTGTAGTAGAATTAGGTTGTGATCGGATGATAGTTAATCCATAGATATAATGCTGTATTGAAGTTTGATATCTGCAGGATAGCTATATCCAGGATGTCAGCAGTGCCGAACGTTCTGAGATGAGTTGGTTCGGTGGGGCCTGCCACAACAGCGTTGCTTGATCCAAAGTAATTGGAAAGGATGCAACCATTCTTGTTTGTGGTTGTACAATTCCATGCAGGAGATGCTTGGAATTCAGATCCCCGGCAATAATGGTGGGCTCTCTGACGCATAAGATGGCATTTAGGTCAGAGTGTAGTAGAGATTTTTGGGGAGGGTTGTAAGCTGAGTAGATTTTCAATCTTCCAGCGGAGCAGGTGACTACTTCCATGCCTATGATCTCAAGGTTAGTGGTTGAAGGATTGCTCACAGAGTGGTGCTTAATGTAATTTTTAATGAAGATGGCAGTGCTGCCGCCTCTGTAGAGTAATCTATCATTTCTGTATAGGCGATAACCGTTTATTATAGGATTGTCTGAGGGTCTTAAATAAGTTTCACTGATTAAAATAACATCTGGTTGATACCTATGTGTGAAATCTCAGAGTTTCAGAATTTTGTTTTTGAGGCCATTTGCATTCCAAGCAACGATCTGAAGAGATGCTGAAATGAGTTTGTTACTATTCATTTATGAGGGCTATGAGGATGTCCTGCGTTTCACGAAGAAATCTTTTAGTGGAGGTTGCAGTAGGGTTTGACAGGCTGAAATCTTGTAGCATGTTTGCTAATGAGGCCATAATAACAGCTGTTAGATTTTTAGGTGCTATTGATTGATTTTGTTCTTCTGGTATTGGTCTATTTGTACGGGTCACATCGGCATAACTTCTTGTTTGCTTTTGGGTGTCTCTATGATTGGAGGTCTCCGACTGTGGCCGCTGAGTCTCCGGTTTTGATGCCTAGGCCTCTGGTGTTCTTATACTGTAGGAGGAGGGCTGATTGACTGCGTCCATCCATCTGTTCTTTGGGTGCTGAGTACATTCTTTGTAGTTTACAGGATGAGGGCCACCACAGTTGGCGCACTTGGCCGAGGTGGTCCTCGGCTTTGTGCAGGTATTGGTTGGGTGGCTGTCCCCACATTTCAAACATCTATATTCCGCTCTACATAGATTCTGGGCATGGCCAACCTTCTGGCACCTGTGGCACTGCCCAGAAGATGATCTTTTTCGGAGTGGTTCTGGTGTGACGATGAGACCACAGACTGTTTTTAAGTTGTAAATATCCTTGTATATTTTATGAATCTCCACTAGGACTAATGGCATGGGAGTCTTGTCTGCTTTGTACATTCTGTTGACCTTGACTGGAGGCAGATCCTGAGAATTAAGTTCAGCAGCTATTTCTGCAGTATCAATGTCTTCACAGACACCACGAAGGACCAAATTTAAGTTTTTTTCCGAGCTGAGCGCAAAGGTATGATACTGGATGCCTCTGTCGTCCAGTTCTTTGGTCAACCTTCTATAGTCTGTCACTGTTGCTTGGCTGTATCTTTATGCCTTCATCCATTTTTTGGCCTTAATGAAGCCAATGTGCAGATTGGACATTGTGGATCTTAAAGCTGCCCATTTCTGCTTTTCTCTAAGGATGATCGGAGGCACCTTTTCTTTGGGAGAAATAGCGGCATCCGAACCCTGAGCAACCTGTTCCATTTCGTTGTCTGTGTGCGGTTCTTCTGTTGTTCTGCGCTTTTTGCGTGCGCGCACTTCTACAAAATCTGAAGGAGTAGAAGGCACCGATTCTAAATGATCTTCTGCGACAACGTCTGTGACACTTTCCGGAGGAAAGGTGTCGTAAAGTTTCAATTTTCCCGGCCAATTGTTAAGTAGTTCACCTAGTCTTATAAATTCTCTATATATCTCCTGGAATATTGTCTCATTTAGCTGTTTTTCCACGACTATCAATGTGAAGTATCTAAAGTTGAAGAAGAAAGAAAGAAAAAAAAAACGCTTACCGTGCAGTTGAAGCCTTACCGGCACTTATGCATGACTCAGAATTTTTTTTTTTTTTTTTTTTTTTTTTTTTTTTTTTTTTTTTTTTTTTGGTAGGTAGGAGCACTGATATATAATGGCGTGGTGTTCAGGACACATTTACAACAAATATCACTTGCCGGTCACTCCACACAATCATCACAATTCATGACCACTCAGAATCCACGGACAGGTATCATTCATGTATATTATATTATATGAATTTGATTGAATTCCTTAAAAGGACTGGCTTAAAGGGGGCGAGCAAGAATGCTTTTCATCTTCCCCGTTATCTGTAGAGGACAGTGTAGGGATAAGGTGTTATTGAGCTATTACAAGTCTGATCATGGCAGGAGGTAACAGCAATAGCCGAGCCTCAGTTAGAACTTCATTGGTACAGCATTGCCATATATAAAGGTAAAGCCGTCTCTAAAAATTCTTCGGACGATCCCTAGGCCACTCAATCGTGGGCAAAAAGCATTCACCGACAAAGCCCCTCAGCGGGGCCGTGCCGGAGAACACTTTCCCCGGAGACTCAAATTGCTCCCTTAAGGCAAAACCCTTAAGTGAGCGAACTCAAAATTCTCGAATCGCAGCGGCCCCAGGGGGGGTAACAGCAACAGCCGAACCTCAGTTAGAACTTCATTGGTACAGCATTGCCATATATAAAGGTAAAGCCGTCTCTAAAAATTCTTCGGACGATCCCTAGGCCACTCAATCGTGGGCGAAAGCCGTCCATCTCAGCGTTGGCTCCACTCAGTGATGGCCTTCCACCCACCACCACTACCGAGCAGAACCGCTCATATTCCGAAGAAAAGCATTCACCGACAAAGCCCCTCAGCGGGGCCGTGCCGGAGAACACTTTCCCCGGAGACTCAAATTGCTCCCTTAAGGCAAAACCCTTAAGTGAGCGAACTCAAAATTCTCGAATCGCAGCGCCCCAGGGGGGGTAACAGCAACAGCCGAACCTCAGTTAAACTTCATTGGTACATCATTGCCATCCATTACCCTCCAATGGTATTCTCGCACCTTGATTCAACTCCTTATAGTCCTTATAAGGACTGGCGTAGAGGAGCGAAGCAAGAACGCTTTTCGTCTTCCCCGTTATCTGTAGAGGACGGTGTAGGGATAATGTGTTATTGAGTTATTAAAGCTCTGATCATGGCAGAAGGGTAACAGCAATAGCTGAGCCTCAGTTAGAACTTCATTGGCTACAGCATTGCCATCCATTACCCTCCAAGGGTATTATTAATCACCGCATCTTACGGTCGATTAACTTCTTGATTGAACTCATTTTCGACATTTTTTATTTATACATTATTATTTTGAATATAATAAAAGGTGTTTTAATATTCTTACAGTAATTTTTAAAAATCCGAAGTGAAATTTTTTTTTTAATAAAACTAAATTATATATACAATCTTCTTTTATGAATATTTTAATTTAAATAAAGATACTGTTTGTTATTTCTGTTCCTTAAACAAGGTAAGAATTACAACGAAAAACTTAATAGTAGTAAAAAAAATAATAAAAACAAAATAAATTCAGTGAGCATCAACTTTTGGGTTGAAAAATTCTGGATTCGAATTTAGTCAACGATGCAAACCTTTATAAGAACTTTGTAGGATTTTTAATTGCACAAAACAGACAAATCGGCCAGAAGTACAGACGCAGTTAGCAAAATAATACATTTTCCTCACACTCGTAATTACTTCAGCCATGATTCAAAAGTACACTGAATTTTGAATGAAAATAGCTAATATTTCTAATTAACACAAATAAAAGATGTACATTTTAGAGTAAACTACATGGATCCATTATTTCTATCTATTATTATTATTATTATTATTATTTACGGATTAAAAATTCGCTATATATCATTTATTGAAGCAAGTTATGGATACGATGTAATACAGCTACTATATTAATTTGGCAGCAACTTGAAGAGAACCTTTTCATCTACGTGAAATTTTCCGGTAGTCTGTGCTGTTGTACCGACAGTACGTGTGCTGGAAGGTGAGAATAACAGTTTGCGTAAGAATATCTCACAAAGTGAAAAAAAAAAAAAAAAAAAAAAAAAAATGAAAGGAATACTTCGTTCTTTGGTGTAACTGGAGAACATCAACCGTAAGTGAATTAGCGTTCGTTTTTATGTCAGTATAAGTAGTATTTATCCATTTCTAAACACCTTAACTTCGTCCTACTGAAAGGCAAGAAAGAAATAAAGCAAACCCATGATTTATTGGCATCCTTGCTGATTAGTTGAATTTAAGTAAAATTCTACCCGAGAAAAGAATTTACTGAATGAAAACGACAAATTACAAACAGCTAATACGTTGCCTTAGCAACGGGTTTTCTAGTCATCCTACAATGGATTACATTAAATTGCTCTCTTACAATATTATTTAATTACCTGCAAAGGAAAAAAAACTGAATAAATTGCATTTAGTTGAATTTTGAGAAACTGAACACAAACACTTAACACAACACATGACTTGTGTTTGTAGTAAATAGCTGTGCGCGCATGTGTGTGAGATAAAGAGTACACGTTCATTATTTGTAACACTTTGAGAAAAAAAGCGATATTTCTTCTTTTAAAGAAAGCATCGAAGAATATATTTAAGAAAAGAATTAGCAACTGAATTGTTACATGAAATCGTATATAATTATTTATGGTATTTAACCTAATATTTTTTATTTTAAATCGATTTACGTCAACCAGAAAAAATATCTCTGTATACTGTCTACTAATAATACCAGCGCAGTGCAGAATTTTTGTGTGGCTTTTGTGTGGCTTGGTCACTCGTTTTTTGGTACTGCGAAAGATAAGATACCTTCTCCGCCTTGTGACAAACAAGGAACTCCCATTTGCACTCGTATCAATAGACTTAGAATAAGCGTTCGATAGTGCAAAGCACAACTTCCTGCACTATATCCTAGAGAAAGTCGGAGTGGCGGCCTGCGTAAGGGAAGCAATCAAAAGCATGTACGGTAAAACAACAACGCACATTGCGATTAATGGGTTTCTTTCAGAACCCATTCCCATACGCAGAAGGGTTCGGCAAGGCTGCCCCTTTAGCCCCCTTCTTTTCTCTTTAGTACTAGAGCCTCTTCTAAAAAAAATTGATGAGACGCGCGCAGTAAGAGGAATACCGCTACCCTTAGGCTCCAAACAGAGCAAAACTATCGTATATGCCGATGACATCGTCGGAACCCTTCGGGATTCCGACTCGATTTACATCTTCTTCGGCATACTGCGAGAGTTCAGCATGCTCAGTGGTCTTCACACTAATCCCAAAAAAACAAAAATCAAAATTTATGGGAAATTCGGCCCTGCCAGTCTTCCGTATGGTCTGAAACCCACAACCGGCCCATTAACAATACTAGGAATTCCCTTCCTAGAGACCCCAGTGTTGCAAACACAACACTTAATAGAAATGTGTCGCGAAAAACTCAAACCCTTCAGTCCCAACTACCTATCATTCGAAGGTAGAGCAACAGTTATCAAAATAGTCCTAAAACCGATGTTATTGCACACCATTAACCTCACAAACATCACAGACACACAACACAACGCCATTCACAAACATGTCACTGATTTTTTCTGGAACAACAGGAGGCACGAGGTGCGCAGGGCCTTTCTCCATCTTCCCCCCACACAAGGGGGATTCGCCCTGCCAATCCTCAAATACTGCCACCTAACCAACACTGCTCAGACCATACGGAAAGCACTGGCATCAAATCACCCTTCCGGCAATCTGATTAAATACTTCTTAGGATTTTTCCTACCCTACTTCGGGACCACTGGCCACGTCGGACCATGTGCGGAGACGGTGCCAGAGTGGTACTACACAATATGCAAACTTTTCAAAAAAATGGCAACGGATGGAGTTCGAGTGCTTCAGCTCAGCCCAAACAAGCTGTACTGGAAAATTTTTGACCACTTTGACTGGGAAAAGCCCGATCTGGGCACAAACGAAGAGGTGCTGTTCACCAACATAAAAAACAGCTGGGGGCAACCATTTCACTGGGACTTAGCCTGGAGAATCGCCTACGGCAGACTCCCGGTGAAACTGGTAAAATCAGCCTACAGCTCGCTACCGTGCAACCCCTTCTGCGACGTCTGCGGAGCGGTAGAAACCGCACTTTTTCTTTCACTGCCCGCCAGTACAGCGTGTTTGGCACAGACTGGCTGAGGTACTTGCGATCCCAGCGCTCACATTCGCCGAAGTAGTTTTGCTACAGTTTCCTTCCCCAGTAACCAAAAACAAGAAACACCTGATTTTCCTAATAAATGTGATCAAACACCACATTTGGAAAATCAGGAAAAAAAAACACCTTCTTAACGAGGAGGTGTTTTTCGTATTTCGTATTTTACATATCGCATCTATCTCCGTGTTAGGAACTGTCTCTCAGCCTACCTCCGCCGCTTCCTGGAGCAGGAAAGGTGCCGTGGTGAGGAGCGGTTCCTGAGGAGATGGTGCGACCCACCAACCATCTGCCAGATCATACAGGGGGGAATCCGGTTGTGTCTGCTCCTATAACACCTTCAAGTT
The DNA here is from genome assembly GCF_054136105.1 of Typopeltis vanoorti. Taxonomy (NCBI): domain Eukaryota; kingdom Metazoa; phylum Arthropoda; class Arachnida; order Uropygi; family Thelyphonidae; genus Typopeltis; species Typopeltis vanoorti. The sequence continues at coordinate 162,218,534 of NC_143550.1, forward strand.
GTAGGTGTTGACGCTATCTCGATCTTCCCTCCCGATCAGCGTTTAACCCACAGGTATGTCTAGTACTTTCGCAGTTGAAAGTTTTTCTGTCCCCCAGGTTGGGGTTGACCTGAACAAACCTGGACTGCGAAGGCCAACATCGAGGTGGTCCCAAGCCCTTTTCAGGGCGGAGTCTTCCGGGCCAGGTCATCTCCCTTCTTTTCCTGGTTATACTGTTCTGGGTTTGCTCGGCAAACTCATTCCTCTATAGAATTGTCTTCCACATAGTCTTTGGATTTATTTACACTTGTTAAATTTGCTTAGTCTCTCCTTTTTTTTCCTTTTCAGGATTTTTCCTTTTTTAAAGTGAAAAATCAACGACCGTTTTAGAAGAACCCCTGGGGGGTCAACAGCTAAAACAGGTCAGCTGAGGCCTCATTCATCTACTCTACTACTACGCACTCTATCTTTATTTCCTCTCCTACTATCTGCTGAATCTCAACCTATCTTACTCCACAGGCCAATGATGAGATACGTTGAACTCACAAATTATTATTATGAGCGATTCAAATAAGAATTTCTGTATTTCTGTATACATCCTTTTGAGAATGTTGATCGCACATCCTTTCTTGTTCGCGATATATATATATATATATATGTATGTATATATATGTGTGTGTGTGTGTATATATATGTATACATATATATATATATGTATACATATATATATATATACTGTATATATATGTGTGTGTGTGTATATATGTATGTGTATGTATATATATATATATATATATATATATATATACATATCGCTCAACAACAAAGGACGTGCGATCAGCATTCTCAAAAGGTTGTACAGAAATTCTCATTTGAATCGCTCAACAACAAAAGCATGAAAACACAAAAATCGAGTGACCCAGCCACACAAAAATTCTGCACTGCGCTGATATTATTAGTAGACAGCATACAGAGATATTTTTTCTGGTTGACGTAAATCTATTTAAAATAAAACATGTTAGGTTAAATACCATAAATGATACCATGAACACCTTATATATATATATATATATATAACCAAGTTTATATATATATAAACTTGGTTATTTTACTCCTAATCCCAACTAAGCAAACAGTTAAGTTTGCGCCTGAGCGTTGTTCAAGTCTAAAGATGGTGCAACACCAGGGCAACTCATTGTAAAGGTGGGTAAAGCTCTGATCGCTATTTTTAGTATTTTTCATAATGTAAAGCACATCTCACTAATAGATGTATACTGCAATACATTATTGGTGGGGTTACTACCCAGACCGGTTTCAACCTTTTTTTTACCCGGTCTGGGTAGTGACCCCGCCTATAATGTATTACTGTATACATCTCTTAGTGAGATGTGCTTTACATTATGAAAAATACTAAAAATAGCGATCAGAGCTTTACCCACCTTTACAATGAGTTGCTCTGGTGTTGCACCACCTTTAGACTTGAACTACGTTCAGGCTCAAAATTAACTGTTTGCTTACGTTTTAACTGTTTACTTACTGTCATCTTCGCTCATTGTGAAGAATTTAATAAAAATATACTAACAATGGCAGTTAAGCCTAGCGAATCGCCCTCGTTGCTATTACAGTTCACTTACCTGTTTTAATAACCTCAATCACGACTCTTCTACTCAATCTTGCAGCTACACCACATCAGAGTTTCAGAATTCAACTCAACTGAATAAAAGTACTCACGAACTTTATTAAAAAGTAAGCGTCATTTTCACAAACTCTACCTACTACCAATTCTGAATACAATTTTTGTGCGAGTTCATGGATGATACGATCCATTCCAAGCCTTAATTTCTACTCCTTGCCAGGAGAAGTTGAAGAGTGCGAGGACACTGCCCAGCCAGAGGAGAAGCTTGATTTGGTGATTTCCACCTCCCCAGACTTTGAAGAGGTCCGTGCGCGCAAGAAACGTGAAACCACTGATGCAGAACCTCTCATGGATATAGGTATGGAAGAAGATACTCCCAGTATTAATCCCTCGGCCTACCGCTAAAGAGAGGGATTGATACTGGGAGTACCACCGATTGTCCTCATGGGAAAGAAAAAATGGACACACTTAAGGTCCACCATGACAAACCTACAAATACAGTACAGCTCAGCTAAAAACATGGATGATGGCATCAAAATCCAGCCTACTACTGTAACAGATTACAGAAAACTGACAAAAGAACTAGATTCAAGCAATATTCAATACTTGGCTCGGAAAGAAATCTCAAGGTGGTCCTACGTGGTGTTACGGAGAATATAACCACAGATGAAATAGCGGCCGACCTCCGCCACCAGGACCTACCACCTCTCAAGGTCAGCAGACGAAACCCTATGCCTCTGATTTTAGTGGAGATCCATCACGCTTATAAAAATATCTATGAACTTAAATCAGTATGTGGACTCCGAATCACCCCAGAGCCTTTGAGGAAGAAGGCTTCAACTGGGCAATGCCACAGATGTCAAAGATTTGATCACGCTCAGAGACTCTGCAAGGCAGAGTACAAATGCCTGAAATGTGCAAAGAACCACACCACTAACACCTGCACAAAACCAAAAAGCACCCTGGCAAAATGCGCCAACTGCGGCGGTCTATTCCAGAGACCATAACTCCACAGTCCCCCCACAGACAAGCAAAAATGCTCAGAAATCCAACTCACGAAACCAGAGGTCTTTAAAAGATCAACTCAACAGAGTCAGTCAAGGATATATGCAGACGTACTTCGTACAAAAATGTCAACCCAAGAAAAGAATCAGCCAGCACCACTATCAAATTTGACAATTGTTATCACCGCTTCTCTAGCAAATATGCTGGACTTTAGCAGATCCAACCCATCACCATCTTCCGCTAAAAGATTCCTAAAGGATACACAAACTATCATCACAGCACTCACAACGAACAGGAATATATTAAAACCAGACTCATTGCAGATCATCGCGTGGAACGAGAATGGACTAAGAAATAAAATCTTGGAACTCCAGAACTTCGCTCAAAGACACCAGCCGGATGTATTCTTGCTAGACGAAACGCATCTAACACCCTCAGACAACCCAAAAACTAGGGGATATCATCTGTACAGAACAGACAGACTGTCCCACCGAGGCGGTGGCACTGCTATTTTCATTAAAAATTACATCAATCATCATTCTATAAATATCCCGCCTACCACTAATCTCGAGGTCACCGGCATTAAGATTCTCACGAGCTCAGCTGGTAAACTAAAAATCTTCGCAGCATATAATCCTCCACAAAAAACATTACTGTCTTCAGATCTGAACGCTGTATTGGACATCAGGAAGCCTTCCATCACGGCCGGCGACTTAAACGCCAAGCATCCTGTCTGGAATAGCCGTTCTACCAATAAAAACGTACACATACTAGCTAACTATACAGGATCCAACAAGGTGGTTGTGATAGGTCTCACTGAGCCCACCCATCACAACACATATGGTCTTGGACATAGTCATGCTACAGAATGTAAGACTCCAGTACAGTATAGTGACACTTAATAATCTATCTTCCGATCACAATCCAATACTGTTAAAGTTGGAAAATCAAGAAAAACTGTCTCCTCCCCTCCCACTCATTCATTAAATGGGAAAGGTTGTTCAAGATATTCCCGAAATATATTAGTCCTGTGCGGCTTATAAAATCTAGAGAGGAAATTGAAACAGCTGTAAAAGATCAAACTCAACAATTTAACTCAGCCTGTGCAGCTGTTACAACCTCCACAATTACCCTCAGGTCCATGATATCCACTTGACAGAAGATATCGTGAATCTGATCAGGGACAAAAACAAAGCAAGAAAGAGATATCACAACCAGTGGCGGATTACCCATTAAGGCAATGAGGCACGTGCCTAGGGGCCTAAAGCTTTGGGGGCCCACAAGCCAAGACATTTTCCTATAGTGTTTTAAAATAGATTAACGTTTTCAGTAAACATCATAAAAATCTTGATTATTTTAAGAGAAAATTTTTCCAAAACAATTACTGTATTACGTTTTAATAAGTATTTGGAACAGCGCGCGCTAGCTACGCTTTAAATTAAACCGCATTACCAATGTCGGCGCACGGCTCTGTTGATAGCGTTGTGGTCACGAAAATTGATTGCATTGCCGAGATAGGAAGTTTCGCCTGGTTGCTTCTTAACTTCATTTGTTATTGAATCGTGTAAGAGTGAGGTGTTTGTTTCAAAAATAACTTTTTAGTGTGACTTTTCGTGTTTTCATTATTTGAGTGTAGTGCAAGTAAAAGAAACAAATTGTAAAATTGTAAAAAAAAAAAAAACTGATAAAAAAATTAAAAAATAAATAAATAAAAAGTTTTATTATTTATCATCCTTTAACCCTTTAACAGGCAGAAAAATCCAGAAGTTCAAAAAATTCAAAAGTACAAAATTTCATTTATTTGTCACCTAACTTTTATTTTATTTTTTTTATTCTTATTTTTTTGGGGGCCCCAACTATCGTTAATCCGCCACTGATCACAACACTCGGGCACCACAAGACAAACGGATCTTAAACGGACTCAACTCTGCAGTGAGAGATGCCCTTGTACATCTGACAAATATAATAAACTCCATCCTTTACTACAAATATTTCCCTTCCTACTGGAAGCTAACGGACATAATGCCTATACATAAGTCTGGAAAAGACCCCTCGATTGCCTCAAAGTTGCAGACCAATCAGCCTCATCTCAAACCTCGCCAAAATTGCCGAGAAGGTAATTCTTACCAGACTCCAAGAAGTACACCAGCTAAATATTCTTCCTGAGGAGCAGTTTGGGTTCCGTCAACTACACAGCACCGCACTACATATATACAAGTTAGTGGAATATGTCACCACCGGTTTCAACTGGCGTCAATGCACTGGGGCTGTTTTCATTGACATAGCCAGAGCATTTGACAAGGTCTGGCATTATGGTTTCTATACAAACTGATATCAACTGGAATACCAATGGGAATGATTCATCTAATTAAATCATACCTTTATGATAGACGCATGGAAAATTAAGATAAACGGTACACTATCAGCACAAAAACGCATCCTGGCTGGAGTCCCACAAGGATCCCTACTGACGCCGATTCTGTTTACCATATAACATGTATAATATCCCGCATAACCCATTGTCATCTATCAAAGCCATATACGCGGATGATACGGCAATATTAACCAGATCTTTAAAGCCGCATCTAGCCATCAAGAAACTGCAAGAAAACCTACTGCGAATCGACTTGAACTGAATCCTCAGAAGAGCGTAGCCGTGCTATTCTCAAGAAGATCAATGCTTCCTACAGGAGACATTCTCCTATTTAACACAAAAATTCCATGGCTAACTGAGATCAAATACCTAGGCGTACTACTGGACAGAAAGCTGACTTTCAGCGCTCCCACATCAAGACGCTCTGTATAAAGACATCAAAAATCATAGCCCAGCTCTATCCTCTGATTAACAGAAACAGTAAGCTAAACACCAGAATCAAACTACTTATATATAAATTGATTCGTCCTATACTCACCTACGCTTCCCCGGCTTGGAGCTACACTGCTAATATCAATATTCTCAAGTTACAACGTGTGCAAAATAAATGTCTAGGAATGATCCTAAACGCCCCACGGCTCGTATGAAGTGTGCAACTTCATCGGAACACAAATGTCCCCTACATTTACACTTTCATGCAGACTATAGCAACTAAATTCTTCTCAAAAGCATCTGTGCACCCTATCAGACTGATTCAACTAGCTGCAAATTACGACGCAAGTGATTACTTCAAACATAAAAGACCAAAAGTCATCTTAAACTACAATTCTGATGACTAATCTTCAAGCCCATTCAGGGCGAGCAATAGGTTCATAAATTTTTCCCACTCACAGTTTCTCTCCAGATAGAGGGGAACATGAAAAGCATTCGCTTCACCCTTTAGGTCAGTAACGTTATATTGTATAATTTTTGTGTTATGTTACTGACAAGTAACAGATAGAGAAAATTTGCTCTGGAATGAAGTCAAATTTCAAACTAGCGATATTTAAAAATAGCAATAAATTAACCAAACATAAATTTAAGTATAATTGTAGGCATTTTACATTTATGTTCTAAATTTTCCTTTCTTTGCTTTTTTTCAGTACTTCGAAATAATTAGGTCAAAATAAATTAGGGGACTTGATAAAGACAAAAATAAAAATAAAATAAAAATAAAAATAAATAAATAAAAAACGAAGGGTCATCAATATGAATAATACGGACAAAAGCTCGTGACTTTCTTGGGGTCTTCAGAACGGCGCATCATTTTTCCGTCGGTTGAAAAAAAAAATGGGTGCGAATCCTATCTAGGACGTGAGGAACTGAACCAGCGTAGCTCAATCTAGTACTCGAAATTTGGCTTATAAAATGTGTGAGAGTTGCTTATCCCATCGTTCAAAGTTTTGACATATCACTATAGTTTAGAAATTAACATTCTACGTCGTTTTTTTTTTTTTTTTTTTTTTTTGTCATGAGAGAGAGAGAGAGAGAGAGAGATGGAAAGCGAAGCATGCGTCCAGGACACCGCACCTTTAAATCACTTTAGTTATCGCACAAAGTTCGAACTGGTTTTTTCTTTGATTTATTCCAGTTTTTCAGAGGGTTAATGGGATCCTTGGCATGTGCCCTCCTATCGGGAAGGCATCAAAACCGTTCGCCACTAAACAGACCACGACAATCTAATGAAATTAATTAGTTTTGTTATCAGAGAAATTAGCCAAAAGTGTCTGACTCGAGGCTATAAGTGACTGCAGAAGAAATCCGTTGTAAACACAACGTTATCATTAGAGTTTATGATAAATGCATATTACGCTCGAGGGAATGCAATCAGAAAAGAAAAAATAAAGATTAAGAAACTTAATTACTTAGTTTCGCTTAACTGGTTGAGATCATTGCTTTAGTTATTTGTTGGGAATTTGTATGTGTTATTTGTTCGGTGACTTTTTTTTAGGGAGAAAAAAAAAAGAAAAAAAAAACAGGGCTTTTGCCAAAATGTCAGATTTTGTTCACCTTGCGTTCTTTTATTTGGAAGTCAGCTTGGATGAACTGCGTACTGGCGAATTGCCAGTGACCGGTCTTGAGTACTGTTGGCCATAATAGATTTGTCTCGGTCATGACACTAGAATGTGACTAACAAATTATATCCGTCTTCAGTTCCCTTTGATAAAGACGTTTTGGTGCCAAGGTCACTCTCTTCTGTAGTGATTCTTTTTTTTTAAACGAAAAGAAGAAAAAAAAATTTTAAGGTCACCCATGTGCAACACAAACACGTGTTTCCGCGAAGTTTTTTTTTTTCCAAAATATGAACTCTCTCGAAAATACCATTCCCCCCTTGCATATGAATGAACTGTTCCGTCCATTAATACTCTACTAGCAACCTACATGAATTTTAAACACGCACCAATGAACTACTAAATTATGAAAGAGTTTCAGTCCAGTTGCCTAGCAACCCGCTAACACAGTTGGAGGGCAAATACATGATGGCGTCTTCGTGTCATTGTTATGTTGTGATATATCGTTGTGAACTAGTCAAATAGCTGGTCCATGTTATCGCTGGGTCATCTGAATGAAGAATATAAAAACATTCCTCCGGAAATTGCGCATTTTATGGTCATAAGCATCAAATCTTCTGCAATCTTAGAAGCTTATCGTTTGTTGTTTTTTAAGGGGAATTCCCTTTAGCTGTCTGTTGATATACTTTGTAACTGTGTTGAAAAATGCAGTTGAAAACCAGACGTACACGTTATGATGTATTAACTGGTAAATTTACGAAACTTTTACAATTCAAATTTACATTTGGCTATAAAATATGGCCTTATCTATAATGTTCTCCATTATAATATCTTACTTATATCAAATTGGAGCATTTTCGCTCTATATTTTAGTACTAAATATTAATGTTAAAATAAAAATTTTTTAAAAAATTGTGCGCATGAGCACAAGTTTGTATCTTTCAAAATATATTGACATTTGGTAATCTGTGTTGTGTGCTCACTTGAAGTCTCCAATCGGAGAACCATTTTTCCAAGGTGGTGATGCTGTCTTGAAGTCTTTTGGTTACCAGGCAAGAACGAAGTGATCTTGTTATTATAGATGTGTCATCTGCATATAAAGCTAAGATGGTCGACGCAGGATTTTGAGGGATATCTGCCCTGTAAATAGAGAATAAAGGCGGGGCCAACAGGGAGCCTTGGGGAACTCCAGGTGTAATTTTGCGCTGGGTGGATTTGATACCGTTAATTTCGACCTGCATTTTCATATCATTGAGATATGATTTAATTAATCGTATCATATTGGTCGGAATATTTACTTTGATAAGCTTATAAAGAAGTCATTGATGCCAAATTTTGTTAAAAGCCTTCGCAATACAGCACCTGTGTGTTGTTTCCAGTTGAATCCTGTGGTAATATACTCAACGAATTTGCTGAACTGTGTTGTCGGAAACTGAATTGTTCATTTGGTATGATGTTGAATTTATCTGTTGCTTCTTGTACTTTGGTTAGGATAACTCTTTTTGCAATTTTCCCTAAATTGGACTGTAAATTAATGGGCCAGTAGTTTTGAGGGAAGTGTTGTTCTTTTCCTGGCTTACGTATCGGAATAATATCTGCAATTTTCCAAGGTGGAGGAAAATACTGCAATCATAGTATTGCATTTATGCTGTTGACAAGGTGTATTACAGTTTTGCGCAGAAGAAACTTTATGATTTTGTTAGTGACTCCATCCGGACCTGGTGCTTTTCTGTTATTAAGATATTTGATGATAGGCTTATTTCAGTTTAAGTTGGACTAATCGCTTCCAGATTGTTTGTGGATTGACTTAAGGTGGGTCTGCTAAATCGGTGAATTTTGTAAACAAAGTTGATATTTATGTTTTCATAAATGCATAAATTTGAGTAAGATTGGGTTGTAATCTGAAGATAGTTCTTTAATCGTTTGTAACTGATATCTGATGTTTTCTAAGATAGCAGTATCCAAAACATCTGGATTGCCAAAAGGACCATAATGAGTGGGTTCGGTTGGACCAGCTATTGCTGTGTAGTTGGAAGTGAAGTAATCGGCTAATATAGGTCCATTTTTGTTTGTCATTTTACTGTTCCATGCTGGACGTTTGGCATTTAGATCACCTGCTATGATAATGGAATCCTTGGTGCCTAGATCTGCAATCAGTAGAGTTTTACTGGGTGAGTTGTAAGCTGCGTAGATTTAAAGTTTTCCCGCTTTGTTGGTACGAACTTCAATTCCTGCGATTTCTAAATTTCTGGTTTGGGGGTTGGCTGCAACATTATGTTTGAGGTAGTTTTTAACATAAATGGCAGGCCCACCACCTCTGGCATCAATCTTATCGTTTCTGTATGTGATATAGCCTTATAATTTTGGATTGTTTGCTGGTCGAAAGGATGTCTATTAGAATTAGAATTAGAAGAATTTTTTCTGGATTATATCGAATGGCGAAATCTTGTAGTTAAAGATTTTTGTTGGTGAGGCGTTGATATTAGGAAAGATCGTATTTATATATTGCTGAGTGAAGTTAGAATGGAATGAGTCTCTTTGAGAAATCTTTTTGTAGAAACCATGGTAGGGCTGGATTTACTGACGTCATCTAATACGGCTGCTAATGAAGCGGTTAAGTTGTGGTTGATATTGATAGTTTGTACAAGGCGTGGGGATTTCTTTGTTGATGCAATTTCTGCATGTGTTTTATGGTAACACATTTATAAGGTTCAAGTTTCAGTAAGGAAATACCGTGAGTAGACATATTACTAACTTTTTAAATTAAGGGGATATAAAATCCACATTGTTTCAAAACCGAATGAGAAACTCAAAGATTGGAATCAGAGAGTTTCATGCCGAATATAGTAAACTATAAAGTATCGGCGAACACTAGCGTGAGCTAATGCAAGTGACCCTAGTACGTAGTACAATACCGGACAACTCGTTGCAAAGGTGAGGAAAGTTCAGATCGCTATTCTTAGGTATTTTCCATAATGTAAAAACACATTTTCTAGGAAATGTATGCTGTTATTACATTATGATTCCAATCATAATGTAATAACTCTCTGATTCCAATCTTTGAGTTTCTCATTCGGTTTTGAAACAATATGGATTTTATATCCCCTTAATTTAAAACATTGTTTATATCGCCGAAATGAAGCTTATTAGCTCTTTATATTTAAGTATATTACTAACTATTATAATAACGGAATTAACTCACGTAAATTATTCTTTATTCGTAGAATTTTCACCTGAGTATCACAGGCATCATCAGTACAGGTACAAGGCTAATTAAACAATAACTGTTATATTCACAAAGTGCCACCTAAGTAGCTAAGGTTAAATTTCCTAAATTTATTAAATTATTTTTTTAATTATTTAAATTTAATTATTTAGTTATTTAATTATTAAATAATTATTATTTAATAATTAAATAACTAAATAATTAAATTTAAATCATTGAAAATAAATAAAAATAAATAAATAAATAATAATAATAATAATTAAATAAATTTAGGAAATTTAACAATAGCTACTTAGGAGGCGCTTTGTGAATATAACAGTTATTGTTTAATTAGCCTTGTACCTGTACTGATGATGCCTGTGATACTCAGGTGAAAATTCTACGAATAAAGAATAATTTATGTGAGTTAATTCCGTTATTATAATACTTAGTAATTTATAAGGCTTAATTGAGTAGGTATATGATCAGTTTGTTTAGCAAAGGTGGGAGGGAGTTTGTGTATGGATTATATAAAAATAAAGTTTAAAAAACACAAATATATATATATATATATATATATATATATATATATATATATATATATATATATATATATATATATATATATATATATATATATATATATATATATGATAAAAATGGAAAAAAATCCATTCCATCCACTGTACAAAATGTATTATAAGTTTTCAAATAACGTTGGGCTGGAGCGACATAAAAAAGGTGTCTGTCTATTCGACTATGGCTAGATCGATTTTAATGAAATTTGGCATTTCAATCTTGTACGTTCCTAGACGTTTTTCAATATGCATTGCTTAGAGAAGTTATCTTAATTGTATACTCCATTCTTCCATGGATGATTATAAAATTATTTATAATTAGACTTTCATAATTAAATTATACGAGATTCTATAAAACATTTTGGCTTTTTCATTTTGTAGGAGGATAGGATGGACGAACAATTTCTTCTCTCAGTTCTCAACTGCTATAAATGAGCTATATAGCTATCAATTATGACTCATTTATGGTTTTATATCCTGGAACAATAAAGATGTCTGAAATAAAGAGAATAATATATACCACAAGAAGTTTCTAAATTCTTACGCAATTTCCTATTGCGCAGTGTGATATTTAGTTGACACTTCATTTTCTGGGAAAAGAAACCCTTTTAAAATTCCGAAATTTCAACTGGAGCTTCTAAGAAAGTTTGTAACGAGTGTGTAGTTATTGCTTCATCTCTGACACGCATTGCGCATGCGTTGCATGCATGAATACGTCATGTTCAGAATGAGTATAAAGCATTATAATATATTAAAAATAATAATTGTTCGGGTCATACTAGATCCATTATCAGAAGGCGCGTGTTTCAACACACTACTTTATAGTGGTTATACGTCCAAAATTTATTAGTTTGGCTACTACTAGTTGAGTTTTCATCGTATTTAATGTAGTCTGATTTTACAATGAGAATGATGTATCCTTCAGGACTAAACAGAATATATATATTTCCAAAAACGTTTGGAATACTTAACATAATCAAATGAAACTGAATGACACCTGCGCAGTAGAATGTATGGGGAAAATGGCACTTCATAACACATCAATTTCATATTGTCGCCTAGGCAACGTACGCACTTGTCTATGGCGTCAAACGACAAAATTTGTCTTAAATATTAATAAGGAAAAAAATTACAATTTTATTATACTGTAATTTATAATAATTTTATTTTCTTAATATTTAATATTCAAAAAATGCATTATTTTACTGTTATTATCAATATGTAAATATTATATTTTAATGTTAATATTTATTATTAAAATGTTATCATAAGAAAATTTATTTATTTTTTCTACGATTAGCATCTACAGATTTATTTTCTTAAATAAAACATAATGCATTTTTTATTAAATTAATTAATAATTAATTAATTAATTATTAATTATGAATAAATATTTAGTCGATTATTTAAGATTTAAAAAATACAAGTTACTTAATAATATTTACACAAAATATATTTTGACACCCATATTTTATTTAAATAACACATGAACAAATAGAGTTTTGCCTAGAATTGCATAGTTTGATTAGCACATATCTATCCGCTAATTAATAGAAATAGCAAGTTGCACCGGTTTGGAAAACTCGTTCGCGAGTACATAAAATCGCTTCTCGGCCTTTTGGCTTAGATCAAGTGTGTAGTGTAGTTCGCGTTTTTTCGTGAAACAAACTGAGCATCTGTTCATAACCGTTGATATCGGTACGAGACCCATCGGGCCTCACGATATCACGATATATTTAACGGAGATTTACAGATCTTCCTAAACCCCGGACCGGGGCAATAATAAACACTTGGGGGTGGGAATAGCTAGGCCCCCCTCGCCAGCTATGGCCAATGTTTTGCCGCGCACGCGGACTCTCGGCATCGAGACTGACGCTGATCTGAGACCCCGACTTTTGGCTAAAGCCCTGATTGACTGCGTCGGTGCGGACCAGATATTTGGATTCACTCCTTTCGGTAATGGCAGATACCAGGTTGTAGTTAGGAGCGCAGAGACTAGGGACAAGTTGCTCAAAGGCTTTCAATGTAACGGAAAGGAAATTTTTCCGTTCATGGTGGAGAGCATTATCAAACTGCTCAAAATCTCCAGATTCCCCTTGGAATATATACAATGTGATGAAAAAATAATCCACGAAGTGTTTGGGAAATGGGGTGTTGTTCGAAACATACAAATCTTAAACGATGCAGACAACCCCCAATGGAAGTCGGGGGAAGTAAACATCTCGCTCGAGATGAAAACAGCGGTTCCAAACTTCGTCAACATCGGATCCGCTAGGGTAATGGTAAACTACCCTGGCGTTAAGAAGCAATGCTTCCGATGTGGATCCTTCGACCATCTAGGAGCGAACTGACATGCAAAAACTGCCTAACGACAAGTCACTCACTGGACAAATGTCTCAAATGCGGGTCCAAAGACCACAAAGTTAACACCTGCCCATCAAGAACGCATGCAGAAAGGATGGGAGGTGCTATTATAACAATCACAATCTCCTCAGTAGAGAAGCCTACAGCTACTACAGAACAAGAGTCGGAAAACACGGATTTTCCAACTATAAACGAGGCATACGGCAAAATAACGGCTATTGAAGAAAAGGCAGCCGCCACAGAAACCATAGCCTGCACACCCAAGAAAGAGAAGAAGCGAGAAACAGCCAATAAACAAGCAGTGTCACATGATGAAATCACTGCAGAAGGAAAAGTAAATAAAACAGAAAACATGGAGGCAAGCAGCGCCCCCTTCAAAAGACCTCTAAGTCCAGAGGAAAAAGAGATGAAAAAAATAAAACCAGCAGAAACAGAAGAATTGGAGACTCCTCATGCAAAAGCAGGGGAGACTCTAAAGCATCTAGTTAAAGGTATCCCTGGGGTGGCAGAAAAATTTCAAGACGCAATAATGAGAATAGGGGAACCTAAGCTCCTCCTCACTGGGAAATATGGTCCAAACGTAGTTAGTGCAAAATGGGGTGACTTATTTGTTGAAGACATCAGCCAAATCACCCCTGAGCAAGTACAGGTAGCCATGGACATAGACGAGGAGGCGGCATCGGCGTTCTTCATAGCTCTCTCCAAATTAGACATGGCCAAGGGAAGTGAGGTGGCTAAAAGAATAATGACTGCCCACAAAAAGCGACAGTCACAATAACCATCCCATGGTTTCCTGTCCACAGCAATAGCTCTCTAGTTCCAACAGGTGGGGGAGGGCCTGAGAACCTGAGCAGCGAAGGCCTACAGCGAGGAGGTGCAGCTTCTTGAGAGCTGCATCACTTAGGCCAGACCCTTTTCCCCCCATCTTTTTTTTTGGTTTTCCAGTTCTTTCTATATAGTTTCATTTTCTCTGTACTTCATGTTTTTGTTTTTGTTCCATGTTTCCTGTTTAGGATTTTTCCTTTTTCTTCTAAAGTGAAAAATCAACGACCGTTTTAGAATCGCCCCTGGGGGGGGGGGGGGAAAACAGGTCAACTGAGGCCTCTTTTACCTACCCTACAACTATGCACTCTATCTTTATTTCCTCTCCCACTATCTGCTGACTCTCAGTCTATCTTACTCTACAGGCCGATGATGAAGTTTGTTGAACTCACAAATTATTATTAATAGCAAGCTCAGCAACAGAATCAAATTACAACTATACCAGATGACTCGTCCTATAATCACCTATGCCTCTCCGGCCTGGAGTCACACCTCTAATGCTAACATCATCAAAATACAGCGAGTGCAGAACAAGTGCCTGAGAATGATTTTGAACTCCCCGTGGTATGTTAGAAACATTCAACTCCACAGAGACACAAATATTCCCTATATTTTCTCTTTTCTACGATCCTTAGCCACCAAGTTTTTCCTAAAGACGTCCACACATCCCAACGATTTGGTTCAACACGCTACAGCATACGATCCAACGGACATATTCAAATATAGAAGACCAAAAGCTATATTGGCCTCCTTTAGTGATGCATAATCTCCATGCCAAATCAGGGCGAGCATTCTGCTAATAAATTTTACCTTCACTGCAACCACAACAGATAGCGGGGAATATGAAAAGCATCTTGCTTCACCCCTAAAGACATAGATGTCAATTGTCAATTGTTAATTGCATAGTTTGGGTTGTTGGCAGGTCTTAGGTGGGTCTCGTTGATCAGCATTATGTCCGGGTTGTGTCTTTGTGCGAATTCCTGTAGTTCTAATGTTTGAGAGGATGCACAATATACCGAACGGATAGACTCAGCTCCAGAGGGGGGGGGGGGGCACTGCCATCTACATCAAACCATACCTCTACCACAATGCCATATCCAACCCACAGACTACAAACCTGGAAACCACAGGAATACAAGTCCACACAAACAATGCTGGAAGCCTCAAGATATTTGCTGCCTACAACTCACCAAGCAATCCTCTACTGACAACAGACCTGGATGCAGTCCTCGACCCCACCATCACAGTAGGTGACTTGAGCGCCTAACACACAGCATGGTTCAGCACCACCAACAACAGAAGTGGTCGCATACTACACAA
The DNA here is from genome assembly GCF_054136105.1 of Typopeltis vanoorti. Taxonomy (NCBI): domain Eukaryota; kingdom Metazoa; phylum Arthropoda; class Arachnida; order Uropygi; family Thelyphonidae; genus Typopeltis; species Typopeltis vanoorti. The sequence continues at coordinate 162,233,868 of NC_143550.1, forward strand.
CTATTCAATAGTTGTGTAGTATGTTGTGGTCCTGCTACCACAACCTTAACTCAGTTGTGGTAGCAGGACCCACTGAGCACACTCATTACAGCCCTCATGGCAGATCAGATGTACTTGACATAGCTATCCTTAGAAACATCAGTTATCAATACAAACTAGAGACGCTCAGTGAACTATCATCCGACCACAACCCAATCCTGATCAAACTTGGCACGCAAGACCAACTGGCCCACCAGTACACCTTCATATCGTGGGATAGGCTAGCTAAAAGCCTACCAGAATACATTGGTCCTGTACCAATCATCCACAAAAAAGAAGAAATAGATGAAGCAATAAGCAATTTAACAAGCCAAATTAAAAAAGCACTAGAAGCAGTCACCAAAACCACAACCAGCCACCCATCCAGAAAACACAATGGACCTCATCATAACAAAAAACAAAGCCAGGAAAAGATACCACAACACAAGAGCCCCACAGGACAAGAAAACTCTGAACAAGTTGAACAACCAAGTCAGAAAAGCACTTCAAATCCACAGGAACTAGGATTGGGATAATAAACTATCATCACTCAACCCAGAAGATCACACAATATGGAAATTTCTGAAGATTCTGCGCACTAAACACAATCCCCTACCGCCCATGAAAACTGCTCATGGAACGGCGCACACTGATAAAGAAAAAGCAGAAGCAATAGCAGAAAACCTAGAAAAACAATGCAGCCCATCATATGATAATATAAACATCACCCACATATATAAAGTCCACCAGCAGGTCAAGCGTACCTTAAGTCAGTCCTAAGACAAACCAGCGAGCATCACCCCCACTACTCCAGTTGAAATAACCAACATCATAAAACATCTAAACAACAAAAAAGCTCCAGGGCCAGATGGAATTACTAACAGAATCATCAAATTACTTCCTAGAAAGGCTATTATGCACCTGGTTAACATAACCAATGCAATATTGAGGATACAACACTTCCCCACTGCATGGAAAACAGCAGACATCATACCAATAAAAAAGCCAGGAAACAATCCGCAACTCCCGCAAAGCTACCGTCCAATAAGCCTGCTTTCCAACCTGGGAAAGATTGCTGAAAAAATTATCCTTTCACGACTACAAGAAAAATCAGACCAAATAGGAATAATTCCAAACGAACAATTCGGCTTCCGCCGTATGCACAGCACAGTGCAACAAATACACCGACTAGTGGAGCATATCACTCAAGGATACAACTGGAACCTTCACACAGCTGCAGTTTTTCTGGATATTGCCAAGGCCTTTGATAAGGTATGGCATCAAGGATTACTCTATAAACTCATTCAGGCCAACATTCCAACAAACCTTACCCGTCTAATAAAATCATACCTCACTGACAGATCCATGCAGATAAAAATAAATGGCACCATCTCAACTAGGCGCAAAATCCCGGCAGGAGTACCACAGGGATCTCTTTTGGCTCCTTCACTTTTCACAATCTACGTGGCGGACATTCCACAGAACCTGAGGACTACCATCACAGCCCTATATGCTGACGACACAGCCATAATGACAAGATCTCTCCGCCCTCACCTGGCGATCAGTCGTCTCCAGGATACTATCACAAAGCTAGAGAAATGGTTCTCCGACTGGAGGATACAAATAAACCCCGTCAAAAGCGCAGCTATACTGTTCACCAGACGCAAAGCCTTCATCCAAGATGATATTGAACTTCTCGGAAAAAAGATACCATGGCAGACAGAAGCCAAATACCTTGGAGTACGTTGTTTTAAGGATACTTGCGACATAAGACTGAATGATATAATCACGTAATCACAAGAAAGATATTTATTTAACCAAATATTTCGGTCTGGAAATAGCAGACCATCGTCGGTGGTATTACAAGAACAGTTTAAAAAATATACAAGCTAGAATACTAACAATAGATCGTTGAAATTAGAACATGCCGCGTGATGTTATATCACTAAGTATGAAACGAAATATTTTGAAGTAGAAACATGATTGAATTTGCTATTAAAAAAAAAAAAAAAAAAAAAAAAAAAAAAAAAAAAAAAATTAATGAGTAATCTTGATTAGGCTTTCCCAGATTTTTGATATAGATATGCAGTCATTACGATTCAGGTTGGGATGATGGAGCAAGGCCTCCACGCTTTCCTTGAACAAACGTTCGAACCTATAACGGGATCTATGTAAGAGGCGCGTTTTGGACCAAAGGATGCTGTGGTCAGTTTCAATCCCGTGTTGAGCCAAACCAGACTTTTCAGGTTTATTGTGAAGAATGGATGATTGATGTTCTTGGATTCTTTTTTCAAGAGAACGTCCAGTCTGTCCAAATTTTTTAAACTGTTCTTGTAATACCACCGACGATGGTCTGCTATTTCCAGACCGAAATATTTGGTTAAATAAATATCTTTCTTGTGATTACGTGATTATATCATTCACCTTGGAGTACAGCTAGACAAACAGCTAAATTTCAACAGCCATATCAAGATCATAGGCACAGAGACATCCAGAACCATAGCCCAACTCTATCCCCTGATCAATCGCAACAGCAAATTGGATAAACGCAACAAGCTGTTATTATATAAGATGGTAATTCGACCAGTAATCACATATGCATCCCCGGCATGGAGTCACACATCCACAGCTAACATTCAGAAACTACAGAGGATACAAAACAAATGCCTGCGGATGATCTTAGACGCCCCATGGTTCGTCAGAAACACGCAGATCCACAGAGAAACCGGAACCCCTGACATCCGTTCTCTCCTTCATGACCATGCGGAAAAGTTCTTCAGCAAGGCACATTCTCATCCCAATCCACTAATCAGACAAGCTTCCAGTTATAGCGAACATGACTATCAAAAACACAAAATACCCAAGGCAATCCTGCTTTCAGAAGAAAAGAGCTAACTCCATAGTTCACAAAGTGCGAGCATAAGTCTCACAACCTCCCCCATCAAGCTTCTCCACACAGATAAAGGGGGAAATAAAAAGCATTTTATGCTTCACCCAGCAAGCCAGTAACGTTGTTGTTGTTGCATAGTTTCTGAAACTTCAGAGATTACAGAATAAGTGCCTGAGGATGATTCTGGATGCCCCTTGGTTTATTAGAAACTCCCAGATCCATAGAGAAGTTAATATCCCTTATATATCTTCCCTTCTCCTAGATCTAGTTGAGACGTTCTTTACCAAGATGTCTATCTTCCCTTCTCCTAGATCTAGCTGAGAAGTTCTTTACCGAGACAAGCAACCATCCAAACCCATTAATAGGAAGCTTCGGAATATAATGAAACGGAAAGTTACAAATATAAAATACCAAAGTCTATCTTAAGTTCAGCTGAACACAGCTAATTTCACTGCCCTCAATGGGCGAGCATATGGCTCACAAACACTGCATTCAAAGTTCTTTCATTACAGACAAAGGGGAATATGAAAAGCAATTTTGCTTCACCCATCTAGCCAGAAATGTTATTCGTCGTTGCAGATTCTCTTTTTTAATCAGAAAAAATAACTATTCAGGTATTAGTATTGAATTCAATATTTGACAATATGATTGGTGAATTTAGTCATGTATTTGCTGATTATATTATGAAGTGTAAGTAATTGAATTCAAAGCCCTCGGTTTGTACAAAGTTAAATACTAAATTTGTAATTTTAAAAACTGTGGATAACATTTAAGAATCATAAGTAACTCACAAGTGTTTCCATGGCCGGTAACAGACAATTGTAAACTCCAGCAATTAAATTTAATATGGAAAACATAAACCCAGACGATTTAATCCAACACTTGGACAGAAACCAAGCACTTGACCTGTTCAAGAAAATGTTAAAGAAGTTCGAGACCGAGTGGCCTGGTTTCCTAAACCTGTACGCACTAACAAACGATCCTGAAGGCGAAGAGGCAGAGATACAGAAGGAGAAAACACAACAGTCTCCCCACCCAAAGAGTTCTGGCAGACGGACTCCCAGGAGGAACACACCAGCAGAAGACATAGGACTGAATATGGCCACATGGAGGAGTACTCACCTACACAAGACTCTCCAAGCAAGAAAGAAAAGATCTCTCCCCCCCGCAGTACTACGAGGCAAAGAAAAGTGGACCTCAGTCTCACTGGTCATCAGGGAACAAAACATGCCTACTCCTGTGCCACTTGTGAAAGGGTAAAAATCCAACCTACCACTGTTACCGACTACAGACAGCTGACCAAAATGATGGACAATTCTAAACTGCATGATCACACCTTTGCTCTAAGTAGCAAGTCCTCCGAAGGATCACCGAGAGCATCACCTTAGAAGAAATCACAGCAGACCTCATTAACCAGGGCCTGACCCTAGTTGGGTAGCAGAATGTACAGAGCATACAAAAAAAACTGATGCCACTTGTGCTGGTCGAAATCAACAAAACTCAACAACAGATTTACGAGCTAACGGTAGTCTACAGACTAAGGATCTCCACAGAATCACTCAAAAAAAGAGCTTCAGCTGGGCAAAGACCACACCCAGCCAGATGTGCCAACTGCGGCGGGCCTCATCTCGCCAACTATAAAGGTTGCAGGCTCCACAAAAAAAAAAACGAATGTGCTTCCGTTTGGAAGCACATTCGTCCACATTGTGCAATTGATTTTAGAGATTTTTCAAATGTATCCAAGTTAATTAAATCTCATTCTGAGAAGTTGAGTGATTCCGACCTGTAAATTTAGATGCACAGCGGGAAGATCCCGAAGAATATGAAGAAAATTTAATCACTGACAAACCCAAAGAGTTTCACAGAAACAAATTGAAAATAGTTTTCGTACAATCGAAGTTTTTAAGCAGCAATGCTTAGAGACTGACCCTGGTGAAAAGAGAACCAGTAAAATCTGCAGAAGAGGCAATAGGGCCAACCGTCAGTGGTATGAAAAAAAGAAACAAAATGCCGCCAAACTACGTTAGCTCAATTCTTTTGTTAAGAAGCAGAATAATAAATTTATATTCTGAATATGTTTTATTGTCTTTCAGCTTCGTGGTTTTCTTTTAACCTGTGACATACCCTAATTCTCTTATAAAAAACTTTAAGGATCAAAAAAGAAATCAGAGGAACGAATTATGCATTTTCCCATAGGTTATTATATTCGATTAGTGCGTTTTCGATTAATGCGCCTGTTTTAAAGAACGCATTTGGCGCACTAATCGAGGGATTGCTGTATACACTAAATTAGCTTTGCATTAGGACCCTCCCTCCCCGATTTGCATATTCGGCGCGATAACGAAGTACCACGTGATATCAACGTCACGTGCGGCTATTATGAATGGTCACACATATCTTCTGTACGTAATCAGCAAACGTTTGCCAGTAATGGGAAAACGTGGCGACGTAGGCCAATTTGACTGCAGGCAGATGTTGAGGGCAGAGGTATATACATTTGTCTGTATATGAAAATATTTGCATGCCTACAGCGAAATGTGGACATATATTTATTACCAGCATACTAAGAAATTATATTACACAAAAAAAAGTGTTATAAATTTCGTAGAAATTAAATTTCAATACGTTTTTGGCAAAAGTTACACATTTCCTAACGAATTAACGTACAGTGTTTACAGAAAACTATGATGAGAGACATTTTAGTATAGAATATGTCCACTTCGAACTGCAATGCAGCTCTCATAATGTCATGCCATTCTTACCACCAAGTGATTCAGGAGTTCTCGAGGCAAACTGGCCTTCACCTCCTTCAGAGCAAGGATAAGGCCTTGTTTTCTAAAGGGGGGATTTCGAATAGCAATGGATCTCCCTATTGGGTCCCAAACATGTTCTATGGGAGTGAGATCTGTGGAGCGTGCTGGCCACTCGATTCGATTAATATCCTCGGTCTCCAGAAGTATCTCCATTGCTCGTGTGCGATATGGTTTAGAGTGTCATCCATAAAAATGAATTCTTCGCCAATAGCACCGCGGAACAAACAAATATGACGTTGAACTTCGTTGTAATATCGTTCACCAGTCCCTTTTTTTCCAGCACTTGTAGCTCGGTGCATCCATTAAGCATAATGTCTCCCGACACATCCAACACCGCCATATCTATCCCTTTCAAGGATATTCTCGCGATGGTAAGCGGTACCACTTTCAAGACAGATCAAGTGTCGTCTAGAATCGAAGGAAAGACCAAAACTACTCTCATCTATGAAGAGTACATTAGCCCATTGGTATCTTGTCCAATGTTTATGGATGCAACACCACTGAAAACGTACTCTACGATGAGCTGTAGATAAAGGGACGCAGACCACAAACCTTCAGTCGTATAGGCCTACTTTCTTGCCACAGTTTGTTGGTATATCCGCGTAGTGCTTGAATGGAGCCGACTTGCAAGCTGATCTGCTGTGGTGCTTCGATTACGTTTTGCTATTATAATCAAAAATCTATTTCTATGCGCCGTGGTACAGCGAGTGCGACCTTCTAGCAAAAGTCTGGAACACATTCCATTGTTTTGAAACGGCGCCCAGAGCCTGATGGTATCTGAGATTCGAAACTCTCTGGCAATATCAGATTCTGCGGCCTTCCTCAAGCTTTCCAATAATTGTTCCCCAACTGAAATCATCTAGGTGATGGCTTTGAGACATTTAAGCTTGCAACTTTATTCCTTCACGAAAAGAGCTTCCTTCAAACCAATTCGCTTAGCGTAGCCTTTTCGTCAGTTATACAAATTGCCACAAGCTGATTCATCTGAATTTGCAGTTTGAATCTTCAGAAACACTTTGTCCTTAGGTTTAGGAAGCCGGTGTATAATATATTATGAGTTTGAATCGCCCTGTGGGAATGAATGTTTGTGTCGTAGATGAATTTCATTGCCCGGTGTGAACCTACCTATCGTACTTACTGGAGACCTAAAGTAGCTTGAAAAAGTAGAGAAGAGTATCCTGGTTTTTTAACCCTTGCCCACCATCTGTACTCACACAATGTACCATGGACTAACAGTCTTTCGTGTGTAGGATTGGATTAAAATTATTATTATTATTATTATTATTATTATTATTATTATTATTATTATTATTATTATTATTACAGACTTCAATGGTGTCAGAGACTCATCGTGGGAAGCCACAGATAATTTTACCACTACATGTCCACCCCATTTGCTTCGGTTTACATAATAAACAAATAACAGTGTGACAGGAGCTATGCAAAGTAGCTTTTCCAGAGCAGACTTTTACGAACAACTCCTCATGAAAGATTTGAACTCACGGGCTTTTTTCAAACTAAGCTACTGAATCAGAACTCTCGTAATGTGTATTGGTAATATTTTGATGCCAATGTTGATTACAATTATTGAAGCATTAAAATTGAGTTTACCATACCATAAATGTTTAACTGAAATTTAATCACATCGTAATATTAAAATTAAAAGGTATTAAAAAATAATTAAATTTTCGTATTCCTAGTTAATTTACAAACATGCGCATAACCTCGGCAACTAATCATTATATTAAATATATTTTTTTAAATATTAAATATTTTTTTAATCACTGGCATACTTAAATTCTTGTGTTTAATCTCTGTTCTTATAGTACTTATAAGGATAAGGACTGGCTTAAAGGGGCGAAGCAAGAATGCTTTTCACCTTCCCCGTTATCTGTAGAGGACAGCGTAGGGATAAGGTATTATTGCGCTATTAAAGCTCTGATCATGGCAAGAGGGTAACAGCAATAGCCGAGCGCAGTTAGAACTTCACTGGCTACAGCACTGCCATCCATTACCCTCCGAGAGTATTAATCATTAATCACCGCATCTCACGGTCGATCTGGAAACCCTTGTGTTTAATCTTATTATAAGGACTGGCTTAAAGGGGCGAAGCAAGAATGCTTTTCATATTCCCCGTTATCTGTAGCGGACAGTGTAGGGATAAAGTAATTGAGCTATTATTAAAGCTCTGATCATGGCAGGAGGGTAACAGCAATAGCCGAACCTCAGTTAGAGCTTCATTAGCTACAGCATTGCCATCCATTACCCTCCAAGGGTATTGGATTGAATGAATCAATCACCGACTATGTAAGTAAAGGTGAAATCTCAAAAATACGGACGATCTCTAGGCCACTCCATAGTGGGCGAAAGACCGTCCTAATCTCAGCGTTGGTTCCACTCAGTGACGGGCTCCCCGACCACTGAGCAGAACCGCTCAAATTCCGAGGAAAATATATAATTAATTTAATTCACCGGCAAGTACCCCTCAGCGGGCCGTGCCGGAGAACACTTTCCCAGGAGACTCAAAGTGCTCCCTTAGGGCAAAACCTAAGAGAGCGAACTCATTAACCCAGGATAACAGCAACAGCCGAACCTCAGTTAAACTTCATTGGTTCAGCATTGCCATCCGTTACCCTATATGGGCATCTCAAATAAAATCAATCACCGCATCTCACGGTCGATTGATTACTCTCTACCCCTGTGTTTAATCCTTATAGTCCTTATAAGGACTGGCTTAAAGGGGCGAAGCAAGAATGCTTTTCATCTTCCCCGTTATCTGTAGAGGACAGTGTGTGGATAAGGTGTTATTGAGCAATTAAAGCTCTCATCATGGCAGGAGGGTAACAGCAATAGCTGAGCCTCAGTTAGAACTTCATTGGCTACAGAATTGCCATCCATTACCCTCCAAGGATATTGGATTGAATGAATCAATCACCGCATCTCACGGTCGATTGATTCAATCTATCCCTGTGTTTAATCATTATTCAATGACTGAAGCCTGTTTATTGTATATAAAAACAAAATTGGTGTACTAAAATAATATTAATTAAACTTTTAATTTTTAAAATTTAAGAAAAATATTTATTAATTTCAATGTATATTATAGTGTAAAATAAAAATATATAAAAATAATATAATTTATCAAGTACAGTATATACAAACATAAAGTTTACCCCGTAAGAAAAAATTTTTTATACTTTCCTCTTTACAAATAATGAGAACAGTGCGGATAAATGAAGTCAAAAATATTTAAACAGACGATTTATTAATAATGTAAGCAAGCAGAACTAAATGATAATTTCTGTTGTCAGAATAACGTGTTTCTTTCTGATGATTTTTTTTTAGAATAATGGTTGCATAAGTGTTCCAAGAACAACCTAAGCTTTACAATAGTTCCGAGAAAGACAAAAAGAGGGAAGATGGAATGGCAAACTCGTTCGATTTTTTTTTTTTTTCATGTCCCACAAGAAACTATCAAGTCACATAAGACATGAAAATGGAGATTAAGAGGAATACATTTTTGAAGAAAGTCAGCAGCGCTAATGATATGCGGATTTTGAATTTTTTTTTTTTTTAATTGAAAACTCTATTAATCACTAAAATTGAACAGTTGGTCCATTTAAATAACTATATGTTTTTTTTTTATCTTTTATTTATTTTTATCTTTATTTATTTATTTTTACCTTTTATTTTATTCATTTTTATCTTTTATTTTGCTTTCAGGTTTGTCATTTTTTGTTAGTTTTACTAATGATTTTCAAAAAATTCGCAGACGTCTTATTCCGCCCTCTCCCCATTTTTTTTTTCCCAGTTAGACCCTGCTAATACTCACTTCCAAGACAGCGGGCATATAGAACGATTATTGATTAAACATTGTACTCCACCAGAGTGTCAAGGAAACACTCCCTATACCACCTCAGTATCAACAAGTATGCATTGCTACAATCCAGTAAAGAAAATGGATTCACCGATTCATGCTGCTGTCGCCGATCTGGATTGACCATTAGAGGAACCAATTAAGCGTAATGTAAGGATCCAAAGGCTCACATTCTCCAAATTTTCAAATTTTAATACCAGTTGTCGGCTCACGGGAATCGAACGTAGGACACTCCCTCCCCAGACATATGGTTGCGAGGCGCACAGCCACTAGGCTAACAGCGCGGACTCTCAATATACTAAATGGATAATAAAAAATATTTCAATAACTTTAAAAAACTATTTTTTTAGTTTTTTGGATTTTTATATATTTTTTAATTTTATATATTTCAAAGTTTTTTTTTTTAAATATGAAATTTGATTGTTTTATTTCCAATTTATTTTTAATTAATTTAAAGAAATGTAAAAGAAAATGTTCTAATATCATTTGTACTTATGTGTATTTGAATTTTTGAATTAAATTTTAATATCATGTTCTAAGAGACGCAGTATTATCATTGTATATATGATGTTTAAAGTATTTGTATATTGTACAAATATTTTAATATAAACTTAATATTTTAACAATTTAATTTTGATTTATTTTTACATAAAACTCCTATAATGTTACTTCTTAATTAAATTCTCATATATTGCACTTTAATTCACATTAAATAAACAGCGAATTTAGTTTACTTATAAAGATGAAAACTTATGTCAGCGGCCTGTTAAGATTGCGACTGACAATGTTAACTCACAATAAAAAAATTACAGACACACAAACAAACGAGTAGAACTTATACAGTTATGCTCACATTACCGCCCTCTGACGGCATTATTCCCAATACATTTATTTTACTTTAAATTGCTAAGAGGACGTTGGTATTCAGTTCCAGACTTGTGTTGTAGTTATTTTATTTTGATAGATATACTTAAAGCTAGTAATCCTCTGATGAATATGTCTCCCCCACCCCTAGTGGGTGGGAACTTCAACGTGCTTCTTTTTCATTATGCCATCCTTACGACGTTTCACTCACTCTTTCAGGGTGTGTATATTTATCTCTGAGCTTTTCGTGGGATTTTCTCAACTTTCCATTGGTCGTGGCTCACTTCCTGTCTCAAACATAAGTCACCGGAGGTTGTAATAGAAAAGAAATCACATACACACACACACTTTCTTTATCTACCCTGCTATCAAAGAATGTCCAACCTGCTGTTCTAATAGCCAATTTCTGTAGTTACTTCACGGACTATGCTCACAGAATGGGAAGAGAAAGATTTATTGAAGTGGGTAGACTTGTAATGGGGCACTGATGTTACAAGCTGATTTTGTAACATTCACAGGTCTGAGCAGAGCTCTCAGTTCCAGTAGATCAGCCTGTTCTGGAGGCAGTCATCCATGATGACTGCCTTATCATGACTGTAATCAATGGACCAACCAACGATATCTATTCTACATTATTACTCAATAAAATATTTCAAATCTTTTCTGAGAATTCCAGAAAATCGACCTCTTGGCATCTTTTTTTATTTAGATTTTATTTTAAATACTTTTTCTTCCATTGATTGAATGATAGAAGCCATTCAGGAGTTTTGACATACCCAACTAAAATGCAAAATTATTTGTGACCTATGCTGCTATCTGGCAGCAACTATTCCAAATTAATGATTGGTTACATAATCGTGGGAATTAACATACAACCTTATTAAATAAGTTCCTGTTATATTTAAAGCAATCTAATATTTTCGAATTCATTATGTTAATATTAGAATGAATCTGATAAATTTTGATAAAGATCTCAAATATCAATAAAATTTGAATACATCCTCCCCAAGTCAGAATGGACTTATTACACGCCCTTCATAGTTAATAGGTGCCACGCATTCTTGCCAAATCCTTGGAAAACATATTCTGTCACTAGGTGTCAGTGTAATTTAGATTAATTAATATTATAATATACAAAATAATGTAATAACTTAAAATAATATAATATAAAATATACATAATTTTTTTCAAGAAAATCGCAATTTTTATTAGAACACCTAATTTTATATAACATAACATTTATTTATCTTTTGGTGCAAAATGGAAAAAAAATACATTGGATATATTGGAAACTGAATTGGTTTTATTGGACGCTCAATTGGATTTAATTTTAATCCACTGTGAGATGCGGTGATTAATACCGTCGGAGGGTAATGGTTGGCAATGCTGTAGCAAATGAAGTTCTAACTGAGGCTCAGCTATTGCTGTTACTCTCCTGCCATGGTCAGAGTGATAATAGCTCAATTACACCCTACACTTTCTTCTACAGATAACGGGGAAAATGAAAAGCATGCTTGCTTAGCCCCTTTAAGCCAGTCATAAGAATATAATATAATATAATAAAAATAAATTGACATCAACGAAACCTGAAATCGTATTTGTTAATTCCAACTGTCTAACGGCATTTTACTAAATTTCTTTCGGATCAAGCTATATAAAATATATATATATATATATGGGCCACTGATTGTTTTTGTGTGTATATGTGTGTGTGTGTGTGTGTGTTTGTGTGTGTGTGTGTGTGTGTGTGTGTGTGTGTGTGTGTGTGTGTGTGTGTGTGTGTGTGTGTGTGTGTGTGTGTGTTAAAGATGCCAAGCTAATTTAAACCTGGTTTTACTCCATTTCCCAAGTAAACAAACAGACAAATAAGTCAAGTTTGCGCCTGCACGTATTGCAAATCTAGGTGACCCGCAAAGTAGTGCAAGTCTAGGCAACTCGTGGTAAAGGTGGAATAAGCTCTAATCACTATTCTTAATATATACCCTTAATGCAAAGCCCATCTTCTTGAGGAGATATATGATGCTATGCATTAAAGGCAGGGGGCCACTACCCAGACCGGTTTCGACCTTTATTGAGGTCTCATCAGTGGGAGCCAGACTTAGAAATACCAAGGTTAAGTAATACAGAGCTTATAAGTATTTTACCAAAACAAGTTACCATAAGGTGCTTTGAACTTATTAAATAAAAATCTCAGGATGAGAGATAGATGTAGAACTCTCATCCTGAGATTTTTATTTAATAAGGTCAAAGAACCGAACCTTATGGTAACTTGTTCTGGTAAAATACTTATAATCTCTCTATTACTTAACCTTGGTATTTCTAAGCCTGGCTCCCACTTATTTCTAAGTGGGAGTCAGACCTCAATAAAGGTCGAAACTGGTCTAGGTAGTGGCCCCTTGCCTTTAATGCATAGGATCATACATCTCCTCAAGGAGATGGACTTTGCATTAAGGGTAAATAAGTGTAAATATTAAGAATAGTGATCAGAGCTTAATTCCACCTTTATCACGAGTTGCCTAGACTTGCACTACTTTGCGGGTCACCTAGATTTGCAATACGTGCAGGCGCAAACTTGACTTATTTGTCTGTTTGCTTACTTGGGAAATGGAGTAAAGCCAGGTTTAAAATAGCTTGGCATCTTTAACATATATTATACCCAAGGTAAAAATATTTCCAAACACACACACACACACACACACACACACACACACACACACACACACACACACACACACACATATTATTTTATATATATATATATATATATATATATAATATTAATATATATATTAATATATAAATCTATAATAAAATTATAATAATATTAAAAAGATAAGCCGAAATTTGAAACGTTTTTATGTCATGTTTTTTGTCTCTTCATTGTTTTGAAACGTCCAACAATGTGTTTGCCTTCATGAGACAACAATTTGTTGGATGTTTCAAAACAATGGAGAACCGGCTTACCAACCCGGAACTCGGGGGGGGGGGGTGTAGGCGCCAGGGGAGAAGAGCCACCCTAGTATATATATATATATATGAATTTTCGTACCTTTCCTATTTAAGTCAATCGCACAATCGAGGCTTATTACAAACTGCCCTGTGAGCTCTTTAAGTTTGCACACGCAGTCAAATATATTAATATGAAGCATTATAAAGCTTAATTTAAGTACGAATATATTTTTAAAGGAAACAAAAACTTGCTCCTGCAAATAAGCGAATTCCATCACGAATGGTATATACGAGAACTGATAAAAAAAAAAATCTAATTTTTTTAATAGAAAATTAAATCACACATACATTGTTCTGGGAGTTTTCCTTCAAAATACGAATCGTCCAGTTGTACGTAGGTGTTTCCAGTATTCTTCCGGTGTCCAGTGCATATATGTTAGGCCTATTACGAAATATCCTGCAGGTGACATGCTTTATTCAAGGTGTTGAAATCATTTTCCCTTCGTTTTTTATTTTTTATTTATTTATTTATTTTATTTTTTCCCCAGTCTGGAGAAGAAAATCGTAAGGAAATGAAATCGTAGTTTCCAGAAAGATTCTTTCTACCCAGGTACTTAAAAATAAAATGATATATAAAAAAAAAGTTGGGAATGCATTCCGAAGACCTTGGAGAATGACGTTAAATAGATAGCGATTCATGGTCTAGCGTCGAAGAAGAAATTCCTGATTCTACAAACCTTCCATATCAAAGAAAGTGGTCAGCATAGCCTTTAATCTGTTTGGCTTTTAAAAATGTTATTTCTATAATATTGATAATTCCCTTACAAAAACTGATATGTAATATGAAAAAAAATGAACTCAAGAAACTGTAACGAATTCGCATCTTACAAATAGTTCGCTCCTATACTAAACTACATACTGTTAAAAGTAAGAAAGGAAATAATATAACAAGACTTCTTAAAGAAAAAAAAAAAAAAAAAAACATATGGGAATAAAAGATAATTCTGCCCTGGTGCAAACTGTAATACTAATTGAGTCTTGATTGTTGAAAAACAACTAGGAAAGGCAATTAAAGGTATAACAAAGGATTGGGTGACATCCCAGCTGAATTAATTAAGGTCAATCGGTGAAGAAATAGCTCTTCAGAGAATAACAAAATCTGATAAACGGGATTACGGGCTACTAATTGGACACAAGAATTTGTTGTCTCACCCAACACAAGATATCTGAACTACAGGAAGGAAATTAAAGCTTACAGCGACTAAAAGAGTTGATTTCGAGTGTTGCTCCTGCCTTCAGGGTCACACGTGATGGGGTTAGACGACAAGTTGATCATATAACAAAGACAGAAATGATAGACAGGTTAAGAGAAATAAATACTAGAGTGTTTGAGGATTATTCTCTTACATCTCGTTCTCTATAAGTCTTACTAACTGCTATCGGGCATTTCGACTAAACCAATAGTTTCTTCTCGGACAAACTGTCTACAAGATCTCAGAAAAAAGTAATTAGCCTCTGGAGAAAAACTCCAGAAAGGTTAATCCAGAAATATCTTGTATATAGTAGCAATGGAGTAAGACGGAGCTATATAGTGCCTCTATCTTCGCTGTATTCTTGAAGAAATTTGGAAATTCGGATCTGGTTAATAGACATTAAAATTGATAGAAAATTAGGAATACTTTTTAACTTCCTTTTGGAATTAAAAATAAAAAAAAATAAAGTGATACTTACTCCTAGTTCATACCTATTCATCAACATATACATACAATGTCTTATCAATTAAATATTATGCTGATATCACGTTTTCTTATTAACACACTGCCCAGTGGTGCAGTGCAATGTAATGACTTGTATGAACAAGTTACAACTTGTTAAAAACAAACTGGCGTTTCGTCGTATTGCTTCTTTTGAGAATCAATAACGTTTAGGCATTCAGTTCGCTTTTGAATCAATAAAAAGGAAAGTGAAACCCACAATTAATATACAATATGTTTACCACATGAAGACTGTTGGTTGAAACAACTTATTATTTTTAAATCTTCGCAATTTCCGTGATAGCTCAGTCAGTATAGATGAAGCCCTTTGGTCGGAAAGACCTGGGTTTGATTCCTGTCAATGACGTGAGGAACCTTTATGTGGTCTCTTTCGACTAAACGTGAGTTAGTCAGTCTCCTACAGAGGTAGGGTTTTTTTATCACCCGTAAACTCGGGGTTTTTTTTTGTCCCCCAGAACAAGCAAACTGACCCCGTGAATACACACATGGATGAATACGTACCAGCCATATGCCGGTCCCGAGCTCGAATAAAACTGGTGGTTAGGGAAAGCAATGGTGAACTACTGTGTAAAAATCTCACCAAGAACACTTTGTGGGCACGCCTACAAAGTCACCCAGGATCGGAAACGACTGAAATTGATAAACCATCACTATTTCTTTGTGCATTATTAGTACAGTTCAGAAGGAGAATGAAATAAAATTCATGAATATTACAATGACTATATTTACAACAAGAAAGTTAAATAATAATACAGAATAGTTAAACAATATTGCGCATGCGCGATTTATGATGGTTTATGATTATATCGCTATCATCATAATACGTCATGAATCGCACATACATAATATTGTTTTGCTATTTCATAGCCAGAGTTTTATTTCGATCTCCCGAAGAAGTGAATTATAATATCCACGAAACTAGCAGAGATTATAAATTAGTAAAAACTGTTCACCCAGTAATCTTCATGCGGAAAATATACCAGAAGAGAGCCGATATAATCGAGATATAAATTGTTAAGGAGATGCTATTCAATCGGAGCGGGTTGAATCGATCGACCGTGAGATGCGGTGATTGATTCATTCAATCCAATGCCCTTGGAGGGTAATGGATGGCAATGCTGTAGCCAATGAAGTTCTAACTGAGGCTCCGCTATTGCGCTTACCCTCCTGCCATGATCAGAGCTTTAATTGCTCAATAACACCTTATCCATACACTGTCCTCTACAGATAACGGGGAAGATGAAAAGCATTCTTGCTTCGCCCCTTTAAGCCAGTCCTTATAAGGACTATATATCATTCAATCCAGGAAGGTAATGGATAGCAATGATGTAGCCAATGAAGTTCTAACTGAGGCTCGGCTATTGCTGTTACCCTCCTGCCATGATCAGAGCTTTAATAGCTTAATAACACCTTATCCCTACACTGTCCTCTACAGATAACGGGGAAGATGAAAAGCATACTTGCTTCGCCCCTTTAAGCAAGTCCTTATAAGGACTATAAATCATTCAATCCAGATGGAGATGCGGTGATTGATTGATTCATTCATTCATTCCAATACCCTCGGAGGGTAATGGATGGCAATGCTGTAGATAATGAAGTTCTAACTGATGCTCGGCTATTGCTGTTACCCTCCTGCCATGATCAGAGCTTTAATAGCTCAATAACACCTTATCCCTACACTGTCCTCTACAGATAACGGGGAAGATGAAAAGCATTCTTGCTTCGCCCCTTTAAGCCAGTCCTTATAAGGACTATCATTCAATCCGCTTTTTAGGACTTCTAGGGTAACAAATGGCAATGTTGTAGCCAATGAAGTTTTAACTGAGGCTCGGCTATTGCCGTTACCCAGCCATGACTAGAGCTTTTTAGCTCAAAAACACTCCATCCACACAGATTTACTTCATTCAGATGACGGGATAAAGAGTCAAGGACTCAGTGCATCGCCCAGTTCTTTTAAGTACTTTAAGATCATTCAATCCAATACCCTTGGAGGGTAATTGATGGCAATGCTGTAGCTAATGAAGTTCTAACTGAGGCTCGGCTATTGCTGTTACCCTCCTGCCATGAGCAGAGCTTTAATAGCGCAATAACACCTTATCCCTACACTGTCCTCTACAGATAACGGGGAAGATGAAAAGCATTCTTGCTTCGCCCCTTTAAGCCAGTCCTTATAAGGACTAATATCAAATAGAAGTAGATATATTTGATAACCTAAAATCCTTTTCAGGACTTCCAGGGTAACAAATGGCAATGCTGTAGCCAATGAAGTTTTAACTCAGGCTCGGCTATTGCCGTTACCAAGCCATGACTCGAGCTTTTAGCTCAATAACACCCCATCCACACAGATTTTCTTCATTCAGATGACGGGATAAAGAGTCAAGGACTCAGTCTATCGCCCAGTTCTTTTAAGAACTTTAAGAACTATCAAATAGATGGTAGGTATTGGAGAATCGACCGTGAGATGCGGTGATTAATACCTTTGGAGGGTAATGGATGGCAGTGCTGTAGCTAATGAAGTTCTAACTGAGGCTTGGCTATTGCTGTTACCCTCCTGCCATGATCAGAGCTTTAATAGCTCAATAACACCTTATTCCTACACTGTTCTCTACAGATAACGGGGAAGATGAAAAGCATTCTTGCTTCGCCCCTTTAAGCCAGTCCTTATAAGGACTATCAAATAGATACCCAGGATATTTTTCAAAGGGTTGAAGGTGGGAAGGAGATAGAGACAAGGATCATTCTTGGAAGTGTGGTGTGGGCGTAAGAGAGTGCGGCATGACTTTTTGCATGGAGAGTGGTTGGTGAGTGGAATGTATTGTGGAAGGAGGTGGTGAGTGCGTAAACATTGAACCATTTAAGATGAGATATGATAAACATTATCTCTGTTAGAATGCATTTTACTATTGCCTCCTTTGATGAGTCTTGACTTCAGGAGGTGTTTGTATAATAATAATAATAATAATAATAATAATAATTTCAACAGGTTCCTCATTTCGCAGATATCTCCAAATCAATAAAACAAGCGTTTATTGAATGTCTGACAGAATTAGAACCCCAGTGTTTGTCCAATGAAAAGTAGGTAGGTTTTCAGTCGGAGATTAAACCACTGAGGCATTAAATAAAAACTAAGTGCTATCAGAGGAGTACACTGATAACTTAACATCCCGCACGCCGTTCCATTAACAATGAAAATTGCCATGCAGAAGACTGAATATTTTGATCAGCAACATGAAAAATGCGCCACCATTAGAGTGATAAGATTATGCTCTTTGCACAGTACATCATTCCGGGTACTACTTCGATTGGTGACGTCACTGGGCCAATTAGAATTCCCCGTGCATGTTCAGTGTATATGAGAGGGAGGGAAGTACTTCGGACGTGTTCCTCCAGAACTAACCTTTCTTGTATCTAACCGTATCTGTCATCCCAGTGTTGTCAAACTGGACAGTTCGGATTCTTGATTTTTATTTCTTGTAGGTTTTATTCTTTTCTTGTCATTCAAACAGCTCACTTTTATTAATAAATAAAAAATAAACAGATAAATGATACGATAGCATCTAACGTCATCTACATAGAATGATAACCATCTTTTGACATGCTTAAGCAAACAAATTAACAGGTTTTACGTGTTCGTGTGCTCAGATTTCATCGAAAACCAATACAAATATACGCAGTCACTTCTTAAAATTCATGAATTATTTTATGAATTTTAGAATTAAAATTTGTTTTATTATAAAAAGGAAATTTTCAAATTATCAATTACAACCGATGTTTATTTCCAAGAAAAAAAAATGCGTTTAAGAACGATTTTATTTTGTTATTAGGAAGAAGGTCCTCATAGGATTGTCATATTTCGCAATCGTCCTGATTCTGTGTGTCCTACACACAGAAACAGGAATTCTAATAATATACATGACGTCAAATATGACACAGGTCATGCCTTATAAATTCTCAATGGCGCTGCAAAGATAATAATTATAAAATGCATTTACATGACGTAATTGCCATTTTAGGAGTTGTATCGTTACCACACCAAACTACAAACCGGTAGGATGCTAGAAGGAGATCTAAAAAAAAAATGCTCTGATCGAAATGGACAAAATACGATACACCTATTTATTATGCTAGTTTACTTAGTTTCTTCATTAATGTTGTAGGACTGGGTTCGGAGTATCTGCCTGACATACTTTAACTGTTGACATGTAAAGAAAAGTAAAGAAATCATATCTGGCTAGGGTGGATACATACATTAACAGCGCACTGCTAGATGTGCATTACGAGTGCATGGAGTTGTTCGTAAAAACTACATAGAACTTATCGTATTATTACTATTATTATTATGGGCAACTCCATGGAGTCCTTAGACTCATCGAGAGCATTGATTTGAACTCATTCACATTCATGGCGCCCGCAATAGATTCTGGAAACCTATTATATTCATTCACCACCCTCCAAGCAAAAAATCTAGTCCTGACACCCCCTACTGACTACACTATTCCTCATTTTCCAAGGATGACTCCTAGTTCTCCCAGCACCAGACCTGCTCTGAAAATTTTTTTCTGAATTAATCTTGTAAAAACTCCTCAGTAATTTGAATGTCTCAATCATATCACATCTTTTCCGCATGTCAACCAATTTCTGTAACCTACAAATCTTCAACCTGTTCTCGTAAGTTTCATTCCATAGACCCGCTATCATCTTGGTCACTCGCCTCTGGATCCTCTCCATCCACTCCTCTTCATCCCCAAGAAGCCCAGGTGACCAGATCTATGCACAATAATCAAGATGAAGTCTTATCAAGGCTCTATAAAGAGGAATAATAACTTGCTTGTCTCTGTTCGTCAGGGTATTCTTCAGTGACCAAGTAATCAGATGAGCTGCTTTAGCCATTTGCAATATGCCCTCCAAACTTTAACCCCTATTTACTTAAACTCCTAAATCCCTGGGTTTCATAAATTTCCGGGAGTACAGTTCCATCAATGTGGTACACAATTAGCAATCATTTCACTCCAAAATCTTACACTTTGCCACACTAAATGTATCAATTTGCACAGACTGCCAGTCTATAAAATTAACCTGCAAAATTTTAACATCAGCTGCTGTATTAACTATTGCTCTACCGAACTCTGCAACATCAGTAAACAACTAAACAAATCCTTTCCTGTACCATTAATGTACAAATTAAACAGCAGCAGCCCAACAACAGAGCCCTGTGGCATGTCGCTAGTCACAAGTCTTCTATTGGACTCTACTCTTGAATAAACTATGGTCTGATATCTCTCTATCAACCACCCTCTTATCTACCAAGTTAACATCCATCCCTGTCTGCTGCAATTTGTTGATTAGAATTCCATGCGGTATCCTATTAAAAGCCTTTGCAAAGTCCAGCAGTATCATTGTAAACCCATTACCTTTATCCAACTCAGCTGTCACTATATGATAAGACGTGAGCAAGTTACTGAGGCACGATCTACCCTTCACAGAACCATTTTGCTCATATATAGTATTTCTCTCTATCCACTCCTATATTTTGCTCTTGACCAACTTCTCCAATATTTTGACAACAACTCCAGATAAGCTGATCAGTCGGTAATTTGCTACATCAGTCTTGGAGTCTTCTTTATGCAACAGAACTATTTTCCCCGCTTTCCACGCACTTGGGACTAATCCACAGCTGAGACAACGTGATCAAAGACACTGCGAATTCCCTGACACTTTCTCGTAAAACTCGAGCTGATATATCATCCAATCTGACAGATGAATTCAAATGAAGGTTCTGTAATATGCTATGCACCTCCATTTCATTTATCTTTGTTCCCATATAAGTCCTTGACTTTTTTTCTCGTTTCTGCAATATCCCCACCTGGATGATATACTCTTGCAAAGTGTTCACTTAGTAGTTCTACTATTTTGACTGCTTCAGTTACCTCCTTGCCATCAGCATTTATTAAAATCATTCTGCCATATATGCATTCTTCCTTTTACTTACAGCATATCAAAAGAACTGTTTGGAATTCTCTTTAGCCTGCACTGCTAATTTCCTTTCATACTTTGCTTTTTGCCTTTCTTACCACACTGATTACTCTTCTGGCCTTTGAGTAGTACTGCTCATGTGGCTGTTGGTCACCTTTCTCCTTGAATTCCCTCCATATTTTTTTTTTTGTAGCTCCATCTTAATGATGGTATTCAGCCATTTAATTCCCACTTGATTTATTCTTCCGACTAGGTCAGCTATTACTTCTCTCAAATACTCCTTTACCATTTCCCATGCATTATCAACATCTAGCCCTTGCAATTTTACATGCCATGGTATTGATCCAAGTAATCTCCGAAATTTGTCACACTTACCAGCCGTGTAATTCTGCATCTACCAGAAAATTCCACACATTTAGTCACCTCCTAGGTGAAAACCATATGATCACTCTCACCAATTGGTGATAATATGGTCACAGACAAATTCCGTGATGCAGTTACTAAATCGGGCATTCTCAAACCTCTAGTATATTCCATCACATGCTGCCTCAAGTAATTATTCTTTAGTAACTGCATAAAATTCATTTCCTTCCTCTCATGTGTCCTCTCCTCCTTCCGATCTATGTTCCCATAATTGAAATCTCCCATAATAATTGTCTGCTCTTTACTCATTGAGCATTTGCCGATGCACACTGCCCCCGTCATCCTTTACATTCCCTGATCTATAGAAGCAACCAACTATATGCACAGCTGGTTGCAGTTCATCGCCTATCGTCAGCAGGCTTCGGTAATGGTGAGAAAAGTGGAAAGCAGGTGTCTGCTGATTTTCAGAAAGTTGTGATTTAAAGATGCCTTGTATCCTCCCCCCTTGGAAAATGAAAACAAATGCAGTTATTTATTCGACAATAGTAAGGAATTCAATTGTCATGTTTGCAGATAGCCACCGACATTATGGGAGCTTGTGATTAAAGAAAGTGGGTGATCATTTTGATAGAGAAAGTTGTTAATAGTCGGGGATTAATGGAATCATTCCATTCACGTGTTCTTCGGCTAGTGTGCCTGTTTTGCGGGATGCAAGATTCAGTTTTCCGTCAGCCCAAATCCTTCTCTCCCCTTCACTTTCATATAAGACTGGTTAACTCACCGTAAGGGTGAGTTTTTTTTTTTTTTTTATATCGTATGGTGATTCAACGGCTGTGAGCCCCTATTATGAGGAGGTAGGGCACCATCTCAATCTCCTCTATTTTTATCCGGGCTTGGAACCGGCATAGCTGACAATTCAGACCTATGGCTGGAGGGATCGTCTCAGGTATTCGATGTCAATCTCATCAAAAGGATGAGATTGGTATCGTACACCTTGGATCTAGGATGCGAGCTTTCTCAAACCGAAAGATAAATGTCGCAACATCTCGCGATATTAAAATTTCAGCTTCAAGAAACCCATGGCTTCAATAAGACTAAATTTTATTTATTTATTTTTAATATTATTTATATATAGGACAGTACTGTACTCCCACACTTCATACAACCGAGCTTGGCAACGTATCAATTCATGCTGAAGGTAAGAAGAAATAAAGAATGTACGATTTGGTCACCAAAACGCGAAATGACGTGCTTTATACGTAAAATTTTCCAACTGTTGTACAAGCAAAATAGTCACCACTTTAAGAACTAGAATTTTAATAAAAGAAAAGCCAATTTTCCGACGTATAATAATAAGCACTCATCCCACAATACGGATTGATTACCCTAATATCGGAATGGATTCTCCTTCTTCTGACAAGCGCAGAAGTGTCGAAGGGTCTCGCATCTGTGGATGTACAGTAATGATCTTTCCATTTTCCTCTGGGTAATCCTCAACTTCTTGTCCAATTTTTTAGTCAAAGTCCATATTCCACTTCCATATGTCATGACTGGAAGTATAAAACTGTAGAATATTTTTCTTTTAAGACAGATTGAGATGCTTCCTTTGAGTGTTTCACAAAGGCTATCCAACCAAGTTGAAACCTACGTATAATTTCTTCTGTACAGTCACCTTCTGCTGTGATCTTTTGTCCTAGGTAAACATAAGAGATAACTATATCAATTTCCTGGTGTTTGTTGCATTTGTATTGGCTTTTTGATGATCTATTTATTACACAGTATTTTTCTAATAAATACTGTGTAATAATTCTGTTTATATTCAATCTTTTCTCTTCAATTTCTGCATTTAATTCAGTGATTATTTGTTGAAGTTCTTCTTCAGAATATCCTAAAATAACGATATTATCAGCAAATCGTAGGTGATTTAGTTCTTTCCCATAATTCTTCTATTTTTTCAATCCAGGTTTTTATAAATTTCTTCTAGGATTGCTGAAAATAATTTAGGTAAAATGGCATCTCCCTATCTAACTCCCTTTTTGTAGGAAATTTCATATCAGTACCTAATTTTAAAGATGCAGTTGAATTTATATATAAATAAATATCAAAAATCACACTGATTTATACTGAGATATCATAATAGGTTATGATATCATATTTCACGACGCAGGACGAAGGACATATATGGCGCAGAGGGTGAAGCTGGACGCTTTTCATATTTCCTATTGTCTGTTTCGGGAGAAGTGATGGGAGAGATTTGTGAGCTATTTTAGCTCGCCCTGAATGGGCAGAAGTGGTTACTCGTCGTTGAGTGTTAGGATGGCTTTCGGTCTTTTATGTTTCCAGTGGTCATTACTGTCATAGTTTCCGGCTTGCTGAATTAGTTGGTTTGGATGCGTAGATGTCTTCATAAAGAATTTTTCTGCTAGGGAGCGTAGTAGTGAAGAGATGTAGGGGATATTTATGTCCCGGTGGATCTGGGCGTTCCTGATGAATCACGGGGCGTCCAGTATCATTCGCAGGCATTTGTTCTGTAGTCTTTGTAGCTTGAGGATGTTTGTCTTGGAGGTATAGCTCCAAGCTGGGGAGGCGTATATAACTGTAGGACGGATCACTGTCTTGTACAGTAGACGTTTTTTTCTTGAGCTTAGTTTGCTGTGTCTGTTGATCAAGGGGTATAGCTAGGCGATGACTTTTGAAGCTTTGGTGCACGTGCTCTTGATGTGGCTGTTGAAGCAAAATCGCTTATCTAGAATTATTCCGAGGTATTTTGCTTCAGTTTTCCAGGGAATTTTGGAGTTGAACAGGGTGATGTCTCCTTTGGGGGATGCTCGTCTTCTTGTGAATAGTATCGTTTTGCTTTTCTGAGGGTTTAATTGTAGTCGCCAGTCATTAAACCATTTTTCTAGATTCAGGATGGTTTCTTGTAGTGTTTTGGTTACGAGATATGGTTGACGAGATCTGGCTAGAATAGCCATGTCATCAGCATAAAGGGCGATGGTGGATGTGAGAGAATTTTGAGGGATGTCTGCCGTATAGATGTTGAACAGGATCGGGGCTAGCAGTGATCCTTGAGGAACTCCAGCGAGGATTTTCCGTTGGGTCGAGACTGTTTCATTGATTTTGACTTGCATCCTCCTGTTGGAGAGGTATGATTTGATCAGGTGTATCATGTTTAGTGAAAGGTTAGCGATGATAAGTTTGTAGAGGAGGCCTTGGTGCCAGATCTTATCAAAGGCCTTTGAGATGTCTAGGAAGACGGCTCCAGTGTGTTGATTCCAATTAAATCCTGTGGTGATGTATTCTACCAGTCTATGGATCTGTTGGGTGGTGCTGTGGTTTTGACGGAAGCCAAATTGTTCTTGTGGAATGATATTTAGTTGGTTGACATGATCTTGGAGTCTGATTTTCTCAGCTATTTTCCTCAAATTGGATAGCAGGCCGATGGGACGGTAATTTTCAGATAGGTCAGCTATTTTCCATGACTGGGGGAAGTACTGCCATTTGAGGATGGAATTTATGATGTTTGCCAGATGTGCTATGGCTTTGCGTGGTAGTGCCATGATGACTTGGTTAGTGATGCCATCAGGACCTGGGGCTTTTTTGATCTTGAGATGGTTGATGATGCCGGTTATTTCGGTAGGTGAGGTAGGCATTATAGGGCTTGGATTGACATCGGGACGATTTACTGTGAACCTGACTTTACGATGGATCTTGTATACATGGCTGATGTTTAGGTTGTTCTCATATGCAGGACTGCATTGTTTCTCTAGGTTTCTTGCTATGGCTTCGGCTTTGTCAGCATCTGTGTATGCAAGGTGCTGTTCTGCTTGCAGATGGGGGGGAGGGATTTACGCTTGTTCCCGAGGTTGTTTAGGAATTTTCATATGGAATGATCTTCTGTGGAGATGGAGGTGAGCTTGTTATCCCATTGTTGAGGGCTGTTTAGGGCTGTTTTTTCCTGGGGAGCACGAGTGTTGTGATATCTTTTTCTTTGTCTGTTTTTTTCCCTTATTAAGTCAATGATTTCTTCCGGGAGACGATTTTGTTTGTGGGTAATCGTTAATACTGTGGCTGCTGTTATGGCTTTATTGATTTGATTGGTGAGATTCTTTATTGCCGTGTCTATTTCTTCCTTGGCATTTATATGGGGAACCGGACCAATGTGTTCTGGTAGCACTTTGCTAAGTTTCTCCCAGACAATGGAGGTTTTTTGCAGGGGAGGTGACTGATCTTTGTTCCTTAAGTGAAGTAGGATTGGGTTGTGGTCTGATGATAATTCGTTCAGTGCTTGAATGCTGTGCTGGTATTTGATGTTGTGTAGGATGGATGTCTAGGATGTCGGCTGTGCCAGTTGAGCTGTGGTGGGTTGGTTCAGTGGGTCCTGTTACGACAGCGTTGTTTAATCATGTGTAGCTGAAGAGCATACGGCCATTTTTATTTGTGGTTCTGCTGTTCCAGGAGGGATGTTTGGAGTTTAAGTCCCCAGTGACGATGATGGATTCATTTGTACCTAGTACAGCATCCAAGTCGGAAAATAGCAGGGTCTTAGCAGGGAAGTTGTAGGCGGAGTAGATTTTAAGTCTTCCAGTTAAGTTTGTGTGGACTTCGACACCGGTGAGTTCTAGGTTGGAGGTCTGAGGGGTGAGTATTCCATTGTGCCTGATGCAGTTGCTGATAAATATGGCTGTACCACCACCTCTGTAGTCCAGTCAGTCATTTCTATATAGTGTGTAGCCTCTCAGTTTTGGATTGTCTGCAGGTCTTGGATGAGTTTCATTAATTAGGATGATGTCAGGGTTGTATCTGTGAGAGAATTCTTGAAGCTCCAGTGTCTTGTTTTTTAGGCCATTGGCGTTCCAAGCGGCGATCTGTAGTGAGTCTGGGAGTAATCTAGTTTTATTCATTAACAAGCATTGATAATATGGTTTGAGTTTCTTTTAGAAATCTTTTTGTGGAGTTTGGTGAAGGGTTTGACTTACTGAAGTCTTGAAGCATGTTTGCCAATGAGGCTGTGATGACTGTCGTCATGTTTGGAAGAATTTGGTCCTGCTGGATATCTTTGGATGAGCGGGCTACTTCGGCGTATGTCCTGCTTCGACGGAGGCTTTCCATACTGTTGGTATTTTCCATTTGTGAGAGCTGGTATTTTGTTGGGTGTCAGGCAACTGGAGAGCCTTCAACTCTGGTGCCTGTGGGCAGGGTTGAGAGATCTGTTTTCTTTTGTTGTCTGTTTTATTCTTAGGGTAGTGATTGCAGCCTCTGTAGTTTGTCGGGTGGGGGCCCCCGCAGTTTCGCGCATTTGGCTGGTGAGGTTCTGGGTTTTGAGCAGGTTACTGTGGGGTGGTTTTACCCACATTTGAGGCATTTGTAGTCTGCTCTGCAGAGTTTCTGTGCGTGTCCGTACTTCTGACATCTGTAGCACTGGCCCGACGAGGCTCTTTTCTTTAGTGGTTCTGTTGTGATTTTCAGACCACAGATCATTGTTATGTTGTATATGTTCTGGTGTGTATTGGGTATCTCAACGAGTACTAGTGGCATTGGACTCTTGTCGGCCCGTAGCATTTTGCTAACCTTGACAGGTGGGAGATCGTGGAGGCAGAGGTCCTCAGTAATTTCATCTGTGCAGATGTTTTCTGTTACTCTCCTGAGTACAACTTTTAGGTTTTTCTCCGACTTCAGTGAGTAAGTATGATATTTAATATTTGACTCATCCATGGTTTTTGTGAGGAGTCTGTAGTCGTCTACTGTGGCAACCTGGATTTTAACTCCGTCGTCTACATTTTTTGTCCATGAATAGGCAATTTGGTGGTTTTACATAATAGGCCTAAAGGCCGTTCAACGTTCTTTTTCCCGTAGAACAATTGGAGGAACTTTTTCGTTGTTGGGTGTGGGGAGGTCAGTGTTGGAGTTATCTTCTTCCATCCCCTCGTTTATCTGAGTCTCCGCTGTTTTACGTTTTTTCCGTGCATGGGTTTCTGCATCATGTTTTGGAGTGGGAGCAGAGATTATTAGAAACCCTGGCCACTTTACCTCAAATTTCTTCAACAGTTTTTTGAGGAGGTCGAGCGCCAGCTTCTTGTCCAGCGATTGGATAAAGTCATCGGGACTTAAATTGTTCATGTTTAAAATATTCAAATATATGCTTACCTGAGCTGGATCTCAAGGACTTCCGTATATCGCATAAACACAAAATACATCACACTAAAGGACTATCGTGAGACCGCAATCAACACTCAAATCCGACATCATACTCAAAACTTATAAAAATGGAACTGTAAAAATCGACTACGCGATTATAACGACGAACATGTATGTAAGAACATTTTAACTAATTCGCATTAGCAAAACTCAATTCAGCCAAAACTCATATTTCACGACGGTGCTGACTGTTTTTCTTAAATCTTATTTAAGTAAAAATGAAAAGGGTGGTAAAGAAAATATCACTTTAACTTAAAACTTTTTTTTCATTATCTTTATTACCAAAAATATCAGACTCAGTATTTTTCTTACTATCTTATTTTAAGTCAAAATTTACCAAAAAAAAAAGATAAGTCGCATTTTTTATATTTACAAAGCAAACTCTTTAGTTGTAGAATTATGATTGGCTAATGTTAGCAGATAACAAACACAATCCTATTTCACAATATTAAATGGAAAGTTGCGTGCACTTTACGAAAACTATTGAAACTATTTTGAATCACTGTTACGTTTCAAACCTATTGAGATCGCATTATTCGTCTGTCTGTAAATAATAGCTCTAATTCGGTTAAATAAAACTTGTCAAGCAATTTCAAATCAGCTGATTGCTATGTTCAAAAGCCAAATTAATACCATTGTCCTTGAAATAACTGAAAAATATAGGGCGTGTGTAAAACAATGTTTACTTGTAAAAATCACAAAAATAAACAAATCTTTGTATGTTTGAAAGAATCCTAGAATGAACTATTACCATTTCCAGTATTCATCCTTGATTTATAATTTTTATTGTCTTGATTTAACAAATCTGTATTATGTAAAAAAACAAAACAACAAAAAAAGTTTAAATAATTAAAATTGTTGAATTTGCTAAGGTTCTGATAACTTCGTGTATTGGTTGTATTGTATTACTATTTTACGATAACGTATTTTATTTCCTATGTTTAAACTACCGGCACCCAAATTTATATGAAAGAAAAATAAGTATAAAAAATGTTAGAGTGGAGAAAGTATTTCCTTGTTAGATAACTATACGTTAAGTTATTAAGATTTCACATACTTCACACCTTAAAAATACTTCGACCTTGATGGTTAAATAAAATATCATTTTTCCATGAGAATAGCTTTTCCAAGCTAAAAGCAAATAAACGATTTCACTCCTTTAGGCTTAACCCCTACTCCAGCTGGAGTAGGGGTTTAAGCCTAAACATTTGCTTGCTTTTAGCTTACAAATTAATCACAACATAAACGTGATAGTATCTGTATGCTGCGAGTTGGAAATGAGTTATTTTTATCTAAAACAACAACAATAAAAGGAGAAAGATCAGAACAACTTACATCTTCCCTTCTCGAATGCACACGAGATGATGTAACACCAAACTTCAACATAGCTTATTTATTTATTTTCCCCTTAGAACAACCAAGGCTTGGCACACTAAGACACGGTTTTGAAGGCAAAAATCTCTGAACTATGATGACTCACTTAAATACAGCTGTTCGAAGTGACAATTTCATAAATAAATAAATAGTTCTTTATTTATTTTTCATTTTATTCCAATTTCTATTTCCGGATACATACTTTAAGAGTCCGTCGTCAAAACACATACACACTCCCCAAAGTTATGAGTTTTTGAGTAGCATCCATTGGTTGCTAAGCGACCAGCAGTTTGCCTAGTAAATTTTCACAATAACTCATGAATTACAGGACGAAATACGCAACAAAAGCTGCACCTCTTAAAATTCTAGCAACGGCATTGTTCCTATAAAGTGCCTTATGTTAGGAAAGAATAAGGATATGTAGTCTTTGTTACTCAAACCATAATGACTGTTTCAAGCCTTTTTCGCTCTTCCAGGTTAATTTAGCGTGTCTTGCTGACTCAGTCGGGAAAAAAAATTAGAAAATATTACTTAGAACATTTACTTTGTTTTTATTAATACCGAAGTTAATGAGATTCAACATGGAGGTGACAGTTATGTGTTAGGTAATATCAGGAGACAGGAACAGTATGAGTTATTAGCTCTGTTTTTTGGTAGATTACTAACACCGAAGTGTGAAGAAATTGCTTTAGATTTGTAGTTTATTCTTCGCGGATTAACATTAAATTAAAATTTTGAGCTATGCCATTTTTAAAATTACAGATAATGCAGAACAATAAATTTATATATTAATTTTATTCAAGATTTAAAGAGGTGTTGTTCATTAGATATATATAATTTTTTATAAATAATTTATTAAACAACAAACTACATATTTTAGAAATCATAAATATATATGTAATTTATCATTAGTGATGCTATTATTTACAAAGTAATTTCCAGAATGTATAAGTTTTAGTTTCTGGTTTGTTTTGTTTAATTCCGAACAAACAGCGAGCACGATTTTGTCTTTATATTCTATATATAATAGCATGACTTACCCGTTTCCATGGAGATTACGTGATCTATACATGCGCAGTAAAAACCAATTGACAAACGTATAGCCTAGTTCCAGGAGAAATAGCTGTCTACCTCTTTCTTGTTCGCTGGTAGGGTTGTAAATTATGGCTTTGAGCGCACAGTTTCTTGGTCGGTTTCAATGGAAATACCTCGCTGGCGTGACGAATAGCCTTTGAGGAATATCCCCACAAACATAAGAGCGTTAGCCTCACTTCTGCAGGCCAAACATGCGCAAAAGGGTCTGATCACATGAGTAGCGACGAAAGTTGAACAGGGGGGGGGGGGTTAAAGAAAAAGTTGTTTGGCCTTTAAATTACCTTTCGTTCTCTACCTATACTTGGATCGTCCTAGTGCCAGCGGGCAATAGAAGGGACGCGAGAAAACTGGGCTTCACGTACGTAAAGTTTATCGGTAAAGTGGAGAAATGGTGTTGTCACCTTGATCGTCAGCGCGAAGGTGAAACAGATCTCGTACCTGCGCTTGAAATTACGCAATAAGGCCTAAACCTCCAGGGCGGAACAACGTGACGTTAGAAAAGGGGGAAAAAAGAGGGGGATGATGAAACAGAGAGGGAAAGAGACTGAATTTAACTCGCGTATGTTTTCGTCAAGCAAACTGCCGTCCGATAGCGGGAGATGCATCATGCCAGCGCACGCTACAGACTTTCCTTCGTTGCCAATAACTGTTGCAAGGTTTTTGGCACTAACAACACTCACACATTAACAGCGCGAACGTTTACATCCCTTATTGTTTGATTTGCACTGGCGAATGAACTTGTGAAAACGCAGGCTTTTTATAGTGAACCATTAAAGACATTTCAAGTACGCAGAATATGGCAAACGATCTTACTTCCGCGCATGCGTCCTAACTGTTGACTTAGTAAACAGAGTGTGCAATAAACCTACCGTGGTAATATGCTAAACACAGAATGCGTCAGCTGATAAAAAATATCTTTTTTTCCCATTTTGGGTTAAGTGATAGAAAATATTAGAACTCGGAAATACCGATTTTTTTAAATTTAATTTTATTTTAATGTCATCCGTTTTAGGATTGTTACTACATTACTATTGTTGTGATTAGTTGCCACGGGATGTCGCTGTCTCCGAAAACAAATCTGTGAAAATAATTTTATATTATTGTGTAATATAGTTTTTCGTTGGTATTTGGGAATTACTAGTGGGCTGCCAAACTGGTCTGCACTTGAGGATAGGCTCTCTCTCTCTCAAGGATTACTGCATCCTGTCACGTCTGATGAACCCTAGGGTTCCTAGATGTGGCAATGGAGACAGCTATGTGATCACCAGATAAATCAACCTGTCACAGCAAGCATGCGAATCAAGTCAGCTGAAGACAGTGTAGATGTGCAGGCTGAGGATCTGAGAAGACTGTTGAATTGGAGGGAGTAAACGTCGGTAAGACGAGCAGGGAATGTACAAATAAGCATATCAATGTCTCTATCTACGTTTACGCCCCCTTTCGGCAACATTACATGAAAATATAAATTGATATCTGACTACAAATGAGTAATGTATTGTATTAAAGTACAGGGGTCAAATAAATTGCCTATTCAGTTTTTTTATGACAATTCCACCTACAAACGGGTGTAAACCTATAAGACATTACTATCATGGGCGGGCTAAGGATTAGATAGCTCAGGAACTGGAAACTAAAGATGGAACTTTTTTCAACTCACCTCACACCAGGCGATGAAAATCATCTAGTACCTAAGGGCATTCACAAACATTTATGCCCACAGTGGGGTTCGAATCCACAGCGTGTAATCAGGACGTCAGTTAAATTAATCTCACACAAAGTAGCTGTGGTGTGCGTCTTGAGTTTCCTAGTAGTTTCAAATTTATTCATCAGCATGCGACTTTATGCGTTAAGAGTAATATTCTACGGAGATCCAACTTATCAAAGGTGATCTTTCAAACCAGGTTCGGATCACCTACATTAAATTGATTTATTTAATAGGGCAATTCTGTCTATTTTAGTTGTTTACTAACAAAGCTAGAGCATCGAAAACGTCTTATTAGCACACGTCTCCGGTTTCTGTCTGTCTGTCACGGCTTTCATCTTTGACACCTCGATGAATTTTGGTAAAATGGGGTGCTTCAGATCTCCACTAAAGCGCATCGTCCTATTTTCCATGTTGATTTAAATTGGACACCTTACAAATGTACGTATGTAATGTTTGTACGTATTTAAAGTTATCCTGGCTGAGATTCTGTTGCAATACGGATTGAACTTCCACTAAGTCAAGCTTTATAAACTAAGTTTATTGTGTCTATCAATTAAATGTGCTCGCAGTCTCCGGTTTTTTTCCTACTACTTTTGCATTATTGGAGAAATTTTTAGTCATATACTGTACAAGAGGGCCTTATTCGGAATTCATCATGCTAAGATGGACTTGGGGACATTTTCTTTGTATAAAGGCTTATCTTAAAACGCATTTGCCCGTCTCTCAGACTGTTATAACTCTGAGATTAGATTAGTTGGAATTTCGCCGAGGAAACCCAAACCATGAAGCCATGAAACTATTAAGCACTTGGTGAGCTATTTGGCTGGTTTGTCCGTTTTTGCTTGAGAGGATCGAGTTTCTAAAAAAAAAAAATGAAGGCATGGGGAGATGATTTCCGCGAAAAAAAAAAGTACCAAAAGTCGGCGATAGGGAAAATTTTGACGCTGGCGGGTCCGAAACCTCCTCAACTCTAACAGTGGAAAATGCTTTTGAAAACGCAGTGTATTACATGAACAGAGTATGCTTTTCTTACTTTTTTTAACGGGTGTACTTGTGTCAGTCGTAGACATTAGTATCAATTGCTCAATTAATTTCTTTGCCATACGTGGATAGTGAAAAATCGGTGTTACTGAATTGCATGCCAGTTTCTTACAAGACCCTTTGATTTGTAACCGCTTACTCTAATTTATTGTCTCAATCTCTTTTTCCAGTGTCGTAAGTGCATAAACTTGGGATACTTTCAAGGTCGATTGGATCACCTGTCGACTCCTTGCGATGACCTTGAGCTACACAATACGCATTAAAAGCTTACCATAAAAACCACATTTAAAATTCTAAGTACCATTTCCAAGCCATGAAAATAATGGGTCAGGTGGGGCTACTGATCGGCAGGTCACCGTCTGTCATTTATCGGCTGCTCTCTGTCACCGAGTGCCTTTTTTTTTCATCTTAAGATATGAACATTTGCTTCGATAGCATCGGTGTACATTCCCTGCGGTCAAACCCAACATGCTACATACTCTCGACCCGCAATGCTTGGAAGAATCAAATGAAGACATAAATGAAATCTTTCCGTCAAGAAATATGAAATGAATGAAGATTACTGTTGATATTATCTTTCTCGTTCTCCTTAGGACACATCGGATTAATGGCTTGACGTTGCTAACGCCCTCTAGCGGACAATAAGGGAACTTTTTTCCTAGTTTGTTCAGAAAGCCTTTTGAAGCGACCGGGGTTTGTGTTTTCTCTTTTATCCCCCCTTCCTTTGAGACATCAGGAGAAAAATTATGCTTCAGACATGATAACGGGTATTATGAAAACACGATGCATCATTTGAATTGCAACCGTTCCATTGTAAATGGAGCGTATTTAAGCGATGATGATGTTCTAAGAAGTGCCTCCGCTGCAGTCAAAGATCAGAAGGGCAAAAATAATAATTGCGTCGTGGAACCTTTTACAGTTGTTATAATTCTTTCATGTGATGGCAGTAAAATAATGAAAGAATGTCCTCAACTGAGTTCTGTTTAGAACAGGGAAGAAAAAAAAGGTTAAATTTGGTCAGTCGTTTTTCAAGAAGGAATCCTTTAGAGAGAAATAAGATTTGGCCACTTAGCTCTCGCTCGGAATCTTGACACCCAGGGGTGGAGAATCGTTTTTTATTAGAACAAAAGCAGTTTCGGAGAATCCCAGTCAGGTCAAAGGCTGTCATAAACATTACAAGCACACTGGAGAGGGGGGGGGACATCGAAGCAACAATATAATTCAACTCTGTAGAACAGAATTTCCACACCTGGTTAAAATAATAATAATAATAATAATAATAATAATAATAATAATAATAATAATAATAATAATAATAATAATAATAATAGAGAAATATCCTTAGCCCACTATGGTACGTCCTGATGAGCGGGGATCACATAAAAAATACGTTATTTATTTATCTGGATATATAGAATCTGTGTATAACTTGATGCACAGTGCTTAAAAAAAATAGCGGTTAGTATTTTTATTGTCAAGTACTATATCGAATCTTCAGATGCCTCAGTGTGTGATATATTCTTAGCAAAATCTCGAATGCCATCGTAGTCTTCAATCAACGTGTCAAGAATCCATGCGCTGTTTCTTCATATTTTACTGAACGTGTTCAGGAAAACAAATAAAAAAAAAATTATAAAAATTCCAGAAAAATATCACACTTTTACTCAACTTAAATTCACTGTTATCATAATTACATTTTAGTTTGTGCTCATTATTATGCAAAGAACATCTTATCAAAGGTCACAAGTTTACTGCCAATGATTTACATCTATTCAAAATTTCTATATAATATATATATATATATATATTTTTTTTTTTATTCCAGTTCTGTGCGTACTGCTTTTGTATCATATATCACAATAAAAACTGTTGATTTTGCAAATGCCAAGTTTTGTAATTAAACTTAGGATCCCAAACAAAATAGTCCAAAATAATTAAGTGAAAAAGATAGACAGATGTTATCCATTCGTGCACTCACTGCAAAAGTCATTTGACAGTTCTAAACGAGACTCTGAAAAGCCTTGATGATAATATGTTTAACGGCTACTCCGATCAGTCATTAATATCTCTGGAATGGTATCCATAGCAACCGCCTTAACCTCATTCTATTGGATGGTGCCTCTCCATAGTGAAATTGTAATGGCCAATCTAGGAAATTCACCTAAGTTTGAATCCTGTCTAGGATGCAAAGAACCTCCATAAGATTTTTTTTTTTTTCAACTGAAGGCATATTATACTGTTCAAAACAATTAGGGAATATTCTTGTTGTTATTCGCGTTAAAATTATTTCATACTAAAATGTATAATTTGTTACATTTGTAATAAATATCGATTATTTAAACAATATCTCATCAATTACACCCTATCTATAAATAAGAAATATTTATTCATGTATAAAGTACACAACAGTTATAATTATCCGACAGAAACTAAAATATCCTCTAAAATTTTCCCATCGACGACTACAACTTTATTTCCAATAGTATGAAATTATACAAACCTACTTTAACATAAGTATATTAACTTAATGAATTCATCGTAATCTAAATGAAAACCATAAACTATTTCTGTTACTTAAAAAAATCGGAACTATTTTTTCGGTGAGGAAGATGACAACCCAAAACAACAAACACATCATTGAGCAGAAGATAATAAACCTTAGGTAAGAATGGTGGAAGAGATTAAGATAACAATGGCTATGATATCGCCATCTATTGTCGTTCTATGATTTTTTTTGTCAATAAAATTTTCATTTAAAAAACGACATTGCCAGAATTTAAAACTATATTCTTATATTTCAAAAAAAAAAAAAAAACCTCTAAAGATTTGCTTTCATTAACAGCAGTCCCATTAACTGAAGTCCAAATGATAAACAAAAAATATAATAAATGAAAAAAAAAATGAACGAAAGAAAAAAATGAAAAGATAGAAAATTAAGAAAAATAAAAAAAAGCTAAGAAAAGATAATTTGAAATAAAAAGAGAATAAAGAAAGAAAGAAACAGAAGAAACAAGTAATGAAAAACATGAATGGGGACGAGAAATAAACGAAATAGGAAAGAGAGAAAAAAACACAGAATAACAGCTAATATACTTTGTCTATCAAATAAGCGTATTTTTCTGGTCAGCTTCTGTGTTGCAAAACGAAAAACCTGGAAATAGGACAGGTAAAAATCCTACCATGCTGTGTGCGACGAACTAACTTACCTTCAGTTGAAAAGTCCTCAGAAAAAAAAAGTTCGTGAAGAATTTCGAAACCTACCATTTTGGTATAAGATGAGAGAAAGATATGTGAATAAAGAGAGAGAGAGAGAGAGAGAGAGAGAGAGAGAGAGAGAGAGAGAAAGTAGAATGGAAGGCTACAAATGGAAGAACATAATGAAAATGAAAAAGAAGAATATAAATCTTAAAAGAAAGAAAGAGAGAATATCTGAAAAGAAGAGAAAGATGGAAGAAATGGAAAAAATAAAGAAAACGAAATGCAGAAAGATGGGAGGAGGATGAAATTAGTGTGTGGGAAGAAGGAACCGAAATATTGGAGTGACAGGCGGACTGAGATTTCGATCTTCGCACAGACAATTACGAAAATATCCCCAACTTGTCACTCTCCTTTTCGTTCTTCCAACGATTTAAATTCATCCGCAGGTGTGAGAAGTGACGGTATTGCAAACAGTGGCGTTCCAAGAGAACGCACACAAAAGATGCGATCTGACCGAGGGCAATGATCTGAAACGACGCGTGGTTCCGATTAACTTTCATAAATCAACACCCTCTGGTGGCAGTGCCAGATGCTCTCGTCTCCGGGAGAACGTTATCAAGCAGTTCGTGTGTTTGTGGTACGTGTTTCGTGCCGTTTTATCCTTTGCTTATCGCCGGAGAATAAATTAAATCACCAACGGTCGTTTATGAACACAAACTGGGATGTTTACAAAGATTTAGGGAAACGAAGCGGTGCCAAGAATTTCCTCTTTCTTTACGATTTGCAAACACAGTGACATTCCGAGAAGGAATGACACATACATTGAAAGATATTAAATGAAAAAGAGTGCATAAAAATAACGTAAGACACATCGATTTGTAAAATACGAATTGCCCAATTCTATAGGAGAACATACTCATAATGTGGCTTTTTATTGAAAAGATATTAGCAAGCTAAAAAATTAAAAAAAAAATACATGCATGATAATTATTTTATTTTTATTTGAAATAATCATAGAACTTATATTATACTTTTAAATAAAATTTTATATTAAATTTTGTTTTTAAATTTCCAAAATTTTAGAAAGATTTAAGTAACGCCTTTAAATTTTTCGCATCAAAGTACTACAATTAATCGATGACAAAGAAGTGAACAATCATTATTACTATGGTTATATAATCGCTTGATGAGTGATTATATATCTATCATGTCCAACGCATGTGTTGTAAGTAAAAATCTTTCTATAATACTCTACATAGAAAATTCTCTTTCAACTAACTTTAATTCAAATCGACCTATCGGTAAATGGGTATGACAAGTAAATGGCTGGTTATAAAAACACATCAATTAGATATTGAGCCGCGAAAACAGACTTCGGTATGTCTGGTTATGTACGTGATTGTCATTTATTCCTTTTTCTAATTAGACATTACTGAACCGATCTAGAAATTTTCTAAGGCCTATGCAGCTTTGTGGAAACGTTGCCTGTTCCATAATGATAGATCATTGCAATTCTATTCTAGTCGCTGACTACTACAGGAATTTTGTCTAGATATTTCTTTAGTCAGTTCCCGAGTTAGTCGAGCTTTAGCGCAGGTATGTAGATTTGTTATACCGGAAATTCGACATTTCATTCCCACATCTCAATAAACTCGACCAAAGAACTCGTACTATTTCATACAATGCGAGTATTAGGGTTGGATAATATCGCTCACAGGTGGCGCTTGTGAGCGATAAAATCAATCCAAGGTATATTGTAAATATTTTAGACTTCTCTCCAATATTTGGAGAGAAACCTTAAAGTGCTCTCTAGCTAGCAAATAGCAATTGCAAGGAAATTAACATAATGACGTCTATAACAAATAAACCACAATCTAGCAAAAATTAATTAATAAATAAATAAAATAACATTTATGTAATTCATATCTTTTCCAAAGGATTAAAGGAAAAAAAAACTGATAAATATTACTGATGTCTTTGTTTTAAACTAAAACATAAAATAAATGCCAAAAGAATAAACAAAGTACGAAATATTAAAAAAAAAAAAAATTATTTATTTTCGTTACAAATGTAAATTTTATAACCAAAAGAAAGTCTGCAATTGCTAGTGCCATCTATTGCATAATAATAAAAGCATAACAAGAATAATTTAAAAATTGTTAACTGCCGATATGTGAAAACATTACTGAAGCAAACAATTTTGATAAGAGAAATTACTTAACATTTCTGTTTACACGTTATAGTAGCATGGTTTGCTAGAGATTATTTTCATGTATAGAATCTCTTCAGCGATAGATCAAACACATTTTATAGTAAATTATTTTGCTCATAGATGGCGCAAAACGATGCATCAGAAAATCCAGTCAGTACGAAGTTTTGCACTTGGTATTGTTGGATCGTTAATTTAGTTTTCTGATCAAACATAAAAAATAAATACATAAAGCAATTATTATTCTACTGAATTACTTTAAATACTAAGTTTAAAGAATATCGTGAGATAACAATTATTGTTTAAAAAACGTAATACTCGTTACGTTTTTTTTTAAAGTTTTATTAATAGTTATTCAATTCTTCACTTAATTAAATTTATTTCAAATTTTAATTTACATAATAATTCAAAAACTTTATTTATAAATATAAATTTTAATTAAATAAAATTTCAGAATATTTTTTGGCTTTGATTCCTCGATAGAAAGGAAATAATTCTCTTCCCTAATGGATCCGTCATTGAAATTTGTATACTCTGAAATATAACTAAAAATAACGT
This sequence comes from Typopeltis vanoorti, assembly GCF_054136105.1. Taxonomy (NCBI): domain Eukaryota; kingdom Metazoa; phylum Arthropoda; class Arachnida; order Uropygi; family Thelyphonidae; genus Typopeltis; species Typopeltis vanoorti. The sequence goes on from NC_143550.1 coordinate 162,272,768, forward strand.
GTTTTTTTTTTTTTAATTATTGTACAGCGCCTTACTACGCATTGCGTTAACAGCGCCCTCTCTTATTCCAATTACAACAATATTATTCAGAAATACGTCAACCAATCATATTATTTTATTATGTTTTTCGAATTAAAAATGCAGAAAAATAAGTAAATTGCTATATACTTAACCCTAAAGGTAAGGCATTATGGGGGGATAAAGATAATTAAACGTACAGTCACAGAAATATAACAGACAGCATACTTTATTTTTTATATTTATCGTAGTACCTTATTTAGTAAGTGCGAGTGTTAGCAGCGCCCTCTGTGATTCTAATTAAATTACAGTTATTTCTATCTATGAAACTGATTCGTCTTTCGCTTGTAACTGGTGATTTGCAAATTTCCGAATTTTGCATTTCACATCTGATTTGAGCATATTTAGGAATTAATCGCATAATATAAGTTTATAAGTAGTCGTTGAATTCGTAACTTTTTTTTCTCTCTCTCCTCTAAACGATGTTCCAGTGGCGATTGTTCACACACGATGCATCTGTCAAAGTGAAGTTATTATCTGTCAAAGAATACCTCACTCGATCATAAATATTTCAAAAGGTTAACATCGTAATGTTTCCAATTTGCATACAATTTCAAATGATAATTTTTGACTTTTGCTCCATGGGAATGGCATGGGACTATATAATTTACATAATCAATGTATCACGAAATAATTTTAGAAGCAGATTATCTTGGATTTTAACTCATGATTTTGCTGTAACTGTCAAAATAGATTTTGTTTTATTATTTAAAAATGAGCTACTTACCTTCGACTCACAGTCCCTATGACATGCATACTTGCACACTACAAGAAAATACAAGTAATTAATATTAACAGCATAAAAACAATAAACAGAATAGCAATAGGTTTATAAATAGATTTAGGTTTAATTTATTGCAATATTTACTACATTTCGACTTTAAAAAAAATTTAAAAATTTTATTTCAGACATGATTAAATACTACAAGTAAGATTATGAGGATGGCAATGTGAAAAACATAGAGAGCCCATATGACAAAAGAGATGTCATACAAAATCAATATTATTATTTATCTTCTAACTTCCGATGATCGAACTGATTATGTTTCAATTTGTTTACATTTTGTCTAAAATTAGCAGGATAAAAAAGTGTAGGAATATTAATAGAAGAATGAAACACTGAAATACGTGATATGTTACTTTGTATGCTGAAAAGCTAATCTATCTACATAGAAAAATATAAACTGTTGTGTTCGAGATGACATTGATAAATTGCGCCCTCTACTGACTCATCCATGCCTTTAACGTTTCTATGGAAACGTCAACAATGGTGACTAAGCGAAGCTGACTTAAATAACAATCAAAGGATTGGTCAAATAATATTAAACACACCAGAGAAATTGGATGCATGGATAATAATGCAAGGTACATTATCGCAATGATATTCCAATACAGCGTGTCCATAGAGCCAGTACAGCATAGCCATTCATTCATATATATATATATATAAACAAAATATTATTAATTTTTCATTTACTTTTTTTTTAAATACTACATGTACACTTATTTAGGAAGTGAAAATCAATGAAAAATTAGTGTTTTGTGTTCAAAAAATAAGCACGCAGTATTGCCATCACTCTGATTTTCCATTTAATACATTCATTATAACATAAAATGTAAACCAGCAAAACGCATTGTTGTATTGCGCATGTGAAATAGAGAAAATTTTTTAGGACTGGTACAGCTGTCATTTGACGTTAATTACTTATTACTAAATAGATTCCCTTTCTAGCATTGCGAAAGACTAATGGGAAAAAAGAAAAAAAAAAACTTAAATTATCACAGCAAATACAAGCACGTTGACAGCATAACAATAGACCGAGAGTCTCTTTGCAAGCTAATGTGACTCAGAAAATCCATTGTGAGAAAACAACAGTGCGCAGGCGCATTTTTTTAATGTTTGCATAACGAGAATTGCACAAAACACACGTGATGAAACAGATTAATTATTCAACGCATGTGGCGCCCCTACACGTTGGAGAATGAAAGACTACAATCCATAAAAACAAAAAAACAAAAAAAAAAATAACGAATAATAATAAAAAAAAATTTTCTTTTATTTTTGCGCCCAAAGATGGCTAATGACACTGTAATTAGATTGCCGTAATTAAAACCATTTTGCAGCTTGCATGTTCTTTTGAAAAGTTGACCTAAATTAAGGGATTTTTCTTCTAGATTTGTCGAAACATGCGCATTGTGTTTTTATATATTATCTGCATAAATATCGTTTGATAAGCTTTACTATCAACGATAGCTTTACTATCTTTTCAAACGAAAAATCCTGCATTTTGACGCGATGTAAGCAAAATGTAACAAGATGCATAGCCAGATAGCAAAATCTGTCATAATATTAAAGTGATCTTGTTTCACTTTAACCAGTGATTTTTGAAGGGGAGTTAACCCGTTCAAAAAGGAATGACAGTTGGATGGATGGAATGTTTTTTGTAGATCTGTAAAACACATGAAAATTGGAGCGTTATATTTTGTGGATTTTTTTATCAGTTGCTTCACTAATAAAGGATGAGATAGACGTATAGAAACTGGCATAATTTTGCTTACAGAACTAGCCTATTGTTAAATTTCTTGGAAGGATAATCTTCCTCAAATCCAACCTTATCTTTGCTAAATTAAAACCATCTCTGTCTCTATAGATGCTCTGTGTGTCAACAATATTTCTTATATGATAATAACCACGGCTCAACAAATACCCCCTCCCCCACGGCGAGGAGATTTGCCTAGATTGCGAAAAGTTGCAGCCTGGACAAAATTGGATTTTTTTTTAAATTAAATTTAAAAAAAAAATCGAACCACGGTTTAGCACTATTATTCATTTTGTGGAAATTCTATTGACTTATTGAGACATATCATTAAAAAAATTGGGGGTCTTGGGCAAGCTTTTTTTTTTTTTTTTTCGTGGCGAGGAGAGTTTTCTATAATTTGTCGCATCCTGATAACTTTTGAGTCGCTTAAAACAGCGCTTTCCAAACTGTAGGCCGTAGGTTTTGTTCAGGGGGGGCCATGAAATAATGAAAACAAAGTTTAAAATGTTTTAAGACTAAGTAGATTTTTTTTATCTTAAAAGAAACGTATTTAATTTTTATTATTTCTTATTTCTTTTTTTTTTTTTTTAATATTTTAATGGGAAAAAATCACACATCGGTGCTGGTTCGCAAATTTTACTTCCTGCGTATTTGGGTGCTTAATGAATATTAGTAAATATTGCTTATTCATATAAGTTTCATTTCAAAGCAGAAATCTAAGAATTGCAGTTTCAAATATTTCACCTAATTTTTGGTGTAGCAGTATTGAAACACATCCATCACATTAAATTGTTATTAAACTTCTCTTATGTTTTTAATTCTTTCTTTATTACTAATCGTTTTACGTTTCATGTACTTGTACTGCAAATGTATAATAACAATATATCTATCTGTATAAAAATATAAGATAACGTGCCATGTCAAATGTGTATGTAAGATGCTAAAAATGTAATATTTACATTTGATTTTTGCAATATTCGCTGTGTATGTTTTGTATTGAATATAAATACAATAAATATTATAATACTGCAATATATGTCTGTATTACGATTTTTTTTCGATGGGGGTCGTGAAATATTTTAATTTTTCCAAAGGAGGCCTTGACATTCAGAAGTTTGGGAAGCACTGGCTTAAAATATTTTTGTTTTGTCTTTTATTTCCAGGTGAGTATTTATTTACCATAATTTTACAATTTTTTTTAATCTGTAAAATTGAACACAAAATTTTAAATTTATTAAGACATATGGCTCAGTCTATATACCTCACTTTTATTATTTTTTTTTTACGCCCATTAATATTTGTGTATGTGTGACTCAACTCTCACTATTTCCTTCATTTATCCGCTTAGGCATAGCTCATATATCTCCCTCATCTCCACCTGGAGTGCCTTAAAACGCTACGAAACTCCGTAATTTGTTTTATTATATCATTCTTGTCTACCCCTTTCCTAACCCCCCAAAGGAAAAAGCAATAAATTCTAGCGGCTAGTAAGAAAGAGGTCGTTTTTATCTTCACACGCACACACACACATAGAGAGAGAAGGAGGATCGCCAACATCAAGCAAATCAAAAGTGACAAATTGAACCTTCCTGTACCAGAAAATGCGACAAACTCCAGTGGAAATCGTGAAACACATGTTGAGGGAGCGGCATGTTTGGGGTGTCACTTTAGAGTCCGCCCGCTAAAGCAGGATATGAGGTCGAAGGGGAAGTATTTGCTCTCTCTCTCTCTCTCTCTCTCTCTCTCTCTCTATTACGGCATAACCCTACCAAGGGGTCAACATATTCTCGCCCCTCCTGTCGACTGCCAACGTCAAAGTGAAAGAAGTAACGACTTGAGGTCAAAGGTCATACGTTTGGATGCACGCTCGCGGTCAGCGCCTTGTGGTCGGCGAATTTACGATGGAGTGATGGTGAAGACTGCCAAAGAGGACTAGCACGTGAGGTGGGAAGTGTAATGGGATGCAAATGATATTAAGGATTGCCATAATTTCAACCCCGAGTGGAGGAAGATGGAAAGAAGGCCATTGAATGAACATGCTAATGAACCACCGATGAGGTATTGACTACTACGAAGCTAGGATAATGTTCATTATGTCACCACTCCTCTCCCTCTCCTTACAAAGAACCCCTCCTGCCATTATAGAAGAGGTCATATTTTATTAATGTGATCTTTACTTTTAATGTTTTTTCACCCTTAAACCATTGAAACATAGTTCACGCTTGTGCCAAGAGATGGCGTTTCAGTCAGAGGGAAATATACTGTCTCGGAAAAAATTCAATCGACTTTTTTTTTTTTGCCTTCGAATATAGTAGGGAAAAGCAGTGCCTGGTGCCATTGTGTAAACCCTACAGAGACGAATGCCTCAGGTAGCTTTAATCCAATAGGCAACTTCACGTGTGGGCTGCAGTTTAGACATTGCAATTACACACACCGTCTGCCAATGAAAGTGCGCTGAACAATTCGCGTATTAGATAGATTACACTCATATTGACCCACTTGAGCTGCTGACGGAACATCCAGCAACGCTACTTACCAACGGCGTTCCCTCCCACCCAGACCTGACTCCACCTGGATCTTTGCTATTCTTCCCGCTTCGAAGCATTCTCGTTCTTTAATTCTTCCAGTTATTTCTTGTTCGTTTTTCAACGGTGGCTTTCCGTAGTTCTACGAACTGTCATCAGAAGGTCACCCGTCATGTATTCCGCCACCAAACAATGCGGACACGCCACCGCCTCGAATTGGTCGGACCGCCCGCAACAAAAGAAGCCCCTGTAGCTGAGAACAGGAAGGAGTGGGCGGACGTTTCTCTGTTGACGGACGATTAGTTCCGCTAGGTGGCGCTACTAGTGACTCCAGTAACGTAAAGCAAAGAAAGGTCCGGGAGAAGAGGTTGCAAAAGACATGAACAATCTGCGAGAGAACGATGGGCCGAATGGTCGTTGTACGTCAGAGTTGTGCGATTTAGAATCATTCCCCCCACACCACCTTCCTGTTTGATGGAAGAAGGGGGGGGGGTTGATGACGATAGTGCGTGTTAGGAGGACTAAATTTCAGAGATCACAGGGAAAGAGAGAGAGAGTAAAGAAAAGGAGAGAAGGAAGAGAAAAAACTGAGGAAGAATGTAAAAGGAATAAAGACAGAATAAAAAAAAAGAAGGAAAAAGAAGAAAGAAGAGATAACTTGAAATAGAAAGAAGAGGAAATAAATAAAGGCAGATAAATAAAAATCATAAAGAGAGAGAGAGAGAGAGATTCGGCAATAATAATGTCAAAAACATTAATTAAATTTATGGAGTCAACTCCGTTGTGACATAAATAACTTTAATCATACTAAAATGATCTACGTTTCCACGTTTACAAGAAGGTCGTCTTCAGGGATGCATGCACACACACGCACACACACACACACACACACACACACACACACACACACACACACACACACACACACACACACACACACACACACACACACACACACACACACACACACACACACACACACACACGCCACATTCAGAAACAATTAGCATCGTACTACTGTGGGATACGTTATGTCTGATACTAAAACTAAATAACCTGCCTGGCCTGACCTCTTATGGTGAAAAAATAATAATAAATAAAATAACAATCATAAATTCATCACATCAGGCTATCGTTGAATCAGTTGTAATTAGTTTGGGTTAGTCTTTTCTTAGTTGGATGAACCTAAGAAAAGAAAATGAATCAAATACTGAACAAAAAAATAACACACACCAAAACAACAAAAACAATTTCAGCAAAGCAGTGTCTATTCTATAGATTAAAGGTCTATCAGAAAAAATGGGTAAAGATTTAATGTACAGCGTCAAAACTACCTTTAGCCTTCTACCAAACTGAAACATTTATTCAGCACATCCATGTATTCTCTTCCTCCCCTCTCACTTCATTTTATTTTATATATATATATATATATATATATATATATATATATATATATATATATATAAAATAAAAATACCACTCTTTATTTAGGCCAAGAATTAACAGGACTCAAAAATTATGAATGAAGGGTTACAAGATAAAAAAGGGACAGGACATATTACAACTGGATGTCAATAATACGAATTTCAAATTGGCTGATGTGATGAATTTATAATGGTTCATTTTTTTCACCACAAGAGGTCAGGCTATGCAGGTTAATTAGTATGAGATATTATTTATCCTCGAGTAATACTGTGCTAATTTCTTAAGAATTTAAAATGTATACATTTCTGAAGATGACCATCATGTAAAAGTAGAAACGTAGATCATTTTAATCACATTAAAACGATATACGTAAAATAAGATGGCAGCAGCAGCAACATCAGTAGGATTTGTAGTCATGTTGTATTGCTATTGGTTATAACATGGAAATAATCAAATACTAAAAACTGCATTAGATCACTTCCTAATTCACAAAACTGTAAAATCCTCTGTATTGAATGTCAAAAAACTCTTCGTACTGCTGAACTAGACACACATCACGAACTTTTATCTACTAATATCAGATTAAAATTTCACACACACACACACACACACACACACACACACACACACACACACACACACACACACACACACACACACACACACACACGTTAATTTATATATACAATTTGGCAATTGAGATGCTTTACTTGTTTTGATGGGACTCAACTGTTTTTCTTTCCTCTTCATTTTGCCATGACACGCGAAATAAATAACTGCCGTTTTCGTCTATTCACTCCCCACCCTCACCCACTCATCCACCCACACAAAAACTTCCTACTCAATCAAAATCTGTTTATAAACAAACCATTCTTTGTTTATAAACATTCGAATTCTTTCTTTTCTCAAAATATGCACGTTTATATTCTGGCGACAGCATTTGGGTGACTTGCCAACAAAGACGTGGGCACAGTTACTGTTCTACGAGATTCATATTAGGAAAGTAAGTTGATCCCATTTCTACAAAGAAGAATTTTGGCAGTCAGTAGCGAAGCTTGTAAAAGACAACGTAACCAATGACGTTTCAAATCTGTTAAATATACAGTAAGAAATCACGTGTTGTAAAACATTAGTTATGACGTCATTAGATAAAGATTAGGATATATAGTTATAACATAACTCGATTAAATAATCATCCTAGGAAAGGTGACGTTTTAATGACGTCATCCATCCAGTGGAGATGCAGATTTCACTACTTGAATGCAATTTGAATAATGTGAATTATTTTAGACGATTTAAAAAATAATAAATAAATAAACAAGTGTTTTTCTTTATGAAGAACTAAAGCATTTATTTATATTGAAATAAACGTTGAAATTATAAAATTTATAATTATTTACAATTATAATTAATAACTGTAAATAATTTACAATAATTATAATATTTAATTTTAATATTTAATTATAATATTTAATTATTTAAACAATTCTAAAAATTACAGTTTATAAGTAAAACTTTTATAAAATATATATTTTATTTTCAAACAATAAATTCTAGGAATCGTACAGTTTACTTTGCATATGCCCAAATGCAATTAAGACTACTTCAGATTCTTATGTGACAGTATTACTTATATTAACAATTTATAATAACAATACTTTTATAAATGTATTCTAAAAAGGTATACATAAAAGAAAAATGTCTGTCAATTCAAAAGCAACCAATAATCACTTCGGCCTAAAGATTGTGGTAATTCTGAGTGGGGAAAGGTTTATTCAGTTGACTCACGATTATATTAAAGGAATGTCAACTGAAAATACAAGAGGGAAAAAGAAATCTAAGTATTTTATTACTAAAATGGGATTAGGTAAGTGCAATTCTTTTAGTCAAACTAATTTTAGAAAATGATAAACAGCCTCTCCACTCTTATCGTCATCAATATTGGAGGTTATGACTACCATTGATTTTGGAAACTTTGGAGGAGGGGAGTATGGCAGTCAACAGATGAAATTGATAATGCAGATGAGATAATGAAAATCCTTTATCTCATGATCCTAAACTTAAACCGATATTACTGTTTTGGTGTAATTTCTATAGTCAATTTTTTTTTTAGTTAAAAGGCTAAAACCGAGTTTCCAGGTGAAAAATGAAAATCTGTTTTCCTCCTAGAAAGATCGACTAAGTCGAGAAATAGATGGGGAATCTTATTTATTTCTTTATTTTATTTTATTCGAAATATAGAATGCCTAAGTTTCTATTAGCGTCTCTTTGTATATCCAGGCATAGGACTCGACAAATTATGCAAAACCCTATCCACCACCCCAAAAAAAATGTACTCGTCCAAGATCCCCTTCGATTTTTTAATGTCCCAATAAGTCAATAGGAGTTCCATAAAATGTTTACTGACGATGTATCTGTTTTTTTTTTTCAAGATTTCGTTTATATTATTTTATAAAATATAAATATATTTTGTCCAGTTAGCAGTTATTCGCCATGAGCAAGTGGGCGAGCTTATTTGTCGAGCCCTATAAAGCATATATAGGAGAGCTGTTCTGCCTTTTTTGGATTTTTTTTTATAAACTCGTATTTATATATTAATGTGTTTAAATCCCTCTCCATACTGATAGAGATTTAAACTCCAGATAGTTTCAAGAATGCAATCTGATATCCCTTGTGACCACTGTTCATGTTGCGAAGTTCTTTTTGAAGATATTTTGATATCGGGAAATAGAAAGCAGTAAACCGGAGTACAATATAAATATCTTCGTGTGTGTGTGTGTGTGTGTGTGTGTGTGTGAGAGAGAGAGAGAGAGAGAGAGAGAGAAAGACTTAATGTTGCTTTCTATGATGTTTGATGCATCTGAAACTCGCTGGGTTAGAGAGTGCATCATGATTGGTTGAAGTTGTTGTTGTTGTCCAGAGCTAATGGTCACGTGATGCTGTGATGAATTGCGTGGGTGTAAGTTAGAGTAAACTGTGGAGTGAGGTGCCGTTTGATTTAGAAGTAAGAATGAGTGAAAATGAAAGAAGAAAAGTTAAGTAATTTAGCACTTCGTTGCCGGACAGCGAAGTGCTCTGCAAGGATACGAACACGTACGCCTCTCGCCGCCGTAACTCATCCCCATCCTAGGGTACAGAATGGGATTCCACATGCCCCGACTGTAAATCAGGCTTAATGTGCTCAGTAAATCTACCGTTATGCATCCGGTTGTACAGTATGTAGCATTGTGTCTGCCGTTAGGTGGCGCTGCCAAGAGTGATTCAGTGGACAGGGGAGATGGCACTCGGAAACAGTGTGACATCCTTAAGTAAGTGGTGGATTAGCTGAAAATTAATTGGCGGAAATACTTCTAGAGATCCGACATGTAGTATGTGCCGTTTCTGGACCCATTCATGACCTTCTCCCCCCATTCCCCCCCTCCTCCTGCACGCAGCTGAGCAATATGGTATTCGAAGAGGCCCTCGAGTGCTGGTACCAAATGGATGCCTTCTTATGATGATTTATATTAATAAAATAAAAATAAAATAGTAATAATAAATTCATCAGAAACATTTTATTTGAATTTAAAATTTTATATTATTAACTTTTGATAAAATAAATTTCTAAATTATCTCACCTCTACAGCTGCTGCCCTGATCCTTGATCTGCTGCTGACAAAGGTCACAAGAACGCGGCCTTTTAAATGCTTTCGACCTAAATGTGTGACTCTGAAAATGAACTTCACTGGGCTGCAAAGAAAAAGGAGAAAAAATAAAATAAAAGTAATTCTACTATATAAAATTATAATATATCTATATGATTTCTCATAATCATTAAAAAATACTAAAAAAATCTAGGCATATCCAGTTTTTTTAAATATTTAGGATTTAGGAACACCATTTAATTTTTTATATATGAATTTATGATAATAAAATGAAATATCCATTTATTGAATAAAATATTTATTTAATATATGTTTAAATAAAGGGTGTATATTGAAATGAGCAGTTATTTAAATTCTTTAGAATATGTTTTAAAACTATATAACTTTTGAATTTATTTCAAAATATATCTTTAAAAAATATATATTTAAAATATTAATTTTTGATAGTGACTGTATGTCTTATAGCTACATCTCTTGTATCATAATACTAGACAATATAGTGCGATTCTAGATTTTTTTAATGTGGCTCTCACCCACGAGAACTATATACTGTGTAAATAGCATTTACACAGTATATGTATATATAAGAAAGATATAGGAAATAAATTCTGCCTGACAAGAAAGCATATTCTTCTTCGAATCTTTTACCCAAGAGTGTGCAAATAAAAATCTATTGCATTTGACCAGTGGCGGCTTGTACATAGGCACTGAGACACTGCAGCACCCCCAAGGAAAAAATGAAAAATTTAAATTTTGTTTGTGTTTATAAATAATAACAACAATGCTTACAACATTATATAAATGCAGTACATGTTAAAAGTACAACATGTTACAGCTTATGTTTTGACATTGATTGAATATTTAATAATTGGAATTGTTCGATTAATGCTTTAGATTACAAAACAAATGCACTGCGATCTAAAGCAGTGTCGGAATTATCACGTTCGGTCAGTTCCGACTAGACTCGCCGATATTCGTTTGCTCTTTTCACTGCACGTAGCAAGTGAATCTACAGATAAAGTATATCTTATAGCTATAGATAAAGTGTATGCTTGCGCGCGTTATTTCTGTGTACGAAAATTTTATTATTAGTGTTTGTTCGTGGTGAGGGTAAAATATTTTTAATAAAGAAATTTTTTAATATTTAAATTTATTTATTAATAAATTGGTTACTGATTAGGAAAAAAAAATATTTTTTTTAATTTTGTATATGCAGCACCCCCACTTAAAATTTTCACCGGCCACCACTGCACTTAACATAACCACGAGTAGGCTAATTTTACCTTAGAGACTGTTCATTTCATATCAAATTTACCTCAGTATCCCATAATGCACCAGATATCTCCTTTCATGTACATTGCTATGTATTATGAGAAACGTCCTACACAGATTTCTACCTTTATCGAAGTTCAACCGTTATATACAAGTAGCCTAGTTTTGATTTGAATGGTGTCTAAGTATGTAGTGCGTACAAGTATGTAGTCTAAGTATGTAGTGGCCAAGTCATCATTAATAATAATAATAATCAGTGGCGGCTCATAGCTTGAAATCGTGGGGATGCTGCAACTTTCGAAATATACATACACACTGTAAGTACAGTGTATACGTGTTTGGATAAAAAATATCAAAATTATGGTAAAAAAATTTTAAAAAAAATTAAACATGAAACAATATTGTTTATTATCGATAAAATTTTACAGTTTAGTATAATTCAAAATGACTGAAAAATAAAATCCATTATCATAACCCCAATAATGTTCTAAAATAAAAACCATAACAAATGTTATGTCTTTAATTGTAATGTCCAAATATTTAAAGACATGGAGTAAACACTATAAACACTACGAGCACTACTTCTGGCGCAAACTGCATGTAAACAACAGTGGAACTGCGCCACAGACAGTGCCGCATTACCCTAATAGCTCGCATCTCACTATAAGTGCATACGCTTGTGCGAGTAGCAATATGACACTGTGGTAAACACAGTGCTGCTAGCGTCCTTCGCCCCCCTAAGTGCTACAAGATGGATTTTTATTATTTTTTATACCAAATAAGAGAATTGTATAGGATTGTTGATGATAAAATTAAATGTTACAAGCAAATATAAATAAATGAATAAATAGATTTATATATCGAGAAAAATTGGGGGGGGGGGTGCTGCAGTTCCGCAGTGTCTATGCACGAGTCTCCCCTGATAATAATAATAATAATAATAATAGCGACGGAATTTGAACCTGACTCTTACCAAAGCACAAATGTCGCAATTGCATTCATTTTTTTTAATGCTTATAGTCACTGATATGAAAATGCATGAGCAATATGAACAACATATGATCATCAAAATATGAAAATATTTATGAGAACTTAGTTCATTATGCACAGGTGTTCCAATATTTGGTTAAATGCAGTATATGCTTTCTAACCCAAGAAATTCTTGGTGGAGGAGCATACTGTTCGTTGTGGCATTATAAATGTTTCATTAATGGCAGTTACTCTATTTACTCAGACGTTTACCTTTTCGCTTGACGTGAAATAAATGGTTGAAGCGTTAACTGTCTGTCTATTCGAAGTCCTGTTTTCATTAAGTGTGAGAAATAATTATAAATAGGTTACCTTGGTAGAAACAGCACCTACAAATGCGTCAGCTGTAGTAAAGTTATGGTGATCTATCACAATAATGAATTTTGAAATTGTACAGACAAATGCCAATATTAGCAACAATTTTGTTTGAAAAGGAACCACTAAATAAATCTCATCTTTCTTGGAGAAATGCATCAGAATTAGATTTATTATCGTATATTAGATTTATAGACGAATTACGTCATTGGCATCGGTGTATAAACTGCAGTTGTCCTCAATCTAAAAAAATAAAATAAATAAATAAATTCAATGGCGATGCTACACAATTTTCTCTTTCTGTTAGGGTCTCGGTGAAGCACGCAGTGAATTAATCATATGATGGGTTCAGTTTTCGTGTGCTAGTCTGCACATTTTGTATTTTTCTTCTTAAACATTCCTAAAATGTATGTGACCGTCAAATGACACCAAGTAATTGGTTGTCTGTGGGGAGTCCTTTTGTGATGTAAGGAGATGTCACTGGTGTGCCTCATCGGCAAATTTATCTGCGAATGGGGGGGAGGGGGCGATGAGGTCGTTGGTTGAAGCAGACTCTAGCTATTATGGACATAAACAGACACAGCCTGGAGAGCGGTAGTTATTCTCTGACGGCATTCGGCGAGGAATAGCATATTAAAATTCCAATTCAAGATTTTCCCCATTATTATACAAGAACAAAGTCACCATTTTCTTTTATGTGCCTAGGACATTATATAATTAATAAATAATATAATAAATAGTTCTTAAAAGAACTGGGAGATGGACTGAGTCCTTGACTCTTTATCCCGTCATCTGAATGAAGTAAATCTGTGTGGATGGAGTGTTATTGAGCAAAAAGCTCTAGTCATGGCTGGGTAACGGCAATAGCCGAGCCTCAGTTAAAACTTCATTGGCTACAGCATTGCCATTTGTTACGCTGGAAGTCCTAAACAGGACTTATCCTACTCCTAAATATAATAAATAAAAAAGTGAATATCCAAGAATAATAGATAAGATAATTAAATTTAAAAGGTATTGAAATATGCCACGGTTTATTTTAGGTATAAAGAAAAAGAAAAATATTTTTATAATTTAATTTGCTTTTTTTAAAATTTTTTTTAAGATATTTTATACTTTTAAAGAACTTCTGATATATAATTCTCAATATAAGAAATAAAGTTATTCACCACAAGTATGTCTTGTTTTTAGGGTAAATAAAGACCACTTGGTATCAAACTGAATTTAACAAAAATAGCAACCGGACTTTAAAAAAAAAAAAAAAAGCAAAAGATTGAATTTGTATACTAAATTAATTTTATTACTTCGGTATTGTTGCAAGTGTTAGAATTCCACAGATCTTGTATTGATGCAAAAATGAGAATTTTTATTTGTCAAATTGATACCATTCAGTCTTAGTAATCATGTACAGCAAGCCCAGCAAAATGACTGCTAATTTAAAAAATCCACGTTTTATAAATGGAATATGGGATATATATTAATAAAGAAATGTATTGATCATTGGTCTATTAATCACAAAAAGTAAAAAAAAAAAAAAAATGCAATATTTCGTTAATAGTAAATGGGGTATCTTCGGGTGTAAAGATATGATAAACAAAGTACACTGAATGAGAATAGGATATCGAGCAAACATTTAAATAGTTTGTATACAGTATACACTTCCAATGTAAACTTCCGTGTTATGGACATTCTGGCAGATCTTCAGCTTAGGAACAAAATGGATTAGCAGACCAAATGCTCGCCATCGTTCGATGGAGAAAAACTGCTACTCTAAAAAAGATTGCGTGACCTGGTTATGCTAGTAATTCGCCTATGATATACAGAACACTCCTAATCCTAACATGTGGGAGACTAATTCTACTTTTAAATCAACAAAAAACCGCCAACTTTAGCTGTGCCCAAAGGGTGTAGTCAAGTTATTTAGCATTAAAAGATTTTTTGTTGTTGTTGTTACGTGACTTCTAACGAAGATGGGATTGATGGGGTTAGTGGCGCACTCAGGATTTAATCTTTGGGGGGGGGGCGAGTTGGGCAGACGATTTGAGAATACACACTACGCATCGCATACGACCTATGACTGAGCATCTGCAATGATCGCTAATTCATAAATAGAATAGAAATAGAAGACACGACACAACATAAATAAAAAAACGAATTTTAATTAGGAAAAGATTGATTTTTGGAAAATTTTCTAGTGTTTGTTTCCTTGGGGGGGGGGGGGGGGACAAGGCTCCTTTCCTCCCTCTGGGTGCGCTGGATGGGGGTTTTCACTCACAGATAGACCACCCCACACGTTATAGTCCGATAAATATCCACATCATTCGATTAGGTTAATGAATCATTTAAAAGCATATTAATGAAAGTGTGGAGTCCGCTAATCATCTTAAAAGCAATCGAATTACCAATGAAATGCGTGCGAAAGTGTCAATGCTATTGGAACATTCATTGCAAAGTTTCTTATAAATGAAAATTCATATCACAAGCCTTTGATGATGATCTTCAGATCCTTCTTGTTATCGTCTATCAGACATTTCGTTTTTTTTTTTATGTCTATATATTTTTAAATTAAATAATAAAACGAAATTCATGTGAAGAAACGTGGACATTTTAAAGGGGTTGCTTCGTTTTATGCGGTTCTCAATGGCATACCAGCATCCCTTTACCAGAGAACCACCCTCCAACCCCACGCACCAGACTACAACAAACGCACAGATTAACAGTTAAGCCTAACAAAGTCACACCAAGTCTGACAGGGTACGCCAAGGGCCCCCTTGTAAACGGCTGCAATTTCGCGAGATAAAACCTTGTTCGACACACCCTAAGAAGCTTCAGGCGACGGCCCTCCCCTGGGTGGAGAATGCACGTAATGTTCTGTTTGGAACTCCTCTGGTTTGGTCCTTTATGCCGACATTTTGCCAGCGGGATGTGCAGAGTGTTTTGGATCCTTTTGTGAAGAAGTGTAGCTAATGAATAACTTTTGACGCACAGCAGCAACAACATGTGACCAGAAGCAGCACAAACAAACCCCTCCCGACACCTACGCAGAACGGGCTTGTCTAGCAGAATCGAAGAGACTAATTTCTTATCGCTAAGAATAAGTTCGAGGTCAAAGGTCGAGTGTGGTTCACGCGTTCTTCTTCTAACCCACCCAGAGCCTCGTAACTCAAGGAAGATGCCAACAGAATGTGTTTGCTCAAGGATTTCACCCTCTCCCCCTTAAGGAATTTGAGTTTAGAAGATCAAGAAAATCATATAAGACTGCATTTGAAGGTGTTATAAGATTTAATTAGATAGAAGCGATTCATTCCAGTTATATATATATATATATATATATATATATATATATATATATATATATATATATATATATATATATATATATATATATATATATATATATATATATATATTAAAACCAAGTTTATATAAAATTACTTGGTATAGCATTTGTCTGGTTGAAATTATTTCATTGTTGACCATTTAAAATACGCTTGTGTTCTAAAAAATAAATAAAAAATACAGTTAATAATATTACAAAATTAAAAGAAAAAATCCTTAGCCCACCCACGATACTAATGTACATTTAAAAAATTACATATTATATGGCGTTCTCTAAGATTTCACCTTGGCTACTTTTCGTGTCGATTATTTATTTCATTAGCAAGCCAAAAGAATTCACTTTATAGCCTATATTTTTCCATAATTAATTTGAAGTAATTAGTAATTGTAATTTACTAGCCGAGAGGCTTGCAGAGGGAAATTATACTTTCAATAAGTTATTATGAAAATAAAAAAAATAAATATAATTAAACTGGACAGTAAAATAAAATATTTTATTTGCTTTTAAATTAGGAATTTTTTTTAAATTAAAAGAAATGTAAAGACACCATTATAAATTTTTGTTCAGTTTTCTCTATAAGATCTTATACGAGAAATGCTTTGATTTTGTGTATGCCTTTTTGAGCGCCTTATTTTTCCTCACTTTAAGGCGAGATCATACTTCACAGGATCATTTCTGTAGTATGGTTAGCGAGTTCGTGTTTTTTCGTGAAACAAACAAACTGAGCATCTGTTCATAACCGTTGATATCGGTACGAGTCCCATCGGGCCTCACGATATATTTAACGGAGATTTACAGATCTTCCTAAACCCCGGACCGGGGCAATAATAAACACTTGGGGGTGGGAATAGCTAGGCCCCCCCCCCTCACCAGCTATGGCCAATGTTTTGCCGCGCACGCGGACTCTCGGCATCGAGACTGACGCTGATCTGAGACCCCGACTTTTGGCTAAAGCCCTGATTGACTGCGTTGGTGCGGACCAGATATTTGGATTCACTCCTTTCGGTAATGGCAGATACCAAGTTGTAGTTAGGAGCGCCGAGACTAGGGACAAGTTGCTCAAAGGCTTTCAATGTAACGGAAAGGAAATTTTTCCGTTCATGGTGGGGAGCATTATCAAACTGCTCAAAATCTCCAGATTCCCCCTGGAATATATACAATGTGATGAAAAAATAATCCACGAAGTGTTTGGGAAATGGGGTGTTGTTCGAAACATACAAATCTTAAACGATGCAGACAACCCCCAATGGAAGTCGGGGGAAGTAAACATTTCGCTCGAGATGAAAACAGCGGTTCCAAACTTCGTCAGCATCGGATCCGCTAAGGTAATGGTAAACTACCCTGGCGTTAAGAAGCAATGCTTCCGATGCGGATCCTTCGACCATCTAGGAGCGAACGGCCCAAAACTGACATGCAAAAACTGCCTAACGACAAGTCATTCACTGGATGTGGCTCATGGCTTGCCTCAAATGCGGGTCCAAAGACCACAAAGTTAACACCTGCCCATCAAGAACGCATGCAGAAAGGATGGGAGGTGCCATTATACCAGTCACAGTCTCCTCAGTAGAGAAGCCTACAGCTACTACAGAACAAGAGTCGGAAAACACGGATTTTCCAACTATAAACAAGGCATACGGCAAAATAACGGCTATAGAAGAAAAGGCAGCCGCCACAGAAACCATAGCCTGCACACCCAAGAAAGAGAAGAAGCGAGAAACAGCCAATAAACAAGCTGGGTCACATGATGAAATCACTGCAGAAGGAAAAGTAAATAAAACAGAAAACATGGAGGCAAGCAGCGCCCCCTTCAAAAGACCTCTGAGTCCAGAGGAAAAAGAGATGAAAAAAATAAAACCAGCAGAAACAGAAGAATTGGAGACTCCTCATGCAAAAGCAGGGGAGACTCTAAAGCATCTAGTTAAAGGTATCACTGGTGTGGTAGGAAAATTTCAAGACGCAATAGTGAGAATAGGGGAACGTGAGCTCCTCCTCACCGGAAAATATGGTCCAAATGTAGTTAGTGCAAAATGGGGTGACATATTTGTTGAAGACATCAGCCAAATCACCCCTGAGCAAGTACAGCTAGCCATGGACATAGACGATATATATATATATATATATATATATATATATATATATATATATATATATATATATATATATATTTGATTTTGTGTGTATATATATATATATATATACACACAAAATCAAAGCATTTCTCGTATAAGATCTTATAGAGAAAACTGAAAAAAAATTTATAATGGTGTCTTTACATTTCTTTTAATCCTTATCCTTATAAGGACTGGCTTAAAGGGGCGAAGCAATAATGCTTTTTATCTTCCCCGTTATCTGTAGAGGACAGTTTAGGTATAAGGTGTTATTGAGCTATTAAAGCTCTGATCATGGCAGGAGGGTAACAGCAATAGCCGAGCCTCAGTTGGAACTTCATTGGTTACAGCATTTTTGTTCAGTTTTCTCTATAAGATCTTATACGAGAAATGCTTTGATTTTGTGTATGTATATGTATATATATATATATATATATATATATATATATATATATATATATATATATATTAGTTTTTAAATATATATATATATATATATATATATATACATTAGTTTTTAAATTAGGAATGTTTTATATATATATATATATATATATATATATTAGTTTTTAAATTAGGAATTTTTTTTTAAATTAAAAGAAATGTAAAGACACCATTATAAATTTTTGTTCAGTTTTCTCTATAAGATCTTATACGAGAAATGCTTTGATTTTGTGTATATATATATATATATACTCGGTCTTACTTCTGCTCAGTCTCATACTTCTCTTTTCCAGTACTTTCCAGTTTAGCTGCCACTTCTTCTCTTAATTCTGCACACAGCACGATAATACCATATTATAACTGGAAATGTAGTTTATAATATATTTATTTATCCTGTGATATTAGAAATTAAAAGTATCAGTCCTCCTCTTTGGGTCGAAGTTAACGTATCTAAGTAGCGAATCCTTAGGGGGAAAAATTTATTGAATTTCAGATAATAGTAATATCAAGGTGTAGGAAGTTAGTTTTTTCCAGTAATTGATCTTCGGAAGAATATTATCTTGAAATGAGGAAGAAAAAAGTGTACCTGAAATTCAATAAATTATAGTAACACAATCCAAAAATGAACTCAGAAAAAATGGACCCAGCGTGACATGCAGAATGGAATACCATTCATTTATAATATAATAATTTTTAAAATATTGGAAAAATTTTAAAAATTTCAAAATATTTTTAGAAATATAAAAACAGCATTAAAATTCACTTATAGTTTAAATATAAGAAATGATATTTGGCGAAAAGGTGAGGGAGGATAAGAGGGACAGGAAGAACCAGGGTAACCGATGTCAATGCTGCAGTCAATGAAGCTTTAACTGAAGCTCGGCTGTTGCTGCAGTGGCCCTGCTCAGTAGTGGGTGAGCCTGCCACTGGACAGGGCCAAACCCTGAGAGTTCCTCTCAGTAACAGTGAACCAATCTCCAAAAACTAGTGCGATCTGGAGGATCGCAGGTTTTTGGAGATTGGCCGCACTTAAACAGTAATGCTGTAGCCAATGAAGTTTTAACTGAGACTCGGCTATTGCCGTTACCCCGCCATGACCAGAGCTTATAGCTCAATAATATCCCATCAATACATTTTCTTCTACAGATAACGGGGAATATGAAAAGCATTCTTGCTTCGCCCATCTAGCCAAAAAAAAAAAAAAAAGTTTAAATGTTTGCATTTTGAGAACGTTTCTTGCCTATCACGTGATCTTTTAAAGAGAGGTCATCTCTATTTAAATGTTTGTATTTCAGAACGTTTTTTTTTCATCACGTGATTGTATGGAAATTCGACATCATATGTGCAATGTGTGTGTGTGCATCTGTTAAGGATTTTTTCCCCCTAAGGACTCGCTAGTTAGATACGTTAACTTCGACCCAAAGAGGACTGATACTTTTCATTTCTAATATCATAGGGTAAACAAATATATTATAAGCTACATTTCCAGTCATAATAATACATCCAAAGCAAACATATGCAGATTGAGGGGCAGTCAGTCTCCACCGCATAGACATATAGTATATTTGTCTATGTGGTGGCGGATTACTCAATAGGCGCCCGCCTAGGGTGTCGAGCAGCCTCAAAATTTACATAGCAAAAAGATAACATGTCTCTAAAAATTTAGTGAACGTTTATTTTTATTATTTATTTATTTTCTAATATAAGTTGTCTAGTTGTAATACTGACTAGACAAATTAAACAAATAATTATAAATAAAGAAAAAACTTATTATTTAAGGATTTGATTGTCTTTTTGGTATAAAAAACACTTTTCTATAAAGGGCCTTATAACAAAATTGTATCTAGGGCCTCAAAGGGACATAATCCGCTACTGGTACACTCTTGAGTTTGCAAATGACAATCACCCTGGTCTGGATTAACAATCATACACTTACTTCAATCGAAATGGTTTTACAGTGTCACATGCAGTTATTCTATCAATTCCCCCACCTCTCAATACATGTATATTGGTGGTGAGGAAATTTCTTTATTTAGATTTAAAATATTTTACAATATTTGCATAACCTTAAACCAAATACTATTTATATATATATATATATATATATATATAAAAAAAACAATCGAATATTTCATCAGAAGAAAAATCAAAGTAGGATATGTTTATGTAGGATATATCCAACAACAACATTTTATGTTGCTGTTGGATATATATTTTCCAATATACACTGTGTGTACCGAAACTTTTTGCATAAATGCACAGAAGCACCTTTCAACCGTAAGTACAATTGTCTTACCGAGAGAAACAATAGCGTTGAGAAATATACGGTGGATTCGTAGATAACCTTACATCCGGAGCTATGACAAGGGCATGTTCGCTGATATTAATTGTGTCAGCTAAAGATTAGATAACACACAAAACTCCGAAGGTTTTTAGAACCCATCAAGTAATTATCTTGTTGGGCCTACCTGTAGTCACGATCCACTTTGTCTCCCCCCCCCTCTTCCCCTACATCGGAGAATTTATCCCGCGATAGGACGTTGTACTAGAACCCCCCCCCCCCCCTTATTCTTGTTTCTTCACACCTGTCCCTTAATGAGTTTGTTCACCACGAGCGAAGCAAGCTTCTGTCGTCTGTTTGCAATTAACGCCTAATTTCTCTCCCATTTTCAACAGTAATTAGGGGGGCGTCACCCACCTTGGGTTCCACTGATGAAGACTGATATTACATAAAGCGAACATGATGCATACAAAGAAAGGCTTGTAGTTGTGGTATCCCTCATTAGCAGAACACTAGAGGGCTAATAATATTTCTTTGTTCCTTCGCATCATTTTTTTTATGTAGGTAGACATTCAAACAATTCCCTAGTCTTTTTGATGTCCATTGTATTTTCAGCTTGAAAGGTTATCTGATGAGTTCCAAGTAAAGATTCCACATTTCTTCATAGACTACTGAATTTTATATCCAGATGTAGTGTGACTCATGTGGATTCAACTGGTGAAATTTACAGAATTAAAGTTTTGCTACCAGATGTCGCTGCACGTCAAATGCCAAAATGTTCTTGGAAATTAACATTTATATTCAAGATATAAATAAAATACAAAGTTGAGTTGGAATTCTTGATACCAGATGTCACTGCAAGTAAAAACAAAATATTCGTTTGCATATGCATCTTTACGAATGTATTATAAATAACACGATAATTGGTTTATAATTGATGAATTATAATGCTATAGAAAATACTGTTATGCTAACTGAGGTTAAGGAAGGCAATAAAGACTAACATGATTCATAAAATTTGGCGTCGCACCAGTTTTAGACACCCACGCCATTAGGGAGTCGTTTGCTTTTCAATTTCTGACTCACACTTAATTGGATTTTTTCTTTTCTTTTTCCCCAGCACCTACTGTTTTGGTAATACTATCTTTTGTTTAATGATTAAACTGGCTGCAACGTGCAACTCATATCAATACTGTAAGTAGCGCCATCTAGGAGCAATTTATTTGTAATTGGGTTATATTTTTCATTTAGTATTTACATCTTAAGTCTATAATTGGAATATGGGTTGGTAGATTTGTGTAAACCCATTTGGAATGTGGATTTAGTTTATTTAAATTCACATAGCTTCCTTTATCGTACTTTTGGAATTCTAACGAGTTAGTCAAGAACAACAAAAACTTCAAAACTCGACCATTATCACCATCACCACATCATATCCACCCCCAAGGTATCACTCCCTCGTTCGAAGCAGAGAATGGGGTGGGGTTGGTGTTAGATAAGAGATAATAGTAACCCTGGACCTTAAACGAGAAGACCGCGCCCATCCCTGGTGTCTTCAATCTGTTAGCGACAAACAAGAGTAGCCCCCACGCCCCCCCCACTTCCTAGTAGATGCAGGTGGGGCTCCGAACAGGCGCTAGTACATACGCGTGTCTAACCCCCCTTCCCATACGGAAGATATTCCTCAGAAAAACATTCCCTGGGACATTTTATTGTTATTTTTTAAAAGTGTGACAAGAATCAGGCCTTTCTGCAACATAAAGGATTACAGGGGCAAGCGCCCTTGCAGATGTGATGCATACTGTGTTGCATAAGTAATGTTTTATAAGACTGCACCGATGCGATCAAAGGTGAGAGTAAGTAGACAAATGTGTTGATATTACGGACAGCGCTCCCTAGTGAGATTTCTGGTCGTCCTCACTTATCTGCTCTGTATTCAATGTACATTCTGAGAAACCACGAGCCGATGCCTGAAGCGCTTTGGTATCTTTATTTTTTTTTATTTTTTACAGATGGTGTAAGAATTTGATGAACAATGCT
Source organism: Typopeltis vanoorti (assembly GCF_054136105.1). NCBI lineage: Eukaryota > Metazoa > Arthropoda > Arachnida > Uropygi > Thelyphonidae > Typopeltis > Typopeltis vanoorti. The sequence goes on from NC_143550.1 coordinate 162,295,806, forward strand.
GACGGGGCAGACGTGTGAGTAAAGCGAGTTATACGACAAAGAATGTAAAAACACGGACACCGTGGTGGTGATGATGAAACTGGTCCGTGCACCTGTCTCCAGACTACGGGTGGGTAGAAAGGCTCGTTTACTATTCCTTCCGTGTACGGATGAATGCGCCGACATTGTCCTTTGTTTGAATGAATAAAATTACAGGGGCTGATGTCAGTATCAGTGATACACACGTCAAGAGAAGGTCGAATGTGCACATTCAGCTTCTTTAAGAGTTGGAAAAACGGACTGAACATTGATTGAGTTAGTTATTGGAAATTTTTAAGTTACTTTGAAGATTTGATTATACAATTTTCGTATGGGAAGGCAAATGTATTTAACTTGTGTGTGTGTGTGTGATATCATAATGTATCATATACAATAAAAAAAAGAGATAATATGAAAAAGATTCTTCATACAGTAAAAGAAACAGAAACAAAAGAAGCACAGTCAAGATGCCATTTAAACATCATATATCTTCCTAAAGTGTTTTTGAATCCTCAACGCAAATAGGTAAAGATGTAGACTAGTTTGACCTTTGTCCTCAAGTCATTCTCTGGTGACGATGCCAGGGGGAGAGTCATACATTCTTCTCTCCCTATTATTTTTCCCATTAGACAATCGTGTGTTGAAGTCGGGGTTGCAATGACAAATGACCAATAATAGCAGAGTAGTTCCATTATTTCACACTAGGGGGAGATAATTAATGACTACCTATCCAGTGCAGTTCCTTCATCATGTTACCGCTTATCGATTTTAGCCATCTCCTCTCTCTCTCTCTCTCTCCCTTTATGTAGCTAATCTGACCTCTATACTGTCACCATGGAGAAATAGGATGAGTTTGAAGCTCTCTAGTGCGCAGTCTCCAAAGCGAGTGTTTCAAGTATTCAAATAAATTATTATCTTTGTGAGTCGAACGAGCTTACATCTCGGTAGCATTTTCTTCTTTCAGTCAGCGAAATTAAAATAAAGAAATGAACAAGAAAACTTTTCTGGAGAATAAAAAAAAAAAAAAACTAGGCTAACACATACAATAAATTACACTAAGAATTATATCGATTAAAGAAAGTAATGAATTATTATGTAAGTCAGTATGATGAAATTACTTAAGGGGAAATGACTAACTATCTTTGGAAGACGATTTTGTGGTCGCATTGATTTCCCCCAAGTGTCACTTCCTTAAGGTAAAAAGTCTGAAGAATTTGTTTAAAAAATAGCTCGCGCAATGTTCAGAATAATATCTTAACAAGTCTTTTATTTCTGAGACTCTAATCCTTAAATTAGTTTTAAAAACGTCATCCTTGTCACTAATTTCGTTGATTTATTTGCATTTTTATCATCCTTTTCACGTTTGTAATGTCTATTTTTAAAAATAATGTCCGGACCTATCCGTGTCTGTTGATAACCTTCCATCTTTTACCTGTTCATCGTCATAGCAACAGAAAAGGGATGTCATAAATCGACCTGTCACAAAACAAATATCCACGCTTGAGTCAACTTTAATCTTCAGTAAAGCCATCTTTCAATAGCACACCTCAACAGAGACAAATCGTTGACATTTTCACCCTCCGGGTATCGCATACTTCCTTCAAAAGTGAAGGCCCCCCTCTTATCTTGAGGGGAAGAAGGTATTACCTGAAGTGACAGAGAAACTAGAGAGAGAGGGAGAGAGTGAAGGGAGATGAAATAAAGGTTAGGCAGCTAGCATGATTTCCACCTTTATTGTCCATAAACCAGATTCGGTTTAGACAAATAATACATTATTTACTAATCCTATCTCTATAACTTGTATATTAACACATAATGCATAAATGTGCAAAATCACGTGATCAATAGATGCCATTTTATATCTTTTCCATAAGTAGATGTCTTGCTAATACGAAATCTCGTGTTAAACATTTAAAATTGTCATATATATTAAAATAGTAACTAAATATATGGAAGTTGTCATTGGTTTATAAGTGGTTTTAAAGATTGAAACATCTTTGAGGCGGGACTTATCCTAGAAGAATTATGATTGATGTTTTCGCCACATTCTGTATAAAGAAAAATTACCCAGGTAGATGATGGACAGGGTTAAAGTTTAGGCGATACTTCAAGGGATGACAAAGAACGCAAAGGATAGCTTAAAGATGTTTCACCAAACGAGAACATATATCGTTCTCGCTATAAAGCATTCATCTACCAGCTTTTACAGTCACTTGAGTTCCGAAAGATAGTGAAAAATGTAAAGTCAGTCTAATATTACACAGGATTACGAAATGCTCAGTATCAAAGAAGATTAAGAACTTAAGATAATACAGGGGAGAATTTCCACTCTGTGGCCAGAAAGGATAAGAACGAAAAGTAGTTAATGAAAATTCAGTATTTTATTAGCAGGGAATCAGATTTTTCTCGTGGTCTTGTTGGAGGACGTTGTGAGTCTATTGACGGTTGATTTTTGGAAATTGTGGCCAAAACCACTAAGACTATGAGATCGATGCCTATGGGCTATTAATCCCCAGTTCCGCTTCACTGTAGGGCCTAAATCATTTTCATGTAAAAAGTCCTAATAAAGGTTTTCGCGTCCGATACGGGATTCGAACCACATTCCAACCAAAAAACATCATTGTTACCTGCTCACCTACCTACGAGAACAATGACAGTGGATTACTTTCAGAAAGAAGTGCGACAAGCTTTGTATATGGGACAGGCGCTTCCCACGGTAAGTTCTGAACTTTAGTTCAGAACTTCCCACGAAGGTTCAGAACTTCCAACTTAAAACATTAATAATGATAATAGTAAGAATTTTTAAGATGCTAACTGGCAGACTATTCGAAGATTTTTTGGTAGAAGCTGAATTGCTTTGTATCACCTGCCAAACTGTTGTGAATGATATCTTGTTTTAACTGTGTAAAATTATGCAAATAATAATAATAAAAAAAAAAAACTTGGAGCTGAAATTATTTAGACCATCATATCTAATACTAAAACAACTAGGTTCACAAACTATGCAAATAGTAGCAATCCAATGTAAAATAAACAATATAACGTATTCTAGCTCTACAGTAAAGCATTATTTTGCAAATACTATACTCTGGTCTTTAAGAAATAAAATTTTCATTAAAAAAAAATTCACTCCGTGTGTAATCTGGTATACGTTAGAGCCTCACGTCCTAGGCTAATCGCTTTCATTCCTAAAGGGTCAGACATATCCTGCGTTGTAAGGCACACGAGTTATATTAACATTTTTCATTTAGAAAAATGGGTTCAGCGTGTCAGTAGTATCTTCTACAAATCCTTGGAGGACAATAATGGATGAGAAAATAGAGTGTTAGAAGAGCTAAGAGGGTTTACCGCTCTGAAAAGTGATGAAAGATTATTCAGACAAGTAAGTCTTTTTTTTTTTTTTTTAGTTGGAGAAAGAATAGCACACTTAGACTCAAGCGATATCACGAAATCCCGATTAAAAAAAAAATAATAATATATTTGCTAACACCTACTCCGCTAGTATAAAACAAGAAAGATGACAGAACGCATGTTAATAATATTCACTTATGTTAAAAAAACATAATGAACCTCCCAAGCGTCATATCGATCATCTAACTAGTGAAATATTTGTCTATACATATTTCATATGCCAACAACCACAGAACAGGAATATCAGAAAAAAATGAAATGGTGTGATGATCAAATTATGAGTTTTTTATACATCGGAAAAATGTAAGAAAGTTGGAGCACTCATTCGAGGGCCTTTCCCCAGAATGTAGGTAGACTACAGATTTGGATTGTTTTGTGCGCTGTAGTAAATGACTACAAGAGGGCAGCACACGTGCTAACACAATTGTTGCCTATAAGTCTATGTTTTTAACTGTGTTGGGTTCTTCATCCCCAAGGAGAACTGAAAATTATAGCCGCTTACACCTAGATGAATAAGAGATAAGTTTAAGATAATGAGAAACTTTTAATTTGCTATTTTAAGCATAATTTTACTGCTAATTACCATTTTAATTATTCTCATGAACATCAGCACTGAAGTCCATGTTGATAATATGATCACATAATAATAATAATAATAATAATAATAATAATAATAATAATTTTTTTTAATTAATTAATTTATTATGTCTTTATTATGTCTTGCATACATATAATAATTACATTATAAAATTATAGAAATTAAGAAAAATATAAAAATTACATTTTTTTTTCAGATAAATTATATACATTATATGAACACAATTACATAACAAATACTTTCTCGTACATAAGAGTTTTTTTTAAAATAATAATAACAATAACTGTTTATAACGTATATTATTATAATATTCGTAATGATAATTATTACAGATGTTTTTAATTATTAATTAAAATTTTTTTTTAAAAAAATTTTAACATTTTATTATTTCTCATTTGTAATAATAACAATTAATAATAGTAATAATTACAATTATTATTTCTCATTAATTTTTATTTATATATATTTTTTATTTTTTATTTTTAAAGTTTGAGAAAGAGTGACTATTCATACAAATTTCTGCATCTGCTTATAAGGATTACTTGTAGATGAGTGAGGCAAGTTAATCCCACCTACTTTGAAGCTTGGATCAGCTTTTATGAAGAGAGTGGGATTTAGCCTTCACTATTTGTGTTGTTGCTAATGTTTATGTATGGGATGTAGGCATTGGATGCTAGTGATTTATAATGTGTATATTAGTGTTAATGGTTTCTTAACCTTGTTGGTATATTTTCCAGAGTTCGTTTTTTAATGTTCTTTAGTTATCTACGTATTTTAACTTTCTTGGTAGGTTGTTGAGTTCGTGGGTATCTGATGTGATCTCACAAAAGAACCGTATGAGTTGTTGAAGGGTGTGGGGATGTAGAGGGTTGTTGTTGGTCGTGTTATACGATATGTATCTCTGTTGTTTCGGTAGGTGATGTTGAAGTATTTCCTTGTTAATGTCATGTAGTGTTTCAGGTTTTTAATGCTCAGAATTTTGTGTATCTCCATGTGCTTGTCGGATATTGGTTGTTACGTGTAAGGTGTCCAGATCACTGTTGACACGATTTTCCTGTGTAGTGTTTCTAATTTTGTTAGGTGGCTGCTTGACGTATTTGCATAGACTGTTATTCCGTGTCTGAGTAGGGATTCGCAGATACCGTGATATAGGAGTTTTTTTATGTTGGGTGGAATAATATCTTTAACTTGGAAGAGTTTTGCTGCGATGATCCGGAGTTTAGTGTGTAGGTATTCTATATGTTTTGTCCATTTAAGGTGGGAATGTATATAGAGACCGAGGTATTTTGCGTGTGTTACAGGTTTGATTTCGGAACATTGGCAGGTATTTTTGCTGTTGATGCAGCAGTATGTGTGACAATGTATCGATAGTGATGTAGGGCGTATGATTCTTGGGTTGTGTATTATCAACATCTGTGTTTTGGTGCGGTTGATTAGAATTGCGTTTTGGTAGAAGTATGTTGTTATTTCGTTTAGGTCTTGTTGTGCTTTGCAGAGAGCTGTGTTAATGTCTGTGTGGATTGCTAGTAGTGCAGTGTCATCTTCGTATTTATTGAAATATTTGACTTCTTATGGATACGTTATGAATATCGTTAATGTATATGTTGAATAGAGTGGGTGTTAATATGGCACCTTGAGGTACACCGTGTTTTACTTGTATACTCCGACTGTGACGTGTACCTATTTTTGTTACTTGTGTTCTGTTTGAGAGGTAGTTCTTGAACCATGTATGCAGTGTTGCTCTTATACCTATTGAGTATAGTTCGGTGAGTAGTATGTCATGTTCAAGTGTGTCAAATGCTTTGGTTAGGTCCAGCAGTATGAGGACGGCGCACTTGTTTTTGTCGAGAGCTTTGTTTATGGTGTCGGCGATGTCTTCTAATAAAGTAATCGTGCTTTTTGTTTTCTGATATCCGTATTGGTTTTGTAAGATGATGTTGTACTTCTGTAAATAGTTCTGTAGTCTGGTGTGTGTCATTTTTTCTAGAATTTTTGAGATGACTGGTAGTGTAGCTATTGGTCTGTAGTTCTCAGTATCGTTTCTTTTGCCGTGTTTGTATATTGGCGTAATTACTGCAGTTTTTAGTTGTGGAATAATGCCTGTGTCGAATATTATGTTCACGAGTTTCAAAAGTATTGGATTTATTTGTTCAAAATGTGTTATAAGGTCTGTGAGTCTTATTTTGTCTATTCCTGGAGTGGTCTTTGGTTTTAGTTGTAGGATTGCTTCTTTCAGTTCCTGTTTTGTTATGGGTGGAAAATATATCGTTTGTTGTTGACTTTGTGTCGGTAGTTTTTTGTTGATCGTTAGTAGTTTGTCTTTTTTGAGTTGTGTGATGTTGTTTGTGAAAGCATGGTTGAATGAGTCTGCAAGTTCCTCTTGGTTTGTGTCCTGACCGAAGCTTTTTGCAATAAAATCTTGTGCTGAAGTTTTCTTTTTTCGGGTTATTAATTCGTTGAGTGTTGCCCATGTTTGCTTAATGTTGTTGTTATATTCCATGAATTTTTGGAAGTAGTATCGTCTTTTTGCCCTAAGAATTTTTGTTGTTAGTTTATTTCTTGTGTTTTTGTATAAGGTTTGTAAATGTGTGTTACTGGGTGACTTTTTAAGTTTTTTCCATAGATTTTCTTTTTCAATAATAGTATTTATTATGTCGTCATTTATCCATGGGTTACTGTCTGTTTGTCGCCTCGTTGGTGTAGGTTTTGTTGCTTTTTTGTATATTTCTGTGAACATTAGTTGAAAATTCTCGTATAATGTTACTGGATCGTTCATTTATTTAAGTAGGGAATTCCAGTCTGTATTTTTTACTTGGTTATCGACAATGCTCTTTAGTATGATCGAGTTTTGTCGACTTTTGTGGTGGTGGGAGGGAGGGTAGGAAACGTAATAAAACGAAGTTGAGACAAAGTAGTGATCGGCAATTTTTACGTTAATTACTGATGATGTATATGTATAGATGGGAGCCCGTATGTTGATATGATCAATGCATGATTGTGTTAGTGAGTAATTGAGTATTGCTTCTCTTGTTGGTGTGTTAATGGTAGGGTTTATGTTGTACTGTATATATATAATAATATAATATATATATTATATGTACTGTTTATATATAATAATATATATATATATATAATAATAATAATAATAATAATAATAATAATAATAATAATAATAATAATAATAATAACAACAACAACATGGTTATCACGTTATAACCTTAATATTAATATAATTTATTATATTAATATTAAGGTTAAAAAATGTAAAAAAACATAAAAAAAAGTTGCGATAGTAGAGGAGAATCAAGATAAATTAAATAAACAATTTGGTGAGCCACATTTAATTTTCAAATACGTTAGATTCATTCGTGAGCTAGTCAAGATCTAAGCAAATGGTTTAATATACAGAGAGAAAGAGAGAGAGAGAGAGAGAGAGAGAGAGAGAGAGAGAGAGAGCAAAAGCCTCCAGAGAGCAATCTGTTCTAGGTCAAAACGATGTAATCACATTTACGACGCCATTAAACTGAGAATTAGACAGAAAACAACAGTTTTACGGCTATTGGTAAATAATAAACTGTTCCCATTTATTAATAACAAGGCAGCTTTGTAAATAATTCAATAAACTATAAAAAGACGGATATTTCTTCATTAAAAGCATATCAACTGCGCGTGTGTTATTGTACTAAAATATGCACAAATTATTTCGTTTTTAGTGGAGCACGTGTCCTAGCAACCGGTTACCTTAACAACTATCACGTGTTTTTTTTTTTTTTTTATATTACAATTGTTGTCAATTTCATTGCAGGCAGCGTTGGTGTCAATGACAATCACGTCACTAGAGCGTGGTACGCTACACATGGCAAATGGTTTATCGTAGCCATAACAGATAAATTGCCTCTTCAGTGCAACTAAAAAAGTCGTCGCTCTTGTGACCTAGAGGTGTCGGAATGTATGAGAAGGCCACCCTAGACGCCACAGTTATTTTCTCTCACTGTGTAGGTTATAATCAAAGCTTGCTATGCGACAAAAGGGAATTCTAACTATTAGATGGAATGGAAATTTGAACGGAAATTTCCGCATTCTCCTTTCCGGTTCAGTACTGCCCTCATTTGTCACAAATATGAACTAAGAGTATAAAAGTGTTGGAGGAAAGCCTTTAGCCTTGCAGATTTTGGAATATCAAGTAGAATTACAGAACTTTCAAATACTTTCCAGGGCTTCGAAAGGACACTAATTTAAAATGAATTTCGTCATACGTATGTCCCAGTCGAAGCATTATTATTATTATTATTATTATTATTATTATTATTATTATTATTATTATATAAATAGTATACATAAATAAATAAATATAAATAAAAATAAAAATTAAATATAAATATAAATAAATACATAATAAATATAAATAAATACATAATAAATATAAATAAATACATAATAAATATCCTAATATTATAAAATATATTATAATAATTAATTATTACAATATTATTATATTATAAAATTATTATTATTATTATTATTATTATTATTATTATTATTATTATTATTATTTCATTATTATATAAATGTTATATATAAATAAATATAAATACAAATTAAATAGAAATAAATATATAATAAATATAATATTATGAAATATATTATAATAATTAATTATAATAATTTTATTATATTATAAAATTATTATTTTTTTATTAGTTTATACATTGTACTACCAAAAGTCATGGGATATCCCATAGGATTTCATAATAATGGGTGCTGAATGCACATTTTGTGGTCTATAATTGGCGATCAGTGGTTTAGTAAGAAGCTATTTTGATCGTATAAGAAGCTATACGATGAGTTGTTTTGGAATTATGGTCGAAACAACTACAGCTCTTAATCCATTTTTTTTTTTTTTTTTGGTCTGTTTGCGTGTGTTCTTCTGATGGGTTGGCCTGTTTTGCGGGATGAAAAAACAAGTATTTTGGGATGGGAGAAACTGAACGAGGGAATACTATCATCTTTGTATGAGGCTACTAAGCAAATAAAGCGAATAACTCGTCAAAAGATTTTTTTTTGTTCTAAATGGAATTATTTGTACCCAGTTTTTTTCCGGTTGACCAACTATTTGTTGAATAAGAATTGACAATGCTTCAGAAGGGTGAGGAACGGTAGTCGGATGATGGAGGTCAATTCCAATTCCAGTTCCGACTTGCTGAAGAAATGAATGTCAGTGGTTGATAATCATGTCCTTTGGTTGCCATCCAAAAAAATCCCGGGTAGGGTGGGAACAACTCATAGCCATAACTGTTTTCGCCTTAATTCAGAACAATGCAGCATAGCCTGAAATACGACCAGGTAGGCCTAAAATACTGACTGACACCAGCCAATACTCCTGAATCAGATCCACTGATCTTACTACATGGGATCATCTACTGAAGCCCCAGGAGAGTTGCTCATATTTCTACTCTGTGTCATGACTGTAATCCGCGTGTGTTCACGGGGCCGGTTTGCATGTTCTGAGGGACGACAAACCTGAGTTTCGGGTGAAAAAAAAAAAAAAAACCTACCTCCGTATGAGACCGGCTAACTCACCTTTGGTTAAAAGACACCAGATAAAGTTCCTTACGTCACCGACGGGATCGAACTCAGGTCTTTCCGACTAAAAGGCTTCGTCTATACTGACTGAGCTACGGAGGCTCCGTATCCCGGTCACGAAGTAATAATTAAACTCACGAAGGTTGAAGATAATAACGTAGGAACATCACAGTATAGCTTTGGCCTAAATCCATATAGAATGAAGAAGAAAACGCCATTAAGACAACACCAGATGATCTTCATCTTACTTAAAAAGGAAGAGAAAAGCAACATTCCAAATAACTTCCTACCAGAAATTAGTAGAGAGTCTCCTAGATGCTCTGAAGTAGTCATATAAATAAAATTCACATTACAAATATTCCCTTGAATGTATTATGTCCCCTAATTATAATTCCCTTATCTAGACCTTTCTCACTTTTAGTCACAAGGTGTGTGTCTGTGTTACTTGTAGTCACCAGCTTATCTACAACTTTCTGACTTCATACTTCTTAGTTAACCGCAAGCTTCTCAGGTTGTAAGTGTTGTACTTTTGGAATTTTTATCAGTAACACTTCATCGCGAATCCCTTCTATGGCCAGTCGCGTGTAGATGATAGGAGGGGAAAAAGAGTGTGAATCAATACCAGAAGCGAACTGGTTATTGACACCGTCCTGAAAAAAAAAGAAAAAAAAAGTCGATCAACTCGAAGTCTAACGACCCCCTTAAAAAAAGTTTCATTTGCTTTTCTTCCTACGCGTATCATTCACCTTTTTTTTTTTCTTCCTTTCGATTTCGCTTTTCTAAACTAGCACACTATATTTAGTCAGGAGGCCCGACCCTAGATAGCCCACTAATTACGCATCTTGTGTGTAGCCTTCTTTATCTTGTACAGACAAGCTAACGGCCTAGTCGTACGTTAGAGCCGAAGGAACGCAGTTCATGCCATTAGAACAACCCACGCGGTTCATCGCCAGCGATACCCTAACAAGGTCAATCTGTGACAACAGTTGACACTGAAGATCGCCTTTTTTTTTTTTTTTTTTTAACCTCTCGTGTTTCTTGCCTAGCACGTGGCTTCTAAGAGTAGGTTTAGCTGCTTACAAAAGAAGCCTGCATGCAAGGTGTGTGTGACTATTGAAAGAAGCGATGAAAACAAATAAGAATCCGTAATGGAAGAAATATAAAAGAATTTTATCATCTTTTGTAAGGATTGAAATAACTTTATTTGTTTAAAAATGAAAGAATTGCTTTATTCTTAAAAATATATTTCCATTTATTAAAATAAATGGAGGATAACTTCTCATTTTTATCGCCAAATCATCCCAGGTGGTAAAGAAATGGAAATAACTAACGTTTCCCAAAAAATCTGGAGAAATTTTTGAAATAACTACAATTTTTTAGCCTCAAATTATCCTTTATAAATATATCCTTTATAAATATATCCTTTAATAAATTATCCTTTATAAAAAACAGAAAAATTATCCAGATAATTTTTCTATTTTTAAACTGGCTATAGATGATTTTTTGAGATTCTGAGCTATTACTGTGATAACTGCTCGTTTGCGAAAATAAAAGACAACAAAAACAAACTGTTTATTTTTATCCCTGCACGATTCAAAAACAAAACAATCCTTCACTGAGTGCATTTTACTGAATGACAGCCGACAGCTCCGTATTATCCAATAAGGAAACTCAGCATATGATGATACTATCGTATGTCATCATTAGTTTTATGGGTGGTACTTCAACTCATTCTTCCGTTAGGACGGGTAGAGTCCCTTGATTAGGGGTCCGGCGAATTAATGCAGCCAACACGCCACTCCTCTCTGCGTCCCCTAAAGGTGTGTATTTTATGGCTGGAGATCTGCGTGTTCATGGGGCCGGTTTACCTATTTTGAAAAACGAAAAACCTTCCAGGAAGAAAAAAATCTTCCATGTCTATATGAGACCGGCTAACTCACCTTTGATTGAAAAGCCCTGATAAAGGATCTTCGCAATCATAAACGGGATTCGAACTGTTTTTCCAACCCAAAGGGCTCCATCGAAACCAACTGAGCTACAGAGGAGCTGTGAGTGGTAATAAAATATTAAACAATACAGAAACGCACCTCTAAAGATATTAACTGTAAGTTTGTATAATGACAAATAAATGACTAAAAAAAATCTTTTTCTTTGTGCAGTGAGTGATAAAGGTATGAACTTAACTCAGCGTGCCAAGAATCTGTCCATTTTATTAAGTAAAAAAAAAGAAAAAGTTAGTGCACAACAGATCCGAATTTAAATCGTAAAGACTTTTTTTAGAAACATTACAAGCACTAAAATAAAAAATAAACATTAAAAAAAACTGCAATTAAGTAGATGATCTTATCCTGAAATCTGCACCTAACTTTAAAAAATCATCAGCTTAATCATTTGGTAAATATGTATGAAACTGTATCACCATAGCAACAACTGCGCATGACTCTTGAATTCGATGAGATATGGAGTTATCCATTAGTCATTTCATTATGCACTGTTGAGAATCTACTGATTTTTGTTATTGAAAATAACAAAAATCAGTATATTCTCCCTACCCGTTGTCGTACTTGCGTCTTAAAAATGTACAAAAAGGTTTTAAGTCGATAGTTTAAGATTAAATCCAACATAAATAATCATTACAATGAGTGAGTTTTCGAGTTCTTTTTCTACATAAATTCAGAAAACCAAAATCACATTAACGATAAATATCCTACCTGTTGTTTTGAAGTCTTGAATTTTCCACTTTAAGCAAGTATTAAGGAACAATTTTATTAAATGTTGATATAAAAATAAATAAAATTAAAACATTTTTGAGATTTCATTAAATTAGCTTTTGAAATAATTCACACAATTGAATTATTGAGAAATCTTTTAGAACACCAAATTAAATACTAAATAGTAAACACCTAAATAGCGACTGTGAACAAAAACTGTCAATGTACTCTATGGACCAGTGTACTTTAGCCTTTAGTAGCTCTCGGAGGTCAACTTGCAACTCGAGGAAGCAGTCATTCAACATTTTCACAAACTTAAACGTCGTGAATCCATTATGGAGACTACTAAAGCAAATAATCCCTCACTGGCTGCACCACAAAGTAATAGATGAGAACTTCGCCTTTCTCTATCAGGTGTACCACTTCTATCGGTAGCTATCCGCCTCCGAGTTAACTTCTCCCCAGGCTCCACCTTTTACTTGTGTATCGGCCACTGTTAAGTTCTCCGCCCACCCCTCTTTTAGGAGTTTACAAGTGAAAGAAGTAGTTTACCGACCTACTTTCAACTTTCTGAAATGGGGAAGGTTTTTGCTTACCGGTTTTAGCCAATCACATCAGGAGAGATTTTCTACCTACACAGTTGCCATTAGGTGATTCATTTGCTTGGAGTACTTCTAGTGAGGGGGTTTGTTAATGGGTGCCTACTTTTTTGTAGCTAATCGCGCGTTGTTACGTATAGTACTAAAAATACAATACTTCCGTATATCGATTGATAACAATAGAACCAAACGCCATCTTGTGGTAGGAAAGAAAAATTCTACAATTGAATTACACAATTCTTATAAATGTATAAATAATGTATTAAATGAGCTACAACAATGCATATGGGTTGAATATATTATATTATATTATATTATATTATATTATATTATATATAAAGAAAATATTTCGCTGAGAATCAAATCGTAATTGTCATGGTATGTACAAAGTTGAATGAGTGGTGTTCCCGGAAGCCCCCGAGAAAGACTCTTGGGGGCGGGGAGGGGCGAGTGGTGTAGGAGAAATCTAATAGGATATTGTTAAGCACCCTACCCGTTGTCGTACGTGCGTCTATTATAATAAGGGCTTGTCACTCACGCTTCTAGATACCGGATCTAGTAAGTGTAGTTATCACCAAGACCTATGAGTGGTTCTGAGGAGCATCTTTATGTCCGCCCTTCTCTATTCTCACGAGATCACAAAGGTCACCAAGTTCGTGTGCATTTGTGTATACATAAGTTCCACACAAACACTACTCGTGGAGAGATCAAAGAGAATGAACGCCAACAGCCAGAGCAGCGGAATATGATTTACGTCCTCCCCTTGCATATCTGAAGGGCTCATTATTCTCTTTAAAAGGCCCTATTGTAGCTTTCGCTCCAGAACAATTCGCAAAATTTAAGCATACACATCAATTATTTATTTACTGTTACCAGTCACTAACATAATTGTAGCTAATAAAGTCCATGTAACCCGGATGAGTTTGCTAATGCATAAGTTATAGCTCGAGTTTAAACACTAGACTCCTTTTTACTATTCTATCATAATTGAGTGGCAGTATTCCCAAAATATGTAATACTGGTTATTTGTTCATTGAAGATTATTCCCTTTATTATGAATTCTATACCTTATAAAAGCCTATAAAAGCGAAAATTTAAAGAAGTATCACAATGTAACATTGTGGTTTACGTTCGCCATATTATGATGTTATTATGTTCTTGCTTCTTCCCCCAATGCTATTAGGATATTAGAGGAATGCATTTCAGTTAAATTAATCGTTTGCATTAAAAATGGAGATTGGCTGGACACATTGCAAGATATAACAACACAAGATAGTCTAACTTATTGATAGAATGAAGACCTATGGATGGCAGTAGACAAAGGAGAAGACCCAAGAAACTATGACAAGATGTGTTAGGATTGCTGGAATGCAATATGCGAGAAAAACCTGAAAATAGAATGGAATGGAGAAAATTGGGGAACACCTTCATCCAGCAGTGGACTAATCCTGGTTGAAGAAGAAAAAGAATAAACGAAAGGCTTGAAAACAATGCGAGATATATTATTCCGGTGTGAGACTCATCCTGCTTATTTGGAGGGCCAGAAGAAACTTGAAAAAGTCTATGGTTACAGCTAGCTCTCAGTCCTGATGCACTACTAGATTAGAAGCTTTCGTTCTTGGGATTTATATTAACAAACAAAAAAGTGGTAGTGATTATTGTTCTGTTTTTTACCCCCCCCCAAAAAAATACCCCAGAATTTTTAATGTTAAATTTCATCAAAATCGGTCCATCGGTTGATGAGTTGTTTCATAGTAAGAGACAGACTGAAAACTTATAATTTTTTTTTTCATAATGTACATATATTGAAGAAAAGAAAAGAAAAGTTTCCATTTCCCTTCATATCAACCCAAAATTAAACAAATGATGCTTAACTTCTTCACATCATCAGATGTGAAGAAGTTCAAGTGTCGTATATTCAATTTGTTAAATATAATTAACTTACATTTTTAATCGAAATGCAAGCAATAATTTCTAAGGAATAATGTTTAATAAAGTTAATTATAAAATGAATTAATAATTTTGATATTTTTATTTTATGGTTTTACTTCAATACAAAGAGACAGCAAAAAAAAAAAAAAAGTTCGACTTATATACATATATAAAGCCGGTCCTTGGCGAATTATAACAAGAGATTAAAATAGTAAAATAAATCTTTATTATTATTATTATTATTATTATTATTATTATTATTATTATTATTATTATTATTATTATTACAAAAAGCAGTTTTGTAATCTTATTCTAGCATTTGTCGTGTCTATTGAACTTTTACGTTATACAACGTAAATTCAAAATAAATTAGCTTCTGTTTCCTTACCTGTTTTTTTTTTTTTTTTTTTTTTTTTTAACGGATTTCGTTTTCCAATCTAAGTCAAGTAAGAGCGAGATCAAGTGGAAGTGGCCATCAGAATAGAGGAAACTTTGAAAAGGCAGAGAGCAAAAAGATAATAAGTCGCTGTTTTCAGCTTTAATAGATTCGGTCAAAGGCCTTCTGTTTTTTTTTTTTTTTTTTTACTTCAACTCAATTGAAGGAAGAGGTGGGGGGGGAGTGAAAATAATAAGTCATTTTTAATACTTTTCATAGACGTTGATGGATAGCGACAGATCCAATCGCCCTCTTGTGGTATAAAATAATATATTTGCAGTTTTTTTTTTATTTTAATGAATGTCTTCGAACAAAAGTTAAAAATTGTCTTCTTTTCATCATTTATTTTTGCTTTTCCTTATGGATTTGATGAAAACACATCAGTTTCTTTGATTAACTACATCAACCTACAGCTAATGTGGCCTTCTTGATAGCATTCTTGTACAGTGACACTGTGCATTATCACAACAATTTTTTTTTTTTTTTGGTATATTTCCACATAATTTTCTGTTGTCTAATTTGGTCTAAAAATGGTTCGATTGCAAAACGGAAATGACCGACACATTTCAGTGGAGACCCTAACGAAGAAATTGCATTGAATGCCATACATCCAACATTTTCGATCATATGCTCCGATAAATGGTATTGTAATGCTAAAAACAACTTTGATATGATTCAACAATTATAGTAGAAATCCTAAATACGCAGGAAAATTCATCACTCCTGAGCGGAGCAATTACACGCGTACGGACGGACAAAAATAATAATCGAATACATACTACACCTTTCAGGTGGTGGTGCTTGGTCATAGTCAGGTACAAAGTTACCTAGGGTCGTTTCCAACTCTAGGTGACTTTGTAGGCATTGCTCACAAAATGTTCCCGGTGAGATTTTTAGTTCATCATTGCTTTCCCCCCAAAACCCCCCAATTTTATCTGCGCTCTGGACCGGCATATGTCTGGGACGTATTCATGACTGTAATCCATGTATGTTCACTGGACAGGTTTGCCTGTTTCGAGGAACGAAAAACCCGAGTTTCCCGGTGAAAAAACTCTCTACCTCCGTATGAGACCGGCTAACTCACCCTTGGTCGAAAAAGACCAGATAAAGGTTCCTCACGTCACTGACGGGAATCGAACCCAGGTCTTTCCGACCAAAGCACTTCGTCTATACTGACTGACCTACGGAGGCTCGCCTTTTGAGATACATGCCTAAAATTGTTTCTTTCGTTCTTCTTTCTTTTTCTTTTATGGCCTTGTATAAAACTATGAACTGGTATGACCCGAGAGTTCCTTATGAAGATCTTAGTGTGGCCACCGGGGCAAAAAGATCGTTCATCAGCGATCTAACTACTCAAAGCATGTTGAGTATCTCTGGCATTGCACCTTGAACTTTGTTGAATTGGGGTTACATCGTCGCGAAGTGTTTTCATTGTATATTCTCGTCATTAAAGAAACTAACAAAGGAGAAAATAAGTTGAATATCTAAGAATAAATAGGAAGAAGGAAGAAGCCTTAAGGTTAAGTACAAAAGGGGAAGGGGAACGATGGAAACGAAGAGTTGTAGAAGCCGTTTATGTTCATGGTATCTACAATTGTAATCTCCAAGCGAACGCCTCCAACATGTTCGTGGCTCTGTTGTCAAGACAACACATTTATGATTCAAAACCCTTTTTGAGTACCGTCCGCCCTCTTAATGTAGCAGATCTAGCAGTAAAAACAAAAGGAAGAGATAAATGAAGGGGCACACACAGACGCTCTGTCATCTTATCAACAGGGACATCACAACATGCGGGGGTGAAAGCACAGAGTGGGACGGCACCCTTGAATCATGGCATTGACCTCCTCTTAATGTTAGGCGTCAACGCATTTCGTCCTTTCTCTTGTGAAGGTTTGTGTGTGTATGTGTGCGTGCTTATCACACTTAATACGCTAGCTCCTATTGGTGGCGGTTCTGCAATTATATTCAGGATAAGTTGATTTAGTGTTTGTGTAAGTTCTTTCTAACTTTTGCTCAAACAGCATACCTATTGGGGAGGTGTGTGTGTGTGGGGGGGGATATTTCTGTACTTTTCAATTTTCTGACTTTGTTTGCCTTTATCCCCCATAAGAAGTAACAGTATTTTTTTTTTCTTTCAAAGAGTACGAGTTGTGACTTTTTAAAAAAATATGGAAATAATTCTCAAAAATTATATATATAAAAAAGTATTTATTTCGACAGCAAATTAAACATAAAGTCGTTTAGGGATTTGTACTGTAAATAGTTTTAAAAAAAATGAACGGTTACATTTCATATAGCTTTGAATTTTCTCATTTTATCAGAACATCAGAACACATTTTACATGCATTCCAAACTTAGTCCTTATAAGGACTGGCTTAAAGGGGCGAAGCAAGAATGCTTTTCATCTTCCCCATTATCTGTAGAGGACAGTGTAAGGATAAGGTGTTATTGAGCTATTAAAGCTCTGATCATGGCAGGAGGGTAACAACATTAGCCGAGCCTCAGTTAGAACTTCATTGGCTGTAGCATTGCCATCCATTACCCTCCAAGGGTATTAATCCGTACCATCCTGCATTCCAAACTCTTTTGGAAGTGGAATTATTATGCAAACGAAAAAATAAATCTAATTGGTGTACCTGCGTAATTTGTAAAAACTTAAATTTATTTTGACTAATAACAAAATTAATGATGATTAATAACTTATTATTATTATTATTATTATTATTATTATTATTATTATTATTATTATTATTATTATTATTGTGTGTGTGTGTGTGCGCGCGCGCGCGAATTTCTCAATCATAGATTTCGTAGCTTCCCAACACAGCAAAAAAAAAAAAAAAACAATAAATAATAACCAACTGGTGTCATCCTCAGATAAGCTTACATATAAGCTTCGAGGATGAAAGCTGAGAAATTAGTTCTCATCCAAGATGTATCATATGTAACCAAATGCATGTAATGTACGTATCACATCTAAACCAATGTATGTAATGTATCTATTATATGTAAACCAATGTACGTAATGTAAATATCACATGTAAACAAATGTAAGTAATGTATCATATGTATTCAAATGTATGTAATGTATGTAATAACTGCAACAAATGTATGCAATGTAATAAGATAAAAAATGCAAATCAAGAGTTTACACTGTATGTTTGTGAGAATTAGGAAATATAATATTTAGATTGCATATGTGTAAATACTGTTGTATAATCACACCTTTTCAAACTTGGGGAAAAAAAAGTAAACTACAATATGTAATATTATACAAGTTATGTAACTCTGAACAATATAATTGTTAATTATTACTATGATTGTTATTAAAAAAACTGTTATCATCATTATATTTAAATCTCATTATATGTAGCACAAAGTGCTGAACCTTGTAAAATAATATACTGAATAGATGATCATTGTACATATGTAAATATTTGAAAGAACAATTTAAAAAAATTATTATTAATTCCTTTCAAGAGATATTAATCAATTTTGTATAGCAACAGTATAAACTGTAGAAATCACCAATGACCTCTTTGACAGGCGTATTCTTTTCTCCAGATATTTTCACCCGCCAAATCGTCTCACTTTTGAGACATAAAAAATTCAATTTCAGAAACATGCAAAAGTCGCATTGACAAGTGGAGAAAATAAGGTGATTCAGAAAAGTACCAGAATAAGAATCATGAAGATAATGTGCTGGTGAATTGCAGTAATGCAAAACTGGATTTTTTCATGTCTCATTTCTGTTGTTTGTGTCTAACAATCTAATTTGTGGAAAATAGAGCCATTCGAGAAGAAAAAAATACAACAAAAGCGCCTTGTTGATATTCAATAAGTTTACCTACTCAAAACCAAATGTGAGCATTTAGCAGAATCAATTTAAATACCTCACAAAAGCAATATATGATTGTTTTGTCTATCCTTTATTAAGCAATTTATTCCGGAAAATCTAGCATACAGATTTTACTGAAATTTGTTTTGTGTAATTCACACAAAATTAGCACCTGAATTCATACAAACGCCATTTCCAGAGGGCTCTCTCTCTCTCTCTCTCTGGAAATGGCGTTTGCGTCCATGGCGCTAGCCCACCCAAAGAAAGACCGTTTTTAGTTAGATTAAAGAAACTTTTTTTTCCTCCACCTTCTTTTACTGAGAATTAGTCAATCTTTGACACCAGCAAGCATAGGTTTTTCCACAGGAACCTCAGGTTTTTCATCCCACAACTCAAGAAAATCAACTCCAGAACTGACACTATTTCCGATAATAATATATAGTGTAAGGGTTTGCCTTGCCATTATGGCAGTTATCTGCCATACTGTCTTCCCCAGATGCCGTTTAAAATCATTGATAGTCTTGGGACAGCTGCCTGTGTTGGTAAGGGTTGAGATTGACCCTAGTTTCATTTCTAATCACACCGTTTGTGGGGACACAACATGGAATAAAACATATAGAAATTCTATATTGCAATAAATCCTTTGGCGATGAATTGAATTTCATAAATTTTGGATTTATGATATAAACGGGAGCTAACTATCATGTGGTTTCGTTTTTAATGAATTGTTTTATTTGCAAACTTTCATAAAATAATTCGAAAATTCTGCGAGTGGATGGAATTTATTTCAATTTCGTATTTCAAAGCTTGATTGAAATTTTTTGAATCACTTCAATTTTGAACTTAATCAGACCATTTGTTCTAGGAAAATTAAGCAAAATAAAATTATATATCTAGAGTACACAAACGTTTTGCTATTATAACCGATTATTTTAATAACGAATTAGGAAAAAGGAACATTATTATCTATAGTCTATACGACAATCGCATCTCTACGTTCAGTTTCTATTAGGAATAATGTCACAATGCTGGAATGCATTGCGAAATACACGTTTTTATATCTGTAATAATTTCCTTAATTTTTGAAAATGATGATAGAAATTATGCTCTTACAAGCTTGAGGAAGCATCTCTGAAGCAGTGCAACATACACTGCTTGGAGAGAAGTGAACGGACAACATGTGAAGAACAAACATCCATGTTGCCAACATTAATAAGCTGTAGGACCTCCTTTCGCTGCGATGATTGTGGCAATACCACAGGGCACATATTCCACAAGCGTACGTTAGCCATCAATGGGAATTTTGGACCATTCTTCATGTAGGCATGTAATAAGTGTTGGACTGTTGTGGGACCGACGTCCTTTGACCTCATTCGATGCTCCAGTTGATCCCATACAGGGGTTAACAGGGTTGAGATCAGGGCTCTGTGGAGGCTTGTCGATTATGGTGACGCTCATGTCCACAAACCACGCAGTTACAGCAACAGCCTTATGACACGACGTATCGTCTTGCTGAAAGAGACGACGGTCAGTTTTGTAGAAACCTCAAAAAAGTAGGGAGCATTGCATTGTCCAGAATGTTCAGCTACCTCTCTGGAGTTAGGCATTCTGATAAGAGATGTTCACCAAGCATCCGCCACATCCACACCCATCCATTTGCTTGGTAGATGGCGTAGCATGAATCGTCGCTCCATCCAGCTTTCCAAGGTTCCACGTCCCACTGTATATGCTCTTTGCACCACTGAATGCAACTCTTTATGTTGGTTCGGGTAATGTAGAACTTGCATATTGCGGTCGTACAATGGAAATCCATGTTGCGAACTTCGATTCTGAATGTTTTTGTGCAGGTTAGTGTTCTAGTCGATGCGTGGAAATCCAGATTCAACTTATCGGCCAACGAGTGGCGGATTTTACATATTAACCTTCATAGCACTCTAAGCGCAAGTTAGGTGAGTGT
This sequence comes from Typopeltis vanoorti, assembly GCF_054136105.1. Classification (NCBI taxonomy): domain Eukaryota; kingdom Metazoa; phylum Arthropoda; class Arachnida; order Uropygi; family Thelyphonidae; genus Typopeltis; species Typopeltis vanoorti. The sequence continues at coordinate 162,316,889 of NC_143550.1, forward strand.
GGTGAGTTGTCCACTGCGGATAGCACTTGCAGTTGACTCCTTGCCCTTCTGTTGACCTAGGGATGTCCCAATTTGTCAACAATTTGGCGAACAGATAAGCCTGCAACGTCGCATCCTATCATAACGCCTCTTTCAAACTACGTCAGTTTCCTTCTCTCTACTATTTCAACCTAACACAGTTCCACTGATTTGGAAGCATCATATTCCTCCAATTTACACCATCTACAAACACGTGACTCATTACATGGCACGATGCACCATGTCCATGGGGGGGGTATCCGTTGACTTCTTTCCAATCAGGGTACATACAGGATTAAGTGGGCACATCTAAAGTGAAGTCCTTTTCTATAAGTATCAAACGGCAAGTCAGAGATGCTGTAGTTACTCGAGAAGGCACACGTGACAAAAGTTGGATTATAAGTTGGATATATATTATACATAACAAGAAATTATATGAGCTTTTGCTCAGTCGGTATAAATGAAGCCCTTTGGTTGGAAAGACCTGGGTTTGATTCCCGTCGGTGACGTGAGGAACCTTTATCTGGCCTCATTTAGACTAAAAATGAGTTAGCGGGTCTCATACGTAGATAGAGGACTTTTTCACCCTGAAACTGGGGTTTTTCGGTCCCCAGAACAGGTAAACCAGCCCCGTGAACACACACACAACACCTACCGACATAGGACACACCGGGAGGCATAGGGCCATCCTCGAGACGGTTACAACAATAAGGAAAACCTCGACACCATAAAAAGGTAGAAGAGGAGGATTAAGAAAGAAAGAAGAAATTAGATATTTTTAAAAATCCTTATCTCTTTAATTTAATTTCTCGACAAGCATATTATACATTGTGAACCTTTCCACATTAGATCTATGCCGAACCACTCATGGACCTCAAAACGAACTTGTTCGTTAACTTCAAAAATTATCTATCTAGCTTTACTCTCTCTCTCTCTCTCTCTCTCTCTCCTTCTATCTCTCTTATTTTTCTTGACATTTTTCTTCGCTTTTCCCGATTCTTAATTTGGGTAGTTCGTTTTTCATACAGTATAATTCTATCTCTCTTTTCTCCTTGCTCTACGTTTTCTTAAAAATATTTTGTATATTTTGTAAATATTCTGTATCTTCTCTCTTTTTCTTTCTCCTTCCTTCACTCTCTCCCTCATGTTCTCTCTCTTTCTCTCTGTCTTTATTCTTACCTCTTCATCTCGCAGTCTCTCTCTATCCCATGCTCTTCCCTTTTTTCTTCTTTCTGTTCCTATTTTTACAATGAATGTGGCATTGTGGGAAGGTTTTTTTCGAAGAAGGGGGGGCCCGCAGAGAGTAACCCCTGGCTATCAGTATATGTGGCAGGCAGTTGGTTATTGCAGTAATCTCCTGGACACGAAGTGCGAACGATAATAAATCACTCTTTCACATCACAATCCATCTTCACAGTCGGGACACGAGCAACAAGAAAATCTTTTCCGAAAGAGCGGCCATAATAAAGTTGTAGCTTAGCAACACGGATGCTGATAAAAGATGAGAGTACGGAGACAAGACACCAGGCGATGAAAGGAGGAATATGGCCGAGATAATATCCTTCCTGGTTGTATGTTCCGATACAAAACTGCGCGATAACGCCGACCGGATTTACTTGAAAAATGAATAAAGTGGGGTGTCAAGAGAGTTATGGCCTTCCTTATGACCCTCAAGACTCGGTAAAAACGTCTCACGACACTATCGTATCACTTAAACACCTGCAACCTCGGAATTAGCAGTTCGCCCCATGAAAACAAAGAATTATTCGAGGAAAGTTCCTTCAAGTTGTTACAGGAGTAATAGCAGAATGTGGGAGAAAACCAGCTTCTGCATAAGATGCAAGAAATAACCGTGGTCATTTCGAAAGCAGGTGTCGGACATTGCTGTTGTAGTCATTTATTTTGTACCTTGATCCCATCTTGCTCCTTCTCTATGTCATTGGCATACTGAATTAACATTCGGGATGCTCACCAGGGGACGTTTAATCCCATGTGGAAATGGACATCGTTCCGGTGAATTTTATTTTATTTTTCCCCTGCTATATATTATTCCTTTTTTACCCCTGCCAAACATATAGCGATGATATCAGGAAAACAAACCGTATATAAAGACAAACTCTGGATCCATGAGTAATTGCAATGCCGAAAATTGCGATAAAGGTATGTCCAGTACAAACATTTCAGTTTTAATGGCTTCTATCTTATTTATTTGAAATCATTATCTTATAAAATACGAATCACATTATTAATATAAAAAAAAGAGAATAAAAGGACATTAATCCGTTAATTAGGCAAACATTTCTCTAGAAAACCTAAATTTCAAGAAGTGATAGTTGCATAATGACCTGTCCAACATCTTCGGCATGAAGCCGCCCCGACACTTTTCTTTTTTTAAGGATTCTACTAATCCAACAGTCTTGTTTCGATACTTGAAAGAAAATTATGAACTACATTACTTAACATTACTTAAGATAACGTATGGGGAGTGAGGCAAGTCCACGTCCACGTCGTGCTCCCTGGGACCTTCCGTAGGGTACACTCCCTACAAGGATGCTAACGGACCTCTGTGAAGAACAACGGACAAATCAGTGGAAGAGGATTCGTATCCCAACAGTGAAATGTGCGGAAGAATCTTCAGAGGAGCAGACCTCTATAAACAACCCGGTCTCAGCTGGCTCCGGCTGTCAGTACCCGGTTAGGGCCCCTACCTAGGGTTACAAAGAAAAATAAAGAATTCAATCCTCTGGCAAAGGGAAGCAGCTTTGTCAGTACTGACACAAGGTTGAAGTCTCATGATGACGGTAAAGCTTGTGATTAGAAAATTGCAGATGGCAATACAGTTTATTGTGTACGTCTGTAATACTGCAGAGCAGGAAGCAAATGGAGAAACTACTGCTCTATTCTCTCTCCAGACTAACCACCATGGCGAGCAAATCTACACAAATAGCCCCGAGTTACCGACGTCCCTTAAATAGGACAGGGGTGCGAAGAAACCCCGGGCTCAACATGGTGTGCTCAGTAAAATTAGGAACCTGGAATGTCAGAACCTTGTATGAAGCAGGTAAGCTAAGAAATGCTATCCAAGAAATGAAAAGACTTGAAATTGGAATTTTAGGAATGAGTGAAGTTAGGTGGTCAGGATCAGATAAAACTCAAGTCAATGACATGACAATGTATCACTCTGGAAGTTGTGAAAACAACCATCAAAACGGAGTTGGAATAATAATAAACAAAGATATCAATAAGTCACTGTTGAGCTTCATCCCTTACTCAGATAGGATGATGTTATTAAAACTGAAAGGACAACCACTAGATGTTAATCTTATACAGGTCTATGTCCCCCTACTGCTGACAAGAGTGATACCGAGATTGAAGAATTTTATGATCAATTAAAAGAACTAATGAAAAACACAAAAAAGCATGATATTAACATAGTCATGGGTGATCTCAATGCTAAAGTTGGGAAAGGTAGAAGTGGAGATGTAGTTGGAGAACATGGACTGGGCATAAGAAATGAGAGAGGTGACCGTTTTTTTTTTTCAATTCTGTCAGGAAGAGGAGCTAATAATCACAAACACATGGTTTAAGCTACCACCTCGAAGATTGTATACTTGGTAATCACCACAGGATAATAATGGGAATATAGTCAGAAACCAAATTGATTACTTGCTAATTAATCAACGATTTCGAAGTTCTATAAAGAGTACAAACACCTAGTAGTAAAGAAAAGCCGACCTCCGATAGGAGATCGCACTCAAAGAAGAAGATAACGTATGAATCGAGCAACACTTCAACAATTATTTAGACGATTTCTTAGAATAATTTTATTGGTGTAGTTTTAAAAAACTCATATATATATCAATATTTTTAAATTTATTCGACTATTAAATAAATTTCTATTATTTATTTAAATTCTAAAAACTTTTTTATAAAAATTATAAAAAGAAAATTGATATCACATAATTAATTCTTAAAGTGTTGGATGTTTAACTAATCTCGTGTAATTAAACTCTAATAGAAAAGAAAAATAATAATATTTATGATATCTATAGTTAGTTTCTATAACCTTCATGACTATTTTAAATGATATTCAAAACAATATACGAGCCCACTGATGGCAATTCTTCCTTACTTGTTGAGGGAGGGGTACTAATAAAAATTCTAAACTAGTCGCGTGTAAAGAGTGATGGGTGCAGGTAGTTGGATATGTTTAGCGCCACCTGTGGGCGAATTAATGGTTGAGAATTAGATTGATTTACAGACTTGTTGGTTTAGGGCGTAATCCCCCTCCCCTCAACTGCTTATTTATCTCCCTAACCACGAACAGAAACATAATATCACAGGGGGGTGATGGATACTCCTGTCTGCGTTACATCGTGAGTCATGGACCACCTCGTGCATTGTAATATTAGGGAGAACTGTTTTAGGCGCGGTCGGTGCACCCATTTGTTGACTTCACTGGTTGAAGTCTGCTCCTCTAGAAGCTCTTCAAAATTGCGATTCGCGAATATTCAAGCTACAGATAACCGATACAGACTAGCTTAAATTCAATGAGACATCCCACTTCCTAGAGTTTGTGTTAGCATTATTTGTTAACTATACTACGGAGTAATTAGTGTGCCGTAACATAGCAACTGTTCTCGCTGTCCTTTCGGATTGAAATAGCTGACGTTCCTTCAACTGACATTGCTAATGTTTCCATGCATTAAGTGGTGTTTTCGGTCGACTGGCAATATCACTTAATGCATAGCTAATGATTTCAGCTAATTGCATCATTGACCCATTGTTACCATGAGTTATCATGCTCATTGTTTAACTAGGAACACTATAGAGGGCGCTAGCGTTCTTTAGTTTGTTAAATGTAAATGAATTTCATGGTGTGTGTGTGTGTGTGTGTGTGTGTGTGTGTGTGTGTTTACCTGCTTCTGTAATTAATTATCCTAAACCAACTGGAGTATAAACAGACCTATAATGTTTCATAGCAGAGATTCTCAATTCGATTGCCTAGACAAGTTGACACCTTTTATATATAAACACGATTCTAGTGTATTATCCACTCAAAATATTTTATTAAAATTATTTTAAAAAATATTTATAAAAAAATGATTTATATAAAATATTAATGAAAGGTTAAAATTTATTTAAATCAAATATTTTATCTTTATTAAAAACACTATAAAATAGTTTTCTACACTAATATAAAAAATGTAAATACTTTTTATAAATAATTTAAGAGGTAGTATTTATAGGCTTCTGAATTTATTGGTCACGCTTGCTACGATGATTTATCTTTATTTCCCGAAGAGAATATTGGTGGGTTTTTTGAATATATATTACATTACATAAATATATTATATTACATATGTTCGCGCGGTTAGCCTAGTGGCTATGCTCTTCGCAATCATATGCCTGGGGAAGGAGTGTCCTAGGTTCGATTCTCGTCGACAACGTGAGTAGCTCAAGGATCTGCCAAAGCCAAGTTAGCCGATCTTCGGCGTGGACAGCAGCGTCCCGCCCCCCTCGTTTATTTGTGGTTTTTCATTTCGCAAACCGGCCCGTGAACACATAGGATATAGTATGGCAAGGAAGGCAACGGGAAACCACCTTGCTCATAGTCATTTCCCTAGATGGTGGCGTGTATGCTCATATGTAGCTGCCCCTAAACAGCAGAAAGGCTATAACCACAACAGCATTACATATATGTTGAAATACTGGAGCATCATAACAGGCATTTAAGGATTACGTATATTGTATACAGGGCGAGCTCTACCATTTAGGCAACCGCCTAGGGCGCAAAACTTCAAGCTATGCTTTATTCATACTTTACTAAAATATCAAAATTAAATAGTGATAGATGATTTAGGTATCGATTCTTTTTCCTTATCTCTCACACATCACACTATTTTATTATTTAATTCTTGATTCTTTTTTGTTCCTTCCCTAAATGATTTGAACTTACCACTATTTAAAATTCAGTTAAGATAAATATTTTAAAACGTTAACATTTTAAAATATTAAATTTCGGTATTTTATAACTTTTTTTTGTAAATGAATTATAACAGAGAATTTTCAAATTAATTCAAAAATAAAATAAAAAAATTCCTATTAATTTAACCTGAAAGACAATTTTATTTAGTTTAATGTCAATTAGAAACATTTTAGTTTATGAAATAAGGGGAGCACTTGTAAACTTTGTCTAGTGCTCAAAATAAGCTGGCATCGAGCCTGATTGTATATATAAATGGTGATCCGAAAATTATGCATATCATAAAATAAACTTGAATTTTTCAATATTAGTAGAGAACTTTATAGAACTAAACTGCTAAAAACAAAGCTTAGAACCATATCATTACAAAGGCAAAAATAAGTAACATTACTGAAGCAAATGCAGAAAATGGCCGCCTCGTTCTTGAACGCAGGCACGTGATCTTTTTACCAAATTGGAGGCAACTCTCCGAAGCATGGAATTACTAACTGCTCCTTTGCTTCAGTGATGTTCGCCTTCAGTTCATCACTTGTGTGAGAATTATTCTTATTCACCTTACCTTTCGGGTAATCTCATGAGAAGAATTCTGGAGGTGATAAATCTGGTGACCTTGGGGTTCAAAGTCCTTTAGAAATCAGTCTGTCACCAAAAAACTGTTTAATTTGATGTATAGCAAGTGGCACCGTCCTGCTGAAAACAGCAATCACGTACTTCAATCTCAAGGAGAGCCAAGAACTGGGTGATGATGTCTTGGTACAGTGCACTGCTCAATGTCGCCTCAAAGAAAATGGCTCCAACAATGCGACACTGCACACCACAGAGGCTGAAAGGGCATTTCATTGAAATCATGAGGATTTCCCGATGACCAAATTCTGTTATTTTGGCTATTATCCTATCCACTTAGGTGGAACCTCGCTTCTTCACTCAAGAAAACATTGTCCAGCTCGTGAACCCCATTTTCTTCAACAAATGATCGAAACCAGCTACAGTACACAACACGTTTTTCCTTAACCAGCGACTTCAATTCCTGAACTGAGTGAACACGGTATGGACGAAGTGTTAATTGCTTGTTGGCTCTCCAAGTACTGCCATATAAAATACCTGTCTGTGCAGAGAGTTTTCTAAGATTCTGAAGTTGAACTTTGCAACATGTCGTGTACAGCAGTCATTTTAGCGTAAGTTAAAAATGGAAAGTCTTCCATGCCGATGTTTGTCTGCAACTGATCCATTTTCCTGAAAGAGTTTGGTTAATCTCGTAATTGTCTTATTTTGTCTTATGCTCCAGAAACATGGAGACTAAAAGGAAAAAAAGAAACATATAAGTCGAATAAAAATAATGGACATGCACGTTTTACCCCCCCCCCCCCCCAAAAAAAAAATTATATTGTGAATAAAATGTTAAAGGTGAGATGTTTACTGTAAACAGTACAAGCTTGTTCTAATATTTCAGTCTTTGACTATTGTTTTAAAATCCTCTTGATGAGAAGCAAAAGATCTAAATATGAAAAAAAAAAAAAAAAAAAAAAAAACTGGACCCTCATTTATTTTAAACACCCCAAAAACTGTAACCATTAATTTTACTACTAAGCCACGTATGAATCTATTGAATTCTTGAAGTGTCATTGGTTGTTACTATGGAAACATGATAACAAAACCTCACATACGACAAGCCAAAAATACACATCCAACTATTCTATTTAGGCAAAAAAAAAAAAAAAAAAGTTAAAAAATTGCACACACGACATTTAAGTTAATAAATTTTGGACAAAAAAAAAAAAAAAGTAAAACAAAGGAACCACAGCTGATACTCAGTTGTTGTTCAATAAATAATTACAATATTCCACGGTGGGGTTATGTAGTAAGGCACTAAGCACAATAATACAATTCGTTTTTCTCAAAGATACAGTTTCCTGCATGATCTAATCTTAAGCAGACGTAGCTGCTCAAAATCCACTCACAAACTACTCTTGTAGACGTTCTTACATTATTCTATTCTTTAAGAATTACACTATTCTTAAGAAAACTGAGTTCCAATTTTATTAGAGCATATTTCGCTAAAAAGAAAAAAAAAAGAGATAGGAGAATTTCTCGATTAAAACTTCTAATAAATTAATTTACTATTTACATGATATCGTTTCCGTTTGTTTATTATTATTATCATTATTATGTAATACCTCACGGAGTCTACAGACTCATCGCAGGAGGGCACCACCATGCACAAATTGAATAATCCGCCATCTACCGTTTACTTACACTGCATAATCTATGATCTAGTCACTACGCCATCTACTTCCCACTAATTTTATTTTTTGTTTGTTCATTGCGTGTGTTCGCTGGTTGATTTGCTTGTATATATTATGAAACTAGTAGTTTAAACTCCGCTATTGAAATTCAAAGTGTACAATGCGTAAAACTGAAGTGTGTTATTATTATTATTATTATTATTATTATTATTATTATTATTATTATTATTATTATTATTATTATTATTATTATTATTATTATATTTGGGCTGGTTTTCTTAACTATTAAAAAATAACAGGAGAATATTTTGGGAGAATAGCATCGTCCTGTGATTCTGTGGTATTCTGTGACTTTCTTTGTTTCAAATATTGATTCCAGAGTCCTGCAACTTAATACACTACATCGCTGACAAGCAATATGGGAGGAAAAGGAGAGAAAAACATATGATTAAAAAAAATAAAAAGAAGAAACTGCCCAGACTATAAGCAACATCTTTTTTGTGTCTCTCCTACTATTTTAGATTATAACTCTGGTAATTTCCCAAGTGAATAACATTTTATGATCGCATGAAGTTCAACATCTGTATTTCCAAAAATTGTTGGGCTAATCAGAATAAAACCTTTTTTCAATTTGATTAATTTAGTTTTTTTTTTTTTTTTTTCATTCGTTCTTAATAAAGTGGATAGGGGTGTAGATGTGTCACGCCTAAAAGGAATTATGACTGTTCTGGTCAACTGGTAAATGACCCCAAGATGCAAATACGTTTCATATCACGTGCGAAAAAGTCCCTCCTCCTGTGAGAGATGGGCGGTTAACATGGAAGTAATAAAGCCAAAGTACTTAAATTGCTTCAGTAACTCGATCGAAAGCTCTCTGCTGTGAGAATACACGAAGTGGCATCTTATCACGCACAGTTCACTGAAGGCAAATAAACCTGCCAGAGATGAGTGCATGGTCTTAATTCAACCTCTCAATGCCGAGTGGGAAAAAAAGAGGTGCTCATTCCCGGTAGGTTCCTTTTAACTGTCCCCCCCCCCATCACCACCACAAGGGACTCTCAAAGGGTAGCAGAAAAGAACGGATCTGGGGTGGTGACTGAAATACCTTATGACGTGCACATAGATATGCAAATGATTATTGGGTGGTCCCTGTTAATGCCACGAACGAAATTAAAAATAAAAAAAGCGATTCACAGAGACAAGAAGAAGAAAGAGAAATATGTTCTGACAGTGGAGACCTCCCGCGTAGAATTACTACGTAAGCAACCCTCCTCAAACCCCTCAAGGACACACATATTAAATAATAAACCCGATTCTTCTCACAACAAGGTTACATGTTTCTTTAACACATTACGACGGTGATTGGGTGGATGCGGTCTGTTTGGCGGAGTCAAATTCGTGGATTTCCCATCCCTTCTAGGGGTGTTTTAGTGAGGAAAGGGTTTAAGGTCACTCGAATGCAACGATAAATTAGAAGAAAAAAAAAAGAAAAAAGTATCATCTCCTCTTAGGTTTCACCTTGAAAGTGTTTATTCCCCCGATCCCTTAACGCTTTTTTTGCCCGTCCCTTATTTCTGTACATTTATCCTTTTCTTTTTATCTATTATCCATCTAGTTGTACAAAGATATACGAGTAGATAGTTTTTCTGTTATGTCAGACTCTACTGATCTTTTGTTCGTTCTGCATTATTATTATTATTATTATTATTATTATTATTATTATTATTATTATTATTATTATTATTATTATTAAAAACTCCTATATCACGGTATCTGCGAATCCCTACTCAGATATGGAATACAGTCTATGCAAATACATCAAATAGCCACCTAACAAAATTAGAAACACTACACAGGAAAATGGTGTCAACAGTGATCTGGATACCTTACACGCAACAACCAATATCCGACAAGCACATGGCGATACACAGAATTCTGAACATTAAAAATCTGCAACACTACATGACATTAACAAGAAATTACTTCAACATCACCTATCGAAACAACAGAGACACGTATCGTATAACACGACCTACAACAACTCTCTACATCCCCACACCCTTCAACAACTCATATGGTTCTTTTGTGAGATCACATCAGATACCCACGCAACTCAACAACCTACCAAGAAAGTTAAAACACGTAGATAAATACAGAACATTAAAAAACGAACTCTGGAAAATATACCAACAAAGTTAAGAAACCATTAACACTAATATACACATCACAAATCACTAGCATCCAATGCCTACATCGCATACATAAACAGTAGCAACAACACAACTAGTGAAGGCTAAATCACACTCTCTTCATAAAAGCTAACCCAAGCTTCGAAGTAGGTGGGATTAACTTGCCTCACTAATCTACAAGTAATCCTTATAAGCAAATACAGAAATTGGTATGTATAATCACTTTCTGAAACTTAAAAAAAAATAAATAAATAAAATAAAAAATAAAAAATCATACAAAAACTTCTGTATAATCTTCATTGTTAATATTAGAAGAACATGTGTTGTAAATACATAATATAAAGGCAAAAAAGTATTATTAAAAATGTTAATTGAAATCCAATGTAGGAATTGCAGCACTTAGTGCTGAACTCTGTAAAATTATAAGGTGCAATGTCACACAAGATGTTTATTGTATGTATAAATATTTTAGCAATCAATATATAAATGCATATTATTATTATTTATTTATTATTATTTGTCTCCCACTTTGTCTGTTATCAGATGATCCATTTAAAAAATCATTGTGCAAAGGCACTCATTTTCAAAATCACGTTGTAGCCAGAGTAGCGTAAGATTGTTTACGTGCTATCCTAGCAAAATGCATTTGGATTAAAAGAATTAATTGCATTCCAATATGCAGAATGTAATAGTGTAGCATATCTTAGCTATGCGCCTCAAAGAAGAAAAACACACTGGTGATCGTATAATTTTATCCAATTAGAAATAAAAAGAAAATAAAATTTCTTATATTTTATAATTAAATACTTATTATTTAAAATAAATAAAATAATTTGGAAAAAATTTGCTTTTTTTTAATAATTTTAAAATACACCATATATATTATTGTAAATAAATTATATATATAAATGATGGAAAGACGTTTTCGGTCATGATGAAGAAAAGAGAAGGATTAGGGAAAAAATGGCGGCCCGTATGTTAGTGTTTTGTGTCGTGTATTATTGATGATAGAATTAAGTCAGATGAGTCATTGTGTTGTTAATTAGTGGCGATAGTTTTTGAATGATAAATAATATATATACCGAGGTAAGTGTTCTTCATTTTCTGAGGTTTTTTTAAGGTGTAATATTTGCTACCGATGCTGGTAGATCGATTTGATCTACGGGATATATACATAGAGTAAATTTTATGCTGGTAGACACCTAAGAGTGTCTACGGGATTTGCTAGTGGACCCTCAAAAGTCCACAGGATTATCTTTGCCTGCTCGGGCACCTGAGGGATCTCCACTCTTTCTCCATCTGTGTCTCAACACATTTTAATTCTTGAAATGGAAAAACTTCTGAATGAGACCAAATTCGAAGAAGTTTACAGGGAATTCCTCAGACTGGGAAAGCTACTGAGTGATAATTGGCCGGGAAAAGTTAAACTGTATGACACGTTTCCCCCCGAATGTGTCTCAGACGCTGTCGCTGAAGATCATTTAGAGTCGATGCCTTCTACTCCTTCAGACTTTGTAGAAGTGCGTGCTCGCAAAGCTGTCGCTGAAGATCATTTAGAGTCGATGCCTTCAGACTTTGTAGAAGTGCGTGCTCGCAAAAAGCGAAGAGCAATAGAAGAACCGCACAATGACAATACTGTAATGGAACAGGATTCTCAGGGTTCGGTCGACGCTACTTCTCCCAAAGAAAAGGTGCCTCCGGTCATCCTTAGAGAAAAACAAAAGTGGGCAGCTTTACGATCCACAATGTCCAATCTGCATATTGGCTTCATTAAGGCCAAAAACATGGATGAAGGCATAAAGATTCAGCCAGCAACAGTGACAGACTATAGAAGGTTGACCAAGGAACTGGACAACAGAGGCATCCAGTATCATACCTTTGCGCTCAGTTCAGAAAAAAATTTAAAAGTAGTCCTTCGTGGTGTCTGTGAAGACATTGACACAGCAGAAATCGCTGCTGACCTAAATTCTCAGGATCTGCCACCAGTCAAAGTGAGCAGAATGTACAAAGCAGACAAAACTCCCATGCCATTAGTCCTTGTTGAGATTCACAAAATATATAAGGATATCTACAACTTAAAAACAGTCTGTGGTCTCATCGTCACACCGGAACCACTCCGTAAAAGATCATCTTCTGGGCAGTGCCACAGGTGCCAAAAGTTTGGCCATGCCCAGAATCTATGCAGAGCAGAATACAGATGTTTAAAATGTGGAGACACTCACCCAACCAATACCTGCACTAAGCCAAGGACCACCTCGGCCAAATGTGCCAACTGCAGTGGCCCTCAGTCCTCCTCCTACAGTACAAGAACACCAGCGGCCCAGACATCAAAACCGGAGACTCAGCGACCACAGTCGGAGACCTCCAACCAAAAGCAAACAAGAAGTTATGCCGATGCGACCCGTACAATCAGGCCAATTCCAGAACAAAATCAACCAACAGCACATAAAAACCTAACAGCTATTATCACGGCCTCACTAGCAAACATGCTACAAAATTTTAGCCTATCAAATCCTACTGAAACCTCCACTAAAAGATTTCTTCGTGAAACACAGGTCATCCTCACAGCTCTCATAAATGAATAGTAACAAACTCATTCCAGCATCTCTTCAATTAGTTGCTTGGAACGCAAATGGCCTCAAAAATAAAATCCTGGAACTCCGTGCCTTCACATCTAGGTATCAGCCAGATGTTATTCTAATCAGCGAAACTCATCTAAGACCCTCAGACAATCCCACAATAAGGGGCTATCACCTATACAGAAATGACAGACTACTCTACAGAGGCAGTGGCACTGCCATCTTCATTAAAAACTACATTAAGCACCACTCTGTGAGCATTCCTTCAACCACTAACCTTGAGATCACAGGAGTGGAAGTAGTCACCAGCTCCACTGGCAAACTGAAAATCTACTCAGCTTACAACCCTCCCCAAAAATCTCTACTTCACTCAGATCTAAATGCCATCTTAGGCATCAGAGGGCCCACCATTATTGCCGGGGATCTGAATTCCAAGCATCCTGCATGGAATTGTTCAACCACAAACAAGAATGGTTGCATCCTTTTCAATTACTTAGGATCAAGCAACGCTGTTGTGGCAGGCCCCACCGAACCAACTCATCTCAGTACCTTCGGCACTGCTGACATCCTGGATATAGCTATCCTGCAGGATATTAAACTTCAGTACAGTATCATATCTATGAATGAACTATCATCCGATCACAATCCAATTCTACTGCAGCTAGGAAATCAGGAATTCCTGTGTCCTCCTTCTCACTCCTACATTGTATGGGAAAGACTGTCAGCAGCACTCAAGGATATATTGGACCTGTTCCTCACATACGCACAAAAGAAGAAGTAGAAACTGCAGTTACAAATCTCACACAACAAATTAATTCTGCTATAAAGGTAGCTTCCTCCTACAAATCTGCCCGCAAGCCAGATCGCTTGCCTGAAGACATCATGAACTTAATCAGAGATAAAAACAGAGCTCGAAAAAGATTCCGCAACACGTGTGCACCACAAGACAAAACAAATCTAAACAGACTAAATGGGGCAGTAAGAGATGCACTGAAAGCTCACAGAGACTATGTATGGGATGAAAAGTTATCCTCCATTTCACCTAGTGATCACTCCATCTGGGGACTACTGAAAAATACCAAAAACAAAGGCAGATCCCTTCCCCCAATATTAACTGATCAGGGCCTTGCTCACACAGATGTGGACAAAGCAGAGGTTATAGCGCACAGCTTGGAAGAGCAATGCAAGCCTTCGTATGGAAACCTTGACTTTGGCCACATACATAAGATCCACAGCAAGGTCAGACACTCACTCAAACTTCCTATCACCAGCACTGACCATATTGCATCAACATCACCTGCTGAGATATATGACATTATTAAAAATCTAAAGAACAAAAAAGCTCCTGGACCAGACGGCATTACAAATCGTGTGATTAAACTTCTGTCCCGGAGGGCAGTAGTGTACCTGACCAGTATAATAAATGCAATTTTAAGATTTCACTATTTTCCTTCCACCTGGAAACTGGCTGACGTAATTCCCATACATAAGCCAGGCAAAGACTCACACCTACCCCAAAATTATCGTCCAATCAGTCTCATCTCAAATCTGGGTAAGGTTGCAGAGAAAGTCATCCTCTCACGACTTCAGACCTCAATAAATGACCTAAACATCCTTCCAAAAGAACAGTTTGGTTTTAGGCAACACCATAGTACTACCCAGCAAATCCACAGAATTGTTGAATACATCACAACCAGCTACAACTGGCGCCAGTGCACAGGCGCTGTTTTCCTAGACTTATCCAAAGCATTTGACAAAATCTGGCATTTTGGACTACTGCACAAGCTTATCTCAGCCGGCATCTCACCTAAAATGGTTCATTTAATCCACTCATATCTTCAAAATAGATCAATGCAAGTAAAAATCAACGGTTCTACATCCTCCCAGCGCCACATCTTTGCTGGAGTGCCGCAGGGATCTCTACTGGCTCCATTGCTGTTCTCTGTATACATGTCAGACATCCCACACAATCCGATGACTTCCATTTTGGCCCTATATGCGGACGATACGGCAATACTATCCAGATCTCTCAGACCCCTTTTCATTACCAGAAAGCTTCAAGAAAACATTCTAAAGCTGGAGGGTTGGTTCTCTAAGTGGAGATTGGAAGTCAACCCCCAGAAAAGCTCAGCCGTTCTTTTCTCAAAAAGGCCAATGTTTCCTGTAGGAGATTTGTTACTATTCAATACTAAAATTCCCTGGCAGTCAGAAACAAATTACCTGGGTGTAATTCTCGACAAAAAGCTATCTTTCAATCAACACATCAAGTCTGCATGCACAAAGGCATCTAAAGCCATAGCACAGATCTATCCGCTAATTAATAGAAATAGCAAGCTCAGCAACAGAATCAAATTGCAGCTATACCAGTTGACGATTCGTCCTATAATCACGTATGCCTCTCCGGCCTGGAGCCACATCTCTAATGCTAACATCATCAAAATACAGCGAGTGCAGAACAAGTGCCTGAGAATGATTTTGAACGCCCCGTGGTATGTTAGAAACACTCAACTCCACAGAGACACAAATATTCCCTATATTTTCTCTTTTCTACGATCCTTAGCCACCAAGTTTTTCCTAAAGACGTCCACACATCCCAACGATTTGGTTCAACAAGCTACAGCATACGACCCAACGGACATATTCAAATATAGAAGACCAAAAGCTATATTGGCCTCCTTTAGTGATGCATAATCTCCATGCCCAATCAGGGCGAGGAGATTATGCATCACTAAATTTTATCGATAAATTTTACCTTCACTGCAACCACAACAGATAGCGGGGAATATGAAAAGCATCTTGCTTCACCCCTAAAGACATAAATGTCAATTGTCAATTGTCAATTTTCGGTCATAGACATAGATTTGGGATAATGAAACAGAGAGTTACCCAACACCCCATCCACACAGATTTTCTTCATTCAGATGACGGGAGACGGGATAAAGAGGCAAGGACTCAATCCATCGCTCAGTTCTTTGAAGAACTTTTCTGTTATATTATATTTATACATAACGTTCCTCCGCATTAATGTCTTACATCATCATGTCATTCTAGTGGCTATTAAACAAATAAAAATTATTACTTTAGTTTCGAATACCTTTTTTATAAACTTCTGCGACAAAGGTTGTTAATTATAACATTAAATAAAAAAGAGACGTTTGTATCAGACAACCAGAATGAAATCCATAAAAATGATTAAACAATGGACGAACGATGGCACATGTACTTGGCTGGAATTATACGTTTTAAAATACAGTTGACCCTTGAAGAACGCGCATTTGAACTGCACGGTTCCACTTATACGCGTTTTTTTTTTTTTTGAATAAATATATTGGAAATTTTTGGGGGATTTGCGACAATTTAAAAAACTCGTAGACGAGTCGCGTATCCTAGAAATATTGAAAAAATTAAAAAAAAAAGTATGTCATGAAAGCATAAAATCTTAGACACTAGTCTATTTTATCATTTACTATTTAAGATTTATCAAAAGCTTACGCACACAAACACTTCCAGACCGCACGTGGCCATTTGCAGTCGACAGAAATGTAAACAAACAAACAATGTAAACACGCAGTATTAAATTATAACTTCACAAAATTAACGATTAATTAGTTAATTGGTTTAATTAGTTTGCATAAAAATAAAAATTTTAAAACGATTCATTGATTAGTGTATAGCTGTAAATAAATATGAATTTCGTTTTCACAATATCTTTTCATTTTGGATGTCTAGTGTAAGTAGTACGTATAACATGTACAGTGATTTATATCACACAAGACAATATTGATGTAGGTACTAATAGGCATACGATTCATGTTGTAAACAGACGACTTAAATTTACGGTATCGATAATAAATACAGTATATATGCGAGGACATCATGCGTGAAGCATTGGATGAGCTCAGGACAGGAATTAGGATAGGAGGTAGATTGATCAGTAATCTGAGGTATACTGATGATACAGCACTCCTTTGTAATGACATGGAAGAACCAGGACTAATTCTTGACAAAGTTAACAAGATCAGTAGTAACAGAGGACTTCAACTCAATATTAGCAAGACAAAAATTATGGTTCTAAAAGGAAATACAAACAGAGAAGCTCTTGAGAAACAAGTGTACCTTAATGGAGAAAGAACTGAGGAACTCAGCAAGTTTGAGTACCTGGGATCCATTATTAATGTGAAGAATTGCTGTACAGAAGACGTCATAAAAAGGTTAGGAATAGTTAGAACAATAGTCAGAGACATATCTAAAATCTGGAAGGATGGATCTATCTCCATGGGAACAAAGTTTGGGATTTTGGATGCAGTTGTTTTTCCAACAGCGACTTATGGATGTGAGACTTGGAACCTAAAGAAGTCAGATAAGAAACGGATATTTGCTTTTGAGATGTGGTGTTACAGAAGACTGTTGAGGATATCATATACTGAAAGGTGTACAAATGAATGGGTGTTAGAAAAGATCAGTAGAACTTTAAGGCTCCTTAAGGATATTGACAGAAGAAAGTTCAAATATTTTGGACACATTGAAAGGATGGAAGGAGGACTTCTCAGAACAGTAATAGAAGGTAAAGTTCCTGAAAAAAGAGGAAGGGGTAGATCGTCAATGAGATGGATGAATGGTGTGTGTGGAGTGATCTTCAGAGAGTTAAGGTCTTCAGAAAAGCAAACAACAAGACTACATGGCCAGGCCTAGTGTGGCACATCACCGAGCATCGGAGTGACCATACGGCATCTGTAGATGCCAGTGAACACACACACACACACGTATATATATATGATGACGAACGAAGACCAGACTTGATGCAGGGGGATGCCTTGGTGTTTATTGCATGAGAAGGCGTGCGTAATATTTCTGAAGCTTCATTGATTTTCAGACAAAAGGTCCACATGCAACATTGCTGATTTCTGTTAAAGTACAAGATGATATTCGTCTGTATGGAGAGGGAATTTTATAAACGCCTTTTTTTAAATGGTAAATATGCTTTTGGAGAATGTAAAACGCTTGAGATCAAGCAGAGCGGAATGAAGATAACCGTAGGTCATGTTGTTGTTGGCCTAGGCAAACGTAAGGGAGTTACGTCAGCTAAATAGTATGTCTGGATGCACGATATACATAGACACCGCCGTAAAAGGAAAGGGCCGCAGATGGTTCCTGATTCGCAGTCAAACATATATGGCATGTATGTTTAGACCTCAGATTTGCATTGTGGTATGTGTGACTAACTTGCTATCATTGTTAATTATTATTTCCTGTTTGTATATTCTGAACGAAGAGAGTGCACGCGATTAGTTTCTTGCTTTTTTCCGCACCAACTGAACATCGTCAAATGTAAGACTGGCATTTGCTGTAGCGGAGTTGCAATCTTAGACCGCTTGATTTCACGAGTGAATTTGGTTTCCGTGAGATATGTGTATGTTGGAAGATGTGTTACTACAGCCTCCGTAGCCTTTCATTTATATGAATATAAGTGCCAGATTATCAACGAGATCTTGCACCCACCCTACCCCAAACCACGACAAATAAGCAAGAATACAAATGTGCAGTAAGCTTCTTTATATAAAGCATGGAACAGACAGAATTTCTAAAATACTTCGACGACATGACAAAAATAGCCTTCATTCTTTAATATGCAAGATCAAGATTTTTACATCTACCTAAATCACCTCATCCATCCTTTAAAAAAATTCTCACACGTTTGGAGTGGTGTCAAAAACCTTCCTAAAAATTCTTGAAGCTCTCCAGAGGAAAGCGATCCAGGTGTGTTAGGTGATCTCTCACTCACTTTAGCCATTATCTCACAGAAGACCGTTTCAACTCTCTTTTCTGCAGATAATTCCATGGACTGTCATTTATTGAATTGGCACTGAGTCGGCATCCGTTATTCTTCCACTTTCCACTGGGGTTGTTACAATATAAGTGGGAATCCTCTTCTGTCCGACTGCTACAGCCAATATACTTTTAAAAATTTAAGAATATACATTACTTTTGTCAGCATTAAACCAGATCCGGTTTTTTCTTGGAATTGAAGAGAGAGTTCCAAGCTCAGTTAGTCTTTATCAGAAAAAAAAAAAAATCCTACTATTGAAACACATCAAAGTTGTTATTCACTGTAATATGAAGCAATATACGCAGTCTAGATTTTTTTTTTTTTTTTTGTAAATGATCTTGCTTCTTCACAGTTATAATTATTCATCTAATTGGTTTAATTTTTCATCTGGTTGATTTACACTGAATTTATACAAAAGTAAGAAAAAAAAAAGAGCTCTGTCTTGAACAACAAAATTTCACTCGGAAGATTTGGTTTCTTTAATTGAGGTATAACAAGAATAGAAACAAAGCTTCTATAAATTATAATGCAATAAAAACACATCATTCACATGCAAAATGATCAACAATGATACCCACTAGTTTCCCGAACCATAGCATAATAATATCTTATATAATTACCTTCGCACTTTTAAATATTGCAATAAATAACATTTTAACTTACTTCGAAATCACTAAAATTTTTCAATTCCTGATTGTGCTGAAAGAAATAGATATATAGGTGTGATAATAGATCTAATAGGAATATTAAGTATAATAATGGGACAAAAACAAATCATTTGCCTGCAAAATGACTCGCATTGATTATACATCATGTATTACATCCGTGAAATGATGTTTATCGGCTGTAACTACCGAGGAGAATAGGTGGACGGGGTCTGCTGCAAGTGAGAAAAGTTATGGAAGAAGAAGAAGAAATTAGTTTAAAAAATTACATCGACAATAGCTCTGAGCAAATGCTTCAAGCCGTTTCAGAAGTGATTACAAAAAAAAAAAAAAAACAGCAAAATAACCGATATGGGTGCTGGAAAAATAAACACCCTTGTATGGCCAATTTCTTCGAGTTGGAAAAATTGAAGTGGCAATGGCTACAATATGGATATATTAAAAAAGAAACAGAAGGATTTATTCTGGTAGCTCAAGAACAGGCATTACAAACTAATGCAATCAAAGAAAAAATTTTGAGCATCAATAATAACAGCAAATGCAGATTATGCGATCAGAAAGATGAGACTGTAGAACATCTAATCAGTGCCTGCAGCAAAATAGCTCAAACTGACTATAAATACCGCCATGATCAAGTGGCCAAAATAGTTCATTGGCATGTATAGTGTGGCTTTTTATTGAAAATTGAGCTGCACTTTTTCAGTTTGGATACAAGTGTCCTTCAATAGTGTTGTTTATATTTTGTTTGTTGTTTGTTGTACTGCTTCTGCTTCTGAAAATGATGCCCATAAAGATAATGCATATGTCAGCGGCACAAAAGGCTTCTGTATCAAAAAATGTGGATTTCCTACTTCTAATAACTGGTGAAAGTGTAAAATGGATAATTCTCTCGAATTTTAGAATACAAACTGATCGGTATTTGGAACACAAAACACCTGACATCACAATTATCGAACATCGAATCGAGATCTGGCAACCGAACTTGGCAAGCTGTGTTTGAACACACCAAAGTCATCCCAATAGTTATCGGCACACTTAGTGCAATTTCAAAGAAGCTATCCAACTATTTGCAAGAATCAAACAAAAACGAAGTGACCACACAAAAAACAGCATGACTTGGAACAGTCCATATTTTACGATGCTACCTGACAGACAATTCCTAAATTCTTGGGTAGAATCTGAATTGCTTTGTATCACCAGTCAAATTGTTGTTTCAATGATATCTTATTTTAACTGTGAATTAATTGTGTAAATAATAATAATAAAGCTTCCGTAGCCCTAGGTCCAAATCCCGCCTAGCAAGTGAAGAACCTTAACAAGGCTATTCAACTGAAAGTATTCACCTTAGCCGGTTTCATATGCGGTGACATAATTCTTCCCTTCAGAAACTTTTTTTTTCGTACCACAAAACAGGCAAACCGGCTGAAAGAACACACCAATATACAACCATAAACAAACAACGCAGATAGAATTAAGCCCCTCCTGTATAAGCAGACCAGCTTTCTCTTAGAGAATAAGTTACTTGGCTCTGCCAGACCATTGAATGTAACACAAAAGGAAAGATTAGATCATAATAATAATAATAATAATAATAATAGAGAGAGAGAGAGAGAGAGAGAGAGAGAGAGAGAGAGAGAGAGAGAGAGAGAGAGAGAGAGAGAGAGAGAGAGAAGTCTTGTCATTTGCGTTAGTTGAGTTGTTATAGACGCTCATCTAATTCGGCTATACAATTTTTATTAATAGTTCTTTGTAATACAGCAGATGCCGTACACACCGACCAGATTTTGAAGGGGGCGATTCGAAATGACTTTATAACAGACAAGAATGTTTAATCGAATAACGATTTAATGGCCCCACCTACCACTAATATCAATAAGCCAGGATCGTTCATTAGCCACTGTGAATCTAAATACTGTATTGTCAATCTATAGAACATTAGTACTATGGGTGTTGACATAATCATAAACCGTTTGCTACAGAAACCAAACCACTTCAGAACTCTAATAAGCAAGGTGATGAAATGCACTTACCACCTAAAGACATTCACGTCTAATGGTTTGAATCCACGGCTTATTAATCGGAAAGAGGGTCTGCTATCTTCATCGCCAATAGTTGGAATTTATACCAGTAATTGTTTTAAGCAGAGCCTCTGTAGCTCAGGCGGTATAGACGAAGCTCTTTGGTTGGAAAGACCTGGGTTCGATTCTCGTCTGTGGCGTGAGGAACCTATATCTGGTCTCTTTCGATTAAACGTGAGTTAGCCAGTCTCCGTATGAGACTGGCTAACGAACTATATAGAGGAACTATATAACTAACGAACTATATAGAGGATTTTTTCTCCCGGAAAATATTGTGACAAATGAAGATGAATTAGTAACTCAACAAACACGCTAAAAGCATAATAAACCAAAAAAAAAAACTAATCCTGGGATTACATTCCTAATCGGTGATTCTTTGGACGTTCGTTTCCTTGTCTGAGATCCGATCATGTGTGCGATGACAAATTTCTGTTTTCCCAATCATTCCTTGCATCTTCTATCATAACACGAGATCTTTGTTCAGCATCAAGGATGTAACAAAATGCACGTGCGATGCAGACAAATCTTTTTTTTTTTTTTTTCTTTTTCTTTGAGTGACAAAAGCGAGGCATTTTTATCTTACCGGTTGGGATTTCTCTCAAAGAAATATGAAAGTTAAAAGAAAGAAAGAAAAAGACTGGTTTTCCAGAGCAACAGAGAAGACTGAATGTCGTTGAACTAGTTGTGGCTTGTAATTAATGGTTTCAAGGAGAGCTTCGCGGTCTACGTTGCCTCTAGGGATTCTTCGCTAATTCGCGTGTGGATAGAAAGAAAGAAAGAAAGAAAGAGAAAAAGAGAGCGCACAGCAAGCGGTGAATACGAGAAGGACAGACGAGCGCTGAGACAAATAATCGAAGCATCGGAGGAGAGGAAACGAATAGAAATTGAGAGACAGAAGAAAATAACGGAATGGGATCAAGCAAAGAAGCGCAACGACTGACTGACAAATCATAGAGAGAGAGAGAGAGAGAGAGAGAAATATGGACGAGATAAGAAAAAAACGAAGAAAGAAAAAACACCAGAAAAGACAAAGAAAGAGTAAAAAATAACAGAAAATAAAAGCTGAATTAAAAATGAATTTTTGTTTGTTATTACGGCTAAAGTAACTAACATTATGATTCCAGAGTAAGATACCTAATAAATGCGTGTGTTCTCTAATCGATTTGCCCGTATTGCGGTACGAACAAACTTTGTCACTTCCACATGAGATTGTTTACCTACCTTCATTGAAATGAACTTTTAAAAAATAAACAGAAGACAAAGATAAGAAAGGAAGAAAATAAACAAAGATAGAAAATGTTAAAGAAAAGAGTGAGAAGATTTATTTATTTAGTGTATGATGATACAACGGCGGTGAGGTCCTTTTTACAGGGAAGTATGGCACCATCTCAATCCCGCTAATTTTATCTGGGCTCGGGACCGACATAGTTGACGAGTCAGGCCTATAGCTGGATCTTAGGTATTCCTGACTGTAATCACAGTTTGCCTCTTCTGGGGGACGAAAAACTCGAGTTAAACCCCCCCCTACCTCCGTATGAGACCGGCTAACTCACCTTTAGTCAAAAGAGACCAGATAAAGGTTCCTCACGTCACGGACAGACATGAGGAACCTTTATCCGGTCTCATGAGAATCGAACATGGGAATCGAACCCAGGTCTTTCCGACCAAAGAGCTTCGTCTATACCGACTGAGCTACGGAGGTTCAAAGAGTGAGAAGAAAGAGGAAAGACAGATAGATCAGGAAAAAAAAAAAAAAAAAAGAAAATGTGGTCGTTACATTTAAACGACACACACACACACACACACACACACACACACACACACACACACACACACACACACATCGGCCTGGTTGGCCAAGTGGTTATCGTATTCGCTCTCCAGTCAAAGGGCTACGGGTTCGAATCCCGCGTAGGAATGAATGTCTGTGACACTCTCCCAATATGGACTGGGTCAACATGGGAGTAGTAGACCCAAATCTTCCCGCAATGGAAGAGGCCTTCACTCTGCAGTGGGTAGAAATATAGGCTGTTAATTTTTTTTTAAATTAATATTTATAAAAAATAATAAATATTTTTAAAATAAATATATATGAGAGAGAGAGAGAGAGAGAGAGAGAAGAAGATAAAGTATGCATACAAAAAAAAAAAAGAAAAAGAAAGTCAAAGGGCAAGTAAAGAATACGAAGAAGGCAGAGACAGACAGACAGACAAAACAAAAAACGCAAATGAGAAAAACAGAAACAGACAGACGGATAGATAGACAAGAGCAAGTGAAAGAAGCGGGATGGAAAAATGAACAGAGAGAGAGAGAAATGCCCTGGAAAGACAGATGCCACTTAGGTAATGATCTGCCCACGCGATAATTACCTCTGCTGTCAAACGCAATGAGTGACGTACGACCGTGTCGACCCAGAACTTGACCCGGCACGTATGACCTGATGCATCAGCAAAGCAGCCATCAAGTGGGGTCATCTCGAAACAGAGCGAACTGCAAAGATTAATGGCAATTTTCGGTTCATCCGTTCCTCTAGCCATCGGCACTCCAGCCCGTCCTGATGCGCCGATAAGCCAATTAAATCACCTCACCTGACACTCGCTCGGCCACGGCGACCGAGTTGCACTCCTCGCTTGTCAAGTGACCAATGGACAGCCAGGGTCGTCGAGTGCATTCCGAGAACTCTCGGAATGGTCCAAGGCAGATTTCGGTTGTCCAGCGGAATTCACTTCTTTCAGAACCGACAGAAGCACGCACGCACACGCATACGTACGGTGTTGTGCAGCGCGAATCAGAAGATGTATAGCAGGGCGTAGCCCATAAAACGACTCGCTCGTCAGAGCGACTGTCGAACAGGAGTCAGTCATTAATACGCCGCATCTGCAGTTATCACGTCGGCACCGCCACAACCCTCCGATGCAGCAAAATCCGACGAGATGTAATCGGCTACCAACACGCGACCATCATTCGTGAGCCAGACAAGTGGAATGTCAAGTGGAGGACTGAATATCACGGACAACACGCGCTTGTGAGAAATCCCTTCTCTACACACCTGTCTTTTCACTCCTCCGAATTACAACCCACGTGTCCTCCCCTCCCCTCTCCCCCCCTCTTCCCCCCAAAGCATGGAAGTATTCCGATAATATACAAAAACACATCATTCGGAACTATTCTCAGGATGATCTAGTTATTGGTTATATCATGTTTTTTTTAATAAAAAATAATAACAATAAACACATAAAATAGATTAAGAAAAGACTTAGTAAGAAGATCTTGCCAATCTCCTCTTAATGTTTAAGGAAACGAGAAACGTAAAGTGGGAAACATAATCTCTACTCCATTTGTGAAAAATCAAAATCAAAATAGTCATTAGTTAAAGAACTTGTCCTTTTATCACTTTTTTTTGCAATGTCAGACTCAAGCGATTTTGAAAAGGATCTCGAAAAGGTTTTACTTCCAATTTAAATCATAATAACAATAACTTTATCTTTTTTTCATTGTTATGATTATGTTTCATTTATATTTATTCACCATTTTCAGTCGTAATTATAATATTTACAATTCGCAGTTCGACATTTAATTTTAATTTTTTTTTTCGGTGAAAAATTAATACATTTGGTGTTATGTTTTAGTTTATGAATTAATTTTTTTTTCTCTCAATCTCTGGAGTCGAGATTATACTATCTGATTTTTTTCCCCTGAAAGTATATTAATTACCATCGTCTGCTTATATTAATCGTATACATCAGTAAACTGACCAAGTCCTTACAGTAAATATTTCTCCTTCACTTACATAATATTTTTTATTTTTTATTCATATTTATAAGTGATATCTAGATAATCCTTTACTTTCATCTAAAAAAACTTTGTATTCATAATGATATAATCTTATAATATATTTATAATACTTTAATTTGAGTTACACTTAAAATTACATAAAATATTTTTATATACCATCATGATTATTATTTAAATTGTGAACTTAAGTAATGGCTGGCAGAAACGCAATTTGTGATTTTTGTGATTGGAACAAGAACATCCAATACCCTTGGAGGGTAATGGATGGCAATGCTGTAGCTAATGAAGTTCTAACTGAGGTTCGGCTATTGCTGTTACCCTCCTGCCATAATCAGAGCTTTAAAAGCTCAATAACACCTTATCCCTACATTGTCCTCTACAGATAACGGGGAAGATGAAAAGCATTCTTGCTTCGCCCCTTTAAGCCAGTCCTTATAAGGATAAGGACTCAATTTGTGGTTCTTGATTCTCAGATATTTTAGGATGTAGACAGAATTCTTGTCAAAAATGTTTGTTAATTCAAGAAACTTGAACGTAAAATTAAAAAAAATATATATTGTTTTATGGTAAATATGATTTCGTCGAATCATAAAGAATGAGCGTAAATTCTTATCTCCAACCAAGCAGTTCATAGATGTCGCTGTCGTTTGCGACCATAGCTAATAATAAAGTTTTCGTTAATACAAACCCTTCGCAACATCAGAGCCTAGGTATGAATCTCAAGGTTATCTTTGTCGAAATTCTTTTTTAAGTGTTAGCTCGTATACCCTCCCCCCCCCCCCCCAAGCTTTAGTTCCGCCGTCTTGTCTATTATGTCTTATCGTAACTCAGCCATTAACCCTGATATGCCGCTTCAGACCTTTCTGCGCATGCCCAGAAAAGTATACCGCATAATTTGCCGGTTGTAAAGAATGACATGTACTGATCTCAAGATGGACTGTGTTGCAAGTTCAGTACCTAAAAACCGGTCAAAGCAAACATTCAACTGTGCCTGAAGTCGAACCAGGTAGAAAATTACAAAAACCTGTCAGCTGTTATCCTTGTCTATTCTCCCTTGCCATGCTAATCAGATGACAAACAGGCCCTTTCTGATCCGCCCTACCCGTCAACCAGTCGGTAATCCGAGCTGTCTCACCTACTTATACAAGTGTGCAAATGTCTTATCTTTCAGTTGCATTTTTCTTCTCTTATTAATGGGACAGCGTCAGAAACCTTAAACCTTTGCGGTCCAACTGTTGTCAGAAGAAGAAAACAAAGGACAATTAATTATCTTACAATACCAGTCACCCATATCTTCCAGCTGACAACTAGCATATTCTGTAAACAACCAATTATTATTTATTTCTGGACATTTTTATGATAATTATAAATAGGAAAGGTTGTTGGACTTTAGCATTATAGCAAAGACATTGACTTAAATCATTTCTAAGATATTTATTCATACTTGATAAAACGCTATTTGAAATGTGGAAATATATTATGTCATATCATATAGAACAATCGAGTCATACAAAAAAGTTACTCTTGCTAGGCATACGCATAACATTTCTGACTGGATGGGTGAAGAAAAGATGCTTTTCGTTTTCCCCTTTGTCTCTGAAGGAAGTATTTTGAGTGGATTGTTTAATGAGCTTTAAGCTCGTCCCGTGATGGCTGTGAGTTTAGCTGTGTTCAGATGGACGTGGGATGGACTTGGACCTTTTGTGTTTGTATCTTTCTTCTTCATTATATTCTGAAGCTTCCTTGATCAACGGGTTTGGGTGGTTGCTTGTCTTGGTGAAGAACTTCTCAGCTAGATCTAGGAGATGTAAGGGATGTTGATTTCTCTGTGGATTTGTGTTTCTGATGTACCAAGGGGCATCTAAGATCATCCTCAGGTATTTGTTTTGTATTCTCTGTAGTTTTTGGATGTTTGTATTCGTGATATGATTCCATGCGGAGTATGTGATAACCGGGCGTATTACCATCCTGTAGATGAGTAAGCTTGGTTTTTATATCCAGTATATATATATATATATGTGTGATTATATCTTAAGACCTATCGCTGAACTCCAGTTCAAGAACTGGGAGATGGAATGAGTCCTTGTCTCTTTATCCCGTCATCTGAACGAAGAAAACCTGTGTGAATGGGGTGTTATTGAGCTAAAAGCTCTAGTCATGGTTGGGTAACGGCAACAGCCGAGCCTCAGTTAAAACTTCATTGGATACAGCATTGCCATTCGTTACCCTAGAAGTCCTAAAAAGGACTCTTTCCTGCAAATGGCTCAGTTCATACTCAGCGATAGGCCTTATATCCTTATAAGGACTGGCTTAAAGGGGCGAAGCAAGAATGCTTTTCATCTTCCCCGTTATATCTGTAGAGGACAGTGTAGGATAAGGTGTTATTGAGCAATTAAAGCTCTGATCATGCAAGAGGGTAACAGCAATAGCCCAGCCTCAGTTGCAACTTCATTGGCTACAGCATTGCCATCCATTACTCTCCAAGGATATTAGATTGAATAAATCGATCACCGCATCTGACAGTCGATTGATCCCATTCCACCTTGTTCTTATAAGAACTGGGCGATGGACTGAGTCCTTGACTCTTTATCCCGTCATATGAATGAAGTAAATCTGTGTGGATGGGGTGTTATTGAGCTAAAAAGCTCTAGTCATGGCTGGGTAAAGGCAATAGCAGAGCCTCAGTTAAAACTTCATTGGTTACAGCATTGCCATTTGTTACCCTGATTAGTAAGTAAAGGGTAAAATCTTAAAAAATCGGACGATCTCTAGGCCACTTCATAGTGGGCGAAGGACCGTCCATATCTCAGCGTTGGTTCCACTCAGTGACGGGCTCCCCAACCATTGAGCAGAACCGCTCAAATTCCGAGGAAAATAATTCACCGACAAAGCCCCTCAGCGGTCCGTGCCGGAGAACACTTTCCCCGGAGACTCAAAGTGCTTCCTTTAAGGCAAAAACCTTAAGAGAGCGAACTCAAAAACTCATCACCCAGGATAACAGCAACAGCCGAACCTCAGTTAACTTCCTTGGTACAGCATTGCCATTCGTTACCCTGGAAGTCCTAAAAAGGACCTCAGCTCCATTCCACCTTGTTCTTAAAAGAACTGAGCGATGGACTGAGTCCTTGACTCTTTATCCCGTCATCTGAATGAAGTAAATCTGTGTGGATGGAGCGTTGTTGAGATAAAAAGCTCTAGTCATGGCTGGGTAACGGCAATAGCCGAGCCTCAGTTAAAACTTCATTAGCTACAGCATTGCCATTTGTTACCCTGATCTCATAATATCTAATATCTAATATCGCCCATTCCACCTTGTCCTTATAAGGACTGGCTTAAAGGGGCGAAGCAAGAATGCTTTTTATCTTCCCCGTTATCTGTATCTGTAGAGGACAGTGTAGGGATTAGGCGTTATTGAGCAATTAAAGCTCTAATCATGGCAGAAGGGTAACAGCAATAGCCGAGCCTCAGTTCCTTATAGTCCTTATAAGGACTGGCTTAAAGGGGCGAAGCAAGAATGCTTTTCATCTTCCCCGTTATCTGTAGAGGACAGTGTAGGGATAAGGTGTTATTGAGCTATTAAAGCTCTGATCATGGCAGGAGGGTAACAGCAATAGCCGAGCCTCAGTTAGAACTTCATTGGCTACAGAATTGCCATCCATTACCCTCCAAGGATATTGGATTGAATCAATCAACCTTTTTTTTTTTTTTTTTTTTTTTTTTTTTTTCCCGAGCCTCAGTTAGAACTTCATTAGCTAATAAATACCTCTCATATACAAAAAAATAAAAGGTGTGTTAACTTAATATTAAAATATTCTGGAGTAATAGAGATATAGAAATATTTTTTTATTAAATTAAAACATAATTTATATTTGACAAGAAATTGTATTCTAATTTAATTATTTTTTCTTATTTTCTAGCTCGATATATATACATATATATATATATATATATCCAGCTAGAAAATATTTCTGATATTACAATGATAATGTGCTTGGTGAAAAAGATTATTGTTTTTTTTTTTTTTTACGTTTTAACAAGAAGAATTTCAAATAATTTCCTTTTTTGCTTTCCTCGATTCTAAAGTAGAGGACTTTATCTATAATATGTTTAATTCGAAATCCGGAATTAGATTGAAAATTTACAACCAGATAAAGAGCGTTTCTCATTTTACTGACGGGGAAAGTATCAGTCGTGAATTCCACTCAGCACTCCCAATACGAGGTGTAAGGTATTTTCTCCATTGCTTAATGCTCTTTAAGCTGAAATAAATGGAGCCGCTAATCCATGTAAACCTCCACTCTGACCCCTGGCGGCAAGATATCACAGGTGTTGTCTGTTCGGTGGGTCTCAGTCACGTAGGAACTAAAACAAAGGCTACCTTGTAGCTTAAAAAAAAAAATAATAAAATAAAATAAACGCTAGATTTCATTCACCTCGCACCCTTGACCGCTAGCAGCGCCACCTCAAGGGCAAAAACCCTCTGTGGAATGCAGTTTACTCACAGAGCACGAACATGCATCAGAAATCGGTAATAAACTACACAGACGTGATTTTGGGAAGTGAAATTTGGTTATCTCGAGACAAAAAAAAAATAGTTGACAATAAGAGTTTAGGCCTATCATAGGATGGCGATGGCTTAAATCTTATTAGAAAATAAAGGAAGTACAAACCGGAAAAGTTTTTTGTTGTTATCAGAGCTCGATTTCCTGACATTCCTACATACTTTAGTTTTCCCAGCATCCCTTTGTTTGATTACTTTATCAACCTTTTACACCCCCCCCCCCTCCTTGTCGTCTTTTCTCACTCTCAACTGTTTTCCATCCTCTCCATTGATATCGGTCATGTCGAACATTGGCCGTGCAGAGTTTTCACATCAAAGTTGTAAATCATATGTGTATCCCTTCTTAATGCATCGTCGATTCTTCAAGGATAATTCGTTCGGCACACTGAAAAAGAGAGAGGGTGGTTTACCTACTCGAAACAGGTTTTTTAGGGGTCGTCGTTTTCCCAATGGATCCGCAGGAACCTGGCCAAGAATGAATAAACTACACTGCTTTCAAAGGTACTCGAAAATACTCCTACCTACCTACCACTCGTATGTATTTTGTTAAATACTATGTACCTGATAGGGGACGCCACATGTTTTTCAAGTTTTTAGATTAGCAGTTGTTTTGGCACAAGCAATATCTTTTGCTCTTCTGGTTATAAAGTTATTTCCTTTCGCTTTCCACAGAGACATTTCATCTACAGACGACTTTAAATGTCTCTCTGAATTCTCTAGAATAGTTGAAGAGGTTCACTAATACTATTTAAAATACACAGATATGTCTCAAAGTAATATGAATGAAAATGTTATTCAAGAATGAATTCAGTATAACATCAACTTCATGGAGAAATAATGAATTTTGTTTTCCCTATAGAACGAAGTTAGGCATATTTATAAAATTTATTTTTAAATATATTTATTTTTTTAAAAAAATTACTTATTTAAAAAAAGTTTTCCATTATTACAAAAATATATGATACACCTTTATCATTTTTATATAATAAAACTACAATTGATATATGATAAAGCATTATTTTATTTCAAGTGATGGAAATCAACTTTGAGATTTCCATCATTCAGCGTAATATAATATAGTTTCAACTTCACAATTCCCGAAATGTTCACGGAACACTTTGATTAGTTTATAATGTAATAATTAATTGGTAATTTAACTTATTTTATTGTTGATTGATAATTAATTATTAATGATTGATAATTATTAATGATTGATTATTAATTAATTAAACCAACATTAAATTAATTTGTGCTGATTTTCATTGACATATCCTATTTTGATCACCAAAAATTTAGTGAATGCAGACTTTTTCTCCTGTGTTTTTCTCCTGGTTTTGTAGGTTAGGTAAATATAAATAAAATAAATGAGTAAATCTAAGCGTTAAGAATAAACAATCATTTATTGTCAAATGTTAATTAGTAAAAACAAAACACATAAAAATAGTAAAAGTATATTGCAAATTAAGTTCTTAATGACTCCGATGTTTTTGGGTCTTTGAATTACAAATTTTTTTGATATCAGGTACAATATTAGAAAGTTGAATTCTCATATTTGGTGTAGCGTCGAATCTGTTCCTGGACTTTGATTTGGTTGCAGCATAATATGAAAATCCTGCCTCGCATAAATATGTCGTTGTAAAAGGAAGTAAAACAAAAATAGCTAGTTTTGACAAGCAAGAAATCATTTATTGGCAGTTACTTGTATTTTTGTTTTAAATCAGAGTCACTAATCAAATCAATTAGATTTTCATAGTCACTTGCGCTGAAGCCTGCTGGCTTAGCTGTCACTGTAAATGGATTCAGAACCCTGGAATTGTCCTCAGTGGACTTTGGAAAATATTGCAAAAGGGTTGATTGCAGGTCATGCAAGTGTTCTAAAATTAGGTTAGATACTTCTTCATTTACTTTAGAATTTATTTCAGTCAAAAATTCATGCAAGGTGGGAAAACAATCAAAATTATTCTGTTCAACTGTAGAAATCCAGAATTGCAACTTCCTATCAAAAGATGCAATTTTATCTATTGTATTAAAAATTGTAATATTTTTTTCCTTGTAATGATAAGTTAATTTCATTGCAATTAACTGCATTGAAATTGCAGTTAAAAATATCTGCCAGATACGCAAGACTCATCAACCATGAAGAATTTCTTAATAATTCAATAAAATTTTGTCCTAAATTATATGACATCAAGAAGACCATTAACGCACCACGAAGTTCAAAAAGCCTCAATAATGCTTTTCCTCTGGATAGCCATCTCACTTCGATATATAATAAAAGTGCGTCATGTACACTACCCATTTCATCGCACAAAATTATAAATAGTCTGGATTGAAGTGGTCGAGATTTTACATAGTTGATCATTTGTTCGGCTTCATCCAAAATAGTTTTTAAATATGTACGAATTCTTTTTGTTACTAGTGCTTGTCTATGCAAAACACAATGCTTTTTGGTGGCTCTTGTAGCTACTTGCAGGATACGTGTTACAACTCCTTTCCTCTTTCCTACCATTGCTTGAGCACCATCTGTACAAATATCAATATTTCTTCCAACAGATTTCCTGTTTTGCAATATAATTATTAATACAGTTGAATATATCTTCTCCGGTAGTTTTTTCTTGATGATATTCGAACATGAGTAAATCTTTTTCAATACTTTTATCAAATATGTAACGAGCAAACACTAGTAATACAGCGAGTCCTGCGACATCTGTAGATTCATCCATTTGCAATGAATATTCACTGCAGTCTAAGTCGATGAATTAGCTCTTTTTCTATGTCAGCAGAAAGATCTTTGATGCGACGTGAAACAGTATCATTTGATAATTGTTCTGCATCTATTTTTTTTAGCAACCTGCTCGTTTAACATGCATGATACACTGTCTTTCACACAAGGCTTAATGAGCGTCTCACCAATTGTATGCGCTTCACCATGAAGTGCAATGCGGTAACTCACGCGAAAAGACGCTTTGTTGCATTTTCAGTTGTAGCAATTATAGCCATTTGAAGTTTAGATTTTTCTAGCGAGTCGGGTTGTCTCTTAAAAAAATGTATATATTTTCCTTTGTAATCAGTGTGTTTCGTTTCGAAGTGCCTACGAAATTTAGCTGGAGCCAAAGAACTGTTTACTAGTATTTTATTACATAAAACGTCAGGAGCATGTGTATTGCCAATACACGTAAATCCATAATTTAAATAACTTTCATGGTACTTCCGTTTTGGTCTGTTCTTAGGTGACTCTCGTTCTTTAATATTAGCTTTTGAAGAAACCACAGTTTGCAATTCCATATCTTCTCCAATCGTACGAGTAGATGTGTCAGCAGAAGTACTTGCTCCTCCTTGTGTTAAAGTTTCTGTCTTTAAACAAGAATCCATGGGTATTTTTTCAATAATATTCAAATTCCAATATTTGTCAGAGCTATAATAAAAACAAATAGAATTTTGTTGTAAAGGTAAATTTAGTATGAAAAACAATAAGATTATAAATAAGAAATGTCGAATAATATAAAAGTAAACGAATAATGCAAAATAGTGAAAAAAGACTGCAACACACAAAAGTAAATATGAATTGTAACAATACTTGTAAGAAAAGTACTAAACCGTATCAAATAATGTAAAAGCAATTTTAATAAGAATGATTTGATAAAATGTTCAGTAACAAAAATTAAACAGTTCGAAATAAATCAGATATATTAATTATAAAATTAGTTAAAAGAGTAAGAAGAATTCTTTTTTTTAAAAGTCGCCTCGCCTACTCCCTATATACGGGAATAAAAAAGCGTTAGCTGATTTTTTTTTTCCGAGGGCCCGGTCCCCACAAATTTACTCGTAAATACCTTTCCAAATTTTTTTAAAGTTCATACATTAACATAAGTATTAATAATTAATTATGGCATAATCATAAAGAGTATTAGTACACTTATGTATACGGTGTGGCATGTTGACAAATATAAATTACATTTAAATTAGTTATCAGTCACTGGACTAATGAAATGTTGTAGCATGTCATAGTTTATTCAGGCAAACATCATTAAATTAATTTGTGCTGATTTTCATTTACATTTCCCATTCTGATCACGAAATATATTTATAATATTATAAGTACTTACGAGTGAATGTAGACTTTTTCTCCTGTGCGCTGGTAGTTTTCCCCTCCTTTTGTACATTCTGGAGATCTTTGTAGGCTGATAGTGGATGACTCACTATCTGTTCCGTCACAAACACCTTCAATAAGAGATTTCTCAATACCAAAATTAAACAAAGTGCCTTGTCTCTTATTCATATCAGATTTTAACTCTGTATTCCTATTACTTTTAAAAAAATCACGGCACTCCGGTTTCAGAACAAGCGCTTACACACTGCAATACGAACTTGCGAAGAAATTATTCAGTAGTGATAGATTTGAGAACCGGATACAGACTACCTTGATCTTCAATTTCAGTGGAAAAATTTGCTGATTGTTCACTGATATTTGCAACGCAGATGTTATTTCGTTCAGTTTTGAGAACAGAGGATACGCCGTCCATTGTTGTAATCGGCTTGCAGGCAATTTTTATGATCGGTCATAAACGGCGGTATTCTCTTTCCCAATTGTTGAAAGATTTCCATGTGTGAAAATTAACAATAATTCACGAATACTTCCATGTTTAAAAATATGCTGCTTGGTCACTGACATTTGTTACACAGATGTCATTTCCTTCAGTTTTGAGAACAGAAGATATGTCACCAATTGTTGTAATGGGTTTGCAGGCAATTTTTATGACCCGTCATAAACAGCAGCATTCCCTCTCTCAAATGTTGAAAGGCTTTCGATGTGTGAAAATTAACGATGCACAGATGTTATGAGGTGTTCTGGGTCTGAGCTTTTCGACATATTCACAAATATTATCCTCCTCGGAATATTTTTACTATAAAATATTTATTCATCAACAAATGCTTAGAAAACTAAAATGACAAATTTCAGAACTTCTCGCGGAACACCTATATATATATATATATATATATATAGACGATTGAACTCATCAGAGTGTTATTCCATGTTGATAGTGAACTGATTATATCATTAGAGTGTTATTCCATGTGTTGATAGCGATCTGATTATAGTTACTTTCAAATGAAGTTCGCGAGTACTGCTGTTCAGTTGGGTTGGGTTCAGGAAGGCTATTAATCTGAGAATAACGCAGGTAAGTGAACTGAAATTCTCTAGGCCTAATAGCCGCTAGAATCGTCATTGTTGGCACATTTATTTCAGGTTCATAGACTCGCAGGATTTACTTACGTTTACACGCAAATTAATAATGATGAATGTGTTAGATTTGGACGCCCTCACAGATTCTCTTGATGTAGAGCCGGCACTTATCCTTGTAAATAAGCTTCAAAGGAAGATTAAGCTTAAACGGCCATCAAATATGATAGATCCCGACATCATCATAGATTCTCTAGATAAAGAGCTGGCATTCAGCTTTATAAAGAAACTTCTTAAGAAGTTCGAGCTTGAATGGCTCGGTTTCCTAAATTTCTACTCTTTACCCTGGACTGATGATGATCAAAATGAAGATACCGTCAAACGGAGGAGTGTCTTCATTTTGTGTCTTCAAAAAACTAAATTTAGTAATCTCTGACTCTACTCACTCAGATCAAGGAGAGACGCACGCACGTAAAAAGCGCAAAACTCTTGCCTCGGAGTCAACAAATAATAATGGCATGGATAAAGATGCCCCAACACAGACTCCTCTACCTCCATCAATGAAAAGGTGCCTCTAGTCATTCTAAGGGAGAAACAGAGATGGACAACCTTAAGAACCATCATGGCCTACCTGCAGATTAACTACTCCACTGCCAAAAACATAGAGGAGGGCATCAAAATTCAGTCCGCTACAGTGACTGATTATAGAAATTTAACCAAGGAGTTGGATTAAGAGGTATCCAGTATCATATATTCACATTACCTCAGAGAAAAATTTAAACGTGGTACTCCGAAGAGTATCAGAAGACATCGAAACATATGAAATAGCTGCTGACCTCAACATGCAAGATCTGCCTCCCATAGAGGTCAGTAGAATGTGCAGATCTAACAAGACTCCTATGCCTCTAGTGTTAGTGGAGATACATAATATCTACAAAAACATATACAACTTGCAGACAATCTGTGGGCTTAAGGTCTCACCGGAGCCATTTAGGAAGAGAGCCTCTTCTGAGTAGTGCCATAGATGCCAAAAATTTGGCCATGTCCAGAAGTTGTGCAAAGCTCAATAGAGATGCTTAAAATGTAGTGAGACCCACCCCACACATACCTGCTCCAAGCCAAAAACCACTCTGGCTAATTGTGGTGGCTCTCACCCTGCTAATTACAGAGGGTGCATTTGTCACCCCAAAAATACGCAAACTGAGTTAATCAGTCAATCTACCTCACTAGCAGAAACGAGAGCTCCAGAAACTCAAGTTCATCAGTCTCCAAACAGGATGACAGGTGTTCACCCATCATCAACTGAGCCCACCAAGAAAATGAACCTTCAACACCAGGCAAGAACATATGCCGATGTGGCCCTCACCAAAAAGACAGTCCAGGACCAGAATATGCCAAACCCACATTCAAATATAACAGTCATCATCACCTCTTCTCTTGCAAATATGTTACAGGCTTTCAGTAACTCAAATCCATCACTAAGCGCTACAAAAAGATTCTTATAGCAAACTCAGTCCATTTTATCTGCACTCTCCGATGTATAGGAAAAAATTCACCCCAGATTCTTTAAAGATTATTGCTTGGAATGCTAAGGGTCTCAAAAATAAATTACTAGAAATACAAGAATTCAATGACAGATGTGATCCGGATATATTATTAATTGATGAAACTCATTTGAGACCTGCTGACAATCCCAAATTCAAAGGATACCAACTTTACAGGAATGATAGGCTCGATTATACAGGTGGTGATACAGCCATCCTCATCAAAATTCACATCGACCATCACGCTGTAGCCATCCCTACAACCACTAATCTCGAAGTCACGGGTATCAATGTCATCTGAACTCTGTCGGAAATTTAAAAGTCTATGCTGCTTACAACCCACCATCAAAAACATTGCTGACCACAAATCTGGATGCCATCCTCGGAGTTAAACTACCGGTCATTATCGCAGGTGATTTAAATGCAAAACATCACGCATGGAGCAGTAGGTCTATAAACAGGAATGGCCGCATCCTATTTAACTACTCAAGCTCTCGAATTGCGCAGTTATAGCTGCCCCCACAGTGCCAACTCACCACAGCCCGACTGGTTCCTCCGACGTCTTGGATATAGTCGTCCTCTAGAATGTTAACTTGCAGCACACTCTGGAATCACTGAATGAATTATCATCAGACCACAACCCTATTCTGCTCCAACTGGGTTATCAGAGGGGAACTTTCCCCATCGCCTCACACCTTCATACCGTGGGAAAAACTATCCAAAATGCTTCCAAACTACATTGATCCCGTCCCTCATATTAATTCCAAGGAAGAAATCGAATCTGCAGTCAATAAATTTAATGATCAAATCAATGCAGCCATAGCATCTATCTCCTCAAATTCAACTGTTTTTAAGCCTACTACCTGAGGATATAATGAACTTAATCAAGGAAAAAAATAAAGCAAGAAGAAGAAGATACCATAACACCAGGGCACCCCAAGACAAAAAATATCTCAACAAAATGAACAGTGCAGTGAGAGATGCACTTAAAGCCCACAGAAACAAACTATGGGAAGACAAATTAGTCTCCATATAACCCGGTGATCAAGCCATCTGGAAGCTGTTGAGAAACATCAAAAACAAAAACATTGTTTACACAGATGTAGAAAATGCCGAAACTATAGCTAAAAATTTAGAAAAACAGTGTAGCCCTTCGTACGATAATCTAAATTTCTTACGATAAATCAAAGTCCACCGTCACGTCAGACACGTATTAAAACGGTCAAATACTTGTACCAGCCAACTCACATCTACTTCTCCAGCTGAAATTGATGACA
The DNA here is from genome assembly GCF_054136105.1 of Typopeltis vanoorti. NCBI lineage: Eukaryota > Metazoa > Arthropoda > Arachnida > Uropygi > Thelyphonidae > Typopeltis > Typopeltis vanoorti. The sequence goes on from NC_143550.1 coordinate 162,354,833, forward strand.
TTATAAAGAATAAAAAAGCTCCTGAGCCGATGGCATATCCAACAAAGTTATTAAACTGCTACCCCGAAAGGCCATTGTACATCTTACAACAATAATAAATGCTATGTTCAGGTTCAAGTACTTTTCCTCTGCATGGAAGTTGGTAGACGTGGTTCCTATTTATAACCCTGGCAAGGATCCTCACCAGCCTCAAAGTTATTGTCCCATAAGTCTGATTTCTAATTTCGGCAAAATAGCAGAAAAAGCTATCCTTTCCAGAATTCAACTTTCAGTAATAAAAAATTAACCATATTTCCTTCAGAACAGTTTGGTTTTCGCCAGTTTCACAGCACCACCCGACAAATTCATAGACTAATCGAATTCATTACCACAAGTTACAATTGGCACCAATATACTGGAGCAGTTTTTCTTGACTTAGAAAAGGCGTTCGACAAATTATGGCACTTTGGACTACTATACAAGTTGATTTTAGCCGGTATTCGATTAGATCTAGTCCAAATTATAAAATCATTTCTTAGTGGCAGACGAATGCAAGTCAAACTAAATGATATATTATCTACCCAGAGACGAATTTTGGCAGGAGTGCCTCAAGGGTCCGTACTGGCACCGATACTTTTCACGATTTACATGGCGGACATTACGCATAATCCCATGTCATCTATCATTGCCCTCTACGCAGACGACACAGCTATACTAGCCAGATCTATTAAGCCGCACCTTGTCAGCAAGAAACTACAAGAAAACCTGCAGAGATTAGAGCACTGGTTCTCGGAATGGAGATTGCAAGTAAACTCTCAGAAGAGTATCGCCATGCTCTTCACTAAAAATTCAATATCTCCCAAAGAATGACATCTTTCTATTTAATACCAAGATTCCCTGGAAAGCAGAAGCCAAATATCTGGGCGTACTGCTGGACAGAAAAGTAACCTTCAATCCACATATAAAAGCCTCATGTAGAAAAGCATCAAAAATTATTGCAAAGCTTTACCCTCTTATCAATAGAATAGCAAGCTGGATACCAAAATAAAACTGCTCCTTTATCAGTTGATGATTCGACCTAGTATTACTTATGCGACCTCAGCCTGGAGCCACACTTCAAGTACACATATCCTCAAACTACAGAGAGTGCAAAACAAATGTCTTTGCATGATCTTAAACGCACCATGGTATATCAGAAATGTTCAACTCCACCGGGATACAAATATCCCCTACATCTACTCTTTCCTGCAATCTTCAGCAGTAAAGTTCTTCTTGGCATCGTCTTCACATCCAAATGAACTTGTACAACAAGCAGCAAATTATGACGAAACAGATTTCTCCAAATATAGGAGACTTAAGGATATCCTAATTTCTAACGAGGATCTATAACTCGGACCGAATTGGGCCGAGCACTTAGCTCATAAACTTTTCCCTACACAGCAACCTTATCAGATAGCAGGGATTATAAAAGCATTTTGCTTCGCCCTTACAGGCAGCAACGTCTTGCGTCTTGCGTTATTTTAAATTTAATTCGACGTCTTTATTAAAATATTACAATACAAATAATGGTTTACATAACTCTTTCAGTTAAACTATTATGTACAAAATATTAATTAAAGTAAAGTACCTCCCCCTTTTTTTTTTTTCATTCCATGATTGTTTTCGCGTTGGCTTCTTTACGGTCTAAATGTCTAATTGGACTGAAATTAATAGAATGAATTTGCGAAGGCTTGAAAGAAAATCGGCCGAATCACCTTAATATTTAATCCTCTGTTTTGCTAAGAGGATTAATCAAGATTAACCAGCAATCATAAGAATAATGAAGGGATTACCGTGCTCGTTTAATCTTTTAGTTCAACTACAAGCATTAAATGATTCAAGTAAGAGGATTAACGAATCACTCAGCTGGTCACATGACACAAAACGGCTCTTAGCAGTTGGATGCTATCTCAGCGAATCTTTCTCGGTACTCTTATGAATCGAAATGGTAAAGTTTTGAAATTTTGATAGCAGAATAGTAAATAATGTAAAGAGAAAAATCATGTAAAAATGAGGTAAGGAAAAAGAAAAAAAAGAGAGTGTGTTTGAAAGAATGAAAATATTAATGCAGATACACGAACCTGAACAAATAATGATTTTTATTGAATAGATCATGCATAAGGTCCACCTTATGCAAAATCCTATCTCTAAGTGAGCAAATTATTATTATTATTATTATTATTATTATTATTATTATTATTATTATTATTATTATTATTATTTCAGTAGCGTTGAGGTTTCGATTTCACTTACCCACATGCATTGTTGTTGGGGTTGAATTGCTAGGAACTGTTAATGAGTTTAATCATTATTAAATGGCTCATGCGATGAAAAAAATAAAGTTCATTGTCCTATACATGGAGTAATTTTTTAAGGGATATTTTCACACACATATTCAAGGCTAATTTTTTTTGTCTCTTTTGGTTCAGTTAAGCTTATTTAATGACAAACTCATTAAAAGATTTTCAGTCATTTAAGGGGATTCTCTGTAACAAGTCATAGAAATGAAGAGTGACAAGTGCAAGATGTAATGGATTTGTCAACGCAGACCTCCAACTGAGGAAAGAGTTTTTCATCATCTCTTAGAAGCCATCATCTTTTTTTTTTTTTTGTGAAATACGCAGTCGTAGGGTTGTTGGTAATTTAGAGTTTCTGGGAAGGACATTAGCCATAATAATGATTGATGTTTTGGGGTAGAAAAACAGGAGCTCAAGGCCAACGCTAGACATTTACTAAGAAACTAATTAAGATCCCAGAGCATTTCTTCAACGAATAGGGGATTAGATTTCTTGTACACACACACGATTTTAATGCTCACCCTTTGTCTTCGCCTACAACCGATTCTTTATCTCTGCTAAAAACAATTGTACCCCAGCGGGAGGCCTTTCCTGTGTTTTCTCGCGAGATGTTGCAACATCCTGACAACAGACCGTTGGATGTTAATTAATTCCGTGTTGCCCTTACAGAAGTGCACACTCGAACTCTTAGGAAGCCCTTGAAGCGTCCACACGCTGACAATTGTAACAACGCGAATATATCCGCACGGAACAGAAGACCTCCCTATGCTCCTTTGGACGTCATCAGGTTACCTAGCAACTATAGACAACTTCCTAACTGAAGAGTACTACTGCCGAATAGTCTATTGATAAACTATAAGAACTGCGAACAAAGATTCGATGTCTGAAATTGGGGAAAGAAGAGCCAAAAAAAAAAAGATCAAACTTATCTGCCGACTACTAGTGTAGTCTCGCGATATAACACTGTTCCCTTTTATCTTCAGATAATGACAAGGGGCTTCAAAGGTAGAGCAATGGTCCCCCTCTCATATCGATCCACAGTTAGAACCTCATCTTTCAGAGAAGAAAGAGTTATTGGAAATTAGCATCTATAAGAGTTCTGTTATTACTTCTGTGCCCATAGAATGTTTTTCTATTTCCCACTCTATTAAGAATAGAGGTTTTTTTTGTTGTTGTTTTATTTTTCTGTTTTCATATAAATCTAAGTTTGCGACAATTATTTGAGTGCTACTGGGATGCCGTCTATCGATTCTAAACTAGTGCATTGTTTATTACTACCTTTGTACCAACCAGTAGCGCACTCAGAGTTTAATCTTGGGGGGGGGGGGGGTCGAGTTGAGTAGACGATTTGAGAATACACACTACGCATGGTATACGACCTATGACTGAGCATCTGCAATGATCGCTAATTCAAGTAGCGATCCACTGGTACCACTTGGTACTAGTGGATCGCTAATCCACTGGTACCAAGTGGCTCCCTTGGTGAGCCACTGGTACCACCACAGAGTACGATCATGTATCCAAGCGTATTTCGTGTCAAGTATAATATACTTTGTAACCAAGCTTACCGTTAAAAAAAAAAAAGCTTTCTACAATGATGATCCGTAGATCTATAGAGGAATGGTAATAATATTTTGCTTTGAAAATTTGTTCAATGAGCGACTCAGCGAGACCGATAATAATAGTAATAATGATTATTATTATTCAAAACGGATCTTTTAATAATTTTAATGATTTGTATGGAAATCGTTCAAAAGAGATTTTTATTTTATTTTTCAAATTTTTGATAAAGATTTTTGGAATAAAGTTTAACTATGTATGACGAAGCATGTACATGTATAAAAGTATGTTTAATTTCCTGTCAAAAGTTTATAATCTATACAATAAACTATTTAAAATAAAATAAATTTTTACTGATATTTTATACACTGAACTCAAAATTTAAATGTATACTGTTGTATTTTATACATTCATCTATTTTAAAAAAATACACTGGTGTCCAAAACCTAAGGACGGACCCTATTTCTGAGGGTTAGTTCCGCAAATTCAGACGAATCAGCTTGTGGCTATTTGTATAACCGACGATTTCGAGTAGAAAGGGGATACACATTCAAATTTTCGAATCGCATGCAAAGAGATCACGTGGTAGCACTCAACAGGCCATTGAGACTAATACGCGAGAAGCAAATGGATACGTTAAACTGGAAGCTCTCTGATTTAAAATTACATTATTAGTTTTTATAATACAGCGACATCTGTTAGCCATCACACGTTTCGCTTTACAGCCATCGCAAGTAAAGCGAAAGGTGTCTACTTCCTTTATTAACTGAAAAATTCAAGAAAATTATTTTTAATAATCGTCGTATTGAAGAACACCTCTCTCTCTCTCTCTCTCTCTCTCTCTCTCTCTCTCTCTCTCTCTCTCTCTCTCTATCTATCTATCTATTTATCTCTGTCCTATTTAGTGAGAAAGAAAACTTCCTAACGGACTTAATAATAGGCACAATTGACAAGGGGACTACAATATAAGGGGCATCATACGGGTGGGATGGAACATCCGCAAAAGGGGGAAGCGAGTAGGAAACACAGAAAAGATTACACCGGATGTTGTCATGGGTTTGTAGTAGAAAAGACCGCCATTATGGGCTACCTACAAATAGAGATGTCACCTCACCGGGTTTCCTTTATTCCACACCTCTGCACAAATTTTCCAGCTTCTTTCATTTTGTTCCGGGAACTGACAGCGGTTGCATATTTATAAAAAATAAAATCCAACCTTCCGAATTCGCAGGCTTGTCTGTAGGATAAAGATGTTGAAATTTAAAGGGGGATGTGTGGGATTTTTTTTTTTTTTTAAATAACTATTTTACCAAGCAAACACTGCATACGAAGATATCAAAGAATGTCTCTCGTTTTTCTTCTTAATTGTTTATTTTTCTCTTGCTTGTTAATTAAATTTCTATTTTTTCCCCTTCTTAAGTTTCCGTCTTCATATTTTAGTTTATTAAGTTACGAATAAGCCTTTCCAATTATAAGTTAATTTGCATCGTGTTAATGAAAATGTTACCATAAAAAGAAGAAAAAAATCAATTCAAATGATAGGTTTGATGCAATTACTTAAATAAATTTGTAATATCAGTTATATTTTTATTTTAAATTATAATATAAATATTGAATTTAAAATTTTCTTAGTTATTTATTATCAAATATAATTTTTTTAATTTATTTTTTAAAAGAAGTTAAAAAATTAGTTTCAAACATCATTTTATTTTTATTAAAATTTTTTATAAAAGTTTTGATGAAAATGCTAAGTGAAGAAGGGGGGGATTCAATCAATCGACCGTGAGATGCGTGAAATGGTGATTTATTCATTCAATCCAATACCCTTGGAGGGTATTGGATGGCAATGCTGTAGCCAATGAAGTCCTAACTGAGGCTCGGCCATTGCTGTTACCCTCCTGTCATGATCAGAGCTTTAATTGCTCAATAACACCTTATCCCTACACCGTCCTCTACAGATAACGGGGAAGATGAAAAGCATTCTTGCTTCGCCCCTTTAAGCCAGTCCTTATAAGGACTAAGTGATAAGTGGATCTGAATGTCTGTTTTGGAATTGAACATTCCCATTTTACTAAATAATGGTTGTGCAATTTTATTGCCACATTTGAAGGGAAAGCAATACAGTGGCGTGAAAATGAAAATGTGACTTTTCAAAGGTAATTCAAAATGTTTTTCAAAAATAAGTTTCAGAATGTTTTTTTTTTTGTTTTGTTTTTAATTTTATTTTTTGGGGGGATTTATTTATTTATTTTTTTTTTTACTTTAAGGTTCCGGGGAGGAGGGGGTGGGAGTGCCATGAGGTAGAAGTTCCGCTTAACGTTAAGGAGTTTAAAAGGCGAGAAAGAACTGGAGAATTAGGAATGATTTATAGTTTTTCAGCTCATCGCCAGAAGATAATGGAACGAACCTAGAGACGGTAACGCCCCAAAATGTTTTTTATTTATTTATTTATTCCCCGAAATGCCTATTAGAAAAAAAATATGAGGTAAAATATTGTACAGAAAGGACATATATATGACTAACCTTTCTTAGATTTGTTTGTGAAAAGAATATGATATAATAATAAAAAAAAAAGTTCAAAATTTACTACTCTTGTAGCATATGTTATGATGTAGGACAGCAGACCGATCCTGGTGGAAAATATCCGTACGTCTGAACATATTCAAAGATTTTATAAGGAAAGGAAAATACATATCTGGATTGTCCTTCTGTGCAACTAATGAAACCATCAAGTACTTTGGCAGCAAATAGGAATGTTTTGTTTTTACTCCACCCGTCCCTTAGGACGGTTAGTTCTTGTCCATACCAAGTGAACTACTGAAGTTCGAAATACTACATATTGACTGCAATAATTTTGTCAGGAAGTTCAAAGAATCTTCAGAAATGTTACTCCTCTTAGTTAGATAAGACTTTTGTTAATACAACGAAGATACGACTTTTGTTAATACAACCCCCAGCCGGCCTGCCGCTGAGGGAGAAATGAATTTTTGACTGTAGCAGCGTGTGTTGACGGGGCCGGTTTGCCTGCTTGCGGGATGAAAAATCCCTAGTTTATCTGGGGGGGGGGGGGGAACCCTGTCCACGTCCAAGACCGGCTAACTTGGCTATGGCTGAGAAAGATCCTTAAGCTCCGCACATCGTCGACGGGAATCGAACCTAGGACACTCCTTCCCCAGGCATATGGTTGCAAAGCGCGTAGCCACTAAGCTAACCGCGCGGACCTATCCTCCGAAATGTTACTACACCCACCAAATGGAACAAAAATCAGAAAATTATTATAATGAAGTCTGTTGATAAAAAAATCTCATGCAGGTCGACCCAGTTATGATGCATATTATATCTTTTAGGCTTAGTATTAACTCATACTTGGGGGAGACCACACTCCTACCAGGCGCGTCCCCCGGGTGGCGGATGGGGGAAACCAAATGGGTTGCTCTGAATAAAGAATAAAGAGCCGTGGACCAAAGGATGTAAGAGAGGCATGGCAAGCTGGCTACATTATTATGCCAGTAACTTTCATGAGCAGGAGAAAGTCTACAAACCGAGATAGTGCTACTGCGTACGGGACAACCGACGCGCCTACTCAAAGACCACACAGAGTAGGTGAGAAATCAGCAATGTGGTCAGCCAAGGATGTGAAACATGTAGCCACCCTCAACATAAGATCACTATACCGACCTGGAAAATTACAATTAGTCCAGGAAAATTTAAAAAGACTGAAATGGAGTATTTTAGGTTTATCAGAGACACATTGGTGTGGAGATGGATTCATGGATTTACCAGAAGGAAGACTGTACTTCTCAGGAAGAAAAGATAACATACACAGAGAAGGAGTTGCATTGCTAATTGAAAAGAAACTTACACACTCAGCAATTGAAATAAACCCAGTGTCTCCTAGAATAATAACAGCCAAACTTCAAGCAAAAGAAAAAGGTCAAACAATTAAAATAATCCAAATATATGCACCAGACAGTAACCATTCAGAGGAAGAAATAGAAAATTTCTATGAAGAACTACAACAGGAAATAGATAATCCCAAAAATAGAGAACTCATGATAGTGATGGGAGATTTTAATGCTAAAATAGGACAGTTCACAGCAGACAAAAAAGATGTGATGGGGAAATTTGGATACGGAGAGCTTAACGACAGAGGAGAATAATTACTCCACTTCTGTAAAGTAAACGATCTAATGATTACAAACACATTGTTCTATCAACGCCCTAATAATAAATATACATGGACATCCCCAGATGGTAATATAAAGAAATGCATAGACTATATCATCATAAACAAACAATGGAAAAGATCAGTAAATAATGTACGCACATTAAGAAGTTTTGATTTTGACACTGACCACGAAATATTAACTGCCAAAGTGAAGATAAAATTCAACAGGAAAAATAATATCAGAAAAGAAGAAAACATCAACCTATCAAAACTAAAAGATAGCTCAAGCAGAATTCGATTTTTAGAACAGATGTGATTGAAATTAAAACCCTTCATCTTCCAGAACAGCGGAAAATACTGTGAAGAAGGAAAAGAAACAGTGTTATCAATTGCAAAAGACACTCTAGGTTCCAAACCCAAAATAAACAAACAGTGGATAACCCAAGAAATCATAGCTACCATAGAAGAGAAAAGAGAGGCCAAGATACTTGTAAACCAACAAAATAATGAAGAGAATAGAGAAAAATACAGAGCACTAAAAAATACAGTTGATAACCTATGCAAAAAAGCCAAAGAAAAATGGTTAGAAGAAAAAGCTAAGAAATGCCAAGAAGCATACCAATAAAACAACCTAAAAGTCTTCCATGACACTGTAAGAGAAATTACAAAGGAATTCTCAGCAAAAGCAGTAACAATGATAAACAACAAGATGACTGAAACCGGGAATATTGAATATATAAGAAAAATCTGGTCAAACCATTTTAAGACTATCTTCCACCAAGGAAACAAAACTACAATGCCAACAATAGAAGAAAATAATGATCACCAGAAAATTTTACAAGAAGAAGTTAGATACGCAATTAAACAGATGAAAAACAATAAAGCACCAGGCATTGATACTATCCCTATTGAACTGTGGTCATATGGAGGCAGCATATCAATAGAATATTTAACAACCCTATTCAATAAAATACTACAAACAGGAGAGATCCCAGATGACTGGAGAACTGAAAAGATCATCCCAATATACAAGAAAGGAGACAAAAGAGACTGCAGAAATTACAGACCAATCAATTTACTCCCTCACACCTATAAAATATTCATAAGAATTATACAAAATAGATTAAAAAACACCTACGAAGAAATGATAGGCATAGAACAAGCTCGTTTCCGAGGAAACTATTCAACAATAGACCAAATTTTCACATTGCACCAACTAGCAGAACTCAGCTGGGAAGACCATAAAGAACTATATTGTTGTTTTGTGGACTTTAAACAAGCTTTCAATAACATCAACAGAGAAATCCTTCTCAAAATTCTACTAGAAAAAGCAATAGACAAATATATAATACAGTTTCTGATAAAATATTACTCTAAGACAAATGCAATAATTAAAAAGGACACATTCACAACAGAACCCATAGAGATCCAAAAAGGAGTAATGCAAGGATGCCCATTATCCCCATGCCTATTCAACATATATCTAGAAGAAGTTGTAAAGAAAGCAATAGACAATGAGCTTGGAATCAATGTCAACGGTTTAAACATAAATAATATCAAATATGCAGATGATCTCGTCCTTCTTGCAAGAACTCCAAATGAACTACAAAAGTTGATCAACAAGCTAAATGAAACCTGTAAAACACATGATATGACAATAAATATACAAAAGACAAAAGTGATGAAAATAGGGAGGAACAGAACTACCATCTCAGCCACCCTAAAACGGAGAACAATTAGAACAAGTAGACAACTTCATATACCTTGGATCAAAACTAACAGAAACAATAGGTGAACTCAAAACAATCAAACACAGAACAGCGATAGGATGGACCACCATGGAAAAATTACAGAAAATCTAGAAAACAAACAAGATATCTAAACAAGCCAAAATCAAATGATATGAAGCAATAATTATACCAACAGTCATCTATGGAGCAGAAGCGTGGACAGTTAAAAAAGAGAGGAGAAAAAACTACTGGCATTTGAAATGAAATGCTTAAGAAAAATAAATAGAACAAGTTGGATAGAAAAGAAAACAAGCATCACAGTCAGACAAGAACTATTGTATAAAAAGACAATAAGAGAAAAAATTAGAAAACAACAACTGAGATGGTTTGGACACACTGTACGCATGGATGCAGACAGACTTCCTAACGTCCTAATCAATACTTTTCCAACTGAAAAAAGAAGACCTGGAAGACTAAGAATTACCTGGCTGAAATTAATAAAGAACATCTCAGGATGCAGAACATATGAGGAACTTTTTCGAACAGCAAGGAATAGAGAAGACTGGAAGATCCTGCTCAAGAGAAGACTCAACCCGTCTTAGACGGAAGAGAAGAAGAAGAAGAGAATTAACTCATAAATATGAAGAAACCATGAGTCTATGGTTAAAAATATTTAACCGTCTATTCTTTTACTAGTTGGCTTGTATGCAGTAAACAGTATACTACAAACCATACCAAACTAGAATACAGTTTATTCATTGTCCTGATGTGGTATTCATATAGAAAAGCCCATGAATTGTACCGCAAAAGTACAATAGATTAGAGCAGCATTTGCCAAAGTACAGTCAGTGGCCTGGTTCTTGGGGGGGGGCAATAAAATAAACAAAACCAATATTCAGCAAATATTAAAATTAAAATATTAAAATTGAAATATCTATAGAGAAAAAAACTATAAAATATTTAAATTAATAAATATGTATACAGGAAAATCTCGCTTAACGCGATTAATTAATCCATTAAATAATGCGCGCTAAGCGAAATCGCGTTAAGCGAATGCAATAAACAAGAAGAGTAATTATAATTCACCCATCAGTTAGCGTAAATTTGAAGGAAAAAAATACAGTATAAGCTATATTAGAGGAAAAAATCATCAAAGTTAATAAAAATCAATTAATGAAAATATTATTTAATGTGTAAATATTTGATTGAGTTACTTTTATACAAAAAAAAAAAAAAAGATTAAGTAAAAATGTTTGAATCGTGCTCGACTTTTTCATCTTGCCATGCAATTTGGATAGCTGGCGATGGCTTTATCAAGAATTCGGCGGATTTAGAAGCTTCGTTCCATATCAGGATCAGCACCAAACAAAATTTCCTTAGCACACTCAATGCGATTGAAATCTAGCTGAAGTTCTTCTTAGTCGTAACATTCTCTTCTTGTTCGCACTCCTTATCTTCTTCTTCATATGCAAGCTATTCTTCTAGTTGAAGGAGATCATTCTGAATGAGAACAAGTTCCTCACATTTTCATTATCCACCTCATTAAATCCAAGTTATTTTCCAATTGTGCTGATTTCTTCAATGATGTTAGATCTTGGATTTTGCGCACGATAAACTAACATAGGCTTGAGTTTAAAGTCGCCTTCTGCATTGCCTCCTAATAAAAGAGTAAGACGATCTTTAGATGCTTTGTATCCTGTCCTGGTTGAGATGCTTCTGTTTTAGCCAGGAAAATTTTTGTTGGCATACGCTTATAAAGAGACCAGTTTCGTTGATGTTGAATATTTGTCGATCGTCATAATCACCCTCCTGAATTATCCTTTGCAATTCAGGAAATTTGGAAATTCATGTCCCACATCATCGGCCTTTATAGTATAAAAGAGCGCTGAGGATCAGCAAGTAATGAGAGGGGAAGAGATCAAAAGGTAAAGTTATAAAAAGGAGATTATAAAAGAGGCCTCACTCGACCAATTTAGCTATATAACCGTGAGTTTGTGGCTAGAAGGTCTTTAGACATCACTCTCACACCACAAAAAATGCTAAAAATGAAAAATAAACATAAATTATCCAAAATAAATAAATGATCACGAAGACAATGCAAACCAAATGAACAGAAAAATGGAGGAAGAACCTGGTCCGAGTGGTATCAGCTCTCAAGGAGCTGATAAACCGCCACGATATTGACCTTCACAGCTCGAGTTTAATCGGATTAAACTTCCTCCTATTTGTGAGCTATAAAACCAAAGAATTATTTTATAAAAATAGACAAGGTTTAATTTGCCCCTGTGTCATGAAACAGATAATAGGTGGTTTGCACCATTTGTTGAAGAACCTTCCATCCCCTAGCAGGTATCTCTCCTGTGCCAAGAACCTAGGCAAGTAAAAATAAAATCCACCGAGGACTCTCGCCTATATTCTATTTTCGTCCCGTATCTGGATTTTTTCTCACATTCAACATATGGTATTTCAGTACATTTACTAGGAAAATTATGAATTTCGGCGTTTTTCTAACAGGTGACGGGAACTGTAAATACACGACCTCCGCGAAGGTCAGCATTGGGATGCCTAGTACATTACTGAGTCTTCGCCAGATCCGCTGAGCGAGGGGGACAGAAGTAGAAGAAATGTCCTGCCGTTTCAACCTTCTTGTAAACGTCACAGAACAACTGTCTTTCGTGGGATCGCACAGTCTGGATCTGTACCGCAACTTTACCGGAAGATGTCCATAGGCTATCCTGCAGGCCAATTTCCGTTGAAATGGTTGTCCCCAACTATTTTTGATATTGTTGAATAATGCCAACGCATTCGTTCCCAGATGGGGGGTGTCATATCTAGAAAGCTGAAAAAATTCCCAGTATAACTTTTGTGATTTTAACTGAAGAGCATTTATAACATTTGTCGTAAATTTTTTTTATGTAATTACATAGTGGATAATACCACTCGGGTACAACCTCTGCGCGAGGACCGTGATCCATGGTCCCAAAGTAGGGAAGAAAATGCCCAGAAAGTACTTTATCAAAGTTCTGGTTGCATGGTTCGAACTTAAGATCTTCTATGGTTTTAAATGTGTTCACATAGTATAATTATTTTAGACTGGGAAGCGAAAATCTCCCTTGGTTATTTTTTAAGTTTTATGTATTCTTTCCTAGTAACAAAAAACTTCAAAAACAAACATAGTTTTTAAGTTTTACGTATTCTTTCCTAGTAGTAAAAAACTTCAAATACAAATTTAAATGTGTTCACATAGTATAAGTATTTTAGACTGGGAAGCGAAAATCCCCTTTGGTTATTTTTTAAGTTTTACGTGTTCTTTCCTAGTAACAACAAACTTCAAAAACATATCGTATATCGTATTTCCTATTATAAAAAAAATGATTCTAGAAAATTTCTATGCAATGCGGTAATCAACAACATTCCCATAAAACCTCATATAAAAACTGAAATGGTTTATATTATAAAATATTCTTTTCAATAAATTTTTACAAAAATAGAAAATATTTAAAAGTTAGTTTAGTTTATAAATAAAATATCTATCTTATTTATAATTAATATTATGAAATTTTTTGATATTAATCGATTAAAATGAAATTATTTGTAATTTGGAACACGTTCCATTTCAGTGAGGGTTATTTATTATACATGCAGTACAATACACTGTCACTTTAAAAATATATAAAATTAAAAGTCATTTCGAAAACCAATAAAATTAGAAGGTTACATCCATATTGGTCAAATAGTTCATAGCTTCAGGTGTAGCACTTAAAAAGTCCAATTTGTCTCCTGAATATGCTCTGAGATAACACTGAGTCACAATATGGTCCACAGTTGGTCTTTGAGCTCCACAATCACAATGCGGGGATGGTCGTTTACCCCACTTAAAAGGCATGTCCGCACATACACCTTGACCAGTTCATATTCTATTAAGCTATTATATTCTATTAAGAGTCCAGGATTTTCGTGGGAGGTGTGAGCAAGCATCAAAACTTTCTTGTAATTCTTTGAGAGAAAATTTTGTGATGTCATCTGTCTGTCTCTCCCACTGTTCTTGCCACTTTTGCTTCAAGTCAAAGTTAAATTGTAGTAGTAGTTGGGCTAATTGTAGTGGTGGATGTCTTGATCTCAATCGTCGTACACTTAAGTCTCGGAGATCTAAATGTATTGGTAGGGCTGTGTTCTCCAAGATTTCTTATACTCCTGTAAGCGAGCCTTAGTCCTGCGCAGATTCGGTGGAACGACGTTGCTAAGAGCTGGAAGCCAGTGTGTGTGGGGGGGGGGGAGGCGTTGATTTAAATGTGCCAGAAATCAGTCTCATTGTATTATTTTGTTGGTTATCAACAAGTTTAACATGCGTGCTATTTAGCTACACCGGTGAGCAATATTCGGCAACAGAGAAAACTAGACCAAGAGCTGTAATCCGCAGATTATCAGCTCCCCATGTCGTGCCTATTAGTTTTTGTATTATGTTGTTACGGGTTCTTAACTTAGCAGAAACGTTTGTTAGGTGTTGATTGTAAGAGAGCGTGTGGTCCAGGGTCACGCCCAAGTACTTTGGAAAGTACTAGGTGCCCTTGACATATTAACGATTTGATTAGCTATTTTCTGAGGGGAGATAATTGTGCTTTTTCTTTTAGGAAGACTAGTTGTGGATAGTTGTTGAAGATTCCAAGCTTTTCTACTTGATCGTTTGAAGTCAAGGTTTTCAACTGTATCAATCCATTTTGTTTTTCGAGATGAGTTCAGGCTATGTAGTAATTCATCTGCTATTTCAAGATCTTCACTTTTCAGGAACTCTCTATAGAGATGTTCACTCTCTTCATTCCATCCGGGGATATAATCTTTTCTGTAACCTCTAGGGATATATTTTTTCACAGTTGATATGATTGCTCCCACAAATCTCTTGTACTCCGCAACTCTAGCAGTTATCCAACGAACACATTGATCCGATTCATTTCCAAAATTTCTGCCTTTTTAAAATTCCAACGCGGTCGTGAAAAGGATCTTGCTATAGGTAGTGGCATACCAATTTCCGGTAACGCCGGTCTATGTTGACTGTATGGAAAGTCAGTGAGGGTTAAAATATATTTATGAAAACCCAAATGTTTACGAAACGGGAAAGTAGTGTATCGTCACGATTAAAATCCTTATAAGAACGGCAAACTTGCTTTATTTGAAAGTAATCAAACATACCGAACAAATTTTCATTACCAGAAACATAAAACAATTTCTAAAATTAAATCGGATTAGTTAAAATACGGAGTTGTTTTAGTTTTCTTACATCTATTTAATGTATTTCAATTTTATTAGTACTGTAATATAAGCACACCACTAAATAGTCAAGTGGTAAGAATTATAAATTAAATATTTATTATTTTTTGACCGAGCAGCGGGATATGATATATGATATAATATAATATATAATATATTATATCATATATATAATATATATATGATATAATATCATCATCATCATCATCAAATTCCTGCCATGTACCCTCAAGGGGTGTACAGGATATGACAGTACTACATGAAAAAATTACATCATTACTAACTTCCTATCTACAATTTTCCTCCAAATCAGTCTGTTACTTGTCAAGACTCCAACATTATCAGATCTTATATTTCTATCGTCTAAGGCACTTTGTACCGTATCAATCCACCTATATCTTGGTCTTCCTCTGGGTCGTTTTCCTGCCAACCTGGCAGAGAACACTTGTTTTGCTAATCTTTCCTCTCCCATTCTATTTAAGTGACCATACCATCTGAGATTAGCTCTGCTAACGCATTCCTGGATGCTGACAATGTCAAGTTCTTTCCTAATATCCTCATTTTTAATATGATATTGCCATTGATGCCATCTGTTCACACCTCTAATCTTTCTCAGGACTCTCATATCTGCGGTCTCTAGTCTTTGGTCAAGTGTTTTACTTCTGACCCAGCTCTCAGATCCATAAGTTAAAATTGGTTTGAACACAGTCTTGTATACAGCTAATTTAGTGTTCCGACTAATTTCTTTCTTATTCCATATGAATTTATTCAATTGACTTCCCACGATACCAGCTTTGCTGATTCTGTTGTCTATTTCTATATTTAGTTTACCATCTTCAGTAAAAATTGTGCCTAAGTAGCTGAAATGTTTTACTTGTTCCACAGGTTCTCCATTCACAACACAGTTGACATTTTCAATGATTCTGCCTATTTTCATTGTCTTTGTCTTTTTATTGCTGACCTTCATACCATATCTATTACAACAGCTATTCAATTTAGTCAGAGAATCTTGCAGACTTGTAGCGGATTTATTTAGAAGTATAACATCATCCGCATAAAGCAAAGAGCTGACATTAACATCTCCAATTTTGATATCAGGTTTAATACCACATTCCTTCATAATATGATCCATATAGATAATGAATAACAGAGGGGATAATGTACATCCTTGTCTCACACCAGATTTAACATTAAACCATCTTCCTGTACTTCCTTCAATTCTAACTGCTGACTCACAGCTCAAATAAAGACTAAGTATTGCTTGATATAATGCCCCATTGACACCATATAACTGCAGCGTATTGAATAGCTTCTCTCTTGGCACTTTGTCATATGCCTTTTCCAAATCGACAAAACTTAAATACAGATCTTTGTTATATTCCCATGCTTTCTCGACTATTTGTCGTAAAGTGAAGATCTGATCCTGACAGCCTCTATTTGGCCTGAATCCAGCTTGTTCTTCACCAAGCTTTTCTACCACAATTCTTCTCAACCATTTCTCAAGTATACTTGCATAGATCTTGCCAGGAACACTCAGTAGGGAAATACCTCTGTAATTCTCACATTCAGTTTTATTTCCCTTTTTATATATGGGTACTATGAGAGCTCTACTCCAATCATCGGGAATTCGTCCCTCTGTCCAGGCATTCTGAACTATGCAGTGCAGCCACTGTAAGACTCTTATACCACCATACTTCAGCATTTCTGGTCGAATATCATCTACTCCTGCTGCCTTTCCACATTTCAAGCCTTTGATGGCTTTTTCTACTTCAAGTATGGATATGTATTCCTGACTGCATGCCTGGTCAGTGTTTTTTATCACTGTGCTGTCTTCACTGCTTGTTTCATTTAGCAGTTTTTCAAAGTAATTACTCCATACTTCAAGGATATCTTTTTCTCCTGTTTTCATTTCACCTTTATCATCTCTAATTCCTTTTACAGCACTCTTTCCTCCATTCCTAAGCTTCTTCAACAACCTCCAGAATATTTTGCTACCTTCTTGATATTTATTTTCTATATTCTTGCCAAAGTCCTCCCATGACTTTTGCTTAGCTAGTTTTACACAGTGTTTAGCATTCTTGCATTTGTCTCTATATTCTCTAAGAGCACAAGCTGACTTATTTGACAGGAACTTTTGATATGCTTTCTTCTTTTCCTTCACTGCCTCTTTAACTTCCTGTGTCCACCAGGGAGTTCTGATTTTTTTATCCTTGCACACAACCTCACCACATGCCTCTCTGGCAGAATCAATCAATGTTTCCTTCAGAGTTTGCCACTGAATCTCCAAGGTTTGATTCCTGTTCTCAAACTCTTTCATTTTCTTTTCAATAATATTTCTGTATTTTAGTCTACAGTTCACATCTGAGAGCTGCTCAACTTTTATTCGCTTTAAAACTTTCTTACATGTTATTCTTTTCAACATGAAATTCAATTTTATCCTGCTCAAGACTAAATAGTGATCACTTCCAATTTCAAATCCTCTGTACACTCTGGTGTCCTGCACCAGGGAGAAAACACCACTATCAACAATAACATAGTCAATGAGACTTTTCTTATTCCTAGCCTCTTCTCTCCATGTGAATTTGTGCACATTTTTATGTTGGAACATGGTGTTAGTAATAACCAGTCCATGTCCTGAGCAGAAATCCAACAGATATTTGCCATTATTATTAGCTTTGCTCTTTTCTCCAAATTTTCCCAAAATATTTTTGTATGTCTCACAATCATTTCCTACTCTACTATTTAGATCCCCAACAAGGATCAACTTTTCCTTTTTCATTGTGTCAGCTGCTTTTTCTAAAGCCTCAAAAAATTCCTCCACTTCTACCTTAGTAGAACCTTCTGTGGGACCATAGGCACAAATAAGTCTCATTGTCCAGTTCCCCATTCTCATATTTGCCCACATTACTCTACTTGAGACTGACTGCCATTCAAGAAGATTAGCCTCGTATTTTGTGTTGAATACTATGGCTACTCCTTCTTTTCCTTGATTGTCATTGCCTGAATATAACATTTTGTATTTATTGCTCAGAAAGATCTCACCAGTTTTGGTCTTTTTTGTTTCAGTCACCCCTATTATGTCGATCTGGTACTTATCTAATTCCTCAGCTAGCTCCATTTCTTTGCCATTCAGGCTTCTTACATTGATAGTACCGATCTTTAACTCTGGTGATGTTGAGTTGGGGTTTGTTTTCAGATTTGTTCCAGTAGCTGACTTTTCGCTGTTCGCCCTGGTTCCCTGGCGAAAACAACGGGGGCCTTGTTTAACCGGGCGACGCCCCAGCCGGCATGAAATTTTGTCATGTTGTACCATCATTTTTTATTTTGGTTTAACCAATAAGAATACAATTTGGTCGGCTAAATCCCAAATTGCCAGCCCATCCTCGTTCGTTCAGTATCAAAGTAGATACCCAACAGGGTGCACCACGAGAAGGTGAGGATTGGACATTAGGTCAGAAGCCCTGGTCGGTTCTCCGCATTCCTTTAAAGGCTATGTGGAGGTCTCCTCTCAGTTATACAGCTTTGACCCTTAAGCACCCCATGATATAATATAATATATAATATATTATATATTATATCATATATATAATATATATATAATATATGGACTATGTTATATCATATATCATATATATAAAATATAAAAAGGACTATGTACCTTGAAATTATATTATATTATATTATATATATTATATATATATATATATATATATATATAATATAATTTCAAGGTACATAGTCCTTTTTAGAACTTCCAGGGTTATGGGTGGCAATGCTGTAGCCAATGAAGTTTTAACCGAGACTCGGCTATTGCCGTTACTCAGCCATGACTAGAGCTTTTAGCCCAATAACACCCTGTCCACACAGATTTTCTTCATTCAGATGAAGGGCTAAAGAGTCAAGGACTCAGTCCATCTCCCAATCCTTTTTAGGACTTTTAGATCAGTTTGACTCATCCCTCCTTCATGATCTAGCAGAAAAGTTCTTCAACAAGGCAAGCAATCATCCAAACTCGCTGATCAAACAAGCTTCAGATTACAATGAAGCCGAATTCTGCAAATACAAAAGACCCAAGTCAATTCTATGCTCAGCTGAACACAGCTAATCTCACTTCCCTTCCAGGGCGAACTTAAAGCTCAATAACTCTCCATTCAAAGAACTTCCCTCTCAGACAAAGGGGAATAGGAAACGCATTTATGCTTCACCCATCAAACCAGTAATGTTCTGCGTATCAATTTGAGTGTAATTATGTAGTCGAATATTTAATATCTAGTATGGTAAAATTGTAATTTAAATTAAATTAAAACAAACAAGTTAAAATGATATTTTTAAAATAAATAATATCAAACTGTCTTTTTTCCATCATAATCGTTTAGTCAGTGGCACACTCATTGATTTTTATAGCGCGATTGTATTAGCATTCAACTTGTATGGCATGAATCCATATGGACCAATCAGATTTAGGTCCGCTAACAGGACTTATCATTCGAGGTTTGCAGAAAAGTCAAGCTTTCGGGAATTCCACATTCAACTTGTCGGCCGATGAATCGTGGTTTTTATATATTATCCTTCGTGGTACTCTATGGTCACGTTCAGTGAGTATAGTGGGTCATCCACTGCGGGTAGCACTTGCAGTCGACTCCCTTCGCTTCTATCTCAGCATGGTATTATCAGTGACTGTTCAGGGATGGCCCAAATTGTCAACAATTTGCCGAACATATGGGCCTGCAGCATACCATCCTATCAAAACGCCTCTTTCAAACTCTATCAGTTTTCTTCTAGTGGCCATTCTTGGAAACTCGAGTTTCCTACAAGAAAAAATCTTCACCTTCTTATGAGACAGGCTAACTCACTTTTAATTGAAAAGCCCTGATAAAGATTCGTCGCGTCGTGGACAGAATTCGATGCAGGGTCTTTCTAACTAAAGGACTTCTTCAAAATCGACTGAGCTCTGGAGGTTTTTGATGCAGTTTTACTTCATGTTAAATGTACTTTCATACTAATCGGCATAAATGGGCGATAAAAAGAAACCAGCAAATTTCTTCTGATGGTAATTTCAAACATACTTAACTAATGAGGTAATAAAAACGCGACCTGTTCCATTTAATATGGAATAGCTCGATCTAGGGTCAAGGGGATACGACAAAGACAGCTATATTAAGTAGATAATCCACTTTATTTGAAAAGACGAATTCGTTATAGTACGATGTCTATGCACATATGCAGAAGCAACCTTTATTATTATTTATTAATCCTGAAGCTTTCTTCCCAACATTGAGTACTCGCCATCAACAACTTCAATACACGAATATTATCAATCCAATTTGAAGTTAATTGCTACAATCAAATAATAAAACAGTCCTTCTTACAATATCCTCACCTAGTAGGGCCTCGCTCAGTCGGTGTAGACGAAGCCCTTTGGTCGGAAAAACCTGGCTTTGATTCCTGTTCATGATGTGAAGAACCTTTATCTGGTTTCTTTTGACTAAAGGTGAGTTAGCCGATCTCATACGGAGATAGCTTTTTTTCCTCCCCACCCGAAAACTCGTTTTTTTTTGTTCCCTCCAGAACAGGGAACTCGTTCCTGTGAATACACACACACACACACACACACACACACACACACACACACACACACACACACACACACACACACACACACACACACACACACACACACACACACACACACACACACACACACACACAAATCTACAATCCAACCCCCCCCTCTCCCAACGTCAGATTGCGACAAGCCGGTTGGAGTTTCCTACAGTCGCATAATCATAGCCGACCCTGCACCAAGCGGATTAAAAACGCTATAAAGAGAAAGAAGAAGACATCGCCACCTAATGACTTTGATGATAAATATACACAAAAGTTAATATACAACATCTGGAGTGATAGTCATATATCAAGACGATTCAAATGATTTTGTGGAAAGAGTTGAATCTGGACCCACTCAATATTCCTTCAAAACAGCTATCTGAAAAGAAGTATTAGTTAATCGACTTCTGGTAATTAATATCCTGATTGAAGTGGAGAAGTAAGTTCTGTTGAATACGTCATGTTATAGTAATGCCTCCAGAAGATTACTTAATTATTTCTAACAATCCAATTGCCCTTGGAGAATTTTTTCAGGTATATGATTTTATTAATAATCAGCAAACAATTCTATCTAAATAACTATATATTTTTATAACTTCCAAGTGATAAAGAAGGATTATAAGGATCTATAACATAACTAGGATACTGGATGAGAGAGGTAGGACCGATGGCTAAAGAGGAGGAAAAATTGACAGAAGATTTCTGACCAAAAACCACACTATAACGAGGTCCACAGGCAACTAAATAACAGTCGTGGCAACTGATGGATTATTCCCAGGTGTATCTCTCTCTCTCTCTCTCTCTCACTAGGGCTTACCGCGAAGTCGAACAAGGGCCAGAACAAGATGTCTCCGGCTAGTGTTACGGAGACTGCTGACCGATACCTGCTTTTACTCTACCCTCCGTTTTCCTTTGATGCCTTCGCCACCCTGTCAACTGAATATCGTTCTGAACTATTAAGGACGACGCAGTCACTGAAAGAAAACAGCTGAGTGAAAAAAAAGAAACAGGTTTTTCGTTGTAGTAGAGTTGGGGGGATGGAGATGAAGAATCAAGGTTACTCGTTGTTGACCTTTCTATCGGAGGGTAAATGTAGACCTTTGTCCTCCGCCATGGCGATGCTACAAGTTCCACGTTCCCCCCACAGTCTTTATCATTACTCATTTGCATTGACTAGGGTCAATGGTGGGTGGTAGACATCAGGGGCTTTCATTGAGCCACCCTCAGAGTAACAGAGATTGACAAGTGAAACGAGTTGGTAGGTTAGAGGATGGCAACGACTGGAAAACCGGAGATTATTATCTCCCTTCCTCCTAACCTCGGGGTCAACGTGTATTGCACCAATTTGGATTGCAATGATTGAGGATCTTTTACCTCTTATGACCCCGTTCGAAGTTTGTCAAACAAAGCGTTAGAAATCCATGCAGTTGCTTCTAGTCTTTATTTATTATTTTTTTTCCTCCTTAATTTGGTGGGGTTAAAACAAAATTGCTACTTGCATGAACAGTTCGACCTTACTGGATACCCTCCTAATAGGATCTATTATTGGATAAACGGGTAAGTAACGTATGCAATCAGTTTACTGCCCCAAGCTTGCTTTTAAGCGTGAGATTTTAAGTGGATGGCGACTTAGGAACCTTAAATTGTGATAAAAAAACGAAATGTACAATGAGTGTGAGAAAGATAAACAAATATTCGAAGCGATCAAATATTCGAATGATAGTGGTGAATTTCGAGTTACCAGATAATAAACAGGAACAGTTTCAACTGACGTGTATTATTATTAAAGTTCAAGATTCAAATCCCACGATTGGGTTGTTTTATTTGTCATTACAGAAGACGAAACTAAAGCTATGTGACACCTGCATGTCTGTTGTGTGTTTTCTAGGTCTGCCTGTTTTTTGAATTGAAAAACTAAAGTGTTCTGGACGAAAAAACTCCACCTCCGTTTGAGACCGGTTATCTACTTAAAGCCTCGATGTTTGAAAAGGTTATATAGTTTTACATTAAAGATACCAAGAAATTATATACTTGGTTTAATCCTTTATCCAGGTGTAAGCAAACAAAGTTTGTGCCTGAAGTATCTTTCATCAGGACTGGGGAAACTCGTGGCAAAGGTGGTATAACTTCTCATCACTTGCCTTAGTATCCCATAATGCAAAGCACATCTCCTTGCAGACATGTATAATGCTATTCATTATGGGAAGGGTTACTATCCAGACCAGTTTCGACCTTTATTGAGGTCTCTTCAGTGGAACAGCTGTGTTTTTTTTTTTTTTTTAGTTTATAACGGTTTGTCTTTTTCTTTAGACACCATTGCAGCAATATCATCAGTGCCCAGGGGTTCAATGCCAGTTGGTGTCCGATGCGGTTTTCTCCATTCTTTGCCATTTCTGTTTATTGCCAGGTCACTCAAATCCTGTAAGCTCTTTACAACACTCTTTTACGTCTACAAACTCTCGTATTAGCTGTTTATTCTATCCATTGTACCAAACATCAAGGGGTTGATCATTCTGCTGTTATCTAATATACCAGTGAAAAATATTAAAATTAGCCATTTCTTTTTTGCATACAAGTTTTCAATAAACATGTTAACAAATGATGAAGAATTTGATATTGTCTTTCTCTCCTTAAACTTTAACTCAGAAATTAATTAGATAGCTTCTAAAGCATCTAATTCTAGTCATGTAATGTGTTCAGTAATGACTAGCCTAGGACCTCCTAATCTAGGACCTCACACTTTTTAAAATAAAATGAAACCAGAAAACATAGAGAAGAAGAAAAATTACTTCTAAGGAAAAAGACCTATCATTTCTCCATCACATTGTCTATTTTTTTTTTAAATTTAATTTGAAACTTAAGAGCGATAATAGCGAAATAGCTTTACATTGAAGTGTCGGATTTCTTCTCTCTCTGAGAGAAATTTCCAATGTAGTTGTATTATATTATCCTAACCAGAGTTAGGATAATATAATCCTACCCACATTATTTCAGACAATAACATATTCTGTTAGGGTTAGGCATCAAGAGATGGCAGCACTTGGTTGCTAGTCTCTTCATCAGTAGCCGCCTATAATTAGTGATAGACATGGGCCAGCTATCTCTAATTGGCTGCCGATAGAGATTGAACTGCCTACTCAGTCTCCAAAAGCTAGATGGGGTATGAAAGCCTCGCCTACTCCCTATTAGGGAATAAAAGGCGTTAGCCGATTTATTTTTTTAAATTTTTTTTAATCCAACACATGTAGGAAGATTTCATCTTCAATATGCCAGTAGCTAATCAGGTCCGAAGCGAGAGTGGAAACGAGCCTGTGCATGTAAACGGCTGTGATAGCAATCAGTACAATGGAAATATGTGTAATGAGTGGGTAGTTTGTCGATAACTTCCAAACACCCGTCAAATACGTGATTATCTCCTTTCCCAAATGGGCTTTACTATATTAATCACACCATGGACTGCTGGTTTTGTACACAAAGGAAATAAATGCATTTGTTTGCAATAGAACGAATAGAAGAGAAATGTTTGTGTTCGTTTTAGTCTCCATACTTTCTCCATCTAACCTCTCGGCACTCGCTAACCAAGCTACGTGACCCCTTCATTAAAGTCTTTAGTCAACCCTTTCAACACCAGGCTCTGTAAGTAAGTCACGTGGTGGCTATTTGCGCCACCTACGCGAAATGTGGGAACGACAGTAAACACTAAGCCTAAAGCGAAATTTAACGAGAGAAGTGGAGACCAAATTAACATCCATTACCTCAGGGATAATACTGACACTGCACGAGAAGATAAATGACTACTTTGAATAGATAGAAAGCGATAAAATACATTGGAAAGTCTTCGTTAAGTAACTTTGCATCTGCAGGTATTTCTTAATCTCGATAATCAGATGAAATGTAGGCACAACTGTCTGTGATTGTGGGTGAAGAAACGATAGCAGAGATTTAGAGCTTTGCCTAACCGTCACCAGGTGTCGCCAGTTATTGAGATTTATATGTGCGCCTTTCATTTCACGAACTATGCTAATATGCCTACAATACATATTCACTGAACATCCGGATAAATTCTACTTAAAAACAAATAATTAATGAGAATACACAGTTGCCCTTTAAATTTAGGTTCTTATATTTTACAGATTCTTTCATTTTAGTGAATAGGTCAAAATCACCGGAATTGGGGTCAAGGGTATTCAGACCGTCTCCCATGGTTTAGAAGTAGCTGAATAGTATGGTTCATACTATTCAGCTACTTCTGTATGTATATGTATATAGAGGGCATTATGCCTTAAGGTGTTTTTGAATCACCAACTAGATTTGTTTCCTGTAAAGTTCAACAGTCTTATACTAAAAAAGCTTAGCCGTTCAAATTCTTATTATCATATTCGAAAGAAATGGAGTCAAGAATTAGAGAAACTTATAAAATATTTATTATCTTATATATAATAAAAATAAACGTATATATATAATGGTATTTTATGTAAAATTTAAAAAATATTTTCAAAACTTTAAATTTAATAAATAATTTTCTAATGCACCTTTTTTAATTATGAATATTACTGCTATAAAAGTCTGCTGTGTAAAATTCAATGCGTGAGAAATTTCTAGAGTTGTGGAAATTTCTTCTCGGCTTGAATTGAGTAAGGAATCCATCAATACCCTTGGACGGTAATGGATGGCGATGCTGTACTAGTGAAGTTTAACTGAGGTTCGGCGAGTGGTGTTATCCGCCTTGGGCGCTGAGATTCGAGAGTTTGAGTTCGCTCTCTTAAGGTTTTTGCCTTAAGGGAGCAATTTGAGTCTCCGGGGAGTGTGTTCTCTGGCACGGCCCGCTGAGGGGCTTTGCCAGTGTATGCTTTTCATCGGAATTTGAGCGGTTCTGCTCGGTGGTGGTGTGTGGGTGGAAGGCCATCACTGAGTGCAGCCAATGCTGAGATGGACGGTCTTTCGCCCACGATTGAGTAGCCTAGGGATCGTCCGAATTTTTAGAGACGGCTTTACCTTTAAATATGGTGATGCTTAATAATTCCTGTTCTCAATCTGGTTCTATTTAGATTTAGAATGAGTTGCCTCGCCTTTAGTTAAAGATGGAATAATTCCGACAGGGAATTGTTTGTGTTTTCTGATTCTGATCGAGCTCGCCTTAAACTTATCCGAAAAAAACGACTGAAATTTTTAAGTGTCTATGAACTTTTAATGGACATTAATTTCTAGTTTTTTTTCCAGATGAGTAGCTAGAAATCAGATTTGAAAAATCTGCAAAAGAAGGGATTTCAAGAAAGAAAATGAAATGGAAAAAAAAAGAGGGATGGGGAAAGTGGAGGATACGGTGAAGGTCATTTTACGAAAGGTTATTCCCTTTGACGCACTTTTCTCTCGCATGAATTCCTCCGTACTCATCACCTGAAGCACTTCGTAAAGTAAGGGGGGAGTGGAAATGAAAGGGGGATAATAACTTCGTCATAATTCATACGGTTCTTCTGAAGACGACACACGGTCGTAAATCGCCATTTTTGCAGGTGTCTCCGAAAGGCGAAGAGCCTTTAAGGAGGTGATGAACTGCCAAAATTACCGAGATAAGACAAGAAGATGATGATGTGCGAAGCACACGAGCGATTTCCCGGACACACAATAAGAGGCTGGCGAGAAGTTGTCGCTTTGGTCTTTTTCTCTGTTCGGAACTTCTTGCAATGCTCGATCGGACTAATGAACGCTGCCTGTTAAACACAGCGTCGATAAGAATTACGTCGACCTCCGCCGCCGTGTCATTTCGGACGACGTTCATTTCGGTGGCGGCTTGCGGTCAACAAGAAATGATGAATAGTGGCAACGTATTGCACGCGTTAAGGCCGGTTCGAGTGTCTCGGAGACCTTAATTTTAGGCCTGTCAGTTTGGAATTTTTGTTTGTGTTCGCTTCTTCGCCCGCTTGACCTTAGTATAATGGGGATTATTCACGTGACTACGAAAAGGTAGCTTGGGGGAGTGGGGGAGGAGGGGGGGGGACAAAAACTACTTGTACTCGAACCAGAGAGCTTCAACCAGTAAGTGTTCCTATTTTTATTTTTATTATTATTTTTTAACAACGGTAAATAGTAGCCTAAAAAGGCGTGGACCGAACCTATAGCCTCCTAGGGGTATTCCTCTGTAAAGGGTTGGGACTGTTGGATAACCAATTATCGGTAGTTGGATTTGGACGAGTGGGTGGTCGTGAATGAAGTGGTGAAGTGCTCAATTGGCAGGGTGAACAATACGTCATTGGTGTTGGATTCGTGCTAATGTACAACCGTCTCGAAGATATTTATGGTTTTTCATTATAGCTATGACGTACTGTTGAATTCATTTTTATGAGACTACACTCGCTTGTGTTGGGTGCAACCCGTTCTTGTGTAAAACTGGGTGGAGCAAAGATATCGTAACGACATTGATGTCCTATTGTGAAGACTCCAATTATGCTCTCAACTGTTTAGAGTAGAAAGATCTACCAGAAACGCCCTCCCACGATTAATGACTGCGTAAAGAAGTCTAAATCGGTTACAACACGTCTATAAATAAAAATGCGCGCTTCGTAAATGACAACAGAATCCTTATGGAGGAAAGAGTTGGTTGAAGTATAACAAAGATTTCCAATCTCTTTCGCAAGAATGTTGGTAACGTATGGCCATTACATGAGAGGCATTGGAGACACATCAACAGTTCTCTGATAGAACGTCATCTGTATAAATAAGGGGTGATCCTCCTTTCCGCACACACACCGAGTATGAAATGTTACATAAACAGTATAGGAAATCTAAGAAATCTATTCTTAGTCCGATGTAATCATAGCAACCTAAGGTTCTCATAGTAACTAGTGATGGTCACTATGACAACCCAAGACGAGGAGATGCTGTATTCTATATTAGAATACTTCATGGCTAACTCGGAATAACTTTGCTAAGTTGCAGCACTGGTGTTAGTACGTCCAATATGCGAAATAAAAAAAGTGCTGTAGCAGGTCCTTATATATTCATGGACCAGTGAAATCATCGTCCAGAACTCATAAAAGATTAATAAAACACTTCTTGAAACTGTTCCCCTTTTCATAACAAAACAAGTATATTGCGGATGTCCAATAATATACATCCTTTGAGTACAATTATACCTATTGTTTAGGTGGGGAATATACAAGAGAATTTATTTTTATTTAATTAGTTTTAATTTCCCCTCGTGTATATCTTATTTTTATTACAGCCCAAAGACTTTTAAACATGTCAGGGATCCTTTTATCTCATTAATCCATCTTTTAGTTGGACAACTAATGTCTCTCCTTCCTTTTGATTGATGCCCAATAAATTTCTGATCGATTCGTTGGATGTGGTTCGATCAATTGGTTTGATATTCACTAAATGGGATCAAGAAGATTGCGGACTTCTAAGATAGTTCTTATTTCATTTCTAATATTATAGTATTTGTAATAGTATTATATCATTCCAATTACACTTCTGAAGTGTGCTTCGATCTCTCTCTCTCTCTTTGTCACGTTTCACCTTCAATAAAGGCCTACTAAGATTACTATTACTTTGTATAATTTAATTTGCGTCTCTTTTACTTCGATTTTGGAGTAATTTTCTGATAATTCTGCACGTATTGTTAACTTTTGTATCTACTTACTCGCAATAGATACCATCTCAAAAATCAGTTGTTTATAAATAATTTGATCTAGAATAAAATCCATCAAATGTGATTGATTTCGATTTCTGTTTGAGAAAGTAAGATGTACTTTCTTTTGTTATATTATGTATCTTAAATATCCCTCTTTTTATTGAGGGTGTTATTGAGCTATGAGCTCTGATCATGGCAGGACGGTAACAGCACTATATATATATATTTAAGAATGATATTATTTATATTATGATGTAAGTTTAATTTTTTTTTTAATTTTCGAATAACATTGAAGAATCTTATCTTTAAAATTTAAGTTTTGATTAGCTTATAAATATTTAAGAAAAGATTTTTTTTCTATTCATTGTTTATGAATAGAATCACAGGAACAAAATGCAGTATCTCACCTAAGTACTACAATCGGATAGTTACAGTTGAAAATGCATGCCTGATTATGAGGCTGTTATGAAAATAAATATACAAAACTTTAACGATAAAAAAAAAAAAATTCCTTCTGAGATCAAAGCGTAATAATTAATGCTTCCTGTCTTTAATTTATTTTTATTTTTATTTAGTGGCTTTAATAAAAATTGAGTTCTTTGATCGCAACATATCCAATAATATATCAAACCTCATAAACGAACTCAATAACTGCCTTATTAAACAACGCTCATTGAAAAAAAAAAAGCAGTGTCGTTACGCATGCGCAGTACAAACATTGAGCATCCGGGCATCTCCCATGCGCAGTGTTCTGCGCATGGACATTTAATAGATTCCAGATATTCAATCGATTACTATTTTATTTATATTATATTTTGTTATATTTATGAAGATAATGTATTATATTTTATTATTTTTATGAGGACCTTTAATGAAGATTCTTTAACTAATAAAAAGTTATTTTAAATAGATGAAGTGTTTATAAATTTACTCTTATTTAAAAAAAAGAGGAAACTATTATTTACAAGCAAACGTTTGTGCCAAATACTACCCGGGTGGGGAGTCATCTTGACTCGTATATCAACGACCAACAAACCATCGTTTCCCGAGTGAATAAATAAACACGCTGTATGGAGCTTCTTCTTTACCTGACAGGAAATTCAATGATGCCCCAGTCGGAAGTTCACCTCAAACAACAATCGTGGAATGAGAAGATCTCTTGCCTTTTGAAACCCGACATGTGCTCGCTGTACGGGGTCCTCATGAAGCCGCGACAGGCTCTCCATTGTTATAAATGGGCCAGCTTTATGGTGGCTGTCATCGGATAAGATCCGCCTTTGTGATCATGTAATTGATGGATGTATACGATCCCAATAGGCATGACTTTTAAAGGGCTTCGAAAAATATATTCTTTCTCCTCCCTTTCTCTTCCCCCTCCCCCCCAGAACCCGACATTCCATTTTCGTCAAACAAGCGAAGAGTAGAAATATTATATTGAAATAAAAAGAAAATATATCTGTTTTTTAACGCTTTCTTGGAAAAGGAGGTTTTATATCTTCTGCTCCATGCTATACCTGAAACAGGAAGTGATGTCATTTTTAGAATCAAATTGGACTTGAAAGTTACGACATTTCCGGTAGGTTAAATTGATTTGTTGTTCTGATGTTCGTTATCGATGCATTTCTCAAAATGCTTAAACTACATCTATTCGATTAGCTTGTTTTTTTTTTTTTTTTTTTTTTTTTTTTTTTGCAAAAATTCGAAACGAAATTATATGTGGTTTTTGTCATATCGCTTCAATTTTGGCTTCCATCGGAAGAATTGGCTTTGATTCTGGCTTCAAATCATCAGTTGTTATTAAAATAGAAAAAGAACACAAAATTTATGTTTCGACTACATAAAAAAAATAATAATATTAGACAATCATTAGAAGGTACATTTCATAATTGTGTATTACTGTATATTGGATGTTACTATGGCAACATTAGTATCGCGACATTGAAAATCTAAAGTCATGTTAATTTTGTCATTAAAATGGTTTAACAAAAACGACGTGACAAATTTTAATTGTGATCCTAAACATCAAGTTCCATTAGATTCATCCAACCAGAGTGGCCCGATTGGAATGGCAAGATTCCAAATATGAAAGTTGAATTAAATCTGTTCAGCCGGTCTTGCAATAAACAGTAACAAACGAAACAAATTTTCAATAATAATACTTAAGTAGAGGGACGTGCAAAACTAATCTTATAGGTTTAAAGCATTTTGCAGAATCCATCATACACTGTTTGAAAAGAAGTAGGACCTCCTTTCACTGCGATCCTACATTGCATACTTTTCACAAGTGTATGATAGCGATCAATATGTAATGAGATCCTGAACTGTTGTGGGGCTGTCGTCTCTTGACCTCACCCACCGCTCCAGTTCATCCCGCAGATGTTCATGAAGGTTGAGATCAAAGCTTTGTGGAGACCAGTCAAGTGTGGTGACGTTCATGTCTCCAAACCACACAGTTACGGGAGCAGCCTTAAGATACGGCGCATTATCTTGCTGAAAGAGACAATGGTCAGTACCGCACAAACGGCAAAAAGTAGGAAGTATTGAGTTGTTCGGAATATTCAGATCATATCGGAGTTCAGTGTTCGTGGCACCACAAACAGAGGTCCGAGGCCAAACCAGCAAGAACACGACGATACCATCACACCGCACCTGCGAATTTCATAGGGCATGCGTCACACCCATACTTGTCCATCTGCTCCGTAGAGGGTGTAGCGTGCTTCGTCGCTTCATGGCACATCTTTCGAAGCTTCCACGGAGCAGATGGACGGGTTCTGAATGTTTTTGTACAGATGGTGTTCCAGTCGATGCCCGGAACTCCGCATTCTGCTCATCGGCCGACGAATGGAGGATTTTGCATACAATCCTTCGTAGCACGCCTTCGGTGAGTGTGATGGGTTATCCACTGCGGGTGGCACTTGCAGTTGAGTCCCTGCGCTTCCATCTCAGTATGGTATCGCTGATTGTTGACTTGGAAAGGCCCAATTTATCAACATTTTGCCGAACAGATAGTCCTACAACATGGCATCCTATCACCACGCCTCTTTTATCAGGTTTCTTCCAGCCATTTGACCCAGAACACAGTTGCTGACTTAGGAACATCATATTCCTCCAGTTTATACCGTGTACAAACACGTGACTCATTACATGGCACGGTACACCTTGCCCATCTGGTGTTTGTGGACTTCTTTCAAAGGTGTATATGTATATATATAGTGCTGGCCTGATTGACCAAGTGGTTAGTTTATTGACTTTCGAGCCAAAAGGCTGCGGGTTCGAATCCCGCCGTAGGCATGGGTGTTTGTGATTGTCTGTGAAAATACTAGTGGTGGTGGGCGGTAGATGGCGTCGATGTAGTTGCGGTTCATTGTAGTTGGTGGAATGAGTGAGTGGGGGAGACGGAGTTGTACAGTACGTACCCTCCCTCGATGAGTCTTTGGACTCCTGGAGGTGTCACGTAATAATAATAATAATATATAGTCATTTCTATAATTTACGATCATGTCCTATTTAACAGTTAGAATCGGTTGATTGGTTGAGATCGGTTAGTTTGAGACACTGCATTGTCCTAATAGAAAGGACGCTGTACTTCTAATTTTGGGTGTGAGAAAAAGAAACAATACAAAATCGGATCCTTTATTATTGCTGCACATCTTACAAAGTGGATTTGAGTGAACTCAAATTGCCTCCGAAAGCAGAAACCTTTGAGAGTAATGGTCGTCGAAATTTTCATAAATGTGAGTCAGGATGTCAAGGGATATTAATTTTCTTCACTCTCCTTCCAACTTCTTTCCCGAAAACAATGGTGCAGTGAATAAAGAGCAACGTGAAAGAACTCTTTGATATCATAATAAAATAAAATAATGGAAGAATGAAACGAACAATTCAAATTTACAATCACCACACTAAATTTCCTAACAAGCAAGTTATATATATAATACTACCTATTTCCTCCAGAAAATAAAAAGGTGTTAGAGAATTTGTTAATTTAAAATTTTAGATATAATTTCTTATACAATTTTAAACACTTCTTGTTATAGATTATTAAATATTTCTTTATAGTTAATATAGTATTTTTTAGAAATTGTTTTAAATGCATTTAAAAGGTATTTTTTAAATGCAATTTATGCAATATGTAATTTATATATATTTAACAACTGATATTTTTATTATAGGTGGGGATATCTGTGTTTTTTTTAAATATATCTAATTAATTTATTATTTTTAATTATGATTTTTATTACGTCATTTGGGCATGTTATTATTTTTTCCCATTCATATTTAGTATTGTAAAGAAAGATTACCAATAATATTTGCAATGATTACCACAATGTCCTAATTTTAAATGTCAACCAGATATTGATCAGTGGACATTTCATATTTATGAGCGCTGGACATTGAAGATAAATACATTAATTTTCTAGACTTATTATGAAACGTATAACTTCCCTTTGAACAAGACAGGGGGAAAAAACTAAGGTGTAATTACCTTCTGAAAAATCTCAAGTTACCTATTAACGAAAAAGAATATCAAATGACATTCTTCAACTCAAAAAAATAACAAAAATCCTTAGAACCTAATACTTGGAATGAGATTAGTGATCGGAAAAGCTTAATTATAACCTGCCTATCATAGTACCTAGATTAGGGGATCGTTATAACTTCTGAGGGGGAGCTTGTCAGTGGAAATAGAGAAGACGCGTCCCCTTTTCTTCGCGAGTACGTTGTAACCTTAATTCCAAACATGGGAGGGATGTTAAAAGTTAACAAGACAAGACTGATTGGACCCTGCCCAGAAGTATTTGACCATGTGACGTTAATAATTATTGATATTTCGTTAGATGACCGGAGGCCTCCATACTCGGTGATGTTACTGACATCTAGTGCGTTGTCACATTACACGGGGGCCCCCCATCTTTCCCCCTCCTAGTTCATGAAGAGTCATTCATAAGCCCTCAGTGGGTTGCGTTGAATTATAGAGGTGTTTGGATTACAAAGAAATCAATCTTAATATCGCCTCTTGTTTTTTTTATTTTTATTTTATTTTCGGGTTGGGGGGGGGGAGTGATGAGTAAGGGATGGTGGTGTCATTTTAATAATAAATTATCAACTTTCGCACCAAGCAACGTCACAGACACTGACGCTGTGGATAAATAATGGTTCCATTATGACGACATCTGGTGACAAAAGAATTAATTACTTAGTGTCCTAAACAGGCCTTGAATGTGTTTTCTTTTTCGCTCATGCCTGGTGGTGCAGAAAAAAAGATTTTCATTCCCAACGCTTCAGGGTATATTACAAATGTCGTCTGCCGAGGTACAAGTCTCGAGTCTCTGCTCCAATCATAAATCACTTTGGTATTTCTTCATATAATTGACAACTACAGGGTGGTCACGGATCTAGCAGACTAGCGGTTGCCATCTAGTATAACTTTCAGATCATTTACAGACCCGTGTCTTCTTCGGTTTGGGTATGTTGCCGTAAATCTTGTGGTTATGATCAGTAATACCGACCGGTATATTTTACATTGGAAACTATTCTTGGAAAGATGTTTTTCGGGGGGGGGGGGGTAAAAGCGGGTGTAAAGAAGGTAGCTGTCGTTTATCTAAAAGTTTCCATCATTTTTCCCCACCACGATACTAACCCAGGTGACATATTACAATGCGGTCAAAGGTCAACATCCCTATTTTCTCCAGAAACTACGACCATTCACCCAGACGGATGTTTTTATAAGTTAACTACCCCCCCAACGACAAGAAGGAAATATTTCTTGGGAGGTAGAATATTCTGGCACACTTCAGCGGCTGGCTGGAATGTTGTACAAAAGGCTCCACTATAATACAGTCCATTATTAGTTTGAGCTGTTGTGTTATGGGAAAAAAAAAATCCCACCAACTGTGGACCATTTCAGCCTGGAGTGTTGCTCGTTTAGGATAGCACAAAAGCATACATTTGGATACCACTCACTAGGTGGCACTACCGTCTAAAAGCAATTTTGTTTCATTTAGAATTGGTAATGAGGATCCAATGCTAGGAAGTAGAAAGTTTTCTTTTTTTTTTTTAATATGGTAATCTCGCACTCGTGAGGTTGTTCAACCTAAACGTAAATTAGTACTCTAGATGAGTGGAAAGTTTGGCAAAAGACGAACTTTTAACTTTGGATGTGAAGACTTGAGTGATGCATTCGTGAGGAAATACATAAGAATGAGAGGCTATTCCAAAGGACATCAGAATGAACAAAGTAATATAGAAAAAATAAATTGAGTTTTTATGCTAAAAAAACCTTCCCTCCGTATGAGATCGGCTAACTCATCTTCAGCTGAAAAGCCCCGATAAAGGTTCGCTTCCTAGACTGGATTCGAAAGGGTTCGAATCCTGATTCAAACCCTTTCCATTCGAAGGGTAAGAGCTCACCTAAATAAGCCTGCATGCTAAACGTTAGTTTCTTTCCAAAAGTTTCCGTGGAGTTTCTCCAAGGTCGATGACATAAACAAGACCATCCCACCAAACAGAAAAAACAAGTCAGAAAAAACGCACTCAATTAACAGACAATACACTTCGGTGTAATTCCTTCTCAATCACTCTTTCCCCCCCCCTCACATCCACACTTGCATACACTACTCCACCCTCGAGCCACACCTGATAGCACACGCGAAAAAAATCTAATATCCAATCAATGCATTTTTTATTTTCATTCTGTTTCTAGTTTTAATTATTCATCTAGCCCTTCCATGAAACAGTTTTTTTTTTCCCACGACAATGGTAATTCCCATCTCATTATCAAATTGTTGCTGTGTACCTCAAGGAATACACAGGCTATTATAGTGCTTAATTTAGCAAGGGAGACACTAAAATGTCCCCGCGCAAAATGAAGCCTACATGAACACATTGCAGGTATCCGTTATAAATATTACAGAAGAGTATCTTCGTTTGTGTGTGCGTGTGTTTTATGATAATAGACAGTGACAAGCGGGATTGATAGAAGAAACCAGACGGATGGGATGAACTATCTGGAAAATCATTTCCTACTAGGGGGGTGATCATGTGCATAGCATCGGATACCGAATAGAGGCAATACGCGTCCGCAAGTGGCTCATCTATGCAATGGCAGATAAATAACAAATCTTTTACAAGTGATTGTATGACTATGAGGTATAAAAAGGAACGAAGGAGTGAATTTGAAGCAATATCGGGACCATGCATTTTTCACATTTTCCTAAATGAAATAGAACATCAGTATAACAAAAAAAAATAATAATAAATAAGCAGCTCTTGTTAAGGTAGGCAAAGGATCGTCATTGGATATCAGAGAACTGCAAGAAAGTTCTCTCACTCATCTGGCGTGAGAATCTCGGTCCCTATTATTTCAATTGAATGGATGGACAATAGTACGAGGACAAAAAGAGAGAAGCAAAGTTATGGACTCATCATGCTTGGTTATAACAATACAAGATTGGCGTTATGGTCTTGGACCATCTTTTCCTGACACTGCTATGTCTCTTGATAGCAGCAGAACAAGGACTGAATAGTGCAACAGATTTCTTCTACTTATAACATTTATCCACTTAGCTACCTTATTCTCTTTGTAATAGAAAAATCAAATTGGACTAGGAGAAAAACACAGCGCCATCTACTGGTTATGCGGGAGTAACCACCATTTTATGATCATTGTTTATATAAATATAAAAAGCATATAAATAATAAAAACAGGTAGATGAACGCCAAAAGAGTAAGAAGCAGAACCACTAGTGCAAATACAAAAATGTAAAAGACACGAATGATCAAAATATTGTTTTTACTGAAATGCATCAGAAAAAGAGAGAGAAAAAGTGAGGTATAGTCAATGAAATACTGAGCTAGCAATTTATCAAAGCAAATACTTTAGATAAATAAGCCCAAGCACATAAGAATTAACATTCTCCAGGTGAAAGGTCGGCCACTCACCTTTTTACTTGTTCATTACTGATTAGATGCTACACAGAAGACCAGAGGATGGATGGATGTGTGCAGTTGCCTTTTATCAGATCAAATTGCGCCCAGTAGCATCTCTTTCTTTCTAAATGCCTCCCAGGTAAGTGAAATAAAAACAAAAGGTTCGTCACGATTTTTCCAGCTACTGATCTTTGAAGTACTTTATTTTTGCGCCCAACCCAACAATGGGACCACGCGCCTATTATTTGAGAGCGTGAACAGCGAAAACTTGCTTTGTGTGTGTGTGTGCTCCGTGATTACTCACACTACTCCCAAAATGTACCAATTATCAGATTCTTCTACCCATATTGGTGTTTTACGAGCGACCAAAGAAACACTTTAATTATTGTCCGTGTATTGCGTGAACAGAATGAAATCAACTCGAACTTCACAGCAG
This sequence comes from Typopeltis vanoorti, assembly GCF_054136105.1. Taxonomy (NCBI): domain Eukaryota; kingdom Metazoa; phylum Arthropoda; class Arachnida; order Uropygi; family Thelyphonidae; genus Typopeltis; species Typopeltis vanoorti. The sequence goes on from NC_143550.1 coordinate 162,391,476, forward strand.
ATGAAGTCTTAAGTGTTAACACCAATCGAATAGTCTTCCATTACCCGAAAAATATAAAAATAAAATAAAAACATGAGGAAAGATAATTGACAATAGTTCAGTAACTCTGTCTAGTAAAAAAAAAATATCTTATTAATACGATACCTAACAAACAAGAATCAATTCTGGAGAAGTGGGTAATAGCTTTTGTTTCCTCACATTTATTTAATTTTTAACGGTATATTTTTATTTTTTAACAATAATTAGCACCATTTGGACCCTTAGATTCTACTGAAGTACATTAATTTGTGAAGAATCCAAGTAATCCTAGCTCTCACCTAAGATATTTTAGAGTCCAAAATAATCAAACAGTGTATTAATGCTTTTTAATTAAACTGTAATTTTTTAAATTTAAAAAAATCATTTTTAATAATAAATAATTATTTCAAAAACATTATATTTTCATTTTTTAAACGGACTACATAAACACTTTTTAAAACTTAAAATAATAGTCCTTATTAGGACTGGCTTAAAGGGGCGAAGCAAGAATGCTTTTCATCTTCCCCGTTATCTGTAGAGGACAGTGTAGGGATAAGGTGTTATTGAGCTATTAAAGCTCTGATCATGGCAGGAGGGTAACAGCAATAGCCGAGCCTCAGTTAGAACTTCATTGGCTACAGCATTGCCATCCATTACCCTCCAAGGGTATTCTCTCCTCTCCTTAAAATAAAATAATAAAATAAAATAATAATAGCTTTCTCTTACCTTGGAAATATTTTTAAGTAAAATAAAATGGTGTATTAATACTTTTTAATTAAAATCTATAATTTCTAAAATATTAAAAAAATTTTAAATTAATTTTAATAGTATATAATAGATTACATAAGATTATATTCTTATTTTTAAATTAAATTCAAGATAACAGTGCATGATTTATGTAAATAATAAATAAATATGAATTAAAATCCTGTTGTAGGTGATACATGGCTGCCAAGCTTGATCAGTCGAAGTTTTATATGGAAAACTGGGTGGCATAAAAACATTAAAAACAAAGACAAGTTGTCTGGCAATTTTTAAACTTTTTTTAATTATTTGAAATTAAAAACATGATTTCTCGGAGGTCTTTGCCGACAGCTGGTAAACAGAGAGTAGACAATATCCTTGTGACTCCTTTTCGAAGAAATTTCTGTACAATAATCACTAGGACTCCTCCTCCCTCTAATATATTTCTACTTAGGGTGGCATTTTGTGTCATTTTTCTTTAAAGACAGTTCCCCTCCCCACAACCCTTTCCCAATCTTCCATGACTTCTATTGGTCCCGGAAAGTCAAAACTCGTCCTGTTTTAGACTCGTGATAATTGGGAAGTCACGGATCACAGGTTCCGGTTCAATATCTTTCTGCTTTTATCCTACCCTTGACCTTCTCGTCTCTTTAAGCGCAATGTCTTAGAAATTATGAAGCTTTGGCCGCATCTAGCAAAGGTCTAACTCATTTAGTATGGGAGGTCACATCATCTAAAGGAGCGTAGGCAGCAAAAATGATTCCATACATATTTTTAATTATTTACAGGCGAACATGATTTGATAAATGATTGCAGGAAATGTTTTACATGAATTACTAAATCATCATAGATATTAAGTATTTTATATTATAATGGGAATGCTATGTTTATTAATTTCTTATTTTTTAAAAAACATTGTTGTTACTTTTGTGCAATTTTCTATCTCGGTACGCTGAAAGCAAAATGCACATTTCAGTTCATATGACATCACCATTTCAAAATATTTTTCCTAGTTTTTAAACTAGGTGAAAACTTTCTGAAATAAACATTTTTTTTTTCAAAAAGCCATAGGCATGTTGCCCAGATATGACAACACTGAATTGAGAAAAAGTGTAGAAATAATGAATAGTATGATGGCTGAGTTGATTGAGGCAAGAGGGCGGGGTTCAATTTGTAAATCTGTGGAGCGAATTTGAATGGGAGTATGGTTTAAAGCTGACATTGCACGTGAATAGGTTTGGGCATTCGGAATGTTTTCCGAGAATACTGTGACCAATCAAGTAAACGATCATCTTGAAGATATATTTTAAGTAAAAGACAAATAAAATAGTGTATGAATACTATTTAATTAAACTCTATAATTTCTAAAATATTTAAAAACATTTTTATTAATTTTAGTAGTATATAATAGATTACAAAAGATTATATTCTTATTTTTAAATTAATTCCAAGATCACATGCATGATTTTTGTAAATAATAAATAAATATGAATAAAAATCGCTATTAATATATTTGTGACAAAAAAAATCTCGTGTTTTATGACGTTTTTATTAACGTCCCAAAACTTGTTTCTGCAAATTTTTGCAGTTTATCCTGGATTAAAATAATAAGTAAAGCTAATAAATGACCAATTAATTACTGCATATCTTGAGGGGGATGGATCTGATAGAATGAAAGAAAAAATCCCAAAGATAAGCTTTCTTTTTTCCCATTATTTCCGTATTTAGATAAGATTATAAATCTTGATATTAAACGAGCATCTCTTATAGACATACGAAATATGTTAATAGCAGAACGATGTTTATAGACTATTACAGAACTGTAAAAGGAAATAACTCAAAGAAGCAATAAACAAATAGTAATTCCTGACCTCGTATGTGAACTGACATGAAAGAGGAATGAGATGATCTCACCTTATGAAAAGAAAATGAAATTTTCTCCCCATCAGTAAAGCTGAAGTGATGGAAGCGACTGGAGAAGTACAAACATCCCACATTTGCTTCTTAGAGGATCACTTTTTTCCCTGAGCATCGCTATGAAGGAAGAATACGAACGTGGTAATATTGTGTATATGTTGGGGAAGGGATGTTGAAGGTTATCACGTCTCTTGAGTCGATTTGGCCACAAACTCTAAAGTCGTGATTCCGAATATTTTGGCCGTGAGCCCCCCGTCTTGTGGCAATGAGAGGAGTAAACTTCGTGTCTTAAGAAAACGCCCAAAATTTAGATGAAGAAGCCAGATCGATAATGGATCACGACATCGTGCGGAAACGTACATGAGCCACCTGGTGGATAAATCACGAAGTGACCAACGATTGTCGTGAAAAAAAAATAATGTAACAACTACAATCGTTTACCTGCATGTACCCCCAGAAGAAAACAACATCCTTTTGTGCCCCTGAACAACAGAGAACACAAGTCAGTGCGATAATTGTGGACATGAGGCACTATTTACATCTTTGAGTGCATCGTTTGGATTAAACACAACGGCTTTGAGATCCACTACCCGGATGTATAAAACTGTGGAAGGGTTTTTAAAATAAATAAATAAAATAAGGAAACGTGGGAATATTTTATTTCGCATCTATTAAGAATGATTCTTTAATACAAGAGACGAACGAATCACCAACAATCTGATCTCATTCAAAGTCCGAAATGGTTTTAATTGTGCCCTGAGTAAATATAATTGCGTACTGTGCCTCGCCGATGTCCTCATCTGTATCAAGATGTAATCACTTGTTTCTTTATGCCGAAACTTAAAATCAGAAGCCATTCGTTAGGGTGACCTTGCTGACTCTTTGATGAATACACTTTGATTACCGTCGAGGTAATCTATCTTGCTTTTTTTGCTCAACAAGTAGAACTGCTTATCTGGAGGAATGCATGGCTTGTGCTAAGCTCTCTTGTGGATGAACACAAACCACGTCGACTGGATTGATTGATACGCAAGCAGAATATTTTTCCAACTCGGTTAATTCTGTGGAGAAGGCGATACATAGTCATATAAGGAAATGTGTGCTACTTGCGACCGTTTCGCTTCCTAGACTAATGATCAACTTGCGGTAACTCTATCACCAAGAATGGCTACAGATATGACTGATGGCCTTGCACACACACACAACTTCTAATGTGTGGTCTTCTTGTTTGCTCGTCCGATTGGAACACTGCCAGATGGTTGGAAAGCAAAGAAAGCTTCGAAAGGAAAACATCGCATAAGTAAATGAAGTGAGTGCACACATGAATTAGGGACTTCTTCCTGCCTTGCAATCAGAGTAGGGGTGGGAACGCGACGTGACTTGTATCGCGTATGAAAAAGCGGTTCTCCCTGTCTTTATGCTTATCTTTCTATCCAGTTAGTTTAGCATTGCTAAACTAACTGAATGGAAGAAAGATTCTCTCTGTGCGTGTGTTTGTGTGTTCTTTCCTTCTTCCTTCACTTTCTCATTGTATTTTTTTCTCTTTCTTCTTTCTCTTTCACTATGACCTATGGATCGCTTTGGACTCATTACACTTGATTTTTAGGTTGCTTATTATGACCAAATAGCTACATAAATGATAACATAAGGGATAAAAGGATAAAGAATAAAATAGAAATAGAAAATAAGAACATAATAAAAAAGTTCGTGAGAGTAAACGCCATCAAGGCAATCGCTCCTCTCATCCCTAATGAAGACTCAAAATAGAATCGGGTGAACACACTAAAAAGTGGGCTTCGATCCCAGTGATTGGGTCCTTCCAAATGTTAGCTTAATAACCTAATATTTTTATCAATGTAATGGGTTATTTAAGATGCGTGAAAGAAACAAAGAAGGCAACATACCTGTAAATTAAACTAAAACTCAGAAGCGAAGTGTTGTCGTAGTTAGGAGGAAAACAAAGATGGGAATTCCGCTGTGATATTTTGAAGTGGCCGCTAACAAGACAACATTAAAACAGACGATGCTTTTATTAATTTTTCCTTAACTTTTTTTCCTTATTTGTGGAATCTCTTCTATCACTAAACGAAACTTCTCAGAAATATCGCAAAAACCAGTTATGCGAACACTTTTTTTCCCTTTCAGCGTTATCTTACATTAAAGAAAGAGCAAAAAATCACACAAGTTATATTGATTAAGGAGATTATCAAATTAATGTTTATTATTAGAGAAAGCGTTAATTGTGTCTAATAAACTTCGTGAGTGAACGAAGAAAACAGTCCCAATCAGAAACAAATGAATAAGTTGTCCATCTTTAAAACTTCCTTACGGAAATTATTACAAAATTAAAATCTAAATGGGTCACTCCTGATTCTCAAATGCAATAATACATAATACATTGAAACTGTTCACAGAATAAACAACTTGTGTAAATAGTTGATAACCTAAAACACCCATTCAGAAGTTTATAGACCTCGATCCTATCCGCTCTCTTTCTCCTGTCTATCAGTGTCTGCAGTTCACACATTCCCAATCTATCCTCGTAATCAACATTACATAATTCAGGTGCGGTCGAATAAATGTCTTCTAAAGAGGCAACATGACATCCACATCGTTATGTGTCAACATTCGTTTCATCATCTAATTACCCTCTGAGTATTTGCAATTTTGGTAATGTGACCTTTGAACTTCAACTTTCTATCCGCCATTTTTATGAAATATAAGCAAATTGCTAAAACACGACCTCTTTTTAGTAAACCCGCGCTGTTCCTTGCAAAGCATGTCAGTCTAACCATTTTTGTATGCGAGTTCTTACAACTTCTCTAAAACCTTCACCACCAATCCAGAGATACTGATAAATCGGTAGTCAGACACATCAGTTCTTGAAACCACCCTTGTGGTAATGGGATTATTATACATTTTTTTCAATCCTGCAGAATCTTTCCTAAGCTAAGAACCAACGTATACAACATGTCAAGGGCCTATCCAGCTCGACTGACCATTTCTTTGACATACGTGCTGATATCCCATCTTCTCCTATTGCTGAATTCTTATCCAGATTATGTAACAGTTATCAATAACCTAAACCTTCTTCTTCTCAATACACTGGCACCATGCTACATATACACCAGATTGATATATCTTAGAGAAATGAGCACTCGTTATGTGAACAATCACGTCTGCTTCTTACACAAGGGCACCATCTGAATTCACAAAAATTTTTTTCCACATTCATTTTTCCCTTTTACTTGCAGCATAAGGATGAAATTCTTGGGATTACCCTTAGCTTTAGCAGCCAGTTTCTTTTCCTACTCCGTTTTAGCTTTTCTATACAATATTCGTACCTTTTATGGTCTGCACCTTATATATTTGATAATTTCTCTCACTCTCATTCTCACGATATTCTGTCCACATCTTCATCTTCGTCTCTTCCTTAATAAGATTGCATATCTATTTCACTTCCACCCTATTTGTTCTTTGAACTCTAGGGACACATTCAGATACCCCCCTCATTTAAGCACTTTTTCAAAGATTCCCATGCATTGCTGATATTTATCTCATTTAGTAACTGATACCAAAGTTGATCGTAATTTCCAGCTTTGTAGTTTAGCATGCACCCTTTATCCAAAAAGAAACCGAACGTTTAGAAAATAGAAGAAACTAGTGGCGCCACCTGTTGTATCTTTTTGTTGTCGAAAACGGAAACCTTCCTTAGTGTTGTGCCAACTGTTTATGACATTTTTTTCATTAGAAGCCGAGTTATAGTGCCAAGAGTGACAGTGTGTTTTGACGAACGGTCGGAAAATGAGTTTCAAGCAGAGAGTTGCGATTGACTTTTATGTTAAACTTGGTAAAAGTTTTACCGAAACGCATCAAATGCTTCAAAAAGCATATGGTGATGAATACTTATCCCATACTCACCCCCCCCCCACCCCCCCCCCCCCCCACCCCCCCCCCCCCCCACCCCCCCCCCCCCCCACCCCCCCCCCCCCCCACCCCCCCCCCCCCCCACCCCCCCCCCCCCCCACCCCCCCCCCCCCCCACCCCCCCCCCCCCCCACCCCCCCCCCCCCCCACCCCCCCCCCCCCCCACCCCCCCCCCCCCCCACCCCCCCCCCCCCCCACCCCCCCCCCCCCCCACCCCCCCCCCCCCCCACCCCCCCCCCCCCCCACCCCCCCCCCCCCCCACCCCCCCCCCCCCCCACCCCCCCCCCCCCCCACCCCCCCCCCCCCCCACCCCCCCCCCCCCCCACCCCCCCCCCCCCCCACCCCCCCCCCCCCCCACCCCCCCCCCCCCCCACCCCCCCCCCCCCCCACCCCCCCCCCCCCCCACCCCCCCCCCCCCCCACCCCCCCCCCCCCCCACCCCCCCCCCCCCCCACCCCCCCCCCCCCCCACCCCCCCCCCCCCCCACCCCCCCCCAGAAAATCATATTTCCCACACAATCTTTCCAGTCCGATCATTTATTTTATAGTCTGTATGAGCAATTGAGCCTTAAGAGCTAATTAGATAGTCCACTGTTTCTAATTTATCTCTGCACAGTCTGCATTTTCTATGGTTACGAATCATTTCAATCTTCGCCTTGATTGCTTTGAGTTTAGTGCACAAGTATCGGGCATTTCTCTTTCTTGAGTTTACCTGCTGACGCCGTTGTCCGGATAAGTGTCCAACTTTCTCTTCAATATCCTTCAAATATTGACGTCTCCATAGCAGTGGCGCACTCGGGATTTTAATCTGGGGGGGGGACACTCAAAATTTAATTGGGGAAGGGGGAGTTAAGTAGACAATTTGAGAATTTTGAGAATACGCACTACTCATTGCATACAACCCGTGACTGAGCATATGCAGTGATCGCCAATACATGAAACCCGTGTTCTCCTCTGACCCGGCTCGGGCAAACGAAGTAGCGCTCGGTCCGCCCAAGCACCACTTCGTTCGCCTTGCGTTCACAGAGGCCGTGATTCCAGAAAGCTATAGGGCATTCCCACCCTATGTGACCGCAGAACATAAATAAATAAATAAATAAATAAAAAGAATTTTAATTAGGAAAAAATTTTTGGAAAATTTTCAAGTGTTTTTTCCTTTTTCTTTTGGAGGGAATGCCAGGGCCCCTTGCCCCCCCCCCCCCTGGGTGCACCACTGCTCCATGGAGTTCTAAGACTCATCGCGGGAAGTAACTGTCCGCTACATAACACCCTTTACCACCCTCAAGTGCAAGGAATTTTCTTCTGTTATTTAGGGAGAAAAACACCCTGTTACCTTCGCATGTCACTAACTCACCTTCAATTGGGAAAAGTCCATTTGAAGATTTCAGTTTTCATAACATGGATCGAATTCAGTTCTTTTCCAACCGAAAAATCAATTTTGCAGTTTGTATATTAGTTTGCACTGGTCGATCCCATCTAACACCAGACTGAAATCCAAGTTTTTTTTCAACCAAAGGGTGATAGGTTACTGACTTAGCTACGGAAGCTCTCGCTAAGAGTAAAAAAAGTCCACCCCCATTAGATTAGTAAAAAATAAATAAGCATATCTGGAATGATGATTATCAATAAGGAAATATGATTCACATGGATCGTATATTCTCGTTCATCTGCAAATCATAATACTTCGACACCTTCATGGATATAAAAATATTTCCCTTCAGTAATTTTTTTCTTTAATAATTTTTTTAATAAAAATAATTCGAAATTAGGAATATATGCTGTTAAATATGAACTAATTTATTTATTGATTATATTACTAGTAATAAATTATTACAAATAATTATGCATGTTATTTGTATTTCCTTAAATACGCTTATTCTCACTTGTATCAACTGTATTATACCCTATGGTCCAGAAAACGCACAAATGGTCGATTATACGTTAATTAGAAATGTAAGATATTTAATAACACGCAAGAAATTCTAGTTTAATTTAGTTTAAGTATTAAAATTACATCGGCTGGTAATTGAACGCGGGCCGCCCGCGTGCATTCTACCACTGAACCACCGACGCCTGGTTACATAACCTCGTTTCCTAATTTATATGTGAAGATATTCAGGCATACAGCTTTTGATAACTTGTTCATGATTTGCTTTAGTTTGATTATGATGCTTAATGATGTTGCGCCATCTTGCGACAATAATTGAAATTATAATAAATGAATTATGTACATTGTGTAATTCATTTCCGTATAAAAAACGAACGGCTGTATATTTGAAAGTAGAGGGGAGAACGGACGTATTATTTTAGACTGAGCCTGATTATATTGCATACAGGGTTTCTCAGTAATCTCAGATTGCACTAGCGCTGACACAATTTGATTCCTACTGTCTCCCCCTCTGCACGAAACATGCAAGAGGTCAAATGTCTGGCAGACCCCATCCGCAATGAGGACCAGTGGTGGATTTAAAGTTTTATAGGGAAGTAGGTTTCCAATCTGTGGCCAAGTGAGATACTGATAGTCCTTTTCCCAATTAATAGGTCGCAACAAAACTAAATTTTGCTAGTAGACTAACTCAGTCTACAGGACTTTTTGCTGGCAGGCCCCTAGCCCTGCGGAATTATTTATACTGCTGTCAAAAATTTCTGCTAGCAGGAGATTGCCACTTTGATATGGAAAACATCAAAGAGCAGATTCAGATCATTAATAAGGAGCAGTCCCTAGAGGTACTGAAACTCATAATAGGCAAACTTGAATCTGTCTAGCCAGGTTTTTTAAAACAGTACATTCACTCAAATGATCAGGATGGAGAAGAAGAGGAGAATGAGATATCACAAGAACTCATTGCTGCTCTGTCACCAAAATCCCCCTGTCAAAACAACTCTCAGAGAGAAGATTCTAACAAAAGAAGAAGAACTACAGAGGACCAGATGGATGAAGACTCACCAAAACCAGATGCTCCGAGGAACACCGAAAAGGTTCCACCTGTTGGACCATTGTCACATCAGCCCTTAGGAAACAAACTCTCATATTCCTGGGGGCTAAAAATCAAGATGAAGGAGTCAAAATCCAGCCAGCCTTAGTCACTGGCTGCAGATAATTGATAAAACTAATGGATAACAAAAGTCTTCCTTATCACACTTTTGCTTTACCCAGTGAAAAGAATCTCAAAGTAGTACTTCTCAGGGTAACCTCTGAAGAAATCACAGCTGACCTTATGAGTCGGGGCCTAACACCAGTAAAAGTGAGTAGGATGCTCAGGTCAGATAAACGGCCAATGAAACTGGTGCTCCTAGAAATTGACAAGGTACAGAAAGAGATATATGAACTGACTGCGAGATGTGGCCTCAGAATTTCTACTGAGCGACTAAGGAAAAAGTCATCAGCTGGGCAGTGCTATAAGTGTCAAAGGTTTGGCCATGTCCAAAAACTTTGCAAACAAATTACAGGTGTTTGAAATGCGGCTAGGGCCACCAGACCGTCATGTGTACCAAGCCAAGATCCACACTAGCTAAATGCGCCAACTGTTGAGGACCTCACCCTGCCAACTACAAGGGATGCATTACTCATCCAAAGAACCGAGGATCAGCAAAAACTACCCTTCCAACACATTTCAATGATGCTCAAGACAACCGTGCAGGTCGCACCCCGGTCCAAATTATCTCGAACTTGACAACTCAGGAAAAGAAACAAATGCCTAAAACTTATGCAGAGGCAGCACGAACAAAGGCTGCTCCATCCCATGATCAAATAAGCTCAAATTTAACATCAATATTAACCGCCTCACTAGCTGCCATGTTACAAGAATTTAGTATGACAAATCCTTCGCCATCCTCCACGAAACGATTCCTACAAGGTATCCACTCAATTCTGACAGCCCTCAATAATGAATAATAGAAAATTCCATCCCAACTCTCTCATGATCACTGCATGGAACGCCAATGGACTGATTAACAAAATCCTAGAACTGCAAGAGTTCACTCAGAGACACAATCCTGACATAATACTTTTAAATGAAACACATCTCAGGCCAGTTAATAACCCCAAGTAATGGAACTGTATTATGTACAAAACAGATAGACTCACCAGAAGTGGCGGAGGAACAGCCATATACATTAAAAACTACATAAGCCAAAATGTTTTGACCAATCCCAAAACCAAGAACCTACAGATAACTGGCATTGAATTTCATACCAACAATGCTGGCAATATCAAAATCTATACTGCATATAATTCACCTAGCATTCCATTATTGGTATCTGACTTGTACACCATTTCTCGGCTTCACAGACTCCATCATCATGGCTGGTGACTTTAATGCCAAACATACAGCCTGGCATAGCTCCACAATTAACGACAAAGGTCGAACTCTAAACCATTGCTCAACACAAAATTCTATTGTTGTAGCCGGACGCACAGAGCCCACCCATCACAGCTCAGATGTACTTGACATAGTCATCCTCAAAAGCATCACATACCCATATCAGCTGGAAACATTAAATGAACTTTCATCCGATCACAACTCTATTCAGCTTCAACTCGGTACACAAGAGCAATTCTTCCCCCCCACTCTTTCATATCTTGGGACAAACTATCCAGAATTCTCCCTGATCATATTGGCCCAGTCCTTGCTATTCACACTAAAGAGGAGATAGAAGTTGCTGCGAACAACTTTACCAGCCAAATCAAAAAAGCAATAAAGTGAGTTACCCAAACTATAGTCTTTCACCCTAGTCGTCGGATCCCCGAGGAAATCATGGATTTAATCAGACTGAAAAACAAAACCAGAAAGAGGTACCATAACACAAGAACCCCGCAAGATTAAAACGAATTTGAATAAATTAAAGAGACAAGTTCGAGAAGCTCTCCAAAAATATCGAAAACAAGATTGGGAATCTAAGTTAAATAAATTAAACCCAGAGCATAACTCCATTTGGAAGTTCCTGAGAACCTTCTGCACTAAAAGATAACTTTTACCCCAATTCAGACCAAGAAGGGAATAGCCCATACTGACAAGGAAAAGGTAGAGGCTCTGGCAGACAGCTTGGAAACTCAATGCAATCCCTCTTATGAAAATTTGAACATCAATCTCATCTACAAGATTCATTGCCGAGTCAGGCAGGCCATAACACAACAAAAGGTTGACCCAGAACCAGTCACACCCACTTCTTCAACACAAGTTATAAATATCATAACCCACCTGAACGACCAAAAGCTCCAGGTTCAGATGGAATCACAAATAAAATAATCAAACTACTCCCCGGAAAAGCCATTGTACATCAACATAATTAATGCCATCCTCAGACACAAGTATTTTCCCCTTAACATGGAAGATAGCGGATGTCACGCTAATAAAAAGATTGGAAAAAACACCCAGGTCCCTGAGCTACAGACCGATCAGTCTTCTGTTCAGCCTTGGAAAGATTGCAGAAAAAGTAATACTTACAAGGCTTCAATCAAGGTCTTCTCTACAAGCTCATCACATTCAACATGCCTACTAATCTAGTTAAAATAATTTATTCATACCTGAAAGACAGATTCATGCAAGTCAAAATAAATGAAACTGTGTCAACCAGATGCAAGGTCCTGGCAGGAGTGTCGCAGTGCTCATCCGGGCACCCTTGCTGTTTTCTATCTATATAGCTGATATCCCTCAAAACCCAAGCTGAACAATCACTGCATCACTGTATTATATGCAGATGATACTACATTATTGCTGCAAACTTGACGCGCCTATGCACTGTAGAAGTTGTTTGTGGGTGGATGGCCCTGCCCGTGGCAAGGGCCGCATACTTCTAGCTACCAAAAGAAATACAAAGATTCCATTGTAGTCGCTAACTAAAGAAAAATGTTATATGCTATTTTTCAGCAGGTTCCCAAGTTAGTACCAGGTAAGTAGTGCATATTTTCTCAAAACTTCAGGTTTTTAATTCTAAATCTCGCAAATTTGATTATAGAAATCACACTAATTCCAATAATAATCTACAATTTAAGATTTTAGATGGCCTAGCGACTGTTATCCACTATATTCTTCCTGGATGTTTTTAATCAAATAATCATCATCTATGAGTTGAGTCGCTGGTGATTTGGCTGCTAAACTATTTTCAGAAGTAAGTTAGCGTTAAAAGATTTCTGCATATTCCCTTTGAGAAATGAAAGTAATTTACACATTTATTTATTTATTTCTACTTTCTGAGAATTTATTTCTTAATTCTATGAGTAGGTCAGACTTGTTGCTAAGACAACTTCGGGGAAAGTTTTAAATTTTTTTTTTTTTTAGGAGATATTACTTGCGAATCACCGAAGAAAATTGGAAACACCCCGGTTAGCATTCTGGGAGAATGCATCGTTAGATAAATTTGGTCTTGTGCTTTGAATAACACACGTGGAATTTTTCGTCAAACCTCAAGTAAACACTGTAAATGCTCTCACATCAAGCGATGAACAATATGTAGACATTGTTATTTTATTAAACGTATATTGTTTACGTAAATAATAAAAGTGATGTCACAGACTCTTCCTCAATTGTCGTGTCTACTAACGGAGGCGTCTGTGACATCACTGTGGAATATTATTAGATTTATTCGATTTGGTCACAATTTCTATTTTGTGACGTAATATGAATCATCGTGCCACTGGTGCCTATAAAGGTCTTGCTTACTGACATTTAACTGTTGGAAGCGGTAAGTTTGCAGAAGACTTACGTTATTGGGAGGGTGGGATGGTAGGCAACTTACCCAAAATATTGCGAGAAGGTTTTGATGTGTAGGCCTTGTATATGCATGACCTCGACTTCATATGGAATTTGTATTATCGATAATACAAAATACAAGTGTGATTATTGTGGTGAAACACCAAAAAGAGATATTGTGTGGTTTGAGGGATGGTGAGGTTGTGCCCAGACGTGGTTTACTTAGCGGCGAGGAAGTGGTGGGGATATTTCGGTAATTTTATTCTTGCAATATTCTTAGCACCGAATATTCAGTGCTAAGAATATTGCTTTTAGGAGTTAGTTTGGTGCTCTCGTACGTAGGTGTACCGAAAGTTGAGTGTGTGTAATCAACGGATGCGCCATGACACGGTGTACATTGAATGCAATTTGTCTACGACAATCCTGTATATTGAGTCCTGCAGGAATTGCTCAAGGGACGTGGGAGGAGGTTCTGGTTACTGGGAATTGTACACAGTTTGCCATCTAGAATTGATAGGGGTTAATAGATCCTGTACGTTTCTGCAAGACGCCCTAGCGGGTTGTTGATGTACGGGGGGACTCTTGAACGGGAGGAGTGGGAAGATAACGGGTATTCTTGTCATAATAAGCTTATTATGCCTGCATCTCGCAAATCAGGTTGAACAAGTTTGCACGTTATCAGGGTTTTCACAGAAAGACATAAGCAGATGTGAATCGAAGGCATTTCATATTTATAAATACATAAAAACGAAATTTCAAATTTTTTGCCAGATGCTCGCCTTCTGGTTCAACTGGCAAAAAATTTGAAATTTCGTTAAAAATAGACACGCGTACCTGGCATAGGTTCATTAGGACTTTACCTTATAGTGGCTTTACCTTATAGCCTTAAAGCATATAATCGTAATTGAATTATCCGTTTCGTGTTTCCACTTCTGTAAAATAGCGTCGATATCTCATTATTACAATTGTTCAAACACCTGCGAGAAGTTCAAGGACAACGCACATAACGCCTTTCTAAAACTCATGACGTGTTTTCCACATTATTATTATTATTATTCACTGTATTCATTACTATATTACTATGCTCAGTCGGAATAGGACTAGCGAAATCGGGTTAACGAAATACAATGAACAATAGGAATAATTATAATTCATCCATCAGTTAGCATAAATTTAGGAAGCAAAAATTACAGTATATCTATTGGAGGATAAAATCAAAGTTAATAAAAATCAATTGTTTAAATTTCTATTTGATGTCTAAACATTTGATTGAGCTACGTTTTTTGAGCTTCACTTGATCGCTTTATCAAGATTTCGACGAACTTCGAAGCTCCGTTCCACATCAGGATCAGCATCAAACAAAATTTCCTTAGCATGCCCAATGTGATTAGCTCTAGTTCTTGTGCAGTTAGCTTCTTAGTCGTAATATTCTCTTGTTCGCAGCCCTTATCTCTTCTTCTTCATTTGAGAGCTGTTCTTCTAGTTGAAGGAGATCATTCTCGCTTAAATGTTGTGAATGGGAATCTAGCAAGTGTCCTACGTCTTCATTATCCAGTTCATTAAATCCAAATTCTTTTCCAATTGTGTTGATTTCTTCAATAATGTTATATCTTGGATTTTGTACACAATAAACAAACAAAGGCTTGAGTTTAAAGCCTATGTTATAGGCTTTAAACTCAACCTAATAATAGAAGCGCAAAAAAAAAATAAAAAACGTTCTTTAGATAGACACTTTGTATCCTGGTTGAGATGCTTCAGTTTTAGCTAGGAAAGCTTCTGTTGGCCTACGCATTCAAAAGAGACCAATTTCGTCGACGTTGAATATTTGCCGTTCTTTATAACCACCCTCCTGAATTATCCATTGCAATTCTTCACGTCACAGAATCTTTATCAGCATTAGAAGATTCACCAGTTACTCTTACGTTATTCAGTTCACCTCGACTTTTAAAACGGCGAAACCATCCTAAACTCGTTAAGCTTTCACGTTCCTCTTGAAATTTGGACTCTTTCAATGAGATAAAAATATTGAGAGCTTTTGCCTGAATATTTCTTGTACTAAGAGGTATTTTTGGTGGAGGTTTAATCCAGAATCCAGAGTGATAGAAGACGCTTCATCTTGATCATTAAATGGCTTTTATTTCGGGTGAACTGCACTATTAAAGAAACAGTAGCAATTTCCTTGTTCATTGTATTCTTTGCTCGTATTTAATAATATTCCAAACTGTAAGACTCGCTAAACCCCAGGTCTCGCGCAGTCATTGTGTTACTAGCGCCACTTTCATGTCTATTAATGACTTCCAGCTTTTCCACTCGCTGCAGATTAGCGACAAAAATTTCACGTAACGTAAATACCAGAAAATTGTTCTAGTTGGTATCACCTCAAATGCATTTAAAACTTTTACTCCAGAACTAATACATTTCTTGATTTATTTAGACACACTTTTATGTTCAGGTGACGTCTCTCCCGATGGTATATATAAACACACACACACACACACACACACACACACACACACACACACACACACACACACACACACACACACACACACACACACACACACACACACACACACACACACACACAGAGTTCTTCTTGTCAACAGAATGGGAATGTTTAGTTTCGAGTCAAGAGATGGCGTCAGCCTTTAGAGATAAAAATCAGTTCTTTTTTTGAATGAAAAACCAAACGGATTTTTTAAAAAAAATAAACGGAGATTTAAATGGATTACAAGAGATAGTCCAGAAAAATTCTAATGATAATTTAGATTATCTTGCATTTTCTCCAGAATGGGTCTTCTGAATGCAGATAGATATTCCAAAATAGTTGAATTAGAACCACATAATCACAGCACAACACACACACAAACACAAGGGTTGAGAAAACGAAATTACTGTAAATAACCTGAAAATATAGTGACTCTTGTTCCTTTAAAATTCTGTCCGTTTGGAACCCTTCATTAATTTCATTCTCACTGGGGGTCATGCTATATTTTTCCCACTGTTTCTGTCCAAAATGACATCTTACAGTTGAATTTGTTCAAATTTTTTCAAATTGAATTTGAAGTTGATTAGATATGTGGCAAGTAGAAGGAAGAATGATCATGGAAAGATCATTAAGGGATGAAAGTGGTAGAATGGTAACTGCTGGAAGACATTGTCGAGGTATTCAGTGATCAATTTTTAAGTGTGTTTCATCCTGATCAGGATGGAATCATAAGGAACTTAAGTGGAGAGGATAGCTTAATTGTGAGTAAGCATGAGGTATTTGAGGAAATACAGTAAATAACCTTGATGTTAATAAGGCGATAGGATTTGATGACATATCACCACGCATCTTAAGGGAATGTTCAAGGGAACTGGCAGTAGCATTGGCATACCTGTTTAATAAGAGTTTTGCAACAGCACAGATTCCAAGGGAGTAGAAGGAGGGTAAAATTGTTCCACAGCATAAAGGCGGTGATAAGGCTGTACTTCATGTAATAGGCCGGTCTGCATATCTGGAGTTGTGGTGAAGGTCCTGGAGAGATTGGTGAGAAGTAGGATACAGATATGGGTTGATAACAACAGTATTCTCTGTGGTTATCAGCATGGGTTTGTTAACGGGAGACAGTGCCGTAACGAGGGTGTGGAGAAAGAGGCGCCAGCCACTGGCGCAAATAGGTTTAGGGCGCAAAACGTAAAAAATATAAATAAATAAATAGATATAGAAGTCCGCTATTTTATATTGTATTTTTAAATTTCGGCAATACGCCCCTTTAGACACAAATTTTGCAACACACTGCAACTCATTTTGATGGGGTTAATAGTAAGTATATAACATATTGTATTTAGTAAAATTTAACTTGTTACATTTAAATTTTTCACAATTTTTGTCATTTTGGGTTACGGGACGCAAGTTAGAACTTGCTTTGGGTTAGACACTTTCCACACGCCCTTCATACCCTGGTTACTGTATTGACGGGAGATCATGTTTCACTAACTTACTTATGTACTATAACAAGGTGACAAATACCTTGGACAGAGGGGATGCATATACAGTGGTGTGCTTGGATTTTGATAGACTGCCACATGACAAGCTCTAAAATAAATTAAACAGATGGGATTGGATAACAGACTTCTGTGTTGGATCAGTGACTGGCTGTCAGATAAGTATCAGAAAGTTGTATATGGGGTGCAGTATCTCGAAGGAGAAAGGTCACCAGTGGTGTGCTGCAGGCAGGGCCGGCGCTAGGCTAGACATCGCCCTCCTGCAAAGCTGAAATGGGCGCCACCAAACAAATGGCAATTTATTTATTTATTTTTATTTTTGTCATAATCATGTGGAAAGAATTACAAGAAAGAAATTAAATTACACATTTGTTCTTGAAAACATTTTATTAATTAAAATTTAAATTTCCTAGTTTTGATATTAACAAAATTATCCATAATATTCTCAATGTGTAAGTTTCACATATATCATTTCAATAGCTATTAATGCTAGATTTTCAAGCCTTGTTTGTAAATCTGTAAATAAATTCATTATTTATATTATTTATCTATATATAAATTCATTACATTATCTAAATACATTATTTACCTATATATAAATTCATTAAGAGTTAAATAAGTCTTAATGAATTTAAGTTTCCAAACGAAATCTCACCGCTTGCTATACTAACAGGTATAGTTAATAATATTCTTAAAACAATTGTAAAATTAGGAAAAGATAAATTATTCGACACAATATATTTAAGAATATCGAGAGGATTTTCAATTTTTGAAGTATCATTTCGAAAAATATCTGTATAAAATTGTATCTCGTCAAAGAGTTCCATGGCATTTATATCTTTATTGTTACCATCTTTCAAAAAAGTTTCAAAGTCGTCGCAGTTTTTTCTTAACTCTTCATTATTAATTTGGAAAAGTCTATACATACAACTAAAATTATCAACGTGAGTTTTAATTAGTTGTTCAAAACGCTCGTTTAACGAAGTCCATGCAGTATCCATAAGTGTATAAAATACGTTGACTTCAAATTTATCTTCTGGTGTTTGTGGCTGTTCATCAGGGTATTCGTATTGAAACTGACGTTTTTTTCTTTCGTTTTCGAACTTCTAATACAGATTTAAACTCTGTTTCTCCATCCACATTTCACCACTGTCTTACGAATTCTGTTCAATTAACGAGAGTAAGTGAATCTTACTCTGAGTCACGGGTATGAGCCGGACCATTATAGTTGTCAATCTTAAAATCCTATTCTGCTGACAAGGGCCGAATAGAACCTTCAGCGGCGAAATCAGCGCAGTGACTCTCCGTAGGAAATACATTACGTGATAGGGTCGTTGCACATGGCTGCTCTGAGCCGAGCGAAGCAGTGCGCTTGTTGCCTAAGAAGGCGTTCATGACACTCTTAGTGAGAGAAAATCTGGTCTGTTTTTATACAGAATATGTAAATTTGCAGCAATTATATTGACTTACATAATTATTATTATTTAATAGAGGCGTACGCCTGCAATGCAGGCGCACTTCCGCCGGCCCTGGCTGCAGGGATCAGTTTTGGGGGCTATTGTTGTTCAGTTTGTATATTAATGATATATCGCAACGGGTTTAAGCGATATCCAGCTGTTTGCGGATGATGCAAAACTGGGGAGAGCAATGCACATTCAGGCTGATGTGAATGCCTTACAAGAGGACTTGAATAGATTGCATGAATGGGCAGGTAAGTGGAACTATCAGTTCAATGCTGCCAAGTGTAAGGTTTTGAGATTTGGTAAGCAACAATGGGATGCAAGGTTTACACTTGGTGGGGAACCTTTAACAGAAGTAGAGGAGATGAGAGATCTAGGAGTGATGGTGGACAAGGACCTGAAATTCAGGGGCCACGTTGCACAAGTTGTGAAGACATCACATCGAATCATGGCAATGATGCAGAGAATCCTGACATGCAGAAATAGAGAGGTTATGATTTCGTTGTAGCAGGCCTCATGGATTTTTGTGCACAGATTTGGTCTCCGGGTTTTCATGGTGACGAGGATATGTTGGAAACGGTACAGAGGCGATTCACAAAGGTAGTCTTTGGAATGTGGAGTACAGATTGAGAGAATGTAAGTTGCAGAGCCTCGTGAATAGGAGGAAGGGGGGGATATGATTGAGACATAAACTGGTCAGGGGTTGTTATCAGGTAGACATGAAAGAGATTTTTCATAGAATGGAAGAGGGGAGTAGAACAAGAGGCTATTACTAGAAGCTCTATAAGGAGAGTGTGAGCAAAGGAGTGAGAAGCAGGTTCTTTGCATGGAGGGTGGTTGGTGAGTGGAATGCATTGCCTGAGTGTGTTGTGGATGTGGACACAGTGATCAGTTTAGGACGCGTTGGATGAGCATTGTATGCAATAGTGAATACCTCCCACGATGAGTCTCTGACTCCGTGGAGGTGGATGTTGATAATAATAATAATAATAATAATAATAACTTAGAGAAAGTTCCTCTGGAATCGAACTTACGACTCTCTTTTCTTCGAGCGATCTAGTACTGAGGAGTGCAAACACCACTTCCACTGAGCTGCACAGGATCTGGTAAATTTAAAAAAAAAAAAAAAAAAAAAAACTCTCACACACGGCTGGTGACTATAACCTAGATTGCCAGGAGGGGGGAAAAAAGAGGTTTGATACTATATTACTGGCTAGAGGACTTGTTTAAAAATTAATTAATAGTTGAAATACGGAGTAGCGGCAGTTCTACCGTTTTCTCATTCACCACACTAGCAGAAATGAATCAACTTTGAATTATGCCGAACGTTGGATATTGGCTTCCCCTCCTTTTGGGGCAGGAAAAGTTTTTTCCTTTAAAATAGTGAAAAAAACCAATGTGTTAT
The DNA here is from genome assembly GCF_054136105.1 of Typopeltis vanoorti. Lineage (NCBI taxonomy): Eukaryota > Metazoa > Arthropoda > Arachnida > Uropygi > Thelyphonidae > Typopeltis > Typopeltis vanoorti. The sequence continues at coordinate 162,411,626 of NC_143550.1, forward strand.
TTATTTATGATAAGCCGCCTTAAATTTGATCGTAATTAAAATTTAATAATTACGTAATTAATTTTTTTATAAAATATAATAAATAATTAATATTAAACAATGACGAAGGTGTTGATAACATTACAAATATACAAAGAGCTACGAAGCAAGTTGAGCGTGGTAAGAATCGTTTTGTGTGTTTTTACCTTTCACCCTGATATCTTTATTCAAAGTTTGTTTATTGAATTTTTACGAATTTTCCTTGACCTGTCCTAGAACGGTCATGTGGCTAAAATTTTAGTACTCGCTAAATCTCGAATAAATATAAGCGGATTATTATATTTTGATGAAGATGATAAGAAACCGCCTATTTTCATTTGAGCAGATTAATCAACCAAAAGAAACTTCATATTGACGTCACTTGACGTCATTGCCTGCAACGTTCATGAGATAACATCATTAATTATAAAATAACAAGAGAGATAAAAATTAACCTTTACGTAGATCCGTTTAATGGTTAGATTAAACAAGTTTTCAGTATTACAATGAGGAAATTGAAAGGCAACTCACGCTTTATCATTAAAAAAGCTAACACGGAGTAATTACATATTCCAGCGGTATTTAATCGTTATCCGAAAATTAATTAGATTTTATTAATAATTTGTTTTGTCTAGTTCGCTGTTATCTGATGCGCGGAAAACTTCTGAAAGACATAGTTACCTTTGCTCTAGCGACCGAATAGCAAATATTATGGTGTTTAATGGTTGCCAGAACTTTTCTTCGCTTTATCAAATGAAGCTTCATTGATCATTTGAAGCGTTCGATTTGTTCGCAATCATTACCAACTTTGGTTTATAAATACTCTGTGCGTCCCTGGTAGGATTCAAACCCAGATCATTCCAAAGTCATCTGGAACAGTATGCTAATTCCGCATTACTGTAATTTAGTGCTGCTTTAGACACACACCAGAACGTATTCTTTAAATTTGTAGTCGTTTGTTTTCTAAAAATGAGAGAGAAAAGATATATTGATGTCGCAGTTTAAAAAAATCGAGAGACTTAGCCCTGATAAAATAGATGGATCATTAATGCGCCAGAGGCTTGAAAATTTTTTACTAATGAAATGTTAACAGTGTAAGCGAAAGAACGATAGGATATTGCTCTCCTGACTGGAAAAAACTGAGTTCGATTGTTGTTGTAATGAGAAGAATTTTAAAAATCTTTTAGAATACTATTAGTGGCAGAAGATGGTGCTGTGTGTGTGTATATGATGCATTGTGGTGTAGTGTATAGAATGTGGCGTGTGTGTGTGTGTGTGTGTGTGTGTGTGTGTGTGTGTGTGTGTGTGTGTGTGTGTGTGTGTGTGTGTGTGTGTGTGTGTGTGTGTGTGTGTGTGTGTGTGTGTTGGTGGAGGTAGTGTAGACCAGTGGTCTCCAAAGTGTGGTACGCGTACCCCAGGGGGGGGGGGATATGCGAGTCGATACGTGGGGATACGTCAAAAAAAGTTTTATGTTGATAGGAAAAAAATTAAGTAATTAATTAAAGATAAAGAATATTACTTTCTTTCATCAGGCGTTATAAAGATCCTGTAAACTTAAATTTGCGAGTAGCGCTCATTGGGCGACTTTGCACACATAATCGTCCGTGGCAAAGCTTCATGTTTTTTAAAACTAGGGAGTAAATCTCTTACTTCTTATCATTGCCATTGTTTGTAGAGCATCCTAGTGTTGACAAGCCGAACTAGAGAAGGAAAATTGCTTAGTTATCCTGCTATCTACAAATGACACCACAGTTGTATTAATTATTTGACTATTAGTAGTAAGTTTAACGATTTTTTAGTATATATTGTTTCTGTGCAATTCCAACGCCTTTTTGTGCTTACTTTTACGTTTACCCTAGAAATAGTGAATTCATATGATCAAAATTGCTTACATTTTTTAAAAGCATTTGATATTATCAATAGTAAATTAATTATATTTAAATTTTACAAATTAACCCTCACAAAATGGATAAATGGTTAAAAAAATTTCCTCCAAAGAAACCACGAATTAAAGATAATTATGATAGTACTTCTACATCAGATGAACAACAAGCAAAAGATAGGATTGATTCTTCTATTCAAGCAAGTTCGTTATCAGTCAAATTAAGTGATGAAAACATTAATCTGAAACTTAACAAAATCTTGTCCAAGAAAGTTCGAAATGGGGATTTACATCGACGATAGTCAAATTAACGATAAATATTTGGAGGCATCTCTTGAGGTTGTATTCTTAATTGCAAAAGACCAAAAACCATACACCATTGGGGAAACACTTGTACTCCCAACCGCCATAAAAATGGTAGAAATAATTCATGGAAAAGAATATGCAGATAAACTAAAATGTATTCCCTTATTAGCAAATACTATTGGTAGACGTATAGAAATCATTGCAGATAATTTAAAGAAGCAACGTATCGCAGTATCAGAAGCCACCAAACCAGAATTTCAAGAAATTATGAAAAGAAATGCCTTGCATTTCTTTTCATAATTGAGTTGGGTGGATTTGAAACCTGCAAAAAACTTAGTAGATATGACGGTGGATATGACGTGTCTGGCAGAAATAAATAAATGACCACCAAAAAGAGAAATCAAAATATATTAGTAAATAATATTTATTTATTTATTTATTTTAAGACGTGTTTTGATGGCATTACATTCAACCGGGTACTGATGGATGGCATGCAGATCAGCGTTTAAGGTATTGGTTGGAAGATCTTGGACGTGATATATTTGGGCACTTCGTCTTCAGGTTTGTTAAACGAAGAGTGGAATATGCATTATAATCAAAGCTATATTAAAACAAGATTTAGTATCGGTGGGAATCGTTTATGTATACATAATAAACTAGAGTCGGTGAGATGACAGCCATTAGTCACTCTTAACATTTATAGAAAAATCTGAAGAGGTGTAGCCTTCCACTAAATCAAACAGTTAAAGGGAAAATATAAAACAGGTTGTCTAATTACAACGAGTAAAAAACAAAGTAGAATACCAGTGTAGTAAGTAAACCTCTATGCTAGACCCAATCAAAATTGCTTTGGAATTAGCAAGAATGACTGCGCGATTTTCTGTAATGTGTCTACAGCAAGTGATGTAGCCAAGGAGATCTCCACTAAAGATACACAATAAAAAAACGCGTTTTTTATTTTTTTTCCAAAAAAGTTTTCATAAAAAACGCGTTTTTTTCTAAAAAGTTATCATAAAAAACCAGTTTTTTAATTTTTTTTTCCCAAAAAAGTTATCAGTATCAAATGGATGTGACATCACTAAAAGATATCCGCAAACGATGAGCTCACTCATCTCCACTAGGCTGAGCAGACATCTTCTGGAGGAGCAGGGATGGTGAGAGACTAGGGTGATGGGGTTAAGTGGGGGGAGCATTGCAGGGAAGACATCTGTCACCCTCTGTGATATCACAGAATGAGAGACATATGTTCCCCAGAAATATCCAGACACATAACGACAATGTTGTCATGTTTTGTTTGGCTATGGAATTGTGGGTGATGTTTTTGAGATAAGATATCTTGGAATTTTCCCAGGGTGACACACATCTGTCATTGTCGTCATGGTTTATCCAACACCATGTAGAAACATGTCCGTGAATCATCTGCGCAAAAGTTTCATTTTGGAAGGAACGGTCAGGGTTAAGGGTCAGGTAAACAGTACTATAAGGAAAAATAAACGAGTCAAGTGTCTTTGCAGTTACGACAATTCGTTCATCCTGTGAAGTTATCGTATTGTGTTGTGGTGATTGGTATCCAGGAAAGTAAAGTAAAGTAAAATAATGGGTGAGCCACAAAAGTCATTGAAATTTTCTTTCTTCAGGAAAATAGCACGAGACAAAACTCTTCACCTAGCTCTAAAAGGATGGAAACCGATTATTATTTTAGAAGACACGTACATTGTGATGTATTTATCCCGGACCACTTGGGAAAAATTACGCAGGAAGTGGTCTGATATCCTCGGCTACTTGCAAAGAAGAGTTGACTACGAAATGGACCTCGGTGAGTGTTATATTCTGAAATGCCAAGATGGGGAACTAATACTTGATGATACAGGAGCTGATGGAAGTAAGGTTTTTTCTATTAGTTGTGAAGAAGCTGAGAGATTTTCAACAAAAATGTACGACATTGATAATCATTTACTATTTTTGGAAACTGAATTACCATCTGTTCGTATAATGGGAAAAATTATCGCCCAACATTTAAATTCATCAATGGTAAAATTAGACTTTCAAGATTTTATCCAATTCGATAAAGATTCTTTATTTTGGGACATTTACGAACATTTTAAAAACTATTTGTGTATATTTGCTGACAAAAGAACACACAGAATGTTTAGCGAGGCATGGTGTCATTTCCAGACTGACACAATATCAAACGTATGGAAGCGTGGTTACCATGGTATCTGATTTAAAAATTCTTTTGCATGACCAGCTATTTTGATGTAATGTAACCAAGAAACAGTGAGTAACAAAAATTTTATTCATTGAACTCTTTGGAAAATGTTAAGAGTCTAAACTAAATATTGTGAAATATTTTTAGGTAATTACATATTTCGAATTTTTCTCAGTGAATATACTTGTAAATAGTATTTCAGCAAAATAAAATGTGCATTTGTAAACTTAAATGAACAAAGATGTGTGTTTTTGTTGTTGTGTTTTTCCACAGTGAATTTTTACTCAGTTATTCTGATTAGATCTTGATATTTAAATCCACAACTTTATATCTTAATGCAATTCTGTTTAATTATTTTTAAAAAATCACAACTGTGAAATTAATGCCAGGACAGGAAAAAAAAGTGTTGAAAACGAAAATCCATGTATTGATTATTTTAGAAATTGTCTAATGCTACCTATTGACATTATTTGAGTTATCTGAAAACAAATCGTTCACATAATCGAAAATACGAACTGTTAGAATTTGGTTATTTTTACAGAGAGTGAGAGAGAGAGAGAGAAGCACCTAATTAAACCAACAAAACGTGAGTTTAACACTTCTTTAAAGTTTGGCATAGAGAAAATGTTTGTACTCTACAGATAACACATATACAAATTTTACCTTTCCCTACACAAAGTAAAATAAAAACACACCAACAGTATATCCAACAGCATGTGAAAACATGTCATTGAGTCATCTGCGCAAAAGGTTCATTTTGAAGGAACGGTCAGGGTAGGGGATGGTAAGTGTAAACAGTACTATAGAGTCGAGTGACTTTGGACTTAAGGTAATCGTTCATCCACTGCAGCTACTGTTTTGTGATTTGTGTTTGGTAATGCAAAAATAATGGATGAGCCACAAATTCTTTGAAAGTTTCTTTGTGAAAAGTTCTAATTGTTTAGAATTTTGTAAACGAATGTTACCATAAAGTATACGATCAGAGCTAATAATCAGTGAAATAATAATAAATAACTATTTATTTGTGGTGCCATATGAAGTAATCAAAGAAGAAGAATGAAGGAAAACGATTATGAAAAATCGACAGTGAGTGAAAAATACGAATTTTCAGTTATCATTGGGATAATTGATGTACAATTTTTGTTGAATAAGAGTTCAAATTTATTTCCTAAAGAAATTTGTATTTCTGATGGAATTAGTGTAAGATATGCAGTGACAAAATCACCTTGTAGTTGGAAAGAATTACCTGAAAGAGTTAAAAAACAGAATTCTTGGTTAATAAAATATAACCATCAGCTGAAGTGGGAAATTGGTTCACTAGCTTTGGACAAACTAAGAGATTGGATGATAGAATCAACATGCAAATATCGTATATTACTTGCCAAAGGAAGAGAAAAATCAAAAACATTAACGAAGTTAATAGGGAGGCCTGTTCTTGATTTAAATGAAATTGGATGTCCAAAACGTGAAAACATAATGTGTCCTTTTAAATGCTTTTGGAAACATAACGAAAGATTCTGCGCTTTTAATAATTCTCTGAAGTATACGTATTGGATTCGAAAATATAAATATGCAACCCTTAATTTTACAACTACAGTAATAAATTCCCAACAAACAAACACCAAATGAAAATTAACTTTCAGATGAGAGTCACATTGTCAAAACCATACGATGGCAATTCCACAACCATGGAAGAACCTTTGATGTATTTTTCAATTTATTTATTTATTTTCTGTATTGTTAGATTCAGTAAATACAATTTGTAAATAATATTTTGTTCAATAAAATGTGTAAATTTAAATGAACAAATTGGGTGTCGTATATGTGTTATACAAATTTAAGAAGGAAGATAACATTTTTTTTTTTTTCCCTTGTGAAATTTCATGCAACAAAGTAACCACAGAGAATTTTTTTTTTGATTCATTGAATTAAAAGTCTTATTTGTTCGTTATCTACAAACAAGGTGAATGAAAATTAACAGTGTGGGAAAATAATTCACAAATAAATTCTACTTACAGAAATAGGTTAAGAGCACAAGGAATCGAAGGTAAAATTAATAGTTATATTGGTAATTTCCCAACGGAAACCAAGAGTTCGAAACAAAACACACGATTTCTCACCTACGTACAACAAAAGGCGACTGGATAAGACTTACTGAGAAATATACAGTGTTGGAAAATAAATTCACATATACTTTATATATTTATTAATTCTGCTCAGTTATTCTGTTAGAATATGACCTGTAAAAGTAAAATACAGAAAATAACGAATCAATTTGAAAAAAAAAATAATAATTTCACTTGTCAGAATTCCATACTCTAACAGCAATCGGAATTCGAAACCGGAAATAACACTTACCCTAAACAAAACGGCGCATAGACTTTCCCACCAAGGTTGGGCAACTTTAAGAAAAGACTTAATGAGAAATATTCAGTGTTGGAAAATAAATTCACATATACTTTATATATTTATTAATTCTACTCAATTATTCTGTTAGAATATGACTTTTAAAAGTAAAATACAGAAAATAACCAATCAATTTGAAAAAAAAAATAATAATAGTAATTTCAGTTGTCTGAATTCCATACTCTAACAGCAATCTAAATTAACATTAAATGTAAGCATTAATTTACTACACCAATGAATGACGACGGTAACGAAGAATGAATAATTTTCATTCAAACACGTGGATACTAATCCCTTAGTCATATGTAAGTATTTGAGAAATATCCAAACTTGAGGAAATGCTACCTTTTGAACAATACCCCAATTTACCGATGTGACTCATGTCATCCCCTTTGAAGAAAAGCGCTCGCTGGGGGATATTGCAATGACGAAACCTCACCATCTATGGTCCGTAATCGAAAGGACGAAGTAACTAGTTCAGGTTACAGTATTTACAGAAATTTCATTCTTTGTGGTTTTTGTGTTTGTGTTGTGGATATAAAATTGAACTATTTTGGAATATTCGTATTTAGAAGAGTCATCTGGAAAGCTGTAAGTACTTTTTTAACTTAAACATAACTGATCGCATGTTGTTTGGTAAGCGTAATTCTAATACTGAATAGTTTTTTTTCCATAAGAATAATCATAGGGTATATATTAGAGTATCAACATGGACACATTAGCGATTTTTTATGTCTAATGTGTATGTGTGTGTGTGTGTGTGTTTAAGGACAGGTACTTTAAGTATATAATTAATTATTCAGAAAAACTCGAAACACGAGAGCCATAACGACTTTCTCTAAGAATTCCCACACTTCAAACAGGAAAGAAATACCCAAAATGTATTGGAAAATTAGTACAACCATCTATAGAAGAAAAAAACTGTATGTTTGTGTGACATAGAATATAGTTAAATTAAATTATCATTCCAAACTCAATAACAACAAACATTCACGTCACGAATCCTAATGTTATCTTGATCTTGATCTTGTCAGAAGTGTCCCACCAATCACGACACGATTAGTTAACCACTAAAATCATCCTTCCCATTCAAAACAATAACGTCACTTATTTACAACTAACAACAAATATTCACGTCACATTTCCTTATCTTATCTTGATCTTGATCTTGTTTAAAGTGTCCCACCAATCACGACACGATTTCTTATCCACAAATATCATCCTTTCCATTCAAAACAAACAACGTCACTTATTTACAAATAACAAATGACGTCACTTATCTACATCCGAAAACAACACACGCCCACGACACGATTCCTTATCTCAACCATCACCCATAATTCCATACGCGAACCAAAACACAAGAACTGAAGCCAGTGACACATATGCCCACAGGGAAATTCCAAACATTCCACACCCATGAAGCCACGCACACCGGAAGCATTTGGTTTAAACTGTCCCACCAATCACAACACGAATCCTTATCTCTACCATCACCCATAATTCCATACGCGAACCAAAAAAATCACCCATAATTCCATACGCGAACCAAAACACAAGAACTGAAGCTATTCATACATATACCCTCAGTGAATTTCATGACTCATGAAGCCACGCCCACCGGATGCATTTGGTCAGAACCTCCACCCCTACTAGGAGCTGAAGCCATTGACACATATACCCTCAGGGAAAAGCTATGCCCACCGGGAGCATTTGGTCACTAGTGACCCCCCTACTACTTAGAACCAACTGTACATGGAAGCGTACGAAGACAAAATATATCATTATTAGTTCAGGAGTTCATTTTGAATATAATGCAGGGGATACTATCAGGAATAGAGAACATTTTTGCATTGCAGCAGTTCAAGATCTTCTTGTTTTTCTGGTGAAATACCAAGAAATAATCCAGTGCATTATAGTAGTGATTATTTTGGTTGTTTGTGTTGCAGTTAAAGAAGAAGAAAGGTAATAATAAGTTACTTTTCTTTCTTTAGAAGATAATGTAGGTAGTACAATCTGTATATGAAAATGGCAGAAGTGTGCTAAATGGCCTTGGTAACTGAAAAGAAATCTCGAAAATTATGCAAGTTTTCTTCATTCATTTCTTTCAAAGATTTGAATTTGTTAGTTTTTCTTAGGTTGCCTTGGAACATCCTTTGAGTAAAGCAAACTGTCCAGGGATATTGAATGGAATAGGGGGGGGGTGAACTTCTTTCCAGAAAGAATGTTTCAGTAACTGGATATGCAAAACCTTGCATTAAAAGGAAGTTTTAATTTTAATCTCTTGGTGCAGTCCTTTCCACGAGAATGAGAGTAACTGAGTGATTGGCGTTCGATAGGGGAAGTAGGAGCTCTCTTTTGGTTATATATCTCAGATGAACTCACCTCTGCAATATACTTTGAAGGAAACCTGGCCAAGAAAAGTTAGAGAGGGACAAGGTTGAAAATCATGTAGTAGTCAGTAAATCCATGACGTGTCTGATCATTGCTTAAAGCAAACACTTCAATATAAGAAGTCTACTCTTCTTCAGCTTGGTTAACATTGTTAAGTGGAAAACAATATGCCCGAAACTGTAGACATGAAAGTCGCAGAGAAAGATGTCCTGTTTTGGTTGTTAATCTCTAGATAAGCATCTAGAATAAAGTGCTGAATAAGTGAGAATGATTTTCAGAACTTGGAGACCAGTAAATGCACAAAACGGGAAAAGAATATTTTTGAGCTAGAAAATAATTTTCAAAAGAGATGATTCTAGATTATCCATCTGCCATGGAATATAGGATCGTACAAATTTCGCAAGCATCGTTCTTGAACAGAAGGAATCACTTAGGTTCCTTCTGTCAGTTCGAACTTTTATGATGGACAGTAGTTGTTTTAACTACCTGAGGCTTGGGAACAGAAGGCTGTGTCAGAATGTCAATAAGTAAGTGTACATTCATTTACAGGGTGTTCGGGATAAATTTGACAGTTTCGTAAGGAAAAAGAAAATCTTCTTTGTATCTATTAAATTTAATGAATTGACAAAAAAACATTACAGGCAGAGTTAATTACAATACTATCAACAAGATTTACTCAAAATAACCACCATTAGCATCGATCACAGCTTCAATTCTGCTTCGGAACCTCGAACAAGCTGATGCCACAGTCTCCCTGGGAAGGGCCGCAAAAACTGTTTTAATTTTATCCATTAACTGGGCTTTTGTATTACTGGAAGTGCGATTGGTGTCTTTTTCAACTGCGCCCCATACAAAATAATCCACGGGGTTAAGGTCTGGGGAGTTTGGAGGCCAAACATTTGGACTGGTGAAGTCGTAGAAATTTTCAGACAACCATTTTTGACTTTTCCCAGAGGTGTGGCAAGGGGCCGAATCCTGCTGCCATACATACGGCCTACCATTGGCTACCCTTGTTATCCAGGGCTTGACTACAGTTAGCAACTCCACGAACAAAGCCCGAATTCCAATGCCAGGGTTCTTCAACACCTGTTCCTGCAGATTTGCGAGGAATTCTGCTGTACGAACGCAATCAGATCGTCTGCTAGGGATCTTTCTTCTTGCTACATCCTCGTAGTCACCATTGCAAGTCTCTAGTTCATGCCTGATTGTTTTTACTGTATTCAGGGAGCATTGGGCAGCAGTCGTAATATCCTTATTTTGATGGCGGGCACGAATCATCATGATACAAGTTATTCTCTTCCATGATTCAGGTGGGTTCCAGCTATCCATCCTTTCTGACATCTTGTATATGAATGAAGAAGGGTCCAAACTTTTAAATGAAGAGAAGTGTGTGTTAATACATGTAACTTACGGAAAAATATAATTAATTATAAATATGTCAAATTTATCCCGAACACCCTGTATGTTCGCGTTTAGGCCATAGCACCTCCGTAGCTTAGTCGAAGAATAAAGGGGAAGTATCCTTCGATTGAGAAAGACCAAAGTTCATTTCTTGCCATGGTCAGAGAATCTTTATATTGACTTTTCAAATGAGAGTGTGTTAGCCAATCTCATACGGTGGTTTTCTCCTGGAAATCCAGATTTCTCATTCTGCATACAGGGAAATCTGCATGATTTGCTTCTATGTGGAATGAAAACACAAGCATTTAACTGATATTTTACAATCAGTAGGCAGTGGATTATACAGTGTATAGACAGTTAATTATGTGGTGTGTATCTCTGTATTACAATTCTTATTCCTGTTACTTTTGTGCGGAATTGGAGTACAGTTGAAGAATAATTAGATACAACGACAGACTTGGATATGATGTCCATTCCAGTCACCAATTAGATTTAAGAGCACTTGACAGTAGCATTATGCATTAATTTGTTGGGATAGTTCTTTATGTGCTGCTCATATTTTCTTATTCCCAGCGACTTATTATCGAACCTGATTGTATTTTTTAAGCAGGAATGACAATAAACAATAAAACAGCCTATCTGAGGATTACGTTGGCTGTCTTATTGCCGACAACCATTACCTGACTTTGGGCATGCCCCTTGAAGTGAATCCTAAACTCACAATATACTTCCTATAAAAGCAGGGTAGGAAGGTAGAAGTCAGAGTCCTTACTCCAGTAACTGATGGAGTAAAGCATGTAGAAATCTACATCTATGGAGAAATGTACACTTATGTTGCCAATGCTTGCCATAAGACGCCTGTATGGTATGGTATGGTATGATGTAGCAGTGTGGAATGGCGTTTTCTTCCACAGTACTAAACCAGAAGAAAGACCATTATAAATTCGATTGTAGTAAGGAACTTTATTCGAAGCCTTTTTTCAAGCCGGTTTCCATGTTAGTTTATCTATGACGCAGGCTAACACTTTTTCTACTGAGAGCTTAGATTTTGACTATGCGACTCAAGAAACTGACAGTAGGACTCAGACTATTTAAGACAATTGTGGGATTCGAACCCACAATCTGTTGGTTGGAGAGCGAGTATGTTTTCCACTCGGCCAACCAGGAACTTTTTCTACGTATAAGTAGAAAAACCATTTGTGTTGTTAGTTAGTCACTAGATCCATGATGAAGCTGAGAGGATTCTTCTTACCGAGTTATGTTATTATTATTATTATTATTATTATTATTATTATTACAGAATTGTACTTATACTATACGAGTTGATAATATTCTTCTCCAACAGCACTTCTGAAGAATGGGCAATGACCTAAGCAACGACACAATTCCTTGATCTGATAATTTTAAGAGAAAGGGTTCGAATGTTTTCAACTTGTTTATTTTAAATTTCTCAAAATGCCCGAACCTTGCACCATATTCTCTGGCCTGTATTGATAATTTAAGTATCTCGATTATTTGAAGTGTATGATAGGCGTTAACAATATTCAATTTGACTTCTTGTCTTTGTTCAGAACAACAATCATTATCATCTCAGAACAAGTGATCACTTATTCAGAATTACGCAAGAAAGAGAGAAACAGAACTCTGGACCTTAAACTTGCTACCAGTGACGTTATCTTCCTAACTCATTATTACCCAGTGGCATAGTTTTAAGACAAACAAATATCGTTAAGGTCGAGGTTAGAATGATTCTAAGATGTCTTGATTGCTACAGACAGTGGCAACCTAAAGATAAGCTGCTTGAGGATAAAACATTCTGTTCAAGCATGGAGCACATTTGACCTTGTACTTTCATTTACTAAGCATGCGCTGTAGAATGATGTTCTAACGTTGTGGCATGATAGAGCAAACTCGTTGTCATAGTAATTAATTTTGAACTATTAAAATTCACTGATGTTAGAAATTCAGAATATACCAAAGTCCAAGTTCTGCTTTGTTATTTAGTAGCACTTCAGAAGGAATATATCACGATCTTGTGGATAGCTGAATTCAAAATATCCACAGTCTTTGCCTCCTTTAATATAGTGACAGCCGAATATTTCCTATACATGTATTAGCAATGCCACTTTTATTAGTAATATAATACTCTGAGTATGGCACATATGAATTAACCAAATATATTCCCACTTACAAATCATATTCCCATAAGTTACACTACCTATCCAGATTGACTTTCGTAACAATATTAAGATAAGGTGGGTAGTCTTATGTCAAATATATTGTGTGTGAATTGAGCATGCTGTTTTAGCTGGTTTGCCCAGTTGCTAGACAGAAAAAACAGTTTTCTGGAAGAAAATCTTGCAGCTTTCATATGAGACCAGCTAACTCACTTTCAGTTAATAAGCTCTGATGAAGATTCATTGCGTTATAGACAGGATTGGAACCCAAGTCTTTCCAACAGAAGTGTTTCGTCGAAACTGACTGAGCTACGGAAGCTCATGTATAAAGTGTAAAAATACTAATAATACAACGAAAAAAAGTGACATTTTTATTTATATTTCAGTTCACTCTATTCTCTTCATAGTAGTCACTTTGGAACAGTAGCGTAGCTAGGGGGGGGGGGGGAGGGGGAGATCCGCCCCGGGCGGCACTTTTCACGTGAGACACGATTTTAGTTTTCGACGATTCTTCTATTTATGTTAACGTAGTAATTTTATTACTTAATTAATAATTAGTTTTCAACAACTATACTTACAACTAAAATAAACATAAACATAGTGTTTTAATTTCTTTCCCTACGTCGTTTTGACTTTATGTAATATTTTTGGTGTGTATTGAGAGTTGCGGCAAACTCAGGGATTGCCTAGGTGGCGAAAGCTCTAGCTACGCCACTGTTTGGAATCTGCAATGAGACAGTATTCTTCGAATGTCCCTCTATCAGAGCACTCACTGTTGGCGGGAGTTCCGCTAGAGGGCGCCAACTGTCCAAATGGCTAAATAAACAGTATTAGTGACATACTGTATTTTGCTGTGTATATCTTGTGCTTAAATCCGACCTAAGAGGGGCATTCCGAATATAATGATCCGGTTGTGATAGATAAATGCCCACCCAAAAGAGATATATTAGTAAAATATTAATAAAAGTAAACATAATGCAAAGTCTCTACTTTATTTTTACACAATATTTCTTAACATTATCTCTCTCTCTTTCTCTCTATCTCGTTTCTTTTCAATATATTTTCTCAAATTCTTCAGGTTGTTTTCAGAACCATTTTTGCATTTATGTTTGACCTATTCGTCAGTTTCAAAATGTATAGCTTTTGTGTCTTCATTTTAGGAAGGAACCAGAAGTTGGTCGTTGGAGCCACGTCTGGACTACAGGAAATATGTTCAGAAACTTCGTTCACTTCAACGGCTATCGAAGATATCGATTTTAAAGTTGTAGAACACCCTTCGTATAACGTGGACCTGACTCCATTGAACTTCTGATGGTTCTCAAGACAACTTGAAGAGTTTTATTATGACTGTTTGAAAAACTTGTTACACAATGGAGAAAATATATTGAAAAAGCAGGAGAAAGTGTTGAGAAATTACTATGAAAATAGAGACTTCCAACCATCTTTATTATTATTCTTATTATTTTGGTAACCTGCATGAAGTCAACAGACTCATCGTGGGAGTCTTATAATTTTTTTTTTTTTTATTTCACAGACGTCTCTTTTGGAAGGAAGCTAACAAAATGCTCTTCGTATATTATTTGCGGCATCTCTGTGATATTTATTCATGTTTGCCATTGAAATTTAGCGATCACTAAAGTTTCCTTTGCTAGCGATTCGAGAATCCAAAACCACAAACCATATAAATTAAATGCCTGAATTTTTTGTTGTCAAGTATTACTTCAGTTATAAGTTACACAAGAAAATTATAAATTAAAGCTCATACATACAGAGGATAATATTGCAAGTTTTAGACACTTTGGTTAATGCATTTATTATTTAAAACCTAATTTTAATAACGGTTATCATTCTAGTTGTGCGTATTAATTCCAACACCATGTTTGGGTTATTGAAAGAACACTGCGATTTGAGGTTTGCATTTAAAAACAAACTCAATTATTAATACATTTTCAAATTTGTAAATGATAACTGCGACTAGTCTTGCAGTTATTGTTCGAAATACTTATGTATTAAAGTTTAGATATTCAGCTTCTTTGTATACATTATCCTGAAATATTAATACATTCTAAATAAATAAATAAAAATACTCGTTACGATAATTATACCTGTTAGGATTTAGGATCACGAGATAGCAATATTTGTCTGCTGTAACGTATCCCTGAAAGCCTTAATTCACTGAGAGCATCGAGCTCGCCATCAGTGATGATCGATAAATGGAGACCGGCTGCTTATCATCTTCAAAAAGTTAGTTTGTTACGCATATCGGTCACTGAAATATGAACTTTTTTTATCGTATTGGATTTCCTTTAGCCTGAATTACAACATACTAGGCGTTCACCAGCCTTTAACTGGCTCAGATTTGACGGAAGAGGATTTTGCACCTGGATCTGTTTTTCTAACATGTCTCGTGCATTCTGAATGGATTTCAGATCCGGGCTTTGTGGTGGCCAGGGAAGATGGTGGAAGTCACTGTCATGCTCGTTGAACAAATATTGCGCGATGGAAAGTAGCATTGTTTTCCATGAAACAAAACCGTCACCTGCTGGATAAAAAGTCAACATTGTTGCTGATGGACTTAATCAGCAACAATGTTCAGATATTCCATGGAAGAGATCCAACCTTCCAGTAATAGCACGGGACTCGTTCTGTACGAATGAAACATGCCCCAGAATATGACACCACCTGCAGAAACTTGAGTTGTGTTTACAAGCCAAGCTGGGTTCGTTGCTTCATGGGACTTCTGTCAAACAGTCTGCCTACCGTCAGTACAGGACATGGCGCACTATGACTTGTCGAACTACAAGACATTTTCCCAGTACCCATCACCGTGTTTCCGACACCACTGGGGACGAACTTTCCTGTTTTTCGCAGAAATCAGTAATTTTCATATTGGCACACACCAGCCAATACCGATCCTCTTCAATTTTCCGCGCATAGTTCGGAAACAGCCTTCATTAAATACTTCGGTTAATTGCTGCACACAAGTAGCAATTCTATTGGTTTCTGTTTATACATACAAGCCTTTTCAAACGATGGCGATCTCGTTCCTGCCACGACTGTCTTAGGACTACAGATACCTCTTAGACAAGCAATGTGGGTTATTTTTCCAGTGATTAAACACCTAAGATATCTCACCTTTAGAGAAAAGCCAGTCAGCCTTGCAATTTTCAAAGTCGTAGTTTCAGCCAGAATTGAATTTACGATAAACCCTTCATCGAACTCAGAAAGATTCTTTGTTTTTCACATTAAGATCAACACAACTGACGGTTGCTGACTAGTAACATTCTCAAATAGTTGCCTGGACTATGTGGTGATGCATGTGACCAAGTATTTTGCACATACGCTGCGTAAGTGACGTTTACGTACCTGTGTATAAAGGTTTCCAATTCAGAGGCCGGTAGTGTGTAGAAAGTTTTTAAAAAGATGCTCTGCCTACTCCTATTCCAAAAAAAAAAAAAAAAAATAGCATTTTAGGACTTATTTTATCTTTATTTATGATAATAATCTGTAAACATTTAATGAAAGAAAATGTGTTCGCTGTTCTACTCACTGACTAGAAGAACTTGGCCAGTTCCCCCTTTGTATGATAACTAGCTTACTTATCTTTATCAAACCAAAGAAGATTTTCCCAGTCGTAGAGATTTCAATCTAGGTTCCTCATCCGAAGGAAAATGTAGCTTGTCACTATTGCCAGGCGGGGTACGAAGAAGCTCTATTTGTGTATGTTACGAATATTCATGCTATGATACAATGAAATTCATAACAGAGCCACAGATACCAACAATGCAATCATCATTATATTAGTGAATGCCCATGATGTTAAAATTTTCAGGATGATTTGGATAGATTGGAGGACTGGGCTAAGGAGAATGGATGTCAATTTAATGTGGCAAAATGTAAGGTTATGCGTTTTGGGGTGAAAAGATTAGCAGCAGTATACCACATTGGTGGAACTGTACTCCAGGAGATTGATGAGACCTGGGATTTGGGAGTGTTGGTGGATAGAGAGTTGAAGTTTTGGGGGGGCACATTGCAAAAGTGGCTAAATCAGCTCATCAAATCACTTGGTTACTGAAGAATACTTTTATGAGCAGAGACAAACAAGTTATTGTTCCTCTGTATCGAGCCTTGATAAGACCCGATCTTGACTACTGTGCCCAGATTTGGGCGCCAGGGTTTTTTCTTGATGAGGAGGAGAGGATCCAGAGGCGAGTGACCAAGATAATAGCGGGTCTATGGAATGAACCTTATGAGAACAGGTTGAAGATTTGTGGGTTGCAGAAATTGGTTGATAGGCGGAAAAGGGGTGATATGATTGAGACATAAATTACTGAAGGGTTTCTATAAGATTAATTCAGAGGATATTTTTCAGAACAGGAATGGTGGTGGTGGGAGGACTAGGGGCCATCCATGGAAACTGGGCAAGAGTGTTGTGAGCAAGGCTGTTAGAGCTAGGTTTTTTACTTGGAGAGTGGTAAATGAGTGGAATAAGCTGCTAGAGTCTGTTGTGGGTGCCATGACTGTGAATGAGTTCAAGGCAAAGTATGATAGATACTATGTGGATGTTGAATAGTTTTTTCTCGACATGATGTTTAGGGCCTCTCTCGATGAGTCTAAGGACTTCTTGGAGTTGCCCGTAATAATAATAATAATAATAATAATAACAACAACAACAACAATAATAATAATAAAAAATAAATTAATTTTTGATATAGTGTCCTCTGCGCTTGGTCACTTGAAGTCAGACTTAAGTTCAAGTCTAGTCTCTGACTGCAGGAACTTTTTCTAAGCCTTTCTTCGACCGATTCCCGAGTTAGTCGATCTCTAGCACGGGCAAAAGGGTTTTTTCTCCCGGAAACTCGGGTTTTTAATCCCGTAAACTCAAGAAAATCGACCGTAGTACCCATATTATATCACTCAGCAAGATATCTTGTTAGGGTAAGGTACCAAGAAATGGCAGCACTTGTTTGCCAGCCACTTCATCGGTGGCTGCTATAATTAGTGATAGACATGGGCCAGCTATCTGATTGGCTACCGGTGGAGATTGTACTGCCCACTCAGTCTCCAAATGCTAGACAGGGTTAAAAGGCCTCACCTATTCCCTATAAGGGAATAAAAGGCGTTAGCTGATTTATTTATTTAATTTTTGATTTAGTTGCATTCATCCAACCCAGAATCCCCTCTTTTTCACTCTTTAACTAAAATTCTCAAATTCGTTTGCTGTCTCTGTTGCCACCAATCATTTTTAAGAATGCAATGAATTTGGAATAAACTGACGCCATTTCTTATCAACAGAAGTACACTGCGCTATCAAAAGTCAAGACCCATGCACAAATTAATTGGGGTGTTAAAATTATGTAATTGACATCAATTGGACTCGATAGATTTTATTAAATATCCCAAAAACCATACTTTAATACAGCAAGAGCGGGTTTGCTATATGCTTGGGTATGGAAGAAATGAATCTAATAGACACTACCATTTGTTTTAATATTTTTTTTATTAGTTGCATTTCTCTAAATGGATACTGACGATTAAATTGAAGAAAATCGGGTTGCATGATGCTAAATACTAAGTGCTATAAGTGTGTGTGGGGGGGAGGAGGATTATTCATACCATGAATAATCCCTCCCCCACACACAGCACGATTCAAGATTCATCCTGAACCGTATTATTTGATAAAACTATAAAAATGATTTGCATTAACTGGAGAAAATAACAAGATAAAAAAGCGAAATCATATCTGCCATACATGAATATGGCAATATACCGTAAAGCAATACATTGGGTATTGCTTTACGGTATATTGGCAGACAAGCCTGCCCACATTACACGGATAAAAATATCTTATTTGGATAAAAATACAAGTACTACTTATAGATTTCATTAGCTGCACGATTTCTTGAAAATTATACTGTCCAAAAGTCATTTATATCTCTAGAGAAGAACAGGAGGACAAAGTCTAGTAACATATATGACTTCTCTGTACTCTTTCCATATTCTAGAGCAAGCACAATTAATGAGATTTGAGGCTCACACACATCATAAGCAGCATTGAAACATTCGATAAAATTATTATTATTATTACGCCCTCCACGGAGTAGACAGACTCATCGTGGGAATAGTCAGCTAGTAATTATCAAGTATTGAATATCCTTGAATTTGACTACAAAAATAGATTTACATCAGTAGCGTTTACAAATCGAAAATAAAGCAAATGGTGAAGCAGATAAAAATTATCTTTTTTTTTTTCTTTCATGCCGGCTGAGACAGATTTTTAATATGCAATATTCATAAATACTATCCTGTTTAAAAAATAATAATAATTTTATCACAAGATCGATTGAAGTGCACGATGTAATAAATCCAGAGTTCAATCGTTTTACGTTATACAGTTTTCACTGATGCAGATTTCAATGAGTAGAACGACATATGATTATATTTAAATATGACTTGTACTGCGACATCTATATTGATGCACAAACTGTTTTTTTTTTAATCAATAGTTCTCGGATGATCGTTAATTGTTTGATTTAATAACTGATAGCGATTTAATTGATTTAAATATTAACTGATTACTTGCCAATAAATAAATACGTTTTATAGATGTAGTACTCTAGACAAATTGCACTCTCAATGTTTCATAATACAAACAAAAGACTTGAAAAACAATATTTTGGTAAAATGTTTAGTAAAAATATTTTAATAAAATGATACAAACGTAATGATAATGAAATACACAATGATTTCCTTAAGCCAGTAGAATTTTATTCGATCAAGGAATTTTTTTTCTTTTGTTTTATTTTGAAATTACGATGATTGGCGAATTTAAAACTATAGGAACATTAAATAAGACACTATTAATGCATTCATGTTTTGTGATCAATATTTTACCTTTATATTTTAAATGCTTCTACAAATATTGTGCGTACCTTCTACTGAAGTTGAAAATCTCCTATCTTATATCTCGATCGATTAATCTTATGCATTTATGCGTCTCCGGAAAATGCTTCAAACCAAACCTGTTATTTGATGCAGCAAATACTGTATATGCTTTTTAATAATTTTGGACAAAATTTCATGCCGGCTGGGGAGTCGCCCGGTTAAACAAGGTCCCCGTTGTTTTCGCCAGGGAACCAGGGCGAACAGCGAAAATTCAGCTACTTGGAACAAATCTGAAAAAACACCCAAACTCAACATCACCAGAGTTAAAGATCGGTACTATCAACATAAGAAGCCTGAATGGCAAAGAAATGGAGCTAGCTGAGGAATTAGATAAGTACCAGATCGACATATTAGGGGTGACTGAAACAAAAAAGACAAAAACTGGTGAGAACTTTCTGAGCAATAAATACAAAATGTTATATTCAAGCAATAACAATCAAGGAAAAGAAGGAGTAGCCATGGTATTCAACACAAAATACGAGGCTAATCTTATTAAATGGCAGGCAATCTCAAGTAGAGTGATGTGGGCAAATATCAGAATGAAGACTGAAAAATGAGAGTTATTTTGTGCTTATGGCCCCACAGAAGGTTCTACTAAGGTAGAAGTGGACGAATTTTTTCAGGATTTAGAAAAAGAAACTGACACAATGAAAAAGGAAAAGTTGGTCCTTGTTGGGGATCTAAATAGCAGAGTAGGAAATGATTGTCCGACATACAAAAATATTTTGGGAAAATTTGGAGAAAAGAGCAAAGCTAATAATAATGGCAAATATCTACTGGATTTCTGCTCAGGACATGGACTGGTTATTGGAAACACCATGTTCCAACATAAAAATGTGCACAAATTCACATGGAGAGAAGAGGTAAGGAATAAGAAAAGTCTCATTGACTATGTTATTGTTGATAGCGATGTTTTCTCCCTGGTGCAGGACACCAGAGTGTACAGAGGATTTGAAATTGGAAGTGATCACTATTTAGTCTTGAGCAGGATAAAATTGTTCATATTGAAAAGAATAACATGTAAGAAAGTTTTAAAGCGAATAAAAGTTGAGCAACTCTCAGATGTGAACTGTAGACTAAAATACACAAAGCTTATTGAAGAAAAAATGAAAGAGATTGAGAACAGGAACCAAACCTTGGAGATTCAGAGGCAAGCCCTGGAGAAAACCCTGATTGATTCAGCCAGAGGCATGTAGGGAGGTTATCAGCAAGAATAGAAAAATCAGAACTCCATGGTGGACACAGGAAGTTAAAGAGGCAGTGAAGGAAAAGAAGAAAGCATATCAAAAGTTCCTGGCAAATAAGTAAGCTTGTGCTCTTAGAGAATACAGAGACAAATGTAAGTAAGCTAAACTCTGCGTAAAACTAGCTAAACAAACGTCATGGGAGGACTTTGGCAAGAACATAGAAAATAAATATCAAGAAGGTGGCAAAATATTCTGTAGGTTGTTGAAGAAGCTTAGAAAGGAGGAAAGAATGCTAGAATTCTGTAAAAGGAGTTAGAGATGATAAAGGTGACATGAAAACGGGAGAAAAAGATATCCTTGAAGTATGGAGTAACTACTTCGAAGAATTGCGAAATGAAAGAAGCAGTGATAGCACAGTGCTATCACTGCTTCAAAAAAACACTCAACAGGCACACAGTCAGGAATACATATCCATACTTGAAGTAGAAAAAGACATCAAAGGCTTGAAATGTGGAAAGGCAGCAGGAGTAGATGATATTCGATCAGAAATGCTGAAGAATGGTGGTATAAGAGTATTACAGTGGCTGCACTGCAGCGTTCAAAAGGCCTGGACAGAGGAAATACGAACAGCATTTATGAAACCTCTGGAAAAGCTGAGCCTCCAGATATAGCACTATCTCAACTCCAGAAAATGAAACTTTTAGGAACATCTCACATTTTATGATATCTATGATAATGTCCGAATTGGACTCATTTAGCAGTCAAAGATTTCATTATGAGGTTACATGGTGTTTTTTTTTTTTTTTTTGCAATTCTTTGATTGTAACCAACTGTTAATTGAATATTTTTTTAATTTTTAATTATTTTTTTTTGTTCTCTCAAATATTTACATATATACAATGATCATCTATTCAGTATATTATTTTACGAGGTTTCAGCACTTTGTGCTACATATAATGAGATTTGAATAGTAATGATGATAACATAGTTAGTTTTTTACATTACATACATTTGTTAGTTATTACATACATTTTTTGTGTAAGAATAATAATAATAATAATAATAATAATAATAAATTGTTGTTGTAGTTACTGCATGGGTGCCCTCATGCAGTCTCAAGACATTGCGCAGATCCAGACTATCCACTCAATATCTCTCGTACCTCTCCTTGAACTCATTGAGTTCAAAGAGAGGTACGAGACAAAACCCACTATAGATTCTCTTAATCCATTCCACTTATTCGCCACCCTCCAAGCTAAAAGTGTAGTCTTCACACCCATGCTGACCACTGTTACTCAATTTCCAGGGATGAGCCTTTTTTATGTGCCTCCACTAGCCAAGTACTGTAATACTTCCTCTGCATCAGTCCTATAAAATTCTTTTAGTAACTTAAATGTTTCTCTCATATCCCCTCTTTTTCCATCTATCGAACAACTTTCAATCCACAAATCTTACGTTATGTCGTGCCGTAATTATGTCTCATTGTTATCATAGATGAACAATCTATGAAATATACAAAACAAAATGCAATGCAAATATTTCTTTTTCTTTATAGGCATTACTTTTTATTTTGTAGGTATCATATATATATGGTTCATATACGATAACAATACGACATAGGAATAGGCATAGCAGTACACAAAATTTGTACGAAATAATAAATACGTTCTTTTCTTTTTTTTTTTTTTTGTCACACACACACCAGAATCAGACTATAGAATGTTCTGTCTAAACCAACTCTATTATATGGAAGTGAAACATGGACAAAAAAAAAAAAAAAAAAAAGAACAAGAAGAATGAAAAACGGATACAAACAGGCAAAAATAAAATTTCTCAGAAAAACAGCTGGATATATAATTGGAACCATAAAACAAATGAAGATATATATATTACAATCAGTGATTTTTATCTGTGTAGTACCTGACCAGAGAAATTAATGTCCAAAGAACATCAGAACACAGTCTAAGGCAAGCGTGCAGTTTTATATTATGTAGTAAGAAAGAATGACAACTGGTGTAAATTTGTCATTTGTCACTAAAGAATTTAATCATATGATTAAATTTCTTTATATGATTAAAATTTCTTCATATGATTAAAATTTACGAAATGAATTTTTGCTTGTATTTCGTTTGCTTATCTGACGCCCATTATGATAAGCAATGATAAGATAAGATATGACGTCCATACATCTTGTTAGAATACTTTGAGAACTTCGTAAATTCTGGGAATAGGCCGAGGTCTAGATGCGAGACACTTCTTGGTATCTTTCGGCCACTTGACAAGGTCTTGGCGTTGAGCTCGCGCGCTTGTGTTGTCAGTGGAAGTGGTGTTTACACTCCTCAGCGTTAAACCGCCCGAAGAAAGAGTGGCACGAGTTCGATTCTAGTCGCCGAGTAGAGGAACTTTTTTTAAGCATTTTTTCGACCGTTTTTCGAGTTAGTCGATCTCTGGCACAAGCAGGTTTCTTCTCCCAGAAACTCAGGTTTTCCGTCCCGTAAACTGAAGAAAATCGACTGTAGAACCTACACTCTTTTCAGACATTAAAAAATATTTTGTTAGGGCTAGGTACCACGAGATAGCGGCACTTGTTAGCCGTCTCTTCATTGCGAGCTGCTTAATAATTAGTGACAGCCTTGGGCCAGCTATCTCTGATTAGCTACCAGTGGAGATTGAACTGCCCACTCAGTCTACAAAAGTTAGACAGGGCTGAAACGGCCTGACCTACTCCCTATGCGGAATAAAAGGCATTAGCTGGTTTTTTTTACAACACTCGAATATAAAACCAATTGACCACTTTATAAGTAAATATAAACAAAAATGCACATAAAATCTAAACTGAATGGACATTAGCAGACTGCCAAAAATACTACACGGATAAATACGGATAATTGGAAAAAGAAGAATTGGAAGACCAAGAAAACAATAACATGAGACTGTAACAGGCCACTTAGCCTAAAATCCATAATAGGAGGAAGAAGAAAAAGAATTTCACCTACATACATCCCTTACCACGTATAATAAATAAATAAAAAAAAACACTTATCATTCCCATATTCACTACCTCCCTTGCATAACTTCCAAAGATGGCCATTCCTTGGCTGCTTGTTCTACTATTCGAAAAATCTCTCCCATATCCATCTGATAAATATCTCTTAACAGTTTAAACATCTTCATCATACTGCCTCTTCGTCCTCTGTACTATCCACCAATTCATGCAGATTAAATGCATTCAGTCTATCCTCATCATTAACATTCCATTACAAGCATCAGTGGTTGTAACAGGCACTTAAGCGCTCACAACTTTTCAAATACCCTTGGATTCTGTAACTGTAATTTGAGAATAAGGTGGTTAGCCCTATGCCTATAAGTTCTTTTGTCTGTAAATTGCGTGTGTGTGTGGTCAACTGGCCGGTTTGCCTGGTTGCGAACAAAATACCGAAGTTTACGGGAGGAAAAACTTTGCTACCTCAGTATGAGACCGGCTAACTCACATCCAGTTGAAAAGCCCTGATAATTTGTAAATTATTTGTAAATAAAGGTTGTTCGAGTCCTAGACAGGATTCGAACCCAAATCTTTCCGACCAAAGGACTTCTTCATCTATTTTGACTGAGCTACGGAAGCTCAGCTAACATTCCACAGTCCTGAAATTGATATTGTCAACTGCCTCTGTAACCTCTCTAAAGTGCCTTCATCCCTTATAAATCCTAGTGACAAGATCTGAGCACAGTAAATCCAGATATTGTCTGATCAGAGCTTTATACAATGGAACGACTACTATTTTATCTGTTCTTCTATCAATGTTCCTCTTTCTATTGCAGCAATCCTGTGAGTTACCAGTTTTGCAATATGTGTCCCTTAATTTCAATCTACCATCTGATACTTTATTTTATAAAAAGTATACTTTATAAAAATATTTACTTTCTAAAGTCTATTATAAAGTCAGTATTTTTATAAAGTATCAGTATAAAGTATACTTTGTACTGATACTTTTATAAATATATAAAATTAAAAGCATCAAATTAAGATGTTCAAACGATCATGAACCAGTTCCAATTGCCTAAAACACTTTTTTACAAGAGTAATTCACACACACACACACATGGCCATTTTAAATGACCTTATTGCACTTTCTCAGAATTGCATGACATAATTACCCAGGAAGGGAATTTTACTATCGTCTAATGGGCAAATTCTCTTGCTAACTTGTTTCACAAACGATCATTACTGAATAAATAGGAAAACCCCATGCTTTGATGTCATATACTTTGCAATATGTGTTTGTTAAATTGCGTTTAATCAAAGTGTTTTGAAGCCTACTTTCTACAAACCGGAAACTGACAAACTTACTTCTGCAAGCAGCCGAAAAAAAAAAAACAAACTTTAAAATGTACTTTTGAGTTATCTCATGAATTACGTATGCGCTTATGGTAAAAAGGGTGTTACAATGTATGCTGCTCAAAACAATTACGGAATATTTTGGTTTTCTTGTAAATTATAAAGTTATAAAAATAATTTACAAATGTAACACATTTATTTTAAAATATTCTTAATATACAAGAATGTAGAACACGCAACTGCATACAAAATCATGTTAAGACATGTCGAAACGTGTCTTAGCCGTGTTAGCATTTGTGGGCATAAAAGCGTGGCTTGTTGCGCTCACTTCCACAGTGCATAATTATCACTTCAATTGTAAACTTGCGTCACCTACCACCCATTATTTTGTTAAAAATGGCAGAGCAACATGATATCCCGGAATCCATGGCTTGGAGAGCCATTGGTTGATTAGAAGCTGGACAAACTTGCCGCGTTTGTCCAGCTTCTAATTCTTAAGCGTGTCGTGTATCTCAAAACATAATTTTCCGACTTTGGAATCGCTTTCTTGAGACGGGAAATGTTCGAAATCATCTTCATGCCATAGGTTTATATGCTCGAAGACCAATGATTTGCATTCCACTTACTACAAATCACAAAAGAGCCCAAAGAATTTGGGCACAGGAACACCACAATTGGACAAATGAGGATTGGGCTCGTGTACTTTTTAGTGACGAGTCCAGGTTCAGTCTGCAACCAGATCACCGAGTATCTTGATATGGCGTGAAAGTGGAACAAGAAATAATCCACAGTTTGTTCGTGAAAGACCCGAACATCAAGGTGGGAGTTTGATGGTATGGGCTGGAATAGAGATCAATATGTGGCCATATTGATCTCCATTTTATCGGAAACAATTCTTTAAAAGCCCAAAGTTACCGTGATGACATTTTGGAACCTCTAGTTCATCCGTATGCTGCTGCAATTGGCCAAGAATTCATTTTTTATAGATGACAATGCTTCCACACGGCGCAAATATGGTACAAGAGTGGTTTGAGGAAGAAGGTATTGAACGAATGGATTGGCCTGCCTGTTCACCGGATTGTAATCCAATCGAACATGCCTGGGATGCTTTAGGTAAGCGCGATTCTGCTCGACTGTTGTGGCCAATATCGGTTCAAGCGCTTGAAATTGCTCTCACAAAAGAGTGGGGAAATATCTCACAAGAAGTGTTTGATCATCTTATCCTGTCCATGCAATGAAGATGTAAGAGGAAGTCAAACGATGACTGATATTCTTGCTATTCTCCTCAATGAAGAATGGCATGAATAGCAAGAATATCAGTCAGTGTTTAAGCCACTGATTGTGCAAGAGTTTGAAGATGGAATCATTTGAGTTACAAAATTTATGTAATGGTGGGATAGAGAAGGCCCTCATTACAAAACTGTGAATAGAATTTGATCTAAGGGAGACAGAGAGAGAGAGAGAGAGAGAGAGAGAGAGTCATTAATATATCGGAGATGAGAGTGGGAAAAAGTAAATAGAGAAATGGTGGGGAAAATCTGAAGAAAGGAAACCATCCACTGTGATACTCGAATGAAAGTCCCGAGACTAGCCAGGAAACTAGCAATCCAATTTGAAAAGGTGAAAGCAGTAATAAGGTAGTAGCTTGATAAAAGACTTTATTCTAGACGGGTTCAAATTACTTGAAAATGTCAGGAGTGACAGAACGATTTTCTCAAAATCTTTCTATGGCTTATGTACAACAGTGGGTAAGGTTGATTAGATCTGCTGTGGAATAATTCGTATTAGTGATTACTAATTAATTGAAAGGCTTAAGGTGGGAAAGAAGACAGCTGTTGATGACTCATTCTCATTGTTATTGTTTTCAGTTGACCATGAGAATTGCTGTGGAACAGCTAGTGGCCTAATTTTATCTAGCTTTTTTTTGATTGAGATGGGTTGTACACAGGCTTGCTTCCATGCTGTAGATACGTTGTACAGATGATATAAGGAAGATGTTGATTCTGAAACCCAAATTTGAGTAAAGATGAGGGAATAGGTATTATCTGGACAAGAAAATGTTTTGTTATCGAAGATATTAAGATTCTTCCGATGTCTTTCCTGCAAAAGATCAGAGAATGCAATGAGCTGTTCTTAGTAAAGCGGAACTTGTCTTGATCGTCTAATGCCAGGAGGTATCTTATCATTATGTGATGTTGCGACAATAAATAGTCTACAAGCATATCACTAAAGCATTCTCTCATGTAACTTATTCCCCCCCCCCCTACATATTACATTAAGCGAATCGTTGTCGTCCGGTAGCATCCTCTAGCAAGAGGGTTGCAGCAGATGAGCAGCTCTACTCCATTTTTCTCGGTCTGTCGCCTCCGTCATTCTTAAACCAGTCCATTCCACGATGTCATTGAACCACTCTCTAGTTGGTCTTCCACGTCTTCTCTTCCCCTCAACTTTCCCTTGTAATGTAGTTCTTGTCAAGTGTCCAAGAACCTCTCAGAAGATGTTCTGCAAATCTGGTCATTCTTTGCATAATATTCTTGAGCAGTGTTCTTTCCATCCCAACTCTTCTTAAAACTTCTTGATTTAATATTCTCTCTGTATGGTTAATCTTTTCCATCTTTCTATAACACCACATTTCCAATGCATTAATTCTTTCCATATCTCTCTTTCTGAGAGATATGGCATATGAAGTGAGTTCCATGACTCTCACTTCCATAATTTGCAATACTCCAAATTGTTTTAACTATTCCAACTCTAACACCTATTTTAATATTCTTGTTTATTAAAATTCTCTTCGAATCACGCGAATTTAAGCTAATCAAGAATTGATAAAGGGGAAGTGCGACTTTTCTAAGTCGATGTCCTTCCTTACATGTTTTCATTCTTACGAAGAGGTATGGATGGTAGTAAAGTTATCCAGCGATATTAGTTTGCTACAATAGAATGCTTCGCTTTTCCAACCACAGTATACGATACTGCTGACCGGCTATTTTATTAGGTACCACGTGACTTTATTAGGTTATCAGTCTCTGTAAATCACGCCCAGTTTCAGATTATGTACACTTGAGCATCGCATGGTTTATAAGGCAATTAAGAAGGTATGATATTGAGGTCATTGTACCTGAAATACAGGTACATCCAAACAAACAACAATGGTATTCAGTGGGCATCTTATAAAGTAGGTACTACTACTACTGTAGAGTACTATTTTAGTAGCTCTTTAGAACCAAACAAAGTGTTAAGAAATGTAACCCTTATTATCTGTCTTTGCTTAATAACATGCTTGTACATATTTCTTATCGAAAGAATATTCTTTGCAAATAATATAACAACAACACTATGTTAAAATGTGTTCACGTAATAAAAAAAAAATAAATAAATAAATCTGCATTGCACCTTATCACTGCTATACGACGTTTGGCTGTTTTTTTTTTGTTTTTTTTTTTGATAGTGGTAAAGTGTTTCCACAGAATGATTCTTTCGTCACAGGAAAGTGGATAGAATGTGGCACTTGCCATTGATACTTTTCTATATGATCAGGCATCAGGTAAACTCGCATTATCATGTACAGTCACACCTAATTAATCATCTTCTTCCCCCATTTTGAAGTCTTATTAATTATTATTAATATAATTAATTATTATTAATCAGCTTCTTCCTCCATTTTGAAGTCTTATTCCAAACACAGCAAGTGAGCACACGTTGCACACTCAGAGTCGGACTTACATGGCATAAAGGTAGACCATATTACATCACTCCACTGGACACATATACGTGGTGTGAAGAACTTTTAAAATAACTCCCAGTTGTAATCAACTTAAAATATATTATTTATACATACGTTACGTTACTTAATTTTCTTTTTCTGAATATTGGTGGAAAAATCATGAGTACAATTAAAGTCAGTATTCTAAAATGTTATGTTCATTGCTTGTCAAATCAAAATATTGCTTGGTGAAATGGTAACTGGTTCACTAAGGAATACCCATGCACCTTAAATACAGTTTACCGTATGCAAGTGCAGTGTTTCACACTGCACATACATAAGGGGAAACTACCATACTATGTGCATGAATTATATCAATTATTTCATTTGATTACAATTTGCATATTATTGCATGATAGAAGAATCTCAATAGGTCAGTTGATAATGCCCTTTGACTGGAAAGACGCGAAGAACCTTTATGAGGTCTTTTCAACTGAAGGTGAATTAGTCAGGCTCATATGGAGGAGAAAGCGTTTTTTATGAAACATTTGGATACACCGTGGATTTGCTTTTAACCCTGAAGAGGTCGCAGCTGATCTGACGACTCTTTCTCATTGTTATTGTTTTCTGCAAATTGCTTATATAAATATTCTTACACATATCCAGTGTATAGTTTGGAGGTCATGAGCAGCTGAGTATTCATATATTACGAGTGATATTCTCACTGTTTATGCAGTCAGTTTTGGTTAACACGTGTTATGTAAAGGTGGGTGATATTTGATAGTAAATTGATCTGAGATTTACTCCGTAAATCAGTATGGTATTGATTTAGTTGTTGTTATTTTTAGTTACCGTCGAAAATGACTGAAAAAATATATCGATTGGATAATCCATCAGGTGTTGAAGAGATTAAGCGAATGTTACTCGAGTCGGAAAGTGATATTTGATAGCAAATTGTATCTGAGAGATACCGCGAACTCCAATGTCAGTATAGTATTAGTTTAGTTTTTTTTTCTTTATTATTATTATTATTCGTGACACCTCCAAGGAGTCCGAAGACTCATCGCGGAGACACCTATTGTACAACTCTCTGTCCTCACCACACACCAAACCTCTACTACCAATCATCAACTTCAGCACCATCTACTGCCCACCACAGATAGTATTTTTTTGTCTGTAAATTGCGTGTGTTCTGTAGGGCCGATTTGTCTTTGTTGAATAATTTCTAGATTGTAACCGAAAATAAATAAACCATCATGTATTATATTTGCAGTGTTTTTGTTTCTTCTAAGTTTTATTGCATTTTAGTACATAATAGTAGTGAATGTATCTCTCAGATACACGCGACCTACGTTGCAATTTTTTCGAGCGCGACTTCCGCAGGGTTAATATAATTTTCAATTCAAATTAATAATAATAATGCATTAATATGGAGATTTTATATAAGAAACTGCGAGGTGCCCAAAGTGACGGGGCCGTAACGACCGGCAGATGCATCTGCAAGTTGTCGGTAGTAAACTACACACGATGAGAATAAAGAGTTCTAATTCTAATCAGAATTCCTTCTATTAGAATTTGAAGGAATTCGTATCCGAGCAATGACTGTTTTTGTTCTTCAAGAGTTTTCTGACAAAATGTCATTTTGGCTTAAAATTTTTTGCGAACGGCATCTATAAATAATCAAAAATAAATAAAAAAATCAACTAACGCCTTTTTATTCCCTAATAGGGAGTTGGCGAGGCCTTTATACCCTATCTAGCTTTTGGAGACTGAGTGGGCAGTTCAATCTCCACCGGTAGCCAATCAGAGATAGCTGGCCCATGTCTATCACTAATTATAGCAGCCACCGATGAAGAGGCTGGCAAACAAGTGCTGCCATCTCTTGGTACCTAACCCTAACAAGAGATGTCACTGTCTGAAATACTGTGGGTTCTACGGTCGATTTTCTTGAGTTTCCGGGAGGAAAAACCCGCTTGCCCATGCCAGAGATCGACTAACTCGGGATCCGGTCGAAGATAGGCTTAGAAAAAGTTCCTCCAGTCAGCGACTAGACTAGAACGTAGGTCTAACTTCAAGCAGCCAAGCGCAGAGGACGCAAGCGCCACTTCCACTGAGCTACACAGGCGGTTTCTATAAATAATATTAATTACTTTATTATTGGTATTATCTAGCGAAAAATCATGAAGAATAGCCATACAGTGTTTATCATTATTATTAACATCAGACTTCTAAGGAGTCAAAAGACTCGTGTGTGGAGGTCTACACTGTCACACAAAAAAGATAATCAAACTTCGTCCTAAACCGATTTACTGCCGCCTCACTCGCCACATTCTCTGGCAATGCACTCCACTCACTAACCACCCTCTACGATAAGAACCTGCTCCACACGCCATTGCTCACACCCTCTTATACAGCTTCCTGGGATGGCTTCTTGTTCTTCCCTTATCTCCCTCTAAGCTATGAAAAACCTCCTCCATATTGATCTGGTAATACACTCTTACCAACTGGTAAGTCTCAATCATATTCCTCTTCTTTTCCTATTCACATGACCCAGTAAACTGCATTCCTTCAAACTCTCTTCATATCCTACATTCCCATAGACAAGACACCGACTTAGTGAATATATTCGTATAGAGAAGATATCCTCATCCTCTAGAAACCTTGCATTATCTGCAAAATCAATTAATTATTGTAGCATGGTGTGTAAATATTTCGTTTGTATTCATTCTCCTCCGTGCTCCTGTATTTATATACTATTTAGTTTTTCATTTTTATATAAACTGACTAAAAATGCGAAAATTATAATAAATTGAGATTTATTTGAAACGCAACATGTTTCGTCGGGATTGACTTCATCAGGCGTTAAGAACATAGAAAGTTATTAAAAGACACTGAAAACATCGAGACACTCTAAAGATATACAATTATAAAGCTATAATATTCGACTGTGAATTACAGTTATTATGAACTTGAGCTATAGTCCGTGTTAAAGTTCTATTGTTGTACACTTGTGCGTGTGTGGAACTACGAGATCTCTATCTGATAGTAGAGCTGAAAGAGCCAAGCAAATTATAGCTGAGATTATTGTTCATATGAAGAGAATCCAAGGTGATTTCTTTTGACTCGACAATGCGGCGTTCTACCTCATCATGGCAAAGGTGTAGGTTTGAAGTTGTTGTCCAATTTACTTCATGTTGGCGGCTTTCGTTGTTCGTGTTTATTGAAAACAAGACATGGCCTGATAGGGCAGTAGCTCTGGTTCTCTTGTAAGCAATGTCTCTCATAAACAAAAGATCCACTGGCACCATGTCTTTTGAGTAGTGAAATAAAAATAAATACCGTTACTTTCAGAAATTTTTATTTATTAGTAGACCACTTTGCGAGAAATGGATATACAGCCTTCTATATGAATTCACACTAATCGCTCGTACGCGCTCAGTTAGTATTTTATCAACTCCAACTTTACTGACTCCAAGCATTTTATCATAGGCAGTGGCGCACTCAGGATTTAATCTTGGAGGGGGTCGAGCGCTCAGGATTTAACCTTTGGGGGGGGGGGGGGGCGAGTTGAGTAGACGTTTTGCGAATACACACTAAACATCGCATACACGACCTATAACTGAGCATCTGCAGTGATCGCTAATTCATAAATAGCACACAACATAAATAAAAAAAAAAAATGAAGTTTAATTAGGAAAAGATTTTTGGAAATTTTTCTAGTGTTTTTTCCTTTTCTTTGGGGGTGCCCGGACCCCTTCCCCCCCCTTCTGGGTGCGCCACTGATCATAGGTAACTACTATACGCCCACAGATACGAGACCCTTCGGCACTTCTGCACATGTCAGAAGAAGGATAATCCATTCCGATAATACGGTAATCAATCCATCTTGTGGGATTAGTTGTTTATTATTACATGTCGGAAAATTAACTTTTCTTTTATGAACATTGTAGTTTTTAAAGTGGTAACTATTTTGCTTCTATACAGTTGGAAAATTTTACGTATAAAGCACGTGATTTTGCGTGTTGGTGACCAATTAGTGCATCAACTTATTTCATTTTCCCCTTCAACATGAATTGACTATTCTTGGCAAGTTTCCAGACTAGGGTCTTGGATCTGTGGTCGGACAATACTAAATTATGAAGGCGCCAGTGATCTGAGTTATAAACAGTGTACAGTTTAAAAATGTTTAATATGACAACTGTAAATTATTAGAAATATACAATAAATGCTAAAATATTGCATTTACTAAATATTATCTCTAAATAACATATAATTATTATATGTATCAACGAGAGAAAAAAAGCGTACCGTAAACTTAAATCAAGCCTTGATTGTATACTACACATAAACACACACATCGTAGTTTGAGCGGCCTTTCCCTAAAGCGCAACTCACCCCCCTTCAGGTTTGTAATATTATCGATAACCTTCATTTAAAATACAATGTCCTTCATAACTAATAAAAAGAAATTCCAGACATGGTTATCTACAGTTCAAATCAGAATCCACGCAGCTTGCTTTTTCTTGTATTGACGCAATTACAGCAAAAGTGACGTCATATTTTACGGAAGCTATCTAAAAAAAGAAAAAAAAAGATTAAAGATAAAACTTCAGAGATGTTTTGCACTTAGTGAAATGTGTTGTATCATATGTTGAGACTGCTTTAATTACAGGATTTAAATTCTAACGACTAGATTTGATTTCGGATTTTAAATTTCATGAAAACCTAATGAATATCGTCTCCAAAATTTAATTATTATAAACAAAAAATAATACTTTTCATTATATCTATTTTAAAAAAGGGCATAAATCTACTGAATATGTTATTTCATAAATCAGCTTTCCACTTCCCCCTGCCGACTACTTTTGAAATTTTGAAATATTAAAATTCAGTTATTTGTGGCGCTACAGTCGTTCATTAGTTTTAAAAATAAAATTTAAATTTACTTTAAAAAATAAAATAAAATAAAATAATTATTGTCTGCTAATCTCATTTCTCTAAATTTCGCTTATGAGCTTTCATTTAATTTCTTTAGTAGTTTTGTAATGCATGAAATTTATAAAGAAATAAAAAAATATATTTAAGAAAAGAAATCCATGTAGCTAAGGATTATTTACGACGAAAAATCAAAAATGCAATGAGGGTTTGCAGTGTAAGAATAATAAAGCATGTCAGAAAAACTCCGGAGGTAAAATACTGTGTAGATTAGCAGTTCTTGAACTATGAATTGCGACTGCTTCCGTAGATCGCGAAAAATATTCTGAGGGGTTCAGCAAACATTGAGCAAATTAAATATTTATTATAGAGCTATTAAAAAAATATTATACACTATAACCTTTCATTTTATATTTGCTTAGTTTATTGCGGAAACAAACGTCATGATTACATGACACTAGAGTATAAAAAACCCTAACTTAACCAGTATTGCCAGAGGTCGCTAATAATTTTCTTATGAAAAAAAAAAAAAAAAAAAAGGCTGCGGACACAAGAAGTCGCTGATAAAAAAAAAAAGTTTAATAATTTGTGGTATGGATAAATAAGTATGGCTTTTCCGATTGCAATGTCATCAGCTTTTTATAGTCCGAAGGGTTCAGACTCTTCTAGATTTACAAAAAGAAATCTCGAATAGTTTGAATTAAGAGAAAAAAAAAATGAAAGTAAACTCAGAACCAGAGAAATCATTGAATTACTCAGTTTACCATAAAAAAAAAAAAAGAAAAGAAAATTAACTTGCCGAAGTCAAAAAAAAACTGAGTGGATTGTTTTATTAAGCATTTAAAAAGCAAAATGAGAGGACTACGCTGAAACTTTGTGCATTTTCAGATGCATTTATATATAAGCTAGCTTTACACTCTCCTTTTGCAACTTCTGTTTTCTGTTAATTAAAGGGAAATTGCATCCACGGGTCTTTCTCATTTCCTCACTGACTGCATTAGTTACAATTGTGAATAAATACTAATTCAGTGCTGATTACTGACATCTGATAATGACAGTTCCAATATTCACAATTCGTCTATTTATTATTATTACATGACACCTATAAAGGAGTCTAAGGACTCATCATGGGAGGGCACACTACTCTATTACAACTCGCCATCTCTCTCTTACTTAATCCCTCAGTTTGCTTCCCTTTTTTTTTATTTTAAATGTTTTTTTTTTGTTTTAAATGTTATAATAGCTCCTAATGGCGAATACGATTCCTAAAGCGAAATGAATTAAAACTTCAGGGAAAAATAGGCTGGGAGATGAATGTTGTTGGTGACGACTGACCCCGAAAATTGGGAACGAATGATCACCTCAGTTTACAACTGATTATTTTATGCCACTTAATTCCTAAATTATGAGTTCTAAATAAAGGTTTCAAGTTCCCATTTGTATATTTTTATTTGTATAATCCTCGCTATTATTTCTCCCTCAAAATGAAATTTCACTGTAAATATCTGTTTAATTTAAATAATATTCATAAATAAATCTTAGAAAGACGATAAACGTTATGTATATTGTATCGTAGTATGCCGCAGATTATGGGATTGAAGTGATTTGAGCTTTTTATTTATTATTTTTTTTTATGGGGCTCCAGCCCACGAGAAGTAAACCTAAATACATCAGTTATTACGGTGGATGAAATAAGGTTATTTTCTATTTTTTACTTCTAGATTTTTTTTCTTAAATAATACTAAAACTATGCTAAAGACCAAACACAGAACTTTTTTTTTTTCGAGACCATTCCGACCTCCAATAATTGGAGGTCGGTATGGTCTCTCCAATAATGGGCAATTGTCCCACAAACGGGTGACATTATTTATATCATACCGAAAGACATTCGCAAACATCCATACCATAGCCTATTAGTCGACGAGCGAATATCCTGGTCACTCGAACGACTAGGTTAACGTTAACAGTTGAGCAGATAACACTGCTCAACTACACCTTGACTAAAGTTGCAATAAATGACACAGAAACTTACGAATACAACATTAATAACTACCAGTTCTACAACTCATGTAAACCAAACAAAAAGAGGATGCCGAATCATGATATTTATCAAAGAAAAATACAGTGTGACCAGAAAACGAACTCGTTTCGAACATCAGAAACACTAATTGTGGAAATCACAAATAACGACAAACATAATATACAGGCTCCCAAATAACAATCCACTGAGCTTTCTGCACGAATTAGAAGCATGGCTAAGCGGCATTGAACCCCGCACACATCGGCTCATTCTAATAGGATTCATTAACATAAATAATAAATACTCTTGGTCATGCTTCTTCAACCACTAACACATGCCTTGAATATACTAAGTCAGTACAACAGAAACCCTACCGTAAACTCCCCAACAAGAGAAGAAATACTCAACACTTCGCTAACACAATCATGCATGCAGTGGCGCACTCAGAATTTAATCTTGGAGGGGGCCGAGCACTCAAGATTTAATCTGGGGGGGGGTGGACGAGTTGAGTAGACGATTTAAGAATACACACTACGCATTGCATACGAGTTATGACTGCGCATCTGCACTGATCGCCAATACATGGTACCCATGATCTCCTCTGGCCCGGTTCGGGCAAACGAAGTAGCGCCCGAGCACTACTTCATTCGCTTTGCATTCACAGCGGCCAAGATTCCCGAGTGCTATAGGGTATTCCCACCTTATGTGATCGCTAATTCATAAGTAGCATAGAAATAGAAAACGTGTCTTTCTCATTTCCTCACCGACTGCATTAGTTATAATTGTGAATAAATACTAATTCAGTGCTGATTACTGACATCTGATAATCACAGTTCCAATATTCACAATCCATCTATTTATTATTATTATTATTATTATTATTACATGACACCTATAAGGAGTCATTATTATTATTTTTTATTTATTATAAAAAAAAAATAATAATTTTAATTAGGAAAATATTTTTGGAAATTTTTCTAGTGTTTTTTCCCCTTTTTCTTTTTTTTTTTTGGGGGGGGGGCTTGGCCCCCCCTCCCTGGGCGCGCCAATGATGCATTGACGCCAAACTCGCCGATCACTACTTTCAGTTTCGTTTCATCACGCCACCTTCTCTTCCTCCCAACACTGCAAAACTCGATCATATTAAAGAGCATTGTTGACAACCTTGTAAAAAATACAGACTGGAATTGCCTACTCAAAGTAAACGACCCTGTAGCTTTACAAGAGAACTTCCAACTAATGTTTACAGAAATATGCGAAAAACAGACAATACGCCATGGATAAATGGCGACATTCTAAGTGGTATTACTGTAAAAGAAAATCTATGAAAAGGCTAAAAAAAAAATTCACCCAGTAACACTCATCTGAACACGTTAACATTATATGAAAACAGAAGAAATCAACTAACAACGAAAATTCGTAGGGCAAAAAAACACTTGTACTTTCAAAAATTTACAGAATATAATGAAAATATGAAGCAAACATTGGCTACACTTAACGAATTACTAACTCGAAAAAAGAAAACTTCCCCACAAGACTTTATCGCAAAAAGTTTCGGTCAGGATATGAATGAAGAGGAACTAGCAGACTTATTCAACTACTCCTTCACAAACAACATCAGACAACTCAAAAAAGATAATCTACCAACGATCGCAAAAAAAAAAAAAAAATTACTAACACCAAGTTAACAACAAACCATGTAGTTAATTTTCCATTAGCAAAACAGAACTGAAGGAAGTCTCTTACAGCTAAAACCAAAGACCACTCCATGAATAGACAAAAGACTCACAGACCTTTCAACACACTTTGAACAAATAAATCCAATACTTCTGAGACTCAAGAACATAATATTCGACACTGGTATTATTCCGCAACAATTTAAAACTGCGATAATTACGACAATTTAAAAACATGGAAAAAGAAATGATACACCGAACTGCAGACCAATAGCTAACCTACCAGTCATCTCCAAAATTCTTGAAAAAATAACACAACACTAGGCTACAGAACTATTCACAAAATCAAAACATTATCTCCCAAAAAACCAATACAGTTTCCAGAAAACAAAAAGCGCCATCACCTCATTAGAAGATATCGCAGACGCCACAAACACAGCTCTCGATAAAAACAAGTTCGCTGTCATTTTACTTATGGACTTAACGAAAGGTTTTGATACACCTGAGCATGACAATACTGCTGACCAAACTATATTCAGTCAGAATGAGAGGAACACTGCATACCTGGTTTAGGAACTCTCTCTCAAAACAAGTTACAAAAATAGGCACATATTACAACCGGGGTATACAGATAAAACACGGAGTCCTACAAGACGCCATATTAGCACCTACCTTGTTCAACATATACATTAATGACGTACACAACCTGGCCATACGAAGTCAAATATATCAATTTGCAGACGACACTGCGCTACTGGCAGTCCACAAAGACACCAACACTGCTCTTTCCAAAGCACAACAAGACCAATACGAAATCACAACTTACTTCTACCAAAACTCAATTATAATGAACAGCATCAAAACGCAGATGTTAATTATACAGCCATCTAACGAAATTAGAAACATTGCATAAGAAAATTATAATAATAAAATTATGTAAGAGGCATTGACAATTCCTTTGCACATTCACGTAATATCCAAGCTAATATCCCATTCACACCTACACTACTGTTTGCATTTAAATTGAGCAATATATTAAGCACTTCTGATTCATTAACTTCAATTCTCATATCAGTTATTGCTACAGAACACACAGAAATATCCTCACTAGGTGACAGACTTTTCACAAGTGGTCACTAAGTAACTCTGCTATTATTACATCTGACTCAGTCACCTCGATACCATCACCGCCCACTAAAGTTATCCGTCCCAAGTCATTGGGGAAGAATTCTTTGGAAGTTCCTTCTTTGACCTGCTTGGCTAATGTCTTCTCATAATCTGATTTAGCCTTCCTTACTATGTTGGTAAACTTTCTATTCTGAGCTTTGTACTACTCGTGTGTGTGCTGATCGCCTTTCTCCTAGTAAATTCTCCATAGCATTTTCTTTTTTTGCAGATCATGCCTAATACTATTACTCATCCATCTAACGCCTACCTTCCTGACCATGGGAATACATTCCAATATTGCTTTCCTCAGATACCGCTAATAATATTCCATACACTGCTAACTAACATCTTTCCCCTGCAATTTTTCATGCCGTGGGACAGCTGTAAGCTATCTCCAAAGCTTGTCATAATTACCTAACCTGGTCCCGTATATATACCCCTTCTTAAGCGAGAAATCCACAAATTTTGCAACCTCCCAAGTCAATACCGCTGATCAGTGTCATCAATCGGAGGTAACGCGGGCACCTTACTTATGCATAGGGCTTCTGAACCTTTGACCAGATCCCACAGCACGAGTCCCTTCAGTTATATGCTGTTTCAAGTAATCATCTCTTAGAAGGTGTACGAATTCTGTTTCCTTTTTGCCACTTGATCTTTCCTGTTTCCAGTCGATATCACCGTAGTTAAAATTCCCATAATAATTACTCAACCAGTACACGCATTGTGTTAATTTGCTGATGCATGTCTTCTACATTACCCCTTGTGCCACCTGGCCTATAATAGCAACCAACTGTATATTTGGTTCCGCCATTATCTTACACCAGATCGCTTCAAATGAACTACCATTCACATGTCTATCTTCTTGATATCCTACTTTTTTTGGCCACAGCTCTTCAGCTATCACCAGTAGTCGTTAAAACCTTAGTCCTAAAATATATTAATTATAGGGATTGTCATCCCTTCACTTCTCTCGCTAATCTCTATTTTTAATAGTTCAGTACGTAATTATGTACTGTAATCATAAAATACGCAATAACATGACGATATCACTTTCTGTGATCAACAACGCGGCCTTATTTTCGACATAAGTGATTAAATAAACGGCAAGTCATCACGCAATATCTAATAAAGTACATTCAAGAAAGATTACATAGTTTATTCTAAAAGAAATAAATCACGTCCACGCGCATAAACAGATACGTGTAAATGACGAAATATGGGATTAATCTTTGAATAAAAAATAATATAGTAATCGCTTTGACCAATGGGATGGTTGAAATATTTGCCGAGAGGGGTCGGTGTTTATTTATTTAGTTTATGGAGAGATTATTTTTAGATAAAAGTACTAATGAAAATTATTTAGAGGTAAAGAAAGATTAGTGCAGTGAAAATTGAGCACTGCAAAAGATTTATAAGACTGAGAGAAATGTTTAAAGCAATTAATTATTTATTAATATTTTATAAATTGGATTTCTCTTAGTATTTGCCGAGCTATTTCAATTTTCGTTAAAAGTGAATCACTTTAACTAAATTAGGCAAAATAGCCCAAAATGACTATATGGTTCTCGTAAAATATTTCTGTATTTGGTTTATTTTTTCCGATTAATACTTTTTTTAAAAATAAACTAAATTTGAAAATTATTAATCAGAAAATAATTATAAAAAATGCAATGCATTTTTGAGAGGGCATGCACAAAATATTACAATTTTGTATTTTTATTGACATTTTCTTTAAAAATACAAAATTGTAATATTTGTACATGTAATTGTAATATTTTGTCCATCGAGTTAATAAAAATGGAGGGACATTACTTCCTGAGCACAGCTCATAATAAAAATAGTCAAAAGACAATAGGAATCCTTGTTTTATTATCATGACCTGGAACGACAGGGTTGTTTTGGAAGTCAGAGGTTTATTATCTGTTTATTCGTATTGTGTATATTCACAAAATAAAGGAGCGTGTTAATAAGGAAGTTCGGAGTATTCTTGAAATAATCACTTCATGTATAAACGAACAACATGGGGGGGGGGGACCTGTTTCTTCTTTAAGAATAGCCTTGTGACTAATTTTTCAAGGTAGCGAGGAAACCAGCTAAGCAGGTCTGAATGGAATTGGTGTCATTTCGAAGCCGCGCAGTAGGAAATATTCATAATATCTTAGCATTTTATCAAGATATTTGCTAAAATGCTTGTCGTATAACAAATAAAACACCGAAATGAAATATGTAATTGCATTAAGGAAATATAATATTTGTTTCAAAATGTCATAGTGAAATAGAAGCGAACACTGATAACTTCCTTGTAATGTGAACATAATAAAATAATTTTCATATCACCCTTGTGTGGTATTTTGGTGTTTAGTTCCCCCAGAGTATCATTGTCTGCCACCATTGTGAGTTTCTCAACATTGGAAAGACCTGGGTTTGAATCTGGGACACGAAGAATCTTTATAACGTTTTTCATATAGAGATGAGTTAGCCGGTCCCATACTGTAGCGGTAAGATTTTTCCTCTTGGAAACTCGAGTTTTTTTATCTCTCAAAACAGACAAACCTACCAAAAGAACACATGTCAGCAATGATGGATGTTGGGCAGCTGTTTTTGTGTTATTATAGGTTTAACATAAAGGGAGGACATGATAGATGTCAGTCTGGCTGAGCATTGTCCATTGAAATATCTGTAGAAGAGACGCAGTGCAGAAACTGTTCGTCTGTTAGAGATAGTAGCTGGAGACATTTTGTGAGAGAGGTCAGCAATTAGAAAGCTGTCTGCTTCTGAACAGCATCAAGCATATTTAGGAAGATGTTTGAATGCAAAACTAGGGCCGGTCTTCTCTATAAAGGGACTCAGGTGCAAGAAACCTTTTGGGACCCTAAAATATTTTTCAAAGGTAAAAATTAAAGGATTCGAAATAAACGTATTGCAAAACCTCTTACCTGCAAATTGGCACAGGAAAAAAAAAAAAAAAAAAAAAAAAACCATATTCGAAATATAATACGTTTCTACAAATATGTACCGACTGTGCCCCCGAGATGGCCGGCCCTGTACAAAATCCTTAAATATGAGAGAGTATTCCAAGATTGGAGATTTGTCCAATTACTCTGTACAGATGAAAAGTAACGTCTCGAGATAAAAGGGGGAAAAAAAACGCCAAGTGTTTTGGAAGCCAAGGATGCTATAGGTGTAGGAGGATTTTTTTTTTTTTTTGTACTCTACGAGGAAAGGCTGAGGTGGGGGAGAGTAAATGTCAGTCTAACAACAAATAGCTGGTCTTGACTGTTCAGCGAAGCATTATTAAAGATAAGGGGAAAAGAACTACGATCTGCTTTTGCGAGTAAAAAATCCTAGTTCTTACTTCTAAAACACAATTTTGTGTTTTAGAAGTAACAATTAGGAATTTGTTTCTAGTTCTTCCTAGAAACTTAAGATCTTCAAATACTGAAAGGTTTATCATGAGTGAGAGGAATGGGGAGTGTCATCATCAGCAAAACTGTGGATAGGATTTGAGGTCAGTGAGAGAAGGATAAGAAGATTACTTGGAGTATCTCTGCTGGATAGATTAAGAAATGAAGACATAAGGAAAAGACGAAAACAAAAAATAACAATAACAGACAAAATCCAAGAAAGAAGACTGCGATGGTTTGGCCATGTGACCAGAATGGGTACAGAAAGATTACCATCTAAAGCCCTGAATACAACGATGGAAGGTAAAAGATCCAAAGGGCTGTCCAGAATTAGATGGATAGACAAAATAAAAGAGGACCTGAAAACCGAATCACAACAAGCGACACCAAACTAGACAGAACTATGTTAGGACTCTCCAGGGACAGACGGAAGTGGAAAGAGTTCATTTGGCCTCATCATTATCCACATAGATGATAGAAAAGGAAAGAGAGAAGGTCGCTTATGTAGATGAAGAAGAGGGGATGAGATGACAGTCCTTAGAATCACCAGCATTAATAGGAAAATCTGAAGAGAGGGTACACCTTTCGCCCATTACTTTACACTCACTAAACAGCCGGAGAGAAAAGTAACAGTTGAATTACAAAGAGTGGAAGGCAGATCCTAAGATAAACAATTTGCTGGGAAGCTCTCGATGCCAAACTCTTTCAAAGGCCTTGGAA
Source organism: Typopeltis vanoorti (assembly GCF_054136105.1). Classification (NCBI taxonomy): domain Eukaryota; kingdom Metazoa; phylum Arthropoda; class Arachnida; order Uropygi; family Thelyphonidae; genus Typopeltis; species Typopeltis vanoorti. The sequence continues at coordinate 162,454,512 of NC_143550.1, forward strand.
ATATCGAGCACATCTCTCGGTTTCACTAAACCGTTCCATGGCAAAGGTGAGTGATGCAAGCAAGATCTGCTGTGGATCTTTCTTGCTAAAGTGGTGAACCATTCAATCCAATTTTAAAGATATGATCTTCTATATATTCTTTACTAAATGTGAACTAGATTTGAGGACTCCCAAACTAAGAAATTGCTCCAACATTTTTAATCTTCCTAATCAAGTAGTAATCTTTTCAAACTGTTTCCTTTTGAGAGCTATTTTAATTCCGCATATAAGGTAAGACATTAGATTTCTTCTTCTTTCTTTTATAGTATAGTTTACAAAACATTTGATTATTCAAAGAACGAAACTTCATTTTGCGCTAAAAATAATATTCTATGATTTCTGGACCCTTTCAATAAGATAGCTGGCGACCAAATGTTGTTGAGAAATAAACATAATGAAGTGCTATAAAAGTGTGCTATAAAACCACTTTGTCGTTAAACCATAGCTGATGTTCTAAATACGATGACACTGGAAAGGAGAATCTTATTTGCTGTGATTAAATAAAAAGTTTTCGGACGTTTCAAATATTGATAAACGCTTTGTATGCATTGCCAGTAATTTTAAAAATATAATTTTTCTGCGACTTTTTTTAATTATTTAAGAAATCTGTTATTTTTGGCAATACTATATAGTACTAGAAACCAACAGATGGCTGCATTTGTCTTCCGTACTCTCTGGTGTTATTTAAAATCACTAATAGTTTTGGGACAGCTATTGTATGGTTGGCTAAGGGTGGAAGTTAGTCGCTCACTGGTCTTCAAAAGTTAGAGCTTACTCTCTTTGAAAAATAAAAGGCGTTAGCGGATTTATTTTATATTTTTATTTGTTAGAAATTCTACATGTGGAACATTAAAGCATCTAATTATCTCTTTGAGCACTTTCATTCAGTTATAATGAAAACGGCCTTCATTGCAAGTTTATTATGTCATTCGAGTTTCATTCCATCATACTAACTTATTGTACAGCTGGTTATATTAATTTTTCTTCGATGATGTGTGGCTTAAAGCATTTTTTATTCCCATTTGGGAATAAAATGGGCGGTAGACTAATTATTTATTTTAGAAATGGAATGCAACTGATTGATGCAGAATAATACACTTGGACTGACGAAATGGAGATTTCACTTACTAGATGGCAGTAGGGCTCCTCAATCGAAATCTATACTTTCCTCCCTCCCTTCCCCTCTCTACAGGGGAGCAAATGCCACCCTTGATGAGAACCACAACTCTAAATGTAATTTAATGCACTTGCTATCTCTTTGATTTAATAAGTGCTAAGACATTATTAAATGTTAATATTCTTAGCTTTGATATGACGTATCTATTTGGTGGGGCGGAAATTGCCGTAATAGAGCTCTTTGCGCATGTGTGTGTCTTTTTTTTTTTTTTTTTCCCTAGATCATTTCTCCATCTTACTCATTAGTATAAAACGGGTGTGATGTAGAAATGAGCTAGGAAGTAGTAGAAATGTAGATTATTTTTGAAATGGCCTCCAATGCATTTAAAAGGAGTGTTCCATATAAGTTTAGGGATTTTTTTTTAATTCATAAAGCTTATGCTGTTGTCTTTTAGGTAAACTCGAATTACGTAAGAAGGTGAATTATTCGGTATTACACTATTCTCTATATTACCATTTGCTAGGATCCAATATTTTGCCAACATGTTGAATATGTTCCAAGATCATTATAAATCCAGAAATGGGATGGGTAGATCAGCCAGGATTATTTGGGAATGCACTTGTGTGCAAGAGTAAATAGCCACAGTGAGTCTCATTGTTTTTTTTTTTTTCACTCTCTCGCTCTGGCCTGGGAGAGGAGAAGACGTATGCAAATTATCATCGAATACATGGTGAAGCTGTTGGACAAAGACATTGACGAAAGTCAACGTCTTTGTCCAACAACTTTTACTCGAAGATGAAATCGGTCAACGTTGAATTGTTTAGAAATTATGAGGTAAGCATCAAGACTACTGTAATCATGCATAGGTTGTTTTTCTGGTGTCTGTGCTGGATGAAAAACTTGAAACGCTAACGTTTTCTTATATTAGATCGGCTAATTCCTTCAATGAATCTTTATAAAAGTTCTTCCAATCCTAGAGTGCGGCGGGTTCGAGCCTCGGCCATTCTAACTAAAGGGTATTGTCGATATCAAATGAGTGGTAAATTTTAGAAACAAATCACACCCAGAAAATATTTAAGAACTTTATAACATTAGTATTAGAATACTGTCATTAGTAATTTATAACATTAAAAATGCACCTGTTTAGTATAGTATAGTAAGAAAAGGTAAATATTATTGAAAATCCTCCTAAAAATCGCCAAGTGCCCCTCACCAATAAGTTTGAAAATGTTCGGGTTTTTCAGCTATAAGACTTCCAGTTGGCATTCAAGCGAGGGCACACACGCACACACTTTAAATTCATCTCAGTAATTTTCGTGATGTACTTGGAGTTATTTTTCATGTTTTTCTCCTCTGGGGAAATAAAACGAACAAACACAGACAGCTGCTAGTTTTAGAAGCTAATAAAAAAAAGAGCATTGACGTCACAAGAGTAGTTCAATTCCGAAGGCGATAAATAAGTCAAGGCATTGACCTGTTGTACTGATTTCTTCACTGGAATGTGTTTTACAGTGAATGAAGAAAAGTAGACAATGAAAAATAAATGGCAAAAACGAAAGTAAATGTGGAATTCTGAATTAAAAGAAGATAATCATCGAGGAAATTATCCGCATATATAAAGTCTGATTAAAAAAAAATAAGTCGAGACGTGTGAGGGCTACCTACTGCCTGTGCACACTTTATTTTTCGGGTTCTTTTTTTTTTTTTTTTGTTAATTTCTCGTATCTTTTGTGATAGGGTAAGACGACTGAAAAGCCTTCGCCTTTTCATGGTATGGCTTGTTTCTAACAAATGGATGAGACGACAACAATGTCTTTAATGACCTTCATCACCTGCTGAACCACCTTGCTTATTGGAGGCTTGAACTGACTGACTGACGTATATTTGAGCTCAAAAACATTGGCTCCGGTGGAAACTGGCCTTATAGCCTCATTTGCTTATTCTAACTGAAACCAAATGTAGGTGTTTCGATTTCTACCTTGCATCTTTTTTTTTTTTTTTTTTCATGCAGTGTGAGGGATAAGTACGCCCAAACACGCCTACAGCGTGTTTGAGTATCCATCAAAACCTCCTCTCTTAAGGTTACAGCAATAAAACGGTTCGGCAGGTCGGCATTATAGCTGATGGTAATGCCAAAATCGTGCTGAGTAGCATTGTTTAGCGCTGCTTTATGATGTGCAAAGTTTGGGGAAGAATGAACGGCGAGGGTATGTTATGACAAACAGAATGCTCTTTGTACAAGCTATGCCTAAGAAACCGCGTGTCCCTACTCCTTATTTATATAACTAGCAGCAACCAACACGAAGAGTATGATAAATAATTAGTGTCGTAGTTTCTAAAAAGCAAATCTCACTCAAAAATCCTACCAAAAATAAATAAATAAAAATTACACAAACATCCGCTACACCATCATTTTTGCAATATAAGCAAACACCTGTGAACCACAATTTACCGATATCCAAACAAGTCATTTTTTTTTTTTTTTTTTACCGAACCTCAATTAACAGCTATAAAACCAAGTTATACACCTTATCTTCCACTATATATATGGTACTTATGCATTTATACAGTCTAGTATGCTACATCAGATAATGCGAATATTGATCTCTTTTTCCTCGATCCAACTATCCAAAAAATAAAGCAATCTTCTTTGGTGATGTAAATATCGAAAACTCCAAATGCTTCTTTTTTCCAACTGATTTTGTGGAAAAGATCCTGACGTATTAGCTGTAAACAGTGATCTAATACAAATGGTCAATCTACCAATCAGAATATTAGAAACAACCATTTCCATTCACCTAACACTCGATGATTTCTTAACCAGTTCTCCGAAGGACTGTAGAGGTCACCTCTTCTCTCGGTAATTCAGACCATAATATTATACAAATATCTCTTACAGAATGTGCTTCTCTTAGCCACTCTTAACCTGGTGTTCTAGTACGACCCCCTCCCCTTTCCCCCAAAATGTGATTATCTCCAGTACTTTTACTCCTCTTTTCCACGATCAGACTACTGTTTGTACCCTCCAGATCCAAAAACTTGAACTGATATAATAATAATATAAATTATTATTATACCAGAATCAGTACTTGGCTTCCCAAGTGTTCCAGAAAATAGCATATCACAATCGGCTTGAGACAGAAGTCATATCTTAATTCTTAGCCTCCCATAACACCACAAATCAATCAACAAAATTTAAATTTGCCTTCGAAAGAGCTGATGCAGAAAGTTCTCCTCCTCATCAAATAACAGTTGTTTTTATAGGTCCTTACAAAAGTCATTTAGGTGCAAATTCTTTCCTTTTCTGCCTCTCTTTCTCATCCAGGTAGCGCCGCTGCACTTAAATACAAAACTGATCTCCGATATCATTCTTCTCCAACTCTTGCAAGATGACCAAGATAAACGACCTCTATCTATATCTGAAAGAGTGTATTGTATATTTACGTGGATTTCACTAGATAGACAGAAGCATTCAGAATACCGTGCAGATAAAAAAAATTTAACTTTTCTATTCTCTGAGGGTATCCTCTCCAACTGCGATTAAAAATTATGCTCCAGAACTAGCATCTGTCGTATATCATCTCTACATTCTTATTATACTCAGCTGATACCATCCTACAACATGTAAGAAAGCCTAAGTTCAGTTTATTCTAAAAAAAGGGGAGTGACAAGTATGCATAAGGCTATCGACCTATTGCTCTTACCTGTCGTTGTACAAATCCCAAATCGGCTAAACTTTAGAGTACTATTCCCACATTTGCGTGGTGCTCCAAAACCTCCCTAATAACTCTCAATAAAAGAGCGATTCAGCTAATCGATGATTTCTCTCTCTCTCTTTCTCTCAAAAACTCACTCCAGCTACTATTCTTTTTCTACGCGTACTTTCAAAGGCACTGAGCATCCATCATTCCCACAGCTTTCGCTAATCCTACAATAGCAAAAGAAAGAACTGATCAAGCCCAATATCTATTTACAGTTCAACTGCTAACCCACTAAATCTGTTTCTCTCATTCCTCTGTCGATCCATCTACTTCAACTCTTTAAAATAACTTTCCTTGTGAATATTCACCTTGCTCAATAATCAACAGATGTTCACAAATAATATTAATACAGTAGATTCTTTCTTTCTTAACCACTGTTCCCAAACAGATGACACCGATGTGCTATAGTTTCTGTAACCACTCATGAGAATTAATATCATATATTAACAGAAGCCCTTCACAAGCATTCATGCCCACCTTGAAATTTGACCCGGTTAACTGAATAGATTGTGTCCCAATATTGACATAAGATGACTTTACAATTCCGTGGTTTAAAAACGTCAGTTCAAATTCTGTAATAGGGAAGATAATATAGAAAGATTTAGATTTCTGTAAGTTGTGTCCTTGGACTTGAAATGATGTAGAAGAGAAAAGTGAAAAGGCGAAAATACATTGGGAAATAAACTAGGGAATTCAGAAAAATGGAAAACGATTGAGATACAAATGAAATCATTCAACAATAAGAATAGTTAAATCTAATATCGTTGAATTATAGACTTATCTACAACCAGTTTTACGAGTAAATTATTTGTGACAAGCATTTCGTTAGGCGGATATCTTCAAGATATCTGGAGATTTTGGAGTACGCATTAGATGACCTTATTTTATTATTATTAAAAGGGAATAATTTTTAGAAAAATTAAATTGAATATTACTTTAGGTAATAAAAATACATGAATTATTTTTTTCATAAATATAAATAAAAAAGGGAGTGGAAAGAGGAGAAAATAGTTCCACTGCATAAAGGAGGTTCCAATACTGTTGAAAATTAACGGCTGATCAGCATATCAAGATTCGTTGTCAAGGTCTTGGAGAAAATAATCAAGAGGAAAATACAAGATTAGATAGATGAAAACGGTATACTCTATAGGGGACAGCATGGTTTTGTGATGGGCAGATCATGCCTCAGTAACTTGCTCATGTTCTATAAAACAGTGACGGCTGAACTGGATAAGGGTAATGGGTTTACAGTGATTCTACTGGACCTTGCTAAAGCCTTTGATTGGATACCACATGGAATTATAATCAGTAAACTGCAGCATATGAGAATGGATATAGGGTTGGTGAGATGGATAGGAGGGTGGGTGATGGAGAGATGGATAGGAGGGTGGGTGATGGAGAGATATCAGAGAGTGGTTTACTCAGGAGTAGAGTCCAAAAGACGGCCTGTGACTAGCGGTGTGCCTCAGGGTTCTGTTCTTGGACCACTGCTGTTTAATCTGTTCATTAACGATATAGGAAAGGATCTGAGAGGTACTGTACATCTGTTTGCGGATGATGCAAAGTTGGGTAGAGCAGCAGTGAATGCTCAGGATGTCAAAATTTTGCAGGATGATTTGGATAGTTTGGAGGACTGGGCTAAGGAGAATGGATGTCAATTTAATGTGGAAAAATTAGCACTAGTATATCACATTGGTGGAACTGTACTCCAGGAGATTGACGAGGCCAGGGATTTGAGAGTGTTGGTGGATAGGGAGTTGAAGTTTAGGGGACACATCGCAAAAATGGCAAAATCAGCTCATCAAATCACTTGGTTGTTGAAAAACCTCCAACACGTTCATTGCCAATCACACGATATCGCGTGTTGAGAGCTCTCACCGTTCGGCCGATCACGCGTTATCGCGTGGACGTCGTTAACTAAATAAAAAAATAAAAAAAAATTTGGCCACCACACGAAATTCCAATTTTCAGCTTGGCAATGAACGTGTTAACGAGCAGAGACAAACAAGTTATTGTTCCTCTGCATCGAGCCTAGATAAGACCCTGTCTGTACTACTGTGCCCAGATATGGGCGCCAGGGTTTCTTCTCGATGGGGAGGAGGTGGAGAGGATCCAGAGACGAGTGACCAAGATAATAGCAGGACTATGAAATGAACCTTATGAGAACAGGTTGAAGATTTGTGGGCTGTAGAAATTGGTTGATAAGCGGAAAAGGGGTGATATGATTGATATATTCAAATTGCTGAAGGGTTTCTATAAGATTAATTCAGAAGATAATTTTGAGTATAGGACTGGTAGTGGGAGGACTAGGGGCCATCCATGGAGGCTTGGTAAGAGTGTGGTTAGCAAGGGTGTTAGAGCTAGATTTTTTCTTGGAGAGTGGTAAATGAGTGGAATAAGCTGCCAGAGTCTGTTATGGATGCTATGACTGTAAATGAGCTGAAGATGAAGTATGATAGATACTGTGTGAATGTTGAATAAGTTGTTCTTGACATGATGTTGAGCCTCCTTCGATGAGTCTGAGGACTCTTTGGAGCTGCCCGTAATAATAATAATAAATATGTCTTAAACCTATAAATAGGCTTAACTGAAAAAAAAAAAAACCAGAATTGTTACTTCTCTCTCGTGTGTATGACAGTGTTTCCAAAATTTCAATGTCAAATGAGAGTAACCGAAATTGGAGAAAGCAGTCAGCAGAATAATAACAATAAACCAATTAATTTTCATCTATAAATCATTAAGAAATAATAAAAATAAAATTAATAACTAACTCTGTTAGTTGTTTCAGCGGGTCACAACTAAATAACATGTCAAGAAGGAAATAGGCAATGGTGGCAATGTTGTGGAATGAAATCTTGGCAACAGCCTTTCGCTTTTTGCTAGTTTTAAATTCGGTATTAACCTTGACGCGTGATGAGAATCTGGTTGTATGATAAGTTCAACCCTTATTTATTGTGCAATAACATATATTATTGCGACAGCTACACTTGTTTTAAGCTAGCGTTACAAAAGTTTTCCTAAGATTGCTTCGGTAATGCAAAAAAATTGCAATTGTCCCTTTTGGGGAAGGGAGAGGATTATCACACTGAAATCTTTTAATAAGCTGGAAGAAGGAAATGCGTATAATTTGTGACTCTACGTTGTTAAATCCTATTGTATTTATTATGTGCTTATTCACATAAACACAATAAAAAGATAATTGGTAAAACTTAACAATGAAAATAAGATAATCAAATAAGATTATAATATTAAAATAAGATTAAAATATTAAAATACATTCAATCTGTACAGGAGCCGTATTTCCTTTTATTTGACTATAATACATGGATGAACTCATAATATTCTCCATTTCAATATATTAAATAGAAGTGAACCCACACCATTTTAGACAAGAACATATCCTGTTTAGGGTTAGGTACTGATGAAGAGATTGGCAGCACTTGTTTGTTAGTCTCTTCATCGATTGCCGCTTATAATTAGTGATAGTCTTGGGCCAGCTATCTCTGATTGGCTACGGTAGAGATTGAACTGCCCACTCAATCTTTTGGCTCTATACTTTACTGCTTAACGTGTTGTACAATGCAAATGTTTTGGGAGTTTTGTTTGAGTGTTTCTAATGTCATCTGTTTTTTGGGAAATATCTTTATTTATGGAAGTCTTATTTGTAAATTTGATTCCCATTGAATCAAATTTGTGGGACTCTATTCCATCAAAACTACTTTAAGACCTTAAAGATGCAGGTGTTTTGAGTTGATAATGATGTCACAAATGGCTGACGCAGTGTGCCTAAGCCCTAGTTTGTTCTTTTATGTTGCACTTTCTTGTTCCATATGTTGTATGTCTACACTAAATCTTGCAAACGTCAGGTTTCTGAGGACAATTTTCTTCTTTTTTTTTTTATCAGACATTCTGTCACGGGTATAACATTTGACACAACTTCATTACACCTCAGATATCCAGTGTCTTGCATGTGTCCAATATGGACCAGCTCACACCTGAATTTTCTGTTTCACCTTTCTCATTTCCCCTATTCATAGCGTAGTCACGGGGGGATGTGCTTCAGGTGTAGAGATAAGATGCGAGAAGCTTATAATATATAAGGTATTTTCAATGGAAAGCGAGACAAGGATACCGTTGGGATTTTCTTCCAGAAAAATAGACCACTCTCTCTCTCTCTCTCTCTCTCTCTCTCTCGGTTCGAATCCCGTCTAAAGAGTCTTTAGAAGGTTTTTCAAATGAAGATGAGTTAGCCGGTCTCATATGTAGAATTACCTACTAGAAATTTGGGTGTTTCATCCTGTAAAAGCGGCAAACAGAGTCAGTGAACATACGCAGTTAATGACATAATAAACACGTAATATGCAGAGATAATATACTGTACACTAGCCTTAGTTGCTTTGGTAGTAACTCCAAACAATCCGACTCGACTGGGTTGGACTGTTGGAGATCACAATGGAAGTCAATGGAAAGATGTTCGTGGCTTAACTGAAACAAACTTGTTATTTGATAAATAAAAAGCACAAAATTAAATTTAATTCTCTATCAGTGCAACTTTATAGTATTGGGCACATTTTAGTGTTCAAATGGCTATTATTGTCCTAGGCAAGTCACATTTTAACATTACGAACTAGGACTCAATTTTGTAAAATATTATGTCAAGAAGCTACTCAACAAATAAACTAAGGATTTGATAATCCGGAAATTTCATTCTAGAGACCAAACATGGAACTTTTTCAAGCCACTTCAGACCTCCAGTAATCAGGTTGGTAGTTCTACACTAGATGATGAAATTCATCTATCAACTAAAGATATTCATAAACTCCCATTTCTACGAATATTGGTACTCGTAGTCTGTGTAGGATGGGGAAGTGGGTCTGTGAGCCACTTGCTAACCATTTGTCTCTCGATTGGAAAGACAGATTCAAATCCGGTCTAGGAAGCGAGAAACCGCCTATGAGAGCTTTCCAATTGAAGGGGCGAGTTAGCCACTCATACAGTAGTAAACAGGATTTTTTTATTGTTGTCCTTGGGTATATCAGCATACAAGACAGGCAAACAGACCTGAAAACACACGCAATTAACAAATATATACCGATCTCACGGATTTAATTACTTTGGACGCAATCTAATCAACCTTACTTATCACAGCAGATAGCCCTCTAAAACGTATCGCGATCCTTCCCAGCTTCCACAGCTTCCCAAATTCGCGACCACAAATCGCGATCCTTCCCAGCTTCTTCACTATCATAGAAATAAGGCACCTTTTATTTATTTATTATTATTTTTTTTTAATTTTGGTCACTATAACAAAAACGAACAATGTTAGTCACGCACGCTGCTGCTAGTAAACCATAATAATATTTGTTACGTTGGCGAACTGATTGCATGAGCTGTCCATTGATGCAACATAAACAAATATTTATTATTCCAAAACATACAGAAACCTGTCATGGTAATATACGTAGTGCAAATCAAAGTTATTAGCTTATGTTTATTCGATACTTTGTATTAAACGTCACAGAATTACGTTTTCTTAGTTATCGCAGGACTGGTTATTTTTGAAGGAAGTGCCCTCTAAAAAGACTTTTGGCTGCCATTCTAAATATTTAGTAATGGATAAAATTTACATCTAGTAAAGGAATGTTTTTACTGTAAGGAACCAAATTTCTAAATGTAATATCATATGGAGTAGTCACAAATTGCCTTGGTATTGCAGTTTGCAAGATTCCGAAAAAATGATGGCATTTTTTATTAGTGGCCTTTTATTAGTGCCCCTCTTACGATTTCATTAGCTCGTGAGCACTGTTATCCCGTCCATCGCCATTATCACGTCGCTGTAGTGGTTCTCAGTAAGATTTGCAAAATACCCCTCTACAGCCGCAATCACCTCTTGATTCGAAGAAAAACGCTGACCAGCGAGGAAGAATTTTAGTTTTGGGAAGAGATAGAAGTCAGAGGGAGTCAAATCTGTGGAATAGGGTGGATGTTCCAACAATTCATAGTGCAGATCCTTTAATTTTCCCATTGCCAAAATACCTTTGTGGGCAGGTGCATTGTCCTGATGAAAGATGATTTTTTTTTCTTTTACAAACCGGGTCTTTTCTCACGAAGTTTTTCGTCTAGTCTGGTTAAAAGATCGGAATAATATTCTCCAGTTATTGTTTTACCCTTTTCAAGATAACTGACAAACAAAATACCTTTAGCATTCCAAAACACCGATGTCATGACCTTTCCTGCTGATGGAACCGACTTTGTCTTCTTTGGCGCTGAACAACCGGCTTTTATGCAGTTTGATTGCCGTTTGGATTCTGGTGTGTAAAAGTGAATCCAAGTCTCATCCATAGTAATAAATCGATGCACAAAATCAGTTTTATTCTTGTTAAATCTCTGAGCAATCGGCACTCATCTTGCACAAAGGTTTTTCATTTGCAATTCTTCGTGCAAAATATATCCTATATATATATATATATATATATATATATATATATTTTTTTTTTTTTTTTTTTTTGAACTAACTATAGTGTCAGCAGTTTCACTCCTTTGACTTGCTGGTCCTCCAATACCATATTGTGCACTTGATCATGATCAATGGTTTCTGGTGTTGTTACACTTTTTGGACGTCCTTCACGTGGATCATCTTCAAGGCTGGTACGGCCACGTTTAAACTCGGCAGCCCATTTCTTAATTGTCGAAAACGAAGGAGAAGAGTGCCCATAAACTTTTTATGAACTTCGAATGAATTTCTTTTGGCGTTAAACCTTCTTTTACAAAGAATTTTATAACCGCACAATACTCAATTTTATCCATTTCAAGGGATACAGACAACACTTTTGTTCAGACAGCTGTATAAAACAAACTTCTTGATAGAATTATTTGCAATCTCACATAGCTGCTAATGACAGATGTACCAACTTAGAAAAAAAAAAAAAAAATCTCGTCGATAGTGTTGCCATCTATGTTGGAGGCCGAGAACTTTTCAGACCACCATCGCACTATTAATATATGTGCCTTAATGACGTAAATAAAGCATTCATTAACTTAAGTAACACAAACAAAAAATGTAGAATGATTTTCGCAAAAGTAAAAGAATAGCTACAGGAATACGCCAACCAGTTTGGTCATCGATCCACATGATAAAAGTTTTTCCATGTTGGCAATAAGAATGTCACGTTCACGGACAACTGTATTATTATAAACTAATGTAGTACTTTTCATTTTATCTTTCTTTTAAATGTTTACCTATAGCAACAGTAGTGCGAGGTGATTTAGTCTGAAGCCTATCTCAGTGTTCGATACACTATCGTTATAAATTTCATAATTTTAGTTTAGTATTTAACGTAATAGGTTTACGCGTCTTCTTTTCACTGGAAGCAACAGCAGCCATTCTTTGAATTTTATCTGCCATTATTAACAAGAATAAAATAATAAACAGCATATAATTCACAGCAAAACACAAACACAAAGTTACAGCGAACAATAATGTCGTAAAATAAATAAAAGTTCATGAAAATGGCGCATCGTTTAATTCACGGAAGCCTTATCTCATTAAAACCATCGTATTAGCGGATTGTATAAGGAATTACGACGAGTTGCAGGAATAATAATCTTATAAGAACTGGGCGATGGACTGAGTCCTTAACTCTTTATCCCGTCATCTGAATGAAGTAAATCTGTGTGGATGGAGTGTTATTGAGCTATAAAGCTCTAGTCATGGCTGGGTAACGGCAATAGCCGAGCCTCAGTTAAAACTTCATTGGCTACAGAATTGCCATTTGTTACCCTGGAAGTCCTAAAAAGGACTTTTTAATCCCTTAGGAATAATAATAGTTATTGTGAGAATTATTTAACGGAAAGAAAGAAGAAAATACTGGTATACATTAGAGCGGTGTTTCTCAACCTGTGGTCTTCGACGATGGCACAGGTGGTCCGCAGGCAGACTTAAATTAAATAAATTAATATAAGTATTTAATTATCCAAACAAAGCAAGTGAAAATTAAATAAGTAAAAATTATTGAAATAAAATGAATACTAAAAAAAAAAAAAAATAGCAGCAGAATGTTCATAGAATGAACATACTTGGACAAAGAGTGTCATGAATTAACCCCAGTATTTACGTATTTTTCAGAAACGTTTTTTAATAATGGAAAAGTGGCTTAGAACTACGACTTTAAAAAGAAAAGCAAATGAAACAGATGATTCTAACCCTAATTGTGATACGCGTGTTGTAATGGGGAGTAAATCTGATACTATTAAAGTAGAAGAAACAAGCAATTCAAAGAAAAAATACAGTAGGAAATATAGCAGTTCATATTTAGAATTCGGTTTACTTGGTGTGGAGATGAAAGTGAACAGAAACCACAATGTGTTTTGTGTTATGAAGTGTTGTCGAACGTGTGCATGAAACCTACGAAACTCCGACGACAGTTAGAAACTAAACATTGTGATGTGAAAATAAGCCAAAGGAAGTTTTTCAGCGACGCTTAGGGACATTAAATCATGGGAAAGATATAGTTTCGGCCATGGGTTCGATTAGTAGCAAGGCACTGGAAGTATCTATCTCTTAAGTTTACGCATAGCGAAAACTGGGAAACCTCATTCTGGCGAGGAAAATTTACTACTTCAAGCTATAAAAGATGTGGTAAAAACTATGTTTGGCAACAAGTTACTAAAAGATGTTGATTTGATTCCTCTTTCAAATGACACTGTCGGTCGCAGAATTAATGATATGGCAGGTGACGTAGAATCTCAGTTAATCGAAAGAATTAAGAAGAGCCTTTATTATGCGTTGCAAATAGACGAGAGACTACTGATTTTACAAATGATGCGCAGTTAATATTATTATTATTATTTGTCACTTCCAGGGAGTCCAAAGACTTATCGAGGGAGAGTGTGCCAAGAGCATCGAACGATTTCCCCTTCCAACTACTGACCACGCTCAAACTTACTTACTTTTTATCATTTTTAGTGCAAAATGATATTTTTTGTTGATTTTGAGTTTCCGGAAAGAGTTTGTAACCACCTCAAAAGTCTGAAACAGGACTTTTGAGACATATTTTCCGAATTTTCTATGGGTTCGCGATCCATTTCAGGCTTACAGTCACAAGAACGACCTTTCATTATCGGCAAAACAACAGCCTATTGAGCTTTTAAGTGACAGTGGGCTTAAAATGCAATTCCGTGATCTTGGTAAGCTCGATTCTGGATCTCGCCTTCAGTGAGAAGTGAATTTCTCGATTTATCTGAAGAAGCATTGAAAATCGTCATGCAGTTTTCTTTAACTTATCATTGTGATAAGGATTTTCATCGCTCCTTCAAATAAAAACAAAATACAGAAATGGTCTTAGTGTATGTGTGTGTGCCGATCTTCGACTGAAGTTGACCAATATTGAGCGAGATATTCAGCAACTCTGCAAAGGTCGAGAAGCTCAATCATCCCATTAAAAGTAACATAATTATATCATATTATTTATTTGTTTAATAAAAATTAAAACTTTGTTGAATGATGATACTATAGTGGAGTTACTGAGCGCGCACTTTGCAAAAGCATATCATCCAGGTGGTGACATTGAAAAAATGAAGGAACCATTAGTATATACGGGAATAGTGATGAATGAAGGAGAGGTGACTAGTCTATTACAGAAACTTAATGTGAACACATCTGTGGGATTGGATGGTATACCGGCACGGGTCTTGCGTGAAGCGGCTAAAGAATTATCAGTGCCCTTGACCATTTTATTTAATCTGAGTCTCAGGTCTGGCTTAGTCCCGAAGGTGTGGAAAGAGGGGAAAATAGTTTCACTGCATAAAGGAAGATCCAAGACTACGGTTGCAAATTACCGACTGATCAGCATATCAGGAGTCGTTGTCAAGGTCTTAGAGAAAGTAGTCAAGGGAAAAATACAGGAATGTATTGATGAAAACGAGATACTGTACAGGGGAGAGCATGGCTTTGTGAAGGGTAGATCATGCTTCAGTAACTTGCTCAAGTTTTATAACAAGGTGACGGCTGAACTGGATAAGGGAAATGGATTTACAGTGATACTGCTGGACCTGGCAAAGGCGTTTGACAGGATACCACATGGAATACTAATCCGTAAACTACAACATATGGGAATGGATATAGGGTTGGTGAGATGGATAGGTGGTTGATTGATGGAGAGATATCAAAGAGTAGTTTATTCAGGAGTAGAGTCCAAAAGATGGCCTGTGACTAGTGGGGTGCCACAGGGTTCTGTTCTTGGACCACTGCTGTTTAATCTGTTCATTAACAATATAGGGAAGGGTCTAAGTGGGACAATTCATTTGTTCGCTGATGATGCAAAGTTGGGTAGGGCAATAGTGAATGCAAAAGATGTCAAAGTCTTGCAG
Source organism: Typopeltis vanoorti (assembly GCF_054136105.1). Classification (NCBI taxonomy): domain Eukaryota; kingdom Metazoa; phylum Arthropoda; class Arachnida; order Uropygi; family Thelyphonidae; genus Typopeltis; species Typopeltis vanoorti. The sequence goes on from NC_143550.1 coordinate 162,469,797, forward strand.
GATGACTTCGATAGATTGGAGTTCTGGGCTAAGGAGAATGGATGTCAATTTAATGTGACAAAATGTAAGGTTATGCATTTTGGGGTGAAAAGATTAGCAGTAGTATACCACATTGGTGGAACTGTACTCCAAGAGATTGATGAGGCCAGGGACTTGGGAGTGTTGGTGGATAGGGAGATGAAGTTTAGGGGGAACACTGCAAAAGTAGCTAAATCAGCTCATCAACTCACTTGGTTGTTGAAAAATACCTTGACGAGCAGAGATAAGCAAGTTATTGTACCTCTGTACCGAGCCTTGATAAGACCTCATCTCGACTACTGTGCCCAGATTTGGTCACCTAGGTTCCTTCTTGATGGGGAGGAGGTGGAGAGGATCCAGAGGCGAGTGACTAAGATGATAACAGGTCTATGGAATGAACCATATGAGAACAGGTTGAAGATCTGTGGGTTGCAGAAACTAGTTGATAGGCGGAGGAGGGGAGATATGATTGAGACATTCAAATTGCTAAAGGGATTCTATAGGATTAATTCAGAGGATATTTTTGAGATCAGGACTGGTGGTGGGAGAACTAGGGGACACCTATGGAAGCTGGGCAAGAGTGTGGTTAGCAGGGGTGTTAGAGCTGGGTTCTTTACTTTTAGAGTGGTAAATGAGTGGAATAAGCTGCCAGAGTCTGTTGTGGGTGCTATGACGGTTAACGAGTTCAAGACAAGGTATGATAAATACTGTGAGAATGTAATCGCATAATTGTGTGGACATGATGTTTATGGCCTCCCTCGATGAATCTAAGGACTCCTGGAGTCGCCCGAAATAATAATAATAAATACTTTTAATCGTTTACTTCCAATTTAATTATATTTCCATATGATCAATGTTATTTTCTATCACTAAATACTTAAATTAAGATAACTGAAATTGGGTTTTTATTGGTCGGAATTTGATACAACTAGAAACCGACTAGTTAAAAAGAAACTAGGTTAGATTACGAATCAACACATAACTGAAAAATACCGAATTCATAGGAACCGTTACACAAATACGTGGAGCGTGGATGCTAGCACTTCGTCAGTCATTGTTAAGTATGTGCGACCTTCTGAGTGATTTCCAGATATCATCAAGGATCATCCCTCGATGACCCTTGATGTTTATGTTTAGGGTGCCTTGTGAGCGGATTACTACATCAGCTTCTTTTATGTTGCGGGAGCTGAGTCATCTTCTATGTATGGCATATTACTTTTATCCCATTCAATTTTATGGTTAGTGTTGGAAAAATGGAATGCTAAACCAGGGCTGTCCTCTCTGCTGTTGTTGACGTCTCCAATGTTCTCTTTTTGTCTTATTTCTAGACTTGAAGTTTGTCCGATGTAATTCAGGTCACAAGAACAAGGAATGATGTAAACTCCAGGGTATTTATTGAAAGCATTCTGGTCTTTAGGTAAGCGTAACATTAACTTAATAAATCTAAAAGCATGTTTCCATATGTATTCAAAACATACTTTTAGATTTATTATGTTATAAATGATACAGTTTTTCCCAAATGTTGGTAATTCCCCACAGTTTTTTAAAAAATTACATAGTGGTCCATAGAATTGTTTTAGGCATTTTACTGGTCCTTGGACTTAGAAAGGTTCAGAAACGCTGTACTAGAGTATCAGCTCCTGTAAGTTGCAGGAATTAATATACGCAAATAAAAATTACATGATCTTGACCAATCGAAAACGAACTATCTCAGTAGTTGAAAGAGGTAGATGGCGTAAAGTCGCTCCTGATTTAAATTGTTTTTAGTGGCGTTTTTAAATTCAGTTGGAAGTATATATCCAAATAAATATTAACCTAACGTCATCGTGCAATTAAGTCGGTTTTTATTGGTCGGAATTTGATACAACTAGAAACTGACTAGTTAAAAAGAAACTAGGTTAGATTACGAATCAACACATAACTGAAAAATGAAAAATACCGAATTCATAGGAACCGTTACACAAATACGTGGAGCGTGGATGCTAGCACTTCGTCAGTCATTGTTAAGTATGTGCGACCTTCTGAGTGATTTCCAGATATCATCAAGGATCATCCCTCGATGACCCTTGATGTTTATGTTTAGGGTGCCTTGTGAGCGGATTACTACATCAGCTTCTTTTATGTTGCGGGAGCTGAGTCATCTTCTATGTATGGCATATTACTTTTATCCCATTCAATTTTATGGTTAGTGTTGGAAAAATGGAATGCTAAACCAGGGCTGTCCTCTCTGCTGTTGTTGACGTCTCCAATGTTCTCTTTTTGTCTTATTTCTAGACTTGAAGTTTGTCCGATGTAATTCAGGTCACAAGAACAAGGAATGATGTAAACTCCAGGGTATTTATTGAAAGCATTCTGGTCTTTAGGTGAGCGTAACATTAACTTAATAAATCTAAAAGCATGTTTCCATATGTATTCAAAACATACTTTTAGATTTATTATGTTATAAATGATACAGTTTTTCCCAAATGTTGGTAATTCCCCACAGTTTTTTAAAAAATTACATAGTGGTCCATAGAATTGTTTTATGCATTTTACTGGTCCTTGGACTTAGAAAGGTTCAGAAACGCTGTACTAGAGTATCAGCTCCTGTAAGTTGCAGGAATTAATATACGCAAATAAAAATTACATGATCTTGACCAATCGAAAACGAACTATCTCAGTAGTTGAAAGAGGTAGATGGCGTAAAGTCGCTCCTGATTTAAATTGTTTTTAGTGGCGTTTTTAAATTCAGTTGGAAGTATATATCCAAATAAATATTAACCTAACGTCATCGTGCAATTAAGTCAGTTTTTATTTTATAAGACATTTAACTTCCTTTATTTTTGTCGCTACTTCAAGAAAGTGCATATATTTTATTCCGAGTTAGCCTTGGAACCTCGACGTTTCTAGTGATCGCCGGATTGTTCACTTCCAACACATATCTCTAGTTCAGCAGGATGTAATGCTCTCACCCGAAATATGTTCACATCAAATATATATTGGTGATCTCTCTCTCTCTTCAAGACCAAACTAAAGGTGTTCACACATCAGTACAACACCAACTATACCTGAGCAGGCAGTCAACCTTACTTCAACTGAAGCAATAGTAAAAGCACATCGATCTGGGCTCACAGGAATATCAGCCACTGGAAATCATAATCATGTCTTATTTAGAAGACTGCAAGATGATCTTAATATGTTAACGCTGCAAACACAGTCCATGAAATATTTTCATTAGTAATAATGATGTAATTTTATATTGAAACTTTTGAAAGGCATGGGGAGATGAATTCCGCAAAAAAAAGATTTAGTACCGAAAGTCGCCGATAGGGGAAAATTTTTGGTGCTGGCAGAGCCGAAAAGAAGCGTATAATTACATTAAAGGCAGATAAAATGGAATAACAGCATTTCGACAGTGTAAGCGACAGCCGCGTCACTCATTCCAGCTGGATATGTGGCCCCTTACAATGATAATAATAATAATAATAATAATTAAACTAAAACAACTTGCGAGAGACAGAAATTAATGTAGTGATTGAACTCACAGGAAATAACGTTTTATTTCTTGCACTCTTCTTGCACTGCTTTCCGTCCTCTGCCAGATTCTACCTCCTAGTGATCCAATTTCTTCAAGCTTCTTAATCATAGCTCTGTGCTACAGCTGACATTATAGGACCTGTATGCAGGTTATGAAGCCTTCTAAATTCCCGAAGGGCCGCTACGGCATTGCACTGTTCAAGGTAAAACAACTTAACAAGTAAAGCATGCTGAGGCAACATATTGAGCACAATTCGTCAGTCATTGGAATAACTGCCTGAACGTGCCCAATCCCTTTTTAAGTGGAATTGGTGGCGCCGCTGTCACGTACGCACAGTAAAATTTGCATAATCCTTTTTACCTGCGTTTACTGCAAGTCTCTGGCTGTTTTCGGCTCCGCCAGCGCCAAAATTTACCCTATCGGCGACTCTCGGTACTAAATCTTTTTTTCGTGGAATTCATGTCCCTATGCCTTCGAAAGTCTCAATATAAAATGTGGTCTCATTCCGTGTATTAGTTTTAGCAACAGATACCTCCAAAGAAGGAAAGTTAATTTATGGCCACCCTGTACTTACCACAAGCACTCACTTCATGCCTTTCGCATGATGTGAGTACCTATCGCACTACATGATTTCACCTAAACCTTTTACTTGACAAGTTACAAGAGACAGAAATGCATATTATTGAATTATAACAAATCTTTCCGGGAGCATCCATCGAAACACATAACAAAGTTTCCATATGGCATGACAATACCGGTCTTCGAACTCTTCCCCCCAAAAAGATGATCTCCATCATCATTATTGACTGCAAAATAATATCGTCATCGCTACAGTCTAGACGTAAACCTACACTAAAGCACATACCAAAGTTGTGCCATTCCAAACGAATCCATACACAGATCTGATAAGTATTACCAACCTAGGCAGAGTGACAGAACAGAGGAGAGTCAGCTTTTTACCGTATTTTGTAACCTTACTTGATCAACTGCTTGCAAATTTACGATCGGTCCAGTATCGCTCAAGGTATTCCACTCCAATGCTCACATCAGCATAAAAATAAACTACCATACAACAAATGATGCATATCAACTTTATTACAGTCTCAGGAGGCAAGCTAAATCCACATGAAACCACTTGCTTTTGGTATCACGACCGGTCTGATAATGTCAATAAATATTTTGGAACAGGCCCAGGAATCACATATCTTATGAAAAGCAACTGGAACAGACTAATCCAACAATTTAAGCAAATACTATAAATATAGAAATAATCGTAAAAAAAATCAATCATAAACTTTTCTTCTGACATACACTACAGATTTTAACTCCTACAGTGCAAATCATTAAAAAAAAATGCAGTTAGAATTCTACCTATTTATATGGAATAAAACCATATAAATAGGTAGAATCACATCAGTTGACTCTCATAATACAAGTTCAATCTACTTCTTCGGTAAGGAGGATGTTGTTTATTTGACTGCAGCATACCTTTTCGCACCGTGTTCTATCTCATTACCCAACGCTACAAAAAATAGATCACGAAATCTTTTCTTCTACAACCTTAAGAATGACAACAGCTCACGTGGCAATACATCTGACAAGTTTCTAGATATTCCCTTCGGTTGAAACCTTACATCTGCAATGCACAACGAAGGTAGTCTCTTCAACCAGAGTATTATGATAGCAAGCCAATCACAAAAATCGTTTTCCGGAATGGAGTTGTCCTGATGTAAAAGTCGTAAGTAGTCCATTCTATGTTCAAGTCTCACACTGCACTTTTCCAACACCTGGAATATTGGTTATGAGAGCTGGAAGGGTTGTTCCTTCCAAAAACTATAGTCTTTCACCCCACAAAACAGAAAAATCGGCCATAAGATCACATGCAATTTACAGAAATAACACACGGTTCCTATACCCTTAGTTACTTCAGCTGTAAATTCAATACAAGATTGGAATACGAGAACTAGGCTGAATAGGTCGACTTTGTCAAATCAACAATCCGGTAACAATAAGTACACACCATTTATCCAATGGTCAGCAAGCAGTTCTTTCACCATCTCATTAAATGCTTCTGTACTAGAAAGCAGCTGCTACCAAGCCCTCCCTAATAATACCATATTTCCAAATTTAAACTGGTATTATTGGAGAAATGACCGAACTCTTCGGCACATCTACCTGGAGTGTCCTATTAATAATAAAGTAATCCGTTTGGCTAGGGAAACTGGAGCTTTTACTTACAGCTTTCGTACGCAGAATAGCTCAATCTCCCTCATCCATGTACAATCAAGAAACCACCAAGTCTGTAATTATTTCTTCATCACTGTGAGGGCAGTACTATTCAGCTTATCATTCTAACGCTAAGTGAAAAAAGCGCCGCTCTGCATGATATTTAGAACATTTCTGTAAATTAATGTCCGCTGACTTTGTACATTAGGAATGTTGTTTTAATAATATAATAATAAATTTTATCAAGATATTTATACAGTCTCGTGCAGTTATAGGATTAAGCAGAGAAGAGAGTAATTTGTGTAGCGTAGTACTGTGTCCCTCCCACGATGAATCCTTGGAGGTGTCACATAATAAAAAACGAAAGTTTTATTTTAAAATAATTTGTCACGAGATGGAGTATAAGCAAATGTAATAAATGTAAAAATATTAGATAACTCATGCATAGAATTAACTACACATTTCTTAGAATATACAATCCAAAAAATTTAACAAGAGATGGTATTTTTATGACAATTTCGTGTAAATGAGCGATCAACTTTAAACTGCCAAAAGAATGTTGTGTCGTCGTCCTTGGCAACAAAGATTTTCATTTAATCATTTTTAAATGACATAATTTCCGCAGTTATTGGAGTACATAGACCCCATATCGATATTCTTTTCAGTTTTCTCGTCTATAAAAAAGAGAAATGTCTGTTTGATTCTTTATTGTAAAAAAAAAGAAAAGAAAAAGAAATGTGCCGTTTGATTACTTTTCCCTCTATTCGAATATGAGAAGACCGTAAACCATGCTTCCACTCAGAAAACTTTGAAAATGATCCGAGCAATGCCGGACAAGTTTGCTAGTCAGTAATAATCCTAACAAAATCAATACCAAGACTGGTAAATTTTGCGCATTACACGCAGGTCTTTTTTTATTATTGTTAATTCCGCATTTACAATTGTGAATGTGAAATACTCCAGCACAATTGAAAATCAGGTACTGGATTTCTAATCTGAAAAATTCGAAATTATGTGAAAATCCCTTCAGTTCGTCCTAGCAAGATATCGTTCTGCAGACAGCTACCCCCCCCCCCCCCTTGTCACGTCAAAAAATCTCGACTCCCCTGTTTAAAGTGGAATATTATTTAAGGATGAACTCACATCCAGGAGAGAATGTTAAGAAGAACCTATTACTTTTAATACTGCATATAAAATAACCATTTACACGAGTTTATATTTTATTATTACAGTAAAACGTCAAATACACTAAGGGCCGTTCAAAATTAGAACACAAGTGTATTAATATTTAGTTAATTATTGATGCACACGCTAAAAGTAGAACTACATTTATGAACATCCTGCATTTCACAACACATAAATATTACCAATGATGACCTTTTTTGGAGTCTAACTATTCCTTCTGTTAAATACACAAGAATACTATATCTAATCACAAGAGATCAGAAGCATCCAGACAAAATTGTTACTTGTACTATGGGCGTCCGCAGATAGGGTCTTGGTGGGTCACTCGACCAACTTGAGAATTTTCAGCACTTGAAACGAGGTTTTACTTATATTATGCTACCTATGTAATATTTCTTATTACAAACTTTATCTCTCTACATCTCATTAAACTCAGAATTCAATTCGTTCTATGAAATTTCTACTTCCATTTTTGTAGTCGCTTCAGATTCCGCGCAATCCATTTCTTTAATATCTACGCACGAACTAGCGCTGTTATTGCAGCTCACCTTATATCTCCGCGTCATCTGCGCATGTCCACTGCATTTTCGATGATTGCTGCTGACGGTTTTTTGCATTCATGAAATAATGACCAGCTGAAGAGAGAAACATGTGCTTGAAGAAATTATCATCCCATCCAAATGCCTATCTCCCCTGTAATATTAGTAAGGAAGTCCACGCAGTTGTAGGATGAACGAGGTTGCTATCACGCATTCCGCTCTGAATGTTCGATGTTTTTTCACTTTTGTTTCATCATTGGAAAGGAACGGATAAGCATCGCTACGGTGTCTCTTTCCTCTCAGGGTCACTTGACAATCTATCAGTCTCTCATTGCTAGTAAGATGAGCTCAATGCGTCTGTGTCGGCGTTTTGGCATTTAGTGAAAGCTGATTCGTTGCAGTAACGACCTGCGTGAAGTCTGCTGACCCGATTCGGATTTCGCGTTGATGTTGATATAAGATATATTTAAGACATCTAGCAACTTTTAAGCTATCGTATAAGTGTTAGTGAAACTATTATTATACAGAACGGTATTATGATCAGCACAAATGTAAATAAAATACGTTTTCTGAACCTCTTCGTAATTCTGCTGATGTGCATGTGACAGACGCTGGTAACAGTTGGTGGAATATTCTACTTCCAAAAGGTTACAAGCTTGTGATCGTCAAATTTATGACAGCTGAATTAAATTTGCTGTTTTGTGTTATTTTTTACCTTCAATCATTTGAGAATTTTCGATAAATGGCAGCTAACGGAATTTTCCCCCCTGTGACATACAGTTCTCTGTTTGTTCCGTACTTACTTCAGGTAAGCGTGGATTATTCTTGCTGTATATAGTGTGTTGCATTTTTTTTTTTCCAAATGCATGCTATGAAGTTTTTTTATTATTATTTTTTCAGATAATGGTTCAAAAAACTTAACTATAGAAGTGCTTGCTTGCAGTTTCGTTTCTTGCATTTGCTTCTTTCTTAATCATACCTTCCATATTGAATGAAAGAACAAAGAGAGGGAATGGGAGCAAGCAATAATAATAAAAAAATAAGCATAGTTGTCCGAGTTCTCTTGTTTACAGTTATTTGATGCTGCCCCACCCACTCATAAGCGCAACCGCTTCCTGTGCGTAACGAATATGAAAATAGTAGTCGTATGGCGGCTATTGAACGTGATGCCGAAGCACTTGTAGACTACCGATTAGGTTAAGAAGAAGAAAAAAAAGTAATTACGCAAAACGTTATCATCTTCGGACAATTATGTAACCTCAAATTTCTTTAAAGATCTATATGGAGCAGATATGCTATTTTAGTATACGTGAACTGTAATATTCGGTGTAAGCCTAAATAAGTTTGTGTTATTACAAAATAACACACCGAAACATTAAAATTCTAGTTTACTCTTAATTAAATTAATTGCTTTTGCTCGTATGCGTAAATATCCATGGTCATGTGAAGGTATTCGATACAATCTTGAAATTGCCAATAACCCAAGAAAGTAAAATTGAATGAATAGATCATAGTGCCTCAACGCAGTGCAAAGTCAGCATGGACTGAACTTTCTGTCAATGACGTAAGTTATAATCTCCGACCAGATCAGCCATGCATTCTGTAACAGCGACATATAATTTTCATAGGTTTGCTATATTTCCAAGACATCAAGATAAGTTGTATATTTTGAAGTCGTGAATTAATAAACCCGAAAACAAAAGCAGTCCGTTGCCATAATGCGGAAATAAAATAACACGCTAACGCATTATCATTTTGCTTGCTTTCATATTTTTAAATTTACAGTGTTGAATATGGGAAGTATTAATAAAGAAATACCCACTTTGCTAAATAAGAGCTATTGGTTTTCAAAATTTCGGGAGCAATTGTTTTCATAGCGACGTAATGTATTCATTGTTTTATAATGAAATTAAATTGCGGTAGAGTCATATCTTCGAATACATATTAGTCATAAGTAAGCATTGGCGATCGCAATAAAATTTAAGACTGCGTTTTGTATATCTATTAAGATAGTGTTGTTTCTTAACATACCGGCTCTTATGAACTGTAGACACAGCTACAAAGTACGGCATCCTGTCCTAGGCAATGAACCTTGCATGTTTTTTTTATTATTATAATGCGGATTGGCTGGTGGTACGGTAACCTTGCAGCACTGACAGAATAAAGAAGCCAGTTTAAGAAAAAAGGTATTTAATTGATGAGATATTAGCTGGCAAAGCCTTACCATCTACCAGCAAACTTTATGCGACAACGATGAATTATTACCTCGTGCATCATTCATTGCACGAGGTAATAACAATGATAGGCATATAATGACTAGTTCAGTAGAAACGAAGCTGTTAGATAATGTTTGTTTCAGATGCATCAGTGTGAAAAACGAAAATCCAGAACCAGAGGAAAAAAAAAAAGCGTGTAACTGTGTGGAAAAAAAAATTTTTTTTCTTTCTTATTTTAGCTATTTTTCAAAAGTTTCCAAAATACTGAGTATGTTACTCATCCGTAATTGCAGTATGACCAAAATGTTTGGAAAACAGAACAATAAATGAATTGCTAAATTTGAAATTATATTAAAAGAATTCTTTAATGTATAATGCACCCATATACTTGCTTAGCTGTACATGTAGTTTCCATTGTAATTTGTTAAATACATTTATATGTTTGAAAATAAAATCTTACCAGCAAAGTTTTTGACATGTATATATGTAAAAGGGAGAGTGTGTGTGTGTGATTAAGATCCTGAACGTTGTAAATATTACAGTAGTTATGTGTTCTGAAATCCAATTGCTCTTAGGTGAAGTGAAGCCAAATCTTTCTCCTCCTCCTTTTTGGGGACATGCCATCTGAGTGCAGATAGAATCATTAAACTGATTCTTTCTTTTTTTTTTTTATATTCAAAATTTTACTCCATATGTTTTCCCATGCTCCACCTTGCATAATATTGTAACTGGATGAAAATCAGTATAGTAGTAAAAATAACTGGAAACCATGTTAGCTTTTATGTAAAATTTATTCAAATATCAATTGAAATAGTTTGGTGTAGTCTGATTATTCATTTATACTTCTTGTTACATGAAGTTAAATCATCTTTTCATTCATTCATATTTGTTTTAAATATAAAAAGTGGTAGTTACAAATATCAAACAGAGTGCTTAGAAATATAATCTCCTTGACAGCACTTAAGAGGGCATCTGATTAAAATATGTTCTTTGTATTTTTTACTGTTCCCCCCCCCCTCCTCTCTCTTGAGGAGTTTGACAAACATGGTGGTTAAAGGTTCCTTTGTGATAAGATATTTCAGAATATATATATATATATATATATATAAGATTTGTCAGGCATGGAGTTCTATAACTAAAGTTGTTTTGTAACTTGAGACTTTCGGCATTTGTTAATACAATTGTTGAATACCGAACTCTTAATAATAAAATTCTCTATCATTTGTTTAGAAATGAAATATGGGTATCCAAATAACTATCCTTTTAAAATTAAGTGGAAACATTGTTTTCTTTTAAATTTTTATTTTAGATCTATGTAATATAGGAAAAAGTTGAATACAAACAAAAGATAAGTTTGGAGAGTTTGGATATGGTTTATGAAGGTCATAGTTTATGATACCTGATACAATATATTCATTTCCTCTTAGCCTGCTCAAATGATAAGAAATACATCCATGTATACCCCCCCCCCCCATTTAGTTAAATATAAATTTCAAGACAAACAAATGAATCTGGTAATACTACGTACAGTTATATTAGATGTTTTTCTTAATTTGGTTATTTAAAACTTTGACATTGAAGTGGTCACTTAAATATTTTAAATTAATATTAATTTCTCTGTGTCATTAAATGTTTGTTTGTCCAGTTGAACTTTGGGCTAACATGTAATCTAACAAAATAATGTAGCTATGATTCAAATGTTGCTCAGATTAGTCTGTAGGATTTAATACAAAATTCTGTCGTTCATGAATACTCAAAGTAGGATAGATAAGCATGTGCCTGTGTGATTAGAGAGAATGAATTATACAGTATATATTGCAAGATAGGATTAATGATTGGAAAGCTTCAAAGCTGTGGAGTAATATTTCTCTTCTGGGGAAAAGAAAGAGATACATTTGGAACTGAAGAGTGATAATGCATAATAGAAGAAAATATAGATATTTTGGTTTGGATCCAAGTTAGAGATTTGATGAAAGAGGATATATATATATATATATATATATATATAAAAATAAATTATGATTGTAAGGAGGGTGAGGGGGGGATAATGACATCATGGAGAGATGATCCTGAAAATGGTAGGATTTTTTTTTTTGTTAGTCAAAGAAAGTGAAGACTTTAGCAGTGGGAAAGGAAATTAATTAAATTCATTCATGCTGCTTATTTCAACTTCTCAGAGTTCAAGTTGAATACTCATCAGATTGATAGTTATCTTGCAAGCTCACTAATGCCAGAAGTATCAGGAATTCTTAGCATTGATAATTGTAGATGGACCAAAAATATTGGTATTAATAATATTTAAGAGAATATATTTTATAGGAATAGAATGAAATGGATATGTTGTATTCAGAGAGGGACAGACAGAAAGTAGGGGTATTGATCAGTTGAATTCAAGCAAACATTATACGCTATAGACAATAGGTTCAAGGCTTTTTTTGGTGCAAGGTTGAGATTTACAGGACATATCTAGTTAGATGCTGCTACAGAAGTGGCATCTGTACTGTGAATAGACTGATAAATCTAATGGGATATAAGCAGTGGTGAGCTATGGAAATTTTAACAAAGGGCTCGCATCGTCGAGCAAAAAAAAAAAAAAAAAAAAGCCGTATTTCACACAAAAACTTTATTAATACAGCTTATGTACAAATTCCAATTGAAAAGATGAGAGGACAATCAACCTCTAAAGGCTATAATTTTTAAACTAATATTTCATGATCTGAACATGAAATATTTGCACACAATCAACTCTGTTAATTTATCTTGCATAAGAAAAACATTTTTTATCAAAATATAATAAGAATGAAATCTTTTATAAAACATTTTGATTGGCTCCTGGTTTTACCATACGATTGACTACCAGAAGGGAGAAGGGTAAAGATAGTACATGTACTTATTTTATTTTCAAACTTGGGCACATTCGTTATAGAGGAGTTGAAACAATAATTCCAAATAATCTATACACTGCCGAATAGACTAATTTTTGTTAGGTTGCCATATGAGTTTGCGCTTAATGTTTCAAAAAAAAAGTAAACAAGAACAAGCGGCTTGCAAATTTGAGAAAAATTTAACAAAGGGCTTACGTGAGCCCCTTATAGCTCACCACTGGATATAAGGACTTGTGTGAATTCAGATATGGGGTATAGACTGGAGAGAGGAGAAAGCATGCAAGAAAAGAGAATTTATGGAGTTAATGAAGGATAACTACCTTAAGCAGCACATGATGAAAAAAGACTTTGTTGCAAAAGCTCATTGTAAAGATTCCCCTCATTGCAAGAATCAAACTTGGATGTTTTCTAATCAAAGGCTCATTGTTCTTGCAACTGCCTTATGTCTTAATTTTTTCAGTAATCAGGCACTTGGCCCTGGTAGGTGAAAAATCATGTGGGAATGTTTGTTAAAAAGGAGTATATGTGGAACTGTAAGGAGGTGATCATAATAAACTGAGAAAATAGCTTGAAGCAGTGCCTTGATAAGAAAAATTGTGCATAATAGAGGAATTAGCAGTGCACAAGAAGTGGCCAAAGAGTGTATGAAGAAAGCTTAAGATTGCATTCCTAGAGTTAAGAGAATAAATTAAATGGGAAGTTTAAATGGATAAATAAAACTTCAAGTAAGAGCTGCATAAATATGTTTGAGACCTAATCATAAACATGACCAGGCTCAGAAAGCAGTATTAAAAAAAAAAAAAAAAAAGATTAGGCGAGTAAGAACCATATTGAGAAACGAAAAATTTAGACATTCAGGAAACATGTTCTTTGGAAATTTAGTTTATCAAGGTATATAAATATATTGAGAAAGATGGTTGTGATTGCAAATTCTATATGTGCGACAAGAAACTGTACAGTATGAATATTTTAGATGGATTTGATCCTAAATAGGGAGAAGTGATTGCAATCAGTGAATTAAGCATCTGGGAGAGTACTGTCACTGACAAAGGAAGTGCAGAATGAAAGTAAGTTGTATCAGTTAAGGTATAGCAGGAAAAATGTGTAAAGAATGTAGAAATAATGGCAATTTTATTATTGTTTATTCAGTCTTAAGTCAGCCTTAACTCATCATGGGAGGCCATTTCCACAGAAATGTATTTAATTGCATGTGTTCTTTGGTTATTTGCTTCACTGCTACTTTCAAATCAGATCAACTTGTCTTTAGCTGAAAAATATTTCTGAACAAAAATGTCTCAGTCATATGTGGGAACCTCCTTTTGACTACTCATCTTTAGTGTCCTTGGGTGACAATGGTCCTAATTGGAATACATTTGCATTTTCTTCTCTTCTTGTTCAATGGTTTGATTGCTGTCTCCACTTGCCTGATCCAAACAGTTGCTCTGTCTGAATAATTAATTAGTTATTCTTGCTGGTATGTGAATGCTTTCATTTCTATTGCCATCCAAAATCCCAGACTACTGTCCAATCACTTATTCTCCAACAAGAGTCCACAGCAGCTATCTAAGAAAAAGTTCGTCTTGTCAGATGTCATCTCCTTCCAGGAGGTTGACTACCATGAGCTTCCACCATGTACGGTTTTGTGCTTCTCTTTTGTATTCTTCATAGGACAAAAGGTCCAGTCTTTAATATTTCTCATCCAATCTGTTCTTTATCTTCCTCTTTTCTTTTTCCTTGGCATCATTCCTTCTAGAAGTGTTTTTTTTTTTTTTTTTCTTTTGTAGGGATTCATGCCTTAGTATGTGACCAAGGTAGGTGGTTTTCCTTTTCTTAATGGTTTCAACAGATGCCTATCTTCTCCAATCATCTCTAATATTTCTAAATTAGTTTTTTTGGCAGTCCATGGGACTCTAAGAATTCTTCTGAGGATCCACATCTCAAAAGCTTTTAGTTTATTTTTGCAATATTTTGATATTGTCTGGGTTTCTGCTCCATATAGCAGTGCTGACCATATGTAGCATTTGGACAGCCTAATTCTTGTTTTTGTGTGAATTTCCCTTGAGGTCAGAATGTTTTTCATGCTAATGAAGATTGATCTAGCAATTTCTATTCTTAATATTTCTTTATCACACTTTCCATTCTCTGTAATTAGTTGACCCAAATATATATAACTCTTTACTTGATCTAAAGTATTTCCTCTGATGTTAATATTTATATTGGGTATTTTCCCCTTTTCTCTTGTTACCAGCATGGTTTTAGTTTTTTTGAAGTTGAAATTAAGTCCATATTTTTCACTTAGCTTCAGCGTCTGTTCTAGTAGGTTTTGAAGATCTTTTTTTATTTTCAGCTAGCAGTACTGTATCATCTGCATATCTTAAGTTGTGTATATTCCTGTCTCCTTTAAATTCTTCTAATTGCTGGAAACTATTTTCAGTATAGAGGTTAAACAATATAGGCGAAAGAACACAGCCTTGTCTGACACCCTTCTTTACTGGGAATTCCTCAGAGATTTCTCCTGATGCAGTTTTCTCTCAATATAGATTTATCAGTAATCTGGTATCTTTACCATCTACTCCTAAATTTCTGATGCATTTGATTAGTTGTTCATGTTGTATATTGTCAAAGGCCTTTTGTGTTGTCAATAAAACATAAGTAGACTTCTTTCTGCTTCTCCAGATATCTTTCTATAAAAGTTCTAATGTTGAGGAGTCCTTCTCTAGTTCCTTTATTTTCCTGAAAACCAGATTGTGTTTCATTAATTTCCATTTTGATTTTATGTTTATTTCTTTCTAGGATGATATATAACATAACTTTTGTTATCAGACTGATTATTCTGTACTCTTCACATTTGATTGTCTTCGATTTTTTAGGTATTGGTAGGAACGTTGAGTGCTTAAAATCTTTTGGCAGGTGTCCAGTTTTGTATATTTTGTTACATATGTCAGTCAGTGATCTTATAACCTTATCATCTAAAGCAGGGGTCACCAAACTGCTTTGACTGTCGACCCCTTCAAGAGTTTCTTGACATTTTATCGATCCCCCTCTATTTTACTATTACATAATTATAATAGGACAAGCAAAAAAGACGCTTATGTGAGTTTTTAGATTGTTTATTTTATAGTTAGTGTTTATTGTATGTATAATATTGTATATATTATTATATTACTATTACTACTACTATTAATATCACTGGTATTACTACCAGTCCTGCTCAACTCTTCAACATAGAGAAGTTTAGTTCGTGAATGAATAACAATTGAATTATAATATGCATGTTGATGAATTTTAGAACATTAACGCTCGCTTGTATGTCGATGCACAAAAAATAAGACTGGGATCGAATATGTGCAAGTATAAGTAAATAAGAACCGCGCACGTGTTGCAATCTCACGTTGGCTGGGCGGGAACCACAACATCCGTTTATTGGTAAATACATCATTTTGGCCACCGTAACTATTTTCATGACTTTGCTCCATCTTACAGGTCCTATTTATGTCACTGTTCCCATGATTCACTCTTAATTGCGTCATTGTCATTCAGGATGGAGGTAATCCAAGTTAACCGAATTAAATATTACCCGTACAATGATGTCTTATATTTTTCTATCGACCCCTGGGAGTCGATATCGACCACTGATCTAAAGCCTTTAGATGTTCTGCCATAATACCATCCACTCCTGGTGCTCTTCCTAGTCTGTTTCCAAATGGCATTTTTTACTTCCCAGGTAAAAATAGTAGGTGCCTCCAACTTCTTGCATTGGCGTATCTATTTTATCATGATTTTAGAGTTCCTTTGAATGCTCTACCTATCTATCCTTTATTTTGTCTTTTTCCATTAAGATGTTTCCACTGGTATCTTCAATGCAATGAGAGCCTACCTTTTTTGCAAGATTTGCTAGTTAGCTCCCTAACGTTTTCATGAAGTTCTCTGATTTTGTGCTTTTTGTCCAGAAGTTCAATTTCCTTCATTTGTTGTTGAGCCATAGTTTTACAATCCTACATTCTCTTTCCTTATCTCCTTGTTTAAGTTTTTGTATTCGGGACGATTTTTTGTGTTTCTTTCCTCCATCATTTTCAGTATCTTGTCATTCATCCAGAGTTTATTCATCTTCTTCTCAAATTTGGGAATTGTTTTACTGTTTTTTTATGCCCTCTTGAAATTTCTGCCATTTATCCCTAATCTTATCTTTAGGGTAAGGATACTTGGTGGAATCAGGAACATTAACAGCAGTGGATTGTGCCAGTTCCTTTAAAAATTTATCTTGTATTTCTTGATTTTTAAGGGAGCAAAGATCATATTTTTCTATGTTTATAGGTTTCATTGTTTTCTTTAATTTTATTGTGCTTTAATGACCACAGGGTCATGGTCTGATCCAATATCAGCCACTGGATATGTTTTGGCTTGTAAGATGTTATTCCAGAATCTTTTTTTAATCATTAGTCAATCTGGTTCCTACAGCTGTCTCTGGGACTTTTCCATGTGTAAAGTCTTCTAGGAGGGTGACTAAATAAAGTATTTGCTATTACCAGATTGTTTTCTTCACAGAACTGTATTAATCTTTCTTCTCTTGTATTTCTACATCTCAGGCCCTGGTTTCCCATGCAGGAAGAGATCATTTCTGAGCCTACTTCAGCATTTAGATCTCCCATAATGATAGTTATGTCATCTGATTTAGTGCTGTTAAGTGTATTTTGAATGCCTTCATAGAAACATTCTTCATCTGGGTAATCAGAAGTAAGTGCATTTATTTGGACAATAAAAATATTAGTTACGTTGGTCAGACCTCTAGAAGCTTCGAAACGAGACAGAAGGAGTACATTGTCTATGTTAGAAACAACAGACAAGATGTTTCGGGCCTTTCTTTCCACTTCGCCACTACCAACCATCTTATTGAGTGGGATAAGAGTCATATGCCCTATATAGAAGAGAACTACCATTCCAGAACCTTCAAGGAAGCTGCTATAGTCGCCCGTTCAACAGGAAACCTAAATAAGAATCGAGGTCTAATCCTACCGGAGATTTGGAAAACTTTAATTAGATCACTAAACACCAAAGAAATGAACTTTCACACCAATTACTTTGTCTCTCAACAAATTAATCATGTACCCGCGACACGCGTGTTGTCTCGCGTACAGTACTAATTTTGTATGAATTAGAACTGTCAGTTAAAACCTAGTCTGTTATCTGTTATGACTGTCTCCACCAAGTATATAATTCAATGGCTCTTTCTGGTTATTTATTCTGTTTATTAAGAAAAAGTTCAGCACACCTTCATATCGCTTGCCAATTGTATCCCTGAAGATGCCGATAGCAAAAATCGGTGAAACTAGTTGGATAATAAATATTACTCGCTTGACTAACATTTCTAAAATATGTTATAGTTTCTAATACAAGTAGTCAAGGAAAAAAGTCACACCAAAAATATTAAAAGTTGAGCTGGAATTTTTAATGCAATTATCCTGTCACTTATGAGCCAAAATCCAAGTAAGGATTGTGCAATCTTATTTTTTAGTACAAATGCTACTCCATTCCTATGACTGTCTCCACCAAGTATATAATTCAATGGCTCTTTCTGGTTATTTATTCTGTTTATTAAGAAAAAGTTCAGCACACTAAAATATTAATTTGTAGTTTGTTTTCGAGCTATTTTAATTGTAGCATACTAAAACAGCATGAATTTTGTTCTTGGTTCAAGAGAAATTCCAGCTTTACACTCTGCCTACATTGCTATCATTATATTAGCTAAAAAAAAAAAAAAAAAAAAAACGCACCCTAAATGAAAAAAACTTCTTTTACTTTTCAAATGCAAGTTGTGCCTTCTGGTGCTTTGTCAAGGATATTTTACACATAACTTCTGCATTTGGTGTTAACATTGTAATATCACTCAAAGCGGATTTCCTGGCAATTCTCTTGTATAGATGACCAGGATATATAATCTTCCACACTAAGAGCAGCCCACTTTTTTTCCAATCCTTGATACTTTGAGTACTCATCATATGTAAATTAAAGATGCCAATAATAAATTTAGTTCAATCCTTTATCCAGGTGTAAGCAAACAAAGTTTGCGCCTGAAGTATCTTCAGGACTGAGGCAACTTGTGGTAAAGGTGGACCAAGCTCTCATCACTCCTTGTCTTAGTATCTCCCATAAAGCAAAGCACATCTCCTTGAGACATGTATAATGCTATTCATTAAGCGAAGGGAAGGGCCACTACCCAGACCGGTTTCGACCTTTATTGAATGTTCAAGTACAGGTCAAACTCCAAAAACTCAGTGTTGTTCCCCTCAGTAACAGGCTCACCCTGCCACTGAGAACTCTCAGCATTGGCTCTACCCTGTGGCAGGCTCACCCCACCACCAGGCAGAGGTGCTCATATGTCATCTGAGGAGTAACAGCTGTGCCCCAGTTAACTTTATACCCCCCCCCTCTCCACCACCCAGGACCTGGGTGATAGCAACAGCCAAGCCTCAGTTAAAACTTCATGGGCTACAGCAATGCCATTCATCACCCAAGCTTCCAACCGGTTTCGACCTTTATTGAGGTCTCATCAGTGGGAGCCAAACCCAGAGGTGGTGATACCAAGGTGGAGGCAATGGAGAAGTAATCTTTACCTATACGAGTTGCCAAAAGGTGTCTCACCTTATTATTAAATTTCTCTGGATTTAGAAAAAGATGTTGGAAGTTTTTTCCACTTGGCTAGACTATAATAAATTTAATTTAATCCTTTTTCCAAGTGTAAGCAAACAAAGTTTGTGCCTGAAATATCTTCAGGACTGAGGTAACTCGTGGTAAAGGTGGATCAAGATCTCATCACTCCTTATCTTAGTATCTCCCATAATGCAAAGCACATCTCCTTGCAAACATGTATAATGCTATCCATTAAGGGAAGGGCCACTATCCAGACTGGTTTAGACCTTTGAGGTCTCGTCAGTGAGCGCCAGACCCAGAGGTGGTGATACCAAGGTGGAAGCAATAGAGAAGTCATCTTTACTATATGATTTGCCAAAAGGTATCTCACCTTATTATTAAATTATTTTAGATTTAGAGAAAGATGTTGGAAATTTTTTTCCTGGGTCTGGCTCCTGCCGACAAGACCTCAGTAAAGATCGAAAAAGGTCTGGGTAGTGACCCTTCCCTTAATGCATAGCATTATACATGTCCACAAGGAGATGTGCTTTGCATTATGGGAGATACTAAGACAAGTAGTGTTGAGAGCTTGGTCCACCTTTACCATGAGTTGCCTCAGTCCTGAATATACTTCAGGCACAAACTTTGTTTGCTTACATTTTGATAAAGGATTAAACTAAATTTATTAAAGATGCCAAGAAATTATATTCTTGGTTTAATCCTTCATCCAAGTGTAAGCAAACAAAGTTTGTGCCTGAACTATTTTCAGGACTGGGCAACTCGTATAAAAAAGCTAATGACTTCATATCACTTGCCTTTTAGTATCCGATAATGCAAAGCACATAAAGTGTGCTTTGCATTATCGGATCTTTGCATTAACCTCAAAGGTTGAAACCCAGACTGGTTTCAGCCTTTATTGAGGTCTCATCAGTGGGAGCCAGACCCAGAGGGTGATAAGAGTTGCCGTACTGAAAATAGTTCAGGCACAAACTTTGTTTGCTTACGCTTGGATGAAGGATTAAACTGAGAATATAATTTCTTGGCATCTTTAATTTATAGTATAACAAGTGGAAACACTTCCAACAACCCATCATATGTCTTTTTGTAATCTTTCATACCCATTCATCATTACCTTCACACAAATGGAACAAGATGTCAGTTTCAAAAAGAAAAAAAAAAGTGGGTGGGGGAAGGAGGAAATAAGTTATTTGTCTTTGCATTGTTCTTGCCTCATTTCCTTCAAAAAATAATGAGCCATCAGCAGTCAACTCCACCTAAAAAAAAAATCTTTGTCATACCACCATGCAGACTTTGCCACATAAAATTCATAACATATCATAACTATTATGCCCCCTTTTGGATGCAAACCATGGAAAGATTAGAAACTTGTGTTGCTCTTGACATTTCTAGGCATCTGGCATGTATCATGGTGGATGACTGTCATATTTTATGCTTTTCCTTCTATATGTAAACAATCTTCTCATGCTTTATCTGAAATCCTATCCATATTTTACTGATGACAGTACTCATTCTTTCTCATAAGGGTATTATTTGTGAAGGCAATCTTTCCTTTACTTATGGCAATACCTGGATATCTTTCACTATCTGATCAAAAATATTTAGATGCTTGCTCATTCCAAATTGTTCTGATATAAAAGGAATTAATAAGGAGTTGGTCCATTCTTTCCTCCTAGATTGGAAGAGCATTACCACACCAATAACACCACAATCTTCCAGAAAAACATCAGTGAGGTCAGTCACTGTCAGATGATTTGGCTCTGGCTTGCAGTCACCTTTACAGTTCATCCCACAGGTGCTTGATTGGGTTGAAATCAGGACTCTGTTCACACTAGTCAGTTTCTTCAACACCTATCTCATCAAACCATTCCTGCAGAGCCCTCACTTTGTGGATGGGCCATTTTTGTGTCGATACAGGAAATGGCCCTCACTGAGCTTGCCATAAAGTCAGAGGCACAGAATTGTCTAGAATGTCATTATAGGCTGCAGTGTTAAGATTTGCCATCACCAGAACTTGGGGGGGGGGGGGCAGGCCAAATAAAACAGCCCCAGACTATGTTTCCACCAAACTTAACATTTGGATTTGGCACAATACATTTGGGCAGGTAGTATTATCTTGGCATCTACCAAACCCACACTCATCCATCCGACTGTCAGATGGCAAAGTGTGATTCATCACTCCAGAGAAATTCAGAGTCACCATGTCGTGTGAATGCCATGGATGTGGTGGGTGCATTGCCCTTTAAATCCAATCTTGATAAGTTGAACTGTTTCTTTTTATTTGAGCACACCAGTTAGGATTGAGTAATAATCCTTTATTTTTATTATTAACATTAGATGCCCATAGAGTCATTTCATTGCAGAAGCTCTGCACACTCATACAGAAAGGTCATTGAACTATTTCTTAAATCCATTTGCTTTCTCTGCTCACCACACACTTTCAAAACTGCATTGCACTTGCCAATTCTTCTCCATGAAGAATCTTCTCCTCATTCCTTTGCTCACACTCTCCATATATAGTTTTTGGGAATTGTATTCTACTCCTCTATACTCTACACAAAAAAAAAAACATTAATCTGGTAACACTTCGCCAACCAATTTGTCTCAATTATATCCCCTTTCCTTCTGTTTACAAGGCTCTGCCATTTACATTCCTTCAGTTTATCTTCATGTCCTACATTTCAGAGACCTCAATTTGCCTTAATGAACTTTTCTGGACTGTTAAGACATTTTCTTTCCCTTGAAAACCAGGTGACCGGATCTAGGCACACTAGTTCATATGTAGCCTAATCAAGGCCTAATGCAAGAGAGTCATAAACGTCTTTACTTCTATGTGTTAAGGTCGTCATCATTGCCATAATCTGATGTCTTTGCACTTTAGAAGTGTGACCCCTAAAACTTTGTCTTTATCCATCACTACTCCTATATCTTTCATCTGCTATATTTATTGCACTGAGTGGGTGAACAAATAATTTGATGCTGCTTTAAACTTCTAGATGGAGCTATTATGAGATGTAAGGCATTTTGGTTTGCCGACAGATATTTTCTCCACTGTTCTGTGCAAGGCTAAAGCTGATTTGAGCTTTTTCAACATGTTTATTCATTTAAATTTCTCTCGAGCATTTCTGACTACATAATTTCTGTAACCACACCTTGTGAACTGTTGGCTTCTCTAATAGTGACTGAAGTAGATTCGGCAAGTGTAGTATAGTGGCAAATGCAGGAGTGATAACTTATGTTTTATGATTTACACCATTCAGTTAGTCATGAATTTTTATGTGCTTGATTTTAATTTGTCTCTTTATGACACATGCTCGATCTCTCAGAGTATTGGACACCCCGGAGTTTGATGGGGTAGGATATTGTGCAACTCAATTTTCATTATGTTCATTACTGTGAGTAATTATTTCAGAAATTATTCTGAATTTCAAAAGTTGGATATAGGGTTCAAAAAACCACTTCTGTGAATTTAGCAAGGAAAAATAAAGTGGTTGTTTATACAGCATAACCATGTCATCATTTTAAATGGGATGTTTTTAATAACTTCCCAGTCATCTGTGATAGAAGTAAAAAAAATTATAATTTTTAGTGTAATTACCAACTGATAATCTACACCAAAGATTATTATCCCCTAACCTCCATGGAGTCATAATTCATTGTGGGCACACTTTAGACAGTGAAAGAAGGTGCTGAAAGTGCAAACAATAGATGAGTTTTAAGGAGTGGTATAACAGACTGCATAAAACTCATTTATTGTTTGCACTTTCACCACCTTCCCACACAGTGCATTCTATGCTTCTATTCTACATGCAAAAAGTTACTTCTTTCTCTTTCACTAGTCTATCTTTTGCAACTTTCAGGGATGGTCCTCATGCTTATTCCCCCCCCCCCCCCCCCCACACACCCATTCTACTATATAGAAAATATGTTTCTACCAATCCGTACCCATTTTTTCAAAATCTTAACAATAGAAGAAATGCATATTGTTCTGTAGTTCCGTACTCCATTCTATCACCATCTTTATGCAATGGCAATATCTTATCTTTTTTCCATTCCTCAGGAACTTTCCCCATTGCAAGACTCATTAAACAACCAGGTTAATGTCATAGTTAGTTCCACAGTAAACACAGTTCTATCCAGCAAGGTAATCTGTCCACAATCATTTTTCCTTCTACTTGCCATGCAGGAAAAACACTTGCTGTGATTCTCCTTGGATTGCAGTGCTAGTCACCTCTCTCTCTTTTTTTATGCTAGTCACCTACCTAGGCTGAGCCTCATTATTCATGTAACTGTTCTCCATCTCTTTGTCTTCTATATCTTTTTCATTTGTAACTCCTGTTTAATTTCTCTAGCCAGGAATTTGACTACATATGTTTTATCTTCTTCATTTGAGAGATACAATCTGCCATTGCTGTTAGTAAGTTGACTTAGCTATCTGTCATGCACTATTGACTGCCTCTTCATTCAATTTTTTTTTTTTTTTCACCCATTGCTCTAAGCTGGTTTCTAAATCTATTATATCTTGTCTGCCTTGTCTTCCATAAATTCCTTCTGCTTTGACTTTTGCATGCCTATTAATCTTCAAAGTCAATATCACATGGTCAATTGTGGGATGTATGATATCTCAGTCATCAGATCCTCTGATGCTATGACCAAGTCCAAACTCATGTTTCTATCACAACATGCTAAGATTTTCCTGATTCTCTAACCTGTGAGGGTAGAGAATTAGGGAAAAATGCTAGGAATAGAAACATTTATGGAATAAATTTTATTTAAAAAAACAACTAGTCTCTGTACTAGACCAGACAGTGGAATCTTGTAGTCAAAAAACATCTTTTAAGTTCTTATTCACAGAGTACCGAATTGCCTATATTGCTCTAACTTGAACTAGAATGATTGCCTTTTAATCAAAATTTTGAGAGTCTAATCCTAATTAATTTAGTAAATAGTTTTTATCACACACATATATATATATATATATATATATATATATATATATATATATATATATATCAACCTTATATACTGTACTAATCTAGCACTTGGCTCATGTCTCTTTTGCCATAGTGGTATTCTGCCTTTTTTAAATTTTCATTTCACAGAATGATTGATTGCAAATTTCATATCAAAGTATTTTATTATACACTCTATTTAATAATCTTTCTTGTCTAAGTTGCTGAGGTCTTAAAATTCTAAATTGTCACATAGGGGGCTTGATTGGGAACTCAGCTTGTTTGAAATGGAGTTGAATGTTTCCCAGATGTGCAACAGTTTTATGCATCCAAATTTGATATTAGGATAGCCTTTTCAAGGGAAAAGCATGGTTCATGGAATAAGTTTATATTTGTATTTACTTCTGGAAAGCAAGCTGGCCCTTACCCTCAGATTTTGTAGGGGTATCCAAGACATTGTCTTCACATTCTGAGTGGTCATAGTGGGTACTGGATGTAGTCAGTGACCATAATAAAACACTTACAACTTTTCTATATAGGATAGAACGGATAAAGGATATCCATTATTTTTTGTGGTCCAAAAGTGATCATCAATTGTATTTTTCCAGGATTTTTGCCTATAGTTTGGAAGCACCATGGATATATGGAATGGTAATGGATTTTGGAGAGGGAAATTAAGATGGATTTTTTTTTTTTTCAGTGGCTTTTGTAACCATTAGTAAAGAAAGTATTGCATATTTGGTTTAAGTTCAGTGGTGAGGCAATTATCATCAAAACAAATGATTCCCCTGTTAACCAAATTTTTCTTTTCTGATAATTCACCCACATATAGATGAGCTTAACATTACCAAAATACTGGCATACCTCCTTACACAAAAGAACTCTGCCCTCTTTTAAGTTAATTAGAGAACTTCACCATCCTTGGTAATGACATTGGTCAGTTTCTCTCGAGTTTTATGCATCATGTTACTAATATTTTAATAGGTGTCAGTGGTTAATATTTTAACCACTTTTAACACCTTTTTGATTTAATCTGAACTCTTTCCTCTTAATATCACAGCCTTGTTTTAGTTTAGCATGAACTCATGCTGTTCAGCGAGAAAAATTCTACATTTGAAGAGGAAGCTTTTGGGCCTCCCACAATGAATCTTTTGATTCCATGGAAGCCTGAATCATAATAATTAAATCCATCACTTACCTACACACACAGGTACATCCACCAACAGTCATAACCACCACTCTGAGCAGTATAGCATTATAAAAACTTTAGTTTGCTGTGTCCTCAATACTAAACCATGTGCATAGTACCTTCTTACCCAATGACTACAATGGGGGGAGGAACCTGACAAAGTAGTGATCACCATTTCATATATCTATAGCATTTGTCATATATTGGCAAAAATCCTGAAAAATAAATACAACTGGTTGACCACCTTCAGACCATATGAAAAACTGGGATTCTTTATCTGCTTTCTTAAAGACTAGCTACAATCCCTTAGTTTTGCCTGTTGTCTACCCAGTGCTATGCAACTGGGTAGACAACATGGCCAAAAAAAAAGGCAGGAAAGCCAACATCAAAATCTCTAAACACAGACTACATCCAGTATCACCATTATGGCAGGTCAGAATTTGCAGACTCTTTGGATACCTGCCACAGAATCTTCTGGAGAAACGCTATCTTATTTCAGAAGCAAATAAAAGTATGGAATACTTCCTTGGATCTACTTTTTCCTTGAAAAAGTAACCCTCACTAAATTTGACTATTGAAATGAGGATGAGTGATTATCAGATAATCAGCCTAAATAGACAAGAAAGCACTTAATCAAGCCCAGATGCAGTTTATTTAGGGCACGTTTTATTTGTTTGTTTAGATACAGTTAATTTATCTTATTTTGTTTCATCTCTTTAAGTTTCATTTGTTGATATAGTGTTTTTGTGCACATATCTTTACCTGTGTATCTTTCACTAGTGATATCAATTCAAATTTGAAGTATAGGAAATAGTAGTTAAATTTAGTTATTGTCATTCATCTCCTTCCTAATATACCAGTATAAATACTACTCATTTGAGTTTAAAAACCAGAGAGGGGCTGTTTATTAGCATCACTTGTTATGCTTATTATTAAACAAGACCTCTAGGGAGTCAGGGACTCATTGAGGGAGGCCATATACAAGTATAATACTACATCATTGGATATCTAATTATGCCGAAGTGCATGACTTCACATTTTCTGACATTGACCTGATATCCATTTTCACATACCCACAATTCCAGCCTATTCAAATCATTCTCTAAGTACTGCATATCAGCCATATTCCTGATTATCCTATTTATCTATTTTTACATACAACTATTTGCTGATGCAAATCCTTCTCAATGTCATTAATATACAGATTGAATAACATTGGACCAAGGACTGATCCTTCTGGTACATCACTGGTTACCTTAAATTTTGCAGACTCACATCGCCTGTATACCAAGTTTTGATATCTGTCAGTTAGACAGATATCAAAACTTGTCCATGCTAATATTTTATGATCCAAACCCATTTTTTCCAATTTATTCGACAGTCTTCCATGGTGTATTCTATCAAAAACCTAAGCAAAATCCAAAAGTATCATGGTGTATCCATTCCAGTTATCTGGCTCAATGGTAACTTTATTATAGAATTTGACCAAGTTGCTAATACATGGCTTTCCCTTAACAAACGCATGTTGATCATTGCAAAGTAGAGATTCTCTGTCAATCCATTTCTGAATGTGAGCCCTGACCAATTTTTCCGAAATCTTCACCACCTCTCCTGAGATACTGATTGATCAATAGCTGAATACATTGGTCTTTGCACCATCCTTGTGCAATAGGATTACTACTATCTTTCCACACTCCTGTGGAATCTTCTGTGTTCTGAGACTAAAATTATATAGCCTCGTTAAAGGATTAGCCAGTTCAGCTGAATACTGCTGAATTAGTACCTGTGCTGATATCCCATTAGTCCCTATTGCCAAATTCTTATTCAGTTTGTGCAACAGCTCTATACTTCCTCATACACAGTTTCTTCATCTAGTTAAGAGATAGTGGTGAGCTCAATATTGCATGCACCAGGTTGAAAGCTTTTAGCAAAGTGGTGGCTCATTAGTTGAACGACCCCTTCATCTGTCACCCTCACATCATCTTCATTCAGAGTTATTCTTTCATATTCTTTCTTTGTTTTACTTGCAGCATATAGATAGAATTCTTTGGGGTTATCTTTAGCTAGCAGAGCCAATTTCTTTTCATGCTCAGACTTAACTTTCCATACAACCGTTGACTCTTCTGGCTTGCTGCTTATAATTTTCATAACAGACATCATCCTTATGCACATGTTATTACTTCTACAATAATCTTTTCTTATGAATCTGTTACTTGATAAGATTAGACATCTATTTGACTCCTGCCCTATTTATTCTTTGAACTCTCAGGACACATTCTGATATTGCATCATTTAAGTATTTTTAAATGCTTTCCATGCACTGTTGATATTCATCCCATTCAGCAACTGATACCATTGCGTGAAACTCTGTATACTCGTCAGTTGGTCATAATTTGGTGCTTTGTAAGTCAGCACGTAACCCTTCTTGAATGGAATATTCATAAACTTACTCACCTCGCAAGTGAGTACTGCATGATCACTGTCTCCAACTGGAGGAAGAATAGTCAAGTTTTTAACCAAAACACCCTTTGACACTATGATCAAATCTAACACTGTTTGACATCAGGTACCTTCTGTGACACATGCTGCTTGAAAGTTGTCCTGCAACCAGGGCTGCCACTCACATTTTTCGAAATTCCCCAGATTAGGGAAAAATTCTCCAGGTAGTAATTACTAGGGCTCGGATTTTTAGGTTGTAAAAAAAGTGCAAAATATGCGTCCAAGCATACACTAAAAACATATTTAAAACATCCGAAATATGCTCTTAAATATGCAAAAAACTCAAACTATGCACTTAAATGCCTTCATTAATTTATAATTCTGCATGGTTTAATTTAAACATTACACATAAATTAAAAACATAATATGAAATACAAAAAGACATTTAAATAGGTTACCTACTAACTGATCAGAAAAATGACTTAAACATTTGCTCATTTTTTGATATTAATTCCCTCTTTCTGTTTTCCTGTAACAAAGTATACTTTCATTTAAAAAAAATAAGTTTATATTATACGAAGAATACATGCTTAACTTACTTTAAATGACATTTCCTCCCTCTTCTTCTTCGCCAATATCTTCTGGTAATTGATCACATTTGCTTTGCGGTAAGTCTTATATCTATTATGAACTGTGTGACTTTCCAACTTCTTGATTAATGTTTTCGGTAGCTCCCAAGAAGTACACGTTG
This sequence comes from Typopeltis vanoorti, assembly GCF_054136105.1. Taxonomy (NCBI): domain Eukaryota; kingdom Metazoa; phylum Arthropoda; class Arachnida; order Uropygi; family Thelyphonidae; genus Typopeltis; species Typopeltis vanoorti. Next base: position 162,498,359 of record NC_143550.1, read on the forward strand.
CATTTTGTCTCGCTAAGCACTGCTTTGCTAGGATTCTGTCTCTCACAGTTTCTGTTTTTAATGAATTAGCTAATTTTGTTTTTATACAATTCACTTGCGAGAAAATTCGCTCCACGCATGCAGATGAATGCGGCAGAATATTAAGATTTGTCATAAAATATGACACTAAACCATATTTATTAATATTCATGCCATCTTTTATGTCAGTCAACGAATGCCAATATCTTTAGGAATTGGTAGATCTGATGCTACGAGACGATAACTTCTCCACTCTTCATCTATTTGATTTAACCTAATATCATCAACAAGTGAGGGGAATTGAGCAACAAGAGGAACAATGGTAGACGGTGACTGGCTAGGGTCACTAGCAACTTTTGGGTCCAAGATTCATAATTTTGCAACAATGTTGTCTTCTTCGAAGACAAATCTTTTCTTTATTTGCGAACTAAGTTCCACAAGAACCTTGAAACAATCATTTTGAAATGTCAACAAAATAGAGTTATCTTCGATAGGGTTTCTAATTAAGTGCGCCATTGCTCTACCACCGAAGTAAATATCATTGACATTTTTATAGTTGTTTTGGTTTCTTGGATCAATTTCTGATAATTTAGCTGTTCTCAAAATCTCATCTTTAATGAAGCAACTAAGTAAATTGAAATATTCTGTTGATACATTTAGGAATAGTTGGTGTAACCTGAAATGCTCTGATTGAAAATCTATATTAAGTGTATTTACTTTTTCAACAATATACTGATGGGAAAACAACATTGGTCTGGTTCCAAGGTCAGTAAGTGTATCGTAAAATTTTTTGGTATTGTCAATTTTCTCTGTCCTTGATTCATTTTGAAAGTATCTAATGCATCTTACTGTTCTAAAATAGTTGATACCACTTTTTCCCTCGACAACCACCTGGTTTGAGCAAGTTTGGGAATTTTATGTTATATCAGCAGCTTCTTGAATGAGTACAAAATCTCTTTGCCGCTTAGCACTGCGGGAGAAGTAGGAGGTTAAATGCTTTAGAAAAGCTTCTAAGTATGAGGGTAAAACACTGACTGCATCACTAGCGCATAGAGCAAATGAATGACAAACGCAACCCATCACAAAAACAGATGGGACGTCATCTTTCAACAGTTTCTGAAATCCACTGTTAACGCCCATCATGGAGGAACAGTTATCACTACCGAACCCAATGATGCTAAGGGGAATGCCGTGATCCAGCAGAAGAGTTTTGACAGCACTGTAAAGACTTTTAGCACTTCCGTTCTTTACACATACTATGTCTAGTAATGCATCAGCTACATCTTTTTATCTGTATCAAAATACCGTACAATAACAGCCAAGATTTGAATGACGGAGATATCTGCGCACTCATCTATTATAATTGAAAATTTTGATTCTTGCATATTTCGGTAAGTTGAGACTTTTCATGGAATGATATTCCATCCTGAATAACATAAAGTTTATTCATTGCCAACTTTCCAGCAATTTGGCTATCCGGAAATGCGCGTTTACACATCGTTACAAAATGATCAACATGAGAAAATGGGACGTGATGCTCAGAAAAGAACGTAGCAATTATTAACTCACTCCTAGCTAATTGTTTATCCTCTGACGCTTTCTTATTAAGAAATTGAGTAATAACAGCTGTCGACTTAGCAGGCGGATAATTACTTTTATGTTTGGGTGAATCTTTATGCTTTATTAGCGCACATTTGTTTGCGTTTTTAAATGTAATATTACAACACTTACAGTAACTGGTATCTTTGCTATTCACGTCTTGCTGCAGCCAATCTTTTAATTCAGGATATTTTAACTAATCTTCTTGAAATGCTTGAGAATACCACTTCTGTTTTTTCTTTGATGGCTCCATATGGTTGGATTGGAAGTGCCATAAATATGAAAATAAGTAAAAATATTGATAATTTAAACAATTTGTCAAACACTGTACAAGCACAAGAATCTCTACGATAACACTGCAAGAGGTTGCGCTATATGTATGTAATGACGATGTAAAACCTGTGTGATAAGAAAGGGAAAACGAAACCAGAACAGAGCAAAAACGGTTTATTTATCAAAAAAAAAAAAAAAAATCGTGAATATAATAGTAAAATATGACAAAAATATTACAATTCAAACTTTTGTTCAAATTTCCCAGATTTTGGGAGTTTTTTTATTAAAAATCCCTAGGTAGCGGCTAAATTCCCTAGATCTTGGGAAAAATCCCAAGGAGTGACTGCTCTGCTTGCAGCAGCTCAGTAAATTCAATTTCATTCTTCTCATGAGATTCTAGTGCTACCCAATCAATGTTTAGATAATTATGATTCTCTTTTGTCTTTATTATGATTATATTATGTTAATATAATATTGTATAATATATTATGATTACCTCATTGTCTTTATTTGGTGATGCATTTCTTCATCACTACTGATCCACCAGGTCTCTAACAACATCCCACTATGTATTTGATCTTGTTGGATTCCACCTCATACCAGATGGCTCCAAACTCACTGCCATGTGAAAAACTGTTACTAGTAATACAATCAAAAGTCTCAACTCTAAATGGATTCAAGTTATCTGATATCATTAACAGATACACTTCCTCCTCTCCTATTCTATCTATCCTTCTTAAAAATGCTGCTATGCTTTACACTAGATACCACTTAGTATGTCTGATTCTGATAGCTGGTCTTGCTAATGCCTATAATCGGAGGTCCCAACATATTGACCAAGGCAACAAACTCTATCCCCTTTGTTTCTGATACTGGTATCATTCGTGTACAGACATTAGCTACCTGCATGTTCTTTTGTATAATCTTATCTGTAGTCTGTGTGACAACACAGTTGAACAATTTGCAGATCTGTTCTTCTCTAGTGCCTTATATATGCAGACATCTTTGCGCATGCTTGATGAGTCTGAAACAGACTAATTGAAAGTAGAAATCATTTTCTCCTCGTAATCATTTCCATGATAATGCCCATTCCTGTCATTAACACAGTTACATAACATTGTTGCTCTTATATATGTATTCTCACAATTTTTCCCATTATAATTTAGTTTCTCTGACTCTGTTAGATCTCTGGAGTTAGTGAGCAAGAGTTGGTAGTGGTAATAGGGACAAATGACTTGACTGGGAACAAGGAACACTTAAGATTAGATATCTGGAGGTTATCGAGAAGGATAAAAGATAATAGTGTGATAGGAAAGGTGGTCAGTGTATTGCCCAGGTATGACAATGATGAAATGAGGAGAAAGCAAAGATTGCGAATGATATGTTAGTGGAAATGCATGAGGAGAAAGGAGTACAGTTTGTTAATGTGTGAATGAGGTTGAAGGACAAATTGAACTGTATAAAAATGGACTACATTTGAGTGATTTTGGTGCTAGTCATTTGGAAAGGTAGAGAAATGAGTGCAGAAAATGAATCTGATCAAGTAAAAAGCGATGTGAAAGAGTAGGAGAGTAAGGAGGGAGAGATTGAAGCGGTGGTTATGAATGAAGAAGCAAGTAGCATGACTATAAAGAATGAGAGAACAAGTGTGCAAGAAAAAATGGAAATAGAGGCGCTCAGGGTGGACAGGGGAACACAGCGTGAGAAAGGCTGATGCTCCAAGTGGATGTGAATGCATGTGTAGACAAAAAGGGATGGGGTGACCTGGGATCAAAGGAAAACAATTGGATTTGAAGAAGGTTCTAAGATGGATAAGGAGAAAAAGAAATGGCTCAAATGAAGTGTAGAGAAGTCGCATCTAATAAGAGGTATCAATGAAACTTGCTATAGATCCAGGAATGAGCTGTTATGCTTCTATATAAATGCTAGAAGTGTGTGAGAAACACGGAAAATTTTTCTATCTAAAGGATAGGGTAACCTAATAACTCTGTTTTCATCAAAATACAAGGGATCATCTATTCATTAAATTATCCAGGAGAAAGGATTTATTATCTTCCATAGCTCATTTGAAAGAATGACGAACATTGCATCCTTTGATTGGAAAAACCAATCAAAGCATTCGATTCTCATCATGATGAGAGGAATCTTTTTTTTTTTTTATATGGGCTTTATCAGTTGGAGGTGAGTTAGTCAATCTCATATGGAGGTAGCAGGGTTTTTTCTTCCAGAAACTCAGGGTTTTGATATCACAACAGGCAAATTGACAATAAAAATGTGCAATAAATGGCATGTTCTCAGACAAAAATACTGTCTATTTCATGTAGGGATAGCAGATTTTTGTTTTTCTCCCAGATACTTGCATATTTCACCACACATATAGGCAAATCAACCACATACACTAATTTATGGACAAAATACTCTTAGTGAGCAATAGATGGCATTGTGTGTAGATGGAGGTGAGATTTGTAGAGTTAGCAAATGAAATGTATCTGTGAGAATAAATTGATTTACTTCCTCACTCACAAGACTTAGTTTCCATACTCATCTACTGCCTTTTGCTTCTTGTCCCCTATATCTTGTAGCCCCCCCCCCCAAGTCTCCAGACACATCAGCACCTATGGATTTTTTCAGTTTCCCCCCACCTCCCAAATAACCACTTGTGTGCAGAGTAATCTAGATGTCGCTTGATTATGCCTTGACCAGAATGCCACGTGGTATCATCTTCTTAACCTTGCTTCTCAGTGTCGTACTCACTCGTTGTGCCATCATTCTTTGCAAAAGTTGTGAACATTGCCTTCCAAGTCCAAGGTACAAAACGTTATTTGGTGGCATTGATGGGATATCCACTTTTCTGTCCACAGTGTCAACCTATCTAAACACTCCTAACATCAGTAATTATACATTTTTCATAACTCTACCCGATTTTGCGTCATTTGCAAACAGCTGAATGTCTCCCTTTAAGCCAGATAATGCTAAGCCTTTTTATGTCACGTCCTTTGAAACTCAGGGGCTACCCTGAATGTCGAGTCATCAGAATTCCAGGAGAAACGGCCTACCATTCCGGAACTCTCGGGGGTTTGGGCGCCAGGGTGGAGGACCCGACCCTTTCGAGTCTTCAAAATTCAAGTGATCAAAATTCAAGGGGAACCGGCCTACCAGTCCGGAACTCGGGGTTTGGGCGCCAGGGGACCGGACCCTCCTAATCATTAGTATCAAAGTTGAATACCAGTATCCCCAGCACGCAAGTCCTATGGCGCTCCACTTTTCACTCTCCCTCTGAGACGCTGTGTCTCCATATGCCACATGTTTATCTATCGTTTAGCCTTCAGTCCGTGTAACTAATCTATTAGCGTACTCATGCTGGCATGAAATACGTTTATATAGTGGTCGTATTATATATTCAGCTTTGTTCACCTTGCTTCTTATCTTCAGCAAATATGGTCATTCTTCGTTAGTCAGCATCGTTACTGGACTTGAGCTTTCAGTCTTCTTTCATATTCTGACCCCCACCCCATCCCCCCATTCTGTATACCATACTTGCCAATTTCCTAGCCGGTGCTAGGAATTAATTATATTCATTCACGCATTGGTTTAGGAAGGAATGAGACAAGAGTTTGAGTTTTGGTTTGCGTTTATTATGTGTCTTGAAGATCTTGTGGAGAGGGTTCAGAGAAGAGTGAATAAGTTGGTGACTGATGTAAGAAAAAAAAAAAAAATGCTCCCTACATTGATAGATTGAGAGCTTATGGATTGCAGTGGTTGGTTGATAAGCGGAGAAGAGGGGATATGATAGAAACATTTAAATTACTGAAAGGTTTTTATAGGATTGATGCAGGGGAAATGTTTCAGCTGTGTGATAGTGATGGAAGAACAAGTGGTCATCCCTGGAAATTAAAGAAGAGTGGGTTAACAAGGGTGTGAGAAAGGTTTTTTGCCTGGAGGGTGGTGAATGCGTGGAATTCATTGCCTGACTTAGTTGTGAGTTCTTCATCTGTAAATAAATTCAAGAAGAGATATGACAGATATTGTTTTGTTAGTTTGGGTCTCCTGCGATGAGTCTACTGACCCTATGGAGATACCCGTAATAATAATAATTTGCTAACAACCTTCGCGTTGATACACTTTTTGCCGAATTTCATTACTCATCTCCGACTCTGTTTATCCTTCGAAGCCTGGGAACGGTTTGACATCCCTACTTTTCAAGTGAACTTAACAATTGTGAACCACTGATCTTCTTTCCAAGTTCATGCTCTCAAATGTTCCTAAGTTGTTGCTTAAGTCTGGTCATGCTCTCCTTGTTGTAGGTACTGCCCATACCTACAATTTAGGAAGGGGATAAAAGATTACATTAGCGCTATTTTTTCTTCTTTTTTTTTTTTTAACAAAAAAAAAAAAGTTAAAAAAAAAAGAAGCTACCGTCTCCTATTCCATCACTAGAAGAAATAGTGTTGGTACTATCCCCCCCCCCCCCAGAACTTTAGTAATATCTCTGGATATTACGGGTTAAACAAAACGGAGTATTTTTACATATAGTATCTTCTAAATGGCACACTTTACATTATGTAAATATAACTGTTTATAATAAACACTAACATGTCGTTAATTTGCAACAAGGAATCTTTTCTCCAGAGAACAGCGCTCCTGAAAAATGCAACACGATTATCCATTAGTGCAGCTCTATGAAAAATAAGCAACATGGCACTTTATATTTACAGGAAGAGTAATTTAAAAATCAAAAAATTACGAAAGGTTAGTAATCTTAAATGAAATTAATTCGTGGCTTAGCTAGAGCTTTTGCCGCCCCTCTCAGCACACACCAAAAATATTACAAAAAAAACAAAGTCGAAACGACGTAGGGAAAAAAATTAAAACACTGTTTATTTTAGTTGTAATTATAGTTGTTGAAAACTAATTATTAAGTAATAAAATTACTAAGTTGACATAAATAGAAGAATCGTCGAAAAATAAAATTTTCTCACGTGAAAAGTGCCCCCCTAGCTACACCACTGCTCACAACCCATAACTAACCACCTTCAAATTTTATTTAACTCGTAAATATTTGTAAATACATCGTCGGTACTATTCATTAGAAATTTTGTCACCGTAGTGACTCTTGACTCAATGCAACGAGTTACAGACTGATCATTAACGAAATTCCGACTTATTAACTCCAGTTCAAGTTGAATATTATCAGATTCGCAACTTTAATTCGACAGAAGTATTCACCAAGATACAACCTGCCAAATCGGAAACTTTCTCAGTCTATCCATTTCAAAGTAGACCACTTTTAAAAACAGCGAAAAACGGCCCAAATCGTTTCTCTCCTCCTCTGCAGATCGCATTGTATATCCGATTTCGATCAAATTTGGAATATAACTACTTAAGGTCACGTGAGAAAAATTTTAATCCATTCGGATTAAAATGAAAGGTGGTACGGATCGCTTCCTCCTCAGACAATTGAACAGATCACATCGTACGATCAACAAAATTTGGAATAATGCACTGTAGTTGTTTTGTGATCGATTTCTGCAAAGTTAGGCCACAATGCAGGACAAGATTGTTGAAAAAGAAATGCTGCAAACACTGCCGTAGATGGCATCGTTTCAGCCAGTATGCCGTTAACAATAACCTTTTTGTGCATCAATAAATAAAACAACCATTCCCAATTTAATTCCCTAATTAGGTACAACCAACGACAAGTAATATCTCGCGTATACTAAATCGGTGTTATAGAGTTATAATTGTTTTAACAAGTGGAATGGGTTGCCAGAGGGAGTTGAACAATGGTTTCTGTAGATATATCTTATGATGAATCCCAGATCTCTGCAGAGATGCCCGAATGGTCAAAGTACCAGTGGTAACGCTTCTGCTTTTCAGTCAGTCTAACCTTGAGCCTAGCCGCGAGGAGTGATATGCTAAATGATAATTTTCTTATCCTTTCTTCACATTTAGCCCCATTTCCCTGTATTGTAATATTTTGCCGATTTCGGTTTCTTAGCTGAACTGGGGAGAAGTAATATCTAGCGATGTAATTGTTACAGCTTTCTTAGTTGGCTAGTTCAAATATTTATACAGTTGCATATTTCAAACTGGTTGTCTGTGATCACAAAACGAACTCCAAAATGCAAATGTTCTGGAATACATTCGTTCCCCCCCCCCCTCCCTCAGGGGCGACTTGTGCATAGGCACTGCGGAACTGCAGCAACCCCAATTTTTCTCGATATACAGTATAAATATATTAATTTATTTTTATTTGTTTGTAATATTTAATTTTATCATCAATAATCCTATACAATTCTCTTATTTTGTATAAAAAATAATAAATCCATCTTGTAGCACTTAGGAGGACGAAGGACGCTTAGCAGAACTGTGTTTACCACAGTGTCATATTGCTACGCGCTAAGCATATTGAGATGCGCGCTATTAGCGTAATGCGGCACTGTCCGTCGCGCAGTTCCACTGTTGTTTATATGCAGTTTGCGCCAGTAGTAGAGTACTTATCGTGTTTACTCAGTCTCTTTAAATATTTGGACATTACAATTAAAGACATATTTGTTATAGTTTTTATTGTAGAACATTATTTCAAAGTAATTTTGAGTTATACCATACTGTATAATTTTATCGATAATAAACAATATTTTTTCATATTTAATTTTTAAAATTTTTTACCATAATTTTGATATTTTATCCAAACACGTATGCACTGTACTCACAGTGTGTATGTATATTTCGAAAGTTGCAGCACCTCACGATTTCAAGCCACGAGCCGCCACTCCCCCCTCTCTCTCTCTCTACCCCCACAAAAATCGGGTATTTTGATTATATTTGATAATCTTACTGACCCTGCTACATGCCAGGTTAGTATAGCACAAAACATTGAAATTTAAAGTTTTGAACTACCCTGTGGAAATGGTTTGCATTTATAGCTCTAGGCCTCCCCCAAAAAAGACCATTTGAGTTCGATTCTAGTCACAGAGTAGAACTTTTTCTGAGTTTTTTTTGACCAGTTCTCCTATTAGTCGATTTCTAGCTGGGAAAGATAGGGTTTTTCCTAGTGGAAACTCGGAGTTTTAATGCCTCAACTGAACCATAAAATCACTATTTCACACAATAATATATATATATACGATTAGGGACCACGAGATGGCGACAGTTGTCTGCCGTGCCCTCCCTTTATACCTATTCAAATCATTAATAGCCTAGAGTCAGCTTAAGATGGGAAGGCTAAGGATGGAAATAGGCTTCAAAAGTTAAAACTAAATGGCCTCTTACTCTCTTTTAAGAATAAAAAGTGTTAGCGAATTTATTTGAATAGTTAAATATTCAATGCTTATTTAAATAATTTTCTAAGATTGCAGTTTCAAAGTAAATGTATTATTTACTTTGAAACTGTACTTCATTTATTTTTATTCTAAGATTAAACTATATTAATAAAATGTCAAATTAAAATACATTTCCAGTTGCCGCTCCTTGCAGATCTCATCCTTGCACTACTAAAGTTTGTTCCTTTAACCCTTGGCTCGAATTCCCTATTGGATGTCAGACACTCAAAGGATTTTTAAATTGAAAGGTGGATTTTTCCGAACGGGAAAGTATATATCCATGAGACTTAATAAACTTACTCATGGCCTTTAGCTGGCTTCTTTTAATTTCATTTCATTCTGTGTGTGTTCTTCGACCAGAAGTACACGCACTCGACGGATATAAAATATCCTCATCCTTGGTTCATAATTTCTTAACTTAATTTTTAAAATAAGGCACTTCTTACAAACACAAGTGAGACGTATTCTGAAAATTATAAACATGATTGTGATACCGAATTTAAAACATGCGATCTTTAATGCCTTTTGTAGTCGGTCCTGAGGGAGTTGATAAACAAGAAACGGAACAAATATCAGATAAGGGTACCCACCTAATATTTTCTCCGGTCATTCAACAGTCTTAAAAAGACAACCACATGACTTGAACTGTAACCACCCATTCAATATGAGTACGTGTATTGGCATCATGAATTTATATCCTTCAGATTATAAATGTCATATCATTCTAGTCAGCGTTCTTCAGATTAATGTCTATAAAAACACCTCTACTAGCACGAATTAGTTAATTATGATAATTATGTTTTATTAACTGCTATTACTTTAATTCATTCATTATTTTGTTTAACTTGAAAGTAACCGACTCGCTAATCTCCGTCACCCTTTGTGTGTATTTTATCTTTTTTTTTCATAATCAGGAAACTGCTCTAGAGAAGACTAAACGTGCAAATTTTTCAACAATTTTTCAAAAAGCCAATTCAGGCCTCCGATAAGCGCAGAGATGGTCTCGCACTGGGCTATGAAGTTCATCTTTTACCTGAACTAATTTCTGTGTGTGTTTCTTCATCCCTGCAGTGATCCTCCGAGATGGTTTATCAGTGTGTGCATCCAAATGGTTCACTTCATTTCCTCTTCGAGACCAAGCTTTTTCGAGATGTGTTAAATCATTTTGAGTTTCATTATCAGGTGTCATGTGGCACATGAGAGGAGCAAGTCAGCCATGTTATATATTGCAAATGTTTGGCGTGAATTTAAACAAGTTAATAAAATCCTTCAGATACTAGTAAAAGATAATTTAGGAGATTACGTCGCGTCTAATCAAATTGTGATGGAGACCGACATAAAAGTATCTCTCTACATTTGAAAGCAATAACTTGAACATTTTTTTAGATCTGACAATTGGAAATTGGTAGACAGCCAGTCTTCACCATGACCATCGATTTCAGAAGCATCGGGAGGAGGGAAAGAGTAAACAGTTTTTAAAATTTATCAATAAATTGGTGTATGTAAAATTTTTCTCTCTTTTCCTAGAAAAACTTTTCTTTGTGTTCATTCATCTTGGCTTGGAATTGCTAAGGGATATAAACAAAGGAATAAGCAATTAGGGACATGGAAAACATTGACGAAAGCGGAAGCAATTGGTTTCCCAGTTAAGAATGGACGATAAGAGCAGGATATTAACAAGATAAGCGTGCTTTTGTGCCTTGAAGTTATGTAACTAGCTTGCACAACTACTTGCTAGAGAAACAAGTGAGGAATAGTAGTCGAGAGAAAAAAATAAATTGATTTCATATTGAAGTTTAAATATTTATTCTCAGTAATATTAGAACGGACATTCTGTTTTACATTTTTTAGGTTAACAGAATGGAATTATTTTCCATAGTTTTCCATTTGTATTTATGGTTATAGAAGCTATCGTATTAATAGTGTAAGTTGGATCTATAATGAGCATTTTTGAAGCAGCTACTGAGGATTAAGCGAGGAGATTAGTTGACTACGTGAGATTTTTTAGAATAACCTCTCATTTCGCAATTGCAGTAGAAATGAAGGAAAGATGAGAAAGCGTGACTTGTGTAAAAAGGGGGGGGGATTACGGACTCCTACAGATTCGTACTATATATTTTCAACCCTCTTAGCTTCAGTGGGATAAACGGAAAGATGTACGCAATGAAGTACATAAGGTAGAACTAATTATCTGTGTGGCTAAACTTAATTTTTGTAAATATTTGTTCCCACATGGAATCCAATCCATAATTCTTGTAATGCGGCGAGTTTGGTGTTCATCTTGGACATTATATACTGAGTTTCATCATCGTTTGGGAATGTTCTCGTACTAATGGTCACACGAATTGGTACCTTTTTTTTTTTTTTCCGCCTCTCACAATAAGAGTCTTGAAACGTCCTATGTTTTGTATTGAAATCGCGCAGAGCACTCATCTCGTGACACTAATTATCTAATAAGCTTTTGGCGCAATATAATCACTACTGCGATTGTGATGCATCACCTAAATCAAAATCCGTCGAATAGTATCATGCACTCCTATCACATACAATGCGATTGTATGATCCCATCCAGGCTGGATAATTAGCGTCTGCGAACATTTAGCAAGTTTTAATTATTTAGGGAGGATTGTATTTTGATCAGGAATTTATTAATTTTTTGCATGTTTCTCTGTGGAAATGGTGTTTACTTCCAAAGTGCTAGGCTATCCGAATCAATTGTCAGCTGGAGTTCTGGAGTATCTTTTTGAGTTGTCTACCGTACTTTCTAAAGAGCCTGTGTAGCTCAGTGGAAGTGACTTGTGCTTCCTCAGCGCTAGACCGCCCGAAGAACATGGCAACTTAAATTCAATTCTAGTCGTCGACTAGAGGACCTTTTCTAAACCTCTTTTTCGACTGGTTCCCGAATTAGTTTATCTCAGCACGGCCAAGCGGGTTTTTTTCCCCCTCTCCCAGAGACGGAATTTTCGTTCCGAAAAAGCAAATTCATCCTAGAACCCACACTATTTCAGACAGCAAATATAGTGATAGGATTAGGGACCACGAGATGGCGGCAATTGTCAGCCGGATGCCGTGTATAATATAGCGGTAGTTTTGGACCAGCTGTCTCCGATTGGCTATCGGTGGAGATTGAACTTCCCTCTCATTCTCTGAAAGTTAGATAGGACTAAAACGGCCTCTTCCACTCCCTATAAGGGTAGTATAAAATTGCCGTACTTTCCCCGGAAAGCTGTGATTCGGTGATAGCTTCAATCTCTATAGTTGCTGAAAGGTGGAGACTAGCTGTTAACACGTCTTTAAAGTCGCCATTAAGATCACCGCGTTTTTCCTCGAGGAATAAAAGGCATTAGAGGATTTATTTCATTTTTAAATCTTTCTCACAAAAGAGAGAATAATACTAATGATTTCTCTCACTACTTACATTGCAAACAATGCTTTTATAGCAGTTGATAAAACTTTATATAGATACCTATTGCTATATTAATTGTGAAATGTCTTTTACCAATTCAAATGTCATTGTGTGAAACCACTAAAACATGTATTGGAGTGATCTTGGGGTTATTATGTGGGATAGAAATCTGAAATTAAAAGATATTGCAAGGACAACTCAGGATTACCGTGATACTAAGAAAGATATTGATAAGACATAATTAGCAGTAAGGTGGTAGTAGTTCCATTGCATGACCTTCATCTGGACTATTGTGTTAGATATGGTCACCAGGATTTGGAGAATATGAGGAAGATTTCATGATTTGAATGTTATTTATGAAGGATTTATAGGAAGCATATAAACTGCAGTTTTTAATAAGACGAAGAGGTGATATGATTGAGACGTTTGATTGTCGAGAGGTATTTACTTAGTGGATATGGGAAAGATTTTCCAAATGGTAGCATAATGGAAAGGGACAAGGACTAGAATCCATCCCTGGAAGTTGCAACGAGTGGATAATAAATGCTTTTACTTTGAGAACTGGTGGTTAAGTGTAATTGTATTACAGAAACGTGTTATGAATACTAAGAATGGGAATAAATTTAAGGTCAGTATGATAAGTATATATCTGGTTGAGAGCGCGCACACACGCACGCACTTTCCATGATTAGTCGGAGCTCCATGGAAATTTGTAATAATTTTTTGTTAACTCCTTCCTCTTGAGTTTTTGACTCCATCAGATTAGTAACAGCAGTTTCCAAGCTCATTCAGTTGAAGTTTGACAATATAATGTAACTTGGTAACCAGAACTGCATTAATCCGAATTGTTTTAAACGTGCACCATTCGTTGACATGTAACGCTCGAAAGCACTGCTAGCGAATTTGAGAAGGTTTATTTTGCTTGAAAGTTTGCTGAAGTAAATCAGACTTAATCGTGTATATGTGTATCGCGAAACATCAAAATCGAATGAAAATTCGCAGCAGAAACTGTGGCACGTTTAGTTCTTTCCTTCAAAAAAGGTGTAGTAGTAACATCTCCTTTTGAATGGAGAAATATGGGAGATGGCAAAGTTCTTGGATCCAAAGCGCTTCCGTAAGCAGCCGCGAAAGTTCCTCCCCCCCCCCATCAGATGGAAGGTCTTGGATTAGAATTCCGTCAGGATAGAAATCTTTTATAAGAACTTTTCATCAGAAGATGATTTAGTCTTTCTCATATGAAAGGAACCCCCCCCGCCCCCTTACTGGTTTGTTTTGTTTTGAATTGTTCCAAACAAGTAGACATAATGCATTAACTATATGGTCAGTGTCTTCTGTGTCTTGCAGATGAAAATCCTGTTTTCTCAGAGAGAAAAACCTTTCACCTCCGTATGAAACTCCCTCCCAGAAACTTCATTTTTTTTTTTTTTCATCTCGCAATACAAGCAAAACCGGCTTTGAGTAAAATGCGCAGTTAACAGTAATTTAATCCATAATCGAATCTTTGCTCTAAAATCACACACCCGATAAATATTTAGCTTTTTTTTTTAATTATCTGCAGTATTTATTTTACTGTACTAATGCGTTCGTAATATAATTTACATAAATTTCACTTAATGAATTTTTTTTTTCCATTCTGAATTCAGCAAACCAAACGCATTTTCGTCAAATACTTCAGATTACTGAGGTTGCACTATATTTTGTATTTGCTATTGGATATTTGTTAATGACACTGCATTTTGACAGCCTTTGTACGACTCTCACCTAAAATGAACGATTTAAAGTAGCTACTGTATAAATATTGATAACTGTGAAGATATGTAGACGATTTTTACCCGCTATTAATATAAATAATTTAAAATTGTCTTGTCTATATTACGTTTTACCAATGGCGAGTGACTTAAGGAGATTTATCATGCAATATATCTTGGTTAAATAAGTTAAAATTGTTAAGGTTAATCAAAATATTACATGTCCTAAGAGGGCGCCTTTTACAAGTGATGAGTCCACTTACAGAACATTTTGCAATCATATTTTATCCTATTGCAATTGTTCGATCGATAATATTGTTTACATAATTGGTCTGACGTCCAAAGGAACTTATCGTTCGTATTATTATCTTCGTTCACTCTTCTCTTCTCTTTATAGTGGCGTTTTAAACCCACCAACGTGAAATTAGAATAACTGGAAATATCAAAATGTGATGAAAGTTACCTTGACAGTAAACTGTCTGACTGAACAGACAGACGAGTATACGCAGGGTGGTTGAACTCTCTGCACAGTGCCAATTGGGCTCCATGCCAAATAGTGCTATTGAAAGAAAGTTAGACAATTGCAATTATCGAAAATTTCACTTTTTTAAGTACTTTAAACAAAGTAAATTTGTTTTAGTTCATTATTATTCTATTATGTCTTGTATATTTTATACAGGATGTCCCAAAAATAGGTATTAATAACTTTATTATTATTATTATTATTAAAGTCCTAGAAGTAAATAGTATAAAAAACCTATTTATTACGTCATAATTGTTTACAAAAACTTTAAATCTTTACTCGAGAACTCAACGTTCCATTTCTAAACAAGAAATTTTCACATCTGTACTGGAGCCTGCCATTGAAGAGTTTGAACGTAGAATTAAATTATTGTAAATGATGGAAAACATGTAGAGGTTTACCAGTGTTTAGGATTTTTTGATACGCTATATAAGCTGCATTTTTGCAAACGCCACAGTTTTAACTAATCTGAAAAAGTGTGCCCATAAAAGTGTGCCATAAAAACATCATTACTCCACTGATACAAATTTTGAAATAAACCTAAACGACATAAGTAAATAATTTGCATTTCCTTCCTCAACATGCACGGAAATAGCAGGGTTTTCTTCCTGGAACTCTGGTCGTGTTTAACAGCCGTAATACACTGATCTCATAGCCTTAATTTCTTCGT
This sequence comes from Typopeltis vanoorti, assembly GCF_054136105.1. NCBI lineage: Eukaryota > Metazoa > Arthropoda > Arachnida > Uropygi > Thelyphonidae > Typopeltis > Typopeltis vanoorti. Next base: position 162,513,918 of record NC_143550.1, read on the forward strand.
TCATAAGGGTGAGTTAGCCGGTCTCATACGGAGGTAGCATAAAGGGCAAGTCGGCCATGAGAACACGCAAAATTTACAGACAATATATATGTATCTACTCACCAAGCTATTTTAAACCTGGTTTTACTCCGTTTCCCAAGTAAGCAAGCAAACAGACAAGTAAGTCAAGTTTGCGCCTGCAAGTATTGCAAGTCTAGGTGACCCCACACGTAGTGCAACGCGTGGTAAAGGTGGATAAGCTCTGATCACTATTCTTAATATTTACCCTTAATGCAAAGCACATCTTCTGGAGGAGATGTATGATGGTATGTATTAAAGGCAAGGGGCCACTACCCGGACCGGTTTCGACCTTTATTGAGGTCTCATCAGTGGGAGCCAGGCTAGAAATACCAAGATTTTAGTAATACAGAGCTTATAAGTATTTTACCAGAACAAGTTACCATAAGATGTTTTAACCTTATTAAATAAAAATCTCAGGATGAGAGATAGATGTAAAAAGTATTTTACCTTGGGTATAATAAATGTTAAAGATACCAAGCTATTTTAAACCTGGTTTTACTCCACTTCTCAAGTAAGCAAGCAAACAGACAAGTAAGTTAAGTTTGTGCCTACTTGCAATACTTGCAGGTAGAAGTCTATGATTGTTTTTAGTCACATTGATGTGAATAAGGCTATTGGACTGGATCGATTTTCACATGTTGTGATAGAATGTGCTAAGGAACTGACAACTTCCGTGACTCGTTGTTTAATAAGAATCTAGTGTCCTCAACAATCCCAAATGAGTGGAAATATGGCAAGATTGTTCCATTCCATAAAGGTGGAAGCAGAACATGTTTAAAATTACCGACCAGTTTGCATTTCTGGAGTGGTTGTCAAGGTCTTAGAGAGATTGGTTAAAAATAGAATACGGGATTGGGTGGATAAGGAACGATTCTGTATAGAGGTTTGCTAAAGGGAGGTCTTGTTTTATTAATTTACTTACATTTTATAATGAGGTAACTACAGTTCTGGATAAGGGTGGTTAATATACAGTGATACTTTTGGATTTTGCAAAGGCATTTGACAGGCTATCACCTAATAAACTGGTGTATAAGTTATGGCAAATGGGATTGGAAAATCAGTTGGTTGAATAGCAAACTGGCTTTCTAATCTATCAAACGGTAGTGTATAGAGGAGCTATGTCTCTCAGGAGGAGAGTTACCAGTTATCTTATTGGATTCTCTTCTAGGACTAGGACCACTGCTGTTTAAATTTGTTTGTTAATGATATTTCGAATGGTTTGCAGATGATTCTAAGCTGGGAAGAGTTATTAGAATAAAGTGGCTATGTGGACTGATAAGTGGAGATGCCAATTTAATACCAATACATGAGGTTTTGTACTTTGGATTTCAAAAAAGTCGAAATATTCGGGACATTGTATTATAGGAGGTGGAGTAAACGAGGAATATTGTGGATAAAGAATTGAAGTTCAAGGGACATATCGCAAAAGTGATAAAAACAGCGCAAAGAAATGCCACTATACTAAGAACATTGACAAGTAGAGATAAGGATGTGCTCATTCCGCTGTACAAGGCTTTGATTAGACCACATCTCGATTACTGTGCATCGATTTGGTCACCTGCGTTCCTGAAGCAAGCTCTGTAAAAAGTTCAGAGGCGAATAACAAAAGCAATATCGGGATTGTGGAATACTGACTATGAAGACTGGTTGAGAGAATGTAAATTGCAGACTCGCAAATAGGCTGTATGATTGAGACATAAATTGCTAAGGGGTATTATCAAGTAGATACCCATGATATTTTTCAAAGGGTTGCAGGAGGGAAGGGGATAGAGACAAGAGGTCATTCTTGGAAGTTGTATAAAGCTGTGGTGCATGAGTGCGGCATGACTTTTTTGCATGGCGATTGGTTAGTGGGTGGAATGTATTGCCGAACGAGGTGATGAGTGTGTAAACATTGAACCAATTTAAGACGAGGTATGATAAAAATTCTCTATTAGAATGCATCTTACTATTGTCTCTCGATGAGTCTTGACTCCAGGAGGTGTTTGTATAATAATAATAATAATAAAAAGAACATGCAGTAAAGGTTCTAGGTAATTTTTTTAATATTTATTTTAAGTGTCAACCATGTATGGTCGCTGTTGAAGTAACTTTGCATCGGCGTTTTGCCCATTACTTCGGAGTTTTCTGCCTGTCCTTAAGACCATATTTCTATAATATTTGAATGATAATGTCAATATTAGCAGAGTAATTTCCACATATCTTTATCATTCAATTCTGATGAAACTTTATTTTTTGACTGATAGCGCCGCAGTTGTTGAGGTCCTAAGTAGTAGCTTACCTTGTGCTACTGCTGCCTATCTCCGTCAGATAGCAGCATTGTACGGTTTCGCGTATCAGCAAAACTGTACCGAATGGAGTTTGTTTTGGAGTCGTTTCAAAAGTTTAATTCTCGTAAATGTAACAAACATGTAGGCATATTTGTTTTGATATATGCATTGATTTAGGAAAATTCTCAATTCAATTCCTGTGCTTTTTTCCCCCTCAATCTTGTCGATGTTTTGTAGAGAACATTTTTAATTAAATTCTTGGTATAACTTCTGCAAGTTTAATTCGCACATGACTTCAAACAGGCAACGGACACTTGCATACCCTTCACTGGTATTATAGACTTATGTGAAGCAAAAATTCTCATGTACATTTTAAACACTGGCATGATTCTAATATGCTTTTGAAAAAAAAAAAAAAAAAGTTTAGCTAGCAGTTTTAGATACGGGAGCCATTTGTCAAATGACTGTTTAGAATTACAGCCGAAGCAACTAAGACTGATGAGGCCCATGTATTGTTTGTCGCGAGTTAGTTTGGCCCTTATGTGTGATAAAAAGTTTCCGGAAGCGAAATCAACCTTCGTCTGAGACTGGTTAAATCACCTTCGTTTGAAAAGTCCTTAAAGAATTAAGGACTTTTCAAACGAAAATTCTTTGTGTCCCGTCTAGGACACAAAGAATTGTGTCCTAGACGGGATTCAGACCAAAGTCTTTGGTTCGTATGCCGTCAGTCAGAAGGCATCATTGATACTGAGCCTGCGGAGGCAGTCGCAACAAACAGCAAGGTGTATTCAACCAATGAATCACTTCTTCATCTAGTTCATTAAGCATAATTTAAACAAAAGCTTGAATTCGCTTTGCTAACGTTTCGTGTTTTGGGCATACCAGATAAACACTATATTTCTCATGCAATAACTCCAAAGGGAGTGGATCGAATAGACGACTGTCATACTGGTTCACTTGTTTCAGTAGCGATAACCGAAGGTTGTCCTATGCACACGGAAGGGTTCTCTCCCCGAAAACAAACCAGCTCAAGCAATTAGCAAACACTTGTCTCTTAACCTTAGTTACTTATCTGTCATTCGAACTACTAGTGCATAATTTACTGTTGGTGCCTTGAAAGAATGTTTTGCACAGAAATCCTTTTTTTCAAAATTAAAAATAATTCTTTAAACTGTAATGTACCGTCTCTAACAGATGTTTCTCAGCGAACCAGAGAAGTTACTCCACTTGCCTGAGGAGGCTCAGATCATACGACAGACGTCGAATATGCATTGTACCAGTACGCATGGCATGGCGCTGTCAGTACTTGAACTGTACCTTGGTAATATGTATTGCGTTTCATTGTTCTGTCATTTTTATTTGTGACGAGCATATTAATGGCTTCTAACATCATAAATATTTATGAATTTTACTTTGTAAAAATTTAATTAATCGAAACGGCAGTGTTGTGTTGTGGTAAAGAAATAGTAAGTTGAGATCGTGAGAAATAAGTATAAAATTGCAGAGAAATCTTCCATAGGCTATAATTTTTTTTAATTGAATTATTAGTATTGTATCTTAAACACAGCGTATTCTTCACCACTTGCACAGATTGTGATGCCAACCGAGAATTTTAATTTCGGTTGATGATACTAGTTTCTCTTGCTGGGTGTGCAGTGAATTCAACTGTAAAACATTGACCATCGGTTTAGCTTTCTTTGCTATTAAACTTGTATGGCTTGTTCTGTTTTTGCGGAGGCTAATCCCGTCATTAAGCCAGAACACTTCTTTTGAAGTGCAATCGAGGAGAAGCTTCGCTGCCCATTCTACAATAGAATAAAAGGAGATTTTATTAAAATTATAAATAAGATAACCAGCCAGGTTGTTTAGCTTCCACATTGCAGAACACAGCCAAACAGCAACACTAAGCTGTTGGTTTAACAATATTGTGAAATATTTTTCCTCGTCCTATGCTTTTGTTATCCTTCCCATTGTATGACTGTTAAGAGGCATGACTTTTAGGTAGGTGCAGCTAATTCTGGAGGAATTTACCAAAAAAAAATTATTTTCTGCAGTTTTTAGCGATCTAGTAATGGCATTCTGCATTCGACAAGACCAGGATAAGCGAGATAGGGTAAAAACAAATGTGTAGTTTGAGGTTTAAGTAATTGATAAACAGAATTGTTCGACTAAGCTTCCAGAAAAAAAAAAATTCAACCCTTTAGTCCTGATTGACAGAGTACAACAGTAATATTTTTTATACCCTTTTGTGTTCAAGTGAACGGGTAAGACGGAGGGGGGGGGGCATCCGAGATTAATGCGCTCTTTTAGTAGAAGCGTCTTTCCATGAGGTCGATGTGCTCTAAATTATAGAAGAATTTAGAAAAAGTTGTCTTTCTTTACTGCTATTCACGCCACAGTTTTATAAACTGAATAACGTCCAGTTAAAAACCTCATCACCCAATTTAATACAGAATGAGTCTGCAATTTTAATCGCGATTGTAATCTGTGCGTACTCATGGTAGTGTATTATAGATTTTGCAATGTTTTGTGTGTGGAGGCTGCTACATAAAGTCGAGACGGATAAAACAAACAAACAAAAAACTTGCATGTCTCCATAGTAAAGACTAGTTTGCGCTATTATTACTTAACATCTCCACAAACTGATTGCAGGAAGGCACCATGCTATTTACCGCCATGTTTTTGTTTGTTAATTACGTATATTCTCTGGATCCCTGCGACATGTTTAGTAGAATGTGAAAAAAAAACCCGGGTGTATTTGAGATTTTATATTTTATGTGAAATATAAAAGCTGTGTTGAGCCAGAGAGAGCGAGTTTTCAGCTAGCTGACGTATCTTCATCGACCATCAAGAATTCCGATTTGACACTAAATCTCGCCATTCTTGTCCTACCATTGTACGGTAGTAATAAGCTGTAAGTTCCTGTGGCTTCACTGGAGGTATTGATGAATAAAAATTGGCACATTAAATTAACTGATCATTGGTGTTGCAGGTTACGCTTCTTTTCCATGATGCGAGAAGAAACATCGACTCCATCCGTTGCTTGAATTCAGTCTGCCCCTTAATTTTAAGGGATAATGTATCTTTTTTTTTTGTTGTTGTTGCTGAAAAATCATTCTGCATACAAAATGCAGATTTTGTATGCAGAATGTAGTTCTGCATGCAGAACTACAAGAGATAAACAATCAAATCAGGTCCCGAGCCTCCTATCTTCTGTCATCTTAAATTTCAGTCCATCATTACAAAAATCGGAGCTGAGAGCCAATTTGATATGTACTTGAGTTGCATTGTTACATTGGGCACGCTCGTGGATGGAGAAGTATGTTAAAAGTGGTTGTTCATTGAATATAAACAGAGATATTTTCTGAAGAGTTGAACGATTGCTCGATTCGTTGTCACCATTGCGTTATGTTGCTTATTTATCAATGTTGATTACGTATTGCTGTAAACTTGTGACAAGTATTTTAAAAAAAAATACTTTTGTTAATAATGTTTTAATGTAATACCAGAACTTAAAGCGAATCGTATTTAGCTTTCAGATTGATCTGAAGATAGCATTTATGAACTACTAGACGGGATGAATCAGGAATGTGTGTGAAGGGGGGGGGGGCGTGTTGCATAGAACAGCGCTTCCCAAACTGTGGGCCGTAGGTTTTGTTATGGGGAGCTGTGAAATAATGAAAACAAATTTAAAATGTTTTAAGACTAAGTAGATTTTTTCTTTTAAAAGAAACGTATTTAATTTTTATTATTTCTTTTTTGTTATTTTTTATATTTTAATGGAAAAATTCACGCATGGGTGTTGGTTCACAAACTTTGCTTCCTGCCTATTTCGGCGCTTAATGAATATTAGTAAATATTGCTTATTTATGTTTCATTTCAAAGCAGTGGTTAATTGTATTTACTTCGAATGCTCTCCAGGGAAGCTCCAAATCTTCCTGTCCCTTTCATCACGCGTTCGTAATCAGGGACTGTTGATATTGACTTTATATACATATCAAAACTCGTTTTATATTATCACTGTCATCCGAGCTAGTTTTCTGTTGCCAATAAAAGTTTTGCATATACTTCACACATGAAAAAAAGCTTAAACAAGTTCATGTGGGGAGATAGTAAGCTTGCAGTGGTAAACAACACGCCCTCCCTAACACCCACTATACTGCAGAGGCAATAAAAACAAGTACTTTTATTATGCTAGTGAATAAAGTATGAGGAGTCTGTGTAATATATTTCTCAACAAATAGTGCAATTAGAGACAATTGGGATAAAAACACACTAATTAATGAATCACATGTCCCCCTCATACAGAAACTATGCTGTATAGACTGAAACAAAACCATATGTTGCATGGGCAAACACAGTATCTAACTAAAAACTATCGTTATTAATTAGATGTGTGCGAGTTCGATTTCCCAAGGCAGCAATAAAATTCAACCGAACATGTTAAAATTTTTAAAAGTGTTAAAATTAAGTAATATATATATATATATATATATATAGAATTCGGTTGAAGAGAGTTAGCATTTCAACTCAATTGTCAGCTATGCTTTTATCTTTCAGTTGCGCGATCTTTTGTTAATACCGCACCAATCATATGCACGTTTTAATAACCTGCCTTTGGTGTCTGTTTCGCGTTAGGCTTAATTACCTTAAAGGGTGAAAAGTCACAAAAGAGAAAAATGTTCCTGGTCCGGGGATTCCCTTATTCAGGTAATATTCACCAATTTCATGTTATCAGTCTGTGGTGTGCCAGTATCGGTAAATGGTGATATTATTTGATCTATTCTACCGTTAAAAAATTTAACCCTGAGATGGATAAGTGGCTGATAAAAAAAATTCCCAAGAACAATCAGAAGAAGCACAAACAGACTCAAAAAAGGACAGTATTTCATATTTTACCAGAAACAGCCCGCATCGTCTTCAGAACCAAACGGTAAGAGGCAAAAAATGTAATATATGCATTTGATTTTTGCAATATTCGCTGTGCATGTTTTGTATTGAATATAAATACAATAAATATTATAATATATCTCTCTATTACGATTTTTTTTCGAGGGGTGCCGTAAAATATTTTAATTTTTGCAAAGGGGGCCCTGACATCCAGAAGTTTGGGAAGCACTGGCATAGAACACGTCCTTGAATCTATTATTTACTTAAGCGGATATAGACTGTGTATTGCTTCACTTGCATCGTAGTCTGCATTTAATGGAATAGAAGTAAATAGTAAAATATCACCGATGGCCTTCCTGTTTACTATTTCTGATCTACACCCTTATAGTCCATACAGTCTGATCTTCGAATATCAGAGTGGATAACTTCAGTGTGCTTTATAAAGTGAGTGAGGTGGTCTAGAGCAGCGTTTCCCAAACTGTTCCGTGGAAAGTGAATAAGTATTCCGCGAAAAATTATCAAAATTAATATGAGCCTGGAATGGTTTTAAATGCTGCGACAAGCTCAAATACGTTTTGAAAATTAGGCGCCCCTCACTTTGCTTGTGGATTGTGCTATTAAGGCCAGCGCGTGCTGGCCTTGACTCAGCCTCCCGCGGTTGTCGACACCTCCGAGCGCGAGTGAAGTACTGAGGTATCTATTCTAGAAAACGTGCGCTGTCGCATTTTTGCGATGCGATACACCCCTGCTGCAGCGATAGTGTGCGCTTAGCTTTACATTGAATACGAGACCGATGATACTCGACTCTAACCAAGGTTTTCCATTAAAAATTCAGGATTTGTGAAGTGTTCCATCGTAGGAAAAGTTTGAGAAACCCTGGTCTAGAGAATAGAAACTTTAAAATCTGAAGAGGGTGTATCAGGCAGTACAACAAATAGCTAATGCAATTTTAAGCTTTTAAGAGACGTTTTATCTTTTTAAAGTCTTGATGAGACTTCCGTCAGAAAGAGGGATCCAGGGGGGGGGGCGTAATGTGGTTTTAGTGTTTACTTCCTAGATTGTATTAGTGGCTAGTTTGCATACTTCTCGGGAAGAAAACCTCTGCCACTTCCGTATGATGAACTAACTCGCACTTAGTTCTCACACGAGGATCGATGCCGCTTTGACAGGAAAGATCTAGATTCGATTTCCGAATCCAGGTCTTTCCTTTCAAAGGGGCATTGTTCGAGTGAGTACTCTTCATGGGAAACCCAGGTGGCTTACTTTAGTCTAATAAATCGCACACTTAAGTCAGTTTGTTTAACTTATGAAAAAAAAAAAAAAAAAAAAAAAAAACTTGGATTCTAATCCATTCGTTGAAGCAAGTAACCTTAACCAAGGAGACTTTTCAGTTGAATTCGAGTTCGATGGTTTCATATAGAGACGGAAATGTTTTCATCCTCTTCGCAAGAAATACGAGATTTCTCGCTCTCAAAATATATGCGCGCTTGTCAGAGAATAAAGCGATTTAGATACAACGGACCAGCAGAGAGGTCTGACTGATAATATCCCTTGATGGTGTTTAGGCTAATCCTTTGCCTCGCTTTGCTTCTCCTGAGATTATTATTATTTTTCTTTTTATGTAAATCACATTCATGAAAGGTTGCTAACCTGTAGTATATTAGTACCGTGGATTAGAGGAAGGGCTAAGATTTAGATAATCCGGAAACTTCTCTAGAGAACTTGGAACGTTTTCAAATCGGCCTTTAATAAGCAGGATATGATGGTCTCGCACTGGACAAAGAAATGAATCTAGCACTTTGAAAACATTCACAAATGCCAGTGGTGGGATTCGTACCCTCGACCTTTTGGTTAGAAAATGGATACGCTATGCACTCGACTAACTATTGATAGATCGGCCCGATAAAAGAAAGGATCTTAAAATTATTGAAAATAATCACTTGTTACTTTCAATTGACATAGGAATGAACGTTTGCATCAATTTTCCACTTTTCCAAATGACTACAGTACGTGAAAAATGTAGTGTAATAAAGTCAACGCTAGAAGTACTTCAACACTTGAAGCTTGTAGACAAAAATATTTTATGGTATTTTGACAGTATTATTTCCTGCAGCTGCAAGATTACATTAATTGGTGACGTCATTAATAAAAAAAAAGTAGCAATAAAAAAGGAGAGGTCTTCAGAAAGGGAAAAAAACGAAGACGTTGCAACTAGGAAATTCTTTTTGGCATTGAAAGGCATGAAATCGGCCACGTAAGCCACTTATTAACTGAAACACATCGAATGGAATTACTGAAACAGCCTTCGCATTCAGTCCTACAATAATGGCAGAGCATAATATATTTTCATAAGGTAAGAATTTGATTTGCAGTTCTGTGCAAATATTTTCAATCGAATTCAGTTGTTAGTAACAACTTATTCGTGATATGTTTTTGTGGTTTACGATAATCCTAATAACGTGATTATACTCTCCTTCCATATGTTAATTTCGAAGTGCTTCGTTTTGAAACAAAAGGATAGGGGTGGGGAAGAGGTTGTAAACACATTTTTTAAAGCTTGAAGTCTCTTTTAGATACAGTTGCTGTTTCGGAGATATAGAATATTGAAACCAGCATCCTGATAGAATAAAAAATAAATCTGACTGCCTGAAGTCTGATTTTATATATTACCCCAGATAAACCCCCCGTTTATCTGGGGTTTTTCATCCCGCAAGTAGGCAAACCGGCCTTGAGAAAACAACGCTTCTACAGACATGACACACCCGGAGGGCTAGGGCTATCCTTGTGTACTGTTGTGGTCAAATGAATAGAAAACCCTCGACACCGCAAGGTAAAAGTGGGAAAAAGATACTGTATATATATAATCCTGTGCTGCTATAGTATTGTTTACAGTATATTCTCCTCTGTACAAAAAAAGGTTTGAAAACTAAGTCGTCACAATATTTTTAATTGATCTTCAGTGATGTGGAATGAATTTTTGTTGAATCATGGTTATTACGAAAACGTGTGATGACAATTGTTGGAATTCGAAGGCTAGTAGAATTTTCATTAGATAGGATCAGAGCCAGCCGACATGACACGACGTGATGTGCTGATGTTTGTTTGCAATGCTAACAATGTAATGTTTAGTTTCCAGCCATTTAACATGCTAGGTGTCTTGGTTATAACGTCATGAAATAGAAGAAATAAATGTATTGTATTTTTTAGACAATATTAGAAGCTGGTGGACATTAAAGATAGTTAATTTTTACTTGTAAGAATACCGGCGTAGAGTAAACCGAGAGATGGAATTGGTCATCTTCAAAATTTATGAATTTTGTTTGACATATAAAGAAGTGTTATGTGTTGATGAATCAATTATTTTGTTCACAAATTTACTTTCAAATTTTAAAATTCGATATTATGATATTGAAGATGAAAAAATGGAGAAAATGAATTGTTTTTCTGAACTAGTCTTGCTAACTGGTACGTTAATTGAGGAAGCTGAAATATGTATGAAAAACAATACGTTATCCGTCACTAAAAGCAAATGTGTAATCTCTTTTAAATCATAAGAGAATGTAGTTAGACATTTTCTGAATTTTTAATAGGCCATTACAGGCTTTTAGTATTATTCCCATTCTACCTTACAGGAACATCTTGGGGAGCATTGATAAGTTTTGTATACCTGTCAGCAAAGCTTTGATATTTTTGACAAGTCACTTTAGCAGAAGCCCCGTCATTGGTAAGTACGTTTCCGAAGCATTTCACAATATAGTTCTTTCAACTTGGGAAATGAATCGAAGGCTGGAGGACTGATGGCAGGACTTCACGGACAGAGGAAGGATGATCAAGTACTTGCCATCCATACTTTTCTATAAGATCAGGTTGTTGTTGCTAGCCTAAATGTCCCACTGCAGAGTAAAGGCCTTCCACTGTCTTCTGTCCTGGACCACTCTTGTCCATGTGACAGAGAACCGTTTTTCGATGTCGTCTCTCGATTTATTTTCTTTGTCTTCCAGGTTTTCTAACTCCTCTCGACAGCCACTCTGTTGCTCTTTTTGGCAATCTATCATCTTGATACCTTGCCAAGTAGCCTACCAAATCCCATTTTGATTTCCTAGCTCTCCAGATGCCTCTTTTATTTTTTTGTTAGGTCTCTTAAGTCCTTATTCCTTTTCTATCTAATCTGAATACTCAGAGTAAATTCCTCTCCATTGCTCTTTGACAAACTTGGAACTTTTTTGTCTGTGTAGAAGTTGGTAGGACAATCATGTCGAATAATTTTCTTTTTTAGACAATTAGGGGAGATCCAGTGCTTCATTTCCCAGTATCTCCTTCAAATACTGTCGATTCTGCATTGAATTTCAAGGTCAAAGCGATTTGACATAGAGATCATTTGTCCTAAATATTTTTAGTTCCCTACATATTCTATTGTAGTATTTTCAACATCAATGGGAATATGTTCATGGTTTGTCAATATTTTTGTTTTATGATAGTTAATTGTTAGACCTATTTCATTACTTTTCATGCTTAATTCATTGATCATCAGATTAAGTTGACTTCAGCAAGCAGAACGGCGTCATCCGAAAACTTTGGTTGTTTAATCCTTTCTTTTAGGCTTGCACGGTGATCCGAATGCATTTTTGGAAATTATGGAGACAACTACCGTGTTTGAATAAAAACTTTAGTTTACTATTACTAAAATTTTACAATTCGACGTTTCGACCTTTATGTCAAGGTCATCTTCTGGAGCGTACAAATATACACAGGAAACAAGCTATACTACAATCATACTGGTTCGTTAAAGACACTGACTAACCACTACCACAATTGTTGGCCTGACCTCTGGTGGAACCAGAGGCCTGCTTCACCATAACCATTATGGTGAAGCAGGCCTCTCAGACCACGCACTCAACACCTTACACCAAATCAACTGGAAAAGCACCTGCTCCTTACACCGCACAAAAACATGGTACGAAAGAAAATTTAAAGAATCCTGCGAAATCCTGATAAACCACCCAAATATCAACAATAAAGAAGGTATGAAAATTCCAAGGATCTGGATGGCACACATTCAGCCAACCTAATTTGAAAGATTCAACACAAGTCAGGACTCTAGCCAATCTGCTATTATTAGAAACCATCCCACTCCAACTGGCTGGAATGATGTTAATATATGTATATAGTAGACCACACAAATAATAGGACTTTAGCGTTGATGTATAATTTTTTTTTTTTTTTTTTTTCCACCAGAAGTCAGGCCAACAATTGTGGTAGTGGTTAGTCAGTGTCTTTAACGAACCAGTATGATTGTAGTATAGCTTGTTTCCTGTGTATATTTGTACGCTCCAGAAGATGACCTTGTCATAAAGGTCGAAACGTCGAATTGTAAAATTTTAGTAATAGTAAACTAAAGTTTTTATTCAAACACGGTAGTTGTCTCCATAATTTCCAAAAATGCATTTGGTTGTTTAACATCTTCCTCTGAATGCTAATATCATAATCGTCCAACCTGAAAATGGCTTCAAGGCCTGCTGTAAAAAGTATGGGAGCAATCGGATCACTACCTTGTTTGATCCCTATCTTCATCTTAAAGAAGTCGCCGCTTCCCTCCAACCTGATAGATGCCTCACTATTGTCATAAATTGTTTGAAATAGCCGGATATATTTTTCCTCGATTCTCGTGTCTTTCAAAGCACAGAAAAGAGGGTAATATTCTATGGAGTCAAATGCTTTGCTATAGTCAATGAAGGCCATATATTAAAGATTTATTGTATTCTAATTTTCTACTATTTGATTAACTGTGTGTAGATTGTAATTTTTATTCCCCTGAAACTTGCTTGTTCATATGGTTGTTCATAGTCCAGATGGTTGCAAATTCTTTTGAGGATTATTCTTGTAAAATTCTTATAGTTGTGGGATAGAAAACTTAAGGCCTGTAGTTGTTTATCTGATTTTACGCCTTTCTTGTGAAGAAAAATGATTTCTGCTTTCAGCCATTGACTAGGGAAAGTCTCATCTTTTAGGATTCTATTGTACAGTTTAAGTAGTAATGGTAATAAGTTTTCCAGCCCATATTTGAAAAGCTCTGTTTTTCAAATATGGTCCTGGACACTTATCCGGTGTCCAGGACCTTATTGCGTTTCATTTCATTGATAGCAGATTTAATTTCTATTTCTGTTATAGGTGTACATCCTAGTGTAACTCAGACTTCACTTCCATTTGTACAGGACTTGGTGACTGTAGAAGAACCGCAATCAGGTGAAGATACAGAATTTGAAATGGAGCCATCTAAGTTAATGGAAAAGATAATGACAACAGATAATATGCCAGTTTTTTTTTGATAGTCTATTTCAAGGTCCTACATTAACCCCAGCAATCCATTCCTATCACAGTTGGATTAGTCGACACTCAGCCTCACTTCTCGGCATCAGGGTCCTGTGGAGATAGCCAAGCATTAGTTCCTTGTTCTATACCATCTGAGCCATCCATATCCAGTCATATTACTTGGGACACAACATAAGATATCAAACCAGGTCGCCTGGCATCATTTGAAGAGCCTCTAATATCGCCTATTGCTGGATCTTCCCATCAAGATAGTAGTCGTTCAATGATTATGTATATGGATACATCAGCAATGCTTGTCATTCCTGGTCCAAATAACTGTTAGATAAGCAGGAATCTCAATTGCAACAGCCTCAACCACAAGCAACTACGAAATCCAGAAAGAAAAAAACGAGTAAGAAGACGGATTCCTAAAATTATTTTGAGTGCTCTTGTAAAGGAGAAGTGGGTGTGTGTGGGGGGGGAAGAGTTAGAAAGTTTGGGATTTCCTCTGGCATGCTTGGCTAAATCCTTCTCATAATGATTTTTCCTTCTTTGCTATGCTGGTCACCTTTCTTGCCTGAGTCTTGTACTGTTCATAAGTTTGCTGGCCACCTTTCTAACATTTTAACGTTTTTACTCGTCTAGCTTACAGCTACCATCGCATCAGACCGCTGGCTACGTAGTGTTGCAAAACTTCTGAAATTAACTTTGGGTGATTTTAGATTGGTTTCAACATTACTCTTTCCTTCTGCTTGGAAGTGTCAAAAAAAAAAAAAAAAAAAAAAAAACGTAGACCTAGCCCTATGCACAGTTTATGAAATTAATTAATATCATATAATCTGAGCATTAAAATTCGTTACATAAAAATTTAAATTCTGTTCATGGAAATCAATTTATCTTCATATTCCAGCAGAAGTTCGACTGTAAATAAATGAAGTATAACGTTGATTTTGTTCGAAAAAGTGAATACATCGCTTAGAATAAGGGAATTCAGGTCTATGAAAAGGCGTTTCTGCAAACCGAAAATCAATTTGCTTGTTTTTATATGCGTCTTTCGCTTCAACTTTTAACAGTTCGAGGTCATTAGAAATCTCACTTTGAATTCTCGATGGAGAAAACCGGAAGTATGGAATGCGCAGTTTATGTGATATCCGATACGTCTGAAGTTCCGAGCACATCATTATATCCCTAATCAGTGTCGAAGTCGGAAACTGATATGAGAGTGGGAAAATCCCCGAAAGATTTAGTAAAGGAGATGCCTATAGCTATAAATTTAAGTGAACTTTTATGTAATCTTGAGAATGAAAGAAATGTTAACCAAAATTGTTGATTTGTGAAATCTTTCCCACGAAAGGTTGATTGTTGAAGGTGAGAAATTAGTTTTTAGTGAGTACCACTAAATATAGAAAGCATAAGTCGCAGATATGAAAGTACAATTTTGAATGTACGTACATACATGCATAGCCATCTTTCCTCCCATTTTTAAACCAATCGCAAGCTCCTATTAAGAGCTTCTGATTATGTTTAAATATAATGCGTCTCGGCAGGTCAGTCTCCCGTCATAGCTCACAACTTGTGACATAGGAAATCTAATCAAAACTTTTCAAGCCTCTTTTATTCAATAAAGCATGGTACGGTCATGTATATTGACGGACTTCTATTAGTTGTGGAGACAAAGGCATGTGTTAATGTATTATTTAGTAATTTGTTGTGGTTACTTCTGCAAGTGTGCGCTATCGTGCGTCGCATGGGCGGCTCGTGCATAGGCACTGCAGCACCCCAATTTTTCTCGATATATAAATATTTTTATTAATTTATTTATATTTGCTTGTAATATTTCATTTTATCATCAACAATCCTATACAATTCTTCTATTTTGTATAAAATATAATAAAAATCCATCTTGTAGCACTTAAGAGGGCGAAGGACACTAGCAGCACTGTGTTTACCACAGTGTCATATTGCATACGCGCGCAAGCATATGCACGTCATAGTGAGATGCGAGCTGTTAGCGTAATGCGGCACTGTCTGTCGCGCAGTTCCACTGTTGTTTATATGCAGTTTGCGCCAGTAGTAGAGTGTTCGTGGTGCTTATCGTGTTTACTCCGTCCCTTTAAATATTTGGACATTACAATTAAAGACATAACATTTGTTATAGTTTTTATTTTAGAACATTATTAGGGTTATGATAATGGATTTTATTTTTAAGTAATTTTGAGTTATACCAAACTGTATAATTTTATCGATAATAAACAATATTTTTCATGTTTAATTTTTTTTTTAATCCCTCTAATTTTGCCACTAAAATTGATCTGATTTAAACCCTCATCATATTTTTCGCTTTGTGTGAAAAGAAAAAATATGAATCTAAAGTGTGTACTGTTTTTGCGAAATGCACCTAACATATCGTACAGAGCGAATTTAAATGTGGCTTCTGAAAAGGAATTTGCAACATTTGAATCAACTAATTATTTTCTTTTTTTTTCCTTCTAAATTTAAATGAGAGATTTGTTAATAAATTCGTTAAGGAAGAGCATGACGAGAATACACATTTGCTGATGTCCCAACAGCAAATGAATTTTGTACAGGTTTGTTGTTCAGAACTTTTCTTCGAAAGCACATAAGGTCACCTCATGTGATATTTCAACTGCTGTCTGGCCATTTTATACGTGTGGAGAATTTCTGACGAATAAACAGTGTCATATATAGACAATTTCACACAATATCCAGCTGAGATTGCAAGGTCGCAATGTTTAAAAGGCTGGCAATGAAATTATGAAATTTAGCATATTGCAAAGCATGTGTACGTAATATGAAAACAAGAACCATTTCTAACGATAAGCACGTATGCCATCAATATCAAGGGTTAAATATACCTGTTTCGATTTCGCAATCTGGGCAGAGAATTTCAGCTGGTGTAGATATTGTGTTTGAAATGTCGATATACGCAGTATTATAGTGTTTATGTTCGAATGAACACTTGGATATAAGGGAGAGAGAGAACTTTTTAACTTACATATCCATATTTTCCATAATTTGCTCAACATTATAATTATTAATGGCTACTCGCCTTTTTCTGTACTTCTTATTAACATAAAACCAGAAACCGAATTAGCTGAATATTGTGTTATCATATGTTCGATAACTCTACTTATGCAAAGCAGATTAATTGATTGACCGCGGTGTTTCAGTGGATTAACGTTCTTGCTACAGACAGTCAGCTGTATCAAACATCCATAGTGTAATCTCTTGCCAGCGTGGTACCTTCTGGGACAATTGATTGTCGATGAGAATGGATGCACTTGAGAAGAGGCTGTTTAGTGAGAATTCGACTTTTCTATTTGAGGCATTTCCTAGACGAATCGAGGACAATATTCCCCCAGTGACAGTGGGTAAAACTTTAGAGAACATTTGTGTATGAGTAGCATGTAAGGTTCTCTTTTAATGACATCTATACATATTTAAGAAAAATTAATGCTGTGACGTCTTTTATCCCTAAAGTGGATAAAAGACATTAAATAAACCAGTTTCCACCATTCAGTCATTATTGGAGAGTTCGAATGAATTGAGGCTTTTAGGGAAGAGATTACGGCAGACAGGTAACGAGTATATATTTTGGCAAGTCCTGAGGTCGATTTTGAGCTGTGGAGTTAAAACCCCAACTTTCCAGGAGGAACAGATCTACTTGCCTGTTTCAAAGATTCGACCAGACTAAGTCTGGAACTGACTGAAAGAAGGCCTAGAAAAAAAATTGTACTCTGCGACTAGAATCAAACCTAAATGATCTTTCTTCAGTCTAGTAAACCATTTTCACAGGTTTACCAGAAGTCCATATTTTATGGTGTAATAACTTTTTTTGATGTTCGCTTGTGGGTTGCGTGAATATGGAAGTCTACGTGGTAGACAATTTTCGTCACCCAGAATGATATTACCATCTGACTTGAAAAGTTCCATGTTTGATCTCTAGAGCAGGAGAACAGGATTGTCTAATCCTTGGTACACTTATTTACACTTGGATATTTGGTTATGTTATGTTGTTGGTTCCCTAACTTTTCTTTAGCCCGGATTTACATAAAGTAAGGTGTTAATTAGGCTGCATTACGTTTATACTCAGCCTATTTAACACCATACAGAAGATTAAATCTAATATCCCTGGTGTTCGTTAGTATGAGGCGCGCACCACGCATTGTAGGTAAACAAAAAAATCTGTGACAAAATTATTTATTTAAATTGTTTTATTAGAAGTTTGCATAAAGATAAAATTAATTTGTGTATATTTTGTTTCGATAAGAGAAAGAACCTTTAATTCTACTGTTAACTAATTGTCAAATCTCGAAATTTTGTTACCTTACAGCCACATTCTGCGAGTTATCATTTTACTGTTGACGAGTAGTATTTTTTCCTGGAAGACTTAGAGGAATGTTTTACGACAAAAGTCTTTGAATTTCCTATTCTTTTATTGAGACTTTATGCTTGATATCCTGTGACAGAAAAGAATGCATACTGAGTAGTGTATGTTACGCCAATCTACAAAATATTTACTCGACTATGTTTCAAAAACGATATAATTGATAGAGAAAATCCTAAGCAAATATTTAGGAAAGATGGATTGTCTGGGAGAAGTTCTCTTGGAGGACAGGATTGATTGAAGAGGAATAAAAGAAAATTAAGGAATGTTGCATCATGTTCATAGTTTCAGCTAGAGGATGTTGAATGAATTATGATTCCATCAGCTGAAACTATGAACTGCATCCCCCCCCCCTAGGGAGCACTTCAGTGTGACAAGCAGCCCTCACTGTAGGCAGTACATAATGGGTTCCTCCAGCTTTTCAATTGCAAGCTTTCTCTTTCCTGAACTGTCTGTGTCTCCAGGACTTAGAAGATTTTCTATAAGACAAGACTCGATTCCATGAAAGTGCTTTCAGAACATCATCTAGCCAGTTGAATTAACAAATTCGCATATTAGAATTTATCTGCAGCAATGCATAAAGTTTAGTATCATCTCAAAATTAATATCTGATCACACGCCATATAGGAATAAAATCAAAATTTTGATGCACATGAATTTGAATGCATGCAGCCTGGTATGATTATATCATTCTTAGCTGAGCTACTAAGATCGTCACCTAAGAGGGCATCATCTATACAGCTACGAAGCTATATCGACGATACCCTTTAGAATGATCTGGATTCGAATTCCGTCTAGGACTCAAATGATATTTGGTAAAACGGTTTTTTTCTTCCTGAAGGTGAGTTAGCTAGTCTCATATGAAGGATGAGATTTTCTTCCCACAAAATATACAAACCGGCCAGAAGAACACATTCAATGTACATAGTACACTGACCTCGTAGCCTTAGTTCCTTCCACCGTAAATTAAAAGCGCAATTACAATCTGAAGGTGACGTAATAGAACCGTTTCCGAAGTGTAAGGTATTTTCACAGGAGATGGAAAGAATTAGGTGTGAATGTGTCTAAATCGACAACGTTGAGACGACTTCACAAATTGGATTTTAAATCACGTGTGCCTAAAACGAAGTCGCTTATGACTTCCAAGCAAAATGCAGCTAGAGTGCGATGGTGTAAACAAAGATTGTTGTGGAGTCAAGAGGACTGGAAAAAAGGTACTTTTTAGCAATGAAAGTATGTTTTGTGTGCCCCATGGTCATCAAGGGATGCGTGTTTGGCGTCTTAAGCAAGAAGCATTTGATAAAGAATGCATGAAACCTTTCAGTGAAACTTGCAACCTCTGTCATGGTATGGGCTTGTATAACCCCAGAGGGTCCAGGTAGGCTGTGTATTGTGTACGAAAGAGTTTATTCCAAAGTGTATCAAGAACTTCTTGAGCACTTCATGTTATTACTGACATTGGAAGATTTATGTGATTGTGATTTCCTTTTTCAGCAAGATTCAGCTTCTTGTCATACTTCCAAGAACATTAGATGGCTCAAGGAAAGGCAAATCAGTGTAATTCCTTGGCCAGCAAACTCGTCTATTTAACTCCATTGAGAATTTATGGGGAATTATGAAGAAACGTTTTCAAGAAGTTGCCCCAAGAGACAAAAATGAACTTGTTTCTAGTTTGCAGACCACACGGACATTTTTTGATTAAAAAAAAGAAGACTGAACCGCTAGTAAATAATATGTCCAACCGTTATAAAAGCTGAGGGGGTTTGCAACAAAGTACTAATGATCATGTTGTTTCCCTTTGACTAATTTTTGAGCATTTCTTTTCGCATTATTCTAATATTTGTACCACATTAAAAATTATTCTAATTTTGTGAATATTTTCAAATAACAATTTGCTTATAATTTATATTACATTTTTATGTGTAATAACCTAAATCTACGAAGTATGTAGATTTAGATTATGCTAATTCATATTTGATAATTATTTTCTATTCAATAAATTAGAATTGCAAATCATTCAACACATTTTTGATTATTTTAATTTTTCGATGCGGAGGTGTAGAATATGTCGTTGTTTTGGGATGATTTATTCTAGTATACACTTCTTGTAAATTAATTTAATTTTCATTAAAATAGGATTTCGGTTTTTCGTTGATATCCTTGCAAAAGATATTAAATTTATTCTACCATTGTTCGCTGAGAGTACTGAAAATATTGGTACACAGAAATTCAGACAGATTTCACACACCCGCGTTTTTTTAATATTTCCAAGATCGGTCCTTGTACTGCACTGCAATACAGGTGGTTGTGCAAAACATATTTTCATCCAGTCTGTGATATGCTTAATGAAATACTCTGCCATTTCCCATGATGGATAGTTCTTAATGCCTTGCAAAGGCCTTTCTCATTTCAATACAGTGGACGAACACGGTATTTCTTTTGTGTCACTCTATATTTGTTCTTCGTAATGCAATGTAGCATATCAATGGCAGTTCAGCAGAAGTTCCGAAAGTGTGGAAAAATTGGGTCTGTAACGAGAGCCAATTCCTTGTTAAACCTGTACGAATCGTATTATAATAGATTGTAAATGAATACAATCGCCCGACGTGTGATCTTCCTGCTAATTGGAACTTCGCCAGAGTGGTTTCACGAAGATCCGCATGGTCTCTAGAGCAGGATTTATTTATTTTTTTTTTTTTGGCTATCTAACCCTTATCGTATCCACGATATTAAATGTGCATTTAATTAAATTTATAACCTTTTCATGGCTATTGCTAGCAATAGCCGGAATTGCTCGAATGTCACTGAATGACAGACTGATTATTGTATCATTAATATTATTTAATTCTATAGTTTAAATGCAAGCGGTCCTATCCATATCATGGAAAGCATGTCAGTACATACACCATTGTGCTTCACAGTTAGTACAGCACAGGTTTCTTGAAAACGTTGACTAGATTGAAATATTTAGTTTCTTATGAAAACAAACAGAAGCGAAATTTATCGCTGTAGGGATTTGCTTGCTTACTGCTCCAGAGTTCAGCTTCGGATGGCATTGCCTTAACATTTTTACGCTTTGCATCTCGTCCCTAAGCTTTCTTCTGAGTAATAACAATTTATAGTGGGACAGAGAAAGAAAAACGGCTGCAGTATATATTCATCTCTGAAACTTTTGATTGTGTACATATGACATACTCCATCTGAAAATATCTGTATACGGTGTTAATGTGTTATTTACGATTAGTTTAAATCCTAATTTAAATAACAAAGAAAGCAATATATCAACAGTGGCAATTTGAATAGCGCAACAAAAGTAATTGCATATGGAGCACCGCAGGGTTCAATGGTAGTACCTGTCATATTTTTGATATATTTTAATACTGTGTTGTGTGAGTATAACCTAATTGGAAAAATGTCGTTCGCTGATGACATGGCATTTCGTATATAATACCGAAGTGAACCTTGCAGATGTAGAAAGTCAGATCAACTGTGTAATATGTTGAAACTAAAGTGGTCTAGCAGTAATGGCCTTAGAATTAACAGAAACTAAAGTAAATATGTACTTTTAACGCCTAAGTTACATCACAGTCGAACTATAAAATGGCATGAAACGAATTGCATTGGTATCCAAAAATTGCAAATTAGTCAAAATCGATTAAAAAAAAATACTTGTTCCTCCATATCGAACAGTAATCTGAAAGGGAACTTCCATTTCTAATCAGTTGATGTTCGTAATTAATAAATATATTAAAAATGAAATGTGAACTGACGATATTTAAGAAGCTTACTAAGTATAATCTGCATAGTTTAATAAATAGAAGGGGGGGTGGGGTGTATCAGGGTGAGAATTATGCTGTTAAATGAGACATTTAAGCAGTTGAAAAGTATTACCAGATGGACACGAGGGATTTTTTTTTTTAATGGTAAGACGGGGAAAGGGTCTGACATTCCAGTAAACTGTTCAAGGAAGTAGTCGGTTGTTGGAACGAAGAGTAAACGTTTTTTTTTTTTTTTCATGGAGACTGGTGGGTGTATCGATGCATTGCCTAAGATGGCGAGAGTGTAAACAGTGAATTAGTTTATACGATTGTCTCAAGCGCACCTGTCGCAATGGGTCTCACGACTCCATGAATACCGAATATTATTATCAACGATCAAATATAACATAATCACTTGAATTGAAAGACTGTTCCTTTGATTTCAGTTTAATAACGTATTGCTTTCATCATAAGTCTGCATTTGAAAAGAAGTTTTTTGGTTTCTTCTGAACAAAAATGCGCTAAGAATAAATTGTCATTTTCAACTTTGAACGTTAACTTAATTCAATTTCTAGGATTTTTATTGCTGCAAGATTTTCAGTTTAAGGTTCAGTGTTTTGAATATATTAATGTAACATACATTACGATCAAATATAATAGAATTACTGAATTTAAAGATTAATTCATTGTATTGATTTATTCAAAATCATTTTTATATTATCATTGGCATGAAATAAGAAATTATCTTAAATATTTAGAAAATTAATGATATTTGTTAAATATTGGAAGTTTAAAACGCAGTAGTTAAATATGAAATTTAATAATAATAAACAGATCCACTGAATCAATTTGGATGGGGTTTTTTTAAATCGTTGATTTCATTTCTTAGCTTTCGAATACAGCGTTGGCATCACTGAGCCTGACTGGTGTTTCTAATGGCTCGTGATTCTAATAAGTGACAGATGTTGCTTGACATTACTTTGCGTGTCCTTACCTCTCCAATCAGTCATGGTTCACGGATTGGAAAACTGCTTTATACGGAGTAGCAAATGTTTAGCATTTGTATGGTATTAAGCTGTCACTTGCATTGTTATTCTTAATTCTCGTTAGGGAAAAAAATAGTATATCGCTTTTCTGCTTCTCCTAAACGTGTGCTTATGTACTTGACAGGATTCTATCACGATGTTTGTCTTAAAGAAACAAGAATTGAAGTTTCTTAAGTTCTGAAAACCGTTCGCAGACATTACATCTATTACAGAATCGGAAGCATTTTTTAAGTTTAACACGTGATCGTATGATACTAAGAAAAGTAATAATATTACACATTAATTTTTTTTTCTGCATCATTTCCAGCCAAGCTCATGACTATGTTCCAGTGCCACAAATTTGGTAGAAGAAATGAATTGAATAGCAAGGTTAAATTTAATTAATTTCGGATCTAATAATAGTTGTGATATGCGCTAACAACGGCACTGAGATGACCATGAACTTGGTTAAACATTTTTATTATTAAGAGAGTCCTCCAGGGAGTCAGACTCATTGAGGGAGGCCACATACTACACACACCAGGTATCATACTTATTCTTGAATTCATTCACACTGCTTGCACTCACAACATCCGAAGTCAATCCATTCCAATCACGCACCACCCTATGAGAGAAAAATCTAGTGGAATTCATTCTCAGCTTCCCTCTTGTCCTTTCTCCATCCTCCATAAATTGGAAAATTTCATCAATTGAAATCCTGTATGACCCTTTCAGAAGTTTGGAAGTCTCAATCATATAACCCTTCTTTTTCCTACTTGCTAATGCCTGCAGTCTACAAATTCTCAATCTGTCTTTATAATGAAGACATAATGTGGAATGAAGATTGTGGAATACTTCATAATGAAGTATTCCACAATCTTGATATAATTATTAACACTCTATTTTGCACTCTGTCCAATATATCAGAATCGCAATCAGAGACCAGACCTGCGCACAATAGTCCAAGTGAGGCCTTATCAAGACCTTATAAAGAGGCAAAATGACATCCTTATCTTTACATGTGAACGTTCATTTCAGCATTGCAATTATCTTTTGAGATCATGGGGCCATGTTGCAATCTTTGCTACATGGCCCCCTGAACTTCAACTTCCTATCTACTAACACTCCAAGATCCCTACCCTCATCAGTTTCTTCTAGCATAATCCCACCAATATAGTACGACATTAGATATCTAATCACGCCGAAGTGATTAGATATCCAATATCGTGGTGACTTTACATTTACTGACATTGAACTGACATCCATTTTCTCATGCTTACAATTCCAGCATACTCAAATCATTCTGCAAGCACTGCATATCGGCAGCATTCCTGATCACCCTTCCTATCTTTGCATCATCAGCAAATAGCTGTATGTCGCTTATCAAATCCTTCCCAATATCATTAATGTACAGATTCCATAACAGCGGACCAAGGACTGATCCTTGTAGTAACACCACTGGTTACCTTTTGATCTTGCAGAGTCACGTCCCTCATATACCACTGTTTGATGTGTCAGTCAGCCATCCTCTTATCTATGCTAATATTGTATAACCCAAACTCATATTCACCAATTTATGCAACAGTCTACCATGCTCTGTTCTCTCAAAAGCCTTAACAAAATCCAAAAGTATCACGGTGTATCCAATCCCCCATCTAGTTATATGGTGGTATTGTTATAGAATATGAGTAAGTTGCTAAAACGTGACCTTCCCTTAGTAAGCCCATGTTGCTCATTGCAAAGTAGAGATTCACTGTTAATCCATTTCTGAATGCGAGCCCTAACCATTTTTTTCCAAAATCTTCACTACCACTCCTGAGGTATTAATTGATCGAAAGTTGGATACACCGGTCTTAGCACCATCCTTGTACAATGGAATTACCATACATTCAATTCCTGCGGAATCTTCCCTGTTCTGAGACTAATTAAACAGCCTGGTCAAAGGAATAGCCAGTTCAGCTGAACACTCTTTTAGCACACGTGCTGATATCCCATCAATCCCTATTGCTGAATTCTTATTCAGTTTGTGCAGATGCTCTATTACCTCGTCCTCATACACCTAAGTTTCTTCATCCAGTGAAGAGGTAGCAGTGAGCTCAATGTCGTGTACACCAGGTTGATAGCTTTTAACAAAATGGATACGCATTAGATGAACAACCTCTTATGCAACATTCCCGTAATCTGTATTTAGAAGAGTTAATCTTTCGTATTCATTCTTTCTTTTACTTGCAGCATATCGATAGAATTCTTGTGGGTTGTCTTTAGCACGCAGAGCTAGCTTCTTTTCATACTCGGACTTTGCTTTCTGTACAACACTTGACTATTCTAGCCTGCTGCTTATAATTTTCATAACGGACATCATCCTTATGCACACAGTATTCCTTCTATATTATCCTTTTCTTACGAATTTCTTGCCTGATAAGATTACACATCCATTTGACTCCTACCCTATATATTTTTCGAACTCTCAGGACACATTCTGATATCACATCATTTAAATATTGTTTAAATGCTTCCCATGCACTGTTGATATTCTTTCCATCCAGCAAGTACACCTCCAGGGAGTACTTGGACTCCCTGGAGGTGTCAAATAATAATAATAATAATAATATTTTCATCCAGCAACCGATTCCATTCCACTGAACTGTGTATACTTCCCAGTTGGTCATAATTTCCTGCTTTGTAGTTCCGCATGTAATGCTTTCTGAATGGAATATTCATAAACATAGTCACTTCCCAAGTGAGTATCGCATGATCACTGTCACCGACCGGAGGCAGAATAGTTACGTCTTTAACAAACACCCTCTGACACTATCATCAAATCTAACACTCTTTGACCTCGAGTTCCTTCTGCCACATGCTGCTTGAGGAAATTGTCCCGCAGCAGTTCAATAAATGCATTATATCATTCTTCTTATGAGATTCTACTGCTGCCCAATCAATATTTGTATAATTAAAGTCTCCCATAGTGATTACTCTTTTCGCGCTCATCTTTTCTATTCGGTGATGCATTTCTTCATCACTAGCAACCGATCCACCATGTCTATATCAACATCCCACTATGTAATTGATCTTGTTAGATTTCATCTCACACTAGATGACTTCAAACTCATTGCCAAATGAAATACTGTTAGTAGTAGTACTACAGTTATAGGTCTGAACTCTAACTGGATTCAAGTCATCCGATATCATTTAGCAGCACGCCCCCTCCTCTCCTATCCTCTTAATCCTTCCTAAAAATAGTGTACCTTTTACACTCGACACCCCTTAGTATATCTACAGAATATGTAAACACGCCTTTCCTGTTTCATTTAATTACTTTATACAAACGAAATGTAATAATATTCAGATGGATTAAATTTTCCAGTTTTATATAATCGATAGTAATACAGACATAATATCGCATGACTGTAATTTGGACACTGCGCTATCCACTGTAACACTGAATAATTCGCTATCTTCACTAGAATGCACCTCACCAGCCACTATATAGCAATTTTTAATTCCTTGTGTTTTTTGGCTGATTTGCTTGTTTTGCGGGCTGAAAAACCCGAACTTCCTGTATGAAAAATATTCTGTTTCATAATGAGATGTGGCTAAAACAAACTCGTATATATTGCTTTCATCGTCATGAAAATCGAACTCTGGTCTTTTCCAGTCGCAGGATGCATGTACCGTCATCATTCTACCAACAGCACTATGGATGCACTATGAATGTGATTCTCGTAATCTGACATACGCTGTCTACCAATAATTGTCCGTCCCCTGTTATTTGAAGTTATGGAACATTCCTGGTTTGTTAATAACGTATAAACCGGTGTGCAGATAGTGAGAAGCAGTATTTCATCGTAGCAGTTGAATACAGGTGGTATGGCAACACGACGTGAACTCGTTGACTTCGAGAGAGGTGTCATCATGGGCTGTCACATTGGTAGCATGTCCATACGTGCCATTGCCGCTCAACTGAAGCATCCAAAATCAATGGTTGGCGATGTGATCAACAAATGGAGACGTTCTAGCATCACTAGTGCAGTCGGAACCGGCTACAGTCGGCACAGACCATCTGTGATGAGTTCCAGAGCGCCAGTAACACCATGGTGAGCACTAATACTATACGAAAAGTGGAAACCTCCATTTACTGGGTTTCCACGGAAGAGCAACTGCACACAAGCCGAACATCATCGTAACGAATGAGGCGCTCGCCTGGCCTAGTGCAAAAAGCATGTGAACTGGACAGTTGACCACTGGAAAAACGGTATTCTGGAGCGATGAATCAAGGTTTACCCGTTTCCAGTAATGGTAAGGTGTGGAGCCTGGTGAACGCATGTTACCACAGTGTGTTGTACCCACAGTTAAGTTTGGTGGTGGAGTAGTAATGGTGTGAGGTGCATTCAGCTAATCAGCTCAG
Source organism: Typopeltis vanoorti (assembly GCF_054136105.1). Classification (NCBI taxonomy): domain Eukaryota; kingdom Metazoa; phylum Arthropoda; class Arachnida; order Uropygi; family Thelyphonidae; genus Typopeltis; species Typopeltis vanoorti. The sequence continues at coordinate 162,541,046 of NC_143550.1, forward strand.
TATCTTGATATTCTGGATAATCAGGTGCTGCCTACACTGAAGTTTTTATGGAGCGGACCCGTGTTACTATCCAGACGACAATGTCAATGCCACAAAGCTGCAGCTGTTATGGAATGGTATGAAGAGATGGGTATTAAATGACTGCCCTGGCCTGCGCAGAGTCCTGACCTCAACCCCATCGAACAGCTGTGGACGAATTGGAGCGGCGATTGAGGTCCAGCGCAGCACGTCCTCGACATGTCGCTGAACTCCGTGTTGCTTTGATGGAGGAATGGGGAAAAATTCCACCTGATGTTTCTGCACCTTTGGTGGAAAGCCTCCCTCAAAGGGTGCAGGTGGTGATCAAAGCCAAAAGTGGACATACCCGATATTAGGATTCGCCTGCTGGTATTAATTGCAAATTGCTAAAGTGTCCGGAGAATTATTAGTAGATAGTGTATACATAACGTGAAGTTTTAAATTGTATTTTATTTGGATTTATTACAACTGCTTGTGGTTTTCATATGATTTGTGAAATATTTTGCTTTTGGAAACATTGTTCTGACGATCAATCATTATATTCAGGACAGGAAAATTTACAGTATTTTCTCACAACTAGAAGTATTATTATTATCTGAGACCTCCAGGGAGTCAAGGACTCATCGAGGGAGGCTGTGAATTACCCAACCCAGCTATCATACCTTCCCTTAAATTCGTTGACACTAGATGCACTCAGTACCCCTAAGGGCAAATTATTCCACCCACTCACTGCTCTCTGGGAGAAAAACCTAGCTCTTACCCATTTCTTCACTGAAATCAACCTTAACTTCCATGGATTCCCCCCGTGTTCTCTCCCTACCTTCCATAGAACGAAAAATTTCATCAGACGATATCTATAACACCCATTCAAAAGTTTATAGACCTCTATCATATCACTCCTCTTTCACCTGTTAACCAGAGTCTGTAATCCACATACTCAAAATCTGTCATCGTAATCTAAATCCCATAATCCTGATATAATCTTTGGAACTCTTCTTTGCACCCTTCCCACAGCTTTATCCGCTTGAAATCTGGGAGACCAAATCTGCACGCAATAATCCACGTGTGGTCTTATCAAAGCCTTATAAAGAGGCAAAATGATTTCCTTATCCTTACATATCAATGTTCGCTTCAACATAGCAATTATCCTCTGAGTTGTATTTGAAACTTTTGCTATGTGACCTTTTGAACTTCAAATTCCTATCCATCACTATGCCAAGATCCCTTGCCTCCTCAGTTTCTTGTAGTATAACACTGCTAACATAATATGCTGCTGGAAATCTCATCACGCCTATGATCCGAGATTACCCTGCCTATCTCGGATCATAGGCGAACATTTGCAAAGCTGATGATAGACCCTGCTTGATATCATTAATGTATAGATTGAACAATAATGGCCCAAGGAATAATGTACCCTGAGGTACACTACTGGTTACCTTAAATCTGGAAGATTCGCACCCACTGTATACCACTTGTTGATATGTCTGTCAACCATCCCCTGATCCAAGTCAATAGATTATATTCCAATCCCATATTCTCCAGTTTGCGCAACAGCCTATCGTGTGGTATCCTATCAAATGCCTTTAAAAAAATCCAATATGATCATATCGTATCCAGTCGGCCGTAACATTGTTATACAATATGAGAAATTGCTAAAACATGACCTTCCTTTAGTAAACCTCATGCTGTTCCCTGCAGAGCATAGAATGCTTGTCTACCCATTTCTGTATGCGAGTTCCTACCAACTTCTCTAAAATCTTCACTACCACACCAGAGATACTAATAGGTCGGTAGTTAGACATATCAGTTTTTGCACCACCCTTGTGCAATGGAACTATCATTCATTTCTTCCATTCCTGTGGTATCATTCCTGAGCTGAGACTCAAGTTATACAAATGTGTGAAAGGCCTAGTCATTTCAGCTGAACATTCCTTTAGCAAACGGGTTGATATTCCATCTGTCCCTATTGACAAATTCTTATCTAGGTTATGCAAGAGCTCTTCAACCTCATTTTCATGAACCTCTAACTCTTCATCCAACTTAACAGTAGCACTGTGCACCATGCAACATACACCTGATTGATATATCTTTGCAAAGTGAGCACTCATTAACTGAACAATCTCCTTAGCTTCCGGCACTCGTGTATCATCTGCATTCAATAAAGTTATTCTTCCACATTCATTCTTTCTTTTGCTTGCGGCATAACGCTAAAATTCTTTTGGATTGCCTTTAGCTTGCATGGCCAATTTCTTTTCATACTCCGTTTTAGCTTTTCTCACAATACTGGTTACTTTTCTGGCCTGAGCTTTATATATTTCATAACTCCTCTCACTCTTATTCTAACGATATTCTTTCCACATCTTGTGGATCTCTTGCTTAATAAGGCTGCACATCCATTTCACTCCCAACCTATTTATTCTTCGAACACTAGGGATACATTGAGATACCGCCTCATTTAAGCACTTTTTCAAAGATTCCCATGCATTGCTGACATTTTTTCCATTCAGTAAGTGATACTATGGGACCAAAGATAGTATTCTTGTTAGTCGATCATAATTTCCAGCTTTGTAGTTCAGCATGTAGTCTGTTTTAATTGGAGCTTCAATACAAGTAGATATTTCCTAAGAAAGAACAGCATGAACAGTATATAAAAGAAATAGAATTTTTGTATTGGTAAAATATTAAAGTACGCAGCATATACAGTGTGTGTGAGGGGGTGGAGAAATGAAACTGAATTTTAAAAAAATCTCAAGGGAGCATCTCTGGGAGAGAGCTCTAGGAAGCATCCAAGCAGGATATGGACAGCCTGCCAACCCAAACCCATGCATTTTTGTACGGCCATTTATTGTGTATAATGTCTGTCTTCATCAGAAAACAAACACTAAACAACTGATCTATCTATCTGTCATATATATATATATATGACAGATAGACTATAACCGAGATTAGAATAACAATTAAATTTATTCAAAAGGCAACATGTTTCATCGGATTGTCCGATTTCTTCAGGCGTGGGAACATAGAAAGCAAATAAACACTATAAGAAACATCGTATCAATAAAAACGACTATTATAAAATTCAGTTAGCTTTGAACTGTAGCTACAGTCCGTGTTGAAGTTCTATTGTTAGGCAGCTGCGTACGTCTGATTTCATGAGTGTGCCAATATCTGATAGCAGAGCTGAAAGAGTCCGGTAGATTATAGCTAAGGTTATTATTTATGTGATGAGGGTCCATAACAATCTCCTGAGACTCGACTATGCGGCGCTCCACCTTGTCACGGCATATATGAAGGTTTGAAGTTGCTGTCCAGTTTCTCATGTTGACGGCCTTCATCATTTGTGTTTACTGAAAACAGTACATGGCTTGACAGCACTTGCTCTAGTTCTTTTGTAGGCAATGTCCCTCTGGTGTACTTCCAGACGTAGGAGGATGGATTTTTCAGTTTGGCCATAGTATTGCTTCCCGCAGTCGCACGTGATTTGCTGCTAATAGCTCATGGGGATGAAGCTTGGTCCAGAAGACATTTATGGTTTAAGTGTTTTAAAGAGGACAAAGGATCCGGAAGTAGATGGCGAAAATGCATTGGAGCGCAGTTGACAAAGAATTGATCCCTGATTAATACTAGTAAGTGCTTGGAATGTGAAAAAGGAATCGATAAAGTCTACAATACTACAGACTTAGGAAAAGAAATTTGCGCGAAGTTTGTTCCACACTGTTTGCGTGATGAGAAACTCCAACCATTGATGCTACAAAGATTTTATTCGAACAGTAGATAGTGAACCTGGTTTCCTAAAAGTAGTATCATTGTTGTGGAAGAATGCTTTCGGCATGATCTTAAAAAGTAGTGCAAAGTGGCAATTATTAACGTCACTAGCACCAGGAAGAAAAATCCATAATCATGTATCGAAACCATGCTGATCACATTCTTCGATCACATCAAAAATCCATAAGGAGTTCGTTCCAGAAGAAACGACTATCGGCAATTCCTGTTCTTTGTGGCGTTTAAATAGTCGGCGGCTTTTGGACAGTGCAGGTTGCAGTGCTTAACTACCTCATTCTCTGCCTCTAACAGACTTTTTTCTTTTTCCCAAGTTGAGTTTGAAATTTTGACATTCAAAAGATTGGGCTTAACAAGTGAATCTTTCCCTGTGGGAGTAGTTTCGAGAAATGAATAAGAAAATATTTTCCTTATCCATATTCTGGTTTATTTGTATTCACTCTCATTACTCTTTTGTCATACTGCGTAGTTCACCAGTGGAAAGTGTAATAAGATCTTGCGCCGATTGCTTTTAGATTATCAAATGTAGCGAGGATCGTTAATCTCTCCCCCAACAGACGATATCGAGTTAGGAATTTCCTTTGAGTAGTATGTATACTATCAACTGACCTTTCTCTCTCTCTCTCTCGGTCATTGGTTCCCAAATTTTGCATTTGGACTTTTCGCTGTATGGGTTCGACGAAATATTTTCAGTTGTAATCTCGTTCTTTGCCTTATCTTAACACACTTCTGTTTTCAGCACGTTGTCTGTTACTATTATACACCTAGTAACAGACAACTTGCTTCGGAGGTCAGCGACTACCTTGGCAAATTTTGAGCGATCCTCAGCTACTCTGAACAGTCCCTTAGAGCTCATGCCAGTCCATTTTTGTCTGCCAGCCAATATCTTCTTCGCCTTCCTTGTCCTCTTCATCCATTTATCTTGCCTTTGTTTTATAATCAATTGCAGTATCTTATATATTTCATTACTAAGTTACTCAGCTATATGGTAGGACTATCTTTAGTACGATAAGCAAGTGGATTAAAAAAAATATCTAATGAACATTAGGATAGACCTTTTACTGAAAGGTTGTAAGAAGAAACTGTGCTTTGGTGATCTCTTCTTCACTGAGAAGGGAGCTAGCACGTTTACCCAAAGTAGAAACATGTCCGGACAGTTCATCGCGGGAAAATTAATCGCACGAAAATTCATCGCAGATATGTGAAAAAAAAAAATTCCCATATAAGAAATATTTTAAAAAAATTTAAATATTTTATATATTACTTAATATTTCGATTATATTTAACTTTTTGAAAATTTTTATTAGGTATAAAGTTATTCATCGCGGATATATGTGAAAAAAAAAGAACTATTTCCCATATAAAAAATATTTTTTTAAAAAATTTAAATCTAAGAAATATTAAAAAAAAAATTAAATAGCCGGTCTGGTTGGCCGAGTGGATAGCGTATCTGCTCTCCAGCCAAAATGCTGTAGGTTCGAATCCTGCCGTGGACATGGATATTTATGATCGTTCGTGGAAATACGAGTGATAATCGGCGGTAGATGGTGTTTGTGTAGTTGCAGTCACTTGGTTATTGAATCTTGAAGACGGAATTCTAGACCAGGTACCTTCCCTCGATGAGTACTTGGACTCCCTGGAGGTGTCAAATAATAATAATATTTCGATTATACGAGGGTGGTCTAAAGCCTTCTCGGCCTCGACCATAGATGGCAAAACTATCGGCAAGATTTTTTTTTTTTCTAAGTTGGTAAATCTGTCATAAGCATCCATGCGAAATTGCATGTCATTATATCCATAACCGGCGCTAGGGTCTTTGCCGCCCTCATGCAATTTCTAAGCGCCCCTGCAACGATCCGGGCGTGTGTGGTTCTTTTACGATAATAAAAAATTTAAATTATTTGAATTTCTTAAATAAATTTTGACAGAACAGCCACGCATTAGTTCGCTAAATGTTACGAACCGGGGGTGTTGACTAGGGAGGATAATCGTTAAAAACCAGAATATTAAAAAAAATTCTCAAAAGTTAAAGCAAATTTTTATAAAGCCACTTCACTTTAATCGTTGAATATAATGATACAGGGATTATAGCCTTCTCACCGACCCGAATCGCTAACAAAATTAAAATGAATTTTAATGAAAGTTAAAATTTATTTGAAATAAAGTTTAAAAAATTCTTGCATTTTACAAGTTACTAAAGTCTTAGTAACTTGTAAAAATTTTTTAATAATTTTTATAAGTGGAACTATCTTTTAGGAAAATAAAAGAAACTCAAGATCGATGAGAAAATAAGAAAAGAATTCAGAAATAATTAGAACATTTAATATAAGTATTCGGGTCGGTGAGAAGGCTATAATCCCTGTATCATTATATTCAACGATTAAAGTGAAGTGGCTTTATCAAAATTTGCTTTAACTTTTGAGAATTTTTTTAATATTCTGGTTTTTAACGATTATCCTCCCTAGTCAACACCCCCGGTTCGTAACATTTAGCGAACTAATGCGTGGCTGTTCTGTCAAAATTTATTTAAGAAATTCAAATAATTTAAATTTTTTATTATCGTAAAAGAACCACACACACCCGGATCGTTGCAGGGGCGCTTAGAAATTGCATGCGGGCGGCAAAGACCCTAGCGCCGGTTATGGATATAATGACATGCAATTTCGCATGGATGCTTATGACAGATGTACCAACTTAGAAAAAAAAAAATCTTGCCGATAGTTTTGCCATCTATGGTCGAGGCCGAGAAGGTTTTAGACCACCCTCGTATAATCGAAATATTATTATTTAATATATTATTTAATAAAATTTAATGAGTATTCGAAAAATAACATCCTTACAGGATAACAGAAAATAAATTAAATTACATAAATATACTTACATTTTTTTTAAAATTAAAATTTTAGGGTTTTTGAATTTCATATTCACAAAATTAGAAATAATTGTCTTAACGTCTAATTCCGCACATATTTTCAACCTGTTAACGCCAAACTAACAAGCCTTTTTTGACAATTGACATTTATGTCTTTAGGGGTGAAGCAAGATGCTTTTCATATTCTCCGCTATCTGTTGTGGTTACAGTGAAGGTAAAATTTATGAGTAGATTGCTCGCCCTGAATGGGCATGGGGATTATGTATCACTAAAGGAGGCTAATATAGCTTTTGGTCTTCTATATTTGAATATGTCCGTTGGATCGTATGCTGCAGCTTGCTGAACCAAATCGTTGGGATGTGTGGACGTCTTTAGGAAAAACTTGGTTGCTAAGGATTGTAGAAAAGAGAAAATACAGGGAATATTTGTCTCTGTGGAGTCGATTGTTTCTAACATACCATGGGGCGTTCAGAATCATTCTCAAGCACTTATTCTGCACTCGCTGTATTTTGATAATGTTAGCATTAGAGGTGTGGCTGCAGGCTGGAGAGGCGTAGGTGATGACAGGACGAATCGTCATCTGGTATAGCTGCAATTTGATTCTGTTAATTAGCTTGCTATTTCTATTAATTAGCGGAGAGATCTGAGCGATGGCTTTAGATGCCTTTACGCACGCAGACTTGATGTGTTGGTTGAAAGTTAGCTTTTTGTCGAGAATTACACCCAGGTAATTTGTTTCTGTCTGCCAGGGAATTTTAGTATTGAATAGCAACGCATCTCCTGCAAGGAGACATTGGCCTTTTTGAGAAAAGAACGGCTGAGCTTTTCTGGGGGTTGACTTCCAATCTCCACTTGGAGAACCAACCCTCCAGCTTTAGAAGGTTTTCTTGAAGCTTTCTGGTAATGAAATGGGGTCTGAGAGATCTGGTTAGTATTGCCGTATCGTCCGCATACAGGGCTAAAATGGAAGTCATCGGATTGTGAAGGATGTCTGACATGTATATAGAGAACAGCAATGGAGCCAGTAGAGATCCCTGCGGCACTCCAGCAAAGATGTGGCGCTGGGAGGATGTAGAACCGTTGATTTTTACTTGCATTGATCTATTCTGAAGATATGAATGGATTAAGTGAACCATTTTTAGTGAGGTACCGGCTGAGATAAGTTTGTGCAGGAGTCCAAAATGCCAGATTTTGTCAAATGCTTTGGATAAGTCTAGGAAAACAGCGCCTGTGCACTGGTGCCAGTTGTAGCTGGTGGTGATGCATTCCACAATTCTATGGATTTGCTGGGTAGTACTATGGTGTTGCCTGAAACCAAACTGTTCTTTAGGGAGGATGTTTAGGTCATTTACGGTGGTTTGGAGTCGTGAGAGGATGACCTTACCCAGATTTGAGATGAGACTGATTGGACGATAATTTTGCGGTAGGTGTGGGTCTTTGCCTGGCTTATGTATAGGAATTACGTCAGCCAGTTTCCAGGTGGAAGGAAAATAGTGAAATCTTAAAATTGCATTTATTATACTGGTCAGGTGCACTACTGCTTTTCGGGGCAGAAGTTTAATCACCCGATTAGTAATGCCGTCTGGCCCAGGAGCTTTTTTGTTCTTTAATTTTTTAATAATGTCATATAACTCAGCAGGTGATGTTGGTGCAATATGGTCAGTGCTGGAGATAGGAAGTTTGAGTGAGTGTCTGACCTTGCTGTGAATCTTATATATGTGGTCAAAGTCAACGTTTCCATACGAAGGCCTGCATTGCTCCTCTAAGTTGTGTTCTATAACTTCTGCTTTGTCTACATCTGTGTGAGCAAGGTCCTGGTCAGAGAATATTGGGGGAAGGGATCTGTCTTTGTTTTTGATATTTTTCAGTAGTCTCCAGATGGAGTGATCAGTAGGAGAAATGGAGGATAACATTTCATCCCATACTTGGTCTCTATGGGCTCTGAGTGCATCTCTTACTGCCCCATTTAATCTGTTTAGATTTATTTTATCTTGTGGTGCACACGTGTTACGGTATCTTTTCCTAGCTCTGTTTTTGTCTCTGATCAAGTTCATGATGTCTTCAGGCAAACGATCTGGCTTGCGGGCAGATTTGTAGGAGGAAGCTACCTTTTTAGCAGAACTAATTTGTTGTGTGAGATTTGTAACTGCAGTTTCTACTTCTTCTTTTGTGCGTATGTGAGGAACAGGTCCAATATAATCCTTCAGTGCTGCTGACAGTCTTTCCCATGCAATGTAGGAGTGAGGAGGACATAGGTATTCTTGATTTCCCAGCTGTAGTAGAATTGGATTGTGATCGGATGATAGTTCATCCATTGATATGATGCTGAATTGAAGTTTAATATCGTGAAGGATAGCTATATCCAGGATGTCAGCAGTGCCGAACGTGCTGAGATGAGTTGGTTCGGTGGGGCCTGCCACAACAGCGTTGCTTGATCCTAAGTAATTGTAAAGGATGCAACCATTCTTGTTTGTGGTTGTACAATTCCACACAGGATGCTTGGAATTCAGATCCCCGGCAATAATGGTGGGCTCTCTGGTGCATAAGATGGCATTTAGATCAGAGTGAAGTAGAGATTTTTGGGGAGGGTTGTAAGCTGAGTAGATTTTCAGTTTGCCATTGGAGCTGGTGACTACTTCCACTCCTGTGATCTCAAGGTTAGTGGTTGAAGGAATGCTCACAGAGTGGTGCTTAATGTAGTTTTTTTATAAAGATGGCAGTGCCGCCGCCTCTGTAGAGTAGTCTGTCATTTCTGTATAGGTGATAGCCCCCCTTATTGTAGGATTGTCTGAGGGTTTTAAATGAGTTTCACTGATTAAAATAACATCTGGTTGATACCTAGATGTGAAGTGTCGGAGTTCCAGAATTTTGTTTTTAAGGCCATTTGCGTTCCACGCAACTATCTGAAGAGATGCTGGAATGAGTTTGTTACTATTCATTTATGAGAGCTGTGAGGATGAAGTTCATTTATGAGAGCTGTGTTTCACGAAGAAATCTGAGGTTTCAGTAGGGTTTGATAGGCTAAAATTTTGTAGCATGTTTGCTAGTGAGGCCATAATAACAGCTGTTAGGTTTTTAGGTGCTGTTGGTTGATTTTGTTCTGGATTTGATCTAGTTGTACAGGTCACATCAGCATAGCTTCTTGTTTGCTTTCGGGTGTCTCTATTATTGGAGGTCTCCGACTGTGGCCGCTGAGTCTCCGGTTTTGATGTCTGGGCCTCTGGTGTTCTTGTGCTGAAGGAGGAGGACTGATTGATTGCCTCCATCCGTCTGTTCTTTGGGTGCTGAGTACATCCTTTGTAGTTCGCGGGATGAGGGCCACTGCAGTTGGCACATTTGGCCGAGGTAGTCCTCGGCTTTGTGCAGGTATTGGTTGGGTGGCTCTCTCCACATTTTAAACATCTATATTCCACTCTGCATAGATTCTGGGCATGGCCAAACTTCTGGCACCTGTGGCACTGCCCAGAAGATGATCTTTTACGGAGTGGTTCCGGTGTGACGATGAGACCACAGACTGTTTTTAAGTTGTAAATATCCTTCTATATTTTATGAATCTCAACAAGGACCAATGGCATGGGAGTCTTGTCAGCTTTGTACATTCTGCTCACTTTGACTGGGGTCAGATCCTGAGAATTTAGGTCAGCAGCTATTTCTGCTGTGTCAATGTCTTCACAGACACCACGAAGTGGTGTCTGTGAAGACATTGTAAGACTTTTAAGTTTTTTTCGGAGCTGAGCGCAAAGGTATGATACTGGATGCCTCTGTCGTCCAGTTCTTTGGACAACCTTCTATAGTCTGTCACTGTTGCTGGCTGGATCTTTATGCCTTCATCCATGTTTTTTGGCCTTAATGAAGCCAATATGCAAATTGGACATTGTCGATCTTAAAGCTGCCCACTTATGCTTTTCTCTAAGGATGATCGGAGGCACCTTTTCTTTGGGAGAAATAGCGGCGTCCGAACCCTGAGAATCCTGTTCCATTTCACTATTGTCATTGTGCGGTTCATCTGTTGTTCTTCGCTTTTTGCGTGCGCGCACTTCTACAAAGTCTGAAGAAGTAGAAGGCACCGATTCTAAATGATCTTCAGCGGCTACGTCTGAGACACATTCGGGGGGAAACGTGTCATACAATTTCACTTTTCCCGGCCAATTATCACTCCTCAGCTTTCCCAGTCTGAGGAATTCCTTATATACTTCCTCGAATTTGGTTTCATTCACAAGTTTAGCCATTTCAAGACACAGATGGAGAAAGAGTAGAGATTTCTCAGGTGTCCCGAGCAGGTAAAGATAATCCTGTGGACTTTTGAGGGTCCACTAGCAAATCCCGTAGACACTCTTAGGTGTCTACCAGCAATAAAATGTCACTATAAGAAACAAAGGCGATACTAGCGGCTGTAGGCCTAGCGAATCGCCCTTGTAATTACAAATGACTTACTTTATTTTCCATAGTGCTTTATCCAGGTGACTGTTTATGGTAACAAGTAATTAACTACTATTACTAATGAATAAGCAGAAATATAAATCGCTAAAAACATATTAAACCAATTCATAATTCATCATCAATAATACACGACACTAAACACTAACACACGATCCGCCATTTTTCTCAATCACCAGAGCCAAGCCTTTTTTGTGACCTACTTGTTCTTAAGTAGGTTTTAATCAATTTCAACTTGGAAAAGGAACGTTCACCGCTCGCTACACTAACAAGTAAGGTTAATAATATTCTTAAAGCAATTGAAAAGTTAGGGAAAGATAAATTATTGGACACAATAAAATTAAGAATATCAAAAGGGTTTTGAATATTTAAATTATCCTTCCGAAAAATATCAGAAAGCACATATAGTTCTATTGCATTTACGTCTTTATTGTCGCTGTCCTTCAAGAGAATCTCTAAATCGTCACAATTATTTTAGTAAATCTTCGTTATTAATTTGTAGTAATCTATACAAGAAATTTAAATTATCATAATCTGTTTTTAGTCGTTCTATTAACGAACACATTGCAACGTTCTAGAAGTGTATAAAACACATTCACTCTAAATTTATCTTCTGGCGATTGTGGCATTTCGTCATGATGCTCGTAATCAAATTGTCTTCTTTCGTTGTCGAACTTCCATACCAGTTTTAAATTCTTGTTCTCCATCCACCTCTTCACTCAGTTCTTCTTGCCGTTTTTAGAACTTCTTTAAAATTTGTATCTGATCGATACTCTTGTAAGAATATTTTTAAGTTTTCGATAGATTCTAAAGCAAGTGTAATGTTCATATTTTTGTCTTGAAGCATTTTACTCACAGGTTTTATTCTGTTAAGTAAATCATGCCAAGTTATAAGAGAGGAAATAAATTTGTAGTCCTTTATTTTAGCACATAATACTTCATGCTGAGTTTCTTTATTAAAATTTTGATTATTTAAAATTTCAAAAAGTGCATCGTAAATTTCTCCTAACTGATATCGTACAGGGCGGATTGCATTAATTTTACTTTCCCATCGCGTTTCTGATGGCTGTTTCAATGTTAATTTTTTGCGAACTTTAAAAGGATTGCCCAACGTTTGTGAGAGAATGAAAAGAAATTGTATATATCTTGAATAATTGCTAAGAAACTAATTGTATCTGCATTCAATTTGGCTGCATCGTTAATGATTAAATTTAGAGTATGAGCAGCACATGGCACGTAAACAGCTCGAGGATTTTTGTTCAAAAGCAAATTTGGGAGCCCATATTTTTTTCCTTTCATATTTGCCCCATTGTCGTACCCTTGACCTCGCATATCTTCAATGGGAATGTTCTATTTTTCCAGTTGTTCCATTATTGTTGCACATAAACCACATCCTGTGGAATCTGATATATCTGCAAAACCTAAAAAGTTTTCCCTCATCTTGACAATTCCGTTGTCACAGGAAACAAAGCGAATAATAATGGTCATTTGTTCTGTTTTACTTGCCATCAGGTGTGCAGTCTAAAATGATGGAATAATATTTAGATTTTCGAATTGAGAATAAAATTGTATCCCTGATTGCGTTACTTAAAGTTTCCAATATTTCATTTTGACTGTCTTTACTCAAATAGTGTACTCTATTGTTTCGTTGTAGGGCCCTTTCAACATGATTTTCCATAACGGGATCAAACTTCCCAAACAGCTCGACTAATTTAAAAAAAATTGCCGTTATTCCTTTCATAATTTATCAGATGATTCGCGAAAAACTAAATTTTGGCTACCAAGGAATTTTATAATTTCAATCAAGCGTTCTAAAACATTCGTCCAATGTTTCTTTTCCATTTCATACATGCTTTGAGTCTGGCAATCAATAGTAGTTTTGTTTTTTAAATTTTTATCAAGTTCCTTCCATTTTAAGAAATTTTTCATGTGAGTTAAACTAGTCTCATGTCAATGCAAAGTTGTACTTACATTTCTCCAATCGTTATAACCTTCTACAAGACTACTTGATTCAGTAGGCGCGAAAGGTTTACAACAAAAGCAAAAAATAGAATTTAAAGTTTCGGAATAAATGAGCCATGTTCTTGGCACGAGCTCCCCGTTTTCAATTTTTCTATTACAATACGTGTCGCCAAATTTACGACGATATGTATCTCTCGGATATATTATATTTTTCTTTTGAACAGGCCCCATTTCAATTAAAACAACTTATAATTTTTCATCAATATTTCCCCATTCACCTGGATCTTCTAAATTTACAGAGACTATCAATGTGTTAGTTTCGTGGTCAACTACAACTAAATCTTCTCCTGTGTTTCACTTAAATTATGCGTCTTGTTATCTTGTTCAATAGTTACAATAGTACTTTCATGCCAACTGGATGATGTGCACGGTTCTTCAACTGTGATTTCTGATGTATCGAGTTGGTTACAATCTGCATCCGAATATTTTAATAAATTTATTAAGAGCCCTAGTTTGTTTCTTAATATCTGCTTCTTTCGCAGTATGATGCTTACGATTTTGTACGCCGGATAACTTTTTTTTAAATTTTTGATTCCATTTCTATTTTATACCCACAAGAAATTATTACACAACACGACACAGAGACGAAATAATAGTCGGCACTGCGCTACTGTCAGTAGCCTACTGAGATACGTACCATAACACTGGTTAACTAGCAACAAATGTTTTGTATGAAAATTCGTTTCTGTGCATAAAAACCGTTCACCGTTTCACTTTAGATAGACTGCAGTAGACACAACCTGCTGCAGGCAAGCATTTAGCGTGCTCTCGCTGCAAAATTGTAAACAGCCGGCTGATCAAAGAGAGGGCAATATACAATTTTTTTTTTAATTTTTATTCGGTGTATCCGGCCTTATTTATTTTAATATTGATCATTCTAAGAATTTTTTGTTTTTATGATAAAAATTGTGTTTCTTAAAAATGAACTTATGAGTCGTGCCCCGGCGGCGGTGCCCCCTTCGTAACTGCGCTCGCATGCCCGCTTCCGCCTGCCCTGATTATATCAAGTATTTAGTGTTTTCTGTATCCCTTGATAAAATTGAGTATCGTGCAGTTATGAAGTTCTTTGTAAAAGAAGCTTTAACGCCAAAACAAATTCATTCGAAGTTCAATGAAGTTTATGGACGCTCTTCTCCTTCGTTTTCGACAATTAAGAAATGCGCTGCCGAGTTTAAACGTGGCCGTACCAGCCTTGAAGATGATCCACGTGAAGGACGTCCAAAAAGTGTAACAATACCTGAAATCGTTGATCAAGTGCACGATATGGTATTGGATGACCGGCGAGTCATAGTGCGTGAAATTGCTGAGACTATAGGCATTTCAAAAGAACGTGTCGGATACATTTTACATGAAGAATTGCAAATGAAAAAGTTTTGCGCACGATGGGTGCCGCGCTTGCTCACAGCAGATCAAAAACGCACTCACATGAAAATCTCTGAACAGTGCCTGGAGCTTTTTAACAAGAATAAAACTGATTTGTGCGTCGATTTATTACTATGGATGAGACTTGGATTCACCATTACACACCAGAATCCAAACAGCAGTCAAAACAATGGACAGAAGCCGGTTGTTCAGCGCCAAAGAAGACAGTCGGTTCCATCAGTGGGAAAGGACATGGCATCGGTGTTTTGAGATGCTAAACGCATTTTGTTTATTAATTATCTTGAAAAGTAAAACAATAACTGAGGAATATTATTCCGATCTTTTAACTCCACTGGATGAAAAATTCGTGAGAAAAACCGGGTTTGCAGAAGAAAAATATCATCTTTCATCAGGACAATGCACCTGCGCATTATCTCTTCCCAAAACTAAAAATCTTCCTTGCTGGTCAGCGTTTTTCTTCGAATCAAGAGGTGATTGCAGCTGTACATGGGTATTTTGCAGATCTTACTGAGAACCACTACAGGGACGGGATAATAGCGCTGGAGCACCGCTGGAATAAATGTATTAGTCTTAAGGGAGATTATGTTGAAAAATAAAAATAATTTATTAATTATAAATTTGTTTTTCATTGTTAGGCCGAGAACTTTTCAGACCGCCCTCGTATATACACCAGTATCCCATCTGGATGGGTGTCTTAAGTGTGCAGAAATATAACGAACGGTTCGCAGAATAAGTATTCTTAAATGTGATGCCCTTTCTCCCTATACCTCTTCCAGTTTTGTAAATATTACTATTTCATCAGAAAAACCTGTAGTATTTAAGTAATAAAATATATTTACAACTTTTTAAGACGAAAGAGAAATTAGGAAACTCGCCGATCAATAATATATTACTTTCATTGTATGAGAATAAAAATATGAAAATCTAAACAAATAATTCATAAATATATAAACTATGTTTTGTGAAATTTATCTTGCATTTACATTTACTTTTCATATATCAGCATGAATGCAATATCATTTCAATTTTCTAGTGAATCATGCTTTCAACGAATTTTTTCCGCGATGAATTTTCCGAGCGTAAAATTTTCCACTCGACGAATTTTCACCCACGATCAATTTTTCCCACAGTAACATACCCTAAACTATTTAATGCACCAAGAACTTACATTCCACATGAGTTATCCGGTCTGGTGCAAATCAAAAACACATACCTTAGATCTATTTTGGCCTTGTTGTCTGATATTTTCGTAATATCAATTATTTATTCAGCCATACCGATTTTTTTTTTTTCAAGAATCAGTTTGGAAAACACTGGTTTACTAATTTTGAAACCATTATCAAAGCACTTATTTGGATTCATCATACCACGATTAATGTAATCTTCTAAAGCCTTCGTGTTTATTGTATTATAAATTAATACAAAGGATAATAATATACAGTACTTTAAGGTTCATGATCTTTACAGATTGGTTTCGTAACCATAATTTTTAGGATAAGGTATTATGCCTAAATATATATTTTTGTGTGTCGCTAGTGTTTTTCTGGCTGCCATCTGAAAAATCTTGTCACCCGTGTATAGACTGGCTAACTTCAGTTGAAAAGACCTTATAAAGCTGCTTCGCGTTCTAGGCGGAATTCGAATCCAGGTCTTTCCAACCAAAGAGGGCTTCAGTCGTAACCGGTTGATTAAAATTATCGAGTTGAAAAACATAAGCAACTCCTAAATGCCCATGTACTTTCTGAGGAGCCAGATTTTGAAATCTTGAGAATTCTCCAAAAACAAATTTTGGCCCGGACACAGGTCGGTGCATTTTGTGAAATGCACTTAACATTTTCAGGAATGAACCAAATAAACGGAAGATTGGGATGCTATCGCCTCATTGAACTTTTTTAGTTCATTAAGTCAATTGAGCGCGATTTCAAACCGATTTGCCTGTTTCTAAACAAGCATGATATTGAGAAAAAACAGTTTCTTTTAAAAATTAGTTTTTATCGATATCACGCAAGGCGACAAAGGTCACGAGTCTTCTGAACGTTTCCTCAACTGCGATCTTGGTCTGTTTTGCAGGATAAATGATGGCTTGAGGAAAGTAATAACACCTCCGTATTAAGATGAAGTCTTCACGTCGTAGCCAGGATTCGAACCCATTTTCAAAAAGTACACTGTTCTTCAGACTTCTTTACGAAAGCTCTCCAGTTTTAGAATCACAATATGATACCTTCAAGGACTCATCGAGGGAAGGCACTCCTCTACTTAATCCTCCACGTAATACTACCACAACGACACTATTGCCATCAACACAACTCCACCTACTACTACCACCACTAACAGCATTTTTAGTCTTTAAATTGCGTATGTTCTCATGGCCGATTTGCCTGTATTGAGATGAAAAACCAGTTTCTGGGGAAGGTAGAAACCCTGCTAATCAGTCGAAAAAGTCTGCATGAAGATTCCTCTCGTCACGATGAAAATTGAACTCAGGTTGTACTCTATCCAATCGAAGTGTGCAATGTCCCATTGTTCTTGCACTAAAATAAATGCATGGTTTAGCGTTTAGAGTGCTACTGAAAATAATATTCTGTTATTTTAAGTCATAGCTGTAGTTAGCACTTTTTCTTTAATGTTTTGTTCATTACTTTGGAACAGATGCCTTGATTTGAATCGAATGAACCTTTTGTTTTACTCTTTATAAAGGGGTTAATAGGCTACTACGGATCTGTCTGTAGTGCTTTGCATGGCATATTCATTCACAAAACATATCCTTGGGTTGTTTTTTGTTTTCTCTTACGTACTTACGAATGTCATCTTTCTACAGATTGCCCCTTGTGTATATACTTCATTTAAGCTTCCGGAACTGTTGATGAAAAGTGCCATTGTGAGCTCAGGAGCGTTGACTCTTCAAGCCATTCTTTGCGTAACGTCAAAATTGAGTAATGCTCGTAAGAAAATAAGCTTCAGACATTTGCTAAAGTGAACACTTGTTATCCTTAAAGCCGCCGATACACAAGTGGAATTCAAGTGGCGTGAACAAGATTTTTTTATGGCTTTGTTTATGTTTTTTTATTTATTTTTTATTTTTTTACTCTTTTAAACTTTATAAAGCAACAGATAATGGATTGATTTCATGAACTGGTCACTTGCTGATGTGAAATATTTATTTATAGATTCAAGGATAACTGATAAAAGCTTCATATGCAAATGAAGTGTGAAAATAAACAACAGAGTCATTAGCAAAAGGACATCACAAAGTACCTGACATTATCCTCCTAAAGCAGATCAGCTTTTCTATGTAGGTCTCGCCCAAAAAAAGACTTTTTTTTTTTTTGAAAGGAGGTAAAATCTATATACGTTTACCCTCCGTTTTATACACCTATTTATGAGCGGTGTAAGGCAGGTTTTAACAAACACTTCTCCTCGAAAGAAAAATGCAATAAAGTAAGTTTAAGAGGGAGTGGAAAGAGGAAAGTGATATTCTGTCATAACCAGCACGCAACATAACTATTTAATGACTAAGGAAATGCTTGTAGGCAGTCATATAAATCCTTTTTCTAATAGCATTCTTTTAGAGTAATCATTTATTATCACAACGATTAAACCTTGAACTATTTTTGACATATGTACTGTACAAGTAAGTTTGCTTTGTTTGATTTTGCTGATGGTCCACTTATTGTAAATATGTTAAATTTCAAAATCGCTTTGCCAGTAAACGGATTATAACAGGATAAAAAAATCGTCCAGTATTAGACCCGATTTTATAACGAAAATCGCTTTCCTCGAGCACTTCTATAGATAGACATTAGGCTCAGCAGACACTCCCTAAATAAGCATCCTTCAACATAATCTTGCTCTAATTACTCAACCAGCTTCTAAACAACTACCAGACATGAATGTGAATCAGTAATTTGAAGCTTTTGATTTGACACCAACCTTATTAAACTCCGATAATTTAAGAACACACAAATCATTTAGTGCTTCTTCTCTCATAATTTCATTGTCGCCTGATCAGCATTTTGATTACTCAATATTTCGAAGACTTGGAGCTATCTCTTTGGCCAATCTTACCCTGGTTGGCCGAGTTGGATAGCTTGTCTACCCACCAGCTTGTGGGTTCGAATCCAACTGCTGACATGGATGTTTCAGAATGTCTAAGTGGTCGACGATTTTCGTCACCCAGTTAGAGAACACCGCCCTGTTTATTCGGAGGCCTGAATTGGCTTTAAAAATAATACTATATTTTCACTGTATTCCGACAGAGGAACTAGCTAGTCTGGCCTTATCTCGCCTCGGTCCTCAATGTAGGATAGGTTTCCAACCTTTTGTGGATGGGATTTACGTTATTAACTTCTAGTTCATTCGCCTATAACCACTCAGTCCTCCTCAGAGTAAAATCATTTTTATTAGTATAAATACATTAACAGAATAATTTAGGTATTTCTGCCTTATTCACACAATCGCTCTCTATCCAACAAAGTTATTCTTTCATGTAATTTGTTTCTAGGGGAGACATAAACTTAGAATTTTCTTTATACTTTGCCAGTTTGCTCTATCTTAATTATCCTCCTACTTCTCTCAATCTCCCATATCTTCTGCAGTTCTTGGTTCGTCTCAATAGTTTCATTAGCCATTTCTGTTATGAAGTATTTTTATTAAGTAACTAGCATACACTATCTTTCCATGTCGTTCCTCATTTCATGGCATATTTCAGAACAATTCTCTTAAGCTATTGTAATTTCCCACATTAATTGTTCCACATATTCCTTATTTAATAGTTCCCCTTAAGAACTACAAATTCAGGTTTTCTTCCATGTGTTACTTGATGTAGTAGCTGTCGCTGTTACGTCAAATACTGTGCGAGTGAAGCTCGCTATTTGCAACTATCGTAGTGACCACTACTTAAGTAAACAGCACGTTTTTATTACAGTAGGTGATTTTTTAAGAGTAGTGTAAAATATTAGAGTGCTGGATTCTCTCTGTTTCTTCCGCCTTTCATAACACTTAATTCTTTTATTCAGTCATCCTGCTTCCAGTCTCATCCAAAAGATACATAGGGTAGAATTAGTAGTCACAATGATTCAAACAGAACGCCACGCTAGCTGGATAGATTTTCTGAAATTTACGTGTGAATATATTTGCGATCCTTACAGAAAATGTTATATCAATTTTGTTGAATATTTTAATATCTAAACCATGCAAGAATAAATGTCATACATTCATTAAGCCGTTGAAGAAGATAGAACGTTGGAAACGTAGAAATCTGGACTCTTAAAATTGATTTTTGTTATCAAGGTAATTTTTATTATAGTTTGGCATTACTGTTTACTGATTTTCGGAATTTAGCAATTTGTTCTTTTCCTTTCTCTTGCGGTTTCGTAATGATCTAATTTTTTAGATGAAAGACAGCCAAATTTTCTTTTCCCTGTAAAACCGGTCAATTGGGAAAAGGAGGGGGGGAAAAATCGTTTCGTGTACTATTCCGATTTTCAAGCAAGTTCGTGCAAAATGCTAATTTCCCATCATGAATAGAAATGCTAAAATTAAACTTCAAATATTTACATTAACTTATTAGGTAAGAACTGTAGAATTATAAATACTTAGTTTAAATAAAAACATGCCCCTCCTTTATAATGCACGGATAAAAAAAAAAAACCTATAAGATAAATAAATTTTGAAACAGTACGATTTTTTGTACTGTTTTAGCAAATTTTATTAACTATGTATATTTCTTGCTTACCTGTTGATAAAAATCTGCTTAATTAACAACACTTCCTATCCTTCTCATCCGTCCTAAGACGGGTTGAGTCCCCTCATTAGGAGGGGTTACTGGCGTATTAATGTAGCCGGTTTGCCACTCCTCTGCTGCATCCCCTAAGGGCAATATTCATGACTGCAATCCGTGTGTGTACACGGGGAAGGTTTGCCTGCTTGCGGGATAAAAAACCCTGCTGTCCACGCCTATGGCTGAGGAAGATCCTTAGGCTCCTCAAGTCGTCGACGGGAATCGAACCTAGGACACTCCTTCCCCAGGCTATGGTTGGAAAGCGCATAGCCACTCGGCTAATTTTTTTTTTTTTTTTTTTTTCTCAGTTTAAACAACTTTATTATAAACTTTTGCAATTATTTACATCATAATGAATTCTATATACAATATATACATTTGTTATACCATTATTTCAATCGAAGTTTCATTTTATATTATATCATCATGTTATAATGTAGTTGTTACATTACTGTTCTCTTAAAATGCCTTAACTTCATTTGCTTATAAACAGGGAATCTCATCTGTTAGTTACAGACACATTATTTTCTCTATTACATCAATTAAGGTATAATTCAGCTTTTTTTTTTTTTTTAAATATACAGTTAATTCTATTTACATACCATATATAATTATATATCACACTTATTATATATTTAACAATCTATATATTCTACAAGATAAATCATATATACATCTGTACAGCGAAATAACATTCGCATGCAATGAAGTAGGAGAGCACTTTTTTTTTCCTGCGGTAGGAGATCTGTTCCAAGTGACTCAGGTGCTGTTTCCTCTGGTGGAGGTGGAGAGTTAGTATCCTTCCGAATTTACTTCCGATTTGCCCCATTTCCACTAGGAGTGATGAAGGTGTCGTTCTGTTGTTGGTTGGAGGGTTCGTCTGATGTAAGGTTGGAGGTTAAGTGTGTCCATTCTTCTGTAGTCATTCTTCTGGACTGGACCGAATTGGTGATCTCCTCCTGGATGTAGTGATGTAATTTCGATATTGTTCCGGGACTGTCTTCCCTTCCATACGCTTGGTCGCATCTGTGAGCCCAAATTGCGTACATCGTTAGGATTAGAACAATTGTTTGCACCCTGTTTATATGTTTTCCTTTTAGCCAGAATAACATTTCTTCATTGATTACTTTGATTTCTGGAAGCCATCTTTTAACGGCTTTCCAAGTTACTTCTGCTTCCTTGCAATATAACATTAGGTGGTATAGTGTCTCCGGTTCCTGGCAAAACTGGCATGTTGCATGCCCTTCAAGGGGTATACCTTTAGCCACTATCCACATCTTGGTTGGTAGGCAGGCATGGTGTACTTTAAAGAAGAAGGTTTTATACTTTGGATGTATTGGGAGCTTGAAGATATTGTTTAATACCGGGCTGAGTGTGATTTGTCCTCTTCTTAATTCTCTATGTTGTGGTATGGGAATGGTTGTTCTGCTTAGTTTGTAGTATGTTGCTTTTGTTTTTTGACTTATTAAGGTTTCAGTGTTGATGCGCTCTGTTACAAATACGTATCCCTCCGCCATCTCTGTAAACATTCTGGGAACTCTTCCGTGAATCTCTGGCATTGTGCTGATTATTCTGTGTGGAAGGCATTTCTGTAGGAATGCTATTGCATATCCGTGGTATGACTTGATGTTTGCTGTTTCTGCCGTCTTCGCTCTGTTGATAACTGTTTTTAAGTGGATATTAATTAGACCTAGACCTCCTGCTTCTAATTCGTGAAAGAGTGTTGTTCTCCTCATCGGTTCGTACCGAGAGCCCCAGATGTAGGTGGCGCACAGCCTGTGGATCTTGTCTGCCCATTGCCCATGGTACGGGATGTTGTTCACTTTGTACCAGATGCTCGGCTAATCGCGCAGGCAACAACACTTAATACTCGTAAATATTAATAAAGCAGAACCTAATGTAAAGGATGTTAATCTAAATTGATGATCATGTTCTGAAACTTGTTCTCTTGAAGTGATAGAAATTTATTCCGGTATTTGTGCCTCTATACACACACATACAATATTATTTATTTATTATTACCCACATATGATTAGCCCATTCGCGATACCGACGTGCAGATTTATAAAATTATTTGGCATTATTTTATAAATTCATTTATTTGATCTTTTACTTAAACCAGAAATTCCGCTCCAGAAAGAAACATGCGTTTCTTTTTTTTTTTGGAAGCCGCTTCAGATCTGCAGTAAGCCATGCAGTAGTCTCATGCCAATGAAATTCATCTCCCACCTGATATTCACAAACATCTGCTTACGGGTGGGATTTAAACCCGCAGCCTGTTCGTTGAAAAACAGATACGTTATCCACTAGGCCATAGATGGCGAACCTATGGCACGTCCGAGAATTTTGCTGGCACATCAACAATTTACAGGTGATATCCTTTTATACGCTTATAAATTATTCAACCTTTTTTTTTTAATTGTTACAATACGTACAAAATAAATTTTTGTTTTACACCGGAGAGCAGCTATGAAGTCGTGCATGTGATTGGTGTGGTATTAACATGAGATCACGCGACCCAAAAACAAAGGCAGTTGAAATGCTAATTCCCTTCAACTGAATTCCATAACATCTGAAACTGAACATTCACAATATATTTCTTAGTTTTAAAACATTTACGACGGGGTGTCGTTTATCGTTCTGATGCAACTTCTCTTTATCGGTGGGCTCAACTCACACAAAGTTTCAACCTCTGGTTGAATTTTATTGCTGCTTGTTTGCGTTTGAGCTGCAAGGGGAACTCGCACTCATTATATGGTATGTTTCAATTCGTGGTAGAATTTTATTTGAAGTTAGCCTTTGTGATCTGTCATAATGACATCGAGAATTTAAAATGCAATAAAACAAACACTTATTTCATGTAATTGAAAAATTGGACAAGAGTTTTTAGTTAGATACTGTGTTTCCGTTTCTGGTGCTACATGTGGTTTTGCTTAAGTCTATACAGCATAGTTTCTGTGAGAGGGAACATGTGATTCATTAGTTAGCCCCGTTTTTATTCCATCTGTCTCTAATTGCACTATTTGTTGAGAAATATATTACACAGCAAAAGCCTCCTTACTTTAAACAAGTAGTACAATAAAACTACTTGTTTTTCTTGCATCTGCAGTATGACTGTTGGGGAGGGCGTGTTGTTAACCGTGGGGAGCGAGTTACTATCGCCTGGACGTGAGCGTGTTTACACATTTTTCGTGTGCAAGGCATATGCAACACTAAAAAAATAAATTTAAAATACTTTTTAATGTATTTTTTTTTCATAAAGTACAATCAGGGGTGCCAGTTATACGCGAGGGCGAATTATTTTCGAGTAAATATGGTAAACGTTTCGTTGATAAGTTGACATCCTTCTGCTGCTTCCCTTGCTCAGCTAACTTCGATGGTGAGTTGCAATGCTTAAATATTTTTCTCACTACTGTTTTTTTTTTTTTTTTTTTTTTTTTTTTCAAACCAACAATAATAAAAATCAATTTAATAATACAATCAGTTTTACATAAGATTATAAATTTATATATAAATAAATATTATAAATGAAATAAAATATTATTTATAAAATATTATAAATAAATATATATTATACATTTAAAAATAAATAAATTAATTAAGTTAGATTAATTTTCTATTAATTTTTCCCCTATTAAAAACTACCCGGCATGTCAGCAAATCGATTGGTAAATTTTTGGCACGCGTACATAAAAAGGTTCGCCACTACTGCACTCAGTTCTTTAATGGTTCCTTTTTTTTTTTTTTTTTTTTTTTTTAAACATTCTCTATACAATTCATATGTAAGAGATTCCCCGCCCTCTTTGGACATTTCTTTTAATATTCCGTCCAGTCGAGGTGTATTACCATGTTTCGTTTATGCAAGTGCACTTTTACTGCTTCCACGTACCTATTTAATTCATATCTCTCTCTCTCTGTTATTTTCTTCCGTTTTTAATCTAGCTTTAATTATTCGTGGCCTATGGGTACCTAATAGACTTGGTTTGTGTATCTGTTGCGTACTAGAATTATCTGCTATTATTTTCGACCTTTTTTTTTTTTTTTTTTGTAGTATCATTTTTTTTTTTTTTTTCCAACAGACATTAAACATGATTACCCTCTTCCCCCCTCTGATCCTTTCTGATATACTGGAAAGGATACCAAAGAGCACGTTCTTCCAGCTGTGCACCGGTGGTACGTGGGAAGAATAGAAGGACAACTTCTATGCCTGCAATAATTAGAGCACAAACTTCGTGTTTTGCATTCTTTCTAATTAAGGGAATGACGTTTAAGTAGTAGCTTGAGAAGCAAACGTCAACAAATAGTCCACAAGATATACTTTCGTATATAATTTCAAGATAGTTTATGAAATTAATGCATAGATATTCAACTAATGACAGATCAACAGCGCAAACAGCTAAACCCAATTTCTCGAGACAAGTTGTCTATTCTTTGTGCATCATTTTCTGATTAGCGCAAATAGCTTCAGTGAAGCATTCTTTTCCACTATTTACATATTTTGCGAGATATTTTCGTAAACGAATGCCTTAAAAATAAAAAAAAGCACTAAAATCTTCTATGCATAGATTTTGAAGATCATTATGGAACATTTTTCAGTTGTCGCATTAGTATCGGAGTAGCTAATCTTGACTTGAAGTGGGAAAGGCGATTGGCAAGTATTAAAGAGCGATCAAGCTATTCAGTCGATTGAAAAGTACTTTAATAGGTTTTAGCATTTGTCTATCATTTCGTTGTGTTACCACCATTTCAGTTGAATTTATTACATTTCAAATAGCATTGATTTTGTTATTATAATTACGGCTATTATAGCCTGTTTTTTGTTTAGGAGTGTCCCTTATTTAAGTACATTGGCTATCAATACTCAAGAGGGGTATATATATTTAGGGCATTATTCGTGAGTATAGAAGGCAATTAAGGTAAAATAAAAGAGGCGGAAAAATTTGGTACATACCTTTTTTTGATTCTACGATATCTTCCGCTTCCATGATCTCGCTGAAGGTTGTTTACAAGCGCGGGGGGGGGGAAGAGGGAGGGAGCGTGGGGGTGTGTTTAGACGCGGGAAAATAAGTGTTTGGATAACCTGGGTTAACATTAATGATATATATATATAAATGTATACATATATTATTTTTGAATTAGGGCGCATTTTTGTGGGGGGAAGGAAGGGTAATCCCCCAGTTGCCACAATAGTTTTACCCTTCCTCCCCTTCCCCCCCACAAAAATGCGCCCTAATTCAAAATAATATATATATATATATTATTAATATTAACCCGGGTTATCCAAACTTATTTTCCCGCGTCTAAACACCCCCTCCCCACGCTCCCTCCCTCTTCTTTCCTTCCCCCCGCTTGTAAACAACCTTCAGCGAGATCATGGAAGTGGAAGACATCGTAGAATCAAAAAAGGTATGTACCAAATTTTTTCCGCCTCTTTTATTCTACCTTAATTGCCTTCTATACTCATCAATAATGCCCTAAATATATATACCCCTCTTGAGTATTGATAGCCAATGTACTTAAATAAGGGACACTCCTAAACAAAAACAGGCTATAATAGCCGTAATTATAATAATAGTGTTTAAGAGGAGTAACATGGGATTTTTCCCAGAGACTATACTTAATTGATTTTGTTATATAGTGAGGGGAAAGGCACATCGGTCGTCCCAGAATCCGGCTGTGCCGAATCTATAAATATTTGTGGTTTCCACCTTCGAAAAGTTTTTTTTTTATAAACCTATGATACACGCCTACCGTAGGTGGGCTAAGGATTTTTTTTTTTAAATATTATTATTTATTTTGTATATTGTTCGAAAACTGCTATAGACATCAAATATGGAACTTTTTCAAGAAGAGCACCACATCGTACCAAAATCTACCTCTGCAACTATATCCTTTAAAGTTGTATGGTGTCGGCTCTCTCTCTCCAACTGATTTCACGATATTCTCTTTGCGTGCTTTTGCAGGGCACACCGGCGATGGAGGTCTTACCAGAGAATGACTTCTCGAATCCCCTGATCAGGATAGCATAGGTTATTGTTGGGACTTAGGCCTCTTCTGCTCCTATATGTAGGAGCATAATATGCAGCACTGTGTTCCGTGCGAAGTTAATAAAGAAAATCTCCAATATTTCATGAAATGCTGCTACCCAAACACCATCACAAATATCCATTAGGTGTGATTAGAATTCGTTCCCTTCTAATAGTAAATTTTGTAAATAAGCTTTGTGTTTGAAAGATCGGCGACCACTCATGTAGTTGGCTACGCCGATCGCGCGAACTAATTAATAATAAGACAGCGAACGTTTTCCTTGCAAGCGCCACATTAGCATTGAGCTATTTATTTTGCACACCAAATTAATAATAAAACACGTATGTAAAATTATTTATTATATTGATTGGTTATGTAACCAATTGCGAAACTCGTACTGTAAGGAAGCAATTCGGCATCCATCCTTGGATTTACATAAATATGAATATAACTAACTTTTCCGAATCGTCTTTTAAGTCGCCTGTGACCTAATTTCTGCTGTCATCTGCCTCGATCGTCTGACAGCCATTTCATTTTATTAATCGCGACACTGACAAGTCGTGCCGACCAAGAGTGCAAGCCAGTGATTAGACTATCTGTCCTAACCTACTTTGTCGGGTTCAAGGTGTCCCTTCTGCTCCTGTGATGGTTATACATGGTAGAAATAACTTAATAAAGTTCATCTGGAAAAAACCCTTTGACATTGTTTTAGGTTGTTACCTACTTTGGTTCGGTATCTGTTTCTACACACCTCATTACTAATGCCTCTATTCGACAGAACCTTTTTTGTGTGTGTGGAAAATTTGGTCAGATTTCATAGACAAGCTTTCTCAGTTTCAACAAGGTTAATTACAGTAGTGTCCAAGAAATTTTGCCCTTTTAGAGTCGATATTTAGTAATATTGCTTGTCATTTAAATTAGCCAGTAGGTTATATGGTTCGATCGCGTCATTAATGTGTTAAAAACGACAAATAAGGAAATTTTTGGTATTTTGCTTACGTTTACATTTTTCTGATTTTTTTAAGCACAAGATGACGCAGTTGTTATTATGCAGAAGAAGAATTGGGATTTTATTTTTTTATCGTGTTACAAAATGTACATATCGGTTACTATAAATTAAAAAAAAAAAAAATGAATTTGCAAATATATCTGAGAGTATTAGTACAGATTTATGGAAACTTAATTGGGTAATTAGTAAATGTTTTTACTGACTACTTGGTTAAATCACCGTGGAAAAGAACCGATTGTAATTATGTGCAAAGGTATTTTTAGTCTAATCTTAGATGTATTAATTTTTAAATTGTTGCATAGTTATTCTCTAACCTGGATGTCATTCAGTTTATAAGTCAATGTACAAAAATGTGATATTTTGTGACTGGAGTAATATATCCACAAGTCTCGCTTCAAAGAGAAGTCCTGATCATTTTATTAGAAAATTTCGAATTTTAAAGATTTGGGAACGTAGTGATTAAAATCTTAGTTAAAAATCCTAAACTGTTAAAAGAAAGCGAAAATGGCTCAATAACAGAATCTAATTTACTGATTTCAAAATGTAATGGTAGGGTGGATATTACCTGCATTTCTATAGTTACAAATACAAGTACAGTATTTTAATACGGGAAAAAATCGTGCATTTATATATTTTTTTCCATTTCCTGTCACCTTTTTAAGTCGCACATAAAGACTCCATTTAAGGAAGCCTTCCAAACTTACCAGGGAGAACATTTTGTGGAGAGTTAAGTTTAACTCTCCACAAATGGGTCATCTTCATATTTGTACAATTACGATGCTTCCGTCTATAGCTAATAGGAAAACCTCGCTTAACTCGAATTCGATATACACGATTGAGTGAAATGATACTATTTCCCCCTTTACGCGAGTGATTAATCAGTTAACGCGATTTTTTTTTTTTTTACGTTATGCGAAATTTTTTGTTGCCAATCTGCAGCGAACGGAAAAGCTAGAAGTCATTAAGAGACATGAAAGTGGCTCTAGTAATACAATGATTATGCGAGACCTGGGATACAGCCAGTCTACAGCTTGGAATATATTAAATAAGAGCAAAGAATACAAAGAACAAGGAAAACGTGCTACTGCTTCTTTAAGCATGCAGATTACCCGAAATAGAAGCCATTTAATGATCGAGCTGGACTGCATAACGTAAGAATAACGGGAATCTTCTAAAGATTCTGTGGCCAAGTTTCCTGAAGAATTGCAAAGATAATTCAGGAGGGTGATTATGACGATTGGGAAATATTCAACGTCGACGAAACTGGTCTCTTTTGGAAGTATGCCAACAAAAACTCTTAGCTAAAACTGAAGCATCTCAACCAGGATACAAAGCATCTAAATATCGCCTCAAGCTTTTATTAGGATGCAATGCAGAAGGCGATTTGAAACTCAAGCGTGTATTAGTTTATCGTGCGCAAAATCCAAGATCTAACATTATTGAAGAAATCAGCCCAATTGGAAAAGAACTTGGATTTAATGAACTGGATACTGAAAATTTAAGAAACTTGCTCGATTCCCATTCAGAACATTTAAGCGAGAATGATCTCCTTCAACTAGAACAGTGTTCACATGAAGAAGATAAGGAGCGAACAAGAAGAGAATGTTACGACTAAGAAGCTAACTGCAAAAGAACTTGGGCTAGTTTTCAATCACATTGAGCATGCTAAGGAAATTTTGTTCGATGCTGATCCTGATATGGAACGCGGCTTCGAAGTCCTCCGAAATCTTGATAAAGCGATCGCCAGCTATCGCCAATTGCATGACAAGATGAAAAAATCCTGCACGATTCAAACATCTTTACTTTTTTTTTTTTTACAAAAAAAAAAAATAATAACTCAAATGTTTAGCCATTAAATAAAAATTTAAGCAATTGATTTTTATTAACTTTGATTTTATCCTCTAATATAGCTTATACTGTAATTTTCCCCCAAAAACTTACGCTAACTGATGGATGAATTATAATTATTCCAATTGCTTAACGCGATTTCGCTTAGTGCGCATTATTTGATAGATTAATTAATCTCATTAAGCGAGGTTTTCCTGTATGCTAAAATAACACATCATATAGCTGACTGTGCCTGCCTCTCTTCTTCGTATTTTTTTAAATAAATGTTTTTGTAAATTTTCGAAACTTTTATCTTCTGACATTATCCTGATATGCTGTCAGATATTACATAACGAAACGGATGGGTGTTATTTTTTTCCTATTAAATACTTTAAAATGAGTCCCTGTTATATAGTCAGTTAGTTCTCTTTCTAGAAACTGACTTTTGAATAAAAATCATCTGAAAATTCTAAAATTTATGCAATGATACCACGAATTTTTTGACAATGGGGAATACTCGCTGATAGCTCCAGAACTCGTTTGGTAGAAACTGCTCACATTTTCACATGGCGGGTTGACTTCACCGGGAGATGCTATACATTGCACTGGGCCCTTTAGTGGCCCAGTCTTTTTATCCGATCGTTTCAAAATATTTTGAAAATATGTTGTACTTAATCTAAATTTATTAGGTGTAGTTCACAAAATACCTAAGCACCTATTCATTTATGGACGTTCATCTGAATCCAAGTGATTCCTGGACTCTGGATGAACAGATTTAGAGATTCGGTATTTAGAAACGTTAAAAAAAATTGAGTCACCTCAGTTTTTGTTTGTCTGAACTATTTGCAGATGCAAGAGCAAGACGTCTCGATGTGGCAGTAATTCTGCTCTATCTGGACAAAATAAAAAATTTAAAAAAATCTAGATTAGTTCGGATCATTTTAATTGGTGATATTCAGGATTTTTATTCAAATTTGTCCAGTTGTTTGCATTGTTCAATCGTACCGTTTGTGGCGGCAAAATTAGGCAAAACAACACATCGTCAAAAACAACAGGTCGATTTAATGAACTAAGTCCGGCTTTTGATGCACTCACCGAGTAAATGAGTGCGTCAAAAATGCTCAGACAAGGGAGACAAATGTCGTCTGAGCATTTTTGCCCAGAGACGCTAGTGACGTAAACATACACGGTGTTCGGGAAATAATTTCACTTTCGCACGTTGATTATATAGCAGAGCAGATAGTAATTACTAGTTTCTTAAGATAATGACGGTACTCAATTCTCCTTTCATGTATTCGTTACCATTATTGATGTGATCATCTGGAGATAAGTCTTCCGATCCGACTTTTCCTGTTTACTATGTTTCTAACTCCACTTGCTACTTTTTTTTTTTTTTGGTCATAATTATGTATTCGCTTTTTTCGTTCTAAACTAAGTTCTTTTTTTTTTTTTTTTTTTGGCTACATCGATTTTGATGAAATTTTTTTATTTAAATTTGACATCTGATAACCTAAATTTATACAAAATTACCCTAAAATTATAAAATGCAATGCTTAAACTTGCAGTTGTTGCCGTAATACACTATAGAACAGTACTAGTGCGTTACTTTGTAATAAACTATCAAGTTTCTTAATCACAACAGTTATACAACGATTATACTTGTGTTAACTTTGTCCTTTCGTTCGTTCTTATGAAGCTACGAGTTCTGACTCAAAGACTAGATGATATCAGAAAGATGGAGGGGGGGGGGTCGAAATATTAGACCAAAATTAACTTTACCAGATATTTACGTTTTAATTCGATAACAGTTTTTATTGCAATTAAATCGCCTTTCACTGTCTTAGTTGGCCACATTGCCTCCAATTGAGAAAAGTGACCATGCAGTCTTGACTTGGGAGATTGTAAAACATGACGAATATTCTGTCAAGAAGGGGACATGTGGAACTACAATGCAGGCGATTATGGCAAGCTTTAGAGGAGCTTGAAGCTGTCCCATGGCATAAAGCCCTGCAAGTGAACGATGTTAGGTAGCGCATGAGAGATAGTCCAGGGACGTCCTGAGGAAGCCCCTTGACATAAAATTGTATACCTAGTAAGGAAGGTAAATCAGGAAGAAGTTACACGGATGGGTATCATTAAGCATGAGATGCAAAAAAAAAAAAAAAAAAGTAGTGGTTTATAAGGAGAAAGATGACTAGCAAACTCATGAACTGTACAAGGGTCAGGCAAGAAAGGTGACAGCAAAGGAAAGAAGGCAAATATCACATTACAAGAAGAAAACTAGCCGAGAAGGCCAAAGGCAATCCCAAAGACTTCTTTCGCGTGGCAATTAAGAGGAAGAATAACTTTAATTGAGTGCTGATGGTGACGAGGTGACAGAAGCATATAAAATAGTTGAGTTACTTAGTGTGACTGGTTTGCAAGAGTATATCAGCCAATTGAAGTTAATGCTATGACATATGTGACAGATTAAGGTGAGAACAGAGGTGGATGAATTAGGGGTCCTTAGGATATTGCAGAACATCAATGTAAATACAGTGTGAAATTATACCAGGGTGGTCTGAAAATTTCTAGGCCTCGATCATAGATGGCAACACTATCGGCAAGATTTTTTTTTATAAATTGGTACATCTGTCATAAGCATCCATGTGAAAAAGTCATTCTATCAAGTTGTTTGTTTTACACAGCTTTCTATAGCAAAGGTGTTTTCTGTATCCCTTGAAATGGATAAAATTGAGTATCGTGCGGTTATAAAATTATTTTGTAAAAGAAGGTTTTAACGCGTTTATGGGCACTCTTCTCCCTCGTTTTCAACAATTAAGAAATGGGCTGCCGAGTTCAAACGTGGCCGTACCAGCTTTGAAGATAATCCACGTGAAGGACGTCCAAAAAGTGTAACACCACCAGAAATCATTGATCAAGTGCATGATATGGTATTGGATGACCGGCGAGTCAAACTGCGTGAAATTGCTGAGACTATAGGCATTTCAAAAGAACGTGTAGGATATAATTTGCATGAAGAATTGCAAATGAAAAAGCTTTGCGCAAGATGGGTGCCACGCTTCCCACAGCAGAGCAAAAGCGCATTCGCACGAAAATCTCTGAACAGTGCTTGGAGCGTTTTAACAAGAATAAAACTGATTTTGTGCGTCGATTTATTACTATGGATGAGACTTGGAGTCAACATTACGCACCAGAATCCAAACAGCAGTCAAAACAGTGGACAGAAGCCGGTTGTTCAGCGCCAAAGAAGACAAAGTCGGTTTCATCAGCAGGAAAGATCATGGCATCGTTGTTTTGAGATGCTAAAGCATTTTGTTTATTAATTATCATGAAAAGGGTAAAAGAGTATCCGGGGAATATTATTCCGATCTTCAAGACTAGACGGAAGAATTCGTGAGAAAAGACCCGGTTTGCAGAAGAAAAAAAATCATCTTTCATCAGGAGAATGCACCTTCCTACAAAGGTATTTTGGCAATGTGAAAATTAAGGGATCTGCACTATGAATTGTTGGAACATCCACCCTATTCCCCAGATTTGGCTCCCTCTGACTTCTATCTCTTCCCCTAACTAAACCTCTTCCTCGTTGGTCAGCGTTTTTCTTTGAATCAAAAAGTAATTGCAGCTGTAGAGGGGTATTTTGTAGATCTTACTGAGAACCACTGCAGGGTCGGGATAATGGCACTGGTGCATCGATGGAATAAATATATTTAGTCGTAAGGGAAATTATGTGAAAAATAAAAATAATTTTGAAATTATAAATTCGTTTTTTCATTGTTAGGCCGAGAACTTTTCAGACCATCCTCGTATGTGGTATCAGCTAGCGTTTTGCGAGAATGTGCAAGGAAACTGCAATGCCTTAGACTAAGCTGTTTAATTTAAGACTGCAGTAGCAAATCATAGACCAATCAGTATATCAGGATTTGTGGTAAAAATACTGGAAAAAATCTACATACGAATTCAAGAATTGGTTAATAAGAATATGATACACAGAGGGGCAACTTGCTTTCTGCTGGCTACTGAGCTGATATCAAAAAGTTGTATATGGAAGAGCAGAACCCAGCAGAAAGCAGGTGACTAGTGGTGTACCGCAAGCCTCTCTGCTAGAACCACGACTGTTTATTTCCTATATTATTTATATACAAATTAATCTGAAAACAAATATTCAGTTGTTTGCTGATAATGCATAATCCAGTTCAGTAATAATTAAAGCGATGTGAAGAGCTTGCAGGATGATTTAAGTAGCTGTCAATATGGGAAAAAGATAATGTTGTCAGTTTAATGTGCAGAAATGTAAAGTTATTCCTTTTGGGATAAATTGATTACAAACTGTGTACCACATTGATGGAACTGTACTCCAGGAATTAGTTGAAGTTTAAAGGACATATTGCTAAGGTGCCGGCATGGTTGGGCGAGTGGGTAGCATATCCGCTCTCTAGTCAAACAGGTTGCTGGTTCGAATCCCGCATAAGACATGGATCTTTCTGATTGTTTTTCACCTTCATACGTTCATTCATACAAAAAGGGATCAACTCTGCCATGATGAACTGGGTCACCATAGGAAAAAATCTAATAAAAATAAGATGTAGACCCAATTCTCCCTCAGTGGGAGAAGCCTTCACCATGTAGCTGGTGAAAATACAAGATGATGATGATGATCATCATCATTGCTAAGGTAGCTCCGAAGATTACTCGACTATTGAAGAACACTACTAACAAGTAGTGATAAGGAAGTTATTCCTCTTTATAAGGCCCCGATACGTCCACATTTGTATTATTGTGCTGAGATCTGGACTCCTGGGTTTCTTGGAGATGAGGAAGTTGTTGGGAGGATTCAGAGGCCAGCGACCAAGATGGTCAGTTGTCTTTGGAATGTTCCCTATGAGGATAGATTGAGGGTGTGTGTGGATTGCAGAAGTTGTTTGATAGGCGGAAAAGAGTGGTATGATAGAAACATAAATTAGGATTGATGCAGGGGATATGTGTTCTGAACTTGGTTAGAGGGTGCAGAACAAGAGGTCATCCTTGGAAGTTGAGTAAATGAGTAATTAGTAGGGATGTGAGGACTACATTTTTCGTCTGGAGAGTGGTGAATGAGTGGAATGGATTGTCAGAGCCAGTTGTGAGTTCTTTGTTTGTGTATGGGTTCAAGGAGAGGTATGATTGATTGTGTGGATAGTTTGGGTCTTCCGCGATGAATCTTCGGACTCCATGGAGGTGCCTGTACAATAATAATAATTCGAGGTAATTCACCTTCAGTAAATATTGTAGAAAAGTTCCTCGCCTTCTAGAAAGAATCCAAACGGCATATCATTTCTTCTGCTGCAGTACTTCTCATTAATATCACACTATCCTGGAACTTTTTATCCTCATTTCGTCTGCCACAGATCTTCAGATCCTTCCCGTCCCTTTTCTTTTATTTGAGGAGAGGGGGAAGGGATGGGAAGAAATTTATGTAAAGAGATGACATTTGGCCTTTAAAATATTCTGATAGTTTTATTGCTATTGGTCAACTTCAATAGCCACACATCCAATTTTGAAATCATTAGAGAGGCTATTAGATTCTCTTCGTTTATTAGTCATTCTAATTTAGCGATTTTTAAGATTTTAAATTACATGACGCATTTCTAATCTGAGAAAATCAGTTCTCTAAGACAATACTTTGTGATAGTCTTTACTACATACTCTTCTTTTCACAAAATACTAGAAAACGGAATTATTAATAATTTCTATTAACTTCCTAAGACTATTCAAAGCCTAATCGCATTGCGATCGATCCTTTAGTAAGAAATGTTTCCCCCCCCCGCTATGAAAATGTAAGATAATACTAAATTGTCAGTGTTTCATTAAAGCAGGGGTCGCCAAAGTCATTTGCCCGTCGACCCCTTCAAGCGTTTCTTGACTTTTTATCGACCTCCTCTATTTTACTATTACGTAATTATAATAGGACAAGCAAAAAAAGACGCTTATTTGTGCGAGTTTTAGATTATTTTATAGTTAGTGTTTATTGTATGTATAATTTGGTATATATTATACTATTACTACTATTACTATCACTAGTAATATCACTGGTATTACTAGTGATATTAATAAACTACCGGTATTAATATCACTGGTATTACTACCAGTCCCGCTCAACGATTGAATTATAATATGTATGTTGATGAATTTTAGAACATTAACGCTCACTTGTATGTCGATGCGCAAAAATGAGATTGGGATCGAATACTTGTATCAGTAAATAAGAATCACAAACGTGTTGCAATCTCGCTCCCACTGCGCCGGCCGGCAGGAACCACCAACATCCGTTTATTGGTAAATACGTCATTTTAGCCTACTTGATTGGCCTCAGTAACTATTTTCATGACCTTACTCCATCTTACAGTTCCATGAATAGGACCTGTAAGATGGAGGTACTGATCCCACGATTCACTCTTAATTGCGTTGTCATTACCTCCATGTCTTTTGTCATGGAGGTAATCCAAGTTAACCGAATTAAATATTGCCCATACAATGATGTCTTATATTTTTCTGTCGACCCCTAACAATGCCATATCGACCCCTTTGGCGACCACTGCATTAAAGTATTGGAAATCCTAGTAATCCATCTAAAACTACATGCGGAAATAGTACTTTGTCTTTAACAAATGTATGGAACTTTTTGTTTTATGATTTATTTCGAATATTTTGCAGAACAGCATGGTAGTGTGTGTGTGTGTGTGTGTGTGTGTGTGTGTGTGTGTGTGTGTGTGTGTGTGTTCATTAACTGAAACAGTCGTCGCTAACTCCTTTTGTCCTAGAAACTCGGGTTTTCAGCCCACACAACGGATAAACCGGCCAGAAGAACACGTGCAATGGAGAAATAATATATTGGCGTCATTAATGGCTTCAGTCATCATTCCAGATAGCAACTAACTTATTTTATAGAGTGCAGTCGATTTCAGTTTCTGTCATCTATATTTTGTATGCACAGCAATACAAGCCTGAACCAAATGTGGTTAGCATAGCAATTTCTAGAAATGCTTACTCCAGTCTGCACCTTGGGCAATCTTGCGTCTCTGTGTTTACATACGAAGGTGGGTTTACATGAGGGGTATGAGTTATTTGATAATCTTACAACAAAATGGGATACCCGCATTACTACTAGCTGTTGTTCTAAGATCTCTGTAGCGTAATCAATCATGACATGTCTAACAAATGAAAAGTGTTAGTTTTTCCAGCCATAAAAAAACAAAAAAGTTTTTACACATGCGCACACTTCAGTTTGCTTACAAATAACTTATGCCTAACGCTACTCGAGGATTGGTGAGAGAACAGAACCTTATGGAACCCCAGCATTAGTTGGATGGTGAGAGGATAGAGAACAGTCTACCATCACATATAGCGTGCGTCCAGACAGAAAGCTGGCACTCCAATCAGGATTAATTTATAGTTGACACTGTTGGAAATATTGATGCTATAATACGTAACTGAATCCTTTTGACATGCTGATCTCTAAGGAGGGGAAACATTGCGACATCCATATGAAATCGGCCGACACGCTTTCAGTTAAAGGTTTTTTTTTGTTTTTTTTTTGGTGGGGGGGGGGAGTAATATACAAAAATTGACGGAATTCTCTGTAGGTATTCCGATTTTTCTGTGTTCATGGTATAAATTGCTTTTTCCCCCTATATTAGATCTTATCATTTGAATTAAAATTAATGTTTTATTTTGTATACTCTTCGGTGCACTCAAACAAAACTCATCACGAATGCTTCTAGTGATGTTCCTTTCCAACCGCTTACTTATATAGTCCACACCTCCCACCGTTTTTGATTCTCTTTAAATGCAAAATTCAGTCCTAGATATTTCAACATATAATACAAATAAAAATGTTATTTGGATGGTTTTATTCAAATACGAAGCGCACAATATATTTTAAGAATTTGTACGTGATAACGAAAAAAAGTTTGTTTTCGTGCTCTGGAAAATATTCGGTTGTTTACCGATGCAAAATTGGGTTGGTTTAAATATGCTGACAGTAATGGCAAAAGATAATGGATGTCATTTTAATGTGGATAAGTGTCAAGTTATGCATTTTGGGATAAAAAGATTATAGGCGGATGGAACTATGTACTCTAGAAAATGGAAAATAGGGATTTGGGGATGGTAGTAGATAGAGCCAAGGTAGCTCATAGGATTACTTGTATCATTGAAGAACACACTAAAAAGTAAAGATAAGGCAGTTGTAATTTCTCTTTATAAGACCTCGGTACGTCCATATCTGGATTACTGTGCTCAGGTCTGGTCACCTGGATTTCTTAAGGTTGAGGCAGTTTTGTTTCAAAAGTTGGGTGATAGGCGGAAAAGGTGGGATATGGTAGAAACATTTAAGTTGCTAAAAGGGTTTTATAGGATTGTTGTTAGCGTATGGGAGTATCCAGGATATCACTGTTGGCATTTGGATTCAAGATGAGGTATTATTCAGCAATTACTACTTTTGTTAGTCTGGGGCCATTGCAGGCTACCATGATTTCCCAAAGTGTTCTATGTCTATAGATCTGTGTTCACCGAGGCCGGTTTGCCTGTTTTTCAGGGATGAAAACCCGAGTTCCAGGGAAGGAAAAAAAAATCCTTCCCAGTCATAACTCGCCTTCATTCAGAAACACCTGATAAAGGTTCCTCTCGTCACCTTCAGTTGAAAAGCATTTTTGAAAAACTGGAACGATCGCTAATTTAATATAGTTTTCGAGAGAATTCGTATTGTGTTCAGATTTTTATATTTGACTTTTTTTATTATCACTTAGGTGTGTTTTGTTTTAAATTTGGAAGAACATAAGTTTCAAAATATCTGATTCTTTCAAAAATTGCACATGTATGTTATTGAATTCATTGCGGTATCTTATTCTTGACCACACAACTTCAGTATATATAAATAAAATTCCACATAAGTATAATATAGCTGAGTGGACACTGTTCTCTTTCTTTTCAAGTAAAACAAAAATTTATCGTACGTGATAGGAATCGACTCGTGGTAATTCATTTATAATTGAAAACATTTTGATTATATAAAAAGCACAAATTTGCTGACCCATTTGCCAGCGTCACCAACTGTGAATTTTCCATTTCTTTGTATCTTTTTGTATCTCGTCTGCTAACTGGTACGAAATGTTCAGTACGTAGTAAGATTTTGTGTACAGTATTGTGTTCAAGAGACCGTGCAGATTTTTTTTTCAACACTAATCATTAAATGTTAGGTAAGTTTTTATTCTTTTAAAATTCATATTTTTATCTTGTTTGATATTCTTCGAGAGAATGCGTTTTAAATTCCCTTTTTTCGTGAGCGACAAGCGGTTTGAATACGTTAAATCAAATGTTAAAATGTCTGGACCGCTACAAATAAGAATTAAAACTCAATTCTATTTTCTTTTGTTTATGATTACTGAACTCATCAGCAGCTTGTCGAAATATTTTACAAATAAATGAATGCTATTAAGTTTTATGGGGAAGAATAAGTCGGTCATGGGAGGATAAATATATAGTAGATAAATATCACAAAAGTGATAAAACGTTCAAGAGGCTGTTGAAAAAGCTCAATTAAGGAAAGACTACTGTAAAAGGAAGGAACAGATGATAAAATAGATATAAAAACTGAAGGTATGATGCATTTAATAGTGCTTTAGAAGAGCAAAAACATAAGATCTGACAGTATTAAAGTCCCGACAATTAATGAACTAATTTGCAAACGTACGATACAGTTAGTACTACACGGTAATTCTGTACCCCCCCCCCTTCCTCCCTTGAGGATACATATAGAGAATTTCAATTAGTAATTACTTTGGAAGATTGTTAAAAATATGTTAGTGGAATGTAGACGGAATTACTTGAAATAAATCATCAGTACTTGAAATAGAAAAATAAGTCCCAAATCTGAAGTATGGAAAGGTAGTTGGAATATGTTCCACTTGAGATGCTCAAATATGGAGGTATAAAAGTTTAAGTGACATAATTCAATATTCAATGTAGGTATCCTATAGAATATAACTTTCAGCTGTTTAAAAAAAATTTTTTTTTCTTGCTCACACGCGACACTAATATATTATAGGTCTTGCCACCTTTCGGTCAGATATGTATATAAAGCAAGATTTATGCAGAGCATAATTGAAGAGGCCATAGAAAAATTGCGGAAGCGAAACTTAGGAATTTCAGGCCAAACAGAAGTTACAGAATCCGATTTTCACTTTAAAAGTAAACAGTTAAGAAATCATGAAATATAATTTGTAGATTGGGAAAAGGCATACAAGTGCCAAGAGAAAAGTTTCAAAACTACAATTATATGGGCTAAATGAAACATTATGCAGAGTCGGTAGTTAGAACTGAAGGGGGTACAAAAAGATGGTTTATGTGAAATCTACTGTAAAACAAGGATGTACACTATCCTCCTTATTATTCATCATCTGCATAATATTCACATTGTGGAGGGAAGCAGCATCAAACCTGATATCACAATTAGAGATATTCAGCTTTTTATTTCATGCAGGTGTTATACTCCTGCTGTAATAAATTTCGTACGGAAATCAGAAGGAAAAAAAAAAACCCATGAAAATAGTAGAAACGCGAGAAAACATCACTGGAGTATGTGCTGCATTCTCAGTGGAGAACTTATTTTATAAGCAACATATGATGACGAACAGCCTATTTTTCTACCCACTGCAAGGTGAAAGCCTCTCCCATTGCGATAGGTTTTGGGTCTACTACTCCCATGGTGACCCAATCCATATTGGGAGAGTGCATTTATACTTGGGTGAATGAATGTATGAAGATGGAAGACAGTCGCAAACATCCATGCCTACGCGGGATTCGAACCCGCAGCCTCTTGGATGGAGAGTGATACGCTAACCACTCGGCCAACCAGGCCGGCAAGTAGCTAATTTAAGCGTAAATTTTAACGAAGATGCAAATTAAATTTAGAACAAATTTAAATTCAGGCAGTAGAATAAGAAAAAATTGGCATGGTCAACTGAATAAACTTATATGGAATAAGAGAAATTAGTCACCACATTAACTGTATACCAAATAGTGTTCAAAACAGTTTTAACTTGCGTATCTGAGAGTTGGGTTAGAAATAATGCAGTTGATCGCTACAAACCACAGATGAGAGTTCCGAAAAAAAAAAAAAAAAATTAAGGGAAGTGATAGCATCAGTGGGAGTATCGTATCGAAAATGAAGATATTAGGAAAGAACTAGACATTGTTTAGCATTCAATGATGTATAAGTAGAGTTATCTAAAATGATGTGGTCACCTAAACAGAATAGAAAAGGAAAAGTTGGCAAAACGGGCATTTGATAGGAGAAAAAGGACCGAATACCAAGACGGGATGGAATTATGCATTTAATAGTGCTTTAGAAGAGCAAAAACATTAGATCTGACAGTATTAAAGTCCCGACAAATAATGAACTAATTTGCAAACGTACGATACAGTTAGTATTACATGGTAATTCTGTACTCTCCCCTCCTCCCTTGAGGATGCATATAGAGAATTTCAATGAATAGTCGATTAAATTTCTTTTTTTTTTTCTGACAGAGTGGCAAGTTATACAGAAACTACTGGCAAGGAGTATGTACAGCGACAAATTTCGTTACTTTAAAATACGAACTTGAAATATCTTAGAGACATTGTTGGGGGGGGGGGGGAATTCTCGTCCAATTGAGCTGTAGTTTATCTAAAATTGCATTCCCCTCAAGTAATTGGCTCATGGAAATAGTTCGCATATAATTTGTGGCCTATGTTCTGACCGAAATATTTAATAAAAATTCTTTATCTCAACCATTTAAATGGAATTAAAATTATAGTCAAATTCCTGTCTTGAAGGAAGGAATCATTGTTAAAAACTTAATTGCTTTCATAGGCTAGGTTTGAAGGAGAAAGTACTACTAATCGATTATGTTCGAAAGAATACGTACTTCGCGTCCTTGACACATTTCGAAGCAAGTATTTTAATTGTAATTCGCAATATATCGGAAGCTTTTAAAGATACGGACACTCGCACGCGCACACACAAACACTGGAGATTTGCACGTACCCTTGGACTACAGCTTGGATCAAAAAAGCGTAATGTATATGTATCGTGTTTGCTAATTTACGTTGGCTGATTTTTCTGTCATCCATTTTGCACGTCGCCTGTTAACAGAATTTGGATCTACCTTTAAAGGAAAATGTGTATTATGAACGAATTCAACTGTTATCTTTATTTTTAGACATGCATACTACGCATTTTGCGAATTTATACATTTGTAATCAATTCATAATATGTAATTGGATTACAAATCAAGTTATCCAAATTTAAATCCGGAGCTTTGAGCAAGAAGAGCGAACGTATGTCTGTTGTCTTCGCTGACATTGGAAAGCGTTAGAAAAACGTTTGAAGTAGGAAAATAAAAAATACCTCTGAAACCAAGACCATCTTCGCACTGAACAGAACTTGAGGAATAATGTACAGCTTGAAGTTAGGATAAACCTGCAATATTCAAGATATCCGAAATTATTACTTTTAGTAACCCTCTAAGATTGAGACCTAGTTGGAGAACTGCACAAAATTAATTACTGAGATTACTCTCTTATAGCTGAACATGGAGGATAGATCTGGAAAGTGACCATATACGAGTAGATTAAATTCGGTTTTGAATGATGCTAACTTTCTGCATTAAAATATTATTTCGCAGACATTAACTGATTTGTCAAGATGGACTGATTGGACATATGGCTCTTTATCCCTTTGTCGGATTTGCAGATCGAAATTTCCGGATTAAATAGTATTATTGAACACTCGGGCTAGCCCATTATGGGTTATTGACTACCAGTGAGTCTATTTTTTTTGTAATAAAAGTTTTTTTTATTACAAATAACAATTTTTTGTTATATAAAAAAAAAACAAATCTCAGGACAGATATTCTAAAAACTATAGTTTTTTTTGGGGTTTGTCCTGAGATATTTTTTTAGTTTACGGCTAGGTGGTAAACCATAATGGGCTTGGAATATTATTGAGCCTTTGGCTCGCCCATTTTGGACTTCTCTCAGTGGGTTTTGGACGTTTGTGTTTTGCAGGGTCATGCTCACTGTAGTCTACCGCTTGGTGGATAGCAGCATTTGCAAAGAATTTTGCAGCCTTTTCGCGTAGGAAATTTCGATCTCAGGGATACTTCTCGGCGAAACTGCATTTTTTTTACGAGCTATTGTACGTTAAGCGCTATTCGTAAACAAAATCTGTTTTGGACTGTCTAAAGTTTTGCTAACGTTTTGAATGTGCGACTCCACGCGGGAACCATACATCAAAATTCGCTTGATCATCTTGTATACCATCAGTTTAAGTTCTGTGCTCAGCTGGCTACGATGATAACTGCTCCATTGCCCTATTTGTTTTGTAGCAAACATGATCGATTTGGGTTGTAAAGAGAATGGGACTCTTGTCTGCTTTATCATCACTTCGGTTTTTTATTTTATTTTATTTTTATTTATTATTATTATTATTTATTATTATTATTATTATTATTATTTATTATTATTTTTTGAGCCATTGTTTTAGTGCTGACACTGCGTTTTGCAGTTTTTCGGTTCCCAGTCTATGGTGCAAGGAGCGGACCATTTATTGCAGCATGACGTATAGGACCATTGTAATGGCAACTGTACGTGGGCTGCCAGCCACATGAATAGCAAAGAGCAGAGGTGAATAGCAGGGAGCCTGCAGTTATGTTGGGTTAAGACAACCTAATTCCCTATAGCTTCACTCAGAGTTGGCGAACGCTGAGATACGATTTTGTAAGTTTCAACAGTTCTAGCGCGAATTTGGCCCGCAGGCGTTTTGAAAATAAGCCCATTGCAGCATATTTTGTCGAATGCTTTAGCGGCATCGCAAATGTCGCGCTATAGCGCATTTATAGTTTACGGCAGTATATGAAATATTATATCCTGTGACGTCATTGTATAGGCTCGCTAAAATCATAGAACCGTGTAATGACGAAAGTAAAAAAAAAAGCTCTTATGTAGATTTTGAATTTAAGCATTTACGCTCATCAAGTTTTTTATGTTGCATGGATTCTTTAATTACATCAGTACCTATAATAAGTCCGGTAAAAAGGGACTTCCCCCTATACGTTCAAATTGCTTTAACACTTTAGTGTTAAATAAATTTTAGATAAATTTAGATAGACGAAGTAGTAATAGTACAGCTTTTTATTTGTTCGTTTTGTAGCAATGCGTATGCGCAAAACATGGCTATCACAACCGAAGAAACTGAAATTTGATAATGGATCTAAGTTTATCAACGACTATTTTACCCAAATTTCTGAGTAAAAAATTTATCAAGTTTTTTCGCCAAAGATGTATATTATGCGTTTCCGGTTCTTATATAGATTTCTAGTGCGCGCGCGCGCACGCTCACTTGGCCAAAGGAATACTTAAGGCATTTTGAAGTATAGTAATCCCTCGATTAATGCGTCCCCGATTAGTACGTTTTCGATTAGTGCGTCATTTTTTTTTCGATACCCAAATTCGATTAGTGCGCCTATATACATCTTAAAAATAAATGTTACAGATTTTAAAAATTTTCGATCTATACATTTTTTTATAGCTAACTATTTTAAAAAATCACTCACCAGGATGAAATAATTTAGTTACTGAAACATTTTACATGCTTCAATAGAAAAATGTTTCGTTAAAAACTTCATTAAAAAATAACTTTTCAGAAAGTTATTTTTTAATGGCATACTATGTTCCAAATTTACCGCCAAATTCATGTCCTCTGCTTTACATAGCATTTTGCTAATCATATATTGTTCAATTGTTTTCCTTACTTTTTTATTTTAAATTCTTTTCCTAACCTTTAATCATGAATAAAAGAATTAGTGAGCAACAAATAGAAGTGTGATTCGAAAAGTAATCTCATTGGAAGAAAAACTTGAAATAATAATAAAGAAAAATGAACAAGGCGAGTCCAAAGCAAAGATAGAACAAGAACACAAAAATGGGGGAATCAACTGCTGAATACAAAGAGAAAGGTAAGGCTGCTTCAAGTTCATCATGCATGCACTTAAAATCAAAGTATTATAATGATTGAATTAGAGAGACTACTTTCTACATGGATCTGCATTTCTACATGAAGACTGTAACCGAAAACGGATCCCGCTGAGTACTGACCTTCTTAAATCAAAAGCATTGTCTCTGCAACGTTGAAAGATAGAGCTATTAATGATGGAAAAGAAGAATTCCACGCTAGTGGTGGGTGGTTTGAGCGTTTTAAAAAGAGAAATAGCCTACATAATGTTCTAATCACAGACGAAGCTGCAAGTGCAGATAAGGAGATATCCAGATAATTTGAAGAAAATTGTGTAAGAAGGGGGACTGTTGTAATCAACAAATATTTAATGTCGATGAAACGGGCTTTTTTTTTTTTTTTGGAAGCTAATGCCTTCCAAGACTTTTCTAGCCAAATCAGAGAAATCTCAGCCTGGTTATAAAGTCGCAAAGCGAATGAAATTACTGCTAACAATATGAGGCCGTTTGGAAGCACATTCTTCCACGTTGTGCAAATGATTTTAGAGGCTTTTCAAATGAATCCAAGTTAATTAAATCTCATTCTGAGAAGTTGGGTGATTCCGACCTGCTAAATTTAGATGCAGAGCGGGAAGATCCTGAAGAACATGAAGAAAATTGAATCACCGACAAGCCCAAAGAGGTTTCACAGAAACAATTTGAAAATAGTTTTTGTACAATCGAA
The DNA here is from genome assembly GCF_054136105.1 of Typopeltis vanoorti. NCBI lineage: Eukaryota > Metazoa > Arthropoda > Arachnida > Uropygi > Thelyphonidae > Typopeltis > Typopeltis vanoorti. The sequence continues at coordinate 162,585,954 of NC_143550.1, forward strand.
GTTTTTAAGTAACAATGCTTAGAGACTGACCCTGGTGAAGAGAGAACCAGTAAAATTTGCAAAAGAGGCAATAGAGCCATACCGTCAGTAGTATATATAAAAAAAAAAAAAAAAAAAAAAAAACCAGAATGCCCCCCCCCCCCAAACTACGTTAGCTCAATTCTTTTGTTAAGAAGCAGAATGATAAATTTATATTCTGAATATGTTTTATTGTCTTTCAGCTTCATGGTTTTCCTTTAACTAGGTCTTGAGACATACTCTAATTCTTAAAATAATAATAATAATAAATTAAGGGTCAAAAAAGAAATCTGAGAAACGAATTTTACATTTTCCCATAGGTTATTGTATTCGATTAGTGCGTTTTCGATTAATGCGCTTGCTTTAAAGAGTACATTAATTGAAGGATTGCTGTATAAAGAAAAGTAAAATCACAAAAATTTACATATTCCTTAGCTAATTTTTATGTTCTTTATATTAATAAGGATCGTAACTAGTGAATTTATTATTTGTGAATCCTACCCACAATAGCTTCTCAGCCATTAGTAATTGGAACTATGGAACTCGTTATTTCTTAGGTGCCCTTGGACCCACGGCTGCGCCTTGCCCGGATGTCATTAGATTCAGAGATTTAACGGGATAAAAAGAAATACTGTTGTGTATGGGCAAATATAAATGTGGTTGGTTTCTCATTTTTCATAATGTGTTTACGAATGTGGATGGCTTTTCTTTTCTAAAATAGAAGAAAAACCGAAGTGCGCGACACAAACCTTTCAGTTGGAAAAGACATGGGTTCGATTCTTATGATACGAAGAATGCTTTATATGGGCTCTTCAAGCGAAGGTGAGTTAGACGTCTCGTACTGAACTAACAAGGCTTTTTCTTTTCGCAGACCAACCAGACAAATGAGTCATACAATACACGCAATTAATAGATAAAACTACGTTTATGGGTGGATTGTTTTTACTGTAGAGTCGTTTCCCGCGATGAGGTTTTGTTTCCATGGAGTAGCTATGCGTGCTTCCCATGATTTTTTAAATGAGGTGAGTAACTGACTCACCCACATACATGAGAGATACTATCAATCCTACTCATGAAAGGTTGCAAACCTATAGCACATTTCACTTTCCTGAGAAAGATCTGAACTAGATAAATGGGAAACTGCTCTAAACACATCTTCCTAAGCCACTTCAGATCTCCAGTAAACAGTGAATCTCATGCATGGAAGGAAAAATCATCTACCACTGCCTATAGGTTGGAGAGCAGAAAAGCTGTGTCTTCGGCCAACCCAGATATGATAGATATGTAAGAAATTATGGTCGATTATTTATATAGTCGCGTCTTCTTTCGAAATTCTATGCAGTTCATTTTACTGAGTTTTAACAGTTCTGCTATAGGTTGTTTTCAAATACAGAAAAAATGCGTCTTAATACGAGTATAATATACTATATCATAGCACATAAACTTCATTTTTTTATGTATAATTTCACGTTAACTATCCTTTATTTAAAATACCCAAGAGATTGGCCCAATGATAAATTTACGTATGTATGAACTATAAATAAATTAAAAAAAAGAATCCAAACTGAAACCAAGTTAAAATGTATTGGTGCATATTAATAAAATCACAAATTTCATCCTGTCCGTTCAACTGCAAGTACTTCATACCCTAGCATTCTGTACTTTTATTAGACCTCCATCAAATCGAAGCTATATCACGTGAAGTTTGGTATCTGTCATACCGTGCTCATTCACTGATTTCACCCTCATCATTTCCTTCGGTAACGCTTCCCTCCCGTACACTATACTGCACTTCATTTGAATTTTAATATACTGTATAGATTCTAACTCTCTTGCTCTAGCACTTTATAGGATGCTCGGGAATGGCTTCTTGTTTTCTCTCTCTGCTTACACTGTAAATTGGTTTCAATAAAATCCATTAAACTTTTCAGTTATTTACTAAAATAAAGAGCCAAAGACTTCATTTCGGCGATGGAAAATTATATAAATTAAGTGGATATTAAATCCAACATCATTTCAAAGCCGAATACAGAAACTATAAAAGTTTCGTGCGAAAATTGACCAGAGAGCTTGCGGGACTACAGCGTTCCGCCATACTACGAGTTGCCCTAGCCGAACCTAATAGGAAAAGCACGAACCCTAAAACCGCCCGTATATTGTCTTCTATTGGTCCATTTTGATAGGTTTCACCAGTCTGACAGCTGTTTCAAACTCACTGGTTTTTGCCAGAGACTAGGCAGAAACCTAAGAGAGCAAAAAAAACTCTCAGTACTAGGGAACTTGCATTGAAGAGGTGTATTTTCCGTAAGCGAATTCTCTGTCGGTCTTTTCAGTTATATTCTTTTCTTCCTGTCTTCCCAGTTCTGCAGAATGAACATAACCTTATAATCAGTATTCCAGCGAACCTATCTCGTATAACTTTTGTTATCGTTTCTGAACTATTTTCAGTTTCCAGGCCAGATCTGGGGAGAATATAGTGTGATTAAGATTTTATATGAAACAATAAACTCCTTGTCTACTTGTTAGTGATCTTAATGCGTAATCAGCTCTTTTTAAACTGGTTTATGGTCTCCCTCCTTCCAACGTGTATTGGAAGTGGGGGACATAACAGAAAAAATATTAGGCCTGCTCTCAAGGAAAAACAAAACTACACTACGTGGTCACTTTCCTCCTATATTTATTTTACCTGGAAAAATTTCAATTTACGTCTCTTAAAATAATCCTGTGCACCTTGAATATTGAATTAAGGTTGACTGTGAAGTGACATCTGGAAATTCTTTAATCAGGTCTTGTAGTACATCTTGAAATGAGCTACAAGAGTAGCTATCTTTTTAGCAATGAAAAATAATAAACAGTACATGTAATAAACGCGATACTCAAACAAGACTGATCTCGCACTCATTTGTTTCGTGTAGTGTGTGTGTGTGTGTGTGTGTGTGTGTGTGTGTGTGTGTGTGTGTGTGTGTGTGTGTTAATCGCTGAATGACTCCCTGATGGACAAAAGGATAATTAATAACGAAACTTATTGGAATTTTTTTAATAAAATTTCCAAGAAGTTTTTCTGTACGAGGGTGGACGAAAAGGTTCTCGGCCTAACAATGAAAAAACGAACTTGTAATTTCAAAATTATTTTTATTTTTCAACATAATCTCCTTTAAGACCCAGCGATGCTCCAGCGCCATTATCTCGTCCCTGCAGTGGTTCTCAGTAAGATCTGGAAAATACCCCTTTACAGCTGCAATTTTCACCTCTTGATTTTGAAAAACGCCGACTAGCGAGGAAGAGTTTTGGGAAGAGATGAGGTCAGAAGGAGCCAAATCTGGGGAATAGGGTGGATGTTCCAACAATTCATAGTGCAGATCCCTTAGTTTTCCCATTGCCAAAATACCTTTGTGGGAAGGTGCATTCTCCTGATGAAAGATGATTTTTTTTCTTCTGCAAACCGGGTCTTCTCTCACGAATTTTTTTCGTCTAGTCTTGTTAAAAGATCGGAATAATATTCCCCAGTTATTGTTTTACCCTTTTCAAGATAATTAATAAACAAAATGCCTTTAGCACCCCAAAACACCGATGCCATGATCTTTCCTGCTGATGAAACCGACTTTGTCTTCTTTGGCGCTGAACAACCGGCTTCTGTCCACTGTTTTGACTGCTGTTTGGATTCTGGTAGATAATGGTGAATCCAAGTCTCATTCATAGTAATAAATCGACTCACAAAATCAGTTTTATTCTTGTTAAAACGCTCCAAGCACTGTTCAGAGATTTTCATGCGAGTGCGTTTTTGATCTGCTGTCAGCAAGCGCGGCACCCATATTGCGCAAAGCTTTTTCATTTGCAATTCTTCATGCAAAATATATCCTACGTGTTCTTTTGAAATGCCTACAGTCTCCGCAATTTCACGCACTTTGACTCCGGTCATCCAATAATATATCATGCACTTGAACAATGATTTCTGGTATTGTTACACTTTTTGGGCGCCCTTCACGTGGATCATCTTCAAGGCTGGTACGGCCACGTTTAAACTCGGCAGCCCATTTCTTAATTGTCGAAAACGAAGGAAAAGAGTGCTCATAAACTTTTATGAACTTCGAATGAATTTCTTTTGGTGTTAAACCTTTTACAAAGAATTTCATAACGCACGATACTCAATTTTATCAATTTCCAGGGGTACATACAACACTTTTGCTTCAGACAGCTGTGTAAAACAAACTACTTGATAGAATGACTTGCAATTTCACTTGGATGCTTATGACAGATGTGTCAACTTAGGAAAAACTCATGCCGATATAGTTGCCATCTATGGTCGAGGCCGAGAACTTTTCAGGCCACCCTCGTATAATTATTAGTTCGTAGAAGTTTTTACGTGATCTTCATTTTTCGTTAAACACTTGGTTGTATAGCAATATGATATGCCTTTTTGTAATATCCTGAAATATTATGATGCATTCCTCTTTTCCATGACATTCATCGCCTTATAGAATAAGAGTAAATTTCCGAACAATTTCTTTTTAATAAACGCATGCTGATTTTCATGGAAAATATCAAATCCGTGAAACCAGTTTTGTATTTTAGATCAAACCAATCTTAACTGTTACAAAATGTTATTCTCTAATTTGAAGATTCGTTTTGAACACTTTTGTGATACCCTCCTTCACTCCATTGGATGCTTCCATGTTGTAGATACATCATTAAACCGAATTGACCGAGTCCTTGACCATTTAATGATTAAGACCTTCATCAGCTCCTTACAGACTTCCTCTGGCGGGACTGCCTTGATATCACGCATGTCTCTTTTTATGTGAATCCCATAGCATATTAGTATCCTTGGATGGACTAAAGTTAGATGCTTCGGAAACGCTTCTCTAGAGATCAAACATTGAATGTTTCACGTCACCTCCACCTTTACTAAAAAGGTGGTCTCACCGGGCAACACATCTCCTACCTAAAGACTCTCATATCCATGTCTGCTGTAGAATTCGAACCGCGGTCATTTACTTCATATACCTCCTCAGATTACTCCTATTATCGTTAGTTTTGCATAAAATCGTCCTCAAAGTACTCATTATCTGGTGAGCTTGTCTCATACGGAGCCTGAATCTAGAAGAACACACGCAGTTTTCATACGTATGGCGGTTAATCCTATTTGCAGTTAGCAGGTTTCTAAGAAGCTAAGTTACATGGCCGTGACAAGCCTTTAGTGTAATACGAAAGAGAAAAATGAAGTCATAGTGTAAAATATATAATGGAATTATTTAATGCGTGCTTTTGCATCTTGCCACTTTTTGTTTATGCAATTTTGTTCAGTATAGCTGGGTAATTTCCTCTCAGTTTTTCCCCTAATAAGTTATTTTCGCCCCTGTAGTTTACCTTCCTTTTGGAACTGTTCCCCTATTTTCACCTTTCCTTCTGCTGCAACTCTTCTTTAATTTCACTTATACCATTCTTCTCTTTGTCTTAACTTTTGGTATACTTTCAAAGTATCAAAGGACTTCAGTTTCTAATCGTTCAAGAATTACATCAAGTTCTTTTCAAGTTCTCATCAAGTTTATACATATTATGCTTTTTAAAGTGCAAGATGTACTCTGGACGGTTTGTTTTGCAGGGAAGCCGAATTTCTGACAAGGAAACTCATCTCCGTTTGCGAACAGTTGACTTAATTTCAATGGGCCTTATAAATGTTCCCTCGCGTCCTAAATGAGATTTTGAATTAGCATTTTTTGATTGCGCTGGAGTTCTAGATGAACACTAGGCATAATATCAGTAATAATAATCCGTGATACTTGCATGTCTTTAAGACCCACGCCAACCTGGGCTGGTTTTCGTAACCTTAAGGTGGTTAGTCTTATGCTTAAAAATGTTACAAATTGCGTGTGTTCCCGTGGCTACCATTCCCCTTTCACCCACCACATAAAGCACCTGTTGGTGGAAGGGCCAATACCTCCTAGTGGTGGTATTAGCACTTTTCATCCTTATCATTTTTCTATGCTTTCTTCCCTTATTCTTCGCTCTACTTCTAAGTCTTTTTTTTCCGCTACTCTATACTCATCGTCGAATCTAGAGCCTACGTACTTCAGTTGGTATAAACGAAGCCCTTTGGTCGGAAAGACATGGGTTCGATTCCTGCCCATGACGTGAGGAACCTTTTATCTAGTCTCTTTCGATCAAAGGTGAGTTAGCCGGTCTCATATGGAGGTAGAGGATTTTTTCTCCCGAAAACTCTGGTTTTTCGTCCCTCAAAACAGGCAAACCGGCCCCATGGAGGAGTCGCCATCCTTCTAGGCAACCTGGTTGGCCCAGTGGTTAGCGTACTAGCTCTCTAACCAACAGGTCTCAGGTCCGAATCCCGCTGCAGGTATGCATGTTTCGGATTGTCTTACCTTGTGTACTGCTATAACCTTTGATATAGTGCAGTATGACCTTTGCTGTCCATGCGACATTAAAAAAAAAAAAAAAACATTATCACAACCCTCGTAATATAAACGCATGACCCAAATTTAACATTTTATTTATTTATTCGTATGGGGTTTCTCCGTTCCTCCACCGTCCCTTAGGACTGCTTGAGCTCTCCTAATGAGAGAATTAAGCATGCGTTTTATTTTATGAGATTCGTGTGTGTTCACTGCCAGTTTGCCTCTTCTAAGGGACGAAAAACTCGAGTTTCCGGGTGAAAAATCCCTCTACCGCCTTGAGACCGACTAACTCACCTTTAGTTGAAAGAGACCAGATAAAAGTTCCTCATGTCATGGACAGGAATCGAACCCAGGTCTTTCCCGACCAAAGGGCTTCGTCTACATAGGAAGAGTTGTTAGAGCATTTTCTCGACAATAATATTTTCTCTTATGCACAAGAAGCGACTCCTTCGTGAGCATTCACTACCATCGACTTAATTGCATGCTCACCCTCCCACTGTGGGAAATAGATGGCATCTGATTTCCGTGTACGCAACCATGTAATGCATCACACTTCACGATGGATCGAGCAAGCTGACTGGCCGACATTCTCTTCCTGAACAGAATTTGATTCTGCGATGATCGGCTCAATCTATCAGGGATGCATGAATCGTGTGACAGTGTATTACACAACCTGCCACAGCTGCAATTCCTAAAACATCTAATCGGTTTCCACTTTTCCCTAAACCGTGGTGGAACTGATTACAGAAAGATTGAAGTATCTTCCACAGATATCCCACAAACGTCATTACTTGTCTGAGCAAGATGCATCTAATGTTAGATGAAAAAAAAAAATAGCCAAAAAGAATCCTGGATCCAATACACATCTTCTCTAACAAGGACGACCATCAGCAAAGAAGTGTGGGATAAAATCGGGGAAAATGAAAGGTACCACCCGCCCACTTGCGATCCTTGAACATAATTGATGTGCAATTCTTATCCAACAGCAGTCGCTGACAAACTTGGGGAGATTTTTGCCAAAACATCCGCAGTATCTTCTTTTCTCCTGGAGTTACCTGTCCAAAAGTGCAAAGCGGAAAAATTACAAATTCTGTTATCTTTGAGCGGTATGGAGGATTACAATCGACCCTCCACAAAACAAATGAAAGATGCATGCTTAAATGTCACCTGACTGATGTGTTGAACCGGATAACATCCATTATGAGATGATCAAACAACTGTTGTACCTAACTATTGAACAGAATTTTTTGTGAGAACGTTTTCCCAGATATTTGGCACAAGGCGATTATTATTGCCTATCCTAAAGGGACTTATATTATCAAATCCCCACTATCCCCATTTTCTGACCAGCTGCTTGTGTAAGATTTTGGAAAAATGGTTAACTCTCGTCTTTTATGGTATATGTTTAGATACTTTTTTTTTCCAGAAAACAGTCTGGTTTTCGCAAACATCACTCAACTGATTAGTCCGACTGGAAGCATCCATTAAAGATACCCTCCAAAAACTCGAGCCCATAGTGTCAGTTTTCTTTGAGAGAAAAAAAGCAACTGCTTGCAGATTTAGAATATTGAAAGCCATATTCAACTCTGATCGCAGAAGGAACCTCCGTATTTTTATCAGGAACTTTTATCCAAACGAATATTCCAAGTTCGAGTGGGGACCACTCTCATCCGACAGTATAACCAACAGGAGGGAGTTCCTCAAGGTTCAGTTTTAAGTGTCACGCTTTTTGCGATCAAAGTGAACTTAATAACCAAGTAACTTCCCCAACTTTAAGTACAGGTCCTCAGTGCGCATGACTGCCATCTTCTGTCATTCATGTAATATTGAAGAGTATAGAAAGAGCTGCAGCAAGTCACTGACTATCTTTCAAAATGGACGTTTACGAATAGGTTCAGATTTTCCCAGCAGAAGACAATTTGTGCGCGTTTGCTGCTAAGGTAGTCTTTCTCCTGATCCTTGACAAAGTTAAATCCTAGTTGCATCAAAAGCCAAGTTCCTGGAGCTCGTATTTGACAAAAAAAAAAAAATGTTTTCTTCCTCACGTTTGCCAGTTGTGAGATGAGTGCTGTAAAATAACGAACATCATTCTCACCCTGTCTTCCATCTCTTGGGGAGCTGACAGATGTTCTTTGCTCCATTTGTACTGTGCACTGATTAGATCGAAAGTTGATTATGGGTCCCAAGTCTATGCTTTTGCCAAAGAGAAAATTACGATGGTTGACTCTGTCATCAAATGATAAGAAATGCAACTGGAGAATTTCAAACTTCACCGATTCCTAGCTTCTATGTCGAGACAAATGAACAACCCTTGTCGATGTCGATTCGACGTCAACAGCTATCTCTGTTATTCACTATCAAAATAAAATCCCTGCTAGACATCCCACGGTCGGCTGTTTTTTTGTCCACAGAAGTTGTACAATACTCACAGACTATCACTACAACGCTCTGGTTTGCGAACAAGAACAAACACTCTTTGACTTACTAGATATTAGGGTGGAAAATATTGCACAGAAGTTATCTAATACCACTACTCACGTGGCATTTATATACTATTTCTTTCTGCAGGCTACCCAAACATTCTCCCCCCCCCTCTCCTGTTGTTTATACCAGCTCTTTCAAGCCCATAGAATGGAATATTCTGATTTTGTGCCTATTTACCCAGAGGATTCAGATTCAGAAGCTCTAGTGGCATCTCCTGTTGTCTTCCCGGACAGCATATCTGCTCAGTGTAACAACTTTACTGCGGAGCTGTATGCCATAGAGCTTATGTATACCGATGCAAAAAAACTATAAGCAGTAAGAAGTCTAGAGCTGCAGGAACATCTTTGGCTCTCTTGTATCCAACATGTTCTCACTCATTTATGGAAGCTATATTTGGACTTGCATTCCATCTTATTTAAGGGTGATCACATGCCTATTGTCATGTTCTCTGGCAGTGCTTCCCAAACTTCTGAATGTCAGGGCCTCCTTTGGAAAAATTAAAATATTTCACGGCCTCCCTAGAAAAAAAATCGTAATATAGATACAATAAATAGTATTATAACATTTATTGTATTTATATTCAATACAAAACATACACAGCGAATATTGCAAAAATCAAATGCAAATATTACATTTTTAGCATCTTACATACACATTTGACATGGTCGTTATATCATATTTTTATGTAGATAGATATATTGTTATTGTACATTTGCAGTACAAGAACATGAAACGTAAAACGATTAGTAATAAAGAAAGAATTCAAAACATAAAAGAAGTTTAATAACAATTTAATGTGATGGGTGTGTTTCAATATGCTACACCAATATCAGATGAAATACTGTATTTGAAACTGCAGTTCTTAGATTTCTGCTTTGAAATGAAACTTATATGAATAAGCATATTTACTAATATTCATTAAGCGCCTAAATACGCAGGAAGCAAAATTTGTGAACCAGCACCAATGTGTGATTTTTTCCCATTAAAATATAAAAAATAATAAAAATTAAACATGTTTCTTTTAAGATAAAAAAAAATCTATTTAGTCTTAAAAGATTTTAAATTTGTTTTAATTATTTCACGGATCCCCTCAACAAAACCTACGGCCCCCAAGAGGACCGCGACCGACAGCTTGGGAAACGCTGTTCTATGATACCAGTTTAACTATCATTCACATTTTAATCGAGTGTTCTTGTTTTGTCAATGAAAACGGCCACTGTTTTAATCGTATTCGTAATCCTCCTGAGCTACTCAGGCAATTTTTTTTTTTTTTATCAGATTCACTCTTTTTCGTTTTTAAATTTTTACAAAACATCAATATTTCCCCTGTATATAGATTTGTATACATTGTACATATTATTATACTCGTTTATATAATGTAGTTATTGTGTATAGGGTTTTCATACCAAGTTAGTTTTTTACGAACTTTACGCTTGCTTTTTTTTACCTTTTTTTTTTAAAGCACAAAACTGTTTAAAAAATCGACTAAGTACTTGAGCGTGTGTTTGCATGATATCAGTGAGACTCATTATTTTGCCTGCAAGGGAAAAAAATCCTCTTGAAATGATTTAGGCATATATTTCTAGCATCACGAGTTGGGAAGATTGGTATTCTAGAAATGTTATCTTTTGATAGAATAGGGTAGACGTACTTAAGCGCAGTTATGTTCATTGTAGACGAAATGCATCAATTTTCATATTGTTTCCTACATGTATATACAACTTGTAACGATTCTGTCTAGAATATTAGATAGAAAATGAAATTCTTTGCATATCTAAATTCCAACATTGAACGAGTATAGTTTAAGGGATCAAAAATCCATTTCTCGAGAATCAAGTTAAGAGAGAATCATCTTTTAATTTCTGACTGACATGTACCAAAATAAGAAAAAGTTTAAGCATTTCTTTCCTAATTTTAATCCTGCTATGACTTCATCATGGCAGATACTCATCTAACAGACGTACTGTGCATATTCCTTATGGCGTATGACACTCCCACAACCAGCTTATTTTTCTTTCTTATCTCTTGGATTTTCATAAACCATAGCCATAGGTATCCTCATAGTGGATGAATTGGATGCACTTGTCGGTCAAGTGAACTATTTGGTAATGGTATGACGGTAGCTGCACTGGTCTGCTGTTATCTATAAAGTGCACAGTTGTTCGTGATGAAGAATCGGAATTTCTGGGAGTGAAAAAAAAACTTCCATATAAAGTACTAATGCACTTTGCAAGACGAAGTTAAAAGTAGACTGGTGATACAGCTAACTTTCTTTTAATTACCCAGCTTAATCTAGAACTGATCAGATGTCAATGAAGATCCCAAATTTTATCAGAATTCAGTTTCATTCAGAGTGACCCTGCTTCATACGTACATATAAATGGATAAAATTATCCTAATTAGTTCTTTATTGCAGATTTCTTTTTCTTCTAAGTTTGGGAAAAATTCTTTCACAAGATGGCATTTACTAGAATGAAAAGTTTTTTTATTTAATCAAAAGCTGACAAATATTTAAGAAGAAAATTTTACTTATCTATTTATTTATAAATAATGCATGTTTTTAGATTTCTACTACACTATTAAACATTTTTTCTTCTGTCTTGCCAGTGAGTAATAATAGGATCTTACTACTCAGTTTCATTATTACAGGAATTTGAGGGATGTAGCTGTATCCAAGTCATTACTTGCGTATTTGTTTATCTGAATGTGGTCGTCGCAGGATATCGGCAACATACAGGGAGCCCTTAAAAACATGTATAAAAAACATCAAATTATCTTTAAGCAACCATGTTATATTAACATAGCAAGTAATTCTTAACTTAATCATACAGCTCATAGAGCTGCTCTCTGTGGCTGCTAACCATATCAGACAAACACACTGTGTCAGTCTCGTTCAATGATGCTTCCCTTCCAGTTTCTGATTTAAAGTCATCACTTGTTATATTAGTAGAGCAGCGTTTCCCAAACTTTTCCTATGACGGAACCCTTCACAAATCCTGAAATTCTAACGGAACACCTTGGTTAGAGGCGAGTATCATCGGTCTCATATTCAATGTAAAGCTAAGCGCACACTATTTGCCGAAGCAGGCTGTATCACATCGCAAAAATGCGACGGCGCACACTACAGACGTGCCGGGCCGTATCGCATCGCATTGACCTTGCTTGTGATCGCACGTTTCCTAGAATAGATACCTTCGTACTTCACTCGCGCTCGGAGATGTCGATGACCGGGGGCGGCTGAGTGAAAGCTGGAGTTAATAGCACAATCCACACGCAGAGTGAGGAGCTCCTGATTTTCAAACATGTTTGAACTTGTCGGAGCATTTAAAACCATTCCAGACTCGTATTAATTTTGATAATTTTTCACGGAACACTTATTCACTTCTCGCGGAACACAGTTTGGGAAACTCTGTACCAGAGTAACGCCCTACCACGAAATTTCGCAACGCGGCGCGGTCCAGTTGTTCAGAGGGACCTAATTCAAAGCGGAATAACACCTTAATAGAAGTTCTTATATGCATGATATTTTATAATTATCATGTTACTATACGCTTATTAAAATTATCAGGCAGGTGTCGGTTGATTTTCCTGCTTCTACAGAAGAGAAAGATATACCCCTCATGACTCGGTCGTCGTCATATTGCAATCATGCTGCTTTCTTGCTTGCAGGCAACCGTTACTAAAGGTTTCCTATGGCAGAAAACCACTGTTTTTTTTTTTTTTTTTGTTCGGAACTAAAACATTTGTTGATTTTTTTACGTCATTCCTCCCCCCCCCCCAAAAAAAGCTACATCCCCTAACTGACAACTACATAAAGTTTTATTGCTTGTATAATCTATTTTCTTGTCTTTAACAGTCCTGCACATTACATTATATTGACTTTAAAAGAATATACCAGGGTGGTCTGAAAGGTTCTCGGCCTAACAATGAAAAAACGAATTTATAATTTCAAAATTATTTTTATTTTTCACATAATTTCCCTTAAGACTAATACATTTATTCCAGCGATACTCCAGCGCCATTATCCCATCCCTGTAGTGATTCTCAATAAGATATGCAAAATACACCTCTACAGATGCAATCACCTCTTGATTTGAAGAAAAACGCTGACCAGCGAGGAAGAGTTTGTTTTGGGAAGAGATAGAAGAGAGAGAGAGAGAGAGAGAGTCAAATCTGGGGAATAGGGTGGATGTTCTAACAATTCATAGTGCACATCCCTTAATTTTTCCATTGCCAAAACACCTTTGTGGGCCGGTGCATTGTCCTGATGAAAGATGATTTTTTTTCTTCTGCAAACCGGGTCTTTTCTCACGAATTTTTTCGTCTAGTCTAGTCTGGTTAAAAGATCGGAATAATATTCCCCGGTTATTGTTTTACCCTTTACAAGATAATTAATAAACAAAATGCCTTTAGCATCCCAAAACACCGATGCCATGTCCTTTTCCTGCTGATGGAACAGACTTTGTCTTCTTTGGCGCTGAACAACCTGCTTCTGTCTACTGTGTTGACTGCTGTTTGGATTCTGGTGTGTAATGGTGAATCTAAGTCTCATCCATAGTAATAAATGGAATCGCAAAATCAGTTTTATTCTTAAAACTGATTAAAACATGATATCTTAAAACGATCCAAGCACTGTTCAGAGATTTTCATGCGAGTGCGTTTTTGATCTACTGTGAGCAAGCGCGGCACACATCTTGCGCAAAGCTTTTTCATATGCAATTCTTCATGTGAAATATATCCTACACGTTCTTTTGAAATGCCCAATAGTCTCAGCAATTTCACGCACTTTGATTCACCGGTCATCCAACACCATATCATGCATTTGATCAATGATTTCTGGTGTTGTTACGTTTCGTGGACGTCCTTCACCTGGATCATCTTCAAGTTTGGTACTGCCGCTTTTATACTCGGTAGCCCATTTCTTAATTGTCAAAAACGAAGGAAAAGAGTTCCCATAAATTTTTATGAACTTTTGAATGAATTTCTTTCGGCTTTAAACCTTTTACAAAGAATTTTATAACCGCACGATACTCAGTTTTATCCATTTCAAGGGATGCAGACAACACTTCTGTTTTAGACAGCTGTATGAAACAAACTACTTGATAGAATGACCTGTAATTTCTCATGGCTACTTATGACAGATGTACCAACTTAGAGAAAAAAATCTTGCTGCTAGTGTTGTCATGTATGGTCGAGGCCGAGAACTTTTTAGCCCACTCTCGTAAAGTTCAGAGCTATGAAAACCCGAGTTGTTTGCTGTAGTGTTTTTGGCCTTTCGCATCTGACAACGACATCAATCTTTCCCCTTTAGAAGAATCCACTAATTATCTTTTGAAAGGTAAGGATTTCATCGTCTGATTTCAGGTCGGATTGCCCGTTTGCAAATTTGTATGTTTCATTCCGTACTTTCCTTTACTTTTCAAGAAACTAAATTGGGGGAGAGAATACTCATTAAATAGTGAATGAAAAACGAACTACCCAAAAAGGTTATTAGTGATAAATTTTAGCTTCCTTCCCATAGAGTTCACCATGTATAAAACTTTAACTTGTACATTAACTTTAGTGGTATTACTTTCATTTGTCCGGTGTGAGACCATCTTTCTTATTTGGAAGGGTGGATAGTTTGTAAAAGATACCATATCTCTAGAGTTGAGTTCACTTGGCTCAGACAGGGTACTCTTATCTATAAATGTTCGTTTTGCGGATGGAATTGTCATAAAAATTAGTCTTTTAGCGAGGGTCAAGATTTGTTCAAAACATTGATGTTTCTGTTAGTCGATGTAGGGAAGCTTTCTTCCTGAGATGGGCGTTCTTTGCTAATCCACACTCTCACGTGAATGAACTTTAAAAAATCATTAACGCCTTTTTATTCACGTATAGGGAGTAGGCGAGGACGTTTTAGCCCTGTCTAGCTTTTTGGAGACTGAGTGGGCAATCTCCTAGCCAATCAGAGATAGCTGGCCCAAGGCTATCCGAATTTAATCAGCACGCAGTGACGGGACGGCTAAAAAGTGCGGCCATTACACAATATTTTAATGTCTGAAAATAGTGTGGGTTCGACGGTCAATTTTCTTGAGTTTACGGGAAGAAAAACCCGAGTTTCTGGGAGAAAAAACCCGCTTGCCAGTGCTAGAGATCGACTAACTTGGGAACTGGTTGAAAAAAGCTTAGAAAATGTTCCTCTAGTCGGCGACTAGATTCGAACCCACGCCTTTTTTCGTGCTGTCAAGTGTCATGGGGTGCAAACTCCACTTCCACTAAGCTGCACAGGCTCTTATGAACTTTTTACCTATATATATTTATTTTTTATGTGAATCAAACATGAAATGTGTAAATGTACCGTTTGAGCCAAGAGTTAAATAATCTGAAAATCCTGCTCTGGAGACCAGATATAACTTTTTCCAACCCCTATAGGTCTGGTAACCTTGGTGATGATGGTATTACACCAGGCTATGTAAGTAATCCGTAGACGACCATAGCCTGTAAGTGAAAGAATGGAAGTGCTGCCAGCTGAGTGGATAGTGTCCCACATACATTTAGATATTTAGACACGACAGTGATGCAAATGTTCTTGCGACCATTTGAAAGTATTGTTTACTAAAAGCTAAGCGGAAATAACCAAACGGGAAAAAAATTTATGTGGCAGCTCCAAAATACTTTCAGAAACAAACTTGCGGGTATCTGAGGGAGGCAATATCAGAATGTATTCCCATGGTTAAGAAGATTAACAAGGTAGGCATTAGATGGATGAGTCGTAGTATCAGGCTTGATCTACAAAAAAAAAAGAGAAAACGTTACGGAGAATTTACAAGGAAAAAGGTGATCAGTACACTCATGAGCAGTACAAAGCTCAGGCTAGAAAGGTTACCATCATAGTAAGAAAAGCAAAATCCGATTATGAGGACCTTAGCTAAGGGGATCAGGGGTAAATCCAAAAAGTTCTTTTGCTACTTGGCAAGTAAAAGGAAGAATGACTTTGGAAAGATGACCTTAGTGGGTGCCGATGGTATCGAGGTGACCAAATCAGATGTAATAGTAGAGTTACTGAGTGAACACTTCACTTTTCAAGTGAGGATATCTCTGTACCTGTAGCAATAACTGATGTGAGAATTCAAGTTAATGAAACAGAGGTACTTAGAATATTGCAGAATTTAAACGCAAAACTGCTCTTGGTTTGGATGGAATATCAGCTCGGGTGTTATGCGAATATGCAAGGGAATTGTCAGCTCCTCTTACTTGGTTATTTAACTTGAGTTTGATCTCTGGTATGGAGTGGAAGGAAGGCAAAATAGTTCCTTTGCATAAAGGAGGCTCCAAGACTGCGGTTGTAAATTACAGACCAATTACCATCTCGGGAGTGATGGTAAAAGTATTGGAAAAGTTGGTTAAGGTCAGAATTCAGGATTGGCTTGATCAGAATATGATACTCTATAAAGGCTAACATGGTTTCTGCCTTAGCAATTTATTAACTTTTATAATAGAGTGACATCTTAGTTGGACAAGGGGAATGGCTACAGTGATACTTCTGGATTTTGCAAAGGCTTTTGACAGGATACCAGATGGAATACTGTTGCGCAAATTGGAGCAGATGGGGATGGATTCTAAGCTGGTGATATGGATAGGAGAATGGCTCAGGGAGAGATACCAGAAGGTGGTGTATTGGAGGAGCATAGTCCAGGATGAATCAGGTGACCAGTGGTGTGTGCCTCAGGGCTCTGTGCTTGGGCTGTTATTGTTTAATTTGTACATAAATGATATAGGAAATGACTTGAAGGGAGATGTTCAGTTGTTTGCTGACGATGCAAAGTTAGGAAGTGCAATAAGAAATCAAGCTGATGTTGAAAGTTTGCATGATGATTTAAATAAGCTGGAAAAATGGACAAAGGATAATGGATGTCAGTTCAATCTGGAAAAGTGTAAAGTTATGCATTTTGAGGTTAAAAGATTTCCCGCTGTGTACGACATTGATGGAACGGTACTCCAAGAGATTGATGAGGCTAGGGACTTGGGGATATTAGTGGATAGGGAATTGAAGTTCAAAGGACACATTGCTAAGGTCTCCAAGATTACACATAGGATTACTTGGTTATTGAAAAACACACTAACATCCAGAGATAAAGAGGTTATTATTCCTCTTTATAAGGCATTGATACTTCCACATTTGGATTACTGTGCTCAAGTCTGTTTGCCTGGATTCCTTGCAGATGAGGAATTGGTGTAGAGGGCTCAGAGGAGAGTGACTAAGTTGGTGAGTGGTGTAAAAAAAAATGCTCCCTACATTGATAGATTGAGAGCTTGTGGATTACAGAGGTTGGTTGATAGGCGAAGAAGAGGAGATATGATAGAAACATTTAAATTACTTAAAGGTTTTTATAAGATTGATGCAAGGGAAATATTTCAGCTGTGTGATAGTGATGGAAGAACAGGTCATCCTTGGAAATTAAGGAAAAGTGTGGTTAACGAAGGTGTTGAGAACAAAAATTTTTGCTTGGAGAGTGGTGAATGAATGGAATGCATTGCCTGACTCAGTTGTGAGCGCTTCGTTTGTAAATGAGTTCAAGAAGAGGCATGATAGATATTGTTTCGATACTTGGGTCTCCCGCGATGAGTCTTCTAATTCCATGGAGATACCCATATATAATTATATACTCGATACCCGTTCTAAGATTTCAATTATTCTGAGCGTTTGACACTTCGCTATTTGATATAAGTTAATATAATAAACTATTCTGTAATCGTAGTGCACTGGTAGTTTTTGCCTTTTTGAG
Source organism: Typopeltis vanoorti (assembly GCF_054136105.1). Lineage (NCBI taxonomy): Eukaryota > Metazoa > Arthropoda > Arachnida > Uropygi > Thelyphonidae > Typopeltis > Typopeltis vanoorti. Next base: position 162,603,634 of record NC_143550.1, read on the forward strand.
AGATCACTCTTATGATGGAATATTATATATAGAACGTTGAAAGGGAGTATGCTATATTTTTAGAATTATAAAAAAAAAAGTTTTAAACAGTTTAAAACTGAATTGTAGGTTATTAGTTAAAATGTAAGTTGCATTACATTCTTATTTTTGAGACAAATCAAATAAATTAGGGTTTCCATAAAAATGTATTTTAAATGAAAATATTTTCCCAGCTAGAACGTTTGATAGTCAACTAAGTGTTGTTCACTTATATAAAGAATTTTGTGCACATAGTTCACACAAATGTCCATCCTATTCTAATGAATAGGCACTTATTCACAAAATAAGTGTCACGATGACGTCAGTTCGACATAAGGCTCACTAGGTTTTATGCCATAAAAAATTTGAGTAATGTATGTGAAGGAGAATTTACAAGAATTTGCCTATTCTTCCCTGGTGATAAATGTACTGTATCCGTGAGTGGTATAGTCAGTTCCAAGAGAAACTAACAATGCTCAGAAACGTAAGTCTGTATGATTCTAGAACTAATACAAAAAAAGCAGTAAGCGCTTTTCTAGGTCAAGTAACTGTACAGTTTGGAGTTTGGCAGTTCATTGTTCACAAGGTGCCTCAAAAGATTCCAGTATAAGTCCTGTAAAGGACTAACTACTTGTTAGACAAATATCAGAGGCGCTGTGGCTATATTTTCTTCGGAAATGTTTAAGCTCATATCTTTAATAGCTGAATTACAGTTGTATTATTATTAAGAGAGACCTCCAGGGCGTCAGGGACTCATCAAGGGAGGCCACATACTACACGCATCAGCTATCATACTTATTCTTGAATTCATTCACACTGCTTGCACTCACAACATCCAATGGTAATCTTTTCCAATCACGCCCAACCTATAAGAGAAAAATCTAGCCCTCACTCCCTTAGCGGGATTCATTCTCAGCTTCCAAGGATGCCCTCTTGTCCTTTCCCCACTTTCCATAAAATGAAAAATTCTTCAATTAAAATCCTGTATAACTCGTTCAGAAATTTGTATCTATCATATCGTCCCTCTTTCTCCTGTTTGCTAGTGTCTGCAGTCTGCAAATTCTCAATGCCTTCATAATCAGTATGCCACAACCCTTAACACACTCCTTTGCACTCTCTCCACTCTGTAACTATCTTTTAATTGAATTTGCAATCTTTGCTACATGGTCTCTGAACTTCAACTTGCTATCTACTAATACTCCAAGATCCCTAGCCTCATTAGTTTCTTCCAGCATAATCCCACCAATATAATACAACATTGGATATCTAATCACGCCAAAGTGAATGACTATACATTTACTGACATTGAACTGACATCCATTTTCCCATGGCCACAATTACGGCCTATTCGAATCATTTTGCAAGTACTGCGTATTACCAACATTCCTGATTACCCTATCAATTTTTGCATCATCATCAAACAGCTGTATGTCGCCTGTCAAATCCTTTCCAATATCATTAATGTACAGATTGAATGACAGTGAACCAAGGACTGATCCGTGTAGTACACCGCTAGTTATCTTAAATCTTGTAGATTCGCATCCCCGTATACCACTTTGATATCTGTCAGTCAGCCATCCTCTTATCCATGCTAATATTTTATAATCCAAACCCATATTCTCCAATTTATGTAACAATCTTCTATGCTGTATTCTGTCAAAAGCCTTAGCCCAATCCACAAGCATCAACCCATTTCTGATTGCGAGCCTCCAACCAACTTTTCCAAAATCTTCATCACTCCTGAGATATTGATTGGTTGAAAGTTGGGTACATCGGTCTTTGCATCACCGTTGTACAATGGGATTACCATACATTTCCATTCCTGTTCTGAGAATCTTTCCTGTTCTGAGACTCACATTATATAGCCTGGTCAAAGGAAGCCAGTACAATTGAACACTCTTTTAGCTCCCGTGCTGAAATCCCATCAGTCCCTATTGTGAATTCTTATTTAGTGTGTGCAACAGCTCTAATACCTCTTCATACACCTGAGTTTCTTCATTCAGTGAAGAGGTAGTAGTGAACTCAATCTTGCATACACCAGGTTGATAGCTTTTAGCAAAATGGACACTGTTATGCATGCCAATATATACAAAACTTGGTTTATATTTATTTGGGGTGAATAGGTTTAATATTCACACCAATATAAAAATATATTATAAAAACTAAATCGTTATTTACACAATATCTGTTATTGTCTTATTATAATTTTTTTCCAATAAATCTTTGCGTTTAAAATGTCGGCATTATTTTGTGGAAATAAAATACATTTGGTAAATCGAGTAAAAGTGGTATGTTGGAAGCCATACATATCTTAAAATATAAAAAAAAAATATATATAATCAGGACCGACCCTAGGAATTTTGTCACCCCTTGCAATAGCATATTTTATTATTGCACAAGCTTCAATGTCTGATCATAAATTCTAAATAGTAGCATTAGCTAATGAAAATTCATAAGTTAATGAAGAATGATCATAAACTATAATTTACAGAAAGAGGGAGGCAATTAACCCTTTGACGGTGGAATTTTGTTCTGAAAATGTACATCTGCATGGGTAATTAAAATCAAGCGAAGACGAGTATACTCTTCAAACGCAGAGTAAATGCAATTTTGCCGCCTTTAAAAACTTGTTGCCCCGTGCAAATGCACGTTTTGCGCCTTCGGTAGAGCCGGCTCTGTATATAATATCTGTTTTGGGCCTCTTAGCACAAAGATGAATTATATCGCAAACTGGAGTAAAATTGAATGAATAGGTTTGTACATGCGTTTAGTTCATGTGAAGTAACTATGAGTGTTGGATTCATCACTAGTCATCACAACAGTGGGAACTGGTTCCAGCAATTGGAAAATCCGTTCTGGAGAGGAGAATAGCTCGTGTCAGTGGCGTAGCTGCTATATCATGCTGTTTCACAATGCTTGTGATAGTGCAAAAACTTGAAGGGAGTCACTGAAAGTTTGTTACGAGGGTGGCTAAAAATTTAGTTACGCCATTAGTCCATACTGAAATGAATTCAGTTCATTTAGAATTTACGAGGCTTTGTTCAGTTGTCATAAATCAATTTTGGAACAACAGTGATAAAGCAACATGCAATGGTTGTGTGGCATGTGCTGTAAAGTGGATGTCACAGGGGTGAAAAAGGGACACTAGGCGTGATGAATGATGTTAAGCAATTGCCGTTTCTATTTTTGACCTTGCTATTGTCTGTTTTGTTTGGCTTTCCCGCGATGTAGGCATATACAGAATTACGTCAATGTTGCTATGGAAACGGCCATTTGCCGGAAACCGGTCGTCCTGCGTTTTGTGGGATAGCTAGTCTTGAATTTCAATGACTCGACTGCTGTACTTACCGCATCTACTCTTCCTTAGAGTCGCGCATTACGCGCTCACGCACGTACATACACTTATTTTTGTATGTGTGTCATTTATCAGAAATACAATCGCATTTTAAGCCACTATAAAGTTTCTCTGGGATTGTTTTTGGAGCGCCCCGAATTTTGAGAAAATAATGTGCAAATATTCCTATTTTACAATACGTAAAACTATCAGAAATTTTTTTTTTCTGTGCAAATTTTCTCCTTCCTGTTATTGGGATCAGCTTTTGAAAAATAAGTTCAGATGGCGTTGTTTTGTCTCGCTGTTTTTCACATTATATTAGAACTGCACTGTGTTTCTTTCATACTATAATTATATATATCCTAAGGATGATTGAACTATTTGTACGTATTCAGTATTAGCTCTCTACCCGCTTACATAATAATTACGATGTTTCAATAGGATCAGTTTAGAAGAAAAAGTTTCATTGTATTTCATTCAAGTCGGAGATGGATTGCGCAACGACGTACCACATCACCACACAACTCATATTCCCCCAGTAAGAATATTTATACAATCGCCTATTTAATATTCTTTACACATTATAAATCACCGACAGTTTTTGAAGATTGTCTTCTGCCAACAAGTCGTGTAAAAATGTTCCTTTCAAGAAAATTTACATATACTTATTGAAATTGCAAAACAATACAGCATGGGTGCCAGTATTGGGTTCAGAAGGTGCCAAAGCAGCCTGAAGGTGAAAATGAAAAATCTGCTATGAAACAATTGCATCTTATTAATGAGTATCAGGGAGAAACTATTAACAGCATAAACCGTGTAGCTCCGTGGATGTGGTGTTTGTACACCACGGCGCTCAACCGCACGAAGGAAGACTTTATTTCGAATCTAGTCGTCGACTAGAGGAAATTTTTCTAAGCTTTTTTTTGACCGGTTCCCGAGTTAGTCTATCTCTGGTACGGGCAGGTGGGATTTTTCTCCTGGAAACATTATTTCAGACATTAAATATATTGTGTTAGGACCACAAGATGACGGCACTTGTTGAGCCGCCTCTCATCACTGCGTGCCGCTTAATTAGTGATAGCCTTGGGCCAGCTATCGCTGATTGGCTGCCAGTGGAGATTGAACCCCACTCATCTATCTCCAAAAGTTAGATAGGGCTAAACAGCCTTGCCTACTGCCTATATGGGAATAAAAAGGCGTTCGCCGATTTTTTTTACGAAAAATCACATCCTTATAAATCAGAGGCCTTTGATAAATTGTCACGTGACAAGTGGTAATTAAATTGGAACGCATGTGGCTAAACAGAAGATTAGTGCACTGGATAGGAGGACTGGCTATCTGATAGGTATCAGTGAGTTTTTTATGGAGGAGCGATATCCGAGAAGAGCAAAGTTAATAGTGATGCATCACTAGCATCACTAGTAACTTTGTCTGGGTTGTAGATGGGATGTAGAGTACACAGTTGGTGGAAAGATCTTGGAAATGGTAGAGGAAACGAGAGATCTGGGAGTGATTGTAGACAAGGACCTAAAATTGTGAGGACAACATAGCAGATAACGGAAATGATGCAGAGGACAACCTTATAACATCTTTACTGTTACGTTCCCTTGTATAAGGCTTTGATCAGGCCACATATGGATTACTGTGCACAGATTTGGTTAGCCACCATCCTGGTTTTCAAAAAGACGAAGTATTGCAAAAGGTTCAGATGGTTTCTGGTCTGTGGAATGGTGTGTGTGAAGATAGATTGAGAAAATGCGAAGGAGGAGAGGGGATATGATTGAGACATATGATATGTTAAGAGGTTATTACCAGATTAATGTCAGGGAGGTTTTGCACAGAATGGGTGAAGATAGGGAAAGAACAAGACATCAAACCTGGAAGCTGTGTAAGGAATGTGAGCAATGGGATGAGGAGCAGTTTTTTTCCATGGAGAGTGGTGAGTGATTGGAATGCATTGCATTGCCCGAGGGTGTGCTGAGCATGGAGACAGTGAACATATTTAAGATGCTGTAAGATAAACTGTGTGTAATAGTGGGACCTCAAGCAATGAGTTTTTTTTTGACTCTGTGGAGGTTTCAGTAATAATCATTATTATTATAAATCATTGAGACTATTAATCTATATAAATAACCATAATAGCAGATTCATGACCCACATGTCGATGCCCATACTAGTGTTATAACGTCTTCCTTCCTTCAACTGATTTATGTGATTTTATATAACTGTATTGATAAGACCCTTTCTTGATAACACGTGATGCCTCTGGTTAACAAGAGAATTGGCTCTGGGATAAGTCAATCCCAATGTCTCAGAGTCCTGAGATCAGTTTCTCAAGAAGTTCTATGATATTTATATTTTGGGACTGCGCCTCTTAGGGCTAACGAATTTTTATAAGTTATATTAAAACAGATGATCTCAGGGAGGAACACAAGTGATATCCTAAATCTGCAGGCATGGCCAAGGTCTTATTCCTTAATTCCCCACTGAGGTTCTCATTAATCTTTTTATGAGTGGTGCATCAGATTCCACACACAGACAACTTGATTAGATTTAAGAAAACAAAGGTTTAATGAACATTATATATATGATACATACAGATTAGAACACTACACAATTTCAGTCAATGGTTAATATATTAAGATATTAAAACTCTAACTGGGCCCAATAATTTCCATGCTTAGTATTATCAATGATATTAACCAATAAATTTTCTTACAAGGCTAGATACATGTGGCAATAATCCCTTCTAAACTAAATACTAACAGACTATCTTGGATATCAGCATTATCATTTAAATTCAATACAACATTGTAGTAGTAATATCATTTAAACCTCAATGCTAATCTTCAAAACCTTTTGTGAATCATCTCAATATTCTCCTAGTTAGTACAATAACTCAGCACTGCTACGAAACTACAATATTTTATTGTTCAAGATTTTATTATCGCTACATTCCTGTCTTATGTTATCATTAATGCTCTCTCTTTAAATTGAACACTTAACCAAATTCCTTTCCACAGCTAGCGATGAAAGGTTTCTACTTATCTATCTCGGAGGTCATCACCATTGTTGTCTTGTTGGAAGCTGGCTCTCTTCAATAGAATTCCCCTTTTCCTTTCCTTAACTGAAAACAGTGGCAAGTGGTTCTCCAGGCTGTCGACAATTCTCCTCGACCTCCGTACGATGAAAGCATGGCCCTCCTTCTATGGATGGATGGCTGGCTCAGCTGTAGATATACAGGCCTTTGGATCTATTGTCTCCACTGATGCATCATCCAACCAGCTCCAGAGTGGAGGCTCTGCCACCTTCGTCCAGCCTATGACCTCGAGAATCCCAATGCGCGACAATCCAGGAACAAAAGAGAGTGGGCGGGAGTGCTCTTGACCTTCTTATTTCCTGCTGGTCACGGGGATTCCCGCACTCTACGATATCCACATAAACGTCGAAAGCCTTGCTCACGGGGATCAAACGTCTTAGCGACCATCTTCTCTTTCATCCCTCTCCTGCACCGTTGGTATGTGATCGACGGGGCAAAACCGTCCTTCTGCTCTGGGACTTTGAGTGACACTCCCTTCCAATCGTTACGCAAGTCATGCTGCAATGGTCTGAAAGCTTGACCGATCCACCCAAGCTGAAGGGTGGGACAAAATTGCCACATGGAACTCAATTCAAACAAAGACGGCAGGACCCTGACTTTGATTGATACTGGTATTGTGATGACGAAGGCATATCTTATGCCTTCGTCATCACAATAATGGACAACTTACGAACAACAAATTTTAATGTTGGAAGATTATTTTTCACTTGGTTAGAGTATAATAAATTTAGTTTAATCCTTTATCCAAGTGTGAGCAAACAAAGTTTGCGCCTGAAAGTATCTTCAGGACTGGGGTAAGGTGGTACAACACCAGGCCAACTCGTTGCAAAGGTGGAGCAAGCTACCAACACTCCTGTCTCAGTATCTCCCATAATGCAAAACACATCTCCTTGCAGATATGTCTAATGTTATGCATTAAGGGAAGGGCCACTACCCAGACTAGTTTCGACCTTTATTGAGGTCTCTTCAGTGGGAGCCAGGCCCAAGCTGGGATACCAGGCAGAAGCATTCGTAGGTCATCTCCACCTATAGGAGTTGCCAAATGGTGTGCCACCCTTTTTTTAATAAATTACTCTGGATTTAGAGAAAGATGTTGGAAGATTATTTTTCACTTGGTTAGAGTATAATAAATTTAGTTTAATCCTTTATCCAAGTGTGAGCAAACAAAGTTTGCGCCTGAAAGTATCTTCAGGACTGGGGTAAGGTGGTACAACACCAGGGCAACTCATTGCAAAGGTGGAGCAAGCTACCAACACTCCTGTCTCAGTATCTCCCATAATGCAAAACACATCTCCTTGCGGATATGTCTAATGTTTCCCTTAATGCATAACATTAGACATATCTCCAAGGAGATGTGTTTTGCATTATGGGAGATACTGAGACAGGAGTGTTGGTAACTTGCTCCACCTTTGCAACGAGTTGTTCTGGTGTTGTACCACCTTACCCCGGTCCTGAAGATACTTTCAGGCGCAAACTTTGTTTGCTCACACTTGGATAAAGGATTAAACTAAATTTATTATAAACAAATTTTAATGTAAACTATACAACATTTGACACATTTACTTAGTTGCAATCACGAGGACCCTGACCTTGATTGATACTGGTATTGTGATGACAAAGGCATATCTCATAGATTACTTGCTAACAACATAATTTAATGTGAATTATACAATATTTTATACACTTACTCAGTTGTATACTTAGACAAGAAAAACTGTATAGTATGTAACTTGGATATATTTACAAGGTTACACTACAGTATACTCAGAGATAAACACGTGTATTTATTCAATCTCTAGTTTTGATTGTTAAATTATGAAGAGATTGGAATTTCTATATTCTCAATCTATCACAATTTAATACTGGCATAGTATGAAAGCAACTCAAATATGAGTAATAAATACAAAAGTAATGCCATTTTTTTTTTTTTTCCTTAGAAAATATAATACAACAATAGCTTTTGCATGTATTTTTCTAGCATTGTAATTTTTCACCAGTCTTTATTCTATTTTCACTAAATGAGAAGCTATATGCTGACCCCATAAGTCTTTACTTGGACTTTGAAATAATGAATAAACTAGTTGTTTCTGCTCACTGTCATCCACAATACATGACAAATAGAGAGAACTAGGGGTCACCCATGGAAGTTGTGTAAGAATGTAGTTATCAAGGATGTGTGGATTAGTTTTGCTTGGAGAATGTGAATGAGATTGACAGATATAATAGGTTTTGTGTATATAAAGGATAGTGTGGATCTCTCATGGATACACTCATATACTAATATAGTGCATCCTTTAAGAAAGACTCATCTTTATCACCTGTTTCAAGCAATTGATAGTCACAGGTCTGATGAAATTGAAGCCATTACCTTTATTTTCTCATTATTGATAATCAAACCTAATTGACTCTCAGCATTATCGATTGCAGCAGTCAAGGAGTTCATTTTCTGCACATTTGTGATTTAAGGCAAAATTGTCAGCATAACCCAGATCATTGTCCTAAGATCCTTAGACTACCAGTCCTTGTTTATCACAAAACCAATTAGAAGACTAAATAGAAAAGGTTGACAGGACTCACTCCTCTCTTACTTCAGTTATTTTAAACCATTCACTATATATTTTATCAATCTTAATACAACAAGCCTCATTGTTATCATAATATTGAGTGATACCTCCAAGGATTCATTGCGGGAGGGAACCCCTCACTGCCTCAACTACTTAATCCTCCCAATTACTTGCAGTGATGCTCTACTGTCCACCACCAACAACAATAATAGTATTTTTTGTCTGTAAATTGTGTGTGTTCTCTTGGTTAACTTGCCTTCAGTTGACAAAAAGTCGTATCTGGATCTTTTCCAATCAAAATATAAAACAGTCATAATGATATTAAGTTTGTCAAGTATTCCATAAGCTCTTACAATCTTCCATAACTTTTGATGCCATAACTTTTCAATCAAAAGCCTTTTTGAAGTTAACAAAAAATGAATGCAGTTTCTGAAATTTTAAAAATATCTCAAGAATCTGCCTTATTGAAAATATTTGATCTGTGCAGCTTCTTCTGAATCCACCTTGCTAATCTCTAAGTTCCTTTTTAACTAGATCCTTTATCTGTTAAATATAGCAATACAGTGGATCTTACTTGGATTAGACAATAAGCTATTTTCATAATTCTCAAAAGTTAAGCAATCTTTTTTTTTTTTTTAATTTTAAATGTTCTAAGTTATTATTATTATTCAGGTCTCCATGGAGACAAGACTCTTCGTGGGAGGTCCTTTCTAAGAAACACAATCTATCATACCACTCCTTAAACGCATTGACCATTCTCGATCTCACCACTCCATCAGGCTATGCATTCCATGGTTCAACCACCCTCCATGCAAAGAAACCACTCCTCATCCTCTTTCTCACAGTTTCCTTTCGTAACTTTCAGGGATGGCCCCTTGTCATGACTCCTTCCCGCTGTTCAACCAAGCAAAGGAACTCTCCAGTGTCAACCCTGTAACCACCTCTCAACAGTTTAAAAGTCTCAATCATATCGCCTCTAATTCTATCCATCAAACTCTGCAGTCCACACTCTCTCAGCCGATCCTCATAACTAACATTGTACAGTCCTGACATCATCTTTGTTATCCGCTTTGTACCCTTTCCACAGTTAATTTATCCCCTTCAAATCCTGGGGACCAGATCTGAGAATATTCTTATCAGGGTCTTATACAATGGAATGATAACCATTTTATCTCTGCAGGTCAGTGTCCTTCTCATTATTGCAGCAATCCTCTGTGTTAGCTTCACTACCTTTTACAATATGTCCCCTAAATTTCAGTCCTCTATCAATCACCAACCCCAGATCTCTTGTCTCCCATACTTCCTCCAGTACAACTCCTTCCATAGAGTATGCAGTGTCCCATCGATGTTTACCAAACCTCAAAACCTTACATTTTGCTGCATTAAACCGATACCCATATTCATTTGCCCATCTGTCTAGCTTATTCAAATCCTCTTGCAGGGCTACCACATCTGCACTATTACTAATAAGCCTTCCCAGCTTCGCATCATCTGCAAACAACTGAATATCCCCTTGCAATCCACTGAAAATGTCATTGATATAAAGGTTAAACAATATAGGTCCCACTTGTAACCCTTCTGCCTCTTTGATACTGCTCCACCACACACTACTCTCTGATACCTATCGGACAGCCAATCTGATTCCAGTTGACAAATCTGACATCCAGACCCATGTGCTGTACCTTGAATATCAGCTTATCATGTAGCACCCTGTCCAATGCCTTTTGCTAAGTTTAGGAAAATGGCAGTATATGCCTTTCTCTCATCTAATGTTTTTGTAACTTTATCATAAAAAGCCATCATATTGCTAAAACAAGAGCACCCCTTCACAAATCCATGTCGACTCTCACAGATAACATTACATTCATCTGCCCAATGCTGTATACGGTCCTCCACTACTTTCTCCAAGATCTTACAAACTACTGATGACACACAAACTGGCCTATAATTAGACACTTCTAGTCTGCTACCACCCTTATGCAATGGCATTATCTTACCTTTCTTCCATTCGATGGGCACCTTTCCCACAGCATGACTTTCATTGAAAAGACAGGTCAAAGGCGTTGTCAGTTCCTTAGCACATTCTCTCAAAACTCGTGGTGAAATACCATCCAGTCCCACCGCTTTACTAACATCTAGAGTACTCAGTATGTGGGAGACATTTGCCTCCTGCACCTCTAAACCTCGAACCTGCCCTATCTGTCTAGTATTAAAATAGATTCCTCCAGGATGAAATACTCCAATAAAGTGTTCATTGAACAATTCTACTATGTCCTCCTCATAACATTACATTCATATCAGTCACTCTATTCCCATTTTTATCCCACAATGTCATTCTTCCACAGTCATTTCTCCTCCTACTGGCCACATTGCTAAAAAATTCCCTAGGATTTTCCTTGGATCTAAGAGCCAAACTTTTCTCATATTCCAGTTTTGCCTTCCTTACCATACTAGTCACTCACTCCTCTGGCCTGTCTCTTATATTCTTCATGCATCTTCTCTTCACCTGTCTCCTTATATCTCTTCCAGAGCCTCTTTTTCACATGCAGTTCCTGTTTAATATTGTTTGTCCTCCACTTTACTCCAAATTGTGTCCTCTTCTTCACTCGTGGAATACAGCTTACCATTGCTGCTAACAAATATTCCTTCACAATTTCCCAAGCACTAATGATATCCCAGCCTTCCAATTCCTCCCTCTACGAAACTTCAAGTTGACGTCTAAGACTATTATAATCACCTGTCTTATAATTCCACATATGTTCCTGTCTCTTTGATTCTCCTGCATGTCTATTCATTTTCCAAGTCAAAACCATATGGTCACTCTCTCCAACTGGTGGGAGAGATGTTGTCTCAGTTATTATCAGTTCTTCTGATGCTATAACCAAATTCAAAACTCTTGAACCTCTTGTTCCCTCTGTTACATGTTGCCTAAAACATTTGTCCCTCAAGAATTCTAGAAATTCCATTCCCTTATTGCTACATGCATCTTCCTCTCCCCAATTTATACTGCTGTAGTTAAAATCTCCCATGAGAATCATTCTTCTTGCACTTGCCACGCTCAACTGTATAAACATTTCCTGGTCCCCACCCTCTGTGCTCCTTGGTCTGTAGCAACACCCTACTAAGTATCCTGTCTTTCCCACCTCCACCTCACACCGTATGCTTTCAAAATCATTAGTGTCATAGCTTTCCAAAGCCTCCACTCTTAGAGGGCATAGGTCGCTTTCCCTTCCTATTCTTAGTGGGATAGAATGTGTAGGTTTTAGTGTGTTTAGGAGGGACAGAGAGAATAAAATGGGAGGAGGGGGTGTTATTGATGATAGCTGATGAACTGCAGCCAAGGAGAATTGAAGTTGTATCGCAGGATAGTGAAAGGAGCTCATTTGAGGCTATTTGGTGTGAGATTGAGACTGGCAGAATAAAATACATAGTTGGGTGCTGCTATAGACCAGGTGATGGAATAGATGGTGGAGATAGTATGCATAAACAAATTGATGAAATGAGTGGAAGGAGGGTAATTATTATGGGGATTTCAACTATGGTAACATTGATTGGAAGGAGGAGAGGACACATGTGAGGAAGGAAAAGGATTTTATTCAATTGTTAAGGGATAACTATCTGAGACAGCATGTAATTGAAAATACTAGGGGTGTGAGAGTGCTTGACCTGGTAATAGCATCTGAGAATTTGACTGTAATGAATATGACCATGTTGCCACCTATTAGTGAGAGTAATCATAAGGTCTTGGCCTGGGAGGTGGCTAAAGGTGTGAAATTATTGATTAAAACAGGGTATATTTGGAATTACCGTGCTGACAAGTTTGACAAGCTTAGGAGATTGCTTGGATCAGTGCCATGGCATGTACAACTGCAAGGGCTGGACGTCGATAGAGCATGGGAAGTGGTCAAGGAGCATTTACAGGAGGCTATGGCTGATTGTATACCTAGGGTCCGAATAGTAAAACAAGTAGGGGTTAAATGGATGAATAACACCATTAAGCTTGAGCTGCAAAAAAAGAAACAACTGTGGAGGGAATTTAAAGAAAGGGGTGACCTGCAGGCACACGAACGGTATAAAGTGCAGGCCAGAAGGGCAATGAGTGTGGTAAAACAGCAAAAGCCGATTATGAAAGGAAACTAGCTATGCAAGCAAAAGAGAATCCCAAACAGTTCTTTCAATATGCTGCAAGCAAGAAAAAAACTGTACATGGCAATATGATTTTAAGGAATGACGATGGTAAGGAGGTCACTGAACCAGTCGATATAGTGGAGTTACTGAGCGTGCACTTTGCAAAAGTATATCATCCAGGTGGTGACATTAAAAAAATGAAGGAACCATTAGTTTATACGGGAATTGTGATGAATGAAGGAGAGGTGAATAGTCTATTACAGAACCTTAATGTGAATACATCTGTGGGATTGGATGGTATACCGGCACGGGTCTTGCGTGAAGCGGCTAAGGAATTATCAGTGCCCTTGACCATGTTGTTTAATCTGAGTCTTGGGTCTGGTTTAGTTCCGAAGGCATGGAAAGAGGGGAAAATAGTTTCACTGCATAAAATAGGATCCAAGACTATGGTTGCAAATTACCGACTGATCAGTATATCAGGAGTCGTTGTCAAGGTCTTGGAGAAAGTAGTCAAGACTGCTTGATCTACCCTTTGTGAAGGTGTAGATCATGCCTCAGTAACTTGCTCAAGTTTTATAACAAGGTGACGGCAGAACTGGATAAGGGAAATGGGTTTACAGTGATACTGCTGGACCTGGCAAAAGCGTTTGACAGGATACCACATGGAATTCTAATCCGTAAATTACAACATATGGGAATGGATATAGGGTTGGTGAGATGGATAGGTGGATGGTTGATGGAGAGATATCAAAGAGTAGTTTATTCAGGAGTAGAGTCCAAAAGACGGCCTGTGACTAGTGGTGTGCCGCAGGGTTCTGTTCTTGGACCACTGCTGTTTAATCTGTTCATTAACGATATAGGGAAGGATCTGAGTGGAACAGTTCATTTGTTCGCTGATGATGCAAAGTTGGGTAGGGCGATAGTGAATGCAGAAGATGTCAAAGTCTTGCAGGATGACTTTTGGAGTTCTGGGCTAAGGAGAATGGATGTCAATTTAATGTGACAAAATGTAAGGTTATTCATTTTGTGGTGAAAAGATTAGCAGCAGTATACCACATTGGTGGAACTGTACTCCAAGAGATTGAGGCCAGGGACTTGGGAGTGTTGGTGGATAGGGAGATGAAGTTTAGGGGGCACATTGCAAAAGTAGCTAAATCAGCTCATCAATTCACTTGGTTGTTGAAAAATACCTTGACGAGCAGAGACAAGCAAGTTATTGTACCTCTGTACCGAGCCCTGATAAGACCTCATCTTGACTACTGTGCCTAGATTTGGTCACCTCGGTTCCTTCTTGATGGGGAGGAGGTGGAGAGGATCCAGAGGCGAGTGACTAAGATGATAGCAGGTCTATGGAATGAACCATATGAGAACAGGTTGAAGATTTGTGGGTTGCAGAAACTAGTTGATAGGCAGAAAAGGGGAGATATGATTGAGACATTCAAATTGCTAAAAGGATTCTATAGGATTAATTCAGAGGATATTTTTGAGATCAGGACTGGTGGTGGGAGAACTAGGGGACACCTATGGAAGCTGGGCAAGAGTGTGGTTAGCAGGAGTGTTAGAGCTGGGTTCTTTACTTTTAGAGTTGTAAATGAGTGGAATAAGCTGCCAGAGTCTGTTGTGGGTGCTATGACAGTGAGCAAGTTCAAGGCAAGGTATGATAGATACTGTGAGAATGTCGAATAGTTGTGTGGATATGATGTTTAGGGCCTCCCTCGATGAGTTCGAGGACTCCCTGGAGTAGCCCGAAATAATAATTCTGCCGAAAAATGCTGTACCCTGCTACTTCTGTTCCTGTTACTATATCCTCTTCTGTCAACCACGTCTCGGTGATCCCAATAATTTTTCGCCATGCTGATGCTATCAGTGCCACCAATTCCTCTCCCTTATTTCAAATACTCCTGGCATTAGTATAAAGTATAAAAATGTCATTGTTTCTTTACCCAGCATTATCCCCTCTAGACTCCACTGTGCTCAACGTTACCTGATGTCGTCTCCCTTCTCCCAAGTATCCATTCCCACAAGAGGCCACCCCTGCTACGATTCACACTGGGACAAACTGACTCGTCCAGAACAGCAATCTCTCCAGATGCCTACTTCCTTCCTCATTCAAATGCAAGCAGTCTCTTGCATACAGTTCCTCTCTGCCCTCAAATGCACTCCAAGCATCCACATATTCCAACCCTCTCTTCTGACACATTCTCGCTATTATGCCATTCAATATCACTGCTGTTCTGCTCAGCTCGTCTTTATCATATCTAGGCAACACACACACTGTATTTCCTCTCTGTGTCTTTTGTCTTCTTACCACCTCAAGCAAGAATCTCATATCTCTCACTGCCCTATTTACACCACCACTCAAGTCATTTGTTCCCACCATCACAATCATCTCATCCATGCTTTCACCTCTCTTAACTGCCAAAGTCACACTTTCTATCTTTCCTCCTAGCAAACACTCCTCACGCATCCTATCTTGAACACTACGAATCATTGAGTCCTCCATACATTGCACCTCTTACCACCCTATTCCTCGATTGCTCACATGCATCCCTCACTCTCTCCTGTAGCAGTTTCTCTCTGTGCTCCCCTACTCACCTGCTTCCTTGACATCACTCTATCCCTGTGTTCCCTTGCATTCCTCTCATTCCCTCTCTCCTGCTGTTTCCATTCTTTCCTCTTCTATCATTCCTATATCTGACACTCATTCCCTCTCTTCCACTTATCATATTCTCACCTCTTCTATCATTCATACAACTCTCTCTCATTTCCTCTTCTATCACTCCCATAACTCTCTCTCATTCCCTCTCTTATACTGTTTCTATTCTTTCTTCTTCTACCATTCCCATAACTTTCTCATTTCCTTTCCTCTATTCCTATTCTCACCTCTTCTCTCATTCCCATAACTCTCTCTCTCTCACTCCTCCTCTGATTCACCTTGCATTCGTCTCTCTTCCATCCGCCTAATCTCATCTTTCACACTTCTCATCTCATTCCCCAGACATTCCACCTACTCTTTCAGCTCATCTCTCTCTCTCTCTCTCTCTGTAAGTCTGCCACTCTTGTTTGCCATTCATCCTCCCAATTGAGACTATCTCCTAAAACCTCAGAATCATCCAACCTTTCCATACTCCCCACTCTTATTTTATTGTTACTTCCCTCGCCTTCTATCATACTAGTCATCTCTCTACGTGGTGGAGAATCTCCAGTCTCTGACTCAACGAGGTCGGTTATAGTCTCAACAAGGTCAGTTAAGGGAATATCTAAATCACCAAGTTCCTCCCATTGCCTGCATTTTGCGCACATACATTTCCCCCCCCCCCCCCTTCTCTCTCTCTCTCCTGCCACATATACATTCCGCAAGTCCTGCATGCTACAAAATCCCGTATGATATCGCGCAAAATGAAGTCCTTAAATAGAGGGAGGGGGGGACTTGGCGATTCGCCATTTGCAATTTTAACAGCCGCTGCCGCCATTATTCAAAATAGTGTCAAAAAATAAACGCTAATAAGTAACTATAAGAAAAAGTACAAACAATTACAAACAGATATTGAAGTACACTAGATATAAATAAATAAAATGAAATAACTAAATAATGAAAACTTAGCCTTCGTCTTGTCTTCCACCGTTACGCATTCGGTTCCGACCCAGTCTTCTCGTTAACCAAAATATATAATATCGCGACAACAACTAACTTCAAAGAAACAACCACTGAAGGACACTCATATTCCAGAAACAACTTAGCACTACAAAAACTTAGAAAAAAACGACCTATTCACCGATTAAAAAGCACTTTCTTCAGCACCGCTCAAATTTAAGTTATAAGTAAAGTTCCAAGATATACTGTTAGCCATGTGACTATATTCTATCTCATTTAGCATCTCTTCAGTAATGTCATCCCATGCTTTAAATAAATAAATTAAAATTTCATGATTTATGAAATTTTAATTTATTTATAGCCATTCTGACTTCAGATGATGTAATGGGACCAATGTTAAATCAGGAAGTGGAACTACTATAGTTTATTTACTAAGGTAACTGCATTGCAAGAATGAATATTGTTTTAAAAGATTATCAAAATGCTCTACCCACCTCATCATAATAACACCTTGCTCTTCAGTTCTGTTTTATTTTTATCTTTTAATGAATTCACTTAATCTCTTTTTTATATATCTTATTAATAACTTCATATAATCATTTGGGGGTCTCTGCCATGCAATTAAACTAAGTTTTTATTTTCCGCTGTACATTTACTCGTTTGTTATATCTGTATACCTTAGTCTCTTCTCATTATTTAGTTGCTTCTCTAGTCTCTTCCTGCATTCTCTTCTTTCTGTGGTTAACTGCATTGTTTCACTGCTAAAATAGTTCTTTTTCAGGGGTTAGGGAGAAGCAAAAACTATTTCACTGCTGAAATAGTTTTTGCTTCTCTCTAATCACTGAAATAGACTGATTAATTTCAAACACAGCCTTCTTGAGGTAATCCTGCACATTTTCTACATCATGATCTTCAGTGCCAGCGCTAGGGTATTTGCCTCCCCGCATGCAATTTCTGTCTAAGTGCCCCTGTAACGATCCGGGTGTGTGTGGTTCTTTTACGATAATAAAAATTTAAATTATTTGAAATTTCTTAAATAAATTTTGACAAAACAGCCACATGCTGATTCGCTAAATGGAACGAACCGTTCCATTTAGCGAAACGTTCACTAAAAGGAACGTTCACTGCTCGCTACAGTAACAGGTAAGATTAATAGTATTCTTAAAACAATTGAAAAGTTAGGGAAAGAAATTATTGGACACAATAAAATTAAGAATATCGAAAGGACTTTGAATATTTAAATTATCCTTCCGAAAAATATCCCGGAAAGTGCATAACTTGTCATATAGTTCTATTGCATTTATGCCTTTATTGTCGCAATCCTTCAAGAGAATCTGTAAATCGTCACAATTTTTTCGTAAATCTTCGTTATTAATTTGTAGTAATCTATACAAGAAATTGAAATTATCATAATATGTTTGCAGTTGTTCAAAATGTTCTATTAACGGACACATTGCAACGTCTAGAATTTATTAATATTATTATTATTCGTGACACCGCCAAGGAGTCCGAACACTCATTGCGGGAGGACACCCACTATACAACTGTCTCCACCACTGCAACTAGTATTTTTTGTCTGTAAATTGCATGTGTTCTGAACGGCCGATTTGTCTGTATGCGGGAGATGAAAAACCCAAGTTTCCGGCAGAAAAACCCAGCTACCTCCATATGAGATAGACTAACTCACCTTCAATTGAAAAAGTTCGCATAAAGATTCCTCCCGTCACGACGAGAATCGAACTTAGGCCTATTCCAATCGAAGGGCACAATGTAACCGTCGTTCTTTTAATTGCGCTACGGAGGCGCTAGAAGTGTATAAAACACATTATTATTACCCCAAGACCTCATGGAGTCAAAGACTCATTCAACTCTAAATTTATCTTCTCATGATTGTGGCGTTTCGTCATGATGCTCGTAGTAAAATTGTCGTGTCTTCTTTCGTCGTCGAACTTCCATACCAATTTGAAATTCTTGTTCTCCATCCACCTCTTCACTCAGTTCTTTTGCCGTTTTTAGAACTTCTTTAAAATTTGTATCTGATCGATACTCTTGTAAGAATATTTTTAAGTTTTCAATAGATTCTAAAGCAAGTGTAATGTTCATATTTTTGTCTTGAAGCATTTTACTCACAGGGTTTATTCTGTTAAGTAAATCATGCCAAGTTTTAAGAGAGCAAATAAATTTGTAGTAATTTATTTTAGCACATAATGCTTCATGCTGAGTTTCTTTATTAAAATTTTGATTATTTAAAATTTCAAAAAGTGCATCATAAATTTCTCCTAACTGATATCGCAGAGGGCGGATTGCATTAATTTTACTTTCCCATCACTTTTCTGATGTCTGTTTCAATGTTAAATTTTTTGCGAACTTTAAAAGGATTGCCCAACGTTTGTGAGAGAATGAAAAGAAATTGTATATTTCATGAATAATTGCAAAGAAACTAATTGTATCTGCATTCACTTTGCTTGCATCATTAATGATTAGAGTATGGGAATGTTCCATTTTTGCAGTTGTTCCATTATTGTTGCACATAAACCACGTCCTGTGGAATCTGATGTATCTGAAAACCTAAAAAATTTTCCCTGATCTTGACAATTCCATTGTCACAGGAAACAAAGAGAATAATAATGGTCATTTGTTCTGTTTTACTTGCATCAGGTGTGCAGTCTAAAATTATGGAATAATATTTAGATTTTCGAATTGATAATAAAATTGTATCCCTGATTGCGTTACTTAGTTTCCAATATTTCATTTTGACTGTCTTTACTCAAATAGTGTACTCTGTTGTTTCATTGTAGGGCCCTTTCAACATGATTTTCCATAACGGGATCAAACTTCGCAAACAGTTCGACTGATTTTAAAAAATTGCCGTTATTCCTTTCATATAATTTATCAGATGATCCATGAAAAGTTAAATTTTGGCTACCAAGAAATTTTATAATTTCAATCAAGCATTCTAAAACACTCATCCAATGTTTGTTTTCCATTTCATACATGCTTTGAGTGTGGTAATCAATAGTAGTTTTGTTTTTTAAATTTTTATCAAGTTCCTTCCATTTTAAGAAATTTTTCATGTGAGTTAAACTAGTCTCATGTCTATGCAAAGTTATTATTATTATTCCTGACACCTCTAAAGAGTCCGAAGACTCATCGCAGGAGGACACCTACAATTGTCTCAACCACTACACCGAACCTCTACTATGAATCAGTGCCATCTACTACCTACCTCCACCACAACTGGTATTCTATGTCTGTAAATTGCATGTGTTCTGAAGGGCCGATTTGCCTGTATGCAGGATGAAAAACCCGCGTTTCCAGGAGAAATAACCCTGGCACTAGCTCCCCGTTTTCCATTTTTCTATTATAATACGTGTTGCCAAATTTACGACCATATATATCTCTGGGATATATTATATTTTTCTTTTGAATAGGCCCCATTTCAATTAAAACAACTTGTAATTTTTCATCAATATTTTCCAATTCACCTGGATCTTCTAAATTTACAGAGACTAACAATGTGATAGTTTCGTGGTCAACTACAACTAAATCTTCTCCTAACTGTTTTTCACATAAATCATGCGCTTGTTCAATAGTTGCAATAGTACTTTGATACAAACTGGATGATGTACATTGTTCATGAACTCCGATTTCTGATGTATCGAGTTGGATACGATCTGCATCAGAATATTTTAATATTTTAACAAATTTATTAAGAGCCCCAGTTTGTTTCTTAATATCTGCTTCTTTTGCAGCATGATGCTTACGATTTTGTGCACCGGATGACTTTTTTTTTTTAAATTTGAGTCCATTTCTATTTTATACCCATAAGAAATTAGTAATAATTTCTTGTTGGTATAACGACATGTTATACTTGTGGGTATAACACGACACAGAGACAAAATAATAGTCCGTACAGCACTACCGTCAGTAGCCTACTGACATGCATACCATATAGTCGTATGGTACACATGTCAGTAGGCTCTTGTTGCTAGGTAACCAGTCATATATGACTGGTTACCTGGCAACAAATGTTTTGTACAAAAATTCGTTTCTGCGCATAAAAACCATTCACCGTTTCACTTTAGATAGACTGCAGTAGACAACATTCTGCAGGCAAGCATTTAGCTTGCTTTCGCTGCAAAATTGTAAACAGCCAGCTGATCAAAGAGGCAGCAATATACAATTTTTTTAAAAATTTTTATCCAGCCTTATTTATTTTATTATTGATCATTCTAAGAATTTTTTGTTTTTATGATAATTTTGTTTCTTAAAAATGAATTTATGAACCGTGCCAGCAGCAGCACCCCCTTCGTAGCGGCGCCTGCATGCTCTTAATGCCCTGATGATCATATAGACTCGCTCTTTCTTTACAAGGGAATTTTTCAGGGTGAGTTGCCTCTGAGCAACTCATCCTGGTAAATTCTCTGTACATCCTAGTATTCTGCACAGAACCCCTTTGCTGTTAATTAGAACATGATCAATCATGTTCTTGTGGATACCATCAGATGAGATCCAGTGCACTTGTCAATATCTATGCTTGAAATAGTTGTTAGTTATTGGCAATCCACAATCCATCTAACTTATATAAATGGATGAGTATCACCATTGCTACTGCAATTGTTAATGTCAAATGGTTCAATTACTCCTGCCCAGTACCTGGAATCACTGCTAACCATGGCATTCAAAAACCCTAAAATAACTTGAAAGTTTTTCCACTTGGTTAAACTAAGGCAAGTGATGTGAAGTCATTAGCATCTATATATGAGTTGCCCAGTCTTGAAGTTACTTCATGCACAAACTTTATTATTATTATTACGTGACACCTCCAAGGAGTCCAAAGACTCATCGAGGGAGGGCACCTACTCTACTCTACAACTCTCCGTCTCCACCAACTACAGCAAACTGCACTATCTACACCAACTCCATCTACTGCCTGCTAGCACCACTAGTATTTTCACAGACAATTGCAAACATCCATACCCATGGCAGGATTCGAACCCACAGCCTTTTGTGGAGAGCAGATACACTAACCACTCTGCTAACGAGGTGGGTCGCAGCAGCATGCATGGAAGGTGCTGGACTTAAGCACGTCTGGAGCTACCTGGATCTTGGTGGTAATAGCAAATACTTAAGTGAGAACCTTGAGGACTGAGGTCGAGAAGGGTTCCATGTGAACAGCAGTTGAACATGGGTCACTCGGTCCTAAGGAATAGGAGAAATCCGTTCTGAAGCAGGACATTGCGAGAAAAAAAAAGTCCTTCCAGTAGACTGAAAGGGAATCGGGTTAACATTCCCGGACATGGAGATTGGCCAAGTGTGGTAACACAACGAAACTTGGAGAAGTCAACAGAAGTCCTGGGGAGAGTTGCCTTTTCTTTGTAAGGGTTTTGCTCCCTGGAATCGGTTTGTCCAGAGATAGGGATGCTATCCCCATATAGCACAGAGTCCTGTGGTGTCCAAAGCGCTCCTGTCAGCCCTTGAAAACCCAAGGGAGAGTGTGATTTTCATTCTGGACAATAGCCATATTTGCAGCAGGTCTCCAAGGTCAACAACCTCTAGTCGATAGAATAATGTAGGTAAGGGAAGTCTGTAAGATGGATCCATAACCTTGAGGACTGGATCAGTTAGGCTGGGGTTCAAAGCAGGTATTGCACTGCACCAGGACTGGGTGAAACTGAGCAGTGATGGAACGGTTGAGCCCGGATCAACATTGGGCCTTCTTGTGGAATGCTTCAGCTGCTCGGCGTGCCAAATGGCCATTTGGCACGATCGTATCAGCTGGTTACTAACAGCCGACACAGAACTGGCATGGACCACAGGAAATCTGTCTAATTAAAGCACAGCAATTTGCACTGGTCTTTGAGAGGTGTTGCTGCCAATGTTTTTGGCTAGTAGTTTGAATGTTTAAGTGGAAGAATATCAATGAAGATTGTTGGCAATTGGCAGGAGTAAACATGACTCCTTGAGGTGGACGTGTTGGATCAAGCCCTAGTTCAGCCAGTGAGATAACCTACAAATTCTGTTTATAAAAAAAAATCATCAGGGGAAGCCTGATGAGTGCCAACTGCACAAATTTTGAAATTCCTGGTGAACTACTCTCGTTATACCAGGTCTGGGTGGCCTTGTACAAGGATCCCGAATAGATATGCCTAGCTGCATTGCGAAGTCTGAGAAGGATTGGGCCTTCCTGCTGTTTTTTACTTGGGGAATTGCCATCCCACCTATGCACACGAGCTTATCGTAGGAAATTGGCTATCGGCCGTCTGGAGGGGTGTACTCAATTAATCCATCATCCTGCCCCAGCAAAGTACTTGTTGGGAACCTTTCTCGGAATGTCTAGCAATGGACTTCTCACTGGGGTGAGTTGGTGGTTCAATAGTATGAACCTGTGACAAATGTATTACTATGTGAGATATAACATATAAGTATGAAAATAATGAGATCCTTCTATATAGGAGTAGGTAAGCTCATAGCGCTAGATGTAAGATAGATTAAGTTAGCTGGTTAATTAGAAAACAGATCAGTATCATTAATTAGAGTAAGAAGCATGAAATATACAGAAAAGGTGCAAATTCGAGTGGTGATGAGGCCACTACAAGAAGCATCAAGGCAGCTGTTGTGACTATACGGCAGCTGCTTCCTTCACTGCACCATTTAGGTGTGATGTGCAGGCTCCAAATTGTCTGCTGATGACCTAGGTACTGCTCTGGGTGTTGTGCTTGGAAGAGCAGCTATCATACTGCGATCTATTGAGACTCATACTCTGACTCGGGGATTTGGTTTCACACCTAAAGACCATAATGAATTTCTCTGTGAGGTACTAATATGAAATTGAGATTCTTCTATAGGAGTAGGTGAGCTCATAGCTCTTAGATGTAAGATAATTTAAGCTAGCTTACAGCTAGCTTAAATTAAGTCAGGTTAGAAAAAAGATCAATGTCATTTAATTGGAGAAAGAAGTATGAAATTTATAGAGGAGGCAAGCTCGACTGTCAAAATCCGCGGTTGGCCTTGACCTGGCATTAGCGAGATCCCAGGCTCCATCGTTGCCTGCTGATGTTAATAAAAAAGGAGGCCAAGGTGGCTAGTTCATGGCCATATTATGCTTCACGTACATCTCCAATTGAATGCTTTTAGGTTCAAGATGTGGGATGACTCTGAGTGGTATTAGGTCTGGATTCCCCTGAAAAGAACTGAACATCTTTAGGTTCTTAGAGCTTGGTGGTAGGAGATTGCCCACTTAGCCAGTATCAAGAGAGTCCTGTCTGCTGATGACTAGTCGTTGCGATAGTAATCCTGCTCAGTACGAGAGGAACTGCAGGTTCGAACACTTGGTACATGTGCTTGGTCTAGTGACAGTGGTTCAAACGCTACCATCCTGTGGGATTATGACTGAACGCCTCTAAGTCAGAATCCCATCTAGCCACTGCAACAATACTTTTCATGCCTCATGTGTCGAAAGGTAGTGCTAGCAGGAGTTGCTTTCATACTGTTACGGTGCGATCGCTCTGGCGATGAGGCCACTAGAACAGAAGCATCAAGGACGCCGTTGAGACTATGCAGCAGCTGCTTCCTATGCTTCCCCATTCAGGTTTGACGTGTGGGCACCAAATCATCCACAGATGACCTAGGTACTAGTCTGGGTGTCATGCTTAGAAGAGCAGCCACTTGGATATTAAACCAAAAATATAATATCTTGGTATTTTTAATTTATCCTAATATAACTTATCATCCTTCTTAAACCTACCTAGTATGTCTTGTAGCTGGTTAAAGAAACACTAATTTTTTCCATCTTCTGAATCCTCAGTAGGAATTTGCTATGCTTGCTTTTTGGGGATGTAATAATTATGGCATCTTAACTCCTTATGATGACAAATCCAAGATTCTCATTCTTTGAATGCCCTCTGTTTCATGTGGTAAATCACTTGAAATATAATTTTTTTCTATCTCACATCATACTGCCTCAGAACCACTTCTAGTATTCTTCCACATCTCCACCTTGTTCAGACTTGATTTCTCTGCTATCATCAACAGCACTTCTCTTCCCTTTTGCTCTCCCTGTCTTCAATAAAAATACCATATCTCTCTTCTCATCACTATCATCCTCATCCAGTCATGTTTCATTGGCATCACTGATTTTGGGGAAATTCAACTGAATGCAACAATTTCATCCTTATTTCTAATAATTCCTAGCATTGCATTTGCAAACAAAGTAATTCATGGATAGGTGGTGTCATAGACTTATCCATTTTACCTGTGATCTTTAACTCCTCCATACTTTTTCTTGATCTCTCACTTTTATCAGAGCCTGTTTTTTTTTTTCCTGAGAAGCAGCTTATAGCAACCACTTCTGCAGCTATTCACTTATCATGAGCAAAATATCTTTTGGGTGTTAATTAAAAAAAAAAGTCTTCAGAATACATTAGCATACTGCAGATCTATTTGGATTGAGTGATTTAAAATTGAATGCCATTTTTTTCATTGTAAATTACTAATGGATGAATGCATGTTGTGAATCATATGAAGTGCTGTAGAGTTTATTTAATCCTATCACCGGGAATCTTGTTAAACTAAGGTAGCTGTACCTCAGGACTATTAGTGCTCACATCAAGCAGATTCACTAGTAGCAGTTGAAGAGAATAAACATCTCCTTAGTAGATGTGGCCAATCTGGTGTTTAAAGTAAATGACAGTATGGGATCTGTTCATAGTCAAAATATTAATAAAAAATTAGATAATAGTTCAGTGCTGACTAAATCATGTTACCAAGTTTGTAAGAGTTGTCAACTTTGTTCTCCTGTTAATTGTACACTAAAAGCTGCTGAGGGGAAAAAGGCTAATAGTTTTGATTTTTTGCAGGCATCAAGAGCAGGGGATAATAAAGCAATTGAACTTGCTGCAATCCTTCAACAAAAGAAACAGAACTTTAATAATAGTCATAAAAAAGGACCAAAGAAAAGGTGGAAACAATTGACTAAAAATGCCTTTTCTAGTGAAAGTAAAAAAAAGAATGTAGAAAATGGCCAAAATGTAATAAATGGTGATTCTCAGTTACTAGATGGACATGAGCATAATGATGCTGAAGATCTTTCCCTTCTTCAGTTACTGGCATTGGTAAGTATTGCATTATGTGATCAAAATCATTTTAATAATGTTAATGACAAAATACTCTAATTACATCATCTTTTTTTACTGTTTTTCTTCTTCTTCCCTTCACATATTAGGCCACTAGGTCTAATATGTGAAGGGAAGAAGTAGTTACGAATCTATCCTTAGCTCTTCTAAGCTGTATTTGTCCCGAGGATAAGGTGGCTAGCTCTGTGCCTCCCGGTGTGTCCTATGACTGTAGCCTGTGTCTTCACAGGGCCAGTTTGCCTACTTGCAGGATGAAAAACCGCAGATGAACTGAAGAGAAAAGCCCTGCTGTCCACACCCAAGACTGGCTAACTTGGCTGAGAAAGATCCTTAAGCTCCTCACGTCTGCGACGGGAATTGAACCTAGGACACTCCTTTCCCAGGCATATGGTTGCGAAGCACATAGCCACTCGGCTAACTGTGCAAACATACTGTTTTTACACTTTTTTTGACTTTAAGTTCATTCATCAACAATATGCTATACATTGTTAAAACAATGCATAGCATATAATTTTCTAAACAAATCTACTTGTGATCTTTATAACATTCTTGTTTTCATCCATATTAAAAATCTACTGTATATCTATCTAATAAGATTCTTTGACTCTCTCTTAGGATCTTTCTTTTCTTTATTGTCTTCGATTTGTAAACTATGTATGGATCACATTATTAAGGAAAGTATTAAACCTGATGATAAAATATCAGACATAAATTACTTTTTTCTGTATGCAGGTGTCATCCTCACGAGTTTAAAGCCCTTCATAAATCATTAAGATTAATTAATCAAATCGAAGAACTCCTATAAAATACCTGAAAAAGCGGCATCTTTTTATTACAGGATTTCCATGGTGTCACTCATCATGAGAGGTTTATTCTAGGTCCCATACAATCTATTGCACCTTTATAATTGTTTAATGTGTGTATTCCATGTGCTATGCAAAAGTTGCTTCACATTTCTTGATCACTACTCCCTTGCACAACTTAAAGGATGACCTCTTTTTTTTTCCCCTACTTTTTGTAAAATCATCATGTATTTGAGCATTTCTGAACAACATATATCCCAGTCATATCATATCTCCTATTTGCCTGACTCTGTAGATTACATGAAATCCCATTGCCAATGACTGGATCTGTATATACTTTAGATATGATCTGATTAGGGTTCTTTACAATGAAATCATCACATTATTTCTGCTAGTCACTGTCTTTGTTATTTCATTCCCCACACAAAAGACTGCAACACTGCCTATGTTTTGGCAAGTGGTTAAGAAGAAAGAAGCCTGTTGACTGGAGGTTGTAATCTTCTTTAGGTAAAGCTGTATAGGGAAGACTGTTCCAAATCACAGACATATATAGAATAAAAGAAGAAGATGAGAGTTTGGAGTTGGATAGTGAACAGATATTGACTAGCAGTTTCTCATGTATTTACATACATGAGGAAAATTGGTGGAATGGTGGCAGCTAGTTCAGTGGAACAGCTCCAATGAGAATACCAGTAGAAGAGGCATAAACTCTGAGAAAGTGACTGCAATAAATCTGGAGTAGGAGAAATGTCTTGAGTGAAAAAGGATACCTAGTTTTTGGGAGGCAGAAGCTGTGGCTTAGAAGCTAGAGGTGTCAGTCCAATAAGATATTTGATATTGGCAGTCCCTGTGTTATTTGTATCATTTACGTGAAATAAAACAATTGTTTTAATGGTATTAAATTTGACAAGTAATCCACACTCCACTGAAATATGGCAGTGAGATCAGTGTTTTAAGGCATTGATAGGCATACCTTGTCCCTTAGGATGTATGGATGAGCCCTGCAAGATTTGTCAAATGAAATAAAAAATAAAAAAAAAAAAAATAGGAAAGAAAAAAAATATCATCAGCAAAGCTGCAGATACTATGGTTATCAGGTAATTTTGTTGTTTATAGTTATACCACAGTTTCCTTTTAAAGATTAGATAAGAATTCAGGTTAATGATGGGTCTTGTGAATTTTTTTGAAGTTCTATGAATTTAGTACACAACTTTTCACCCCTAAAATGCATAACCCTACACTTTGCCACATTAAACTGACATTTGCTTTCCTTGGTTCATGCTTCCAGTCTGTTTAATCATCCTGAAAAAATTTAACATCTATATTCACTAATGCCTTATCCAGTTTTTGCATCATCAGCAAACAACTGAATATTTCATTGCAGATCATTAATGTACAAATTATATAATGGCCCAAGTATGGAACCCTGTTGCATAGACCTTCTACCAGACTCTACTCCTCCTGAATAAACTACCATCTATCTCTGTCAATCACCTTCTTATTGAAATTGACAACTTCACATTCATCTTAATTTGTTATTATTATTAATCAGTGCCAGATTAAACCCTGTGTAGGCCCCTAGGCAGTCGAAATCTCAGCCCCCCCCCCCTCGCAAATTATCTCCTAATATGTTTTTAATTTTACCAAACAAAAATTCTAATAAACCAGTTTTATTACACAAAACAAACATTATTATTATTATTCAGGCCTCCATGGAGTCAAAAGACTCATCGTGGGAGGTCCTTCCTAAGAAACACAAAGTCTATCATACCACTCCTTAAACTCATTGACTGTTCTCGCTCCCACCACTCCATCAGGCAGTGCATTCCACGGTTCAACCACCCTCCACGCAAAGAAATCACTCCTTACCCTCTTGCTCAGTTTCCTTTCGTAACTTCCAGGGATGGCCTCTTCTCATCACTCCTTCCCGCTGTTCAACCAAGCGAAAGAACTCCCCAGTGTCAACCCTGTAACCACCTCTCAACAGTTTAAAAGTCTCAATCATATCACCTCTCCTTCTTCTATCCACCAAACTCTGCAGTCCACATTCCCTCAGCCGATCCTCATAACTATCCTTGTACAGTCCTGAAACCATCTTTGTCATCTGTCTTTGTATCCTTTCCACAGTTAATTTATCCCCTTGAAATCCTGGGGACCAAATCTGAGAACAATAGTCCAAGTGTGGTCTGATCAGAGACTTATACAATGGAATGATAACCCTCTTATCTCTGCAGGTCAGTGTCCTTCTCATAATTGCAGCAATCCTCTGTGTTACCTTTACCACCTTTGCAATATGTCCCCTAAACTTCAGTTTTCTATCAATCATCAACCTCAGATCTCTTGTCTCCCTACTTCCTCCAGTATAACTCCTCCCATAGAGTATGCAGCATCCCATCGATGTTTCCCAAACATTAACAATTATTAATGTTATTCAACAAATAAACAATGTTATTAAACAATATTACACAATATTATTAAACAAAAAGGAATTTTTAATTTTAATAAACAAACAAAACTTCATTTCTGGAGGTTTCTCGTGTGCATGCTCTAGTGGGATAACATTAATGTAAAGTTTTCGTTTCTTTGAGTTGATTCATTTTTTCTATCTTTTGGAAACAATTACAGAAAGCTTGATTATAATTTTCTTTCAAGATCAAATCAATATTATTTTGATCCATTGTTGCAGGATCCCTAAACAGCATGGGGCCCAATAGACCGGTGCCTACTTTGCCTATTTGGTAATCTGGCACTGTTATTAATACTAACTGACCTCCATGGAGTCAGACTCATCATGGGAAGTACACTATTGCACACAATGCTCATCCAACTGTGCTTTAAACTGATTCAATGTGTCTACATTCACAATGCACTCAGGCGATGCATTCTACTTACTAACCACTCTCCATGCAAAGAACCTGCTCCTCACACCTTCCTTGTACAGTTTCTAGAAGAGATTTTCCATTCTATGAAAAATCTCTTCTATGTCAACCTGATAACTTCTGACTAGCTTATATGTCTCGATCATGCCCCCCCCCCCCTCTTCCTCCTATTCATGAGGTCATGCAATTTACATTCTCTCAATCAGTTCTCATACTCCACATTCCAAAGACCACTGACCACTTTTGTGAATCTTCTCTAGACCATTACGAACATATCTACGTCACCATGAAAACCCGGCGACCAAATCTGTGCACATTAATAAATGAGGCCTGATCAAGGCCTTATACAGTGGCATCATAATTTCTCTATTTCTGCATATCAGGATCCTCGCACATCATTGCCATTATCCAATGTGATGGCTTCGCAACATGTGCAACGTGGGCCCTGAATTTCAAGTCCTTGTCTACCATCACTCCTGATGATCTCGCATCTCCTCTACTTCCTTTAAAGTTTCCCCCTCCAAGTATATACTTTGCATCCCATCATTGTTTATCAAATCTCACAACCTGACACTTTGCAACATTGAACTGATTATTCTGCTTACCTGCCCATTCATGCAATCTATTCAAGTCCTCTTGTAAGGCCATAGCATCAGCTTGACTCTGCATTGCTCTCCCCTAGTTTTGCATCATCAGCAAACAGCTGCATATCACTAGTTATACCGATCCTAATATCATTAACATACAAATTGAACAACAATCATCTCAAAACTGACCCCTGCAGTACACAACTAGTGACCTTCCTCTTTTGGGGTACTGAATCCGCACCATGTACAACTTTCTGATAGCTATCTGACAGCCAGTCACTGATCCAACTCAGAACTCTGTTATCCAATCCTATCTGTTTCAATTTTTTTACCAACTTATGTGGCAGTCTATCAAAAGCTTTTGCAAAATCCAAGTACATCACTGTATATGCATCTTCCTTGTCCAAGGTATTTGTCACCTTGTTGGAAGTTTGGTCACCTTTACCACAAGTTGTCTCAGTCCTGAAGATACTTCAGGTGCAAACTTTGTTTGCTTACACTTGGATAAAGGATTAAACTAAATTTATTATAGTCTAACCAAGTGGGAAAAAAAAACTTTCAACATCTTTCTCTGAATCCAGAGTAATTTAATAATAAGGTGAGACACCTTTTGGCAACTCATATAGGTAAATATGACTTCTCCATTGCTTCTTAGTATCATCTCTTCCATTTTAGTATCACCTCCCTGGGTCTGGCTCTTACTGAAGAGACCTCAAGAAAGGTCGAAACCGGTCTGGGTAGTGGCCCTTCCCTTAATGCATAGCATTATACATGCACCACAAGGAGATGTGCTTTGCATTATGGGAGATACTAAGACAAGTAGTGATACAAATAATAAACTAAATTTATTATTTGTCACCTTGTTATAGTACATAAGTAAGTTAGTGAAACATGATCTGCTTATAACAAACTGCTGATAACCACAGAGAATATTGCTATTATAAACCCATTTCTGTATCCTACTTCTCACCAGTCTCTCCAGTACCTTCACTGCAACTCCAGATTGGCCTATAATTTGAAGCTACAGCCTTATCACCACCTTTTATGCAGTGGAACCATTTTACCCTCCTTCCATTCCCTTGTAACTGTGCTGTTTCAAGACTTATTAAAGAGGCATGCCAATGCTACTACCAATTCCCTGGAACATTCCCTTAAGATACATGGTGATGTGTCATCAAATCCTATCGGGTTATTGACAGAAAGTATTCCTCAAATACCTCCTGTTTATTCACAGTTAGCCATCCTCTCCTATATCCTCTATACTTAAGTTCCTCCTGATTCCACCCTGATCAGGATGAAATATAAATTGATATAAATATAAACCCTTAAAAATTGATACTGAATACCTCAACAATGTCTTCTGAAGTAGTTACCATTCTACCATTTTCACCCATTAACATCATCTTACTATGATCATTCTTTCTTCTACTTGCCACATATCTAAAAAAATAAAATTCTAGGGTTTTTCTTCACTGGATTTGCCAATTTCTGCTCATATTGCAATTTTATTTTCCTTACTGAGTCACTCTCCTAGCTTGTTCTTTATATTCTTCATGTAATTGATTATTACCATTATTCATCTTGTACTTTCTCCAAAGTACCTTCTTGTTTTTCATATTTCATGCTTAAGCTTCACATTCATCCATTTTACTCCTACCTTATTCAGCCTTTTGGCTTTTGGAATACATTCACACATTGATACTATTGTGTATTTCTTTAATAAGTAAATAAATGTGCAGTTCTCATGCAGCATTTATTTACTTATCACTCAACTCCTTGTTCCATATTATAGCTCCAAGCTATTTCCTAAGCTTGTCATAATCACCAGCCTTATAATTCCACATATCCTTTCCTCACAAAAGTCTGCATATGGCTAGTCACAACCCAGGTGATCACTTCATAATCACTTTTAGTAACTGGAGGAAAGTGTGAAACCCCTCTCCAATTACATCCTCTGATGAAACGATCAGATCTAGAACTCTCTATCCTTGTGTACCTTCCTTCATGTGCTGCCTAAGATAGTTATCTCTCAAGAACTCAAATTTATTTTACTATATCTTCATTCCAACCTATGCCACTGTAATTAAAATCACTCATAATAATTACCCTTTCTTTGTTCACTAATCCAAGTTGTTTATTTCATCACTGCCTTCCATATTCCATGCCTATAGCAACATCCAACTAAACATTACACCACACTACCTCATAACCATTGCCACTATTTCCCTCTTTCATGTCTACCTTATGTGGATATAATTCCTCTGTTATCACCAGCAGTACTACTTCCCTTTCTATCTTGTCCTTTCTATCCTCACAAAAAATACTGTATCCTTCCATTTCTATTCCTGTTAGAATATAATCTTCATTCATGTTTCACTTAATCCAGTGATTTTGGGGAAAATAAACAATCAGTGAAACCATTTCATCTCTCTTATTTCTGATGCTTCTAGCATTTGTAAACAAACACAGTAATTCATTTTTAGGTCTATAACCAGTCCTATCCAAGCCAATTGTTGGTTGTGATTTCAATTGCAATTTATTGTTGCAATTAGTGTTGCAAAAGTAGTGTTGCAATCTATTTATCAGAATTTCATATTGTATCCTATCAAAATCCTTTGTCCAGCAGTATTGCAGTCTGGCCATTTGATTTTATCCAACTCGGATGTCACCTGTATTATAAAAAGGTAAGTTACTTGGGCATTGACCTATCTTTTACAAATCAATGTTTTCCTCCCTCCTACATTCAGTATCCCGTTCCTGTCTACCAATTGCTGGATTTTCCCCTTAACCAACCTCTCTGGTACTTTGACTACCACTAATCCTGAGATGATCAGTAGATAATTTGCTACCTTAGTCTTGGAGCTTCTTTTAATTTTCCAAACATTCTTTGGGTAGGTAAAATCTCATGAGAAGAATGAAACTGATTTATTGAACTGTTGTGAGACAACTTCTTCAAACAGAATGTAACAGAAGGAACTCATGGCCAAAGAGTGTTAGATCCGATTATAGTGTCAGAGCGTGCTTCAGTTAAAGATGTAACTCTTCTGCCTCTGGTTTGTGACAGTGATCATGCGATATTCACTTCAGAAGTGGCTAAGTTTATGAATGTTCTATTCAGAAAAGGTTACATGTTGAACTACAAAACAGGAGATTATGACCAACTGAGAAGTATACTGGGTTCATTGCAATGGTATTGGTTGCTGGATGGGAAGAATATCGACAGTACATGGGAAGCATTTTAAAAAATACTTAAATGATGCAGTATCAGAATGTGTCCCAAGAGTTTAAAAAATAAATAGGGCAGGAGTCAAATGGATGTGTATTCTTATCAAGTAAGAGATTTGCAAGAAAAGGATGATGAGGAAGGAATACTGTGTGTATAAGGATGATGTCAATTATGAAAATTATAAGCAGCAGGCCAGAAGAGTTGCACGTGATGTACAGAAAGCAACATTTGAGCATGAAAGGAAACTGACTCTGCAAGCTAAAGACAACCCCAATGAATTCTATTATTATGCTGCAAGTAACAGAAAGAACGAAAATGAAAGGATAACGCTATTGAATGCAGCTGGTGTGAGGGATGACAGATGCAGAAGAGGTTGTTCAACTCAGGTGTATGAGGAGATATTAGAGCTGTTGCACAAACTAAATAAGAATGCAGACTGATGGGATACCAATACGGATAAGAGTGTTCAGCTGAACTAACTACTCCCTTGACCAGGTTATATATTTTGAGTCTCAGAACATGGAAGATTCCACAGGAGTGGAAAGAATGTATGGTAATCCCATTGCACAAAAGGTGTGCAAAGACCAATCTATCCAACTATTGACCAGTCAGTATCTCAGGAGTGATGGTGAAGATTTTGGAAAAGTTGGTTGTGGCTTGCATTCAGAATGGGTTGACAGTGAATCTCTCCTTTGCAATGAACAGCATGGGTTTACTAAGGGGGAGGTCACGTTTTAGCAACTTGTTCACATTCTATGATAATGTTACCATTGAGCTAGACAAGGGGAATGGATACAATGATACTTTTCTGGATTTTGCTAAAGCTTTGACAAAATACAGCATGAAAAAGCTGCATAAATTGGAGAATATGGGATTAGATAAAATATTAACATGGATAAGAGGATGGCTGACTGACAGATATCAAAAAGTGGTATATGGGAGGATGTGAGGCTTCAAGATTTAAGGTAATCAGTGGTGTGCTGCAAGGTTCAGTCCTTGGTCCACTGTTATTGAATCTATATATTGATGACATTGGGAAGGATTTGACAGGCAACATAGAGCTATTTGCTGATGATTCAGAGATAGATAGGGTAATCAGGAATGCAGTACTTTCAGAATAATTTGAATAGGCTGGAAAATTTGGCTTGGGGAAATGGATGTCAGTTCAATGTCAGTAAGTGTAAAGTTATGCACTTTGCCATGATTAGATATCCAATGTTGTGTTATATTATATTGGTGGGATTATGCTAGAAGAAACTGATTAGGCTAGGGATCTTGGAGTGCTAGTAGATAGAAAGTTGAAGTTCAGGGGCCATGTAGCAAAGATTGCAAAAGCAACTCAAAAGATAACTGCAGTGCTGAAACGAACTTTAACATGTAAAGATAAGGATGTTATTTTGCCTGTTTTACAAAGGTCTTGATAAAGACCTCATTTGGACTATTGAGCAGAGGTCTGATCTCCTGGTTGCTGTTGTGATTCTGATACAATGGAGAGAGTGCAGAGTAGAGTGTTAAAAATGTCAGGATTATGAAGACAGATTGAGAATTTTTAGACTGCAGACACTAGCAAACAGGAGATAGAGGAATATGATTGATATTTAAACTTCTGAAAGGGTCATACAGGATTTCAGTTGATGAAATTTTTCATTTTATGGAGGGTGGGGAAAGGAGGAGAGTGCATCCTTGGAAGCTTTATAATGAATGCCATCAAGAAGGCAGTGAGATCTAGATTTTTCTCTCATAGCAGTGCATTATTGGAATGGATTGCCATTGGATGTTGTGTGTGTAATATGTGGCCTCCATTGATGAGTCTCTTACTTCCCAGAGGTCTCTCTCTTAATAATTCCATGCAGTGTCTAGTTTGTTGTACTTTCCAGCTTTGTAATTCCATATATGCTCTCTCTTAACTGAAAATTCCAGAAGCTCAGCCACCTCCTATGTCATCTCACCAATTGATGGTAATGTGGTCATCTTGGGTGTAGATAAATTCTGTAATGAAGATTGATCTAGCATTCAACCCACTGTTACCTTTTCATCACATGCTGCTCTAGGTAATTATTTTTTAATAACTGCATAAATTCCATTTCCTTCCTCCCATGTGTCCTTTTGGTGTGTGTGTGTTCTAATAATTGAAATCGTCCCCATAATATTATTTGCCCTCCACTCATTGAGTTCATTTGTCGGTGCATGCCAACATTCTTCACATCCTCTGGTTCATAGCAGTAACTGACTGTGCAGAGTGGTTTAAAATTCCATGTACAAACTTTGAGGGGAGGTAGAGAACATCAAAATCAACCATATTCACATAGGAAAGCATGACTGGAAACGCCACCAGAAGGTACTAACAGGGACACAAAGATACAGAAATAACACAAGGCAGTAAGTAGTGTAAAACACTTTATTAGGTGTAACTGAACAGTTCAATAGTAGTTGGATACATAGTAGTTGGTTTCACATCAGGTGCTGAAAGTTATGACCATTAACAGTGATGCATGCCTGACACCGACGATGCATTGATTGCTGTACATTTTTGAAAATACCTGGATTTCCCAGATATTAGCGATGGCGATTCTTGCCACAAGGTCCATGTCAGAGGCAACAGGTGTTTCGTACACCATGGCTTTAAGGGTCCCCCACAGAAAGAAATAGATGCTCAATAAATCAGGTCAGAGTGTGGGGGGGGGGAAACCATGTGACAGGTCCACCATGCCTAATCCATCAACCCCCAAAGGACCTGTCCAAATACTGATGCACAGAAATGCCAAAATCGGCTGGAGCCCTGTCGTGTTGGAACCACATCTGCCCATGCACAGTCATTGGAACATTGTTCAATAAATCCGGCAGAACTTCTTCCAGAAAGGTGTGATACATCTGGGAGTCCAATCGGGGTGGTAACGGGTATGGACTGACTAAACAGTCAGCGACGATAGCTGCCCATACATTAATGGCGAAGCGTTGTTGTGCAGCATGTGATCACACAGCATGTGGGTTCTCATGGCCCACACATGAGCATTGTGGTGATTGAAGACCCTTTCATGAGTAAATGAAGCTTCATCCTTAAACAAAACACAAGTTGGAAAATCCAGGTCTACGGCACTTTTCTGCAGAAACGACTGCACGAATTTCACACATCGAGGATAATCTTCAGCCATCAGTAACTGGATCCGCTGCAGATGAAATGGATGTAAGGACTCAGAGTGCAAAATGTGCAATACACTGGATCGAGATACTCCTATAGCGGAGGCAACGGCACATGTGCTTGTCTCTGGATTATTGTCCATCGCATGCAACACCTCCTCTTACATGGCAGGATTTCGCGTCGATCGTGGCTGTCCACTATCATGCCTGCAATCCTTGAATGATCCATAGTCACACAAATTCTGATGCAAATACACAAATATTTGGTGATGCAGGACAGCTGCTCATCCATTACTGTCAGCCAACCCATAAACGAGGTGCCTGTCTGCCATCTCGGCGTAAAACGACGCATGTTCTTCGTATGATGTCAAAAGCTTGAATGAGGAAGCCCAAATAGCACCTGGAGTGCTGGCGAACAGCGCCACCTATCACTTTTGGGTGGCGTTTCCGGTCATGCTTTCCTATGTGAATTTAGTTGATTTTGATGTTCTCTACCTCCCCTCAAAGTTTGTACGTGGAATTTTGAACCACCCTGTATATTTTGTTTTGGCAACTGTCTTTCACCATATTGACCTGAAGGCACTATTCTTACTGACATGGAGCTGAGTTCCTACCTTTCTTTTGGGCTGCAGTTCAACTATCAATAATACCCCTATTCTTTTCTCTCTATCCTTCCTGAAAATATGAAGGGTGGGGGAGAGTCTGGAAAGTTCTGATAACACCTAGAACAAAAATGATATTAAAGCAACTGATGTAACCACAAGGGAGAACATACTAGTAGCAGAATTATGAAGTAACTTATATTCTTATATCCTCATATGTTCTTTCTTGTGGTTATATCAGTGCTTTAATATCATTTTGGTTCTAGGTGTTTATTGGAACTTTCCAGATCTCCCCCCCCCCCCCCCTTTCATATCATACTCTTAATATTCTATTCCACTAGCCATGTCATCTTCTGTCCTTCACGTCTGACTTATGACTAACTTTTGGCAAAGAGGAACTAAACAATACAAAAAAACCTTTCTTGTTCTGAATGCTAATTAGTATACATGAAGCACAAAGCCCTCTAGGCCCACAGCTATCCTTAGACTTAAACACAAGGATGTATGATAGTTCTGTTGCTAAGGGTGGTGCAAAAACCAGTGTGTTTAACTACTGACCTATCAGTATCTCTGGTATAGTGGTGAAGATTTTAGAGAAGTTGATAAGAACTTGTGTACAGAAAATTGACAGACAAGCAAGGAATAGGATGTGTTTATTATTATTCAGGCCTCCATGGAGTCAAAAGACTCTCGTGGGAGGTCCTAGGTCCTTCCTAAGAAACACAAAGTCTATCGACTCATCGAGGGGAGGTCCCCCATAAGAAACACAAAGTCTGTCGTACCACTCCTTAAACTCATTAACCGTTCTTGCTCTCACCAATCCACCAGGCAATGCATTCCATGGTTCAACCACCCTCCATGCAAAGAAACCACTCCTCACCCTCTTGCTCACACTTTCCTTTCGTAACTTCCAGGATGGCCTCTTGTCATCACTCCTTCCCTCTGTTCAACCAAGTGTAAGAACTCCCCAGTGTCAACCCTGTAACCACCTCTCAACAGTTTAAAGTCTCAATCATATCACCTCTCCTTCTATCCACCAAACTCTGCAGTCCACCTTCCCTCAGCCGATCCTCATAACTATCATTGTACAGTCCTGAAACCATCTTTGTCCGCCTTTATACCCTTTCCACAGTTAATTTATCCCCTTCAAATCCTGGGGACCAAATCTGAGAACAATAGTCTAAGTATGGTCTGATCAGAGACTTATACAATGGAATGATAACTGTTTTATCTCTGCAGGTCAGTGTCCTTCTCATTATTGCAGCAATCCTCTGTGTTACCTTCACCACCTTTGCAATATGTCCCCTAAAGTTCAGGTTTCTATCAATCATCAACCCCAGATCTCTTGTCTCCCTTATTTCCTCCAGTATAACTCCTCCCATAGAGTATGCAGCATCCCATCGATGTTTCTCAAACCTCAAGACCTTACATTTTGCCGCGTTAAACCGAAACCCCCATTCATTTGCCCGTCTATCTAGCTTATTCAAATCCTCTTGCAGGGCTTCTGCATCTGCACTATTACTAATAATCCATCCCAGCTTCGCATCATCTGAATATCCCCTTGCAATCCACTGACAGTGTCATTGATATGAAGGTTAAACAATATAGGTCCCAGTACTGAGCCCTGTAGGACCCCACTTGAAACTGCTCCACTATACACAACTCTCTGATACCTATCAGACAGCCAATCCTGAATCCAGTTGACCAATCTGACATCCAGACCCATATGCTGCAATTTAAATATCAGCTTATCATGTGGCACCTTGTCAAATGCCTTCGCTAAGTCTAAGAAAATGGCAGTATATGTCTTTCCCTCATCTAATATTCTTGTAACTTTATAAATGGCTAGCATATTACTAAAACAAGAGCACCCCTTCACAAATCCATGTTGACTCTCACAGATAACATTATCCTCATCTGCCCAATGCTGTATATGGTCCCTCACTACTTTCTCCAAGATCTTAACAACTACTGATGACACACAAACTGGCCTGTAATTAGACACTTCCAGTCTGCTACCACCCTTATGCAATGGCACTATCTTTTTATTATTATTATTATTATTCTTCGTGACGCCTCCAAGGAGTCCGAAGACTCATCGCGGGAGGACACCTACAACTGTCTCAACTACTACACCGAACCTCTACTATGAATCATCTCCATCAACGCCATCTGCCGCCCACCTCCACCACTACCACAACTAGTATTTTTTGTCTGTAAATTGCATGTGTTCTGAAGGGCCAATTTGTCTGTATGCGGGATGAAAAACCCAAGTTTCTGGGAGAAAAAACCCTGCTACCTCCATATGAGATCGGCTAACTCACCTTCGATTGAACAAGTCCACATAAAGATTCCTCCCGTTGCGATGAGAATCGAACTTAGGCCTATTCCAATCGAAGGGCACAATGTACCGTCGTTCTTCCAGTTGCGCTACGGAGGTGTTTGCCTTCTTACCTTTCCTTCCATTCCATAGGCACCTCTCCCACAGCCAGACTTCCATTGAAAAGCCAGGTCAAAGGCATTGTCAGTTCCCTAGCACATTCTCTCAAAACTCATAGTGAAATACCATCCAGTCCCACAGCTTTACTGACATCAAGAGTACTCAGTATGTTTACTAAAGGAACATTATGTTTTAGCAATTTGTTCATATTTTATAACAATGGTATGGCTGATTGGATAAAGGGAATGGATACACTGTGATACAGTTGGATTTTTCTAAGGCATTTAATAGGATACCACATGAAAGGCTGTAACATGAACTGGAGAATATGGATTTGGAATATAAACTATTGACTTGGATGAGTGGATGGTTGACAGACAGATATCAGAAAATGGTATTCTGTGGGTGTGAATCTACCAGATTTAAGGTTATTAGTGATGTACACCAGGATTTTGTCCTTGAGCCATTGTTTGTTTAATCTGTGCGTTAATGACATTAAAAAGGGTCTAAGAGGAGATATGCAGCTGTTTGCTGATGATGCATAGATAGACAGGACAATCATTATGATAAGTTCTGATATCCAGCACTTTCAGAATGATTTCAATAGGCTGGAAATTTGTGCAAACAAAAATGGCTATTAATTTAATGGTAATAAGTGTAAAGTTGTGCATTTGGGAATAATGAGATTACCAATGGCATGTTATATTATTGGGGTTATGCTACAAGAAACTGAGGCTAGTGATCTTGGTGTAATGATGGATAGGAATTTGAAGTTTGAAGGTAACATACCAAAACTTGCAAAACCAACTCGGAAGATAATTGCAATGTCAAAGAACCTTGACAAGTAAGGATAAAAAAGTCATTTTGCTTCTTTATAAGGCCTTGATAAGACTGCACTTGGATTATTGTGTGCAGATTTGGTCTCCTAGGTTCCAAGGAAATAAAGAAGCTGTGGAAATGGTACAAAGAAGAGTTACAAAGATTATATCCAGATTATGGGATTTACATTGAGGACAGATTGTGATTATGTAGACTACAAACTCTGGTTAACAAGAGAAAGAGGAGTGATATGATAAGTGTACAAATTTCTGAATGGGTGTTATTATAGGATATCATCTGAAATATTTCATTATATGGAAGGTCAGGAGAGAACATGGGGCCATCGAAGTTAAGTTTATTTGCTGTTAAGAAAGAGATAATAGGTGGATTTTTTTTCTCTCGTAGAGCTGTGAGTGAGTGGAATAGTTTACATTTTGAAGTAGTGAGTGTGCATCTAGTGTGAATGAATTTAAAGGAAGATAAGTCAGCTGGTTTGGATGATGTATAGACTCCGTCGAGAAGTCTTTGACTCCTTGGAGGTCTCGAATAATAGTATTCTGTCTGTTGCCATTTGCTCTTTGTTCACTACGCTTATTCATTTAATGAATAAGAGTAGCGAACAAAGTAGTATAAGAGTAGAACCTTCATATCACAGAAGAATCCAACATTAACTCTTTAGGAAAAGAGCTAGGCTTGGTTGTTGTCCTGATGGTGTAATCTTTATATGATCTTCAATTTTAAGACAAGTTCGCCAGTAATATATGGTGGTGCTAGGAGGGGAAACTCAGATTTTTTGCTTTTTGAAAGCAAAACAGAAATACATAATTACAACAAAAATACATTTGTGTGTCAGGTTCTGCAGATAGTTTCCTCACACAAGTCCTAGTACTTCATACTATGTTTCTTGTATTGAATTATTTTCAATCACATTATTATTATTGCACTCTTCATGGAGTTGGCAGACTCGTTGCGGGAGGTAATTTAATTGACAACATGTTTATCATACTGAATCTTAATCCTTAATACTCTTGCACTAACAACACATTCTGGTAATGTGTTCTATTCACTGACAATTCTTCATATAAAAAATCTTCTCCTCACACCCCCTCTTCATTACACTCTTTTAGCTTCCATGGATGGCCTCTGGTTTTTCCCCTCTCACTGGATTAATCTGATAAAATCTCATTATCTTAAATGTCTCTATCATATCACCTATTTTCCTCCTATCTGCCAAACTCTGCACTCCACATGTCTTCGACTATTCTCCATAGGCAGCATTTCAAAATCCTGATATTATCTTAGTCACTTGTCTCTGGACCCTCTCCAATGTTTCCACATCACACTGAAAATGAGGTGGCCAAATTTGAGCACAATAGTCCAAGTGTGGTCTGACTAGTGCTTTATACAGTGGCACAACCACTTCCTCAATTTCAGTAGCTCCACATTTATCAAAAATCTACATAGGAGGAGTCCCACTTAGACACAAGTGTGACTGCATAGACGCTCCCACTTATCGGCTAGCCAAAATTTCTAGCTCATCTTTTAAACCCCGTACAGGCTACACTCAAGCCTTTCAAAATTCCTGACAAAAATTAACCTTGTCCTTCAGCCTACAAACATCATGGTCAGTTTTTAAATCCTCCTTATTTTTCTTATTACTGACTTTCTCTCAAGGAGTTTCCTCCAGACATTGTGTCAGTCTACTAGACTTTGTCATACACTTAGGCTATTTCATTTGCAGAAACCAACTCTGCAAACAGATCAAAGGAACTGCTGTGGAAACCTTGTCACCTGCACGTGCCACTTTTTACTCAGAGCATCCTGAAGACTTCCTGTTCTCTTAAATACAACCTCAACCATCTAAAAAAGCTGCTCATTCTCTTCTCAAGACTATTTTTCACCCATGCAGCTATTAACACTATTCAAATTCTAAATCTTCTTAGCCTTAGAATATTGCTTCCATGTTTGGGATGGTGCTCTTAAAACTTCCCTAAAAATTGTTGATGCTCTTCAAAGGAGAGCGATTGAGTTCATAGATGAACCCTCTCTTCCTTAAAGACTCAATTCAACCCTTATCTCCCAGATGCAAAGTTTTAGTACTGTGTTTATTTTTTGTAGGTACTTTCATGCTCTGCTGAACTGGCCACCATCATTCCTTCACATTCTGGTGGGCCTGTGAAAGCAACAGTTACCCAGCATCCCTTCTCATTGCCACTGCATACACCACTCTGAACATGCTTCTCTCCAGAACAGTCTTCCTTATGAAGAGTTGCCAAACAGCTTCAAGAAAAATGTCAATTAACTTCTTTCTCAATTCTCACCAATTTTCAATCCCCCTCCCCATCTCCAGCATGGATGTGTTTATAGATATTTTGACCTTTCATGCATGGGATCAGTATCAAAAAAAAAAAAAACTATTTCTGCATGCTTAGATTATGTTATTTGTCTGTTTCCAGCTTTTATGACCCATGTGCAGCTAATAAATCATCCCTCTGTGAGCATTTCAGAGCATATTCATCAAAACATTTGCTGCTCAAGGCAGATATGTGAAATGCTTCCCAGTAAATCTGGTACCATGTATTAAACTTAGAAATGGATTGACAAGAATATTTAAAACTATAAGAAAGTTGCAGCTGACAAACAGTTAAAAGAAAGTGTTATGTTGTATTTGTTATTGTTATATTATGTTGTTGCTGACCTGGTTGGCAGAGTGGTTAGCGTATCCACTCTCCAGCCAAAAGGCTGCTGGTTCGAATAATACCGCTGTGGGCATGGATGTTTGTGATTGTCTGTGACAATACCAGTGGTGGTGGTGGGCAGTAGATGGGTGTAGATCAGCATTTCCCAAACTTCTCCTACGATGGAACACTTCACAAATCCTGAAATTTTAACCTTGATTATTTCTTAATGTATTAATTAATAAATAATTGTTAACTGATTTTTATTAATAATTGATTAATTAATAATTAAACATCAATTAAATAAACATCATTAAATTAATTTGTGCTGATTTTCATTGACATATCCCATTCTAATCACAAAAAATTTATAATATTATTATAAGTACTTACGAGTGAATGCAGACTTTTTCTCCTGTGTGCTAGTAGTTTTCCTC
The DNA here is from genome assembly GCF_054136105.1 of Typopeltis vanoorti. Lineage (NCBI taxonomy): Eukaryota > Metazoa > Arthropoda > Arachnida > Uropygi > Thelyphonidae > Typopeltis > Typopeltis vanoorti. The sequence goes on from NC_143550.1 coordinate 162,647,116, forward strand.
CTCCTTTCGTACATCCTTGAGATCACGTTGTAGGCTGGTGGTGGATGGCTCACTGTCTGTTGCATCACAAACACCTTCAATAAGAGATTTCTTAATACCAAAATTAAAGTCCCTTGTCTCTTATTCATATTAAAATTTAAATCTATAGACCTGTTACTTTTAAAAAAATCATGGCACTATGGTTTTGAAACGTTCACCCTACAATATGAACTTGCAAAGAAAGTATTCAGTATTACTAGATTTGCGAACCGGATACAGACTACCTTGATCTTCAATTTTAGTGGAAAAAATTTCTTTATACTTCCTTGCTGATTGGTCACTGACGTTTGCTACACAGACGTTATTTCCTTCAGTTTTGAGAACAGAGGATACGCTGCACATTGTTATAATTCACTTGCAGGCAATTTTTATGACCGGTCATAAACAGTGGTATTCCCTTTCCCAAATGTTGAAAGGTTTCGATGTGTGAAAATTAATGATAATTCATGAATACTTCCACGTTTAAAAATACATGGCTTGGTCACTAACATTTGCTACACAGATGTTATTAGGCATTCTGGGTCTGAGCTTTTTGACATATTCATGAATATTATTCTCCACAGAATATTTCTACTATAAAATATTTATTCATGAAAAATGCTTAGAAAACTAAAATGACAAATTCCGGGAGAACTTCTCGCAGAACACTTATTCACCTTCTGCAGAACACTAGTGTTCCGCTGAACACAGTGTGGGAAGCCCTGGTGTAGATGATGATGGTAGTTGTAGTTGGTGGATTGAGTGGTAGAGACAGAGTTGTAGAGTAGATGCCCTATCTCGATGAGTCTCTTGGACTCCCTGGAGGTGTCAAATAATAATAATAATAATTTGTATTATTTTTTAGAATGCCCTTGAATTGACAGCTCCTGCCAGTGATATCATATTGAAGAGTAGATCAAATAACTGGGTACAGCTTTCTGGCCATGAAGGTTAGTATGTTAATCATATATGATCCTTAAGCTATTAAATAATTTGGAATTTGAACAAATGTGCTTAAAAGTTCTTGACTTATATAAGTACATACATTAGTTTCTGATGATTGTGCCAAACCATCTGAAGATTATTAAATCTACATTGTACTGTATTATAGAACATCACATATGTACAATTTTGATATGTAAATTGAAAGTTTAATTCCAAAATGATTAAGAATATAATCTATGATTAAGAATATAATGCCGGCAAAGGTTGGTAGATTGGTAGAGCCTCTGCTACTAATGGCTCAGTTAAGTAAGTTTGAGCGCAGTTAGTAGTTAGAAGGGGCAAATCATTCGATGCTGTTGGCACACTCTCCCTCGATGAGTCTTTGGACTCCCTGGAAGGTGTCTAATAATAATAATGGAGTGTTAATTTAAATATAGTACTTAGTTCTCACTGTCATCACTTCTGGCTATTAGCATTTGAGATTCTCTGCAGGAATATTTGGATGTACAGTTTTTGTTAAATGCACTCTGAAAGCTCATTTAATAACCTTTGCACTTCTATTATTGTTTTAGTATGAAGTTCTTATCCAAAGAAAATTGAGTGACAACACAATTAAGTGTCATGAAATCACTATTAAGTGACACTTGATATTGATTTTTTTTCCATGGCAGGTTGTGCAGTTTGATAGTCAGATGCAATATGCAATCCTCCACTGAGAAGTCTGCATTCAAAACTCCATCATACTCATATGGAATTTCCATTTTTACAGTAATTCGTAGGGCTTAATTTAAAAATAAGTGCTCATCTTTTATCTCTTCATATTTTCCTGAATAGAATTTTTCACCTATAAAGATCATAGTTAAAGTATTGTTTTATTTCCAGCCTTGTCTTTTCACAAACTGTTTATCATTTCCAAGTTATGCATAGTGAAAAATGATGCATATATGGATGGTGGGTAGATATTTTTTTTCATGCTACATTTGTTTTGGTGTCAGTAAGAGAATCATTTATTAAATTCTTGACATTTTGAGGCAATCAGTAAGAAACTGTTTATTCTGGCATTGCTATAAAAACAGTATTTGCTGACATGAATTCAACTGTCTTGATTTATTTCTTCAATTAATCTGAGGGAAACTGAGATTATTTTAACCATCTTTCTCTTGGCATTTTAAAGTTTTTTTAATAATGCTCAGAAGGATGGAATCATGGTCTGATGCATGAGATGGATGGTATGTGACTCTCCTATTAAAAGAAATAACAAAGAGATAGCCGAACTGCCTAAATGGTTAATGACAAAGCGAGGAAAAAGGTACATGAGATATGGAACATGGAACATTAAAAGTCTACATGGAAAAGAAAATGAATTAATAGATGAATTTAAAAAATCAAGATTGGATCTGCTAGCAGTCACAGAAACAAAAAAAAGAAAGGTCAAGGTTGTAGGAAATGAAAGATGGATATATACTTTTCTATTCAGGGGTAAATCCAAGAGAATGGGGAAAACAAGGGGTAGCTTGCATAATTAAACCAGATCTCAAAGAATATATTACTAAATGACAACTAATAAATGAAAGGTTGTTGACAATCACTATAGATTTTAAATCAGATAACCAAGTATTCACTGTAATTGTTGCATATGGCCCAAATGATAATGCTAGTAAAGAAATTAAAGATGAATTCTTCAAACTCTTACAAAAAACAATTGAAGTTCAAGGGCAAAGCATACTACTAGGAGATCTCAATGGCCGGGTAGAGAATCAAGTAGATGAGGAAATGAAACAAGTGTTGGGATCACAAGGAGAAATAACCTGGAATAATAATGGAGAAAGAATAATAAATCTTTGCCTCACAAATAATTTATAATAGCTAATACTATGTTCAAGCATAAAGAAATCCATAAGTTTACCAGGGAAGAGCCCAGTAGAAATGAAAAATCTATAATTGACTACGCCATCATAATCAGATGGAAGTATACAAAACATGCAAGAGTCTATAGAGGTCCTGAAATAGGCAGTCACCACTACTTATTAGTATTGGAAACAATCCATAAAATAAAAGTTGAAAAATGTAGAAAAAGTATCAAGGAAATAAACGTTAAGATTAAAGAACTACAAACTAAAGAAAGAAGAAACAGCCATTGAGTATGAGAGTAAAATAGAAGAGAAGATGAAAGAAGTAGAAAAAGAGATATATGAAGACCAAGATGTAGAAAGCTTGTGGTACAGGTTCAAAACACTTCTTCTAGAGACAAGCAAAGAAATTTGTGATGTATCATTAAATAATAAATAGAAGAAACATAAAACACCCTGGTGGACTGAAGAAATTGAAAAGAAAAAGCTTTGTGGAAGAGATATATATCACATAGAAGCTACAGGTTGATAGAGAACTATACAACAACCAAAGAAATAAAGTTAAAACCTTAGTGGAAGAAGAGAAAAGAAAATGCTGGTAAGACTTCAGACATACTTTAGAACAAAGTTTTAAAGGAAACCAAAAACTATTCTATAATGTTTTAAGAAGAATGAAGTCAGAGAAAGAATGCCCCATAAAGTTAATCAAAAATAAGGATGGAAAGTTACTCACAAATTCCGAAGACAACATGGAAAGATGGAAACAGTACTTCCAAAAATTATTGGCAGATGCAGGACATGGAAAAAATAGAACCCTAAGCAAGGCATGCAAGCAAAATAGAAGATCAAAGTGAGGAAATTCATGCAAATGAACTGTTAGCAGCAATAAATAAAATAAAACTGGGCAAATCAGCAGGCCTTGACCAAATAACACCAGAAATGGTAAAGAATTTAGGAACGAAAGCCATAAAATTTCTTTTACACCTATTCAATGTTGTATGGAAAAAGAAAATTATTCCCAAACACTGGGAAGTAGCAGTAATAATCCCTATATATAAGAAAGGAGACAACCGCAAATGTGACAACTATAGAGAATTTCGCTTTTAAGAATTCCGGGAAAATTGTGTGCGTGTATTTTACAAGAGAGGCTTAGGAACCAAATAGAGGATACACTGGATGAAATGCAATATGGCTTTCGAAAAATAGAAACATGCAGGATCTTATCAGTCTTAGACAAATATCAGAAAAAACATTGGAATATGGAAAAGAACTACATGCATGTTTTATAGATTTCGAAAAGGCCTTTGACTGAGTTTCCATTCACTTAATATGGGTATAGACACAATGGCATTTATATGCTATATACCAATGCCAGGAGTATCCGGAATAAGGGAGAGGAATTGGTGGCTCAGATAGCATCAGCCTGGCCAATAATCATTGGGATCACTGAGACATGGTTGACAGAAGAGGATATAATAACAGGAATAGAAATCACTGGGTATGGCATTTTTTGGCAGGATAGGAAGGGAAAGTGTGATGGTGGAGTACTGCTTATGATAAGTGACGACCTATATACTCTAAGAGTGGAGACTTTGGAAGGCAGTGACACTAATGATTTTGAAAGCATTTGGTGTGAGGTAGAGGTGGGCAAGACAGGATATTTAGTGGGATGTTGCCACAGACCCAGGAGTACAGAGGGTGGGGACCAGGAAATGTTTAGAGAGTTGAGTATGGCAAGTGCAAGAAGAATGATTGTTATGGGAGATTTTAATGACAGTAGTATAAACTGGGAAGAGGAAGATGCATGTAGCAATAAGGGAATGGAATGTCTAGAATTCTTGAGGGTTTGAGAATTTGAGAAACATTTGAGAATTCTAGAATTCTCAAATGTCTTAGGCAACATGTAATAGAGGGAACAAGAGGATCAAGAGTTTTGGATTTGGTTATAGCATAAGAGGAGTTGATAATAACTGAGATGACATCTCTCCCACCAGTTGTAGAGAATGACCATATGGTTTTGACTTGGAAAATGAATATACATGCAGGAGTATCAAACAGATGGGAACGTATGTGGAATTATAAGGCAGGTGATTATAATAGTCTAAGACGTCAACTTGGGGAAGTTTCATGGAAGGAGGAATTGGAAGGCTGGGATATCATTAGTGCATGGGAAATTATGAAAGAATATTTGTTAGCAGCAATGATAAATTGTATTCCAAGAGTGAACAAGAGGACACAATTTGGAGTAAAGTGGATGACAAACAATATTAAACAGGAATTGCATGCGAAAAAGAGGCTGCGGAAGAGATATAAGGAGACAGGTGAAGAGAAGATGCATGAAGAGTATAAGACACAGGCCAGAAGAGTGACTAGTATGGTAAGGAAGACTAAACTGGAATATGAGAGGAGATTAGCCCTAAGATCCAAAGAAAATCCTAAGGAATTTTTTAGATATGTGGCCAGTAGGAGGAGAAATGACTGTGGAAGAATGATATATTATTATTATTATTATTAAACAAGACCTCATGGAGTCAAAGACTCATCTAGGAGGTCCTTTTATCTCACACACATCTCATCATACCGGGTCTTAAACACATTCAAACTCCTTGCAGACACCACACTCTCAGGCAAGGCATTCCAATCATTCACAACTCTGCACGAAAAAAACCTGCCTCTCACTCCCCTACTCACACCCTCTTTATACAGTTTCCAGGGATGACCTCTGGTTCTCCCCTGATCTCCCACTATTCGCTGTAGAACTTCTCCACCATTGATCCTATAGCAACCCCTTACCAATTTGTAGGTCTCTATCATATCTCCCCTCTTCCTTCTCTCCACTAGTCTCTGCAAATTACATCTTTTCAATCTTTCCTCATACTCGACATTCCAGAGGTCAGAAACGACCTTAGTCAGTCGCCTTTGGACCCTTTCCAACATCTCTTCATCCTTCTGAAAACCAGGTGACCAAATCTGGGCACAATAGTCCATGTGTGGCCTAATCAAAGCCTTATACAATGGAACAAGAATCTCCCTACTTCTACACGTCAGTGTCCTCCTCATCATTCCCAGAAGTCTTTGTGTTGTCTTCACAATTTTGGCGATGTGACCCCTAAATTTTAGATCCTTATCCACTATCACTCCCAGATCTCTTATTTCCTCTACTTCCAACAATATATTCTTACCAAGCATAAATTCTGCATCCCATCTTTGTTTTCCAAATTTTAAAACCTTACATTTTGCAACATTGAACTCACACCCCCATTTGCTTGCCCAATCACTCAATTTATTCAAGTCTTCTTGCAAGGCCACAACATCTTCACTACTCTTTATGGTTCTTCCCAACTTTGCATCATCTGCAAACAACTGAATATCTCCATCCAAATCTTCGCCAATATCATTAATATACAAGTTAAATAGTAATGGCCCTAAAACAGATCCCTGAGGCACTCCACTAGTGACTTTCCTTTTCCTGGATATTGCACCCCCATACACAACTTGTTGATACCTATCAGATAGCCAGTCTCCAATCCAATGCACTAATCTAATATCCAACCCCATCTGCTCTAGTTTGACTGTCAACTTATCATGAGGCACTCTATCAAAAGCTTTTGCGAAATCCAAGTATATTACTGTGTATCCTTCTCCTCTGTCCAAGGAAGCAGTCACTTTATTGTAATAAGTAAGTAGATTACTAAAACACGACCTCCCTTTAGCAAATCCATGCTGTCCATCAAAGATTATACCATTGTTGTCAACCCAACTCTGGATTCTAGTTCTCACAAGCTTCTCCAACAACTTAACCACAACACCCGACACACAGATAGGCCTATAGTTTGATGCTTGAGTTCGATCACCTCCTTTATGAAGTGGCACAATCTTACCCTCCTTCCACTCTTTAGGGACTTGACCAAGTGCAAGACTCGTATTAAAAAAATATGTCAAGGCAGGTGTCAACTCTCTGGCACATTCCTTCAGAATACGCGGTGATATATTATCAAGTCCCACAGCCTTATTTACATCTAGTTTACTCAACTCCCCAAACACCTCTTGCTCACTTACAGTCAGTCTCTCCTCCCCATCATCAACTGCTCTTAATCTCTCCATGAAGTCACATTCACAAGATTGAAAGATCTTTATGAACTGCTCATTAAGTATCTCCACCACACATTCTGCAACAGCTGTCTTTATACCATTTCCTCCAATCAATGTCATCCTTCCATAATCATTCTTTCTTTTGCTGGCTACATATCGAAAGAACTCCCTAGGATTCTTTTTAGCTTCATTAGCTAACTGCTGTTCATACCTCTCTTTAGCTACTCTCACCAACCAAGTCACTCTCCTTGCCTGGTCTTTGTAGAACTCATGAAATTGGTTACTTCCACTTCTCTTATGCTGCCTCCACAATGCCCTTTTTCTCTGTATTGCATGCTTAATCTCTTTATTCATCCATCTCACACCTAACTTATTTAACCTTCTCACCCGTGGTATACATTTAGACATTGCATCCACTAAATATTTTTTGAAAATCCCCCAAGCTGCATTGATCTCTTTTCCAGCGAACTCCTCATTCCATGCTACACCTGCAAGCTGTCTCCTGAGCTCTTCATAATCACTCCCCTTGTAGTTCCACATATACCCTTTTTTCACAGGGGTCCTTGCACTGCTGGCAACCACCCAAGTAATCACCTCATGGTCACTTTCACCAATTGGTGGATGATTTGATACCTCATTGATAATTACATCCTCCGATGAGATGACCAAATCCAAGACTCTTAATCCTCTTGTGCCCTCTGTTACATACTGTCTGAGGTAGTTATCCCTCAAAAACTCAAGAAACTCATTTTCTTTACTTCCAGTTGCTATCTCTTCATTCCAGTCTATATTGCCATAATTAAAATCACCCATAATGATCACCCTTTTCTTATTTGCTTGGCTTATTTGACTATACATTTCACTATCACCACCATCCACATTACCAGGTCTATAACAACATCCCACCAAGTATTTGATTCTATTCACCTCTATCTCACACCATACTGCCTCAAAACCACTGGCCCCATTTCCCCCTTGCATCTCTACCTTGTATGGACATAACTCTTTCTCTATCATCAATAGCACTCCCCCTCCCTTTTTACTCCTTCTATCCTCACGAAACACATCATACCTTTCCATCTCTATTCCTGTCAGGATGTCATCCTCATCTAACCATGTCTCACTTATTCCGACAATCTCTGGGTGCACAGACGCAATTAGTGCAACCATTTCATCCGCCTTGTTTCTTATACTTCTAGCATTGGTATACAAACACAACAACTCATTTCTGGATCTACAGCTAGTTCCACTGATACCACTCACTCGATGTGATCTCTCCATGCTGGACTGGGGCCATTTCCCTTTCTGCTTCTTCATTTTAGAACCCTTTGCAATTCCATCTGTTTCCTTTTGATCCCTGATCATCCCATTACTTTCCTGCCTACACATGCTCTCACCTCCTCTTGGAGCATCCACCTTTCTCACGCTGTGTATCCCTGTCCACCCTGAGCCTCCCCGTTTCCCTGCTCCTCTTGCACACCCATTCTCTCATTATCTATACTCATACCACTCACTTCCACATTCATTTCCGCTCCTTCAATCTCTCCTGTCTTACTCTCCTGCTCTTCCACATCACTCCCCTCTTGATCTGATTCATTCTCTCTATTCACATCTCTACCTTCCAGCAGCAGTCTCTCCAAGCGACTCACACCATAACCACTCAAATGCAGTCCATCGCTCCCATACAGCTCACTTCGTCCCTCAAACTCATTCCACACATTAACAAACTGTACTCCCATCTCCTCACACATTTCAGCCAGAATATCATTCATAATCCTTGCTCTCCGCCTCATTTCACCACAATCATACCTAGGCAACACACTGACCACGCTTCCTGTCACATTATTCTCCTTTATCTTTCCAAGCAGTCTCCTGACATTCATTTTGACATGCTCTTTGTTCTCTCTCAAATCATTTGTTCCAATTAATACAATTAACTCTTTTGCTCGTTCCCGCCTCATGTTCAATGCCTCAATCACTCTACTCATTTTACCGCCTGGAAAACATACCTTGTGCATTTTATCCTCTAGCACACCTTTAATAATGGAGTCGCCATACAACGCCACTCGCTCATCTTTTGTTAACTCTTTCATGCCATCATGATTTATTTTAATAGTTTTGACCTGCATTCTCTTAATTTCATTCCGCATCCATTTCATTTCTTGCTTCATCCAATCCAATTCACCTTCTGAACCTCGTGACACATTCACTCTATCATTAAATCTTTCTAACTTTCTAACTCTCGACCCTCTCTTCTCACTTTCCCTCTCATTCATCCTTCTTTGTTTCCGTACTTTCGGTCCAACATACGTCCAACTTTCACTGTCATTCTTCTCACTTTCACTCTCACATATCTTTCTTTGTTTCCGTACTTTCGGACTAACATGCGTCCAACTTTCGCTATCATTCTTCTCACTTTTACTGTCATTCATCTTTCTTTGGTTCAGTACTTTCGTTCCAACATGCGTCCAACTTTCGCCATCAGTCATTCTTTTTTCGCTATCATTCATTCTTTCGATTTTTTTTACTTGCGGTTTCTGCACCACGCCATTTCTACTTTCATTCGTTCTCTCAATTTCGTTTCTTTCCGCCTCACTTTCGTCCCTTTTAACATCCGTTACGGTTGTCAAATCGCTCTTTTTCTTTTTTCCTGATTTTTTAACATTTTTTCGCCTGTCTTTCTCGCCATTCTCTTTCAAACGTGCACTCACGACACAATCGGTACTAGCACTTTCTGTCATCAACTTCATATTCGCATTCATCAATTCCTCGTTCAGGTCACATTTCGCACACACCCTTCTTCCATCCGCACTAAACATCCACAAATCATTTATGTAATCGAAGGAATACATATAACAGACCTCACACTTAACGAACCTACTGAAATCCAAATTAAAATCATGGAATGACAATGCAGCCGCCATTTTTTTTCTCTGCAGGTTACTAGGTCTAATATTAACGTTTTCGTATTTAGTTTAAGCAAGAAAAAAAACCCCACACTAATACTATCGGTAGCGTACAACGTTTACAGCCGCTCTTACTTAAACAATTACGCATATATACTTAATTATTCCTAGTAAAACTTATCTGAATCAGGAGCTCTTCAAAGCACGTTCGTAGCGCCTGACCCACTAGCGCCCTCCAATATTGTGGAATAAAAATGGGAATAGAGTGACTGATGCAGACGACATAGTAGAATTGTTCAAATGTTCATAGTAAAATTGTCCAGGATGAAATACTCCAACTTTATTGGAGTATTTCATCCTGGAGGAGTCAGTTTTAATGCTAGAGGAATAGGGCAGGTTCGAAGTTTAGAGGTACAGGAGGAGAGTGTGTTTCAAATACTGAGTACTCTGGATGTCAGTAAGCTGTGGGACTGGATGGTATTTCACCACGAGTTTTGAGAGAATGTGCTAGGGAACTGACAGTGCCTTTGATCTGGCTTTCCAATGAAAGTCTGGCTGTGGGAAAGGTGCCTATGGAAGGAAGGTAAGATAGTGCCATTGCATAAGGGTGGTAGCAGACTGGAAGTGTCTAATTATAGGCCAGTTTATGTGTCATCAGTAGTTATTAAGATCTTGGAGAAAGTAGTGAGGGACCATATACAGCATTGGGCAGATGAGGGTAATGTTATCTGTGGGGGGTGGTCTTGTTTTAGCAATATGCTAGCCTTTTATGATAAAGTTACAAGAGCATTAGATGAGGGAAAGGCATATACTGCCATTTTCTTAGACTTAGCGAAGGCATTTGACAGGGTGCCACATGATAAGCTGATATTTAAGTTGTAGCACATGGGTCTGGATGTCAGATTGGTCAACTGGATTCAGGATTTGCTGTCTAATAGGTATCAGAGAGTTGTGTATGGTGGGGCAGTTTCAAGGAAGCAGAAGGTTACAAGTGGGGTCCACAGGGCTCAGTACTGGGACCTATATTGTTTTAATCTTTATATCAATGACATTGTCAGTGGATTGCAAGGGGATATTCAGTTGTTTGCAGATGATGTGAAGCTGGGAAGGATCATTAGTAATAGTGCAGATGCGACAGCTCTGCAAGAGGATTTGAATAAGCTAGATAGACGGGCAAATGAATGGGATTATCAGTTTAATGCAGCAAAGTGTAAGGCTTGGGAAACAGCGATGGGAAACTGCATACTCTATGGGAGGAGTTATACTGGAGGAAGTAGGGGAGACAAAAGATCTGGAGTTGATGATTGATAGAAACCTGAAATTTAGGGGACATCTTGCAAAGGTGATGAAGGTAACACAGAGAATTGCTGTAATAATGAGAAGGATGCTGACCTGTAGAGATAAAACAGTTATCATTCCATTGTATAAGACCATGATCAGACCACACTTGGACTATTGTTCTCAGATTTCGTCCTCAGGATTTGAAGGGGATAAATTAACTGTGGAAAGGGTACAAAGGCAGATAACAAAGATGGTTTCAGGACTGTACAATGATAGTTATGAGGATCGACTGAAGGAATGTGGACTGCAGAGTTTGGTGGATAGAAGAAGGAGAGGTGATATGATTAAGACTTTTAAACTGTTGAGAGGTTACAGGGTTGACACTGGGGAGTTCTTTCACTTGGTTGAACAGCAGGAAGGATTGATGACAAGAGGCCATCCCTGGAAGTTACGAAAGCAAACTGTGAGCAAGAGGGTGAGGAGTGGTTTCTTTGCATGGAGGGTGGTTGAACCATGGAATGCATTGCCTGATGGAGTGGTGAGAGCGAGAACGGTCAATGAGTTTAAGTAGTGGTATGATAGACTTTGTATTTCTTAGGGGGGACCTCCTCTCAACGATTCTTGATAAACTTTGTGTTTCTTGGGAAGGACTTCCATGATGAGTCTTTTGACTCCGTGGAGGCCTGAATAATAATAATAATTAATATGGCAAACATTAAAGAAAAAAAACATGATCCAAGATAACTTAATAGCAGCCATACAAAGCCTCTACAAAAGCATCACAAATCATGTTAGAACCTGTAATAATAGATCAAAAGAATTTGAAACAAATGTAGGAGTAAGGCAAGGCTGTATCTTCAACCCTCTTCTCTTCATTATATTAATGTATGAAATTTTAAAGGCATGCCAAACAAAAAACAAAAAAGTTCCACCTAGGATACAGGAAACTGAAAGAAAAGATGATGTAGTGATTCTAGCAAATACAGCTGAAGATTTGCAGTACAACATCAACATTTGGTATGAAGAAACAAAGAAAAGGAATATGACCATAAATATAAATAAAACTGAAACAGTGATCATATCTAGAAACCAACCAAAACACATAATAAAAATAGAGAACCATCAACTGGAATAAGTCTACTCCTTTAAATACTTGGGATTATATATATAAGAAGATGGTAGACTAGACACAGAAATTAACAACAGGATACCTGGGGGAACAAAGCTATTCTGTGCAACGAAAGGGCCACTCCTAGATAAGAAAGAAATCGCCCAGAATACCAAAATGGCAGTGTACCATTTAGTGTTTCTACCAACATTAACATACAGTTGCAAGTCTTGGTGTTTAACAACAGGAAACACAAATGAACTAAGAACAATTGAAATGAAATATCTTAGGAAAGTGGCACAAAAAACAAGACTAGACCGAATAAGAAATCAAACTATAAGAGACGGCCTTCAAGTTGCACCTCTAAACCAATTCATAACACAAGCCCAAATGAGGTGGTTTGGACATCTTAATCGAATGGATGAAGGAAGAATAGCAAAAACTGTATACAAAAGCCAGAAAATAGGAAAAAGAAACATAGGCAGACCAAGGAAAGGTTGGCAAAAGGAAATTAAAGAAAAATTGGAAAAGAAGGGAATTAACTGGAAAGAAGCAAAACAACATGCCTTGGACAGGACGGCATGGAAATCTCTTTGGCAAAATCTCGACGCTTAAAAGCACAAGAGATCATAGACGAAGAAGAAGAATAATATGACTTATCTAAAATGTCTAAGTATCTCTCCTATCTTCCTTTGCATAGGCTTCATCGCTTTTATGGATAAATAACTTAGCTTCTTATGAACCTAATTGCGTAATGTGAGTGGTTAATCCTATCTCCATAATGTTGTATGTTTGTCTTTGTGTATTTTGCAGTGGAAAAAGTTGGTTTCAGGAGGAAAACCTTCTCATCCCCATATGAGACCCACTAATTTACCTCTACTTTAAAAGTTAGGTTCTTTTCTTCATTAATTATAACTATGTCTACTAGCCTCCATGTTTTCATTAAAAGCAACAATGCCCCCCCTTTTTTTTTCTACTGTTCCTTTTGTCAATGTGAAGTATGACAGATGAAAGGGGTGGTCCATAGGGAACATGGCATGAGGAAAGCTATTCCAAAGACAGTAGTAGATGGAAATGAAAGAGGAGAATGAAAAGTTAATACAGTAAGTTTTAATGCAGAGAATGGTTTTTATCTAGTAAAGACTACTTAAAGGTCAATGTGAAATATACAGCTCTACTAGTCACACCAGCTCCACTTGATTTGTGGTGTAACCTGATTCCACAAACAGCTCTAGTGTACTTAGCAAGTATTGCTACTGGAAAGGCATATCTTTCCTATTTTGAGGAAATGCCAACTAGACCTCTAAATGGTGGATAACATATCAGTGAAATGCCACAATCTTGTTTATTAGAGGATTGAATGCTTGCCAGCTTTGGTCTTCATAGCAGTACTTCAGTTTCTGTTCTTCCCTATTCACATGCACTCTGGTTTGAAATTATTATTATTATTTTGTGACTCTTCCAAGTCTAAAGATTCATTGAGGGAGGACACCTACTCTATAACTCTCCGTCTCCACCATTTAATTCACCATCTACACCAATGCCATCTACTCCCACCACCACTAGTATTTTTTGTCTGTAAATTGCATGTATTCTGAAGGCCAATTTGTCTGTATGGTGGATGAAAAACCAGAATTTCTGGGAGAAAAAACCCTGCTATCTCCATATGAGATCAACTAACTCACTTTCGATTAAAAAAAAAACACATAGAGATTCCTCCCCATCACGACAAGAATCGAACTTAGGCCTTTTCTAATTGAATGGTGCAACATATCATCATTTATATCAAGGACATGCTTTTTTGGCATGCTCTTGAAATTCTTCAAGGACATGCCAGAAATGCACTTAAAGGATCTGGATCTTCTGCACAAGGCTAAACTAGTAAAATAGTTCCTCAGGCTGGCTACCAGATGGTACAGAACTTACACAATACACCCAACCTTGATAGTAATGAATCAGACAGCTTCCTGACCAGCTAATGAGTAATCCTGCTACTATATATAGTGGCATGCTACTTCATAGTACCATACCTGAATTCTCTCTCTCTGTAGTAGTAGTATGCAGGAGAAACTGTCAAGGGCATGCATGGATAGGGTTCCATTACTGTGCGTGATATGTTCATGAGTATTTCACCTTCCATTTGCATGCCCTCTTCTTTATTTAACTCCCTCCTTACCAACAACGAAGGATAGCATATTCAAAATAAGTTTTATCATAAATAAAAAAAATTTTGAAAAAAAAAACAATCCCAAAAAATCCATCAATAAACATTAACCATTTGCAAAAAAAAAAAAAAAAAAAAAAAAAAAAAGCTTCCACACCTCTTCACCAACATTCATGGTCTCAACAGCTATAAATGACATGCACCATTTAGTCATCCAAACTAAACACCTTCCTAACTCACCAGTGACTTCATGACTTTAATTGCTCTGACCACACCTTGCACAGTTCCTTCCATCACAAAGAAGGAAAATTTTCATGCCAGATTTCATTGCGTTCATTTGCTCTCTCTATCCCTCAATCTACTCTGACCTATTTTATTATTATTATTATTATTACGTGACACCTCCAAGAAGTCCAAAGACTCATTGAGGGAAGGCACCTACTCTACAACTCTGTCTCCACCACACAATGTACCAACTACAGCGAACTGCATCATCTACACCATCTACTGCCCACCACTAGTATTTTTGCAGAAAATCATAAACATACATGCCCATGGCAGGATTTGAACCCACAGCCTTTTGGCTGGAGATAAGCTAACCACTAGGCCAACCAGGCCAGCTTTATCTGTAAAGATTTATCTTCAGCACTCAAAATACCTAAACAGTGAGGTAATCTTCATGGAATGTCAGTTTGCAACTCAGCCTGGTTTCCCCTTCTCCATAGGAAGAGATACAGAAGTATCTGCTGTCAGCAACAATTCTTTATAAATTGTCCATCTGTCTACCAGATAATCCTCACCATCTTACAACATCCTTGACCTTTTCTTAACCATCTTTTTCCAAATATTGAGACCCAAATTTTCTTGGGTCTCAATTCTCCTCCTGGTAACTTAGACCATAACATCATCCAAGTTCTTTGCTGTGGCATATCATTCATCAGCCATTCTCAATCTCATGTCCTTTAGTATAACACGAATGATGACTGTCTACTTTTCCTTATTTCCATAGTCACATTGCTTTTTCTATTCTCCTGATCCAAACAAAGACTGAATAACAATAGTATTTATTATAGGAATGAAGGCATTCATCTTCCATTCTACCCACAATTCTAATCTACCCAAGAAAAAAATCATGTCACAAATGACCTCCCCCTCCCCCCCCAAAAAATCTAGCTTTACAACCACCACTTCAAAACAAAAGAGCATACCTGCTGGTATCGTTCTTCAGCTCCTGCATTGATGACTAAGGCAGACAGCCTTTTGCTTTACTAGGAACTGCTCACTGCATGCTACCTCTAGTCTTTCATCAGAATCCTGAATTGCTTAGACATAGTTATCTGGTCCTGATGATATATCACTTGTATTCTGTTAAAAATCTGTGCTCCAGAATTGACACTTATCCTTTACTCCCTTTCAATGTTTCTTACTTAACTCAGCCCACACATTTCATTTATTTGCTACAGATCTTCTGGCCTCTTGTGTGTGGGAGTAATTTAAAAAAATAATAAATAAATAAAAAAAAACTAGCATCTATCCTACATCATAGAAACAGCGATATGTTTAGCCTATTCCAGAAAAAGTTGGTAAATCAGCTACAGACTATTCTCCAATTGCTCTTACTACTCTTTGAAATCATGGAAATTATGACCAGAAGTACAGATTTTGCCACTCTCAATCCACTTATCAGCTAGTAATCACCACCCACCTTTCAGCATAAGCCATGGAAAGGTTTGGAGAAACTTGCATGGTTGCTTCTTGACATTTTCAGAGCATTTTTTTTTTTTCTTTTGCAACTTCTACCAAAAAAGGTTTTGTAAATCTGTGGTACATTAGTGGCTACCACAAAAGGTCTTTTTATAAGACTGTGATACTAAGAATTTTTTCTATTTTTTAATTTTATGTATGTTCTTCTGTTTTTTTGACATTTGTTACATAGTCATCAAGAGATGCTGCTAGAGGTGAAACATGGAACTTATCAAACAACTTCAAGCCTCCAATAAGTAGTGCAGTGGTTTCACTTTGGACAGTGAAATTCATTTTCCACCTAAAAACAATCATAAACATCTTTGCCAGAGGCCTATGCCACAAACTGCGATTTTATGGTCTACCTTCTATGCTTTGCAGTTGGGTCACCAGCTTCCTTTCTGGTCATTTGCTGCAGGTCTTGGTTGATGGCTTCCTCTCCTCAGTGCTAGACATACTCAGAGGGTCTGAATGTTCACTTATTCTTTTTCTTGTACATATTTGATCTCACTGACTTCAAATCTTATCCAAAGCTATACTGAAGACAATACTCTCCATTCCTTGTCATTTGACAAATTTACCACTTCCCTTATGATAATATTCATATCTTCCAAATTGGATGGGATTTGGCACCTCTAGCATCTCTTAGCACAGTCTTCAGTGTCCAAAAACTTAGTATACTTTTCCACTCAAGACTACTCACCCATACAGCTGCTGGTACTGTAAGTCCCAAATTTTTCCTACCTTGAAATACTACTCATACATTTGGAATGATAAACCTAAAACTTCTCTAAGAGTGCTTATGCTCTTCAAAAGAAGGCAATACAATTAATTGATAACCTGTCTGTCTCTCTCTCTCTCTTTAACAGATTCATTACAATCACTGTATCATAGATATATCTTCTATAGGTATTTCTGTGGATGATATTTTGTTGAACTGACCACCATTATTACTCTGCTTTCTTCCAATATTGTAAGATGGCTATATGCTGGTCAACATTCATTTATAGTACAACTTCAAACTTATGGAAACCTCTCTTTCATTGCATCCACCGGTGTTCTTTGTAACAGCCCCTCTCACTTCGTCGTCTTCAAGACGAAAACATATAACTCTTAAGAAACATCAGCAGATTCCTTCCTTTTTTTTCCTTCTTATTCACACACAACACTGATATATACTACAGATGATGAAACTTGTAAAAATGCAATTTTTTTTTTATTCCCAGAGCAAAACAGAAGAATGATAATGGCCAGTTCAGTGGAGCAGTGCCTATGAAAATGCCCACAGAACCTGCAAATGACAGAGCATTTATGAGAGTAACATTAACAAGTCTGAGAGAAAAAGAGATCATCTAGTAACATACAGATATCTAAAAATATTTGATGCTGTGAATAGAATCAAGTATTTTTAAGTATCTTTAAGTACTTTCACAACATGAAACACCAGTCTAAGGTTTGTATAGTGTTTGTATAGTGTTAGGAGATGTACAGATGAGCAGTGTCTTGAATGGAAAAAGACACACCAAGTTTTTGGAGATGGAAGTGCTGTGGATGTGATGTGTTTTGTAACGCCTCAATGTTTTCCTTTTTTCAGCGTTTCATTGTACAGTCTAAGTATCTATCTAAATATGCAAGCCTTTTATAATAAAGTTACAAGAACATTAGATGAGGGAAAGGCATATACTGCAATTTTCTTAGACTTAGCGAAGGCATTTGACAGGGTGCCACATGATAAGCTGATATTTAAGTTGCAGCACATGGGTCTGATGTCAGATTGGTCAACTGGATTCAGGATTGGCACTTCCAGTCTGCTTCCACCCTTATGCAATTGCACTATCTTACTTTCCTTCCATTCCCTGCCACCTTTCCCATTGCCAGACTTTAATTAAAAAGCCAGGTTAAAGAAGCTGTCAGTTCATTAGCATATTCTCTGAAAATTTGTGGTGAAATACCATCCAGTCCCACAGCTTGACTGACATCCAGAGTACTTGGTATTTGGAACACACTCTCCTACTGCACCTCTAAACCTGGAATCTGCCCTATCTGTCTAGTATTAAAATTTACTCCTCCAGGATGAAATACTCCAATAAAGTGTTCATTGAACAGTTCCACTATGTCCTCTGAAAGAGGCACTCTTTTCCCATTTTTATCCCACAATGTCATTCTTCCACAATCATTTCTCTTCCTACTGGCCACATAGCTAAAAAATTCGCTAGGATTTTCTTTGGATCTTAGAGCCAATGTCTTCTAATATTCCAGTTTTGCATTCCTTACCGTATTATTCACTGTCCTGCCCTGTGTCTTATATTCTTCATGCACCTGCTCTTCACCTGCCTCCTTATATCTCTTCCAAAGCCTCTTTTTCACATGCAGTTCCTATTTAATATTATTTGTCATCCACTTTACTCCAAAGTTTGTCCTCTTCTTCACTTGTGGAATACAGCTTGCTATTGCTGCTAACAAATATTCCTTCAGAATTTCACTTTCATTTCAAGCACTAATGATATCTCGGCCTTCCAATTCCTCCCTCCATGAAACTTCCCCAAATTGACGGCTAAGACTATTATAATCACCTGCCTTATAATTCCACATATAGTTATTATCAACTCTTCTGATGCTATGACCAAATCCAAAACTCTCGAACCTCTTGTTCCCTCTATTACATGTTGTCTAAGACATTTGTCCCTCAAGAATTCTAGAAATTCCATTCCCTTATTGCTACATGCATCTTCCTCTCCCAAAGTATGGGAGAGTTTAAAAACTGCTGTAGTTAAAATCTCCCATAACAATCATTCTTCTTGCACTTGCCATGCTCAACTGTCTAAACATCTCCTGGACCCCACCCTCTGTGCTCCTTGGTTTGTAGTAATACCCCACTGAATATCCTGTCTAAATATCCATATGCTTTCAAAATCATTAGTGTCACTGCCTTCCAAAGCCTCCACTCTTATAGGACATAAGTTGTCACTTATCATAAGCAGTATTCCACCACCATGCTTTCCCTTCCTATTCTGCTGAAAAATGCTGTATCCTGCTACTTCTATTCCTATTATTATATCCTCTTCTATCGACCATGTCTCAGTGATCCAAATAATCTTTGGCCAGGCTGATGCTATCAGCACCACCAATTCCTCTCCTTTATTCTGGATACTCCTGGAATTAGTATAAAGTATATAGTTTTTTTTTTTTTATATATATATCCTGTGGAACTGTAGCCATTAGATAAGGTGAGGTGTATATGACTAAATTCTTCTGAGAGAGAGAGAGAGAGAGAGATCTCATTGGAATGAAGATTATAGGCTCTATTAATTGGTATTTAAATGATACCATATTGCTGAGAGTGAGGGGGGGAGTGATGGGAAAGTTTGTGAAAACCATCTAATTATGACTAGTCTTATGTCCATGTATTTCACTTAGTTTTGTGTGTGTATGTGTTATAAGTCTCGTATTGCACTCCCAGATGATGTCTCTAACTCAGAGGAGAAATATTGGAATTCAATATTATTTTAATCCTTTTCCAGTGCTGGTTTACTCCATTAAACCTCTAACATGAATTTCTTCCATCACGTGAGCCTTTACACACATGGAAACACTGGCTGTTAGTAATCATTGTTTTGAAAAGTATTGAGGTGAGGACAGTGGGGACAATAGTTTGTGATTCATCTCAATTTGGGATGGGAGGAATAAGCGAAATATAGGCTTACTTTATGCTTTTCAGTAAATGCTAAACAGTTATGATAACTTATGAGTATTAGAAATGGGTGGTAATTCTGGAGTGCATTTGGGATAGAGTTGGAGGAATACCAGCTACACAACATTGGTATCCTTTGATTTTCTTGATGCATTTCTGGTGAAAGATCAGAAGTGGTATTATGAGGTATACGACTGATGCTAGATGGTCAGCAATATCTTTGGGTGATGATTCAATGTTATCTTCTGAATGTGAGACTTGGAAGTTAAATCCAGCATCCTTGGCAAAGGACTAGAAGGGTGGACTTCTGCTTGAAGCGATAAGTTTCCTGTATTTCATCTTTTTTAAAGTTTGCTTTGGTTTTATTGCACAAGCACATGTCGGTCATCTGCCATGTTAGTTTCCAGACCACTGTCATATAGCGAACACTGTCGTAATTGAAAAAGTGTCATCAATAGATTGTCATAGAACAAAGTTGTAACTTGGGCTATTACTGTATACAAGGGTGGCCTGAAACGTTCTTGGTCTAACAATGAAAAAACGAATTTATAATTTCAAAATTATTTTTATTTTTCAACATAATCTCCCCTAAAACTAATACATTTATTCCAGCGATGCTCCAGCACCATTATCTCATTCCTGTAGATATTTTGCAGTAAGATCTGCAAAATACCCCTCTACAGCTGCAATCACCTCTTGATTCAAAGAAAAATGCTGACCAGCGACGAAGAGTTTTAGTTTTGGGAAGAGATATATGTCAGAGGGAGCCAAATTTGGGGAATAGGGTGGATGTTCTAACAATTCATAGTGCAGATCCCTTAATTTTTCCATTGCCAAAACCCTTTTGTGGGCAGGTGCTTTGAGCTGATGAAAGACTATTTTTTCTTCTGCAAACAGGGTCTTTTCTCACGAATTTTTTCATCTAGTCTAGTTAAAAGATCGGAATAATATTCCCCGTTATTGTTTTACCCTTTTCAGGATAATTAATAAATAAAATCCCTTTAGCATCCCACACAAATGCCATGACCTTTCTTGCTGATGGAAAAGACTTTGTGTTCTTTGGCAGTGAACAACCGTCTTCTGTCCACTGTTTTGACTGCTGTTTTTTGGATTCTGTTGTGTAATGGTGAATCCAAGTCTCATCCATAATGATAATAAATTGATGCACAAAATCTGTTTTATTCTTGCTAAAATGTTCTAAGCACTGTTCAGAGATTTTCATTAGAGTGCGTTTTTGATCTGCTGTGAGCAAGTGCGGTACCTATCTTGCGCAAAGCTTTTTCATATGCAATTTTTCTTGCAAAATATATCCTACACGTTCTTTTGAAATACTTGTATTCTCAGCAATTTCATGCACTTTGACTCACCGGTCATCCAATACCATATCAGCACTTGATCAATGATATCTGGTGTTGTTACACTGTTTGGATGTCCTTCATGTGGATCATCTTCAAGGCTGGTACCACCACGTTTACACTTGGCAGCCCATTTCTTAATTGTCAAAAACAAAGGAGAGGAGTACCCATAAACTTTTGTGAACCTCGAATGAATTTCTTTTGCCGTTAAATCTTCTTTTACAAAGAATTTTTTAACCGCAATTTTATCCATTTCAAGGGATACAGACAACACTTTTGCTTCAGACAGCTGTATAAAACAAACTACTTGATAGAATGACTTGCAATTTCACATGAATGCTTATGACAGATGTACCAACTTAGAAAAAAAAAATCTTGCTTATCATATTGCCATCTATGGTCGAGGCCGAGAACTTTTCAGACCACCCTCGTAACATATTTCAGCATGACAGTGAAGGTAAATGTGGTGGTGGAGTGTTACAATAAGAGATGAATTGTGCTCTCTCAGGGTGGAGAATCTCAGTGGAATAGCACTAATGGCTTTGAGAGTATATGGTGTGAGATAGATCTTTATAAGAAAAGATATTTAGTCGGATGTTGCTACAGACCAGGGAATATAGATGGTGATGAGCAGGAAATGTTAAGGCAAATTAGTTTGGCAAGTGCAAATTGAGCAATCATTATGGGGGACTTCAACTATAATGATATAAACTAGGCAGAGGAGACTGCATGCAGTAATAAGGGAATTGAAGTTTTGGGTTTCTTGAGGGACAACTGTCTTAAGCAGCATGTGGTGCAGGGAATATGAGGATCAAGAGTTTTCGATTCAGTCATAGCTTCAGAGGATCTGATTATGACTGAGATGACGTACTTGTCCCCTGTTGGTGAGAGCAACCATGCAATTTGACTTGGAGGATGAATAAGCATGTGGAGGTATCAAAACAGTAGGAAGTATTGTGAAATTATAAGGAAGACAACTATCATAGACTTAGAAACCAGCTTGCAGCAGTACAATTGAAAGTATTTGAATGAAGTTTGGGGGGGGGGGGGCAAGGTCATTAGTGCATGGGAAATACTTAAGAAAATATGTATGACAGTAATGACAGATTGCATACCTTGAGTGAAGAAGATAAAGCAATTTGGAGTCAAATGGATGACAAAAGGAATTGCAAAAGAAAAAGATTATGAAAGGCGTATAAAGAGAGGTGGAGAACAGGAATATAAGGCTCAGGCTAGGAAAAAATGACTAGAATTGTAAGGAGAAAAAAATTAGAATATGAGAAGAGACTGGAACTGCATTCCAGGGAGAATCCCAAAGAGTTTTTTTTTTTTTTCTGCTGTGGTGAGTAGGAGGAAAAATCATAGTGGCTGGATTATCTTGTTGATTGGAGATGGCAATCACTTTATTAGTATTTCATCCTGGTACAGCAGGCTTTATTCCTAGAAGGATAATGAGTGAAGGAAGAGGATATATTCTGAATACTGAGTACACTAAATGTTAATAAGGCAGGAGGCCTAGACGGAATTTTGCCACATGTTTTATGGGAATGTTCTGTGGGAATGCATGAACTGACTGTGCCATTAGCTTTTGCTGTTTAATGAAAGTCTTGCAATGGGACAGGTTTCTGGAGAGTGGAAGGAAGGTAAGATAGTACCATTGCATAAAGGTAGCAGTAGAATGGAGGTAACTATCTAGGCCTGTTTTGTATTTCTTCTGTAGTTAAGATTTTGGAGGAATTGCTAAGAGCTTGTATACAGAATTGGGTAGATGAGAGTAGTATTATTTATGCAGGCCAGCATAGATTTGTTAAAGGGAACTCTTGTTTTAGTAATCTGGTAACCTTTTACAATAGAGTAACAAGAACAGTGGATGAGGGTTAAGGCATACGCTGTTTTTTCCAAAGGCATTTGACAGGTGCCACATGAGGCAACTTGATTTTTAATTTGCATTATATGGGTTTGGATAGCAAGTTAGGTAAGCAATATTGAGGAGTAGGAAGGTTACAAGTGGAGTTCCACGAGGTTCAGTCCTAGGACCATTACTATTCAATCTTTATGTCAATAATATCGTCACAAGACTAGAGGGAAATGTTCAGTTGTTTGCAGATGATGTGAAGCTTGTGAGGATTATTAATAATATTACTAAGGTATTATAAATATTAGTTATTAGTATACACTGATATTTTGGTTCTTCGAGAGGATTTCAATAAGTTGGATAAGTGGGAAATGAATATGGATATCAGTTTAATGGAATTAAATGTGTGGTTTTATAATTTGGGATCCATAGAGGGGATGCTTCATACTCACTTGGTGGAAGAAGTGGAGGAAGCAAGGGATCTTGGGGTTGATTGTGGATAGAAATTTGAAGTTCTCAGGACATATTTCAAAGGTTGAGAAGACATTGTAGAGAATTGCAGCAGTTTTGATGAGAACATTGACCACAAGAGATTATACAATGGGACTAACACACTTTTTTAAAGCTTTGATCAGGCCACATCTGGATTTCTGTGCTCAGATCTGGTCACTGGCATTTGAAGGGGATGAAGTAATCATGAGAGGGTGCAGAGACAGATAACAAAAATGATATATCAGAATTAGCCAGCCTGACTGGCTGAGTGGTTAGTGTGCCCGCTCTCCAGTCAAGAGGCTGCGGGTTCGAATCCCGCCATGAGGATGGATGGTTGTGATTGTCTGTGGAAATACTAGTGGTGGTAGTGGTCGGCGGTAGATGGTGTTAGTATAGTTGCAGTCAGTTGGTGGATTGTGAGTGGTGGAAGCAGAGCTGTAGAGTAGATGCCCTCCCTCGATGAGTCTTTGGACTCCCTGGAGGTGACAAATAATAATATACAATGTTGATTATTATTATTATTCAGGCCTCCATGGAGTCAAAAGACTCATCGTGGGAGGTCCTTCCTAAGAACATAAAGTCTGTCAAGATTTATCGAGGGGAGCTTCTCCTTAAGAAACACATCTATCATACCACTCCTTAAATTCATTGATCGTTCTTGCTCTCACCACTCCATCAGGCAATGCATTCCACGGTTCAACCACCCTCCACGCAAAGAAACCACTCCTCACCCTCTTGCTCACCATTTTTTCCTTTCGTAACTTCCAGGGATGGCCTCTTGTCATCACTCCTTCCTGCTGTTCAACCAAGCAAAGGAACTCCCCAGTGTCAACCCTGTAACCACCTCTCAACAGTTTAAAAGTCTCAATCATATCACCTCTCCTTCTATCCACCAAACTCTGCAGTCCACATTCCCTCAGCCGATCCTCATAACTATCCTTGTACAGTCCTGAAATCAGCTTTGTCATCCATCTTTGTATCCTTTCCACAGTTAATTTATCCCCTTCAAATCCTGGGGACCAAATCTGAGAACAGTAGTCTAAGTGTGGTCTGATCAGAGATTTATACAACGGAATGATAACTGTTTTATCTCTGCAGGTCAGTGTCCTTCTCATTATTGCAGCAATCCTCTGTATTACTTTCACCACCTTTGCAATATGTCCCCTAAATTTCAGGTTTCTATCAATCATAAAGCCCAGATCTCATCTCCCCTACTATCTCCAGTATAACTCCTCCCATAGAGAATGCAGCATCCCATCGATGTTTCCCAAACCTCAAGACCTTACATTTTGCTGCATTAAACTGCTAACCCCATTCATTTGCCCACCTGTCTAGCTTATTCAAATCCTCTTGCAGGGCTACCACATCTGCACTATTACTAATAATCCTTCCCAGCTTCGCATTATCCAGAAACAACTGAATATCCCCTTGCAATCCACTGGCAGTGTCATTGATATAAAGGTTAAAACAATATAGGTCCCAGTACTGAGCCCTGTGAGACCCCACTTGTAACCCTGTGCTTCCTTGAAACTGCTCCACCATACACAACTCTCTGATACCTATCAGACAGCCAATCCTGAATCCAGTTGACCAATCTGACATCCAGACCCAGGTGTGCTGCAAGTTAAATATCAGCTTATCATTCATGTGGCACCCTGTCAAATGCCTTCGCTAAGTCTAAGAAAATTGCAGTATATGCCTTTCCCTCATCTAATGTTCTTGTAACTTTATTATAAAAGGCTAGCATATTGCTAAAACAAGAGCGCCCTTTCACAAATCCATGTTGACTCTCACAGATAACATTACCCTCATCTGTATATGGTCCCTCATTAATTTCTCCAAGATCTTTACAACTACTGATGACACACAGACTGGCCTATAATTATACACTTCCAGTCTGTTACCACCCTTATGCAATGGCACTATTTTACCTTCCTTCCATTCCCTGACTGAGGGCATGTAGACTACGGAGTTTGGTGGATAGAAGGCAAAGGTGGGGGGGGGGTGATATGATCGAGATATTTAAGTTGTTGAACGGTTATTATTGTATTGACACTAAGGAGATTTTTCATATAGTAGAATGAGGGAAAGGAAAGGACAAGGGACCATTCCTGGAAATTGCAAAAGAAGGTGGTGAGTAAAAGGGTAAGTAATAAGTTTTTGTGAAGGGTGATAGGAGCATGGAATGGATTATCTGAGAGGGTGGCGATTGTGCAAACTGTGGCTCAGTTTAAGGAGTAGTAAGATAGATCTTGTGTTGGCTAGTGTTGATCTTCCACGATGAATCTTGCGACTCCATGGGGATCAGGAAAATAATATGAACTGATTTAATTTTTGAGCATTTAACAATGCATGTATAAGTGAAGAACAGTGAGTTCGCTATAATTTCTGACATATCATTAAATATATAATATATTAAGATAGATAACAACCTATCTGTGAATGATGTCAAAATAATATAGTCAGTGATTTTAGATCTCTATTTGAGCTAAGTATATTCAACTGACCTCATATTTTAATGCAAATGGAAAAAAACATTGTGTGCATTTTAAGATGTGATTTTCACCATTTCAAAATATAATTCTGTATGCATGAAGATTTTGCCAATATATTTTTACTTGATTGCTTAGTAGTAGGCCTTATTTGTTTAATATTAAAAATATGGTTTTCCTCACCCTGTGAAAAATTGTGTATTAATAAAATGAAATAACATATATTTAAAGCATTAAGGTGTGCATCTATGTATTACTGCATAGCAATATAGTTTGGTAATTTACAGTAATATAACTTATATTTTATAGGTTACTAAAAGTAGTGTATATTTTAAATCCTAGTTTGCCTGGCAGTGAACTTTTTTATTTTTTTCTGTATTATACCCAAGCATATGCAAACAAAGTTTTTATATAAAGTAACTTTATTACTTTTTTTTTTTTATGCTAAGAACAATTGACTTCACTAAAGGTTGCTTTAAGTATCTACAGTGGAAAGAATGTTCCTTAGTACATGAAATTTGCTGGCCTGGTTGGTCGGGTGGTTAGTGTGCTCACTCTCTGACCAACAGGCAGTGTTTTCTAATCCTGCCATAGGCATAGATGATGTGATTGTTTTTAGGTGGTAGATTAATTTAATTATCCAGTGCAAGACCACTGTCCTGCTTATTGGAGACGATCTGAAATGTCTGGGTAGATCCCATGTTTAGTCTCTGGAGCAGGGTTTCTGAACTATGTAAAAAAAAAAAAAAAATCCTTAGTCTTCCCTTGCTTCAAATGTACTGTAGATTGATCACCTTTTGTGCATGGGAGACAAAAAAAAAAAAAAAAAAAAAAAAAAAAAAAAAAAAGTCAACTTCTTGGCACTTTATATGCAAATTTTGTCTATGCTTGAGTATTTGTCTTAGTAATTTATATGCTAACATCATGGAGAAATCATTAACTAACATGAATCACTGCAATTTAATAGTTTTGGAATGAATCTTCCTTGTGTATGGTTATGGCTATCCTAGGCAGAAAAGAGGTCATTATCTTTATTTCTCTTCTAGGGGCTTTTGCTCCAGCAGGGCCAGGAACAATTTGGAAAAAACGACCAGCAGATGATTCAGAAGTAAAATCTTATGAATCACTCAGCAGGGATAACATGGCTGATATGGTACCCAAATTTTATAGAGATGTTGAGTATAATGGAGAACGTATCCTTATTGAATCAATTTAACTTTCTTACATATAATTAAGTCTTAATAAAAACTTGCAAGGGAAATTAAAGTGAAATGTGAATAAGCATTTATATATATTTTTTTCATTTTATTCTCTTCTCCTTTGACTAGTCTCTTCATATGAGAGGTGTTAGGTAATGAAGAAATTTCCAAAGAACTGCCTCTAATAAGTATCATGCATGTCTACACACACTCGGACTTTAACTCTTGCATGCTAATATAGCTATCTGGGTTCTGGGAAGACATTTGAAAAGCTTTTGTAGAAGGTAACAAAGATATTTGTCCTATAGAATTGTACATAAAACAGGTTGAGGGAATGTGGCCTTCAAAGTCTGAGAAATAAATGGAGAGTAGAAATTGTAGAAACACAAGTTGCTAAGGGGGATCTTATAAATACCGATAAGGTATTAAAACTCATGGCATGGTTGGCCAAGTGTTGACACACTTGTTCTCTAACAGCACGTCGTGAGTTTGAATCCCCCTCCTCACATTGGATATTTGTCTTAACCACCGTCACCTCCCCTCTCTCTGGAGGCATATAGCAGCTTGAAAAACTCCATATTTGGTCTCTAGAACAGGGTTTTCAGATTATGTAAAAAATTAAAAACTTAAATAAAATTATAAGATAAAAGAAAAACTTAGCCCACCCATTGATCTGCTCTAATGTATTGTTGGTTTGCAACCTTTTGTTGGTGGAAGTTTGCATATATATTTAAAACACAACAGGTGGATAGTGGAGAACTTAGGATCATATCTAGAGGGTGAGGGTAAGGGTATTGTTAGGAAGTATGCGAGCTCCAGATCCATTCACATAGTATGTGGAATTAACTGCTTTTGGGTATTGAGTGAATGTATTCAGAGAAAGATAGTATAGGTATTTGAGTCCATATACTCCCTGGAGGTTCATGCCTAATAATAATTGCCAGGTGAATAGTGTCGCTGCTCTCCACATCAACAGGCTCTGGGATTTGGATTCCAGTGGAGCATGGCAGGCAACTTCATCATCTAGTATGAGACCATTACTATGTTCATTAGAAGCTTGAAATAGAAATATAACTATAAAAATGGAGAAAAACTCTCATTCAAACTTATTTATTGTAAAATTCTTGCCTAAGTGTTATAGGCATCTTCAATACAGGAATATAGAACAGCAATCAAACCACAACAGACAATTGTTGAAAGTTTTTTCCTCTTGGTTATACTATAAATTAAAGATACGAAGAAATTATATACTTGGTTTAATCCTTTATTCAACTGTAAGCAAAGGCACTTGGTATCTTCAAGTGAAAAACTTTTGATGAGACCTCAATAAAGGTCGAAATCGGTCTGGGTAGTGACCCTTCCCATAATGCATAGCATTATACATGTCTGCAAGGAGATGCATTAATACATAATGCTTTGCATTATGGGATACTAAGGCAAGTGATGTGAAGTCATACCACCTTTCCACGAGTTGCATCAGTCCTGAAAATACTTCAGTCGCAAACTTTGTTTGCTTACACTTGGATAAAGGATTAAACCAAGTATATAATTTTTTGGTATCTTTAATTTATAACAACAGACAATTTTCAAAAGCACTACCTTATTAGTTAATTAAGATAACTGAAACTGTCAATTTCCTAACTTAAAAATAAAGAAAGAAAGAAAGAAAACAAATAAAATAAAATTAGGAAAGATTAGCAAATTTAAAAAGTACTATCTCCTATAAATTGAGATGTAGACCATTGGATCTGCTTAAGTTGAGACAATAGAGTAAAACTTCACACATTTCTTTATAAAGATGTTCTATGAGGAAATGACTTTTATGAAGGACTCTTGTCTTGTTCCAGTGAACTGTTTAGTGCAGATGGCATGCTCAGCAAGTCCAGACTGTTCAGGTCCATGGTATTTAGACTTGTTCCTCTAGATGAATAATAGCAGATCTTCTGGTTTGCCCAAAATAAGATAACCCACAAGAGCAAGGAATTTGGTAGATGCCTGAAGAATTAGGAGGTGGAAGCTTTGTCCTTAGGAGAAGTGAGAACGGTGTAGATTTTTGTGATGGGGTTGAAAGGCAACAAAAATATTCAGTGCTTGTAAAACTTTGACTATGCATTCAGAAATGCCTTGCACACAAGGTATAAGAATGAGTATTATTTCTTCAGGATTGGAAGAGGAACCATAACTATTAAATGCTTTTTTGATGAAAGAATGCTTTAAACTGTTTGGTAAAAAAGGCAGATTTAATATGTTGTAATTCTTTCTGTAAAAGTTTGTCAGAAGAACAAAGAATTAAAACATATTAAATCTGCCTTTTTACCAAATGGTTTTAACCACGCTATCGGCCAGGACGTATATATAAGTCCAATGCGAAGTGCATATTAAAATTGTAATACTATTGATATTACATAGAAATATATGATGGAGACGAAGCTTATGATGATGCGTATTTGATCCATAATGGCCAGTAAGGTGGTTAAGGATTCTTTCATCAAAAAAAGCATTTAATAATTATGGTTCCTCTTCCAATCCTGAAGAAATAAACTCATTCCTATCCCTTATATGCAAGGCATTTCTGAATGCATAGTAAAAGTTTTAAAACCGCTGGATATATCTGTTGCCTTTCACCTCATTAGAAAAATCTCCATCTTTCTTACTTGTCCTAAAGACAAGCTTCCACCTTTAGGTTTTCCAGGAATCTACCAGATTCCTTGTTCTTACAATCTATTTTATTTTAGGCAAACCAAAGTTCTACCTTATTGGATTAGAAAAAAAAAAACTTTTCTTTTCTTACTAACTTAACTCTCATATCTATAGTTAAAATTGAACATAGATAGTTATATGCTGTTAGTATGTCTACTTCTACTTGTATATCAGTGTATTGCTAGTTTAGTGTTTTAATTTCTCTTCTTTCAAGTAAATTTCTTGAACTGAATTTTCACTAATAGTCCTGCTTCTATTATTTGTATTTATTTCATTTTGACTTTCCATCTTCAGTAAAAAAATTGTCTAAATAGCTGAAAAACCAGGTCTATAAATAAATGGTATGAATATCAACCACATTAAATATGCAGATGATATTATTTTGCAGAATCTAGAGCACGATTGGAAAAAATGAAAATTTTAAGTGTGCAAAAATTTTAGAATGAAAATCAATCAAAGCAAAACTAAAACATGAAAATAGGAAGAAATGAGGAAAAAGTTTCAATAAACTTATAATAAATTTAGTTTAATCCTTTATCCAAGTGGGAGTAAACAAAGTTTGCGCCTGAAAGTATCTTCAGGACTGGGGTAAGGTAGTACAACACCGGGAAACTCATTGCAAAGGCAGAGCAAGCTAACACCAACACCACTCTTATCTCAGTATCTCCCATAATGCAAAACACATCTCCTTGCGGATATGTATAATGTTATGCATTAAGGGAAGGGCCACTACCCAGACTAGTTTTGACCTTTATTGAGGTCTCTTCGGTGGGAACCAGGCCCAGAAGTGGAGATACCAGGCAGAAGCAATGGCGAGTTCATCTCTACCTATAGGAGTTGCCAAACGGTGTGCCACCTTTTTATTAAATTACTCTGGATTAGAGAAAGATGTTGAAAGTTTATTTTTCACTTGGTTAGACTATAATAAATTTAGTTTAATCCTTTATCCAAATGTGAGCAAACAAAGTTTGCATCTGAAAGTATCTTCAGGACTGGGGTAAGGTAGTACAACGCCTGGGCAACTCGCTGCAAAGGTGGAGCAAGCTAACATTAGTGGGAGCCAGGCCATTTGGCCTGGCTCCCACTGAAGAGACCTCAATAAAGGTCGAAACTAGTCTGGGTAGTGGCCCTTCCCTTAATGCATAACATTATACATATCCACAAGGAGATGTGTTTTGCATTATGGGAGATACTGAGATAGGAGTGATGTAGCTTGCTCCACTTTTGCAGCGAGTTGTCCAGGTGTTGTACTACCTTACCCCAGTCCTGAAGATACTTTCAGGTGCAAACTTTGTTTGCTCACACTTGGATAAAGGATTAAACTAAATTTATTATAGTCTAACCAAGTGAAAAATAAACTTTCAACATTCAATAAACTTAGAAAATCATATACTTGAACAAGTAAAGTAATTTACATATCTTGGCAGTCTCATTATTCACAACCATGACAAATACAGACTTAGCAAAGGTTGGTCTAAAATGAATAAATTAAAAGGAAAAATAATAGCATTTCAAAAAGCCTTCTTCTGTTGAAGAATGGGACAAAGAGGGGGGGGGGATATATGATTACAGCATTTAAGAAGTTGAGAAGAATGATACTTCGTGTTGTCTAAAGTAGACATCAGTAAGTCTTATGACACCGTGGAGGTCCTGAACAATATATATAATCACTGGATGGACATAGGGGAAAGATTTTTCATGTGGAAAAATGAGAGGATGGTGACAAGAGGCTGTTTCTCGAATATCTTTCTATGAGAGGAAGTGATAAGTAAGAGGGGAGAAGAGAAATAACTTTTTTTGTATGGAGTGGTAGGAGTACAGAATGCATTGCCTGAGAGATTGATGAGCATACAGACAGCAAATGTGTTTAAGGAGTGATGTGATACTGTTGTCTGAAGCAAACCTCACACAATGAGTGTTACAACTCCATGGGGATTGTGAATAACACACACATTATAAAAGGCTTTATATCTCTACCATATCTTCTA
Source organism: Typopeltis vanoorti (assembly GCF_054136105.1). NCBI lineage: Eukaryota > Metazoa > Arthropoda > Arachnida > Uropygi > Thelyphonidae > Typopeltis > Typopeltis vanoorti. Next base: position 162,678,995 of record NC_143550.1, read on the forward strand.
TCCACCAATACAAAGACAGATGACAAAAGATGGTTTCAGGACTGTACAAGGATAGTTATGAGGATCGGCTGAGAGAATGTGGACTGCAGAGTTTGGTGGATAGAAGGAGAGGTGATATGATTGAGACTTTTAAACTGTTGAGAGGTGGTTACAGGGTTGACTCTGGGGAGTTCTTTCGCTTGGTTGATCAGCGGGAAGGAGTGATGACAAGAGGCCATCCCTGGAAGTTACGAAAGGAAACTGAGCAAGAGGGTAAGGAGTGGTTTCTTTGTGTGGAGGGTGGTTGAGCCGTGGAATGCATTGCCTGATGGAGTGGTGGGAGCGAGAACGGTCAGTGAGTTTAAAGAGTGGTATGATAGTGTTTCTCAGGGGGTACCTCCCCTCAGTGAGTCTTGACAGACTTTGTCTTAGGAAGGACCTCCCTCGATGAGTCTTTTGACTCCTTGGAGGCCTGAATAATAATAATAATGATAATAATAATAATATCAGCTCCATTTCACCAAAGTTAGCTAAAATTCTCAAGAAATTTACAATCCACGCTTCTTTTACTCCTATTTCCAAACTAGATGACATGACATGATAAAGTATCCAGGAGTTTATTGTCTTGGGTATAACTGCAGTGTACCCTATTTTGGTCCAACAGAGAAATCCATTGAGTGCAGTATGGAAGAACATCTGAGAGATATTACATATGGTAGAGCTAGCACACTATCTAATCACGTTCTTAATTCTGCTCGCCCTAATGAGGAAGATTTTGTCATTCATCCAGTGATCTGGAAAAAATCACAGAAAACATTTTTAGATACTATGATGAACTGGAGAGAAGAATTGTGGAATTAACAGAAATTGTCCTCAGTCTGGTCCATCTTAATACTAACCTTTAGGTTATAGCTATCTGATTGTCACTCTTCAGCTATCAAACTTTAGCATACATGAGATCATGCCTGTGTGAATGGCTTAACTATACTATGGCATCCAAAATAGCTTCAAACATCAGCAATATGTTTGAAGCAAGTTAATTTATAGCTGTCTCTTATAATGTATATTTTTTTGTATTTCTCTTTTCATGTTATGAACACAATGAAGTTTTCTAAGAAAATGAAACTAGTTGTATGATCAAATAATAAATATTTTTTGGTATCTCTCTCTTGGTTTCTAATCACTAATTTTTTTTAATCTCTCTCTCTCTCTCTCACTCACACACACACACATACACACACCAAACTGAATCCATGAGCAAGTCAGAAAAAATGAGAATTTAACTTGATGACTAATGGTTTTATTGGAAAAACCTTAGTTTATATACTAAACAGTTAACTTGCATTTCACAAAAAAATACTTGAACTGAATTAATCAAACCTGGTTTAATCAAAGAAAGAGTACCACACTGATTGGATATTATTATTGCATGGGAATCTCTATGAAGTCCTGAGACTCATTGTGGGAGACCCACTGACTTTTATACACACACAACCTATCATACCTCTCCTTAAACTCATTCACTGTCAGAACACTTGCAATCCATTCTGCTCATTCACTATTCTCCACACAACAAAAATTGTGTCTGCACACCCTTACTTAACCACACTCTTATGCAGTCTCCATAGATGACCCATAGTTCTTTCTTTATTTGTCACATAGAGAAAAATTTTCTCTGTGTCAGTCTTATAAGATCCCTTTAATATCTTACAAATTTTTATCATTTTCTCTCTATTCTGCCTATTAACTAAACTTCGCAATCCACACACCTTTGTCCTATCCTCATAGGGAATATTCAATAGATGTCAGCAGCTTGCCACCTCCTGATCCTCAATCAACCCAGGTGACCAAATCTGTGCACATTAGTAAAGATGTAGCTGAATCAAAGCCTTATAAAAAAGAACTTCCCTGTCTTGTTTCTGTGCTTTCGACATCTAAGCAATCTTTTGAGCTATTTTATTTTACCAACTTTCCTAATATTATTATTATTATTCAGGCCTCCATGGAGTCAAGACTCATCGTGGGAGGTCCTTCCTAAGAAACACAAAGTCTATCAAGACTCATCGAGGGGAGGTCCCCCCCCCCTAAGAAACACAAAGGCTATCATACCACTCCTTAAACTCATTGACCGTTCCCTCTCTCACCACTCCATCAGGCAATGCATTCCATGGTTCAACCACCCTCCATGCAAAGAAACCACTCCACACCCTCTTGCTCACAGTTTCCTTTCGTAACTTCCAGGGATGGCCAATTGTCATCACTCCTTCCTGCTGTTCAACCAAGCGAAAGAACTCTCCAGTGGCAACCCTGTAACCACCTCTCAACAGTTTAAAAGTCTTAATCATATCACCTCTCCTTCTTCTATCCACCAAACTCTGCAGTCCACATTCCTTCAGTCGATCCTCATAACTATCATTGTACAGTCCTGAAACCATCTTTGTTATCTGCCTTTGTACCCTTTCCACAGTTAATTTATCCCCTTCAAATCCTGAGGACGAAATCTGAGAACAATAGTCCAAGTGTGGTCTGATCATGGTCTTATACAATGGAATGATAACTGTTTTATCTCTACGGGGTCAGCATCCTTCTCATTATTGCAGCAATTCTCTGTGTTACCTTCATCACCTTTGCAAGATGTCCCCTAAATTTCAGGTTTCTATCAATCATCAACCCCAGATCTTTTGTCTCCCCTACTTCCTCCAGTATAACTCCTCCCATAGAGTATGCAGTTTCCCATCGCTGTTTCCCAAGCCTTACACTTTGCTGCATTAAACTGATAATCGCATTCATTTGCCCGTCTATCTAGCTTATTCAAATCCTCTTGCAGAGCTGTCTCATCTGCACTATTACTAATGATCCTTCCCAGCTTCACATCATCTGCAAACAACTGAATATCCCCTTGCAATCCACTGACAATGTCATTGATATAAAGATTAAAACAATATAGGTCCCAGTACTGAGCCCTGTGGACCCCACTTGTAACCTTCTGCTTCCTTGAAACTGCCCCACCATACACAACTCTCTGATACCTATTAGACAGCCAATCCTGAATCCAGTTGACCAATCTGACATCCAGACCTAGGTGTGCTGCAAGTTAAATATCAGCTTATCGTTCATGTGGCGCCCTGTCAAATGCCTTCGCTAAGTCTAAGGAAATGGCAGTATATGCCTTTCCCTCATATAATGCTCTTGTAACTTCATCATATAAGGCTAGCATATTGCTAATACAAGAGTGCCCCTTCACAAAATCCATGTTGACTCTCACAGATAACATTACCCTCATCTGCCCAATGCTGTATACGGTCCTTCACTACTTTCTCCAAGATCTTACTAACTACTGATTACACACAAACTGGCCTATAATTAGACACTTCCAGTCTGCTACCGCTCTTATGCAACAGCACTATCTTACTTTCCTTTCATTCCATGGGCACCTTTCCCACAGCCAGATCAAAAGCACTATCAGTTCCCTAGCACATTCTCTCAAAACTCGTGGCAAAATACCATCCAGTCCCACAGCTTTACTGACATCCAGAGTACTCAGTATTTGAAACACACTCTCCTTCTGTACCTCTAAACCTCGAACCTGCCCAATCCCTCTGGCATTAAAACTGACTCCTCCAAGATGAAATACTCCAACAAAATTCATTGAACAATTCCACTCTGCATCAGTCACTCTATTCCCATTTTTACCCCACAATATCATTCTTCCACTGTCATTTCTCCTCCTACTGGCCACATATCTAAAAAAAAAAAAAAAAAAATTCCCTAGGATTTTCTTTGGATCTTAGGGCCAGTGTCCTCTCATATTCCAGTTTTGTCTTCCTTACCATACTAGTCATTCTTCTGGCCTGTGTCTTATACTATTCATCAGTCTTCTTCTCTTCACCTGTCTCCTTATATCTCTTCCCTGGCGTCGCATGCAATTCTGCATGCAATTCCTATTTAATATTGCTTGTCATCCACTTGACTCCAAATCGTGTCCTTGTTCACTCGTGGTATACAACTTACCATTGCTGCTAACAAATATTCTTTCATAATTTCCCATGCACTAATGATATCTTGGCCTTCCAATTCCTCCCTCCATGAAACTTCCCCAAGTTGATGTCTTAGACTATTATAATCACCTGCCTTATAATTCCACATACTTCCCGTCTCTTTGATACTCCTGCATGTCTAGTCATTTCTCAAGTCAAAACCATATGGTCACTCTCTCTAACTGGTGGGAGAGATGTCATCTCAGTTATTATCAACTCTTCTGATGCTATGACCAAATCCAAAACTCTCGAACCTCTTGTTCCCTCTATTACATGTTTCCTAAAACATTTGTCCCTCAAGAATTCTAGAAATTCCATTCTCTTATTGCTACATGCATCTTCCTCTCCCAAATTTATACTACTGTAGTTAAAATCTCCTATAACAATCATTCTTCTTGCACTTGCCAAACTCAACTATCTAAACATTTCCTGGTCCCCACCCTCTGTGTTCCTGGATCTGTAGCAACATCCCACTAAATATCCTGTGTTGTCCCCCTCTACCTCACATCATATGCTTTCAAAATCATTAGTGCCACTGCCTTCCAAAGTCTCCACTCTTAGAGGGCATAGGTCGTCACTTATCATAAGCAGTACTCCCCCACCAAGCTTTCCCTTCCTATCCTGCCGAAAAATGCTGTACCCAGCGACTTGTATGCTCTCTGAACTTCAACTCTTCATCCCCAGTGTCATCAATTTCCTGCAATCCAGTAACATCAATGTGATACACACTATATAAACTTTTCAGCACAAAGTGCATAACCTTAGAATTTGAAATATTAAATTGACAGTCATTATCCTTATTCCACAATGCCAATTTATTTAAATCATCCTGCAGGATATCTACATCTCCTTTATGAATTATTGTCCTTCTCAGTTTTACATCTTCAACAAACAACTGAATATCTCCCCTTAAATCTTTCTCTATATTGTTGATATACAAATTAAAGAGTAGCGGCCCTAGTACAGAACCCTGAGATACTTCACTAGTCACCCTCATTCTCTTAGATTCCACTCCATTATATACTATTCTCTGGTGTCTGTCTATCAGCCACCTCTGCCTATCCATGCTACTAGCTTCATTCCCATTTGCTCCAACATTTGAATAGTTTTCCATGTGGTATTCTGTCGAATGCCTTTTACACAGTCCAGCAGTATCATGGTGTGGCCATTTTTTTAATCCAATTCTGCAGTTACTCTATTATAAAACATTAGTAAATTACTAAGGTGGGGGGGGGGGGTCTGATCTGAGCCTCAGCCAGAGCTGAGACCTAGATTGAACAATTTCATTACTGGCACATGCCAATTCTCTTGCACATTTACATAGCACATGGGCTGCGATCAGGTCCCATTGATGTATTCAAACAGATATTTTTCAGCATGCTAAGCACCTTCTATTCATCTTCCTCAGTTCTAACATCACTGTCACAACCTGGATGATCCACCCTTTGCAAAGCGATCACTCAGAAACTCTACTATTTCTTTTGCTTCTATAACCTTTTTACGATCACCATTGATTAAAGTCATCCTTCCATGATCATTCTTCATCTTTCTTGCCACATAATGAAAAAAATATTTTAGTTTGGCCTGATTGTTTGATTTTTTCTTATCAGATTTGTCCTTTCTTACCACCATACTAGTCACTTTCTTGCTTGTACTTTGTAGAGTATGATGATCACCTTTTACTTTATGTTTCCTCCACAGTGTTTTCTTTCTTTCTTTTTTGCACCTCCTCTTTTTATATCCCTACTCATCCACTTAACCACATTTGTTTTATCCTTCTGACTGTGGATATACAAGGTAGGTTCCAAAAGTTTCCAGCCTGACATACAAAATTCACATCAATTTGAAAATGTCATGCATGACAGATTGGATCATCTATGGGGAGGTTAGTGTACCAGTTTCATCTCGCTACTTGCATCATTCAGCTGGAGGCACTCATTTGACTAACACTTAGCACGCTAAGTAGTTGTAATGTTAAAATTTGAGTCCCATGCTGTGATAATTTTTTTTCACCAAAGAAGGGCTTTCTTCAAGTGCTATCAAACAGCAATTTGATGGGGTTTGTAGGGAAGCTTCTCCTTCATATCCCACCATAAAGGAATGGGCTAAACAGTTTTGCTTAGGAAGAGAGAGCATTGAAGATGATCCTTGTGATGGTCGGCTTGTGGAAGTGATGACTGAGGAAAATGTCTCTCTTGTTGAGGAGGAACTGCTCAATGACAGACGGCTGAAGCTCGAAGAAATTTCAGCAAGGTTGAGGCTTTCTATAACAACTGTCTTTCACATCATTCCCGAGAAACTTCACATGATGGTGTAAGGTGGGTGCCTAGACTTCTCTCTTTTGTTCAGAAGAAGCTCTGTATGACCTGTTCCTGAAAGTTTTTAGAGCTTTTCCAAGGGAATCAGAGAGAAGTGCCAGAATCCATTGTCGCTGGGGATGAATCCATGAATCAGTCCCTCTTTCCAAAAAGGGAATCCATGGAGTGGTGCAAACCAGGTGAAGCACTACTGGGAAAAAGCCATGGTCACTCAGTGTCCATCAAGAAGATCATGGCAACAATCTTTTGGGATTGCTGGGAAATTCTCTTGATTGACTTCAAGGAAAGGAATGTCACTATGAATGCAGAATATTATGCTTCACTCTTGGTCCAGTCCATATGGCTGTTGTTGCAAAGGCTGCAGTGAAGGACTGTGGCTTTGAGGAGATTTAAACACCCACCCTACAGCCCAGATCTAACACCCAGCGATTACTACCTCTTTTCAAAACTGAAGAAAGACCTTTGAGGAAGAAAATTTGCAGATGACAACAAGGTGAAAGATGCAGTTTTAGGCCATTTTGCAGACAAAAGTACAGACTGTTTTTTCAAAAACTTAAAGATGTGAAAAGTGTGTTGAAGTAAAGTGACACAATGTTTGCTTTCTCTCGACTCTAAAAGGTAGTCAGGCTGGAAACCTACGGAACCATCCTCATACAGTCTGATACTGCTTCTCTGACCACTCGATCCCTGACCACTTTTCATGCATGATTAGACCTTCTTTCCTTGCAGCTTCTCATGCCTCCAAGGTTTGTCATAATTACCAGCTTTATATTTCAACATATACCCTTTCTTGATTGAGAAACATGTTTAGCAACCTCCCAGAATAAGACTGCATGATCACTCTCAAATCCCTGGTCCTCTTCTATAATACTGTTTCAGGTAATTATCCCTTAGCAATGTATGAATTCCACTTCCCATCCTGCCATGTCCCTTTTCTCCCTGCAGTCTACTACTCCATAGTTGAATTCTTTCATAATAATTGCTTGGCCCCTCACTCATTGTGCTAATCTGCATGTACATTGAATTGTCTGTGTCTGTGTACCTCCTGGTATAGTTCTATTGGCCTCCATCTTACACCAGATAGCCTCAAACAAATCATCTCCCACAGACTTCTATTTTTTGGTTGAATTTCACATGTCATCAGCAATACCTGACCTTCTGTCCTATCCCCTCTATTCTTCTTGAAAATACAGCACCCTTTATATTCCATATCTTGTAACTATATAATTTTCTGTCTACTAGGACTCACTAATGCATACAATTTTTTTTTGGCCAAGTCAGAGTGACTAATTGTGTAATGTCATTACCAACCCATTTGGATTTGAGACCTGTGAAACTACATTTACCATTGCATAATCATTTCTTCACATGCTCCCACACACATTTGTTTCAGGGGTGGCTGAACCCACACTTGACTGCATCCCCCCAATATGCCTAGTTTCCCTGAGTTTGTACTTCTAACATCCTGCCAAACATCTAACTTCAAGACCATTTCAATGCACTCCTTAAGGCATATACAAGTCCATGTAGGTGGTTGAAAAAGAAAATGAGATTAAATTAACTTTGAAATACATCGTTCTTTCACTATGCGTTATTCCCGCTTCCTATGCAGGGTCTGCGTGTTACTTAGATGCGACTACTTGTTAGTATCACTCCCAACCAACCTGTCGCCTAGTCTGCCGCTGGGTGGGGATATATTTTTGGCTGTAGAAGCGTATGTTCACGGGGCCGGTTTGCCTGTATGAATTCCACTATATATATGATATTCGTATTATTTGAATGGGAAATACCTATTTACATGTAAGAAAAGTTGTTGAGAGCATGTTTTTTTTGCTTAAGATGCATTGTGTGAGAGCAGTGAGTGCAGAAACAGTAAAGAAATGTAAGGTTACTTGAAAAGAATTGTGTTTAATATTAAGTACTAAGCATTAAACACAGTGCTAAGTACTACTCTAGGAAGGTGTGGAGTCACTCATCGTAGTACCTCACAAAAAGCCACAGACCTCGGCAAATGTCGAGGTTTGTGGCTTTCATGTAATAGGTAATAACATACAAGTGTTGTGTGTTTGTTATGTATCTATACAATTCCTTAATTGTACTTTTAGATTTTATAGAAATGCAAGATCTCTTACATAACTTTAAGAATCCAGCAGTCATGGACATAAAAATGGGAACCAGGTAGGATATCCATTCCACTGAAAACTAAATTTAATTTTTTTTAATGTGGTTATTTAAATTAACTTTTAAAGGTAGAAGGACAGTTAATAGCCTTCATTTTGGTATGTTTTTAAATTCTGTGATTTTAATCAGCATGTAGGAGGAAAATATAATTAGATAAGTGATCTTCAAACAATTGGTTGCAGGCATGTTGAATTGACTGTAGCAAAATAGCAGGGTGGTGTGCAAAATTTTAATTAAAAAAAAAGTAACTGTATTCATATATTTACAGATATGCATATTTTTGTAATGTTTGCTTCTCCAGAGAATCCAGGCTCATGGGGGGAGGGGGGGAATTCTAGTTCACACAGTGTCTGAATATATCTCCTTGAAGATATTCACTGAAGATGGACTCCCAACACTCCACAATGGGGGAACCATCACACACACTTCTCACATGCTAGTGAGAAGAACCTGAACCTCATATGCTTCCTCACTTGCTGGGTACACACAATCTAAAACACAACTTATTTAATAGTGAACAATAACAATTACCCAAACTTTAGGAATGGTAAGGTAGTCATTACGATCAAGGTTGGTTGATGAAGTAGTACTTCACCACTTTATTTGAATAAACACTCATATTTGAACATAAATCTATGTAATAGTTTTGGGATCCCCATGGCTAGTGTTTTCAACTCCATGTTGTGTCACACCAGATTTGTAATGTTTGATAGACTGAATATGGTCCTCACATTCAGAAATAAGTTTCACTGACCTTCCTGTTTGTTCATAGTGAGATAGCTAGGTTTATGCCAGGTAGCATAGCATAATTGGTTAGTCCTTTGGAGAAGGTAGCAGATTATGAATTTGGTTGATAGATTTGAAGATAGTGATGAGTTGTATTTTTTCATAATCTTTGCTACATATTTCAGTTACCCTTGATATAAGGTATAGGGAGTCCTGTGGAACCATTCATGAAGAGAGAAATGCCAGATGAACAGGCAGGATTTTGAAAAGGCAGAGGAACAAGAGATCAGATCGCCAATGTGAGATGGATAATAGAAAGAGCACAAGAATATCAAAAGAATGTCTACCTTTGTTTCCTTGATTATAGAAAGGCTTTGGACTCTGTAGATCATGTGAAACTGTGGAATGCCTTAAGAACAATGGGAGTACCAGAGCATTTCATTATCCTTCTGAGGAATCTTTACTATGAATCAGGAGCTACTGTCTGAACAGATCTTGGAGAAACTGAATATTTCACAATAGGTCAAGGGGTGCAACAAGGATGTATTTTATTTCCATACCTGTTTAACTTGTACAGTGGATACATTTTAAGAATGGCAGGGCTGGAGGAGTCCTCAGTTGGAATTAAAATTGGTGGAAGAAATATTAATAATTGTGAGTAAGATGTGAGTAAGGGAGTGAGAGGCAGGTTTTTTTCGTGCAGAGTTGTGAGTGATTGGAATGCCTTGCCTGAGAGCGTGGTGTCTGCAAGTAGTTTGAATGTGTTTAAGACACGGTATGATGAGATGTGTGTGTAAGATAAAAGGACCTCCTAGATGAGTCTTTGACTCCATGAGGTCTTGTTTAATAATAATAATAATAATAATAATAATAATAATTTGAGGTATGCAGATGATAGCACCTTGCTAGCAGAATGCAAAGAAGATTTGGAAGAACTTATTATGAAAGTTAAAGAAGAAAGTGCTAAATATGGCCTTAAACTTAACCTCAAAAAAGACAAAAGTTATGGCAACATGTGAACTTAATGATTTTGAAGTAGATGCGGAGAAAATGGAAGTAGTTAACAATTTTTTACTCCTAGGATCCCAAATTGGTAAAGATGGGTATTGTACTGAAGAAGTTAGAAGAAGATTATTGCTTGGAAAGAAAGCAATGACAAATTTAAGCAAGATCTTTAAAGATATTAGCCTTGCAACAAAAATCAGAATCATGAAAGCAATGGTATTCCCTGTGGTACTGTATGGATGTGAAAGTTGGACCCTGAGAAAGAGTGAAAGAAGGAAGATAGATGCATTTGAATTATGGGTTTGGAGACGCTTACTAAGAATACCATGGACTGCAAAGCAAACCTAAATCAGTGATAGACAGAATAAAGCCAGATTGCTGCCTCAAAGCAAAAATTGTCATACTTTGGACATATTATACGAGCAAATGACAGTCTGGAGAAGAAGATGATGCTTGCTCAAGTTGATAGAAGTAGGAGAAGAGGAAGACCATGAATTAGATAGGTGGATGGAGTTAAAGAAGCAACTGGAATGTACCTCGAAATTCTGAAAGAAATGGCCAGGGACAGATCTGAATGGAGAGTGTATGCTCATAGAATCACCAGGAGTCAAAAAAGACTCAATGGAACATAACAAGTCCTGTGAAGCTCTTCAATTTTAATCAAATTTTTTCAAAAATTAATATTTTCAGCCCAATAGCATTTTTAACCAGATGAATATTGACTGCATGTGTAGAGGGATTCTAATGTAATGTGGGGTGTACTCTTCTTCAGATTTCTTATTATTATTCTTTGCTCACACTGATGTCTTTCAATATGAAATATTTGTACAGTAAATAATTCTTACTGGGGTTTTATGTGAGTTTATAATTATATTAAACAGTAGTGACAGAAAAGGGGATGCCCTATCATGCCTTTGCAAATTGCAGCCTAATTATTATCCTGGGAAAGGTAGTTAACCCTCTCATGCATAAATTTTTATATTCATTTATAAAAAAATATAATGGCATGATACAGTATCATTTAATCTTACAGTATTACCATGAAATCATTAATTTTTCTAAATTTATGTCCTATATATGTAAAAAATGATGTCCTCATCTGTGGACATCATGTACTAATGCCAACAGACTACAGACATATTTCTATGGAAATGACTTAGACTAAGGAATTTATTTTCATTGAAAGAATTACAAGTATGACAAAACAGATTATAAACAATTTATATTTTGCTGAAACACTGCATGAATGATCAAAATTTGGATTATTCAGTACAGTGGTATCTCACTAATCCGAACCTATTTAGTCCGAACCCTCCAATAATCCAAACTGCTTTTAAAAGTAATTTCCCAAATTTATGATGTTACCACATGAATAAAAAAATATAAATTTGAAGGATGTATCATTCTCAGTTGCTGCTGCTTGGGAAGCCGTCGAACCTGAAGCAATTCGAGCGTCATGGAAAAAACTGTGGCCTTCTAGAATTTACCAAGATAACTACGGTTATCTTGTTAAATTCAATTTACCAAGATAAAAATTCAAAACGTGCATAATTTGGTAAAAAAAATATAAATCAAGATGTTGAAATTTCACAAACAGATGTTACGGAATGGATTACAGGTACATCCAAAAGCGAATTCGAAATCAAATCAGATGATGAAATTATAATTATAAATATGACACTACAGAATGAATTAGAAGACGAAGCTAATGAAAAAGTACTCGAAGGAAAAAAAAGTAAAACATGAGGAGGCAGTTGACAGTTTTAATATGTGTATAGAATGGGCTAAGTAGAATGATACGCCATTCTGCAAAATTTTATTGCTAATGCAGTTCCGAGAAGAAGCATTCGAAAAAATTTTAGCTTCCAAGAAGCAAAAGAAAATCAGTGACTTTTTTTACAAAGAAATAAAAAAAAAAAATTGTGTCATCATCATCATGCATATCAGGGATTTAGGCCTAGCATGGCCTGTTCTGGCCTTAGAAGTCATCGTTGAATTGTTTAAGAGGACGTCCTGGTTTTCTTTTTCCTAATGGCTTGTACTTTAAGGCTTGTTTTGGTAATCTTTCTGTTTTCATTCTTTGAACGTGTGACATCCATTTATGTGTATATTTTTTTAATTTTTTCTATTACTGGTTCTTGGTTTAATTCTTTCATAATTTTTTCGTTTTTTTTTTTTTTTTTTTGTGATCAAATAGGGTATACTTTGCAGTTTTTCTCATAAACTTCATTTCTGCTGTTATTAATCTTTGTCTGTCTTTTTGTTTTATTGTCCAGATTTCGCTTCCATACATTAAAACTGGTAGGACTAAAGTATTGTATATACTTTTAGTCTGGTTTGTTTTTGAACTAGGTTTGGTTTAAATATAGAATTAATTACACCTGTTATTTTTAAATATTTTGCAATTTTTACGTTTATATCTTTTTCATTTTCATATGTGATCATACATCCTAGGTAGTTAAATGAATTCACCTCTTCTAAGAATTTGTTATGTATTACTATTTTAGTTATTCCTGGATCTTGTCCCTTAAAGGCCATAGTTTTTGATTTTTCTGTTGATATTATCATACCATAATCTTTGGCTATCTTATTTAGATCTAAAATGGTTTTCTGTAAGTTATCTTCAGAATTTGTAATTATTATTTGGTCGTCGGCAAAAAGGAGGGTGTTTAAGTTCACTGTAGGAGAAAGTTTAATTCCTTGATGTATATTTTTATTCCATTTTATTATTATTTCGTTTAAGTAGATATTAAAAAGAGTTGCTGAGAGGGGACATCCCTGTCGGACCCTTTGGTTTATCTCTCTTGTATATGATAGCTCGTGATTTAATCTTATTTGTATTTGATTATTTTCATATATACTTGTGATAGCTTTTAGGATATTATTTGGTATTTGTCTTTCTTTTAATATGTTAAATAATATGTGTCTTTTAACTTTGTCAAATGCTTTTTCAAAATCAATAAATGCAATATGTGTTTCTAAATTGTATTCTCTTCTTTTCTGTATTATTAATTTTAGGCAAAAGGCTGGGTCTATATATGATCGTCCTTTTCTAAATCCATTCTGTACTTCTAAAATAAAGTTTTCGTAATATTTCATTAGTTTGCTATTTAAGATTCTGCTATATATTTTGTAACAGGAATTTAGTATACTGATAACTCTATAGTTTTTAGGGTCATCTCTATTACCTTTTTTAAAGATAGAAATCACAATTGCTTTTTTCCATTCTATTGGGGGGGGGGGATACCAGTTGAATAAATTTTATTTAAAAATAATAAGAGTCTTTCTTTGAATCTTGTTCCTGTGTATTTATATAGTTCTGAACCTAGCTTATCTTCTCCAGGCGATTTTCCATTGCTTGTTTCTTTCGGGGTGATTTCTAATTCTTCGTTAGTTATTTCATTTTCGTTAATTGTTTGCCAGTTGTCTTTTTAAAATATTTGTCTGTCCACAATTCTGTGTAGTAACTTAGAAATTCTTCTAATTTCAATTCGGTGTTTAATTTTATGTTTTCTTCGTTATCTGCGTTTAAGTGTTTCAAAATCTTATATACATTGGGTCTTATTTTATATAAATCATGTTCTAAATTAGAGACAAATTTGTTCCATGATTCTCTGTCTTTTTCTGACTTCTCTTTTAGCTATGGCTCTTATTCTTTTATATTCTATTTCATCTTCTAATCTTTTACTGCTTAACTATTTGTGATAGGCTTCTTTTTTCTTTTTGATTATTTCTTTGACTGTATCATGGTCTTCAGTTTTTTTTCTGTTTATTGAATTTTTTGGCGTTTCCTAAGCTTTCCTTTGCTGCTGCATTTAGTATCGTTTTTATATTAAGCCATTCCATTTCTCTTTCTTCATTTTGTTTTATTTTATCTAGATATTGGTTAATTCTTTGTTCACATAGCCATTGGACATTTTTGTCATTCAATAGTTGAGTTTCATAAACAAATGTTTCAAATTTTCTTTCTGTTCTTATTACTTGTAGCCATTTAGGTGGCAATCTTAATTTTATTTTAACGAGGAAGTGGTCACTGCTTATTTCATATCCTCTGTGAACTCTAACATCTAACAAAAAAAATGTGTTATTTTGTTACTTTTTTGTGTGTTGCATACAAGAAAGTGATATTTTTTATGCAAATTAAGTTATGTATTGAACCATGCAATTTTATTAAATCAGAATCCTCAACAACACAGGTACATATAAACTAAATTTTTTAAATTCACCACAGAAACCGAACAGAACAAATCCATCAATTTCTTAAACTTGACATTAACCAGAACACACAACAAAATAGCCACAAAAATATACCACAAACCCTCGCACATTGGAAACAACCTCCATTTTCACTCATACCATCCATATTCTGTTAAAAAAAAACTCTGTCATCTTATCACAATTCATAAATGCTTACAAATTTTCAACCAATCAAAATAGTCTAAACGCAGAAATAAAAAAACTAACACAGATCTTCTTAAATTGCAACTATCCTTCACAACTGATTAACTACGCAAACAAGACAGCAAAAAACCGCCAAAACAACCCAAGTACCAAAACGAACTTCCCTACACAAAAAATTATCAAACTACCATACACCCAAAACACATACAAAGCCTATAAATACATCTTCAAACATACTGACTACAAACTGGTATTCACCACAAACCAAAAACTAGCAAAACTCCTAAAATCCACCAAACCTCACACACAGAAAGAAACATTTGAACAGCACAATGTAGTCTATAAATTTCCCTGCCAAAAAGACTGTGACATCACCTACACAGGTTCCACCATCAGGTCTTTATGGGCAAGACTACAAGAACACTTCCGTGACTGTAACATCCCTATTCCACATTTAAACGCTAAAAAATGTAACATCAAAAAGAAAAATCGAATACAAAGCACAGGAAAAACGGAAATAGCTGTTCATGCCCTTGAACAAAAACACACCCCACAGATAGACAAGGCCATCATAGTAGACAGACAGGACAATGAAACAATGCTCAGAATATCGGAAACAATAGCTATAAAGTGTGACGCGAACTCTATCAACGTACACAGGCCCTACATAATCTCCGAGGTTTGGAAGCTTCACAACATAAAATTGAGGTCACGACCTCGACCAATAGGCGACAACACAAACACTTCAAAAGCAGAAGCACCTACCCGACCTGACATAGCAGCCACTTTCCCAATGTGTTCAGATGACGACCACGAATAGTCGAAACGGACCGCACCCCGTCAACCACCTTTCCCCTTCCCCCTCCCTATTTTAAAAAATCAACACTTTCACCTTTTCCCCACCCTATATAATATATATGTTTATATATATTACGGAAAAAAAAACCTGGTTTTTCTAACTTAATTCTACCAAATTGCCTATCCCCACACACACACTCAGTAGTTTTTCGACATCACAAAAAGAGGAAAAGCCGCAACACCCAGAAAAAGGTATGTGTAAATTTCTATCCTTATGCTACATATACTTTTTGGTACATTTACACTCACAATGCCCTAAGAATCCATGAGTAAATAGCCAATGACATTTAAACAGGGGCACTACTAAACTGAAGCATGTAAAATAGCTGTAATTATAATAATAATATTTTTTTTACTAAAATAAACTTGTGTACTGTATTATTTTTTAAGTTTTACGTTACAATACAGTAGCTTTTTTTTTCTATCAGTTACTTCATTTATTTACAGAATTAAACTGATGTACCATTAGAATCTGATTATTTTTGTTTTAAACGCTAGTTATTGTTGTCTCTTGGGGGAAATTCGCTAATCCGAATGAGCATGGTTTTTATTAGTTCAGATTAGCGAGATACCACTGTACATACAAAAAAGTAGAACTATGTAAATCAAGAACAGTCTTATTCTCTTTGCCTCATTTTGTTTGGAAAGACTGAAAACATTCTGGACAGATTGGAACCTCACATCTACCACAGATGTATCTTGTTACTCATACAGTGTACATCTCTGCAACGATTGGTATTAGCACCTGTTGTCTTCTTTGGGAAGTGTCCACTGCCATCAAAACGTTTCTCATGTGGCACAGAGTGAGTTTTGCATTTCTTTAGTGCTGGTGGTGTCTGAATCGAAGGGCGTCCTCGTTTCTTTGTATCTAGCTGAGCTAAACCTTGATATATCAAAGCAGTTGCCACTCGTAATTTGAATTCCAACAAATCCAATTTTTCTTTTTCCTCCCATTTCCAAATGATCCATGCATTACAAACAAGTACATTCAACATATGGTAAAAAATTCTCGTATATACTATGTTTGTTCCTGGTATCATTTTGATACAAAGCCACAAGAGAATCCATAAGGTCCACTTCGCCCATATGTTTGTTATAAACAGCTATGCTGCGAGTTGGTGGAATTTCAACATCTTTTTTTCTTTCTGGCTGAACCTCTGACATACACTGATAGGATCCTTTCCTAAGTAGCTAGATACCAAATGTACTGTTGAGTTATCAACCCATCTAGTAACAGTAATGCCATCAGCAGACAAGGTAACTGACATGTCTCCTCGTCCCATCTTCTGCAAATCCTTTTCATTTTTCAGTTTCTTGTCAGCACTTTTAAGTCTATTTCTTCTGCATGTACCCACATAATAAATATCATCTTCCTTTAGTTTCTTAATTAGGGGAATGCTCGTGAAGAAGTTGCCTGCTGCATATATCTTTAAGTTCTTACCAGCAAGATCATGACAAAGCCTAAGTACTTTGTATTGAAATGATACCAGGAACAAACAATGGTATATATGAGAATTTTCACTTGCACTGAATGAGTCTGAATTTTGTCTTCCAGGATACCTACATAAAGATCAAAACAATATACAGGGTGGCCATAAAATAACTTTACCTCTTTGGAGGCATCTGTAGCTAAAACCAATAAATGGAATGAGACCAAATTTTATATTGAGACTTTTGAAGGCATGGGGAGATGATTTCTGCAAAAAAAAGACATAGTACTAAAAGTCGCTGACAGGGGAAATTTTGGTGCTGGCAGAGCCGAAAACAAGTGAATAATTACATTAAAGGCAGATAAAATGGAATAATAACATTTCAATGGTGTAACCTCATAATTTTAACCAAGGCCTGTCATTGTTGAACTCCATTCGGGTAACAAATGTTAGCGCGAAGGTCATGTGCTTATCATAATCTGCAGTAGCTAGTACTTGCACATGACTGAACTTATATGGATAGAAGTTAAGCATTTTCCGTAAGATTTTCCAGACTGTACCATAAGCCATATCAAGTTTGCGAGCTATGGCACGAGAACTTCGACCAGTGCTGGTCCCTGTGTCATCGAACACCACAGTAGCAACTTCTGTTACTGTCTCTTCTTGCACTGCTTTCCATTCTCTGCCAGGTCTAACTCCTAGTAATCCAGTTTCTTCAAACTTCTTAATCATAGCTCTCAGTGCTATAGCTGACATAGGACCTGTATGCAGGTTATGAAGCCTTCTAAATTCCCTAAGGGTCGCTACAGCATTGCACTGTTTAAGGTGAAACAACTTAACAAGTAATGCACACTGAGGCAAGGTAGGACGCATATTGAGCATAATTCATTAGTCATTCGAATAACTGCCTGAACGTTCCCAATGGCTTTTTAAGTGGAATTGGTGGCACTGCTGTCACGTACTCACAGTAAAATTTGCATAATCCTTTTTACCTGAGTTTACTGCAAATCTCTGACTGCTTTCGGCTCCGCCAGCGCCAAAATTTTCCCTATCGGCGACTTTCGGTACTAAATATTTTTTTCGTGGAATTCATCTCCCCCATGCCTTCAAAAGTCTCAATATAAAATATGGTCTCATTCCGTGTATTAGTTTTAGCTACAGATACTTCCAAAGAGGGAAAGTATGGCCACCTTGTACATAGCCTGAAATGCCTGTCCTCACCCACATTTTGAAACCCAATTTTTTTGGTTTCTTAGGTAAGTATTGTTTGGGTTGTGAACGTCCCTTGAATGGAATCATCTCATCTCATCTACACTCTGAAATTCTCCTCGGCTGACAGCAGCGTGGAATGTTTCATGAAACATTTGCAGCACTGGTCATATATGTATTGCTTTGTCTTTATTGTTAGTAGGTATTGTGTCTGAATCAACAAAATGCAAATATCACCTGATGTCCTCCCATCTGTTCACTGACATAGCATCAGCTATAACATCCATGTACAGTCCATGTTCAGAAGACCAATATTGCCTTACATGTGGGTATTTTATCTATGTCATGACAAGTGCAATTCCAAGGTAAATTTTTAGTTCAGTCACAGTAAGTGTTAAATTATCTTTGCCTTTATTCTACAGGGCTCTCTCTGTGAATATTTACTTGGTGTTTTTCTCTAAACTGTGGTTCAGTAACAGCAAATGGATTATCTTTCTCAGTAAACCACACTGGTTGTCTCTGCAATGGCATATGACTAGCAACAGCTGTATTTTGTACACTAGCTGGACTTTGAACCAACAGCGGAAGGACACTGAACTGTCACTCTCTGTAGGATCATTTTGTGGCTGTTGGTATGTAGGATCATCATCAGAATCACTCAGCTCTAAACCATCATCAGATTCCTTTAACAGTTTTTCAATCTCCTTTTCAGTAATAAAAATAGTTTAATCCTTTATCCAAGTGTAAGCAAACAAAGTTTGCACCTGAAAATATCTTCAGGACTGAAGTAAGGTAGTGCAACAGCAGGCAACTCCGAGCAAAGGTGGACCAAGCTCTCATCACTCCTTGTCTCAGTATCTTGTTGATAATAAGTAAGAATTGATAATAACTGAGATGATATCTCTCCCACCAGTTGGAGAGAGTGATCATATGGTTTTGACTTGGAAAATGAATAGACATTCAGGAGTATCAAAGAGAAGGGAACGTATGTAGAATTATAAGACAGGTGATTATAATAGTCTAAGACGTCAACTTGGGGAAGTTTCATGGAAGGAGGAATTGGAAGGCCGGGATATCATTAGTGCATGGGAAATTATGAAAGAATATTTGTTAGCAGCAATGGTAAGTTGTATACCACGAGTGAACGAGAGGACACAATTTGGGATAAAGTGGATGACAAACAATATTAAACAGGAATTGCATGCGAAAAAGAGGCTATGGAAGAGAGATAAGGAGACAGGTGAAGAGAAGATGCATGAAGAGTATATGATACGGGCCAGAAGAGTGACTAGTATGGTAAGGAAGACAAAACTGGAATATGAGAGGAGATTGGCCCTAAGATCCAAAGAAAATCCTAGGGAATTTTTTTTTTTAGATATGTGGCCAGTAGGAGGAGAAATGACTGTGGAAGAATGATATTGTGGGATAAAAATGGGAATAGAGTGACTGATGCAGAGGACATAGTGAAATTGTTCAATGGACACTATTGGAGTATTTCATGTTGGAGGAGTCAGTTTTAATGCTAGTGGGATTGGGCAGGTTCGAGGTTTAGAGGTACAGGAGGAGAGTGTGTTTCAAATACTGAGTACTCGGGATGTCAGTAAAGCTGTGGCACTGGATGGTATTTCACTAAGAGTTTTGAGAGAATGTGCTAGGGAACTGACAGTGCCTTTGACCTGGCTTTTCAATGAAAGTCTGGATGCGGGAAAAGTGCCCATAGAATGGAAGGAAGGTAAGATAGTGCCATTGCATAAGGGCAATAGCAGACTGGAAGTGTCTAATTATAGGCCAGTTTGTGTCATCAGTAGTTAGTAAGATCTTAGAGAAAGTAGTGAAGGACCGTATACAGCAGTGGGCAGATGAGGGTAATGTTATCTGTGAGAGTCAACATGGATTTGTGAAGGGGTGTTCTTGTTTTAGCAATATGCTAGCCTTTTATGATAAAATTACAAGAGCATTAGATGAGGGAAAGGCATATACTGCCATTTTCTTAGACTTAGCGAAGGCATTTGACAGGGTGCCACATGATAAGCTGATATTCAAGTGAATATCATCCTATCATGTCACATGGGTCTCGATGTCAGATTGGTCAACTGGATTCAGGATTGGTTGTCCAATAGGTATCATAGAGTTGTGTATGGTGGGGCAATTTCAAGGAAGCAGAGGGTTACAAGTGGAGTCTCACAGGGCTCAGTACTGGGACCTGTATTGTTTAACCTTTATATCAATGACATTGTGAATGGACTGCAAGGGGATAGTCAGTTGTTTGCAGATGATGCGAAGCTAGGAAGGATTATTAGTAATAGTGCAGATGTGGCAGTCCTGCAAGAAGATTTGAATAAGCTAGATAGATGGGCAAATGAATGGTGTTGTAGGTTTAATGCAGCAAAGTGTAAGGTCTTGAGGTTTGGGAAACATTAATTGGACATGCACACTCTATGAGAGGAGTTGTACTGGAGGAAGTAGAGGAGACAAGAGATCTGGGGTTGATGAGTGATAGAAACCTGAAGTCTGGGGGGACATATTGTAAAGGTGGTGAAGGTAACACAGAGGATTGCTACTATAATGAGAAGGGCGCTGAGCTGCAGAGATAAAACAGTTATCATTCTCTTGTATAAGACACTGATCAGACCACACTTGGGCTATTGTTCTCAGATTTGGTCCCCATGATTTGAAGGGGATAAATTAACTGTGGAAAGTGTACAAAGGTGGATAACAAAGATGGTTTCAGGACTGTACAATGATAGTTATGAGGATCAGCTGAGGGAATGTGGACTGCAGGTTTGGATAGAAGGAGAGGTGATATGATTGAGACTTTCAAATTGTTGAGAGGTGGTTACAGGGTTGACACTGGGAAGTTCTTTCGCTTGGTTGAACAGCGGGAAGGAGTGATGACAAAAGGCCATCTCTGGAAGTTACGAAAGGAATCTGTGAGCAAGAGGGTGAGGAGTGGTTTCTTTGCATGGAGAGTGGTTGAACCATGGAAAGCATTGCCTGATGGAGTGGTGAGAGTGAGAACAGTCAATGAGTTTAAGGAGTGGTATGATAGACTTTGTGTTTCTTTGGGATGGGGGGGACCTCCTCTTGATGAGTCTTGATAGACTTTGTGTTTCTTAGGAAGTACCTCCCATGATGAGTCTTTTAACTCCATGGAGGCCTGAATAATAATAATAATCTCCCATAATGCAAAGCACATCTCCTTGCGGACATGTGTATGGCCATGCATTAAGGGAAGGGCCACTACCCAGACTGGTTTCAACTTTTATTGAGGTCTCGTCAGTGGGAGGCAAACCCAAGCATGGAGATACTAAGGTAGAAGCAATAGGAGAGGTCATATTTACCTATAGGAGTTGCCAACAGGTGTACCACCTTATTATTGAATTATTCTGGATTTAGAGAAAGATGCTGAAAGTTTATTTTTCAATTGGTTAGACTGTAATAAATTTAGTTTAATCCTTTATCTAAGTGTAAGTAAACAAAGTTTGTGCCTGAAAATATCTTCAGAACTGAGGTAAGGTAGTGCAACACCAGGAAACTCCAAGCAGGACCAAGCTCTCATCATTCCTTGTCTCAGTATCTCCCATAATGCAAAGCACATCTCTATGTGAACATGTATACTGCTATGCATTAAGGAAGGGCTACTACCCAGACCAGTTTCAACCTTAATTGAGGTCTCGTCAGTGGGAGGCAGACCCAAACGTGAAGATACTTAGGCAGAAGCAATAGGAGAGGTCATATTTAAATATAGGAGTTGCCAACAGGTGTACCACCTTATTATTGAATTACTCTGGATTTAGAGAAAGATGTTGAAAGTTTATTTTTCACTTGGTTAGACTATAATAAATTTAGTTTAATCCTTTATCTAATACTTGTTCACAAGGAGATGTGCTTTGCATTATGGGAGATACTGAGACAAGGATTGATGAGAGCTTAGTTCACCTTTGCTCAGAGTTTCCTGGTGTTGCACTACCTTACCTCATTCCTGAATATATATTCAGGTGCAAGGTTTGTTTGCTTACGCTTGGATAAAGGATTAAACTAAATTTATTATAGTCTAACCAAGTGAAAAATAGCCTTTCAATAGGCTTTTTTTATGCTTTTTGGTAATAGGCTTTTTTTTATGCCTGATGCACCAGGCTTTTGGTTATCCATCTGTAAAAGAGATGATAATGCCAATTAATACACTTACTATTAATTTATGTTTGCAAAAAAAAAAAAAAAAAAAAAAAATCGGCTAACGCCTATGTTGTTCCCGTATAGG
Source organism: Typopeltis vanoorti (assembly GCF_054136105.1). NCBI lineage: Eukaryota > Metazoa > Arthropoda > Arachnida > Uropygi > Thelyphonidae > Typopeltis > Typopeltis vanoorti. The sequence goes on from NC_143550.1 coordinate 162,701,400, forward strand.
GAGTAGGTGGGGCCATTTACCCTATCTAACTTTTGGTGACTTGAATGGGCAGTTCAATCTCCACTGGTAGCTAATCAGAGAGATAGCTGGCCCAAGGCTATCACTGATTCATCGGTACGCAGTGAAGAAGGCGGTAAGCTAGTGCCGCCATCTCGTGGTCTCTAATCCTAACACTGTATTTTTAATGTCTGAAAATAATGTGGGTTCTGCAGTCGATTTTCTTGAGTTTACGGGACGAAAAGCCCGAGTTTCCAGGAGAAAAAACCCGCTAGCCCATGCCAGAGATCGACTAACTTGGGAACACCGAAAAAAGGCTTAGTAAAAGTTCCTCTAGTCTGAGACTAGATTTTAACCACCAAATCCTTTCTTCGTGTGGTCAAGCACTGTAGAGTGCAAACACCACTTCTACTGAGCTACACAGGCAAAAATAAAATAAAATTATAAAAATATTGTACAAGGCCTTTCTATCCTCAAACTATTTACCACATAGATTACCTTACAAACATATTGTCCTCATGTGAGGACAGGTTGTTTTCAAGTTTGTTTTATGAATATGGTAATAAACATGAACAAATTAAATATTCACACTTCATCTACAAGGTATAGCAATATATAAAACCATACTAACCTTTCCAGAAGACTCATAAAATCACCAAATTCAAATCAACAAAACAGCAGCTTTTCACTTCCTCCTTGATACCACCATGCACTGCAGAGAGATTGATATTCCTGTAACTCTGTTGAAACTCCTGCCATCTGGTGTGTTTCTAAGAACACTTTGGTCTCCGCAGATGAGGACTACATGCATACAGTAGTACTAAATAATGAATGATTATTATGAGGATATATGTGTCCTCATATGAGGCCCTTATGCATGAGAGAGAGTTAAGGAAAAGTTGGTTAAAAATAGAATTCAGAATGGGTCGATAAGAAAATAATGCTCTGTGGTGAGTAACATGACTTTGTCAACAATAGGTCTTGTCTTAGTTATTTAAATATTCTAATAGTGACAGTTGAATTGGATAAGGGTAAATGGCTACACCATGAGACTGCTGAATTTTGCAAAGGAATTGGAGATAATTCCTCATGGAAAAGCGGGTGGCATGGATGGAGGGTTGCAGACAGACAGACATGATTGTTGTATATATGGTGGATGCTTCAAGACTTTGTACTAGAGCCACTACTGTTTAATTTGTATATTAATGATATAGGGAATGATTTCAGACAGAGAGAGAATTCAGTTGTTTATTGAAGATGCAAAATTGGAAAGGGCAACACTTGATGAAGGTGATGTAGGCATCCTGAGCGTGATTTAAATAAATTGACTGTATGTACAAATAATAGTTGTTGTTGTTATTATTATTACCCCAAGACCTCATGGAGTCAAAGACTCATCTGGGAGGTCCTTTTATCACACACTCAAACTCCTTGCAGACACCACACTCTCAGGCAAGGCATTCCAATCATTCGCAATTCTGCACGAAAAAAACCTGCCTCTCACTCCCCTACTCACACCCTCTTTATACAGTTTTCAGGGATGACCTCTGGTTCTCCCCTGATCTCTCACTATTCTCTGTAGAACTTCTCCACCATTGATCTTATAACAACCCCTTACCAACTTATAGGTCTCTATCATATCTCCCCTCTTCCTCCTCTCCACCAGACTCTGTAAATTACATCTTCTCAATCTTTCCTCATACTCAACATTCCAGAGGTAAGAATGTCAGTTGTCAGTTTAATGTGGCAAAGTGCAAGGTTATACAGTTTGGAATGAAAATATTTCATACTGCATATTACACTGTGATGGTACAGGATTGCAACATTGAGGAGGATAGAGATCTCAAGGGTAATAACAGACAAAATTTAAATTTAAGCATATATTGCAGAAGTTGACAAAATAGCTCACAGGAATGACAAATAGAGAGAGGTGGGGAGATTATCCCTCTTTATAAGACTGCATCTTGATTGCTGTGCACAGATTTGGGCATCTGAGTTTCATGAAGGATGGAAAGGTGGTGGAAAAAACTAGAAACAAGTGACTAAGAGGTGACAGGGCTCTGAAATGCTTCTATGAGGATAGATTGAAGGCATGAAGTTTAACTGACAGGTAGATAACAGTAGACATGAGGACAACTTATAAGTTACTAAAGAGGTTCTATAAGATTGATTCAAAAGAAAATTTTCAATACATGATAAGTAGGAAGAACTAGAGATTACCCCTGGAAATTGTGTGTGTGGTTAATTGACTAAGACGAGATTTTTTGCTTGGATAGTGGTGAATGACTGAAATGGATTACAGAGCTGTTTGTGAGTTCCCTGATAGTGAATCAGTTAAGATATTGTGAGAATAATGCTTAATGTGGATCTCTCTCTCTCATGATGAGCCTTTGCATCTCCAAGACATTATTATTATTAAATAATGTCTTGCATTATTATTAAACATGGTGATACCTGTTTAATAATAATTAGTAATATTAAAGATACTCGTTTGTGATATGTATAATAATAATTGATAATAATAAAGAAAGACTCATTGGAAATACTTGTATAATAATAGCAATAATTGGTTTTGTTTATTGGCAGGTAGGGACTGATACTTGAAGCAAAGAAAGGAGTATAATGACTAAAATCAACATATTCCTTTTAGGACAAAAGCTTCATCTAGGAATAAACATATGCTGTGATTTGAGATCTATGAATATACAGTATCCAGCTTTTTACTTTAGGTACAATACATAAAGCAAACCTGTAATATCAACTCTATTACCTAGTCACACTCACTTTGACCTTTTGGCGAACTGAACTGAATTGTTTAACAAATACAAGCTTCAAAAAGTTCACATATTTTCCTTAATGCATTTTTTGAACCAAATGCTACCAGACAAGCACCATTTCAAACTCGGGTTTTCTTCAAGTGGGAAACAGCAGCCTGTGATATTTACACCACTTTGTTGAAAGTTTATTAGAAAGAAATACAGATCAATGATATTCTTTATTTGGTTCTTTATAATCTAGAGGTTTTTTTTTTTTTTTTGCTCACCAAGCAAAAAAAGAAAAAAAAATAGTGTGTGGAGTTCTGTTTTGAGTTGATCATCATTTTGTATAATAGAAACTGCTCTTTAGGGGTTGCATGATGTCTAATTTTTGAGGAAGATGGTGAAGGAATGGAGCATGAAGATAACATGTTGTATGTGCAGGTTTATAATACACTTCAACAGTATCATCACTTCTCAAGTTTTTTTTCTGATAAAGAAAAGTGAGTTTTTTCATCTTTTTCAAACTTGTATATAAATTTGATAGTAGGTTTCTGAGTTGGATAAATTGTTGCAGGTTTTGGATTCTAAGTTTCGAAAGAACACTAGAACTTCAGATTGTTTTTTTTTTTTTCTCAATGGTTACTCCAAGAAAACAGTTGGCAGGATTTTCGAACTCTATTGCTTCCAATAACCAAAATATCCAATACAAAGACTATCACAATACCATATACTCAGTTCTATTAATTAAAATATCATCTCTTTTTAAAGATGACAATATCAGAGTAACTCTTAAACCAATTCAAATTCTTTGTAGTCTCCTGAGTTCCCCTAAAGATTGCACACCTTTTTGCAAATACCCAGGAGTATATAGAATTCCATGCTCAGCTGGTTTATCATACATGTGGATTTGAGGTAAGAAAGAAACATGTTGCAATGTTGACCACAAAAGAAGACAGATTTGGTTTGGCCAACCATACTTATAATACTAACTATACAGTAGATTCAAACTGTTCAAGTATGCCTTATATTGAAAAGAACTTTATTATTGTTATCCCAAGTCACCCCCCCCCCTCCCATGGAGTCAGAAACGTATCGTGGAGGATCACCTTTGCCATACACACAGTTCATCATACCGTGCCTTAAATATATTCAAATTCTCTGCACACCATGTTCTCAGACCATGCATTCTAATCAATCACCACTGTCCATTCAAAAAATCTGCTTCTCATTCCCTTGCTCACACTTTTCTTATACAGCTTCCAGGGATGACCTGTTGTTCTCCCACCATTTTATAAAAAAAAATCTGTTAATCCTATAACAACCCCTTACCAGCTTGTACATCTCTATCGTACATTGGTAGACGAAAGTGATAAGCACGTAGCGGAAGTTGAAAAACAGACTGCAATTAAAGGTAAGGTGGTGAGCAGTGTTGACAGCGAATAAGTGTGTATGGCTGGCAATAAAATAGAGATGAGAGTGAAAATATAGGATGAGAGTGAAAAGGTGATGCAAGATTTGAAAGCCAAATTGGTTAAGATGAGGCAAGAGATGAAATGCACGTGGAGTGAAATTAAGAGAATTCGCAATATGTATGAAAAAGTGAAAATGGTGAAAATGAATGATATTGGTATGAGAGAGGTAATAAAAGACCTGTGAGTGGCATTTTATGGGGATTCGATTATTAGAGGTGTAGCAAACAAGAAGATGCAAAAAGTTTATTTTCCTGGAGATAAAATGAACAGAGTGATTGAGGTGTTTGATATGAGGAATAAGAGAGCAAAAGAGTTCGTAGTGGTAATAGGGACAAATGACTTGACTGGGAACAAGGAATGTGTAAGACTGGATATCAGGAGGTTGTTGAGAAGGATAAAAAAAATAATAGTGCAATAGGCAAAGTAGTCAGTTGTTGCCCAGGTATGACAGTGATGAAATGAGGTGGAGAGCAAAGATTGGGAATGATATGTTAGCAGAAATGTGCGAGGAGAAAGGAGTGCAGTTTGTACATGTGTGGGATGAATTGAACTGTATAAGAGTGATGGACTTCATTTGAAGTTTTGGTGCGAGTCATTTGGAGAGACTGCTGCTGGAGGTAGAGAAATGAGTACAGAGAATGAATCTGATCAAGTAAGATGTGATGTGAAAGAGTGGGAGGGTAAGAAAGGAGAGTTGAAGTGGTGGTTATGAATGAAGAAGTGGGTAGCATGAGTATAGAGAATGAGAGAACAAATGTACAAGACAAACAGGGAAATGAAAAGGCTCAGGGTGGACAGGGGAACACAACTTGAGAAAGGTTGATGCTCCAAAAGGATGTGAATGAGTGTGTAGACAAAAAGGGAAGGGAATGACCTGGGATCAATAGAAAACTGTTGGATTTGAAGAAGGTTCTAAGATGAATAAGGAGAATAAGAAATGGCTCGAGTTAAGTATGGAGAAGTCGCATCTAATAAGTGGTATAAGTGAAACTTGCTATCGATCCAGGAATGAGCTGTTATGTTTGTATACAAATGCTAGAAGTGCAAGAAACAAGGGGAAATGAAATTATTATCTGACCACCATTGAGTCAAAAATTCATCATGGGAGGTATATACTATTGCACACAGTGCTCATCCAACCATGCTTTAAAGTGATTCAATGTGTCTACAATCACAACACACTAAGGCAATGCATTCCACTCACCAACCACTCTCCATGCAAAGAACCTTCTGCTCACACCCTCTATTATACAGTTTATAGTGATGGTCTCTTGTTCTACCCCCCCCCCTTCCCCACACACACACTCCCATTCTATTAAAAATCTCTTCCATGTCAACCTCATAAACCCGGACTAGCTTATATGTCTCGATCATACTCTCTCTCCTTCCTCCTATTCACGAGGCTCTGCAGTTTACATTCTCTTAATCTGTCCTCATACTCCCCATTCCAAAGACCACTGACCACTTTTATGAATCTTCTCTGGACCATTTCTAACATATCCTCATCACCATGAAAATTCTGCAATCAAACCTGTGCTCAATAATCCATATGAGGCCTGATCAAGGGCTCATGTGGATTCCTCATGTTTCCTCACCTAGTGTGTACTTTGCACCCCATCATTGCTTACCAAATCTCAAAACCTTACACTTTGCAACATTGAATTGATAGCCACTTACCTGCCTATTTATGCAATCTCTTCAAGTCTTCCTGTGAGGTCATAACATCTGCTTGACTCTGCATTGCTCTCCCCAATTTTGCATCATCTGCAGATAGCTGCATACCACTAGTTAAACACATCCCAATATCATTAATATTATTATTATTATTATTATTATTGTTTCAGGAAACTCCAAGGAGTCGACAGACTCATCGAGGGAGGCCCTAACATCATGTCAAGAACAACTATTCAACATTCACACAGTATCTATCATACCTCGCCTTGAACTCATTCACGGTCGTAGCACCCACAACAGACTCTGGAAGCTTATTCCACTCATTTACCACTCTCCAAGTAAAGAACCTAGCTCTAACACCCTTGTCAACCACGCTCTTGCCCAGCTTCCATGCATGGCCCCTAGTCCTCCCACCACCAGTCATATTTTCAAAAATATCTTCTGGATCAATCTTATAAAAACCCTTCAGTAATTTGAATGTCTCAATCATATCACCCCTCCTTCGCCTATCGTCCAATTTCTGCAACCCACAAATCTTCAACCTATTCTCATAAGGTTCATTCCACAGACCTGCTATCATCTTGGTCACTCGTCTCTGGACCCTCTCCACTTCCTCCCCATCATGAAGAAACCCTAGTGCCCATAGCTGGGCACAGAAGTCCAGATGGGGTCTTATCAAGGCTCGATACAGAGGAACAACAACTCGTTCGTCTCTGCATGTTAAAGTATTTTTCAGAAGCCAAGTGATTTGGTGAGCTGTTTTAGTTACTTTTGCAATGTGCCCCCTAAACTTCAACTCCCTATCCACCAACACTCCCAAATCCCTGACCTCATCAATCTCCTGGAGTATGATTCCACCAATGCGATATACTGCTGCTATTCTTTTCACCCCAAAGTGCATAACCTTACACTTTGCCACATTAAATTCACATCCATTTTTCCTAGCCCAGTCCTCCAAACTATCCAAATCATCCTGTAAAATTTTGACATCTTGTGCACTCACAATTGCTCTACCCAACTTTGCATCATCAGCAAACAAGTGAACACTTCCTCTCAGATCCTTTCCAATATCATTGATGAACAAATTGAAAAGCAGTGGTCCAAGAACAGAGCCCTGTGGCACTCCACTAGTCACAAGACGTCTTTTAGACTCCACTCCTGAATAAACCACTCTTTGATATCTCTCCTTCAACCACCCTCTTATCCATCTCACCAACCCTATATCTATACCCATCTGCTCCATATAAACAACAATGGTCCCAAAACTGACCCCTCTGGTACACCACTAGTGACTTTCCTCTTTTGGGATACTGCATCCCCATATACAACTTTCTGGATACCTATCTTGTGTCCTCACGAATACCTATATTCGTGAGGACAGGAGGGGTAGAAAGGGAGGGGGAGTGCTATTGATGATAGAGAAAGAGTTATGTCCATATAAGGTAGAGATGTAAGAGGGAAATAGTGCCAGTGGTTTTGAGGCAGTATGGTGTGAGATAGAGGTGATTGGAATCAAATACTTGGTTGGATGTTGTTATAGACCAGGTAATGTGGATGGTGGTGATAATGAAATGTACAATGAAATTAGCCAAGTAAATAAGAAAAGGGTGATCGTTGTGGGTTAATTATGGCAATATAGACTGGAATGATGAGATAGCAGCTGGAAGTAAAGAAAATGAGTTTTTTGAGTTTTTGAGGGATAATTACCTCAGACAGTATGTAACAGAGGGCACACGAGGATTGAGGGTCTTGGATTTGGTCATCTCATCAGAGGATGTAATTATAAATGAGGCGTCAAATCATCCACCAATTGGTGAGAGTGACCATGAGGTGATTACCTGGGTGGTTGCCAGCAGTGCAGTGACCTCTGTGAGAAAAGGGTATATGGGGAACTACAAGGGGGGGGTGATTATGAAGAGCTCAGGAGACAGCTTGCAAGTGTAGCGTGGAATGAGGAGTTAGCTGGAAAAGAGATCAATGCAGCTTGGGGGATTTTCAAAAACTCTTTAGTAGATGCAATGGCTAAATGTATTCCAAGGGTGAGAAGGTTAAATAAGGTGGGTGTGAGATGGATGAATAAAGAGATTAAGCATGCGATACAGAGAAAAAGGGCATTGTGGAGGCAGCATAAGAGAAGTGGAAATAACCAATTCCATCAGGTCTACAAAGTTCAGGCAAGGAGGGTGACTTGGTTGGTGAGGGTAGCTAAAGAGAGGTATGAACAGCAGTTAGCTAATGACGCCAAAAAGAATCCTAAGGAGTTCTTTTGATATATAGCCAGCAAAAGAAAGAATGATTATGGAAGGATGACATTGATTGGAGAAAATGGTATAAAGACAGCTGATGCAGAATGTGTGGTGGAGATACTTAATGAGCAGTTCATAAAGATCTTTCAATCTTGTGAATGTGACTTCATGGAGGGATTGAGAGCAGGAGATGATGGGGAGGAGAGACTGACAGTAGGTGAGCAAGAGGTGTATGGGGAGTTGAGTAAACTAGATGTTAATAAGGCTGTGGGACTTGATAATATATCACCAGATATTCTGAAAGAATGTGCCAGGGAGTTGACACCTGCCTTGACATATTTTTTTAATATGAGTCTTGTACTCTGTCAAGTTCCTAAGGAGTGGAAGGAAGGCAAGATTGTGCCACTTCGTAAAGGAGGTGATCGAACTCAAGCATCAAACTATTGGCCTATCTGTGTGTCAGGTGTTGTGGTTAAGTTGTTGGAGAAGCTTGAGAACTAGGATCCAGAGTTGGGTTGATAACAATGGTATTATCTTTGATGGACAGCATGGATTTGCTAAAGGAAGGTCATGTTTTAGTAATCTACTTACTTATTACAATATAGTGACTGCTTCCTTGGACAGAGGAAAAGGATACATAATATACTTGGATTTTGCAAAGGCTTTTGATAGAGTACCTCATGATAGGTTGACAGTCAAACTCAAGCAGATGGTGTTGGATATTAGATTGGTGCATTGGATTGGAGACTGGCTGTCTGATAGGTATCAACAAGTTGTGTATGGGAGAGCGATATCCAGGAAAAGGAAGGTCACTAGTGGAGTGTGTCAGGGGTCCGTTTTAGGTCCATTGCTGTTTAACCTGTATATTAATGATATAGGTGAAGACTTGGATGGAGATATTCAGTTGTTTGCAGATGATGCAAAGTTGGGATGAACCATGAAGTGTAGTGAAGATGTTGTGGCCTTACAGGAAGACTTGAATAGATTGAGTGATTGGGCATGGAAATGGGATGAGAGTTCAATGTTGCAAAATGTAAGGTTTTAAAATTTGGAAAACATGGATGGGATGCAGAATTTATGCTTGGTGAGAATATATTGTTGGAGGTAGAGGAAATAAGAGATCTAGGGGTGATAGTGGATAAGGATCTAAAATTTAGGGGACACATCGCCAAAATTGTGAAGACAACACAAAGGCTTCTGGGAATGATGTGGAGGACACTGATGTGTAGAAGTAGGGAGATTCTTGTTCCATTGTATAAGGCTTTGATTAGGCCACACATGGACTATTGTGTTCAGATTTGGTCACCGGGTTTTCAGAAGGATGTAGAGGTGTTGGAAAGGGTCCAAAGGAGACTGACTAAGGAAGTTTCTGACCTCTGGAATGTCGAGTATGAGGAAAGATTGAGAAGATGCAACTTGCAGAGTCTGGTGAACAGGAGGAAGAAGGGAGATATGATAGAGACCTACAAGTTATTAAGGGGTTGTTATAGGATCAATGCTGGAGTGGTTCTATAGAAAATAGTGGGAGATTGGGGGGAGAACCAGAGGGCATTCCTGGAAACTGTATAAAGAGGGTGTGAGTGGGGGAGTGAGAGGCAGGTTTTTTTTGTGCAGAGTTGTGAATGATTGGAATGCCTTGCCTGAGAATGTGGTGTCTGCAAAGAGTTTGAATGTGTTTAAAACATGGTATGATGAGCTGTGTGTGTGTGTGTGTGTGTGTGTGTGTGTGTGTGTGTGTGTGTGTGTGTGTGTGATAAAAGGACCTCCCAGATGAGTCTTTGACTCCATGAGGTCTTGGGGTGGTAATAATAATAATAATATCTGACTGCTTGTCACTAATCCAACTCGGATCTCTTTTATACAGTCCCATCTCTTTCAATTTATTTAACAGCTTGTCATGTGGCAGTCTTATCAAAAGCTTTTGCAAAATCCAAGTACACCACCTGTATATGCATTTCCCCTGTCTATCATATTTGACACCTTGTTATAATCAATAAGTTAGTAAAGCATGATTTCCCTTTAACAAACCCACACTGATAACCACAGATAATACTGCTGTTATCAATCCATTTCTGTATTCTACTTCTCACGTTATCACCACTTTTATATAGTGGAACAATTTTACCTTCTGTTCACTCCCTTTGAACCTGTACTATTGTAAAATTCTTATTAAACAGACAGGCCAATGCTACTTCCAATTACCTAGAACATTCCCTTAATATGTGTGGTGGTATAGCATCAAATCTTATTGACATGAAGGTTATTTTATTTCCTCAAATACCTCCTGCTCACTCTCAAATAAACCATCTTCTCGTATGTCCTCTACACTTAAGTTCTTCATGATCCCACTCTGATCAGGATGAAACACTCTTATAAATTGATCACTGAATACCTCAACAATGTCTTCTGCAGCAGTTACCATTCTACAATTTTCACCCATTAACATTATCTTACCATGATTTCTTCTTCCTTCTACTTGCCACGTATCTTAAAAAAAAAAGATCGTCTGATTTGCCAATTTCTGTTCATACTGCAATTTTATTTTCTTTACTAACTGAGCTCTCTTGGATTGTTCTTTATACTCTCCATGTAACTAATTATAATCATTATTCATCCTGTACTATCTCCAAAGTACTTTCTTCTTCGAGATTTCATGCTTAAGTCCCTCATTCATCCATTTTACACCTACCTTATTCAGCCTTTTGGCATTCTTAATACATTCACACACATTAATGCTGTTATGTATTTCTTTGGCAGTTCGATGATTGTCAGATAGTTGCATTAATTGAGTCTCTTCATTCAAGAATTGTTAGAATAAGTGAGACATGATTGAATGAGGATGACATCCTTATAGGAATAGAGATTCAAGAGTACAGTGGAACCTCAGTTGTCGAATGTCTCTGTTCTCGAACAGTTCGGTTCCCAAACATATTTTCCAAACAAAAAACACTCCCGTTTCCGAACAGAATTTTGGTTCCCGAAGAGGCAAACGGCAACCACGTGCTCTGCGTGCTGAGCTGTCAGGCGGGAAAGCGTCAGTTAAGCGGCAGCCTTCATTCAGTGCAGACACCTGCTCGAATTTGTATAGAGTTTTCTTGATTTTCTTTGTGTTTTGTTGGTTTTTTTTTTTGCATCAATTATTATTAATTAAGCCACCATGGGGCTGCAGAAAGAATAGTGATAGCAGCAAAGTAAAAAGAAAAGTTGTTAGAACCACGATAAAGATGAAAAAAGAAATCGTATTCAAACATCAAAATGGCGTTTGTGTCTTGGATCTTGCTATGCAGTTTGGTATGGCAAAATCAACGATCTGCACAATACTCAAAAATAAAGATTCGATCAATTTTCGTCTATATTTTATCTATTTATTGTGTTTATTCTTTTTGTGTAAGATTTTATGCATTTTCATTATGTTTGTATACAATCTTATGCATGAAGTACTGTTGTAAAGGTTTAAATAAACAATCATCTGGTGTTCGGGAATGGATTAATCCATTTTACATTAATTTTTATGGGAAAATGGTTTCAGTTTTTGAACAATTCGGTTTCCGAACAGCCTTCAGGAACGAATTAAATTTGACAACCAAGGTTCCACTGTATTATGTGTTTCATTAAAATACAAAGAGTAAAAAGGGAGGAAGGGGTGGGAATGCTATTGATGATAGAGTAAGAGCTATGTTCATACAAAATAGAAATGAAAAAGGAAATAAGAGAGTTATCATTCCCCTTTATAAAGCCTTGTTACAACCATATCTGGATCACTGTGCTCTGGTCTGGTCACCTGGGTTTCCTGGAGTTGAGGAAAGTGGTGGAGATGATCCAGAGGCTAGTGACCAAAATGGTGAACAGTCTGTGGAATGCTTCGTATGAGGATAGATTTGAAATTATGTTCATTGCAAAAGTTGATTGATAGGCAAAAAAAAGGTGAGATATGATAGAAACGTTTAAGTTACTTAAAGAATTTTATAGAATTCGTGCAGGGAAATGTTTCAGCACTAGGCTAGAGGGAACGAGAACAAGAGGTAATCCCTGGAAGTTTGGTAAGAGTGTTGTTAGCAAGGACTAGATTTATCACTTGGAGAGTGATGAATAAATGGAATGAGTTTTCGGAGTCAGTTGTGAGAGCTGTGTCTGTTAATGATTTCAAGGAGAGGTATGATAGATATTGTGTTGATAATTTGGTCTTTAATGATGAGTCTTAGAATTCCATGTAGGTGTCCATGCAATAATAATATTACCTCCAAGCTACCATGGAGTCTGAAGACCATGGAGGTGCTCATATAATAATAATAATATTTTTTTTTTTAGTGGGAGATTTGAACCATGACATGTGGAATTGCTTGCAAAAACTTTAAGCATGATTAGGCATTATCACTAAATCTAAATTATTTCAGTTAGAACAAAAGCCCTAAATGGAATCATGCATTAATGAAGCATTAAAATAAATGCCATCACTAATTTGTCTTTCTTTTAATAAACTTTCAACAAACAGTGATAAGTATCACAAGTTTCCTACTTCCCACTTGAAGAAAACCAAATTTGAAAGGTGCTGTCTGCTAGTGATCAAAAAATGCATTAAAAAAAATATGAACTTTTTGAAGCTTTATTATGCAACTAAGTTTATCTCAGGTCAAAAGTCAGTGAAACTAGGTAATAGAACTGACATTGTTTCCCCTTACGCTTTGCATTTCAAGTAAAAAGCTGGGTACCGTATATTCATAGATGTTAAAACACAGTATATCTTTATTTATTCCAGTATGATGCTTTTGCCTTAAAAGGAATATGTTGATTTTAGTCATTATACCCCTTTCTTTGCTCTGACCAAGATTGCTTATGCCGTAAGTATCAGCTCCTACTTTCCAATTAACAAAGTCAGTTATTATTATTTTTCAGAAGAATAACGGAACATCTCTCCTGGAAGATTTTATAGATGTAATTAATGCTGCCTTAGATAAAAACAAAATTGTCATAGTAGTGTTTATCAACTTTACTAAAGCATTTGACACACTCATACATGAAACCTTATTAGGAAAAAGCTAAGCACATGTTGGATTATTTGGGCCTCTGTACATGAGGTTTAGAAACTACCTTCAAAATAGAAAAGAAATCGCACACATCAGGTCAATCCATAGTAGAGAGTTACCAGTAGCCTATAGAGTGCCACAGGGAGCTATTCTCTCCCCAATTCTCTCTATTCATCATCCAAATGCTGATGATGCAATTATAGTATACATCCATAATAATTCAAGCATAGCCCAAACAAACATGCAATATGACATAAACCTGCTCACTCACTGGCTCACCAAAAACTCCATACCCTTAAACTTTGATAAGACAAAATTAATTACCGTATTGGCTGTGTATAAGACTCGTCCCCCTTTTTTGTACACATTTTTTAGTAAAAAAAACTTTATCACTGAATATTATAATGAATTTACAGTATTTCAAATATAAAGTAATAAGTAGGTCTACTTTCAACACATATCTAATCTAACTAGGAAAGAGTATCCACCTTTTAATCTTCTTCGTTAAAAACCCAGAAATTCATCTCCAGAGCTAAATGAAGAGACACTTGAAACTTCTAAATAAGAATCTGTGTCCTCATACAACAAATTGTCCTCTGTACCATCCAGTGCATTACTAATGCCACACTTCTTAAATGATTTAACCACTGTCTCAGTTTTCACAGCATCCCATGAAGCTTTGACCCACTCACAAACGTCCGAAATGCTAGGCTTCTTCCTGATGGCGTAACCTCAAAATCTGAAGACTGCATCCAGCAGTCTTCTGGATACAGTGTTCCACTTCTCCTTCATAAATCCCTTAAATGGTTTATTAATACAGACATCTAAAGGTTGAAGCTGACTAGTTAGACCTCCTGGAATTACAGCTAACTGAGTTTTCAATTCCTTCAGTTTATTTTTAACATCTTCTGTTCTGTGAGAACGAAATTGATCCCATACTAGCAGGGCAGGCTTCTTCAACAGTCTGCCAGAGTGCCTAGACTAAACGTTATCTATCCATAACTGGATTACTACAATGTATTCCAGTAACTAGAATACATAACTAACGTAACTGAAATGCTCTCACACACCGCAAGGAAGCAAGAAAGAAATCGTGCAACTCGGAACAGAGAAAATTTCCAGAAATGAAAGATAAAAAACTGAGTATCAGCATATAAGACGCACCCTGTTTTTTCAGACCTATTTTCAAAGAAAAAAGTGCGTTTTATATGCCAGAAAATGCGGTATATATAGACATCTGTCCACTGAGTCAACTAGTTAATATATAAACCATCCAACATACAAAACACACAGAGCCGTAAAACTACTATCATCACTCAGGTCGAAATAATATGATGCCTTGAAATTTACCTTGATGCATGTAAAGGAAACTGGAATAGCCACAGAAGTCATCTACAAAACAAACACTGGACAATAACCAGGAAACTGTACAGGTTAAGACGTAATTCTTCCAGAAATATATACTGTATAACAAGACCTCAGACAATTAATTATATCACATATAAATATAATAATCACTACAGAAAGGCCACTTAAAGCTTCTATATTCCAGATATGATAAACTACCTTTTTGAATACAGAAACTTTACAAACTACAGTAGCCTAAAAAGGGTTCTAAGGACATACTGTGAATGAGGAATATGCAAGCTACACACCTTACAGACTTAATAAAATGCAATATCTTAGTTCTGCTTTTCAGTTCAGTGATGTGTCATGGCATTCTAATTATATCGTGTGTGTTGTGCATATGTTCATTCGTGTGAACGAGTTTCTTATCTTATGGCTGTGGCAAATATCAAATCTATCAAGTATCAGTTTACTTTCAACACACAGCAATCAAACCAATAAATAATAACTAACTGGTGTCATCCTCAGATAAGCCAATAGAAAGCTTCGAGGATGCAAGCTGAGACATTACGCCTCAACTAGGATCAACACAAAAAAAAAAATAGTTTATTATAACTACAATATTTAAATACAGTAGTTCCCCCCCCCCCTTATATGCGGTTTCAGTTATCCGTGGTCAACCCCGGTCCAAAGATATATTAAATGGAATATTCTGGAAATAAACAATTTATAATTAATTTGCAAGGTGGATATTAGATCCAACATTATTTCAAAGCTGAATGTTTGTAGAAACTATGAAAGTTTCATAAGTTGGCTTGAGAGCTTACTGGAATACAATCATCGACATTCCTAAGTTGACTTAGCTGCTTAAGTCAAGTAGGTATTGCAACTTGGGGATGTCAATGATTGTATTCCTATAAGCTCTCAGGTCAATTTCTACAAAATTCAGCTTTGAAATAATGTTGGATCTAATATTAACTTTGCCTATTTAATTTTACATCGCCAAAATGAAGCCGTATGGCTCTTTCTCTTAGTAATAGACAACTCAGCTAATCCCAGAGGTAGTCCAACACCAGGACAACTCGTTGCAAAGGTGGAAAAAGCTACATGCACCTTGCAGCCTTTCAGAAATCAAGAATGTCTGGAATTGCGCACTGTTCTGAGTAGTTTCCAGTTATCAGATAGACTGTCATGGTATCGCAGTGCTTGTGTTCAAGTAACTCTTATTACTTTACTTAATAATAATGTGCAAGAGTAGTGATTATGGCAATTTGGATATGCCAAACAGAAGCCTAAAAAAATGTAAAAAAAAAAAAAACCGTTACTGAGGTTGCTAAGATTCCATTTACATTCAGATAACTTTTATTACAGTATGTTGTTATTATTATTCCTGACACCTCCAAGGAGTCCGAAGACTCATCGCGGGAGGACACTTACAACTGTCTCAACCACTACACCGAACCTCTACTACGAATCATCTCCATCAATGCCATCTACCGCCCACCACCACAACAACTAGTATTTTTTGTCTGTAAATTGCGTGTGTTCTGAATGGCCGTGTCTGTATGCGGGATGAAAAAAACCCGAGTTTCCGGGAGAAAAAACCCTGCTACCTCCATATGAGATCGGCTAACTTCAGTTATAATTGTTCTATTTTATTATTACTTGTTGTTAATCTCTTAATGTGCCTAACAGTGGTGGCCCGTGAAGCTTTAAGTGGAATGCTGCCTATACAAAATAATTTTAAAAAAATTCTTTTTTTCCTAATCAGTAACCAATTTATTAATAAATAAATCTTCAGATTTATTTATTAATAAATTGGTTACTAATTAGGAAAAAAAGAATTTTTAAAAATTATTTTGTATAGGCAGCACCCCCACTTAAAGCTTCATGGGCTGCCACTGGTGCCTAATTTATAAATTAAACTTTATCATAGGTATGTATGTATAGGAAAAAACATAATGCATGTAGGG
Organism: Typopeltis vanoorti; assembly: GCF_054136105.1. NCBI lineage: Eukaryota > Metazoa > Arthropoda > Arachnida > Uropygi > Thelyphonidae > Typopeltis > Typopeltis vanoorti. Next base: position 162,717,892 of record NC_143550.1, read on the forward strand.
TTCAGTACTATTTGTGGTTTCAGGTATCTGTGGAATGTCTTGGAACGTATTCCCCGTGGATAAGGGAGGAGTACTGTACATTAAATTTAATTTATATATAATTTATTATATATATTTACATTTATAAAAGTTAATTTCATTCAACTGCAGCTGTAAATTATCATATTTTTTTGTATAATGAATAACTAATGTATATATTATTAATATATACATTAGTTATTCATTATACAAAAAATATGTAGAATCTTTATTGTTAATATTACAACTATGTGTTATAAATACTTAATATATAAGCAAAAAATTAATGGTTGACAGAGAGAAGCCAGAGAATTGTGTATGAAGGTGCAGTGTCCCAAAAAAAGAAAGATGAGTGGGGGTGTGCCACATGGGTCTGTTCTGGAACTACTGTTGTTTAACTATATATCAATGATATAGTTCATGGTGTGAAAGGAGATAGTCAGTTGTTTGCTGATAATGCTAAATTAAGAAGAGTAACATAAGAAAATTCTGATGTTATTGTTACAAGAGGATTTGAATAGGTTGGTGCTTTGAACTGAAGAATGGGGATGTCTGTTGCCAAGTGTAGTTATGCACTTTGGCCAGAGAATATAGAATGAGGTTTACCAAATTGAAGTCCTGATGAGTCACTTTCACAATGAGTCACCTGAACTTTAGTTCCCTATCTCTCAAGATCTCTTGTTTCCTCCATCTCTTGAAGAAAAGTAGAGCTGTTGAAAGATAGGGAACTGAAGTTCAGGGGACTCATTGTGAAAGTTTAAGGATTATCCAAAAAATTGCTGCTATAATGTGAAGAATGCTAACATATAAGGTAAAGGCTATAAGGTGCTAATTAAGCCTTATTTGTATCATACCTTATTAGCAAGGTATGATAGTTATTGTGGTCTGCAAGTATTCGACCTCCCATGATAAGTCTTTGGACTCCATGGAGGCTTGAAAGTAATACTAATACTAATTTTGCAAAATAGCTCTAACAAATAAAGATATGGAGGCTTTTATCTCTATAAGGCTATGATTTCTACAAATCTGGTCACTTAGGTTTCTTGGGAACCAGGAGGTGGTGGTGGAGAGGAGTCAGAGAATGGTGAGAAGCTGGTGACAGGTCTTTGGGATGCTTTCTATGAGCATATACATACCGGCTAATATATACACAAACTCATTCACCACCCAACACAAAAGCTAGGGGTGTCATCAACAAACTAAGAAATACAACTATGAAACAGTTGCTTTAATAACAAGCAAGCACATAAGTATGAAGTAAAAATCATCAGCAATACTTAAGAAGTGGCTATTGCAGAAATACTATCAACAAAATTCTTCACAAGACTACACCTAAAATTAAAACTCAACTAGATTATAATAAAACTGAAGTTGTTAGATATATTAAAGGAATATTGGATAAAATAAACAATACTACACAAATCCAATCAGACCCTCCATGGAGTGTACGTATTCAATACAAGTGTAACTTATCTTGTAAAGATGAAATTGGATGCCTGATATTCTTATGCAGAAAAAGGAACATAAACAACATATTAAATATAAACTATGGTAAACCTAACTTTTGTAATCATGCCTGGATACTACATAGAATTGACTGGAAAGCAGTGGTGGCCGGTGAAAATTTTAAGTGGGGGTGCTGCATATACAAAATAAAAAAAAATTTTTTTTTCCTAATCAGTAACCAATTTATTAATAAATAAAAATTTCGAATCTCACAGAAATAACGTGCACAAGCATACAATACACTGCCCAAATGAACAGTGTCGGAATCACTTGTAACGTGCAATGAGAAGCACAAACGAATATCAGCGAGGCTAGCTACGATTGGCCTAACGTGATAATTCTGATAAAGCCTAACGTGATAAATGCACTGCGTTAGATCGCAGTGCATTTGTTTCGTAATCTAAAGTGTTAATCGAACAATTCCAATTATGAACTATTCAATCAATGTCAAAACATAAGCTGTAACCTTTAACATGTTGTATTGCATTTATATAATGTTGTAAGCATTGTTATTATTTATAAACACAAAATTTAATTTTTTCATTTTTTCCTTGGGGTGCTGCAGTGTCGCAGTGCTTATGTATGAGCCGCCACTGCTGGAAAGGCACTTGTTTATTATGTCACACCAAGACCTGATATGAGCACAAATGTAAAGAAGCTTATGAAAAAATTCTAATAAACTACGGTACTTTAATAATCTCAACAATAATGATATATCGACTGTTGCCAGTTGGTGAGTGATCATGAGGTTCTTATTTGGAAAGTGGTGAAACAAGAAAAGGTTACTGCCAAAAACAGATGAGTGGAAGTATAAAGTAGGTGATTATGGAAAGCTCTGTAGTCAGCTAGCATCAATAGATGAGCTGTGCAGAAAAGATGTTGGCATTGCAAGGAAATTCATATGACAGTATCTGACACAAGCAATGTATAACTGCATACCAAGGATTAAGCAAGTAAATAGAATAGGAGTGAAATGGATAAACACTGAAATCAAGCAATCTCTGTTGGAAAAGAAAATGCTATGGAGAAGGTACAAGACAGTTGGTGGTGATTGGATCTATAAATAGTATAAAGTGCAGGCTAGGAAGGTAATGAGCATGGTAAAGAAAGAAAAGGTGCAGTATGCAAAGAGATTGGCTGGTCAGGCCAAGATTAACTTCAGGAATTTTTCTGCTATATGGCAAGCAAGAGAAAAATTAATTATGGAAGGTTGATATTAGTGGATAGTCATAGCAGCAGAATAACAGTTGCAAAGGATATAGTGGAATTATTGAAAGAACACTTTATCAGCCTATATCATACAGGTGTAAATGATGTCATGCATGTATTAGGAGAATTGGAAATGAAAGAATCTAAGGTGTATCAGGTATTGATTGGTTAGATATTAATAAGGGCATGGGAATGGATGACATATCACCATGTATTCTTAAGGAATGCGCACAACAGTAAGCAATGCCCTTGACCTGGTTATTTAATGAAAGTCTTGAAGTGGGTAGGATTCCTAAGGAATAGAAAGAAGGTAAAATAGTACCAATTCATAAGCATGGTTCTAGGACAGAAGCTTCCAATTACAGACCAGACTGTATAACTGCTGCTGTAGTCAAGGTACTGGAGAAATTGATTAGGAATAGAATACAAGATTGACATAATATTTATGATGGTCAGCATGGATTTGTGAAGGGTAGATCTCGTTTTAGTAATTTATTTGCATTTTATAAGATGACAGTGTTAGATAAGGGAAAAATCATATATGGTGATATTCTTGGACTTTACTAAAGCATTTGATAGATAAACTGGTGTACAAACTGCAGAGGATGGGAATAGATAGTATATTGGTTAGATGGATCAGAGATTAGCTCTCTGAACAATACCAGCAAGTTGTGTATGATGGAGTAGTGTCTCAAAGGTGAGTAACCAGTGACATATCCTAGCTTTCTGTTCTTGGCCCTGCTGTTTAACTTGTTTGTAAATGATGCAGTATATCATGTGGACTGACTTGGGATCTTCATTTGTTTGCTGATGATGCAAAGTTGAGGAGAATTATAAGTATCATTGCTGATGCCCTTCAAGAAGATTTGAATAAACTTTTTACTTGGACAAAGGAAGTGGGGGTTGTAGCTTTAATTGTAGCTTTAATAAGTGCAAGGTGTTACATTTTGGAGTGTTTGCAACACTTGCAGATTTGGGAGTGATAGGATGCGAGATTTGGGAGTGATAGGAGTCTTTGCAACACTTGCAGAGTATTGCAAAAGCTGTACATTGTAGTGCCACTATGATAAGAAGTACTCTAACATGAAGCAGTGGTCAGCCCATACTTGGACATTATGCTCAGATTTGGCCACCTGGTTTTGAATAACATGGAACCATTGGAGAGGATCCAGAGAAGAGTGACTAAGACAGTATCAGGACTACAGAATGTTGGCTATGGAGAGAGAGAGAGAGAGATTGAAGAATGTGGACTGCAGAGTTTGGTGGATAGGAGGAAAAGAGGTGATATAATAGACATTTAAGTTAAGTGAGGGGATTTTATCAGATTAATCTAGAGAGGATTATAAAAAGGGTAAAAGGGAAAGAACTGGAGGTCATCCCTGGTTTGGTTTGTTTATTGGTTTATTTAGATTTATGGCTAAAGCAACTAAGACTATGAGGCAAGTGTATCATGTATGTTAGTTGTGTGTTTTCTAATGGCCAGTTTACCTGTTAAGAGGGATGAAAAAACCCAAGTTTCTGGGAGAAAAACCCTCTACTTCTATATGAGACTGTCTAACTCACCTTCAGTTGAAAAGTCCTGATAAAAGTTCTTCTCATTCTAGATGGGATTCGAACCCAGGTCTTTCCAACTAAAGGGCATCATTGAAACTGACTGAGCTATGGAGGCTCTACTATACCTGGAAGTTCTGTAAGTGTGTGGTGAAGAGGGGTGTGAGAAGTTGATTATTTGTATCGAGAATTGTCAATGAATGGAATGCATTACTGGAATATGTGAGAGTGTTAAGGATTTTAAGATTCAGTATGATATGTTGTTAGTTGGATGAACCTCCCATGATGAGTGTGCCAACTCCATGGAGGGTGTAATAATTAAAATCACCCATAATAATCACCTTTCCAATGCACACTGACCCAAGTTGCTTATACATTTCTTCATCGCCACCTTCCACATTCGTTGGTCTATAGCAACATCCTATTAAATATCTTCCTGTCAATCTCCACCTCACTGCCTCAAAACCATTGTCACTATTTCCCGTAAAGATACCCAAGAAATTATATATTGGCTTAATCCTTTATCCAAGTGTAAGCAAACAAAGTTTGCCCCTGAAGTATTTTCAGGACTGGGCAACTCGCGTTAAAGGTGGTATGACTTCACATCACTTGCCTTAGTATCCCATAACGCAAAGCACATCTACTTGCAGACATGTATAATGCAATGTATTATGGGAAGGGTCACTACCCAGACTGGTTTCCCTGTTTAAGTGAGGGGTTACCTCTCCAAAAACTTGTGTGATCACTCAGATCACCCAACAATGAGTGACCTGAGTTGATCATTTAACTCAGCGGTGGCTCTGCTCAGTGACAGGCTCCCCTACCGCCAAGCAGAACCGTTTGTATTCCTGGAAACGCATCAGCTAAGGAAGATAAATGGTTCTGCTTTGCGGTAGGGGATCCTGTCACTGAGCAGAGCCACCGCTGAGTTAAATGATCAACTCAGGTCACTCATTGTTGGGTGATCTGAGTGATCACACAAGTTTTTGAAGAGGTAACCCTGCACTTAAATAGGGAAACCAGTCTGGGTAGTGACCCTTCCCATAATACATTGCATTATACATGTCTGCAAGGAGATGTACTTTGCATTATGGGATACTAAGGCAAGTGATGTGAAGTCATATACCACCTTTACTGCGAGTTGTCCAGTCCTGAAAATACTTCAGGGGCAACCTTTGTTTGCTTACACTTGGATAAAGGATTAAGCCAATATATAATTTCTTGGTATCTTTATGGGAAATAGTGACAATGGTTTTGAGACAGTGAGGTGGAGGTTGACAGGAAGATATTTAGTAGGATGTTGCTATAGACACACAACACACCAAATACAGGCCACACCAATGGATCCAAATCCCTGGATGCGCAAAAGCTCCCTAAAGCAAAAACCTTAAATGAGCAAACACTCTGCTCCCCTGGAATCAAACCACCAACCGGTTTTGGCCTTCATCGAGGTCTCATCAATGGGACCCAGATACTAAGGTTGAAGTAATGCAGAACTCGTATTTTCATATATGAGTTGCCAAAAGGTGTAGCACTTTATTATTAAATCACTCTGGATTAGAGAAAGTTGGAAGTTTTAGCCAAGTGAAAAAACTTCCAACAACTTTCTCTAATACAGAGTGATTTAATAATAAGGTGTGACACCTTTTGGCAACTCATATATGAAAATATGACTTCTGCATTACTTCAACCTTAATATCACCTCTGGATCTGGCTCCCACTGAAGAGACCTCAATAAAGGTCGAAACTGGTCTGGGTAGTGACCCTTCCCATAATGCATAACATTATACATGTCTGCAAGGAGATGTGCTTTGCATTATGGGATACTAAGGCAAGTGATGTGAAGTCATACCACCTTTACCATGAGTTGCCCAGTCCTGAAAATACTTCAGGTGCAAACTTTGTTTGCTTACACTTGGATAAAGGATTAAGCAAGTATATAATTTCTTAGTATCTTTAATTTATAGTATAGCCAAGTGAAAAAACTTCCAACAAATCATTATTTCCCACTTTCATGTCTGCATTGTGTGGACATAATTTCCACTGCTATCATCAGCAGCACTACTCCCTCTCCTCCCTTCTTGTCCTTTCTGTCATTGCAAGAAAAACTGTACTCTTCAATTTTTATTCCTGTTAACATATCATCTTCATTCAATCATGTTTCATTTATTCCAACTATTTTGGAACAAATAAACTCAATCAGTGAAACAATTTCATCTCCCTTATTTCAGATTCTCCTGGCAATTGTAAATAAACACAGTTCACTTTTAGGTATATAACCAGTCCTACTAGAGTCACTTGTTGGTTGTGATTTTCCCACCACACCTGCCCAGTCATCTTTAGTACCAGTTACCATATACAGCTGCTCAGTCTCAACTACCCTGCTCCCACTCTGATCTATTCTTTGCCAAAAATCTCCCTATGCTGATCATCTCCCCCCCATAGATACATTCACTACTACTTTCAACATCCACTCTCTCCCTATCCTCCCAAGTTCTTTCCCTGCGTTTCCTGTTCCTCTTGCATTCCTGTTCTCTCTTCATCTCTCATACTACTACTGTTGCCATTTGCCAAGTACTCAAGTCTCTGCAATACCACCTTCCTGATCTTTCACTTCACCTCTTACTTCTGATCTCTTGCTTTCATCACACACACAGCACTTTCATCTAGCAACAGTTTCTTCAGTTCACTCACTCCAAAGCTGAATGGCTATGGAGTGAGTGAACTGTAAAAATTGTTGAACATTTGAATAAATGCAATCGATCACATCTATATAATTTAATTTTTTCCTCAAATATATGCCATACATCCACAAACTGCACTCCCTTCTCCTCACACAACTCTGCCAACATACTATTCAGTATTCTGGCTCTCCGTCTCAACTCGTCATTGTCATACCTTGGCAATAACGAGTTGAGACGGAGAATCTCGTAGTCTCACTACTACATCTTGTTCTGTCACACCTTACTTCTGTTTCCTCATTCATACTTCTTTCGCTTCCATATAATTTACTTTTGCGTTTTCATTCTTGCATTCTTTCACTCCCTCAATCTCGCTTGCTTTTGTTCTGTTTCTTTCATTCATGCTAACTTTCATTCCTTCAGTTTGTTTTGCATTCATTAACTTGCAGTCTAACAAAATATCACACTTTCCACAAATCTATACTTTCTCTCATCCACTGTTCATTCTCTTTACAAACACATCTTTCACATTTTGTCACACATAAATACTGCACTCACGACATGGAACCATTTTCAAGAAATCTACCTTGTTAATGCCATTTGATTTTTGTGTCATTCATCTGGTTGACCTCGTGTGTTCCATTCAAAGCAGGATTCAAAAATTCAATAAAAGATAAGTTGGTAAGCCAGGTAAATTTTCTGGTGTCTTTGTATATGGTATGTATGGAAGATGATCTAAGTTGTTTAAATGTTAATTTTTTTTTTTGCAAACATTCTTAAATTCTTCAAGCAGTATCGCTAATTACACCAAATAGCATTTATCTTTTCCAGAGCCCTTTACCAACATTAAGCACATTCCAGTGCCTGATTTCTGCTGCTAGAGGGCTGCATGTAAGAAATAATATCTAAATGATATGCGATGAATAATATCTGACATATTGTATATTATTCTTATATTCTGCCTGACTGCTACTCTCTTCAGTTTCCCATTATAATGAGAATTTTAGGATTACTAACAGGCAGTTCCACCCTTGTTTAAATGTGTTTATAGTTCACTTGCTAACCTGGTCGTATCTCTTGAGATTCGGTTATGTAAGTTTTCTAATGTCTTTGTATATGGTATGTATGAAAGATGATCTAAGTTGTTTAAATGTTAATTTTTTTTTTTTTTTTCCAGAACATTCTTAGAATCAGAAGTGCAGAATACTAAAGCTCGATCAGACTTGTATGAAAAGATGATCAAAGTGGATATCAATGCACCTTCTGTTGAAGAAAATGAAGCCAAAGCTATAACAAAATTGCGGTATATGCAGGTAGGAATGTTACATTTAGAGTATTTTTCATAAGTTTACTTAATTTAAGTCAAGTTTGCAGCATTCAGAAATTTACAGTATTCTGTGAAGCATGTGCAGTATAATTAACTGGAGAAATTAACTCATATTGCAGAGATTTCTGAATTATATACCACATGATCTTGATATCATAATGGTAATTACAGTGTTATCGGAAGAGACTGAATATGGTAAACCGAAAAGTTGAAGCATGTTATGTTTTGCATATTAGGGGGACACATTGAAACTATGAGATTGCTATATTGAATCTTTTTTTTTGGAGCAAGAGTTTGATGTTGTGGTGCTTAATAAGCACAAAACTGCATCTGATAGTTGAAAGTTTATTTTTCACTTGGTTAGATTATAATAAATTTAGTTTAATCCTTTATCCAAGTGTGAGCAAACAAAGTTTGTACCTGAAAATATCTTCAGGGCTGGGGTACGGTAGTATAATACCAGTCAACTCATAGTAAAGGTGGACCACGCTAATATCACTCCTATCTCAGTATCTCCCATAACAAAAACACATCTCCTTGCAGATATGTATAATGTTATGCATTAAGGGAAGAGCCACTACCCAGACTAGTTTCGACCTTTATTGAGATCTCTTCAGTGGGAGCGAGGCCCAGAAGTGGAGATACCAGGCAGAAGCAATGGCAAGTTCATCTTTACCTATAGGAGTTGCCAAAAGGTATGCCACCTTTTTATTAAATTACTCCAGATTTAGAGAAAGATGTTGAAAGTTTATTTTTCACTTGGTTAGACTATAATAAATTTAGTTTAATCCTTTATCCAAGTGTGAGCAAACAAAGTTTGCGCCTGAAAATATCTTCAGGACTCAGGTCTGCAAGGAGATGTGTTTTGCATTATGGGAGATACTGAGATAGGAGTGATGTTAACTTGGTCCACCTTTGCTATGAGTTTCCTGGTGTTGTACTACCTTACCCCAGTCCTGAAGATATTTTCAGGCGCAAACTTTGTTTGCTCACACTTGGATAAAGGATTAAACTAAATTTATTATTGTCTAACCAAGTGAAAAATAAACTTTCAACATCTTTCTCTAAATCCAGAGTAATTTAATAAAAAGGTGGCACACCTTTTGGCAACTCCTATAGGTAAAGATGACCTCGCCATTGCTTCTGCCTGGTATCTCCACTTCTGCGCCTGGCTCCCACTGAAGAGACCTCAATGAAGGCTGAAACTGGTCTGGGTAGTGGCCCTTTCCTTAATGCATAACATTATACATGTCTGCAAGGAGATGTGTTTTGCATTATGGGAGATCCTGAGATAGGAGTGATGTTAGCTTGATCCACCTTTGCTACGAGTTGCCCGGTGTTGTACTGCCTGGATAAAGAAAATGTGGAGCCCTTCCACCAGGAAAATTTTGATTTGGAACCTCCTCCACTTAGGCATGAAGTTGAAGCAGTTAAGCAACTCAACAGCAATAAGGCCCCAGGTGCAGATGAAATCCCAGCTGAGTTAATTAAGGCCACAGGGGATGGAGGGATAAGAGTGTTTCATAGATTAATTACAAGGATATGGGAGACAGGATCGTGGCCTAGAGCCTAGAGACCTCCTCCACTTAGGCATGAAGTTGAAAGAGCAGTTAAGCAACTCAACAGCAATAAGGCCCCAGGTGCAGATGAAATCCCAGCTGAGTTAATTAAGGCCACAGGGGATGGAGGGATAAGAGTGTTTCATAGATTAATTACAAGGATATGGGAGACAGGATCGTGGCCTAGAGACTGGAAGAAATCAGTTTTCATACCACTACATAAGAAAGGTGATATAAAGGCATGCAAGAATTATAGAACTAAGTGTTTGGTAGCTCATGCAGGCAAAATTTTATTGAAGATCATGCTAAATAGGATTGGGGCCAAAGTTGAGGCAGAGATGCCCAAGAAACAAGCTGGTTTTATGAAAGGTAAGGACACCATAGATTAGATCCTTTGCCTTAGACAGATCATAGAAAAATATAAAGAATTCAGACTCCCTCTGGTAATGTGTTTCTTAGACTACTCTAAAGCTTTTGACTGTGTTGTGCATGTGAAACTGTGGGAAGTAATGAAAAGAATGGGTTTTACCTCAACACACTATCAGGTTGATAGCCAACTTGTATAAGGAGCAACAAGCCACAGTAAGAACAGGTGTTGGATTGACTGACTGGCTTCAAGTTGGAAAAGGAGTTAGGCAAGGATGTTTACTTTCTCCTCACTTGTTTAGCATATATGCAGAGGACATCATGCGTGAAGCATTGGATGAACTCAGAACAGAAATTAGGATAGGAAGTAGATTGATCAGTAATCTGAGGTATGCTGATGATGCAGTACTCCTTTGTGATGACATGGAAGAACTAGGACTAATTCTTGACAAAGTCAACAAGATCAGTAATAACAGAGGACTTCAACTCAATCCTAGCAAGACAAAGATTATGGTTCTCAAAGGAAATACAAACAGAGAAGCTCTTGAGAAACAAGTGTACCTTAATGAAGAAAGAATTGAGGAAGTCGGCAAGTTTGAGTACCTGGGATCCATTATTAATGTGAAGAATTGCTGTTCAGAAGATGCCAGAAAAAGGTTAGGAATGGCTGTCAGAGATCTGTCTAAAATCTGGAAGGATGGATCTATCTCCATGGAAACAAAGTTGAGGATTTTGGATACAATAGTTTTTCCAACAGTGACTTATGGATGCGAGACCTGGAACCTAAAGAAGTCAGATAAAAAACGGATATCAGATGTGGTGTTACAGAAGGCTGTTGAGGATATCATATACTGAAAGGCGTACAAATGAATGGGTGTTAGAAAAGATCAGCAGAACTTTAAGGCTTCTTAAGGATATTGACAGAAGAAAGGTAAAATATTTTGGACACATAGAAAGGATGAAAGGGGGACTTCTCAGAACAGTAATAGAAGGTAAAGTTCCTGGAAAAAGAGGCAAGGGTAGACCATCAATTAAATGGATGGATGGCGTGTGTGGAGTAACTGATCTTCAGAGAGTTGAGGCCGCCAGAAAAGCGAACAACAGAACTACATGGCGAGGCCTGGTGTGGCACATCACCAAGCATCGGAGTGACCATACGGCATCTGTAGATGCCCAGTGAAGTGAAGAAGAGTGGCCCTTCCCTTAATGCATAACATTATACATATCTGCAAGGAGATGTTTTGCATTATGGAAGATACTGAGATAGGAGGGATGTTAGCTTGGTCCACCTTTGCTACGAGTTGCCCGGTGTTGTACTGCCTTACCCCAGTCCTGAAGATATTTTCAGGCACAAACTTAGTTTGCTCACACTTGGATAAAGGATTAAACTAAATTTATTATATGCATCTAATAGTGATTATGTAGTAGAGGATGTATTGATGATATTAATAGTCTGTTACTTAAGTAGGTTAGAAAACTTATCGATGGAAGATTCTAATAAAAGAGGCTGAGAGAATGATACAGCTGATAATACGATAGGTAGTAATTTTCTGTATCCACTTTACAATAATTATGAAGCAGCATGTATGTGAACCTCCTACAGTGGATAAAATCTTCGATTTCACAGCAACATTGGACAAATTAAAGATAGACTAATTACTTTCCTCTTTGTGATAGTGATCATTTCACATTGTAAGGTGATAAAAGGAAAGAAGCAATAATTAGGAAGAATTAGGAGCGGAGTTTCAAGAAATGCAACTTTATAATAACAGATCACAAGTATTATTTTTTAGCTATGTAGCAAGTAGGAGGAGAAACGACTGTGATAGAATGATATAAAAATGGGAAAAGAGTGACTGCTGCAGAGGACATAGTGAAATTGTTCAATGAACACTTTACTGGAATATTTCATCCTGGAGGAGTCAGTTTTCATACTAGAGGGATAGGGCAGGTTCGAGGTTTAGAGGTACAGGAGGAGAGTGTGTTTCAAATACTGAGTACTCGGGATGTCAGTAAAGCTGTGGGACTGGATGGTATTTCACCACAAGTTTTGAGAGAATGTGCTAGGGAACTGACAGTGCTTTTGACCTGGCTTTTCAATGAAAGTCATGCTGTGGGAAAGGTGTCCATGGAATGGAAGGAAGGTAAGATAGTGCCATTGCATAAGGGTGGTAGCAGACTGGAAGTGTCTAATTATAGGCCAGTTTGTGTGTCATCAGTAGTTGTTAAGATCTTGGAGAAAGTAGTGAGGGACCGTATACAGCATTGGGCAGATGAGGGTATTTTTATCTGTGAGAGTCGACATGAATTTGTGAAGGGCGCTCTTGTTTTAGTAATATGCTAGCCTTTTATAATAAACTTACAAGAACATCAGATGAGGGAAAGGCATATACTACCATTTCCTTAGACTTAGCAAAGGCATTTGACAGGGTGCCACATGATAAGCTGATATTTAAATTGGAGCACATGGGTCTGGATCTCAGATTGGTCAACAGGATTCAGGATTGGCTGTCCGATAGGTATCAGAATGTTGTGTATGGTGGGACAGTTTCAAGGAGGCAGAGGGGTACAAGTGGGACCTATATTGTTTAACCTTTATATCAATGACATTTTCAGTGGATTGCAAGGGGATATTCAGTTGTTTGCAGATGATGTGAAGCTGGAAAGGATTATTAGTAATAGTGCAGATGTGGCGCCCCTGCAAGAGGATTTGAATAAGCTAGATAGATGGACAAATGAATGGGGGTGTCGATTTAATGCAGCAAAATGTAAGGTCTTGAGGTTTGGGACACATCGATGGGATTCTGCATACTCTATTAGAGCAGCTATACTGGAGGAAGTAGGGGAGACAAGAGATCTGCGGTTGATGATTGATAGAAACCTGAAATTTAGGGGACATATTGCAAAGGTGGTGAAGGCAACACAGAGGATTGCTGCAATAATGAGAAGGATGCTAACCTGCAGAGATAAAACAGTTATCATTCCATTTTATAAGACCCTGATTAGACCACACTTGGACTATTGTTCTCAGATTTGGTCCCCAGGATTTGAAGGGGATAAATTAACTGTGGAAAGGGTACAAAGGAGGATAACAAAGATGGTTTCAGGTCTGTACAATGATAGTTATGAGGATTGGCTGAGGGAATGTGGACTGCAGAGTTTGGTGGATAGAAGGAGAGGTGATGATTGAAACTTTTAAATTGTTGAGAGGTGGTTTCAGGGTTGACATTGGGGAGTTCTTTCGCTTGGTTGAACAGTGGGAAGAAGTGATGACGAGGCCATCCCTGAAGTTACGAAAGGAAACTGTGAGCAAGAGGGTGAGGAGTGGTTTCTTTGCATGGAGGGTGGTTGAACCATGGAATGCATTGCCTGATGGAGTTGTGAGAGCGAGAACGGTCAATGAGTTTAAGGAATGGTATGATAGACTTTGTGTTTCTTAGGGGGGACCTCCCCTCGATGAGTCTTGATAGACTTTGTGTTTCTTAGGAAGGACCTCCCAAGGTGAGTCTTTGACTCCATGGAGAACTGAATAATAATAAGAATAATTAACTGGAAGGCATTATTTAATAGGAGTTGATGCTAATGCAAAATAAGTAACACTGAGCTGTATCCTACATATTTCTTTCTGAGAAGTAATTTCATAGAAGTGAAAAGTAAATATTCTATAAATTTGTAGTTGGCATGGTAAGCATAAGGGATAACTTTGTATTAAATGAATTGTTAGAGTTTAAAAAATAATAATTAATAAGAAAAATTTGAATGTCAGCCATCTAGGAATGCTAGGATTCATTTAAAAATAAAACTATGTAGAAAGTACTAAGAATAATAAAGAAATTTAGTATAACAGTTCTTTGGGATTAATTTTGAATGATTCAGCTGTGCTGTAGAGGAATTTAGGAGTATTTTTATAAGTGTATATGCGAACACTGGTTAATTAGAAGAGGAAATTATTATTTATCAGCCCTTCATGGAGTCCAGAGACTCATTATGGGAATTCCCACTGTCACACACACCCCGCCTACCACTCTCCATGCAAATCCAATTCCTCGTGCCTCACCTGCTCTCACACCTTTCTTTTTAGTAGCTTCCAGAGATGGCCTCTTGTCTTCCTCTGTCTCTTCCCCCAATTCTGTGAAAAACGTCCTCATTCACATTGGTATGGTAATATAATTCTTTCAATCTTATGTCTAATCATATCCCTCCTCCCATCCATCAGATTCTGCAAATTGCATTTCTTCAGTCTGACCTCAACATCTCAGACCACTACCCATGTTTGTCAATCATTTCTGGACCCTTTCTAATATCTCTTTATCCTTTTGAAAACTAGTGACCATATCTATGTGCAATAATCCATATTCCTGATCAAAGTCTTATACAATGGAATGAGAACATCCTTACTTGTTGGGTCCTTTGCATCATTGCCATAGTCCACTATGCTATCCTCACAGTTTTAGAAATTAGTCCCCAAAACTTCAGGTCCTTGTTTGCCATCACTCCTAAATCCATCATCTCCTCCACCAGTTGCGTATTCTGCATTCCATTTGTGCTTGCTTAATTTTAAAATCTTATTCATACAGACAAATCGGCCCCTCAGAACACACACAATTTACAGACAAAAAATACTAGCGGTGGTGGTTATGGGCAGTAGATAGCATTGATGTAGGTGATTGGTAGTAGAGGCTCTGTGTAGTAGTGGAGATGGAGAGTTGTACAGTTGGTGTCCTCCTGCGATGAGTCTTCAGACTCCTTGGAGGTGTCATGAATAATAATAATAATAATTATTATTTCAAAGCGAATAAGAAAATCTAAGATAGAAATCAAAGAGTTTCATGCCGAATATAGCAAACTATAAAAGTTTGGCGAGTCCAAGCATAAGCAAACACCTGGTAGTACAATATCGGGCAACTCGTAGTAAAGGTAGATAAAGCTACAATCACTGTTCTTAGTATTAGCCCTAATGTAAAACACATTCCCTAGGAGATATATGCTGTTTTACATTAAGGGAGACAGGTCACTACTCAGACTGGTTTTAACCTTTATTGAGGTCTCATCAGTGAGTAGGTAGACCAAATAATAACCAAAATATCCCCTTAATTTAAATAATTTTTACATTGCCGAAGTGAAGCCTTTTGGCTCTTTATTTCATTAATAATTATTATTCTTTGCAACATTGAACTGATAGTCATACTCATTTGCCCACTCAGTCTGTTCAAGTCCTCTTGCAATGCTACATATGCTTTGTATCTTATAGTTCTTCCCAACTTTGTATCATCTGCAAACAACTGCATATCACCATTCCAACCTTCAATATCATTAACATGTAAGTTAAACTGCAATGGCCCAACACAGACCATTGGAGCACACACCACTAATGAGTTCCTTTTTCTCAGATATTGATTCCTATACACAGTTGATAGTGGACACGTGTGTCAAGAGAAGTAGTGGTGTGTAAAGAGAACTCTGGTTTCAGATAATTTTTTTTGAAATAATTAATTGTATATAAGTGAGTGCTCGTGAGTAAGAGTTGCCATAAAGGTTGTGTGCTTGTATGGTTATTAGTGTGTGGGATATTTTGTCTAAATTTATTTACAAATTTAATGATATTAGAGCTTAGCATAGTAACCGGCAAAGGAAAGATGGCAACAGCTTTGTCATTGCAAGTACTTAATTTCGACTTCAGTCGTTTCATGAAATGTGAGATGTGCTACTTGTTTTGATCCAGTTTTGATTATATTAATAAATTGTGGATATTTAAGGCAGATGGAAGGAGGGTGTGTGCGAAGTGTGAGCTGAATGAGGATTTAATGAGAGCTAATATGTTGATGACAGAAAGTGTTAGTAGCGAGAATGCCATGAGGAGAATGAGTGTTCATCTGATAGGGAAGGATGGTGTGAAAGAACAGCGAAAAAAATGTTAAAAAATTATTTAAAAAGAAAACAAGTGATCTGAAAAACTTAATGAATGGTAAGAAGGAGGAAAGTGATCTCTTGTCTTCCCTACTTCCTCCAATTTAACTCCTTCCATAGAGTATGCAGCATCCCATCGATGTGTCCCAAACATCAAGACCTTACATTTTGCTGCATTAAACTGATAACCCCATTCATTTGTCCATCTGTCTAGCTTATTCAAATCCTCTTGCAGGGCTACCACATCTGCACTATTACTAATAACCTTTCCCAGCTTCACATCATCCGCAAACAACTGAATATCCCCTTGCAATCCACGGACAATGTCATTGATAGAAAGGTTAAACAATATAGGTCCCAGCACTGAGCCCTGTGGAACACCACTTGTAATCTTGTGCCTCTTTGATACTGCTCCACCATACACAACTCTCTGATACCTATCGGACAGCCCATCATGAATCCAGTTGACCAATCTGACATCCAGACCCATGTGCTGCAACTTGAATATCAGCTTATCATGTGGCACCCTGTCAAATGCCTTTGCTAAGTCTAGGAAAATGGCAGTATATACCCTTCCCTCATCTAATGCTCTTGTAACTTTATCATAAAAGGCTAGCATATTGCTAAAACAAGAGCACCCCTTCACAAATCCATATTGACTCTCACAGATAACATCACCCTCATCTGCCCACTGCTGTATACAGTCCTTCACTACTTTTTCTAAGATCTTAGTAACTACTGATGACACACCAACTGGCCAATAATTAGATACTTCCATTCTGCTACCACCCTTATGCAATGGCACTATCTTACCTTTCTTCCTTCCATTCCATGGGCACCTATCCTGCAGCCAGACTTTCATTGAAAAGCCAGGTCAAAGGCACTGTCAGTTCCTTGGTACATTCTCTCAAAACTCGTGGTGAAATACCATCCAGTCCCACCGCTTTACTAACATCCAGAGTACTCAGTATGTGGAACACACTTGTCTCCTGCACCTCGAACCTGCCCTATCCCTCAAGTATTAAAATCGATTCCTCCAGGATGAAATACTCCAATAAAGTGTTCATTGAACAATTCCACTATATCTCTGCATCAGTCAATCTATTCCCATTTTTATCCCACAATGTCATTCTTCCACAGTCATTTCTCCTCCTACTGGCCACATAGCTAAAAAATTCCCTACGATTTTCCTTGGATCTAAGAGCCAATCTTTTCTCATATTCCAGTTTTGCCTTCCTTACCATACTAGTCACTCTCCTGGCTTGTCTCTTATATTCCTCATGCATCTCTTCACCTGTCTCCTTATATCTCTTCCATAGCTTCTTTTTCGCATGCAGTTCCTGTTTAATATTGTTTGTCATCCACTTTACTCCAAATTGTGTCCTCTTCCAAATTGTGTCCTCTTGTTCACTCGTGGTATACAGCTTATCATTGCTGCTAACAAATATTCCTTCACAATTTCCCAAGCACTAATGATATCCCGGCCTTCCAATTCCTCCATCCACGAAACTTCACCAAGTTGACGTCTAAGACTATTATAATCACCTGCTTTATAATTCCACATATGTTTCCGTCTCTTTGATACTCCTGCATGTCTATTCATTTTCCAAGTCAAAACCATATGGTCACTCTCTCCAACTGGTGGGAGAGATGTCATCTCAGTTATTATCAATTCTTCTGATGCTATAACCAAATTCAAAACTCTTGAACCTCTTGTTCCATCTGTTACATGTTGCCTAAGACATTTGTCCCTCAAGAATTCTAGAAATTCCATTCCCTTATTGCTACATGCATCTTCCTCTTCCCAGTTTATACTGCTGTAGTTAAAATCTCCCATAACAATCATTCTTTTTGCACTTGCCACGCTCAACTGTCTCAACATCTCGTGGTCCCCACGTGGTCCAACACCCCGCTAAGTATCCTGTCTAGCCCACCTCCACGTCACACCATATGCTTTCAAAATCATTAGTGTCACAGCTTTCCCAAGCCTCCACTCTTAGAGGGCATAGGTCGTCACTTATCATAAGCAGTACTCCACCACCACGCTTTCCCTTCCTTTCCTGTCGAAAAATGCTGTACCCAGCTACTTCCATTCCTGTTATTATACCCTCTTCTGTCAACCATGTCTCAGTGATACCAATAATCTTTGGCCAGGCTGATGCTATCAGTGCCACCAATTCCTCTCCCTTATTCCAAATACTCCTGGCATTAGTATAAAGTAAAAATGCTATTGTTTCTATACCCAGCATTATCCCCTCTAGAAAAAAATTCCGTCGAGCCGGAGTCGAACCAGCGACCTATGGATGCCTGTTAAATTCAACTACAGTCCATCGCTCTGCCAACTGAGCTATCGACGGTTGTAAAAGTTTACCACATTTGGAGGCGCTGGGCATCGATCCCAGTACCTCTCGCATGCTAAGCAAGTGCTCTACCATCTGAGCTACGCCCCCAACAGTTAATTAAAAGAAATATGCTATTGAATATCTCATCACACCAAAGTGCATAACTTTTTCAAATCAATCCATTGTTTGCATTATACCTTGTAATTAAATAACGATTGTCACCACTGATGATAGTCTGTAATATTCAGGCTGAAATATATATCTTTAAATAAATAGTATGACTTATTCCTTGTGTTTTTCATGTTAATTAACAGAAATATGCTATTGAATATCTCATCACACCAAAGTGCATAACTATGCATTTATTTACATTTGAACTGACTGTCATTTTTTACATACACACAGTTCAATTTCAAATTCAAATCATTCCACATGTCATTAGTGATATTTAATTACCCTGCTTATCTTTTCATAATCGGCAAACATTTGTGGCTCTCATCAAATCCTTCCCAATGTCATTAATGTAAAGATTATATAACAGTGGACCCAAGTACTGATCCTTGGGATACACCACTGGTTACCTTAAATCTTACATGCTAATGCCTCCCATATACTACTTTTTGATGTCAGTTGACCCTCCTCTTATCCCAGCTATTAGTTCATAACCCATTCCTGTATCCTGCAACTTATGCCAAATAGCCTTCAATGCTGTATCCTGTGAAAAGCAAGCTTTAGGAAAATGGAAATTATCATGGTGGATCCATTCTCTTTGTCTAAGTCAACAATAGCATTAAATTTAATCAACCTGTCAACCCATTTCTGTATGAGAGCTCCTATCAAATTTTCCAAAATCTCAAGAGATACCAATAAGTCTACAATTAGACATATCAATCTTTGCACTATCCTTGTGCAATGGAATCATCACACATTCTGATGTGTGATGATTCCATTCCTGTATCCTATTAAATCCTATTGCTGATAGGGTTTAATGGGATACAGGACCCATTAAACCCTATTGCTGAACTCTTATTTAGTTTATTCAATGCTCTGGTATCTCTTCCTCATACACCTGAATTTCTTCATTCCGTGTACAGGTAGCATTTGAACTTCAAGTTACGTACATTAGGTTGATAGCAATTTTGAGTTCAATTAGGATAGAAATCTAAGATTGCAATATTCATAAGAATTGTATGTGTAACAGTGAGTTTGAAGTTATCTGCTGTGAGTTGGAGGCTAATAAGATCAAATACATGGTAGGTGTTGTTACAGATCTAGTGGATCTATTGCTGGTGTTAATGAAATGCAGCACCAAATCAGAAAAGCATGATCACAATCATCAACCAGATGAATGTTTTGCATCTGGTTGGTGATTGTGATCATGCTGTTCTGACCTGGGAAGTAGCTAAGAATATGGATGGTCCATATTCTTTCTACAATCTTCCCATGGCTTGTTTAACTACTTTTATACATTCCTACATGTTTTTGTTTGTTCTCTAAGAGCATGTGCCAATTTTCTTGCCATAAACTCTGATTTTTTCTTTTGATGAGCTGCTTCTTGTATCCATTATTATTATTATTTGACACCTCCAGGGAGTCGGACTCATCGAGGGAGGGCACCTACTCTACAACTCTGTCTCCACCACTCAATCCACCAACCACAATGAACCTCCACCACGCCAACGCCATCTACCGTTCACCACCGCTACTAGTATTTTCATAGACAATCGCAAACATCCATGCCCACGGCAGGATTCAAACCCACAGCCTTTTGGCTGGAGAACGGATTCGCTAACCACTGGGCCAGCCCGGCCAGCTCAGGGAGTCCAAAGACTCATCGAGGGAGGGCATCTACTCCACAACTCTTCGTCTCACTACTTCACCAACCTTCATCATCTAACACCAACGCTGACTACCCCACTAGTACTTTCACAATCACAACATACATGCCCACAGCGGGATTCGAACCCGCAGCCTTTTGGTTGGAGAGCGGATACGCTAACCACTCGGCCAACTAGGCCGGCATAACCGGCACAACAGATTGATTTTGGAATTTCTATTTTTCTGTCTTTGCTCATAACTTGACCATTCTTCCATCATCTGAGTTAATCATGCACTTCAGATTTTTTCATTCATTATTTACTGTATGTTCTTAATTATATTTGCCAAGAAATTATATTCTTATTTAATCCTTTACCCAAATGTAAGCAAACAAAGTTCACATGAAGTATCTTAATGACTAGGCTACTTGTATGTAGAAGCTGTTGACTTCACATCAATTGCCTTGATATCTCTGAATCCAAAGCATACTTTCTTTTAGACATATATATTGCTATGCATTATGGGAAGGAGTACTACACAAACCAGTTTCGACCTTTATTTGAGGTCTTGTTAGTGAGACTCAGACCCAGAAAGCTAAAAAAAGGTTGAATTAATGCTGAAGTCATATATTATTTGTATACTAATAGCAAAAAGGTGTTATCATCTTATTATTAAAATACAGGAATACCCCATTTTACATTTCCTCCATTTGAAAAGATCCAAATTAACAAACATCCATTTCTTTCCTCCCTTCTCTGATATCTTTAATGTATAATTTTCTTTTCAGTTTCGAGAAAACCTAAGCTCATCTTCCACACTTGGATTTAGAATTGAAGGATTCAAGGTTAGTATTAATTATTATTTCTGAAACAAAATTGATTCTCAATTTTATATGCAATTTAAAATCAGCAATATTTTATATATATATAGCCTAAACTCTGATCTATCCCTAGTCAGCCAGAAGAAAAACATCACCTTCTTCAGTTCCCAGGAGTATACAGAATTATTTGTAGTTGTGGTAAACCTTACTACGGACGAACTGATAAATCAATCTTTCTTAGTCTTGAAGAGCACAAAAGAGACATTTCTTATAATAGAATCTGAGCCAGTGCCCTCGCCAGCCACGTCTTGTTCTCTGTAAACTCTGATGAAGGCCACCAATACCAAATAGACTGGAATCAAACTTCTAATATTCACAAATGTTACGATGAACGTGAAAGACGTATCCTGGAGTCAAAAGAAATCGCCCTCGATTCTACCCACATGAATAACAACCTTAGCTACATTTGCCAGATTCACATAGCTCTGCTGTTCAGTGCTGGCATTCTCTCAAGATCACATGCACACGTATAAATGTAGCTGGAACTGAAGCGTGGTCTCTAATTTGAACTTAACTGTAGTTTTTTGATAACTCTGTTGTTATTGTGTAATGTTTCTGTCAGTCTTTTTTGTATATATCTTTGTACTTTGACACCTGATGAAGTTGGCTTACCAACGAAACTAGTTGTGTTTGTATTAAACTTTTATTCTTAATTATCTCGGTGGTTTAAGTCATTAAAATTATTGGACATGTTCATAAACCGAGTCAATCTGCATACAAATAATATATATATATTCATGAGCATTGACTTGGTTACTGTGATACATTTAAGAAAAGATATTTAATGACTAACAAACCGAGAATAAGTTAGAAAACTTTAATGATACAACTAGTTTCATCTTATTATGGCCTTCATCAGGTATCTTTGTTAGGTAGAAGAAACAATAATAAAAGACTGAAGATATTAAGAAAACTGAGAAGCACGGGTTAATTGTATTAGATAATTAAAAATAAAAAACGTATTAAAATTCCAGTTCTATTTATGTGCCATTGTTTATTGTATGTGTGGTAGTAGACTCTTTAGAACGCCAGTATTGAACAACAGCAGTATGGCTCTCAGGGATGTTATAACTCAAATTACTGTTCAAATGTTCAGGATTAAGGACAATCTCCCTGGATTCCATTATCTTTCTTTCAAATTTATCCTCGCAACAGAAAATATTTTCAGATCTATCCCAGGAAACTGAGTGACCTTGAAAATTATGAGGATTGTTAGAGAATAGAACATGGCTGGATAAGGCACTAGCATTTGATCTTTTATAGGAGATGTCTGTTTTATGCTCCTCCATGTGAAGTTCAACAGATTTATTAGTTTGACTGTAATAAGGAACATTACAGTCACACCATAGTTTATATACGCCAGGATATTTTAGATTATGATGCTTAGGTTTAGGATGGCTTATAAGAGATCTGATTTTTTTGGAAGAGTGGTGAATAACGTCCTGATGTTGTACTTTTGAAGGACTTTTGCCAATTTTTGGGAGACCGAACTGATGTATGGGATTGAGATGTTACCTTTAAAATTGGTAGTTTCTGTATTGATGTGCCTAGGAGGATCTATAAGAAATTTCTTAATTGTTCTTTTATGATATCCATTTTGTTCAAAAATATGTGAGGTGATTAATTTCTTTTTAAAGCTCATCTAGATCGTTTAAAATAGAGCGAGCTCTGTGTCCTAAAGTGGAAATAGTTCCAAGTTTCTGTGGTGGAAAATGATGAGAAAGACTGTGAAGATATCTATTAGTATGCGTTGGTTTTCTGTACATAGAGATTCTAGATTTTCCAGAACAGCATGAGAGTTTTATATCCAGGAAAGGAAGGGAGTTATCATGTTCTAGTTTTGCCATGAATTTTATATTTGGATGCTGGTTTAGATGATGAAGAAAATTCATGAGAGAGAGTGTTCACCATGACTACATTAATAAAAACGTCATC
Source organism: Typopeltis vanoorti (assembly GCF_054136105.1). Taxonomy (NCBI): domain Eukaryota; kingdom Metazoa; phylum Arthropoda; class Arachnida; order Uropygi; family Thelyphonidae; genus Typopeltis; species Typopeltis vanoorti. The sequence continues at coordinate 162,740,991 of NC_143550.1, forward strand.
TACATAATGTTTCCAAACTTTTGGTTTAAATGAAGAGGAAGATATAGCTCTTGTTTCAAAGTCCTCTAGGAAAATATTCGCCAGAATGGGGGATAAAGGGTTCCCCATCGCCAAGCCCTGGTTCTGTTTATAGATTGTATCTTGATATCGGAAGTAGCCAGATTGAACGCAATGCTTTAATAAACTAAACATTTTTTTGGATAATTTATCCTTTAATAATATTAATACTTCTTCAGTTGGTATATTTGTGAATAATGAAATAATATCAAAACTGGCTATAATATCATCCTCGTTGATGGATAAATCTTTAATACTGATACAAAATCTAAGGTGTTGTTGATGAATGATGAAGACTTATTAGAAAAAGACTTGAGATATTTTGCAAGATATTTTGATAGGTTGGAGAGTCAATACCCTTGACAATAGGGTGAAGAGGAGTGTTTTCCTTATGTATTTTTGGAACTCCATAGATACGTGGTATAAATGGATGAAGGGAGCGTAGAGAGAGATACATCACAAGGAAGTTCACTAGTATTTTGTAGTAAGTTGTTAGTATGGTTTTGTAGTTCCAGAGTTGGATCATCCTGTAATATGGAATATGTGTTACTTTCAAGTGGTAGAAGCATCTTATTATGATATTCTTCAATATCAAGAATAGCTGTGGCATACCTTTATCTGCTGGTAAAATTGTTATATTTCTGTTCTTTTTTAGATTTCTAATAGCTTGTCGTTCTGCTGAAGAAATGTTATCTTGTGGAGGTTTTGCATTGTTAATGATAAAAGTAGTTTCCATACGGAAAAGTTTAGCTAAATGAGTAGGCAGAAGTGAAGTAGCTTCTTTGTAGGGACGAATGATCTAACTGGACATGAGGAGGTGAGGACAAATATCAGGAGACCATTGAGAAGAGTGAAAGATAACAGTGTAGTGGGAAAGGTTGTCAGTGTGTTACCCTGATATGATGAGTTGCGACAGAGAGCCAAAATCATGAATGGCATGTTGGCGGAGCTGTGTGAGGAGAAGGGAGTGGAGTTTGTGCATGTATGGCATGTGTTTGAGGGAAGAATGAAATTGTACAGGTGTGATGGATTGCATTTAAATGGCTTTGGAGTGAGTGTGCTGGATGAAAGTATAGTGTGTGGAAGTACAGTATGTGATGCATGCCAGAAATCAGAAGAAAGAGATGAAGAGAAAAATCATGAGAGTGGTACTGAAGAGACAGCAGTGCTTGGCAGTGGAAACAGTAGTGGTGTGTGAGAGAGGAAGAGAGAGAACAGGAATACAAGAGGAACAGGGAAATGGGGAGAGCTCGGGTGGACAGGGAGACATGGCATAGAGAAAGTGAATGTTGAAAGTGGCATTGAATGTGTGTATGAAGATGGAGTATATTGCAATGTGGATGGAGAAGTGGAGCCTGAGGAGATATATGTGGTAAGCGGTGATAAAGATGATTTGGCAGGTGTAGTGGGGAAATTACAACCAACATATGGCTTGGATAGGACTGGCTATAGACCTAAAAATGAACTGTTGTGTTTGTTTACAAATACCAGAAGTATCAGAAATAAAGGGGATGAAATGGTTTCAGTGATTGAGTTTATTTGCCCCCAAATCATTGGAATAAGTGAAACATGGTTGAATGAAGATGATATCATAACAGGAATAGATATGGAAGGGTACAGTATTTTTTGTGAGGATAGAAAGGGCAGGAAGGAAGGGGAGTGCTGCTGATGATAGCAGGGGAATTAAGTCCACATTAGGTAGACATGAAAGGGGGAAATAGTGACAATGGTTATGAGGCAGTGTGGTGTAACGTGGAGGTTGAGAGGAAGACATTTAGTTGGATGTTGCTATAGGCCTGGGAATGTGGAAGGTGGTGATGAAGAAATGTATAAACAACTTGGATTAGTGAACAAAGGAAGGGTAATTGTTATGGGTGATTTTAATTATGGCGGTATAGATTGGAATGAAGAAATAGCATTTGGGAATAAGGAAAGTGAATTTTTCGAGTTCTTGAGAGATAACTATCTCAGGCAGCATGTAAAGAAAGGCCCTCGAGGATCAAGGGTTCTAGATCTCATTATTTCATCAGAGGATGTAATTATTATTATTATTATTCGGGCCTCCATGGAGTCAAAAGACTCATCATGGGAGGTCCTTCCTAAGAACATAAAGTCTGTCGAGATTCATCGAGGGGAGGTCCCCCTTAAGAAATACAAAGTCTATCATACCACTCCTTAAACTCATTGACCGTTCTCGCTCTCACCACTCCACCAGGCAATGCATTCCATGGTTCAACCACCCTCCACACAAAGAAACCACTCCTCACCCTCTTGCTCAGTTTCCTTTCGTAACTTCCAGGGATGTTAGAGGGGTTTCACATTTTCCTCCAGTTGGTGAAAGTGATCACTTTTGTTGTGGCTAGTCATATGCAGGCTTTTGCAAGGAAAGGATATATGTGGAATTATAAGGCTGGTGATTATGACAAGCTTAGGAGATAACTTTGAGCTATAACATAGAATGAGGGAGTCGAGCGGTAAGGAAATAAATGCTGCATGGGAACTTACAAAGAAATACATAACAGCATCAATGTATGAATGTATCCCAAAGGTCAAAAAGCTGAATAAGGTTGGTGTAAATGGATGAATGTGGAGCTTAAGCACGAAATCTGGAAAAAGAAAGTCCTTTGGAGGAAGTACAAGATGAAATAATGGTAATCAGTCACATGAAGAATATAAAGAACTAGCCAGAAGCATAACTCAGTAAGGAAAACAAAAGTAGAGTATAAGCAGAAATTGGCAAATCAGGCTGAGAAAAACCCTGGAGAGTTTTTTAGATATGTAGCAAGTAGAAGGAAGAGTGATCATGGAAAGATGAAGTTAAGAGATGAAAGTGGTAGAATGGTAACTGCTGCAGAAGACATTGTTGAGGTATTCAGTGATCAATTTATAAGTGTGTTTCATCCTGATCAGGATGGAATCATGAGGAACTTAAGTGTAGAGGACATAGGAGAGGATATCTTAATTGTGAGTGAGCAGGAGGTATTTGAGTAAATAAATAACCTTGATGTTAATAAGGTGATAGGATTTGATGAAATAACACCACGCATCTTAAGAGAATGTTCCAGCGAACTGGCAGTAGCATTGGCATGCCTGTTTAACAAGAGTTTTGCAATAGCACAGGTTCCAAGGGAGTGGAAGGGTAAAATTGTTCCACTGAATAAAGGTGGTGATAAGGCTGTAGCTTCAAATTATAGACCTGTCTGTATATCTGGAGTTGTGGTGCAGGTCCTGGAGAGATTGGTGAGAAGTAGGATACAGAAATGGGTTGATAACAGCAGTATTCTGTGGGTTTATCAGCATGGGTTAAGGGGAGATCATGTTAACCCAACCTAATCTAACCTTGGACAGAGGAGATGCATAAGAAAGTTCCCAGATGAGTCTTTGACTCCATGAGGTCTTGGGGTAATAATAATAATAATAATATATAGTGGTGTCTTTGGATTTTGCAAAGGCTTTTGATAAACTGCCACATAACAAGTTGGTAATAAAATTTAAACAGATAGGATTGGATAACAGAGTTCTGAGTTGGCTCAGTGACTGGCTGACGGATAGCTATCAGAAAGTTGTACATGATGGGGGATTCAGTATCCCAAAAGAGGAAGTTGTGTACTGCGGGGGTCAGTTTTGGGATGATTGTTGTTCAATTTGTATGTTAATGATATTGGGATCAATATAACTAGTGACATGCAGCTGTTTGCAGATGATGCAAAACTGGGGAGAGCAATGCACTGTCAGGCTGATGCTAATGCTTTACAAGAGGACTTGAATATATTGCATGAATGGGCAGGTAAGTGGAACTATCAGTTCAATGTTGCCAAGTGTAAGGTTTGAGATTTGGTAAGCAACGATGGAATGCATAGTATGTGCTTGGTGGAGAAACTTTAAGAGAAGTAGAGAAGATGAGGGATCTAGGAGTGATGGTGGACAATGACTTGAAATTCAGGATCCACATTGAACAAGTTGTGAAGACATCACATCGAATAATGGCAATGATGCGAGAACCCTGACATGCAGAAATAAAGAGGTTATGATCCCATTGTATAAGGCCTTGATCAGGCCTCATATGGATTATTGCACACAATTTAGTCGCCGGGTTTTCATGGTGATGAGGATATGTTGGAAAGGGTACAGAAGATTCACAAAGGTAGTCAATTGTCTCTGGAATGTGGAGTACAAGAACAGATTGAGAGAATGCAAGTTGTAGAGCCTTGTGAATAGGAGTAAGAGGGGGGGGATATGATTGAGACATATAAACTGGTCAGGTGTTGTTATCAGGTAGACATGGAAAAAAATTTTTATAGAATTGGTGAGGGGAGTAGAACAAGAGGCCATTGCTGGAGGGTGTGAGCAAAGGAGTGAGAAGCAGGTTCTTTGCATGGAAGGTGGTTGGTGAGTGGAATGCATTGCCTGAGTGTGCTGTGGATGTTGGACACATTGAATCAGTTTAAGACGTAGTTGGATGAGCATTGTATGCAATAGTGAGTACCTCCCACAATGAGTCTCTGGTTCCATGGAGGTCGTGTGTTGATAATAACTGAAGGTATATTTACATGATACTGTACTAGAAGTCATTTGACATACTTACCCATTTTAGAAGTTAGTTAATTGAAAGTTTGGTTCTTTGAAAATTGCATAATGGAGTAATCACTATACATTAAATTCATTCATTGTAGTTTTTAAAAAGATAGATCTCTGTGCATTTTATTCTTCAGCACACTGGTACCATGTGGAAACAAAGTTTAACAAATTAACACAATAATACAAAGACAAGAATGATAATAAATTTTAATAGCCAGATATTTCAACCTGAAAGTTACAAGTCATTATGTTAATGACATCAGGCAGTTTGAATACAAAGTAGAGCATGAGTAACATATTGTTAAAAATAATGTTAATGATTGATTCTTATTCTAATCAAATATCATTAACAAGATTCTCTCATATCTTCAATAGGAGGGCAGTCAAACATCATATGCAAATGAATGGCTTCTCAGTAAAGACTATATGACATATTTTGATTCTTATAAGCCTAGCTTAAACAATGCAAAGGATTCCTATCCCTTACATTTCTGGCATCTCGGAACCAATTTCAAGAATCCCTAAAAATATAATCTATGTTCATAGATTATAATGAACATAGTGGCTATGTTCATTACTTTTAACAAACTATCATTGTGTTACTTAAGTATAAAGAGCTAAAACTATGCGGGATTTAATATCCCCTTAATTTAAGTAATGCTATCATTGTGTGATTCCCATCTTCTAAAGATAAATGCCCCTCTGTTTCTTTCTGGCATCTACAAAGTTCTGTGTGACTCACTTTTTTTTTTTTTTTTACTTTGAACAAACTTGGATGTTCAGGAGAAAACATTGCAAGAATACCTATCCTATATCACCAATAATAAAAAAAAATCTGAGAAATATGGCCTAGTACAACATTGAATTGATTGATGCTGACCATAATATCTTATAGTCTGAAACACACTTATTTCATTGTTGCTGCCATGAGTTCAAATGTTTGTTCAAAAAGTGCTGAAACCTTGCTCCACTCTCAAACCTGAATTGGAATAACTGCCTCTCTCTATCAAAGATATGGAAGAGTCTTATTCTAATCACACATCATCAGTATATTTTTTTTTAAATAATACATTTCCTCTGTTATTCATTTGTATTCTTCTATGTATAACATTATGCAACTCTTGCTATTTTAAATTGGCCATTATTTGCATTCTGCTTTGTATTCAAATTGCTTGATGCCATTAATGATGACCTATAACTTTTGGTTTTGCAATATTTGGCTATTAAAATTTATTATTCATTCTTTTCCTTGAGAGCCTGTGTAGCTCAGTGGTTGTGGCGTTTGCACACCACGGCACTTGGCCGCACGAAGGAAGACTTGGTTTCGAGTCTAGTCGGCGACTAGAGGAAATTTTTCTAAGCCTTTTTTCAACCGGTTCCTGAGTTAGTCGATCTCTGGCACGGGCAAGCAGGTTTTTCCTCCTGGTAATTCGGGTTTTTCGTCCCGTAAACTCAAGAAAATCGACCGTAGAACCCACATTATTTCAGACATAAAATATATCGTATTAGGGACCACGAGATGGCGGAACATTTGAGCCGTCTCTCTTCACTGTGTATCGCTTAATTAGTGATAGCCTTGGGCCATCTATCTCTGATTGGTACCAGTGGCGATTGAACTGCCCACTCAGTCTCCAAAGTTAGATAGGGCTAAATGGCCTCGCCTACTCCCGTATACGGGAATTAAAAGGCATTAGCTGATTTTTTTTTTTTTCCTTGTGTTATCATGTTAACTGTTAACCTTATGGGAATGAAAACATAAGTTGTTCTTTAAACCATGTATATAATTTTCAGTAATCTGAACATAATCACGGTCTCAATTTTTGTAGTGGACAAGCTTTATTAATAGTTAGTCTACTTGCTCAATCATTTAGTTATAAATTCATTATAGGAAAAATTCAAACAATCTTGCTTATGCTTCAGATGGTTTGAAAATATGGATGATTACCAGTTTGTTTGATATTTGAGTCTTATATGGTCATAGCTCTGAAGGATGGTATTGGCAGTGTCAGTGATTCTAGAATGAGAATAGGATGTTTAGAGAGAGAGAGAGAGAGATACCTGAGAAAAATAGAAAAGCATGAGAAATCATTTAATTTGTGTGAGAGAAGAGATTAGGAGACTTGAAAAGCTAACTGTGAGATGAACAAGAGGGGGGGTGAGAAAGTTATGCGAATGATCGGGGGGGGGGGGGAGTGAGAGAGACAGGCAGGACAATATAGGAGCAAGGAATAGATAAATGAGAGAAAGACAAATGATAAGTGGGAGAGCATAGTGAGAGGACTGCAGATGAGTAAAGATTTGAATGGATCTGTGAGGGGAGTGATGTATTGAGATTCAGTTATTCATGATGTGCAAACTGTTAGAGAGATTCTAGCCTGGAAGAACAATAGTGTGGCTATTGCAGTAAGCAAGTTGAAAATCTGGATGGTATGATGATAGTGATGGTTGATACCAATGATTTGAGAGCGAGAGCATGAATTGGATGGCAAGCTATCTGATATTAATATTAGGAATTTTGCAGCAGAAAAGTATGTAAGGGAAGAGAGATCACTAAAAGAGAGATATGATAATGCAGAATTGAGGATAAAAACAGCAATAATGAAGGACATGATATAGTGAGAAAGTATCAAAACAGAAATATAAAATATGTTATGCTTGGAATGCATTTGAGAACAGAAGAAAGTTGAATGCAAGAAGTGTATTTGAAGAAGGAAGGATGTAGGCATCTGGAAAGACTTGTTTATCTCTGGGGGAAGTAAGTGTTGGATAGGGAAACTAGAGTTCTCAGGGCTGGATGGCAGGGGGCGGGGGGAACCTCTTGTGGGAGGATAGCTGTTTTGGAGATGGAAGAGTGTATGGTATGTTGCAGAGTGTGAAATGGTTGAGTGAATAATATATATTATTATAGGTATTATTATGTACTATCAGCATTAAAAATGCTGACAGTACATTGGTGTTTCTTTATACAAATGCAGGAATAAAGGAAATGAATTAGTAGCATTGATAGCCTCATCCTGACCAAGGATTACTGGAATTAGTGAAATGTAATTGATAGATGATAACTTGACATGAATGGAAGTAGAAGGTTATAGCATATTTCAGCAGGATAGGAAAGGTGAATGTGGTGAAGTGTTACTTATAAGTAAGTTGTCCTCTCAGAATAAAGAATTGGAAGAAAATGGTACTAATAGTTTCAAAAGTGTGTGATGAAGGTTGACAGGAAAAGATATTTAGTGGGATTTTGCTATAGGCTAGGGAACACAGAGGAGAATGAACAGGAAATCTTTTACAGATAAATTTAGCAAGTGCACAGTGAATGATTGTTATGGGAGATTTTAACTATAGTAGTATAAATTGGGCAGAGGAAACAGCATTTATGTAATTCTTCAGAGATAAATGTCTCAGGCAACATGTACTAGAGAAGCATATGGATCAAGAGTTTTGGACTTGGTGCTAGCATTAGAGAATCTGATATTAATTGAGATGGCATCTTTGCCTCTGGTTTGCAAGAATGACCAGGTAGTCTTTGTTTGGAGTCTGAATAGACATGCAGAAGTATCATGGAGAAAGGAATTTGTGGAATTATGAGACAGGCAACTGTAATAATTTTAGAAATCAACTAGGCGGAAGTTCCATGGATGGAAGAATTGAAAGGAAGAGATATCAGCAGTGCTTGGGAGCTAGTTAAGAAATCTTTTCAGTGGAAATGACAAATCACATTCAATAAGCAAAAGAGATAATACGATGTGGTATAAAGTGGATGACCTAATGAAATCAAACAGAACGGAGATGAAAAGAGGTCGTGAAAAAAATACAGAGGTAGGGAGCATTTGAATGAGGAATATAAAACTCAAGCTAGAAAACTAACTAGTATTACCATCATCATCAAATTCCTGACATGTACCCTCAAGGGGTGTACAGGATATGATAGTTCTACATGAAAAATTTACATCATTGCTAACTTCCTATCTACAATTTTCCTCCAAATGAGTCTATTACTTGTCAAGACTCCAACATTATCAGATCTTATATTTCTATCATTTAAGGCAGTACTTCCCAAACTAATGGAAGCCAAGGCTCCTTTGGAAAAATTAAAATATTTCATGGCCCCCACCAAAAAAAAATCATAATATAGACATATATTATTATGGAAATAATGTTTATTGTATTTATATTCAAAATTTTGCATTTGTAATCTTTTTTGTGTTTCTTATCAATACCTTTGAAATCAAACTTATACGAATAAGCATGTATTTACTAATATTCATTAAGCGCCGAAATATGCAGGAAGCAAAATTTGTGAACCAACACCAATGTGTGATTTTTTCCATTAAAATATAAAAAAGAACAAAAAAAAAATAATAAAAATTAAATATGTTTCTTTAAAGATTAAAAAAAATCTACTTAGTCTTAAAACATTTTAAATTTGTTTTCATTATTTCACGGCCCCCCTGAACAAAACATATGCCCCCTCAAGGGGGCCGCGGCCCACAGTTTGGGAAGCGCTGGTCTAAGGCATTTTGTACCATATCAATTCACCTATATCTTGGTCTTCCTCTGGGACGTTTTCCTGCCAACCTGGCAGAAAACACTTGTTTTGCTAATCTTTCCTCGCCCATTCTGTTTAAGTGACCATACCACTTGAGATTAGCTCTGCTAACACATTCCTGGATGCTGACAATGTCAAGTTCTTTCCGAATATCCTCTTTTTTAATATTATATGGCCATTGATGTCATCTGTTCACTCTGTTCACTCTAATCTTTCTCAGGACTCTCATATCTGCTGTCTCTAGACTTTGGTCAAGTGTTTTACTTCTGACCCAGCTCTCAGATCCATAAGTTAAAACTGGTTTGAACACTGTTTTGTATACAGCTAATTTCTGACTAATTTCTCTCTTATTCCATATGAATTTATTCAGTTGACTTCCTACCATACCAGCTTTGTTAATACTGTTGTCTATTTCCATATTTAATTTACCATCTTCACTAAAAATCATGCCTAAGTATCTGAAATGTTTTACTTGTTCCACAGGTTCTCCGTTCAAAATACAAGTTGACATTTCAACGATTCTACTGATTTTCTTTGTCTTTTTATTGCTGACCTTCATACCATATCTATTACAACAGTTATTCAATTTAGTCAGGGAATCTTGCAGACTTGTAGCAGATTTATTTAGAAGTATAGCATCGTCCACAAAAAACAAAGAGGTGACATTAACATCTCCAATTCTGATATCAGATTTAATACCACTTTCCTTCATGATGTGATCCATATAGATAATGAATAACAGAGGGGATAATGTACATCCTTGTCTCACACCAGATTTAATATTAAACCATTTTCCTGTATACTTCAAATCTAATTGCTGAATAAAGACCAAGTATTGCTTGATATAATACCCCCATTGACACCATATAACTGTAGCATATTGAATAGCTTCTCTCTTGGCACCTTGTCATATGCCTTTTCTAGATCGACAAAACTTAAATACAGATCTTTGTTATATTCCCATGCTTTCTGAACTATTTGTCGTAAAGTGAAGATCTGATCCTGCCAGCCTCTATTTGGCCTGAATCCAGCTTGTTCTTCACCAAGCTTTTCTTCCACAATCCTTCTCAACCATTACTCAAGTACACTGGCATAAATCTTGCCCAGAACACTCAGTAGCGAAATACCTCTGTAATTCTCACATTCAGTTTTATTTTCCTTTTTTATATGGGTACTATTAATAGTACCCATATAAAAAAAAAGTAATCCACTTCTAATTACTCTACGCCAATCATCAGGAATTCGTCCCTCTCTCCAGGCTTTCCGAACTATGCAGTGCAGCCACTGTAAGACTTTTATATCGCCATACTTCAGCATTTCTGGTCGAACATCTTCTACTCCTGCTGCCTTTCCACATTTCAAACCTTTCATGGCTTTTTCTACTTCAAGTATGGATATGTATTCCTGACTGTATGCCTGTTGAGTGTTTTTTATCACTGTGCTATCACTGCTTGTTTCATTTAGCAATTTTTCGAAGTAATTACTCCATACTTTAAGCATATATTTTTCTCCCATTTTCATGTCACCTTTATCATCTCTAACTCCTTTTACAGCACACTTTCCTCCATTTCTAAGTTTCTTCAACAACCTCCAGAATATCTTACCACTTTCTTGATATTTACTTTCTATGTTCTTGCCACAGTCCTCCCATGACTTTTGTTTATGTAGTTTTACACAGTGTTTAGCTTTCTTACATTTGTCTCAGTATTCTCTAAGAGCAAAAGCTGACTTATTTGCCAGGAACTTTTGATATGATTTCTTCTTTTCCTTCACTGCCTCTTTAACTTCCTGTGTCCACCATGGAGTCCTGATTTTTCTATCCTTGCAGACAACCTCACCACATGCCTCTCTAGCTGAATTAATCAGGGTTTTCTTCAAGGTTTGGTTCTTTTTCTCAAATCTCTCATTTTTTCTTCAATAATCTTTGTGTATTTTAGTCTACAGTTCACATCTGAGAGCTGCTCAATTTTTATTCGCTTTAAAACTTTCTTACATTTCATTCTTTTCAATATGAAATTCAATTTTATCCTGCTCAACACTAAATAGTGATCGCTTATCCAATTTCAAATCCTCTGTACACTCTGGTGTCCTGCACCAGGGAGAAAACATCACTATCAACAATAACATAGTCAATGAGACTTTTCTTATTCCTTTCCTCTTCTCTCCATGTGAATTTGTACACATTTTTATGTAGGAACCTGGTGTTAGTAATAACCAGTCCGTATCCTGAGCAGAAATGCAACAGGTATTTGCCATTATTATTAGCTTTGCTCTTTTCTCCAAATTTTCCAAAATATTTTTGTATATCTGACAATCACTTCCTACTCTGCTATTTAGATCTCCAACAAGGATCAACTTTTCCTTTTTCATTGTGTCAGTAGCTTTCTCTAAAGCCTCAAAACATTCCTCCACTTCTACCTTAGTTAGGGGCCTTCTGTGGGACCATAGTCACAAATAGGTGTCATTGTCCATCACTCTACTTGAGACTGCCTGCCATTCAAGAAGATTAGCCTTGTATTTAGTGTTGAATACTATGGCTACCTCTTCTTTTTCTTGATTGTCATTGCCTGAATATAACATTTTGTATTTATTGCTCAGAAAGATCTCACCAGTTTTTGTCTTTTTTGTTTCAGTCACCCCTATTATGTCGATCTGGTACTTATCTAATTCCTCGGCTAGCTCCATTTTTTTGCCATTCAGGCTTCTTATGTTGATATTACCGATCTTTAACTCTGGTGATGTTGAGTTGGGATGTGTTTTCAGATTTGTTCCAGTAACTGACTTTTTGCTGTTCTCCCTGGTGAAAACAACGGGGGCCTTGTTTAACCAGGCGATGCCCCAGCAGGCATGAAATTTTGTCATGTTGTACCATCATTTTTTATTTTGGTTTAACCAATAAGAATACAATTTGGTCGGCTAAATCCCAAATTGCCAGCCCATCCTTGTTCGTTCAGTATCCAGGTAGATATCCAACAGGGTGCACCATGAGAAGGTGAGGATTGGACATTATGTCAGAAGCCCTGGTCGGTTCTCTGCATTCCTTTAAAGGCTATGTGGAGGTCTCCTCTCAGTTATACAGCTTTTTCCTTATAAAAATGGAATGTGACAAGAATCGCTGCCATCCAAGGTAAATCCTAAGAAATTCTTTCATTTTGTGGCCAGTAGAGGAGAAATGATTTTGGATTAAACTTTCCAAGAAATTGTATTATTCTTTAAGCCTTTATCCAAGTGTAAGCATGCACATGAAGTATATTAACAGCTAGAGTACTTGTATATAGAGGCTAATGACTTCATTGATTGCTTTAGTATCCCATGCTAAGTAGCCTAGTTGTGAAGATACTTCTCGTGCAAATGAACTTTGTTTGCTTGCGATTTGAATAAAGGATTAAACAAGAATATAATTTCTTGGCAAGTTTAATTTAAATTATAACCAAGTGAAAAAAAAAAAAACATTATGGATGAATGATCCTCTTGTATTGAAATGGAGATTGAGAGGCCAGTGCAAAGGACATAGTGGAAATATATAATGATCACGTTATTTAGGCATTTCATCCCCCAAAAAAGCAGAGTTTGGAGGGTTAGAAGTACTTAAGGAGAATATATTTCAAGTACTAAGTACTGTGGAAGTCATTAAGGCAGTGGGACTGGATGGGATTTCATCATGTGTTTCAAGAGAATGTGCTAAGGAACTGACAATTCAATTTACTTGGCTGTTCAAAGAAAATCTAGCTACTGGGAAAATGCCCAAGGAGTAGGAGAGTAAGATAGTGCATTTGCATAAGAATGATTTTAGAATGGAGGTATCAAATTATAGGCCAGTTTGAATTTCTTCTGTAGTTAAGATTTTGGAGAAATTAGTGAGAGATCATATGCAAAATTGGGTAAATGGAGTAATAGTTTGAAGGTCATCGTGGTTGTTAAGGGGTGTTCTGGTTTCAGTAATCTACTTGCTTTTTTATAATAAAATAACAAGGACATTTTAGGAGGGAAAGGCATATGGAACTTTTTGGATTTTGCAAAGGCCATTTGACAGGATGTCAAATGATAAGCAATATATAAGTTGTATCACATAGTGTTATAGCCAATTGGGTTTGAAATTGTCAGTCTGATATATCAATTGTATATGGTGGAGTTGTCAGGCCAAACTGCACAAGTCGTGCAGTGTGGCCCCTGAATTTCAAGAGATTAGATTTGCTTATCAGATCTCAAAACCTTACACTTTGCAACATTGAACTGATAGTTCCACTTACCTGCCCATTCATGCAATATTATTATTATTATTATTATTATTATTTCGGGCAATTCCAAGGAGTCGACCGACTCATTGAGGGAAATATTTTCAAGTCCTCTTGTAAGGCCATAACGCCTGCTTGACTCTGCATTGCTCTCCCCCAGTTTTGCATCATCTGTAAACAGCTGCATATCATTAGTTAAACCCATTCCAATATCATTAACATACACATTCATTTTAAGGGAGGATGATAACTGTTTAAAATCCAAGAACTGCTTACAAAGATGCACTCCAACTCACTGATACTGACTTTTAGCCGAAGAGTAAAATTTGAAGAGAAAGAATAACTGCTGTTAACATACTGAAAGCGGGCGACTTTTATGCAGGATCTTCCTGTGTCTGTTGATCTCCTGCCAGTTGATTTCCTACAATAAAATCAACAGAATAATAGAGGATTCTATATGGCTGAGCAGGCACCTCTGGATCCATTGGCAGGCGCTGAGGTGCCCATGGTTAGAGCAGGGGTTACCAAAGATTCTAGAGCAGGGGTTGGTAACCCCTGCTCTAGAGGATTCTAGATTACTTAATATCAAGCTTACTTAGAATTTCATGATTCACTTTCCTGAACTGGTTGTATCTCCTCTCTTCTTTCACACCGTTATTCAACACCACTACTACCAGTACCAGTGGCGGCCCTTGAAGCTTTAAGTGGGGGTGCTGCCTATACAAAATAATTAAATAAAAAAAATTCTTTTTTTTCTTAATTAGTAACCAATTTATTAATGAATACCGTATATTATCGCGTATAATGCGAACTAGAAATTTTGTTTGAAAACTAGCCCTAAAATGCCATGTCCACGTATAATGCGATCTGTTAATCTTGTTCCATAACATTATAAATAATACAATACAAATACAACGAAAGAAATATTTATTTAAAAACAAAATGTCAAAATACAAGATGAATTAACGAAAGAAATATTTATTTTAAAGCAAAATGTCAAAATCTTTTAAATTCTTCTTCATCTTTTGAGTCGTCAAACATTTTGTTTATAAATTCATCTGTAGGGATTGTGTCATCCTCGCTTTCGTATATGACGTGATCTTCGGATCCATCCATTGAATTACTTATTCCACATTTAAGAAATGAGCGTTGAATCATTTCAGATGGTATCGAATCCCATGCTTCTTTAACCCAGCTGGTGACTAGGGTGATCTCAGGCTTCTGAAAATTCCCACCCTTTGCCATCTTCACCAAACCAGATGACATCCATTCTCTCCATTTTTCACGTAAGTGATCTTTAAATGGCTTATTCAAGCTGACATTGAGCAGCTGCAAAATGGAAGTTAGACCACCAGGTATGACTGCTAGGTCTGTACGTAGCTCACGTGCTTTCTCTTTGCTTGCCTCTGTTAAATGCGCCTGGAACATATCCCAGACTAGCATGCTTTGTTGACGTAACAAGCTACCTGGACGTATGTTCCATACTTGATCCAGCCACAATTGTACACCTTCTTCATCCATCCAACCTTTCTGATTGGTGCAAACAATTACACCTGGTAGAAATTCCATATGCTTCGGAATTTTCTTCCTTTTAAATATTACTGTTGGCTTTAATTTGGTTCTGTCTGCCATGCATGCTAGAACAACGGTAAAATGCATTTTTTCATGTCCCGTTGTTTTTATGAAGATACCATTTTCACCAACTGAGTTTACTGTTCGATTCCCAGGCATATCAAAGTACATGGGCGTCTCATCCATATTGCCAATTTGGGAAAGTTCATATTCATGACACTTCCGTAATTTTATGATAAATTTATGGAAGGACTGCACTTTTTCTTCAAGCTGCTTTGGTAACTTCTGCGCAATTTTTGTTCGGTGTCGTAATGTTAATGCTTTGCGTTCTGCACCACCCAGGCAGAGCAAGAAAAGATGAAATACCTGGTGTGTCCTTGAATTTACCATTCTTGAGCTGTAGAGCTCGAAAATGAATTGCATTTCTTGTTACTATAATGCCATCTTGTCGTTGCATCAAAATCCATTCATTTAGCTCTTCTTCGAATTCTGGAAACGATGCTACATCTCCACAACAGGCATGTTTCGTTTTGGGGATTTTTTCAAGACTGTCTTTTTGCTTATGCCAAAGTCTTATATTACTCTCTGCTACACCAAATTCTCTCATAGCAACACTGTTGTTATGTTCTTCTGCAAACTGCACGACACGCAATTTAAATCCTGCTTCAAAAGATGAACGTTTGTTTCTGTTGGCTCATTTTCAGGCTAGGTTTGTTTAACAAATAATATTTAAAATGAACTGTGGTTAAACCGATATACCTAACTGTGCTCTATCATTTGGCGATGGAGCGCACATCTTATCTGCGCATAAAGCCAGTAATGTAAGTAGCTTTATGGGCAAATACGATGTGCGCTCGGTCGTCAAATGCGAGTGGATCAAGTAGATTTGGTTGCATAGGCATTAGGTAGTATATATTGTGTGTGCAAGTCTAATAAGATGTTATATTTTTTAGGATCTGCATATAATGCGAACCCCTAACTTTAAGTAGTATTTTTTACCATAAATATTTTGCATTATATGTGATAATATACGGTAAATCTGTAGATTTATTTATTAATAAATTGGTTACTAATTAGGAAAAAAAATAATTTTTTAAAAATTATTTTGTATAGGCAGCACCCCCCACTTAAAGCTTCACGGGCCGCCACTGCCCAGTACATTATCATACATTGACAAAATACTGATTAGACATTCCACTGTAACTTCATTGGATGTCATCGATTTGTCATTTCCAGCAACTGTAGTCAGTGTTCCATATTTACCATTTCTTCTGCTAGCCACATAGCTGTAAAATTCTGTAGTTCATTTTTCTGCCTCAGCTATTTCATATATTAATGAAATTTCTCTTCAGTGTAATCTTTCTTTGCAACTCCATCCTGCTAACTATGAATATGTTACTATCTAACATTGCCATCAGCAATTGATCTTTATCTAGTACGGGTATTAGCAATTTCTTTCCCTTTCAGCTGATCATGTCACAGCAGGTCAACAATCTGTTTTCTTAGTTCATCATATGCTGTTTCTGTTTTCCCCCATTTCTTTATCCATCTTGCATTCTCATTCTGTCTCTACTGTTTTCTACATTGAAAAGCACTCAATTTTCACTCATTTCACTCTCCTGCTCTTTCATGCCATTCATTTCATGCTTTAACTGCCTAAAAAACTTCTGCTGCACTTCACTGCAGTAAATCAGTATGGCTAATGCACTTTGTAGATGTTAAAGGAGGTCTAGAATGTGTTATTAATCAACAGGCAAAGTTTTCCATTCAGTCAGCATGCTTAAGAGATTCACTGAATTTTATGATAGTGAAGACTGTACTGGATGAAGGATGCGCATAGTGATATTTTTAGGCTTTGTAAAAATGTTTGATAGATTAGTGCATAGCAAATTATATTTAATAGGTGCTAGGATAATAGGAAATTATCTGATCTACTGGTAAGTTATGTATGGTGCAGCAGTGTCTTAGAGATGAAAGCTAAGAAGTAGTTTGCTGCAATTATAGTTTTGTTCTCGTAGCATGAAGAACACACTGATCAACTTCTTTACTAATAGTGTTGCGGTTAGTTTGGATGGATATTATTATCTGGTAACTTCCATGGAGTCAGACTCATCATGGGAAGCCCACTCAACCAGCAACATGTCTATCATAATGAACTTTGAAGTTATTTACTGCACTGAGGCAATGCAGTCCACTCAATAACAACTCTCCACATAAATCTACTCTTCACACCCTTCTTCACCACATCTTTATACAACTTCCAGGGATGGCTTCTCATTCTTCCCATCTTAACATCCACTCTTTTTATAATTTCTTCTGTATTAATCTGATAGAATCCTTTAACTAACTTCAAGGTCTCTATCATGTATCCTCTTTTCCTTCTATCCACCAACCTCTGTAATTCACATTCTCTCAAACGTGCTTTATAACCAACACCCCAGAGACCTGATATCACTTTGGTTATTCGTCTTTGGCCCCTCTGTATGTTTCTACATCACAATGAAAACATGGTGACCAAATCGGATCACAAAGTCCATATGTGATCTGACCAGTGCCTTATATAGATGCCCCACCACCTCCTTATCCCTACATGTCTGTACTTTTTATTAAAGCAGCTATACAATGTGCAATCTTTGCAACATGTGCGATGTGCCCCCGGAACTTCACTCCACCATCTACCATCAATCCAAGATCCCGAATCTCATCCACATCCTGAAGTACAGCTGTACCAATACAGTACATAGCTTTATATCTCTGTATTCCAAAGTGTAACACCTTGCATTTATTAATATTAAAACTGCAATGCTACTCATTTGTCCAAGCTAAAAGTCTATTCAAATCTTCCTGTAAAGAATTCAACATCAGCACTACTACTAATAATAATAATTCTACTTGACTTTGCATCATTGGCAAACATTTGAAGATCCCCAGTCGATCCACATGAAATATCATTAACAAATAAGTTAAACAGTAGGAGCCAAAGAACAGAACCCTGAAGCATGCCATTGGTCACCTTCCTTTTCTGAGACATGACTCTATCCCACACAACTTGTTGGTATCTTTCAAAGAGCCAGTCTTGGATCCATCTAACCAATATACTATCTATTCCTATCCTCTGCAGCTTGTACACCAATTTATCATGTGGTAATCTATCAAATGCTTTTGCAAAGTCCAAGAATATTGCTATATATGATTCTCCCTTATGCAACACATTTGTCACCTTATCATAAAACATAAGCAGCTTGCTAAAACAAGACCTGTTCTTCACAAACCCATGCTGACTATCATAGAGAATCGTATGTCGATCAACCCAGTCCTGTATTCTATTTCTAACCAATTTTTCCAACATTTTGATCACAACTACAGATATACAGACCAGTCTTCTATTCTCAAACCAATCTTGTGAAGAGATTTTAGTTTACCTTCTTTCCACTCCTTAGGAACCTTTCCCACTACTGGACTTTCATTAATGTTGAAAGTTTATTTTTCACTTGGTTAGACTATAATAAATTTAGGTTAATCATTTATCCAAGTGTGAGCAAACAAAGTTTGCGCCTGAAAATATCTTCAGGACTGAGGTAAGGTAGTACAACACTGGGAAACTCATAGCAAAGGTGGACCAAGCTAACATCACTCCTATCTCAGTATCTCCCATAATGCAAAACACATCTCCTTGCGGATGTATATAATGTTATGCATTAAGGGAAGGGCTACTACCCAGACCGGTTTCGACCTTTATCGAGGTCTTGTCAGTAATTTAATAATAAGGTGGCACACCTTTTGGCAACTCCTATAGGTAAAGATGATCTCTCCATTGCTTCTGGGTTGGTATCTTCACTTCTGAGTCTGGCTCCCACTGACGAGACCTCAATAAAGATCAAAACCGGTCTGGGTAGTAGTGGCCCTTCCCTTAATGCATAACATTATACATATCCGCAAGGAGATGTGTTTTGCATTATGGGAGATACTGAGATAGGAGTGATGTTATCTTAGTCCACCTTTGCTACGAGTTGTCCTGTGTTGTACTACCTTACCTCAGTCCTGAAGATATTTTCAGGTGCAAATTTTATTTGCTCACACTTGGATAAAGGATTAAAATAAATTTATTATGGACTTTCATTAAATAACCAGGACAATGGCATTGCTAACTCTTTTGCACATTCTTTAAAAAGTATATTTACTCATTTGCTTAAATTTCAAAAGTTCTTTCATGCTGGTGAGTGGCTTTATGTAAAACACTTAAGGCTATAAAGGATACTAGAGAAATGAGAGTGAATGATGAATGTCTCATAGGCTGTTATGTAGGAGATATTCTCTTTAGCTGATGACACAAGACTAAGGAGAGTTATGTGGAGAAACATAATATGTGGAGTTATATGGAGAAAAATAACATGACTCATGTCATGTTATTTTTTTTCAACAGACCCACAACATGAACTGAATAAATTGTCATTTTAATATTGCTAAGTTCAAGCTTTTCTGCTTTGGAATGCAAAAGTATACTGTTATTACTAAAAGATAGATTCAGCACTAACATGGAATGCGTGATATGAGGGAGATAGTTGAAAAGATCTGAAAGGATACATTGCAAGAGTAGTAAAGTCCATAAAACATTATTGTTATAATGATGAAGAGTATATTGAGAATTGAGATAAGGAAATTATTGTTCCTGTTATATTAGATCAAAGTTGGGATATTATGTCCCCTGGTTGCCTGGTTTTCATAGTGATGAGGAGGGAATGAAAAGGATTCCGAAACTCTTCAGAGGTCTGGAATGTTAGTTAATGAGGATAGGCTAAAATATTATGGTTTGAATTTGGTAGATAATCAGAAGAAAGCTAAGGTGATAAAAAAAAAAAAAAAGGATGTGGTGATGATATGTTATCAGATTAATGCAGGAAGGATTATTTCCGGAGTGGAAATACTCTGGAAATTTCTATACTGAAAATTTTATAGGAGTGCAGTGAGCAAGGAATAGATATTTCACTTTGAAATTAGCAGGACAGTGAAATTCATTGCTAAATGATAATGGAATGTTGATTGTGAATGACAGACATTACTGAGTGAGTGAGACCTTCTGTGATGAAGCATCTGATTCCATGGAGGTCTGTTAATAGCAATCAATCCAAATTTTCTATAATAAGGATCCTTGTCCATTGGTTTTTCAAATGCAGCGAGTTTTGTTTTCAAGTATGAGAAGATTTCAACTGTCATGCATCAGTATGCACAGATTTTTTTTATCCTATTTAGCACTAAGCAAAAAACTTAACCCCAACACCATTTTAAAAACGTTTCAATGTTTTCAATATATTTTCATTTCCTAATTATATCTTTCTTGTTGAACCAGCCAATTATAGTAGCTAATTTATTATTATTAGCAGATAACTTCAGTGTTTATATATATGCACCACATTTAGCCTTGAACTACGTTCAGGCGCAAACTTAACTGTTTGCTTACTTGGGATTAGGAGTAAAATAGCCAAGTTTATAAAATTACTTGGTAACCTTAATATATATATATATATATATATATATATATATATATATATATACATACATACATACATACATACATACACACACACACACACACACACACACACACACACACACACCATTTGCACAGTTCATAAGACATTTTATTCTTATTATAATAGGTTATTTTCCTTTTGGTGGAAAAATGATTGTGAGAAATCCATTTAAATAAAAACATATGCATAACCACAGTTACTGTGGTTATGCATATTTCCTTATTGTAACTCTAGTCCATTGCTCACTGCTCCTTTGCCTAACATCCATAAATTTTAAGAGATTTATTAAAAAGTTTTTTTTTAATAAATCTCTGCAAGCATATAAACAAATGTAGCAAAAACAATTGCTTAGTTATTGGAAATAAAAAAAAAAAAAGGCACAGATATCATGAATTGTTTTGCAATTGCATTGCATGTTTATATCATAAATTTAGTTAAAAATCATTTTAATTTCTGTAGGCTGAAGATACAGCACCAACTAATGACTTAAAACAAGTAAAGACAAGGCAGGAAGTAACAGCAACTATGAAAATATTTTTAGGAGATCACAAAAATATTTGTCAGCAGCTGATTCAAAGATTAAAATTATTAAGGTCAAAATTTGAAAAATCAGAATTTTTCAAAAATCATGAGGTATGTAAACCAATATGAGCAAAAAATATACAATGTTATTGTTTATATGAGCTGTTTAATGCAAGTAGTCAAAGTCATTTTGTCTGTTCTGAAAATAGATTTATTACTTATCGCTATAGATTAAAGAGCTATAGATTTATAGCTCTTTATATTTAAGTAACTTAATGGTTGCACCTCTTTGGAAACTCGTATAGCAGAGTATATAAGTTCTTTTCGCTATACACTTTGGTATTATGGTCTAGCTACTCACTGATGAAGCCTCAAAAAAGGCTGAAACTGGTCTGGGTAGTGATCTTCCTCCATAATGTAATAACAGCATACATTTCCTAGGAAATGTGTTTTTACATTATGGAAAATACCTAAGAATAGCAATCTGAACTTTCCCCAACTTTGCAACGAGTTGTCTGGTATTGTACTACGTACTAGGGTCACTTGCATTAGCTCATGCTAGTGTTCGCTGATACTTTATAGTTTACTATATTCGGCATGAAACTCTCTAATTCCAATCTTTGAGTTTCTTATTCGGTTTTGAAACAATGTGGATTTTATATCCCCTTAATTTAAAATATTGTTTATATCGCCAAAATGAAGCTTATTAGCTCTTTATATTTAAGTAGATTTATTACATTTGGTTCAATAAATTCATTGTAACATTTTCTTCATTAACTTTAATTCTATAACTAGCCAATTTCCTAAATCTGTACTACCCATAAACATAGTCCAGAATTTTAAGACCTGATAACTTACACCATTTGGTTTTGAATAATAATTGGAATTAGAATTGGATTCCAATTCTGAACATTTTTTTATTATTAAACATTATTAATTTGCACCAAAAATACAAGATTTTAACAGCATACAAAAAAAAAATAATAAGCATGAAATATTTATTTTTAGGATTATGATACCATATTCATTGCTTAGTCACTTTCAGCTCTAACCTAGAGGACTGACATTTGACTTCTCATTATTAATTTTTAGGTTCTTAAAGAAGTTACAATAAATTGGAAACCATGTTTTTTCATCTATTTTGTAATTGCAGGAATGGTCCTACTTTTTTCAAAGTAAACTCCAAGTCAAATGGTGCTTCAGAACTGTATGAGGTTTTTTGAAAAGTAAGGTAACACATATTTTTTTTCTTAATAATGGTGAAAATGAATGAGATAAAACATGGTGGACAGATAGAACCATTAATAACATTCAAAAAGACTGCTATTGCAGTGTGGTGCTACTGTTGCCTCGTAACTAATTCCAGTTGCAAGATGGCGGCTACCATGCAAGTGCGATCCAAAACCGGTGTCCATTAAATTATTAGTTTCTTGCAAACAAAAGGGGGGTTCATCAAGTGACATTCATCATGAACTGGTTGCTGTGTATGGCAAAAATGATTATATTAAAGAAGCAATGATGTCCTTGGCTTTTGAAAGGTGTGATCCCACTGGGTCCTTGACAATTGTCAGAGGAGCACAAGGAAATATGCATGGGGATGTGTCTGGAGAATCTGTTGTGATGCAGTGACAAAGGTGAGGATTTTCCTCTCCTAGTGACAGGAGATGAAACATGAGTGTATCACTTTATCCTGGATAGCAAACAAGACACCATGAAAAACATCCACAATCTTCTGTGTGCAAAAAATTCAAAACTGTTCACACTGTCCAAAAAGTTATGGCCACAGTGTTCTGGGATTGCCAAGGCATTCTGTCACTAGACTTCTTGCTGAAGGGAAGAACAATCAATGCAGAGCTTTACTGTACGGTGTTGGACAAACTGAATGCCAACATTCAATGCAAATGACCAGCACTCATGACCAGTGGCATGATTTTAGTGCCCGACAATGCCAATCCACACACCACTTGTCAGTGGTTTTTGTAATCATTGAAAACGCTGCTACTTCCCCTAGCCATAGCCCAGATCTTAGTGCCTTCAGACTTCCATTTGTTTGGTCCTCTCAAGAAATGCCTTTCTGGAAGGCATTTTGCTGTGGATGAGAAAGTTCATTGCAATGTTGGTTACTGGGTGTGGGCATGGACTTCCTCAGTACTAATATTGATAAACTGGTCTATCATTGGGACAAGTGCATCAATAAATTTGGAGACTTTGTGGAGAAGTAGTGCATGTTCACTTATTTCTTGATGTATAATTCAAACTTCATATTGAAGTTAAAAAAAAAAAAAGTACATTACCTTTTCAAACACCTCTTGTATTTTGAATGCTAGATACTCTAGAACTCAGTAAGCCAGTGGGACTGGTTAGGATTTGGCCATGTTTTTTTTTTTTTTTTTTTTTTTTTTTTTTTTTTTTTTTTTTTTAAGGGAAATGTGAAGAAATTGGTAGCTCCTGTTCAATTGAAAGTCCTTGAAGGTCAGTATGGATTTGTTAAGGGGGGGTGGGTTGTATCAGTAATCTGCTTGCCTTTTATAATAAAGTAACAAGCAATTGATGAGGAAAAGAAATGGACAAAGACCTGCTTTTTTTGCAAAAGCATTTGACAGGGTGCCACATAATTTTGCAAAAAAGCAGGGATAGAAGCAAATTCAAGGAAAATGAAGTGGGTAGCATGAGTATAGAGAATGAGAGAACAAGTGTGCAAGAAACAGTGAAATGGGGAGGCTCAGAGTGGACAGGAGGAACATGTCGTGAGAAAGGTTGATGCTGCAAGAGAATGTGAATGCATGTGTAGACAAAAAGGGAAGGTGATGATCAACAGAAAACAGTTGGATTTGAAGAAAGTTCTGAGATGGATAAGGAGAAAAAAGAAATGGCTCAAGTTAAGTATGGAGAAGAAACATCTAATAATTGGTATCAGTAAAACTTGCTATAGATCCAGGAATGAGCTGTTGTTTGTATACAAATGTCAGAAGTGTAAGAAACAAGGCAAACGAAATGGTTGCATTGATTGAGTCTGTTAACCCAAAAATTGTTGAAATAAGTGGGATATACTTGATTGAGGATGACATCCTGACAGTAATAGAGATGGGAAGGTATGATGTTTTGTGAACATAGAAAGGGTAAAAATGGAGGAGAGTGTTATTGATCATATAGAAAGAGTTATGTCCATACAAGGTAGAGATTCAAGAGGGAAATAGTGACAGGGGTTTTGAGGCAGTATAGTGTGAGATAGAGATTAATAGAATGAAATACTTAGTTGTATGTTGTTATAGATCTGGCAATGTGGATGGTGGTAGTGACCATGAAATATATAATCAAATTAGCCAAGAAAATAAGAAAAGGATGGTTTTAATTATGGCAATCCTGGATACTCTACGATGATGAGATAGCAACTGGAAATAAAGAGTGAGTTTCTCAAGTTTTTGAGGGACAACTATCTCAGGCAGTATGTAACAGAGAGTGCACAAGGATTGAGGGCGTTGGGTTTGATCGTCAGAGGATGTTATTATAAATGAGGTGTCAAATCACCCTCCAGTTGGTGAGAGTGATCATGAAGTGATTATCTGGGTGGTTGCCAGCAGTGTGAGGATCTCTGTGAGTAAAAGGTATATGTGGAACAAGGCTAGTGATTATGAGAAACTCAGGAGACAGCTAGCAGGTGTAGCATGAAATGAGGAGTTGGCTGGAAAGGAGATCAGTGCTGCTTGAAATTCAAGAACTATCTGGTAGAAGCAAAGTCTAAATGTATTCCAAGGGTCAGAAGGTTAAATAAGGTAGGTATGAAATGAATGAATGAAGAAATTAAGCATGCAATACAGAGGGAAAAAGCATTATTATTATTATTATTCCGGGAAACTCCAAGGAGTCGACAGACTCATCGAGGGAGGCCCTAACATCATGTCAAGAACAACTATTCGACATTCACACATATCTATCATACCTCACCTTGAACTCATTCACGGTCATAGCACCCACAACAGACTCTGGCAGCTTATTCCACTCATTCACCACTCTCCAAGTAAAAAACCTAGCTCTAACAACCCTGCTAACCACATTCTTGCCCAGCTTCCATGTATGGCCCCTAGTCCTCCCACCACCAGTCCTATTCTCAGAAATATCTTCTGGATTAATCTTATAGAAACCCTTCAATAATTTGAATGTCTCAATCATATCACCCCTTTTCTGCCCATCGACCAATTTTTGCAACCCACAAATCTTCAACCTGTTCTCATAAGGTTCATTCCACAGACCTGCTATCATCTTGGTCACTCGTCTCTGGATCCTCTCCACCTTCTCCCCATCAAGAAGAAACCCTGGTACCCATATCTGGGCACAGTAGTCTAGATGGGGGTCTTATCAAGGTTCGATACAGAGGAACAATAACTTGTTTGTCTCTGCTTGTTAAAGTATTTTTCAGAAGCCAAGTGATTTGATGAGCTGATTTAGCCACTTTTGCAATGTGCCCCCTAAACTTCAATTCCCTATCCACCAACACTCCCAAATCCCTGGCCTCATCGTTCTCCTGGAGTATGGTTCCACCAATGTGATATACTGCTGCTATTCTTTTCACCCCAAAATGCATAACCTTACACTTTGCTACATTAAATTGACATCCATTTTCCCTAGCCCAGTCCTCCAAACTATCCAAATCATCCTGTAAAATTTTGACATCCTGTGCACTCACAATTGCTTTACCCAACTTTGCATCATCAGCAAACAAGTGAACACTTCCTCTCAGATCCTTTCCTATATCATTGATGAACAAGTTGAAAAATAGTGGTCCAAGAACAGACCCCTGCGGCACACCACTAGTCACAAGCCATCTTTTGGACTCGACTCCTGAATAAACCACTCTCTAGTATCTCTCCATCAACCACCCTCCTATCCATCTCACCAACCTTTTAGAGGTTGGTGAGATGGATATCTCAAATACCAACAAATATGGAGGCAACATAAGAGGAGTGGTAATAATTCCATGAAAGATCAGGCAAGGAAGGTGACTTGGTTGGTAAGGGTAACAAAAGTGAAGTAGTATCAGCAGTTAGCCTAATGAAACTAAAAAAAAAAAAAAAAAAAAAAAATTCCAAGGGAGTTATTTCAATATGTAACCAGTAAAAAAAAAACAATTATGGAAGGATGACATTGATTGGAGGAACTGGTATAAGAACAACTGTTGCAAAGGATATAGTTCAGATATTTAATGAGCAGTTCATAAAGGTCTTTCATTCTTGTCTTTTATCATGAAGAGTTTGAGAGCAGTTGATGATGAGGAGGAGAGACTGTAAATAAGCAAGAGGTATATGGGGAATTGAGTGAACTTGATGAGATTGTGGGACTTGATAATATATCACAACGTATTTTGAAGGAACGTGCCAGGAAATTGACATCTGACTTAACATATTTGTGTAATATGAGTTTTCACTGGGTCAAGTTCTAAAGGAATGGAAGGCAAGATGGTGTTGTTTCATAAGGGAGGTGACAGAACTCGAGCATTAGATTATAGTAGTATCTGTGTGTCAGTTGTTGTGGTTAAAGTGTTGGAGAGGCTGGCAAAAGCCAGAATCCAGATTTGGGTTGACGACAGTGGTATTATCTTCATGGACAGCATGGATGTACAAAGGGAGGTCATGCTTTAGTAATCTACTTATTACAATAAGGTGATAGCTGCACTGGATGAGGGAGATGGATGAACATTGGTATACTTGGATTTTGCAAAGGCTTTTGATAGATTACCACACAAGTTGATAGTCAAACTAGAGCAGATGGGGATGTATATTCGATTAGTTCAAAGGATTGGAGATTGGCTATCTGATAGGTATCATCAAGTTGTGTATGGAGGAGCAATATCCCATAAGAGGAAAGTTGCTAGTGATGTGCCTCAGGATTCTGTTTTAGGGCCATTGCTGTTTAATTGTATATTAATGATATTTGGTAAGATTTGGATGGATATTCAGTTTGCAGATGATGCAAAGTTGGGATGAACTATGAGGAGTAGAGCAGAAAGATGGTCACAGGAGTGGGGATGACAGTTCAGTGTTTTGAAATGTAAAGTTTTAAAATTTGGGAAACAAAGTTGGGATGTAGAATTTACACTTGGTGGGGATATATTGCTATAGGTAGATAAAATAAGAGATCTTGGGATGATGGGGGTTAAGGATCTAAAATTTAGAGGACACATTGCCAAAATTATGAGCACAATACAATGAATGTAGCAACCTGAAAATGTCGGCTTGTGATAGACAGAAGTGGAGATAGAACCATCTTCTTTTCTTTGGATGTGTACATCCAGGAAGGAAATACCCTGTGGAGATTCTTTTTCTAACATGAATTTGATGCAAGGATTAAGAAGGTTGATTTTATCTAGAAACAAGCGCAGTTCTTGTTCAGAATGACCCCAGACAGCAAAGACAGCAGAAAAAAATCAACGGGTTTTTCATCCCATAAACTCAAGAAAATCGATCGTAGAAACCACACTATTTTCAGATTAAAAATATTGTGTTAGGGTTATGTACCACGAGATGGCGGCACTTGTTAGCCGTTACTTCACTGTGTTGCTTAATTAGAGATAGCCTTGAGCCAGCTATTTGTGATTGGCTACAAGTGGAGATTGAACTGTTCACTCAATCTCCAAAAAGTTAGACAGGGCTAAAACGGCCTCGCTTACTCCCTATACAGGAATAAAAAGGCATTAGCTGATTTTTTTAACACCAGACCTCCATGGAGGCAAAAGACTCATCTGGAGACATATATAACCAGGGTGTGACAAACTGTACAAAAACCCTACTCACTGTTTAAAAAATGTACCTGGCAATTTCCCAAACACACATTTTTTAAAGATATGTCTCAGTAAGTCAAGGAGTTACAAAACGTGATTAGTGGTGTTGCGTTTGTGTTTTCTTAAACTTAATAAAAAATAGTTTTTTTTTTTTTTAAATAAAAAGCATTTGGTCAAGAAGGCTATGTTCTAAAAAGTTTGAAGTTTAGGAGAGAAATAAAGTTTAAAGGAATTCTTAGGCCAAAAAGGTGGAAAAGAGCATTGAGAGAAACAAGCAGTTATCATAAATTAATGGATGAATTTCTTTTAAGCGTCTCCATAGTGCAATTTGAAGAACGATGGTATGTTGTGCCCTTTGATTGGAAATGGCCTAAGTTCAAATCTCGTGATCAGAGGAATCTTTATATGGTGATTTTCAATTGAAAATTTGAAAAGTTAATTGAAAAGTTAGCTGATCTCATATGGAGGTAGCAGGGTAGCTCTTGGAAACCAGGGTTTTTCATCCTACATACAGACAAATCGGCTTTGAGAACACGCAATTTACAGACATGGTGGGCAGCAGGTCAGTGATTTTCAACCTTTTTCATAACATGGCACACCTAGACTATTTATTAAAATTCTTCGGCACACTAAAAATATATTCTTTTAATTTTTTTGATGATCTGGCAAAAAATAGGCATAATTTTGATTGATTTACACACACAAGAAAATGGAAGACCAGACACTAATAAATAAATGCGCAAATTATGACATTATTTCTTTCAATTAATTTGGTTTCATAAATCTCGCGGCACACCGGAAGACCTCTCGCTGCACACCAGTTGAAAATCGCTGGTGTAGATGATGGTGGTGGCTGTTCACTGAGTTGGATTAAGTGGGAGATCAAGAGTTGTAAAGTAGATGCCCTCCTTTATTGAGTGTTTGGACTCCTTGGAGATGTCACTTAATAATAATGATAATAAAGTTTGCAGCTACTACTTGCCATTTGACAAAATCTAATTGCCATGTGTGAGTGCGTGAGTATATTTGTCAAGCCATGTACTGTATATAGCCCACACTTAAGTCAGCTGTTAGAACTGAATGAAATAGGGCAAGAAGCAAATTTAGTAAATGGTTTGAAGTAAATTTGGATATGAGATAATGGTACTACACTATCTGCACTGTTGTCAATCAGCTGTATCAAACATATCATGGAGGAAAGTGGCATTCAACCTGATGGCACTTTCCTCCACATTAAAAAAAAATGATATTTAACTAAGCATTCTACATTACAAATACCAGGTCTCTGGTAAGCATCTCTGCATATATCTTGTTCTATAAGTATTTTGGTTCCATGAAAATTCATCGAAAAAACAATTAGTCAAAAGGCAATTCATCGAAAATGCAATTCATCAAAAAAATCAATTCACCAAAAATTTTAACTAAAATTTCATTAAATTGATCCAGCCCAAGCTGAATTGCTAATATCATTTCAAAACTTTTTTTCGAAAATGTTATGATAAAAGTGATCCATTTAGAACAAAAACTGAACCCTGCAGACAGTTTCTTGTACCAACAACTTCTACTAATTCCGCTAAGTCAGAGAGTTATTGTAATACATAATTTGGACACGTTATTTCTTTGTTGCCCTGAATATAGCTGAACTGAAAACTGGAACGGTTTGACATTTTCTTGTAAAAGTTTCAGATTCGCTATTTGAAACTTTTATTCATCCCATAACGATAGGTTGAGATGGGTTGCAAAGTTTAGTTGATAGATGGAAAAATGGGGACATGATAGAAACATATGTTTTTAAAAAGGGTTCCATAAGATTGATCCAAAAAAAATTTTGAATACATGACAGAGAGAACTAGGGGTTCACTGCTGAATGTCGTTTAAGACTGTGGTTAGTAAAGGTTTTTGCTTGGAAAATGGTGAATAAGTGGAATGGATTTGCCAGAATTACTTGAGTGCCCTGACAGTGAATGAGTTTAATGAGCATTATGATAGTTATTGTGTATATATAATGAAGGGCAGATCATGCCTCACTAACTTGCTCACGTTTTATAACACAGTGACGGCTGAACTGAATAAGGGTAATGTGTATAAGTGATACTGCTGGACCTTGCTAAGGCCTTTGACAGGATATCACGTGGAATTCTAATCAGTAAACAGCAGCATATGGGGATGGATATAGGGTTGGTGAGATGGATAGCAGGGTGGTTGATGGAGAGATATCAGAGAGTAGTTTATTCAGGGGTAGAGTCCAAAAGACGACCTGTGACTAGTGGTGTGCCACAGGGTTCTGTTCTTGGACAACTACTATTTAATTTGTTCATTAATGATATAGGAAAGGATCTGAGAGGAAGTGTTCACTTGTTTGCTGATGATGCAAAGTTGGGTAAAGCAATTGTGAGTGCACAGGATGTCAAAATTTTACAGGATGATTTGGATAGTTTGGAGGACTGGGCTAGGGAAAATGGATGTCAATTTAATGTAGCAAAGTGTAAGGTTATGCAATTTGGGGTGAAAAGAATAGCAGCAGTATATCACATTGGTGGAACTGTACTCCAGGAGATTGATGAGACCAGGGATTTGGGAGTGTCGGTGGATAGGGAGTTGAAGTTTGGGGGGGAAGACATTGCAAAAGTGGCTAAATCAGCTCATCAAATCACTTCGTTACTGAAGAATACTTTGATGAGCAGTGACAGCAAGTTATTGTTCCTCTGTATCAAGCCTTGATAAGACCCCCCCCCCCACTCTAGACTACTGTGCCCAGATATGGGCACCAGGGTTTCTTCTTGATGGGGAGAAGGTGGAGAGGATCCAGAGGAGAGTGACCAAGATGATAGCAGGTCTCTATGGAATGAACCTTATGAAAACAGGTTGAAGATTTGTGGGTTGCAGAAATTGGTTGATAGGCAGAATAGGGGTGATATGATTGAGACATTCAAATTACTGAAGGGTTTCTATAAGATTAATCCAGAAGATATTTCTGAGAATAGGACTGGTGGTGGGAGGACTAGGGGCCATACATGGAAGCTGGGCAAGAATGTGGTTAGCAGAGGTGTTAGAGCTAGGTTTTTTACTTGGAGAGTGGTGAATGAGTGGAATAAGCTGCCAGAGTCTGTTGTGGGTGCTACGACCGTGAATGAGTTCGAGGTGAGGTATGATAGATACTGTGGATGTTACTAGTTGTTTTGGACATGATATTTAGGGCCTCCCTCGATGAGTCCAAGGACTCCTTGGAGTTGCCTGTAATAATAATAATATAAAGGTTAGAGTGAGTCTCCTGCAATTAATCTTTTGACTCCATGGAGATAACCATATAATAATATTACTGCTTTCCAGTATTTCTTGATGTAGAGGTTAGCAGCTAGACATTTTCAAGGAACATGTGCAGAAATGTTAGAATAGTAGGGAAGTTCACATATGTAGGGATGATAGAATTTATTAATTCCTATATATTTCCATAGCTAGCAGTTCCAGAACTTTCTAGACCCTTTTATGTATATAGTATGTTTAGTGTTGTCTACAGTTGAATGCATAGTATAAATTACTACGGAAATTAGAAACATATATTATACTGCTTACGAAATAACCAATATTTCTTACTGTTTATTAAATAACCAATATTTCTTACTGTTTATTAAATAACCAATTTTTTTTGTCGTTTTGAAAGGTCATAGGTTGCAGTTTATTAATCATTCATGATGGAAAAACAGTTGGTGCATGGATGATAGACTTTGCCAAAACCGTTCCTGTTCCTAATGGCATCATCATCAATCACAGATCTCCTTGGATCTTAGGAAACCATGAAGATGGTTTTTTGTTTGGACTTGATAACCTTATTTCAGTATGTTTGTGCTTATTTGTTTTACGGTCAGTTGAATGCACTTTGAAAATGTTTTATGCAAACCAGCTTTTGCGATAATAGTGACTGCTAAGATAGTATATGGTGTATATACACAAATACAAACTGTACACAATATATTTAGCTTTTTTGTTCATTTCTGATTTTATCA
Organism: Typopeltis vanoorti; assembly: GCF_054136105.1. Taxonomy (NCBI): domain Eukaryota; kingdom Metazoa; phylum Arthropoda; class Arachnida; order Uropygi; family Thelyphonidae; genus Typopeltis; species Typopeltis vanoorti. The sequence continues at coordinate 162,772,814 of NC_143550.1, forward strand.
TTAAAATCAGTTTAACTTTAATTATTATGTAAACTCTACTTATGGTTAAATTGTTATTATTAAAATCATTTAAATTTATTCATTTTAAAATCTTTGCAAATTACATCATTTGATAGTAGCAGTTCCCTGTTTAAATATACACATTCTCTACATTAAGAGAAAACTGTTGTAACAAATGGAGTAATTATTTGTGAGTTACTTGATATTAAAATCCAGATAACCAGGACATCTCCACTTCTCATATAGGGAACAGAGAAAGATAGAAATTGGCTGACAGTTTGATACAAGTTGAACAAATTGTATTATGTTTTGGCTAAAACTTCAGTATTTGCTGTGGTAATGACAAATCATACTAGTATGTATTGTCTAGTTAGAGGACTTAGTGTCTCGCTTTGTTTTGTGAAGCAAGGGAAAAATTGACAGAAACATCAACATAAATTGGTAATGTCAGCGAACAATGCAAGAATAGTAAAAACGAATAACAGAGAAACTGCAAACATAGCATGTTGACATAATTTGTACTGCCTGGTGTTAGAATAAAAAAAAAAAATAATTAATCATAAAAAAATTCTTACTAATGCTGGTCACAAATTGCAGAGTGGATGGATTTCCGATTTGCTATCAATAGGCTATAGGCTATTGTTTGGAGTTAGGTTGTTAATTAATTCTTTGTTTGGAATTAATTTATATTAAAAATATAACACCATCTTGCTTACTCGAGCCTCAAATGGCGCACACACAAAAAAAATGCTGTTTGGTCACTAGAGCAGTGCACATAGTTATCTGACTTATCTAATTATAGTACTGTAGATCTCTTAATCTTCCCTGAATGGGATTTTCATTTAAAAAAATGTACATTAATGATAGATGATTGGAATGCTGTTAGGCTGTCAAGAACTATGGTGAACAAAACTGATGTACAAGTCCTGCAAAGGATATCAGTTCAAATGATATTTTGGGCTCAAACTTTTGATAAGCTTGAGCCCAAAATATCATTTGAACTGATAAGCTTATGTCTTATCAGAGAGAATGATTTTAAGGACATTGGCACTAATGGTTTTGAAAGCATATGATGTGAAGTAGAGGTAGGCAGAACAGGATATTTACTGAGGTGCTGCTGAAAGCCATGGAGCATAGAGGGTGAATAACAGGAGATGTTTAGGCAATTGAGCTTGGAAAGTACAAAAAGAATGATTTGTTATGGGAGATTTTAACTACAGTAGTATAAATTGGGAAGAGGAAACTGCAAGTAGTAGTAATGGAATGGAATTTCTGGAATTCTTGAGGGACAAGTGTCTTAGACAACATGTAGTAGAAGGGACACAAGGTTCAAGAGTTTTAGATTTGGTCATAGCATCAGAAGACCTGACTATAGCTGAGATGGCATCTCTGAACCCAGTTGGAGAGCGTGACCATGTAGTTTTTACTTGGAAGATGAATAGACATGCAGGAGTATCAAAGAGAAAGAAATGTACATCGAATTATAAGGCAGGTGATTATAATAGTCGTAAATGTCAACTTGGGGCAGTTCTATAGAGGAAGCAATTGGAAGGGCGAGGTATCATCAGTGCTTGGGAACTTGTGAAGGAATATTTATTAAGACCAATAGCAAGTTGTATACTGCAAGTGAAGAAGGGAACACAATTTGGTGTAATATGGATAACAAACAATATCAACCAGGAATTGCAGGTATAAGAAGTTATGGAAGAGATATAAGGAGGGAAGGGAGTATATGCATGAAGAATATAGCAAAAAAAAAAATCCCAAGGATTTTTTTTGCTATGTGGCCAGTAGGAGGAGAAATGATTGTGGAAGAATGACATTGTTTGCTTTTTATAATAAAGTGACAAGAGCGGTTATTGAAGGAAATTGAAGGACAGGATACCACATGATAAACTGATATTTAAGTTGCAGCACATAACTTTAGAGTTATTTCAATTAGTAATTTGATAGCTACAATTAATAGCATGCACACAGCGCCAATAAGAAGGAATACAATGGTGTCCAGATCGCCATCTTTGTCCAAAAAGTTTAATATAAAGGAGTTTATTCAGTGTACCGTTTGTTGAAACGTATGCTTTGAGAAGAGTGGTTGGAGTCTGGTTAGACAATGAAAGTGGAGTGAATGTGTGCAGAAAGTGTAAGGAATATGAGGATTTAAAGTGTGTTTCAGGTCATGAGAGTGATATCGTTGTTGAAAGTCAGAATGTAGAAAATAGTGATATGAGAGGTATGAATAGTGATATTTGCAAGGTAGTACCAGATAGCTGTGAGAGTGGTGTTGAAAATGAGAATGAAGGTAAAAGTACAGAACGAATGAATGAATTAACAGATAATAAAAATTATGAGACAGATGCAATGAGTGAGATCGTACGATTGCGCAGAGCAATACACAGGACGAATTGGCAGCTGGAGCATTGGCAAGAATGTTTACCGAGCATACCAACTAATAAACGGCAAAAGTATGATAAGAAAAATAAGCGTATGATCGTGAGTGTAAACAAAATGAAAGAGTGAGTGTTGTATGGAGATTCTTTAGTAAGAGGTGTGATAGATGAGAGTTTGACAAAATCGTACAAACCTGGTGTGAACATTAAGGATGTAAGCGAGTCAATTAGAATGCAAAAGCAGAGGGTGAAAGAATTGATAGTAGTAGCAGGAACGAATGATTTGAAAGGAGACAAAATGGCTATGAGAGAGGATTTGAAGGAATTACTTGAGGTAGCAAAAGAGAAGAGTGAGATAGTTAGGATGGTGAGTCTGTTGCCGTGGATTTATATAAGATGGATGGTTTGCATTTGAATGGATTTGGTGTACGGATACTTGAAAAGGTCTTGATTGACGTGGAAGTCGATGTGCAGAATCAGGAAAACTAGAGTTATTAATGGGGGGAGGAGTAGATATGCAGACTTTAGCGAGACAGTTGAGTGTATGAATGTGTGTAATATGCCCAAGCGAGTATGAAGGACAACAAATCAGAATGGGATAGTTAGTATAAGGCATCAAAAAAGGGATAGGACAAATGGACTTCTGCAATTTATGTATACTAATGCCAGAAGTATTAGGAACAAGAAGGAAGAATTTTTGGCCTTGGTTGGCACTTCCAGGCCACAGGTTACTGGCATTAATGAAGCATGGCTGACAGAAGATGATATAGCTAGTGGGATTGAATGTGAGGGGTATGGTGTATTCAGGAGTGACAAGGAGAATAAAATAAAGAAATTGGGGGAAGGAGTGTTATTGATGATAGCTGATGAGCTGCAGCCAAGGAGTATAGAAGTTGAACTGCAGGATAGAGAAAAGAGCACATTTTAGGCTATTTGGTGTGATATTGAGACTAGCAGAACAAAATATACAGTTGGGTGCTGCTATAGAACCAGGTGATGGAATAGTTGGTGGAGATAGTATGCATAAGCAAATAGAAGAAATGAGTGGAAGGAGGGTAATTATTATGAGAGATTTCAACTATGGTAACATTGATTGGAAGGAGGAGAGGACACATGGGAGGAAGGAATTGGATTTTATGCGGTTATTAAGGGATAACAATCTGTGACAGCATGTAATGGAAAATACTAGGGGTTAGAGAGTGCTTGACCTAGTAATTGCATCAGAGAATTTGGCTGTAATGAATATGACCACGTTGCCACCAATTGGTGAGAGTGATTATAGGGTCTTGACTTGGGAAGTGGCTAAAGGTGTGGAATTTTCAATTAAGACAGGGTACATGTGGAATTATCGGGCTGGTAAGTATGACAAGCTTAGGAGTTTGATTGGTTCATTGCCATGGCACGTAAAACTGCAAGGGGGATGTAGATAGTACATAGGAGGCAGTTAAGAAGTGTTTGCAGGAGGCAATAGCTGACTGTATACCTAGAGTCCGAATAATAAATTGAGTAGGAGTTAAATGGATGAATAACACCATTAAGCTTGAGCTGCAAAAAAAAGAAACAACTGTTGAGGGAATTTAAGGAGAAAGGTGACAGGCAGGCACATGAATGGTATAAAGCGCAGGCCAGAATGGTATTGAGTGTGGTAAGAAAAGAAAGAGCGGATTATGAAAGAACATTAGCCATGCAGGCTAAAGAGAATCCCAAACAGTGTTTTCGATATGTTGCAAGTAAAAGAAAAAATGTATATGGCAGAATGATTTTAAAGAATGCTGATGGTAGAGAGGTAACTGAATCAGTTGATATAGTGGAATTACTGAGCGAGCACTTTGCAAGAGTATATCATCTAGGTGGTGACATTGCAAGAATGAATGAACCAATAGCTTATACAAGAATTGTGGTGAATGAAGTGGAGTGAATAGTCTATTACAAAACATCAATGGCAATACATCTGTGGGATTGGATGGTATAGCAGCTCGTGTCGTACGTGAAGCGGCTAAAGAATTGTCAGTGCCCTTGACCGTTTTGTTTAATTTGAGTCTCGGGTCTGGGTTAGTCCCGAGGGGGTGGAAGGAGGGGAAAATAGTTCCACTGCATAAAGGTGGTTCCAAGACTGCTGTTGTAAATTAACGACCGATTAGCATATCAGGAATCGTTGTCATGATCTTAGAGAAATTAGCCAAGAAAAGAATACAGGATTGGATAGATGAAAATGGGATATTGTATGGGGGACAACATGGTTTTGTGAAGGGTAGATCATTCCTCAGTAACTTGCTCATGTTTTATAACACAGTGACAGCTGTACTGGATAAGGGTAATGGGTTTACAGTGATTCTACTGGACCTTGCTAAGGCCTTTGACAGGATACCACATGGAATTCTAATCAGTAAACTGCAGCATATGGGGATGAATATAGGGTTGGTGAGATGGATAGGAGGGTGGTTGATGGAGAGATATCAGAGAGGAGTTTATTCAGGGGTAGTGGTGTGCCACAGGGTTCTGTTCTTGGACTGCTACTGTTTAGTTTGCTCATTAACGATATAGGAAAGGATTTGAGAGGAACTGTTCATTTGTTTGCTGATGATGCAAAGTTGGGTAGAGCAATAGTGAATGCACATGATATGAAAATTTTGCAGGATGATTTGGATAGTGTGCAGGACTGAGCTAAGGAGAATGGATGTCAAATTAATGTGGCAAAGTGTAAGGTTATGCATTTTGGGATGAAAAGATTAGCAGCAGTATACCATATTGGTGGAACTGTACTCCAGGAGATTGATGAGACCAGGGATTTGGGAGTGACCCTATCTAGACTAATGTGCCCAGATATGGTCACCAGGGTTTCTTCTTGTTGGAGGAGGTGGAGAGGATCCAGAGAAGAGTGACCAAGGTGATAGCAGGTCTATGGAATGAACCTTATGAGAACAGGTTGAAGATTTGTGGGTTGCCGAAATAATTGATAGGCAGAAAGGGGTGATACGATTGATACATTCAAATTACTGAAAGTTTCTATAAGATTAATTCAGAGGATATTTTTCAGAACAGGACTGGTGGTGGGAGGACTACGAGCCATCCATGGAAACTGGGCAAGAGCGTGGTTAGCAAGGGTGTTAGAGCTAGGTTTTTTACTTGGAGAGTGGTGAATGAGTGGAATAAGCTGCCAGAGTCTGTTGTGGGTGCCATGACTGTGAATGAGTTCAAGGCCAGGTATGATAGATACTGTGTGAATGTCAAATAGTTGTTCTTGACATATTAGGGCCTCCTTCGATGAGTCCATGGACTCCTTGGAGTTGACCGTAATAATAATTGTTGGATAAACATGGGAATAGAGTGACTGATGCAAAGGATATAGTGGAGTTGTTCAATGAACATTTTATTGGGGTATTTCATCCCGGAGAAGTGGGTTTTAATACTAGAGGGATAGGGCAGGTTCAAGGTTTAGAATTGCAAGAGGAGAGTATGTTTCAAATACTGAGTACTCTGGATATCAATAAAGCAGTGGTACTGGATGGAGTTTCACCGTGGGTTTGAAGAGAATGTGCTAAAGAACTGACAACTCCATTGACCTGGCTTTTTGATGAAAGTCTGGCTAAAAGAAAGGTATCCAGGGAGTGGAAGGAGGGCAAGATAGTGCCATTGCATAAGGCTGATAGCAGGCTGGAAGTGTCAAATGATAGATAGTTTGTGTTTCATCAGTAGTTGTTAACATCTTGGAGGAATTAGTGAGGGACCATATACAGCATTGGACAGATGAGAGTAATGTTATCTGTGAGGTTCAACATGGATTTGTTAAGGGCACTCTTGCTTTAGTAATATGATTGCCTTTTATAATAAAGTGACAAGAGCAGTTATTGAAGGAAAGACATATTCTGCCATTTTTTTGTATTTTACAAAAGCATTTGACAGGATACTACATGATAAACTGATATTTAAGTTGCAGCACATAAGTTTAGATGTCAGGTTAGCAAATGGCTATCTGATAGGTATCAGAGAGTTGTGTATGATGGGACAATATCAAGTAGGCAGAATGTTACAAGTAGGTCCCACAGAGCTCAGACTGGGACACATATTGTTTAATTTTTATATCAATGACATTGTCTGTGGATTGCAGGTTGATATTCAGTTGTTTGCAAATGATGTGAAGTTGGGAAGGATTATTAGTAATAGTATAGATGTGGTAGCCCTGCAAGAGGATTTGAATAAACTGAACAGATGGGTAAATGAATGGGGTCTTTGTTTAATGCAGCTAAATGTAAAGTCTTGAAGTTTGGGATACATTGATGGGAGGCTGCATACTCTGTTGGAGGAAGTAGGGGAGACAAGGAATAATGGGTGATAGAAACTTGAAATTCAGGGAACATATTGCAAAGTTGGTGAAAATAACCCAGAGGATTGCTGCGATACTGAAAAGGATGCTGACCTACAGAGATAAGTTGTCATTCCCTTGTATAAAGCCCTGATCAGATCACACTTGGGCTATTGTACTCAAATTTGGTCCCCAGGATTTTGAAGAGGATAAATTAACCATGGAAAGAGTGCAGAGGCAGATAACAAAGATGGTATCAGGACTGTACAATGTTAGTTATGAGGATAGGGTTAAGGAATGTGGACTGCAGAAGAGACCTTCCACTCCCTGGTAGATAGGAGGAGAGGTGATATGATTGAGAATTTTAAACTGTTGAGAGGTAGTTACAGGGTTGACACTAGGGGAGTTCTTTTATATGGTGGAACAGGGGGAAAGAGTTTAACATTAAACAGTGAGATACTCCTAAATAATAACTATACTGCCTGAATATAATATGCTAATCAGGGAAAAGGAGTAGCTATCATATTCAGTACTAGCAACAAAGATGAATCTCTCAAATGGCAGACAGTTTCAAGTACAGTAGTGTGCGTGCGTGGAAGTACGTGCAAATTTCTGAAAGTTCAATTTTTTGTGAATGGAATGAACAATGAGACTTATCTGGGCCTGTAAAACTTTCAAATTAGGAAAGAATCAAAGGAATTAGAGAGGACATCTAGCATAGAAGAAAACCTGATTGTTGTTAGAGATCTAAACAGTATACTGTAAAAATAATAATAATAATTGACATTTTCTAAGTATTTTTAGAAAATGCAGAGAAAACAGCAAAGCTAAAAATAATAGGTATCTGCTAGATTTCTGTTCAGGACATGAATTAGTCATCACTAATACTGTTCCAACATAAAGATGTACATAAATTCACCTGGAGGTAGCACATAAGAAATAAAAAAATAAAAAAAAAGCCTCGTTGATTGTGCTATTGTTGATAGTAATATTTTCATACTGCTTTAGGATACAAGAGTAAGAGGGAATTTGAAATAGGAAGTGATCACTATTTATGTAAAAAGAAAATATCTATTTAAAAAAAGAGAGAGAGACATGTGCTGATCATACATAGCAGGCACATTTCTATGTGCTTGGCTATATATATATATAACATACCACTTTCAAGTTTTTTTTTCAGTATAATTTTCATGTAAAATGAATATTGAACTGTCTTCATCATATAGAAATATCTTTATTATTATTATCATTATTATTACGGGATACTCCATGGAGTCCTTACACTCATTGGGTGAGACCCAAAACATCATGTCAAGCACTATCCAACATTTGCATAGTATCTATTATACTTTGCGTTGAGCTCATTCACAGTCATGGCATGCACAACAGACTCTGGCAACCTATTCCACTCATTCACCATTCTCCAAGCAAAAAACCTAGTTCTAACATTCTTGCTAATTATATCCTTACTCAGTTTCCAAGGATGGCCCCTACTTCTACCACCAGACCTATTCTGAAAAATTTCCTCTGAATTAATCTTGTAAAAACCTTTCAGTAATTTGTATGTCTCAATCATATCACCCTTTTCTGCCTGTCAACCTTTTCTCATAATTCATTCCATAGACCTGTTACGATCATGGTCACTTGCCTCTGGATCCTCTCTACCTCTTCTTCATTGCCAAGAAACCCTGGCAGCCAGATCTGCCTGCAGTAGTCAAGATGGAATCTTATCAAGGCTAAATAAAGATGAATAATAACCTGCTTATCTCTGCTCATCAAAGTATTTTTCAGTAACCAGGTAATATGATGAGCTGCTTTAGCCATTTTTGCTGTGTGCTCTAAACATTAACTACCTATCCAGTAACACTCCCACGTCTGTGGCTTCATCAATTTCCTGGAGTACAATTCCATCAATATAGTATACAGTAATCTTTTCACCCCAAAATGCATAACCTTCCACTTTGCCACATAAAACTGATATCTGTTCTCCTTTGCCTACACTGCCAGTCTATCCAAATCATCTTGCAAAATTTTAACATCATCTGTATTAACTATTGTTCTACCCAACTTTGCAACATCAGTAAACAACTAAACAGTTCCTTGCAGCTCCTTTCCTATACCATTAATGTACAAATTAAACAGTAGTGGCCGAAGAACAGAGCCCTGTGGCACACCACTAATCACAGGTCTTCTTCTAGACTCTGTCCCTGAATAAACTACTCTCTGATAATCAACCACTCTTTTATCCACCTAACTAATCCTATATCCATCCCCATGTGTTGCAGTTCACTTATTAGAATTCCATGTGGTATCCTGTCAAAGGCTTTTGCAAAGTCCAGCAGCATTACCGTAAACCCATTACCTTTGTCTATCTCAGCTGTCACTGTGTTATAAAACGTGAACAAGTTACTGAGGCATGCCTTATTCTTCACAAAATTATGTTGTCCCCCCCCCCCATATAGTATTCCATTTCTGTTTATCCATTCCTGAATTGCTTTTGACCAACTTCTCCACCACCTTGACAATAACTCATATATTGATAGGTCAGTAATTTGCTAGATCAGTCTTGGAGCCTCCTTTTATGCAATTGAACTATTTTCCCCCTCTTTCCATCCCTCAAGACTACCCCAGAGCTGAGACTTAGATTAAACAATGTGGTCAAGGGCACTGACAATTCCCTATCAGCTTCATATAAAACTCGAGCTGGTATACCATCTAATCCCATAACTGTATTCACATTAAGGTTCTGTAATATACTGTGCACCTCCATTTCATTTACTCCAGTTCCCATATAAAACTTTGCCTCTCTCATTACTGCAGTATCCCCACCTAGATGATATACTCTTGCAAAGTGTTCACTTAGTAATTCTACTATTTTGACTGAATTCAGTCAAAATGACTGAATTACCTCCCTACCATCGGCATTAATTAAAATCATTCTGGCATAAACATTCTTTCTTTTACTTGCAGCATATTGAAAGAACTGTTTTGGATTATCTTTGGCCTGCACTACTAATTTCTTTTCATACTCTGCTTTTGCGTTTCTTACCACACTGGTTATACTTCTGGCCTGTGCTTTGTACTGTTCATGTTGCCTGCTGGTCACTTTTCTCTTGAATTTCCTCTACAATTTTTCATTTTTTTGCAGCTCCAGCTTAATGATATTCATTCAACTCCCACTTGATTTACTCTCCTTACTCTAGGTGTGCAGGCTGCTATTACTTCCTTTAAACACTCCTTTACCACTTCCAATGTCTATCAACATCCAGTCCCTGCAGTTTCACATGCCATGGCACTGATCCAAGCAATCTCTTAAGCTCGTCATACTTACCAGCCTGTAATTGTACATTATCCCCTCTTAACTGAACATTCCACACATTTAGCCATCTCCCACCCAGGTCAAAACCATATGATCACTCTCACCAGTTGGCAGCAATGTGGTCATATTGGTTATAGACAAATTCTCATATGCAGTTGCTAAATCAAGCACTTTCAAAATCCCAGTAACTTAGTAACACTATAAATTCCATTTCCTTCCTTCCATGTGTCTTCCTCCTTCCAATCTATGTTCCTAGTTGAAATCTCCCATAATAATTACCTGCCTTCCACTTATTCAGTCTCCACTCACTGCATTAGGACACAGGTTACACCAGTACATATGATAAACAGTTAGTACAACAATCACAAACATCCATGCCCTTGGCAGAATTTGAACCCGCCTCTTGGTTGGAGAGCAGATATGCTAACTACTCGACCAACCAGGTCCGTGGTGTAGATGATGATGGTAATGGTGGATTAAGTGGTGGAGACAGAGTTGTTGAGTAGGTGCCCTCCCTTGATGAGTTGTTTGGACTCTTTGGAGGTGTCATGAAATACTAATAATAATGGTATTGGTATGTATAAATTTATAAACAACTGTATTAAGCATAATCACAATTCTGTATAATTAGCTATTATTTATATTGTTGTCTCTCTCTTTCTCTTATAGGTGCTAGAGGACTGCAGAAAAGGATGAATACAATTTCAACAGCAGAAGTTTTGATATTACTGAAAATTTCAGATTTTGATTCCTCAAAGATATAGTTCAGATCATTTCGCTACAAACTAGTGATCTTAGAATTCTTAGATGTTGAATTTATACCATCTACATTTTCTTATAGACTTCAGTTAAATTTAAAGAGAATGCAATAATATGTCAACATATAGGTTAATAAAATAAAGTATTGTGGCGAAAATGAATAAAAGATCAACACTAACACTGAAGAATAGCAAATGATGCAATCAGTATTCTTATTCATGTTCTAACTTGTGTGTTATGAACATGCACATCTAGATTTTTGCTACAGACAAGGTGTTTGTTCCTGAAAATAAGATTATGCAAGTGACTTGAAAAGTAGATTTTTGAAGAACTGAAAAGTAATAAATTAAAAATTTGTTCTAAATTTTACATCTAATCAAACTTTATTACCTTCAGAAATGTTTTTTGTGCCGTTTTCTAAAAACTGTTAGCTTCAAATTTTTTTGTAAATAAAAGTATGCTCAATTTAAGCAGATTGTTACTTTAATGTTTTCTTGCCCACAAAGTTTTAAGAGACTTTACTATTTATTAAATAGCTGTGCAATTTTTATGTATTTTTGAAACATATCATATAGAATTGCATTTTTTGATAAACTTCCTAGTAGTTAACTAAGCAGACAGCCCTGTGGTGATAGCTGTTTATCTAAAATATTTTCTGATATATAATAAGTCTATAATGATAGCATCCATCATGAAGTACTGTGTAATGGATGCTTGATTAAGCCAAAGTGATAATTTTCAATGAAATGAGTAATTTTGCATCTTTGTTTTATTTGTTAATATAATTCACAAACAGTAAAGTAATAAATTCAGTTTTGTTTTTTTTTTTTGTTTTTTTTTATGTCAATGTATTCCATTTTTGTAATAGCTTAATTTCTTCACTTTGAAGATGAACTGTGTTATCTTAGTGCAAATTGTTTATTTTGACCAAGGCTTGCAACAAAGCAGCTTGGGGGAGAAAAAAAAAAGTTGTTTTTGTCATAACTTCATCTTTTGATCTCATTGTCAGTTTGTTCTCTTGGATAATTTTTCTGATGGACAGTAGTCATTTCACCTTGTTGATGATAAGCTATGTTATCTACCAGGTAATTTTTTTTTTGACATATTTGCATCTTCACATACTTTAACAAGTTCATATTTCAGTCAGTTGTAGACTCATTAATTTCATATACTTGTTTGTACAAAACCTTATAAAATTATGAACTTTGCTTTTTATTCTTGAACCCTGAACATGCAAGTGACTTGGAAAGTGCATTTCCCCTCTCCCTTCCTCATTGATTGTGTAATAGCTTATGTGACATCTTTTGAGTAGGATGGGAAGAGGCAATTTTTTTTTTTTTACTTTAACTGTATAGGCTTTGCCTATACTGTGATATGAATGCTAAGTATGAATAGAACAGAAATGCTGATGTTGACTACTCATTATGAAGTCATTAATTTCTGTTGTTATAGGTAATTTTAAATAATAAATATAATGAACCTGACAATGCATTTAACTTCTCACATTAAGCCGCTCACTTGTTGTTGTGGATTTATGTTGTATGTAAAATATCTGGTATAACAGAACTTAATTTTTTTTAATTTTCAAGATATTTAGCTTTTAGTAAATTTTTAAAGAATGAAGAGTGTTCTCCAGTAGGATGGGTACTGCTTTTATGTCATCACACATTGGTTAGATTTGAAAAGTTCTTGACTCAGAAACATAGTTCTTGATATAAATTCCATTTTATTATCAATCATAAATATTGTTTTTGTTATTCATTGTTTAATTTAAAGGAAATATGCGTCTCATTGCAGGTATACCAAAAATCTGTAAATATTTTCTTTGCTGTGAGAAAGCTTTCAGTGCCAATGTTTTTGTTTTCAGATATGTGCCTAAGTGGAAGTTCTTTTTATGCAGAATTCACTTCTTTCCATTCTACAGTGTACTAGCTGTATGATTACTGACTACTACTCTATACGATGGGAAGAGAATTTGTGGTATTAAAAGCACTTAATTGCATAAACTGCAAACAAACTTAAATTGCCAGAATTTTGTGGGATGTTCCAGAATTAAATATTGATATAATTTGCTTTAATTTATCAAAATTTTATCATAATATAGTAAGTCGACTGTTGTTAACTTTGTATAAAGATCTCATTAAAATAAAATTTAAAAAAAATTTTTTTTTTACCCCTTTCATTCCATTTCACTCAAATAATATTGATATGCTTTTTAAATATAATGCTATATATTTAAAATATGTTTAATCAACATAATATAACTATTGTGATCTGTTAATTAAAACTATACAAGCATGCATAGTTTTTTTTTTTTTGTAGATGCATTATGGATACTTCTTTTTTTTAGGTTACACTTTACTGGTCATGACATTTTTTCTGTCATGCAAAAATTGGATGCAAAGTGTACAGCTGAAATCAAAACACCTTCAAATAATGACATGGATATGAAGTTAAAGATGACTGATATTTCAATGCCACACTTACACTTTGCCACATTAAACTAACATCCATTCTCCTTTGCTCTGCCAATCTATCCAAATCATCCTGCAAAATTTTGACATCATCTGTATTAACTATTTTGCATCATCAGCAAATAACTGAACAGTTCCTCTTGGATCCTTTCCTATACTGTTAATGAACAAATTAAACAGTAGCAGTCCAAGAACAGAACCCTATGGCCCACCACTAGTCACAGGCCTTTTTTTGGACTCTACTCCTGAATAAACTCTCTGATATATCTCCATTAGCACCCTCCTCCATCTCACCAACCCTATATCCATCCACATGTGCTGCAGTTTACCAATTAGAATTCTATGTGGTATCCTATCAAAGGCTTTTGCAAAGTCAGCAGTATCACTGTGGGATGAAAAAAAACTGAGTTTTCAGGGAAAAAAATTCTGCTACTTCCTTATGAGATCGCCTTACTCACCTTCAGTTGAAAAAGTCCATATAAGGAATCTGTGTATCATGGTGAGAATAGAACTCACTTCTTTTGAAATCAAATGGTACAGTGTACTTTCACTCTTCCAAGTGCACTATGGAGGTGCTAAAAATTAGAGACGTTTTCTTCCTTTACTTCTGGTTGAAGCTGAATTTCGCAAACTCGACAACAAAGGTTTATAAGAATACTGGAGATTTGGATTTAGAATACTGGCTACATGAAGAATGTTATTAGCGACTGTGGGTGAGATCATAGATATCGCGTTCCACACTCATCATTATTTTCAAAATGAAAATCTGTGTGTTACGGATTCACCATTACATGTTCTTGTCATAGTTGACGTCGGAAAGTGTTAAGTTGTTGAAGAGACTAATTTTTTGAAATTGCGATCCTTAACTTTCTGAAAATCTTTAGTGGCAGCATTTTCACTAGCTTGAAGCTGGTGCTGTCGATCTGTTCATGGATAAGTACTAAGCTCGCCTGCGTGTAAATAAGTCTAGCTTTTTCTGAATCGAACTTCTGCTCTTGAATTTTAGACTCTTATGAATAGTGTTGATGTCCCGACATCTTTTAAGGAAGGCAAACCAATTGAGTTGGCTTGTCAATTTTAGTTTCAGTTTGTGTTCAGAGGCTTTTGTGTTGTTGATTATTCATATCGGTGCTTCATGACAGTGCAACAAGATGAAAAAATAAATTTATTGAACTTACTAATATTTTGCTGGTTTTCTATCCAGTATCATCATAGTAGAGATTATAATTGACAAACACTGCACTAAAAATGAAACAATTCAGTTTGTAACTGAAACAACTAATGTCCTAGCATTGCATTCTCTTTGGGCCAGTTAACCTTAACAAAAAAGTCAGGCTATCAGGTCTCATGATGACAGTCTCCCAGGCAAATTAATGTAACCATACTTGTAGAATGGCTGCATAGCAAGTTCTTATTCTAAAAATAATCTTTCCGATCTATAGTGACTTTGTGTAAAACCAATGTCTTCTTCCATTTAATTCAATGTGAAGGAGTATCCAGAGCATGGTCCGCCAATCCCGACTTGTCATAAGGATAATCATAATGCCATAATTTATGCTCTGATAATGCTGGGTAGAGCTCACTTTTGCTGAGAAAACTAGTGAAATAATGGTAAGTTCAATAAATTAAAATATGAATACTATGGAAGCAGAAAATTTCATTTTGGCATAACATCACCACCAGAAGTGGCTCAGTATTTTTAGCACTGGATTCTTTCTCCATTCTTATGTAGTGCAGATGGTACCCCTTTCAAGGCATGCTAGACATACTGCAGGAACTTGGACCCTCCCTAATCTAACTTAAAGATACAGCAGCAATATGGCATTTTAGGCTGACTGCTAAATAATACAGGGGAACAAATGATAAAGCTACCTTACTAGAAAAGGAATAATGCTCTGCTAAGGCTTTTAGCAAAAAATACAGCATGTGAGACTTGCATAAATTGCAGAATATTGGATTGGATTATAAAATATTGGCATGGGTAAGAAGATGGCTGACTGACATATCAAAAAATGGCATATGAGGGATGTGAGTGCAAGATTTATGTAACAAATGGTGTGCCACAAAGTTCAGTCTTTGCTCCATTGTTATTCAAGCTATACATTAATTACACTGGGTAGGAGTTGACATGCAACATATGGCTATTTGCTGATGATGATGCAAAGATAGGTAGGGTAACAAGAACTCACTTGAACTACTGTGCACAGGTGTGGTTTCCATAGTGATTAATGCAGTGGAGGGAGTGTTTAAAAATATCAGGATTCTGGACTATTTGTACATAGCAGATACTAGCAAACAGGAGAAAGAAGGGTGATTAAGACTTACTTCTGAAAGAATTATAGATTTCAGTAGATGGAATTCATCAGTTTATGAAGGGTGTAGAAAGACTGCAAGGGTATTCGTGGAAGTTGAGAAGAATGCTGTCAAGAAGGGAGGAGGGCTAGAGGTTTCTCTCATAGATTGGAATGGATTGCTATTGCATGTGGTGTATAAGTAGTGTGAATGAATTCAATAACAGGTATGACAGTTGATGTGGATAGTAAGTAGTCTCCCTTGATGAGTCCCTGGGGGTCTCTTAATAATAATGTATTATAATTCTTTCTTTTAAGCTTACACGGTGATCCGAATGCATTTTTGAAAATTATGGAGACAACTACCATGTTTGAATAAAAACTTTAGTTTAATATAACTAAAATCTACATTCGACGTTTCGACCTTTATGTCAAGGTCATCTTCTGGAGCATACAACTATACACAGAAAACAAGCTACGCTACAATCAAGCTGGTTTGTTAAAGACACTGACCAACCGCTACAACAATTGTTGGCCTGACCTCTGGTGGGAATGTAGATTTTAGTTATATTAAACTGAAGTTTTTATTCAAACACGGTAGTTGTCTCCATAATTTTCAAAAATACAATGTATTATAATTGTTTTGAAAAAATAAACCACAATCCCTTCTATTCCCTATATATGAAATAGCAAGGCCGTTTCAGTCCTAAATTTTTGGAGACTCTGTGGAGATTGAACAGCAGTTCAATCTCCACCAGCAGCTAATAAGAGATAGCTGGCCTAAGACTGTCACTAATTGTAAACTGCATCTAGTGAAGAGAGACAAGTGCTACCATCGTGTTTCTTAACGCAGTATATTGTCTGAAATATATTGTAAGTTTGATCGATTTATTGAGTTTTCATAACAAAAAAACCTGAGTTTTCGAGAGAAAAACCTGCTTGCCCATCAACAGAGATCTAATGCAGGAAGAAAAAAGGCTTAGAAAAAGTTCCTATAATTGACGACTATAATCGAACTCAGAGCAGCCCTTCAGCTGCCTAGCACTATGACCACCCAGTTCAGCTCATTCCACTTCTATGACATTCGATGTTCGATAGGCTAAACAACTTATCGTTGTTTAGCCAAGCTTTGGAGGACATTAATAACTGCATCTGTGAAAGAGGTTTCGAATGAGTTGGGAAAACTAACAAGAAAAAGAATGGATAAGTATTTTCTGTCTTTCAAAAATGCGAGTATAGTAGTGGACGGTTCTCAATGGATAACTTGCTAACCTTTTAAACTGTATTTGGACAGGTGCCATCAGTTGCTCATTTCCTTTTCCATGGTGAAAGATCTTGTGACTGGTAGAGTAGTTCACAGTGTAGAGTCCATTTATATGAATTACTCTGTTGGACAAGGCAACATAAACCAACACTACCCATGGTTCATTTTATATTCAAAATTTCCAGTGAGTCAAAACCTCATTGAGGTAGGCCATATGCATGCCCTCTCTTAAACTCATTCACACTAGATGCACTCACTACATCAACAGGTAAACTGTTTCACTTAGCGCTCTATGAAGAAAATCTACCTCTTAATCCTTTCTTAACTATGCATGAACTTAATTTCCATGGATTGCTCCATGTTTTCTAACTACATTCCACATAACAAATTTCATCAGATGATATCCTATTAATACCGATTCAGATGTTTACAGATCTCTATCATATTAACCCTCTTTCTCCTGTTTACCATGCTCTGCAGTCCACATATTTTCAATATGTCCTTATAATCTGCATTTCATAATCATGATCTATCTTTGTAAATTCTTTGTATCCATTCCACATATAGATTAGAAATCAGGATACCAAATCTGTGCACAGTAGTCCAGGTGCAATCATATCAAGGTCTTGTAAAGAGTCAAAATGACTCCTTATCCCTATTACGTGCTGTATTGTGCCAAGAACATGCCACTTGCCTTTTGTAGGCAAGTGGCATGTTCTTGGAGATCGAAATTTTTAAGGTGTTGATAGCAATTGCTGTCTTCCAATTACTTTGTCATTTGCTGTCTTCCAATTACTTTGTCATTTTGCTGAATGGTGGCAATGTTTATTTAGGTTAGGAGGAGCACAATTGCTAGAAACAAGAAGAATGTTTCCTTGATAGCTTGGTAGCCCCCTTGACACAGAACAACACATTTCATAAGCGATTGCTATAATAAATGCAGATGCAACAATTATATATTTAACTACTGAACCCCCCCCCCCTTCTTGATGATCTAACATTACACTGTAGAGTAAGTTCCCTCTATATGGTCCATGGTGTCATCAGTAAAATGCTTCAGTAAGTTAAAGCGAAGTCAAAAATCAGCTAATGCCTTTTATTCCCATATAGGGAGTAGACAAGGCCATTTTAGTCTTATCTAACTTTTTGGAGACTGAGTGGGCAATTCAATCTCCACTGGTAGCCGTTCAGAAATAGCTGGCCCAAGGCTATCATTAATTTAATCAGCACGCAGTGAAGAGGTGGCTAACAAGTATTGCCATCTCGCGGTCCCTAACACAATATTTTTAATATCTGAAAATGGTGTGGGTTTGACGGTTAATTTTCTTGAGTTTGTGGGAGAAAAAACCTGCTTGCCCATGCCTGAGATAGACTAACTCGGGAACCAGTCAAGAAAAGGTTTAAAAAATGTTCCTCTAGTTGGCGACTAGATTTTAACCCAAGTCTTTCTTCATGCGATCAAGCACTATAGTGTGCAAATGCTACTTCTACTGAATTATATAGAATTTCTTTTCTGCACATCTTTGTTACTGGAGGTTATTTTATGTAGGAAATGCTAAGAATAGTGTAGAACAGATACGCTATTTATCCAGGGATTCATAGCAGGAAGGCACATCACTCCACAACTCTTCATCTCTCTCTTACTCCATCCTCCAACTACACAACACCAATCATATATTTTGTATGTAAACTGTGTGTGTTCTCCTTCCTTGCCAATTTGCTTCTATGCAGGATGAAAACCTCAAGTTTCCAGGAGAAAAATTCATGCTACCTCCATGTGAGATTGGCTAACTCGCCTTCAATTGAAAAAATCCATATAAAGGTCACTCTTGTCAGGGAACTCAGATGTCAGATACCGCCATCGTTCTTCCAATTGTCAGGAAGTAAGGGTGATTGGGGGGGGGGGGTCCTAAAGGGATTATTATTATTATTCCTGATACCTCCAAGGAGTCCAAAGACTCATCACGGGAGGAGACCTACAACTATCTCAACCACTACACCGAACCTCTACTACGAATCATCGCCATCTACCGCCCACCACCACCACAACTAGTATTTTTTGTCTGTAAATTGCGTGTGTTCTTAAGGGCTGATTTGTCTGTATGCAGGATGAAAAACCCAAGTTTCTGGGAGAAAAAAAGGGGATGTTTCAGTTTTTACATACTACTGTAATGCCAGAATTAACAGGAACAAGAGTGAGGAGTTTTTTGGTATATAAGGAGAAATGTGACCCAGAAACTCGTAGAATACAAGGCTCAGGCAAGAAAGGTGACCATGTTAAGGAAGGCAAAATTAGAATATGAGAAGAATTTTGCCAAGCAGGCCAAAGGATATCCCAAAGAGTTTTTTCATTAAGTGGCAAGTAAGAGGAAGAATGACTATGGAAGAGTAACCTTAATGAGTGCTGATGGTGACGAGGTAACAGAATCAGATAAAATAGTTGAGTTACTGAGTGATCACTTCGCAAGGGTATATCATCCAAGTGAGGTTATTGTTATAGCCTCTCTGATAGAGACTGATGTGAGAATAGAGGTTAATGCAGCCTCACCAAATGTTATAGGCATTGGTGAGACTTAGCTTACAGTAGATGATGTAGTTGCAAGGATTGAATGTGAAGAATTTAGTATTTTCACGGAAGATAGGATGGAGTAGGGGTACTGCTGATTATATCAGATGAATCGCATACAAAAAGAATAGGTTGGAGGGTGGCTATTTATTTGAAGCAGTCAGTGTGAGATCAAGGCTGGTAAGACAAAATATACAGTTGGTTGTTGCTATATGCCAGGGGGTTGCACAGATGATCTGGAAGACATGCATTGGCAAATTAGCATGAGTGCAGGTTGAATGATTATTACAGGTGACATCAACTATGGAGATATTGTCCAACCACAGATGCGAGACCCCTCGACACTTCTGTGCATGGCAGAAGAGAGCGAATCCATTTCGATAATAGGGTAATCAATGATGAGTGTTTATTATTATACGTCGTTAAATTAGCTTTTCTGTTATGAAAATTCTATTTTGTAACTATTTTAATAACTTTTGTAACTATTTTGCTTGTGCATCATTTTGAAAATTTTAAGTATAAAGTACATGACTTCACGTGTTGATGAATTTGTACATCGTCTTATTCCTTTTCCCCCCTTCAACATGAATTGACTCTTCTTGGCACTGTGCCAGCCAGGGTTCTTGCATGTGTGGTCAGACAATATAGACTGAAAGAAAGGAAGATCACATGGTAGGAAGGAAATGGCATTTTTACAGCTACTGAGAGAATTACTTAAGGCAGCATGTGACAGAGGGGACTAGGGGAGTGAGTATTGGACCTGGTCATAGGATCAGAAGAGGTGTCCATAACCAAGGTGGCCACATTCTGATTGGCAAAAGTGACCAAAAGTCTTGACTTGGGATATTGTAAAATCATGAATATTCTGTCAAGAAAGGGCATATGTGGAAATACAAGCCAGGTGATGACAAGCTTAAGAGAAAGGATGTTAATAGTTCATGGGAGACAGTTAAAGGGCATCTAGAGGAAGCAATATTAAATTGTATACCTTAGGCAAGGAGGGTTAATCAAATAGGAGTTAAGACTGATGAGTAATATCATTAAGCATAAGCTATAGTAGAAGAAAATGCTGTGGAGGGTATATAAGGAGAAAGGTGACACAGAAACTCGTAGAATACAAAGCTCAGGCGAGAAAGGTGACCAACATGTTAAGGAAGGCAAAATTAGAATATGAGAAGAATTTTGCCAAGCAGGCCAAAGGATATCCCAAAGAGATCTTTCGTTAAGTGGCAAGTAAGAAGAAGAATGACTATGGAAGAGCAACCTTAATGAGTGCTGATGGTGACGAGGTAACAGAATCGGATAAAATAGTTGAGTTACTGAGTGATCGCTTTGTAAGGGTAAATCATCCAAGTGAGGTTATTGTTGTAACCTCTCTGACAGAGATTGATGTGAGAATAGAGGAGGATGAATTCAAGGTTCTTTAGGATATTGTAGAATCTCAGTGAAAATACAGCTGTGGGATTAGATTAATTTTAAGTGTCACTTCTGGTAGAGTTCCAAGGGAGTGGAAAGAGGGAAAAATAATTCTCTTTGCTACTGCAGTTCCAAGACTGCAGTAGCAAATTACATATTAATCAGTATCTCAGGCGAGATGATAAAAGTGCTGGAAAAAATTGGTCAAAAAGAGAATTCAAGACTTAGTGAATAAGAATATGATACTGTGTGAGGGGCAACATGGCTTTGTGGTCAGGCATGCCTTAGTAATTTACTAATTTTTTATAATAGAGTAACAGCCGAGTTGAATAAAGGAAATGATTACATGATGATTCTACTGAATTTTGACAAGCATTTGACAGAATACCACATGGAATTCTGTCAAATGCTTGTCATTTGACAGAATTCTGTTACATGAATTAGAAGAAATGGGGATGGATATGACATTGGTTATGTGGAAAAGAGGGTGGCTGCTGGGCAGATAACAAAAAAGTGGTATATGGAGGGACAGAATCAAGGCAAAAAGATGACTAGTGGTGGTGCTGCATGGTTCAGTGCTGGGACCACTACTATTTAATTTGTACATAAATGATATAGGAAATAACCAGAAAGGAAATATTTAATTGTTTGCTGATGCAAAATTAGGTAGAATTAATAGTTAATCAAGGCGATGTAGAGAGCTTGCAGGAACAATTTAAGTGGCTGTCAGTAAGGACAAGAGATAATGGGTATCAGTTGAATGTGGAGAAATGTAAAGTTATGCATTTTGAGATAAATATATTGCATGATGTGCACCACATTGATGCAACTGTACTCCAGGATATAGATGAGGCTAGAGATTTAGGAGTGATGGCAGACAGAGTTTAAGTTTACAGGACATGTTGCTAAAGTAACTCGTAAGATTAGTTGGCTGTTGAAGAACACACTAGCAAGTAGAGATAAGGAAGTTATTAATTCCTTATGAATTAATTAATGAATAAGACCTTAATACATCCACATCTGGATTACTGTGTTCAGGTCTGGTCTCCTGAGTTTCTTGGGGATGAGGAAGTGGTGGTGAGGATTCAGAGGCAAGTGGCCTGTGGAATGTTCCCTATGAGGATAGATTGAAGGCGGGTGCATTGCAGTAGTTGGCTGATAGGAGAAAAAAGGGGGGGAAATATGATAGAAACATTTAAGTTAAAGGATTTTATAAGACTGATGTGCAAGGGAAATGTTTCAGCACTTGGTTAGAGGGGCTAGAACAAGAGGTCATTCCTGGAAGTTGAATAAAGGTGTGGCTAGATTTTTTTGTTTAGAGAGTTGTGAATGAGTGTAATGGGATGCCAGAATCAGTCGTGAGTGCTTTGTCTTTTGATGGGTTCAAGGTGAGGTATAATAGATTGTGTAGATAGTTTGAGTTTCCCGAGGTGAGTCTTTGGACTCCGTGGAGGTGCTCGTACAATAATAATCTTAGCAAACATATATTAATTTTTTTTGTTATGTGGCTTCCACCCATGAATGATTTTTGGAAACATATCATACATTCGTACTGTGGGCAGGCAGTGAAGTTCATCTCCTACCTAAAGATAATCACAAACATTCATGCCCACAGCAGGATTCAAATCTACACCAGTGCTATTATTATATTGGTCGAAGAGCAGACATGCTAACCACTCAGCCAACCAGGCTGGCAATTATAATCTGCCCTATCAGAGTAGAGCCACTAAAACTAATGCTGATATATAATGGCAAATATGGCTCAATGCCCTACCCACCCCACCACTCCAGAACTACATCAGTTTAAACTAGATGTATCAGAAAATTTTCTCTTGTCTGATTGAACCAGAACATCTATCTGGAGTGCACCATTAAGAGCCAATTTATGCATTTTTCTTAGGAGAATAATTAAAGTAGAGACAGTGAAGTTGGTTTGGTGAGCTTCAAGATGGACTGTAAAAGGGTGTTGGTTAGCAGTAGCTCCTGTTTTAATGATTTCAGGGGAGAATGGAGGAATAATAGTGGTCAATTCAGCAGAGCACTGCTCATGAAACTATCTGTAGAAGAGCAGAAACTGCGGCCATATACATTCTGAAGAAGAATATCTTAACCTTATAATTCATTGTCAATCATTCAATTTGCAACTATCTCTTCATACTGAAAAGCATTGATATATAACTTTTATCTTCAGTAAGATGCAAATGGCTGAGTATAGAAATATCTAAAATGAACAGGGAGTTGCAAAAGGCAATAGAACTGTGCAATAAAAGTGAATAAAACAGTGTTTCTTAATCTGTGTTCTGTGGAATCCTAGGGTTTTGCAAAAACTTAATAGGTCTTCTAAAAGCACACAAGCATAACTTGTATTAAATTAAAAATGCCAAGAAATAAAATTCTTGCTTAATCCTTTATCTAAGCTAAGCAAAGTCTGTGCATGAAGTTTCTTTACAACTAGGCTGCTTGTATATAGAAGTTAATGACTTCACGTTAATTGCTTTAGTATTGCATAATACAAAGCACACATCCTTTTAGGTGTGTACATTGTACACATCTGAAAAGATGTGTGCACTTTGCATTATGGGATACTAAGGCAATTAATGTGAAGTCATCTTCTACATACAAGTAGCCTAGATGTGAAGAAAATTAATCTGCAAGACTTGTTTGTTTACAGTTGGATAAAAAGGATTAAACAAGAATATAATTTCTTGGCATTTTTAATTTAATTCATAATAAAGTGAAAAAACTTTCTATAACTTCTGTTAGATATATGATTGGATTGTCCAATATGGGCAGTTAATATCATGAGAGAAACTTTGCAGTTCAATATGTGGGATAGTCAACAGAATTCACAATTGGTTTTACAGGGAAACCTTCTTTGAGGATTTTTGGAAGACCATATATAAATGAGGAGTCCTTCAAAAATGAGTAGATAACTTATTCCAAGTATTCATCCCAGCTAACAACTTCAGCGAGGAGCTTAATTATTATTAAGTGAGACTCCAAGGAGTCAGAGACTCATCGAGGGAGACCACATACCACACACACCAGATATACTTATTCTTGAATTCATTCACACTGCTTGCACTCACAACATCCAATGGCCATCCATTCCAATCATGCACCACCCCCTGAGAGAAAAATCTAGCCACCACACCCTTCTTGGCAGCCTTCATTCTCAGCTTCCAAGATGCACTCTCATTTTTTCTCCACCCTCCATAAATTGAAAAATTCCATCAATTGAAATCCTATTGACCCTTTTGAGAAGTTTGTAAGTCTCAATCATATCATCCCTCTTTCTCCTGTTTGCTAGTGTCTGCAGTCTACAAATTCTCAAGCTGTCTTCATAATCACTATTCCACAATCCTGAGACCAGACCTGCACACGATAGTCCAAGTGAGGTCTTATCAAGGCCTTGTAAAGAGCTTGTAAAAATTTTATTTTTAATTTAATTAATTTATTTTTAATCTGATTCACACATGAAAGGCCACAAGACCTATTGGCACATTAGTGCAATGTGTGGGTAAGAGGAATAGAAGGAATCTGTTCACATTTTGCTTGAATAACTGAGGGTTGTAATCTTTGGGAAAGGCAGAGTGGGGAAGACTGTTCCAAAGGACAGGAGAAGATGGAATTAAAGTAGAGACAGTGAAGTTGGTTCAGTGAGTTTCAATATGGACTGTAAAAGGGTGTTGGTTAACAGTAGCTCCTGTTTTAATGATTTTGGGGGAGAATGGAGGAATAATAGTGGCCAATTCAGCAGAGTATTGTTCATGAAACTATCTGTAGATGAGCAGAAACTGAATGTCTGTGAGAGGGATTGAAGGGGGGGGGGTATGTGAGAGAGGGATCATTAATTAGTTGGATTGCCTTCTGTTTAGAATTGAGCAATCTTAGAGAGGATTTTGGTGCACCACTCCAAATATGGGAGCAATATTCTATGGCTGGGTGGATTTGGGCTTTGTATAGAGTTAGCAGCTATGAAGGTGTGAAGTACAGTGGAACCTTGGTTGTTGAACATAATTCGTTCCTAAAGGGTGTTCAGAAACCGATTTGTTTGAAAACTGAAACCATTTTTCCATAAGAATTGATGTAAAATGGATTGATCTGTTCCCAAACCTCAGATGATGCTTATTTAAATCTTTATATAACAGTACTTCGTGCATATAATCTTACACAAAAAGAATAAATACAATAAATCGATAAAATATAGACGAAAATTTAACTTCACTTTACCTGCACAGAGGAGAGTTGATGGCATAAGTGGAAGGTGGTAAGGAAGGGGAGTCCCCTTCCATAAAAACATCAGGTAACTCCTAGCTTTTTTTTTTTTTCCTTTCTGTTTTTCTGTCTCTTGGTACCACTCGACTATGCTTGAGACACACTGGGCCTCTGTCTCACTAAAAACCTGTCCAGTGAGATTTGTTTTTTTGCCTGCATTTTAAAAAATTTCTGAAGTGAGACATGGCATTCTCATTGAAAAGGTTTATGATGTGGTTTGCTATAGCTTTGTCAGGATGATATCTTTCCACAGACCTTTGCACCTCACCCCATTTTGCACACATTTCATTGATCAAAGAACTAGGAACATCCTCCTTTCCTTCTTCTGTCTATGAAAACATTTCCTCCATGACTGTCTTTTGCTGCTCCTTCTGAGATGTTCCAGTTCTTCCATGGTGAGCTCATTCCTGTGGTCCTGCACATCAGCATTGTGCAGGAGTTTGTGCACAACTTCCAAGCCCATGCTTTTGCCTAGAGACATGATATCATCGACAACAGCAACATACTCAGCCTCAAAGCACTCAATGTATCTGTCTGATACAGTCTGGCCACAATTTCTTCCAGGCTGAGTTCATGGTCCTGTAAGTCACTTGCATCCAGGCTTTATTAAGGACACTTAAGCAATGGAGGATGTTGAGGTGATTTTTCCAGAATTCTCTGAGTGTTAATTCTGTGTCAGAGATCACTTCAAAACACTTTTGAAACAGTGCTTTGGTGTAGAATTTCGGCATAACTGACGCTCTCCCGCCATACATCTTGGCCCACGGAGCATGTGGTTGCTGGTTTGTCTGTTTGGGAACCGAGATTCGGTTTGGAAACTGGTGCGTTTTTTGTTCAGAAAATATGTTCAGGAACTGATTTGTTCGAGATGAGAGTCGTTCGACTACCGAGGTTCCACTGTAGTGTTTTGTGCAAAAAAGTACATCAAGTTTTTTGGTGGCTGCAGAAGCTATAGTTGAAATGTGGTTGTGTCAGGAAAGATTTGAAGTGTAGGTCAGTCCAAGAAGAGAAATCTTATCGTGTTTGGATATCTGAGTATTACTGAAGGTAAGGGGGGTGGTTAACTCTTTCTTGAGAGAGAGAGAGAGAGAGAGAGAGATCAGACGAGTTTTGGTGGCATTGAAGTTTATAAAGTTGTCCTTCTTCTACTGGGATATAGTTACGAGATCTAAATTCAGGTCGCTGGTCATGGTAGATCTTGAGGATTCTAATACTTCAGCACTACAAGATTTATTGCATGAAAAGGAGGAATGGAATGTACTCTCATTTGCAAAGCTATGGACAGGATTGGAAGTCTGTGAAAGCAGGTCATTTATATACAAGAGGAAGAGAGTGGACAGAACCCTGGGGTACTACTGCGTTGATGGGGAAATCTGAGGAGAGTAAACTGTCCACCATGACATGTAGCGAGTGACCAGTGAGAAAGTTGGCAATTCAGTTGCAGAGTGAGAAAGGCAGATCGTAAGATGGTAGTTTAAGCAGGTCTCTGCCAAACCCAATCAAATGCTTTTGAAATATCGAGGGCAACCCTTGAGTTTCTCCAAATTTTTCCATGGCCTTAGTCCAGAGATGGGTGGTGAAAGCAAGAAGATCAGCTGTAGATCACAAGTGGCAGAATCCATACTGCTGGTATGTTTCTAGGTGGTTCAAGAGTCGGTTGTTGATGACCTTCTCCTTAATTTTAGAGAGAACAGAAGTGAGAGCAATTGGATTTTAGGTTGTTGGTTGACTTTTATCACCTTTCTCTGAGATAGGCTGGATATGGACCTGTTTCCATGCTGTAGGGTAGATGCCAGTTGAATAGGATAGATTGAAGAGGCAATACAGGATAGGCATTAGTTATGGGGCACAATTTTTTAACACAATAGGTGGGATACCATTAGGACCAGATGCCTTGTTTGTGTTGAGGTTATTAAGGATTCTTCAGATTTCTTTTTGTCAGAATACTATGGGAGACACAAAGGGTGCCATTCTTGGTGGAGTGGAGAGAACTTTGCCCAGGTCATCAATGCAGGAATTGGAAGAGAAGAGTGATGCAAGTAAGTTGGCCTTGTCTTTTGGTGAGGTGACTACAGTACCATTGAGATGTGAGAGTGGTGGAAACCTGAGTGGGCAGAAGTTGTGCCCAATGGCCTTGGCAAGTGACCAGAAGGAGCGACTGCCATTTGGGCAGGAGGTGAGTGATCCCTTTCAATGTCTGACTTAGGCTTGGTGATGATTCTTTTACAACTTGTAAACTGCAGAGTGGGCAGCTGGAGTTTTGGTCTTGAGACATTCATGGTAAGCAGATTTTTTCTTTTACAGCATTGGCACACTTTTGAGAATTAAGAGCTTGGATGGTGGCTGAGAATTTGCAGTAGAATAAGGGATGAAAACCTTCATCCTGATTCCTGAGGATGATTTCTGTCATTCATTTTTGGGTCAGAATTGTTTAATCTATGTTTTGGTGATGTTATAACTAATTTCTTCATAATTAAGAGAAATGATTGTGAATGAATGATCTTGATGGGCAGGGTAAAAGCACTTAATGATTATTACATATGACATAGTAGAGCTATTGATGATCAGTTTGGCTTTTCTTCTGGATCAATAACAATGTCATTGATCTAGTTGTTTAATGAATCTTGCAACTGTCACAGAAGGATAAGATGGTGTAACTGTGTAATGGTAAAATGGAGACATCAAACTATATTTGATGGTACTATTTTATATAAATAATTTGTATTTCTTATATGATTAAGAGAATCAGAGTTAAGGCTGAATTAGAAGATAAAGCAGATGAAGGTATTATATACTGAGATCAAAGTACAGGTACACCACTGATTTACCAGCACCCTTGGTTCCAGGATTGCAAGGGTGCTCAGTTGTTGCTGGATTAGCCATTTTGCCAAACCAACAGAGATTATGTAATTATAATTCATCAGTACACCTCTGACATACTAATTATACCTATCCCATGTCTCCAAAGCACAATGGACCTAGAAACTTAAATATTAAATACAAATTAAAGGTGATTTAATTGGTTTAATTTAATTTAAGTGATTAAATGGAATAATTTGTATAAATTATACAACACAATTCTATTATTGCTTTTATGGTTCAGAACAATATAATTTTAGAGCCAGTATAGTAATAAACCACAGGTGTTTTTTCATCAGCTTGGCCAGATTTTCTTTATTATGCCTACTGGCTATATCAAAGTGACTCGAGAACTTCTTTCTTATATCTACATCCTGTAAAGTCACCAAAATTTTTATCAGGAGAATTATCAAATGTTAAGACAGGCCACAACTTGTACTTTCTCCTAGTCACAAGCAATGACCCAAAGCACTTCTTTCATGTTAAATTCTTCAGTAAACATCTATGCAAGCTTGTCAGCATTTACAGCATCTAACAAACATTTTACAAAAAAGGAAGCAATACTTAGCATAATATTCTTTGTTATTGTGGATGTGCCATTTGGTGGTAAACATACTGTATAAACATTTTTCCTAGCTGTGAGGGTGACATAAACAATCAAGAATGAGAATTTTCCATCTTTCAGTATGCCTACCGATGTGAAGCATGCTCGGGTGTCAGGCACAATTTTTTATTTATTTATTTTTGAACCATTCTGCCTCTGTATAGCAAGTGGAAAGTTGCTATTCTTTTCATGATGAGAGGAATCTTTATTTATATGGGCTTTTTCAATTGAATGAGTTAGCCAATCTCATATGGAGGTAGCAGGGTTTTTTCTCCAAGAAACTCAGGTTTTTCATCCCACATACAAGCAAATCGCCATGAGAACACACATAATTTGTAGACAAAATTAATGTTGTTGGTGCTAATGCTGTTACTGGCAGTAGGGGAGATGGAGAGATGTATGTAGTGGAGTAGAGTGGGATGCCCTCTTGCAATGAACTTGGACTTCTTGGAGGGATTATCTAAGAATAAGATCACCAAAACATGGTATGAACGTAAATTTAAGGAGGCCTGCGAGATCCTTATCTTAACAATAATGGTCTAAAAATCCCAAACATATGGCAGGCACGTATTCTACCTACTTAACCTTTCTCCCTGAGAGTTAATTTTAAATAGAACCATAGGTAATCCAGGATCCTAAATCTAATATAACAATGGTCATGTTAAAGATACCAAGCTATTTTAAACCTGGTTTTACTCCTTAAACGTGTGGACAGACTTATGTGTTCATCGAACATGTTGTTTATTATTTTAACGGTATAATAGAACACAGAAACTAAGTAAATAATTAATTTATTAACTTGATGCTGATATTTCGCTGGTGTTATAACCAGCATCTTCAGAGCACAAAAACACTGTTTGTCACAATCTGCAAGACTAAAACAACATGGTGTACTTAAACAAAATTGTAGCAGCAACACAAAGACTAGAGTCCTGATTTTGGCGCCCTCTATCTGAAAAAAAAAAAAAAAAAAACTATCATATATTACTAGAGTCCTAGAAAAGTGCTAGTTTTTTCTTAATATGACTGTCTCCCAGATCTTCGGCAAGTTTAATACAGCCATATTTGTTGAGATTTGGAGTGTGTTTTAGGGCTTCTGTCGCCTCTAAGAACAATCTCTCTGATTTATACGGGTTTCTGTGTAGTACTTTTGTGTTTTTCCAGTTGATCCTGTGTGCAGGGGTATCCAGAGCATGGTCTGCCAGGCCCGACTTCCCATAATGATACTTCCGGACGTATCTTTTATGTTTGCTGATGCGGATGTTCACAGTTCTTCCTGTTTGACTGTAGTAGGCTTGATTGCATGAGCAGGGTACTTGGTAGACTCCTGGATGTGATAAAGGCGGAATGCTGTCCTTGGGTGAGCGAATGAGGGTGGCTAATTTGCTACATGGTCTGAATGTAGTGCGTAGTTTATGTTTATTGAGAATTCTTGAGATCTTTTCGGATGTGCCTTTAATGTAAGGGATGGTGACTGTTTTGTTGTAGTTCTCTGTGGTGGATGGTGGGAGGGGTTTCTTAGGAGTGTTTAGTATTTTGTTTATTTTATGTGGATTGTAGCCGTTGGCCAAGAAGGTGTGGCGTAAGTGAGTCAGTTCAGCAGTAAGAGCCTTGTCATTGGAACAGATTGCTCTCGCTCTATGGGTTAGCGTTTTTAATATGCCATATTGTTGAGAAGGATGATGGTGTGATTGTTTGTGTAAGTATCTGCCTGTATGTGTGGGTTTTCTAAAAACTGAAAATGATAAGGAACCATTTGGGAGACGTGTGATGAGTGTATCCAGGAAGGGCAGACAGTTGTTGGTTTCTAGTTCCATAGTAAAGTGGATTTTTGGATGTTGGCTATTTAAATATGCTAAGAATGTTTTCAATGTCTCAGGGCCATGTGGCCAAATAGCAAGCACATCATCAACATAGCGTATCCCAAGTGTTGGTTTGAGAGTGGCTGTATTGATTGCTTGTTTTTCCAGGTGTTCTATGTAAAAGTTGGCTGGGGGAAAGGGGGGAGCCCATGGCTGTCCCATCAATTTGTATATTTTCCCTTTCCATGTGAAATATCCTGCATGTATTGTGAATTTGAATAGTTCAAATATATCAGGGGGGAAGTGTGACTTCAGTAGATTGAGGGTTTCTATTAGTGGTACATTTGTGAATAGTGAAGTGATGTCAAAGCTTACTATTAAGTCTGAGCTTTTTAGGGTACGGTGTTGTAAGATGTTTTTTAGGTGTGCTGAATTTTTGACAGAGGAGGGAGAATTGTTTGTGAGAGTGGCTAGTAGCTTAGCTAAATGTCTAGCCAGTTTGTATGTGGGACTATTTATATCTAGCCACAATTGGGCGTAGGGGTGTGCCTTGTTTGTGAATTTTTGGTGCTCCATAGATCCTCGGTGTTTTAACATGGAAGGGTTTGAGTTTGTTAACTGTGTCTTTGGGCCAGGAAGTGGCTTTTTTCAATAATTTTCGTGCCTTATTCTTTTGTGTGTTGGTGGGATTGCGATCTATAATTTTGTATGTTGACTGATCTTGAAATAGTGTGTGCATTTTGTTTTCATATTCAGTTGTGTCCATCACCAATGGTTCCGTATCATTTTCAGTTTTTAAAAAACCCACACATACAGGCAGATACTTACACAAACAATCACACCATCATCCTTCTCACCAATATGGCATATTAAAAACGCTAACCCATAGAGCGAGAGCAATCTGTTCCAATGACAAGGCTCTTACTGCTGAACTGACTCACTTACGCCACACCTTCTTGGCCAACGGCTACAATCCACATAAAATAAACAAAATACTAAACACTCCTAAGAAACCCCCTCCCACCATCCACCACAGAGAACTACAACAAAACAGTCACCATCCCTTACATTAAAGGCACATCCGAAAAGATCTCAAGAATTCTTAATAAACATAAACTACGCACTACATTCAGACCATGTAGCAAATTAGCCACCCTCATCCGCTCACCCAAGGACAGCATTCCTCCTTTATCACATCCAGGAGTCTACCAAGTACCCTGCTCATGCAATCAAGCCTACTACGGTCAAACAGGAAGAACTGTGAACATCCGCATCAGCGAACATAAAAGATACGTCCGGAAGTATCATTATGGGAAGTCGGGCCTGGCAGACCATGCTCTGGATACCCCTGCACACAGGATCAACTGGAAAAACACAAAAGTACTACACAGAAACCCGTATAAATCAGAGAGATTGTTCTTAGAGGCGACAGAAGCCCTAAAACACTCCAAATCTCAACAAATATGGCTGTATTAACTTGCCGAAGATCTGGGAGACAGTCATATTAAGAAAAAACTAGCACTTTTCTAGGACTCTAGTAATATATGATAGTGTTTTTTTTTTTTTTCAGATAGAGGGCGCCAAAATCAGGACTCTAGTCTTTGTGTTGCTGCTACAATTTTGTTTAAGTACACCATGTTGTTTTAGTCTCGCGGATTGTGACAAACGGTGTTTCTATGCTCTGAAGATGCTGGTTATAACACCAGCGAAATATCAGCATCAAGTTAATAAATTAATTATTTACTTAGTTTCTGTGTTCTATTATACCGTTAAAATAATAAACAACTGGTTTTACTCCATTTCCCAAGTAAGCAAACAGACAAACAAGTCAAGTTTGCACCTGCAAGTGTTGCAAGTCTAGCTGACCCTGCACGTAGTGCAAGACCAAGGCAACTCATGGTAAAAGTAGAATGAGCTCTGATCACTAATCTTAATATTTACCCTTAATGCAAAGCACATCTCCTGGAGGAGATGTATGATGCTTTGTATTAAAGGCAAGGGGCCACTACCCAGACTGGTTTCGACCTTTATTGAGGTCTCATCAGTGGGAGCCAGGCTAGAAATATCAAGATTTTAGTAATACAGAGCTTATAAGTATTTTACCAGAACAAGTTACCATAAGGTAAACACCTTGTTTTAACCTTATTAAATAAAAATCTCAGGAGGAGATATAAATGTAGAAAGTATTTTACCTTAGGTATAATAAATGTTAAAGATACCAAACCATTTTAAACCTGGTTTTATTCCATTTCCCAAGTAAGCAAACAGGCAAACAAGTCAAGTTTGCACCTGCAAGTGTTGCAAGTCTAGACTAAAAACCAGGTTTAAAATAGCTTGGTATCTTTAACATTTATTATACCCAGGTAAAATACTTTCTATTTCTATAAATAATGGTCATGTTAAATTAGGACATCATTTTCACTGTAACAAAACTATCTATATGAAAGAATGTTTCTCTGCCTTAAATAGGATATAGCTTTGATGTAGTTATTTTATTTCATTTATATTTATTGTAATTTTATTTTCACTAGAGGTCAGGCTGTAGAATAACCGTTGTTCAAGTCATTGTCTCTTCAGCATACTATGTGAAATGTAATTAAGCTTGTCACTGTGTGTGTATAATATATATATATATGTGTGTGTATACTCCAGATGATGACCTTAGTATGAAGGTCGAAATGTCAGGAAATTAAAATAATTATAACATTGTTATAAAGTCCATAATTTGTGTAAAATAAATGTTGATCACTGTGTAACACTAAAAGAAAGGATCACCTAAGGAGAATAATCCAGCCATTTTTATTTCTACAGCATGTTAGGGAAAATGTTAATGTCTTTCAAGGATCTAGAGCATTTAGTTTTTCCTATATCGCCAGTAGCTTATATCTGTACGTGCATTTGAGCACCCTAGGACAGTAATTCTATCCTTATTATTATAAAAAATCTCCATGGAGTCAAAGGCTCATCATGGGAGGTCCGCTGTTATAAACACAGTTTATCATACTGGGCCTTAAATATATTCACTGCCTCTGTGCTCACCACACTCTCGGGCAATGCATTCCAATCACTCACCACTCCTTGCTCACACTCTCTTTATACAGCTTCCAGGGATGACCTCTTGTTCTCTTCCTGTCTTCACCCATTCTGTGCAAAACCTCCCCGACTTTAATCTGATAACCTCTTAACAGGTTACATGTCTCGATTATATCCCCTCCTGCTCCCCCTATCCACCAGTTTCTGCAAATTGCATTTTGTCAATCTGTCTTCATACTCAACATTCTAGAGACCAGAAACCACCTTAGTCATTTATCTCTGAACCTTTTTCAATACATTTAATTGTAACGCCTATGTAGCGCAATTGGAAGAACGACGGTACATTGCGCACTTCGATTGGAATAAGCCTAAGTTCGATTCTCATCGGGAGGAATCTTTATGTGGACTTTTTCAATCAAAGGCGAGTTAGCCGATCTCATACAAAGGTAGCAGGGTTTTTTCTCATGGAAACTCGGGTTTATCATTCCGCATAGAGACAAATCGGTCCTTCAGAACACAGGCAATTTACAGACAAAAAATACTAGTGGTGGTGGGCAGTAAATGGCGTTGATGGAGACAGTTGTATAGTAGGTGTCCTCCCACGATGAGTCTTCAGACCCCTTGGAAATGTCACAAATAACAATAATAATAATAATAATCATCTTTTTGAAAACCAGGATGGTGGCTGACCAAATCTGTGCACAGTAATCCATATGTGGCCTGATCAAAGCCTTATACAAGGGAACCATAACATCTGTATTTCTACAAGTCAGTGCTCTCCGCATCATTCCCATTATTATCCACTGTGTTGTCCTTGCAGTTTTAGTAACATATCCCCAAAATTTTAGGTCCTTGTCTACAATCACTCCCAGATCTCTCATCTCCTCTATCACTTCCAAGATATTTCCACCAATTGTGTACTCTACATAGCATCTCTGCTTCCCAAATTTCAAAACTACACTTTGCAACATTAAATTGACAGCCCCACTCATGTACCCACTCAGCCAGTGTATTGAAGTCCTCTTGCAAAGCTACAGCATCTGCTCTACTCCTGATAGCTCTTTCCAACTTTGCATCATCTGAAAACAACTGTATATCACCATTCAGACCTCTCCAAATATCATTGGCATACAAATTTAACAGCAATGGACCTAAAAACAGACACTTGGGGTACACCAATAGGAACTTTCCTCTTCTGGGATATCTTCTCCATAGACAACTCGCTGATACCTATCAGACAGCCAATCTCCAATCCAGCGAAGTAATCTACTGTTCAACTCCATCCATTCCAATTTAATTACCGGCTTGTCATGTGGTAATTTATCAAATACCTTTACAAAATATAAATATACTACTGTATAGGTAGCCCTCGGTTTACGACGGTTCAATTTACGCCAATTCACAATAACGGCAGATGTCTGCACGTGCTTTCTTACTGTAGTGTGGTCTGACTGAGAAACGATGCTAGGAGGCACTCTAGTGTTTGAGTGTTTACCGAGCTACTACGACGTATATGTACCTAGTTGAATGTACCTAATTGTTCTATTTATTTTTTTTTTTACATACATATTTAAATTGATAAAATAATAAATTTAGTTTAATCCTTTATCCAAGTGTGAGCAAACAAAGTTTGCGCCTGAAAGTATCTTCAGGACTGGGGTAAGGTGGTACAACACCAGGGCAACTCGTTGCAAAGGTGGAGCAAGCTACGAACACTCCTGTCTCAGTATCTCCTATAATGCAAAACACATCTCCTTGCGGATATGTCTAATGTTATGCATTAAGGGAAGAGCCACTACCCAGACTAGTTTCGACCTTTATTGAGGTCTCTTCAGTGGGAGCCAGGCCCAAGTTGAGATACCAGGGAATCTCATAAAAGAAATACCACACGAAAAGTATGGAAGTGCTATCTTGACTCGGCAGGAGCTCCATGTTACAGGATGCCTAATCACAAACCAAAATAACATAGAACTCCTTGGAATAGATCTGGATAACATCAGTGTTTTCTCAGTATATAAATCACCTAGGATAACCTTTGCTTTTGAAATGTCCCAGACACAAAGGAAATCTGCTATTATTATAGGCGACTTTAACAGTCATAGCACACAGTGGGGAGTATAGTGAAACAAATGAGGATGGAGAGTTAATTGAACAGTGGACTGAAAGTAATCAAATGAATTTTATACACAAACCTAAACAGCAATCATCATTTAACAGCGGAAGATGGAAAAGAGGTTATAACTCAGACCCTGGATTTGTTAGTAATAGAATAGCTAATCTGTGCACTAAATGAGTACTTGCACCAATCCCAAGTTCACAACACAGACCAATAATGCAAGTTTTCCCACCAGTCCAACTTAAGGAGATCCCACTTAGAAGATGCTTAAATTTAAAAAAAAAAAAAAAAAAGCTAACTGAGAACAAGAGAATTAGACAAACCTGACAAACATTTCACCCAGAGACCAGAAAATTATGGAAACTTCATCAAAGCTATTAGACAGTCTGCTACCAGGCACATCCCAAGAGGTTAGAAGATGTTACATTCCAGGTTTTATAGAGCACAATGTGGAAATATATGAAAAATATTGTGACCTATATGATAAAGATCCATTTTCATCAGAAACAATTGATGCAGAAATTGATGAGAGGAACTTATAGCAGCACTGTCTGAAAAAAAAAAAAATCAACAATGGGCAGAGAAAATTAAAAGCTTAGATATGAAGCACAGTAACAGGAAAGCCTCGCTCTTACTCAAAAAATTATCTGGTGACCCCACAACAGCAGCAACCAAAGTTAATATAAATGCAAACCAAATTGCAACTCGGCTATCTCTGAATGGTAAACCAAGTACTGAAGGAAAAATACCTAAAGATTATGTTAAAAAAAGTTAGGGATTCAGAAAATAATCTCTTTAAAGCATCGTTTACAGAGGAACTAGAAAATGCCCTAAAAGCCTTAAAACCAGGAATAGCTGCTGGTATAGATATCAGAAACAAGATACTAAGGAATCTGGGAAAAAAGGCAACAGAGTGGTTGTTAGAATTTTTCAGTTTTTGTTGGAAATTTGCTAAAATACCCAGCATATGGAGGCAAACAAAAGTAATACCTATCATGAAACCGGGTAAACCTGCTGAGGATCCAAAAGAGCTACAGGCCTATAGCTCTCCTATGCACAACCATGAAGCTGTATGAGAGGTTAATCTTGAACAGACTAAGTCCAGAAATAGAGAAAGTGCTGATAAAAGAACAGGAAGATCATGCACTGGACAAGTATTAAACTTAACACAGTTCATTGAGGATAGCTTTGAAAGGGGGTTAGTAACGGGAGCTGTATTTATAGATTTGACAGCAGCATATGTGACACACTAAATTTTACTAAGCTTATAGTCGAAATTTACAGCATGACAAACGGCTATCGGTTAGTGGAGATATTAGGTCGCAGCTGTTCAGCAGGAGATCCTTTGTTGATTTTCAAGGAAAAAAGAGCAGATCGCGTATCCATAAAAATGATCTACCTCAGGGAAGTGTGCTATCTCTCCCTCCTCTTCAATATACAGGGTGTTCGGGATAAATTTGACATATTTATAATTAATTATATTTTTCCGTAAGTTACATGTATTAACACACACTTCTCTTCATTTAAAAGTTTGGACCCTTCTTCAATCATATACAAGATGTCAGAAAGGATGGATAGCTGGAACCCACCTGAATCATGGAAGAGAATAACTTGTATCATGATGATTCGTGCCCGCCATCAAAATAAGGATATTACGACTGCTGCCCAATGCTCCCTGAATACAGTAAAAACAATCAGGCATGAACTAGAGACTTGCAATGGTGACTACGAGGATGTAGCAAGAAGAAAGATCCCTAGCAGACGATCTGATTGCGTTCGTACAGCAGAATTCCTCGCAAATCTGCAGGAACAGGTGTTGAAGAACCCTGGCATTGGAATTCGGGCTTTGTTCGTGGAGTTGCTAACTGTAGTCAAGCCCTGGATAACAAGGGTAGCCAATGGTAGGCCGTATGTATGGCAGCAGGATTCGGCCCCTTGCCACACCTCTGGGAAAAGTCAAAAATGGTTGTCTGAAAATTTCTACGACTTCACCAGTCCAAATGTTTGGCCTCCAAACTCCCCAGACCTTAACCCCATGGATTATTTTGTATGGGGCGCAGTTGAAAAAGACACCAATCGCACTTCCAGTAATACAAAAGCCCAGTTAATGGATAAAATTAAAACAGTTTTTGCGGCCCTTCCCAGGGAGACTGTAGCATCAGCTTGTTCGAGGTTCCGAAGCAGAATTGAAGCTGTGATCGATGCTAATGGTGGTTATTTTGAGTAAATCTTGTTGATAGTATTGTAATTAACTCTGCCTGTAATGTTTTTTTGTCAATTCATTAAATTTAATAGATACAAAGAAGATTTCTTTTTCCTTACGAAACTGTCAAATTTATCCCGAACACCCTGTATATACTAATGACCAACCTATAAACCCACGGTTAAGAACCTTCTTATGTGCAGATAACCAGGCAATAGCTTATCAAGCAAAATCCTTTCATGACATTGAGAAGCAGCTCACACAAGAGTTAGAAACCCTTACAGTTTACTATAAGGAAAACCAACTGAAACCAAATCCCAGTAAAACCAAAATGTGTGTTTTCCCTCTCAATAATAGGGAGGTGAGGAGAGAGTGAATATAGAATGGAATGGTGTGAAAATTATCCAAATCCAACTTACCTAGATAGGACCCTAAATTATAAGCGGCACATAGAGAAGACAGCAGCTAAAACTCAAACACGTAAAAATATTCTGCGGCGATTAATATCATCTCGGTGGGGTGCAAATCCACAAGTACTGCACACCTCTGAACTGGCACTCTGCTTTTCAAGTCATCACATGTCAAAATTATTGATAAGATTCTTAATGAAACATGTCGGCACATTACTGGCTGCCTTAAGCCTACAAAAATTGACCATCTATACTCACTATCTGGTATTGCACCTCCTCACATCGGAAGACCAGACAGAGTAAATATGAGCAGAAACAACAATTAAATGATGAATGGCATCCTTTGTATATGGCCATGTTGCAGAACATAAGAGGCTAAGATCAAGGAAAAGTTTTATTCACTCAGTGGAACCGTTGGTGGATTCCATAAAAGCTACAAGGTCAACAATGTGGCAAGGACAATCTCCAGAAGCTCTGAACTTAAACGAATCTCTTCCTTCCAGCTTACATCTTGACTGGCAAAGATGGAAGACATTGAATAGACTTTGTTCTGGAATGGGCAGATCAAAGCAGAATATGGCAAGATGGGGCTACACAGACAATGACAGCTGCTGATGTGGTGAAACACAAACCATGGATCATCTTCTGCAATGCTACTTAATAGACATTAATAATATATGTACCCAAGATTTAATGCAGTGTAATGAAACAGCTTAAAAGTATATGAATCACTGGATGAGTGAAATTTGACATTTTATGTTTTTGTGTAATATTTTATGCATGTGGCATTTTTGTCTCTTAATGTATACTTTTAATCCCAATTCTTTTAATGTCTATTTCTTTAAATGTATGCTTTTAATCATTTATATGTATGCTCTTACATTTTCTGTAGTTCACACACAAAATAAATTAATTAAATTACTCTGCATTAAAGAAAGATGTTGGAATTTTTTTTCCACTTGGTTAGACTATAAATTATATATTTAGTTTAATCCTTTATCCAAGTGTAAGCAAACAAAGTTTGCACATGAAGTATCTTCAGGACTGGGGCAGCTCGTGGCAAAGGTGGACTGAGTTCACATCACTTTCCTTAGTATCCCATAATGCAAAGCACATCTCCTTGCAAACATGTATAATGCTATGCATTATGGGAAGGATCACTACCCAGACCGGTTTCAACCTTTATTGAGGTGTCTTCAGTAGGAGCCAGACCCAGAGGTGATACCAAGGTTGAAATAATGTAGTAGTCAAATTTCCATATGCCAGTTGCCAAAAGGTATCACACCTTATTATTAAATTACTATGGATTAGAAAAAGATGTTGGAAGTTTTTTCCCATTGGATAGTGATCCTTCCCATAATGCATAGTATTATACATGTCCGTGTGATTTGCATTATGAGATAATAAGTAAAGTGATGTGAACTCAGGGGCCACCTTTGCCATGAACTGACCTAGTCCTGAAGATACTTCAGGCACAAACTTTGTTTGCTTACACTTGGATAAAGGATTAACCACGCTACCGGCCAAGATGTCTATAGATGTCAAGGTTTTCATGGATGCAAAGTGCATATTAAAATTGCAATATCATTCATATTACATTGAAGTACATGATGGACACGAAGCATATGAGGATGCGTATTTGATCCATAATGGCCAGTAAGGTGGTTAAACAAAATATATAATTTATAGGATACACAATGATAGTACTATACAATAAGAGTATTATATGAAAAGTTTACATTATTACTACCCTCTTATCAATAGTTTTCCTTCAAAATAGTCATCAATCAGGATCCAATAGGCATATTTTATATTTCAGTCTTCTAAGGCATTCTAATTGTAAACAATAATGATGGTACAGCGAGATTTAATGTCTGCTTGGATCATAGAAGCTTAATTAATTTAGGTTATGCTCATCTGGAAACAATTCAAAATTCATGGAATTTTGAATTGTTTTTAGAATCCCAATATGTAGTAAAAACAATAATTGTACAAGTCAAAATACCCAGTGCAAGATATGAATATTCATTTTAGTTTAATCCTTTATCCAAGTGTATGCAAACAAAGTTTGTGCCCCTGAAAATATCTTCAGGACTGAGGTCAAGGTGGTGCAACTCGGACCAAGCTCTCATCACTCCTTGTCTCAGTATCTCCCATAATGCAAAGCACATCTCCTTGGGGTGCTTAAGGGTCAAAGCTGTATAACTGAGCAGAGACCTCCACATAGCCTTTAAAGGAATGCGGAGAACCGACCAGGGCTTCTGACCTAATGTCCAATCCTCACCTTCTCGTGGTGCACCCTGTTGGGTATCTACCTGGATACTGAACGAACGAGGATGGGCTGGCAATTTGGGATTTAGCGGACCAAATTGTATTCTTATTGGTTAAACCAAAATAAAAAATGATGGTATGACATGACAAAATTTCATGCCGGCTGGGGCGTCGCATGGTTAAACAAGGCCCCCGTTGTTTTTGCCAGGTAACCAGGGCGAAGAGCGAAAAGTCAGCTACTGGAACAAATCTGAAAACACACCCTAACTCAACATCACCAGAGTTAAAGATCGGTACTATCAACATAAGAAGCCTGAATGGCAAAGAAATGGAGCTAGCTGAGGAATTAGATAAGTACCAGATCGACATAATAGGGGTGACTGAAACAAAAAAGACAAAAACTGGTGAGATCTTTCTGAGCAATAAATACAAAATGTTATATTCAGGCAATGACAATCAAGGAAAAGAAGGAGTAGCCATAGTATTCAACACAAAATACGAGGCTAATCTTCTTGAATGGCAGTCAGTCTCAAGCAGAGTAATGTGGGCAAATATGAGAATGGGGAACTGGACAATGAGACTTATTTGTGCCTATGGTCCCACAGAAGGCTCTACTAAGATAGAAGTGGAGGAAATTTTTGAGGCTTTAGAAAAAAGCAACTAACACAATGAAAAAGGAAATGTTGGTCCTTGTTGGGGATCTAAATAGCAGAGTAGGAAATGATTGTGAGACATACAAAAATATTTTGGGAAAATTTGGAGAAAAGAGCAAAGCTAATAATAATGGCAAATACCTGTTGGATTTCTGCTCAGGACATGGACTGGTTATTACTAACACCATGTTCCAACATAAAAATGTGCATAAATTCACATGGAGAGAAGAGGCAAGGAATAAGAAAAGTCTCATTGACTATGTTATTGTTGATAGTGATGTTTTCTCCGTGCAGGAAACTAGAGTGTACAGAGGATTTGAAATTGGAAGTGATCACTATTTAGTCTTGAGCAGGATAAAATTGAATTTCATATTGAAAAGAATAACATGTAAGAAAGTTTTAAAGCGAATAAAAGTTGAGCAGCTCTCAGATATGAATTGTAGACTAAAATACACAAAGATTATTGAAAAAAAAATGAAACAGGTTGAGAACAGGAATCAAACCTTGGAGATTCAGTGGCAAATTCTGAAGGAAACATTGATTGATTCAGCTAGAGAGGCTTGTGGTGAGGTTGTCTGCAAGGATAAAAAAATCAGAACTCCCTGGTGGACACAGGAAGTTAAAGAGGCAGTGAAGGAAAAGAAGAAATCACATCAAAAGTTCCTGTCAAATAAGTCAACTTGTTCTCTTAGAGAATACAGAGACAAATGCAAAAATGCTAAACACTGTGTAAAACTAGCTAAACAAAAGTCATGGGAGGACTTTGGCAACAATATAGAAAATATCAAGAAGGTGGCAAAATATTCTGGAGGTTGTTGAAGAAGCTTAGGAATGGAGGAAAGAGTGCTGTAAAAGGAGTTAGAGATGATAAAAGTGACATGAAAACCAGAGAAAAAGATATCCTTGAAGTATGGAGTAATTACTTTGAAAAACTGCTAAATGAAACAAGCAGTGATGACAGCACAGTGGTAAAAAACACTGACCAGGCATACGGTCAGGAATACGTATCCATACTTGAAGTAGAAAAAGCCATCAAAGGCTTGAAATGTGGAAAGGCAGCAGGAGTAGATGATATTATTATTATTATTATTCAGGCCTCCAAGGAGTCAAGACTCTTCGAGGGAGGTCCTTCCTAAGACATAAAGTCTGTCAAGACTCACTGAGGGGAGGTCCCCCCCTGAGAAACACAAAGTCTATCATACCACTCTTTAAACTCACTCACCGTTCTCCCTCCCACCACTCCATCAGGCAATGCATTCCACGGCTCAACCACCCTCCACACGAAGAAACCACTCCTTACCCTCTTGCTCACAGTTTCCTTTCGTAACTTCCAGGGATGGCCTCTTGTCATCACTCCTTCCCGCTGATCTACCAAGCGAAAGAACTCCCCAGTGTCAACCCTGTAACCACCTCTCAACAGTTTAAAAGTCTCAATCATATCACCTCTCCTTCTTCTATCCACCAAACTCTGCAGTCCACATTCTCTCAGCCGATCCTCATAACTATCCTTGTACAGTCCTGAAACCATCTTTGTCATCCGTCTTTGTATCCTTTCCACAGTTAATTTATCCCCTTCAAATCCTGGGGACCAAATCTGAGAACAATAGTCCAAGTGTGGTCTGATCAGAGACTTATACAATGGAATGATAACCCTCTTATCTCTGCAGGTCAGTGTCCTCATAATAGCAGCAATCCTCTGTGTTACCTTTGCAATATGTCCCCTAAACTTCAGGTTTCTATCAATCATCAACCCCAGATCTCTTGTCTCCCCTACTTCCTCCAGTATAATTCCTCCCATAGAGTATGCAGCATCCCATCGATGTTTCCCAAACCTCAAGACCTTACATTTTTCTGCATTAAACTGACACCCCCATTCATTTGCCCATCTATCTAGCTTATTTAAATCCTCTTGCAGGGCTACCACATCTGCACTATTACTAATAATCCTTCCCAGCTTCGCATCATCTGCAAACAACTGAATATCCCCCTGCAATCCACTGGCTATGTCATTGATATAAAGGTTAAATAATATTCGACCAGAAATGCTGAAGTATGGTGGTATAAGAGTCTTACAGTGGATGCACTACATAGTTCAGAAAGCCTGGACAGAGGGACGAATTCTCGATGATTGGAGTAGAGCTCTCATAGTACCCATATATAAAAAGGGAAATAAAACTGAATGTGAGAATTACAGAGGTATTTCCCTACTGAGTGTTCCTGGCAAGATCTATGCAAGTATACTTGAGAAACGGTTGAGAAGAATTGTGGAAGAAAAGCTTGGTGAAGAACAAGCTGGATTCAGGCCAAATAGAGGCTGTCAGGATCAGATTTTCACTTTATGACATATAGTCGAGAAAGCATGGGAATATAACGGAGATCTTTATTTAAGTTTTGTCGATTTGGAAAAGGCATATGACAAGGTGCCAAGAGAGAAGCTATTCAATACGCTACAGTTATATGGTGTCAATGGGGCATTATATCAAGCAATATGTAGTCTTTGAGTTGTAAGTCAGCAGTTAGAATTGAAGTACAGGAAGATGGTTTAATGTTAAATCTGGTGTGAGACAAGGATGTACATTATCCCCTCCATTATTCATTATCTATATGGATCACATTATGAAGGAAAGTGGTATTAAACATGATATCAAAATTGGAGATGTTAATGTCAGCTCTTTGCTTTATGCGGATGATGTTATACTTCTAAATAAATCCGCTACAAGTCTGCAAGATTCTCTGACTAAATTGAATAGCTGTTGTAATAGATATGGCATGAAGGTCAGCAATAAAAAG
Source organism: Typopeltis vanoorti (assembly GCF_054136105.1). NCBI lineage: Eukaryota > Metazoa > Arthropoda > Arachnida > Uropygi > Thelyphonidae > Typopeltis > Typopeltis vanoorti. The sequence continues at coordinate 162,816,612 of NC_143550.1, forward strand.
ACAAAGACAATGAAAATAGGCAGAATGACTGAAAATGTGAACTGTGTTGTGAATAGAGAACCTGTGGAACAAGTGAAACATTTCAGATACTTAGGCACGATTTTTACTGAAGATGGTAAATTAAATATAGAAATAGACAACAGAATCAGCAAAGCTGGTATGGTAGGAAGTCAATTGAATAAATTCATATGGAATAAGAGAGAAATTAGTCGGAACACTAAATTAGCTATATACAAGGCAGTGTTCAAACCAGTTTTGACTTATGGATCTGAGAGCTGGGTCAGAAGTAAAACACTTGACCAAAGACTAGAGACCGCAGATATGAGAGTCCTGAGAAAGATTATAGGCGTGAACAGATGGCATCAATGGCAATATCATATTAAAAACGAGGATATTAGGAAAGAACTTGACATTGTCAACATCCAAGAATGCGTTAGCAGAGCTAATCTCAGGTGGTATGGTCACTTAAACAGAATGGGAGAGGAAAGATTAGCAAAACAAGTGTTCTCTGCCAGGTTGGCAGCAAAACGACCCAGAGGAAGACCAAGATATAGGTGGATTGATACGGTACAAAGTGCCTCAGATGATAGAAATATAAGATCTGATAATGTTGAAGCCTTGACAAGTAACAGACTGATTTGGAGGAAAATTGTAGATAGGAAGTTAGTAATGATGTAATTTTTTTCATGTAGTACTATCATATCCTGTACACTCCTTGAGGGTACATGGCAGGAATTTGATGATCTCCTTGAGGACATATATACTGCTATGCATTAAGAGAAGGGCCACTACCCAGACCAGTTTTGACCTTTATTGAGGTCTTGTCAGTGGGAGACAGACCTAGAAATTGTGATACTAAGGCAGAAGCAATAGGAGAGGTCATATTTACCTATACGTCCACCTTTGCTCCGAGTTGCCTAAGTGTTGTACCACCTTACCTCAGTCCTCGATATTTTCAGAGGTGCAAACTTTGTTTGCATGCACTTGGATAAAGGATTAAACTAAATTTATTATAGTCTGACCAAGTGCAAAATAAATTTCCAACATCTTTCTCTTCATCCAGAATAATAGAATAATAAGGTGGTACACCTGTTGGCAATTGATATACATATGACCTCTCCTATTCCTTCTGCCTTGGTATCACAACAATCTCCCACTGATGAGACCTCAATAAAGGTCGAAACCGGTCTGGGTAGTGGCCCTTCCCTTAATGCATTGCAGTATACATGTCCTCAAAGAGATGTACTTTGCATTATGGAAGATACTGAGACAAGGTGTGATGAGAGCTTGGGCCACCTTTGCTCTGAGTTGCACCACCGTACCTCAATCCTGAAGATATTTTCAGGGGCGCAAACTTTGTTTGCATACACTTGGATAAAGGATTAAACTAAATTTATTATAATCTGACCAAGTGCAAAATAAACTTCCAACATCTTTCTCTTCATCCAGAGTAATAGAATAATAAGGTGGTACACCTGTTGGCAACTCTTATAGGTAAATATGACCTCTCCTATTGCTTCTGCCTTGGTATCACAACTTCTGTGTCTGCCTCCCACTGACGGGACCTCAATAAAGGGCGAAACCGGTCTGAGTAGTGGCCCTTCCTTTAATGCATAGTATACTTGTCCTCAAGGAGATGTGCTTTGCATTATGGGAGATACTGAGACAAGGTGTGATGAGAGCTTGGTCCACCTTTGCTCCGAGTTGCTTAAGTTTTGTACCACCTTAGCTCAGTCCTGAAGATATTTTCAGGAGTGCAAACTTTGCTTGCATACACTTGGATAAAGGATTAAACTAAATTTATTATAGTCTGACCAAGTGCAAAATAAAGTTCCAATATGAATATTCACATTTAGATGTCAATCTGGAACTTTGCAAACCAAACAGCATTCTCTGTGTATTCAGCAAAATCTGCAGTCATGCAAGTTGGTTCAGTTGTGAGAATATCAAAAGATGTTCTATGATTTCTATTTCAACCTACTTAAAGCTTTGAAAAAGTTACTCTTATCAACAGACAATTATGTATATTCTTTAGTCAGCTTGTGTGTCTGCAGAATGAAAAATAAATTTCCAAGAAGAAAATACTCAGCCAACTCTGTATTAGGCCAGCTAATAGTTGAAAATCTTATGAATAGAGGCTCAAGTTATTGTGATACGATGCTGGCAGATAGAACCCCGAGGTTGGAAGGCATCGAAATGGCTACTGGGGAAAAGCAGAGAGGAGCTTCCAATGGAATTAACAAGAATGATGAAGCTGGATCAAAGCCTTATAGAAGTTCAACTTCTGATAGAGTTAATCTCAGAATCCTTTCCTTCATGCTTACAGGGTGATCAGATCTTAGAAATTATGGAAACAACTACCATGTTAGAGTAAAACTTCAATTTAATATAATATAAACCAAAATAATCACTCGACATTTTGACCTTTACATTAAGGCAATGTTTCCCAATGTTTTTTGGATTATGCCCCATGTCAAAGATTTTGATACCCCCCCCCTAGCATAATAGTCAGCCAAGTTCTGAAAAAGTATAAATATGTACTTTAAATAAAAAAAGGAACATAGGTAAAACTGTTTTTTAATTCGACTTTCTTCAATGAATATAAATTTTATATTACATTTTGTATATTATAAAACATAAATCGAACCGAACTCAGGAAAATAAAATCCAAATTAATGCAATCCTTGAGCTTGATGTCTGCTGCAAAGAATTTTTATTTTGAGGTATTAATTTAGTCATTTTTCAATCTCAAATCCCCATGGTTTGTGATATCCAGATGATTTCTTATTTTCAGTAGCAAGTCATTTACAGCACTAAATATGACGACAGGAAGGACAACAGTATTTTTTTTTGCAAATCTAGTTGAATTTCGGTATTTCGTTTGTCTCGTCAGAAAGCCATGCCATTGTTCCTTTTATCTTGAATAAATTTCTAATAGACTCATCATTTTGCTTTTCTGAGAATTCTTCTTGATAATGTACTGGGGAGGGGCCTATAGACTGCCTGAGGGAAGATATGTGACCAGTGTATCTAGGAAAAGAAGTGAGCTCTGATTTTCAATTTCAACAGTAAATTGTATGTGCTAATGTTGTTTGTTCAGGTGGCTAAGGAATGCGTTTAACATTTGGCAGCCATATAGCCAGATAACAAAAACATCGTCAACATATCTAAAGCCAAACTGTAAGTTTTAAAGTAAAGGAATCTAGAACATGTTGCTTAAAAGCTTCCATATAAAAGCTAGCAAGTGGAGAGGATAGTGGTGAGCCCATGGCCATGCCTTCTTTTTGTAGGTAAAAATTTTGCCATACAAAGTAACTGGAACGTAGTACATGGGCAAAGAGAGCTGTAATGTTGAGCAGAAATTTGTTCTGTAAGAGAAGAATTGTGTCACTGATTGGGACATTTGTGAAAAGGGCAGAAATGTTAAAACTGACTAATAAATCATCTTTGCCGAGTGTTATGTTTTTAATTTTGTTTATGAATTATTGTATGTTCTTTATATAGGAGGAGGAATGACCTACCAACTCCTTGAGTGTTGACACTGATTTCCTGACTATATAATCTATAATCAAGGCTGTCTATACCCTCGACTATCGGCAGAAGTGGAAAGTTATGTTTGTGTACCTTGAGAACACCATATATTCTGGGAGAATGGGTGTAATGTTGGACATTAGACACTGTTAAAAAACGAATACCCCATTACGCCTGTTCTCCCAGAATATATGGTGTTCCCAAGGTTCATCCACAGTAATTCATCCAATTACTGGGGATGAATGAAATTTGCCAATGGATTTGGAAGAAAATATACTGGCCTAGAGAATGGAAAACATCAATATTCATCTCAATTCCTAAAAAATCAAATTCCAGAGATTGTGAAAATTATAGAACCATTGCTTTAATTTCACATGCAAGTAGAGTTATGATGATAGTGATCCAACGAAGGCTGGAGCCATATGTGAATAGAAAAATACTACAAGAACAGACATGCTTTAGGAGAGGTAGAGGAACTAGAGACCAGATAGCAAACATGAGAAGGATTATGGAAAGAACAAGAGAATTTCAGAAGGAAGTACTCATCTCTTTTATTGATTATAAGAAAGCTTTTGATTGCATGGATCACAACAGACAGTGAATTATAATGAGATTAATGGGAATACCTGAGCTAATTCTCTTGATAAGAGAGCTGTATGATAACCAAGAAGCTTCAGTAAAAACAGTCTTTGGAGAAACAGTGTTCGAGTGGGAAAAAAGGAGTTTGGCAGGATTGTATAATGTTGCCATATCTTTTTAATATTTATAGTGAATACATTATGAGAATGGCTAACTTAGACAAAGACCTAGCTGAAATAAATTAAGATTGGTGGTAGAAAAATTTAAGATATGCAGATGATACAACTCTTACAGCAGAAACTATGGAAGATCTGAAACAGTTGATTCTATTTAACCAACCGCTCCAGATCTTCTTTAGAGGGAAAGCAACAAAGCCAGACTTAATTTCAACATCATCAAAACAAAAGTGGTGGCTTCTGGCAAGAGATGAAAGATCTATATAGATCTTTCATCTCTTCTACTTCCTTCAATGTTTCGCCACTAAGTGTATACGTTGCTTCCCACCATTGCTTACCAAAATTCAAAACCTTACACTTTGCAACATTAAATTGATAGTTCCATTTACCTGCCCATTTATATAATTTATTCAAGTCCTGTAAGGCCACATTTGTTTGATTCCTCATCACTCTGCCTAGTTTTGCATTATCTGAAAACAGTTGTACATCACCAATTAAACTCATCCCAAAATCATAAATATATAAATTAAATAAAATGGTCCTAAAACAGATCTCCGTTCCACACCACCAGTGACTTTCCTCTTCCAGAATACTGCATCCCATACACAACTTGCTGATACCTATCTTGCCAGTTGCCTATCCAACTCACTAATCTATCATTCAATCCCATCTGCTCCATTTCTTTTCTGCTCAACTCCTTATTCCATGCTATAACTCCAACCTATTTCCTAAGCTTGTCATAATCATCAGCCTTGTAATTCCACATATCTCCTTGTAGAAGGCTTCATATGGCTAGCCACAACTCAGGTGATCACTTTATTCTCACTCACACCAACTGGAAGGAAGTGTAAAACCCCATTCACAGTCACATCCTGTGATGAAATGATCAGATCTAAAACTCTTGATGCTCACATGCCCTCCTTTACATACTGTCTAAATAGTTGTCTTTCAAGAAATTAATTTTCCTTATTTCCAATTGCTATCTCCTTATTCCAATCTATATAACCAGAATATGATTATATCAGTTGTTATAACCATATTCATCTATAAAATCATCCATAATAATCACCCTTACCTTGTTTATTAATGTAAGTTGATTATACATTTCTTCATTACCCCTATCTCTCCTCTTTCTGGCCCATGGCAACAACCAGCTAAATATCTTTTCCTATCAATCTCCACCTCACACTACACTGCCTCAAAACTATTGCTACTATTCCCCTCTTTCATGTCTACCTTATGGGGACATAATCCCCCTGCTGTCATCAGTAGCACTCATCTCTCTCTTCTCGTCCTTTCTATCCCTGCAAAAAACACTGTACCCTTCAATTTCTGTTCTCATCAGTATATCATCATTCAACCATATTTCACATATACGGGGGGGATGAGTCTGGAAAGTTCTGATAACACCTAGAACAAAAATGATATTAAAGCAACTGATATAACCACAAGAAAGAACATACTAGTAGCAGAGTTATGAAAGTAACTTATATTCTTATATCATTTCTTGTGGTTATATCAGTTACTTTAGTGTCATTTTTGTTCTAGGCATTATCAGAACTTTCCAGTCCTCTCCTCATATTTTCGTGTGTAAATCTTTTGTTTTCCTGGCCAGTTTTATTGTGAAAAACCCATCTCTGGGCTCTGTCACCTCCATGTGAGACTGGTTAACTTGCCTTTAAGTGAAAACCTTAATGTTTTTCAAACCAGAAGACTGTTGGAACTGACTGAGCTATGGAGGTTATCATATGCATGCATACAGATACATTTGCTTACATGTTGTTGCAAACTATACCTGAAAACTACTATTTAGGAGATGTATTTATAAGAATTTTGAGGTTATTCAATAAAGGTATAAGAATGTAACGATATATCAAGTAACATATAAAAAGTGAGTTCTGTGGAATTTGGTTTCCTGAATAACAATTTTTTTATCTTTTTATCTATATATAACTAATGCAGCTATTAACATTATTAACATTTTATTTTACATGCATACGTGTGTGTGTGTGACAACAAAATAAATGGTATATACCGAAATAATCCTTGCTAAGCTATTCTAGGGTACTTTTATTTCACTTAAAAAAACTTGTACTTTTCAAATAGCTCTGTCACGTGCAGAGTGCTTAATCCTCACAGTGTGTCAGATATCACTATACATATGGAATTATATCAATTACTACAAGAATATACAACCAACCACCATTTTCTCCCATAGTACAAAATATACAGTATGACATAGTTGAAGTTTTAGAATGTAATTGTTTTAACATAAAGAATAACCAAATGATATGGGCAGTATGTTTTTTCCAGTTCCAAAAATTTTATTCATAGAACATATAAAATCTTTGTCCTAACAGCTATAAATTGAATTTTTTAAATAAAACATTTCCCCCCTTATATTTAATGTATTTTTTAGTATAATTTCATCAGGTTTTGTTGATTCGATTGTCAATTGTATTTATATTTCTCAAGATTCTCTTGCAGTTTTGTCAATATTTGATGCGTAAAGTATAAAATATCTACAAACTGATGCTACAGAACAGTTTTGCTACATTCGTTTAAATATACACATGCTCTTAAAAAAAAAAAAGGCTTCATGACAGATGAGAAGCTGTTGCAAGTTTCTCAACTTTTTCTGCATAAATGTACAGATGGTCTATGAAACACATTTTCAGAAGCTCAAGAACTACCAGTTCATTATCATCACTGCTGACAAATGACAATAATAATCTTCTGTAATCATGAATGCTGAATTATTATACTATGACTTTAAACACACATTTTTCAGTTATCCATAAAAATTAAACTTTTAGCCTTTAAAAATAATAAACATAGCATATAAAAACACTATTTTCACTATTTTGTACCTAGAAAATACAGCATATTTTCAATGTTTTACAAAAATTTAATGCATGGTGGGTTATGTATTATTATAACATCCATATATATGTACAATTTCAGACCTAGTATTTTCAAGCTCATTATATGAGCCATTTAGTAAATGGTCACACAATCATTTCTGTCAGTAATCAATTCCAATTATTCAATTTTAACTATCTTAAAAATGCTTTTATACTATATTCTGATAGTTTAAATTTATTACTGAATAATAAATATGACATTAACAAGATTAGAGGTAATTCTGTTGGCTTCATAAAATAGTCATTCTCTTCATTCCTATCACAGATAATCTTACTATACTGTTTTGCTGCAAGATTTAATTATACAAAAGGCAAGTAAGAATATCTTCAAACTTGTTGCTTTTCAGATCTAATCATGGAACAAAGTTTCTTCTTCACTTAAAAGTACTATATCAATATACATATAGCATGATCATGTCCATCCTACTAAATGCAAAACATGAAACACTCCTCATCAGTTTACACATAGCACAAAATTTACTTTGTATTACAACACTTTTAATAATGACAGGCAAGTCAGTATTCTATCAAATATTCTTCGACAATCCTCATAAGTCCAGATGGATTTTGGGATCAGAATCAATAATTTTCAAAAGTGTTTTCTTAACTCTAAGAGCTGTGAGACGTGCTGAAGGATTTTGATGCCAGCACTCTTTCATCACCTTAGAAACTGCTGCCAATGTCTAGGTGAAGACAAATGGAATTATTTTTACTTTCAACTAAACGAGATTGCATAAAATTAACTGATTTATAAAAGATAAAACAGAAAAAATAAACATTTAAAAATGCTCCAATGTATCATGCTAAAGTGGCAAATCAATTTTAAATTATTCTATGTAAATAAAAACATATGAAAGAAAAAAAAATTGTCAGTAATTTACCAATTATTCAAACTCACCAGGCCCTGGCAAACATTTGAAAATATCCAATAATAAAATGTTATAGTATCCACTTGAAAAAGTGGATACTATAACAAATGTGCAGTTGCAGATGCCTTTTATAATGACATTAGATATGTTCATGTTTGTCATCTCTTTGTCTTAAAAAGAAAATAAATTATTTAGAAGGTTACATTAATGTGATGAATTATTAAAATATTTGATATTTGTTGGTCAATGTTATTTCTTTTTAATATTTCACCTCCCTAACAGTAGTTTCTTTTTTCCTAAAAAAGCACATATCAAACAAGTAAATCTGCTAATCCCGTTCTTGAAGGGAATAGGCATGCTGTTTTACTCCTATCTAACTTTGGAGACTGAGGAGCGGTCAGTCTTCACTCTTAGCCAATCAGACATGGCTGGCCAAACTATCAATGATTTTAAATGGCATCCAATGAAGAGAGTATAGCAAACAACTGCTGCCATTTGTGGTCCCTAATGCAATATTATGGACTGTTCTATCAGACAGATAACTAAATCAAAATAATCACAGAAAAACAAAAAGTTATCCTACATTACATTAGGCTATATTCTATCTGTTAAATTCAATAATGAAATAAAGCAGTTTCATATAATAATTATGGTTTTAATTAATTTTGTTTAAGGTTTGGATTACATTCCAGTAGTATATATGTAGGCTGTTCAATAAGTAATAAGACTATATTTATACAGAAAACAGATTACCTTTAATCGTCATCATTTACATGGTCTTTTTTGAAGTAACTACCGTGAGACGCGATGCATTTGTCCCAACATTGCGTCCACTTCTTAAACACATGTGAGAGTCCGTTTTTTGAGAGTTCTTTCAAAACTGCTTCCGCAGTTTTTACACATTCTTTGTTGCTTTCGAAATGGCGGCCTCTTAGTGGTTTCTTGAGCTGAGGAAACAGCCAGAAATCGCACGGTGCGAGATCAGGACTGTATGGAGGGTGTGGTAGGATATCTGTGTTGTTCTTCTACAAAACGTCTACTACACAACCAGCAATATGTGGCCTTGCATTATCGTGGTGCAGTAAGAAGCCATTCTTCAGCAATGGACGCTTCCTTTTGACGTGCTTGATGATTGTTGCTGTGTTGATCATTGTCTCTGTGATGGACATTGAAGGTCTTCCCTCACATTCGAGATCTTCCACATTTTGCCTTCCTTCCTTAAAAGTTTTATGCCAGCGAAAAACACTTGCCCTCGACATTGCTTCATCTTGGAAAGCTTCGCATATCATGTTAAAAGTGTCCGATGCCGATTTTTGCAAATGCACACAAAATTTAATCACATAACGCTGTTCCAAGGACGCTTCCATTTCGAAGACTGGTCGCACTTCGTAGGCGCGGTGAAACAAGCTTGCGTTTAGTCACGTGACACTCTGGCACATCAGCCCATATATGCCATCTATCAACCTCTTTTGTCAATACAGACAGCAACATTTCTTTATTCCACAGAAATATATTGTGAGTGGTTTCGCCACAGTAAAATTAGTCTTATTACTTATTGAACAGCCCACATATATTATTATGACACCTCCAGGGAATCCAAAGACTCATCAAGGGAGGGCACCCACTCCACAACTCTCCATCTCCACCACTCAATCAACTAACTGCAACTATACAAATGGCATCTACCGCCGCCACCACTAGTATTTCCACAGACAATCATAAACATCCATGCCCACAGCAGGATTTGAACCTGCAGCCTTTTGGCTGGAGAGCAGATACACTAACCACTCAGCCAACCAGGCCGGCAAATTAATATTATTACATGACACCTTCAAGGAGTCCGAAGACTCATCGAGGGAGGACATTTACTCTACAACTCACCTTCTCCACTAACTACAGCAAACTACACCAATGCCATCATCACTAGTATTTTCACGAACAATCACAAACATTCATGCCCATGGTAGGATTTGAGCTCGCAGCCTTTTGGCTGGAAAGCAGATATGCTAACCACTCAGCCAACCAATGATATAATTGAGTAATAGTAAAAAAAGCATTCAGATAGAGGAAAAGATATACATGACATTTTATTTGTCATGTTATATTATACATAACAAACACTTATTATAATTATAAGTAAGTGTTTGTACAAAAAAGTATCTTTACAACCGTCTATTTTTACATACTGAGAGAGCAATTAACTTCATAAGATACTCTAAGTACCCAAGTAAGGAAACTATGAAATCTCTTACAGTTTTAAAGACAAACAAAAAGTGATCAAGAGCTTACAAAAATACAAACCTTTGGCATGAGCTCCCTCAGCAGCATTTTATGCCAAGGCAGCAGTTCATATCTCTCTTGTCATTCCCACCTATGAAAGGCTGTAAGCCTATAATACATTACTACCACACCGTGGGTGGGCTTAGCATGTTTTTTTTAAACATAATCCTGAAATCATTACTTTATCTAGAGACCAAACATGAAACTTTTTCAAGTAAATTCAGGCTGCCAGTGAATTTCATGGCAATGAAATTCATCACCCAAAGACGATCACAAAAATTCATACACATGGCAGAATTCAAAACAGCAGCAGTCTATCAGCTGGAGAGCAGCTATGTTAATCACTCACTTCTTTAATGGCACTCATGATATACTAGAAAGCAAATACTGACATAAGTTAATAAAACTTTATTAAATCAGATATTTTGATCTGAATCTAATAGATCATCTTTAGTGAAATGACAATTCAAAAGGTAGAACACAACAATGAATTTTAAATTATATGAGCCATGTGCTAGTGCAGGGGTTCTCAACCTTTTCCAGTGGTGTACCACTATATTTAATTCAAGATATTAGATGTACCAGTAAGGAAGTGGCTCACGTACCACAAGTGGTACGCATACCATAGGTTGAGAATCCCTGTGCTAATGTAATAGAGTACAGAGTACTCTATTACACTAGCTACATTACAGTATAGTAGAAAGTGAGATGTGATTATACAGGCGCATCATCAAAACCTTGCTGAACATGTCTGCTCCAACCCCCCCATGATCACAAACTAGAACTGGAGAACATCCAATGTATTATGCAACAAAATGGCTTCTCTCCACAGAAGATGCAGTACATTTTTGACTCTTACAAGCCCACTCCCAAGAACCCTGAACCTGTACAGAAAGTTCCAGGTACCTTATGTTGCTGAAATTTCCAACACAATTTCTAAGATCCTCAAGAAGTATAATCTAGTACACACATTTTTCTTGATCACAAATTCCCATCTTGGTTACCTTCCATCAAGGATAAATGATCTCTATCTCTCTCCTAGATGTCTGCTAACTCCCTTTTGACTGTCATCTCTTTTACTTTGGATAAACAAATTTGAATTGAATCTGAATCGAAAAACTGCCCTGCCTTAATGTTCTGTCGAGAAAAGACTTCAGACTACAGCTGAAGCTACCACATCGCTTAAATTTAAACTGTAATGATGGTTTTTCTTTGCCTAAAATTCTGGAGAGTCTTATTAGTTATAAGAACTATTTTTTTAAAAAATACTATTTTGCTATCTTTTGAACTATCATTTCAGTAAAAATGTTCTGTTAGGTTCAAGTTTAATAAATTTTATTAATTTCTTGCATTGAAATATTTTAGAAATGCTGATGTTAACCACTTGGAAAACCAAGCCAACTACTGTATCAAAATTATGTATTTTTCATAGGTGAACTATGAAATCAATGAATGGCTCTGGTTACTTCATTATAAAATAACAATGGAGATTTATTTTTACATTTAATAATTTCAAGCAAGATTAGGCTCCTTTCTTTAATAACTGATTTAAGCAATCATAAATTTCACTTACGTAAGTTTTAAATATGAACCTATTACAGGATACTCTAGCAGCTGCTATTTGAAAGTAGTTAACAATCTATTTGGTCTGTAGAATCAGGAATTATATAACCATGGATGATTAACCCAGCCCATTCAGAGTATTATTATTATTATCTGACTTCCATAGAGTCAAAGTACTCATCGTGGGAGGTCTATACTCTCTCTCTCATGCCAAGAGATCAAGCCCTGCCTTGAACTCATTCACAGTTTCCACTCACCAATCACTTTCCATGTAAAGAATCTGATTCTCTCTCCCCTGCTCACATCCTTATACAGCTTCCATGGATAGCTTCTAGTTCTACCCTTGCCTTCCTCTACTCTATGAAATATCTTCTCCACATTAATCTAGTAACAATCCCTCACCAACTTATGTCTCGATCATATGCCCCCTTCTTCTTCTATTCACACAGCTCTGTAAGTTACATTCCCTCGATCTCTCCTCATATCACATTCCATAGACCTGATACTAACTTAGTACACCTTCTCTAATACATCCTCATCCCCTGAAAACCAGGCAACCAAATCTGTGCACAGTAGGCCATATGTGGTCTGATCAAAGCCTTATACAGGTCAACCATAACCTGTTTGCTTCTGCATGCTAATGTCCTTCTCATTATTGCCATAATCCGTTGGTATGTTCTTACAATTTTAGCAATCTGATCCCTAAACTTAAAGTCTCTGTCCACCATCACTCCCAGATCTCTCATCTCCTTCAAAATTCTCCATTAATTGTATACTTTGCATCGCAACCTTACCTACCAGATTTCAAGACTTGCACTTTACAACATTAAACTGGTAGCTCCAGTCATTTTCCCACTCACATAGTCTATTTGGATCCTCTTGCAAGGCCATAATGTCTGCTCTACATCTTATAGTCCTTCCCAATTTTGCATCATCGGTGAACAGCCGCACAACTCCAGTTAAGATGGTCCCAATGTCATTAACATACAAGTTAAATAATGGTCCCAAAAAACAGATCCCTGTGGCACTCAAAAGATGAAGGTCACTTCATCTTTTGAAATACCACTCCTACATATACAACCTACTAATACCTGTCAGACAGCCAATCAGCTATCCAACAAACAAGAACCTATTATGGGATACTCTAATAGCACCTATTTGAAAGTAGTTAACAAACAGAAAGTAGAAGCAGGGATTATGTAACCCTGGAAGATTCAACCCTTATCCCACTCAGTATTAAATGAACAATAGGTTTACAGTCTTTCATGAACAGGACCCACATGATAACTCAAAGGATTTCTGTTAAGTCTAATGAAAACCAATGGCTGAGGCTAATCAAACCATTAATCAAAGTCATTACTTCTAGCTTTACAACTCTTTATGAGGTTTAACTTGCAAAACAATTTTTAGCTTTTCTTTTCTGTGCAATATTCCTTCCAATTCTTAACTTTTAGAGTTGTAAGATCTTTTTGTAAATCATCAATCCATCTTTTTCTTGGTCTATCTTTTTTCATTTGTCCTAATGGTTTCCATTCAAATATATTTTTAACTCTATCTTTTTCCATTCTTTCTATATGCTCCCACCATGCTATTCTTTGTGACTTTATATATATATATATTACTATATCTTCACCATTAGTTAGTTGTTCAAGTTCATTATTTGTTCTAATTTTTCATATCCCATTTTCTTCTTTTATTGGTCCATATATCTTCCTTAATATTTTCTTTCAAAGAATCTCAATCTATCTATATCATTTTGTGTTAACGGCCACGTTTCACATTCATACGTTGTTACAGGTCTTATAATTGTTTTATAAAGTTTTAATTTAGAATTATGATTAAGAATAATAACAATCAAAGTCATTACTAAAATACACATACGTGGGCTCTTGCATAGTGTTTAAACAATGTCAAGGCAATGCATACTAAAGGATTGTATTTTTGTAAGCTTGCAATCATTTTCAAAATGTAAAGTTTAAAGGCAAAACTGTTTGCCTCTGATACAGTTAAAATGCTTATCTGGATATAAAGTAACAATGGATATTTATATTATCATTTCATTTAATATTTTCTAAAGTATCTAGTAATGTGAAGTTGAAAGTTTTTCACTTGGTTATAAATTAAATTAAAGATGTCAAGAAATTATATTCTTGTTTAAACCTTTATTCAACTGTAAGTAAACAAAATTTACGTGTGAAGTATCTTCACAACTAGGCTACTTGTATACAGAGGCTAATGACTTCATTAGCCTGATGAGACCTCAATAAAAGTCAAAACTGGTCTGAGTAGTGGCCCTTCTCATAATATATAGCATTATACACACCTAAAAGGATGTATGCTCTGCATTATGGGATAAGGCAATTAATGTGAACTCATTTCATTAGCCTCTATATACAAGTAGCCTAGTCATGAAGATACTTCACTTACAAACTTTGTTTGGTTACACTTGGATAAAGGATTAAACAAGAATATAATTTCTTGGCCTCTTTAATTTGCAGAGAACACTTCTTTGGATGTGTATATCACCATACCTTAAAATGATGCTTATTTTCCAGACTTTCAGTGGCCAGTTAATATATATATATATTGTTTGTTATATAAAATACTTTATATAACAAACTTATATGTTTATATGCTTTTTATATAAATATATTTTATATAAAAGTTTGAAACCAGCTACTCTGGCTATACTTCTTGTATCTCAAGAGTAGCTGGTTTCATTACAAATCTGTATCTCATAAAACAGAACACTCTTCTTGGGAAGTGTGTATTGGCTTTATAGTGAGTCATCACTTCCCAGATCAATTTCAACATTTATATGAAGTCATAGTTTCCATATACCAATAACAAAATAGAAAACCTTAATTTTCTGTATTCTCAAATAATGAATGCATAGCAAATATTTATCACATTCTAAGTTACTTCTCAGTGTTATTTATCTAATGTTATCTAAACATCATTAGTTAATGCGAAGTTAGACTTTTTTAAATAATAGAAACTCAGTAAGGTGAATAATATGAGGAAAATAAATCAAATTGTAGGGGATCTCCTAATGTCTGATTGTGTTCTGACCAAATATCCAGTGCTCACTTTTTACATCATATATTCAGTAGGTTTACAACTGAATAATGCATGACACATCGTCTGGGATTTAACAGACTGAACTGTACTCTGCATTGAACTGAACAAACCAAAAATATGATGTGGTAGCATAATGAGATATCACATTGCCTCTTGTTAAACAAGAATCCTGTTAGGGAACTATGGTGAACAGTGAAACAACCTCAATTGTGATGCAAAGCCAGATGGATGTATCTGCCAGTAAAGGAAATTTCCAATAGACAAAAAACAATGTTTGTAGAGGTGTTCATTATTCAGGTATCCAAAAAGGGATACTTTAATAAACTGTTTGATTCAAGTTCAATGGTTTACATGTCATCTACAAGGTTGAGAGAATATAGTACTAAACAGTTTCCTTTATTATTGTTCCATGAAATAGCCTGCTTAATGTGGAGAGATAGGACCTATAGCTACTCCTTCAGCTTGTTTGTAAATTTAAAAAAAAAAAAAAGTTAATATCTGCTGGCATGTCTTCTTGTAAGAACTAAAGCATTTCTTGAAGTGATATTTGCTATAAAGAGGCTATACCAAATGATATCATTATTTCAGTGTCAGGCAAAAACACAAATCTTTATCCTTGATATTAATTCTATTTGTAATGCAAGATATGGAGTCGGCAGATCTTACACATTACAAAAAGGCTGGGAAGAAAACTAGAAACAAATTTTGCAGGATGGTATGTGTGAGAGTCAATGCAATCAACCACTGGAGGTTGAGCATGATGAATAAGTCAAGTATTCATCATGTTCAACTTCTGTACATTTTAAATATAAGTTTGATTTTTAAATCCACATATTTTTACAATTATAAGTTTGATACCAACAGGTCTGGTGTGTTTCAGAGGACAAAAAAGAACAGTCTTGCAAACTTCAAATTAACACTCACTGCAACTAGAAGGTTAAAGTAGTGCAAAATTCCAGGACTTGTGAGGTAACTGCCTCTTAGTGCATAATATATATATAAGCATACATAGTCTTCTCTGACTTATGTTGTAAGAACTCAACTCCAGTTGACTTTGCTCCTCCAATTTCACCGATTGAACTAGAGGAGATGAAGTATTTGTGGCAAATAATCTAATTGATCCACCACCAGATAACTCTCTCACTCTACAAACACTTGATCTTTTTTTAATTTCAAGTATACTACAGCAGCCACCTCTCATATTATTCCATAACCTTGTATGTTTCCCCACTTTACAGAAATGTCTTTATCTCGGTCACTATCAACTGATCTAGTGTCCTTTGGCACTACAATGGAACTAAGTGGAGTGGCTGTTGAGACTGCAGCTTCCCTTCCCCTTTCTATGGGTAGACTATTGTTTTGCTCTCCATTTAACACATGCTTTGATTGCTCTAAATTCCCATCTTCTTATAACACCAAATATTCATACCTTGGTTTTCCATCAAGTGTACCAAGACAGTCCAAAAAAAAAAAAAAAAACATGTCTCTTGTACAATTGAGAAACTGGCTATCTTGTTTCTTGTGAAAATATGGATGCAATTTCTGTCTAACTATTGAATAGTATGCACAGATAACAAAGCATATCACCTCCTATATCAGAAACATCACATTCCTGTAATCTTTCACAGAAAGACAGAAGAATCCTGAACAACCTAAATACCCAAACATCTTCTGGTCTTGGTTTACTCGCTCCCAATTATACTCAAAACTTGCTTCCATGCTGTGATATGGAAGCAAGCGCCTGCGAACAACTGGCCCATTATTACCTCAGTTCTTCCTCTCTTATCTAAATTAATGGAAAGGCCATTAGCAACTTCTTCACTCTTTAGTTTACCAGTTAATCAGTGACCATCAGTATAGCATCCACTACTAGATTCACATCAGATATCTTTTCCTACATCATTCTTCTCTGGACACATGCCATGTAAAAGTTTGGAGAAACATATTATTCTATTCCTACATTATTCATACTATTCATAATTTTGCTGATGATAGTATACGGCATTCCTCTCTTACTTAAAATCCTATACTAAAAATTTTTATCCAATGCCTTAAGCACTGATCCCAGATATTCTCCAATACTACCCGAAGGCAGTAATATATTCTTTCCCACTTTGCCTTCAATAATATCTAGATCTTCAGACAAGATCAGATCTGTATTCTTAGACTAACATTTTGGTGAAAACATTTCCCTAAGAATAGAGAATTTCCCTAAGAAAACCTTCTCCCTTTGGACTAGTATTTACCTGGCCTCTCCTGCATAAACACAACCAGTACAAATCCCAAATCTGTCCATCATTAGAATACTGCTGATACATTTGTGGTGGTGCACTAAAACTTCCCTAAAAATTCTGATGGCATAGAGAAGGGCAATTCAGATCATAGATGATCTCGACTCACTTCACCTCTGTCTCCAGGATGCACTGTTTCAGTGCTGTGTCTTTACAACAGGTACATCCATGGACAGTGCTCCACTGAACTGACAACCATTATTCCTATACTATCTCATGTGCCTGTAAAATAAAAAAAAGAAGAAAAAAAAAGCAGAAGCTGCTAAACATCTCTGTTCCATACAAATGCAAACATACTGAACCTGCTTTTCCTCTTTTCTTCCATTTTCTTCTGTCCTCTGGAATAGCCATCCTCATGACATGTTCCCCAATAACTACAACTTCCAAGTCTTCAATAAAAATATCAAAAAACTTTTCTTCAGTTACCCAGCATGCTATGTTTTTCTATCTTTTATGTAACTGCCAATATGTTATGTGTGAGATTGATTAAAAATAACATTGCTTCAAATTAAATAAACTGGAAAGATTATAAGATAAGATTTAAATGTGTGTGTATATATATTTTTCATTTACAATAATGTAACACTGCTAATACAAAATATATTTATATCAATAGTCCACTATAAAATGTAAACAATGCTTGTAAACGAAAGAAAGAAACAAATGAAAGAAATTTACTTGTCTCTGGTTTTCTATGTAACAAGAGATACTTATGTTACATTTTCCTCAGATTTAATCTCATTATTTAAATTGCATTTTTGGTTGTTATTTGAGCAACTTTTCTTAATTTCATCGATGAATTTATTGCTAAAATTCATCCTTAAAATATTTTAATTAATGACAGTAGAATTCGTTAACAACCATAATCAGTTTGATGACTACTAACTCTGTTTTGCTGATCACTGGTTTTGTGTTACAGTAATCTTTCAATTATCCAGCCACAGTAGGAAATCAGTATGCTAGTTGAATATTTGAAGGGTTGGTTAACTGAATTTACAGGTTACATGTTGCATTCTCAAACTGACTGTTGTATTTACCCATTCAAGGGGTAAATACAACAGTCAGTTTGAGAATGCAACATGTAACCTGTAAATTCAGTTAACTAATCCTTCAAATATTCAATTAGCATACTGATTTCCCACTGTGGCTGGATACTTGAAAGATAACTCTAACACAAAACTAGTGATAAGCAAAACAGAGTTAGTGGTCATCAAACTCTATTGTCATCAATTAAAACATTTTAAGGCAGTTGTTTGAACCAGAACTGGTTGAAATTTCATTACTCTAATTTGGAATGGTGTTCATCCACAAAAAAAGTAATTAATCTCAATAAATCTCAGCTCAACCATCTTCTGTCAAATGATAGTGACATAATTTTTTATGTTCTCATTTATTTTTATTAGACAGCAGGCTAGTTGCACAGTTTGTGAAATCAGTAATAATTTGGTAGTTTGCTGTAGTGAGATGTAATATAGCTGTAATCCTGTGTGTGTGTGTATATATATGCATATACTCGAGATGATGACCTTGTAAAGGTTGAAACATTTTCTTTTAAAGTAAAATTATTACAAACAACAGTATTCTGCAAAAGTTTTTCTCATAATGAAAATGTTACTTTTCTGCATTTTACTTCCTGTTTTTTAATAAAGCAGATTATAGTATATGCTTATTCAGAGTACATACATATTACCAAGCTTATTAAGATACTTACAGGATCAGAAGCCCAGCGATTCGGGAAACTGGGTCGCTGCTGATCTACACAAACCATCTTCCTCATATCTTCAAAGCTAGGATCACTTGGGATGATATCAAAAAAAGGTGGCTTATATTCTTCTGCTATCCCTAAATAAGTAACAAATAAAACATTGTTTTTGATGCATTTTTGTGTTACAAATCACAAGTGGATGTAACAAATTAATAAATTATAATAATTTATTTAAGTTAAGGGATATTATATCCCATATTGTTTCATAGCCGAATAAGAAACACTAAGAGTTTCATGCCGAATATAGAAACTATATAAAGTTCAGAGATTCCAAGCGTAAGCAAATACCTGGATAGTGCAGCACCTGATCCTTGAAGGTAGTGCATATGGAATATAATATCCCTTAACTTAAATAAGTTCATGCCGCTGAATTGAAGCCTTTGGCTCTTCATATAATTAGTAAATTATAAGAAGTTCATGTGAGTCTCCCACGATGAATTTCTGAACTTCATGGAGATACTGTATAATAATAATACATTTAGCTAAATATATTATTTAATAAATATACTGTAAAATTAATAAATTTTTAATATGTAGCAGAACCTGTGAGCTTTCTAGAACTTAAGAAATAAGTACCACACTGATAGTTAGACTTTCATCATCATCATCAAATTCCTGCCATGTACCCTCAAGGGGTGTACAGGATATGACAGTACTACATGAAAAAATTACATCATTACTAACTTCCTATCTACAATTTTCCTCCAAATCAGTCTGTTACTTGTCAAGACTCCAACATTATCAGATCTTATATTTCTATCGTCTAAGGCACTTTGTACCGTATCAATCCACCTATATCTTGGTCTTCCTCTGGGTCGTTTTCCTGCCAACCTGGCAGAGAACACTTGTTTTGCTAATCTTTCCTCTCCCATTCTATTTAAGTGACCATACCATCTGAGATTAGCTCTGCTAACGCATTCCTGGATGCTGACAATGTCAAGTTCTTTCCTAATATCCTCATTTTTAATATGATATTACCATTGATGCCATCTGTTCATGCCTCTAATCTTTCTCAGGACTCTCATATCTGCGGTCTCTAGTCTTTGGTCAAGTGTTTTACTTCTGACCCAGCTCTCAGATCCATAAGTTAAAATTGGTTTGAACAGAGTCTTGTATACAGCTAATTTAGTGTTCCGACTAATTTCCTTCTTATTCCATATGAATTTATTCAATTGACTTCCCACGATACCAGGTTGCTGATTCTGTTGTCTATTTCTATATTTAGTTTACCATCTTCAGTAAAAATTGTGCCTAAGTAGCTGAAATGTTTTACTTGTTCCACAGGTTCTCCATTCACAACACAGTTGACATTTTCAATGATTCTGCCTATTTTCATTGTCTTTGTCTTTTTATTGCTGACCTTCATACCATATCTATTACAACAGCTATTCAATTTAGTCAGAGAATCTTGCAGACTTGTAGCGGATTTATTTAGAAGTATAACATCATCCGCATAAAGCAAAGAGCTGACATTAACATCTCCAATTTTGATATCAGGTTTAATACCACATTCCTTCATAATGTGATCCATATAGATAATGAATAACAGAGGGGATAATGTACATCCTTGTCTCACACCAGATTTAACATTAAACCATCTTCCTGTACTTCCTTCAATTCTAACTGCTGACTCACAACTCAAATAAAGACTAAGTATTGCTTGATATAATGCCCCATTCATATCATATAACTGCAGCGTATTGAATAGCTTCTCTCTTGGCACCTTGTCATATGCCTTTTCCAAATCGACAAAACTTAAATACAGATCTTTGTTATATTCCCATGCTTTCTCGACTATTTGTCGTAAAGTGAAGATCTGATCCTGACAGCCTCTATTTGGCCTGAATCCAGCTTGTTCTTCACCAAGCTTTTCTTCCACAATTCTTCTCAACCGTTTCTCAAGTATACTTGCATAGATCTTGCCAGGAACACTCAGTAGGGAAATACCTCTGTAATTCTCACAATCAGTTTTATTTCCCTTTTTATATATGGGTACTATGAGAGCTCTACTCCAATCATCGGGAATTCGTCCCTCTGTCCAGGCTTTCTGAACTATGCAGTGCAGCCACTGTAAGACTCTTATACCACTATACTTCAGCTTTTCTGGTCGAATATCATCTACTCCTGCTGCCTTTCCACATTTCAAGCCTTTGATGGCTTTTTCTACTTCAAGTATGGATATGTATTCCTGACTGCATGCCTGGTCAGTGTTTTTTTATCACTGTGCTGTCATCACTGCTTGTTTCATTTAGCAGTTTTTCAAAGTAATTACTCCATACTTCAAGGATATCTTTTTCTCCTGTTTTCATTTCACCTTTATCATCTCTAATTTCTTTTACAGCACTCTTTCCTCCATTCCTAAGCCTTCTTCAACAACCTCCAGAATATTTTGCCACCTTCTTGATATTTATTTTCTATATTCTTGCCAAAGTCCTCCCATGACTTTTGTTTAGCTAGTTTTACACGCTGTTTAGCTTTCTTACATTTGTCTCTGTATTCTGTAAGAGTAAAAGCTGACTTATTTGCCAGGAACTTTTGATATGCTTTCTTCTTTTCCTTCACTGGCTCTTTAACTTCCTGTGTCCACCAGGGAGTTCTGATTTTTTTATCTTTGCACACAACCTCACCACATGCCTCTCTGGCAGAATCAATCAATGTTTCCTTCAGAGTTTGCCACTGAATCTCCAAGGTTTGATTTCTGTTCTCAAACTCTTTCATTTTCTTTTCAATAATATTTCTGTATTTTAGTCTACAGTTTACATCTGAGAGCTGCTCAACTTTTATTCGCTTTAAAACTTTCTTACATGTTATTCTTTTCAATATGAAATTCAATTTTATCCTGCTCAAGACTAAATAGTGATCACTTCCAATTTCAAATCCTCTGTACACTCTGGTGTCCTGCACCAGGGAGAAAACATCACTATCAACAATAACATAGTCAATGAGACTTTTCTTATTCCTAGCCTCTTCTCTCCATGTGAATTTGTGCACATTTTTATGTTGGAACATGGTGTTAGTAATAACCAGTCCATGTCCTGAGCAGAAATCCAACAGATATTTGCCATTATTATTAGCTTTGCTCTTTTCTCCAAATTTTCCCAAAATATTTTTGTATGTCTCACAATCATTTCCTACTCTACTATTTAGATCCCCAACAAGGACCAACTTTTCCTTTTTCATTGTGTCAGTTGCTTTTTCTAAAGCCTCAAAAAATTCCTCCACTTCTACCTTAGTAGAACCTTCTGTGGGACCATAGGCACAAATAAGTCTCATTGTCCAGTTCCCCATTCTCATATTTGCCCACATTACTCTACTTGAGACTGACTGCCATTCAAGAAGATTAGCCTCGTATTTTGTGTTGAATACTATGGCTACTCCTTCTTTTCCTTGATTGTTATTGCCTGAATATAACATTTTGTATTTATTGCTCAGAAAGATCTCACCAGTTTTGGTCTTTTTTGTTTCAGTCACCCCTATTATGTCGATCTGGTACTTATCTAATTCCTCAGCTAGCTCCATTTCTTTGCCATTCAGGCTTCTTACATTGATAGTACCGATCTTTAACTCTGGTGATGTTGAGTTGGGGTTTGTTTTCAGATTTGTTCCAGTAGGTGACTTTTCGCTGTTCGCCCTGGTTCCCTGGCGAAAACAACGGGGGCCTTGTTTAACTGGGCGACGCCCTAGCCGGCATGAAATTTTGTCATGTTGTACCATCATTTTTTATTTTGGTTTAACCAATAAGAATACAATTTGGTTCGCTAAATCCCAAATTGCCAGCCCATCCTCGTTCGTTCAGTATCAAAGTAGATACCCAACAGGGTGCACCACGAGAAGGTGAGGATTGGACATTAGGTCAGAAGCCCTGGTCGGTTCTCCGCATTCCTTTAAAGGCTATGTGGAGGTCTCCTCTCAGTTATACAGCTTTGACCCTTAAGCACCCCTAGTTAGACTTTTAATAACATTAGTGAACTATAGGTGGGTTGGTAATGACATTACACAAGGGTGATTGTGGGTACAGGAGAATGTTGAAATGCATGTACATGAATGTCAGATCAGAAATAAGGGAGAGGAGTTTTTGGCATTGGCCAGCTTGACTTTGCCAAAAATTATAGGCATCAATTAGACATAGTTGACAGAAAATGATATAGTTACCGGGATAGAATGTAAAGAGTATTGAATTTTCTGAGGATCAAGGGAATAAGACAGGAGGTGGGGGAATTGCTGATGATAGCTGAAGAATTACAATCAACAAAATTAGAAGTTATAGAGGATTTTAGGTCTGGCAGAGATGGTTCATTTGAGGCTGTCTGGTGTGAGATAAAGGCTAATTGGACAAAATATATTGTTCATTGCTGCTATAGCCCAAGGGGCCCACAGGAAGATGTAGATACCATGTATTGGCATATTAGCACAATAAAGTGCAGGCCGAACAATTATTATGGAAGACTTTATCTATGGGGATGTAGATTGGGCAGAGGAAAGGGGGAATGGCAAGATGGAAGTCGAATTTATAGTTGCTAAGGGATAATTACATGAAACAATGTGTTATAGAGGAGACTAGGAGTTTGAGGGTGTTGGATCTGGTAATAGCGTCAGAAGATATATATCCCTAACTAAGGTAGACATCTTCCTCCAGTTGGGGAGAGTGACCATGCAGTCTTGTTCTGGGAAGTTGCCAAACATGTGGAATTTTCTGTCAAGAAAGGGTTTATGTAGAACTATAAAACTATGACAGACAGGAGTCATCTTGGAGCAGGTAGCTGAAGAAGCTACAAGAAAAGTAACATTAGTATGGGAAATGGTCAGAGATTGTCTGAGAGAAGCAGTATCAGACTGCATACCCAAGGTCAGGAGGATAAGCTAAATGGGGATCAAGTGAATGAGTAGAGATACAAAGCAGAGCTGGGGGAAAAAAAAAAACACTGTGGAGGGGAATATAAAGAAAAGGCGATCAAGCATACACTTTGTACAGCAGTACAAAGTCCAAGCAAGAAGGACAACTACTAATATGGTAAGAAAGGCCAAATCAGATTATGAAAGAAAATCAGCTAAGTAAGCCAAAGTAAACCCAAAGGAGTTTTTTTTCATCATGTAGCAAGTAAGCTCATGATAGGAAGGTGACAGATAGAAAAGAAATAGTTGAGTTACTGAGTGATCATTTTGCAAAATTGTATCATTCAGGTGGAGATTTCGCAGTGGCTGATTTGACACAGACACATATCAAAATTGAGGTGGATTATCAGGAGGTGTTCAGCATATTGAAAAATATCAATGTGAACACAGCAGTAGGACTGGATGGCATGTCAGCCTGTGTACTAAAGACCAATTAATATATCAGGAGTGGCTGTTAAAGTACTGGAAAAGTTGGTTAAAGATAAAATCCAACAGCAGGTATCCACCCACTGAGGGATGCGATACTCTATAGTGGGCAGCATGGCTTTGTAAAGGGTAAGTCCTATAATAAAGTTCATGTTTTTATACCTCTCCCCAATTCAGTTGCCTGAATATTGGGGAGAGCAATAGTTGATAAAGGTGATATCCAGCAGGATCATGTGAATCAATTGAGCAGCAGTATACCACATTCGTGGAACTGTACTCCAGGAGATTGATGAGGCCAGGGACTTGGGAGTGTTGGTGGATAGGGAGATGAAATTTAGGGGTCACATTGCAAAAGTAGCTAAATCAGCTCATCAACTCACTTGGCTGTTGAAAAATACCTTGACGAGCAGAGACAAGCAAGTTATTGTACCTCTGTACCGAGCCTTGATAAGACCTCATCTCGACTATTGTGCCCAGATTTGGTCACCTAGGTTCCTTCTTGATGAGGAGGATCCAGAGGCGAGTGACTAAGATGATAGCAGGTGTATGGAATGAACCATATGAGAATAGGTTGAAGATTTGTGGGTTGCAGAAATTAGTTGATAGGCGGAAAAGAGGAGATATGATTGAGACATTCAAATTGCTAAAGAGTTTCTATATGATTAATTCAGAGGATATTTTTGAGATCAGGACTGGTGGTCGTGGGAGAACTAGGGGACACCTATGGAAGCTGGGCAAGAGTGTGGTTAGCAGGGGTGTTAGAGCTGGGTTCTTTACTTTTAGAGTGGTAAATGAGTGGAATAAGCTTCCAGAGTCTGTTGTGGGTGCTATGACGGTGAGTGAGTTCAAGGCAAGGTATGATAGATACTGTGAGAATGTCATATAGTTGTGTGGACATGATGTTTAGGGCCTCCCTCGAAGAGTCTAAGGACTCCCTGGAGTCGCCCATAATAATAGTAATATTAATAATAGTAATAGAGCTAGAGCTAGGTTCTTTACTTGGAGAGTGGTAAATGAGTGGAATAAGCTTCCAGAGTCTGCTGTGGGTGCTACGACCGTGAATGAGTTCAAGGCAAGGTATGATAGATACTGTGTGAATGTTGAATAGTTGTTCTTGACATGATGTTAGGGCCTCCCTCGATGAGTCTGTCGACTCCTTGGAGTTTCCTGGAACAATAATAATAATAATAATAATAATAATAATACTTGCATAAATCTTACCAGGAATACTCAGTAGGGTGTTCTGTAATTCTCACATTCAGTTTTATTTCCCTTTTTGTACTATGAGAGCTCCACTCCAATCATTTGGAATTAGTCCCTCTGTCCAGGCTGTCTGAACTATGCAGTGCTGCCACATCAGGACTTTTATACCTTCATACTTGAACATTTCTGGTTGAATATCATCTACTCCTGTTGCCTTTCCACATTTCAGACTTTTGGTGGCTTTTTCTACTTAAAGTATGGATATGTATGGGAAAGAAGGAATGAGAGAGAGGTATGCTAGAAGAGGAAAGAATAGAAACAGTAGAAGAGTGAGAGAGAGAGTTATGGGAATGATAGAGGAGGGGAGAATAGAAACAGTCAGAAAGAGGAAATACGAAGGAGTGCTGGAACCAGGGATAGAGTGATGCCAGGACAGCAGGTAAGTAGGATGACAGAGGTGTGTTTGCCTGGAGGGATGATAGAAAATATGGCTATGGTAATTAAGAGGGGTAAAAGGATCATCATCAAATTCCTGACATATACCCTCAAGGGGTGTACAGGATATGATAGTACTACATGAAAAATTTACATCATTACTAACTTCCCATCTACAATTTTCCTCCAAATCAGTCTGTTACCTGTCAAGACTCCAATATTATCCTTATCAGATCTTATATTTCTATCGTCTAAGGCACATTGTACCGTATCAATCCACCTATATCTCGGTCTTCCTCTGGGTCGTTTTCCTGCCAACCTTGCAGAGAACACTTGTTTTGCTAATCTTTCCTCGCTCATTCTGTTTAAGTGACCATACCACCTGAGATTAGCTCTGGTAATGCATTTCTGGATGCTGACAATATCAAGTTCTTTCCTAATATCCTCGTTTTTAATATGATATTGCGATTGATGCCATCTGTTCACGCCTCTAATCTTTCTCAGGACTCTCATATCTGCGGTCTCTAGTCTTTGGTCAAGTGTTTTACTTCTGACCCAGCTCTCAGATCCATAAGTTAAAACTGGAACACTGTCTTGTATACAGCTAATTTAGTGTTCCAACTAATTTCTCTCTTATTCCATATGAATTTATTCAATTGACTTCCTACCATACCAGATTTGTTGATTCTGTTGTCTATTTCCATATTTAATTTACCATCTTAAGGGTCACAGCTGTATAACTGAGAGGAGACCTCCACATAGCCTTTAAAGGAATGCAGAGAACCGACCAGGGCTTCTGACCTAATGTCCAATCCTCACCTTCTCGTGGTGCACCCTGTTGGGTATCTACCTAGATACTGAACGAACGAGGATGCGCTGGTATTTTGGGATTTAGCCGACCAAATTGTAATTCTTATTGGCTTAAACCAAATTACAAAATGATGGGTCAAAGGATGGATGAAATTATTGTGATGGTGGGCACCACTCACTTGAGAAGCAATGTAAATTGGGCAGAAGAGATCTGAGAGTCTTGCTTGAGGTTGTGCAAAAGAAAACACAGAGAGGAAAGATTATGTGTGTTGCCCAGGTATGATAGTGACGAGTTGAGTAGAAGAGCAGTAATACTGAATAGCATAATAGCCAGAATGTGTCAGAAGAAAGGATTGCATGTGGATGCTTGGAAGGAGTTTGAGGACAGAGGGGAACTGTATGCGAGAGACTGCTTGCATCTGAATGAGGAAGGACGAAGGCATCTGGAGAGATTGCTGTTTTCTGAACGAGTCAGTGTATCAATGCAGGGAAACTAGAATTCCCAGGGTGGATGATAGCAGGGGTGGCCTCTTGTGGGAATGGGTGCTTGGAGGAAGGGGGACGACATCAGGTAACACTGAGTCCAGTGGGGTTGAGAGGGGACAATGATCGGTATAGAAGCAGTGACATTTTTATGCTCTATACCAGTGATTTTCAACCTTTTTCAATAATATGCCACACCTAGACTAATTAGTAAAATTTTGCAACACACTAAAAATATATTCTTTTAATTTTTTGAAGATCTGGCAAAAAATAGGCATAGTTTTGTCTGATTTACATACAAAAGATATTAATAATAGTAATTACTTATCCTTTTTGGGAGCTTCAAGGGAATAAATGTGCAAATTATGACATTATTTCTTTCAATTAATTTGTTTTCACAAATCTCACGGCACACCAGTTGAAAATCGCTGCTCTATACTAATGCCAGGAGTATCGGAAATAAAGGAGATGAATTGGTAGCGCTGATAGCGTCAGCCTGGCGAAAGATTATTGCGATCTCTGAGACGTGGTTGACAGGAGGATGATAGAATAACTGGAATTGAAGCGGCAGGATACAGCATTTTTTGGCAGGATAGGAAAGGAAAACGTGATGGTGGAGTACTGCTTATGATAAGTGATGACTTATGTCCTCTAAGAGTGGAGGCTTTGGAAGGCAGTGACACTAATGGTTTTGAAAGCATATGGTGTGAGGTAGAGGTGGGCAAGACAGAATATTTAGCAGGATGTTTCTACAAACCAAGGAGTACAGAGGTTGGAGAGCAAGAGATGTTTAGGTAGTTGAGCTTGTCAAGTGCAAAAAAGAATGACTGTCATGGAAGATTTTAACTACAGCAGTATAAGTTGGGAAGAGGAAATGCATGTAGTAATAAGGGAATGGAATTTCTAGAATTCTTGAGGGACAGATATCTTAGGCAACATATGATAGAGAGAACAAGAGGTCCAAGAGTTTTGGATTTGGTCACAGTATCAGAAGAGCTGATAACAGATGACATCTCTCCCACCAGTTGGAGAGAGTGACCATGTGGTTTTGACTTGGAAGATGATTAGACATGAAGGTGTATTCAAGAAAAGAGAACGTATGTGAAATTATAAGGTAGTGATTATAATAGTCTTAGGTATCTAGGGGCAGTTCCGTGGGGGGGGGGGGGCAGAATTGCAAGGCCAGGATATCATTAGTAGTTGGGAAATTGTGAAAGGATATTTGTTAGCAACAATAGTAAGCTGCATTCCACAAATGAAGTGGCAGACACAATTTGTGTAAAGTGGATGACAAACAATATCAAACAGGAACTGCAGTTGAAAAAGAGATTATGGAAGAGATATAAGGCGAGAGGTGGAGGGCAGATACACGAATAATATAAAGCACAGGCCAGGAGAGTGACCAGTATGATGAGGAAGGCAAAACTGGAATATGAGAAAAGATTTTCACTAACATCCCTAAAGATAATCCTAGGGAATTTTTTAGCTATGTAGCCAGTAGGAGGAGAAATGATTGTGGAAGAATGACACTGCAGGATCAAAATGGGAAAAGAGTGACTGATGCAGAGGACATAGTAGAATTGTTCAATGAACACTTTATTGGAGTATTTCATCCTGGAGAAGGTTTTAATACTAAAGGGATAGGGCAGGTTCAGGGTTTAGAGGAGACGGTGTTCGAAATACTGAGTAAAGCTGTGGGATTGGATGGTATTTCACCATGGGTTTGGGGAGAATGTGCTAAAGAACTGACAGCTCCATTGACCTGGGTCTTCAATAAAAGTCTGGCTGTGGGAAAGGTAGCCAAGAAATGGAAGGAAGGTAAGATAGTGCCACTGCACAGGGGGGGTAGCAGACTGGAATTCAGAGAGCATATTGCAAAGATGGTAAAGGTAACCCAGAGGATTGTTGCAATACTGAGAAGGATGCTGACTTGTAGAGATAAATGAGTATTATTCCATTGTATAAGACCCTGATTAGACCAAACTTGGACTATTGTTCTCAGGTTTGGTCCCCAGGATTTGAAGGGGATAAATTAACTGTGGAAAGGGTACAGACGTGGATAATAAAGATGGTTTCTTTGTTATTAGGACTGTACAATGTCAGTTACGAGGATCGACTGAGGGAATGTGGGCTGCAGGGTTTGGTGGATAGAAGAAGGAGAGGTGATACGATCGAGACTTTTAAACTGTTGAGAGGCAATTACAGGGTAGACATTGGGGGAGTTCTTTCGCTTGGTCAAACAGTGGGAAGGAATGATGACAAGTAGCCATCCCTGGAAGTTACAAAAAGAGGCTGTGAGCAAGATGGTGAAGTTTCTTTGCATGAAGGGTGGTTGAACCATGGAATGCATTGCCTGAGAGAGTGGTTAGAGCAGGAACGGTTAATGGGTTCAAGGAGTGGTATGATAATCTTTGTGTGTTTCTTAAAAGCGACCTCCCACGATGAGTCTTTTGACTCCGTGGAGGCCTGGATGATAATAATAATAAAAATTACTCCATACAAGGATATATTTTTCTCCAGTTTTATGTCACCTTTATCATCTCTAATTTTTTATTATTCCTAAAGAATCTCTCCTTACCAAAATAGAAAAGGCCACTTCATTCCTACCTACTCAAGATGCTAAACTTCTATGTATTGAATCCATATTCATTATTAATAATGTAAAACCTCCAACAGATAACATTTCTTCAGATGAACAACAGGCTATAAAAAGCCTAAAAAACAACAGAAATATAATAATATTACTAGCAGATAAAGGCAATGCCACAGTTGTCCTCAGTTCTGAAGATTACCATAATAAGATGCTTCAATTGCTTGAAAATAATACCTATTTAATACTTCAGGAAGATCCAACTCGAGAACTACAAAATCGCACCACCAATTTATTAAAAACAACAACTGAACTATCTCGCAACATTTGCCTTTCTCTATGCTCTCTTCATCTGCTTATCTCATGTATTTATGGAGTTCCTAAAATCCACAAGGAAAAAATCCCTCTTCGTCCAATTGTGGAAGGTATTGATTCTCCAACTTACAAACTTTCTAAATATCTTGCTAAATACCTCAAATGTTTTTCTAATAAGTCTTTGTCTTCATCAACAACACCATGGACTTTGTATCACACATTAAGGATATAACTATCAACGAGAATGACATCATAGTTAGTTTTGACATAGTTTCCTATGCCAAAACTAGCTAAAATTAGGAAGAAGTACTGATATTACTAAAAGACAAATTATCCAAAAAAAATGTTTCCTTTACTGACCCATTGCATTAAGTCTGGTCACTTTCGATATCAAGACACCATCTACAAACAAAACCAAGGTCTAGCATTGGGCAATCCTTTATCCCCTATTCTTGCAAACATTTATTTAGAGGATTTTGAAACAAAAGCTATATCATCCTTCTCGTTTAAACCTAAACTTTGGAAACGTCATGTGGATGACATTTTTATTATTTGGAGCCACGGCCACAATTCTCTCATGGATTTTCTTGATCATCTCAAAAATCAACATCCTAATATAAAATTCACAGCTAAACTATGACAATTCCCTACCTTTTCTGGATATAAAACTGTCCTGCTGCTCTGGAAAATTTAGAATTTCAATGTATAGAAAACCTACACACACTAATAGATATCTTCATAGTCAGTCCCATCATTTTCCTCCACAAAAACTTGGAACTATTTCTACCTTAGGACATAGAGCTCCTCTCTTCTAAATGACGTGGATGAACTGCAAAAAGAAATTAATTACCTCTCATATGTCTTTAGACAAAATGGATATTCTGATAGAACAATTAAAAAATTCCTTCTAGATCCTCCTAGCCACTGCACTGAAGAAATAACCAATATTAAGGGTAATATCTCTATCCCATACATCAGTTCAGTCTCTCAAAAATTAGCTAGAGTTCTTACGAAATACAACATCAGGACTTTATTTACTACACTTCCAAAAATCCGCTCTCTAGTAAGCCGTCCGAAGCCTCATCATCATAATCTGAAATATCCTGGCGTGTACAAAATATGGTGTGACTGTAATATCCCTTATTTTGATCAAACAGATAAATCTATTGAATTACACATAGAGGAGCATAAG
The DNA here is from genome assembly GCF_054136105.1 of Typopeltis vanoorti. Lineage (NCBI taxonomy): Eukaryota > Metazoa > Arthropoda > Arachnida > Uropygi > Thelyphonidae > Typopeltis > Typopeltis vanoorti. Next base: position 162,848,018 of record NC_143550.1, read on the forward strand.
AGACATCTCTTACAAAAGAACATGCACCAGTGCCTTGTCTAGTCATGTTCTTTTCTCGAACAATCCTGATGATGAACACCAGGGTCATTCAGTCTGCTGGGATAGATCCAAAAACATCTTTCGTTGCCATGATGAGTTTGAAAGAAAAATTGTAGAGTCCAGAGAAATCATCCTTAATCATGAACATTTAAATAACAATTTGAGCTACAACCTCCCAGATAGCCATTCTGCTGTTGTTCAGTACTGCCGTTCACGAGAGATTGCAAGCACGCATTCACCAAACAATGCCACGATTGAAAGAACAACTTAAATGTAACTACAATGTTTTTTCATGTTAATTATATACTGCAGTTTTTTCCTGTGTTTCAGTTTTTTTTAAGCTTCAGTGTTTTTATTGCTGTATCCTGTTTTTAATGCTGTATCCTATTTTTAAAAGACACCTGAAGAAGGCTGTCAAAAGCCGAAACTAGTAGTGTGTTATACCATTAAAACCTTACAATTATTCTCGGTTTTCGGTCATTAAATTCTCTTTATACAAATATATATATAAATATATATATATATATATATATATATATAATATCTAATAATATTTTTCTAAAAATCAACATCACTAAAACAAAGCTTTTACATACCTTGACTAAGGCACCGTCTGCATACCTCCCATAGCACGAGTCCAAAGGAATAAATATCTGCTCGCCTGTAAGACTGAAAGTTTGTAATGCTGATTGTTTCATCTAATATTTCAGGTGCCATGTATCGTTTGGTACCTACCCTGTAGTTATGAGAAATATTCAATTCATCTGATGCTTGTGTGTGAGTAACTGCTAGTCCAAAATCAGCTATGACACAGGTACCATTTGTCTTCACTAAGATATTTTTAGTCTGCAAAATATACATATATAAATGAATATATTATTAGAAAATAACTTAAGCATAATTAAATTGAAGGGTATAATCAAATTAATTGAAACCCTAGGAATCATTTTATAATATTTGAAATTTCATAATTCAGTATATGCTTAATAGGAAAGTGTTTGTTTTTGACTTTTTTTTTTTTTTTTTTTTTTTTTTTTTAAATATAGGCATATTCCTCTTTTTTCATAAGAAAATGCAAAGTGTACTAGGGTATCTAAATTCCCGATGTTTTTTAATCTTTGGGAATAGAAAATTGTAGTTCCTAAGATTTCTCAAGAATCCACAAAAATTTTAATTTATTGGATTTATTCAAAATTTCTCTAAAATAAGAATTTTTCTGTTTAATCTAATTCTAAAATGCTATAATAAACTGTACATTTTAGTACATAAAAGAAAAAAAAGTAAACATGAATTAATATTATTTTAGATATTCAAAATGTTTGATGATTGTAAAAAAAAAAAAAAAAAAAATATATATATATATATATATATATATATATATATATATATATATATATTGGTACTAACATATATTTGCTGAAAAACACTGAGTTTGATATCAACATATGAAATTCAAATCATACTAATACTATAAACCAAATAATAATAATAAATAAATAAACAAACTACTACCAAGATTTTACATTTCAATTTATTGTTAAAATAGAATTTTAAAAAATGCAAAACATTAATTGCTCTGTCGAAAAATCTGGATTAGTGTTTAATTACAAGTAGAAAAATTTCTTTCATTTTGGGCAATGTAGGTTGAATTGTCAATAGGGCATCTAAAGAATTTTTAGGTTCGGTGTCAGTATATATATGTCACTTCCTGTTGTGAAGTGAACTTCTTAATAATGAAAATATGCTGTTTGATTCAACTGGCTTTGATTTTACTATTAAATTAATATATCTAGTTAGTTCTGTTTTTAGATTGTCTCTAAATTCTCCAAGTAATTTCACATTTCTTCACTCATATTTATTTTCTGTTTCAGAGTCTTCTGCTGAAGTACACATTGCTTTGAAAACTGTTCCATTCTAGATTTTGCAGATTGCATAATTTCATTTTTATATGCCATAAAATCATCATTAACATTGTTTAAACAATGTGGATTCTTCAGATACGAAGGTTAGTTTCTTTTGAAAGAAATTAAACAGTTGCTGTTTAATTTCTTTCAAAAGAAACCAGAACAAAGTCTTCAGATTATAGCTGTCAGCCTATATATAAATATATAAATTTATGATGACAGTTAATTATGGATAACAGATGCCAGATTTTATTATTATTATTATTATTACGTGACACCTCCAGGGAATCCAAAGACTCATCGAGGGAGGGCACCTTCTCTATAACTCTGTCTCCGCCACTTAATCCACCAACTATAACTAACTGCAACTACATCAATGCAATATATTGCCCACCACTGGTATTTCCACAGACAATCAAACATCCATGCCCACGGTGGGATTCAAACCCATAGCCTTTGGATGGAGAACAGATATAACTACTTGGACAACCAGGCCAGCAATTCAGCACAGTCAGCAATTATGGCTCAAAATAAAGGGTAGGTGATTTTCCATATAAATCACTGCATCCATTGAAAGAATGAACACTTTTGCTGGAAAGAAGTGAGTTCAAATGTTGTCTAGGGAAAGGGAACCTTTATAAGAACTTTTGATTAAGGATCAATTAGTCAATCTCATAAGTAGATAGGTGGATTTTTTTCTCTACAGTCAGAGAAAATATGCAACAGAAAGATATAAGGCATGTGAATTCTCAGGAAAATTCGTAATTTTAAAATTCCTGATTACTGGAAATAGTAGAAATATTTCTTGAGAAATTCGAATTTCTTTTTAATAATCTCATCCAATTTCATCATAAGATATAAGACATCTCTCTCTTTTCAGTAGAGGTGGTTTCATTTACTTTCAACCTTTATTCATGCTATAAATCTCAGTGCTTTTGGAACTTATATTTTTACAGATCTAGAGATTCAGGGTTAAGGACTGTAGTTGTTTTAGTATTGTAAAAAGATAAAGATGTATCATTTTTTTTTTTTTTTTTTTTTTTTTTTATCTTGGGTCCATATACGAGAGGTTGGCTGGTCAACCTATAGTACATTAGTACCATATACAGGTAGTGGGTTGGGAAAGGAAAAACTTGTTTACATTGGATTTAAAAGCCTGTATGTTGTATTCAGGAAATACATCGGGGGGGGGGGGGAACTGTTCCACAGTACAGCAGCAGAGATGGAGGAGGAGGAAAGAAACTTGTTCTGTGGGTTTCAAGGTGTACTGTGAAAGGATGTTGAGAAGCAGCTGTACATATTCCAATGGGCTTAATACAGAGTGGGGGAATTATAGATGCTGTTTCAGATGAACATTTCCCATGAAAATATTTATAGAATATACAAATTGCAGAGACCAAATGTCTATGTGAGAGTAAGGGGAGTGAGTTGGTAAGAGATGGGTCATTTATCTGTCTAATTGCTCTCCTCTGTATTGAGTCAAGCATTTTGAGGGAGCTTTTAGGAGCCCCTCTCCAAATGTGAGGGCAATATTCGATAGTTGGGTGGATTTGCAATTTGTATAACGTTAAGAGCTGTTTACAGGTGAAGTAACATCTTGAGCGAAAGAGAAAACCTAGTTTTTGGAAGCTGAAGATGCAGTGGTTGCAGTGTGTGTGTGTGTACCAGGAGCAGCTCGATGTCAGGGCAATTCCAAGAAGAGAAATCTCATCTTGTCTGGGAATTTGAGTGTTATCAAAAACAATGCTGGAGGAAAATGGTTATTTTTTGTGAGAAATAAGACAGAACTGGGTTTTACTAGCTTTGAAGTTGACAAGGTTATCTGAGCCCCATTGGAGGATGGCTTGGAAGTCAGAATTAAGAGCAGTGGTGGTCGATGCTCTGTGGGTTGAAGTGGATTGTGTAGAGTAGGGTTTGTCAAAAGAAAGGGAGGAGTGCAATGTGCTGTCATCTGCAAAACTGCATATTGAGTTGGAGGTCAACTGAAGTAGGTCATTGATATACAGAAGGAAGAGGACTGGTGAGAGAACTATACCTTGTGGGACCCCAGCATCAGTTGGATGGTGAGAGGATAGGGAGCTGTCTACCATCACACATAGTGTACATCCCATCCAGACAGGAAGATGGCAATCCATCTGCAGAAGTCCTGAGACAGTCCAAATGATGGGAGTTTGCTTAGTGCCAGACCGGGTCAAAGGGATATCCAGTGCAACCACATGGGATTCACCAAATTTCTCCATGGCATATATATTCCAAAGCCTGGAAACTGGCCTATAGATCTCCTGTTAATGCGCATCGAAGGAATCCATCTTGGTAGCCACTTAATAGCTGGGTACCTTCAAGGTAGAATAGGAGCTGAGAGTTGATGGTTTTCTCCATCACTTTGGATAGGACTGAAGCGAGTGAGTGAGATAGGGTGGTAGTTAGATGGCAGTGATTTGTCACCCTTTTTAGGAATGGGTTGAATATAGGCCAGTTTCCAGGCTTTGGGATATATACCAGTGAAGTAAGAGAAAGTGGAGTAAGTACAGGTTCTGGTGCACAGACTTTCAGGACAATTGGAGGAATGCCATCAGAGCCAGGAGACATTTTTGTGTCTAATTTAGACAAACAGGTTTATGATTTCTTTTTTGGCAAAAAGATATACAGGGTATTTTATCTTGGGTATTTGGAATGACTGGAGGGCATTTGTCATTGTCAGTTATGTGTGCATTAGAGGCAAGGTGTGAAGCCAGGAGGTTAGCTTTTTCTGTGGGATGTTGCAATCAAGCCATCTGGGTATGATAGGGGTGGGAATAGTGTAGGGCAAAAGTTACGACCAATTGCCTTGGTGAGAGACAAAAAGCCATGGCTGCCATTTGGACAGGCTGCAAGCTTCCTGCTTTTTGCCAGTTCACATTCTATTTTAGAAGCATTGATAATTTTCTTGCATCTGTTTCGAGCTTCAGTATAGGCATTGAAGGAGAATGGGGTTCTTCATTTGAGCCAGTTGTGGTGTGCCTGATTTTTCATTTGTACAGCCTAGGCACATCTTTTGGAGAACCAGGGTTTGGATAGGGGATGGCAGTTCAGAGTAGTGTGGGGAATGTAAGTTTTCATGAGGATTACTTTGGTGATACGTTTGGACTGTAAGACAGGAAACAGTAATCCGACCAAGGGAATGAAGCATAGTTGTCTTGGAGACTGTCCCAATTGGCACTATTATAATGCCAAACTGCTCTTGTGTGGGAGTGACTGTGTAAGCATTGTTGCATGGGACAGGAGATGAGCATTAGGTTGTGGTCAGAATTACCCAGGGGGACTCACTACATTCACTGCATATTTGGTGGGGTAAGGAAGAAATCATATTTGGGGAGTGGTTCGGGTTATCTGGTATTCTGGTTGGCTTTTGAGCAATTTGTGTAAGGTCATTAGTGATGCAAATATTTCAGCATCTCTGCCTGCAGGATCTGTACAACTGGAAAAGGAAAGCCAATTGGTTATGGACATTGAAATCACCTAGGAGGATTATTTCACTGTTAGGAGAGTGGGGCTGGAGAAAATAAACTTTTAAGGAGAGGAAATGAAAGAGCTCAGAGTGGTTGGTGGTATTAGCAGAGTGATAGAGACAGCAGATGAATTTGACTGAGTGTGGGAGGATATTTTCAGCCAAAGAAAGTTGAAATTGGGCAATTCTAGGTTAGGTGCTCTCTGGCAGGGTATGTCAAAGCGGATATATGCACAGATGCCCTTGGGTTGAAAGGAGTTAAATAGTGTATAGTTAGGAAGCGTAGTGTTGCCAAATGAAAATGACTAAAAACAGCTAAATCTTAAAAAAAAAATAAATAAAAAAAAAGAGCTAAAAAAGAGTTAAAAATAAAAATTTGAAGCTAAAATTTTAAAAGTAGTAGCTGATACTTTTAAGTTACCTTATTCAAGTTGAAGTGATACTTGCATATAAGTGGCTAAATACATCTTCCATGTGGTCATCTGTGCTTAATTCACCCACGTTTTCACTTAGATTTTCAGCTTTATTATATGTAGCCATCATTCCAATATTACTCAGTGTAGATGGTGGTAAATGATAATCTGTACAGCACTTGTTGATATGCCTGAGGCCATACTTGACTGACAAAATAGCTGTCAGCACTGGCAATTCCATCTTGTTTCTCAATTTAGTTTTACCTACATTCATGGAACTAAAATTTCGTTCAATTTTCACATAAGAATTTGGCAGTATTAATAAATTTATTGCACACTGAGTAATTCTTTAAATGAATTTATTCCAGATGCATCTTTATATTCTCGTACTTCAGTCCAGAATAGCTCAGCGTTTTCTATATTTGTCCATTTATTTAAGTGGTATTCAGCAGCAGGAACATCTTTTTCTGTTTTCAGCATTATTTCTAAGATGGGAGTATCAGATTATTTTATATGTTTTAGGGTATTGTCAACAGAAAAATAAGACATCATTCTTAAAATATTCAAGTTTTCAGGCAACCTTTGCTTAAGCTGTTTTAAGAGACCAAGAAGAAACTGTCTTGCTCTACTGCTAAGATTTTGCTCATCATTTTGCGTTATCATCAACTCTGAAATTTTTCTTTCAAATCTGTACCAAGATTTGGATTGGGATTCAAATAGTCATCAATCTATGACTCTAGAGAGTCGACTGTGGATGATGGTAGCACTAACATATTAGCAATAGAGTGAATCAAATGAGAAAGGTTTTCAAATAATCTCATCTTATCCACACTGTTAGATTCGAAAATTTTGTTAACTCGCTAATCTTGAACTAGAACAGGATGCAAAAATAAAAGGTACAACAGATTCCTTTCATCTTTGTACATCCCCCACAAAATTTGAGCTTTGTAACATTTCTCAGTCACACTTATGACTTCGAAGTGAGTTTTTAATTCCAACCACTGGCTGAGAATTTTGTCTACTGCAGGTTCAATGGAGGACCACCTTGTTGCACAATTGCTTACAATTTTCAGAGGAGCATCATTTTCATTGATAGTTTGATACAGCTCTTTGTATGCTGCTTGTCTTGAAGAAGAATGTGAAACCACTTATACGTTACGGCAACTAAAAATTCTAATTTTCTTGGGAGAGATTCTGCACAAGTGTGAGACAAGTATAATGGCATACACATCTAATTAAAATTAAGGAGGGAATATATGTCTCCAGTTGTTCATAAACGCCATTATTGACACCAACCATAACACTGCCGTTGTCTGTACCAATTGCAATGAGATTTTTAATGTCCGGTTTCTTGGTCAAGAGCTCTTTTTTTCAGTGCAGCCACAATACCACTAGCATCATACTTTTCTAGAACCACCATGCTCAGAAATGTATGCATAATTTTGTTGAATTTCTTGCTTTAATAAATGATGGCCATTCCTAAAATCTTATTCACTGTGATATCATTCGATTCATCTATTAGCAAGCTGAAATTTTCATCTCCAATGTCTGCAATTAGTCCACAGGTTAGCCTAGTGGCTTTGCGCTTTGCAACCATATGCCTGGGGAAGGAGTGTCCTAGGTTTGATTCCCGTCGGAGACGTGAGGAGCTGAAGGATCTTCCTCAGCCATAGCCAAGTTAGCCGGTCTTGGGCGTGGGCAGTAGGGTTTTTTCTGCCAGTTTATCTGGTGTTTTTCATCCCGCAAGCAGGCAAACCGGCCCCGTGAACACACAGGGATACAGCCAGTGATATCATTCGATTCATCTATTAGCAAGCTGAAATTTTCATCTCCAATGTCTGCAATTAGTCCGCGCGATTAGCCTAGTGGCTTTGTGCTTCGCAACCATATGCCTGGGGAAGAAGTGTCCTAGGTTCGATTCCCGTCAGAGACATGAGGAGCTGAAGGATCTTCCTCAGCCATAGCCAAGTTAGCCGGTCTTGGGCACGGGCAGTAGGGTTTTTTTCTGTCAGTTTATCTGATGTTTTACATCCCGCAAGCAGGCAAACCGGCCCCGTGAACACACAGGGATATAGCCAAGAATACCTTGAGGAATAGTAGTGACCATTCTATCCTTGTATTTCGATTATGAAATCCAAGCATGCTTGGAAGGTTGTGGGCCTTAAAGGCCTGTTAAAGCTATTGGGATAGATAGAATGTTTGCAAGTAGATCTTCTTCAAACTGCTCACTTAAAATATTCTTTACAATTGCAGAGCACTTAGTTCGGTGCATTTTTACCTTTGGCATAATTTGACTCTCTAGGATAATATTTTTGAAAAGATCTACTAGATGATCGCAACTGTTGAATGATGAGTGACAACAAAGAAATAATGCTAACCTACCTTCAAAGTTCACGGTCTGATCCGACTTTTTCACAGGCATATTTGTAATAGAAACAGCCTTATATGGAACTGCAGCAAGATGTTTCTTAGTTTCGCTATGCTTTACAAGCTGACAATATTTAGCAGCTATATCACATGTGCAAAACTTATAGTGGCCTTTTGAAGCGTCACCAGGAACTTCACACAACCAATTACTAAACATTCCATTTGCAACCACTCCCTCCTAAATTTTTGCTTGTAAGCTTTATTTTTCTCTTTGTCATTATTGAAGAAGGGTATACAACTCTTTACTGCAACGAATTACGATCAGTCTTTGAAAACATCCCACTCGCTATCGTAACTACCAACCAGAACACTGTGCAAAGACTAACTTGTAGCAGTGCTGTCAACTTTAAGGTGCAAAATGGCAGACTGTTGGGCCACATGACTGACTGACTGACGTCATCATGCGTTTAAAACGTCTACAATGCTCGCATCAAATGTACAATACAATTCCTTATCAAATGCGAACATCTGGAAAACGTTTAAAATAATTTCTTTAACAGTAAGTTATAAAAACAACTAAAAGAGCTGAAACTAGTTCTGAAGGAGCTAAATTTGGAGCTAGCTGCTAGATTAAAATTTTTGGAGCTAGGGAAGGAAAAAAAGAGCTAGATCTAGCTCCAAAAGAGCTAAATTGGCAACACTGTTAAGGAAGGTGAGATTTGAGTTATTATTACGGGTATCTCCATGGAGTCAGTAGACTCATCACGGGAGACCCAAACTAGCAAAACAATATGTGTCATATCTCTTCTTGAATTCATTTATAGACGAAGAGCTCACAACTAAGTCAGGCAATGAATTCCACTCGTTCACCACCCTCCAGGCAAAAAACCTTTTTCTGACACCTTTGTTAACCACACTCTTCTTTAATTTCCAAAGATGACCTCTTGTTCTTCCATCACTATCACACAGCTGAAACATTTCCCGTGCATCAATCCTATAAAAACCTTTCAGTAATTTAAATGTTTCTATCATATCCCCTCTTCTTCGCCTATCAACCAATCTCTACAATCCACAAGCTCTCAATCTATCAATGTAGGGGGCATTTTTTATATCTGAATTTTTATATCTAGGAAGAAGACATTTATATCATTAAATGTCTTCTTCCTAGCGTTTGTCCCATTTAAGGCAGAGTCTGCTCATGTGCACTACTTCCTCCATCTTGCATGGTCTTGGGCAATTTTACTGTTGACATTTGCTCTGCACACATCTTTAGTTAGGCAATCAAGCCAACATGTCTTTGGTCGGCCTCTTGGTCACTGGCCATTGACATTAAGCCTCATGGCAGATTTTGCCAGAGTCCTGATTAGGATGGTAAATACTATGTGCTGTGTAGCACATGGTTTTACCATCCTAGGCATGCCTCCTGCATCTTTTCTGTTATTATGCGATGCTGAGGATTTTACGTATGTCGGTGTTTGGCATTCGGTCAAGCCTGGTGATGCCAAGTGTCCATCTCAGCATTCTCATTTCCATGGTATGGAGGATATGCTTGTGTTTCTTTGTTGTTGGCCAGCATTCTGCTCTGTACATGGCTACTGGTCTAATGACTGTTCTATAGATCTTTGATTTCATGTATAGCGAGATCTTATCACAAAGAGCTCCAGTGACTTGTCACCACTTCATGCAAGCAGCACTGGCTTGGGCTTCAGAATCTGTTGTTGTATTGCCATTGGAGCTAATGCTGGACCCTAGGTATTTGAACTTGGCTCATTTGTTCAGCTCCATGCCATGTATTATAAGCATGTCATCGGTTTGCTCACCTCCTTGCATATATTCTGTCTTCTTGGCATTAAGTCTCATTCCAGACTCACAAGTGAGTTTTCCATTTCTGTACAAGATGTTAGAGTTCATTTTGCAACGTAGTGCTGAGTATTACATCATCAGCATATAATAGTGTCCAGGGATGTGGCTTCTGAATATCCTTGGTTGGTGTCCATACAGAGGATGAAGAGCAGGGGTGAGAGGGCAGATCTCTGGTGAACGCCTGTCCAGTGCTAACCAATGTTGCAAAATGTAAGGTTTTAAAATTTGGAAAACAAAGATGGGATGTAGAATTACTCTTGGTGGGGATATATTGTTGGAGGGAGGGGAAATAGATCTTGGAGTGATGATGGATAAGGATCTAAAATTAAGAGGACAACACAATGAATTCTAGCAATGATGCAGAGGACACTGACTTTTAAGGAGATTCTTGTTCCATTGCATAAGGCTCCGATTAGGCCACATATGGACTACTGTGCACAGATATGGTCACTTGGTTTTCAAAAGAAGGAGGAAGAAATGGTGGAGAGGATCCAGAGGCAATTGACCAAAATAGTTTCTAATCTCTGTAGAAATGTAGAAATCTCTGCTGAGTCTAAAGGATAACAAGGAAGAGGGGTGATATGATAGAGACATACAAGTTGGTAATGGGTTGTTATAGGATTAATGTTGAAGAGGTTTTTCATAAAATGGTGGAAAACTGAGAGAGAACAAGAGGTCATCCCTGGTAAATATAAGGAGGGTGTAAGCAAGGGAGTGAGAAGCAGGTTTTTGGCATGGAGAGTGAATGATTAGAACGCATTGCCAGAGAGCATGGTGTCTGCAGACAATTTGAATGTGTTTAAGGAATGGTATGCTGAGCTGTGTGTATGACAAGAGGGACCTCCTAGATGAGTCTGTGACTCCATGGAATCTTAGGATGATGATAATAATAATAATAATAAAGTATTCGGGAGTTTATCGTCTTTTATGTAACTGCAGTGTGCCCTATTTTGGGCAGACTAAGAAATCCATTGAGTTGCATACGGAAGAACATGTGAGAGACATCACATATGGCAGAACTAAGCCAGCACTCCATCTATAATTCTTAATTCTGCTAACCTTGATGATGAAGATTCCATCACTCATCTAGTGATCTGGAACAAAGCAGAAAATAATTTTAGATGCCATAATGAGCTTGAGAGAAGAGTCATTGAATCAACAGAAACTGTCCTCAATCCACTCCCCCTTAATACTAATCTCAGCTATAACCTCTCTGATTGTCACCCTTCAGTTATCCAACTTTGGCGTATGTGAGATCATGCTCGCCAGTACTATTGCAAGCAGGCTGCTACATTTTAAGACATTCTGGATGCCATTTGTAGCTTATAATTTATAGTTGTTTTCTTGTAATGTATATTTTTTTTTTTTTTTCTTTTCATGATATATATATTCATAAAGTACTCTAAGAAGGCAAAACTAGTTGTGCATTCAAATAATAAGTAGTTTTTCTATTTTGTTATACTTCAGCTTTTAGTTATTAATATATATATATATATATATATATATATATATATATATATATATAAAGAGAAAGAGAGGGAATTCTAATAGTTCAATACTTTCTAATCTGGGGCTCTTGCAACTACAGAGAAAAAGATATCATGCTCTATGCACTCATTGTTTTTGCAGTTAATTATTCATTCATTAATAAATACAATGAAAGTTTAAGAAATTTGAATCAATATATTTGTATATATTTTTTACTTTTAATTCAAATTCTGTAAATATGTGTTTCTGTGTTTGTCATGGTTGGTGAGACAGCAATGGTACTTTATTAGGGAATAATAATAGAACAAGGGGTTCCCATTGCCTTCCTTGCTCATATAAGTATTTTTTTGTCTGTAGACATGGATATGCATGGGAACTGGTTTGCCTGTTTTGAGAGACAAAAAAAAAAAAAACCCAAGTTTCTGGAAGAAAAAACCTGCTACCTCTGTATAAGACCGACTAACTTACCTTTGATTTAAAAGTCTTGATAAAGGTTCTTCATGTCATAGACAGGATATGAACCCAGGTCTTTCCAACCAAAGGGCTCCTTAGAAACCAACTGAGATATGGAGGATCTTCAACACTATCTAGCCGTATAGACAGTATTCAAAACTAATTTTAACTTATGGATCTGAGAGTTGGAGTTTATCAAAGATTGGAAACTGCAATGAGAGTTTCAAGAAGAACTAGGGTATGCCATCATTGGTTGAATCATAAAAATGAAGCTATTAGGAAGGTACATGACATTGTTAACACTCAGGAATGGGTGAAAAGAGCTATCTCAGGTGGCATGGTCACTTAAATATAAAGGGAGAGGGAAGGTTAGCAAAACAGGTGTTCGATGATAAGATGGCAGGGAAAAGACCCAAATCTAGGTTGATTAATTCAATTAGAAATGCCCTAGAAGATCAAAATAACGCAAATTTATATAATTCCATACTCATATTCACTACTTGAGATGTCATATCAGAAATTTGATTATGATGATTGCTTATGAAGCATAAGTGAGGAAAGGCTAACAAAACTGATAAATGAACTTTCTCTAGGTTCCCCCCCCCTTTTCCCCATGATGGCAGGGGAAATACTGATTATTTTTCATATGAGATTTCCCCTTTTTATCCCTATCCCTTTGGGGGGGGGGGGTTGAGCCCTCCTAATGAGGGATTAAGTATATATATCTTATGACAGTAGATCTGTGTGTGTTCACAGTACTGGTTTGCCTGTTCTTAAGGATAAAAAACCTTCTACCTCTGTATGAGACTGGCTAACTCACCTTAGTCAAAAGAGACCAAATAAAGGTTCCTCACATCATAGACAGGAATCGAACCCAGGTCTTTCCAATCATAGGGGGTTCATCTATACCAACTGAACTATGGAGGCTCTCCTGATCTGCATGGGGTCATAAGACTCATCATGGGAGGTGAACATTATACCACGCAAATTCTATTATATCATTTCTTAAACTCATCCACCGTTTACACTTTTATCACTCTCTCAGGCAATGTATTTCATGTGGCTATTACTCTCTGTGCAAAAAATATATTCCCCTTGTCCCCTTTTCCTTATTCTAGAATATGAAAAATCACCCCAGTGTCAATCTGATAATAACCTTTCAATAGCTTAAATGTCTCAACCATATCCCGCTCACCTCTTTCATCCACCAAACTCTGTATTTTGCATGTCTTCAGTCTATCCCCATAACCAGCATTGTATAGTCTGGATATAATTTTTTTTATCTATCTCTGCATCCACTCCAAGACTACTTCATCCCCTTGAAATCCTGGTGACAAAATATGAGTGCAAACATCTAGATGTGGTGTGATCGAAACTTTGTACAATGGGACCCGACCACCATTTTTTTTTCTCTCTCATCAAAGTATTACAGTAATTCACTGAGATGTCTTCACAACCTTTGCAATAGTCCTGAACTTCAAATTTCTATCCAGAATCACACCAAGATCCTTTGCTTCCTCCACTTCTAGCAGTATAACTCCATGTGAGTATGAAGCATCTCGTCTATGGATACAAAATTTCAAAAACATTACATTTAATTGCATTAAAGTGACATCCCCATTAATTTGCCCACCTTTGCAGTTTATTCAAATCCTCTTGGAGAGCCAAAACATCAGTATCATTACTAATAATTCTCCCAAGCTTCACATCATCTGCAAACAACTGAATATCTCCCTGTAGTATTATGACAATATCATTGACATAAAGAATGAACAGTAATGGTCCCTGTAGTACTCCAATTGCAGCCTTCCTACTTTCTGATATCCCCCCCCCCCATATACAACTCAGATATCTATCAGAAAGCAAATTACTGATATCCAAATCCATATGTTGCAACTTAAAAAGCAATTTGTGATGTGGCATCCTGTAAAATGCTTTTGTAAAAAAAAAAAAAAAAAAAAAAAAAAAAAAAAAAAAAAAACGGATTTTGAAAAGGCATTTGACAATGTGCCACATTATAAAAGGCAATGAGATTACTGTAACAAGAGTTACATTTAATCTCATTACCCCACCTAACAAATTCATGTCTATGATTTGCATAGTCTTCCCAAGCTTCACATCATCTGCAAACAACTGAATACCTCTATGTAGTACTATGACAATATCACTGACATAAAGATTGAACATTGAAGATTGTACTGAACTCTGCAGTATTTGCCAGCCTGGTTGGCCGAGTAGTTAGCATATCTGCTCTCCAGCCAAAAGGCCACGGGATTGAATCCACCATGAGGGTGAATGTTTGTGATTGTCTGTGGAAATACTAGTGGTGGTGGTGGTGGTGATGGGCAGCAGATGGCATTGGTGTAGTTGCAGTTAGTTGTAGTTGGATTGGAGTTGTGCCAACAGAGAGTTGTCGAGTAGATGCCCTTCCTCGATGAGTCTTTGGACTCCCTAGAGGCGTCATGTAATTTTTTTTCAAATTTTATTAATTATTATTAAAATTACATATTGTGATTACATATTTAAATTACATATTATACATATATTACATACATAGATACATTACATTCATTGATTACATATTATTTTTTTAATTCAATCCTTTTTTTATTATTAAAATTATGATTACATATTTGCAACAGATATAGTTCTGTTTTTTTTTCCTGTATAATGTATTAATAATTGGTAATTTATAGTTGAGGTTGAATAATATTACATTTTTGCAGCTATACAATAACAATGAGTTATATATATTTATTATTTTTGATTTAATGTATTTAAGCGCTGGAACTACTGCACTTAAATGTAATATATGGATTTTTTTTTTTTTTTTGTTGATCTTGGTTGAGCTCATGTAATTTCTCAGCTTTCATCCTCAAAGCTTATTTATTAAGCTCATCTGAGGATGACACTGGTTAGTTATTATTTATTGGTTTGATTGCTGTGTGGGAAGTAGGCTGATGTTTGATAGGTCTGATATCCACAACAGCTGTAGATTGAGAAATTCACTCATACACATGATAATTTGGAATGTGTTGAAACTTCGCTGAACTGGAAAGCCTGGATATATTGTGTTTCATAAAGTTTGTAAGGTGTGTAGGGTGCATGTTTCTTGTTCATAGTATGTCCTTAGAGCTATTTTCAGACTATTGTAGTTTGAAAGGTTCCTGTATTCAAAAGGTAGTTTATTTAGCATGTTCTGGGATCATCATCATCATCATCAAATTCCTGCCATGTACCCTCAAGGGGTGTACAGGATATGACAGTACTACATGAAAAAATTACATCATTACTAACTTCCTATCTACAATTTTCCTCCAAATCAGTCTGTTACTTGTCAAGACTCCAACATTATCAGATCTTACATTTCTATCGTCTAAGGCACTTTGTACCGTATCAATCCACCTATATCTTGGTCTTCCTCTGGGTCGTTTTCCTGCCAACCTGGCAGAGAACACTTGTTTTGCTAATCTTTCCTCTCCCATTCTATTTAAGTGACCATACCACCTGAGATTAGCTCTGCTAACGCATTCCTGGATGCTGACAATGTCAAGTTCTTTCCTAATATCCTCATTTTTAATATGATATTGCCATTGATGCCATCTGTTCACACCTCTAATCTTTCTCAGGACTCTCATATCTGCGGTCTCTAGTCTTTGGTCAAGTGTTTTACTTCTGACCCAGCTCTCAGATCCATAAGTTAAAATTGGTTTGAACACAGTCTTGTATACAGCTAATTTAGTGTTCCGACTAATTTCTTTCTTATTCCATATGAATTTATTCAATTGACTTCCCACGATACCAGCTTTGCTGATTCTGTTGTCTATTTCTATATTTAGTTTACCATCTTCAGTAAAAATTGTGCCTAAGTAGCTGAAACGTTTTACTTGTTCCACAGGTTCTCCATTCACAACACAGTTGACATTTTCAATGATTCTGCCTATTTTCATTGTCTTTGTCTTTTTATTGCTGACCTTCATACCATATCTATTACAACAGCTATTCAATTTAGTCAGAGAATCTTGCAGACTTATAGCGGATTTATTTAGAAGTATAATATCATCCGCATAAAGCAAAGAGCTGACATTAACATCTCCAATTTTGATATCAGGTTTAATACCACATTCCTTCATAATGTGATCCATATAGATAATGAATAACAGAGGGGATAATGTACATCCTTGTCTCACACCAGATTTAACATTAAACCATCTTCCTGTACTTCCTTCAATTCTAACTGCTGACTCACAACTCAAATAAAGACTAAGTATTGCTTGATATAATGCCCCATTGACACCATATAACTGCAGCGTATTGAATAGCTTCTCTCTTGGCACCTTGTCATATGCCTTTTCCAAATCGACAAAACTTAAATACAGATCTTTGTTATATTCCCATGCTTTCTCGACTATTTGTCGTAAAGTGAAGATCTGATCCTGACAGCCTCTATTTGGCCTGAATCCAGCTTGTTCTTCACCAAACTTTTCTTCCACAATTCTTCTCAACCGTTTCTCAAGTATACTTGCATAGATCTTGCCAGGAACACTCAGTAGGGAAATACCTCTGTAATTCTCACATTCAGTTTTATTTCCCTTTTTATATATGGGTACTATGAGAGCTCTACTCGTAAGGTGTGTAGGGTGTGTAGGGTGTGTAAGGTGTGTAGTTGTCTGAGGTCTTGTTATGCAGTATGCATCTCTGGGTATCATGTATAATAAATTTAGTTTAATCCTTTATCCAAGTGTAAGCAAATAAAGTTTGCGCCTGAAGTATCTTCAGGACTGGGACAACTCGTAGTAAAGGTGGACAAAGCTCTCATCACTCCTTGTCTCAGTATCTCCCATAATGCAAAGCACATCTCCTTGCAGACATGCATAATGCTATACATTAAAGGGAGAGGCCACTACCCAGACCAGTTTCAACCCTTATTGGGGTCTCGTCAGTGGGAGCCAGACCTAGAAGTGGTGATAATAAGGCAGAAGCAATGGAGAGGTCATATTTCTTATATGAGTTACCAAAAGGTGTACCACCTTATTATTAAATTACTCTGGATTTAGAGAAAGATGTTGGAAGTTTATTTTCCACTTGGTTAGACTATAATAAATTTAGTTTAATCCTTTATCCAAGTGTAGGCAAACAAAGTTTGAGCCTGAAGTATCTTCAGGACTGAGGCAACTCATAGTAAAGGTGGACCAAGCTCTCATCACTCCTTGTAACAACCTTTTGGCAACTCGTACAAGTAAATATGACCTGTCCATTGCTTCTGCTTTAGTATCACCACTTCCGGGTCTGGCTCCCACTGACAAGATCTCAATAAGGGTCGAAACCGATCTGGGTATTGGCCCTTCCCTTAATGCATAACATTATACATGTCTGCAAGGAGATGTGCTTTGCATTATGGGAGATACCGAGACAAGGAGTGATGAGAGCTTGGTCCACCTTTATTACGAGTTGCCTCAGTCCTGAAGATACTTCACGTGCAAACTTTGTTTGCCTACACTTGGTTAGACTATAATAAATTTAGTTTAATCCTTTATCCAAGTGGAAAATAAACTTCCAACATGGGTATCATGTAGTTGACATTGAAATAAATGCTGCCCTCATCTGCTCCATTCTGTGTGCGAGTTCTTATCAGTTTTTCCAAAATCTTAACAACTACAGAAGAAATACAAACTGATATATAGTTCATTATCTCCATTCTATCACCATCCTGAAACAATGGCACTATATCACCTTCCTTCCACTCTCCATGAACCTGCTCTGTTGTCAGACTTTCATTAAACAGTCAGGTTAATGACAGGGTCAGTTCCACAGCACATTCCCTTTAAACACATGGCAAAATTCCTCCTGTCTTACTGACATCTGGTGTATTCAGTATCCAGAACACATCAGTGGCGGCCTGTACATAAGCACTGCGACACTTCAGCACCCCCAAGGAAAAATTAAAAATTTAAATTTTGTTTGTGTTTATAAATAATAACAATGCTTACAACATTATATAAATGCAATACAACATGTTAAAGGTTACAGCTTATGTTTCGACAGTGATTGAATAGTTAATCATTGAAATTGTTTGATTAACACTTTAGATTACTAAACAAATGCACTGCGATCTAATGCAGTGTCGATATTATCACTTTTGACCGATTGCAGCCAGTCTCGCCGATATTCGTTTGTGCTTGTGATTGCACGTTACAAGTCATTCCGACACTGCTTGGTTGGGCAGTGTATCGTATGCTTGCTCGCATTATTTCTGTGAGATACGAAACTTTTATTATTGATGTTTGTTCATGGTGTGGGTGAAATATTTTTAATAAAGCAATTTTTTAATATGTAAATTTATTTATTAATAAATTGGTTTACTGATTAGGAAAAAAATAATTTCTTATTTTATTTTTTATATGCAGCACCCCCACTTAAAATTTTCACTGGCCACTACTGGAACACATCCTCTTTATTCACTTCTAATGCTCCCTTCCTCCAAGAATAAAGCTTGCTTTAACAGGATGGAAACTAATAAAGTGATCATTAAACAGCTAAACTTGTCATCTGTGTTGATTACTGAGTTTTGTCTCCATCGAGCAGGGTAATCTGTCCACATTCATTTTTCCTCTCCATCCACATAGTGAAAAAAATTCCTTGGGATTCTCCACAGATAGCGGTGCTGGTCTATTATATATAAATTTTTCTTTCCTTATTATAGTAGTTGCATTTCTAGCCTGAGCATTATATTTCTCATGCAGCTGTTCTCCAACTTTCTCTCTCTCTCTCTCTCTCTCTCTCTCTCTCTCTCTCTCTTTATATGCCTTCCATAATCTCCTTTTCATCTACAAGATTAATTTCTCTAGTCATCCATTTGACTCCAAATTGCTTTATCTTCTTCACTCAAGATATACAATCTGCTATTGTTAACAACAATTTTTTCTTAAGTATATTTTCTGGCCTGACAAATAACAGCTTCCAATTATCTGCATAGGATGTCACTACACAAAGTTCCCCAGATTAATATGGAAAGAAACTGTAATATGACCTTAATACATGTATATTAAGAAATTATCAATAGAATACATACATTATTTATTAAAAAAACAGAAAGCAAAGATGATCACTTTTTTCTGTTCAAAGAAAAAAAGCATATGCAGTATTACATTGTCAAATTCCTGGCATATACTCTCGAGAGGGGGGTACAGGATATTATGATAGTACTACATAAATTACTCACTTCCTGTTGACAATTTTCATCCAAATTAATATGCAGCATTGCTACAACATAAACCTCTCAATCTCATTCAGCGGCTAATGTATTTAGCAAAAAATTGCAATAAATGCCCATTTCTCAGTGTTGAAAATTTGTTCTGGTTACACACCTTTTTTCAATGAATTGTCAAAATTATTCTTATGTTTCATCAGAACTTAATTTCTCATCTTGAATAGCAATTTGCTTAATCCCATGCATATTTAAACCCAGGTGAGCTAACCAGAGAAGGCTTCAAAATCTCCTAATTTCAACTCATTGAAAGTATAAGAAATTTATACCAACAGAGGATTAATAACTACTTAGAATAAATACAAGAAATTGAAGACATCAAGAAAGAATGGAATAATATAAAAGAAATTATTACATCAGCATCATATAAAAGTCTAGGAACACACAAAAAATATCATAAAAATAAAAAATTACATATATGGGATAACAAAATAAAAACAATAATGAAAATAAAAAGCTGGCCTTTAAAAGACGGTTAAGTACCAAAAAAAAAAGATGATGAAATTGAATATGAAAAAAATGAATGATAGCCAAAAGAGAAACCAGAAAAAGACACAGAGAAAGCTGGGAAAAATTTGTATCATATCTAAAATACTAAAACACATGAATGCAGATATAAAAGAAACTGCAAATATAAATTGCAAAATAGACTTAAAAGAATTCTTGGATTACTTTATAGATCTTTGGACAGATAATACTAACATAAAAAAAAATTACACCAAAAACTTAGAAAATGCTTTAAATGATGTAAAAAGAGGGCACTCGTGGGGCAACAGTAGCAGTGGTGTGCAAGAAGAGTTCAGGATTCAGATAAGTTCTCATTGAAATAATTAATTGTTTATGAGCGATTGTTTGAATAAGAGCTGCTATAAAAGTTGTGCGCTACTAGTATTATTAGTGCGTGGGATATTTTGCTTAAATTTAATTATAAATTCGTTGTTATTGGCCCATAGAGTAGTAACCAGCAGAGGAAAGATGGCAGCGGCTTGGTCAGTGCATGACTTAACTTAGACTTCAGTCGTTTCATGAAGTGTGAGGTGTGCTACATGTAGTCTTTTGATTATATAGATGGTTTGTGGACATTTAGGGCTGATGGAAGGAAGGCATGTGCGAAGTGTGAGCGAAATGAGGATTTGATGAGTGCTAACATGAATTTGATGACAGAAAGTGTTAGTAGCAAGAATGTTGGGGGAAGAATGAGTGCTCATTCAAAAAAGAAGCATGGTGTGAAAGACAAAAAATTGTTAAAAAATCATTGAAAAAGAAAACGAGTGATTTGAAAACCAACCTTAATGGATGGTAAAAAGAACGAAAGCAAGGTGAATGTGGTGGAAGGAAATGAAATTGAGAGAATGAAAAAAACTGGAAATAGTGTGACGAAAGGATCGAAAGTTGGAAAAATCGAAAGAATGAATGAATCCGGAAATAGTGTGATGCAAAGTTTCAAAGCTCAAAAAATTGTAAGAATGAATGAAAGCGAAAGTTGGATGCATGGACCGAACAGAAACTCAAAAGGATGACTGAGAGTGAAAGTGTGAAGCGGGAATCGAGAGTTTGAAAACTAGAAAGATTGAATGACATAGAGAATGTGATACGAGATTCAAAAGTTGAATTGGGTTGGATGAGGCAAGAGATGAAATGGATGCAGATTGAAATTAAGAAAATTCAGGTAAAAACAATTAAAACAAATCAAGTAGGTATGAAAGAGTTAACGAAAGACGAGCGAGTAGCGTTGTATGGTGACTCCATTATTAAAGGTGTACTGGATGAGAGGATGCACAATATATCTTTTCCAGGTGATAAAATGATTAGTAATAAAATTATTAAAATAGAGTGATTGAAGCATTGGATATGAGGAGGGAGCAAGCAAAATAGTTGATGGTTTTAATAGGTACAAATGACTTGACAGAAGACAAAGAGCACATCAGAATAGATATCAGGAAGCTGCTTAGATGGATAAAAGAGAATAGTGTCACAGGAAGAATAGTAAGCGTGTTGCCTAGGTATGACTGTGGTGAGCTAAGGCAGAGAGCAAGGATTATGAATGATATGTTGGCTGAAATGTGTGAGGAGAGGGGAGTACAATTTGTTAATATGTGGAAAGAGTTTGAAGGACGAAGTGAACTGTATGGGAGCGATGGACTGCATTTGAGTGGTTATGGTGTGAGTCACTTGGAGAGACTGTTGCTGGAAGGTAGAGAAGTGAATACAGAGAATGAATCAGATCAAGTGGGAAGTGATGTGGAAGAGTAGGAGAGACTGAAGAGGTGGTTATGAATGAGGAAGTAAGTGGCATGAGTATGGAAAATGAGAGAATGGGTGTGCATGATGAACAGGGAAACAGGGCAGCTCAGGGTAGACGGGTACACAGCGTGAGAAAGGTGGATGCTCCAAGAGAAGGTTACAGCATGTGTAGACAAGAAAGGAATGGGATGACCTGGTATCAAGAGGAAACAAATGGAATTGAAGAGGGTTCTAAAACGAATAAGCAGAAAGAGAAATGGCCCCAGTCGAGCATGGAAAGATCACATCGAATGAGTGGTATCAGTAGAACTAGCTGTAGATCCAGGAATGAGCTGTTGTGTCTATATACAAATGCTAGAAGTGTAAGAAACAAGGCAGATGAAATGGTTGCACTAATTGAGTCTGTTCACCCAAAAATTGTTGGAATAAGTGAGACATGGTTAGATGAGGACGACATCCTGACAGGAATAGAGATGGAAGGGTATGATGTATTTTCTGAGGATAGAAGGGGTAAAAAGGGAGAGAAAGAGTTATGTCCATACAAAGTAGAGATGCAAGAGGGAAATAGTGTCAGTAGTTTTGAGGTAGTATGGTGTGAGATAGAGGTGGATAGAATCAAATACTTGGTTGGATGTTGTTATAGACCAGGAAATGTAGATGGTAGTGACTATGAAATGTATAATCAAATTAGCGAAGCAAATAAGAAAAGAGTGGTCATTATGGGCGATTTTAATTATCGCAATGTAGACACTGGGATGATGAGATAGCAACTGTAAGTAAAGAAAATGAATCCTTTCTTTTAAGGTTACACGGTGATCCGAATGCATTTTTGAAAATTAATGGAGACAACTACCGTGTTTGAATAAAAACTTTAGTTTAATATAACTAAAATCTACATTCAACGTTTCGACCTTTATGTCAAGGTCATCTTCTGGAGCATACAACTATACACAGAAAACAAGCTACACTACAATCAAACTGGTTTGTTAAAGTTACTGACCAACCGCTACAACAATTGTTGGCATTTGGTGGAAAAAAAAAAAAAATGTATACATCAACGCTAGAGTCCTATTATTATTATTATTATTATTATTATTATTAAACAAGACCTCATGGAGTCAAAGACTCATCTAGGAGGTCCTTTTATCTCACACACATCTCATCATACCAGGTCTTAAACACATTCAAACTCCTTGCAGACACCACACTCTCAGGCAAGGCATTCCAATCATTCACAACTCTGCATGAAAAAAACCTGCCTCGCACTCCCCTACTCACACCCTCTTTATACAGTTTCCAGGGATGACCTCTGGTTTTCCCCTGATCTCCCACTATTTTCTGTAGAACTTCTCCACCATTGATCCTATAACAACCCCTTACCAACTTGTAGGTCTCTATCATATCTCCCCTCTTCCTTCTCTCCACTAGACTCTGCAAATTACATCTTTTCAATCTTTCCTCATACTCGACATTCCAGAGGTCAGAAACTACCTTAGTCAGTCGCCTTTGGACCCTTTCCAACATCTCTTCATCCTTCTGAAAACCAGGTGACCAAATCTGGGCACAATAGTCCATGTGTGGCCTAATCAAAGCCTTATACAATGGAACAAGAATCTCCCTACTTCTACACGTCAGTGTCCTCCTCATCATTCCCAGAAGTCTTTGTGTTGTCTTCACAATTTTGGCGATGTGTCCCCTAAATTTTAGATCCTTATCCACTATCACTCCCAGATCTCTTATTTCCTCTACTTCCAACAATATATTCTCACCAACCATAAATTCTGCATCCCATCTTTGTTTTCCAAATTTTAAAACCTTACATTTTGCAACATTGAACTCACATCCCCATTTGCTTGCCCAATCACTCAATTTATTCAAGTCTTCTTGCAAGGCCACAACATCTTCACTACTCTTTATGGTTCGTCCCAACTTTGCATCATCTGCAAACAACTGAATATCTCCATCCAAATCTTCGCCAATATCATTAATATACAAGTTAAATAGTATTGGCCCTAAAACAGATCCCTGAGGTACTCCACTAGTGACTTTCCTTTTCCTGGATATTGCACCCTCATACACAACTTGTTGATACCTATCAGATAGCCAGTCTCCAATCCAATGCACTAATCTAATATCCAACCCCATCTGCTCTAGTTTGACTGTCAACTTATCATGAGGTACTCTATCAAACGCTTTTGCGAAATCCAAGTATATTACTGTGTATCCTTCTCCTCTGTCCAAGGAAGCAGTCACTTTATTGTAATAAGTAAGTAGATTACTAAAACACGACCTCCCTTTAGCAAATCCATGCTGTCCATCAAAGATTATACCATTGTTGTCAACCCAACTCTGGATCCTAGTTCTCACAAGCTTCTCCAACAACTTAACCACAACACCTGACACACAGATAGGCCTATAGTTTGATGCTTGAGTTCGATCACCTCCTTTATGAAGTGGCACAATCTTGCCCTCCTTCCACTCTTTAGGGACTTGACCAAGTGCAAGACTCATATTAAAAAAATATGTCAAGGCAGGTGTCAACTCTCTGGCACATTCCTTCAGAATACGTGGTGATATATTATCAAGTCCCACAGCCTTATTTACTTTACTCAACTCCCCAAACACCTCTTGCTCACTTACAGTCAGTCTCTCCTCCCCATCATCAACTGCTCTTAATCTCTCCATGAAGTCACATTCACAAGATTGAAAGATCTTTATGAACTGCTCATTAAGTATCTCCACCACACATTCTGCAACAGCTGTCTTTATACCATTTCCTCCAATCAATGTCATCCTTCCATAATCATTCTTTCTTTTGCTGGCTACATATCGAAAGAACTCCCTAGGATTCTTTTTAGCTTCATTAGCTAACTGCTGTTCATACCTCTCTTTAGCTACTCTGACCAACCAAGTCACCCTCCTTGCCTGGTCTTTGTAGACCTCATCAAATTGGTTACTTCCACTTTTCTTATGCTGCCTCCACAATGCCCTTTTTCTCTGTATTGCATGCTTAATCTCTTTATTCATCCATCTCACACCTACCTTATTTAACCTTCTCACCCGTGGTATACATTTAGACACTGCATCCACTAAATATTTTTTGAAAATCCCCCAAGCTGCATTGATCTCTTTTCCAGCTAATTCCTCATTCCATGCTACACCTGCAAGCTGTCTCCTGAGCTCTTCATAATCACCCACCTTGTAGTTCCACATATACCCTTTTTTCACAGGGGTCCTTGCACTGCTGGCAACCACCCAAGTAATCACCTCATGGTCACTTTCACCATGAGGTGATTATGATTATACATGTACATTCCAGCTAGTTGGTATGGAATGGTTTCTAATACTAGCTGAAGATTGGCTAGTCCTGACTTATGCTGGATTTTATATATTAGGTGGGCTGAATGTGTGCCATCCAGATCCTTGGAATTTTCATGCCATCTTTGTTGTTGATATTTGGGTGGTTTATCAGGATTTCACAGGCTTCCTTAAATTTCCTTTCATACCAGGTTTTTGTGTGGTGTAAAGAGTGGGTGCTTTTCGAGTTGATTTGGTGTAAGGTGTTGAGTGTGTGATCTGAGGGGCCTGCTTCACCATAATGGTTATATTTAATGTGTCTAATGTGTTCTTTCTTGCGTATAGAAATTGTCCTTCCTGTTTCACCAATGTATGGTAAATTACAGATGCAGTGGATGCAATAGACTCCAGGATGTGCCAATTTCGCCACATCTTGTGCCAAGGAGCGACCCACCACCAGCAAGCAAGAACCATGTGATCAACCTATCAAACCACACCCTGAACGGTGGCGAACGTACGCTACTGAATAAAGGACTTAACTATGCAATAGCACCTAAAAAGGTCAACCACTTTTTCTAACACTTTCTAACAATAGATATTTCCAACTCTTTCTAACAATATAACCGATAAAATACGACTAGAAACTAGTAATGTCCTAAACATTAAGAATATCATACAGAACAATCTCACAAAAACAGAACTAACAGCAATTAAGTCATTAAAAGCCAACCAAGACATGATAATAATAACGAAATCGGATAAAGGCAATGCCACTATCGTCCTTGAAGATCAACATACATACTTCAGATGAATCAACTAGTAGCCGATAACAACACATATAAGCTGGTAAATTATAACCCCACAAACAAGATAAAGGATAAAATAGAGAAACTACTCAAGTCAGTCACTTCTTGGCCACCGGACATGGTTAAAAAACTCAAACCCCACTAAGCCCCCCCCCCAGAATATATGGGATCCTGAAAATACACAAACAAAATGTTCCCCTTCGACCTACTGTGGAAGGAAATGACAGCCCCAATTACCACTTAGCTAAGAAATTAGCGTCAACACTCAAGTTGTTGGTAGGTCATTCACCCTCCTACATAAAGAACACACAACACTTTGTAAACAAAATTAAAAACATAACACTCGACAAAGATGACTTATTAGTCAGTTTCGACGTTTCTGCACTTTTCACTAATGTTCCCATCAATGACACAATTCTCCTACTACAGAACAAATTTCTGCCCGACATTACGGCCCTCTTTGCCCATGTACTACAGTCCGGTTACTTTGTATGGCAAAACAAATTTTACCTACAAAAAGAAGGTACAGCCATGGGCTCACCACTATCCCTCCCAATCGCTAACTTCTATATGGAAACCTTTGAGTAAGGAGCTCTAGATTCCGCCATGCTAAGACCAACAGTCTGTCTTAGATACGTCGACGACGTGTTCGCGATCTGGCCACATGGGCAACAAACGCTAAACACATTCCTTAGCCACCTGAACAAACAACACGAATGCATACAATTTACCATCGAAATCAAAAATCAAAACTCGCTCCCATTCCTAGACACACCAGTCACACGTCTTCCCTCAGGCAGTCTATCCTTCCCGGTCTACCGAAAACCGACACACACTGGCCAATACATACATGCTAATTCATACCACCACCACCCATCACAAAAATATGGAGTCATTAACACCCTTAAAAACAGAGCTACAACAATTTGCTCTAACCAGCAAGCCCTGAAACAAGAACTAAAAATCATCAGCGACACATTCATAAATAATGGATATAACAAAAATACTATTAATAAAATACTCCATAAAACAACAACAAAAACGAATCTAGATTACAGTAAAACCATAGCCATCCCATACATTAAAGGGTTATCGGAAAAAATCAACAGAATCTTACAACATTATAACCTCAATGTAACCTTTAAACCACCCACTAAAATTAAAACCATATTCAGCTCCTCTGAGGATCCTCTCCTCCCACTGGCACATCCTGGAGTCCATTGCATCCGCTGCACCTGTAACTTACCATACATTGGTGAAACAGGATGGACAATTTCTATATGCAAGAAAGAACACATTAGACACATTAAATATAACCATTATGGTGAAGCAGGCCCCTCAGATCACACACTCAACACCTTACACCAAATCAACTTGAAAAGCACCCACTCTTTACACCACACAAAAACCTGATATGAAAGGAAATTAAAGGAAGCCTGCAAAATCCTGATAAACCACCCAAATATCAACAACAAAGATGGCATGAAAATTCCAAGGATCTGGATGGCACACATTCAGCCCACCTAATATATAAGATCCAGCATAAGTCAGGACTCTAGCCAATCTTCAGCTAGTATTAGAAACCATTCCATACCAACTGGCTGGAATGTACATGTATAATCATTATGTTAATATATGTATATAGATAGATACATAGACTTGTTGTTGCACCCAATGTATGTCTACAACCAACAGATAACACTAATAATAGGACTCTAGCGTTGATGTATCAATTTTTTTTTTCCCACCAGAGGTCAGGCCAACAATTGTTGTAGCTGTTGGTCAGTAACTTTAACAAACCAGTTTGATTGTAGTGTAACTGGTTTTCTGTGTATAGTTGTATGCTCCAGAAGATGACCTTGACATAAAGGTCAAAATATCAAATGTAGATTTTAGTTATATTAAACTAAAATTTTTATTCAAACATTGTAGTTGTCTCCATAATTTTCAAAAATGCATACAGAAAATGAGTTTCTTGAGGACAGCTACCTCAGATAGTATGTAACAGAGGGCACACGAGGATTGAGGGTCTTGGATTTGGTCATCTCATCAGAGGATGTAATTATAACTGAAGTGTCAAATCACCCACCAATTGGTGAGAGTGACGATGAGGTGATTACCTGGGTGGTTGCCAGCAGTGTGAGGACCTCTGCAAGAAAAGAGTATATGTGGAACTGCAAGGGGGGGGGGGATTATGAAGAGCTCAGAAGACAGCTTGCAGGTGTAGTAGCATTGAATGAGGAGTTATCTGGAAAAGAGATCAATGCAGCTGGGGGATTTTCAAAAACTATCTAATAGATACTATGTCTAAATGTATTCCAAGGGTGAAAAGGTTAAATAAGATAGGTGTGAAATGGATGAATAAAGAGATTAAGTATGCAATACAGAGAAAAAGGGCATTATGGAGGTAGTATAAAAGAAGTGGAAATAACCAATTCCATGAGGACTACAAAGACCAGGCAAGGCAGGTGACTTGGTTGGTGAGGTAGCTAAAGAGAGGTATGATCAGCAGTTAGCTAATGAACACAAAAAGAATCCTAAGGAGTTCTTTTGATATGTAGCCAGCAAAAGAAAGAATGATTATGGAAGGATGACATTGACTGGAGAAAATGGTATAAAGACAGATGGTGTGGTGGAGATACTTAATGAGCAGTTCATAAAGATCTTTCAATCTTGTGAATGTGACTTCATGGAGAAATTGAGAGCAGCTGATGATGGGGAAGAGAGAGACTGACTGTAAGTGAGCAAGAGGTGTATGGGGAGTTGAGCAAACTAGATGTAAATAAGGCTCTGGGACTTGATAATATATCACCACGTATTCTGAAGGAATGTGCCCGGGAGTTGACGCTGGCCTTGACATATTTTTTTAATATGAGTCTTGCACTGGGTCAAGTTCCTGCGGAGTGGAAGGAGGGCAAGATTGTGACTTCATAAAGGAGGTGATAGAACTCAAGCATCAAACTATTGGCCTAACTGTGTGTCAGGTGTTGTAGTTAAGTTGTTGGAGAAGCTTGTGAGAACTAGGATTCAGAATTGGGTTGAACAACAATGGTATTATCTTTTATGGACAGCATGGATTTACTAAAGAGAGGTCATGTTTTAGTAATCTACTTACTTATTACAATAAGGTGACTACTTCCATGGACAGAGGAGAAGGATACACAGTAATATACTTAGATTTTGCAAAGGCTTTTGATAGATTACTGCATGATAAGTTGATAGTAAAACTAGAGTGGATGGCGTTGAATTGGAGTCTGGCTATCTGATAGGTATCTACAAGTTGTGTATGGGGGAGCAATATCCAGGAAAAGGAAAGTTGCTAGTGGTGTGCCTCAGGGGTCTGTTTTAGGGCCATTGCTGTTTAACTATATTAATGATATTGGTGAAGATTTGGATGGAGATATTCAGTTGTTTGCAGATTATGCAAAGTTGGGACAAACTATGAAGAGTAGAGAAGATGTTGTGGCCTTACAAGAAGACTTGAATAAATTGTGTGATAGTTCACGGGAATGGGGATGCGAGTTCAATGTTTGAAAATGTAAGGTTTTAAAATTTGGAAAACAAAAATGGGATGCAAAATTTATGCTTGGTGAAGATATATTGTCAGAGGTGGAGGAAATAAGAGATCTGGATAGTGGATAAGGATCTGAAATTGAGGGAACACATAGCCAAAATTGCGAAGACAACACAAAGGCTTCTGGGAATGATGCAGAGGACACTGACTTGTAGAAGTATGGAGATTCTTGTTCCGTTGTATAGGGCTTGATTAGGCCACACATGGCCATTGTGCCCAGGTTTGGTCATCTGGTTTTCAGAAGGATGAAGAGATGTTGGAAAGGATTCAGAGGTGACTGAGAGTTGTTTCTGATCTCTGGAAAGTTGAATATGAGGAAAGGTTGAGAAGATGTAACTTGCAGAGTCTGGTGGACAGGAGGAAGAGGGGAGGTGTGACAGAAACCTACAAGTTATTAAGGAGTTGTTATAGGATCAATGCTGGAGAGGTTCTACAGAAAATAGTGGGAGATCAGAAGAGAACCAGAGGTCATCCCTGAAACTGTATAAAGAGAGTGTGAGTAGGGGAATGAAAAGCAGGTTTTTTTCATGCAGAGTTGTGAATGATTGGAATGCCTTGCCTGAGAGTGTGGTGTCTGTAGAGAATTTGAGTGTGTTTAAAACACAGCATGATGAGCTGTGTGTATGATAAAAGGACCTCCTAGATGAGTCTTTGACTCCATGGGGTCTTGCGTAATAATAATATAATAACAATAAACGAATTAAAGCACAACCAAAGTAAAATAAAAAATGATAAATCAGGAGAAGATGGGATAAACTCCAAACTGTATAAATTTGCTGGAAAAAAATTTCATCACAGATTATTACAATTTTCAAATAAAATATATACAAATGGACAAATACCAATAGAATGGAATACAAGTATAGTAATACCCATATTTAAAAAGGTGGCAAAACAAAACCTAATCTAATCTAATCACAGAGGTATTAGTTTATTGAATACATGCTACAAATTATATAATAGAATATTTAATGAAAAATTTTAAATATACAGTGAAAAAATATTCTTCTTTGAGTGCCATCTCCTACCGGAGGTCGGCAACCACCTTGGCAAATTTTGAGCGATTCTCAGCTACTCTGAGCAGTCTCTCAGAGTTCATACCAGTCCACTGTCTGATATCTGCCAGCCAAGATTTTCTTCGTCTTCCTTTTCCTCTTCTTCCATTTATCTTCCCTTTTATAATCAGTTGAAGTATCTTATATTTTTCATTACGAAGTAGGTGACCAAGATATGCAGTTTTCCTTCTTTTCATGGTATCTAAAAGTTCACGTGATTTCCTCATTTGTTCCAGTACTTCCTGATTGGACGTTTTTGCTGTCCATGGGATTTTTAACATTCGTCTGTATAGCCACAT
The DNA here is from genome assembly GCF_054136105.1 of Typopeltis vanoorti. Lineage (NCBI taxonomy): Eukaryota > Metazoa > Arthropoda > Arachnida > Uropygi > Thelyphonidae > Typopeltis > Typopeltis vanoorti. The sequence goes on from NC_143550.1 coordinate 162,878,574, forward strand.
CTCAAAGGCTTCAAGTATTTTTATCGATGTTGTTTTTAAGGTCCAAGTTTCTGCCCCGTACAGCAGTACAGACCATACATAGCATTTAACCATGCATGCTCTAAGTTTAAACTGCGGTTACACAGTGTTGATTTCATCAAGAGAAAATTTTTTCTTGCCATTTCAATTCTAACTTTTATTTCCATTTCTGGATTATATTCTTCATTTAACCAGCATCCGAGATATTTAAACTCTGCCACTCTTTCTATTTGTTTCCTATTTAAAGAAAGTGCTAAATTAAGAATTGGTTTCTTACTTATGACCACGAATTTAGTTTTGGTGATAATTATTTTTAATCCCATTTTTTCACTCTCTTCATTTATTAGTTCCAAAAGATTTTGAAGATCCTGCATATTGTCAGCCAGAAGAGCTGTATCATCGGCATATTGGATGTTACTGATGATTTCACCATTTACACTAATCCCTTCCTTTCTTCCTTCCAAGACTTTTTGAAATATGGCTTCTGAGTAGATGTTAAAAAGAAGAGGTGACAGCATACATCCTTGCCTTACTCCTCGTTTGATGTTAACGGAGTCTGTAATAATGTCATCAACTTGAACAGATGCCTTTTGGTTCCAATATAAGTTTTCAATGATCCTGATGTCTTTACCATCTAATCCAATTCTTTTTAATAGTACATTCATTTTAGCATGTTGGACTTTGTCAAATGCTTTCTCGAAGTCGATGAAGCAAATGAATATTACCTTGTTTTGGTCAATACATTTTTGAAATAAGATCTGAGAACAGAAAAGGGCCTCTCTTGTTCCCAAGCCGTTTCTAAAGCCGAACTGGGTATCACTGATGGTGTCTTCACATTTTCTGCATATTCTTTTTTGAATTATTTTCAGAAACATTTTGAGAACGTGACTCATTAGGCTGATTATTTTATAGTCATTACAAGTTTTCGCATTTACCTTTTTAGGTAGCATGATGAAGGTCGACTGTAACCAGTCTTGGGGGATTATGCCTGTATCATAGATCTTATTAAATAGCTTTACTAATATGTTAATGTTGTCACCTTCTAATAACTTTACTATTTCTGCTGGTATTCCATCTGGTCCTAGGGCTTTACCATTTTTAGCTGAGTTTAGTGCACATTCTACCTCTGATCTTAGAATGCATGGACCTTCCATATGTTCATAAGTATTTTCTGGGTTCTGTCTGTTATCAGTAAAGAGTTATTCTATATATTTCACCCATTCTTGTATTTTGTCATCCTTTTTGGATATAATTTCTCCCTTTTTGTTTCGAAGAATACAGAATTGTTTTTTCTTAAATATACCTGAGGTCTCGTTCAACTTTTTGTGTAGATTAAAATTGTCATGCTTTTCCTGTAGAATTTCTATTTCTTTACATTTTTCATTCATCCAGATTTCTTTTGCTTCTTTGATCTTGTGTTTAATAATTTTCTGAACCTCTGTATATTTTGTTGGATTATGATTTTTATATGATCTGCGTTGATCCATGACAGAAAGAATTTCATCAGTCATCCAATCTTTCTTTTTTACTGCTCTATTAGGACATAAGATATTGGTACATTTCTCTATGAAGACAGATTTCAATTTGTCCCACGATTCATCAATCCTCATAATGTCATCATTCTTGATAAGTGCTAGCTCTTGATTCTGATCTTGACTCAATTTGCTTCTTATCTCTGTGTTTTTTAATTTTTCCAAATCAAACCTTTTTTGTTGATGTTTCTTAAGTATAGCTTTCAGTCTAAGTTGTAACTCTGCCGCCAGTTAACTGCTGACTTACAACTCAAATACAGACTAAGTATTGCTTGATATAATGCCCCCATTGACACCATATAACTGAAGCACATTGAATAGCTTCTCTCTTGGCACCTTGTCATATGCCTTTTCCAGATCGACAAAACTTAAATACAGATCTTTGTTATATTCCCATGCTTTCTCGACTATTTGTTGTAAAGTGAATATCTGATCCTGACAGCCTCTATTTGGCCTAAATCCAGCTTGTTCTTCACCAAGCTTTTCTTCTACAATTCTTCTCAACCGTTTCTCAAGTATACTTGCATAGATCTTGCCAGGAACACTCAATAGGGAAATACCTCTGTAATTCTCAACTTCAGTTTTATTTCCCTTTTTATATATGAGCACTATTAGAGCTCTACACCAATCATTCGGGAATTCGTCCCTCTGTCCAGGCTTTCTGAACTATGCAGTGCAGCCACTGCAAGACTCTTATACCACCATACTTCAGCATTTCTGGTCGAATATCAACTCCAGCTGCCTTTCCACATTTCAAGACTTTGATGACTTTTTCTACTTCAAGTATGGATATGTATTCCTGACTGTATGCCTGTTGAGTGTTTTTTACCACTCTGCTATCACTGCATGTTTCATTTAGCAATTTTTCAAAGTAATTACTCTATACTTCAAGGATATCTTTTTATTCTGTTTTCATATCACTTTTATCATCTCAAACTCCTTTTACAGCACTCTTTCCTCCATTTCTAAGCTTCTTCAACAACCTCCAGAATATCTTACCACCTTCTTGATATTTATTTTCTATGTTCTTGCCAAAGTTCTCCCATGACTTTTGTTTAGCTAGTTTTACACAGTGTTTCGCTTTCTTACATTTGTCTCTGTATTCTCTAAGAGCAAAAGCTGACTTATTTGCCAGGAACTTTTGATATGATTTCTTCTTTTCCTTCACTGCCTCTTTAACTTCCTGTGTCCACCATGGAGTGCTGATTTTTCTATCCTTGCAGACAACTTCACCACATGCCTCTCTACCTGAATCAATCAGGGTTTTCTTCAAGGCTTTCCACTGATTCTCCAAGGTTTGGTTCTTGTTCTCAAACTTCTTTCATTTTTTCTTCAATAATCTTTGTGTATTTTAGTCTACAGTTCACATCTGAGAGCTGCTCAACTTTTATTTGCTTTAAAACTTTCTTACATGTTATTCTTTTCAATATGAAATTCAATTTTATCCTGCTCAAGACTAAATAGTGATCGCTTCCAATTTCAAATCCTCTGTACACTCTGGTATTCTGCACCAGGGAGAAAACATCACTATCAACAATAACATAGTCAATGAGACTTTTCTTATTCCTTGCCTCTTCTCTCCATGTGAATTTGTGCACAATTTTATGTTGGAACATGGTGTTAGTAATAACCAGTCCATGTCCTAAGCAGAACTCCAACAGGTATTTGCCATTATTATTAGCTTTGCTCTTTTCTCCAAATTTTCCCAAAATATTTTTGTATGTCTCACAATCATTTCATGCTCAGCTATTTAGATCCCAACAAGGACCAACTTTTCCTTTTTCATTGTGTCAGTTGCTTTTTCTAAAGCATCAAAAAATTCCTCCACTTCTACCTTAGTAGAACATTCTGTGGGACCATAAGCACAAATAAGTCTCATTGTCAGTTCCCTATTCTCATATTTGTCCACATCACTCTACTTGAGACAGCCTGCCATTCAAGAAGATTAGCCTCGTATTTTGTGTTGAATACTATGGCTACTCCTTCTTTTCTTTGATTGTCATTGCCTGAATATAACATTTTGTATTTATTGCTCAGAAAGATCTCACCAGTTTTTGTCTTTTTTGTTTCAGTCACCCCTATTATGTCGATCTGGTACTCAGCTAGCTCCATTTCTTTGCCATTCAGGCTTCTTATGTTGATAGTACCGATCTTTAACTCTGGTGATGTTGAGTTAGGGTGTGTTTTCAGATTTGTTCCAATAGCTGACTTTTCGCTGTTCGCCTTGGTTCCCTGGCAAAAACAACGGGAGCCTTGTTTAACCGAGCGACGCCCCAGCCGGCATGAAATTTTGTCACGTTGTACCATCATTTTTTATTACATTTATATTACAAATCCCAAATTGCCAGCCCATCATCGTTCATTCAGTATTAGGTAGATATCCAACAGGGTGCTCTACGAGAAGGTGAGGATTGGACATTAGGTCAGAATCCCTGGTCGGTTCTCCGCATTCCTTTAGGTTATGTGGAGGTCTCCTCTCAGTTATACAGCTTTGACCCTTAGGAACCCCTTTCAGTTATCTTGGATGTGAAATACCATATAAAGGAGAAAAAGACATACAATTAAAAACTTCAAAATTTTTACAGATTATAGGCCTGATAAATAGAACACTCAACCCAAATATAGTACAAAAAGAAACACGCTTGAAAATATACAATACTTTAGCAGTGTCCACATTATTGTATGGCAGTGAAATTTGGGCAATAAACAAACAAGATAAACAAAGAATAAAAACAAGCGAAATGAGATTTATGAGAAGAACTGCAAAATACACATTATTAGATCAAAAAAGGAATGAAGACATTTTAAAAGAACTAAAAACAAAATGGATTGAACATGTAAACCGAATGGCCAACACCTGATATCCTAACCAAATACTAAAATATAAGCCAGGAAACAGAAGGCAGGGTAGACCTCAAAAAAGGAAATTGGATGGATAATGAGACCGGAACAGACCAATATGATGATAATGAGATATATGAAGAATATAAGAAGGAATAATTTTGGACATACCTTTGTAGGATGTTCCTGGTTGTCATCTTATTGAGTGGCATCCAGCGTATCGTGATATTACTGAAGTATGGCTGAAAGGAAGGAGGGGGTTGGAGATTGGGAGATGTGGGATATATATATATATATATTATTATTATTATTCAGGTCTCCATGGAGTCAAAAGACTCATTGTGGTAGGTCCTTCCCAGAAAACAAAAAGTCTATCATACCACTCATTGACCGCTTGTTCTCTCAGGCAATACATTCCAAGGTTGAACCATGGAATGTATTTCCTGAGAGAACCTCCATGGAAAGAAACCACTCTTCACCCTTTTGCTCACAGCTTTCTTTCATAGCTTCCAGGGGTGACACCTTGTCCTCACTCACTGCCCCCCCCTCCCTGTTCCACTAAGAAAAAGAACTTCCTAGTGTCAACCCAGTAACTACCTTCAACAATTTAAAAGTCTCAATCACATCACCTCTCGTTCTCCTATCTAGCCAAACTCTGCAGTCCACACTGCCCTCAGCCAATCCTCATAACTAACATTGTACAGTCCTGAAACCATCTTTGTTATCTGCCTCTGTACCATTTCCAAGTTAATTTATCCCCTTCAAATCCTGGAGGCCAAATTTGAGAACAATAGTCCAAGTGTGGTTTGATCAGGGCTTTATACAATGGAATGACAACGTATTAATCTCTGTACGTCAGCATCCTTCTCAGTAATGCAGCAATCCTCTGGGTTACTTTCACCACTTTTGCGATATGTTCCCTGAATTTCAGGTTTCTATCAATCATCACCCCCAGATCTTGTCTTCCCTACTTCCTCGAGTACGGCTCCTCGAATAGAGTTTGCAGTCTCCCATCGATGTATCCCAAACTTCAACACTTTACATTTAGCTGCATTAAACCGACACTTCCATTTATTTGCCCATCTGTCCGGTTTATTCAAATCCTCTTACACTATTACTAATAATCCTTCCCAGATTCACATCATCTGCAAACAACTGAATATCACCTTGCAATCCACTGACAATGTCACTGATATAAAGGTTAAACAATACAAGTCCTAGTAATGAGCCCTGTGGGGCCCCACTTGCAACATTCTGCCTCCTTGATATTGCCATACCTTACACAGCTCTCTGATATCTATCAGATAGCCAATCTTGAATCCAGTTAACTAACTTGACATCTAAACCCATGTGCTGCAACTTAAAAATCAGTTTATCATGTGCTACCCTGTCAAATGCCTTTGCAAAATCCAAAAAAATGGCAAAATATGCCTTTCCCTCACCAACTGCTCTTATCATGTTATTATAAAAGGCAATCATATTACTAAAGCAAGAGTGCCCCTCAACAAATCCATGTTGACTCTCATAGATAAAATTACCCCAACACTGTATATGGTCCCTCACTAATTTCTCTAAGATCTTAACAACTACTGATGAAACACAAACTGGTCTATAATTTGACACTTCCAGTCTGCTACCGTCCTCAAGCAATGGAACTATCTTACCTTCCTTCCGTTCCTTGGGTACCTTTCCGGTAGCAAGATTTTCATTGAAAAGCCAGGTCAACAGAGCTGTCAGTTCTTTAGTACATTCTCTCAAAACCCATGGTGAAATTCCATCCAGTCCTGCAGCTTTATTGACATCCAGAGCACTCAGTATTTGAAACACAATCACCTCTTGCACCTCTAAACCTTGAACCTGCCCTATCCCTCTAGTAATAAAACCTACTCCAGAATGAAATACTCCAATAAAGTGTTCATTGAACAACTCCACTATGTCCTCTGCATCAGTCACTCTATTCCCATTTTTATCCCACAATGTCATTCTTCCATAATCATTTCTTCTCCTAATGGCAACATAGCTAAAAAATTCCCTAGGATTATCTGTGGATCTTAGTGCCAATCTCTTCTCACATTCCAGTTTCACCTTCCTTACCATATTAGTTACTCTCGTGGTCTGAGTCTTATATTCTTCATGCATCTGCTCTCCATCCCTCTTCGTATGTCTCTTCCATATCCTCTTTTTCACCTGCAGTTCCTGTTTGATATTGTTTGTCATCCACTTTACACCAAATTGTGTCCTCTTCTTCACTCATGGAATACAGCTTACTATTGCTGCTACCAAATATTCCTTCACAAATTTCCAAAGCACTAATGATATCCCGGCCAATTCTTCCCTCCATGGAACTGTCCTAAGTTGATATCTGAGACTATTATATTCACCCACCTTATAATTCTACATACATTCCCTTCCCTTTACTACTCCTGCAAGTCTATTCATCTTCCAAGTCAAAACCCACACAGTCATTCTCTCCAACTGGGGGAAAGAGTTGCCATCTCAATTATAATAAACTCTTCTGATGCTATGACTCATTCCAAAACTCTCGAACCATCGTGTTCCTTCTATTACATGTTGCCTAAGACATTTGTCCCTCAAGAATTCTAGAAATTCCATTCCCTTATTACTACATGCATTTTCCTCTTCCCAATTTATACTGCTGTAGTTATAATCTCCCATAACAATCATTCTTTTTGCACTTGCCAAGCTCAACTGCCTAAACATCTCCTGCTCCTCATCCATCTGTGCTCCTTGGCTTGTATCAACACCCAGTATATATATCCTGTCTTGCCCAGCTCTACCTCACACCATATGCTTTCAAAACAATTAGTGTCACTGCCCTCCAAAGCCTACACCAGGGTTTCCCAAACTGTGTTCTGCGGAAGGTGAAAGGTGAATAGGTGTTCCGAGAGAAGTTCTCCTGGAATATGTCATTTTAGTTTTCTAAGCATTTTTCATGAATAAATATTTTATAGTGGAAATATTCTGAAGAGAATAATATTCGTGAATATGTCGAAAAGCTCAGACCCAGAATGCCTCATAACATCTGTGTGGCAAATGTTAGTGACCAAGCTATGTATTTTTAAACGTTGAAGTATTCATGAATTATTGTTAATTTTCACACATCTAAATCTTTCAATAATCGGGAAAGAGAATACTGCTGTTTATGACCAATCATAAAAATTGCCTGCAAGTCGATTGCAATAATGGGCAGCATATCCTGTTCTCAAAACTGAAAGAAATAACATCTGTGTGTTGCAAATGTTAGTGACCAATCAGTAAGGAAGAATAAAGAAATTTTTCCACTAAAATTGAAGATCACAGTAGTCTGTATCCGGTTCTCAAATCTAGTAATGCTGAATACTTTCTTCACAAGTTCGTATTGTAGGGTGAAAGTTTCGAAACCGTAGTGACGTGATTTTTTTAAAGTAATAGGCTTGCAGATTTAAATTTTAATATGAATAAAAGATGAGGGACTTTGTTTAATTTTGGTATTAAGAAATCTCTTATTGAAGGCGTTTGTGACGCAATAGATAGTGAGTCATCAACCACCAGCCTACAAAGCGATCTCCAGGATGTACAAAAGGAGGGGAAAACTACCAGCACACAGGAGAAAAAGTCTGTAAGTACTTATAATATTATAAATTTTTAGTGATCAGAATGGGATATGTTAATGAAAATCAGCACGAATTAATTTAATGATGTTGGCCTGAGGAAACTACAATATACTATAAGATTTCGTTAGTCCAGATTGATAACTGATTTAAATGTAATTTTATATTTGTCAACATGTCATACTGTATACATAAGTGTACTAATACTCTATGATTATGCCATAATTAATTATTAATACTGTAATGGTTAATAATTAATAATTATCAATTAATAATTAATTATTGATTATTAATTAATACATTACAAAATAACCAAGGTGATCCGTTAAAATTTCAGGATTTGTGAAGTGTTCCATTGTAGAAAAGGTTTGGGAAACCCTGGCCTACACTTTGAAAGGATATAAGTCATCACTTATCATAAGCAGTACTCCAACAATGCATTTCCCCTTCCTATCCTGTCAAAAAATGCTGTACCCTTCTACTTCTATTCCTATTATTATATCATCTTCTGTCAACCACATCTCAGAGATTCCAATAATCATCGGACAAGCTGATGTTATCAGCACCACCAATTCATCTCCTTTATTCCAGATACTTCTGGCATTAATATAAAACATACAAATGTCAATGTTTCTATACCTATCATTATCCCCTCCAGACATCATACCTGGGAAACACACACTATCTTCCCTCTCTGTTTCCTTCTGTACAACCTCAAGCATAAATCTCAGATCTGTCGCCACCCGATTTACACTGCCTCTCAAGTCATTCATGCCCACCATCACAATCATCTCATTCACCTTTTCATCTCACTTAATTGTCATAGCCACACTTTCTATCATTCCTTTAGATAAACACTCCTCTAGCATCCTATCTTTCCCACCATGGATCATCAAGTCTCCTTACATCACACTTATTACCAGTCTGTTCTTTGAATGATCACCTGCATCCCTCACTCTTTCCTTTAACACTTTCTCTTTACATTCTCCTACTTACCTGCAGTCTCTCTATCCCTGGTTCCAGCATTTCCTTGCATTCTTCTCATTTCCTCTCCTCTACTGTTTCTATTCTCTCCTCTTCTATCATTCCCATAATTCTCTCTCACTGCTATTCTGATTTGCCTTGCATTCATGTCTTCCATTCATTTAATCTCATCTTTCACACTTCTCAACTCTTTCCCTAGACATTTCACCTCCTCTTTCAGCTCATCTCTCTCCCTCTCTGCAAGCTACCCACTTTTGCTTGTCATTCATCCTCTCAATTAAGACCATCTCTGAAAACTTCACAATTATTCAAACTTTCCACATTTCTCATTTCCTACATTATCTACATATATGTATTCCCCCATCTCTCACCTGCCACATACCCAACTGCCAGGATGCATACATACTATAAGTACTGCATACCACAAAATCCTGTAACATACGCTACAAAATGTAGTCCTTAAATGGGGGAGGACTTGGTGACACGGCATTAGTAATTGGAGCTGTGGTCATTCAAATAGTGCCAGGTACTAGGAACCACTACAACTATACTAAATGCTCTACTATATTATATGCTCTATATGGAACCACACACACACACACACACACACACACACACACACACATATATATATATATATATATATATATATATATATATATGGAACCTTTTTTATTTTTGAAGTAGTAGAACTAACAAGCCAAAATAATTAAAAAAAAAAGTTATGCATATAGTTTGGGAATCTGAACCTCTGTCCTTAGCTATAAAGCAAAAGATAAACGTATATAAAAATCAAATATAGTAAATCAATTATATTGTATAACAAATATTATATTATTTACACTTCCAGAATAATAATGGTTAATGGTTTGAGCTACTAGGAAGATATAATGCATTGTGATTAACTTGTTCATTAAAAATAATAAATCACTATACTTGTAATATATATAAAATTATAAGTTAATTGGTGCTGTCTACTCAGCAACTTTAATTATTTAAAAATTAATTACCTTAATATCTCTATGGGCAATTGCTGGCTTTCCTTGTATTCCAAATATCTCTGTATGTAGATGAACAATACCAGATATAGAAGAAAGAATTAACATCATCATCTGATTAGAGGAGAGAGTTGTACGATTAAGATAGTCATAAAGGGAGCCAAGTTCATGATAGTGAGTCACTAACCACAGTTGAGTGCATGAGTTGTATGATGTTACATCAGATCCAACATAACCTAAAATATTCTCATGGCGCAAAAGCACAGTGCTATATATTTCTGTTTCTCTTGCCCATGATGCTTCATCTCGAGAGAAAAATATTTTTACGGCAACATTTTCTCCTTTCCACACACCACGCCATACTTCTCCATATCGACCTTTACCTGAGGGAATCACAAAAATTCTAATTGTTTTTTTGAAAAATTTCATTAAAATATTAAAAAATTGTAATTCAATCTAAAGGCTATCTATGAAAACTAAATTTAAGTTTCATTTATCTTTTCCAGAATACAAATAATTTCAATTTATATTACACATTCAGAGAATAAAATCTTTGATTATTTCTGAATAAAAGGCTGACCCAAAATTTTTTGGAATGTTAGGTTTTATTTCTATGGCTTTTTTTTTTAATTGTGTGTCACAACAATATGTGTCCTATATATCAAATTAATAAGCATATTCTTGCAAGGATACACTCTTTAATTTAATGCTTTAATATTTCATTATGCGGTGTTTTTTTTTTTTTTTTAAGATAGAATGGACAAAATCAAAACTCTCATTTCCGATGGTCATTCTTCATCAATCCCAAGGCATTTTAAGCTATCAAAGCTAACCTGACTACAAACACTCCTAGATTATCTCTAGTAGTGATTTACCGGCCAGACAAAATTAACAGAGCTGCTGAAATGCTCTACATAAACTGAGACAAGTTTTGTATTATATCATGAACTCATCAGCTGAGGAGAGCACACAATCCAAGCATGTGTATTTCACAGACAATACATCTAAAAAATACATGGATTTCATTTATATAGCTGTTTAGGTGGTTAAAACTAACAAAGATTATCATATAAAAGAAATCCAAGCAAATAAAGACGTTAAATGGTTTAACAAAATCAATGGTAACATACATATATAAAAGAGATAAAAACATAATGCAATGTGGAATTCATATAGGACAAAATTACTACACAGATGCTCTGCAGAGCAATTCTGAATGAATTAAAATAATTTTTAATATATGGAACAAAGGAAGAAAGATTTTATTAATTCAAATTGCTAGTTGTACTGTTATTTGTTGGACAGCATACTTTTTTTTTTCAGACTAAACTCAATTATATTACAAATGTTAGCACCTTTTTTGTTGCCTATTCATTTTTACAGTATTTTACTTTATACCTATTTTGTTGACAATGTTTACATTATCAACAAATAAGAGCAAAGAATTTCAAGCAAGTGTTCAAAATATCTTGACTATGGCCTCTGAGCACAGGCAAAAATGGCTAGTTTCTTTACTGATTAAAATGGAGGATGGCAATCTCCCAGACATATGGTAGTTTGTACATCCAAATGTGTTTAGATTAGGAATATTCTATAAAAAGTAAGCAGATTCCCAGAAAAATCTTTTGCTTTTGAAGCAGAGTATTTTTAGAGTAATGGTTTTTCTCCATCATACTGCATGCAGGGTGTGACTACAATGTCTGATAATCCACTTTGTCCATGCTGGCTTATAGTTATATAATTTTGGTGTTCTCTCTGTTTAGCTACAGATCTATCAGCCTGTTCAAAATAAGGGGGGGGGGGTTACATTGACAATGTATCCTGTATACTCCTGGCACTGATAATGGATTCTTCATCATTTGGATAAAAGAAAAGGGAAGTTAGTTTAAATATTGATTAATAAGCAGTTTGTAATTGGCATTCACAGCTTTCTTTAATGTAAGAAACTGATACTGTATCAGTTTGTCTGTTATTAGGTGCAGAGTTTAATAATCAATGTATTTTTTTTTAGGATTATATCCATTATTAGTGAAGTTATTAAAGATATGTTGTAATTCTTTTTTGGGGTCTATTGTCATTTGAGGAAACAGCTTTAGCCTATTTGCCAATGTTTTTATTATGCCAGTGCAATTGGGAGGATGGTATAGGTTAATGTTCAGATAATGTTCTGTTAGTATTTGTGGCTACTCTGTGGATAATAGAGAGAGAGATTCATCTGAGTCTGATAAGTAACCTATCTAAAAAAAAAAAAAAAAACAGTAAACACTGGTTGTTTTCATTTTCTAAAGTAAATTTTATTCTACAGTTTAGCTGCTGTTTAAGTGCACTAAAAGCATAACTAATGTTATCATTCAGGCCTCCATGGAGTCAAAAGATTCATCGTGGGAGGTCCTCCCTAGAAAACACAAAGTCTATCATACCACTCCTGTTCTGACCATGCAGTTAAATACACATTGTTTGCATAGTACATCCAGAGGAAGTGAAGGAGGGAAGAACTGTAGTGGGGTGAAACTTAATGCTTTTTTACCTCACACATTTCATTGAAAAAATTTGCAAGTGGTGGTGGTGGTGAGAAAAGAGTAGCCACAGCCACATTTGATTTGGAGATAAACTGTTTTATTTAAACTGTTCTGTGTCACTGTCTGAGACCACACTTGGACTGGGCACTCCCTGTGTATGAGTAATGTACACGTCCTTCACTCCAACTATATGCCCCTTCTCTTTGTTTTCTGAATCAACTACCTTACATATGAAAGTTAATCATAAAAGACTAGAGTTTTATCTGTGGATACAAAAAAATTTCCCCATAAAAATCACAAAAAATCTAAAAATATAACAAAAAAAATTGGAACAAATAATAAAAATGCACCTCAACTTACCCTAAATGATACCAAAACTTTTTCCAATAAAAAAACTTCCATATTCATTTCACCACCATTCGAGGCATTAATACGAACATTAGTGATATACATCATCACTTACAGACATCAAAACATGATCTCTTTTTCCTAAAAAAACCTCAGTTGACATCCCTCCACAACCACAATCTACCTCAACTATCCCACCTACATCCTACATGATGTATTTCGTAAAAAGGGCAGAACATGTGCTTTTGTGGAATCTCATATCCCCTGTCAAAGGCTATCCAACTGAAATTCCCACTTTTTGATCTCCTCACCTCACTTTACAGCCTTCATTTGCTTCCCTTTACCACTCCTGTAACTGAACACATCCTACTGCCCTTTTTGACTACCTATCACTAAAAACTGATTTCTTACAAATTAATTATCCAAATTGTGAGATTGTCCTAATTGGGGACTTTAACATCCAACACAAACTGGCTTCCCTAGTCTGACTTCACAGATCAAGCTAGAAGGGAAGCTAACATCGACCATCAGTAATGACCTAATATACATAGTCAATCTACCAACCAAATTACCAGACAATCCTTATCATTCTATCAATATTCTTGATCTTTTCTTAATTAACTCTCCCTCCAAATATATTGTGAATGTCTACTCTCCCTTTGGCAACCAGAATCTTTTTCAAGTCTCAGGCGTGTATCCTATTCCTCAGACTCGTATTCCTCCTTAAGTCATCCCAGTTGGCACTATAATTGTGCCAACTGGGATGACTTCCAGAATTTTTATGCTGCTTTTCCATGGTCAGATTACTGCTTTTGCTCTCATGATCCAAACATCTGCCCTGAACTAGTAATTGAAATTATCCTCACTAGAATGAGAGCCTTCATTCCCTACTCCACTACACACCTATATCCAAGCCTGCCCTGATGCTCAAAAAAAAAAATAATAATAATAATAATAAAATAAAATAAAAAATGTGCCTCTATCATCCACGATAAAATGCAGCTTATGTTCAGTGGCTTAAATTAAAAACACCAGCTTCTCATTCAGCTTTCACAACAAGCCAGAAACGTGTAAAAAAAAAAGTTATCAATGATTCCAAAGCAGACTTCATAAGAATGAAATGCAATAAACTTGCCTCCTGCTCAAATGGAGCCTTCTGGTCCTCTGCTAAGGTTGTTGGACGTAACTTCTGCAATTCCATGTTACCATCTCTCTTGCATCCTGATGGCATTATGGTAACCTCACCCAAGGAAAAGACAAACCTCTTGGCAGAAACTTTTTCTTCCAACTCCTACCTGGATGACCAAAGCAAATCACCTACACATACTTTCACAAACTGCCCACTGCATGCGTCCTTTGAACTTTCACCAAAAGGATATCAAAAAAACTCTCATTAATCTTGATACTAATAAGGCTCCTGGTCCAGATGGTATTCTAATGGTTCTGCTCAAGAATCATACTCCAGAATTGACACCCATCCTGTAATGACCATATAAACTTTCATATTCTACTAGCATCTACCCAACATTATGAAAGCCTGGATGTAGCCCACATCCAGGCTGTATCCTAAAAAGGAGACAAAAGTCATCTAACTATTGACCATTGCTCTCACCTCAATACTTTCAAAAGTGATGGAGAAGGTTATCAGCAACCAGCTTCTTCATTACTTGGAGACTCATCAGTTAATTAGTAATCACCAATATGGATTCTGCCATTCTCATTCTACAGCTAACCTCCTAATTAATCTCACTCACCTTTGGACTCAGGCAATGGAAAGATTTGAAGAAATTCAATTTATCATTCTCAATATTTCTAAGGCATTTGATCATGTCTGTCACCAAGGCCTCCTGAACAAGCTGCCATCTTATGGCCTTCCTTCTACCACTCTGTGATTGGATTGCCAGTTTCCTCACTGGTTGTTCATTATGTGCCATGGTGGATGGCTTCAGGTTCTGTGCTCTCTCCCACAATCTTACTCCTTTACATCAACGATGTCCTTATTCTGATTTCGAATTTTACTCACAGTTTTGCCAATGACAGTACACTTTATTCCTCTTCCTCATTCTATAAACTCTGCAGTATCCCAATGCTACCTGCCTCAAGATTTTCCATAACTAATGACTCAAACACTGACCACCTGAACATCTTGAAATGGGATGAAGACAACTTAGTAAATTTCAAAAAAACTCAAGCCTGTCTTATTACCTACAAGAAAAATCCTATCTTATCCCCTCTCATTTTTGATAATGTTCCAGTTTCCTTTCAAGATAAATTTTCTCTTCTTGGGTTGACTGTCACATCCAGTTTATCCTGGCACAAACATATCACTTACATAGCCTCCTTAGTCTCTAAAAAGCTTGGTGTTCTTTTCCATTTTAAATATTACTTCTGTTCCTCACAACTCCTAACACTTTATTAGTCTCAGATCCGTCCAACTTTGGAATACTGTTCCCATATGGGGTGGAGCACCCAAGATCTCTCTAAAAATTCTTGATGGTATTCAGAAGAGGGTGTCTGCTTAATAGACTACCCTTCCCTCACAGACTATCAATTTATCATAGGTACTTTCTCATCTGAATTGGCTGCTACCACTCCTCCACTTTCTTTTAACCACAGAAGAACTAGAGCAGCCAGTGGTCAAAACCAATATACTGTCCAGCTTCAAACACACTGAACTAACTTCTCATCAGCCTCTTTCATTCTATCCATCTTTATTCTTTGGAACAATCTCTCCCCATACTGTTTTTCCCACTGAGTACAACTTCTCACTCTTTAAGCAACATATGAACAGGCTATATTTTACTGCTTAATCACTTGCCCATACATGGCACTGTAATGTTATGTCTTGTGACCTTTCATGATTGGGGTCAACATAAAAAAAATTATATCACATGTAATACCTGATTGCATTACAGAATGAAAAATAAGTATGTATTACCCGGATACTGAACAAACAGAAGCAATTTGGGACTTATTCAACTAAATTGCATTCTGTATTGGTTTAAACTACAAACAAAAATAATGGTACATCATAATGAAATCATACCAGCTGGGCTGATGCTTAGTTAAACAAGACCATTGTTATTTATGTCAGAGAACTAGGGAACATAGTGAAAAATCAGTTACTGAAATAAATTCATCCTCATGCAGCAGCATTAATGTATAAAGCAAGCCTCATTGGAAAAGAAGTGGAACTCGTAGAAGAATAAGAAAAGCATCATTTCTTAGTCCAATTATTGTTTTCACTCTCCTGATCAGAATACTTACAATGCTTCCACTTCTCCTCTAACCAGATCATACCACCTTAATATCATCAACAAATTCCTGATATGTTCTCTCCAGGGGAGAGGATAAAGAATACTAGTTAGTTATTCATGTGTGACATCATTTTGATGCCATATGGTCATTCCCATACCTCATTGGAGTTTTGGGAGTGAATCCTTCTGCTAAAAGAAGTGTTAAGTCACAGATGCCTTCCAAAAAGAGTTCATAGGACAGTCACAAACATGCACGCCCCTTACAGAATTCAAACCCACAGTCTCTTGGCTGGAAAGTGGATATGCTCACCACTCAGCCAACCAGACTGGCTACAGAATACTATGGTAGTACTATATGATTAAGTTTACATTATTATTAACTTTCTATCAATAATTTTCTATCAAATTAATCTGTTTTTGTCAGGACT
The DNA here is from genome assembly GCF_054136105.1 of Typopeltis vanoorti. Lineage (NCBI taxonomy): Eukaryota > Metazoa > Arthropoda > Arachnida > Uropygi > Thelyphonidae > Typopeltis > Typopeltis vanoorti. The sequence goes on from NC_143550.1 coordinate 162,895,110, forward strand.
TCAATGCTGTTCAGATATTATACTTCTAAAACAGTGACTGTATCAAACCATTTACACTTTAGTCTTCCTCTGGTTTCTTTTCTGATCTTCCTGGCACATAAACATTTTTACAAACATTGTATCTTCTACTTAAGTATAAAGAGCTAATAAGCTTCATTTCGGCAATGAAAACATTACTTAAATAAAGGGGATATTAAATCCCACATAGTTTTAAAACCGAATAAGAAACTCAAAGATTGGAATCAGAGAGTTTCTTGCCGAATATAGTAAACTATATAAAGTATCGGCGAACACTTAGCGTGAGCTAATGCACGCTAAGTGTTCGCCGATACTTTATATAGTTTACTATATTCGGCAAGAAACTCTCTGATTAAAATCTTTGAGTTTCTTATTCGGTTTTAAAACTATGTGGGATTTAATATCCCCTTTATTTAAGTATTGTATCTTCTATCCTATTTTAATGACTTTAACATCATACATTCATGAATGCTATCAATGTCAAATTCCATTCTAATATCTTCCTTTTTAATATGATTTTGCAATTGATACCATCTTTTCATTTCCATAATTAATCTCACAACTCTTAATCTGCAGTCTCTAGTTTCTGATTTACTATTCTGTGTCCAAACAAACTTTTAAATCCATAAATTAACACTGTCTTGTATACTGCTAGTTTAATGGTTTGGCTAAATTCTATTATTCCACATAAATTTATTCTACTAATTCCAAATAATAGCAGCTTGGCTTATTCTATTATCAATTTTCAAATTTAATTTGCCATCTTCACTAAAAATTGTGGCTAAATAGCTGGAATAGTTCACAGTATGGATTCTTCATTGAGAATGCAGTCGATGTTTATTACATTCTTTTTATTGCTAATCATACCAAATTTTTTTAAGTAGCTACTCAATTCAGTAAAGAATCGTGAAGATTTGTATCAGATTTATTGAGAAATACAATATCTATGCACAGTAATGAGATGAATTCAATATTTCCAATTTTAATATAAGGTTTAATGACAAGACCAATTTCATAATATTACCCATAAAGATGATGAATAACAGTGGAGATAACATGTACTTCCTATTTCATCTGATTTTACATCAAATTATTTTTGCATTTCCCAAACTTCTCATTACTGATCGATTGATTGATAGGCTATATATTACTATATAAAATGTCACATTTACATTGTATAACTGTGCAGTTTAAATCTCCTATCACCCTATCTTATGCCTTTTCCAGATCTACAAAACTTAAATACAGATCACTGTTATATTCCTGTGATTTTCCAGCTATTTATCTAAAAGTGAAAATCTAATCTTGACTACCCCTATTTGAACTGAACCAAGAGTGTTCTCCAATTTTTCTTAGCCCCTTCTCAAGTATGTTTGCATAAATCTTACCTGAAACACTGAGTATGAAAATATCTTAATTTCTCTTTTTGCTTTTACAGATGGTATGATAACTCTACTCCAATCATAGGGAATTTAATTTTCTGATCAAGCTTTCTGAATTATATAGTGTAACACTTTTATGCCTCCATATTTGAGTTTTGCATAAATATTATTTATTCCAGATGCCTTTCACATTTCAGATTTCTAATGGTTTTCTATATCAATTACTAACACGTACTTGAGATAGAAACCCTATCTGAATCTCTCTTGAATATTTTCACTGTTCTGTGATTGCTTGTTTCATTGAACAATCTTAATACTCCTAACACACAGAATATCTTCATTTTAATTTTTTGATATCATCATTATTATCTCTAAATCCTTTTAGCAGATTGCTTTCTTCATTACTAAGCTTTCTTTTCAATAGCTTACAGAACATTTTGCCACATTTATGATATTTAGTTTCTGTTTTCTTCTTGACATCTTATCATGACCTTTGTTTAGCTATTTTTATGCACATGTCTTTTTACATTTTTATCTGTATTCTCTGTTAACTTACTTGCCAGAAATTTATATGATTTCTTCTTTTCCAAAATATCTCTTTAACTTCTTGAGTCCAATGAGCAAAATATTTCACTATGTTCTTCCTTGGCTTAATCAAATAAACTTTTTTTTTTTTTTTCATCTAGATTTTGTCATCAAGTCTTCAAATTTGGTTCTTGTTTTCAAACTGTCATTTTTTTTTTTTTTTTGGCAATCTGAGTCTCTGAGTCTACAGTTCAGCTCTGAAACCAGCTTGACTGATTGTTTTTAAAATTTTTATAATTTTTTTCCTTTCTACTGTGATAATAAAAGTAGATAGTAATCATTTTCTATTTCAAGTCTGCTGTATACTCTTGTATCCTGAACCACTGTAAAAATATCATTATTATCAACAGACCTCCATGGAGTCAAGAGACTTGCAGGAGGCCCCACTTTTATATCATACCTTGACTTAAATGCTGTCCCTGCACTCACCACACTCTCAGGCAATGAATTCCAATCACCCACCATTCTCTATGCAAAATTCTACTCCTCATTCCCTTGCTCACACCCATCTCATAAAGCTTCCAAGGATGTCCTCTCGTTCTTCCCCTGTCTCCAGATATTCTATGAAAAATCTCATCTAAGTTAATCTGGTAATTACCCCTTAACAACTTATACGTCTTGATCACGTCTCCCTTCTTCCTTCTAGCCACTAGGTTCTGTAATTTGCATTCTCACAATCTATTGTGATAGTCCAGAGAACAGAAACCAATTTAGTCAAGCATCTCTGAACCCTCTCCAACATCTCATCATCCTTTTGAAAACCTGGCAACCAAATCTGCACACAGTAATCCATATGTGGCATGATCATAGATAGTCCTGTATAACTGAATCAAAACAGCCTTACTTCTACATGTTGGTGTAACCTGCATCATTCCCATAATCCATTGTGTCCTCACAATTTTGGCAAAATGTCCAAGAAATTTCAAGTCCTATCCACCATTACCCCCCCCCCCATATCTCTCATCTCCTCTACCTCCTTTAAAATAACCTCACCAAACCTATAGCCTGCATTCCATCTTTGCTTTCCAAATTTTAAAACCTTACACTTTGCAACATTACTGATATCCCCACACACACTCGCCCATTCAGACAGTCTATTTAGTTCCTCTTGCAAAGCTACAACAGCTGCTCTACTTCTCATAAGCAAACAATGATCTGCAAACAATTGTATATCACCATTTAAGCCCTTTCCAATATTATTTACATAAAAATTAAACAACAATGGCCCCAAAACAGACTCCTAGGGCACACCACTAGTGACTTTCCTCTTCTGGGATATCAATCCCCCAAACTGATACCAATCAGACACCCTATCTCCTGATATCCTAATCTACTATCCAACCCCATCTGTTCCAATTTAACTACCAGTTATGTGGCAATCTATTGAAAGCCTCTGTAAAATTTAAATATATTATTGTATATGTACCCCCCCCCCATTGTCTAATGTATTTGTCAAATTGTTATAAGTAAGCAAGCAGACTGTTAAAATATGATCTTCCTTTAGCAAATCCATGCTGCCCATTAAACAGAATTCGCTGCTGTCAACTCAGTTTGAAATCCTTGTCTTCACTAGCTTCCTCACTAACCCAAAAGCAACAATAATCTATATACCTATGCACCCACTGAGACTTCAAATGAAAACTCCAAGAATGCTTTTTGGAGTTTTCAAGTCTCCTTTTTTTTCTCTCTTTTCTACAGACAGCATAGAGAAAGTCTATCAGACTTTGTCTATACAGTCTGAACACACAATCTTCACATCATAGGTGGAGATTTTAATACACAAGTAGGATCAGATGTTTCAGAAATCACAGACCTTTCATGTACCACAATACAACACTCATAACCTTTCTTGTAGAAAGGCTTATACGCTGGTTAAACATGATAATTAATATTTAAGTAATTGACAGTGTACACTAGAAATATAAATTAAATCAACTTTAATATATACTTTCCGATATTTTGGCACCATCACGTTACCATCTTCATGGGAACTTAAGATAAAGACACGTGCACGCAAGTACTAAATAACAGCAAATGAGAAACGAAGCGAAGAAGCTACTGTTTTCCTAAAGTCCTGATGGTGCCCCCTGGTGGGCTGTATTAGTGTTCTTGGCCTTTGGGCTGAAGTTCTTCTGATGTATGTTTCCCAAATTTGGGGCAGTCTCATGCATCCAAATTTGTTGAGGTTTGGCATATTCCTAAGGACTGAGGCTGATTCCATGAATAGTCTTTCATATTTGAACTTGCTGCAGTGTATTACTGTGGCTTTCTTCCACCTTATTCTGTGGCGAGTATCCAGAGCATGGTCTGCAAACCCAGAGTGGCTGTACTGGTGAAATCTGATGTAGGCCTTGCGTTCTGAGATTCTGATATTTGCTGTCCTGCCTGTTTGGCCAAAGCAGGACAATTTACAGCTGCAAGGGCTGCTAAAGACCAACCACTTTCCCTAGATCTACCTGGTATACACCAGGTAGATCTAGGGAAAGTGGTTGGTCTTTAGTGTCACCATTTAAGCCCTTGCTGATGTCATTTACATGCAAATTAAACAACAATGGTCCCAAAACAGACCCCCGAGGCACACCACTAGTGGTTTTCCTGTTCTGGGATATCACTCCCCCCATATACAACTTTCTAATACGTATCAGACAGCAATCTCCAATCTAATACACTAATTTATTATTTAACCCCATCTGTTCCAATTTAACTACTAGCTTGTTGTGTGGCAATTTATTGAAAGCCTTTGCAAAATCTAAACATACTACTGTATATGCATCTAACTTGTCCACTGTATTCGTCACCCTATTATAATAAGTAGGTAGACTGCTAAAACATGATCTTATTTTTAGCATTAAAGAGAATTGTGCTGCTCTCAACCCAATTCTATATTCTTGTCTGAGTTTCTCTTATACCTTGACCACAACTCTAGACAAGCAAACTGGCCAGTAATTCTTTTCTGCAATAATGAAATTTCCTGCAAAAAAGGATATAGGATTATTCTCCACAGAACAAGTTGGAACTGTTTGCAATGGTTTTATGCTTAAAGTTTTATTACAAAAAAAAAAGAAAAAAAAAAGACATCTTGAATTAAGTTTTCATTTAAATCTCTGGAATAATCAAGTTAAGATGGTTTGAACTCCATGTTAAACTATACAGTACAACATAAGCCTGGTATTCTCTAAAGACTGAGTTTACACTTACTAAATCGAAGGTGAGTTAGACGATCTCATACGGAGGTAGCAGGGTTTTTTCTCCCGGAAACTCAGGTTTTTCATCCTGCATACAGTTCAGTTCTGAAACCAGCTTGACTGATTGTTTTTAAAATTTTTATAATTTTTTTCCTTTTTACTGTGATAATAAAAGTAGATAGTAATCATTTTCTATTTCAAGTCTGCTGTATACTCTTGTATCCTGAACCACTGTAAAAATATCATTATTATCAACAATTTGGTGTGCAGAGACTGGAAAAAGTGTTGCTGAATGAAGTGAAAATGGATGTGCAGAACCAGGGAAACTAGAACTACCAAGGAGGGGGGGAAGTGGATATCCAGACATCAGTGAGACAGTTGAGTGTAAAAATGTATATAATGTACCTGAGCCAGCAATAAGGACAAAAAATGGGAATGGGATATTTAGAATAACGCATCAAGATAGGGGTGGGACAAAGGGAACACTGCAATTCATGTATACTAATGCCAGGAGTATTAGGAACAAGAAGGAAGAATTTTTGGCCTTGATTGGCTCTTCCTGGCCACAGGTTATTGGCATTAGTGAAACATGGCTGACGGAAGATGATATAGTTAGTGGGATAGAATGTGTAGGTTATAGTATGTTTAGGAGGGACAGAGAGAATAAAATTGGGGGAGGGGTGTTATTGATGATAGCTGATGAACTGCAGCCAGGGAGAATTGAAGTATTGCAGGATAGTGAAAGGAGCTCATTTGAGGCTATTTGTTGTGAGATTGATACTGGCAGAATAAAATATACAGTTGGGTGCTGCTATAGACCAGGTGATGGAATAGATGGTGGAGATGGTATGCATAAACAAATTGATGAAATGAGTGGAAGGAGGGTAATTATTATGGGGGATTTCAACTATGGTAACATTGATTGGAAGAAGGAGAGGACACATGTGAGGAAGGAAATGGATTTTATTCAATTATTAAGGGATAACTATCTGAAACAGCATGTAATTGAAAATACTAGGGGTGTGAAAGTGCTTGACCTGGTAATAGTATCTGAGAATTTGACTGTAATGAATATGACCATGTTGCCACCTATTGGTGAGAGTGATCATAAGGTCTTGACCTGGGAGGTGGCTAAAGGTGTGAAATTTGTGATTAAGACAGGGTATATGTGGAATTACCGTGCTGGCAAGTATGACAAGCTTAGGAGACTGCAGACTGCTTGGATCAGTGCCATGGCATGTACAACTGCAAGGGCTGGACGTCGATAGAGCATGGGAAGTGATCAAAGAGCATTTACAGGAGGTTATGGCTGATTGTATACCTAAGGTCCGAATAGTGAAACAAGGAGGGGTTAAATGGATGAATAACACCATTAAGCTTGAGCTGCAAAAAAAGAAACAACTATGGAGGGAATTTAAAGAAAGGGGTGACCTGCAGGCACACGAACGGTATAAAGTACAGGCCAGAAGGGTAACGAGTGTGGTAAAAACAGCAAAAGCCGGTTATGAAAGGAAACTAGCTATGCAAGCAAAAGAGAATCCCAAACAGTTCTTTCAATATGCTGCAAGCAAGAAAAAAACTGTACATGGCAAAATGATTTTAAGGAATGACGATGGTAAAGAGTTCACTGAACCAGTCGATATAGTGGAGTTACTGAGCGCGCACTTTGCAAAAATATATCATCCAGGTGGTGACGTTGAAAAAATGAAGGATTCGCCGATGAAGGAACCATTAGTTTATATGGGAATTGTGATGAATGAAGTGGAGGTGAATAGTCTATTACAGAACCTTAATGTGAATACATCTGTGGGATTGGATGGTACACCGGCACGGGTCTTGCATGAAGCGGCTAATGAATTATCAGTGCCCTTGACCATGTTGTTTAATCTGAGTCTCAGGTCTGGCTTAGTCCCGAAGGCGTGGAAAGAGGGGAAAATAGTTTCACTGCATAAAGGAGGATCCAAGACTATGGTTGCAAATTACCGACCGATCAGCATATCAGGAGTCGTTGTCAAGGTCTTGGAGAAAGTAGTTAAGGGAAAAATACAGGAATGGATTGATGAAAATGAGATACTGTACAGAGGACAGCATGGCTTTGTGAAGGGTAGATCATGCCTCAGTAACTTGCTCAAGTTTTATAACAAGGTGACAGCTGAACTGGATAAGGGAAATGGGTTTACAGTGATACTGCTGGACCTGGCAAAGGCGTTTGACAGGATACCACATGGAATTCTAATCCGTAAACTACAACATATGGGAATGGATATAGGGTTGGTGAGATGGATAGCTGGGTGGTTGATGGAGAGATATCAAAGAGTAGTTTATTCAGGAGTAGAGTCCAAAAAACGGCCTGTGACTAGTGGTGTGCCACAGGGTTCTGTTCTTGGACCACTGCTGTTTAATCTGTTCATTAACAATATAGGGAAGGGTCTAAGTGGGACAGTTCATTTGTTCGCTGATGATGCACAGTTGGGTAGGGCGATAGTGAATGCAGAAGATGTCAAAGTCTTGCAAGATGACTTAGATAGATTGGAGTTCTGGACTAAGGAGAATGGATGTCAATTTAATGTGACAAAATGTAAGGTCATGCATTTCGGAGTGAAAAGATTAGCAGCAGTATACCACATTGGTGGAACTGTACTCCAAGAGATTGATGAGGCCAGGGACTTGGGAGTGTTGGTGGATAGGGAGATGAAGTTTAGGGGGCACATTGCGAAAGTAGCTAAATCAGCTCATCAACTCACTTGGTTGTTGAAAAATACCTTGACGAGCAGAGAAAAACAAGTTATTGTACCTCTGTACCGAGCCCTGATAAGACCTCATCTCGACTACTGTGCCCAGATTTGGTCACCTCGGTTCCTTCTTGATGGGGAGGAGGTTGAGAGGATCCAGAGGCGAGTGACTAAGATGATAGCAGGTCTATGGAATGAACCATATGAGAACAGGTTGAAGATTTGTGGGTTGCAGAAACTAATTGATAGGCGGAAAAGGGGAGACATGATTGAGACATTCAAATTGCTAAAAGGATTCTATAGGATTAATTCAGATGATATTTTTGAGATCAGGACTGGTGGTGGGAGAACTAGGGGACACCCATGGAAGCTGGGCAAGAGCGTGGTTAGCAGGGGTGTTAGAGCTGGGTTCTTTACTTTTAGAGTGGTAAATGAGTGGAATAAGCTGCCAGAGTCTGTTGTGGGTGCTATGACAGTGAGCGAGTTCAAGGCAAGGTATGATAGATACTGTGAGAATGTTGAACAGCTGCGTGAACATGATGTTTAGGGCCTCCCTCGATGAGTCTAAGGACTCCTGGAGTAGCCCGTGGTAATAATAATAATAATAATAATAATACAGACAAATCGGCCCTTCAAAACACACGCAATTTACAGACAAAAATACTAGTGGAGGTTGGCGGTCAATGTCGTTGATGGAGATTATTCGTAGTAGAGGTATGGTGTAGTGGTTGAGACAGTTGTAGGTGTCCTCCCGCGATGAGTCTTCTGACTCCTTGGAGGTATCAGAAATAATAATAATAATAAATATTAGAGCCTTAATCTCTTTTTTTAAAAAAACATTGATATAACGAATGTATTGTTTATTTTCAGCCTAAAATCATGAGAGAAATGTATAAGTGATCAAATGTTCTAAGTTCCAGAAAGCTGTCAACTTAGAAAACTGGAAGAGGAATGAAAAATCTTGATCACACTTAGTCTTATTACTTCCTTTATGAAGCGGAATAATTCTGCCAGCTCTCCATTCCTTTGGAACCTGGGCGAATCTAAGACTCATGTTATAAAGGTATGTTAAAGTTGTTGTTAACTCCTTGGAACATTTTCTTGAGACACATGGTAATATACCATCAAGTCCTATAGCCTTGTTGACATCAAGTTTACTAAATTTGTCATGTACCTCCTACCCACTCACCATCAGTGGTTTCTCCCCATATTCCCACTGTTCTCAAGTTCTGCATTATGTTACAATCACGAGAATGGAATACTTTAATGAACTGCTCATATAAGAAACTCCACTATATCCCCCTCAGTGTTTATCATTCTCCCATTATTGCTTATTGCTGATGAAAATCATCCTCCCATAATCACTCTTCCTTCTACTGGCCACATATCTAAAAAAAACTTCCTAGGATTTCTTTTAGCCTCATTTGCTAACTACTGCTCATACTGCACTTTCACTACCCTTACCAAGTGAGTCACCTTCCTTGCTTGCTCTTTGTACTACTCACGTAATTGATTATTGGCACTGCCTACACAATGCCTTTTTCTTTGAGATTGCATGCTTCACTTCTTGAGTTTTCTATTTTACACCTACCTAATTTAATTTCTGATCTTTGAAATAGACATATTCATTGCCTCTTCCAGATAATTCCTGAATAGAGACCAAGCAGCACTGATTTCCTTCCCACCCAATTCCTCATTTCATGGTATCACTGCAATCCCTTCCTGAGGTTGTCATAATCCCCTGCCTTATAGTTCCACATATAACCCTTTTTCATAAAAGTTCTGATATGGCTGGCCACCTCCCAAGTGATCACTTCATGGTCACTTTCACCAACTGGAGGAACATGTGACACTTCATTTACAATAATATCTTGTGATGAGATAATCAAATCCAAGACTTCGATCCATGTGTAGCCTCTGTTATGTACTACTTAAGATAGTTGTCCTTCAAAAAGTCAGGAAATTCATTCCCTTTGGTTCCAGAAGCTGTCTCTTCATTCTAGTCTATATTACCATAACTGAAATTGCTCATAATGATTACCCTTTTCTTATTAGTCAGACCAATTTCCCTAAACATTTCCTTCTCACTGACTTCCATATTACCAGTTCTATATCAACACTTTACTAAATATTTCATCCTGTCCACCTCACTTCACACATCAAAACTACTGTCACTATTTTCTCCCTGCATCCCCACCCCAGATGGGCACAACTCCTCCTCCCTTTTTGCCTTATCTATCTTCATGAAAGACTACATATCCCTTCATTTCTATTCCTTTCAGAATGTCATCTCCACATTCAACCATCTCTCATTTATTCCAACAGTTTTTGGGTGAATAAACCATCAATGCTACAGTTTCATTCCCCTTGTTTTAAATACTTCTAGCATTTGTAAACATACTAGATAATTTCTTCTTCTTCTATAACAAGTCCCACTGATCCTGCTTCTCGGATATGACTCCTCCACACACCCTCCCTCCTCAATTCTTCTCTATCATCACTGATATCATGTGGAAAAAATGCCATGTAGATGTTGAAAGGCTTAAAAATTTTTACATTCAGATATTCCTTTAACTTGTAAAGCCTTTAAAAATTTAGAATCTCTCAACATCTATTTGGCATTTCTCAGAAAAATCTCCAGCTTTCTTGTATCATCAAAAGACAAGCTTCTTCCACTTAATTTTCTAGGTGTCCATCAGATTATTTGCTCTTATTTTGAACAGTCTAGAATATCTGCCTCAGTCTGTCACTAGGAACATAAATCTTCTGTCAAGTATTTTGAATTTGAATAGGCTAGCCTTGCTGACATGCCATCTCTTCTGTTAAGCACAGTCCTCATTCCCATTCACAGCCAAACCTAAATGTTACCTCCACATCCTTGACTATCTTAATCTTTCTTGAGCACTCATACATCTACTCCTGAAACCATTTACATTAACACAGTCTCTCTGCCCACCCTGTGTTCCTTCTCCCTCATTCTCGTCATTTGTGCCACTCATGTCTCCATTTGCAAACTCGCCTATACTCTTTTTCTCTTCTACAACACTCTTCTACTTCGTTTCCTCTTGCTTCCTCAGGTCTTGCATTCATTTCAGCCATTATTTTCTCTTGCAGCAACAATTTCTCTGACTGACTCATTCCAAATTCATTTAAATGTATCCATCTCTTTTATACAGCTCTATCTCTATCAGCTACCTCAAATTGACCTCACACATTCCCAAAATGAAGTCCTTTCTCATTCCCATTCTTCCTCACATTTCCATGCAAATCCATAATTTTCCTCAGTTTATTTCTCATACGTTTAACTCTTGCCTCATCTTTACCAAATCCACTTTCAACTCTACAATTACTTTCTCACAGCCATTTACACCAATTGTATCTTCGCTACCTTGCATGTCCACTGTCTTACCACTCATGACATCTATGCTTGCTGTGCTACCACTTAACATCACTCACTCACCCACTTTTGCCTGCTGTCTTACCATTACCATTCAAGCACTCAATCATACACAGTAAAAAAGAAAACACAAAGTTCTCCAACTCCATAAAAGTCTAACTAATATCTGGAAATCCAATCTAATCATTACAAATACCAACATTTGTTTGTACAAAACCACTAGTCAAACCATATTTACATATGATGCCAAGACATGGGACACCACTACTCAACAGCAGTTAATATCACAATAGCTTTGGGACAATATGCCTTCAAACAATACTAGGATATATTCCTAACACTGTTGTTTTTGAAAAAAAGCCAGCAAAGACTCCTAATAAAAACAATTTAAAAAAAGTCAACTGAGATGGTTGGGACACCAGTTTAGACATTCACGTCCAGTGCTATTGCTATCTACAGCCAACTAATGGAACAAAGAGGAGGAGGAAGACCAAGAAAACAGTTTTGGCAATACAGGGTGTTCGGGATAAATTTGACAGTTTCGTAAGGAAAAAGAAAATCTTCTTTGTATCTATTAAATTTAATGAATTGACAAAAAAACATTACAGGCAGAGTTAATTACAATACTATCAACAAGATTTACTCAAAATAACCACCATTAGCATCGATCACAGCTTCAATTCTGCTTCGGAACCTCGAACAAGCTGATGCTACAGTCTCCCTGGGAAGGGCCGCAAAAACTGTTTTAATTTTATCCATTAACTGGGCTTTTGTATTACTGGAAGTGCGATTGGTGTCTTTTTCAACTGCGCCCCATACAAAATAATCCATGGGGTTAAGGTCTGGGGAGTTTGGAGGCCAAACATTTGGACTGGTGAAGTCGTAGAAATTTTCAGACAACCATTTTTGACTTTTCCCAGAGGTGTGGCAAGGGGCCGAATCCTGCTGCCATACATACGGCCTACCATTGGCTACCCTTGTTATCCAGGGCTTGACTACAGTTAGCAACTCCACGAACAAAGCCCGAATTCCAATGCCAGGGTTCTTCAACACCTGTTCCTGCAGATTTGCGAGGAATTCTGCTGTACGAACGCAATCAGATCGTCTGCTAGGGATCTTTCTTCTTGCTACATCCTCGTAGTCACCACTGCAAGTCTCTAGTTCATGCCTGATTGTTTTTACTGTATTCAGGGAGCATTGGGCAGCAGTCGTAATATCCTTATTTTGATGGCGGGCACGAATCATCATGATACAAGTTATTCTCTTCCATGATTCAGGTGGGTTCCAGCTATCCATCCTTTCTGACATCTTGTATATGAATGAAGAAGGGTCCAAACTTTTAAATGAAGAGAAGTGTGTGTTAATACATGTAACTTACGGAAAAATATAATTAATTATAAATGTCAAATTTATCCCGAACACCCTGTATATAAGCAAACTTCTTTTTGAGGATGAGGCTCAAACCATCTGATATGTACTATTTAGCACAAAACAGAGCAACTTGGCTCACTTTCATCTAAAAGACAATACCTCCATGAATTTTTGTTATATGAATATTTCTGTATATATTTCCCTATTCATAAATGATGATAAATACCACATGAATGACAGGAAGAAAAAAAGTGCAGGTAGTATGTTTACAAATTTGGATATAAATGTTCACTAGCAGATCTTATGAGGGTTAAATTTTAAAAAAAAATTAATATTTCTTATAATCAATTTATGGATATAATGAGTAAACTTATTTAAACGGTCTATTTATGGTGTTTGTTGTTCCAATGCACAGACTACTGAGAGTCAAAAAACCTGTTAATATATATCTTGATGAAAAAAAAAAGTTGGCAGATAATGCTATTTTAATAAAGAAAAAGCTCTTCAGAGGGTGTTAATTTGGTATGTGTATTCAGTTTTCAGTGATTAACAGTTTACAGATATCCAGTCAGTCAATGAGGCTATGTTGAAAGAAGTCAGGATACCATCCTTAGCATTAAAAATAAAACATTCATATATTAATCATTTTAATGATGTAATATGAATTAACCCAGAGTGGTTTAATTAATTTTGAAATGTACTCAGAAGAGGGGAGAAATAGTGGAGACATGTTTAACTTTGTGATGCATATGCTGATGGTTACTGGTTTTAGTTTTATTTATTTTATTTTTGTTTGCAAAAAAATTTGCATTTTTAGGATTATAGGATTTAAATTCCAGATCATCAAAGTCATATAAGAAGGGGACAAGAGGAAAGAGATACGGCTTTGATGATCTGGAATTTAAATCCTATAATCCTAAAAATGTTCTGAAAAGTAACCACAACAGAATGAATTGTAAATACAGTATATGTGGTATTGTAGTGAGAGTGATGATTAAATTTATATATGACATTAGAGCATCAAAAAATATTTCATGACTGTCACATATGAAGTCCCAAATGAAGTCCAACAGCAGAATATAATGCTAAAGGAAATTCACTTTAGCAAACTATCCACTACAACAAAGTATTCCTGTGGTCTCTAAGAGTTTGCTACAGGTGAGTTAACTGAATATTGAATTTCTTTTAGAATGGAATTTTGCCTATGAGCAGTAAGCATCAGCTGTATAATAGCAAATTTGGAAATAATGCAACAGACGAGATTTTTTTTAAAACCAATATGCAACTTTTGACTAATATTTCATGATAATTTTTGAATAATAGTGTTATTCAAATGAATACCATATGAATAATAATTTCATATGGTACTGAATGCAAAGTGCAATATAATTTGGATTAGTGATTTACAAAAAAAAAAAAAAAAGCCAGAGGGAGTTGAGTGGTCCTCAATAAACATTATTTAGCATTATTGAAGGTGACCAAATGTCGAAGTCTGATAATAGTTGGAAGTTGCTAATTCTCAAAATGATCCAGAAATGAGAAATATGAAACCAAGCTCAATAATAACCTCATAAACATGAAACATTACCATGGAATGCACTTAAATAGAAGAGGAGATGAAATCACCATTAAATGAGTGTTTGAAGCAACAATTGTAGAAAAAGATCCAGAAGATAAAAGCACTCCTAACAAATAAATGCTGTTAGGAATGCTTTTAGAAGATCAAAACATAAGTTCATCAAGTCAGAGATATGACCAAGTACAGCAATTTCAAAAAAAGTAAATAATTATGAAATATTATAATAATCCAACACAATATCTGTTATATCCCTGTGAAGATATGAAGTATCCATACCAGAAAATGATCTGATATAAAAAAGTTTCTTTATTTATAATGAAATTTGTAGGCTTGATAAATGCCACTGAAAGTGGCATTTATCAATTTCATTGTAAAGTGCTAAGGAAATTCACATATGTGATAGGGCATGTTGTCACAGGAACACACACACACACACACAGTGTAGGGAAATGCTCTTTCAGGAGTAACTGATACACAATATAATGAATGATGCAAAGAATTTTCAAAGGATTTTGGAAGAGAAATTCTTGTATATGTGTTTCTTTTCTATTTTTTTTAACACAACTTTGTTGTGCTGTCATGTTGGAGGCTTAATGGATTTTTTACAACATTCTGAAAGGATTAAAAAAGAATTTAATACTTCCTATATTTCGTCCTAGTCACTAGGACATCCACGGGGATTACAAAAATAACTAATGTAACATGTACACAAATATCAAACAATACTCAGCCCAACCACGTGGGTGACACTAAAGTCCTATCTAGGTGGAGTGCCCTCTAAGGGCGGTTGTAGGTGGCCTGGAATGTAAGGTGGGACCTCTGGTGATGAGTGTTTCCCAAATGTTCGGAAGCTTAATGCAACCGTATTTATTAAGGTTTGGTTGAATTTTGAGAGCTGCTGCTGCTTCTAAGAATGGTCTCTCTTTCTTGAATTTGCTGTGAATGAGCATGGTGGTTTTCTTCCATGATACCCTGTCGGTGGTGTCCAAGACATGGTCTGCCAAGCCTGAATGACCATAGTTGTGTTTACAGATGTAAGACTTGTGTTCCTCTAGGTGGATGGATGCTGATCTGCCTGTCTGTCCAAAGTACACCAGCTTACAGGAACAGGGTACTTTGTAAACTCCAGGCAGAGAGAGAGAGGAGGGAGCTGATCTTTCGTAGAACGGATGAGGGTAGCAAGTTTGCGGTGGAGCTTATATGCTGTGTGTAGGTTATACTTTTTTAGAATCTTGGCTATTTTTTCAGATGTGCCACGAATGTAGGGTATGGTGATGGCATTTTTAAATTCTTGTTGATGAGAAGGACGGAGAATGGGGGAGGAACTGATTATTTTACACACGAATTTGTTGTGCTGTATTGCTATACACAACACGTACTATTTGTATTCTCTTATATTCATGTACTGTATGCCTTATCTAGTGGATGTAATAACTGTCTTAGAAATGGAAGAACCTCAGTAGACATCATATTAGAAATAAAGAAAAACAGATAACTTACATTCAATAAATTAAGTTTTAATGATAGAAGTTTTCCTGTTTATCTGGGCATCTTTAGTACAACTGAAAAAAAAAAACAAAAAAACCCTAATATATAATTCATAGAAGGATTTTTTAAAAAACCAGCCCAACCTTCAACAAGGTAAGAAATGATCATCAATTCCTATAAAAATTAAATAAGTTAGTTCTTTTCGGTCTGCTAATCACTCCTCTCTCTCTCATAAAGGATATAAACATAGGCCATTAAATCTATGTAAGTCTGGACAATGAAGTAACGTTTCATGAGTTTTTTTCTTATACGGAATCAGCTTTTATATAGGTTAGTCTTATTCCATAGGGCTGTGCTTAACAGAGATGGCATGTCAGCAAGGCTAGACAATTCAAAATACTTGACAGAAGATTTATGTTCCTAGTGACAGACTGAGGCAGATATTCTAGACTGTTCAAAATAAGAGCTAATAATCTGATGGATACCTAGAAAATTAAGTGGAAGAAGCTTGTCTTTTGGTGATACAAGAAAGCTGGAGATTTTTCTGAGAAATGTCAAATAGATGTTGAGAGATTCTAAATTTTTAAAGGCTTTAAAAGTTAAAGGAATATCTGAATGTAAAAATTTTTAAGCCTTTCAACATCTACATGGCATTTTTTCCTATTAAAAAACTCTACCTTTCTCTGTTCACCAAAGACAAGCTTCCTCCACTTAATTATCCAAGTGTCTATCTGATTTCTTGATTTTGAAGTTTGTCTACTTTTGGCAATCTGGAAAATGTGACTTTGTCAGTTGTGAGGAACATATATTAAGTACAGACAGCCCTCACTTTACGCCTCAGTTCCGTTCCTGAAAAAACGGGCATAAACCGAATCAGCGTAAAACGAACAAAATTTTAATGGGAGGTATGAAATTATGTTTCATGCAGTCAAAAAATATGCACATGAAGTATGTGTAACATTATTATATTTAAAGCTTTGATAAAACATACATATATATTTGTTAAAATAAAATTATGAATAATGAAAACAAAACAAAATTATATACAAAAAATATGAAACTTCGAAAAGATATTACATATTTCTATGTTGAAGTTCCTGGTTTCGAATCACCTACATTTTTTTACAAAAAAAGTATCCAGTGTTAACTGCCTAAATTTTCTTTTTCTTTCTTTAAGGAGTTCAGTGTAAGGTTGAACAGATGCGATTACACTCCTTTTTCACACTCCATTCCCAATCGTGGTCCATTTTGCAGAGTTCATCAGTCAATGTCTCTATGCTTGCAAGGATAAGTTGTAAATCGTCTGTTTTTATATCTCTCAGAGGACCTTATTCATTTTCTTTCTCCTCCTTTGGATGTTGACTTAACTGTTCGGCTAATTCTTTTAAGTCTTCATTGGAAAGTGGTTTATCATTAGTGTTGCCAATTTAGCTCTTTTGGAGCTAGATCTAGCTCTTTTTTTTCTTCCCTAGCTCCAAAAATTTCAATCTAGCATCTAGCTCTAAATCTAGCTCCTTCAGAACTAGTTTCAGCTCTTTTTAGTTGTTTTTATAACTTACTGTTAAAGAAATTGTTTTGAACGTTTTCCAGATGTTTGCATTTGATAAGGAATTGTATTGTACGTTTGGTGCCAGCATCATACACGTTTCAAATGCATGATGACGCCAGTCAGTCATGTGGCCCAACAGTCTGCCATTTTGCACCTTAAAGTTGATAGCACCTCTACAAGTTAGTCTTTGCACAGTGTTCTGGTTGGTAGTTACGATAGCGAGTGGGATGTTTTCAAAGACTGATCGTAATTCGTTGCAGTAAAGAGTTGTATACCCTTCTTCAATAATGACAAAGAGAAAAATAAAGCTTACAAGCAAAAATTTAGGAGGGAGTGGTTGCAAATGGAATGTGTTTAGTAATTGGTTGTGTGAAGTTCCTGGTGACGCTACAAAAGGCCACTATAAGTTTTGCCCATGTGATATAGCTGCTAAATATTGTCAGCTTGTAAAGCATAGCGAAACTAAGAAACATCTTGCTGCAGTTCCATATAAGGCTGTTTCTATTACAAATATGCCTGTGAAAAAGTCGGATCAGACCGTGAACTTTGAAGGTAGGTTAGCATTATTTCTTTGTTGTCACTCATCATTCAACAGTTGTGATCATCTAGTAGATCTTTGCAAAAATATCATCCCAGACAGTCAAATTATGCCAAAGGTACAAATGCACTGAACTAAGTGCTCTGCAATTGCAAAGAATATTCTAAGTGAGCATTTTGAAGATCTAATTGTGGACATTGGAGATGAAAATTTCAGCTTGCTTATAGATGAATCGAATGATATCACAGTGAATAAGATTTTAGGAATGGCCATCATTTATTATAGCAAGAAATTCAACAAAATTATGCATACATTTCTGAGCATGGTGGTTCTAGAAAAATGTGGCGCTAGTGGCATTGTGGTTGCACTGAAAAAAGAGCTCTTGACCAAGAAACTGGACATTAAAAATCTCATTGCAATTGGTACAGACAATGCCAGTGTTATGGTTGGTGTCAATAATGGCATTTATGAACAACTGAAGGTATATATTCCCTCCTTAATTTTAATTAGATGTGTATGCCATTCATTACAACTGGCAATGTCTCACACTTGTGCTGAATCTCTCCCAAGAAAATTCTAATTTTCTTGGGAGAGATTCTGCACAAGTTGCTGAAACGTATAAGTGGTTTTCACATTCTTCTTCAAGACAAGCAGCATACAAAGAGCTCTATCAAACTATCAACGAAAATGATACAGTAGACAGAATTCTCAGCCAGTGGTTGGAATTAAAACTCACTTCGAAGTCATAAGTGTGACCGAGAAATGTTACAAAGCTCAAATTTTGTGGGAGACGTACAAAGATGAAAGGAATCTGCTGTACCTCTTATTTTTGCATTCTGTTCAAGTTCAGCAAGTTAACAAAATTTTCGAATTTAACAGTGCAGATAAGATGAGATTATTTGAAGACCTTTCTCGTTTGATTCACACTGTTGCTAATATGTTAGTGATACCATCATCCACAGTCGACCCTCTAGAGTTAGACTGATGACTATTTGGATCCCAATCCAAACCTTGGTTACAGATTTGAAAGAAAAATGACCGAAATCTTAGAAGTAGAGCAAAACAGTTTCTTCTTGGTCTCTTTAAACAGCTTAAGCAAAGGTTGCCTGAAAACTTGAATATTTTAAGAATGATGTCTTCTTTTTCTGTTGACAATACTCTAAAACATTTCAGTCATATAAAAGAACCTGCTACTCCCATCTTAGAAATAATGCTGAAAACAGAAAAAGATGTTGCTGCTGCTGAATACCAGTACAATACTATCCACTTAAATAAATAAACAAATATAGAAAACTCCGAGCTATTCTGGACTGAAGTACGAGAATATAAAGAAGCATCTGGAATGAATCCATTTAAAGAAATTGCTCAGTGCAATAAATTTATTAATACTGCCAAATTCTAATGCGGAAATTGAACGAATTTTTAGTTCCATGGATGTAGTTAAAACTAAATTAAGAAACAAGATGGAATTGCCAATGCTGACAGCTATTTTGTCAATCAAGTATGGCCTCAGGCATAACAACAAGTGCTATACAGACTATCATTTACCAGCATCTACACTGAGTAATATTGGAACGATGGCCACATATAATAAAGCTGAAAATCTAACTGAAAGTGTGGGTAATAAGTGCAGAAGACCACATGGAAGATGTATTTAGTCATTTATATGCAAGTATCACTTCAACTTGAATAAAGTAAGTAACTTAAAAGTATCAGCTACCACTTTTAAAATTTTAGCTTCAAATTTTTATTTTTAACTCCTTTTTAGTTCTCCTAGCTCTTTTTTTTTTTTTTTTTTTAAGATTTAGCTGTTTTTAGTCATTTTCATTTGGCAACACTATTTATCATGGCTCTCTACGACTTCTGTCACATCTTCAGCTGTAATATCATACAATTCCACCTCTCGTGCAAGCTTGGTAACATTTTTAATAACATTCTCCTCTTGCTCTAATTCCTCGAACTCGAAAACTTCTTCCAGTAAATGCTGAAAGAAGTTTTCACCATGCTTCTTTTAAACACTTTGCTGACACATCATTACAAGTTGCCTCGATGTTGTTAATGCCCTTCAAAATATCGAATGACCGCCAATAGTCTTTAATAGTTTTTCCTGAAGTGTCCAAGACTCTTACTATTTCCATAAATGTTATACGGAGGTAATAAGCTTTGAAGATTGATATAATCCCCTGATGCATCAGTTGCAAAAGCGATGTTGTGTTTGGAGGCATGTAAACAACCTTGACATCCAATGGTGTTCTTACTTCAGCAGGGTTTTGAGGATGTCGAGGGGCATTATCCAAGAGAAGCAATGCCTTGGCTGGCAAATCCTTTTTTTTTACAGAAGCGAAGCACAGTGGGACAAAAATAATTTGTGTACGAATCTATAAAAATGTCTCATGTAATAACCCAAGCTTTCGTATTCCATTTCCAATAGACTGGCAGCATAGCTTTTAGACCCTTCAAGGCATGTGGTGTCTGTAAATGGTACACAATATTGGTTTAAGCTTCAAAGTTCTGGAGACATTTGCACCCAACAAAAGTGTAAGTCTATCTTTTGCAGCTTTAAAACCTGGAGCGGAACGTTCTTCACAGGAAATGAAGGTGCGTGATGGCAATTTTTTCCAGTAGAGCCAGTCTCATCAACATTAAAAATGAGATCAGGAGGATAACTTCCTTGTTCTACACAGTCTTGAAATTCTTTAGGAAAAGCAGCCACTGCCGCAACACTTGCTGCCTCACCACATAATTTGACACTATGGCACTTACTTCGAGACTTAAATCTCACCAACCTTTGCTTCCTAAAAATGTTTCTTCGCCTCCATCTGACTTTTTAAGATGTTCAAAAATTGTTTTTGCTTTCTCAGTTATAACAGCCTGCATCAGAGGAATGTTTTTCTGATTCAAGTTATCCACATATAATGATAATTTTCCATTTTTTCATGAAATTTACCCCTTCTATAACTTACATTTTGAATTTAGTACTGCCGTAGATTGTTGCGCAGACTGTTTTATTCTATCTGCATTTTTCATAATTGTAGTAACAGTCGATAGAGGTAGGTCCATACGTCTACAGACATTAGCACGTGTCTGCCCATCTTCCATTCTTCGAATCACCTCCATCTTCTTTTCAAGTGTGATTGATTTCCGTGCCTTCTTAACACCAAGTTCTGCTAAATTTTTTGCACTTCTATTATCAGACATGGCATATAATTATGTACTTTATCAATTTAAATACGTATGTACATAAAAAAAATAAACAAACAATTAGGTAGATTCAACATTAAAACTAGGTTTGATACATATATGTCATAGTAGCTCGGTAAACACTCAAACACCATAGTGCCTGCTAGTGTCGTTTCTCAGTCAACCACACTACAGTAAGAAAGCACGCACAGGCAACCGACATTATTGTGAATCGGCGTAAATTGAACAGGCGTAAACCGAGGGCTGCCTGTATTTTGAACCTGAATAATCCAGCATTGCTGAACATGCCATCTCTATTAAGCACAGAGTCTTGTGGAATGAGACTAACATCTTAAATTTCCAACATAAAAATGTGTACAAATTCACATGGAGAGAAGAGGAAAGGAATAAGAAAAGTCTCATTGACTATGTTATTGTTGATAGTGATGTTTTCTCCCTGGTGCAGGACACCAGAGTGTACAGAGGATTTGAAATTGGAAGTGATCACCGTTTAGTCTTGAGCAGGATAAAAGTGAATTTAATATTCAAATGTTACGTCTTGTTCTCCCTGTTATTTATTATTTTATATTAGACTACTCACCTATCTTATCTTTTTTTTTTTCAGCTCTTCCGTTGCCGACAAATTTATATTCTTTAAGTCGACTGCACCAGCCGGCAACTGAAGTCTGAGACACAATTTTAAGCTACTGAGAACAATATAGGAATCAAGAGGTTTGCAGTCGTGGTCCCCCTTTCTTAGTTACTAATGGATTCCCCTATTACTTATGCACGGTCCGAATTTTAACAAGTGGTAACTCAATTCTCGGAACAATGACAGACTCATGTGGTTTGAATTAAAGAAATACATTTATTTAGACAAAACACATATATACACTTTAGTCAGAAATTTCAATTCTAAGGAGCCTGAATTTCCCCCCTCTTAAATTTACATATCCAAAATTATTTACTCTGAAACCTTATATCAATTTCACACTCTTCTTTGTATAACTATATTCAGGCTCGGTTAATTTCTACTGAGTTGCTCAGTTCTCATTCATGCGAATAACACATATACATAGATACATTCTACAATCCTAGTGTGAAACATATTAGACGTACTCTGTCTTGCTAAATTCACATGAGACAATACTTTCTCTTATTTTCTGGCTTTATCCTCCCCCAAAATTCAGTTAATATTTAAGTTCAAATTTAATGCAATAATAACAATGTTTCTTCTAACATAAACAGTCCAAAACCTTGGTTTCCAGCTCAGCTTAAGCTTAGGGTGTTACTTGCTCTTTAGAAGTAGACAGAATGTCCAAAAGATTACAGTTCTTTAGATATAAAGTAGAAGTAGACTATATGGAGCTCCTTAACGTTCTGTTTCTTATACCTTCTTTGGTTATTATTCAATTTAATATGAAAACTTGCATCTTACCATTTCTTGCTTTTCTGGTAGTTATTGGGACTTCCTTAACTAGATTTCCGGGTTTCTTCACCGTATATTTCTTATGGCGTCCGTGACATACTTCTGTTCTATTCGAAAGAGATTCACCTCCTCGCTGTTTTATACATCGGCATGGCTAGCCAACGGCTCTTTCTGGCAGCATTCCTTCAATGTGGCTACACTCGATGTGGCACCGTACAGGCAACGGAAAATGTTGCTGAGCACGGCGGCAAGCTTCACAGCTATCCAGCACTTGGAATCAGGAACCAGGAACAGAAAAAAGAGAAAGAGAGCGATTGAATTTGGTGCCAAACCCTATATACCTCATGTGAGCGCCCTCTTGGTGGCTACGTCACGCACATAGTGGCGGCCAACTGGTTACTGCAGCTCCGAACTGTTTTTGACATGGCTCAATTCATGTATTATCTTATATACAATTATATACAAGTATGTCACGGACAGCATTTATACAAATCTTTTCTCTGTTAAATAATTCACAAACATTATCTATTTCAATTATGGGGTTCTCAAAATTTACTTAATATCTACAAGAGTGTTTTGTAACAGTTCTGGCTTACCAAGATGCACATTTTCTTCTGGTAGGCATTAGCATGTCCATATCCATGGCTTTTAACATTACCTTATGTTGGGTCGGAAATAGAATAACTCATTAAAAGTGAGTTGGCACTTTTTCCGACACAACACAAAAGAAGAGCATGTAAGAAACTTTTAAAGCGAATAAAAGTTGAGCAGCACTCAGATGACTAAAATGCACAAACATTATTCAAGAAAAAATGAAAGAGTTTCAGAACAGGAAACAAATCTTGGAAATCTTGGCAAGCCCTGAAGAAAAACACTGATTGATTCAACCAGAGAGGCATGTGGTGAGGTAGTCTGCAAGGATAGAAAAATCAGAACTCCATGGTGGACACAGGAAGTTAAAGAGGCAGTAAAGGAAAAGAAGAAAGTATATCAAAAGTTCCTGGCAAATAAGTCAGCTTGTGCTCTTAGAGAATACAGAAACAAATGCAAGAAACCAAAACACTGTGCAAAACTGGCAAAACAAAGGTCATGGGAGGACTTTGGTAAGAACATTGAAAATAAATATCAGGAAGGTGGCAAGATATTCTGGAGGTTGTTGAAGAAGCTCAGAAATGGAGGAAAGAGTGCTGTAAAAGGAATTAGAGATGAAAACGGTGACATGAAAAACAGAAAAAAAAAGATATCCTTGAAGTATGGAGTAATTACTTCAAAAAATTGCTAAATGAAACAAGCAGTGATGACAGCACAGTTGTAAAAAACACTGAACAGGCATGCAGTCAAGAATACATATCCATACTTGAAGTAAAAAAAAGCCATCAAAGCCTGAAATGTGGAAAGGCAGCAGGAGTAGATGATATTCGACCAGAAATGCTCAAGTATGGAGGTATAAAAGGCTTACATTGGCTGCACTGCATAGTTCAGAATGCCTGGACAGAGGAACGAATTCCAGATGATTGGAGTAGAGAGCTCATATTACCCATATACAAAAAGGGAAATAAAACTGCATGTGAGAATTACAGAGGTACTTCATTACTGAGTGTTCCTGGTAAGATATTATTATTATTACGGGCAGCTCCAAGGAGTCCTTAGACTCATCGAGGGAAGCCCAACATCATGTCAAGAACAAATATTAAACATTCACACAGTATCTATCATACTTCTCCTTGAACTCATTTACAATCATGGCACCCACATCAGACTCTGGCAGCTTATTCCACTCATTTACCACTCTCCAAGTAAAAAACCTAGCTCTAACACCCTTGCTAACCACACACTTACCAAGCTTCCATGGATGGTCCCTAGTCCTCCCACTACCAGTCCTATTCTCAAAAATATCTTCTGAATTAATCTTATAGAAACCCTTCAGTAATTTGAATGTCTCAATCATATCACCCCTTTTCCGTCTATCAACCAATTTCTACAGCCCACAAATCTTCAACCTGTTCTCATAAGGTTCATTCCATAGTCCTGCTATTATCTTGGTCACTCGTCTCTGGATCCTCTCCACCTCCGCCCCATCGAGAAGAAACCCTGATGCCCATATCTGGGCACAGTAGTCTAGATGGAGGTCTTATCAAGGCTCGATACAGAGGAACAATAACCTGTTTGTTTCTGCTCGTTAAAGTGTTTTTCAGCAACCAAGTGATTTGATGAGCTGATTTTGCCACTTTTGCGATGCTTCAACTCCCTATCTACCAACACTCCCAAATCCCTGCCCTCGTCAATCTCCTGGAGTACAGTTCCACCAATGTGATATACTGCTGCTAATCTTTTCACCCCAAAATGCAAAACCTTACATTTTTTCAAATTAAATTGACATCCATTCTCCTTAGCCCAGTCCTCCAAACTATCCAAATCATCCTACAAAATTTTGACATCATCTGCATTCACTATTGCCTTACCCAACTTTGCATCATCTGCAAACAAATGAACCGTTCCTCTCAGATCCTTTCCTATATCATTAATGAACAAATTAAACAGCAGCGGTCAAAGAACAGAACCCTGCAGCACACCGCTAGTCATAGGCCGTCTTTTGGACTCTACTCCTGAATAAACCACTCTCTGATATCTCTCCGTCAACCACCCTCCTATCCATCTCACTAACCCTATATCCATTCTCATATGCTGCAATGTACTGATTAGAATTCCATGTGGTATCCTATCAAAGGCTTTAGCAAGGTCCAGTAGAATCACTGTAAACCCGTTACCCTTAACCAGTTCAGCCGTCACTGTGTTATAGAACGTGAGCAAGTTACTGAGGCATGATCTACCCTTCACAAAACCATGCTGTCCCCCATAGAGTATCCCATTTTCATCTATCCAATCCTGTATTCTTTTCTTGACTAATTTTTCTAAGACCTTGACAACAATTCCTGATATGCTGATTGGCCGGTAATTTTCAACAGCAGTCTTGGAACCTCCTTTATGCAGTGTAACTCTTTTCCGCTCTTTTCCACCCCCTTGGGAGTAACCCAGACCCGATACTCAAATTAAACAAAATGGTCAAAGGCATTGACAATTCTTTAGCCGCATCTCGTACAACACGAGCTGGTATACCACCCAATACCATAGATGAGTTGACATTGAGGTTTTGTAATAGACTATTCACCTCCACTTCATTCACCACAATTCCTGTATAAGCTGTTTGTTCTTCCATTTCTGCAATGTCACCACATGGATGATATACTCTTGCAAAGTGCTCACTCAGTAATTCTACTATATCAACTGATTCGGTTACCTCCTTACCATCGGCATTCTTTAAAATCAATATGCCATATACATTTTTTCTTTTACTTACAACATATCGAAAAAACTGTTTGGGATTCTCTTTAGCCTGCATGGCTAATGTTCTTTCATATTCCGCTTTTGCTTTCCTTACCACACTTGTTACCCTTCTGGCATGGGCTTTATACCGTTCATGTGCCTGCAGGTCACCTTTCTCCTTAAATTCCTTCCACGGTTGTTTCTTTTTTTTTTAGCTCAAGCTTAATGGTGTTATTCATCCACTTAATTCCGACTTGATTTATTGATATATATGCAAGTATACTTTTGAGAAACGGTTGAGGATTGTGGAAGAGAAGCTTGGTGAAGAACAAGCTGGATTCAGGGCCAAATAAAGGCTGTCAGGATCAGATTTTCACTTTACGACAGATATTTGCGAAATCATGAGAATATAACAAAGATCTGTATTTAAGTTTTGTAGATCTGGAAAAGGCATATGACAAGGTGCCAAGAGAGAAGCTATTTGAAATGCTACCGTTATATGGGGTTAATTGGGCATTATATCAAGCAATACTTAGTCTTTATTTGAGTCATAAATCAGCAGTTAGAATTGAAGGAAGTACAGGAAGGTAGTTTAATAATAAATCTGGTGCCAGACAAGGATGTACTTTATCCCCTCTGTTATTCATTATCTATATGGGTCAAATTATGAAAGAAAGTGGTATTAAACCTGATATCAAAATTGGAGATTTAATCTCAGCTCTTTGCTTTATGCAGATACTTTTAAACAAATCCGCTATAATTTACTTCATTTGGTATGAAGGTCAGCAATAAGAAGACAAAGACAATGTAAATAGGCAGAAACATTGAAAATATCAACTGCATTTCGAATAGAGAACCTATAGAACAAGTAAAACATTTCAGCTACTTAGGTACGATTTTTAGTGAAGATGGTAAATTAAATATGGAAATCAACAAAGCTGGTATGGTAGGAAGTCAACTGAATAAATTTATATGAATAAGAGAGAAATCAGCCAAAAGACTAAATTACCTGTATACAAGACAGTGTTCAAACCAATTTTAACTTATGGATCTGAGAACTGGGTTAGAAGTAAAACATTTGACCAAGGACTAGAGACCGCAGATATGAGACTCCTGAGAAAGATTAGGAGAGTGAACAGATAGCACCAATATCAATATCATATTAAAAACGAGGATATCAGGAAAGAACTTGACATTGTCAGCATCCAAGAATGCATTAGTAGAGCTAATCTCAGGTGGTACGGTCACTTAAACAGAATGGGAGAGGAAAGATTAGCAAAACAAGTGTTCTCTGCCAGGTTGGCAGGAAAAAGACCCAGAGGAAGACCAAGATATAGATGGATTGATACAGTAAAAAGTGCCTTAGAAGACAGAAATATAAGACCAGATAATGTTTGAGTCTTGACTGGTAACAAATCAGTCTGTTACCAGTCAGGTAACAGACTGATTTGGAGGAAAATTGTACATATGGAAATTAGTAATGATGTAAATTTTTCATGTAGTACTATCATATCCTGTACACCCCTTGGGGTATATATCAGGAATTTGATGATGATGTGATTCCATTTTTTTTTTTTACAACTTAAAAAAATAAAAAAAGAAATTGATAGCTTACCCAGATTTTAGTTTTAACTTGAATTAAAACTAAATTGAGAATAAGTTATCTATTTCTTTTATTTTTAGACTTATATGTAATCTAGTTGAATCAAGTTAAATAGTCAATCATTAACATCTTAATGAGTGATCCTTGATTAACATGACTATATTTTAGGGGCTAAACTTTTTCAAAGAGCATTATAGATTTACATTGCTGGTTATATAAATTATGGTCAATAGCTGTTTATGAAACTAATTATCAATTACCAAATTGCTAATTATCATTAATCTGAACTTACCTATACACTCTAATAAGTGAATTTGTCTTGCAAGTGTTCTCTGAATTAGCAATGGCAAACCAGAACCACTACCTGATGTAACAGTTCCATCAAAGATTTCCTTTTGAAATAAAAGAGAATCATTTTATGTAGAGCATGCCAAACTATGAAAAAAAAAAAAAGTTGATTGATTACATGTAAATATACAGGGTGTTTCAAAAGGTGCATACAACTTTGCTGCAGAACAGAGAATAACTCAGAAGACGTACAAAAGCTGAGTGACAAACATTATGTAGTGAAACACATCAATTTTTGGTCATGTAACTTTATTACAAATGACAACACTAGATAGCGTGATACATTACACCATTTGAAAATGGTAACTTTCAATGGTGCAGAGAAAGCACGTTGTGTGTTTTGGTTTAAGAAAATAAAGTCTGCAACACAAGTTCAGAGGAATTTCTGCAAACGATACAGCAAAGAATCTCCTAGTAGGCCCATGATCTATATATGGCACAAGAATTTTGTGGAAGCAGGCTGTTCTGTGCATCATCCAAGGTCAAAGGGAAGGAAGTGTGCTGCCAATGCTGCTGTGGAAGAAGTTTGGGAAGGTTTCCAGAGAAGCCCTGGAAAGTCGAGCAGTCCAGTGTCTCGGCAAATTGGAATTCCACATGTAGCTGTGTGGCGTGTTTTACGACAGCATCTCCATTTAAGGCTACATTTTACCCTCATACAACATTTGAAGGAAGATGATATGAAGATACACCAGGATTTCTGTATGGAAATGATCCCTAGGAAAGAACAAAATGAGGACTTTTTGGACACAATCGTTTTCAGTGACATGTGCACTTTTCACAATAAGTGAGCAAGTAAACACACAACTACAGAATTTATGGAAGTGAAAATCCACATGCCATCATAGAACATGTTCATGACATCCCAAAGGCTAACATTTTTTGTGCCATAAGCAAGAAAATGTATATGAACCCTTCTTTTTTTCGGAATCTACTGTTACTGGTGATGTGCATCTGGACATGCTACAAGGGTACCTAATACCACAATTAGATGACGATGACCACAATGGATGCTTACATTTCTAGCAAGGTGGAGCATCTCCTCATTACCTAACAGACGTAAGGTCATACCTCAACACCTGTTTTTACTGGATTGATAGAGGGAGTGCCTGTAGCATGGCCACTGCAGACAATTACATTTCCAGCAAGATGGAGCACCTCCTCATTACCTGACGGTCATACCTCGACACACATTTTCCAGACAGATGGATTGGCAGAGGGGTGCCTGTAGCATGGCCACTGCATTTCCCCAACCTTACACTGTTAGATATTTTTTCTTGTGAGGTTTTGCGAAAGATCGAATGTTTGTACCACCACTACCAGCCAATTTGGATTAGCTGCATTCCAGAATTACTGGTGCCATTGTTGAAATTATGCCAGATATGTTTTGCTACGTGTGACAGGAAATTGATTACAGATGAGACATCTGCAGAATTACTGGAGGCAGTCATATCAAACTTTAACATCTGTGTTGAAACTTCAAATGTTATGCTACATTTGCACGGTAATAAAAATTGTTCATCTATCTGTCCAAAATTGTATATCCCTTTTGAAACACTCTGTATTATTAGGTTATATCATAAAGACAAAATAGGTTTTCTCTTTCATTCTGGTTTGAATGATAGAGAATAACTCTGGACAACTCATTTAATTCTATATATATATATTACAAATTTGTTTAACTATTGAATACTAGTCTCACATTTGGGATTGGTATCCCTAAGGTTCCACTAAAATTCTTTAATTTGGTAAAGGAGAGCAATTAGATTGATTAATAACCTGTCTCTTACAAATTCATAATATTTTCTTTTATGCAGACATTGTTGCAACATCAGTTGATGTTGCTTTTATTTTTTTTATCAGCCTTTATGATATGTAGTGAACAACCATACAGGAAGCTATTGATCCAACCGCAAAATGTAGAAACCCAACCATAAGATGGCAGTTTACAGAGAAGTCCTCTTTGCAAAATCCATTCTAATGCCCTGAAAAACTCAAGAGTAACCACAAGTTTTAACCAAACATTTTCATGACATGTCCAAAAGTAGGTAATGCTAGCTAGATCTGCCGAGAATGAGTGACAGAACATATATTGTGCTGTAATAGCTATCTAGTGAATCTACAAATGGTGAAGAAGCTGTCTGTTGATAACTTTCTCCATTATTTTTAGGAGGCCTACGTAGGGAACAAATGGAAAGATAATTTTTGATGACTGAGTTTTTAGTACCATTCAAGAATGTAAGAGTAGGATTTGCAGCCTTGATACAGTTAGTCATCCCACAAATCATTGGTTCAGTAAGGGTTAACAGAGGATGGTGTACTCATGGAAATAGAATGTGATGGTTATGGCATTTTTTCAAGAGAAAAAAGATAAAAGAGAAGGTGAGGTATTCCTGATGATTTCAGAACAGTTATATCCTCTCAATATGGAACTTGAATAAAGCAATAATAATGGGGGGGGGATTGTGTTGCCAGTACATAATAGTTAGTAGATTGCCAGAGCAAAAATAAGTTTTATTTTTTGGAATATTTTTGAAGAATTATCACTGAAAATTTATTTAATTAGTGATACTGAGACTAAATGTGTATTGATTATCGAGGTGGTTAGTAGGTTTTGTCGCAAATTTTGTATATAACAGTTAATGGAAGCAAAAATGAAGTCACAACTAGAAGAACTAGATGCACAGTGTGAAAACTTTTGTGTTGAAACATATGGATTTGATGAAGCTGATGCATTGTTGGGAGTGCAATATGTATGCATGCATGCATGAGCAAATGTGGTAAATGTGTTTGTTGAAAGATTAAACAAGAGAAGTGAGAGAGTGAAGATCTGCAGAAAATGTGATATATTAATGGACTGTAGTGATCTAAATGAAAGTTGGGAATGGGAAGTAAAGAATATTGATAAAAGGTGGTGATGGATTTAAGACTGAGAATGATAACCAAAAGATTGAGCAGGAGAATGCAAGTACAGAGAATGTGATTGTGAATATGGAAATGATTGAAAAAGGAAAAGAGAGCGTAAATGCAGAAACAAAAGAGAGCTTAATTGACAGAGCAAGAGTTGGCATGACTTTGAGAAAAAAAGGAGGCCTGACTGATGGAGAAATAGTGAGAATGACTGCTGGAATGAAAGAATTGAAGAATGAAATGATTGGAAATATGAGAAATGTGATGAGGTGTGTCCAAAATAAAATTAGACATATGGTGGACACAAATGAAAGAGTGCAAAAGAATAAAATAACAGATGATAGAGAAAAAGAAGTAGCAAATGACTCAAGAGTAGTACCATACAGTGATTCTATTCTAAAAGGTGCAGTGAATGAGAAAGTGCACAAGTCTGTTTAAAAGAGAGAGGATGAAGAAGAAGGTGACTGAAGGATTTAAGCATGCATAGAAGTTACTGGCTGTGATTGGAATGAATGATAATGTGAGAATGAATATCAGGAGATTATGGAAGAGAGTGAAAGACAACAGCGTAGTAGGAAGAGTAATTTGTGTGTTATGACAACGACGAGCTGCAGCAGAGAAAAGATCTTAAATGGAATGTTGGCAGAAATGTGTAAAGAGAAAGGAGTGAAGTTTGTCAATGTGGGGGGGGGATAAGATTGAGGGACAAATGGAACCATATGAGAGTGATGGACTGCATCTGAATGGTTTTGGTGAGTGAGTGAGTGAGTGAGTCACTTGGAAAGGGTGCTGCTGGAAAAAAATGAGTGACTGAACAAGGTATAAGCAGAAGTCAGAGATGATGTAAACGAGCAGAAGAGTGGACTAGGTGAGACTTGATGTAATTGTGAATGGAGATGAAAATGTAAGAATAGGAATACAAATTAGACAGGGAAACAGGGTGGGTCAGGGAGACAGTGGAAGGAGAATGAATTTTGAAAGGTAAGGAATGCATGTATGGGGATGGTCAGCATAGAAATGGAACAGCCTGGAATACACAGGGTGTAGGTGAGTCTGGGGAACAAGGATAAGGATGAGCACACAGGAGCAAGTATGGAGAAGTCACAGATGAAGAAAAGCATGGGTAGAACTGGTTATAGACCAAGAAATGAACTGTTATGTTCATTTATGAATGCCAGAAGTATCAGAAATAAGGGGGATGAAATTGTTGCTTTGATTGAGTTTAAGTGCCTGAAAATAGTTGGAATAGTGAAACGTAGAAGAGAATGATATCTTGACATGAATAAAAATGAAAGGATATGATTGCTTTTCATGAGGATAGGAAGGGCAAGAAGGGAGGGAAGTGCTGTTGTTGATGATAGCAGGTGAATTATGTCTGCACAAGGTTGAGATAAAATGGGAAGAAAGTTTCAATGGTTTTTGAAGCAGTATAGTGTGAAGTGAAGTGAAGGTTGATTATTTGGCAGGATGTTGCTGCAATCCAGGAGAATGTGAGTGGTTGAGCAAAGAAATGTATAGGTAACTTGGCTTAGTGAGCTAGCAAAGGGTGTTCATTACGTGTGATTTCGATTATGGAAATATTAATTGGAATGAAGAGATAGCATCAGGGAATAAGAAGAATAAATTTCTCTAGTTCTTAAGGGACAACAATCTTAAGCAATATCTAACAGAGAATGTGATTGTGAATGGGCTCTCTAATCTTCCCCTGGTTGTTGAGAGCAAAGTGAGCATCTCAACTGTGGCCATTCATATGAGAATTTCCGTGAAGGGATATATGTCGCCCTAGAATGCTGGGGATTATGAAATGCTTAAAAAACTTGGATCTATAGTGTGGAAAGAGAAGTTGAACAGAAAGGAAACAGATGTTGCTTGGGCACTGATCAAGAACTATTTAACAGCAGAAATATTTGAGTGTATTCCAAAACTGAAATGGCTAAATAAGATAGGAATAAAATGGATGAATGAAGAAATTAACCCTTTTGTTACATAATTAGGTCCATGGTGTCCAAACATCAGAAATCACACCTTACTCCACAACTGATTGCAGCGATAGCCGGCATGCAACTAATTTGGCACAGAGTGAGGAGAAACTCAGCTATTTAAAGGTTAAGCATGAAATCTGGAAGAAGGCATTGTGGAGGCAACACAAGATGAATGTTGCTAATAATCAGTTGCATGAAGAGTACAAAGAGCAGGCCAAGAAGATGCCTTGGTTGAGAAAGACAGCAAAAGTCAGTTATGAGAAGAAATTAATCAATCAAGGTAAGAAAAATCCTATTAAAGTAACTTTCACAGCTTAAACATGTAACAAAAAATATACAGAATTTATTCAAAAACTCCAATATATTTCATGAAACATTATGTGGACATCATCAGGAAGATAGACTGTTAACTACATTCAAAACATGAATATCATTACTAATAAGAAACTGGTTCCAAGTGTAAGAGATGTACACGTTTAAAGAGAAGTGAAATTTTTTCAAATCATTACTTAGTTTCAAATGAAGTTTAACTTCAAATGTAGTTTCTAAAATATAAATATAATTTCTAAAATATAAATTTGGGGGGCGCTAGTGGGTCAAGCGCTACGAACGTGTTCTGAAGAGCTCCTGATTCAGATAAGTTTTACTAGGAATAATTAAGTATATATGCGTAATTGTTTAAGTAAGAGCGGCTGTAAAGGTTGTACGCTACCGATATTATTAGTGTGGGGTTTTTTCTTGCTTAAACTAAATACGAAAACGTTAATATTAGACCTAGTAACCTGCAGAGAAAAAAAAAAAAAAAAAAAAAATGGCGGCGGCATTGTCATTCCAGGATTTTAATTTGGATTTCAGTCGGTTCGTTAAGTGTGAGGTCTGTTATATGTATTCCTTCGACTACATAAATGATTTGTGGATGTTTAGTGCGGATGGAAGAAGGGTGTGTGCGAAATGTGACCTGAACGAGGAATTGATAAATGCGAATATGAAGTTGATGACAGAAAGTGCTAGAACCGATTGTGTCGCGAGTGCACGTTTGAAAGAGGATGGCGAGAAAGACAGGCGAAAAAATGTTAAAAAATCAGGAGAAAAGAAAAAGAGCGATTTGACAACCGTAACGGATGTTAAAAGGGACGAAAGTGAGGCGGAAAGAAACGAAATTGAGAGAACGAATGAAAGTAGAAATGGCGTGGTGCAGAAATTGCAAGTAAAAAAAATCGAAAGAATGAATGATAGTGAAAAAAGAATGACTGATGGCGAAAGTTGGACGCATGTTGGAACGAAAGTACTGAACCAAAGAAAGATGAATGACAGTAAAAGTGAGAAGAATTATAGCGAAAGTTGGACGCATGTTAGTCCGAAAGTACGGAAACAAAGAAAGATATGTGAGAGTGAAAGTGAGAAGAATGATAGTGAAAGTTGGACGTATGTTGGACCGAAAGTACGGAAACAAAGAAGGATGAATGAGAGGGAAAGTGAGAAGAGGGGGTCGAGAGTTAGAAAGTTAGAAAGATTTAATGATAGAATGAATGTGTCGCGAGGTTCAGAAGGCGAATTGGATTGGATGAAGCAAGAAATGAAATGGATGCGGAATGAAATTAAGAGAATTCAGGTCAAAACTATTAAAATAAATCATGATGGCATGAAAGAGATAACAAAAGATGAGCGAGTGGCATTGTATGGTGACTCCATTATTAAAGGTGTGCTAGAGGATAAAATGCACAAGGTATGTTTTCCAGGCAGTAAAATGAGTAGAGTGATTGAGGCATTGAATATGAGGCGGGAACGAGCAAAAGAGTTAATTGTATTAATTGGTACGAATGATTTGAGAGAGAACAAAGAGCATGTCAAAATGAATGTCAGGAGACTGCTTGGAAAGATAAAGGAGAATAGTGTGACAGGAAGGGTGGTCAGTGTGTTGCCTAGGTATGATTGTGGTGAAATGAGGCAGAGAGCAAGGATTATGAATGATATTCTGGCTGAAATGTGTGAGGAGATGGGAGTGCAGTTTGTTAATGTGTGGAATGAGTTTGAGGGACGAAGTGAGCTGTATGGGAGCGATGGACTGCATTTGAGTGGTTATGGTGTGAGTCGCTTGGAGAGACTGCTGCTGGAAGGTAGAGAAGTGAATAGAGAGAATGAATCAGATCGAGAGGGGAGTGATGTGGAAGAGCAGGAGAGTAAGACAGGAGAGATTGAAGGAGTGGAAGTGAGTGGTATGAGTATAGAAAATGAGAGAATGGGTGTGCAAGAGGAGCAGGGAAACGGCGAGGCTCAGGGTGGACAGGGATACACAGCGTGAGAAAGGTGGATGCTCCAAGAGGAGGTGAGAGAATGTGTAGGCAGGAAAGTAATGGGATGATCAGGGATCAAAAGGAAACAGATGGAATTGCAAAGGGTTCTAAAATGAAGAAGCAGAAAGGGAAATGGCCCCAGTCCAGCATGGAGAGATCACATCGAGTGAGTGGTATCAGTGGAACTAGCTGTAGATCCAGAAATGAGTTGTTGTGTTTGTATACCAATGCTAGAAGTATAAGAAACAAGGCGGATGAAATGGTTGCACTAATTGCGTCTGTGCACCCAGAGATTGTCGGAATAAGTGAGACATGGTTAGATGAGGATGACATCCTGACAGGAATAGAGATGGAAAGGTATGATGTGTTTCGTGAGGATAGAAGGGGTAAAAAGGGAGGGGGAGTGCTATTGATGATAGAGAAAGAGTTATGTCCATACAAGGTAGAGATGCAAGAGGGAAATGGGGCCAGTGGTTTTGAGGCAGTATGGTGTGAGATAGAGGTGAATAGAATCAAATACTTGGTGGGATGTTGTTATAGACCTGGTAATGTGGATGGTGGTGATAGTGAAATGTATAATCAAATAAGCCAAGCAAATAAGAAAAGGGTGATCATTATGGGTGATTTTAATTATGGCAATATAGACTGGAATGAAGAGATAGCAACTGGAAGTAAAGAAAATGAGTTTCTTGAGTTTTTGAGGGATAACTACCTCAGACAGTATGTAACAGAGGGCACAAGAGGATTAAGGGTCTTGGATTTGGTCATCTCATCGGAGGATGTAATTATCAATGAGGTATCAAATCATCCACCAATTGGTGAAAGTGACCATGAGGTGATTACTTGGGTGGTTGCCAGCAGTGCAAGGACCCCTGTGAAAAAAGGGTATATGTGGAACTACAAGGGGGGTGATTATGAAGAGCTCAGGAGACAGCTTGCAGGTGTAGCATGGAATGAGGAGTTAGCTGGAAAAGAGATCAATGCAGCTTGGGGGATTTTCAAAAAATATTTAGTGGATGCAATGTCTAAATGTATACCATGGGTGAGAAGGTTAAATAAGTTAGGTGTGAGATGGATGAATAAAGAGATTAAGCATGCAATACAGAGAAAGAGGGCATTGTGGAGGCAGTATAAGAGAAGTGGAAGTAACCAATTTCATGAGGTCTACAAAGACCAGGCAAGGAGGGTGACTTGGTTGGTCAGAGTAGCTAAAGAGAGGTATGAACAGCAGTTAGCTAATGAAGCTAAAAAGAATCCTAGGGAGTTCTTTCGATATGTAGCCAGCAAAAGAAAGAATGATTATGGAAGGATGACATTGATTGGAGGAAATGGTATAAAGACAGCTGTTGCAGAATGTGTGGTGGAGATACTTAATGAGCAGTTCATAAAGATCATTCAATCTTGTGAATGTGACTTCATGGAGAGATTAAGAGCAGTTGATGATGGGGAGGAGAGACTGACTGTAAGTGAGCAAGAGGTGTTTGGGGAGTTGAGTAAACTAGATGTAAATAAGGCTGTGGGACTTGATAATATATCACCACGTATTCTGAAGGAATGTGCCAGAGAGTTGACACCTGCCTTGACATATTTTTTTAATATGAGTCTTGCACTTGGTCAAGTCCCTAAAGAGTGGAAGGAGGGCAAGATTGTGCCACTTCATAAAGGAGGTGATCGAACTCAAGCATCAAACTATAGGCCTATCTGTGTGTCAGGTGTTGTGGTTAAGTTGTTGGAGAAGCTTGTGAGAACTAGGATCCAGAGTTGGGTTGACAACAATGGTATAATCTTTGATGGACAGCATGGATTTGCTAAAGGGAGGTCGTGTTTTAGTAATCTACTTACTTATTACAATAAAGTGACTGCTTCCTTGGACAGAGGAGAAGGATACACAGTAATATACTTGGATTTTGCAAAAGCTTTTGATAGAGTACCTCATGATAAGTTGACAGTCAAACTAGAGCAGATGGGGTTGGATATTAGATTAGTGCATTGGATTGGAGACTGGCTATCTGATAGGTATCAACAAGTTGTGTATGGGGGTGCAATATCCAGGAAAAGGAAAGTCACTAGTGGAGTGCCTCAGGGATCTGTTTTAGGGCCATTACTATTTAACTTGTATATTAATGATATTGGCGAAGATTTGGATGGAGATATTCAGTTGTTTGCAGATGATGCAAAGTTGGGACGAACCACAAAGAGTAGTGAAGATGTTGTGGCCTTGCAAGAAGACTTGAATAAATTGAGTGATTGGGCAAGCAAATGGGGATGCGAGTTCAATGTTGCAAAATGTAAGGTTTTAAAATTTGGAAAACAAAGATGGGATGCAGAATTTATGCTTGGTGAGAATATATTGTTGGAAGTAGAGGAAATAAGAGATCTGGGAGTGATAGTGGATAATGATCTAAAATTTAGGGGACACATCGCCAAAATTGTGAAGACAACACAAAGACTTCTGGGAATGATGAGGAAGACACTGACGTGTAGAAGTAGGGAGATTCTTGTTCCATTGTATAAGGCTTTGATTAGGCCACACATGGACTATTGTGCCCAGATTTGGTCACCTGGTTTTCAGAAGGATGAAGAGATGTTGGAAAGGGTGCAAAGGCGACTGACTAAGGTAGTTTCTGACCTCTGGAATGTCGAGTATGAGGAAAGATTGAAAAGATGTAATTTGCAGAGTCTAGTGGAGAGAAGGAAGAGGGGGAGATATGATAGAGACCTACAAGTTGGTGAGGGGTTGTTATTGGATCAATGGTGGAGAAGTTCTACATAGAATAGTGGGAGATCAGGGGAGAACCAGAGGTCATACCTGGAAACTGTATAAAGAGGGTGTGAGTAGGGGAGTGAGAGGCAGGTTTTTTTCGTGCAGAGTTGTGAATGATTGGAATGCCTTGCCTGAGAGTGTGGTGTCTGCAAGGAGTTTGAATGTGTTTAAGACCCGGTATGATGAGATGTGTGTGAGATAAAAGGACCTCCTAGATGAGTCTTTGACTCCATGAGGTCTTGTTTTAATAATAATAATAATAATAATAATAATAATAATAATAAATACTAACAAAATGAAGAAAGAAAGTAAATAAGTAAAAACAAGAAACAGAACAAGTATACAAAGTACATCTATTACAAGAAGAAAGCATTAGAATGCTATATTAATCACAATTAACAGATTACCTAAAATAAGTCAAAATCAGTGATAATATAGAAGAAGAATGAAAAACTTTATTATTATTGTAAGAGTGCCTACATGGAGTCTGAAGATTCATTG
Source organism: Typopeltis vanoorti (assembly GCF_054136105.1). Lineage (NCBI taxonomy): Eukaryota > Metazoa > Arthropoda > Arachnida > Uropygi > Thelyphonidae > Typopeltis > Typopeltis vanoorti. Next base: position 162,933,266 of record NC_143550.1, read on the forward strand.
TGAGAGACCCAAACTATCCACACAATCTATCATATCCCTTCTTGAACCCATTAATAGACAAAGCACTCACAACCAACTCTAGCAATCCATTCCACTCATTCACAACTCTCCAAGCAAAAAATCTAGTCCTCACATTCCTACTAACCACACCTTTATTCATTTTCCAGGGATGACCCCTTGTTCAGGCCCCTCCAGCCAAGTGTTGAAACATTTCTCCAGTATTAATCCTATAAAACCCTATAAACGACTTAAATGCTTTTATCATATCCCATCTTTTTTTCCTATCAAACCAACTTCTGCAATCCACACACCCTCACTCTATCTTTATAGGGAACATTCCACAGACCACTCACCATCTTGGTCACTTGCCTCTGAATCGTCTTCACTGCTAGCTCATCCCCAAAAAACCCAGGAGACCAGACTTGAGCACAGTAATCCAGATGTGAATGTATCAAGGCCTTATTCAGTGAATTAACAACTTCCTTATCTCTACTTGTTAATGTGCTCTTCAATAGCCAAGTAATCTTATGGGCTACATCAGCAACCTTAGCAATATGTTCTTCTCCAAACTTTAATTTTCTGTCTGCCATTCTAGTTTCATCTCTTCCCTGGAGTACAGTGCCATCAATATGATACACAGCTTGTAATCTGTTTATCTCAAAATGCATAACTTTACATTTTTCTACATTAAACTGACACGATTATCTTTTGCCCATACTGACAGCCTATTTAAATCATCTTGCAATCTCTCCACATTGCCTCGATTAACTATACTCTACCTAATTTCACATCATCAGCAAAGAACTGAATATTTTCTTTCAGGTTATTTCCTATATCATTTTTGTACAAATTAAACAGCAATGGTCCCAGCACTGAACACTGAGGCATATCACTAGTCACCAGTTGTTGCCTCCATTCTGCAAATCCATATACCACTTTTTGATATCTGTCCAGCAGCCACCCTCTTTATTCACTTAACCAGTGTCATGTCCACCCCATTTGTTCTAATTTGCATATCAAAGTTCCATGCAGTATTCTGTCAAATGCCTTTGAAAAATCGAGCAGAATCATCATGTAGTCATTTCCTTTATCTGACTCTGTTATTCTATTATAAAAAAACAGTAAATTACTAAGGCATGCCTGACCCTTCACAAAGCCATGTCCCCCCCCCCATACAGTATCATATTTTTATCTACCCATTCTTGAATTCTCTTTATGGTCAATTTTTCTAGTACTGATTGGTTGATAATTTGCAGTCTTAGAACCTGTCATATGAAAGGGAATTATTTTGCCCTCTTTCCACTCCCTTGGAAATCTACCAGAGTTGTGATTTAAATTGAAGAGCCTAGTCAGAGGCATTGCCAATTCCTTTGCATGTTCATGCACGACCCCAGCTGATATCCCATCTAATCCCACAGTTGTATTTACAGTGAGATTCTTCAATATCCTAAGAACCTCTAATTCATCCATCTCTGTTTCCACATTAGTGTTATCACATATGTTAAAGCAATAACTTCATCTGTTTCTGCCACTTTGTAACCACCATCACTCATTAAGGTTAATCTTCCATAGTCATTCTTCCTTGCCACATAACAAAAGAACTCTTTGGGATTTCCTTTATCCTGCTTGGCTAGATTCTTCTCATAATCTAATTTTGCCTTCCTTGCCATGCTGGTCACCTTTCTCTTTCTATACCCTCCACAGCATTTTCTTCTTCTTCATTACGCTCGTGCTTAATGATATTACACATCCATCTAATTCCTACCTAATAAACCCTCCTTACCTTAGGTATACAATTTAATATTGCTTCTTCTATATGACCCACGACTACTATCATCCTTACCCTGCACTGTTTTATGCCATGGTACAGATTTACAGTAAGCTTCTTCCTAAGCTTGTCATAATTACCTACCTTGTAGTTCCATATATACTCCTCCTTGATAGAATATTCCTCATGTTCTACAATCTCCCAAGTCAAGACCGCATGGTCACTTTCACCAATTGCTGAAAATGTGGTCACCTTCATTATGGATAACTCTTCTGATCCTATGATCGGGTCCAATACTCTCACATCCCTAATCCCCTCCATCACATGCTACCCCAAGTAATTATTATTATTATTATTACCCTATGACTCCCATGGAGTCAAAGACTCATCTAGGAGTAAAAGATAATCATTTATCCAAGTGTAGACAAACAAGTTTGCGCTGAACTATTTTTAGTGAAAATAGTTCAGGTGCAAACTTGTTTGCCTACATTTGGATAAAGGATTAAACCAAGTATATAATTTCTTGGTATCTTTAATTTATAGTATAACCATGTGGAAAAACTTCAACAACACATCTAGGAGGTCCTTTTGTCACACACACACACACACACACACACACACACACACACACACACACACACACACACACACACACACACACACGCCATATGATGCCTTAAACACACTTAAATTCTCTGCAGACACCACCAGTGGTGAGCTATAAGGGGCTTGCGTGAGCCCTTTGTTAAATTTTTCTCAAATTTGCGAGCCCCTTGTTCACTTTTTTATTTTTTCAAAAAAAAATTTTTTTTGAAACATTAAGCGACAAACTCATATGGTAACCTAACAAAAATGAGTCTATTTGGCAGTGTATAGATTATTTGGAATTATTGTTTCAACTCCTCTATAACGAATGCACCCAAGTTTGAAAATAAAATAAGCGCATGTGCTATCTTTACCCTTCTCCTTTCTGGTAGCCAATCGTATGGTAAAACCAGTAACCAACCAAATGTTTTATAAAAGATTATAAAAGATTTCATTCTTATTATATTTTGATAGTTAAAAAATGTTTTTCTTATGTAAGATAAATTAACACAGTTGATTGTGTGCAAATATTTCATGTTTAGATCATGAAATATTTGTTAAAAATTATAACCTTTAGAGGTTGATTGTCCTCTCATACTTTTTGAATGGAATTTGTACACAAGCTGTATTAATAATTAATAAAAGTTCTTGTGTGAAATACAGCTTTTTTTTTTTTTTTTTTTGCTTCACGATGCGAGCCCTTTGTTAAAATTCCACAGCTCACCACTGGACACCACCCTCTCAGGAAAGGCATCCCAATCATTCACAACTCTGCATGTAAAGAACCTGTTTCTCACTACCCTGCTCACACCCTCCTTATACAGCTTCCAGGGATGACCTTTGGTTTTCCCCTGATCTCTCACCATTTTCTGTAAAACCTCTTCAACATTGATCCTATAACAACCCCTTACTAACTTGTAGATCTCTATCATATCACCCCCTCTTCCTCCTATCCACTAGACTCTTTAAATTGTATCTTCTCAACCTTTTCTCATATTCAACGTGCCAGAGATCAGAAACTATCTTAGTCAGTTGCCTCTGGATCCTTTTGAAAAACAGGTGACCAAATCTGTGCACAGTAGTCCATGTCTGGCCTAATCAGAGCCTTATATAATGAAACAAGAATCTCTTTACTTCTATAAGTCAGTGTCCTCTGCATCACTCCCAGAATTCATTGTGTTGTCCTTACAATTTTGGCAATGTGTCCTCTAAATTTTAGATCCATATCCACTATCACCCCAAGATCTCTAATTTCCTTCACCTCCAACAATATATCCCCACCAAGCATAAATTCTACATCCCATCTCTGTTTCCCAAATAAAGCCTTACATTTTGAGACATTGAACTGGCATCCCCATTCCCATGTCCATTCACTCAACCTATTCAAGTCTTCTTGTAAGGCTACAACATCTTTTGTACTCTTCATAGTTTGTCCCAACTTTGCATCATCTGCAATAACTGAATATCCCCATCCAAATCTTCCCCAAAATCTTAACATACAGGTTAAACAGTAATGGCCTTAAAACAAACCCCGGAGGCACACCACTAATGACTTTCCTCTTCTGGGATATTGCCCCCCCCCCCATACACAACTTGCTGATACCTATCAGATAGCCAGTCTCCGATCCAATGCACTAATTGAATATCCAACCACATCCGCTCTAGTTTGACTATCAACTTATCATGCAGTAATCTATCAAAAGCCTTTGCAAAATCTAAGTATACTACTGTGTATCCCTCTCCTCTGTCCAATGAAGCCATCACCTTATTGTAAAATGTAGATTACTAAAACATGACTGCCCTTTAGCAAATCTATGCTGTCAATCAAAGATAATACCATTGTTTTCAACCCAATTCTGTATCCTGTTCTCTCTAACACTGTAACCACAACATCTGACAAACATATAGGCCTATAATTTGATGCTTGAGTTCCATCACCTCCCTCATGAAGTGGCACAATCTTGCCCTCCTTCCACTCCCTTTGGAACTCAACCCAGTGCAAGACTGATATTAAAAAAATTATCTCTCTGTAGGGGTATAAATTCATTTCCTTCCTACCATGTGATCTTTCTTCCTTCCAGTCTATATCTCCATAGTTGAAGTCCTCCATAATAATCTCTCTCGACCTGTACTTGTACTAATTTAGTGATGCATGCCGTCCAGATCATCCATGGAACTCCCTGGCCTACAGCAACAACTAACTGTGCCTTAATCTCACACCAAACTGCTTCAAATGAACAACCATCCTCCCAACTTATAACTTTAATTAAGATAATTTATAAAGCAGCATCTGAAGTACTTGGAAAGAGAAATAAGACATTAAAAATAAAAAAACATTAAAAATTTGGAGTGCAGATATAGAAATTTCAATAAAAGAGAAACAAATGGCATACAAATCATTCCTTCAAAAACAAAGAAAGGAAACAGAAGAAATGTAGCTAAAAACCATAGTATAGAGAGCCCACCAAGATTCTTGGTACAGATTTATTAATAAAATAGAACACATGCATGGAAGACAAAAGATAGCCTACAAAATATTAACGAACTTAAACAGTGAAGAAAGAGATACAAATAAATCAACATAACACAGGAAAAACAATGGATAGAACATTGTAAGAATTTATATTATAAGCCAAATTTAATACAGAAAATAATAATGAATAAATCAGTACTGATTTAGAACCAATTAGATTAGAACTTAAAAAAGCAATAAAAGTATAAAAAAAAATAGAAAATCAACCAGATTAGATGGTATAAATACAGAGAATTGGAAATATGGTGGAGAATATTTACATCAGTGTCTTAAAATTAAACTAATTTTTCTTCAACAGTTATTAATTAATTTATTAATAACTGTTTTAGAAAAATTAGGTTCAATCAGATTGGTCAAAAGCTAAGGTTATATCTGTATTTAAGAAAGAAAACAGAGATGATTATGGAAATTACAAAGGGATAAATTTATTAAATACGGATTACAAAATTTAGAGTAAAATCCTGAATAGAAGACTTAGAAATACTGCAAACAATCTACTCTGAGAAGAACAAAATGGTCTCAGAGATGAAAAATTGTGTATAGGCAACATTTATGTGTTAAAACAATTTATTGAAAAAAAAAAAAAAAGAATTTAATTACCGACTCATCTGGTCTTAATTAGATTATGAGAAAACGTTTGATAAAATACACACAAAAAAATTATGGAATATAATGAAAAAAAAAACAAGGATATCCATTACAATTGGTACAAGTTGTATAAAGTTCATATAAATATATAAAAATGCAGTTAGGTAATAGATTAACAGAAGAGACTGAAATTAATTATATGTTAGACAGGGATGTAGCTTAGCCAACTCCATTCAATATACAGGGTGTTCGGGATAAATTTGACAGTTTCGTAAGGAAAAAGAAAATCTTCTTTGTATCTATTAAATTTAATGAATTGACAAAAAAACATTACAGGCAGAGTTAATTACAATACTATCAACAAGATTTACTCAAAATAACCACCATTAGCATCGATCACAGCTTCAATTCTGCTTCGGAACCTCGAACAAGCTGATGCTACAGTCTCCCTGGGAAGGGCCGCAAAAACTGTATTAATTTTATCCATTAACTGGGCTTTTGTATTACTGGAAGTGCGATTGGTGTCTTTTTCAACTGCGCCCCATACAAAATAATCCATGGGGTTAAGGTCTGGGGAGTTTGGAGGCCAAACATTTGGACTGGTGAAGTCGTAGAAATTTTCAGACAACCATTTTTGACTTTTCCCAGAGGTGTGGCAAGGGGCCGAATCCTGCTGCCATACATACGGCCTACCATTGGCTACCCTTGTTATCCAGGGCTTGACTACAGTTAGCAACTCCACGAACAAAGCCCGAATTCCAATGCCAGGGTTCTTCAACACCTGTTCCTGCAGATTTGCGAGGAATTCTGCTGTACGAACGCAATCAGATCGTCTGCTAGGGATCTTTCTTCTTGCTACATCCTCGTAGTCACCATTGCAAGTCTCTAGTTCATGCCTGATTGTTTTTACTGTATTCAGGGAGCATTGGGCAGCAGTCGTAATATCCTTATTTTGATGGCGGGCACGAATCATCATGATACAAGTTATTCTCTTCCATGATTCAGGTGGGTTCCAGCTATCCATCCTTTCTGACATCTTGTATATGAACGAAGAAGGGTCCAAACTTTTAAATGAAGAGAAGTGTGTGTTAATACATGTAACTTACGGAAAAATATAATTAATTATAAATATGTCAAATTTATCCCGAACACCCTGTATATACCGGGTGATCCAAAAGTAACAGAAAAAGTAAAAATTCAATAATTCGAAAAAGTATAGACATAGAACGATGCGATTTTCACAGAAATGCACAGAAAGACATGGGATTTTTTTTTAATAATGAAAAATTTCATTACCAGAATAGTCACATTTGCCACCGAGAGGTAGTGCTTCAGTTGTGTCAGTAGTTTGTGCAGTGGCACAGCACAGTTCACAACGCAGCTAGTATTACAAATGTTCAATGTGACGGCCATCATTCATGAGAATAGACATCAGATGTGGCACGATAGCCACGTCTGACTTCCACAAGGAGGTCAGACTTGGAACGCATCGAAGAGGGTTTCAGCTGTAATTCCTGTCACATTTGCCAGCAAAGGTTGGTCGATTGGTAGAGCCTCTGTTACTAATGGCTCAGTTAAGTAAGTTTGAGCGCAGTTAGTAGTTGGAAGGGAGCCAATCATTCGATGCTGTTGGCACACTCTCCCTCAATGAGTCTTTGGACTCCCTGGAGGTGTCAAATGATAATAATGATGATGATGATGATGATGGCGAATAGCTTCTTTCAACATGGCCAATGACATCGGCCGACCTCTGTACACCTGTGACTTCAAATAGCCCCATAACCAAAAGTCACAAGGTGTAAGGTCTGGAGATCTTGGTGGCCATTCGTGCGGGAAAGAGCAACTGAGGACACGGTCATCGCTAAATGTGGATCGCAGCAGGTACTGGATAGGACCTGTGATGTGCGAAGGTGCTCCATCCTGCATGTATGTTACACTATGGAGCGCTTGCCTCTCTTGCAAGAAGGGAATGATGCTGTCTCTTAAAAGCACTGCATAATGCTTCCCTGTGACAGAAACAGTTCGAAATGTACCACTGTGGACTTCCTCAAAGAAAAATGGACCTTTAATTAATGATGCAGTTAACCCACACCATGCTGTCACCTTTGGCTGATGCAAAGGAGTTTCCATAATCGCATGTGGGTTCTCTCTCGCCCAGATGCGACAGTTGTGTGCACTTACATTTCCATTAAGCGAAAAGTGCACCTTGTCAGTCCACAGGACATTTGACAGCCAGTCCACATTGTTTTCCATTTCTTGAAAAGCCCAATTTGCAAATTCATGACATCTATCGAAATCGGTTGGTTTCAGTTCCTGTACGTGTTGGATTTTGTAAGGATACCTCTTGAAGATGATCCTGAGTGATCGCCACACAGTCCCATATGAAATGCAGGTTCGTTTTGAAATTTCACGCGCACTGCATTCCCCATGTGCAGAAGCTGCCGATTGTGTGTCGACCTTGTGTGCAACTGCAATAGTTTTTTTGGGTCTCCCGCTTCTTGCACGTGCTTCCAAACTGCCAGTGTCCTCAAACCTTTTCATCGTAGCTATCAGTGAGGAACAAGATATCGGTCCCTTTCCACTTCTAATACCCCGCATCAAACGATAGGTGCGCAGAGCCACACTTGCACATTCGGGGTTCTGATAATACAGGTTAACTAAAAGTGCTTTATCTCGTAATGATAACATGCCTCACCTTGGTAGAACGTTTAACTTCAGTAATAAACGTTAAATGCTGAAAGTTTAACTTCGGTATTCACTACATCTAAATTTATGTACCTCACGGTTTAAATAGTGACAGGTAGCAGCTCTGGGCCCACTACAGCGCCGCCTGTCGGTGACAAATGTAACTATTCTGGCAATAAAATTTTTCATTATTAAAAAAATCCCATGTCTTTCTGTGCATTTCTGTGAAAACCGCATCGTGCTATTGTCTATACTTTTCGAATTATTGAATTTACTTTTTTCTGTGACTTTTGGATCACCCGATATATATATATATATATATATTAGATTATTAAAATATGAAAACAACAATAAAACAGGTAGCTGGTTAACTGAAGAACTGTTATCAATACAATGCTGAATAGAAATGATCAGATTATATTGCAAAACAATGAAGATAACCTTCAAAAATCAGTTTATGAATTAAACAAAATAAGAAGATAAGAAAATTTTGTTTCTTATAATTCACAAACAAAATAAGAAAAAAAGTTTCTTATTTTGTTTGTGAATTAAACAAAATAACAAAATTAAACAAATAAAAAGGTGAAAGCAGCCTAAATAATTAGGCTGCTTTCATCTATATCTTTATCAAAAGATATAGATGAAAAAAATAAAGAAATTTCACAAACTTTGTGAAACAATTAAAAGAGCACTGAATAAAAAAAAATAAAAAAAGACAAGAAACACAAATGACCACTCCCACTCTGTTATAAGGTTTAGAAACATGGACTGTTAAAAAGAAAGACAAAAGCAAAATACAAGCTGCAGAAAATAGATTTTTAAGAGCAATTAAAAGATGCACAAAATTGGATCATATAAAAAATGAAGACATCAGAAAGAGCTATATATTTACATTGTAAATGAAAAGATCAAGGAATGTAGAGGAAGATCAGCTGCAAGATGGAAAGACTAGTGAAGTCAGAACAGGCAAATGTCAAATCATTGAAGAGTTGTAAATATTCACTGAAATCTGAGAAGATGGCTATTATTTATCTTGAATAGTTACTGTTTGTGTCCTCTTCTGAATCTACAGTATACCTCAATGTTCAATAATTCAGAAGAACAGAAGTGGACCTCCTAATATAATAATCAGTATAGAAATATATGTTCCTACCACTTTGCTCACTACTGTGAAGAATGTGACCACTTATGGAGGGTCAAAACAGCTGGTGTGCTTGTTTTGGAGGAGAAAAAAATCTTTGTTATCTCAGTGTAAAACTGGTTAACTCACTCATTGAAATCCTTGTAAATATTTCTTGTGTTCTAAATGTGATCTAAACTTAGGTCTTTCTGAAAAAAGGACATTACTGCTACCATATGCACTTTTACCAGCTTTACTTTTGTTTGATAACAGAAAGAAATATGTTTTTTTTTTTTCAAGATACAAGAAATAAAGCAAAGAAATAAATGAAACTACTACATAACTTAATTTTAAGATACTGAAGAACTTTAAAAAGTAGTTTATTTGAATGATATATGTGCACTATAAACTATTAGCAAAAAGGTAAGAAGTAAGTTATACCTTTAAGGTATTATCACTTGCTAAAGTAGACCTCAATTCATCTCTGTAATAGTGTTCAGTGTCTGCATCTAACAAAGAAGCCATTCTCCGTTTATGCATCTTTCTCATGATCCATATGATAATAGATAAAACAATACACAGGGCAATGATGGGGCAGAGAACAGACAACAGTAAGCGAATAACATACTCTGATTGATCTGCAGCTTCGTTAGTTGCTGGAAATCATAAGAAAGTTTTTTAAAAAACACAGTAAACACTTGATAATTTGTTTTAAAAAACATTAACAATTGATGATCTAGAATATAGACTGGGAGAGGGGGGAGGGGTCCTCCCAGAAAACTGAGAAACATGGATATGTGATATGTATTAATAGATCTTTACACAAATTTAAATAAATAAATTTAAATATATTAATTATATCAGATATTAACTGTTTAAATTTAAAATAAAGTAAACAAGACATTATAAATACCAATGTACCATACCACAGGTTTCCAAGTCTTGTGGGTAGAGCTAACATAAAAACAGTCTAGCAAGTGAAAAACCTCATAATAAACTGCAATAAAAAAGTAGAATAAATCCTCACAAAAATCATGTTCTTTAAGTATAATAGTGCATATAATTCATATGAAGATCATTCATTAATTGATTAAGATAAAAGCAAGCTTGACATGCATGCTAATTTGAATGCTACTGCTTTTTTATAATTTTAGTTAAAGGCAAACTTCTGTTTGCAAGTTGGTTAAAAATCTGAAATTTCCATTTAATTTCATATGCATATCATAAAGTCTTCATGAACCTAAATATTTTAGGGTGTCTTGTAAATGAATTTATCTGAAACATGACATTAAGCTCAGTGCATGTTGGATTCTTAATGAAAACAAAAAAAAAAAAAAATATATATATATATATATATATATATATATATTATTTTATTTTTATTACTACTTTACAGGTACCTCCATGAATCCTAAGATTCATTGTGGGAGACCCAAACTATTAATACAATATCTATTGTACTTCCCCTTGAAACCATTAACAGATGGTTAATTGCTTTGGTTTCAAGGCCATTAACAAATGGCCTTGAAACCAAAGCAATCGCAACTGACTCAGGCAAACATTAGATTCATTCACCACTCTCCAAGCAAAAAATCTATCCTCATGTCCTTGTTAACCACATTCTTATCTAACTTCCAGGGATGACCTCTTCTTCTTTTGCTGCTGCTGCTGCTCTCTCTAGCCAAGTGCTAAAACATTTCCTCTGCATCGTAACGTAAATGTTTCTATCATATCCCCCCACCTTCTTTTTTGCCTATCAACCACCTTCTGCAATCTACAAACTCTCAATCTATTCTCATAGGGAGAATTCCACAGACCACTGACCATCTTGGTCACTTGCCTCTGGATCCTCCACTACTCCCTCGTCTCCAAGAGACCTAAGTGACCAGGCCAGAGCACAATAATCCAGATGTAGTCATATCAAAGTTTTATCAAGTGGAATGATAGCTCCTTCTACTACTACTACCCCCCCCCAATTCCTAATTTCCTGGAGTACAGTTCCCTCAATGTGGTACACAGCTTATAATCTTTGTATCCCAAAATGTATAACTTTACATTTTTCGACATTAAATTGATATTAATTATGTTTTGCCCATACTGTCAGTATATTTAAATCATCCTGCAAGCCCTCTACTTACTTAAAGTATAAGTAAACAAAGTTTGCTTATACTTTAAGTAAGGTTTTAAAATTTGGGAAGCAAAGATGGGATGCAGAGTATAGGATTGGTGGAGATATTTTAGAGGAAGTGTAAGATTTGGGGATTATGATGGATAGGGACTTGAAATTTTGTGAACATTTTGCAAAAATTGTGAGGACAACACAGTGGATTATGGGAATGATGCGGAGAACACTAATGTGTAGAAGTAAGGATGTTTTGATTCCATTGTGCATGGCCTTGATCAGGCCACATACGAGGGTGGTCTGAAAAGTTCTCAGCCTAACAATGAAAAAACGAATTTATAATTTCAAAATTATTTTTATTTTTCAACATTATCTCCCTTAAGACTAATACATTTATTCCAGCGATGCTCCAGCACCAGTATCCCATCCATGTAGTAGTTCTCAGTAAGGTCTGCAAAATATCCCTCTATAGCTGCAATCATCTCTTGATTTGAAGAAAAACGCCGACCAGTGAGGAAGAGTTTTAGTTTTGGGAGGATAATATAGAAGTCAAAGGGAGCCAAATCTGGGGAACAGGGTGGATTTTCCAACAATTCATAGTGCAGATCCCTTAATTTTCCCATTGCCAAAACACTTTTGTGGGCTTGTCCTCATGAAAGATGATTTTTTCTTCTGCAAACCGGGTCTTTTCTCACAAATTTTTTCGTCTAGTCTGGTTAAAAGATCAGAATAATATTCCCCAGTTATTGTTTTACTCTTTTCAAGATAATTAATAAACAAAATGCCTTTAGCATCCCAAAACATCGGAGCCATGACCTTTACTGCTGATGGAACCGACTTTGTCTTCTTTGGGGCTAAACAACCAGCTTCTGTCCATTGTTTTGACTGCTGTTTGGATTCTGGTGTGTAATGGTGAATCCGAGTAACATCCATAGTAAAAAATTGATGCACAAAATCAGTTTTATTCTTGTTAAAATGCTCCAAGCACTGTTCAGAGATTTTCATGTGAGTGCGTTTTTGATCTGCTGTGAGCAAGTGCAGCACCCACCTTGCGCAAAGCTTTTTCACATGCAATTCTTCTTCATTCAAAATATATCCTACACATTCTTTTGAAATGCCTATAGTCTCAGCAATTTCACACACTTTGACTTGCCAGTCATCCGATACCATATCGTGCACTTGATCAATGATTTCTGGTGTTGCTATGCTTTTTGGACATCCTTCAAGTGGATCATCTTCAAGGCTGGTATGGCCATGTTTAAACTCGGCAGCCCATTTCTTAATTGTTGAAAACGAAGGAGAAGAGTGCCCATAAACTTTCATGGACTTTGAATGAATTTATTTTGCCATTGAACCTTCTTTTACAAAGAATTTTATAACCACACAATACTCAATTTTGTCCATTTCAAGGAATACAGACATCACTTTTGCTTTGGACAGCTGTATAAAACAAAATGACTTGCAATTTCACATGGATGCTTAATGACAGATGTGCCAACTTAGAAAAAACTCATGCCGATATAGTTGCCATCTATAGTCGAGGCCGAGAACTTTTCAGACCACCCTTGTATTGATTACTGTGCACAGATTTGGTCACCATGTTTTCAAAAGGATGTTGAGTTGTTGGAGACGGTTCAGAGATGATTTACTAAGTTGGTTTTTAGTCTCTGCAATGTGGAATATAAGGGCAGGTTGAGAGAATGCAAATTACAGAGCCTAGTGGATAGAAGGAAGAGGGGAGACATGATTGAGATGTATAAATAGGTAAGGGGTAGTAATTACCAGATTAGTATGGATGAGATTTTTGATAGAATATCTGGAGATTGGGGGGGGGGGAGAACAAGAGGCCATCCCTGGAAACTCTATATGCCTGAGAGTGTGGTGAGTGCACAGACAGTGAATGAATTTAGGTCAAGGTACAATGAACAATGTGTATGAGATAACATAGTGGGAATGGTCCCATTCCCACTATGTTATCTTTCATCCTGACAAATCTAATTTCCTTGATACAAACTCAGTTACTCAAAAATGCAACCTCTCTCCAAATGCTAGTATCTGAAATACCTGTTTAGATGCAATCTATCCCCTGCATACAAATCTCTTCCAATATTAAATGTACTCCAAATAGCAACATAATCCAAAGCTCTCTTCCTAAACAGTCTTATTATAACATCACTCAGTATTAATATTCTTCTCCTTACTCTTCACTACCATGTAACGACAACATATTCACTATTCCTCTGCTACATCCACATTCTGACCTCTCCTGATAGCAAAAGTTACAATCCTTTACAAAGCTAATGCTACTCTAACATTCTGTCTTGCACATCGCTAATAACAGAATTGCCATACATCACACTTCTCACTTTTTTCTCTTCTAAATTTTGTCTTCCTCATATTTCCACTCATTATTTTGCTCTCCCTGAATTGTTGGAGTTTAAGGTTATGTTCTGCTGGGAAACATCTCCCTAAACTTCCTCTTGATGCAAAATAGTGATTTTATTTCTAAAAAATTTTTCAAAATTGAACATTCTCTGGGTTTCCTCAAACTGATAAGGCCATTAAGTTAACCTAAAAGAATGAAAAAGAGCTGGAGAATCCAGTAGCCTATAACTTATCTTGCTTCTTCTTCTTTGAGTGCCATCTCCTATCAGAGGTTGGCAACCACCTTGGCAAATTTTGAACGATCTTCAGCCATTCTGAATAGCTTTTCAGAGCTCATGTCAGTCCACTGTCTGTCTGCTAGCCAAGATCTTCATCTTCCTTGTCCTCTTCTTCCATTTATCTTCCCTTTTATAATCAATTAAAGTATCTTATATTTTTCATTATGAAGAACATGGCCAAGATAGGCAATTATTTTTCCTTTTTATGTTCAAGTGATTTCCACATTTGTTCCAGTACTTCTTCATTGGATATTTTTGCTGTCCATGGGATTTTTAACATTCATCTATATAACTGCATCTCAAAGGCTTCAAGTTTTTTTTATGGATGTTATCTTCAAGGTGAAAATTTCTGCACTGTACAGCAGTACAGACCATACATAGCATTTAACCATGCGTACTCTAAGCTCCAAATTTAAATTGCAGTTACACAGTGTTCATTTCATCAGGAGAAAATTTTTTCTTGTCATTTCAATTCTAACTTTTATTTCCATTTCTGGATTATATTCTTCATTTAATCAACATCCAAGATATTTAAATTTTGTCACTCTTTCTATTTGTTTCCCATTTAAAGAAAGTGCTAAATTAAGAATTAGTTTCTTGCTTATGACTATGAATTGAGTTTTGGTGATATTTATTCTTAATCTCATTTCTTTCACTCTCTTTGTTCACTAGTTCAAGAAGATTTTCAAGATCCTGAATACTGTCAGGCAGGAGAGCTGTGTCATCAGCATATCAGATGATATTGATGATTTCACCATTTATATTAATCCCTTCCTCTCTCTCTTGCTTCTAAAATTTTCTTCAATATGGCTCCTGAATATATGTTAAAAAGATGAGGCAAAAGCATGCATCATTGCCTTACTCCTCTTTTGATGTTAATGGAGTCTGTAATAATGTCATCAACTTGAACAGATGCCTTTTGGTTCCAATATAAGTTTTCGATGATCCTAATGTCTTTACCATCTAATCTGATTCTTTTTAATAATTCAATCATTTTAGTGCATTTCTTTTTTTTCTTAACTTCATTTAAAAATATAAAATATGATTTCTTGAAATGTTTTCGTTCAGAATCCTGTATAATATGATAAAAACAATTTAATTTGTAGTTGCTTGAGAAATGGTAAATTATGTAAACCAAGTGAACTTGATTTACATAGTTCCCATAAAGTTATAGGTTATGCCTGTACTTAAAAAGCTTTACAAAAACAAATTTTGAGAGCAATACTATGGGTGACATACTGAAAGCAATGTCCCATTGTGACAATCACCTGTCCAAAAGATAGAGAGAGAGAGAGAGAGAGATGTCAGTGAAATAAAAACAAAAGATAGTTTGGGGTTGCTATTTTCATACACTATTTCTCAAAATAATCTCCCTCTCTCCAATGCTTTTAAAGAGAACTGATTTGTAGTTGTGGAACCAACTATCCTACAGTGAAGAATTGGCTCCACTGGACTTTTGGTTATTTCCTAAACTGAAGACACATCTCAATGTATTCATTTTCAAAAATGATTAATAGGTCAAAGGAGGTGATAAAATGGTTCTGAACACAACCTGAAGTGCTTTATTATGATAGCTTTGAAAATTTTGTTATACGAAAATTGTTACAATTTTTTGAAATTTTCTTTTCTTTACTTTTTTATTTTTTAGATAATTTTACTCTAATGAAGCACATAATAAGATGCCACATAATTAGTAGTGTAAATGGGCGGAAAACTTACAAAGGTTTGTTACAATCATACTGTGGCAGAAAAAATAAAAAATAAACACAGCTGGCTATAATTGATAGCCAGTTGTGTTAAAAACACAACTAGCTACCAATTATAGTTTCCATAAAATAATGAATAGAATCAGGCCTGGCTCGAGGCAGGGGCGGAATGGGCAAATACCACACACAGAAAAGTAAATGGGCGGAAAACTTACAAAGGTTTGTTACAATCATACTGTGGCAGAAAAAATAAAAAATAAAAAAATTAATTAAATTGAATATATCATATTTTTCAAAAATATTAAATTTATACATACATATGATGATAATTATATTTTATTCTAATTATATAAGCTCCAAATAATTATTTTTATTTTGATAATCCCTGGGACAGAAACATTTATATCCAATTTCATTGAGAAAATTTGATTCTCTTATAAATATAATATTTTTATTTAAAAAACAAAATTAATCTGAAATTTTTATTTAGTAATTTAATATTTTAATAAAAAAAATGATATATTAATAAATAATATAAATATGAAACCAAAGGAAGGGAAAAAAATATTTTTTTCGACCAAAGGGCAGAAAAAAAAATCTTGCACACTCAAAAATTTGCTCGGGCCAGCGCTGAATAGAATGTACAACAATATAATATTATATTACAAATGATAACCTGGAAACCCTGTAGAGTCATTGCATGGTATGAGACCACCAACACTGTTATCATTTGTAGTTTGAAAAGTTCTGTTTTGTTTGGACTTTAGAGTAAGCTTTCTGAATTATGTAACCTTTAGCCAACAGTTAGATATTGCAGAATATCTAACCATCCTAAAGCAATGTACTCCCACTTCACAGTGAGATTTGAACCTAAAGCCTTTGGTTGGAGAGTAGGTACACTATCCACTGGGCAATCAAGTTAGCATTTTATCTTAATTATAATTTTCTTGAGATAAAAGTGTGAATTCCACAATGAATAGAATTATTTACCTTATTTTTCTTAATAATAAAACTACATCTTCATAAAAATAATTCTTATTAATCAAAGAGCAATGCAACCAAAACATATCTTTTCAAACATATTTTCAAACTTACTGAAATATGGGCTTGGTGCCAATGTTGGAAAGGTCCCATTGTTGCATAAATTACCTTTACAGCACTGACTACTATACTGACTGGAATGTGGATGCCTACCGCTATGATGACGGGTACTACACATCATATGAATCCAGTCCTGCTGCAGAACACATCCTCTCTGAAGGCTTTGAAGACCATAGGCATCAATGATGCTATAACTATAGCACTAATAAAATGAATGAATATTAATATTGAAACAGATTATTCCAAAGTCATTTCATATAAAAAGCTAAACACATGCGACTCAAAAATGTTGCTTTTTTATTATTTTTATTTTTTAATGGTTCCAAAATAAATATGTTGTTGATATTTTGTTTTAAAATTCAAGCAGCAGTACCTTATCATAATAATACAGCTTCCACAAAAGAATGCCAATATTTTATTGGAAAAAATTAAGGTACGGCAGTATAAATATTTTAAATGACAGACTTGGGTGTAAACTTTTCTGTTTTCAGTGAATGTGTGTGTGTGACTCAGCATACATCCATCAGTAACTCAGATGCGACTCCACCCCATTTCTGGAGTAAATATAGTTACATCATCTCTAATTTCGTCTTATCTTCATATAATTGCACAGAAGAAGAAGAAACTGAAGAAAACTGGGAGTTTTCTTTCAGAAGTCAACCCTTTCTGAAACAATCACTTAATCTTGAAAAATTCTTAGGCATCCTGTAGACTTGTGCTCCATGATTTTACCAATTTCTTGAACACATGTTGTGGGTTTGGCAGTAGCTCATTCGACTTTGTAACATGTTCCTTCTTCTTAAGACAGGCAGGCACACTTTTACATATTTGACAATATCTATGACATGCTAATTTCAAGTTTCTTAAGTAGAATTTTTGTGTAAAACTAATATCTGTGAACTGTTTTCATGGTACATCTATAACATTAGAATTTTAAAAATAAAAACCATTACACAACCAGAAAGCAAAAAAAACATTATTTTAGTTTCTCGATTCACTTTGTCATTTGCACACCTGGCAAATGACAAAGAGAAAGTATGAGACAATTTGTCATATCCTGCCCCATGAGTGAATACCTAATGATACAATTTGTAGGGTGCCTGTCATGAATGTGTTAAACTGATTATATAGGCATATTAAATATTTCTCTTCAAGTGGATTAGGCTGATAGATTAACCTAAATTCTTGTTATACACAAATCACAAACTCAAATTTTGCACACCGTGAAGCACACTAAGCTTTCCACTGAATTGTTGGCATCTTGAAATTTACTGATGAGAATGTAACGGTGCATATAACATGTACATAAAACTCAATAAGTAGTCTAACCTGATGTACTATCTTAGGTTAGTAGCTATCAACAATTTGGCTTAAAAAATACTTGCTTTTAAAGCAGTGTGTGTGTGTGTGCATGCGTGCAGGATTTTTCAGAATTCAAATATATTTTTAAAAGATTTCATGCAATCACACCCACTAACTTATAGTATAATAGTGCACTCTACTCTAGAAGTAGGACTTCTGCATCCCACAGTGGAACTAAAAAAAGACAACGTAGTCATCACGAAGCATAAACATGCATTAATTTATAATTAATGATAATGTCTATTAAAAGAAGAGTAATAAATAAATATCCAATAATGTTTTTTATAGCCAAATAGCAAACTTTTTACCTTAAAAAGTTATAAAGTTTCAGAGGCAAATGCTATATATCAATAATGCATTAAACAATACCAATATATTGAGTTATACTAGTCTTGAGGATGATGAGCAGAATATTGATTAAATGATGATAAATGTAGCTCCTCGGGTTCTGAAACTGAGTGGGATGACAACATAAGGTGTGAGGAAGATGGAGCCAAAGAAGATATTGAAGTTTATGTATGCTAATGCCACACATCAAGAAAACAGAGGGGAGGAGTTTTTGCTACTGATTAGTTAAACTTGGCCAAAGATTACAGGCATTAGTGACACTTAGTTGAAGAACAATATAGTCATAGGTATGGAATGCTAATTATTATTATTACGGGTATCTCCATGGAGTCAGTAGACTCATCGCAGGAGACCCAAACTATCAAACCTCTTCTTGAATTCATTTACAGACGAAGAATTCACAACTAAGTCAGGCAGTGAATTCCACTCTTTCACCACCCTCCAGGCTAAAAACCTTGTTCTCACACCCTTGTTAACCACACTTTTCTTTAATTTCCAGGGATGACCTCTTGTTCTTTCATCACTATCACACAGCTGAAATATTTCCCTCTGCATCAATCTTATAAAAACCTTTTAGTAATTTAAATGTTTCTATCATATTCCCTCTTCTCTGCCTATCAACCAACCTCTGCAATCCACAAGCTCTCAATCTATCAATGTAGGGATTTTACATCACTCACCAACTTAGTCACTCTCCTCTAAACCCTCTCCACAACCTCCTCATCTCCAAGGAATCCAGGTGACCAGAAGTGAGCACAGTAATCCAAATGTGGAAGTATCAATGCCTTATAAAGGGGAATAATAACCTCTTTATCTCTGGATGTTAGTGTGTTCTTCAATAACCAAGTAATCCTATGTGCAATCTTGACACCTTAGCAATGTGCTCTCTGAAATTCATCTCCTTATCCACCAACATCCCCAAGTCCCTAGCCTCATCAATCTCTTGGAGTACTTCCATCAATGTAGTACACAGCTGGTAATCTTTTAATCCCAAAATGCATAACTTTACACTTTTCCACATTGAACTGAAATCCATTACCCTTTGCCCATTTTGCCAACTTATTTAAATCATCCTGCAAACTCTCAACATCAGCTTGATTTTTTATTGTGCTATCCAACTTTGCATCATCAGCAAACAACTGAATATCTCTCTTCAAGCCATTTCCTATATTATTTATGTACAAATTAAACAATAACGGCCGAAGCACAGAGCAGTGAGGTACACCACTGGTCACCTGCCTCATCCTGGACTCTGCTCCTCCATACACCACTTTCTGGTATCTCTCCCTGAGCCATTCTCTTATCCATATTACCAGTTTAGTATCCATCCCCATCTGCTCTAATTTGCACAACAGTATTCCATGGGGTATCCTGTCAAAAGCCTTAGCAAAATCCAGAAGTATGACTGTGTAGCCATTTCCCTTGTCCAACTCAGATGCCATTCAATTATAAAAAGTTAATAAATTGCTAAGGCAGGATCAACCTTTTACAAAACCATGTTGGCCCCTATAGAGCATCATATTCTGATCCACCCATCCTTGAATTCTCTCTTTAACCAACTTTTCCAATACTTTTACCACACTCCAGAGATGGTGATTGGTCTGTAATTAACTACTGCAGTCTTAGAGCCACCTTTATACAAAGGAACCACTTTGCCTTCCTTCCTTCCACTCCCTAGGGACCAAAGCAGAGTTCAAACTTAAGTTAAATAACCAAGTAAGAGGCATTGACAATTCCTTTGCACACATTCACACAACACCTGAGCTGATATTCCATCTAAACCCACAACAGTGTTTGCATTTAAATTCTGCAATATACTAAGTACCTCTGATTTATTAACTTCAATTCTCACATTAGTTATTGCTACATGTACAGAGATATCTTCACTTGGGTGATAGACCTTTGAAAAGTGATCACTCAGTAACTCTACTATTATATCTATATTAGTCACCTCAATACCATCAGCACCCACTAAGGTTATCCTTCCCAAGTCATTCTTCCTTTTACTTGCCACATAGTGGAAGAACTCTTTGGGATTACCCTTAATCTCCTTGGCTAAGGTCTTCTCATAATCTAATTTAGCTTTTCTTACCATGCTGGTAACCTTCCTAGCTTGAGCCTTGTACTGCTCATGGGAGTACTGATCGCCTTTCTCCTTGTAAATTCTACATAACATTTTCTTTTTTTGCAGATCAAGCCTGGTACTACTACTACTCATCCATCTAATGCCTACCTTGTTTGTCTTCCTGACTAGGGGAATACATTCTGATATTGCCTTCCTCAGACACCTGCTGATTTTATCCCATGCACTGCTAACACCTTTCCCCAGCAATATGTTCTGCCATGGATGGCTGCAAACTCACTCACTCCAAAGCTTGTTATAATTGCCTAACCTGTAGTTCCACATATATACCCCTTCTTAAGAGAGAAATCCACAAATTTTGCAACCTCCCAAGTCAATACGACATGATTGCTCTCACCAATTGAAGGTAACGAGGACACCTTACTTATACGTATGTCCTCTGAGCCAATGACCAGGTCCAACACTCTCACACCACGAGTCCCTTCAGTTATGTACTGTTTCAAGTAATTATCTCTAAGAAGGTGTATGAATTTCATTTCCTTTTTGCCATGTGATATTTCCTCCTTCCAATTAATATCACCATAATTAAAATCCCCCATAATAATCACTAGCCCGGCACTCATTGCACTAATTTGCTGATGCATGAATTCAATATCACCCCCTGTACCCCCCTGGCCTATAGCAGCAACCCATTATATATTTGGTTGCACTGCTCACTATTTCACATCGGACCACCTCAAATGAACTATCATTCACACGTCTATCCTCTTGATATACTACTTTCTTTGGCTGCAACTCATCAGCTATCAGTATAACAGTACTCCTGCCCCCATTCTATTTTCTCTATCCTCCCTGAAAATACTGTACCCATCACGTTCAATTCCAGTAACCACATCTTCTTCTGACAGCCAAGTTTCACTAATGCCTACAACTATTGGTGAGATTGCACTGACTAATGCCAAAAAATTCTTCCCTCTTATTTCAAATGCTTCTTGCATTAGTATACAAAAATTGCAGATTCCCTTTAGTTCTTGTACCAGCTATAGAACTGATATACATGATACTAATTTCAGTAGTCCCATGTCAATTTTTATCCACTCTATTCGTCAATTTATTCTGCGAAAAACTGTGAATATACCAATATTCCCTTAATTGACACCTTATCTCTCTTAGAAAACGTTTTTCCCTCTGACATCTTAGATCTCTTTTCCTTTGCCATTAACTCTGGATATTTCTCGTGGAACAACAAAATCTACAAGCAGATAGAGGGAACTGCCATGGGTTCCCCCCTCTAACCCCCCCTTGCCAATTTCTATATGGAAGATTTCGAAAAACGAGCCATAGACTCAGCCCCACTCAAACCTTCTATCTGGCTAAGATATGTAGATGATGTGTTCTCTATTTGGCCTCATGGCCCAGACACGTTAGACTCCTTCCTCAGTCATCTCAATAGTCTACATCCAAGAATCCAGTTCACTATGGAAAAGGAAAAGAACAATTGTTTACCCTTCCTAGACACCTTAGTCACACGCCTGCCTAATGATACACTTACCTTCACCGTATACAGAAAACCCACACACACAGGCAAACTCTCCCACCACCACCCCTCTCAACAATATGGCATTATTAAAACTCTTACCAAGAGAGCCCACAATCTTTGTTCCAGTGGAACCGCTCTCACTAACGAGCTTAACCACATACACAGCACTTTCCTCTCCAATGGCTACAGCGATCACAGTATCAAAAAAATAATCAACTCCTCCCCCATTCCCCTTCCTTCTCGTCAACAAGATTTTAAAAATGCCATCACCATACCCTACATCCGTGGCACATCTGAAAAAATAGCCAAGATACTAAAACAATACAATCTACACACAGCATATAAGCCCCACCGCAAACTGGCTACCCTTTTCCGTTCTACGAAAGATCAGCTCCCTCCTCTCTCTCTGCCTGGAGTTCACAAAGTACCCTGTTCCTGTAAGCTGGCGTACTTTGGACAGACAGGCAGATCAGCATCCATCCGTCTAGAGGAACACAAGTCTTACATCTTCAAACACAACTATGGCCATTCAGGCTTGGCTGACCATGTTTTGGACACCACCGACAGGGTATCATGGAAGAAAACCACCATGCTCATTTACAGCAAATTCAAGAAAGAGAGACTTTTCTTAGAAGCAGCAGCAGCTCTCAAAAACCAACCAAATCTCAATAAATATGGTTGCATTAAGCTTCCGAAGATTTGGGAAACACTCATCACCAGAGTTCCCACCTTACATTCCAGGCCACCTACTACTGCCCTTAGAGGGCGCTCTACCTAGATAGGACTTTAGTGTCACCCATGTGGTTGGGCTTAGTATTGTTTGTTATTTGTGCATATGTTACATTAATTTTTTTGTAATCCCCGTAGATGTCCTAGTGACTAGGACGAAATATAGGAAGTATTAAAGTCTATTTTAATTCTTTTTGAGTGTTGTAAAAAATCCATTAAGCCTCCAACATGATGTCCTCAGAGCACTTAAGCCTCTACACACGTATTCTGCGAAAAAGGATCAACAAATATACATTCACTGCATAAGTTTCTCCTGCTTACACTCAACCTTTTCAATTTTAGTTCCCCTACCCAATTACTTCAATTTGTTCAGTTGAAGGATACAAGATTTAAGGATATAATATTTTCAGAGAGGAAAGAGGGAACATGATGGGGGGAAAAGGGGTGTTAATGATATCAGAATTAAAGCCCAAAATAGTTCAGTAGGAAAATGGAGATGAAGATGGCAGTGCATGTGAGGCAATCTCATATGAAATAAAAGCCATAGGGTGAAATATATAACCGTATTTTATTACGTTTATACTAGGGGGGCTCCGTCCCCTGACAGAGCTCGCCCCCTAGTATAAAAAAATAGTCATGACTGCTAATGTATTTTTTATGTTCCTCAATGCAAATGGCAGCTGATCTTTCTGTCTGTCCATAGTAGGCCAACTTGCAGGAACAGAGAACTCTATATACACTAGGAATTGAGAGAAAAGAGATTTGGTCCTTAGTGCAATGGATAAAGGTAACTGGCTTCAAGTGGGCTTTAAAGCCGAGAAGAGGTTGTATTTCATTAAGATTCTGGCTATTTTTTCTGAAGTGCCTCAGACACAGGAGATTACGACAGCATTGCTAAAATCCTTCTGAAGAAAAGGTTGAGTTCTCAAGGAAGAAATGATTATTTATTTGATACTGTGGAAACTGTAGCCATAGATAAGAAAGTTGTGGTATATATGATTAAGATCTGCTGCAAGATAGACCTTATTGGAACAAAGGTCATAGGCATTTTGGTCAGTGCTTTAATGATACCATATTGTTAAGGGGGGGGGGGATTTATGAATGAATGAATCTACCTGTGTGAGTGGATTTCTTGTATACCAAAAGGGACAAGATTACCATTAGGTAGGCAGGATACCAAGGTGTCTAGAAAAATTACACTATTATTGGTTTCCTTTTACATAGTAAACTGGATTCTAGGGTGAAGACTATTGAGGTGAGAGAGGAAAGAGTAAATATGCCTGGGCTATGAGGCCAAACATCATACATATACAGTATCTTAACCAGAAAGGTTTGAGAGCTGAGTCAAGCACTTGTGTTTCAAAATATTCAATAAAAAATTGGCAATGAGGGAATGAGAGGAGAGGGAAGAACACTTATTATTGCACTATTCTTGTGTGTGTTTTAGGAACCACTTTACTGCAATACTTAATATTACAATATCTGAAAAAAAATATTATGAATGCAAATACAATAAAGAAAAATAACCAAACAGTAGCAGTAATATACTATAAAACATATCTAAGAAAAAAGATAATAAAACAGATATAAATCCCTTAATTTACATGACCTAATCTGACTTCTCATGCCCAATCTGTCCCAATCTGTCCATGGAGGCCTGGATAATAATAATAATAATATTTTTTTAAATAACGAAACCTGTGGTGCGATCATAATTAAAAGAAACACACGTATTAACCACAGTGAAAATTATTTAATTGTAAATATTTCATCCTAAGTATCTTAGGACATCATCAGTACAGTAGTTTAAAACAATAATAGGAATAACATACAGTTAGGGTGCATGATTACAATAGAATCTCATTAAACGTGCATAACGTGTTACAGAAGTGAAAAAAAAAATTTTTTTTAATTATTTAACACAATTTCATTATTTAAAAAAGTTTTATTCCTTCACGGGGAAATGACAGTGGAGAAGACAAGCTTACTAGGAAAACTGCAATTAAAACAGGATAAGCTACGAGCTAGAATCTCTTTTTTAAAAAAGTGCAGACGCGATAATCTTATTCCAACCTTTGCAAAACTGAAGGAAGCCATCAAATCTCCAGGTGCCCATAAAATCTATCATTCCTAAAAGCAAGTCATTCCTTACTACTCAATCAGTTACGAGTTTCTAAGCATGAATTAGCAACAAACAATTTAAATATTACAGAACTAGAAACAGACTTGCCTGTTTCTAGTTCTGTAATATTTGTCAAATACGTTAAATCAAGAATTGCTACAATTAATTATAACCGTCTCAAAGAATTCAGAAAAGAAAACTTTTGATAAAAGCAATAGTGCTCTACATATTAAATACCTTAATCTATTAAATCGATCAAAAAAGATCACTAACAAATTACCAGCGGAAAAATGGGTAGTCAATTTATCTAACCGTCCACTAACAAAAGATGAATTAAATGTTCTAGCAAGAGGCCATAAATTTGCAATTTCACCAAAATGCTTCCCATATTTAGACTTCATACATAATATAGAAAGAAACATCGACCATCTCTCCAGTATTGAAGCCAACAGACTTCGATTTGAAGTAGCTAAAGTGATCTACAATGCCAAACCTTCATAATTAAATATCCTGCCATCAGAATTGAAAGAAAATATAATAAAAACATAATCATTACCAGAGCTGATAAAGGAAATACCACTGTGGTTCATGATAAAAACTCATATGACCGAAAAATGAATTTACTTCTTCGAGATCGTAATACTTACGCCAAATTGGATTATGATCCTACAAAACGTCAACTCAGAAAATTAAATAAGCTACTTAATAAAACTTCCTCCTTAGATGAAGAAACAATCAAAAAACTTAAGACATACCATGAAGGACCTCCTAGAATTTATGGCTTACCTAAGCTACACAAAACTAATGTTCCACTTAGACCCGTCATAAACTGTATCAGCAATTCAACTTACAACTTATCAAGATTCTTATCTAACCTTCTCTGCCCTCACATAGGCCACTCAGTCTCTTCAATCAAAAATTCTACTGAGTTTCACACAAAAATTAAAGACATTCAACTATCAAAAACTGACTTGTTAATCAGCTTCGACATTTTCTCCCTCTTCACAAACATTCCCCATAAAGAAACAATAGAATTACTAACTCAAAAATTTCCATCTGATATAGTTGAATTGTTCAAGTTTTTTATTGCATCAGGTTACTTCACCTGGAAAGGTCAAATTTACAAGCAAGAAGAAGGAACAGCAATGGGATCGCCTTTATCATGAAACCTAGCAAACTTGTTTCTAGAACACCTTGAGGAAAAAATATTCACTTTTGAACCCAAACCAAAAATTTGGTAAGATATGTCAACGATGTATTTGCAGTCTGGAATCATCCTGAACATGAATTATAACTGTTTCTAGATAAAATTAACCTTCTTCATCATCGCATCAACTTTACGTTAGAAAAAGAATGTCCACAGGGTGTCTCCTTTTTGGATTTACACATCCAAAGAAAGGAAGATAGTTCCATCGCCACGTCTGTCTTTCGCAAGCCTACATTCTCAGGTCGATACATTCACAATTCTTCCGCTCATCATCCATCTCAGAAATCTGGCATTATTAAATCACTAGTTTCCAGAGCGCACAAATTCTGCTCCTCTGAAGAATCTTTAAACCAGGAATTAGAATTAATCAAAAATACAGCCATCCTAAATGGATATAATCCTAAAACAGCTCAAAAAATCATCAGTCACTTCTCCACACATCAAACCAGACAGGCAGAAGTCCATAGGATTCCCATACCTTACGTCAAAGGCATCTTCGAACGTCTTTCTAAAATTATGAAGAAATACAATTTTGCCACTACTTACAAACCTTTCAACCAAATTTACAACTTGTTACCTTCTCCTAAGGACAAACTCTCACCTTTGATGTTGCCTTGCGTTTATGAGATTCCATGCTCATGCAAATTGTCTTACTTTGGACAGACAGGTAGGTCTGTTCAGAAACGCATCTCGGAACATCAAGACCACATTCGTCTTTTTAAACTGCAGAAATCTGGCCTCTCTCAACACGAAATTGAAAATCCAAACCATAGGATACATTGGGAAAAGTCTAAATTTTTACATAGATCTTTATATAAACATGAATGTTTATATAAAAGTTTATATACAAAGAAAGTTCTGAAGCCCTACTACACAGACCAAACTTAAACCGCAACAACGTTTTTACTATTCCTAAAGTAGGGAAATTGTCATACAAAATTGTGTTAAATAATAATTATTATTTTTTTTACTTCTGTAACACGTTACGCATGTTTAATGAGATTCTATTGTAATCATGCGCCCTAACTGTATGTTATTCCTATTGTTGTTGTAAACTACTGTACTAATGACGTCCTAAGATACTTAGGATGAAATATTTACAATTAAATAATTTTCGCTGTGGTTAATGCATGTGTTTCTTTTAATTATAATAATAATATCATATCTGTGGCAAATTCTTACTGTTAAGAAGTTCCGGAACAGACAGACAAATGTTTCATAATGCACAATCTCATAAAAGTTCACTTTTTGCTATTTTTCTCATTAGATAATTTATTTCAACTCTTTATCCAAATTGCTACTACTATCAAATTATTTTCCACAATTTGCTTTATTAAGAAAACTATTAATGTTAAGTCTTACCATTAAGGCATTGCCACATATGGTTAAATCATCACAGGTATCCAATTCACAGGAATAGCACCGATAAAGTGAGGTAGCATTTACCATCTTGCTTTTATTGTGCTGAATTCCTATAAAATACATTTAAAAAAAGAAAAAAAGTGAAACAATTACTGGAATCAATAGAGAAAATTTTGCTCACTTATATAAAAGGGTGGCTGTAAGTCATGAAGGGATTTAAAATGCAAATAACTTCTTTGATTATGAAATTTTTTCAGGTATTCTAAGGAATATTTGGAAACTAATCATGAAAAAGTCCACAACCCAAAAATGAACCAAAATCATGCAATTTATCATCATCATCATCAAATTCCTGACATGTATCCAAAAGGGGTGTATAGGATATTTTAATAGTACTACATGAAGCACTTGCATCATTACTAACTTCCTACCAACAATTTTCCTCCAAATCAATCTGTATCTATCAAGACTCACATTATCAGATCTTTATATTTCTGTCTTCTAAGGCAATTTTTACTGTATCAATCCACCTATAACTTGGTCTTCATCTGGGTCTTTTTCCTGCCAACCTAGCAGAGAACACACTTGTTTTGCTAATCTTTCCTCTCCCATTCTGTTTAAGTGACCATTCCACCTGAGATTAGCTCTGCTAATGCGATCCTGGATGTTGCCAATGTCAAGGTCTTTCCTAATATCCTCGTTTTTAATACGATATTGCCATTGATGCCATTTGTACATGCCCCTAATCTTTCTCAGGACTTGCATATCTGTGGTCTCTAATCTTTGGTCAAAAGTTTTATTTCTAACCCAGCTCTCAGATCCATAAGTTAAAATCGGTCTTCTACACAGCTAATTTAGCGTTTTGACTAATTTTTCTCCTATTAAATATAAATTTATTCAGTTGACTTAGTACCATACTGGCATTGTTGATTCTGTTGTCTATTTCCATATTTAATTTACCATCTTCACTAAAAATCATGCCTAAGTAGCTGAAATGTTTTACTTGTTCTGTAGGTTCTTCATTCACAATGCAGTTGATATTTTCAATGCTTCTGCCTATTTTCATTGTCTTGTTATTGCTGATTTTAATACCACATTACAACATGTATTCAATTTAGTCAGGGAGTCTTGCAGACTTGTACTGGATTTATTTAAAAGTATAAAATTGTCTGCATAAAGTAAAGAGCTGAGATTAACATCTCCAATTCTGATATCAGGTTTAATACCACTTTCCTTCATAATGTGATCCATATAGAAAATGAATAACAGAGGGGATAATCTACATCCTTGTCTGACACTAGATTTAATATCAAACCACATTGGGGTGATAGTGGATAAGGATCTAAAATTTAGGGGACACATCGCCAAAATTGTGAAGACAACACAAAGACTTCTGGGAATGATGCAGAGGACACATTGATGTGTAGAAGTAGGGAGATTCTTGTTCCATTGTATAAGGCTTTGATTAGGCCACACATGGACTATTGTGCCCAGATTTGGACACTGGGTTTTCAGAAGGATGAAGAGATGTTGGAAAGGGTCCAAAGGCGACTGACTAAGGTAGTTTCTGACCTCTGGAATGGTTGAGTATGAGGAAAGATTGAGAAGATGTAATTTGCAGAGTCTGGTGGAGAGAAGGAAGAGGGGAGATATGATAGAGACCTACAAGTTGGTAAAGGGTTGTTATAAGATCAATGGTGGAGAAGTTCTACAGAGAATAGTGGGAGATCAGGGGAGAACCAGAGGTCATCCCTGGAAACTGTATAAAGAGGGTGTGAGTAGGGGAGTGAGAGGCAGGTTTTTTTTTGTGCAGAGTTGTGAATGATTGGAATGCCTTGCCTGAGAGTGTGGTGTCTGCAAGGAGTTTGAGTGTGTTTAAGACACGGTATGATGAGATGTGTGTGTGTGCGTGTGATAAAAGGACCTCCCAGATGAGTCTTTGACTCCATGAGGTCTTGGGAAATAATAATAATAATAAATCCCAAACTGTCAGCCGATCCTCATTCATTTAGTATCCAGATAGATACCTAACAGAGCATGCAGTTTGATTTTGAAAATAATTTCACAAAGATCTGCAATTAATTGGCCATTGCATTCTCCAGATCTTCTGATTTCTTCCTATGGAGTTACCTGAAGGGAAAAGTATATGTGAACAAGCTCTAACTCTAACATTAACAGCTATCAGGGAACATGCCACAGAAAGGGCCCTGTCTTTGTGAAGCTGAAAATGGAAGGCATTTATGTAATGTGGTTTTTTCATATCTAATAACAGAAATCTCCAGTTTCTGTAATTCATTATAACAAAAAAAATAAACAAATTATTACAAGTTATTACATTTGCTCCATATAAAACATTTTCTACTAAAATTATAACTCATAAATTATAAATAAATAAAGAATGAAAAAATAAAAACGTTATTAAAGGTTTAAATCCCCTTCGTGACTTATGGGCCACCCTGTGTGTGCGTGCGTTTCCAGATATATATATATATATATGAAATCTGGAAAAAATAAAATTTGAAAAATAATTTTTTTTTTGAATAAACCATTTTCCACTAAAAATTTAAATTAGCTTTGGCATTTAAATGAATTTTTCTAAGGAAAAAACATAATAAAAAATAAAAAAAAAACATAATAAAAGAAACAAATCTTGTCTTGTTCTCAAATTTGTTTTTTTCGTGCTCCACCTTATGAATTTGCTTTGCTTATGCACTGAATTTTTTTTGGGGGGGGGGGGATTTTTCTAATCCTAAGGATTTTTTTAATCCTCATATTTGGATTTTTCTAATCCTCAGCCTACCTTGAGAGTGAACTGCCCAATGACTGCAAGCAGTGATCTGATGAAGAAGGGAAAAAAGAATATTTAAACTAGAACAATTTCTAGCTGACCTTTTCTTGTTTCATGGCCTGTTAGACTGAAGTGAAAATATCTGCAATAATAAATCATTAATTGTCATGTCTACATGTTTCTAATAATCTGTTACTATGTTACATGCCATTAAAAATCATTTAAACATGCCATACATTTTTATGGTATGGCAGGGGCTATGCATATTCAAAGATGGACCAAAGGTGTATAACTCTCACCTAATACAATAAAAATTATTCTTGACCACAGTCATCAGCTTTAATCAAAAGCATCAACCAAAAGAACACCACTGGGAAAACTATGGGATATGAAGATTATGTATGCCATACGAAGAATGGAGTTGGAAACTGTAATCATGCATGTTATATTAATCAAGTGGATATTATATCCAGCATTATTTCAAATCCGAATGTAGAAACTATGAGTTTCATACGAAATTTGACAAGAGAGCTTACAGTAATACACTCGCTGGCACTTACTAGTTGCCCTAGTGTCCATATATTCACCTTTTATTGGTCCATTTTGATAAGGTTTCACTGGCCTGAGCTGTTTCTAGGGTAATTCATAACTGCCAGCGAGTATATTCCCTTAAGCTCTCTGGTCAAATTTCACACAAAACTTTCATGGTTTCTATATTCAGCTTTGAAATAATCCTGGATTTAATATCCACTTGATTTATATAATTTTTCATTGCCAAACTGAAGCCTTTTGGCTCTTTATTTTAGTAAATGCATGTTACATATTTGTTCAATACTGCCAGTTTGGAAATTAGACAAAAAGAGCATATTGGAGATGTTAATAACAAGAGAGAAGACAGCTCAGGTCTAGGTTTACACTTCTCCTACACTCACCACAATATTGAATAGGACAAGAGTTCCATGCATTACATAGAAGACAACTTTCGTGCCTGCAACATCAAAGAGATGGTTATCCAGTCACAAGGCAAACTCAACAGAAACCAAGGAATGATTTTATGTGATATTTGGAAGTCACTTATTAGATCTTTCCATATGTCAGAATAACTTTTCTGTGAACTATCATGCATACCTACTGAACAATAACTGACCTGTGCAAGTTTTCCTACATGTTCAGTTTTAATTATGTAATGGTTCATGTTTAGCACTTAATGTATTTTTTGTTCTTCCTAACTCATAAGAAGCCACTGGCATATGTGGCGAAACTAGTCAGTCTATCTATATTATCACGACCTATTAAACCCACTGTTAGTTTTCATTTGTCACATTCATATTTTGGTTGAAAAATGTACGTACTCATTCTGTTATCTAGAACCATATTTTTGGATTTTTTTTAATCCTTAGCCTACCTTGGGAGTCAACCACCCAATGACTGTAAGCAGTGATCTGATATAAAAGGGGAAAAGAATATTTAAACAAGGACAATTTCTGGTTGGCCTTTTCTTGTTTCACATTTAAGAGGATAGTATTACTAGAATTAAAGGTATGTAACCCAGTGAAAACCCATAAGCTTACTAAAATTTACTTGATTAGTGAACTGCATAAGATTGAAATGAAGTCAGCAATCAAGGACTGTAAATGCTATTGTTTTAGTTTTATTCAACTGCTCTGATGATTGGTCTAGCAGAGATAAAAGTAGCACTGCTTGGAGAGGACGTATTTGTCTTGAGCACATTTCATGTGATGGGTTCATTTGATAATCATAAAGACATTTTCTCTGAGTGACTCTGTAAAATTTTAAGTTACACATGTATATGAAAGTTAGCCAGAATGAGGACCGAACAAAAAATAGTTCATTCTAAAACCGATACTACCCACCTGATTTTGATTTGAGAAAAGAGAAATTAAAACAATTAAAAAAAAAAACAGCTATCTATACAACAATAATTAGTAATTGGTAAGAGGGATGATGTATGGAGACTCGATGATCCGTGGTGTGCAAGATAGGATGCCACAGAAGTGTTTGCCTGGAGGAAGTGTGGCTATGGCAATTAAGCGGGGTGAAAGGGTGGATGAGATCATTGTGATGGTGGGCTCGAATGGAGAGGCAGTGTAAATTGGGTAAAGAGAGATCTAAGATTCATGCTTGAGGTTGTACAAAAGAAAACACAGAGAGAAAAGTGTGTTTTACCCAGGTATGATAATGATGAGCTGAGCAAAACAGCAGTAATAATGAATAGCATAATAGCCAGAATGTGTCAGAAGAGAGGACTGGAATATGTGGATATTTGGAGGACATTTGAGGACAGAAAGGAGCTATATGCAAGAGACCATTTGCATTTGAATGAAGAAGGACGTGGACATCTGGAGAGACTGCTGTTCTCAATGCAAGGAAACTAGAATTACCATGGTGTTTTTTTTTTTTTACCAGGTAGCAGGGGTGGCCTCTTGTAGGAATGGATGCTTGGGAGAAGGGGGACGA
Organism: Typopeltis vanoorti; assembly: GCF_054136105.1. Classification (NCBI taxonomy): domain Eukaryota; kingdom Metazoa; phylum Arthropoda; class Arachnida; order Uropygi; family Thelyphonidae; genus Typopeltis; species Typopeltis vanoorti. Next base: position 162,966,156 of record NC_143550.1, read on the forward strand.
CATCAGGTAACACTGATTCCAGTGAAGTCTGGAGGGGATAATGATAGGTACAAAAGCAGTGACATTTTTGTGCTTAAAATACTAATACCAGGAGTATCCAGAATAAAGGAGATGAATTGGTGGCACTGATAGCATCAGCCTGGCCAAAGATTATTGGGATCACTGAGACATGGTTGACGAAGATGATATAATAACAGGAGTAGAAGTAGCAGGGTACAGCATTTTTCTTGAGGATAGGAAGGGAAAATGCAGTAGTGGAATACTGCTTATGATAAGTGATGACTTATGTCCTCTAAGAGTGAAGGCTTTGGAAAGCAGTGACACTAATGATTTTGAAAGCATATGGTGTGAGGTAGAGGTGGGCAAGACAGGATATTTAGTAGGATGTTGCTACAAACCAAGGAGCACAGAGAGTGGGGAGCAAGAGATGTTTAGGCAGTTGAGCTTGGCAAGTGCAAGAAGAATGACTGTTATGGGAGATTTTAATTAATTATTAATTGGGAAGAGGAAAATGCATGTAGTAATAAGGGAATGGAATTTCTGGAATTCTTGAGAGACAGATATCTTAGGCAACATGTAATAGAGGGAACAAGAGGTTCAAGAGTTTTGGATTTGGTCATAGCATCAGAAGAGCTGATAACTGACATGACATCTCTCACCCCCCCCCCCCCCCCCGTTGCAGAGAGTGACCGTGTGGTTTTGACTTGGAAGATGAATAGACATGAAGGATTATCAAAGAAAAGAGAACGTATGTGGAATTATAAGACAGGCGATTATAATAGTCTTAGATATCAACTTGTGGCAGTTCCATGGAGGGCAGAATTGGAAGACCAGGATATCATTAGTGCTTGGGAAATTGTGAAGGAATATTTGTTAACAGCAATAATAAGTTGTATTCCATGAGGGAAGAAGAGGACACAATTTGATGTAAAGTGGAGACAAACATAAGAACTGCTGGTGAAAAAGAGGGGTTATGGAAGAGATATAAGGAGAGGGGTGGAGAGCAAATGCATGAAGAATATAAGACTGAGGGCAGGAGAGTGACTAATATGGTAAGGAAGGCAAAACTGGAATATGAAAAGAGATTGGCACTAAGATCCAAAGATAATCCTAGGGAATTTTTTAGCTATGTGGCCAGTAGGAGGAGAAATGATTGTGGAATGACACTATAGGATAAAAATGGGAATAGAGTGACTAATGCAGAGGGCATAGTGGAGTTGTTCAATGAACACTTTATTGGAGTATTTCATCCTGGAGAAGTAAGTTTTAATACTAGAGGGATAGGGCAGGTTCGAGGTTTACAGGTGCAAGAGGAGAGTGAGTTTCAAATACTGGGTACCCTGGATGTCTGTAAAACTGTGGAAATGGATGGTATTTCACCACAGGTTTTGAGAGAATGTGCTAAAGAACCAGCTCTGTTGACCTTTCTTTTCAATGAAAGCTTGGTTACAGGAAAGGAAGGAAGGTAAGATAGTGCCATTGCATAAAGGTGGTAGCAGACTGGATGTGCCTGACTATAGGCTAGTTTGTGTTTCATCAGTAGTTAAGATCTTGGAGAAATTAGTTAGAGACCATATACAGCATGGGGCAGAAGAGGGTAATGTTATCTCTGAGAGTCAACATGGCTTGCTTTAGTAATATAATTGCCTTTTATAATAAAGTGACAAGAGTAGTTGATGAGGGAAAGACATATACTGCCTTTTTTGGGGGAATTTTGCAAAATTTGACAGTGTGCCACATGATAAGCTAATATTTAAGTTGCAGCACATGGGTTTAGATGTCGGGTTAGTCAACTGGATTCAGGATTGGCTGAATCCAGTTGACACAACTCTCTGATAGGTATCAGAGAGTTGTGTATAGTGGGGCAGTATCAAGGAGGCAGAAGGTTAAAAGTGGGGTCCCACAGGGCTCAGTACTGGGACCTGTTTTTGTTTAACCTTTATATCAATGACATTGTCAATGGATTGCAGGGCGATAATCAGTTGATTGCAGATGATGTGAAGCTGGGAAAGATTATTAGTAATAGTGCAGATGTGGTAGTCCTGTAAGAGGATTTGAATAACCGGACAGATAGGCAAATGAATGGGGGGGGGGTTATTGGTTTAATGCAGTAAAATGTAAAGTCCTGAAGTTTGGGATACATCGATGGGAGGCTGCATACTCGATTGGAGGAGCCATACTGTAGGAAATAGGGAGACAAGAGATCTGGGGCTGATGATTGATAGAAAACTGAAATTCAGGGAACATATTGCCAAGGTGATGAAGGTAACCCAGAGGATTGCTGCAATACTGAGAAGGATGTTGACCTGAAGAGATAAAAGAGTTATCGTTCCATTTTATTAGACTCTGATCAGACCACACTTAGATTATTGTTCTCAAATTTGGTCCGCAGGATTTGAAGGGGATAAATTAACTGTGGAAAGGGTACAGAGGCAGATAACAAAGATGGTTTCAGGACTGTACAATGTTAGTTATGAGGAATGGGACTGCAGAGTTTGGTAAATAGAAGAATGAGAGGTGATATGATTGAGACTTTTAAACTGTTGAGAGGTAGTTATAGAGTTGACACTGTGGGTCCTTTCACTTGGTGGAATGTTTTTCTTCTTCTTCTTATTCTGCAGCTTGTCCACTTAAGTAGAGTGGCTGTTTGTAGTGAGTCTCCTCTACATCCTCCTGTCTTGGGCTGTAATCACATCCAAGTTCTTCATCTTCAAGTCATCCTCCATCATCTCCCTCTGTCTCTTCTTTGGCTGCCTGCACTTTCTCCTCCCCTGCACATCCCATCTGCATGACCTTTCTTCTCACATACTTGTCCTCCCTCCTCATCACATGACCAAGCCATCTCAACCTTGCCTCGTGTATCTTTGCTCCTAAGTTCGTAACTTTTACCGTTCCCCTTACAAAGTCATTTCTCAGACGATTCTTTCTGGTCACACCGCACATCTACCTAAGGATTCTCATCTCTGCTGGAGATGAGAATGCTTAGTGCGGTGTGACCATCCTGCTGATGTTATTTTCCTCAGGGCAGTGGCGTAGCTAGAGCTTTTGCCACCCGGGGCGGTCCCTGAGTTTGCCACCCCTCTCAATACACACAAAAAATACTACAAAAAGTCAAAACGACGTATAGGGAAATAAATTAAAACACTATGCTTATTTTTGAAGTAAAACTTTAATTTTAACATTCTAATATGTTATTTTTCTTGCTTTTCTGTTAGCAAAATCGTCGATGACATTAGCGGTCTATTTCATAGTAATGTGGGTAATTCTTTATCAATTTTATTTAGAAAAACTCCTCTCACAACTAGTAACTTACAGCAATTGTGAGGAAAATTCGCAGTAGTATTACAATATTTGTAACTGATTTCTCGAGGCTGTATTTTAGAATTGACTGCAAAAGTTCAAAAAGATTCGAAGTGCTGCTTGAGGTGGACCGCCCCCTCTGCCCTCCCCTAGCTACGCCTCTGCCTCAGGGCCACAGTTTCCATAGCATTCGTCATAGCTGGTCTCACTACTGTCCTGTAGATTTTGCTTTTCAGATTGATCGGCACCCTCTTATCGCATAGCACTCCAGCCATCTCTCTCTAGTTCCTCCATCCTGCTTGTATCCTGCATCCCACTTCTTTCTCAGCCTCTCCATCCTCTTTCGCTGTTGAACCTAAGTATCTAAAGTCACTGACCTTCCTGATGACATTTCCTTCCAGCTCCAGATCTGTCTCCTGGCTGCCATCCACTTTGCAACACATACTCTGTCTTACTTCTCATCTGCTCAGTCTCATACCTCTCCCTTCCAGTACTTTCCAGTTTAACTGCCACTTCTTCTCTTGATTCTGCACACAGCACGATGTCATCCGCATACTCGTAGTCCAAGGCGCACCTTCTCTTGCTTCCTCTGTTACTACCTCCATCACAATGTTAAACAGGAAAGGACTTAATGCTGACCCTCGATGCAAGCCAACTCTCACTTGAAAACTTTCTGTCTCTCCTAGGCAGTTCTGAACTCTTGTCTTCACATTTCTATACATCTCCTGCATCAATCTGACATATTTCTCAAGTACCTTCTCACTCAGACACCTCCAGACTTATTGCTTTGGCATTCTATTATACGCTTTCTCCAGATCAATAAATAGCAGATGTAACTAAGATGAAAAGCCAAACGGCTATTTTTCTGGTGAGGTTGATAAGTTAAGGGGATAAAAATCCCTTATTGTTTTTCAGCCAGTAAGCGAAACTAAGATCAAAAAACGATCTGAACGTTTCATGCCGACGAACTGTCGGCGGATCCAAGCATAAGTGACCACTTGGTAGTGCCACACCAAGGCAACTCGTTGCAAAGGTGGAGCAAGATCCCTCACTATTCTTAATATTTTCTCATAATGTAAAAACACACAGCTCCTAGGAGATGTAGTACTGCTTTACATTATGAGGAGAGGTCACTACTCAGACCGGTTTCAACCTTTTTTGAGGTCTCATCAGTGAGTAGCTAGACCTAGAATATCAAAGTTTAAGTGAAAAGAACTTACATACTTTCGCTATACGAATGCCAGAAAGGTGTGTCACTATGTTATGTTATAACATATTATAACTAAGATGAAAAGCCAAACGGCTATTTTTCTGGCGAGGTTGATAAGGTTCCTGTTGCTACTCTCGAAACTTTTCCATCATCTGCCGTAACATAGCATCACTCGTCGATTGACCAGGCATGAAGCCAAATTGCTCCTTTGCAATCTCCATCTCCTTCCTCAGTCTTCCATCAAGAACCCTTTCTAGGATTTTCATTGTGCGGGACATCAACTTTATTCCTCTGTAATTCTTACAGCCTTGTTCATCCCCTTTACCCTTGTAGATGGGGACAAGAGTACTTTCCCTCCATTCCTCGGGTATATTTTCGTGTTGACAAACTTTTATTAACAGGTTCTACAGCAGGTCAATTCCCTCTTCCCCAATGTCTTCCATGCATCCACGGGATCCTGTCAGGGCCCACTGATTTTCCATTCATCCTCTATATGGCCTCCTTAAAAACCAATTTAAGTTCTTCCACTCTACTAATGTTCTGCACCATCCAAAAAGAAAACCACTCCCAAGGACAATATCATCTACAAACCACCTAGGGCAGTGGTGTTCAACCTTTTTTACTACATGAGCTACTTTTCTATAAAAAGTTATTCAGCGATCTACTCTCTTATATAAATCACATACCCCAATCTGACATCTGATTACGCACAAATAAACAACTAAAAAAAATACACAACTAAAAACTTTATTTGTGTATTTAAAAATTTATTTATCACTTTTAATTATTTTAATACAACAAAAAAAAAATAAAAAAAAAATATATATATATATATATTGGAATAAAATATTTGTTTCTCTATTTTGGAAAACCAAAGTTAGAAAAAACAACAGATTGTTAAAAATTCGCAAGTTACAGGAAATGCTGGTTGATTAAAAAAAAAAAAAAAAAAGTTAATGTGAACTTTCGCATTGTTTGGACCTCACAATATTTTCATAGTCAAGTTGATATGAAGAAGTGGCCAATTGCAGACAATCATCTAAATGATCATTTGTAATTTGGTTTCTTAATTGATTTTTTATGACGGTCATATTTAAAAAAGAGGATTCTGACAAGTATGTCGATCCGAAACACGACAGAATTTTTTCGTGCAATATCAGTTAATTATTGGGAATTTTTCATGTGCATACTTCCAAATGACTTCATTGTTTATTGATTTTAAATGTAAACTATTCTGAATGTTTATTATCTCAAGTTCTACTTCAGCTTGGTTTATATCAAACAGCCCACTAATTTTATTTGAAATTTCTGTGATGTTCAAGTTTTCTTGAAATGGATTACTGATAAAAGATATAATCATTTCAGTTTTATTAAAATCTTTAAATCTTGATTTTATTTCTTCCTTGCCTAATTCTATTTCACGAATAAATTCTTTTAAATCATAGCAAAGCATTTCTTGATTTTGTTCAAAAAATTGTAATAAATATGGGAGATGTCTAAATTCGCGGTCATTTATATTTTTCTTTAATAAAAGTAAGCATTGTTGGAAAGTTTTTATTGAACTTAACATGTCAATTAAATTTTTATCTCTACCTTGTAACTCTAAATTTAAATTGCTGAATTTCGTACAGAAATCGACTAAAAATGATAAGTGTAACAACCATCTTTTATCACTCAATTGTGGATAAATATCTCCTTTTTCATCAAGAAAAATTTTTATATCGTTAATTAATACAAGAAATCTTTCTAAAAATTGACTTCTGCTGAGCCAGCAAAACATTATTGTACAACAGAAGTTCCCTATCATCATCATCTGCCTGTAATTTAAATAACCGCCGTTATAGGGCTTTTCCTCGAACAGAATTTACAATTTTAAATGTAATATCCAAAACATCGTGTTTAATCTTTTACTACACAGTACTTGTTGGTGAATAATACAGTGGTACGTTAAAAAATCTGGATATTTGTCATCATTTTTACATAATGAAATGAAGCCTGATTTATTACCTATTATTGCAAGAGCACCATTAGTAGTAATAGACACAAGTTTAAAAAGTGAAGTTTGTGTTGTTTGACAAATTCATCAATTGCCGAAAAAATGTCTTCGTCTAGTCCTTCCAATAATGGTATAATTTTCAAAAGTTCTTCTTTACTTGAATAATCTTGAAATACCATGCGAATAAATACCATTAACTGAGCAATATCAATGAAGTCGTTTGATTCATCAAATTTTAATGAAAACGCAACACACTGGTGAATGTCTGACATTAACCTGGCCTGGAAACTTTTCTCCGGTTTGAAACCTTGTCTGCGGCCTAGAAGTAGTCTCTCTCTAGCGGCGTCTCGAACCGAGAGGCTCCTTTCTGGAAACTGGAAACTCCTCTCTCAAGCAATGTGGATCCGGGCAGTCTCTCTGATGGTGACTCTGGACCGGGAGGCCTCCTCTCTCTCTGACAGCAATTCTGGAACTGGGACCCCTTCTGCTTGCTTCAGTCCTTTTTTATTAGGCCTCCTCTGAGACCTAGCATGAATTTTGGCAACTGCCAAAGAATCGGTATGTCTTTCACCGTAAGTTTCAAGTTCGGCATGCCTTTCATTCTCCTCCGCTTTCTTTTGATTGTAAGTTGCCAGCCATCGGAAAGTTTTTTGAACTCTTTCTGACTGACTTCAGAGATGTTTACACTTAGAGCCTGCAAGCCTTTCTCATACATACAAGTTTCAATAACAATCTTTCTAATGCCGCCATGTACAGCTTCAGCAACAAAAACATTGCCTTTGTTTTTAACACTCTAACATATTCTTATTAAAGCAGTATATACAGTTAGCTTCAAAAGAGTTATTTACAAAAACATCTAATACAAACCATACCGAGACAAACAAAGTTTATTTTTTTTACAATATATTCACATGGGACTTAACCTAAGTAAAAAATCGATGTAATGTGGAATATTTAATATTTATGCTACAATCGTGTTTTTACACTTTGTTTATAATCATATTCACTCGGCTCGCTGTTTGACTTCCACTGATCCAAATTAATTTATTTACCCAGACTTATAAGAAAATTACTGATTTGACAGTTTTAACAAAAAATAAATAAACAATAGCAATACGCTTAAAGTGAATTAAAAATAATGCAAAATAATAATAAATAAAATATGTTTTCAGTTTTAATTAAATTTGTAAGTAAGGAGGTGTAAAAATATTTATGTAGCTCCATAAAGACAAGGCAATTTTACATAAAATTTTACCAAGGTCAAGCCCAGTAAGAACTGTAACCTGTACATAGATGTTTGTTAAATGTAAATAATCCCTATGGGAATTGTATATGCTTTCTACCAAATAAGGGAATATTCTAGGTGTAGGATTAAGGCAATACCTGGCCACTAATAAACAGTGTATTTTTAGCTCTTTATAAAGACATCAAATTTTGTGTTTGTATTCTACATGGAAACGCTGAAGGTCAGTGCTAGGTGGACCGACAAAAGTTTCAAACAAATGTCCGCTGCCAGAACGAACAGGATTTGAGGAGTGTTGGAGAAAAACAATGGAAGGGTCAGTCAGAGAAAAGGATCAAGGTTTTCACCGAAATGTTCGGGGGTCCGATATCTCCATGCAAAGATTCGTAAGCGAGTGAATAAAAGGCATTGGCGAAAAGATCGCGGGCATGGATGATTCGGTTCCAGATGTTTTCATCGGTGACCCAGAGATCGTTGGTCAGTCGGTAGTTATCCGCCAGATGTACACCATCGGGAACGCGACTTCTGGAGAAAGTATGCCAGAGGCCTACTGATCTGCCACGCAATGAATAGACACCCTGATGACAACTCTACACTGGGAGCTATAGTCCAAGGAGAAGGAATCTTCAAGCAGAAGGAAATTGCTCCGTTGCCTTCTACGCACATGCAACTACTCCATAAACCGAAGAACCTCCGCCAGTGTCCTGGGAAGATACTGACTCTGCAGGCCTGCTTGTGCCGGCGATAGACTTGACGGCCTGCGGCCATCAAGTCTATCGCCGGCACAAGCAGGGAGCGAAAACCTGACTAAGAAGAAAAAGGAACAGAGCTCCAGTGTGAAGCCAGATCAATAGAAGGTAGTCACCACCAAAGTGAGTGTATCTGTTTTTCCAATTTTTCTTTGAGTTTTTAAGGGACCTTTTATTAGTGGACTGTAAAGTAAAGGCTGTAAACTAAAATCAAAATAGGCATAATTAACAGTTGAAGATTAGAAGTTAAATAATAGTCAGGAATTTGTATGTGAAATATGTCAGAATGTAACTGTTTGCCAAATTGGTGAGATTTGCCTATAGAATATTCCCAGGATAAAAGGGAAAGAGCATTTATGTATAAAAGATATGGTCTATGTGCTCGACATTTAAGTAACGTGTACCAATGCTCAGCGTAAATGATTTGTGTTATAATAGGAAACCTAGTTAAATATATGATATAATTTGTGTGACTAAAATACAGGAATTTAACTAATTGATTTATATAGATCTGAACTGAGATGATTTATTCTATTACTGAAAGCTTAGTGTAAATTGTTTTATATGAATTAAATTTGTTGTTTAAATATTAATACAGTGTTGCCTGATATTTAATTCTTTGATGCACTGTTCTCAAAAACAACCGAGCTTGTGAGAGGGAAAGATAGATAATTAATACAAAATTAAAGTAAAGGGGTAGCCATGACTGTGTATAAAAGTGCAAGGAAGGATATCTACCTAAAGTAGTAATATTTAATGCCATAAAAGGAACTCCTGAGGCGCAGTCACTAATTCAAATAAATATCTAGTGATCCTTGGCATAAAAATAGGAATACTGGAAGTAAATTATAAGGAACAGAAGGGCATAAGTTTAAAGTTAACAGAGGTATATAAGAGAACCAAGACAAGATTAAAGATTTAGGAGTTGACATAAGGGTAAAGATAATATTATAGGAATAAAAAAAAAATTATATAAAGATAAGGGAAGAAACAACAAACAACAAAAGAGGAGATTACAAAAGTAAACAAAAAAAAATTAAAAAACATGCGACACAAACTTACAGAGGAATACACAAGAGATTGACCAAAAATCGCTCCGCGATCAACAGGTTGAACACCCCTGACCTAGAGGAATAACAATGCCAAGGTGGGATGATCTTCGTGACATCCATATCTCATATCCTTGTTGGATTATTGTTTGCTATCTTCTAATTCCAACATTAGGATTGAGGATTATCAACTGAAGCAATTTTTATCAGGTATGGAAACATTTATTCCTTATTTCATTTAAATCTAGCCAATTCCTGAGTTAGTTGATCTTAAGTTAGGCATAGGAAAATAAGATTTTTCCTTCTAGGTTTTTTTTTTTTTTTTTTTTTTTTTAAATTCTGCAACTCAAGAAAATCGACCATAGAACTCACACTATTTCAGAAAATACTATAATACAGTGTTGAGGACCACAAGATGGAAGCAGTTGTATGCCATACTTTTCCTCCTAGAAGTCTTTGGATCCCTGATAGTCTTGAGCTTGCTATTAGTTATGGCTAAAGATAGAGATTGAATGTCCATCAGCCTTCAAAAAATGGCTAAAATGGCCACTTACTCCCTTTGGGAATAAAAGCCATTGGAGGATTTTTATTTATTTATTTATTTTTAATCTCTCACCTAAGCATTAGTTCTTCAAGAAGAGCATGAAGACTGCATAAAAGAGAACAGATCACACTGTAATTGACTTTCATTGAAATCTCCATCATCCATTCTGTTTATATCAAAGCCTGAAATAGCTGCACACAAACTATCAGCTAATCACAAACTGATTTTGAGAGTGCTACAAACAGCAGGAAATCTGCATCATGTCCAAATGGTTGCTTCAACCTTGCTTCCATCCTTTTTTTTCTGTGTTGGAGGTTTCACAAAAAAAGCCAATTCTAGCTTCTTACTCTGCCTCTAATTCTTGCATAGACATCTTGGTAAATGTCCTCCTGCCATTCCAAATACACAACTCCCCTCTCCCTTTGATTCTTTGCTAGAGAGAGAGATCAAAAGAATCTTGTCAAAACTGGATACTAAAAAATATCCTGATCTTGATGGCATTTCTCCATTATACTTTAGTCTGCATTCCAGGCTTGGCTCTTGTTCTATCCTGTAGCTATTCCAATTTCACTGGTATGTATAATGCAGCTTGGAAATTAGCCAAAATTCAAACCATTCCTAAAGGATGACAAATCTTTGCCATCTGTGGAGCAGTGAAGCACAATATCCAAATAGTATTTGGATATTGTGGTGGCATTATTTAGCATTTTCAGTGTGCTCAACATCCTGAAAATTTATGAAGGAAGAATTTTTGAGCAGTTATTTATTTGAAATAAATAGTCATGAACAGTTACAAGGATCAACATTCACAGAGTGACTGTCCATCAGATAAGGTGAGTGTTGCCATCGAGGCACACGCTGACTAGTCATATATTAAGAGAGTATTGTGATTCCCTACATAGAGTTTATATTGAGGCATCAACATGCATTTTTAATGGATTACATTTAAAAGGTAAACAATGAACACACACACACACACACACACACACACACACAGTGATTGAAATTTGCATAAGAATTAAAGGAGTGCAGTTCTCAACAGTACAGGTAGCTCAGTTCTACTCAGTATATTACCTACAGCTGAGAAGTGTAGTGCAGTGAATTATTCCTCATGGTTTCCTGTTAGATAACTGTATTTTTTTTATCCTTCTCAACAACTCAAAATGGTGTCTAAGATATTTTATGTACACAATTTTTAAAACAAGAATAACATCAAGTTAAAGGTTCTTAAAGAAAGTAAACCATGCCTGCTTCTTCCAAATTTAAGTAGCATTTATATCTCCAAAACAAAGGAATGAAATGATGTATAAATAGGATGTGCTTTTTTTTTTTCCTAATACAGTAAGTTTTTTTTATACAAATGTAATGATTTTTTTTATTAATGTTGCCTTACCACAGCACACTAACCGGAATACCCATCATACACCACTGGCTATCCTTTGATAGCCAGTGGTGTATGAAGGGTATTCTTAATTTGGAGGAAATGTCAATCAGATCCACCAGATGATAAATGACACCAATGCCTGATGAAACACTACCATCCTGTTTACTGAAGGCTGCAATAGCTTCTGTTCCCCCCACACACACACACAAAAAAACATGTAGGAGTGAAAGATACCAAGGGCATGACAAACATACTAGAGAATATCCAGAATGCTCCCATTTTTGAGGTTATAGCAATAAGCAGTTCTACAAGCTTAATGTAGAACTACTTACTACTATAGGTATTATTTCTGGGAAAATTCCCATGTTACTCTAAAATAAACTATTATTTGAATGGCTAATATAGCTTACTTTCGTTTAGGAGCGCCCCTTTTTTTACAATGTCATTGGCTCTTTACTCAAAACTTAGGGCATCACTGAAGTCTTATAAAACTAATATATGAAGAATAATATAGGAGGAAAATTCGGACATACCTTTTTGGATGTTGTTTGCCGTCTCCTTATCCCAGCAATATGCATTCATCTGCTGTTAGGCTGTTAAAGGAAGGAAGTTTGGTGAAAGTGGGAGTAAAGTAAGGGGTCCACCCCTGACTTTTTCCCATCAATCCCTCCTCTTCCCCAAAAAAATAATTTCAATCTTCAGATCATTTTCTCACCCCCCCCCCTCCCAAGTGCTCTCTACCCATCCTTAATAAAATAATACAGTCAAGAATTATAATCATGTTAACACAAGAATATTTTAATGCTTGTAAAGTCTGTTAGTTTCAGTCTGAAACTAACAGACTATCCTCAGTGGCTTGATAGGAACAGTTTTTACAAGGTGGAATACAAACAATTGATCATTCAAAAGTAGAACGAGCTGCGTGATGTTACATTGCTAAGCATTAAAGAGAGGTAAATTTCATCAGAGTGATGAATTAATTATAGGTATTAATTCACAATTTCATATAACAATCTTAATTTATAAATTCAATTAAAGATAACATTAGACTAACGTAAGAATTAACAATGCCGCCGTCAACATGGATAAAATACATCACTCCTCTACACTTCGATTCATCACATTTTTCAAAGTAATATCAATGGTATTACAATTTTAATATGTACATCGCATCCATGGTAACTTTGATGTATATATATTTCCTGGCCGGTTGAGTGGTTAAAGATTTCAATTTAAAAAAAATAATAAAAATTTAGTGAATTATCCGGATTAAACGTTCCCATATTTTTGACAAGGAAATACAATCATTTTGATTCAAGTTAGGGAGTTGAAATAAGGCCTCAGCACTCTCTTCGAATAGGTGTTCGAATTTATAGCAACATCTGTGTAGAAGGCGAGTCTTGGACCAGAGAATTGACAATTGACATTTATGTCTTTAGGGGTGAAGCAAGGTGCTTTTCATATTCCCCGCTATCTGTTGTGGTTACAGTGAGGGTAACATTTATGAGCAGTTTGCTCGCCCTGAATGGGCATGGAGATTATGCATCGCATAATCTCCATGCCCATTCAGGGATGCTAAGGAAAAACTTGAATGCTAAGGATTGTAGAAAAGAGAAAATATAGGGAATATTTGTATCTCTATGAAGTTGATCGTTTCTAACATACCACGGGGCATTCAGAATCATTCTCAAGCACTTGTTCTGCACTTGTTGTATCTTGATAATGTTAGTATTAGAGGTGTGGCTCCAGGCTGGAGAGGCATAGGTGATTATAGGACGAATCGTCATCTGGTATAGTTGCAATTTGATTCTGTTGCTGAGCTTGCTATTTTTATTAATTAGCGGATAGATCTGAGCTATGGCTTTAGATGCCTTTGTGCACGCAGACTTGATGTGTTGGTTGAAAGATAGCTTTTTGTTGAGAATCACACCCAGGTAATTTGTTTCTGTCTGCCAGGGAATTTTAGTATTGAATAGTAACACATCTCCTGCAGGAGACATTGGCCTTTTTGAGAAAAGAACGGCTGAGCTTTTCTGAGGGGTTGACTTCCAATCTCCATTTGGAGAACCAACCCTCCAGCTTTAGAAGGTTGTCTTGAAGCTTTCTGGTAATGAAATGGGGTCCGAGAGATCTGGTTAGTATTGCCATATCGTCCGCATACAGGGCCACAATGGAGGTCATCGGATTGTGCGAGATGTCTGTCATGTATACGGAAAACAGCAATGGAGCCAGTAGAGATCCCTGCGGCTCCAGCAAGGATATGGCACTGGGACGATGTAGAACCATTGATTTTAACTTGCATTGATCTATTCTGAAGATATGAGTGGATTAGATGGACCATTTTTAGAGAGGTACCGGCTGAGATAAGTTTGTGAAGGAGTCCAAAATGCCAGATTTTGTCAAATGCTTTTGATAGGTATAGGAAAACAGCTCCTGTACACTGGTGCCAGTTGTAGCTGGTGGTGATGTATTAAACAATTCTGTGGATTTGCTGAGTAGTACTATGGTGTTGCTGCAAACCAAACTGTTCTTTAGGGAGGACGTTTAGGTCATTTACTGAGGTTTGGAGTCGTGAGAGGATGACCTTCTCCGCAACCTTACCCAGATTGGAGATGAGGCTGATTGGACAATAATTTTGTGGTAGGTGTGGGTCTTTGCCTGGTTTATGTATAGGAATTACATCAGCCAGTTTCCAGGTGGAAGGAAAATAGTGAAATCTTAAAATTGCATTTATTATACTGGTCAGGTGCACTACTGCTTTTCAGGGCAGACGTTTGATCACCCGATTAGTAATGCCATCTGGCCCAGGAGCTTTTTTGTTCTTTAATTTTTTAATAATGTCATATATCTCAGCAGATGATGTTGGTGCAATATGGTCAGTGTTGGTGATAGGAAGTTTGAGTGAGTGTCTGACCTTGCTGTGAATCTTATACATGTGGTCAAAGTCAAGGTTTTCATAGCCTGCATTGCTCCTCCAAATTGTATGCTATTACTTCTGCTTTGTCTACATCTGTGTGAGCAAGGTCCTGGTCAGAGAATATTGGGAGGAAGGGATCTGTCTCTGTTTTCGATATTTTTCAGTAGTCCCCAGATGAAGTGATCAGTAGGTGAAATGGAGGCTAACTTTTCTTCCCATTTTTGGTCTCTATGAGCTTTGAGCGCATCTCTTACTGCCCCATTTAATCTGTTTAGATTTCTTTTATCTTGTGGCGCAAACGTGTTATGGAATCTTTTCCTAGCTCTGTTTTTGTCTCTGATCAAGTTCATGATGTCTTCAGGCAAACGATCTGGCTTGCGGACAGATTTGTAGGAGGTAGCTACTGTTATTGCAGAATTAATTTGTTGTGTGAGATTTTTAACTGCAGTTTCTACTTCTTCTTTTGTGCATATGTGAGGAACAGGTCCAATATAATCCTTCAGTGCTGATGACAGTCTTTCCCTTTAGGTTGTGATCAGATGATAGTTCATCCATAGATATAATGCTGTATTGAAGTTTGATATCCTGCAGGATAGCTATACCCAAGATGTCAGCAGTGCCAAACGTACTGAGATTAGTTGGTTCGGTGGGGCCTGCCACAACAGCGTTGCTTGATCCTAAGTAATTGGAAAGGATGCAACCATTTTTGTTGGTGGTTGAGCAATTCCACGTAGGGTGCTTGGAGTTCAGATCCCTGGCTATAATGGTCGGCTCGCTGACGCATAAGATGGCATTTAGGTCAAAGTATAGTAGAGATTTTTGGGGAGGGTTGTAAGCTGAGTAGATTTTCAATCTGCCAGCAGAACTGGTGACTACTTCCACGCCTATGATCTCAAGGTTAGTGGTTAAAGGGTTGCTCACAGAGTGGTGCTTAATATAATTTTAAATAAAGATGGCAGTGCCACCACCTCTGTAGAGTAATCTATCATTTCTGTATAGGCGATAACCCCTTATTTTAGGATTGTCTGAGGGTCTTAAACGAGTTTCACTGATTAATAAAACATCTGGTTGATACCTATATGTGAAATCTCGGAGTTCCAGAATTTTGTTTTTGAAGCCATTTGCATTCCAAGCAATGATCTGAAGAGATGCTGGAATGAGTTTGTTACTATTCATTTATGAGAGCTGCGAGGATGACCTGCGTTTCACGAAGAAATCTTTTAGTGGAGGTTTCAGTAGGATTTGATAGGCTGAAATTTTGTAGCATGTTTGTTAGTGAGGCTGTAATAACAGCTGTTAGATTTCTAGGTGATGTTGGTTGATTTTGTTCTGGTATTGGTCTATTTGTGCAGGTCACATCGGCATAACTTCTTGTTTGCTTTTGGGTGTCTCTATTTTTGGAGTTCTCCGATTGTGGCCGCTGAGTCTTTGGTTTTGATGCCTGGGCCTCTGGTGTTCTTGTACTGTAGGAGGAGGGCTGATTGACTGCCTCCATCTGTCTGTTCTTTGGGTGCTGAGTAGATCCTTTGTAGTTCGCAGGATGAGGGCCACCGTAGTTGGCACATTTGGCCGAGGTAGTCCTCGTCTTAGTGCAGGTATTGGTTGGGTGGCTGTCCCCACATTTCAAACATCTATATTCAGCTCTACATAGATTCTGGGCATGGCCAAACTTCTGGCACCTGTGGCACTGCCCAGAAGATGATCTTTTCTGGAGTGACAATGAGACCACAGACTGTTTTTAAGTTGTAGATATCCTTGTATATTTTATGAATCTCTACTAGGACTAATGGCATGGGAGTCTTGTCTGCTTTATACATTCTGCTGACCTTGACTGGAGGCAGATCCTGAAAATTCAGGTCAGCAGCTATTTCTGCTGTGTCAATGTCTTCACAGACACCACGAAGGACCACTTTTAAGTTTTTTTCGGAGCAGAGCGGAAAGGAATGATACTGGATGCCTCTGTCATCCAGTTCTTTGGTCAACCTTCTACAGTCTGTCACTATTGCTGGCTGGATCTTTATGCCTTCATCCATGTTTTTGGCCTTGATGAAGCCAATGTGCAGATTGGACATTGTAGATCTTAAAGCTGCCCGCTTCTGCTATTTTCTAAGGATGATCGGAGGCACCTTTTCTTTGGGAGAAATAGCAGCGTCCGAACCCTGAGAATCCTGTTCCATTTCATTATTGTCATTGTGCGGTTCTTCAGTTGTTCTTCGCTTTTTGCGTGCATGCACTTCTACAAAGTCTGAAGTGAAGGAGTAGAAGGCACCGATTCTAATTGATCTTCTGAGACAACATCTGTGACACTTTCTGGGGGAACGTATCGTAAAGTTTCACTTTTCCCGGCCAATTGTTGTTAAGTAGTTCACCTAGTCTTATAAATTCTTTATATACCTCCTCAAATATTGTCTCATTTAGCTGTTTTTCCATGATTATCAGTGCGAAGTATCTTTATAAAAAAAAAAAAAAAAAAAAAATGCTTACCGTGCAGTTGTAGTCTTACCGGCACTGCTACAAGACTCTGTGCTGTTTTGGCAAGAGCACTGAATCAAAAATTGCATGATCTTCAAGACACATAGTATAATAAAACGCACCACAATTCCGAAACTGACCGAGGACATCACTTAATTCATTCAAACAAAAGAAATACACCTAAATTCTTAACTATTAACTACATTATAGCAACAAGAAACACGAGCAAAAGCTGAACAAAAAATCTGCTTAAACCAGAGAATGTTGTGGCTTGTCTCTATCCTGTGCTGCGCCAATCCAAACTTATCGGATATGTTGTGATGAATGTATGATTGATGTTCTTGTATTCTTTTTTCTATAGAGCATTTGGTTTGTCCAAAGTACGACAGATTACAGTTACAAGGAACTTATACACCAGACAGAGACATAGTTGACCATTTATCTTTAGAAGAGGGGAAATAGGTGGATATTTTGTGAATAGGGATATAAGCAGTGGTGAGCTATAAGGGGCTCGCAAGAGCCGTTTGTTAAATTTTTCTCAAATTCACAAGCCCCTTGTTCTTCTTGTTTACTTTTTTTATTTTTTCAAAAAAAAAAAAATTTTTTTTTAAACATATTAAGCGACAAACTCATACAGTAACCTACAAAAATTAGTCTATTCAGCAGCGTATGAATTATTGTTTTTCAACTCCTCTATAACGAATGCGCCCAAGTTTGAAAATAAATAAGTGCATGCACTATCTTTACTCTTCTCCTTTCTGGTAGCCAATCAAATGTTTTTCAAAAGATTAAAAAAGATTTCATTCTTATTATTCATTCAAACGCCGATACTTTATAGTTTACTATATTCAGCAAGAAACTCTCTGATTCCTATCTTTGAGTTTCTTATTCAGTTTTAAAACTATGTGGGATTTAATATCCCCTTAATTTTAGTAATTCTTATTATATTTTAATAGTTAAAAAATGTTTTTCTTATGTAAGATCAATTAACACAGTTGATTGTGTGCAAGTATTTCATGTTTAGATCATGAAATATTTGTTTAAAAATGACAGCCTTTAGAGGTTGATTGTCCTCTCACATTTTTTGATTGGAATTTGTACACAAGCTGTATTAATAAAAGGTTTTGTGTGAAATACGGCTTTTTCCCCCCCCCCCCCTCGACGATGCGAGCCCTTTGTTCAAATTTCCATAGCTCACCACTGGATATAAGTGGCTGTTAAATCACATTTATTCAGAATTCTTGAAATTGGTTCCGAAATCCCAGAAATATATGGAATTGGAACTCGATGTATTGATTCTTTGTTGTTCTGCAGGAATAGAACAGATGTTGTGTAGTTTTTTCGGAGAAGCCATTTAATTTCATGTGATGTTGGATAGTTGAAAGTTCTTTCTGTAATTCATGGGAAGTTAAGCAATTAGTTCTAGCTCGTCGAATGAAACATTTTATGATTCCTGTTTTTTGATAAGGATGATGGGCAGATTGTTTGAGAATGTAATGTCCAGTAAAAGTCGCTATAAATTCCAACGCCTATTCGAAGAACGTGCTGAGACCTTACTTCAACGCCCTAACTTGAATCAAATGATTGTATTTCCTTGTCAAAAATATGGGAAAGTTTAATCCGGATAACTCACTAAAAAAATTTTTTTTTTAAATTGAGACCTTTAATTCTTATTAGCCTAATGTTATCTTTAATTGAATTTATAAATTAAAATTGTCACATCAAATGTGAATTAATACCTATAATTTATTCATCACTCTGATGAAATTTATCTCTCTTTAATGCTTAGCAATGTAACATCATATGGCTTGTTCTGCTTTTGAATGATCAATTGTTTGCATTCTACCTTGTAAAAACTGTTCCTATCAAGCTACTGAGGGTAGTCTGTTAGTTTCAGACTGAAATATTTGGCAAACATGAAAATATTCTTGTGTTAACATGTTTATAATTCTTAATTTAATGTCACAAGTGTCTCTCAAGAATACAATAATACAGTCATCCCTCAAGGTTCCGTTCCATCTGGCAGGGCGTAAATCGGTTCGGACGTAAGTCAATACATTATACCAACAGAGTTATAGGGATTAGGGACTTAACAGCAATAAGTATACTGTCATTTTAATTTTTAAATCTTATTATAAAACTGTACTGTACATTACTGCTACTATAAAACAGGAGAATAATCACCTAAATCTTCCTCCATAATCACATCTTCATTACCTTCCCTATGTGATGGACCAAGCTGCGGCTCTTCCGGTGTAACCATTGTTTTTTTTAATGAAAATGTCCAATGTGCTTTGCTTATTCCTCTTCTTTTCATCATAAATTTCTTTATAGCAAGCAAACGTAACATGTACTTTCCTTTCTACTAATAAGTAGTGTTCAACATTGGGGTCCATGTCTTCAACCATTTTGAGAACATCTCTAACTGCAGAGAAAATTTCTGCAAGACCTTTCGCTGTGAATTGTTTCACTACCTCTCCTTGTTTCTCTTTTTTCCCTTCCTTTTCTTGTTCTTCCTCTTCTGCAACAAGTTGTTCCTCCAGTTCGACCAATTCTTCATTGGTCAAATCTTCAGGGGCACTTTCTATGAATTGAACTATGTCATCATCATTCACTTCGAGATTCACATTGTTTGCTAGCCCCACTATTTCTTCACTCAATTTACAAAGTTATTCTTTTTTTTTTCTTCAAAACTTTCAAAATCGTGCAAAAACCTTTTTAATGTCTTTTTCCATATGCCACTCATAGAATGAGAGATCACTTCATACCAAAGTACAGCAATATTTTTAATATCATGATAAATATTGAATGCTTTCCAGAATTGCAAGAGTCTGGTCATTTCCTTCAGTAGCAAAAATGGCTTATGAAAAAGTTCTCCATAGATAATAAGAGAGATCAGGGAGTTCTTCACTACAAGAACTCCCTGATCCATCGGTTGGATCAATGAAGTAGCGTTTGGAGAGAGAAACATTACCTTGATCATGGTGAAGATCATCGATATAAGATGGATGACCTGGAGCATTATCTAGAATTAATAAAATTTTAAATTCAACATTTTCTTTCACACAACAGCTTTCTATTTCACTTGTATTACAGTTGATTAAGGTATCCACAAACAATTTTTGACTCATTCATAGATTCTTATATCTCCACTAATGAACTAGAAGAGTACGCTTCCTAATGTTTTTGAAAGCTCGTTTACTCCCTAACAGAATCTTAACACGGTCTTTAAGAGCTTTGAAACCAGGATGGATTTTAGCTTTTTGTGGATGAATTGTCCGTTCGGGCATTTTTTTCCGAAACAAGGAGGTCTCATCCATATTAAATATTTGCCGTGACAAATAATTTTCATCTGTAATAATTTTATCCAATTTCTCCTTGGCAGTCTTCTCATCAGAACTTGCAGATTTACCATACATTTTCACATTATGCAATGCAAAATGCTGCTTGAATCTCATGAACCAACCAGCGCTTTTGGTTGAGGTCAGCTATGCATGATGGAAGTAGCTTTTCCAATCACTGATAGTACCTTGTCGTTGCTTCGTCACTAGTGTTGAACTTGTAACTTCGTTTCAAGAAGTTGTAAGTTCTTGCATTGTTGCTAAATAAAAACCTTTTTACTTTATGCTTGCTTGTGTCTGGTTCGAAAGTATAGTCAAAAATGTTATTTATTCCTTTATGTGGTCACAGACGTATCTATGAATGGACGACTGTAATAATAATATACATATAAAAAACCTGGGTTTTTTCATATAATTCCTCCACATTACTTTACCCCCACTTTCCAAAAACCCTCTTCCTTTAACAGCCTAATAGCAGATGAATGCATATCGCTGGGATAAGGAGACAGCAAACAACATCCAGAAAGGTATGTCCGAATTTTCTTCTTATATTTCTCTTCATATATCAGTTTTATAACACTTCAGTAATGCCCTAAGTTTGGAGTAAAGAGCCAATGACATTGTAAAAAAAAGGAGCACTCCTAAATGAAAGTAAGCTATATTAGCCATTAAAATAATTGCTTACTGCTATTCTGAACCTGACCCAATGGTAGTGTGTTGAGGGGCTTCCAATCACTCAGTGCATAATTTTGCTCTTGTCTATGCTGCCAAATCATGCCTGGAGAGAAGCCATGTAGTGGTTTTCAGGGAGCACTATTAAGGCCATACTATGGACTGATCAGTTTTTGCATTTATTAATATTAAAAAATGGCCCATTTATTTGTCCAAGTTAAAAGGTAATTCAAATTTTCCTGTAGAGAATTAACATTAGCAATACACGTGACAATTTTACCTAACTTAGAATTGTCAGCAAACATTTGAAGATCCCCAGTCAATCCACATGACATAAAATAGTTCATTCTAAAACTGATAGTACCCACCACTGATCACCATCTTTTTCTGAGAGAAATATTTGGGATTCAAACACAGCCTACTGGTTGGAGAGTGGCAATGTTATTTGCTCGGTCAAACAAGCTCATAAATATAAGGCAAGGCCTGACTTTGATAGATGGTAGTTCTTCATGTAACTTCTCTGTTATTTTAAATGGACAATGCTGTTCTTCCATTCTTGCTAATTTAAGGGGGGGGGACACACTCACGGCTGCTCCTTTGTGGAAATGGCTGTGGAAGAGAATTCTGAACATGTTTTTTTTAAACATTAATCCTTCCTCTTGTTCTGAATGCTCCTGTGATTAGTGTAGAATAAAGTGCAATGGCCCCTTAGGCCCACTGCTGTTTTTACACTTTATACTAACTATCCCATTCTGGTTTGTTATCAGTGGTACACTTATAACTTAGAGATTTTCTCACATTCTTACACTCAAATGCATCATGAGTATCTATGTACTCTCTCAACACTCCTCCACCCCCACTCCAAAAAAGCTCTAGTCTCCCTGATTTTTCACATCCAATCTCACCTCATTCAACAATACATGATAGTATCATACCTTTTGAAATGCCATTATATGTTGATCTGTTGTGGTGGGCGGTAGATGGCGTTGATGGAGATGATTCGTAGTAGAGGTTCGGTGTAGTGGTTGAGACAGTTGTAGGTATCCTCCCGCGATGAGTCGTCAGACTCCTTGGAGGTATCAGGAATAATAATAATAATAATAATAATAATAATAATAATAATAAAGGCTATTTTTTTTCCCTGCTCTTGTTTCTGAAGCAATAAAAATGAATTTTGTGCTTCCAGTCATGGTCTGCAATGATAGATGACTATCTGGCTATCTAAATGACAAAAGTTTGTTAGGATCCAAACTTTGTCACTTTAAATTGTTAACAAGCCTGGGGACAAACCTAAGTAATTGCATCTTCCATTTGAACTTTAATGATTAACAGATTTGATTTTCATTTATTATTATTATATGCCTATATATATTTTATTTCACTATTGAACTGTTTTTTTATTTTATTTTATTTTTTTATGCGAATAACATAAATAGTCATAAGCCCAACAAAATGCTAGAGGATGAAAGAGCAATAAAAATGTTAATTTCATAAGACAATTTTGGCAATAAAGTTTATTATATTGGGCTATTCTCTGTCTTCCTGAGTAGCATGGAAAAAAAAAGAGTTAGGATAACTTAATATTCTGCTGCAAGCGCTGTCCACTTTATTTTTGTAGTAACTATTTAACCATCCCCACACAAATCTCCCCTTTGCACACCCAACTACAAGTTTTATTGAACTTGGGATAGTTTATTTGGTTTTGCTGGACTGGATTTCGTAATAGAGTAGTTATGCGGCTGACAGCAAAATAGTTTGCAGAACATATTATTATTACGTGATACCTCCAAGGACTCATCAAGCGAGGGCACTCTACAATACTCCGTCTCCAGTACAACTATACAGAACGCCACTACTATCATCATCTACATACAATGGCATCTACTGCCCGCCGCTAGTTACTATTATTATTATTATTTTGTCTATAAATTGCGTGTGTCATCATGGCGATGTGTTTGTATGCGGGTTTTTTTTCTCCCGAGTTTACAGGAGAAAAAAAGCCCTGCTACCTCCATATGAAATCGGCTAACTCGCCTTCAATTGAAAAAAAAAATCCATATAAAGAGTCGTCTCGTCACCATGAGAATCGGACTTAGGCCTTTTCCAATCGAAGGGTGCAATTTACCGGTCCTACAGATGTCTCAGTATTTGCAAATCTACTTCTCCTATGTAAATGAACTCCTAGAGCAGCTATATAGCAGAAACTTACAATTATACAAACGAGAAAAAAAAAAGTTCTCACCATGTATACGGGGGGGGGGGGGGAGATTGTTTAAATTATGTATTGGAATTTATTTGAAGATAAAACTGCTCCCTTTGCCCAATTCGACCATATCAGTTTTTTATTTGGGGAATGCACAAAATATAAATTCTGAAATAACACAAAGAATTATGTAACATCTGTGACTGATTTCCTAATCGATGCTTAGGTCGCCGTATTTAACAGTAAAATAACGTTTCTTCAGTAATGTTAAAGACGTTTATTTTTCGCTTGTCGTTGGTACACTTGTGACTAGAATAACAATAAATTGTTATAAAATGACCAAATTCGGTCATTTAATCATTTTGTTGCTTGCGCTTCAAACTGTAGATCTTATCACGGGGTAAGAGGAAAGTTATCTCAAGACATATGAAGGAGAACTACAACGATTTCAGATATTAAAGTTGTACTCTGCTTATTTTATGTACCATCAATCGACACAGTTTATATGGGATAAACTGATTCGATTATCAAAACCACTCTTAAAAGTTCAATAACACATACACATTAATATGCTATAACACTTTCTTTTGTTGTTGTTGTTCACTTATAAGATCAAAATACTGTCTTACCTATATTGGTAACATGTGCTACAGGAATTTTCATTTGAATTTTCCATGTGTATGACATTCCGATAACATTGTTAAACTAAATTCGGGCTTCGGGAATGCTCTGATCATCCTCCTAGCAGAAAGTAAAACTTGCAAGTAAGAAAAAACATTCCGCTCTACCTAGACAGTCGGTTCTGTTCACACCTTCAGTTGTCCCTACCTTCCAAGCTGTATTTACAAAGCAAAACAAAAGGGCCACTAGACATGAAGCTCAGACAGATGAAAAAAAAAAAGGATCCGGCTCTTCTACACACAAAGCTTTTCACCCAGCTCGATTCAGCATGTTCCCTCTCTTCCACCCCATATACACGCACTCCCCACATCACGAAATCTGTACTCCTCCAACCCACGGAATGCATAAATCACACAGCGAAACCACAGCATGTTGACTCGTTAAAAACCTTCCCTTCAGATAGGAAAGGTCTGTTATCGTTTGCTGGTAAAACTAGCTATTATTACAGTCTTCTTCAGTATCTCCTCCCAAGTTAAACAGAATATCTGTTTTAATGCTTTTTCAGATGCTCAGTGCTAGATCGTATATAAATGGGCCCAACGTACACAAAGCCAACAGGTTTTCGTCAATGGGATTTAAAATATTCTTTTATCCATGCTTATTTATCTAAATACTTATAAACTACAATGCAAAATAGTTCTTGGAATATACGATAATTCTGAAAAAGAATGTCAGATAAGATAAGGTATCAGTTTTTTTTTTTTTGTTGTTGTTTTTTAAATCTCACTTCCCCTTAAGGTGTTAATCTCCATAGATCAAATTAACGTTATGATAGTTAATACAATCTACTTAACTGCCATTTCTCTCAAAACGTGTATCAATAGATAAAATAGGGAGGGGGGGATGAGAGAACTTTATAATGGTAGTACTCAGGAGTGCATTACTATATTAATACCAAACTTTTTTGATGGTGGTAAGTTCTTGAAAGCGATTTCGGAATTTTTAAAGTAAAAGGACTGGAGATTGAAAGTTTAGCAATGTTTGTATTTCAATCGCTTGAATATTGGTAAGAAAAATTATTATTATTATATTTATTTTTTACTTTAAAGGTGGAGGGGGGGGGGTATCAGAAGCCGGGAGCAGACTGGCCGTGTACTATCGGGAATTTGTCCCGTTGGCTGTCGTGCAGAAATACCCGTCACAATTTTTTTTAAAACACATTCAAGCGTTCATTTTTATTCAAAACAATTTATTCGTATTTATACGAACATGAATAATATGCTTCCGAAAGACGAGCAGCAAATACGACGATGTAAAAAAAAAAAGTATTGCTAATTCTACTGATGATAGAAACATGCAGACGATTTATCAACGAGGTACCACGTATAATACATGAATGGTGCTAAGCAAAATGTTTTGTACTTAAGTGAAGTTTCACTCACAACAAAATAAACGGGTTAGGTGATTGAGAGTTGTTTATCAGTGAGTACAGGCGTGTTTATCAGCGCTCCTTGTAGTATTACAGCAGTGATTAAGTTTTGTTTTTAATGATTAGTTCAGAGTTCCTTTCAACATTAAAATTAAAATAGTGATTGTTTGATGTTCTCATATAGCGTCAACAGCGTGCTCGATCATCAGAGCAGGTAAGACTTTTATTTTTATCTTCAAAAACATTTTCCAGACCCTCTCCTGTTCCCCGCCCTGTGCAGCACTCGGTGGTTGAAGGGACAAGGCAGGTCATTCCCCCACTTCAAGTCTAGATTATGGATTCACCATATGAAGATCTCTCCTTCAAAGAACTTCTAGCTATCTTTCGGCAAATTGGTAACATCTTAAACACAAAATGGCCAGGAAAGGTAGAAGTTCATCAGATTATGGAGGTCGAGACAGAAGACCCTCAAACCTCCGAACTTTCTCCTAGCCTTACACATGACAGCGTCAATTCCTCCGCTGCAGTAACTGTCATAGATTCTAATGATTACCAGGAAGTCAGAAGAAAGAAGAGAAAGAACGAGTCTCTTGCTGCAGATCCTGAATCTGCACCTCAAATGGACACATCAGCACAATCTAGTGCAAGAATAGAGACAAATATACCGACACAGCCTAAAGAGAGGATCCCACCAGTATTCTTGCGATCTAAGGAAAAATGGTCGTTGCTTGCAGAGACGATGAAGAAAAATAACATCAAGTTCTCATCAGCCAAAAATGCAAATGATGGAGTCCGCATACAGCCTGAAGGAACAACGGACTACCGCCAGCTCACCAGACTTATGGACGATCATAAATTTCCATACCATACCTACCAACTTAAAAGTGAAAAGAACCTCAAGGTAGTGATCAGAGGTTTGGTAGAAAACATAACATCAGAAGAAATTGCTACTGACCTTAGATTACAAGGCTTGGAGCCGATCAAGATTTCTCGAATGTATCGAGCAGACAAGCGCCCTATGCCTCCGGTCTTAGTAGAGATCAGTAAAGATCAGAGAGAAATTTACGATCTTAAGGTAGTCTGCAACTTGGTTATCAAGACCGAACCACTGAGAAGAAAGGCATCCGCTGGTCAATGCCATCGCTGCCAAAAATTTGGGCATGCGCAAATGTTATGCAGAGCAGACTACAAGTGTGGTGGCAGCCATCCCTCACATACTTGCGTCAAACCAAAGACCACACCTGCTAAATGTGCGAACTGCAGTGGCCCACATCCTGCAAATTACAAGGGTTGTTCTCTCCACCCATCCAACCTTCAAAAGCCTAGACAGGAGTTAATCCAGCCCACTCAGAAAAATACTGTGAGATCTGTGCCTGAAATCAAAGCGCAAAAAGTTACACCAGATAAATCTTATGCTTCCGTGGTTTCCTCGAGTAACACTAAGGTATCCCCTGCAACTAGCAGTCAAAATTCTTCAGCAATTCTCGCTGCCTCACTAGGGGAAATGCTAATGGCCTTCAGCAAAACAAATCCAAGCCAGGCCGACACCAACAAATTCCTTAGGAATACTCAAGTCATCTTCTCCATGATTAATGACTAATCCGGCTTCAACATCAAATTCCATGCAGATAATATTCTGGAATGCAAACGGTCTTAACAACAAAATTTTGGAATTACAGGAACTTACAGATCAATTGCAAATTGATATTCTCCTCATTAACGAGACTCACCTACGTCCCTGCGATAATCCCAAACTCAGAAACTACTCGTTACTTAGAAATGACAGACTTAATGCCAGAGGTGGAGGCACTGCCATCTTTGTTAGAAGAAACATTCGCTATAATGAGATTAAGAAGATTAATACTTCTAACCTCTAGGAGACAGGCATAGAAATTCATACCAACAATGCAGGCAGCTTAAAAATTTATTCTGTATACAACCCCCCTGGCAAACCTCTACTCCCCTCTGATCTCTCCCAGCTACTAGATACAAATGAAGCAATAATTGTAGCAGGAGATCTTAATTCCAAGCACCCTTTAGAACAGCAAGAGTTCTAACAACAATGGAATGATCCTCTACAACTTTGCCTTGAAGAGAAATATTGTTATTGCAGGCCCGATTGAGCCTGCAATAACAACACATTACGGAGCGATCGGCAGACCTGATGTTTTGGATATTACTATTTTTAACAATATTTCCCATCAATTCCGACTTCAAGTGGTTGACGAGCTAAGCTCAGATCACAATCCAGTTACTCTTAAGTTTAGGGGAGGAACCTGAGCTCATTCCCAGCCAGTCCCACACTAACTTTGCAAAATTCAAGGCTAAAATGAACTCTATCATAGACTCAGTACCCACTATTTCCACCCGTGAAGAAATTGACACGGCAGTCAACAATCTTGAATGTAAAATACACGCTGGCTTATCCGCAGCTTGCTCTATTTCCACCCCAGCTCAAGTTAACTTACTTCCTGCAGAAATCCTTGGTCTGATCAGGAACAAAAATAGGCTCAGACGCCGCTATCACAACACGCTATCTCCGCAAGACCGTCGAGAACTAAATAGAGCGTCCAACCTCGTCCGTTACGCTTTAAAAGATCACAGAAACCAGCAATGGGAAAGAAAACTCTGTTCTCTCAAAACTGAAGATAATTCTCTGTGGAAATTGACTAAAGCTCTCCGTACAGATCGCTCGAACATCCAGCCCATTCACGGAGAAAGAGGTCTTGTTTACAGAGATAATGAAAAAGCGGAAGCTCTCGTTCAGGCGCTCCAACTTCAGTGACGCCCTAATTATGCACAAGCGGATCTAGTCTTCATAGAAAAAATACATCGTAGGGTACGCTCTGTGCTTCGGCAACCTTGTAGCTGTGAAAATATCTGCCCCACCTCACCTAAAGAGGTCTATTCAATCATTAAGAAGCTTAAAAACAAAAAAGCCCCTGGTCCAGACGAAGTTACCAACAAAACAATTAAAGCCCTCCCACACAAAGCTGTCATGCATTTAGTAGCCATTATCAATGCAATTCTGAGAATTAATTATTTCCCCTCAAGATGGAAACAAGCCGATATTTTCCTTATTCTCAAGCCTGGTAAAGCACCTCAGATGCCACAGAACTATAGACCTATCAGTCTTCTATCATGCCTAGGAAAAATAGCAGAAAGAGTCATTCTCAACCGACTTAATGAGGAGGTAAATAAAAATAACATAATTCCAAAAGAACAATTTGGTTTCTGTACTGGACATAGCACTACACAGCAAATTCACAGACTGACTGAGTTCATCATTACAGGCTTTAACTGGAAACAGCACACAGGAGCTATCTTTCTAGATGTTGCAAAAGCTTTCAATAAGGTGTGGTACAAAGGTCTCATCTACAAATTAATTGCAGCCAACACCCCTCTTTATCTTACCAAAATTATTAACTCCTTTCTACAGGACCGTAAAATTTAGGTTAAGTTGCGTGGAATTAGATCCTCACTGAAAAAAAATCACTGCTGGTGTCCCTCAAGGCTCGCTGCTCTCACCGCTGCTTTTTAACATCTTTGTTTCTGATGTTCCTAGCACATCACTAACCACTATAGCTAGTTATGCGGATGATATGGCAATTCTTAGCAGATCTCTCAGGCCTAATATAGCTACTCAGCGATTACAAACTGCAGCAACAAATTTAGAAGACTGGTTCAAAAAATGGAGAATATCTGTAAATGCCGATAAAAGCACTGCCATTCTATTCACAAGAAGACAAGCATCTCATGTTGGAGAAGTTAAACTTTTTAACACAGCCATCCCATGGAGATCTAGCACCAAATATCTAGGCATTCAACTTGATAACCGTTTAAACTTTAACTCCCACATAGTTTATGCATGCAAAAAAGCAAACTCTGCAATTGTACAACTCTATTCTCTCCTCAATAGAAGAAGTCAAGTCAGCACTGATAACAAACTACGGATCTACAAAACAATTATCAGACCATCGTTAACTTACGGATCGCCAGCCTGGGGTTACACTTCCCCCACTAACATCAAAAAGCTACAAGTTATACAAAACAAGTGCCTCCGTATAATCTTCAACGCTCCGTGGTTTGTCAGAAATACTCTCTTACATCGAGATGCCGATATTCCAGATATTCCCACTTTCCTCCATAACAGTGCTGCTGCTTATTTTGCCAAAGCAGCTGTTCATCCAAATCAACTCATTCAAGAGTCATCTAATTATGACGAACACGATAGGTGGAAACATAAGCGCCCGAAAGCTGCTTTGCTTATCGATTCTGGTACCTCCGTACAACCCTAAATAGGGTGAGCCAGGTGCTCGCTAACATTTAATACACGACTATTACATACCGATTAAGGGATCGAAGTCCACGGGACTGTTGTCCATCAAGCCACATCAGGTTATCAACAAAATAAACTACAGTATTTCTCTTTTTTGGAGTTTGGGTGTTTTTTTTCGAATATCATACAGGGGAGAATTCAGTAAACGCGACTCAGAGTTTACTGAATTTTAAATACAATTTTTGATAATGTCAACATGACAGATGTTATGTTTTACTGTGATATTCTACAATTATTTTACGAAATTTCAGAATTGATAAATTTAATAAAGATGCGCTTTACAACGCCAAGATAACTTTTCAAATATCACAACCGCTTCAAACTATTTCTACAGACACTTGGGCACACATGTCCATTATCTAATATTTTCCTAATATGTAGAATGATTTAGAGTACATCTGAGAAATTATCAGAAATTTCAAGAAATTTTGAAGTCCTCCTTGCAGTATTAGCATTTGTAATGAATGCAAATGAAGTCTTGGAAATCTGAAAAGTCCGATATGTTCGTTGAAACTGATTTTAAAAATAAATGGACTGAAATTTTTAAAAAAATTTTAAAAATGGAAAAACTGGCGCCAATAACATACAGAAATCCAAAAGAAACTAAATGTCATATAAAAAAGACTTCATAAAATAATGATGAGAATGTTCTTAATGTTTGGCATCAAAAAACAATTTGCTTTAAAAATATATTTCATAATATAAAGTGGTTGGTTTGTGGGCCGTTGGGTATAGTGACCAGATTATCCAAGGAACAATGCTGGACACGTTCCACTTGGTGCATAACTTTTGTTTCCTGCTTTGCAGGTTTGCCTTCCCTCCGGGCGTATATTCCAAAATTGCTGTATTTCTTCTTATCCCAACAGAAACATAATCATACCTTTTCAATAAAATATTCTGCTTTTATTCTTGTTATTATTACTAATTAATAATATTGTTACTGCTAAACTATCAAGAAATTTTTATTTAAATTCTCAATAATGGATGCAAAAGTAAATATCCCCCCCAAAAAAATTATTTATACAATGAATAGATATTTATTAAAAGCAACCTTTATTTAAATTCTTAATAATATATGCAAAAGTAAATATCACACAAAACTTATTTATCTTATACAATGAATATCTATTAAAACTCTCCAAATGAACAATTTAAACATATTTTTCGGAAGAATGAATCCTTTTCAATAATTCATCATCCTCTGATATTTCACTCATAAAATCTTCACAGGAATCAGCCATATTATATTTTACAATAAGAATGGCCTTTATTGTCTCAAGCTTTAATTGTGTTTTCTCTGCAGTCCATAATTTATTCACAACTGAAAATACTCTTTAAAAGTTTGGCATATATCAAAAAATAATTTTACATGAAAAAGTTCCTCAGAATAAACAACTAATGTATGTTCGTAGTTTACTCTTTCTGTTAAGGTGAATAAAATATTTCAAATGCTGTACAAGACCGGTAAATACTGTACATCTGGTCACATAACCATTGGGCCTATTTTGGTGTCGGTAGTCTCGAGAACTCAGTTCAGAATATTTTAATACTACTACGAATTTTCCTTACAATTGCTCTAAGTGTTGCTAGTTGTGAGAGGAGTTTTTCTATATAAAATTGATTAATAATTACCTACATTACTATGAAATAGACTTCGCCAATATCATCGACGATTTTGCTAACAGAAAAGCAAGAAAAATAGCATTTTAGAATGTTGAAACTAAAATTTTACTTCAAAAGTAAACATAGTGTTTTGATTTATTTCCCTATACGTCGTTTTGACTTTTTGTAGTATTTTTGTTGTGTATTGAGAGGGACGGCAAACTCAGGGATCACCCCGCGCTGCAAAAGCTCTAGCTACACCACTGAGTATTACTTATCCTAAAATAGGCGACTGCATTCGAATTTCCAAAGATTAAAAAAAAAAAAAAGAAAGAAAGAAAGAAAGAAAGACGGTGATTGTCTAACTTAATCTACATATAAAGGCTTTATATTTTGCAAGTGTCTTTATACACATACCGAACCACTGAATTAGAAACTCCGCAGAAATAAGAAATGGTTTCTGTATAGGCAGGGCCGGCTAAAGGTTTTGTGGAACCTCGGGAATAAGTTATTAGTGGGATCCCAAAATATTTGCAAAAAAATAATTTTTTTATCGAAAAATCATATAATTTTATTATACATATACATATATAGTTATATACTAAAATATTTCCCATATCAATGCATCTCTGAAACATCTAAAATTCTATTATCAAATTTTCTTAGAAATTTGAAAGTGCAGACCCCTCTGAGCGCGGGGTCTCGGTCTGAGGCCCGAAAAACCAACGTCTGAGCCGGCACTGCGTATAAACATGCGACTACCAATGCAGATCTTCAATTCCCTGCATATAGTTGGATGAGATATGAGTCAGGAACAGCCTTCATTAAATGCTTCGGTAAGAATAGAGTCAGTATCTGTTTGTTATACTCCTCAGTATCTAGGATACTGAGGAATATAATAACATATAGTATCTAGGATACTGAGGAATATAATAACAATATGTTGCAATTACTACAAAAAATACTCTTTTCTTGATAGAGATCCAGTGCGCGAACTTCGTAACCGTAACTAACAACCTCTACAGAATTTTCTAGAAATTTACGATTGTCTCTTCACTTCATCCTTTGATCCCCCGATTATATGGATTGCCAAAAATTCACAAGGAAAATACTCCACTTAGATCCATTTTAGAAGGCATTGATTCTCCTACATATAATCCTTCAAAATATTTGGCCAAAACTCTAAAATGCTTATCAGGCTCAACTTCCTATTTTCTTAAGAATTCTGAAGATTTTTTCGAATGTAAAATACTTACATATTCAAAAGAGATGGAATTATGGCTAGTTTTAATGTCCTTTCATTCTTTACTAATGTGCGTACAGAGGAAGTTCTTACTCTTTTAGAGGATAAGTTACCAAAAAAAAAAAAAAAAAAAAGTTATGTCTTTACTGACCCATCGCGTTAATTCTGGCTATTTTCTTTGTAAAGATACTTACAAACAGAACTTTGGCTTGGCCATGAGCAATACGTTATCTCCCATACTAGCAAATTTATACTTAGAAACATTTGAAGAAAAAGCTAATCACCTCATTTCATTAAAGACTGGGGTTATGAAAGAGATAAATAGATGATATTTTCTTAATCTGCAGTTATGAACCTGATTCCTGAAAAGAGTTCCTATACCATCTCAACAGTCAACACCCGAAAATACAATTTACTTCAGAATTAGTATCAGCTAGGTGTCAAACTCACTCCTGTATCGGAAAAATTGAAAATCTCCATTTATAGAAAACCCACTCCCACCAACAGAACTTCATGAACAAACCCATCATTATCCACCTCCAAAACTTGGCATCATCTCGACACTAGATAAACGTGCTCACCCTCTCCTCTGTGAAGAAAAGGATATCAACAAATAACTATAGTTTCTTCTTACAACCTTTCAGAAAAATGGTTATTCGAAACAGACAGAAAGCTACTTTTAATTCACCTCCTCGCCGTATTGAAGATAGGAATGATGTAAAAGGCTATACGCCTGTACCGTATATCAGCTCCGTTTCTCCTAAGTTAGCTAAAGTTCTCAAGAAATTTAAAATCCGGACTTCTTTCAATCCTCTGCCCAAACTCCATTTCTTACCCAGTGCACTTAACAAAAAAATATCCCAGCGTTTACCATTTTTGGTGCAAACTGAAACATGTCCTATTTTTCAGTCTGACATGTCCAACGTGTCAGAGTGAAAAATCCATTGAATTACGTCTGGAAGAGCATGTGAGAGACACAACATATGGCAGAACTAGAGCCAGCGCACTGTCTAATCAGGTCCTTAATTCTACTGACCCTAATGATAAAAATTTTCTCATCTAGTCATCTGTATAACAAATCAAAGAACATCTTTAGATGCCATGACGTACTCTAGAGAAGAATTGTGGAATCTAGGGAAATCGTCCTCAATCCATTATATCTGAGCACTAACCTGAGCTATAATCTTTCTGATGTCACTGTGCTGCTACCAACTTTTGGCGTTCGCGAAATCATGACCAACAATACTGTGGTATCCAGAGCGCCTTCAAATGTTAGTAATACGTTAGCTATTGTCTCACAATGTTTTGTGTGTGTGTGTGTGTGTGTCTTTTCACGTAATACACCCGATGAAGTCTTCTAAGAATACGAAACTAGTTGTGCGTTTACTTCCTTCTATCTTGCTAGATCTTTTTTTTTTTTTTTTTTGGCGGGGGGGGGGGGGAAGAGACCATCCCAATAGTTAAGACCATGAGAACCACTACTGTAGAAAATTCCAGTCACGAGTGAAGCTGGATAGTCTCAACAAAAAAAGGAAAGGTAACAGCTGTCTATATGCTAGCCAAAGTTGGCAGAGCCTGGAGTTACAGATGGTTTATCAATAGGTTTTTCCGCTGCTGTGGTGATATCTTTTATGAAGGAAAGAGTCTATTGTCAAGTATTAAC
This sequence comes from Typopeltis vanoorti, assembly GCF_054136105.1. NCBI lineage: Eukaryota > Metazoa > Arthropoda > Arachnida > Uropygi > Thelyphonidae > Typopeltis > Typopeltis vanoorti. Next base: position 163,000,133 of record NC_143550.1, read on the forward strand.
TATTCGCAGTACTGTCGAAAGGGTGTAGCATGCAGCCTGCCTCATGGCGCTCGTTCAGCCATATTGCGGTAGGCGCCTTCGCTACCGTAGCAAGTGAGGAAAGAAATTTTTCCAAGCTTAAAACGATAAAAAATTATTTGCGAACAACAATGACCCAAGAAAGATTGGTTGGTCTAGCAACTATATCAAGAGAGGCGGACATAGCTTATAATTTAAATTTAGAAGAGCTTATAAAGTTTTATGCGATATCCCCGTAGAGCAAACATTTAATTAATATTATTATGTAATCGTTTTGTATTAATGTTTTTCTTGTAATAAAAACAAAATAGCAATTGGATATTTTCTTATATTTTTGTCTTATAATCCATTAGGGGCGATATTTAATTGTTTGCTTCAGGGAGCGATCTAATCTGGCGACGGCCCGGACTATTCGGTTAATACTTCGCAACAGAACCTTTCCTTCATAATATAAAATAGAATAAAATATTCTATTATGTTCTCAAGTTATGCAGACTGGACGAATAGGGTGTAATACAGCTAGCCATATTCAACATTAGATCCCTCCCTACACAACAAAATATCATGATGTAACCATTATTTCGTTCTCTTCTTTCCATCTTCGTATCAGTACACATTTGTGCATTTATCTATTCGATTCAAGCACTCCCCCACATCCACACAACAAAGTGTAGACATGTATTTTAAAGATAAATTTCCCTTCTGTTCTGTTAACCTAAACTATTTAACCATAACATATTTACTGAATAATCATAGCACACTCGATATAAGAACTACAATTTATTTTGAATTGTGACGCATTGGACTTCACAATACAAAATAAATTAAATTAATATCATGAATTATTCCATGGAGGGGGGGGGGGATATAATAAGCTCTCGAGTAGACAATGAAAGCTTAATTGCGCAAGGCGGGAAAAATTTTGAAAAATATATTTACAATAAATGGCCAAACGTTTACACACATACAAATATTCGATATCGAATATTATTATTATTATTATTAACAGAGCCTTCCAGGAAGTGAAAGCCTCATCGAGGGAGGCAACATACTACACACACACCTGCTATCATACTTATTCTTGAATTCAATCACACTGTTTGCACTCACAGCATCCAAAAGCAATCCATTCCAATCACGCACCACCCTCTGAGAGAAAAATCTAGCTTATAATCTAGCTCACACCCTCTTGGCGGCCTTCATTCTCAGCTTCAAGGATGCCCTCTCGTCCTTTCCCCACCCTCCATAAATTGAAAAATTCCATCAATTGAAATCCAAATACAAATTGAAGTTTGTAAGTCTCGATCATATCATCTCTCTCTCTCCTGTTTACTAGTGTCTGCAGTCTACAAATTCTCAATCCGTCTTCAAAATCAGTACTCCACAATCCTGATATAATTTTTAACACTCTCTTTGTACTCTCTCTCCAATACATCAGAATCACAACGGAAACCAGCAGACCAGACCTGCACACAATAGTCCAAGTGAGGTCTTATCAAGGCCTTGTAAAGAGGCAAAATAACACCCTTATCTTTACATGTGAACGTGCTTTCAGCATTGCAATTATCGTTTGAGTTGTATTTGCAATTTTTGCCACATGGCCCTGAAGTAGTTCAACTTCCTATTTATTAACACTCCGAGATCCCTAGCCTCAACTGTTTCTTCAAGCCTAATCCCACCAATATAATACGACATTGGATATCTAATCATGCCGAAGTGAATGACTACATTTACTTACATTGAACTGACACCCATTTTCCCACACCCACAATTCCAACCTATTCACACAAAGACTGCATATCAGCAGCATATCTATCTTTGCATTATCAGCAAATAGCTGTATGTCGCTTGTCAAATCCTTCCCAATATCATTAATGTACAGATTGAATAACACTGGACCAAGCACTGATCCTTGTGGTACAACACTTTTTTTTTCATTATTATTTATTTATTTTTTTTTTTATGGGCAGTACTACCTATACTGGTGGCATGGCAATGCCATGCCACCAATGTGCCCTGTAGGGCCCTCGAGGAAAAAAAAACCTTGCAGAATCAGATCCCCCGAATACCACTTTTTGATATCTGTCAGTCAGCCATCATTTTATCCATGCTAATATTGTATAACCCAAACCCATTTTCTCCAATTTATGCAACAGTCTACCATGCTGTGTTCTGTCAAAAGCCTTAGCAAAATCCAAAAGTATCATGGTGTATCCATTTCTCTTGTCAATTTCAATGATAACATTGTTATAGAATGTGAGCAAGTTGCTAAAACATGACCTTCATGATCTTTACACCTCCCTTGTGTAATGGAATTACCATACATTCCTTCCATTCCTGTGGAATCATCATCCCTGTTCTGAGACTCATATTAAACATCCTGGTCAAAGGAATGGCTAGTTCAGCTGAACATTTATTTAGCTGAACTAGCTGCTATTCCATCAGTCCCTATTGCTGAATTCTTATTCGATTTGTGCAACAGCTCTAATACATCGGCCTCTCACACCTGTTTCTTCATCTAGTGAAAAGGTGACAGTGAACTCAATGTTGCGTTCACCAGGTTGATAGCTTTTAACGAAATTGGCACTCATTAACTGAACAACCTCTTCTACATCTGTAACCCTCCCGCCATCTGAATTTAGAAGTTATTCTTTCATATTCATATTCATTCTTTCTTTTAGTTACAGCATATCGACAGAGTTCTTGTGGGCTGTCTTTAGCACGCAGAGCCACTTTCTTTTCATACTCAGACTTTGCTTTCCGTACAAGAGTTGTGACTCTTCTAGCCTGCTGCTTATAACGTTCATAACGGACGTCATCCTTATGCAAACGGTGTTCCTTCCACATCGTCCTTTTCTTACGAATCTCTTGTTTAATAAGATTACACATCCATTTGACTCCTACTCTATTTATTCTTCGAACTCTCGGGACACGTTCTGATATCGCATCATTTAAGTATTGTTTATGCTTCCCATGCACTGTCGATATTCTTTCCATTCCAGCAACCGATTTCATTCCACTGAACTCAGTATACTCTTCAGTTGGTCATAATTTCCTGCTTTGTAGTTCAACATGTAACCTTTTCTGAATGGAACATTCAGAAAAGATAAACTTAGTCATTTCCCAAGTGAGTACCGCATGATCAGTCACCAACTGGAGACAGAATAGTTACGTCTTTAACTGAAACGCCCTTTGACCCTATAATCAAATCTAACACCCTTTGACCTCGAATTCCTTCTGTCACATCCCGCTTGAGGAAGTTCGATAAATGAATTTTCATTTATCGAACAGCTCGATAAATGAATTTTCATTCTTCTCATGAGATACTACTGCTATCCCAATATTTGAATAAATAAAGTCTTCCATTATGATTACTCTTTTCGGGCTCATCTCTATTTTGTGATGCATTTCCTCATCACTAGCAACCGATCTACCAGGTCTCTATCAACACCCCACTTTGTAATAAGTCTTGTTGGCTTCCACCTTACACCAGATAGCTTCAAACTCACTGCCACATGAAATATTGTTAGTAGTATTACTACAATCATAGGTCTCAACTCTAACTGGATTTAAGTCATCCGATATCATTAGCAGCACGCCCCCTTCTCTCCTATCCTCTCTATCCTTCCTAAAAATACTGTACCCATGACACTCGATACCGGTTAGTTCTGATTCTAATAGCCAGGTCTCACTAATACCTACAATCTGAGGTCGCAACATATTGACTAATGCAGAAACTGTATCCCTTTGTTTCTGATACCCCTAGCTTTCGTGTACAGACATAATAATAATCTACCTGTTTGTTCTTTTGTATTGTCCTGTCTGCAGTCTGCCTGACACAGTTGGGCAACTTGCAGATCTTTATTATTCTGTAATACCTTACAAATGTAGACATCTTTGCACACATGATGGGTCCGATTTATCTAATATAAATTAGATAAATGTCAGCCGTGATAATAGCGTATCCATTCTTATTCTTTCTCCAATCAAAAGCTGTAGGGAGAATAGCAACGTAAGCACGAATGTCTTTAGGTTGTGTATTTTATCGTCTGGTGTCAGACCACCAGGACCGTTGTTAGATATATGCCGCCTCTAGGTAAGCACTATTTCGCCGCCTCTAAATTCAAGAAAATAATAATAAAGGTGTTTTTGCCGCCCTCCAAAACTGCCGCTCGTAGACACTGCCTTAGTTGCTTTGTGGGTTACGACGGGCCTGCAAACAACCGCACTACTACTTTGAAAGGCCTGAAGCACTTGAAAAAATTTCCTGTTTGGTTCCTAGAGCAGGGTTTTCGGTTTATATAACTTAGGTCACCACTACACTAATATAGTATACATTTCCTTTCGTGGACGAAATTGGCATTAAAAAAAAAAAAAATATATATATATATATATATATATATATATATATATATTATCATCATGTTAAATATACATATATATACACACACACAGTATATTTTAACATGATCCCCAAGAAAGCTCTGTTTGCCTATCCTCAGTATTATTCCCATTTCTGGAACCTTGTAACCTAAAAGTTGGTTGCCTTTTGACTTGTGAATGTATTGAATTTCAATATATTGTATTTCAAAGCAAACAACCAACTATTATTTTCATATTACGTCTTCGAATATACTACGTGGCTGTTGCATATGGTAGCCTTCCCGCGCATCAAGCAATTGCGAGCAAGCCCTGGGAAGATTATCTGAAATTATACTACCGAATACCAATGAAAATAATGATACCTCAGCTTCTCTTTGTCAATTGTGTGTATTTATTTTTATGCCTGTTCCTCCGCTTTACGGAAAGGAAAAAATAGATTTTCCCCCTTCCAGAAACGAATTAATTTCTGTATAACCTGAACGTTAGCTCTTGAATTTAGCAAACCTAAACTTGAAATTTCATTATACAGTATACAGCAGATAAACCTGAAAATAGTCGGTTCCATTCAGAATTATTAAAACGCTTAAGTACATTAGTTGTAAGGACTTTTCCATGAAAATTAAAAATAATTTTTAAAAAATATATCTTATAGAGAATAAGCACAATGCAACAAACATGAAAATTCGAATTGATTGTAAAAAACTAGTATGTCCACGCGCAAACTTTGTTTGCTTACACTTGGATAAAGAATTAAACCAAGAATATAATTTCTTGGCACCTTTAATTTATAATATGCCAAGGTTTTAGAATAAATATCACGTTTCTTCCTTCCCTATAACGCTTATTATATTGGTAAACGAATTACTTTGGTATTCCTTCGGTGTATGTTGTTAATTTGAAGTATTATATTTGAATGAAATATGTTGTTAATTTTAAGTATTTATATTTGAATGAAATATTGCCTGTTACAGATCACTTTTAATGCCCAGTGTTTTTTTATTTATTCATTTATTTGCGTATTTATTTTTTATTGAATTCATTATTGAAGCAGCAAAAAAATGTAAAGATTTTTTTTTAATTTAACATAGTTTAAAAAGTTCTCGAAAAACAAAACAAAACTAAACTAAAAATTAATTTCGTGTAAAACTGGGCGACGAACAATTCTTTTGTCTCTGACAACGGACGTCATTCCAGTTGTGACCAGTGGATGTTAGGGGTGTCAGATTTCTACGATTTGATTAAAGGACACTCAAAAATGACGAATGCTACCTCTCTCTCCGACTGTTACTCCGCCCCCTCCAAACCCCCCCCAAGTAAAATTGAATGTTTTTAGTTAATAATGAAACATTTTGTTCATATTTTTTTAGATTTTGGTTTAAAAATACTGTCTATAAATATATGCCAATTTTAGCTTAATTTAGAATTTAAAATATTTAATGGTAAACCATGGCTTTCTATGGAGAGGGATATCGATTGATATATAAGGATAATGAATGGTTTGGATGATATAAAAAGAATGAATTGGTCCAAAACTTTAAATGCAAGTCTAATACATTAATTTTTATATATACTTATATACCAGTTTAACAAACTGGTATATAAGTTAAGGCAAATGGGATTGGAAAATCAGTTGGTTGATTGGATAGCAGACTGGCTTTCTAACGGTTGTGTACAGAGGTGCCACGTCTCTCAGGAGGAGAGTTACCAGTAGAGTCCCACAGGGTTCTGTTCTAGGACCACTGCTGTTCAATTTGTTTGTTAATGATATTGCAAGTGGTCTGCAAGCTGATATTCAGTTTGCGGATGATGCCAAGCTAGAAAAAGTTATTAGGAATGATGAAGATGTACGATGTACTTGTGCTTCAGAGCGATTTGAATAAAGTGGCTATGTGGGAAGACAAATGGGAATGTCAATTTAACACCAGTAAATGAAAGGTTTTGCACTTTGGATCTTAAAAAAGTAGAGCTGTGTATCATATTGGAGACGTTGTATTACAGGATGTGGAGGAAGCGTGCGATCTTGGGATAAAGAATTGAAGTTCAAGGGACATATTGCAAAAATAATATAAACAACACAAAGAAATGCCAGTATACTAAGAAGAACACTTCTCACCTAGGAACACAGGTGACCAAATCGATACGCAATAGTCCAGATGCAAGCTCTGGAAAAAGTTCAGAAGGGATAACAAAAACAATATCAAGGTTGTGGAATACTGACTATGAAAGACAGGCTGAAAGAATGTGGATTACAGACGCTAGTCAATAGGCGGAAGAGGGGCGATATGACTGGTACATAAACTGCTGAAAAATACTTATCAAATAGATACCGAGGATATTTCTCAAAGGGTTGAAGGAGAGAAGAGGATAGAGACAAGAGGTCAGTCATTGTATAAAGGTGTGGTGCGTAAGAGAGTGCGGCATGACCTTTTTTTGCATGAAGGGTGGAATGTATTGTCAAATGAGATGATGAGTGCGGAAACATTGAACCACTTAAGATGAGGTATGATAAACATTATCTCTGTTAGAATGCATTACTATAGCTTCCCTTGTTACTAATATATTCCCTTATTAATAATATATTACTATAGCTTCCCTTAATGAGTCTTGACTGCAGGAAGTGATTGTATAATAATAATAATAATAATTGACATAAAGCTAAAGTAATTTTAGGTAGAAGAAAAAAAAAGCATACTGTTTAATAGCTAGAAATCATTCACATTGGACGATGAGTCCTTGACTCCCTGGAAGTCTCAATAATAATAATAATAATAACAACAACATATTTTATACTAATTCAAGCAGCCTTAAGAACTTCGGCATCATTTTTCATTTTCTCAGAAAAATCTAAGCAAGTATTTTTAAAATTGGAGTATATCATTAGTTCGCTTTTAATAAGTGGAACTGAACAAATCCTTTCTGAATTTGCCAGTCTCCGGCACTGAAAAAACATACGAAATGACCTTGAAAATATTTGAAAGTTTTGAAAAGCACACTTTTCAAAAATAAATGCTATCGACTCGAAGTACGGGAATAAGTTTTAAATTTTTCATAGGTTGACACAGTTTCTGATGAACTGGATACCAAAAAAAAAAAAAAAAAAAAATCATGATCAAGACGATTCTTCGGTGAATTTTTTAGATCATTCAGTATATAAAAAAATATCACTGGTAGATGTTTTATTCTTTTGAAGCTCTTTTATTGGTTTATAAATTATTTCGATAGCATGCATTGAGAAAATAAAATATAATACTGTACTATAATTATAAGGACCTCTGTTGAAGTTTCATTAATTTGAAGGATTTTAAAAAGCTGTTTGGAACAGTCTTTTGGTTTTGCTTACTAAATAAAGGCTCAAAGCCTTTCATTTGCTTTCATGAAAGCAAAATTCGTTCTATATATGGTTGTAACGACAGCCATCTAATCGGTATGTGTCTCAAAATTTCCTTAAACTGGGTTTCGGCAAACTCACGGATTCTTTAAGCTTATCCCTTCTTTTAGCTGAAATAGAAAAATTATCATAGATTTTTCAGGACAATATTTATAAAATTACTGAAAGCATACTCGTATTTAACTAAATTATGAATAATGTGAGCATCGCAGTTTGCTTTAATTATGTCTTCATTTAATTCCTTAATATTTTGGAGTAAGATTTTATTATTCCCAAAAGTCCGATCTGCATTGTTGCACTGAAACTAGATACTCTTTTCCAATCCAAAACTAAATTACTCATTGAATTTTTTAGACACTCAAACATTCCACTTACATCAGGCATTTTCAAAAAAAAAAAAAAAAAAAAAAAAAAAAACTAAATACCGGTAGTTCCTAAGACCATATTCTTTGTAGAACTGCTGAATTGTCAAAGGAAACATTTTAATATCCTTTCTATTAGAAGCATCAATCTCTTTAAAAAAAAAAAAAGAAAGAAAGAAAGAAAGTGGATCATAATGTTTTAAATCATCCAAAACAATTCTCAATGCTTTTTTTTTTTTTTTTTACCTAAAACATTACAATGGTAGCAGATTTAGTTCCTCCACATAATATTTTTGATGCAATTTTTGAATCATTGTAAAGTGTAGAGTTCGACTTCATGCTGCAATCTAATGAGTTATAAGAATGGTGATGCTTTACTGAATGATGAATGTGAATTATTTCAACTACAGTAACTAAATCCTCTTCTTTCGTATTCTTTTTCACAAGAAACCTATCAAGAAGATTTCAAGAATTTGCGATTTATGAGTACAGCAAAAACAACACAGTATAAATATATTAATTTTAATATTTCGAAATATTCACATTCAATTTTAATATTTAAAATAACCTTATAATTTTATAGTATAATATTCGGAAGAAATCTCAGAGACAGAAAGATTGGCAGGCAATTTTCTGTAACCAAACTTCGAGGCTACTGTTCGACAACAGATACGAGACCTTTTGACACTTCTGCGCATAGCAGAAGTAGGAGAATTCATTCCGATAATAGAGTAATCAATCCATATTGGGGGATGAGTTCATCATTATTATACGTCAGAAAATTAGCTTTTCTTTTATGGACATTGTAGTTTTTAAACTGTTAACTTTTATGGCAAGATGGACATCAATCCTTTGGATTTTTATCCCGTAAACGGTACGTTTTAATTATTTAATGAAAGTTTTGAGCACCTAGCTCGCCCTAATTAGGGCTGTGTAGAATTATTTCAATCTGTGATCAGAGCAAGCCTTTGGGCGTTTATGTTTCCATCTGTCTTTTTCATCGTAATCTGATGATTCGCGAATGGGTTGGTTGGGATGGAGTGATGCCTGAGCAAAGTACTTGGCTGCTATCTGGAGGAGAAAAGTAGGTATGTCTGGCAGGTTTCCGTCTTGGTGGAGGATAGTGTTCCTTACAAACCATGGGGCATCGAAGATCATTCGGAGGCATTTGGTTTGGATTATTTGTAATCTTTTGATGTTGCTAGGGGAGGTGCGGCTCCACGCTGGTGAACCGTAAGTTAGTGTGGATCTGATGATTGCTTTGTATATTCTTAGTTTGCTTTCTGGACTGACTTTGCTTCTTCGGTTGAGTAGAGAGTAGAGTTGAGCTATTGCTGAGTTAGCTTTGTTGCAGGCATGAGAGATGTGGGAGTTGAAGTTCAGTCAGTTATCTAGTTTGATTCCCAGGTATTTTACTTCTTTTTGCCATGAGATATGGGTATTGAACGTTGTGACTGCTCTGTGGTGGTTTGCTTTCTTCCTTGTAAAGAGTATGGCCGTGCTCTAGTCTGCATTGACGTCTGTTCTCCATTTTTGAAACCATTTTTCAAGATTTGTTGGTGCATTTTGTAGTCGTTGCGCAGCTAGGTGTAGTTTTTAAAGTAGTAACTATTTTGCTTATATAACAGATGGAAAATTTTACGTATAAAGCACGTGATTTTGTGTGTTGGTGACGATTACGTACATTGTCTAATTTCTCCCCTTCAACACGAATGGACTCTTGCCACCGAGTCAACTAAGGTTCTTTCAACTGTGGACGTACAATACCCGGTGAAAAAGTATTTCGCCGAATTAAGTGCCCTGATATCGCTGCATTGTAAAATGAAACTATCACACTCAATAAATAGGAGAACCTTTGTCAGGGCTGTACAGTCCACGTTTGTCAGTTATTGAAGCAATGACTAGGTCTGTCTTCGTGTGAGTCAAAACTTTGAAATAAACTTATATTTTTATTTCAAAGGGTTTTGGGAGTCCTGTGTATGTGGGTTCCGAAATGTACCCTACGCCTGTACGGAAATCCACCAATGCCATCATGAGGCACAGGCATTGAAAAAATGAAAATAAAGGACAAAATGCGTCCTTTTCCGTTTCAATAAAGAAAAAGGAGAGTTTGGCTAAAATAAAGGGTTTCCAGACATCTGGTAACCCTACCAGCAGTCGACAGTCCGGTCTACATAATGGATGGGAAGGAAATCAATATTGCTTGGTCTCTACTCAGGAAGAATGACTAAGAGGCAATGACTAAGCATATTCCAAAGGTCAGGAAATTAAATAAGGTAGGTGTAAAATTGATAACTGAAGAGTAAAGCATGCAACTGGAAGAAAAATGCATTGTGGAGGCGGCACAAGATGAGTGGCGATAATCAGTTACATGAGTAGTACAAGGAGCAAGCAAGGAAGGTGACTCATTGGTAAGAGTAGAGAAAACTCCCTAGGATTTATTTTAATGAGATTAATATAAACCCTAGGGAGTTTTTTTATATATATATACATGGCCAGTAGAAGGAAGAATAATGATGGGAGGATGATGTTGGTCAGTGATAACGTGAGGAATTGAGCAAACTTGATGTCAACAAGGCTTGATGGTATATCACCGAATGTCTTGCAGGAATGTTTAGAGTTAACAACAGCTTTAACTTACATTTTTAACGTGAGTCTTAGATTAGCTCAGGTTCCAAAGGAATGAAAAGATGGCAGAATTGTTCCACTTCATAAAGGGGATGATAAAACTAAGGCTTCGAATTATAGGCCAATTGGCTATGGAGTTGTGGTCAAGGTGTTAGAGAATCTAATGAGGACAAAGATTGAACTGGGTCAACAGCAGCAGAATTCTCTTTAATGGACAGAAATGATTTGCTAAAAGAAGACAATGTTTTAGCAATCTACTTACTTATTATAACAAGGTGACGAATACATTGAACAAGGGAAGTGCATATACAGTAGTATATTTAGATTTTGCAAAGCCTTTGAATAGATTGCTACATGAAAACTAGTAGTTAAATTGGAACAGATGGGGTTGGATAGTAGATTAGTGCATTGGTTGGAGATTGGCTGTATGGAGTGATATCCCAGAAGACGAGTCACTAGTGGCATGCCCCAGGGGTCTGTTATGGGGGCCGTTGTCTAATTTGTATGTAAATGACAGTGGAAAGGGCTTAAATGGTGATATACAGTTGTTTAAAGATTATGTAAAGTTGGGGAAAATCATGAGAAGTAGCGCAGATGCAGCTTTGCAAGAGGACCTAAATAGACTGTCTAAATGAGTGAGTGTGTGTGTGGGAGATGTCAGTTTAATGTTGCAAAGTATAAGATTTTAAAATTTGGAAAGTAAAGATGGGATGCAAAGTATAGGATTGGTGGAGATAATTTAGAGAAGGTAGAAGAGATGAAAGATCTGGGAGTGATAATGGATAATGTCTTGAAATATCGTGGACCTTTTGTTAAAATTGTGAGGACAACACAGCGGATTATGGGAAAGATGCGGAGAACACAATGTAGAAGTAAGGATGTTATGATTCCACTGTACAAGGCTTTGATCATGCACAGATATGGTCGCCTGGTTTTCAAAAGGTGAAAATTCTAGTCTCTGGAATGTGGAATATGACGACATTGAGAAAATGCAAATTACAGAGCCTAGTGGATAGAAGAAAAAAGGAAAACATGACCGAAACGTATAAATTGGTAAGGGATAGTTACCAGATTAATGTGGATGAGATTTTTCATAGAATATCTGGATACAGGGGGAAAACAAGAGTCCATCCCTGGAAGCTATATAAGGCGACTGTGAGCAAGGGGATGAGGAGTAGATTTTTTGCATGGAGAATGGTGGGTGACTGGAATGCATTGCTTGAGCGTGGTGAGTGCAGACAGTGAATACATTTAAGTTGAGGTACGATGAGGTGTGCATATGAGAGCGGGACTTCCACGAATGAGTCTTTTGACTCCACGAAGGCCTGTTGATAATAATGATCGCAAAGATGCATTTCAAGCGGGAAGCGACGTTCATGGTATGATGAAGCATATATCAAACAAAACAAGTGATTTTTTAAAATCTCTGACTGCTGACTAACACACAAAGAACTAAAAATGCCGAAATGGAAAACGTAGAAATTCGGAGCTGCACACTACATTAAATTCACGATACACTCTTCCTCGCTTCCCGTATTAGGCATGACCTATTACGATTTGAAACCGCGACCGCCTCGAGGATAAGGTTGTTAGTCCCTATGCCTCCGAGTGTGTCCTACGTCTGTAGATGCGTGGGCCGGTTTGCCTGTTCTGGGAGGCGAAAAACCTAAGTTTCCGGGTGAAAAAAAAAAAAAAAAACCTTCGTATGAGACCGGCTAACTCACCTTTAGTCGAAAGAGATAAAGGGCAAATAAAGGTTCCTCACGTCTTGGACGGGAATCGAATCCAAGTCTTTCCAACCAAAGGGCTTCGTCTATACCGACTGAGCTACGGAGGCTCTCGTGATACGATGAAGTGAATTACTTTGAGAATAAATGCCTGGGAAACAGCAATGCAGCTAGGCTTTTAGTGCCCTTGGCAAATTCGTAGCTAAGAGCCTTTTATAGTGTGATCATTTCTTTCGATGACTGGTAACTGTCCCAATGCCAAAGCGTTCCTACGTCTCTGCTAGAAATAGTAAGTATTCCCTATGAAACAAGAAAAATGCTCATGAAATAATAAATAAAATTTCAAGTAAATTAAAGTTAACTTTAACGAAGACGATGTCGAAACTGTGCATTGTAAACAAAAAAACATGGAAAAGATTATAATTATTAACTTCAAATACATATACTGGGGTTAGATGGTAGATTACTACATTGGATTAGAGACTGGCTATATGATAGATATCAGCAAGTTGTATATGGGGGAAGCGATATACCAGATGAGAAAATGTGCCCCAGGAGTCTGTTCGGGGACCGTTGTTGTTTAATTTGTATGTAAATGATGAGATATTGTGAAGGGGTTGGATGGTGATATGCAGTTGTTTGCAGATAATGCTAAGTTGGCGATGGCTACGAGAAGTAGAACAGATGTGGTAGCCTTGCAAGAGCAACTGAATAAACTGGGTGGGTAGGTGGGTGGGGTTATCAGTTAAATGTAGCAGAGTGTATGGTTTTAAATTTGGGAAGCAAAGATGGGATGCAGAGTATAAGATTGGTGGGAATATCTTATAGGAGATAGAAGAGAAGAAAGATCTAGAGGTAATAGTGGATAAAGACCTAAAATTTCGGGGACATTTTGCTAAAATTGTGAGGGCAGCACATCGGATTAAGGCAATGATGCGGAGAACACTCACATGTACAAGGATTTATGATTCCAATGTATGAAGAAAGCTCTGTTCAGACCGCATATGGTTTACTATACACAGATTTGGTCACTTGATTTTCAAAAGGATGAAGAGGATTCGGAGATGATTGACTAAGTCGGTTTCGGGTCTTTGGAGTGTTGAGTACGAAGAGAAAGAATGCAAGCTGCAGAGCCTAGTGAATATAAGGAAGGAGTATGATCAAGCCATATAAGTTGGTAAGGGGGGTAATTACCAGATGAGATTAATGTGGATGAGATTTTTCAAAGAATGGCTAGAGACAGGTGGAGAACAAGAGGTCATTCCTGGAAGTTGTATAAGGAGAGCGTGAGCAAAGCGGTGAGGTTTTTTTGCAGGAAGAGTGGAGTGCATTGCCTGAAAGTGTGGCGAGTGAAAATACAGTGAATACGTTTAAATCGCGGTATGATGAGCTGTGTGTGTGTGTGTGTAAGAGAGAGAGAGAGAGAGAGGAACCTCTCACAATAAGACTCTTGATTCCGTGAATGTCCGATAATGGTAATAATATAATCTGAAACAAATTGCTGAAATGTCACAAGAGCATCAGTTACAAACTAAATATTAGTGATATCTGTAAACATCTCAAGACAAAATAAAGTTAAATGAGCATCACTGGAAATCAAAAGCAAAGGAATGTAAGCAAACAGTAACATTAAATGTCCCTAGACAAAAGATGGTAAATTCTTCATGTTCTCACAATGTATGGTGCATCATGTGTGTAGAAGTAAGGTCCTTTGTAAACTCCGAGGAAAAACTGAGTAAAACCAACTTATAAACAATGATAGCTGATAAAATATAACAATGCCTGTGTTGCAAAATATACATCTTAACTCGACTAAATAATTATGAAACTTTTTATTTTCTGACATTGAATTATCATTATTATTATTATTATTATTATTCCTGATATCTCCAAGGAGTCCGAAGACTCATCGGGGGAGGACACCTACAACTGTCTCAACCACTACATTGAACCTCTACTACAAATCATTTCCATCAATGCCATCTACCGCCTACCTCCACCACAACTAGTATTTTTTCTCTGTAAATTGCGTGTGTTCTGGAGGGCCGATTTGTCTGTATGCGGGATGAAAAACCCGAGTTTCTGGGAGAAAAAACCCTGCTACCTCGTATGAGCTCGGCTAACTCACCTTCTATTGAAATCGTCCAGATAAAGATTCCTCCAGTCGCGACGAGAATCGAACTTAGGCCTATTCCAATTGAAGGGTGCAATGTACCGTCGTTCTTCCAATTGCGCTACGGAGGTGCTTTTTAATGTACTGGGTGATTATAAAATAACGTCAAGTGCTCAGAGCCCTCTAGCGAGTAATGTATTGGACGAAACACACCAATATTCGGTAGACGTACACAGTGGAACATGGGGATTCGATTTAACGAAAAAAAATAGTACCAATAGTACCAAAAATCGCCAACAGGGGAAATTTTGGCGCTTCCAAATGAATTTTAGTAGATGTGACTAATGAATGACTAAATGGCAAATGAGAGACAGCACAGCACACATCAATTTCATGACGTTTATTGTTAATTACAAATGAGGTTCAATATGACCACCATTCTCATGTTCCAGGAACTGCATATGGTGCACATTTTCCACAGTGGCTCGCAACATATCGGAATTGATTTGTCTCACGTGTAACGTTATTCGATCTTTCAAAGTTGGAATATCGGGTACATGTCCTTGATACTGCTTTTAAGAAATCCCCACAGCCAAAAGTCACAAGGATTGAGATCAGGCAATCTCGGTGGCCATGGCGTGGGAAATGCACGACTAATGATTCTTCTGCCAGAGAAATGTTGTCGCAAAACACGCTGTACCTGAAGTCCGATGTGGGGTGGTGCACTATCCTGCATGAAGATGGTCGAATCGAGACATTCTCTTTGCTGCAGTTGTGGAACCACAAAGTTCTGTAGCATATTGGCTTGACGGAACAGGTCACTGGTCCATTTTGGCGATTGTCTTCGTAAAAGTATGGACCGATGATAAAAGATGCCGTAAATCCGCACCACACTGTGACTTTGGGCGAGTGGATAGGCATCTGCAGACACACGGCGGATTAGTTGCAGCCCAAATGCGACAGTTGCGTGTGTTAATATCGCCGTTCAAATAAAAGTGCGCTTCGTCACTCCATAAAATCTGCCACGGCCATGCATCATCCACTTTCATGAGCGCTAAGAATCTCAAAGATAAGTCGATTCGTGTGGTCGCATCACACGAAATCAGGGCGTAATTCTTGAACATGACTGATTTTATAGGGGTAAAACTTCAACATCTCATGTAGGATTTTCCACACCGTTGTGTATGCGATATCCGTTTGCGGGATATTGCTCGTGCACTGCTGGTACCCTGCAGATTCGTCATCTCCTGTTTCACAATAGCAGTTGCAACTTGTTCAACTTGTTAGTGATTGATTGGTTTGCATCCCCTGCCTACCTGCACTGCTAGAGTTCCAGTAGTTTCAAATCACCGAATCAGTTTTCGTAAGTTCGTTATGCTAATCGGTCCTTTTCGTAAATTTTTCATACGTCGAAAATCACGAAGACAAGCACTGGCATTATTGTTCTGCTGATAATTGAGTTTGACTAACAAAGCACGCTCGCGTAAGGTAAGAGGCATCGAAAAGCAGTTCGTCTACAAATGATAGGAAATCTCACAGGCTTTCCTTTTATTGCATGATCGCTCACAAGAAACGCGATAATGCAAATTAATGCATTTTACTCGGTAAACAGCGCCAAAATTTCCCCTGTTGGCGACTTTTGGTACTTTTTTCCGTTAAATCGAATCCCTATGTTCCACTGTGTACGTCTACCGAATATTGGTGTGTTTCGTCCAATACATTACTCGCTAGATGGCTCTGAACACTGGACTTTATTTTATAATCACCCAGTACTTAAAAAAAATATTGTATGTATACAATATACATAAGATATATATATATATATATATATATATATATATATATATATATATATATATATATATATATATATATATATGGGAATAAATTTTTAACTTGGGTATATTGTATATTAGGATAACCAAGCAATTTTATATGCTTGGTTATTTTAGCTCCTAATCCCAAGATCTCCTCCAGAGATTTTTATCTCCTCCAGAGATTTTTATTAAAACTTAATACACCTTGTTGCAACTTATATATAATTAAAGTTGATAAGGCTTTGTATTACTAAAACCTTGGTATTTTGGGTCTAGCTACTCACTGAGGAGACCTCAAAAAAGGTCGAAACCGGTCTGGGTAGTGACCCCACCCATAATGCATTGCAGTATACATCTTCTAGTGAGATGTGCTTTACATTATGGGAAAATACTAAGAATAGTGATCAAAGCTTTAACCACCTTTACAATGAGCTGCCCTGGTGTTGTACCATCTTTAGACTTGAACTTTGTTTCAGGCGCAAACTTAATTGTTTGCACACTTGGGATTAGGAGCTAAAATAACCAAGCATATAAAATTGCTTGGTTATCCTAATATATATATATATATATATATAAGAATATAACAATATATATAAGAATGTACTTAAAAAATATTGTGTGTATATATATATATATATATATATATATATATACTAAAAATGGAACCCATAAAATTAAGATATCAACTAAATATCAAAGTATTAATATGTAGAAATGCCAGTTAAAGATGAAGAAACCTATTTGTAACAAACAGGCAATTAAAAAAAAATTATCGATACGCACAGATCTGGAGAAGTCTATTCGAAATTCTATCTCTGTTAAAAAATAATAATAAATAATAGTAATATAAAAATGAAAACAGCCAAAAATGTCAACTTATTATTACAACAAATAGAATACTTCTTGGAGTCAAAAATTCGACGATTTTCATCATCTCTTTTTTCTTCTTCATCTTCCTCCGACGCAAGGGCCGTTACAACCTAAGCAACTAAGGCAATGCCTAAGAATGGAAAGTTTGAAGGGTGACAAAAATCGCCAAAATTGTATCTTAACCATAAAAATAACGTTTTTTTATTCATATTTACATATTTGCTAGAATTTAGGGATGGCATATATCCTAACAACAATCTTGTTCTTACGTATTGAGCTCAATGGCCTATCATGGCGAAGTAAACTTTGACTTTATATAAAATCTAATTAATGTGCACAGATCGAGTTAATTCTATCAACACAGATTACTATTTGTCAACTGCGTGTATTCTCGGCTGGTAAGTTTATCTTGCAGGATGAAAACTCTTTCGCCTCCATGTGAGATCACCTTCAGTTGAAATGCCTTTATAACGGTACAATAACGGTCGAATTTTGTGCACAAAATTCGAATCTAGTTTTTTTTTCAACTAAAGGGCATAATCGTTACTAAATGAGCAACGAAAGCTCAAGGCTTGATTACCATGATAATACAAACATATTTAGCTTATCATAATTTCTATTTAATGGCTATCAATTTTAAAAAGATGGTTCAAACTTATCGAACCAACTCTTCTCAACTTCCTCTTTCGTTCCATTGCCTCTGTTCTTTGGAACAGCACTATCCATTCCGTTTTCTCCACAAACTGTCATCTGTTGTAGCACTGTGTTAGGATTTGCGAACTCTTGTGTGTGGAAATTGTTAAAAAAATATTAATAATAATAATAAATAAAGTAGCCGAATACTTCCACAGAGGTAGTTTTATACAAGAAGTGAAAGATATGTAGTAGAGGAAACAATATTTGATGCTAATTGCTAATATGAATATGGCTTTTCTGAGAAACTGATTCTGGATTAATGCATGATCTCGAACAATATATTAATGTTCCGACGAAGAAATTCAATGATAGTAGTGTGTCATGTATAGATTATGTTTTGCTAGAAATGTAAGTAAAAATCAAATTATTATTACACGCAACCTCCACGCTCACAGTCAACACTGTACAATCCACTGTCAATACCACATCATTTACTTACCAACTACGGGTATGTCTGTCAATTGTGTGAATTTTCTATGGTCGATGCAGAACTATATGAGGTCAGCTAGCTCACCTTAAATTGAAAAGGGCATATAAAGATTCCTCTCGTAATGACGAGAATAGCACTCAAGCCTTTTCCAATCCAGTTGTTTTAACTGCGCTACAGTACTAATTCGAGACCTTTAAAATTGACCTCTTATGGTTAAATGCCCAATTGGTATTAAATAAAAAAAAAAGTTGTAAGTGGCACCCAAAGACAGTAAAACAGACAACAGACTTTATCTTACAAACTGATTATAAAGTATTAAAACAAATTAAGTACTGCAGTTTTCTGATATGGTCAGAAACTAACAGTAACAAAGGCGTTAGCTGATTTATTTATTTATAGCACTACAAAAAAATTAGAGGACAACAAAAAGCATAATAAGTTTTTTTCAAAAAAATATCCAGATAATGAATATTACCAGCATAGCTTCAAGTGCTATAGAAATCAAATAATAATTTATAATAATACTACAACGAATACCACAACAATGAATTCTTAAAATATGAAAATAATTCCCGCCTGTGTAGCTCAGTGGATGTGGCGTTTGCACACCATCGCGCTAGGCCGCACGAAGGAAGTCTTGGTTTCGAGTCTAGTCAGCGACTAGAGGAAATTTTTCTAAGCCTTTTTTCGACCGGTTCCCGAGTTAGTCGATCTCTGGCACGGGCAAGCAGGTTTTTCCTCCCGGAAACTCGGGTTTTTCGTCCTGTAAACTCAAGAAAATCGACCGTAGAACCCACATTATTTCAGACATTAAATATATTGTGTTAGGGTTAGAGACCACGAGATGGCGGCACATTTGAGCCGTCTCTCTTCACTGCGTACCGCTTAATTAGTGATAGCCTTGGGCCATCTGTCTCTGATTGGGTACCAGTGGAGATTGAACTGCCCACTCAGTCTCCAAAAGTTAGATAGGGCTAAATGGCCTCGCCTACTCCCGTATATACGGGAATAAAAAGGCGTTAGCTGATTTTTTTTTTTTTTTTCAAAATAATTCCAAATATTCCAGGAATGTGAATACACGAGCTCTGCCACCACATCATCAAGCTTACGTAATACACCAATAACTCAAACAAGCATTTAAGGAATTTTAAGCAACGAAAAGTGCCTAGGTCAGACAATCTCACCATAGAATTTTGAATAAGTGCCAAACTTTCAAAAGAAATTCAAGATTTCAAAATGCAGAATTAAAAAGAGATGCTCACACAAGAAATTCAATAGAATATTCAGAATTCTGAAAAATAATGACACATGAAATCTGGTCCTTTAATACTAAAACTATTAAAGAAATCATTGATAATAATAAAAATATGAAAGTTCTGAGAAAGATGTTTAACAACAAGGGAGGAAAAAAAAGAAAGAAAGAAATGAGAGAGGATGGTGAGGCAGTTTTTAAAACAATGAAGCAGGGAAGAAGACCATTTAGGGTTAGGTGGTGGCTTACATTCATGTTGAATGGAATAACTTAAAGCACAAAGAGAAATAATTAAATATTAGGTTTAATCGATTTCAACATTTCGTCTGCAGACAGATATCATCATGAATACAATGCTAAAATTGCACACGCAGAAACATGCAAGAAACAATACGTGGAAGAAATAAGACAAAATAATAAAGAGTCAAGTCCTATGAGGGCCGCTCTCTATGGGTGCTGGTGGCTAGACTTAGATGTGGGGCGGGAGGCCGAAGAATTAAAGTTTTCCAATTTTTGGGAAGTTTAATACAGCCATATTTATTAAGACCACGTTGTTTTTATTTTAAGTCTAAAAAGTCTTTCAAGTCTGTATTTGCTGTGATGGAGCATGGTAATTTTCTTCCATCTGATTCTGTGTAAGGTATCCAAAGCATGGTCTGCTAGACCTGTTAACCGGTGCTGTGGTGGCGGATATCTTATGTTCTTCTAAGCGGATGTTAGCCGATCTCCCAGTCTGACCATAAAATGATAATTTGTAAGAACAAAGAACTGTATAAACACCTGGAATAGAGAGGGATGAAGCAGATCATCAGGAGAGCAGAGAAGGGAAAGGGAAACCAGCTCCGAATGAGGTTTGAGAGCAACGCAGAGATTATATTTCTTCAAAAGTTCTGGCTATTTTTTCTGAAGTGGCCAAGATATGGGGAATAATAATTGCATTACTTAGACTTTATGTTGAGAGGAGAGGGATGTGAGAAAGTGGAAGGGATTTTGTAGATTTTTTCCCCCTTCTTGGGCATTGTAACCATTAGATAGGAAGGTTTGGCGAATAAACGAAAATTCTGTTGTAAGGGACGCTTAGGTGGAACAGAGGTTGGAGGCTCTGTTGACAAGGGTTTAACTTGTCAACAGAGCCTCCACTGGCTATCGTCAAAAAACGAATCGACGAAACAGCCATTAAGTGTGCTTAGCTTTGGTTACACCTTTGCAGCAGTGCCTCAGCAAGTTCCTAGTTTAGAAATCATGTGGCATACAGGAGAGCGTGGCGTGCGTACCTAATCTCCTAATGTACGCACCCAAAAAGAAATCTCTCAAACAGCCAGCTTCCCGCTTTACGTAAACTCCGTAAAGACAACAACATAATTACTACTAGAGCTAAAGGTGATGCTGCCGTTGTCCTCAATTCATTCCAGTGATTTTAATAGAAAGATGAGTGCTCTACTCAGAGGCCGCATCACTTATAAACCGCTGGTTTATGATCCTACTAAGTAATAAAAAAAACCCATTAAAAAGGCTTCCAAAAGTATCATATCTTGGCCTCCTGAAGCGCTGTTAAAAAACTTAAACGTTTTAGTTCCGCCCACCGCCTCGGATATACGGATTGTCAAAATTCATAAATCCAATTACCCTCTCCATCTCATAGTAGACGTTACTGACTCTTCCTCCTTTAGTAGCTGAACAGTTCAGTAAAACCTTTCAAATATTTGATCCAAACTATGGATCAAAGATTTGAAATGAGTTGAATTATACAGGGTGTTCGGGATAAATTTGACATATTTATAATTAATTATATTTTTCCGTAAGTTACATGTATTAACACACACTTCTCTTCATTTAAAAGTTTGGACCCTTCTTCATTCATATACAAGATGTCAGAAAGGATGGATAGCTGGAACCCACCTGAATCATGGAAGAGAATAACTTGTATCATGATGATTCGTGCCCGCCATCAAAATAAGGATATTACGACTGCTGCCCAATGCTCCCTGAATACAGTAAAAACAATCAGGCATGAACTAGACACTTGCAATGGTGACTACGAGGATGTAGCAAGAAGAAAGATCCCTAGCAGACGATCTGATTGCGTTCGTACAGCAGAATTCCTCGCAAATCTGCAGGAACAGGTGTTGAAGAACCCTGGCATTAGAATTCGGGCTTTGTTCGTGGAGTTGCTAACTGTAGTCAAGCCCTGGATAACAAGGGTAGCCAATGGTAGGCCGTATGTATGGCAGCAGGATTCGGCCCCTTGCCACACCTCTGGGAAAAGTCAAAAATGGTTGTCTGAAAATTTGTACGACTTCACCAGTCCAAATGTTTGGCCTCCAAACTCCCCAGACCTTAACCCCATGGATTATTTTGTATGGGGCGCAGTTGAAAAAGACACCAATCGCACTTCCAGTAATACAAAAGCCCAGTTAATGGATAAAATTAAAACAGTTTTTGCGGCCCTTCCCAGGGAGACTGTAGCATCTGCTTGTTCGAGGTTCCGAAGCAGAATTGAAGCTGTGATCGATGCTAATGGTGGTTATTTTGAGTAAATCTTGTTGATAGTATTGTAATTAACTCTGCCTGTAATGTTTTTTTGTCAATTCATTAAATTTAATAGATACAAAGAAGATTTTCTTTTTCCTTACGAAACTGTCAAATTTATCCCGAACACCCTGTATATATATATATAATTCAACTCATTTCAAATCTTTGATCCATAGTTTAGTTTTAAACAATAATGATATCATTTTGTGATTTGATGTTGCCTCATTATTATTATTATTATGGGCAACTCCAAGGAGCCCTTAGATTCAGCGAGGGAGGCCCTAAACATCATATCAAGAACAAAACTATTCGGCATTCGCACAGTATCTATCATATTTTGCTTTGAATTCATTTGCAGTCATCGCACCCTCAACAAACTCTGGCAGCTTATTCCACTCATCCACCACTCTCCAAGTAAAAACCTAGTTCTAACATCCTCGCTACCTATACTCTTTATCAGTTTCCATGGATGGTCCTTAGTTCTCCCATCACCAGACCTGTTCTGAAAATTTTCCTCTGAATTAATCTTGTAAAAACACTTCAACAATTTGAATATCTCAATCATATCACCCCCCCCCCCTTCCACCTATCAACCAATTTCTGCAACCCACAAATCTTCAACCTGTTTTCATAAGGTTCATTCCATAGACCTGCTATCATCTTGGTCACTCGCCTCTGGATCCTCTCCACCTCCTCCCCATCAAGAAGAAACCCTGGCGCCCAGATCTGGGCGCAGTAGTCAAGATAGCACAGGCCAGAAGGGTAACTAGTGCGGTAAGAAAAGCAAAAGCAGATTATGAAAGGAAATTAGTAATGTAAGATAAAGTGAATCCCAATCAGTTCTTTCGATATGCTGCGAGTAAAAAAAAAAAAATGTACATGGCAAAATGATTCTAATTAATGCCGATGGCAGGGAGATAACTGAATCAGCTGAAACAGTAGAATTACTAAGCCAACACTTTGCAAGAGTATATCATCCAGGTTGTCATATTGCAGGAATGAGAGAACGAATGGCTAATAAAGGAATTGAAGTGAATGAAATGGAAGTGAATAATACATTCCAGAACCTTATTGTAAATACATTTGTGGGATTGGATGGAATACTAGCTCGAATCTTACGTGAAGCGGCTAAAGAATTTTCAGTGCCCTTGACAGGATACCACGTGGAATTCTAATCAGTAAACTTCAGCATATGGGGATGGATATAGGGTTGGTGAGATGGATAGGAGGGTGGTTCGAGAGATATCAGAGTAGTTTATTCAGGAGTGGAGTCCAAAAGAAGGCCTATTACTAATGGTGTGCCACAAGGTTCTGTTCTTGGAACAATGCTATTTAATTTGTTCATTAGTGATATAGGAAATTCAAATCTCAAATCATTTCAAATCTTTGATCTATAATTTAGTTTTAAACAATAATGATATCCTTTTGAGCTTTGATGTTGCCTCAGCATTATTATTATTATTATGGGCAACTCCAAGGAGTCCTTAGATTCATCGAGGGAGACTCTGAACATCTGGTGGTTGGAGAGATATCAGAGTTTATTCAGGAGTGGAGTCCAAAAGAAGACTGTTACTAGTGGTGTGCCACAGGGTTCTGTTCTTGGACCACTGCTATTTAATTTGTTCATTAATGATATAGGAAAGGATCTGAGAGGAACATTTCATTTATTTGCTGATGATGCAAAGTTGGGTAGAGCATGATGTCAAAAGTTTGCAGGATTGCATAGATTGGCAGTCTGGGCTATTGAGAATGGATGTCAGTTTAATGAAGCAAAGTGTAAGGTTATGCATTTTGGGGTAAAAAAATTAGCAGCAGTGGAACTGTACTCCAGGAGGTTGACAAAGCCAGAGATTTGGGTGGTGGATAGGGAGTTGAAGTTCGGGGGTACGTAGCAAAAGTGGCTAAATCAGCTCATCAGATCACTTGGTTACTGAAGAATACTTTGACGAGCAGAGATAAGCAAGTTATTGTTCCTCTTTGTCGAGCCTTGACTACTTATTCACAAACATTTCCTTCTTTTTTTTTTGACATTATAAAATTAGTGAAAATGCTTTCTTCCTGACATTATTGATCTCTTTAATTTTGCCATCAATACTGGTTACCTGCCCTGGAAAGGCACCTTATATATAAACGGATATAATCTTACCCTAGTATGCAGTTCACTATTGGGAAAAAACAGCTCGATTTTTTAGCTACTCTAAACACACGTTTGGCCAATGGTACTCTTTATTTCTCAGGTTACAGAAAACCCATCCACACAGGTAGATGAGGGTCGTCTGAAAAGTTCTCAGGGAAAAAACAGCTTGATTTTTTCGATGTTCTAACCACACATTTGGCCAATGGTACTCTTTATTTCTCAGTTTTACAGAAAACCCATCCACACAGGTAGAGGAGGGTCGTCTTAAAAGTTCTCGACCTAACAATGAAAAAACGGCTTTATTTCTAAATTACTTTTATTTTTCAACATAATCTCTCTTACGACTAACACGTTTATTACAGCGATGCTCCAGCGCCATTATCCCGTCCCTGTAGTGGTTCTCAGTAAGATCTGCAAAATATCCCTCTACAGCAGCAATCACCTCTTGATTCGAAGAAAAACATTGACCAGCGAGGAAGAGTTTTAGTTTTGGGAAGAGAAAGAAGTCAGATGGAGCAAAATCTGGGAAATAGGGTGGATGTTCCAACAATTCATAGTGCAGATCCCTTAATTTTCCCATTGCCAAAACACCTTTGTGGGCAAGTGCATTGTCCTGATAAAAGATTTTTTTCTTATGCAAACTGGGTCTTTTCTCACGAATTTTTTCGTCTAGCCTAGTTAATAAATCGGAATAATATTTCCCAGTTATTGTTTTACTCTTTTCAAGATAATTAATAAACAAAACGCCTTTAGCGTCCCAAAACACCGATGCCATGACCTTTCCAGCTGATGGAACCGACTTTGTCTTCTTTGGCGCTGAACAAGCAGCTTCTGTGTATGTACTGTTTCGACTGTTGTTTGGATTCTGTTGTGTAATGGTGAATCCAAGTCGCCTCCATAGTAAAAAATTGACGCACAAAGTCAGTTTTATTTTTGTTAAAATGCTCCAAGCACTGTTCAGAGATTTCTATGCGAGTGCGTTTTTGATCTGCTGTGAGCAAGTGTGGCACCCATCTTGTGCAAAGCTTTTCCATATGCAATTCTTCGTGTAAAATATACCCTACACGTTCTTTGGAATGCCTATAGTCTCAGCAATTTCACGCACTTTGATTCGCCGGTCATCCAATACCATATCGTGCACTTGATCAATGATTTCTGGTGTTTTTACACTTTTTGGACATCCTTCACGTGGACCATCTTCAATACTGGTACGGCCACTTTTAAACTCGGCAGCCCATTTCTTAATTGTCGAAAACGAAGGAGGAGAGTGCCCATAAACTTTCATGGACTTCGAATGAATCTTTTGGCGTTAAACCTTCTTTTACAAAGAATTTTATAACTGTACGATACTCAGTTTTATCCATTTCAAGGGATACAGACAACTCTTTTGCTTCAGACAGCTGTATAGAACAAACGGTACCAACTTAGAAAAAAAATCTTGCGGATGGTGTTGCCATCTATGATCGAGGCAGAGAACGTTTCAGACCACCCTCGTACTACGGAACAAATGAATCCGAACAAGACGAATTTTCGTCAAGTTTTTGGTTTGGTTTCAGTTCATTATTTTGGATGTGTGTTTAACTGTCTTGATTATGTTTATTAATGGTGTTGTAAGTTTTTAATAGTGCAAAGAAGTTGGCATTCAGAGTATTTTATTAATTTTCTGTAGCTATAAAATGGCTACATCTCCAAGGAAGCGTTCAAAAATATGTACTCTTTCTCAGCACACATTCATAACTCAAAGGCAAATTGCCAGCGAGTGTGGTGTCGGTTTGGGTAGAGTTAATGTGATTTTAAAGAGGTTTAGGAAGACAGGTACCGTTTCTCCTAACAGAAAAGCTAAATGTGAACGAAAAAGGAAAACTACACTTACTCAGGATCGTTTACTAGTCAGGAGTGACCAAAGTAAATATCGGGTTTCTTGAATGTCAGCTATGTAGAGTGGTTGAAGGAATGTAGACTGCAGAGTCTGGTGGATAAGAGGAAAAGTAGTGATATGATCATGACTTTCAGTTAGTGAGGGGGGAAAAGAGTGGAGGGTGAGATGGGAATAATGAGAGGCCATCCCTGGAAGTTGTGTAAAGATGTAGTGAATAAGGTAGGGAGTAAATTTTTTTAAATGGAGAGTGGTTGGAACACAATGCCAGAATATATTATGAATGCAATGAGTGTAAATAATTTCAAGGTTCAATATGAAAGATATGTTGCTAGCTAAGTGGGTCTCCCATGATGAGTCGACTGACTCCATAGAGGTTACTGTAGCAGTAGTAATATCATTTTAGATTTCTACAGTTGAGTTATATGGCTCCATGTTTGTCTGATTATTATTACTCTAGGCCTTCTGGAGATTTATTATGATGGATCCAGTGTAATAACTATTACACTGTCAGTACTGCACTTTAAATTTATTCACTGTTTATGCACTTGCCATTTTCTTTGGCAACACACTTCACTTATCATATATGTATACAATGTTTCAATAGTGAGACTGTAATAAGGCAGATAGCTGATGCACTTCATAGAGAAGCACTGACAATTATAAAGTTAAGGCAGGCTGAAATTATTGGGTGGTGAAATAGACTTTTGTGTCACTTGATATTTTCTTAACTGCCACCCTATTAGCATAAGAGGATTTCAGGACAGGTGTGATGGTAGCTAGTTTCATCTTGGCATAATATATTTTGTTCTGTTTATATCTTTTCCATTTCTTTTGGCATGTATGGGAGTGTAGGCTAAATATTTTCCCTGACAGTTGATATATTTAGATTTCTTTGTCTAATAAATAAGCTCTTAGGTGTTGGATGTCATTCATAACCTATTTTAATGATATTACAACACCAAACAAACTAAATTATTAAAGGATATTTATTAACTGGCTTATATATAGCACTGGACTTCAAACTAGCATCTTCAGAGCACAAAACAACACGTTACAGTTTACACACAAAAATGAGTAAGTGAAACGATTCAAACTGTAATGAACAAAATATCTTAAGTTCTAATTTGGTACCCTCTAAGTTGTAAAAAAGAACTATTAAAGCTGTATATGTGTTGATCTTAAGATAAAATATGGTTGCATTAATTTGCCAAAAATTTGGGAGACTGTTTAGAGACCTAACACTACGGTTACCCCAGATGCTATGCCAGTAAGCTTGGGTCCCATTCCCATACCTTAGGACAGGAGACTTATTACAATGCCACTGACCCTTTCAGGTAAGCTATAGCTGCCTGATTTTGGCTGGGGCATCCAGAACTGACCATTTTGCCGAAACAGATGGCCGAAGTAATGCAAAGATACGAGGAGCTCTTACCTTTTCCAGATGGGTCATAATACACAGCAAACAAGGCAACAGGTTATTGGATCCCAGGGATGATGGTGTGGAAGATAAAATAGTAAAGAGACTCAAGAGAAGTAGAGCAAAGAATATGGAAAGAAAGCAGAGAAAAAGAAGAATGAAAAAGGGTTCAGTACATCACTAAAAGGATCTTTCCACCACAAACAGGTGTCTGCATGTAGGGGGAGAGGAAGCCACTCTCCACCATCACTGACCATAGTTGAGTTCAAGACTATCAGTGATTATGGGTGGAGACATCAAGGACTGTAAGGAAACTATTGAGGATTTCTAACTTTATACTACTAAGTAAGGAGAAATAGTTGGCAAGGTCATCTGGGAGGAAAGCAACTGTTATGTTCCAAAAAACTAATAATATCTGATGTTTGGAATCCCTAATCATAGAAAAGCATTCATTTCAAATGTTACTTTTCTAGATTAAAATATTTTTTTGCAGGGGGGGGGGATGAAGATCATAATCCAAATATGTTTCTATGGATTATTATGACAAAAAACAGAAGCAAACAAAATTAGTGTTTCTAGCTGCAGTAATAAAAGTTACACATTTTAAAAGTTTTACTCTTTTTTTGGTCTACCCTATTTTAAATAAATGACAGTTTTGACTTTGTTTGATTATAAAGACTTACATTGATAAGTGTACTTTATTATAAAATTAAAATATATTATAAAATATATTAGTGTATCTTGTCTCAGAAAGCTGTTGCAAGTTTTTTCCAGTTGGTTATACTATAAATTAAATTAAAAATACCAAGGAATTATATTCTTGGTTTAATCCTTTGAAGACTGAAGTAATGAAGAAGTCACATTTTCGTATATGAGCAGCCAAAAGGTGTCACACCCCATTATTAAAATACTCTGGATTAGAGATAGTTGTTGCAAGATTTTCCACTTGGTTATACTATAAATTAAAGATACCAAAAATTATATTCTCGGTTTAATCCTTTATCCAAGTGCAAGCAAACAAGTTTGCACCTCAACTATTTTTCTAGACTGGGGCAACTCGTACAAAGAAACTAAACACTTCACATCACCTGCCCATTATAAGAAAATATGACTTCTGTATTACTTCAACCTTAGTATCACCTCTGGGTCTGGCTCCCACTGATGAGACCTCAATAGAGGTTGAAACCGGTCTGGGTGGTGGCCCTTCCCATGGTGCATAACATTATACAGGGTGTTCGGGATAAATTTGACAGTTTCGTAAGGAAAAAGAAAATCTTCTTTGTATCTATTAAATTTAATGAATTGACAAAAAAACATTACAGGCAGAGTTAATTACAATACTATCAACAAGATTTACTCAAAATAACTACCATTAGCATCGATCACAGCTTCAATTCTGCTTCGGAACCTTGAACAAGCTGATGCTACAGTCTCCCTGGGAAGGGCCGCAAAAACTGTTTTAATTTTATCCATTAACTGGGCTTTTGTATTACTGGAAGTGCGATTGGTGTCTTTTTCAACTGCGCCCCATACAAAATAATCCATGGGGTTAAGGTCTGGGGAGTTTGGAGGCCAAACATTTGGACTGGTGAAGTCGTAGAAATTTTCAGACAACCATTTTTGACTTTTCCCAGAGGTGTGGCAAGGGGCCGAATCCTGCTGCCATACATACGGCCTACCATTGGCTACCCTTGTTATCCAGGGCTTGACTACAGTTAGCAACTCCACGAACAAAGCCCGAATTCCAATGCCAGGGTTCTTCAACACCTGTTCCTGCAGATTTGCGAGGAATTCTGCTGTACGAACGCAATCAGATCGTCTGCTAGGGATCTTTCTTCTTGCTACATCCTCGTAGTCACCATTGCAAGTCTCTAGTTCATGCCTGATTGTTTTTACTGTATTCAGGGAGCATTGGGCAGCAGTCGTAATATCCTTATTTTGATGGCGGGCACGAATCATCATGATACAAGTTATTCTCTTCCATGATTCAGGTGGGTTCCAGCTATCCATCCTTTCTGACATCTTGTATATGAATGAAGAAGGGTCCAAACTTTTAAATGAAGAGAAGTGTGTGTTAATACATGTAACTTACGGAAAAATATAATTAATTATAAATATGTCAAATTTATCCCGAACACCCTGTACATGTTCACAAGGAGATGTGCTTTGCATTATGGGATACTCAGGCAGGTGATGTGAAATCATTAGCTTCTTTGTACAAGTTGCCCCAGTCCTTAAAATAGTTCAGGTGCAAACTTGTTTGCTTGCACTTGGATAAAGGATTAAACAAAGCATATAATTTCTTGGTATTCTTTAATTTATTGTCTCCGAAAGGATATAGTTGGCTATATCCTTTCTGAGACAATAATAAATTTAGTTTATTAATTTATTATTAATTATTAAACTAAAAATTAGTAAATTAAATTAATTAAAAAAGAAAGCACAAATTACAACAAGCTCTTTATTTTACATTCACAGGTTAAAAAAAATTATACAACATTCAATTATTGCACCAATATACAGGTAGTCATCTTAGTCAAAATGGAATAAAAATTTATCTTAATTATGTAATCATACTAAAGGATCATTGAAACTGATTTTACTTTGAATAGTGGGTTTATATCAAACTGTTCATATTTTAAAGGCAGATGTTTTCTTTCAGTTTTGAATAATGACTAGTAATTAATGACTAAGATGTCTATATTATTCAAAGTTACAAATTGACAGATTACGATATATGATTATGATATCATATATCATAATCTGTTATAATGACACAGATTATGATATATGATTCTCCATCCCCATTCTAGCAGTTCTTCAGAAAATAAGTTTTGTCCCTACCAGATAATTATATCTCTTGTTACATTTTATGTAAATAAATAGTGTGTAAATAAAAATTATGTTAAAATTACTGGTTTATCTCCTCATTATCAAGATTGTAAAGATTAACAAGTAAAGCAAAACTGATATATAAAACACATTGCTGTAAATCAACATCTCACAGAAAGTATTAAATACAACAATAAACAATAGAGATAACATTCTTTTCTCGTTAAGCATTGAGAGTAACATGCACAAAAAAAGGATAACACCTCTATATATACAGTGTATATATATATATATATCCTGAACCCAGGAAGAGTATAACCTATAGTTTTTTTTTTTTTTTTTTTTTACACAGTCTAGAAACCCTGCTCTAGAGATCATTTATGGAACTTCTGCAAGCCACTGCAGACATCCATTAAGTGGGGCAATGGTTTCACACCAGGCAATGAAATTCAAATCCCACCTAAAGACAATAACAAGCATCCATGTCCATGGTGAGATTCAAACCTACAGCCACAAGTGGGTAGGTTAACCACTTGGCAAACCAAACAAGCTAATGCAATTATCAATATAAAAGCAATTATTAAATTGAGTCGCTTTCTCACTAGTATTGAATCCTATTCAAATACCTTGCTGTTATATGCCTTGTGTAGTATCTCTCAAACTAATGGATTTCATTACAACAACAACAACAACAAAAAATAAAAATAAATAAAATAAATAATAATTTCATGCTAAAATGACAGATATAAAATATCTGTTTAAAATGAATTTGTGTAGGGGGAAAGCCACCTAAAACAAAAGCAGTAATAATCCATACTATTTTGAATTGAAGTGGAAAAATATTCGAGTAACCTGAATCAACATTATATACTATTGATTTCTTGTGAAAAACCAGTGCTTTTTTTGCAACAGTACTATACTGGCATCTTTTTATCACTGTTTTTTTAACAGTGATAAAAAATGTTTTTTTAACATTTTTATCACTGTATTTTAACAGTTAAAAAACAGTGATTTTTTAACTGTTAAAAAAATTAAAAATATCACTATTTTTTAACAATGATGCTTGACGGGTTTTTTTAACCGTCACACATCACTGTGTGCATGCCATACATTTATAAATTTATTTGTAATATTCAGTAATTTTTTTTTACAAGTTTACCTGATATTCTAATATTTTTTTTTTATATTTGATATAGAAAATTTTATTAAAAATTACTGTATACATTTTACTTATTATATTATATTAATATTTTATTATATTACTTACAATGAATTTATGCTTAATTTATTTATATTTATATTTAGTTATATTTAGTTTGCTTTTCTTATTCCAAAAACATTATCACACTATGAATTAAAAATATCAGTAAATAATTTTTTAGTTTTCTTTTCATATCCTTTTAATTTTTCCTGCTAGCAAATAATGAGAACTGGCAACTATTTTTGTACAAAAAGAGCACTGTAAAAAATCAATATTCTATACATATAAAATGCCTGTGAGGGTAATTTGGGTAGCAAATTATAAGATTACTTGGGCAGTTAACTGGAAATTTATAGTGATGATTTAAAATCAGAGCTACCCAAAATGACAGGAAGCTAAAAAAAATGCATAACTGTAATTGGGTAGGGCAAATTCAATTAAGTAACTGATCATGCAGAAAGAAATCCAAATAAATTCCGAAGGTGGATGGGACAAAGCTGAAGAAATAGTTATGCTCATACAAATTATTCTGTGTATTTTTAGAAGCATTTGAATAAAGTAGGCATAGAGTTTAGCCTTGCTTAAAACAAAGCCATTATGAAGAAATTTGTCTTATGGCATGCTAGTACACATTATCAGACTGCATTAATTGAATCTACTATCTAGCCTGAATGATTGTTGCTCCATAAAGGATAATTTTTATAACTGTCAAAGCTATGCCTATAGAGTGACCAACTGCTAGATTTAATTTCATTTTTTATGTACCCCGCCCCCCTCCACTCATGAAAGACTGTCCTATAAGTACTAGTATGGTGGGTAAGCCAGGTTTTTTTTGCATTTTTTATGTTTTTGTTTATTATTTACATAATCCAGAAACCTCACTCTCAAGACCAAACATGGAATAACTATTTCACACTACTTCAGGCCTCTAATAAGTGGGATAGCAGTCTCATACCAGGCGATGAAATTCTCCCACCTAAAGACAATCACAAACATCAATGCTCATGACAAGTTTCAAATAGCCTAGTGGTTGGAGAGCAGATATACTAACAACTTAAACCAAATGAATCTTTTAATTTTTTCTGAAATTTTGGGAAGAAACATTCAGTGTATCAGTTATTATCTAAGGCAAATAACAAAATAATAAAAGCCAATTGTTTAGCCCACATCATACATAACATGTGTAAGCAAGCATGTGATGCACTAAATATAGATATTGAAACAGTTGTTCTCAAAGTTTGCAACCACTTTTCTTTTTCCACCAAAAGGAGAGAAGAGTTGCAGAGTTATTTTGAGTTTGCTGATTTAGAATGACAAGAGGTTCTGAGGCATGTTTGTACTAGACGGCTTTCCTTGAAACCTGCAGCTGATAGACTTTTACTTAACTGGGATGCTATTGAGAGCTACTTTAAAAGCATCGAAGAAAGTCCTGTTTTTCGGAGGAAAATATTTGATGACAAGAAGGCCATCCAGCAAGCCAAACTCTACTTTTAAATTTTTTCAAATGTTTCAACCATTTTTGAAGAATGTATTAAACTCCTAGAAAAAGAAGATTTGAGTACATCAGAGGCATTTGAAGTAGTCAGTGTTTTACGAAACAAACTTCTTAAAAGACAAGAGGACAGGTTCTTTGGAAATGCCACTAAAGAGGTATTAGAAGCCATGATTTAAGTGCAAGTCAGACTTTTTTAAGTTCTATGAGAAAGCTTTAAGCCATTTGGAGAAATCATTTGACTTCA
Organism: Typopeltis vanoorti; assembly: GCF_054136105.1. Lineage (NCBI taxonomy): Eukaryota > Metazoa > Arthropoda > Arachnida > Uropygi > Thelyphonidae > Typopeltis > Typopeltis vanoorti. Next base: position 163,033,554 of record NC_143550.1, read on the forward strand.
CAGAAAACAATCTTTTTAGTTTGCTGAAGAACTTAAACCTCCAAAGTGAATTGTCTTTCAAGCATCTCAAAGAGACTGTGAAGGCACTTAATCTAGAATCCGACATTAGCCTGGATGAATTATATGAGGAATTCTGCTTGAGTTGTGACAAAATAAATACCACTAAAGTGGACTACACAACAGGCAAGACCTTAGGTATGAAATGGAAGGAGATTATTCAGATATTGGTAAAGGAAACATTCCCAGTCTCTATAAGCTCATACAGTTTGTTTTAAGCATTTCTGGTAGTAATGCCTTTGTAGAAAGGGTGTTCTCTCTTATGAACTTAAAATGGACAGACTCGAGAAACAAGTGCTCAGCTGATCTCATAAAAAGTGAAATCGTCATTTCAAAAAATGTGTATAGATACTTGCAAGGACTGTTTTGTGAGAGTGAAACAAAACAGGTAGCTTTTAGAAGCAGCCAAATCAAATAAGAAGTACAGCTTTAAATCTTGAATTTCAAGAACAGGTAGACTTGTGCCCTTCAGTATTTTCTCCCCATTAAAAGTGTTTCAAGTTATATTATAGTGAATTTTGTTCATTTCTAAGGTAAAATCATACAAATTAAACTTTAAAATACAAATATTATTAAATCACTAATACTGGTACCAATGTATTCAATCTTTTAATTTTTTATAAGGTTAGAATTACATATTCAACTTTGGCTTTTTCATTTTATGCATTTAGGGGAGGGTAAGACTTTCATATTCGATAAGTGTGTTCCTCTTTAGACTTACCAAAAGGTGGCAACCCTACATGCCCACTTAGTTTACAGGGAAAATTGTTCATAGTTTACAAAATTCATTCTCTTGAAACCCCCCCCCCTTTTTTTTAGAATACTAATGCTGCTTCATGAAATTCAGGACTTCAAACATGTTCCATGATGTGAGCCACAGGATTCTGTGACTGTTCCTGTATTTAGCTCATACTCCAAATCAATCTTTTGCAAATAATTGTGATGATGATGATGAGGAGGTGACAACTGTCAGATACTAGCTCATAACCATCATAGATGTGATGAGTCAAAGAGACAAAATTCTCTACTAATCCTAGTTTAAAATGTCATTAAATTACACTGTTTTAGAAAATATCCAGATTAAATATAAAAAGATGTTGATGATTGTGATATCTTATAAATAAACACAGAACAGTATTTGTAGTATGAAGTATATATTTGAAGTTCATACAGCTAGAGTCACTGTCAATTAGAAACTATGTCTGTACAAAAAAGGCTAATCTGGCCCAAAGTAAGAGAATGAGATATATTTAATGAAAAATTATTAATAAATGTGATTTAGCATTTGAAAATTTATCTTTAGTTATTTTCTAAACAAAGCTGTTGTCTAAAGAGAAATGTTGTTTGCATTAATCATTTATGTATATAACAGAATAATTGATGGACAATGAATTAAAGAAGAATGGACAAAAGAAGAGTGATTAAGTGCAGTGTTACAACTCTCATATTGGAGATTTTTATTAGAGCTGCAAAGACATTATGAAAGTGAATACTTCCTTTTCCAATGAGATGAAGGGGAGAGATGGGGAGGGGATTTAATTTAGACACTGGAACATGAACACATAGATACTGGAGCATGTAAAATTCAACACTGGAGAAGATGGTGAATGGAAAGGAAAATATAATGTGAATTTTAAGATAAGAGAAATATTCAAAGTTATTGATAACATAAGCATCCTTCCTGGTCATAAGGATCAGAAATCTAATGCAGAGGTGCCTAGTTGAAACATATATATTAGGAAAATTTAAACTGTGCAATACTAATGGGTTACCTTAATGAATCAAATTGTCCACCCCCAACAATGAACTGCAATAATTATTGCAATATCATCAAAAACTATTATTTCATTAGGATGTGTGACTATCATCCTGTGGAGATAATAGTTTTTTTTGTTGTTGTTGTTGTTTTTGTTTTGATGTTAAAAAAACATCACATTGTTGGTAAAGAATGCCTGAGAAAAATGTTTCATGGTCAGTGGTAGTCTTTTACTGTATGCACACATCAATCACACTGTACTAAACATTCTGCAAAAAATGTATGTATGTTTGGCCTAGTTGACTGAGTGGATAGCATAATAACTCTCCAACCAACAGGATGCATTCAAATCCCACTACAGGCATGATCTTTTGTGAATGTCCTTAGGTGGGAAATGTATTTCACATGACTTATTGAAGGCCTACAGTAGCTTGAAAAAGTCTCGTGTTTTCAGATTATAAATAATAAATGTAAAACTTGCCCACTAATATCTTACCAGCTCATGATACATTAGTACCATGCGTAGTTATGGATTTATAACCCTTTGCTGATGGGAGTTACATTAGAAAAATGTGGTGCTTTGTAAATTATACTTTATTACTTTAATTCAAAGACTGTGGCAAAAGTAGCTAAAAACCCAAATGTAAGACTTTCAAACATTTTTGTAAATGTAGTTTTCAGTATTAGGGTTAAACAAGAAGTAAGAGTTATTATTATTACTATTCCTGATATCTCCAAGGAGTCCGAAGACTCATTGCGGGAGGATACCTACAACTGTCTCAAACACTACACCGAACCTCTACTACGAATCATCTCCATCAACGCCATCTACCGCCCACCACAACTAGTATTTTTTTGTCTGTAAATTGCGTGTGTTCTGAAGGGTCGATTTGTCTGTATGCGGGATGAAAAACCCGAGTTTCTGGGAGAAAAAACCCTGCTACCTTCGTATAAGATCGGCTAACTCACCTTCAATTGAAATCGCCCAGATAAAGATTCCTCCCGTCGTGACGAGAATCGAACTAGCCCTTTGGTCTTAAAGACCTGGGTTCAATTCCCGTCCAAGATGCGAGGAACCTTTATCTGGTCTGTTTCGACTAAATGCGAGTTAGCCGGTCTCATACGGATGTAGGGTTTTTTCACCCAAAAACTCAGGTTTTTTGTAGCCCCAGAACAGGCAAACTGTCCCCATGAACACATGCATCTACAGACATAGGACACACCGGAGGCATAGGGCCAAGCACCTTATCCTCGAGACGGTCGCAGTTGTGAAATCCACAGCTAAAGAACCTCAATGGTTCGTGAAAAGCTTAAGACAAGACAATAAAGTACTGTCTATCAAGATATATAAAATGCAATGTTGATGAAAACACTAACTTGTAAGAATTATTTTTATTATCAAATGGGCATCTACATGGAATTCAAAACCTCGTTGTGGGAGGTCTGCACCAACAAATATTCACATGCAGTTGCTACCATTGTAGTCTTTAACTAATTCAATGAAAAAGTATTCATGAATGACTCCAGAATTTTTTTACTCATTCACAACTCTCCAACCAAACATTAATTTTTCATTCCCTTACTAATCACAGTCCTACACAATTTCCAGAGATGACCGTCCATGTTTTGTCCCTGCTCGTCATGTATTCAAAAATTAGGTACAGTTGGTGAGAGTGACCAGGAAGTAGTTACCTGGGTGGTTGCCAGCCATGTGAGGAAAAGAGATATGTAGAACTACAAGGTTGTTGATTATGAAAAGCATTAAGAGACAAATTGCAGCTGAAATTGAAATGAGAAGTTAGGAGGAAAGGAGATCACTGCTGCTTGGGTGCTATTCAAGGATTCAACTATATCTAGTAAAAGCAATGTCTAAATGTATTCTAAGGTCAAGAAGGTTAAACAAGGTAGGTGTCAAATGGATGAATGCAGAGAAGATTAAGCATACAATACAGAGGAAAAAGCCATTATGGAGGCAACATAAGTATGAGTGGTAATAATCACTTCCATGAAGAGTACAAAAAACACGCAAGAAGTTGATTCAGTTGGTAAAGGTAGTGAAGAAAGTCAAACGTGAAGTATGAGCAGCACTTAGTTGCTGAAAAAAAAAAAAACACCTAGGGAGTTCTTTCAATATGTAATCAGCAGAAAAAAAAAAGAATGATTATGGAAAGATGACACTGATTAAAGAAAATGGTAAAAGGATAACTGTTGTAGAGGATACAGTTGAGATATTAAATGAGTAGTTCATAAAGGTATTTCATCTTTGTGAATGTGATATCATGCAGAGCATGAGTGCAATGGAAAGGGAGACTGAAGTGAACAAAGAGTATATAGGGAATTTAGCAAACCTGATGTTAATAAGGATATGGAACTTGATGATATATCACCATGTTTTGAGAGAATGCACCAGGGAGATGATATCTGCCTTAGCATTCTTGTTAAATGTGGGTTTTACATTGGGTCAAGTTCCAAAGGAGTGAAAGTTAGGCAAGACTGTACTGCTTCATAAGGGAGGTGACAAAACTCAATCTTAAATTATAGGCCAATCTATATATCAGGTGCTATGGTTAGTGAGAACAAGGATACAGAAATTAGCTGAGAACAATGATATTCTTTTTGATGGGCAACACAGATTTGCTTAAGGAGGATCATGCTTACATTTTTTTTTTTTTTAAATATTCAAGTTGTTGTTCAATTTGTATGTTAATGATATTGGATTGGGTTTAACTAGTAATATCCAGCTGTTTGCAGATGATGCAAAACTGGGGAGAGCAATGCACAGTCAGGCTGATGTTAATGCCTTACAAGAGGACTTGAATAGATTGAATGAATGGGCAGGTAAGTGGAACTGTCAGTTCAATGTTGCCAAGTGTAAGGTTTTGAGATTTGGTAAGCAATGATGGGATGCCAAGTATGCACTTGGTGAGGAAACTTTAACAGAAGTAGAGAAGATGAGAGATCTAGGAGTGATGGTGGACAAGGACCTGAAATTCAGGGGCCGCATTGCACAAGTTGTGAAGACACCACATCGAATAATGGCAATGATGCAGAGAACCCTGACATGCAGAAATAGAGATGTTATGATTCCATTGTATAAGGCCTTGATCAGGCCTCATATGGATTATTGTGCACAGATTTGGTCGCTGGGTTTTCATGGTGAAGACGATATGTTGGAAAGGGTACAGAGAAGATTCACAAAGGTAGTCAGTGGTCTTTGGAATGTGGAGTACGAGGACAGATTGAGAGAATGTAAGTTGCAGAGCCTCGTGAATAGGAGGAATATGATTGAGAAATAAACTGATCAGGGATTGTTATCAGGAAGACATGGAAGAGATTTTTCATAGAATTGGAGAAGGGAGTAGAACAAGAGGGCATTGCTGGTAACTCTATAAGGAGGATGTGAGCAAATTAGTGAGAAGCAGGGTCTTTGAATGGAGGGTAGTTGGTGAGTGGAATACATTGCCTGAGTGTGTTGTGAATGTGGACACATTGCCTGAGTGTGTTGTGAATGTGGACACATTGAATCAGTTTAAGATGCAGTTGGATGAGCATTGTATGCAATAGTGAGTACCTCCCACGATGAGTCTCTGACTCCATGGAGGTTGGGTGTTGATAATAATAATAATAAATAATAATAATATTTATCCCACACAAGAGGTACAAAAAACCTATAGAACATCAGTGCCATGTGTGTGTGTGTGTGTGTGAGGTAAGGTGACAGGTGCATTGGATAAGGGAGATGTTTACACAATAGTATACTTAAGATTTTACAAAGGGTTTCATAGATTACCAACATGACTAGAATGAATGGGGGTTGGATATTAGATGAGTAGATTGAATCGGAGACTGGCTGTCTGATAGGTATCAGCAAGTTGTCTATGGGGGAGCAATATCCCAGAAGAGGAAAGTCACTAGTGTGCCTCAAGAGGCTGTTTTAGAGGCATCGCTGTTAAATCTTATGTTAATGATAGTGGGTAAAGTTTGAATGGGAGATATTTAGTTTTTTCCAGATGATGCAAAGTTGGGAAGAATTATGAGAAATACAGCAGATGTTGTGCCTTTACACAAGGGGACTTGAATTGATTGAGTGAATAGGCATGGGGTTGCCAGTTCAATGTTGCAAAGTGTAAGGTTTTAAAATTTGGAAAACAAAGATGGGATGTAGAGTATATCCTCACTTGGTGAGGATATATTGGAGGAAATAAGTGATCTGGGTGTGATGGCAGATAGAGATCTGAAATTTAGAGGACAAAATGCTAAAATTGTGAGAACAACACAACCATATCATGTTTAATGATACTTTCTTCATAATGTGATCCATATAGAAAATGAATAACAATGGAGATAGAATGTACCCTAGTCTTGCGAGATTAGACATCCACCAATCATTCTACACCTCTTTCAATTCTAAATGCCAACTTAAATTAAATATAGACTATACATTGCTCTGTATGATGCCTATGTTTATTACTATTACTGCATGGACATCTCCATGGAATCTGAAAACTCATTATGGAAGGCCCAAACCAACTCTATCCATATAATAACTATCACACAACTTGAATGCACTGACTGATTGATGCATGACAGGGATGACACCTTCTTCTGACTACTACTCTAGTCAATAAATTAAAGATGCCAAGAAATTATAATTTTGGTTTCATCCTTTACCCAAGTGAAAGATAACGAGGTTTGCACATGAAATCACTTCATGGCTGGGTTACTTGTATATAGAGGCTAATGACTCACATCAATTGCCTTGGTATCAAATAATGCAATGCACATATATATACTTACATGTATAATGCTATGCATTATGGGAAGGGCCACTATCCAGACCAGTTTCAACCTTAATTGAGGTCTTATCAGTGCAAGCCAGACCAAGAAGTGATACTACAGGACGCAGGACATACATGGCGCAGAGGGTGAAGCTTGACGCTTTTCATATTCCCTGTTGTCTGTTTCAGAAGCAGTGATGGGAGAGATTTGTGAGCTATTTTAGCTCGCCCTGAGTGGGAAGAAGTGGTTACTCGTCATTGAGTGTTAGGATGGCTTTCGGTCTTTTATGTTTCCAGTGGTCATTACCGTCATAGTTTCCGGCTTGCTGTATTAGTTGGTTTGGATGCGTAGATGTCTTCATAAAGAATTTTTCTGCTAGGGAGCGTAGTAGTGGAGAGATGTAGGGGATATTTATGTCCCAGTGGATCTGGGCGTTCCTGATGAACCACGAGGCATCCAGAATCATTCGCAGGCATTTGTTCTGTAGTCTTTGTAGCTTGAGGATGTTTGTCTTGGAGGTATGGCTCCAGGCTGGGGAGGCATATATGACTGTGGGACAGATCACTGTCTCTTGTACAGTAGAATTTTGTTTCTTGAGATTAGTTTGCTGTGTCTGTTGATCAAAGGGTATAGCTGGGCGATAACTTTTGAAGCTTTGGTGCATGTGCTCTTGATGTGGCTATTGAAGCATAATCGCTTATCGAGAATTATTCCGAGGTATTTAACTTCAGTTTTCCAGGGAATTTTGGAGTTGAACAGGGTGATGTCTCCTTTGGGGGATGCTCGTCTTCTTGTGAAGAGTATCGTTTTGCTTTTCTGCGGGTTTAATTGTATTCGCCAGTCTTTAAACCATTTTTCTAGATTTAGGATGATATCTTGTAGTTTTTTGGTAACGAGATATGGTTGGCGAGATCTGGCTAGAATAGCCGTGTCATCAGCATAAAGGGTGATGGTGGATGTGAGAGGATTTTGAGGGATGTCTGCCATATAGATGTTGAACAGGATCGGGGCTAGCAGTGATCCTTGAGGAACTCCAGCGAGGATTTTCCGTTGGGTTGAGACTGTTTCATTGATTTTGACTTGCATCCTCCTGTTGGAGAGGTATGATTTGATCAGATGTATCAGGTTTAGTGGAAGGTTTGCAATGATAAGTTTGTAGAGGAGGCCTTGGTGCCAGATCTTATCGAAGACTTTTGAGATGTCTAGGAAGACAGCTCCAGTGTGTTGATTCCAATTAAATCCTGTGGTGATGTATTCTACCAGTCTATGGATCTGTTGGGTGGTGCTGTGATTTTGATGGAAGCCAAATTGTTCTTGTGGAATGATATTTAGTTGGTTGACATGATCTTGAAGTCTGATGAGGATGATTTTCTCAGCTATTTTCCCTAAATTGGATAGCAGGCTGATGGGATGGTGATTTTCAGGTAGGTGTGGGTCTTTGCCTGGTTTGTGAATTGGGATGATGTCAGCTATTTTTCCATGACTGGGGGAAGTGCTACCATTTGAGGATGGAGTTTATGATGTTTGCCAGATGTGCTATGGCTTTGCGTGGTAGTGCCTTGATGACTTGGTTAGTGATGCTGTCAGGGCCTGGGGCTTTTTTGATCTTGAGATGGTTGATGATGCCAATTATTTCGCTAGGTGAGGTAGGCATTATAGGTGGAATGACATCGGGACGATTTACTGTGAACCTGACTTTACGATGGATATTGTATACATGGCCGATGTTTAGGTTCTCATATACAGGACTGCATTGTTTCTCTAGGTTTCTTGCTATGGCCTCGGCTTTGTCAGCATCTGTGTATGCAAGGAGGGAGGAATTTGTGCTTGTTCCTGAGGTTGTTCAGGAATTTCCATATGGAATGATCTGCTGTGGAGATGGAGGTGAGCTTGTTGTCCCATTGTTGGTTCCTGTGGTTCTGGAGAGCTTCTCAGACAGATTTATTTAATCTGTTGAGGGCTGTTTTGTCCTGGGGAGCACAAGTGTTGTGATATCTTTTTCTTTGCCTGTTTTTTTCCCTTATTAAGTCCATGATTTATTCCGGGAGAGGATGTTGTTTGTGGGTAATCGTTGATAAAGTGATACCACAGTTGAAGCAATGCAGTAGTCATATTTCCATATACAAGTAGCCAAAAGGTGTCACACCTTATTACTAAAATACTTTGAATTAGAGAAAGATGTTGAAATTTTTTCACTTGGTTACACTACAAATTAAAGATGCCAAGAAATTATATTCTTAGTTTTCCTTTATCCAAGTAAACAAAATCTGCACTGGAAGTCACTTTATGACTGTACAAGTAGCCCAGAAGTGAAGTGACTTCATGCATGAACTTTGCTTATAGTTGGATAAAGGATGAAACCAAGAATATAATTTCTTGGCATCTTTAATTTATAGCATGACCAAGTAAAAAAACTTTCAACTTCAATCCTGTAGGTCAAGAACTGAAAAATCCTGTAAACAGTCCTATAAAACCCCTCTATTAATAGAAAGTTATTTTTCTTGGTTTGAAAGTAAATTATTCTTGACGAGAAATTATATTATTGTTTTAGTTCTTTGCCCAAGTGTAAGCAAACAAGTCTGCAGGTGAACTATCTCATAATGACTAGGCTACTTTAGAGGTTGTTGACTTCATATCAGTTACCTGAATCCCATAATGCACAGAACACTTCTTTTTGGATGTATATGTTGCTATTCATCATAAGAAGACTCACTACCCACATTAGCTTCAACTTTTATAGTGGTCATCAGTGGAACTAGACCAACGGAAAGTTAAATCAATGCAGATATCATACATTTTTCATATACGTGTGACAAAGTGGTGCATCATAATATTATTAAAATCCTCTGGATCAGAGATAGTAGTTTCTTTTTTTCCCACTTTAATTTCCTCAGTACATTATGAAGTTCAGAGTTTTCTATCTTTGCCAACAACTTCATCATGCCTCCCTAGCTGAATATCAATGTTTTCTTCATTCTCTCATATATATATATACATACTAGGGGGGCTACGCCCCCTGGTGCCCAACCTGACGAGTTCCGGACTGGTAGGCCGGTTCTCCTTGAATTCTGATGACTCAAATTTCAAAGACTTGAAAGTGGAGGTTCCACCCACTGGCACTGGTAATAAAGTGGGTTCCACCCACTTTATTACAGAAAAAACTCTTCAAAGCAATGCTACCTCCCACAGGGTATCATGTAGAAAGTTTTACCACTGAGTTGCGAAGTATATTATACTTTGACCTTCAAAGTATAATATACTTTGCATGACTGGTCATACATGTATATATTTTTACTCTTGACTTCACATCAATTGCTTCAGCATCCCATAATGAAAAAACTTTATGGGATGCTGAAGTAATATGAAAATGATTAAAATGGGAAAACTAGGCATAATTACTGAAGCAGAAGTGTGCCTGACTGACAAAGCAATAGTAGGAATGATTGCTGGAATGCTAGAATTGAAGAATGAAATAATTAAAATGAGGAGGCATGTACAGAATCGAATTAGATGTGTAGTTGATACAAATGGAAGAATGTGAAACAATAAAATGAAAGATAGTGAAGAGAAAGAAGTAGCGAATGACTCAAGAATAGCCCTAACATAATAGGTGGATGAGAGGGTGAACAAGATGTTTTCTAAGAGGGAGGTTGAGGTGGGGATATGATATAGTTGAAGATGATATAATTAGTGTAATAAAATGTAAAGGTACAGTGTGTTCAGGGAGGATAGAGATTAAAGAATGGGGGAGGGGGGGGAGTATTATGATAGCTGATGAACTACAACAAAAGAGTAATAGTTCAACTGCAGGCCAGTTAAAATAGCACATTTTAGGCTATCTGGTGTAAGATAGTGGCCAACAGATATACAGTCGGATGCTTCTATAGACCATGGGATGTAAAGGATGATGGGGATAACTCAATGAGTGGAGGATGGGTAATTATTATGGGGGGGAGGGACTTCAAATATGGGAACATACATTGTAAGGAGGAGGAAAGGACACATGGGAGGAAGGAAATGGAATTTACACAGTTACTATGGAATAATTATCTCAGGCAGCAAGTGATGGAATGTACTAGGGGTTTGAGAGTGCTAGACCTAGTAACTGTATCAGAGAATTTGTTTATAACCAATATGACCACAATGCCACAAATGGTGAGAGTGATCATATGGTCTTGACCTGGGAGGGGGCTAAAATTTGTGGCATTTTCAGTTAAGAGAGAGTATATGTGGAATTACTGGTAAGTATGACAAGCTTAGCAAATTGCTTAGATCAGTGTAATGGCATGTGAAACTGCAAGGGCCGAGTGTTGATGGAAGTAACAGCAGATGGCATACCTAGAGTCAGGAGAATAAATCAAGTGGGAGTAAAATGGATGAATACCATCATTAAGCTGGAGCTACAAAAAAAAAAAAAAAAAAATTTTGGAGGGAATTCTAGGAGAAAGTGGCACATGGGCAGTATAAAGCACAGATCGGAAGGGGGTAAGTAGTGTGGTAAGAAAAGCAAAGTATGAAAGGAAATTAGCAGTACAGGACAAAGATTACCCCAAAAAGTTCTTCTTGTATGTTGCAAGTAAAAAGATTCTGCCATAAACATTCTTCCTTTTACTTGCAACATACAGGAAGAACTTTCAATTGCCACTCTATGAATGCCAATTATAGAGTGGCAATTGAATCAAGCAAATTAGTAAAATGACTAAGTGAGCACTTTGATAGTATATCCAGGTGGAGACATTGCAGTAACAAGAGAGGCAAAAGCTTATATGGAAACCAAGGTAAATGAACTGGAGGTGCAAAGCATATTACAGAACCTTGATGCGAATACAGCTATGGGATTAGATGGTATACCAGCTCAAGTTTTACGAGAAGGTGTCAGGGAATTAGGAGTGCCTTTGATCACATTGTTTAATCTAAGTCTCGGCTCTGAGTCAGTACCAAGGGGGGGGGGGGGGGGGAATAGTTCCATTGCATAAAGGAGGCTCTAAGACTGATGTAGCAAATTATTGACCGATCCGCATATCAGGAGTTGTAGTCAAGTTACTACTGGAGAAGTTCGTAAAGAGCAACACAAGAATGGATAAACAGAAATGGGATACTATATGGGGAAAACATGGTTTTGTGAAGGGTAGGTCCTGTCTTAGTAACTTGCTTATGTTTTATAATACAGTGACAATCGAGGTGGATAAAGGTAATGGGTTTACAGTGATACTGTTGGATTTCGGAAAAGCTTTGACAGGATAAAATTGACTGCATGAAATTCTAATCAGTAAATTGCAGCTCATGGGGGATAAATATAAAGTTGGTGAAGTGGATAAAAGAGTGGTTGATGAAGAGATATCAGAGAGTAGTTGATTCAGTAGTGCCACAAGGCTCTGTTTTTGGGTCACTACTTTTAATTTGTTCATTAATGATATAGGAAAGGATCTGAGAGGAACTATTCCGTAATTTGTGGATGATGTGGGTAGAGTAATAGTTAATACAGATGATTTAAAATGTTGCAGGATGATATGGATAGACTTGCATTCTGGGCAAAGGAGAATGGATGTCAGTTTAATGTGGCAAAGTGTATGGTTATGCATTTTGGGATGAAAATCCTTACTAGCTGTCTACCACGTTGATGAAATTGTACTCCAGGAACTAATCAAGCCAGGGATGTGGGGTGTTAGTGGATAGGGAGTTCCAAGTTTAGAGGACATATTGCAAAAGTGGCTATAGAAGCTATTTGGATTACTTGGTTACTGAAAAATGCCCTGATGAGTAGAGACAAGCAAGTTATTATACTTCTTTATAGAGCCTTGGTAACATTGGCACACCCAGAGGGAGTCAGGTGGCCAAGCCCCCCCCCCCCCAAAGGAAAAAAAAACACTAGAAAATTTTCCAAATTATTTTTAAAATTTTTTATTTATGTTGTGTCGTGTCTTCTATTTGTATACTACTTATGAATTAGTGGTCACATAAGGTGGGAATACCCTGTAGCTCTTGGGAATCATGGCTACTGTGAACACAATACAAACGAGATAGTGCTCGGGCGGACCGAGTGTTACTTCATTTTGTCTGAGCCGGACCATAGAAGATCATGGATATCATGTATTGGTGATCACTGCAGATGCTCAGTCATAGGTTGTATGCAATGTGTAGTATCTATTCTCAAATCGTCTACTCAACTCACCCCCCCCTCAAGTGTGCAATTGGTGGGAATACCTTACAGGAGGTGGCAGAGATAAGGGATCTGAGAGTGGTGATGAGGAGAAAGACCTGAAATTTAAGGGATAAATTGCTGCCCTTATAAGGACATCGCAATAAATGGTGGCAATAGTACAGAGGACATTGATATAGAGAGGTAAGGATATTTAAGTCCCTTATATAAGAATGATCAGGCATCATATGGATATCTGTGGAAGATTTGGAAGGGAGTTCTGATGCATTGGAAAAGACCCAGAAATGATTAAGATGGTTTCAGGTCTTGGAATGTTGGGTATGAAGAATGATTGAGGAAATGCAATCTGCTGAGTTATAGATAAGATGGTGGTGGGAGGGAGAGAGGATATGACTGAGGCATATAAGTTGGAAAAGGATGGCTGGATTAATGTAGAAGAGATTTTTCATAGATGGGGGGAGACAGAGGTGCAGACAGCTAAATGTAGGCCTGGGAAAAGAACTTACCTGGCCATCTCAAGCGGAAAAAAAAACAAACTTATGTCTGGGCCCTTAAAATCGCAGGCCTAGAGAATCTTACCCTCCCTTCTTCCCTTTCTTGTTGGGGCTGGAGGGAGACATGAATATAACAAGAGATCATGCTTGGGATTTGCACATGTGAGCAGGGAGAGTGGAATGCATTTTCTGAATGTGTGGTGGGTGCAAAAGCATTAAGCATGGTTGATGAGCCATGTGTGTCAGCAGGACCTCCCATTACAAGTGTTCTGACTCCAAGAAGATGTGATAATAATATGTAACATATACTAAACATATAGTAATAATGATATATATCATATTACACAGAAAGGGATTAGGCAAATGACTTCCTAATATGAAATCAAAACTGCAACTATATTAACATAAAGCCATCAAAGCATTACACTTCAGTTTTGCTGCAACTTATAAATGCTACAGTGAGTCAACATAAAGAAAAGGATGCTGACACACACACACACACACAAATAATAAAATAAAATTTCTTGGCTTGCACACTATTTGTAAATAGTGTATTGGATATAAAAGAATTCCACATATACGTGCATGTTTGCATACAAATCCTCTCTTCTTAAAAATTTCATAACATTAAAGCAGAATGTTTCTCCTCAGCAAATCATGTATTGTACACATTAACACTCCAATAGTTTAAATCGTCAGTTTTTCTTAATGTAAATGGACTAAACTAATGAAAGAAATGCATCCTTTGAAAGCTGCAAACTATGAATATTTCAATGTGGCATATAAAACTGGAATTTGTGAATTATCCAACATTATGTGGTATGGCTTATAAATCAAAAACTTAATAGCAATTTTTTTCAGAATTAAAATTAAAATCATTGTTACAACATTATAGTCAACAATTTAGAACTAAAAATAAAGAAGAAAAGAACATACTGTCAGTTCTTAACCAATTTTTAATAACGTTTTAACTTGCAGAAACAGTTTGTGAAACAAAGTGCATATTTGACAAATTCTGATACTCCTTCTTTCAAAAATAAACAGCAGTGTGACAAGTGTATAAACATTTGTACATTTGGAAGGATAATTTGAAGACAGTTTAATTATCTGATGTAAATCACATTTAATAAAAGTAACCTTGAAATACTGTATGCACATCTTTAGAATTCTAGCAAATACAACCTTTAAGGGTATAGAGCAGGAATTTAATGATAATGATGATAGAACAAAAAAATTGCTTTATTTTCTTTAACTATAACAGCATCCAACATTTTAATATGAAACTTTTTAAAAGTTATGCTTTTTTATGAATATACTAAGTTTTTAAAGACACTACTGTTTTTTGTAAAAGACACAGTGCAGTCACTATCATCAAGTTGATCCCACATCTTAGTGCCAAAACATACTCATTTTTCATATGGCCACAAAAAAAACCTATTCAAAAAATCAGATGAACTTACAAAGGATGATAAATATGTTTTTGTGTACTAATTTACATTTATGTTTCTAGGTGGCAAATCATCTCCTAGTGGAAGCACTTTGCCTATTGAAGCTTACCTGGTAGAAAAAATTATTATTCACTGAAGTAGGATCTTGGTTTATCTAATCCATGGCCTTTCCATGGTACTATAGGTTTTCAACCTTTCATAGTAGTATTACCATTACTTTTTTTTTTTTTTCTGCAAAAATTTTTAGCCGCATTTTGCAATACACAAGTTTTGCTTATGCATTTTTTGCCATGACTAAGGCACTTAGATTTGTGTTATCATTTATATGCATATTTAACTCAGCCATGAAGGGATTTTATTCGATAATATCTTAGATCTTTACTAAAATTATCAAGTGATCGATTTTGGTAGGATGATGTGAAATGATACAAAGTAACAACTCTGCTCTAGCTGGATAAAATATGAAATTTAGGATCTTAGTTACAGGGGGGGGGGGGGTAGAGGATTAAAAAGATCTAATAAACACCTAAAACAAAAAATGATATTAAAGCAACTGATATAACTACAAGAAAGAACATATCTTAAAACCCTCTAACTCTCATGTTTCATCAAATTGTAATAATTTGTTCTTTTTCTTTCTTTCTTTTTTGTTCTAGGTGCTTATCAGTACTTTTCAGCTTCCCCTCCCATAAAATTTAAGTCCAGAAACCATACATGTGCACAGTAACTTGGAAGATAAAGTTATCTCAATTTTGGTTTAAATCTGACCATTTTTAGTAACAAAGCAATTTTAAAGAAATACAAAATAACAGTAAAGGATTGGCAATACTGTGCCAAAAACTGATATAACTTTGAATACTCTAACTATAAACAACATTAGATTGCTATTGTAAAATACTTTTTTATTTCATTGTTTCAGATCATTTCAATACTTTTCATGTATATTATACACCAACTTTGTGATGATCTGTATGATTTAGATTCTGTCTCCATAGCGCAATTGGAAGAATGAGAGTGCATTGTGCCCTTCAAGTTCAATTCTCGTTGTCACGAGAGGAATCTTCATATGGGTTTTTTTAATTGAAGGCGAGTTAGCTGATCTCATATGGAGGTAGCAGGGATTTTTCCCGCCTGGAAATTCAGGTTTTTCATTCTGCATAGAGAAAAATCTGCCTTGAGAACACACACAATTTACAGACAAAAAAATGGTAGTGGTGGGCAGTAGATGGTGTCAGTATAGGTGATGATGGTAATGGCAGTTCATTGTAGTTAGTGGAGACAGTTGTAGAGTAGGTTCCCTCCCTCGACAAGTCTTTGGTCTCCTTGGAGGTGATACATAATAGTAATAATTTAAACTAACCGCATATCTTAATATTGTAAAATAATAATAAACCAGTATTTTTCTTAACATGAAGGGAAAGGAGCATGCAAAGAAGCATGCTTAGCATTTTAAACCAAAATGTTTTATGTCGTTTTCCCATCCTCCTGCTGACTACCTGCAAAATGATGAATACATTACCTACAAGCAAGAAGTCAATATAAAATATAAATTTACACGATAAACTCTCATTACCTCATCTTATAACAAATCCAAACACAAGAAAAATTTGAAACCTTTGGGAGAAAGAATAATGAGTGTGATGTCAAGATTCTTTGCCAAGAATCGGCATTGTGGATGAGGTCACAGTGCTGATTGATATAACTTCAGAGGAGGTGTGAATCAGACAGTGAAAGATTTGAGTGATATTAGAGATTGTGTGTCAAATGTTGAATGGAATGTAGGAGGATACTACATTTTTGCAGATGATGCAAAGCTGGATTATTACTAGAAACAGTGCTCATGAAATGGTTCTTTGAGAGGATTTGAATTAGATGGAAAGGTAAACAAATGATGAGGATACTAGTTTAATGTGGCTAAACTGAAAGGCTAGTGGTGGGACTATAGAGGTGCAAAAGATCTGGTGATGGTTGATAGGATGTTGAAGTTCAGGAAATGCATTACAAAGGTAGTAAAAGACTACCCAAGGGATTTCTGCAATGATGAGGATACAATAGTGGATAATAACAATGATTTTTTTTTTTTTTTTTTAAATAACGAAACCTGTGGTGCAATCATAATTAAAAGAAACACACGTATTAACCACAGTGAAAATTATTTAATTGTAAATATTTCATCCTGAGTATGTTAGGACATCATCAGTACAGTAGTTCAAAACAATAATAGGAATAACATACAGTTAGGGTGCATGATTACAATACAATCTCATTAAATGTGTGTAACATGTTACAGAAGTAAAAAAATAAAAATAAAATAAAATAAAATAAAAAATAAAAAAATTACTTCACACAATTTTGTATGACAATTTCCCATACTTTAGGAATAGTAAGAACGTCATTGCAGTTTAAGTTTGGTCTGTGTAGTAGGGCTTCAGAACTTTCTTTGTATAAACGTTCATGTTTATATAAAGATCTATGTAAAAGTTTAGACTTTTCCCAATGGATCCTATAGTTTGGATTTTCAATTCCATGTTGAGAGAGGCCAGATTTCTGCGGTTTAAAAAGACAAATGTGGTCTTGATGTTCCAAGATGTGTTTCTAAACAGACCTATCTGTCTGTCCAAAGTAAGACAATTTACATGAGCATGGAATCTCATAAATGCCAGGCAAAAATACAGCCATCCGAAATGGATATAATCCTAAAACAACTCAAAAAATCATCAGTCACTTCTCCACACATCAAACCAGGCAGGAAGAAGTCCACAGGATTCCCATACCTTACGTCAAAGGCATCTCCGAATGTCTTTCTAAAATTATGAAGAAATACAATTTTGCTACTACTTACAAACCTATCAACCAAATTTACAACTTGTTATCTTCTCCTAAGTACAAACTCTCACCTTTGATGTTGCCTGGAGTTTATGAGATTCCATGTTAATGCAAATCGTCTTACTTTGGACAGACAGGTAGGTCTGTTTAGAAACACATCTCGGAACATCAAGACCACATTCGTCATTTTAAACCGCAGAAATCTGGCCTTTCTCAACATGGAAATGAATTTCCAAACCATGGGATCCATTGGGAAAAGTCTATAAACTTTCACACAGATCTTTATATAAACATGAACGTTTATACAAAGAAAGTTCTGAAGCCCTACTACACAGACCAAACTTAAACTGCAACGACGTTCTTACTATTCCTAAAGTATGGAAAATTGTCATACAAAATTGTGTTAAATAATTTTTTTATTTTTATTTTATTTTATTTTTTTTTTACTTCTGTAACACGTTACGCATGTTTAATGAGATTCTATCGTAATCATGCACCCTAACTGTATGTTATTCCTATTATTTTTTTCTATTAAGTCATTTCATTGAACAGTGTAGGACTACTACCCTGCTTATTGGGGACCTGAAGTGACTTGGGAAAAGTTTCATGTGCAATATTAATCATTAATATTAATGCAATCTTGCCCCTCTTTTTTTTTTTTTTTTAAAGCAATAGGTGCTTGTACTCATTTTTTGTTAGCAAGAAAAATTTTAAATTAAAAGAATACAAAAAAAAACTAAATAATCATTTACTGATATGATTACTTCAAGTGTGATAATGTTTTTGGAATAAGAAGAAATTAATCAGTAAAGCACAGCTTATTAAGCATAAATTTATTGCACATTTGTTATAAGTAAAAAATTAAAATGCATATGATAATTTTTAATAAAAATTTTATATAGAAAATATAACAAAGTTTTATATAGCAAATATCTTAACACTGAATGTAGTGAAAATTGCAAATTTCATTAAATAACTAAGCTTATTCTTATTATTATTCAGGCCTCCATGGAGTCAAAAGACTCATCGTGGGACTCTTATTTGGTAAATAAGGTACTTATTAGGTAAATGTGTAATAAAAATTAATGATATAACAAATTTCTAAATGTTCCACATCTGTAAGCCAAGTCACTGTTAATAAAGGTGCTGGTACACAGTACTGATGCATAGTGTCCACAAAATAAGCTGACTATAGCTAACAGCCATTTATCATGAGATTCACATTAAAAAATATACTCCTAGAGAAAGTTTGAAATTAGTTTGAAAATTGTCTAGAAATTGAATTTCTTTAAATTTTAGTAATCCTCATTATAGCTTTTTAAATGTAATTCACAGTACCTATCTCAGAATGAAACAAGTTATGTAATTTATTAAGCTGCAGCTATTTTGCTGGATTCAGACCAGTACTTTTGAATCACAAAAATAACTGTCACAGAACACTACATGATGCTTTTCTAAATCCAGTGGAATATCAGCAGCTTACATCATTTATTTTGTTCTCATATGATACTGTGAGTTAATACCAGTGTTTGTTGTTACAATTTTGGATTTACGGCAAAAGCAATTAAAGATATGAAGCCAGTGTATTAATGTTGTAAATTGTGCATTCTTTGAGAAGGCTGTTTGCCTATTTTTTGTGTGTTTTCTGTCAGCTGATCCCAGAAAATCACCTTCAGTTGAAAAGCCTTATAATGGTTCTTTTATCCTAGAAGGGATTGAACCCAGGTCTTTCCAACAAAAGCTTAATACCAAGCTTTTGTTGGAAAGCTTGGTATTAAAAATGAATAATAACTAATATTTATCTTACTACATGTCTAATCAACTCTGCGTGTTGGCCTTTGTAAATTAGAAACATTATGTTTTTTGACAGCTAAGCATGTTGGAAGAGAAACTTCCTTCATGGCATCTTCAGGTCAAAAAGGATGGCTTATTGCTATATAAAAGGCATATCTAAAAGAATTACTAAAGTCCCAAAGAAATTGTGTCTAAAACTACTTATGACACAAATTAGAAAAATATCGCAATTTCTTCCATCAGTAAGTCAAGAAAAGAACTTCCTCTGCTTGCACACCTAGAGTATATCACATTTTATAAGCTTGATTCTTTACTAGCTGAACATGTCATCTTCACTAACCATAGGAGACTTCAAACAACTAGTCTTTCACAGAGATGTTTCAGAATAAGCTTGGCTTTTTCAAGAAAGTTATGAAGCACCACCCAACCAAACCTCAAACAGAACCAAGTCTTGAGAAATATTTTGAATTGTCAGTAACTTTTTCTTTTATACAGTATTTAAGAGTATTTTTATACAGTATTATATAATTAACATCAAGCTTTCAATAGTTCATATTTCTGTATCCTCATAACACAGTGAAAAAATACATAAAAATAATTAATTTATTGCACTTAATAATATTTCACTGGTTTTCTACCCAGCATCTTCAAAACAAATTAGGTGACATGCAGATAGCACTTAAGCAGATAGTGGGGAAAAAAAAAAAAAAAATTAATTTATCAAACTTAATAATAATAATAATACTATGCACTATGAATAACCAACAATATTCAAGCCTATCCATGTGTATTTTCTGTATGTTCATGGTGCCCCATTGTGTACTTCATTACAGATTTAAAATTAACTGTTAACTGATAATGTGGTCAAAATTCAAAATATTAGTATTTAATATAATACATATTTGTATTTTCCTTTTCTATATAATTTCTAAACATAGCAAACCAAAATTAAGCAAGTGCTGACAGATGGGTTTACTTTTTTCTGTGAGAGAAAAACAAAAATGAAGAGCAACCAGGAAACTATGCATTTCAAGAGAAGCACCGGTTTTGTTGCTTCTCTTAAAGCAAAACATTTCAACAGCTTAGCCACTGAAAACAGTTCTTCATGCTCTTCCTTTCACAAAAACCAAGAGTGATGTGACAAATAACAGATTTAATTTGAATGAAAAAAACTGATAAAAACTAATGATCTGAACTAGTAATAATATAGCAATATAGCCAGTGGTGAGCTATGGAAATTTTAACAAAGGGCTCGCGTCATCAAGGTAAAAAAAAAAAAAGCCATATTTCACACCAAAACTTTTTTTAATACAGCTTATGTACAAATTCCAATCAAAAAGTATAAGAAATCAACCTCTAAAGAATATCATTTTTAGAAAATATTTCATGATCTAAACATGAAATATTTGCATACACAAGGGAGAAGGATAAAGATAGTGCATGAGCTTATTTTATTTTCAAACTTGGGCACATTCATTATAGAGGAGTTGAAACAATAATTCCAAATAATCTTTACACTGCCGAATAGACTAATTTTTGTTAGGTTAACATATGAGTTTGTCGCTTAATATGTTTCAAAAAAAAAATTGTTTGTAAACAAGAAGAATAAGGGGCTTGCAACTTTGAGAAAAAATTAACAAAGGGCTCGCACGAGTCCCTTATAACTCACCACTGAATATAGCACACTTGCCAACTTATACATTTTGATCATATCACCCCTCCTACTCCTATCTGCCAAGCTCTGAAGACCACATTCCCTCAATCTATCCTCATATTCAAAATTCCAGAGTTCTAAGACAGCCTTATTTATTCACCTCTGCACTTTCTCCGATGTTTCCTTATCACCATATTGGTCAAATGCAATAAAATAAAATGCAAAGTATGAACCCAAGATTCCATTAAATATAAAAATGAACTAAAACAATTATAAATAGAGGTATATGAAGCCCTCTAAAAAGATAAAGAAGCCTACATCTAGAATCTCTGCCAAGAGCTGGAAAACTGTCAAAAATTGCACAAAATAAGAGAAACTTACAAAATAGACAAATCCCTGAACACAGAAGAAAGAATAAAAAAACCCAGAGTATTGAGAATCAAGAAAAAAGATGGAAACTCATGTGAAAATAAGATCGAAAAACTTGATGAACGGAAAGCACACTGCCAAACTCTATTAAACACACAACTCCAAACATTGGGGTTGGTGTGTTTAACAGAGTTTGGCAGTGTACCAAACTCTGTTAAACTATAATACCGAACCTCTTAACATCAACTGCAATGATTTCACCATGCAGGAGTTCACAATAGCTCTTCAACAACAAAAAGCAAGAAAAACACCAGGAGTAGACGGTATCACAGTTGAGGCTTTTAAAGCACTGCTCTACAGACATCAAAGAAAACTCCTACATATATATATATATATATATATATATATATATAACTTAGCACTTTCCTCTGGGAAAATTCCTGAACAATGGAAAGAGGGGTCTGATAAACCAATTTCAAAAAAAGGGTAACCTGAAAACTACAGAGAAATCACACTCTTATCTACCTCACTAAAAATTTACAATATAATGATATTAAATAGAACTGAACCACATAACTCCATTACTTCATACAAAACAGGCTGGATTCTTCAAAAAACGTGGTACTCTAGAACACATTCAGTGTATCAGAAGACTAATAGAGGGTTCAAAGGGAACTTACCATTGCTTTTGTACTTGACTGACTTTACCAAAGCATTTGATTCTGTTGATAGGGAACGACTATATGAAACACTCAAACTTTATAGCATTCTGCCAAAAATTATCAGGGCAATAAAGGCACCTTACCAGGGTTATCAAGCTACAGTACTAGTTACTGGAGACAAAACAGATAGCTTTCCCATCACCACAGGAGTAGTCCTACAGGGAGTATACTAGCCCAATATCTATTCATCATAGTGACTGACTATATTTTTAAAATGATTCAAGTTAAATCTGGAATTCTCATCCAAGACCCACATACACAGATGCTCCTTGCAGACCTGAGCTTTGAAGATGATATAGTCCTCGTGGCTCTAATATCATATATGCCCAAAACCACTTTAACAACCTTATGAGAACAGCAGAAATATTTGGACTAAAAATAAACTCTCAAAAAACAAAGATATTAAAAAATCATTGGCACATTTATATAAATCAAAATGATTATCCTGACAAACTTTGTCAGGACTTTGTATACCTAGGATCACACATTTCAGATTCTTTAACAGTTATTAAAACAAGAAAACAAAAAGCACTCCAGTTCCACAGAAGTCTTAAAAAAGTATGGAAGTCTGGTCTCATCTCAAAGGAGACAAAGACTCATCTTTATGAGTGCACCAGCCAGTCTATCTTTCTATAAGGCTCCCAGACCTGGAACATCTCAACAAAAGCAGCAACCAATATTATAAACAACTTTGGAACTACTTGTTTAAGAAATATGCTGAATTAATCCTGGCACGACCACATTCCCAACTCTACTATACTAGAAGAAACCCAGCAAGATCCTATAGTCAACCAAATAAAATATCTTGGCCACCAGCATCTGCACTTTTTGATGATCTGGTCCTTTACTACCTTACAGATGGGAAAAGAAAAAGAGGAAGACCCCGAACATAATACTGAAATATATCAGCAACATTCTCCCTATTTCCTTTCAACTCTCCGCATTAGAAATCCATCAATTAGTATAAGACAGAGAAGCTTGGCTTTCCTTTGCGTCATAAAAACCTCCAAGTCCAATCTCAGTGTACACAGACTTATTTGTTTTGATTTGCTTCCCTATTCAGAAAGCCTGGACAGAGGGAAGAATTACAGATGATTGGGACAAAGCTCTCATAGTACCCATATGCAAAAAAAGGGAAATAAAACTGAATATGAGAATTACAGAAGTATTTCCTTACTGAGTGTTCCTGGTAAGATTTATGCAAGTATATTTGAGAAACAGTTGTGAAGGATTGTGGAAGGGAGGCTTGGTAAAGAACAAGCTGGATTCAGGCAAAATAGAGGTTGTCAGGATTAGATTTTCACTTTATGACAAATAGTTGACAAACTGTGGGTATATAATAAAGATCTGTATTTAAGTTTTGTAGATTCAGAAAAGGCATATGACAAGGTGCCAAGAGGAAAGCTTTTCAAAACACTACAGTTATATGGTGATGACAATGGGGCATCAGGGCCGTCGCCAGATTAGATCACGCCCTAAGGCAAATGATTAAATATCGTCCCTGATGGATATAAGACATAAGAAAATCTCCAATTGCTATCTTGTTTTAATTACAAGAGAAACATAAATGCAAAACAATTACATAATAATATTAATTAAATGTTTGTTCTACAGGGATATCGCATAATAAAACTGTTTATAAGCTCTTCTAAATTTAAATTATAAGCTATGTCTGCCTCTATCGATATAGTTGCTAGACTAACCAATCTTTCTTGGCTATGATTAAAAATTATTTGCCGCTCGCAAATAATTTTTAATCAGTTTAAGCTTCGAAAAACTTCTTTCCGCACTTGCTACACTAACAATCCCTGCTAGCATAGTGACGCCGCCTACCACAATATGGCTGAACAAGCGCCCTTATTAAGCTGCGGCATGAGACAAGCTGCCTCTATGCTACATCCTGTCGCCAGTACTGGGGGACATTATATCAAGCAATACTTAGTCTTTATTTGAGTTGTAAGTAAGCAGTTAGAGTTGAAGAAAATACAGGAAGATAGTTTGATATTAAATCTGGTATCAGACAAGAATGTACATTATCTTGAAAGTTTATTTTTCACTTGGTTAGACTATAATAAATTTAATTTAATCCTTTATCCAAGTGTGAGCAAACAATGCCTTCAGGACTGGGGTAAGGTAGTACAACACCGGGAAACTGGCAGCAAACGTGGAGCAAGCTAACATCACTCCTATCTCAGTATCTCACATAATGCAAAACACATCTCCTTGCAGATATGTATAATGTTATGCATTAAGGGAAGGGCCGCTACCCAGACTAGTTTCAACCTTTATTGAGGTCTCTTCAGTGGGAGCCAGGCCCAGAGATGGAGATACCAGGCAGAAGCAATGGCAGGTCATCTTTACCTGTTTGCTCACACTTGGATAAAGGATTAAGCTAAATTTATTATAGTCTAACCAAGTGAAAAATAAACTTTCAACATCTTTCTCTAAATCCAGAGTAATTTAATAAAAAGGTGGCACATCATTTGGCAACTCCTATAGGTAAAGATAACCTGCCATTGCTTCTGCCTGGTATCTCCACCTCTGGGCCTGGCTCCCACTGAAGAGACCTCAATAAAGGTCGAAACTAGTCTGGGTAGTAGCCCTTCCCTTAATGCATAACATTATACATATCTGCAAGGAGATGTGTTTTGCATTATGGGAGATACTGAGATAGGAGTGATGTTAGCTTGCTCCACCTTTGCTGCAAGTTGCCCGGTGTTGTACTACCTAACCCAAGTCCTGAAGATATTTTCAGGCGCAAACTTTGTTTGCTCACACTTGGATAAAGGATTAAACTAAATTTATTATAATAATAATAATGTACATTATCCTCTCTGTTATTCATTATCTATATGGATCACATTATGAAGGAAAGAGGTATTAAACCTGATATCAAAATTGGAGATGTTAATCTCAGCTTTTTACTTTATGCAGACGATGTTATACTTTTAAATAAATCCAGTACAAGTCTGGAAGATTCCCTGATTAAATTGAATAAATATTATAATGTGGTATGAAAATCAGCAATAACAAGACAAAGACAATGAAAAAAGGCAGAAATTTGCAAATAACTACTGCATTGTGAAGGGAGAAGCTATAGAACAAGTAAAACATTTCAGCTACTTAGGTGCAATTTTTAGTGAAGATGGTAAATTAAATATGGAAATACACAACAGAATCAACAAAGTTGATATGGTAGGAAGTTAACTGAATAAATTTATATTGAATAAGAGAGAAATTATCCAAAACACTAAATTAACTGTATACAAGACAGTGTTCAAAGATTAAGAGAATTAACATATGGCATCAGTGGCAATAACATAATAAAAATGAGGATATTAGGAAGAAATTGATATTGTTAGCATCCAGGAATGTGTTAGTAGAGCTAATCTCAGGTGGTATGGTCACTTAAACAGAACAGGAGAGGAAAGATTAGCAAAACAAATGTTCTATGTCAGGTTTGCAGGAAAAAGACACAGAGGCAGACCAAGATATAAGTGGATTGATACAGTAAAAAAGTGCCTTAGAAGACAGAAATATAAGATCTGTTAACGTTGGAATCTTGACAGATAACATATTGATTTGGAAGAAAATTGTTGATTGGAAGTTAGTAATGATGTAAGTTCCTGATGTAGTACTATTAAAAATATCCTCTACACCCTTTTAGGGTACATGTCAGGAATTCGATGATGTTTCAGGGTTCTACTAGCCATTTTCAGATTTGTATGATATAATTTTGTATCACTTCATATAGTTAATGTGAATAATTAAACTGAAAGCCTCCAATAACTGTCAATAGCAACCATGCCTTTGGTTGGAGAGATGTGAAATCTAGTTTCATATAGAGAATGCATGGTTCCTAGAAACTTAGGTTTTGCACTTAACAGAATAGGCAAACCAAACAGAGAACAAACACACATCTACAGACATATTCTACTGACATCCAGTATCCATCACTATCAGCTAGGCTAGTGAGTGGATGAGATTAATGTGTGTAACTGCAACTTGTGGACCCCCCCCCCCCAAGAAGGATTAGAAAAAGACAAAGAAGGAGAATGTGAAAACATTTAAGAACTTTGGATTGTTAGCAGAGATCTCTAATACAAATTTTATCAAAATCTCTGTATCAGAGTATACAAATGGACGGACACATACAAAGCTATCTTGTTACATGTTAATATAGATCACTGCACAACATACAGACTACAAATATTAATTTAAGGTTCTTGATGAATGACAAATTAGAGAAAACTGAGAACAAAGAATTATTAAATTCATCATCTGATCTAATGTGTTCTAATGTTGATGGTGACTTACAAATCTCTTTTCTCCAATATGTAAAGCTCATCAGTGATGTGGGGGTTCCAAAAAGAAAGGCAGATTATTTCTTCAGAGGTATAACCAATTTATAGAATTGGTCAGACACAATTCTTCAGAGGTCTAACCAATCTATAGAATTATGTTAAGGACAGATTTGTAATGAAACTATTTATATAACTAAAGAACCAGATAATGGCCAATGATGATTCTGAATGAAGATAGTATGGTCTTCACAGTTTTCACTGAAATTTTCAATGAGATATAGAGAGAGTATACTGATCTTGTCAAATAATTATAAAGAATGTTTCATCTAAAGCATGCTGAATTATGATAAATATGCTGCATGGTTGCAGCTATTAGATATTGTTTGCAATGCATGGAAAATTAATATATTACAGGAATATTTGTATTTGCCCTATATTACAGGGAAAAAAAAAACAGAAATGATCTAGACATGATCTAGAAATCATCTTTTGTACAGACGTTTGGTTTCCGCACTATATATTCTATAAATATTTCCATGGGAAATGTTCATCTGAAATAACATCAATAATTCCTCCACTTAGTACTAAGCTCATTGGAACAGTGTAGCTGCTGCTCAACATTCCTTCACAGTGCACCTTGAAACAAACAGAACAAGTTTCTTTTCCTCTTCCTTTACCCCTGCAACTTTATCCCTGTACTGTGGAAGAGTCTTCCCCATATTGTGTTTCCCAAGGAATACAATATACAGTCTTTCTAATCAAATGTAAACAAGCTCCTCCTTTCCCAACTCACTACTCATATACGGTACTAATGTACTATAGGTTGATTAACCAACTTCGCATGGATGGGTTATATAAAAAAAAATAAAATAAATAAAAGACAATAATAAAAAGATATGTTGGGATAGCAAATTTTATAAATTCCTCTCAGCTAGAACATATTAATTACTACTTTGTATCACATTTGAAATATTCTACCTCCTTTTATACAGTCCATGTTAAATGAAAATGGACCTGATCCAACAGATTTTTGTCAAGATATTAAATATCTCTATATGCAGTGGGAGGAGAAATGCAGTTTCCCTAGTCGCTATATGCTAGGAGAATATGAAATGAGCTGCCATAAGTTATGTTTTTAACATTTTTATTATTATTTTCTATTTTATAAATATTCTAATACTCCAAATTCCCATCAGTCAAAAAGATTTCTGTAAAATATTCAAAGACAAATAATAATTAAATATACTTAACAGGCTTTATGTTGATCCCATATATCATTTCCAACTGCTTTAACGTTTGTGTCCAGTTGTTTCTGGTGTGACATGTAAATGACTTTTCAGTTGGATGTTCATCTGACTTGCTCTAGCCATGAGAATAGTTCTACTGTGGTCTATTAACTGAGTCTAGTATCACTGAATATCAGCAATTTAGTTAATAGATGACAGATGAACATAGCACTTAGGATGTCTGAAACAAACCAGATGAATAATGGACCTGAACAGATGAATAATGCACATTCAGCAGTAGGAGCAACAGGATATGAGTTTTCTTTATGAATGTTTTCTTTTTTGACTTATTATTTTTTAATAATTTTCACACAATAATAATAATATAAAAAAAAAACATACAATGTAACAATAATTGGATGAGCAGCCAACGTTTGTGTCCAGTTGTTTCTGGTGTGACATGTAAATGACTTTTCAATTGGATGTTCATCTGACTTGCTCCAGCCATGAGGGTAGTCCTACTGTGGTCTATTAACTGATTCTAGTATCACTGAATATCAGCAATTTAGTTAATAGATGTCAGATGAACACAGCACTTAAGATGTCCAAAACAAACCAGATGAATAATGGCCCTGAACAGATGAATAGTGCACATTCAGTAGTAGGAGTAACAGGATATGAGACTAACAACAGAAGCAGAAAAAACTTCTGATTGTTTTCTTTTTTTGACTTATTCTTATTTTTGATAATTTTCACACAATAATAATAATAAAAAAAACATACAGTGTAACAATAATTGGATGAGCAGCCAATTTTGCTTTTACCTCTGGGCACATGATAGCTCCAATAAAATCCATTCAGAGTGGAGTTGTTACATGTACAGATAAACAAAACAAATGTAAAACAGGTGCCTACACATGTTGTGAAATGCACCTAAAAAAAAGTAAACAA
Organism: Typopeltis vanoorti; assembly: GCF_054136105.1. Taxonomy (NCBI): domain Eukaryota; kingdom Metazoa; phylum Arthropoda; class Arachnida; order Uropygi; family Thelyphonidae; genus Typopeltis; species Typopeltis vanoorti. Next base: position 163,062,094 of record NC_143550.1, read on the forward strand.
TAGAACATGACTGAAATTTCACATGTAGCTAAATGTACTGTAATGTGATGGTTACCAATAAACATACTATGTTTTAACAATGAAGAAAACAGACCAGAACATCTACTTAATATATTCTTAAAGAAAGGAGAAATATCTAATAATCAAGTAGTTTTTTTTTTTTTAATCTAAATATTACAAATAAAATTTCAACTAAATAAAACTATTACTTCACATTTGGAGAAGGGATTGTAGATCAGACGACTGTAGATATAGTTAACAGCAATTTAAAATAAATAAATTAATAAATAAAAAAACACAATGGACACAATCAATCAAAAATTCTTAACTTGACAGTTTGAGTTTTACATTATAGTGCCAGTTGAAAAGGAAGAGGATAACTCAAATAGAATGGTCATTGCTTAGTGATATTCTTGTCTTTGTCATCTGGCTTACTCAACTAGTGTTTCCCCCTTGTGCTTTCCATCTTGAATATGATTTACAATGAAATGAATTATTGACGAATTAAATTTCTTCCACATGTGTTTGTTTCTCTTTAATGGCGTTTTTTTCTTATTTATGTTCTACTAAAATATAGAAAAGGAAAGTCGGAGCTTACTGCTTCCTGATCTAGAGAATTCAATTCAAAATGGAAATGTACCTAACCGAGAGATATTTAATTTAAACCTAAAAACTTGTAATTAAGTTACACTATGCCAAAATATTGTACTATTATGTGAAAAAATTCTAGAATACTTTAAATTTCTAATGGGTGCTTAATAATAAAAAGAAAACAGAAATAAGATTGGAATGGGACTGTGTCCTATTTTTCAAAAAGGTATAAATTTATGACTTATGCCAGTTGCAGTATGTTACAAAAGACAAAATACAATTATCATAAATTGTATTTTATGATAATTGTATGATAATTAATAAATAAAAAAACACAATGGACACAATCAATCAAAAATTCTTAACTTGACAGTTTGAGTTTTACATTATAGTGCCAGTTGAAAAGGAAGAGGATAACTCAAATAGAATGGTCATTGCTTAGTGATATTCTTGTCTTTGTCATCTGGCTTACTCAACTAGTGTTTCCCCCTTGTGCTTTCCATCTTGAATATGATTTACAATGAAATGAATTATTGACGAATTAAATTTCTTCCACATGTGTTTGTTTCTCTTTAATGGCGTTTTTTTCTTATTTATGTTCTACTAAAATATAGAAAAGGAAAGTCGGAGCTTACTGCTTCCTGATCTAGAGAATTCAATTCAAAATGGAAATGTACCTAACCGAGAGATATTTAATTTAAACCTAAAAACTTGTAATTAAGTTACACTATGCCAAAATATTGTACTATTATGTGAAAAAATTCTAGAATACTTTAAATTTCTAATGGGTGCTTAATAATAAAAAGAAAACAGAAATAAGATTGGAATGGGACTGTGTCCTATTTTTCAAAAAGGTATAAATTTATGACTTATGCCAGTTGCAGTATGTTACAAAAGACAAAATACAATTATCATAAAAAAAAAAAAAGTAAAAACAATTTACAAATAAAGAAAGAGGACTAGATATTCCATCTATCTCCATCATGCTAAATGGAAAACATTTTTATAAATATGCATTTATATCAAGTACATTTTCTTGAAATACCTTAACCATAACTTTCATACTAGTCAGAGGCGATCCAAATTTAACTTCTAAATGCATTTTTAATCCTTTGCGTGTGATATTAAAATAGTGCATCAAATGCTTTTAGTAACTAACATTATGCTACATTTTTTGGTCATACCATACATAAATATTTACAAGATATATTGGCAGATTTTGAGTTTATGCAACTGGAAGTTATTCAAATAAAAATAATTTAAGCTAAAACAAAAGGGGTGGATCAAAACTTAATGTAAAATATACTAAAGTATATAAAAAAAGAACTTAAAAATTATAACAGTATTTACACTCTATAGTGGAAGAAGTCTGTTTGTAGCACGAATAGTTATACAGTATATACAAAAAAAGTCTTCCATAAAAACCACGTGTAAAATTTACAAAACTCCAACTGCAATCATTTTTTAATAAAATTAATGCTACCTTAATATTTATTTATCGCTTGAGTCCAGTCCAAGTTTTCTGTGTAAATTTTGCAGCCGCAACACATATTCACTTAAATTGCCTTGCGATTTTCTCTTTCTGTGAGATGGTAAATATCTAGATGTAGAACTACTGTTATTGTTATTATACACATTTCCAGTTCTTTCTGAGGATGAATGTGCCAAAGTGTTTATCAAATATCTACCATCAAATTTTTCTTTTAAGCTAATGCCTTCGGTTTTCAAATAACTGCTCATTCTTTTCATAATATCTTCTATTTCAATGGCAACTATACACGAAGGGGGAACATTTGCAGATCGTTTCCATTGTTGAACAAGATTTTGCATACGACGAATAGCAATTACAACATAAACATAAGAACGAAACAGAGAGCAACCATGTCGATGAGGTAATGAAGAAGGTAAAATATCTGAATCTCTAAAATTTTCCCTGTTCATGTGCACCAAAAGAGCAAGTGCAGCTTTCTCAGTTTCTTCAAATCCTGCTAAATGCATTATGAAAAATTTCTTCTGAAAAGTTAGAGCCTTTCTATAACTTTCTGCACGACGATATTTCCAATAAACATAGTGTAATTTAGTTTCTATATTGAATTTATTCATATTTTCATCTTCAACTTCAATATCTGATAACTGTTTTAGAGGCACTTCATTATCAACTACAAGTAGGGGCGATAAAATTTTTTCACTGGGTGAGCCTTTTAAAGATTCATCAGAATGCGATGCTGTAAGAACATGACTATGTTTATTTTCCATGTCCAGTGATCTTTCCAATGACCACCTGATATCTGCATCTCTACATTTTTCTATTTCAGAAATCTGTTCAAAACTTTGTGCATTTGGTAGAATATTTATATCATCAGAAAGCAGTGAATTAGCATTCTGAATATAATGCTCTAAACTTTCTATTTCATTAATATGATGACTCTGCTGGGTTTCATTTTCTTGTTCATAAGCTTCTTTTAAATGAAGAATTTCTGATTGTGCAGATGATAACATTTTTTCAAGATCCATACATGTTCTTTGCTGTTCACCTAGCTTAGCCTGTAATTCTCTATATTGTGACTTCTCGACATCTAATGAAGCCTGAAGATAATTTGCTAGTCCTGCCCCTTCTTGAACGTGAAATTCTAGTAAATGTTTATAATTTTGCAACTCGTTTTGAAGATCACTTTGTTCTTCTTGCAATTGTTTCACTTCTTGCTGATATTTCTTCTTATTTTCAAACAAAGCTGTCCTTGCTGCTAAAAGCTCTCGTACTATCTCTTCAATTAATTTTGCTAATGTTCGGCCTTCCATCCCTTCCTTACGGATTTTATCTAGTAATTTTTGCACCTGAGGAAATGTTTTATCATCCTGACTTCCAAAACTGCTTGTTTTAGCTGAAGAGGTGGTAGCATCTGAACAGCAGGTAGTATCTGCTGAAGATCCACCTTCATCACCTCTCTTATTATTTGCTACTGTCTTTTCTCTTAAAGCTTCATCTCTGCAAGCTAACTGAGACCTTAATTTTTCTAACTCTTCCCTATACTGCAATTCTATTTGCTTTAATTTAGTTTCGTATATTTGCTGCAATGTTTGATGTTGGACTTCCAGTTTTTGTGCCGTGCTTAATTTTAATAGGTCTATTTCTTCTTGGTGATTAATTTGAAAACATCTTTTCTCATTTTCCCATCTTTTTATGAATTTCTCTTGAAAAATTTCTATTTTTTCTAGCATGTTTTTACTGCTGCAAATAGCAGAATCTTGAGTAGTTTCATCATTTTCTAATTTTTTGCCAACAAACAATACAAATTCCTCATTTAATCTTTCATCAAGAATTTCCCAGAGGTTCTTGAGTTCATTATGGTAAGATTTTTGAGATAGATTTCTTTCTTGGGTTAGTTGCTTCTGAAAAATTTGTAATATTTGTTTTAGTTTTGTTTCATAATGCAAAAATAACTGTTTACAAATATTTCCAATATTACTATCCTGAGATTCCATCATATTATACATTTCACTACAATGAAATTCATGAAGATTTTTTATACTCTGTTCCCACAATGCTTCAAGGAACTTGGGTAAAGACTTCAACTCTTCTTCATCTATCAGTTTTAAATATGTTATATCATCTTCTATTTTTTCTTTTATTATTTTCTTTGCTTTGTTGATATAACTTTGGAACCTATTTTCAAATGCAAGTTTTTCAGTCTCATTCTGTCTTTTTAATTTATACTCCACCTGACACAATTCTTCTTGATGAACAGTTTCCATATCAACTCTCTGACTTTTTATTTCTTTATCAAATATGTCACGGATATTACTAATCTCTTTCTCGTGTGCTTTTATTAAAACTTTAATTTTATTTACTGCTGTTTCTAATGAACTCTTGAGGTCATTGACTTCCTGTTCATGAGATTTTTTCAACTGATTTGTATTTTCTTCCATTTCTTTAGAAATCTGTTTAATGTGAAATTCTGATGTTTCTTTTAACTCCTTTTCCATCTTCTCTAGATCTTTTTGATGTTTTTCAAGAATAACCAATTTTTCATTTTGAAATTCTCTTTCCATCTGACATTTAATATTTCCTATCTGATTCCGAAATTCTTTCTCTGATTCCAATATTTTCTTTTGCCAACTCTTATTAATGGTTTCAATTTCAGTTTTATGTTTCTGTTCCAAAACATGCATTTGAGAATTAATAATGTCTTCCAAATTTTGTGGTAATATCTCACCAGATATTTTGCCATCTTTTTCCTTAATGTTCTTCACTGAATCAGTTGTCTGAACAGCTATGCATTTTTTATCTATGAAACTTTTTGATTCTGGCTGCTCTAAAAGAGTTGTATCAGTATTAATAGCTTTATCTGTTTGAAGAAATTCTAAATGTTCATAAGAATTCTGTGTTGCTGTCTCCACTAAGTTTACATTTTGATTTATTTGTAATTTAGCCAACTGCATTTTTAAATCATCGATCTCTTCATTCTTTTCATTAATCAGCATCTGAATAATGTGAGTTAGTGGCCCTTGTGTATTTCTATCAGAAAATGAAGTTTTATTGCAGTTTTCACAGTGTTTATCTTCCAACTGATCTTGCAAATTTTTTATTAAGTGAATATTTTTATTTAGTTCATCCTGAAGCTCTTTAATGATATGCTGGTTTTTTCTAATTTCTTCTTGTTTTCCTTCTGCTTCCTCCTCAATTAATCTCTTATGTTCCTGTTCTGCTGAGAGTGCTTCTCGAAGTTCTACTAATTTAGTCATCATTTCAATATTAGCTGCATTTGAATTGCCTTTCATGACACTTCTCTCCTCTTCAATCTGTGACTTAAGGGCAGAAATCTGCAATAGTTGTGATGTTGTCTGCTGCTGGAGTACTGACTTTTCATGGTGCAGTTCTTCTTCAGATTGTTTTATTTTTCGAAGTTGCATTTCTAACTCTTTATTCTTTTTAAATAGTTCTTCTTCTATTTGTGTTAATCTCACCACTTTTTCTTCAAGCCTCCCAATTTCTAGCCAGTGCAGTGAGCGAGGTGACATTTCCCATCCATCTTCTACACCTAGTGACTGGGCATCACCATCCTGAGACTCAGTATAACTCGTTTCATCACTTGGTGATGGACTAGAACAAAGTGAAGAGAGATGAAGTGCTTCTAAATGTCTAACTTTATGTTCCACCTTAGCCTCAAGAAAGTGAATTTGTCCTCTTAGTTCCTGTAATAAAGTTTGGCTTTGTAACAGTTCTTCTAATTCTTGAGTTCGTGATTCTAGTTTATCTTCTAATGCACGAACATGATCATTTGATTCCAAACTACAAGATATGCTTTTTAACTTATCCAGTTCTCTTGACAGTTCTAAATTACTTTTTTCATACAAAGAAACAGATTCCTGAAGGTTAGCAACTTGCTGATTAAGATTACATTCTCTACTGGATTTGATGTCAAGCTGTTTTTCCAGTTCATTTATAATATCACGAAGATCGTGAATTTTTTCAACTGCTCGTCGTAGTTCTCCTTCCATTTCATCCCGTTTTATTAATGTTTGTTTGTGCTCATCAATTTTAATCCTTAATTGCTGCTCCAGATTTTTCAACTCTTGAGTTAATCTTTCTTCTAAATTTTGAATATGTTCCTTTTCTTTAACAACTTCCTTTAGCTTTGTTATTTCTTGAAGACATTCTTCCCTCTCTAGTTCATGCTCTAGTATTTGTTCTTCAATGAACTTTTTACTGGATTGTAATTGTTTCTCCAATGCCTCTATCTGGGCTCTAAAATCATCTGCATCTTTTCTTTTTTGTTCTTGCAAAATTTCTTTTTGAGAAACTAGGTCTTCCAAGGTCAATTCTAGATTGTGAATTCGAACTAAAAGATTATGCTTTTCTTTTGCATGATTTTCAGTTACATTTTCAGCAGATAATTTATTCTCCTCTGCCTCTACTTGGAGTGATTGAATTTCAGAATTTGTCAGTGCAGATGCAGTATGATCTTTAGTTGAGGTTGTATGTTCTTGATCACCTAATCCAAGTGCAATAAAGTGGTGTTCTTTATAGGCATTAATTTGCAGTTCCTCTGCCTTAGAAAGCCTGATCTGTAAATCCTCAATTTCCTTTGAAAGTTTACTTTTGGTTTCAATTAAATTATTAATGATATCTTCAAATTTCTGCTTTTCTAATTCATGTTTTCTAACAACACTTTTAATTCTTATTAACTCCAAATCAAGGGAGGATTTTGCTTCGGTTTCTTTTTGCAGTTCTCTGTGCAGTTCTTCATTACGTTTTAAAAGAACACTTAAATCTTGTGTTTTCTGAGCTTGAACAATATTAGTTAACAAATGAAGGACATGATCTACCGCTAAACGTAATCTATGGCTTACACCCAAAACTACATCTCTGCCTTCTGGATCTATTTCTTGGGCAGAATTCCAAGCACGGGGTGAAAGATCAGGACCATCTTCTGTAAGGTCAAGATTCGGGCTATCCCCAATACTGAGACTAGTAAAATCTTCTTTAGATCCAAAATTCTGGCCATCATCATCGTCATGAAAAACACTGTCAGGATGTTTATCAATGAAACCAAGTTGAACAAGATGATACTGAATATCCTGCTCAATATCCAAAAATGTCTTAACTAGATCGGATAGAACATTCAACAAACGCAAGTTAGTTTGTGTCACATGACTATCAGAAGCACACTCTGCCTTCGAACTGATCCCAGCCATCTGTCTTTCTATATTATCATCTTTTTTCCATAAATTGTGTTTCAGAAGAAATTCTTCAACTTGTTTTTCATTACTGTCTTCATACTGCTGGTCTATATCTAATTCACATCTACTTCCAGTTTCCTTGTCACATTCAAAATCATGTACGTCAAAAGCATCAGTATCACCTGTTTCTATAGGATTTGGTCTTTCACCAATAACATTCTCAAATTCTTGAATAATGTTATTTGACAGTTTTTCTAATGCATTCAACAGTTTCAATTCCAGATCAGGTCCTAATTCCTCTCCAATTTCATTCAAAAGATTCCGCTTTTCTTTATCAATGCAAACAGCAAAAGCATAGCCAAATTCTTTTAATTTAGTCTGATAGTCATTTATTAATAATTCTAATTCTGATGAGTGTTTATCCTGTAGTTCATGATTTCTTTTATGAAGATCTTCTATATTTGACTGAAGGACATCAATATCATATTTGTATTTTTTCCTAATATCATCAACTTTATATTCTTCAAATTTTAGCTTTTTTATTTCATTTTCTAATTCATTTTTTTGTGCTGTTAAATTATCCACTTCATCTTTATGGCATTTTTTTAAATTGTCTATATAAAAATTATGCTCTTCATTTAAATTCTTGGCTATTTCATTACTAACTGAGCATTTCACGTCTTTTAGTTCCTGCTGATGTTTATTATAAAGATCTGTTATTTCTTTCATAAAATTATCCTTGATTTTTTGCTTTTCTATTAAGCAATTATTTAACTGAACAGTAAGTGCATTTAATTTATCATTCAAGTCATTCATTTCTGAACTAACAGAATGTTTTTCATTAGAATATTGAGCTGCTGGTTCTAAATGTCCTCTTTTATTTCCACAGGAAGAACAAGTTATGTTTTTGTATGAAATCTCATTATTATCACTATCAAAACTAGCATGTTCAATAAACGCCTTGGTTTCCTGTTTCCATATTTTTGTGACATCGTCTACACATCCTACATAAGTATTTACAATTTCATTTGATAAATCTTGTAGGAAATCCTCATGGGCATCAAAGTCTTTTAACGAAACAGTGCTTAATACTGACATATGAGCTTCCTGGAATTTACCACATAAAATTTCAAATACTCTATTCATTCTACAGTTGCAAAATTCTTTAAGCACATTGAGCTTCAATAAATATTGATTTTCCATTTCACTTTTAATCTTTTCAAAATCAGCAACATTTTCACTAGATACTCTTTTCACAAGTTCATAATTTGCTGCATTATTACCTGAATCAGATTTTAGCAAAGATTCCCTTTCACCTACTTGGTGTGCAGCTGTTTCATTTGAAATTTCTAGTATATATTTTTTATTACATTCTTCTTCTTCAAAGGTTTGAATTCCAATGCATTTTTTATTTGATACAAAACCAGAATCTATAGCTTCACTAACTACAGCACTAACACAACTTGATACAGTTATAACTTCTGGAGTTTCTGCATTATTTTGTTCTGTTTTGCTAGCAGAGTTAGTTTGTGCTTCTGGCAAAGAAATCTCATCTGCAACAGTATTCTGAGTTTGATTAAATAAACTGTTATTTAATAAGACAATCTGTTGCTCTCTCATTTGAATTTCGTGTTCCATTTTTTTCTCCAATTCAGATATGCTTTTTTCTTTAGCAGTCAAAAGTGTACAGTACATATCTATAGAATCTTCTAGTTTTAATTCCCTTTCTTTTGCTTCTTTCAAATGTAATTCATCAAGCAATGTTAGTTCTTTATTATTTTCTTCTTCTAATTTCAAATTACATTCAAGAATTTGAAGCTTTTTTTCATAATCATCAAACTTTTGTCTCAAGTTAGACATTTCCATTTGATGCTGCTCTTTTATTAGCAACAGTTCTTCTTTTGACTCATGCAGCTTTTGAGATATATCATTAATCAGCACATCTTTATGGTCAATATTTTTTTGGAGAAAAATCACCTGATTTTGTGCTTCTAGTAACTCTTGGGCAGAAATGCCATCATTACTTTTTTGCTTTCCTAATATTTCAATGGCTTGCTTTAACTGTAATTTTAGAGTATTAATTTCTTCTGCAAAACTTTCAACTTTTACACCAGCTTCTGTTTGAAGTGCAGCTGCTAACCTTTCAGACAGCTGATTAATAATTGCATCACGCTGGAAAATTGCCTCCTGAAATTTCTGCATTTTATTTCCATATTCTGCAATCATTTTTTCATATTCTTCCACTAAACTTCTTTGTTCCTTTAGTGCTTTTTTATATAGCTCTTTCTGTTCCAGTGGTCTGTTTTCTACAGAATCGGTAAATTCCAATCTATTTTTTATATTTGATTCTGCAGACACTTCTTTTGCAATATTTTCATTTTCTATTAGAGAGGAGGCACTATTATCTGCACATTTTGTTTCCTTTTCACTTACTAAAGATTTAATTCTTTGAACAGTCTTAGATTTAACTGCTTTCTTTTTCTTAACAAAATCAGCCAACATATGCTTACCAGCCATAATTTTTTTCTGCCTCTCTTCATCCATGGTGTACAAGATGATCCACAGTGATAAAGAAAGAGACGACCTAAACATAAAATAATAAAACTAAAATTTCTTAGAAGTATATTTAAAAAAATAAATAAATAAATAAAACAATGAGATGCAGAAACTTAAAATTAAAATACCCAGGTACAGCAATTATGATTTTTTGGAGACGTATTATGTTATAATACGCATTATCTAAAATAAAGATAATTAATAGCACTACTGATAATTATAATCATATAGTAGGTCTGAGACATCTAGAGTTCATTTAATGCTAAATTGAAAAGTGTCTATTAGATAAACATACCTATCTACCTAAAACGAGTAAGAATTCCTCTTTAGCCCTCTATTTGTTGGGGGGAGGGGGAGGGAATGAATTAGGGCCTCAATAAGGTGCTGAAATCACTCGAAGCTGAACCATGCCATGCATATATACTATCATATCTCAAAGCTGCTTTAGATTAGACTATAGCAGATTCTGTCACCAACAGGTCATTCCAATTCATCCCAGATGCTTAAACTGGGTTGATATCTACTGATGAATGAGCAGTTATGAAGAGTCCTATCCCACTAAAAGTAACCATTATTCAAATGGATAAATTGAGCTTGAAGTGAATGACCCAGTCAGCAACAATGTTCAAAGCAGACTGCAAATTCAGATGTTACTTTACTGGTCCCCCCCCCACCCCCCCCCCCCCCCACCCCCCCCCCCCCCCACCCCCCCCCCCCCCCACCCCCCCCCCCCCCCACCCCCCCCCCCCCCCACCCCCCCCCCCCCCCACCCCCCCCCCCCCCCACCCCCCCCCCCCCCCACCCCCCCCCCCCCCCACCCCCCCCCCCCCCCACCCCCCCCCCCCCCCACCCCCCCCCCCCCCCACCCCCCCCCCCCCCCACCCCCCCCCCCCCCCACCCCCCCCCCCCCCCACCCCCCCCCCCCCCCACCCCCCCCCCCCCCCACCCCCCCCCCCCCCCACCCCCCCCCCCCCCCACCCCCCCCCCCCCCCACCCCCCCCCCCCCCCACCCCCCCCCCCCCCCACCCCCCCCCCCCCCCACCCCCCCCCCCCCCCACCCCCCCCCCCCCCCACCCCCCCCCCCCCCCACCCCCCCCCCCCCCCACCCCCCCCCCCCCCCACCCCCCCCCCCCCCCACCCCCCCCCCCCCCCACCCCCCCCCAAAATTTTGTTGAGGACTGGGCAAGAATGTGTTGCCTGATCGTATTCCTCATTATTCTGAAAATGCAAATACTTCATGATGAAACTGAATTGTTTACTAGAGAAAAATAACAAATTAAATAAAAACTGTACCATGTTTCATAACAGTTTTCGGGTGTGTGATAGTAATGCAACGGGGGGGGGGGGGGTTAAACTATCAGAGGCAAAATAAAGTTCAGTTCTATTGTGAAAGGAAATGAAATTTCACATTTGATATACATATTTTGAATGATAAAAATAAGCAAATGTATCGCTTACTTTAAAAATTGGAGAATAAAATATCTGAATTATGCAGAAAATATAAAAGAAAAATAAATCAGTTCAATTTAAATAAAAAAATTAATAACTAAAAGTTTTTTTTTTCTGGCTTTTGTTTTAGCAAATATATCTATAATTTCATCATAATTGATCGAGTCCATTACATCTGATTCAATGCATAATAACGACAGGTCACTTGTTTTATTTTGGTGCAAGTTGCTTCTTAAATAATTTTTTATTCGTTTCAACATTGAAAATGAGCGTTCAGCACTTGCATTTGAAATAGGCATCGTCAAAAATATTTTTAAAATTGTTTCTACGTTCGGAAAAGTAGACCTTAACCCATCGTTTATAAATTTGTACATATTTTTAATTGATCAATTTTCTTCCTTTATCATTATTAAAAATTGTTTAACTTCATCAGTAAATTTTTCTGGATCAATATCAGTCCCATAAGTTTGTAAAATTTTATCAATACTAGTCTTGTACTTGCCTTGATCTATATCTTCCTTCAAAAAAATGACATACATATCTAATATATCGAAATAGCTTTTTTGTTCTTTCATTAATATCCAAAATTAGTTTATCGCAAATGACATTAAAAGTGTTCACAGCGAAATTTTGTTTCCCATGTAATATAATCTCATTGTTAGATTGTGAAACTTCGTCACTCATTTTTTTTCGTTTTTTTAACTCTTTCCTTTTCATCTTTAAATTTTGTCTCATCTGTTAATAAATTCGCTTCTTCATTTACAGCAGCAAAACTATTTCTTATATCTAAAATAAAATCAACTAAAGAGTGTAACAAATTATTAGCTAAAAACAAATCCATAGCGGGATCTTGTAGAGATTTACTAGCATTTATTCGTTGTAAAATTTTGTCCCACATAACTGTTAAAATTGCTGTTTCTGGTTTATAAAAATGTTCAGCCAATGATGAGCTCTCTAATTTAGAAATAGGTTTTTCATGAGGAGAAATGGATAGTTCAAGTAATGCGGCTTTAATTTGTTTATATCCACGTTTCAAACCAATATAGCGTCAGCTCTTGCGGACCACCTCGTTTCACTTAGTCTTTGTTTAAGGAGTATACCCCATCTTCTTGTTGAAGATGAAAAGTAATTATATACATTTTGAATAAAACAAAAATATTGCACTGCTTCCGGACAATATTCCGCGGCATAATTGCCAATTAAATTTAAGGAATGACTAGAGCACTGTATATATTGTGCAGAGGGACATTTTTTCAGCCTAGCTTTTAGACCTGTATAGATACCTTTCATATTGGCAGCATTATCATAGCTTTGCCCTCTGCACATTTTTATATCCAAAGATAATTCTTCTAATTTTTTTAATACTACCTCTTCTAAATATAAGGAATTGTGTCGTGTAATTCTGAAAAACCCGATAAATGTTTCTGTAATGTCAGAATTTGCGGCAACATACCTAAATATCATAGCCAGTTGGTCATTATGGGCAATGTCTGGCATCGAAGCGAGTATTATTGCAAAATAAGCAGCTCCCTTAATTTCTGATATTAATATTTCTCTTTTTTTTTTTTTGCTATTAACACTATGAATTCATCACAAGTATGGTAAGAAAGATAATTTGATCTGCCAGAACCACAGTTGGCGTACATTTTCATGTGATGTTTTAAAAAATCATCAAATTCACTTAAATAATGTAAACACGATAAATAATTTCCGCAGGAATCAGAAAAAATATCATTTGTATTTCCTCTAAATGCTAGCCCTAGTTTACTCAGTAACTTAATGGTAGCTATTATTCTTTTTAAAACTCTCTCTTCAATAATTTTCTTCAGATTGTATTTGTTTGATCAATTCAGAATCAATTCGACTATTTACAGAACTTGATTTTCTTTTGCGATATGTGCACATCGCTTGTATATGCTCAGTAGAATGCTCGTGTTCACATAAGGTTCGTGTTATATTTCCCCAGTCATTAAAACCCTTCATTAAGCTATTATTTGACTTAGAAAACAATCTACAAACAAAACAGTAAATTGCTTTGCTGGTTTCTGAAAAAATTAGCCACTCTCGTTTCTCCTTTGTTCCATTCGCCTTTTTACAGTAAAAATGTGATTCATTTACATTTCTGATATATATTCTATTGCGTTCTGTGTATTCTTTTTTTTTAATTTTCGATTTTACCAACATTCTGGGGCATATTTATTAAAATATGCTCGATAAACTGTTCATTAATAGTAAGTGGCCACACTGCTATATCGGTAGGATAAGAGATAGCTGGCTTGCTATCTCTTATCATTTTAACATTTTTTTATTTTATTTTGTCTTTATGACTCCTCTTATAACAATAAATTGAATTATAATAACAAAAAATCGTTTCTAAAACTGAAATGTGGTGATCCATATAATGCTATTTGGCTAGAAACGAAAGCAAAAGGACATATTTATTTCAATAAATATTATTTAAAAATATAAATATTTGACATAATATTTTCGGCAGCGAAAATTAATTTCCAAAGGGCTATTTACAATAATATCTAATACAAAATATACACAGACAAACAAGGCTATTTTTTACAACATTCTTAAGGGACTTGACCTAAATAAAAAAAATCGATGTAATGTTCTTTGGAATATTTAAGCTACAATCGAGTTTTTACAATATTAATAAGAATAATAGTCTAAAAATCCAGGTAGTCCAGCGGAAACCATTGGTGACAAAATGAAACTAGTTTATTTATTTAAAACCACAAAAATACAAAATTTATTAAGTATATCTTTATAGAGTTCATAATTAAAAGGACTCTAATAATAATAATAGATTTCTACAGATGTGTCTCATCTTGTTTTGGTATTATCAAAATTATCAAGTTATTCTGAAGCATTATGAATTCATATACAGAACTGGATATCATCGAAAGTTTGAAAGGCAAGATAAGAGGTTCCAATGTATGGCACCTTGGCTCCTTCAAGTTCAGTTATATTTTCATAATTTCATTTAAACATGTTTCCTTGAAAGAAAATTTTGCTAAATTAAAATCACTTAATGTTAATAACCACACATGTGAAATTATCCCCATTGTGAGATCTAGAAAATTAGATATTTTAATTCATTGGTTGCCCCCCACCCCCCAAATATCTAATAGATTAGTTGGCATGCACTTTGAATCATTTGGTAAAATAGAATGTATTGAAAATGTATCCAATATAAAAGATAAAGAATGGGCGCATGTATTATGAGGAGACTAACAGCCAAAGGTCAGTTTAGTATTAGTGTAGTAACCTTTGGTTACTACACTAATAAAAAAATCGAGTAACCTCCAAATATTATCCCATAATGTCGTAATCATGCATAGAGTTCTGGAGGTCGAGCTCCTTTGGCAGAAAAAAATACACAACATAATTAACATATATGGACCAGCAACACATAATCATAAGACCACCTTCTGGGAGGAAGTGCAACATTTATTCAACAAAAAAATAACCCAATAATAGCAGGAGATATGAACTTTACAGAACAACCACAAAAGGATCAAGAACACACAAACTTACTTCCGCAGAAAATTTTCACAAGAGTTTTCACCCACTGTGGCCTATCAGATGCCTTCAGAATCTTGCATCCCCAAAAGAAGGAATTCACATATTTGCACCCGGAAACGCCTCTAGAATAGACCGCATAATACATCCAAACATTCAGAAATATAAAGGTCAAAACTGTACAACACACACCTGTCATGTTCAGCGATCACCATATGGTGATGGCTGAACTACAATATCAACAAACAAAAACAGCTGATAAGTTTACAAACAGAAATTTCCCCCTATGGAAATTTAATAAACACCTTAAAGATGACGATGAATTGAACAATAACATAGAGGAAATAGAATCCATAGAAAATGGTATAACAACCTGGGAGAAATTTAAACACATGACAAAACAAACAGCAATCAAAATTAGTAGAATAAAAAAGCAGTAACAAAGGAACAAACAGAACGTGGACACGAAGAAATTATCAATATCAAAATTGTATCACCACCATGACAGAAATAATGAAAACATCAGAACAGAAATAGAAGAAATTAAAAACCGCATCAAAGCAAAACAGTTTCAGGAAATAGGAGTGTGGCTATGTGCTGGTCTCAAAATAATTGAAAATGATAAAGGGAAGACCTCGACAGCATGGCTGTTTGAGAAACAACGGAACGCAAAACAGAGAATAAAAACCATAACATACGAAGGCCAAACTCTAAACAAAGACTCCGAAATAATTCGTGTTCACAAATACTTTTCTTTACTATTTCAAGAAAAACCCAGCAGTCAGGAAGAAAGAGAAAGATTCCTTTCACTCCTCCCCAAAATCACCCAGCAGGAGGCTGAGGAGATCGATGCACCAATCACCTTAGCAGAATGCCGTCTTATTGCGAAACAGCTCCCTGATAACAAATCACCAGGTGAAGATGGACTAACAGGCGAATTCTATAAAGAATACTTCCCAAAATTTGAACATATTTTTATCAAAATGATCAACAAGATGATTACAACACAGACAACGCCAGCAAAATTCAACACAGGACACATTGTACTACTACCAAAGGTTGGGGATCGACAGAAGTTACAAGACATAAAAAACTGGAGAGGCATAACCCTACTAAATACTGATTACAAAATAATATCTAAAATACTTACAAACCAGAATACAAAAGCACCTCCATTAACTTATCTCACCAGCACAATCATGTGCAGTGAAAGGAAGAAATATTCTTGACACAATAATGCACCTCCAATGCATTTGCAATTATTACAGCCTCACAGAAAATCCATGTGTTGTAATGGGGCTAGATATTCAAAAGGCATTTGACACAGTTAGCCACCAATACCTGTTTGAAACACTAGACCAAATAGGAGTTGGAGTAAACTGGAAAGAAACGATTAAGCTTTTGTACAGGAACGCGGAAAGTAGGCTGATCATTAATAAAAATCTCTCAGCCTCTTTCCCAATAAAATGTTCTATCCGACAAAGCAACCCACTCTCCATGGCTCTATTTGTTCTAGCTCTAGAACCACTTGTTATAGCCATTAACACAAACAACAATATCAAAGGAACACATATACACGGAGAAAGTGACGCCAAAATTTTGGCATATGCTGATGACGTCACTTTAACACTAGGAACACAAAAATCCTTAGACGCAACACTCAAAATAATAAAAGACTTCAGCAAAGCCTCAGTACTGAATGTGAATCTGGCAAAATCCCACTGCAAAATAATTGGAAAGTGGGAAAACCAACCAAGGATTCCTTCAGGAATGCATGTGAATAATTGCATACCGGTTCTGGGCATCAACATCGGAAGCTCAGAATCACACGTAGAACAGTGGAAAGAACTCCATGACAGCATAAAGAAGAAAATTAATGCAATGCGCCCTAGACAGCTGTCCGTCAGAGGAAGGGCCCGGGTTTGCAACATCTACCTAACATCTCGCCTGTGGTACAAGATACACAACGCCCCGTATCACGAAAGGTGGGTCGAAAAAATACACAGGCTCTGCGCTACATACATCTGGGGCTCTCAGTATGAACCCATGTGCAGATCAACACTCTTCCATGAAGTTGAAGCTGGAGGTTTAGCATTGCTAAACATCCATCTGAAAACTCTCATCGGCAGGGCAATAACAGCAGCCCGAGCACACACAAAAACCTATCATGCCTATGCGGCAACATTCTTACAAAAGTGTTTGCCGCATAGGTTTATAAGCTCACTTCCAGATATAAAAAAAACCAAGCCCGAGAATGTTCAAAGAAATCGCCAAAGGGTACACATATATAATGAAACACTCAGATACAGAAACCTTACTGACAATCAAACCAAGAAAACTATATAAAACATTAAGTCAAGTGATATTCCTGCCTCCCCAGCACAGGGAAACAAGAAAAGGAGAAATTAGGCTAAGTCCGGTGCTTAGCAAAGTTTTCCGACTTCCAATATCACCAAAATACAAAACATTCTTCTATAAAGTACATTATGCCTGTCTCCCCGCAAAAATGTGGTGTGTAGCAAAAAAAAATCTCATTACAAGGCCCAGCGAAGTGTCATTTCTGTCCCAACCCAGAAACAATATATCATATTATGATGTTCTGTATCAAAACGTCCACAGTATGGGATATCATACAGAAACTCCTACATATAAGACACAACCATTCTCTGAAAACACATTATTTTGGTTGGAAGACCAAAAAATGAAAAAAAAAAACAGAACTAATAATCATAATAATAACAATGTATGCAATATGGTCCCACAGATGTGACAAAATACACGGAAGAGACACCAGACCAGACCAAACATACTAGCAAAAATTAACAATTATTTAAAGGAAATTATCATAAACACTACACAAACCAAAAGCATAACAACACATCAATGGAGGAAACTCGGCCTAATTGGAGAAGATGGAAAAATAAAACTTATACAGATAATGAAACCCCTGTAGTTAGTGGTAAACATGCCTGAATACTGTTCACAAAATTGACCGGAAAGGCACCTGTTGTTTACATCACACCAAAACGTGGTACGAGCTTAAATTTAAGGAGGCCTGTCCAGCGGTGTAGCTACAGCTTTTGCCGCCCGGGTTCGGTACCTGAGTTTGCCGCCACTCTCAATACACACTAAAAATACTACAAAAAGTCAAAACAACGTATAGGGAAATAAATTAAAATGCTGTGTTTATTTTTGAAGTAAAACTTTGATTTCAACATTCTAAAATGTTATTTTTCTTCATTTCTGTTAGCAAAATCATCGATGACATTGGCTAAGTCTATTTCATAGTAATGTAGGTAATTTTCAATCAATTTTATTTAGAAAAACTCCTCTCACAACTAGCAACACTTAAGCAATAGTGAGGAAAATTCGCTGTAGTATTACAATAGTTGGAACTAAGTTCTCGAGACTGTATTTTAGAATTAACTGCAAATGTTCAAAAAGGTTCAAAGTGCTGCCCGGGGCAGACCTCTTCCTCTGACCCCCTCTAGCCACGCAACTGGGCCTGTGAAATTCTTATCAACCACTCTAATCTTAACAATAATGGTGGTCTAAAAATCCCAAGAATATGGATGGCACATATTCTACCCACATAACTTTTTCATCCAAGAGTTAATTATAAATAGGACTGCAAGTAATCCAGGATCTTAACTCTAATGTGACAAAAGTGGTGTCTTAATGCAGTGGCACACTCAGGATTTAATCTTGGAGGGGGCCGAGCACTCAAAATTTAATCTTGAGAGGGGGGGGAGTGTTGAGTAGATGATTTGAGAATACACGCTATGCATTGCACGAGCTATGATTGAGCATCTGCAGTGATCGCCAATACATGGTACCTGTGATCTCCTCCTCTGGCTCGGTCAAACGAAGTAGCGCCTGAGCACTACTTTGTTCTCCTTGCGTTCACAGCGGCCAGGATTCCCGAGAGCTGCAGGGTATTCCCACCTTATGTGACCGCTAATTCATAAGTAGCACAGAAATAGAAGACACGACACAACATAAAAAAAAAAAAAAAAAAAAAAAAAAAAAAAAAAAAAAGAATTTTAATTAGGAAAAGATTTTGGAAAATTTTTCTAGTGTTTTTTCCTTTTCTTTTGGAGGGGGCCAGAGCCCCTTGACCCCCCTCCCTGGGTGCACCAATGTCTTAATGTAACAATTAGGACAACACTTTTGTTGTAATAAAACTATGTATATGAGTATGTTCTCTACTAATGTTATAAATTGAATATAGCTTAATAAATAATAAGCTAATGCCTTTTTTATTCCCTTATAGTGAATAGGTGAGGCTTAAAACCTTACCTACCTAGCTTTTTGAGTGGGCAGTTTAATCTCCACCAGTAACCAATCAAGAGATAGCTGGCTGATATCTATCAATAATTATATTCAGCTACCAACGAGGAGACAGGCAAACAAGTACTGCCATCTCTTGGTGCCTAGCAAAAACAGAATATGTTGCTATTTGAAATGATGTAGGTTCTACGGTCGATTTTCTTGAGTTTCTGGGATGAAAAACTCGAGTTTCCGGTGTGTGTGTGTGGGGGGGAACCCGCTTCTCCATGCTAGAGATCGACTAACTTGGGAATCGGCTTACCAAATAAAGTTCCCCAAGGCTCAACCTTGTAAATCTAGCTTCTTGTGGCCTAGCGCAGAGAATGCAAGCAACCTTCCACTGAGTTTTTTAATTTTAGATTTTGCTTTGATGTATTTTTTTTTCACTAGATGTGAAGCTATTATTATTATTATGTGACACCTCCAGGGAGTCCCAAGACTCAACGAGGGAAAGTGTGCCAACAGCATCGAACGATTGAATCCCTTCTAACTACTAACCATGCTCGAACTTGCTAACTTTTTGCGTGCGCCATTAGTAGCAGAGGCTCTACCAATCGATCAAACTTTGCTGGCAAGTAGAATAACAGTTGATCAAATAATTCTCTCTTTGGCATACTGTCTGAAATGTAATATAGGTTGTCTATGTATGTATATGTATGTATGTATATATATATATATATATATATATACACACACACACACACACGTGTAAATGCACGTATATGTGTATATTCCAATTAATAATTTCTAAAGTAATCATCACTAAGACAGTTGAGTCTCCATAATTTGTCTAAAATTAAATAGTAGGGTTAGGTATCGAAAGATGGCAGCAATTGTTTGCTCGTCTCTTCATCGATTGCAGCTTGTCATTAGTAATAGTCAAAGGTCAGATTGGCTACTGGCAGAGATTGAACTGCCCACTCAATCTCCAAAAGCTAGATTGGGTTAAAAGGCGTCGCCTACTCCCTTTATTATTGGGATAAAAAGCATCGCGTACTACATTATTATTATTATTATAATTCATTGAAAAGGCAATTTATCTAGTGAACTATTCGTCACAAATACAACCATTGAAAAAATAATTCACCGAACTGTTTTTCGTTTAATTGTTTTTTTTCGATACCTTTCGGTAAATTGTAGTTTGATAAATTGTTTTCGGTGAATTTTCTGGATACCGCTTACATGCGGTATCAATTTGTTTTTGATCCCATCTGGGCCTGGTGCTTTGCTGTCTTTAAGATTCTTGATGATTTCTGTATACCTCATCAGGAGATGTATGTTGACTGGATGTTGTTTTAGCATTTCGACCACCTCCGAAACACAGTTGGAAGAACAACGGTACATAACTTTGTTCGACTGCAAAAGACCTCACTTCGATTCTCGTCTCATCGTGATGGGAGTAATCTTTATTTTTTTTTTTTTTTTTGACTCAAGTTAGTTAGCTGATCTCATACAGAGGTAGCAGGGTTTTTTTTTTTTTTCTCCCGAAACTTCGGATTTTTCATTCGGCATAGAGACAAATCGGCCTTCAGAATACACACACACATACAGTTTACAGACAAAAAATACTAGTGGTGGTAGCGGACAGTTGATGACGATGGTAACAGCCATTCAATGTAGTTGGTTGACAAAGTGGTGGAGACAGAAAGTTGTAGAGCAGGTGCCCTCCGTCGATGAGTCTTTGGACTCCTTGGAGGTGTCACGAAATAATAATAATAATAATAATATACATCTAAAGATGTATAATACATAATATTAGACAAATTTGATAACCATCATCATCATCAAATTGCTGCCATGTACCCTCAAGGGATGTACAGGATATGATAGTACTACATGAAAAATGTACATCATTACTAACTTCCTATCTACAATTTTCCTCCAAATCAGTCTGTTACTTGTGAAGACTCCACATTATCAAATCTTATATTTCTATCGTCTAAGGTACTTTGTACCGTATCAATCCACCTATATCTTGGTCTTCCTCTGGGTCGTTTTCCTGCCAACCTTGCAAAGTACACCTGTTTTGCTAATCTTTCCTCACCCATTCTGTTTAAGTGACCATACTACCTGAGATTAGCTCTGATAACACATTCCTGGATGCTGACAATGTCAAGTTCTTTCCTAATATTCCCTTTTTTAATATGACATTGCCATTGATGCCATCTGTTCACGCCTCTAATTTTTCTCAGCTCTCATATCTGCGGTCTCTAGTCTTTGGTCAAGTGTTTTATTTCTGACCCAGCTCTCAGATCCCAAAGTTAAGACAGGTTTGAACACTGTCTTGTATACAGCTAATTTAGTGTTCTGACTAATTTCTCTCTTATTGCATATGAATTTATTCAATTGACTCCCTACCACACCAGAATTGTTGATTCTGTTGTCTATTTCCATATTTAATTTACTATCTTCACTAAAAAGCGTGCCTAAGTAGCTAAAATGTTTTACTTGTTCCACAGGTTCTCGGTTCAAAACACAGTCGACGTTTTCACCGATTCTGCCTATTTTCATTATTTTTGTCTTTTTCTTGCTGACCTTCATACCATATCTATTACAACAGTTATTCAATTTAGTCAGGGAATCTTGCAGACTTGTAGCGGATTTATTTAGAAGTATAACATCATCCGCATAAAACAAGAAGCTGACATTAACACCTCCAATTTTGATATCATGTTTAATACCACTTTCCTTCATAATGTATTCCATATTGATAATGAATAACAGAGGATATAATGTACATTCTTGTCTTACACCAGATTTAACATTAAACCATCTTCCTGTACTTCCTTCAATTCTAACTGCTGACTTACAACTCAAATAAAGACTAAGTATTGCTTGATATAATGCCCCATTGATACCATATAACTGTAGCTTATTGAATAGCTTCTCTCTTGGCACCTTGTCATATGCCTTTTCCAGATCGACAAAACTGAAGTATAGATCTTTGTTATATTCCCATGCTTTCTTAACTATTTGTCGTAAAGTAAAGATCAGTTCCTGACAACCTCTATTTGACCTGAATCCAGCTTGTTCTTCACCAAGCTTTTCTTCCACAATACTTCTCAACCATTTCTCAAGTATACTTGCATATATCTTACCAGGAACACTCACTAATGAAATGCCTCTGAAATTTTCACATTCAGTTTTATTTCCCTTTTTATATATAGGTGCTCTGAGAGCTTAACTCCCATCATCAGGAATCTGTCACTCTGGCCAGGCTTTCTGAACTATGCGGTGTAGCCACTGTAAGACTTTTATACCACCATACTTCAGCATTTCTGGCCAAATATCATCTACTCCTACTGCCTTTCTTCAGCATTTCAGGCCTCTGATGGCATTTTCTACTTCAAGTATGGATATGTATTCCTGACTGTATGCCTGTTGAGTGTTTTTTTACCACTATGCTATCACTGCTCGTTTCAGTTAGCAATTTTTCGAAGTAAATCCTCCATTCTTCGAGGATATCTTTTTCTCCCGTTTTCATGTCACCTTTGTTCTCTAACTCCCTTTACAACACTCTTTCCTCCCTTTTTTAGCTTCTTCAACAACCTCCAGAATATCTTACCACCATCTTGATATTTATTTTTTATGTTCTTGCATGACTTTTTTTAGCTAGTTTTACACACTGTTTAGCTTTCTTACATTTGTCTCTGTATTCTGTAAGAGCACAGGCTGACTTATTTGTCAGGAACTTTTGATATGTTTTCTTCGTTTCCTTCACTGCCTCTTTAACTTCCTGTGTCCACCATGGAGTTTTGATTTTTTTTTTATCCTTGCAGACAACCTCACCACATGCTTCTCTGGCTGACTCAATCAGTGTTTTCTTCAAGGCTTGCCACTGAACCTCTAAGGTTTGATTGCTATTCACAAACTCTTTAATTGTTTCTTCAATAATCTTTGTGTATTTTAGTCTACAGTTCCAATCCGAGAGCTGCTCAACTTTTATTCGCTTTAAAACTTTCTTACATGTCAATATGAAATTCAATTTTATCCTGATCAAGACTAAATAGTGATCACTTCCAATTTCTAATCCTCTGCACACACTGGTGTCCTGCACCAGGGAGAAAACATCACTATCAACAATAACATGAGACTTTTCTTACTCCCAGCCTCTTCTCTCCATGTGAATTTGTGCACATTTTTATGTTGGAACATGGTGTTAGTAATAACCAGTCCATGTCCTGAGCAGAAAACCAACAAGTATTTGCCATTATTATTAGCATTGCTCTTTTCTCCAAATTTTCCCAAATTTGATAACCTACTCAATGAAATAAATTAAAAATAAAGCGATCATCCTCCTTTTGAAGACGAGCTGCTAAACAGTTTTTGCATAAACAAATAAATGAATAATAATAACAAAAAATATTAAAAAAACACTTCACACTGTATCAGATACACACTACATGAGTTTGATAGTATCCCTTCATATGTTCGACTTGGAGCAGTGAATTTTTATTCTTATTTTTTGGTTTACTGCTAATGAGTCTTAATAAAAATGACTGAAATGAGAAATTTCCATATCATGATGAATGTAGTTTATAATACATAAGATGAGATAAATTTGATAATTGATTTCCTTTTTATGGGTGCAAACAATGTTGAGAAAGATTGCGTTATTGTGAACTGCGCTTTTGCAGTTCACAATAAGTCCACTAGAGGTCTATCATCATCGAGTATAGAAAACTCTCGTCTGCGGTTACATTCAATAAAGAGAAAACAATTAAATTACACTTATTCAGGTAGCAATTTAATTATTTTAAGTTCTATAATTAATCACAAAATCATGGTTCATATACATATTAAAATAAAGCGCTCCTGGAAATCATAATAAATTATTTATTTGAACCTATATTGAACCTAAACCATGGAATAGTTTATTCTAGTGAATAGTAATGCTGTAGTGATTTTTTTTTTTTTTTTTTTTTTAGAACAGCATTGTGCTTATAGAGTTTCAATCAACTTTTCAGTAGCTTATAGTGAGTATATCAGTTATAATAGCGTTTGCTGTAATGAAAACTGCCTATATATATACTCATTTCTTAGCTATAAGATATGAGAATACATATGTAATTATATATGATATAGCAGATGAAGGGTTTTTCTTTTTCCATAAATATATTTTATAGAGCATTTTTGAAGCATAACTGCTAATCTAGTGATAATTTTCAGTTTTCCACAGGAAAACTTTTCACTGGGTCACACTCTGATTTTGTTTTTATTTCTAAAATTAATAAAGACCACTAGGAATCATACCCCTTGTCCATTAAATCATGTCTGGAACAATATGAACAGATTTTTAAAACAGACTGACAGAAAACATGATTTCTATAGCTATTTGAAAAAACAGTATTTTTTTTTACTCTGTTATCACAAGTAACAGTTACCTTTAATCAGGGTGATGGAATTCACACAGGTTTTTTTTTTTTTTTTAATATAGAGATTAATGACATTAGATTTTTGGAAAAAATATGGTTATTATGAGTTCTGGTAAACAAAATCATGACCATTTAAAACATGAAGGAAATCTCTGAATATATAGCAATTTCTACTACTAAAAATATTTTACAATATAAAACTGCAAAGATGTATTTGCAAAACTGAGTTTCACATTCTTTCAAGAATTACAGAGCTTTATTAGATATCCAGAATTATTCTAGATAACTCTATTGCAATTCTAGCGGGAGAATTTCAACATTTAAGCAATACATTTTCACTGCATAGGTGTGTTATCCATTTTTTTTTTTCTAACTGCTGCCACTGAAATTTGTTTATCTATAGGATTAGCATCACCTATTTTCAAAATTCTCTCTTTAAATCTGAAAGAAGAATGAAAAGAATCATAAGAGTGTTGAGGCCTCTAAAATAATAAAATCATGAATTATGACATTAATTCTTTAAACCAATTTTTTTTGCAATTTATATGAAGCATGTAACAGTCATAACACTTTTGGATTATTTAAAATTCAACCACCTTAACACCCCTTGGAAGTACATATCAGGAAATTGATAATGATGATAAAATATCTGATGCAATTCTACTTACAAAATGTTTCCACTGTAAAAAAAAAAAAGGAACCTCTGCATTTGTGTTTGTTCAAGAAACATATCTGATTATTTTTCTAGTAAAGTGATACAGTTTATTATCTGTATTACGATTTTTTTTTTTTTGATGGGGCCGTGAAATATTTTAATTTTTCCAAGAGAGCCTTTACATCCATAAGTTTGGGAAGCACTGCCCTAGAGGTCTCAAATAATAATAATCTTTGTCCCAGTTGATGTGACAAATTAGTATTTAAAAGCACTAGTTACATATGATCTTGAAGCTAGGGATGCCCAAGCATTGCATGGTTTGTCGAATAAGTAGGACAAATGGAATGCACTATCATCAGCAAAGCTGTATATAACATTAGAGGTGATTGAAAGTAGGTCACTTATGTGAATGAAAAAAAGCTCCCTCTCTTCATGGTTCTGAAGAGAAGGAGTTGCTGCCACATGCAGAAAAACAAGAATGAAAGCTTGCAACCCAATTACAAAGGGTGGCAAGTAGACAAAAGATTGGCAACTTAATTGATCAAATGGCAATCTGTTTATGTTAGGCTTCAACATCAGACGCAATCAAAGCTCTAGAAATGTTAAAAGCAATAGCATGTTTCTCCAACCTTTCCATGACACATGCCTATTAGAGTGATGATGAAGCAGGCTCATGACCTCTTAGCTTTATCTTTTTCGGAACATACTGGATATATGCCTATTTCCACACACTCTGGATAAATGCCAGCTGAGTATAAAAGATTACAGAGATGATACAGGACAGGAGTTAGTTCTGGAGCACAACTCCAGTTGAGTACAACTGGAGAGATATCAGGACTGGAAGATTTCAGTGCCTAAGTTATTCAGTATTGTTCTGACATCTTTTTGCAGAAAAATTATATCTGACATATGGTACACCATTTCTGGTATGGGAGAAGGCAAGATATGCTTTAGTCGTGTACAAAGGAGTTGGAAAGGAGTGACCCAGGAGACCAGTTTTATCTTTATGTGCCAAACAATGAAAACATCTGGATGAGATAGAGGTGGACGAGCAGACAAACAGAAGTATCTAAGGCTTTTGGATGATTAGTTACTGAGAGAAGAAACAACTTTCCTGCTAATGGCCTTCATGAAGTCAGATTTCAATTTGTTGATGGCTGTTTTGCATTTACTGTCTCCTTCACATAGACTGAAGGATGCAATAAATGCAAAACAGCTATTTTTGTTGTTAGTAATTAATAGCATGCTGATTTTTTTTTTCAACTTCTTTAAACCATGGCTCAGAAAGTAAGTGGGAATTTTTGATGGAATGGGGAATGAGGACAGGCATTCATGCTGATGATTACATTTTCTGTGACTTGCTCACAGTGACATTTGGATCAGAAGAACAGAAGCAGTAGTCTAACCATGAAGAAAGCGTAGAAGTTCTGCCGATTGTCTCACTTGGTACCTTTTTTTCAGTACTAAAAGACACAAGGCTGGGAATGGGTAAATGGAGGGCATTCTGTGGAAGAGGAAACTTGTACATGATCAGTTACTCAGAGAAGAAGTAAACTTTATAGTGTATCTGGAAGAATTGGTTGAGTCAAGATCAGATCTTGAGTATTTGAGTTAACAGATGTACAATTTACGTTAGATCACTGCTTATTCCAAAGACTTTTTTTCCTCAACCAGCTTGGCCAGTGGTATTGAAAAAGGGAAGGAAGCTGGAGTTGTGGACATTAAGTCATCTAGGAAGATGACTTCACTATTTGGATAGCTGGATTTCAGAAAATTGAACTTAGGGATTAAGAAGGTGAAGAGATCAGAATTGTTTTGGAATTTGGAGAGTGGTAAATACAGTAGATCAGCATTTCCCAAATGGTGGGTCACGACCTGGCACCAGGTGACGCAAGCTAAATGCTGGGTTGCCAAAAAAAACTCTCGAAAACCTAGGTGTTTTGTTTTGGGGTTTTCTTTTTTTCATGAAATTCTAAAATACAAGTAAATAGTGTTTAATTGGGACTAACGAATAAATAATTTAATTAATAGAGATGAAAAATGCGCTCCATCCACTTCACCATTTCACAGTCTCTTTGTTTGCAAGAAAGTGGAAACTGCAATAAAAAAACTCAATTTGTGGTTGTGTGGAAGCAGGGAATTGCATATCTTTTACAAAGCTAACAGAATTACAAAAAGAGCATAATGAATTACATGACAGATGAAATTTCGGCCGTTATCAAGGAACATATGCTAGGACTGCAGGTAAGTCTGAAGAAATATTTCCCTCCAATCAACAGCAACAAAGCATGGATAAGGAACCCTTTTACAGGAAATGCAGAATCTGAGACAGAATTACTGGATTCAGATATTGAATCTATAATTGAACTGTCGTGTGATGCAGCACTCAAAGACATCTTCAACACAATACCACTGATGGATTTTTGGATGCCCTGCCGTCAGGAGTACCCAGTTTTAGCAGAAAAAGCAATAAAATTTCTAATGCCTTTTGTCACAACCTATAAGTGTGAAAACAGGCTTTTCAACACTGGTTTTTCTAAAAAATAAATATAGAAACCGATTGGAGGTCGAACTGGATTTAAGAATAAAGTTATCATCTTTTCCTCCAAACCTGAAGTTTCTAGTTAACAAACAACAGCATCACACTTCTCATTAATAAATTACTTGGCTTTAGTTTAATTTCTTTATATTTTTGTAAGAGTAAATGCTTCTTTATTATAATAATAATAAATGAAAACTCTATGAACTCTATGAAAACTCTATAAAAAACACTGACCAGGCATGCAGTCAGGAATACATATCCATACTTGAAGTAGAAAAAGCCATCAAAGGCTTGAAATGTGGAAAGGCAGCAGGAGTAGATGATATTCGACCAGAAATGCTGAAGTATGGTGGTATAAGAGTCTTACAGTGGCTGCACTGCATAGTTCAGAAAGCCTGGACAGAGGGATGAATTCCCGATGATTGGAGTAGAGCTCTAATAGTACCCATATATAAAAAGGGAAATAAAACTGAACATGAGAATTACAGAGGTATTTCCCTACTGAGTGTTCCTGGCAAGATCTATGCAAGTATACTTGAGAAACGGTTGAGAAGAATTGTGGAAGAAAAGCTTGGTGAAGAACAAGCTGGATTCAGGCCAAATAGAGGCTGTCAGAATCAGATCTTCACTTTACGACAAATAGTTGAGAAAGCATGGGAATATAACAAAGATCTCTATTTCAGTTTTGTCGATTTGGAAAAGGCATATGACAAGGTGCCAAGAGAGAAGCTATTCAATACGCTGCAGTTATATGGTGTCAATGGGGCATTATATCAAGCAATACTTAGTCTTTATTTGAGTTGTAAGTCAGCAGTTAGAATTGAAGGAAGTACAGGAAGATGGTTTAATGTTAAATCTGGTGTGAGACAAGGATGTACATTATCCCCTCTGTTATTCATTATCTATATGGATCACATTATGAAGGAATGTGGTATTAAACCTGATATCAAAATTGGAGATGTTAATGTCAGCTCTTTGCTTTATGCGGATGATGTTATACTTCTAAATAAATCCGCCACAAGTCTGCAAGATTCTCTGACTAAATTGAATAGCTGTTGTAATAGATATGGTATGAAGGTCAGCAATAAAAAGACAAAGATAATGAAAATAGGCAGAATCCTTGAAAATGTCAACTGTGTTGTGAATGGAGAACCTGTGGAACAAGTAAAACATTTCAGCTACTTAGGCACAATTTTTACTGAAGATGGTAAACTAAATATAGAAATAGACAACAGAATCAGCAAAGCTGGTATCATGGGAAGTCAATTGAATAAATTCATATGGAATAAGAAAGAAATTAGTCGGAACACTAAATTAGCTGTATACAAGACAGTGTTCAAAACCAATTTTAACCAATGGATCTGAGAGCTGGGTCAGAAGTAAAACACTTGACCAAAGACTAGAGACCGCAGATATGAGAGTCCTGAGAAAGATTAGAGGCGTGAACAGATGGCATCAATGGCAATATCATATTAAAAATGAGGATATTAGGAAAGAACTTGACATTGTCAGTATCCAGGAATGCGTTAGCAGAGCTAATCTCAGATGGTATGGTCACTTAAATAGAATGGGAGAGGAAAGATTAGCAAAACAAGTGTTCTCTGCCAGGTTGGCAGGAAAACGACCCAGAGGAAGACCAAGATATAGGTGGATTGATACGGTACAAAGTGCCTTAGACGATAGAAATATAAGATCTGATAATGTTGGAGTCTTGACAAGTAACAGACTGATTTGGAGGAAAATTGTAGATAGGAAGTTAGTAATGATGTAATTTTTTCATGTAGTACTGTCATATCCTGTACATCCCTTGAGGGTACATGGCAGGAATTTGATGATGATGATGATGAACTCTATGAACATTCAAATCTGTTTTATTTTACCTATTGGCCATAAAAATTTTAGTGGGTCACGAAGATGAAGTATTAAAATAACTGGGCCACGGAAAAAAAAAGTTTGGGAAACCTTGCAGTAGATGAATGTAACTGAACAGGGCTAGGAAATCTTAAGTCAGAGGAAGTCAAAAGCAGAAAATTCTTAATTTGGGCATTCCTTGGCAAGTAATGGCTGATCTCACAAAGGCATAGGTCTCACCCTCATGACAAATCATACAGTATGTAATTTGTAATATGGAAAGCAGACTATGGTTGGTGTAGCTGCAGTTTGCGTTTCTGTTAGGAAGTCTGGTCTAGATGTCTGTATGTGATCGCGTACATCATTTATGGATATTTATGCTGTGGATGTAGGTAAAATGGATGTGAAAGTGATTTTTTTCTTTTATTACTATTATTGCTGTATACTTAATTTTAATTAGTCATAGATAGAAAGATAAAGTAGGAATGCGCAACAATAGAAGATACACTTGGACATGATGTTACGTGAACAACTAGTTTCATAACATGGCCTCGACAGTGCCTCTCACATACCACTACTTAGACTCTCTTCCCTCAAGTACAATCTGGCAGACAATGCAGTAGCAAACTATGTACCAGCTGACAGGAAAGCCTTCTGACTTGTTATTGACAAGTTTGGATCCATGTACTACCTGATGGCTGACCTGCAGTGCCATTTTACTGTTGTACTCTTGAAATGGAGGTTATGGGTAAGCTTGGCATACCCTGAATGCTATATTCACAGTGCATGGAAAAGAAAAGAGGGGGACAAAAACCAGAACTTCTACTGTGGAGACTACTTCAGGTCTTCAATAAGCAAGGTGGTAATGTTTCACCAGGCAATGAAGGTCATCTATTACCTAGTGGTTCTAGTTAGCATTATGTTCAACTAAAATTTCTTTTTGTAGTGGGAATGCTCACTGGATATGCCAAAGTCAGTTTTATGGAAACAGGCCACTTGAATGCTCTCATTTCATTTCCACATAAACCAGAAGGCTTGGTCATAAAGTTGAATTCTAAACTGGAGTAGAGCTCTTATTGTATCAATTTATTTTATTTTTTTTAAAAAAAAGGAAATAAAGCAATTTGAAAATTATAGAGAAATTTCTCTGGCAAGTATTCTAGAAAATATTTATGCAGATTATACTTGAGAAAAGGCTGAGAAAAAATTGCTGAGAGGAAAACTGGTGAAGAGTAATCTGGATTTATAGACATTGTTAAGATCAGATACTTGATGACAGGTAATCAATAAATCATGAGAATCTAACAACAATCTTAAAGCTGTACTGATCTTGCCAAAGCATATGATGAATTAACAATGCCAAGAAATTATATTCTTTGTTTAATCCTTTATCCAAGTGTAAGCAAACAATGTTTGTATATGAAGTATCTTCATGACTCAGCTTGTATACATAGAGGCAAATGACTTTACATCAATTGCCTTAGTATTCCATACTGATGAGACCTCAGTAAAGGTCAAAACTGGTCTGGGTAGTGGCCCTTCCCATAATTGCATAACATTATATACACATAATACACCTAAAAGGGTGTGTGCTTCGCATTATGCGATACTAAGGCAAACTGATGTGCAGACATTAGCCTTTATATAAAAGTAGCCCAGTCGTGAAGATACTTCATACACAAACATTGTTTGCTTACACTTGGATAAAGCATTAAACCAAGAATATAATTTCTTGGCATCTTTAATTTATAGTATAACCAAGTGAAAAAAATTTCAACCAGCATATGATACCAAGGGAAGTAGATGTAACATTACTCATAATCTTTGCCTTCACCAGAAAAAAATTGCTGAGTGGAAAACTTGTGAGAAGAGCAATCTGAATTTATACCAGATAGACATTGTTATGATCCTTGGCATACCTTGAATGTCAAGGTATGCAATGTAATCAATAAATCATGAAAATGAAACAACAATCTCAGAGCTGTATTGATCTCACCAAAGCATATGACGAAGTACCAAGGAAAGTAGATGTGACATTACACAATCTTTGCCTGTTATATTGCATCTTGCATTTTTAATTTCTGTTTTTTTGTACATTTAACTTGAAATATTCAATTTTATTCTGCTTCCTATGACACCGTTATAACCAAATCATTTGCGACATTGTTGATAAGGTTTGTCTGAAATATCTGCAAAAATTAGTTTTCTATATTAAATCTAGTAAATCTTTTTAATAACTAAGTGGGCTTATATAAGTGTTTTCTATACTGAGAGCTGATTGCATAAGTCCAATGTTACTATATAATATTGGAAGTTTTAACTTACCACTTTGCTCTAATAATTTTCCCCGCCATGTGGATTCAAGTTTACACACAAAATCTTCAAAAACTTTAATTGATTCTTTCAAACTTGTCTTCTTATAGTCCTTTATCTTTCTTTTTTTAGTAGGTATTATTTCAGAGCTGACGTTTTCTGGGATATCTTTATTCACAGGTTGATCATCCATTCTATCTTCTTTATCAGTAATCTTGGCCTGAGCATCATAAGCATTAATTTCTTCACAGAGTTGACTGAAAAAAAGATATTCATATATTTCACTCACCTAATTTCATTCTACTCCAGTGTATCCAAGTTTAAAGATTAATCTGAAAATTACACATAAAAAAATTATCAAGTGTACTACAATAAAACTAATTTTTTCATTGACATGTTCATGTTGGTGATTGTGAATAACTCTCTCCACTACCTTAAACATCTGGCAGGGCAAGAGAGTACACTAGACCTGGCCACAATTTTGTGTTTATATATCAGAGAATGTGTCACATATTGTGATGGGTTCTTCGATTGCAACCAAATCTGCTTAGAGTGAGATTTTTTTTATTTGATTTTTTATAGCATAAAGACATCATGGGTCATACTGCACCAGGACACAAGTCACAGCAGTACATATGGTAAGTGGTTAGTAGGACAATCACAAACATCCATGTCCCTTAGTGGGATTTGAACCCACATCCTCTTGGCTGGAGAGCAGATGTGCTAATCACTTGGCCAACCACGCTGGTGCTTAGAGGGAGAGGAAAACTAATGTGTTTGTTGACAGTATATTAGAAAACAATAATTAAGGAGAATGCTATATTTGGTTGGTATATTTGAATTACTAAAAGGTGTAAATATGTGAATCAACGTTAATGAGCCATTTGAGAATGCAAATATAAGGGAGAGAAAGAACAGTCATGAATAGGAATGCTTTCATTATTGACAAATGAATTCTTAATAATTTACATTTGTGATATTGCATGTGTGAATAATCTGTGATCTTATAAACTCTAGACATGTTTTCAATTTATGATGGGCATAATTAAAAAAAAAAAAAAACTTATGAGGAGAAGGGAAGGAGATTTGTTTGCAAAATATAAATAACTAACCAATAATAAACAGCTGCTGTATACATTGGTAGCTCAGTAAAGTAAAGGGAGGGACTAACCTGATGAACATTAATAATAATGTTCATCAGGTGATTTCATCTAGGCATGGCAGAACTACATGTGGGTTGATGGAGCAGCAAATTACCTTGTACAATTTGTTGTGCTTGTTATGTGTATTTATTTCTATGCGCTGTTTATATTTCGCTTTTTCTAAGAATTTTCCATTATTCACTGAATTTCTGATCATTATCGAAATTATCCACTTTTTCACAAATCCTACGTTCTTACCATTTGTCTTTTTGTCAGCAGCTCTTCTTATCAATAATAGATATTTCATGACAGTCTTTTGTCAGAGATCCACAGACACAGCCCACTTCTTATCACAAAATGAAGGATTTATTTTATTCAGGAATAGATGAATTTTTACTTACTATGCCTGTTCTTTCTGAAGACTGGAATGAAAATGTTCCCATAGCATGGTGGGGGGACAACAGAAATTATTATTATTAATTATCATCTGAGATCTCCAGGGACTCAAGGACTCATCAAGGGTTGCTATAAATCATCCACAACAACTGTCATACCTTCCCTTAAATTCATTCACACTACATGCACTCACTATCCCTAAAGGCAAATTATTCCACTCACTCACTCACTGCTCTGTGAGAGAAAAACCTAGCTCTTAACACCTTTTTGACTGTGAACTTAACTTCCATGGATGCCCCCTGTGTTTTCTGCCTACCTTCCATAGAACGAAAAATTTCATCAGATGATATCCTATAACACTTATTCAAAAGTTTACAGACCTCTATTATATCACCCCTCTTTCTCCTGTTAACCAGAGTCTGTAATCCACATACTCGTAATCTAAATCCCATAATCTGGATGTAATCTTTGTAAATCTTCTTTGCACCCTTTCCACAGCTTCTTTATCCCCTTGAAATCTGGGAGACCAAATCTGCACACAATAATCCACATGTGGTCTTATCAAAGCCTTATACAGAGGCAAAATGACTTCCTTATCCTTAAATGACGAGGTTAGCTTCAACATTGCAATTATCCTCTTAGTTGTATTTGCAACTTTTGCTATGTGACCGCTGAACTTCAAATTCCTATCCATCACTATGAATATTTCCTTGTTTTGGTCACTACATTTTTGGAATAAGATTTGAAAACAGAAAAGAGTACCTCTCTCATTCCCAAACCATTTCTAAAGCTGAATTGCGTATCACTGAAGGTGTCTTCACATTTACTGTATATTCTTTTTTGAATTATTTTCAGAAACATTTTGAAAACATGACTCATTAGATTGATCATTCTATAGTCATATAGCAATAGTCTTGGACTACCTATTTCTGATTGGCTAGTGGAGATTGAACTGACCACTCAGAGTCCGAAAGTTAGATAGAGCTAAAATGGTCTCGCCTGCTTTCTGTAAGGGAATAAAAGGAGTTAGCCGATTTATTTTTAGATTAACACAATTTATATATCATTTTACTCATAAGAATAAGCTATGCTGCATGTATATCTACAGATATGATAAACAGAAGAAATGAATATATAAGACATAGGCAAATTCTGAAAATTTTGGCTCATTCTTATAGATACAAACCTCAAAAAAACATTTCATGTATCAAAAAGTGATTAGTGACCTAAGTGTAGAATAAGGAGGAGAATGGCTACAATCTAGAAGTGGCTGCTTTACTGACATTTTTAATAATTAGTGGGATTAATGTTGCTGGTGTTATGGTATCATTGCTTGAATTTAAGAGAGGAATTTATATTTAACAATTAAGACAATGTAAGCACATGGCTCACTTTTTACAATATGAAATGCTTTTTATTTTTAATGAGATTAACTTATTTTTTTTTAACAAAGCAGACAAAAGAGTCAAGGAATAAATTATTGAATTTAGATGAATGATGCAAGCTGCAGCAGGGTCTACAGCATTTTTCTCCCCCTCCCTCCCTCTCTCACTCACTATTATACCACTATCCTGAATTTTGGTCCAACCGTGCAGAAATTACCAGGGGTCCTTAAACAATATAAGCCACTATATTGAAGCAAAAGTGAACAATATGACCAAAAGGTGTCTATGGGAGGGAGGGGGGGGGGGTGGAAGAGACTTAATTCTGCTTATCTTAGCCTACTTAAGTTGAACTACTCAGGAGAATTAGCACAACTGCATTCTAACTCTATTATACAAACTCTATACGAAGTTCCATGTTCTTGTAAGATGTCGTACTATGGACAAACAGGAAGATCTATAAGTAAATGCATCTCTGAACATCAAGACCACATCCTATCTGATCCAACAGCACAAATCTGGCATTGCTCAACATGGACTTGAAAACTCTAACCATAGGATCCAATGGAAAAACACCAAGCTGCTACATAGATCCTTATATAAACATGAGTGTTTATATACAGAAAGTGCTGAAGCCTTACGTCACAGACCCAATCTTAACCGTATTGACTGTCTCACTATCCCAAAGGTCTGGGAAATTATTATCCTCAATTGTGTAAAATAAATTTATCAGATATATTTTAATTTACAGCTGAATATTATTAATCCTCAAACACACTACTGTATGCATAGAGGAGATTCCAATGTAAACATGCTAATAACTTACTTTGAATGTAATTCTTAGTATTGTTTGTAATAACTGTACTGATGATGTCTTAAGATACTTAAGATGAAATATGTACATATTATTAAAATTTAATTACTGTGGTAAACATGTGAATTTTTAGTTATAACCGCATTCTAAATTTCATTGATACTGATTGAAAGATATAACTTGCAGAAATGTCTCCTCACATTAATCTGATTGGGCTATGTCAGAGGTACTTAAGCAATATCTGAAACAGCTATATCCCAAATTTCTTCAAAATAATGTGACCTTTAGGGATGTCTGTTTTGAATATGTCTAATTATATTCCAAATTTTGTTGAAATCAGTTGAATGAAATGACTTCAAGAGACACCTTTTAAGGAAGAAACCCCTCTAATACACATACACACTATTTATTCTGCAATATGCTGAATTTCTGAGAACTTTCAATAATATAAGAAAACTATATTCCAAATTTATCTGAAATCATTTGAATCGTGTAACCTGTAGACATCAGAAGATTTCAAAAAGTGTGTATACAGAGTCAAATTTTCTCCAAAAAAAAACAAATTATTTGATACTGATCTGCCATATGTTGAGCCTCTGTAACACAATTGGAAGAACGACGGTATGTTGCGCCCTTCTC
Organism: Typopeltis vanoorti; assembly: GCF_054136105.1. Taxonomy (NCBI): domain Eukaryota; kingdom Metazoa; phylum Arthropoda; class Arachnida; order Uropygi; family Thelyphonidae; genus Typopeltis; species Typopeltis vanoorti. The sequence goes on from NC_143550.1 coordinate 163,098,340, forward strand.
CCAGAAACTTTGGTTTTTCCATCATGCATACAGACAAATCGGTCTTCAGAACGAATGCAATTTACAGATAAAAAATACTAGTAGTGGTGGGCTGTTGATAATGTTGGTGTAGATGATGATGATGATAGTTGCGGTTTGCTGTAGTTGGTGGATTAAGTGGTGGAGATGGAGAGTTGTAGAGTGGGTGCCCTACCTTGATGCAGCTTTGGATTCCTTGGATCACGAAATAATAACAATATTTATTTCGCTTCTGTCAAACAAATGGCAGATCACAGCTGTAACTACTGATAACTTTGTCTTGGATTAAAAAAGGAAAATAAGTGACTATTTTTGACAATTAGTTGAACTGTATGGACATTATGAAGAACATATAAAATCCAAGTGTCAAAATTTTGTGAAAAATCATGCTAGACAATTCATTTTGTTTAGATTATAGACAATTAACTCACTTTTAGAATGCCAGTGATGTTATAAAACTTTTTGGTAATTTTGAAAGTTTTTCCACTTGGTTATATTATAAATTAAAGATGTCAAGAAATTCAATTCTTGGTTTCATCCTTTATCCAAGTGTAAGCAAACAAAGTTTGCACATGAAGTAACTTCATGACATGGAAACTTGTATATAGAAGCTAATGACTTCACATCAATTGCCTTTATATCCCATAATGCAAACCACATATCTTTACAGACATGTATAATGCTATACATTATGGAAAGAAATTATGGGTCTGGCTCCCAATGATGAGACCAAAATAAAAGTCAAACTGGTTTGGGTAGTCTCCCTTCTCATAATGCATTGCATATGTCTGTAAAGATATATGCATTGCATCATGGATACTCAAGCAACTGATGTGAAGTCATTAGCTTCCATATGCGAGTTTCCCTGCCATGCAGTTACTTCATGCACAAACTTCATTTGTTTACACTTGGATAAAGGATGAAACCAAGAATATAATTTCTTGGCATCTTTACTTTCTGGTAATTTGTTACAGTGTGTTTGCTATAGGCGCAGACTGTAATTAATAATTACAGATAACAGAACAAAAGACTGACTGATTTTTGGAATGTTCCCTAAAATAATTCCAATCATACAATACATATTTAATCTGATTATTAAAGCAAATTTAAATACTCTTTAATTTGTATATTAATGATGTAGCAGAAATTTAAATGGGGACATTCAGTTGTTTGCTGATGATGTAAAACTAGAGAGGATAATAGTTGATAAAGGTGATGTAGATATCTTACAGGATGATTTAAATAAATTGGCAGTATGGGCAAAGGACGATGGTTATCAATTCAATGTTGTAAAATGTAAGGTCCTTGGGGATGAAAAAGATTACATACTTCATATCATATTGATGGTACTAGTTTACAGGTACCATCAATATGATGGTACCTGTAAACTAGTACCATCAATATGATGGTACTAGTTTACAGGAAATTGATGAGGCTAGGGATTTGGGGGATGATGGTGGATAGAGATTTGAAATTCAGAGAACAGATTGCAAGAGTTGGCAAAATAGCTCAGAGGATTACTTGGATGCTGAAGAACACACTGACAAGTAAAGACAGGGGGATTATTATCCCTCTTTATAAGCTATGATTTTGGCCACATGTTGACCATTGTGCACAGATTTGGTCAACTGCATTTCTTGAGGATTGGGAGGTTGGGGACTGGGGATTCAAAGACAAGTGAACAAGCTGGTGACAGGTCTGTGGAATGTTCCCTATGAGGATAGATTGAGGATGTGTGTGTGTGTGTGTGTGTGTGTGTGTGTGTGTGTGTGTGTGTGTGTGTGTGTGTGTGTGTGTGTGTGTGTGTGTGTGTGTGTGTGTTACAAAGTTTAGCTGACAGACAGAGGAGGGAAGGAGGATATGATAGAAACTTATAAGTTACTAAACGGATTCTATAAGATTGACACAAAAGAAAATTTTCAATATAATGTGGTGTAGGGGGAAAACAAGGGGGATCACACTTGGAAGTTGTCTAAGAGTCTGCAGACTAAGTTCTTTACTTGGAGAGTAGTAAATGAGTGGAATGAATTGCCAGAGGTGGTTGTGAGCACCCTAACAGTGAATATGTTTAAGCAGATGTATAATACGTATTGTGTTAATGAATAGAGTGGGTCTCTCACAGTGAGTCTTGACTCCATGGAATACCCACATAAATAATCACAATTATAATTGACTGTTACCATAGTGAATCTGAGGGAATAATTTGTTTAAAAAAATAGTGAAAGGCTTTAGAGAATCTCTTTTAGAATGGCACTGATGCCATAAAACTTTTTTGGTAATTTGTTAGAGTGTGTTTGCTATAGCAAGAGTGGAATGCACTTAGTAATTATAGATAACAGGACAAAAGTCGGAGTAATTTTTGGTTAGAAGCGCACCATCAATTAGTTCAATCATGCAATAAATATTTAATCTGATTATTAAAGTAAATTATAAATAAAAATCAATATTGCCACTTACTTGATTGTTGGCACTGCAAATGGATCAAACTTATGCAAATTTTTTATGCTAAAAGGTACACAAATCCTACCAGTTTTGGGATGTACACAGAATGGCGATTTCAATAAATGATTGATTCCTTTAGTAACATTAATATCCAATCTTGGGTAACACAACTGTAACATAACTTCATCTACATAGTGTCGATTCTTCCAACCATCTTTCTGAAGAAAAATATATAAAAACTCATTTACACACACACACACACACAGAATTAACACTTGTTACAGCAAGTGCCATTATAACAAACTTAATTGCTACAACCTAACAATACTAAGTGCAATCCATAAGGAACCACAGGCATATAATGCTATTCTAAACAAATATTGACAACAGTGAACTATTCCTGTGGTTCCTTGTGAATTTGCCATAGTAACAGTCAAATGCATATGTACAAGTACACTGGTGTCCAAAACCTAAGGACAAACACCATTTCTGAAGATTACAACTAGAAATTCAGATGAATCATCTTATGGCAATTTGTATAACTGATGATTTCGATTAGAAAGTGGATACACATTTAAATTTTCAAATCACGCGCAAAGAAGTCAACAGGTCAACTTGCAAATTGGCTCCATTCAAACACAGGTATGCGGATATCTCAACAAATTGTAGAAAGATATCGGCAACGAGCAGGCCTATATTCCCCAAGACCTGTAGTCTGCATCCCTTTATCCACAGCTCATTGTAGAGCATGTTTTCAGTGGTGTTGTATTCCATAAAAATTGGACAAGACACCAATTGGCTAATGTACCCTGTACAGATGAGAGTTGTTTTAGTCCTCAAATTCCAGACAACACTTCATCCGGTGTGAAAGTGGTACTGCTTACAATTCGAGAATGTTCTTGAAAGAGATAGATATGGCGGTGCTGGAGTTGGTGTGTGTGTGGAGGGGAAATTATGCTTAATGGATGCACCAAACTACAAGTGCTGGAAAAAGGGACTTTGACTGGTGATCGATATTGCAACGAAGTTCTTCAATATCATGTTTGACTGTTCCGTGGTGCTGTAAGCGAAGAATTCATTTTTATGAATGACAATGCCACACCACATCATACACATGGTGGAGATACTTCTGGAGACCGAGGATGCTGACTGAATTGAGTGGCAGCACACTCCCAGATCTCAACCCCATAGAGCATGTTTGGAATGCACTGCTGTTTGAAATTCCTCTCCAGAAAACAAACAAGACCTTATCCTTGTCTGAAGGAGAATTGGACCAGTTTGTCACAAGAACTCCTAAATCATAATAAATTTAGTTTAAGTCTTTATCCAAGTGGAAGCAAACAAAGTTTGCACCTGAAGTATCTTCAGGACCGAGGCAACTCGTGGTAAAGGCAGACTAAGCTCTCATCACTTGTCTTAGTATCTCCCATAATGCAAAGCACATCTCCTTCCAGACATGAATAATGCTACGCATTAAGGGAAAGGTGACTAGCCAGACCGGTTTCGACTTTTATTGAGGTCTCGTCAGTGGGAGCCAGACCCAGAGGTGGTGATACTAAGATGGAAGTAATGGAGAAGTCATAGTTACGAGTTGCCAAAAGGTGTCTCACATTATTATTAAATTATTCTGGATTAGAGAAAGATGTTGGAAGTTTTTTTTCCACTTGGTTTGATTATAATAAATTTAGTTTAATCCTTTATCCAAGTAAGCAAACAAAGTTTGGTTAAACTTCCGACGACTTTCTCTAATCCAGAGTAATTTAATAATAAGGTGGGACACCTTTTGGCAACCCGTATAGGTAAATATGACTTCTCCATATTTCTTCCACCTTAGTATCACCACTTCTGGGTCTGGCTCCCACCGACAAGACCTCAATAAAGGTCAAAACTGCTCTGGATATTGGGCCTTCCCTTAATGCATAGCATTAGACGTGTCCACAAGGAGATGTGCTTTGCATTATGGGAGATACTAAGACAAGTGATGAGAGCTTAGTCCATCTTTACCACGAGTTGCCTCAGTCCTGAAAATACTTCAGGTGCAAACTTGGTTTGCTTACACTTGGATAAAGGATTAAACCAAGTTGGAAAAAACTTCCAACTCCTAAATAACTGGGTGCTAAGCATGGTATGATGTTGTGAGAGCGCACGACAGTTCAAGGTGGACATATTTCATACTGAAATGTCTCTCTGCATAGTTTTCTGTAACCACTGTACGTTAATTCCTTATCTATGTCCTTACGAAATTTGTAACTTTTACCAAAAATGCATAGCAATTTATTTTGTATGAAATTTATAACACAATATAATTTATTACTAGGCTGGCAATAAATTTATGTACACATTTGGTGGTAGTCATGAAAATTTTTTCATATTCATAATAATAAAAATGTAGGATGAACTACATTTTTTTTCACAAAAATGTAGTTTGTCCTTAGCTTTTGGACACTAGTGTATCGTGCAAACCAAAGGGGATTAACCCTCAACATTGCAGAAGTCACCACCAAAATAAGGAAGGGAAGTTGATCAAATGTTAAAGCTACAAAATTGAGAGGTAACTTCTACATAGACTCCAGGGAAGGTTTACTTTTCATAATGCTGAAATCTCTAGACAAGAGAAGATTTTTCTTCTTGGGATTAGTGTAAGATCAAAGCATCAACAAGTTACAATTATTACCTTCTCGGCATCGATTTTTTTTTTTTAAAGCTAAAGGCATTATTTTACCTTCAAACATTTCTAGCTATGTAGCTTTTGTTAATTTTTTAATAGGGCATATGGTCTCCATTAACAGCCAAAACAGTGGTACATTTTGATTGCATGAACTGGATAAGATGATCAAACAGTTCTTGTGGGATATTTCCCCACTCTTCTGCAAGAGCAATTTTGAGCTCTTGAAGTGATCGTGTTGGCACCAGTTGAGCAGAAACGCGCCTACAATTGGCCAAGAATTCATTTTTATGGATGATAATGCTTGTCCACACCATGTAAATTTGGTACAAGAGTGGTTTGAGGAAGAAGGTATTGCATGAATGGACTAGCCTGCCCGTTCACCGGATTATAATCCTAAAGCATCCCAGGTATGTTCAATTGGATTACAATATGGTGAAAACAGGCAGGCCAGTCCATTCATTCAATACCTTCTGCCTTAAACCACTCTTGTACCAAATTTACATGTTGTGGATGAGCATTGTCATCCATAAAAATGAATTCTTGGTCAATTGTAAGCATGTTTCTGCTCGACTGGTGCCACCATGATTGCTTCAAGAGCTCGAAATTGTTCTCACAGAAGAGTGGAGAAATATCCCACAAGAACTGTTTGATCATCTTATCCAGTCCCTGTAATCAAGATGTACCGCTGTTTTGGCTGTTAATCGAGACCGTACACCTTATTAAAAATTAACAAAAGTGTTTTTGGCTATTCTTGTTAAAATTATTTCATGCTAAAATGTATAATTTGTTAAATCTGTAATCAATATTGATTATTTAAACAATATCCATAAGTAAGAAATATTTATTCATGTATAAAGAAATATTTATTCATGTATAATTATTTGCATAAATTTATAATTATCCAAATATCCCCTAATTGTTTTGAGCAGTGTTGCTACGGTTCAATGCGAAAAAGGAATTAAAAAAAGGAACACAGCAGTAAAAAACTGTACATTCCTATGTCTTCAATATATGTAATAAATTTAGTTTAATCCTTTATCCAAGTGTGAGCAAACAAAGTTTGCACCTGAAAGTATTTTCAGGACTGGGGTAAGGTGGTACAAGAACAAAGCTGGAGCAAGAACTTGCTCCACCTTTGCAAGGAGTTGCCCTGATGTTGTACCACCTTACCCCAGTCCTGAAAATACTTTCAGACGCAAACTTTGTTTGCTCACACTTGGATAAAGGATTAAACTAAATTTATTATATTCTAACCAAGTGAAAAATAAACTTTCAACTTCAATATATGTCCAATTAAGATTGGACATATACTGAAGATTTATTCCAGTTCATATAGAATGGCCCAGTAAAGTTTGTTTTATTTAGGATTCTCAGTCTGATAAGTGATTTCTAATTAAGGATATGGTTTTGGTCATTTCTTCAGAAGACATTAAAGCATGAAAGAAAGGATTTCTTCAGAAGTTTTTCATATAGAATGCAGAGTTGTTCTGAACTGTTAAAACTGTTGATAAGGTTTTCAGAATAAGATTTTAAGATGTTGAGACTTTTGCATAAAAGATTAATTCAGTCTAAAGTGATGCTATGGTTTTAATAGTTTATTCAGTGGAGCTTGCTGTTACTTTCATATAACAAGTGAAGTTATAGAAATGTCTTGGATGATGATAAGTTATATTTTCTTCAGCATTCTGTGATTTTAGGATGCAAAAAGAATTTGTGATTTATATTACTGTCATATGAGGAGTAGTTTTTTGTGTTAGTCTTTCTCCTATGTGAACTCAGGAAGAAAGAAAGTTCTGTAGGAGGCAAGACACTAAAGTTCCAGAAGATTTGTTCCATATAGGATAATAACTGTTGATTTATATGATTGAAAGGAAATTGTGCACATTTAAGTGTTTTTCTTGTTGTGAATTGAAGAACTTGCTGGAGTTGCATAGTTAAGTAGTTGATTTGATGTATATATTTGTATGTTTTGTAAATTCAATATTTTTTATTTTGTTAAAAAGTGTCTGAAGACTCAATCTCTTAATGAATTAAATGAATTTAAAAAGGATAATTCAGAGGTTAGTTACATATGAAATATCCTATGCAAACCTGTGTGCAAGGATTATTGAAAGTTTAGTTTAGTTCAGTGTTTGCTTTTTATTTTGAATTTAAGAGTTTAAACTACTCACAGCTGTAAAAAGGAGAAAGTAAATACAGGAATGCCTTGTATAGCACGGTTTTGAACAACGCGGGTTTTATTATTACATTTATCATTATTACACTAACATTGTCAACACTGACCGGCGGCTCCAGGGCGCTGCAAGTGATAGTCGAGAGCCACGTTTATGCAGTAGTTATTTCGTTATTTATATTAGTATTTAATTTTTATTATTATTTAAGTATGAGTGAAAAGAGACAAAACAAAGAAGACACTGGTGGAATAACAAAAAAAACGCAAGTGGTTGACATTAGAGATGAAACTTGAAATTATAAAATGTAATGAGAATGGCGCTTCGTTTGCTAAAATAGCATGTGAGAATTCAATGAATGAGTCATCTGTACAAACAATTATTCAGAGCAAAGAAACGATTAAACAACATGGAATGAGCACTGCTTCTTATATGTCAAAAGTGATCACAAGAACTCGATCTTCTACAATGGAAAATATGGAACGCCTTCTAATGATCTGGATTGAAGATTGTAATCAGAAAAAGATTCCTTTCAGTCAAATGATAATCCAGGCAAAAGCAACAAGTCTATATGACAAAATAAAAGAAAATGAAAGCGAAAATGAAGGCGGTACAACCAGTGAAACTTTTATAACAAGTCGCAAGTGGTTCTACAATTTCAAAAAACGTATGGGACTCCATAACGTAAGAATCCAAGGTGAAAGCGCAAGTGCTGCCACTAAAACTGCAGAATTATTTCTCAATGAATTGAAGGAGCTTATTGAGAAGGAAGGCTACACAGATGATCAAATTTTTAATGCTGACGAGACTGGCTTGTTCTGTAAAAGAATGCCATCGTGCACATTTCTAGCAGAGAAGGAAAAAACACAAGCTGGGTATAAAGTGTCAAAAGACCGATTGACACTTTTATTAGGAGGTAATGCATCAGGTGATTTAAAATTGAAGCCACTGTTAGTGTACACTGCATAAAACAGAAGAGCTCTTGAGGGCTTTACAAAAAACAATTTACCTGTTCATTGGCGTTCAAATAAAAAACCGTGGGAGACTCGTTCAATTTTTTTCGAAGACTGGTTTAAAACTTGTTTTTCCCTGAAGTTAAAAGCTATTGTAAAAAGAATGATATTCCTTTCAAAATTTTGCTTTTATTAGACAATGCGCCAGGCCATCCAACTCTATTGACTGACTTAGATGAAAATGTCAAGATTCATTTTTTCCCTCCAAACACAACATCAATTCTGCAGCGAAGGATCAAAGCGTTATCTCCACTTTCAAGGCTAACTATTTAAGACAAACTTTTGCTCAAGCTATTAAAGCTGCAGCAGAAGAAGATTCTTGGACTTTGAGTGGATTCTGGAAGTTATTTAACATAAAAGATGCCATTGAAAATATTTATGCATCTTGGCAAGAGGTGACTCAAAGCAACATGGGAGCCGTATGGCATAATATCTTGCCGCATTGTTCAAAGGACTTTGTTACCTTTGTGTTGCAAAATTTTAACATACAGTTTTTACTGTATGTTAAAATTAAAGCAATATTTGTTTTGTTTTCTACAACTTTTATATCAGTTTAAAAGGATTTTATTTGTTATTTAGTTAATAAAAATAACAATTTTTTTTTTCATTTTTAAAGATTCTTATTATCCTAAATTTTTGTAGTAAACAAATTAAATTGAAAACCTTTATAAATAGACCTCGAACAAAGCGGTTTTGCATAGCGCGGCCGTTTCTTGGAACCAATTAACCGCGCTATACAAGGTACTCCTGTATATATATAGCTCCCCCCCACACACACACACTTCACTTTACACTAGCCTCAAACTCCCTGCAACACATGGAATATTATTATTATTGTTTTCATCAGTTTCTACTCTAAGACTGAAATTATCTGATGTTATTAGTAATACCTCTCCACTCCTCCACATTCCTCTCTTATCTCTTCTGTCTGTTCTAAAATAATTCACCCTTTACACTCAGTCCAGGTACATCTGACTCTGAGAGTCAGATTTTACTAATGCCAATAATCTCAGGCCAAAACATATTTTGTTAAAGCAACAAACTTAGTCCCTTTGTTTCTGATGCTCCTGCATTTGTGTGTAGACATAAATTACTTTCACTGACATTTGTATAATTATCCCATGTATATTCCTATAGATAAACTTGCATACACATTCCCATTGTTGCTACCACGATTATCAAGTTTCCCTGACTCTCTCCATCATGTCTTGCCCCAACCAATAAATAATTCAGGCTCCTGATACCAAATCCTTTCAAATGCAGGCCATTCCTCTTACTGTATTTACTCGAATATAACTTTTTCTCCAAATATTAAAATTAAAAAATCGTAGTGCAAGATATGTGGAGATTTCCGAAACTAAAGTTTTTCAGGAAAAAAAATAAATTGACGTTTATAATTAAATCCTCAGTATTCATTATAATTTATAATTGCTGACATTATTTATAAAATTAATGCATTTGAATTTTAATTATGAATGTTATTTACACGATCAGCTGTTCACCTTCATCACGGAATATATTAGTATCTTTAGCAACAATGCTTCTGTAATTAAATCAAAATGTACAGTTTCATTATTGCTTCTCCTCTTATGATTCCAAAATGATAAAATCATCAAAATTTAAAAAATACGTCAAAGGTGTAAGGCACCCAGGAATAATGGCTACATCGGTCTTCACATCTGAAAGTTGTTTTATTAGGTCCTAAACGTCTGCAGAAACTATCTATCACACACAAAGAGAGTTGAGTATTGAAACAAGCCCCCGACTGTTTGTCTCAGACTATTCTAATCCAATCTTGAACCACTGTGGTATCCATCCACCTTTTTTTTTTTTTCGAGTCTTACATGAATCCCAGGGGGAGATTTCCCTTTCACCATCGTTTTCCTTTGGAATATTATATAAGGAGGCAACTTTCTTCCATCTGCAGTAATTGCAAGCATGATTGTGCATTGCTGTTTTTCACTTCCAGTTGTGTGCATTATTACACTTTTTCCCCCCCATGTTCTGTTATTGTTGTTTGGTTGCGCAACTTGACAACAAAAGCAAGCCAAATTGTTGAGTTGAAATAGGTGAGTTATATTCCAGTAAATACGGTACGCAGCACTTTTCTACCATCAAACTTACTATGCATATCTTATCTCATACTATAATTTTTGCTGCTACTGAACTGGCAACCACTATTCCTCCATTTTCTGTTGGTCCTCTGAAAACAAGAGCAACAGCTATTCAACATGCATTTTCAGTTTAACTGCAAACACAACAAACTTGATTCTCCTCTTCCTCATTTATTCCATCTCTTTCTGTCCTCTGGAACAGACTTCCTTAAAACCTCCAATTCTTCAAGAAAAGTGTCAATAGATTTCTTGTTTTTCAATCTTCACCTGCACTCCTGCTTCAAATCTTGAAATATACTTCCTCACTTGTCTAGCCTCAAGCCCAATTTCTAAGATATTTAAGATCCCAGCAGTTTTCACCAGGAAACTATAATGAGTCACTGAAACAACCTCAAGAGAAATGAAGATAGCCACAAGAATTACAGAAATATCATTTTGATGTAATTGGTGCTACTGACATCAAGAAGATAAATGCACTGACCAGCTAGAGGCATTTTCTCCAAATAGGAAAAGTACACTTTTATGGTGTTGATACTCCTCAAGTTTGCCAGATATGTTTGTGGAAATAGGAAGGTAGGAAAGCATTTTCTTAAATCCATCAGATGTGATGACTACGATAATTACAATGACTATCCAATTCCAAAGCAAACAGGATATCTACTGATGACTTTATCATGAAAATATCTATTAAGGAAATGAATTTTTTAAGTGATTGTGCTCACCCTGTTGGAAAAATATTTCTTGTATATAATTCCTAGATCTCAAAGGAGTTAAAGGAATAAATCCTGATGCTCACTGTGTAGGCTTCTGTAGAGAAAGGACATATTAGAATCACTATTATCTGGTATTAAACTGCCCTTCATCAGGAAATAGCATGAATAAATTAAAAAAAAACTACAAGCAAAGTAATAACAGTTAACATCTGTAGCAAATAATATTTGAAAATGCTTAAACAATGGAAAGCATGCATTTACTGTTGTGGTTGTGCTAGCTGCTGATTCATGGGTTGCTGTATACTGCTGGTAGATACAAGTGTGTCACAATGGATTAAGGAAGACCAGATATGATGTAATATCATCCCCTGTTTTCTGTTTCACTATAGAGGATATACATTTCAGCTGATTCTTTGAATGCTCTGGAGTAAAAGCAGTAATTAATGTGGAGCATTTCAGTTTGTTGCATTTTACTACATGTTTGTATCTGTTGTATGTGCTGCCAGCCCTGATTTGTGCTTTCTTTCAATCTCAATGTCCACGATGTGTTCTGGTCGGTGTATCTCCCAAGATCCCTCCATTCTGTCCCATGCAGTGCAGCCCATAACCACAACCGATCCTGTACACCTGGTCCCTTAAGTGGCAGATGTGGTGGTCCAGGCCTCAGATGACTGGAGATCCCATTGACCAGACAGAAAGCAGCTTTTAGATATTTCAGCAATCTTGCTATTTTATCTGCGATTGATCATATATATGATGTATATGATGGAAGAGTCACTGATCCTTTATATTCTTGTTTATTTGTTCATCTGTTTGTTTTGGAGGTTGAGACAGCATTTTTTTTTTTTTTTGACTAATGTTCTGTAGCCAGTTTTTGGAAGGAGAGAATTAAAATGCTGTAGCTCTTAGTTTCTTTTATCTACATTCATGAAGATTCTGTAGGCTCTATCATTTAAGTAATTAAATCAGGGGCGAATGCTGGTCTTGAAATTCATGCTTGCTCTTGTTATCATTCAGGGAGTGAGAGGTGTGATTGAAGTCTGATTAGTGGAATAATGAATTACTGACCATTTAAAACTATATATTTAGAAATTTATATACATTTAATCATACAAATACAACATTTGTTTTACAAATGATATTCTATCTTTTTCAATTTAGCTACTTGAATGCAAATTCTACCCTAAGGTTCTTCTTTAAGAACTGGTCAATAAAATCGTCATAAAAAGTTGGTTGTAACTTAATTTTCCCAAGCAACACACAAACTTGTAAAGGCTGGCTGAAGCTCACTGGCTAGAGCTATGTTGACTGCATATGGCCTGTGTTTAAGCAACAGAGTGAGACGACGTGAAATGTCTAAGAGTACGCATGAAATCACAGTGCTGTCGCGAGGACCTGGAAGCTCCTACAACTGAGCAAGCCAAGGTAGCTTTGACTAGACGAGCAAGCATCGGCCTTCAATACACAATGCAAAGCTCAATTGTTGCCGTGCAAGCTTAAGATGTCTTCTGTCTACAAAAATAAAAGCTTAAATGGAATGCTTATAAATGCATGCATTTATTTGTTAATAAATCTTTCTCAATTAATGAGCTTGCGCAGCAAGCATGGAGAATTCTCCCCTGAATTAGTTATATAAAATAGTTATCAACAAGTTCTCAAAAATGTTATCTGATCCTGAAATGAACATCCTTTCCTGTGGTTTCAATTTTTCAATCTCCCCAAGTAAATTGGCTAAATTAGATATCATGGCAAATGTGAAAAAACGCCTCCATAGAATACAAAGAGAACGATGTAGATTTTCTTTGTATTCAAACAGCCTCTGTCCACTACAAGCAAAACCACCTAAAAATAATATCACAAAAGAAGAATCAAAGGCATTAAAAAGAACAAAAAATATTGTAATACTGACAGCTGAGAAAGGCAACTCAACAGTTGTTTTGAACTCTACAGAACACAGAAAAGATGAAATCACTCCTAGAAGCCACAAACATGTATGGAAAGTTAGAACAAAATCCCATGGGATATTTTCATAATAAAACCAATAATTAAATTAAAAAAATGCTGAATTGGTCTGAAGAAACAAAAACACTCCTAGAATATGCAGAGTCCCTAAACTGTATGAACAAAACTTGCCATTGAGACCAATTGTTGATGCATGATTCTCTCCAACTTCTTTATTATCTAAAACATCTGGCAAGCCTACTCAAACCTCACATTAAGCAAACATCCTTTTATGTTAAGGACGCAATACACTTTGTAGAAAATACCAAAGGCATTACATTGGCTCCAACTGATATAATTGCAAGCCTGGACATAGTAAATCTTTTCACAAATGTTCAAAGAATAAAAACCATATAAACACTTCAAGAAATTTTCCCACCAATTAATCAAACCTGATTAATCATGGAAAGCACTTGTGAACTGCCAGGACACCTCATGCTGAGCAATTCAAGGTAAGTCTCCTGAAACTCTGATCATTTACATTCATTTGTTCACAATCTAAAACATTAAGTTCTATTCTATAATGTTCATGATACTATTAATACAAACTGGAACCATTTAAAACCCAAAATAATGAGTTATTACATGGGTTAAAAAAAAAAATATATATATATATATATATATACTATTTACTTTTAAAAAATTTACCTTGTCAACACATATGTCAGTAATATCCATCAAAGATTTCCACCTATCCTCACTTATATTAAGGCAGGCAAGCTCTTTTTCTAAAAGGTCTCTCACCTGTGCAAGTAATTTAAGGAAGGCAAACATAATATTTAAATGAGGAATCAGAAAATTAGTCAATTTCATGGAATGTATAGTCAAGAAGGGTATGAGATACTATGACAACTTAATAGTATTCAAATATCATTACTATTATTTTTTTATATCTATATCAGTCTAACACCTCATTTTAGACTGATATAGACTGACAATTGAATCACCAGTGATTTTATTATTTCTGGTTGTACAACAGCTATTGAATATAACTTGGGTCTTCTTTATATTTATCCTAAGCCAGCTTTTGCTAGTAATTTGGAGTTCATGATGACAGTTTCAATCCAGCTCTGAAACTGTCATCCTTCTATATCCGTCATCTGCAATTCAAGCACAATTGAAGTAAAGATAACTATGTCATCTGCAAAGCCGAAATGGCTTAAATATCTTCCATTTATCTTCAGACCTTTTTCTTCTTAACACTGATGATGGTTTCAGAGCTGGATTGATGGAAGTATGATTTATTTTAACTACATCAATTAAAAATTAAAGATCTATGCCTGTCTAATAACGAGCTTATGATTTTGTTTGCTGTAGCCTCCCTATTCACCAACATGTCACTACAAGAGACTCTTCAGTTTTTACAATTTGATTTCCCAGAAGACACTGTTAGCTTATTTAAATTCACCATTAATGCAAGCTATTTTACATGGAGTAATACACTGTTCAAATAGTTTGAAGAAATAACCAGGGGCAGTCCTATCTTACCAGAATTAGCTGATTATTTTATCAAGAAGCAAGAAAAACAACTCTTTGATACTTTCCTCAACCTCTTATACATTTTGTTGATATAGTTGCAGTCTATTTCTACTTTGAGTTAGAATTACTTCAGGTACTGGAGAAAATAAACTCCTTGTACTCCCATATCCCTACTAAATGTGAACCCAATAACCATCTACCCTTTTTGGACACCTTAATAATTTGAAATCCCACAGTTCATGTTGAATATTCAGTTTATCAAAAACCAACCTTTACTGGCAAATACATTCACTCGTCCTTCCACCATCATTCATCACAGAAGATGGGTATTACCAACAGTCTTGTACATAGAGCTTTTTTATGATCTGTTCTTCTGATTCCTTTTTGTTTGATGAATTGAATAAAATGAAAAGCAATCTGATGTGTAATGGATACAACAAAACTATCATTCAAAAATTATTATTAATTAGTGTCTGTTAATCAGATTACAATTCAATGTGAAAAAAATTTCAATACCCTAACTTAAAGGAACCTCCAAAACAGAGCATGGATTCTTCCCAAATTCAATCTATATACTTCCTTCAATCCAGCTCTGAAATGGTCATCCTTCTTATCATCTGCGAAGGACACATTAGCACCTCCTTCCTCACGAGGTGTCTATATTATAAGATTATGTTATGATAGGTTTCACGGTATAAAAAGAACACAGATGGTTAAGAAAATAACTATTTATTAACTTAAAAGCTAATATTTCGCTGGTCTTATATCCAGCATCTTCAGAGCACACAACACAAAGTTTGTTACAAAGGTAAGACAACCACAATCCGGTGTAACAGTGGGGACAGTATAAGTGATTACAGCGTGCAACACAAGACTAAAGTCCTAATATGGCACCATCTAGGTTATAAAAAAAAATAATAAATAAAAAATAAAAAAAAAAAATTCAAAGTTTTGACATAGTAGTCCAAGTGATAAAAATAAAAGTAATAAATATTAATTTGGTCTTAGGATGACTGTCTCCCAAATCTTTGGTAGATTTATACAGCCATACTTGTTAAGGTTTGGGGTATGTTTCAAGGCTTCTGTTGATTCCAGGAATAACCTCTCTGACTTGTAGAAGCTTCTGTGGATTACTTTTGTTTCTTTCCAATTGATCCTGTGTGCAGGGGTATCCAGAGCATGGTCTGCCAGACCCGACTTACCATAGCGAAAGTGGCGGATATATTTTTTGTGTTCACTGAGGCAGATGTCCACATTTCTTCCTGTCTGTCCGTAGTAGGCTTGATGGCAAGAACAGGGCACTTCATAGACACCAGGATGTGATAAAGGAGTGCATTTGTCCTTAGGTGAACGGATGAGTGTTGCTAATTTTTTATAAGATTTAAATACTGTGCATAATTGGTGTTTGTTAAGCACCCTAGATATCTTTTCAGATGTGCCTTTAATGTATGGGATGGTGATTGTTTTGTTGTAGTATTCTGTGGTAGATAGAGGGGATTTATGGGTAGCATTCAGTATGTTATCTATTTTACGGGGATTATAACCATTGTTTAAGAAGGTTTGACGTAGGTGAGAAAGTTCAGCAGTGACAGCACTGTCATTGGAACAGATTGCTCTAGCTCTATGGGTTAGTGTTTTTAAGATACCATATTGTTGAGAAGGGTGATGGTGTGATTGTTTGTGTAAGTATCTCCCTGTATGTGTGGGTTTTCTGTAAACAGAAAATGATAAGGAACCTTCTGGAAGACGTGTGATCAGTG
Organism: Typopeltis vanoorti; assembly: GCF_054136105.1. NCBI lineage: Eukaryota > Metazoa > Arthropoda > Arachnida > Uropygi > Thelyphonidae > Typopeltis > Typopeltis vanoorti. Next base: position 163,114,719 of record NC_143550.1, read on the forward strand.
TGTCCAAGAAAGGCAGGCAGTCATTGGCTTCTTGTTCCATTGAAAAGTGGATTTTAGGATGCTGGCTATTTAGGTGCACTAAAAATGTATTCAATGTGTCCGGGCCATGTGGCCAAATGGCAAACACATCGTCAACATAGCGTAGCCAGAGGCTAGGTTTGAGAGTGGCTGTGTTGATCGCTAATTTTTCCAGATGTTCTATGTAGAAGTTGGCTAAGGGGGGAGAAAGAAGTAAACCCATAGCTGTCCCATCTAACTGTTTGTATATTTTCCATTTCCATGTAAAATAACCTGCCCGTACTGTGAATTTAAATAGCTGGGATATATCTGGGGGAAATTGTGAATTTAGTAAGTTAAGTGTTTCAATCAGTGGTACATTAATGAATAATGAGGTGATATCAAAACTCACCATTAGGTCTGAACTATTTAAGGTGTGGTTTTCTAAAATACTTTTTAGGTGGGTAGAATTTTTAACAAAGGAGGGAGAAGTGTTTGTGTAAGTGGTTAGTAATTTTGCTAAATGTTTGGCTAGTTTATATGTAGGACTGTTTATACTATCTACAATAGGACATAAAGGTGTACCTTGTTTGTGTATTTTTGGAGCACCATATATTCTGGGTGCTTTAACGTGTATGGGTTTATATGGACATCCGACAGTCCATATAAAATATGGACATCCACCTCAGTGAACACAAAAAATATATCTGCCACTTTCGCTATGGTAAGTCGGGTCTGGCAGACCATGCTCTGGATACCCCTGCACACAGGATCAATTGGAAAGAAACAAAAGTAATCTACAGAAGCTTCTACAAGTCAGAGAGGTTATTCCTGGAATCAACAGAAGCCTTGAAACATACCCCAAACCTTAACAAGTATGGCTGTATAAATCTACCAAAGATTTGGGAGACAGTCATCCTAAGACCAAATTAATATTTATTACTTTTATTTTTATCACTTGGACTACTATTTCAAAACTTTGAATTTTTATTTATTTTTTATTTTTTTTTATAACCTAGATGGCGCCATATTAGGACTTTAGTCTTGTGTTGCACACTGTAATCACTTATACTGTCCCCACTGTTGCACCGAATTGTGGTTGTCTTACCTTTGTAACAAACTTTGTGTTGTGTGCTCTGAAGATGCTGGATATAAGACCAGCGAAATATTAGCTTTTAAGTTAATAAATAGTTATTTTCTTAACCATCTGTGTTCTTTTTATACCGTGAAACCTATCATAACATGTCTGACGAACACATAAGCCTATCTAACCTAACCTAACCTAATCTTACATTTATGGAATCCAACAAGTCTGGCCTTGCTTCTCATGCTACCGACATTAGGCACAGAGTCCTGTGGAACTAGACAAAGATTCTTAATTCCAGCAAATTCAGATTTGATCATCTTTTTCTTCAAACATGTAAAATGCTACGAAATGTCCAAATCTTAACTGTTTCAGACTGTATACAAATCTCTAGGTTTTGGGAAGTGATTACTGTTAATTGTTTACAATATCCTCTCACCCTAAATAATTATTTTCAATTATTTTTTATATATGCAACATTTAAAATAGTTCCTTTGAACTCTAATAACAGTGTAATCCTACATTTCAGCTGTTAGTGATACATGAGCTAGCACTCATTCTTATGATTCATGTTTTGAATGTAGTTACCGGTCTGTCTCCCTGGTGATGTCTACCTAATGTTGAATGAAATATATTAAAGGTTTGAATAAAATTCTATATATTTTTCTCACATGCAGCCATGAAAGTTTTTAAATAAGAAAATAATTGATTCAATCAGGAAAGCATGTGATGAAGTTGTCTGCAAAGATGAAAACTCATAATTTCATAATAGACACAAGAACGTAGTAGCAGCCTGAAAAAGACAAAATTCAAAGCAAGTTAGTCAACCAGTAACTTAGAGAATACAGAAAAACCATGAGAAAGCAAAATTACATGTATAAGAATCTGGACCAGGGTTGAAATGGTTTTGAACCAAAATACAGCAATCCCTCAATTAGTGCACCTAATGCGTTCTTTAAAACAGGCGCATTAATCAAAAATGCGCTAATCAAATATATATATTATATAATAATCTATGGGACCCAGTATAATTCATTCCTCAAATTTCTTTTTTGAACCTTAATTTTTTTTATAAAAGAATTAAGGTATGTCTCAAGGCCTAGTTAAAGGAAAACCATGAAGCTGAAAGACAATAAAACATATTCAGAATATAAATTTTATTATTCTACTTCTTAACAAAGAATTGAGCTAACGTAGTTTGGCAGGAATTTTGTTTTTTTTTTAATAACCGACGGTATGGTCCAATTGCCTCTTCTACAAATTTTACTGCTTCTCTCTTCATCATCGAATCTTTTTCACACACCCACTTTTTTTCTCACTAATTCTTTTACTCATGATTAAAGCTTGGGAAAAAACTTTAAAATAAAAAAAGTAAGGAAAACATGCTCATATAACATTGCAAAGGAGGCACAAAACATGACCATCAAAGCGCTATGCAATTATAGTACGCCCACCCTTTTGTACAGCTTCGCTTGTCTTGGTTCCAAGAATAGTCGATTCATACTGAAGGGAAGAAAGAAATGAAGGACGTACGAAACGGTCGCAAACAGGCAAAATCACGTGCTTTATAGATAAAATTTTCCGACTGTTATATAAGCAAAATAGTTACCACTTTAAAAACTACAATGATCATAAAAGAGAAATTAATTTTCCGATGTGCAATAATAAACAACTCATCCCAGAAGACGGATTGATTACCCTATTATCGAAATGGATTATTGTTTTTGTAACATGCGCAGAAGTGTCGAATAGTCTCGAATCTGTGGGTGTACTACAGCAGACGACATAAATATTGGCGGTAAATTTTGGAACATAGTATACATAGTGTACATGGAAGTAGTGTAGTAGGCCATTAAAAATAACTTTGTAAAATGTTTTAAATAGGTAACTAAATTATTTCATTCTAGTGAGTGATTTTTTAAAATAGTTAGCCATAAAAATGTATAGATAGAAAATTTTTAAAATTTGTAACATTTATTTTTAAGATGTATATAGGAGCACTAATCAAATATGGGTATCGAAAAAAAATGATGCACTAATCGAGGGATTACTGTAAATGCACATATGTAATATATAACGAAACCTGTGGTGAATTCATCACTAAAAACATACGCTAACCAAAGTAATGACTATTTAATTCGTAAATATTTCTTCCCAAGTATCTTGGGACATCATCAGTACAGTAATTCAAACAATACTAGGAATAACATACAGTTAGGGCGCATGATTACAATGGAATCTCAATATGTGTGCTGTAACGTGTTATAGAAGTAAATTAAATATAACTGGAAAAAAAAAAAAATTTTTTTTGTTTTAAGATTATATCCATTTAGTATGGCTGTATTTTTGATTATTTCTAGGTTCCATCACCACGTCTGTTCTATCGCAAGCCTACATTTTCAGGTCGCTACATTTACAATTCTTCCATTCATCATCCATCTCAGAAATTTGGGATCATTAAATCACTAGTTTCCAGAGCACACAAATTCTGCTCCTCTTAAGATTCTATAAACCAAGAACTGAAATAATCAAAAATACAACCATACTAAATGGATATAATCTTAAAAACAACTCAAAAAATCATCAGTCACCTTCCCACACACATCAACCCAGACAAGAAGAAGTCCAAAGGATTCCCATACTTTACTTCAAACGCATCTCTGAACGTCTTTCAAAAATTATGAAGAAATACAATTTTGCCACTACTTACAAACCTATCAACCAAATCTACAACTTGTTACCTTCTACTAAGGACAAACTCTCACCTCTGATGTTACCTGCCATTTATGAGATCCCATGTTTCTGCAAATTGTCTTACTTTGGTCAGACAGGTAGGTCTCTTCAAAAACGCATCTTGGAACATCAAGACCACATTCGTCTTTTCAAACCGTAGAAATCTGGTCTCTCGCAAAATGGAGTTGAAAATCCAAACCATAAGATCCATTGGGAGAAGTCGAAACTTTTACACAGATTTTATATAAATATGAACGTTTATATAAAGAAAGTGCTGAAGCCCTACTACACAGATCAAATTTCCTAAGGTATGGGAAATGGTTCATACAAAATTGTGTAAAATAATCTTTATATATATATTATTATTATTACGGGCGACTCAAGGGAGTACTTAGACTCGTCGAGGGAGGCCCTAAACATCATGTCCACACAACTATACGACATTCTCAATCATACCTTCCCTTGAACTCAATCACCGTCATAGCACCCACAACAGACTCTGGCAGCTTATTCCACTCATTTACCACTCTAAAAGTAAAGAACCCAGCTCTAACACCCTTGCTAACCACACTCTTGACCAGCTTCCACAGGTGTCCCCTTGTTCTCCCACCACCAGGTCCTGATCTCAAAAATATCCTCTGAATTAATCCTATAGAAACCCTTTATCAATTTGAATGTCTCAATCATATCTCCCTTTTTCTGACTATCAACTAATTTCTGCAACCCACAAATCTTCAACCTGTTCTCATAAGGTTCATTCCATAGACCTGCTATCATCTTGGTCACTCGCCTCTGGATCCTCTCCACCTCCTCCCCATCAAGAAGGAACCGAGGTGACCAAATCTGGGCACCGTAGTCAAGAGTTGAGGTCTTATCAAGGCTCGATACAGAGATACAATGACTTGCTTGTCTCTGCTCTTCAAAGTATTTTTCAACAACCAAGGAGTTGATGAGCTGATTTAGCCACTTTTGCAATGTGCCCCCTAAACTTCATCTCCCTATCCACCAACACTCCCAAGTCCCTGGCCTCATCAATCTCCTGGAGTACAGTTCCACCAGTGTGGTATACTGCTGCTAATCTTTTCACCCCAAAATGCATAACCTTACATTTTGTCACATTAAATTGACATCCATTCTTCTTAGCCCAGAACTCCAATCTATCCAAGTCGTCCTGCAATATTTTAACATCTGCATTCACTATTGCCTTACCCAACTTTGCATCATCAGCGAACAAATGAACTGTTCTTCTTAGATCCTTCCTTATATCGTTAATTAAACAAATTAAAACAGCAGTGGTCCAAGAACAGAACCCTGTGGCACACCACTAGTCACAGGCCGTCTTTTGGACTCTACTCCTGAATAAACTACTCTCTGATATCTCTACCACCCACTATCAACCACCCACCTATCCATCTCACCAACCCTATATCCATTCCCATATGCTGTAGTTTATGGATTAGAATTCCATGTGGTATCCTGTCAAATGCCTTAACCAGGTTAAGCAGTATCACTGTAAACCCATTACCATTATCCAGTTTAGCCGTCACTGTGTTATAAAACTCGAGCAAGTTACTGAGGCATGATCGGCCCTTCTAAAAGCCATGCTGTCTCCTGTACAGTATTTCATTTTCATCAATCCATTCCTGTATTTTTCCCTTGACTACTTTCTCTAAGACAATGACTCCTGATATGTGATTGGTCGGTAATTTGCAACAGTAGTCTTGGATCCTCCTTTAGGCAGTGGAAATATTTTTCCCCCTTTCCACACCTTCGGGACTAAACCAGACCTGAGACTCAGATTAAACAACATAGTCAAGGGCACTGATAATTCTTTAGCTGTTCACGTAAGACCCGTGCCAGTATACCATCCAATCCTACAGATGTATTCACATTAAGATTCTGTAATAGCCTATTAACCTCCACTTAATTCATCACAATTCCCATATAAACTAATATAACACGTATAAACTAATGGTTCCTTCATTTTTTCAATGTCACCACCTGGATGATATACTCTTGCGAAGTGCTCGCTCAGTAATTCCACTATATCGACTGATTCAGTGACCTCCTTACCATCGTCATTCCTTAAAATCATTCTGCCATTTACAATTTTTTTTTTGCTTGCAGCATAATGAAAGAACTGTTTGGGATTCTCTTTAGCTTACATAGCTAGTTTCCTTTCATAATCCACTTTTGGTTTTTTTTACCACACTCGTTACCTTTCTTGCCTGCTCTTTATACCATTCGTGTGCCTGCAGGTCACATTTCTCTTTAAATTCCCTCCACAGTTGTTTCTTTTTTTTGCAGCTCAAGCTTAATGGTGTTATTCATCCATTTAACCCCTACTTGATTTACTATCCGGACTCTAGATATACAGTGAGCCATTACCTCCTTCAAACGCTCCTTGACCACTTCCCATGCTCTATCGACATCCAACCCTTGCAGTTTTACATGCCATGGCACTGAACCAAGCAATCTCCTAAGCTTGTCATACTTGCCAGCATGGTAATTCCACATATACCCTGTGTTAATCGAAAATTCTACGCCTTTAGCCACCTCCCAGGTCAAGACCTTATGATTACTCTCACCAGTAGGTGGCAACATGGTCATATTCATTACAGTCAAATGCTATTTGACTGAATTCAGATGCTATTACTAGGTCAAGCGCTCTCAAATCCCTAGTATTTTCAATTACATGCTGTCTCAGATAGTTATCCCTTAATAAATGAATAAAATCCATTTCCATCCTCACATGTGTCCTCTCCTCCTTCCAATCAATGTTACCATAGTTAAAATTCCCCACAATAATTACTCCTCCTTTCACTCATTTCATCAATTTGTTTATGCATACTATCTCCACCATCTATTCCATCACCTGGTCTATAGCAGCACCCAACTGTATATTTTGTTCTGCCAGTCTCAATCTCACCAAATAGCCTCAAATGAGCTCTTTTCACTATCCTGCAATACAACTTCAATTCTCCTTGGCTGCAGTACATCAGCTATCATCAATAACACTCCTTCCCCCCATTTTATTCTCTCCGTCCCTCCTAAACACACTATAACCTACACATTCTATCCCACTAACTATATCATCTTCTGTCAGCCATGTTTCACTAATGCCAATAACCTGTGTAAAAGCCAATCAAGGCCAAAAATTCTTCCTTCTTGTTCCTAATACTTCTGGCATTAGTATACATGAAATGCAGAGGTCCCTTTGTCCCATCCTTATCTTGATGTGTTATTCTAACTATCCCATTCCGATTTCCTGTCCTTACTACTGGCTCAGGTACATTATATACATTCTTACACTCAACTGTCTCACTGATCTAACAGATAAGCTTAGGTGTTGATGGTTATTCATGACTTATTTTTCACGGTATTAACAACACCACAAATACTTATATCAACAAAGATGTTTTATTAACGCTTATATTTCGCTGATTTTCAACTCAGCATCATCAGAGCACAACACACATGTAAACGCGACTGGATGATGATGTAATCACATCATCATCCAGTCCAACAGTACGGCATTTTAAAAACACTTACACACAGAGCCAGAGCTATTTGTTCTAACGATACAGCTCTGGCCACTGAACTCCAGTACCTGCGCCATACGTTCTTAGCCAATGGCTACAATCCCTACAAAATAGATGAAATACTACATAGGCCCATTACTCTGCCCTCCCCTAATACACAAGAATACAACACGACCATTTCCATTCCCTATATCAAAGGTACATCTGAAAAGATAGCCAAAGTATTGTTGAAACATGGCCTTCGCACCACCTTCAAACCTCATGTCAAGCTGGCAACTCTGATCCGCTTGCCTAAGGATAAACCACCCTTTAGCACACCCAGGAGTGTATGAAGTTCCATGTGACTGTGATTTGGCCTATTATGGGCAAACAGGAAGATCAGTGAACAGCCGCCTGGAAGAACATGAAAATACATTCGCTACTATTACTATGGCAAGTCGGGACTGGCAGACCACGCTTTGGACACTCCTTCACACAGGATTAGATGGAGGAAAACGAATGTGCTATTTAGGAGTCGTTATAGATCTTAAAGATTATTTTTTGAGTCAGCAATGGCTTTGAAGAATTCTCCCAACCTTAACAAATATGGTTGCATTAATATGCCAAAAATTTGGGAGACAGTTATCCTACGAAAAATTCCTGGATAACTGCTTTTTTTTTTTTTTTCGTTAGAGGACGCCAAAAATAGGACTTTAGATCTTTTGTCTTTTGCAATATTGTTGTTTCACTCACTATTGCGTTTACATGTGTGTTGTGCTCTGATGATGCTGAGTTGAAAATCAGCAAAATATAAGCGTTAATAAAACATCTTTGTTGATAAAAGTGTTTGTGGTGTTGTTAATACCGTGAAAAATAAGTCATGTCTCACTGATGTCCGCATATCCACTTTCCCCTCTCCTTGGTAGTTCTAGTTTCCCTGGTTCTGCACATCCATTTTCACTTCAAACACTTTTTCCAGTCTCCACACACCAAATCCATTCAAATGCAGGCCATCCATCTTGTATAAATCCTTTCACACATCAAACTCATTCCACACCACACCGTCTGCATAACCTGCGCATAAAGCCATTTGTGATTATGTCCCTCCTTCTAAACTCCTCTCTGTCGTACAGCGGCAACAGCCTCACCATCCTAACCCTGTCACTCTTTTCTTTCGCTACCTTTAACAGTACTTTCAAGTTCTCTCTCATAAAAAATTTATCTCCTTTCAATTCATTCGTACCCGCCACAACTATCAATTCTTTCACCCTCTTCCACCCTGTTTTTGCGCTCTAATACTCTCACTTACATCCTTAAATTTCGCACCCGGTAAGTACGATTTAGTTAAACTCCCATCTATCACTTCTCTTAATAACGAGTCACCATACAACACTATTTCCTTCATTTCAGAAACATATATATATATATATATATATATATATTTTTTTTTTCCAGTTATATTTAATTTACTTCTATAACACGTTACTGCACGCATATTGAGATTCCATTGTAATCATGCGCCCTAAATGTATTCCTAGTATTGTTTGAACTACTGTACTGATGATGTCCCAAGATACTTGGGATCAAATATTTACGAATTAAATAGTCATTACTGTGGTTAGTACGCGTATTTTTAGTGATATGTAAAGTAAATAATCAAGATCTTTAACGTCTCTATTTATGATCTAAGGAATTTGAAAGATAAGACAACAAATGAATGAATAAAAACAAAAAATAAAGGAAGATAAAGAAGACAGGAAGTTCTCATATAATGAAGAGAAACTACAGAACTTTTAGCTGAATTCTATGTTCAGTTTGTTTTGAAAAGTATTTATGTTATTAATTATATGAAGAGCCAAAGGCTTCAATTCGGTGACATAAACTTATTTAAGTTAAGGGATATTACATCCCATATTGTTTCATAGCCGAATAAGAAACTCAAAGAGTTTCATGCCGAATATAGTAAATATATAAATTTTTCTCTTGGAGAATAATGAATGAATAGAATGGGTCACCAGAGTGCTTTGTTTGTTAAATGGTTTTAGAGAAGTATAATAGATATTGCGTTCATAGTTTGGGTCTCCTACGATGAGTCTTAAGACTCCATGGAGGTGATTGTGCAATAATAATAATATTAAATATTTACTGAAAAACACGCACACAATAGATAACACTGAATTTTAAGTCACGGTTTATCCTTCTAAGGAAATCTTATAAATCATATTCTCCCTAGATTTATAATTAGTAAACAATTTCTTGTATTCTATATATCTAAATTCATATGAGCTCAAAGAAAATACTCTCACAGTTAAATTCAATTCTGAGAGATAACATTAAATACTATTAAATTAAGGGATATTACATTCCATATTGTTTCATAGCCGAATAAGAAACTCAAAGAGTTTCATGCCGAATATAGTAAATATATAAAATTCGGCAAGTCCAAGCATAAGCAAATACCTGAATAGTGTTACAACTGACCCTTTAGGGAGTGCAACACTGAGGCAACTCATGGTAAGGGTGGAGCAAGCTCCGATCACTATTCTTGATATTTCCCCATAATGTGAAACCCAGCTCCTAGGAGCTGTATTACTGTTCTACATTATGAGTGAGAGAAGGTCACTACCCAGACTGGTTTCAACCTTTATTGAGGTCTCATCAGTGAGTAGGTAGACCTAGAAATACCAAGTTTGTAGCAAACAAACTTTCTAAAGGGTCAGTTGTAACACTATCCAGGTATTTGCTTACGCTTAGACTCACCAAACTTTATATATTTACTATATTCGGCATGAAACAACATGGGATGTAATATCCCTGAACTTAAATAAGTTTATGTTGCCGAATTGAAGCCTTTGGCTCTTCATATAATTAATAATTTATTAGGACACCTTCTTGGCAGTTCTCATAGTGGGGTATATGTAAGTTCTGTTTGAGGAGACCCAAACTATGAACACAATATCTATTATACTTCTCTAAAACCATTTAACAAACAAAGCACTCTGGTGACCCATTCCATTTATTCATTCATTATTCTCCAAGAGAAAAATCTAATCCTCACACCATTGTTAACCACATTCCTATCCATTTTACAGGGATGACTTCTTGTTCTGCCTCCTCTAGTCAAGTGTTGTAATATTTTCTCTGTATTAATCCTATAAAATCCTTTAAGTAAGTTAAATGTTTCTATCATATCCCCTCTTTTTTTGCCTGTCAATCAACTTATACAACCCACAAACCTTAATTGATCCTTATAGGGAGCATTCCACAGACCATCTCAGTCACTTGTCTCTGGATCCTCTCCACCTCGTCCTCATCTCCAAAGAAACCCAGATGGGTTTCTTGGGAGATGAGGACTGGATGAGGATCATCTAGTCCTCATGGGAGATGAGCACAGTGACCCAGATGTGGTTATATCAAGGCTTTTATATAAGCTTCATTCTTTGAAATACACAAAATGCTGCTTTTTGAAGTTGATGCACCATCATGTTTATGAATCTGAACTTCTAACCAAACAATAAACAAAATAAAATTATATATCAAGTGTTTAGTTAACTTACTCTCCATAACTGATTTTTATCATGATAGGTTGGATATAGAGAAGTGGGGAAGTTAACAAGCCAATTCCATATGACACAAGAGGTGTCATTGATTTGACATGAAATGGCCCATGATTTAGTGACACAGAGAAGATAAAAGAAACAGATTTTTGAAAAAAAAAAAAAAAATGGTAAAGAAAAGACTAAAATGAAGACTAATTCATTTTCGAAATTATGGATTTTACAACCGTGTTATAACTAACTCTTTTTATTATCCCAATGTTTTGATCTTCATATCAAGATCATCATCTGGAGCATACACAAATATACAAGACAAGCTGAGTTACATTACAAACCATAAGCTAGACAAACAATGATTTGATCACATGTTATTCTACTGGCATGACTTCTAGTGAAAGAAAAAAAAAAATTCATAAATTACATCAAGCTAGATTTAATTTAAGATAATATGAATAAAAATTTTTTTCTTACAGATAGTTTTCTTTCAGTAACAATAACAATGATGTCCCATTTTTAGTATTACAATTGCTATTTTTGATTTAGGATCCTGGATTGACTTGAGTCCTCTTTATAGTTGTTCTTAGAGAGGAAGATTCCGTGGGTTGAATATATGCCTTCAATATGTATGGGATTTTTAGACCTTCATTATTGTTCAGATTGGGGTGATTGATAATGATCTCACAAGATTCCTTAAATTTGCATTCATACCATGTTTTGGTGTGATGTAGATAACTAGTGCTTTTCCAGTCAATTCTATGTAAGGTGTTCAAGGGCCTGATCAGAAAGGCCAGCTTCACCATAATTATTATATTTAATTTTTACTAAATGATTTAAGCAAATTACAACGTCAACTAAGATATACATTAAAATAAATTTTAATATACTTCAATATTTCGGCAACGTCGCGTTGCCATTTTCAAGAAACTTAAGAACAAGACACGTGCACGCAGGCACAACAAACAGTAAGTGAGGAAGAAGCAGGAAGCTATTATTTCTCCTAAAGTCCTAATAATGCCCCCTAGTGGGCAATGTTGGTATTCTTAGGCAATTGGGCTGAAGGTCTCCTTATGTAGGTTTCCCAAAATTGAGGCAGTCTCATGCAGCCAAATTAGTTGAGGTTTGGATTGTTTCTTAGTGCTGAAGCTGATTCCATGAAAAGCCTTTCATATCTGTATTTACTACGGTGTATTATCGTGGCTTTCTTCAACCGTATTCTATGGCAGGTATCTAGCACGTGGTCAGCAAGACCAGAGTGGCTGTATTGGTGAAACCAGATGTAGTCCTTGTGTTCTGAGATTCTGATATTGGCTGTCCTGCCTGTTTGGCCAAAGTAGGTCAGCTTATGGCTGCAAGGGACCTGGTACACACCAGGTAGGCCTGGGGGGAGGAAGGTTGGTCTTTAGTAGAGCGGATAAGGGATGCCAATTTTTTATATGATCTGTAACAAGAAGTTAAGTCATGTTTTTTTTAGGATTTTTGTAATTTTTTCCGAGGTGCCTCGGAAAAAATTACAAAATAGGGTATGGTGATGGATTTAGAGTAATCCTTGTTGTGAGGGGGGGGGGAATTGTGGTTTACTGGTTTCAATATTTTTTGGATTTTTTTTTGAGAAAGTGTTGAGAATGTGGTTTAGTTCTGTGGTTAGGGCATTGTCATTTGAACAGATAAGTTTAGCCCTGTTGTGTAGTGTCTTAATGACTCCATATTGTTGCAAGGAAGGGTGGTGAGATTGTTGGTGAATGTATCTGCCTGTATGGGTGGGTGTTCTATAGACTGAAAAAAACCAAGGTTCCATCAGGCTGGCAGGTGACTAGTGTGTCTAAGAAGGGAAGGCAGTTGTTTTTTTTCTTCTTCCAGGGTGAATTTGATTCTGGGGTGTTGGTTGTTTAAGTGTATTAGGAAGGAGAGGAGTGCATTGGAGCCATGTGGCCAAATAGCGAACACATCATCAACATAGCGAAGCCAAATGGTTGGTTTTTGTGGGGCAGAGTTTAAGGCTTTCTCTTCAAAAGTCTCCATATAAAAGTTGGCCAAGGGTGGGGAGAGTGGAGAACCCATGGCTGTCCCCTCTATTTGTTTGTAGCATTTTCCTTGCCAAACAAAATAGCAGTTCATTGTGAACTGAAATAGGGCTGTAATACCGGGAGAAAATTTAGCTTGGATTAGCTCTAAGGATACTTAGAGTGGGACATTTGTAAATAAGGAGGAAACATCAAAACTGACCATTATGTCAGTGTGTTTGAGTGTAAGGTTTTCTATGCTGGCTTTGAAGTGGGCTGAGTTTTTTTATGTGTGAAGGTGTGTTGCCAGTATAGTGTGAGAGCGATGATTTGGCCAAATGTTTAGCTAGTTTGTATGTGGGGGAATCAATGTCATCCACTATGGGACGCAATGGCACATTTTCCTCATGTATTTTTGGGAGTCCATAAATATGGGGGAGGGGGGTATGGAGTTAAATGATTTTAATTTGTTAGCGATTTCCACAGGCCAAGAAGTGACCTTCTTAAGGAGCCTGTGGAGTTTTCTAATTTGTAAGTTGGTGGGATTGTACTTGATAGGGAGGTAAGTAGCCCGATCTAACAATAGAGCTTTCAGCTTACCTGTGTAATCCTTTTGGGTAAGCAATACTGTAGCGTTCCCTTTATCAGCTTTGGTGATTATTATTTTCTTGTTTTTCTTTAATTCCAGTAGAGATTTAATTTCCTTACTGGGCATGTTGGCTTTTGGTGGTTTAGCTTTGGTCAGAACACAAGCCACATCCAGTCTAATATCGTTGGCGACGTGGTTTGGAAGGTGTCGTATCCCGCGTTCAATTCTTATCATAATTTCTTCAGCAGGTATTCTTCTGGGCGTAATGGCGAAGTTGTGGCCACGTGCGAGGGCATCGAGTGCTTCAGGTTTTACATTAAATGACGAAAGGTCGACTACCGTTTCGGTAGGAAGTTGTGGTTTCGAGATCGAGTTCTTTTTCAAATTTTTTGATGCGTTGAACTCTTACTTTTTAAAATTCTTTTTCCGCTGCAGTGCACGAGACGTCGTATAAAATAGACCAAATTTCATGGCTTAAGGTGCTTGAAAGGTCATCTTCGAGTGCCTGTATAGCTAAGTTAGCATCATTCAGGAAACGGCGAGTCGTGGCAATTTGTTCTTTGAGTAAGGCTTAGCTGGCATGGTTATAAATATGAAGAGCCTTTTGCAAAGAGAAACGGTGCTTGAATTTCACACAGTTAGGAATTACCTGGTTATCCCAGCAGTGTTTAAGGAAGGTGAGACGATTCAATTGTCTTGACAGCTTTAACTTCATTTTACTGTACTGGCGTGCTTTACGTGCAATATCATCTTCATGGATTATCGTAATTCTCGTGGAAAGGCTTAGACGTTCTAAGCCTTTCCACGAGTATTATATTTAATGTGTCGTTTATGTTCTTTTTGTCTGATAGGAATTGTGCGTCCTGTTTCTCCTATATATGGTATGTTCCAGGTGCAATGAATATGGTATACTCCTGGGTGGGCCAGCAGGGGGGTCTTTGGATGAGTTGAGTAAGCTTTTTAATTTTGCAGGGGGTTTAAAGGTGGCTTTGAGGTTGTATTTTTGTAGTACTCTTTTGGCTGATGTCCCTTTAATATAGGGAATGATTATAGTTTTGTTGTAGTCTGGTTTGTCTGTTTTTTATGGAGGTCTTGTAGAGAATTTTGTTAATAGTGTTTTGGCTGTACCCATTTTTTTGGAAAGTACTGCTGATCACTTTAAATTCGTCTTTCAGTGCCTGTTCACTGGAGCAGATTTTCAGAGCCCTGTTTTTTAGAGTATTGATGACACCTAGTTTTTGTATTAGGTGGTGGTAGGAATTTATGTGTATATATTGGCCAGTATGCGTCAGTTTTCGGTAAACCATGAAGGCCAGAAGGAAGACATGTGACAAGTATCTAGAAACAGAAGTGTGTTCTGTTTTCAATCTCAATTGTGAACTGTATGCATTTGTGTTGTTTGTTTAGGTGGCTAAGCAATGTGCCTAGTGTCTGGCGACCATGGGACCAGATCGCAAAACATCGTCAACGTATCTAAGCCAGACTTTGTGTTTTAAAGGGGAGGAACCTAAAGTAAGTTGCTCAAAATGTTGTATGTAAAAGTTATCAATAGGGGAAGGATAATAGAGAGCCCATGGCTGTGCCTTCTTTTCGTAGGTAGAAAGCATTTTGCCATACAAAATAACCAGAACGTAATACATGCGCAAAGAGCACTGAGATAGCTGGAAGGAATTTGTTCAGTAAAAGAAGGATTGTGTCATTGATTGGGACATTCGTAAAGAGAGCAGAGACGTCAAAACTGACTAATAAATCTTCTTTTTCTAATGTAATGTTTTTGATGATGTTTATGAAGTGTTGTGTGTTTTTGATATGAGGGGAAATGATCGACCAACTCCTTGAGTGCTGCCGCTAATTTTTTGGCTAAGTGATAAGTCGAGCTATCTATCCCTTCAACTATGGGCCTTAGCAATGTGTTTTCTTCGTGAATTTTCAGTAGTCCATAAATTCTTGGGGAACGAGCATAGTGCAGAAATAGTTTTTTGACCGTATCTTCGGGCCATGTGGTAATTGACTTAAGTAGTTTTTCTTTTATTTTTTATTCTATTGGTTAGGTTGTAGTTAACTAATTAATTTTTTCTACATAAGTGGTTCAGTTTAAAATAACAGTGACACTTCCTTTATCTGATCTAGTTATTACAATGTTCAGATTTGACTCGAGTGATTTCGTCGCTGTTACTTGGTGTTTGGTTAGGTTGCTTGTTATGTTTTGTTATGATTTAAAATGTTGGCGGTTTCTAAACGTATTTTTTCTGCTATGTTATTTGAGATGAATCTTAGGCCTCTTTCAATATTACAAATAAATTCAAGTTTGTTTATCGATCTGGATGCTACAGCATAATTTAAAACTTTGTTTAGTATCGAGATTTCGTCTTTGTTTAAAGCATGGTTGGATAGGTTAACAATGTTACTGTTACCTGTAGGCGATTGGTTGCTCCTGTTGTTTCTTGCTTCTGGTTGGTTGTTATTGTTCACTGGAGAAATTTGAATATGGTGGTTGGTTCTGTCGATCTTTTAGTCTTTGGAAATTAGGTTTTCTTTCTTCGTTTGGAGGATGTGGCTTGTCATGTTTTCCTTAATCTTTTCCAGGATCTTCCAGATATCTGCATTTATGTAGCTTGAAAGTTCCATTTTTTCTTTTTGTAGCTGATTTTGTGTAGCAGCTAAGTTCTTTCTGATGGCTTGAATCTGTTCTCTTAGTAGTGCTTTCTCCATGCGGAGGTATATTCGTTGCGCCTTTGTTGAGGTAAATTTTCTCTTTAGTTTGATGCAATTCGAAATGATATTGTTGTCCCTACACAGTTTTAAAAAAGCCAGTCATTTGATCAAATTAGAAACATGAATCTTCAGCTTACCGTATCGATTGCATCGCTTGTGGGTCAAATCTCCATGAATTATCATAATCCTTTCTTTTAGTGTTACACAGTGATCAGCATTCATTTTTGAAATTATGGATTTTACAACCGTGTTATAACTAACTCTTTTTATTATCCAGACGTTTCGATCTTCATAATAAGATCATCATCTGGAGCATACACAAATATACAAGACAAGCTGAGTTACATTACAAACCATTACAAATTTCTTTTTTTTTTTCACTAGAGGTCATGCCAGTAGAATAACATGTGATCAAATCATTGTTTCTCTAGCTTATGGTTTGTAATGTAACTCAGCTTGGCTTGTATATTTGTGTATGCTCCAGAAGATGATCTTGATATGAAGATCGAAACGTCAGGATAATAAAAAGAGTTAGTTATTAACACAGCTGTAAAATCCGTAATTTAAAAAATGAATGCTGATCACCGTGTAACACTAAAAGAAAGGAAGACTAAACCTGATGCATTTAGGCTGCCTTAGAAGACAGAAAATTAAAAGTTGATCAAATTAGAGATTAACAAAACAGTAACACAATAAGTTGAAGAATGCTTGATAAGAATTGCAATTATCTTGGATTATTTCATTATCCTGTACCTCCCTTTAGGATAAAATGCCAGGAGTTAAAGATGATGACAGTTTACTAGCAAGCTTAACATGTTTCTAACACTGATTAAATCTGAATCTCAGCCCATATCAACTGATGTAATATATACTTGGGTCATTAATCAAAGGAAACATACATTAAAGTATAAGCTTAACAAATAGACCACTGCAAACAGTATGTTTTTATTTTATTGTAGTGACTGACTATTTCATTAACTAAGTTTTTCTCATTGCAATACGAGGTACATTAATCTCAGAAATCAAAGTTTTCTGTTATTGCAAAGTTGTCTTAAAGTATCTGCCTTTGGGATTCTAGTGAGCATTTATGTATGCAGCTTTATTTAGGTGTGTCATTATTATTAAGAAAGTCAGGAAAATTAAGAAAGAAAGAGATGTATAGAATACTATGATAGCACTACATCATTAATGTAATGTTATTACTACCTTCATACAAACAATTTTATTCCAAATTAATCTGTCAAGATTCCAATAATCTTATATTTCGGTCTTCTACGCACTATTAACTGCTTCAAATCCACCACATCTTTCAACCCTCTGGATCCTTTACGTCATATACTTTTTGTTATCCTTTCCACCTCCTATATCCTATATTGTGTGAATAGTGCTAATCATAGATTAGCACTATTCACACAATCTTCAAAGCTGACAATGTCAAGTTCCTTTCTATTATTTTCATTTTTAATATAATTTTGCCATAGTCATCTGTTCACTGCGTTCATTTGTACCATGGACAAACAATGGAATTTCATGAGGAATTCTATAAAATGGGGTGCTTAAGGGTCAAAGCTGTATAACTGAGAGGAGACCTCCACATAGCCTTTAAAGGAATGCGGAGAACCGACCAGGGCTTCTGACCTAATGTCCAATCCTCACCTTCTCGTGGTGCACCCTGTTATGTATCTACTTTGATACTGAACGAACGAGGATGGGCTGGCAATTTGGGATTTAGCCGACCAAATTGTATTCTTATTGCTTAAACCAAAATAAAAAATGATGGTACGACATGACAAAATTTCATGCCGGCTGGGGTGTCGTCCGGTTAAACAAGCCCCCGTTGTTTTTGCCAGGGAACCAGGGCGAACAGCGAAAAGTCAGCTACTGGAACAAATCTGAAAACAAACCCCAACTCAACATCACCAGAGTTAAAGATCGGTACTATCAAAATAAGAAGCCTGAATGGAAAGGAAATGGAGCTAGCTGAGGAATTAGATAAGTACCAGATCGACATAATAAGGGTGACTGAAACAAAAAAGACCAAAACTGGTGAGATCTTTCTGAGCAATAAATACAAAATGTTATATTCAGGCAATGACAATCTAGGAAAAGAAGGAGTAGCCATAGTATTCAACACAAAATACGAGGCTAATCTTCTTGAATGGCAGTCAGTCTCAAGTAGAGTAATGTGGGCAAATATGAGAATGGGGAACTGGACAATGAGACTTATTTGTGCCTATGGTTCCACAGAAGGTTCTACTAAGGTAGAAGTGGAGGAATATTTTGAGGCTTTAGAAAAAGCAACCGCCACAATGAAAAAGGAAAAGTTGGTCCTTGTTGGGGATCTAAATAGCAGAGTAGGAAATGATTGTGAGACATACAAAAATATTTTGGGAAAATGGAGAAAAGAGCAAAGCTAATAATAATGGCAAATACCTGTTGCATTTCTGCTCAGGACATGGACTGGTTATTACTAATACCATGTTCCAACATAAAAATGTGCACAAATTCACATGGAGAGAAGAGGCAAGAAATAAGAAAAGTCTCATAGACTATGTTATTGTTGATAGTGATGTTTTCTCCCTGGTGCAGGACACTAGAGTGTACAGAGGATTTGAAATTGGAAGTGATCACTATTTAGTCTTGAGCAGGATAAAATTGAATTTCATATTGAAAAGAATAACATGTAAGAAAGTTTTAAAGCGAATAAAAGTTGAGCAGCTCTCAGATGTGAACTGTAGACTAAAATACACAAAGATTATTGAAAAGAAAATGAAAGAGTTTGAGAACAGGAATCAAACCTTGGAGATTCAGTGGCAAACTCTGAAGAAAACATTGATCGATTCTGCCAGAGAGGCATGTGGTGAAGTTGTGTGCAAGGATAAAAAAATCAGAACTCCCTGGTGGACACAGGAAGTTAAAGAGGCAGTGAAGGAAAAAAAGAAAGCATATCAAAAGTTCCTGGCAAATAAGTCAGCTTTTACTCTTACAGAATACAGAGACAAATGTAAGAAAGCTAAACAGTGTGTAAAACTAGCTAAACAAAAGTCATGGGAGGACTTTGGCAAGAACATAGAAAATAAATATCAAGACGGTGGTAAAATATTCTGGAGGTTGTTGAAGAAGCTTAGGAATGGAGGAAAGAGTGCTGTAAAAAGAGTTAGAGATGATAAAGGTGACATGAAAACAGGAGAAAAAGATATCCTTGAAGTATAGAGTAATTACTTTGAAAAACTGCTAAATGAAACAAGCAGTGATGACAGCACAGTGGTAAAAAACACTGACCAGGCATGCAATCAGGAATACATATCCATACTTGAAGTAGAAAAAGCCATCAAAAGCTTGAAATGTGGAAAGGCAGCAGGAGTAGATGATATTCGACCAGAAATGCTAAAGTATGGTATAAGAGTCTTACAGTGGCTGCACTGCATAGTTCAGAAAGCCTGGACAGAGGGATGAATTCCCGATGATTGGAGTAGAGCTCTAATAGTACCCATATATAAAAAGGGAAATAAAACTGATTGTGAGAATTACAGAGGTATTTCCCTACTGAGTGTTCCTGGCAAGATCTATGCAAGTATACTTGAGAAACGGTTGAGAAGAATTGTGGAAGAAAAGCTTGGTGAAGAACAAGCTGGATTCAGGCCAAATAGAGGCTGTCAGAATCAGATCTTCACTTTACGACAAATAGTTGAGAAAGCATGGGAATATAACAAAGATCTCTATTTCAGTTTTGTCGATTTGGAAAAGGCATATGACAAGGTGCCAAGAGAGAAGCTATTCAATACGCTGCAGTTATATGGTGTCAATGGGGCATTATATCAAGCAATACTTAGTCTTTATTTGAGTTGTAAGTCAGCAGTTAGAATTGAAGGAAGTACAGGAAGATGGTTTAATGTTAAACCTGGTGTGAGACAAGGATGTACATTATCCCCTCTGTTATTCATTATCTATATGGATCACATTATGAAGGAATGTGGTATTAAACCTGATATCAAAATTGGAGATGTTAATGTCAGCTCTTTGCTTTATACAGATGATGTTATACTTCTAAATAAATCTGCTACAAGTCTGCAAGATTCTCTGACTAAATTGAATAGCTGTTGTAATAGATATGGTATGAAGGTCAGCAATAAAAAGACAAGGACAATGAAAATAGGCAGAATCATTGAAAATGTCAACTGTGTTGTGAATGGAGAACCTGTGGAACAAGTAAAACATTTCAGCTACTTAGGCACGATTTTTACTGAAGATGGTAAATTAAATATAGAAATAGACAACAGAATCAGCAAAGCTGGTATGGTGGGAAGTCAATTGAATAAATTCATATGGAATAAGAGAGAAATTAGTCGGAACACTAAATTAGCTATATACAAGGCAGTGTTCAAACCAGTTTAACTTATGGATCTGAGAGCTGGGTCAGAAGTAAAACACTTGACCAAAGACTAGAGACCGCAGATATGAGAGTCCTGAGAAAGATTAGAGGCGTGAACAGATGGCATTAATGGCAATATCATATTAAAAATGAGGATATTAGGAAAGAACTTGACATTGTCAGCATCCAGGAATGCGTTAGCTGAGCTAATCTCAGGTGGTATGGTCACTTAAATAGAATGGGAGAGAAAAGATTAGCAAAACAAGTGTTCTCTGCCAGATTGGCAGGAAAACGACCCAGAGGAAGACCAAGATATAGGTGGATTGATACGGTACAAAGTGCCTTAGACGATAGAAATATAAGATCTGATAATGTTGGAGTCTTGACAAGTAACAGACTGATTTGGAGGAAAATTGTAGATAGGAAGTTAGTAATGATGTAATTTTTTCATGTAGTAC
The DNA here is from genome assembly GCF_054136105.1 of Typopeltis vanoorti. Classification (NCBI taxonomy): domain Eukaryota; kingdom Metazoa; phylum Arthropoda; class Arachnida; order Uropygi; family Thelyphonidae; genus Typopeltis; species Typopeltis vanoorti. Next base: position 163,135,745 of record NC_143550.1, read on the forward strand.
TATCATATCTTGTACTCCCCTTGAGGGTACATGGCAGGAATTTGATGATGATGATGATTCTATAAAATTTTGTTGGCGAGAATCACATAAAAATTTTGCACTTTATTTTTATATGGGGTGCTTAAGGGCCAAACATGTATAACTGGGAGAAGACCTCTACATAGCCTTTTAAGGAATGTGGAGAATCAAAATTTTGTTGGTGAGAATCAAATAAAAATTTTGCACTTTATTTTTATATGGGGTGCTTAATGGCCAAACATGTATAACTTGGAGAAGACCTCTACATAGCCTTTTAAGGAATGTGGAGAATTTCATGTCCAATCCTCACCTTCTCTTGGTGCACCCTGTTAGGTATCTAACTGGATACTGACTAGCAATTTGGGATTTATCTCACATTTTTCTCAGAAGCTGATATCTGTTGGCATTTGATTACTCAATCAATTTATGTATGCAATAGCTGAAAATATTAGGTATGTGATCTTAAGTCATGAAAAAGAAACTAGTAGTTAAAGTGCAATAAAGCAGCCAAGACAAAGTTAATGTTGCCTTCAAAAACAGGATTCTGTTCAGAAGATATATATATAAAAAAAATCAAATCTCATTGTAAATACATATAACAAATTAAAGAAGCCAAAAAGTGGAGTTATCTGTGTGACAAGTGATTCACGATAGTGCAGCATCAAAATTTTTGAGAAGCCTATAGTTAAAGGTTAATAGGATGGAGAGATAAAATTTATGATATTCTATATAAGGGACAATGTGAAAAAATGTTTGAGAAATCCCAATTTAGAAGTTCACAACTGTGATTTCTCCAAGGCAAAACAAATATGCATTAAAAGCACAACCAAATATTCTAAAAATCTCTTATCCTCTGAAACAATTTCCATGTTGTAAACTTATAATATGAATTATCTGATTTGAATGCACTTGATTTGATTAGCTAATCCTGTTGGGAAGCCTTTTGGGCCGACATAACTGATGTTACATTACTTACTAGCCTGAAATATAAACACATTTAAAAGAGCAAAATCACAGTTTCATTATCAATAAACATATAAAAGGATATTGGAATCATTACAGAGAGCTATAATTTTCTGATACTGTTCTTTGGTGTCTAAAAATCCTTGTTTTTTCACTAGCAAATCTTCAAAATGATCCTGAATAATCGTGCATGCTTCTCTGGAAAAATTAACATTGAGCATCAGTAAATAATTCAGCCATTTTATCACCACTGGGTAATAATAAATACATCAGACTGTCCATGAAACATAATAATGTTAATTTAAATAATATTTAACATAATAATTTAAAGTCTTAAGTTTTTAGTGTACTTTAGTCTTAAATGGTATTAAATTTAATTCTCTGATTTGCCATTTTCTATACACAAGATTATGCAAGGATGTATATACCAACAAATTGGTATATTCTTGGGCAGGAAAAGTCTGCAGCTGTCATCATTATTGTTACCAAATTATTGTGTTATGTTGTTCTTGTTAAATGTTAAATGTTAAATGGTATAATCTTGTTCAACAAATCAAAATTTAGGTGATTCTGAATGTAGAAACCAAATCTATGATCAAAACATTTCATCATGTAAATTTTTTTAAGATATATGCTTTTCACAAATTTCAAGAATATTTTATTGTGGATCAGTAAGAATTCCAAAATTTTAAATAATTGTCACTTGTGACCTAAGTGTTTTTTTGCAGCTGCTCTGAATCTCAAGGCACAGTTTATACATCTTTAAAGCAGTCTTACATCATGGAATATAGTAAATATAGTAACACATGTTTGAGTTTCCTTGCTTGCAGTCAGATGCATCTGAATCTCATTTCTTTCTTTAATTTGTTATGCCACATTTCAAAGTCAGAGCCTGTAAAACAAGCACTGCATATTTTATTTTACAACCAAATTGCACAATTCTATGTGATTCAATCTGTAAGCAATAAGCAGTGACAACATTATTTACATGGCAAAGACTACATATTGCATTATTTTGGGTGTGAAACAGGGGACCAAGATAAGAAGTGGATACATATCTGATGGTTATTTTGATTGATTGAGTTAAGGAAAAAGCCAACCTGTGATCTTCAATTATCAGAACTTGCTGTTCTGATAACTGAAGGGTCACATAAATAGTAGATTACCATACCATACATGAGAAACCATACTTGTCACTTATTTCATTTAGTAATTCACCAATGTCTCCAACTCCAGTATTACTCCAACTTATTCTAACTTAATACTCTAATTAGTTAATTGAAGGCTGCTGTGTTTACATCAGCCTTCAATTAAGCAAAGTGATGCTGATATCAGCAAAGTGCAGAGGTATATTTGTTTAGCAATCCACTGTCTGTCTATATAGTACAGTCTCAAACTCGTACAAATGGTGATTATTATACTTAAAAGTATAATAATCAGCTGGAAGTACATGGAGCAAGAGAGGCTAGGTCATCAACAACATATTCATTGAATGAGGAATTGCAACAAAGCCTTCTGATGTTTCACCATATCATAACTCATGGAAGTCTTAGGCTCTTGTTCAAGAGGTAAAGTGACTGCAGGAGCAGGATTCTTTAAAAATATGTATATTATGCCTTTTCTTTTCTGCATAAATTTTTTTATATCAAGCAGCTGCAGCTTGCATTAGCTTGGAGGCCATTTTTTCAAACAACAATCAAACTGCCTTATTAACAAAGGCACCTCTGCCAACTTTTTCAGTGTAAATCTTTTTTTTGGAGGGGATCTCAGCTTCTTCCTCCTCTTGTTCTTCTGCAACTTTCTGCACACATCAAGCTCTTCTTTCACAGCTTCCACTGACTGCTCCACTTCTTCATTGTCAACCTCTTTAGCTAGCACTATACTGTCATCAGTCTATTGTAAGGCTTTGTTGTATTTATTGTAATGTCTTTTGAATCCTGTAAATGTATGAACATATACAGCATTTTCAGCAGCAGCTTCTAAACACTGTTCATACACTTTGCTGTTCACCTCCATCCATACTGCAGATGCACAAAATACATAAACAATGCAAGATATTGTATTCCTTTTGAAAGTCAGAGGTTTTTCTCACCTTCAGAAGTAGTGCTGTCCTGAGCAAAAAAGTATTTCTTAAATGCCTTGAAGGCAGTAATAACACCCCGATTGCAGATGCAAGATGGTATTCATGTGTTGGTAAGGCCATCGTAAGTCAAGGACTGACTGTGTATGTATTACAGTCATGTTAACAAAGGGCAGATGTTGAACATCTGGCTCTAATCCAGACTATTTTAGTAATAAGTTGTGACACCTTTTAACTACATGTATATGGAAATATGACTTCTGCATTACTTCAACCTTGGTATCACTTCTGGTTCTGGCACCCACTAATGAGATCTCAATAAAAGTTGAAACTGGTCTGAGCAGTGACTCTTCCCATAATGTATAGCATTACACGTCTGCAAGGATATGTGCATTGCATTATGGGATACTAAGACAATTGATATGAAGTCATTAGCCTCTATATACAAGTAGCCCAATTGTGAAATGAGTTCATGTGCAAACTTTGTTTGCTTACATTTGGATAAAAGATGAAACCAATAATATAATTTATTTGCATCTTTAATTTATAATGAAATAAGAGAGAAATCAGCTAAAACACTTAACTAGCAGTATACAAGACAGTGTTCAAACTAGTTTTAAGTTATGGATCTGAGCATGCCTCAGAAATAGAACTCCTGATCAAAGATTAGACACCACAGTCAACTATAGGACAGAGAAGAATGTCTGTCTTGTGAATTTTTAGTAGACCATGAAATCTAGGAAGTCTTGCAAAATGCATTTTTAACCTTTCTATAGTAGCTGCATCTAAACTTCTAACCTCATCTAGAAGGGAGTTTAATTTCTTCAGTTGCCTGTTTGTGATCAAGTTCTTGGTATGTCGAGCGATCTTGAAGTAAAAGTGAAATTTTCTTCTGTAATTTGAGGAATCCATAATTACTGTCACTTTTCTTTTGTCTGCTTTAGTGATAACAAGGTGACTGTTGCTTCTTAAGGAATGTAGTGCTTTCTTAGTTGACTGTATTGATTCCTACCTACCGCACAGCAAAATATTTAGCGAAATTACTGAAATCACATATAGGCAAATCAAGCTCTTTTTTGAAAAACTCTTTTGATTTCATAAACAAATTAAAAATATCTCATTACAACCTACTGATCTCATGGTGAGCTTCGATGTAGAATCTCTATTTACCAATGTACCTCTCCAAGAGACCTTGCATTTACTGGCTGACATCTTCCCACAAGATATCGTAAAATTATTCAATTTCATGATGCACTATGGATATTTCTTGTGTCAAAACAAATTCTACAACCAAGTGGAAGGGGCCATGGGAAGTCCACTTTCACCTGCTCTAGCCAACTTTTATTTGGAACAGCTGGAAGACATCCTTTTTTCATCTATATACCCTCAACCATCCTATTGGGCTAGATATATAAACGACATTTCTTACCTTCCTTTTTAGCCAAAATCAATTCTCTATATCCTCGTATTAAGTTTATCATGGAGATTGAAAAAGACAAGTTATCCTTTTTAGACATCCTTCTCATCTGCTCACCTTCAGGTATTCTGACAACAGTTTACAGAAAACCCACTTTTACTGGCTGTTACATTCTCAATCTGCCCATCATCCTTATCAAAAAACAGGAATTATAAAATGCTTAATTCGACAGGCTAGAACTAATCGCTCAACTCCCCACGAATTACAGAAAGAACTTTCAACTATCAAACATCACATGAAATTAAATGACTTCTCCAAAAGACTACACAACATCTGTTCGATTCCTACAATCCTATCCAGAACAACAAAGAATCAATACGTTGAGTTCCAATTCCATATATTTCCGGAATCTCAGAATCAATTTCAAGAATTCTGAAGAAATGATTTAACAGCAACTTATATCCCTATTAACAAAATATCTATATTTCCCATTTTCTAAAGATAAACGCTCAAGTCGCTGTCTGGTGTATATCAAGTTCCTTGTAACTGCAATCTGTCGTACTTTGGACAAACTGGACGCTCTGTAGAAAAAAGAAACAAGAACATCAATCATACATTCTTCACAACAAATCCAATAAGTCTGGATTGGCTCAGCACAGGATAGAGACAAGCCATAACATCCTCTGGTCCAGTACTTGCCTTCTATACAGATGTCACAATAAATTTGAATGGCTATTCAAAGAGAGTGAGGCTTTACTTCAATGCCCTAACTTGAATTAAAATGACTGTATATCGTTGTCAAAAATATGGGAAAGTTTAATCCAGATAACACACTAAATTTTTTTTTTTAAATTGAGACTTTTAATTCTTACATTAGTCTAATGATATCTTTAATTGAATTTATAAATTAAGATTGTGATATGAAATTATGAATTAATACCTATAATTTATTCATCACTCTGATGAAATTTACCTCTCTTTAGTGCTTAGCAATATAACATCAAGTGGCTCGTTCTATTTTTGAATGATCAGCTGTTTGTATTCCACCTTGGAAAAACTGTTTCTATCTAGTCACTGAGGTTAGTCTGTTAATTTCAGACTAAAATATTTGGCAAATAATAAAATATTCTTGTGCCAACGTGTTTATATTTCTTAATTTAATGTCACAAGCATCTCTCAAGAATAAAAGTCTCTGGATTAGAGATGTTAGATCTGAAACAGGTGACCTCATTCTATATGATGTCACCATTCCAGAGTCTAACAGAATATAACCATAAATTGAGCATACTTATCATTTAACACAGTGTAACTATGTTTTTGAAGGAAATAACAGCTTGCAAATTAAATTTAGAACTGTTTAAAATGATGTTAATGTATTTATATATCAAATGTAACTGTGAGTCAACAAAAGGGGGCAATTGTAAGAGAAATTATCAGTAATATTCTACACTTAAAAGAATGCAAATTATTCGGCAAGATGGGGCAAAGGTCGCCCCAACGCTACAAGAGCAGCGTAAGCGCCTGTGGGCATCTGAGAAAATTTCATGATACATACATTCCTGGAATTAGAAAACCCCATACGAGGATCGGTGAAGTCACCCAGTCGGGGACCAATCGGAAGGACAATAGGAGAAATCAAACTCAGAAAGGTGGCGCTCTTGGGGAGCGTATAAAACCTGCAACACTGAACCGAACCCCCCCCCCCTTTTGTTTGTTCCTGTATTCTCACCGTGTGCTTCAAGTCTTCATCGTGGTTCGGTTCTTATTTTAAGAGCTGACCTTCGAGAAGTTCCAACATGGCAAGATCGAACAAAGGCCGTCAATGAGAAAAATTGTTGACATAAATCCATAGCAAAAAAACAGCGCCCGATTCAGGAAGAGCACATGAATCCCATATGGCAGTAGATTCAAGATAACCAGAATTCCGAAAGAAAGGACAGAGAGAGCCCCGAGAGAAAACGAAATAGTGAAGATAAGTACTTTTATATGTTCTAGCCCCTTTTAGAGAAACTGACTAACAGTACAGAAGAGAGGGTATTTTGAATTTGTGATAAAAGGAAGTATGAAGAATTGAAGCTTATGTGAATAACTCTATACCTTTGGACAATTTTAAGAGCTATTAGTTTATTAGATATTTTGTCGGGACCCACTCAGGGGAAACCAATAATGTGCTAAATGCCTAGCAGGCCTAACGAGTTGTAAACTAAAATGTCAAATAAGTTGAGGAAATCGAATTGTAAAGATTTAGAATCCATGTTTGCTTTAAGAATGAGAGAGTGAGAGAAAAGTAAGAGTTTAACTTAGTATTAATATCTGTTTTGTTCCTGTACTATATTTAATAATGAATCCATTAAAATTGTTTGATACCTTTCATGGTTGTATTTCTGACCATGTTGACCGACCCTGACCCTTCATAAACTTACGAACCTGTGATCCTATATGTGCGCGGGGATATCCCAATCAAGAAAGGAAAAGGGGCACGACTGCAAATAAACTAGAAAACCTAAGGCTTCTGAATTTTAGTGAATGATATTAGTAGCACCTGATACCCTATAACTATCCTTAGGCTGAGTTTAACTCTACCCTTAAGGTTTTAAATCCTGAGTGATTGATGTGTCTGAAAGGACACATCAATCACTCAGGATTTAACATATTTAAAATGAATGCTGAAGGGAAAAAAACTTGCACTCCAGCAAAACACAAGGGAAATTTCTAAATGTATAAGAAAATATTTTCCTTTCATGTAAGATATCATAATACTATATTGTTCTATTTATTTATGAGAAGAGAATTATTTGTAAATATCACGTTCATTTGAGATGACTTATTTTTCTGTGAATCACTGAGTAACCTGTGAGCAAAGGTCTAATGGTCGGGTGCATATTAAACGAAAAGCCTTAGGCAGTGACATACGCGGAAAGCAACTCGCGTTCGCCTTCCGAGAAAAAGCACTCCCAAAGCAGGGAGAAAGTAAGGGACCAACCTGGGGACGAGACTATCATAGTGCCATGTGGGAAATTCAGAAGGAAAAAGAGGGCGCTAACAAGAGAAATAAAAGGGGCTCGCGAGGTCAATGAAGCTCTCTTTTCTCATCTCATCGATTGTTGTTCCGGGGGCCTTCCTGTTTGAGTGGATCATGCACAAAACAGCAATGTCTAATGGTGGGAGATTCAAGTAATCTGTTCAGTGAACTCCTGACGGAGTATCAGCGTGTGATAGCGAGTGCTCTCCTTGGAAGCAGTTGCAGGCACGAGCATGTCCACAGCTAATCTCCGACAACGCAGAAGCAATGCTGTATACGAGGATAGGCCTACCGAGTGGAAACCAGACCCTGCATGTGGCGTGATGGAAGATCCAATTCGCGGGGAACACAAAAGGTAGAAAAGACTAGCAGACCTGATTCCAGCTCAGTGATGGTAAAGTAGTCTTTTTGTTTCATGTTAATTAGTTCGCATTGGAGAGAAGAAATTACCTTGTGATATGATGTTTGGACAGTCTAGCTAATGAACTCTAAGTAGAATTTTGTGATATGTAGCATAATTGATGTCCATCTGGCATATTGTCCTGGACCGATTTATTAATGAGAGAGACAGAATCAAATTTGTGCGATATATGTTACAGGTAGAATTGAATTGGATTGCTTTGATATTAAGCCTCAGAGCTTAGAAGTGAAATTTAGGAGAAAGAGAGAGAGTTATTGTTTGGTAGTACTGTGCTTAGTGATATGCTTAGTTTTGTTTGATATGATTTTTGAACTAATTTAGTGTGAATTGACCTTATAACCTAGAATTGATTTTGCATGACTGAGTTTATTGAATATGTGGTATAATATAACTGTAAATGTGTTTCAAGTTTCAAATAAACATGTATTTTGTTTAATTCTGAGTCTTGCCTGAATATGATAGTCAACTCACTATTTATAAAATTCTGAACCATAAGCGGGAGGGGATTGATAGTTAAAGAATTAGTTTAAAGGTCACGACTGACAGTAAGGGTTACTAATGAGTTTATGCATAAGAATCTGGGAATGTCTCACTGAATAGAAATCCACTCTATCATAGGATATAAGCTGGCACAGCGTTAAAAAAAACAAATTTGCACATATCCGAAAAAGGGAGAAACTCAAAATTTTGGTAAGCATAGATATGACTGCAGAGTAGATAATAGGAAGAAGTAAAAGTAAGGGTTTAGCGATAGGTAACAAACTAACAATGGCGCAGCCGGCAGGATGTGTTTAGGCCCCTTAAATAAAATTTATTTAATCGGTAATCACAGTCAGTAGGTATTGATCTCATATCAGGCAATCAGCAATTATTGATGGTAATAGAAATTGAATACTGAATAGTAAGATTCTTTGTGTCACATTGTAAGCTGAATGCAAGTATGTCTTTCCCAGCAAGCTCAGAACATAATGATCTCCCAACATGCTCAGAACTCAATGATTCGGAATTTTTCAGAATGATAAATCCGCAACAGGTCTTCCCTCAGTTTTCGGGAGAAGAATCTGATAATGTGATAGCGTTTTTCGAGTATATTGAGGAACTGAGAAGCATTAGTCGATGGAGTGAATTCCAACTGCTCATTCTGTTATGAAGCAAGCGAGTTGGAAAGGCTAAAACCTACTTTTACTCCTCACCAGTTTTGTAGGAAACCCAAAATTATTATACATTTAAAGAGGCCCTCATATTTAAGTTTTCAAAGGTAAGGAATGTGGGACCGAATCTATGGAGGCTCCAGAAGATGGTGCAAAGGGACAAAGAAAGTGTGTCAGACTTCTATAACTGAATGTTAGCTCTTGCCAACACACTGAGTGTCTCTAACAAAGACCAATACCATTTGAACTGGACAGTCTTCCAGCATTTAGAGTAGGATTAAGACTAGAATTAAGAGAGAGAGACTGCTTTCAGAAAAGAAATATCAAATTTAGAAAATTGTTATAAGGCAATAAGAGAAAAAGAGAAGCTGCTTGGTGACATATGTCCCACAGCCACGGTTAGATCCGTTAACATAATTAAAATAAGAGAGATAACATTAGAGATCAGAACTACAAAAGGGAGCATTCAGAGAGGAAGGAAAAGCAGAAAGCACAGAAGGACAATGAAGGAAGTAGAACCGAGACAGTTTGTCAGATCACCACTGATGTTCCTAGCTTTAGCGAAGTTCGCTCACTAATCAAGCAGGAAGCAGAAAAATTACAACAGCCTGTCCTGGAACGTCTCGATACTGTGATTAGTCAGTTAACAACAGCCTCCATGAGAAACCTGGAAAGTTCCTCCATTCAGGAGGAGGGAACCACTGGTCTAATTCACAAATAGTTTATATTTGTGAATTAGATAATTTGAATAAGATACTGGTTTCCAAGCTTCAATTATATCGGAAAACTATTTCAGGAAAAATTATGTAAGAAAGAAAATCAGATATCTTAGTAGACCGATTAAGTTTCGGGGAATATCACCATCTGTTACTCACACGACAAGATCAGCAAGGTTAAGAATAGGATTACCCCAGTATAAAATGAACGTCTGCATAACTTCATAGTACTGCCAAGAGACTCCCTCTCACACTTAGAACTAATTCTAGGGGATAAATTCCTAACGAAGTTCAATTTTACTTCTGATTATTCTAGGAAGGAAGTCTGCTTTCTGGGAAGAGGGAGAGGTATTGAGGTTGTAAGGGAAACACAAATTAGAAGTAAGGAGGGCTCCCATACACACTGGAAACACCGAGGGAATAATAATCGGAAACAGACTGAGGAGAACACTGAACATAGCACTCTCATCGAACCTGGGCAAGATGCAGTCTCCAAATTAAAGGTCATTGGGGATCCTGATACAATTGAGAAAACGGAAGGAACACATTCAGATAAGGAGAATAAAAGCCAGACTGAATATGAAACTGTAGAGAATGAATTAAATATCAACTTTACTTGCTTTGAAAGAAGGCTGATGAATCCCTGTGAGAGGCAAAGAAATATCAAGCATAGAATTTGGGAAAGGCACCCTGAACTCAACACTGCCAGTAGTAAGGAAAATTTTAAAACAGTAAGAAAAGGGGGTGGAAAAATTAAAAGATAAATAACAAAATTTTATATATATAAAATTTAACATGAACCTCAAGTTAAGAGTCATATCCACAGAACTGAGGGAAGTCTAAAAAGAATTTTGCTGAAAACCAGAAGACCTTTTTTGAGGGGGAGAGAAAAAAATTTATCCAAAAAAAAATTTTTTTTTCTAGAAAGGGGGGAACTTTTGTTAGATCCCGATTGATGTGTCTGAAAGGACAGACCATTCACTCAGGATTTAACATGTTTAAAATGAAGGCTGAAGGAAGTAAACCTTGCACTCCAGGAGAACACAAGGGAAATTTCTAAATGTATAAGAAAATATTTTCCTTTCATGTAAGATATCATAATACTATATTGTTCTATTTATTTATGAGAAGAGAATTATTTGTAAATATTACATTCATCTGAGATGACTTATTTTTCTGTGAATCACTGAGTAACCTGTGAGCAAAGGTCTAATGGTCGCGTGCATGTTAAACTAAAATCCCCAAGGCAGTGATGTACACAGAAAGCAACTCGCGTTCGCCTTCTAAGAAAAAGAGCTCCCAAAGCAGAGAGAAAGTAAGGGACCAACCTGGGGACGAGACTCTCATAGTGCCGCGTGGGAAATTTTCAGAAGGAAAAAGAGGGCGCTAACAAGAGAAATAAAAGGGGCTCGCGAGGTCAACGAAGCTCTCTTTTCTCATCTCATCGATTGTTGTTCCGGGGCCTTCCTCTTCAAGTGGATCGTGCATAAGACAGCGATGTATAATGGCGGGAGATTCAAGTAGTCTGTTCAGTGAACTCCTGATGGAGTATCAGCATGTGATAGCGAGCGTCTCCTTGGAAGTGGTTGCAGGCACGAGCATGTCCGCAGCTAACCTCCGACAACGCGGAAACGATGCTGTATACGAAGATAGGCCTACCGAGTGGTAACCAGACCCTGCACATGGCGTGATGGAAGATCCAATTCGCAGGGAACAGAAAAGGTAGAAAAGACTAGCAGACCTGATTCCAGCTCAGTGATGGTAAAGTAGACTTTTTGTTTCATGTTAATTAGTTCGCATTGGAGAGAAGAAATTACCTTGTGATATGATTGATGTTTGGACAGTTCTAACTAATGAACTCTAAGTAGAATTTTGTGATATGTAGCATAATTGATGTCCATCTGGCATATTTTCCTGGACCGATTTATTAATGAGAGAGACAGAATCAAATTTGTGTGATATATGTTACAGGTAGAATTCAATTGCTTTGATATTAAGCCTCGGAGCTTAGAAGTGAAATTTAGGAGAAAGAGAGAGAGAGTTATTGTTTGGTAGTACTGTGCTTAGTGATATGCTTAGTTTTGTTTGATGTGATTTTTGAACTAATTTAGTGTGAATTGATCTTATAACCTAGAATTGATTTTGCATGACTGAGTTTATTGAATATGTAGTATAGTATAACTGTAAATGCATTTCAAGTTGGATGGTTGGTTTATAGTTTATTTGGCACAAAAACTACAAAGGTCATACTGTGCCATACTAAAGGTTACAACATTAGTATTTACAGAAAATTTAAAAACAATATGACTGTACAAGAATCTAGTTTCACAAAGCAGCATATCTAGGTAAACAACTGCTGCAGAGGGCACAGTAACACAAGGTCAGAGGTTATTACAGTAGTGCAAAAATAGTTAACAATATAAGTTAATACATAATATATGTAACACTAAGTGAAGGAATGCAGTATCTACATATATGTAAAATTATAATAGATGCCTTTATAGCAGTACAAAAATAGACAAAAAGGGATTATTATACAATATGAATGGATGAAATTAAATTTAGCAATGCAGTAGAAACAGAATTTAGAATACATATAAACAAAATTACTAGAAAGTACACAAATAGGTAAGATGTCCTACATCACTACATGATTATTCGAAAAATAAAGTAGTAAATAAGATGCATACACAAAATGTATGTTAAGTGATGGAGTATCTACATATAAACAAAATTACTGCAGATGTTTCAGCAGTACATAAATAGATAACTATAAGTTAACATATGTACATACAAAACAAGTCAAGGAAAGCAGTGTCTACATCTAGCAAAATTACAACAAACATTATTATACTAATACTTAAAGAGTCAGAAAGGAATTATTATACAGCACTGATGCATAAAATTTAAGTTTAGCATTATGGTATTTACATATTAACAAAATTACAGCAGGGTGATACAAATATACAAGATCAAGACCCATGGTAATACATAATTGGTCAGATTTAACCTAATGAATAATATATATGTATAAAAGTTACCGTATTTTCAGGTGTATAAGACGCATCCAAGAAATTTAATACAATTTTCTGGAAAAAACCTAAACTTTCAAGTATGATTTAAAAAAAAAAAAGGATAAAATAGGTAATTTTTAATAGTAAACTGACCTTTCAGAAACCTGCAAAACCCATGTCACTATCATCTGACTCTTCTCTATCATCATTAATTTCTTATAATATAGAAATAATTGTATCTTCATATTCTTTTGGCATTTTTTGACTGATTTTTGTTTTTGTATGCATACAAAGTCCACTGCGTTTCATGAAACGGCAAAACCACGAAGCACCACCTTTAAAATCTTCAATGTTATGCTACAGGCTACTTTGACTGCTTGTGTACGAATCATTTTTGTTGAAATGGCAATGCCATTTTGCCGATTTTCTTACACCTATTTCAAAACTTCGGTCTCTAGTTCTGGTCACTTCGCAATTTTTCCACGTTCCACGCGCTTTTCTTTAAGCAAATTGTACAAAATCTCCTTCTGACCATGCCAAGTTCTTAGCCAGTGACGAGCTAGAAGTCACGTGAAGGTCATGCATCAATTTGATTGCACCATTAACCACCTACAAAGATCTTGGAACATAAAAGGGAGTGCATGTGATTTGAAAAGATGAAACAATCTTTACCTTCATTATATAAGATGCACCCCATTTTTAAGATGAATTTTTAAGGTAAAAAAGTACGTCTTATACGCTGGAAAATACGGTAAGTTAAACAAAAAAAAAAAAAAACTATTTACATATAAACAAATTTATGGTCAAATGTGTTTTTACAAATTAATTCTTTCTAAAAAATCAAAAACCTTGTGCAAATTTGCCTGAGTCTGCCAGCATTTCCCTGAGTGTATATGGCTTGGTTAGATAGGTGAAAATTTTTGACAATCTACCAGAATAGGATGAATAGTGAGATGTGTGTTGCATTTTTCACATATGGGAGGGTTATCAGCTCTCAGTAAATGAGAACGCATAAGGTGACTGTAACCTATGTGGAGCCTAGCAAGGAGAACCTCCTCCCTTCTCTTTGTACGTTGACTAGAATCCCAGTGTTTAATTTCAGGTTTAATGCTATATAATTTGTTTGTTCGTGTTTCTTGCCATGTTAACTCCCACTGAGCAATTAGCTTTGATCTTATAAGTTGTCTGTATACGGAACTGTCAAATAGTATGTGGAGAAGGTATGGGCTGATTTAGCAGCTGCATCTGCAGCCTCATTTCCTTTGATTCCGATGTGGCTGTGAATCCAGCAGAACTGAACATAGAAATTAAGGATTTTCATTTTGTGAAGCAGGTGTAGCACTTCATAAAGTACTGGATGAGGATTATACATAGGAGAGGAGATAGCCTGTAAAGAGCTCAATGAGTCTGTATAAATTATACACTTTTGGTAGCAGTTTTCTTTTATATGCATAAGTGCAAGCTGAATGGCATGTAACTCTGCTGCATAATTACTGCAGCCTGGTAGGATCTGATTTGAGATAATAATGTCAGGAAACACAATAGCACAGCCAACAGAGGTGTTAGTTCTTGAACCATCAGTATAGATGGGTAAGAAATCAGCGTGTGCTGCTCTGTGTGCATTAAACAATTGTAGGTAAATGGATGATGGGGTATAAGATTTCTGTAGCTGACAAAGTGAGAGGTTGCAGGATGGTGTGCAAACCTGCCATGGAAGAATGTTATGTTTAGTGTAGCTAATGTTGTCAACATTTATACTAACAGCTAGCACAGTTTCTTTAATATGCATACCAAAAGGATGTATAGCAGTTTGATGCGTGTGATATTGAGCTTCCCAATGCAGAGAGAAGATACTGTTCCATGTAGGGTGATCTGGGAGAGATTTTATTTTTAGGGCATAATTAAGAGACAACTGTTTCTGTTGAAGTGATAGAGCCGGTTCATTTGCTTTTACATAGAGACTTGGAGTGGGTGAGGTGTGAAAGGCACCAGTAGCTATCCATATACCCTGATGATGGATGGAATCCAACCATCGTAAGTTATTCTGTCTGGCCAAACCATAGACTTGGGACCCATAATCCAGTTTTGAACATATAAGTGCACGATAAAGATGGAGCAATGAAGCTCGATCAGCATCCCACACAGTAGAGGATAGAGTGCGAAGGAGGTTCAAAGAGTTCTTTTGCACTTTTCTCTTAGTTGACGAATGTGTGCTAGAAATGTGAGTTTTCTGTCAAAAATGAGTCCTAAGAACTTGGTTTCTGTAGTTACTGGAATAACAGTAGGTCCCATTCTTAGTTCAGGATCTGGGTGATGAGTGCATTTTCAACAGAAGTGTACACAGACACTTTTTTTTTTCTGTCGAAAAACCTAAACCCATTATTAAGAGCCCACAGAGAGACATGATCAATTGCTTGCTGAAGTTGTCTTTCAATTACCCTCGTTACGTGAGTGACAGTAAATTGTGAAGTCATCAACGTATAGAGCATTGTCTACAGCGGGAGGAAGCTGTTCAATGATCGAGTTGATTTTAATAGCAAAAAGGGTTACACTTAAGACAGAGCCTTGGGGAACACCTTGTTCTTGAAGATATGATTGAGATAGCATACTTCTCACTCTGACTTGGAAAGTTCGCCTGGACAGAAAGTTTTTAATAAATACAGGGTGTTCGGGATAAATTTGACATATTTATAATTAATTATATTTTTCCGTAAGTTACATGTATTAACACATACTTCTCTTCATTTAAAAGTTTGGACCCTTCTTCATTCATATACAAGATGTCAGAAAGGATGGATAGCTGGAACCCACCTGAATCATGGAAGAGAATAACTTGTATCATGATGATTCGTGCCCGCCATCAAAATAAGGATATTACGACTGCTGCCCAATGCTCCCTGAATACAGTAAAAACAATCAGGCATGAACTAGAGACTTGCAATGGTGACTACGAGGATGTAGCAAGAAGAAAGATCCCTAGCAGACGATCTGATTGCGTTCGTACAGCAGAATTCCTCGCAAATCTGCAGGAACAGGTGTTGAAGAACCCTGGCATTGGAATTCGGGCTTTGTTCGTGGAGTTGCTAACTGTAGTCAAGCCCTGGATAACAAGGGTAGCCAATGGTAGGCCGTATGTATGGCAGCAGGATTCGGCCCCTTGCCACACCTCTGGGAAAAGTCAAAAATGGTTGTCTGAAAATTTCTACGACTTCACCAGTACAAATGTTTGGCCTCCAAACTCCCCAGACCTTAACCCCATGGATTATTTTGTATGGGGCGCAGTTGAAAAAGACACCAATCGCACTTCCAGTAATACAAAAGCCCAGTTAATGGATAAAATTAAAACAGTTTTTGCGGCCCTTCCCAGGGAGACTGTAGCATCAGCTTGTTCGAGGTTCCGAAGCAGAATTGAAGCTGTGATCGATGCTAATGGTGGTTATTTTGAGTAAATCTTGTTGATAGTATTGTAATTAACTCTGCCTGTAATGTTTTTTTGTCAATTCATTAAATTTAATAGATACAAAGAAGATTTTCTTTTTCCTTATGAAACTGTCAAATTTATCCCGAACACCCTGTATAGGGAGCTATCCTTCAAGACCTAGGTTATAGAGGTCTTTTAATATGCCATATCTCCAGGTTGTGTCATAATCTTTTTCTGTGTCAAAAAAAAACCGAGACAAAATGTTCTCGCTTCAGAAATGCATCTCTCATACAAGTTTCTAACCGAACTAAATGGTCTAAAGTTGATCAATGTCTACGGAAACCACATTGTGTATTGGAAAGAAGACTGTTGCTTTACCAGAGAAGTCTGGCATTAACCATTTTCTCTAGTATCTTACAAAGACAGCTGGTCAGAGCAATGGGTGATAATTATTTGCTTATGTTGGATCTTTTCCTGGTTTTTGGGATAGCAATGACAATTGACTTATGCCAAGAATTTGGAAACTCTTCATCTGCAAGTATTCTATTGTATAATAAGATAAGAAGATCCATAGAAGATGATGGAAGATGTTTTATCATTTCATAATGAATGTCATCAGGTCGTACTGCACTATGGTGAGATTGTAGGAGAGCTCTTTTTAGTTCCTCCTTGGCAAGTGGCTGATTATATGGCTGAAAAATGTTGGTAGAAAAATTAAGCCTTTGTTTCTCTTGCTGCTCTTTCAGTATTAAAAATTCCAGAGAATATGAAGCTGTTGCTGAGATTTTAGCAAAAGTTTCTCCCAAAGAATCTGCAATAGCTTTGGGATCAGCAAGAACACTTTCATTATAGTCTAATGTGGACAAACAATGAGTACTATATCTGCTTTTCATTTTCCGGATTTTATCCCATACAATTTTTGGACGACTGGTCATTTGATTAATTGATGTAGTAAATTGGATTCATGATTCTTTTTGACTCTGACGTCTTACAAAACGTGCTTTGGCTCGGGCACGCTTGAAAGTTATTAAATTTGATGTGGTGGGGTATCTACGAAATATGCTCTGTGTTGATCTTTTTTGGCTGCCACCTGGGTTCCACCAAGGCTTTGGATAGACTGGAAATCGAGATGATGTTTTTGGGATGGAGGTTGTTGCTGTCTGGACAATGCATTCTATTATATATTTTACAGCTTCATTGATGGGTGTTTGACTGATGGCATTAGCATTAAATTTTCCAAGATGAGAGAAAGTGTTCCAGTCAGCCTGGTCCATTTTCCATATAGGTATCAGTGTGGGTGAACATGGTTCCTGTGAAGACATTGTACAAAGAACAGGAAAGTGATCACACTTCCATATATGTTCTCTTCAACGTCCCACATGAGCAGTGGAAGAATGGAAGGGGAACAGATTGTAAGATCAATTGCAGAATATGAGTGGGTAGGCATATGGAAGAAAGTATTGAGTTTATTATTTAGAAGGGAAAGGTTATTATTATCAAGAATTTTTTCAATGATTCGACCTCGATTTCTGTGACCCTCCCTAGGTTAAGATATACTCCATACCTAAGCTCAGGCTGGCGCAGTATATAAATCCGTCTGAGAAAAAGGGGGGATGCCTCACACAAGTTAGAGAGTAGGTAATCTAAGGGCCATACATAGTAATTGATAGACAAAGTTTAGAAAGAAAAAATAGGAAGGGAATTAGAGTGAAGGGCAACAAACGAACATCGACCATAGCAAAGGCAACATAGAAAAAACAGACATAAAACAAATGGCGCAGTCAATCGATAGGATGTATTTGATCCGTGAAAGGAAAAGAATTTAATCAGATACAATGAGTTGGTGTCAGTCATATGCGAAGAACAAAAAAAAAACAAAAAAAAAAAAAAAAAAAAAAAAAAAAAAAAAATATATATATATATATATATATAAAATTTTGGAAGGGAAATTTTAAAATTTTCAATTTTGTAGTGTAAGCTAAAAAGGATAAGTATGTCTCTCCCAACTAGTATAGAGCTAAGTGATCCAGAATTCTTTAGGAGCATTAACCACCAGCAGATTTTTCCGCAGTTTTCGGGAGAAGAAACCGACGATGTGAGGGCCTTTTTTGAATACATTGAAGAACTTAGAAGGATAGGGCGATGGAGCAACTTCTTATACTGCTTTGCAGTAAGTTAACTGGAAGGGCAAAAAGCTTTTTCCACTCCTCGCCCCTCCTGAAAGAAATGTTGAATTACCAGAGATTCAAAGGGATCCGTATTTCCCAATTTGCCAAGGCCAAGAACATAGGACCTAATCTCTGGAAACTCCAAAAGATGAACCAGAAGGAAAAAGAAAGCATCCCAGAATATTACAACAGGTTGCTCATTTTGCAAATACACTGAGTGTACCTGACGACGAAAAACACCATCTAGATTGGGCTGTTTTTCAGCACTTCAGGGTCGGTCTGAGACAGGAACTAAGGGAGGCAGCCTTTGCAAAGGGAATGACAAATCGGAGAGAATGTTATGATGCGTTATTGAAAGAGAACAACTGCTTGGGGACATCTGTCCTCAGTTGCTATAAGCCATGTGAATGCTGTAAGAAATAATGGAGAGGATGATAGAAGCCCAAGTCTAACAAAGGAAGGAATATCAAAGAAGGAAAAATGTCAGCGGATGCAAGGGAGTACTGGAGAAAATAAAACTGAAACAGTCTGCAGTGTCACTGTCGATGACTGCAAATTTGGCAAAGTCCGCTCCTTGGTAAAGAAAGAGGTCGAGAGATTACAACAGCCTCTTATGGAACAACTCGATTCTGTCGTCAGTCTGTTAACGATAGATCATTCCAGTGACTAGAAGCCTCCTGAGTTACAACAGAGCAAGATTACTAATCTCATTCATAAGGAAGTAGAGAAATTACAACAACCGCTGCTGGACAGAATGAAATCACTAATGAAAAAACTAACGGAATTGTCGGCCAAGTGTGGATCGAATTCTCCTTTGTCTTCGGACAGGTTAAAAGAGGCTACCGTCGAGAGATTCCCAGGTGTTATAGTTGTAAAGATTAGGACACTTGGCCCGAGACTGTTTTATAACACCAGAATCCTCGAGAACCAGGTACAAGCCAAAAACTATGTCTCACATTTGTGCCAGACCAATTGATAATGAGGAACAACAGGGCAAGGAACAGTTCTCTGGAACAACAACTAATGCAAGGGTCTGCAGAAGGAATCTTAAAGTACTGCTTGACACTGGTTCTCAAGTTTCCCTAATCTCTGAGAATTGTCTCAAGGAACTGAGGGCCTGTGTGAGTAAGAGAGCTAAAAGAATGAGAAATCTGGTCAGATTATTGGGAATATCTCCAACCACAACTCATGCCACAAGATATGTTAGACTAAGGATTGAGCTACTTGGGTTAAATCTGCATGCATGGCATAACGTCCTAATTCTACCTGGGACCTCGTGGTCTCGAGTGGGATTAATTCTAAGAAAGGATTTCCTTAGGAAGCATAGTTTCTTATGCGATTACCCGAGAGAGAGAGAGCATTCAGTTCCGAGGAAAAGGAAATAGTACTGTAAGAAATCAGAAACAAAGAATCCTCGTCCAACAGATCTGAAAGTAAGGAAGTTATAGAACTTGAGAAAAAGAGGGAAGGGCACATAGCTAACACCCAGCTGGACTCAAATATCGGCAGGGTCAGGGAACAGAATGGAAAACCGGAAACTAGTCAAGATCACGGAAAGGAAGCAGAGAAGAGTCATCTAACCAGAGATGAGTGCACAGGTCTGAATAAGCGAGATGTGAAGAATGAAACCAATCTTGTGTATCAAGCAACAGTTGAAAGTCTAAACACAAATCAAGGGATTGAATCAAGGAGGGAAACTGAGGAAGAAAATTTTTTTAGAAGGAGGGGGCCTTTGTTAGATCTGAAATGGGCAACCTCACTTACAATGAAGTCACCCATCCAGAATCTAACAGAATATGCTCTGCTAAGAGAGCATACTTGTCCTTTCAGCAATTAAGCTCATGTCATAGAAGAATTAATATCGTGATCAATAAGATGAAAGAAATATTTAGTATAAGTTTTGATGGATCTAAATTAGAATGGTAAATGTAAAATAATCAAAGAGTATGTGTAAAGATAATTACTAGTGATTTACACATGCAAGAATGTCAGTACACTGCCTAAGAAAGGGCAAAGGTCGCTCAAATGCCACTGTAGTATTGTAAGCGCCCGTAGGTGCTAGTTTGTGGAAAATATCTAGAAGCATGCGTTCCAGAAAATGAAAAGCCCTGTATGGTGGTGCGATAAGGTTACCCAGTCGGGGACTAATCGAAACGCTGAATATGCAAAAATTTAACTTGTAAAGAGGGCGTTGAAAGGGAGAATATATGCAACACAGGTCCGGAACCCCCCCTCCCCCCAATTGTTTGTTCCTGTTTTCTCTCTATGTGTTACTCAGTGGTCAACGATGTCCAACTCCTACGTTCCCAGAGTTGACTACAGTAAGTCCTGGAAAGGCATCGCAGCAGAGTATGGCAGATAAAAATGCGGGCCATCAGCAAAGAAAGTGCACCAATGTAATTGGTGCTTGAAGAAGCGAGCGCCAGACTCGAAGAATACATGTGATTCCCACGTGGCAGCAGACCTTGAACAACAGTTTTCCACTACAAAGGAAGGACGGAAGGAATCCTGAAAACCAGTGCAGAGTAGATAAGTAACTTACATTTTCTTTGTCCCTTAAACATTAGGATGATTGTGACTGGAAGAAATTTTGTGTTTCAGAATGAAAAGTGAACTTTGGAGATTAAGCAGATTATAGAACATTTTGAATCTCATTAGACTGACTGTCCGAGAATCATGAATTTGGTAAGAACCAATGTTTTGACCCATACGAAAAGGAAACAAGATGTGTTTTGTGCCTAACGAGCACCTGATCAATTGAATATAGTATTTTAACCATTTGAAGGAAATTTTATTTAACCATGTAAATGAGAAATTGTATATTTAAAGTATGAGAGAGTGAGTGTCTTGTATTACTTATGAATTCATTAAATATGTTTTATAGTATCATGTGTGTGTGATCTGACCATGTAGACTGACTCTTACCACTCATAAAAATTACAAACCTGTTTATCGGTATATGCACGTGGGGATACCCAAAGTAAGTTAAGAAGGAAGGGCTGATTTAATTTAGTTGTAACCACGTTAGTGGCATCTAATTTCTGTTACCCTCCCTAGGTTAAGATATACTCTGTACCTAAGCTCAGGCTGGCGCAGTATATAAATTCATTTAAGAAAAATGGGGGATGCCTCACACAAGTTAGAGAGTAGGTAATCTAAGGGCCCTACATAGTAATTGATAGACAAAGTTTAGAAAGAAAAAATAGGAACGGGATTAGAGTGAAGGGCCACGAACAAACATTGACCATAGTAAAGGCAACATTGAAAAAACAGACATAACACCGGGCTAGTAAGTTGCCTCAAGCGGTCACGCGCACATACAGCACATGGCGACCTAAGTTTTCGGGGAACATGCTACAAAAAGGCAAGAACCCGAGTGCAAAAGAACGTGTCAGGTGAAAATTTAGGGTTAAAAGGAGTTTTGGTAGGGGTTGATATAAAAGGGCTGGAACCTCCCCCAAGAAACTTTTTTGTCTCGAGTCTCTGTTCTCTCTTGGTGGCAGAAGTCGGAGGTGTCGGGTCGCGATTAGAGAGATCGAGGATTCCAAGCCCTACGATGAACGAATAGTGGATTTTCGAAGCAACAGGCAACTCCCAGAAAAGATAGTGGTCGGGTTGCCTGCCTTATGGATGCAGAATCGCCTCGTGCTAAGAATATTCTAGGCATACATTATCGGTATGCAGACTCCATGAGGACCAACCTAAGCTGACAGGAATTTTAGCCTTAACATAGAGGGAAGAAAATGTTTGGAAGGAAAGGAATCCAAGAATCGAAAGGACAAGCATGATGGAATCCTCGAGTTCAGTATAGTAAACCTTTAATCAAGTAATGTGTGAGAGGAAGGAAATTGTAACTTAAGAAACATAGACCATCATAAAGTTTTGAGACTATCAAAATTTAAGACAGAACTGTGATATTTTAATCGTAGTCGGTGAGCAATATGTGCTATGTATTATAATTGTACTTGTGTTGATTGCTAACTATGTTTAAGAGCTGTAGAGATGTCTAATCCAGACAGCTTGATTAACACCTAAAGGTCATTATTGGTTTTATAATCTAAGAATGCGATCTTTGAATATAATGTTTTTGTAGTATTAATTACTGTGTGATGTATATTGATTAATTTTACTTTGTAATCTATTAGTACAGTGATAATTGAAAGTTCTTTATTCTGTAAGATGATCATTATGTTAAATAAACCTTTTGCTCTAATTAATTTGGTTGCCTGTGTCTAAGAATCCGATGCGCCACTCATAAATTATTTGGATCTAAGCAGGAGATAATTGTTAATTAAGACCACGAATGCAAACATGTTGATTATAGAGGGTATTAATAACTTAGTATAGAAATAGTTTAGATTAACTACGTGCATATCTGAAGGTTCACTTCTCGACTGAGAAGTTTTTCCAATCTAAGGGTTCTGGGTGGCGCAGCGGAACAAACAAATTTTCCCAGAACCTTAAGAGAAGTTAACTTCAGAAACTTTGTTACCAAGGAGTTGGCTTAACCTTCAGACAATCCCATTGTAGATCAGACTTGCGCACGTGATAATCGGAGGGGCTGAAGTATATAATAGTAAGGCAAAGACAGACACATTATACGTGCTGCTGAGATAGGACAAATTATTCAAGGGATAGTTAAGTAAAGGAGTTAAACCCTATTAAGTAAATATTTATTACAACAACGACACATTCATAACAGTATCTCCCATAATGCAAAGCACTTATCTCTAATCCAGAGAATTTTAATAATAAGGTGTGACACATTTTGGCAACTGGTATAGGTAAATATGACTTCTCCATTATTTCCATCTTACTATCACCACCTCTAGGTCTGGCTCCCACTGATGAGAATAAAGGTGGAAACCGGTCTGGGCAGTGGCCCTTCCCTTAATGCATAGCATTATACATGTCCGCAAGGAGATGTGCTTTGCATTATGGGAGATACTAAGGCAAGTGATGAGAACTTATACCACCTTTACCACGAGTTGCCCCACTCCTGAAAATACTTCAGGTGCAAACTTTGTTTGCTTATACTTGGATAAAGGATTAAACCAAATATATAATTGGTAGCAGAGTCAAGTGATAAAACTTCCATCAACACATTGGTTCACTTTCTTACATTATTTTCCCTCTATATTCTTTCAAAACACATGCTGACTTATTTGATAGGAACTCTCAATATCTTTTCCTTCATATAACTGCCACCCTTTTAACTTCTTGAGTGCAGCATGAAGTTCTGTGTTTTTAATCCTCTGCAGGCAACCTCACCACATGTAATAAATTTAGTTTAATCCTTTATCCCAGTGAGAGCAAACAAAGTTTGCGCCTGAAAATATCTGTTATGCATTAAGGGATTGGCCAATCCCTTAATGCATAACAGTATACATATCCACAAGGAGATGTGTTTTGCATTATGGGAGATACTGGGATAGGAGTGTTGGTAGCTTGCTCCACCTTTGCTAAGAGTTGCCCTGGTGTTGCACTACTTACCCAGGTAAGATAGTGCAACACTATATTCAGTCCTGAAGATATTTTCAGGTGCAAACTTTGCTCTCACTGGGATAAAGGATTAAACTAAATTTATTATAGTCTAACCTAGTGAAAAAGAAACTTTCTCACCACATGTGTCTTTGCTGAATCAATCAATGTTTTCTTCAGAGTCTGCCAATGAATCTCCAAGGTTTAGTTCTTGTTTTCAAACTCATTTATTCTTGAATAATATTTGTGTATTTGAGTGTACAGTTCATCTCTGAAAACTGCTCGACTTTTATTTGTTTTAACACTTCCTTATGCAACCTGCTCAAAACTAAATAGTTATCACTTCCTATTTCAAATTCTCTGCATACTCATGTCCTGAACAAGTTTAAAGGTATCGCTATTGTTGGGTCATCCTATCTTGCTAATTGATCCACTTATGTTGGTTTGTTAAACTTATCTCTAAAATTTCCGGTTATACTTCGTTAGATGCTGATTGATACTGATCCGAATATAAGGAAATTTATATTATCCTGTGCCACCCTATATTCAGATTAGTCTATATAATACAGAGGAATCAATCAAACTAACTTTTGCAATCTCACTTTTCTACAGGCTGAGGGTGATATTATTATTTAAGGCTTCCGCAAGGTTCAAATAAATTTTATGAGCGATGCAATGAAAAAAAAAAAAAAAAAATCAGGCAAACAACAAATTGAATTCAATAAAATAAACATTTAATACAGGGTTATAGAACATGTACATTTAAGCATAATTTTCTAAATAAGATAATCTAATTGAACAATATTCAAAATATCTCTGAGACACTAGTAGCCATTCAGTTTGGTTTAAAGATTAAAGTTAAATTTACAGATCTTATCCTTCAACGCTTTAATACTATTGTCACAACTTGCCTCTATTCAATGAGATAACTCAATTCTTTTATACATCAACTTAGTTCAAATACTCATAACAAACATAATACATTAGGCATCAAACATTCAGTTGTCAATTCTATATTCTTCCAAATAATTGAAAATGGTTCACACAGTTCAATGTTCCAGAATTTTCACAGTAATTATTCTTAAAGTAGAATTCTCTAATTCTCTCTTAGTCAACAAACACTTAATTTTATTATGAGGCAGTTATCATTTCAAGGGGGAAACACTTTAAAGCTCCATACTTCAGCTATTTTTGTAGAACGCCACAGTTAATGTTAAGATATATCAGACGGAGCTAACTCTTATTTCTTCACGTTGAAATATAAAAAAAATAGACTGCTCTTACCGGGTTACACCCTTTACACACTGGATTCACTATAGGCACACTTAAAACTGTAGTTAACTTATTAATTATAATGAAGAGCCAAAGGCTTCAATTCGGCGACACGAACTTATTTAAGTTAAGGGATATTATATCCCTTAACTTAAAACCAAATATATCAACTATATAAAGTTCGGCGATTCCAAGCATAAGCAAATACCTGGATAGTGCACTACCTTCAAGGGTCAGGTGCTGCACTATCCAGGTATTTGCTTACGCTTGGAATCACCGAACTTTATATAGTTTCTATATTCAGCATGAAACTCTGTAGTTAACTATTACTTTGAAGTAACACTATTCAAAAGAAATCTTCACTATAATAACTGAAATATTAAACATAGAACTTCACAAGTCTTGACGCACTCATTTTAAGTAATCTACTTATTCCTTATTTTCTTCTATGCATTAAATTCAGCTTTGCACTATTCTTCCTCAAAATAATTGGAATTCGTTGTAATTTTAGAATTCTGTAGAAATATTCCGAACTGCCTATTAATTTCCCGGTCCTTTCTTAATCTATTTACGGCATTTCCAAATCCCCTTACTGCCACCCGTTACTTCACTCCTTGCTGTCCTGAACGCTTCTCCTCTCTCTCTCTTTACTTTCGTTTTCCAATTAAATATGTTCATTCTTCCCACCAAAATCCGGTTCTAGCCAGTTCAGCTTACATCTACCAGCTTCAACCATATCACAGCCATTCACGTTCTGAGCACGCACTAATTAAAATTAACTCCATTTCTTCTTTACCAGCCAATTAAATTCAATCAGAATAATTACATAAAATCATATCAGCAGAATTCCACATATTTACATTTTCTTTTAGAAATACAAATAAAGAAATAATCCGTAGTTCATACAAAATACATTTAAACATAATAAATACAAATTATTATCATATTAATACAGGAACAAATAAAATAAATTGAATGACATTTTAATACAGTCTTTTTTATAACTGTTGCAATTCCTAAAATTATATAATTAAAGAATAATAAACAGACACAAAGTAATTATATAAATAATAATTTACAAGCAAGAGATTAACATTAAATAATATTTACAAGTGTTGCTCAAGTTATGGCAGATTATGTTAAATGTGAATGAAGTATTATAATTCTCAAATATCTTCATTCACAATTTAACACTATCAACAATAACAGAGTCAGTAAGACTTTTCTTATTTCTCGTGTCGTCTCTCCATGTGAATTTATGCTGGAACATGGTGTTACTAATGGCTAATCCATGTCCTAAGAAGAAATCCAGCAGGCGTTTACTACTATTATTAGCTTTGCTCTTTTCTCCAAATTTTCCTAAATAGTTCTATAAGTCTAGTAAGAAATTAGGAAAATTTGGAGAAAAGAGCAAAAATAAATTTCTATATGTCTAGTTGCCTGCAAGGTTAACCGATTGGCTATGCACTTCGCAACCATATGCCCGGGAAAGGAGTGTCCTGCATTCGATTTGCTGACATGAGGAGCTTAAGGATTTTTCTCAGACATAGCCAAGGTAGCCGGTATTGAGCATGGACCTCGGAGTTTTTCTCCCCGGTTTATCTGGAGTTTTCTTCCCACAAGCAGGGAAACTGGCCCATGAACACACACACCTCTACAGACATAGGATGCTTCCAGGAATACGGAGTAACCATCCTATTCTGTAGGATTTCGGTTCCGAATGCCTACATGGTGAAAAGTGTGGGGTCTATGAGTGAGCGTAATTAGGATAGGATAGGATGTCTAGTAATCATTTCCTACTCTGCTGTTAACCTCTTAACATACAAAGACGTCTGTGACACGTCTTTTGTTTACTGCACCAAAATTGATTTTGAATTTTGGTTTCATATATAAATACAACCGAATACAGATGCTAGAAAATCTTGTGCCTATTTCCTTTCAGCCGAGAAAAGTTGCCAACGGCGTGTATCGGCTATTTCGTTTGCACAAATTCATCATTATTTTTGAAATAATGATGAATTTGATCCAGCAAATCACCATCACCTAAAAAATTGGCGGAAAAACGACCACTTTCTGATTTTTAATTGGTATGTTAAGGGGTTAAGATCTCAAAATAGACTAACTTTTATTTTTGCTTTGTGTCAATTGCCTTCTCTAATGCCTAAAACAATTCTTCCACTTCTTCCTTAGTAGAAGCTGCTCTGAGACTATAAGCACAAATAAGTATCATTTCCAGTTCTCCCATTCTGATATTTGCTCATATCGCTTTACTTGATAATGACCACTATTCAGATCATCCTCATATTTAGTGTTGAATACTACAGTAGCTGCTCCTTCTTTTCCTTAATCATTATTGCCTGAATATAACATCTTGTATTTGTTGCTTAGAATAATCTTGCTTACTTTATTTTCTTTGTTTGGTAATACATATTTTGATTTGGTACTTTTATGCAATTCTTCTGCCAATTTCATTTCTTTTCAGTTTATGCTTCCTATGTTGATGGTGCTAATCCTGAACGCTGCTGATGTTGATTTTGTTCCAGTAGCTAACTTTTCACTGCTCCTGGTTTTCTGATGAAAACAATGTGAACAGTTGACGTTGCTGAACTGGAATGATGCCCCAATGGCTTGAAATTTAATCACATTATACATCATTTTATTTTGGTTTGAGCCAATAAGAATAAAATTTGGCCAGCTAAATCTCAAAATGACAGCCCATTCTTGCTGATTCAGTATCCGGATAGATACCTATTAATGGGATGCACTGTGAAAAAGTAAGGATTGGACATTAGGTCAAAAGCCATGGTTCTTCTCTGCATACCTTAAAAGATTATGTTGAGGTCTCTTCCTATTTATCCAGTATGAATGTTAAGAAACTCCTTTTGGATGTAGCTACTATAAATATGGTACATTTATTCTAGAGTGAAGCATTATTGCTATTCCAAAAATCTTCTTGGTTTTGGATCTGAGCAGTACAAAAATAATAAAAACAGCTGGATTTTTTTTTACTTAATGTGATATATTAGTGTTGCTTATGACTAAACCAAAGCTATCATATATTAAACTATCCTTCTCCCACTGGAAATACAGAAATCAACACAATTTAAAGGAGGAGTAATAGATATTCATGAGGTCTTGCTTATTTGCTCATTGCAAGATTTCTGATACAAGTAAAAATGCCATCATCTATCAAGTCATGAATGTACACAATTGTTGATGTACAGCAGGAAAAGAAAAGGTGAAACAAAGTTTCATAATTGTGCATAACTGCAGACATTTTTTTATGCTATAGGTTCTCCAATCAATGTCTGCAATAAGCCCCATGGTTTTCATTCTGAACACTGCCAAATGGGTGTTCTAGTTTCCTCTCATAACTCATTAAAGATTTCTTTTGCCAAACATGATCATCACCCACAAGGCAGAGTAGCTGCCTAGATTTCTCCTTACATTTCTTCATATGTGTGCACATATGTGAAAAGTTGCCATGGAAAGTAAGTGATGGATCTATTACATAAAATGCTTTTGAATAATGCATGTTCACTGTTGAGAGATTTTTCAAACGTTTTAGAAAAGAGTGATGTCACAGTGGATCAGTAATTACATGGCAGAGATCTGTTTCCCTTTCTTACATAGGTTGAACATGTGTTAACTTCTAAGCCTAAGTATAGATACTAGTGTACAGGAGAACAAAAATGCAGTATAAGACAGGTATTACTTCTCAAGTACAGATATTCTAAAAATTAGAAATTACCAGAGTCAGTGTCAGAACTAGTACTGTCTTATCCAAACTGCTCAAGAGTTTTGTGATCTCAATGAGAGAAATGTAAGGATAACATTTGGTAGGATATTGTGTATTGGGAAAGGAAGAAATTGTTATGTCGAGCGTCATGCTATCTATCTAAATAAATCCTACCGGCTGCGCCATTTGTTATATCTTCTTCTTCTATAATTTCTCCTTTTATTTTAGCCTTTAAGGTTAGTCTATACTTATTTCGTTGTTCTCTTAAATCTTTCCCCTTTTTAAACAAACAAAATTCTTTGGCCGCTCTTAAGTTTAATCACGTGTAGGATACTTAATGATTAAGGCTTTGTCCTAGAATGAGACGTGGCCATTAACATATCTTCTGAGACAGTCCACCTGATAAGCATTGACAAATTTATTTTTTTAACTGCGCCAGCCACCGAGGATAGATGAGACTCTTATCCAGGATGGCTCTCTCAGAGTGATACACAGTAACTAAACTACAATAAATATCTAACTTCTATTCACTATATTCTTGCATGCAGTGGTCCGCTTTATTTAATTATACACGTAGGTTCTTCCTGCTAAGTTCGATAAACATTTTATGAGTAGCTGTTTGAATTCATATACTAAACCAGATCAGGCAGGTACTAAGAAACATATTTATTAATTAAAGAAAAGAAACATAAAAGTTTTACTACTAGGTAATCTGAATCAAATTTAAGTAAGATCTCTGGTTCATTTCTACTAATGAAATACATGAACAAATTTGCTTGGACCACCTCTATATGTAACTTAACATTATCTCATCACAAGTTATCACACATTCTACACTCATGTGGTCACTAGTTATATCATTTAACACAACACAATTAATTCATACAAAATAAATAGAGCCATTCTAGGCAGACAGTTCTCAAACAAAGATGGATCTATGCCAAGTTGGAGACAGTTCCTAAAGTTCCATATATTAAGTTCGCTACACAAAATGTTCTTTAGAAAACACACAATTCCTCAACCGTGAATATATAATACAAGAGTCTACATTACCGTCTCTGAAATGATACTCGTTCCTTTCTTCTGCCTTGTCCGGGCATCAAGGCTTCTTCTCAGTCTGCTGCTCATCTGGTCACCTTCGACATCTGTACGGCCATATTCTCAGTGGGAAGGGCGATATGGCTCAGGAGCTAAGCCAGGACGGACAGCATCTACTTGGTTCTTCCGTCGCACGATATTGCTTAGCTATCCTAGTCCAAGGAAATAGCTAGCCATATTCCATACGCTGCGGCAGACGACCCATACCTTCCACGGCCAACCTGGAACTTCTCCGTCGGTGCGGACTGGACCAATGTCCGAGAGGTCAGGAAACAGGAACCAAAAAGCCTTGAGTGGGGGTTGCGTGACCTTTTTGTTTTCATCCTCTTCCCGGCGTTTCTCGTGATGCCCGCCAACGCGGTCACGTGGGTTTTCGTCACGGCGTCCAGCTCCTTCCACTACATCGCGTGTGCGCTTGGTGTGTTTTCTTAGAAGGCACTCTAGTTTCTCTTTCTCATAATCTCTCCCCCCCCCCCGGTATACGTAACACTGGACGGTCAAAAAGGTGATCCTTGGACTCTGGCTTACAGATTTTGCTATCTTATGACACATGAAATGGGGTTCTTAAATTAATTCAATATTTTAAATAATTTCTTTATCTGACCCTTATACATAACAGGTTAGGTCTTACAATTTTCTTTCATTTGTCATATAATTTCTTACTCCTATTTTAGTATTATATACATATAAATACATTTCCAGTATATAGCCAACACACCACATTCTCTGCCCTTATTTGAAGAAAGTTGTTCCTGAATAATTAAATGGTAATTCTTTTTCTTGGTTTATTCAGGACACAACAAAATTTTCCTTGGTTACTGATGATTAAGGATAAGTGAAATTGATAACGGTTCTTTTGAAGGATCAAAATGCATGACTAACATGAGACAAGTGTTGCAATTTTAGCCTTTTCAAAATCAAATTAAATTTGTTGATAAGAAATGAAAGAAGAACTAAAGGATGAAAGTACTCAGAGAATAATTTGCTATGTATTTAGAACAAGCTCTAAGATCAAAAGAAGGAAAGCAATAGTCCAGCCCATGGAAAGAAAGAGAATATAATATGAAAACATGACACATATTCCAGATCTCATAAGATATTTAACTGATGACAACTTGAGGAATAATTTGGTCAAGTCTCATGACCACTGTGATTTCATTTCTAGATGGTGCAAAAGGAGTTGAACTGTTCGAAACTATGGCTGAAGCTTATATATTAGTTATATTTTATTATTATGGTGCAAAGATGTCACAGGTCATACTGCTCCAGGATACAAGTTACAGCAGTACATATCATAAACAATTAGTAGGACAATCACAAACATCCATGCCCCTAGCAGGATTTGAACTACAATATCTCTGGTGAGATATTTCTCTCCAGCCTCTTGGCTGGAGAGCAGATACACTAGCCACTCAGCCATGAGGCCAGTTTAACTAGTTAACAGACAAGCATACACCTGTCTGTTAACTAGTTAAAACAAAAAAAAAAAAAAAAAAAAAGACAATGGAAGAAAAGATGATGATGATGATGGGGAAAATATTAGTTTTAGGAGGAAGAGGTATGGTGTGACGGATTATTGGAATTTTTTTTTTATTCATTATTATCTCCATTACCTCTTCTTCCATTCATCTTCTCTTCCATCTTTAATTCTTTTTGCTAACAATAAACTCAAAATGGTTAGTTAATAAACTTTCTTCTGCATCACCAGAAAATGAAATCCCTACCACAAGTACGTGATTTCTCTTGTATGTAATTCCAAATTATTAGCAAACTATTCCAAAATATAACAGTTTTTCTGTCACAATAAAAGAAATTATGAGTAATTTTAAATCTATCAGCAACAATTTATAACTGAATGATCAACAACTAAGCTAAGCATTCAATTATATAGTGATATACAAGAACATTCAGTACTTATGACAGTCCTGATTACAGCATAAAATGAATATATGTAAGATGTCCAGTTTCTGCAAAGGTAGAAACAACAGGCAGTGAATATCAAATTTCAGGAATAACAGGTGACACAGATGATGAAAGATAAAAGGCAGCATGTTCAGTATATGCTGCCTTTTATCTTTCAATCTGCTAGCTAGATTTAAAACAATGAATAAGAGTACTTTTATTTATTTCTTAGTTATTTTCCATTCAATAAGTAATGAAAAACAGAATTATAGAAAGCTAATAATACTCACTGTATACTGGGATGTATGTAATCTGATAAGTGCACTTTTTTGGATTTAAATTCTCCACCCTAAAAAAAGATGAAAACGATAAGTAAATTCCATACCGGTTGGAATTTATATGTATACTTACATAGTTGATATATATATATATATATATATATATATATACAGGGTGTGTTCGGGATAAATTTGACATATTTATAATTAATTATATTTTTCCGTAAGTTACATGTATTAACACACACTTCTCTTCATTTAAAAGTTTGGACCCTTCTTCATTCACATACAAGATGTCAGAAAGGATGGATAGCTGGAACCCACCTGAATCATGGAAGAGAATAACTTGTATCATGATGATTCGTGCCCGCCATCAAAATAAGGATATTACGACTGCTGCCCAATGCTCCCTGAATACAGTAAAAACAATCAGGCATGAACTAGAGACTTGCAATGGTGACTACGAGGATGTAGCAAGAAGAAAGATCCCTAGCAGACGATCTGATTGCGTTCGTACAGCAGAATTCCTCGCAAATCTGCAGGAACAGGTGTTGAAGAACCCTGGCATTGGAATTCGGGCTTTGTTCGTGGAGTTGCTAACTGTAGTCAAGCCCTGGATAACAAGGGTAGCCAATGGTAGGCCGTATGTATGGCAGCAGGATTCGGCCCCTTGCCACACCTCTGGGAAAAGTCAAAAATGGTTGTCTGAAAATTTCTACGACTTCACCAGTCCAAATGTTTGGCCTCCAAACTCCCCAGACCTTAACCCCATGGATTATTTTGTATGGGGCGCAGTTGAAAAAGACACCAATCGCACTTCCAGTAATACAAAAGCCCAGTTAATGGATAAAATTAAAACAGTTTTTGCGGCCCTTCCCAGGGAGACTGTAGCATCAGCTTGTTCGAGGTTCCGAAGCAGAATTGAAGCTGTGATCGATGCTAATGGTGGTTATTTTGAGTAAATTTTGTTGATAGTATTGTAATTAACTCTGCCTGTAATGTTTTTTTGTCAATTCATTAAATTTAATAGATACAAAGAAGATTTTCTTTTTCCTTACGAAACTGTCAAATTTATCCCGAACACCCTGTATATATATATATATATAAACATGTTGCTCTCCAGCCCAATTTAATGTTGTAACCTCGTCATCATCAAATTCCTGTATTGTACCCTTAAGGGGTGTACAGGAATATGATAGTACTACATGAAAAATTTACATCATTACTAACTTCCTATCTACAATTTTCCTCCAAATCAGTATGTTACTTGTCAAGACTCCAACATTACCAGATATTATATTTCTATCGTCTAAGGCACTTTTTACCATATCAATCCACCTATATCTTGGTCTTCCTCTGGGTCATTTTCCTGCCAACGTGGCAGAGAACTCTTGTTTTGCTAATCTTTTCTTGCCCATTCTGTTTAAGTGACCATCAAACCTGAGATTAGCTCTGCTAAAGCATTCCTGGATGCTGACAATGTCAAGTTCTTTCCTAATATTCTCGTTTTTAATATGATATTATCATATATTCATGCCCCCTAATCTTTCTCAGGACTCTCATATCTGCGGTCTCTAGTCTTTGGTTAAGTGTTTTACTTCTGACCCAGCTCTCAGATCCATAAGTTAAAACTGGTTTGAACACTGTCTTGAATACAGCTAATTTAGTGTTCCGACTAATTTCTCTCTTATTCCATATGAATTTATTCAGTTGAATTCCTACCAATACCAGCTTTGTTGATTCTGTTGTCTATTTCCATATTTAATTTACCATCTTCACTAAAAATCATGCCTAAGTAGCTGAAATGTTTTACTTGTTCCACATGTTCTCCATTCACCACACAGTTGACATTTTCAATGATTCTGCCTATTTTCATTCTCTTTGTCTTTTTGTTGCTGACCTTCATACCATATCTATTACAACAGTTATTCAATTTAGTCAGAGAATCTTGCAGACTTGTAGCAGATTTATTTAGAAATTTAACATCGTCCGCATAAAGCAAAGAGCTAACATTAACATCTCAAATTCTGATACCATGTTTAATACCACTTTCCTTCATAATGTGATCCATATAGATAATGAATAACAGAGGGGATAATGTACATCCTTGTCTCGCACCAGATTTAACATTAAACCATCTTCCTGCACTTCCTTCAATTCTAACTGCTGACTTACAACTCAAATAAAGACTAAGTATTGCTTGATATAATGCCCCATTGGCACCGTATAACTGTAGTGTATTAAATAGCTTCTCTGTTGGCACCTTGTCATATGCATTTTCCAGATCGACAAAACTTAAATACAGATCTTTGTTATATTCCCATGATTTCTCCACTATTTGTCGTAAAGTGAAGATCTGATCCTGACAGCCTCTATTTGACCTGAATCCGGCTTGTTCTTCACCAAGCTTTTCTTCCACAATTCTTCTCAACCGTTTCTTAAGTATACTTGCATATATCTTACCAGGAACACTTCAGTAGGGAAATACCTCTGTAATTCTCACAATCAGTTTTATTTCCCTTTTTATATATGGGTACTATGAGAGCTCTACTCCAATCATCGGGAATTCATCCCTCTGACGAGGCATCCTGAACTATTCAATGCAGCCACTGTAAGACCTTTATACCACCATACTTTAGCATTTATGGTCGAATATCATCTACTCCTGCTGCCTTTCCACATTTCAAGCGTTTAATGGCTTTTTCTACTTCAAGTATGGATATGTATTCCTGACTGCATGTTCTGGTCAGTGTTTTTTAACCACTGTGCTTTCATCACTGCTTGTTTCATTTAGCAGTTTTTCAAAATAATCACTCCATACTTCAAGGATAACTTTTTCTCCCGTTTTCATGTCACCTTTGTAATCTCTAACTCCTTTTACAGCACTCTTTCCTCCATTCCTAAGCTTCTTCAACAACCTCCAGAATATTTTACCACCATCTTGATATTTATTTTCTATGTTCTTGCCAAAGTCCTCCCATGACATTTGTTTAGCTAGTTTTACACACTGTTTAGCTTTCTTACATTTGTCTCTGTATTCTGTAAGAGTAAAAGCTGACTTATTTGCCAGGAACTTTTGATATGCTTTCTTCTTTTCCTTCACAGCCTCTTTAACTTTCTGTGTCCACACCATGAGTTCTAATTTTTCTATCCTTGCAGACAACTTCCTCACATGCTTCTCTAGCTGAATCAATCAGGGTTTTCTTCAAGGCTTGCCACTGAATCTCCAAGGTTTGGTTCCTGTTCTCAAACTCTTTCATTTTTTCTCCAATTATCTTTGTGTATTTTAGTCTACAGTTTGCATCTGAGAGCTGCTCAACTTTTATTCGCTTTAAAACTTTCTTACATGTTCGTCTTTTCGATATGAAATTCAATTTTATCCTGCTAAAGACTAAATAACGATCACTGCCAATTTCAAATCCTCTGTACACTCTGGTGTCCTCCAGAGAGAAAACATCACTATCAACAATAACAAAGTCAACGAGACTTTTCTTATTCCTTGCCTCATCTCTTCATGTGAATTTGTGCACATTTTTATGTTGGAACATGGTGTTAGTTAGTAATAACCAGTCAATGTCCTGAGCAGAAATCCAAGAGGTATTTGCCATTATTATTAGCTTTGCTCTTTTCTCCAAATTTTCCCAAAATATTTTTGTATGTCTGACAATCATTTCCTACTCTGCTATTTTGATCCCCAACAAGGACCAACTTTTCCCTTTTCATTGTGTCAGTTGCTTTTTCTAAAGCCTGAAAAAATTCCTTCACTTCTACCTTAGTAGAACCTTCTGTGGGACCATAGGCACAAACAAGTCTCATTGTCCAGTTCCCAATTCTCATATTTTCCCATGTTACTCTACCTGAGACTGCGTGCCATTCAAGAAGATTAGCCTCATATTTTGTGTTGAATACTATGGCTACCCCTTCTTTACCTTGATTGTCATTGCCTGAATATAACATTTTGCATTTATTGCTCAGAAAGATCTCACCAGTTTTTGTCTTTTTTGTTTCGGTCACTCCTATTATGTCGATCTGGTACTTATCTAATTCTTCAGCTAGCTCCATTTCTTTGCCATTCAGGCTTCTATTGTTGATAGTACCGATCTTTAACTCTGGTGATATTGAGTTGGGGTGTGTTTTCAGATTTGTTCCGGTAACTGACTTTTCACTGTTCACCCTGGTTCCTGGCAAAAACAACGGGGCCTTGTTTAACCATGCGACGCTCCAGCCGGTATGAAATTTTGTCATGTTGTACCATCATTTTGTATTTTGGTTTAAACAATAAGAATACAATTTGGTCGGCTAAATCCCAAATTCTCAGCCCATCCTCGTTCATTCAGTATCCAGGTAGATAGCCAACAGGGTGCAACACGAGAAGGTGACAATTGGACATAGGTCAGAAGCTCTGGTCGGTTCTCTGCATTCCTTTAAAGGCTATGTGGAGGTCTCCTCTCAGTTATACAGCTTTGAACCTTAAGCATCCCCCAATCTTCCTAAACCCTCTTTAAAATCACATTAACCGTACCACAACCAGCACCACACTCACTGGGAATTTGTCTTTAAGTCATGGCCGTGTGCTGAGAAAGAGCACATATTTTTGAATGCTTTCTTGGAGATGTATCCATTTTATAGCTACACAAAATAAACAAAACACTATGAATGTAAACTTGCTTACACTATTAATGAACATCATAGAGACAGTTAAAACATGCAACACTCAACCAAAATAGCAAATGAAAACCAAAACCAAATTTATTGTGAACTAAAACAAAAACCATATCAAAACCAAAAACTCTATGAAAATTCAGCTTGTTTGCTAATGTAGCACCTACCTCCACTACTGTCCATCTTCAGTGTCCAAAGTACACATTTCACAATTTCTTGCACTACAAGAGAGGCACATGTGAGATCAGACACTATGCTAGAGATTGGCTAATTTAGAACACCCTGCTTTCAACCTCTTCTGACTGAAGGTTTCCTTGCTCCCTCTAGTAATATTCATCTACTGCATTTACCATTCTCCAAACTCCAATAACTACCCAGCCCTCTTCACATTCTTCTCCATGAAACTTGACACCTGCAATCCAGTCATCCAAATAGTGAGATCATCTTGGTAAGAGACCTCAACATCCATAATTCCCATTGGCTCTACTTTTACAACAATACCAACCACTCACCCCGATACTCTGGATCTCTTTTTAACCAGTTCTCCCTCGAAATACATCATTGAAGTTATCTCCCTGCTCAGCAACTCAGACCACAATCTTGTATAAGTCTCCTCTTACAGAGAATGCACTTCCTCAAGCCACTCCTGACCTCGCATCCTCTGGCACTACAAAGGTGGTGCCAAATGGGATGGCCTCAGGAACTTTTACTACTCCTTTCCATGGTCTGGCTATTGCTGCAGCTAATCTGACCCTAAGATTTGCTCTGAACGAGTCACAGAAAATATCCTCATTGGCATAAAGGCTTCTCCCCATTCAACTCAAAATCCTCATCTGCTTTCCGAGACCTGTTCAACAGAAAGTGTATCACAGCAGTTGAAGAAAAAAATTCAGCTTACTGTTGGTGGCTTACATTAAGAACTCCAACTTCATACCTTGCCTATACCAAAAAATGCAAAACAGTCATCAGTAGATCTAAATCTGTCTTCATAAAGGCCAATAGCAAAAAAAAAGAAAAAAAGTTGCCTCTTCTAGTCCCTTGCTAAAGCCAATACATGCAACTTCTACTCACCTGCAATTCCTTATCTCATCCTGATGGCACTGTTACTTCACTGAGAGATAAAGGTGACCATCTAGCATTGTTCTTTTCCTCAAACTCCTGAACTGACCAAGGAAAAGTGCCTTCTACTATATTGGAATCTGACCATTGCATGCCTCCACTAATTTTTCAATAAAAAAGACATCAGATAATTACTAAATAACTTGGACACAAAAAATGCTCTTGGTTCTGATGGCATCTTTCCAATTGTTCTCAAATATTATGCTCTAGAGCTGACCCCTGTCCTATATAATCTCTACAATCTATTATATACTGATTGGAAAGAAGTCATGATATCAAAATTGGAGATGTTAATGTCAGCTCTCTGCTTCATGAGGGTGATGTTATACTTCTATATAAATCCATTACAAGTCTGCAAGATTCCCTGACTAAATTGAATAACTGTTGTAATAGATAAGGTATGAAAGTCAACAATAAAAATACAAAGACAATGAAAATAGGCAAAATCATTGAAAATGTCAACTGCGTTGTGAATGGAGAACCTGTGGAACAAGTAAAACATTTCAGCTACTTAGGCATGATTTTTAGTGAAGATGCTAAATTAAATATGGAAATACACAACAGAATCAACAAAGCTGGTATGGTAGGAAGTCAAATGAATAAATTAATATGGAATAAGAGAGAAATTAGTACTAACATATCCTGTAAACCCCTTGAGGGTACATGGCAGGAATTTGATGATGGTGGGGAAAAAAAATCATTCTTTGGGATGATAACAAAGTTTCGCTTCTTCAGGATATAATGAGCAAATTATATTAGAAATTCTTTTTTTTTAGTCACCTGTAATCTTGGACTTTAATTATTTAGAAGCTGTCGGGATTGTTTCTAGTTGACTGTAATGGTGATATTCTTCGATTATTAACTTGGGGTTTACAGAGGGACACACAAGTTTCAAGCACGCTTGCACTTGTTTTCTTTCTCTTTTTCTTATGCCAGAACTTTGTTCTCCGAATAGTTCAAAGTCCCCTCTGCTCATCTCCCAGTTTATTTTGAGATGATTTATTAGGTAGTGGAAATTTATGCTTCAAATCAAATCAAGCATAACTTGCAACGCATCTTTAATTGCTTTTCCATACTAACACATACATGCAGATTATTGCTAATCTATTTTCTTAGTTCCAGAAGAGCTCCTCCATTTGAGCACTTGGGACTACATGTGTTAACCTATAAGAACATAGACATACATCCAAATCATTTAGAAAGTCATGATCCCTACCTGTGTACAAAATTATTTACAAAATAAACTGGTAAACAGTCTGCATCATCCATAGAAGAGTGTGCTGGCATATACGAAAGGATTTAAGATGTGACTGAGCAGTGATAAATCAAACAAACCCCAATAAGAATGGTGTTTGAAACTTTCTGATGTCTGATTATCATCCTCCATCTCTCTCTCGGTCTCACCTTCGTTCTACAAAATCTTACTATTTATCATTGTGGTTCATTTTGCAGGTGGAGATTTCCCCCCCCCCATAATGATATGAAATTATTATCAACAAAAGACCAAGCTATATCAATGGTTACATGTATATAAGTGAATCAATGCTAGATATGAAAAGGACAAAAATATTTAAGGGTGATAGAATCACACATTAAATTACAAGAATTACAAGAAAAGTACATTTTTTTTTAAGACTGGCAAGTAATTATATTTATACATATACTACATGCATTCATTTTATAAATCAAACTGGTACTTAATGGAAATTGTGATTAAGTCTTGTTTCACTGGTGCAAAAATTAATATTAGTGAAGTAACTTGAAAGGTGAAAAAGATTGGATGAGAGAGTTATTGGAAGAAGTTCAAAAGAAGATCATGAGGATGAAGATCATAAGTCTGTTACCATACTATGATCAATGTGAATCGAGGAGGAGGACAGTAATTACAAATTAATCAATGCTCCTTTACAAGTGGTGTGGAATTTGTAAACCTACGGACTGAATTTGAAAGACAGAAGTAATTACGTAATGCTGATGGGCTACAACTAAATAGATTCAGAGTTAAGTGTCTAGAGAAGAGCTTTGTTCAGCATGTGGAAGCACAAAAGTCTGGAAAACTGAAGCTAGATGGATGTAAGGGAGGATGAGGTGAGTGAGTGATTGAGAAAATGACCAAATAATGCAGAATCTAGTTTCTCAAACAATATCAAATGGGAGTAGTTAACACACGGTGCAAAGGTGGTTGTGGACTTAAGAGGATGCTACAGTTATATATATATATATATATATATATATATATAATTATTATTAAGAGACCTCCAGGGAGTCGGGTACTCATCGAGGGAGGCCACATACTACACACACACCAGCTATCATATTTATTCTTGAATTCATTCGCACTGCTTGCACTAACAACATCCAATGACAATCCATTCCAATCATGCACCAACATATGAGAGAAAAATTTATCCAATGCCCTCCTTCCCCATTCTCCATAAACTGAAAAATTCCATCAATTGAA
Source organism: Typopeltis vanoorti (assembly GCF_054136105.1). NCBI lineage: Eukaryota > Metazoa > Arthropoda > Arachnida > Uropygi > Thelyphonidae > Typopeltis > Typopeltis vanoorti. The sequence continues at coordinate 163,176,148 of NC_143550.1, forward strand.
ATCCTGTATAACCCTTTCAGAAGTTTGTAAGTCTCAATCATATCACTCCTTTTTCTCCTGTTCGTTAGTGTCTGCAGTTCTACAAATTCTCAATCTATCTTCATAATCAGTATTCCACAATCCTGATATCATTTTTAACACACTCCTTTGCACTCTCTCTCTCTCTCTCCAGTATATCAGAATCACAAAGGAGACCAGACCTGAGCACAATAGTCTTATCAAGGCCTTGTAAAGAGACAAAATGATATCCTTATCTTTACATGTGAATGTTATTTTCAGCATTGCAATTATCTTTTGAGTTGTATTTGCAATCTTTGCTACATGGCCCCGAAACTTCAACTTCCTATCACTAACACTCCAAGATCCCTAGCCTGATCAGTTTCTTTTAGAATAATCCCACCAATATAATTCTGGATATCTAATCACACCGAAGTGAATGACTTTACATTTACTGACATTGAACTGATATCCATTTTCCCAAGCCCATAATTCCAGCCTATTCTAATCATTTTGCATATAAGCAGCATTCCTGATTACCCTACCTATCTTTGTATCATCAGCAAATAGCTGTATGTCACTTGTCAAACCCTTCCCAATATCATTAATGTACAGATTGAATAACAGTGGACCAAGTACTGTTCCTTGTGTACACCACTAGTTACCTTAAATCTTGCAGACTCACAACCCCACATATCCCACTTTTTGATATCTGTCAGTTGGCCATCCACTTATCCATGCTAATATTCTATAATCCAAATCCATATTTTCCAATTTATGCAACAGTCTACCATGCTGTATTCTGTCACAAGCCTTAGCAAAATCCAAAAATTATCATGGTGTAACCGTTCCCCTTGTCTAGTTCAATGGCAACATTGTTATAGAATGTGAGCAAGTTGCATGACCTTCCCTTAATAAACCCATGTCGCTTATTGCAAAGTTGAAATTCACTGTCAACCCTTTTCTGAATGCGAGCCCTAACCAATTTTTCCAAATTCTTCACCACCACTCCTGAGATACTAATTGGTTGATAGTTAGGTACATCGGTATTTGCAGCACCCTGGTGCAATGGAATTACCATACATTCTTTCCATTCCTGTGGAATCTTCCTTGTTCTGAGACTCATGTTAAACAGCTTGGTCAAAAGAATAGCCAATTCAGCTAAACACTCTTTTAGTACACGTGCTGATATCCCATCAGTTCCTATTGCTGAATTCCTATTTAGTTTATGCAACAACTCTAATACCTCATATCTGAGTTTCTTCATCCAGTGAAGATGTAGCAGTGAGCTCACTGTCATACACTAAGTTGATGGCTTTTAACAAAGTCTCTTCTGCATCTGTAACACTTATGGCATCTGCATTTATAAGAGTTATTCTTTGTTTTACTTGCAGCAGCATATCATTAGGATTCTTGTGGGTTGCAGAGCCAGTTTCTTTTCATAATCAGACTTTGTGCTTTCCGTACAACAGTTGTGCCTATCCTAGCCTGCTGCTTATAATGTTCATAACGAATGTCATCCTTATGCAAACGGTATTTCTTCCACATTGTCCTTCTCTTATGAATCTCTTTCTTAATAAGATCACACATCCATTTGACTCCTACTCTATTTATTCTTCGAACTCTAGGGACACATTTGATATCGCATCATTTAAGTATTGTTTAAATGCTTCCCATGCACTGTCGATATTCTTTCCATCCAGCAACCGATCCCATTCCACTGAACTCAGTATACTAACACTCTTTGACCTCGAGTTCCTTCTGTCACATGCTGCTCGAGGAAGTTGTCCCACAACAGCTCAATAAATGCATTTTTATACATAATTATACATATATAATTGGGTAAAAGAATTATGATTATTCTTTTCACGCTCATCATTTCTATTTAGTGATGCATTTCTTCATCACTAGCAACCAATCAACCAGGTCTGTAACAACACCCCACTATGTAAATGATTTTGTTAGATTGCATCTCCACATCAGATGGCTTCAAACTCACTGCCACATGAAATACTGTTAGTAGTAATACTACAATAATAGGTTTCAACTCTAACTGGATTCAAGCCATCCAGTATCATTAGCAGCACTCCCTTCCCTCCTTTTATCCATTCTAAAAATAGTGTACCCTTTACACTCGATACCAGTTAGTATGTCCTATTCTGGTAGCCAGTTCTCACTAATGTCTACAATCTGAGGTTGCAACATATTAACTAAGGCAACAAACTTAACTCCTTTATTTCCGAAACTCCTAGCATTCGTGTACAGACATAATAATCTACCTGTCTGTTCTTTTGTATACTCTTGTCTGCATAACAGAGTTAGACAACTTGCAGATCTCTATTCTTCTCCAGTGCCATATATATGTACACTATCTTTGCATGCATTTCATAGGTCTGAACCTGATGAACGCAAAGTCAAAATCATTCTCTACTTGTATACATTTCCATGACAAAGCGAAGTGTGTGCGTGTGTGTGTGTGTGTGTGTGTGTGTGTGTGTGTGTGTGTGTGAGAGAGAGAGAGAGAGAGAGATCAGAACTCCCTGGTGGACACAGGAAGTTAAAGAGGCAGTGAAGGAAAAAAAGAAAGCATATCAAAAGTTCCTGGCAAATAAGTCAGCTTTTACTCTTACAGAATACAGAGACAAATGTAAGAAAGCTAAACAGTGTGTAAAACTAGCTAAACAAAACTCATGGGAGGACTTTGGCAAGAATATAGAAAATAAATATCAAGAAGGTGACAATATATTCTGGAGGTTGTTGAAGAAGCTTAGGAATGGAGGAAAGAATGCTGTAAAAGGAATTAGAGATGATAAAGGTGACATGAAAACAGGAGAAAAAGATATCCTTGAAGTATGGAGTAATTACTTTGAAAAACTGCTAAATGAAACAAGCAGTGATGACAGCACAGTGATAAAAAACACTGACCAGGCATGCAGTCAGGAATACATATCCATACTTGAAATAGAAAAAGCCATCAAAGCTTCAAATATGGAAAGGCAGCAGAAATAGATGACATTCAACCAGAAATGCTGACGTATGGTGGTATAGTCTTACAGTGGCTGCATTGCATAGTTCAGAATGCCTGGAGAGAGGGACGAATTCCCGATGATTGGAGTAGAGCTCTAATAGTACCCATATATAAAAAGGGAAATAAAACTGAACATGAGAATTACAGAGGTATTTCCCTACTGAGTGTTCCTGGCAAGATCTATGCAAGTATACTTGAGAAACGGTTGAGAAGAATTGTGGAAGAAAAGCTTGGTGAAGAACAAGCTGGATTCAGGCCAAATAGAGGCTGTCAGGATCAGATCTTCACTTTACGACAAATAGTCGAGAAAGCATGGGAATATAACAAAGATCTCTATTTCAGTTTTGTCGATTTGGAAAAGGCATATGACAAGGTGCCAAGAGAGAGAAGCTATTCAATACGCTGCAGTTATATGGTGTCAATGGGGCATTATATCAAGCAATACTTAGTCTTTATTTGAGTTGTAAGTCAGCAGTTAGAATTGAAGGAAGTACAAGAAGATGGTTTAATGTTAAATCTGGTGTGAGACAAGGATGTACATTATCCCCTCTGTTATTCATTATCTATATGGATCACATTATGAAGGAATGTGGTATTAAACCTGATATCAAAATTGGAGATGTTAATGTCAGCTCTTTGCTTTATGCGGATGATGTTATACTTCTAAATAAATCCGCTACAAGTCTGCAACATTCTCTGACTAAATTGAATAACTGTTGTAATAGATATGGTATGAAGGTCAGCAATAAAAAGACAAAGACAATGAAAATAGGCAGAATCATTGAAAATGTCAACTGTGTTGTGAATGGAGAACCTGTGGAACAAGTAAAACATTTCAGCTACTTAGGCATGATTTTTACTGAAGATGGTGAATTAAATATAGAAATAGACAACAGAATCAACAAAGCTGGTATGGTGGGAAGTCAATTGAATAAATTCATATGGAATAAGAAAGAAATTAGTCGGAACACTAAATTAGCTGTATACAAGACAGTGTTCAAACCAGTTTTAACTTATGGATCTGAGAGTTGGGTCAGAAGTAAAACACTTGACCAAAGACTAGAGACCGCAGATATGAGAGTCCTGAGAAAGATTAGAGGCGTGAACAGATTGCATCAATGGCAATATCATATTAAAAATGAGGATGTTAGGAAAGAACTTGACATTGTCAGCATCCAGGAATGCGTTAGCAGAGCTAATCTCAGGTGGTATGGTCACTTAAATAGAATGGGAGAGGAAAGATTAGCAAAACAAGTGTTCTCTGCAAGGTTGGCAGGAAAACAACCCAGAGGAAGACCAAGATATAGGTGGATTGATACGGTACAAAGTGCCTTAGACGATAGAAATATAAGATCTGATAATGTTGGAGTCTTGACAAGTACCAGACTGATTTGGAGGAAAATTGTAGATAGGAGGTTAATAATGATGTAATTTTTTCATGTAGTACTGTCATATCCTGTACACCCCTTGAGGGTACATGGCAGGAATTTGATGATGATGATGATACACACACACACACACACACACTAACTAACTAATATGCATCAGCAAGAAGTGGGAGAAGTTTTTGGCATTGGTTAGTGCAACCTTGCCAAAAGTTGTAGGTGTTAGTGAGACTGTCTAACAGCAGATGATGTAGTTACAGGTACAGAATGTGAAAGATAAGCCCTTCATATGCTTCAGAGAGGATAGCAAAGATACGATGGGTGAAGGGGTACTACTGTCATAATAGCAGATGAACTGCAGACCAAAAGCGGCTGGCAGTTTATTCAGGGTCATCTGGTGTGACCTTGAGATAGAGGCCAGCACAAAATACAGTTGGTTGCTGCATTTTGTTGTGCTTATCTGATTATCATCCTCCATCTCTCTCTGTGTGTGTGTATATATATATATATATATACATATATGTAGAAAGTATTTTTACCTTGGGTATAAATATGTTAAAGATACCAAGTAATTTTAAACCTGGTTTTACTCCATTTCCCAAGTAAGCAAACAAACAGACTAAAAGTCAAGTTTGCGCCTGCAATTGATGCAAGTCTAACTGATCCCACAGGTAGTGCAGGACCAGGGCAACTCGTGGCAAAGGTGGAACAAGCTCCGATCACTAATCTTAATATTTACCCTTAATGCCAAAACACATCTCCAAGAAGGGGATGTATAATGTTTTGTATTAAAGGCAAGGGGCCACTACCCAGACCGGTTTCGACCTTTATTGAGGTCTCGTCAGTGGGAGCTAGGCTAGAATTAGAAATATCAAGATTTAGTAGTACAGAGCTTGTAAGTATTTCGCCAAAACAAGTTACCATAAGGTGTTTTAACCTTATTAAATAAGAATCTCTGGAGGAGATATAAATGTAGAAAGTATTTTTACCTTGGGTATAAATATGTTAAAGATACCAAGTAATTTTAAACCTGGTTTTACTCCATTTCCCAAGTAAGCAAACAGACTAAAAGTCAAGTTTGCGCCTGCAATTGATGCAAGTCTAACTGATCCCACAGGTAGTGCAGGACCAGGGCAACTCGTGGCAAAGGTGGAACAAGCTCCGATCACTAATCTTAATATTTACCCTTAATGCCAAAACACATCTCCAAGAAGGGGATGTATAATGTTTTGTATTAAAGGCAAGGGGCCACTACCCAGACCGGTTTCGACCTTTATTGAGGTCTCGTCAGTGGGAGCTAGGCTAGAATTAGAAATATCAAGATTTAGTAGTACAGAGCTTGTAAGTATTTCGCCAAAACAAGTTACCATAAGGTGTTTTAACCTTATTAAATAAGAATCTCTGGAGGAGATATAAATGTAGAAAGTATTTTTACCTTGGGTATAAAATTGCAGGCGCAAACTTGACTTTTAGTCTGTTTGCTTACTTGGGAAATGGAGTAAAACCAGGTTTAAAATTACTTGGTATCTTTAACATATTTATACCCAAGGTAAAAATACTTTCTACATTTATATCTCCTCCAGAGATTCTTATTTAATAAGGTTAAAACACCTTATGGTAACTTGTTTTGGCGAAATACTTACAAGCTCTGTACTACTAAATCTTGATATTTCTAATTCTAGCCTAGCTCCCACTGACGAGACCTCAATAAAGGTCGAAACCGGTCTGGGTAGTGGCCCCTTGCCTTTAATACAAAACATTATACATCCCCTTCTTGGAGATGTGTTTTGGCATTAAGGGTAAATATTAAGATTAGTGATCGGAGCTTGTTCCACCTTTGCCACGAGTTGCCCTGGTCCTGCACTACCTGTGGGATCAGTTAGACTTGCATCAATTGCAGGCGCAAACTTGACTTTTAGTCTGTTTGCTTACTTGGGAAATGGAGTAAAACCAGGTTTAAAATTACTTGGTATCTTTAACATATACATATATATATATATATTCCAAGCTGTCCCACATCAAGGGATTATTATTATTATTTTTTAAATTTTGTATGGTGATTCAACACCTGTTAGCCTCTATTATGGGAGATACAGCACCACCTCAATCCCCCCTAGTTTTTTATCCGGACTTAGGACCAGCATAGCTGACAATTCAGACCTATGGATGGAGGGATCATCTTAGGTATTCCTGAAAGATGATGAAACTTTCATCATCTTTCTCTGAATTCAGAGTAATTTAATAATAAGGTGGTACACCTTTTGGCAACTTGTATAAGTAGAGATGACCTCTCCATTGCTTCTGCCTTGGTATCTCCACTTCTGAGCCTGGCTCCCACCGACAAGACCTCAATAAAGGTCGAAACATGGGTAGTGGCCCTTCTCTTAATGCATAGCATTATACATATCCACAAGGAGATGTGCTTTGCATTATGGGAGATACTGAGACAGATGTGATGATAGTTTGTTCCACCTTTGCTATGAGTTGCCTCAGTCTTGAAGTATCTTCAGGTGCAAACTTTGGTTGGCTAACACTTGGATAAAGGATTAAACTAAATTTATTATAGTCTAACAAAGTGAAAAAAAATTTCAACAGGCTTCTTATGTTGATAGTACCAATCATTAACTCTGGTAATGTTGAGTTGGTGCATGTTTTCAGATTTGTTCCAATAGCTGACCTTTCGCTGTTCGCCCTGGCGAAAACAACGGGGGCGTTGTTTAACCGGGTGATGCCCAAGCCAGCATGAAATTTTGTCACGTTGCACCATCATTTTGTATTTTGGTTTAAGCCAATAAGAATACAATTTGGTCGGCTAAATCCCAAGTTGCCAGCCCATCCTCGTTCGTTCAGTATCCAGGTAGATACCCAACAGGGTACACCACGAGAAGATGAGGATTGGATATTACGTCAGAAGCCCTGGTCGGTTCTCTGCATTCCTTTAAAGGCTATATGGAGGTCTCCTCTCAGTTATACAGCTTTGACCTTTAAGCATCCCTTTTTTTATCATTTTTTTTTTCAAACATGGTTATAATGAAAATATTCAATAACAGTATTATAACAGCTGTTATTCAGAGATGGTTTCAAGATCATAATAGTAAATTACTGAATATTTTATTCCATTGATTAACCATATCTAAGTATTTTGTGTTTATGCCATATGAAGGTAACATTTATCCAGTGACTGTAACAAACCTCAATGATGATGTTACCACCTGCATGTTGATCTTCTTGATAATGACACTGTATCCTAGATAGAGAAACAAAATATATTTCATCCATGTTGCCATTTCTTTGTAGCACTTCAGCCTACTGCAGACATATTCTCATTCTAGATAGAGAAACAAAATATATTTCATCCATTTTGCCATTTCTTTGTAGCACTTCAACACTACTGCAGACATATTCTCATTCAAAATTTCAGTAATATTTTCTCATGTAAAAATCTATCCTGCTACGTGGATTGGTTATTTTCACATATCAAGGCATGTTTTCAGCTAAAACAAGTAAGGAAATGATTGCAGTCATGCAATCATAAATAGATGTATTTTTTAATGAACTATGTGTAATTTATATCAACCATAAATAATTAACCGAGTTTGACTTGTAGACCTTTTATTGATTAAAGCCGAATGTTATTCTGACATGTTTCACTGTCTTTATGGCTGACAGCATTTTCTCTTATTAAATTTCCATTGTATGCATTTTTGTTAATCCTTTGAGTTGCTTTATACTTTCTTCTACTTTGGCTGGTGAAGGTTTAAATATTTCTAACCTCTTTGGGTTAAAAATATTTAAACTGGGTGACAGGTATGATAAAATTATCTGTTCAAAAGTCTCAGGAGGCTCATTGCAGTTTAGGAGTTCATTAAAATACTCTGTTTATTATATCACCTCTAGTAGCTAAAGTCTGTCCATTACTATTGCTGATTATTGCTGTTTTCAAATGTGTGGGACTGCTTTTTGGTTTCTAATTCCACGGAAAATTTTTCCAAGGTTATATTAAATATAAATTGTTTCTGGATTTCTTCAATCTATTCGTGTAAAAATTTTCTTTTCTGTAGTCTGATTATTTTATTTGGCTTCCTTGCTATTTTCTGAGCAACCTGAATATCAGATAGATTATTAAGCCAATAATTTCCAAGATTTAAATTAGTGAGAACAAAATTAGAAAGAAGTCTTTACAGGAAAAACTGAAACCAATAGTCTATTTACTTGTATGGATAAATGTAACTCCAGTACTGTTTAAATTACTTACTTTTACAACTGTTAGATACTCTGCAACAGCAGATCTTGCAGTAGATGACAGTTTCCGAGCACCTTCATCACAAACCCAACAATGGACTCCTCGTCTGCCAGAATAAACCCAAAGGAGATGCTTATAGCCAAAATCCTCTAAAAAAATAAAGTCCACATTAAAACTAGTTGAAAAATATTTACATAAAAAAAAGAGAAAGAAATTGCTAATGATAAATTAACAAGTGAACTAAAGAAGACAAATGGGAATCACTTTATCGCTAAAAGATTACAAATCATAAATTTTGATCCATCTTGGGCTGCACCTAACTGACATGAAATACTGAAGTCAATAAAATATCTACACAATGTTAAAAAGTTATAAAATTGATAATTAATATCCTGTATACTATAGCACCATAACAGTCTGTCAAATGTCATCCACTACAACCCCATGGCAAAAAAGTATCCGATCAATGTTGATCACTATGACAGCTGCAGCAGACACCATATATTTCTTGGAAAGCTTAAGCATGCAAGAAATGAAATAGTTCACTTTAGTATCATTCCCCAATATGCAAATCTACAATTGTCTGCACATGCATAAAGCACAGAAAAAACGTTCATAAGGAGCAGAAACATGGTTGCAAAATCTGAATTCTATCTAGTGTTAAAGGATGGTTCCTGTGAAAGAAATTTCGAGCGATTTAAAAAACATAATGATTGAATATCTGAAAGATGGAATTTCTGAAAGACAAGTAACTAGATTACTAAAATGTGCTTGAAGTACTGTATGCAGCATTTAGAAAAAATATTATTCGACTTATTAGTGTAAAAAAAAACATGCCTCGACGTCTTAATGCCACCTCACACATACAGGGGAGAAAACTGGCTGAACTTACATAAACCATGGGCCGTTCAACATCTAAACAATTAATGCTCGCATTACAGAGTGAAGGTCGTGATCGAACTACAGAGTGAAGGTCAAGTGACTGCACAGTATTGAATCGGCTGAATGGTCAAGGCTTTCACTTTTGCAAAGTGAAAACAAAATATTTTTTTGACAAAGCAACACAAACAAGAGCATTTCCAATGGTGTAAAAATCATATAAATTGGGAATTTGATGACTGGAAAGAAAGTCATTTTAATGAAGAATCTCAATTTATCTTGGAGCTGGTGATGATAATGGTACCTTTGTATGGAAAAGAGTTGATGAAAATTCTTTGATTAGTGCATTAATACCAAGCCTAAATTTTCACCCTCATTTACCATTTGGGATTGCATGATATCACAAGGTTTTCAAAAACTGTGTATTGCATTATGTACAGTTAACTCTGAAGTCTATAAAGAAATTTTAGAGCATTTTTTGGTTCCTAGTATTGAAGAATGGTTCCAGGATTCCAATGACTATTTTTCAAGACAACCATGCATCTTATTACCACAGTAGGTAATTCAAGAACTATCAGTGAAACAATGAAAACACTCCAATTAAAACCCTGACTTGGCCTTCAAATAGCTTGGACCTTAATCCAATTGAAAATGTTTGGAATATTTTAAAGTGAAAAATCGACACCAAGAAAAGCCCACAAACATCATCAAATTACTCAACCAACTGTCAAAAGCTTATTGAGTCCATGCAATAAAGTGTGAAAGCCATCATTTGGACTAATGGAGGAATAACAAAATACTGAGTTTGGTGATTGGATATATATGTTACTTTTTTCTTCAGTGTTTGATTTCCATTTACCTAATTTCTGGTTAAAAGTAACTATAAGATATTTTTGTAATAAATTTTATTTTTGTTAATTATATTTATATTCACAATTGTTCACAATGAACAAAATTTATATAATGAGGAAAAATAAATCCTAACATATATATATATATATAATGTCAGTGTTACAATTGTTGATCAGATACTTTTTGCCATGGGTTGTAGTAATTGCAATGATAATAGCTGATTCCTGTAAATGGCATCAATAATATTGCTAACAGAAGATTCAAGCTGAATTGTTTTTACTTTAACTAGTATTTCATCTTAAATTTGTATTTAATGCAGGTAGTTAAAGAAATCCTAAACAGAAATGTAAAGATTTCCTAAATCTTTTTACTCCCATCCTCTGTGTATGCACACAATCTTGAAAAACTTGACTGTTTTGCAGACCACTTATTATCCTAAACCACAATACACCTTTGGCAGACTACTGACTGCAAATTACAGATATCACTTTCCTAAATAGACTTTTTTTTTTACTAATGTTGGCAAATAAGCACAGTTACTTTTAGCCCATTCATTCATTCATTCATAATAATAAAGTCTGTTATAGCAGTGAATGCTACTATACTCAACTAACAAAGTCTTCAATTTGAATAGTTTAAATCAGAACTTTAGGTTTACCAGTAACCTCTGCACTCCTTCAAACCATGTTACCACAGCACATGTAGTAAAATAGGGTGTTATAGTATTGATAGTCTAGTCAGTCATTTCTACAGAAAAACTTGACATGTTATTCAATAGGAGTTACAATTCTGTAACTCCTATTGAATAACATGGATAAGAAGTGCAATTTGGTCTCACTATTTCATCCACCTAGCCAGTAGGGAGGTTAAAGGTGGGAAGTTGTACTGAGTGGGAAAAACAGTATGGAGGGAATGAAGAAAGCTCATTTCTATAGAACTACCATTCTGAACACAGAATTGTTCAGAATGGTAGTTCTATAGAAATGATCCTACACATGATGAGTCACAAGACCTATAACACTACAGCGCCACATGTGTGCAAGTGATTAAGGAGAAAAATGTAGCCTGATGATATGTTTCTTAACCCCCAACCGGCCATGACGTCTATAGATGTCCAGCTAAATCTGGATACAATTCTGTAACTCCTATTGAATAACATGGATAAAAAGTGCAATTTGGTCTCACTATTTCATCCACCTAGCCAGTAGGGAGGTTAAAGAGTGGGAAATTGTACTGAGTGGAAAAAACAGTATGGGGGGGGGGGGGAAGAAGAAAGCTGATGAGAAGTTAGTTAGGTGTGTTTGAAGTTGGACAGTGTATGGGTGCTGGCTAGAAGAAGAAAGGTAGCAGCCAATTCAGAGAAGAACAATGTTCATGAAAGTACCTATAGAAGAGTTGCAGCACTGAAATAGAGTGCCTATGTGAGGGAAGGGTTGTCTATTAAGCAGATTGCCCTCCTCTGAATATCATCAAGAATTCTTAGAGAGGTCTTGAGTGCTCCACCCCAAATGTGGGAACAGTATTCCAAAGTTGGACAGAACTGAAACTTATGTTTAGAAAGAAAAAGAAAACCAAGCTTTTTAGAGGTTAAGGAGGCTGTGTAAGTAATATGTTTGTGTCAGGATAAACTGGATGTGACAGTCAATCCAAGAAGAGAAAGTTGATCTTGAAAGGAAACTAGAACATTATCAAAAATGAGAAAGGATGAGCTAGGATTTTTCTTGTGGGTAATAAGGCAGGCTTGAGTTTTTTTAGCATTGAAATTTACTAAGTTTTTTTCACCTCATTTCAAGATGTTGAGGTCAGTGTTCAAGTCATTGGTTATGGAAAATCTTGAGGCACCTAACATTACGGTACTGGTACTGTAGGGTTTATTGAATTAAGAAGAGGAATGAAAAGTACTGTCATCAGCAAAGCTGTGAATAGGAGAAAAGGAGGTCACTGATGTAAAGGAGGAGGAGTGTGGGTAAAAGTACAGAACCCTGATGCACTCCAGCACTGATAGAGAAGCCATCCATCATGGCACACAATGAATGACCAGTGAGAAAGCTGGCAATTCAAGTACAGAATGTAGAAGGAAGAGCATAAGATAGCAACTTGTTCAGGAGGCCTCAGTGCCAGACATGATCAAATGCTTTAGAAATATAGACCGACAACATGAATTTCTCCAAATCTATCCATGACTGCCTAGCTAATCTCACCCAAAGGTGGGTGAAATTAGCTAGGAGGTCGGCTGTAGAACAAGAATAGCGGAATCCATACTACTGATTGCTAATTAACTGATGAATCTCTAGGTAATGAAGAAGCTGGTTGTTAACCTTTTCCATCACTTTTGAAAGTACTGAGGTGAGAGCAATGGGACGATAGCTAGATAGATGATTTTTGTCTACCTTTTTTGGATACAGGCTGGTATCAAATAGAAATGGGTATTAATTCAGGAGTGCAACAGGACAAATACCATCTGGACCAGGAGCCTTATTAGTATCTCGATTAATGAAGTTTTTTTTTGATGTCCTTTTGGTGCAAGTTCAGAAAAGACAGGCAATAGGAAGTTTGTGGAAGTATGGGAAGTGATTTGCTTTGGTCATCCAGGCAGGAATTGGAGGGAAAAAAAAAAAGATGACAAGAGGCCTGTCTTTTCCTTGGGTGAGGTTACCATACTGCCATCAGGATGCAAAAGAGGTTACAACATGGAAGGGCAGAAGTTATGCCCAATAGTCTTAGCAAGAGACCAGAAGGCTGGACTGGCAGTGGGCAGGATGCAAGTTTATTGCATTTCATTATGAAGTTTGCTTTGAAATCATTGATAACTTCTATATACATGTTTCTGGCTGTTGCATAAGCTGAATTAGAAACTCGAGTTTTTAATTTAAGCCATTTCTTTTGAACATAAGCTGCATTTTTATCATGGATGGCAGAAGCACACTTTCTTAGAGAACTAGGGCTTGGATACAGGTCGGTGATTTGCAGTGGAGTGGGGAATGAAGGCTCTCATTTCAATAAGGATTATTTTGGTTACTAGTTCAGTGGAGGTGTGTAGAATATCTGCTATTTAGCGATATCAGATTATCTCACATTATTATTTTTTATTTTTGTATTGACAGCTGATTGTGAATAAGTAAATAAATAAAAAGGAAAGGATAACTTTTAGTTTTATTATATATAGTTTTATCATATATGTAAACATTTCTTAAATGTGTAATGAAATGCATCATTTTCTTGTAATCAGAAATTTCTGTACTAATGTTACATATAAGAGAAATCTTTAAAGATACCAAGAAATTATATTCTTGGTTTCATCCTTTATCCAAGTATAAGTAAACAAAGTTTGCACGTGAAGTAACTTCACAACTGGACTACTTGTATATAGTGACTGATGATTTCACATCAATTGCCTTAGTATCTCATAATACAACACATATATCATTATGAAAACTGTATAATGCTCTGCATTATGGGAAGGGCCACTACCCAGACCAGTTTCAACCTTTATTGAGGTCTCATGAATGGGAGCTAGATCCAGAAGTGATACCAAGAAGTCATATTTCCACAAACAAGATGTCATACCTTATTACTAATATACTATGGATTAGAGATAGATGTTGAAAGTTTTTCATTAGGTAATACTATAAATTAAAGATGCCAAGAAATTATATTTTTGGTTTTATCCTTTATCCAAGGTAAGCAAACAAAGTTTGCACATGAGGTAACTTCAGGACTGGGCTACTTGTATAGAGAGAGGCTGATGACTTCACATCAATTGCCTTAGTAATAGAAATGTATAAGAAATATACAGAAATATGACTTCTGCATTACTTTAACCTAGTGAAAAACCTTTCAAAATCTATTTCAAGAGAAATCTTTGTCAATGATGTTGCAAGAAAGCAGCAAAATGTTCTAGGAATTTTTTTTTTGTGAGAGGGTAAGAAAGCTTTAATACACATCTGCTACTCCTAAAACTTTGAAAACTTATGCCTGATTTTTCAACTTGACAATTTGCAGTAGAACAGTGTAAGGCAGCGGAACAACTTGCTGCTCTTTAAACTAACTTGTAGTTGATTTCTTTATAAGGATTTTACTACCAAAAGTGTAGTTTCATAAGACATGACCAGATTTTCATCCCCTAAACCAGTGGTTCCCAAACTTTTTCAATTCTCAGCAGCCTTGCTGAATCCAGGTTTTCCCAAGGAGTCCTATATCAAATTCTAACAAGTACACTTTGCAAAATAGCAAATATTTTTTTTTTTTAATTAAAGGGTTAGGTAAAAATAAATAAAACACGTATTTAAGATCACAAAAAAAGTAATTGAACAAATTCAACTAATTATCATTAGTGGGATGGATGAGCCTGTTCATCACCGCACATTTTCTCAAATCTTGGAATCAAACTGGACCCAGCCACCCTCATTTCTTTCTCCACATTGATTTTCACACGATACCGAGTTTTCATCACAGTGACTGCCGAAAATCCAGCTTCGCACAAATAAGAAGTCGCAAATGAAATTAATATTCTCTGAACTTTTTCACTCAGAAGGGGATATTTATTTTTTACTGATATCCAAAATTCAGTTAATTCCATGCTGCTAAATTTTGTTTTCAACGTATTGTTGCAAGACAACTCAATAAGATTATCTTCTTCTGCAGCAGTAAATTCAGATGGAGCACTGGCATTAAATGGATCTTGAATCCATGCAAATTTATTGATATTATCATTTTGAAAATACAGGGTGGCCATAAATTAACTTTCCCTCTTTGGAGGTAGCTAAAGCTAATACACCGAATGAGACCACATTTTATACTGAGACTTTCGAAAGCATGGCAAGATGAAGTCTGTGAAAAAGATTTAGTACCAAAAGTTGCCGATAGGGGAAATTTTGGGCTGACGATGCCGAAAGCAGTCAAATATTTGCAGTAAACACAGGTAAAAAGGATTATGCAAATTTTACTGTGCATACGTGACAGCAGGGCCACCAATTCCACTTAAAAGGGGATTGGGAATGTTCAGGCAGTTATTCGAATGACTGATGAACTGTGCTCAATATGCGTCCTACCTTGCATCAACATGCTTTACTTGTTAAGTTGATTTACCTTAAACAGTGCAATGCCGTAGCGGCCCTTCGGGAATTTAGAAGGCTTCATAATCTGCATACAGGTCCTATGTCAGTTGTAGCACTGAGAGAGCAATGATTAAGAAGTTTAAAGAAACTGGATCACTAGGAGTTAGACCTGGCAGAGGACGGAAAGCAGTGGAAGAAGAGACAGTAACAGATATTGCTACTGCGTGTTCGAAGACACAGGGACCAGTACTGGTCC
The DNA here is from genome assembly GCF_054136105.1 of Typopeltis vanoorti. Taxonomy (NCBI): domain Eukaryota; kingdom Metazoa; phylum Arthropoda; class Arachnida; order Uropygi; family Thelyphonidae; genus Typopeltis; species Typopeltis vanoorti. The sequence goes on from NC_143550.1 coordinate 163,191,845, forward strand.
AAGGCTCCTGCCATAGCTCACAAACTTTTGGCTGTGGGGTATTTGAAATCCATTGTGTATGTTGGTGGCATTCCCAACTTGCATGTCTTGAAAGAGAACAAAACAGGCTGTTATGAACATCCAATCTGACTCCTTACACTCAGCTATAGAGCATGTCGCACACCGGATGCAATTTGTTGTACACAAGAAAGGTCAACTCATTGAAAATCGTGTATGTGGTCCAGGGGACCCTGATTCTGATGAATAAAACATTATTTCCTGTGAGTTCAATCACTACATTAATTTCTGTGTCTCTCGCAAGTTATTATTTTAGTTTAATTATTATTATTCTTATTATCATTGTAATGCACCACATATCCAGCTGGAACGAGTGACGCAGCTGTACACCATTGAAATGTTATTATTCCATTTTATCTGCCATTAATGTAATTATCCGCTTCTTTTCGGGTCTGAAAGCGCCAAAATTTCCCCTATCGCTGAATTTTGGTACTAAATCTTTTTTTCATGGAAATCGTCTCCCTATGCTTTCAAAAGTCTCAATATAAAATTTGGTCTCATTCTGTTTATTGGTTTTAGCTACAGATGCCTCCAAAGAGAGAAAGTTATTTTATGGCCACCCTGTATTTCTCAAACACGTGATAAGCAGTGATAAGTGTTCTTCAAAAATAGATTTCATACCTTGAGAAAAATCAACTCCATCGGAGGTCAAAAACTGTTGCAACAAGGGGAAACATTCTTTGCCTCTGTCTTCATTCATTTTTCTGTTCCATAGTTTTAGTTTTTTTTATAAAAGTTGAAATTTTCTCTATCGACTTTAACGTACGAGACAAAACATTACCACGAGAGAGCCATCGTGAAGTGTTGTAGTACAACAAAGACGTGTGCTCAGATCCCATATTCTCACATAGTTTTTTGAAAAAACTTGCCTTCAACGGCCAAGTTTTTATAAAATTTACTACATTTACTGTTGTGTCACCTTTTCTTAATAACTTTGATATCTATGCTCTTTACGTTTATTCGCCCCTTGGTGTCACGTGGTACTATCTAAGTACAAAGAGAATTGCCCTGGGATAGAGCCAAAATCCTAATGTAACAAAGCTTCTGAGGCTCTTCTTCTCATAAAATCCTAAGACATTTATTTGTTGTCACTCTGCCACTTAGGACAATTAGTTTGAAGAAAAACATCTTAACAAGAAGTGAACACCCAGCTTTACCTCAGTGACTAACAGCCATGCAATTGTGACCATAGACAGACTACTCAAATCTCCCGCTTAAGTTAGCATATTTAGCAAATGGTGCATCGGATAATACTAACAAACAACTGAATCAGAGTAAGAAAAAGATTTATTTAACATTCTAACATATATACAGTTCATGGAAGTCTGGGAAAGATAATTTCTAAACTACAAATTTATGTGCTATCATAGTTATCAAATACGAACAGTAAATTCTCATAACTCACATAGGATTAACAATAGAGCTGTTCTATATTACTTCACACATAAGATCCTCATAACTCTCTTAATTAAAACCTAGTAAACATACATTATCACCTTGTATTCACACATCCTAAGGTTATCACTCTTTTAAGTTACGCTCGTCTACTTTCACAACTTATAGTTTGCTACAGTCCTAAGTTTTATCTTTGTTAAGTCCTTAGATCTTGATTCACATAATTCATTTACACTATTTAACAATAAAATTTCACGATACTGTATTATAGTTATCTCCTGTGCTTGTTCCTCTCTTTACTCGTCCTTTGACCCTCAAATTGATTTCTTTGTGCTGGGGTTGGTACCCGGAATTCCTCAATTGTATGCTGGTCCATTCGTTTCAGTCAGTTATGCCTTCTTTTCAATAGGATTCTTGGGGCAAAGTCACTCTTTCGCACGTGTTGCCCTTTTACCTAGATTCTGAGGCCTCTTCGCAGACTACCCTTTTCTTCTGGAGTAATGCGATTCACCTCGGACCTTGCGACGCATAACCTTTCCCATGGATATGCGCCGTCTGCCGGTGCTCAGAGAAGAGATTTCCCCTCACGCTCTCGAACCGTCCCTCCACTCGCGGTCCACACACCAAAACCACCAGGGAAAAAGCCTCGTGGGGGGGTTCCTAACTCTTTTATATGCCCGCACCCTATCGGCACCTTCCGTAATCCCCCCCCCCCAACTCATTGATAGCGCTCAACGCGATATCTCTCGGTAGAGGATTTCTTCTTTTCTGCCTACTTATCACGATATGCTTGCAGCAACTTCCTTTAATCCTGTGCTCTTGGCCTTGGATTACACTACAATTATCATTAAAAATTATGAGTCATTCATCTAAGCTTTGTCTATCTAATTCCTAGGAATGGTATACTGCTTTAATCGTACTTTAACGTTCTTTTTCTCTAGAATTTTACCGCCAATATTTAACTAGCTTATCTTTCTACATAATGTAATAACACTTTTTTCTTATGCATTTTCACAATTATTATCCTTTTGTTTAATATATCCAATTTTGTTCACATATATGTAGTTTACACTCTTAGTTGCAAGCAAATTTTCTATTATAGGTTCTTTACTTGTTAAATTATGAAAGAATAAATTCTCTTTATTTTTTCATAAAGAGGAATTTTATCAATCACAAATTAACATCACTACATATTCTAAGACCCGGTTCAATGTAGGACTCAGATATTTTGATACAAGTGCTTCCCTGTGAATAATGCAATGGGTCCACAGTGCATCAGGGCTTTGCTTCGAATAAGTGCCTACAATCCTCCATAACAGCTAGACATAGAACGAGCACCATCAGTATGGATACGAATGCACTTAGTCCACTTCAAATTATTTTCAGATATAAAAGTATCAAGGATCTCGAACAAGTCTTGAGCCTTAGCACCAGAAGCAATACTTTTACGAAAGAGAAGGTCTTCTACAATGTTATTACCATCTATAAACCATACATAGCAAATCAAGTGAGCATCATTATTATTATCTGCGGCCTCATCCAGCTGCAACCCAAATTCCTTCCCTTTAATTTTTTCAATTAACTGATCATTGAGGTCCTCTGCTATGTGCTGTATTCTGCAACTGATGGTGTTATTGGACAAAGGCACTTTGGAAAGCAGCTTCCCAGCAGACTCTCCAATCATAATGCTCACCATATTTACAGCAGCCAGTAGAATGAGTTCTTCTGCGATGGTATGAGGTTTCTTATATTTTGCAATTCTATATGCCACCTTGTAAGATGCTAGCAAAGCATTGCTTAGTATTGACACCTGCTTATAAAAACTATCTTTTTGTTGATTTAACTCTTTTAACTTTCTGGTAAAATAGTCACGAGATGTACTAACCATGCTGGGATGATTGGTTTCTAAATGACATTTCCACTTACTTGGTAGCATGCACTCTGCTGCCAAAACCCTCTTTATTTTGATGGTGTGCCCTCTTTATTTTCTCTCTCACAACGCTTATTACTGTTTAGTAAAAAAACGATCTTTTTAAAAATACATACGAGAAGAAATACTTCAAAAACTTCACTTGACTAAATCACAACAATATTCAGTTGATACAATCTCCGAAAACTAATTCAACACTGACCACACAGTACACACTGCGGCCTCCCTTCACCATTGACTTCTGTCAATGTAAAACCAAAGTCCAAATAACTGTAATCATATTTTCGATATTTACCTTCTTCACACCATTGCCACTATTTGACGGTGTGCCCTCTTTATTTTCTCTCTCACAACACTTATTACTGTTTAGTAAAAACCGATCCATTTTTAAAAATACATACGAGAAGAAATACTTCAAAAACTTCACTTGACTAAATCACAACAATATTCAGTTGATACAATCTCCAAAAACTAATTCAACACTAAGACCACGCGAAATCGACAGCTATTTATATACGAACACAAAGTACCGAGAAAGTTCGAGAAACTTAATTATTGTAGAGCACCATCTAGTAACCATTTGTAGAGGCTTCTGCAAACAGTTATTACTAAGTGAGTTACTGGTTTGCACTAGGTCCACTAGATGTCGCATCCTATCACATTGAATTGAAAATTCAAATAAAATTATGAAAATTTTGTAATTGTGACACCCCTGTGAGGAAGCTGCGGCTCTCCAGGGCACTGCGGCACACACTTTGGGAACCACTGCCCTAAACACTTGAGTTTTTCTTCCTGCAAAACATAAGAAACCAGTGAGAATATACACACCTGACAGACAGACTATGCAATTAAGATTAATCATCCTACCAGAGAATTAATTTGGCTGGCATGAATCTAAGTTAGTTGGTGGTGACATGCAACTCTGCCTAACATATTAAAGGAAATGTATAATGCTTAGCATTATACATTTCCTTTAGTATCCAATATCCATGGCAATTGATGTGAAGCCATTAGCCTCTATATACAAGTAGCCCAGTCATGAATATACTTCACACGCAAAGTTGTTTGCTTACACTTGGATAAAGAATTAAATCAAGAATATAGTTTCTTGACATCTTTAATTTATATTATAATAAAGTGAAAAAAATTTCAATGGTTAATGGTAAATAAATACATGGGTAGTCGTGCTGTATATTAACAAGACATTAAACATATTTTTTGGTGTGCAGGAGGTGGGGGGAAGGAACTCAGCTCATTACACCTGTTTAAATTAAATGCTCTTTATTTCAGTTTACTTAATATGTTCATCCCCTAGCATATACACACCATCAGAGATCATACAGAATTCAATGATAAACATTATTAAGAATCTTATTATTAGTCTGTTATCAATAATTTTCTTTCAAGCTGATGTATTAAGTCTAATCTGATCAGATCTTACTTTCCTAAAGGATCAGTCTCAGTGCAACAATGCAGATACACCTTGGTCTTTATTTTCCTTCTGCATAAAACCTGTCGTGTTAATCACAAGCATCTCCAAAACACAGTTTGAAGAACAAATGAACAATATATCCTTTAGGTGGAAAAGATCTAAGCTCAATTTTCTCATGATAAGAGGAACCTTTTTTTTCAATTGAAGGTGTTAGCCAATCTCATATGGAGGTAGCATGGTTTCGACTCACACTCTCTCAGAAACTTGGATATTGCACCCCAAGCACTTAACAGATAAAATCATTATTAGTGGTTGGTAGATAGTAGATACATGTAGTGTGTAGATGGCGAATAAAGTAGTATAGAGGGCCCTTCCACAATGAATCCTTGAACTCCATGGTAGTGTTATGCAATAATCTTTCATTTCCCATTTCTGTTTAAGTTACTGCACTATCTTAGATTAGCTCTACTTACATATTCCTGAATAACAACGATGTCAAGTTAATAGTCATTTTTACTGTAGGTCAGCAAGTGATGCTATCAATTCATTCTCTTAATTTCCTTCGGCACTCTCAATATTCTGTGGTTGCCAATATTTGAGCAACCATTTTTGTGAATAGCATAACAATTACTTAATTGCTTGTACCCAGGACTGCTCATTATTTTTTCTTTAATTTTCAGTCACAGTTCATACAGATGTACTTAAACATTCATTTATGGAGTCATAAACATAAAGCCCAATCATCTAGACCATAGGTTGCCAAACTTTTTTTTGGGACACCACCCACTTTGCAAGACATAAATTTTGTAATGCCCCCCCCCCCCCATTATAACAGTTTGAATAAAACCATATTTCAAATATTTGAGACTGAATAAAACCATATTTCAAATACTCAATACTGTACTGTCGACATTTCTTCTTATATTCAGACATAATGAAGTAATAAAATTTGCAAAAATATTCACAAAATAAAAGATTTAATTTACACTTTGTATGACTCCACTTATCTATCACACTTTCGACTGATGATTGTTGGCAAAGCACACAAAAAATAATAAAACTTATTCCTAAACCACTGGTATTTGTAGATTTGAAATCTAGCCCAAATCGACTGGCATGCATTGACTTGTTTACGATACCATCGTACTCGTGCTTTGAGCAAGTCACTGCAAGTATCCATATTCCTGTCAAAACATGCTGAATTGAGTGAATTACCTATGTAATAGTTGACCGACATACTATTAGTTAAGGCACATCTGCTGCATGGATAGACTAAAGCCTGTATGGCACAATCAATTTTTACAATAGCAAAAAATGAATGAATTTTTTAAGTATATAAAAAATAGAAGTTAAAATATCCTGTATGACACGTTCAATTTTCTCATTGACATAGAAAATTGACATCTATTTCTATCTGACATGTTAAATTTTCAAATGATTAAATAATTGAAATAGAAAATTGATTAAAAAAATTGATCAAATTTTTATAAGATCAATATAAGATCAATATATAAGACAGGCATAAGATGAATTAAAATTCAATATTTAAGTTTTAAATGATTATCTAAGTGCAAAATCATGAAAATAATTAATTTCTTCTATAAAGAGCCACCGACCCCTAAACTGCCTGAACGTCCTCAAATGCTTCTGATCCCACTATAGCCCCCCAGAAGGCTTCACCGCCCACTTTGGGAACCTATGATCTAGACTATCTCTAACTTAGCATACTGTTACATTTGCAATTTTAATGAGTAATCTTAAAAGCATGTACAATAATCGGATTCAAGTTCAGACATTCCTAAATTACATCATGAAATAAACCAACCACATGATATTTTTACTTCTCAAGTAAGAGCAGCAGTTTCAATGGAATAAGTATTTGCTAATTAAATAAAACTGATTTTAATATAAACTCTTAGTTTCCAAGTGCTATTTAATAAACAAAATTGAATGAAAAAAATTTTTGTTAATAAGAAATTTTTTACCTCTTAAAGATCTGTCTAAAATCTTTACTGCAATAACAATAAATGGCCAGCAGTTTTCACATATATCAGCACCACTACAACATGTTCGAACATCATCATAATCTGTCATATCAATATCGAACACCAGTTCCTTTTCTAAAGGTTGAAAGGAAACACTTGCACGGTGTTCACGAGGCTGTAAAAAAGGAAAAGGAGTGATTGAATATTAATATAAGAGATTTATGACTTAAAGTCACACACTTCAATTATCACAGGAACACTTCTGTTTCAAGGAGTTGAATTTTGTGCAAAAGTTAAGTATGATAGCTATTTGACGAATTCAAGGAAAAACCTGCATGATTCTGAAGACATCTCAACAAAGATTGAAAAGAAACATTTATCTTTAATAATCATAACAAATAATCATAAGAAACTAAATATAACATTAACCAAAAGAAAATTGAATAGGTAATTCAATTTTTATTTTGGACAAATATTTACAGATGCCCTTAAAGAAATAAAAAGAATAGAGATAGCAAGAAAAGCTTTTATTGATATGAAAACTGTTCTAACATCCAGAGACATTAACAGACAGAAGAAAAAGATTAATAAAGTGCTATATCTGGTCAAGCCTTCTCTACAACAGTGAAACTTGGACTAAATAAAGAAGCAGAGAAAAAATTAGAAGATTTCAAAATGTGGACCATCAGAAGAATGTTGAAAATATCATCGACAGAGAAACTGAAAAATGAAGATGTTTTAAAGAAACCAAAAATTATTATTATTATTACATGACACCTCCAGGGAGTCCAATGACTCATTGAGGGAGGGCACCTACCTCCACAGCTCTCTGTCTCCACCATTCAATTCACCAACTACTACAACAACAATTATCTACACTAACGCCATCCACTGTCCACTACCACCACTAGTATTTTCATAGACAATCACAAACATCCATGCCCGAGGTGGGATTCAAACCCACAGCCTTTTGGCTGGAGAGCAGATACGCTGACCACTCGGCCAATGAGGCAGGCAAAAAAAATATTATGTAACACTTCCAGAGTCCAAAGACTCATCAAGGGAGGGCACCCACTCCACCACTCAATCCACCAACTACAACTAACCGCAACTACCATCATCATCTACACCAGTGTTTCCCAACCTTTTTGATGTCGCGGACCCCCCTGTAGCGAACATTAATTCAAAACCTGAATGAATTTTTTCTTTAATAAAGTTCTTCATTCAGGATGTAACACCAGTAATTCTTATCGGTTTTCTTATCCCATCCCATTCAAGTGGCATCTCCTATCTAGGAGGTTGACCAACATGATGTGACTCATGGTTAACTACGGGCATTATGACGTGATGAGGACCCTAATTCTTCTACATATTGTCGTTGGTATTCAGGGCTATAAATCTGTGTGTGTTCATGAAGCCAGTTTGCCTGTTCTGGGGCGATGAAAAACTCAAGTTTCCAGGTGAACCCCCCCACCACCACCATCTCCGTATGAGACATGCTAATTCACCTTTAGTTGAAAGAGACCATATAAAGGTTCTTCACGTCATAGATGGGAATCGAACCAAGGTCTTTCTGACCAAACAGCTTCATCTATATTGATTGAGCTACAGATGCTCTTGGTTTTCTTATCAAATCAGAGAATTTGCTTTGTAGGTGTAGTAATATTTTGTTTGAAAACAGTCAGCTTGGTTATTTGGTAATGTAGCCAATTCTCTAGTTATCTTGCCCTGGTAAGTCTGCTGCGTGTTTGGAAGTAAGTTTCTGCATTTGATGTTGCTGGATACATACTAAGTCAAATATATATATATCCAGTATATGCAGGTCACAATCTCAAAGTGATCAGTATCATAATCAGTCCCTCTATACTTTGCTATTCATCTACTGCATGTTGACAAGGTATCAGCAAATGGTCTATACGGATGTTTTCTGCAAGATAGGTGAAATCCATGTCACCATGGATCTTCTTGAGAAGGAATTATTGTGCTACTACTGACCATGTTTTTGCTGGCTGCAAAATAAACAATTAACACTATTCTCATTACAGATTTCATGGGTACTGTTATTCCTAAATGTAGGTTTAGACTATTATATATTAGACAATTATAATTATTTTACCAGAACTTACCCTTGATGTGTAAACTGCTCCAATATCAATCTTATGAGGAAATTTCTGTTGAATTTCCTTTTCCATTTCACTCTGATTAGTGAAAGACTGGTAACGGAGATAAATATCATCTTGCAGGGTGAATGAGAATTCTCGATGAATGAAATAATTTTTGTTCACTGAAAGTAAAGGTTAAAAATAATTCAACACTACCATCCATAAAGACTGACAGAAAAAAAATGACTATTTCAAAATAATAATTCTATTTTGTCTGCAAAACTTCTAAATAAATAAAACATATTAATTTTATGTTAAACTTAAAATCAATAAGATTAATAGAGACCTTATATTTCGCCATCATCAGGGATACAATGGCAAATTGTAAAAGAACACACACAAAACAATAAATGGAAAAAGATTGGAAAGTCCTTTCATTCACAGATTAGGCTGTGGACATCATATTTATTTACCATTTGTGTGGAACAAAGATCTGTATTTCTATCTCAGTGACATTAAAAGAAAAAGGGCAGACAAAACAAGCATATATCATTATAAAAGTTTCCAGATAAAAAGCAATCCATCATCACAAATTGCCTGGTCAGTTTTAGCCAGTAAAAACAATAGCAGATTTCTTAAAATATCCTCAGTAAATGGCAAGAGCAATTGCGTTTTTCTAAACTTTTCTATGCTATCTAAAAAAAAAAAAAATAGGCGATGCCTTAATTCTTGTGAATAAAGCGCTAAATCTATACTATACAGATAATTATTTACTAAAGGAGAAAGTCTTCTAGGCAGATACAGAATTAAAACATTAGATTTTGGCATGTTGTGACAGAAAGGAAGGAAAGCACTCAACAAAGATCAAGTCAAGCACTCATGCAAAATACTTTGCATTATATATATGTATAAAAAAAAGTGTTGTGTATTATGAGAGAGTATTTAGGCCTAGCAAGGTGCTAGTTTATATTCCTAATTAGGTTTAATGAATAAAGCACTGAGAAATAATTAAACACAAGTTAATCAGATCCTATATTTTGCCATCATCAGGAATACAATCGTAAATTGTAAAAGAACACACAAAACAATAAATGGAAAAAGTTAGACTGGAAGCCTAAAGTCTTTTCATTCAGCGAAATTAAACAGTGAACAGCACTTGATATATTCAATTTATGGAGTCAACTACCATTTTAGATTAAGAAAAAATTTCTTCTTCCTGAAATTAAGGGGATATTAAATCCCACATTATTTCAAAGCTGAATAAGAAACTCAAAGATAGGAATCCAGGAGTTTCATGCCGAATATAGCAAACTATAAAGTTTTGGCAATAAAAGTTGCCAAAACTTTTATAGTTTGCTATATTCGGCATGAAACTCTTGGATTCCTATCTTTGAGTTTCTTATTCGGCTTTGAAATAATGTGGGATTCAATATCTCCTTAATTTAAGTAATGTTACATCGCCGAAGTGAAGCCTATTATGAATTTTATGCCAAGTGGCCTGTTCTGGTCTCATTCCAATGCTTTCTTGGGCTTACAATTCTTCCTTCTTTTTACATTTATTTTATATCTTCACAGTATTTTCGGCAGTCTGCTAATGCCTGTTTGATTTAAAGGTTCTATCCATTTTTATTTATATTTATGGTTTAGTAGTTAATTGTTTTATATTCAGATTGTAAAATTTCATTTGCTTTATGGTCCTTACTTGGTATATCCAGTTGTTTTTCTGAGAAATTTTATTCCTGCTGTTTGAATGTTTTTCATCTTACTTTTTTATGGTCAATGTTTCACTTCCATATAGTTTGATTCTGATGTGTTTTTGTACCAGGGATGGCTTAAATATATTTATTATGCAATTTACTTAACAAAATCTATTATTTTAATTCATTTCAGTAAAATTATGGAAACTACAACTGTGTTAGGAATAATTAGTAACACGGTTGTAGTCTCCATAATTTTACTGAAATAAATTAAAATATTAGATTTTGTTAATTACATAATTTCGATTTTCATATTAAGGTCATCACCTGCAGTATACACATACGAGGGTGGTCTGAAAAGTTCTCGGCCTACCAATGAAAAAATGAATTTACAATTTCAAAATTATTTTTCTTTTTCAACATAATCTCCCTTAATACTAATACATTTATTCCCTCGATGCTCCAGCGGCATTATTCCTTCCCTGTGGTAGTTCTCAGTCAGTTCTGCAAAATATACCCCTCTACAGCTGTGCAATCACCTCTTGATTCAAAGAAAAACGCTGACTAGCGAGGAAGAGTTTTAGTTTTGGGAAGAGACAGAAGTCAGAGGGAGTCAAATCTGAGGTATAGGGTGGATGTTCCAACAATTCATAGTGCACATCCCTTAAATTTTCCATTGCCAAAACACCTTTGCAGGCAGGTGCATTGTCCTGATGAAAGATGATTTTTTTCCTTCTGCAAACCAGGTCTTTTCTCATGAATATTTTTGTCTAGTCTGCTTAAAAGATCGGAATAATATTCCCTGGTTATTGTTTTATCCTTTTCAAGATAATTAATAAACAAAATCCTTTAGCAACCCAAAACACCAATGCCATGACCTTTCCTGCTGATGGAACCGACTTTGTCTTCTTTGGCACTGAACAACCAGTTCTGTCCACTGTTTTGACTGCTGTTTGGATTCTGGCATGCAATGCTTTGCAATTCTTCACGCAAAATATATCCTACATGTTCTTTTGAAATGCCTATAGTTTCAGCAATTTCACGCAATCTGACTTGCCGATCGTCCAATACCATATCATGCACTTGATCAATGATTTCTGGTGTTGTTACACTTTTGGGACTCCCTTCGTGTGGATCATCTTCAAGGCTGGTATGGCCATGTTTAAACTCGGCAGCCTATTTCTTAATTGTCGAAAATGAAGGAGAAGAATGCCCATAAACTTTTATGAACTGTGAATGAACTTCTCTTGCCATTAAACCTTCTTTTACAAAGAATTTTATAACTGCACAATACTCAATTTTATCCATTTCAAGGGATACAGATAACTCTTTTGTTTCAGACAGCTGTATAAAACAAACTACTAGATAGAATGACATATATAAAAAGACAAGCAATATTATATTTCAAACATTATTCTACTTGCCTGACCTCTAGTGGGGAGAAAAACTACATTAAAGCTATATTCTATTTATAATATCAGAGAACAACTTTACATAGATAGTTTTAATACAGCAAAAGTGGAGACCTAATCCATAATTTAACATGAGTATTGTTATATTAGAGTTAAGATCCTAGATTACTTACAGTCTTAATTATAATTAACTCTTAGACCAAAAGATTATGTGGGTAGAATATGTGCCATCCATATTCTTGGGATTTTTAGACCACCATTATTGTTAAGATCAGGGTGGTTAATAACAATTTCACAAGCCTCCACATTTTGGTGCGATGTAAACAACAGTCCTTTCCTGTCAATTCTACGTAAAGTATTCAAGGCACAATCTTCGTGAAAAATGACTACAGCAAAAATACTATCAACAAAATTCTTCACAAGACTCTACTTAAAAATAAAAATAAACTATATTACAATAAACTGTAGCCATTCCATACATTCAAGGAATATCAGACAAAATAAACAGAATATTATAGAAATACAACCTTAATGGCATCTTTAAATCTCTTGCAAAATTAAAGAACTTATTCAGCTCATCCAAGGATCCACTTCTGCCGCTGGCCCACCCTGGACTATACCACATTCATTGCACCTGTGATCTGTCCTATATAGGTGAAATAGGATGCACAATTCCTATCCAAAAAAAGTAACATAAATGGCACATCAAATTTCACAACTATGGTAAATCTCTGGCATTTGTGATCATGTCCTGAATTTTCATTCATTCATTCATCAGTGGCTTTAACAGACACTTAAGCATCAACTGCCTTGAAGTATTCTTGGATTTTCTAACCACAATATGAGTAAAAGGCGGTTATACTTATGCCTCCAAGTATTCTTGTCTGTAAATTGCATGTGTTTCTACTGGCCAGTTTGCCTGCTCTGAGGGATGAAAAACCCGAGTTTCCAGGAGAAAAAACCCTCTCTACCTCTGTATGAGCCAGCTAATTCACCTATAGTCAAAAGAGACTAGATAAAGGTTCCTCATGTCACCGACGGGAATCGAACCCAGGTCTTTCCAGCCAAAGGGCTTCTTCTATACTGCCTGAGCTACGGAGGCTCATAATCAGTGATGAGCTATGGAAATTTTAACAAAGGGCTCACATCGTCGAGCCAAACAAACAAAAAAAAAAACTACACCAACACCATCTATCGCTGACTGCCACCACTAGTATTTCCAGAGACAATCACAAACATCCATTCCCACGACGGGAGGATGTTTGTGAATGCTAATGGATGTTCGCAGGTTGTTTATAAACAAAATAAATTTGTTTTGTTTGCGACAGAAGTTTTTATGACAAACAATCTATAAATAATACATAAATATTATCTAAACACAATAATATTGAAATACGTTATATTTCTCTTTTGTTTTTATACTTCAAGTGATAATCAACGGTACCAATCAAGGGACATTATTTTATAGTCCTATTTATTTATATGAGACTACCAAAGGTGAATTCTTATTTGTAAAATGGTAGTAACTATAATATTTTATTTAATAAAATCACTTTCGAAACTATGAGACGTTTTTACATGAAAAAAAAAAAAAAAAAAAAAAAAAACCTCACTGTCTGGTGCACATTTACCCAGAAAAAACTCTCTCCTTTACAGGTTAACATTTACAAACAATTACTTTAAGGAAATACTTATGACAACAACTGCCACACCTTATTTCCTCCTTCACGTCTTGTGTTCTTCTAAGAGGATCTATAGCCGAGCGATGATTTTCTAGAAAAGATTTGACATAGGGATTCGGATTAAATTCATTCAAGGGTTTCCCATTTATACATATTGTCATTAAATCCGAAGTATGTTATAGTGAGAGAATATCTCTTCGTTGTTACGATGTTATTCATCACACTAAAAGCTCGTTCGGCTTCAGCACTGCAAACTGCAATTGTTGCCATAAACGCTTTGGATTTTTTCGCCACGCTGGGAATTTCGTTTTGTAACTTTCCAGTCAAAGCCATTTCCACTAAATCTCTAAAAATCATTCATTTTAATTTCATATTTCAAAATAAAATTTAAAGATCTTATCTTTTTTTTTTTCTTCTAACCATGGACACGTAACTTCTTCCATACTCCATGTTTCAAAATAACATACATTTAAAATGTTTTTGAGTTCTTCATCTTCCAAATCCTCATAATTTTCATTTTTAAGTTTAAAATTTCTTTGCTGCATTAATCTATCCTTTAAAGACATTATAAGAGAGTTTAGTAATGTTTCTCGCGGTAGTGTGTGAAATCTGATTTTGTTTTCAATTGCTGTTCCTTCAAATTGTTTTGATTTTAACATGGTATCAATTTTAGATTCACAAGAACCTACAGAATTTTTAAAATCATTAATTGCATTAATTGTTCACATGATTAAGAAGTTAGCCCTTATAATACTTACATTGCAACTTTGTAGAGCTTCTGACAGATATGATAATTCCTGTAATATATCAATCATTAATACTAGATCTTTTAAAAATTCAAATTGAGAAGTCGGTTTAAAAAGCCCTTATATTTATTGTTCGATGCAAAATGCTTGCATAAAGCTGGATAATTTCTCCACACAGCAAGAGCCGTTCGAAATTGCAAGCTGCCCATTGTGGTCCAAACACATGGCCGATCTTTAAAATTTCGATACCAAGGTCTTTTGCAATTGTATTTAATTCTTGTTGATGTTTTGGTGATTGATGATGAAAAGCATATAATTTATCCATAAATATTTCAAAATGATTTATTTCTTTAATGTTTTTTATCGAATCGTCTAATGCTAATTGTAAACGATGAGCTATGCAATGCCAAATCACAATGTTGGGAAATTTTTGTGGAAGTCTGATTGCAACACCTGATTTGTTTCCTAACATTACACTAGCTCCATCAGAACAAAATGCAATGAAATGATTTTTTATATAGTTATCAGAAAATCCATATCAATTTAAAGTAGCAATTACAGTAGCCTGTATACATTCCACGGTGGTATTTTCTAGTTCTACAAGATTATTAAACAAGAAGAACAAGACAAATTGTCATATATGATTAGTAGTATTCCCCCCCCCCCCCATCTATCCCTTTTGTCATTCCTAAAAATAGTATATTCATTGTGCTCAATCCCAGTTACCACATCTGGTTTTGACAGCTAGGTTTCACTAATGCCAACAATCTTGGGCTACACTGTATTCAATAAAGCAACGAACTCGACTCCTTCGTTTCTGATGCTCCTGGCATTTGTGTATAGACATAACAAATTACCACCTAGCCTATTCTTATAATTATATATGTAATCTATGTGACCTTATTGTAGAACTTTCTCTTTTCCCTCCCCAGACATACTCCAAAAATCCAAACCCAAAGCATTTCATCTTTCTTTCCCTTTCTTTTTTTATAAGGAATAAAATATAAAAAACTTGTTTGGTATAATTTTTGGGGTGTCTGTTGTGAGATATTTGTTTTAGTCTACTAAAATGATTTCTCTTCTGCCTGGCCCATTTTGGGGTTCTGGCAGTGGGTTAAAAAAAAAAAAAAAAACCTTACGTTTCAGTATGGTTTTGGGACATCTGAGTTTTGCAAGGTCATACTCACTGTAGTCTACCACTTGGTGGAGTAGTGAGTTAGGGTGGATAGCAGCATTTGGAAGGAATTTTGCAGCCTTTTATTATTAAGAGAGACCTCCAGGGAGTTAGAGACTCATCGAGGGAGGCCACATACTACACACACCAGCTATTATACTTATTCTTGAATTCATTCGCACTGCTTGCATTCACAACATCCAATGGCAATCCATTCCAATCACACACCACCTTATGAGAGAAAAATCTAGCCCTCACCACTTCTTAGCGGCCTTCATTCTCGGCTTCCAAGGATGCCCTCTCGTCCTTTCACCACCCTCCATAAATTGAAAAATTCCATCGATTGAAATCCTGTATGACCCTTGACTTTGTAAGTCTCGATCATATCTCCCCTCTTTCTCCTGTTAGTCTACAAATTCTCAATCTGTCTTCATGCTCAGTATTCCACAATCCTGATATCATTTTTAACACTCTCCTCTGTACTCTCCCCAATATATCAGAATCACAACGGAAACTAGGAGACCAGACCTGCGCACAATAGTCCAAGTGAAGTCATATCAAGGCCTTATAAAGAGGCAAAATAGCATCCTTATCTTTACATGTCAAGGTTCGTTTCCACATTGCAATTATCTTTTGAGTTGTATTTGCAATCTTTGCCACATGACCCCCTGAACTTCAACTTCCTATCTATTAACACCAAGATCCCTAGCCTCATCAGTTTCTTCTAGCCTAATCCCACCAATATAATATGACATTGGATATCTAATCATGCCGATGTGAATGACTTTACATTTACTGACATTCATTTTCCCATGCCCACAATTCCAGCCTATTCAAATCATTCTGCAAGTATATCAGCAGCATTCCTGATTACCCTACCTATCTTTAGTAAACCCATGTTGTTCATCACAAAATAGAGATTCACTGTCAACCTATTTCTGAATGCGAGCCCTGACCAATTTTTTCAAAATCTTCACCACCCCTCCTGAGATACCAATCGGTCGATAGTTATATACCGGCCTTTTCGCATAGGAAAGTTTGGATCTAAGAGATACCAGCTTCTCAGTAAAGCTGTATCTTTCATACAAACAAATCATGGTGTGTTAATTCTTTTCGTAAACATTTTTTTTGGATTGTCTGTAGTTTGCTAACATTTGAATCTGCTGCATGAGTCTCCACACAGGTGAGCTATACATTAAGAATGGCATAACGAGCATCTTCTATAGCAGCAATTTAAGTTCTGTACTTAGCAAGCTACAACAATTCAGTAATGGGTATAGCTGCAACGTTGCCCTATTTGCCTTTTGAGCAGACATGATAGATACGAGTTGTAAAGAAAAGTCCTTTATCTAGTTGTAGCCTTAAGTAGTTGGTTACTGGTTGCAATGAAACATGAGAACTTTGCCCTCTGGGGACACTTGTGAATATCACTGCAATGCTCTGCATTAGCATCAATTCATGATTTTTTATATCACTGTTCTAGTAATGATACTGTGTTTTTGCAGTTTTTTAGTAGCCAATCTAGGTTGAAAGAAACAGACCATTATTGCAGTATTCTGTGTATAGGGCCATTGTTTATGTTTTCATGTACAACTATGCATTGTTTATGATTTCATGTACAACTATGCATGGGATATCAGCCATATGGATAGCAAAGAGCAGATGTCTAAAGGCAACATCACTGTGGGCACCCTGGTGGATACCAACAGCGATGTTGCCTTCAGACAATAATTCCCTGTAGCTTAACTTGGAGTTTGCAATCGCTGGGATATGATTTGGTAAGTTTGACCAAGTGAGAATCTAGCTTGCAGAAGTTTAAAAATTAGTCCATTGTGCCATGTTTCTTGAAGGATTTAGCAATATTCAAGAAGATCACCCCTGTGTGCTGCATCTAGTTGAACCTATGCTGAATGTTTTCCACAACTCTGATATCTTATTCTGTGGAATGATTTCTGAAATCTCATTCTTGATGAACTAAATCCAAATTTAGTTCATCAAGAATGAGATTTAATTCTTTAGTGACTTTCTACAGTCTTATTAGTATTACCCTCTCAGCTATGTTTCCTTGGCAGGAAGCAGACTGAGTAGGCAATAGTTTTAGGGAAGGTGGGCTGCTTTTCCTGGTTTTGGGATTAAGATTACATCTTCTTCTTTCCATCATGCAGGGAAGTAGTGATATCTTAATACTGCATTAACAATAGCAACAATGATTTTGTTAGAAATCCCATTTGGGCCTGGTGCTTTCCTATTCTTAAGTTTGGTGATGATTTCATGTACCTCAGTGGGTGATGCAAGTTGGATAGGGTTTATGTACTCTACATTTTTGCATACAATATACCCAGGTGTGCACTTTACTGATCAAGCTCAATCCACATGGGTGTAGTCTGGACTACACTGCTGCCATAAGCAGTTGGCAAAGGCTTCGACTTTGTCAAAGTTATAGTAAACTAGACTACGTTCACCCATGGATTGCTGGGAGTGGTTTACAGTCTGTGTGTAGCACTTTGCTGATTTTCCAAAGCATCTGGTCCTCTGTGTTTAAGGATTGAAGGTTTGTTTCCCACTATTGATTTTGATAGTTTTTAAACACATATTGAACTTCCTTTATAGCCCTGCTGAATGCTTCTTGGTGTTCTGGGGCCAGCATTTTATGGTATTGGTGCCTGGCTCTGTTCTTTTCATGTATCAGATTATTAATCTCATCCTAGGTTCACTGTATTCCTGGTAGCAATGATGTCATTAAGGGTTACTGTTTCGATTTGTAGTTCTACTGTGTGCTTAAAGTTCAGGTCTCCTGTTAAGCACTGCTTCATTTACATCTAGAATTTCAGTAAAATCGATTCCAGAAATGTTTGTTTGGACCTCTATGATTTCTATGCTGGTGGTGGTATTCACTTTTCACTATTCTTTTTCAGAAGTCAGTTGGAGTTTGTAAGTGGCACATCCACAGTAGCAGCTGGCCACATGGCTGAGACACATTAGACTCTTTCTTCCTCCATCTCAATACTCAGCACCCTGGAATCCAGTTCATTTAAAAAAAGAAAATACCAATAACCTGTCTTTTTTACATACTCTAATTGTGCATCTTCCCAATGGCACCCCTTTCTTTCTTAGTTTACAGAAAACTTACCCACCCACCCACACAAGTAAATTATTAATATTATTATTTTTAGGAGAGCTCCAGGGAGTCAGGGACTCATTGAGGGAGGCCACATAATACATGCATCTGCTATTATACTTGTTCTTCAATTCACTCACACTGTGTGCCCACACAACATCCAATGGTAATCCATTCCAATCATGCACCACTCAATGACAGAAAAATCTAGCCCTCAACCCCTTCTTAGCAGCATTCAATCTCAGCTTCCAAGAATGCTCTCGTCCTTTCCCAACATTACATAAAATGAAAAATTCCATCAACTGAAATCCTGTATGAGCTTTTCAGAACTTTCTAGTCTCAATCATATCATCCCACTTTCTCCTGTTTGCTAGTGTCTGCAATGTATAAATTCTCAATCTGTCTTCATAATCTGTATTCCACATTCCTCAGAGCATTTTTAACTCTCTCCACTATAATAAATTTAGTTTAATCCTTTATCCAAGTGTTAGCAAACAAAGTTTGCACCTGAAGATACTTCAAGACTGAGGCAACTCGTAGCAAAATGACCTCTCCATTGCTTCTGCCTTGTATCTCCACTTCTGGGCCTGGCTCCAACTGACGAGACCTCAATAAAGGTCAAAACTGG
This sequence comes from Typopeltis vanoorti, assembly GCF_054136105.1. NCBI lineage: Eukaryota > Metazoa > Arthropoda > Arachnida > Uropygi > Thelyphonidae > Typopeltis > Typopeltis vanoorti. Next base: position 163,211,203 of record NC_143550.1, read on the forward strand.
TCTGGGTAGTGGCCCTTCCCTTAATGCATATACATATCTGCAAGGAGATGCTTTGCATTATGGGAGATACTGAGACAGGAATGATGAGAGCTTGGACCACCTTCACAACGAGTTGCCTCAGTCTTGAAGTATCTTCAGATGCAAGCTTTATTTGGTAACATTTGGATAAAGGATTAAACTAAATTTATTATAGTCTAACCAAGTGGAAAATAAACTTTCAACATCTTTCTCTGAATCCAGAGTAATTTAATAATTAGGTGGTACAACTTTTGGCAACTCGTATAAGTAAAGATGACCTCTCCATTGCTTCTGCCTTGGTATCTCCACTTCTGGGCCTGGCTCCCACTGATGAGACCTCAATAAAGGTCGAAACCAGTCTGGGTAGTGGCCCTTCCCTTAATGCATAGCATTATACATATCTGCAAGGAGATGTGTTTTGCATTATGGGAGATACTGAGACAGGAGTGATGAGAGCTTGGTACACCTTTGCTACGAGTTGCCTCATTCTTGAAGTATCTTCAAGCACAAACTTTCTTTGCTGACACTTGGATAAAGGATTAAACTAAATTTATTATAGTCTAACCAAGTGGAAACTAAACTTTCAACTCTCTCCCCTATATCAGAATCACAATGGAAACCAGGAGACCAGACCTGTGCACAATAGTCCAAGTGAGGTCTTATCAAAACCTTGTAAAGAGGCAAAATGACATCCTCATCTTTACATGTCAAAGTTCACTTCAGCATTGCAATTATCTTTTAAGTTGTATTTGCAATCTTTGCAACATGGCTCTAAACTTCAGCTTCCTATCTACTAACACTCCAAGGTCCATGGCCTGATCAGTTTCTTCTAGCATAATCCCACCATTATAATAAAACAATTCCTGATAGATATGAAAAATTACATCATTACGAACTTCCTATCTACAATTTTCCTCCAAATCAATCTGTTACTTGCCAAGACTCCAACATTATCAGATCTTATATTTCTATTTTCTAAGGCACTTTTTACTGTATCGTTTTCCTGCCAACCTGGCAGAGAACACTTGTTTTGCTAATCTTTCTTCTCCCATTCTGTTTAAGTGACCATACCACCTGAGATTAGCTCTGCTAATGCATTCCTGGATGCTGAAAATGTCAAGTTCTTTCCTAATATCCTCGTTTTTAATAGGATATTGCCATTGATGCCATCTGTTCATGCCCCTAATCTTTCTCAGGACTCTCATATCTGCAGCCTCTAGTCTTTGGTCAAGTGTTTTACTTCTGACCCAGCTCTCAGATCCATAAGTTAAAATTGGCTCAAATACTCTCCAGCTAATTTAGTGTTTGGGCTAATTTCTCTCACACTGTGAGATATAAATATAAATCAAAATAAATTTATTCAGTTGAATTCCCACCATACCAGCTTTGTTGATTCCGTTGACTATTTCCATATTTAATTTACCATCTTCACTAAAAATCATGCCTAATGTTTTACTTGTTCTATAGGTTCTCCATTCAGAATGCAGTTGATATTTTCAATGTCCTTGTCTTTTTAGTGCTGATCCTCATACCATATCAATTACAACAGTTATTCAATTTAATCTTGTAGACTTGTAGCAGATTTATTTCTAAATATAACATCATCTGCATAAAGCAAAATAGGAGATTAACATCTCCCATTCTGATATCAGTTTAATACCACTTTCCTTCATAATATGATCCATATAGACAATGAATAACAGAGGGAATAATGTACATCCTTGTCTGACACTAGATTTAACATTAAACCACCTTCTTACACTTCCTTCAATTCTAAGTGCTGACTTACAACTCAAATAAAGACTAAGTATTGCTTGATATAATGCCAAATTAACACCAAATAACTGTAGCATTTGAAATAGCTTCTTTCTTGGCACCTTGTCATATGCCTTTTCCAGATCTACAAAACTTAAATACAGATCTCTGTTATATTCCAATGATTTCTCAACTATTTGTTGTAAAGTGAAAATCTGATCCTGATAGCCTCTATTTGGCCTGAATCCAGCTTGTCTTCACCAAGCTTCTCTTCCACAATCCTTCTCAACTGTTTCTCAAGTATACTTACATATATCTTACCAGGAACACTCAGTAGAGAAATACCTCAGTAATTCTCACATTCAGTTTTATTTCCCTTTTTATATACTATGAGAGCTCTACTCCAATCTTCTGGAATTTGTCCCTCTGTTCAGGCCTTCTAAACTATGCAGTGCAGCCACTGCAAGACTTTTTTACCTCCATACTTGAGCATTTCTGGTCAGTGTTTTTTATCACTGGGCTGTCATCACTGCTTGTTTCATTTAGCAATATTTCGAAGTAATTACTCCATACTTCAAGGATATCTTTTTCTCCCATTTTCATGTCACCTTTATCATCTGTAATTCCTTTTACAGCACTCTTTCCTCCATTTCTGAGCTTCTTCAACAACCTCCAGAATATCCTGCCACCTTCTCGATATTTATTTTCTATGTTCTTACCAAAGTCCTCCCATGACTTTTGTTTAGCTAGTTTTATAGTGTTTAGCTTTCTTGTATTCGTCTCTGTATTCTCTTAGAGCACAAGCTGCCTTATTTGCCAGGAACTTTTGATATGGTTTCTTCTTTTCTTTTACTGCCTCTTTAACTTCCTGTTCGCCATGGAGTTCTGATTTTTCTATCCTTACAGATAACCTCACCACATGCCTCTCTGGTTGAATAAATCAGTGTTTTCTTCAGTGCTTGGCACTGAATCTCCATATTTATCATATAGAAACTTAAATCCTTGCCACTCCTTGCATTAACAACACATTCTGTAATGTGTTCCATTCACTGACAATTCTCCATATACAGGGTGTTCGGGATAAATTTGACAGTTTCGTAAGGAAAAAGAAAATCTTCTTTGTATCTATTAAATTTAATGAATTGACAAAAAAACATTACAGGCAGAGTTAATTACAATACTATCAACAAGATTTACTCAAAATAACCACCATTAGCATCGATCACAGCTTCAATTCTGCTTCGGAACCTCGAACAAGCTGATGCTACAGTCTCCCTGGGAAGGGCCGCAAAAACTGTTTTAATTTTATCCATTAACTGGGCTTTTGTATTACTGGAAGTGCGATTGGTGTCTTTTTCAACTGCGCCCCATACAAAATAATCCATGGGGTTAAGGTCTGGGGAGTTTGGAGGCCAAACATTTGGACTGGTGAAGTCGTAGAAATTTTCAGACAACCATTTTTGACTTTTCCCAGAGGTGTGGCAAGGGGCCGAATCCTGCTGCCATACATACGGCCTACCATTGGCTACCCTTGTTATCCAGGGCTTGACTACAGTTAGCAACTCCACGAACAAAGCCCGAATTCCAATGCCAGGGTTATTCAACACCTGTTCCTGCAGATTTGCGAGGAATTCTGCTGTACGAACGCAATCAGATCGTCTGCTAGGGATCTTTCTTCTTGCTACATCCTCGTAGTCACCATTGCAAGTCTCTAGTTCATGCCTGATTGTTTTTACTGTATTCAGGGAGCATTGGGCAGCAGTCGTAACATCCTTATTTTGATGGCGGGCACGAATCATCATGATACAAGTTATTCTCTTCCATGATTCAGGTGGGTTCCAGCTATCCATCCTTTCTGACATCTTGTATGTGAATGAAGAAGGGTCCAAACTTTTAAATGAAGAGAAGTGTGTGTTAATACATGTAACTTACGGAAAAATATAATTAATTATAAATATGTCAAATTTATCCCGAACACCCTGTATATAAAATCTATATATAGAGATTCACCACACTTTTACATAACTTCCAAGGATGACCTCTGGTTCTTCCCCTCTCACTATCAAATTTTTCATAATCCCTTCTGGATTAATCTGATAAAATCCTCTCACTAACTTAAATGTCTCTATCATATCACCTGTCTTTCTCCTATCCACCAAACTCTGAAATCCACATTTCTTCAAACTCTCTCTCCATAGCCAGCATTTCAAAATCCTGATATTGTTTTAGTCACTTGCCTCTGGATCCTCTCCAGTCTCATCACATTGAAAACCTGGTGACCAGATCTAAGAACAACAGTCAAAGTGTGGCCTGACGAGTACCTCATACAGTGGTACAACAACTTCCTTATCCCTACATGTTAGAGTACTTCTTATCATAGCCACACTACAATGTGCAGCCTTTGGAACTAGTAATATGCCCTCTAAACTTTAGCCTACTGTCAACCATCACTTCCAAATCTCATCCACTTCCTGCAGTATGGCACCATTGATATATTACTCAGCCTTATATTTCTGCATTCAAAAATGCAACACCGTGCACTTATTGATATTAAAACTACAATCCCATTCTCTTGTCTAAGTAAAAAAGTATATTCAAATCTTCCTGAAGGGAATTAACATCAGCAGTGCTACTTATAATTCTTCCCAGCTTTGCATCATCAGCAAACAACTTAAGATCCTCAGTCAATCCACATGATATATCATTTACAAACAAGTTAAACAGCAGTGGCCCAAGAACAGAACCCTGGGGCACCTCACTGGTTACCCTCCTTTTTTGAGATATTGCTCCATCATACACAACCTGCTGGTATCATTCAGAGAGCCAATCTCCAATCCATCTAACCAATACACTATCTATTCCCATCCTCTGCAGCTTGTACACCAACTTATCATGTGGTAATCTATCAAACGCTTTTGCAAAGTTTAAGAATATCACTGTATATGATTCTCCCTTATTTAACAAACTTGTCACCTTATCATAAAATGCAAGTAAACTGCTAAAACAGGACCTATCCTTTACAAATCCATGCTGCCCATCATAAAGAATGATATGTCCATCAATCTAATTCTGTATTCTATTCCTTACCAATCTCTCCAACACCTTGACCACAACTGCAGTTATACAGACTAGCCTGTAGTTGGAGACTTCTGTTTTAGAACCATGCTTTTGGAATGGTACTATTTTGCCTTGAATCCACTCCTTAGGAACCTACCCACTGCAAGACTTTCATTACATAACCAGGTCAAGGGCATAACCAACAGTGTGCACATTCCATAAAAATACATGGTGATACGTCATCCATTCCCATAGCCCTATTCATATCTGATACACCTCTTTCTTTCACTTCCAATTCTCCTAATACTTGCCTCTTCTATATACTGCACAGCATCAGTTACACCAGTATGATATATGCTGATAAAGTGCTTGTTCAATAATTCCACTATATCTTTTGCAACTGTTAGTCTGCTGCTATGACTATCCACCAATGTTAATATGCCATAATTATTCTTCCTCTTGCTTGCCACGTAGCGGAAAAATTCCCTTGAGTTAACCTTGGCTTGACCAGCCAATCTTCTCTCATACTGCATCTTTTCTTTCTTTACCACGCTCGTCACCTTTCTAGCCTGCACTTTATATTCTTCATGGATCCGATCACCACCAACTGTCTTGTACCTCCTCTATAACATTTTCTTTTCCAGCACAGCTTGTTTGATTTCACTATTCATCCATTTCACTCTTACTCTATTTGCTCACTTAACCCTTGGTATGCAGTCATACATTGCTTTTGTCAGACGCTGCCTTGTGAGTTTCCATGGATTGTCAACATCTTTTCTGCTCAGCTCATTTACCCAACATAATGATGCTAACTGACTACAGAGCTTCCTATAATCACCTGCTTTATACTTTCACATGTATCCATTTTTGGCAGTAACCTTTTCTTGTTTCATCACTTCCCAAACAAGTACCTCACGATCACTCTCACCTACCGGCGGCAGCATCAACACTTCATTAACAACTACATTTTGTGAAGTTATCACCAAATCCAAATCATTCAAGCCTCTAGTTGCTTCAATCACACGCTGCTTAAAATACTTATTTCTCAGAAATTCGACAAACTCGTTCTCCTTGTTCCCATACACTATTTCCTCCTTCCAGTCTATATTCCTGTAATTAAAATCCCCCATCAGGATCACCTTTTTACATACCCAACTAATTTGCCTAAACATTTCACAATCAGTATTCTCTGCAATCCCAGGCCTATAACAGTGTCTTATCAGATATACTAACCTGTTTATTTCAACTTCACACCACACAGATTCAAAATCTGTGCATGGACTATAAACTTCTCACTTTCCAGACACAATTCCTCTGCAATCATTAACAGCATTCACCCTCCTCTTTTCATAATTTTATCCTTCCAGAAAATTATATATCCTAATTCTATTCCCCACATCACATCGCATCCTCCTCAGACAACCAAGTTTCACTTATGCCAATTATTTTTGGACATACTATTCCAATCAATGCAACAAACTCAGCTCTCTTGTTTCGAATACTCCTTATATTTGTGTATAAAGATAATTCTTGTGTGTTTGAGACAATTCTACCAGCACTAACATTCTCTATTCTAGCTGCTATACATCTCACTCTCTTCGGTCTGACCACTCCCGTTTCCCTGATCCTGACTCTGATTTCCATTCCTACCTGTCTCATCCTCACCTTTATGTATTGAATCATCTTGTGCTGCTGCAACCACATCAACTTCATATCCATCTTCCTCCTGCTGTACAATCTGTTGATTTGTGCTATCCTGCTTCACAGGTAGATACTGTTCATTTGCTACATTATCTTCTTGACTGTGTGTCCTCTCAGAAAACAACAGACTTTCTAAATGCCCAACACCAAACCCATTCAAATGTTTCAAATTATTCAAATATCCATCAGCTTTATACCATTCCAACTTACCTTCAAATTGACTCCACAGATTTACAACTTTAATCCCCTTTTGTCTCACACAAGTGTTCAGCCTTCTCAATTTACTGTTGTCATCTGGGCGAGATGACTATGCCTTTTCCAATAACACTATTCTTTTTTACCTGCTGCAACAACTTCAAGTGTCTATCAACATTCTTTTTCTCCTCAATTAAGTCATTTGTGCCCATGACTAACACTAATATTGATGCCCAGCATTTCCTTTTCTGCAGTTATTTGCTTCATTGTTCCACCAGGAAAGCATGTATTGTGCACTTTATTAGTAATCACACCTCTAATGATCGAGTCCCCATACACTGATATATGACTATCCTTTGATTCTTTCTTCCTCCTCCTCATTATCATCAGCCAATCTCTCCTTTAGATGTTTAATATCCTCTTCCACATGTTTTTTTTTTTTACCTTTCATTTTCACTAACTCCTGCCTAAGCTCTTCTACTATGCTTCCAATGTTTGCTCCCATTTCTAATTGCTCTAATCTATCCAGACACTTTTCACACATACATTAATGCTTTCCTTCTTCTTCACACAAACAGTCCACAAATCTTTCACATTTTTCGGTGCAATACACATAACAGTTTTCGCAACACATCCATTGAGAAAAATCCACAGCAGAGCCAGACTTTCGAACAGAAGTCTTCCGTGCAGCTGACATACGTTTCTTTATGGACACTATCTTCAGAAGCTCAAGCAGTACAAACAAGTTCAAAACACAATATAAACAACACCACCACCACCACCACAACTGAAGGACACTTGTATCCAAACTGAAAAAAATGCAGCATAATTTGCGATAAAAAGCCACACTGTACACTAATTAAAAACACTTTTTTTTAGTACAGCTCAAATCTACTGCTAGCTCACTAGCAACTTCTATTGCAGACTTACATTCCCTGTATACCATTTTTTGATATCTGCCAGTCAGTCATCCTTTAATCCATGCTAATATTTTATAATCCAAACCTATATTCTCCAATATGGGTTTGGATTATAACAGTTGCAACAGTCTTCCATGCTGTATTCTGTCAAAAGCCTTAGTAAAATCTAAAAGTACACTCAGGTCTCTTTTTATGCGGATTTGAAGTTATGCACCACATAACATCAAAACTTATGTACCATTGTACATAATGAACAGCGCACTGCAGCAAGTTCTGGCATAACGTGTAAGCAGTGAGTGTCCGTGAAGTCTAATTTTGCATGCAAGTGTTTGTCTTTTCATTATTGAAAGTCAAAATTTTACTAATTTTTATTTTAAAGATTTAATTTGGCCCAATGGAGAAAAAAAAGCACAAAAGAAAACCAATTTCTTTGGAAATGAAAATTGCAATTTTAGATCACTTAGCAAAATGTTTCATGCCCTCTCTTTAGCAATAAAGAGAGGGCATGAAACAGACAAGATGATAGTTATGGTGGGTACGAATGACTTGAGAGGTAGTATAAATCGGGTAGAAAAAGATTTAAGAACATTATTAGATATTGTGAAGAGGAAAAGTGTCAATGGGAGAATAGTGTGTGTGCTGCCTCGTTTTGACAATTACGAGTTAAGTAGACGAGCAATGATAATGAATGATATAATTGCAAGAATGTGCAGAAAAAGAGGTCTGGAGTGTGTTTGAAGGGAAAAGGCAGTTATATGCTAGAGATGGTCTGCATCCTAACATGGAAGGACATAAGCGATTGAAGAAGTTATTGTTTTCTGAACAGGTTGAAGTTATTGGGCAGGGAAACTAATATTGAAAAGGCTGAGTGTAAGAGAGAGAAACTTTAGCACTGGTTGTGTATTTATTGATCCTTATAGGCAGAATAAATTGCAGAAGAGAGGGGATAAAAATCGGCATAGGACTACGGTAGTTAGTGACTTATATATCAGTTCTAAAGCCGGTATAAGATCTAGAGGGAATCTGCAATTTTAGTATACCAATGCTAGAAGCATTCGAAATAAGAGAGAAGAATTTTTGGCATTAGTCAGTGAAATTTCACCAAAAGTTGTAGGCATTAGTGAAACTTGGCTGTCAGCAGAAGATGTGGTCACTGGAATTGAATGTGATGGGTACAGTATTTTCAGGGAGGATAGAGAAGATAGAACAGGAGGAGGAGTACTGTTGATGATAGCTGATGTGTTGCAGCCAAAGAAAGTAGTATATCATGATGATAGACATGTAAATGAGAGTTCATTTGAGGCAGTCTGGTGCGAAATATTGACCAACGCAACCAAATATACAGTTGGATGCTGCTATATGCCAGGGAGTACGGGGGGAGATATTGAATTCATGCATCAGCAACTTAGTGCAATGAGTGAAGGCTTAGTGATTATTATGGGGGATTTTAATTATGGTGATCTCAATTGGAAGGAGGAAATATCACGTAGCAAAAAGGAAATGGAGTTCATACATCTTCTACGAGATAATTACTTGAAACAGCACGTAACTGAAGGGACACGTGGTGTGAGAGTGTTGGACCTGGTTATTGGTTCAGAGGTTATATGCATAAGTAAGGTGTCCTCGTTACCTCCAGTTGGTGAAAGCGATCATGTGGTATTGACTTGGGAGGTTGCAAAATCTGTGGATTTTTCTATTAAGAAGGGGTATGTATGGAACTACAGGTTAGGCAATTATAACAAGCTTCGGAGTGAGCTTGCAGCCATCCCATGGCAGAACATATTGCAAGGGAAAGATGTTAGCAGTGCTTGGGATAAAATCAGCGGGTATCTGAGGAAAGCAATATCAGATTGTGTCCCCATGGTCAGGAGGTCAAACAAGGCAGGCATTAGATGGATGAGCAGTAGTATCAAGCTTGAACTGCAAAAAAAGAAAATGTTATGGAGAATTTACAAGGAGAAGGTCGATCAGAACACCCATGAGCAGTACAAGGCTCAAGCTAGAAAGGTTACCAGCATAGTAAGAAAAGCTAAATCAGATTATGAGAAGACCTTAGCCAAAGAGATCAAGGGTAATCCCAAAGAGTTCTTCCGCTATGTGGCAAGTAAGAGGAAGAATGACTTCGGAAGGATAACCTTAGTGGGTGCTGATGGTATTGAGGTGACAAAATCAGATGTAATAGTCGAGTTACTGAGTGATCACTTCTCAAAAGTCTATCACCCAAGTGAGGATATCTCTATACCTATAGCAATACCTAATGTGAGAATTGAAGCTAAAGAATCAGAAGTATTAAATATATTGCAAAACTTAAATGCAAACACTGCGGTAGGCTTAGATGGAATATCAGCTCGGGTGTTGCGTGAATGTGCAAATGAATTGCAAACCCCTCTTACCTGGATATTTAATTTAAGTTTGAACTCTGGTATGGTCCCTAGGGAGTGGAAGTTAGGCAAAGTGGTTCCTTTGCATAAGGGTGGCTCTAAAACTGCGGTATTGAATTACAGACCAATCACCATCTCAGGAGTAGTGGTAAAAGTATTGGAAAAGTTGGTTAAAGACAAAATTCAAGAATGGGTGGATCAGGATATGATACTCTATAGAGGCCAACATGGTTTTGTTAAAGGTAGATCCTGCCTTAGCAATCTATTAACTATTCATAATAGAATAACATCAGAGTTGGACAAAGGAACTGGCTACACAGTGGTACTTCTGGATTTTGCTAAGGCTTTTGACAGGATACCCCATAGAACACTGTTACGCAAATTGGAGCAGATGGGAATGGATATTAAATTGGTGATATGGATAGGAGAATGGCTCAGGGAGAGATACCATAAGGTGGTGTATGGAGGAGCCGAGTCCAGAATGAGGAAGGTGACTAGTGGTGTGCCTCGGGGCTCTTTGCTTGGGCCAATGTTGTTTAATTTGTATATAAATGATATAGGAAACGGCTTAAAGGGAGATATTCAGTTGTTTGCTGATGATGCAAAGTTGTGTAGTGCAATAAAAAATCAAGCTGATGTTGAAAGTTTGCAGGAGGATTTAAATAAGCTGGTAAAATGGGCAAAAGAAAATGGATGTCAGTTCAATGTGGAAAAGTGTAAAGTCATGCATTTTGGGATTAAAAGATTACCAGCTGTGTACTACATCGATGGAAAGGTACTCCAAGAGATTGATGAGGCTAGGGACTTAGGGGTATTGGTAGATAGGGAGATGAAGTTCAGAGGACACATTGCTAAGGTGTCCAAGATTGCACATAGGATTACTTGGTTGTTGAGGAACACACTGACATCCAGAGATAAGGAGGTTATTATTCCCCTTTATAAAGCATTGATACTTCCACATTTGGATTACTGTGCTCAGGTCTGGTCACCTGGATTCCTTGGAGATGAGGAGGCTGTGGAGAGGGTTCAGAGAAGAGTGACCAAGTTGGTGAGTGATATAAAAAATGCTCCCTACATTGATAGATTGAGAGCTTATGGATTGCAGTGGTTGGTTGATAAGCGGAGAAGAGGGGATATGATAGAAACATTTAAATTACTGAAAGGTTTTTATAGGATTGATGCAGGGGAAATGTTTCAGCTGTGTGATAGTGATGGAAGAACAAGAGGTCATCTCTGGAAATTAAAGAAGAGTGTGGTTAACAAAGGTGTCAGAACAAGGTTTTTTGCCTGGAGGGTGGTGAATGAGTGGAATTCATTGCCTGACTTTGTTGTGAGCTCTTCATCTGTAAATGAATTCAAGAAGAGATATGACAGATATTGTTTTGCTAGTTTGGGTCTCCTGCGATGAGTCTACTGACTCCATGGAGATACCCGTAATAATAATAATAATAAAAAAAAGAGAGAGATCTACGGCGATTAGTAAACATTTTAATCTAGGTGAATCTACTCATCATTAGTGTTCTATCTCTTGACAGGTCCAATGGTATAACTCAGCAGATTCTCTTCCTCCAATTTCCTCTGTCTCTTGCTTCCTCCTTCATTTCCTGATATCTTCTAGTTCCCATTATATCATCAATGAATCTACTATGAGAGCAATTAAAAAGAATGAAGCCGCAATAATAAAATCTGTCATTTCTGGCACAAAACTAAGTGCCAAATTATCATTGTACTCAAGAGATGCATTATTAGAAAATATGGAACAAGCGCTAGTAATTTGGATTGAAGAATTAACTAAAAGAAGAATTTCTATAAGTGGTTATTTAATAAAACAATAAGCTCTTCAGTTTTATGAACAGATGAAGCAATTGGAGCCGTTTACTTCCGCTTCCCAGGCTGATAAAGAATTTTTGGCTAGCAAAGAATGGTTAACCGGGTTTTTAAAAAGGAATGCACGTCATAGCATAAAGATTACAGGCGAGGTTGCAGCAGCAGACAAAGATGTAACCAAAAATTTTCAAGAGAAGTTAGCCAAAATTACTGAAGATGGTGGATATTGTCCCAATCAAGTGCTGATGAAACAGGATTGTTTTGGAAGAAAATGCCTAGTCGAACTTACATCGCAAAGTCTGAGAAAAAACAAGTGGGTTTAAAGCAAGCAAAGATTGAGTAACGTTGTTATTTTGTAGCAATGCATCAGGATCGAATGTTGAAACCCCTTCTAGTAAATCGCTCTCTAAGACCACGTGCTCTAAAAGGCAAAGCTCTAAAACAGCTACCGGTACATTGCTTTGTACCAGAAGTGGAAACACACATGAAGCAAAAAGTTCTTGATTTTAAAGTTTTATTAATTGTTGACAATGCACCAAGTCATCCGCATTTAGAACATCCAAATGTGCAGGTAGTGTTTTTACCACCCAATACAACAAGCATTATTCAGCCATTAGATCAACGCATAATTGCTACTTTTAAAAAATATTACGAAGCACACTTTTCAATTTATATTGGATAAACTAGAAAATGAATCATTAACAGTAACTGATGTTTGGAAAAAATTTTCTATTTTGGACTGCTTAAATCATGTTGCATCTGCTATCACTGAAATAAGACCACAAACTTTAAATGCCTGCTGGAAAGCAGCTTGGCTTGGATGTGTTGCAAACAGTAAAACCATGCAAACATCTACATTATCAGCTGAAATCATTACTTTGGCACAGGAAATTGGTAGAGAAGGTTTTGATACATTTAGCCAGAATGATGTAGACGAATTGCTTGTGATAATACCTTAAGTGATGATGATGATGATATTATTGGATATCGACTAACTTTAGATATCGTCGAAGATCCAGAAAATGATAGTGAAGCGGAAGAAAAACCTGCCCCCCTCACTGCAAATATAATTCGAGAAGGTCTTGAACTGTGCAATAAATTGGAAAGTCATTTTCTTGTTAATGACACAAATTCCGAACAAGCTTTTAAATTCGAACGTGAGCTGAAGAACCGTATGTCTGGATATCGCAAGCTGTATAAAAAATTAGTAAAATCATCATCGCAAATTTTAATCACTGATTACATTGTCAGAAGAAAAAAACCAGCACAGGACGAGGGTGAAACTAATTCTGTTTGTGAAGAACCACTGAAGAAGTATACACATCTGATGCACTGACTATCTCTTCTGGTGATGAAAGTGATTTCGCACCAGTTCGCAAATGTTGCAGATATTGTCTAATAGTGAGGATAATTCTGATGGAAAAAACGTAAAAAAATTGTTGCTTTACAATAAAATTAAATGAATAAAGCTTTAAAACAAACTTAGGCATTCTTATTTTCCCGAATTTTTATAAACTTTTTTATGCAATTTTAGGTTTAATTTTTCAACGTAAATTAGATCTTTTTTGTGCAATTTTCTGTGGAACGTATCTACTGCATAAAAAGAGACCCAACTGTATTGTGGTGTATTATCTAGCTCAATTATTACATTATTATAGAATGTGAGCAAGATGCTAAAACATGACCTTTCCTTAGTAAACCCATGTTGTTCACTGAAAAGTAAAGATTTTCTGTTAACCCATTTCTGAATGCAAGCCCTAACCACTTTTTCCAAAATCTTCACCACCACTCCTGCGATAGTGATTGGTCCATAGTTGGATATATTGATCTTTGTGCAAACCTTGTGTAATGGGATTACCATACATTCTTTCCATTCCTGTGGAATCTTCCCTGTTCTGAGACTCAAAGAATAATTATATATTATTCTTTATATAGCCTGGTCAAAGAAATACCAAGTTCAGCTGAACACTCTTTTAGCACCCCTATGCTGATATTCCATCAGTCCTTATTGCTGAATTCTTACTCAGGTTGTGCAACAGCTCTAGTGAAGAGGTAGCAGTGAACTCATTGTTGCATACACCAGTTGATAGCTTTTAGCAAAATGAGCACTCATAGTTGAACAACCTCTTCTGCATCTGTCACACTCACACCATCTACATTCAGAAACTCAGAGAGTGAAATGCATATACAAACTTTCCTATCATCCTTTCTCTCATCAATATGGTATTATTAAAACCCCTGTCTATAGAGCCTCCAACTTCTGTTCCAACCAGGCTTTCCTCAGAGTTGAACTCTTCTTGATTCCATACCTTCCTGTCCAATGTCTACAAGTCCAAAAAAATTCCACAAAATAGTTATTATTATTCAGGCTTCCATGGGGTCAAAAGACTATCATGAGAGGTCCTTCCTAGGAAACAAAATCTACCATACCCTACTTGAACTCACTGACAGTTCCTGCTCTCACCACTCTAATAAGGCGATACATTCAACATTTCAACCACCCTCCATGCAAAGCAACCACTCCTCATCCTCTTGCTCACAGCTTCCTTTCGTAACTTCTAGGAATGGCTCCTTGTCATTGCTCCTTCCCGCTGTTCCACCAAGCGGATGAACTTGTTACATGGTTGACACTCCCAGTGTCAACCATGTAACAACCTCTCAACAGTTTAAGTCTCAATCATATCACCTCTCCTTCTTCTATCTACCAAACTCTGCAGTCCACATTCTCTCAGCCGAAACTCAAAACTAACATTGTACTGTCTTGAAATCATCTTTGTTATCTGCCTCTGTACCGTTTTCACAGTTAACTTATCCCCTTCAAATCCTGGGGACCAAATTTGAGAATTATAGTCTAAGTGTGGTCTGATATCAAGGGCATTATACAATGGAATAACAACTCTTATCTCTGCAGGTAAGCATCCTTCTCAGTATTACAGCAATCTTCTGGGTTACCTTCACCATCTTTGCAATATATTCCCTGAATTTCAGGTTTCTATCAATCACCACCCCCAGATCTCGTCTCCCCTACTTTCTCCAGTACATCTTCTCCAATTGAGTATGCAGCCTCCCATTGATGTATCCCAAACTTCAAGACTTTACATTTTGCTACATTAAACCAACACCTCCCATTCATTTGCCCATCTGTCTAGTTTACTGAAATCCTCCTGCCACATCATCTGCAAACAACTGACAATATCATTGATATAAAGGTTAAATAATACAGATCCAAGTATTGGGCCCTGTGGGACCCCACTTGTAACCTTCTGCCTCCTTGATATTGCTCTGCATACACAGCTCTCTGATACCTATCAGACAGCCAATCCTGAATCCAGTTGACTAACCAGACATCCTGATCCATGTGCAACAATTTAAATATCAGCTTATGTGGCACCCTGTCAAATGCCTTTGCAAAATCCAAAACAATGGCAGTATATGCCTTTCCCCTCATCAAACACTCTTGTCATTCTATTATAAAAGGCAATCCCATTAGTTAAGCAAGAGTGCCTCTTAACAAATCCATGTTAACTCTCACGGATAACAATACCCTCATCTTTCCAACGCAGTATAGTCCCTCACTAATTTCTCCAAGATCTTAACTACTGATGAAACACAAGCTGGCCTATAATTAGACATTCCAGTCAGCTACTGCCCTTATGCAATGGCATTATCTTACCTTCCTTCCATTCCTTGGGTATACCTTTTCCATAGCCAGACTTTCGTTGAAAAGGTCAACGGAGCTGTTCTTTAGTACATTCTCTCAAAACCGTGGTGAAATATCATCCAGTCCCCCCAGCTTTACTGACATCCAGAGTACTCAATATTTGGAACACACTCACCTCTATACCTCGAATCTGCCCTTTTCCTCTAGAATTAAAACTGACCTCTCCTGCTGCTCTTCCCATCCTTCCATTCTTCTCTACAAGTAGTTTACAGTAATGACATTAACGAAATCCAAGGGAACTTCAAGGAAAAAAAAAGAGCCAGAAAAATATAATCTGTGAACTGCTTTCAAACCTCATCTGAAGTTGGCTGCCCTTATCTGCTTTCCTTAGGATCCCCCTCCCTTCTCTGCTCGAGTTCACAAGGTTGCTTCTTGCATATTAACATATTATGTTCAAACTATGAGTTCAAACGAGGAAAAAAAAACAACTACTATTCTTCTTAAAAGACTACTAATTCAGCAGTTAAAAACAAAAATGTTTTCGAAATCTAAAAATAAATATGGTTATGCTAAACTTTTGAAGATTTGGGGAAACTTTTTAGGCTTCCTATACAAAAGTATCCATAGAGGATGCTCCTCATAGAACTTTAAGCTTCCAGTCTAACTTCTTCCACTTATTTTCTGTGTGCTTTTACAATTTTAAGATTATATCTTAAAATTATATCCCTGGAAGTTACGAAAGGACACTGTGAGCAAGAGGGTGAGGAGTGGTTTCTTTGCATGGAGGGTGGTTGAGCCATGGAATGCATTGCCTGATAGAGTGGTGAGGGCGAGAACGGTCAATGAGTTTAAGGAGTGGTATGATAGACTGTGTTTCTTAGGGGGAACCTCCCCTCGATGAGTCTTGACAGACTTTATGTTCTTAGGAAGGACCTCCCACGATGAGTCTTTTGACTCCATGGAGGCCTGAATAATAATAATATCACTGATGATGTCTCTGTGACAGACATAATGCAAACTCTATTAAACTTCTGTTTAATTAATTCTCTGTTCTTATATTCATTCTATTAAACCTATTAAGAGTGCAATATGAGATACTAAAGCAACTTGAAGCAAGGTCAAATGCTTTGACATATACTAGTCATGAAGATTTTCCATGCATGAAATTTTATCTGCTCATACTTCAGTAATATATACATGAAAACAAGAATATAATTTCATGTCAAGTGTAATTTGCTTTCATTCCAGATGCAAAAATTCAATATAACCATCTTAAGATTATAGCAATAATATAGTGATACTTCATTTTGCTAGTTGTATATACATGGCTTCAATGATTAAATCATCTCTCAATATCTCCCTGTGTGCTGCCAATGATGCCAGGATTTCACCTTAAGTATAAGAGCATGTTCTTGTTGCAAAAAGCCAAAGCTCAGCATTCTGATAGAATCTAGCCTGCTGTCGAGTAGAGCTAGTGTTTGACACATGGTAGATTTTTGCCTACCATTGTATGTACTGAGATTGGCACAATGTTGTATGGTGGAACCAATGCAGAGACCCAGTGAAGTGATCCTTTTGGATCACTCACAGTTCTGGATTCCACAGGAGTTTTTCCAACAAACTATCTTAAGAGTTTGGTGTTCAAGCTTGTACACTATTATTTAAACTAGTATTTTTAAGATGACAACGTGATGCCATACCATTAAAATATATTAATAATCAGTATTTCACCAATGTCAATTTTATTATCAGATAACATGCACAAAGATACATGTATTCGAGCACTAAGTAGATAAGTGAGACTGAAGCAGGGAAACAAGGAAGGTGTGAAGTCTTCAACTGTTACCTAGTAGACTGGATACCCTCAGATGTTGGGCTGAAGGTTGAGCACTTTTCAGATTTGAGACAGTCCCCAGCCATATCATAAACAATATTAACACCCCAAATCCAGAGACCAATAAATTTCAATTTGAAGAAATTTGGCCAAATATATTATTATTATTATGTGACACCTCCAAGGAGTCTAAAGACTCGAGGGAGGATACCTACTCTACAACTCTCCATCTCCACTCATCCACCAACCACAACAAACCGCATTATCTACAGCAACTACTAATATTTTCACACACAATTACAAACGTCCACAGCAGGATTCGAACCTGCAGCCTTTTGGCTGGAGAGCAGATACGCTAACCACTCGGCCTAGAAAGTTAGTTAGTACTATAAAACTAACTAACTGTACTGTTCTTCTCGTCAGTTCTTTGATGTAAAACCCCAGTTTCTAGAGTAAAATTTTTCTTTTGTGTGAGAACAGCTAACTCATCTTCAGTTGAAAAAGCTCTTAGAAAGGTTCTTTGCACCCTAGATGGCATTTCAATTCAACTCTTGTCATTCCAATCAAATGCCATTGCTGACACCTCTGAAGCTAAGAAGATACCAATGGCTATATCCTCCACCAAATTAAAAAAACATTAACATCCTGAATCCACACACATTCTCTATTCTTCTTCAAAACAGACTTCAGCAATTTGATTTGGAAAGGAATGTAGCCACTGTCTACAATCCTCATATACACAATGTTTTCCCCAAGGCTAAAATCTCCAAACTGAATTTACTACAGTAGGTTTTGGAGAGTGTGTGGTAGTGAGGGGAGTGTTAATTTTTTATTTTTTGATTTAGTGGAGATGACTATTATTATTATTATTATTATTGAGGCCTCCATGGAGTCAAAAGACTCATCGTGGGAGGTCCTTCCTAAGAACATAAAGTCTGTCAAGACTCATCGAGGGGAGGTCACCCCCTAAGAAACACAAAGTCTATCATACCACTCCTTAAACTCATTGACCGTTCTCGCTCTCACCACTCCATCAGGCAATGCATTCCATGGTTCACCCACCCTCCATGCAAAGAAACCACTCCTCACTCTCTTGCTCACAGTTTCCTTTCGTAACTTACAGGGATGGCCTCTTGCCATCACTCCTTCCCGCTGTTCAACCAAGCGAAAGAACTCCCCAGTGTCAAACCCGTAATAACCTCTCAACAGTTTCAAAGTCTCAATCATATCACCTCTCCTTCTTCTATCCACCAAACTCTGCAGTCTACATTCCCTCAGGTGATCCTCATAACCAAAATTGTACTTTTCTGAAACCATCTTTGTCATCCATCTTTGTACCCTTTCCACAGTTAATTTATCCCCTTCAAATCCTGGGGACCAAATCTGAGAACAATAGTCTAAGTGTGGTCTGATCAGAGACTTATACAATGGAATGATTACCCTTTTATCTCTGCAGGTCAGTGTCCTTCTCATAATTGCCGCAATCCTCTGTGTCACCTTCACCACCTTTGCAATATGTCCCCTAAATTTCAGGTTTCTATCAATCATCAACCACAGATCTCTTGTCTCCCCTACTTCCTTCAGTATAACTCCTCCCATAGAGTATACAGCATCCCATCGATGTTTCCCAAACCTCAAGACCTTACATTTTGCTGCATTAAACTGTCACCCCCATTCATTTGCCCATCTAGCTTATTCAAATCCTCTTGCAGGGTTACCACATCTGCACTATTACTAATAATCCTTCCCAGCTTCGCATCATCCACAAACAACTGAATATCCCCTTGCAATGACGTTGATATAAAGGTTAAACAACATAGGTCCTAGTACTGAGCCCTGTGGGACCCCACTTGTAACCCTCATGTGGCACCCTGTCAAATGCCTTCGTTGAGTCTAAGAAAATTGCAGTATATGCCTTTCTCTCATCTAATGTTCTTGTAACTTTATTATAAAAGGCTAGCATATTACTAAAACAAGAGTGCCCTTTCACAAATCCATGTTGATTTTTACAGATAACATTACCCTCATCTGCCCAATGCTGTATATGGTCCCTCACCACATTCTCCAAGATCTTAACAACTACTGATGACACACAAACTGGCCTATAATTAGACACTTCCAGTCTGTTACCACTCTTAAGCAATGGCACTATCTCACCTTCCATTCCCTGGGCACCTTTCCCACAGCCAGACTTTTACTGAAAAGCCAGGTTAAAGGCACTGTCAATTCCCTAGCACATTCTCTCAAAACTCGTGGTGAATCCAATCCCACAGCTTGACTGACATCCAGAGTACTCAGTATTTGAAACACACTCTTCTCCTGTACCTCTAAACCTCGAACCTGCCCTATCCCTCTAGCACTAAAACTGACTCCTCCAGGATGAAATACTCAAATAAAGTGTTCATTGAACAATTCCACTATGTCCTCTGCATCAGTCACTCTATTCCCATTTTTATCCCACAATATCATTCTTCCACAGTCATTTCTCCTCCTACTGGCCACATAGCTAAAAAATTCCCCAAGATTTTCTTTGGATCTTGAGCCAATCTCCTCTCATATTCCAGTTTCGCCTTCCTTACCATACTAGTCACTCTTCTGGCCTGTGTCTTATAATCATCATGCATCTTCTCTTCACCTGTCTCCTTATATCTCTTCCATAGCCTCTTTTTCGCATGCAATTCCTGTTTAATATTGTTTGTCATCCACTTTACTCCAAATTGTGTCCTCTTCTTCACTCGTGGTATACAACTTACCATTGCTGCTAACAAATATTCTTTCACAATTTCCCACACATTAATGATATCCCGGCCTTCCAATTCCCTCCCTCCATGAAACTTCCTGAAGTTGACGTCTAAGACTATTATAATCACCTGCTTCATAATTCTACATAAGTTCCCGTCTCTTTGATACTCCTGCATGTCTATTCATTTTCCAAGTCAACACCATACGGTCACTCATACCTCTACCTCACACCACATGCTCTCATTTGTCTCACTTCTTTCCAAAGCCTCCACTCTTAGAGGACATAGGTCGTCACTTATTATAAGCAGTACCCCACCACCACGCTTTCCCCTCCTATCCTGCCAAAAAATGTTGC
Organism: Typopeltis vanoorti; assembly: GCF_054136105.1. Lineage (NCBI taxonomy): Eukaryota > Metazoa > Arthropoda > Arachnida > Uropygi > Thelyphonidae > Typopeltis > Typopeltis vanoorti. The sequence continues at coordinate 163,231,649 of NC_143550.1, forward strand.
ACCCAGCGACTTCTATTCCTGTTATTATATCCTCTTCTGTCAACCACATCTCAGTGATACCAATAATTTTTGGCCAGGCTGATGCTATCTGCGCCACCAATTCCTCTCCCATATTCCGGATACTCCTGGCATTGGTATAAAGCATATAAATGCCATTGTTTCTATACCCAGCATTATCCCCTCTAGACTCCGCTGTGCTCAGTGTTACCTGATGTCGTCTCCCTTCTCCCAAGTATCTATTCCCACAAGAGGCCACCCCCTGTAATCATCCTCCTGGGACACACTGACTCGTTCAGAACAGCAATCTCTCCAGATGCCTACGTCCTTCCTCATTCAAATGTAAGCGGTCTCTCGCATACAATTCCTCTCTTTCCTCAAACACACTCTAAGCATCCACATATACCAGTCCTCTCTTGTCACACATTCTAGCTATTATGTCATTCAATATTACTGCTCTTCTGCTCAGCTCATCATTATCATACCTAGGCAACATGCACACTATTTTTCCTCTCTCTGTCTTCTTCCGTACAGCCTCAAGCAAAAATCTCATATCTCTCGCTGTCTGAGTTACATTACCACTCAAGTCATTTGTTCCTACCATCACAATCATCTCATCCACCCTTTCACCTCTCTAACAAGTACAAGTTTTTACAGATATAATACAATATATTATACAAAATAGTGGCACACAACAGTAGGTAATATTTTAACATTTATTCTGATAAACAATTGTTCCTTATTGTTCCTACTGGCAAGCACTCCTCATGCATCCTATCTTAAACACCACGGATCATTGAGTCCCCATACATTATACCTCTTACCATTCCCTCTCTCCTATTGTTTCCATTCTCTCCTCTTCTTTCATTCCGATAGGTCTCTCTCATTCCCTATCCTCTACTGCTATTCTCTCTGCTAGCATTCCCCTACCTCTCTCTCTCCTACTGTTTCCATTCTCTCCTCTTCTAGCACTCCCATACATCTCTCTCCTACTGTTTCCATTATTTTCTCCACTTCTAGCACTTCCATATCCCCATCTCATTCCGTCTCTACTACTGTTTCCATCCTCTTGTCTGCTAGCATTCCATACCTCTCTCTCATTCTCTCTCTTCTACTGTTTCCATTCTCTCCTCTTCTAGCACCCCCATACCTCTCACTCATTCCCTCTCTTCTACTGTTTCCTTTCTCTCCTCTTCTAACACTCCCAAAATTCTCTCTCTACCCTACTCTGATTCACCTTGCATTTATCTCTTCCATTCTCCTAATCTTATTTTTCATACTTCTGCTCTCATTCACAAGACATTTCACCTCCTCTTTCAGCTCATCTATCTCCCTCTGCAAGTCAGTCACTCTTAACCTAAATTCACTCTCCCAAACAAAACCATCTCCTAAACTTTCACATCCAGTCACGCCTTCCACACTATCAACTATTATTTTCTCATTCATATATATATTTTTTTCATTCTCTCCTATCACACTACTTGTCTTCCTACATTCATTCCCCGTTCCTGGAGCAACAAGGTCGGATATTGATATTTCTAATGCACTTATTTCCTCCCACTGCCTGCATTTTGCACATATACGTTCTCCGCTCTCTTTCACAAGTCACATATCCAATTCCCGAGACACATACATGCCGCAAGTACTGCACACCACAAAGTCCCTTATGATATTGCTTATAACAGAGTTCTTAAATGGCAGAGGACTTGGCGATATGCCACTTGCGACTGCAGCTAAATCCGCCATCATTCCTTACTGCCGAGTAGTGTAATCGTTAATTAATCAATTAATAAATTCTGTTAAATAAATAAGAAAAAAAGTACAAACAATTACAAGCAAAACAAAACATTTAAGTACACTAAATATAATTAAATAAAATGAAATATAACTAAATACAGTAATGAAAACTTAGCTTCATTTTGTCTTCCACCGTTATGCATTCGATTCCGATGGTAACCAAAATATATTATATCACGACAGCAACTAACTTCCAAAAAACAACCACTGAAGTACACTTGTATTCAGAGAAACAATTTAGCACTCAAAAACGTAGAAAAACGGGGGAAAAAACGGACTATTCACCGATTAAAAATCACTTTCTTCTGCACAGCTCAAATTCATCGCCACGTGCTACGGCGACGCTCAATTGATGATTAAGGCCATCTTACTTAGTACCATAGCAAATACAAATATAAAAGAATATTCTTCGAATATACCTGTTTTAAAAAAAAAACTATGCAAACCTCAATAAATTTGGATGCATAAAACTGTCTCAAATATTCATCCTTGAACCTTCTGCCCAATAAATCCAAGAGCACCCATCAAGTCCACTAAGGAGGTACACAGGGCTTTAGACCTACTTCTGTTTTTATCTGCTTGTCTCACCTATGCAGGTATATATGTATCGATCTATTTATGCATTGTTTTCTGATTGTGTCAATTTGACTTTGACAAAATACTGGAAGTACTACTTATTTTAATTAGTATATCATCTATGTGATCATATCCTTCTTAAAAATACCAACATAACCTAAGAGTAGAGTAGGTTAGTGCTAGCAACAGGTGACTAGAGCCAGAGTTTGGCATATCCTTGAATGATGCAGGTTTATAGTGATGAGGTTTAAAGTGATCTTTGTAAAGTAGTTTTTGGGAAACCTCTGTACTTTTTTCACTCATTAAAGATCATCAAATTACAGTTACCCTGAGAGTATGAGTTAGTGTCATTAAAAAAAGAAATGATGACAGGTATTTTTCAATTCAAGTTTCATTCAAAGCAGCTCCCTCTAAAGATCAAACACTGAAAATGAAGTCATAAAGCAACGGCTGCTTTACTTGGGGAGGGTCTCTTTTGGTATACTGTTCAAAGTCATCAAAATTCATTATCATTACTCTTCGTTTCAGTAGCTGATTGAATGATGCCAGAGCCAGCATGAAATTTCATGTTTATTTTGGGTTTAAGCCAACAGAAAGTATAATTTGGATTGGCTGTCTCAAATTGCCAGACCATCCTCATTCGTTCAGTATGCAATGGATACCTACTAATGGGGTGCACCATATGAAGGTGAGGATTGGACATTAGATCAAAAGTCTACACAGGGCCGGCTCTACCGATGGTGCAACGCATTCATTTGCACGTGGAGACAATTTTTTTGGGGGACGGCCAAAATGAAGTGAATAAAATGAAGATGTGCAATAAATAATAACAATAATAATAATACTGCATAAGATCGCAGTTTTTATAATAAGTTGACTAGTGACTTATTATGTCCATGATGCAGTTTCTATTTCCGACAATCCGTCGACCAATGGTACTCACGTAATACTCGTCGGTAATCGAAGCTATGCGAGTCATTCTTCGCTTACTCTCTTTCCCTTTCCCTCTCACCTCTCCTCTCTATTCCTTGCATACGCAACAATGGAGTCTGCAATAAAACTGCATTTAAAAGTTCATTAAGCAATATTATAATAAATTTAGTTTAATCCTTTATCCAAGTGTGAGCAAACAAAGTTTGCACCTGAAAGTATCTTCAGGACTGGGGTAAGGTGGTACAACACCAGGGCACTCCTTGCAAAGGTGGAGCAAGCTACCAACACTCCTATCTCAGTATCTCCCATAATGCAAAACACATCTCCTTGCGGATATGTCTAATGTTATGCATTAAGGGAAGGGCCACAACCCAGACTAGTTTCGACCTTTATTGAGGTCTCTTCAGTGGGAGCCAGGCCCAAGTGGAGATACCAGGCAGAAGCATTAGCAGGTCATCTCTACCTATAGGAGTTGCCAAATGGTGTGCCACCCCTTTTATAATAAATTAATCTGGATTTAGAGAAAGATGTTGAAAGTTTATTTTTCACTTGGTTAGAGTATAATAATTTTAGTTTAATCCTTTATCCAAGTGTGAGCAAACAAGGCTTGCGCCTGAAAGTATCTTCAGGACTGGGGTAAGGTGGTACAACACCAGGGCACTCCTTGCAAAGGTGGAGCAAGCTACCAACACTCCTATCTCAGTATCTCCCATAATGCAAAACACATCTCCTTGTGGATATGTCTAATGTTATGCATTAAGGGAAGGGCCACAACCCAGACTAGTGTTGTACCACCTTACCCCAGTCCTGAAGATACTTTCAGGCGCAAACTTTGTTTGCTCACACTTGAATAAAGGATTAAACTAAATTTATTACATTCTAACCAAGTGAAAAATAAACTTTCAACATTATGCAATATTATATTTTCATCTTGTGCTTGTTAACTTACTATGAATTGAATTTCCCACTGTTAGATGGTGTTAAATTCTGAATGAGAAGAATTATAATATAATAGTATCTCATTCAGAGTTTAACATAATCTGCCATTCCCAAGGCCAATTCTGTTTATCAGAATAAATGTTAAAATATTACCTACTGTTGCGTGCCACTATTTTGTATAATATATTGTAATATATCTGTAAAAACTTGTTAGTTGTATTAATCATGCTAATTCTTAGTATTGTGTATGCATACCATGTAAACTAAACACAGGAACTTGGAACTTAATCCGATTATATGAATTACTGCCTAACGCAAGACACGCGTACTAGAAAACGAGTCATATACAAAGTAATTGAAATTTCCACTAGAGGCCTTCTCTTTGAGTAACGAAAAGAGAAGGACTCTAGTGGAAATTTTGCTCAGTGTTAGTGACTGTTACAGTGATAAGTTTTTTTTAGAGTTTTATGTAAATTAGTAGTTAGTACAGTGTTTCAACCTTCATTAATTACTAAATAATACCATACTAATAATAATATTTTATTGTAGGGTTTAAAACAATTTTAATATTCAAATAGATTACAATGTCCGATAAAAGAAAAAACTATCAGGTGCAGAATATCGCAAACAGAAACTGGAAAAAGAACATGATATTCAAAAACATAGCGGGACTTTACTTAAATATCTAAAAACTGAATCAGCTGATGTAGGGCAGGAGGAAATAAGTAAATGTACCGAAACCAATGATTCTGAGCTCAAGGCAAGTACTTCTAACTCGGATCCCAGCAATATAGACATTGCAAGAAATCTCGAAAATGAGACTGATATGACAATTTCCGAATCTAGAGATTTAAGTGATGAACTTGATAGGTACACTGATCCAGCTAGATGGAATCCGTCTTTAAGCGATGCCTAGACTGGAAATCGCAAAAAAGGGCCTGCCAGAGAAACCAAACAGTGATTTCATTTTTCCACGCAGCTCTAATGGTAGGAAATTTTCATTAAATATTTACACCAGGGAACTAAGCAATGGAGAACACATTAATCGATTATGGTTAGTGTATTCAAAAGAAAAAGATTCTATGTTTTCTTTCTGCTGTAAGTTTTCCTGTAATATAATGTCATTCACTACTGATGGGTATAATGAAATGGGAGTCATTTGTATGTGTATCTTAATGAACACGAGAAATCTAAAAACCATTTGGAGTCCCGTAAAAAGTGGATTGAATTATCGTCCAGGCTTAAATTAGAACAGACAATTGATTCAATGCAACAAAAATTATTCATCATCATCATCATACGTATCAAGGATTTAGGCCTAGTATGGCCTGTTCCGGCCTTAAAAGTCATCGTTGAATCGTTTAAGAGGACGTCCTGGTTTTCTTTTTCCTAATGGCTTGTACTTTAAGGCTTGTTTTGGTAATCTTTCTGTTTTCATTCTTTGAACGTGTTCCATCCATTTATGTTTATATTTTTTAATTTTTTCAATTACTGGTTCTTGGTTTAATTCTTTCATAATATCTTCGTTTCTTTTGTGATCAAATAAGGTATACTTCGCAGTTTTTCTCATAAACTTCATTTCTGCTGTTGTTAATCTTTGTTTGTCTTTTTGTTTTATTGTCCAGATTTCGCTTCCATACATTAAGACCGGTAGGGCTAATGTATTGTATACTTTTAGCCTGGTTTGTTTTTGAACTAGGTTTGGTTTAAATATAGAGTTAATTACTCCTGTTATTTTTAAATATTTTGCAATTTTTATGTTTATATCTTTTTCATTTTCATAAGTGATCATACATCCTAGGTAGTTAAATGAGTTCACCTGTTCTAAGATCTTGTTATCTAATACTATTTTAGTTCTTGCTGGATCTTGTCCTTTAAAGGCCATAGTTTTTGATTTTTCCGTTGATATTATCATATCCTAATCTTTGGATATCTCATTTAGGTTTAAAATAGCTTTCTGTAAGTTATCTTCAGCAAAATCTTCAACAAAAATTATTAAATTCAGAAATTCAGCACTCGAGGAGCATAATAGAATGCCTAATTGCTGTTGTCTAGTTCTTGGGCCAACAATGCTTACCATTTCATGGAACATTTGATAATTTATATGACCCTAACAATGGAAAGTTTTTACAGCTTGAAATGATTGCCAGATTTGACAGTGCTGTGTCTGAACATTTAATAAGAGTAGCTTGTGGTTCAGCCCAACATTATCTCAGGGAAAAATATTCAAAATGAACTGATTGCTCTCCTCTCTGGAAGCTTTCTCTTCCAGAGAGGAAGGGAAAGCTTCCAGAGAGGAAGAGCAATCTAGATATTTAGATTGCTCTTCATATAACAATCTAGAGCAATTTAGATATTTTAAATATTAAAATATCTAAATATTTTAATATTTAGCTTTCTCTATGGTTGAGAAAGCTAAATATTACAGCAGAGTTGCAGACTATACTCCCGATGTAAGCCACACTGAACAATTAACACTAATTCTAAGATTTGTTAATACAGATCGAACTGATATCAACATTCATGAGCATTTTTTTGGTTTCATTCCTGAAGAATCCACTACAGGCTCAGGGTTAACTGAATGTATCATAAGAAAATTATCAGACATGAATATTCCAATCGCAAACATGCGTGGCCAGCGTTATGACAATGAATCGAACATAAAAGAAAAGCATTAGGGACTTGAACCCAAGAACTTTTTATATCCCTTGCTGTACTCATTCTCCCAACTTGGTGGTCAATGATGCTGCAATGTCATCTAGAGAAGGGATTTCATTTTTTGAAACGGTTCAGAAATTGTATGTGTTTTTCTCAGTGTCAACGCTGTGTTGGGGAATCGTTAATACACATATTACAACCATAACCTATTAAGTACAACTCGCTAGGAATCTAGAATCGAAGCTATTCATCCTTTAAGATACTATATTGAGGAGTTTTATTATCCACTGATAGAAATTGCAGATGATGAGTCAGTAGACAAAATGGCAAGACACGAAGCTGAAACCCTTGCTCTAAAACTTCATCATTAAATTCCTGAAATGTACCCTCAAGGGGCGTACAGTATATGATAGTACTATGTGAAAAATTTATATCATTACTAACCTCCTATCTACAATTTTCCGCCAAATCAGTCTGTTAATTGTCAAGACTCCAACATTATCAGATCTTATATTTCTATCATCTAAGGCACTTTGTACCGTATCAATTCACCTATATCTTGGTCTTCCTCTGGGTCATTTTCCTGCCAACCTGGCAGAGAACACTTGTTTTGATAATCTTTCCTCGCCCATTCTGTTTAAATGACCGTACCACCTGAGATTAACGCTCCTAACGCATTCCTGGATGCTGACAACATCAAGTTCTTTCCTAATATCCTCGTTTTTAATACGATATTGCCATTGATGCCATCAGTTTATGCCTCTAATCTTTCTCAGGACTCTCATATCTACGGTCTCTAGTCTTTGGTCAAGTGTTTTACATCTGACCCAGCTCTCAGATCCATAACTTAAAACTGGTTTGAACATTGTCTTGTATACAGTTAATTTAGTGTTCCGACTAATTTCTCTCTTATTCCTTATGAATTTATTCAATTGACTTCCTACCATACCAGCTTTGTTGATTCTGTTGTCTATTTCTATATTTAATTTACTATCTTCACTAAAAATTGTGCCTAAGTAGCTGAAATGTTTTACGTGTTCCACAGGTTCCCCGTTCACAACACAGTTGACATTTTCAACGATTATGCCCATTTTCATTGTCTTTGTCTTTTTATTGCTGACCTTCATATCATATCTATTCCAACATTTATTCAATTTAGTCAGTGAATCTTGCAGACTTGTAGCAGATTTATTTAGAAGTATAATATCATCCGCATAAAGCAAAGAGCAGACATCAACATCCCCAATTTTGTTGAAAGTTTATTTTTCACTTATCTTATACATTTATTTTTAAACTTATTATCCCCAATTTTGATATCATGTTTAATACCACTTTCCTTCATAATGTGATCCATATAGATAACGAATAACAGAGGGGATAATGTACATCGTTGTCTCTCAGCAGATTTAACATTAAACCATCTTCCTGTACTTCCTTCAATTCCAAATGCTGACTTACAACTCAAATAAAGACTAAGTATTGCTTGATATAATGCCCCACTGACACCATATAACTGTAGCGTATTGAATAGCTTCTCTCTTGCCACCTTGTCATATGCCTTTTCCAAATCGACAAAACTTAAATACAGATCTTTGTTATATTCTCATGATTTCTCCACTATTTGTCGTAAAGTGAAGATCTCATCCTGAGAGCCTCTATTTGACCTGAATCCAGCTTGTCCTTCACCAAGCTTTTCTTTCACAATTCTTCTCAACCGTTTCTCAAGTATACTTGCATATATCTTACCAGGAACACTCAGTAGGGAAATACCTCTGTAATTCTCACATTCAGTTTTATTTCCCTTTTTATATATGGGTACTATGAGAGCTCTACTCCAATCATCGGAATTCGTCCCTCTGTCCAGGCATTCTGAACTATGCAGTGCAGCCACTGCAAGACTTTTATACCACCATACTTCAGCATTTCTGGTGGAATATCTTTTACTCCTACTGTCTTTCCACATTTCAAGCCTTTGATGGCTTTTTCTACTTCAAGTATGGATATGTATTCCTGACTACATGCCTGGTCAGTGTTTTTAACCACTGTGCTGTCATCACTGCTTGTTTCATTTAGCAGTTTTTCAAAGTAATTACACCATACTTCAAGGATATCTTTTTCTCCCGTTTTCATATCCCCCTTTATCATCTCTAACTCCTTTTACAGCACTCTTTCCTCCATTCCTAAGCTTCTTCAACAACCTCCAGAATATTTTACCACCTTCTTGATATTTATTTTCTATGTTCTTGCCAAAGTCCTCCCATGACTTTTGTTCAGCTAGTTTTACAGAGTGTTTCACTTTCTTACATTTGTCTCTGTATTCTCTAAGAGCACAAGCTGACTTATTTGCCAGGAACTTTTAATATGCTTTCTTCTTTTCCTTCATTGCCTCTTTAACTTCCTGTGTCCACCATGGAGTTCTAATTTTTCTATCCTTGCAGACAACTTCACCACATGCCTCTCTAGCTGAATCAATCAGGGTTTTCTTCAAGGCTTGCCACTGAATCTCCAAGGTTTGGTTCTTGTTCTCAAACTCTTTCTCAATAATCTTTGTGTATTTTAATCTACAGTTCACATCTAAGAGCTGCTGAACTTTTATTCGCTTTAAAACTTTCTTACATGTTCTTCTTTTCAATATGAAATTCAATTTTATCCTGCTCAAGACTAAATAGTGATGACTTCCAATTTCAAATCCTTTGTACACTCTGGTGTCCTGCACCAGGGAGAAAACATCACTATCAACAATAACATAGTCAATTAGACTTTTCTTATTCCTTGGCTCTTCTCTCCATGTGAATTTGTGCACATTTTTATGTTGGAACATGGTGTTAGTAATAACCAGTCCATGTCCTTAGCAGAAATTTTCTCCAAATTTTCCCAAAATATTTTTGTATGTCTGACAATCATTTCCTACTTTGCTATTTAGATCCCCAACAAGGACTGACTTTTCCTTTTTCATTGTGTCAGTTGCTTTTTCTAAAGCATCAAAAAATTTCTCCACTTCTACCTTAGTAGAACCTTCTGTGGGACCATAGGCACAAATAAGTCTCATTGTCCAGTTCCCCATTCTCATATTTGCCAACATTACTCTATTTGAGACTGACTGCCATTCAAGAAGATTAGCCTCATATTTTGTGTTGAATACTATGGCTACTCCTTCTTTTCCTTGATTGTCATTTCCTGAATATAACATTTTGTAATTATTACTCAGAAAGACCTCACCAGTTTTGTCTTTTTTGTTTTAGTCACCCCTATTATGTCGATCTGGTACTTATCTAATTCCTCAGCTAGCTCCATTTTTTTGCCATTCAGGCTTCTTACGTTGATAGTAGCGATCTTTAACTCTGGCGATGTTGAGTTTGCTTTCAGATTTGTTCCAGTAGCTGACTTTTTGCTGTTCGCCCTGGTTCCCTGGTTAAACAAGGTTAAACGTTACCTAATGTTGTACCATCATTTTTTATTTCGGTTTAACCAATAAGAATACAATTTGGTGAGCTAAATCACAAATTGCCAGCCCATCCTCGTTCGTTCAGTATCCAAGTAGATACCCAACAGGGTGCACCACGAGAAGGTGAGGATTGGACATTATGTCAGAAGCCCTGGTCGGTTCTCCATATTCCTTTAAAGACTATGTGGAGGTCTCCTCTCAGTTATACAGCTTTGACCCTTAAGCACCTGCTCTAAAACTTAGAGACTTTAAATTTTTATGTTGTCTTGTATTTGGCACTATGTTTTAAATGAAATTAATGTTGCAAGTAAACTGTTGCAAAGCATAAAGATGGAATTGTCTAGTGCCATAACAACACTAAATAATATTCTCAAAAGTCTTAAGAATCTCAGAAATGATAAATCATTTCAAAATTTTCTTGTTGATGCTACATTAGCTGAGAAAGTCAAAGCTGATGCTGATTTGAAACCAACATTCGAAAGTACCAGATTGCGTCAGCAGAAAAAGCAACGGGTTATTATGAAGCAAGATATGAACCTATTTAAGATCCCAAAACAAAATTCAAAGTTGAGTTTTTCTTTTTTATTATTGATGTTGCAACTAATTCTATTGAAGAAAGGTACGAGCAATTGGAACATCACAGTTCACATTTTTATATAACATCTCTAAATTAAAATCTGAGACGACAAATGAGCTCTTAGACAATTGTAAAAACCTAGAAGCCATTTTAACACATGAAGAAAATAGAGACATCGATGCAATTGAGCTATGTGATGAACTAAAAGTAGTGTCCAAATTAGAACCAGAAAATACGCCACCGATAGAAGTTCTTTATTTTACTGTTGAAAATAACTTTGCTCCGAATGTCACTGTTGCCCTAAGAATATTACTGACATTGCCTATGACGGTTGCAAGTGGTGAGCGTAGTTTCTCAAAACTGAATCTTATTAAAACTTACTTACGCTCAACAATGGCCGAAACTAGATTGGAAGGACTCGTCATGATTTCAATTGAACATGAAATCAGTCAGAAATTAGACTATGCAGACATAATTTCTGATTTTACAAATATGAAAGCAAGAAAAGTGTATTTTTAATCAGTCGATACTAAAAACAATGTAAATTTTAATTAAAATAATGTGAAAATAGTGCTAAAACTATAACAGGTACATTCTATAGTCAAGTGTAACTCAACAGTTCACCGTTGTACAAGTGAAGATCATTCCATATATGTAAGTAATAAATTATAACTACATTTCATTTAATTGTCAATCGATGAAGTCGATGGTTTATTTTATGAAGATGCAGTATTTTAATCACTTTATCAGTGCATTATTATTAATGGTACTATATTTAAAATTAATGGTCATGAAACTAATGTTGAACATAATGGTTTTCAAAATTCCAAAAGTTAATTTGAAGTTGGTGCTGGGGCAGCAAGTAATGGATTGCACTGGGCGACAAAAATTCTAGAGTCGGCCCTGAGTCCACATCAGTTCTCTGCATTTCTTATAGGCTATGTGGAAGTCTCCTCCCAGTTATCTGGCTTTGACTCTTCCCCAATATTTTTGGTGTGTCAATACTAAGCTTCTGTAGGGTGACAGGTATATTATTCCATTCACCTGTAGCCCCAATTCTTGGGTAGTAAAGAAATTGTACTTAGCACATCTTTACCAATGACAGTATTCAATGTCTCAAAAGAAATATAATGGATGAATTTAGTGTATGTAGTAGAATGAATTTTAGTTATTGAGTTGTATCTAATAGAATAAGATATGTTTTGAAGTTTTGTAGTAACAAAACTTACTGGAAGTAATATTACATTTTTTAAAAAAATGTTTTTTAAAAATTGAAGGATAGTTTACAATAAAGTAATTTAACATAACATTTATTTGTTATAAAAAATTGTGACAAAATAGTGTAAATATTATGACTTAGTGTACAATGGACTGTGGCTTTAAGAAGGAAAAGAAAAAAAAAACACTGAAGAATGCCATATTATTGAAGATTGCAAGTCATCAGAGCAAAAATGATATGGAGAAATAAACAAACATTTCCATTCACCACTGGAAAAAGTCATTAGAGACCTAAATAAACAAATAAATGGAATAAACATCCTACTGGTGTATGACAATACCATTATCCTTGCAGATTCTGATTTTTTCTTCTGGTAAGGGTTCCCCATCATTCCTCCACCATTCCTTAGAACTGGTTGAGCCCTCCTAGTGAAGGATTAAGTATGTATTTTATGACTGCAGATCTGTGTGTGTGTTCATGGACTGACTTGCCTGATGCAATTTTATAATTCTGAAGTCACGAATATTATTGCTTAAGCTACTTTGGTTGCAAAATATGATTGACAAGAAAGGGAGATAAAAGAAAACAATGCATTTGAAAGAAAAGTACTGAGTAAAATTTTTGGATCATCTTAAACTCACAATGCTGGACTGTATGAATGAAGCCATTGTAGGACTATGAAACCTGTTTTAAAGCCCAACATGCTATCATTTATAAGAAGCAAGAGAACTGAATAGTTTAGTCATGTTTGGAAAGCAGATAACCAGTTAATCAAACAAGTACTTATAGATAAAATTGACAAGAAAAGAACTACAGGAAAACACCAAACACAATGGATGAATGTGGTAATGACAGATTAAGACAGCTGGATGAACACTTTACAGCGGATGTAGTTCATGACAGTGACCAACGGAGAAATGTAGCGATGGCATTAGACATCCATTAAGCTGAAGAGACGTGTGTAATAATTATGAAATCGAAATTTATGTAGTTTATGGGAAGGAATTAGATTTATATGAAGGTATCAACATAAGGAACAACGTGGCAAGGTATATGGTTTTTGCTTGGAAGGAGAAGATTGTCAAGAATACATTTCTCCAGAAGAGCCTGTGTAGCTCAGTGGATGTGGCGTTTGCACACCACCGTGCTAGGCCGCACGAAGGAAGTCTTGGTTTCGAGTCTAGTCGGCGACTAGAGGAAATTTTTCTAAGCCTTTTTTCGACCGGTTCCCGAGTTAGTCGATCTCTGGCACGGGCAAGCAGGTTTTTCCTCCCGGAAACTCGGGTTTTTCGTCCTGTAAACTCAAGAAAATCGACCGTAGAACCCACATTATTTCAGACATTAAATATATTGTGTTAGGGTTAGAGACCACGAGATGGCGGCACATTTGAGTCGTCTCTCTTCACTGCGTACCACTTAATTAGTGATAGCCTTGGGCCATCTGTCTCTGATTGGGTACTAGTGGAGATTGAACTGCCCACTCAGTCTCCAAAAGTTAGATAGGGCTAAATGGCCTCGCCTACTCCCGTATATATGGGAATAAAAAGGCGTTAGCTGATTTTTTTTTTTTTTTTGACATTTCTCCAGTCGTGCAGCGTCACATGATTGGTCACCTTGCGTCAGGGTGACAGGTGTAAGTCACGTGGTTTTGATTTTGTTATCTGAGAAATATGTTTGGAAGCGTGTACCTTGCTACTTAGTTCAATGTGTAAGATAAGGAGCAGCGTCCCCGCCTCTATCATATATATATATATATATACATATATATATATATATATAAAAAACGAAACTTTTCAATGCATACTTTGAGTTATTTACTTAACTCTCTTTCTTAAAACTAATGATAGTTCGGCAATTCCGTGTTCCTCCTCCTTGCTACCAGAAATAGAATAATAATGAAAGCAGGCCAAACGGTCAGCACAAAAAAAAAAAAAAAAAAAAGAGGTTTAGCACAAAAAAATTGTGTTTGTCACTTTGCACGATATGGTATTTTATGCCGATCCCCTGAACATAAGTGCAAGTTCAGGGGATAGGCATAAATAACATACCTTGATACTTCTCAACCACCGGGAAACACCTAAACTCGTCCGGGTTCATCTCTCCATGGATCACAAAAAAGTTACAAGTCTAGAAACAATTCAAATTATTAAGTAATACTAAACAAGTCAAAACGAGCAAACTGTTCCTATGTATATATGAGGAATAAATAAAACGATCATGTAAGAATGATACAAATAAAGCAAAAAATTTAATTTACATACTATTTCCATAAGACATCCATCTGTAATATAAATTATACGGGAAAATTCGTTTATAATAAACTGGAAGTAACTCATTTAGAGTTACTGGATCAAATTCAGAAAACGGGCTACCGCAATTTACAGGTGTTGTCATTTCAGTATTCCCGCCATGCAATTCCAAGCAACATTGATTATACTTGCAGATCACACAGCGCCTCTATTGACAAAAAAAGAAAGGTTTTAAACTACATTTTACAACAAAATAAAATGGCCAGGTCATATCGAAAATTTTGACCTGGCCATTTCTAACAATATCAGTGGACATCATTAAACCTCAATAACATAGGAAAAGTAGATATTAAAGATCACACATTATTTCAAAGCTGAATCTTTGTAGAAACTATGAAAATTGCGTAAATTTGACCAGGAGCTTACAATAATACGATCCTCGGCATCTCAGTTGCCTTAGCTTGTACTACATAAAAAAAAAAAACACGACTGCTACCCAAGCGTCCATATTTCGCCTTTTATTAGTGCAATTTATAAAGACCAGTGCTCTGGGGACTCTGTAACCCCTATAGAGCGCATCCCCTGGGTGGCGGATAGGGGAGCCAACCGTGTGTGTGTGTGTGTGTGTGTACATGGTGGGGTAGTCCGAATATACTGAATAAGGACTAGTGGACCAACAAAGCTATAAGGGGCAATCATCTTAATTGTAAGGAAAGCGGCACTCCCATGGACCCCTAGCAGAATCTATCCTCTCCTACTTCGAGGAAGATCCACTTATTTTAATCTTTCCTATAAGGCCTTATCAGACAACTCTTCTTATTTTATGACGCTTATGCTCGAAGGACAACTCCAGGGGCTACTCCAGGGAGTCCTCAGACTCATCGAGGGAGGCCCTAAACATCATGTCCACACAACTATATGACATTCTCACAGTATCTATCATACCTTGCCTTGAACTCACTCACCGTCATAGCACCCACAACAGACTCTGGCAGCTTATTCCACTCATTTACCACTCTAAAAGTAAACAACCCAGTTCTAACACCCCTGCTAAACACACTCTTGCCCAGCTTCCATAGGCCTCTAGTTCTCCCGCCACCAGTCCTGATCTCAAAAATATCCTCTGAATTAATCCTATAGAAACCCTTTAGCAATTTGAATGTCTCAATCATTTCTCCCCTTTTCCGCCTATCAACTAATTTCTGCAATCCACAAATCTTCAACCTGTTTTCATATGGTTCATTCCATAGACCTGTTATCATCTTAGTCACTCGCCTCTGGATCCTCACCACCTCCTCCCCATCAAGAAGGAACCTAGGTGACCAAATCTGGGCAGAGTAGACGAGATGAGGTCTTATCAAGGCTCGGAACAGAGGTATAATAACTTGCTTGTCTCTGCTAGTCAAGGTATTTTTCAACAACCAAGTGAGTTGATGAGCTGATTTAGGTACTTTTGCAATGTGCCCCCCTAAACTTCTCCATATCCGCCAACAGTCCCAAGTCACTGGCCTCATCAATCTTCTGGAGTACAATTCGGCCAATGTGGTATAGTGCTGCTAATCTTTTCACCCCAAAATGCATAGCCTTACATTTTGTCACATTAAATTGACATCCATTCTCCTTAGCCCATAACTCCAATTTATCCAAGTCGTCCTGCAAGATTTTAACAACTTCTGCATTCACTATTTCCCTACCCAACTTTCCATCATCAGCGAACAAATGAATTGTTCCACTCAGATCCTTCCCTATATCGTTAATGAACAAATTAAACAGCAGTGGTCCAAGAACAGAACACTGCGGCACAGAACTAGTCACAAGCCGACTTTTGGACTCTACTCCTGAATAAACTACTCTTTGATACCTCTCAATCAACCACCCACCTATCCGTCTCACCAACCCTATATCCATTCCCATATGTTGTAGTTTACCTTTCATGTGATATCCTATCAAATGTCCTAGCCAGGTCCAGTAGCATCACTGTAAACCCATTACCCTTATCCAGTTCAGCCGTCACCGTGTTATAAAACTTGAGCAAGTTACTGAGGCATGATCTACCCTTTACAGAGCCTTGCTGTCTCCCATACAGTATCTCATTTTCATCAATCCATTCCTGTATTTTTCCCTTGACCACTTTCTCTAAGACCTTGACAACGACTCCTGATATGCCGATTGGTCGGTAATTTGCAACAGTAGTCTTGGATCCTCCTTTACGCAGTGGAACTATTTTCTCCTCTTTCCATACCTTCGGGACTAAACCAGACCCGAGACTCAGATTAAACAACATGGTCAAGTGCACTGATAATTCTTTAGCGGCTTCACGCAAGACCCATGCCGGCATACCATCCAATCCCACAGATGTATTCACATTAAGGTTCTGTAATAGACTATTCACCTCCACTTCATTCATCACAATTCCCGTATAAACTAATGGTTCCTTCATTTTTTCAATGTCGCCACCTGGATGATATACTTTTGCAAAGTGCTCGCTCATTGACTCCATTATATCGACTGATTCAGTGACCTCCTTACCATCGTCATTCCTTAAAATCATTTTGCCATGTACAGTTTTTTCCTTGCTTGCAGCATATTGAAAGAACTGTTTGGGATTCTCTTTTGCTTGCATAGCTAGTTTCCTTTCATAATCGGCTTTTGCTGTTTTTACCACACTCATTACCCTTCTGGCCTGGACTTTATACCGTTCGTGTGCCTGCAGGTCACCCCTTTCTTTAAATTCCCTCCACAGTTGTTTCTTTTTTTGCAGCTCAAGCTTAATGCTGTTATTCATCCATTTAACCCCTACTTGTTTTACTATTCGGACCCTAGGTATACAATCAGCCATAACCTCCAGTAAATGCTTCTTGACCACTTCCGATGCTATATCGACATCTAGCCCTTGCAGTTGTACATGACATGGCACTGATCCAAGCAATCTCCTAAGCTTGTCATACTTACCTGAATGGTAATTCCATATATACCCTGTCTTAATCGAAAATTCTACATCTTTAGCCACCTCCCAGGTGGCTAAAGATGTAGAATTTATGATCTTATGATCATAAGATCATAAATTATGATCACTCACATCAATAGGTGGCAACATGGTCATATTCATTACAGTCAAATTCTCAGATGCTATTACCAGGTCAAGCACTCTCAAATCCCTAATATTTTCAGTTACAGATAGTTATCCCTTAATAATAGAAAAAACTGTCTCAGATAGTTATCCCTTAATAATTGAATACAGCCCATTTCCGTCTTCACACGTGTCCTCTCCTTCTTTCCATTAATGTTACCATAGTTGAAATCCCCCATAATGATTACCCTCCTTCCACCTCATTTAATCAATTTGTTTATGAATACTATCTCCACCATCTATTCCATCACTTGGTCTATAGCAGCACCCAACTGTATATTTTATTCTGCCAGTTTCAATCTCACACCAAATAGCCTTAAATGAACTGTTTTCACTATCCTGCGATACACCTTCAATTCTCCTTGGCTGCAATTCATCAGCTATCATCAATAACAACCCTTCCCTCATTTTATTCTCTCTTTCCCTCCTAAACACACTATAACCTACACATTCTATCCCATTAACTATATCATCTTCCGTCAGCCATGTTTCACTAATGCGATAACCTCTGGCCAGGAAGAGCTAATCAAAGCCAAAAATTCGTCCTTCGTGTTCCTAATACTCCTGGCATTTGTATACATGAAATGCAGCGGTCCCTTTGTACCACCACTATCCTGATGCGTTATTCTAACTACCCCATTCCGATTTTTTTGTCCTTAGTACTGGCTCGGGAATATTATATACATTCTTACACTCAACTGATTCACTGATATCCGCATATCCGCTCCCCTCCCCCTCCTTGGTAGTTCTAGTTTCCCTGGTTCTGCACATCCATTTTCACTTCATCCAGCAACACTTTTTCCAGTCTTCACACACCAAATCCATTCAAATGCAGGCCATCCATATTGTATAAATCATTTTGCGTATCAAACTGATTCCACACGTCCATGAATTCCACACCACCAGGCTGCATAATGTCATTTGGGATTATGGTCCTCCTAAACTCCTCTCTTTCATACCACGACAACAGACTCACCATTCTAACTCTGTCACTCTTTTCTTTCGCTACCTTTAACAATAATTTCAAGTCCTCTCTCATAAAAAAATTATCTCCTTTCAATTTTCGTAACCGCCACTACTATCAACTTTTTCACCCTATGTTTTTGCGCTCTAATTCTCTTACTAAATTCAGAAGAAGGCTAGTTCAGAAGCCTTAAGGTAGCAGCTCTAGTTTTATAATAACCCTACCACTCAACTATTCCATCGTCAGGCTAGTCCCCTGACACGGAGAACATAATCCTACTTGTAAACTGACAGAGAAAGATAATCGGATTAAATCTATGGGAAAGGACCATGGAATGGAAAAGGTAAAATGGAAACAACAAAATATAATACACATAGCAAATTGGAATGTAAGAGGAATAGCATATAAAGATCTAGATTTAGACCAGTTATTAAATGAAAGAAATTTCAAAATAGTAGCAATCACTGAAACAAAAAAGAAACTAAAAGAATCTATGACAACCGAAAATTTTAATGTTATATACAGTTGAGTCGACAGAGACAAAAAAAGCACAAGCAGGAGTCATGATTTGGATCCGTAACTCCCTTTCAAAACAGTTAAAACATTATTAATTATGGAATGAAAGAATAATAGAAGCCCGAATAAAAATAGATAGAGGCTATTTAACAATAATTGGTTTATATGCCCTGAAGAAGGAAGAGAACAGGATAATATAGATTTTTATAATCAGCTACAAAAACATATATAATAAAATAAATGAAAATGATTACGTAATTTTAGCAGGAGAATTAAATGCAAGAATTGGAAACACGAAAATTAATAATAATAATAATAATTATTATTATTATTATTATTATTATTATATCTGATACCTCCAAGGAGTCCGAAGACTCATCGCTGGAGGACACCTACAACTGTCTCAATAACTACACCGAACTTCTACTACGAATCAATGCCATCTTCCGCCCACCACCACCACCAGTATTTTTTGTTTGTAAATTGCGTGTGTTCTGAAGGGCCGATTTTTCTGTATGCGGGAGGAAAAACCCGAGATTCCGGGAGAAAAAACCCTGTTATAAAATATGAGAAAAAACCCTCTAATAATATAGGAATACATCGAGAACATACCCTGAACAGGAATGGTAAAAAATTAATTGACTTTCTAGTTTATAATAACCTAAAAATAATGAATTCCTTCTATAAACATAAAGCATACATAAATATACTTGGGAAACAAGGGATGGAAATCAATATTAGTTTACTTTACATTAAATGAAAAGTCATCAAAATTTTCACTAGATGTTAGTGTTCACAGAGGATATGAAATAAGCAGTGACCACTTCCTTGTTAAAATAAAATTATGATTACCACCTAAATGGCTACAAGTAACAAGAACAGAAAGAACATTTGAAACATTTGTTTGTAAAACTAGACTATTGAATGACAGAAATGTACAATGGCTATATGAACAAAGAATTAACCAATATCTAGATAAAATAAAACAAAATGAAGAAATAGAAATAGAATATAAAAACGATACTAAATGCAGCAGCAAATTAAGTCTTAGGAAAGACCAAAAAATTTAATAAAAGGAAAAAACTGAAGATCTGGGATGATACAATCAGAGAAATAATCAAAAAGAAAAAAGAAGCCTTTCACAAATGGTTAAGCAGTAAAAGATTAGAAGATGAAATAGAATATAAAAGAGAAGAGCCATAGCTAAAAGAGAAGTCAGAAAAAGACATAGAGAATCATGGAACAAATTTGTTTCTAATTTAGAACATCACTTATGTAAAATAAGACTCAATGTATATATATAAGATTTCGAAACACTTAATCCAAATAGCAAAGAAAACATAAAATTAAACACTGAATTGAAATTAGAAGAATTTCTAAATTACTACACAGAACACAGACAAATATTTTAAAAAAGACAACTGGCAAACAATTAACGAAAATTAAAAGGAAATAACTGAAGAAGAATTAGAAATCAGCCCGAAAGTAAAAAGTAACGGAAAATCACCTGGAGAAGATAAGCTAGGTTCAGAACTATATAAATACGCAGGAACAAGATTCAAAGAAAGACATATTATTTCAGCTATAATATTTTTAAATAAAATTTACTTAACTGGTATCCCCCAGTAGAATGGAAAAAAGCAATTGTGATTCCCAACTTTAAAAATGGTAATAGAGATGACCCTATAAACTATAGAGGTATCTGTATACTAAATTCCCGTTACAAATATATAGCAGAATCTTAAATAGCAAACTAGGACGATCATTTATAGACCCGGCCTTTTGCCTAAAATTAATAATAGAGAAAAGAAGAGAATACAATTTAGAAACACATATTGCATTTATTGACTTTGAAAAAGCATTTGACAAAGTTCAAAGAAACATATTATTTTACATATTGAAAGAAAGACAAATACAAATAATATCCTAAATGCTATCACAAGTATATATGAAAATAATCAAATACAAATAAGATTAAATCACGAGCTATCATATAAGAAAGAGATAAACCAAGCGGGCCCGACAGGGATGTCCCCTCTCAGCAACTCTTTTTAATATTTACTTAAATGAAATAATAATTAAATGGAATTAAAATTTGCATCAAGGAATTAAACTTTCTCCTACAGTGAACTCAAACACTCTCCTTTTTGCCGACGACCAAATAATAATTACAAATTCAGAAGATAACTTACAGAAAGCATTTTAGATCTAAATGAGATAGCCAAAGATTATGGTATAAATAATATCAACAGAAAAATCAAAAACTATGGCCTGTAAAGGACAAGATCCAGAAAGAACTAAAATAGTAATAGATAACAATTTCTTAGAGTAGGTGAATTCTTTTAACTACCTAGGATGTATGATCATATATGAAAAAGATATAAACCTAAAAATTGCAAAATATTTAAAAATAACAGGTGTAATTAACTCTATATTTAAACCAAACCTAGTTCAAAAACAAACCAGACTAAAAGTATACAATACAATTAGCCCTATCAGTTCTATTGCATGGAAGCGAAATCTGGACAATAAAACAAAAAGCCAAACAAAGATAATAACAGCAGAAATGAAGTTTTTGAGAAAAACTGCAAAGTATTCTCTATTTGATCACAAAAGAAACGAAGATATTATGAAATAATTAAACCAAGAACCAGTAATAGAAAAAATTTAAAAAAATATAAACATAAATGGATGGAACACGTTCAAAGAATGAAAACAGGAAAATTACCAAAACAAGCCTTAAAGTACAAGCCATTAGGAAAAGAAAACCAGGACGTCCTCTTAAACGATTCAACGATGACTTCTAAGGCCGGAAGAGGAAATGCTAGGCCTAAATGCTTGATACACATGATGATGAAGTTGATAACGGCCAGTGAAACCTTTATAAAATCCACTAATGAAATTTACGAAACTTTCATAGTTTTTATAACCATTCAGTTTGAAATAATGTTGGGCTTGAATATCCACTTTTTCTATTTATTTTTACATCGCCAAAATGAAGACGAGAGGCTCTTTCTTTAGTTATGGTCGTCTAATAAGTTTGCGGATTTAGTGTTAATGAACTAAACAAGAAGCAGAATGACAAAAAAAAATTAATCAGACATGACGCATTTCTACTTATGATGATTAAAGATCATATATATTCAGGGCGGCTCGTTCATAAGGGATGCAGCCGCTCTTGTATAAAATGAAAGTTCCTGTTTTATTATCGCCGTTCTTAAATATTTATATATTTATCAAAAAACCGTTATTTTCTTGTTTGTAATTATATTACAAACAAGAAAATAACGAATATAAGAAAAAATTAGTATGTTATATAATTCATTTTGTAGCAGTAGTTTGTATTTGGCAATAGACTCTATGGGTGCTGTGCAGACTAGGGCTAGTATCAGTTCTGGCTAGTATACTCAACGATGGGGCTGCATTCAATGCAGACCGCACTAAACTGCTACCTAGTGGGGGATAGCTTTGTGGGCATTGCAGCCCAAGATACGTTGCTACTACACGAGCAGAAACAACACAAATTAACTTCGTTGTCGTTATTGTAGTAAACATTGTGGTTTTTCTTTTTTGTATTTAATTCCTATTTAATTCTAGCATTTAAGTTATATCTTTGTAGAAATGAACATTTATTGTTAAATATTAATGAGTTAAATATTGTTAAATTCTGTTATAGTTTAGTTTTTCGTAATGATATAATTTTTTCAATTCGTGTTGTTGTTGTTTTTTTACTTTTATTGATACAGCCCCACCAGCACAAATTCTTTCAAGCCATCACCGCATATATTGAATATATATACATAGAAAAACTCAGTTAACGTCTTTTATTACCGTCTTTTATAGGAAATAGGAGGCTGTTTGAATAATAATAATAATAATAATAATAATAATAATAATAATAATAATAATAATAATAATAATAATAATAATAATAATAATAATAATAATAATAATAATAATAATAATAAATCAGCTAACGCTTTTTTATTCCCGTATAGGGAGTAGGCGAGGCCATTTAGCCCAATCTAACTTTTGGAAACTGAGTGGGCAGTTCAATTTCCACTGGTACTCAATCAGAGGCAGAGGGCCCAAGGCTATCACTAATTAAGCGGAACATAGTGAAGAGAGACGGCTAAAAATTGTGCCGCCATCTGGTGGTCCCTAACCCTAACACAATATAGTTAATGTCTGAAATAAAGTGGGTTCTATGATCGATTTTCTTGCGTTTGGGGGACAAAAAAACCAAAGAAACCAAACTATTTCAGACATTAAAAATATTGTGTTAGGGTTAGAGGCCACGAGATGGCGGCTCTTGTTGAGCCATCTCTCTTCACTGTGCCACTTAATTAGTGAAAGCCTCGGGCCATCTACTTCTGAATGGGTACCAGTGGTGATTGAACTGCCCACTCACTCTCCAAAAGTTAGATAGGGCTAAAAGGTCTCGCCTACTCCATATATGGGAATAAAAAGGCGTTAGCGGATTTTTTATTTAATAAATATATATAAATATAATATCTACCCTATATATGTAAAATGATAAATGTTTTTATGTCCCGTTTGTATGTCATGGTCACCTTTGTATATCATGTGAGTATGAAACGTTTTGAAACTTAGGAGCTAACCTGAGTGTTGAGTCTTCAAAATTCTAGTCATCAGAATTCAAGGAGATCTGGCCTACCAGTTCGGAACTCCGGGGGTTGGGCACCGTAGGTGCCAGGTGGGCGTATCTCCCCTCCCCTTTCGAGTCATCAGAATTCAAGGAGAACCGGCCTACCAGACTGGAATCGGGGGGTTCGGTGCCGTAGGCATCAGGCGGTGTCTCCGTTTGAAGATTCGACACTCAGCGGCTACCCTAGCTGCCAGGGGGAGGTTCTCCTTTTGAGTCATCAGAATTCAAGGAGAACCGGCCTACCAGTCCGGAACTCGGGGATTGGGCTCCAGAGAGGGTGGAATGGAATCCCCTTTCGAGTCTTCAAAATTCGAGTTATCAGAATTCGAGAACTGGCCTATCAATTCAGAACTCGGGGATTGGGTGTCATAGGTGCTAGGTGGGTGGTACCCCCATTTCGAGTCTTCAAAATATGGGGCATCAGAATTCAAGGAGAACCAGCCTACCAGTCTGGAACTCGGGGGTTTGGGGGCCGTAGGCATCAGGGAGTGTCTCCGTTTGAAGATTCGACACTCAGGGCTACCCTTACTTGCCAGTCGGGGTGGATCTCCTTTCAAGTCATCAGAATTCAAGGAGAACCGGCCTAGTAGTCCAAAACTCAGGGATTGGGCTCCAGGGGTGGGGTGGAATGGAATCCCCTTTTGAGTCTTCAAAATTCGAGTTATCAGAATTCAAGGAAAACTGGCCTACCAGTTCGAAACTCAGGGGATTGCATGTCATAGGTGCCAGGCGGGTGGAACCCCCCATTTCGAGTATTCAAAATATGGGGCATCAGAATTCAAGGAGAGCTGGCCTACCAGTCCAGAACGGGGGGTGGGGCATCATAGGCATCAGGGGGAATATCCCCTAGTATATATATATATATATATATATATATATATATATATATATATATATTATATATATATATATATATATATATACTATATATATATAATTACAGCTGAATACATTGTAAATATTATTTACTATGATGTATATATATATCCTATTGATTTAATAAAATAGTGTCAATGAAACTGGCATTTGCATCCTCTGTGCAAGGCCGCTCAATGATAGATTTCTGTTCATCTAGTCAGTAATTAAAGAACTTCTTCTAAGCCTACTGGTACAGGCAAGCGGGTGTTATATCCTATAAACTCGAAGAAACTCGACAGTAGAACCTACACTACTTCAGACAATAACACATCCTGTTAGGGTTAGGTACTAAGAGAGGGCAGCACTTGTGTGCCAGTTTCTTCATCAGTTGCTGCTTATAATTAGTTGTTTTAAGGATACTTGCGACATAAGACTGAATGATATAATCACGTAATCACAAGAAAGATATTTATTTAACCAAATATTTCGGTCTGGAAATAGCAGACCATCGTCGGTGGTATTACAAGAACAGTTTAAAAATTATACAAGCTAGAATACTAACAATAGATCGTTGAAATTAGAACATGCCGCGTGATGTTATATCACTAAGTATGAAACGAAATATTTTGAAGTAGAAACATGATTGAATTTAATTAGTGATATAATTAGCTTATAATTAGTGATAGTCTTGGGACAACTACCAGTGGAGATTGAACTGCCACTCAGTCTCCAAAAGTCAGATAGAATTAAAAGGCCTTACTTACTTCCGTATGAGAGAAAAAAACGAGTTAGCTAATTTTTTTATAAAAATAACCCATGAAAATAAATCTAAAATCGAAAACACTTTGAATAATTCTGTAATGAAATATGTATGCTGTATTGAGATAGTATTATATTTATAGGAACCTTAATTGCATTCACCTGCAGTACCTTGGCGTCCATTACATTACTTCTGATGGTAGTTGCTATGTGGTAACATCAGTCAGATGTTTTCTCCAAGTTGGTTCTAACAGTACCATATTGAATGGAAATGAGGACCGTGTACCCAGGGCCTTACTTAACACATGCTCACAAGGCTCTAGCTGGGGTTCTCGAAAAATAAAGCCAATGTAAGGGCCCGGAAACTCTAGCGCCATGTGCTTCGTACTTCTCGGTAAAAGTGTACGTACGGTCCTGCCTGTTTCAGTTGGTCTAGTTCTCACATAATTTATCACCAAACGAGTCACAGGAACATCGTGCATAGTCATATTGAAAGACTGATTTGTTTGGTGAAGCTGCCACAATGTAAAACACATTACATTATGTAGAAATTATTATTATTATTATTATTATTATTATTATTAGTAGTAGTAGTAGTAGTAGTAGTAGTAGTAGTAGTAGTAGTAGTAGTAGTAGTAGTATTTACACCAGAATACATCAGCAATTGTACTTTTGACTTGCTTGATGCATGGAAACAACACATCAGAACCATCCGAAAACATTCTTATTGTTAGAGGCTTATCTGAGAAATTGCACTGGTGTTATTGATACATTAGTCTTAACCGGTTTTTGGTTCTCTGCAGTCAGGCAGAGAGGTTACATGCTCATACTCTTGTTGAGGTATGTTACATTGAAATATCAGTTATAAGGTGAATTACATTTTTTTTTTAATCTGACAAGCATGTGGAAGAACATAATAGTTACTATAGGACAGGGGTGTTCAACCCGTCGATCGCGGAGCGATTTTTGGTCGAACTCTTGTTTATTTCTCCTTACTTACTTATTAAAACTGAAAACATAATATTTTATTTATCATTGTTTTGTATTATTTTTAATTCGCTTTAAGTGAATTGCTATTGTTTATTTATTTTTCGTCAAAATTGTGAAATCAGTAATTTTCTTATAAGTATGAATTAATTTGGATCAGTGGAAGTCAAACAGTGAGCCGAGTGAATACGATTATTAGCAAAGTGTAAAAACTCTATTGTAGCTTAAATATTAAATACATTATTCCAAAGCAGATTACATTGATTTTTTACTTAGGTTAAGTCCCATGTGAATATTGTAAAAAAACAAACTTTGTTTGACTTAGGATAGTTTGTATTAGATGTTTTTGTAAATAAAGAAAGATAGATAGATATTTTTATTTTTTATTTTTTTTTATTGAACTTGATAAAATATACATTGGAAGATAGATAACAAAAAAGGACTATTTACATATTATAAGAATGTATATTACAGGAAATAATGGTTTTTCTTTTTAGATATACAATAGAACTGAAGGGAAAAGGTACATTCATGGTAGCCAGGATGTGTCTTTTCAGTAAGAGTCAATATTACAATTCAGCATCACTTTTGGTTATTCTTCAGCTGAAGTGTATTGTCGTCGGCAATGAAGAACAGGGTATAGTTGGATTGCACTCCTCAATGAATTTTGTGACACTTCCTGTTTCTTTGTAGTAATCAAATTCCAGTGAAGGCCTGCTTTGTAGTTTCTGCCGTAGGCTACACATGAGGGTTTGTTCTGATTCAGTGATGGATGGGTGTTAGTTATTTCTTGTTTGCTTAAGTTAGAAACTGTAAATGACGGCCTTAGCGCAGATGAAGAGAATATTGCATATTTTGTTTTTGTTCTCTTCTGTATGGATTAAATTCTAATAGTTTTCTTGGCTGTGTGCGTAGGTACAGGTGCTAGAGGCTGTATTCAGGGCGTAGGTGATCATCGCTTTGTTTGCAGGACACGTCAGATATGTGGGTTCTAAGATGCCTGAAGCTTCGCAGAATAGACACTGATCCGATTGTCTTAGCTGAAATTTGTGGAGCTTAGTAGGAGTTCGCAAGATGTTATGCCATAGCCTCCACTGTATGTCGGAATCTGGTTTGGCACACCTCGATTTATATGGAAGATCCCACTAAAAACAGGGTGGCATGTGCAGCTTAGTAAGTTAAGAATGAATATAAGAAGGCCGAAGTTGGAGGCACTGATATGAGGAAGTGATGTATTTTCTTGTAGTTGGAGGGAATAATTGGAAGTGAGGCTTCAGATGATGCAAGATGAAAGGTAGGCTCCCCGCAGTTTCTAGAAGAAATACGGATTCCCTGAGGTGTAACGATATCTGGATAGACTTTTCTAATAGCAGCTTGCATCTGTTGGTATTGCTTTTCAGATTTTGGGTTCTTCATTGGTAGGCTTGTGAATGTTTTCTGCTTTAGGGTCTGGGTCAGGAGGTCCCCTATGATTCTTATTCCTGCCCAGTTCCATGTAGGAAAAAGAAAGGGCTGGCCATTTGTGAGACTTGCTATGTTTCTGTTCGAAAACAGTGGTTCTGATAGTACAGCTGACTCTGATGATCCTGTCAGTGTGTGAGGAAGTTCTGTCTTTTTCCACCGCTGTAGAGCATCTTTGTAAAAATGAGGTAGTTTAAGAGGAGATGGTGCAGAAATGGCCATTTAGAGGATTGTGGAAAGTGTAAGTCCTCTAGTGAATGATTTCATGATGTAATCGAAGGTGATTACGTAAGCTTGACTGGATTGAAGTGTCTTTAGGAGAAGGATTATCCTGAAGGATGTAATCTTGTTTTCAAGGGAAAACAGGCCTTGATCTTCCTTGTTGAGTGGCTTGCAGAGCTCAGAGTATGTTGTCCAGTTAGTATTGTTCCAGATGAAACGTTTGATTTCCTTTTAAATGTGATGGATAAATTATTTAGGGGGTGTGAGTACTTGGAGGGTATGCCATAACTCATTCGCAGCCATCTGGTTAACTATTAGTACTCTTCCTCTAAGTGAAGATATGGAACGAATGCTGTTCCATTTACCTAGCACCTGTTTAAAACGGTTGTGCAGCTGTGTCCCGTCCAGTGTGTTATATATTCTGCTGTTGCCAAGGTACACACCTATGTATCTTTGTCCACCACTTGACCAGGTACATTCTATCGAAGAATCATTTCTATCCTTCCATCTGCCTGACAACAAGCCAGTAGTTTTTGAAGAATTTAATTTGGCCACTGAGGCTTGTGCATATAATGTGTGCTTCCTTGGTTACTGCCATTTCTTCTTCATTTCGGATCAATACAGTGACGTCATCGGCATATGCTGATAGGGTATTTTTTTTATGTGGATCTGTTATGCTGGTTCGTTTGGAGATTATGGTGTGTTGTACACTTTTTAAGAATGGTTCTATGGCCAGTGTGTATAACTGTCCAGAGAGAGGACATCCTTGCTTGATCCCTCGAGAGTATGACAAAGTGCGTGGAAGCCTGTAATTGAATTTTAAACAGAAGTGTGCATCTCTGTATAGCAATTGCACTGTTTCAATGATGAGAGGACCATAGCCGAATGCCTTTAGTACTTCATAAAGGTACTCGTGCTGTGTCCTGTCGAAAGCATTCTCCTGATCAAGGCTAAGGAGTGCAAGATTTTCGTGTTGGCTGTTTGCGATGTGCATGAGATCTCTTGTTATTATTATTATTATTATTATTATTATTATTATTATTATTATTATTATTATTATTATTATTATTATTATTATTATTACCACGGGCTACTCCAGGAGTCCTTAGACTCATCGAGGGAGGCCCTAAACATCATGTCCACACAACTATGCGATTACATTCTCACAGTATCTATCATACCTTGCCTTGAACTCGCTCACTGTCATAGCACCCACAACAGACTCTGGCAGCTTATTCCACTCATTTACCACTCTAAAAGTAAAGAACCCAGCTCTAACACCCCTGCTAACCACGCTCTTGCCCAGCTTCCATGGGTGTCCCCTAGTTCTCCCACCACCAGTCCTGATCTCAAATATATCATCTGAATTAATCCTATAGAATCCTTTTAGCAATTTGAATGTCTCAATCATATCTCCCCTTTTCTGCCTATGAACTAGTTTCTGCAACCCACAAATCTTCAACCTGTTCTCATGTGGTTCATTCCATAGACCTGCTATCATCTTAGTCACTCGCCTCTGGATCCTCTCAACCTCCTCCCCATCAAGAAGGAACCGAGGTGACCAAATCTGGGCACAGTAGCCGAGATGAGGTCTTATCAGGGCTCGGTACAGAGGTACAATAACTTGTTTTTCTCTGCTCGTCAAGGTATTTTTCAACAACCAAGTGAGTTGATGAGCTGATTTAGCTATTTTCGCAATGTGCCCCCTAAACTTCATCTCCATATCCACCAACACTCCCAAGTCCCTGGCTTCATCAATCTCTTGGCGTACAGTTCCACCAATGTGGTATACTGCTGCTAATCTTTTCACTCCGAAATGCATAACCTTACATTTTGTCATATTAAATTGACATCCATTCTCCTTAGTCCAGAACTCCAATCTATCTAAGTCATTTTGCAAGACTTTGACATCTTCTGCATTCACTATCGCCCTACCCAACTTTGCATCATCAGCGAACAAATGAACTGTCCCACTTAGACCCTTCCCTACATCGTTAATGAACAGATTAAACAGCAGTGGTCCAAGAACAGAACCCTGTGGCACACCACTAGTCACAGGCTTTTTTTGGACTCTACTCCTGAATAAACTACTCTTTGATATCTCTCCATCAACCACCCAGCTATCCATCTCACCAACCCTATATCCATTCCCATATGTTGTAGTCTACGGATTAGAATTCCATGTGGTATCCTGTCAAACGCCTTTGCCAGGTCCAACAGTATCACTGTAAACCCATTTCCCTTATACAGTTCAGCCGTCACCTTGTTATAAAACTTGGGCAAGTTACTGAGGCATGATCTACCCTTCACAAAGCCATGCTGTCCTCTGTACAGTATCTCATTTTCATCAATTCATTCCTGTATTTTTCCCTTGACTACTTTCTCCAAGACCTTGACAACGACTCCTGATATGCTGATCGGTCGGTAATTTGCAACCATAGTCTTGGATCCTCCTTAATGCAGTGAAACTATTTTCCCCTCTTTCCAAGCCTTCGGGACTAAGCCAGACCTGAGACTCAGATTAAACAACATGGTCAAGGGCACTGATAATTCATTAGCCGCTTCATACAAGACCCGTGCCGGTATACCATACAATCCCACAGATGTATTCACATTAAGGTTCTGTAATAGACTATTCACCTCCACTTCATTCATCACAATTCCTTTATAAACTAATGGTTCCTTCATTTTTTCAACGTCACCACCTGGATGATATACGTTTGCAAAGTGCGCGCTCAGTAACTCCACTATATCGACTGGTTCAGTGAACTCTTTACCATCGTCATTCCTTAAAATCATTTTGCCATGTACAGTTTTTTCCTTGCTTGCAGCATATTGAAAGAACTGTTTGGGATTCTCTCTTGCTTGCATAGCTAGTTTCCTTTCATAATCGGCTTTTGCTGTTTTTACCACACTCGTTACCCTTCTGGCCTGTACTTTATACCGTTCGTGTGCCTGCAGGTCACCCTTTTCTTTAAATTCCCTCCATAGTTGTTTCTTTTTTTGCAGCTCAAGCTTAATGGTGTTATTCATCCATTTAACCCCTCCTTGTTTCACTATTCGGACCTTAGGTATACAATCAGCCATAACCTCCTGTAAATGCTCTTTGATCACTTCCCATGCTCTATCGACGTCCAGCCCTTGTAGTTGTACATGCCATGGCACTGATCCAAGCAATCTCCTAAGCTTGTCATACTTGCCAGCACGGTAATTCCACATATACCCTGTCTTAATCACAAATTTCACACCTTTAGCCATCTCCCAGGTCAAGACCTTATGACCACTCTCACCAATAGGTGGCAACATGGTCATATTCATTACAGTCAAATTCTCAGATACTATTACCAGGTCAAGCACTCTCACACACCTAGTATTTTCAATTACATGCTGTTTCAGATAGTTATCCCTTAATAATTGAATAAAATCCATTTCCTTCCTCACATGTGTTCTCTCCTCCTTCCAATCAATGTTACCATAGTTGAAATCCCCCATAATAATTACCCTCCTTCCACTCATTTCATCAATTTGTTTATGCATACCATCTCTACCATCTATTCCATCACCTGGTCTATAGCAGCACCCAACCGTATGTTTTATTCTGCCAGTATCAATCTCACACCAAATAGCCTCAAATGAGCCCCTTTCACTATCCTGCAATACTTCAATTCTCCTTGGCTGCAGTTCATCAGCTATCATCAATAACATCCCTCCCCCAATTTTATTCTCTCTGTCCCTCCTAAACATACTATAACCTACACATTCTATCCCACTAACTATATCATCTTCCGTCAGCCATGTTTCACTAATGCCAATAACCTGTGGCTAGGAAGAGCCAATCAAGGCCAAAAATTCTTCCTTCTTGTTCCTAATACTCCTGGCATTAGTATATGAATTGCAGTGTTCCCTTTGTCCCACCCTTATCTTGATGCGTTATTCTAAATATCCCATTCCCATTTTTTGTCCTTATTGCTGGCTCAGGTACATTATATAAATTTTTACACTCAACTGTCTCACTGATGTCTGGATATCCACTTCCCCCCCTCCTTGGTAGTTCTAGTTTCCCTGGTTCTGCACATCCATTTTCACTTTATTCAGCAACACTTTTTCCAGTCTCCGCACACCAAGTCCATTCAAATGCAGACCATCCATCTTGTATAAGTCATTTCGCCCATCAAACTCATTCCACACGTCCACAAATTCCACACCACACCGTCCGCATAACCTGCGCATAATATCATTTGCGATTATGGCCCTCCTTCTAAACTCCTCTCTGTCATACCGCGGTAACAGACTCACCATTCTAACTCTGTCACTCTTTTCTTTCGCCACCTTTAACAATACTTTCAAGTCCTCTCTCATAAAAAATTTATCACCTTTCAATTCATTCGTATCAGCTATATCAGCTATATCAGCTCTGTTTTTGCACTCTAATGCTCTCACTTACATCCTTAAATTTCGCACCCGGTAAGTACGATTTAGTTACACTCCCATCTATTACTCCTCTTAATAACGAGTCACCATACAACACTCTCTCCTTCATTTCGGAAACTCGCCCACGCTGTTTATTTACGTTAGCCGAATCACTCTGGAAAGAGTTTTGCAGGTGCTCTAATTGCTGCTGCGCATCTTGTATCACTGCGCGCAGCCTAGCGATCTCACTTCCTACAAATAATTCCTCATTTTTTTTATCATTCAAACTATTTTCTCTTTCTGTATAATTGCTCTCACTCTTTCTTAGATCACCGCTCACATTGACATCTTGTACACCGCAATTCCCTATCGAGCCACTATTTTCACTCGCATTCTGGCTTTCTTCAACCATAACTGTCTCACAACCTGACACATACTTCGACTCCTCACTTTGCATACACTTTCTACACATTCTCTCACCACTATTAAATGGAGGTTTTCATGCATTGATCTTCCTGGGACAGAGTCCGTTTGGTATTGGCCTATAACTTTAGGCAGTGTTGGCTTTATTCGGTTTGCTATAACTTTGTAAATGATTTTGCAATTGGTATTAATTAAGGAGATTGGACGCCAGTTTCGGATATCCTTGTGGTCTCCCTTCTTTGGTATCAATCGTGCTACTGAAGTCGTGACGGATTTGGGAGCCCATTGAGGTAGGCTTCTTGCAGCGTTTTGAGAAGTGGTCCGAGTTGATCCCAGAAGACTTGGAAAAATTCTGTAGTGAGAGCATCAAGGCCGGGAGATTTGTTCTTTGCAAGAATGTGCATGCAGTTTTCAGTTCATCCAGCGTGATTTTGTTTTCTAAGTGGTTCCGGTCTGTTGTACAGATTTTTTTGTTACTTTCAGTATTTCGTGAATGGCATGTTGGGATGTTCCTGTAGAGCTGTATGCATTCTTGTAGTATTGTAAGATTTCCGAAGTGATTTTACTTGGATCTTCTGTGATGCAGCCATCTTGAAGTCTCATTGCAGAGATGGAGTTTGCTGCCTGGCATTTTTTTTCCAAAGAGAAAAAATATTTTGTGGGGCATCTGAAAGATTTATTTGTGTATGCAACGATCTAAGTAGGACACCATTTGACGATAATTCTGCGTTTCTTTGCATGACTTGGAACAGAGTGATATTCAGGGCTTTCGTCTGGGAGATACTTGAGTTGTTCTTCAAGTTGTCGGATACTAATGTTCCTCTGTTGATTTTTCTGGTGGCTGTAGATCTGCGTAAAGTATTTTATTCGTAATTTTAAGTGGGACCACCATGTTTTCATTGGTTCTGTATCCACTTTCGAGTGAGTGAGGTTGGTTATTAAAGCCTGAGTGTTTATTATATAAGCTGAATCTTTCAGGAGAGTATTGTTGAAGATCCAATAGGCACTTCCTGATTTTGATGCTTCCAAAGATAATGAAAGTTGCAGCTTAACGAAGCAATGGTCTGAAATGTAGGAAGGGATGTGTGAGATGTTTCTAACTAGAGGAAAGGTGTGTTTAGAAATGTAGTATCTGTTCAGTCGTGCTTGGTAAATAGGCCTATTTGTCGCTGTGATTGCTGACCTCCATGTGTAGGATTTCTTATCTGGATGTTGATGCCAAAAGACGTAGATGAGTTCATTATTGTTTACTAGTGTTTGAAGTTTGTTTATTAATTGGCCACGATGTTCAGCACACTGAAGTCTGTCTTTTTCTTGGTCAAGAGTGCAAATAAAGTCTCCAGCTATTGTGATATGTTGTTGATTTATACTAGAAAGATAGTTTTGAACGAAATCCAGGATTTGTGATACCAGAGCGTCCTGCTCTGGTATATAGATGTTGAACACATGTAGGGTATAATGGTTGGGTGCTATTATGTAAGCATACAAGGCATATCCTGGTATATCAGCAATCACTTTCAGTTTGTAGGGAGATCTATGATGTACTCCTAAGCTAACTCCTGCTCCATGATGTTGATGGGTTTCAGAGTGCTGTTAGTCATAAGGCCACTCTGCCCATCTTCTTGATAAATTGGATGAGGAGTTGATGTTTGTTTCTTGCAGAAGTATTAGGTCTATATGATATTTTTGTACCTGGTCAAGGACTATTCGGCTGGGTAGAGTAGAGGCACATCCTCTTGCATTGAGAGAGAAAAAGGCTTATAGACATTATGATTTATGAAAGTTTGATTGTAAGTTTAATCTAATATTGGTCCTGGCACTGTGTTTGTAGCCCATTAATTAGGTAGTAGATTCGCTTACTCCTGTTAACCTCTGATCTGATCTGCCCTTTTTACATTTCAGTTTTGAGTGTAGGTCCTGAAGATGAGATATTAGTTCTGGGATTCTTGTGTTGTATTTAAGGACTATAGTTAGTTTGTGAGGAGAGCCTCACACTTTATGTATGAATGATGACAGCTGCTTTATGGTTAGGGGACCCTCAGTGTGGCGAAGTTCGCCTTCAGCTTCCTCTTCTTCTAGGTCGTCATGTGGAAGTACAGTTTCCTCATCGTCTGGCATCTCTTTTTCTCCTTGGCTAGCTGCAGGTGATGAAAGGCCATTTTGAGTAGTTTCTTCTTTAGGGTGTTTTGAATTAGTGGGAGGCTGGGTTGGTGATTCTGGTTGCTGCGGCTGGGAATTGGTTTTAATTAGTTCGTCCTTGTCATCTCTGTTGGGAGGATCCGTGTTTTCGTGCTGTGAGACTTCGTTATCAGAGCCTTGGATCTCATTACTCGACAGGTGTTCAAGAGCGACATGAGCGTTGTCTTTTCCAGTTCGAGATTTTTTTTCCTCTGATGTTCGTGATGGGGAGAGAGTTTTTGGTTTACTTTTTCCTATGCTTTGATTTTCTTCATGTTCGATGTTGTTCTGTTCAATCGGTTTGCTATTCTGGGCTGGGATGTTTGTTGATGAACTGTTGGTAATATAGGGACATTGTTTCCTAATGTGACCATCTTCATGACAGAAGAAGCACTGTGATGTGGAAGATAAGTAGAAAGGTAGGTTATTCCCTTTATGTCCGTGTTGATTAATTTTGGGAGGTTGTGTAGTGCATCGTTGTTTGGAAAGTGCATTAATGCCTGTCTTCGAAAGCTTTTAACATGGGAAAATTCGTGCTTCTTCGTGGCTGCTGACAATGTGCGTATTTTTCCTGTGACAGAACCGTATCTTGATAACATGGATCTGATGAGTTGATGAGGAATTTCAAGAGGAACAGTTGATACTGTTACTTTTGTCGGGGCCAGTGCTATTCGTGCTGCTTCGAAGTGATAATCGCGGATATCTACGCCTTTTTGCAGTACGTTTTGTGCCAGTGAGATGTGGCTAAATTACACCTGCACAGTGCCAGCTACGCAGGAAGCGTCAGTAATATTTTTGCGGGTACAATTTTGGCGATCGCCATCAGATAATCTTCTAATGGAATGCTTTCTTTGGTGGCGAAAATAACAATTCCATTTTCTTGGAAAATGACGTTGGTAACAGTGGTAGTTATTTTTGCATTAATCGGTTTACTGCTGGCTGATGTGGCATTCGTGTGTGAGATCAGTGTTTTGGGAGACGATAGGATATTTACATTAGCTACAACATTAGCGTAAGATTTTGAATTGATTGATCTGTTTTCCATGTCCCTACCTCCGGTGAACTTTGCTCTTTCTTCCGGGTCCGAAGTCGTAGGGGTTCTTTGAATTGCTAAATCCTTGATAGTACATGAATGTGCAGTTGCCATGGCGGGTAATCCTTCGCCGGCTATAGAGATATAGACCTAACTCTCAACCGAGTTTTCCATTTTCACCAAACAACGGCATATTTCCCATCAAATCATTGCCTATATCACTAAAGCACAAATTAAACAAGAGAGGAACATGTCGTCAGCTCTGCTGTACACCACTTGTCATCCTCGACTCAATTTCTTCTTAAGTCACTCTTTGATATCTGTTATCTGCCACCGAGTTTCATCTGGAATCCTATCAAATATCTTTGAAAACTCTAGCAGTAACACGAAGTAGCCATTTCCGTTATCCAAGTCCATTGTCACTTTATTATAAAAGTTAGCAAATTACTTCGGCACGCCCTACCCTTCAGAAAAGCATGTTATCCTTTACTAAAAACCATATTCCTATCCGTCCAGTTCTGAATTCTGTCTTCTATTAATTTCTCAAATGTGGAGAATGGGCGATGGGACATCCGAGGAACTTTACCACGAATCAAGTCAAGAAGATGGCGAGAGTTAGATTTTTCTTTCAAAGAGTAATGCTTGATTAGAATGGATTGCTTTTGGAAGTGGTGAGAGTGGATGGTGTGACTGAATTCAAACAAAGCTGTGACAGTTGATGTGATTGACACCTAACTTTACTCGACGAGTTCCTTATTCAGTGGAGATCTTTCTCAACAACAACAACAACAACAACAAAAATAACTAGGCGTTTTCCATTCTTCTATAATTTATTACCTTGTTCGTTCTCTGTGATGTTTTGTTAATATCCTTTTTAATGAACTAAATAAATTATTGCAGGATCCTTTTTTTTTTAATTCGTCCTTCGCTTGTTATATAAATTTGGGACAGCTTTTTAATTAGTACTATGATTTGGGTTTGGAAAGAGTTTTCTTTTTTACAATATGCATCTGCTGGATTAATAAAATAATTTCATTGTTGATTCAAGTTGAATAGCTTGGTTCATAATAATGTTTTCTTGGATGTATCCTGGAATCATTTGCGAAAGCACGGTTCTCTGATATATATTTTTATGAGGTTTTTCATAGGATTCCATAGTAGAACTTCCCTTTCTGATAGTGTAGTAAATTTGTGATTTATTATTGATTCTGTAAAATATTCTCTGCCGTGATTCAGTCTGATGCAGTTTTCGATTTTTACTGACATCCATATTCAATGCTATTAAGTAGTTATCAGCAAATTTTGTTTTTGTGGGTTTAGGCGTGGACCCATTTTCTGTAGTGAATATTGATGTGATCAATGTGCAAGCTAACTTGGTGAATTCCTCAATTTCTCTTCTTTCATTTGTTATGTCATTTTCAGCTGTGTTAATGCACTTATCACTAATAACTACTTGATTACCGTTGTTAAGGTGAGAGTGGCGGCCCGTGAAGCTTTAAGTGGGAGTGCTGCCTATACAAAATAATTTTTTTAAAAAAATTATTTTTTTCCTAATTAGTAACCAGCCCGCTGGGATGGCTAAGACAGTTTACCGTTACATGAAGGAAAGTCATTATGATTAAGTGTGGTAATTGGTTTAATTGTAGAAAAGAGAAGGATTTCTAACATTCTTGATAGATTTTCAAACTTTCGTATTCTTTTCTTCTATAACAGAGACTGTTCCTTCTTCCACATCAAATCAACTGCTGAATGTAAAATAGTTATATCAACCGTAGGTTGATTTATTTTACAATTATTGCTCCGTGGAATTTGAAGACATCCTAGTATCAAAACATGGTATGTACAAAATGTTTCCTCCTCCTTTATTCTGCTATAATTGTCTTCAATACTCACCCATAATGCCCTAAAATATATATATAAAATTCTTTTGAGTGAAAATAGCCAATGTATTTAAAATAAGGGACACTCCTAAACAAAAACAGACTATAATAGCCATAATAATAATAATAGAGTTTAAGAGGAGTAGCATGGGAATTTCTCTAGAAACAATACCTAATTATTGCTCTTCTTTTTAAGGTTTTTCAGTAAGTTTTCAATTACCAATTTCTCACCGAGTAATAGACGGTTTCAGTTAGGATGAAAATAAAGGCGAACATCAATCTACAAACATAATGCGTTTCTTGCTATGTGTTCTTAAGTAGAATTTATTTTTATTTTAAGATATATTGGTGAACTTATTAATGTGTCTTGAACTTTGGGCATCGTAAAATGTTCATAAGCCCGGTGTTCTGTGTTCGTTAAATGAATTTCAATCACAATTTATTATCCCGAGCGGTGTAATGAATTGTTCGTATCGTGAAAGTTTGCATAGTGGTTCGCATGTACCTGTATGTTTCAGAATTTTCTGGAAATACACCTGGACGGTTACCCTGTATTTTGTAATGCTCTGAATATTGCCTTGAAGCAGATCGATGCAATTTTCTGAATAAAGTGTTGAATTAAAGTCTTGGAGCCTTTCTCGAATCATGCTTTATATTTCCCATATGAATATTAACAGCAGGATTTGAAACAATCATCATCGTAAAGATTAAATAGATTGTTCTCATCGTAGGTATTTGGTTGATGTTCGTTAGATTTTTGATTACATATATCTTGCTATTAACTTGTTTACTTGTGGACAGTTTTGCATACTTGCACCACAGAAACTGATATTACTTTTCTTTATCTTGTTTTATACTTTCTGTACTAAAATACAAATATCAAGCGTCTGTTGTCTTTTTAATTTACTGCCTCTGATAATTTTATGTTGATTTAGGGAAAACTGTGGGACATTCATTGAAATAAATACGCATTAATCACAGTAAACACTTAATTGACCATGACTTTATGATTATTATTATTAAGTGAGACCTTCAGGGAGTCAG
Source organism: Typopeltis vanoorti (assembly GCF_054136105.1). Taxonomy (NCBI): domain Eukaryota; kingdom Metazoa; phylum Arthropoda; class Arachnida; order Uropygi; family Thelyphonidae; genus Typopeltis; species Typopeltis vanoorti. Next base: position 163,270,573 of record NC_143550.1, read on the forward strand.
GAACTCATCGAAGGAGGCCACATACTACACAACTGCTATCATACATGTTCTTGAATTCCCTCACACTGCTTGCACACATAACTTCCCATGGCAATCCATTTCAATCACGCACCACTCTAAAAGAGAAAATTCTAGATCTCATCCCGCCTTTCTTAGTGGAATTCATTCTCAGCTTCCACGGCTATCTCCTTTGCACTCTCAACACTATCAGAATCACAACGGAAACAAGGAGACTAGGCCTGTGTAGAATAATCCAAGTGAGTTATTATCAAGACCTTGTAAAGAAGCAAAATGGCATCCTTATCTTTACATAAGGATGTCTTCGTCAAAGTTTATTTCAGCATTGTAATTAACTCTTGAGCTGTAATTGCAATCTTGGCTACATGGTCGTGGTACTCTTCAACTTCCTATCTGCTAACACTCCAAGATCCCTAGCGTGATCAGTTTCTTCTAATATAATCCCGCAATCACGCCAAAGTGCACGACTTTACATTTACTGACATTGAACTGACATCCATTTTCCCATGCTCACAAATCCAGCCTATTCAAATCATTTTGCAAGTACTGCATCAGCCACAAATTTTTCATTACCCAATCTCTCTTTGCATCATTAGCAAATGGCTGTATGTCATCTGTCAAATCCTTTCCAATATCATTAATGTACAGATTGAATATCAGTAGACCAAGGACTGATCTTTGTGGAAATAAGCACCCGTTACTTTAAATATTGCAGACTCACATCCCTCGTATACCATATTATAACAAGATATTAATTATATGGCTACTATTTAGCCTATTTTTGCTTAGGGGGCCGCTTGTTTATAATATCATTGCTGTTTTACTCAATTTAAGGGTATTTATGAAGTTACATAGGCAGATATATGAAGAATATAAGAGGGAAAATTCGGACATACCTTTGTAGAATGTTGCTGGCTGTCTTCTTATTCAGCGGCATCCTGGTGTGTGGCGATATACATATTCATCACTGTTAAAGGAAGTCAGGGAGTTGGAAAAGTGGGGTGGAGCAATGTGAGAGAATTATTTGTGAAGCAAGGGATATGTTGAACTTTTGAAAAACCTGGGTTTTTATATATATTTTTATATTATTAGGGATGGGCAGAGAATACATTCGGAGGGGGAAGAAAAATAGAAACTATTTTTTGGAGAAGGGGAAGGATATCATGGGATGAGATCAGGGATGGAAGTAACTGGGTGTTTGTTGCTTTGAAAGTGCGTCGTCTTCGGAACTCGTGGGAAAGTCCGTGGGGAGACCTTGAGTTAGCTGGTCTTATGCGGTTTTAGAGGCGTTTGTCATCTGGAAACTCGTGTTTATCTTCCCTCAGAACAGACATACCGTCCCCGTGAACACACACGGATCTACAATCATAAAATACATACTTATTCCCTTAATAAGTGGGCTCAACCAGTCCTAAGGAACGGGATAGGAAAGGGATAAACCCCATGCGAAATAAATAAATCAATTATGCGAGTTAGGATTTAAAGCTACCATATTGCAGTAGCTTTTTTTTCATACTCAGTTTCTCTTAACTGAAAGCTTTGATTCATTGATGGCTGGTGCTATCTATTATTATAGGCTGAAAGATGGAGAATGGCTGACTGTATATTTCAGTTCATGACCATGCCTATCGTTTTGAAAGGGACAGTACCGTTTATTTATTTATTTTTTTCATATTTCCCGGCCATCTCTTAGTTTTAATAAAAAAGTCAGTTTGTCCTATTTTTAATGAAAATTATAAATATTGGTCAATCATAAATTATTATTCACAATCTGTAATCGTATAGCAAAATCATCGATACCAGCAATTTGTATAACCACGGAGTCACATTGTTCGATACTAAATAACTATCATCCAATTACATGCCAACCAACTATGCTTAAGCTGTTTACTGCAGTCATAGTAAATTCCATATTTATTAATTCAGTGATTTATTCCGAGAAAATAAAAAATACATGTTAGCAACCCTTGCACGTCTCAGACTCGGCGTCTGTTCTGGTTTAGCGTCAATGTCTGTGGTTTAAATTTCATTTTTAAAGTTTAAGTCTTATTTTTTAGAACTTTAAGTCTATCCTTGCAATGTCAAATAGGGGAAACTGCAGTTTTAATGATGATCTCCAGAAAGAATTCAAATTTATTAAAGTGGACAAGATGTGTACTGATGTAACAAAAGTGGGATACCAACGGGAAAATATCAATTTTTCCGTCACTCATGGAGACAGAAGCGACATCACCCAACATCTACGTAGCCAGAAACATAAAGATGCTGAAAAGACTCTGGCTTCAGTCAAAAACACCAGCTCGTTTATTGTGAGGCATGATGGTGATAGCGATAAAATTGCAGCAAGTGAAGGTCTTGTTGTTTATTATACTGTGCTTCACGGAGAAAGTTCGCAAACGACTGCTTGTTCGACAGCACGTACCAAATTATTATTATTATTATTATTATTATTATTATTATTATTATTATTATTATTATTATTATTATTATTATTATTATTATTTCGGGCGACTACAGGAGTCCTTAGACTCATCGAAGGAGGCCCTAAACATCATGTCCACACAACTATGCGATTACATTCTCACAGTATCTATCATACCTTGTCTTGAACTCGTTCACCGTCATAGCACCCACAACAGATTCTGGCAGCTTATTCCACTCATTTACCACTCTAAAAGTAAAGAACCCAGCTCTAACACCCCTGCTAACCACACTCTTGCCCAGCTTCCATAGGTGTCCCTAGTTCTCCCACCACCAGTCCTGATCTCAAAAATATCCTCTGAATTAATCCTATAGAATCCCTTTAGCAATTTGAATGTCTCTATCATATCTCCCCTTTTCCGCCTATCAACTAGTTTCTGCAACCCACAAATCTTCAGCCTGTTCTCATATGGTTCATTCCATAGACCTGTTATCATCTTAGTCACTCGCCTCTAGATCCTCTCCACCTCCTCCCCATCAAGAAGGAACCGAGGTGACCAAATCAGAAGCAAGAATTACCAATGTTTTATCAGCACACATATTGAGTGAAGGAATAGAGGATTTGAATAAAACAAAAAGCATTACAGTCAGTTTAGATGCATCGAACAAAAAAGACATCAAACTTTTTCCATTCGTTGTGCGGTACTTTTTTGCCAAATTGTGGTGTTCAAGACAAAATTATAGACTTTATTTCCTTACCTGGTGAAACATACAGTGTGCTATTTTGAAGGAAATAAATGACAAATTTGCCTTACAAAACAAAATTGTTGCTTTGTGTGCAGATAACACGAACACTAATTTTGGTAGTTGCAAAAGACTTGGAAAAATTAACGTGTTTATGTAATAAAACGTTTTTTATCGTCTTACTTTTTCATGAATACAGTATATTACATAACCCCCGTCCCGTTTTTGTCTCAAAGAAATATGGTCAGCCTACTTAAAGCTCTATGATCATCTCTACCAGCTTTACTAATTACTCTTTCCTGCTGGTTCTTATCACCGAGTCTTGCATTAAAAGAAGCGAGGCTCTGTTCTCTTTCAACCGAACTACACAGCTAAACCTATTTCTTCCCCCCCCTTTTGAAGTAAGGCATAAAAATTAATAAGAAATAAATCTGCAACATAGATTAATCGAGATAGTCCGCTAGTCTAACGAATGAGAATATTATTATTATTATTATTAATATTATTATTATTATTATTATTATTATTATTAAAGAGGGCGCTGTGTAGGCATACGAACGGTCGCACGGTGATATCGCTGCTCCAGTTTTTTATAGTTTTAAAGTGGTTCCAACTCCTGTTTTAAGTTGAAAGTGCTCCCAAGTAACCCTACTCATCACGCCGAAGACAGTGACATAAAATTCAACGAGATCGTCTAAGAAGAAACTAAATTTTGAAGTGTTGAAAAGGGAACAGAGAGGACCGTGGTCAACAACCAGCGAAGAACAAAGGACGTCGCCATCTTTATAATCACGCCTCACCGCCTAAGGGAAGAAAGGTGAGTCATGAAGTGTATCAAATGCCTGGAGGAGTTATCGTCCAACGGAAATAATATAACTTGTACGAAATGCAGTAGGACTCTACACTTAAAATGTGCCGGCTTTTCAGAAACAACCGGGCAACATAAATATGAACCCGATGTAACACGTGAAGAATGGAAGTGTGTAATCTGCAAGAGGAACAAAGAAACGCACGTAAGGCAACCACCTACGATGCAGCCGATTACACCGGAGGCGAAATCAGATGACGAACTGAACAGACAAAAAAACGCAGGTGAGTCCTATAATTTAAACTCTTTAAGTATACTAATAGAAAACGGTCTAGTGACTATAAAAGCCAGCTTAGTAGATCTTGTGCAAGAACTCTTTAAGAAACAGAACGAACAAATAACAAAAAAATCTAGCGAATATGAAGATTTGGTAAAACATAATAATTTAGCAGTTATAGAAGTGTTGCAAACGGTAAAAGACATTAAAATGAGCATTGACGCACTAAAAGACAGGCAACACAATTTGATGAAAGAGACATCCGAACTCCGTCAAGAACTTCATTCTCTAAAACTACAATACGAACGTTTAAATCAGCAACAACATAAAAAAGATCTTGTCATAAACGGTCTTCCTGAAACTGCACCTACAGAAAACCTCAGAGACGTGATTTTAAAATTAGGCCATGTAATTGATATCCCCCTACAGCTTAACGACATTCAGTCCGTAAATCGGATTCCTAGGAAGAGCAAAAACCAAGGCTTCTCACGACCTGCCCCAGTCATAATTCGTCTTAAGAGCAAGTCCACAAGAGACAATCTCATAAAAGCCAGCAGGCAGAAAAAACCAGTTGCCAAGGACTTGAACGCACAGCAAGACAATACACCAATCTTCCTATCCGAATATTTAACACCATTCAACCAGAATCTGTTGTACCAAACACGAAAAGCAAAAATGGAAAAAAATTACCAATTTTTGTGGACCAGAGATGCCAAAATATTCATAAGGAAGTCACAAACTTCAAAGCCGATACAAATTAAAAGCGCAGAAGACATAGAAAGGCTGGCACTGTGAAGAAAAAAGCCTCCTAAATAGTTCAAAAAGAAGCCCGCAATAAAAAAAGAACGTGAACCATCAAGACAGATGCAATAACACAGGATATATCGGCAATTTCACTTTGATCCGACATTTCAGATCATTCATTTGACCTCCCAAAGATCTGCCTACTTCCAACACAGCAACCAAATCAATAACAAATATATGTATATATAACCAGTATCACCCTCAGATAAGCTAATTACAAAGCTTCGAGGGTGCAGTTGAGTTATATCCCAGTAGTAGTATTTATCTAACATTATTCACTTAACATTCTGTAATGAATTCTAGTAGTAAACAGAAAATGTGATAGTAATACTTCAGTTATATATTTAAGTTTAAAATTATATATTTAATTTACAATTTAAATTTAAAAAAATTATTATTATGTGAACTGCAACATAAGTAATATTGTTTAACTTGTGAGTCATTAATAACAAACACCATTACCATGATTATTATTAATGGTAATAATACACACAAAAAAAAAAAAAAAATTATGTATATTCTAAAATCAAAAATTCTGTATAATCCTTATACTAATTACTGTAAATATTATTATTGTATGAAACTGAGACATAATAACTTTTTTTTTTTAAAACAAAAAAAAATTAAAAAAATAAAAAATAAATAAAAAATTACTACTATTATACTCAAGATAACTATTGTATATATGTATGTGTAAATATTTTAACAGTGAACAAAAATATTATTTATTTAAAAAAATTATTATAATTCAAAAATATTAATAACTCGCCAGTATTTGTCATTCACAATTGTAATGTATTATAAATATTATGTATATATATATACGTGTATATAAAACTATTGTTGTATCTATGTATGTAATTATTTATCTGAGACAATAAAATGTTTAAAAAAAAAAAAAAAAAAAAAAAATTATTATTATTATTATTATTTCATCACACCTCCAAGGAGTCCAAAGACTCATCGAGGGAGGGCGCCTACTCTACAACTGTCAGTCTCCACCGCTTAATCCAACAACTACAGCGAACCGCTACTTCCACAATCGCCTACACCAACACCATCTACTGCCCACCACCGCCAACACCATTATTATTTATTGTGTGTAAATTGTGTGTGGTCTCAAGGCCGATTTGTCTGTATGTGGGATGAAAAATCCCAGTTTCCGAGAGAAAAACTCTGTTACCTCCCGTCGTTTATTTGGACTATTCTTTTTATGAAAAGAAATCATTGCATAAACTTTTTTTTTTTTTTTTCTGTTGATGGACCTCATTCCTAGCTTACTGGATTTTCTTCTTATTATGCAAGCCAAACCACCCGAAAATGCATTATTAATAGACCAAAAATGTTTGTAGGGTGTACTGTGTGGTGAGATGCTATATAATAGTAACCATAATATACTTTGTGGGGGGAGGGAATGAGGAGGATTACTACTGTGTGCTCTAGGGCGAATTTTCTGAATTATAGTGTTCCTTTGTTTCTAACCCCCCCCCCCCCCCCAAATCCTAATAATGTTCCTCTCTTTGGTGACTAGAAATGATCTATAATGACCTTTCATCTGCAGACTGAGCATTTTGGAATGTATTACGAATTTATGGAGGTTTTTCCAGTTTTATAATATCCTTTTATCATCATCATCAAATTCCTGCCACGTACCCTCAAGGAGTGTACAGGATATGATAGTACTACATGAAAAACAAAATTACATCATTACTAACTTCCTATCTACAATTTTCCTCCAAATCAGTCTGTTACTTGTCAAGACTCCAACATTATCAGATCTTATATTTCTATCGTCTAAGGCATTTTGTACCATATCAATCCACCTATATCTTGGTCTTCCTCTGTGTTGTTTTGCTGCCAACCTGGCAGAGAACACTTGTTTTGCTAATCTTTCCTCGCCCATTCTGTTTAAGTGACCATACCACCTGAGATTAGCTCTGCTAACGCATTCCTGGATGCTGACAATGTCAAGTTCTTTCCTAATATCCTCATTTTTAATATGATATTGCCATTGATGCCATCTGTTCATGCCTATATTCTTTCTCAGGACTCTCATATCTGCTGTCTCTAGTCTTGGGTCAAGTGTTTTACTTCTGACCCAGCTCTCTGATCCATAAGTTAAAACTGGTTTGAACACTGTCTTGTATAACAGCTAATTTAGTGTTCCGACTAATTTCTCTCTTATTCCATATGAATTTATTCAATTGACTTCCCACCATACCAGCTTTGCTGATTCTGTTGTCTATTTCTATATTTAATTTTTAATATCCTTTTATGGAACGTATAATTGTCTTTCTTATGGATTCGTGACGTTGTGGAAGTTATTAGAAGTTTACGTATGTTTTTCTGTTCATAATAAGATTAATTTTATAAACAAAATATAGATTCATTCACAATTCATGTTTGATTCAATACTTATCATCCTATGCTGGAATGTGTGATTTTCATTTATATCATCACATTTTATTCAACTGATATGCTGTTGAATTCACTGCAATAAAATGCATCGAGTTCACAAGTTTCGCCGTCAAATTTCGATTAGCTATCGGAATTTAACATTACGTTCTTGTATACGCAACTGGTATCAGGAAGAAAGACTACGTAATCCGAAATTAACAGATCTCGTAAATAACGCTCCCACCCACCTCATTGCAAATGTTTCTCTGCGAAGTGTTATTATTCATTATTTATTTAGTTGCTCGATGTATTTAATGGGATAATTCAAAACAACAGAAGTCGCCCTATGTTACGATGAACAGTGATATGGGAATATTAATGTTTCCTCTAATTTCCCTATCATTCGTTATACTGGTTTAGTTTGCTTTCGGTTGAGAACTGAATATAGGAGAATTATAAAGCTGATGAGTTTGTTAAAATGATCCCTTTTATTTTTATTCCTTATGCACTTTGATCTTAGCCAAAAGGCCGAGATATTCCATTGCATTAATACAACCTTTATATCTATCCATATGCATATCTATATATAGCCACCTAGTGGTGTGAATGCTACATAATATTATAAGTTATCCGGAGATTCTTCTCTAGTCAATGCCATAAACGTTTTCACATGCACGATGGCGGATAGACGTAGGAGAAGGCGAGGGTCGTCGGAATTAGAAGAATCAGAAGGAGAAGAGGTATCGGAAGTGTCAGATGATGAATTAGGCGCGGGAAAAGAATCGGATGTGGTAAGTTTATATTTCTTTTCCTTATTTAGTTATCTGGACGTAATTGCATTTTTATGACAAGTGACCAGACCTCATTGATGATGTCCATTAATCTTTGCATGTGTAGTCTATAAATATTCGTTACATAAAGTTTTTGCAATTCCCTTACTGTTTAAATAGCTTTGATTGTTCAAATCTAAGAACTTATGTAGCGGTTTTTGAGATGAAGTACTATTAATCGAAAAGGAATATTTATATTCTTGAAACTAAAAATAGAAATAAATAGTAGATATTGGGAGCGTATTCCTTCATATTTCGAAAAGTCCGCCTCCCCTTATTTAAATGTTTAATGTTCTCACATCGTTAATTCTCTTATGGACTGTTAAGCCCCCTCCGTAATTGTAAGTAAAATATATCTCGAGTTTAAGTCAGTTATTAAGGGAGCTGGTATTCATTCTTAGATGACATGCAGATATATATATATATATATATATATATATATATATATATAAAATCTGTTTCGATATTTCCGAATAGGTGTTTAGCTGTGGAATTAAAATGATGTCCTGCCTTGAAATTTTCCGTTTATAAGTAAAAAAAAAATGAAAACTGAATTCGTTTACTTGTATTGCATATTGAGTTCTGTCATGATGTAACCAAATGTAAACATCCTTGCTGTTCTACCCAATACTACAACTATATTTAAGAATTGCAATATAATAAAATACTTTTGTTTGATGCAAGGTGCCAAGCAATGTTTCCATGGCAACCACCCTTTCTGCTTATGTATACCAGGCCACACAGTAGTCAGTGAATTTTTCTGTGAGCACAATGCTTCCAGTAAATGGTCATGAACTAATTTAGCATGCTATATGTGAAAAATCTCCAGTTAAGAAACAAAGAAATATGCTTCTGTTAAGAGATTTTATTACTGTCTTGGAAGAAGCATGTTATTATTTATAATTGACTGATAAACAATAGTAAAAAGTTATGCAATAATTGTAAGATATTAAACAGTATTAGACTTATTTATGCTAATCAGAATGTTTCTAATCCAAATAACATTTAAAACCAACTAATTTCAAAGGTAGGAAAAAGAAAAGAAAAAAGTGACTAAAATTATATTAGATGCTATTAAAATAACTCAGTACCAAGAGATTTCTGATTTTTATTTTCTACAGAACAAAAACAAATAAATAGACTGAGAACTTGCTTATTTATGCTGATAGACTTATTATGCAAATCAGAATGTTTCTGAACCATGTTTCTGATCCAAATAACATTTAAAACCAACTAATTTCAAAGGTAAAAAAAAATGAAAAAAAGTGCCTAAAATTATATTAGATGCTATTAAAATAACTCGGTACTATACCAGAGATTTCTGATTTTATTTTCTACAGAACAAAGACAAATAAATAGACTGAGAACTTCCTGAAGTCTTGACCTTCAGAACAAAAACAAATAAATAGAATGAGAACTTGCTTATTTATGCTGATAGACTTATTATGCAAATCAGAATGTTTCTGAACCATGTTTCTGATCCAAATAACATTTAAAACCAACTAATTTCAAAGGTAAAAAAAAATGAAAAAAAGTGCCTAAAATTATATTAGATGCTATTAAAATAACTCGGTACTATACCAGAGATTTCTGATTTTATTTTCTACAGAACAAAGACAAATAAATAGACTGAGAACTTCCTGAAGTCTTGACATTCAGAACAAAAACAAATAAATAGAATGAGAACTTGCTTATTTATGCTGATAGACTTATTATGCAAATCAGAATGTTTCTGATCCGAATAACATTTAAAATCAACTAATTTCAAAGGTAAAAAAAATGAAAAAAGTGCCTAAAATTATATTAGATGCTATTAAAATAACACGGCACTATACCAGAGATTTCTGATTTTATTTTCTACAGAACAAAGACAAATAAATAGATTGAGAACTTGCTGAAGTCTTGACCTTCATATAAAAAAGATTGTTGAAAATAGGATTGAATTATTTCTGATACTTTACATATCAGTTTCAAGCAAAAACTGTATAGTTATTTCTAGGAGATTTTATAAGTATGTGCACACAATTTTTTGAAAATCAGAGCAGTAATGCAATTGCTATCAATACCCACACAAAATGCTTTTTGGTCTCAAAGGATAAACTGCATTATGGTTTGTAATACAGACATTTTCTGCTTGAATCTCAGAATGAGATGTTCCTTTCTGAAGTGTTGAGGTTTTATTATTTTATTATTATTTTTTATTTGGTTTTAAATACATTTGTTATTATTATTTGAGACCCTCAGGGAGTCGAGGACTTATCGAGGAAGGCTATAAATCACCGAAACCAGCTGTCATACCTTCACTTAAATTCATTCACACTAGATGCACTCACTACCCCTAAAGGTAAACCATTCCACTCACTGCTTTCTAGGAGAAAAACCTAGCTCTTACCCTTTCTTGACTGTGAACAAACTTAACTTCCATGGATGCCTAGTGTTCTCTCTCCACCTTCCATATAATGAAAAATTTCATCAGATGATATAACACCCATTCAAAAGTTTATAGGCGTTATCATATCACCCCTCTTTCTCCTGTTAACCAGAGTCTGCAATCTGTCCTCATAATCTAAATCCCATAAACTGGATATAATTTTTGTAACTCTTCTTTGCGCCCTTTCCACAGCTTCTTTATTCCCTTGAAACCTGGGAGACCAAATCTGCATACAATAATCCAGGTGTGGTCGTATAAAGAGGCAAATTGACTTCCTTATCCTTCATGTCAAGGTTCGCTTCAGCATCACAATTATCCTCTGAGTTGTGTTTCCAACTTTTGCAATGTGGCCTTTGAATTTTAAATTCCTATCTACCAATAAACTAAGATCCCTTGATTCTTCAGTTTATTGTAGCCAGTGGCGTAGCTATAGGGGGCAGTCTGCTCCAGGTGGCACTTTGAACCTTTTTGAACTTTTGCAGTTAATTCTAAAATACAGTCTTGAGAACTCATTTCCAAATATTGTAATACTACTGCGAATTTTCCTTACAATTGCTGTAAGTGTTGCTAGTTGTGAGAGGAGTTTTTCTAAATAAAATTGATTTAAGAATTACCTACATTACTATAAAATAGACTTTGCCAATGTCATCGATTTTGCTAACAGAAAAGCAAGAAATATAACATATTAGAATGTTGAAATTAAAGTTTTACTTCAAAAATAAACATAGTGTTTTAATTTATTTCCCTATATGTCGTTTTGACTTTTTGTAGTATTTTTGGTGTATTGAGAGGGGTGGCAAAAGCCCGTTACACTACTGCTTGTAGCATAACCCTGCTAATGTAATATGCCTCTGGAACTCTAATCATGCTAAAGTGCATAACTTTACGTTTACTAACATTAAATTGACAACTATTTTCGTTTGTCCAAATTTCCAGCCTATTCAAATCATTTTGTAATTGCTGAATATCAGCAGCATCCCTGATTGCCCTGCCTATCTTCACATCATAAGCAATTGCACATCTGACTGATGCATAGGTTAAACAATAATGGCTCAAAAAGACTGAACCCCGAGGTACACCACTGGTCACTTTAAATCTGGTAGATTCACACCCTCTGCATAACCCTGCTAATGTAATATGCCTCTGGAACTCTAATCATGCTAAAGTGCATAACTTTACATTTACTAACATTAAATTGACAACTATTTTCGTTTGTCCAAATTTCCAGCCTATTCAAATCATTTTGTAATTGCTGAATATCAGCAGCATCCCTGATTGCCCTACCTATCTTCACATCATAAGCAATTGCACATCTGACTGATGCATAGGTTAAACAATAATGGCTCAAAAAGACTGAACCCCGAGGTACACCACTGGTCACTTTAAATCTGGTAGATTCACACCCTCTGTATACCACTTTTTGATATCCATCTGTCAACCATCCCCTAATCCAAGTCAAGAGTTTATATTCTAATCTCATATTCTCCGGTTTATGCAACAGCCTTTCGTGTGGTATCCTATCAAATGCCTTGGAAAAATCCAACATTATCATAGTGTATCCATTCCCTTTATCTAATTCAGCCGTAACATTGTTATAAATATAAGCAAATTGCTAAAACATGACCTTCCTTTAGTAAACCCATGCTAATAGTCTTTTGTCTGTATGCAAGTTATTACCAATTTCTCAAAAAATCTTCACTACCACACCAGAGATACTGATAGATCAGTAGTTAGACACATATCAGTTTTTGCACCACTCCTGATGAGATAATTCAAAACAACCGAAATTGCCCTGGGTTACAATGAATAGTAATGTGGGAATATTAATGTTTCTCTGCTTTCCTTATCATTCATTATGCTGGGTTTGTGGGATTTTGATTGAGAACTGAACTAATGAAAGTTTGATAAGTTTGGTAAAATGATCCCTTCTGTGTTTAGCTTTTGTTTTGTTTGTATTTTGTTATACAGAATTTTCTGAAATGCAGAAGAGTAATACAACTGCTGTTGATGCACATGCAAAATGCTCTTTATCTAAAACTGCATTATGCTTTGCAATAGACATTTTCTATTGGAATCTCAGTTGAGATTCATTATGCTTCTGTTTTTGATGTAGTGTAATATGATAGCAGTTTACTAAGAGGAAAAACCATCTTTTGTCTTTATGTGTGTGTGTTTGGGGGGGGGGGGGTTAAAAATAAATTGTATAAAAAGTTACAGCATGAAAAATTCAATAATATATTCTTTCTTTTTTTTGTATTCTGAGATTTATTTATTGAATTATGAATAACATCATTAACTCTGTGCATGCAGTTGAAGTAGTAATCTCTCTTTTAAGACATACTAGACCGCAGCTTTTCAGATGTTTATAGGTAAGCCTAGTGAATATTGTGCTAAATCATGTATGATCATGTATGAAGCACCTGCAAATGTTTAGATGTCTAATATTGGTTATAAGAATTGTAAAAAATAAAATTTGTTTTTGTGCTTTCAGAATAAAAGAATTCAGAATTTTCAGGTGTCTTAAGTTTCAGTGATGGCAATGGTTCTAAGGATATGAGTGTTGTTTGCCAGCAGAGCTGAGTAGCATTATTGAGAGGAAGGAGGGCAACCATTAGGTTGCAAAGGACTTCATATTAGGTGATATGGTTGGGGATATGAAAGAGCTGAAAGATGGTGTCAACTGTGTCATTGAATCTTGAGTGAGGAGATAGAAGTGGAAGTTATGAAAAATGAGTTAACCCAATTTATTTTCAACCAGAGATTAGAATTGAAAGGCTGACTGATGCAAGACAAACAAGAAGTGTGAGAGAAAGTTATGGGAATGAGAGAGAGAATGGGTGAACCAAGAGTACAAGAGCACGAGAAAGAGAGAGATGAGTGGAAGGCAGATGATAAGTGGGAGAGTAAGGAAGGATATTGTTGGAGGAGAGGGTGTGAGGGATGCAAGTGAGCAAGGAATGAATTGAGATTCATTGATTCATGGTGTGCAGAGTAGAATGTTAGAGGAGTGTTTGCCTGGAATGATGGTGTGTCTATGGCAATAAAGCAAAGTGAGAATGCAGATAATATGATAGTGTTTTGTGGTACAAATTGCTACATATTATTAGTACATACACATTAGAAACTGTGTAGCAGAGAAGTATTAGCAGTAATAGTGAATGGAATGGCATGATAGCGAGAATGTGCTGATAGAGAGGTCTGGAATATAAATATATGGATGCTTACAGTGCATTTGAGGATACAAGAGTTTTTTTTTTTTTTCCTACTCATGAAAAGTAAGCCTATAATACATTGTGAGTGGGCTGTAGATTTTTACTTGTTTTCATTAATTTTTATAATTTGTTTTTATATTTCTTAATTTTTTTTTTACATAATATGTAAACTTTGATGTAGAGACCAAACATGGAACTTTTTCAAGCTACTTCAGGTCTCCAATAAGCAGGGTGCTGATCTCGTACTGGGTGATGAAATTCATCTCCCACCTAAAGACGATCACAAACATCCATGCCCATGCAGAATTGAAACCTGTGACTTGTTGGTTGGAGAGAGGATACGCTAACCACTTGACCAACAAGGCCACAAGACATGGACTTGTGGACAAGAAATTCTATTCAAATGTAGATTTGAATAGAAGTAGAAGAGTATAGCATATTTTGGCAGGATAAGAAGGGCTCACTAGCTCATGGTTCACTGGCAGCATTTGTACACGAATGTTTCAGTTTTTCAGATAAGTTTTTTTGGCTAATTAATTGTGAATTTTATGTGTTTGTGTATAAAAGTTGTAGAAGTTATGTGCTTGCAATGTTTATGTTGTGTGTGCTTGTTTGAGTTTACATAGGTTGGTTGATTGGCAGGGCCTCTGCTACTCTGCTCATGCAAAAAGTTAAGCAAGTTTGAGCAGTTAGTAGTTGGAAGGGGTTCAGTCGTTCGATGCTGTTGGCACACTCTCCCCAGATGAGTGTTTGGACTCCCTGGAGGTGTCACATAATAATAATAAAATTCTTTAAATTTAGAATAAAATAATACTAAGTGGCATAGATAGCAGGATAGTAGTGGCTTTGACTGTGTATTAATTGAATTTTGATTTTAGTCATTTCTTGAAGTGTGAAGTGGCATAATCTAGCAAGTATATATTTGTTATATCAGTAAATTATGGATTCTTAAGGTGGATGGAAGGAGAGTGTGTACGAAGTGTAAAATGAGTTGAATTGCTGATGGACAGTGACTGAGAGTGATAGTAACGACAAGAATGAGTGCTTGTCTGATAGCAAAACGAGATACTGTGAAAGAGCAGTGAATGTGTAAGAAAGTCATGTTAGAGGTTTAATGGAATATTAGCAGCACTGAGAAACGATTAAAACTAATTTTAATACTTCCAATATTTCGTCTCCATCACAGAGACATCTTTGGGGATTACAAAAACTTTTTGTAACAACACACACAAATACAATACAAAGTGAAACTAAAGTCTTATCTAGGTGGTGCACCCTCTATGGGCATTTTCAGGTGGCCTGGGGTGTAAAGAGGGATCTCTTTACATCTGGGGGGGGGACGAGAACAGAATGGTTTGAGTTTTTTTGTAAATGTAAATGTTTCTTCCTGGCCTCTTGACATTACAAAAAAACATAAAAACCATTCTGTTCTCATCCCCCCCTCCCCCCCCCCTGATATACAGTTTACCCAAAATCCACAAACCTAATTCTCCCCTAAGACCTATAGTAGATGCCACCATTGCACCTTGCTGCAAATTATCAAAGCAGCTAGCTAACTCTTTGAAACCTCTCATTGGTCTTACCTCATCTTATGTAAAAAAAACTCCACCCATTTTAAAAACTTAATTGAAAATCTTACTTTAAATAATACAGATATATTAGTCAGCTTTGACATCATCTCTTTGTTTACAAATATTCCCCTAATTGACACCTTAACACTCTTAAAAAACGTTTTTCCTTCTGATATCTTAGAGCTCTTTTCCTTTGCCATCAACTCTGGTTATTTCTCTTGGAAGAACAAAATCCATAGACAGATAGAGGGAACTGCCATGGGTTCCCCCCCCTCTTGCCAATTATTACATGGAAAATTTTGAAAAATGAGCCATTGACTCTTCCCCTCTAAAACCTTCTGTTTGGCTAAGATATGTATATGATATGTTCTCTATTTGGCCTCATGGCCCAGACACATTAGATTCCTTCCTCAGTCACCTCAATAGTCTACATCCAAGAATCCAGTTTACCATGGAAAAGGAAAATAACAATAGTTTACCCTTCCTAGACACCTTAGTAACATGCCTTCCTAATGGTAACCTTTCTTTCTCTGTATATAGAAAACCTACTCATACAGGTAGATACATTAACAAACTCTCCTGCCACCACCCCTCCCAGCAATATGGTATTATTAAAACTCTGACCAATAGGGCCCACAATCTTTGTTCCAGTAAAACTGCCCTGTCAACTGAACTCATACACAACACTTTCCTTTCCAATGGCTATAATGACTAGAAAATTAAAAAAATAATAAAGTCCTTCTCCATTCCCCGACCATCTCTTTAGAAAGACTTCAGAAATGCCATCACTATTCCTTACATCCATGGTACTTCAGAAAAAATAGCTAGATCATTAAAAAAGTACAACCTCCATACAGCTTTTAAGCCCCACCATAAACTTGCTACCCTTATCCGCTCCACTAAAGACCAGCTCCCCCCTCTTTCAGTGCCTGGTGTATATAGAGTACCTTGTTCCTGTAAACTTGCCTACTTCGGACAAACAGGCAGGTCAGCATCCATCTGGTTAGAAGAACACAGTTCTCCATCTGCAAACACGATTATGGTCAGTCTGGCCTTGCAGACCATGTTTTGGATACATCCTACAGAGTCTCCTGGGAAAAAACTACCATACTCCACCATCATAAATTCAAAAAAGAAAGACTATTCTTTGAATCTGCATCTGCACGCAGGAATCAACCTAATTTAAACAAATACGTTGCTTAAATTTCACTAAACTTCCCAAAATTTGGGAAACTTTAATTATCAGAGATCCCTCTTTATATCCCAGGCCACCTGCAAATGCCCATAGAGGGCGCACCACCTAGTTAGGACTTTAGTTTCACTTTGTATTGTATTTGTGTGTGTGTGTTGTTACAAAACGTTTTTGTAATCCCCAACGATGTCTCCGTGACAGAGACTAAATGTTGGAAGTATTAAAATTAGTTTTAATCGTTTCTCAGTGCTGTTAATATTCCGTAAACCTCTAACATGAATTCTTCACAGCACTTAACCCTCAACACACATGTAAGAAAGTAATGAAAAAGCAAGTGAATGATACGGTGCAAGAAGTAATCAATGGTAGTATGAATGATGTAAGCAATACAGGCATTGCAAAAGTCAAGCGAATGTAGTACAAAATGAGGAGGATGGGAAAGACTGTGAAATAATAGAACAAAGGGAAGAATAGTAAAGATAGTTAGAATATGTAGGAAGAGAGAACTTCAATATGTG
The DNA here is from genome assembly GCF_054136105.1 of Typopeltis vanoorti. Taxonomy (NCBI): domain Eukaryota; kingdom Metazoa; phylum Arthropoda; class Arachnida; order Uropygi; family Thelyphonidae; genus Typopeltis; species Typopeltis vanoorti. The sequence continues at coordinate 163,287,796 of NC_143550.1, forward strand.
AATGTATGGGATAAATCTGAAGGCAGGAGATGCAGTTTGCTTCAGATGGTCTCCATTTGAGTGACATTGGTGTGAAGCTGGGTAGATTGTTGATGAGGGGATGTGTACCCGGCCAGGGAAATGAAACTAGTGGTTGGACTATTAGTGTTCGTTACTAGAATTGGTGTGAGATAGGAATACAGAGATGATCTCAATCAGAGCAGCAGTCAAAAGACTTGAATGATGGGATAAGGAATTGTGAATAAGGGAACCAGAGAAAAGCTCTTTTGCTTATACACCAATGCAAGGAATAAGGTTGTCGAGTTTGTAGCCTTGATAATGCAGTTAGTCAGTCCACAAATCATTGGTTTAGCAAGACATGGTTAATAGAGGATGACATACTCGCAGAGATAGAATGGGATGGTTATAGCATTTTTTTGAAAAGATGGAAAAGATAAAAAAAGAAGGTGAGATATTACTGATGATTTCAGAAGTATTGTGTCCTCTCCCTCTGTGGCACTTGAAGGAAGCAGTAATGATAATGGCTTTGAGGCCATTTGATGTGAGGGATGTTAGTGGGATGTTGCTATAGGCTAGGAAATGCAGACGAAGATGATTTGAGAAATGTTCAGACAGATGAGACTGGTGAGCAACAGGAGGGTAATTATAGGTGAATTTAATTATAGCAGAATTGACTAGAAGCAGGAAATGTCATGTAAGGTTATCAAATTTCTTGAGCTACTTAGAGATAACTATTTTATGCAGCATTTAGTTGAAACAACATGTATGACTTGAGTGTTGGACTTAATATATTGTCTCGTACAGAGGATATCACCACAATGCCAACAATTGGGAGAGTATCTAGGGCAGGTACAGGCTTCACAGAATGAGAGAGAGAGATGCATGGAATTATGGAGCAGGGGACTATGATAAATGAAGGAAACAGGTTGGTGATGTGCAGTGACTTAATCAGTTGAAGTATCACCAGTGCCTGGTACTTGGTCGTGAATCAATTATTTATGGCAATGTCAATTTGCATTCCTAAGGGTCAGGGGCTAAATAAAGTAGGAATCATGATATTATGCAGGAGCTTCTCGGCAAGAGGACATTATGGAGGAGATATAAAGAACAGGGTATCCCTCAGCAGCACGAGGAGTATATGGTGCAGGCTAGGAAGGTGATGAGTATAGTAATGAAAGTGAATTAGCATATGAAAAGAGTGGTCAAAGCAGTGAAGCAAAACCCTAGAGAATTCTACAGCCTTGTTGGGTGAATATGGAAGACTGGCTTTAGTCTGCTGGACATGGAACATGAGTAGTCACATTGTTGAAGATATAGTGGAAATGTTCAGTGAGTATTTCTTTAGTGTATTTTATATATGTGTTTATGTAGAGTGGGGTGGGTGGTAGGAATATTGGTGTTGAATAGCAATAGGAAGGAGGATAGAAGACTGACAATTCAAGAATGGGAAGTGTTTAGAATATTAAGTAACATGTCTCTAACTCATTTGGATTGTTACTTATGTAGTGGCACTACTTTTTTGTTTCTACTCTTCTGGGTTCGTTCCTGTTGCTCCAAGCTCTTTTTGCACATTCCCATTGTATGCATGGTGATATCCCATTCAGTTTCACAGCCTTATTAACATCAAAGTTACTTAATATTCGTGTGTTGAGGCTTAAGTGCTGTGCAGAATTCATGTTGGAGGTTTGGAATAATTATCAGCACTGAGAAAGGGTTAAAAATAATTTTAATACTTCCAATATTTTGTCTCTGTCACAGAGACATCTTCAGGGGCCCTTATCAGCTCTGGTGATGACAATACTTTTTTCTTTCCGTAATTTTCTGAGGGCAGAGATTTGTCTGGAAGATAAATTCGTTCTTGGAGGTGACGACTGAGAGAGAATGTTAGCTACGTCAAGTCTAATGTTATTGGCTGTTTCTGGAACTAAGTGACATATTCTGCGTTCAGTGTTGTTTATAATATCCAATACCGGAACTTCTTTAGGTGCGATGGCAAAATTGTGTCTGAGGGGCACTAACAGCAATAACATCTTCGTTGAGTCATTTTGATGACAGGTTGACTACTGTATGGAGCGGTTGAGCTTGAGTTGGCGGTTTAGATTTACAGAGGTTATTAAACTGCCCTTTCAACTGAACTCGCACACATACACAACACCTTCCTTTCCAGTGACTACAATGACCACAGGATTAAAAAAAAAAAAAAAAAATCATTCCCCGACCACCTCTTCAGAAGGACTATAGAAATGCCATCACCATGCATTACATCCATGGTACATCAGAAAAAATAGCCAGATCATTAAAAAAGTACAACCTCCATACAGCTTTTAAGCCCTACCGTAAACTTGCTACCCTTATCTGTTCCACCAAAGACTAACTCCCTCCTCTCTCAGTACCTGGAGTATATAGAGTACCTTGTGCCTGTAAACTGGCACTTCGGATACACAGGCAGGTCAGCATCCATTCGGTTAGAAGAACACAGATCTTACATCTGCAATCACAATTATGGTCAATCTGGCCTTGCAGACCATGTTTTGGATACTACCCACAGAATCTCCTGGAAAAAATGACCATACTCCACCATAGTAAATTCAAAAGAGAAAGACTGTTTTTTGAATCTACATCGGCACTCAGGAATCAACCTAATTTAAACAAATACGGTTGCATTAAACTTCCCAAAATTTGGGAAACATTAATTATTAGAGATCCCTCATTATATCTTAGGCCACCTGCAATTGCCCATAGAGGATGCACCACCTAGATAGGGCTTTAGTTTCACTCACTACTGTATTGCTTTTGTGTGTGTTGTTACGAAAAGTGTTTTGTAATCCCTGAAGATGTCTCTGTGACAGAGACGAAATATTGGAAGTATTAAAATTATTTTTAATCCTTTCTCAGTGCTGATAATTATTCCATTAAACCTCCAACATGAATTCTGCACAGCACTTAAGCCTCAACACACGAATATTAAGTAACTTTGATGTTTAAACAAATACGGTTGCATTAAACTTCCCAAAATTTGGGAAACATTAATTATTAGAGATCCCTCATTATATCTTAGGCCACCTCTGTGGGACTGAATGGGATATCACCATGCATACTATGGGAATGTGCAAAAAGAGCTTGGAGCAACAGGAATGAACCCAGAAGAGTAGAAACAAAAAAGTAGTACTACTGCATAAGGAACAATCCAAATGAGTTAGAGAGGCTGGTTAAAAACAGAATACAAACTTGGATTAGTTAGAATGAAAATCTTTCGAGAGAGAGAGAGCAGCATGGGGTTGTTAAGGGGAGGTCATGATTTAATAAGTTGGTTACATTTTATAATAGGGTGACTAGTATATTGGATGGAGGAGATGCTTATACTGTGATTTATCTGGATTTTGCTAAAGCATTTCATTGAGTACTGCTGTTGATATTGAGCAGGATGGGGGGTGGATAGTCATTTAGTAGTTTGGTTACAGGGATGGTGGTTAGCAGCAGCAAGTTGCATATGAAGGTGCATTGTCCCAAAAACGGAAAGTGACAAATAGGGTATTAGAGGTTTCTGTTCTGGGACAACTATTGTTTAACTTATATATCAGTGATATAAGTTCATGGTGTGAAAGGAGATATTGAGTTGTTTGCTCTTCCTAATTTAACATGATCAGCGATGTCTGGAAGTTCTGACGTGTTCAGGAAGTTCTATTCAAATTCAAGAGAATTTGAATAGGTTTGTGCTTTGGGCTAAGAACAATAATTTCATTTCATTGGTACTAAGTGTAAAATTATTCAGCTTGGCCAGAGAAGATGGAGCAAGGTTTACTATACTGGAGGAACTTTGTTTCAGTCAGTGGACAAGGCAGGAGATTTCAGGATCTTGACAGATAGGGAACTGAAGTTCAGGGGACATGTTGCAAATGTAAAGGTTACCCAGAAACTGTTATAATGTGAAGAACACTAACACAGATGGATAAGTAGGTGATAGTTCCACAGTATAAGGCTTTTTTTTTGGGGGGGGGGGGCTTCTCCCCACAATACGTTATTTTTAAATCTATAGTACATTTGTACTGTGAGTGGCTGGGCTAAGTATTTTATTATTATTATTTTTTTATCAGTTTTATATATTTTTCTTTGTATTTTTTATTTTTATTTATGTTTACATAGTCTGAAACTCTGTTCAAGAGGCCAAACATGGAACTTTTGCAAGCCACTTCAAGCCCCCAGTTAGGCCTTAGATTTCTGTACACACATCTGGCTACTTTGCTATATTGAGTTTAAGGAAGTATTGGAGCAGAAGTGAATAACTAAGACTATCTATCTGGCTCAGGGTTCTGGAATTGAGTATTAGGACAGATTGAGGGAATGTGGTCTTCAGATCTTGGCAGATAGAAAGAGAAGGGATGATGTAATTGAGAGGTTTAAGTTGGTGAGAGGAGCGTGTCCAATAGATACAGGAGAATTATTACATAAGATAATGAATGATGTGATAATGAGAGGTCATTCCTGAAATTGCACAAAGGTTATATATGGAAATGAAAATAATTTTTGCTTGGTGGGTGGTTAATGGATGGAATTGTTATAGTGGGTGGTGAGTTCTCCAGCTCGAATGTCTTCAAGGCAAGGTACAATAGTTATTGTGGTCTGTGAGTATTCAGTCTTCCACAATGCATCTTCAGATTCCTTGGAAGCTTAAAGATAATATAATAATTATTATTACTGCATGAACACCTCATTGGAGTCCTGTGACTTATCGTGAAAGACCAAAATTATCAATGCAATATCTATCATACCTCTTCTTGAAACCATTAACAGACAAAGCACTCACAACTGATTCAAGCAACCCATTCCATTCATTCACAACTCTCCAAGCAAAAAATCTAGTCCTCGCTGTTTCCTAACCACACTCTTATCCAACTTTCAGAGATGATCTCTTGTTCTGCCCCCCCCCCCCCCCCCCCGCCATTAGCCAAATGCTGAAACATTTCCCCTGTATCAATCCTATAAAATCCTTTAAGTGACTTAAATGATTCTATCATATCCCCTACCTTTTGTTTTTGTTTTTCGTCTATTAACCAACTTTTACAATTCACAAAACCTCAATCTATTTTCATTGAGAGCATTCCACAGACCACTCACCTCTGTATCCTCTCCACCACTACCTCATCTCCAAGAAACCCAGATGACCATACCTGAGTACAGTAATCCAGAAGTCAATGTATCAAAGCTTTATAAAAGGTAATAACTCTCATCTCTGCTTGTTAGTGTTCTCTTCAATAACAAAGTAATCCTGTGAGCTACCCTGGCTACCTTAGCAATATGACTTCTAAACTTCAGATCTGTACCAACTACTACCCCAGATCCCCGGCTTCATTAGTTTCCTGTTTCCTGGAGTACAGTTCCCTTAGTGTAGTATACATTTGTAATCTTTTTATCCCAAAATACATAACTTGTTTTTTCACATTAAATTGACATCCATTATTTTTTGCCCATACTATGAACCTATTTAAATCATCCTTCAAGCTCTCTACATCACATTGATTAACTATTACAATAGTTATTGTAATAGTTAATCAATTTGATGGTCCAGGCACAGAGCTCTGCAGCACATCACTAGTCACCTGTCTTCTCCTGGATTCTGCTCCTCCATGTACTACTTCTTGGTATCTGCAGATCAGCCACCTTTTTATCCATATCACCAGTTTTATATACATCCCCATTTGTTGCAGTTTGCATAACAGAGTTCCATGTAGGGCTTTGCAAAATCAACGGTATCATAGTGTAGCCATTCCTTTTATCCAACTCAGCTGCCACTCTATTATATAAAAATGTTAGTAGATTACTAAGGCATGACTGACCCTTCACAAAGAACATGTTGCTACCCCTCATAGAGTACCATGTTCTTCTCCACCTATTTCTGAATTCTCTTGATGACCATTTCTTCCAGCACTTTTATCACCACCACTCCTGAGATACTAATTGGTCTATAATTTGCTACCATCCTCCTTTATGACAAGGAATTATTTTTTCTCTCATTCTCTTGGGAATTTGCCAGAGTTGAGATTTAAATTAAACAGTCTAGTCAAAGGCATCACCAGTTCTCCTGCACATTCTCATAAAATGCAAGCTGATATCTCATCCAGTTCTATAGACATATTTGAATTCGGATTCTGCAATATCCTAAGTACCTCCAGTTCATTAACTTCTGTTCTCATGAGTTGCTGTTGCCTCTGTCATAACGGTATCTACACGTGGATGATATATTCTTGAAAAATTGTCACTCAGTAGCTCAAAAATTTCGTCTGCTTCTGTTACATCTCTACCATATGCATTCATTAAAGTTATTCTTCTATAGTCATTCTTTCTCCTACTCTACACATAACGAAAAAACTTCTGAGATTTCCTTTCAGATCTTCATCAAATTTCTTCTCATAATCTGGTTTTGTCTCCTTACCATGCTGGTCACCTTTCTTGTGTGATCCTTATACTGTTCATGAGTTAGCTGGTCACCATTATATATCCTTATATATCCTCCACAACATTTTTTTTTTTTTTTTTGTAGCTCATTAAAATGAGCTGCAAAAAAAAGAAACTTAGGAGGCATGCTGCCTCCTAAGTGTATCATAATCACCTTTCTTGTAGTTTCACATATACCTCTTCTTAACTGGAATTTCCACATGTTTTGTTACCTTGTAAGTCAAGACCACATGATCATTTTCCCGATTGGAGGCAATGTAGCTACCATAGTTATGGACAAGTCTTCTGAACCTATAACTAGATCCAATACTCTTGTACCCTGAGTCTCCTCTGTCAATTCTGTTTCAAGTAATTATCTCTCAGTAAGTGTATAAATTCCATTTCCTTCCTCCATGTGATCTTTCCTCTTTCAAATGTATGTCTCTGAAGTTGAAGTCTCCATAATAATTATTTAACTTGCACTGATTGTACTAATCTGCTGATGCATGTTCACATCATCCCTTGAACTCTTTGGCCTATAGCAGTAGCCAATTTTATATTTTATCCTATTGCTCAATCTCAAACCAGATCGACTCAAAAGAACTTCCATCTTCTCAATTGACACCTACTCTTGTTGGCTGAAGGTCATCTGCGGTACCCTATCCTTTGTACTGTCTACTCTGTCCTCCCTGAAAATACTAAATCTGTAACATTCTGTCCCTGTAACTACATCATTTATGTCCATCAAATTCGGGGAGAGGCTGTGTAGCTCAGTGGATGTGGTGTTTGCACTCCATGGTGCTTGACCGCACGAAGGAACTATTGCTCAATCTCAAAGACTTGCTTTCGAATCTAGTCGGTGACTAGAGAAAATTTTTTCTAAGCCTTTTTTTGGCCGGTTCTCGAGTTAGTCAATCTCTAACATGGGCAACCGGGTTTTTTCTCCTGGAAACTCGGGTTTTTCATCCCGTAAACTCAAGAAAATCGACCGTAGAACCCACACTATTTTCAGACATTGAAAATATTGTGTTAGGGACTACAAGATGGCGGCACTTGTTGAGCCGCCTCTTCACTGCGTGCCGTTTAATTGGTGATAGCCTTGGGCCAGCTACCTCTGAGTGACTACCAGTGGAGATTGAACTACCCACTTAGTCTCCAAAAGTTAGATAGGACTAAACAGCCTTGCCTACTCCCTATATAGAAACAAAAAGGCATTAGCTGGTTTTTTTTTTTATCAAATTCAGGCCATAGTTCCACAAACTCTACACCATTCCTTCTGCACAACCCTTCATTCCTTATACTCAACCTAATACTTCACTCTGAAAAGACTCAACTGATACTTAAAATAAGTAGCACTCTTTTCAGAGTGGAGAATTTGGAAGGAAATATTGCTAATAATTTTAAAAATGTTTTGTGTGAAGTGCACGTGCACATGACAAAATATTTAGTGAGATGTTATAGGCCAGGGAACACAGAGGGCAATGAACAGGAAATGTTTAGAGAGATCAGTTTGGTTAATGCAAAATGAATGATCATTAAGGAATATTTAAACTATAATAGTATAAATTTGGCAGAGGAAGCAGCATACAGTAGTAGATGAATGGAATTCTTGAAGGTCAATATGCTTAGAAATCAACGTGAAAGTTCTATGGATTAAAGAATTGCATGGGAAGGATATTGCATCTCCCATGTACTGCTGATATCTCTTCTTTTGCAATTCTTCCATCCTTGGAAGGGAGAGATTTCAGCAGTGTATTTGTGCCAGCGAAGAAGAGTGAAGAAATATTTATCAACAGCAATGGCAAATTGTGTTCCTCAACTTGAGGACTTCAACTGAAAATGTTAACATGATTTGGTGTAAAGGGGGATGACTAATGAAATCAAACAGGAACTGCAGATGAAAAAGAGGTTATGGGAAAAAAGAAATTATATATATTGGGAAATGGAAAATTTTGAATATGGCAGGAGAGATGATAGAGGAGCAGGATTAATAGAATTTGCAGAAAAAGAAAACCTGAACATCATGAATTCCTTTTTCAAGAGAAAAACACATAGGAAGTGGACATGGAAAAGTTGAAATGGAAAAACTAGTGAAATTAACTTTCTCCTCAGCAATAAGCAATAAGATAATAAATAAGAAAAACATCCTTCAAGACTGGTCTGTTATAAGCACCTTCAAGATTGGAAGTAACCATCATATGATATGCAGCAAAATCCAAATAAACTGCCAAAAAGAAAGAAGAAAAATGTTTTGAAGATCAAAGCAAAACAGATGTACACAAACTCAACATTAAAAAAAATGTACCACTCTGTGAGTCATGCACCACTCTGTGAGATATAAATCTAGACCTCACCCCTTAGTGGTTTTCATTCTCAGCTTCCAAGGATGTCCCTTTTTCTTTTTCCACCTTCCAAAAAATTAAAAATTCTATCGACTAAAATGCTGTATGACCCTTTCAGAAGTTTGTAAGTCTCAATCATATCACCCCTCTTTCTCCTGTTTGCAGACTGCAAATTATTATTATTATTATTATCTAAGGTCTCCAGGGATGTCAAGGACTCATCGAGGGAGGCCTGTAAATTACCCAACCCAGCTATCATACCTACCCTTGAATTCATTCACACTAGATGCACTCACTACCTGTAAGGGTAAATTATTCCACTCATGCACTGCTCTCTGGGAGACAAACCTAGCTCTTAACCCTTTCTTGACCGAAAACAACCTTAACTTCCATGGATGCCCCCGTGTTCTCTCCCCCGCCTTCCATATAATGAAAAATTTCATCAATTGAAATGCTATAACCCCCATTCAAAAGTTTATAGATCTCTATCATATCACCCCTTTTTCTCCTGTTAACCAAAGTCTATAATCCACATACTCACAATCTGTCCTCATAATCTAAATCCCATAATCCAGATATAATCTTTGTAATAACTCTTATTTGCACCCTTTCCACAGTTTCTTTATCCCCTTGGAATCTGGGAGACCAAATCTGTGCACAGTAATCCAAGTGTGGTCTTATTAAAGCCTTATAAAGAGGCAAAATTACTTCTTTATCTTTACATGTCAAGGTTTGCTTCAACATACCAATTATCCTCTGAGTTGTATTTGCAACTTTTGCTATGTGACCTTTGAACTTTAAATTCTTATCCATCAATACATCAAGATCCCTTGCCTCTTCAGTTTCTTGTAGCATAACCCTACTAATATAATATGCCGCTGGAACCCTAATCATGCCAAAATGCATAACTTTACGCTTACTAACATTAAACTGACACCCGTTTTCGTTAACCTAGATTTCCAGTCTATTCAAATCATTTTGTAATTTCTGAATATCAATAGCATCCCTGATTGCCCTGCTATTTTTGCATCATCAGCAAACAATTGCAAATCTGATGATAGACCCTGCTTGATGTCATTAATGTATAGATTGAATAATAATGGCCCAAGGACTGACCCCTGACGTATACCACTGGTTACCTTAAATCTGGCAGATTTACACCCACTGTATACCACTTTTTGATATCTGTCTGTCAACCATCCCCTGATCCAAGTCAATAGATTGTTTTAGTCCCACAACAGCCTATTGTGTGGTATTCTATCAAATGCCTTAGAAAATTCCAACGTTATCATAGTGTATCCATTTCCTTTTTCCAACTCGGCCGTAACATTGTTATAAAATATGAGCAAATTGCTAAAACATGACATTCCTTTAGTAAACCCATGCTGTTCCCTGCATAGTATAGAATGCTTGTCTACCCATTTCTGTATGCGAGTTCTTACCAACTTCTCTAAAATCTTCACTACCACACCAGAGATACTAATAGGTCGGTAGTTAGACACATCAGTTTTTGCACCACCCTTGTGCAATGGAACTATCATATATTCCTTCCATTCCTGTGCTGAGACTCAAGTTATACAAATGTGTGAAAGGCCTAGTGAATTCAGCTGAACATTCCTTTAACAAACATTGTTAAAGGAAAAGAAAACAAGAATTTGTCAATAGGAACAGATATTCCATCTGTTCCTGTTGAGAAATTCTTATCCAGGTTATACAAGAGCTCTTCAACCTCATTTTCATGAATCTCTAATGCTTCATCCAATGTAGCAGTAGCACTGTGCACCATGCTACATACACCTGGTTGATATATCTTAGCAAAGTGAGCACTCATTAACTAAACAATCTCCTTAGCTTCCGACACTCGTGTACCATCTGCATTCAATAAAGTTATTCTTCCACATTCATTCTTTCTTTTGCTTGAGACATAACGATAAAATTCTTTTGGATTGCCTTTAGCTTGCATGGCAATCTCTTTTCATACTCCATTTTAGCTTTTCTCACAATACTCATTACTTTTCTGGCCTGAGCTTTATATATTTCATAACTCCTCTCACTCTTATTCTCACGATATTCTTTCCACATCAACTTCTTCATAATCGGTATTCCACAATAATTTTGAACACTCTCCTTTACGCTGTCTCCAATATAGGCATATCAGAATCGCAACGGAAACAGGAGACCACATCTGCACAATAGTCCAAGTGAGGTCTTATCAAGGCCTTGTGAAGAGGCAAAATGACATCCTTATCTTTACATGCGAAACTTTGTTTCAGCATTCCAATTATTTTTTTAGTTGTATTTGCAGTCTCTGCTACATGGCCCCTGAACTTGAACTTGCTATCTACTAATAGTCTAAGATCACTAGCCTGATCAGTTTCTTCTAGCATAATCCCACCAATATAATATGACATTGGATATCTAATCACACCAAAGTGCATACTTTACATTTACTGATATTGAACTAACATCCATTTTCCTATGTCCATAGTTCTAGCCTATTCAAATCATTCTGCAAGTATTACATATCAGCTGCATTCCTGATTATCTTACCTATGTTTCCATCATCAGCAAATAGCTGTATGTCACCTGTCAAAATCTTCCCAATGTCATTAATGTACAGATTGAATAACAGTGGGCCAAGACTGATCCTTGTTGTACACACCACTGGTTACTTTAAATTTTACAGACTCGCATCCATCCTATACAACTTTTAGATATCTGTCAGTCAGCCATTCTCCTATCCACAATAATATGTTATAATTCAAACCCATATTCTCCAATTTATGCAACAGTCATCCATGTTGCATTATGTCAAAATCCTTGCAAAATCCAAATGTATCATGGTGTATCAATTCCTCTTGTATATTTCAATGGTAACATTATTATAGAATATGAGCAAGTTGCTAAAATATGACCTTCCCTTAGTAAACCGATGCGGTTCATGGATGAATGCACATTGCATTCGTCCATGCTGAATGCAATGTGCAGTGGGATTACTATACATTTTTTCACAATCTCTTTTCTGAGACTCAAATTTTATAGCCTTGTTAAAGAAATATGTAGCAGTGAACTCAACATTGCATACATCAGGTTGATAGCTTTTAGCAAAATGGGCACTCATTAGTTGAATTCCTTCTGCATCTGGTGTTACGTGTTACCCTCACACCATCTGCATTCAATACAGTTATTCTTTCATATTCATTCTTTCTTTTACATGCAGCATATCAACATAATTCTTTGGGGTTAGCTTTAGCTTGCAGAGCCAGTTAGACAGCTTTCTATATTACAGTTGTAACTCTTCTGGGCTGCTGCTTATAATTTTAATAACAGACATCATCCTTATGCACGTGGTATTCTTTTCTCATTATCCTTTTCTTATGAATCTCTTTCTTGATAAGATTACACATCCATTTGACTCCTACCCTATTTAGTCTTGGAACTCTTGGGACACATTCTGATATTGCATCATTTAAGTATTTTTTAAATGCTTCCCATGCACTATCTTTATTCTTACCATATCGGTTTCTGGATGGTAAGAATAAAAATAGTGCAGATAGTACCAAATTGCTTTGAACTCAGTATACTCCTTAGTTGGTCATAATTTCATGCTTTGTAGTTCAGCATGTAACCCTTGTTGAATGGAACATTTATTAACTCACTCACTTTCCAAGTGAATATTGCATGATCACTGTCACCAACCAGAGAAAGAATAGTTAAATCTTTAACTAAAACACCCTCAGACACTATAATCAAATCTAATGCTCTTTGACCTTGAGTTCCTTCTGTCACATGCTACTTGAGGAAGTTATCTCGCAAGAGCTCAATAAATGCAGTTTCATTCTTCTCATAAGATTTTACTGCTACCCAATCAGTGTTTGGATAATTAAAGTCACCCATTATGATTACTCTTTTTGCATCCATTTGGCCTTATTTGATGATGCATTTCTTCATCACTAGCAACCTCACCAGGTCGATAACAGGACTCCACTATGTATTTGATCTTGTTAGATTCTATCTCACATAAAATGGCTTCACTCACTGCCACATGAAAAACTGTTACTAGTATTACAATCATGGGTCTCAACACTAACTGGATTCAAGTCATCCAATATCATTAGCAGCACACCCCCCTCATCTCCTATCCTGTTTATCCTTCCTAAAATTATTGTAACCTTTACACTTGATACCATTTAGTATGTCTGATTCTGATAGCCAGGTCTCACTAATGCCTACAATCCGAGGTCCCAACATATTGACCAATGCAACAAACTTTACCCCCTTGTTTCATATACTCCTAGCATTTGTGTGCAGACATAATAAGCTACCTGCATTTTCTTTTGCATACTCTTGTCTGTAGTCTGCATAACATAGTTGGACAACTTGGATATCACATGTAATTCCATGGCTGTAATTACATTAAGATTTCTGAATACTCTGAGCACCACCAGTTTATTTATCTCTATTCTCACAGTTGCAAGAATGTATCTCCATTTGGATGATACATTCACTCTTACAAAGTGATCACTTAGTAATTGAAGTATTCCTTCTTCTTTTGCCACCTTCCTACCATCAGGATTCATTAAAGGTATCCTTTCACAGTCATTCTTCCTTTTACTTGTCACATAGCTAAATAACTGTTTGGGATTTCCTTTGACCTGCTTGGTTAATTTCGTCGTATAGGGTGGGCAGTCTTACACTGCCATACTCGAACATTCCCCTTAACCATTTCCTCGTGCACTGCTTGATGGCACTTCTATTGTCCTAACTGCCCTGCAGTTCCCACACATACCTCTTAACTGAAAATTCTACATTCTTAGCCACCTTCCAGGTCAAAACTGCATGATCTTTTTTGTCTAATCAAAGTCAAAGTGAGTTACCTTAGTTATGGACAAATCCTCTTATTTTATGAAATATCCAGCACTCGGACTCCATATCCCTTCTATTACATGCTATTTTAGGTAATTATTTTTGAGTAGATGCATAAATTTTACTTTCCCATGTGCTTTTCTTCTTTCCAGTCTCTGTCCTCTTCTATAATTACTTGACGTGTGGTTACTGAGCTAGCTTGCTGATTCTTCATCATCTGCATTGCCAGTGCCCCCATAGTGCAATTGAAAGGACAACAGAACATTGATTTCCAAGTTGGAAAGACCCAAGTTTGATTCTAATCCTGATAAGATGAATCTTTATATGAACTCTTCAATTGAAGTTGAGTTAGCCAATCTCATACATAGGTAGCAGTGCTTTTTCTCTCAGAAACTGATTTTTCTTCCTGCATATAGAAAATCTGGCAGTGAACACAAACAGTTCATAGGCAAATAATTGATGATAGGTTGTGTTAAGTGGTATGTATGTCCTCCCTTGAAAAGTCCTTGGACATGTCACATAATAATCTCACTTTGCATCCTGTGGTCTACAGTAACTGAATATCCATCTCTCTCTCGCTCTCTCTCTCTTGAAAACAAAACAAAATTATATACAAAAAATATGAAACTATGAAAAGATGTTACATATTTCTATGTTGAAGTTCCTGGTTTTGGATCACCTGCATTTTTTTTTTTTTTTAAAGTATCCAGTGTTAACTGCCTAGATTTTCTTTTACTTTCTTTAAGGAGTTCAGTGTAAGATATATATAGTGATCTGTTGCCAGAATATATTGTCAGTTGCTGGCATTGCCTCAAATGCACTACCTCCCTCAATCTCACCTTCCTACTGAATTTTGCTTTTGTTAGTCACATTTCTTTGGCAATCATCAGCAACCCCTCCCATCCTGTTCTCTTTATCTGCCCTGAAAATACAATATCCCTGATCTACTATCCGTGACTATATTCTCTTCTGTCAACTAGACCTTACTAAGACAGAAATCATAAGCAACTGACCACTGTGTTTAAGGACCGAAGATTTATTTCCCACTGTTGATTTCGATAGTTTTAAGTGCATATCAAACTTCCTTTATAGCCCAGTTGAGTGCTTGTTGGTGTTCTGGGGCCAGCATTCTGTGATATTGGTGTCTGGTTCTGTTCCTTTCATGTATCAGGTTTTTAATCTCACCTTATGATCACTGTGTTCTTGGTAGCAGCAATGTCTTGAGGGGTTATGCCATTTTGATTTGTAGTTCTGCTGTGTGCTTAAAGTTCAGGTCTCCTGCTACTTCACAAGACCCATTGGCAGTTTGGAACTCCACTCCTGTGATTTCTTTGTTGGTGGTGGCAGGATTTACAATTTCATTGTGTTTTATTATTATTATTATTATTATTCAGGAGTCAAAAGACTCATCGAGGGAGGTCCTTCCTAAGACATAAAGTCTGTCAAGACTCACTGAGGGGAGGTCCCCCCCTGAGAAACACAAAGTCTATCATACCACTCTTTAAACTCACTGACCGTTCTCGTTCCCACCACTCCATCAGGCAATGCATTCCACGGCTCAACCACCCTCCACACAAAGAAACCACTCCTTACCCTCTTGCTCACAGTTTCCTTTCGTAACTTCCAGGGATGGCCTCTTGTCATCACTCCTTCCTGCTGATCAACCAAGCGAAAGAACTCCCCAGTGTCAACCCTGTAACCACCTCTCAACAGTTTAAAAGTCTCAATCATATCACCTCTCCTTCTATCCACCAAACTCTGCAGTCCACATTCTCTCAGCTGATCCTCATAACTATCCTTGTACAGTCCTGAAACCATCTTTGTCATCCGTCTTTGTATCCTTTCCACAGTTAATTTATCCCCTTCAAATCCTGGGGACCAAATCTGAGAACAATAGTCCAAGTGTGGTCTGATCAGAGACTTATACAACGGAATGATAACCCTCTTATCTCTGCAGGTCAGTATCCTTCTCATAATAGCAGCAATCCTCTGTATTACCTTCACCACCTTTGCAATATGTCCCCTAAACTTCAGGTTTCTATCAATCATCAACCCCAGATCTCTTGTCTCCCCTACTTCCTCCAGTATAACTCCTCCCATAGAGTATGCAGCATCCCATCGATGTTTCCCAAACCTCAAGACCTTACATTTTGCTGCATTAAACTGACACCCCCATTCATTTGCCCATCTATCTAGCTTATTTAAATCCTCTTGCAGGGCTACCACATCTGCACTATTACTAATAATCCTTCCCAGCTTCGCATCATCTGCAAACAACTGAATATCCCCCTGCAATCCACTGGCTATGTCATTGATATAAAGGTTAAACAATATAGGTCCTAGTACTGAGCCCTGTGGGACCCCACTTGTAACCCTCTGCCTCCTGGAAACTGCTCCACCATACACAACTCTCTGATACCTATCAGACAGCCAATCCTGAATCCAGTTGACCAATCTGACATCCAGACCCATGTGCTGCAACTTAAATATCAGCTTATCATGTGGCACCCTGTCAAATGCCTTCGCCAAGTCTAAGAAAATTGCAGTATATGCCTTTCCCTCATACAATGTTCTTGTAACTTTATTATAAAAGGCTAGCATATTGCTAAAACAAGAGCGTCCTTTCACAAATCCATGTTGATTCTCACAGATAACATTACCCTCATCTGCCTAATGCTGTACACGGTCCTTCACTACTTTCTCCAAGATCTTAACAACTACTGATGACACACAGACTGGCCTATAATTAGACACTTCCAGTCTGTTACCACCCTTATGCAATGGCACTATCTTACCTTCCTTCCATTCCCTGGGCACCTTTGCCAAAGCCAGACTTTCATTGAAAAGCCACGTTAAAGGTACTGTCAATTCCCTAGCACATTCTCTCAAAACTCGTGGCGAAATACCATCCAGTCCCACAGCTTTACTGACAACCAGAGTACTCGGTATCTGAAACAAACTCTCCTCCTGTACCTCCAGACCTCGTACCAGTCCTATCCCTCTAGCATTAAAACTGACTCCTCTAGGATGAAATACTCCAATAAAGTATTCATTGAACAATTCCACTATATCCTCTGCATCAGTCACTCTATTCCCATTTTTATCCCACAATATCATTCTTCCACAGTCATTTCTCCTCCTACTGGCCACATAGCTAAAAAATTCCCTAGGATTTTCTTTGGATCTTAGGGCCAATCTCCTCTCATATTCCAGTTTCGCTTTCCTTACCACACTAGTCACTCTTCTGGCCTGTGTCTTATATTCCTCATGCATCTCTTCACCTATCTCCTTATATCTCTTCCATAGCCTCTTTTTCGCATGCAATTCCTGTTTAATATTGTTTGTCATCCACTTTACTCCAAATTGCGTCCTCTTCTTCACTCGTGGTATACAACTTACCATTGCTGATAACAAATATTCTTTCACAATTTCCCACGCACTGGTGATATCCCGGCCTTCCAATTCCTCCCTCCATGAAACTTCCCGAAGTTGACGTCTAAGACTATTATAATCACCTGCCTTATAATTCCACATAAGTTCCCGTCTCTTTGATACTCCTGCATGTCTATTCATTTTCCAAGTCAACACCATATGGTCACTCTCTCCAACTGGTGGGAGAGACGTCAACTCAGTTATTATCAACTCTTCTGATGCTATAACCAAATCCAAAATTTTTGATCCTCTTGTTCCCTCTGTTACATGTTGCCTAAGACATTTGTCCCTCAAGAATTCTAGAAATTCCATTCCCCTATTGCTACATGCATCTTCCTCTCTCCAATTTATACTACTGAAGTTAAAATCTCCCATAACAATCATTCTTCTTGCACTTGCCAAACTTAGCTGTCTAAACATCTCCTGGTCCCCATCCTCTGTGCTCCTGGGTCTGTAGCAACACCCCACTAAATATCCTGTCTTGCCTACCTCTACCTCACACCATACGCTCTCAAAATCATTTGTCTCACTTCCTTCCAAATTCTCCACTCTTAGAGGACATAGGTCATCACTTATCATAAGCAGTACCCCACCACCACGCTTTCCCCTCCTATCCTGACGAAAAATGCTATACCCAGCGACTTCTGTTGCTGTTGTTATATCCCCTTCTGTCAACCACGTCTCAGTGATCGCAATAATTTTTGGCCAGGCTGATGCTATCTGCGCCACCAATTCCTCTCCCTTATTCCGGATACTCCTGGCATTAGTATACAGCATATAAATGCCATTGTTTCTATACCCAGCATTATCTCTTCTGGACTCCACTGGGCTCAGTGTTACCTGACATTGTCTCCCTTCTCCCAAGTATCCATTCCCACAAGAGGCCACCCCTGCTATCATCCTCCCTGGGACACACTGACTCGTTCAGAACAGCAATCTCTCCAGATGCCTACGTCCTTCCTCATTCAAATGTAAACGGTCTCTCGCATACAACTCCTCTCTTTCCTCAAACACACTCCAGGCATCAACATATACCAGTCCTCCCTTGTCACACATTCTCGCTATTATGCCATTCAATATCACCGCTCTTCTGCTCAGCTCATCATTATCATACCTAGGCAACACGCACACTATTTTTCCTCTCTCTGTCTTCTTCCGTACAGTCTCAAGCAAAAATCTCATATCTCTCGCTGCCCAACTTACATTACTACTCAAGTCATTCGTGCCGACCATCACAATCATCTCATCCACCCTTTCACCTCTTAATTGCCATAGCCACCCTTTCTATTGTTCCTCCTGGCAAACACTCCTCACGCATCCTATCTTGAACACCACGGATCATTGAGTCGCCATACATTATACCTCTTACCATTCCCTCGCTCCTATTGTTTCCATTCTCTCCTCTTCTTTCATTCCCATACCTCTCTTCTACTGTTTCCATTCTCTCCTCTTCTAGCACTCCCATACATCTCTCTCATTCCCTCTCTCCTACTGTTTCCATTTTCTCCACTTCTAGCACTTCCATATCCCTCTCTCATTCTGTCTCTCCTACTACTGTTTCCATCCGCTCGTCTTCTTGCATTCCCATACCTCTCTCTCATTCCATCTCTCCTACCATTTCCATTCTCTCCTCTTCTAGCACTTCCATATCTCTCTCTCATTCCGTCTCTCCTACTGTTTCCATCCTCTCGTCTGCTAGCATTCCCATACCTCTCTCTCATTCCCTCTCTTCTACTGTTTCCATTCTCTCCTCTTCTAGCACCCCCATACCTCTCACTCATACTCCCTAAATTCTCTCTCTCTCTCCTACTCTGATTTGCCTTGCATTTATCTCTTCCATTCTCCTAATCTTATCTTTCATACTTCTGCTCTCATTCACAAGACATTCCACCTCCTCTTTCAACTCATCTATCTCCCTCTGCAGGTCAGTCACTCTTAATCTAAATTCACTCTCCCAAACAAAACCATCTCCTAAACTTCCACAGCTTTACATTCAGCTTTACAAATATGGCCGTGCCTCCCCCCCCTCACATTTGGGTCTGTCATAAGCTTTGGGTTGTCAGCTGGGACGGTATGTTTCGTGTACAAGAATTACCTCAGCTATAGCACATCATAAATTCTTGTAGGTTGTGCACTTTGTTTCCTAGACCATTGTCATAATCTCTAGAGAGTTTGTCTTCTATGCTTGTTAACTATTTATTGACTAGTGCAGTAAGTATCGTATGTGAGACATATTATGTATATGTCTCACGAACTTGTTTGTGGAGTTCCGGGTGAGGGTTTGCTTTGCTGAACTCAATTAACAATGCATCCAGAGATAACAGAAGGATCTCTTTCCTTATATTTGTTTCTGCTTCCACAGTTTTGTTTGATGTTAGTTCCTTAGTTAAATTTTTCCTTCAGACTTCACAGAATCCATGTTGTTGCTCAACTGTTTCCTGGGTTAAATATGCCTTTTGAGCTCAACCTGGAGTTGATTGGGCCATTTCGTTTGCAAGAAGTCATAAAAACTTATGAATTGTTCAAATACCATAAGATAAGATGATGAAAATTTCCATGTTACTCCTCTGAAATAAACTATTATTTTAATAGCTAATATAGCCTACTTTCATTTAGGAGTGCTCCTTTTTTTTACAGTGTCATTGGTTCTTTACCCAAACCTTATATCATTACTGAAGTGTTATAAAACTAATATATGAAGAATAATATAGGAGGAAAATTTGGACATGCCTTTTTTTTGGATGTTGTTTTCTGTCTCCTTATCCCGGTGATATGTATTCATCTGCTGTTAAGCTGTTAAAGGAAGGGGAGTTTTCTGGGAGTAAAAGTAATGTGGTGGAATTATTTAAAAAAACCTGGGTTTTTTATATGTATAATATTATTATTAAGAGTGGGTAGAGAGCATTTGGGAGGGGGTGATGAGAGAAGGATCTGAAGATAGAAATTATTTTTTGGGAGAAGAGGAGGGATTTATGGGAAAAAGTCAGGGGTGGGAGTAACAGGGTGTGAGCTGTTTTGGCAGGCATCATCTTCGGATCTCGTGGGGGAAGTGGAGGCTATGTCATGCTGGCTAGGTGTTTCTGTCACTTCTGACTAAGAAGTGGCTGTAAAGAGATGGGTGTAGGATTCGCTGAGGCCTATGCTCTTCCCTCTTTTCTAATGAGTTTGCCTTACATCTTTACTATTCTTGTTGGTTTGCTATTTTAAAAAAATGTAATACTGGTAGTCTCACATTTTCTATCCTTCAAATAATCAACTCTCAATTAACAAATCAATCCTTGAATGGTTAGCATGTCATCTGATGCAGAACATGCTAATCTTGGAACAGCAGCACTATATAATTATACATTTAGTTATCTAATCAGCCAATGTGATTGACTGATTGATAGGCTACTATAATTTTGTTGCTAAGTTTCATAAATATATCATCTAGTCTTTTGTACATTTTCTCTCGCATTACGTTCTAGAAGATGCTGAAAGAACAAAAAAAGATAATGCATTTTCAAGGACTCATTAAAGTTAGGTGTTCCTTTTTTTTTTTTTTTTTTTTTCTAGGGCACTCAGACCTTTAAATAGTATTAGATTTAGTTGAATAGGCAGCCTGAAACTGTGTAGAACTAGAACTGTTTGCTATTAGCTGAGCTTTATAATATTTAATCCGGTTATTTCCTAATCTTACAAATAACTTTTACCTCAGTGTTATTGGGAGAAATTGGTCTCCAGTTTTTAATTAATCTATCCCTTGTTGTCTTAGCATTTGCCAGTGAAATTACAAAGATTGCTGGAGGTCTCTTCTAAAAAAAAAAAAAAAAAAAAAAAAAAAAAAAATGAAAAGTAGTTATAGAATGGATGTTATCCACACCCTAGAATAATCTTCTCAGGTTCTGGAGCTTTTTCTGTATTGCTTAAGGATCCTGTTTATAATATTGCAGTTGAAAAAAAGTCATTTAATATGGCAACTTGAACCATTGCCATGGCATAAGAATCAGCAAGAGAAGATGGTAGTAGTGCATGAGAAATGATCCGGGAATGTTTGAAGGAAACAGTATTAGACTATATACCTAGGATGAGAAAGTTAAATTAAGGTTGGAGTTAAAAGAATTAGATATCATTATTAAGCAGGAGTTGGATAATTTATGAAGAGAAAGATGATAGCAGCCTCTGCAGCAGTACAAAGCATGGGCAAGAAGGACAACTAGCATTCCAAGGAAAGTAAAATCAGATTATGAGGAGAAATTAGCCAAGCAGGCCAAAGGAAATCTTAGCATTCTTTTGCTGTGTGGCAATAAAAACAAGCATGATTCTGGAATGATAACTTTAATGAATGCTGATGGTAAGGAAGACAGAAAAAGATAGAAAAAATATTTGAGTTACTGAGTGATTACTTTGTGAAGGTGTGTCATCCATGTTTGATTTCGCAGGGTGGGAATTGAGGTAAATGCTTAAGATATTGAGCCTCCTTAGCTCAGTTGTATATGGTTTATTTGGGTAACATTCCTCCAAAGTTAGAACTTGATGTTAAGCTGTGCATTTATTGCATTTATTTTTGAGGTACACAAATTAATATATGTATATGTTAGGTATTATTTAGGTTAAAAACAGAAGTTTTAATTGATCATTCACATTTCTCTACTGTATATTAACGTGTTATCCAGAAACTATATATCTTAATACAGTATAATACTTAAGTTTTTTAAATTTATTTTTATGTATGTTTTGTTGTATTAAAATGATAGAAAGCTTGGTATATAATGAACTTTTTATTTATTTATTCGTTGCAAACCTATTTTTGTCTAAATAATTAGTAAACTTTCATATATGTAATTATGGTTCTTTTTAATATGCAAATTATACATATTAAAATATACAGAACTAAGAAACAAGAGCATTTTCAGATCCTCATTCCAATGACTGCAGAAGTTATTCAGTAGTGTTCTCAATGTACAGGCTGTTCTATTTTTATCTGGACTGCTAATGCATCCTGATAACTTTAGTGCATCTTCATGAGAAGGAAACAGAAATGTTTGTTTTCTCTTGCATTTTGCATTAAAACAGCAAATCCCTTTTTAATTTGATTTCCATAATTTTGCATCTTACTTCAAAGTTGAAGTTCAATGTGTAGGATGTTCTTCACTTTGAAGTTTTAAATTACTTATGTATAGAATATCCATAGTTAGATATTCTTATACTTTGTTTTGTTGCATATTACTGATTTTTATTCTGTATAAAAAAAAGTAAGTTTTGTTTTTCATAAAATGTCAATGCTTTTCAGTAGGTTTGTTCTTAATTATTATCATCTTGCATGATTTGGTCTCTGTGTTGAAATGGTAAAATTATGTTGATAGTTGTTTTATTGAATGCCAAATGATTTAATTATGCATGTTTAGTATGTAATTGTATTCTGCTCTTGGTTATTGTAGTTTGCATGATTTTTTTTAGGTTGAATTTTGATGTTTCCTTGAATGCATTAAATATCCAGATTCCATAGAAATTAAACTTCCACATAAATATTATTAATATTCTTTTGTTGTGTATATTGAATTTGTTTAGCATAAAAAGTCATATTTTTCATTATTTCTTCTAGTTGTGGTTAGATACTTAATTGTCTATAGTTGGTATGTTTTTTTTTTGCATTATTCCATTTAAATAATTATTTTAGCTATATAGGCATTTTATTTTCCATGGTCATATGTTTTTTTTTTCAAATAGTTGAAATGTAACAGTCTGCAAAATTTTAATATAATGTATTGTCTTTAGACCAGTTTGTATACATTTCTTTCATTGAATAATGTTCACATTCTTTTTATTTAGTCAGTTTCTCAAATGTAAAGGTTTTAGAAATATTTAATTAACAACAATTATTAGAAGTTTTTGACATAGTAATTTTATTATTTTTAATCTTAGCATATGTCAGATTACTTTTTTAATCTAGATTATTTTTATATAATCCTTTTAAGCAGAAGAATTATTTCAGAGTGAATAATTAGCACTGTAATTGATATTATTTTTGGTTTTTAATTAGATGGATTACAAAAAGTGGATAATCATCAATTCCTTACTGTGTACAGGATACTGTAATCCTACATGATTAAGGTTACATTATTATCTCCTGTCAACAATTTTCTCTCCAGATTAGTCTATCACTTGTTTTATCTGATATTTCTATCTTCTAGGGCATTTCTGACTGGTCAATCTACTTAGTTCATGGTCTCTTCCTGCCATTGTGGCATTAAACATGTTTTGCTAATTTTTCCTCTCCCATTCTGTTCAACTGACCCTGCCACCTTAGATTAGCTTAAATGTTAATTCTTGAATGCAAATAGTGTCAAGCTCCTTTTTAATATCTTCATTAGGAAGATTAATATGATTCTGCCATCTGTTCAGTTTCCTAATCTTTCTCAGGACTTTCATATCTCTAGTCTTCAGTCTTTGATCAATCAAGGGTTTTATTTTCAACCCAGCTTTCAGATCCAGAACTTAAAATTGGTTTGAAGACTCTTGTATACAGCTAGTTTAGTGTTTTGACTAATTTCTCTTCTCTTTTTTTTTTTTTTTTTTTTTTTCATATTTTCATATAAGGTTATTATTTTCTTGACCTCCATGGAGTCATAAGACTGGGAGATCAGAACAAGACAAAGCAGTCTAAATTTCTTCATTTGACTTCCCATAATACCAGCTTTGTTTATTCCATTAACTATTTCCATATTTAATTGCCATCTTTACTAAAAATGGTGCCTAAATGTTGCCAGCCTGGCTGGCCAAGTGGTTAGTGTGTCTGCTCTCCAACCAATAGGCTGCGGGTTCGAATCCTGCCATGGGCATGGATGTTAGTGATTGTCTATGGAAATACCAGTGGTGGTGATCGGCGGTAGATTGCGTTAGCGTAGTTAGTGGATTGAGTGGTGGAAACAGAGTTGTACAGCAGGTGTCCTCTCTCGATGAGGCTTTGGACTCCCTGGAGGTGTCAAATAATAATAATAATAAATAGCCAAAATTTTTGTGTTCTATGGGGTCTCCATTGAGAATAATCTTGTTGATAATCTTTATGTAGAATAAATAGTAGCATACAGTCAAACATATCTGAACAGCTGTTTTGTTAAGAAATATTTAGGGTTGTTTGCCCTTGTTAAAACAAACTTTGATTTGAACCACATAAACAGGACAACTTAACAGAAAAAACCTACAAACGGCATATTTTGTGACTAATTCTGGTAAAGTTTAATCAGAATCTGTAATAGATATAAGTAATGATCCTAAATATATAATTCTGTCAGAATCTAATGACCAGATTCACAGCAGTTCTTTTTCTATGCATGAGAGATGATGTTTAAATTATCCAGTTTAAACCAAAATTGCACAGAAATGATAAGTTCATCAAAATCCAGCCACACCAGTTCTGTGATATTTTTGACAGCTTTATATTGTCTTTTTTGGCCAAAAATTATAATGGTTGATAACTTTTAGCTGAGATGCAGTGTATGAAATTTCATTAACACATAACTAATCAGTCAACTCGTATGCATATAGCCAGCCTGATCCTATCAGGTGGTTTTGCATTTTGCAAAATTCAGATTAAAAAATAAAAGGCTGAAGTTTTAATGTGCTCCATATAAAAACTTTTATAATGCTCAAATAACCAAATTAGAAAGTTGGGGGTAATGTCATTTATGTTACATTGCTGGATTCGTTTGTGTGTGGGTGTGTATAATTACTTTCCTCATGGATGAGGAGTTTAACCTGTGAACAGTAACATAGAAATAAGTGAAATAGTTTTTATAACTGTTCCTTTAAAATATTCTGTTCTTCCTTTATTGTAATAGTTTGCCATTTACTGTTGAATATTTGCAAATTTAGTTTGTTGATCACATATTTTTCAGAATTCAATTTATCATTTATTTGTTCTGAAAATTGTCGTAGCAATTAAAGGTAACTTATTGGATACTTCAAATCCTTAACACAAGAAGTGTGCAGTTACACACCTATATTCTTTGTCATATCCAGAATTGCTGATGACATTAATTGATTTATTTGCTTGCATTCTTTTAATATGGACTTTTTTTAATTGTAAATCACCTGGTAAAATATGTGCTAAGCATTTAGTATGAATTGCCTTTTTATTGTCCAACATAATTATTGCAGTTTCATTTTGTTTATTGGTAGCTTTAACATCTTGTTAATACTCGCAATCAATGTATTTAATTTGCCCACCCTTCCTTGTCTATTTAGATTATCAACTTATTTGCAAAACAAAATTTGAATGTATAGCAAATTTTTTGGCATCTTTTTGAACATTGAAAATATATATATATTTTAATCTGCTTTTTTTACTGTTAGTATTTATTATCCTTATTCACTTTCTAGAATCTTAATCAACATGGCTTTTGGATATGTTTACATCTATCAGTTTCCATTTGGGTCTTCTTTTTTTTTTAATTTCTTAGGCATTGTTTAGTCCATGGTGTGGTTCTTATAAGAAGGTTTTATTAAATTATTATCATTATTTTTCTAGGAGAGTGATATAGAGAAAGCAGGTGGGGAATCTGAATATGAAAGTGCTGAAGAGGAAGACATATCAGATCGAGAGCAGGTAATATTAGAAATCAGGAAGAAATACAGGATTTAATTATTTAAAAACTGTTTATAGTTTACACTGCTATTGGCATCTCTTGCCAGCATTTTAGCACTCTTGGTAAAACTTACTGTGGTGCACTTTGTTTCATAATATGGCATTCTTGGGAATAATCTAGTTTTTTTTTTTTTTGAAGAATTAGTTGAAGTACTATTATTTCACCTCTTTTCTTCATGATCTATCATTTGCATTTATATTTATTCTTATAGCATTTATTATAGAAATGCATGTATGTATAAGCATGTCTACTTAAGCATGAAAGAATGTAAATAACTGCATGCAATTCTAATATGGTGTTGACTGACAGTTCCCTGCAAGGTCAAATTTAGATTTCACCAATAAAACTAGGAAAAAATATTAGCAAAGACATCCAAAGGCACTTAAATAACTCATCATATTAAAAACAAACTACTTCAGTAAAAAACCAGTTTACTCACTTTTTGACTGACTTAGCTGATCTCATACAGATATAGCAAATCCCTCCCAACATGTAAGCAAATATAAAACAGTTTTATTAGAGAGCTTGTCGTTAACATATTATAGCTCCCTTTGGAAATAGGATTCATGTGTTCTTTCATCGTGTCAGTTATTTATAAGAAGCCATATTAATTAACCATAAGAGGCCATTGAACCTAATTATGTAAATGAAGATGTGAAATTTTTCTTTTTGTATATACAAAAAATGAATAAGAATTAGCTTATCAGTCTCTCACTATAAAAGCTACATTAATAAAGAAAAATGTGTATCTACAAATTTCATCAGGTGACTTATGAAATTTGCTACTTTATATAGTTTATATGTAACAGTTGGGTGGTGTTGTGCATGTGTGCATATGCATGTAGGGCTCCAGAGAAGTACTTGCCCACTCACCACTGACAAGCTATTAGAGACAAGTGGTGAGTGAATTTTTGACCCCATTCTAAATTCATTCAAAATATATTGCCTTATTTTCTTTGCATAAATTTACACATTTTTTTCATTAAAAATCACTTATTCACTGTCAAGTTATTTTATTTTAAATAACTTGACAAGTGAATAACATGACACAAATAACATAAATTTATTAAAGAAGTTTTATTCCTTCAAAGATTGTTTCCCCTATCCCTTTTGAAAAGTTAGTTTACATGAAGATGCTGTTTTCGAAAGTCGAAGTAATTCCAATCTATGACAGTAGGCAGCACTATTTATCTCTCATAGTCTGTTCTTAACTTAAACTACTGTGTTCACTGGTTAATTTTGAAATAAATAATCAAGAATTATCAAACATCATTTTATTTTGCTTGCATGACTAGCAGATCATCACTATTCTTCTTAGAAAAATTAAAGATATCATTAAAAAAAATAATTTAACAAGATCAATTTTCAACATAAGGATGAATTTATGTTGAAATTTTTTTACTTAGTTATACTATAAATTAAAGATGCCAAGAAATTATATTCTTGGTTCATCCTTTATCCAAGTGTAAGCAAACAAAGTTTGCGTGTGAAGTCACTTCATGACTGGGCTACTTGTATATAGTGGCTAATGACTTCATATCGATTGCCTTAGTATTATAAATGTCCACGAAGATATGTGCATTGCATTATGAGATACTAAGACAATTGATGTGGTGTCATTAGCCTCTATATACAAGTAGCCCATGAAGTGACTTCATACATAAAGGATGAAACCTAGAATATAATTAATTGGCATATTTAATTTAAAGATTTACATATTTATCTTGCATCCTGGTCTTTCACCATTAAAAAGTGTATAATTGTAATATAGTATTGGCATAAGCTTATTTCAGTAATTCACAATATGAATTTGTTTAGTGTATTTATATACTTTAACATTTTACATAATGAAAACAGTTTTTATTACTGTTATTTAAAAAATACAATTATCTTGCAATGATGTGTTAGAGCCTGATCACGTGACTGACAATATATAGTGAGAGGTGAGTCTGGTTCCACAGCAAGTGTTAACTACTTTCCTGTTGTCTTGAATTTTATTTCTCTTTCCTTTTGAATTATTTTTTATGAACAGTAAATGAAAGGAAACACAAACTACACTTTTTTTTTATAATATAAATTGCCCAAAACTGAATATGAATAAAAGAATCAGAAAGTGTTAAAACAAAATACTAGAGAGAAGAGTTCTGTTTGTTATCAAGTAAAAACAACCAAGTAAGATGTGCTTTCTAAGACAAGTCTTTGTGCTATGAAGACAAAGCTGCATTTTGTAATGAATGTTAAAATATCCTGGGCTGCAGACAATAATTCTAGATTACTACAAGGCTTTCTTCAATCTTTCAAAGTGGAGATATTTAGGTTTCATGAGGCATCCAATTCTTACAAAAAATCTGTGACATAGACGACCAGAAATCATTCAGAAAATCCACCTCTCCTGCTTGGCTAACAAATATGGGTTCTAAAATATTGAATGCCATAAGTGCCTTTTTAATACAGCCTACTTCAAAAACTTGATAGCCCTACTAAATGCATTTGTAGATACATGTACAGTTTCAGTATTGAAATTGAAAAGTAAAGAATTTGGTTACTTATTGCTGATGGCATTAAACAAGACTTAGTTAAGAAAATTAGTTTCTATGCGAGTGCATCTTTTTCTTGATGCTTCTACAGATATTTCAAATGAAGAGGAACTTGTCCTTTTTGTTAAAAAGTTTTGGTGGAAATGAATCAAAAATTCTTAAAAATGTCTAAGTATTTTGATGCATTTACCTGGCCTGGAAAGATTTTGGGAAGGAAGAAATTAGGAATTTGGATCACTAGCAATAAATTTGATGAGTTCAGAATTGTAGGAATCATTTAAACATACAAGATCTTTTGAAAGAAAAATGAGTAATAAGGATAGGTTTCAATTTCTCTCAAAATTTCTTGAAATTTTAGCTCAGTCACATAATGAAGGAAAGTACTTCATTATGTGACTGAGGTTTTAGTCAGAATGTAATAAAAGAGAAGTTGAGGTCATCAGTGAGTCCCTCTACTTTGAATGATTTATTAATGATACATAATATTATTACAGGACACCCCCCCCAGGGACCCATCACAGGCAGGCACTTTACTCCGCTCTATTACAAATATCATACCGTCTCTCCTACTACTTAAATCTCTTGTATACACACCTACTGCCGCCATTTATCACCCATCACCACCAAGTATCTTTGTCTGTAAATTACATGTGTTCTGAATATGAATTGCCTTCCTTGTTTATTCCAGATTAATCAGTGGATAAGTAGTAAATAATAAATTACACGATAACCACAGTAATTAAATTTAATGAAATGAAAGTACAGATATTTCATACTGAAAATAACAGTACATCATCACTGTGTAGAAACAAGCAATCAAAGGAACCAGATTACAAAGTACATATTGCAGTCGGTGGTTTACCAATTAAAAACTGTTGTCGCATGCTAGAAATTAATATTAATAAATAATATTATTAAAAACTTTCTGGTTGTGGAAGAACTCCTGGTTATCCTTGGAAACTGATTAAGAGTGTAGTTAGCAAGGTGTTAGAATAGATTTTTTGCTTGGAGAGTACCGAATGAGTGGAATAGGTTTCCAGAGTCTGTTGTGGGGGGGCTATGACTGAATTAATTCAAAACAAAGTATGATAGGTACTATACAAATGTTGGATAGTGCTTGGCACAATGTTTAGGGCCTCCCTCATTGAGTGTGATCTGATTCCATGGAGTAGCCCATAATAATACATAATTAATATATATATATATATGAATTAATAATAATATATTATTTGAATGCATAGCCATGCAAATCAATGTTTGTGCTAACATTTCTGATAATTTTATTATTATTATTATTATTATTACGGGCAACTCCAGGGAGTCATTAGACTCATCGAGGGAGGCCCCAAATCATTTTCATCACAACTATTCGACATTCATACAGTATCTATCATACCTCGCCTTAAACTCATTCACTGTCACAGCATCCACCACAGACTCAGGGAGCGCATTCCACTCATTCACTACTCTAAAAGTAAAGAACCCAGCTCTAACACCTTTACTAACCACACTTTTGCCCACTTTCCATGGATGTCCCCTAGTCCTCCCACAACCAGCCCTGTTCTCAAAAATATCTTCTGAATTAATTTTATAGAAACCCTTCAGTAATTTGAATATCTCCCCTCCTCCGCCTATCAACCAATTTTTGCAACCCACAAATCCTCAACCTGTTCTCATACGGTTCATTCCACAGACCTGCTATCATCTTGGTCACTCGCCTCTGGATCCTCTCCACCTCCTCCCCATCAAGAAGAAACCTAGGTGACCAAATCTGAGCACAGTAGTCTAGATGGGGTCTTATCAAGGCTCGATACAGAGGAACAATAACCTGCTTGTCAACGTATTCTTCAGCAACCAAGTGATTTGATGAGCTGATTTGGCCACTTTTGCAATGTGTCCCCTAAATTTCAATTCCTTATCCACCAACACTCCTAAATCTCGTGCCTCATCAATTTCCTGGAGCACGGTTCCACCAATGCAGTAAACTGCCTCCCATCTTTTCACCCCAAAATGCATAACCTTACATTTTGCCACATTAAATTGACATCCATTCTCCCTAGCCCAGACCTCCAATCTATCCAAATCATCCTGCAAAATTTTGACGTCATCTGCATTCACTATTGCCCTACCCAACTTCGCATCATCCCCAAACAAATGAACTGTTCCTCTCAGATCCTTTCCTATATCATTTATGAACAAATTAAACAGCAGTGGTCCAAGAACAGATCCTTGTGGTACACCACTAGTCACAGGCCGTCTTGTGGACTCTACTCCTGAGTAAACCACACCTCTCTGATATCTCTCCGTCAACCACCCTCCTATCCATCTCACCAACCCTATGTCCATTCCCATATGCTGCAATTTACTGATTAGAATTCCATGTGGTATCCTGTCAAAGGCCTTAGCAAGGTCCAGCAGAATCACTGTAAACCCATTACCCTTATCCAGTTCAGCCGTCACTGTGTTATAATACATGAGCAAGTTACTGAGGCATGACCTACCCTTCACAAAACCATGCTGTCCCCGATACAGTATCCCATTTTCTTCTATCCAATCTTGTATTTTCTTCTTGACTATTTTCTCTAAGACCTTGATAATGATTCCTGTTATGCTGATTGGCCGGTAATTTTCAACAGCAGCCTAGGAACCACCTTTGTGCAGTGGAACTATTTTCCCCTCTTTCCACCCCCTTGGGACTGACCCAGTCCTGAGGCTCAAATTAAACATAATGGTCAAGGGCACTGACAATTCTTTGGCCGCTTCACGTACGACACGAGCTGGTATACCATCCAATCCCACAGATGTATTGACATTGAGGTTCTGTAATAGACTAGTTACCTCTACCTCATTCATCACAATTCCAGTATAAGCTGTTGGTTCCTCCATTTCCACAAAGCCACCACCTGGATGATATACTCTTGCAAAGTGCTCGCTCAGTAATTCCACAACATCGACTGATTCAGTTACCTCCCTACCCTCAGCATTTTTTAAGATCATTCTACCATGAGCATTTTTCCTTTTACTTGCAACATATTGAAAAAACTGTTTGGGATTCTCTTTAGCCTGCATGGCCAATTTCCTTTCGTAATCTGCTTTTGCTTTTCTTACCACCCTTGTTACCATCCTGGCCTGAGCTTTATACTGTTCATGCACCTGATGGTCACCCTTCTCCTTAAATTCCCTCCACAATTGTTTCTTTTTTTGCAGCTCAAGCTTAATAGTGTTATTCATCCATTTAACCCCTACCTGATTTATTATTCGGACTCTTGGTATACAGTCAACCATTGCCTCCTGCAAACAGTTCTTAACCACCTCCCATGCACCATCAACATCCAGCCCTTGCAGTTTTACATGCCATGGCATTGAGCCAAGCACACACCTAAACTTGTCATACTTACCAGCCCGGTAATTCCACATATACCCTGTCTTAATTGTAAATTCGACTCCTTTAGCCACCTCCCAAGTTATGACCTTATGGTCACTCTCACCAATTGGTGGCCGTGTTACCATTGACATAATGACAATGTTACTGAAATTATACAGTGCTTGAATCTTTTTCACAAGGATTTTCATGTTCATTACTCAGAGTGGTGCCTACCAATACATCCTAGACAAAGGTGATCTCAAGCTTCAATAGAAATGCATTTGTTTTCTTTTGCTTGGTTTTAAAATAGCAATATTTGACTTGCCAAACACACACACACACACACACACACACACACACACACACACACACACACACACCACCCCCCACCACCACCACCAGGTAGGGTTATTACTTGGAGGAAAAACACACACATCAAATGGAGGCAGAAAATGATGGATGGCTCTTGTGTGTGAATCAGATGTCTTATGGAGTCACTAATAACTTAAAAAAAAAATACAGATTTGTTTTGAAATAATGAAAATGACAACACTTTCTGTGGTGTCTGTTATACATAATTTTTGATGTACACATTCTAAAATCTTTTGTTTAAGGACAAATTGAAATTACAACTCTCTTCTATCTTGATAGCATTTAAGCAGTGGAAGCATAAACTTCATGCTTTCACTGCTTAGACTGGTTTTGAACTAATGGCAGCTGTGACAAACCTCAAAGTCAGTTCTTCCCAGTCATGTATACGAGCCTGGCCCTACCTTACCTTCACCCAACGCGAACAAGACTGACTACTTCACAAACAGCTGGATGAAAAATGACAAAGCAGCAATGAAACACAATGCATCAGCTACAGAAGAGAAATTCTAGTATGGAAATCAAGCAGTATCTAAGTGCCTTGCAACACAAGGGGATTACTTCAGAGGTGTACGTTATGGGAATTTGTGACATTTTGCATGTATATTAGTTAGTTCCTTCTCTCCCTCCCCCTTTCTCAAGTTTAGAGAGAAATAACAAATCTTTAATATTTTGTATGGTTCTTTCACACAGTATAACAAGATATATTATGCAAGTAGCACCATAACCCCTCGCCAACTTATGTCTCAAACGCATCCACTCTCCTATTCACATGACTGCAAGTTGCATTCCCTCAGTCTATCCTCATATCCTACATTCCACAGACCAGACATTGACCTAGTGAACCTTCTCTGGACCTCTAATATATTCGTATCCTCTTGAAAACCAGGCAGTCAAATGTTCATACAGTAGTGAATATCTAGGCAGAACCAAGGCCCTGTAGAGTAGAACTATAATCTGTTTGTTTTCTGCATGTTATGGTCCTACTCATCCTTGCCATAATCGATTTGATGTTCTTACGTTTTAGCTTGTGATCCTTAAACTTGAAGTCTGTCCACCATTACTCCCAGAACTCTCATCTCCTCCAATTCCTTCAAAATTTCCAATTAATTATACTCTATACCTTGTTTACCACATTTCAAGGCCACACACTTGGTGACATTCAACTAGCAGCTCCACTCATGTAATCTGTTGAGGTCCTCCAGCAAGACCACAACATCTACTCTTCTCCTCATAGTGCTTTCTAACTTTCCATCATTGACAAACATCTCCAGTTTAATCCTCCCCTAATATCATTGACATAAAAGTTCAACAATAATGGCCTTAACACGGACACCTGAGGGATTCCACTGGTGAACTTCCTCTTTTGGGATACAACCCCCCACACAACCAAATATGTAATTTGCTGATACCCATCTGACAGCCAGTAATCTAACTAACTCATTACTCTCTTATCCAATCTCATCTGTTTTAATTTAGTTACCGGCTTTTTGCGTGGTAATCTATCAAAGCCCTTTGAAAAATCCGCGTATAAAACTATGTACATTTCCCTTATCCAGCAAATTTGTCACATTTGTTGTAGTATATAGGCAAATTTCTAAAAGTAGCTTCCCCCTAACAGAACCATGCTGATCATCATGGAGAATACCACTATATTCAACCCATTTCTGAATTCTAGATCTCACCAACCTCTCTAACAACAGCTCTAGATACACAGATTGGCCTATAATTTGTAGCCTCAGTCTTTTTCATCCCTTGTGAAGCAGTACAATTTTCTACTCCATTGTGACCCACTCTGTTGCAGGACTCATTATTTCAAGATGTGCAGTAATTAACATGTAGTTTACTTAATTCCTCATATACTTCTTGCTCATTCATCATCAGTCCTTCCTCCATATACCCTCAACATTTCATCTTCTCATGATGTTGCCTTCATGAAGATGAAATGTCTTGAAAAACTGTTATAGCTGCATGCTATAACATGGTTATATAAGCATGTTATTATAACTCCCAGTTGTTTCCTAAGTTTTCCTTACTCACCACTCCTCTAGTTCTACATACATCCCTTCTTCATAGAAGTTCTGATATAACTGGCTTAATAATTTAGAACATTTAGATAATTGTATTGGGAACATACCTGATCCCCATTGCTCACCAATCATGAAATTTGCTTACCACATTTTTTAGTCCCAATTAATCATGTTAATCCCTAATGATAAAGCTCTTTTCACAGAACTTAACTACCTTTGTCATGCATTTTAAGCTATTGACTACAACCTCTATAAAATGTATTAGGCATTTCATTCATTTTCTATAAATACACATAAGACCAAAGCACAACTAATCATATATCCAGGACATATATGAAAAGATAGCTAAACTATTAAATAAATATAATCTGTACATTGAATAGAAAACATTCATCAAACTAGCAACCTTCATTCATTCACCAAAAGAAAAACTCTGTACTCCATACATCTGTTTGTATATCAAGTGTCCTGTACCCATAACTTGGCCCACTATGGACAGACAGGATAGTTTTAATAATACCTGCCTCTGGGAATATGAGAAATGCATTATGGCAAGTCAAGACAAGCAGACCTTTGGGCACCCTTTTACACAGGATTAAACAGTACTACTACTACTGTGGAAGCTGTCACAAATCAGAGACACTATTTTGGAGTCAACAGCAGCAGTGAAACACTCCCTTGACTTCAACAAGCATCACTGTATTAATTTACCAAAAATTTAAAGACCAACCCAACAACTATAAACTTCTTGCTTTAGTCCATTATAATTAGAATTGTTTTCAATACTAATTATTGTCTGCATATTGTACAAGTTAATTGTGCTCTGAAAAGATGTTGATTTGAAATCAATTAAGGTATTGGCTACCTAATAATATCTTTAGCATACAAGAATGTGTCAGTGGAGCTAATCTAAGGTGCTATGGCTACTTAAATAGAATGGGTGGGGAAAGATTAGCAAAACAGGTGTTTGATGCCAAGATGGCAGGAAAGAGACCCAGAGGAAGACCAAGATCTAGGTGGATTAATTCAGTTAGAAATGCCATAGAAGCATGAAATGTTAGATATGACAATATTGGAGTTATCACAAGTCATAGACTAATTTGGAGGAAAATTGTTGATAGGAGATCAATCATGCAATATTGTCATAGTAACCCGAACACTCTCTAGGGGTACATATCAGGAGATTGATGATAAATATCTTATTTCGTTGGAAGTTTTTTTTTCCCACTTGGTTAGACTATAATAAGTTTAGTTTAATTCTTTATCCAAGTGTAAGCAAACAAAGTTTGCGCCCGAAGTATCTTCAGGACTGAGGCAACTTGTGGTAAAAGTGGACTAAGCTCTCATCACTCCTAGTCTTAGTTTCTCCTATAATGCAAAGCACATCTCCTTGCGGACATGTATAATGTTATGCATTAAGGGAAGGGCCACTACCCAGACCTTTTTCGACCCTTATTGAGGTCTCGTCAGTGGGAGCCAGACCCAAAGGTGGTGATACTAAGGCAGAACTCATATTTACCTATACGAGTTGCCAAAAGGTGTACCACCTTATTAAATTACTCTGGATTTAGAGAAAGATATTGGAAGTTTTTTTTCCCCCCACTTGGTTAGACTATAAGTTTCGTTTAATCCTTTATCCAAGTGTAAGCAAACAAAGTTTGCACCTGAAGTATCTTCAGGACTGAGGAAACTCGTGGTAAAGGTGGACCAAGCTTTCATCACTCTTAGTATCTCCCATAATGCAAAGCACATCTCCTTGCAGACATGTATAATGCTATGCACTAAGGGAAGGGCCACTACTCAAACTGGTTTCGACCTTTATTGAGGTCTCGTCAGTGGGAGCCAGACCCAGAGATGATTTAATAATAAGGTGGTACACCTTTTGGCAACTCGTATAGGTAAATATGACGACTTCTCCATTGCTTTTGCCTTAGTATCACCACCTCTGGGTATGGCTCCCACTGGTGAAACCTCAATAAAGGTCAAAACTGGTCTGGGTAGTGGCCCTTCCTTTAATGCATAGCATTATACATGGCCGCAAGGAGATGTGCTTTGCATTATGGGAGATACTAAGACTAGGAGTGATGAGAGCTTGGTCCACTTTTGCCTCAGTCCTCAAGATACTTCAGGTGCATACTTTGTTTGCTTACACTTTGATAAAGGATTAAACTAAACATTATATTAATATCTTATTTCGGTGCTTTGGTGAATGAAATTCGATATTTATTAAGCAACTACAAAAATGAAAACCAGAGGAATGAAATATTTAATTTTTGTGGATGGCAGATGTTCACTTTATGAGATAAGGTGAACAATTGTCAATGACTAATGCTTTCTACACCATCAATAGTTTATGAGAAAGTGAATATTATTCCAGTGATGCTGAAGAAAATCTTGCAGAATTCTCATACTAATTTTTACGAGCATGTCTAAATTCCCTGTGCAGATCACTAAATTTAGATATTTTCTGTGCCATTAATAATTAGGTGTTTCTTTAAGATTATAAACAAATAAACACAATGTGTCAACTTAATATATTTATACAGCAATCTCTCGATTAATGCACCTAATGCATTCTTTAAAATCGGCATATTAATCAAAAACAACTAATCGATATAATAACCTATGGGGAAAAAGTATAATTCGTTCCTCAAATTCCTTTTTTGACCCTTATTTTTTTTTATAAAAGAATTAGGATATGTCTTAGGGCCTAGTTAAAGGGAAACCATGAAGCTCAAAGACAATAAAGCATATTCAGAATATAAATTTATTATTCTACTTCTTAACAAAAAATTGAACCAATAGTTTGGTGGGTATTCTGTTAATTTTTTTTCATTTTACACAAATTATGGACCCTACAACATTGTTATAAATAATTATTTTAATTTCCCAACATTTCAGTCCTCATATTAAGGTCATCATCTGGAGTATACACATATATACAGAGACAAGCTAAATTCCATTTCACATAGTATGCTGAAGAGACGATGATTTGATCAACGGTTATTCTACTGGTCTGATCTCTAGTGAAAATAAAATAAAATTACAATAAATAAATGAAATAAAATAAATTAACTACATCAAAGCTATATTCTATTTAAGACAATATCAAAGAAACATTCTTTCATATAGATAGTTTTGTTACAGTGAAAATGATGTCCTAATTTAACATGACCATTGTTATATTAGATTTAGGATCCTGGATTGCCTACGTTTCTATTTAAAATTAACTCTTAGGGAGAAAGGTTAAGTGGGTAGAATATGTGCCTTCCATATGCTTGGGATTTTTTGTAGACCATGATTATTGTTAAATTCTTAACAATAATGATGAAATTAGTCAAAATTAAAACTA
Source organism: Typopeltis vanoorti (assembly GCF_054136105.1). NCBI lineage: Eukaryota > Metazoa > Arthropoda > Arachnida > Uropygi > Thelyphonidae > Typopeltis > Typopeltis vanoorti. The sequence goes on from NC_143550.1 coordinate 163,325,147, forward strand.
GCTGTATGCAGGACAGTATCCAAATCAGTTTTAACTTGTGTATCTGAGAGCTGGATTAGGAATAGTTGATTAAATACTAGATGTCACAAATCTTAGAAAAATTATATGGGAGTGGGATAAACTGGTGGAATCGGAATCATAATGAAAAAAGAAGATATTAGGTAGGAACTTGATATTTTAGTTTTCAGGAATGTTGAGAGCAGAAACTAATCTCAGGTCATATGGTCACTTAAACAGAATGGGAGAGGAAAGATTAGCAAAACAGGTGTTTGATAGCAAGAAAAACACCCAAAGGAAGACTGAGATATAGGTGTATTGATTCAGACCAAAATGTTAGATATAACAATATTGGAGTCTTGAGAGATTTTGAGGAAAATTGTCAATAGGAAGATAGCAAAATTGTAAAGGTTTCATATAGCACTCTCAGTATCCTGTACATCCCTTGAAGATAATATAACAGGAATTCAATGATCATGATGATATTCATCTCTCAGTCCTATAGCAAAGCACTCACTTCAAGAAACTAGCAATGCATCTCTGAACAAAAGTCCTGTTAGTGAGAATTGATGGAAATTGTGGGGAGAGGCAGTAAATGAAACTTATTCTACATGAACTTTCTTGAAATTAGATGTTATTAATTCTTTAACTGCACAGTTTGTGATGTAGTTCACTAGACTAAAACTACTAATGAACCAATGAAACATACACATTCCCTCTTCTTTAGTGGCTGATTCAGTGTTTGGTTTAGGAAAACAGATTCTGGTTTCTATTCTCTTACTCCTTCCCCCAATGCATTGTGAGTGAAACCATTTGAAGCATGCCAGACAATCTGTAGAGATTCATAATCACCTCTGTTTTGAGGGTACAACAGTAAAGTGGGTTGACAGGTTGACCAGTACATAATAAACAGAACAAAACATAATGGAAATGCATCATAAGGCTTCTTAATCAGTAATCGCACAATTTCACTGACAGATCGTGGTGGCTAGATATGGTTGTATGCCGAAGGCCATTTTCCATGGCCATGTTACGACATGGTCTACTCCTTATGTTGCATGATTAAATAATTATTGAAACAATTATACTTTTAAGAACCTCCCTTATAATTCCTGTCATCTGATCTGATTTTTCCCTTTCAGTTTTTCTGACCATAGGTGACTTTGTAGGCATCACTCACAAAGTCTTTCTGGTGAGATTTTTACAGGGTTGTTCACTGTTGCCCCCCCTCCCCCTCCCCCCAATTTATTTGAACTCGGGGACCGGCAAATGGCTGGGACGTATTCATGACTGTAATCCATGTGTGTTCATTGGGCCGGTTTGCCTGTTCTGGAGGACGAAAAACCAGAGCTTCATCTCCCAAAATGGAAAAAACTCTTACCTCCGTAATTCCTGTCAAACAAATATAAAATCGCAAAAAAAAAAAAAAAAAACTCAACAAAAGTTGCTTCTATTTAACTAATCCAAAGAACATTGGTAAATGTCCCACCAAGGATGAAGATTTTTTTTGCCAGTCTAGTTGGATTGGGTTTGAATCCGATCATTGGCATGGATGTTTTGCAAATGTCCTTGAAGATGTATTTCATTGCTCCACTTATTGGAGGTTGAATTGGTTTAAAAAAGTTCATGTTTGGCATCTAGAGCAGGGTTTCCAGATTATGTAAAATAATAATAAATTAAAAAAAAAAGTAATTATTTTAGTAAAGCACAATAATGTACTCTAGGTTGATAGTGTTTGGGTGGGAGTCACCTAAAGAAAAAAAAAATTTGAACTTTAATGTTTACCACCACTAGCAAATATCCAGACTTAACCTTTAGTTTTTAACAAAATCTTAACTGCCCAAATTACATTGTTTCATTCCTTCTGCCACTTTTGTGTTGTTCAATATTATATTCTGGAGAAAGTTGTCTTGAATCCTTTTTGATCTTATCTGCCTTAAGGTCTCCTTGCCCCATTCTGTATCATTCATCTGCTATCTCCACTGCTCTCGTGATTCGAAAAATCACTCTTACCTCTCTGACTTCTTATCACTGAAGCTTGATTTCTGCAATCCAACTACCCTAAAAGTGTAGGGATCTTCCCTCATTGACTAACATCCACAACTTTAACTATTTTCTTTCTTTTTTTTTTTTTTCAGTTCCATCATGATCAAGCTTGAAGAGATGCTTATGAATTTACTCTCGGCAGTAAGCTCATGCATATCATTCATCAGTGAACCAGACAACTCTCTTTACTCATCCAGTACTCTCAGGCAGGCTTTCTACCAAGTATAGTATAGTATACAGGTTATCTGTGGGAATTTTTTTAACCAACCCCCACATGAGAGATCACAAAAAAAACCTATAATAACAGTACCATGACTGAGGAGGTGGTTCAGGAGAAAGAATCTATTAACCTTTTTTTTTTTTTTTTTTTTTTGAAAAGTTGAGGATAGTATGAATTGGAAAAATGGCACGAAGAAGGCACTTCCAAAGAACAGAGATGGACAGAATGAAGGAAGAAGGTAAGATGTTGATTTGATAAGTTTTGAATTGAACTGTGTATGGATGTTGACCATTGGTTGCTTTCTTACATGATCGGGTGAAAGCTGAGGAATAGTAGTGGACAGTTCCACTGAAAGTGCTCTATTTAATTGGATTACCCTTTTTAGTATATAATCGAGAATTATTAGGTTTTAGGTGCACCCTGAATGCAAGAAGAGTATTCTAAGGTCAAGTGGATTGAGATAAAGAAATCTGGTTAGAGGAAACCATCCACCATGACATGCACTGAACAACCAGAGAGAGAGAGAAAGCTGATAATCCCCTCATTAAGGGCAGGATAATCATCATAAGATTTTAGCCTAGTAAGGCTGCGATCTTATGATTGCTTTGGAAATATCAAGAGTGACAATGTGAGTTTCTTCAGACTTTTCCATGGCGTGCATTCAAAAGTGAACATAGGCCATTTTGGTAAAGATAAGAAACTTAAGAGGTTTTAGATACACTAATCCGAACATATGAGCAGCATCCTAAGAATGGATGGATATTTGTGATTTGTATAGTTAGTAGCTGAACAGTAAAAAATTAGTATCTGGAGTGGAAAAAAGGACAGTGTGTGTGTGTGTGTATATATATATATATATATATATATATATATATATATATTTTTTTTTTTTTTTTTTTAGACATGTGGAAGCTATTGATGCTGTGTGTTTATGCCATTAAAGACTAGAGAAATGTTACTTCAAGAAGAGTGAGATCTAAGGTAATTTGTGTGCTATCAAAGGTAAGAGAAAGGTGATGTAAGATCCTATACAAAATAAAGGCAGGACTGTGTTTCAGCTGCAATGAAGGGTGACCAGGTTATCCCAAGGCATTGTTGAACCAGAATGACAAGTTCCATGTTGGTGATCACTACTTAATCGATAGATCTCCAGGTTGTGAAGGAGATGATTATTAATGATCAGGCTGAATAAAGATTTGCTTCCATGCTGTTGGGTAGATTCTCGATATCAGTTTGTATATGGCAGTTAACACAGGGTGAGTATTAATTCTGTAGTACAAGTTTATGGCACAGTTGTATGGGTACCAACTGCACCAAGAGACTTATTAGTATCAAGACCATTACTGATTTTTCTGATATCCTGGTAAAAGATCAGCGCAGGCATGCTGATCATTTGTCTTGGTCATTTATTATTATTATTATTATTTGACACCTCCAGGGAGTCCAAGGGCTCATCGAGCGACGGCACCTGCTCTACAGCTCTGTCTCCACCACTCAATCCTCCAACTGACCCACAACTACACCAACTCCGTCTACTGCCGACAACCACCACCACTAGTGTTCCCACAGACAATCGCAAACATCCATGCCCACGGCAGGATTTATGCAAGAGTTAGAGGACTAGATTGATGCTAAGAGATTGCTATATATTTTTGGATGATTTCAGAGGTAAGGAAATGCACAAGCTGATACCCTTAAGGGCTCAGGAGACATGCTTTTTGCATTTGGCCATTATAAAGTCTGCTTTGGATTTGTTAATGATTTTCTTACACCTGTTTTTAGCTGTAGTGTATGCTGTGTGAGAAACTGGAATTATTGACTTGAACCATTGAAGATATACTGAATTTTTATCTTAACTGGTTTGGCACACTTGTTGGAGAACCACGGTTTAGATAGAGGTTAAAGATTTGGAGTGGGGAAATGAAAGATCTCATTCTAGTAAGCATTGTTTCAGTTATTTGGTCAGAACTGGTGTTTGGATCAGAAGAGTGGAAACAGTAATCAGACCAGAAAAGAGATGTAGCCATCTCAGAGGTCAGTCTAAGATTGGCTGGAAGAGGATTGCTCTGCATAAAAGAAAATGTGGATGATGTTATGGTCGAAGTATCTAAGAAGAGAGAAAATATCAACAGTGTATTTGGAACTGATTATGTTTGGAGAAAATTGGAATGGATCCAAAGATGCTGATTTGGATTAGAGGGAGGTTGATGGTTGTAGTGGACAGTTCCACTGAAAATGCCCAGGAGAAAGCAAGGAACTAGTGGTGTACCTCAGGGCTCAGTATACTTGGACCTCTGTTGTTTAATTTGTGCATGATAGAAATAATTTGACAAGAAATATCCACTTGTTTGGTGATGATGCAAAACTGTAAACAGCCATAGTCAATGAAGTGATGTAGATATCTTGCAGGATGACTTAAATATGCTGATAGCATGGGCAAAGTTAAATGGCTGCCAGTTTAATTTGGCTAAGTGTAAGGTGATGCACTTTGAGAGGATGGGATCACATGCCCTGTACTATATTGATGGAATTGAACTAAAATAATTTGAAGAGGAAAGGAACTTGGGAGATGATTGTGGATAGAGAAATGAAGTTTAGAGGGCATATTGCAAAAGTGTCATTAGCATCACATCAAATTACATGGTTGTTGAAGAACACACTGACAAGCATGGACAAGGAAGTTATTGTTTCCACTTTATAAGGCATTAATAAGGCCACATCTGGACTACTGCACACAGATCTGGATTCCTTGGTGATGAAGAGGATCCAGAGGCAAGCGACAAAGATTATTGCATGTCTGTAGGCTTCAAAAACTGGCCAAGAGGCATAAGAAAGGAAATATGATTGAAGTATATAAGTTATTAAAGGGTTTTATAGGATTAATACTATAGCAAATTGGGGAGTCATACCTTTTGATCACTTACACAGACCATTAGTCATAATTTTTGCCCATCTGTGTTTCCCTTTATCTTTCCAGTAGATGGCACTATTGTAACTACAAAGCTGACCTACTATTCTCTGCTGACTTTTCATGGACGATCTAAGGTAAATCATCTCCATCCATACATGACGTAATGCACCCTTTTGGCAGAAAGATAGAAAAAACTTGGCTCCCAAAATCTTAATTTAGTACGTTAAGGTGGTTAGTTTTAGGAAAAAAAAAAAAAAAAAAAAAAAAAAAAAAAAAAAAAAAAAACTAAGTTTTTATGAGTAAAAATCTTGCTGCCCTTGTACAAGACTGACATTCACCGTTTGTGTTTGTGTTTCAGAACTGACATGTTCTGTGTCATTTCAGTTGATAAGCTCATTAACTGTCAACTTCATCACATAGCCAGCCTTGTTGGCCAAGTGGTTATCTGTTATTCAATCAGAAAGCTATTCAGATCCCACTGTGGGCATGAATGTTGATGAATCCCTAATTTCGTTACCCACTACCCTTCACTCTTAATCACTTGGGAAAAGTTCCATGTTTTTATCTCTACAGTCCAAGATTATATAAACATAAATAAAATATAAAAACATATATATAATTAATATTAAAAAATCCTTAACCCATCTATGATCCTAAAATATACTACAGTTTATAACCTTAGTAAAGATTTCTGGGACCTAGATCTCTGGTCCATTGCAAATCTGCTCATTTCTGCTTTTACTTTTCTCTCACATCCTCATTGTATCATTTTTTCTCCCAGTCTTACATAGATGAACAAGGCTTCCTATTTTCCACCTTCCTACTTGCTGGAAACTGTACATTGCATGTAATCAGAAAGATCAGAAGTCTTAAATAACTCGGTATATGAAAAAGTGTGAAAAGTATGAAAAACAAACAAAAACAAAAGCTATGGCAGTGTGTGGAAATACCATTCAAAATGTCAAAATTATGCTTAACAGTAAAATAAAATTATGCTTAGACACAAGTTACAGAATTCAAATACTTAGGAAATATAATCTCGCAATACAATACTGATTCACACTTGGAAGCAAGACTACAAATTTACAATAGAATGAATGGCATAATTAAAAGAAATTTTGGAAAACAAATGACTAAAGAAACTCAATTAAGATTGCATAATATAACCTCTAAACCATCTCAAATTTGGAAGTGAAACCTGGATTCTAAAACAAAGAAACAGACAAAATTGGAAGCAGCACAGATGAAGTTTCTAAGACTTCTCCTGGGACTCACTAGATTAGATAAAAAGAAAAACACAGAAATGAGAGAATGATTAGATACAAAGAACATTGTACAAGAAATAGAAGAATATCAGCAAAATTGGCTATACCATGTAGAAAGGATGAATAACAATGGAGTTCCCAAACTAGCATATAAATATAAACCTATAGGAAGAAGAGACTGCAGATGTCCAAGACTAAGATGGAAAGACCAACTTCATTTGCAGAGCAGGAACAGGACACAAAAAGCCTATACCTGAATTGCTCAGACGACAATGAAAAAGTGTTCTGGTTTGATGGCATCTCCTTAAAAGTTGTGTTTCTGAACTAAGATCTAACTGTATATTTACAGATACCAAGAAATTATATATTTGGCTTTAATCCTTTTTCCCAAGGAAGCAAAATGAACTTTTGCATGTGAAATATATTCACTTCTGAACTACTTTTATGTAGAAGCTAATGACTTCATATACAAGTAGTTTAGGCATGAATATATACAAGTAGCTCAGACTTGACTATATTTCATGTGCAAAACTTTGTTTTTCTTCCTTAGGAAAAAGGATTTAAACCAAGTATATACCATATTTTTCTGTGTATAAGATGCTCCCATGTATAAGATGAACCTTATTTTTTCGAACCCAAAATTAAGAAATCAATATTTTAAACATCTCCACTGTCTAATCATACATTCAGTGGGAGGAGGTCCAAAGTGTCTCTCTGAAGCTTTATTTCCATGTTCTTTTGCATAATTGATGACTTTTAACTTGATTTTGAAGAATATGACAATTGTTTTTTATTTTCAGATATTTTTATGGGCTAGTGCTCAAAATATTGTTAATGCATTAACTTGCCTCACCAATGAGATGCAGATGTATGAATGCTATCAAAGTTCTGATTGGTTTATTCAGAATCGGCTGTTAATGGTATCACGCAACAGAGTTAACAAAGGCTAGTGATTGGCGGAAGCCTGTTTGCGGAGACAAGGCAGTTTTGCCATGGCAGGTCTCTCAACCAGTTACTCCCCATGTATAAGACGACCCCCAATTTTTGGTCTAAAAATTTCAGATAAAAGTATCATCTTATACACAGAAAAATACAGTAATTTCTTGATATCTTTAACATATAATAAACCCTAAGTAAAAAAAACTTTCCAACTGTATATTGTCTCTACACTGCTGCCTTTGATTGATAAAATAAAAAAAATTGATAAAATAGTCCTTAGTCCACTGATAGTACCAAATGTAATGTATGCTTACAACCATTCATGAATGGGAGTCGCAAAAAAAAAATTTCAGCAGGCATCTGCTTCACAATAAAGCAAGCATATATTCATTCCATTCTGAAAATGAAAATAAAAATCTGTTGTCAAACTGCCAATCCAGTGCTCCATTTTCCTCACTTCAGTCTGCTCTAAAATTATTGAAAAGGTCATCAATTTAATTCACCAACTGGAGGTTTATCACCCTATCAGTGACCACCAGTATTGTCTTTTGCTACTCAATATCGACAACAGCTGATCTCGTGGATTACCTCTGGATCCATGCCATGGAAAATTTTGGAGAAACCTGTGTTGTTTCTCTTAATATTTCCAGACCATCTCATTCATGTTGGACTTGAGGCCTGCTCAGCATATTGCCATCCTAGGTCAATCATTGTACATCATGAGGGATAGCTTCCTCTCTTTGGACCTTTCACCAGTTCTGTTCTATTGCTTGTCCTCTTTCTTATATCCATTTTCCAAAACTGTAGTTCACAAACATCCCAAGCTTCATTTCATAATTAGTGCTTTAAACACAGATAACATGGTCACCTTTACTGCCACCAAAACAAGTCCTGCTTTTTTTTTTTTTTTTTTGTATTTCATGCAAATAGGATCTTATTTTTCTCTTATCCTTGATAATGCACAAATCAAGACAGAATTAGATCTTCCTTTTCTTGAAATGACATCTATCTCATAGTCTTTACTTGCATCAATAGCTTCCACAATGTCTAAAAAAAATTATTCTTTTCCACTCAGGGTGCTAATTTTTACCATCCAGCTACTAACTCTGTACAAATCCCAAATCCACCCAACCTTAGAATAGTGTTCTCATGTTTGGATTAATACAACTAAAATCTCACACATTCTTGATGCTATCCCAAGGCAAGTAGTTCTGATCCATGAAATCTCTCACTGACTTTCTTCAACTGCTATCTCACAGACTGTCTATTTCAGACTTACATATTTTCTGTAGGTACTTCCATGGGCACTGCTCCACCAAACTGCCATCTGTGTGTTAAGTGCTGGGAAAAACTCATGATAAAAGTTTAATGGGGTGTAACATCACTAGGAAACGATTAAAAATAGTATTTAATGCTTCCAGTATTTCATCTCAGTTATAGACACATAATCAGCGAGTACAAAATGAGACTTGTAGCACACAGCACAAAACTAACTGAAATACGTTGATGAAAGACTAGAGGAGCATCCTCTGTGGACATCTGTTGGCAGCCTAGGATCTAAAAACTGGTATCTTGAAGTATTAGTGTTTCTCATATTTTGGGAAGTTTTATGCAACCATATTTATTTAAATTAGGCTGATTTTTAAGAGCAGCAGCAGATTCTAAAAACAATCTTTCTCTTCTAAATTTCCTGTGATGGAGCATGATGGTTTTTTCCAATTGATTCTGTGAGCTGTATCCAAAGCATGGCTTGCAAGGCCAAATTGACCATAGTCATGACTACAGATGTATTTTTTATACTCTTCTATTCCAATGGTAACTGATCTTCCTGTTTGTTCATAGTAGGCCACCTTGCAGGAAGTCTATATACACCTGGAACTGAGAGGAGAGGGGGAGTTTGGTTTGAAAGTCTTGGAAAAGGTTTGGAATCGGGGGGAAATGATTGATTATTATTTTGTGGGAGCTATAGCTATTAGAAAAGTGTGGTGTATATGATTGAGTTCAGTTGCAAGAGAGATCTCATTGGAACAAAGGTTATAAGGTCTGTGGGTTAGTGTTTTTATGACCATATTGTTGAGAGGTGGGGGATGAGGATGGGAAAGTTGGTGAATGTATTTGCCTGGGTGAGTGGGTTTCCTGTATACTGAAAAGGACAGGTTACCATTATGTAGGCAGGTGACCAAGGTGTCTACAAAGACCAGACTATTATTAGTTTCCATCTCCATTGTAAATTTGGATTCTAGGGTGCAGACTATTGAGGTGACATAGAAAACTATCTAATGTGTCTAGGCCATGAGACTAAATAGAAAAGACATCATCTACATATATTAACCAGATAGATGGTTTGAGAGGGAGCTGAGTCAAAAGCTTGTTTTTCAAAATCTTCAAAAAAATTGGCAGGGGAGGGTGAGAGGGGAGACCACCCACAGACAGCTTTCTGGCTCACTTTGAATGTTGGTGGATGGCTGCTTATCTTCTATCTATACTGGAGTTCCACAAGGCTCTGTTCTTTTGCCAATCCTCTTCCTTCTATACATAAACGATCAACTCCAGCTGACTTCCAATCCAGTACACAGTTTTGCTGATGACAGTACATTGTACTCCTCCTTTTCATTTGACAAATCCTACAAAACACAAATCACGACAGCCTATAGAACTCTGACCTCTACTACCTTAATTCTGAACTTCGAAACATTCATCAATGGGGTTTAGATAATATTATCAACTTCAAAGCTAGCAAAGCACAGCTCTGCAATTATTTCCCACAAAAAAAGAAACCCTGTTCTTCTAATCCTAACCGTGACAATACTCAAATCTCTATACAGGATAAGATTCACCTTCTCAGAATAATTCTAACTTCAAATATCTCTTGGCACAAACCTATCACAAATATTGCCTCTCATCCAAAAAAATTAGACTTTCTCTTTTGCTTGTGGCATTACTTTAACTCCAAACAGCACCTAACCCTATACAAATCACAAATCTGCCTGACCATTGAATCTCTCATCTGGGGGTGGTGCTCCTAAGTTTTCTGAAAATACTGGATTCTATACAGAAAAGAGTAATTAGATTGATTGATTGAACCCTCTCTCTCCCTAATACGTTCCACTCACCTTCTTACAAATCCTTCCAAATGCATGCACAACTAACCAACACCCTATCATCAGCTTCCAACCTACAGAACAAAATTCTTCTCATCTTTGTTTATCCCTTTGCTCCACTCTGGAACAGTCTTCCACCATATGTTTCTCAAGGAATATAACCCACAATTTTTCAAGTCAAATGTGAATAAGTTCCATTGCTCATCCATCCATGGTACTAGCATTCACAAGAGGTTGACCAACCTCTTGTGAATGGGTTCTCCATAAAATATATACCAAGCACATCTCTTGTTATGAAGTAATATTTTGGCATTCATTGTAGAGGTAAAGGATCCACTAATTAGATACTGTGTGAAAGTTTATCATCTTCTCTTCAGAAGACTTTTAAAAAAGAAGTATACCATTAATTTAAAAACAAGCATGATGTTGACACTATTTAAAATGTTTAAGAAAATTAACAAAAATGTATTAGATTATAATTATCATTAGGATAATGCAGAAAGTGAAATTCATTACTCACTATGCACAGATTTATTTATTTTTCTTTCATTTTGTAGAATGGAGAAAAGATAGAGAAAGTAAAATCAGAAGCACGTGCTGTTCATGTTGATATAGAAGATGATGAATATGTAGCAGACATAGAAGTGGAAAGAGAGTTTGTGGAAGAAGAAGAGGAGGATGTTGATGATGAAGAGGACGAGGAATGTGTTGAAGGAGAACGACAAGAAGGGGATGGAGAGGTATTCTATTTTAGTTATTAACTACATTTTTACTTATATAAAACAGCTTTCTTACATTTTATGAGTTGAAATTGAAAATTCCATAAAATTACATCAAAGAATGCTTTGTTAATGGGGAAAAAAAACTTATTTGGATTGAATTAAGGAATGAATATTAGAATTATGTTTTACTTTGAGTACAGCAGACATTAATCAAAACAACCAAACGCTATGACAAACAATCAAAAAGGACAAAGTACCATAGTACTAATGCTAAAGAACATTTGCTGCACGAATGCAAATTTTCCCTTGTTAGAAACTGATCCTGTTGTCCCTACTGATCAGTGGCGAATTCTCCATGCTTGCTGTGCAAGCTCATTAATTGAGAAAGAAGTAATATTTATTTGTTAATAAATGCATACATTTATAATTGAGCTTTGCGTTGTGTATTGAAGGCCGACGCTAGTCAAGCTACCTTGGCTTGCTCGGTTGTGGGCGCATCCAGGTCCTTGCTTCAGTACTGTGATTTCATGCATGCACATAGCCATTTCCGCTCCCTCCATGTCATCTCACCCTGTTGTTTAAACACGGGCCATACACAGTGAAAGTAGCTCTAGCCAGTGAGCTTCAGCCAGCCTTTACAAGTGTGCGTGTTGCTTGGGAAAATTAAGTTGCAACCAACTTTTTATGACGATGTTATTGACCAGTTCATAAAGAAAAACTGTAGGGTAGAATTTGTATTCAAGTAGCTAAATTTAAAAAGATACAATATTTATTTTAAAAATGATATTCTATTTGTATGATTAAATGTACAAAAATTTCTAAATACAGGTAACCCTCGTATTACACAGTACTTATACAACACGGTTTCGATATAACGCTGTCTAAAATTGTAGTAACCCTTGTTGAACGTGGTACTTATACAACACGGTTCCGATAAAAACATGGTCTACAAATTGTAGTAACCCTTTATCTTTTCATGTTTTTCACGTGCAACTTAAAAATCAAATCTTATCTTCGTTAAATTTGTGTGTGCCTATATCCTGCATGTAATTATAAGTAGCAAATTTATATTAGGGGAAATACCCTTTAGCACGCATGTATACCTCAATTGTTTAACATGTAAAACGTTTGTTGTTGAAAATTGTCCTCGTTTCTGCCAGGAACGTGCATTAAAAATCATAAGGTGATTTTTTTTCTTTTGGTGAGTTTATTTTCTGGTGAGTTACATACAATATGTAATGCTTGCCTTTTTGTGTAAAAAATTATTTTTATAGTAATCGCCACAAACTGCAACAAAAGGGAAAAACCAGTGTTGAAAACAAAATTAATTTCTCTCGAAGAAGAATATTCAAAATCTTGGATCGGTTGAAAAGTGGAGAAAAACGAGGAGTTTTTGCAGGGACTTTGAATTTAAATGAATCAACAATTCGAACAATCAAACAAAATGAACATAAAATCCGAGAAAGTGTTTATTGGTGGGTCAATGATAAGTGCAAAGCGCATTGCTTGTGTACGCAATATTCTAATGGAAAAATGGAGAAATTTCTAATGATTTTGATAGAAGATTGTACCTCAAAAGAAAATTCCTATGGATGGAAATCTTATTAAACAAAAAACTCTCAAAGTTTATTATCATTTATAGTTCAGACCAGGTGTGAATCCGGGTTATATTGGAAAAAGTGCAAAAACGCACCTATAGTTCGAAAAATGAAAGATCAGCTCCTGGATTCAAAGTTTCCAAAGATAGAATTACTCTAGTGTTTTGTAGTAATGCATCAGGTGATTACATGAGAAAACCAGTGTTTATTAACCAATCCTCAAATTCTCGTGCTATGAAAGATTAAAATATGCACTATTTTATTTTGCCTAAAACATTTATGAATTATGTGCCATGAAGTTTAAGTACAATTTGTAATTTTTATACTTTTGTACTATGTATTTGTTTCATAGTTTATGTTTTCTTAACTTACACGAATTACTTGAATTAAATAAAAATATATTTTTTTGCTGGATATGTCATTGTTGTTTATGTAATTAAAAAAAAAAAAAAAAAACTATTTCGAATCATCATCATCAAATTCCTGCCATGTACCCTCAAGGGGTGTACAGGATATGACAGTACTACATGAAAAAATTACATCATTACTAACTTCCTATCTACAATTTTCCTCCAAATCAGTCTGTTACTTGTCAAGACTTCAACATTATCAGATCTTATATTTCTATCGTCTAAGGCACTTTGTACCGTATCAATCCACCTATATCTTGGTCCTCCTCTGGGTCGTTTTGCTGCCAAACTGGCAGAGAACACTTGTTTTGCTAATCTTTCCTCGCCCATTCTGTTTAAGTGACCATACCACCTGAGATTAGCTCTGCTAATGCATTCCTGGATGCTGACAATGTCGAGTTCTTTCCTAATATCCTCATTTTTAATATGATATTGCCATTGATGCCATCTGTTCACACCTCTAATCTTTCTCAGGACTCTCATATCTGCGGCCTCTAGTCTTTGGTCAAGTGTTTTACTTCTGACCCAGCTCTCAGATCCATAAGTTAAAACTGGTTTGAACACTGTCTTGTATACAGCTAATTAAGTGTTCCGACTAATTTCTTTCTTATTCCATATGAATTTATTCAATTGACTTCCCACCATACCAGCTTTGTTGATTCTGTTGTCTATTTCTATATTTAATTTACCATCTTCAGTAAAAATCATGCCTAAATAACTGAAATGTTTTACTTGTTCCACAGGTTCTCCATTCACAACACAGTTGACATTTTCAGTGATTCTGCCTATTTTCATTGTCTTTGTCTTTTTATTGCTGAACTTCATACCATATCTATTACAACAGGTATTCAATTTAGTCAGAGAATCTTGCAGACTTGTAGCGGATTTATTTAGAAGTATAACATCATCCGCATAAAGCAAAGAGCTGACATTAACATCTCCAATTTTGATATCAGGTTTAATACCACATTCCTTCATAATGTGATCCATATAGATAATGAATAACAGAAGGGATAATGTACATCCTTGTCTCACACCAGATTTAACATTAAACCATCTTCCTGTACTTCCTTCAATTCTAACTGCTGACTTACAACTCAAATAAAGACTAAGTATTGCTTTATATAATGCCCCATTGACACCATATAACTGCAGCGTATTGAATAGCTTCTCTCTTGGCACCTTGTCATATGCTTTTTCCAAATCGACAAAACTTAAATACAGATCTTTGTTATATTCTCATGATTTCTCGACTATTTGTCGTAAAGTGAAGATCTGATCCTGACAGCCTCTATTTGGCCTGAATCCAGCTTGTTCTTCACCAAGCTTTTCTTCCACAATTCTTCTCAACCGTTTCTCAAGTATACTTGCATAGATCTTGCCAGGAACACTCGGTAGGGAAATACCTCTGTAATTCTCACATTCAGTTTTATTTCCCTTTTTATATATATGGGTACTATGAGAGCTCTACTCCAATCATCGGGAATTCGTCTCTCTGTCCAGGCTTTCTGAACTATGCAGTGCAGCCACTGTAAGACTCCTATACCACCATACGTCAGCATTTTTGGTCGAATATCATCTACTCCTGCTGCCTTTCCACATTTCAAGCCTTTGATGGCTTTTTCTACTTCAAGTATGGATATGTATTCCTGACTGCATGCCTGGTCAGTGTTTTTTATCACTGTGCTGTCATCACTGCTTGTTTCATTTAGCAATTTTTCAAAGTAATTACTCCATACTTCAAGGATATCTTTTTCTCCAGTTTTCATGTCACCTTTATCATCTCTAATTCCTTTTACAGCACTCTTTCCTCCATTCCTAAGCTTCTTCAACAACCTCCAGAATATTTTGCCGCCTTCTTGATATTTATTTTCTATATTCTTGCCAAAGTCCTCCCATGACTTTTGTTTAGCTAGTTTTACACACTGTTTAGCTTTCTTACATTTGTCTCTGTATTCTGTAAGAGTAAAAGCTGACTCATTTGACAGGAACTTTTGATATGCTTTCTTCTTTTCCTTCACTGCCTCTTTAGTGTCCACCAGGGAGTTCTTTATCCTTGCACACAACCTCACCACATGCCTCTCTGGCAGAATCAATCAATGTTTTCTTCAGAGTTTGCCACTGAATCTCCAAGGTTTGATTCCTGTTCTCAAACTCTTTCATTTTCTTTTCAATAATCTTTCTGTATTTTAGTCTACAGTTCACATCTGAGAGCTGCTCAACTTTTATTCGCTTTAAAACTTTCTTATATGTTATTCTTTTCAATATGAAATTCAATTTTATCCTGCTCAAGACTAAATAGTGATCACTTCCAATTTCAAATCGTCTGTACACTCTGGTGTCCTGCACCAGGGAGAAAATATCACTATCAACAATAACATAGTCAATGAGACTTTTCTTATTCCTAGCCTCTTCTCTCCATGTGAATTTGTGCACATTTTTATGTTGGAACATGGTGTTAGTAATAACCAGTCCATGTCCTGAGCAGAAATCCAACAGATATTTGCCATTATTATTAGCTTTGCTCTTTTCTCCAAATTTTCCCAAAATATTTTTGTATGTCTCACAATCATTTCCTACTCTGCTATTTAGATCCCCAACAAGGACCAACTTTTCCTTTTTCATTGTGTCAGTTGCTTTTTCTAAAGCCTCAAAAAAATTCCTCCACTTCTGCCTTAGTAGAACCTTCTGTGGGACCATAGGCACAAATAAGTCTCATTGTCCAGTTCCCCATTCTCATATTTGCTCACATTACTCTACTTGAGACTGACTGCCATTCAAGAAGATTAGCCTCGTATTTTGTGTTGAATACTATGGCTACTCCTTCTTTTCCTTGATTGTCATTGTCTGAATATAACATTTTGTATTTATTGCTCAGAAAGATCTCACAAGTTTTGGTCTTTTTTTTTTCAGTCACCCCTATTATGTCGATCTGGTACTTATCTAATTTCTCAGCTAGCTCCATTTCTTTGCCACGTAACCCTACTTTTTCTATGTAATCTGAGACTCGCATAACATGATTTATATAATGCAGCATTTCTGCGGAACCTAACATCTGCTTTATATGAGGGTTACCTGTACATAGTTTTAAATGGTCAGTAATTCATTATTCCGCTAATCAGACTTCAATGACACCTCTCATTCCCTGAATGATAACAATAGCAAGCGTGAATTTCAAGACCAGCATTCGCCCCTGCTACTGATTCATCATAATAAGATTAACTATATATTAACATGAAATGTATTAAGTTTGAAAGAGAGAAGAATATTTAGGTGCCTGTGTAGCCCTGGAGAAATGGTATTTTCTTCTGTGGTGCTGGACTGCTAGAAGAAAGATCATTATAAGTTCTAGTCTCTGATTTGAACTTTTTCTAGGCCTTTTTTTTTTTTTTTTTTTTTTTTTTTTTTTCATCCTGTTCTTGAGCGAGTTGAGCTGTCAAACAAGCAAGTAACATTCTCTCTCTCCTAGAAACTCATGTTTTTAACTCTGCAACTCAAGAAAATTATCTGTTGAACTCTCAGTCTTTCATATAAGGGCTAAAAAGTTCCCTAAATATAAAAGCAGTAGCTTTTATATTTGGGGAATAAAGGGTGTTTAGAGTGTTTATTTTTTAAAATATTTAACCATTTTAGTTGAAACATGTAATCCAGTAACATACACAGAAGATAAAGAGCCAAGAGGTTATTTTTTTCCTGTGGTACTCACTCATACACCGAAGATTTTATATAAATATCATTGATAATTCAGACTTGGATAATATCACAAATGTTAATAATGAAAGTATTCTTATTCATGCCTGTTCTTTCTCTCCCTTATATTTGCCATTCTCAAATGGTTCATTAATGTTGATTCATATCTTTACATCTCTTAGTAATTCAGATATACCAACCAGATACCATTCTCCTTAATTATTGTTTTCTGTTCATTTCCCTCTAAGCTGATTTGGTTGCAATCAAAGAACCCACCACAACATGTGGCGCATCTGTTGATATACAAAGAGGAAATTGTGGTGGAACTAGGTTCATTCTCTCTCTCTCTTGACCCTCCAGAAGGTGAAGTTGCAGTGAGAGTTTTTCTGAATGCTTAGGCATGAACGTGTTAAATAGAGCTTTTCATCCAAAGATGAGTCTTATATGGAGGTGGCAGGGTTTCTTCCTGGAAACTTTAGTTTTTCATCCTGCGTATCAGACATATTGGCTAGAAAAACACATGCAATTTACACACCTAATATACTATTCTCATACTTTAGTTGCTTAAACTATAAATTCAAAACAACCCTCAATCAGGATTTACAAGTGTCCAATGATAAAAATTCACTTGCAGCTCTCAATGTGCCTCTTTTTTTCATGGTGTTGTACTTATTGTAAATAGTATGGATATCAACATTCTTTATTTGGTACTCTTCAAACTATCCTAATCTCCAAGGCATGTGGATATTTGTCAGTACTTGTTACAGAGCCTGTTATACTGATTAACATTCAAGATGATGTAGTTTCCTCTGAGTTGTTGGTGTGCAGCATTAAAAACTTATCAGTTAAGGACAATACAGTTAGGAATCGCTCTCAGTATTCCTCAATATAGCTATCATTTTGCCATTACAGAAACTGTTATTATTATTATTATTCCTGACACCTCCAACTATATATTCAAGTTTTCATTTTCAGCAAGAAAATGGATGGCACCATATTTCTTGCTTAAAAATGCAGCCGGTATCTTTTCACTAAAAGCAACACAGCTGTGTTGAATATCTCTAATTCTGAAATCAACTTTAATTCCATCTTCCTTCATAATGTGATGATGAATAAGAAAGGAGATAGTATACAACCCTGTATTACACCTGATTTTACATCAGATTATCTTCTTGTACCTCTTTCAATTCTAACAACTGACTTACAACTTATACAGATTATACATTGCTCTTGTAGGTTGTTATATGCTTTTCCAGATCTACAATGAAATACAGAGCTCATTATATTTCCAGGATCTCTCTATTATTTGTCTGAAAGCAAGAATCTGATCCTGGTAATCTCAACCTTGCTTGTCGTTTGAGTTTCTTTCCAATTTTTCTTAGGCCTTCTGAAGTATGTTTGCATAAATCTTATCTGGAACCTACAGTAAGATACATAGTAAGATATCCACAAAAAAGATAAACGTGAGCATTACAGAGGACTGATATTTCTCTGTAATGCTGACATTTATCTTTTTTATGGATATATATACTATCGGGTCTACTCCAATTATCTGGAATTCTACTATCTGACCTCCTTAATTATGCAATGTGCAGTGTAAAACTTTTATGATTTCATATTTTCAATAAAATATCTACTCCAACTGCCTTTCCATATTTCAAGTTTCTGATAGCTTTCTGTAACTCAAGAAGTGATGCGTACTCCTGACTGCATTCCTCTTGAACAAATTCATACTACTGTTCCTCATTTAATAACCTTTCAAAGTAATTACTCTAGAAATCCAGAATATCTATCTCCATCATCTGATTCTGTTTTACTCTTTCATAAATTTTTGAGCTGTTTCAATAACCTGCAGAACATTTTTTCACCTTCATTTACCAAAGTGTTTGCATGATTCTTGTACTTGTATACACACAACTTAGCTTTCTGACATTTTTCTTTGAATTTCCTAAGTGTACTTGCTAAGTTATTTGCCAGGAACTTTTGATATGTTTTTTTCAGAACAGTTCTTTAACTTCTGGTGTTAAAGCAAAGTTCTGATTTTTCTTACAACATAACTATCCACTTACCTATGTTTTGTCTTCAAATTTTATCATCAAGTCTCCTAGGTTTGATTTTTATTTTCAAACTCTTTCATTTTTTAATAATAATAAATCAGTTAATTCCCTTGGGAAGAGTTTAATAAGAGGACACACTGCAAATGCACAAAAATGCATAGAGGAGGTGGTTATGTCACTGTATAATGTCATTCTATGTTGTTGAGTGAACAATATGGTAAATGTATCTAATTTTACCTCTTCCTTTTGTGTTAGGTTCAATATCCTGTTGAATTTCTAAGAAGCCAAGTAACTTGCTACTTAGAAACCTGCTTACTGTTGATTATAGAGTGGGTAATTCCATCCACTGTCTTCTGTCCATAAAAAAACAGAAAAACCTGTTTGTTTGTTTTGTTGGATGAAAAACCTGATTTGAGGGCAATACTGTTACTGTGGTATGAGACCTAACTCACTTTCATGTTATTTATGTCCTATACAATATTCAAACTAGGTCTTTCCAACCATAGGCAACCAAGGTCTCCAATCTTTAAAAAAAAAAAATCTCACCGAACTTTTCGAAAATAGAAGAAACTAGTGGTGCCACCTGTTGTATCTTTCTGTTGTTGAAAGCGGCAACCTTCATTAGTGTTGTGTCAACTGTTTATGACAGTGGTCGGCAACCTTTTTAATATGAAGGGCGCAATACTGCAGGTGCCATGACGCTCGCAGGCGCTGTGTTGCCGAGTCCTCCTGATTTAAATAATTAAATTTAAAATTACAATTGGCACGAATGGTTTTGAAATGTCTTTCTATATTACTTTTTTTTAGAAATTGCCACACTATTATTGCATAATAAAAAAATATATATGCCATTATGATTGATAAAGCTTGGTGCTCGCATCTGATCTAACAGATACATGCTAATTGTTAACATGAATATTCTTTTTGTATTCATTTTTTAAAATTTTTTATGGTATTTTATATTCATTCATATGTGACAAAAATATGTTGTAAAAGGGAGGTAAATAAAATAATGTTAAAATTTAAAATCTCATTTTTCTTAAAAACAACTAATCTAGAATTTCTAAGCCTGAAATGAGAGAAAAAATGCCTGTGTCATGAGCCCTCCATAATTTTCAAATTTTATATTGCGCTCTTCATATTCAAAAGGTTTTAATGTGAAGAGCATCCTGACCTCTGCAAGATGTGGTTTACATTTATGGAAAATACTAAGGAAAGAGGTCTGAGGAAAGGGGGAGGGTAGTCATTGAATGTGTTGAGGATGTGATTTAGTTCAGTGTTTAGGGCCTTGTCGTTAGAACAGATTAGTTTAGCCCTGCTGTATAATGTTTACATCACTCCATATTGTTGTGTGTGGGGGGGGAATTGTTGGTGAATGTACCTGCCTGTATGGGTGGGTTTTCTATAAACTGAGAAAACCGAGATTCCACCAGGCTGGTGGGTGATTAGTGTGTCTAGGAAAGAGAGGCTGTTGTTTTCCTCTTTTTCCAGGGTGAACTTGATTCTGGGGGTGTTGGTTGTTTAAGTGTGTTTAAGAAGGAGAGGAGTGTATCAGAGCCATGTGGCCAAATAGCAAACACATCAACGTAGCGAAGCCATATGGTTGGTTTTTGTGGGGCAGAGGCTAAAGCTTTTTCTTCAAAGGTCTCCATAAAGAAATTGGTAAATATTTATTAAAGTGTAATTTAATTTATATTCTTATCTCCGTTGTCAATTCCTTAAGTGATTTAGTAATGCATAACAAATGTCATCATCCACGGAGATGGCATCATCGAAGGCCCACCAATACGGTAAAATGAAGTTGAAGTTATCTAGACAATTAAATTGTCTAACTTTCCTAAAATGCTGCTGGGATAATCAGGTAATCCCAAATTGTGTAAACTTCAAGCACCGTTTTGTTTCACAAAAAGCTCCGTATTAATAACCACAGCAGCTACGCTTTGCTTCGGGAACAAATCGCCACCACACGGTTTCCCTTAGTGGACATTAACAAAGCTATTCATGCTTTCGAAGAAGAGCTTTCGTGCACTTTAAATCATGAACTTTGGTCAATTTTACATAATGTCTCGTGTACCGCAGCAGACAAAGAATTTGAAAAAATACGAGGTCGACAGATCAAAAAATTCGAAATATTAAAAAAGAGCTCTATTGTCAATCCAAAACTTCCTACAACACCGTAATCAACCTTTCTTCAGTCACCCTGAAGCACTCAACGCACTTTCACATGGCCACAACTTCGCCATTGCTCCCAGAAAAATACCTAGTGAGGATATTATGATCCAGATTGAACGCGGAATCCGCCACCTTCCGAATCAAATCGCCAACAGTGTAAGACTGGATGTAGCTTGTGTCTTCTCCACAGCAAGACCACCAAAAACCAACACAAGCAATATAAAGCTGTGCAGGAAATGAGGAATAATAAAGAAATAGTTATCACCAAAGCAGATAAGGGAAATGCAACTGTAGTACTTAACCAAAAGGACTACATAGGTAAGCTCTTCTATTAGATCGGGCTATTTACCTCCCTATTGAATACAATCCCACCAACTCGCAAATCAGAAAACTTCACAGGCTCCTTAAGAAAGTCATCTTGGCCTGTAGAAGTTACCAACAGATTAAAGCCATTTAACTCTACACTCCCCCCCCCCCCCCTCCATATTTATGGATCCCAAAAATACATAAAGAAAATGTACCATTATGCCCCATAGTGGATGGCATTGATTCCCCCACATAAATATTAGCTAAACATTTGGCCAAAGTGCTCACACACTATACTGGCAACACACCATCACACATAAAAAAATTCGGCCTACTTCATAGCCAGCATAGAAAACCTTACACTCCAACATACTGACATAATGGTCAGCTTTGACGTCTCCTCCTTATTCACAAATGTCTCACTCAAGGAAACTTTAGAGCTAATCCAAGCTAAATTTTCTCCCAATATCTCAGCCCTATTTCAGTTCACAATGAACTCGGGCTATTTCGTTTGTTAGGGAAAAATTCTACAAACAACATTCTTGGCCAATTTCTTTATGGAGACCTTTGAAGAAGAAACCTTAGCCTCTGCCTCAGAAAAACCAACCATATGGCTTCGCTACGTTGATGATGTGTTCCCTATTTGGCCACATGGCTCTGATACCCTCCTCTCCTTCTTAACACACTTAAACAATCAACACCCCCCAGAATCAAGTTCACCCTGGAAAAAAAGAGGAAAACAACAGCCTCCCTTTCCTAGACACACTAGTCACGTGCCAGCCTGATGGAACCTTGGTTTTCTCAGTTTATAGAAAACCCACCCATACAGGCAGGTACATTCACCCCCCCCCATAAACTGAACTAAATCACATCCTCGACACTTTCTCAGTCAATGCCCCCCCCCCCCCCACAACAAGGATTACTCTAAATCCATCACCATTCCCTACATCCGAGGCACCTCAGAAACAAATTACCAAAATCTTAAAAAAACATGACTTGACCTCCTGTTACAGACCATACAGAAAATTGGCATCCCTTATCTGCTCCACTAAAGACCAACCACTTCCCCTAGACCTACCTGGTGTATACCAGGTCCCTTGCAGCTGTAAACTGTCTTACTTTGGCCAAACAGGCAGGACAGCGAATATCAGAATTTTGGAACACAAGGACTACATCCGTTTTCACAAGTACAGTCACTCTGGTCTTGCAGACCATGCTCTGGATACACTCCACAGAATACGGTGGAAGAAAGCTACAGTAATACACCGTAGCAAATACAAATTCGAAAGACTGTTCATGGAATCAGCCTCAGTCCTAAGAAACTCTCCAAACCTCAACAAATTTGGTTGTATGAGACTGCCCCAAATTTGGGAGACTCACATCAGCAGACCTTCAGCCCAACGGCCAAGAACACCTACTTAGCCCGCTAGGGGGCACCATCAGGTCTTTTAGGAGTACAATAGCTTCATCACTTCATTCTCAGTTACTGTGTTGTAGTGCCTATGTACACGTGCCTTTTTTGTAAGTTCCTTTTGAAGATGGCAAAGTGACATTACCGAAATATCAGAAATATTTATTAAAGTGTAATTTATAATAGATTTAGTTTAATCCTTTATCCCAGTGAGAGCAAACAAAGTTTGCGCCTGAAAATATCTTCAGGACTGAATATAGTGTTGTACTATCTTATCCAGTAAGTAGTGCAACACCAAGGCAACTCGTGGCAAAGGTGGAGCAAGCTACCAGGCACTTCTAACCCAGTATCTCCCATAATGCAAAACACATTTCCTATGTGGATATGTATACTGTTATGCATTAAAGGGATTGGCCATCTACCCAGACTAGTTTCGACCTTTATTGAGGTCTCTTCAGTGGGAGCCAGGCCCAGAGCTGGAGATACCAGGCAGAAGCAGTAGCAAGTCATCTGTGCCTATGGGAGTTGCCAAAAGGTTTATCACCTTTTTTAAAAATTACTCTGGATTTAGAGAAAGATGTTGAAAATTTATTTATCACTAGGTTAGACTATAATAGATTTAGTTTAATCCTTTATCCCAGTGAGAGCAAACAAAGTTTGCACCTGAAAATATCTTCAGGACTGAATATAGTGTTGTACTATCTTATCCAGTAAGTAGTGCAACACCAAGGCAACTCGTGGCAAAGGTGGAGCAAGCTACCAGGCACTTCTAACCCAGTATCTCCCATAATGCAAAACACATTTCCTATGTGGATATGTATACTGTTATGCATTAAAGGGATTGGCCATCTACCCAGACTAGTTTCGACCTTTATTGAGGTCTCTTCAGTGGGAGCCAGGCCCAAACCTTTTGGCAACTCCCATAGGCACAGATGACTTGCTACTGCTTCTGCCTGGTATCTCCAGCTCTGGGCCTGGCTCCCACTGAAGAGACCTCAATAAAGGTCGAAACTAGTCTGGGTAGATGGCCAATCCCTTTAATGCATAACAGTATACATATCCACATAGGAAATGTGTTTTGCATTATGGGAGATACTGGGTTAGAAGTGCCTGGTAGCTTGCTCCACCTTTGCCACGAGTTGCCTTGGTGTTGCACTACTTACTGGATAAGATAGTACAACACTATATTCAGTCCTGAAGATATTTTCAGGCGCAAACTTTGTTTGCTCTCACTGGGATAAAGGATTAAACTAAATCTATTATAGTCTAACCTAGTGATAAATAAATTTTCAACAAAGTGTAATTTAATTTATATTCTTATCTACGTTGTCAATTCCTTAAGTGATTTAGTAATGCATAACCAACGTATAAGCCTGTCTACGAGATTTACACTTGGAAGATGATGCACTTTGTGTAAAATCATATAGATTTTCTTTTTGAAATCAGTTGTATATATTAATGCGGTAATTTATGGAAATTGCATAAATGTCCATATTAATAAATTTGATTTTTGAATTTCCATAAATCATAGAAGCCAAAAAAAATCGTTGTAGGAAATTTAATTGACAGCCTTATTTCAACATATATTTCTAAAGAAAAACTGAGAGAAAAAGATTTTTTTTGTTCCATACCAAAAATGCCATATGCATGTTTTTTAATTTGACAAAGTCATATTCCTTAATTTCATGTTGTTATAGTGTTTGCAATTTAGCATACTTTTACAGATGTGAAGAAGAGTGTCTATATAGGAATTATACATGATACAGTTTTTGATCAGGAAATTCTTAAACCCGGGGATAAGTGTGCTGCTGAAAATGTCATTCTGGGATCCATTCACTTATCCAGACATCCAGTTATTTGAGTGACCCATATGATACTATTACCATTATCAGAAGCAGTAAAGCCATTTGAAGGACGAAAAGGAAATATCTAAATGTGAAGATATAAAAATTTTATGGTGGCTACACACCACAGAATTCAGAAGACTTGGTTAAGGAACAAATTTCTAATGACCAGAGTAGCTTTCATTGTGCCAATCACTCGAATAGGAAGTAGTGTCTGAGAATCATAAACCTTACTTTAAGTGTCTGAAAATATTTAGATAAAGTTGTTGAAATTAAACTAATTCCAGGACAAACAGCAGTCACCAGAACTAGATTATTACATATTGGACAACAGTCTTCCTTTCCTAGACACTGATTATACGCCTGATGGATTCTTGGCATCCTCTCTCTACAGAAAACCAACCCATACAAGCAGATACATTCACTAGCAACCCCCCCCCCCTTTCTCACAACAATATTTTTATAATTAATTAATCTGTTCAGAAGACAGTGCCCTAACCTCGGAACTAAACCACATCCTTAGCACATTCTTAGCCAATGGCTACAGTCCCCCAAAAATCTAGAAAATATTAAAACCAGACCACAACCCCCCCCCCCCCTCCCTTCCCTTTCATAACAAAAATTATACTAAATCTATCACCATCCCTTACATTCTGGGCACCTCAGAAAAGTTAACCAAAATCCTAAAGAAATATGACCTGTTACAAACCATATAAGAAATTGGCATCCCTTATCTGCTCACCCAAAAACAAGCCACTTCCACTAGACATATCTAGAGTATACCAGGCACCTTGCAGCTGTAAACTGTCCTACTATGGCTACACAGGCAGGACAGCTAATATCAGGATATCTGAACACAAAGACTATATCTGGTTTCACCAATATAGCCATTCTGGGCTTGCAGACAATGCTCTGGATACATACCTGCCACAGAATATGATAGAAGAAAGCCACTTTACTACACCACAGCAAATATAAATAAGAAAGATTGTTCATGCATTCAGCCTCAGCTATAAAAAAAACTTCCCAAACCTCAACAAATTTGGGTGCATGAGACTGCCCCAAATTTGGGAAGCTTGCACCATGAGAACATCAGCCCAACAAATAAGGCAACCCAATTTAGCATGCTATGGGGCACCTTTAGGACTTTAGAAACAACGATAGTTATTCTCTTCAGCCTCATTTGCTTGTTGTTAGTGCCTGCATGCACTTATAGTTTTATGTTCTCATGAAGATGGCAATGTAACATTGTTGGAATATAGGAAGTATTGATTAAAGTTTTTCAATTATTATTTAGTATACACCCTCTGCCCAAAAAGAAACTGAACTTTTTGAAAATAGAAGAAACTGGTGGTGCCACCTGTTGTATCTTTTTGTTGTATAAAGCGGCAACCTTCACTAGTGTTGTGTCAACTGTTTATGGCATTTGTTTCATTAGAAGTCGAGTTATAGTGCCAAGAGTGACAGTGTATTTTGATGAACGGTCAGAAAATGAGTTTCAAACAGAGAGCTGCGATTGACTTTTGTGTTAAACTTGGTATTATCAAAACGCATCAAATGCTTTAAAAAAGCATACGGTGATGAATGCTTATCCCGTACTCAAGTTTAAGAGTGGTTTAAGTGATTTCAAAGTGGCCGTGAGAAGCTTGAGGACAACGAAAAGCCAGGCCATTCAAAAACTGGACTGAGCGAAGTTAACATCCAAAAAGTGCGAGATTCCATCAAAGAAAACTCTAAATCGTCCATGAGATTGATTGAAGATGAATTGGGGATTCCAAAATCAAGTGTACAGAACATTTTGACCGAGAGTTTGGGCCTTCATAAATTGAATTCGCGATTTGTTCCCCACAAGTTGACTGATGACCAAAAAATGTATCGAATTGAACACAAGCAAGGACCTTATTAAAACCACTCATAAGGACTCAAATTTCCTTGAAATAATCGTTACTGGTGATGAAACGATGTTTTAAGTATGAGCCCGAAACAAAGTG
Source organism: Typopeltis vanoorti (assembly GCF_054136105.1). Taxonomy (NCBI): domain Eukaryota; kingdom Metazoa; phylum Arthropoda; class Arachnida; order Uropygi; family Thelyphonidae; genus Typopeltis; species Typopeltis vanoorti. Next base: position 163,351,827 of record NC_143550.1, read on the forward strand.
CTGAGTGGAGACCAGCAGAATAAGGGCATCCAAAAAAAAGTCGCTTGGCGAAGTCAAAAGTAAAGCCAATGCTGATTTGTTTCTATGATTCCAAGGGCATTATCCACAAAGAATTCGTTCTGCCTGGCCAAACGTTCTTTGCGAGTTTTATCTCAAAGTTTTGAAGCAATTGATAGCAAGAATTCGTCGTGTGGGGGTGAATATTGTGGCGACAATATTGCTTTCCTATTTTGGTTAGTAATATTTTATTTATTTTATCAAATCAGTCTGTTAAATGTCAAGACTCCAATATTATCAGGTGATGAAATTCAAGTCTTATATTTCTGTCTTCTAAGGCACATAGAATCATTATTTTATTTGTATTTTTACCTAGTCCAGGAACTTTACTCTAGAGACCAAACATTGAACTTTTTCGAATTACTTCAGGCCAGCAGTAAGTGGGTAGGTGGTTTCGCATCAGGCAATGAAATTCATCTACCTAAATACAATCGCAAACATTCATACTCACAGTGTGATACGAAACTGAAACCTGTTCGTTGCAGAACAGATGCACTAACCACTTGGCCACCCAGGCTGGCTTAAAATACTTACAAAAAATAATAATAAACAAATGAAAATAAAAATTTTAAGTCTGCTTTTTAGATTATTTAGTGATAGTTTTATATTCTAGATATACTTTCAATATATAAATGAAAAAAAAAAAAAAAAAAAAAAAATATATATATATATATATATATATATGCTTTTTTTATATCATCATCAAATTCCTGATATATACCCTCAAGGGGTGGACAGGATATGATAGTACTACACGAAAAATTTACATCATTTAACTTCCTATCTACAATTATCCTCCAAATCAGTCTGTTAAATGTCAAGACTCCAATATTATCTTGTCTTATATTTCTGTCTTCTAAGGCACTTTTTACTGTATCATTCCACCTATATCTTGGTCTTCCTCTGGGTCTTTTCCTGCTAATCTGGCAGAGAACACTTGTTTTGCTAATCTTTCCTCTCCCATTCTGCTTCAGTGACCATACCACCTGAGATTAGCTCTGCTAATGCATTCCTGGATGCTGACAATATCAAGTTCTTTCCTAATATCCTTGTTTTTAATGATATTGCCATTTGATGCAATCTGTTCATGTCCATAATCTTTCTCAGGACTCTCATATCTGCGGTCTCTAGTCTTTGGTCAAGTGTTTTACTTCTAACCCAGCTCTCAGATCCATAAATTAAAATCAGGTTTCAACACTGTTATGTATACAGCTAATTTAGTGTTTTGGCTAATTTCTCTCTTATTCCATATAAATTTATTCAGTTGACTTCCTACCATACCAGCTTTGTTGATTCTGTTGTCTATTTCCATATTTAACTTACCATCTTCACTAAAAATCATGTCTAAGTAGCTGAAATGTTTTACTTGTTCTATAAGTTCTCCATTCACAATGCAGTTGATATTTGCAATGTTTCTGCCTATTTTCATTGTCTTTGTCTTTTTAATGCTGATGTTCATACCATATCTATTACAACAGTTATTCAATTTAGTCAGGGAATCTTGCAGACTTGTAGCAGATTTATTTAGAAATTTAACATCGTCTGCATAAAGCAAAGATTAACATTAACATCTCCAATTGTGATATCATGTTTAATACCACTTTCCTTCATAATGTGATCCATTAGATAATAAGAGAGGGAATAATGTACATCCTTGTCTGACACCCGATTTAATATTAAACCATCTTCCTGTACTTCAATTCTAACTACTGACTTAGAACTCAAATAAAGACTAAATATTGCTTGATATAATGCCCCATTAACACCTCATAACTGTAGCTATTTGGAATAGCTTCTCTCTTGGCACTTTGTCATATTCCTTTTCCAGATCTACAAAACTTAAATACAGATCCTTGTTATTTTCCCATGATTTCTCAGCTATCTGTCGTAAAGTGAAAATCTGATCCTGACAGTCTATTTGGCCTGAATCCAGCTTGTTCTTCAACAAGCTTCTCTTCCACAATCCTTCTCAACTGTTTCTCAAGTATACTTGCATACATCTTACCAGGAACACTCAGTAGAGAAATACCTCTGTAATTCTCACATTCAGTTTTATTTCCCTTTTTATATATGGGTACTCTGAGAGCTCTACTCCAATCATCTGGAATTTGTCCATCTGTCCAGGCCTTCTGAACTATGCAGTGCAGCCACTGTACAACTTTTATACCTCCATACTTGAGCACTTCTGATCGAATATCATCTATTCCTGCTGTCTTTCTACAATTCAGGCTTTGTTGGCTTTTTTCTACTTTAAGTATGGATATGTATTCCTGACTGCATGCCTATTGGGTGTTTTTTAACCACTGTGCGATCACTGCTTGTTTCATTTAGCAATTATTCGAAGTACCGTATTTTCCAGTGTATAAGACGCACTTTTTTACCTTAAAAAAATCCTCTTAAAAATGGGGTGCATCTTATATAATGAAGGTAAAGATTGTTTTCTCTTTTCAAAGTCATACACACTCCCTTTTATGTTCCAAGATCTTTGTAGGTGGTTAATGGTGTAATCAAATTGATGTGTGACCTTCACATGACTTCTAGCTCGTCATTGGCTAAGAATGGGGAGTCCCTATTCAAGTTTCATAATATCCTATCCAAGTAATCAGTTACCGATATTTATCAGTATTGAGTTCACGTGTTGAGATTTTTTGTGTTCAGTTTGATATTTGATAGTTCAGTTTGATATAGATTTTAGTGGAAAAAACAGGCGACATTCATATACTTCAAGTTTCAAATTGCAGGTTGTAAAATATGCGGAAGAACACCAGAATAGGGAAGCTGAAAGACATTTTGGACCTCTGCCTACAGAAAAAATGATTAGAACTTGGCGTGGTCAGAAGGAGATTTTGTACAATTTGCATAATGAAAAGTGCGTGGAACTTGAAAAAAAAAAGTGGAAAAAACTGGAAAAAGTGTTGCTGAATGAAGCGAAAGTGGATATGCAGAATCAGGGAAACTAGAGCTGTTAAAGGGGGGGGGAGTGCATATACAGACATCAGTGAGGCAGTTGAGTGTAAGAATGTGAATAATATGCTTGTGCTGGTACGAAGGACAACAAATCAGAATGGGATAGTTAGTATAGGGCATCAAGATAGGGGTGGGACTAACAGGCTTCTGCACTTCATATATACTAATGCTAGGAGTATTAGGAACAAGAAAGAAGAATTTTTGCCCTTTGTTGGCTCTTCCTGGCCACAGGTTATTGGCATTAGTGAGACATGGCTGACAGAAGATGATATAGCTAGTGGGATAGAATGTGAAGGGTATAGTGTGTTCAGGAGGGACAGAGAGAAAAAAAAATGGGGGGAAGGAGTGTTATTGATGATAGCTGATGAACTGCAGGATAGTGAAGAGAGCACATTTGAGGCTATTTGGTGTGAGATTGAGATAAGCAGAACAAAATATACAGTCGGATGCTGCTATAGACCAGGTGATGGAATAGATGGTGGAGATAGTATGCATAGACAAATAGATGCCGTGAGTGGAAGGAGGGTAATTATTATGGGGGATTTCAACTATGGTAACATTGATTGAAGGAGGAGAGGACGCATGGGAGGAAGGAATTGGATTTTATGCAGTTATTAAGGGATAAGTACCTCAGACAGCATGTAATGGAATATGCGAGGGGTTTGAGAGTGTTTGACCTAGTAATTGCATCTGAGAATTTGACTAACAAATATGACCACTTTACCACCAATTGGTGAGAGTGACCATAAGGTTTTGACCTGGGAGGTGGCCAAATGTGTGGAATTTTCAATTAAGAAAGGGTACATGTGGAAGTACCGGGCTGGTGAGTATGACAAGCTCAGGAGACTGCTTGGTTCAGTGCCATGGCATGTAAAACTGCAAGGGCTGGAGGTTGATAGTTCATGGGAAGTGGTCAAGGAGCGTTTGAAGGAGGTAATGGCTGACTGTATACCTAGAGTCTGGATAGTAAATCAAGTAGGGGTTAAATGGATGAATAACAGCATTAAGCTTGAGCTGCAAAAAAAAGAAACAACTGGGGGGAATTTAAGGAGAAAGTGACCTGCAGGCACACGAACAGTATAAAGCACAGGCCAGAAAGGTAACCAGTGTGGTAAGGAAAGCAAAAGCTGATTATGAAAGGAAATTAGCCATGCAAGCTAAAAAGAACAGTTTTTTCGACATTGTGCAAGTAAAAGAAAAAATGTGTATGGCAGAATGATTTTAAGGAATGCCGATGGTGGGGGGTAACTGAATTATAGTGGAATTACTGAGCTGCAAGAGAATATCATTCAGGTGGTGATATTGCAGGAATGAAAGATCCAACAAGTTATACGGGAATGGAGGTGAATAGTATATTACGAAACCTTAATGTGAATACATCTGTGGGTTTGGATAGTATACCAGCTCGGGTCTTACGTGAAGCAGCAAAAGAATTGTCAGTGCCCTTGACTATTTTGTTTAATTTGAGTCGGTCTGGGTTAGTCCCGAAGGAGTGGAAAGAGGGGAAAATAGTACCACTACAAAAGGGAGGTTCCAAGACTGCTGTTGCAAATAATCGACCGATCAGCATATCAGGAGTCGTTATCAAGGTTTTGGAGAAAGTAGTCAAGAGAAGAATACAGGAATGGATAGATGATAACTGGATACTGTATGGGGGACAGCATGGTTTTGTGAAAGGTAGATCATGCCTCACTAAGTTGCTCACGTTTTATAATACAGTGACGGCTGAGCTGGATAAGGGTTATGGGTTTACAGTCATACTGCTGGACCTTGCTAAGGCCTTTGACAGGATACCACATGGAATTCTAATCAGCAGACTGCAGCATATGGGGATGGATGTAGGGTTGGTGAGATGGATAGGAGGGTAGTTGACAGAGAGATATCAGAGAGTAGTTTATTCAGGAGTGTAGTGGCCTGTGACTAGTAGTGTGCTGCAGGGTTCTGTTATTGGACTACTACTATTTAATTTGTTCATTAATGATATCGGGAAGGATCTGAGAGAAACTATTAATTTGTTTGCTGATGATGCAAAGTTGGGTAGAGCAATAGTGAATGCACATGATGTCATAATTTTGCAAGATGATTTGGATAGATTGGGGGACTGGGCTAAGGAGAATGGATGTCAATTTAATGTGGCAAAGTGTAAGGTTATGCATTTTGGGGTGAAAAGATTAGCAGCAGTATACCACATTGGTGGAACTGTACTCCAAGAGATTGACGAAGCCAGGGATTTGGGGGTGTTATTGGATAGGGAGTTTAAGTTTAGGGGTCACATTGCAAAAGTGGCTAAATCAGATCTTCAAATCACTTGGTTACTGAAGAATACTTTCACGAGCAGAGACAAGCAAGTTATTGTTCTTCTGTATCGAGCCTTGATAAGACCCCATCTTGACTTCTGTGGCCAGATCTGGGCGACAGGGTTTCTTCTTGATGGGGAGGATCCAGAGGCGAGTGACTAAGATGATAGCTGGTCCATGGAATGAACCTTAAATGGACCTGTCCATGGAAAGAACAGATCGAAGATTTGTGGGTTGCAGACATTGGTTGATAGGCGGAAGACGGGTGATATGATTGAGACATTCAAATTGCTGAAGTGTTTCTATAAGATTAATACAGAGGATATTTTTCAGAACAGGTCTGGTGGTTGGAGGACTAGGAGCCATCCATGGAAACTGGGCAAGAGTGTGGTTAGCAAAGGTGTTAGAACTAGGTTTTTTGTATGGAGAGTGGTGAATGAGTGAAATAAGTTGCCAGAGTCTGTTGTGAGTGCCATGACTGTGAGTGGGTTCAAGACAAGGTATGATACATACTGTGCCGAAGCTGAATAGTTGTTGACATGATGTGTAGGGCCTCCCTCGATGAGTCTTAGAACTCATTGGAGTTGCCCATAATAATAATAATTACTACATACTTCAAGGATATCTTTTCCTCCTTATCATCTCTAATTCCTTTTACAGCACTCTCTCCTTCATTTCTAAGCTTCTTCAACAACCTCCAGAATATTTTGCTGCCTTCTTGATATTTATTTTCTTCTTGCCAAAGTCCTCCCATGACTTTTGTTTAGCTAGTTTTACACACTGTTTAGCTTTCTTACATTTGTCTCTGTATTTTCTAAGAGCACAAGCTGACTTATTTGCCATGTACTTTTGATATGCTTTCTTCTTTTCCTTCACTGCCTCTTTAACTTCCTGTGTCCATCAGTGAGTTCTGATTTTTCTATCCTAGCAGACAACCTCACCACATGCCTCTCTGGCTGAATCAGTCAGGGTTTTCTTCAAGGCTTGCCACTGAATCTCCAAGGTTTGGTTCCAGTTCTCAAACTCTTTCATTTTTTCTTCAATAATCTTTGTGTATTTGAGTCTACAGTTCACATCTGAGAGCTGCCCAACTTTTATACACTTTAAACCTTTCTTTTCAATATGAAATTCAATTTTATCCTGCTCAAGACTAAATAGTAATCACTTCCAATTTCAAATCCTCTGTACACTCTGGTGTCCTGCACCAGGGAGAAAACATCACTATCAACAGTAACGTAGTCAATGAGACTTTTCTTCTTTCTTGCCTCTTCTTTCCATGTGAATTTGTGCTCATTTTTATTCATGGGACATTGTGTTAGTAATAACCAGTCCATGTCCTGAGCAGAAATCCAACAGGCATTTGTCATTATTATTAGCTTTGCTCTTTTCTCCAAATTTTTTTAAAATATAAAATATTTTTGTGTCTGATAATCATTTCCTACTCTACTATTTAGATACCCAACAAGGACCAACTTTTCCTTTTTCATTGTGTCAGTTGCCTTCTCTAAAGCATCAAAAAATTCCTCCACTTCTACAGAAGGTTCTACTAAGGTAGACCCTTCTGTGGGACCATAGGCACAAATAAGTCTCATTGTCCAGTTCCCCATTCTCATATTTGCCCACATCACTCTACTTGAGACTGCCTAGCATTCAAGAAGATTAGCCTCGTATTTAGTATTGAATACTACGGCTACTCCTTTTCCTTGATTGTCATTGCCTAAATATAACATTTTGTATTCATTGCTCAGAAAGATCTCACCAGTTTTTGTCTTTTTTGTTTCAGTCACCTCTATTATGTCGATCTGGTACTTATCCAATTCCTTAGCTAGCTCCATTTCTTTGCCATTCAGGCTTTTTATGTTGATAGTACCGATCTTGAACTCTGGTAATGTTGAGTTGGGATAAGTGTTAGGATTTGTTCCAGTAGCTGACTTTTTGCTGCTTGCCCTGGTTCCCCCAGTGAAAATAATGGGGGGGGGGGGCTTGTTTAGCCGGGCGATGCCCCAGCTGGCATGAAGATGTCAATCAGAGACCTTTGTCCAAGTGTATCCCTGTACCAGGTATACTTATGGACTTCTCGGTGCTGGAAGAAGGTATTCATTATGAAGACAAGTTGTTAGTTAGCAGAAGTCCAATAATTTTAACCCATTCGCATTAAGGTCGGGTCACCATTCCTCCTAATCACACCCCTCCACATCTGGCATCTGTTCCAACATGTTTGAAATTTTGGTTTAAGCCAATAAGAATACAATTTCGTCGGCTAAATCCCAAATTGCCAGGCCATCCTCGTCCGTTCAGTATCTAGCTAGATACCTAACAGGGTGCACCACGAGAAGGTGAGGATTGGACATTAGGTCAGAAGCCCTGCTCTGTTCTCCGCATTCCTTTGAAGACTATGTGGAGTCCTCTTCTCAGTTACATAGTTTTGATCCTGCTCAAGTTTGCCTTCATAGTTCATGATAATCTTTTGCTTTTTTTTTATATTTATTTATTTATTCAGCATTCTAGAAAGACAAAAAAGCAAATTATTAAATACCGTATATGTCAGCGTATAAGACTACTCTCATATACTACAGAAAACCCCTCGAAATCATTGGTTATCTTATACGGTGAGTATAAAAAAGGAAACTTAATTTCTTGGATGAACATTTAGGTAGTTACAATCCATTGTTATATAAGAAAATAGGCAGTGTTTGTTTATAAACAAATCAGATTAATTTTTTGTTGCATAAATTTATTTAAAATATTACAAGAACTGTAAGTCTTAAAAAACAAATAATTGTAACCTCAATTTTCATGTTAATTTTCTTCCTCTGTTGAAAATAGTTCTTCAGATTCATTGTTTAAATGATCGTCATATGGATGCCAGTTCGAATCCGGTGAATTAATTTAGTTTTCATTGTCATCAGTGTCCCACAACAGTTAATCTTCCATACCATCCATAAGATTAGAGATACTACACTTTTTAAATGATTTTATTACAGTCTCTACTTTTACTTTATTCCATGCTTTAATCACAAAATTGCACAACATTTCAAGTGATGCAACATGCATATACCCACCATTTCTAAATGATTTTTCACCAGTCAACATCCAATTATTCCACTCTTCTTGCATGTGATCTTTAAATGGTTTGTTCAAGCAGATGTCTAGTGGTTGCAATATAGAAGTTAAACTACCTGCTATAACAGCAATTTTTGTGTTATTTTTTTCTAGAAGACTTTTAGTATTCTCAGTTAAATGACTACAAAATATATCCCGTACTAATAAACTGCGTTTCTTCATTGTACTGCCTTGTCCCTTTTTTCCACATATTATTTATCCATAATATCACACCATTTTCATCCATCTATGATTTTTTTTTTGTTGTGAAAATGTACAAAAATACCTGAAGGAAATTTTAACTTGGGTTTAGGTTTGCATTTGAAGATGATCATTGGTTTTTACTTGGCTCCATCAGCCAAACATGACAACACAACCATAAACCTTTTTTTTTCATGACATGTACTTCGAACTATCACACTCTTACTACCTTTAGTCTCCACTGTTTTATTGCTTATCATATCAAAGCTCATAAGAGTTTCATCCATATTTCCAATATTTGACAATAGAAATTTATGTTCTTGACTCAACTGAATAATAAATTGATGGAAACTGGTAAGTTTATAGTCAACATCTGCTGGTAGTTTTTGAGCAATTTTTATTTTTTTGTCTTATTACCAGATTTTGTCTGTTCATAAAACGATTACACCATCCTGAAGTAGCTTGAAGTTCTATACTTTTATCCTGATTCAATCTTGACTGTTTTAGTGCATATGCTCTAATCATATTTCTTGTAACAAGATAACCATTCTGCCTTTGTTCGCATACCCATTCTGCAATGTGATTTTCCAGTTGCGGCCATTGAGTGATCTCCGTTCTAATCACACATTTTTTTTCCGGCAATTTTTTTAAAATATCTTCTTCCTTCCTCCATTCTCTTACCATCTTCTCGGTTATTTAAAAATTTCTTGCAACAGCACAGTTATTAGTTTGCTTTGCCATTTCAATTACATTTATTTTAAATTGAGCTTCATACTTTCTTCGTTTTGTTGCTGGTTCCATAATTTTAAATGATAGCAATTTTAATAATCCTAAAATTTGAAAAGAAAATGCAAAAATGTAGAAAATGCCCAATTAATTAAAACTGGGGCTAATCGCTTTTAATTAGAGTAATTCACATAAATACTAAATTTATGCTATGCAAAAAAATAACGGATATGCATAGATATAAAAATAATGGATATAACAATACCTAACATTGCATTAATACAAGAAAGAAGAAATTGGGGATCTTATACAACCGACATAAGCTTAAAACCTAAAAATAGTCAAAAATTTCGGCCTCGTCTTATACGCCTGTCGTCCTATATACAGTTACACCCCGAGTTACGTAACATGTGACTTACGTAAATTCGCAGTTACATAATAAATCTACAGGCACGTATGAACACGTTTGTGGTTTTGTGCATGTGTCTTTGACAGCCTTATTGCAGTATAGTAGTAGATGCCTCATGAGGTTAGTTCAGTCACTTGTTATCACTGATAGTTTGTTGTTTTTTTTTACTCTTAAAATGGAATGTGAACGCAAAACTGAATGCAGTGGTAATAAATCTAAGAAACAAATGTCTGCAGTTACTTTAAAAGAAAAGTTGAAAATAATTCGTTTGTATGAAGGTGAGAAAATTCTATCAACAATAGCTCAGGGAAATAAATCTACCTCTTTTGACAGTGAATACAATAGTGAAGGATAAAGTTCGCATTGTTGAAAGCACAAAAGGTGCGGTAGCGTTGAAGGGCCCAGCCTCTTCTTATTACCAAGAAGAAGCTGGGCCCAATATCAGAAATGGAGAAATTGTTGTCTCACTGGATCAATGATCTGACGGAGAAGCAGATACCATTTAAGTTTACTGATTATCCAGGAGAATGCTATGTCCTCATATAAGGATGTAAAAGAGCAGGCCGGCATCACGGACACAGAGAGTACATTTAAAGCTAGTGCTGGATGGTTCGAACGATTCAAGAAATGTACAAATCTGCACAGCATCAAAATCACGGGTGAGGAAGCAAGTGCAGATACAGACGTGGCAAGTCTATTTCCTGAACTTCTGGCAGAAATAATTGAGGAGGGAGAATATTTGCCTGAGCAAATATCATTATCATCAAACTCCTGCCATGTACCCTCAAGGGGTGTACAGGATATGACAGTACTACATGAAAAAATTACATCATTACTAACTTCCTATCTACAATTTTCCTCCAAATCAGTCTGTTACTTGTCAAGACTCCAACATTATCAGATCTTATATTTCTATCATCTAAGGCACTTTGTACCGTATCAATCCACCTATATCTTGGTCTTCCTCTGGGTTGATTTCCTGCCAACCTGGCAGAGAACACTTGTTTTGCTAATCTTTCCTCTCCCATTCTATTTAAGTGACCATACCACCTCAGATTAGCTCTGCTAACGCATTCCTAGATGCTGACAATGTCAAGTTCTTTCCTAATATCCTCATTTTTAATATAATATTGCCATTGATGCCATCTGTTCATGCCTATAATCTTTCTCAGGACTTGCATATCTGCAGTTTCTAGTCTTTGGTCAAGTGTTTTACTTCTGACCCAGCTCTCAGATCCATAAGTTAAACCTGGTTTGAACACTGTCTTGTATACAGCTAATTTAGTGTTCCGACTAATTTCTCTCTTATTCCATATGAATTTATTCAATTGACTTACCACCCTACCAGCTTTGCTGATTCTGTTCTCTATTTCTATATTTAATTTACCATCTTCAGTAAAAATCGTGCCTAAGTAGCTGAAATGTTTTTCTTGTTCCACAGGTTCTCCATTCACAACACAGTTGACATTTTCAATGATTCTGCCTATTTTCATTGTCTTTGTCTTTTTAATTCTGACCTTCATACCATATCTATTACAACAGCTATTCAATTTAGTCAGAGAATCTTGCAGACTTCTAGCAGATTTATTTAGAAGTATAACATCATCTGTATACAGCAAAGAGCTGACATTAACATCTCCAATTTTGATATCAGGTTCAATACCACTTTCCTTCACAATGTGATCCATATAGATAATGAATAACAGAGGGGATAATGTACTTCCTTGTCTCACACCAGATTTAACATTAAACCATCTTCCTGTACTTCCTTCAATTCTAACTGCTGACTTACAACTCAAATAAAGACTAAGTATTGCTTGATGTAATGCCCCATTGACACCATATAACTGCAGCGTATTGAATAGCTTCTCTCTTGGCACCTTGTCATATGCCTTTTCCAAATCAACAAAACTTAAATACAGATCTTTGTTATATTCCCATGCTTTCTCGACTATTTGTCGTAAAGTGAAGATCTGATCCCGACAGCCTCTATTTGGCCTGAATCCAGCTTGTTCTTCACCAAGCTTTTCTTCCACAATTTTTCTCAACCGTTTGTCAAGTATACTTGCATAGATCTTGCCAGGAACACTCAGTAGGGAAATACCTCTGTAATTCTAACATTCAGTTTTATTTCCCTTTTTATATATGGGTACTATGAGAGCTCTACTCCAATCATCGGGAATTCGTCCCTCTGTCCAGGCTTTCTGAACTATGCAGTGCAGCCACTGTAAGACTTTTATACCACCATACTTCAGCATTTCTGGTCAAATATCATCTACTCCTGCTGCCTTTCCACATTTCAAGCGTTTGATGGCTTTTTCTACTTCAAGTATGGATATGTATTCCTGACTGCATGCCTGGTCAGTGTTTTTTATCACTGTGCTGTCATCACTGCTTGTTTCATTTTAGCAGTTTTTCAAAGTAATTACTCCATACTTCAAGGATATCTTTTTCTCCTGTTTTCATGTCACCTTTATCATCTCTAACTCCTTCTACAGCACTCTTTCCTCCATTCCTAAGCTTCTTCAACAACCTCCAGAATATTTTGCCACCTTCTTGATATTTATTTTCTATATTCTTGCCAAAGTCCTCCCATGACTTTTGTTTAGCTAATTTTACACACTGTTTAGCTTTCTTACATTTGTCTCTGTATTCTGTAAGAGTAAAAGCTGACTTATTTGCCAGGAACTTTTGATATGCTTTCTTCTTTTCCTTCACTGCCTCTTTAACTTCCTGTGTCCACCAGGGAGTTCTGATTATTTTATCCTTGCACACAACCTCACCACATGCCTCTCTGGCAGAATCAATCAATGTTTTCTTCAGAGTTTGCCACTGAATCTCCAAGGTTTGATTCCTGTTCTCAAACTCTTTCATTTTCTTTTCAATAATCTTTGTGTATTTTAGTCTACAGTTCACATCTGAGAGCTGCTCAACTTTTATTCGCTTTAAAACTTTCTTACATGTTATTCTTTTCAATATGAAATTCAATTTTATCCTGCTCAAGACTAAATAGTGATCGTGTCCTGCACCAGGGAGAAAACATCACTATCAACAATAACATAGTCAATGAGACTTTTCTTATTCCTAGCCTCTTCTCTCCATGTGAATTTGTGCACATTTTTATGTTGGAACATGGTGTTAGTAATAACCAATCCATGACCTGAGCAGAAATCCAACAGATATTTGCCATTATTATTAGCTTTGCTCTTTTCTCCAAATTTTCCCAAAATATTTTTGTATGTCTCATAATCATTTCCTACTCTGCTATTTAGATCCCCAACAAGGACCAACTTTTCCTTTTTCATTGTGTCAGTTGCTTTTTCTAAAGCATCAAAAAATTTCTTCTGTGGGACCATAGGCACAAATAAGTCTCATTGTCCAGTTCCCTATTCTCATATTTGCCCACATTACTCTACTTGAGACTGACTGCCATTCAAGAAGATTAGCCTCATATTTTGTGTTGAATACTATGGCTACTCCTTCTTTTCCTTGATTGTCATTGCCTGAATATAACATTTTGTATTTATTGCTCAGAAAAATCTCACCAGTTTTGGCCTTTTTTGTTTCAGTCACCCCTATTATGTTGATCTGGTACTTATCTAATTCCTCAGCTAGCTCCATTTCTTTGCCATTCAGGCTTCTTACGTTGATAGTACCGATCTTTAACTCTGGTGATGTTGAGGTGGGGTTTGTTTTCAGATTTTTTCCAGTAGCTGACTTTTCGCTGTTCGCCCTGGTTCCCTGGCGAAAACAATGGGGGCCTTGTTTAACTGGGCGATGCCCCAGCCGGCATGAAATTTTGTCATGTTGTACCATCATTTTTTTTATTTTGTTTTAACTAATAAGAATACAATTTGGTTGGCTAAATCCCAAATTGCCAGCCCATCCTCGTTCGTTCAGTATCAAAGTAGATACCCAACAGGGTGCACCACGAGAAGGTGAGGATTGGACATTAGGTCAGAAGCCCTGGTCGGTTCTCCGCATTCCTTTAAAGGCTATGTGGAGGTCTCCTCTCAGTTATACAGCTTTGACCTTTAATCACCCCTGAGCAAATATTTAATCATTATTATTATTATTACATGACTTCCAGGGAGTCCAAAGACTCATCGAGCGAGGCTACCTACTCGTCAACTCTCAGTCTCCACCACTCCATCCACCAACTACAACCACTTTCATCATTTACACCATTGCCATCCACCACTATTAGTATTTTCCAGACAATTTTAAACATCCATGTCCACCATGGTGGGATTCGAACCTGCAGCCAAAAGGCTGCAAGTTCGAATACACTAACCACTTGGCCAACCAGGCTGGCTATGCTGAATAAATAAACGAATGAATATTTAAGTTAAGGGATATTACATCCCATATTGTTTCATAGCCAAATAAGAAACTCAAAGAGTTTCATGCCAAATATAGAAACTATATAAAGTTCGGCGAGTCCAAGCGTAAGCAAATACCTGGATTGTCCATATGGTAGTGCAACATGGGGCAACTCATAGTGAGGGTTGAGCAAGCTCCAATCACTGTTCTTGGTATTTACTCATAATGTGAAACCGAGCTCCTAGGAACTGTATTAGTGTTCTACATTACGAGAGACGGTCACTATCCAGACCAGTTTCAACCTTTATTGACCTCACTGAATATTTGATGTCGATGAAACTTCTCTGTTTTGGAAGATGATGCCAAGACAGACATTTATTGCAAAAGATCAGATCACTGTTATGATTGACGGCAACAATTTCAGGTGACTTAAAACTTAAACTGCTTACAATTTACCATTCTCAGAGACCACTCGCCTTTAAGAACATTGATGCGAGTTTGCGGCCAGTAATCTGGAAATCCAACACCAAGGCTTGGGTTACACTTGCATTGTTCAGAGATTGGTTCAATAACCACTTCGTTCACCAGGTGAAGGAATATTGTGCCAAGAAAGGAATCCCGTTTAAAGTGCTTCTCCTCCTTGACAATGTTCCTGGTCATCCAGAAGAGTTGGATGACTTTCATCCTGATGTAAAAGTTGTTTACCTTTCTCCTAGAACTACCTCACTATTGCAACCTGTGGATCAAGGCGTTATTGCGACCTTTAAAGCCTACTATCTGCAGTGTACGTTTTCCCAAGCAATCAAGCATTATCAATAGCAATCATTGATTGCTATTGATAATGCTTATTGGTAAGGGCATTATTCTGTATGATTTCTGGAAGAACTATAATATCCTTAACACTCTCAAAAACATCGGGATGGCTTGGGATGAAAGCAAACAGACAACAATGAAAACTGTGGGGAAGAAACTCGCCTAGAAATGGTCCATAATTTTAAGTGTTTCACAGAAGGAGGGCAAACAGTGACTGATACGGGTGCCGAGTTGACACAAGAATTACATCAGGCAACTTAGACATGTGTGCAACTGGCACAGCAGTTAGAGCTGGAAGTGGATAACGGTGACATTAACGAGCTTCTTTTGAGTCACAATGAAGAGCTAACTAATAATGACCTTCAGTTGGAGGTGTTGGATCCTATTTCATCTTAACCTACACTTTGGATCCGTTAATTTGTCACTACAGTGTTTTTAAACAACAAAAAAAAAAAAAGTTGCTAGTTGATTTCTAATCCAAATATAGAGAAAATTTGTATTTATTGACTGCACCACTTTATATCTAAATTAGTCCAAGAATTAAAGTAAAACCAACTCTCAACTATTTCCCTTTTATGTGTTGTTATCATGTATACAGGCCGAGTTTACTTATTTAATTCACCTGCTTTGGTTCGATTATTTTATGAACGGTACAGTAAAAGAGATTCAGGCAAAGTACAACTTTAGATCAACAAAACAAACAGTTAATGTAGGCTTACAAATTATACACTTTAGTTTAAGTCACTGAATAAGGTATTACAAACATCTTAGCTCATCTGGTAATATTGTCATATAATTTCAGGCAATGGTTAATCTGTTGTCTGAAATACAGTTTATACAAAATTCAATTAACTATTTGAAAAAGTTCAATGTCATAAGTTCCTTAGTAACCAACTACATTAATATCTTGTAGTTACTTAAGTTTCAAATACAATATAAGGACGGCAACGCTTCTTCACAAGTATACTCTTAAATCCACACTCCAGCTATTCTCCACAAAAGTTACTGTTAATGTAGGGATATTTTAGGAAGAAACACACGTCTCTGCATAGGAGTAACAAAGTTGGTTAATTCTTACCGGTAAATTTCCTTGTTCATCTACTTATGTACGGACACCTTTTATAACTGTATTCACTTAAAACAATTAACAGCACTCATTAAAACAAATCCTCATAGTAATAACTGAATAAATTAATGGCAATTCACATAGTTAAAGGTTCTTGCTTGGAGCAAAACGCTTGTACTATCTTTGACATCACTTGATCAATTCAGTATTCTACTAATAACTCATGAACTAAAATAACATGCAGTAATTCTTTAACTTGAAGTTTTTATGCACAGTTGCCTATTCTTCCAGCATTTAATTAATCTTTTAGGCACTATATCTCTTAGCACAGCTATCGTTTAAATTTAACCTTGCTGCCTCTGCTTATTCTCTTAGTTATTCCATGCTATTCTTCAAGTTTCTGTGTGTCCCTGAAAGGTCGGTCCTGAATCAAAATCCCAACAAAATTATCGCTGGTCATCCAGTTGCTACCTTGCTATCTTCCGTTGCTTTATTTGTTGTTCTGCAACTTACTAGCTAACTCGCTCCTCGACTAGTAGACCTTGGCGAGCTACTTGACTGACCCGCCGACTCGCTGTTATCTCTCTACTCGCTATTATCTCACTCCGATTCCCCGAATGAATTGTTTTCTCTCTTCTTCGCTTATATATCCCTTCTTCCCGCCTAAATTATTCTCATGCTCTCTTCTACTAAAATCCTTTCCAACCCTTCGATACTTATCTGCCACGCTCTGTTCTAAACTCGTGCTCGCTATCTTACATACATCTCCATGACAACTAAAACAAAATATAATAAAACTGAGTTCTATTAATAATTAATCAAGGATACTTAATAATAGTGAAAAGACTGTATTAAAATATTATTAAGTTTATTTTATTTATTGCTATGTTAATATTATAAGAATTTGTATTCAACATTTTAACTGCACATTAATAGAACTTAAAGGTAGTTACATGAGTATTAATTTATAAACAAGTGATTTACATTAAATAATAATTACAAGTCTAGCTTATGTGATGGAAGATCATGTTGGAGTCTGAAGTAAATATTAATTACTCAAATCTCTATATATTCAGAATCCAACAGAGGTATTCAAAAGAAAATACTAAGCCAATTGAACTGCCAAGCATAAAGAAATTTAAAACTAAGGGACTAACCAAGGTTTTTAACTTGATAGACATGGCGTTAGCAAAATTAGAATTGATGGATCCAAACGCTGAGTCGTTCGAAAATGTTAGCTGCCGTATCTATTCTGATATGTCTAGTTACAAGGCCATCTATGAGGACAAGAAACGTTTAACCATACAATCTACTCTAGACATGTTTGTGAGATGCCATTCACAACAAAGTCAAGATGACGACGCAGATGACCCCGACTACCCTCAGCCTTCAACATCGAAAGGGGTGAAACTTCCCACAGAACAGCATTCCTTAGAACAATCAACTTAGCTGTCACAAGACATTTTTTTATTCGAAAAGTGAATATTTCGGTTTGTTTTTATATTCTTTTATATTATGTATTTTTCATACTTTCATATTTACAATATGTATATTATTCAAATACAGTCAATTATTTTTTTTATAATTGAATTTTTTTTCAATCACCCCAAAAATGAAAAATATTAAAAATGGAAAATATCTGATTAACGACAAAAAAATTTAATCTAAGACAGCGGTATGAATAGCCATTGAACATTTTATTGTATGTATGTAATTTACAAATTCGACTTGCATAAAATTAGTTACGTAAAGGTTTACGGAACGCATTACTTACGTAACTCGGGGTGTAACTGTATATATAAATAAAATATGAACTTTTAATTGTAGGAGAGCGTAGCTCCTTTACCAGCACAAGAAGTAATATTAGATGATGATGAAGACAGAAGAAATCCTCAGTATATTCCTAAAAAAGGATCTTTCTACGAACATGATGATCGTTTGAATATTGATTCTGAAGAAGATAAGGACAAGGATAAGAAAGACAAGTAGGCATTGTTAGCATTTCATAATTATATTTAGTATTGAATAACATTTGCACTCTGTTCTTTTGATGGAAACTCATTTCAAAGAAAACACTTCTAGGCCTTTTTATTATGCCAAGCCTGAGCATGAAGGTTTCATGGTTCTAATCTTATGGATCTTGCTTGAGTGTACATAAAATAGAATCAAGTCCACTTTTTGACATTGAACTTTGGTATCTTGATAGTTGCTCCAAAATTATGAGTAACATTAATTATTCTGGACAAAGTGTTTTAGAAAATGAACATTTCTCAAACATGTCTTGCTTGGAAATAATCATTAATCATCAGGCTTCTCCTTAAGGATTATCTGACGGCAAAGATTTCTTAGATTAGTTTATTCCATCATATATATATATATATATATATATATATATATATATATGGCTCTGCCCATAAAACATTGACACGACCCCCCCCCCCCCTAAAATATACAGGGGTTTACCAACTCTGGTGGAACTGCAAGACTCCAGACAGACAAAGGAAATCTGTTGAACATCTCATTGAAGAACACATGTTAGAGAAATTGAATACCAAAGAAGTGAGGCCTCAGTTCTGTTATATATTCTCTTCATCTGATACACAAGAAACAGAGACATCAATATGGAATGAGTCCAAGCATTTTACTTTTGTTACATTATTGTTATGACAAAATCAAAAGAACAATTTGGAAATCTCTTTAGAAATGGCATTGGATCCCAAACACCCAAAATAAATCTTAGTATTAAGCATGAACATGCATTGCATATCTAGAACATAATTTAAAATTAGAATCCTACCTAACTTTATAATGGTTATCATCTTAGTAATATTTTACTGTTCATTTGTCTTCGGTAAGTTTCTCTTCTGCACAAGTCTTAAGTAAGACGAGAAGTGCATTTCATTAAAGTGCAATTCCAGTTTACTACCTTATAAACTGTCATATTATGTTAAAAAATGTAATTAGAAACTAAGTACTTGAGATTGTGCCTCTGTCAATCACTTACATGCTGCTCACATGTTTTTTGTTGGTGAATCTTGATTTTTTTTTTTTTTTTTTTTTTTTTTTTTTTTTTTTTACTTGTGTTTAATTTGAATTTTATACTGATAATGCCCTTGTTACTTGAGCACAAAATCTAAAATTCTCCCATAAGTCTTCCATTGTTATTTATTGTATTTAATTAGGTATACTTATGTTCTTATACTTTGCAATCATGTACATCACATGTTATTCATTCAGAGTACATTCACAACTTCTTGTGGCAACCCATTCCGCTTAACTGTTCTCCAAGCTTAACCTCTGCCTCAAGAAATTTGAATGAGGACATCTGTGTACAGTAGTCCAAATGTATTTGCATCAGGGCCTTATAAAGAAAGATAATAACTTCCTTATCCTTACTAGTCTTTTTTTTTTTCCAGCATTTAAATGATTCTTTGCTTTTATTTGTATTATTTTGCCCACCTTTGCATTAGTTCCCCTGAACTCCCTGTCCATTATTCCCCCCACTCAAAACAAAAAAAAAAAAATCCCTGCCATCATCAATTTCCTGTGATGTATTTGTATCAATATAATTAGTATTAATATGAATATCAATATAATTCATATGACTATAATCAAAATATCAATAACAATTTGAACTAAAAACCATTATCAAAATATTGAACCAAAAACCATTATTCTTTAAACTTGTGGAAAAGAGTACATGTTAATTTATTTTCACGATATTGATTACAACCCAAATGATAAGAAAAGAATTAATATTTATTAACTTATTAGTTGCTATTTCACTGGTATTATATCCAGCATCTTCAGAGCACAAGAATGGTTTCTCACAGTACACGAAACAACAATTTGGTATGACAGTGGAAACTAGTTTAAAAAAATTGTAACAGACAACACAAGAAAGTCCTAATTAGGTGCCATCTATGTTGGAAAAAAGAGAGAAAACAAATATTAATTAGATCTTAAAATGGTTGTCTCCCAGATTTTTGGTAAATTCATGCAGCCATATTTGTTGAGGTTTGGAGTATGCTTTAAAGCTGCTGTTGATTCCAAAAACAATCTCTCTGACTTATAATGGCTTCTGTGTAGCACTTTTTTCTTCCATTGGATCCTGCGTGAAGGAGCATCCAAGGCATGGTCTGCTAGACCCAATTTGCCATAATGATAGTGCCGGATGTATTTTTTATATTCACCAAGGCAAATAATAACAGTTCTTTTTGTCTGTCTATAGTAAGCCAGATCACAAGAACAGGGAACTTCATAAACTCCTGGATGTGATAACGAAGAGAGTTCGTCCTTAGGTTGAATGGATGAGAGTTACCAATTTGACATATAGCTTAAATATGGTGTGTAGCTGATATTTATTAAGCACTCTAGATATCTTTTCAAGTGTGATTAAATGTGTGGAATGGTAACAGTTTTGCTGTAGTCTTGTGTGATGGGCAGTGGAGTGGATTTCTGGGATGCATTTAATTTTTTTCTATCCTGTGAGATTATAACTATTGGCTAAGAAAATGTGACACGAGTGAGTTCATTGGTAAGAGCACTGTCATTGGAACAGATAGCTCTATTTCTGTGAATTAGTGTTTTTAGGATACCATACTGTTGAGATGGATGATGGTGTGAATGTTTGTGTATATATTTTGGCTTCAGTTTGGCAAGATTGATAATATTTAATGAGAATATTAGACATCCGTCATTTCTAGCCAAATGACAGAAATATAAGTTTCAAATTTTACTGATGAGTTTTTATAAGAATAAATATTCCACATAGGCATTGCCTTGGCTTGCATTGTTAAGATGTCTGGTCTCTGATGACCAACAGCTTGAAGCAGTTGTCAGTCCTGTGAAACATAATCAATGCACTAATAAGATGTGACTATATGGGCTCCTGGCCAGGCCATGTCTTTCAAGTAGTGCAAGCCAAGGCAACTCCTATGCTGAATGTTTATTTTCATAAAAACTCTGGTAAAACTTTTGTTTCTTTCATTTGGCTATAAAAATGATAGATGTCTCCTATCCTCATTAAATTAGGACTTATTGAGTTTTGACTTAATTGATTTTGTTTATTTAATCTCATCTAATCCTGTGATCTCGAAGAGAAGAAATAGAGAGAAATCTTGTATGATGTCTTAGGTAAAGTTTATTTGCTCTTTCTCTTTAGATAATGAGTTTTATTGATATTGCTGATTTGTATATAGTGTTTGTGAAACAAACATTTTATACACACTTACACACTGTTGCACCCATGCAATACTATAATTTACTCTGTTATTTGTTTGTAAATAAAGATATTAATTTTAAATTTATTTTGGCTCTCTTGGTCTCTTCAATTTTTAGTTATATATATATATATGTGTGTGTAAAAAGTTTTTTACATTGGGGATAATATACAGGGTGTTCGGGATAAATTTGACATATTTATAATTAATTATATTTTTCCGTAAGTTACATGTATTAACACACACTTCTCTTCATTTAAAAGTTTGGACCCATCTTCATTCATATACAAGATGTCAGAAAGGATGGATAGCTGGAACCCACCTGAATCATGGAAGAGAATAACTTGTATCATGATGATTTGTGCCCGCCATCAAAATAAGGATATTACGACTGCTGCCCAATGCTCCCTGAATACAGTAAAAACAATCAGGCATGAACTAGAGACTTGCAATGGTGACTACGAGGATGTAGCAAGAAGAAAGATCCCTAGCAGACGATCTGATTGCGTTCGTACAGCAGAATTCCTCGCAAATCTGCAGGAACAGGTGTTGAAGAACCCTGGCATTGGAATTCGGGCTTTGTTCGTGGAGTTGCTAACTGTAGTCAAGCCCTGGATAACAAGGGTAGCCAATGGTAGGCCGTATGTATGGCAGCAGGATTTGGCCCCTTGCCACACCTCTGGGAAAAGTCAAAAATGGTTGTCTGAAAATTTCTACGACTTCACCAGTCCAAATGTTTGGCCTCCAAACTCCCCAGACCTTAACCCCATGGATTATTTTGTATGGGGCGCAGTTGAAAAAGACACCAATCGCACTTCCAGTAATACAAAAGCCCAGTTAATGGATAAAATTAAAACAGTTTTTGCGGCCCTTCCCAGGGAGACTGTAGCATCAGCTTGTTCGAGGTTCCGAAGCAGAATTGAAGCTGTGATCGATGCTAATGGTGGTTATTTTGAGTAAATCTTGTTGATAGTATTGTAATTAACTCTGCCTGTAATGTTTTTTTGTCAATTCATTAAATTTAATAGATACAAAGAAGATTTTCTTTTTCCTTACGAAACTGTCAAATTTATCCCGAACACCCTGTATATTAAGGATACCAAGTAATTTTATAAACCAAGTTTATAAAATTACTTGGTATATGAATATGGATATGTCTTATTAACTGAAGAAAAAAAAAAGTATGACATTTAATATTGATGAATTCTCTAAACATGTTAATCTAACTTGTATAGAATTTCAGTGAAGAATGTAATGAAAATATTGAATTTTTTTTTTTTTTTTTTTTTTTTTTTCCACAAAACTGCAGAAAAGGTCAGAGAGATGGGAAAACAGTCAGGTGACCAGTTGATGCTTGTTGAAGTTCAGAACAAGCTCAGACTTCATGTACACAATTCATTAAAAATTTTATTGAAGAGAATTCTAAACAGCTTGAGCTTAGACCAACTCCAGAAAGTGCAAACTCAGAAAAACTGTGGCAGATTTTTATGATAAATTTGGTGCACACTTTTAAGATTCAAGAAGGAGATACTAAATTTATTGAAAAAATTACATTTTTCTTTTGTTGTGGTCTTAAACCTGATTTGCAAAAGGCTATACACAAAGAAAAGATCGCTGATATTGCAGAAGCTTTGCAATTTTCTTTAATGGAGGAAAGCTTAATAAAGAGTTTGAATACACCTCAGCCAAAGCATATGCATATTGGAGCAACCAAGCTAGAAAATTCCTGTTAATGTCTCTAAACAAAAGAAGCCTTCTGCTTCTTGTAGTACAGATTCAGCCAGTTCAGACTTAGTCAAAAAGGAAGTAGACAATCTAAGAAGTGATTTAATCAAAGAGATGAATTTAATATTTTTTAGCATGGGAAAAGATTTTGAAGTTGGTTAATGAATTAAAATCTTATCTTCCACAGGAGTTAGATAACTCAAGCAAGGATCATCAAAATCTGGAGGAAGTAAAAGTTTCTTGGAAATAACAGATCACATGCTACTGATTCATTAATGGTTTGGGACATTAAAGAATTTGTCTTACAGATCTAAGTTTCCCAAATAAAATGAAAAATCACATTCTCATAATCTTTCTCATCTCTCATTGAAAGCAGTACATAACCAGGCTAATTATCTCCTTTCATGTTCTTCTTTTTATTTACTGATTGGTCTCAAAGCTTTCAGACTTCAAAAAATTTAACTACTTTAATGTCTGCAGAAACAACCCTTAAACATGGTAAAATGGTTTTGTTGCAGGTATTCTCTGCAAAATATCTGATACAAGGGCTTTTACTTCAGTAATGACCTGGGAATTCCTTTCCTTGCTTAAGTCTATTTATCAGCATGAAGTTAGTATATTGGATACTGAGATAATATTAAACAGAATCTTTAGTCAAGCAATTAAACTTGTTCAGAAATTGCCAGTTACTATAGAATTTTGTGTTTTAGTGATCTCATGGCGTCGTTGTTTCCCCTGTCATTTCCAGTAATTATTTTGATATTTTGCATGGAGAACAGCTCTTATTGTTATACTATTATGGTTGCTGCTATGAATCAGGTACTCTAACTCTGTTAGGGGTAGAATATCAAAAATTCTTCATATGCAGCTGCACTTTCTAAAGTTTCTAATCTGTTTTCCTGCAATTCCTTGATTCTTGAGGTTTGTTCTTTTGAGGCAGAGAATGAAGAATTTTCTTGAGAATTTCTAAATGATCTATTCCATTTGAGGATTTGTTATGAAAAATTCTCAATGGAATAATATTCAAGGATGATAAGTTGAAAGTGATAAATGCAGGAATACCTTGAAGTTTGCCGATTGCTTTCTTCTCAGAAGGAATATTAGGATTGTCTCAAACCAATGCGATGAATAACTATTAGGCAATTATACTGATTACATTTTACGCTAACAAAATTATAATAAATGCACTGTAATGTATTTTATGCTAATTACAAATAATGTTATTTTTTTTAAAAATAATTATTTGTATTTGAGAGCCAGCAATCTTACACTGCAGTGTAGTCACTAATACAACAAACCCAACTCCTGGATTTTCATATACTTTTATGTGCAGTTTGCTTGGCCTGACTGGGCAAGTGTTTCTTTTCCATCCCCTAGACACACTAAAAAAAAAAGAGTTCAAACCCGAAGCATACAAGTCCATCTTAAAAACACTGAAGACTTATCAAATAGTATTACCTTATCCAGCCACTGAAAGATCCTCTTCATTAGCCAGCCTGGTAATCTGAGTTGTTAGCATAACTGCTCTCCAACCAACAGGCCGTGGATTCAAATCCTGCTGCATGCATGGATGTTTGTGATTGCCTTACCTTGTGTATTGCTATAACCTTTAATATGGTGCAGTATGACATTTGCTGTCTGTGTACCATTAAAACCATAAATGATCATCCTCTTCATTAGCTAGATCCTTCTGGCATTTGCATTATTCATTGCTCCTGCAACAGCCAGTATTCAACTGGATGAATGTAGAAAGTATGTCCAATATCTACTCTGCATGTGGGTGTTGTAGACATCATTGACACAGATCATCAAACTGAATGGTGGGGGCTCTCTATTTTATAATTGTAAACATAAATCTAAGAGACTGTTTTTGGAATCGACCTCAGTCTAATATAACCATCTGGAACCATCATCATGAAACTCAGTTGTGTCTATAGAGTGCCTGGTAGAACTTTAGGGTTATTTCATTTTGAACTCAGTGTGTGTTTGCCTTCCTGCTGTTGTGCCTGCATGTATATGCATATTTCATATTCTTGTGTCTATGAAAATGCCTTGGTAATCAAGGCATTTTCAAAACACTGCTTAATAATTTAGTAATTATATAAAAGTTAGTTGATTATTACACCATACACCTTTTTTCTCATTAAAAATAATTAATTTTCTGAATGTTTTCTAAAATGGCTAATTTTTTCAGTTCAAATAATTTTCATAAATTAATATACCTTCTTATAATGTGAATGACTTCAAATTGGCATTCAAATCAAAAGTCTAAAATATTCAAAAAATGTACAGGAAGATTATTTTGATGCAAAATCAGTGTAGTACAAGAATGCTTGTTATCTCCACTGTCATTATTATTATTATACTCCGTGGAGTCCTTAGACTCATCGAGAGAGGCCTTAAACATAATGCCAAGCACTATCCAACATTTGTGCAACATCAATCATTACTTTGCTTTGAGCTCATTGACAGTTATGGTACCCACAACAGACTCTGGCAACCTATTCCACTCATTCACCACTCTCCAAGCAAAAAATCTAGTTCTAACACCCTTGCTAACTATACACTTGCTCAGTTTCCAAGGACTGTCTCTTGTTCTCCCACCATCACCACCAGACCTGTTCTGAAAAACTTCCTCTGTATTGTTAATCTTGCAAAAACCCTTCAATAATTGTATGTCTCAAATATATCACCTCTTTTCCGCTTGTCAACCAATTTCTATAACCCACAAATCTTCAGCCTTTTCTCATAAAGCTGCTGTCATCTTGGTCACCTGCCTCTGGATCCTCTCCACCTCTTCCTTAAGAAACCCAGGTGATCAGATCTGCATGCAGTAGTCAGGGTGGGGATCTTGTCAAGGCTTGATAAAGAGGAATAATAACCTGCTTGTCTGTGTTTGTCAAAGTATGCTTCAGTAAACAAGTAATCTGATAAACTGCTTTAGCCACTTTTGATATGTGTCTTCTAAACTTTAACTCCCTATCCAGTAACACTCCTAAATCTCTGGCTTCATCAATTTCTCGGAGTACAGTTCCATCTATGTGGTATACAGCTGGTAATTTTTTCACTCAAAAATGCATAACCTTACACTTTGCCACATTAAACTGACATCCATTCTCCTTTGCCGAGACTGCCAGTCTATTCAAATCTTCCTGCAAAATTTTAACATCTGCATTAACCATTACTTTCCCAATTTTGCATCATCGGCCAACAACTGAACAGTTCCTCTCATATCCTTTCTGTATCATTAAATAGTAACGACCCAAGAATGGGGCCCTGTGGCAGTCACAGGCCTTCTTCTGGCCTCTACTCCTGAATAAACCACAGGAAAACCTTGCTTAACGTGAATTCGATATTCACGATTGAGTGAAATGATACTATTTCTCCCTTTAAGCAAGTGATTAATCAGTTAAAGCGATTTTTTTACGTTACGCAAAATTTCTTGTCACCAATCTGCTGTGAACGGAAAAGCTGAAAGTCTTTAAGAGACATGAAAGTGGCACTAGTGATACGATTGTGTGAGACGTGGGATACAGCAAGTCTATAGTTTGGACTATATTAAATGATAACAAAGAATATAAAGAACAAGGAAAAGTTGCTTCTGCTTCTTTAAGCATGCAGATAGAAGCCATTTTAATGATCGAGATGGAGCGTCTTCTATTACTCTGGATTGGGGATTATAACCAAAAAAGAATACCTCTTAGTACAGGGAATATTCAGACAAAAGCTCTCATATTTTTACATCATTGAAAGAAACTAAATTTCAAGAGGAATGTGAAAGCTTTACTGCAAATTTAGGATGGTTTTGCCGTCTTAAAAATAGAGCTCGACTGCATAACATAAGAATAACTGGGGAATCTTCTAATGCTGATAAAGATTCTGTGGCCAAGTTTCCTGAAGAATTGCAAAGGATAATTCAGTAAGGTAATTATGACAATTGGCAAATATTCAGCATCGACACAATTGGTTTCTTTTGGAAGCGTATGCCAAAAAACTTTTCTAGCTAAAACTGAAGCATCTCAACCAGGATACAAAGTATCTAAATTGTCTTATGCTTTTATTAGGAGGCATTGCAGAAGGCGACTTTAAACCCAAGTTTATGAGTTTATCGTGCACAAAATCCAAGATCTTGCATTATTCAAGAAATTGGCACAATTGGAAAAAAACTTGAACTGGATAATGAAGATGTGAGAAACTTGCTCGATTCCCATTCAGAACAGTTAAGCGAGATTGATCTCCTTCAACTAGAAGAATACCATACATATGAAGAAGAAGATAAGGAGCACGAACAAGAAGAGAATGTTACAACTAAGAAGCTAACTGCAAATGAACTAGAACTCGTTTTCAATCACATTGAGCATGCTAAGGAAATTTTGTTTGATCCTGATATGGACAGAGCTTTGAAATCCCCTGAAATCTTGATAAAGTGATTGCCATCTATTGCAAATTGCATGACAAAATGAAAAAGTTGAGCATGATTCAAACATCTTTACTTAATTTTTTTTATAAAAAAGTAGCCCAATCAAATGTTTAGACATTAAATAAAACTTTAAGCAATTGATTTTTATTAACTTTGATGAATTTATCCTCTAATATAGCTTATACTGTAATTTTTTTTTTTTTTTTCAAATTACGTCAACTGATGGATGAATTATAATTCCTATTGTTTATTGCATTCGCTTAAGGCGATTTTGCTTAGCACACATTAATTGATGGATTAATTAATCATGTTAAGCGAAGTTTTCCTGTACTCTTTGATATCTCTCCATCTGATATATTGCCATGGGTCTTTCCATTTTTGGCCTTATATCTATATCCACTCTATAAACCTCTGCTATAATTCTGCTCTATTTTACTATAATCTACTCTTTCCTCTTCAGTATACCCTATTCCTCCTATGGTTTTTAAATTTGGAAGAAGGCTAGTTCAGAAGCCTTAAGGTAGCAGCCCTACCACTGGACTGTCTATCGCCAGGCTAGTCACCTGACATGGAGAACATTATTTTACTTTTAAGCCGACAGAAAAAGGTAATCAGAATGAATCTATGAAAAATGACCCTGGAATGGAAAAGGTAAAATAAAAATGGAAACAACAAAATATAATACATATAGCAAACTGGACCGTAAGAGGAATAGCATAAAAAGAAATAGAATTAGACCAAATATTACAGGAAAGAAATTTTCAAATAGCAGTAATCACTGAAACAAAAAAGAAATTAAAAGGAACCATGAGAACCAAAAATTTTAATGTGATATATAGTGGAATTGACACAGACCAAAGAGCACAAGCAGGAATTATGATTTGGATTCATAACTACCTTTCAAAACAGTTAAAACATTATAAATTATGGAATGAAAGAATAATAGAAGAAAGAATAAAAATAGATATAGGTTATTTAACAATAATTGGTTTATATGCCCCAGAAGGAGGAAGAGAATAGGATAATATTGAATTTTATAATCAGTTACAAAATATATGTAATAAAATAAATAAAAACGATTATGAAATATTAGCAGGAGACTTAAATGCAAGAATTGGAAACACGAAAATTAATAATAATATAGGAATATATGGAGAACATACTGTTAACAGGAAAATGGTAAAAAATTGATTGACTTTGTAGTTTATAATAACCTAAAAATAATGAATTCTTTCTATAAACATAAAGACATACATAAATATACTCGGGCAGCAAGAGGATGGAAATCAATATTGGATTATTTTATCTTAAATGAAAAGACATCAAAGTTCTCTTTACAAGTTAGAGCTCACAAAGGATATGAAATAAGTAGTGACCACTTCCTCATTAAAATAAAATTAAGATTACCACCTAAATGGCTACAAATAACAAGAACAGAAAGAAAATTTAAAACATTTATTTATAAAACTAGATTATTAAATGATACAATAGCTATATGAACAAAGAATTAAACCAGAATTATTAAAAAATTAATAAATATATATAAATATATTAATTTATTTATATTTGCTTATAATATTTAATTTTATCATCAACAATCCTATACAATTCTCTTATTTTGTATAAAAAAATAATAAAAATCCATCTTGTAGCACGTAGGAGGGCAAAGGACGCTAGCTGCACTATGTTTGCCACAGTGTCATATTGCTACACGTGCAAGCATATTCACATCATAATGAGATGTGAGCTATTAGCATAATGTGGTACGCGCTCTTCCACTGTTGTTTATATGCAGTTTGCGCCAGTAGTAGAGTGTTCGTAGTGCTTATCGTGTTTACTCTGTCTCTTTAAATATTTGGACATTACAATGAAAGACATAACATTTGTTATAGTTTTTATTTTAGAACATTATTGGGGTTATTGACCATCACCATTCTGTGCCCATCTACTACAAGATGAAACTTTAACATATGCACTGTGAACAAAGTTTACGAAAATTTGCAACCGCTAAAAAGCTGCCTTGCTAAAATTCAGTCAACATCAAACTATTTCAGAAGCCACAGGAATTTTACACCATCAAAATAATGAAAAATTCATGTTCTGGTTGGAGCTTTTTCATCAGATAATGCCTCGTGTTGAAGTGATTTACAATCAAATGCAATCTCGTGAAATTGATGTATTCAAAGTACATGAATATATAGCAAATTTTAAAACTGCTATTTTGGCAATAAGAAATTCAAAGTACTGTGAGAATCCTTCAAAGAACCTCACTGCTGAATCAAAGGAAGTATGTGACTGCATGTGTTGATATGGAGGAAAGGCATTCTTTCACTAAACATTTAGTAGCGGCTAAATTATTTAACAAGGATAAATTAGCTAATTTTAAGAATAAATTGCTTACAGAAGAAATAAAATTGACCACTGAAGCATATCCCATGATCAACAAAGAAAAACTTGAAACTGAACTTGGAGTATTTTAGAGTAGACCCGACATGCATGATTATTGTAAATTAATTGACTTGTTAAAATTTATAACAGAAAATAATTTAAATTGTGTTCTTAGTGAAATTACTATATTGATAATAATTCTCTTGACAATTCCTATTACTACATCAGAGCCTGAACACTGTACATTAAAAAGAATAAAAACATTTTCAAAAGGAAAAAAATTCTTCAATAGGCAATGATTTCAACAGAGAAAAAATTCAACAATCACACAAATATCAAGGAAAAAGTTATTGACCTTTTCGCTCGAAACAAAACAAGAAGAATGGATTTTGATTTTAAGTAATTTTGAATTATACCAAACTATAATTTTATTGATGATAATAAATATTTTTTCATGTTTAATTTTTTTGTAAAATTTTTACCATAATTTTGATATATTTTCCAAACACGTATACATGTACTTATAGTGTGTATGTATGTTTCGAAAGTTGCAGCACCCCCCATGATTTCAAGCCACGAGCCACTACTGGAATTAACCAATATTTAGATAAAATAAAACAATGAAGAAATAGAAACAGAATGGCTTAATATAAAAGTGATACTAAATGCAGCAGCAAATGAAAGCTTAGGAAAGCTTTCATTTGATCGAAAAATTCAATAAAAGAAAAAAACTGAAGATATGGGATAATCCAATCAAAGAAATAATCAAAATGAAAAAAGAAGCCTATCATAAATGGTTAAGCAGTAAAAGATTAGAAGATGAAATAGAATATAAAAGAATAAGAGCCATATCTAAAAGAGAAGTCAGAAAAAGACAGAGAATCATGGAACAAATTTGTTTCCAATTTAGAACATGATTTATATAAAATAAGACATAAAGTATATAAGATTTTGAAACACTTAAACACAGATACTAAAGAAAATATAAAATTAAACACTGAATTGAAATTGAAAGAAAATAAAAAAAAAAAATAAATAAATAAAATATTTATCTGTCCACAATTCTATACAGAATTGTGGACAGATAAATATTTTAAAAAAAGATATCTGGCAAACATTTAATGAAAAGGAAATAACTAAAGAAGAATTAGAAATCAGCCTGAAAGAAACGAGAAATGGAAAATCACCTGGAGATGATAAGCTAGGTTCAGAACTATATAAAGATGTAGGAACAAGGTTCAAAGAAAGACTCCTATTATTTTTAAATAAAATCTATTCAACTGGTAACCCCCCCCCCCCAATAGAATGGAAAAAAGCACTTGTGATTCCTATCTTTAAAAATAGTAGTAGAGATGACCCTAAAAACTATAGAGGTATAAGTATACTAAATTCCTGTTACAAAATATATAGCAGAATTTTAAATAACAACCTAATGAAATATTCTGAAAACTTTAGAAGTACAGAATGGATATAGAAAAGGATGCTCATGTATAGACCTGGCTTTTTCCTAAAATTAATAATAGAGAAAAGAAGAGAATACAACTTAGAAACACGTATTACATTTATTGACTTTGAAAAAGCATTCGACAAAGATAAAAGAAGCATATTATTTAACACATTAAGAGGAAGACAAATACCAAATAACATCCTAAAAGCTATCATAAGTATCTCATCTTCCTTTTTCCCGCTTTTACCTTGCGGTGTCAAGGTTTATTAATCATTGGACCTCAACCTGTTCACAGGATAAGGTGGTCAGCCCTACACCCTGGTGTATCCTATGTCTGTAGTGTTGAGTTCTCAAGGCTGGTTTGCCGGATGAAAAACCCCAGAATAAACTGGGGAGAAAAACCATACTGTCCACACCCAAGACCGGCTAACTTGGCTATGGAAGATCCTTCAGCTCCTCGCGTCACCGACGGGAATTGAACCTAGGACGCTTCTTCCCCAGGCATATGGTTGCGAGGCACACAGCCACTAGGCTAACTGCGTGGACATCATAAGTATATATGAAAATAATCAAATACAAATAACATTAAATCATGACCTATCATATAAGAGAGAGATAAACGAAGGCTCTGACAGGGATGTCCCCTCTCAGCAACTCTTTTTAATATTTACCTAAATGGAATAAAAATTTCCATCAAGGTATTAAACTTTCTCCTACTGTGAACATAAACACTCCTTTTTGCCAATGACCAAATAATAATTACTAATTCTGAAGATAACTTACAGAAAGTTATTTTAAATCTAAATGATATAGCCAAAGATTATGGAATGATAATATCAATAGAAAAATCAAAAACTAGGTCCTTTAAAGGACCGGATCCAGTAAGAACTAAAATAGTAATAGATAACAAGATTTTGGAACAGGTGAATTCATTTAACTACCTAGGTTGTATGATTACATATGAAAAAGATATAAACCTAAAAATTGCAAAATATTTAAAAATAACAGGATAATAACTGTAATTAACTCTATATTTAAACCAAACCTAGTTTAAAAAAAAATATATAAAAAAAACAGACTAAAAGTATATAATACGTTAGCCCTACCAGTCCTATTGCATGTAAGTGAAATCTGGACAATAAAACAAAAAGACAAAGATTAATAACAGCTGAAATGAAATTTATGAGAAAAACTGCAAAGTATACTCTGTTTGATCACAAAAGAAGCGAAGAAATTATAAAAGAATTAAACCAGGAATCAGTAAAAGAAAAAATTTAAAAATATAAACATAAACGAATGGAACACGTTCAAAGAATGAAAACAGAAAGATTACCAAAACAAGTCTTAAAGTACAAGCCATCAGGAAAAAGAAAACCATTACTTCTCTCATACACTCCTTGACCACTTCCCATGTACTATCAACATCCAGCCTTTGTAGTTTCGCATGGCACTGACACCCAAGCAATCTCCTAAGTTTGTCATACTTGTCCTGTAATTTCACATAAACCCCCTCCACTCTTAACTGAAAATTCCACACCTCTAGCCACCTCCCAAGTCAAGACCATATGATCACTCTCACCAGTTGATGGTAGCATGGTCATGTTGGTTATAGAAAAATTCTCTATATCCTGAAACAAGTGGCATTAAATCTGTTATCAAAATCAGATAGTATTTACTTTTTTTAAAAGATATCACTCTTAATATCAAGTCTTCCACTAAATTCAAAAATTTGGTATTAAAAAGAGCAATAAAAAAATCCCCTGACGAACTTTTGGAAGTTCATTAGGTAGTCTATCTCCATCCGTTGTTAATAGTTGAGTCCATGGTTACCAATGAACTATTAGCAATGATTTTAAAATATTCATGGTGAGTGTATGGCAGGTAACAGCTATAATCATCTTGTGTTACTAAATCCTAACTACTATTTAACTCATTTAGGGATTCGCAATTCATATATATCAATTCTTGAAGTAGAAAAAACATGAAAAATCCATGGAAAGGCAACTGTAGTAGGTGACATTCAACCAGAAATGGTCAAATATAGAGATATAAAAGTTTTACAGTGGCTTCTCTGCATAATTTAGAAGGCTGCATCAGAGAGTCAAATACTAGAGGAATGGAGAAGGGCTCACAGAACCCATCTATAAGAAAGGGAAAATAAACTGAAACACTCAGTAGGTCACATCCAGCCCTTGCAGATTTATGTAACCATACTTTAATAAAGGCTAAGAAATTTTGTGGAAGGAAAATTTGGAGAAGAGCAAGCCGTCTTCAGGCCAAATAAATAGACAGTGGACAAATAGTTGAGAAATCATTGAGATATAGCAGAGTTCTGTAATTTTAAGTTTGTAAATCTGGAAAAGTCATATAGCAAGATGCCAAGAGAAAAACCATTAACCATACTACAGCTATATTGTGTAAATAGAATATTATATCAATAGTAAGTCAGTAGGGGAGACATAAGCAAGAAAATAGTTAATAGTCGACAAGGAGTATAAACAAGTTGTAAAAGGAGAAAGCTGCATCATAAAAAAAATGGCTAAACAGCTATGCAACACCTCTAAATAGTTTTGTAGTTAATAGAGTCAGTAAAAAAGAAAGATGAATATTGAAGGATGATCTTGGTTGCTGGATATAATATTAAGATGACAGTAGAACATAATATAATGGAAATATTTAGTTTTTTTCAGCATAACATGTTTGGAAAAGGAGAATAGCATCAGTTGCTATAGTGGGAGAAAGATAGGAGATTGGAAGTTGATGAAGGTAATTCATATCTGATGTTAGGCAGTGTTAATAAGGCTCTGGGAGGGGAGGGGAGGATAATATTCCTCTGTCTTGAAGAACAGAATCTTTTGCTCCAAGTCATGGTGATATTAATCATTGTGTGAATGTGCCAGAAATATTTGATGATCCTTTAGGTGACTATCTTTATTTACTGGTAAATGGAATATTTCCAAAAGAATTTAAGAAAGCTTTGGTAATGTCAGTTCATTAAAAGGGCTGTAAAAATGATCTCAAAAATCATTGGCCTACCTCTCTTCTCCTAGTTTTCTCTAAAATATTAGAGAAATTAGTAAAAAAAAAATAGATTAGTAAATTTCTTGGGAAAAACAAAACTACTTCTACAAGAACCAGTATGGATTTGGCTAGAAACTAAGTACTGAGCATGCACTGCTGAACTTCACAGACTTAATTTATTCATTGCAAGACCAGATCAATATAAACTAACTTTATTTTATATTGAAAATATAAATTAACTTTATAAATATAAACAATATAAAAACTAACTTTAGTTTATATTGAACAAAAAAAACAAAACAACGTGAAACTGTAGGAATTAGAGATGTGCCCATGTCTGATTTAAAAGATATTTAAACCAGACATGGACACATCTCTAATTTTGGATGAGTAATGCCCCACAGGAGCCACATGAAAATCTGTATGAGATTTTCAAAAGTTTGTACACAAAATTCAGTTGATTTTAATGATAAGGACATTGAAGCAGTCCATTGATGGCATTAAAAAAAAAAAAAAAAAAAAAAAAAAAAAAAAAAAAAAAAAAAAAAGCAAAACATGTAATTGTTTAATTTAGGTCTAAGGAGGAATAGATGGCAAGAAAGGCACAAGAATATAAGTACTAGTGCTGTTAGAGATAATTTTAAAGATAGCCAAATATACTCAAATGAACATTTGACTGAATATGGAACGACTATCATATGCTGCAAAGAAATATAATTAGGATGAATACTCTTAAGTATCTCTGGATTAAGTAAGCGCTTCATGAGAGAAAAAAACTATTGGAACTTCCTTTAGCTAAATTACTGTATTCCATGGTGTTTAGACCAGTATTATTTATATCAGTGACTTCTGTGACATACAGTTATCAACTAAAATAAACATGACTTTTGCATATGACACTGCTTTGAATGTCACTGCAAATTCTGTAAATGAAATGCAAAATATGGTAAAAACAGAAATACAGAAACTTACTAACAGATGTTGAAAGCTTTTCCACTTGTTTATACTATAAATTAAAGTTGCCAAGAAATTATATTCTTGATTTAATCCTTTATCCAAGTGTAAGCAAACAAAGTTTTGTTTGTGAGTAGCCAAACTTTGTTTGGCTACTTATATATGAAAATATGATTTCTGCATTACTTCAACCTTGGTATCATCTCTGGGTCTGGCTCCCACTGATGAGACCTCCAAGGTCGAAACTGGTCTGGGTGGTGACTCTTTCCATAATGCACAGCATTATACAGGTCCGTAAGGATATAAGGAGATGTGCTTTGCGTTATGGAATACCAAGGCAAGTGATGAAGTCATTAGTTTCTATATACAAGTTGCCCTGTCCTGAAAATACTTCAGGCATAAACTTTGTTTGCTTGCACTTGGATAAAAGATTAAACCAAAAATATAATTTCTTGGCATCTTTAATTTTTTCATCTGTATATTCCTACATAACTGATAAAGTAATTTAAATTCTAACTGCATGGAGATAGAAAACATATTTTCTTATTTTGAATTAATAATTGACAACAAGAAATCACAGTGATAATCAAAGCAGTGTCATATGCAAAAAATCATGTTTATTTTAGATTTTAGTTGATAACTATATATCAGGATTCTTAAGAACAATGTTAAGGACATATTTTTCCTGGATACAGATTGTTAAAATTTGGCTTCGTTATGTAGACGATATTTTTATCATATGGCCAGGAACAACAGAAGAACTCGCTGCTTTTAAAGATTATCTTAATAATCTGCACAACAACATAAAATTCACTTTGGAATAAGAAGAACATAAAAAACTTCCTTTCCTTGATATCCTAATAGAAATCAATGAAAAAGATAATAGATTATCTTTCTCCATTTAATTTATAGAAAACCCACCAACACAGGAAGATTTCTTAATGTGGCCTCGCACCACCACCCCAGGCAAAAAATAAGTTTAATAAAAACCTTGAGGGATAGAGCTTACAATATTTCCAGCACAGAAAAAAAGAGAAATGAAGAATTACATTATTTAACACAGATCCTCAGAAAAAATGGGTTTTGAACCTAAGATAATCAAGAAAATCCTCAACACACCTCCTACAAGCGCCTCACAAAAGCAAGATTTCAAGAACGCAAGCATGCTACATCAAGAATGTTACAGACAAATTGGCCAAATTACTAAGCAAACATAACATTAAAGTTGCTTTTCTTCTGCTAGAAAATATATCAAGATTTTGACATCACCCTTTAAAAAAAACCAGGTGTATATAAAATTCATTGTTCCTCTGGCATCTGCTACGTAGGCCAGATGGGAAGATCAGGAGAAATTCGTATGAACAAACACCAAAAAGACATGCAAAAAAGGATTAAACACAAATCAGGCCTAGCATCCCACACAACTTTAACCGGCCATAATGTACTCTGGCATAAAATGAACATGTCTTATATTGAAAAAAACTGTTTCACAAGGAAATTTAAAGAAGCTGCAAATATGCTTAGAATTCCAACGCAATGCACCAAAAACCAGGGCCTAATTCTATACCAAGTTTGGTCAGCATTGATAAAAAAAAATACCTGAATCAGACCTTGGACAGTGTGAACGTGAACAACAGAACGGGTCAACATCCAGCATGGTTCAAACTTAGCATGCACAGATTCTGAATTCTGATTTTTTAATTTAATGAACAGTTAGACGGCCTTAGCATCATAGAATGGACTATTTTGAGTAATTTTTCATTTCCTGTGTTTAAACTTTTAGTTACCTTTAACCCCTGAAGATGTAAGTCAAACGACATACGAAACTTGTTGGGTTTGTTTATTTTTATTTATTTTTATTTTTATTTTTCTTAATAAACATGTGGTTACAATACCAGAATCTTTCTTTTGCACTGCTAAACCACAGAAACCTATGGCTACAACTTTATATGTCTCTTAAGAGACTAAAACTGTACAAAATTTTCTCTTCATGCCATATCTACTGTGCCAGACAGATAGAATAACCTAAAGAGTTTTGCATGAAAGTTCATCAAAGATGTAGAAAAACAGGAGTTGTACAAATCAGGATTAGCATTTCACACCTCCAAGGAAAAACATCAGGTGCTTTATCAACTCGCAGAAATTCCATATATTGAATTCAAGATTTAAAAAAAAACTTAGTATAAGCAATATAATCAGAACAAGAAAAGGCAGTTAAGCACTAAGACTGACTAGAATAACAAGATGAGTTAATTAGCATATAAGAAAAGAGAAGTAATGTGGTATAGCAATTTTATCATGAAATTTGTGCTTGCCGACAGTCACTACTTTGAGCATCCTGGGGGGGGGGGGGTAAAGATTTCACAAATGTATAATGTAAAAGCATGACAAAAAATTAAGTAAAAATAGTGCTTGTTGGAACCAATGATTTAAGTAATGATAAAATATGAGATATGAAAGGACTCTTGGAAGAAGTGAGAGAATGAAAATTGTTGGTTTATTACCGAGGTACTACAGTAACTTAAGATGGAAGGTTGTGATAGCACCAAACACTTCAGTGATTAATTGGAAAACTGATTGGCTGAATCATCTGATTGACTGATCTGACTAATGCTGTTATATCAGCAAAAGGCGGACCAATTCGATATTAATGTCTTTTATATTAGACTGATGGTTGGGATGAGCATGGATCTGGATATTTTTGATCAGATAGTGTAGTTCAAGAGTGTGTGAGCAGAGCGAATTAAAATGGTATGATCATTTAAAAGAAATGGGAAAAGTTGGTTAGTAAACTAAGTGTTTGGTGACAGGATGGCTGAAGAAGAAATCCACAGGATGACCAAGATCTAAGCAGACTGTTTCTGTTATTAGTTCTCAGAAGACTGATTTATCAGTACTGGAGATTCAACAAATGCAGATTAATTTGGATGAAAATTGTTATTAGGAAGCTAGTAATGTAAACTTAATTTTGTAGTACAATGACCTCTTGAAGGTACATATCAGAAATTTGATGATTACAAAAATTCTTTCAGGTTTGTTTTGATTTTTTCCTTACAATTACATATATATGTGTGTGTGTGTGTATATATTTTAAAAAGAATTGAATGACTAGAACCGAGATTTAAGTAAAAAGGTTTTAATATAAAAACACGACTAGTTTCGGCTTGTAACAGCCTTCATCAGGTGACATTATAAAAGAAAGAAAAAAGAAAAAACACTAAAACACTGAAGCTTAAAAAACTATGAACATCATAGAGAGTCTGTATACATAATTGACATTAAATCGTTGTGGTTGTATTTAAAGCTGTTCTTTCGTTTGTTGTATTGTTGGGAAATTACATACTAGTAGCATCTCGTGAATGCCAGTACATGATTACAACTGAATAATGCACTGGCTCGCTGTCTCTTGTAAGTAATGTCCCTCGTGTGTTCTATATGCAATTCAACAGATTTGTCTGTCTGCCCAAAATAAGGAATATCACAATCACACAATATTTTATATATATATATATACACCAGGGTATTTGAGATGATGATGACAAGGTTTTGGGTGGCTTATTGCTTATTATCAAGTCATATCCTTTTCTAGGCTAATCCTAATGATGAAAGCCAAAGTCTGCTGGGAAAAATCTACCAACATCTTCCGTTGCAATGATGAACTAGAAAGAAAAATCGTGGAATCTAAGGAAATCATCTTCAATCCTGTTTATCTAAATAATAACTTCAGCTACAACCTCCCAGATAGTCATTCAGCTGTAATCATGTACTGGCATTCACAAGATGCTACTAGCATGTACTTTCCCAACAATACAACAAATGAAAGAACAGCTTTAAATGCAACCACAACGATTTAATGTCAATTATGTATAGAGCCTCTCTATGATGTTCATAGTTTATTTAAGCTTCAGTGTTTTTTCTTTTTTCTTTCTTTTATAATGTCAACTGATAAAGGCTGTTACAAGCCGAAACTAGTCGTGTTTTTATATTAAAACCTTTTTACTTAAAAGTCATTCAGAATAACATACTTTTTAAAAAATATGTATGTTAACTGAGTTAATGATCATTCTTTCATATATATATATATAAAATTGTAAAACAAAAATTTCAGTTAAATTATATCCTTATTTACCATTTTCTAATTTTAGGGATAAGAAAAAAAAGAAACTTTGGTTAGACGAAGGAAGATGGCAGCATGATATGTTTAGAGAAGATGAGCAAATCCCAAAATCTAGAGATGAATTAATGTCTATTTATGGATATGATATACGTTGTGAAGATTGTCCACCTCGAGCTAGAAGGAGGAGGAGATATGGGTTAGTTTTTCTTACTATAATGAATGTTATTTGGAAACATCTGAAATTTTGACAGTTTTTTACACTTTTTTATATGTTTCTTCTTATTCTTTAAATTACCAATTATATATTTGGTTTAATCCTTTATCCAAGTATAAGCAAACAAAGTTTGCACCTGAAGTATTTTCAGGACTGGGGCAACTGGTGCTAAAGGTGGAGTAAGTTCTGATCACTTGTCTTAGCATCTCCCATAATGCAAAGCACATCTCCTTGCAGACATGTATAATGCATTAAGGGGAGGGCCACTACCCAGACTGGTTTCAACATTTATTGAGGTGTCATCAGGGGGAGCAGACCCAGAGGTGGTGATACTAAGGTGGAAGTAATGCGGAAGTCATATCACCATATACCAGTTGCCAAAAGGTGTCAACACCTTATTATTAAAATTCTCTGGATTAGAGGTAGTTGATGGAAGTTTTTTCACTTGGCTATGTTACCAATTATGCATTTGGTTTAATCCTTTATCCAAGTGTAAACAAACAAAGTTTGCACCTGAAGTATTTTCAGGATTGGTGCAACTTGTGGTAAAGTTGGAGTAAGTTCTGATCACTTGTCTTAGTATCTCCCATAATGCAAAGCACATCTCCTTGCAGACAAGTGATCAGAACTTACTCTACCTTTACCATGAGTTGCCCCAGTCCTGAAAATACTTCAGCGCAACTTTGTTTGCTTACACTTGGATAAAGGATTAAACCAAATATATAATTGGTAACATAGCCAAGTGACAAAACTTCCATCAACTACCTCTAATCCAGAGAATTTTAATAATAAGGTGTTGACACCTTTTGGCAACTGGTATATGGTGATATGACTTCTGCATTACTTCCACTTTAGTATCACGAAAAATGGCGGCCCGTGTGTTAGTGTTTTGTGTCGTGTATTATTGATGATGGAATTAAGAGTCAGATGAGTCATTGTGTTGTTAATTAGTGGCGATAGTTTTGAATGATAAATGATATATACAGAGGTAAGTGTTCTTCATTTTCTGAGGTTTTTTAAGGTGAAATATTTGCTACCGATGCTGGTAGATCGATTTGATCTACGGGATATATATATATAGAGTAACATTTTATTGCTGGTAGACACCTAAGAGTCTATGGGATCTGCTAGTGGACCCTCAAAAGTCCACAGGATTGTCTTTGCCTGCTCGGGGCACCTGAGGGATCTCTACTCTTTCTCCATCTGTGTCTCAACACATTTTAAAAAATGGCAAAACTTCTAAATGAGACCAAATTCGAAGAAGTTTACAGGGAATTCCTCAGACTGGGAAAGCTACTGAGTGATAATTGGCCGGGAAAAGTTAAGCTGTATGACACGTTTCCCCCCGAATGTGTCTCAGACGCTGTCGCTGAAGATCATTTAGAGTCGATGCCTTCTACTCCTTCAGACTTTGTAGAAGTGCGTGCTCGCAAAGTTGTCGGTGAAGATCATTTAGAGTCGATGCCTTCTACTCCTTCAGACTTTGTAGAAGTGCGTGCTCGCAAAAAGCGAAGAACAACAGAAGAACCGCACAATGACAACACTGTAATGGAACAGGATTCTCAGGGTTCGGACGCCGCTACTTCTCCCAAAGAAAAGGTGCCTCCGGTCATCCTTAGAGAAAAACAAAAGTGGGCAGCTTTATGATCCACAATGTCCAATCTGCATATTGGCTTCATTAAGGCCAAAAACATGGATGAAGGCATAAAAATTCAGCCAGCAACAGTGACAGACTATAGAAGGTTGACTAAGGAACTGGACGACAGAGGCATCCAGTATCATACCTTTGCGCTCAGTTTCGAAAAAAATTTAAAAGTAGTCCTTCGTGGTGTCTGTGAAGACATTGACACAGCAGAAATCGCTGCTGACCTAAATTCTCAGGATCTGCCACCTGTCAAGATGAGCAGAATGTACAAAACAGACAAAACTCCCATGCCATTAGTCCTTGTTGAGATTCACAAAATATATAAGGATATCTACAACTTAAAAACAGTCTGTGGTCTCATCGTCACACCGGAACCACTCCGTAAAAGATCATCTTCTGGGCAGTGCCACAGGTGCCAAAAGTTTGGCCATGCCCAGAATCTATGCAGAGCAGAATATAGATGTTTAAAATGTGGAGACAGCCACCCAACCAATACCTGCACTAAGCCAAGGACCACCTCGGCCAAATGTGCCAACTGCAGTGGCCCTCATCCAGCGAACTACAAAGGATGTACTCAACACCCAAAGAACAGACGGATGGAGGCAATCAGTCAGCCCTCCTCCTACAGTACAAGAAGACCAGCGGCCCAGACATCAAAACCGGAGACTCTGCGGCCACAGTCGGAGACCTCCAACCAAAATCAAACAAGAAGTTATGCCGATGTGACCCGTACAATTAGGCCAATTCCAGAACAAAATCAACCAAGAGCACCTAAAAACCTAACAGCTATTATCACGACCTCACTAGCAAACATGCTACAAAATTTTAGCCTATCAAACCCTACTGAAACCTCCACTAAAAGATTTCTTCGTGAAACACAGGTCATCCTCATAGCTCTCATAAATGAAAAGAAACAAACTCATTCCAGCATCTCTTCAAATAGTTGCTTGGAACGCAAATGGCCTCAAAAACAAAATCCTGGAACTCCGTGCGTTCACATCTAGGTATCAGCCAGATTTTATTCTAATTAGCGAAACTCATCTAAGACCCTCAGACAATCCTACAATAAGAGGCTATCGCCTATACAGAAATGACAGACTACTCTACAGAGGCGGTGGCACTGCCATCTTCATTAAAAACTACATTAAGCACCACTCTGTGAGCATTCCTTCAACCACTAACTTTGAGATCACAGGAGTGAAAGTAGTCACCAGCTCCACTGGCAAACTGAAAATCTACTCAGCTTACAACCCTCCCCAAAAATCTCTACTTCACTCTGATCTAAATGCCATCTTAGGCATCAGAGGGCCCACCATTATTGCCGGGGATCTGAATTCCAAGCATCCTGCGTGGAATTGTTCAACCACAAACAAGAATGGTTGCATCCTTTTCAATTACTTAGGATCAAGCAACGCTGTTGTGGCAGGCCCCACCGAACCAACTCATCTCAGTACGTTCGGCACTGCTGACATCCTGGATATAGCTATCCTGATATTAAACTTCAGTACAGTATCATATCTATAGATGAACTATCATCCGATCACAATCCAATTCTACTGCAGCTGGGAAATCATGAATTCCTGTGTCCTCCTTCTCACTCCTATATTGTATGGGAAAGACTGTCAGCCGCACTCAAGGATTATATTGGACCTGTTCCTCACATACGCACAAAAGAAGAAGTAGAAACTGCAGTTACAAATCTCACACAACAAATTAATTCTGCTATAAAGGTAGCTTCCTCCTACAAATCTGCCCGCAAGCCAGATCGTTTGCCTGAAGACATCATGAACTTAATTAGAGATAAAAACAGAGCTTGAAAAAGATTCCGTAACACGTGTGCACCACAAGACAAAACAAATCTAAACAGACTAAATGGGGCAGTAAAAGATGCACTGAAAGCTCCTAGAGACTATGTATGGGATGAAAAGTTATCCTCCATTTCACCTAGTGATCAC
The DNA here is from genome assembly GCF_054136105.1 of Typopeltis vanoorti. Classification (NCBI taxonomy): domain Eukaryota; kingdom Metazoa; phylum Arthropoda; class Arachnida; order Uropygi; family Thelyphonidae; genus Typopeltis; species Typopeltis vanoorti. The sequence goes on from NC_143550.1 coordinate 163,394,896, forward strand.
TCCATCTGGGGACTACTGAAAAATACCAAAAACAAAGGCAGATCCCTTCCCCCAATATTAATTGATCAGGGCCTTGCTCACACAGATGTGGACAAAGCAGAGGTTATAGCGCGCAGCTTGGAAGAGCAATGCAGGCCTTCGTATGGAAACCTTGACTTTGACCACATACATAAGATTCACAGCAAGGTCAGACACTCACTCAAACTTCCTATCACCAGCACTGACCATATTGCATCAACATCACCTGCTGAGATATATGACATTATTAAAAATTTAAAGCACAAAAAAGCTCCTGGACCAGACGGCATTACTAATCATGTGATTAAACTTCTGCCCCGGAGGGCAGTAGTGTACCTGACCAGTATAATAAATGCAATTTTAAGATTTCACTATTTTCCTTCCACCTGGAAACTGGCTGATGTAATTCCCATACATAAGCCAGGCAAAGACTCACACCTACTCCAAAATTATCGTCCAATCAGTCTCATCTCAAATCTGGGTAAGGTTGCAGAGAAGGTCATCCTCTCACGACTTCAGACCTCAATAAATGATCTAAACATCCTTCCAAAAGAACAGTTTGGTTTTAGGCAACACCATAGTACTACCCAGCTACAATTCTGTGTAGTACTACCCAGTACTACACAGAATTGTTGAATACATCACAACCAGCTACAACTGGCGCCAGTGCACAGGCGCTGTTTTCCTAGACTTATCCAAAGCATTTGACAAAATCTGGCATTTCGGACTCCTGCACAAGCTTATCTCAGCCGGCATCTCACCTAAAATGGTTCATTTAATCCACTCATATCTTCAAAATAGATCAATGCAAGTAAAAATCAACGGTTCTACATCCTCCCAGCGCCACATCTTTGCTGGAGTGCCGCAGGGATCTCTACTGGCTCCATTGCTGTTCTCTATATACATGTCAGACATCCCGCACAATCCGATGACTTCCATTTTGGCCCTATATGCGGACGATACGGCAATTCTAACCAGATCTCTCAGACCCCTTTTCATTACCAGAAAGCTTCAAGAAAACATTCTAAAGCTGGAGGGTTGGTTCTCTAAGTGGAGATTGGAAGTCAACCCCCAGAAAAGCTCAGCCGTTCTTTTCTCAAAAAGGCCAATGTCTCCTGTAGGAGATTTGTTACTATTCAATACTAAAATTCCCTGGCAGTCAGAAACAAATTACCTGGGTGTAATTCTCGACAAAAAGCTATCTTTCAATCAACACACCAAGTCTGCATGCACAAAGGCATCTAAAGCCGTAGCACAGATCTATCCGCTAATTAATAGAAATAGCAAGCTCAGCAACAGAATCAAATTACAACTATACCAGATGACAATTCGTCCGATAATCACCTATGCCTCTAATGCTAACATCATCAAAATACAGCGAGTGCAGAACAAGTGCCTGAGAATGATTTTGAACGCCCCGTGGTATGTTAGAAACATTCAACTCCACAGAGACACAAATATTCCCTATATTTTCTCTTTTCTACGATCCTTAGCCACCAAGTTTTTCCTAAAGACGTCCACACATCCCAACGATTTGGTTCAACAAGCTACAGCATATGATCCAACGGACATATTCAAATATAGAAGACCAAAAGCTATATTGGCCTCCTTTAGTGATGCATAATCTCCATGCCCAATCAGGGCGAGCATTCTGCTCATAAATTTTACCTTCACTGCAACCACAACAGATAGCGGGGAATATGAAAAGCATCTTGCTTCACCCCTAAAGACATAAATGTCAATTGTCAATTTAGTATCACCACCTCTGGGTCTGACTCCCACTGATAAAACCTCAAGCTAACATCATTCCTATCTCAGTATCTCCCATAATGCAAAACACATCTCCTTGCGGATATGTATAATGTTATGCATTAAGGGAAGGGCCACTACCCAGACTAGTTTCGACCTTTATTGAGGTCTCTTTATGGTATCTCCACTTGGGAGCCAGGCCCAAGTGGAGATACGAGGCAGAAGCATTAGCAATATCATCTCTACCTGTAGGAGTTGCCAAACAGTGTACCACCTTTTTATTAAATTACTCTGGATTTAGAGAAAGATGTTGAAAGTTTATTTTTCACTTGGTTAGACTATAATAAATTTAGTTTAATCCTTTATCCAAGTATGAGCAAACAAAGTTTGCACCTGAAAGAATCTTCAGGACTGGGGTAAGGTAGTACAACACCAGGAAACTCGTTGCAAAGGTGGAGCAAGTTAACATCACTCCTATCTCAGTATCTCCCATAATGCAAAACACATCTCCTTGCGGATATGTATAAGTTATGCATTAAGGGAAGGGCCACTCCCAGACTAGTTTTGACCTTTATTGAGGTCACTTCAGTGGGAGCCAAGCCCAAGTGGAGATACCAGGCAGAAGCATTAGCAAGGTCATACCTTACCCCAGTCCTGAAGATACTTTCAGGTGCAAACTTTGTTTGCTCACACTTGGATAAAGGATTAAACTAAATTTATTATAGTCTAACCAAGTGAAAAATAAACTTATCCATCCATGGTACTAAATGTACTATAGGGAACAGGTTCTTGTTGATGGGATTACCTTTTAAAAAAAAATGACCATTACTGTGCATTAAATGTTTCCAGAACTTGTAAATAAATTAATGAAGATGATGACTAGTTGACAGAATATTAGTATGTTCTTGATTCTTTTAATATATTTCAGTCGGTTCTCTATTCAAGCAACTGATGTACATGGTTTTAAGATAAATTTTGATTTAAAAAAAACTTAATAAATTTAATAACTTTATTGCAAATAATAATAATACTTTTTTTTTTATTTATCTAATATTTTCAAGGATAATTAACTAATTGCAAAATCTGTAATAATTCAGAATGAAACAAGTAGGCCAGTATTGTGACAGAAAAATGAAATTTTCAAATGTAAAAGTAAAGCAGTCCTTATTACTCTTTCTTTGAAAGAGATGATAAAATGCTTTTCCTTAAATAGATATTTCATATATATATCACTTTATAAGAGATGCATAGCAGTTAGCATTTTTACATCTGAAATAGGGGTGCTTAAGGGTCAAAGCTGTATAACTGAGAGGAGACCTCCACATAGCCTTTAAAGGAATGCGGAGAACCGACCAGGGCTTTTGACCTAATGTCCAATCCTCACCTTCTCGTGGTGCACCCTGTTGGGTATCTACTTTGATACTGAGCGAACGAGGATGGGCTGGCAATTTGGGATTTAGCCGACCAAATTGTATTCTTATTGGTTAAACCAAAATAAAAAACGATGGTACGACATGACAAAATTTCATGCCGGCTGCGGCGTCGCCCGGTTAAACAAGGCCCCCGTTGTTTTCGCCAGGGAACCAGGGCGAACAGCAAAAAGTCAGCAACTGGAACAAATATGAAAACAAACCCCAATTCAACATCAACAGAGTTAAAGATCGGTACTATCAATGTAAGAAGCTGAATGGCAAAGAAATGGAGCTAGCTGAGGAATTAGATAAGTACCAGATCGACATAATAGGGGTGACTGAAACAAAAAAGACCAAAACTGGTGAGATCTTTCTGAGCAATAAATACAAAATGTTATATTCAGACAATGACAATCAAGGAAAAGAAGGAGTAGCCATAGTATTCAACACAAAATACGAGGCTAATCTTCTTGAATGGCAGTCAGTCTCAAGTAGAGTAATGTGGGCAAATATGAGAATGGGGAACTGGACAATGAGACTTATTTGTGCCTATGGTCCCACAGAAGGTTCTACTAAGGTAGAAGTGGAGGAATTTTTTGAGGCTTTAGAGAAAGCAACTGACACAATGAAAAAGGAAAAGTTGGTCCTTGTTGGGGGTCTAAATAGCAGAGTAGGAAATAATTGTGAGACATACAGAAATATTTTGGGAAAATTTGGAGAAAAGAGCAAAGCTAATAATAATGGCAAATATCTGTTGGATTTCTGCTCAGGACATGGACTGGTTATTACTAACACCATGTTCCAACATAAAAATGTGCACAAATTCACATGGAGAGAAGAGGCTAGGAATAAGAAAAGTCTCATTGACTATGTTATTGTTGATAGTGATGTTTTCTCCCTGGTGCAGGACACCAGAGTGTACAGAGGATTTGAAATTGGAAGTGATCACTATTTAGTCTTGAGCAGGATAAAATTAAATTTCATATTGAAAAGAATGACATGTAAGAAAGTTTTAAAGCGAATAAAAGTTGAGCAGCTCTCAGATGTGAACTGTAGACTAAAATACATAAAAATTATTGAAGGAAAAATGAAAGAGTTAGAGAACAGGAACCAAACCTCGGTTCCTGTTCTCAAAAAACCCTGATTGATTCAGCTAGAGAGGCATGTGGTGATGTTGCCTGCAAGGATAGAAAAATTAGAACTCCATGGCGGACACAGGAAGTTAAAGAGGCAGTGAAGAAAAAGAAGAAAGCATATCAAAAGTTCCTGACAGATAAGTCAGCTTGTGCTCTTAGAGAATACAGAGACAAATGTAAGAAAGTGAAACACTGTGTAAAACTAGTTAAACAAAAGTCATGGGAGGACTTTGGCAAGAACATAGAAAATAAATATCAAGAAGGTGGCAAATTATTCTGGAGGTTGTTGAAGAATTTAGGAATGGAGGAAAGAATGCTGTAAAAGGAGTTAGAGATGATAAAGGTGAAATGAAAACGGGAGAAAAAGATATCCTTGAAGTATGGAGTAATTACTTTGAAAATTTGCTAAATGAAACAAGCAGTGATGACAGCACAGTGAACACTGACCAGGCATGCAGTCAGGAATACATATCCATACTTGAAGTAGAAAAAGCCATCAAAGGCTTGAAATGTGGAAAGGCAGCAGGAGTAGATGATATTCAACCAGAAATGCTGAAGTATGGTGGTATAAAGGTCTTACAGTGGCTGCACTGCATACTTCAGAATGCCTGGACAGAGGGACGAATTCCAGATGATTGGAGTAGAGCTCTCATAGTACCCATATATAAAAAGGGAAATAAAACTGAATGTGAGAATTACAGAGGCATATCCCTATTGAGTGTTCCTGGTAAGATATATACCAGTATACTTGAGAAATGGTTGAGAAGAATTGTGCAAGAAAAACTTGGTGAAGAACAAGCTGGATTCAGGTCAAATAGAGGCTGTCTGGATCAGATCTTCACTTTACAACAAATAGTGGAGAAATCATGGGAATATAACAAAGATCTGTATTTAAGTTTTGTTGATGGAAAAGGCATATGGCAAGGTGCCAAGAGAGAAGCTATTCAATATGCTATAGTTATATGGTGTCAATGGGGCATTATATCAAGCAATACTTATTCTTTATTTGAGTTGTAAGTCAGCAGTTAGAATTGAAGGAAGTACAGGAAGATGGTTTAATGTTAAATCTGGTGTGAGACAAGGATGTACATTATCCCTTTGTTATTCATTATCTATATGGATCACATTATGAAGTAAAGTGGTATTAAACAGGATATCAAAATTGGAGATGTTAATGTCAGCTCTTTGCTTTATGCAGACGATGTTATACTTCTAAATAAATTCGCTACAAATCTTCAAGATTCTCTGACTAAATTGAATAACTGTTGTAATAGATATGGTATGAAGGTCAGCAATAAAAAGACAAAGACAATGAAAATAGGCAGAATCATTGAAAATGTCAACTGTGTTGTGAATGGAGAACCTGTGGAACAAGTAAAACATTTCAGCTGCTTAGGCACGATTTTTAGTGAAGATGGTAAATTAAATATGGAAATAGACAACAGAATCAACAAAGCTGGTATGGTAGGAAGTCAATTGAATAAATTCATATGGAATAAGAGAGAAATTAGTCAGAACACTAAATTAGCTGTATACAAGACAGTGTTGAAACCAGTTTTAATTTATGAATCTGAGAGCTGGGTCAGAAGTAAACACTTGACCAAAGACTAGGACTGCAGATATGAGAGTCCTGAGAAAGATTAGAGGCATGAACTGATGGCATCAATGGCAATATCGTATTAAAAACGAGAATATTAGGAAAGAACTTGACATTGTCAGGATCCAGGAATGCGTTAGCAGAACTAATCTCAGGTGGTATGGTCACTTAAACAGAATGAGCGAGGAAAGATTAGGCAAAACAAGTGTTCTCTGCCAAGTTGGCAGGAAAACGACCCAGAGGAAGACCAAGGTATAGGTGGATTGATACGGTACAAAGTTTCTTAGACGATAGAAATATAAGATCTGGTAATGTTGGAGTCTTGACAAGTAACAGACTGATTTGGAGGAAAATTGTAGATAGGAAGTTAGTAATGATGTAAATTTTTCATGTAGTACTATCATATCCTGTACACCCCTAAGGGTACATAGCAGGAATTTAATCATGATGATGATGATGACTGCAATACTAGTAAGAGTTTATCATGTGGCAGTCAATTTGAAACCATCTGGTGAGATGGCATTTACAGTCTCAAATACATATTGGGGTGTTGTTACAGACCTGGTAGATTGGTTGCTAGTGATGAAATGCATCGCCAAACAAATATGATGGATGCAAAAAGAGTAATCATAATGGCGACTTGACTTTAATTATCCAAACATTGGTTTGGCAGCAGTAAAATGTCACGAGAAGAATGAACTTGAATTTATTGACCTGTTGCAAGACAACTTCCTCAAGAAACATGTGGCCGAAGGAACTCATGGTCAAAGAGTGTTAGATGTGATTATAGTGTCAGAGAGGGTTTCAGTTAAAGACGTAGCTATTCTGCCTCCAGTTGGTGACCGTGATCATGTGGTACTACTCACTTGGGAATTGGTAAAATTTATGAATGTTCCATTCAGAAAAGGTTACATGCTGAACTACAAAGCAGGAAATTATAACCACCTGGGGAGTATGCTGGGTTTTGTGTTATGGAACCAGTTTTGAATGAGAAGGTAATCGACAGTGCATGGGAAGTGATTAAAAAATACTTAAATGATGCTATATCAGAACGTGTTCCTAGAGTTTGAAGAATAAATAGAGTAGGAGTGAAATGGATGTATAATCTAATTATGAAAGAGATTCGTAAGAAAAGATGATGTCGAAAGAATACCATGTGCATAAGGATTATGTCAGTTATGATAATTATATGCAGCAGGCCAAAAAGTCACAAGGGTTGTACAGAAAGCTAAGTCTGAGTATGAAAAGAAACTGGCTCTTCAAGTTAAAGACAACCAAAAAGAATTTTGGGTTATGTTGCAAGGAAAAGAAAGAATGAATTTGAAAGAATAACTCTACTGAATACAAACTGGTATGTGGGTGACTGATGTAGAAGAGATTATTCAGCTAATGAGTAGCCATTTTGCAAAAAGCTATCAACCTGGTATATGCAACATCGAACTCGCTGTTACCTCTTCACTGTATGAAGAAACTCACGTGTACAAGGAGGAAGTACTAAAGCTTTTGCATGAACTTAATAAGAATTATGCAATAGAAACTTATGTGATATCAGCACAGATGCTAATAGAGGGTTCAGCAGAACTGGCTATTCCTTTGACCGACCAGGCTATATAATTTGAATCTCAGAACATTGAAGATTCCACAGGAGTGGAAATAATATATGGTAATCCATCATATGTGGGTGGTGCAAAGACCGACATATTCAGCTATCGACCAATCAGTATCTCAGGAGTGGTCGTGAAGATTTTAGAAAAGTTGGTTAGGGCTTGCATTCATAAATGAGTTGACAGAGAATCTCTACTTTGCAATGAAGCATGGGTTTACTAAGGAAAAGTCATGTTTTAGCAACTTGCTCACATTCTTTAATAATGTTAACATTGAGATAGACAAGGGGAATGGTACTTTTGGATTTTGCTAATATTATATTGATGAGATTACAGCAGTGACTTGCAATAAATTAGAGAATATGGGATTGGATTATAAACTATTTACATGCATAAGAGAATAGTTGACTGATGGATATCAAAAAAGGCGTATATTGGGGGTGTGAATCTGTAAGATTCAAAGTAACCAGTGGTGTGCCTCAAGGATGACTCCTTGGTCCATTGTTATTCAATCTGTACATTAATGACATTGGATAGGATTTGACATGTAACTTACAGCTATTTCCAGGTGATGATGCAAAGATAGATAGGGTGATCAGAAGTGCTGCTGATCTGCAGTACTTGCAGAATGATTTGAATAGGCTGGAATTGTGGGAATGTGAAAATGGCTATCAGTTCAATGTTAGTAAATGTAAAGTCATGCACTTAGGTGTGATTTGATATCTAATGTCATATTATATTATTATTATTATTATTATTATTATTACCACGGGCTACTCCAGGAGTCCTTAGACTCATCGAGGGAGGCCCTAAACATCATGTTCACACAGCTGTTCAACATTCTCACAGTATCTATCATACCTTGCCTTGAACTCGCTCACTGTCATAGCACCCACAACAGACTCTGGCAGCTTATTCCACTCATTTACCACTCTAAAAGTAAAGAACCCAGCTCTAACACCCCTGCTAACCACGCTCTTGCCCAGCTTCCATGGGTGTCCCCTAGTTCTCCCACCACCAGTCCTGATCTCAAAAATATCATCTGAATTAATCCTATAGAATCCTTTTAGCAATTTGAATGTCTCAATCATATCTCCCCTTTTTCGCCTATCAACTAGTTTCTGCAACCCACAAATCTTCAACCTGTTCTCATATGGTGCATTCCATAGACCTGCTATCATCTTAGTCACTCGCCTCTGGATCCTCTCAACCTCCTCCCCATCAAGAAGGAACCGAGGTGACCAAATCTGGGCACAGTAGTTGAGATGAGGTCTTATCAGGGCTCGGTACAGAGGTACAATAACTTGTTTTTCTCTGCTCGTCAAGGTATTTTTCAACAACCATTGATGGTTGTTGAAAAATTGATGAGATTATGCTAGAAGAAACTGATCAAGCTAGGGATCTTGGAGTTTTAATAGACAGGAAGTTGAAGTTCAAGGGTCATATAGGAAAGATTGTAAATATAACTTAGAGAATAATTGCAATGGTGAAACGAACCTTGACATGTAAATATAAGGATGTCATGTTATGTCTTACAATGCCTTGATAAGTCCTTACTGGGACTATTGTGCACAGGTCTTGTCTCTTGGATTCCATGGTGATTCTGATCATGTGGAGAGAGTGCAAAGGAGAGTATCAAAAATAATATCAGGATTGTGGAATACTGATTATGAAGACCAGATTGAGAATTTGTAGGCTGCAGACACTAGCAAACTGGAGAAAGATTAATTAGGTTTAAAGCCAAGTTACTTGGCTGTCAGCCTAACATATAAGAGGATGAAGATGATACAATATGCCAGCATTCTCTAGCCATCTGTTTTGGAAACAATGTACTAGCATGGAACATGATATCTACTCTATCACCCACAGTTACTAATCAGGAAATAGACCAAGAGGAAGACAAGCACCAAGGTCTAGGTGGATTAATACAGTAAGAACTGAAATACAAGCTCTGACAATATTGGAGTCATGACAGATTATAAATTAATTTGGAAAAAAGTTGTTGATAGGAAGTTAAAGTTTTGTGTAGTACTATCATAATATCCTGTACATCCCCTGAGGGTATGTACATTGCCTACATTTTAACACATTCATGTCAGGAGAGAAGAAACCTCTTGCACTGACCTTGACCTTGTAGCGAGATAATGAGATGTTTTCTTGTACTCCCTGTATGTATATTGGTGGATGTGCATACATATTGTGACAGGTTCTTTGATTATAATTAAATCTGCATTAACAGAAGGGGAAAAGAACATGTTTATTTAGGATATATTCTTCTTCTTCAACCTTTTGGTTCTGTCCACTGCTAGACAAAGGTCCTCCCCATGGTTTTCCAGATCATTCGGTTTTCTGTCCCTCCCATCCATCTCACTCCTGCAACTTGTTCTAGTTCATTCCTCCACCTTCTTCTTGTTTTTCCTCTTCATCTTGCTCCATCCATTGGTCTCCACTCTGTTGTTTTTCTAGTCCATCTCCTGTTATTGCATCTGGCAACATGACCAGCCTTGGCCTGTTTAATGTATTTTACGATATCCGTGACACCTGTTTGAGATTTTATCCAGATATTTGTCTTCATATCTCTTAATGTTATTTTTAGCATTCTTCTTTCCATGTGATGTTGTATTGTTCTCAGCTTTTTTGTTTAGTACTTCTGTTAAAGTCCATATTTCTTCACCATATGTCAGAACAGGAAGTATGCACTGGTTGAAAGCTTTCCTTGTTTTAGACTCATAGGGATATCACTTCTGAATATGTCTGTCATTTTCCCATAAGCCATCCATCCAAGGTGAATTCTTTGTTCAATTTCTTTTCTTTGGCAATCCTTAAAGGATAACAACTGGCCCAAATGTACATAAGAGATAACTTGTTCTGTTTCATGGTTTTCAACTTTGACAGTTCTTTGGTTTATGTATTTATTCATCATTATTTTTGTTTTTTCTGTATTTCTCGTAGACAGGCTTATACATTGGTTATGCATTACTAAATCACTTAAGGAATTGACAACGTAGATAAGAATATAAATTAAATTACACTTTAATAAATATTTCCGATATTTCGGCAACGTCACATTGCCATCTACTAAAGGAACTTACTAAAAAGGCACGTGCACGTAGGCACTACAACACAGTAACTGAGAATGAAATATAATTTGTTCTAACGACAAAGCCCTAAACACTAAACTAAATCACATCCTCAACACTTTCTCAGCCAATGGCTATCCCCCAAAAAAATCCAACCAACAAACCACAGCCCCCTCCACAACAAGGATTACTGTAAATCCATCACCATTCCCTACATCCGAGGCACCTCGGAAAAAATTACCAAAATCTTAAAAAAACATGACTTGACCTCCTGTTACAGACCATACAGAAAATTAGCATCCCTTATCCGCTCCACTAAAGACCAGCCACTTCCCCTAGACTTACCTGGTGTATACCAGGTCCCTTGCAGCTGTAAACTGTCTTACTTTGGCCAAACAGGCAGGACAGCGAATATCAGAATTTCGGAACACGAGGACTACATCCGTTTTCACAAGTACAGCCACTCTGGTCTTGCAGCCCATGCTCTGGATACATGCCACAGAATACGGTGGAAGAAAGCTACAGTAATACACCATAGCAAATACAAATTCGAAAGACTATTCATGGAATCAGCCTCAGCCCTAAGAAACTCTTCAAACCTCAACAAATTTGATTGTATGAGACTGCCCCAAATTTGGGAGGCTTACATCAGCAGACCTTCAGCCCAACGGCCAAGAACACCTATTTAGCTCATCAGGACTTTTAGGAGCACAATAGCTTCATCACTTCATTTTCAGTTACTGTGTTGTAGTGCCTACGTGCATATGCCTTTTTTGTAAGTTCCTTTTGAAGATAGCAATGTGACATTGCCGAAATATCTGAAATATTTATTAAAGTGTAATTTAATTTATATTCTTATCTACGTTGTCAATTCCTTAAGTGATTTAGTAATTTTTCGCTATTTATTTTTAATCCAATTACTCTGGAGGTTTCGTTTAGTTGATTTAGTCTTTATTCCAGATCTTCAAGATTATCTGCTATTAGGAGAACATCATCTGCAATTTTCAGGTGATGCCGCCTTTCTCCATTTATGTTTATTCCTTTTGTTTCCCAATCAAGGCTTCTAAAGACTTCTTCTAATGCAGTGGTAAATAGTTTGGGAGATATTAGAAATCATTAATTAAGGAAAATCCTATATTTATTTAGTATATTTAAATTACTAAAAGGTGTAAATATGTGAAACAGTAGCATGATTGGCAAATTTAACTGAGAGAAGGAACAGATGTGAATAGAAATACTTTCATTAGAGACAAATGAATTACTAATAATTTATAGTTCTGGTATTATATGTATATATTCAATAAGATGCTTGGGTGGAGCAAATTATATGTGATCCTATAACATCTAGACATGTACGTTTGCATTACTGGTGGTTTTAATAAAAAATAAAACGAAATGAAAACTTATGAGGAGAGGGAAAAAGATTTGTTTGCAAAATTAACTAATAATAAAGTGCAGCTTTATATAGCTTGTAGGGAAGGGTATATCCAGTGAAGTAATAATGTTGATCATGTGATTCAACTAGGCATGGCAAGAATTTGAGAATTTCACCATTCTCAGAATAGATATCCCACATATGCTAGTATTTTGTTGGAGATCACCAGATGCAGTCATCTTCTTATAAAACACAATAATTCATTTTTAATTCAGAATTAGATGGATTTTTACTCACTATGTCTATTCATTCTGTCATGCTGTACATTTATATTGTGGTTTAAGCCAATAAGGTTGGCTGAATCCCAAATTGCCAGCCCATCCTCATTCGTTCAGCATCCACCATGTAGATACCTAACAGGGTGCACCACAAGAAGGTGCGGATTGGACATTAGGTCAAAAGCCTTAGTGGGGTCTCCATATTCCTTAAAAGGCTACATGGAGGTCTCCTCCCAGTTATTCATCTTTGACCCTAAAGAATTAGTAAAGCTGGTATGGTAGGAAGTCAACTGAATAATTTACCAGAGAGATTAGTCTAAACACTAAACTTGCTGTATACAAGACAGTGTTCAAGCCAATTTTAACTTATGGATCTGAGCTGGGTTAGAAATAAAACACTTGATCAAAGACTAGAGATCTCTGATATGAGAAAGATTAGTGGAGTGAACAGATGGCATCAATGGCAATATCATATCAAAAATTAGGAAAAGAACTTGCCATTGTTAGCATTCAGGAATGTGTTAGTAGAGCTAATCTCAGGTGGTGTGGTCATTTAAACAAAATGGGAGAGGAAAGATTAGCTAAACAAGTATTCTTTGCCAGTTTGGCAGGAAAAAGACCTAGAAAGACCCAGATTTAGATGGATTGATGCAGTAAAAAGTGCCTTAAAAGACAGAAATATAAGATCTAATAATATTGGCATCTTCACAGATAACAGATTAATTTAGAGGAAAATTATTAATTGGAAGTTGGTAATAAACTGCCCAGAGCGAACACATTAATCTACTGTTAGATCTTGAATGGGGGACTCTTTCAACAAAAGAATCACTCATAAAAGATCTAACAGGAAGCACAACACTGAATAAGAACATACTTGTGCTCCTAGCAATCAAGCTCGTTTTATCAGAAAAAAAGTATAGTTTTTCCATGCAGTACTATCATAATTATCCTGTACACTCCCTGAGGATACATATCAGGAATTAGGTGATGATTCATTCTTTCTGAAGACTGGAATGAAAATGTCCCTGTATAGTGAAAAATTCATGTTTTTCTTGAAAAGCAAATAAAAATGCGAGTTCGCATGCTCACATGTGTGCGCACGCACACACATTTAGGGATCAGAATGGATTGCTTGAGATTTTTTACATCATTAAGATAGTTCATAAACACCAATTTTATAATCAAATTCTGCTGGAATAAAAATTGCAACTGACAAACACTTTGTAAAAATGCCTGTCTAATGCAGAAGGGACATGATATATGTTGAAGCAAGTTACTACGTGAAGCAAACCACTGCCCAGAGCGAACACGTTAATCTACTGTTAGATCTTGAATGGGGGACTCTTTCAACAAAAGAATCACTCATAAAAGATCTAACAGGAAGCACAACACTGAATAAGAACATACTTGTGCTCCTAGCAATCAAGCTCGTTTTATCAGAAAAACATGTCATGTTTAACATAGAAAACGAGATAATAAGTCTGAGATTTGAATATGTCATCTGAAATTATGCTATTGAAATAATATATTTGGATTATGTATAATATTATTTTAAATATTAGTATTAAAGCTGTGTCCTATGCAAGAAAGTACTGCCAACAAAAGTCCAAAGGTTGCAGGCTAACCACCATCGGTGACATAATGCCTGAAGCTAGAGTATTCGTAGAAGGCGATCGGGGCATGTGTTCCCCGAAAAGAGCAGACACCGTAAGGCAATGGAGTGACATCACCTCGTTGGGACGAATAGGGAGGCTCCGGTGAATAAGATTCCAGCATGGAAAGAGGGCGCTAATAGGGGAGATAAATACGGTTACGCAGGTCTATTACTGCCCCATTTTTTCTGTTCCTGTTTCCCTCGTGCAGACCAGCGATATGGATGGTGATGACCAGTATCAACTCTCCCATGGCTGAGTAACGCAAGTCCGGCAAGGCTATGCACAAGACGACAGCAGATCCCAAACATGGGCCATCGGTGAAACTATGCCGATGAAAGCAAAGAACTCCCCTTTGAAGAAGGTCGGGTTAAGCAATAGCGACCTATGTGATAAGCGAATGTCCAGCAAGAAAGAGTGGCCATTTCGAAACGAGCATGACCTCCACATGGAAGCAGTTTGCAGCAGCAGTGATATCCCACAACAAAGGACAGACGAAAGGTTCCTAACATCAACACTGCAGAGTGGTAACATACTGTGACTTTTCTTGCTTTATATTGATAAGAATTTTGTGAAAGGGAAGGAATAAGAACTTGGCTGAAAGAAGGAGAACTTTAATGATAATGCATCTTCAGGGACTCTCTAATTAGACCTTATTAGACTAGTAGTCTGAGAAATCAAGTATTGTATGGTTCCAAGAATATTGTAAAGGGATTGTTAGTTAATAATTCATAAGTTCAGAAACCGAATAGTGTCTTGTACCATTTGCGTACTAAATTATATGTGATTAATATGCTAAATACTTAGTAGATGAATTGTATATAATAGTGAAATATATGCCTAAAGTTGAATGTTGTGTGTGAGATTTAGATCATTATTTTAGTATTGCTTTGCTTGAGGTAGAATGCCAACCTGGTATTGTACCTAATTTATTGTAATCCTTTTAGCCACATAATATATTTTCTTATGTAAGCCTGTGTGTGATCTAAGCATGAGACTGACTTCACCAGTCATTAAATTCTGGACCTATGCGTAAGGGGAATATACAAACAGTTTTAGAGTTAATAGGCCATGACTGCAAAGTTAAGATATCTATAGTTTCCTAATTATTTTACAAATTTGGTGACACTTAATTTCTGGGAAACTTCCTTAAGACAAGAGATTTCTGTCTTTAGGCTCTGGCTGGTACAGCAAATCAAACAAATTTTGTCAGAGACCAAAAAGGGGGGAACAGTCCCAGAGAACTAGTTTATAGATAATCTTAGAAGGCACTAGAGTGATAAAATAGATAAAATAACAGAAAGTAACGAGTAACACTACTTTGAACAGACTGATGGCTCTGTTAACATCTGCCTTGAAGAACACCAAAATTATTCACAAAAATCTGTATGGGAAGTCAGGACTGTGCGGACTATACTCTGGATATTCCTTCACACAGGAATTAAATGGAAAATGAAGACATCTGTACTACATTTGCTAGGCTGGTTGGCCAAATGATCAGTGTATCTGCTCTCCAATGAACAGGCTGTGGGTTTGAATCCCATCATTGGCATGGATGTTTGTGATTGTCTTGAGGTGGAAGATGAATTTCATTGCCTGGTGTGAGACAACTGTCCTGCTTGTTGGAGGCCTGAAGTAGCTTGAATAAGCTCGATGTTTCATCTCTGAAGCAGGGTTTTCCAGACCAGATAAAAAAAAATTAAAAAAAAAATCAGTGTGTGTGTATAGTTTTTTAAAAAAATTGAATGACTAGAAACCGAGAAAAATGAAAACAAAGTTTAATAGCACAACTAGTTTCAGCTTGTATCAGCCTTCTTCAGGTGCACATTATAAAAGAAATAACCAGTAAAACATAGAGGAAATAATTGTAAACATCATGGAAAGTTAGTGTATATATATTCACCGTTGAAGCCTGTGCATTCAAAACTGTGCTCTCGTTGGCTTCATTGTTGGGCGTATGCCTGCGTATAACATCTCACGAATGCCAGTATTTGATCATAGTACAATGACAGTCTGAACGGTTGTAACTCGGGTGGTTGTTGAGATGTAGGGGGTTGAGAATAATTTCTTTTGATTCTATTATCTTTCTTTCTAATTCATCGTGGCAATGGAAAATGTTATTAGACTTGTCCCATAGGACTGTATGGCTAAGGTTTTCTTAATTAGAATCGGCGGAGAACAGAACATGACTAGATAAAGCACTGGCTTGTATTCTCCTGTAACTGACGCCTCTTTTAAGTTTATCAATGCGTAACTCGATCAGTTTCTCTGTTTGGCCAAAGTATGGTATATCACAGTTGCACCAAATCTGGTAAACACTGGGATATTTAAGATTGTGATGTCTAGGTTTCGGTCGGCTCACTAAGGCAGATTTTTGGAAGAGGAGTAAATAAAGTTCTTATGTTGTATTTCCTAACCTTGGCCAATTTGGGTGAGACAGAGGTTAAGTATAGTATAGAAATATTACCTTTCACCCTTTTGGTCTCTTCATTATTGCAAGCAGGTGGATTTAATAGGAATTTGTCAATTGTTTTTTGTGAATAGCTATTTAGTTGAAAAGTAGACCTGAGAAAATTGAGTTCCTTATCATCAAGAAGAGAGCGAGCACGATGTCCTAGTGTAGCAATGATTCCAAACTTTTGAGGAGGATAATGATGGGATTGACCTTGGAGATATCTGTTGGTGTGGGTAGCTTTTCTGTAAATCAAGATTTTTAATTTCTCCGAGGAACAGGTCATTTTGATGTCCAAAAAGGGAACAGAACCATTGGCTTCAAACTCAGCCATAAATTTTATGTTCGTATGTTAATTATATAGATGTTCTAGGAAGTTCAGGAGAGATTCACAGCCATAGCTCCAAATCAGGAAAATGTCATCAATATATCTTTTCCAAATTCTTGGTTTTAAAGGACGAGAGGAGATGGCTTTAACTTTCAGATCTTCGAAATAGATGTTCGCAAGTACATGTGACAACAGATTACCCATTGCAAGGCCATAATTTTGTTTATAGATGGTGTCCTGAAACTTAAAGTATCCTGAGTGGATGCAATGGCTAAGTAAGGCCATGATCTTTTTAGATAATTTATCTTTGAGTAGTACAAGAACTTCGTCCGTAGGAACATTGGTAAATAAGGAGACTATATCAAAACTAGCCATGATTTCATCTTCCTTAATAATAATATCTTTTATACATGAAACAAAATCTGCAGATGCTTTTGCAAGATGTTAATACACATGCATACGCCCAACAATGAAGTCAACAAGAAAACAGTTTTGAATGCGCAGACCTCAACGTTTCAACATTGAATATATATACACTAACTTTCTGTGATGTTTACAATTATTTCCTGTATGTTTTCTGGTTATTTCTTTTTTAATGTGCACCTGAAGAAGGCTGATACATGCTGAAACTAGTTGTGCTATTAAACTTAGTTTTCATTTTTCTCAGTTTCTAGTAATTCAATTTTAAAAAAAAATGTATACCAACTGAGTAAATCAATCTTCCTACATGTGTGTGTGTATATATATATATATATATATATATATATATAAATCCACAACCTACCACAGTATGAATGTACTGTCGGTTCTCAAATAAACCTTTCATGCAATGAGAGCCATGTAAAACATAAGAGGTTGCTATTGATCAGAAAGACTTTTTAGAATGAACATTGGCTACAAAGCCCCCCCCCCCCCTCCAACCTTAACAAGTATGACTGCATTAATTTTCCAAAGATCTGGGAGACAGTTATTCTAAGACCAAATATAGCCTGCCATCTCCAACTTAACTCTATGGTTATCTGGCCCCTAGAAGGCACCTTGTTAGGAACTTAGTTCTTTCTCAGTTATAATTTGAATTGTTTTTACAGCTGTCTAGTTGAGTGCTATGTGCTTGCAACAGTTGTAATTTGTGACTGATTACTGGTTAGAAAACCAGTAAAATATTAGTAAGCTCAGTAAATTAATTTTTTTTTTTTTTTTGTCTTGGCAATGTTTTTACAACATGAAACACTGTTATGAATAACCACTGATACTTAGGCCTATCTGTATATATACTCAGTATGATTTTTAATATGTTATGATGATCATCTTTGATTTGATGGAATTGTTTTGAAGACCTCTGCAGCCTATTTTAACTTCCTTGTTAAAGCATCAGAAGACAGTTAATATATATATGCTATGTAATTAAGTTACATAGTTTGTATATACAACTTGTAAAAAAACTGTATCCCAAATTTGGTGATGTGTGTGGGGGCGGGAGGCAGAATCTGTTATGAAGTCCCTAAAGTATTAAGCTCTGATAACCAGAAACTGTCTTATATACTGACTCCACTTGTTGCTATTCATCTAAAACAATGTTCTTCATTGTGAGATCTGAGAGTTCAAAAAGTCAAGTAACACCCTTATTTTATTTTTATTAAGAGAAAAGGCATATGCTGAATTTGGTAATCTGAATTTGGTATACTATTATCATTTACATATGACAAAACGCTGCAATGTATATCCTCTTGATAAGAGGCACTCAGGCTATATATCAAATTTCATTATGTTCTCCATATTTAGGAAGAGGTTTTTTTTAAAATTTTTTAAATTTTTATTTAATTTTATTTTTTATCATATTAGTAGACATGCATGCCTGCATATTGATAATGAATGAATTAGTATTTGGATGATTTCTGAGCCTGTTGAAAATAGGAGGCAGATTATTTTTACTGTCTCGCCTTTATTGAGACCTGAATTGCTTAAAAAGTACTCTGGTGTCTAAAGGGTTATGTAATTCTGAGCCCATCCACTATCTTTGATGAAATCTTATGGGATTTTATGAATGATGGAAGTTAGATATAATTGAATAATTAATTAATTTTATTCAGTTATATCCATCTCATCATTATTTCTTAGAAAGAACAACTGAGAGGTTGATGACCTCAAGCAGGACTGAGTTTTTTTTTTTTTTTTTAACAAATTGAGCATATTGAAATCCAGTAATAATTAATTACATAATACATCAACAAACAAATGGCATCTATGCAAGATCCATATTAAAAACAAACTTGACATTATTAAGCATTCAATAATGTATATGGAGAACTAATCTAAGGTGGCACAGTTACTTAAAGAGAATCAGGAAGACAAAGGTACTTGACCTTTGTAATGACAGAGATTAATCTAGATCTGGGTAGATCTAGATTGATGCAGTTTAGCACTGTATTGGAAGACCAAAATCTGAGAGCTGACAGTAGGATGTCTGCAAATGGAACAAATAATGGAGCAGATTAATTTGAAAGTGTTGATAGGAAGCTAGTAAGCATAAAAATTTAACTATTGGATATCATGTTAACCTGAAACATTCCTTGAAGATGATATCAGAAAATGATGTAATATAATGCAGTAGTAATTTCAGTATCTAATAATTAATGCAGCTTTAAATGTTATTTATATTCTTTATATGGTATACTTATTTCATTTTTCTAATTTACTTTAACAGTCATGGACCAGTAAAATACACCCGCAGTTGGCAAGATGAAGGTGCATATCTAAAATTGCGAGGTCAAATCCGTGGTGGTCGAGTCAGAGGAAGGGGTCGAGGTCGAGGAAGGGGTTTTGGTCGAGGTTCTTGGACATGGAGTCCTAGTGAACTTCCTAATGGCAACTCCATTGATCAGGAATGTGAAAATGGAAGAAGTGATGATGTTAACAAACATGCACAGGAAAAACCAGAAAAACTGGCTGATAGTTCTTGTGGAGATGTTATGAATAAAGAAGAATTTCCAGCTCTTCCGGGAAAAGATGAGGCTGTTGTTTCACCTACAGAGGAAACTATAGCAACAGAAACAAAGCCTGAAGTCAATATAGCAGAAGAGAATCGCCAAAAAGAAGAAATACCTGAAGTTGTCAGGACTCAGACATTTGAAAACTCAAGGCTCACCAATAAACCCAATCGAAATGATGTAGTTATTTCACGTGGTAGCCACCGTGGTTCTAGAGGACGTGGAGGAGGTGGTCGTGGTAGGACTTCTAATAGGGGTCAGAGATCTGGCCCTCCTAGAGGATTACGTGAACCTCGTCAAAGAATAATTCACACTCCTGAATCTCAGGGTTTCAAACGTAATTTTGCCCCTAGGCAAGAAGAAAGGAAACAGGACATTCAAATAACTAATGGAATGAAACAGTTGTCAATAAATACAAAACCTGAGCCACATATAGAACAAAGGATAGAGAAAAAACCTGAACCAAAAAAAGAGCCTATGAGTGAGTAATGAACTTTCTTTATGTATTTGTTTATATGTTGTAAAAATGAATAGAGAATATATCTTTTTTTTTTTTTTTTTTTTTGCTGTAGTAGCTTGTTAATTCTTAAAAAAATAATTTTTTTGCTTTGTTTATGAGAATATTGTTGTAATGTGGTTTATGAGATTAAGCTTATTATAAGTGTGTACTTTACATTACGACTAATAAGTTTATATTCATTAGGCGATAAGTAACTGTGTAACCAGTCAGCAGTCTTCATTTAAATCCAGACTTCATCTGATAGCTTTCCTCCAATGAGATTACATTATATAAAAATTCCTTTGTTGCTCGTTGAAGTGCCATTATTATTATTATTATGTGATACTTCCAAGGAGTCCAAAGACTCATCAAGGGAGGGCACCTACTCTACAACTCTGTCTCCACCACTCAATCCACCAACTACAGTGAACCACATCATCTACACCAACACCATCTACTGCCCACCACCAGTATTTCACAATCACAAACATCCATGCCCAATGCGGGATTCGAACCCGCAGCCTTTTGGCTGGAGAGAGGATATGCTGACCACTCGGCCAACAGATATTATTATTACCCTAAGATCTCATCTGGGAGGTCCTTTTATCACACACACACACACACACACACACACACACACACACACACACACACACACACACATACCCCTCTCTCATCATACCATGTCTTAAACACACTCAAACTCCTTGCAGACACCACACCCTCAGGCAAGACATTCCAATCATTCACAACTATTCACGAAAATAACCTGCCTCTCACTCCCCTACTCACACTCTCTTTATACAGTTTCCAGGGATAACCTCTAGTTCTCCCCTGATCTCCCACTATTCTCTGTAGAACTTCTCCATTGATCCTATAACAACCCCTTACCAACTTGTAGGTCTCTATCATATTTCCCCTCTTCCTCCTGTCCACCAGACTGCAAATTACATCTTCTCAATCTTTCCTCATACTTGACATTCCAAAGGTCAGAAACTACCTTAGTCAGTTGTCTTTGGACCCTTTCCAACATTTCTTCATCCTTCTAAAAACCCGGTGACCAAATCTGGGCACAATAGTCTATGTGTGGCCTAATCAAAGCCTTATACAACGGAACAAGAATCTCCCTACTTCTACACGTCAGTGTCCTCCGCATCATTCCCAGAAGCATTTGTGTTGTCTTCACAATTTTGGCGATGTGTCCCCTAAATTTTAGATCCTTATCCACTATCACCCCCAGATCTCTTATTTCCTCTACCTCCAACAATATATTCTCACCAAGCATAAATTCTGCATCCCATCTTTGTTTTCCAAATTTTAAAACCTTACATTTTGCAACATAATAATAAATTTAGTTTAATCCTTTATCCAAGTGTGAGCAAACAAAGTTTGCACCTGAAAGTATCTTCAGGACTGGGGTAAGGTGGTACAACACCGGGAAACTCGTTGCAAAGGTGGAGCAAGCTAACATCACTCCTATCTCAGTATCTCCCATAATGCAAAACACATCTCCTTGCAGATATGTATAATGTTATCCATTAAGGGAAGGGCCACTACCCAGACTAGTTTCGACCTTTATTAAGGTCTCTTCAGTGGGAGCCAGGCCTAAGTGGAGATACCAGGCAGAAGCATTATCAAGGTCATCTTTACCTGTAGGAGTTGCAAAACGGTGTACCACCTTTTTATTAAATTACTCTGGATTTAGAGAAAGATGTTGAAAGTTTATTTTTCACTTGGTTAAACTATAATCAATTTAGTTTAATCCTTTATCCAAGTGTGAGTTTGCACTTTTTTTTTTTTTTTTTGCACAAGTTTGCTCCTGAAGATACTTTCAGGTGCAAACTTCGTTTGCTTACACTTGGATAAAGGATTAAAGTAAATTTATTATAGTCTAACCAAATGAAAAATAAACTTTCAACATCTTTCTTTAAATCCAGAGTAATTTAATAAAAAGGTGGCACACCGTTTTGCAACTCCTATAGGTAGAGATGACCTTGCTAATGCTTCTGCCTGGTATCTCCACTTGGGCCTGGCTCCCACTGAAGAGACCTTAATAAAGGTCAAAACTAGTCTGGGTAGTGGCCCTTCCCTTAATGGATAACATTATACATATCTGCAAGGAGATGTGTTTTGCATTATGGGAGATACTGAGATAGGAGTGATGTTAGCTTGCAACGAGTTTCCCGGTGTTGTACCACCTTACCCTAGTCCTGAAGATACTTTCAGGTGCAATACTTTGTTTGCTCACACTTGGATAAAGGATTAAACTAAATTTATTATAGTCTAACCAAGTGAAAAATAAACTTTCTACATTTTGCAACATTGAACTCGCATCCCCATTTCCGTGCCCAATCACTCAATTTATTCAAGTCTTCTTGCAAGGCCACAACATCTTCACTACTCTTTATGGTTCGTCCCAACTTTGCATCATCTGCAAAGAACTGAATATCTCCATCCAAATCTTCGCCAATATCATTAATATACAAGTTTACAGTAATGGCCCTAAAACAGACCCCTGAGGCACTCCGCTAGTGACTTTCCTTTTCCTGGATATCACTCCCCCCCCCCCCCATACACAACTTGTTGATACCTATCAGATAGCCAGTCTCCAATCCAATGCACTAATCTAATATCCAATCCGATCTGCTCTAGTTTGACTGTCAACTTATCATGAGGTACTCTATCAAAAGCATTTACGAAATCCAAGTATATAACTGTGTTTCCTTCTCCTCTGTCCAAGGAAGCAGTCACTTTATTGTAATAAGTAAGTAGATTACTAAAACATGACCTGCCTTTAGCAAATCCATGCTGTCCATCAAATATAATACCATTGTTGTCAACCCAACTCTGGATCCTAGTTCTCACAAGCTTCTATAACAACTTAACCACAACACCTGACACACAGATAGGCCTATAGTTTGATGCTTGAGTTCGATCACCTCCTTTATGAAGTGGCACAATCTTGTCCTCCTGCCACTCCTTAGGAACTTGACCAAGTGCAAGACTCGTATTAAAAAAATATGTCAAGGCAGGTGTCAACTCCCTGGCACATTCCTTCAGAATACATGGTGATATATTATCAAGTCCCACAGCCTTATTTACATCTAGTTTACTCAACTCCCCAAACACCTCTTGCTCACTTACAGTCAGTCTCTCCTCCCCATCATCAACTGCTCTCACTCTCTCCATGAAGTCACATTCACAAGATTGAAAGATCTTTATGAACTGCTCATTAAGTATCTCCACCACACATTCTGCAACAGCTGTCTTTATACCATTTTCTCCAATCAATGTCATCCTTCCATAATCATTCTTTCTTTTGCTGGCTACATATCGAAAGAACTCCCTAGGATTCTTTTTGGCTTCATTAGCTAACTGCTGTTCATACCTCTGTTTAGCTACTCTCACCAACCAAGTCACCCTCCTTGCCTGGTCTTTGTAGGCCTCATGAAATTGGTTATTTCCACTTCTCTTATGCTGCCTCCACAATGCCCTTTTTCTCTGTATCGCATGCTTAATTTCTTTATTCATCCATCTCACACCTACCTTATTTAACCTTCTCACCCTTGGAATACATTTAGACATTGCATCTACTAGATAGTTTTTGAAAATCCCCCAAGCCTGAATTGATCTCTTTTCCAGCTAACTCCTCATTCCACGCTACACCCGCAAGCTGTCTCCTGAGCTCTTCATAATCACTCCCCTTGTAGTTCCACATATACTCTTTTCTCACAGGGGTCCTCGCACTGCTGGCAACCACCCAGGTAATCACCTCATGGTCACTCTCACCAATTGGTGGATGATTTGACACCTCATTTATAATTACATCCTCTGATGAGATGACCAAATCCAAGACCCTCAATCCTTGTGTGCCCTCTGTTACATACTGTCTGAGTTATCCCTCAAAAACTCAAGAAACTCATTTTCTTTATTTCCAGTTGCTATTTCATCATTCCAGTCTATATTGCCATAATTAAAATCACCCATAATGATCACCCTTTTCTTATTTGCTTGGCTAATTTGACTATACATTTCACTGTCACCACCATCCACATTACCTGGTCTATAACAACATCCCACCAAGTATTCGATTCCATTCACCTCTATCTCACACCATACTGCCTCAAAACCACTGGCACTATTTCCGTCTTGCATCTCTACTGGAGTGCTATAACTCTTTCTCTATCATCAATAGCACTCCCCCCACCTCCCTTTTTACCCCTTCTATCCTCATGAAACACATCATACCCTTCCATCTCTATTCCTGTCAGGATGTCATCCTCTTCCACCATGTCTCACTTATTCTGACATTCTTTGGGTGAACAGATGCAATAGCTGTTATGTTTACTGAGATACAACAGCTGAGTTTTGAAGGAGGACTATGATAGTAAATGATTCAACATGCAGTCTATGCACAAGAAATGAATGTATCTGAGTTTTTGGATGTGTTAAGTAAGTTTGATGGTAGAAAAGACTTGTATAAGAGAGATAGCTTGTACTTGAATCGATTTGGCATTGGAAGTCTCAAAAAATTATTTATTAGGTTGAGACCTAATGTTGAGTCAGGGAAACCAGATCATCATGGGGGAAATGGCAAGAATGTATAAGTTCAGCTATGATATGCAAATATAGGGTTCTGACTTTTTGAGTCTGTATGGGAATGGAAAAAAGAAAGTTTCCCATCTGGGCCAAGTATCTAAAACCAAAGAAAGTTATTGTTATGTCTATACACAAATGCAGGAGCATCAAGAAAAGGGGATAAAGTTCATTGCCTTCCTGAATATGTTTTGGCCTGAGATTATTGGCATTAGCTGCTCTGAGTCTGATGTTATAACTGGGATTGAGCATAATGTGTATAGTATTTTTAGGAAATACAGAAAGATATGGAAGATGAAGGGGAGGGGGGGGGGGGATACTACTAATGATTTCAGGTGATTTGGGTCCAGGAAGGATAGAAATTCATGAAAGCAGTAACAATGATGTACCATGAAAGACTGAGGTTGAGACTTTGGAGTGAAGCCAGGTTCAGTTTCTGCTGGTGACAATTAGCAATTCCAAATTACCCTAATGGTACTAAGCAAGTAATCATTCTGGGTGACTTATATGATTCAAACATTGATTGGATAGAAGAGAAATCCATGATACGAATGAAGTGGAATTTATTGAGCTGTAGTGGGACAACTTTCTCAAGCAGCATGTACAATATGGAACTCTAGGTCAAAGAGTATTAGATTTGATCATGGCATCAGAAGTGGTCTCAGTTAAGAATGTGACTTTTTTTCGCTACCAGTTGGTGACAGTGATCATTAATAACTATAAACCTGGAAATTATGAAAAACTTGGGAGAATACCATCTTTGGTCCAGTGGTATCAATTACTGAGTGGGAAGGATATCAGTAATGCATGGGAAGCTTTTAAAAGATGTTTAAATGAGGCAGTATCTTGATGTGTCCCTAGAGTTTGAAGAACAAATAGGATGATGATGTAGGAAAGATCCATAAGATGATGATGTAGGAATCTTGTGAGAATAAGAGTGAGAGGAGCTATGAAATATACAAAGTGCAGGCCAGAAAAGTTACACGTATTGTATGAAAAGCTAAATTGGAGTATGAAAACATATTGTGTTGACTAGAGACAACCCAAAAGAATTTTATCATTATGCTGCAAGTAAAAGAAAAAAAAAAGAATGTGGAAGAATAACTTTATTAAATGTAGATGGTATCCTTTTGTCAGAAGCTGATGAGATTGTGAGATTGTCAAATAATGAGTGCTCACTTTACAAACAATGATCAACTAGGTGTATATAATATGGTGCATTGGATAAACAGTGCATGAGAATTCAAGAGCTGTTGCATAACTTGGATAAAAATTTGGCAGTAGGGACAGATGGAATATCAGCACATAAGCTTAAAGGAATGTTCAGACGAATTAGCTTGGTCCTTCCATGACATGTTTGTATACCTTGAATCTCAGATCAGGAAAGCTCCCACAGGAATGGAAAAATGCATGATACTTTCATTATTCAAGGATGGTGCAAAAACCACCCTTTGTGAGCAACAAAAACCAGGGCTTAATTCTACACCAAATTTGGTCAGCATTGATAAAAAATATACCTAAGTCAGGCCTTGGACAGTGTGAACATGAACAACAGAACGTGACAACATCCAGCATTGTTCAAACTTAGCATGCACAGATTCTGAATTCAGATTTTTTAATTTAATGAACAGTTAGATAGCCATAACATCATAGAATGAACTATTTTGATTAATTTTTCATTTCTTGTGTTTAAACTTTTAGTTACCTTTAACCCCTGAAGATGTAAGTCAAACGACATACAAAACTTGTCGGGTTTGTTTATTTTTATTTATCTTAATAAACATGTGGTGGCAATACCGGAATCTTTCTTTTGAACTGCTAAACCACAGAAACCTTTGCCTATAATGTTATAGCTGATCTGATTAAAAGGAATGGATACACTGCGCATCTACCAGATTTAAGGCGACCAGTTGTGTATCCTAGAAATTAGTCCTTGGACCAGTGTTGTTCAATCTGTACATTAATGATATTGAGGAGGACCCAAAAAGAGATGTTCGGTAGTTTGCTGATGATGCAAAGATAGACAGGCAATCAGCGATGCTGCTGATATACAGCTGATATAACACTGAATTGATAATGACTATCAATTCAGTGTTATTAACTGTAAGCTTATGCACTTTGGTGTGATGAGACTTAACAGCATATTATATTGGTGGGATTATTCTACAAGAAACTGAGTCTAAGGCTCTTAGTTTTTTGGCGGATAGGAATTTTAAGTTCAAAGGTGACAGCAAAAATTGCCAATAGAAAACTCAGAGGATAATTACAGTGTTGATATTATCACGTTCGACCAATTGCAGCCAGTCTTGCCGATATTTGTTTACGCATGTGATTGCACGTTACAAGTCATTCCGACACTGCTCAAACTAGCAGTGTATCGTATGCTTGCGCGCGTTATTTCTGTGAGATACGAAACTTTTATTATTGGTGTTTGTTCGTGGTAAGGGTGAAATATTTTTAATAGAGCAATTTTTTAATATGTAAATTTATTTATTAATAAATTGGTTACTGATTAGGGAAAAAAATTTTTTTATTTTATTAATTTTTTTAAAATTTGTATATGCAGCACCCCCACTTAAAATTTTCACCGGCTGCCACTGGTAGTGAATGCATTCAGTGTGGATGAGTTGAAGAGAAAGTATGACAGCTGGTTTGGGTTATCTATGGCCTTCCTCAGTGAGTCCTTGACTCTCTGGATGTCTCAAATAATAATAATGTTTGAAGCTAAGAAGAAAAGCCAAATGGCTATATTTTCTGGCGAAGTTTTTATCCCCTTAATCTAATGTTTGAAGTTATTTTAAACAATTAAAATATTTGAAATGATACAATATATTCATTCATTTTATTAAATGAATTAAATTTTTTAATATTGTAATACATTATACATTCATTGAATTTTTATTATTTTAATTAAACAACAAACATTGTAATTCAGGATTTGCTGTTACTAGGTTATGCATAATTCAGTTGGTTTGAACAATAATCGAAATAGAAAAGTTTGTTGGGTGATGGAGCTACTCCACTTTCCACCCAAAGTCAAATTTACATTTAATATAAAATTATGTTAACAATAGTTAAAAAGACATACCTGGTAGTGCAGTTTCAGAAAAAGGATGACAAGGTATTGGAACCGAATTTGTTGAGTCAAAACGTGCACTATGAGAAAGATGTAGAATGAAGCTCAGTTACATGTAAGTATACCTACATTGAATAGTCAAAAATGAAACATTAATATAATTATTAATTAGGAAGATGGTAGAATAGACTCTTGATTAAAAAAAATAAATAAATAAAAAATAAAACAAAATACTAAAATTTGGAAAACTAAAAATTAAAGAATAAAAGAAACAAAAAAACTAGTGAAGTATGTACATTATATACATGATCATTGACATGACTTTGTGCTGCCACCTTCATGAGAAATGCATCATTAGTTGGTAAACATTGCAAAATGAATAGAAAAGTTAAATTTGCACTAATTTTCAAAGGTACTGTGAGAATCTGGAAAATGAGGGAGACATTTTTAGTTTAAATTTAAAAAAAAATTAAATTTAAGATCACTTGATGTAGACATTTGGAATTTACA
Organism: Typopeltis vanoorti; assembly: GCF_054136105.1. Lineage (NCBI taxonomy): Eukaryota > Metazoa > Arthropoda > Arachnida > Uropygi > Thelyphonidae > Typopeltis > Typopeltis vanoorti. The sequence continues at coordinate 163,423,245 of NC_143550.1, forward strand.
CAATGTACTGTATATTGTAGTAATTTTTCATATTTGTGAATTAATGAGGCAACTCTTTTTAAGTTGCAAAGAATAATAAAAAAAATTTTTTTATTGTGACTCTACTCTACTCTTTAAAGGTACCTGTGGCATGATTATAAATAATAAATTACAAGGTAATTTCCCAATTACTAATTCACTGTTTTGCGCTGTTCATCTTTGATTGCTTATTTCTACACACTGATGATGATGTACTGTTATTTTCAGTACAAAATATCTGTACTTTCATTTCATTAAAGTTAATTACTGTGGTTATCACGTAATTTATTTTTTTATTGCGAGTTGTATTTGGTTGGTAGAACTGTAAATTTGTACATTGGTATAGAAATGTTGACTGAAATATCAAGTATACAAATTCAATAGACCGGCATGTAACTGTTCCATGAATATGTATGGAAAGGATTAGGTGCCATTGATTATTCATAATAGAGCTTCATGGTATAAACAAAACCAAAAGAATAAAAATATGGTTATTAAACGTAGTAAAATTTCTCTGGTTTTCTATCAAGCATCTTCATAGCACAATTAAAATCGTGACAAGCACACAGTGCTGAACTAAATAAATATGGCCAGCAATGTTCCCTCTAAGCTGTGTGCATGTGCGTGCACATGCACACAGCTTAGAGGGAACATTTAATTTTACAACTAGTGCACAAAGCAAAAAATATGTGCACACTAAATTTTCAAGATAAAATTAAAATTTATTAATTAAAGAAATTCCACCTAAACATTAACCTATAAATTCTTTAAAAAATACGGTAACTCGGCAACACTCAAGCCTATAACCTCACATTTTTTATTACATTCTCAAAGTTGCACAAAACTTATAAATCATTTACAGTAACCCTATTTGAGGCTAGGGATTTGATGCCAAAGTAAAAGGGGTGTGGCTTAAATGTGTAATTTTTAAGTAGCATATAGAGTGTCACGTTATTTGTTTACATCTCAGGCCTGACTCATTGGAAATTCCCAAATGTGATTGGCTGATCAAATTAATTCAAGATCATGACGAATTAAAACAATGGTTTCATAATTTTAATAAAAATAATTAAATACTTTTAAAAACTTAAATTATAGTACAATTAAAAATATTGTAACATTTCAAAATTCTCTAATTTTTAAAAGGAATTTTAAAATAGTAGACTAAATAATAACATTTGTGTACACGTATTGAGTTACAACCAAGATAATTAAATCTAGCCTCTAGGCATATCTTTTAGCTCTTGTGTTTCAGGAATGTTTAATGTTGGTTCAGCATTTGCCTTGCCAAGTTATTCAGTGAATAGTGTACATTTGTAAATTTATAAAAACAATAAAAAAACATTCTTCAAATAACAAAATTGCAAAAAACTGCCATGTCAAATTCAAAGTAAGCAAAAGGTGTGAAGCAAAAACGAACTGCTAGCTGCTTTAAAAGTGAATGGCTGGATGAAATAGTGAAAACTGCTACGCCAAAAGCTCATGATTTGATAAACATTCAGCTGCGTGAAATATTTATGTATGATGCTACAATTGGTGTTGTTTGTATTTATTGTCATGATGCAAAGGTTGCTGGGGATTTTGCTAATGGGAAGAAGTTTGATGTCACTTGGAAGTTGGTATTTTTGAAACGCCATTTGACAAGTAAAATGCATCTGGATGGTGTACACAAACTTAAACAACAAAATTGTTCATTGCCAGCTACAGGAGTACTGTGTATGCTACGTGAAAGTTCAGATGACCAAGAGAGAAAACGATCAAACCCAGAGAAGATTAAAGTTCTTATTGACGGTGTCTTATTAGTTGTTAAGATGAATAACTCTTTACTTTCAGTTTAACATATTAATGAACATATGGAAAAGTATGTTCAACTCCCAGACAGCTGGCAAAGCAAAAATTATGCGTTTGAATTTCTGGAGACAATCAATTTAATTGTTGAAAGCTCTGTGATTGATGTAACACAACTTACTTGGTGATGGTAATAATACACACACTTAGAATCCTATCTAGTACAGTTGGTATCGTGTTGGCCTCGCATGCGCAAAGTCCCCAGATCGAGTCCTGCCCAGGGCTTGTGAATTGTGATTTCCGACTGTTTACTGGGGAGGCTACTGCCATGTGTGGGAACACGGTGGGGAGTTGGGGTGACCTGGCTGACGTCCCATTGACACCAGAAGATAAAGAGTGAACTAAAATCTTTTAACTTTTTTGCTTAAATGATCAGTATGGTGACTCGCATGGGTGCACACATACTTTTCAAAAGAAGGCAAATTTCTGCGCACACTCACAGCAAAAAATTAGAGGAAATATTGATGGCAAATGATTCAAATTGTCACCAAAACTGAACTAATATCTTTACATGGCAACCTCATAAGTTAATTTGGAGAAGTCAGACTATCAGGTCTCTAAATGACAGGTTTGCAGATCTTTGACAAATTAATGCCACCATACTTGGTTGAGGTTCCTAGAGTGCTTCATGGTAGATGCTGATTCTAAAAATAGTCCCTCAGACCTATAATGACTTCTGTGTAGTATTGATGGTTTCTTTCATCTAATCCTATGTGAAGGAGTATCTAGAACATGATCTGTCAATCTTGACTTGCCGTGATGATTGCAGATGGAAATTTTGTTTGCTTCAAGGTGGATGTTAACTAATCTACCAGTCTGTCCAAAGTAGGCTAAACTGCAGCCACAAGGAACTTTATACGCTTTAGGATGAGCAAGAGAATGAAGTTGATCTTTATCATCACAGTATCGCAGCAAAACCATCCCATATATCAGAGGTACATCAGAAAAAAATAGCCAAAGTTCTCTACAAATATGTTCACACATTTAGCTACTACCTTCATCTGTTTTCTTAAAGATTAACTTCATCCTCTTGCACAACTTGGAGTGTATGAAGTTCCTTGTGCTTGCAGTTTAGCCTACTTTGGACAGACTGGTACCTCTGAAGAACACAAAAATTACATTTGTAATCATTTGTATGGCCGGCCTGGATTGGCATACCATGTTCTGAATACTTCATATAGGATTAAATGGAGTAGAACATCGATACTACATAGAAATTGTTATAGGTCTGAGAGACTATTTTTAAAATCAGCATCTGTTATGAAGCACTCTATGAACCTCAACAAGTATGGTGGCATTAATTTACCAAAGATCTAATAAACGGCCATTTTGAGACCTGATAGCCTCTGACTTCTTCAAATTAACTTATGGTTTTCGAGCCCATAGAGGCTACTGTATAAAGATATTAGTTCGTTGCTGTGTGCTTGTCACAATTATAATTGTTCTCTGAAGATGGCTGGTAGAAAACCAACAAAATATTTTTATAAATGTATTTTTTTTTTACTTTTGGGTTGTTTATACTATGAAGCTCTGTTATGAATGTTCCATGAATATTTCTTTGTTAATAAAGGATAGTAAACTGTATGCAGCTTGCCAGCCTGTTAACAAAAATGAATATATGTACGTTATTGATTGAAATGGCTCAAAGCACATCGAACCTAGGCAACAAAGGAATAGAAATTAATCCTATGCATCAACTAGGTATGCTATATTCTCTTCCATTCCAATGAATGTGTTTAGATATTATTCAGGATACTCAGAGAATGCTTTATATATCTGAGTATTGTGTATCCTTGATGAAGTTTGGATGCATTGTAATGATGTGGGATTACTTCTCATAGTAATCTGAGAAGCTCTATGACCGGAGGAGACCTAATCCATGAGACCACATCTCTTGGATTAGGTCTCCTCTGGTCATAGAGCATAGAATCATGACTACTAATTGAATGGTACTGGCTCTTGTGTAATGCAGTAATGCATTTCAGTATCAAATGATTAATCATCTAATAATGGTCTGTGCCACAAAGCAGTGATTATAGACATGGTGTGAAAAAGATTTACAGTGACTGCACAAAGTCCTAATGGAACACTAGGATGAACTGGAAAGCAGAATTAGAGCAAAGCCAAGATGGCTTTGTGAATTGAAACAGTTGTTTCAATACACAAAGAGGTGGATACGTTAATACATTGTTGAACATGAAATATGCATGTCCTCCTTCCACCTATCTTTAAAAAAGAGGTAGAGAGAATGAACAAAGTGAGAATTGCAGAGCAATTTCCTTTCTGAGTATCCCAAGTAAGATTTATACAAGCATACTTGAAGAGCTTAAAAAATAGTAGAGAAACTTACAGAAGAACGAGCTAAAAAAGGAACTTCATCATCATCATCATCAAATTCCTGACATGTACCCTCAAGGGGGTGTACAGGATATGATAGTACTACATGAAAAATTTACATCATTACTAACTTCCTATCTACAATTTTCCTTCAAATCAGTTTATTACTTGTCAAGACTCCAACATTATCAGATCTTATATTTCTATCATCTAAGCACTTTGTACCGTATCAATCCACCTATATCTTGGTCTTCCTCTGGGTCATTTTCCTGCCAACTTGGCAGAGAACACTTGTTTTGATAATCTTTCCTCGCCCATTCTGTTCAAGTGACCATACCACCTGAAATTAGCTCTGCTAACGCATTCCTGGATGCTGACAATGTCAAGTTCTTTCCTAATATCCTCGTTTTTAATATGATAATGCCATTGATGCCATCTGTTCATGCCTCTAATCTTTCTCAGGACTCTCATATCTGCAGTCTCTAGTCTTTGGTCAAGTGTTTTACTTCTGACCCAGCTCTCAGATCCATAACTGGTTTGAGCACTGTCTTGTATACAGCTAATTTAGTGTTCTGACTAATTTCTCTCTTATTCCATATGAATTTATTCAATTGACTTCCTACCATACCAGCTTTGTTGATTCTGTTGTCTATTTCCATATTTAATTTACCATCTTCACTAAAAATCGTGCCTAAGTAGCTGAAATGTTTTACTTGTTCCACAGGTTCCCCATTCAAAACACAGTTGACATTTTCAACGATTCTGCCTATTTTCATTGTCTTTGTCTTTTTATTGCTAACCTTCATACCATATCTATTACAACAGTTATTCAATTTAGTCAGGGAATCTTGCAAACTTGTAGCAGATTTACTTAGAAGTATAACATCTTCTGCATAAAGCAAAGAGCTGACATTAACATCTCCAATTCTGATACCATGTTTAATACCACTTTACTTCATAATGTGATCTATATAGATAATGAATAACAAAGGGGATAATGATGTACATCCTTGTCTCACACCAGATTTAACATTAAACCATCTTCCCGTACTTCCTTCAATTCTAACTGCTGACTTACAACTCAAATAAAGACTAAGTATTGCTTGATATAATGCCCCATTGACACCATATAACTGTAGCGTATTGAATAGCTTCTCTCTTGGCACCTTGTCATATTCCTTTTCCAGATCGACAAAACTTAAATACAGATCTTTGTTATATTCCCATGCTTTCTCAACTAATTGTCATAAAGTGAAGATCTGATACTGACAGCCTTTATTTGGCCTGAATCAAGCTTGTTCTTCACCAGGCTTTTCTTCCACAATTCTTCTCAACCGTTTCTCAAGTATACTGGCATAAATCTTGCCCAGAACACTCAGTAGGGAAATACCTCTGTAATTCTCACATTCAGTTTTATTTCCCTTTTTATATATGGGTACTATTAGAGCTCTACTCCAATCATCTGGAATTCGTCCCTCTGTCCAGGCCATCTGAACTATGCAGTGCAGCTACTGTAAGACTTTTATATACCACCATACTTCAGCATTTCTGGTTGAATATCATCTACTCCTGCTGCCTTTCCACATTTCAAGCCTTTGATGGCTTTTTCTACTTCAAGTATGGATGTGTATTCCTGACTGCATGTCTGGTCAGTGTTTTTTACAACTATGCTATAACTGCTTGTTTCATTTAGCAGTTTTTCGAAGTAATTACTCCATACTTCAAGGATATCTTTTTCTCTCATTTCCATGTCACCTTTATCATATCTAACTCCTTTTACAGCATTCTTTCCTCCATTTCTAAGTTCTTGCCAAAGTCCTCCCATGACTTTTGTGTAGCTAGTTTTACAGTGTTTAGCTTTCTTACTTTTTTACATTTTCTTACATTTCTTACTGACTCAAGCTGACTTATTTTCCAGGAAATTTTGATATGCTTTCTTCTTTTACTTGACTGCCTCTTTAACTTCCTGTGTCCACCAAGGAGTTCTGATTTTTCTATCCATGCAGACAACCTCACCACATGCGTCTCTGGCTGAATCAATCAGGGTTTCCTTCAAGGTTTGCCACTGAATCTCCAAGGTTTGGTTCTTGTTCTCAAACTCTTTCAATCTTCCATCATAATAAACTATTCTTCTGGTCTGTACACATGTACTGCCATGAGAGCTGACTGTAATTCTCTGATATTTGTGTCATTCCAATTCAAATAATTTTCAAGAATAAAAAAATTATTTTTTCACATTTTGCATTGACTAAATGTTAAAGAGAAATATTGTAAATGTTTGAGTTAGAAATAAAAATGTTTATGTATCGATCACCTTCTCCAGTACCTTTTCTTCCTTCAGCGTATTTCATATCTGTTTTAATTCATCATTGTGGTAGTTGGCGAACCTCTTCCAAAGCTTTTCTGTTTGCAAATAATATTAATTTGTGCTGTAGTTAAATACATCAAACTTGAAAATGTAAGGATTAATACCTTCCACTGGCAAGTTAGTAGCATGCAAGAGAAATTGCTATCTGTGTTTCTTGATCATAATTAAAACAAATCCAGTTTTTTTTAAATTTATTTATTATGTTGACCCCACACATGATAGGTCACAAAACTTATAACACTACAGTGTCATTTGTGGGCAAGTGATTAAGGAAAAAATGTAGCCTGTTATGTTTCTTAAAGAGTGGGAGGTTATACTCAGTGAGAGAAGCAGTATCTACCTCTATTCCAAAGAATAGCGGTAGATGGAATGAAGAAAGTTGATGAGAAGTTAGTTTGGTGTGTTCAAAGTTGGAGAGTGTATGTATATTGGCCAGTGGCTGCTCTAGTTCTTTTATGGTTAGAAGAAAATGGAGGAATGGTAGCAGCCAATTCAGAGGAGCAGCACCCATGAAAATCCCTATAGACAATAGTTAGATGGCTAACTATTGTCTCCCTTTTTAGGTACATGCTAGATGTGGGCTTGCTTCCATACTGTTGGGTAGATGCCAATAGAATATGAAAGTTTATGTAGACAATACAGGATGGGTGTCAATTCTGGAGCACAAGTCTTTAGCAGAACTGGAGAAATGGTACCTGAACCAGGAGCCATATTAGAATCAAGATTAATGAGGATTTTTCTGATACAAGTGGGTAACTGTAATGAATGCTTTTAGAAGTCTGGAATAAAAGTTTTCTTCAGATATGGCATAGTGAAAATATCCCAGTTTATGGTATGGTTAGTAGATAAGGTATGGTTGGCAAGACCAGATATTGCTTTTCTTTTATGTTCAACATCTCCTCTTCAAATCCACAGCTTATCTGCCCAATGTAGGCCAGACCACTTGAGCATTTCTATATACTCCCAGGTTTTTGTAAAAAGGGGTACTATCCTTAGGAGACAGGAGTAGACTGTGAACTGTGTTGAAATTGGCTTGAAAGTCACTCTGATGTCATCATCTCTTTGAAATGAGAAGCAATCATGATGGATGGATTGCCAATGTATAGAATGGTGATTGAATTTTCATCGAAAAGATTGACAAGATTTTATTTTCAATTCATTCCTCTCTATATAACCAGAACGATTTGAAAATTAAATCTGTTAACCGGAATTTTTGAAATAACTACTAAGAACAATAAATCTTAAAGGACTTGGAGTTCCATCTTAGGTTTCAGTCTGCATCTTGTTCTGGCAAACAAGTTAGATATGGATTCAAATTAAACATATTTGGTCGTTTGAAAGTTAAGCATAAAAAACTTATTGTTTAGTACTGACCTTTAATACTTGAATACTTATTGTTTAATATTTTAATAATGTTAAAATATTTTATACAAATATTTTAACATTCTTTGCCTACCAGTTTCGCTAGCAAACTGTCTAGCTTTTTCAAGGCATTGACGGAAAAGTATAAAAAATACTAGTAAATGCATATTGAAAGGAACATAAAAACATTGTAAACACTCTAATAGCTAAGGTTGCACGTTCACGTGACAGAGACTGAGTGGACTTATTGTTCTTAATCATTATCACGCATGCGTGTTTGTTGTAAACGCATAATGTGATTACTAGCTAGCTAGCTGTAGTTCAGATGGATTTAGAGAGAGAGAGGTTTGAGGTCCAAACATCACGGAGTTTCTCCAAATTCCGTGATGTTTGGAGATCAGACAGAGAGAGCACGTTGTGATGTAAACCACAACAGAAGTATTTTTTCTGGCTTAGAATGTTTAGAGTTAGAGTCTAGCTACTAGAGTGTTTACAACGTTTTTATGTTCCTTTCAATTTGCATTTACTAGTATTTTTTATACTTTTCCGTCAACGCCTTGAAAAAGCTAGACAGTTTGTTAGCGAAACTGGTAGGCAAAGAATGTTAAAATATTTGTATATGGTCAGTATTAAACAATAAGTTTTTTTATGCTTAGATATGGATTATTGGAAAAATATTAGCAGTACGATTCACAGTTGATATCAATACTATTTATGAGGGGGGGGGTATCTGGAAAGTTCTGATAAACACCTAGAACAAAAATGATATTAAAGCAACTGATATAACCACAAGAAAGAACTTTCTTGTGGTTCTAAGTGTTCATCAGAACTTTTCCAGATTCCCCCCCCCTCCCTGTATATGCTGTGCTAAGAATGAGGAATATATTTTATTTATTATTCCATTCTCAGTAAGTTCATTTCTGTTATTTATTTGGTGGCTATAAAATTAGTATTTGATTGATCATAATGTAGCAAATGTATTTTAAGAGAACAATAGTTTTTATTAACTCTGTTTTCTTGCAAAACAGAGTTATAAACAAGGATATAATAAAGCTAGATCTTTTGACATTAATAGAGCTTTGGGGGGGGGGGGAGGCTTCTTCTTGATGAGGAAGAACTTTCAGTAGATAAGTAAAGAAATGGGAGAATGCACTTACAGTACTGAATATTCCAGGGGGGTAACCTAATGCATGTTTTTGTAAATTTCAAAATTTCCAGACGTTGGGCTGTGTTGTTCTCAATTTACACAAAACAACTAAGGTTAATGTATTATATCTGGTAATTGCATTTATTCTTTTGACCTGTTTCGCAGAATATTTCCAAGGAATGACTTATTTCTCACTGATAATACTGTTGTTTTGGTATTTTACTTATTGTATCTGCTGGAACATACTTGACAAATTTGTGCTTTGTTGGTTATCACTGGTTTTTCATAATGGAATATGACCAGTATTTGTGGTAGATGAAGATGATCAATAATTATGGTGGTTGAAGTAACCAAGCCTTAGAATTCTGTTATTTCACTCACTCTCTCTTCCTTTTTTATACATAGATGACTTTCTCTAACTGACCTCAAATGCTATCAGCGATTTTTTTCTGATGATAGTATGTCTCCATTCACTCTGCTGTAAAATATGACAAATTTTGCAGTGCTTGACCATCTGAAGCTTTGAGATCATCTATAATAAGTGCACTAAACACTGATCTTGACACTATTCTTCAATGAGACAGTAACAACCTGCTCACTTTTAATGATATCAAAACAGTTTTGTCTTTTATTGCAGAAGAAAGAAAAAACTTATTTCTTCTACCTTTATTTTGATAATGCTCAACTTAAGAGTCAGGACCATCTCTCTCATCTTGGAATAACTCTTGCTCATCGTCTACTAGTACAAACATGTCACTTAGAATCTGTAGTAGCCTTGATCTCCAAAACACTCAGCAGAAAATGCTGTCCATTTTCACTCAAGATGTTACTTTCATCTGTCCAATTACTCTGAACAAATCATAAATCTGCCCAACCTCGAAATACTGATCTCACATTTATGATGATGCTCCAAAAATCTCAAAAAAATTTTGATGCTGTTTAGAAGAGGGTGTAGTTTTCCTAATTTATGGCGTCTCTCTTATGCACACACCTACACATATTCCAACCATTTCACAGGTAGTGTCTGCATTGTGTTTTTTTCTACAGATGTTTCCAGTGGCACACTCAAGATTTAATCTTTGGGGGGACGAGTTGAGTAGACGATTTGAGAATACACACTACACATTGCATAAGAGTTATGACTGAGCATCTGCAGTGATCGCCAATACATGATACCTGTGATCTCTGGTCCAGCTTGGGCAAACCAAGTAGCTCCTGAGCACTACTTTGTTCGCCTTGCGTTCACAGTGGTCAGGATTCCCGAGCGCTATAGGGTATTTCCACCTTATGTGACTGCTAATTCATAAGTAGCATAGAAATAGAAGACACGACACAACATATATTTTTTAAAAAAAATGAATTTTAATTAGGAAAAGATTTTTGGAAATTTTTCTAGTGTTTTTTTTTTCCTTTTTCTTTTTTTTTTTGGGGGGGGGGGGGGCTTTGCCTCCTCCCTGGGTGCACCAATGGGTATTTCCATGGGCTCTGTTCTGCACAACTGGCATCCGTGATGTCCTCGATTTCTGATAAACCTATAATAATATGAGTAGCAACAGCTGGTCACCATCCTTTTACAGTTGAATTGTAAAAACCTCCCATTCAACTTTCATTCCATTGATTTCAATTCTGGGGAACAGCCTTCCCCCATCAGATATTTAATAAGGATAGCCGAAGATTCCTTTTCTCTTAAACATATTGATTTTTTATAAGCATTGTGGCCTCTCGTGTAGGAGAGATTCTTTAGAAGGTCGAAGTCCAGATGACTGGAGTAGAGCTCTCATAGTACTCTTCTATAAAAATGGAAATAAAATTGAATATGACATTCACAGAGGAATTTCCCTACTCAGTGTTTCTGGTAAGATTTATGCAAGCATACTTAAGAAAAATTGTGTGAGGGAAACACTTGGAGAAGGTTTGAGAGAGAGGTTGTCAGAATCAGATTTTCACTTTATGATAAAGAATTGAAAAATCCTGAAAATATAACAAGGATGTCTATTTAAATTTTGTAGATCTGGAAAAGGCATATGACAAGGTGTCAAGTGAAATGCTGCAGTGTTGCCAATTTAGCTCTTTTGGAGCTGGATCTAGCTCTTTTTTGTCTTCCCTAGCTCTAAAAATTTTAATCTAGCTCCAAATCTAGCTCTTTCAGAACTAGTTTCAGCTCTTTTTAGTTGTTTTTATAACTTACTGTTAAAGAAATTGTTTTAAAAGTTTTCCAGATGTTCGCATTTGATAAGGAATTGTATTGTACGTTTGGTACGAGCATTGTACACGTTTCAAATCCATGATGACGTCAGTCAGTCACGTGGCCCAACAGTCTGCCATTTTGTCATTTTAAAGTTGATAGCACCACTACAAGTTAGTCTTTGCACAGTGTTCTGGTTGGTAGTTACGATAGCGAGTGGGAAGTTTTCGAAGACTGATCGTAATTTGTTGCAATATAAAGAGTTGTATACCCTTCTTCAATAATGAGCAAAGAGAAAAATAAAGCTTACAAGCAAAAATTTAGGAGGGAGTGGTTGCAAATGGGAATGTTTAGTAAATAGTTGTGTGAAGTTCCTGGTGATGCTACAAAAGGCCACTCTATGTTTTGAAGATGTGATATAGCTGCTAAATATTGTCAGCTTGTAAAGCATAGCGAAACTAAGAAACATCTTGCTGCAGTTCCATATAAGGCTGTTCCTATTACAAATATGCTTGTGAAAAAGTCTGATGAGACCACGAACTTTGAAGGTAGGTTAGCATTATTTCTTTGTAGTCACTCATCATTCAACAGTTGCGATCATCTAGTAGATCTTTGCAAAAATATCATCCCAGACAGTCAAATTATGCCAAAGGTAACAAATGCACTGAAGTAAGTGCTCTGCAATTGTAAAGAATATTCTAAGTGAGCATTTTGAAGATCTAATTGTGGACATTGGAGATGAAAATTTCAGTTTGCTAATAGACGAATTGAATGATATCACAGTGAATTAGATTTTAGGAATGGCCATCATTAATTATAGCAGGAAATTCAATAAAATTTTGCATACATTTCTGAGCGTGGTGGTTCTAGAAAAGTGTGATACTAGTGGTATTGTGGCTGCACTGAAAAGAGCTCTTGACCAAGAAAAGGACATTAAAAATGTCATTGCAATCGGTACAGACAATGCCAGTGTTATGGTTGATGTCAATAATGGCGTTTATGAACAACTGAAGGCATATATTCCCCCCTTAATTTTAATTAGATGTGTATGCCATTCATTACAACTGGCAATGTCTCACACCTATGCAGAATCTCTCCCAAGAAAATTTGAATTTTTAGTTGCCGAAATATAAGTGGTTTTCACATTCTTCTTCAAGACAAGCAGCATACAAAGAGCTGTATTAAACTATCAACAAAAATTATGCTCCTCTGAAAATTGTAAGCAATTGTGCAACAAGGTGGCTCTCCATTGAACCTGCAGTAGACAGAATTCTCAGCCAGTGGTTGGAATTAAAAACTCACTTCGAAGTCGTGAGTGTGACTGAGAAATGTTACAAAGCTCAAATTTTGTGGGAGATGTACAAAGATGAAAGGAATCTGTTGTACCTTTTATTTTTGCACCCTGTTCTAGTTCAAGTTCAGCAAGTTAATAAAATTTTCACATTTAACAGTGCAGATAAGATGAGATTATTTGAAGACCTTTCTCGTTTAATTCGCTCTATTGCTAATATGTTAGTGCTATCATCATCCACAGTCGACCCTCTAGAGCAGTGGTTCTCAAAGGGTGTGCCAGGGTGCACTGGTGCGCCCTAGAGGATTTCTGGGTGCGCCCTGTGGTATTCCAGAGAAATGTGTGTCCAGATATAAAAATAAATATAGTTACTCTATTATACCTTTTCATTACGGATGTACTCGCTCTTTTTGTCAACACATCATTATTATGTTAATTAACGGCGGTTTTTCTTGCAAAGAGAAGAACAAGAATATGATTTCTTCTTGTTGTGTATGTTACTTATTTTAAAAGTGTTGGAAGTGGATGTTATGTGCATATTACTTATTTTCAGATAAATACACCCAAATAAATTGGATAGATTTCTCAAAAAGAAGCGTGATATTGAAGAATCAGATTCTGGAAGTGAGCAAAAGTTAAGTGCAAGTAAGAAAGCAAAATCGTGGCCTACTTGCAAATATAATGAAAGTTATTTAAGCTTTGATTTCACTTGGACCGGAAGTGAAGATCATCCTTTGCCGCTATGTTTAGTATGTGGATGTAAAATGGCAAATGAATCATTGCTTCCTAGTAAATTGAGTAAACATTTTAAAACTATACACTCTAATTTACAAGATAAATCTGTAAGTTTTTTCAAGAGATTGTCTGAACAGCAAACAAAAGCGGCAAATTCTTTTAAAAGTAAATGACTGTTTCTTATAAAGCTCAAATCGCTTCTTATCAAGTCTCAGAACTGATAGCAAAAAATATGAAAGATCATACTTTAGGTGAGTCACTTATTTTACCTGCATGCAAAAAAAAATGGTCATGACATTGCTAGGAAATAAAGCAGCAATGAAAATAAGCAAGATTCCTCTGTCCAACGATACAGTTCACAGGCGTATTATAGAAATGTCTTCTGATATGGAGAAAAATGTATGCAGTAATAAACTTCAGTATTCAAATTTTGCATTGCAAGTTGATGAGTCAACAGACATTACCAACAAGGCGCAACTCTTAGCATTCGTCCGTTTTATTAATGAAGATCAAATAGTAAAGCAGTTTCTTTTTTTGCAAAGAATTAAATGTGTCTACAAAAGGTGAGGACGTTTTTAACATTTTGAATAGCTATCTTGATAAATGGCAGTTAACATGGAAGTCGTGTGTAGGCATTTGTACAGATGGAGCCCCTTCCATGGTAGGCTGTGTTAAGGGCCTTACATCTTTTGTAAAAAAACAAAATGAGAATGTTATCGTAACTCACTGCTTTCTTCATAGAGAGGCCTTGATGGCAAAAACATTGGGAGAAAAATTAAGAGAAGTTTTAGATTAAGTTGTTCAGATGGTAAACTTTATTAAAACAAGAACCTGTCAAATCGCGTTTATTCGAAAAGCTTTGTATCGATATGGATTCACAACACAGGTGGCTGCTTTTACACACTGAGATGAGGCGGCTGTCGGGGGGGGGATGTACTTACCCGTGTACATGAGCTACGACAAGAACTTCTTGCGTTTTTCGAAGAGATGAAACAATTACATTCTTGTATTCTCTTTCAGTGCGAATTTTGGATTGCCAGGTTACAGTATTTGGCCGATATATTTCAGCAGCTCAATATTTTGAATACTAGCATGCAAGGGAAAGAAGAAAATATTCTCACATCCACTGACAAAATGAAAGCATTTCAGAGAAAACTACAGATTTGGAAAAGAAAAGCTGTTGAAGGTAATTTGGAAATGTTTCCATTGGTAAGTAACACTTGCATAAATGAAACACTTCCAATAATAGTTGAACATTTAACAAGTTTAGAAGAAAAATAGAGTTCTTATTTTCCATCACTTAACACTGAACAATACGATTGGATTAGAAACCCATTTATGGAAACTTCAAGTGATTTTGGTTTAACATTAACAGAAGAAGAAGAACTGGCAGCTGTATCCACTGATCGTGGATTGATGATTAGATGAAGAGATGTTGGAAAGGGTCCAAAGGCGACTGACTAAGGTAGTTTCTGACTTCTGGAATGTTGAGTATGAGGAAAGATTGAGAAAATGTAATTTGCAGAGTCTGGTGGAGAGAAGGAAGAGGAGAGATATGATAGAGACCTACAAGTTGGAAGGGGTTGTTATAAGATCAATGGTGGAGAAGTTCTACAGAGAATAGTAGGAGATCAGGGGCAAACCAGAGGTCATTCCTGGAAACTGTATAAAGAGGGTGTGAGTAATGGAGTGAGAGGCAGAGTTGTGAATGATTGGAATGCCTTGCCTGAGAGTGTGGTGTCTGCAAGGAGTTTGAGTGTGTTTAAGACACAGTATGATGAGATATGTGTGTGATAAAAGGACCTCCCAGATGAGTCTTTGACTCCATGAGGTCTTGGGAAATAATAATAATAATAATAAGGAATTGTCTCTTGAAGCCTTTTGGATTTCTCTAAAAGAAGAATATGTGTCAATATCTAAAAAAGCTTTGAACATTTTACTACAATTTTCAACATAATATTTATGTGAATTAGGATTTTCTACCCTCACCACAATTAAGTGTAAAAAGAGAGGACCTCTTCAGTGTATTGACGAGGAAATGAGAGTTTGCCTTTCAAATATATGCCCAAACATTGAAGCAATCGCTAGGACACACGAGGCTTATGTTTCTCATAAACACAAGAATGAATAAACTTAAGGTATGTTTCATTTTTTTTTCTGTAATATTTGACTTAATTATTATAACATATTTCTCAGAAATTTATATATAGTGTACCTAATTATTTGTAGGATTTTAAATGTGTCCCGACTTCATAAAGTTTGAGAACCACTGCTCTAGAGTAAGAAATTGATGACTATTTAGATCCCAGTCCAAATCTTTGTTACAGATTTGAAAGAAAAATTTCAGAGGTGATACAAAAGAAAATAATGCAAAATGGTTAAACTGTTTCTTCAAACAATTTAAGCAAAGGTTTGCCTGAAAACTTGAAAATTTTAAGAATGATGTCTTCTTTTTCTGTTGACAATATCCTAAAACATATAAAAGAACCTGCTACTCTCATCTTAGAAAAAGATGTTGCTGCTGAATACCAGTACAATACTATCCACTTAAATAAATGGACAAATATAGTAAACACTGAGCTATTCTGCACTGAAGTATGAGAATATAAAGATGCATCTGGAATGAATCCATTTAAAGAAATTGCTCATTGTGCAATAAATTTATTAATACTGCCAAATTCTAATGCAGAAATTTAACGAATTTTTAGTTCCATGAATGTAGTTAAAATTAAATCAACAAACGAGATGGAATTGCCAATGCTGACAGCTATTTTGTCAGTCAAGTATGGCCTCAGGCATAACAAGTGCTGTACAGGCTATCATTTACCAGCATCTACACTGAGTAATATTGGAATGATGGCCACATATAATAAAATTGAAATAAGTGAAAACGTGGGTAAATTAAGCGCAGAAGACCACATGGAAGATGTATTTAGCCACTTATATGCAAGTATCACTTCAACCTGAATACAGTAAAAGTATCAGCTACTACTTTTAAAATTTTAGCTTCAAATTTTTATTTTTAACTCCTTTTTAGCTCTTTTTTTTTTAAGATTTAGCTGTTTTTAGTAATTTTCATTTAGCAACACTAAAATGCTGTTCAGAATGCTACAGTTTTATGGTATAAAATGGACATTGAGCCTCTGTAGCTCAGTCGGTATAGACCTTTGGTTGGAAAGAACTGGATTCGATTCCTGTCTATGACGTGAGGAACCTTTATCTGGTCTCTGTAGACTAAAGGTAACTTAGCCAGTTTTATACAGAGGTAGAGGGTTTTTTTCACCTGGAAACTCGGGTTTTTGTCACCCAAAACAGGCAAATTGGCCCCATGAATACACACCGATCTATAGTCATAAATACTAACCCTTAGGGGATTCAGCAGAAGAGTAACGAGCCAGCTGTATTAATTCATCATAAACCCCTCATTAGGGGATTCTACCCATCCTAAGGGACAGATGAGAAGGGGAAGAAGGAAATTGGACATTATATTGACCAATGCATAGTCTATATTTCAGTTGTAAGTCAGCAATTCAAATTGAGGGAGATATAGAATATGGATTAATGTTAAATGAGATGTGAGACAAGGGTGTACATTATCTCCATTTGTTATTCATCATCTATATTGATTACATTATTATTTTTTTGGTAATCTTTCTGTTTTCATTCTTTGAACGTGTTCCATCCATTTATGTTTATATTTTTTAATTTTTTCTCTTACTGGTTCTTGATTTAATTCTTTCATAATTTCTTCATTTCTTTGTGATCAAATAGGGTATACTGTTCAGTTTTTCTCATAAACTTCATTTCTGCTGTTATTAATGTTTGTTTGTCTTTTTGTTTTATTGTCCATATTTCGCTACCATACATTAAGACTGGTAGGGCTAATGTATTGTATACTTTTAGTCTGGTTTGTTTTTGAACTAGGTTTGGTTTAAATATAGAGTTAATTACACCTGTTATTTTTAAATATTTTGCAATTTTTACATTTATATCTTTTTCATTTTCATATGTGATCATACATCCTAGGTAGTTAAATGAATTCACCTGTTCTAATATCTTGTTATCTATTACTATTTTAGTTCTTGCTGTATCTTTTGTCCTTTAAAGGCCATAGTTTTTTATTTTTCTGTTGATATTATCATACCATAATCTTTGGCTATCTCATTTAGATCTAAAATGACTTTCTGTAAGTTATCTTCTGAATTTGTAATTATTATTTGGTCGTCGGCAAAAAGGAGAGTGTTTAAGTTCACTGTAGGAGAAAGTTTAATTCCTTAATGTAAATTTTTATTCCATTTTATTATTATTTCATTTAAGTAAATATTAAAAAGAGTTGCTGAGAGGGGACATCCCTGTCGGACCCCTTGGTTTATCTCACTCGTATATTGATAGCTTGTGATTTAATCTTATTTGTATTTGATAATTTTCATATATACTTGTGATAGCTTTTAGGATATTATTTAGTATTTGTCTTTCTTTTAATATGTTAAATAATATGTTTTGTCAAATGCTTTTTCAAAGTCAATAAATGCAATATGTGTTTCTAAATTGTATTCTCTTCTTTTCTCTGTTATTAATTTTAGGCTAAAGGCCAGGTCTATACATGATCGTCCTTTTCTAAATCCATTCGGTACTTCTAAAATAAAGTTTTCGGATTATTTCATTAGTTTGCTATTTAAGATTCTGCTATATATATATATTTTGTAATGGGAATTTAGTATACTGATACCTCTACAGTTTTTTCGGTCATCTCTATTACCTTTTTTTTTAAAGATAGGAATCATAATTGCTTTTTTCCATTCTACTGGGGGGATACCAGTTGAATAAATTTTATTTAAAAAGAAAAAGTCTTTCTTTTAATCTTGTTCCTGCATATTTATATAGTTCTGAACCTAGCTTATCTTCTCCAGGTGATTTTCTATTTCTTTGTAGTGTAGAAATTCTGTGTAGAAATTCTTCTAATTTCAATTCAGTGTTTAATTTTATGTTTTCTTTAGTATTTGCATTTAAGTGTTTCAAAATCTTATATACATTGGGTTTTATTTTATATAAATCATGTTCTAAATTAGAAACAAATTTGTTCCATGATTCTCTATATCTTTTTCTGACTTCTCTTTTAGCTATGGCTCTTATTCTTTTATATTCTATTTCATCTTCTAATCTTTTACCGCTTAACCATTTGTGATAGGCTTCTTTTTTCTTTTTGATTATTTCTTTGATTGTATCATCCCAGATCTTCAATTTTTTCCTTTTATTGAATTTTGTGGTCTTTCCTAAGCTTTAATTTGCTGCTGCATTTAGTATCATTTTTATATTAATCCATTCTATTTCTGTTTCTTCATTTTATTTTATTTTATCTAGATATTGGTTAATTCTTTGTTCATATAGCCATTGTACATTTGTGTTATTCAATAGTCTAGTTTTATAAACAAATGTTTCGAATTTTAGAATGATCTTATATATGCCAAAGCTGGATAGCTGAAGAGTGATGACAATCAGGTCATCATAGCTTATTCATAATATGATACAATGTGAAAAGGGAAAAGAGATTTTGGAAGTTTATTTTGCACTTGGTTAGGCTATAATAAATTTAGTTTAATCCGTGATCAAAGTGTAAGCAAACAAAGTTTGCACCTGAAAATATCTTCAGGACTGAGGTAAGTTGGTGCAACTTGCAGCAAAGGTGGACCAAGCTCTCATCACTCCTTCTCAGTATCTCCCATAATGCAAAGCACATCTCCTTGCGGATATGTATACTGCTATGCATTAAGGGAAGTGCCACTACCCATTTCGACCTTTATTGAGGGCTCATCAGTGGGAGGCAGACCCAGATGTGAAGATACTAAGGCAGAAGCAATAGGAGAGGTCATATTTACCTATACGAGTTGCCATCAGGTATACCACCTTATTATTGAATTACTCTGGATTTAAAGGAAGATGTTGGAAGTTTATTTTGCACTTGGTTAGACTATAATAAATTTAGTTTAATCCTTGATCCAAGTGTAAGCAAACAAAGTTTGCGCCTGAAAATATCTTCAGGACTGAGGTAAGGTAGTGCAACTTGCAGCAAAGGTGGACCAAGCTCTCATCACTCCTTGTTTCAGTATCTCCCATAATGCAAAGCACATCTCCTTGCGGACATGTATACTGCTATGCATTAAGGGAAGGGCCACTACCCAGACCGGTTTTGACCTTTATTGAGGTTTCATCAGTGGGAGGCAGACCCACCGTGGAGATACTAAGGCAGAAGCAATAGGAGAGGTCATATTTACCTATATGAGTTGCCAACAGGTGTACCATTGGGTAGTGGCCCTTCCCTTAATGCATAGCAGTATACATGTCTGCAAGGAGATGTGCATTGCATTATGGAAGATATTGAGACAAGGAGTGATGAGAGCTTGGTCCAACTTTGCTGTGAGTTGCCTAGTTGTACCACCTTACCTCAGTCCTGAAGATATTTTCAGGCGCAAACTTTGTTTGCTTACACTTGGATCAAGGATTAAACTAAATTTATTATTGTCTAACCAAATGCAAAATAAACTTCCAACATCTTTCTCTAAATCCAGAGTAATTCAGTAATAAGGTGGTACACCCGTTGGCAACTCGTATAGGCAAATATGACCTCTCGTATTGCTTCTGCCTTAGTATCTCCACATTTGGGTCTGCCTCCCACTGACGAGAGCTTAATAAAGGTCAAAACAGGTCTGGGTAGTGCCCCTTCCCTTAATGCATAGCAGTATACATGTCTGCAAGTATACTGCTATGCATTATACTTGTTTTGCATTATGGGAGATACTGAGTCAAAGAGTGATGAGCGCTTGGTCCACCTTTGCTGCAAGTTTCCTAGTGTTGTACCACCTTACCTCAGTCCTGAAGATATTTTCAGGTGCAAACTTTGTTTGCTTACACTTGGATCAAGGATTAAACTAAATTTATTATGGAAAAGAGATTTATATTAAAAATTAAACATTGCAAATTATGGTCTTCGAAGTCTCTCTATCTTGAGCTAACTGGTAGATGTCAGATGGAGTTTTACAGTTCAGCCTACTGATGATTTCACATATAATCATCTTCCTTTTACCCTCTTTTACCTTGCGGTGTTGAGGGTTTATTAATCATCGGATCTCAAACCATTCACAGCATAAGGTGGTCAGCCCTACGCCCCGGTGTATCCTATGTTCTGTAGTGTTGAGTTCTCAAGGCCGGTTTGCCTGCTTTGTGGGATGAAAAACCCCAGGATAAACTGGAGAAAAAACCCTACTGTCCATGCCCAAGACCGGCTAACTTGGCTATGGCTGAGGAAGATCCTTCAGCTCCTTACGTCACTGACTGGAATCGAACCTAGGACACTCCTTCTCCAGGCATATGGTTGTGAAGCACACAGCCACTAGGCTAACCGCGCAGACAAAATATCTTATGGCAACGGTACTCGGTGGTCCCAGGTGACACCCTCCGAAGTACTAACCGAGCTCAACGCTGCTTAACTTCGGGGATCGAATGAGAACAGGGGGTATATTCAATGCGAGATGACCGTGCATCTCACATATGTATTGCCAAAATTGTTTTCATGGTCTTCCTATACTGTGATTGCCATCTTCTGGTTTGTATGGGATGAGGGATTCCAAAAAGGGTGCGACTTCGGCATGTCTGAGTTGATTCCCATGCCATCTGAGTTGTAGTTTTTTGACTATATTAACAAGTGATTCTTGCTTAGCCAGATATAGCACAGCAGAGTTAGTGACACGGTCCATCCAAGTGTATCCAAGGGTCATTCTGAGACATGTAGTTCCGAAGGAGTCAATTGGATCTGTCATTTTTTTGGTGCTTATTGTCCAGGTTTGAGAACCATACAAGAAGATGGATCTACTGGTTGCGTGGTATAGTCTTCATTTTGTCTTTAATGATATTAATGATGATTTCCAGATAGGGTGGAGTTTGTTATGGAAGACTAGAGCCAGCTGTTTATGCTTTCTAATATCATTTTCTGTATTGCTGATGTACAATCCAAGTTATTGAAAGTCCTTTACTCTTTTTAAGGGTTTATTGTTGATATGAAGAATAAAGTTTTCACAACCTATTGAGAATACTTCGGACTTTTGGATCTGTAGCATATCTGGTATACTCACCCTGGAGTATACCGGATCTATTGTACTTGCAACATACCATATATAGGAGAAACAGGACGCACTATTCCTATTAGACAATAAGAACATAAACGACACATTAAATATAATAATTATGGTGAAACTGGCCTTTCTGATCATGCCCTGAATACCTCGCACAGAATTGACTGGAAAACCACCAGCTGTCTACATCACACTAGAACATGGTATGAACGGAAATTCAAGGAAGCCTGTGAGATTATCAGCAACCACCCCAATCTGAACAACAATGATGGTTTAAAAATCCCAAACATTTGGAAGGTATATATTTGACCTTCCTCACCAAGAACAACTATAAACAGGACTGTAGAAAATCCAGTATTGTAAATCAAAAATAAGAATTGTAATACTAAAAATAGACACCAATTGTTTCTGAAAGAAAAAAAACCATCTAAACGAATGTTTATCCTTGTCATTGTAAAAATAGAATTTAGCTTGATGTAAAAATTTATTTTTTATTTTATTTTATTTTTATATATATATATATATATATATATATATATTTTTTTTTTTTTTTTTTCCCTGACCAGAGGTCACGTCAGTAGAATAACATGTGATCAAAATCATTGTTTCTCTAGCTTACAGTTAATGATGTAACTCAGCTTGTTCTGTATACTTATGTATGCTCCAGATGATGATCTTGATGTGAAGATCGAAACGTCGGGATAATAAAAAAAGTTTTTTAACACTGTTGTAAATTCCATAAAATTTTTAAAATGAATGCTGATCACCGTGTAACCCTAAAAGAAAAAATTGTCTCTGTATTGTACAACTGTTAAAAATCTATCCATTATGCTTATGTTAAAAATCTGTTTATTCCTGTGAATAAAAATGAAAAAATATTTTATATAAAAAAGAACTGCCTCTAGTGATCTCGAGTAATATATTAGCACATAATTTATTTCTGTATTAAAAGAAAGTGTACATTGAACGTAGGCAATCATTACTAGATAAAAGAAAACTCTTCTTTAAAAAAAAACAAAAAAAAAAGTGAAATATAAATTAAAAGAAAGAAACATATAACAAGCACAGTAAATTGTACAAGATGATTTACTCGCTTAGCATCAACATACACACATAGTTCACGGTATCAGATGAATCACGTAATCAACTTTATTAGTTCTAGGGATACATACATTTCTTCCCTATAGTGATTATACTAAGCTCTCAATGTATACAGGCAATGTTTATTATTATGGAATTATTTATATTTCCCTATTTATTTATATCTTCTGCTTCCCCTTTTATTTTTTCCCCATCAATGCAAATGGCAACATTCATGCCTAGAAATTATAAGATGACTAGACATGGATGTTGGCATTTATGTCCAAAACAACTTAGCACACGCACACACATAATACCACAATGTAATGAAAGGATTTCTGTTCACACCTATTGTTTCCTTCCCTTATATGTGTCACTCAAACAAGCAAGCCACAAATCATGGAATGCCTGCCTGCCTACTCAGTATGGAAGTGCAAGACAAATTTTCTTGTGCTATTTAAAAGTCAAGCATGGCATGATGATTTGTCCCTTCCTGGTATGGATGTTTTAAATCATTAGGCAAGCTTTCCATTGTCTTGCATAATTGTCAAGCAGGTGAACGTTTCTCTTCAAAATTTTTTACCTTGGTTCTACTGTACATTAAAGATACCAAGAAATTATATACTTGATTTTAATCCTTTACCCAAGGAGGCAAAACAGTGTTTTGCACGTGAAATATATTCACATCTGAGCTACTTGTATACAGAGGCTAATGACCGCAATGACTTGCTTTATTAAGTATGTATGTTTAGTATGTATCCCATAATGCAAAGCACACACCATTTCAAATGTGTATATGGCTACATCATCATTTAGCCATTACTCTTATTCAACTCAAATGTTACACTATTATGAAAAATGAATAAATTACTAAGACAAGATCTATCATTCACAAAACCATGTTGTCCCCATTGAGCATCATATTCTTATCTACTTCTTCCTGAATTCTGTCTTTGACCAACTTTTCCAAGATTTCCACCATTCCCAAGATACTGATTGGTCTGTAATTTGCTACCTCAGTCATGAAACCTTGGTTATGTAACAGAACTATTTGTCAGCTTTTCAATCTCCTGGGACTTTACCAAATCTGAGAGACAGTACAAATTCGTTAGCATTTTCTCAGAACATGCAAGCTGATACACCATCTAATCTCGTGATCGTGTCAACCACATCAGTTCCTGTCAAAACAATATCTTCACTTGGATGGTAGACCTTACATAGCGGTCACACAAGAGCGCATGAAAGGGCAAAGTTAGGGAAACTAGAGTTATTGGGGCGGGGGTGTAGCATCAGCACTCAAAGTTGTCCTTCTATAGTCATTCTTCCTTTTACTTCATACATAACAAAAACCTCTTTGGGATATAAGTCTGGCTAAGGGAAAGGTACCCAGGGAATGGAAGGAAAGTAAGATAGTGCCATTGCATAAGGGCAGCAGCAGATTGGATATGTCTAACTATCCAGTTTGTGTTTCATCAGTACTTGGATGGTAGACCTTACATAGCGGTCACACAAGAGCGCATGAAAGGGCAAAGTTAGGGAAACTAGAGTTATTGGGGCGGGGGTGTAGCATCAGCACTCAAAGTTGTCCTTCTATAGTCATTCTTCCTTTTACTTCATACATAACAAAAACCTCTTTGGGATATAAGTCTGGCTAAGGGAAAGGTACCCAGGGAATGGAAGGAAAGTAAGATAGTGCCATTGCATAAGGGCAGCAGCAGATTGGATATGTCTAACTATCCAGTTTGTGTTTCATCAGTAGTTGTTAAGATCTTGGAGAAATTAGTGAGAGACCATATACAGTGTTGGGCAGATGAGGATAATGTTATCTGTGAGAGTCAACATGGATTTGTTAAGGGATGCTCTTGCTTTAATAATATGATTGCCTTTTATAATAAAGTGACAAGAGCAGCTGATGAAGGAAACGCATATACTGCCATTTTTTGGATTTTGCAAAGGGATTTAACAGGGTGCCACATGATAAGCTGATATTTAAGTTGCAGCACATGGGTTTAGATGTTGGGTTAGTCAACTGGATTCAGGATTAGCTATCTGATTGGTATCAGAGAGTTGTGTATGGTGGGGCAATATCAAGCAGGCAGAAGGTTACAAGTGGGGTCTCCAGGGCTCAGTACTGGGACCTGCATTGTTTAACCTTTACATCAATGACATTGTCAGTGGGTTGCAGGGGGATATTCAGTGGTTTGCAGATGATGTGAAGCTGGGAAGGGGTATTAGTAATAGTGCAGATGTGGCAGTCCTGCAAGAGGATTTGAATAAATTAGACAGATGGGTGAATGAATGGGGGTGTTGGTTAAATGCAGCAAAATCTAAAGTCTTGAAGTTTGGGATACATCGATGGTAGACTAGGCTGCATACTCGATTGGAGGAGATGCACTGGAGGAAGTAGGGAAAACGAGATATGGGGGTGATGCTTGATAGAAAACTGAAATTCAGGGAGCATATTGCAAAGGTGGTGAAGGTAACCCAGAGGATTGCTCCAATACTGAGAAGGATAATGACCTGCAGAGATAAGAGTTATCATTCCATTGTATAAGACCCTGATCAGACCACAGTTAGACTATTGTTCCCAAATTTGGTCCCCAGGATTTGAAGAGGATAAATTAACTGTGGAAAGGGTACAGAGGCAGATATCAAAGATGGTTTCAGGACTGTACAATGTCAGTTACGAGGATCGACTGAGGGAATGTGGACTGCAGAGTTTGGTGGATAGAAGAAGGAGAAGTGATATGATCGAGACTTTTAAACTTGTGAGAGGTAGTTTCAGAACTGTTCTTCAAGAACTCCCCAGTCACTGGAGAGTTCTTTCACTTGGTAGAACAGCCAGAAGGAGCGATGACAATGGGCCATCCCTGGAAGTTACGAAAGGAAGCTGTGAGCAAGAGGGTGAGGAATGGTTTCTTTGTATGGAAGATGGTTGAATCATGGAATGCATTGCGTGATAGTGGTGAGAGAGCAAGAACGGTCATTGAGTTCAAGGAGTGGTAGTATGATAGACTTTGCGTTTCCTAGGAAGGACCTCCCAAGATGAGTCTTTAGACTCCATGGAGGCCTGAATAATAATAATAATCTTTGACCTGCTGAGCTACTTTCTTCTCAATTTTGCCTTTCTTACTATGTTGGTCACCTTTCTTACCTGTGCTTTATACTGTTTGTGAGCTTGCTGATCAATTTTCTCTTTATGTACCCCCCCCCCCCCCCCCACACACACACTGTGGCTCCTGCTTAATGATACTATTCATCCTTCTCACTCCTACATAATTTATCCTGACCTTGGATTAACAGTCTGATATTGTTTCATTCAGACATCCTTGGAATATCTCCCATGCACTGCTAATCTGCTTCCTTTGCAAATTCTTTTGCTATGGTGTCTCTTCAAGCTGTTTTCTAAGCTTTACATAATTACTGGCCCTATGGTTTTATTTGTACTCCTTATTAACTGAAAATTTCACATCCCAGTCAGAGGCAATGTGGTTACCTTGTTTATGAATGGATCTTGTGATCCTATGATGAGATCCAGCACTCCCAGCCCCAAGTCCTGCATCAGATGCTGTTTCAAGTAATTATTTCTTAGTAGGTGAATAAATTTCATTTTCTTCCATTGTGTGATCTTTTCTCCTTCCAATCTATGTCCCTGTCGCTTAAGTTCTCAATAATAATTACTCGGTCGGCCTGGCTGGCCAGTTGGTTAGCGCATCTGCTCTTCAGCCAAGAGGCTGTGGGATCAAATCCTGCCTAGGCATGGATGTTTGTGATTGTCTTCCACCCTCATACATTCATTCATTCATCTAAGTATATGTACACTGTCCCAAGATGGACTGGGTCACCATGGGAGAAGTAGACCCAACCCTCCTGCAATGGGAGAGGCCTTCACCCTGTAGTGAATGAAAAAGACAGGCTGATCATCATTACTAATTACTTGATCTACACTTACCTGCTAATTTGCTGATGCATATTATCTTCTCTAACATGCCCTGTATTACAGTGGCAAACAACCGCTTTGTTTTATCCTGTTGGCCTCGCATGCCTTCCACATCTCTGTCTTACTTATACCTTCCTCCTACTCTTTTTTGGCTACAGTTCATCTTCAGTTCAACTACAGTTCATCACTAATTACTTGATCTACACTTACCTGCTAATTTGCTGATGCACGTTATCTTCCCTAACATGCCCTGTATTACAGTGGCAAACAACTGCTTTGTTTTATCCTGTTGACCTCACATGCCTTCCACATCTCTGTCTTACTTATACCTTCCTCCTACTCTTTTTTGGCTACAGTTCATCTTCTGTCATGAACAGTATCCCTTCCCCTGTCCTATTCTTTGTCCTCACTGAAAATATTATACCCCCCCCCCCATCAGCCCTGTTAACTACATCATCTACTGTTAATTAATGCATATAACATTTGGCAAGGTGGCACCCACCAATATCATAAACTCCTCCTCCTTACTGATACTTTGGCATTAGTATACATAACTTCCAGTTTCCCATTAGGATCATGACTACTTTTATTTCTTTGAATCCTCATATTCCAGGAAACTAGATTTAATCATCCTCTCATTAACCTCCTTATCATAGCAGGCCATAATACAACAAAAGGATGATCCAGAATCTGTCACACCCACTTCTACATTTAAGCGCCTCCATAGCGTAATTGGAAGAATGACGTTACATTGCTCCCTTCGATTGGAATAGGCCTAAGTTCGATTCTCATCGCGACGGGAGGAATCTTTATCTGGATGATTTCAATCGAAGGTGAGTTAGCTGATTTCATTAGGAGGTAGCAGGGTTTTTTCTCCCGAAAACTGGTTTTTCATCCTGCATACAGACAAATCGGCCCTTCAGAACACACTCAATTTACAGACAAAAAATACTGGTGGTGGTAGTGGAGGTGGGTGGTAGATGGCATTGATGGAGATGATTCGTAGTAGAGGTTCGGTGTAGTGGTTGAAACAGTTGTGTCCTCCCGCGATGAGTCTTCGGACTCCTTGGAGGTGTCAGGAATAATAATAATAGAATCAGCATAAAACTTTTCTCCTTTCTCACCTTGTCATTTCCTGATTCTTATCTTCTTTCTCTTCTCAGCCTTACCAATCACCTGATGTTATTGCAATCATTGTTTCACTTTATCCTGTGAATGGGCTCCACATAAGCATGCTGGTTCTTTCACAAGGTCCATTTCATTCTCTTTACCTTTCCCCACTGTGGTTTCATTAGCAATTTTGCTGACACTTACATTTTGCCTTTTGTCAATATTCTCATGAATTTTACTTCCCCCTCCCTCCCCAATACATAACTGGCACTCACTCCCAGAAATCTACATGTTTTCTCACCAGTCTTACTTTCCTTCTATAAATCTGCCACCTTTCATAATGAATACATTTCACACAGACACTGCACCAAACAAAATCCCTCACATTAAATTTGCTTAACAAAGACATCTTTGCCACATTTTATTCTGTTATGCAATTGCGCCATACAGAAAATATCTAGTATAATACAAAATAACTTTTTCATAAAAGTTAAACAACTTACTGTCATACTTACCATCAAAATGTATAACAAACTAACATAATATTATTAACTAAATTCAAACAATTGCATACATTTCTAAACAGCTCTAATCAAACATAAGCATATTTGTCCTTTAGCAGCTTCCAAGGTTAAGAAATATTTTAATTTCTGAATTTGAAAGCTGGGTGAAATAAAGTAGTTGAACAAAGAATCGAGATGACAAATATGAGAGTTCTGAGAAGAATTAGGAAAGTGAACAGATAGCTTCAATGGTAGAATCATATTAATAATGAAGATATTAGGCAGGAATTAGAATATAGCGTTTTAGGTGGTAGAAGAAGAATTTCCTTACCCAGTAAGACACCACCTGCCTGCTTATTAGAGAACTGAAGTGGCTTAAAAAAGTTCCATTTTTGGTCTCTGGCACTAAGTAAGGGCCTATGTAAGAAATAAAATTTAAAAAAATGCAAACTAGAAATAAATAATTTTAAAAAATGATAAAAAGATTCATGGGTGGGAGACATACAACAGCAACAACAACAAAATATAGGAATGCATGAGTGGAGCTAATCTAAGCAAAACTCCTCCAGGAAACTTCAGAAAACAGGTGTGTGATGATAACAAAACACCCACTGGAAGAAGAGCAAGATCTTGGTGGATTAATGATGCATTTAGAAGTACACTAGAACAGTGCTTCCCAAACTTCTGGATGTCAGGGCCCCCTTTATAAAAATTAAAATATTTCACGGCCACCTCGAAAAAAAATCGTAATTGAGACATATGTTATTATAATATTTATTGTATTTATATTCAATACTAATTTATAATTTATATCCAAAAACAAATGAGCAAATATTGCAAAAATCAAATGCAAATATTACATTTATAGCATCTTACATACACATTTGACATGGCACATTATCTCAGATTTTTATATACATAGATATATTGTTATTGTACATTTGCATATTGTACACAAGCACATGAAACATTAGACGATTAGTAATAAAGAAAGAATTAAAAACATAAAAGAAGTTTAATAACAATTTAATGTGATGGATGTGTTTCAATACTGCTATGCTACACAAAAAGTCAATATCAGGTGAAATATTTGAAATGGCTATTCTTAGATTTCCTTCCAATTCTTCCATTGATAAGAAGGACCTATTTTTAATTACCAATAACAATGAAAATGCTGTTTCACAAAGGTATGTAGATGCGAAAGGAATTAACATATTTAAGGCTGCGTTTGCTAATGAAGGATATTCTTTTTGCTGTCAAATCCAAAATTCGGATAACTCACTGTTAAGAAATTCTGATTCGAAGGTTGAATCTGCTCTTCATATCAATTAGTTCTTCTTGGGATGGCCATGGAAGATTGCTAAATTGTAGAGAAGGAGCAAAGGGTGTTCTTATCCAATCATATTCTTTATCTTCATTCAAATTAGCAAAATATTTTTCGAAAAAAACCATAGAATTTGTGAGGTGGTTAATTATTATCCTTTTATTTTCTGTTGATAGTAAAATATTATTTTCTTTAACATATTTAAGAAGAGAAGTAAACATTTTTGTTTTATTATCCTTAAAACTTTTTAACCACGCCGAAAGTTAACTTTGAAATGCTTGCAATGTAATGTTTAGTGTTAATATATTGGTGCTTTTTCCTTGCAGAGAAAGATTCAATTCATTAACATTTTCGAAAAAATCCAACAGATAAGAAATGAAACACAACCAATTTTAATCACAAAAATGAGATGCTAACATGGGATTCTTATCAAGAAGAAAAATTCGTAGTTCATCTTTCAATATAAAAATTCGTTTCGGAACTTTTCCACGGGACAACCACCTTACTTCTGTGTGATATAAAAGAGTGTTGTAATTGGAATCCATCTCTTGGCATAAAATACGAAACCGTCTTGTATTAGTAGCATTATGTTTTATATAATTAACTACAGTAGAAACTTCCGATAACACTTGAGTAACACTTGACGCACTGTTCAAGTTGTAACGGTATTTTTGGCTAGACTAGGTAGTACCATTATAATGTCTTGTATGCTCCTTGAGAATACCTATCAGGAATTTGATGAAGATGATTATGATGATTAGAACATGTTTAAATATCATACATTAAAAAATATATGTAAATATATGTATATAGGGAGATTAACTGTTTATTACTAAAAGTGCAAATATGCAACAGCTTTGTAAGATTTATTTCATAAATAGAATGCTTCTCCAGGCAATCTTTTCAAGCATTTTTTTTTATCATAGGGCCTGCTACCACAGTTCACCAGACTACTACACCATCAGCTCGAGGAGGAGGTGAATCATCATCTTCTTCCAGTCGACCAAAGCGATATTCTTCTCTGAGGCAGCGAAGCCTACCAGAAACCACTTCATATCAGCCTACTCCACCAACAATACCTCCTCAATATTATGGTGCAGGTAATATTGCTATAGTTAATGCACATTATCCGTTAAAAAATTGGGGAAAAAATTATTACAGAAGTGATACTGAAAAGCAGTTGATCATAATGTGTGTCATTGCATTTCTGAAGTTAACAAAATTGTAGACTAATTCTTGTAGACTAAGTCTAAGACTACAAAATTGTAGACCTAGTACTGAATTCAGCAATGGTGGTTAAGGTATCTCCAATACCTTAACCACCACTGCTGAGATGCTGATTGGCCTATAATTTGCTACATCTGTCTTGGAGCCTCCTTTATGAAATAGAATTATTTTGCCACTGATAATTCCCTTGCACATTCTTTGTAATACACAGGCCAATGTGCCATCTAATCTCATGGCCAATTTTGCATTAAGCAATATCTCCTAAGCACCTCCAATTCGTCAACCTCTATTCTCCATCAAACAATGTCACATCTGGCACAGTAACTCATCTATTTGGTTTGTTTCTGCTACCTCCCTATCATCGGTGCTTTTTAAAGTCATCCTTCGATAGTCATTCCTCCTTTTACCTGCCACATTCAGAAAAAATTCTTTAGGATTTCTTTTGGCCTCATCAGCTATCTTTCTCTCATAATTAGCTTCGGCCTTTCTTACCATATTGGTCATTCTTCTTTCTTCTCCCTTATATTGCTCTTGGGCATGCTGATCACGTTTTTTTTTATATTCCCTCCATAACTTTTTCTTTGGTCTATAACTTCTACTTAGTGATGCTGTTCATCCATCTAACTCGCACCTGATTTATTCTTCTGATATACATTCTGATACTGTTCTCTTCAAACATCTGTTGACCACTTCCCTTGCACTACCACCACCACCACCACCATTTTCCACCTCCAAATTCTTATGCCATGGTGCTACTAAAAGCTAACTCTTCAACTTGTCATAATCACCTCCTTTGTAATTTTGTTTATATTTATTTAGTGTATGGATAAAAATATAAGAAATTAATGAATAACACTATATACAGATTGACAGTTCAGTTAACCAATTGATGACATTATTTGGGAGGCCTCCAGGGAAGGAGTGTGTGGAGGACAGTTATCAGCGATATGATGTGTAGTCTGCACAATCACCAACCACCGTACCCATCCCTAAATCTGTTTAGCTGGCTCCAGAGGTGTCAAGGGTAGAGGTTTTACCAGTTAGATGAATTCTAAAGGTTTTACAGTTGGATCTGTGTTCTTGTTTGTAGTTCATTCCAGCATCTTCTCCACCAGTCCTGGAGACTGTCATCTGGTATTTTTACAAGCCAAATTGGAGATATCCTGATGTATTGGATGGTTCTTGTTATATCTGATTTTATTTTTCTCTGATGGTAGCTTCTTCTCTTCTGAAGCATGGAACATTGTTTTGGGGAAAGAACAGGCAACCATGGGAGAGCAGTAGATCTTGAAATTCCAGGGATTGTTCTTATTGTTATGTTAAGCTGTGTATCCACAAGAGTTATGTGGTGACTTCGGCTCCAAACTATCAAACAATACTCTAACACTGGGAAGACTAGAGCCAGGGCTGTAGTTCCAAGAGTCAAAGCATTGCAGCCCCATTCCCGTAAGTCTGTTTTTATGATGTTGTTCCTGGATATCTTTAACTTAGTTTTTTCCACATGTTGTTAGTATTATAATTAAGATGAAAATCCAAAACGGCTATATTTTCTGGCGAAGTTAGTTAGATTAAGGAGATAAAAATCCCTTATTATTTTAACAGCTAGTATGCGAAACTCTAAGATCGAAAACTACGATCTACAAGTTTCATGCCGATGAACTATCGGCGAATCCAAATGTAAGTGACCACTTGGGTAGTACAACACCAAGGCAACTCGATGTAAAGGTGGAGCAAGCTCCCTCACTATCCTTGATATTTTCTCATAATGTGAAACCACAGCTCCTAGGAGATGCAATACTGCTTTACATTATGAGGAGAGGTCACTACCCAGACCGGTTTCAACCTTTTTTGAGGTCTCATCAGTGAGTAGGTAGAACTGGATGATATCAAAGTTTAAGTGAAAAGAATTTACATACCTTCACTATACGAATGCCAGACTGGTTTGCCCATATATATATATATATATATATATATTATAATTAAGATGAAAAGCCAAAACGGCTATATTTTCTGGTGAAGTTAGTTAGATTAAGGGGATAAAAATCCCTTATTATTTTAACAGTCAGTATGCGAAACTCTGAGATTGAAAACTACGATCTACGAGTTTCATGCCGATGAACCCGTAGATCGTAGTTTTCGATCTTAGAGTTTCGCATACTGGTTGTTAAAATAATAAAGGATTTTTATCCCGTTAAGCTAATAACTTTGCCAGAAAATATAACCATTTTGGCTTTTCATCTTAATTATAAAATAAAATATAATATATATATATATATATATATATATATATATGGGCACACCACTCTGGCATTGGTATAGTGAAGGTATGTAAGTTCTTTTCACTTAAACTTTGATATCATCCAGTTCTACCTACTCACTGATGAGACCTCAAAAAAGGTTGAAACCTGTCTGGGTAGTGACTTCTCCTCATGATGTAAAACAGTATTACATCTCCTAGGAGCTGTGGTTTCACATTATGAGAAAATATCAAGGATAGTGAGGGATCTTGCTCCACCTTTGCATCGAGTTGCCTTGGTGTTGTACTACCCAAGTGGTCACTTGCACTTGGATTCGCCGATAGTTCATCGGCATGAAACTCATAGATCGTAGTTTTCGATCTTAGAGTTTTGCATACTGGCCGTTAAAATAATAAGGGATTTTTATCCCCTTAATCTAATGTTGTTAGTATGTGAGGTTGCATTCAAGTGTGATAGCAAGGGTTATTTTCATGAATGAGAGTCCTAGTGCAGAAGTTCATTTTTAGTTTTCTATGAACCTTGTGGTTATTTAGGTGGAAAGCTGATACAACAGTTTTGTCAAAACTGTTGACATATTTCTAGCCTGGCTCCCACTGATGAGACCTCAATAAAGGTCGAAACCGGTCTGGGTAGTGGCCCCTTGCCTTTAATACAAAACATCATACATCCCCTTCGTGGAGATGTGTTTTGGCATTAAGGGTAAATATTAAGATTAGTGATCAGAGCTTGCTCCACTTTTACCACGAGTTGCCTTGGTCTTGCACTACCTGTGGGATCAGCTAGTCTTGCATCAATTGCAGGCACAAACTTGACATTTTGTCTGTTTGCTTACTTGGGAAAATATGGAGTAAAACCAGGTTTAAAATTGCTTGGTATCTTTAACATAATTATACCCAAGTTAAAAATACTTTCTACTTTCTACTTCTATAGTTTTGTCAAAGTTTGGGGATAGGCCCCAGCTTTCAAACTAGTTTTGCAGTAATCTCAGATCTTTGCTCATGGTTACCTAAAGGTCTTGGAAGGTATTGTTTTTGGCTGTGATTACTATATTTATTATCAGTATAGATGAATTTTCAACTGACTGCTGGAGGGATGTTGCTTGTGTACAGGTTGAATAGAGCTGGCATGAGGACAAATCTTTGTGACAATCTGTCCTGTAGGATAAATGTTTTGCTTTTTTGTGAATTGAAATTGTTTATTTTCCAACATTTTGTTTTAGATTTTTTTTGTCAGTTGATGGCTGTTTTACACATTAAACCTTTCTTTCATATGATGTCATAAGCTGATGTTAGGTCTATAAGGCAGTACCTGTTTTTAAACCCTGTTGGTGTCCAGCTTCTATGTGAGCTGTGAAGACAACATCCTGGTCGCAGCAGATTCTGCCAGATCTAAGCTCTTCGTTGGGTGAGCTTAATCTTGGTAAAGTTGAGGTTGTTCGTTTCTTCATCAATGAGGACCTTAAGAGGACAGAAGCAGTGTCTAGATGTTTTTTTGTTTTTTTTTGTTCATATTCTGCCAGAAGAATACTACTTTCAGTTTACCAGCATGGTGTATAGATCTTTCTGAATCCTCTGGGAATGTATCTTTTGTCAGATGCTATGAGGCTACTTTTGATGTAAAAAAGCTTGTTCGTTAATGTTCCAAGGGAGGAAGGGAAGAGGCAATCCTAATGTTGGAAGGTATTTTTCTACCTGATACTGTTAAACCTTTCAAACATGGTCTACAGAATACTTTCTTCAAGTTTCAGGACTACTATTTTGAATAATCTGAAGGCTTGGCTGTGGGTGCAGAAATCTCTACACACCTAGCTAATTTATACATAGAAAGGTTTAGGGGTGGGTGGCTATTGAGATATACCATACCAAACCAAAATTATTGGTATGATATATAGATGATATTTTCATCACTTTGTCAGGCTCAGAAACTTCACTGACTTCCTTAACAGGTTAAACCACAAAATCCAATTGACAGTGTAAAAAGACAGATCTGTTTCCTTCCTAGATGTTCTCATCTCATTTGAAGATCATTTACTTTTGAAGTTTACAAAAAGAAGTTCAGTATACAGACCAGTATCAACATACTAGACCACCACAACTCAGCACAGAAGAGAGACCAATCAAAACTCTCAAAGAAAGAGCTATTACTATATTCATTGATTAAAAAAAAAAAATGGTTACAACATCAGAACTATTAATACTGTCTTGAATAAAGAATCTCATGCTCCAAAACAACAACCAAAAGACTGCAATGGCTCAGTTTCCTTACCTTACATCAGAAATGTTACAGACAAAATAGTAGAACTCCTACAACATTGTTAACTTTAAAGTTGCCTTTCAACCTCTACAAAAAGTCTCCATGATGTTAAGATCGCCAAAATAACCTCATCCATCTATGAAGAGACCAGGAACACAAAGTCTTTTGTAATTGCAGCATTTGTTATGTTGGATAGATAGAATAGTCGGTAGAAATCTTTCAAAAAGAACACATCATAGATGTGGAGAAAAATAAGCACATAAAACTTGACTTGTTTAAGAGATACTTGTGCCATGAGAGGTTTCAATTAACATGACAAAACACAATAAGTAATTCTATTTATTTAAGGCCATATATTTCAGATTGAATATTACAGGCCATCATCAGTGGTGCTAA
Organism: Typopeltis vanoorti; assembly: GCF_054136105.1. Classification (NCBI taxonomy): domain Eukaryota; kingdom Metazoa; phylum Arthropoda; class Arachnida; order Uropygi; family Thelyphonidae; genus Typopeltis; species Typopeltis vanoorti. Next base: position 163,458,753 of record NC_143550.1, read on the forward strand.
CAGTTAATTACAAAATAGAACACGAGCAACGGATGATTTGAAGAAGTAAGACCCGCATATCTTATACATCAAACAATGCAATAGTATAACTGAGGAAATATTGCAGTATTGATCATTCATTAGCTCTTAAAAAATTATTGATGTGTTATTAAAATAACACTTTACCATATCTTAGATAGATTGAGCCAGTCATTCTGACTTAAGTTCAGATGGTGAAGTAAAGCCTCAGCACTTTCTTTGAACAAATGTTCAAATTTATACAGACACTGATGAAGTAAGCATGTTTCAGACCATAGGATGTTGTAGTCGGTATATATTTTCTGTTGCTAATGTAAGTCTGGTGTTCTTGTGTTAATTTCTGAATGAAAGGAATTATAATATAATAGTGTTTCATTCAGGATTTAACATAGTCTGCCATTCCCTGAACCAAATTTGCTCATCAGACAAATAGTAAATTATTCACTTACTGATATATATTCCATAATTATAAAATAATTGTATGTTCTAATAGTTGTTAGTTATTTATCCTGTACTAATTCTTTGTAGAGTATATATCCTATGTGAACTGTGCATGGAAACTCGGAACTTAGTTCGTTTATGTAAACCATTGCCAAGGACATAGCCAGTATAACAGAAATTAAGTGCTGTATGAAATTACGAAGTTATCCACCAGTGCACATTTTGGCGCTAGTTACTATGCCGAGCTAATGGAGATCCACGAGTCAGATTTTGGCGTGAAGAAGGAAGGAGAGGACATGCGCTGTTGAATAAGAGGAGAAATGAGGCGCGAAGGTAGAACTAGGTTGAAAAGACAAGGGAGCTCTCTGTTTTTCTCTTACTCTTTCGCGGGCTCTTGTTCGTATCCTGATTCAAATTCCCTCATCTTGTAATTGTGAAGAATGAGAGGCATGACAGGGATTGCCAAGGAAACCTGAAGAATAGTCATTTTAGAGGAAGCAGGCATGTATTCCCGAGCCAACAAGATCGTTATGGTGAATCTGGATCATATCGAACTAAAGTGACCTAAGAGAGAAAGCTATTGAGAATCAAGGAAGTGTTTTCCAGAACATGTGATAATAGGCAAAGTATATCAACCGTCCCAGTAAGGAAATCCTTTCTATGTGTTTTGTGTGTGTGATTACAATAAAGGAGAAATGTATTGCCTTAATGACAGTTCAAGTTTGAACGTGTGATATCTTGAAGCTTGTTCCAAGGAAACGTGATATAAGTTAGAAACTGACTTACTAAGATTTACTGTAATAGATTGACAGGACTTTAGAATTCCTTGGTATGTATTTAGCGATATGTGCTTTGTATATCCTGAACGGCTAAGCAGAGTCGACAATTGAAGTATATTGAATAGATAACCTTTGTCTAAAAGTTGTGCTTAGAAGTTTATAACTCTAAGAAGGGTAGATCTCTATATGTTAAGAAATTAACCATGCTGAATATACTCTACTGTGAAATTACTATTGTCTTAATAAGAACTTCTTTATTTCATGATCATTTTAGTTATATTTAGATCGTCTTTGATTAATGTAAATTCATGTATTAGTGTATAAAATGTTTTTATTTAAATTGAATCTTGTGCTTGCCGAGTTCATTTCATTGCACCGCTCATTTTAACAGTTCGGATCTAAGCGGGAACTCTATTTAATGTGAAAGTAAGGAAAGATTACAGAACCACGACTGCTATATAACTTTAAGGTAATTTGATTAAGGAAAGTTCTGTCTTATTTAGATTACTGTAGCATTGTACTTGCTGATGATTGATTCCTTAACATTATTCTTACAACCTTGGACACAGAGTGGCACAGTTAAATGTAAATTTTCTTTGTGTTCAAAAATGGAATCAATCAGCAGAAAGAATTAGGGAATTACCGACTTCGTCGATAACCTCCCTTATTGTTTTAACTCTTGTACAGTATTACCCATATAGAGATTGGGCCTAGACTGTCTCGTGACTGAATGGCAAAAATAAATTGGAAAACTGCATTCAGGCGAAATAGAACACACAACGAAGAAAAAAGCGTCACAACACTTGCATTCTCTTTTCCACAGGGCATCCAGTTTCCAAGATAAAAATGATGACAGTCACAAGGAACTTGGTAGACACCAGGAAGAGCTAGAGGAGACTATTTGTCTTTTGAAGATGGAAACCATGCTGATAATTTGTTGATATGAAGAAAAGTAGCCACTAAATTGTATTTCTTAAGAATTCTGGAAAGGGGTTCTGAGATGTCAGAAATGTAAGGAACTGGAACTCGACATACTGTTTCTTTGTTATTTGAGCTAGGATTATAGGAATTAAAAAACTGTTTCTCTACTAAAGTCCACTCCCCCCCCCCCCCCCACTTTCTAATTTTTATTCAGAAGACATCCTTTTCTCATTCTTACACCCTCAGCCTTCATTTTGGGTTCATTATATAGATGTTTTTGCTATTCGGCCCCATAATGAAGACATGTTACCTACTAATATAGGATATTGTGAGTCTCCTCACAATATCCTATATCCACCATGGATTAAATTTACAATGGAAATAGGGACTTGGTAATGTCCTTTTTAGATATTCTACTCCTTCCTTTCACCATCAGGTGAATTAATTATTTCAATTTAATGAAAGCCTACTTTCACTGTACACTACATTCAACAGCAATCACCTCACCATCCATCACAGATGACTGGAATTATAAAACCTTTATTGCAACACGCTCATACTATTTGTTCTACACCTCAGCTGTTACAGCAGGAACTCTCAACAATCTTGTATTTGATTCAGATCTATTCTGTAGTCTATAGTCAAATCTATAGTCTATTTGTTGTTAATAGCAGAACAAATATACCATCCACTCATTCACGTAGAAAGTTTTTTGATAGATCAAAGAACTTTAGATATTTCAGAACAGTAAGTTAATTTAATAAAATAAAATTCATCCCAAGTATCTTGGGACATCATCAGTACAGTAATTCAAACAATATTTTCTAGGATTGTTTGAATTACTGTACTGATGATGTCCAAAGATACTTGGGATGAAATATTTATGTATTAAAAGTTATCACTGTGGTTAGTGCGTGTGTTTTTAATGATGGATTCACCACAGGTTTCATTATATAAAAAATAAAAATAAAAAAAAATAAAAATAAAATTGATTATAATAATCTTTTATTTTGTCCTGATTATAGTTTGAAGTTTTTATCAAATAATAATTGTAACTGAATTTTTATGCAGCTCTAAAATATGTTTAAGCCTTGTTTATAATACCAAAACATTTCTAGGATTTATTGTTTTGTTTTTAAAATATCATTCAAGTCAGTTAAATATGAGAATTAGTGTTAATTTTGATTTTTTTTTTTTTTTTTTTTTTTTTTTTTTTTTGTGAATTCACTCTATTCTTAACTGTGAATACATTTTGTACTCTAGCTCCAAGTTATCAACCTGCTCTTTATGTTGCTAGTGAAGCCATGTCAACAAACAACCAACAAACTGGCAGTCCACCACTGATGACTCCTGCTGCCTTCCAAGGTTATACTCCTCCTGCTTATCAGGAAAGTTTTGGTAAGCTGTGAAAAAGTTTCCCTATTAATGCAAAATGATTTCTGATAGGATCATATGCATAATTTGTGCATAATATATGTGTATTATGTTGTTTATATATTTTTTATATACTTATACATATTAATCCACATATAACAGGTAAAAAAAGAAAGAAGCTTATTGATATTGTTGTAAGTGGAGGTTATAACCATTAGAAAAACAGTATAAGGAAACTTTTCCAAAGAGAAAAGAATAGAATGAAAGAGGAAGAGAAGTTAGTTCATTTGGTTTGAAGTTTGACTGTAAATGTATGTTTGTCAGCAGCTGCCTTTGCTTTTATAGTCTTAGAGGCAAGAAGTGAAAGAAAGATGGAAGCTAGTTCACTAGAACAGTCTGCATAGAATTAAAGGTCATACTGCTGAATTATCCATGAGAAAATGGTTTGCCACACCTGCACAGGATAGATCATGAGTTAATCAGATTGCTCTATTCTTAATAGCATTAAAAATATTTAGAGAAGCTTTTGAAACATCATTTCAGTCAGCTGCTAGGTTGTGCATGGGATCAAACCTAATGGTAATTCATCAGAAGGCTTCCAGATTTGGTAGATGGTCAACCTGACCATCGATCAAATGTGATTTTCACTGAAAAGAAGAATAAGAAATACAACAGTATGTAGTGAAGCAAATTTGAGACCATGCATGAATAGAAGATAAAGTGCTTTCTGTATGATAAAGATATTCACAAGACCTCTGTACTGCACTGCACTGCATGTACTTACCCTCTGTGTGTGTGTGTGTGTTTCCACAGACTCTTTAGCTCAGTCAGTATCGACAGGGCCTTTTCAGTTCAGTGGAAAGATCAGGATTCAATTCTCATCTGAGATGCAAAAATTCTTTAACAAGCATTTTAACTAATCTCATATTGTGGCAGAGTTTTTCATCCCATAAAACAGGCAAACCAACCAAAATAGCATGCATTTACAGACATAGCAGATGTGGATAGAATAGCTGCTCTATCTTAAACAGTAATCAAGTTTCTAAGATGTTAAGTTACTTGTCTGTTACATACCATTGAGCCTAATATGAAAAGAAAGATGGAATATATATATATATATATCCCCCCCCACACACACAGGTATGCTGAACCCATGCATCCTCCAGAGCTGTCTACAAGTTACTCAAGTTTGACACTGATGTGACATGGGCCAGAACAAATATATATATATATATATATATATATATATGCATTCAGGAACATTGACTCGGTTGTTATGATACATTTTAATAAAAAGATTTAATGACTAAAACCGAGAATAATAGTAAGGCTTTATTGAAATAAAAACACCACTAGTTTCGGCTTTTGACAGCCTTTTTCAGGTGTCTTCTAAGAATAGGAAACAGTAATAAAAACACTGAAGTTTAAAACTGTGAAGCACAGGAAAATTGCACTACATAATTGACATGAAAAAACGTTGTGTTTACATTTAAGTTGTTCTTACAAATGTGGCATTGTTAGTTGAGTGCGTGTTTGCAGACTCTCATGAACGCCAGTACCGAACAACAGCAGAGTGGCTATCAGGGATGTTGTAGCTCAAATTGTTATTTAAATGTTCACAATTAAGGATGATTTCTCTGGACTCCACAATTTTTCTTTCAAACTCATCATGGCAACGAAAGATGTTTTCGGATCTATCCCAGCAAATTGAATGACCCTGGTGTTCATCATCACGATTGTTTGAGAAAAGAACATGACTAGACAAGACACTGGCATGTGTTCTTCCATACGTAATTCAATCGATTTATTTGTTTGACCAAAATAAGGAATGTTACAATCACACCATATCTTATATATGCCAGGATACTTCAGATTATGATGACGAGGCTTTGGATGGCTTACTAGCGAGCAGATTTTTGGAAGTGTAGTGAATAAGGTCCTAATGTTATACTTTTTAAGAACTTTAGCTAATTTTTTGGAAACTGAACTGATGTATTGGGATGGAGATGTTACCCTTAAAGTTAGTTATTTCTTCAGTGCGGTGGCTACACATACACACACCCTGAAGTGCCATTGAATTAGGATATCTACATAGTAATATGTTGGACACCCCTTTGGCCCTGATAATGGCCACCACATGACAAGGCAAGGACTCCACAAGCTTGCAAAAATATTTTGCAGATATGGCAACCCATGCATCCTCCAGAGCTGTCCACAATTCACTCAAGTTTGGCAGTTATGGGACATGGGCCTGAACAATCTGCTCAATGGTAACCCAAAGATTTTTGATGCAATTTAAATCAGGACTTCTAGGTGACCACTTAATTATTTCTAAGTCAACAGAATCAAAATGCCCCTAACCAAGCAGTAGTCTGCCTGGACTTGTGAGGTGAACAGTTGTCTTGCTGGTTGATGCCATCTCCATTGGAATGAATCATTGACATAAATGGGTGTAAATGGTCAGCCATGAGCCATACCTGGATGCACTGAGAGTTGTTGGTACACATACCAAAGGTACCAAACACATCCAACTGAAGATACCCCAGGCCATCACTGAATTACCACCAGCTTGTACAGTTCTTACCTGACATGCAGGATCCATGGCTTCATGGGGTTGTCATCATATCCTCAGTCTCTCATCGGCACTATGAAGTTTAAATCAGGATTCATCACTCCAGGCTACATGTCACTAATTTTTAATTGTCCAGTTTTGATGTTCTTGAGCCCCAGGCATGGTGTTCAGCCCAGTGTCATGTCACAAGAAGTGGGACTCTCATAGGTCAGTGGCTCCTGAAGCTGAGACAGTGATATGAACTTTGCATGGTCCTTACACTGACTTTCCGGCTGGTACCTTCATTCAGATGGGAGGTAATTGGAAATAATATTTGGCCCCTATCAGCCAGTACGATGCAAATCAGGCAGCAAAGCCCATGATCATTCAAGGCTGTTCTTCTTCTTCTGCAGCTTCTCCCACTTAAGTGGGGTCACTGTTTGTAATGAGTCTCCTCCACACCTTCCTGTCTTGGGCTGTCACCACATCCAAGTTCTTCATCTTCAAGTCCTCTTCTACCAACTCCCTCCATCTCTTCTTTGGCCGCCCACGCTTCCGCCTTCCTCGCACATCCATCTGCATGACCCTTCTTCCCACATATTCGTCCTCCCTCCTCATCACATGACCAAACCATCTCAACCTTGCCTCCTGTATTTTCGCTCCTAAGTTCGTAACTTTCACTGTTCCCCTGACATAGTCATTTCTCAGATGATCCTTTCTGGTCACACCGCACATCCACCTAAGCATTCTCATCTCTGCTACTTCCATCCTGCTGATGTTATTTTTCCTCAGGGCCACAGTTTCTATAGCATATGTCATAGCTGGCCTCACTACTGTCCTATAAATTTTGCCTTTCAGATTGATCGGCACCCTCTTATCGCATAACACTCCAGCCATCTCCCTCCAGTTCCTCCAACCCGCTTGTATCCTGCATCCCACTTCCTTCTCAGCTCCTCCATCTTCTTCCACTGTTGAACCTAAGTATCTAAAGTCTCTCACCTTCCTGATGACATTTCCTTCCAGCTCCAGATCTGTCTCCTGGCTGCCGCCGCCCACTGCGCAACACATATACTCTGTCTTACTTCTGCTCAGTCTCATACCTCTCTCTTCCAGTACTTTCTCCATCTTTCCAGTTTAGTTCCCGCTTCTTCTCTTGAATCTACACACAGCAAGATGTCATCTGCATACAACATTGTCCAAGGCACATCTTCTCTCACCTCCTCTGTTACCACCTCCATCACAATATTAAACAGAAACGGACTTAATGCTGACCCTTGATGCAAGCCAACTGTTACTTGAAAACTTTCTGTCTGTCCCAAACAGGTCTGAACACTTGTCTTCACATTTCTGTACATTTCCCGCACCAACCTGACATATTTCTCCGGCACCTTCTTCTCCCTCAGACACTCCAGACTTCTTGCCTTGGCACTCTATTGCATGCTTTCTCCAGATCAATAAATACCAGATGTAGCTCCCTTTGTTTCTCTCGATATTTTTCCATCATCTGTCATAACTCAAAGATAGCATCTGTTGTCGATCTACCAGGCATGAAGCCAAATTGTTCCTTTGCAATCTCCACCTCCTTCCTCAATCTACCATCAAGAACCCTTTCTAGGATCTTCATTGTGTGGGACATCAACTTTATTCCTCTGTAATTTTTACAGTCTTGTGCATCCCCTTTACCCTTGTAGATGAGAACAAGAGTACTCTCCCTCCATTCCTCGGGTATATTTTCCTGTTGGCAAACCTTCATGAACAGGTCCCACAGCAGGTCAATTCCCTCTTCCCCCAGTGCCTTCCATGCCTCCACTGGAATTCTGTCGGGGCCCACCGATTTTCCATTCCTCATCCTCTTCATGGCCTCCGTCACTTCCATTCTACTGATGTTCTGCACCATCCCCTCAGAAGGCAGCCCATCTCCTCTGTGAGTCCTTGCATTTTCCTCATTCAAAAGTCCCCTCAAAGTATATTTTCCATCTGTTTCTTATGTCCACATCCCTCCATAATACTCTTCTTTCAGCATCTTTGATCTGCCTCACATGTAAGATGTCCTTTGCTGCTTTATTTCTACATTTCGCTAGTTGGTAAATTTTTCTCTGTCCTTCCTTTGTTTCTAATTGATCATACAGATCTTGATAGGCCATGGCCTTCGCCTGTGCCACAACTCTCTTGGCTTCTTGCTTTCTCTCTTTGTACACCTCTCTGTCCTCTTCCACTCTTGACTCATCCCACTTCTGCTTTGCTTCCTCTTAGCTGTCACTGCCACATGTACATCATTATTCCACCACCAATCCTCCTTCTGCTCTCTAATCTTTCCAGATGTCTCACCAAGCACCTCGATTGCACAGCTCAGGATTACTTTTGAATTATGTTTCCACCAATCTTGTACATTTTCCAGTCTATCCGAAATCCTCTCTAACACCCTCTCCCTAAAACGATTCCTCACACTCTCCTCTTTTAAGTGAAACCACTTAATTGTCTTCATCCCATGGCATCCAGAAGTTCTTATCTTCGATCTTATTTTAAAGTCTGCGCACAGCAGTCGGTGTTATTGTGCTACTTGATCTGTTGGAATTACTTTACAATTTGTCACAACCTTAAGATGTTTTCTTCTAGTCAAAATGTAGTCAATTTGTGAGCTGTTGTTACCACTCCTAAATGTTATCAAATGTTCTTCCCTCTTGTAGATAAACGAGTTCACAATTGCCAGATCAAACGCTACTGCAAAGTCCACAACCCTCTCTTCTTCCTGGTTCATCATTCCCACTCCGTGGCCACCATGCACCCTTTCACAGTCTCTATTCTGTCTTCCTATGTGCCTGTTCAAGTCTCCTCCAACAATCACCATCTCATTTTCTTCCAGTTCCCTCATTTCTTCATCTAACACGTTCCAGAACTCATCTTTTTCCTCTGCTGTACAACCAACTTGTGGGGCATATACACATAATACGACCACCCGCTCTTCTCCAAGACCCAATTTCATTCGCATGATCTGTCGTTCCTTCTACCCGCGTCCAGTACTTCACCCTTCATTCTGCCACACACCACAATTCCTACACCATTTCTTCCCTCGTTATTCGCTCCAGAGTAGAACAATTTATATCCATCTCCCAGTTCCTTTGCCTTTCCCTTTTTCCACCTTGTCTCCTGCACACATAAAATGTCCAACTTCCTCTTCCTCATCATGTCTGCCGCCTCTCTTCCCCTTCCAGTCATGCTTCCAACATTCAGTGTTCCCACTCGCAACATCTTCTCCACCTGCTGGGCTCGCTTCTTTAACCGCACCCACCCTTGATGCGTTAGCCCTCATCCACTTCTCGCAGCTGTAGGGTGATGTGGCTGCACGTCGCTTAAGGGGTATGCCCTAGCCCTTATATCATTTTCTCTTTGACTCGTAATCATAGTTTGAGTTGGCACTGAAGTTTTCCAACTGGATGCCCTTCCTGACATCAACCCTCACATTTATCCGGGCTTGGGACCGTCACCTATTGAGGCTAGCTTGCCTCCTTCGGTGGCTGCATAAAACGAAATGACTTAGCAGGATAGGAAAGACTCACCCCTAGGCCCTCGAATACTCTAATAGCATCAGGGGGAAGGAGCAAGGAGAGGAGAAAGAAGCAAAGAAAGAAGAGGAGGGAGCAGTCTACAGAATAATATAACAGATATATATTACATGAAGTAAGGCATGGTCCAGCATCAGGTACCTCAAGTTTGCCATGCCCGTACTCACTAAAGTGAGCCCTTGAGCCCATGATCATTCAAGGCTGTTACCCTTTGCAAATTGTCCAGGTGCTTGTAATACAACTAGCCCCGTCCTGGGCTACTTGTATTGTAGAAGTAATGACTTCACATCACTAATCCAAGGCTGGTGAAGTGAAGGTACCAAGGCTGGTACCTTCATTCAGATGGGAGGTAATTGGAAATAATATTTGGCCCCTATCAGCCAGTACGATGCAAATCAGGCAGCAAAGCCCAGGATCATTCAAGGCTGTTACCCTTTGCAAATTGTCCAGGTGCTTGTAATACAACTAGCCCAGTCCTGGGCTACTTGTATTATAGAACTAATGACTTCACATCACTAATCCAAGAGAGTATTTTAGTAATAAGGTATGACACCTTTTGGCTACTTGTATATGGAAATATGACTTCTGCATTACTTCAATCTTGGTATCACTTTTGGGTCTGGCTCCCCCTGATGAGACCTCAATAAAGGTTGAAACTGGTCTTAGTAGGGTAGTGGCCCTTCACATAATGCATAGCATTATACGTGTCCATAAGGATATGTACTTTGCATTATAGATTACTGAGGCAATCGATGTGAAGTCATTAGCTTCTTTAATACAAGTAGAACAGGCATGAAGTGACTTCGTGTGCAAACTTTGTTTTCTTACACTTAGATAAAGAATGAAACCAAGAATATAATTTCTTTGCATCTTTAATTTATGAGCAGGAATGCATCTTCCTATTGCATTCCAAACATATTCAATAGGGTTGAGATCTGTGGAGTGTGCTTGCCATTTGATTCGATTAATATCGTTGGTCAACGGAAGTATCTCCACTGCTCATGTACGATGTGGTGTGGCATTGATATCCATCAAAATGAATTTTTCCCCTACCCACGAAACAATCGAACATGACATCGAAGAACTGTGTTGCAATATCTTTCACCAGTCTTATTCTCTTTTTCCAGCAATTGTAGCTTGGTGCATCTATTACGCATAATGCCTTACCATGCCATGACCCTAGCACTGCCGTATCTATCCCTTTCAAGAACATTCTTGCAATGGTAATCAGTACCACTTTCTCTCCAGATCAAGTGTCATTTAGAATTTGAGGAAAGACTAAAACGACTTTCACCTGTAAAGAGTATATTAACCCATTGGTGTCTTGTCCAATTTTTCTGGATACAACACCACTGAAAATGTGCTCTACGATGAGCTGTGGATAAAGGGTCATTAACTACAGGCCTTCAGAGATATAGGCCCACTTGTCGCAGACATCTTGCCATAGTTTGTCAAGATATCAACATACCTGTGCTTGAATGGAATTTGCAAGCCGACGTGCCATAGTGTGTTGATTATGTTTTGCCATTATAACCAAATATCTGTCTTCACACTCTGGTAGAGTGAGGGCGAACTCTTAGCAAATGCCTAGAACACATTCCATTGGTTTGAAATGCTACACAGAGCCTGGATACAATGATGCTTTGTGAGATTCCAAACTCTCTGTTAATATCAGTAATTCCACGGCCTTCTTCAAGCTTTCCAATAATCTTCCGCTTGTGAAATCATCTAGATGTTGTCTTTGAGACTTTACAAGACATCCAAATTTGCCATGTTATTCCTTTGCAAAAATAGTTTCCTTCAACCACAATTCACTTAGTGTAGCCTTTTGCCTTTTATCCTATTGAGTGCTATAACATGACCCCTTTGCTTATGATTCGAAACTTTGATTGTATAAATGCGTTCTACTCAAAATTGCCAGGTATACAAATTTGCCAGAAAGCTGATTCGTCAGACTTTGCCATTGTAATCTTCAGAAGTAGTGTTTGTCCTTAGGTATTGGATACAAGTGTGGTTTGTCCATTCCCTTAAACCAGGCCTTTATTATTCAAATAAAGTCCAAAGCCTTTTCAGTGACATAAGGAAAAGGTGAGGAAGCAAAAGATGCTGATTTTGGAGCAAGCTGTGATGGTTTAATTAGTTCATGAAGAGCATAGATAGAAATCTACAGAGAAATGTAGCTCACAACTTTAGACAGGTACTTCCAAAAAGACCAGCACCACTAACATGTACTAAAAATCTCTCTACCAACAACATCAATCCAATCTCATGAAATGTGGAAGATTCAGATATAACACACTGCTAAGCCTGACCAACAACAGATGGCATTGCAGCACATCACCTTATTCAATAAAACCAGTTTTCATCCTATTAGGAGCCCTCTTGGTTGGCTGAGTGGTTAGCATATCCGCTCTCCAATAAAGAGGCTGCAGGTTCAAATCCTGTCAAGGCTATGGATGTGTGTGATTATACCACTAATCATTTACTATATGTACTGTTGTAACCTGTGTCCTGGTGCAGTATAACCTTTGATGTCTTTGCGCCATAAAAATTAAATAAATCCAAAAAAATCATCTCGTTAGTTTTTGTTTGTTTGTTATAACCACACAGTCTTCAAACTTCAACACAGTGCTTAGACTTATGGACATTTTCCAGTTACGGCACGTCTCTGAAACCAAAGGTGATTTGACTGTACTTGCTGTGATCTAATAATTTAAATCATTCTTACTGGTAAGAGTGTCTGACCTCTCAAGCCTTGGTTTTCCAACAGATGTGCCAAAGCCATCCAAACACGAATGCATACACTCAATTGCCCAAGCTAAAATCTCCAGCCTCTCACTCATCTCATACCAAAGCTTGTAACAACTGCAAGAAAAAAAATCTGAAAATTTAAAGCAGACTTTGTAAGAACCAAAGACATTAAGCTTGCATCCTGCACAAATGGCAGCTGTACCTTCTGTCTCTTGCCAAGGCTGCTGGGCAAAACATCTGCCCTGCTATCTCTCTCTCTCTTTACCTCTCCCTTTCTCATTATAATGGAACAAGGCAACATTTCCTGAAGATAAGATGGACCTCTTTGCATCAGTCTTCTCCAGCTCTTGTTTAAAGATCCTAGTATTCCATACACCATCCTCAGTATGGCTTCTTTAATCTTTTGACAGGACATCAGAAACAAAAATACTCATTAGCCTTCATACTAATAAGTCCTGTGCAGTAGCGCACTCAGGATTTAATCTTGGAGGGGGCCGAGCACTCAAGATTTAATCTTGGGGGGGGGGGGGGGGAGTAGACAATTTGAGAATGCACACTACATTGCATACGACTTATGACTGAGCATCTGCAGTGATTGCCAATACATGATACCCATGATCTCCTCTGGCTCAGCTAGGGCAAACGAAGTAGCGCTCGGTCCTCAAGAGCACTACTTCATTCGCGTTACGTTCACAGTGGCAGGGATTCCCGAGAGCTATAGGGTATTCCCACTTTATGTGGCTGCTAATTCATAAGTAGTATAGAAATAGAAGACCCAACATAAATTTAAAAAAATGAATTTTAATTAGGAAATGATTTTGGGAAAATTTTCTGGTGTTTTTTTTCCCTTTTTCTTTGGGGGGCAGGGCCCCTTGACCCCTCCCTGGGTGTGCCACTGGTCCTGTGTCCCAGGTGGTATCCTTTTAATTGTATCAAGAGCTTGTTCTTGAGAATTAACACCCATCCTGTATCTTCTTTACAAGCATCCCATTCATCTGGCTTCTGTCCTGCAGCATGCAAACTAGCTTTTATCCATTTATCCAAGCATGTTCCTAAAAAGGGAGATAAAAGTCAGCCATCAAACTATCATCCCCCTGCCCTCATCTTAGTACAGATATCCCTCGATTAACACGGATAATTAATCCCTCATTGTCATCGTGTATATCAAAATCGCGTTAATCAAATATAATGATCAGTGGTAAAAAGTACAATTCGTCCCTGATTGATGACTGTACTAATAGTTTGTTTTATATGGTACTCTTTTAGGAAAGAATAAAAAATGAATGCAAAGTAAATGTTTAATAAATACTTGTACCTACATTAGTTAATGCAATTTTTCTAAATTCGTTAACTAACCCTCAAAAAAGGCTGAAACCTGTCTGGATAGTGACCTCCCTCCATAATGTAATAACAGCATACATTTCCTAGGAAATGTGTTTTTACATTATGGAAAATACCTAAGAATAGCGATCTGAACTTTCCCCACCTTTGCAACGAGTTGTCCGGTATTGTACTACGTACTAGGGTCACTTGCATTAGCTCACGCTAGTGTTCGCCGATACTTTATAGTTTACTATATTCGGCATGAAACTCTCTGATTCCAATCTTTGAGTTTCTTATTCAGTTTTGAAACAATGTGGATTTTATATCCCCTTATTTTAAAATATTGTTTATATCGCTGAAATGAAGCTTATTAGCTCTTTATAATTAAGTGACTTTTTTGCTGTTTGCCCTTGTTCCTTGACAAAAACAAGCAGTTAGTTAATTTAGTCTTGTTTAACCAGGCAATTCCCCATCCAACATGATATTTTCTCATGTTGTACCATCATTTTGCATTATAGTTTAAGCCAATAAGAATACAATTTGCCCAGCTAAATTCCAAATTACCAGCCTATCTCCTCATTCATTCAGTATTCAGGTAGATATCTAACAGCACTCCAAGAAGGTGAGGATTGGACATTAGGTCAGATGCCTGGTTGGTTCTCTGTAGTCCTTAAAAAGCTACGTGGAGGTCTCTCACTTATCCAGCTTGGAGACCCTAAGTACCCCAAAATGAACTTCATTGAGTTTGAAACCACTTCACATATGTTTGTGAAGTGGGAATGCTTTTTCTACATACAATCTAATTCTGTTTAGTAACTTTTTCAAAGTAGTTGTTTAAGTTAGATTGAAATTGGTACTGGGGAGGCATGGATGTTTGGTGCTGAAGTCTTTGCCAAGTATGCATTAAGGATTTCTCACAACTCCTCCACAAATCATGGCTTCGGTAATCCCCAGTATAATAGTGACAGAAAAAATTATTTGCTAATTAACCTGAAATTCTCCTTATGTCTTGCCATCAGGGTCAGTCCAGTAAACTATTTAGGCAGCTAGTCTGTAGTTCTAGAGTTCAAACCTGGGATTTTTGACCACTTCATATCTCCTTTGAGTAAGGTGTGGTTTTACACTGTACAGTAATACTTACCTACTTTATAATAGTTCCCAGCAGAACAGAAATCTAGGATTTTCTGTGAGGTACTGTGCATGCAATACCTCAACTCTTGTCTAGATTGGTTTATTCTCAGATGATCACCTTTTTTCCAGTGATGTTTTAATTATGATTGGCTGGCTAGGGGAATACATGCAGGACTAATATCAGGCCTGCTAACATGTTGAGTTCTTTTAACAACTTTAATTTACAAGACAGAAATAATAAAATTAATAATATATTTATATACTTAGTTACTGATATTTCTTTGGTTTTATACCCAACATCTATCATACACAAACAGTTTGTCACAATATGTGAACAGAAACAATTAGCTAATAATGGGAAAGTTTAAAAAAAATATAATGGACAACACAAAGAATTATGGTTCTAATTGGCCCAGCTATTGTTGAATAAAGAGAGAGAGAGAGGCTAACAAGTATTAATTTGATCTTAAAATGACTATCTCCAGATTTTTGAGATTGATACAGCCATATTTGTTCAGGTTTGGGAACTGTTTTAAAGCTGGATTTGTAAAGATTTCTGTGTAACACTTTGGTTTCCCTTCATTTAATCCTGTGTGAAGAGTTGTCCAGGCATAGCCTGCTAGTCCCAACTTTCCATAATGATGATGTGAAATATATTTCTTATGTTCTCTTAGGTGGATGTCAGTTGATCTTCCTGTCTATCCATAGTAAGCCAGGCTACAAGTAAAAGTCTCAAGACCTATAGCACATCAGTGCTGTACTGTAAGGACAGTATATTCAATCTGTATCCACCTGCATTCCATATATTTGCTGTTGCAGACAGCAGTGAACTATTTGTAGTAATGTTGAAACATAAATCTGGAATAAACTTTAACCTGTACTAAGTCAGTGTGTTTTTGAGGAGAGGGAAAAACTTTTGTAGAGAAAATGGATACAGTACTAATATACTATAGGTTGATCAGCCAACCTCTCGTGCATGGGCCCAACATAAATCAAATCAAATAAAATAAATAAAAAAATCACCTTAGGTAAATAAATCTGCATGTAAGGATAATTATTTGTCAAGTAACTATTAAATATTAATTAAAGGTAATTAAAAAAATAATTCATTAGTGGACTAGAGCTTCAGTTACACTTAATATGTGAGAAATGTACTGAGACCTTTCATGCATAAATTATTCAAACTGTCACATAAATCTTGTTTCCTTGCAGAACTTTTTTTTTTCAGTTAGTTAAATTTTAAATGTTATTTATATACTATTTTATTTACTTATTTATTTGTATTTGAATTCTCTGTATGTATTTGTTTTCTTTCTAGGGTTGGCAGTTGTTTGAATATGCACACTGATGCTTTATTTAACGTTTCTTTTCTAGCCATGCGCCCACCCATAGCAAGTCCAACACGCATCTTTCCACCAGTAACATTGCCTACAGCCCAGCCCGTATTGCCTAGTACATACATAGCACCCAATGCTGGTTTAGTGAATTATGCTCCACCTCCACCACCACCACCTACAGGCTATCCTCAATATCCTTTCCAGCAATTTACTTCCCCTCCTCCTCCTCCTCCACCAGCAGCGGTGGTGAGTTGTGATGAACTTGTAAATGTTAGTAATTTCTCTCACTCTTTTATATGCTACACACACAACAGTTCAAAATCATTTCGACAATACTGAGTACAGTTATAGTTGTTATTTTTTTTACAGTCAGTCAGGTTTCATGCATTTGTAACAAATTCATTTTGGTATTGAAATGTTTTCTATTTTATTTCATTATTATGTAGCATTACTAACTTTTTTTTAAATTTATTTTTCTTTCTCTTGTCAGTTTAGATTCTTCTTCTTTAGTTGTGGAGCATTTTACAAAATACTTCTGATTTCAATATACTTGCATCCAAATGGGATGCTGTATTCTTAAATCAGATAATATTATCTTGTTGCACACTTGTGAGCTTAGAAATTTGTGTGAAATGTAATATAAATTATATATAGGGTGGCCCATAAATCATGAAGGGGTTTAAAATGTGAATAACTCATAACTAATTTTTAAAAAAATCTTCAGGTTCTCTATTTCATTATAACAAACAAAAAAAAGGAATAAAAAATTTAATAAATTAAAAAAAGTTATTAAATGTGTGTGACTTATGGGTTTGTTTTTTGTAACAGTGAACAGAAGGTTAATGTAAACAAGAAAATGATTATTGAAAACAAACTTGTGTATTTCGCATTCACTGCTGCAAGTGTCATACAAATGACCATAGTGAGACTGGTCAACTTATTAACAGTATGGATCCAAAATTTATGTATTGCTATAGTCATATTTCAGATTCAGATCATGCAATTTGTTTTATTAAAAATTTTCAGTAATAATAAAATGATGAATTATTAATAAAAAATTATAAATAATAGGATAAACTGTTCTCTCCTGGCACAGATTTCGTTTATAAATGTCAAGGTTCTTGGTTGCAACAACTCATGGTCTAATATGTTAATTGAAGATGGAATAACATAATAAAATATAAATATGCATTGATTTATTATAAACAATCATTGAAATTATTAAAATTAAGGGGATATTAATCCCACGTTATTTTAAAACCGAATAAGAAACTCAAAGATTGGAATCGGAGAGTTTCATGCTGAATATTGTAAACTACAAAGTATCGGTGATTACTAGCGTGAGCTAATACAAGTAGTCCTAGTAGGTAGTACAATCTCAGGCAACTCGTTGCAAAGGTGGGTAAAGTTCTGATCGCTATTCTTGGTATTTTCCATAATGTAAAAACACATTTCCTAGGAAATGTATGCTGTTATTACATTATGGTGGGAGGTCACTACCCAGACCGGTTTCAGCCTTTTTTGAGGCTTCATCAGTGAGTAGCTAGACCAAATAGATACCAAAGGGTATAACGAAAAGAACTTATATACTTTACTGTACAAGTTGTCAAACAGGTGCAACCATTAAGTTACTTAAATATAAAGAGCCAATAGACTTCATTTCGGCGATATAAACATTATTAAAATTAAGGGGATATTAATCCCACATTGTTTTAAAACCGAATAAGAAACTCAAAGATTGGAATCGGAGAGTTTCATGCCAATATAGTAAACTATAAAGTATCGGCTATTACTAGCATGAGCTAATGCAAGTAGTCCTAGTATGTACAATCTTGGGCAACTCGTTGCAAATCCCCTTAATTTTAATAATGTTTATGTCGCCGAAATGAAGCCTGTTGGCTCTTTATATTTAAGTAACTTAATGGTTGCACCTGTTTGACAACTTGTATAGCAGAGTATATAAGTTCTTTTCGTTTATACCCTTTGGTATCTATTTGGTCTAGCTACTCACAGATGAAGCCTCAAAAAAGGCTGAAACGGTCTGGGTAGTGACCTCCCACCATAATGTAATAACAGCATACATTTCCTAGGAAATGTGTTTTTACATTATGGAAAATACCAAGAATAGCGATCAGAACTTTACCCACCTTTACAACGAGTTGCCCGAGATCGCACTATGCACTAGGACTACTTGCATTAGCTCACGCTAGTAATCGCCGATACGTTATAGCTTACTATATTCGACATGAAACTCTGATTCCAATCTTTTAGTTTCTTATTCGGTTTTAAAACAATGTGGGATTAATATCCCCTTAATTTTAATAATGTTTATATCGCCGAAATGAAGCCTATTGGCTCTTTATATTTAAGTAATCATTGAAATTTTTTACAAGTGTTCTCACTTTTAATTGTGGATAAATGCTACTTCTGCAAGTTTATTAATATCTATGGAAACTCTGGTAGCACCTGATACCCCATGAACTACCTAAAATGCAAAAGACGACATGAGAGAAAAAAGAAAGTGGAGACGAAGAGATAACTATAGAAATGAACAGTTAAACTTGCTTTATCATGAACTGTCAGGATATGACTGGAATGCTAGAATTTTGAATAATTCTATGAATTATCAGAAATAAGATTGCTTCACTGAAGGAAACATATTTCCATGCTCTGGAACTCTACAGGAGAACAACGTAGTGTACCAACACCACCTGCTGATATACAAGAAATATAAGTCAATCAGCAGTAGAGTAGCACCAGTGAGGATGTAGGGACCACACAGGATACTATGAATTTGGAGAGAAATGAGGGAAGATTGATGTTAGTAGATTATGCACTATGCAATGCTTGCATAAGAACTCAAGAAAATAGACGTAGATGGAATCACTAAATGAAAGGGTCTTTAATATCATAGGAAACTAAATTTAAATCAAGAAACAGTAATAAAGTAATTATCATACTTTTGGGAATCAAAATGAGCAGAAAAGAAACCACTGAACCAAATAAAAAATATAATATTGAAAATTTTATTATTATTATTATTTGACACCTCCAGGAGTCCAAAGACTCATCGAGGGAGAGTGTGCCAACAGCATCGAACGATTGGTCCCCTTCCAACTTACTAACCGCGCTCAAACTTACTTAACTGAGCCATCAGTAGCAGAGGCTCTACCAATCAACCAACCTTTGCCGGCAAGGTTGGTTGATTGGTAGAATTATCTTTAATAAAAGAACAGTTTCATAAACAAATGTATAAAAAACTAAAAGAGAAAGGAATAGAGGACCAGTAAAAAGAATGACAGTGAACACAACCAAAAAATGTCTGGGAAGATCAGACATAAACACAACAAATCTTGAGTTACCCAAGAAATTAGAGATGTGTATGAATAAAGGATCAAAACCAGAGAAATATTTAATGAAGGATAGAGATAATAAATAAGAAAATACAAAGTGGAGTGAAGAAGTTCAATGATGATTGGATCTCTCAGAAAAATACAGTGAGATTGAAGAAAACCTAAATGAAGACTATTTAAAACATGCTTATCAAATTATCAATAATACCTAAGAATAACTATTGAAGATGAGACAGAACATTACTCACAAATCAAGAAGAAATAACTGCAGATGAAAACACAACCTCCAGGTGTCGACAAACTCATTCTGGGAGGTCTCACTTAATAAGCAACATAATCTGTCATATTAAATCTTCAACTCATTCACACTCTCATCATTTGTAGTACATTCTGGCAATACATTTCACTCACCCATCACTCTCCATGTAAGAAATCTACTCCTCGCTCCCTTCTTCACCACTAAATTTTCAAGGATTGCCTCTTCCACTCTCACCTTCCACCCTTTTTTTTATAATCCCTCTCTGTCTTAATTTATTAAAATCCTCTCACCAGGACATTTTCACTTCTTTTATGTCTATTCACCAAACTCCGCAATTTATATTCCCTCAACCTCTCTTCTCATCACAGTGGAAACTAGATGATTAAATGTGAGCATAGTAATCCATGACTAGTGCTATATATAGTGGAAGAACTACCTCCTTTTCCCTGCTTATTAGCATACTCTGATGATAGCAACAGTGCAGTGCACTGTATTGTCTTTGGATTACCTGCAACTACCATCTAAACTTCAGATCAGTGTCACCCCCCCCCCCCCAGATTTTGAATTCACCTCCAGAACCACAGTTCCACCAATATAGTACACAGCCTTATATCTCTGTGTTCCAAAGTGCAATATCTTTCACTTTAATCACTAAAAACACACGTAATAACCACAGTAATGACTATTTAATTCGTAAATATTTCATCCCAAGTATCTTGGGACATCATCAGTACAGTAGTTCAAGCAATACTAGGAATAACATACAGGTAGCGACCTGAAAATGTAGGCTTGTGATAGACATTTTCAGGTCGCTACATTCACAATTCTTCTGCTCATCATCCATCTCAGAAATTTGGCATCATTAAATCACTAGTTTCCAGCACACACAAATTCTGCTCCTCTAAAGATTCTCTAAACCAACAACTAGAAATAATCAAAAATACAGCTATACTGAATGGATATAATCTTAAAACAAATCAAAAAATCATCAGTCACCTTCCCACACATCAACCCAGACAAGAAGAAGTCCATAGGATTCCCATACCTTACTTCAAAGACATCTCCGAACGTCTTTCAAAATTTATGAAGAAATACAATTTTGCCACTACTTACAAACCTATCAACCAAATCTATGACTTGTTACCTTCTCCTAAGAACAAACTCTCACCTCTGATTTTACCTGGCATTTATGAGATCCCATGCTCCTCCAGATTGTCTTACTTTGGTCAGACAGGTAGGTCTGTTCAGAAACGCATCTTGGAACATCAAGACCACATTCGTCTTTTCAAACTGCAGAAATCTGGTCTCTCCCAACATGGAGTTGAAAATCCAAAGCATAGGATCCATTGGGAGAAGTCGAAACTTTTACACAGATCTTTATATAAATATGAATGTTTATATAAAGAAAGTGCTGAAGCCCTACTACACAGACCAAATTTAAACCGCAACGATGTTCTTACTATTCCTAAAGTATGGGAAATTGTTATAAATTGTAAAATAATTTTTATATATACAGGGTGTTCAGGATAAATTTGACATATTTATAATTAATTATATTTTTCCGTAAGTTACATGTATTAACACACACTTCTCTTCATTTAAAAGTTTGGACCCTTCTTCATTCATATACAAGATGTCAGAAAGGATGGATAGCTGGAACCCACCTGAATCATGGAAGAGAATAACTTGTATCATGATGATTCGTGCCCGCCATCAAAATAAGGATATTACGACTGCTGCCCAATGCTCCCTGAATACAGTAAAAACAATCAGGCATGAACTAGAGACTTGCAATGGTGACTACGAGGATGTAGCAAGAAGAAAGATCCCTAGCAGACGATCTGATTGCGTTCGTACAGCAGAATTCCTCGCAAATCTGCAGGAACAGGTGTTGAAGAACCCTGGCATTGGAATTCGGGCTTTGTTCGTGGAGTTGCTAACTGTAGTCAAGCCCTGGATAACAAGGGTAGCCAATGGTAGGCCGTATGTATAGCAGCAGGATTCGGCCCCTTGCCACACCTCTGGGAAAAGTCAAAAATGGTTGTCTGAAAATTTCTACGACTTCACCAGTCCAAATGTTTGGCCTCCAAACTCCCCAGACCTTAACCCCATGGATTATTTTGTATGGGGCGCAGTTGAAAAAGACACCAATCGCACTTCCAGTAATACAAAAGCCCAGTTAATGGATAAAATTAAAACAGTTTTTGCGGCCCTTCCCAGGGAGACTGTAGCATCAGCTTGTTCGAGGTTCCGAAGCAGAATTGAAGCTGTGATCGATGCTAATGGTGGTTATTTTGAGTAAATCTTGTTGATAGTATTGTAATTAACTCTGCCTGTAATGTTTTTTTGTCAATTCATTAAATTTAATAGATACAAAGAAGATTTTCTTTTTCCTTACGAAACTGTCAAATTTATCCCGAACACCCTGTATATATATATTTTTAATTTTATTTATTTATTTATTTTTTATTAATTAATTTATTTTTCTTTCAGTTATATTTAATTTACTTCTATAACACGTTACTGCACGCATATTGAGATTCCATTGTAATCATGCGCCCTAACTGTATGTTTTCCTGGTATTGTTTGAACTACTGTACTGATGATGATGTCCCAAGATACTTGGGATGAAATATTTACGAATTGAATAGTCGTTACTGTAGTTATTGCGTGTATTTTAATGATAAATTCAGCACAGGTTTCGTTATATTAAAAAAAAATATAAAAAAAATCTTTCACTTTGGAATACAGAGATATTAACATTAAAACTGCAAACACCATTAAAAATGTAACTTTTTGTCACATCAATTGCTTTAAGTACTAAGGCAGTTGATGTGAAGTCATCAGCCTCTATATACAAGCAGCCCAATTGTGAAGTGACTTCACGTACAAACTTTGTTTGCTTACACTTGGGTAAAGGATGAAACCAAGAATATAATTTCTGGGCATGTTTAATTTATAGTATGACCAAGTGAAAAACTTTCAACATCTATCTCTAATCCAGAGTATTTTAGTAATAAGGTGTGACACCTTTTGACTATTTGTATATGGAAAGATGACTTCTGCATTACTTCAATCTTGGTATCGCTTCTGGGTCTGGCTCCCAGTGATGAATGAGACCTCAATAAAGGGTGAAACTGGTCTGGATAGTGGCTCTTCCCATAATGCATAGCATTATGCATCTGTAAGGATATGTGCATTGCATTATGGGATACTAAGACAATTGATATGAAGTCATCAACCTCTATATACAAGTAGCCCAATCATGAAGTGACTTCACGTGCAAACTTTGTTTGCTTGCACTTGGATAAAGGATGAAACCAAGAATATAATTTATTGGCATGTTTAATTTATAGTATAACTGCAAGTGAAAAAAAAAAAAATTCAACAGCCCCTGTATACACTTATATTCTGAACCAGCATGAAGATATCACCATCAATAATAACATAGTGAATGACACTTTTCTTGTGAATTTTTGAACATCTTTATGTTGGAACATGGTATTAGTAATGACTAGTACATATCTTGAACAGAAATCCTGAAGGTACTTTTCATTAGCTTTTCTCCAGATTTTCTCTCATATTTCTATATGTATAGTATTTCTTCCTGGTCTACTATTTAGATCACCAAGAAAGACCAACTTTCTCCTTTTCCTTGTCAGCTGTGGTCTCTAATGATGACTGAAACGTTTCTACACATTTTTTCTTTTCAAACCTTCTGTGGGATAAGCAAAAATTAGTCATGTTTTTTCCATAACAGGTTATACCAATATGAAATCTCTCTAATTCTTCTACAAGGTCCATTTTGATATTTGCTTACCTCCCTGTATGCTGAAACTACCTTTCCTACAAGGTTTATCTTCATGTCATTATCATCAATTTTGTGATATGTACCCCCAAGGGGTGTTCAGGTCACTATGGCAGCACTATATGATTAAGTTTACATTATTATTAATCTCTCTCCTATCAACATTTTTCCTCCAAATTAATCTACTACTTGTGAGCACTGCAATATTGTCATCTAGCATTTTGTGCTTCTTATGACTGAATCAGTCCATCTAGACCTTGGTTTTCCTCTAGGTCTCTTTCCTGCCATCTTGGCATCAAACACCTGTTTTGCTAACCCTTCTATTTAAGTGGCCATACCACTTTATCTTCAAGTGTTGAATACTAAAGGTACACATTCCTTTCCCTGATAATTATTGCCTTAATGTAATATCTTGTACTGTTTGTTATTTAGAAGCTCCTCTTTTTTTTTTTTTTTCCTCCATAACACAGGTTATACCAATGTGGAATCTCTCTAATTCTTCTGCAAGGTCCACTTCTTTCTTATTGATATTTCTTATGATAACAGTGAATTCTGATGATGTTGAGTTCCATTAGCTGACTTTTCACTGTTTGCTCTTCTTCTCTGATGAAAACAGTGGTCCTTGTTTAACTGGATGACTTCCTTAGCTGGCATGACATTTCATCTTGTTGGACTGTCATTGTCTTTTGTTTATGCCAGTATAGAATACAGTTTTTTCAGCTAAATCCCAAATGGCCAGTCCATTCCTGTTTGTTCAGTATGTAGTTGGAATACCTGCTAACAGGGTGCACAAGAATGTAAAGGATTCGTTAATCATTAAGTCAGAGGCTCAGTCAGTTTTCCTCATTCTTGAAAAGGTCCTGTAGAGGTTTCTTTCTAGTTATCTGATTTTCAGCCTTTAAACAACCTCTAACTTTTTTTTCAGTTCATCTGATTAAAGCTGAATGAGATGCTGAATTATTTGCTGCCATTAGTATATATGTTACGGTTAAAGTGATAAATCCAGTTAGTATTAATAATTACTGGTTAAAGTGAATAATTCCTAGAGGAGTCTGGTAAATGTAATAAAAACATGTTTTATAGGTTTTCATTCTCAATAGAAATTATAACAGCTTAGGTTAGGTTAGTTTATAATGAAAAAAGTAAGTACTTCTTTTGCACTCAATGAAATCAGAAATCATTATAAACTAACCTTTATGTTGCATGCCGAACCAGAGTGTATTCGTAGTTTGTCGTGGACAGATTAATGGAGATAAAAGATAAACGTTGTTGTGGGCTGAGTTTAATGATTGCTGGCAGATAAATGAGGATAACAAATAAAAGTTATTGTGGGCAGATGAATGGAGATAATAGATAAATCAGAGAGGAACTGATCAGTGTTTTTCTCCATCGATGAGGAAAGAGGTACAGCAATGGCATTTATCTATTATCCCCATTCATCTGCCCACAATAGCTTTTATTTGTTATCCTCATTTATCTGCTTGTAATCATTAAGCTCGGCCCACAACAACATTTATCTTTTATCCCCATTAATTTGCCCAAGACAAACTACAACTACACTCTGGTTCGACATGAGACATCCAGGTTAGTTTAGGTTAGATCAGATTAGTTTATAATGATTTCTGATTTCATTGAGTGCAAAAGAAGTACTTTCCTTACTTTTTCCATTATAAACTAACCTAACTAATAAAGGTTAGGTTAGGTTAGGTTAGTTTATAATGATTTCTGGTTTCCGATTTCATTGAGTGCAAAAGAAGTACTTTCCTTGCTTTTTTCATTATAAACTAACTAACCTAACCTAATCTAAGCTGTCATAATTTCTATTGAGAATGAAAACCTATAAACATGTTTTTATTACATTTAATAGACTCCTCTAGGAATTATTCACTTTAACCGGTTAAAGTGATTAATTATCGTAAATTATTCACTTTAACCATAACATATATATGCTGTTTCAAATGAATAGCAAAAATATGCTATTCATTTCAAACATGCAAACATGGTAAAAATTTTTTACCATGTTTGCATGTGGCAGGAACAAATTATCTCATGTTGTACTCTCAGCAGTAGGACTTAAGAAGTTGTCATGTAATCTCTGTTTACATATTATTAGGTAGCCATGTCACAAATTGTCGTACATACTTTCCACTGAACCAAAGCTGTGTGGATGGGAAAGAATATTTGTTTCAGAATGGATATATATATATGTATATATATATCCTGAAACAAATTTTCCCAGAAATAATACCTATATATATATATATATATATATATATATATATAAAAACTAAATTATTATTATTATTATTGCATGTCATCTCCAAGGAGTCTAAGGACTCATCGTAGGAGGGCACTCTATTCCACACCACTATATTATGTATGTACATTAAATTACAATCCCCAAAGACAAGAATCATGTGCATATGAGTGGCAAGTTTAAGATGAAAAAAAGAAAAGTTATTGAGAGAGAGAGAGAGATTCAATACAGAAATATAAATGCTCATTATTTAGAGCAGGGGTTGGCAACCCATGCGCCGCATGCGGCTTAAACGTGCATTTTTTGGCGGCCCATAATAGGTTGACCATACTTACATGGCATGTGGCCCATATGTTGAATTATTTAAATAATACATTTTATAATATGAATAATAAATTAAAAATAATTTTATACCTATATTTCGTGATATCACTGTGCAACTTGGCACGAGTTAACTGTGTGAGTCATCATGAGTGGGGATAACAAAGGCGACTTCATGCAACGACAACAGGATTTTGGCGTACTTTTGCAGTTGCGTTCCTGGTCCATCTTTTAATATAATTCAATAACATCAACTAGTATTTTCAGAGGATATAGTATATTTGTTAAAAATAATTTCAAAAATGGGTGCAAGACAATGTAAAATTGCAGATGTAGGAAAAAGTTTTAATGATGAATAGAACAGCAAGTAGCTCTTTATTGAAAATGGAGGTATTCTGTTTCTTTTAATGAAAGACATTATGGACATCGCGATACTACTGTCAATTACATCCGACGCAACGGTCTGAAACACCGCCAATTTCAAGAATTCTTGATAGAAATAGAATCAGAGTGTAAGGACGTTATCTACTACTCAGCTGTTAGATGGTTAAGTAGAGGTGCAGTGCTAAAATCAATTTTTAATTTACATGAAGAAATAGATATTTTCATGAGGGAACATGAAAATACTGCTCACAACTATCGGATAAAAAATGGATTATGTCTCTTGCATTTACGGTAGATATTACAACGTATCTTAATGAATTTAATGTGAACCCGTAGGGCCAAGGTAAATTACTAGTCGAACTGTTTTCTGACATAAAAGCTTTTGAAGGGCAAACTATGTTTGTTGAAGAAACATATGATGGAAGAAAATCTACATCATTATATATGTTGCAAATCTGCATCTACAATTGGATGGCAAACACAAAAAGAAACTTTTGTTGGTATTATTGAAGATTTACAACTGGAATTTTCAACAAGATATGTGAATTTTCATAAAATTAGCATCGAAATACGATTATTTTTGAACCCTTTTAATGTCGACATTGATAATGTATCAAACCAATTACAGATGGAAGTTTTGGAACAGAATGAAACATTGAAGAACACATTAGAAAATATTGAACAATTTTATCGATGCTTAGCAAAACATTTGAAGGATTTATCAGTTTCACAAAGAAGATGATGGACGCATTTGGAAGCACGCACATTTTCTACCATGAGTTTTAAAAAAAGTAAATTTACTTCTCGACTGACTGATGAATATTTGCATGCTTTGATTCGAATTTGAACATCAGGTTATAAAGCGAATATAGATAATTTGAATAAGGGAAAACAATCACAAAAGGCACATTAAGCAGAGAGATATATTGTGATGCATAAACTATATTACTTTGTTTTTATGTGATAATAAGTTTCATTTTCATACTTGTTTCATATCTCATACTTTAAATATTTCTGTGTTTTTTAAGATTGATATATTAAAAATTGATAAATGAAGTATATTTTTCACTCACTATTTTCTCTTAATTAAACGATTACAGCCCGATTATTAAAAATAAAAGTTGAATGTAGCCCGTGAGTCTCAAAAGGTTGCTGACCCCTGATTGAGAGAATTTCTATCTGTGGGTGGTGCACTAAAGTACTATGGGATGGAGCATATATGTGAACTTAAGAGATTCACAAGTGCATTTATTATGAGCATAAGGAAACAGGAAACATAAAGAAAGGGATTTCATGTGTGTATGTGAGGGGGGGGGGAATAGTAATATTATTAAATGGTTTCTGTATATACAAGGATCATTTCAAAAGTTCTACACACTCTACTCCTGTTGTTAAACCAAACGTTTATTTAACAAGGTACGGGCTTTCTACATAATCTCCATTTTAAAATATACCTTCTCCATTTATGGCATTATAAACCTCATTTGGATTTTATCCCACATGAGGTTTCATTTTTGTTTATGAAACTGGTCATTGCATGATATTATATGGTATCTCCTTAAGTTCAGACTCACACTAACTTTTATACACACAAAACCTATCTTGCCTCTCCTTGAACTTGCCTGTCAGCACACTCACAACTCATTCTGGCAATTTATTCCACCCATTCTTCATGCAAAAAATCTAGTCTACACACCTTTCCTAACCACATTCTTATACAGCTTCCACGAATAACCCCTAGTTCTCTATTTCTGATATGTTGAAAATTTTCCTTGCATCAATTTTATAAAACCCCTTTAATATCTTATAAGTTTCTATCATATCACCTCTTTTCCTTCTATACACCTACACACCTTCAGTCTATCTTCATAGGGAGCATTCCATAGCCTGTCAGCAGCTTAGTCACTCAGCTCTGAATCCTCTCTACCACTTCCTGATCTTCAAGAAATCCAGGTCACCAAATCTGTGCACAGTAGTCAAGATGCAGCCAAATCATAGAGGGGTAATAACTTTTAATTTTTACTTGGCAGCATGTTTTTCAACATCCAAGTAATCCTTTGAGCTATTTTACCAACTTTTGTGTGATGAATTCAATTCTCTGTCCATCATTATCCCAAATCCTTAGCTTCATCAATTTTCTACAATCCAATATCACCAATGTGATGGTGATATTGGATTGTAGAAAAGTGAAAGTGATTGATGGTGATATTGGATTGTAGAAATAGGAAAGTGAAAGATGGTGATATTGGATTGTAGAAAATGTGAAAGTTATGCACCAAAGTGCATAACTTTCACATTTTGCATCATTATTGATAATCATTTATCCTTTATCTACAATCCTGCAGGATATCTACATTACCTTTATCAAGTATTGCATCATCTACATCACCTTCCTCAGTTTTTGCATTATCAGCAAACAACTTAATATCCCCCCCCCCCCCTTAAATCTTTCCCTGTATCATTAATATGGGGAAAGATTTTAAATTAAATATAAATTTAATTTGTATTCAATTAAAATTGAATACAAATTAGTATTCAATTTTAATTTAATTGGGAACGGAGTGTAATGGCCCTTTTATAGAACCCTAAGGTACTCCACTAGTCACCCTCATTCTCTTAGATTCCACTCCACCATGTACCTAGTCTAGCCATAAATATTGTTACAACTTGAACAGCAAATAAATCTTTAATCTATCAGTAAATCATTTAAGGCTTTCAGCACATACAAACCACATGTATAACGTGCATATAGCAGCACTCAATGTTCAAAATGTCCCACTTTTGCCTTCATGTATGCCTGAAGTCTGCGAGGCCACATATCAATGGCAGTATGCACAACATCCAATGGAAATGCTGCTACTTCTCACTCCAAATCCACTTCAAGTTGGTGATACTGTAGTGTTGTATCTTGCAGGCTACTCTCTCAAGCTTCGACCACAATTTGAAATCCATCGGATTCAGATTGAGTCTTTGAGATGGCCAGTCAAATGTGACATGTGGTCAGGCACATTTACCTCCAGCCACTGTTTTTTGGTCCTCACCTTGTGTGCAAGGGCTGAGTCCTGTTGGAAGGTCCACTGTGAGCTCTGCAAATCTACCATGAAACAAAGTGTTGTTCTGGGGCTGTACCACACGCCCAGCACGATGTCTTGATATACTTTTGTGGCAGTTTTGACCCCTTTCTTGCAGAAATGCAACTTAGATGTCCTGGATAAATCACTCCCCACCACCAAACCGTTACTGATATGAGGTGATGATCTCTCTGAATTCTTGGTATTGTGGCATGCTGTGTGACCCATTCAGAGCATATAGTAATTGTTTTGACAATTAATGAACTTTTTCAGTGGTGAAAATCTTCTTATCTGTGAAGAGGATATCTCTGTATCTGTTGTTCACATGCTGCCAGAGAAGTGGCTTTTAATTTTTTCATCCTCTGCCACATAAATTGTGGTGTTAGGAAGTATCTAGTTGAGTGATGATAGGCTTCCCCCCCCCCCCCCCACCTACATCATCAGTTAGTACATGTGACAACATTCTCTGTGAAACATTCATCTCTTGTGACATCACTTTCTGCATTCTTACAGGATTATGGCAGAGGTGTGCCTTCACAGCTCTCACAATCTGTTGCATCCTAATGCAGCATGGTTGACTTGCTCTTTGGTGGTCATATACATCTTTTGTATTGTTATAATGGTTAATAGCCTGATACACAAACATACATCCTACTGATCCTGAGCGTTTTTAGCAATATAATTTATTAATATGATGGCAATAAATTTATGTCCACCATATTTGGATGTAGTCATGAAAATTTTTTCATACACAGGTAAAAATGCATTTCATTCTTTGCTTTAGGACACCAGTGTGTGTGTGTGTACATATATATACAGGCAGCCCTCAGTTTATACCTCAGTTCCGTTCCTGAAAAATTGGGTGTAAACCGAATCGGCATAAAACAAACCCAATTTTAATGGGAGGTATGAAGTTATGTTCTGCGCATTCAAAAAATATGCACATGAAGTATGTGTAACATTAAATTAAGGGGATAAAATTCCCTTATTATTTTACAGCCAGTATGCGAAACTCTGAGATCGAAACCTGCAATCTAAGAGTTTCATGCCGAAGGACTATCGGCTAATCCAAGCGAGTACAACACCAAGGCAACTCGAAGCAAAGGTGGAGCAAGCTCCCTCACTATCCTTGATATTTTCTCATAATGTAAAACACAGCTCCTAGGAGATATAATACTGCCTTACATTATGAGGAGAGGTCACTACCCAGACCGGTTTCAACCTTTTTTGAGGTCTCATCAGTGAGTAGGTAGACCTGGATGATATCAAAGTTTAAGTGAAAAGAACTTGTATACTTTCACTATACAAATGGCAGAAAGGTGTGACCATATATTATAACTAAGATAAAAAAGCTAAACGGCTGTTTTTTTTGTTTTTTTTTCTGGCTAAGAAAAAAAAAATTTGTTTGTTTTTTTTTATCTTAGTTATAATATATAGTCACACCTTTCTGACATTCGTATAGTGAAGGTATGTAAGTTCTATCATCCAGGTCTACCTACTCACTGATGAGACCTCAAAAAAGGTTGAAACTGGTCTGTGTAGTGACCTCTCCTCATAATGTAAGGCAGTATTATATCTCCTAGGAGCTGTGTTTTACATTATGAGAAAATATCAATGATAGTGAGGGAGCTTGCTTCACCTTTGCTTAGAGTTGCCTTGGTGTTGTGCTACCAGGTGTTCACTTATGCTTGGATTCGCCGATAGTTCTTCAGCATGAAACTCTTAGATCGTAGTTTTCGATCTCAGAGTTTTGCATACTGGCTGTAAAATAATAAGAGATTTTTATCCCTTTAATTTAATTAACTTCACCAGAAAAAAAAAAAATAGCTGTTTGGCTTTTTTATGTGTAACATTATTATATTTAAAGCTTTGATAATACATACATATATATTTGTTCAAATAAAATTATTAATAACGAAAACAAAACAAAATTATATACAAAAAACATGTTATACAAGAAACTTCGAAAAGATATTACATATTTCTATGTTGAAGTTCCTGGTTTCGGATCACCTCCCTTTTTTTTAAAAAAAAAGTATCCAATGTTAACTGCCTAGATTTTCTTTTTCTTTCTTTCTTTAAGGAGTTCAGTCTTTAAGGTCGAATAGAATTACACTCATTTTTATGCGTGCACTCCATTCTTAGTCGTGGTCAATTTCCCAGAGTTCATCAATCAGTGTCTCTATGCTTGCAAGGATACACTGTAAATCAGCCGTTTTCATATCTCTCAGAGGACTTTCTTCGTTTTCTTTCTCCTCCTTTGGATGTTGACTTAATTGTTCAGCTAATTCTTTTAAGTCTTCATTGGAAAGTGATTTATCATAGCTCTCTAAGACTTCTGTTACATCTTCAGCTGTAATATCGTACAATCCCACCTCTCGCTCAAGCTTGGTAACATCTTCAATAACATTCTCCTCTTGCTCTAATTCCTCGAAGTCGTGCATAAATGCTGGAAGAAGTTTTCGCCATGCTCCTTTTAAACACTTTGCTGGCACGTTGTTCCAAGCTGACACGATGTTGTTAATGCCCTTCAAAATATCGAATGACTGCCAATAGTCTTTAATAGTTTTTCCTGAAGTGTCTAAGACTCTTACCATTTCCATAAATGTTATATGGAGGTAATAGGCTTTGAAGAATGATATAATCCCCTGATCCATCGGTTGCAAAAGCAATGTTATGTTTGGGGGCATATAAACAACCTTGACATCCAATGGTGTTCTTACTTCAGCAAGGTTTTGAGGATGTCCAGGGGCATTATCCAAGAGAAGCAATGCCTTGGCTGGCAAATCATTTTCTTTACAGAAGCGAAGCACGGTAGAACAAAAATAATTTGTGTACCAATCTATAAAAATGTCTTGTGTAACCCAATCTTTCTTGTTTCATTTCCAATTGACTGGCAGCATGGCTTTTAGACCCTTGAAGACATGTGGTGTCTGTGTATGGTACACTAACATTGGTTTAAGCTTCAAAGTTCCGGAGACATTTGCACCCAACAAAAGCATAAGTCTATCTTTTGCAGCTTTAAAACCTGGAGCAGAACATTCTTCACAGGAAATGAAGGTGCATGATGGCAATTTTTTCCAGTAGAGCCCAGTTTCATCAACATTAAAAAATAGATCAGGAGGATAACTTTCTTGTTCTACACAGTCTTGAAATTCTTTAGGAAAAGCAGCTGCTGCCCCAACATCTGCACTTGCTGCCTCACCACATAATTTGACACTATGGCACTTACTTTGAGACTTAAATCTCATGAACCAACCTTTGCTTCTTAAAAATGTTTCTTTGCCTCCATATGTCTTTTTAAGATCCTCAAAAATTGTTTTTGCTTTCTCAGTTATAACTGCCTGCATCAGAGGAATGTTTTTCTGATTCAAGCATCCACCCATAATGATAATTTTTCCATTTTTTCATGAAGTTTACCCCTGCTATAGTGTACATGTTTTGCATTTAGTGCTGCCATAGATTGTTGCGCAGACCGTTTTATTCTATCTGCATTTTTCATAATTGTAGTAACAGTCGATGGAGGTAAGTTCATACTTCTACAGACATTAGCACGTGTCTGCCGATCTTCCATTCTTTGAATCACCTCCATCTTCTTTTCAAGTGTGATTGATTTCCACGTCTTCTTAACACCAAGTTCTGCTAATTTTTCTGCACTTCTATTATCATCAGACATGGTATGTAATTACGTACTTTATCAATTTAAATACGTACATACGTAAAAAAAAGTAAATAGAACAATTAGGTAGATTCAACATTAAAACTAGGT
This sequence comes from Typopeltis vanoorti, assembly GCF_054136105.1. Classification (NCBI taxonomy): domain Eukaryota; kingdom Metazoa; phylum Arthropoda; class Arachnida; order Uropygi; family Thelyphonidae; genus Typopeltis; species Typopeltis vanoorti. The sequence continues at coordinate 163,492,164 of NC_143550.1, forward strand.
TTGATACATATATGTCATAGTAGCTTGGTAAATACTCAAACACTAGAGTGCCTGCTAGCGTCGTTTCTCAGTCAACCACACTACGGTAAGAAAGCATGCGCAGGCAACCGGCGTTATTGTGAATCGCCGTAAATTGAACCGGCGTAAACCCAGGGCTGCCTGTACTTTTTTTAAATAATTTATTTTTGTAGGTAAATTAGGAAATTGTTGACTTTTTTTACTTATCTTACATTAACTACTCAGCTGGCGCTTTTTAGAATTGTCTGTTATTATTTAATTGCAATTCTGTAATCTCTTATTTATGATGCCTCTGATACTTACGCAAAAATTCTACATTGATAAAATTTTTTACGTGAGTTTTCCTCTGTTATTAGGATCCTTTCATTATGCCAACTCATGGTATTTCATTATTGAAACTTAATATTTCCTGTAGTGATGTATGGATGTGAAAGCTGGATTATTAAGAAGAAAGACAGAAAGCAAATTGATTCATTTGAATTATGGGTGTGGAGGAGACTATTAAGAATCCCATATACTGCAAGAATGACCAATAAGGTTTTAGAGAATATAAAGACAGAATGCTCCCTGGAGGCGATGATTGCTAAACAGGAGTTGATGTACTTTGGATATATGTGAGCTGATGAATCATTAGAAAAGGCAATTATGTTGAGGAAGATTGAGAGAATGAGAAGAGGAAGACAAAAAAAAAAGTTGGATGGACAGTATAAAAGAACCTACCAACTTGAACTTACAATTACTGAAAGAAAGGCCAAGTGGAATGGAGAACCTTTGTTCATAGGATCACCAAGAGTCGGAAACTGGATGGCACTTAACAACAACAAACATATTTTACTAATGAAGATCTGAATCAGTTGATTCTATTGGTTAAGAGGGAAAGCAACAAGCCGAGCTTAATTTAAACATCAGCAAAACAAAAGTGATGCTTTTGACAGTTTAGATGAATTTATGATACAGAGAGATTGTTGAAAGTTATGATTTACTGGCATCCAGAATAAGAAATGATGGTAAATGTGAAGATGAAATTAAAAGGATAGTCATGGGGGAAAAAAAAAAGCTATGCTAAAGATAACAAAAATTATGAAAGATAGAGATGTCAGTAAAGCCACCAAAACATTATTCTTCTCATCTAGCTCCTGCCTAGATGACCAAGCCAAATCACCTCTTTCTTTACCTGGAACATTGCATGTTCCATGCCTTCTGTAACCCTGCTAAAAAGTCATCAGAAAAAATGTCATACAACCTGGATACCATAAAAGCTTCTGATCCTGGTGGATCTCACCAGTTGTGTTCAAGATATATACTCCTGAACTGACACTTGTAATTTATCATCTCTATGCTGTTTTTAGATTCAGCTGGCATTTCTCTACCCCCCCCCCCCCCCAGTATGAAGCCAGCCCTAGTTTGTTGTTCTCACCTCGGTACTGTCCAAAGTAATTTAGAAGATCATCACTAGTCAACTTTTCCAACACCTGGAAAACTTTCACCATCAGGGATCACTAACATGGGTTCCGCCAGTGAAGATCCATAGCACATCTCTGGATAACGTGCTATTGAAAAGTTTGGTGAACCTGCTATGTTGCAATTGACATTTCCAGGAAATTTGAGAGTTTCTCTACAAATTACCGTTGTATTGTTTGTCTTTTGTTTTACAAATGCAAAAGACAGACCCATACATTGGCAATTTGCAATTTCACTTACCCTCTCCCTAAACAACCTTCTCTCACTGATCTCAAACCCTGTCCAAAGTTCTGCTGATGATAGCACTCTTCATTCCTCTTGCCTATGCAACATACCTTGCAGTGTCCTAAACACTGATCTCTATCATCAATCAGTGGGATTATGACAGTTTGCTCCTTTCAATGTTTCCAGAATACAATTTTGTAATTTATCTTGCAAAAAAATCATAGTATTTCTCCCCTTACCTTTGATAATGCTCATCTCAGAAGTCAACACCAGATATCACTTCTTCCTATTACATCCTTAGCTCCATAAATTTGTCATTCTTTTTCACTCATGACATTACTTTTCATCTGTCCAGCTACTAACTTTGTATAAGTCGGCCCAATCTTTGAATACTGCTGTCACATTTGGGATGGTGCACCAAAAACCTCTTTAAAAATTCTTGATGCTATCCACAAGTCATTTCAGCTAATTATTAACCCTTCTCTCCAGTCACTGACTCAGACAACTATTTTTGCATTGTATCTTTTTTACAGATATTTCTGGACACCATTCTGCAGAACTTTCTCATTTCTGCTAAACTTGCAGTAATACAAGCAACAGCTGCTGTAACATCCACTTACAACTGATTTGTTAACCCAACAAAGTTGTATTCCCATTTATCTTTCATCTGCCTCATCTGAAACAGCCTTCTCCATGAAGTATTTCCCAAAGAGTATAACCTCCAGCTACTTCAAAAGAATATTAACAGATTACTTTTCTCTTGATCCCTTCCCACACATGATATTGTTTTGCTATAAGTTCTGTAGCCTTATAAAGCCATGAGAAGAATCTCGTGGTTTTATATTATTCTTCTGTGTTATCCATTTTAAATTAACTCAGTTTAAATGTATGGGGAAACATATTTCAGGGAACAGATGTAATAATATGTATTTTGTATTCATTTTGATGTTAACATTTTTTGTGTTGATATGAAATCATGTTGTTGGTTATATGCATAAAATTAAGTTTTATTAATTTTAATATGCAAATTATTGAAACATGTACAAAATATTAGTTTATTAAAGTAATTAAAAACTTTAAAACTTTAGAACAGGTTCTACTTCAGAGTCTTATTTTATATAAGACTTCTGTTCATAAATTAACTTCTTTTTCACAGACTCATCATAGAAGACCATGTTAGAAAATTAGATGCCTACTTTTCTGTTTCAGCATTTAAAAGGAGGTTTACATAAATTATGGTACATATAAATCTTAATTAATGAATAGTCAGATGTTATCTTTATAGATACTTCACACAAATTTTGTTTACTTACACTTGGATAAAGGATAAACAAGAATATAATTTCTTATTAGATACTTCACACAAATTTTGTTTACTTACACTTGGATAAAGGATAAACAAGAATATAATTTCTTGGCATGTATAATTAATTAATTTATTTAAATTTTACCTTTAAATGCTTCCTTTATATTTTAAATGTAGTCTTCATAAACAAAACTTTGAGGTGGACAAAATGTGGCCAGAAATGCATTATTGTTGGTACCCAAAAGCAAACGTAACTATAGTAAGCATTGTGGACACTGTATTTGTCAGTAATACAATCACCATAGAAGTGTATTAGAAATGATTTCAAGCGATCCATCTGCTTCTTGGAGGAATAGTTGCAGAAACTAGATATTCCCCTACCTAATGTTTACGAAGGTCTTTTTTTGTTATTCATGCACGTTCACAATTTCATGGATGTTATTTGTGATTCATTTATACTAGTTGTGTCTCAGAATACATTTAATAATATAACACTTATTAAAAAGAGTCTGTGTAGCTCAGTGTAATGGTATGTGCTGTTCATGGCACTAGACCATCCAAAGAAACAGCGTCATAAGTTCTATTCTAGTCTCTGACTAGAGGAATTTTTACTAAGTTTTTTTTCAACTGGTTCCTGAGTTAGTTTATCTCTGACACAAGCAAGCAGGTTTTTTCCCTCCCGGAAACTCAAGAAAATTGACCGTAGAACCCACACTGTTTTCAGACAGTAAAGACATAATGTTAGGATTAGTGACCATGAGATGGCACTACTTCTCAGCAAGTCTTCACTTGCTGGATGCCATGTATAATTAGTGATTATTTGAGCCAGCTATCTCTGATTGGCTATTGGTGGGGATTGACCTGCCACCTTCATTCTCCAAACGTTAGTGCTAAAACGGCCTCATCTACTCCCTATACATGAATAAAAGGCATTAGCTGATTTTTTTTTTTTTTAACGTTTATTAGAAAATGAAGTTGGTTATAGATTCAGTAAAGATAAAATTTAAATTTTTAATGATGCAGAGTGGTCTTTCTTTTCAGCCACAGCCTCAAGAAATCTACCGAGGTGGCATCACATACTATAATACACATAGTCAGCAGCATTCTCGAGCTCTGCCTCAAAAGCGACCAAAAGCAGCAATACCTATAGTTCCTCCACCAGAAACAGTGAGTTACCTTATTGTATCATGTACCTAAACAAAAAAAAATAGATTGTAAAATCACTTTGTAATTAGTAGCTCTAAGAAGGATACCAGTTCATGACTTACATTTAGTTTATATAATTTAAATTTTGTTTGATAATATTGAAAATTATCTGAATTCCTGATGCTCCTAATTTTTAATATCTAATTATAAAGCAAAGGAGAAGTCCCTTAATAACAACCAAACAAAAAGTGATTTATTTACTTTTCACCATAAATATAATACAGAGACCAAAACATGCAATGCAATCTAAACATACCTCAAAAATCAAACATTGTTAATATCATTAGAAATGTGTGAAGAGCTAATCTCTGGTGATATGGTTATTTAAACAGCATGGAGAGGAAAGGTTAGCAAAATAGGTGTTTGATGGCAGGAAAAGCCACAGAGGAAGACAGGTAGATTGATGAAATTAAAAGTACATTAGAAGACTGAAATACAAGTTATGGCAATATCTGAGTCCTTCAGAAATAGACTAATTTGGAGGAAAATTGTTGATGGGATGTAAACTTCATCGGTCACTATTATGTTTCCTATACACTCCTTGAAGGAGTATTAGAAATATGATGATGCATGAACACTCAAAACTGAATTAAGGTTTTGAAGGACTATATATAATTCTTGCTCCTTCCCCCGAATGCTATATAATGTGAGATAAAAATCTAGCTCTCACCTTTTTTTTTTTTTTTACTATACACACAAGCTTAACTTCTATGACTATCCCTTGTCTTCACCCTACATTCCATATTACAAAAAACTTTGTCAGCCGATATCCTATAACACCCTTCGAAAGTTTATAGACATCTGTCATATTACCCCTCTTTCTCCAGTTTATTGGTGTTTGCAGTCCACATACTCTGAATATCCTCATAATCTGAATTCCATAATCCCGATATGATCTTTGTTGCAGTTTTTTGTATCCTTTCCCAGCTTCATTATCCTGTCAGAACCTAGGATATCAATTCTGTGGCTTCCTTACATGTCAGTGATCATTTAATCAAAGTGTAATTAAAGGCAGTTTTTATTCTGAAGGCAGTTTTTTTTTATATTACCATAGTATTGTGTATAGATACTTTCAATTCTCACTATAACAAATTACCAATTACCAGAGTCTCCATCCACACACATAGTGTAGTCAGTGCTCCCACTATTAGTTATTCACCTTACTGAATTCAGATATTTGAATTTCAGGTTATTTGCTTGTTACATGGTTGCTACTCTTCTTAGTTCTTTCAGTCTTTTTGGTGAATTCTGGTAAAAGGTGTATAATTTTTTTACTACTGTTTCAATTTCTTTAACAAAGGGAACACCTTTAATAGAATTTAAAACAGCCAAATTCAAATTATATGCAATATGGTGTGCTGATATATGATCTGAATGTCTCTGCTTTTGCCAGTAGCCATTTCTTTTTTCCCAACCTGCTACATCTGTTCTAATGCCTGCTAACCAATTACCAGTCTTGCATGGCAAGAATAACTTGATCAGAGTTAGGTAGTCGCTGAAAGTTTTTCCACTTGGTTATACTATAAATTAAAGATACCAAGAAATTATATACTTAGTTTAATCCTTTATCCAAGTGTAAGCAAAAAGTTTGTGCCTGAAGTATTTTCAAGACTGGGGCAACTCCTTGTGGTAAAGGTGAAATTCCTCTTTCAGTTTCCAATTTTTATCAATGTATCTTATATAAAGGACATGTTTCTCCTCATTTGAAATATCTGTAGAAGCATTTAGAAGAAGTCTCACTCTACTAAAGTCTAGAATTCTTTGGTTTCCTTAACTTCAACCTTAGTATCACCTCTGGGTCTAGCTCTCACTGATGAGACCCCAATAAAGGTCGAAATTGGTCTGGGTGATTTCGACTCTAGTGATCCTTCACATAATGCATAGCATTATACATCTCCACAAGGAGATGTGCTTTGCATTATGGGATACTAAGGCAAGTGATGTGAAGTCACACCACCTTTACCACGAGTTGTCCCAGTCCTGAAAATACTTTAGGTGCAAACTTGTTTGCTTACACTTGGATAAAGGATTAAACAAAGTATATAATTTCTTGGTATCTTTAATTTATTAATAACTTGATCATTTCACTCTAATATATCTAAGTACCCTGCAGCTGGTTGAGTTTTGGAAATGAATTATGGAAAAGAAATTCCATAATTCAATGTAGCTCATATAAAAGACATGTTTCTCCTCATTTGAAATATCTGCAGAAGCATTTAGAATAAGTCTCACTTTACCAAAGTCTAGTGTTCTTTGATTTCCTTAACTGATACAAATTCTTTACCTTTCATATCATTATGGCACTGGATTCTACTTCACCTGTATCTGTCATACTTATTTAAGGGCTGTCAAGTTTCTGAGGTCAGTAAATGGTTAATTGAATTTAGCTATATAATAGGCTGTATTACAAAGGCACTTAAGGTGTTCAAACATTTTAGAATCTCCATTTTTTTCTTTGTATGTTTTCTAGAGGTGTATTTTGGGATGATTTCTGTCCATGTCTATGTCACAGCATTTTTTATTTATGGGATGCTTCATAAAACCTAAATGTCTTCTAAAATCCTGCATTAATTATTATTATTATTATTATACAGGCACCTCCATGGAGTCCGAAGACTCATCACAGGAAACCCAATCTATCCACACAATCTGTCATACCTCTCCTGGAATCCATTAACAGAAAAAGCACTCACAACTGACTCAGGCAACCCATTCCACTCATTCACCACTCTCCAAGCAAAAAATCTAGTCCTCACACCCCTACTGACCACACCTTTATTCAACTTCCAGGGATGACCCCTTGTTCGGGCCTCCTAGTGAAGTGCTGAAACATATCCGCTGCATCTATCTTATAAAATCCTTTAAGCAACTCAAATGTTTCTATCATATCCCCTCGTTTTCTTCTATCAACCAACTTCTGCAATCGACACACACCTTCAATCTATCCTCATAGGGAACATTCCAGAGGCCACTCACCTCTGAATCCTCTCCACTGCTTCCACATCCCCAAGAAACCCAGGGGACCAGACTTAGCACAATAATCCAGATGTGGGTGTATCATGGCCTTATAAAGAGGAATTACAACTTACTTATTTCTACTTGTTAATGTGTTCTTCAAAGCCAAGTAATCTTATTGACTACCTTAGCAACATGTCCTCTAAACTTTAACTCTCTGTCTACCACCACCACCCCTAAATCTCTAGCTTCATCTATTTCCTGGAGTACAGTGCCATTAATGTGATATACAGCTTGTAATCTATTTATCCCAAAATGCATAACTTTACATTTCTCGACATTAAACTGATACCCATTATCTTTTGCTCATGCTGACAGTCTTTAAATCTTCCTGCAAGCTCTCCGCATCGCCTTTAACTATTACTCTACCTAATTTTGCATCATCAGCAAACAACTGAATATTTCCTTTCAGGTCATTTCCTATATCATTTATGTACAAATTAAACAGAAATGGTCCCAGCGCTGAACCTTGTGGCACACCACTAGTCACCTATTTTCGCATCGATTCTGCCCATCCATATACCACTTTTTGATATCTGTCCAGCAGCCACTCTCTTATCCACTTAACCAGTTTTGTATCCATCCCCATTTGTTCTAATTTGTGTAACAGTGTTCCATGTGATATTCTGTCAAATGCCTTTGCAAAATCATTGTGTAGCCATTTCCTTTATCCAACTCAGCTGTTACTCTATTATAAAAAGTTAATAAATTACTAAGGTATAGCCAACCCTTCACAAAGCCTCATACAATATCATATTTTGTTATATACCCATTCTTGAATTCTCTTTTTTATCGATTTTTCTAGTACTTTTACCACCACGCCTGAGATACTGATTGGTCTATAATTTGCTACTGTAGTTTTAGAACCTCCCTTATACAAAGGAATAATTTTGCCCTCTTTCCACTCCCTTGAAACTCTACAGAGGTGAGACTTAAATTAAACAGATTAGACAAAGTCATTGCTACTTCCCTTGCACATTCTCGCAAAGCCCTAGCTACTATCCTATCTAATCCCACAGCTGTATTTACATAGAGATTCTTAAATATCCTAAGAACCTCTAATTCACCCACCTCTGTTCCTACATTAGTGTCTGTCACATAGGTAAAAGCAGTAACCTCACTAGGAAGATATATGCTTGCAAAGTGGTCACTCTGTAACTCAACTATTTTATCTGCTTGTTTCCTTGTGACCATCATCACTCATTAAGGTTAATCTTCCATAGTTATTCTTCCTCTTGCCACATAACGAAAGAACTCTTTGGGATTTCCTTTGACCTGCCCTTCTAAATTCTTCTCGTAATCTGATTTTGCCTTCCTTGCCATGCTGGTCATCTTTTTTTGTTTATATACTCTCCACAGCAGTTTCTTCTTTTGCAGCTTGTGTTTAATGATATAACTCATCCATCTTAACTCCTATCCAATTAACCCTCTTTATCCTAGATACACAATTTAATACTGCTTTTTCTAGAAGATCCTTAACTATATTCCATGCACTGCTAACATCCATCCTTACTCTGCAGTGTTTTATGCCATGGTACAGATTTAAGCTTTTTCCTAAGCATGTCATAATCACCTGCCTTGTAGTTCCACAAATACCCCTTGATAGATATTCCTCATGTTTTACAATCTCCCAAGTCAAGACTGCATGGTCACTTTCACCAATTGGAGGCAATGTTGTCATCTTGGTTATGGATAACTCTTCTGATCCTATGACCAGGTCCAATACTCTCCCACCCCTAGTCTTCCCTCCATCATATGCTGCTTTAAGTAATTATAAATTATATATCCTTTTTTATTCATTCATTCATCTTCAAGGCCCACCTTTCCTAATTGGGTTGTGGGGACAGCAGCTGCAAGAGGAACTTCCAATGGTCACGATCCTCTGCCACCAAGCTCAGGTGTTCTGGTGAGACTCCCAAATGTGTCCACCCAAGGTTTTGGATATAATCTATCCAGCGAGTCCTTGGCCTTCCACGTGGCCACCCACCCTCTGGCTTGGCAAAGAGGGCCTGCTGGGGGAGCCTTTCTTGTGGCATTCTGACCAGGTGCCCGTACCAACGTAACTGTGATCTCTTAACACAGAGAAACAACAGTTGAGTATTGAGGGTTTCCTGAATTGCAGAGCTTCTGACTCTGTCAAGTCTTGTTAGCCCCACAACCCCTCGAAGAAACCTCATTTCAGCTGCTTGGATTCATGTCCGCATTCTTTCAGTCATTACTCAACTCTCATGACCATAAGTGAGAATGGGGACATAGACTGTATTGAAGACAGCCAGCTTTGCCTTCTGGCTTCCTTTTGTATAATTAATATAATTAATTTATACACCTGGAAATATAATTAATATTAATTATATTTCCAGGTGTATAAATTATATTTCCTTTCTACCATTTGATCTTTCTTCCTTCCAGTCTATATCTCTGTAGTTGAAGTCCCCCATAATAATCACTTGATCTGTACTCGTTGTACTAATTTGGCGATGATGTTTTCCAGATCATCTATGAAACTCCCTGGCCTATAGCAACAATCAGCTGTATATTTTGTCTTATTGATCTTAATCTCACATCAGATTGCTTCAAATGAACAGCCGCCCTTCTGCCTGTCTCCTATTCTTTTTGGTTGTAATTCATCTGCTATCATCAACAGTATTCCTCCCCCATCCTATTTTCTCTGTCTTTCCTGAAAATACTAAACCCTTCACATTCTATCTCTGTAACTATATCACCTGCTGTTAGCCAAGTCTCACTACTGCCTATAACTTTTGGCAAGATTGCACTAACCATTGCCAAAAAACTCCTCCCTCTTATTCCTGATACTTCTGGTATTAGTATATTGAAACAGCAACATCGCTTTATTCCCCCACCTACCTTTACTTTCTGAATTGACTACCTTATTCAATATTTTTGCTTGAGAGACTAGATTCCTCACTTGGTCATTCTCACCTCACTCACTTCATGGGTGCTTTTGCACAAACTCACTTGCTTCCACTCTAATTGCTAAAGTTTCCCTGAATTTGCATGTCAGCATGCTCGGTGAACAAAGCTCACTGTTCACCTAACACCAAAACCATTCAGATGCAGTCCATCGACATTGTACAAATCCTTCTTTCCATCAAACACATCAAACAAATCCAACTTTCCATCAAACTTTCCACCACAGAATCACAAATTTTGCTTCATTCCTTTTGCACAATTTACGTATAGACTCATTGGCTATCAGTGTCTACCTCCTCAGTTCGCCTCTATCATAGCGTGTTAGGAGACTTAGTCTTCACCTTCTCACTCTTGAGTTTTGCCTCTTCTAACAACTCCTTTACATCCTCCCTCATAGAATACTTCTCACCTCCCAAATCATTGGTGCCAATCATGACAATAATTTCCTTCAACTTTACCTTATTTGCAGTCTAGAGTTAACTCAGCATCCTTAAGATACGTAGTACATGCATTACTAAATGCATCTTCATAGCACAGCCACTTGAATCCTTGAGTTATTTGAAAGCACATCGTATCTGATTGTTTTTACTTGATTGCACAATAGAATTTTTCTTCAGTTTATTAATAATTTCTGATCCCTGCAGTTGCCTTTGGTTTTGTACTGTTTCACAAAACTTAAGAAAGTATAGTTTACATTTACTTTCATTTATTGTTCATAATGAACACAAATTCATGCAAATTACTCAAAAAATAATTTGATATGAAAGATAAAATAAAATTCACGAAAACAAGAACGTGCATAGCACTGACCATGAAGTTAGACTCACTTTTATGATCTAGTATTTGACTTATCATTGCAAGATAAGTTTTTTTTTTTTTTTAATTTTTTTAAATAAGAGCATTAAAGGCATGTTCATTATATAAAATATTCACGTTTTTAATTACAGTATTATTGTGAACAGAAGATTAGGACAATACTATATTGCAGTTGTCCACCTACCTAAGGGTTAAAAGTGTTGAAAAAATAAGATATATAGTGTACTACAGTACCTTAGTTTAATTTGCCATTTTTAACCTTTGGGTTTATAATTATCAATATTTTTTTTTGTTAATGAAGTTATATTATGAGGAACGTGTAATAATTTATTTTTAATAAGATCATCTATTACATATATCGTGCATACTGTATATACATGTAAGGTTAATATTAAACTGAATTAATGCATCAGTTTGATTATAAAATTATTTTATAATCTTGCTATAATTTAATTTAAATGTATTTGTTTTTCATGATATGAAAAACTTACTTTTTTTACCTGAAGAAGTGTGAGATTTACTGTTTTCAAGCACTGTAATGATAACACATAATGGTGGCTCATTTTTCTCAATTCATGACTGAAATGAAACTCAGAAGTATGGTGTGCAGCGGAGCATGTATGGAATGAGAACATGGCATAATACTGTAGTGAAAGAAATTAGGGGATTTTTGGAACTTGACTGGATATTTATGAAGTCTTTCATATAAAGAGAAAAATGTTTAATAGTTATGTTACGACAATGATGATAGGGAAACTCTTGGAGAAGAAAATACAGCAGGTTAAGTTTTTAATGAATGTTGTTTTTTCGTAATCTTTCATGTAGAAATGAAAATAAGGTTCTGATCCTTATTTAGGAGACAGAAAGGACAGAAGAAAGTGAAGATGATTGGTTTATGTTATGACTTTTAGATAAAACTTGCAACTAAAATTGCAAGTGTTTTTTGTGATTTCTTTAAAAAGGGAACACGATATTTGAATTAAAGATTTCATATCCAGAAGTTTTATTTCCAAAGATTTGGAATAAAACTTCACTAATAAATTTGTTATTCATGGTTCATAGCATCCACCTTGACAGTAAATGAGATGATGTTTTAGAATGAAAAAAGTGTAAATTATATTTTAATTATATATATGGAATAATATTTAAATATATTGAAGAAAATAATATATTTTGAATGCATTTAGCACAGGCCTGAAAATTCACTTGCCACTTGTTGATAACCTTGACTGAATTGATAAGTGGATTTCTGGAGTCCTCTTATTACAGTAACCAAGTTTGATTTACTGATTCTGTTAGTTATTAGCACCTCTATAGTGCTGTCACAAAGTTGTCATGATATTTGACTTTTTTTGAAAATTCTGGGTTTGAATCCTGTCTAGGACATGAACTTGTTTTATACTCTGCAAAATGGACAAACTGAACAGAGAATATACACGATTAACAGACATAATATGCTAGCCTCATAGTGTTAGTTACTACAATCATAATTCCAACCACCAAACTTAACCCAGGTCATTTACTAACTGCTCAGGCACAGAACAACAGACTTCGTAATCCTGGATCAGGTTCATTGATGGGATGGAAGATACCATTAAAAAGTTTGAAATTCATCATGCCAGACCTCCTCAGCTTTATGGTCTTCAAAAGATACAAAGAAAATATTCCATTGAGATCTTTTGTTAAGTGTATGGGTTGTCCAACTTATAAACTTTCAAAACATCTATCAGATCTTCTCTCTACTTTTACAGGACTTTCTTCTTCTTTTATTAAAAATTAAAAAGATTTCACAATTAAAATATTAGGATTATCTTTACAACTTGCAGATCTTTTAATTAGGTTTGACATGGTTCACTTTTCACAAACATCTCACTGGCTGATGCTACACAGTGATTTTTTCCTTGATATTGTAAAATATTCTGAATTTGTCATAAATTCAGGCTACTTTTGTTGTCAAAACAAACTTTATAAACAGATAGAAGAAACTGCAATGAGGTCTCCTATTTCCCTTACTCTGGGCAAATTATTTTATGGAACAATTTGAACAAACATTTTTCTCCTGAGGCATCTATTTGATACAGATATGTTTATGATGTTTTTGCTGTATGGAACTCTTCCTTGTCTGATTTTCATGAATTTCTTGGAGATATTCAGTTCATCCAAGTATTAAATTTACACTTGAAACAACTTATGTTTCAAGAAACACTTGAAACATAAGTTGTCTACTTGAGATAAGTAGACAACTTATCTCAAGACAATTTGAGATAAGTTGTCTACCTTTTCTGGGCTTTTTCATTCTACATCAATCTAATGCCAGTCTGCAGTTCTCAGTATACAGAAAACTAACTCATACTGTAAATATCTTAATGTTGCTTCATATCATTATCACTGTCAGAAATATGATAGTGATCAAAACTTAGTTCATTGGGCACATAAGATAAATTCTACTGATTCTCTTTTAAATAATGGACTGTCATTTATTGAATTTACTTTCATCTCTAATGGTTATAATACAAAAATAATCAATAAAATAATTATGACCTTCAAACAAATCTTCAAAAAAATTGCAAGACTCCTTTGTCACACCGATCTAAATTAAAATCTTTCTGTCCAGTTTATAAACTAAATTCCTTCCTAGTTTCTCTGCAAAACACATATCCTCCTGTCTTTTATTCTGGAGTTTATGGGGGGTTCCTTGTTCATGTGGTGTTTGTTATTATTAGCAGATTATTATGGCAGATGTTCAGCCCAGATTCTTATAGAAGAACACTAAGAGTATATCTGACTTCAAGACTCTAATAACTGGTTTAGCCAGTCACACCTTATCCACTAGGCATAGAATTCATTTGAATAAAGCTGAAGTCCTACACAAAAGTTATTTTCTTCTTGAAAGATTATATAAAGAAAGTTGCTAAGCCCACATTCATAGTCCAAATCTCAACAAAAGTGATTACCTTAAACTTTCACAATGTTGGGAAGTCGTTCTAAATAACACTCTTCATTCATGTGGTTCATAAAATCGTAATTATTTAAATTTATTTCTTTGAATTCTAAAAGTTGTAGATGGAGCCTCCTGCAGTCAGTAGCATATGTTGTCATGCACTTGCAATTTAAGTGTTGTTCTTATCGTGTTTATCTCTTTTCAACTGTATTGTATTGACAATTGCTAGGAAGCTTAGCTGAAAATTCTACAAATATTAAATAATTTTTTTCTTAACGTAGGTGTCATTCTGTTACTTTAATTTTATCATCAGGTTGTCCACTTATATTTCAATATTTAAATCTATTTGAAATAACTTCATTTTCTTAAGATTCGTTTATGTAGTATACTATTTGTTCGTTTACTATTTGGTAATAACATTTAAAAACTGTTTTATTTTAAATTTTTATAGTTATTTTTTTCAATGCATAACTTTATTTTGCAGAATAAGAAGTTTGACAAGCATATTGACCTAGCAGACACTTCAGTAGACACAATACGAGAAGTTAGTGAAAACCAGACAAAGGAGGAAATCAGTGACAAACCAACATTGATACCTTCACAACCCACAGTAGAAGTAGAAAGCTAATGTATGCACTAAATTTTTTAAAGTTAAAACTTGGATAGTAACTGCTTATAATAGTGATTGTTACTGTTTGAATCAAGAAGCAAATCATTTTGCACTTTTAGACGAGACCATTCTTTTATCAAAGACTTGCTTTGAGATCCAAGTTTGTTGTGAATTGTTTATTTGTGTATAGTGATGTGTTATAAAGTGGCACTAGAACACTTGAATAGTACCGTTTGCTTTGGAACATTGTGGAGCTTGTCTGTCAGCTTGATAATTTCTTTGTTAAACTGCATTTCAAGAAAGGTAATTCTTTTGTTTTTTTTATTTATTTTCATTACGTAATCTTTTGTGTTGACTAACAGTGAATTAAAATTAGGATCATGTATATTTTGAAACGTATTCAGCATACATGTATGAGCATTGTTAGGTATTTTGCTACACAGTTGCAATCAAAAATAAGAATCCATCAGTAGAAATTTTTAGTTGTAAGACTGATCGCGTTCTTCCTGTTTTGTATTGATTTTGAATAAGTTCTATTGTTTTAAGCTGTTGTACTTCTTCAACAACACTGAAAAGTTGAAACTGTCTGGAGAAGCAAACTAAAATGCTAGTTTATTCAGGAATTTTTATGTATATTTTTTGAAGGTATTAGGTCTTAAAAATCAGCAGGGTTTTAACTTGAATTATAGTTTTAGCTTGAATATATTGCTATAAGTTAGTTTTCTTTCAGGGAGAAAAATAAAATCTGCCATGGGATTTTCTGTATCTACTTTCATACATATTTTGTATTTATATATAGGCTAAGATGAGATGATGAAAAAAAATGTCTAGTTTACAGATATTTATTATGATTATTGCTATCATTAATATTATTTTTAAATATTCCTACTGTTATTCATGTGGAGGTTTCTGTAGTTAAGATGTTCAATCAAATTATTTCGGGTTTTGTGACCACATTTTTATTAAAAAAAAGACTGTTTTTTAAAACTAAACAAGTACTAAAAAACAAACCCGACAAGTTTCGTTAGTCATCAGACTAGCATCTTCAGGGGTAAAGATAACTAACAGTTTAAAGCACAAACTATAAGAAATTACGAAAAAAAAAAGTTCATTTGTTGGTATTATGAACATCAAAAAAGTTCGTTAAAAAAATCGAATAACAGATCTATACAACCGTTAATACGTGTTAGCTGGAAACAATGCTATTCGATGTCGCGTTCTGTGGTTCACTTTTGCTCTGTCCGAGGTCTGAACATGGTAAATTTTTGATAAACGCTGACCAAACTTGATTTAAAATCAAACCTTGATTTTTGTTGCATTACAATTCCTAACACAACATTACATGTTGTGTTAGGAATTTTGATCATATTTGCTGCCTCTTTGAATTTTCTTGTGAAACAGTTTTTATTAATGTAGGACATGTTTGTTCTGTCCCAGAGTACATCATGACCAGTAGAAGTTCTGTGAAATGCCAAACCCGACTTATGTTCTCTCTTTTTTTTGTACGTCCTTTTGATGTTCACTGATGCGGATTTCTCCTGATCTCCCCGTCTGGCCTACGTAGCAGATGCCACAGGAACAGTGAATATTGTAAACTCCTGGTTTTTTCATTGGGTGATGTGGAGGTTTCGGAGGATGAAGAGATTTTGATATCTTTTCAAGTGGTAGGAAAGTCACTTTTATGTTGTAGTAGAGAAGTTTGGCTAATTTATCTGTGACATTCTTGATATAAGGAAGGGTGACTGTGTCCTTGAAGTCTTGCTTATTTAAGTTTCTTGTAGGTGCTGTATTGAGAATTTTCTTAATTAATTTAGCTTTGAAACCATTCAGTTGTAGGATCTGTGTTAAGTATTGTATTTCTTCTTTCCACTTTTCTTCTGTACTGGGGATGCTGTATGCTTTATCCCTTAAGGTTTTTATGAGGCCAATTTTTTGCTTGGGGTGGCGGTGATGGTGGTGTGAGGTAGCACGAAGGAATCTTCCTGTGTTTGTCGGCTTTCTATAAATGGAAAACGATAATCTGTTTTTTATTTATTTATTTATTCATTTATTTCTATTTTTTATTTTCTTCTAGTTCCAGAGTAAATTTTATATTAGGATGTAAGTTATTAAGATAGTCTTTAAATGCAGTCAGTTCTAGTGCTGTTCCTGGCCAAATGATGAAGATGTCGTCCACATAGCGGAGCCAAATTTTTGGTTTGATGTACCAGTTTTGTAGAGCATATTTTCAAAATTTTCCATGTAGAGGTTTGCTAGAGCTGGTGAGAGGGGTGAACCCATTGCTAGTCCTTCTTTTTGTTCTCAGAGTTTGTCTGGTTAAAGGAAGAACGTGTTTTTTATGCAATATTTGTAGAGCTGTACAATGTCTGGTGGGAAGAGATTTTCTGGGATGTTTACTGTTTCGTTTCTTGGAATCTTTGTGAAAAGGCTGACCACATCTAAACTTCGCTAATATGTCTGAAAGATCGATATGTATATCTTTTACTTTATCTATGAAGGCTGTGCTGTTCTTAATGAACGATGGTGTTTTTCCTATATATGGTAAAATCAAGTTTGTAAGGTGCTTTGCCAGATTTGAGGTAGGAGAGTCCCTTCCATCTGCTATCGGCCTTAGTGGCACATCTCGTTTATGAATTTTTGGAACTCCATATATTCTAGAAACTAGTGGGTGTTTTGATTTGTAAATTTCTTTTTAGTTCCTCAGACCAATTTGGTATATTCTTGATAAGTTCATTGGTTTTGTTGTGAGTTCGCCAAGTGGGGTCTCCGTCTAACGCTGTGTAGGCATTGGAATCTTCAAGAAGGCTTTTCATTTTTTCGTTATAATCTTCTGAGTTTAAAATCACTGTTGCATTCTCTTTGTCTGCTGTGATTATAACTATGTTTTTGTCTAATTTGAGTTTATTAAGGGCTGCAAATTCTGTTTGATTTCATGTGCCAGTAGTAGAAGATGTTAGTCTGACAACTAACAAAACTTGTCGGGTTTGTTTTTTACTACTTGTTTAGTTTTAAAAAACAGTCTTTTTAATAAAAATGTAGTCACAAAACTGAATTAATTCCTACTGTTGTTTTAGTGCCACTTCTTAAAGCCCAGAATAATTCAGATACAAGATAGCAGTTTAAACATTTTTCAAATGCCAGTTTTTTTTAATAAGATTTTTATAATGCTACTTTTGAAAACTGTTTGAGATAACAATGTATAAGTGTGAGTTCATCAAAAATATTTTCATTCTAATGATTTGCTATTCTCTACAATAATATTCTCACTTATATAGGACATTATCATTTGTCATTGAAACTACATGTTTTTTCAAAAATTATTTTCATTCATGGCTACTAATAGACAAATGGTGAATCAGTAAAGCATAAACATTAACAATTTATCATTTTCATGAATTTTTGTTTTATAGCAGTAGTAGGTGATGCTGCATCATTTGTCATTTGAGAATTTTTAATATTGAATTATCTGTTGACTAGATTTGATACTTTTTGTTGTAAGATAGAAGCTAGAATATTGTCTGTAATGGATATTTGTTTTCAACATGATGTAGTGTGATTATCCCCCTAGATGTTTCCCATAATATAAACTACATTATCTGCAATGTCTAAATTATAGTTGAATAACTAGGAATGACTTTTTGTACATTTCATCTGAAAACTAATTTTGTCCAAAAACAAATAAATAAATCATAGTAGAATGTTAAAATTATTATTGTACATTTGTGAAAAAGTTAAGTAGCTTGATATTTCACATGCCTTTCAAAGTTCTGCTTCACTACTGATCTTAAGATTTGAAAATTACTCTAGAAGAATAATTTTATATATAAGGACCAACAAAAAACTTAGGCATAATTTCTCATATTAATTGAAGTGAGATTTTGATTAAAATACAACTCATTTATTTTTAAATTCTGCAGTGTTTTCTGTTGCTCCACTATTGTATATAGGATACAAAACTAGAAAGTTTCCTCCATTAATAAGTTTTATAAGCACAGCTCATAACTTGAACATATTGAGTGGTTTTATTACCAACTTAAAGATGTATTGAAACAGATGTTGAGAACTGAGAGATATATTAAGGATTTGTATCATTAATGTGTGTGTGTGTGTGAGAGAGAGAGAGAGAATGTTCTATATTTGGTTATTGTTAGCAACAAATATGGTTGAACTTTATTATTCATTCATTGTTGTTTTACTGATAAGGTTTTACTAAATGAATGGTGCTTAATATTACTATTCAAATTGCCAGAAATTAAATTATTGTGTATATGTTTATATTATTGGTGACAGGGCATATCTGTGACACTTCTTTATTAGCTGTCATCAGATTAATTCCAAATTTAAGCTTAAACTTGTATTTGATATCTCTAAGGTAGTTCATCATTTCCTAGCAGATTCCTTTGCTCATTATGTTTTCACGAGAGCAAAGAAAAACCAGAATATGACATTTTAAATAACATATTAGTAGATTTCAGGATTCTAGAAATTTGCAAGACTATTAACATCTAATAAATAATAATCAAATAATAAACCTAGTCTGATTTCTAACTAACTAAACTTTTGTTTTTCTCACTATGAAGATAAAGAACACTTTAGTAGTTTTCTATCCAGAATTTTTTCCATATCCCCAGATTATTCATTTACAGGTTCAGTTTATACTATAATTAGATCTTCACCATAAAAGAGAGTGCTACTGTCTTATATTGGTCCTGATTGCATTGGTCTATATCTTGGTCTCTTTTTTAGCACTACTTCTGCCATTTTTGATTCAAATGATTTGATTCTCTCTCTCTCTCTCTCTCTCTCTCTCTGGTATGTGTGTATGCATACACATTGGTATGATTGTACTATTAATCAGTGTGATTTGCAATTTTTTTTTTTCACATTTTCAATTTGGTTCTGCCATTGATCACTTAATTTCTATAATTTATGTTAAAAATACTATTTTTTTATATTATTAGATGTTATTAGTTTGGTGCTCTATAAGAATCTAATTTATTATCGTACCCTCCATGCCAGTTTTGTGTTCTCTTTCTGCAGCATATTTTACTTCCAGTGCATTCACGAGAGCAAAGAAAAACCAGAATATGACATTTTAAATAACATATTAGTAGATTTCAGGATTCTAGAAATTTGCAAGACTATTAACATCTAATAAATAATAATCAAATAATAAACCTGGTCTGATTTCTAACTAACTAAACTTTTGTTTAGTTAGTTAGAAATCAACAGTCAACATGTTAATATCTAATAATGCTCGAAGCAAAATCATTTGATAATTTTAACAAAACATGAAAATGCACAATTTCTGAGATTTGTTAAAGATTTCCGAGATTTCCATGGTGGCAATGATTCTGTTCACTTTTCACAGTTGATAATTGCTGTACTATTGTCAGCCTGTTAACTAATAAAGAATTTTAAAACATTTACAGTTTTTGTTTACTGGAAATTCTGAAAATATTAAGTAAGTAGTAAAAAAAAGATTAAGAACATATACAATAGTAATTAGAATTTGTTATGTTGAGATTTCAGGGATGGTTTTCTGATTTTCTCCCAGTAAAGATGACTTATGTAGGATTGCATGGATTCTTGCCACTTTATCAAGCATACTATTATGCAAAAGTTTTTTGATGATTACCCATCCATAGTATGGCTGAGAATAGGATTTCCATATTCAAATCTATGAATTCAAAGAATGATTATAGTTTTTTTATATATATATATATATATATATATACTCTGAATACTTCTAACACAAGTATTTCTACATCAAAAGACAGGGCCTTTAAATCATGTTTCACGCTATTATATAAAATATGTTAGTTGCAGTTTGCTTTCACTGTTCCTGGGATATTTTCTTTCAGTTTTTGGTAAACAGAATTGCATTTTCCGTAATTAAAGAAAATGCATTGTCTACTGTGCAACAATGTTTGCATTTAAATCATTTTTCTGGATCAAATATTATTATTATAATTATTATTATTATTATTATTTCAATTTCAATTGCTTGACTGCTATCTTTGCCATTCTAGTAGAATTGGAGGAGAGTGGCTATGGAGAGAGGTTAAGGAATTATAGATTTTGGTGGATCGGAGTAAAAGAGGTAATATGATAGAGATGTTTAAGTTAATGAGGGAATTTTATTGAATTAAAGGATTAATTCTGAATCTTATCATACTAAGTCTTAAAATCTTAAGGATTTTAAGATTTGGTATGATAAATATGTTGTCAGTTGAATGAACTTTTCACGATGGGTCTGCTTACTCCATGGAGAGTGGGATGTGGTGGTAATAATAATTCATTTTAAAAAGACCTGTCATAATACTGCTTTCCATAGAAAAGTATTGAACAGTAATAGGAAATAGCTCTTTCTTGCATCACATCCAACTGGAAAACATATTGATTGTCGTAATTCATTAATAAGTTCCTGAGTGGCTGGTCCTAACATTATCAGTGATACGGCTGACCTTTATAAGTCCACAAGGTTTTTGCAATAGAGGAATAATTATACATTGTAACAACTAATTTATTGCTACAATCTTGACTATAATAGCTGTAGTTTTAATTGTTTGGTATGTTGCCATAACTTTGGCTGCTATTATTAAATTACTGCCTCAAAAACTTTGAATTTAAAAAAAAAAAGGTTTGATAAAACTATATTTTTTTTTTATTTCCTTCTTCTGAACTTTTGTATTTATTTGAATTTAAATGATGTGATAAAATGACTCTTTTGCCTTGAATTATTTTCTTTTTTTTAAAAAAAAAAAAAAATAACCAAATCATTTATACCTTTTTAACCATGCATCATAGTATCTATTGCTTTGGCATGGTATCCACATAGGTCATAAGTTATTAATAATGTGTAATTCAATATTTTCAATATATGTAGATATGTGATATGAGTACCAGCACAAAATCTGGAGATGCATTGTCATAGTCTGAAATGCATACAGTGCATCAGCATCACCATAGGCATGCACAAGTGCATTTGATTATAAAATATAAGACTTGCTTGATTTAAATGCAACTACATTAGCAAATGATTTTGAAATATAAAATTAAAATGACTCATATTTGATAGTTTATTTAATTTTTGCAACCTGATAAATAATTCCAAGAGAAGAAAGTCTATGCTCTGGAGACAGAACTATATTTGCATTTCTGGGAGACTCCTGACTCTGCTGGGAGGGTTGGCAATCCTAAGGAGCTATAGAAACCATGGAGATTTTTTTTTCAGGTCCCTAATAAGCAAGGTGCTTATTTCACACTAGGCACTGAAATTCATCCATCACTCAAAGGCTATTCACAAACATTCATTTATAGCTTGATAAAAAATCTGCAGTCTATAGGCCAATACCAAGTTGCCACATTAAGAGTAATGTGTATTTGCAGTTTGACATGTTCATCTAATATTCTGTATTAACACATTTGCTAGATGCTACTTGTACAACAGAGTATTTTTATTAAATACAGAGGATGATCGGTTAACGAACATAATCTGTTCAAAGACGATGTTTGCTACCCAAATTGTTTGTTAACCGATCATCGATTTACCATAGATTTTTATGGGAATTTCATTAATTCGTTCTGGAGACCCAAAAAAATAAATAAATAATTATATAATTTCTTACTACGTTTATTTATAATAACAATAATACGTACATGCACAGTCTTGCATTTTCATCAGTCACGTTTTTTTTTCCGTTTGTGGGGCGTTAAAGAATCTGTCCAATGTCAGTTGCTTTTCTCTCTTCAGGATTTTTTGGAAGTAATTAATAGCATTGTCGTTGTAGAGATCCCCAAGCCTATTGCCCTCAACCTGGTTTGGGTGCCATTCTAAGACTGTTGTTCTGACATCCTCCCACTTCTTCAAAAGATCTTTAATAGCAGATGTCAGCATTGGTCCTCTTTTGTCTTCCTCTTTTTCAGAAGAAAACACATCTCGCTGAGTTTCTTGGTGTTCTTCATTCAAGAGTTCTTGTGTCGTCAGATCATTTTCATGTTCCATTATGAGCTCTTCAATGTCATCTTCATTCACCTCCAATTCCAGATCTCTAGCAGTTGTCACAATTTCATCCATAATTTCAGGGGACATCATCTCCGTCTCCCTGAATGCAGGATGGACACAGCTTTCACCAAGCAGAATTCAACTGTCATTGAGTGACTTCTGACCACGCCTTTTGAATTAGCCGGATAGCTTCAAGAATATCAAATTTTTCTTTCCAAAACGTTTTTAATTTTATCGTTGAGGAGAACTGGCATGCTTCAAAACACCGACGAAACAGCGTGCGAGTGTACAATTTCTTGACCCACAATAACCTCCTGATTGATTGGCTGAATCAACGAAGTGGTATTTGGAGGCAGAAACTGAACTGTCAGCCAGGGAAAGTATTCCAGCAAATTATCTTCAAGGTCTTTTGGGTGTCCTGGTGCATTGTCCAATAGCAACAGTGCTTTCAATGGCAGTTCATTGGTCTGAAGGTAATCCTTGATGCTTGGGGCACAAACTTTAAACAGCCATTCTTTGAAAAGAACCTGCATGACCCATGCCCTTTCATTCGATCTCCACATCACTGCCAGTCTTTCTTTAATTATGGAATTTTTATTGAATGCTCTAGGGTTCTCAGAGTGATAGACAAGAAGTGGTTTAAGCTTCATATCACCACTAGCGTTAGCTTTCAAAAGTAACGTCAATCGGTCTTTCATGGGTTTATGCCCAGGAATATTTTTCTCATCTTTCATAATGTAGGTACGGTTTGGCATGCGCTTCCAAAATAAACCAGTTTCATCACAATTGAAAATTTGTTGTGGACAATATCCTTCTTTTTTAATGAATTCTTGAAATTTGAGACAGAACTTCTCAGCTTCTTCTTTATCTGCACTAGCAGACTCGCCTTGCATTACTACATGTTTAATGCCAGATCTCTTTCTAAACTTTGCAAACCATCCAGTGGTACCCTTGAATTCTATCTCCTCATGTGACGAATGTGGAGTTTGTTTCTTCAGTTCTTCAAAAAATTCTCTAACCATCTCTTGAATGATACTCATACTAGTTACATCTCTTTTCATTTCCCTTTCTTTTATCCAAACTAAAAGCAATCTCTTCATTTTTTTCGTGGATGGCACATCTTTGTTTCTCAGATGTGATTTTCGTTACTCCTTTAGCTGCTCGAGTCTTTTTGATTATATCTTTCTTAGCTAAGACTGTGCCTACTGTAGACCTGTTCAAGCCATACAGCCTAGCAACATCAGACATCTTCTGCCCACTCTCTACCTTGGCTATTATCTCTTGCTTGGTTTCTATGGTGAGCACAGTTCTTGACACTCTCTTTTTAGGCCCCATAATATTATAATTTTTTTCTTTTTTTTTAAATAAAAAGTTTATTTAAAAAAAAACCTCAGAGAACAGAAATCACTAGCACACAAAAAAAAAGTTATGTATACAACTGTCAAAGTCTCATTCCAGAAACCGTTCATAGATGGCAGTAAAATACAGTTCTGCAAATCTTATACACAGCGTCGCTTCTTCTTGTGTTTGTTCTGTGAGGTGTTCGTTATCCGAACATTTGTTTGTTGTCCGAACATAAAAATCTTTCGCGAAAGTGTCCATTGTCTTATTTGTTCGCAGTCTGAGCTGTTCGTTAACCAATCACCCACTGTATCTTGCTTATTACTTAGCAGTCCTCCTTAAATAATCTCTCTTTTTTTGGGGAGCATTTATACCTTTCCTCCTGTCACAAAGTTTCAGAGCTATTTGAAAAGTAGTTAAACTATTTATGTTATTTGAATTATCCTCTGATTTGGCATAGTTTCCTTTCCAAGTTCTTTTACTCTTTTTTTTTTTTTTTTTTATGATTGACCAAATTCTAAAAGGTGTAGCAGGCCATATTTAAAACATCTTTTTAGGATATTAGTAGTGGCTTGCTTTAGTTTTTCTGCCATAGTGAAATTTGGATTCTTGTAGCTCATATTTAAGCATCAAATACTCAGAAGTCATACAGGGAAAGATCAGGAACTGTGTTGAGAGAATTCTATAGATGTTCCATTGATGGCCATTAGTACTTCCATTGTTGCATGGTTTTTTTTTTTCTTAATTGCATACTGCAAATAAGGTTTAGGTGTCTCTGCTCAATGTAATATTCACCTGGTACATTTTTTTTTTCCCTTTTGAGAAAGCTAGTGTTGAAGATCATGCCTTGGAGTCAAAAAAAAAAAAGAAAAAAAAAAAAGATTAAATAACATCAGTCTCTTTTGTATAACTGCATAACATTTGCCATTTTTGTTTGATTTTCCAGATGAGGGACAATGTAATTTTATATAAAGTTTTGTATTTTCAAGAACTTGATTGCTATTTCATTTCTGGGTTAGTGTTCTAATTCAGGGCTCATCACATATAGTTATGAATGATTCATCACTGAGATCACAGTGAACCCATCTTGCACACTCTTAATTCATTTTTAATCCATCTGTAAGCAATATGCTGAGCTCTTTCAATTGATTCATTGAATTGGCATGCAGCTTCTCTCCTTTTTTTTTTTTTGTGAGTTGATCAACTTTTTCAGTAGTCAGTTTTGTACTGCAACTGCCTTGATCGGCATTGCAGAAGTAATTCAAATATTACCACCCAGCATTTTTCAGCCTTTAAATTATTTACATTTATACCATTAACACCTGAATAGTTACTCGGCTCATTGCCTGTGTGTGTGTGTGTCCATATTTTGCCCACTTCTTACAGGACAACTTGGTACCATGAAGATATCGTGAATTTTGCTCTTTGGTTGGAAAGACCTGCATTCCACTCCTATCCAGGACATGCAGAACATTTATATGGGGTTTTCAACTGAAGATTAGTTCAATCTCATAAAGAAAGAGAGAAGAACTTTTTCTCCAGGAAATTCAGATTTTTTTAATTCTGCAATACAGGTACACTGACTGACATAATTAACAGACAATACACACTGAACTCATGGCCTTCGTTGCTTTTGTCATAATTGCAGCAATCCCAACCACTTTTTCCAAAGTTGACATCAAATTATATGGCATGTTTTTGTCATAAAATATACAGAATGTCATTTATCGCTGTTATTGAAAAGTAAAGCATGGCTCTTAAAAGAGAAAACACACAAAAAATGGAACAAGTACACTACTAGCTAAAATGTTACAGGTTGATGCATATACCTTATCTATTAAAGGTGGTGTTAGAGTCAAGGAATATTACCAGTCTCACTGATTTTTAAACATTTATTTTTACATAAAATTTTTTCTTTAAAATTTTTAATTTTTATTTCCTCAGTAAGAGCCTGTGTAGCTCAGTGGATGTGACGTTTTCATACCACGGCGCTTGGTCACACGAAGGAAGACTTGGTTTCGAGTCTAGTCGGTGACTAGACGAAATTATTCTAAGCCTTTTTTCGACTGGTTTCGAGCGAGCGGGTTTTTCATCCCGTAAACTCAAGAAAATCGACCGTAGAACCCACATTATTTCAGACATTAAATATATTGTGTTAGGGTTAGGGACCACAAGATGGCGGCACATTTGAGCCGTCTCTCTTCACTGTGCACTGCTTAATTAGTGATGGCCTTGGGCCATCTATCTCTGATTGGGTACCAGTGGAGATTGACCTGCCCACTCAGTCTCCAAAAGTTAGATAGGACTAAATGGCCTCGCCTACTCCCAGTATATGGGAATAAAAAGGCATTAGCTGATTTTTTTTTTTTTTTAAATTTCTTCAGTAATTACATATAATAGTATCTCCACTAACATAATTATGAAATCATAAGATAAACAATAACTTCTTAATTCTCTTGATATTCTGTTAGTTCTTTTTAAAGTTTTTAAATGCTTTGTATAATTTTTAAAAATAGTTTATACTCAGTGGCAGCTCATGGCTTGAAATTGTGGGGGTGCTGCAACTTTCGAAATATACATACATGCACACTGTAAGTACAGTGTATATGTGTTTGGATAAAATATAAAAATTATGGTAAAAATTAAAAAAAAAATTAAACATGAAAAATATTGTTTATTATCGATAAAATTATACTGTTTGGTATAATTCAAAATTACTTAAAATTAAAATATATTCTTCTTGTTTTGTTTCATGAAAAAATAGTGTTTATTATTGATAAAATTATACGGTTTAGTATAATTCAAAATTACTTAAAAATAAAATCCATTATAACCCCAATAATGTTCTAAAATAAAAACTATGACAAATTATGTCTTTTAATTGTGATGTTCAAATATTTAAAGAGACAGAGTAAACTCGATAAGCACTACAAACACTCTACGACTGACGCAAACTGCATATAAACAAAAGTGGAACTGTGCGACAGACAGTACTGCATTACGCTAATAGCTCGCATCTCACTATGATATGCTTGCACATGTTACAAGATGACACTGTTGTAAACACGGTGTTGCTAGCATCCTTCGCCCTCTTAAGTGCTACAAGATGGATTTTTATTATTTTTTATACAAAATAAGAGAATTGTAGAGGATTGTTGATGATAAAATTAAATATTACAAACAAATATAAATAAATTAATAAATATATTTATATATTGAGAAAAATTGGGGGTGCTGCAGTTCTGAAGTGCCTATGCACAAGCCGCCCCTGTTTATACTGCATCTGTAATAGAAAAAATTCAAAATGTTCTGAATTTTTGAAATTTTGTGATGCAGCATTATTTCTATCTGCCTCTCTACCTTCTCCCAGTTGGATATTATCTAAGAGCAACCTTACAGCATAAAAAAACACATTCATGAACCTGATTTAAAAGTAAAAAAAAAAAATCAATCTTATAAATTTACTATCTCAAAACCATTTATTTACTATTTATTAATTGATATTTTAAAAAAAATATGCATGCTCCAAATGTTACTTGTTTTCATTGCTTTTCAAAAATTACCCAGTTATATACATATAAGTTACTGATTACTAGTTTTTATTATTATTATGTTACACTTCCAGAGAGTCCAAAGCCTCATTAGGGAGGGCATCTGCTTTACAACACTGTCTCCATGATTCCACCAATGCCATCTATTGCCTACTATCACCACTAGTATTTTTCAGAGACAATCACAAACATCATGCCCATGGCAGGATTCCAACCCATAGCCTTTTGGCTGGAGAGCAGATACTCTAACCACTCAGCCAACCAGGCTGGCAAGTTTTCTTATGAAGCATCTATTTTTTATGATGTGTATGAAAACACTGTAGTAAACTTACTCTGGCAAAGGTGGATTGATTCTCTCCTTTTCCTAGAAATATTATACAGCTTTCTCTCACTTTAGTAAACACAAAGCTAGTCAAAAGTACTACTTTAACCATTCCTGTGATTGTCACTATGAGTTTACTAAAGTGAGAGAAAGCAGTATAATATTTCTAGGAAAAGGAGAGAATCAATCCGCCCCTTTGCTCACTATAACAAACTACTTTAGTCAGAACCTTTTGGTAGTTTGCTAGAGTGAATTGATATATCAATACATGCCTGTTATCACTCTCCAGTACTTTGTTTACATTAAAGGAACTGCTATTTTTTTACTTTTCAGTTTCTTTCTTTCTTTTATTCTATTCATATTCTTTCATACTTTTTTGTCCCTAAGAAAATTCTCTGTTCTGTTCAGCTTCAGATATGAACATTAAATGAGATTTTTTTTTTTAATCAAAGCTGTATCTTTGAAAATGCTACACTGAGTTTTATTTCAAGGTCTGCTCCAGTATGTATAAGTCCCTTTTCTTCATCATAATATGTTGGCTGAAACAGTCCTTTTACAATTCATAGAATAATCCACTCTCCTTTTATACTCTCCCTAATTTTCTGCCAATTAATTCTGAAAACTGTCTAGTTTCCTGTCCTAAATCCTTGCTATACATGCAACAAGAAAATTTTAAAATATTACAAAGACTTATAAATAGATTTAAATAAACATTGTATGTGTGTGTATGTGTATGCGTATGCGTGTGTGAATGCGTGATATGAACATTAAATGAGATTTTTTTTTTAATCAAAGTTGTATCTTTGAAAATGCTACACTGAGTTTTATTTCAAGGTCTGCTCCAGTATGTATAAGTCCCTTTTCTTCATCATAATATGTTGGCTGAAACAGTCCTTTTACAATTCATAGAATAATCCACTCTCCTTTTATACTCTCCCTAATTTTCTGCCAATTAATTCTGAAAACTGTCTAGTTTCCTGTCCTAAATCCTTGCTATACATGCAACAAGAAAATTTTAAAATATTACAAAGACTTATAAATAGATTTAAATAAACATTGTATGTGTGTGTATGTGTATGCGTGTGTGTGTGTGTGTATATATATATATATATATATATATACCAGACATAAACTGTATCTCGTGAGTTGTATGGATACTTAAACACTGATTATCACTCATGTTGATATTTCATTTAGAAAACACATGTCTAAAGATAATAATTAACTAATTTAATTTATTTAACTAATTAGATTATTAAACCAATATTTTGCATTCATCACCAAGGCATCTTCAAGGGCATAAAGAAATGTATTAAGCACAGGCATGCAGGCTCACCAACAGGAAAAGAAACACAGACTGACTGTAAGAGGAGAACTCCTACAGTCCTAACTAGTGTGCTCTGTAGGTGAAGCAATGGAATATTGCTTAAGATTTCAAATATGATGGTCTCATCATATTTGAAATCTTAAGTGCAAAGGTGGGATATATAAAGCATTATCTGCTAGTCCTGACTTGCTATAATGATGGTGGTGGTGACGACCAATGTATTTCTTATGTGTTTTCTAAGCCAGATGTTGACAGATCTTCCTGTCTGTCCATAGTAAGCCAGTTCATAAGTATAGAACGCTTCGTGCACTCCTAGATATGATAAAGAATGGAGTTTGTCCTTAGGTGAAGATGAGGATTGCTAGTTTAATAAGATTTGAATATAGCATGAAAGTTTATATTTATTAAGCACTCGATATATTTTCAGAAGTGTCCTGAATATGTGGGATAGTAGAAATTTTGCTGTCACTTTGTATGGGGGGAGGGGGGTAGCCATTAGATAAAAATATGAAGTGAAGGTATGCAAGTTCAGTGG
Organism: Typopeltis vanoorti; assembly: GCF_054136105.1. Lineage (NCBI taxonomy): Eukaryota > Metazoa > Arthropoda > Arachnida > Uropygi > Thelyphonidae > Typopeltis > Typopeltis vanoorti. Next base: position 163,521,777 of record NC_143550.1, read on the forward strand.
TAAAAGCTGTATCGTTGAGACAAATAACTCTTCTCTCTCTGCATTAGTGTTTTGAGAATATCATAAGGCTTGGATAATGGTTGATTGTGTAAATATCTTCCAGCATTTGTGTTAGCTTTCTATAAATAGAAAAAAAGATAATGAACCATTTGATAGGCATGCAACTTGCATATCTAGGAAGGGCAATGGTTGCATGTGAAGGGAAGGCAGTTATTTATTTTTCTATTGTGAAGTAGATTTTTGGATGTTGGCTGTTTAAATGCACTGAAAATGTATGTGTCGCAACTATTTATTTTTACTTTCCATGTGAAATAACTCAGCATGTATTATAAATTTGAATAATTCAAATATGTCAAAGGGGAAATTGGATTTTATCAAATTAAGGGTCTCAGTAAGTGGTAAATTAGTAAATAGTGAAGTAACATCAAAGCTAATCATGATTCATGATGTCTGAACTTTTTAGGATATGGTTTCTTAATATTGTTTTAAAGTGACAGAATTTTTTTTACAAAGGAGGAGAGTTACTTGTGAGGAGAAGCAAGTGATTTCGCTAACTGTTCAACAAGTTTGTATATAGGACTTGGTCTATACTATCAACATTGGGGTATCAGATTTGTGAATTTTTGGTGCTCTCTATATTCTAGATGGTTTTACATGAAAGGCTTGAGCTTGTTAACAGTTTCTTTGGCCCTATGTGACTTACTTCAGTAATTTAAGAACTTTATTCTTTTGTGTGTTTGTAGAATCTTAATTTTTGTATGTAGAATGATCTTGTAGAAGATTATGCATTTTAAATTAAGATGCCAAGAAATTATATTCTTGGTTTAATCTTTTCTCCTAGTGTAAGCAAACAATATTTGCATGTGAAGTATCTTCAAAAAAAAGTTATGCATTTTGTTATCATAAACTTACTTGAACGTAATACATTTTTCTATACCTAATATGCATATATAATAAAAATTTTTGGCTTCCATATTCAAACAGCCCATGTGTTCTCAGAATCAATTTCTTCAAAGAAAATCTTGCTGTCGAAGTTACATAAAATGGTTTTAATGCTGAAACAAAAGAATGTTTTAGTAACTTTTAGCATGTATTCTCACATAAATATGATGGAGGAAAGAGGGGGGATAGATCTTCATTGCCATTTTTCACTAATTTATAGAAATTCTTGGTAGACTTGAATCCAAAATGACTTAAGAAAATTATCTTTCAAACCTTAGCATTCTGTCTGAAGAGAAAGAAAGAGTGAGGTTAGCCAAGAATCTTATACGATCTTATTGTAATGGTAAATAAACTATTTCCATGATTCCATTGGCTACTGTCTCCGAGATTTTTTTCTTCCCAGTGGTTCATAATTTGACACTAAATTTTAAATCAATAATAACATACGTAAGACCTATTTTTTTTAAAAAAAATTAAAAGTTGTTTTTTTATATTCACACCAGTGTTTTTTAAATCTGGATAAACTGTCTTTTAAACTTTTGCATATATGTCTTGTACTTGCCATATTTTTAGTTATTTTTTCAAACTGCTGCATGGTTTTGTAAACTTCCTGACTACTCAGTTTTGCATTAACCACGCACCGGCCAGGACGTATATATACGTCCAAGTTACCATGGATGCGAAGTGCATATTAAATTTGTAATACCATTGATATTACATTGAAATATATGATGGATATGAAGCGTATGAGGATGCGTGTTTGATCCATAATGGCCGATAAGATGGTTAATAATTAATTTATTTGGTTAATGAGTAGTTGTTTTATTATTATCATCATCATAATAAATAATTTCCCACAAGTAATACCATCTTGTAAAACTTATTGTTGAACATAACAGCAGCTGTTGAACTACTTGTTTGTTGTTGGAAACTTACTGATATATATTAATTAGTCATAATGAAAATATTTCTCAGATTCATCTTGTGAAAACTTTATGCTTTGCATAAAGAGTAATGGTCCTCTTTATGCATAAAGAGGACCACAGTGAAAAGATAAAATATTTAATTACGTAAAGTAAGTTTACATGTATTTTGTTTAAAGGATCTCAAAAATTATCAATCCATTAAGAGAACAATTTGGAAATTCAAATGAAACTATATAATTATAGCTGCACTTGCATTTAGAAGATAACCATCATAACAATGGTTATTTTCTGAATGCAAGTTCATGTGTACTAGGTTCAAACTGTAACACTATTATGAACTTAAATCAGGGAAAGTTATTTTATTCAGTTAGAAATTGTTTCGTAGAGTTTCAGAATAGAAAGTCCTGTCATTGGGATTAAGACTTGGATGGTGTAATAAGATATGAACATATCTAAAATGCTTCCGTGAAGCAATTTGATATTTGTTTCTTAACTGAACAACCATTTTTGACAAAAGTAGTATAATTTACAAGATCACAGGATTTAAAAATTTTATAAACATCTGTTAGCAACAATTAGAAAAACTTTCTTTAAGAGAGAGAGCAACAGCAGGTAGATTTTGTTGCTGGATTTGCAGGTAATAATTAGCTGAAATGTTCTAGAACCCCACCCAGCACATACAGAATAGGAATCTTCAGATTTCACATTAAAAATGATGAACACAAAGAAAAACAGTCACTAATTTTTGAGTCATTTTTGGATTGTAACCATTTAATAGTATTTAGTTTTAAGACATCCAGTTAGATCAATGCTTCAAGGACATGTGTTGTTATATCTTGTTAACAGACCTTGCTTCCAGAGCACAATTGGGAGAACAATGTGATATAGCACCCTTTGATTGGAAAAGACCTGAGTTTGATTCTCATCACAATGAGAGCAATCTTTATATAGTTTTTTTTTTCCAATTCAAGATGAGTTAGCCAATCTCATATGGAGGTAGCAGGGGATTTTCCCCCTTAAGCTTGGATTTTTCATCCCACATACAGGCAAATCAGTCAAGGATACAATTTTACAGACAAAAAGACTGTTTGTGGGTATCAATTAGTACAGTGTGCTGATAATGGTAGTGGCATTATTATTATCATATAATAATAATATTATTAATAATAGACTTAATTACTCTTTTGGGATGGATAATATGCAGGAGACTGATGCATATAGCATCTGGAGAAAGTGTGTTTCCAATAAATTAAGTAGAAAGAGAACTATCTGTTTCACATTGAAAACAAACATATATAGAATGGATAATACTCCTTGTGATTCTTTTTTTTTTTTTTTTCATGATTTGAAAGGAAAAAAGAACTTGCAGATTTTAATCTGTACCTTATTTGTTTTCTTTATTTTTTTTCTAAATGCTCTCAACAGGTGAAATATCCTGAGTTAATTATACATGTATATTGAATAGTTCTATGATAAAGAGGGAAGTGATGTTAAAACTTTCCATGATAGCAAGTATCTAGCATTAAAATCTACAGTATTTTTGATGTATAAACTTAAGTGACTGAGAGAAAGAGGAGAGAATGTTGCTCAAGAATTTGCCAGTTCTGTAAGTACTGTCATAGAGAGTCAACTATTAGCCTCAAATGGCAACTTGATTTGTGAACTTTGCTAAATCATATCCTGAGTTGTTGTTATTATTATTATATTATTGCTTGGTTTAATGAAGTAAACATTATCAAATTTAAGTTTATTAAGCTAACTTGGCAGGATTCTTGGTGATGTGTATATATTTGTGATTGCATAGGTTTGTTAGGTTCATCACTAGAAAAATGATTAATGCTCTTATTGTGGAGAAAATCAAACTTTGGGAAACATTTAGGGACCATGGCAAATCCATTATCTCAGGAAAGATTCTGTTCATCTTCTTAATGACCCATCTACTACGTAGTAACTTAGCTGATTTTTGGAAGCATCATTCTAGGAGCTTCTTTCTAGTTAGATTTTATATACTTTTTCATAAGCTTCTTTCATCTGCAGTTTTTGATATATGAATAAGTATATCTGATAAATCAGATCTCATCATTCATAGATCAAAAATTAATGGATGGTTATGTTTCTAGAAGTATTAGAAACATGAGCATTTAGTTTTGTGATTGCAAAAATATTGCACTAGCTGATTTTCATTAACATATGAAACCAGAGAATGCTTGCCTAATGATAAATGTTATGTGTTCTTGATAATATAATAGCTTATTTTATTATCTGAAAATGTGGGGAACTACACTGCACTGCATTCTCTTTAAAAAAAAAAAAATAATAATAATAAAAAACTGGCATGTTGCTTGTGTTATTATATTATTGTGAGAATTCTCAAGAAGCTTCTTCTAATTGTCACCTTATTTTGGTCAGCAGGCCATTCAATTTATGAATCTTCATAAGTTAAGATTGCCTGAGCACTGAGGGTAGACCCTAACCACGATTCTTTAGGATAATATCAAATTTTCAGTCAAAATATTTTTAAATATGAATATTTGCTTGAAGAAAACTGAATTCTTATTGCACTTTTTAAATTTTAATCATGATGATGAACACTTCTGTTCCCAAACTTTGACAAATTGTAATTTCTAGTTACTTTTTTTTTTTTTTTACTTAAGTTTTTAATAATGTTATAGTTTGAATCTGTTAATAGATTCAAATGTTAAAGTGCATTTAAAAGCTAACTATTATTACAGCATATAGTTATCACTTTTATTTGAATTTTCCATGATTATGAAGGGGGAGGGTTTGTTCTAGGTATGTATCAGAACTAGAAAGTTCTGATAAATACTAATTATTATATAATTATAATAATTATATTTATATAAGAATTATTTCCAGATCCTCCCCCTTTGTATATTAGATTTATTCAATGACAGTGTTTTTTTCAATTTATTCAATGACAGATACCCAGAATATCTGTCAACTAGTTTATTTTTCTCCCATTCTATAAAAAATTTCTTCCACATTAGTCCATTTAAATAATTAAATATTCCATTTTCGCTGCGGTCATGTATTCTTAAGTTATGAAAATCTAATTCCATTACATCGTAACTTATGTCATAACATAAATTATGCTATAAGGCTTATAAAATATATTCTCCTATATCCATCGGATCAGGTACCTATATTTTAAACACTTCATGGGTTTGGATGAAATTTTATAGGGCTGCTTACAAAAAATATACCCCTTAAATTTAATTTTAGTTCAGATTGAAATATGAACTAGCCTTAGTATGCATTTATTGTTGTGATTCTATTTTTCTGCTAGCATTCATTCCCTTATACAGGACATGAAGTACATGTCAGATATTTTAACAGTTTGTGAACTTTTTTTTGTCTGTTTAAAAGTGCATGTTGTTTATATTAAATTTGAGAATTATGTAGATGAGTATAAATATTCAGATATTAATTACAAATGGAATTGCTATTATATTTATCTTTTTTTTGCCAGTGAAATTTATTTTATTTTATTGTTTTTTTATTGCAATATAGATTATTGGCTTATTTTTATATAAATGTAATCTAATTTTAAAAAAATCTTACTCCAGAAATAAAATATCTTTATCACCACCACTTTAAGTTTTGTTTTCTACTGTCCTGATTCAGTTTGCCATTGAGACATATTATCATCACCATCAAATTCCTGATGTATACCCTATGATAGTACTATGAAAAATATACACCATTACTAACTTCCTGTGTACAATTTTCCTCCAAATCAGTCCGTTACCTGTCAAGACTTCAATATTATCAGGTCTTATATTTCTATCTTCTAAGGCATTTTTTACTGTATCATGAGTCATATTATTTCTAATGTATTCTGCAAATTCTCTTTTCCCTCTCATCCTGGTTTTATTGCCTGTTGCATGCAAGCAACTAAATCCTACTCATTCAAATTACATTAATCTGTTAAATGAAATTTTCACTTTTAGTTAATTTTTATATAAAAATTCATATACCACAAGTCATTGTCACACTTGCTGTCACTGAATAGCACTGATACAGGTGACAGCACTCATACGTATATTTGAATTGTAGGGATGATGAAGTCCACATTAGGAAAACAGATACTTTTCCATTACTGTTGTAATGGGCTTATTTTAGTTTTTTATGTTGTAAGATAAGTATAATAATTCTGATGGACAAAAGTACACAAATGATTCCAGTGATTATAGTGTAATTTTTTTTATTAGCTAGAATTCTGATGCTTTTTTATGGAGGTGTTTAGCTGCTGCCATCTTGTATCTTATATTTGCATTGACATCCTTATTTATATATTTAAATATGTATACTTTGCTTATGCATGCAGTAAGATGTTTACTGATTTCACATAGAAATGCTAACATTACCATGATATATATGATATCATTTATAATTGTGTGAATTATTATCCAAGTACTTGTTATTGATTTTACTGTAGGCAGCTCGTTGGGCTATAGAATGGCCATAGTGTGTTATTAACTACAAATAAAGTTAGGAAAACAAAAGATGTTTTTGTGTGTGAGTGTAATTCAGATCTCTACTCATTTGTTCTTTTGTGTTAATTGTTGTTGTTGTGTACAAAATATGCATTTCAAAATTCACTTACATGACTAGAAATTAAATATCTGAATTTTCATTTGTGTAATATCCATTTTTGCTTTTTTTATGATATATTTCCACAGCATTTGTTATTCTTAAAAACTTTGCAGTAGTAGTTGACTGTTTTATATAGATTGTGATGTTTAAAATCTTAAAAACACTGGTTATTTAAATGTAAAAATATTAAAATTAGGTTATTGATTTGAATAATTGCATAATTAGTGTGTACTGATATATTTGTGTTATTATATATTGTAATGTGGTCATTTATTTGTACGAAAATAACATTTATTTATCAAATAAGTCATTTTTATAAAAACAGATAATTTTTGTGTATTCTTCCAATTAACTTTTGAAATGTATTTGCAAACCATGTTTCTAAACTATATCCATCAACTTTTAATTAGGACTGAATGAATTTTCATCATATCTTCACTTTGTAAATAAAACATTATCATCGTGCAGTAATAACTGTGGTGTATAAAATTTGTGGCCATTTGTTTTTCTTGTACACATACATTTAATAAAGTTACCTGTGTGATTTTAATTGGACTGCTTGTTTGCAACTTAAATTATAAAATGTATGAAGAGTGCAGACATTCATAGAAAAATTGTATAAATAAGAGAAAATTCAGTTTGTGTTGGGGATGAGATGTGTAAAATGCTAATTGTTATAACTGTAAAATTTTCATGAACAATAGAATTCTGGAACATCTCTTAAAATATATTTACTTTGGTGGTTTTTAAACTTTTAAAAAGATGCCCACCCCCTTTTTTTTTTTCCAAAAAAATCCTTGCCTCCACTTTTCATAATACGATATTGGTGTGTTCTTATCTTAGATTGTATTTTATTCAAGTAAAACTAAGATGTTCTTGCAGTTTTCTGATAGTAACACAATTACACTTCAAGCTAAACTAAAAGTTAAATAGCACACAAAGATGTTTATTTTAAAAATTGCCTTTGATTTTAGTTTTTAATTTATAACTTAGTATAATAATGACGATAAAAATATTTAATAATTTTCTGTTCTGTAATAAACAATAGCATGGATTGTTGCTTCGTGCCCACCCCAGAAAGGTTTTGTACCCCAGGGGAGACATGCTTTTCACAGTTTGAAAACCACAGGTTAACTAGTAATTGAGCGATTCAAGATATTCCTAACATTATTGATAAAGCTTCAGTGATCTGGCTTCTTTTTTAACAGAGCTTGTACAAACTGTATTTCTTCATGCATAATTGTTTGATTGATTTGGTAATATATTTTTTGATAAATGAAACTTATTTTTCACACAGTGTGACAATGTTAAATTAATAGCATATCTTAGCTAATCAGTGGTGCTACCATCTTATTTACAGAATAGCCCTGTTTTGATATAGGAGATATCAAGAACTGGGAATTAGTATAAGCTAAATTAGTTATACTAATTTAATGATAAACTAAATTAAATTAGTATATTAGTAAAATATGCAAAATAGTAGTCATGGGAATTATTTTACATTCATTACAAGGAAGTTTTTAAAAGAAAGTTTTTTCATTTAATTATAAACCTAGTAAACCAGTTCATTATGTAAACCTGAATAGGTTATTCATATTACTATGCATATATGAGTAGGATAAGAGAATTTGTAATAAGTTTATATTTGTCCAGAAGAAATAGTAATCGTGAAGCTTCTTCACTTAATTGCTAATGTAGAAAAGAAACAAAATATGGTGACTTCATTATTCAAAGAGCACCCAGATCATAAATGATGCAAGAATTGCTGAATCTGTAATACTACTCTGGCAATATGCTTGCAATAATGAAGCATATTTTCAGTTACTTTCACTAATAGGCTATTTTACAGTGATATTGCCAGTATTCTCATAATGGATATTTGCAACATTGCTTCTGTCAAAAATTTATATTACTAGCTGAACTTTTAATTTTAAATGAGTCTGAAAGGCTTCATGCTCTGTGAACATTACTATGTGATCAGATTAGATATGGGATCCACATTTTTAACCAATCCAAGAAGCTGAAATATCTAATAGCTGGTTGTAATAATATTCAACTTTTTTTTAGTGATAATTTAAAAAAAAAAAATCCTCTGGCTGCTCCAGTTTTCCCCTAACAAACATAAAACTGACCTAGAAGACATTTGTAGTAATTATATATACTACTAAGAGTCCATGTGATTGCTAGCTTAGACCTAAGCCTCCTAATGGAGGGGAGCAATAGCAGTAATAATAACAACCCCATCCATAAAAGCTTCTGTTCACATTGTTTTGTTGAAGATAATATTACATCTTCCATACAATATAGAGATAAAGATAATCCAGTGAAAGTGTTGTCCCAGTACTATTATTATTATCCAGGCCTCCATGGAGTCAAAAGATTCATCGTGGGAGGTCCTTCCTAAGAAACACAGTCTATCAAGACTCATTGAGGGGAGGTCCCCCCCCCCCAAGAAACACAATGTCTATCATACCACTCCTTAAATTCATTGACCGTTCTCGCTCTCACCACTCCATTGCAAAGAAACTACTCTTCACCCTTTTGCTCACGGTTTCCTTTAGTAACTTCCAGGGATGACCTCTTGTCATCGCTCCTTCCCGCTGTTCAACCAAGCAAAAGAACTCCCCAGCAACCCTGTATACACCTATCAACAGTTTAAAAGTCTCAATCATATCACCTCTCCTTCTTCTATCCACCAAACTCTGCAGTCCACATTCCCTCAGCTGATCCTCATAACTAACATTGTACAGTCCTGAAACCATCTTTGTTATACACCCATTCCACAGTTAATTTATCCCCTTCAAATCCTGGGGACCAAATCTGAGAACAATAGTCTAAGTGTGGTCTGATCAGAGTCTTATACAACGGAATGATAACCCTTTTATCTCTGCAGGTCAGTGTCCTTCTCATTATTGCAGCAATCCTCTGTGTTACCTCCACCACCTTTGCAATATGTCCCCTAAATTTCAGGTTTCTATCAATCATCAAACCCAGATCTCTTGTCTCTCCTACTTCCTCCAGTTTAACTCCTCCCATAGAGTACAGCGTCCCATCGATGTGTCCCAAACCTCAAGACCTTACATTTTGCTGCATTAAACCGACACCCCTTTCATTTGCCCATCTATCTAGCTTATTCAAGTCCTCTTGCAGGGCTACCACATCTGTGCTATTACTAATAACCCTTCCCAGCTTCGCATCATCCTCAAACAACCGAATATCCCCTTGCAATCCACGGACAATGTCATTGATATAAAGGTTAAACAATGTAGGTCCCAGTATTGAGCCCTGTGGAACCCCACTTGTAACCTTCTGCCTCTTTGATATTGCTCCACCATACACAACTCTCTGATACCTATCGGACAACCAATCCTGAATCCAGTTGACCAATCTGACATCCAGACCCATGTGCTGCAACTTAAATATCAGCTTATCATGTGGCACCCTGTCAAATGGCTTTGCTAAGTCTAAGAAAATGGCAGTATATGCCTTTTCCTCATCTAATGCTTTTGTAACTTTATTATAAAAGGCTAGCATATTGCTAAAACAAGAGCACCCTTCACAAATCCATGCTGACTCTCACAGATAACATTATCCTCATCTGCCCAATGTTGTATACGGTCTCTCACTACTTACTCCAAAATCTTAACAATTACTCATGACACACAAACTGGCCTATATTTAGACACTTCTAGTCTGCTACTGCCCTTATGCAATGGCACTATCTTACCCTCCTTCCATTCCATGGGCACCTTTCCCGCAGTTTTCGTTTCATCAGTAGTTAAGATCTTGGAGAAATTAGTATACAGCATTGGGCAGATGAGGGTAACGTTATCTGTGAGAGTCGACTTGGATTTGTTAAGGGGCACTCTTGCTTCAGTAAATATGATTGCCTTTTATAATAAAGTGACAAGAGCAGTTGATGAGGGAAAAGGCATATTCTGCCATTTTTTTTAGAATTTACAAAAGCCTTTTACAGGGTACCACATGTTAAGCTGATATTTAAGTTGTAGCACATGGGTTTAGATGCCAGGTGAGTTAACTGGATTTAGGATTGGCTATCTGATAGGTATCAGAATTGTGTATGGGGCAGGGGGAAATATCAAGTAGACAGAAGGTTACAAGTGAGGCCCCACAGGGCTCACTACTGGGACCTGTATTGTTTAATCTTTATATCAATGACATTGTCAGTGGGTTGAAGGGTGATGTTCAGTTGTTTGCAGGTGAAGCTGGGAAGGATTATTAGTAATAGTGCAGATGTGGTAGCCCTGTAAGAGGATTTGAATAAACTGGACATATGGGCAAATGAATGGGGGTGTCAGTTTAATCCAGCTAAATGTAAAGTCTTGAAGTTTGGGATACATTAATGGGAGGCTGCATATGAGGAAGTAGGGTAGGAAATGGATCTGGGGGTGATGATTGATAGAAACCTGAAATTCAAGAAACATATTGTGAAGATGACCCAGAGGATTGCTGCGATACTGAGAAGGACATTGGCCTGTAGAGATAGAGTTGCCATTCCATTGTATAAAGTCCTGATCAGACTACACTTGGACTATGGTTCTCAAATTTGGTTCTCAGGATTTGAAGTGGATAAATTAACTGTGTAAAAGGTGCAGAGACAGATAACAAAGATGGCATCAGGACTGTATAATGTTAGTTTTGAAAACAGGCCGAGGGAATGTGGACTGCACAGTTTGGTAGATAGAGGAAGGAGAGGTGATATGATTGAGACTTTTAAACTGTTCAGAGGTAGTTACAGGGTTGACACTGGGGAGAGTATGAATGATCAAGGAGTGGAATGATACTTTGCGTTTTCTAAGATGGGCCTCCCACCTTTTGACTCCATGGAGGCCTGAATCATAATTTAAAAAAAAAAAAAAAATCGCAGCAGACATAATAAAGTTGCAGTTCATTTTTTCCTTATGATGTGAGTGAGTCAATACTATTAGGAAACAGCATGAATCCTTTCAAATATATATATATATATATATATATATATATATATATATAGGTAATTTGTTTTCTGAGATATTTATTCCAATTCACTTCATTTTTTATTTTTTTCTGTATGTGCAATTAATTTTGCATTCATGCTTTTCTTCTCTTAAATTTTTCCTTGGAGCAACCATACAGCAAAATATCTTGCACTCTCTAATTATGGAATTCTAAATACTGATGAATACTTTATTGAAAAGTTTTCAAATACTTCAGCAGTGATTTTTGTTAAAGTTTCCATCAGAGACATATATATCTGGTACGATGATATTTATGTTGTTATATTAAAATTACATTACATAATAATACCTCGATAAAAGCTTGTTTGAAATAAAAGTATATTTGTAGCATATTTCATAACATATTTGCTCAGTTATTGTAGAGGAAACAAAATACAGGTACACTACTAATTTTCCAGCACCTGTGCTCCAGAGCCATTCTGGATTACTTGTTTTACCAGACCAACCGAGGTCACATAATAATAAATTATCAATACACCTTTCATTCATTAATTATGTCCTTCCTGTGTATCTAAAGTACCGTGGACAACTAGAACCTTAAACATTAAACACAAAATTAACTGTGAATTAAGTGATTAAATGAAATATATTAGTATAAATGGCACAATGCAAGTGGATATGAACTTATGCTTGCACACCATCACTACTGTGAACTGGCCCATTCATACACACACACAATACCATCTATTCCAGCCCAATTAACTAATTGGGTGGTTGTGATAATTTCAAGGGCACTCATAATTTTGTCCAGACTAAAGGAGAATCGGACCCATCCGTTATTACCAAAAAATAGGTGGTGTCTCTCCTGTAGTGGTTCTATATATGTATATATAGACACACATCACTGTTTCTATATACAAGGGTGGCCAAAAGTCACCCAAAATTCAAATTAATGTTGTTGTTTTTTAAATAATAAATCTTGAAAATTATCAAATTTATTGATCATTTATTGAACAAAATTTGAAATTAAAATTGAACTCTTTGAGTTGATATAAGCTTATTTATTATTATTATTACATGACACCTCCAAGGAGTCCATGGACTCATCACAGGAGAGACACTACTCTACTCCACCACACACACATATCGCAGTCTCCCTACTACTTAATTCTCCACCTACACACAACTACCATCAATGCTATCTACTGCCCATCATCATCAACACTATTTTTGTCTGTAAATTGTGTGTGTACAGGCCAATTTTTTTGTACGTTGGATGAACAACCTGAGTTTCTGGGAGAAACAATTCTTCTACCTCCATATGAGTATTAACTAACTCACCTTCAATTGAAAAAGCCCATATATCTGAAAATATAAAAAAAACGCATTTAAATGCAAGAGTGGCAGCTGATGAACTTACCTGTTCGGTATAACTGCAGACACAGTGAACTTGCTTCTCCTCTTCCTCTTTCATTCTCTGTACCTCAACCCTCTGGAACACAAAGTGTTCCTGAATAATTGCAACTTCTAACTCTTCAAGAAAATGTCAATAAACTTCTTTCTCAATCAGGTTCTGCTGTGTATGGGTTTGATATTAAAAAAAAATACGAAGAAAAAAAGAGATAACCCTAACCGCAACATTAACCTGATCTAATCAGATGTTTCACTAATCTTGTGTAATTTAAAATTAAATTATTTTATTAAATTAAAATTTTCCCCACACTGACAAAGCTCAGAATTTCAAAATATGCATTTTCAACATTTCCTGCTATCTTACCATTTTGGTTTTAATCTAACTTTTGTTGTTGTTATTGGTTATATTTTTGGGTGTTTGTTATATGATCTCTTTTGAAATTTGAAATATTTTACATAATAGCAGCAATCAAACAATTTCTGCTTCTTGTGAATAAATAATTAATTTTTCTATGATGAGGGATTGTGTTTTATATTATGCAGAATTTTCCTAGTCAGGGTTACATAATTGTCTGTTTACATTTTACCTTTTCTAAAGAACAAGTGTAAAAACATGCACTATTTGCTGTTACAATAATGCATATAAAATAAAGCTTGTTTTTCATATTGGAGCTTATACATAAGTTTATATATATATATTGACCACATTTAAAACAGAAGCCTCATGTTGGAATTCAAAGCATATGTCTTAGTAGCATTCTTGAAAATATGGATTTTTTTTTTTTTGGTTTTACTTTAGTATAAATTTAAAAGTGTCTTGCATATTATAACAGGTTTTTTTTTTTTTTTTAAATAATATCTTTGCTCTCTTAGGAGCGACCAGTTTCAGGCTATTTGAGAAATGGACAGAGGAAAGTCTGTTTCTAGCACTCTTTAGAGATTCAAAAGGGTAGAGAGGGTGATACTTATTTTTCTTTATGACACTTAGGGTAAAGAAAAGCAATTTGAAAACAAGCATAAAACCTTACAGGATGAGTAGCAAACTTTGTTAAGAAACTTCTGATTCACTCATCTAGAAAAGCATGTCATGATTTTAGAGTTAGAAAAATAAGCACTCCTTTTTGTTAAAGGAAGAATTCAAGAAAAGAAGAAATAAAAGTTCCTAGCTAGTAAGTTGTCATATTATTATTATTATCCCAAGACCCCATGGAGTCAAAGACTCATCTGGGAGATCCCTTTGTCTCACGCATACTTAAATTCTCTGCATACACCACCCTCTCAGGCAAGGCATTCCAATCATTCAGAATTCAAAAAACTTGCTTCTCACTACCCTGCTCACACCCTTCTTATACAGCTTCCAGAGATGACCTCTGGTTCTCCCCTGATCTCCCACTGTAAAACATCTCCAACATTGATCCTATAACAACTCCTCGGTCTCTCAAATCTCACCTCTTCCTCTTATAGACCAGACTGTAAATTGCATCTTCTCAATCTTTCCTCATATTTAACATTCCAGAGATCAGAAACTACCTTACTCAGTCACCTCTGGAACCTTTCCAACATCTCTCTGTCCTTTTGAAAACCAAGTGACCAAATCTATACACAGTAGCCCATGTGTGGCCTAATCAGAGCCTTATATAATGGTACAAGAATCTTCTTGCAAGCCAGTGTCCACTTCATCATTGCTAGAATTCAATGTGTTGTCCTCACAATTTTGGCAATATATCCTCTAAATTTTAGATCCTTATCCATCACCCCAAGATCTCTTATATCCTCCTCCTCTAAAAATATATTCCACCAAATGGAATATATGAACATTGAAGGTTAACAATATACAGTGGTAGCTTGGTTAACAACGGCCTCAGATAACGAGTGGCTGTAAGAAAAAAATCTCTTAGTTAACGACACAGGCTTTGGTTAATGATTTTCGATTATGTAAACCTCTATCTGATCTAAAAAACCGGAATTTTCTGATCGCACTTAGCCACGCACGGGAAGACATTATCGAATAGAGAACAGCCACGCGACATAGCTGTGAAGCTTGGATATGTTTGACCCATCATAGCCAGCTGTTTACGTTTTCCATTTATTGTTTATTTTCTTGTAGTGTACTCTGCTTTATTTTAAAATATGTGGTTATAAATGCGCTTTATGATGAAAATGATATTTAAACATTTATTTTTTGTGTTGGTTCATATAGACAATAAATCGGCGGGTGCGTGTCACTGTTCATTCACCATCAAAAGGCAAAATCAAATCTCATCTGTATAATAATTGTTGTATCTATAAGCTGCTAATCAGTGTATGTTACGGTAAGTGCTGTATCTAATATTGTCACTTTACAAGCAAAAATTGCACTAAGTCAAAAATTGCAGGTTTCGAATTTAACTGTTAACTTTTATTTCAAAAAGTTTTTTTTTTTGAACTTTTACTTTTATTTTCAGGTGACGATATGCTCTTTGTATCCCTTGTCTTAGTGTATCTTTTTTTTTTTTTACTGTGTGACAAAATGGGTCCCAAAAAGAAAGCTAGTGAGGGAAAAAAAAACAGAAAAATTTTCTCTTTTGAACAGAAGAAAGAAATAATAGCAAAACATCATGAAGGTGTGAAAGTTATGCAGCTAGCTCGAATATATGAAACCAGTCATTCTACAATATCAACCATTTTGGCTAAGAAAGAAGAACAATGGTAATCCTGGAACGGATTACCGTCGTTAACCACGGCACCACTGTATTGTTAACCTTCAAACTCTGCATCCAACTTTTGTTTTACAAATTTTAAAACCTTATATTTCACAACATTGAACTAGCATCACCACTTCCATACCCATTCTCTCAGTCTATTCAAGTCTTCTTGTAAGGCCACAACATCTGCTCTACTTTTCATAGTTCGTCCCAACTTTTCATCATCTGCAAACAAATAAATATCCCTATCCAAATCTTTGCCAATATCATTAACATACAGATTAAACAGCAATGGCCCTAAAACAGACCTCTGAGACACACCACTAATGACTTTCCTCTTCCGGGATATTGCTTCCCCATACACAACTTGCTGATACCTATCAGATAGCCAGTCTCTAATTGAGTGCACCAATCTAATATCCAATCCCATCCACTCCAGTTTGACTATCAACTTATCATGTGGTAATCTATCAAATGCCTTTGCAAAATCTAAGTATACTACTGTGTATCCCTCTCCTATGCTCGTAAAGAATGTGGAGAAAAATTAAATTATGTGTAAAAGTAGCTAAAGTCATGAGGAGTTGTCATTTCCTAAAAAAAAAATTAGAAGTATGTCTAACCAGCGTATAAGCTTATCTACAAGAGTCGTGGGAAGATGTTGGAATGAATATAGAAGATAAAGATGGTTAAGGTAGTAAAATATTGTGGAAGATACAAAGAAAGCTTAGGTATAGAGGAAATTATATTACAAAAGGAATCAGAGATCATTGAGATGATATAATATTGATGCCAAGGATAATCTGGTTGCTTCAAGTAAAATATCCATGAGGAATGCAATCAGGATTGCATATGAATAGCTGAGCTAAAAGTATCATAAAAACACAAAATGTGAAAATTTAGATATGGTCAATGACATTTGATCTTAAATTCTATAAAAGTTTTGTAATGGATTCACTTTGTAATATCAAGATCAAGTCCAGATAATTGGAGTATAGTTCTCATTATGCCAATTTATAAAAAAAAGGGGGAGGAGGCAATAAAACTGAAAATGAGAGAATATGAAAATTATAAAGGAATTTCCTTCACTCACTGTTTCAGAAAAAAAATTTATGAAAGGCATATTTGAGGGGAAACAAAAGAAAAAGAAGCTAAGCCTGTTTTGTCCCAAATAGAGGGCTGTCTTTAGCCAAATAGAGTTTGCCAAGATTACATTCTTATCTTGCAACAAACAGTCAAAATAATATATATATATATATATCATGAGATAAGGTGCCAAAAGGAAAAATTGTTTAAAATCTTGGTCTCAGTAGCAGTAAATGGAACTGTAAAGAGAATGAAGCATGACTCATAAGTTGCATATTAGTAATTAAGCTTGAAGTATGTACAAGAAGATGATTAAATCAGGTGTAAGGCAGGATTGTATATGGGCTCTACTCTCATTTTATAGACCACAATATAAAGTAGCATTAGATCTGACATTCAAATGGGAAATATTACACTTAATCCTTTACCCTATACAGATGACAAAATCTTTTAAAGTGTATCTTCTACAGATCTCAAGGATGGCATCTTTTGCCCAAATTAAGAATGATAATGAGTGATAAAGACAAAACTATGAGAAGCACACAGGAAAAACAGAAACCACATCAACTGTATCTTCACTAGTGAACCTATAATGCAGGTCACACATTAGCTTTTGAGGCTCAATTTTTAGTGAAATTGACAACTTAAATATGAAAATAGATAATAGAACAAAGAAAGTTGGTGTTGGTAAGGAATCCAGTTAAATAAATTTACATGAAACAAGAAAAATCAATCAACACCAAGTTATCAGCATATAGACAGTGTTCAACCCAGTTTTTCTTTATGAATCTAAGAGTTTGATTATAAATGAAATAGTTGTTTTAAAGATATGAGTTCTGTTGAAAATTAGGATCACAAATGATTTATAAGTTTGAAAAAAAAATAGTTATTGATGGGAAGCTAATCATGAAATATTGTTTGACTTTCATATCTGGTATATCCCTTACAGGTATGTGTATCAGATAAAGATGATGATTCTTATGTCTTTTGGGTCTTAGTTTGAATATCCTTGTTGCTTCTGATGAATGTTTTTCAACTAGGCTTTCCTGAAGAGAGCTCTGCTTCTGATGTTTAACATGAGTGTTGAACTCAGCTTTTTTTTTAAAGCCCTGGAAAGAGCAAAAACCCTGACCTCCATTCAGAAATTTATCAAAGTTAAACATTTTTGAGATAAGGTCAGTCGGAAAATTGATGACATAAATCAGAAAGCAAATAGGTTGAATAAATTAATACTTCGAGGAAGTGACCACAAACTTCTCTTGCCTTTTTATTTATTTATTATTTATGGTGGTTTATTCCTTCTAAATGAAATAAATGGAAAAAAATGGCTTTATTGCTTTCTCACGTTTAATATTCCAGGCGGTATATATATATATATAATTTTTTTTTCATCTGATTTCAGCTGATATTTTTTTCTTTCCTCAGGTTTATCTTTCACTTTGAATTTGATTTTATGGATTCTTATTCTTTCTTTAAACATCTTATGTCGACAGGTGCAAAATAATCTCATGCAACTATGAAAGTACAGTGTTCCTTGTTATAATTGGGTATATCATTTTTTTTTAAATATTTCTTTTCAAATGTTTCCATGTTTTATGTTCCTTTTAAAATGTTTTCATTCTTGATGAACGAGATAAAGGAATGCTTCTGAAATAAAGGTTGGCCTCAGTTTCGATTTTAGATTAATGATTGCTAACAGTTAAATAACATTTCATCTTTATAGGTCATTGATTGTAGTATCCTCTGCACACATTAAGATATTTTTTAAAAAAAGAAAAATTAGTTGTAACTTATGTGAATAATTTGCATGGTATTCACATAATTCTAAATTTGAAAAATCATATTAAAATACCTTGTATTATATAACAGTAACTGCATATTATTCCATAGTAAGTGTTTTGGCTTGAATATCGTACTCTCTCAAAAATCTAGATATCTAGCTTGTAAGGCAGAATATAGAATCCTGTGTTACTTAAATGCACTAATGAAATTAATTGATTCAGTGAAGTGAAGCGAAAAGTAAAAATTCTTTTTATGCAAAAACATTAAAGAAAAATTGGTTGGATACCTTAGATATCTTTTATGTCAGCATCAAAAGTATTGAGCCATTGGAGAATATAAGACATTAATCATGTTATTGGTGACTAAACTAATTGTAGGTATGAAAAATTTAGTCATTTTCATATTATATTCTTAACTAGTTAAGTGTACTTGACAAACTTTATTTGTAAGCAATATATATATATATATATATATATATATATATAAATAAATTTCCATGACTGATTTTTTTAAAACTTTACTGTAGCATTTCTTGGATCTCTTTATAGTGTTTGTATGGTGCTTGAGTGCTTCCATTGTGACCACCTCCACATTACATTGCTTCTTGATACAGTGGTTGTCCTGTCCTATTTAAGTATAATCTCCATTGAAGAGGTTGACTATTAGGGATCTCCTTATATTTCTGTCCTGGGGTGCTCTTTTAATAAATTGTTTTGAAGAGACTTTCATGCCTCACAATATGACCCATATGCGATATTTTTCTTTTCTCTATGTTCTTTATTAGTTTCATTTTAATGCTGGCCTGGTTGCCTGAGTGGTTAAGGTATCCACCCACAGCCTTTTGGCTGGAGCCTTTTAACAATCACAAACATCTCTGAGCATGGGTGTTTGTGATTGTCTGTGGAAATACTAGTGGTGGTGGTGGTGGGAAGTAGATGCCGTTGGTGTAATTGGTGGATTTGAGTGGTGGAGATAGAGAGTTGTAGAGTAGGTACCCTTCCTCAATGAGTCTTTGGACTCCCTGGAGGTGTCATGTAATAATAATAATACCATCATTTACAGAACTTCGTTCCTCTTTTTTTGGATTCATGAGATTTTCAGTGCTTTTCTGTGTATCCATATCTCAAAAGCCTCAATCCTTCTACTATTTTCTTGTTTATTATCCATGTTTCTGCTCCATAGAGAAAAAGTAAATCAAATAAAACATTTTTACTCATTCTTAATCTAGTTTTTTTTGTAATGCTAGTATATTTTCTATTCTGTTAACATGTTGATTTTGCAATTTTCTATTCTTCTGATCTCTCTCTCGTATTTTCTTCTGTACTTAAATGTCCTAAATGAGTGTAACATCAACTTTTTTTTTATTTGATGGTCCACTAATGACCACCACCAACTGTGTAATAATACATGTGGATAATAATATAATATATACTAAATGAATTATATTATTTGCATTCTTCTTAAAGAGGATTGGCGATGAGATGAGGAAGAAAATTTAATTATTTATTTACTGATTGATTGATTTTACATACTCAAGAAAGCAAAAAATATTTCAGTATCTGGTAATAAAAACGAAGTCAGAACAAATATACAATATATGTTTACACAGATAAGTCTCTTGTCTGTTATTACTAGTTCTAATTGACCTTTGGAGGCAATATGTAAGCTAGACTATAATGATGACTTCTTAATATTAGGCTAATAGCTTTATTGTATTTTTAGAAAAGATGGTTTTTGAAACTTTTCCTGATTGGCTGAATTTAGATGTGATGTAGTGCCTTATTTGCTATTCATCCAATTTTATCGTAGAAACAAAATCATGGGTAGCATTGCTCAATGGATATTCTACTAAATTGAAAATGGAAATAAAAATGAAAATAGTGCATTGAGACTAAAAAAATAGATAAATGGTCATGTTCTATCTTGCCATGCAATAATAGTCACTTGCAAAAGATGGGCTTCAAAATATGTGAAAGAAGACAGTTGGCAATAAAAAAAAATTATTAAATATATATGTAAGTGTAATATTTGTTTTTAAATTATGTCACTTGTATATTTATTATGTAACCTCAGTATTCTGTTATCCTTCAACGCTCTGAGTGTTTCTGTGGATATTACCCCAGACTAAGTAGTGCAGTGGTAGTGTGATTTGGTATTTGTTAAATAAAGACTTCTCAACTTTTATTAGATTTGTTTCTTGGTTTATTGTGCAGTGTTTATTTACATCTGCTTAATAATTTATTGCCTTCATAGCACATTTTGAAAAATAATGTAAAGTGGTGCACCCTGTAATTGGAAAAGACCTGAGTTCAATTCTCAACAATCTTCATAAGGGCTCTTTCAGTTGAAGGTGAGTTAGCTAGTCTCATATAGAGACAGCAGGTTTTATTCTCAGAAACTTTGTTTTTTTTCCCCAAGATTGCGTAGTTAGTTTAAGGTAATGTAGAGATGGCTTCTAATGATGATGGCACCACCTCCTAGGGATCCATGGACGTGGTGCCATTATTATTAACATCTGACCTCCATGGAATCAGACTCATCGTGGGAGGTACACACTATTGCACACAAAGCTTATCTAACCATGCCTTACATTGATTCAATGTGTCTACATTCACAATACACTCAGGCAATGCATTCCACTCACCAACCACTCTCCATAAAGAGCCTGCTCCTCACTCCTGTGCCCACATCGTCCATATTCAGTTTCCAGTGCTGGCCTCTTGTTCCTCTCCTATTCTGTGGAAAACTCTTCCATGTTAACTTGATAACAACCCCTGACTAGCTTATGTATCTCAATCATATCCCCCTCCTCCTATTCATGAGGTGGCTTTGCAATTTACGTTCTCTCCATCCGTCCATACTTCACATTCCAAAGACTACTGACCACTTTTATGACTCTTCTCTGGATCCTTTCTAACATATCCTCTTCACTACAAAAACCTCGTGACCAAATCTGTACTCAATAATCCATATGAGGCTTGATCAATGCCTTATACAATGGCATTATTTTTGCATGCCAGGGTCCTCCACATCATTGCCATTATCTGATGTGATATCTGCACAACTTGTACAATGTGGCCCCTAAATTTCAGATCCTTGTCCCAGATCTCTCATCTACCTCCTTTAAAGTTTCCCCACCAAGTACTTTGCATCCCATTGTTACTTACCAAATTTCAAAACCTTACACTTTGCAACATTGAACTGATAGTTCCACTTTACCTGCCCATTCACGCAATCTATTCAAGTCCACCTGTAAGGCCAAAAACTTTGTTTGACTCTGCATTTCTCTCCTCAATTTTGCATCATCTGCAAACAGCTGCATATCACTAGTTAAACCATCCCAACATCATTAATATACAAATTGAACAACAGTGGTCCAAAAATTGACCCCTGCAGTACACCACTAGTGATCTTCCTCTTTCAGGATACCTCGCTCCAATATACAACTTTCTAATACCTATCTGATAACCAGTCACTGATCCAACTCAGAAGTCTGTTATCCAATCCCATCTGTTTCAATTTATTTAACAGTTTGTTGTGTGACAGTATGACTTATTGTGTGTCGTGTGCCATATATGATTAATAATAAATAAAATTCATATATCCCGCTTCAATAAATATTTTCTGTTTTCATTCATTTAAAGTGCTCATCACTTTGTGATTGGATAATTTTATAATTATTGCTATTAATAAAAAACCTCCAGAAGTCAAAAGACTCATTGAAGAATGTCTCAGTACACATACCCATTACTTTCCATGTAAAAAAAAAAATTACAAATTTTATTGAGATAGTCTCCCATTCTTGTCTTCCACCCTATGTATAATCTCTTATGTCTTTCTCATATCTTTCTTTTTCTACCTATCCAGTAAACTCATTTTACATTTCCTCAATCTCTTTCTCTCTCATTCTCTCCATAACTAACATTCCATACATCCTGATACTGTATTAGCAACTCATCTCTGGGTCCTCCAGAGTTCTCTCCACAAAATGAAAACTAGACAACCAAATGTGTGTATAACAGTTAATATGTGTAATTAATGGCAGCAATGTCTTGTACAATGTTTGTAAGACTTGCGATGTGTCCTCTAAAACTTCAGGCCTCTGTCTGCTATCACTCCTGGTTCCAAATCTTATCTGCCTCTTAGAGCATAGTTCCTCCATTACACAGCCCTGCACTTCTATGCTCCAAAATACCTTACACTTTTATTAAGCTCAAAATCTGTGTAAATCTTCCTGAGGGAACTTGACATCAACATTGCTCCTTACAACACCTCTTCAACTTTGCATCATCAGCAAGGAGTAGAAAATATGCTGTCAGAAAATGCCATTATTATTACTGAAACAGAGAGCCAAATGGCTACACTTCAGCAATGCAAAATTATTCAAATTAGTGGATATTGAATCCAACATTATTTCAAAGCCAAATAGAGAAACTGCAAGAGTTTCGTGCCGAATATGAGTGCACAGGATGTCAAAATTTTACAGGATGATTTGGATAATTTGGAGGACTGGGCTAGGAAAAATGGATGTCAATTTAATGTGCCAAAGTGTAAGGTTATGCACTTTGGGGTGAAAAGAATAGCAGCAGTATATCGCATTGGTGGAACCGTACTCCAGGAGATTGATGAGGCCAGGGATTTCGGAGTGTTGGTGGATAGGGAATTGAAGTTTAGGGGGCACATTGCAAAAGTGACTAAAACAGCTCACCAATTGTTCCTCTGTATCGAGCCTTGATAAGACCCCATCTGGACTACTGTGCCCAGTTATGGGCACCAGGGTTTCTTCGTGATGGGGAGGAAGTGGAGAGGATCCAGAGACGAGTGACCAAGATGATAGCAGGTCTGTGAAATGAACCTTATGAGAATAGGTTGAAGATTTGTGGGTTGCAGAAATTGGTTGATAGGCGAAGGAGGGGTGATATGATTGAGACATTCAAATTACTGAAGGGTTTCTATAAGATTGATCCAGAAGATATTTTTGAAAATATGACTGGTGGTGGGAGGACTAGGGGCCATGCATGGAAGCTGGGCAAGAGCGTGGTTGACAAGGGTGTTAGAGCTAGGTTTTTTACTTGAAGAGTCGTGAATGAGTGGAATAAGCTTCCAGAGTGTTGTAGGTGCTACGACCATGAATTAGTTCAAGGCAAGGTATGATAGATACTGTGTGAATGTCGAATAGTTGTTCTTGACATGATGTTAGGGCCTCCCTCGATGAGTCTGTCGACTCCTTGGAGTTGCCTGGAACAATAATAATAATAATATAGAAACTATAAAAGTTTCGATGGATCCAAGCGTAAGCAAGCACCTTTCATGACAGGGGCAACTCATAGTAAAGGTGGGTAAGGTCTGATCACTATCCTTAGTATTTCCCATAATGTAAAACACATCTTGTAGCAGAGATGTATAATGTTATACATTATTGTGTGTGTGTGTGTGGGGGGGGGGGGATCACTACCCAGACTGGTTTTGACCTTTGTTGAGGTCTCATCAGTGAGTAGGCAGGTCCAAAATGTAAATACTCAGGTTGCAGTGATGCAGAGGTTATACTTAATCATATGAATTGCCAAGAGGTGTCGCATCACAATTTTGGATCTGCCTACTCACTGATGAGACCTCAACCAAGGTTGAAACCGGTCTGGGTAGTGACCCCTCCCCCAATAATATATAACATTATACATGTCCACTAGGAGATGTGTTTTACGTTATAAGAAATACTAAGGATAGTGATCAGATCCTACTCCACCTTTACTACGGTTGCCCTGTCATGAAAGGTTTGCTTATGCTTGGATCTGTCGAAACTTTCATAGTTTCTATATTCGGCTTTGAAATGATAATGGATTCAATATCCACTTAATTTGAATAATTTTGCATCGCTGAAGTGAAGCCTTTTCGCTCTCTATTTCAGTAATTCTTGGTGCCTTTTATTATGTGACACCTCTTGGCAATTCGTATGGTAAAGTATAACCTCTGCATCACTGCAACCTGGGTATTTAGAATTCGGCTCTTCATCATTGATCATCTTTCAGTTTTGATTTTGGTTTCGTTCAGTACAGACGTGTTTCTCAGCGCTCTTATAGATAATGCAGTAGTGATAAAAGTTTTTGAGATATAATACTGATGATTAGTTCACAGCTCCTTTCCACATTAAAATAGTGATTGTTTGTTGTTTCTCCTGTAGCATCAACAGTGTGCTTGATCAACAGAGCAGGTAAGACTTTTATTTTTATCTCCAAAAAATTTTTCAGGCCCTCTCCTGTTCCATGCCATGTGCAGCACTTGGTGGTTGAAGGGACAAGGCAGGTCCTGCCCCACACTTCAAGTCTAGATTTAATTATGGATTCACCATATGCAGATCTCCCTTTCAAGGAACTTGTAGCTATTTTTCGGCACATCGGTAACATTTTACACACGAAATGACTAGGAAAGATTGAAGTCCATCAGATTATGGAGGTCGAGACAGAAGACCCTCCAAGCCTCCGAACTTTCTCCTAACCTTACACATGACAGTGTCATTTCCCCCGCTACAACAACCGACGTAGATTCTAATGATTACCAGGAGGTCAAGAGAAAGAAAGAGTCTCTTGCTGCAGAACCTGAATTTGCACCTCATATGGACACATCAGCACTATCTGATGCAAGAACAGAGACAGATATATTGCCACAACCCAAAGAGAGGATTCCACTAGTAATCTTCAGATCTAAGGAAAAATGGTCTTCACTTGCAGAGATGATGAAGAACAATAACATCAAGTTCTCATCAGCCAAAAACACAGATAATGGAGTCTACATACAGCCCGAAGGTGTAATGGACTACCGCCAGCTCACCAGACTTATGGATGAACAGAAATTCCTATATCACACATACCAACTGAAAAGTGAAAAAAAACCTTAAGGTAGTTAGTTATCAGAGGTTTGATAGAAAATATAACATCAGAAGAGATAGCTACTGACCTCAGATCGAAAGGCTTAGAGCCGATCAAGATTTCTCGCATGTATCGAGCAGACAAGCGCCTCATGCCTCTGGTTTTAGTGGAGATCAGTAAAGATCAGAGAGAAATTTACGATCTCAGAATAGTGTGCAACTTGGTCATCAAGACCGAGCCACTGAGAAGAAAGGCATCGGCTGGTCAATGCCATCGCTGCTAAAAATATGGGCATGCGCAAATGTTGTGCAGAGCAGATTACAAGTCTGTAAAGTGCGGTGGCAACCATCCCTCGCACACTTGCGTCAAGCCAAAGACCACACCTGCTAAATGTGTAAACTGCAGCGACCCACATCCTGCCAATTACAAGGGTTGTTCTCTCCACCCATCCAACCTTCAAAAGTCTAGACAGGAGTTAGTCCCACCCATTCAGAAAAATATCGTGAGATCTGCGCCTTAAATCAAAGCATGGCTAGTTACATCAGATAAATCTTATGCTTCTGTGGTTTCCTCGCGTAACACCGAGGTACTCCCTGCAACTAGCAGTCAAAAGTCCTTAGCAATGCTCGCTGCCTCACTAGGGGAGATGCTAATGGCCTTTAGCAAAACAAATCCAAGTCAGGCTGACACCAACAAATTCCTTAGGAATACTCAAGTCATCTTCTCCATGATTAATGACTAATCCAGCTTAACATCAAATTCTATGCAGATAGTATTCTAGAATGCAAATGGTCTCCACAACAAAATTTTGGAATTACAGGAACTTGCAGATCATTTACAAATTGATATTCTCATTAACAAGACTCACCTACATCCCTACGATAATCCCAAACTCAGAAACTACTCGTTACTTAGAAATGACAGACTCAATGCCAGAGGTGGAGGCACTGTCATCTTTGTCAGAAGAAACATCTGCTATAATGAAATTAAGAAGACTAATACATCTAACCTCAAGGAGACAGGCATAGAAATACATACCAACAATGCAGGCAGCTTAAAGATTTATTCTGTATACAACCCCCCCCCCCTGGCAAACCTCTCCTCCCCTCTGATCTCTCTCAGCTACTAGATACAAATGAAGCAATAATTGTAGCAGGAGATCTCAATTCTAAGCATCCTTTATGGAACAGCAGGAGTTTTAACAACAACGGAATGATCCTCTACAATTTTGCCTTGAAGAGAAACATTGTTATTGCAGGCCTGATCGAGCCAACACATTACGGAGCGACCGGCAGACCTGATGTTTTGGATATTGCTATATTTAACAACATTTCTCATCAATTCCAACTTCAATTGGTTGACGAGCTCAGCTCAGACCACAATCCAGTACTTTTAAGTTTAGGAGGGGATGCTGAGCTCATTCCCAGCCAATCCCACACTAACTTTGCAAAATTCAAGGCTAAAATGAACACTATCATAGACTCAGTACCTACTATCTCCTCCCATGAAGAAATTGACGCGGCAGTCAGCAATCTTGAATGTAAACTCCATTCTGGCTTATCCGCAGCTTGTTCTATTTCCGCCCCAGCTCAAGTAAACTTACTTCTTGAAGAAATCCTTGCTCTAATCAGAAACAAAAATAGACTCAGATGGCGCTATCACAACATGCTATCTCCGCAAGTCCATCGAGAACTAAATAGAGCGTCCAATCTAGTCTGTTATGCATTAAAAGATCACAGGAACCAGCAATGGGAAAGAAACTCTGTTCCCTCAAAACTGAAGATAATTCTCTGTGGAAATTGACTAAAATTCTCCTTATGGATCACTCTAACATCCAGCCCATTCATGGAGAAAGAGGCCTTGTTTACAGAGATTCAGTGGCATCCTAATTATGCGCATGCGGATTTGGTCTTCATAGAGAAAATACACCGTCGAGTACGTTCTGCGCTTCGGCAACCTTGTAGCTGTGAAAATATCTGTCCCACCTTGCCTAAAGAGGTCTATTCAATCATTAGGAAGCTTAACTACAAAAAAGCCCCTGGTCTAGGTGAAATTACCAACAAAACAATTAAAGCCCTCCCACACAAAGCTGTCATGCATTTAGTAGCCATTATTAATGCAATGCTGAGATTAAATTATTTCCCCTCACAATGGAAACAAGCTGATATATTCCTTATTCTCAAGCCTGGTAAGGCACCTCAAATGCCACAGAGCTATAGACCTATCAGTCTTTTATCGTGTCTGGGAAAAATCGCAGAAAGAGTCATTCTCAACCGACTTAATGAGGAGGTGAATAAAAACAACATAATTCCGAAAGAACAATTTGGTTTCCGTACCGGACCAGCAAATTCACAGACTGACAGAATTCATCACTACAGGCTTTAACTGGAAACAACACACAGGAGCTATCTTTTTAGATGTTGCAAAAGCTTTCGATTAGGTGTGGCACAAAGGTCTCATCTATAAATTAATTTCAGCCAACATCCCTCTTTACCTTAGTAAAATTATTGACTCCTTTCTAAAGGACCGTAAAATCCAGGTCAAGTTGCGTGGAATTCGATCCTCACTGAAAAAAATCACTGCTGGTCCCTCAAGGCTCGCTGCTTTTTAACATCTTTGTTTCTGATGTTCCTAGCACATCACTAACCACTATAGCTAGCTATGTGGATGATATGGCAATTCTTAGCAGATCTCTCAGGCCGAATATAGCTACACAGCGCTTACAAACTGCAGCAACAAATTTGGAAAACTGGTTCAGAAAATGGAGAATATCTGTAAATGCCAATAAAAGCACTGCCATTCTCTTCACAAGAAGACAAGCATCTCACTTTGGAGAAGTTAAACTTTTTAACACAGCCATCCCATGGAGATCTAGCACCAAATATCTAGGCATTCAACTTGATAACCATTTAAACTTTAACTCCCACATAGTTTATGCATGCAGAAAAGCAAACTCTGCAATTGTGCAACTCTATTCTCTCCTCAATCGAAGAAATCAAGTCAGCACTGAAAACAAACTACGGATCTACAAAACAATTATCAGACCATCGTTAACTTACAGATCGCCAGCCTGGGGTCACACTTCCCCCACCAACATCAAAACGCTACAAGTTATTCAAAACAAGTGCCTCCGTATGATTTTCAACGCTCCATGGTTTGTCAGAAATGCTCTCTTACATTGCGATGCCAATATTCCAGATATTCCCATGTTTCTCCATAATATTGCCACTGCTTATTTTGCCAAAGCAGCTGTTCATCCCAATCAACTCATTCAAGAGTCATCTAACTATGATGAACACGATAGGTGGAAATGTATAATGTTATACATTTCCACCATAAGGATCCGAAAGCAGCTCTGCTTATCGGTTCAGGTGTCTCCATACAACCCTAAATAGGGTGAGCCAGGTGCTCGCTAACCTTTAATATAAGTCTATTTCATAGCGATGAAGGGATCGGAATCCATGGGATTGATATCCATCAAGCCACATCAGTTATCAGTTTATCCTGGGTATTTAATTTTAGGTCTGCCTACTCACTGATGAGACCTCAACCAAGGTTGAAACCGGTCTGGGTAGTGACCCCCCCCCCTCAATAATATATAACATTATACATGTCCACTAGGAGATGTATTTTACATTATGGGAAATACTAAGGATAGTGATCAGAGCTTACTCCACCTTTACTACGGTTGCCCTGTCATGAAAGGTTTGCTTACGCTTGGATCTGCCGAAACTTTTATAGTTTCTATATTCATCATGAAACTCTTGCAGTTTCTCTATTCGGCTTTGAAATAATGTTGGATTCAATATCCACTTAATTTGAAGCCATTATTATTATTACATAGGTATGAGGAGACTCATTGTGGGAAATCTATTTATTCACATACACCTAGCCATCATTCACTCAATACCTATCATACTTTTCCTTAAATTCATTCACTGATGAAGCACCCACAACCACCTCTGGTGACTCATTCCACCCATCCACCACCCTCCAAGTAAAAAATCTAGTCCTAACACCTTTGTTAACCACACTCTTACACAACTTCCACTGGTGACCCCTTGTTCTCTTCCTTCTTGCCATGTATTGAATAAAGTATTCATTTGTCAATCTTATCATAAACAAATAACATTAACAGAAAATATTAGTGGCCCTGGCCCAAGAATAGAATAATCCTGCAGCATGCCACTGGTACCTTTCTAGAACACTGCCTTGCCAAACACAGCTTGCTGGTATCCTTCAAATAACCGTCTCTTATCCATTTGATTAAACTACAATCTAGTTTCAATGCCATTGCAAAATCCAAGAATTCATCATATATGTATATCCCTTATTCCAGCACATTTGTCACTTGATCATGAGAGCTTGAAGCTCTCCCTTTCACAAGCCCATGCTGAGGCCATTGTATGCTGATCAGTCCAATCCTGTATTCTATTTCTAACTAATCTCCATTAATTTAACCACAACTGCCAATATGCAGACTACTTTATATATGAAACATCTCTTCTAGAATTACTTATGTTCAATGATACTATTTTCATTGAAAATAATGTGCCATATGGGAAAAGCGAAATACTACAGTCAACTTCCCTTTTGAATTCTGCAAAATAGCGAAGAATTTTTCATAGCAAAAAATGTAACAAAATTCAGTAAGGCATATGTAGCCCTCCAGATTAGTGATGAACAATGGATGCTTGTTTCTGAAAACATTTGTTACATGAGTGCCAATTTAAAAGCCACAAAGCACTACTACAAAAGAAGCAAATCATATAGATAATTTATTAAAAAAAAAAAAAAAATCAGCTAACGCTTTTTTATTCCCGTATACGGGAAGTAGGCGAGGCCATTTAGCCCTATCTAACTTTCTGGAGACTGAGTGGGCAGTTCAATCTCCACTGGTACCAATCAGAGATAGATGGCCCAAGGCTATCAGTAATTAAGCGGTACACAGTGAAGAGAGACGGCTCAAATGTGCCACCATCTCGTGGTCCCTAACACAATATATTTAATGTCTGAAATAATGTGGGTTCTACGGTCGATTTTCTTGAGTTTACGGGATGAAAAACCCGCTTGCCCGTGCCAGAGATCGACTAACTCGGGAACCGGTCGAAAAAAGGCTTAGAAAAATTTCCTCTAGTCGCCGACTAGACTCGAAATTAAGTCTTCCTTCGTGCGGCCAAGCGCCGTGGTGTGTAAACGCCACATCCACTGAGCTACACAGGCTACTAGATAATTTATAATTAAAATAAAACTGATTAATAACCCTGTTACTTGAATTTTTAATATGACTGATAGAAGAACATGACTAGTTTGGTACTGCTTCATGTCACATGTTTTCTCAGTAACCAAAGTAGGTATTTTGAAAATTGCAATTGAAGGCAACCTAGTGAGTTATTGCTTTCCATTATTTGTTTTCAAAATACAGTATTGTATTGAGAAGGAAGGTGGATTTTGCTCTTTCACAAGAAATTAATAATGGAAAAATGTTTTGGGTCAAATATGAATGAATCCTGTATGTAAGTATAATTGAACATTTCAAACTTCATTATGAAAAGTGAACTAAATTATATTAATGAAAAATGTTTAAAATTCTAATATTTTTCACTTGTTCCTCCCTGCAACTACTGAACTATAAAAGCATGTGAGACTGTAAAACCATGTATTAGGAATGTAGATAAAGAGTAAAGGAACTTTATTGCATGTTTCTTGAACAACTAAAGTTGTAGTCATGAGGAAGAGTGTTCCAAAGAACAGTGGCATATGGATTGAAAGAGATGGTAGACACGTTGGCTCACTAAGTTTCAAGGTAGACAGTGAATGGATGTTTACTAATAGCTGCTTGTACTAATAGTTTACTAATATAAGAGATTATAGACTTAAAAGAAAGGTATAAGAAAGATAGTGGCAGATCACTGCAACAGTCTCCATGAAAATATCTACAAAAGATACATAAGGCAAAAACAGGACATTTGTACTTGGAGCAAGTCTGTGAAGGAGAAGTCATCTTTTAAACATATTACCCTCTTCTGGATAGTCAAGTATTTCTATGGAGGTTTCTTGCACCAAATTGGGTGAATTTGGCATTTATGTAATGTTATCAATTATACAGGTGAGAAATCTTGAGAAAACACCATGTTTTCTGGAGGCTATAATTAAGTGAGTGGCCTTGGGGTAATGAAGAGGGTGGCTGTTGATAATCCATAATTTTCAAGAGAATTATGAGAGCAGTGGGATGTTAGTTGGATGGCTAATCTGTATCATTTTGTGTGTGTGTGTGTGTGTGTATGTGTGCGCACGCATGCAATGGGTTGAATAGAGGTTTGCTCCCAGTGTTTTAAGATACACTTGTGTCCAAATGGTAAGGATGAACTACATTTTTATGTATATATGAAAACATTTTCATGACTACAGCCAAATGTGGACATAAATTTATTGTCATTTTTTGTAATATAATTTATTAATATTAATAAATTATATATTACAAAAAAAAGTTATAAATGTTATAAATTTCATACAAATTAAATTGTAATGCGTTTTTGGCAAAAGTTAAATTTCTTAAGGATGTAGTTAAAGAAATTTGTAACTTACTCAGAGAAATATCTCTGAAAATTACTCAGAGATATTTCGGTATGGAATATGTCCATTCTGAACCGTGATGTATCTCTCACAACACCGTACCATGTTTAGCACCAAATGATTGAGGAGTTCTTGAGGCAAACTGGACCACTCTTCCTTCACAGTAAGGATAAGGCCTTGTTTGTTTTCTGAAGGGGAATTTTGAGCAGGAATGCTGAAATTTTTTTCACTTGGTTATGCTATAAATTAAAGATGCCAATAAATTATATTCTTGGTTTTTCTTTATTGAAGTGTAAGCAAAAAAAGTTTGCATGTGAAGTCACTTTATGACTGGGTTACTTATTATAGAGGTGACTTCACATCTCTAGTCCAGAGTATTTTAGTAATAAGGTATAATACCTTTTGGCCACTTGTATATGGAAATATGGCTTCTGCATTACTTCAACCTTGGTTCACTTCTGGGTCTGGCTGTGACTGATGAGACTTCAATAAAGGTCGAAACCAGTCTGGATATTGGCCCTTTCCATAATGCACAGCATTATACATATCCATAAATGCTTTGCATTATGGGATGATAAGGCAATTGATGTGAAGTCATTAGCCTCTGTAATACAAATAGCCCAGTCGTGAAGTGACTTCACATGCAAACTTTGTTTGCTTACACTTAGATAAAGGACGAAACCAAGTATATAATTTCTTTGCATCTTTAATTTATGAGCAGAATTGCATCCCAAACGTATTCTATGTGGTTCAGATCTGAGTGGTGTGCTGGCCACTTGATTCGATTAATATCCTCTGTCAACAAAGTATCTGCATTGCTCATGTAGGCAGCTCTCACAACGTCATACCATTCTTAGCACCAAGTAATTCAGAGGTTTTTGAAGCAAACTGACCTACTCTTTCTTCAGAGCAAGGATAAAGCTTTGTTCATTTTCTGAAGGAGAATTTTCTGCTGCAATGCATCTACCTATTGTGTACCAAACATGTTCTATGAGGTTGAAATTTGGGGAGTATACTAGCCCCTCAATTCAATTAATATCCTCATCTCCAGACGTATCTCCACTGCTTGTGTTCGAGATGGTGTTGCATTGTCGTCCATAAAAACGAATTCTTCACCTACAGCACCACAGAGCAACTAACATGATGTTCAAGAAATTCGTTGCAATATTGTTCGCCAGTCACAGCCCCTTTTTCCAGTGTTTGTAGCTCGGTACATCCATTAAGCATAATGCCTTCCCACACCATCACCCCAGCATCATATCTATCACTTTCAAGAACATTCTCGCAATGATAAGCAGTACCACTTTTACTCCAGATCAAGTGTCATCTAGAATTGGAGAAAGACTAAAACAACTCTCCTGTAAAGAGTACATTAGCGCATTGGTGTCTTGTCTAATTTTTATGGATGCAACACCACTGAAAACGTTCTATGATGAGGGGTGGATAAAGGGATGCAGATGCAGTCCTTTGGGTGAATAGGCTACTTGTCACAGTTTGTTGTGATGATATCCACATATCTGTGCTTGTGTGGAACCAACTTACATGCCATGGTACATAGATTACGTTTTGTTGTTGTAACCAAAAAATCTGTCTTCATGCTCCATGATAGAGCAAAGGCGATCTCTTAGCAAATATCTGGAACACATTTCATTGGTTTGAAACACTACCCAGAACCTGAATACAACACTATATGAGATTCCAAACTCTCTAGCAGTATCAGTAATTCTTCAAGCTTTCCAATAATTCTTCCCCACATGAAATCATCTAGATAATGTCTTTGAGACATTACAAGACATCCAAGTTTGCAACTTTATTCCTTCACAAAAAGAGCTTGTTCAACCACAGTTCACTTAGTGCAGCATTTTGCCTTTTATCCTATTGAGTGCTACCACATCATCCCTTTGCACGTGATTGGAAAATTTGAATATATATACTTGCTTTCTACTCAAAATCGTCAGTCATGCAAATTGCCACAAGCTGATTCGCCTGAATTTGTGGGGTAATCTTCAGAAATAGTGTTCATCCTTAGGTTTTGGACATCAGTGTATATAAAGATAATTATCATATCATAAAAACTATAAGATAAGTGTTAATTCTGAAAGACAAATTTTCAGCACAGCTGAGTTGAGATAAGAGGCTACATATAATGGAAGGTAATTTTCTATAGTCTTCTGTGCAGAAGTGGTAGAGAAGAATGATGCTAAGAGCTGTAACCTACCTCTGGGTAATGTTACAATGGTACCAGATAGATGTGAGAGAGGTGGAGTCATGGAAAACAGGAGCTGTGTAATGGTGTTGGAGACCCAGGCAAGTTTTCTGCATTTGGCTTTTCAAGGTTGGATTTTGGCATTTATATATAATTATATATTATTATTATTATTATTGGAATTGCTTGAAAATATAATTTAAACATTTTACAATGTCATTTGTAACTTTAATAATTTATTTTTCCATTTGTGGATTAAAATAAACAAAAAGAAATTTAATCAGTAGAGTGGTCTCCCGAAGTGAGTGTCTGGATTCCATGGATGTACCATGTGATGATAATAGAAATATTAACTTGAGAAACAGGCTGGCCTAACTGGCACCAATCAGCAGAAAAATTTTACCAATCCATAAAATTAATGCTAAAGAATCTTTTCCATCATGGGTAGTTGAGTGGGTAGTGTTTGCTTTGCAACCACACAACTATCTACTTGACAGCATGGATACTGTTGGGCAGATGCCTGACAAGTTAGAACAAAAGAACAGTTTGTCGTGTACTATGACAAACTGTTCTTGTGCTCTGAAGATACTGGATATAATACCAGCAAAATATCAGCTAAGTTAATAAATATTAATTATTTTCTTATCATTATGTGTTGTGAATCAATACTGTTAAAATAAACTAACATGTACTGCCTGTCTACTTGTCAAGCTATAATACCTGTAGATACAAGATGAGTGTTAACAGCGATGTACAAATTTTGAGAACAATTGGAGAAATATCATTTGAACTAAGTTCTCTCTTATTCTATATAAATTTATTCAGCTGGCCACCCATACTAATTTTGCTTATCTTTTACTTGCCATTTTTACTAAAAACTATGCCTAAATAGTTGAAATATTTTATTTGTTCTATAGGATCTCCATTCAGAATGCAGATGATGTTCCTGCTTATTTTCATAGTTTTGGTCTTTTTATTGCTGATTTTCATGCCAAATTTGTTACAGATGTTATTCAATTTAGTTAAAGAATCCTAGAGACTTGCACTAGATGTGTTTGGGAGTACAACATCATCTGCATAAAGCAAAGAGCTAAGTTGGACATCTTCAATTCTAATATATTATTATTATTATTATTATTATTATTATTATTATTAAAACAAGACCTCATGGAGTCAAAGACTCATCTGGGAGGTCCTTTTATCTCACACACATCTCATCATACCGGGTCTTAAACACATTCAAACTCCTTGCAGACACCACTCTCTCAGGCAAGGCATTCCAATCATTCACAACTCTGCACGAAAAAAAACCTGCCTCTCACTCCCCTACTCACACCCTCTTTATACAGTTTCCAGGTATGACCTCTGGTTCTCCCCTGATCTCCCACTATTCTCTGTAGAACTTCTCCACCATTGATCCTATAACAACCCCTTACCAACTTGTAGGTCTCTATCGTATCTCCCCTCTTCCTTCTCTCCACTAGACTCTGCAAATTACATCTTTTCAATCTTTCCTCATACTCGACATTCCAGAGGTCAGAAACTACCTTAGTCAGTCGCCTTTGCACCCTTTCCAACATCTCTTCATCCTTCTGAAAACCAGGTGACCAAATCTGGGCACAATAGTCCATGTGTGGCCTAATCAAAGCCTTATGGGCCTTATATAAGGCCCAATTCCACTTTCTTTCAGTATGTGATCCATATAAATGATGAATAAGAGTGGAGATAATGTGCATCCTTCTCTTACCCTTGATTTTACTTCAAACCATCTTCCTGTATTTTCTTCAATTCTAACTGCTAACTGACAGCTTTTATAAGTTGTCACTGATTGGTTCATTTAACAGTCTTTCAAAGTAATTTACATCTAGGATATCCTTATCTTCTGTTTTCATCACCTTTGATTTCTTTTACAGTACTCTTTCCTCCATTTCTAAGCTTCTTCAATAACCTCCAGAACATTTTGTCACCTTCCTATTATTTATTTTCTATATTCTTACCAAAGTCTTCCAATGACTTTTGTTTAGCTACTTTTACACATAACTTATCTCTCTTACATGTTTCTCTGTATTCTTTTTGGGGATCATGCTGACATATTTGCTAGAAACTTTTGCTATGCTTTCTTCTTTTCCCAGACTGTTTTTTTAAATTCTTGTGCCCACCATGGTGTTCTTATTTTTCTATCCTTGCAGACAACTTTACCACGTACCTCCCTAGCTGAATCAATCAATGTCTTCAGAGTTTGCCAATGAGACTCCAATGTTTGGTTCTTGTTTTCAAACTGCTGCAAATTTTTTTCAATAATGTTTGCTATAGTTAAGCCTACAATTTACCTGTAAAAGCTGCTCAACTTTAATTATTTTTTAAAAACTACCTTACACACTGTTCTTTTCAACATGATATCCATTTTTATCCTGCTTAGTACTAAGTAATGGTCACTTCCTGAACCAGCCTTATGATATCAACAATGATGTAGTTAATGAGACTTTGTTTATTTCTTGTGTCTTCTCTCCATGTGAATTTGTGCACATCTTTATGTTGAAACATGGTGTTAATAATGACTAGTCTGTGTTCTGAACAGAAGTCCAGTAAATACATGCCATTATTATTAGCTTTGCCCTTTTCTTCAAATTTTCCCAAAATGTTCCTATATGCCTGGTGAGATTCTTTCCCTACTCTGCTGTTCTGGTCTCCAACAAGGACCACTTTTTTCCATTTTCTTTATGTCAGCTTCTTGTTCTATTGACTCAAAAAATTCCTCCACTTTTTCCTTAGAAGAACCTTCTGTGGGACCATAGACACAAATAAGTTTCATTGCTCATTTTGAAGTTTGCCTACAATACTCTACTTGAAACTGCCTTTCAATCAAGAAATTTAACTTCATTTTTTTCTTTCAAGGTTACACGATGGTCAGCATTCATGGTCAAGAACTTCGGGAGACAAAACACACATGTTAAAAAAATTTACTTTGCTTAATATTAGGAAAGTAACAATTGATGTTTCGACTTCTGTATTGAGGTCATCATCAGAAAAATACATATGTATAAGGAAACAAGCTACATGCTATTGCACTTTACAAAGGTAAAATTAATCTAAGCTGCTAATTAATCTTTTATCTGGTCTGACCTCTAGTGGGAAAAAAATTATAATATAGAATAAAGTTAAAAAAAAACAAATATAAAATATATATTAAAAACAGAACTACAATAAACACTCCTAAAGTCCTCTCGTATTGCGATTTCCTTTTGGGCTTGTTCCAGTTGCTATGGGGGTTGTAGATGGGTCCTCCACATTCTTGGAATGATTAGTCCATCGTTTTTGTTCAGATTTAGATTGTGTATTAACATTTTACAGGTTTCTTTAAATTTTCTCTCAAACCAGGTTTTGGTGTGGTGTAGGGACTTGGTGCCTTTCCATTCAATTCTATGGTATGTCTGGAGTGTGTGGTCTGATAGGCCAGTTTTTCCATAATGGAGGTATTTAATGTGTTTGCATTCATCTTTCCATAGTGCATCCTGTTTCCCCTATGTAGAGTAGGTTACATGTACAAAATCCAATGTAAACCCCTGGGTGGGCCAGGTGTGGAAGAGGATCTTTGGAAGAACTGAGTAAATTTTGTAATTTTGTCGGGGGTTTGAAGGTAGTCCTGATGTTGTATTTATGTAGAGTTCTGTCTATTTTTTCTGAAATGCCTCCAACATATGGTATGGCTATGGCATTCTTATAATCTTTTTGCCTTGCGAACTGTTTTTTTATTATAGCCATTTTTTATAAATGTATGGTTGATCTCGAATTCTTGCTTTAGAACTTTCTCATTCGAGCAAGTAGTTAGTGCTATGTGTTTGAGGGTGCTTATAACTCCTAGTTTTTGTGTTGTTATGAATTTTTGTGTATGCACTGGCCTGAGTGTGTAGGTTTGCGGTAGACCGAAAAGGAGACAGCCTGAGGGAAGACGAGTGCATCTAGAAAAGGAAGAGAGTTGTTGTTTTCGATTTCAGTGATGAATTGGATATGTTCGTGTTGTTTTCAGTTGGTTAAGAATGTATTCAACATTTTGCGGCCATAGGGCCAAATGGCGAAAATATCGACATATCAACAATATGTCTTATTAGGATGAATCTAGAGCTCGTTGCTGAAAGTCTTCCATGTAAAAGTTTGCTATTGGGGGGGGGGGAGAACCCATTCTGTAGATGACAAGGAGATGAAACAAGCTGTTTGCAAAGCGCTCCAACATCAGAGAGGAGATGTACAAGGTCAGTAGATAGCATCTTAGCAATCCCAAAAGTGTATAAAGCATGGAGATTATCAAAAAGTGAAAGAATATGCAAGAATGATGTATTAATCAGTGTAAAAACCATTATTAAATAAATTATATTTTTTAAACAAAAAATGGGAGGCATTGCTCTCCTACCATCTCTCACCTGTATTGTTCCCCTAAAATTTTCTTCATATATACAGGGTGTTCGGGATAAATTTGACAGTTTCGTAAGGAAAAAGAAAATCTTCTTTGTATCTATTAAATTTAATGAATTGACAAAAAAACATTACAGGCAGAGTTAATTACAATACTATCAACAAGATTTACTCAAAATAACCACCATTAGCATCGATCACAGCTTCAATTCTGCTTCGGAACCTCGAACAAGCTGATGCTACAGTCTCCCTGGGAAGGGCCGCAAAAACTGTTTTAATTTTATCCATTAACTGGGCTTTT
Source organism: Typopeltis vanoorti (assembly GCF_054136105.1). NCBI lineage: Eukaryota > Metazoa > Arthropoda > Arachnida > Uropygi > Thelyphonidae > Typopeltis > Typopeltis vanoorti. Next base: position 163,560,535 of record NC_143550.1, read on the forward strand.
GTATTACGGGAAGTGCGATTGGTGTCTTTTTCAACTGCACCCCATACAAAATAATCCATGGGGTTAAGGTCTGGGGAGTTTGGAGGCCAAACATTTGGACTGGTGAAGTCGTAGAAATTTTCAGACAACCATTTTTGACTTTTCCCAGAGGTGTGGCAAGGGGCCGAATCCTGCTGCCATACATACGGCCTACCATTGGCTACCCTTGTTATCCAGGGCTTGACTACAGTTAGCAACTCCACGAACAAAGCCCGAATTCCAATGCCAGGGTTCTTCAACACCTGTTCCTGCAGATTTGCAAGGAATTCTGCTGTACAAACGCAATCAGATCGTCTGCTAGGGATCTTTCTTCTTGCTACATTCTCGTAGTCACCATTGCAAGTCTCTAGTTCATGCCTGATTGTTTTTACTGTATTCAGGGAGCATTGGGCAGCAGTCGTAATATCCTTATTTTGATGGCGGGCACGAATCATCATGATACAAGTTATTCTCTTCCATGATTCAGGTGGGTTCCAGCTATCCATCCTTTCTGACATCTTGTATATGAATGAAGAAGGGTCCAAACTTTTAAATGAAGAGAAGTGTGTGTTAATACATGTAACTTACGGAAAAATATAATTAATTATAAATATGTCAAATTTATCCCGAACACCCTGTATATATTTTTTTAAGTCATTTGAGCCATTATGAAGCTGAAAGCTCCCAGTTAGGAAATGTAGCTATATGCTTTGATCAAACCATATCTAGTCTGCTGCACATTTCAGGCACATATTCTGGCTATCTCTCACAAAAATCTGGTAATTATGATTTTTATATGAAATACTGAAATCCAGAAATGTGCAGTACTACCCTCATAAGTGCTCTTTATTTGAAAAAAGACAGTTAAAATCACATTTAAAATATCACGAATGCTGATTAAATTTTCTCAGCTGAAGGAGAGTTAGTATATGAAAGGATCTGGAAGTGTGGGGGGGGGGGGGAGCTATCAAGAGATGGTAGTTTAAGAAAATCCTACACTTAAAATAATTATTTTTTCATCATAATGAAATAGGTACTTTTATAACCTGCGGAAGTAGCGTTTGCTTCCGCAGTGTTAACCTGTTAGAAAACGTTAGTCGGCAACTAGAAGATTCTAGTTGACTATTGTTGATAGGCGTTTTAATTTACGGATGACAACAGTGCTTGCTTATAGGCTGCATTGCGCCAGGTCCTATCCTATGTGTGTATGTATTCGCGCTTGCCTTATGTTTAGAAAATCCTAGTACTGCATGGAGACTAAATAAATACTTTTCTAGCCCTTCGGTAGGCAGAATGGTGATCATACAATGGGCAATAAAAATAATATACTATGTACGTTTTTTTTTTTTTTTTTTTTTTTTCCGTTTAAAATGGAGCCGGCCTGGTTGGCGGTTAGCGTTTCCATTCTCCAGCCAAAAGGTTGGCGTAGTTGAGGTTCGTTGTACTTGATGAATTGAGTGGTTGAGACAGAGAGTTGTAGAGTAGGTGCCCTTCCTCGATGAGCCTGGGCTCACTGGAGGTGTCGCGCAATAATAATAAAATTTGGAAGGTGTCAGTGTTATGGCAACGTATTTCTCCATAATGCCAGATCGACAAAAGAAGGACAGCTATATCCATTCTACTCGCTGATTTATTTAGCGAGCTGGCAACTTTTCGTTTGTCTGTGTTCAAATAACAGAGTTTACAGTCAAAGAGTACAAGAAACACGTAACAGCGCAATCACATGTTCGATTGGCAGGTGTGTTCCAATTTGTACCTTATCTATAGCCCTAGAAATTGACTATATATAACGTCACAAAATGTGAGAAGTCTCAAATAGTTTTGTTTTCGGGAGTTGAAGTGTTTTATCTAGGGTGCTCAGTTTTTCCAAGTGTTTTTCATAAATTGTCTTAGTATAGCTACTAGGCTTTCCTATGATAACTGAAACTATTGTTGATTTTTTTTCCTCGAAATTCGTTGAATTTTAATCTCCAGATGTGTACACTTGGTAAATTTTTCATGCGGCTTTTTCCTATTGAAATCTGGCTTAGTATTGCCACACCAATAAACCGCAAGTTGTTTTTCAACTACGGTGATGCCGGTCTGTCTGAATTTTAAAATTCCATAAAAACTTTGCATCACTTTCACTTTCAATAACATTGGTTTTGCATGTTGGGAAAAACCAGTGAATAGCTTTATTTATTTATTTATTAATTATTACTATTACTATTCTGACACCCACAATATTTTAACTATAGCTACTAGCTAGAGTGAGGATAAAAATTAGCAGTTGGCTAACTTATTCTCTCCGCGAGGTCTTCAAAATCATCGGTAGTCACAAACTCAACAATCATCAGTGGCATATAATGGTAGAGATGGCTGTTTTCCGAATTTGGTTACGCTAATTTGTATATAAATGACACTGGAAAGGGCTTAAATGGTGATACACAGTTGTTTGTAAGAGTTATAAATAGAGCAGATATTGTAACTTTCTAAGAGGACCTAAATAAACTGTCTGAATAGCTGAGTGTGTGGGGATGTCAGTTTATTGTTGCAAAGCTTGAGGTTTTAAAATTTGGGATGCATGTTATAGGATTGGTGGGGATATTTTAGAGGTGAATGAGATGAAAGATCTGGGGTTGATCTGGAGCCAGTAAGGGAGAACAAGAGGCCATCCCTGGAAGCAGCATAAAGTGGTGGTGGTGAGAGTATATTTTTTTGCATAGAGAGTGGTAGGTGATTGGAATGCATTGTCTGAGAGTGTAGTGAGTGCAGGGACAGTAAATGCATTTAAATCAAGATATGATGAGCTGTGCATGTGAGAGTGGGACATCCAACTCTGTTGATAATAATTCATAAATTGAATTCATAATAGCAATAGTTTTCATAAGTTTCTCTGTAATTCTCATCTTAGTTTGAAAAAAATATGTATGAATTCATTAGAACAATGATGATAAAGACATCTGATAAAAGAAACCAAGATTACTACTATACAACATGAAAAAAAATCCTCGAGCAATATTTGCCTGATGGCTCATACAGCTGTCAGTAAATATAAAGTATAAACAACTTTTCATAGAAAGCTATTGCATCTAAGTAAATAATAAAACATTTGTTAACCATTTCCAATAAAAATGATGAATCTATACAAAATAAAAATACCAGTTACACGAATTCAGTTCTTTCCAAATACTGATTATATGCGACTCTTTAAATTTGATTCAAGTACCTGCATACAATACTTTCTGGAAATTTATTCCGAAGTGAAGTTACTCTTTCATATTTTCTGAAGTCTAAGCTTCTTTAATCTTTTACTGGTTATGTCTTATGGTTTCGATTCTGGTGAAAATGCAAAAATGTCCACAATATTTAATTTGTTTATACTTTTTAGGCTTCAATCAAATTCCATCTTATTGGCCTTGTCTGCAAGGTATGCAACCAACAATATTGAAAACTTTTATACATAACAAAAGCCATTTGGTTATTTACTTTTTAAATCCTTGGCTTTGCAAAAAAAATCGACTGCGTACAATAAACAATAATACGAGTTTTTAGGACCGCAAAATAGCAAACAGTTATCTCATTCTCTCTCTCTCTCTTGAAAAGCCTTGATTAGACAGCTTGGGGTGCACTATCTCTTCCGATCACTGGAAGAGATTTAAGAGATGGAGCTGGCCATAGGAGCTTCTGTTTGAGCAATAAAAGGTGTTAAAGTAATTTTTTTAATATATTTCATGGTTTTCATAGACTGTTGTGCCAAATGCACTAACATGCCCTACTGTGATTGTGAATGATCTTAAAAAAAAATCCTCTAGCACAGTTTTATTTATTAAAGTGTGTAGGCAGGGTTTTTTTTTCTCCTAACTTTTGGATATTGATGGCATCAAATGTTCGTCCTTACCCGTCACCGAAATCTGAGCTACTTGCTTTCAATGATTTTGAAATAATGCAGCGGGAAACAACTGCAGACATCTCGTGATTCTGAAGTAAGATAGTTCAATTCCTGCATTTAATCCTTGCATTTCCTGAGATGCAGGGATTGAAAACCGTAATTTTCAGGAGGAACTATTTTTTCATCATTGGTTTTATGTCGTTCCTTTATCTGAATGTATTTTAAAACTGAGTAAATGACTAAGGAATAACCTATCCTCAAAGCTTTCATTCTCATACTCACTTTTCTCATTGGTGGCTGCAGATACTCACCTGCTAATAGCTGTACTTTGCCTTGTTTAACATTTTCAGTCTGACTCTAGTCAGTAGAACGTTGTTTTTTTCAGCTTCCTAATACCAACCTATTCAAGAGCAAATCTTCAGTATTATACAAGTTCATTCATCCATCAGCTCACTTTTCACATTCAAAATGTACGTCATTCCTCCTACACAGCTTACGCATTGACTATTTCTCAATTCGCCTCTGCCATACTGTGGCAACAAAAGCTAACTTTAAGCGCTCTTTCATTACTTCCAGTAACTTTCCTTCTTCCTTTCATTGTCGTCATTTCTCCTACACAACTTACACATTGACCATTTGTAATCATCGCTTTATTTCTCAATTCGCCTTTATCATTTCGGCTAACCAATCGGTCAGCCTGGCTGGCAGAGTGGTTAGCGCATCCGCTCTCCAGTCAAAAGGCTGCGGGTTCGAATCCCGCCGTGGGCATGGATGTTTGTGATTGTGTGTGGAAATACTAATAGTGGTGGTCGGCGGTAGATGGCGTTGGTGCAGTTGTGGTCAGTTGATGGATTGAGTGGTGGAGACAGAGTTGTAGAGTAGGTGCCCTCCCACGAGCCTTTGGATTCCCTGGAGGTGTCAAATAATAATAATCATATTGTGGCAATAAGCTAACTTTCTTTACTCCCTTTCTCTTCTTTTTCATTACTTCCATTAACTTTCATGTCTTCCCTTAAAGCCACCTTGCAGACCATCTATACTCCCCAAATTCAATATTTTCATTTTACCTTTCTCCTTACTAATAGCTTCACTGACATCATTAATCTTCCTCCAATCAGAGAGAGTTGGCACAAAGTATCAATAAGTTTAATCGACATCCATTAAAGAGAGTACAGAAGACAAATGCCTCAAATTCGTGGTTTTGTAGCGTAATGCAACGTATCATTGCCTGAAATAATATGAGTTTTATGATCAATCTTGAGTTTAGGGATTACAAACTAGTTTTCAGGAGAAAACCCTGCTTGTTTGCCCATGCCAGAAATCAACACTTGGAACTGATTGAAAAAAGGATGAGAAAAAATTCCTCTAGTAGGGAACTAGAAACACGCTTTGAGCTTTCTTTCCTCAGGTAGTCTAGAGCTATGGAAGCAAACAGTATTTCATCAGGGCTACACAGGCCTTTAATCATTGCTCCATTATATCATATCTCTACTCTTAACCATCACACATTGCTGACCCATGGCTACTAATATTTTCCTTATGCATCCAAGGGGAAACTGCAGCCATCGTGTATTCCCAATCCTATATAAGCTTCCCTAAGACTATAATATTGTCTGAAATAGAATTAGTTCTATGGTTGATTTTATCGATTTGCAGGGTTAAAACCCAAATTTCCGTGAGAAAACCTAGTTTCCAGTTATAGAGATCTACTAATTATGAAACTGGAAAAACCAATTTAGTTCTAGTCAGGGACTAAATCAAAGTCGTAATGTTTTTCCTGTAGGGTTTAGCAGAATGGAAGGAAATGCCATTTCCAAAGGGCTAAACAAGCTATAATAATAATAATACCTGTTAAAACTTTAAATTGATTCCCACTTCTGGTAAAGCCTGTAGTTCAGTCGAAATTGCATTTTGATCGCCCGAAGGAAGACAGGTTCATATTCTAAACCTTTCTTTCAACGGTTTCCGAGTTAGTCGATCTCTGGCACATGTAAACGTTTTTTTTTTTTTCTTTCGTTTTCCGTAAGCTCAAAAAAACAAAACAAAAAAATCGACCGTAAAACTCACACTATCTCAGACAATAAATATATAGTGTTAGAATTGGGACCACAAGATGGTGGAACTTGTCAGTAGCCTCTCTTCACCAGATACCGGATCTTGTTAGTGACAGTATTGGCCAACTATCTCTAATTTGCCACCAATGAAGATTGAATTTCCCCCTCCTAAGTCTCAAGGCATTAGGGATGAAACGGCCTCACCTGCTGCCTATAAGGGAAACTCTCGAGCTGTGCATTTTATTCACCTTATGCTATGTAAAAAATCTACTCCTTGCTTCCCTGTCTAGCACAACTTTATAGAATTTCCAGGATGACCTGTCATTTTCTTCCTCTTTACCTTTCATTCTATGTACCGAGAAAAAACACTTGACAAACTTAAGAAAGTGTGATGAAAAGTTGTGATAATCACAACTTTTCACCACACTTTTACTAATACCCTGTTTTTTCTATTCACTAAACTGCCATTTACATTCTCTTGCTGATAACCACCTATTACTCATCATCCCAAAATCTTGATATTGTATCATTACTGGACCACCTCCAATTAAAATTGGAGAGGGTTCGGATTGTGCTGTAAGAAACTCTCAGTGTAGTTTTCATTATGATGTACATGTCCTCTGTTGGCCACCATTCTGATCAGATTTAAAATTTCATCCACTTTTTGAAGCACCAAAGTTTGCTTTTGCAGTGTGAAGAGAAAATTAGCACTCCAGAGTACAATATCTTTCACTTCAAACATTAAAACTGTAATCTCATTCATTCATCGATCAACATCATTACTTATACCCCCCCCCCTTTCTTAATTTTGCGTCATGAACTAACAATATTGACTACTCCCTCAGTCCACTGAAATATCAATTAATAATAAAATAAACAGAACGCTGTTGCACCGTTGGTTGCCATTTATCGTGTGTGAAGAAGGTTGTGTATGGAAAGTGCAACAGCACTTTCCATACACAACCTTCATCCAGAGAACTATTCTCTAATCCATCCAACAAATAGTTTTTCTCCTTCAAAGAAATTACATATACACAAAAGTATATAAACAAAATTAACACGGTAAAACAAACGTTTTTTATAATACGTATAATTGATATATGTAAAAAAATAATATCAATAATAATCTTATTGGTCTTCCAGAATATTTACGTTTCCTTTTTTTTAAACAACATGATATAAAACTTTCATTCCGGAGTACGTTTTGTTACAGTAAGTAGAATTAATACATGTAATTAATAATAATAACAATTTTACAATCAGATTTATTATCATACAGCTTTGCTACCCATCAGTAGAGTAACACCTCGAAAACTCTTAGTCACAACATTAAGCTTGAGTGCAATATGTGTAGGATAGGAAGGGATGCGAACAAGTTGGGTCTCAAAGATCACATGAGGTCATTTACAAATCTTTGCTACCTAACACTATTGTAAACATTACTCACATGAAAGCTTGACTAATACACTACCCTGGAAATATTTTACCTTTGAAGTAAGCGCTATATACGGCTATGAAAAGAACGATGACTGGCTGACCGGAAATGAGTCACTCAGTTATCTACAAACTAGCTTAATGAAAATTAACAGTGTGGGAAAGTAATATTTATTTATTTATTTATTGAACTTTAAGATCTTACTTTTAGACAAATCAAAATATCCGGATGAATTATGAATAAAATATGAACTTGATACTGTAAAAGACTTAATGAGAAATATTCAGTGTTGGAAAATAAATTCACAATTTACGGTTGTGACTCATGTCATCCCCTTTGAAGAAAAGCGCTCGCTGGGGGATATGGCAATGACGAAACCTCACCATCTACGCTCCGTAATCTAAAGGACGAAGTAACTAGTTCAGGTTACAGTATTTACAGAAATTTCATTCTTTGTGGTTTTTGTGTTTGTGTTGTGTTGTGGATATAAAATTGAACTATTTTGGAATAATCGAATTTCGAAGAGTCATCTGGAAAGCTGTAAGTACTTTTTTAACTTAAACATAACTGATCGCATGTTGTTTGGTAAGCGTAATTCTAATACTGAATAGTTTTTTTTTTTTTTTTTTCCCATAAGAATAATCATAGGTTATATATTAGAGTATGAACATGGACACATTAGCGATTTTTTATGTCTAATGTGTATGTGTGTGTGTGTGTGTGTGTGTGTGTGTGTGTGTGTGTGTGTGTTTAAGGACAGGTATTTTAAGTATATAATTAATTATTCAGAAAAGATCGAAACACGAGAGCCATCACGACTTTCTCTAAGAATTCCCACACTTTAGTAGGAAAGAAATACCCAAAATGTATTGGAAAATTAGTACAACCATCTAGAGAAGAAAAAAAACTGTATCTTTGTCACGATTTCTTATACACTAATATATTTCCCTTTCCATTCAAAACAATAACGTCACTTATTTACAACTAAAAAATGACGTCACTTATCTACATCTCATAACAAACATTCGCGTCACGATTCCTTATCTTACTTTTAGACAAATCAAAATTATCCGGATGAATTATGAATAAAATATGAACTTGATAAGAACATGTATATAGAAGAAAATACAGATGAGGTATGGAAAAAAAAAAAAAAGTATGTGTGTTTGAGTGACATCAGTATATAATTAATTATTCAGAAAAGCTCGAAAGACTGCCGCCATCACGACTTACTCTAAGAATTCCCACCCTTTAACAGGAAACAAATACCGCAAATGTATTGGAAAATTAGTACAACCATCTATATAAAATAAAATAATAAAAAAAAAAACCGTATGTTTGAGTGACACTAGTATATAATTAATTATTCAGAAAAATCTAATCACAACCGCCATCACGACATACTCTAAGAATTCCCATAGACGACAATGACGGATGTGTGCCACCCTGGGAAAATTCAATGATATCTTATCATCACACCACGTGATATTTCTGACAGAAGGGGGGCCCAGCGAAATTCCAAACTCAATAACAACAAACATTCGCGTCACGATTCCTTATCTTATCTTGATCTTGATCTGGTCAGAAGTGTCCCACCAATCACGACACGATTTCTTATCCACTAATATCATCCTTTCCATTCAAAACAACAACGTCACTTATTTACAAATAACAAATGACGACATTTATTTACAAATAACAAATGACGTCACGTATCTACATCTGAAAACAACACACACCCACCACACGAATCCTTATCTCTACCATCACCCATAATGCCATACGCGAACCAAAACACAAGAACTGAAGCCAGTGACCACATATGCTCCCAGGGAAATTCCTGACTCAGGAAGCCACGCACACCGGAAGCATTTGGTTTAAACTGTCCCACCAATCACAACACGAATCCTTATCTCTACCATCACCCATAATTCCATAGGCGAACCAAAAAAATCACCCATAATCCCATACGCGAACCAAAACACAACAACTGAATCCATTCACACACTTGCCCACATGGAAATTCCAAACTCATGACGTCACTCACAATGACGTCAGGAAACCACGCCCACTTTCCTTATCTTATCTTGATCTTGATCTGGTCAGAAGTGGCCGCCCTACTACAGATATTAGGGTAATCAATGGGTTTCATGGGATGAGTGTTTATTATTGCACGTCGGAAAATTGGCTTTTCTTTTATGAAAATTCTAGTTCTTAAAGTGGTGACTGTTTTTGCTTGTACAACAGTTGGAAAATGAATGTATAAAGCACGCGACTTCGCGTGTTGGTGGCCAATTCCTACATCCCTTATTTCTTTCTCCTCTTCAGCGTGAATTGACTATTCTTGGCACAAAGCCAAGGTCGGCTCTTCGAAGAGTGGGCGTACAATATTTACATATACAATGGGTGATGGATGATTAACGAACAGTTCGGACTGCGAACACTTTCGCGAGAGATTTTTATGTTCGGACAACAAACACATGTACGGATAACGAACACCTCACAGAACAAACACAAGAAGAAGCGACGCTGTGTGTAAGATTTGTAGAACTGTATTTTACTGCCATCTATGAACGGTTTCTGGAACGAGACTTTAACGGTCGTATACATAACCTTTTTGTGCGCTAGTTGATTTCTGTTCTCTGAATTTTTGTAGGTGCTTTTCTGAACTTTTTATTTAAAAAAAAACTGATAATATTATTGGGCCTAAAAAGAGTGGAGTGTCAAGAACTGTTCCCACCATAGAAAATAAGCAAGAGATAATAGCCAAGGTGGAGCGTGGGCAGAAGATGTCTGATCTTGCTAGCCTTCCGCATATCATTAATGTACAGGTTGAATAACAATGAACCAAGGACACCCTTGAAGCACACCACTGGTTACCTTGAATCTTCCAGATTCACCCCCCCCCCCATATACCACTTTTTGATATCTGTCAGTCAGCCATTCTTTCATCAATGCCAATAGTTTATTTTCTAATCCCATATTCTCCAATTTCTGTAACATGCAGTATTCAGTATTCCATGCAGTATTCTGTCAAAAGCCTAAGCAAAATCCAAAAGTATCATGGTATATTCATTCCCATTGTCTAACACAGTGCTAACATTATTATAGAGGGTGAGCAAGTTGCTAAAACATGTAAACCCTTAGTAAACCCATACTGTTCATTGCTAAGTAGAGATTCTCTGCCAACCGATTCCTGAATGCTAGCCCTGACCAACTTTTTCAAAATCTTCACCACCACTCCTGAGATACTGCTTGGTCGATAGTTGGATACATCGGTTTTTGTACCACCCTTGTGCAATGGGATCATCATAAAGGGTGTCCCAAAATTCACGCAAGATTTAAATTTAGTGCCATTTGTGCGGTAAAGTGTTGCCAACGAGAAAAAAAAGACAGCGTGACAGCTGACAGTTCAGGGTTATTAAAAATGGAGCGCTACACAAAAGAACAACGCATTTTCATTGTTGAGCAATATATTTTAAAATTAATGAAGTTTTGGCAGCTACGGTTCGCAATTTTCGTACAAAATATGGTCAGAATAGTGATTTAACTTCATCAACTGTGAAAAGATTAATTAAAAAATTCAAGGAAACTGGATCAATTAGTGATCTTATACACTCTGGCCGTCCTTCAACAAGTCGTTCAACAGAAAACATCGAAGCAGTTCGTGAGAGTGTTGCTGTGAGTCCAGGAACATCAATTCGGCACCGTGGTCTTGAATTGGGCATTTCCAGAAGCTCTCTACAGCGTATTCTCACGAAAGATTTGCATCTTTATGCTTACAAAGTTCAATTGACTCAAGAACTGAAGCCTACTGACCACACACAGCGAAGAGAGTTCGTTAAATGGATTATGGAACATCAAGTAGATGCTTATTTTTCGAACAAAATCATCTTCAGCGATGAGGCTCATTTTCATCTTGATGGCTTCGTTAATCGACAAAATTGTCGCATTTGGGGTTCAGAAAATTCACGAGTGATTGTTGAGAAACAAATGCATCCACAACGTGTCACTGTTTGGTGCGGATTTTCGGCTGGAGGCATCATCGGTCCATTCTTCTTCGAAAATGTGGCTGGTAAGTCAATAACAGTTAATGGTGCTCGCTATCTCGACATGATAATCCAGTTTTTTGTGCCTAAATTGCAAGATATGGATGTGGACGACATGTGATTTCAACAAGACGGTGCCACATGCCATACAGCCCGAGAAACAATTCAATTACTGCATGAGTCATTTCCCGTTTTGGTGAGCAGAATTGGCCGCCCAGATCATGTGACTTAACGCCGTTGAACTTTTTTCTTTGGGGTTTTTTGAAGTCTAAGGTTTATGCCAACAAGCCCACGACCACCTACGCCTTGAAGGAGGAAATTGAGCGCTGTATCAACGAAATTCAGCCACATTTATGCAAAACGGCCATGGAAAATTTCGACAAAAGAGTGCATATGTGCCAGCAAACTCGTGGAGGCCATTTACCCGATATGCTATTCTATGCATAACCCTATACTGTATACTTTATGAATCAATAAGAAATTACAATTTTTAATTAAAAACCTGTGTTTTCTATCAAAATTACTTCTTGCGTAAATTTTGGGACACCCTGTACATTCTTCCCACTCCTGTGGAATCTTCCCTGTTCTGTGACTCAAATTATATGGCCTGGCAAAGGAATAGCCAGTTCAGCTGAACACTCTTTTTGCACTTGGGCTGATATCCCATCAGTTCCTATTGCAGAATTTTTATTAAGTTTGTGCAATAACTCTACTACTTCCTCCTCATCGACATATTTTCCTCACATGGTGAAAAGGTAGCGGTGAGTTCAATGTTTCTTATACCAGATCGATAGCTTTTAGCAAAATGGCTGCTCATTAGCTGAACAATCACTTCCGCATCAGTCAATGCATACATCTGCATTCCATAGAGAAAAATATATAATATAAGCTAATGCCTTTTATTCTCTTATAAGGAGTAGGTGGGCATTTTAACCCTATCTAGATTTTTTAGGCACTGATTAGGTAGTTCAAGTCTCCACGGGTAGACAATCAGGGATAGCTGGAGCATGACTATCACTAATTATAGGCGTTAACCGATGAAGAGACCAGCAAACATGTGCTGTTTCGATCTCTTGGTATACCTAACCCTAACAAGTTGTGTTACTGTCTGAAATAATGTGGATACTACGGTTGATTTTCTTAAGCTACGAGAAGAAAAACACGAGTTTCCAGGAGAAAAAACCCGCTTGCCTATACCAGATATTGGAAACCATTCGAAGAAAAGCCTAGAAAAAGTTCCCCTGGTCGTCAACTAGACTTGAACTATTAGTCTATCTTCGGGCGGCCTAGTGTCATTTCCACTGAGCTACACACGGCTATGCATTCATTATAATTATTCTTTCAAATTCATTCTTTCTTTTACTTGCAGCATAACGATAGAATTCTTTTGGATTGTCATTAACTTGCAGAGCCAGTTACTTTTCATACACGGATTTAGCTTTCTGTAAAACAATTATGACACTTCTGGCCTGTGTTTAGAATTATCGTAACTGACATCATTCTTTAAACACGCCATATTCCTTCTACATCAACTTCTTGCGAATTTTTTGCTTAATTAGATTACAAATCCACTTCACTCCAAATTGGAGGAAAATTGTAGATAGGAAGTCAGTAATGATGTAAACTGTTCATGTAGTACTATCATATCCTGTATACTCCTTGGGGGTAAATATCAGGAATTTGATTATGATGATGATCCACTTCATTCCTAGTCTATTTATTCTTCGAACTCTATGGATACGTTCTGATATCACATCATTTAAGTATTCTTTAAACACTCCCCACGCACTGTCGATATCCTTCCCATCCAATAACTGACACCATGGCATAGAACACAGCATACAAAAAGTTCTGTGTTCATTCAAGTGGTCATAATTTCCTGGTTTGTAGTTCAGCATATTAACGTTTTGAAATGGAACATTCAAAACTTAACCACTTCCCGAGTGAGTAAGTACCACATGATCACTGTCACCAATCAGAGGCAGAATAGTTACGCCTTTAACTGAAATCCCCCTCTGGCGCTATAATGAGAACAGTCTTTGACCTCGAGTTCCATCTGTCACATGCTGCTTGAGGAAGTTGTCTCACAACAGCTCAATAAATTCAGTTTCATTCTTCTCGTGCGATTTCGTATGAGAAGAATGAAAGGGTCTGTAACAACTTCCCATTCTGTATTTGATTTTGTTTGTCTCCACCTCACACCCGATGGCTTTAAACTCACTTCTCCATGTAAAATTGTTACTAGTATTGCAGTAATAGATCTCAACTTTAACTGAATTCAATACATTTGATATCATTAGCAGCATGTCCCTCTCCTCTCTTATCCTGTTTGTCCTTTCTACAAATATTGTACTCTTTGCACTCGATACCAGTTGGTACGTTTGTTTCTGATAGCCAAGTCTTACTCTGGCCTACAACATGAGACACCAATATATTAACAAAGACAATAAACTCTACTCTTTTGTTTCTGATACTCCTACATTCGTGTACAGACAATAAATGACTTACATCCTCCTTTGCATACACTTGTCTATGATCTGCATGACACAATTCGACAACTAACAGATATTTGTTCTTAACTAGTTCCTTACTTATGCAGATATCATTACACATGCTTGATAGATCCGAACCGGACGAACACACAATCGTTCCCTCTTCCTAATAATTTCATAATAATAACCATTTCTTTCATTAACAAAATTACCTAATATTGCCACTCTTTCACACAGATTCTCACGGTTCTTCAAATCAAAATTCAGTTCCCCTGAATTTAACCTCTCTGCCAAATGTGTAGATCATCCCTCTTATACAAATCCAGTCTTCCCTCAAACTCACTTCACCCATCCAAAAACTCGCATCCATTCTTTCTACACAGCCTACGCATCGAATCATTTGCCATCATAACTTGCCGTCTTCTTAATTCATTTTTATCATATTGAGGTAATATACTTACTATTTTCACTTTCACACTCTCGCTTCTTTGACAACATGTCCTCTCTCATACTGAACTTATCACTAGTTAAGACGTTAGTGCCTAGTACAATTATTAGATCTCGGGTACTTTTCTTTCTGTTTTTGAATTGATTGCGTTATATTTTTGATTTTTGCACTTGGAAAACTGGACGTTATAACCCACTCATCAATGCCATGTTTTATGATAGAGTTACCATACCAAATAATATCCTTCTTTTTATAATCAACTCAGCTCACCAGATTATTGTTATTTTTGTTATAACTTACCTTATTCCTTGCTCTCTTTTCCATTTTGCTGCAGAAACATTTTTGTTACATTTTTGCTCAGGACAAAATTTCAGTTTAGAGATTACTGAGTATGTTCGTTTATGATAGACTTGTTTATTTTTTCGGGTGACGTTTTTGCTTTCTTCCTCGAAGCTTATTTGAGGAAGATAATAGATGGCGGTGGTTTCGTGGCTTTGTTTCAGAACCCATCGCAAGCCAGGTGTAGGTTTATTTGTTTATATGTATCTGCTTGGAAACATATTTATGAGGACACCCCTCACACACACACACACACACACACACACATTCATATGTTTACGAATATTATATACATTTTTTTCGGTTGACGTGTAGTCCCACAAACAAACACTGCATGTGTGTGGTTTAAGCCTTTTGAAGAGGGTGGGTTGGATTTGGATATGGCATATTTCTGTCCTTGTATTGTGTTTGAGAGGAATTTGTTGTAGTTTGTGTGTGTGTGTGATTTTCCTCTAATTCTCAGTCTCACTATAATCTATATAACTCCAGTTTCAGCACTCTGTAGGTCCCTAGGTTTCCCTCATTAAATGGCAGTTTGTTGATCAAATGTATGGAGAAGCGTCGTATGGCTTTTCCGAAGCGATTATTATACTTATAAGTTATGAAGTTTGTTGACTATAGTCCTGTTATCTGACATGTCGTTCTGGTTATTCTGTAGGTTGGACTTAGTAATGTTTTAACATGACTTTAGTGTCATAAGTGTTCTACCTTAAATATTTTGTATTCTGCCATCGCAGCCGTATGATTGTGGGCTCTTCTCTTTCTTCCCAGAATATCAGTTTTACATTTTGTTTTGCGACAATTGTAATCTGTTAAGTTTGTAGTCTGTGCAGAATGTGGGTCTTAAAATGTTTTCCCATGATGCTTTATAGTAGTATCTTTATGTATGTCGGAGCAATGTCTTTTAACCTATAAAATTAATACTATTTTGTTTTTATCTAGCACAGCGTTTATAAGGTCTGTGAAATCTTTCAGGAGTGTTGCGGTTCCATTATTTGTTTGAGAGCCATATTGTGTTTTTGGGACGATTTGGAATTTTTCAATGTATGTGGTAAGTTTGCAATACACCATGCGCTCCATGATTTGGTTGATTACAGACAATGTAGTGATGGGTCTGTAATTACTTAATTACTTATAAAGTTTCTTTTTCCATGTTTATGTATTGGAGGGATTAATGCAGTTTTTAGTGTTTTAGGTATGTTCTCCGTTTCGAAGATTTTATTTAGCAGTTTTAATATAACTGGACATGGGTTATTTGAATGGTTTTAGGTCTTTTGGTAGGGTTTGTCTTTTGTTAATTTGAT
Source organism: Typopeltis vanoorti (assembly GCF_054136105.1). Taxonomy (NCBI): domain Eukaryota; kingdom Metazoa; phylum Arthropoda; class Arachnida; order Uropygi; family Thelyphonidae; genus Typopeltis; species Typopeltis vanoorti. Next base: position 163,576,545 of record NC_143550.1, read on the forward strand.
GAATTGCAAGTGACAGTTCTTTTGTTAATGTGGGGAAAGGAAATGATTGAGTTGCTCGTGTCCTAGCTGATTAAAGTTGTTTGCCAACTGTTTGAGGGATTTGGGCTCGCATATAAAGCTGTGTTTTCTTGTTTTCGAGGCAGTGGTTTTGTGTGTATAGTTCAGCGTTTCATTGATCAGGTGCAAGGTTTTCTTTATGTCTTTCTGAGCTGTTGTTACTTTGAGTTGTTCTGAGCTGTTCTGAGTTTCAATAATAGTTTCTTTTTGCAGTTTTAATCTGTGTTTCTAAGAGATTCCGTTTGATTTTGTATTCAGCTTGTAAAGCAGTATTGTTAGGTAACTTCATAAGTTGTTTGCACAGAGCATATTTTCTTTGTAGGTCTGTTAATATGTTGTCTGTTACCCATGGATTCCGTCTGGTTTGGGAGCGTATTTTTATTTTTGTTAATGCTCTGTTAAATATTTTATTTAAGGTAAGTTTAAGATGAGTATACACATCATCAGCAGAGTGTGATGTTATCTGCATCCAGTCTGTTTTTCTGATTTCGTTATTTACTATACTTTTGTTTAGGATGCTATTATACTGTTTTGTAGTCTCAGTGAGTTTGAAGGCCTCTGCTTCAGTATACTGTAGTATAGTGACATAATGGTCTGCCAGTTTACCCGTTATGATGGCTGCTGTATGTCTGTTTGGAGGGGTCCATATATATATATATATGTGGTCAATGCAGGATGATGTGATTGTATTTTCGACTATCTCTTCTCGTGTATATGATTGTATGGATGGAGTTATGTTAGATGCTGATAAGAGGTCTAGGTATTGTGTTGTGTTGTTATTTATGTTCATAATGTTTATATTTATGTCACCTATTATTATCAGGTATTCTAAGGCGCCTTCTTTCATTGTAGAAAGTCATCTGGTTAATTCATTAAGAAATTTTGTGGTGCTTAAATTGGGTGGTCTGTAGATTGCAATTAATATGAAGGCGTTTCTTGTTTGTTATTTTAAACTTCAATGTATATATTTTCCGCATATTCTAATTTATAGTTTTTTTTCTACTACATCTAATTTATGTTTGCTAAATATTATTATATTTAGCAAACATAAATTTAGTTTAGTTTGTCTCGTTTAGTTTGTCTATAGTGTTTGTGTTACTGAAATTTGGTAAATGGTTGCCTCTTCGTTTGCAATGGATACTTCTGTTAATAATGAAACACTGAAATACTAATACTACTACTAATAATAATTCTCTCCACGAGGTACCACCACCTTCTCTTAATGGAGGGACTTGCGCGCTCTGTGGATACTACGGGCTGTGCTGGCAGTTGCGTAACTATAAAGCAGAGTCTCCCAAGCCAGACAGGTCTTAGCAGAGGATCCAGGCAAAGTGGTTCTCAACCCTATTTTAAATGGTGAATACAAGAAAGGAGTCATCCAAACCAGATCATTCGTCACTTGAGTCAAAACAAAGACTCAAATGTTTGCTGCTATAACTCTTGGGCATCAGGTAATAAATGAGTTACAGCGCTCAAACTCTTTTGCAACCACGGCAATTGAAATACTACTGGAAGAAGAGGAACAATTAAAACGAAAGAAGTTGATTTTATCTGAAAACAAGATGATTATGCAAGTTTATTATAAATCAAATCCAGCATTCAGAGGATAACCCAGAGGATTACAAAAGCGAATATATGAAATTTGTAAACATGAATTTTCTGATGCAAGAGTCACTGAGATGCAGTTAATGGACCAACGAAGATTTATTATAAGAAACAAAGTTTGTTTTGTTTGAACTTTAACTTGAAAATTTGCTAAGATAGATTGTTATGAAATCCCAGCAAGAACGAACTTGAGGAAGCAACAAGCCTTATGGAAGAAACAAAACTTCAGATAATTCAAATAATAACTATCAGTATCACTTAAATGTTACACAACAAGAACTGAGACATATGATTGTAGAACACATGCAGAGCACTAGACAAAGACAGCGACTACCGACACTAAAACAAAGCCGAATATAAGATTGAGCTGCAATATTGAACAGCATCAACTCAGTAATAGAAACAATTTCTACCAAAACAGCTGGAGAAACAAAAAATTGCAGCTGATGTACAGTGCTGCAGTTGTAATATCAAGAGAACCTGGTTATGCAATAAAACAGATGAATAAAACAAAAAGAGGAACCCCTAAATGGAAATGAAGTATAGAATCAAAAATAAAGATATTTCGAGCAGATGTTAGCAATTTAAAGAATTTGAAACAGTGAAAATTTAAGTAGGAAAAGATCAAAATGCAGTCTAGTAAAGCAAAACAACCTTAAAAAATTCAATAACTAAAGTATCAGAAGAATTAAAATAAAAAGTTGTGGCACAGCAAAAAAGATACTTGGCTATGAAAATAAAATAAATCTCTAAAAGCAAAATTTACAGTTTAGAACTAACCAGCATCAGTTTTACCAAAATATTGATCCGAAATCCGAACATAGTGTTGAACACCTTAATGCAGAAGAAACAATGAAGTTATCGAAGCAGGTCTGGGATAAAAATAGCGTAAAAATGCGAGCTGGATTAAAGATGTTTAAAAACAATTGAACAACACTCAGATGGAAGACCTTGTCGTAATCACAGAAATGTTCTAAAGGCAAACAAAGAAAATGAAGCGCTGGAGTGCAAATGAACTGCGTGGACTTTGGCTCAAATACTTGCCTAGCACTCATGCTAGACTGACTCAACAATTTAACAACTTCTTGCAAACAGGTCGATTGAAAAGTGGATAACAACCAGTAGGACAGTTCTGATTTTTAAAAAAAAGGAGCTGACCAAGCAATTACCGCTTAATATCCTGCTTTCCAATAATATTTAATTACTCTCTGGACTTCTAGGAACTTCGATTAGTCTATACTTATAATTTCAGCAACTTCTGCCTATTGAGCAAAAGGGGTGTTGCAGAAAATCCATAGAAATAGAAGACCAATTGTTAATTGACAAAATGATTTTGAAAAATTTGAAAAGATGAAAAGTCAATTTATATGCATGCGTTGATTACCAAAAGGCATTCGACACTTTGTAACATAGATTATAAAATTATAAAATGTTTAGAAAATTTTAGAGTGAATTAAAACCTTAAAAAAATTCCTAACAGTTGTTATGTCCACTTGGAAAATTCAGTTAATAGTCAATAGAGATAATCTGGGTACACTGATTATCTCTATTGAGAGAGGAATTTTTCAAGGTGACTTCCTATCACCTCTACTGTTCATCCTAGCACTGATTCCTCTAACATTAATTCTAAAGAAAACTAGCTTGGATATTAAAAATCAAAGTTATCAGGAAAATAATCTAATTTGTTATTCGTGGATGAACTCAATCTATACGGAAAATCATCCAGAGAAAATGAGTCATTGCTCAATACAGTCTGAATCTTCAGATTATATTGAACAGTGACTTCCATACAAATATATTCAGTGAAGATATTTGTATGGAATTTTGATTTGAGAAATGTGCAACATTTCTCCATAGTTTGAGGAAAATAACAAGAAACAAAGGAATCACATTTGCAGATGGAAGGAAAATTAAAAAACCTGTCACGGCACGAATTCTATAAATATCTAGGAATTGAGAATTCCTAGGTATTTATAGAATTCGTCCGATATTTGTCTGATATTTTCTGCTCAAGAACAAGCATTGCAAAGGAATTCAGAAAACGCGAAGATTGAAAAGATCTGTAACGGTAGCATGACGACTTTTCAGAGATAAAGAAGAGACAGTGGAGCATCTAATTAGCTTTTGCTGCAAGATTTCCCATACAGACTATAAACAAAGGTAGCATGATTTGGTAGCAAAAGCTATGCACTGCAGCTTGTGCAAGAAATATGGTTTCCCGAACTTGCAAAATCCTTTGGGAACACCCAGTTGAAAAAGTTATTGAAAGTGCGAAGATATCATGGGACTTTAAAATTCAGATGGATAGATATCTTGAACATAATATGCCAGACATCACTGTAGTCGAACGACAACAACATGTCCGGTTTATTCATGTAACAGTACCAGGGAATAGTAGAGAAGAAGAAAAATTGCATGAAAAACTGACCAAGTATAGGGATCTGGAGATGAAATTCGAGACGACTTTCGAGCAATAAAGCAACAGTGGTTCCAATTTTACTAGGAGCGCTGGGAACAATACAAAGAACATTTATGAAACATCTGAAAAAATTGAGCCTACCAGATATAACACCATTTCAACACCAGAAAACGGCACTTTTAGGGACATCTCACATTTTACAACGATATGCAGTCGATTCCTAGGCGTTTGGATTATGCCCGAACTGGACTCATATGCCAATCAAATATTTCATTATTCTATTTCATGTTTCTTATTACCCTTTGACCATAAACTCCGTTAACTGAATATCATTATTATGCTTTTCAAGGATTTAGGCCTAGTGTGGCCTGTTTTGGCCTTACAAGTCATCACTGCATCTCTTTAGAGGACGTCCTGGTTTTGTGTTTCCTAATGGTTTGAATTTTAAGGCTTATTTTGGTAATCTTTCTGTTTTCATTCTTTCAATGTATTCCATCCATTTAAATATAAATGGGTGGAACACATTTTTTAACGTATTTTTTATATATTAAAAAATACGTTTATATTTTTTAATTTTTTCTATTACTGATTCCTGGTTTAATTCTTTCATAATTTCTTCATTACTTTTGCGATCGAATAGAGTATACTTTGCAGGTTCACTCATAAACTTCATTTCAGCTGTTATTAATCTTTGTTTGTCTTTTTGTTTTATTGTCCAGATTTCACTTCCATACAATAGGACTGATAAAGCTAATCTATTGTATACTTTTAGTCTGGTTTGTTTTTGATGTTGGTTACGTTTAAATATAGAGTTAATTACACCTGTTATTTTGAAATATTTTCCAATTTTTAGATTTATATCTTTTTCATTTTCATATGTAATCCTACATCCTAGGTAGTTAAATGAATTCATCTGTTCTAAAATCTTGTTATTATTCGTACTATTTTAGTTATTTAGTTATAAATATTGCTATTTTATTTCTTATTAGATCTTGTCCTTTAAAGGCCATCATTTTTGATTTTTCTGTTGATATTATCATTCCATAATCTTTGGCTATTTCGTTTAATAAATTTAATTTAATCCTTTATCCAAGTGTAAGCAAACAAAGTTTGCACCTGAAGTATCTTCAGGATGAGGCAACTCGTGGTAAAGATAGACTAAGGTCGCATCAGTTGTCTTAGTATCTCGCATGCAAAGCACATCTCCTTGCAGACATGTATAATGCTATGCATGAAGGAAAGGGTCACTACCCAGACCTGTTTCGAACTTTTTTGAGGCCTCGTCAGTGGAAGTCAGACCCAGAGGTGGTGATGCTAAGGTGGAAGTAATGGAGAAGTCATATTTACCTATACGAAGATACTTCAGTCCTGAAGATACTTCAGATGCTTACACTTGGATAAAGGATTAAATTATATTTATTATAGTCTAACTAAGTGGAAAAACTTCCAACACCTTTCTCTAAATCCAGAGTAATTTAATAATAAGGTGAGACACCTTTTGGCAACTCGTATAGGTAACTATGATGTCTCCATTACTTTCACTTTAGTATCACCACCTCTGGGTCTGACTCCCACTGACGAGACCTCAATAAAGGTCGAAACCGGTCTGGGTAGAGGCCCTTCCCTCAATACATAGCATTATACATGTCTGCAAGGCGATGTGCTTTGCATTATGGGTGATACTAAGATATGAGAGCTTAGTCCACGAGTTGCCTCAGTCCTGAAGATACTTCAGGTGCAAACTTTGTTTGCTTACACTTGGATAAAGGATTAAACTAAATATAGTCTAACCAAGTGGGTAAAAAAACTTCCAATATTTCATTTAAATTTAAAATATCATTCTCTAAGTTAATTTCAGTATTTGTACTGGTATCCAATTAGAGCTAGCTGGCCCAAGGCTATCATTAATTAACTGGCATGCAGTGAAGAGAGACAGCTCAACAAGTGCCGCCATCTCGCGCTCCCTAACCCTAACACAATAATTATTATTATTATTATTATTATTCCTGATACCTCCAAGGAGTCCGAAGACTCATCGTGGGAGGACATCTACAACTGTCTCTGCACCTAACCTCTACTACGAATCATCTCTATCAACGCCATCTGCCGCCCACCTCCAACACCACCACAACTAGTAATATATTTAATGTCTAAAATAATGTGGGTTCTACGATTTTCTTGAGTTTACGGGAACGAGAAACACTAGTTTCCCGGAGTAAAAACCCGCTTGTCCATGCCAGAGATCGAATAACTCGGGAACCGGTCGAAAAAAGCCCTTAGAAAAATTTCCTCTAATCGCCGACTAGATTCGAAAGCAAGTCTTCCTTCGTGTGGTCAAGTGCTGTGTGCAAACGCCACATCCACTGAGCTACACATAGTTATAAAAATTGCTGGGATCCATAATATTGATATACGATTATAGGTTATGAATAATAATTTATAACTGATCAATATTAAGTGTTTATTAAAAACGGGACAAAACTGACATTTTCATTAAAACGACTTGACGGTCGGAAAATATGAAAAAAAAAACGGTACTATCCTGTTCAAAACGGTATGCCTGGTCAGCCTCATGTAATCATAATTTTAATAATAAAAAACGATTGAATTTATAAAAAAAAATGTAATCAGTGTATGTATCATATGTAGTCAAATGTATCATACGTAATGAAATATATGTAATGTACGTATCCTACGTAATCAAATGTATGTGTCATATGTAATTTAAACATGTAATCATAATTTTAATTAAAATTAAAATTATTATTATTATTTTATTCACATAATTGATACACAGTCAAAACAAGATATCATATAAACAAAAATTTGACTGGTGATACAAAACAATTCAGATTCTATCCAAGAATCTAAGAATAGTCCGTCAGGCAGCGTCGTAAAATATGGACTTTTCCAAGTAATGCTGTTTTGTAGGTCACATGGGGTCAATTCATTAATGTTTAATTGCTGTAAATAGTTGAATAGCTTCTTTGAAGTTGCACCAAGTGCACCGATAACTATTGGGATGACTTTGGTGTGTTTAAGAAACAATCGGCCAACTTCGATTGCCAGATCTCGATATTTCGTAATTTTTTTCCAGTTCTTTGTTATTAATGTCGTTATCACTGGGTACTGCAATATCAATAATCCAAACCTGTCGATGTTCGATAATTGTGATGTCAGGTCTATTTTGTTCCATATGCCTATCAGTTTATATTCGAAAGTCCCAGAGAATGTTTGTAAACTATGTATCCAGAGAATGTTTGCTGTTTCGTTTTCCAATACAGTCTCTATTTTATGCTGCCACGAGTTATCAGAAGCAGGAAAGCCATATTTTTTTGCATACATGCCAATGAATTATTTTCGCCACTTGATCGTGGCGGTATTTATAGTCCGGTTGAGCTATTTTGCTGCAGGCACTGATTATATGTTCTACAGTCTCATCTTTCTGATCGCATAATCTGCATTTACTGTTATTATTGATGTTCAAAATTTTTGTTTTCATTGCATTAGTTTGTAATGCATGTTCTTGAGCTGCTAGAATAAATCCTTCTGTTTCTTTTTTAATGTATCCGTATTATAGCCATTGCCACGTCTTGTTCCCGTCAATTTTGTCCTCAGTATCTCGAAGAAACTGGCCATGCAAGGGTTTATTTTTCCAGCGCACATATCGGTTATTTTGTTGTTCCTTTTTGTAATCGCATTTGTTTCCTGTTGCTTCTAGAAGGTCCTCTTTTGTAATTGCTTGAAGCATTGGCTCTCAGAGCTATTGTCGATGTAACTTCTTAAATAAATTTCCTCTTCTTCCACAGTCTGTCTGACTTGCAGTAGACCCCGTCCACCTATTCTCCTCAAAGTAATGACTATGCATGATGCATAGTCATTACTTTTCTAGTTTTGCGGTCCAGTTTATCCAGGTCTTCTTTTGTCCAATTTATTATGCCAGCTGTGTATTAGATAACTGGTATAGCCCAAGAATTCATTGCTTTAATTTTGGTTTAATCCATTTAATTTTGTTTTCAGAATATTTTTAACTCTTTTGATGTATTTTAACGCTGCCTGTTGTTTAACTCTCGAGTGGAGAATATGATTGGCTTCTAATATTCCTAGGTATTTATAATTTTCGTCAGCTGAAATTGCTTTTATATATTTCTCTTGATCAATATTAAAATTGCTAGTGTCATTAATTTTTCTCGTTTAATAGATAAAATTGCGTATTTATCTAAACCAAATTCCATTTTAATATCCTGACTGAAAATTCGAACTGTGTTCAATAAAGAGTCTATTTGCTGGGCCGATTTTCCATATAACTTCAATTCACTTATATACAACACATGGGAAATTTTAATATTACATTTTGGAATTTCATATCCAAGTTTTGTTTTCTTCAGAATCATAGTCAAATATCAAAGAAATGTTGAAGAGCAATGGTGACATGGAATCACCTTGGAAAATTCTACGTTTAATGCTGATATCTCCAAATCCTTCATTATTCACTATTAATGTTGTTTTCCATGATTTCATAACAGCAGCCAGAAACGAACATATGTTTTTGCTAATTCCAAATATTTTTAGTGATTTTAGGATCCAGGAGTGTGGGAGGAAACCGAATGCTTTCTTGTAGTATCTATGCAATGTTTAAGTTAGTTTTTCGTCTTTTTGAGTTTCTGAGAATCATTTTATTAATAAGGATCTAGTCTTTTGTTCCTCTGGATTTTTGAAAATTACCTTTTTGTTCATTTGGATAAATCTGATTATCTGATAAGTAGTGGTATATGGAATTTGCTGTGATTGCTGTGAACAGCTTAAGCATAGCTGTAGGCATCTTATTGTTCGATAGTTACATGGGTCTGCATCCTTATCCTTATCTTTTATGAAAAGAAAAGTGCGCCCAGATATCATCCAGTCTTCCACTGAGCCAGACTGCAACAAATAATTAAATTGTTCTGCCATTCGATCATATAGACTGGTTAGATTTTAACTGGTTTTAACCAAAATCCACGTAGTTTGTCTTTGCCAGGTGCACTCAAGTTTTTTAATTTTCAAGCTTGAGCCCTAACCATTTCTTTAGTGATAATGATATTTTGCATTTGTTTTTGTTTAATTTCTGATTCTATTTCCTTAATCAATGAGGCCTCTTTATTGTGTTCAATAGGATTATCCCAGATTGACTTCCAAAATTTGAGTGTTTCTTCTTTCCCTGGTGAATGATGGTTTGCATTTGTATTTCTCTGGAGAGGCTGAAAGAACTGACGTTGGTTCTGTCGTATATATATCGTACATATACCAATATTTACAAATTATGTGCATATTTTTACATATTGGTTTATTCTTCCTTCATATCTTATATCTTTTAATTTTCTGTGCAGTCACTGTAATCTTTGTTTTAGCACTTCCGTAACTTTAGCAATTGTTTTGTTGGCCAAATTTTATGTGTTAATCAGTTTGTTTTTGATGTTATTATTTTTCAGCCGTCCTTCTATTATTATTATTATTATTATCACCTCTATTAACCGAGGCCCACAAAAAAAAAAAAAAAACAAAGAGAGACCGCCGCCAATCATCGCTCGTTTTACCAACAGAAGTCTGAGAGACTCCATTCTTACAGCAAGCAAGAAAACAAGGCCGACAACAAACGATCCTAACTGATAAGAAACTCCCAACACCAATCTATATAATGGAATACTGGACTCCATACTTCAAAAATCTTTTATACCAAGCAAGTAAGACAAAAAACAGAGAAAAACTACAAGTTCCAGTGGACAAAGAATTCCCAGATATTTATGAGTAAGAATGAAAACACTCGAGTATACATAATTACAAGTGAATCCGACTTACACAGCCTACCAATATAAAACACTAACTTTTCGCATCCTTGAGAATAAGATTACAACTCATTTAAAAACTATATAATGGAGATCTCAAACGTAGGCGACCATATCCAGTCAGACAACATAAACTTCATGGTCTTTGACTCTTTGAAGAAATGGTCAGACAACATTTCCACCAATACCAACTTCACTGTCATACACACAAACATAAGAAGTATAAAAAAATGGCTTACATTGATAACACAGCTCGATTATACCACGATAAACATAGATGCGCTAATACTGACCGAAGTTGCAATAAACGACACAGAAATTTACGCATATAACATAAATAATTATCAAACCAACAACTTATGTAGACCAAACAAAAGAGGAGGTGGCATTTATCAAAGAAAAATACAATGTGACAGAAAAACAAAGTCACTTCGAACATGCGGAAACACTCATTTTGGAAATCTTATTAGTATTAGATGCGCTAATACTGACCGAAGTTGCAATAAGAGAAACAGAAATTTACGCATATAACATAAATAATTATCAAACCTGCAACTTATGTAGACCAAAGAAAAGTGGAGGTGGAATTATGGCATTTATCAAAGAAAAATACAATGTGACAGAAAAACAAACTCACTTCGAACATGCGGAAACACTAATTTTGGAAAATCACAAATAGCCACAATAGTGTCAAATACACAATAAACACAATATTCAGACCATCAGATAATAATCCACTCAGTTTTCTTCACGCGTTAGAAACATAGCTAAGCGGCATCGAACCCCGTACAACACACAGGCTCATCCTAATAGGAGACATTAACATAAATACGCTTGACCACGCTTCTTCAACCACTAATACATATCTAGATATACTAAGTCAGTACAACATAAACCCTACCATTAACTCCCTAACAAGAAAAGAAATACTCAATAACTCACTAACAAAATCATTCATTGATCATATCGACATGCGGGCTCCCATCTATACATATATATCATCAGTAATTAACGTCAAAATTGCCGAACACTACTTTGTCTCAACTTGGTTTTATTACGTTTCTTAACCATCCCCCTCCCACAAAATTCGATAAAAGTCGATCATACTAAAGAGCATTGCCGATAACCAAGTAAAAAATACAGACTGGAATTCCCTACTTAAAATAAATGATCCGGTAACATTATGCGAGAAATTTCAACTAAAGTGCACAGAAATATACACAAAAGCAACAAATCCTACACAAACGATGCGACAAACAGACAACAATCCATGGATAATTGACGACATACTAAATACTATTAAAGAAAATTTATGGAAAAAACTAAAAAAGTCACCCAGTAACACATATTTACAAACCTTATACAAAAACACAAGAAATAAACTAACAACAAAAATTCGTAGGGCAAAAAAAAGACACTGCTACTTCCAAAAATTCATGGAATATAACGACAACATTAAGAAAACATGGGCTACACTCAACGAATTAGTAACTCGAAAAAAGGAAACTTGCAGCACAAGATTTTATTGGAAAAAGCTTCGGTCAAGACACAAACCAAGAGGAACTAGCAGACTCATTCAACCATGCTTTCACAAACAACATCACACAACTCAAAAAAGACAAACTACCAATGATCAACAAAAACTACCGACACAAAGTCAACAACATACGATGTATTTTCCACCCATAACAAAACAGGAACTATAAGAAGCAATCCTACAACTAAAACCAAAGTCCACTCCAGGGATAGACAAAATAAGACTCACAGACCTTATAACACACTTTGAACAAATAAATTCAATACTTTTGAACATAATATTCGACACAGGCATTATTTCACAACAAGAAAAACTGCAGTAATTACGCCAATATACAAACACGGCAAAAGAAACGATACTCAGAACCACAGACCGATAGCTACACTACCAGTCATCTCAAAAATTATAGAAAAAACAACATACACCAGACTACAGAACTATTTACAGAAGTACAACATCATCTCACAAAACCAATATGGCTTTCAGAAAACAAAAAGAACCATTACTTTATTAGAAGACATCGCTGAACACAATAAACAAAGCTCTCGACAAAAACAAGTACGCCGTCCTTATACTGCTGGACCTAACCAAAGCATTTGATACACTTGAACATGACATACTACTCACCAAACTATACTCAATAGGTATAAGAGGAGCACTGCATACATGGTTCAAGAACTACCTCTCAAACAGAACACAAGTAACAAAAATAGGTACATATCATAGTCGGAGTATACAAATAAAACACGGTGTACCTCAAGGTGCCATATTATCACCCACTCTATTCAACATTAACAATGTTCATAACATATCCATAAGAAGTCAAATATTTCAGTACGCAGATGACACTGCATTACTAGCAATCCACACAGACATTAACACAGCTCTCTGCAAAGCACAAAAAAAAAAAAAAAAAAATCAGCTAACGCCTTTTTATTCCCGTATATACGGGAGTAGGCGAGGCCATTTAGCCCTATCTAACTTTTGGAGACTGAGTGGGCAGTTCAATCTCCACTGGTACCCAATCAGAGACAGATGGCCCAAGGCTATCACTAATTAAGCGGTACGCAGTGAAGAGAGACGGCTCAAATGTGCCGCCATCTCTTGGTCTCTAACCCTAACACAATATATTTAATGTCTGAAATAATGTGGGTTCTACGGTCGATTTTCTTGAGTTTACAGGACGAAAAACCCGAGTTTCCGGGGGGAAAAACCTGCTTGCCCGTGCCAGAGATCGACTAACTCGGGAACCGGTCGAAAAAAGGCTTAGAAAAATTTCCTCTAGTCGCCGACTAGACTCGAAACCAAGACTTCCTTCGTGCGGCCTAGCGCGGTGGTGTGCAAACGCCACATCCACTGAGCTACAAAGCACAACAAGACCTAAATGAAATCACAACATACTTCCACCAAAACGCAATTCTAATCAACGGCACCAAAACACAGATGTTGATAATACACAACCCAAGAATCATATGCCCCGCATCACTATCTATACATTGTCACACATACCGCTGTATTAACAACAAAAATACCTGCCAATATTCCGAAATCAAACCTGTAATACACGCAAAATACCTCGGTCTCTATTATAGATTCCCACCTTAAATGGACAAAACATATAGAATACCTACACACCAAACTCCGGATCATCAAACTCTTCCAAGTTAAAGACATTATTCCATCTAACATAAAAAAAAAAACTCTTATATCACGGTATCAGCGAATCCCTACTCAGATACGGAATAACAGTCTATGCAAATACATCAAACAGCCACCTAACAAAATTAGAAATATTACGCAGGAAAATCGTGTCAACAGTGATCTGGACACCTTACACGCAACAACCACTATCCGATAAGCACATGGCGACACACAGAATTCTGAGCATTAGAAACCTGAAACGCTACATGACATTAACAAGGAATTACGAGTACTTCAACATTACCTATCGAAACAACAGAGACAAATATCGTATAACACGACCTACAACAACTCTCTACATTTCCACACCCTTCAACAACTCATACGGTTCTTTTGTGAGATCACATCAGATACCCACGCAACTCAACAACCTACCAAGAAATTTAAAACACGTAGATAACTACAGAACATTAAAAAACGAACTCTGGAGTATATACCAACAAAGTTAAGATACCGTTAACACTAATAGACACATCACAAATCACTAGCATCCCATACATAAACAGTAGCAACAACATAAATAGTGAAGGCTAAATCCCACTCTCTTCATAAAAGCTAACCCAAGCTTCGAAGTAATTGGAATTAACTTGCCTCACTCATCTACAAGTAATCCTTATAAACAAATGCAGAAATTTGTTTGTATAATCACTCTTTCTCAAACTTTGAAAAAAAAAATTATACAAAAATTTCTGTATAATCTTCATTGTTAATATTAAAAGAACATGTGTTGTCAGTACATAATATAAAGGCAAAAAAGTATTATTAAAATTTTTAATTGAAATCCAATGTAGAAATTGCAGCACTTAGTGCTGAACTCTGTAAAATTATAAGGTGCAATGTCACACAAGATGTTTATTGTATGTATAAATATTTTAGCAATCAATAAATTATCATTATTATTAAAAAATATATTATTATTATTAACCACAATTTATTATCTTTCAAAGAAATTGCATGAAAGAAATAATAATAATAATTCAATTCAAATATCCAGAATTCTTCAAATAATATGAAGAATTGTGCCATTTGTTTAGGTCCCATGTTATTATTATTATTATTTTATTTATTTATATTTTGGAATAATTTTAAAACACCTCATGTGGCTGATGAATGAACTAACAATCATCACTAACACATCAAGAGTTTTGCCGCTGCGAGAAAAACGCCATGCGCTGTATGGTAGTAGAAACTGCTGCGATGGTGTTAGTTGTCGCGGGTAGTCTGAAGTTGTTGATAACTGAAACTTTAAAAGTACGGTGCGTCTTATAAAAACTTATCTGAAGTACATTATAGTAACTGCAGAATGAGTGAAAAAAGCCTATGTCTAACTTACTTTTTATGGCTGATTGGTGGTTTCTTTGGACTTCATCATTTTTACTTAGGCAGAGATCGTCATGCTCTTGTATGGTGGATGTTTGCCGGTGGTTATTTTGGATTAGGATGGTTACGTGATTTGTGGCGTATACCCGAATATGTGAAAGATGCTAATGAAGATAAAGTTTACATGGAAAAGCTCATTAAAAAAATGCAAAAGCATAAAACACCTCCTTCCAGTACAGTAAGGTGCTTTGGTCAAATAATAGTAGCAGATGCATTTGGCTACTTAGTATTAGCTGCTATTCCAGTTGACTTAATACCAGAAGCGTCATTACCGTACTTTGCTGTTTTAGTGCCTTTTGCTGTAGCTGCGGGTAAGTAAAATTTGGTTAGGTAGGTCATTATCACCGATAATGCTAAACTCCACTGCAAATCACCTCTAGCTAATTCTTAATACGGTATTTATTTTTTTCTGCCAAGTTATGACTTCCTTGTTCAGTACTTTTTAGTTTCAGTGCAGTTCAACTTCGCTACCTTCGTTAATCCTCATCTCTTATAAATGTGTATACCCGTAAGATTGATTGCCTACACGCATTTATATTTAAAAAAGAAAAATATTTTGACATGATGCACTGAATATACCATATACTTTCTTAGTCAGGCACTTATGCAATTCTTAGAAGTCACTTAACCATTTCTACATGGTTGAAAATATAAGGCATATATTGAAATTTATGTTTACCATTCTTTTCGGATAGTTTATTTTGTGAACAAAATTTTACAACAAGTAGCGATTATGAAAGGATATTACACATTTTAGATATCTAGTCTTCAGTTAGAATGATTTTAAAATTTAATTTTCCAACTTCTTGGTTACGATTTTTTAAAATTTAAAAATAAGTTATAGTATTTCCTTTAAATGGGCACTTTACTTCTTTCTCATCCATCAGATGATGAGTTGAGTTCCTATGAACCAGTCTTTGTCATCTGACTCTGTCTCTAGCCGTATCTGTCATTTCTCTAAAGTTAATTGTGACCTTTCCTTCGAAGACTGGCTGATAAATGAAATAACATTATCACTAACGCATCGGGTTTTGCTGCTGCAAGATAGTAATCTCGCAGTGGCATGTTCAGTAATCTCTGAGAGGACAATCCCTGCAGGTGTCCAAACCATCTTACCTATTTAAGAATTATATCTGTGATATCTTCTATGTGGTTTGATTCTGTTTGACTTATTTGTTTTGTGTTCTGACCAGGGTGACCACTCAGCAAAAATATTTCGTACTAACTTATGCAGGAAAAAAGTACTAGATCTCAAAAGAAAGTACTAAATTTTTATTTGCTTTCGTTTCACCCTATTTAAGGCATTTTACGATATTATTACCTTATTATCATATTTGAACTCGATGTAAAACCGCTAAATTAACACCATCATCATCATCAAATTCCTGCCATGTACCCTCAAGGGGTGTACAGGATATGACAGTACTACATGAAAAAATTACATCATTACTAACTTCCTATCTACAATTTTCCTCCAAATCAGTCTGTTACTTGTCAAGACTCCAACATTATCAGATCTTATATTTCTATCCTCTAAGGCACTTTGTACCGTATCAATCCACCTATATCTTGGTCTTCCTCTGGGTCGTTTTCCTGCCAACCTGGCAGAGAACACTTGTTTTGCTAATCTTTCCTCTCCCATTCTGTTTAAGTGACCATACCACCTGAGATTAGCTCTGCTAACGCATTCCTGGATGCTGACAATGTCAAGTTCTTTCCTAATATCCTCATTTTTAATATGATATTGCCATTGATGCCATCTGTTCACTCCTCTAATCTTTCTCAGGACTCTCATATCTGCGGTCTCTAGTCTTTGGTCAAGTGTTTTACTTCTGACCCAGCTCTCAGATCCATAAGTTAAAACTGGTTTGAACACTGTCTTGTATACAGCTAATTTAGTGTTCCGACTAAATTAACACATGTATATCAAATATGAAAAGAAAAAAAAAAAAGCCAAAACTCACCTCACTGTAGTCATCTGAGTCCAAGAGCTGCAGTTGCCAATCATCATAATAGAAGTATCAATTGTAACTCTAGCACTTCACATGTGTATTAATTTACCAAATAATTTTTAGTATAATTTTAGTGTTTAAAATAATGTAACATTAAATTTTCAGTTATTTATTATGCTATTTACATATATACAGGGATTCCTACCCACAAGAAAAACACTGAAAGTATTTATTCATTACTTTTATCAGATTTTACTAAATTAATTAACTCTTCAGAAATAGTAAAATCTGTGGCTCATGAATATTTTAATTTTTCTTTTGTCGAAAGGAGTCCATTCATCAAAGGAGTTTTTTTTTTTTTTTTTTTTTTTGAGATTTCATTGCGTGAATCTACAGCCAAGTAGATTCACGCAAAATACAGTGGGGATGCACATTTAGTGCATCCCCACTGTATTTTCTTAGCAATTTCACTATCAGGAGCAATTGTTTTCAATAGAGTTGGAAGAGTATCCATAAGCCACAAAAGCAAATTGTGTTCAGCATCCAGGGCAGTTCCGTTGTTTTGCGACTCCTGAGTGCAAAATTTTTGTGCCCCTCCCTTTCCATCAAAAAATTAAAGGATCCTGAAGTACAATAACATGTTACGAATAATTTTATTATACTGCACATTAAGAGGAATGTATATTAAAACAAAATTTATTTTTATATAATAAACAAACATACTCCTGTGATGTAACATGGAACACGACAAGAAAAGAAGAAGAGACTCTCAGAATAACTCAGCATGCAATAGAACGTAGGATTTGTAACATCAACAAAATGGAACATGTTAGAATCACGTAACTAAGAAAGAGATCAGGCATAAAAGATATGGTAACTGCAGTATATGAAAGCAGGATGAGATAGGCAGGTCACATCGCCAGACTCAGGAATAACAGAGGTACATATAGAATATTCAACTGGCAACAAGAATAAAGAGAAAACCAGGAAGACCACCTACAAGATGAGAAGATCCACTAGTGAAATCTATGGGGGATAACATGGAAGAGAGAGAAAATCGAGATCGTTGGAGGCATCTTTGTGACATGCACTCATGGAGAAATCCTGAGTGAAACACAAGTCCATCAAGAAGAAAACTCAAGAAATTCCTAGAATGTTTGTTCACTGTGCTGAGAGCAGTGATTAAAGTAAGTTGTGTTGAAGCTCGTACCATTTATTTAACTACCCAGCGATTCAGCTCCTCATTGAAATCTCTCACATTCGAAGGTGACAAATATGCACAAACAGTTCAGTGTATTATTTATTCCCTATTTTTTATGAACGTGTTTGATTATATCGCCCCTAAATTGTGCTGCCCGGGTTCTTTGCACCCCTGTACGGAAGGGACCTGTCTGCATCATATGCACATAATCTATATTCTGCCTCTTTAATTTATTTTTCCGACTGATATTTGGAACTGGATTTAAACAACGACATTATACCTGGTGAACTTCTTTTAGATTCTACATTCCTAGTGTTTTGGAGTGTTTGCATAACGAATCAATAGACATTTGCTACATTAATGCTTATATCACAAAATTTACAATAAGCAGTGTGTTCTTTACTTTTATCTGAATAAATCCAGAATTTAAGAAAGGGATCCTCCAACCATTCTTCTTTGAATTTTTGCTTATATGATTTTTTTCATCTTTTTAGATGAACCTTGTAAACCTGAATTTGAATCATAACTACCATCACTTTCTCTTTTATCTGAATTTGTGTGAGAAGTGGTTTCTTGTGAGTGGAAAGGGCTGATATCTTCACTTTCAATAGCTCGTTTATGTACTTTACTGACTCATGCACTACACATTTTCTCCTGAGATTTAGAATCAAATTTAAATTTTGAACGTTTTGCTTGTCACTTGTCCATGTTTAAAAGTAAAATCTAAATAATAATATTTTCGATGAAAAATTAAACAAGTTTTTGTTAATAAAATTAATTAAAACACTGGACTTTTTATAACGCACGAGAAGTGTTTGAACAGCGAAGAATATATTTTCATTGGCTAATGCCAGTCGTATTGCCTGAGTACGGGATCATGGGGGGAGGGAGAAGACTAGCAACAGTGAGAGGGGTAGGAAAAAAAGAGAAATCATATTCTTGTGTCACTGACTGTTGGTGAACGTACTAGAACACTAAAAATTTATAAAACGTACTAAATCTAGTTCAAAAATACTAGATATGGTCACCCTGGTTCTGACCAGTGAGTCTTTTTCTTAAGCATTTCATTTCAAATGCACTGATTTTCCATATTTCTTTCTGGTTCCAAGAAATACAGAAATGTCTTAGCTTCATTAAACCAACAACCAGTAATAGAAAAAATTAAAAAATATAAACATAAATGGATGGAACACGTTCAAAGAATGAAAACAGAAAGATTACCAAAACAAGCCTTAAAATACAAGCCATTAGGAAAAAGAAAACCAGGACGTCTCTTAAACGATTCAACGATGACTTCTATGGCCGGAACAGGCCATGCTAGGCCTAAATCCTTGATATGCACGATGATGATGTCTTCGCTCCATATGTTACCATAGGTATAATAATGGTTTTATAGAGTTTGAGGCTTTTTTTTTTTTTTGAAATGTTATTTTTTTTCCACATCTTGTTTAATCTATTCATATTAGACCATCCTATGTTAAGTATGTATTTTACTGTTTCTATGTTGTCAAGTTTAAGTAATGAGACTGTCAAGATATGTAAATTTCTTTACCTGTTCAAGTATGTGATTTTCTAAGTTTACTGAAGTTTTTTCCTCATCTCTTCCTATTTCCATTGTTTATGTTTTTCTTAAATTGATTTTCATTCCAAAAATTTTGCATTCTTGTCTTTTCCAGTTGTGCTCTAGATTCTGCAAGAATAATAATATTTGCATATTTAATGTGGTTGATATTCATTCCATTTATTTGTAAACCTGATTCTTTTTTTCTATTTTGAATTTCTGTTTTTATTTTTATTATTATTAAACTTGATTTTAAGATGTTGATCAGTTTGTTCCTGTTGATGAAATCAAATGTTTGTTTGAAGTCAATCAAACAATGGAAAAAATACTGCATTATTGCTTTATAAAATTACTTTGACATAATGTTAGGAAGGTCTTCAGTCTGTTTTATCATTGTTATTATCAGGCCTCCATAGAGTCCCAGAATTCATTATGGGAGGTTCTAAGATATAGGTAAGTTGTATTCCCAGTACTTTTCAGCTGGCTGTTAACTGTAAAAGTATGGTATATAGTATAGACCATATCTACTATAGAGACAGTTTACAGCTGCAAAAAAATTAAGCTCTTCAAATAAGAATACAAATCGGGGTTTTAATACGGTCACTTGATCCCAGACTGGAGTCAGATAAAGTCACGTCCAAATAATGTAAGTTTGGAATACCTATAAATGCAGTCCATCACACTGTAAAGTGAAATGTGTTGTAGGAGAAATAATTATACCATATTTTCCACTTATGAAGATAAATAAGTATATAATGTATTATAATTTTATTTAATTATGTTGGTAATAAATGGAAAAAATACTGCATTATTGCTTTAAAATTACTTTGACATAATGTTAGGAAGGTCTTCTATCTGTTTTATCATTGTTATTATCAGGCCTCCATAGAGTCCCAGAATTCATTATGGGAGGTTCTAATGCAACACACACACACATATATATTTTATATATTTATCCCATACACAAACAGTACTTCATCTGCACCTCATATATGGCACTGATGTGCCATATATGAGGTGCAGATGAAGGTTGAGAAAGAAGAAACTCATTAACATTCTTCTTAAGGAACTGTAGTTTGGCTATTCCAGAGGACAGAGGTAGACAGAATAAATGAGGAAGAGGAGAAGCAGGTTTGACAGGTCTGCAGTTGTCCTGTAAAGGAGATGTTGGATAGCAGCTGTTCTTGTTTTAACAGGCCTAACAGCAAGTGGAGGAATGATGTTTACCAATTCACTATAGCAGTGACCATGAAAGTAGCTGTAGAAGAGACACAGAGCTGAAATATTTCATCTATAAGATAGAGGTTGAAGTGAGCCTGTGAGGAGAAGGGTCATCTGTGAGTCAAATTGCTCTCATCTGGATAGCATTGAGCATTTTTAAGGAGGTTTTAGGTGAACCACCCCGAAATGTGTGTACAATATTTTAAGGATGGGCAGATTTGGAATTTATGTAGAGCTCATAAATGGGTGGGTTTAAAATAGCCCCTTCTTGAGCAGAAAATAATGCCTAGTTTTTTAGAAGATGAGGAAGCTATTGATGTGATGTGTTTGTGGCAAGAGAAGTTGGACGTAAATCTCATTCCAAGAAGAGAGAGTTCATCATGTCTGCTGATATGTGCATTACTGGGGATAAGGGAAGGTGAGCTGAGATCTCTTTTGTAGGAGAAAAGGAAGGACTGTGTTTTGGCAGCATTGGTGACTAGGTTATCCTTGTCTCACTGAAGGATGGAATGGAAATCAATGTTTAAGGCACTGCTGCAGATGATCTTGATGTAAGGGATATCCGGGAACTATGTGGTTTGTCAAAGGAGTTGGATGAGTGGAGAGTGCTATTATTGGCAAAGCTATGGACAGGATTTGTAGTGATTGAGAGTAGGTCGTTTATGTATTGGTGGCAATGCTCGAAGAGAGGGTGCTGTCCACCATGATACACAATGAATGACCAAAGAGAAAGCTGGCTCTCCAGTTACAGAGGGTGGCAGGTAGACCGAAGAAAGGCAATTTGTCATCAAGGCTACTATGGCCTTGATGCCAAACATGATCGAAAACCTTGGAAATGTCAAGGGCAATGGCACACATTTCTCTGAACCTTTTCATGGTATATATTCAGTGGTTAGTGATGTAGGCCAAGATATCAACCATGAAACTGGATTGACAGAATCCATACTGTGATCGCTGATTAACAGGTGAGCTTCTAGTATCTTTCCATTATTTTGGAGAGGATTGGGGTGATGGCAGTTGGTCCAAATTCCTCCATTCTATCCTGTCCTCAGCTCTTCTGTGCTACTGAATTCCAGTTATCTCTTTATTCTCATCCCAGTGTCTCTTTAATCTTCTTGTAGCTGTCTTTCCATATCTGAAGTACCATTCAGATATCATCTTTGTCCATTTTCTGTGTTATTTTTGTAATGACCTGCCCATTTGTTACTTGGATTTTTTAATGGCTGTTACTATCTCTCATCCTGTCTGAGAGCTCTAACTCTAGTGTGCTTTCTGTCTTGAATGATAATCCAAGCAGTTATCTTTCCATTTTTCTCTGGGTAATTCTGGCCATCAGGTATGATGCCTGTTTGATATAGCCCACTCAGTCAGATTTCTTGGTTTTCTTTAAATCAGGGTTTCCCAAACTGTGTTCCATGAAAAATTATCAAAATTAATATGATCCTGGAATGGTTTTAAATGCTGCGACAAGTTCAAACACGTTTGAAAATCAGGCACTCCTCGTTTTGCATGTGGATTGTGCTATTAATTCCAGCACGCACTGGCCTTGACTCAGCCGCCCGTGGTTGTCGACACCTCAGAGCATGAGTGAAGTATGGAGGTATCTATTCTAGGAAACGTGCAGTCACAAGCAAGGTCAATGCGATGCGGCCTGGCATGCCTGTAGTGTGTGCTGTCATATTTTTGTGATGCAATACAGCCTGCTTCGGCGATAGTGTGCACTTAGCTTTACATTGAATATGAGACTGATGATACTCGACTCTTACCGAGGTGTTCCATTAAAATTTCAGGATTTGTGAAGTGTTCCGTCATAGGAAAAATTTGGGAAATGCTGCTTTAGATAATCAAACTGATTTCTCTATTGATATTGATTTTCTGTCTGATTTGAAATCTGGCAGTATGTGATTGGATGAAAAATGTTAAATTTCTGTAGTAAAGGAAACTTGGATGAGGTTATGGTCTGAGTTATGTAGAGAAAAGCTGACCTCTGTGATATATTTGGAAGAACAAGTTAAGAAAATCATTCTTATGTCATTTGTTCATTCTCTAAATTCGTAGATGACAGTTTGGATAAATGGATATTTGATCTGTTGAAAATTGAGCATTAGAGATGGTCAGAAATTGGAGTGGTTATCAGAATTTGGAGAGAAATGAAAACAACAAATGAATGCGGCAAAGTGCAGTAAAGAAATTTTGAGCCATTGCAAATCAAAGAGAAGAGAGTAGAGTTTTGTGTGCTTTCTCTGAATGCACACGTAATAGAAGGCATTGTGTGAAGTGTAATTTAAATAGTAGAGGTGGGCAAAAGTTATTCACGTTTTGTTAGAAATAATGGAATGGATCAAATGTAAGTAATGGTGCACATCATTTATTCAGTATTAAGGCTACAGGTATTGAATTAGGTATAGAAGCTTTTTGCATGTATTATTGATGTTTTTTATGCTGGATTTTTGTTGCTTTTATTTCTTCTTTGGTTGGATTTTTTTCCCCCTAATTTGTAGCATAATGATTTCTATTTTTTTATATTTCATGATTGATGAGGAAAAATGAGTTTAAGAGCAGAACATGCAGCAGCGTGTATAAAAAAAAACTCGCAAACATATCACATACACAGACATTTTTCTATGTGTGGCTTTGACAGGAATACTTGCATGCTATTAAACTTCCCTCCAGGTGATTCCTGGAAGGAGAATAAATCATCTTCTGGCAGAGTAAGTTATGAATGCTCCTCCAGGGAGTCCAAGAACTTACTGAGGGAGGTTCCATTTAGTCACTTCATATTCATATTTATTCCTGTATATCTCCTTGAACATACACATTCAACAAAGATGCACTCACAACTAATAATAGTGAATTCCACACACACACACTTACAAGATGGATTTGGGTTTCACAAACTTCCTAAGCATATCCTATCTAGCTTTCGGGGGTGACCTCCAGGTTCTACTTCCACCATCCATAAGCTGCAGCAAAATCTCAGTTGTATCTATATTTCCTTACTAATCTTTCTATTTCTGTCCTATCCGCTCTCCTTCTTTGTCTATTCCGTAAACTTAAAAGACCACATTCCATCAATCTGTGTTTATGACTCGCCACTCAGTCTTTTTAACTGTTTTTCCCCATCTTTTTGGAATGCAGGTACCATATCTGCATGCAGTAATCTGGTAACTTACTTATTCTTGCAAATTAGTAGTCTCTTTAGTGCACTATTCACAATAACCCTCAAATCTCTATTGATTCCATGAAATTCCCATTAGTATAATATTCTGCTTCCAATGTCCCTCACCAAAATTGCATAACCTTACAGTTGGCAAAATTAACTGATATTCTTTGTCATTTTCTCACACATAACCAATCTGTTCAGATCACCCTGCAGAGATTCTTCATCAGCTATGTTTTTTTATCACTCTCCTTGATTTAGCATCATTGGCAAATAACTGGATATCACATTCAAAATGCTCTTCGATATCATTAATATATCAGTGTGCACTCCTGGTTATCCTCCCATCCTCCTCATCACCACCATACATAATTTTCTGATTCTCTATCATCCATTCTCTAGCTCATGTCAGAAGTATATTTTGCAAACCTGTCATATTGAGTTTGTATAATAATCTCCAGTGCGGAATCCTGCCAAATACCTTTGATAAAATCCAGATGTATTGTGGTATATTCATTCCCTTATCTGACTCTACTGTCACAGAACATGAACAGATTGCTTAAGCAAAACCTTCCTTTAACAAAACCATACTATCCTCTCTAGGATTCTGGTATTTGTGTATCCACCTTTGGGTGCAATTCTTAACCAGCCTTTCCAATACCTTGATAATTAGTGAAACTAATTTGTTTGTAATTCCCTGCATCTTTCATTCTTTCTTTCTTTTTTTTTTTTTTATGTTGTTTTATGTTTCTTAGCTTGTATAATGGAATTTTATCTTGTTCTCCTTCCACTTTAGGAATCTTGAATGTGCTGATACGCAAATAGAACAAGCAGGCACATGCTAACTCTTTTTTGCACACTTCTTTGGCACCTGTGGTAATATCCCATTGAGTTCAGTTACTGTATCTGTGTTAGGCTCTTGTTTAAAAAAAAAAAAAGTTCACATTTGACATTCGTAGATGCTGTATAGTCACTCCTGTACCTCATCGGATTTTTGGGAGTGATGCCTTCTGCTGAAAGAAGTGGTAGGGTTGCAGATGCCCTTTCCACACATAGCAATTAAGACAATCACAAACATCCATGTCCATGGTGGAATTTGAACCAGCCTCTTGGCTGGAGAGTAGATACGCTAACCACTCGGCCAACCAGGCTGCCAACTCTTGTAACAGATTTAATAGCTCTAACTCATCTATTCTTTTCTCCACTTTCTGCCTTCAATATATTGAACTTAACAGATCAGCTGTTTCTTGGGCATCTGATGCTTTTCTGCCATGTACATTCACTAAGATTATTCTTTTGTGATAATTTTTTCCTTTTACTTGCTACATGGAGATAAAGTTCTCTTGGATTTCATTTCACATTTTCATCCAACCTCTTCATCTAATTTTGTCTTCCTCATTATGGCCATTATTCTTCTAACCTGCTCTGTGTAGTGCTACATTTCATGATTCTTAACATTTTCTTTTCAAAACTCTTGCTTTAAAGTGTTATCCATTTAACTCTAATGCAATTGGTTCTCCTAATTCTGGGGATGCAGTTAGATATCATTTCTTTCAAACATCCTTTGACTAATTTCCATGTAGTGTTGATTTCTCTACCTTTCAGTTTCTCATGCCAAGGTGCTGCTTCTTTGTTTAGTATATTATGGTATTATCTTTGATGGACAGCATGGATTTGCTAAAGGGAGGTCATGTTTTAGTAATCTACTTACTTATTACAATAAAGTGACCGCTTCCTTGGACAGAGGAAAAGGATACACAGTAATATACTTGGATTTTGCAAAGGCTTTTGATAGAGTACCTCATGATAGGTTGACAGTCAAACTAGAGCAGATGGGGTTGGCTATTAGATTGGTGCATTGGATTGGAGACTGGCTATCTGATAGGTATCAACAAGTTGTGTATGGGGGAGCGATATCCAGGAAAAGGAAAGTCACTAGTGGAGTGCCTCAGGGGTCTGTTTTAGGTCCATTGCTGTTTAACTTGTATATTAATGATATTGGCGAAGATTTGGATGGAGATCAGTTGTTTGCAGATGATGCAAAGTTGGGACGAACCATGAAGTGTAGTGAAGATGTGCCTTACAGGAAGACTTGAATAGATTGAGTGATTGGGTACTGAAATGGGGATGTGAGTTCAATGTTGCAAAATGTAAAGTTTTAAAATTTGGAAAACAAAGATGGGATGCAGAATTTATGCTTGGTGAGAATATATTGTTGGAGGTAGAGGAAATAAGAGATCTGGGGGTGATAGTGGATAAGGATCTAAAATTTAGGTGGCACATTGCCAAAATTGTGAAGACAACACAAAGGCTTCTGGGAATGATGCAGAGGACACTGACCTGTAGAAGTAGGGAGATTCTTGTTCCGTTGTATAAGGCTTTGATTAGGCCACACATGGACTATTTTGACCAGATTTGGTCACTGGGTTTTCAGAAGGATGAAGAGATGTTGGAAAGGGTCCGAAAGAGACTGACTAAGGTAGTTTCTGACCTCTGGAATGTCGAGTATGAGGAAAGATTGAGAAGATGTAATTTGCAGAGTCTGATGGATAGGAGGAAGAGGGGAGATATGATAGACACCTACATGTTGGTAAGGGGTTGTTATAGGATCAATGCTGGAGAAGTTTTACAGAGAAGAGTGAGAGATCAGGGGAGAACCAGAGGTCATCCCTGGAAAATGTATAAAGAGGGTGTGAGTAGGGGAGTGAGAGGCAGGTTTTTTTCATGCAGAGTTGTGAATGATTAGAATGCTTTGCCTGAGAGTGTGGTGTCTGTAAGGAGTTTGAGTGTGTTTAAGACACAATATGATGAGATGTGTGTGTGATAAAAGGACCTCCCAGATGAATCTTTGACTCCATGAGGTCTTGGAGTGGTAATAATAATAATAATCACCTGCCTTTTAGTTCTACATGTCCCTTAATGTCCCTGAGTAATTCTTGAAATTTGTCTTCATGCTTTCTCCTCCTCTCAATCAATATCCTCATTGAAATCACGTATAATGATAATCCTTATATTGTTAAGGTTTATGTCTGTGCAGTTCAGTCTTATTCAAGATGATTGTTATTATTATTATTATTATTTTAGCAGCACCCAATATTTATTTTGTCCTTTTAATTTCCATCTCATATCAGACATCCTCAAACCTATTTTCTGTATTACACATATTTACTATCACTACCATTGGAAATTTCTACTCTGGCTGGAAATGACATCCCAGTTATTCACAATTATCAAGAAAGAAACCATTCTGATTCATTATCATTGAGTTCTGTGTTTGTTTATTTTATTTTATTTTTTTATGTGGCTCCCACCCATGATTTTATTATTATTTTTAATGTAAACCTATAGTATACATTTGTACTATCAGTATACATTTGTATTATCAGTACAAATGTATACTGGCTTTGGATTTTTTTTATATTTTGCATACTGGCTGTGGATAATTTGTAGTGGCTATGGATTTTTTCTACTTTTAATAATTTTCCACACACACACACACACACATGCACACTCTTTTCCCATAAATTTAATGTTAAAAACTGGTGTTATGTTCCAACAATGAAATTTGACCATAGTAATGTTAAAGGTCAATAAAATGATAGTTTTTGCTTAAACAATGATTTATTTATCCAGAGAAATGAAAACAGATCATTTAAAATCAAGCAAATTCTAATAATAAAGATTTAATTAATTTATGTGATGGTGGTGGTGTTTTCCCTTCAGTCGTTTCCGCCCCTAAGTGACTTTGCAGCCATTGCCCACAAAGTGTTCTTGGTGAGATTTTTACGAGATAGTTCACCATTGCTTTCCCCAACTTCCCCAATTTTATCCAGGCATATGGCTGGGACGTATTCATGACTGTAAGCTATGTGTGTTCATGGAGCCAGTGTGCCTGTTCTGGGGAATGAAAAAAAACCCCTACCTCCGAGACCAGCTAACTCACCTTTCGTTGAAAGAGACTAGATAAAGGTTCCTCACATCACTGATGGGAATTGAACCCAGGTCTTTCCGACCAAAGGGCTTCAGTCTGTGCTGACTGAGCTACGGAGGCTCAGTGTATGTGATACAAATGTTAAAAAATGCTTATTCTTCATCTTCATCAAATGCACACTTGCTGATGGTTTGTGTTCTCTGTTTCTTTTTATTAACATAACTTTCTCTTGTATTAATTTGTTTTGCCTTACTGTAGAGTATTAATAAGATGGATAAATGTGAAATAAGACATTTGTTATGCAAGTCATTGAGATGCTTTCATCTGCTTGAACAGACAAATGCATGCAAAGTAGTATTGTATGATTACAGGTAATGGACGAAACAATGGAAACACAGAGCTATCGGGTTCCATTGTCAGTAGTTATCATGTAGCATCTATGACACAATTGATATGCAAATGTACTTCTGACATTCTTAGGGATGTGTGTATAAAGGCAAATAGAGGCTGCCACTGTTTATTGCTTGTTATAATGGAATCCAGAGAGGACCTCAGTGAATTTGAAAGGGAAGCGATTGTTAGAGCCAGACTTGCAGCTGCATATGTGATCAGAACAGCTGAAATTGCACATTAGTTGAGGAACGGTCTCTATGATTATATCAGCATAACAGTCGACAGGGCAAACATCATGCGATATTTCACAAACATCATGCGTTTGTGAAATACAATAGTGGACGAAAGTGTTGTTTTATTATTTTAACGGTATATAATAGAACACAGAGACTAAGTAAATAATTAATTTATTAACTTATTGCTGATATTTCGCTGGTGTTATAACCAGCATCTTCAGAGCACAAAAACACTGTTTGTCACAATACGCGAGACTATAACAACATGGTGTACTTAAACAAAATTGTAGCAGCAACACAAAGACTAGAGTCCTAGAAAAGTGCTAGTTTTTTCTTAATATGACTGTCTCCCAGATCTTTGGCAAGTTAATACAGCCATATTTGTTGAGATTTGGAGTGTGTTTTAGGGCTTCTGTCGCATCTAAGAACAATCTCTCTGATTTATACTGGTTTCTGTGTAGTACTTTTGTGTTTTTCCAGTTGATCCTGTGTGCAGGGGTATCCAGAGCATGGTCTGCTAGGCCCGACTTCCCATAATGATAATTCCAGACGTATTTTTTTCAGTCATATTAAGAAAAAACTAGCACTTTTCTAGGACTCTAGTAATATGTGATAGCTCTTTTTTTTTTTTTTTTTTTCTTCAGATAGAGGGTGCCAAAATCAGGACTCTAGTCTTTGTGTTGCTGCTACAATTTTGTTTAAGTACACTATGTTGTTATAGTCTTGCGTATTGTGACAAACAGTGTTTTTGTGCTCTGAAGATGCTGGTTATAACACCAGCGAAATATCAGCAATAAGTTAATAAATTAATTATTTACTTAGTCTGTGTTCTATTATATACCGTTAAAATAATAAACAACATGTTCGACGAACACATAAGTCTGTCCACACGTTTAGTGGACGAAAGTACTTACTGAAAGAGAGGGATGTTCAAGCAGTAGTGCACTGTACCTTGAAGAATAGGCCAATTGCTACTGAGCAATTGTGTGAAAAATTCAACACTGATCGGGAGAAACCCATTTCAACAAAAACTCTGCACCGGGAATTACACAGAGTTCTATGTCACGGTTGGGTTGCTTTACACAAGCCTTTAATCACTCCTGTCAATGCACGTTGTTGCTTCCAGTGGTGCAGAGATCACAGGCAGCGGACTACACAACAGTGGAGGGATGTGATATGGTTTGATGAATCCACATTCACACTTTTTTCTGCAAATTGACAAATGTGTGTGTGTGGCATCGGCCAAAGGCAGCATACTAGCTAGAGTGCTTGTTTCCAACTGTGAAAAGTTTTGGTGGTTCTGTAATGCTCTGGGTTGCATTCTCATGGCATGGTTTGGGTCCACTTGTTGTACTGGAAAGCAAAGTGAATGCTGCACGTTATCTTTCAATCATAAGTGAGCATCTTCATCCCATGTTGACTCACTTTTCTCCTACTCAGCCAGCCACATTTCAACAGAATAATGCTCCCATTCATTAATCAAATATAGTCATGATAGCTGATAATATTATTATTACATGACCCCTCCAGGGAGTCCAAGGACTCATTGCGGGAGAGCACACTACTCTATTTCGCTAAATACATCTCATCCTCTTCACTACTACTTAATTCTCCAACTATGACACTACTACCATCAACGCCATCTATTGCCCATCATCACCAACAACAGTATTTTTTGTCCGTAAATTGCTTGTGTTTTGAAGGCTGTACGTGGGGTGAAAAACCCGAATTTCTGGAGAAGAAAATCCTGCTGCCACCATATGAGATCTGCTAGCTCACCTTCAACTGAAAAAAGCCCATATAAGGATTCCCCTCATTGCGACAAGAATCGAATCCAGGTCTTTTCCAATCGAAGGGTATAATGTTCTGCTGTTATAATATAATTTTATTTTATGTTATAATATAATTTTTTCAGTATTAACAGTCTCACATAAGGCTCGGTCCTGTGTAAGGTCTTATTATATAATTTATACAGGGTGTCCCAAAATTCAGGCAAGATTTAAATTTAGCGCCATTTGTGCGGTAAAGTGTTGCCAACGAGAAAAAAAAGACAGCGTGACAGCTGACAGTTCAGGGTTATTAAAAATGGAGCGCTACACGAAAGAACAACGCATTTTCATGGATTATGGAACAACAAGTGGATGCTTATTTTTCGAACAAAATCATCTTCAGCGATGAGGCTCATTTTCGTCTTGATGGCTTCATTAATCGACAAAATTGTCGCATTTGGGGTTTAGAAAATTCACGAGTGATTGTTGAGAAACAAATGCATCCACAATGTGTCACTGTTTGGTGCGGATTTTGGGCTGGAGGCATCATCGGTCCATTCTTCTTCGAAAATGTGGCTGGTAAGGCAATAACAGTTAATGGTGCTCGCTATCGCAACATGATAATCCAGTTTTTTGTGCCTAAATTGCAAGATATGGATGTTGACGACGTGGTTTCAACAAGACGGTGCCACATGCCATACAGCCCGAGAAACAATTCAATTATTGCATGAGTCATTTCCTGGTCGTGTAATTTCCCATTTTGGTGAGCAGAATTGGCCGCCCAGATCATGTGACTTAATGCCGTTGGACTTTTTTCTTTGGGGTTTTTTGAAGTCTAAGGTTTATGCCAACAAGCCCACAACCACCCACGCCTTGAAGGAGGAAATTGAGCACTGTATCAACGAAATTCAGCCACATTTATGCAAAACGGTCATGGAAAATTTCGACCAAAGAACCAAAGAGTGTGTATGTGCCAGCAAAGCCGTGGAGGCCATTTATCCGATATGCTATTCCATGCATAACCCTATACTGTATACTTATGAATCAATAAGAAATTACAATTTTTAATTAAAAACCTGTGTTTTCTATCAAAATTACTTCTTGCATGAATTTTGGGACACCCTGTAGTACATTATTTTGTTATATAAAAATGTTAAAAAATTTTAGTAGTGGTGCTTAGAAAACATGAATTTTTATTCTATAGTATTTTATTTTCAGGTGTTCATCTTATAGGAAATATAGGTCGTGAACAAGGTGCTTTCCGTTGGCCTCTAATAGGGGCATACATCACATATCCTTTGTATTTTTGGAGTGTGAACTCAGTTTTCTGGACTTCCTTATTGTCATCATCTTTCTTTAGCTGGTATTCTAAAGAATGGAGAAGAACTCCTCGGCAATCAAGACCTCTATGGCTTCGAATTCTAATTTTAGTTCTTTGTGGGAGTCTCTATTTATCCTTATGGGGTTCATGGTTTTATTTTGGATGTACAATAACAGAGGAATCGGGGGAAGAAGTCAAGTGTAAAGATGCAGCAAAACATTTCTTTACTAGTCCTATGTGGAAAGAATTTATGTCAGTGATTCAAGAATTATATGTACATATTCAGCATCATGGCTGGAAAGAAGTTTGGTATCACATATTGGAAGCATTTGATCCTCGAGGAGAGACTAATGCTCTAAAGGTAATTTGGATTTTTACTGTAAAAATTTAAGCGCATATTTAAAGGGAAAGGAGTTTAATTTTAAAGACGAAAGTTGGTTTGTCAGCCTTTTAAAAGTGAATGTATGCCTACACACACATGCTATGATAATTTCTTGAATTTGACTCTGAATAAATAGCATTTCAACATTGAGATAAGTAACAGACATCACAACAATTACCATATATGTCAGCATACAAGACAATGACCTGCCCCCCCCCCCATCTCTTTTCAAAACATTGCTTTTACTTTATGTAGGCATGACAATCACCTCAGGTATTTTCTTTATAATTTATGAATGTTCATTTCCTGAACAAGACAATTGTTAAATTGTTTGCTATGGTTATATCAGTCTTTGGTTTTATATGTTGTATGTCATTTATGGGAGCACCAATAAAGCTTCATTAGAATTTACAATAAAAAATAATAATAATTTTAAAAAAAAAAAACATGCTTGCCGTAATGGATACATTTATTAATACAAATATTAACATGCCAAAAACTTGTGTCTAACATAATACTGCTGGAAGTAAACATTCACTTGTTGATGTTTTCCATCACTGAATTCAAAGGTTCAGATTTTATACCCATAGTATAAGAAAATGACTCTAATGCCAACACATACGTCATTTTCATATCTTCCTTTTTAGATTGAAAAGATCAGATCTTAGGCATTGTCAGTAACGTCCTCCCATTCATTCTGGCTTCACAAACTTCTCTTTCCTTACCAAACATTGTCACATTATTTTCTTAGCCTGATTTTTTCTTCCTATTTTATATACTACTGTTTCTGTAACACCTTCTTCCAGATTGTCCCTTAGAGCTCATCATTCATCCATTTTATATGTACATATTTAATTTCCAAATCTTTGGAATGCATTCAGACATTGCTATTAAATATTTCTTGACCAGTGCTCATTCAGCACTGATCCTCTTTCTACCTCTCTTTTTTAGTTTCATGTATATTCTTTCCTCACATAAGTTTTCTGTGGTGAGTCATTTCTTAGGTAATTACCTCTTATCACATTCACTGGCTGGAGGAAGATTTTGCATCTCATAACAGTAATCATCTGATGTAATGATCAAATTCAAAACTTTCAGTCATTTTGTACCCTCTATTACATGCCGCTTAATAGCTGTCCTTTAGAAACTCAAATTTATTTTAATCTTTCCTAGATGCTATCTCTTTACTACAGTCTACATGTAAAAACATCTCATTATACATGTAAAAAGCTGAACAATAACTGACCATTCCAGAAGGTGCCACATAAGTAGCTAATAACTGAGAGGAGACCTGCACATAGCCTTTAAAGGAATGTGGAGAACCGACCAGGGCTTCTGATCTAATGTCCAATCCTCACTTTCTCATGGTGCACCCTGTTGGGTATCTACCTGGATACTGAACGAACGAGGATGGGCTGGCAATTTGGAATTTGGCCAACCAAATTGTATTCTTATTGGCTTAAACCAGTATAGAAAATGATGGTACAACATGACAAAATTTCATGCTGGCTGGAGCGTCGCCTGGTTAAACAAGGCTCCTGTTGTTTTCACCAAGGAACCAGAGCGAACATCGAAAAGTCAGCTACTGGAACAAATCTGAAAGCACACCCCAACTCAACATCACCAGAGTTAAAGATCGGTACTATCAACATAAGAAGCCTGAATGGCAAAGAAATGGAGCTAGCTGAGGAATTAGATAAGTACCAGATCGACATAATAGGGGTGACTGAAACAAAAAAGACAAAAACTGGTGAGATCTTTCTGAGCAATAAATACAAAATGTTATATTCAGGAAATGACAATCAAGGAAAAGAAGGAGTAGCCATAGTATTCAACACAAAATACGAGGCTAATCTTCTTGAATGGCAGGCAGTCCCAAGTAGAGTAACGTAGGCAAATATCAGAATGGAGAATTGGACAATGAGACTTATTTGTGCCTATGGTCCCACAGAAGGTTCTACTAAGGTAGAAATGGAGGAATTTTTTGATGCTTTAGAAAAAGCAACTGACACAATGAAAAAGGAAAAGTTGGTCCTTGTTGGGGATCTAAATAGCAGAGTAGGAAATGATTGTGAGACATACAAAAATATTTTGGTAAAATTTGGAGAAAAGAGCAAAACTAATAATAATGGCAAATACCTGTTGGATTTCTACAAAGGACATGGACTAGTTATTACTAACACCATGTTCCAACATAAAAATGTGCGCAAATTCACATGGAGAGAAGAGGCTAGGAATAAGAAAAGTCTCATTGACTATGCTATTGTTGATAGTGATTTTTTCTCCTTGGTGCAGGACACCAGAGCGTACAGAGGATTTGAAATTGGAAGTGATCACTACTTATTCTTGAGCAGGATAAAATTGAATTTCATATTGAAAAGAATAACATGTAAGAAAGTTTTAAAGCGAATAAAAGTTGAGCAGCTCTCAGATGTGAACTGTAGACTAAAATACACAAAGATTATTGAAGAAAAAATGAAAGAGTTTGAGAACAGGAACCAAACCTTGGAGAGTCAGTGGCAAGCCTTGAAGAAAACTCTGATTGATTCAGCCAGAGAGGCATGTGGTGAGGTTGTCTGCAAGGATAGAAAAATTAGAACTCCATGGTGGACACATGGAGTTCTGATTTTTCTGATCTCGGCCTAAGGAAGTTAAAGAGGCAGCGAAGGTAAAGAAGAAAGCATATCAAAAGTTCATGGCAAATAAGTCAGCTTTTGCTCTTAGAGAATACGGAAACAAATGTAAGAAAGTGAAACACTGTAAAACTAGCTAAACAAAACTCATGGGAGGACTTTGGCAAGAACATAGAAAATAAATATCAAGAAAATAATTAAGGAATTGACAGCATACACTAGAAATATAAATTAAATAAACTTTAATATATACTTTCCGATATTTCGGCAAATGTCACGTTGCCATCTTCTTGGGAACTTATTACAAAGACACGTGCACACAAGTACTACATAACAGCAAATGAGAACAGAAGCTAGGAAGTGAACGTTTTCCTAAAGTCCTGATGGTGCCCCCTGACAGGCTATATTGGTAGTTCTTGGCCTTTGGGCTGAAGTTCTTCTGATAAATGTTTCCCAAATTTGGGGCAGTCTCATGCATCCAAATTTGTTAGGTTTGGCATGTTCCTAAGGGCTGAGGCTGATTCCATGAATAGTCTTTCATATTTGAACTTGCTGCAGTGTATTACTGTGGCTTTCTTCCATCTTATTCTGTGGAGAATATCCAGAGCGTGGTCTGCAAGCCCAGAGTGGCTGTACTTGTGAAATCGGATGTAATCCTTGTGTTCTGAAATTCTGATATTTGCTGTCCTGCCTGTTTGGCCAAAGTAGGACAGTTTACAGCTGCAAGGGACCTGGTATACACCAGGTAAGTCTAGGGGAAGTGGTTGGTCTTTAATGGAGAGGATAAGGGATGCCAATTTTCTATTACAGACCACATAGAAAATTGGCATCACTTATCCGCTCCACTAAAGACCAACCACTTCCCCTAGATCTACCTGGTGTATACCAGGTCCCTTGCAGCTGTAAACTGTCCTACTTTGGCCAAACAGGCAGGACAGCAAATATCAGAATTTCAGAACACAAGGATTACATCCGATTTCACAAGTACAGCCACTCTGGGCTTGCAGACCACGCTCTGGATACTCTCCACAGAATAAGATGGAAGAAAGCCACAGTAAAACACCGCAGCAAGTTCAAATATG
Source organism: Typopeltis vanoorti (assembly GCF_054136105.1). Taxonomy (NCBI): domain Eukaryota; kingdom Metazoa; phylum Arthropoda; class Arachnida; order Uropygi; family Thelyphonidae; genus Typopeltis; species Typopeltis vanoorti. The sequence continues at coordinate 163,611,908 of NC_143550.1, forward strand.
AAAGACTATTCATAGAATCAGCCTCAGCCCTTAGGAACATGCCAAACATCAACAAATTTGGATGCATGAGACTGCCCCAAATTTGGGAAACATTCATCAGAAGAACTTCAGCCCAAAGGCCAAGAACTACCAATATAGCCCACCAGGGGGCACCGTTCAGGACTTTAGGAAAACGTTAACTTCCTAGCTTCTTTCTCATTTGCTGTTATGTAGTACTTGTGTGCACGTGTCTTTGTAATAAGTTCCCAAGAAGATGGCAACGTGACATTTGCCGAAATATCGGAAAGTATATATTAAAGTTTATTTAATTTATATTTCTAGTGTACGCTGTCAATTCCTTAATTATTAGTTATCATGTATAACCAGCGTATAAGCCTCTCAACAAGAATAAATATCAAGAAGGTGGTAAGATAATCTGGAGGTTGTTGAACAAGCTTAGAAATGGAAGAAAGAGTGCTGTAAAAGGAGTTAGAGATGATAAAGATGACATGAAAACAGGAGAAAAAGATATCCTTGAAGTATGGAGTAATTACTTCAAAAAATTGCTAAATGAAACAAGCAGTGATAGCACAAAGCCATCAAAGGCTTGAAATGTGGAAAGGCAGCAGGAGTAGATGATATTCGACCAGAAATGCTGAAGCATGGTGGTATCAGAGTCTTGCAGTGGCTGCACTGCATAGGTCAGAAAGCCTGGACAGAGGGACGAATTCCCAATGATTGGAGTAGAGCTCTAATAGTACCCATATATAAAAAGGGAAATAAAACTGAATATGAGAATTACAGAGGTATTTCCCTACTGAGTGTTCCTGGCAAGATCTATACAAGTATACTTGAGAAACGGTGGAGAAGAATTGTGGAAGAAAAGCTTGGTGAAGAACAAGCTGGATTCAGGCCAAGTAGAGGTGGCTGTCAGGATCAGATCTTCACTTTACGACAAACAGTTGAGAAAGAATGGGAATATAACAAAGATCTGTATTTAAGTTTTGTAGATCTGGAAAAGCATATGACAAGGTGCCAAGAGAGAAGCTATTCAATACGCTACAATTATATGGTGTCAATGGGGCATTATATCAAGCAATACTTAGTCTTTATTTGTAAGTCAGCAGTTAAAATTGAAAGAAGCACAGGAAGATGGTTTAATGTTAAATCTGGTGTGAGTCAAGGATGTACATTATCCGTTTGTTATTCATTATCTATATGGATCACATTATGAAGGAAAGTGGTATTAAACAGGATATCAAAATTGGAGATGTTAATGTCAGCTCTTTGCTTTATGCGGATTGATGTTATACTTCTAAATAAATCCGCTACAAATCTGCAAGATTCTCTGACTAAATTGAATAACTCTTGTAATAGATATGGTATGAAGGTCAGCATTAAAAAGACAAAGACAATGAAAATAGGTAGAATTGTTGAAAATGTCAACTGTGTTGTGAATGGAGAACCTGTGGAACAAGTAAAACGTTTCAGCTACTTAGGCACGATTTTTACTGAAGATGGTAAATTAAATATGGAAATAGGCAGCAGAATCAACAAAGATGGTATGGTAGGCAGTCATTTGAATAAATTCATATGGAATAAGAGAGAAATTAGTCGGAACACTAAATTAGCCGTGTACAAGACCGTGTTCAAACCAGTTTTAACTTGTGGATCTGAGAGCTGGATCAGAAGTAAAACACCTGACCAAAGACTAGAAACCGCAGATATGAGAGTCCTGAGAAAGATTAGAGGTGTGAACAGATGGCATCGATGGCTATATCATATTAGAAATGAGGATATTAGGAAAGAACTTGACATTGTCAGCATCCAGGAATGCGTTAGCAGAGCTAATCTCAGATGGTATGGTCACTTAAACAGATGGGCGAGGAAAGATTAGCAAAACAAGTGTTCTCTGCCAGGTTTGCAGGAAAACGACCCAGAGGAAGACCAAGATATAGGTGGATTGATACGGTACAAAGTGCTTAGATGATAGAAATATAAGATCTGATAATGTTGGAGTCTTGACAAGTAACAGACTGATTTGGAGGAAAATTGTAGATAGGAAGTTAGTAATGATGTAAATTTTTCATGTAGTACTATCATATCCTGTACCCCCCCTTGAGGGTACATGTCAGGAATTTGATGATATATATATATGAGGGCAGCCTGAAAAGTTCTCTGCCTAACAATGAAAAAAACAAATTTATAATTTCAAAATTATTTTATTTTTCAACATAATTTCCCTTAAGACTAATATATTTATTCCAGCGATGCTCCATCGCCATTATCCCATCCCAGTAGTGGTTTTCAGTAAGATCTGCAAAATACCCCTCTACAGGCTGCAATCACCTCTGAAGAATGATGATTCGAAGAAAAACGCTGACCAGTGAGGAAGAGAGTTAGTTTTGGGAAGAGATAGAAGTCAGCGGGAGCCAAATCTGCGGAATAGGGTGGATGTTCCAACAATTCATAGCGCAGAACCCTTAATTTTCCCATTACCAAAACACCTTTGCGGGCAGGTGCATTGTCCTGATGAAAGATGATTTTTTTCTTCTGCAAACCTGGTCTTTTCTCATGATTTTTTTCGTCTAGTCTGGTTAAAAGATTGGAATAATATTCCCTACTTATTGTTTTACCCTTTTCAAGATAATTAATAAACAAAATGCCTTTAGCATCCCAAAACACTGATGCTATGACCTTTTCTGCTGATGGAACTACCTTTGTCTTCTTTGGCACCAAATAACCAGCTTCTGTCCACTGTTTTGACTGCTGTTTGGATTCTAGTGTGTAATGATGAATCCTAGTCTCATTCATAGTAATAAATGGATGCACAAAATCAGTTTTATTCTTGTTAAAATGCTCCAAGCACTGTTCAGATATTTTCATGCGAGTGTGTTTTTGATCTGCTGTGAGCAAGCACAGTCCATCTTGCGCAAAGCTTTTTCATTTGAAATTCTTTATGCAAAATATATGCTACATGTTCTTTTGAAATGCCTATAGTGTCAATAATTTCACACACTTTGACTCGCCAGTCATCCAATACCATGTCGTGTACTTAATCAATGATTTCTGGTGTTGTTACACTTTTTGGACGTCCTTCACATGGATCATCTTCACGGCTGGTACAGCCATGTTTAAACTTGGCAGCCCATTTCTTATTTGTCGAAAACGAAGGAGAAGAGTGCCCATAAACTTTTATGAACTTCTAATGAATTTCTTTTGCCATTAAACCTTCTTTTACAAAGAATTTTATAACCGCACGATACTCAGTTTTATCCATTTCAAGGATACAGACAACAGTTTTGCTTCAGACAGCTGTATAAAACAAACTACTAGACAGAATGACTTGCAATTTCACATGGATGCTTATGACAGATGTACCAACTTAGATAAAAATAAATAAATCGTGCCGGTAGTGTTGCCATCTATGGTCAAGGCCGAGGACTTTTCAGACCACCCTCATGTATATATATATATATATACACAATTAAATAAAATGAAGTTAGGAAAGATAGCTGATTTAAAAAGTATTATCTCCCACAAATGGAATAGATGTAGACCATCGGATCTGTTAAACAAGACAATCCTTGACAAAAGTCCGTTCCTCATGGAATGGTTTTATAAAGAAATGTGAAACTTCTTCACTCTCCTAACTTAAGCAGATCTGATGGTCTATGTCTATCCCCTTTGTTGGAGATAGTACTTTTTAAATCAGCTAATCTTTCCTAACTTTATTTTAATTGTGTGTGTGTGTGTGTGTGTGTGTGTGTGTGTGTGTGTGTGTGTGTGTGTGTGTGTGTGTGTGTGTGTGTGTGTGTGTATTTTTTTTATTTTAATAAGTTGAGAATTTATTGACTTTTGTTAGTTATTTTACATTAGCTACTTAGGTGGTGCCTTTTGGAATTGTCAGTTATTGTTTGCTTAACTTTTTACATGTACTGAAGATGCCTTTTGATACTTAGGCAAAAATTATACTAATAAAAAAAAAAATTATATTTTACATACATTTATTCTGGTATTATAATTTAATTAAATATCCCTAATGATCATGGTCCATAATGTCAGGATTCAGCAAGATTCTACTAAATATCTATTCTTTATCCACCTAATTAACTATACTATATTAAACATGCATTAAAAACAGTTTAAATTACAAGTATTTATCACAGTTTGAGAAGATTCCTTGAAGAGTCTCTCCCTCTCATATTTATACTTTGACCTCATGATAGCCTTGGATTTTGGATAAAAACATTAAATTGGTCACAAAGACTTCCTAAACTAATCAAGAGCTAATGCCATAGACACCCTTGATGGACTTAGGTCTTCTTGTGGAAAGCTGAAATAATAATGTATTTATGCTACTGACACAGTAGCAATAATAAAATGCATTATGTAACCTGGAGATTAAGTTATTAAAGAAACATTTCTGTCTTTTAGGTATTAAATCTTACATCAAGTGCTAGTCAGGAAGAAATAACTGCCACATACAGAAAATTATCACGGCAGTGGCATCCTGATCGACACAAAGATCCACAAATGAAACAAGAAGCTCAAGAAAAGTTTATTGAAATCCAAAATGCATATGAAGTGCTTTCTAAAATGAAATCCCAGCGTATGGTAAAAAATAAGAAGAACCGGGAAAATCCTGATAGTGGTTTATAATAATAAAAAATATGTAGAAAATATTTATGCTATCATGTTGGACAGAAATTAGTTTTACGGAATTTAAAATTATTGCACTTGATACTAATGTTTGTTATTGCTAAACTGGTACAAAGGTAGAGGATAATGCTTTTTTTTATTAATATGTGTTTTGGATTTAAGTAAGAATATTGTTATTGGTTAAATTTGTTTCATCGGAGTATCCACAATTCTCTTGTTACCTTTAACTTTTGTAATAATTTTTGTATGTATTTTCTTAAGAAAATAATGTAATACTACTGTTCTGGGTGAAATGTAAATAGTACATACATCCTGTGATATATAGAATAATTCAAATGTGATAACTGACATTCCACATCTGTACCCACCCATCAGTCAATTACACTCACCCATATTATCAGAGTACTACATTATAGCCTTTATTTACAAAAAGAATAAAATATATTAATGTATATTATCTAAGAAAAGCTAGCATTTTATAATTATTTTTAATAATGTGCTTTAGGAAAATTTAATATATCAAATTAAATAAACTTGTTTAATCTTTTTGCTCAATGAAACAACTTTTGTAAAAAATCTTGTAGCAATAAGTATCATCACTATTTAACATGACAGATATCCATAGTTCAAAAAAAGAAAAGAAAAAAAATTGATTTGTAAGCAATCCTGTAAAAAAGACAATTTATACACACATGCAATGCAACACACACGACATTAATGTGCTATAGGTTTTGCATCCTCGCATTGATCTACTTTTTCACATAGACACTGACTTATGTCATTATGTAGTATTAATATTAAAGTATTTGTGCAGCAACTTCTGTTTGCTGTCTTTACAGAATTGGTTGGCTATTTGATGTTCCTTACAACATTCCTTCTTCATAGATAAGATCTGCTGGTAACAGCTGAAATGTATGGATGATCCAGCTGGTTCCATCCATACTGATAAAAGAAGTTGCATTTGACTTGTGCTGTTGAAATTCAGAGTATCTGGTATTTGCTGAATATGGGTATTTTCATCATGAAGCACATATCCAATCATTGACTATATCAGGATCTACATGTTTTCCATACAGGGTGGTTCAAAATTCCACGTACATACTTTGAGGGGAGGTAGAGAACATCAAAATGAACCGTATTCACATAGGAAAGCATGACTGGAAACGTCACCAGAAGATGCTAACAGGGACACAAAGATACAGAAATAACACAAGGCAGTAAGTAGTGTAAAAAACTTTATTAGGCATAATGGAACAGTTCAATAGTAGTTGGATACATAACATGGTAAATGAGGTGCATGTCTGCCATCTCAGCATTCGTAAAACGACGCATGTTCTTGGTATGATGGCGAAAGCTTGAATGAGGAAGCTCCAATTTCTAACCTGGTGTGCAGCCGAACAGTGCCACCTATCACTTTCGGGTGGCAATTTTTGCTCATGCTTTCCTATGTGAATATGGTTGATTTTGATGTTCTCTACTTCCCCTCAAAGTTTGTACGTGGAATTTTGAACCACCCTATATAGCTAGATATCTATCAATGGCAAACCCAGAAAAATGTCCATCAATTTTACCTTAGAGAAATGTAAATATACGTAGGAATAAGAAGGGAATAATGCATACTTTCCTGTTAACCAAAATGTACAGTGCTGAATACACATATAATAGAAAATATAGTCGACTCTCACTGTAATGAACATTTAACAAAATCACTCACTATAACAAATTACTAAAATGACCCAACCAGAGCACCATAAGCACAATGCTGTTTTGAAGAAATAGGAAACTCTTCCCATATGAGAATAGTTATCTGTAGCGAATGTCAACAGTAAAATTATTTATATCTAATATTTTATCACCTATGTAGTTGGTATCCTTGGGCAGTGACATGAACACCAAAAGAAATGGGGGGGGGGTGTAGGCAGATACAATATATCTGCCTAAGGCAGTTTGCGGCTACTGAACATCAGCTTTCCAGTGCAGTCTGTATTAATTTCTTTTTTGGTCTTCCTAGAAGTATCTTTTCTTCCACTCTTCCGTTTTTGAGAATTTCCAAAAGTCTTTCAGCATGCATTCTGTACACCTGTCCATTGTAACTATTTTTCTTTGATTCTAGCTATTATTGGAATATAATTCTTTCCTGATTTCTTCATTGGTTTTCACTTCATTCCATACTTTATTTTCCTCAAATGCTGATTTGCACAGGTTTTCAAAGCTTATGGAGAATTATTGAGCTGTATACTTTGGTTGTAGTTCTTTGGATAGATGCATATTTTTCCAAATGTTTGTAATTTCAGTCATGGTGGACCACCCTGGATTTATTTATATTCCTTGATTCTTCAGTCGCATAAGTAATTAAAATTTTTAACCTATTCTAATTTATTTCCTTCCACTTTCAAATTAAGCTCTCTCTATCTCTGCTTTTGATTTTAATAAAAATTTAGTTTTTATATAAAAGGATGGGTGGCATCAGTGGCGTAGCTAGGGGCGGTCCACCCCGGGCAGCACTTTTCATGTGAAACACAATTTTATTTTTCGAAGATTCTTCTATTTATGTTAACTAAGTAATTTTATTACTTAATTAATAATTAATTTTCAACAACTATACTTACAACTAAAATAAACATAAGCATAGTGTTTTAATTTCTTTTCCTACGTCGTTTTGACTTTTTGTAATGTTTTTGGTGTGTATTGAGAGAGGCGGCAAAAGCTCTAGCTACGCCACTGGGTGGCATAATATACATTGCATAATCCTTGCTGTTTTTATGTAAGTTTTCTGTAGTTATCTGTAAATAATGCTGTAACAACAAAACTTAATGTCCAACTAAAACATTACATAACTGTGTTGACCAAATTTTGTGGATATGGAATAGAATTATTTTTTGCTAAGATTACTGATCGCAAACTACATTGCATTTGTCCAGTCCTTCATGAAGGGTAGTATATTTAATGATATATCATCATTAACTAGGATGCTGGGTGGTCCTGAAGTTTATTAGAAATACATTTATCTGTGTAATAGCTACATATGTCTATTGTAATAGAACAGCATAGAAAATATAGATTATTATTATTATTTTTTTTTTTTTTTACTGTTATAGTATGTATGTATATATAGGACAGCCCATAAGTCATGAAGGGGTTTTAAATAAGTGATTTTTTATACCTAATAAAAAAAATCTCCAGATTCTGTATTTCATAACAGAAAAAGAATAAAAATAATAAATAAATTATTAAATGTTTATACCCCTTTGACTCATGGGCAACCCTGTACTTTAATTTTATAATTAATATTTAATACAAAAATTCAACTAAATTTAATTAGACTAATTGGTGTTGACTTCAGTATTAGCAAGATGGTTTTGATTGTAAATTATACTAACAACCCCAGCCAGCTGTTGTAGACTGGTGTAATAAAGGGGGAGAAGGAGACAGGCTTTTAATAAAAAAAAAAAAATTTTTAGCCTATATTTATTTAATAACTAGACCTCAAAGAACTATTGCACTTCTTTATCCTTTCTCTCTTCCCTTATGTAAAAATTAGAACTGAAATTTGTTATATAGGAATTTAAAGATGAGTTAGTGTTTTTGTGTTCATTTATTATTATTTAAAAAACTTATGAAATGTTTACTAAATGTAATGATAAAAAAGTTCTTTGTAATTTTTTTTTTTTTTTTGCATTAAGATGTTGCATATTATGCAATATATTACTATTATATGATAGGCAAAATCACGTGATAGTAAAATGTTAGGTTGGTCTCTATCATTTGCAAATTACACTAGATTGTTACTTTCATTAAGCAGAGGAGATTTGTACAACTATAGATTTTGAGCTGTTATCTTGCTCAGAGGTATAACTACCATGTTGAAAGTTTATTTTTCACTTGGTTAGACTATAATAAATTTAGTTTATTCCTTTATCCAAGTGTGAGCAAACAAAGTTTGCACCTGAAAGTATCTTCAGGACTGGGGTAAGGTGGAGCAAGCTATGACCTTGCTAATGCTTCTGCCTGGTATCTCCACTTGGGCCTGGCTCCCACTGATGAGACCACAATAAAGGTCGAAACTAGTCTGGGTAGTGGCCCTTTCCTTAATGCATAACATTATACATATCTGCAAGGAGATGTGTTTTGCATTACTGAGATAGGAGTGATGTTAGTTTGCTCCACCTTTGCAACGAGTTTCCCGGTGTTGTACCACCTTACCCCAGTCCTGAAGATACTTTCAGGAGCAAACTTTGTTTGCTCACACTTGGATAAAGGATTAAACTAAATTTATTTTAGTCTAACCAAGTGAAAAATAAACTTTCAACATCTTTCTCTAAATCCAGAGTAATTTAATAAAAAGGTGGCACACCGTTTGGCAACTCCTATAGGTAGAGATGACCTTGCTAATGCTTCTGCCTGGTATCTCAACTTGGGCCTGGCTCCCACTGAAGAGACCTCAATAAAGGTCGAAACTAGTCTGGGTAGTGGCCCTTCCCTTAATGCATAACATTATACATATGTATAATGTATATGTATAATTATACATATACATTATACATAACATTATCCCATAATGCAAAACACAAGAAGATGTGTTTTGCATTATGGGAGATACTGAGATAGGAGTGATGTTAGCTTGCTCCACCTTTGCAATGAGTTACCCGGTGTTGTACCACCTTACCCCAGTCCTGAAGATACTTTCAGGCGCAAACTTTGTTTGCTCACACTTGGATAAAGGATTAAACTAAATTTATTATTGTATAACTGCCATATTGTTGAAATCCTGCAGTATGTATGTGTGCACACAAGGAAGATAGAAAGATCAGATGATAGCTTAATATTGGACAAAATTGTAGTTTTGCAATCTGGTTAGTCCAGTTTAACTGTCTTACCTGAATCTTGAAAGGTGTTGAAATAATAAGTAACGTACTGTGTGCATGAATTTTTTTTGTTGCTCTTACCAGTGAAAGGTTATTTGCAAATCTATAATACATTTTGTACTGTGGGTGAGCTAAAGGTTTTATTTTCTGTTTTTATAAATTTTATATATTTTTTGTGTTTTTAATAATTTTTTTACATAGTTTTGCAAACCCTATTCTAGAGACCAAACATGAAACTTTTTCAAGCCTTTCTGGCCTCCAATAATCTTGGATGTGGTCTTACACCAGGTGACAAGATTCATCTCCCATCTTAACAATCAAAACCTTGAAGACATAATACTTAATTTTTCAAAGGCAGAAAATTGCCAGGGAGAGAACCTATTATAGATGTTCTGTTCAAAATTTGTCAAGATGTATGTGACAGTGAATCGTGACCTAATGATTGGTGCCCCTCTATTCTGATTCCTATTCTTGAAAAAGGGAACAGTACAAAATGTAGCAATTATAGAACTATCGGTCATAATCAGCCAGAACTATCAAGCAAAATTTTCCTAAAAATCTTACTCTCTAGGATTGAGAGGAAAATAGAAAGTCTAATTTTAAAACACACCAAGCAGAATTCTGTAAAAACAAGTACAATAGATAAGTTATTTACAATACCATCTCATTGGAGAAAAATATATTGAATATAATAAAATACTATGTCATAATTTTATAGATATATAGAAGGCCTTCAATTTAGTATGAGGCATTGTGGAGAATACTGAACCAATATAAAATAGATAACAAGATAATGTTCCTAATTAAAGCTCTTTGCCTTTCAAAATGGTAAGAGGCATGCATCAAGGCTGCATATTTTTGCTGATGCTTTTTAACCTATATATGGAATATATAATAAACTTGAAAAAAAAAACAGAAATACAGTTGGTGACAGAAAAAATCAATAACCTTAGATTTGCCAATGATATTGACCTAACAGCAGAGAATGAACATTAGTGACAAGAATTAACAGACAGTTTCTAAGGGGCAGTTAATGATTATGGATTAAAGATCAGCATTCACAAATCAAAAATGATGTTTTGGGACAAAAAGCCTGTGAAAATTTCAGTTAATAATGAAACATTGAGAGAAGTAGAAAGATTCACTTACCTAGGAAGTGTACACCACAGGGATGGCTGGTATAAACATATTAAAGCATACATTGCTAAAGCAATGGTTGTTCTGCAGAGGTTAAAGTCACTTTTGAAGGACAGTAAAATACACCTAACTGCAAGACTGCCTCATCAACATCCTTGTTACCTCTCTTACTATACAGAAGTAGAGTTGGACATTGCTAAAAGAAGATGAGAAAAGGCTGTTGTCCATTCAGATGAAGTACTACAGAAAACATTGGAAGATATCATATATGCTGCATATGCCAAATGAGGAGGTTAGAAGAAAAATCTACTCCATTGACAGAACACAAGAAAACATCACTAAAATATTTTAGAAATAGCTCCAATGACTGGATCTGATAGTTTACTTAAAATAGCACTAGAGGGTTTGACTTCTGGTTATAAAAATAAAAATACTGGGGACTACTTAGAATCATCTGGATAGGACATGTTAAAAAATAGATTAATTCTTCACCTTAGATTTGCCAATGGCATTGTCCTAATAGATGAACATTACAGAGGATGAACATTAGCTACAAGAATTGAAAGGCAGTTTCCGAGGCACTAAGACTAATTCTTCACCTTCTTAAGGAGATCCCAGGACAGAAACAGCTGGATAGACTATCAAGACTGTCGCCTTTATAGTGCCCAATGGTCTACATAGACTGTGGGTGAAGAAAATTGTGTGCAAGTGTGTACAGAAGCTTAAAGCAGAAAAGAAAACTTTTGAAATTCTTTCATGCCTTCCATTAAAAAAAAACAAAAAAAAAAACAGCCAATAAGTGAGCCTGAATTAGTTTAAATCTTTGTTTGGAGCAAGTGTTTTCAAACTTTCTGTTGGGACTTTACCTCTCCCTTGAAAGTTCATATAAACAGCTCCCTATATGCTGTGTTAATGCATGTTATATATATATGTTGTATTAATACATGTTATATATGAGCAACAAAGTTGTTATCAATACAAAAATTAAGTTAATATTCAGTATTATATATTCTTACCTATATATATATATATATATATATATACACAAACACACACACACACACACACACACACACACACATATGCAGATCCCTCCCCCAAATTATTTGTTTAATGTTCTTCATTTCAGCAGGTTTGCATTCTTTATTTTTGCTGTGAAGGATGTGGTTGTTTTAAGGAACACAAATATTTAAAATCCATTTGGATGGTGGATAGTTGGTCTCACATCCTTTCTGCTTCTAAATTTAATTTTTATCACACTGTAGTTAAAAAATCTTATTTGCATTATCATTCTGTGGTAATAATTTATTAATGCCATGTGTGAAAATTTCTGGGATATCATCATCAGCAGTTTCCTGATATGTACTCCCAAAGGGTGTTCAGGCTACTATGAAAGCACTACATGAATAAGCTTAATCTCCTAATTAAGAATTTTCCTTCCAAATTAGTCGATTACTTGTCAACGAGTAATCGACTAATTGTCGATTACTCCAGTATTGTTGTTTCTAACATTTCATTCTTATAAGGCACTTCTAATTGAATCGATCCACCTACATCTTGGTCTTCCTGTGGGGTTTTTTCCTGCCATCTTGGAAACACCTGATTTGCCAACCTTTCCTCTCCCATTCTGTTTAAGTTACCATAACACCAAAGATTAGTCCTGCCCATACATTCTTGAATGCAAACAATGTCATGTTCCTTCCTAATGTCATAATTTTTAATATGATTCTGCCATTGGTGCCATCTGTTCACTCTCCTAATCTTTCTCAGAGAACTATCACATCTGTGGTCTCTAATCTTTGATCAAGTGTTTTATTTCTAACCCAACTTTCAGATCCATAACTTTAAACTGGTTTGAACACACTGTCTTGAGTACAGCTAGTTTGGTATTTTGGCTAAGTTCTCTCTTATTCCATATAAATTTATTCAACTGGCTCCCCATCATACTGGATTTATTTATTCTGTTGTCTATTTCCAAATTTAATTTGCCATCTTCACTAAAAATTGTGCCTAAATAGTGGAAATATTTTACTTCTTCTATAGGCTCTCAAATTAAGTTTTCTATGTTTCTGTCTATTTTCATAGTTTTGATTGTTCTGTTGTTGATTTTCATGCCAAATTTGTTATAGTTGTTATTCAGTTTGGTTAGAGAATCCTGGTAACTTGCACTGAATATGTTTAGAAGCACATCTTGTGCATAAAGTAGAGAACTAGGATTAACATCACCAGTTTTGATATCAGGTTTAATTGCACTTTCTTTCATAATGTGATCCATATAGATGATGAATAAGAGTGGAGATAAAGTGCATCCTTGTCTTACACCTAATTTTACATCCAACTAACTTCCTGTATTTCCTTCAATTCTGACTGCTGAATTACAACTTAAATATAGACAATGTATTGCTCTGTATAATGTTTCATTTATTCCATATAATTGTAGTGTTTTGAAAAGCTTTTCCCTATAGGCATTTGTTGTATGTCTTTTCCAGATCTATAAAACTTAAGTACAGATCCTTGTCATGATCCCATGATTCCTGAACTATTTTCATAAAGTGAAAATCAGATCCTAACAACCTCTATTTGGCCTGAATCCAGCTTGTTCTTCTACCACTTTCTCTTCCACAGTTTTTCTCAACCTATTTTCAAGTATGCGTACAAATTTTACCTGAAACACTTAATAGAGAAATTCCTTTTGTAATTCTCAACTTTGTTCCCCTTTTTTATATATGGGAACTATGATAGCTCTACTTCAATTATCTGGAATTTGACCTTCTGGTCAGGCCCTCTGAATTATACAATGTAGTAACTACATAACTTTTATACCTCCATATTTGAGCATTTTTGATTGATTATCATCTACTCCAGCTGCTTTTTCACATTTTAAGTTCTTGACAGCTTTTTCTACCTCAAGTATTGATATATACTTCTATTTGCGTTCCTCTTGAAAATTTTCTATTACTGTTTTGTCATCACCTCAGACATCTAGGATATCCTTATATTCAGTTTCTGGGATATTTCTCACGTAAACTAACCCAGAAACTAGTTAAAGAATGTTTTAAAGTTGAATTATTGGAATTCTCTATCAGTTGTTCATATTTTTTTCATTGATATAATATTTTCTTTTGCAGTTTTGTTATTGATGAAAGTTTTTTTTTTTTTGTCAAATCTACTTGACATTCTCATATGGTTTGGGAAAATAAAATTCAAAAAGAATTCTTTAGTTGCTTGAAGATGCTCTATCAGTTCATATTTTTTCATTGATATATTTTCTTTTGCAGTTGTTTTGTTATTGATGAAAGGGTTTTTTGTCAATCTAATTGACATTCTCATTGGTTTTGGGAAAATAAAATTCAAAAATAATTCTTTAGTTGCTTATAGATGCTCTACCATATTAATTTCAATAGTTTCAAATATTTTTTAAGATATTTGTGTTTAAGTGTTTCCTTAAAATAGCAAAGCATTTGAATTCCTTTTACTCAACTTGTTGGCTTTAAAATTTCAATTTAATTTTCATTGTTTTAACTTTTTCAGCTGCTATAAGTAACCATGGTTATGTTACAACTTTGCAATGAAAGATTAAAATCATTCACCTTGTTAAAAACATCAGCAAAATATGCAAGTTGGATTATCCACATCTGAAACGTGCTTAGATAATTCTAGTTCCCTTTTCAGTTAAAAATAATGCCATTTATTTCATTTCCAAGCCTGCATTAACAGTTTATCATGGGATATCCATCCAATGTGTGAAAATTTAGTTTCATACTCACTACCCATGTTCTAAATCATCTTAAATGTGGAATATAAAGCACACATCTTGATAAAATTAACAATATTTAATAGTATTTCTAAACTGTGTCAGTGTATGTAGCAGGCAGTACTTGTACAGAATTTGGGACAGCTTAAATACAAGCCACTATCCTAGCAGTTTTACCTGTCAGTGCCTTTGCTTTATCATTACAGCATTGATACCTTTATTCCATTCAATTGCATATTGGAAAAAAATTGTATAAATTTGTTAAATTTCACAGAATTCAATTAAAAAATTCTTGGTTTAGAGGAAGTGAGTTTGGCCACTTATCAGAGGTCCTGTTGATAGTTTTTAAATATTTTTTTATTAGTAAGACAGAGCAAAGAAAGGAGAGAATCATTATTAGCATGTTGTGTAACAGCATCTCGTATGTTATTCATGGCTAAAACTGTTAATCTGAAATTATGCATATGCACCTACAAAAATATGGTTTGCTTTTAATCAGAACATGGCTACTGTATTAGGGGAAAACCTTTATTTTAAATCAGTGAGAATTCTTATCTCAAACTCTCTGAATAAGACTTCTTTTTAAGATTTTATTATGTAAGATAACTAATCTTATATAACCCTTAACCTCTCCAGTTTAAGATGATTAACCTCCATTGGATGGGATTATGTAAAAAATTTTGGATAGCAAAATAAAATAATTTCTATAAAATTCATATTGCATAAAATGTTATTTCATTAAATTAACAATGTTCAATAACATGTTTAACATAAATGATAAATGCAAACTTCATTGTAAAATTGTTCTTTAAAACTTTATAAATAGCAGTTCGACATTGGAGTAATTTCCTGCTTGCTTTTTATAAGCACAAACTTATTGAACCAGATGTAATTGACATATTTTAGAAACAGTAATCATATATTTTGTAATGACATGGAACTTGGACAATTCTGAACTTAGTAAACACAAAATTGAATATATCATATATTTTGGAAATATAGAAATGGTTCTCTTTATTTAAAAAAAAAAAAAATCAACTTTTCAACTACACAGTGAAGATTAATTTGAAACTGTTTGCTGCTCACCAGTCTGGTTAGCCAAGTAGATAGCATCTCTGTTCTCCAACCAGCAAGCTGCAGCATGAATGCTTGTGAATGTCTTTAGGTGGCAGTTGATTTGTGTTAGCTGGTTTGAGGCCATCACCCTGCTTATTGGAAGCCTGATGTTACTTGAAAAAAATGTGACATCTTTGGTTTCTAATAAGCAGACCTGGGATTTATATTTTAAAACAATAAAACTTCATTTATAGCTTATCTGTAGAAATATCTCTAAATTATATTAGGTGCAAAAGCTCATCCAGTTTTTTTCCTTAAGAAAAGTAGTATTTAACCTAGTGTTCATCAGATTCTTGCCATGTATTTATTCTTTTAAATTAAGTATATTCTTCATTTGATTGATTCATGACTATACCTTTTAAATTATTACCTTGTTTATTTTTTTGAATGATATGGTGACCTCCTCATGAACTCTTGCTCATGGGTTATGCTGATTTCTAATTAGTTTTGGAACAGCTAATTTAACAATTCGATGTTAATCTCTTCCAGATCACATTGATTCCTTATAATCTAAGTAATGTATACTGTGCATTTCCCACTAAGTAATTATTAAACAACTATTAAGAGAAATTAGCTTTCTGCATGTTGTTTTTGCTATCATCTTCAAATTCATGTGATGAGTAACTAGTTGAGTGAGAGAGTTTTTATAAGCTCAGTTTTATTTTGGAATGTTGTTTTCAAAATGATGTATGTAGCCAATTTATTAGTAATTCATTACATTTTTTATGTGCATCCCATCCACGAAAGGTAAACCTACTGTGCACATGGACTAAGGGTTAGAAAATCTTGACCCCTTGCACAAAAATTGATCTACTGCCTGAATTATGTATATTATATTGTATAAATAACATAATACAATACTTATAGCCCTGTGGAAATAGTGTTTGCATTTATAGAAGTAGGCTGCTCAAAGAAAGATTTAGATTCTAATTTCAGTTCTAGTTGCCAGCTAGAGGATTTTTTTCTAAGCTCTCTTCGAGCAATTGCCAAGTTAGTCAGTCTCTGCCATGGGTGATATGGTTTTATTCCCCTGAGGTTTTTAATCTTGCAACTCAAGAAAATTAACCATAGAACTTCCACTATTTCAAACAGTAATATATGGCGTTAGGATTAGAGATTGGAGATGGCAGTGGTCATCTGCTGTAATCTTCCCTGGATGCCAGGTAAAATCCTTGATAGTTTTGCACCATCTGTAGTTCTAATTGGTGATTAGCTAAGGATGTAGAATTGCTGCCTCCCAGTTTCCAAAAAGTTAGAGTTAAATGACCTCACCTACTTCCTTTGAGAGGAAGAGGCATTAGTGGATTTATTTATCATGATACAGTACTATCATAAAAGGGTGGATATGGCATAGGAAGTACATATTGACAGATTGTATGATTGATGTAATCTGGTGGAGTTGGGTTGATCCTTAATCCACTCTGTTGCCGTATATTACTATGCAGGCTTTCTGCAAAATTCCACAATTGCTGAACCAATTAACATTCCAGAATTGTATAGTTGACTCTTGCTTTAAAAGATTACCAAAGAGTCCCAGCTGAAGTCCCATAGGCACAATGCTACTCTAAAGAAAATTCACTATAGCAAGCTATTTACTGTAAGAAATTACTCCTTTGGTCTCTACCAGTATGCCCAAGTAAGAGTATCAACTGTTTGTGGGCTGAAGTAGTAGTAGTATAGCATGAGCTTTGTTTCTGGAACCGATGAAAAATATAAAAGCTTACTGGTCTTGTTTAATATTACTGCTAAAATGATATTTGTCATTATCTAGTTCTGGATCACATAACATATTCTCTTTTCTCCATGTTACAAATTTCCATATGCTACAGTCCATTTTTTATGTCTGCATCATTAGTCAACATATTGCATTTGGACTGCAATTTTGTTCATTGTATGAATGGCACAAACCATTCCTCTTATGCACACGCACACTTCATGATAACCACTCCACTGTGTCTAGCTATAGTCGCTATCATGGTACAGTGCTATTCATCAGATGCCTACCAAAGGTAGGCATTCTTTTCTCTGTCATAATGCATTGTCAGCTAGTCTCAGATTGGTTTATTTTGAATCATAATCATCTGAGGTTGAACATTAGTCATTATTTGGACCAACCACTTTTCTATAAAAGAAACATAACATTAGTTTAGATGATAGTAGATGATAGTTCAGATGATAGTAGTTATATCTGTCAAATATTTATTTTTTTAGGATAAATATTTATATTGGTATGTTAAATTATGTGCTAATTTATTGGTTTTGGTAGTCCATTTATATATCTGCAGCTATTTTATAAATTACATTATTATAAATAATAAGTGTTGCTTATTGAAATATGAACAGTAGATATCATTCAATCTAATATCATATTCAAATGATTCACCATATAACAAAAGTGCTTCTTTGGAAAATAAATTGTATAGAGCTCATGTAAAAATAAGATGTTCAATACATTTTAAGCATATTAAAAGATTTATTTTACTTAAATAATGTACTAGAGACATATGGAAACTATTCTTTTGTGGTAATTTTTTTATATAAAATGATGAATGTAGTCATTACTTGTAAGAGAAATCATTGACAGCAAAAAAGTAAACGTTTTTATCCCTACCCAATTGTATTTCACTCTTCTAAGTTTTTAATTTTGTTATAGTATTTTATATTAAAAATGGTTTCATTACTTGAAAAGGCAGGTTTCTAGTGTGGATATCAAGGCATTTAGATTTTCTTTTTTTTTTTTTCAGTTGTAGAAAAAAAATATTAGACATACCAGAGGTGTAAATGTAATAATTTTTTATACTTTTTTCCAGTTTTGTTGAGTTCTTATTATAGGCAAACACCTGGTTATAAATTTAGTGTGACTATTGTTACTTTTTACATAAACTAATTGTGTTCAGGGATGAATATATGTAATGTATATATTTTTTTTTTTTTATATAGAAAATGCTCTGTGATTAACAGTTGCTTATGCAATAAAGAAACAATCTGACTACAGATAAATATATTAAACAAATGTGAATACATTTTTTTATTAACTGCATACTTGTTTTTACTGTCAAAATAAACTATATTTGCAGTATAAAAACAATAGATTCATTCTTTCTTCCACTTGCATCATTGTTATAAGTTTTGCAACTTTTATGTGGGGTTAATAAATATTTTAAAGACGTATAAAGATTTTTTTTATAATGAAATAAAATCAACTTCTTTTTAAAGAAATATCTGCTGTGTTATTTAAGCTGTTATATGGTACTGTAAGAGAGGATATGAAAGAGTTGTTGGAAGACCAAGAGTGAAGAGTAAGAAATTTAAAATTGTAAGTATATTACCTAGATGTGACAGATATGAATTAAGAAGGGCTATGATGGCAAACAATTCTATGTGTAAGCTGTAGAAGGAATGGATGCAAGTTTTTGCATATGTGGAGTGAGTTTGAGGGAAGAATGGATCTCTATAAGAGGGATGGCCTACACTTGAATGCATTTGGTATCAGGAGTTTTGATAAACTATTAATTAGTATGAGACCTAACACAGATTCAGGGAAACTAAACTATTGTGGGAGGAATGGTGAGAATTTATGTGTAAGAGCAACAATGTTTTATATAACTATATTAATATGGGAATGGGCATTATCATGGAAATGATTATGAGGACAGAGACCAATTTTGTGTTCTTTCAGGTCCAATCTATCAAGCAGATGTCTGCATAAGTAAGCACTAGACACTAGATAAGAACAGAGATCTGCAAGTTGTCCAACAGTGTCATGCAAGGTACAGCAAAGAGTAATACAAAAGAGTGTGCAAGTAAATGTCTGTACATGAATTCTAAGTAATAAGAAATAAAGGGATAGTTTCTTGCCTTGGCAAATATAGTGGGACCTGGCTCTTGAGGCAGACATGCTAACTGGTGTAAAGGATACAGTATTTTTAGGAAGGATAGGCAGGATAGTAGAGGAGGGGTATTTGTGCTGTTAATGATATTGGATGACTAGAATCCAGATCTATGACTACAATGCTAGTAACAGTTTTTCATGTGGCAGTTAGTTTAAAGCCATTGGTGTGAGGTAGAGTTTAACAAGATCAAATACATAGTGGGATGATGTTGCATACCTAGTGGATTGGTTGCAAGTGCTGGAGAAATGCATCGCTAAATAAAGATAATAGGTGCGAAACAAGTAATCATAATGGGCAGACATTAATTATCCAAGCACCGATTGGATAGCAGTAATGAAATCTGAGAAGAATTAAACTGAATTTATTGAACTGTTAAGAGACAACTTCCTCAAGCAGCATGTGACAGAAGAAACTCAAGGTCAAAAAGTATTAGATCTGATTTATAGTGCCAGAGGGTATTTCAGTTAAAGACAACTATTCTGCCTCTGGATGGTGAAAGTGATCATGCAGAACTTCGGAAGTTTATCAGTGTTTCATTCAGAAAAGGTTACATGCTGAATTTCAAAGCAGAAAATTAAGATCAACTGAGGAGTGTGCTGGGTTCTGTGCCATGGTATCAGCTGTTGGATGGGAAGGTTATCAGCACATGGGAAGCATTTCAAAAGTACTTAAATGATACAGTATTGGAATTTGTCCTTTGAGTTCAAAGAATAATTAGCACAAGTAAAATGAATGTGTAATCTTATTAAGCAAAAGATTCATAGGAAAAAGATGTGAAATGCCCTATGCATAAGGATGATGTCAGTTATGAAAATTATAAGAGAATTGGTTAATTTGAAGGATTGTTGTTTTGAAGGTCAGATAAACAATAGATTATTGTAATGAAGATGAGAAAGAAGTAGGTTTCAAATTTCTTTCATATTACTATGATTTCCTATATCTTATGTTTGTCTTCTAATGCATGAGCTACATTAATCCACTAAGATTTTTTTTTTTTTTCTTATATTTTTGTCATCATACAGCTATTTTGCTAATCTTTCCTCTCCCATTCTGCTTAAGTGATGACCTGCCTCATATTTGTTTTGCTGACAATACTAGCAATGTCAAGTTCTTTGTATTATCTTCATTATTAATATGATCCTGCCATTTTGATCAGCTATTTTATTTCTTATTCAATTTTCATATTCATAAATTAAAAGTGGTTGATGCACTATCTTGTATACTGCTGGTTTAGTGTTTGACTAACTTCTCTTATTAATTTCTTCGACTGCCTCCACCCTTTTGTTTCTTCTATTATCTTAATTTGCCATCTTCCCTAGAAATTGTACCTTTCCATCGAAAATGCAGTGGTATTTTCATAGTTTTTTGGAAAAAAATAAAATAAACTATGATTTCTTGCTGATTCTCATACCAAATTTACTATAGGAGTTATTCAGTTTAGTCCTGAAGACTTTTAGTAGCGGGTTTATTTCGGAGTCTATCATCATAAAGTTTGACTCACCTCTTTACTTTATGAAGAGGTGAGTCAAATTATCACCAGTTTTGATAGATTTATTGCCACTTTCCTTCATAATGCAATCCATGTATATGATGAATAACAGTAAAGATTGCGTGTGCATTCACGCTTGATTTTATGCCCAACCATCTGCCTGTACATGTACATCTTCATTTCTTACTGACTGTATACTGCTCTGTGTAAGGTCCCATTCACACCATATAATTGCAATGTTTGGAAAAGTTTTTTTTTTTTCTTGGCACCTTATCAATGCCTTTTTCAAATCTACAGAATTTAATTTATTCCCATAATTTCCTGAGTGTTCATCTTAAAACTGGTCTTGACAACCCTAGAGCCTCTGTAGGTCAGTATTGACTGAGGTCCCACTGTCAGACTTGTTTAATACTTGAGGACCCAGGTACTTAGTATACGTGACCTAGGTCTTTCTAACCAAAGGATTGTCAATAATAACCCTTTGGTTGGAAAGACCTGGATAAAAATCCCATCTATGATATGAAGAGCCTTTATATCATAGATGGGATTCATTTTGAATGAAGCCGAGTTATCTCACACGCAAAAAGGGTTTCCCCTACCAGAAACTGAGGTTTTTCATCCTGCAAGGCAGACAAACTGGCAAGGAGAAATCTACAGCTAACAGACATAATACACTAGTCTCATAGTCTTGGTTATTTTGGCTATAATTCTAAAACAACCTAATATTCCCTATGTAGCTTGAAACCTGCTTGTTCCTAAGTTATTCATCCACTTTTTTTTTTTAAGTTCCTTTTCAAGAATGCTTGTATATATAAATCTTATTGGGATGCTCAGCAGAGAAATTCTCCTCTGTAATTCTTACATTGCTTTTTTTTTCTCTTCTTTTTTATAGATGAGTATGAGAGCTGAACTGAAAAGGATCCAGAGGTCAGTGACAAAGATTGTGACTGGTCTCTGGGTTGTTCTCTATGCAAATAGACTGTGAGCTTCAAAAACTAGCTGATAGGCAAAAAAGAGGAGTCGCGATACACATACCAGCCACTGAATTAGAAACCTTTATGCAGATGTACGTACATAAATATTACTTATGCAGCATATAATCAAAATACTGCATGCTGTAGGTAACTATTCAAGAATACTACTGGTCAGTAATCATCAATAGGGTTGATCACAATGGGTAAAACAAAGGATATTTTGGAGTGCGATAAAGGACTTATTGTGGGTGCTTGTCTGGCTGGAACCAAGATTTTGAAAACAGCAGAGCTTTTGGTTTCTCAAAAGGTGAGATATCCTAGGTTTTTAATCAGTAGAAATATAACCCACATTGCTTGTCTAAGAAATTGTGGTCCTAAGACAGTCTGTCAGGAACAAGATCGCCGTTGTCTGAGAAGGCTTGTATGGACAAGCAGAACTTCCTGTGCACAGCAATTGACAAGCATTTAATGAAGGCTGTTCCTGACCCATATCTCACCAAACTATTCTCAGGGAATTAAATAAATAAATTAAATTCCACGTGATGATACAGCGTTCCCCCTTTTTACGGGAGTTCACGGTACCATCTATTCCCTCCAAATTTTATCCGGGCTCCAGAACTGGCAAAGTTCGTACAGTTCTTCGCAGTAAAGTTCTACAGTAGTGTTAGGAACACGGTGCTTGAAGACTGGAAAAATGTCATGATCTGACAAGTCATGGTATGCCTTTCTCTGTACTGACAATAGGCAGAGAATTTGGTGGGAGCTCTATGAAGCAATGAACCCAGCTTGTAAACATAACTCAAGGGTTTGGAGTTGGTGTCATGGTGTGGGACCTGTTCTGCTGGTATGGAACAGGTATCGTGATATTGCTGGAAGGTTGGGTGTCCTAGGAATATCTGAACATTGTTGCCAATCAAGTCCATCTTGCAATGTTGACTTTTTACCCAGCAGGTGATGGTTGTTTCATGGATGACAGTGCTACTGTCCATTGTGCAAGAATTGTTTGGCAGTGGTTCAGTGAGCATGACAGTGAATTCGACCATTCCTGGCCACCACAAAGCCCAGATCTGAACTCATTGTGGAACATGTTGAAAAACATTGAGTGCAAGGTCCTCTTCCATCAAATCTGAGCTGGTTAAAGGACTGTCTGGTGAACACCTTATGTTGTAGATGCAGTCTAATGGCAGGTAGAGAGTGTGGTGGGAGCTCAATGAAGCTGTAACACCTTGTGGAATCTATGCCAAACTGCATTTGTGCTGTAACTTGGGCTAAAGGAGGTACAACACGGTATTAAATAAATGTTTCTAATTTAGTGCCCAGTATGTGTAAAGGCATATAAGCTATTAAAGGAGTTATATAGGATTGATATTGAAGACTTTTTTCCAGTACATGGCAGGAAGGGAGAGAACAAGGAGTCACTCATGGAAACTAAGAGTGGGGTTAGCAAGGGTGTTAAGGGCTAGATTTTTTGCTTGACAGGTGGTGAGTGGGTTGCCAGAGTTGGTTGTGAGCGCTTCATCAGTGAATGAACTTAAGAAGAGGCATGATAGGCATTGTGTGAATAATAATTATTATTATTACATGATATCTCCAGAGTCCAAAGACTCATTGAGGGAGGGCAGCTACTCTACACCTCTCTGTCTTCACCACTCAATTCACCAACTACAACTATACCAACACTGTTTACTGCCCACCACCACTGGTATTTTCACAGATAATTGCAAACATCCATGCCCACAGCAGGATTCGAACCCACAGCCTTTTGGCTGGAGAGCGGATACACTAACCACTCAGCCAACAAGGCCTGGTTGGCTGAGTGGTTATGGATCTCCCATGATGAGTCAGAAAACTCCTTTATAATAATAATAATAATGATGATGATGATGATTCTAATAATCCAGAATTCAACTCTCTTGCTAAGCCTTCTGTAATATGCATTGTAGCCACTGAAACTATTTTAAGCCTTCATATATTTAAAAAAGTTTGAAAAATGGTTTAATATGGTGATCTGCTCATTAAATTTTTGCTTGATGATAGAGTCAGTACTTTGAGCTTTCCTTTCCATGAGTGAAAATTAAAAATGTGACAAATGCAATCAAAAACAGAAAAATATGAGAGAGTAAATAGTGATGAGTACAGCATGCAAGATATAATATTGAGTTTAAGAAGAGGCATGATAGGCATTGTGTGAATAATGGATGTCCCATAATGAATGTTCTGACTCCATGGACAAACCATCTCCATTGAACAAAGTGACTGTAGATGCTTATGTCTGAAGCAGATACAACAGTTCAAATAATGAGTGCTCACTTCGCTAAGATCTATTGACCTTGTATATGCAACACGAAGCAGCTATCACTACTTTGGATAATAATGATGAGAGAAATATAGGTTTATAAGAAAGAAGTTCTAGAAACAATTCAATGCACAGGCCATATAGAAGAAATTTGTGCAATTTTTGAATGTGCAAAACAAGTGCTATGACAGGTCTTGAATGGATTTGGCATTGGGAGCCTTGAGAAATTATTTATCGGAGTAAGATGTAATGTAGAGATTCATGGAAAAAATAGCGAGAAGATGTGTGGTAAAGTAAGTGTCAGTGAGCATTTGATCATTAATCTAGCAAAGGGGTGAACCTTTATGCATTGGACATTTTGAGCACGTAAGGGGATGGATATGGGATAGTTTTCCATGCGGACCAAGCAGACTCCATGTAGGTATACAAAAAAGCCAGGATTAACTTAAGTCAGTAAATAAAAACCAAGAACATCAGGGACAAAGAGATTGGTTTGCCTTAGCAAATATGTTATTGGTATTAGGTAAATTTGGCTCTCTGAGTCAGATGTTGTTGAGTACAACTCAGCTCTTTTTCAAGCATTATTTGAAAAAAAAAAGGCACTCGAGGTCAAAAAGATTTGATCATTTTGCCAGTTAGAATGGGAGTTTTGCTACCAGTTGATGACAGTGATCAGGCTGTACTGAACTGGAAAGTAGCTAAGCAAAAAAAAAGGTTCCAGTTAGGAAAAGATACATGCTGCAAAGCTGAAAATAATGACAAACTCAGGAGAATGCTATGTTTTAGTCACATCAAAAAGATATCAGTGCTCACTTTGCTAAGATCTATTGACCTCATGTATGCAACACCAAGCACAGTGAAAGAGAGATAGATACATGGGAAGGAAGTTCTAGAATTGTTGCATAACCTGGACAAATATTCAACAATAAGGAAAGATGGGAAGTAGTGCATATGCTGAAGGAGTGTGTGGCTGAACTGGTTAGGCTCTTGTCTGGTTATAATTTGAATCTTAGTACAGGGAAGATTGCACAGAAATTAAAAGAATGTATCATAGTCCTGTTGTAAAAGGGGGGGTGCAAAACTATCTCTGGAGTGGTAGTGAAGATTTTATTTGCAAGAAATACTGTAGCAATTTGCTCATATTTTAATGTAATGTTATGGCCGAGTTGGATAAAGGGAATTGATGCATTATGATGCTGATGGACTTTGCTAAGGCATTTGACAGGATATCATGTGAAAGCCTGTTGCATAAATTGGAGAATATAGGATTGGAATATAAAATGTTGACTTGGATAAACAGGTGGATGACTGAAAGGTATCAATTCTTGACCTATATCACTAATGATATAAGCTAGACAGGACAATCATGGATGTTACTGATATGCTGCAGTTAAAGAATGTTTGAATAGGCTGGAACCATGGAAGGCAGGGAGAGGATAAACAAAAAGCATACGTGAAAGTTGAGTTTGTGTGCAGTTATGAAAGTGGTGAGAGATTTTGCTCCCAAGAACAACTTTTTTCTCCCGGAAACCCGAGTTTCCCGGAGAAAAAACGGTTTACGTTTTTCGTCCCATAAACTCAAGAAAATCGACCGATTACCCACATTATTTCAGACAGTATTTTCCTGACTTTAATATGGCTATTTTTTTTTTTTTTTACACACAGCTTTCTTGCATTTTTTTCGGTGTTTAATTAGGTCACATGCAGACTTACTTGCCGTGAACTTTTTTTATGATTTCTACTTTTCAGGACTGTCTATTTTACTTGAGTGCACCAGGAAGTTTTTTTTTTTTTCCTATCCATGCAAATAATGTGTGACTGACATGCTTCTCTGGCTGAATCCAATTTCTTCATATTTTGCCATTGGGTTTCTGTGTTTTTTTGTTTTCAAACTGTTTCACTTTCTCTTTGATAATATTGGTTACTTCATTCTACAGTTCATCTCTGTAAGCTTCTTGACTTTGATCCTTTTTAAACTGCTGATCCTATGCTAATTACTTAGTTCAATCCTTGGAGAAAGACTGAAGGAATATCAATGACTTCGACAGAAATATGGATGCCGACAAACTTTAAGTTAAAGTTTGTCTGCATCCGCAACAAAGCCTGGTCATTGTTATGTTAGGCTCTCGTATTAGGCATCTCAAGATGTTTGGAATTATGGCCGAAGCAATTAGGGCCATCAGCCAGGATATTATATCTGTAAATTGCACGTGTTCTGCCTGATTGAACTGTTTTGCAGGATGAAAAGCCTTTAGGGCAGGAAAAAAAACCTGCTGCTGGACATCCTGAGACCTCAACAGGGAATACGGTTCATGCTACATATTATATTATATTTGAAAGAAAATATAAAATACCAAAATCCTTTTCTGTACAAGTAGTACAGTCAATGAACAGTGCTATGCAGCATATGAAAACATGGTTTCAAAACCCATGTTAACTTTTATCTGAGGCTTAAGCGGAGCGAGAAGTTTGAGAGAGAGAGAGAGAGAGAGTGTGTGTGTGTGTGTGTGTGTGTGTGTGAGTGCATTCAATGTGATTGCTACAATAGTGTGCTGTAGCTCACACCAAATACATCGTTGCCATGTTAACCCCAAAGAAGAGGCTTACAATGCAACAACTGCACCAACGAGTTCAATGCAATGAGTGCGCTTGCTACTGGAAACACCGAGTGAGAGTGTATAATAGGAAATTTATTCTCTAGCCGAAGTGTTTTTCTGCGAAGAAAGAAATCATAGTATCTAAAATCATATAGGTGTTGTTTCAATGCTATGGTGCCTAAAAATGGGACTGAGTTGTCGGTTTTTTATGCATAGGCTGATCATACGTATCGTTTTGAACGGGACAGTACAGTTATTTTCATATTTTCCGGCCGTCCCGTCGTTTTTAATAAAAACTATAAATATACTTTAATATTGGTCTATCATAAATTATTATTCATAACCTATAATCGTTTGTGGATCAGTGGATCCTTATAAAATCTATAATTGTGAGGCAGATGGATACATGGAATAAAGAAAATATTTCTATATCTGATAGACGGGTACAGATTTTTTCTGAAATGAACGAAAAATGCCAAGACTTTCAAGACTTTTGTAATATTGTAGAGTTTATCTTTGTCTTCCAGTAAGTAAAGCACCTGTTGAGAGAATATTTTCTGTTATGAACAGTATGTGGTCAAAGGAGAAATCTAGATTAAGTGTTGAGACAATGAGGGCTATGTTAGCTGTAAGACAAAATTGTGTGATGGAGTGTGGGAAGTTTTATGATAAGCTGCTGAAAGACCAAAATTTGCTGTGTAAGATCACTTCATCGGAGAAATATTCATGATACGATCGTTGAAATACAGCCCCCCCCCACTACCTCTACTTAAATTTTTATATGGGTCCTGCCACTTAAGAATAATGGTAAGCTCAGTATGTTTATGTAATAAAACTTTTTTATCGTCTTACTTTTTCATGCACACAGAATATTACATAACCCCCGTTCCCGTTTTTGCCATCCCAATGTCCCGTTTTTGTTTCAAGGAAATATGGTCAGCCTATCTATGCATCAGAATTTATAAGAAGACCTACATGTCAAAACTTTATATTTAGCATGTTCAGGATTAAATATGATCTTGCCTGAAATTACCAAACTGTGTGCTTTCTTTTTGACAATTTCTGCCACTAGCGCCTCTGTCAAAAGAACCTCAGGAATGAACTAATCAAAATCTACTTAAGAATCTCTCAAACGCGAGGGAGAGAGATTAATCAAATTATTATTAATTTCCATTGAGTGGAGCCTCTTGAAAAGCATTAAGGAGTCCACTGTTCCATGACACAAGTTACAGGCATTTTTACTGCCAAAAAAAAAAAAAAAACGCCGTACAAATTAGAGGCGTGGAGATGATTGCCTTATATAAGTTAAAAAGTGCATGAAAGTTGTTATACGTGGGATAGCTGAAGGTATCACTCCTGAAGATGTGTCCACTGATCTCTCCAGACAGGACCCGTCCCCAGTTAAAGTGAGCAGAATGCTCAGAGCAGATAAAAGACCAATGCCTTTGGTGCTAGTGGAAATAAACAACACACAAAAGCAGATCTATGAACTGACTGTAGTATGCGGTCTCAAAATTACAACTGAGCCTCTAAGGAAAAGAGCATCTGCAGGTCAGTGTCATAGATGCCAAAGATTTGGACATGCCCAAAAGTTATGTAAGGCAGCCTACAGGTGCTTGAAGTGTGGCGAGGGACACCAGACCATCTCGTGCACCAAACCTCGCACAACTCCAGCATGCTGTGCAAACTGCAGAGGACCTCACCCTGCCAACTACAAGGGATGCCTTTCCAATCCAAAAAACCGAGGACCAACAAAAGCCAATCTTGCTCCGCCACGTAACAACGTTTTAAGTAACCAAACAAATCGTCTTCCAGTCCGAAACACCTTGCCTTCTTCCTCACAAGAAGGAACAACCATGACTAAAACATATGCTGAGGCTGCAAGAACTAAGCCTCCTACATCTCTCGAGCTAGAAAGCTCCAACATAACATCCGTTTTAATAGCCTCACTTGCCACTATGCTGCAGAATTCAGCAAGACATGCCCCTCAACATCTTCCAGAAAAAGATTCCTGCAAAACATTATAACAGCCATCTGTCATGAATAATAAATTCAAACCAAAAACTCTTAAGATAATAGCATGGAATGCAAATGGATTGATGAACAAGATTTTGGAACTACAAGAATTTTCAACTCGTCTCAGTGCTGATATCATCTTGATTGGGGAAACACACCTAAGACCAGCTAATAACCCAAAAATCTATGGATACGCTATGTACAGAAACGACAGAATTGGCACAAGAGGTGGAGGCACAGCCATATATATAAAGAGTTATTTGAATCATAACTAAATAGACAAGCCCAAAACACTAAACCTGGAGGTGACTGGTGTGGAGGTACATACCTTCAATGCTGGGAGTCTCAAGATCTATGCTGAATATAACCCTCCAAGCATTCCTCTGCTGACAACAGATCTAGACTCCGTACTTGGTCCAAATGACTCCATAATAATAGCAGGAGACTTCAACTCAAAACACACATCTTGGTACAGCTCATCTACTAACACCAAAGGCCACACACACTTTTCAACTATGCAATGCTCAACTCTGTTGTAGTGACCGGCCCTACTGAGCCCACCCATTTCAGCCCTTCGCGTGGCTCGGATGTGCTGGACATTGTCATTTTTAAAAATTTAAGATACCAATTCAAATTGGAATCAGTCAACGAATTATCTTCTGACCACGGTCCCATAGTGCTCAATCTAGGTTCATCAGATCAATTCTCTCCTCTGCACACATTCATACCATGGGACAAGTTAGCCAAGGTTCTACCCGATTATATTGGTCCAGTACCCAATATCAGTAAAAAGGAAGAGATTGACACAGCAATAAATAACTTAACCATACAAATTCAGAAAGCAATTGAATCAGTCAGACAATCAACTGTCTTCAACACAACTAACCGTATCCCTGAAGAAATCATGGACCTAATCAGAGCAAAAAATAGAGCCAGGAAGAGATACCACAATACCAGAGCCTCACAAGATAAAAAAGTATTGAACAATCTAAACAGGCAGGTCCGAGAAGCTCTTCAAAAACACAGAAACCATCAATGGGAAACCAAATTGGCTAACATCAATACTGAAGATCATTCTGTATGGAAATTCTTAAGAGCAATCCGCACCAAAAAGCAACTCATACCCCCTATCCAAACCAAGAAAGGGACAGTTCACAAAGATGAAGAGAAAGCCGAAGCACTAGTAGATAACCTAGAATCTCAGTGCAACCCATCGTATACTAATTTAAATATCAACCTTATGTACAAGATTCATCGTCATGTTAGGTCAACCTTAAGACAGAACATTGTCAACTCAGAACATATCACTCCTACAAATCCAACAGAAATGATAAATATCATCTCCCATCTAAACAATAGAAAAGCTCCAGGACCAGATGGCATAACTAACAGAATAGTAAAACTACTTCCAAGAAAGGCCATAGTCCATCTCGTCAACATTACAAATGCCATCTTTAGATTCCAGCATTTCCCTTCTACATGGAAAACAGCCACAATCATACCACTGAAGAAGCCAGGAAAAAATGCTCACCTTCCTGAAAGCTACAGACCCATAAGCCTATTATCCAGCCTCGGAAAGGTAACAGAGAAAGTGACCCTCTCAAGATTCCAAGAAGAAACAGATAAGTTAGGAATTTTGCCTAATGAACAGTTCGGCTTCCGTAGGGCCCATAGTACAGCCCAACAAGTGCACCGGCTGGTAGAAATCATTACTAAAGGTTTCAACTGGAAACTCAATACAGCTGCCATCTTCATCGACGCAGAGAAGGCGTTTGATAAAGTATGGCATCAAGGTCTTCTCTACAAGCTGATAAAATTTAATTTCCCAGTCAGACTAATAAAGGTAATACATTCTTATGTGAAAGACAGATACATGCAGGTCAGGGTAGGTGAAACGGTTTCGACCAGACGCAGGATCTCGGCAGGCGTACCTCAAGGATCTCTTCTGGCACCTCTACTGTTTTCAATCTATGTAGCAGACATCCCTCTGAACCCAAGAACAACATTCACTGCATTATATGCAGATGATACTGCACTGATGGCAAGATCACTGAGCCCAAAACTGGCAACTAAAAGACTACAAAATAGCATACATACTTTAGAAAAGTGAATGGCAGACTGGAGGATCCAAGTTAACCCCCAGAAAAGCTCAGCCATACTGTTTACTAGAAAGAAAATCCATACCATGGAGGATATTTATTTATTGGGAGTAAAGATTTCATGGCAGACTGAAGTTAAATATCTTGGAGTGATTCTTGATAGTAAACTCCTATTCAGCAAACATATTAGTTACATTTCCTCAAAGACATCCAACGTCTTAGCACAGCTCTACCCTATGATCAACAGACAAAGTAAACTGGACACGCAAACAAAATTAACAATTTACAAGATGGTAATTCGACCGGTTATCACTTACGCATCCCCAGCTTGGAGCCACACCGCAAATTCAAACATTCTAAAACTTCAGAGATTACAGAAAAAGTGCCTGAGGATGATTCTGGATGCCCCCTGGTTCATAAGAAACACCCAGATCCATAGAGAAGTTAATATCCCTTATATCTCTTCCTTTCTCGTAAATCTAGCTGAGAAGTTCTTTACCAAGACAAGTAACCATCCAAACCCGTTAATCAAGGAAGCCTCGGAATATAATGAAGAAGAAATCTACAAATTTAAAAGACCAAAATCTATTTTAAGTTCAGCTGAACGCAACTAACTTCACTGCCCTCAATGGGCGAGCATATAGCTCACAAACACTCCATTCAAAGTTCTTCCATTACAAGACAAAGGGGAATATGAAAAGCAATTTTGCTTCACCCATCTAGCCAGAAATGTTAATGTTAATGTTTCTATTTTTAATTAGCCATAAGTATATTGAATTAGTGTTGTGTACATGTTCAGTAAGCAGAACTGAGGCGACACTAGGAAAAGCCATGCTTGCCCGCTGGATTTCATCTATTCAACATTTTATTGATTATTCTACTCAGTAGTTAAAGAATTAACTTGCAAAGTTTTCAGCCATTTCCGGAATCAGTTCAACTACAGGACAAAGTTTAGCTAACTCAGGGCAAAACAATATTGTGAATTTTCATTTTCATTTATATAATACTAAATACTAAAATATATAATATTTATATATAATAATAAATAATAAAATACTAAATAATACTAAAAAAAATGTTTATCTCAGAAAAAACAGCTGGATATATCAAGTGGGACCATTAAATCAAATGAAATTTTACAATCGTTGAATATATCGAACCATTTAACTATTATATAAGTAAATATAAACAAAAATGGTTTTGTTTACATTTATAAACAAAATCTCCTTCCACCGCCTTCTTGGCGGTGGAAGGAGATGGCATCCAGGATAGAACGAAGAAGAACTCTGTTTTTAATTTTACCACAAATGAAACATTTGAAATATTATTAGTGAAGATGTAAGTAAATATATTAATAAACAAGAACTGTTAACAAAAAAAAAAATGAATCGAAGAGAGTGACTGAATTCAACGTGTCACTTGCGATGGTAACAGTACTCAAAATAAACTAAATTTGCGATTTCTTTTCAAATCTATTTTAATGGAGAAAGACTGTGGTTGTTTGTCTGGTAACTGTTTCAAATATAATTATTTAACCCAAAGGAACAGATATTTCTAAATAATGACAATACAATACGATCAACTTTTGATCACTTTCAAACAAATGCAGATTAAGAGGAACAGATCATAAAAAATAAAAATAAAATAAAATAAAAAGAAATATATCAATCCTAATACAGAACACATTTATTTTCCTCTGGGTTTTGTATTTTGTTGAGCTAGGATTACTGCTAAATCTGCAACTGCCATCATAAATATTGCTTTGCTTGTTAACTGATTTTGTTTTCTTTTCTTTTTTATTTTGTGTTTCATTATCAATAAAATATTGCTTTGTGAGATGTTGCTTTTTGGTTTGATTCTCTAAATGTACAAGCAATTATTCATTTTACGTATAATACTGCTTCAATAGAAAATCGGTGGTACTAAAATTACAAAACGAACGAGTCAATTAATTTGGTTTCAACAATGGAATTGTATATTTTAACGTAATTTTTCCTAGTTGTTAAAGCTCTCTATTGCGAGATACTTCGTAGTCGTTCCACGAATTCTTGGGAAAAGTCTACAGCAAGACTTTCTCGCATCCATTCCCTCACTAATATTTTTGAAAAGGTAAGATAGTTTTTAAATATTTCTTTACCAGTTTCCCACTGTCTGTTCTTACATTGAATTCAGTTCAATGAAGACCAGCCAAATATGTCGGTTATTGAAAACGAATTAGTTGATTCCTTATGAAGGTAGCTGATTTTCTCCCCACAACTAAGCAAACCGGCATGAGAATATACGCAATTGACAGAGTAAAATATATTTAATGGACAGAATAGAAATAGAGAAAAAGAAGTATTTGACATCAGCATTTGGACTATTGCGCTCAGATTTGGTCGCCTAGGTTTCTTGGTGATGGAGAAGATTCAGAGGAGGATCACCAGCATGGGAACAAGCCTGGCAACGCTTCGTATGAAGACAGAATGAAGTTTTGTGGATTACAAAAATCAGGTGATAAACGGAAGATAGTGGATATGATGAGAACATACAAGTTTCTAAATAAGTTTTATAGGATAGATGCAGGGAAAATTTTTCACTATATGACAGGCGGAGAAAGAAAACAAGAGAACAACGTCATTGGACGTTGAGTAAAAGTATAGTTAGCAAGGGTGCGAGGTTTACATTTTTCGCTAGGATAGATTACTGGAGGTAGTCATGAGTTTTTGTCAGTGGCAGAGGCGTAAGATGCTTTGGCATTGGGACGGTTGCCAAGGACGCATATAATAGGATATTTTTACCAATTATCGAAATTGTCATGCTATAAAAGGCGCTTACGAATTTGCCAAGGGGCGATAAAAGCCTTAGCGATCCTGCTGGTAGGTGAAATCAGTTTAAGGAGAGGTGATAGTATCATGCTAATAATGGGGAGTGAAGGCCTCCTGCAATGCATCTTTGGATTCATTAGAGTCTTGGGTAATAATAATACGTGTGTTACGCTTGTTCTGCTACAAATGACAACTCACTACTAAAAATGCTAACTGACAACTGAAATGGCCTAACTGACAGCGAAACAATAACGAGAGTAAACAAGATTTTTGACACTACATTAAAATATCTAAGCGGATTGTTAATTTAGCATGTTTTCATTAATTTTTTTTTTCATTATAATAATCAATACCAACGAGAGTGGGGCGGAGTCAGTCTCCATGGAATAAAAAAAGTTCTCCGCAAGATGGACCAGCTAATTATGATAATACTGGACTACAACCGGACCACTGAGCCCCGGTAATTTGTACTTGCCTGCTCCCCCCTTCCCCCACGTTGGTTTAAATAATAATAATAAGCAATCCGAGACAAACCCGACCAACACAGAATGAATACAGACCACAAAGCAGTTTTCTGTGTCATTCTCGTATCGTCAGAGAAGGACGTCATTATCATTATGGAAGCGTGCAAACTTGGTGTCCGCAGTATTCGAAATAAGATACAAATTAATTATTAATAAATAAATGCATTTTACTCTATGCATAAAGATTAGTTGCTAGGAAAGTGAGAAAGTTACAGAAAAAAAAGTTACATTACGTTTGCAACCAAAAGATATGCATAGCAAATATATAGAAAATAAATGTTAATATCATCCTTACCAAAATAAAAAACATATTTTGCATTTCAGTATAATATATTAAGTATCTTTTACTAATTAGCCATTCAAGAAAAAAATTTTTTTTTTCTTTTTGGTGTTTGAAGAATAGTTGACAAAGATGTCGAGAATGGATCTTTTTGCTTGGAAAACAGAACGACGACGATGCGTTGCGAGAAGCAGTCGAGAGTGCTTTGTTAGTATATGACGAGCATTATGGGAATAACATTAATAACAGAGACTCAGTGGAGATGTACGGATAACATGTCCACTGTTAAAGTAC
Organism: Typopeltis vanoorti; assembly: GCF_054136105.1. Taxonomy (NCBI): domain Eukaryota; kingdom Metazoa; phylum Arthropoda; class Arachnida; order Uropygi; family Thelyphonidae; genus Typopeltis; species Typopeltis vanoorti. The sequence continues at coordinate 163,646,690 of NC_143550.1, forward strand.
ATTCAACATCCTGGTCATTCGTCTCTAAATTCAGCTTCAGAAAATTCTGTCAACCTTCCCGCCTCCCAAACAAAAATTCAATAAAGAGATCAAAATCACTCAAATCACTTCCAAATCTCTGACCTCATCAGTCTTGCAGTGCAATCCCATCATTGTAATACAAAGCTTGTGATCTTTTCACGCCAAATTGCATAATCGTACATATGCACACACCGAATTGGCAACCATTATTCTTTACTCGCAATGTCAACCTGTTCGATTCCTGCTGTACAATCTCTCTCTCTTTCGCTTCATTTACTGCAAGCCTCCACAGTTCAGCACTATCATCATCGTCAAACAATCATTAACGCACACATTAAACAGTAGCTGCATTATTAACAGGAAGCTCAAATTCCATACTATCACCACTCCATTAGTTATCAGAGCACCATTTCCACACGAGTGGCACACGCTGTCAAATTGATCAACGAGTGATTCTACCATTATCTGTGTACCATGCATATTCGTCAAAGTATTCTTTCCATAATCATTTTTTTATTTTCCTCACCAGGTAGCGAATGACCTTGCTGGGATAGCTTTTGCCAATTTCGTCTCATCTGATTTTGCCTTTCTTACTAGACTAGTGCTCTTCTTGCTTTGTACTGCTCATTGCGAAACGGATTATAATCGTCTTTCTTCTTCTTAGGAATCTATTAATTCACAGGATGAGCTCTCATTAATTTCATAAGCACGCTTTATGCACATGCACTACCTGCCTAATTATCTGTTTTGCCCATGGCACCATTAAAGTTTACAACTACTACTGACTTGTTGGAGGCGAATGTTTCTTTTCATTCCGTTCATTTGTGAATTTTTAGATAAAACAACACAAAAGACCCCAGTGCATTTTTGAATTATAATACCAGGAAAATTTTGGAAGAGAGCTTATTAGTTTAAAAAAAATCAAGTAAATTATATTAAACAATCAGAAAAAAAAATCTAACAAATATTTGTCGCTTTTGCCAACCCCCCCCCCCCCTCATGATCTTGATCTCTTCCTTTTGTTCAATTTTCCCTCCCCATTCTAGGATGGATCCGCCCTAGATCCACTCCTAGTTCAAAATGACAAGTATACGTTTTTTGGAGAAATATCTGAAGCACCATTTTTGGTACATAGGTTTTTTTTTTTTTTTTTTTTTTTTTTTTACAACTCGTTGTCGATTAAATATAATGGCGGCTCGTGGCTTGAAATCGTGGGGTGCTGCAACTTTATACATACACACTGTAAGTACAGTGTATACGTGTTTGAATAAAATATCAAAATTATGATAAAAATAAAAAATAAAAACATGAAAAAATATTGTTTATTATCGATAAAATTATACAGTTTGGTATAATTCAAAATTACTTTAAAAAATAAGATTTACAATTTTTGGACATTACAGTTAAATCCTTTAATTGTAATGTCCAAATATTTAAAGAGATGGAGTAAACACGATAAGCACTACGAACACTCTACTACTGGCGCAAACTGCATATAAACAACAGTGAAACTGCGCGACGGACAGTGCCGCATTACGCTAATAGCTCGCATCTCACTATGACGTGCATATGTTTGTGCATGTAGCAGTATGACACTGTGGTAAACACAGTGCTGCTAGCGTCCTTCGCCCTCCTGAGATGGATTATTATTATATTATTTTTTATACAAAATAAGAGAATTGTATAGGATTGTTGATGATAAAATTAAATATTACAAGCAAATATAAATAAATTAATAAATATATTTATATATCGAGAAAAATTGGGGATGCTGCAGTTCCACAGTGCCTATGCACAGCCGCCCCGATTAAATATTCAATAAAATCATTATATTTATGATCATGTAATATTCAAACTATTTCAAGCTTCGTTTTGACGCTGTTAAGCCTTTTAAAATTATGCCCTGTCTAAAAACACTTTTTTTATGTGGTTCCCACATACACATAAAAAAAAAAAAAACATTATTCAAATAAAAAAAAAATTATTCTCCGCTTTCCAATTTTTTGTGGCTCCTACAGAAGGTTTTTGCAAACTTATAGTACATTAGTACCGTGGATGTGCTAAATATGTTTTTCTATTTTTTTTAATTAATTTTTACATAGTCTGGAAACCCTCCAGAGACCAAACACGGAATTTTGTCAAGCCACTTATCCTCCAAAAATTGGATGAAATTCATCTACTACCTTAGATAATTGTCACTTTATTCGAAAAAAAAAAAAAAGTTGCTTCATATGGTGGCTAAGCTGAAGTGCTCAGAACCATTATTATTCAGGAAAACTCTGTATTATGTAAATAAATAAAAATATTAAAAATAAATGAAATTAAAAAAAAATCTCTTAGCCCATCCTCGGAGCTAATGTATAGGTTTAAGATTTTTTCGTGGGTGGAAATCACATAAAAAATCGTCTATGCAGAACAGGTGTAGTCCTATTAGGATCCTATATAGTGGAACAACTAACTTAAATTTATATTTTGTTAGTTCTAGAATATTAGTTGCGTATTTCACCATCTGCTTAGTTTTGTAGAATTCACATGTTTGATATTTGCTCGCAAAGCAATTATCAGTGAATTTACTACGATATTACAAATAATACTGTTTTCGTATTTGTACACATTGGAATGACACTTGAATATGAGAATGTGACAGATGGCTTTACAGAGGAGGGGAAAATAATACTGGATATTTAATGGGCGAATGATTCTTCTTGATTACGAAATATACACTGGACACATAAAATAAATATATTTAGCACTCTATGAAAGTGTTTATTTATTATATTTATAACGTATTTAAATACACCATAAATAAAAAATTATTTATTTATTAGATATGTGAAGAGCCAAAGGCTTCAACTCATTATTTATTTATTTGCTTGAGCTTAATTTATTAAAATTAAGTTGTTTGCATTGATTTAGATAGGGAGATATTCTGTATTTTATTCAAGCGTCATGGCCGGGTGGTTAGCGTATCGGCTCTCCAGCCAAAAGGCTGCGGGTTCGAATCCAGCTGTGGGCATGGATGTTTGTCTGTGAAAATACTAGTGGTGGTGGTCGACGGTAGATGGCATTGTTGTAGATGATGAAGGTAGCTGCGGTTGGTGAATTGATGGAGATGGATAGTTGTAGAGCAGGTACCCTCTCTCTCAATGAGTCTTTGGACTCCTGCAGTTGTTACATAATAATAAACGTTATGCAACTCGGATTTTTCATCCCTCAAACAGGTAAATTGGTCCCCCGATACTACTAAAATAGCTACCAACAAATCATTAGGTTGAATTGGGTAGAAATAGCACATAACATTACCACTATTGCGAATAAAGAAGTCGACAATTTTGTCATATTGTGTCAATCTGGTTGGCAGAGTGGATTGTTCTCCGCTTTCCAATCCACAAGCTGTGAGTCTGAATCCCACTGCGAATATCTTTAGCGTTAAATGAATTTCATTGCCAGATATGAAACCACTTCTATGCTGCTGGCTTATTGTTGGCTACAAAAGAAGTAGCACGTTTGGTCTCGAGAACAAAGTTCCCGGATTATTTAAATTTAAACTAAGACGGCTCGACAAATTAAGTAAAAATTCTAAATACCAAATTTTATTACATTAGATTCAACCAAAGATTATTATTACTTTGTGTCATTTCGAATTAAGTGGTTCAAATTTTAAATATTCTCTGAAATAAATGTCATTAAATTTCGTCAAGCAGCGCGGGCAGCGAGTTCGAATGCCGATGCTGAACCCCTTTGTCAGTTATCCGGTCTCATAGTGGTGAGTTTTCTCTTCCCAAATCGAAGAATACTAGCCGGAGCACAAAATTAACACGTCCATTTAATTTAACAATTATTATAATATACTACCCTCTATAGCCTTCGTTGTTTCGAGTAATTCCAATCAGCACCAACAGAGCATGTATGGAGAATGATTCTAATGGATATCGTTCAAAACACCTAAGTATCGCTTGCCAAATACAGCTACTAGATTTTCTTGCGTGTGGAATATTAGCGAGCAATAAATAAATAAAAATAAAATAATAATAAATAAATAAAAATAAAACAAACAAACAAATAAAATAAATAAATAAGATTCATATTATTATAGTTTTAGATACTCTATGATGCTATTTTTCTTCGCTGACATTCTCCACTTCCTGTTATTATTTAAATAATTTTTCTATCTCCCAACAACAACACACAAGCATACACACACCTGAGCTTCCGTGTATTGACCATGTGGGATTTAACTACCCACAGCCTTAATAAAATTTCTATTCGACCAAGCTATGTGGACTTGATAGACCATTGAGCCCAACATGTAAGGGGAAGATGAGATAAAAATTTCCTCCAATTAACTTATTTCCCAAGAATCCTACTGTACATCGATACTAAGGCTAACGACAATCATCAAACTATCAACATGTTTGGTGGATGTGTGCCGAACTTTTTTTTTGGGGGGGGGGGGGGAACTCACAGGAAATTGACAACCAGTTGAGAGTGTACACAGACACAAAACAAAAGATATTTGTAACGTTCATGGGGGAGGGGGGGATGAAATAAAAAATAAACCATCGTTTCAAGAAAGATTATATGATCTCAAAATAAAAGTTATTTTAAAATACGTGTTTCTATCAGCATATGATAAGTCAGGACAATTCGCCACTATTACTTTGGCTATGGGATAAATTAGAAGTTATCATTGTATTTTGTTCACTAAATTCAAATTACAGCACTCGAAAGTTGCTATCTTGATATCAAATTACGCAGGAAGCATCTGTCGTATTTCTGGCAGTGGATTATCTGACAGGCCGATAATATTTCATTCTCTGAGGGAGGTTTGTATGATATTGTCTTGTGTAGCTCATGTGTACGTGTTTCATCTCATTTCACGGCATTAATTTGCTATTTAATTAGAACACAAAGAGAAATTTATGCAGTTTTAATTTTATTAAAATCTTCAATAAAATTAGACATTCTTTAAAACTAAATTACCAAGTGAACAATTTTAAACGTTCAAAAAAATGAAACTATAAAGTTTCAATTTTTAAATTTATTTGAATACATATAAATATAAATGCTTATATTTATATAAACATTTATATAAAGTCCATATAAAGATTATTATTCGCGTCAAGGCAAGAATCGAACAAGTGTCTTTTCATTAAAAGAACTTACTGTTGTTTTGATTGCTAAAACAATAAAACCAATGGGAAGATTGATCCTCTCCCCAAATCAGACCAAAATAATAGCGCCTTTCGATTGAAGAAAAAATAATAATAATAATAAACTAGCTGTATGCTAGTTTATTATATTTTTTTAATATTTATATTTAATATTATTCTTTTTTTTGAAAATTTGAACTAAATTATATTGATAAAACGAAGAATGTTTTTAAAAAATCCTAATAACGTTTTTTTTTCAAAAAAAAAATTCACTCCTGCCTTTCTCCAAATCGCAGTTGTTGTTCCCAAAATTAATATCTCAATTACATAAAATAATCGACTGTATTGAAATTAGTACGTATAGTAATATTTTTCAGGATATTACCCCCCCCCCCCCATCTATACTGATTTATTTGTATTGATTAAGTGATAATTCTAGTGATAACTGTTTGTACATTTTTTTAAAATAGAACCATGATATATCGTTATTTTCAAGATCATAAAACGTCCACCATAAAAGTCACTATCTTTTTTTGCTTCTTCCGGTTCTACTACTGCACATAATATAATATGTAATACTAAAGATACATTATTAAATTTTACAGTTTTTCAAGTCATCAATTTAAGTCATCCTTGAATAACAAAATTCTATTTAATCTGTAAATACCTATTTATACTCCTTTTTATATTTATTTATTTTTTCTAAACCAAATTTAAAATTTGGCAATTTACTGGACCTCCCGCGATGAGTCTACGAACTCAGTGAAGGTGTCCATTAATAATAATAATAATAATAATAATAATGATATATTATACATGAACTACTACTCTAGCAAAGCACTGGGAGATTTGAGAACAGTCAGATAAACGCATCGATATTAAATTTCCTGCCATCTAGCGGACAAGTATTCGTTACTTCGTTTTGTTGCACGTGTGCTTTTTAATTGTAAAAAAAAAGTACTAAGGTACTCTGACCCTAGAACTCATGACTCGTGTACAGATCCTGGATGTAATTAGTTTGCTCATGGGATATGAAAACTTCTCGAGAACATTTGGCTGATACTTCAACTACGTATCCCGAAAGTCAAGGGGTGTGGCCGAACTTCACGGACAAGCTCCACTGCCCAACAGCTGCAGAGAGTAGAGACGCAGTGGGCGTGAAAGAACAGAAATATAACCCTTTTTAAACAAGTGCAGAGATGTTCTTCACCCCTTTGAACACTGCTATTTTTAGATAAAGCAGGACCACACTATCAGCATTTCTGCAAATTCGTTACGTCTTATTCTTGTGAACGAATATTAAATAGAGTTTAAAATTACATCGCGCTTACAGCGCCCAAACATTGAATAATTAATACGTTATTTTTCTGTAAATTTTTGCACAAGAAATATACTTGATAATATTCTAAATATAGAAATGAAATAATAAAAGGTACAATTCCACGAATGCTTTAAGATAAAACTATTTTGTAGATTTTTGATTTCGAGCGAATGATAAAGTTGTTATTTTTTATTTTAATTTTTTAAAATAAAATAGTCCGATAGGACAAAAACCATTACTGTTTTTTGTATATGAAACCATACTATGAACTATGTTTAAGGATAATAAAAAGAAAATGATTTTAACCAAGCCTTCTGGTCAATTAAAATATCTTTTCTTTAAAAACATTGCTAATTTATCATAATTAACTGCTTAGTTATGATAAATATCCCAAAATTCTGAAAGATTTAATGCTAACATTTTTTTTTCAGAATTTAAATTTTTTCTAATATATATATATAAAGTACTTTTTTGAATATTTGTGAATATTTGATAAAACAATAATATGATGACTGCAAAATAAATATCTGGTCCATTTAGCTTATAAATAGTTGATTTAAATTTAAACGGAAATTATACTCTCGTGAAATCAATTAGTTTTCTTTCAGTTTTGAAAAAATAAATTGCAATGCAAGATGAACATGTCCACTTTTCGAAGTCTACTATGTTATGGACTGACTTAAAATAAACACAATCACCACGAAACCTAAGAATATGCAGGAGTGAATATCAGTAAGGAGGACACTATCCAGAAACTCACGATAACATAAGTTTTTGGGCTTCATGATCAGTGCAAAACTGGATTCTGGAATTGGTACGGTGGAACCAGTGGCGCACCCAGGGATGGGGACAAGGGGCCCTCCCCCCCCCCCCAAAAAAAAAGAAAAAGGAAATAAACTAGAAAAATTTCCAAAAATCTTTTCCTAATTAAAATTCTTTTTTTTATTATTATTTATGTTGTGTCCCTATTTCTATACTGCTTGTCATGTATTGGCGATCACTGCAGATGCTCAGTCATAGGTCGTATGCGATGCGTTGTGTGTATTCGTAAATCGTCTACTCAACTCACCCCCCCCCCCTCCCAAGATTAAATCTTGAGTGATCGGGTCCCCTCCAAGATTAAATCCTGAGTGCGCCACTGGGTGGAACGATGATCTTGCTACAGGCTGTTTTCTTCGAATGGAAGAATCTGTCCAGCAATAACTACGCGGACGATTTCCATTGTCCCAACTATGGGTGGTGAAATGTAGTAGTGGGTGTTTTCTTTTGTTGGATGGCATTCATCCAATTTTTTAAAACCGATACTACAATGAATGGAGAGGCATATCTCCGAGTTCTAGATAACGATACATTCCTCAGAAATGAGAGCATTGATGGAATTCTACAGTGAAGGGCCATGTATGTTCCAGCAAAGCAATGCCTCCCTGATTGAAATAGCATTTTAACTTGTCACACACACAGCTCATCATACCGTGCGTTAAGCATTCAGAAACCACGCTCTCAGGTAGGGCATTTCAATCATTCACAACTCTGCATGCAAGAAACCTACTTCTCACTCCCCTGCTCACACCCTCCTTATACAGCTTCCAGGGATGTCCTCTTGTTCTTGTAACAAGAGTACATCCCTGGAATATACTCTACTTCTCATAATTTGTTCCAGCTTTGCATCACCATTCAAATTCCTTAATATCATTAACATACAGATTAAACAGTAATGGCTCTATTTTATGAGCATTTCCACCATTTTATGAAATATTAACTACCCCTATCCAACCTACACATCTCTATCATATCACCCCTCTTCGTCCTATCAACTAGACTCTACAAATTTCATCATCTGAACCTTTCTTCATACTCAACATTCCAGAGATCAGAAATTATTTTGGTCATTCGCCTCTGGACTTTTTCCAACATCTCTTCATCCTTTTGAAAACCAGGCGACCAACTCTGTGCACAATAGTTCATGTGGCCTAATCAGAGCTTTATATAGTGGAACAAGAATCTCCTTACAAGTCAGTGTCCACGGCGTCATTGCCAGAATTTGTTGTGTTGTCCTCATCATTTTGGCAATATGTTCTCTAAATTTCAGATCCTTATCCACTATTACCCAAGATCTCTTATTTCCTCCACCTCCAATAATATATCCCCACCAAGTATAAATTCTACTATGCCATCTTTGTTTCTAAAATTTTAAAACCTTACGTTTTGCAATATTGAACTCTCATCCCAATTTCCATGCCCGTTCACTCAATTTATTCAAGTCTTCTTATAAGGCCACATCTGCTCTACTCCTCATAATTTGTCCCAGCTTTGCATCATCTGCTAACAACTTAATATCCCCATTCAAATCCCTTAATATCATTAACATACAGATTAAACAGTAATGGCCCTAAAACAGACTCTGAGGCACACCACTAGTGACTTTCCTTTTCCGGAATAGTGCTTCCCCCATACACAACTTGTTGCTCCTATCATACAGCCAATCTCCAATCCAATTCTCTAGTCTAATATCCAACGCTATCTGTTCTAGTTTGACTATCAATTATCATGTATTAATCTATCAAAAGCCTATCTATTATGAGATGAGACTTGCAAATAGCAAATACACTAGTTAAATAAGTATACAATCTTCTATACTAGTTAAAGTATAGAAGATTGTTTTATAAACGTATTTTAAATAGGTGATAGCTCGCTATGAAGGCCGTGACAAGCAAGCGTATGCTTACAAAATATCCTTGATTTCTGTCTTCAGGTAAAGAATATCTCAAAGTTTCCTATGAGATATCACACACACACACACACACACACACACACACACACACACACACACACACACACACACACACATTTAACAAATTAAATTTTGGAAATGAATGCTATTAATGCAAATAGTTCATATATTTCACAATTAGCAATTTGTTTCAAGAACACTATGTGTTCAATAACAGACTTAGAATAAATACAATAAATTATATAAGTAGACAAAAAGCTATTTCCACACCTCCACGAATTCACAAGACTCATTGCGGGAGGTCTTCGCTATACTTTTTTCTGAACTTATTGAACGTATTTATTCACCTCTCTCCATTCTCGATATTCCGTATTCTTTTATTTGCGACACAATTATTAACTTTTATTCTTCTACTTAATTGTTCTGTGAAAAACATCTTGTGTCTGTGACTTCACCTATTTGCCGAGTTGTTCATATTCTGTAACTGTATCATCATATCCAATATACTCTCAAATTTTTGACAATAATCATGTGGTTCGATCAATACTTATACAGCGGTACAAGCATTTCCTTGTTCAAATTCTTTGCAACTTTCACTTGAACGCCAGGAAAACATTTATGTAGCAGGACTGACTACTCTCCCCCGCTCCCTTGACCTTTCTCCTTATATAACGCGCATTGAACAATCACGATCACAAGAACTGTTAGTAAATTTACTTAAAAACACGTGGCGACATCTAGGTGTCATTTAGTTTATTCTCTCTCTCCTGCCTTCACCCTTTTCGTTATTATGGACTATTGATTGAAAGTATTCAATGAACGTTATCACTCTATGACCATCTCCAACAACTAAAGTTATACGTACCTTTTTTTTCTCAACTAAAAAAATTGCCTATGATTTTACTTTTCTTCCATTTTCCTTTCATTACTCTAACATTTTCTTCCTTACCACACTTATTTATTACCTAATCAATACTTTAATGTCCACCTTGCAACTGCTGTTTACTCTATTGTTTATATCTCTTTAAGAAGATGAGTTCCACTTTTGTGTGTGTATCCATTTATTATGAAAAATTCTTGAATTTTTCACTATCGTTAATAAAAGAGATCAATCTTGAGGGTCCTTTTATCTTGTCACTTTTATCTACAGTTATATAAACCGTATCTTCGGTATATAAAACTTAAAAATTGTTCTGAATTATGTGTAATCAATAAAGAATACACAGACGCCAATATTTCAATAATCATAGCATACATATCGGTACTGTAGAGTACGGCCGTTGTTTTGAGGCCTTACATAACTTTGTAATTCCCTGGTTACAAAGAAGCCTCAAGGCACGAATATTTGCATGTTCTTAAGATAATATATAGCAGGTCTCCAAATAATGTTTGGTTTCCCACTTCAAAAATTAACTATAGCAATGCTGGAGAATGATATGCCTTATTTTATATATTTAAACACGAAATTTAAATAAAATATTTAAATACGAAATATAAAACACAAAGCAATCGATAATGTAAATAGTTTCCTGTTCCTACAAATATATTTCATAAATATTGATATTCGAAGAATAAAAATGTTGATACCGAAATTAATTCATAAATATTGATACCGAAATTAATGATAATGAAATAACCGGCCTTATGCTGATGCTGTATGTTATATGTGTCGTACCAAAAACTTTAAGAAACGATGTTTATGTTTTTGCCAATATTTTTAATTAAAACGATGTGTGTTGTATCACCTGTTTAAAGAAATTACATTTTTTCCTTCCCCACTAATTGCACACGTGAAACATCATTTCCTTATACAATGTCGTCTGAATAAGGAAATGTATAGAAGGAAAATGGAATCACAACTGCTGTTTATTCGTGCAACATATTTTTACTTGTGATTTAAACTACGACGACTTTAATAAATGTAGAAAGATTCACTTACATCGTGTTCAAATCTAGATAGTTCTCTAATTCCAACAGAATTACGAAAAACTAAACATTTCCTTCACTACTTGTATGGATCTAGTATTATAGTTTTAAAAACAGTAAACAGTTTTAACATAATCCTGAAAACAATCGAAGACAACACGTAACTTCAGAGAGAGAGAGAGAGAGAGAGAGAATTATTTAATTCATTTCAATCCAGAATTTTGCCAAAAATCTTTTTTATTTTATTTTTATATTCCGAGCGTTTCAAAGTATAAATAAATAAATAAATAAAATTACATTCTTGATTAGTCTTTATAAATAAAATTGACAGTCAACAGATTTCAACACGCTATCTGCATGCAAAATTTCAAGGTTATAGGACACAAGCGAGAGAGTTAGAACTTCGTGCCTAAACATATCATAAGATCACAAATCATGTCTGTTCCATTATAGTAATGAATTTTTTTTTTTTTTTCCAGTATTACAGAGCAAACGGAAATCGTTTGCTCTCTATAACGGATATCGTCTGCTTTTGTTTTTTAACTATTTGTGCAAAGATCATACAATGACGCTTATTTTTTAAAACTACTGGGTACACTTAGATGTAAAGTAGCTTTAAATAAAAAAAAATATTGAAAAATATAATAAGACGATCTAGTTTAATGAAATTTATAGCCCGATAATGCAAATCCAATGTGCCTTTGTCCCGAAATAAGTATTCGGGCTGCGAACTAAGAAACATACTGGAAACATCAGACTGCATGTTGCTTCAAGTCGCATCTTTCCCTTTCCAGCTTGCCGGAAGCTTTGCTTACCATATTATTTTAAACAACATCATGGAGTGCGTTTCCAATAAAAGTAATATTATAGTTTTAACTGGGAGAATTCGCGTGAATAATGATTGGAATTAAACATGTAATGGTAATAATAAAAAGAAATCAGTAAGAAATATGGTGACTTACCGACGGTGGCACAACATTTTTTAGCTCACTCCTGGAACGAGTATAAAAAGTATATTTAGAACTGATGCCAAAAGCAAAGAATCTTCTTAGAAAAAAATTTTTGAATCTTTCTTATTAACAAAGGTATTGTTTTAAGCGTTTATTGAAATATTATTAACCGAATGATTTCTGTAACCAGTGAACTATTAAATAATTAAACATATGTTTAATAGTTTCAGTATTTTTTTTTTTTTAGTTCTTTAATTGTACTATTTTTATTTCATTAAACCTAAAGATGAGCTTAAACAGCGCCTAAGCCTAAACTTGTTAGAAATTAATTTATCCAAAATGATCGCCTGTATTAATTTTCTTTCTTTCCCTTTTCAAAAATTGTGGTACTTTTGTGACAAATGGGAACGATATGATCAAAAAATTATTACGTATACAGAATAACCTCCCGTTTATTAAGGAAGAATAAAAAAAAATACATATCTGTTAGTTAATATAACATTTTGTGAGCGGGACTGTCATAAAAAACAAAAAATAAATAAAACAACAGGAAAAGAAAAATTTGCATTATGAAACCGAAAATGCATTTAAGTCTCCCCAATTTTTTGGGCCCCTCAACTCGGTTATTCAGTTGAAATACTCATCTCACAAAGTAGAACAGATTTATTTTAAACGCAATGACTTTACGTATGCTGAACAAAGGGTCTAAAAATTTCGTCTAGTGTCGGTAACTAGAATCGAACTCATAAGATCTTTCTTCTGTCTATGGATGCACTGCTATAGAAATTACTACACGAATGCTCAAGCCTGTTAAAAAGACCTCCATGGATTCAGTAGGCGCGTTGCGGGAGGTCTCACTCAACTAGCAACACATCCGTTTACAGTCCGGCTCCAAACACACCAAAACAACTTCTCGTCTGGCTCTTTTATTTCATCTACTTCTGCGCTTTGAAACAGTTTCGCCCACACAGCTTCCCTTAAAGCATACAACCTCCAGTTGTTCAAAAAATACCAACAGATTCTTTCTTTCTTCTTGAGCACCTGCCTACATATACGGTACTGATGTGCTGTAGGTTTTGCTGTGAGTACACACGGACAATAAGAATAAAGATAACCAGTATGATAGATTTGTGCCTCATAGAATATGCTGCAAAGAGCTTTACAGACATATTATTCTGTAGTAGTATTACAGCACTACATGGAATTCTGTAATAATACTAGTACTGACACTATTAATAATAATACTAATATTTTTTTTCCCCCGAAAACTCTTGTGTTTTTTGGAATTCACGTTAAATTTGAACATTTAAGAATACAACATTTTTATGGTCATAAAATTCAACAAAAATATTATTATTGGCTTTATTTAATTATAATTTATTTATAGGCATGACATCTACAAACGGCATTTAGTCTCTGGACAGTGATGGCGCTGTAAAAGCAGAAACAAGATTATCTATTACGCTTCCGTACAAATATGCGTTTATTTATGTGAATTAGGGATGCCCTCGTTTATAGTTTTGAATAATAATAATAAATTTTAAAATTAAAAAAAAAAAAGATGGCCACAACGTTATAAGCTATGGATGATCGTAAATATATATATATATATATTTTTTTTTGGTTTTAATTTTCGCACTCGGTAACTTTCCCTACGCTGAAACATTCGCGATGCGATTTCAGTGTTTCGATTGATTGAATGAATCCCACCCCCCCTTCCAAAATAAGTCTGCACTGAGTGAGAAGTAAAGTAGTTATCTAGCGGCAAAATTAGATAAAATTACTAGGATAAGTGATCCAGAAAATGAATCCATTCTTCAGCAAATGTTTTTAATATGTCCAAGTGGTCCGATCCATTTTGTGCCTATTCCAAAATTACGGAACGATTTCATGTTATATACTTTACGAAGAAATGAAAATATATTTACTAGTGATTCAGAGGCATTATCGTCTGCAGTTAATTTAGATTTCAACCAGTAGGGGTAAAATGTAATTAACCGAAAACGTTTTTTTTTTTGTCGTTTTTTTTTTATTACGAATTTTCAGGCAACAAGTAAAAAAAAAAAAAAAAAAAAAAAAAAAAAAAAAAAAAAAAAACGGTGGGGAGAAAGAACAAAACTTTTTTGTTCTCTCTCTTTCATCCTCGTTTCACAAAACAGAGTTTTATTCTTTTTTGATATTTTTGTACCCTAAGCAACAAAATAAATGTAGTAAAATACAAAACCACTAGAGATTCACTGCGATATACAAAATAAGTAAATTAGTCAACTGTATTGATCTTCTTCGGTAAATAATTATGCCATACCGGCTTGGTTGGCCGAGTGGTTAGCATATCCGCTCTCCAGCCAAAAGGATTCGACTCCCACCGTAGGCATGGATGTTTGTGATTGTCTCTGAAAATACTATTGGTGGTGAAGAGGATGGTGCGGAGGGTGGATGACGGTTGAATGGTGGAGACGTTGATTTGTAGAGCAGGTGCCCTCCCTCGATGAGTCTTTGGACTCCCTGGAGGTGTCAAATAATAATAATAATAATTAATTGCAGAATAAAATATTGTATTTTATTTGATGATAAAATATTAAAGAAATAAATAATTTAATTATTATTATATACAGTAACACTAAACAAAAGGCTATTTTATTTGTAAGGTTCTTTAAACTGTCACCCTTCTAACCATTTTGTTGATTGTGGTCCCTACATGTCATATTTAGCTGATAAGAAACGGATGGTACTCTCAGTCTTGACGAAGTAGCCTGGTAGTACTATAATTCTATCTAACAGCAATAAAAAAAAATAAAAATAAAAAAAATAAAAAAAATTAAAACAGCGTACTTCTGAAATTTATGTTATTCAAAGTTTCTTAATGCAATTTTTTTGAGGGGAGGGAATGACATTCCATTTTAAAATTTTCTTTTATTATTTTATGAAATACGTAACCCTGGCGAATGGATTTCACTGTTATTATATTTATAATTAACATCCCCCTCCCCTCCCATAACGGCAGAATTTAACTTCGGGCTCGAAAAAGTTAGATAGAGCTAAAATGGCCTAGTTCCCCCCCCCCCCCTCTTTCTCTCTAGTAATAAAAGGTATTAGCGTATTTTTTTTTCTTCCTTAAAAAGATCTTTAAAATAGTGTACAGTGCATATGTTTTAATTCTTATTTTCTAGTACTATTTTCTCATAAACACTATAAATATTGTATGTTTTTCAACTTCTTTTCCATACCCTATAAAAGCTATTAATAAAGAAAAATTGAACATCATGCTTGATTTATTAATAGCTTTATTAATAAAATGGAAAATGTATAATTTATTTCATTATTTCATACATTACATATAATTCTACTGCTGTCTTTATGTCTTGTCTCATTTTCAGCGTGAAAATGAGAGGGTTGATATAATACTGGTTACTGTATGATGATGGATTGAGGGAATGCAAATTGCAGTTTTGATAAATAAGTAAAGAAGAATGTATGCGGTCAGTAGTAAGGCACAAGTAGCTTGCATTGTTATTATTAATTACACATCCGAGCAGTTAGCCTAGTTTCGCAACCCTGGGAAGGAGTGTCCTGGGTTCGATTCCCCGTCGGCGACGTGAGGAGCTTAAGGATTTTCCTTAGCCATAGCCAAGTTAGCCGGTCTTGAACGTGGACAGCAGGGTCCCCCCCCCCCCCAGTTTATCTGGGAGGTTTTATCCCGCAAGCAGGCAAACCTGGCCCCGTGAACACACACGGATACAGTCAGGAATATTTAAGACACCCCCCCCCCAACCATAGGTCTGAATTGTCAGCTATGCCGGTCCCGAGCAGGGTTAAAAATAGGGGGAATGAGGTGATGAAATACCTCCCCGTAAAAGGGACTCATGGCCGTTGAATCACCATACGAAAGGAAATGAAATGAAAATTAATTACACGACACTTCCAGTTTCAGGACTCATCGTGGAAGGCCACTCCATATTATACAACTATGATTAATCCTAAATAATCCATACGATCCATAAATAGCTTCTGCAAGGTGATCTTCGAAAATAAGCAGAAGTGTAAGAAGTTATTTTCAACATCGCCGAAATAATATCGATTCATCCCCATCTGTATCTGTGAATTCACGAGAGTTGGTGACTGCCGTAGATGTACTAAACTTCCTAACCGAGGATATGTCGATGCAATCGGCAGTTCACATGCTGCACTCGCTGTGCATGATACGAACAGAACCCTTTTTCATAGAATATTCTAACCCCTTTTGTAACACAAAGACGGACGGAAACTTTTGACGCAAGTACTTATACATGGACTATGCTGTGTAGCCATAATCATTGTACTACATCTTGTTCGGTTTCATGCTCATATGCCATGTCAATGTCAGGAAATGTTCCGCTGTCTTCTAGAAAACACTAATCTATATAGTCATAACAGTTTTGTTATTAAACTGCATAAGAAAAGTGAAATTTTTCCAATAAATTGAGAAATAAGGCAAGAGAAAGAATATATCCAAAACTGTTTAAGTAAATTTGCTTTAGAGGAAGGTTTTTCATGAATTGAGCATGAAGAATGGAATAAGGATACAACTGGGTTGGACGGCTGATGGGAGGATGAAAGATATCTTGATAGGTGATATTCCCATTAGTTCGAAGGGGAAATCTTTCGATCAGCGTGCCTTACCTCTAATTACATATGGCTGTGAAACCTGGGATTTAACTCAAAATGTAGTTCAGATATCACAAGTTACTCTCTGATAAGAACAGAAAGGAATATGCTCAGTGTGACACTTATAGACAGGATATGTTCCCATTTGATAAGATCGAGAACATTGCACAGGAGATCATTGCATTCATAGAGATAGGCTGGACACATTGCAAGATAAAACACCACAAGATGGCCTAAATTATTAATATAATGGAGACCTATGGGTGGCAGTAGGCAAACTGGGAAGGCCAAGGAAGAGATGGCAAGACGAAATTGTTATGATTGCTGAAATGTAATGGATGAGAAAAGCTGAAACTAGAATGAAATGGAATGGAATGGAGAAAATTGGGGAAACCTTCGTCTTATAGTAGACTGATCCAGGTTGAAGAAGAATACGAACTGGAGACCTCAGATGGTTTTGAGGAACAGTAATGGAGTGAAAAGATGGCAACACCATATTAAAATGACGATATTAGAAAGGAATTCGACATTATGAATGCTAAAACTGTGTAAGTAGAGCTAACATGATATAATGTGGTCATGTTACAAGATCATTTAGAACAAATGTGCGCAAAAATGGCAAGAAAGGACTAAGAGGAAGACATAGTCGGAAGTATTTTAGAAGATCGGAATGTAAGAGCTGACCAAATCAGATAATATTTCATAAAATACGAGACTAGTGTGGAAGAGAATTGTTCATACGAAACGAGCAATGAAATATATTTTGTTGGAATATCATATCCGATAATATCCCCTGGTATACTGAATATGATTGATTTCTTCCTTATTATTGATTTTCAGTCAATAAAGCACAGTTGAGTTTGTTAATCAGGAATCATTCTAATTCCCTAAATTTCACTGTGCACAGAAGTGTGATTCAAAAATACTTATCATCCCCTGATGTGCTATAGGTACTTTTGTCGTACACGTGATCGGCATAAGAAAATAAATAAATATAAATCTAGAGTCACTTTATTCTCCAAAGGGACTAGATGCCTTTCATCGTCACCACAGCTCAGTGATTTTCTGCAGCATGCAAAACCAGTATTCCTAAACTTAACTTGATTTATTTATTCATATATACTATTTTTGTTTTCTAGAATCAACTTTTGCTTGCACGCAGTGTTTAAAAACCAAGTTTCTTCTCGGAGGGAGGAAAAAAAACGTCTGTCCAAACAGGAATTATTTATTACTTTCCTATTTCCAACAAAACATGTCAATGTTTATAAGCACAGTTTCTTGAAATTTCAACATTAGAAACTGATTTAAATGATGAATTATAAATCCTTACAGAAGGATTCAGAAATAAAAGTGTTCTTGTAAGAACACCACAAATAACCTTATTTATTAATAAAAATTCTGAGAATAATTCGGGGATTTTATGAGCATGCAGTTTCATAAACTGAAATGGAAATCAGTCTAAACTGTAAAAGTGTTGGTAACTGATCTTTCCCTCATGCAACAATAATAATAAAAAAAACTATAATAATAAACTATAAAAATTATATTAACTGGGCCATTTTCTCCCGTTTTTTGTTAAAGGGTGCATCACATCAAGGCTGGATATATGCATAAGCCAGAGAAGCTACAGCTTAGGGCCTCACATCATTACATGGGCCTCGGAAAAGCTATTAAACCTAAAATTTACTTACTGGGGGGGGGTGCTCTTAAGTTATAGATTAGGGCTATAGCTTAAAGGCCAGGCCTTTAAGAAACAAAATTTGAATATTTACCAGGACCCGGTTCTAGTAAAAAATATATATATCACTGAAGGTGTGACACTAAATAGGCTATTGTAACAACGTGATTGACTAGTACACTAATTAAAAGTATGCTTTTTTTTTTTAATGCAGGCTCCAACTTGATTGATTTTACATCTTTTCATTTGTTTAATTTTACCACTTTTTATGTGTTAGCAAAAATATCATTTTTAAATATTATATAATCCAGATATTAATTTCTACTATAATTATCTGATGTAATATTTACTTGGTCTAAGATATTTTTGTTTAAATATAAGCTTTACCATTTCTGTCGTCTGAAATTGTTATGTTACATTCTCCTAGCATGAATCATCAGTTCTTAAATAAGCAAAGTGACACCTAGTGAGAATGAAATTTGCATGCGTGGAAAATTAACTATCTTTTCCTTTGTGTGCGGCTTTGAAGCGAATTATAACCAGTAAACTTTTTAACCAGTAAAAACTGACGATTATTATTATTATTATTATTATTATTATTATTATTATTATTATTATTATTATTATTATTATTATAGTAATACATAGTAACAACAATGATAAGGAAATGATTTGACGAAAATATTCAGTTGTTTGCTGATGATGTTAAACTGGGAAGAGCAATGATAAATGAAGATGATGCACAGACAAATCCTGCAGGAAGACTAAAATAGACTAGCACTATGGTCAAAGGTAAATGGCTGTTAGTTTAATGTGGCCAAGTGTAATGTAATGCACAATGGGAAGAAGAGATCACAAGCTGTATACTATATTGATGCAACTGAACTTCAGGAAACTGATAAGGCCAGGGACTGGGGAGTGGGATGACTGTGGATAGGGAGTTAAAGTTTAGAGGGCATATTACAAAGGTAGCCAAAACAGCACATCAGAATATGTGGTTGTTGACGCATACAGCATGGGGTATAGGTTATTTTATCCCTATATAAGTCTCTAATAAGGCCACATCTGGAGACTACTGCGCGCAAATCTGGACACTCGGATCCCCTGAGGATGAAGTGATCCAGAGGCGAATGACCAAAATTGTGGTAGGTCTATGGAATGCTCCCTATGAAAATAGATTGACTGTCTGTAGGTTCAAAAAAATAGCTGATAGGCGGAAAAGAGGAGACAAGGTAGAAGCATATAAGTTATTAAAGGGGTTTTTCAGGATTGACACCGAAGACTTTTTTCAGTACATGGCAAAAAGGGAAAGAGCAAGATAGTGCCCACTTGCAATTGTATAAGCGCGTGCGGTTAGCAAGGGTGTTACGACTAGATTTTTTTTACTTGGAGGGTGAATAGGTGCAATCGATTACCAGAGGTGGTTGGTGGTTGTACTTGAGTTTAAGGAGAGGTATGATAGGTATTGCGCGAATAATGGGTCTCCCGCAATGAGTTTTCTGACATCATTGAGATACCTTTGTAATATTTTTAAAATAATTTTTATTTATTGATCTCTCAAATATTTTCGTACATACAATGATCATCAATTGAGTAATATTCCAACATATTATTTTACAAAGTGTTCGGTATCTAAGTGCTGCATATATACAAATAGTTGATAGTTCATTTTCTACAATGAGATTTCAATAATAATAATAATAATAATTTTTTTTTTTTTAAACATTTTATTTTCACAGATAAATTACATACATAGATACAACAATAGTTTTATATACACGTATATATATATATATATATATATATATATATACATAATATTTATAATACATTACAATTGTGAATAACAAATACTGGCGAGTTATTAATATTTTTAAATAATAATAATTTTTTTTTTTAAATAAATAATATTTTTGTTCACTGCTAAAATATTTACACATACATATGTACAATAGTTATCTTGAGTATAATAGTAATAATTTTTTTTCTTTTTTTCCTTTTTTTTAAAAAAAAAAAAAAAAAATTATTATGTCTCAGTATAAGTTATATACAATAATAATATTTAGAGTAATTACTATAAGGATTGTACAGAATTTTTGATTTTAGAATATACATAATAATAATAATAATAATAATAATAATAATAATAATAATAATAATAATAATAATAATTTATTTATTTTATTCATTTATTTATTATTACATTTTTTTTTTTTATGTCTCAGATGAATTGCATACATAGTTGCTGTAGTAATTATATATATATAATATTTATGACGCATTACAAGTGTGTATAACAGATTCTTGTAAGTTAGTAATTTACACTCTATATATACAATATCAATGGATATAATCACTCTATATTGCATACTTTTGTTACAGTTATTACATACATTACATACATTTGGTTACATATGATACATTACTTACATTTGTTTGCATATAATGCATACATTACATACATCGGTTTACATGTGATACGTACATTACATGCATTTGGTTACATATGATACATTTTGGATGAGAACTAATTTCTCTGCTTTTATCCTCGAAACTTATATGTAAGCTTATCTGAGGATGACACCAGTTGGTTATTATTTATTATTATTATTTTTTTTGCTGTGTTGGGAAGCAAGCTACGAAATCTATGATTGAAAAATCATAGATTTCGTAGTTATTGTGTGTGTGTGTGTGTGTGTGTGTGTGTGTGTGCGCGCGCGCGCGCACACACACACACACACACACACACACACACACACACACACACACACACACACACACACACACACACACACACACACACACACACACACACACACACACACACACACACACACACACACACACACACACACACACACACACACACACACACACACACACACAAAATAACTTGGAATGTATTGATGCCTCGCTGAACTGGAAGCCTGAGCGAATATATTGTGTTTCATTAAGTTTGCATGGTATTTTGGGTGCGTGTTTCTTGTTCATAAGTATGTCCTTAGAGCTCTTTTCAGGCAATGTAGTTTTTAAGGTTTCTGTATTCAAAAGGTAATTTGTTTATCATGTCTGGGATGTAGAAGCTTCGCGTGGCCTTTCTGTAGTGATTATTGTATTTATATGTGATATAATTAGTTGTCTGAGGTATTGTTATACGGTATGTATTTCTGACTGTCCTGTAGTTGGCATCGAAATAATGTTTTAGCAAAGCTGCAGTGACATAAATGTTTTGCTGTCAGTATTTTGTGTTCTGACATTGCAATGTTTATAAGGTCTTTATTTTCTCTTTGTTCCCAAAAGATCAGTTTTATCATTTTGTACTGTAGCGACATTAATCTATTTAATTTGTAAGGTGCACAGAAAGCATACGTTGTTATAGCGTATCTTAGTATATTTTAGCATAGTGCTTTGTATATTAGTGTTTTTAGGCGTATGGGAACTATGTCTTTTAACCTGTAGAGTTTGCCACTTATTGTTCGGAGTTTGTTGTGTAGATGGTTTATGTGGTTATTCCGGTTCATATCTGCATCAAAGTAAATTCCAAGGTATCGTATTGTTTCAACCTGAATGACTGTAGTGGTTTTGCTGTTCTGTGTGTTTTTTGTGTTGGAAAGTGGATGTTGGATGGTTACATATTTGTTATGAACCGGTCGCGTCAGTGGATTTCTGAATATCATCAACTTTGTCTTTTCTGAGTTTAGGTTTATGGAGTTTTTCGTGAGCCAGTCTATGATCAGATTTATGTCATGTTGCATATTTGTTTGGGCTATGCTTGCGTTATTGTGGATGGATATTATTGCTGTATCGTCTGCGTATTGGAATATCTTACTTTTGAGTGGTAGCTGATTAATATCGTGCGTGTAAATGTTGAATAGAGTTGGGGAGAGTACAGCTCCCTGTGGTACTCCACAGGTTACTGGTAGCTCTCTGCTTCGGTTTGATCCGACGCGTGTGATATACTTTCTATTTTGAAGGTAGTTTGTAAACCACCTGTGAAGAGGCCCGTCTATTCCAACATGCCTCAGCTTTTCTAACAAGGTTTGATGTGTAAGTGTATCGAATGCTTTAGTTAGATCAATAAAGACTACCATGGCAATTTTGTTTTTGTCTAAGGCAGTATTAATTACGTCTGCGAAGTCTTCCAAGAGAGATGTTGTTCCCTTATTTTTCTGAAAACCATATTGTGTTTTGGGGATAATATGAAAGGTCTCTGTGAGTTTCTTCAGTATGATCCGCTCCATAATTTGATTGATAATTGATAATGTTGCTATGGGTCTGTAATTACTGATTAAATTTCTTCTTCCATGTTTGTATATGGGTGTGATTATGGCGGTCTTTAGCATACTTGGTATCTGTCCTGTTTTAAATATTTTATTTATTAATTTTAGTAGATGAACTGCAGCCAAGGAGAATTGAAGTATTGCAGGATAGTGAAAGGAGCTCATTTGAGGCTATTTGGTGTGAGATTGATACTGGCAGAATAAAATATACAGTTGGGTGCTGCTATAGACCAGGTGATGGAATAGATGGTGGAGATGGTATGCATAAACAAATTGATGAAATGAGTGGAAGGAGGGTAATTATTATGGGGGATTTCAACTATGGTAACATTGATTGGAAGGAGGAGAGGACACATGTGAGGAAGGAAATGGATTTTATTCAATTATTAAGGGATAACTATCTGAAACAGCATGTAATTGAAAATACTAGGGGTGTGAGAGTGCTTGACCTGGTAATAGTATCTGAGAATTTGACTGTAATGAATATGACCATGTTGCCACCTATTGGTGAGAGTGATCATAAGGTCTTGACCTGGGAGTTGGCTAAAGGTGTGAAATTTGTGATTAAGACAGGGTATATGTGGAATTACCGTGCTGGCAAGTATGACAAGCTTAGGAGATTGCTTGGATCAGTGCCATGGCATGTACAACTGCAAGGGCTGGACGTCGATAGAGCATGGGAAGTGATCAAAGAGCATTTACAGGAGATTATGGCTGATTGTATACCTAAGGTCCGAATAGTGAAACAAGGAGGGGTTGAATGGATGAATAACACCATTAAGCTTGAGCTGCAAAAAAAGAAACAACTATTGAGGGAATTTAAAGAAAGGGGTGACCTGCAGGCACACGAACGGTATAAAGTACAGGCCAGAAGGGTAACGAGTGTGGTAAAAACAGCAAAAGCCGATTATGAAAGGAAACTAGCTATGCAAGCAAAAGAGAATCCCAAACAGTTCTTTCAATATGCTGCAAGCAAGAAAAAAACTGTACATGGCAAAATGATTTTAAGGAATGACGATGGTAAAGAGTTCACTGAACCAGTCGATATAGTGGAGTTACTGAGCGCGCACTTTGCAAAAGTATATCATCCAGGTGGTGACGTTGAAAAAATGAAGGAACCATTAGTTTATACGGGAATTGTGATGAATGAAGTGGAGGTGAATAGTCTATTACAGAACCTTAATGTGAATACATCTGTGGGATTGGATGGTATACCGGCACGGGTCTTGCATGAAGCGGCTAAGGAATTATCAGTGCCCTTGACCATGTTGTTTAATCTGAGTCTCAGGTCTGGCTTAGTCCCGAAGGCGTGGAAAGAGGGGAAAATAGTTTCACTGCATAAAGGAGGATCCAAGACTATGGTTGCAAATTACCGACCGATCAGCATATCAGGAGTCGTTGTCAAGGTCTTGGAGAAAGTAGTCAAGGGAAAAATACAGGAATGGATTGATGAAAATGAGATACTGTACAGAGGACAGCATGGCTTTGTGAAGGGTAGATCATGCCTCAGTAACTTGCTCAAGTTTTATAACAAGGTGACGGCTGAACTGGATAAGGGAAATGGGTTTACAGTGATACTGCTGGACCTGGCAAAGGCGTTTGACAGGATACCACATGGAATTCTAATCCGTAAACTACAACATATGGGAATGGATATAGGGTTGGTGAGATGGATAGCTGGGTGGTTGATGGAGAGATATCAAAGAGTAGTTTATTCAGGAGTAGAGTCCAAAAAACGGCCTGTGACTAGTGGTGTGCCACAGGGTTCTGTTCTTGGACCACTGCTGTTTAATCTGTTCATTAACGATATAGGGAAGGGTCTAAGTGGGACAGTTCATTTGTTCGCTGATGATGCAAAGTTGGGTAGGGCGATAGTGAATGCAGAAGATGTCAAAGTCTTGCAAGATGACTTAGATAGATTGGAATTCTGGACTAAGGAGAATGGATGTCAATTTAATGTGACAAAATGTAAGGTTATGCATTTCGGAGTGAAAAGATTAGCAGCAGTATACGACATTGGTGGAACTGTACTCCAAGAGATTGATGAGGCCAGGGACTTGGGAGTGTTGGTGGATAGGGAGATGAAGTTTAGGGGGCACATTGCGAAAGTAGCTAAATCAGCTCATCAACTCACTTGGTTGTTGAAAAATACCTTGACGAGCAGAGAAAAACAAGTTATTGTACCTCTGTACCGAGTCCTGATAAGACCTCATCTCGACTACTGTGCCCAGATTTGGTCACCTCGGTTCCTTCTTGATGGGGAGGAGGTTGAGAGGATCCAGAGGCGAGTGACTAAGATGATAGCAGGTCTATGGAATGAACCATATGAGAACAGGTTGAAGATTTGTGGGTTGCAGAAACTAGTTGATAGGCGGAAAAGGGGAGACATGATTGAGACATTCAAATTTCTAAAAGGATTCTATAGGATTAATTCAGATGATATTTTTGAGATCAGGACTGGTGGTGGGAGAACTAGGGGACGCCCATGGAAGCAGGGCAAGAGCGTGGTTAGCAGGGGTGTTAGAGCTGGGTTCTTTACTTTTAGAGTGGTAAATGAGTGGAATAAGCTGCCAGAGTCTGTTGTGGGTGCTATGACAGTGAGCGAGTTCAAGGCAAGGTATGATAGATACTGTGAGAATGTTGAACAGCTGCGTGAACATGATGTTTAGGGCCTCCCTCGATGAGTCTAAGGACTCCTGGAGTAGCCCGTGGTAATAATAGTAATAATAATAGTAATAATAGGATAGGACTTAAACTAGTTGCATGTTGCTTATATCTTTAGGTCTTATACCATCAATTCCTGGGCCTTTGTTTGGTTTGATTTGATGTATTGCAGAGAGAAGTTCTGCTTCTTTTATGGTTTGGAACCATAATGTCTGTTTTGATTGTGGTCCAAGTGGAGGGTCATGTTTTGTGATTGGGGGATTATTTCTGTGCAGTTCTTGGATGGAGTCTGCAAAGCATTGGTTAAAGTCATTTGCTAGTTGTTGGATAGGTTTTGCGTCTTTCATGAAGCTGTGTTTTATGGTTTCGGAGGCGATGGTGTTGGGAACACAATCTAGCATCTCATTGATCAGATGCCAGGTTTGTTTCATGTTGTTTTGTGCAGAGGTTAGTTTGTCTGTGTAGCAGCTTCTTTTTGCATTTCTGATTTGTGTTGTAAGACGATTCCTTGTTATCTTATATTCAGTTTTTAAAGCTGTGTTTTTTGGATATCGCTTTAATTCTTTCCACAAAGCGCCCTTTCTGTGTATTTCTAGGATTAAGTTTTGTGTTATCCAAGGATTTTGTGTTGTTTTTGAACGAATTCTGACTTTCTTTGTAGCTTTCTTATATATTTCCTCCAGTGTGAGTTTAATGTTGTTGTATAAGATATCTGCTGAATCTGATGCCAGGTGTTCCCAGTCTGTTTTTCTTATTTCGTGGTTGACTATTTCTTCGTCAATTATTGTTTTTTGTCGCTGTTCTTCTGTGGGACATAATAATAATAATAATAATAATAATAATAATAATAATAATAATAATAATAATAATAATAATAATAATAATTAGACATTTCTTATTTTAGAATATCAATTATTTGGTAATAATTTTCTTATAATAAATAAATATTCTTCATTATATATTCTCGGGCTATCATCTTTGAAATACGTGTATCTGTCCAGTGCTAAATTCACCAACACTTATTTAAGGCAAGTGCATCTTGCACTGTCGTGTAAAGAATATTAAAATCCCCCTTTATATTTTATTGTTCTTCTCATTTAATATACAGATTCTTTAGTCCGTGCGAAAGAGAACAAGTGGCTAATGAATAAATATCTACTTAACGCAAGAAGGACACCATTTTATTTAAGTAGGAAGGAAGGGGCCCATGAGTCGAACGAAAGGGCGGAAGCTTACAGTGACCTTGATTGTACACATGCATGTCATTTCTGAATTGTTTATTAGTTTCGATTCAAAACTTTGCTTGCTTGAGTGCTGTGTGTGCATGCGTGCGTGCGTGCATATATTTAAATGTTATCCTATTAATTTTATATTTATGTTATCCCGTTAATTTATTATGCATAAATTGAGAAATTACTAGTTAATAGTAACTCATTAAAGTATTTGACTCTCGTAACCCTATTACACTGTAATTAATATGCCATTAAACGTTCTTTCTTCGTACATTCGATATCGGTTTAGTCTCTTTATCTTAAATTACTAAACATTTGTTATGAATTCAAATATTTTATAATTAAATCATATGCTAAGGGGGTGTTGACAGACGCTGACAATGTTCATCAATTAGCCAGATACGCAAGAAATCGGTTGAGAAGTAGATGACAAAAAGTCATTTAGAAAGATTCCACAGATCAGTCGAGTTTCAACGAAACACTTTGGTTGGGGAGATCTCAATCTTCATCAAGACGTTTTAACCGGAGGTGAGTTAGCTGGCTTTAATTCACGTATAGCAAATACACCGACATCTCTTTCAGTTTGTTTAGTGGAATTGCAAAAATCAGCTGCAATTAAACAGCAGAGTCACCAAGGAAGATGACTTCCTTGTTCGAGCAGATTGAATGCCAGGAGTCAAGGATAAGAAGTCAAAGTGATTAGGATAATTTTCAGTCTGTGAGAGTGTAGATGAATGTTGCAGACTTGCACAAGAAACCTTTACTCCAAGAAGGCAAAATAAAATATTCTCGATTTGGCATTCTGTGGCATGGCACGGAATATCGGATCGTACAAATACACTAGTGCCATCTTGTGGGAGAAGGAATTATAGTACAGTTTAAACAGATCAGGATGTACAGTATTTATTGTTGAAGCAGTAATTCAAGATTCAAGCAAAACCAGACTGTTAGGTGTGTGTGTGTGTGTGTGTGTGTGTGTGTGTGTAACTTGAGGTTAGTTGAAATAGATTTATATTGTAAATAGATATACACTTGAAATGGCTTTATTTTTAAGGGAGATTTGTAACTGCAGTGACAATTATTAGTTTTTCTTTTCTTTTTCATGGCTGAGCAAATAATTAATTTGGAGAGCAGGGACATGCATTGAGAGAAGAAACACTTGTGTATACACTGCTTGGAAAGAAGTTAACGGACACCACAATGGGCAAGGTGCATCGTGCCATGTAATGAGTTACGTGTTTGTAGCCGGTATAAATTAGAGGAATTTAGGTCATCCCAAGTCAACAATCAGTGATTCCATACTGACAGGGAGTCAATTGTAAGTGTTACCCGCAGTGGTCGACATACCACACTTATCGAAAGTGATTGTAGGGTGCTACGAAGGACATAAAAACCTCCATTCGTCGGCGTCATGTTGAATGCGGAGTTCCGGGCATCGACTGGAACACGAATCTGCACAAAAACATTCAGAACCGAGGCTCACAACATGGGTTTCCATGGTACAACTGCAATATGCAAGCACCACATTACCCGAATCGACATGCAGCGTCGTCTCAGTGGCGCAAATTTCGCTGAAATTGCGTTACAACTTCTACCGAGCAGATGGACGGGTGTGGGTGTTGCGGATCCCTGGTGAACGTCTCTTGCCAGAGTGCGTTACCGCAACTATGAAATTCGGAGGTAGCGATGTGATGGTATGGTTCTGTTTTTTCTAGTTTTGGCCTCGAACCTCTGTAGTGCCACGAACATTGAATTCAGAGAAGTATCTGAACATTCTGGACAAATGCAATGCTTTCTACTTTGTGGGGTTTCTACGGAACTGACTATTGTCTCTTTCAAACCAGCAATGTACTGTGTCATAAGACTGCTGCTGTAACTGCGTGGTTTGTTTGTGGATATGAACGCCACCACACTTGACCGTCCTCCACAGAGCTCTGATCTCAACCCTAATGAACATCTGTTGGACGAACTGGAGCGTGGGGTGAGGTCAAGGGACGTCCGCCCCACAACAGTCCAGGATTTCATTACATGCTTACAGGAAGAATGGTCCAAAATTCCCATTTATCGCTATCGTATGCTTGTGGAAAGTCCCGTATAATTGCTGCAGTCATCACAGCGAAAGATCCTAAATCTTATTAAGGTGGGAGCCATGGCTGTTTGTTCCTCACACTATGGTGTCCAGTGACTTCTTTCCAAGTAGTGAAATTCCTATGGATAGTGCACCCAGTCTCCTTTCCATAATGTCACTTGGAAAGTGCCTCCAACATACCACATTACTTGGATTACATATAAGCATGGTCTGGGTCGAATAGGTGGCAGCAGGATTGTGTGCCACTGATTTGGCCACCTCCTGATGCATTATAACGTTTGCTATCGTGTATAAATGACTGGCTTTCTCTATCGTGCAAATGGAGGAGGTTCTGTAATAATGTTTGAAATTTCCTTGAAGGACATCACAATAAACAAAATCCAATAAGCAGAATGGTGATGTTTCTTCGTACGAGGTGCGAGGTCTAATTGGCATTTCCTCGAACTAGTAAAGCACATCTCTAAGGGAATATTTACTCTTTTCGGTAGTTCTCCCTTTTTGTTAGAAACGGATCGCACTAGTTCTCAAGGCGGAGCTGACAGGTGAATGAGAGCAGAAATACATTTTCCTTCGCCTCTGACCCATCTCCAGAGTGATTGCTCAATGCATGATTTTACCTCTGTTAATTTTTTTTTTTTTTTAACCTACTATCAAGTTTTAGTCGGTCTCAGACCGTGAGCATTGATTTTCCTTCTTGGGTTTCGATTTTTCCTTCTCAAAACGTAAACAATAATAACAATTTACATAGAAATATATCTCAATAATAGTACAGTGGCATAAACATTTCACAATTAATATATTAACATAAACAATGACATAGCATCAATACCTTATAATATTTCAAAGATGGCCTCTTCGAAACTACTTAAGTAGTGTTCTGAAGTGCCGTTACAAGATGGCGCTCTAAAGTTTATATCCTTTCTTTTTGTTCGGTTCCTAACAATAATAGGAGAATCATAGAATCATACTTTATGATTCTATGATTCTCCTATTGATGACCGTAAGTCAAAAGTCACAGAATGGCCTATGACATAATGATGCCTTTTCTTCATGTTGTTTCTTATTATGACACAGTTTTTCACTGTGAGTAATCTATTTTATATTGTTTCTATATAAAAAATTAGAGAACACCGAAGTTTCTGCAGATGGAGATGGTTGTAAAGTTCACTAGAAGGGAAGCAGCTGGATGTGCTGTATTGTATGTTGACAAATTGAGTGAGTTGATTCGAATGTTATTCGGTGTTCTTCTTTGCATAGTGCGTATGAAAGAAATAAAGAATTTTGTGACGCTGTACTTATTTTTCTGTTGGTTGTGAAGAGTTATATTTGCAAACTGCCAATAGCAGCTTTTCTCTCAAGTATTTTGAGTCGTGTGCTGTTCTGCATGCTATTTCCATTTCGAAACAGTTTCTCAGAGAATCTGAATTAATTTTTTTTTATTAGTAGTTGATGTGGCTGGTCTACTTACTTCATATGGTTCATTCGCTGAGGCGTCGACATTTCGCTGTTACCACTCGTGTTATGGCGTGCATGAACATTTGTTTCCAACACTGAAGCTGTATTTTCGTATCAGATTACTGGGTTTTGACGTTGTAGACGCTGCAAGGATTTTTAATTAGCATTATGTGCTTTTGCTTTATTGGGAATAGTTGGTTGGACTTACCACCTTATCATCTAAGTCTCTGAAAACAGTATACGTTATTTATGTCCATTAACTACAAGTGTTCATCTAGTCAATTTGAAAGCAGAAGGAAATGGATTGGACATCTTAAGAATGGACAGCAGAGAGAGATTCCTAGAGGCTTTGACACGTATCCGAGAAGGGAAAAGGGAAAGGCTAAATTGACTTGGAAGAGAATGACTAAAAAGGAAAGAAGAATGGCTGAGTTGGAGAGAAGAACTGGTGGCCCAAGACGGCGGTATCTGGAAGAAAAGGTGGTCGGCCATGTGCCATCAGGCACGGAGAGGATAAATACGTAGTAGGACTTTGAATTTGCTATTTTCGATTGGTCGTATTTGGCACTTTGAAAGGTGTTATTGTTTCCTCGTGATTGTCTTATTACTGTTCTCTGAAAGTTAATAAGATGCAGTCAATACTGTCTATTGAGACAGTCGACCATTTATGAACAGCGTACATGTTTTAGTAATTTTCATGTAAATGATAAATAATATGTGTGCGTGTGCATGCGCGCGCACGTGTATGGAGGGATTAGTTATTCACGTGTGACGTCATTTTGACACCGTGTGGTCACTCTCGTACCTCGTTGGCTACGGGAGTGACCATACGGGAAACGAAGCCTTCTGCTAGAAGTGGTACGGTTACAGATATCTTTTCCATAAAGAGTTAGTAGGACAATTACAAACATCCATGGCCATGGCGGGATTCGAACCTTCAGCCTCTTGGCTGAAGAGCAGATACGCTAACCACACTTCCAACCAGGCTGTGAAGGGGAGGAGATACAAATATCTACTTGAGACATGTTTCAGTTGCATTCGAATCTTTTTCGATTCGTGTGCACCATTTTATTATTTTTCCCGGAAGAGTAGTCAGTAAGCCACAAGTTATTATCGTATTACTGTTTTCCAATTATTTTAATCCACCGTATCAAAATCTTTACTTAAATCTATGAACATGATCATCCATATTTATTTTAGCCTTCCGTTTTGTTTGCATTCTCTACGAATCTTCAAGTAAATCAGTTTTATTTTTCTAAAAACCGTATTATTTTAGGCTTATTCTTTTATTTTTTGATTGCAGAGAAAAAAAACAAATCGAAACCTACAGCATATTTTTAGTATCATTGGTGGGTTGGGGAACAAATAATCAGGAACTCACCTCAAAGGAACCTTTTCAAGTTACTTCTGACCTCCAATATGATGGAGGTGGTCTTATGATAATCTCTCTCTCTTCTGTATATGTGAAGAAAACGAGATCCCTTTATTTTATTTTATTTATTTTTTACATCGCGAATATCATTTTGTTGAAATTGAACCATCCCTGTTAAAGAATGAAACATACTGATATGTTTATTCCTGCCTTCACACATGACCGATACAGAACAAACAGATATATCCATAAAATAGGATGTATACCTGTATACTGCGAATAACACAAGAACCTCCAGACTTAAAAAAAAAAAAAGTGTTGTCATCACAAAGTTTACGGCATAGATGCATATCTCTTTCAACACGATGATGCACCACAGTTTGAAGAAAGTGATGCAGTCATAGAACTGGCTTGTACAGAATCCCAATAGAGTAGTTTAAAATGAATTTCGAGATCCAACCTAATGCGCCCAACAACGGTTACATGGACATATGGAAGAACGGATGTCCAAAATGCCGGACTTATACTCACACAAACCAGAGAAGAATATGAATAGATATTGTCAGGGCTAAAGGATGGTCCACACGCTACTGAAGTAGGTTAATTTAAGTTCCTTTGAAATATAGTGCTATCACAGTATATATTTCAACATAGTGCTGTCCATTGTCTCCACGAATCTGAGTCTGATTGGCACTTCTTGGTACGACTTTAGCCTTTTAATTGAGAAAAAAAGTTTCCCGACCTCTCAAAGCAATGGACCACTGAGCATTTATGATATTTTTCTTCTTCTTTTACATTGCAGAGTGATTAATGATTATAATCACTTTACAAACATCTTGTGTCAAACGTCATGCAAGACTTTGAGTATTATGCTAACAAAACACTGATTAAAACTTGAAGGAAATTCTTTTTGGTTCAGGAATGATTAGGTTCTTTAAAATGAGTTAGAGTATCGTTTTATATCCGTCCCCACATTGCAATTCATTTTCGAATAAACAGTGTTCGCGGCATTCCATTATCCATGCTTCGTGCATCTAAATTTATATTATTTCTTGGAAAGGACCATGCGTTGTAATTACACCACTAATAAACAAGACCAGTGTTTAATTGAGCACGAGTAAAATCCTCTAAGAAGAGATGAGTCCTTTGGCCATTTCCAACTAAACCAAGTGGTCAAATTTTGACCAGTTATCTCCTAAGTATAATATTGTAGAAAACATTATAATATATTGAACATTATAATATATTGCAACGAGTTGCCCTGGTGTGTACCACCTTAACCCAGTCCTGAAGATACTTTCAGGCGCAAACTTTGTTTGCTCACACTTGGATAAAGGATTAAACTAAATTTATTATACTCTAACCAAGTGGAAAATAAACTTTCAACATCTTTCTCTAAATCCAGAGTAATTTATTAAAAAAGGGTGGCACACCAATTGGCAATTCCTATAGGTGGAGATGACCTGCTAATGCTTCTGCCTGATATCCTGACTTGGGCCTGGCTCCCACTGAAGAGACCTCAATGAAGGTCGAAACCGGTCTGGGTAGTGGCCCTTCCCTTAATGCATAACATTAGACATATCCGCAAGGAGATGTGTTTTGCATTATAGGAGATACTAGGATAGGAGTGTTGGTAGCTTGCTCCACCTTTGCAACGAGTTGCCCTGGTGTGTACCACCTTAACCCAGTCCTGAAGATACTTTCAGGCGCAAACTTTGTTTGCTCACACTTGGATAAAGGATTAAACTAAATTTATTATACATTATAATATAGTTTAAACAACAATATTACAGCTATCGGAATCATGTTTGAAAGGCCAGGATGCTGCATTACGCATTATTTTTATGTTCACTGCATGTTCATTGTGTAGTAGTTACATAAACAGATTTGATTATACATGTTTCCAAGCAGGGAGGCTTGGAAAGCAACAGTTACTAGTTGCTGCTAAATATAAGTGAACATGTAAGACATCCATTTGTGCCAACCGCCATTTTTATCGCTGATTCAGACCTTCAGATCACCGGCTTGTCAACTAACGCATTTGAATCAAATTCTCTAGTGTATGCGTTGTTCTTTTTCGTTCAATATCGCCAAACACATTCGAATTTTGGTGTTTCAAATCTTCATTCAGGTAAGCTGAGTTTACAACTTTATTATTTAGCAAACAGGTTTGCAATGAATTTCTTTTAAAAAAAAATGTTCACTAATGCAGTGTCAGTTTTGTGAAACAAGAAATGTAGAGATAACTCTTATGTATGCATACTATTTATATATGTGAATGTTCCACCTTTTTCACCTTTGGGATCAAAAATTTGTGTTTCGTAGGAAACATTTCACTCTTTGAAAAGGTTTTAGTACTCACGCTAAAGTAGCCTAATGTTAGCAGTGAATCAATTATTTTGGGTTAAATATAGTGATATGTAAACAATCTACTTTAATAGATAAAACGCACGATGTAAAGCATTACTAATACTAGTACTGTATAACTAAGCTGCACGAAGGTGGAGGAATTTGTGTGGTCGAAGAATTTTGCAAGGAATATTTTAGAATATGCAGAATAATAAATCAGAACTTAAATTATCATAAAAAGGTGTAAGTTTGATATGTCAGTAATTATAATAGTATTGATGCATAGTAATTAAATTATAAATAATTAAACCAAAATAAATAAATTCTGCGGTATATCACAAGCCTTATTGGAATTACAAATATAATCCTTTACATTTATAATTCAGTCATAAATATTTTTAGAGAGCAAGTATCATAAATGCATATTACAGCAATATTTCTTCATACAATATTTACAAAGCGATTATACTAAACTAAAAGAAAACAATAACAAATTTGCCCAGCAACATTTTTTTAACCGAGATGCATTTATGTCAATTTCTTTTTTTGCAGTATCAAAACTCACTATCTATCCAAATCTTGCAAAACTGATGCAGTTGTATACGTAGACACTTCACAAATAAACACAAAAACTGATACAAAAATTGTTTCTAGCATGTACAGATATAAATTATGTTAAAACATTTATAGAGCTTCAAAATAATTTATACGACCTACAATATAGATGATCATATCTTGCTGACAGAAGAAACAGTTAACGAAAATCAGTTAAGTTCTGTATAATTGGTATTCGTCAACTAAAATTCTCACTAGCATTAAAAGCAAATAAGAATTACATTTAATTTTGGCGAAGTGGATAAAATTACTTCATAGATACGAAAATTGATTTAAAAATAAAAAGCTACGAATAAACTTCATTGCTTTTAAGTGATTTCTGATTCAGGTTTATACCATTAACAATTTATATACATTATATAAGAAGTACAGATTATATTATATTACAAATTTTCACAGACTTATCACGAAAATCTCTCCTGCAACATATCATAATGAAGTTAATTTTATTCATGGACTCTCTTGCGCTGTACAGTTTCCAAGGATGGTTCTCTAGTTCTTGTCCTTTCCTTTTGTTCCATCATCCGAAAAATCTCTCTCGTATCCATCCGATAAGTATCACTCAACTGCTTAAACGTCTCAATCATATCATCCGTTCGCTTTTTTTTTTTTTTTTTGATCTACCAAACTCTGCAGATTACGTGACTTTAATCTATCCTCATAGCCATCATCCCACAATCCTGAAATCACTTTTGTCAACTGTTCCCGCATCTTCTTCAATCCACAAATTAATTTCAGGTTAATATTAATTTTAAGATTCGATCATCGTCTATCGAATATGATGCTTACAGAGATCAATCACGCAGTTATGTCAAATTAAGCAGCATTTTAACTATATTAATGTAAAAAAAAGACTTCAACTGCGCTTCGAAACATCTTAATCTCTTTTAATTTATGAAGGGAATTTTTTTCCCATTATAACAACAAATTTGCAGGTAATTGCAACAATCAGTTAATCAGTTCTCTCTTTTTTTTTGTATTGGACATTCTTATTTCTAACATTAAGAATTTTGTTCAAAGAAAGGATGAAACTGGCGAATATATCTGTTGTTATGCTTGCGGCTTAATTATTCATTAGAATTATTATACTTCCAGGTACATAAAGACAGGGAGAGTACTCCCCAATCAATAAAGGTGTAAAACAAGGTGATCCAAACGTTTGACTGCTACACTTGAACTTCAGAAAACTTGACTGGACCAATAAGAATATCAGTATCTTAGGGGAGAAACTAAGCAATGTTCGCAGATGATATTGCTACTTTCTTAGAAGACCCACCGAATCGATGGAGATGATAAACAAACTAAACACGAGCAAGCTGATGGGACTTGAAATGAATTTTACAACCCCAAAATCGTGACTAATAGTTAAAAAATTCCTACCTTTCTAAATGGCATTATAATGAAATAATTGCTAGAGTATACTTATCTGGGATAAATAATATCATTCAATAATATAAAGACCTAGAAATACAGTCCAGAGTAACCAAAGCATGGAATAATTACTGTAGATTGGGCCAGTGGGCGAAGAGTAATTTGCCAATCTCTGTTAAAAGGAAGTTGTTATATTTTATTGATAAATGGTGCCCAAACTTGATATACTTTTCTCAACTGCTCATTCGCAATGGAGAGAAGAACGTAGTAAGGACTGTCTATCTGCCAAAATGTTTTTTGGCAGATGGACAGACCTTACTACGTTTGTCGGATTTTTAGAAAGAAAGAGGTAGAAAAATGGACGAGATGAGAGCATAGAATAAGCAGAAAAAAATGAACGAGGATGGTGCGAATGAGAGAAGAATGAAGAAATTTGGGAGAGGCCTTTGTCCAATAGTAGGATGCTGATATCATCACTTTCGGGTTAGCTCCTTATCCATAAAACTTAGCTCTTTATTGTTATACTACCTATTTAAATCTTAGATTTTTCAGTGCAAAAAGACGTCTAGCTTGTTATAAAGCTGGTTTTTAAGAAACTTTCATGAAAAAAAAAAGGATTAACTTGTGAATATAAATGAATTGCCATTTTTTTGATGGCGACTAACGAATATGCATATCCCACAGACAATCTGTTTAAAATCAGGTTTCTGCTTTGCATATTTTCTTGAAGTCTGTTAATTAATTACTCTTACTCTTTCTCAAGAAATGAGAGTGAAAATTAATTGCTATTATTCACAAATTACTCGTCGTCGTCTTCTGAGCAATTCAGGTATCGACTTTTTATGTCCTGTTCCTGCTCTGCAGATGAACTTGATCTTTCCACCTTAATCTTGGACGTCCGCGGTCTCTTCTTCCTGAAGGTTTATATTTATATGCTAGTTTGGGAATCCTATTGTTATTCATTCTTTCTGTGGCATAGCCAATTTTGCTGATATTCTTCTATTTCTTGTACGATGTTCTTTGTATCTAATCGTTCTCTTATTTCTGCGTTTTTCTTTTTATCTAATCTAGTGAGTCCCAGGAGAAGTCTTAGAAACTTCATCTGCGCTGCTTCCAGTCTTTGTTTGTTTCTTTGTTTTTTAGAATCCAAGTTTCACTTCCAAATTTGAGAGATGGTTTAGAGTTCATGTGATGTAAGCTTAATTGAGTTTCTTTAGTCATTTGTTTTCAAAATTTCTTTTAATTGTGACATTCATTCTATTGTAAATTTGTAGTCTTGCTTCCAAATTGTGAATCAGTATTGTATTGCGAGATTATATGTCCCAAGAATTTGAATTCTGTAACGTGTTCTATTATTTTATTGTTAAGCATAATTTTGACTTTTTGAATGGTGTTTCCACACATTGCCATAGCTTTTGTTTTTGTTAATTCACAAATTACTATTTTCATTATAATGACTCAACAGTAAATTCACCTGCACCTAAGCAAGACAACGAATTACATTGGATTAGATTCGTTGTCTTGTTTAGGTGCAGGTGAATTTACTGTTGAGAAAAATTTTAGTCCCAAAAACTTGGTTTCGTTACTTCTATTAAAAGAAAAGATGCTCCCCCCCCCTCCATTGAGTTTGATCATCGAGGAATTTCGAAGTAAATTTATTTTTTTAGTACAGTTTAGTGGCAAACGAAGTTACAGGATATGAGGGTTATAAAAATCAGACATGTACACCATGTCTCAATCCCGTCTCAAAGAATGTGGCGTGCAACTAATTCCGAATCATTAGCAATACGTGACGTTTCTTCGTCCTACATTAACGGATATTTTGAATGCTATCCGATTGCAAAATAATTGGGCATGAATGTTCCTGTCAAACTGCCAGATTTCACATAACGCCAATAATTATTTTGAGGCATTTCAGCACGCAAAATAATGATGAAAGGGTTAAAAATATCTATAAACATCAATTCATATCAAGTGGTTATCTCAGTGATTCCGAATGAAAAATAAGATCTTGTCCAGTATCTCGAGTTCGAAGCACAACACTTGTGCTGATTAATAAAACTCTGCCCCGAAAAACAGCCTCATACATCACAGATTATTCTCAGGGTAGCCACTATAAATCACGCAGCCGATGTCACTAGTTATCCAGGATTATAGGATCTTAACATTTTATATTTCTGATGAACGTTTTGGAATCAGCGATCGGAATGGAGTCAAGATTGATCTGGATTAAATGCGAATATTTTGAGAAGTTTTTTAAAATTTTTATTTTTTTAATTCGTGTGCTTGTTGGCTGACCTACTTGTTGTTGGGTCATTCGACGACCCAGCATTCATTAATTTCTTACGACAGCGTCTTTATTTTATTATTATTTTTTCTGTCTTGTGATCTAATGTTACGAAAGGGCTATTTCTTGAGATATTTACTCGTATTAAGCGTTCCCCGATTATTAGCCAACTTACCGGCGTGGTACTCGAAACAAAGAAAAAGAAAATATTAAATATTTTCATAAAATTTCATCACAAATTTTTTACGATATTTTAGGTAATTTGGTTACAAATGCTGGAATTATATGAATTTCAAAACAGAGAGCTACTTGTATCTTGCTATATTGAAAGAAATTATAACATTTTGGACTAATAACAAACACTAAAACCATGCAAGTAACATCTCAACCAATAACTGAATTCCAGTTGCGATGGAAAGTGTAATAGATTCGTGTAGTCAGACTGCTGTTATCATCAATAATATTTAATGTATGTGGCCAAAAAAGAAAACAAAAGTAAAGAAAAGGAATAAAGTCTACAAATCAGGAATGTGTTGTAGTAGATTCCAGAAAACTACGCCTGTGCAAGTCGAAGTTCAAGAGTTGTTGCCTCTTTTTTTAATGAGCACATATTTTATGATTTCATTTTCAATTTCATTTCTTTAATCGCATTCAAACTTCGCTCAATATACTACCGTTATATAATAAGTAAGATGGAGAATTTACAATATAGTCACCGTATTTTTTATACTTCCATATTTTGGGCATTTCTGGTCGAATATCATCTACTCCAGCTGCCTTTCCATAATTTTTCGAATGACCCAAGCAAAGGGAGTCCCCACAGCCGACAATGTGAAGGTGCCTGTTTGACCTCCACCATCTTTGGCTTCAGGGATCTCTATAATATGCCTTTTCAATCAAGGCCTAATCACGCAGAAGAAAGAAGGGAGTTTTCTCTAACGAAAGGCAGGCAAACACACAGAATATATAGACAAGACTGAAGTGGGGACTAACCGTGATGAACATCACGTGATTCCATCGAGATCGAATGGTAAGAGTAATAAGAGGGCGGAGTGTTGAGACAAGGGGAATCAACGTCACAAATCACCAATATCAACAATCAGAAAGTGTGGTGTGGCTTGTATGGGCTAAGAGTAGCTTTCCTACGGTCTAGAGCAGCTTATAACATTGTAAAATTAAAACAACACTCGTCGATTAAGGACGTGAGCATGCTGCACTTGAATTACATAATCTGCATAATGGAAGAATTCATATATGAAGCTGTCGTTTGATAGACAAGAACCAAATACTATGAGGGTGGTATCGATCACCATCCACTACAGTGAAACTATTCTTCTTTCACATGCTGGGTGCAAAGGCCAATGCCGAATACTACCACTCGACTCTTTGCCTCCTTTTATGAATTAAACTGGATTACAGTACAAAGTGCTGTAATATGCTGATTTTTTACTGTATTACAGTATAAATCGGCCAAACAAATTCTGAATGGATAGAGTCAAAAACTAAATAAAAAGCACACAAAGAACAGCATTATTTTATAATAATTAAAAACTTCGGGAGAATAATTTTCATATTTGCAGTTTTTTTTCTGGATTCTAAGTATATGCTTCCAGTAAATAATCACATTGAAATTTTCTGTTCATTTTAATTTAAAAAAAAATGCTATGCGGTTAATTGTAGTGATACAAGTGTGTACGCGTGTACACGCACACACTTGTATCAATCGGTGATCTATCTTGTATCAGTTCGGTGATCTATAAACACACATACATTGTTTTCTCTAGAACGAGGGTCGTAGATTATTTAACATTAGCCTACTCAGGAACTAATATAATATAGGTTTCAAACCTTTCGTTGGATAGGAGTGATATAAAAAAAAGTGTAACGCAAGAAAAGTTATCTCCCAAGTGTCTTCTTAATGCAACCAGAATGATGTACATCCTTTGGTTGAAGTCTATAGCCGTTCAAGTGAAAAACACTTAAACATTCCTGGAGGCCTTGCGGGAACTGAACGCCAGGGATAATTATAAGACCTTTCAATCGAGGTTGAGTTAGCCAGTCTCATAAGAAACTGTAGGATTCCCTTCCAAGAAAATCAGATTTTGCCCTACAAAACGACAAATGAGACAGAGAACACATGCCGTGACAGGAATAGGAGTAAACGCTCTATCATGACTAAAATTAGATTTATGGAAAGCCAAGTTACTTGGCTGTAACAAGAAATTGAACTTCAGACGAATAGAAAATAGAAAATATAATGAGATGAGATCAGACGGAGCTCATTTCCTGAATATAATCAAGATGACAATTATACAAGATATTATTTAGACTGTTACTTTCCGTGTACTCTCTTATTCTATGCAATTGTTCGCTAAGTGTTGATGAATTGCCGGCCTTGACATGTTTCTTGGAATGATTTCTTGTCA
This sequence comes from Typopeltis vanoorti, assembly GCF_054136105.1. Classification (NCBI taxonomy): domain Eukaryota; kingdom Metazoa; phylum Arthropoda; class Arachnida; order Uropygi; family Thelyphonidae; genus Typopeltis; species Typopeltis vanoorti. The sequence goes on from NC_143550.1 coordinate 163,687,254, forward strand.
GGATCTTATTGTGACTGCACTCAATCCAGACGATGATTTTTTGAGTATCTTGAATTTAGAAAGAACTCACCTGATGGTTTGTAACCAATCACAGATCATTGAACACTAATTGATAAAATACCCCGTCCTTCGATAGGATTTGATTCAAACATTTAAATTTTCTCTGTGAAATCTCAACTCTGGCTTTTCTGATGTTTATGCCATGTCCACCTTGTTCATACCAGACTATTAATTCACTAAGCTCAAGTAGAGCGAACTATTTGATCAGAAGATAAGCTTTTGTCCTTCTGTCACGCTCGAGTATTTCAATTTTGTCAGAAAAATCTCAAGATGTCATATTTTAAGGTGTTACAGATCGACAAGTTGATCATTTACTCGAGTCTCTTGTATTATAATCACTTAGCTTCAGAAAATGACAGTATGATCGCGTGATACATTTTATCATGCGTTGGATATTTCAATTTTTTTTATTTCTCTTATTCACATCCTCTTCCCCCCCCCCCTCACGAAGTTAGCACATCTGGAATTATTTGTGACAGATCATGCTCGCTCTCTCTTTCTGTGTGTGTGTGTGTCCGCTCTCAAGCCAAAAGGCTGCGGGTTCGACTCCCGCTGTGGTCAATACTAGTGGTCATGGTCGGCAGTAGATGGCGTTAGTGTAGATTATGAAAGTTGTAGTTGGTGGGGACGAAGAGTTGTGGAGTAGATGCCCTCCCTCAATGAGTCTTGGGACTCCCTGGAGGTATCATGTAATAATAATAATAATAATAATAATAATTACTGGAGGCATAAAGAGGCTTAAAAAAAGGTTTGGTCTCTAGAGTTCTTGGATTATCTAAACCTTAATTCACTTCACGACACCAAAGGTTTACAAACTTTTATGGACGAGATTCACATAAACAAATAGTACGTATATTTGTACCAACTGAAAAAGGATAAAATAGTTAACTTCAATGTGCGGATTCTTTACATGAGATCAAAGCAACATCCCTCCCATCTTGGCATAAGCATATCGCATCTTTAGTTTCCTCGTCATTCCCAAAAAAATTCGAACTTTTCTCTTATTCTTCGGAGACATTATTTTTCTTTTGAGCAACTAATGTTCAGAACAACTAACGATGGTTGATATTTGGATATGTTCGACTGTCCTTCATAAAATCTGCGACTGTGCAGCTCTTCAGCTAACGTCCTATAACCTGAACTGTTGTATAGATCCTTTGCACTTCCACTTCATCGTTTCCACATTGGACTAAAGATTGCCGTACTACCCTCGGATCCTTTGGAGTTAGCTTTCGGATATTTCATTTCATTACACAGCTGAAGTCACACACCCTCACACATTATCGACGGATAATTTTGTTTACAGTTGATTTTGGGAAATGCAGTATTTTACCATTGTCACGAGCGGATAAGCCTTTGCTACGGTAACACTGCTTTTGAATTATTCTCTGGGGATGAGGAAACAGTATTGTGCAGTCTAATTAGTCATGAATAGTTGAAGCAATCTAAGATAAACTGTTTATTTTGTTTTGTTCCTCTTGTTCAGAGCGAAATAAAGATATTTCTATGAATATTTTTTATTCTATGAACAGATTGTTGAATTGCATTTATAGAGATCGCGCTCACACACACACACACACACACACACACACACACACACACACACACACACACACACACACACACACACACACCAATGTTGTGATGCGTCCCTCTCTTAGTCTTGATCAATACTTTCTATCATAATAGACATGCACCAATTTCTGAATGATATTAGACCAATTTTCCTACCACATGACCAAGTTCACGGACTGTTCTTGAACTCTACTGGTCAGGCCATACTCGAAGTTTCATTTCATTCCAAGGTATTATTTTAGGTTGAGATCGGAATTTTGTGCAGGCCAGTTAAGTTTTTTCCGCATTTCCTCAAAAAGAAGTTGCAATATCACCTGCAGTATGACAAGGTGAATTGTCGTATTGCAACATGGGTCTGTTTCTTTGAAGTGCTACATTGTAGGAAGCACTGCGTTGTACAGTTGCTTTGCATATCCACCGAGTTCAGCACTATAACCAATGATCCGAATTCATATCGAGGGGGGGGGGTAGTTACAGACCAATTGCACACCTTCGCCACCAAACTTCAAGTTGGGATGTTGTTCCCACCGACATAATGCATTTCCCGAAGTATCTATTTCATCCACACTAATTTAAATGTAGCTTGATTCTTTGCTCGATATTATGGATTTCTAACGCTCTACATTCCAGTCAAAATCTCTTTTACGCTAGCGTAGTCTTACGCTGTTTGATTGAAACGGTTGATGTTTGGTTATCTTCGTAAAATCTGCGACTGTGCAGCTCTTCAGCTAACGTCCCATAACCTGAATTATTGTGTACATCCTTTGTACTTTCACTTCATCGCTTCCACATCGGACTAAAGATTGCCGTACTACCCTCGGGTCCTTTGGAGTTAGCTTTCCCGATATTCCTCTTCAGAATCACACAGCTGAAGTCACACCCTCACACATCATCGACTGATAATTTTGTCTGCAGTTGATTTTGTGTAATGCAGTATTTTACCATTGTCACGAGCGGATAAGCCTTTGCTATGATAACACTGCTTTTGAACTCCGTAAGTTCTTTTCCATTGATAATATACTGATATACAGTCGATTCTGTCTTATATGCATCATATAAGATAGTAGATATGATTCTGTTTTAAAACCGATCTTTCTGGGATGTCATTCAAATTACTTCAGAAATTCGGGTGACGTCTTAAGGGTAACAAACTGGGTTTATTATTCTTTATTTTAGTAAGATCCATCTATGCTAATTAATTATTCTTTAACAAGATTGATATCATTTTATAACTGGGTAAGTTAGAGAAAGTTTCTCCGTACTGGGGCATTCTAGACCCAACACAAGAATATCCGATATACGGGGGCGCGCTTGTAGTGTCCGGCGCCTGTGCGCAAAACTTTAGTTGACGCCCCTATACCTCCTCCCCCAATAAAAAATCACTTTATAAAAACGTATCAGTGAGTAAAAATGAAATAAGAAATATATTAATTATAAGTTTATTGAACAAAAAGCAAATACAAAAAAAATTGTATAAAAAATAATAAACATACAAGAAGGGTACAAAAACAACAAAAATAATTTGGAAAAAAATAAAGTAAATAAATAATAGCTACTTACAAGTATATAAAATAGGAACATATTAAACATTATTGGGTAAAGAAATAGTTAAATAAATATTTAAACAGAAAGAAAAATTACTTGGTGAATTGAACTTTTCTAGTTTTCATTAATGAAAATTCTCGAATAATATCAAGTTAATCCAAAATATCTGACTCTATTGATATAATGGCAAGATTTAAAAGTCTGTCTTGTACCATTGTGGAGCGCAAGTAGTTTTTAATAATTTTTTAAGTTTAGAAAAGGACCGTTTTCCGCAGATGCTACAGATACCGGTAATGACAAAAGAATCCGAAGAGCAATTGTAAAGTTTGGATAAACTGTGATTAAGTCGTTTGAATAAATATACTGAATTATCTGATATATATCGTTTTTAAAATTAGAAATAAATGGTTGACAGTGTAAAATTTCTTCGCATAAATCGTCTGCGTCAATGTCTGAATGATTCTCGTGTGTTAATTTTTGGATTAACTTTTTACAACAAGATAATAAATATTCTTTATTTTGTGAAGTACTTAACAAATACAAAAACTGAAATGAATTCATATGTTCTTTTAATGAAGTAAGTCTTTCCTGCAAAGATTGTAATGTTTGATCTATTATGCAGAGAAAAAAAATTACTTTAAATGAAATTTCAGGATCTACTATATTTTCATGTTCATAATCAAATTGTGTTGTCTTTTTACGTCGCCTTAGCGGTCTACTATTACAAAATACAGATTCTGCGTCAAATTTTGCTGCAATTAATTTTAACTTTCTACAATTTCTTTGAAAGTTTCATCAGACCTATAATCATTAAAAAAATTGATTTTGATCATTCAATGCATCTAATATCATACCAAATCTTTGGCGCCTGTGTGCGTCACACATTGCACATATGGCCAGCGCGCCCCTGCCGATATATTATCAGAAATAACCTATCATTTTTAGTTATATATTTCTTCAGTTAATTAATGCTGCTGCAAAACAAAATGGAATCCAAATGATTATTGAGATTACATTTTTGAAATTTTTTTTTTTAATTCAAAACCTTTGTTTTCATTGTTAAAATGGATAATTCAGTTTTAAAACAGACAATCGACATCGAATATTTAGTGAAACTAAGATAAAATGTCACTGGAATTTTTTTCTTTGGTTTGTTTTTCTTAAGCGCTGGTGATGCATCATTGTTTTCATTGTATAAAAGCCAGAAAGGTGTGTACTGATTGATTGGAAAGTTAGCGTATTAATTTAATTTTATTTATTTATTTGTGCATTAATACTGTGGGTTGGGCTAAGGATTAAATAATCCGGATACCCTGTCTGGAGACCGAACATGAAAACTTTTTCCAGCTATTTAAAGCCTCCACTAAACAGTTTAGTTTTTCTATTCGAGCCTTGGTTGAGAGCAGCGATGACCGGAGCTGACTGTAGGCACCAATCAAAGCAAGCGCATTCCATAAATACATAAAAAAATAATAATAAGCAATAATAGAAAAGTCACCAAAAATGAAAATTAGTTAAAGTTTTTTTTTTTTTTTTGCTTGGGATACCAAAACATCTATTCTGGCAGTGACGCCGTTCATTCGGCCAATCACGCCGACCAATGGAAATTAAAAGATAAACTATTAGGATGATTCTAACTGACAACCTAATAAAATGCATCGCAAAGGCCTTGTTTTGAATTTATTGAAGAATTTCGGAATTCATTTCCTTAAAGACCTTATAAATTTACTAAAAATTAAGTTTTATAAGAAGTCAATCAGATCTTTAGGCTTAAAACATATGGAAATATGAGATGCGATATCGCACTGGAAAGCTATCTAGAATAGATACGCGCAGTAAATACTGCATCAAGATTTGCAAGATGTGCTTCTTAACACGCGTAAGTTCCTATTAGATTTTTTGTGAATTGGTGATTCCAATTCCAACGGAATTGCAATTGTCCCCTCAGTCAGAACACTGGCAGAAGTCTAAAAGGGAAAAACATTTTTAAACACAATCGATAGTCCTCTACGAAGAACTTTACTTTGTCACAGTTATTGCAAAATTTACGGAAAAATCAATTTGTAAATAATAATTTGCACTCCAGTATTAAGACCCATCTTATTGCCTATTCAAATTGTCATATTCTAATAGCATCTTCCCAGCAGTATGGAAGCAAGCGCATATCCTGCTCGTCCCTTAAAAGAGAAATTAAAATCAGCCATCAAATTATTGTCCCATTGTTCTCCATCCTATAGAAAACAAGACAAAAATCGTCTGCCAAATTCTTCGCTATCTGGAGGCCTACCAATGAATTAATCACCAATATAGATTTCGCTATTCTCTCGTTTTATATCGGATCTTCCAGTCAACATTATCACCTCTGTTGGAGGTGGTAATGTTGTTTGAAAGGTTTGAAGAAACTCGTGTAGACGCTCTTGATATTTTCAAAACATTTGATCGAATTTAACATAAAGATCTTATCAGGGCCGGAGTTATCATTTAGGCAAAATAGGCAACCGCCTAGGGCGAAAGCCATGAAGGGGCACAAAACTTCAAGCTATGCTTTATTCATACTTTACTAAAATATCAAAATTAAATAGCGATAGATGATTTAGGTATCGATTCTTTTTCCTTATCCCTCACACATCACACTATTTTACTATTTAATTCTTGATTCTTTTTTTGTTCCTTCCCTTAATGATTTGGACTTACCGCTATTTAAAATTCAGTTAAGATAAATATTTTAAAACGTTAACATTTTAAAATATTAAATTTCGGTATTTTATAACTTTTTTTTTTGTAAATGAATTATAACAGAGAATTTTCAAATTAATTAAAAAATAAAATAAAAAAGCCCTATTAATTTACGTATTAATTTATCCTGAAAGACAATTTTATTTTGTTTCATGTCAGGGGCGCGCTTGTAAACTTTGTCTAGGGGCCAAAATAACCTGGCACCGACAGTGGATCTTATCAAGTTGCCAATATGTCATTTACGATCGGGTTGCCAGTTTCTACTATTCACTTTTCTCTATCCCTGTCCAGGTATTGCAGGATTCTGCTATAACTATTGTATTTCAATGAACAATGTTCTGCTGAACTGAGTGATCACCATTTTCCTCCGCTTTTTTCCAAAAACTGTAAGAACAAAATAAGCTTCTGGTTAACATCCATTTGTTATCCTACTCGAAATTCACGGGACCATTTTCTCATTCTGTTCTTTTCCATAAACCACAACCTTCAACTGTTCAAGAAATATATCAGTGGCAGATAGGGTTTATACAAAATCCGACTTAAAAAAAAAACGGTTTTTGAATTCCAGTATTTCAAAAAAAAAAAAAAAAAAAAAAAACCGGGTAAACTGGTTTTCGAGTTTTTACAAAAAGAAAAAAAAAATATATATAATTAAAACATTAAAAAATATTTATACTTATTTCAAACTCTTTCAGTTTATTTAATATTTATGGAACTACAAAAATATAACAAAATAAAATATACTCTATACAAAACAAAATAAATAAATAAACTAAAATAACTAAAATCCGTACAATTTTTCAGTTTATGGAATTACAAAAGTATAACAAAATAAAATATACTTCATACAAAACCAAATAAAATAAAATAAAACTAAAATCCGTACAAAGTAAAAATTATAAATTTTTATTTCATTTAGTATTTTTCTTCAGGAAATGTGATTTCAAAAAACATAAAATGTCCACTGAACGATTTCTTAATCTTGTTCTTAATCAAGATACAAAATCGCCTGAAATAGAAAATACTCATTCACTGGCTACTGAACTGGTTTTATCGTTTTCAGGGCATCAAATAATAAATCTAAATTCTTTGTTCTTTTATTGGTTGCCTCAAATACTAAAAATTCGGCCTTCAGTGTATTCGAATTTGATATTATTTCTTCTGGTTTCTCAAGAAACTTTTGAATTGATTTTTCCATGGCTTCTTTTAGGGCATTGCCCTGATTAATAGTTTCTGCTCTCCGATATATTCATCATCGGAATCTGTTTTCATACAAGAATGTGGATATATTCTAGACAATATTTTTCCCAGATAACTTAATAATATCGAGTTTGAAGCTAGCGGAAATACACTGGATTTCTTTGTTGAAATGTTTTGTGGATTTTTCAACTATAGCAAAAGGATTACCAATCCAACTTGTCTTCTTTCTTGAATTCGTACTTCTAAAGCATTTAATAATTTGGAACTAATTTCAGTCTTTAAATTTTTTAGTTCATTTAACATAAATTCAAATATGCCTTCACTTGTTAATAAATTGGCATGTCGCCGCCCAAAGGCCTCAGATGCTAGACGTACTGGTCCCAACATTTTAAGAAGCTCCATGATTTTAGGATATTGGGTTTCATTCCACATATGAGAAGCACCAATATCATTCAAAGCTAAAACAACACATTCTTTTAATGTCATAAATCTTTCAGTCATGGCCTCTAAACTATTCCATCTCGTTTGGCAGTCAAGAATCAGACTTAATTCTTTTCCTTTTATATAATTCTGAAGGATGCTATCTCTTACGGAGATTTTCTAAAAAATCTGCAAATTTTTCTAATTTGGGACAATAGTTATCTAGATCAAGAGAATTTAAAAAATCCTCGCCATAGTTATTTCCACACTCTGCGTCATCTTCCGATTCCTCACTTGTAACATATACATCGGTTTCACGTCAAAATGTTAAGTTTTTAATTAAATAATTAATTAAATTTTACATATTAATTCTAGTATCTAAAACTGGTTTTTTAAATTTAAAAACCGGTTTTCGAATTTTGCAAATTTATCCGAAATAAAAAAAAAAAACGGTTTTTAAACCCTGTTTTTAAAAACCGACAAACCTTAGTTCTAGTAGCAGAGTCCTTCTTTCTTCTCTCTTGCTCACATTCTGATATGCTATAGGAGTTGCAACAAATGGTGTGTGGCTCTGAAAACACACATATACCGGGTCTGATTCGTCGAGTGGTTAACGTAACCGCTTTCCAGTCAAAAATAGGCTGCGGGTTACAATCCCGCATGCATACATACAAATATACACTTTATATAATCTATATATATCGATCAGATTTCTCTTTTGGGGCTAACTTACGCGTGTAACTTTTCCCAGAACAAAACCAATCACATCCATCCCTCCTCAGGTTCTAAAAAAAATAAAATAAAAATAACTGGTGTCCTCTTTCATTAAGTAGTCTTCAACGGAAGAAGAGTGAAGACAACTCAATGGAAAAGGACAGCAATTTTTTTGCATGGTTCGATATGCACCTTCTAATACTATATATATCCCGACCGACCTTTAGTCTAAAACTAAAGATTCAAGTCTTATTCATGAAGCATTCTTTCTTTCTTTATTATTAGATTTGTTTTTTGGCAAAGCGTTAAAATGTAGTTAAAATAGTGATAATAATAATAATAATTTATGACGATAATTATAATATGGTCCCATTATAGTGAAGGGACCAGTTTTATTTGCGAAACTATTCCGAATGTTAATGTCTTTCTTGCTTGCTGCAGTTTAATGAGTTTTGATATTTTACAACCACGATTAAAAATAAAATACATAATATAAAGATAATATACATAACATATATTATGATACGATATGTATGATACCTACACGATACATAACACTAGCACACATACTACACGATACATAATATACACTACGTATCTTGGTCTTGTTACGCAGCATACATCAATCTGCTTTTTTTTATTATTATTGTAAAAAAACTGTGAGTTAGGTGGATTACTAATACTTCATTAAAATTTCATGCTTACATAGAAATAAAATGATAAGCGATTTGTTCCTTATATTTTGATTCGGAATTCGTTAATTAAAATTATATGTTAATTAATTATAACGATCGCAATATTTTTCATGTCTATAATTATTATTTGATAGAATAAAACGCATGCCTACAAAGAGTTAACTTATACGCCATTTGTAATTTGAAGTCCAATATTTCTTCAGATAATACTCCACTTCAACTGACGATTTTCAAAGATAATTTCTTAATGAATAGAGTTCAGCACAAATAGTACATTTGGAAATCCTCAAGCACATTTTCACAAAGTAAAAAAAATAAAAAAAATAAAAATAAATAAAAAAATTCATTTTTTGTTTGCCACAAAATGAATAACGAATAAGTTGAAATATAAGTACAATAATGTTAGAATATTTTGTAAAACTTTGCAATTATTTTAAAAGCACAACATATTAAACTAATTATTTAAAATTATCGCACAATAATTAATTATAAATACTGTTTATAAAAACTCATTGATAAAGTCTATTTATGAAATGCGAGGAGCCTTTTAGTGCTTAGACTACTATCACTACTACTACTACTACTACTAATAATAATAATAATAATAACAAAATGAAAACAAAGTTTGTGTAAGAAAATAAAAAAAATGTGATTTTTTTCCTTTCATATTCTTGCATAAGAAAGCTTTATAGGTACTTACCTTTCGTCTACTTAAAAATTAAAATCCAAACGATTGATGCATTTCTTTTAAACTGTGAATATTTTTATCACACTTCAGACTAGCATATAAATGCTGCAAATAAAGACACTCGAAAACATTCAAGCAACGTCTTTACCCCCTGCGTGTAACATAGGAAACCTCCCGCAAACAACGCTATGATTGTGATAATATAGATGAAAAAAAAAAAAAAAACGAGTTGTCTCGATGTACTTTTATTAAAGTTAAACTACAGTCCACTACTGTTTAGAAAACCATAAAGTTCTTAGTAAATATTTTGTATTGTACTTAATTGTCGATAATATCAAAATTTCAGGACGTAAGGAAAGGAATTTTTGTATAACTGCTATTGTGTCGGCTTACATACTGTACACAGTTTATTTAATGCCATTTAAAGCACAGATTTGCATTATTTCGAATTATTCTGATTAAATTTGCACTAAAACTGTCAGATTTAAATCAATATTGAGATAACTGGACAAATTTTGCTAGAAATCTAAAATAGTAAATTTCATTTAAATTTCATCCAGGGTGGAAGCAGCACAAAGCAATCCTCTGCTTTATGCTGCTTCCACCCTCCACGACTTGGACGCGGGGTTGGGCTTTGGAGGGCTTACGTATATATCTAAATAGGTGTTTAGATTGATTTTGTGAAACACACCTAAACAAGTATACCTCGCTTGTTGGAATTTCCTCTAACTCCCCCCCAAAAAACTATTCTTCATATTTCTAATCTTTTATCTCTTTTTTTGGAAACATTTCTCAAAACATATAAAGCGGAATTTTATAATTCTCCTCTGACTGGATGGATTTTACGGAAATATGGAACATGCGATTTTTACAAAAAATTCTCATCGCAATTTTGGTATGAAAGATTTTAGTGATAAAATTTGACCAAATGATTCGAAATGATAATCATAACAATAATTACACTCTAAATGCAGGGAATTTAATTAAATTTGGTATTTAGGATCTCTGTAAACTTTCTCGAGTAATCACGATTTTAATTTAAAATCGGCCATTTTTGTGGCAAGGGAGGCGAAACAATACTAAATTGTTACAAACAAGAATAAACAGCACGCAGTCACAATGGTTCTATGTTATATTTACATAAATTTAACCTAGAAATCCATATATATATATTTCTTTATTTTTTTTCTTTCTATTTTAAGAGCAGAAATCTGTTGTTAATTCTGAATTTTCAATCCTTTTCTTTATTTCAGGCAAAAATTTCAGTTTGTTAAAAGCATGTTAATAAAGTGATGATTCTACGAGGTGGTGACAACAAGAAAACATATTAAATACAAACCCAAGAAAATAAGGCAGTTTCTTTGAGGACACTACAAAGTATTTGAGTGACTGTTATAAACATGTCTTTCATAAGGCTTATAGAGTTATTTTTTGACCACAAGGATCCTCAGTGATAAGGGAAAGTGGATTATATTATTGCCAATTTCTTTGTTTTTATCCACTAGACATTGCAAACTTCACAAAGTGCAAATTGATTCTTCGAGAAAATTAACAATTTTAAGAAACGCACATCCGGAGCATCCCGTGTTCTTGAGCTTCACCATGGGGCCAGACCAGCAACGTGACGCGCACGAAGACTCCACATCGTTGTTTTCAGCACTTGAAGAAAACTGTCGAAGTCCAAGTGAAGTGCTTAGGAGCGACTTTCAACATTCGGAATTAGCTTCCGATGCAACTGTTCCCAAACTTTCATCTTCCGTAAATGACTCATACGGACATAGTCAAGAAGAAAACGATACGGAAAGTGTCACACCCGAGCAGACAGCGGATGACCAGTTGCTTGTTCAGCCATCGTGTGACTTGAACCTCTCAAAAGAAAATGATGAGAACTCAGCGGAAAATAATAAAATTAAAGCTGTTGGTGATCAAATTCTGTGCACACGCTCGGGACGAACCCTTCGATTGCGACCCACAAGGTAAGTTTAGTTTTAGATAAAGTAATTATAATACTTAAATATAAAGAGCCAATAGGCTTCATTTCGGCGATATAAACATTATTTAAATTAAGGGGATATTAAATCCCACATTGTTTTAAAACCGAATAAGATACTCAAAGATTGGAATCACAGTTTCATGCCGAATATAGTATAATAAACTATAAATAAACGTATCGGCGACTACTAGCGTGAGCTAATGCAAGTAGTCCAAGTACGTAGTACAAACTCGGGAAACTCGCAGCAAAGGTGGTAAAGTTCTGATCGCTATTCTTGGTATTTTCCATAATGTAAAACACATTTCCTAGGAAATGTATATGCTGTTATTACATTATGGTGGTAGGTCACTACCCAGACCAATTTCAGCCTTTATCATAGATTCCAGTAAGTACAAATCTTTCTACATACCAGATACTACGCCAAAAGTTCTGAGACTGGCTGAAAAATAAAGCACGAGCTTAATTTAGCTACAAATCCATTTGGTTCCCTTTAAAATAGTTCGCTTATGAATTTTTCACACTTCTTGTGATTACTGATGGATGTGGTGTTCTGAAATCTGCGTTCTTTCAGCCGCCATCTGGGAAATGAAATTTGCAACAGAAAGAACAAAGAACGAGAGCTACATATGAAGAGTATGGCGAGTTCCGGACTCATGTTATTCATGGTCAAATGCTAGTATTCATACAAGATAAGACAATGTGTGACGGACGTTTGTCCTGATGAAGCAATCGGTTCTGTTTTATATTATTTTACTGATTGTTTTCGGCATGAAACTATCTTCTTCCATAAATATCTAAGGATGCCTAAAGAACATTTAACTGAAAGTCTGACCTGCAGGGACAACATTTTGATGCATAAATTTTTCTTTCAGAGTCACAGATTTCAGAGTCACTTGATGCTTGTTCTTCTGACTTTACTCTTTTGCCTTACCAATTGCACAAATTGCAGAAAACAATAAACAAGAGCACCAAATCCAAAACACTGCACATTATAATGGAGACATTTAACAGGTCATCTCATAATCAAAGCAGTACCAATGCCCAGTAGTGGCAATTCCTCTGTTAGCGGCACCTCTCTCTTGTGGCAAGTCCAGAAATTTTCGGGTAACACTTCCTCTTCTTCTTCTTCTTATTATTATTATTAGTCCATCGCACGAACGTTACAGAACCTATAGCACATTAACACTTGCGCTGACGTTGCTCAGGTAAAGAAATTACTCACATTTTTAAAGGAATGTGATCGTAATCTTTGAGGAAAACTGGAGGTAAGGCAAACTAGTATGAAAATAAGCCATTTATTCAGAGGCTCGGAAGATTGCTTTGGTTTTATTGAAATAACCATGGAGACAATTAAGGATATGATGCCAATGTATTATGTCGGTTATTCACGTGCTTATGTGTTCTTGGGTTGGTTTGTTTTGTGGAAAGGAAGCTCTACGATTTCTGAAAGAGACCGCAAACTCACCTTCAAAAATGAAAAAATAAAATAAAATAAACTTCCTCTTGTTCTAGTTGAAAGTCGAACTCGGGTCTTAATAACTTAAGGGCTGGAAGGCAGGTTATAGACAGAGAAAGCTATAGAATTATGAGCATATGCCAGGAAAGGGACAGAGATAAATGATAATTTCTCTAATGATCTTGAGACATGATCTTGTTTTTTTTGTTTTTTTTGATGATGTTTTTTTTTGCGATAAACAAGACAGGTGTGTGTTTAGTTGCGATGAAATTGACTCATTTTTTTCTCCAACTAAAAGAAAAGCATGCGAATTAGAATTTAAAGCATCAATTACACATCATCACTGAGTGCTGAACGATTTGTCAAAAGAAAAGGAAGAACGTGTATCGCCATCAACAAACTACGATGGTATTTGAGGTCAATGAGAGAAGGTCGATGCACAGACGGACGATGATATACGAAAGAAATAGTGTACTCTTGTATTAATAAGAAAGTTTGAAGATATTTTAAACTAAAAAAGCAAACGAGTTTTGATTTGTGAATACAAAAATTTATTATGCAAAAACATCACCAGGATCATTTTTCAAACCAGATTAATTTCAGATGAGTTAAAATGCCACATTACAAAATGTATAGTCTTTCGGATTCTGATTTGGTGGAAACTATTCATTGCCAACAAATTACTAAAAAAAGAAACATTCGGAAAAAAAAGAAAAGAAAAAACTTCAATTTAATGAATAGCAGTTACCATTTGTAAGTATCCATGATGTGAAAATCACACAATAAGTAGAACACTTTATAATGGCACATCTTACAAGCAACGTTCGTTGACTTTGTGAAGCGATCTCCAGAATGTACGCCATTTACCTGGAAAGACACTCCGATTCGAATCCGAAAGAGAAAGCGAGGAACTTTGAGCCGAGGTACCCAATTACTCAAAATAGCAAATCAGCACTCCATCGCATTAGATGTTTGGTCACTAATTCGGCAACTAGCGACAATCAAAATAAATACAGTACGATATTTATCAGGAATGGATCTTAATGGAGAAACGCTACTGTTCCTTTCTATGCATGGATTCCAAACATGGCTCACTGAGCGGCAAGATTTTATTTAACCTTTTTCGTCTTTAGTTGGTGCACCATTAACCTCTATAGTCAAGATTCTTTGCTACCTCTGTGTATCTAATCCGTTAGTAGCTTTCGGTTTTGATACACAGATGTAGCAAAGAATCTTGACTACAGAAGCCATAGTGGTATCTAACTAATGGTGCACCAACTAAAGACGAAAAAAGAAAAATTCCTGAAACCAGGAAGCAAGGACGGTCTGATTTCTCGCAAATTTAAAGGTCATTAATTTACTTTCGAATATTTTAGTGCGTGCAGCTTTCTTTGAACAAAAATTAGAACTTTATGAGTAGAAAAATATACTTGAAAGAAATCGAGCACTCTACAATATTTTCTACAATCTATAAAACTAAGCCCGATATTTTTTTCAAACGATTTCTTTATTACTCTCATAAATCTATGTGATTTGCTATAGTAATGAGTGGATTTCTGTACCATTTGGGTGACAAGATGAACCCATTTCTGGATTACGGGGTAAGACAAAATTTTGGAATCATCGATAAAGATACTGGAATGTGATTTTACATCCTGGATCTTGGACAAGAAGTTTGGAAACCACTGATAAAGAGACTAGACGATGTTATAATACTGTATATTGTTCTTTTTCATGTTAAGTACAGCTGATATAACCTAGTTTACAACTTCTGAACCACTTTTATTATGTGTTGCGATATATGCACTGCATGTTTTTTTTTTTTTTTTTTTAAATTTCAATTGAAAGCATTTACTTTGATTTAAAAGGACAAAACAAAAAAACAATTGGCTGGGATCTGGTTAACACGTGGAGCTTTTGACCTTAGCCTTCTACAAATAGCATGGATGAACCATTATGTCGGTTGTTGACTTCCACTAGAAGAGAAAGGAGACAAGCGATGCTTACTACGCACTTGCTGTTTCTAAAATCTGCATATGCTTCTAATAAAAATACTCATGATGACCTCTAGCTGCTTTTATGATGTAAGAAAAGAGAAAATTAACAAAACAACAACAAAAAAAAACCTCTCCGTTTCCAAATTCCGTTTTTACGAAAACATTCCTTTATTCTCGTTGGCAGAATCTCAACAATAATTTTTAAAGAAAACTGTCAGCAACGCGCCATCTATCATCGTAAATTTCGTATATGGTTCTTACATTTTGAAATCCGTATAAATAAACATTAGGGATTTTTTTTAAAATTGTTTAATGGCTGCAGCGTTATCATCTGCTTATACAAGTTATTCTAGTCTCTGAATTTGTGTTAACTTCTTTTAATCTTTCTTTTCTCTTATAAATGTATAACAGTTTGATGTTTTTAGAAGCTATCGGAGAATAGTTGCAATTGTTGCTTTTTTATCTACCTCCGCGATGTATATTTGATGTTAAAAAATTTGCAGCTGTTTTATAATCCAGTAATATTAAGTTAGCGACTAGAGTGCCCACTTCTGAGATAAACAGCATGTTATTAAAATACAAATAAAAATTAAATAAGTGATAAATTAATAACGCAATAAATTATATTCCGGGATGAGTTAACATTAACATTAAATATTTATTTTGAAAGTAAAGAGTGGTAAAAAAATAGAGTGAATAATTTCCACAGTGTATTTATTCTGATGGCAGCAAAAGATTGCGCTAATAAGATGCACGTGTTCGTTTAAGATGGAGTTCCCTTGGTGTGTTAAATTGTAATTTGAGCTTACAACGAAAATCTTTGAATTCAGATGTATTTATAGTGAGAATAGGCCAGTACCGTCCTATATGTCACTGGAAAGATATTTTGAACTTTATAGAAGAAATATTAACAAACATTTCAACTCGTGCAGTCTGTCTTACTCTAGCAGTTATTTATCGGAGAATATGTAACGCCAGTGCAGTGGCACAGCTTTACACGCACTCGCATTCCCACTGTAGGAATCTTTTTCATACGAAATAGTTTGTTAGACACACATTAGTTAATTAAGAATCTAGATTACCGTTTAAGGCAAAAATGGTGTGGCAAATATTATTTGAACATTTTTGTTGTAATTAATCCATCGTCTCTTGGTAAATATAAGACAAATTAAAGCCTAAATGGATAGTGAGGTTTATCCACATTTAAAATCTTTCTGGATTCCAGAATCATTCTCTCCATACATGGTAGCACTCCTATTGGACGATTCGAACCTAATAGGTTTCCAAAAGAAATGGAACATGCCATTTTGACTGTTATGGAGATGATATTTCAGTACCAGTGATAAACTTCACAGCAAGGTTTAAAAGTAAGGGATGTATACCGAATGCTTGTAGCTCGTTACAGTAATGGAGAGCGTTGTTTAGAATTAAGGTCCGAGTTGTTATAGGTTGCCATAGCAATCACCAATCAGTTGGCAATACCGCATCCCATTGAATGAACAGCAGACCATGAAAATGTTATGATATTTAGTGAGAATCACACTTTCAGATGACATATTTGGAAATGGCCGTTGACAGCGTTATTTATCTGAGATCTTCGTCTAAGGAAATGGAGAATGCGAAAGTAAGACTAGCCAGAATAGAGGGCCCATATGAATCCTCTAAAGCTGCTCTTGGTTGAAGGCGAGACCAACTTCACTCCATGAACTGTCTTTTGATTATCGAGCTGAGCCAAAACACCGTGTCCGTTGGTTACCATTTATTGAAGAGTCTATCGGGAGAAATGCATTTAATAGCTCAAAGCATATTGAGTTTTGTGAAAATAAAGGATTAGTAAACCACTCAAAGGTGTCCGAGTTGGCAACATTAATGAATATCTCAATCCTCTACAATAAATCGATGATACGCCATCGTACTTAGAATGCTATTATTAGATTCGGAGCTTTCGAAGCTTACAAATATGATAATAGGTGTCGACGTTGCCGTTCGATTGAAAAGAACTGAGTTCGAATCTGCCCAGGACGCGAAGCAACTTTACAATGTATCTGAAGGTAATTTTGTCCTCACACACGGGGGAGGGGTGAAATACACAACAGACAAACTTTTCAGAGAATATATGAAATTAGTAGACATCATATAGTATCCTCATAGCCTCGATTCGTCAGTAATTCCAAATAAACACGCCGTTAGATTCACATGAGTTACTCTGGTTCGCTATTGAAGGTAGTAATGGGAAGAAGACAATTTCGAACGCGGAAGGTATAGTTAGTTGATGTCTTAAAAACCGTACGTGATGAAAATAAATAAATCTAAATCGCAATATATATATGAATGCGTATATTGCCCCATTACTGGCTGGAAGAAATTCAGGACTATTTGCGCTTCCGATACTGAAGTTTGTGAAATTTATTTGAAATTTTATGAAGATATTTCTATATTGCGAAGTGAGAATAAACAGTCAACATCATGCTTTATAACGAAAAGAAGTCTCAGAAGGGAAGCAAAATCCCGTTGCTGCAGTAACATAGAAACTGTTTACGTCATTACACACTGAAAAGGAAGAACTCAATTTTTGAACAAGGTTTTTTATTTATTTATTTTTTCAAATCCTTTGTAGTTCAGTTTTCTTCTGCTTCGTGTTATCGAGACTGTATTTTAGAATTAACTGCAAAAGTTCAAAAAGGTTCCAAGTGTTTCCCGGGGCGGACTGCCCCCCACCCCTAGCTACGGCTCTGATTTTCAGACATTAAGAAATTCAAGAGTGCCACCCTCTCCTCTCCCTGTGCACAGTGTGGGGTTCAGTCACTTATGGTCGATGTATTGGCGCTAGGTATTGGGGAGTTTTTGGTGCACGCACCAAAATTTGTTTCTGGATTCTGTATTTTTGCATTTGTTTTTGTTTCTGGATTCTGTATTTTTGCATTTGTTTTTGTTTCTGGATTCTGTATTTTTGCATTTATTCTTGCCTAAGGCAAGAATCCAGAAACAAATGCATCTTTGCAGAAGGATATTGCTTTAACTGGGATTAATCCCCTATTCAGCTGATGCAAATAACGCGGTCTTCGTGTTATTTGCATTAATTTTTTTCAAGAAATTATTTAACTAACTATGATCGAAAAGCATGATAACTCACTGCACTAAACACTATTACAAAGTTCTATCGTCGTAATTTTGGTTTGAAAAAAAAAAAAAAAAAGACTCTCCAGTATTTTAGAGTACCTCCACTGTGAAAGGCTTAAGCTTCATTCCTCTGAACCTTCTTTTTCATCATTTCAGATCATGTATGAAGCCTAATTATAGCACGAGCTTATCTTTTGTTTCTATTTCCTCCATTTGTACTCTGTACCTGTAATTCTCTCTCTCTCTCTCTCAGGCAGTGATAATTATGTATCTAGCTGAATGGGGGATTAACCCCAGTTAAAGCAATATCCTTCTGCAAAGATGCATTTGTTTCTGGATTCTTGCCTTATCTGGATTCCATAAATGGAATCCAGCTCTAAGGACAAATGCAAAAATACAGAATCCAGAAACAAAAACAAATGCAAAAATACAGAATCCAGAAACAAATTTTGGTGCGTGCACCAAAAACTCCCAAATACCTAGCGCCAATACATCGACCATAAGTGACTGAACCGCACACTGTGCGCGGGGAGAGTAGAGTGTGGGGAGGAGAGGGTGGCACTCTTGAATTTCTTACTGTCTGAAAATCAGAGGCGTAGCTAGGGGGGGGGGGGGGGAGGTCCGCCCCGAGAGGCACTTGGAACCGTTTTGAACTTTTGCAGTTAATTCTAAAATACAGTCTCGAGAACTCATTTCAAAATATTGTAATACTACGGCGAATTTTCCTCACGATTGCTGTAAGTGTTGCTAGTTGTGAGAGGAGTTTTTCTAAATAAAATTGATTAAGAATTACCCACATTACTATGAAATAGACTTCGCCAATGTCATCGACGATTTTGCTAACACAAAAGCAAGAAAAAGAACATTTTAGAATGTTGAAATTAAATTTTTACTTCAAAAATAAACATAGTGTTTTAATTTATTTCCCTATACATCGTTTTGACTTTTTGTAGTATTTTTGGTGTGTATTGAGAGGGGCGGAAAACTCAGGGACCTCCCCGGGGGACAAAAGCTCTAGCTAGACCACTGCTGAAAATGCACAGCGCAGTTTAAGTTATCCAGACAATTCACTGGAAAAGCAAACTCTTGGTCTGAATGCTGATCACTTCTCAAATATTTTGCATATATTTTAAAGGAAACATTAGAGTGGACACTTGCATTTTCAGTTTGTTCATTGTTTTGATAGTTGTGATTATTATTTAGATGCCGCCTGCACGAAAGGGCAAGGCAAAAGAGACAAGTTCTACAGGACATGGCCCGACCTTTGAAGCAATGGCTAATTCGACACAGAGATAATCCCTATCCTTCCAAAGCTGAGAAAGTAGCCTTAGCTCTCGGTTCTCAAATGACTCTCATCCAGGTATCAAATTGGTTTGCTAATGCTCGCAGACGACTAAAAAACACGGTAAGTTCGTATTTTTATTCACGGGCATGTATTTGATTTCTTCATAATAGTAGGGCTGAAGTTGATCAGACCTATCTTAGAGTATTTCATCGCATGCAGTGTGAAAATACACACATTAATGAAATTTGAAAGCGTACAATTCAGTTTCATGTTCCAAAAATATTTTCTAAATTGTCAGCAACTCTGATATTATATCCATTAAAACAGTATGCAAATCCTATTTCTATATGCTTTTCATGTTATTACAGTTGATCCTTGAACAACGCGAAGGTCAGGGGCGCCGATCCGCGTTGTTCGAAAATCCGCGTACAACATTTGATTACACCCAAACACTTAACTCCTAATAGCCTACTGTTGAACGGAAGCCTTTCCAATAACATACGCAGTCGATTAACACACATTTTGTATGCTATATGTATTGTATATATTATATTCTTACAATCAAGTAAGCTTGAGAAATGCAGTTATTAAGAAAATCATAACGAAGTGAAAATACATTTACACTACTGTACTGTATTTATCGATACCGTCACTTGCACAAAGTTTACGTCGTCTGTTTACAAAGTGAATCGTCTGCCTGTCAGTACTTACAATTTGCCTTAATAGATAAAAACACTGTAGATGTCATACGTATTACTAATACTAGACATCAAAAATGAAAAGTTAATGTGAAAAAGAAATTATTCATATTTATTTACAGGTATGGCAGCCTAGTGCAGTCGATACGATTGCTTTGCGGTAGCCTAGCCTATACACTAATGAATGAATCGCTTTAAAATGTTTATTTTTATGCAAATTAATTAATTAATAATTAATTTTGTGCAGTTATAATTTAATACTGCGTCTTTACGTTTGTTTACATTTCTCTCGATTGCAAATAGTCATGTACGGTCTGTAAGTGTTTGTGTGCGTGTTTTGATAAATTTTAACTTACATTTGAGTATATTTTATGGTAGTAAATGATAAAATAAACTAATTTCATGCATTCATGACATAACTGTTTATTATTTTTTTATATTTCTAAGCTACGTGGTTCATCTTGCGAATTTTTTTAAATTGTCGCAAATCTTCAAAATTTTTTCCAATATATTTATTCAAAAAAAAAAAAAAAAAAAGCGTATAAGTGGACCCGCGCAATTCAAACCCGCGTTCTTCAAGGGTCAACTGTATATAATCGTAAAATCCGAGTAGTGATCCTTTTTAGCAAATGAATGTTGTTCTTATTTATTTAAATAAATATTAATATGTAAATATGCAAGTGACAGCAATGCTTCCAAAGTGCACTAACACCTTTTCTTTGGAAATAATAAAGAGCAATTTTTGAAAAACAAATACTTCGTACCGTTGGTTTCCACCTGAAAGGTAGACTAAATTTACTTAGAGATCAATAATTTCCTATCAGTTAAGGGGGGGGGGAGGAATGAGTAGAAGCCTATTATGGGATATTAGTAATTAATTAAATAATTATTTAACGCATTTACTCACTAACTGCTAAAGTATTTAAATAAAAAAGCAAAGTGTACGCAGTGTCATGAGATAAGACAAGACAAACTAATTTCCCATTTCAATAACTAGTGTATATAAATATAACGTATTAAAATTGCTTTCAGATTTGACCTCCATTCAAAATCATATAGCAAACTTTAGTATAGTGGATGGGCTGAGAAAAACCTGCTCTAAAGACCAAGTATCAAGCCACTTCAGGTTCCAGTAAGCAGGACGGTGGTCTTACACTAGGCACAGACAATCATCTATCATCTAAAGCAATATCTCGAAAAATATTCATATCGCAGTGAATTGGAACTCACGACCTGTAGGTTTTTCACAGTGAAGATGCTTTCATCTCGGCCAATCAATCTCTCAATTACAGCGTCATCCCAGTGATGAAGTTTAGAAAATGCAGTGTGTGTGTGTGTGTGTGTGTGTGTGTGGACCTACTCACTTACCACTGGTAGTGAGTAGGTCCACTTGTAACATTTATGAATTACGAATACATTTATGTATGTATGTATGGCTACTTACCACTAGTCCCGGAAATTTTCAGCACAAGAATGACCCATGCCACAAAATAATGATTATAATGCTAATCATGGAACTGAAGTTTAGAATTACCGTACTTTCCTCTCAATCATGGAACTTATTCACGTTTGAAAGGAGGAGTGAAGCACAGTATCTGGAAAGTCTTACACGATGCACTGAAGTTATAACGACAAATGACGCACTTTATTAATTTTTGACAATAAAGTGAATTATAGCTGCACATGTCCCATGCTTTTGGGTAGAATAGTGGATTTAGGTACGAATACATTTATGTATGTATGGCTTACCACATCGGTTGCTGCGCGTCTCCTTCAACGTAATGGTTGGTGGTGTAGCAATTCTACTCGGCTAGAGGACAATAATCGAACAAGGTGGTTTCCCGTCGCCTTCCTTGCCCATATAAGTATATTTTGATATGTAGATAAAAGGGGCCGCTTGAACTCTTTCGATTGACGAAAAACCCTCCACCGCTGTATGAGACCGGTTAACTCACCTTTGATTGAAAGAGCACTGATGAAGGTTCTTCGCGTCATAGATGGGATTCGAACCCAGGGTCTTTCAACCAAAGGGTCTTTCGTCGAATCAACTGAGTTACGGAGGCATTACAAATGATTTATAGATTCGATGTTTTAAATTTTGAATAAATTCAAAATTGGTATCGAATAATCTCTTAATCTGAATTTTTTCTAATTGGTTTAATAATGACCACTGCATATATCATCATACGATGTTGTGTGTACGCGTCCTAATTTCAAGATGAATATTACACAGTGGTAAAAAAAAAATAAAAAAATAAAAAGGTACGATAGCTTCCGGGAGAAAAACCCTTCTATCTCATTTCTTGTAGTGTTCGTGGTGACGTCCATGCACACACACGCGATGAAGGATGGATTTGACAAGCATTAGCAAGCAAGGGAAATAGCTCTTATTTTGTTATACCATAAAACTACTTCGTATGAGCAGGAAGAACATAGGAACTTGGCTGCAGCGATTGGTGTTGCGCACGATGCGCAACATCTTTAAAGTGAGCACGACTGCTGCAGGATGCATCCCCAATATCTTACCAAGCATTTGCTTTCTCAGGCATTCAGGTCTCTCGCAACTTGTGTTTTCATCCATCAGCGTTTGTTCTCTTTCGTAAACATAACTACAGTGAAAAGTTCGACGTCCCCCCCCCCTCTCTTCTTCTCCATAGAAACGCGTACACCACTCGTTTGTTTAGTGTTTTCCCACAGGTACAGTTATCAGCACCATGCGCTTAGGCGAATGCTAGAAGCATTCTAATTCCCCGGATAGTGTTGTTAACACTTTCTTTCTAACGCGTATACATATCTACGGTTATCAGAAAGTGATAATACATGATCCGCATTGCACAAAATAGAACTTTAAAAAAAATAGAAAAACATAATCGACATGTTTTAAAAAGATAGCCGACTATTTTCTCAAGTAGCAACAACTAAAACAGTTGTTGGTTTCGGTGATATCGCGCTTTATTTCTTAAACCGCGATATCAATAAGAGAGAATCCGGATCATTGTGGTCTGAAACACTGTCGAACATTTGTTTGAACTGCAAAACCTGTTTCAAATCTGAAACAGCGATAAATTTATTAATAACTAATATTATTAATAAATGTATCACTATTTAAATTACACTTTAAATTTATTTTCAGTTATTTAGAAATCATTAATAAAAGGCCACAAAATATGCACAAGAGATCAGAATCACAACGAGTTAACTCGTTTCCTTCATATAAAACCGCAAAGAAAGCAAGTGGTGCTCGCCCTAAAGGTTCTCATGGCCAGTTATCGTCAAATAAAAATTAACGGAAAGATCGTTAACATCTAGAAATTATTAACTCCCAGTAGAAACATTAAATACAAATGTTTCTTGCACACAGAGCTCCTGAACACAACTCCCATAATGCAATGGGAACTCCGCACGATTAATACCGATCATTTTATGCTTAATGCTCAAGTACCGGGAATGGTTTACCATTCTCCAAGTAGCTGAATAGTTTTGAGTCCTAAACTGTGATGTTATTCTAGTTAGAAGGAAAAAAAAACCACTGTCAAGAAAGTATTATGGCTCCAGAGAATCCACAGGTACAGAAGTTAACAAATGAGCTTCGAATTACTACGTTAGGCGTTGCAACAAAATCATTTAGATACAAAAACCGGCTTTATATACATTTACATTAATTAAGTATCAGCCCTTCTACTTATGGAGTTTATTCGTTTCCTTATCTAGGTAAGGGAGTCTGGGTTGTCGTGGGGTCGCAGAATCAGGTTGTATAATTGTTATGTTTCGGGAAATGCAGAACCCTTGAGTATAAGTTCAGATGATAGCATCTGGGACAGTGACGCAGATGATCATAAACAAGAAACAGGTAAGAACTGGTTCTTTTCTATTTCTGTTCGCATCGGATGTAGTAATCTTAGTCCCGAGTCTCTCTCTCTCTCTGTTCTTACATTTAATCATGTAAATCTCATAATAAATTATCTGCATTTTACAGGGCAGAAGACCACGACCAAAAATGACAGTGTACGGGTTCACTGTGAACTAGAAGAACATAGTTATTTCGCAAGCGCTCCTCCAACCAACCCTTCGACTGTGTCCTCCTCGCAAATACGTCACGGCCCTACACAGATGCCAAAAAAACAAACTGTTAAAAGAAGATTAACTTCCGACAGCAGCAACAACAACGAGGTTCTTCAAAAAAGGCCAAAGTTTGAGGATGAGTGGGAATTAACCTCCTCTAGCAACTCTGCAACACCCCCCTCTTTGCAGGACGTCAGAGACAATCAATGTTCGCCTACCACAACGGAAACTAGGGAAGCACCACTTTTACTGCCACGCCCTCTTGAGGCGTATCCTGTTAGCATCAACTGGTACGAACCCGGCAAAAGTGCAGCTCCGCTAAGCACTGATAGTGACGAATCGGCTAGTGGCGGAACTGTGGGTCCTGCCAAATACAAGACGACCATGTTGCAAAGATATCTGAACGATGCCTACAAGCATGTGATGCGTACCGTTGCAGATGAGAAAAGAAATTTGTTCTCGGAACAGAAGTCCGGGATGACTTCCTCACCGAATAGTGGGATTCGAGATGCGCCGGAGAATTCAGGGGAGGTCACGCACGTTAATTACTGTGGATCTGAAAGTGCGCACCTGAAACGAAAGCTAAATGGAGGTAAGTACATAAAAGAACGTATAGTATGACCGCCTAGGAAAGTACTGTGGTATAATAATAATAATAATAATAATAATAATAATAATAATAATAATAATATCAGTAGCGGATTTCCCAAAAGCAAAAAGCCTGCGCGTAAATTGGAACATACCAGACCCGGATTTAAACTTTTGGCATCAACACTTACTAATTTCAATGTCTATTTTTTTTATTTTCTCCCTTCCATCGAGAAAGCAAGGTTATAAACACATAATAAACGGAATATTGTGGAATATAATTAAAGCATATTCCTATTATTATGTTTATGCCGTTAATTATATTCCACAATATTCCATTTATTATGTGTTTATAACCTTGCTTTCTAGATCGTCTGTCATTTTATATAAATAAAATGACAGACGACAGTCGCTTTCTAATATTATAAAAGAAACAAGAATTTTATGTATTAAATAAAATGTTTCCTTGACAATGTAATATATTTCAGTTATTCAGTAAAAAATTATGTTGTAAAATAATGTATTCTGGTGATAGACATTTGAACTTTTAAATTGGTAAAAGATACAGTTTTACGAAACGTTAAAAAAAATTACGTATTAACAATAGCACTAGAATAAAGTTTTGTACCTACCTTGTCAAAGTTATATAACTCCCTTTTCCGTTTTGCAATACCTTTTGACTTTCTCTATGACGTTATGCGTAGACCAGCCTGGAAATTACCACACTCGTCGTTTGGCAGTCTTGCTGATTTTTTATACAAGAAGGAAATTTGTTACTTACATAACAAGGAATTTTAAAAAAAATCAAGAAAATAAAACTATAATATAAAATAAAGGAAGGGCATGAAAAATGTGTACATGTATACCATTTTTTTAAAAAAAAAGACATTTAGCGCCTTTCATAATTTGAAGTAGTATACAGATAATAACGTTCATTATATGAAAACATTTCTTGCTTGTTGTCTCTTGGATAGGGTTTCCATATTTTTTTCAAGTAGCGTCCCCTCGTGCAAAAGATGTATTGATTACCACTCTAATTTAATAATTATAAATATTATTTATAATTAAATGCTGCTGTTTTATTTAATAAAAATGAAATCATCATAATTATATTTATAATAATATTTTATTTTTTAATAAATATAAGTAAATTTAGCGAATATAAAATAAATTCCAAAAAATTATTTTTAGAATTGTTTTCTAGAATAATTTTAGAAAAGTGTTAATTACAAATGTATGTGTTATAATTAGTAATTACTTTTTTAAAATTTTATACGGTGCTTAAAAGCGCTTTTGATAGACATGGATTAGCAAAAAGGATAGGTGACGCTTTATAGTTTCTTGGGTCCCACAACATTAAGTACTATTATATTAAATGCTATTATTGCACAAGAGAAATAATTCCACATCATCAGTTATTAATTTTGTGAAACTGAATTGTGAATATGGTTCATCTCGTTTCTTGATTTTGCTTGTATGTTCCACTAATTAATACTGCTGTCCACAATAAATAAATAAATTACTTAAAATAAATATTTTATTTCATTTAATATATATATATATATATATATATATATTTATTTACTCTCCAAGTGACATTATTCAAAGTCGACTATAAATAATTGTCTAAAATCCTAAAAAATTATCGGAGTGAAATCAAAATTCAAATGATTCGACAATTTTTAGTAGAGATTCCAAAACATCAAATTGCATAAAATCAAACCAGAGCAAAAGTTATAACTTTATTTATTTCGATAATGTTTTCCAAATTTCGGTCTTTTCAAATGTAATGATTGAAATGAAAATTGAAACGCCTAAAGAAATTATTTATCATTCTTACGGACGGGAAATAACAAATATAACGGGAAATTTGGTTCAAGCATTTCGAAACGCACCTCTAAACGACGGAAGGAAGTAGACGCGAGTGTGTCTGTGTATGTGGAAGGAAATATAGAGGAGAATATTTTTGTTTTAATGGACTGCGCAAGATACTGCCTTTAAAGATGAGAGTAAGTATGGAAGGACAATAGCACGCATCACAAACAGTTGCCATTTCAGAATATGCGCAGCTGCTTTCAGTGGCGCAAAGTGACATTCATTGCACTCTTATTTCATTTTTTAAGGGGAAAAAAAATTAAATCTGAGTAACAGAGGACATTCTGAGAACGCATTCTTATAAGAGAGAATAAATTATGAATTAAGTTTTAAGAGGTTCATATAGCTTTTCTTTTGAACTTCATATTCTGCTATATTTTTCCACCATAGATTTTGAATCTCATCCACAAAGGGCTTTAGCCACCGAGAGCAGCTAATAAGGATTAGCTACTCTTCTAAGCCACTTCAGGACTCCAACAAGGAACTTTTCGCATCATTTTGGTTTCATACTGAGCGATTCTTACACACACACACACACACACACACACACACACACACACACACACACACACACACACACACACACACACACACACACACACACACACACACACACACACGAGCCAAAACATTATGATAATCTAACCTGTTTCCGACCAACCAGACTGCAGCACGGACACAAACCAGTGGCGGCTGTATCCTGGTAAGGGTGGGGGTGTACTTATGGACATCACTGTTCCTCTCATCCCCATTGAACCTGAACCCCATCTTAACCACCTTCTGGACAGCATCAAGAATTTCTGGAGGGGTATCTTAGTTGCATCATCAAAAATATGAGAGCAGCATTTCAAAGCTGGACCGATTTGTGTCCAGTTTGTAGCTGAACGTCTTTGATCAAAACGATACCAAAATTTTTTTGAAGTCGTGGATGCTACAGGAGTGATATAACTATGACAGGAAAGGCTAGAAGTAAATGTCAATCAGAGAAGTAAGATCTGGCTTTGATTCCAAGCCGCGCATTATCAAAGATATTTGATATATGTCTGTTATTTTTATTTGTATTAGATATTTGATAAAGGTATTCACGTTGCTGTTTTGGAATTACGGCTAATGGTATAAGGCTAGTGTATTCTGTCTGTTAGTTGCTGTTCTTCTTGCTGGTTTGCTTATTTTGCAGGATGAAAAAAAAAAAAAAAACCTAGTTTCCAGGAGGAAAATTCTTTTAACTCAGTATGAGACCAGCGTAACTCACTTTCATTAAAAAAAAAAAAAAAAAAAAAAAAAAAAACGTTATAGTGATTTTCTCGCGTCTTCCAGGGGAAGTCGAGCCCAGGTCTTTTCAAGTAAAAGACGTCATCGACTACACTTGGTGGGAAAGCGAGTACGTAATCCACTAAGCAGTTTCATTCCATTTTTCAACGGAAGAAGAGTTTGAAAAAAAAAATGTTGCGAAGGACTGATATTCTCAATGCAATACCGTTAGAATTAAAATTAAAAAGGACCGAATTATTATTATCATTTTGTTTGTTTCGAATGCTAGAAAGTCTGATGCAGTCTCTTGAATAATAAGTATCAAGAAGCTCTCTAGCACTTTGAGGCCAGAAATGCTAACTCGGAAAGTGCAAAGTTTGTCTGTTTGCATTTCAGTCAGACAATGCCCTGTTAACATGTGCGGGGGGAATTGCTGATAATTCAAACATTAGAATTTCCAACTCCCATCAAAGACGAGTCTAGTTTTAGCCTTCAATATGATTTCACACCTTTTCCAATTTGGAGAGAATGAAAAATATACATGTAATATTCTCCTTCTCTCTTTCCTTTCCCTCACAGCTGCTTTGTCGAAGGAACTTTTGCAGCTTCAGAATATCAGAAGGATTTGTTAGACAGACAGTTTATGCTAATGACTCACAATGGTTTCAAACACATTCGTAGATAAGATCCTTGTCTATCGCATGTAATGTCAGCGATAGTGCCATTTCAGAGGTTAAGAAAACAGATTCGAGGCAATAAGATTTTATTAATTCAACCAAAGGTAATCTCCGTTCTGTATTCGTGGGTCAGTTGGTCCTTCAGTGTAAGAAAAACTCTGCCATTTCCGTCTGTAACAAGCTGACTGCACTATTTTTTAAAGCTTAGTGTAGCTTAAATTCTGATCCATTAAATGCATTATTCCTTCTTTTATTAAAACACGATGCTTGTTAAGCTTTTCCCTCCTAATGGATGTTAAATCAGCAAATCGTTCTTCCTGATAACTTGGGTATCATTTTGCTACAGATCATTCTCAACATTTCGTAAACCTATTTCTCCAACAAAACCAAAATGGCGTGGTCAGATAAATGAGAAGATGGCAAAAGAATACAGAGTAGATCAGTAGTGCACTCAGGTTTGAATCTTGGGGTGGGGGGGGGTGCTCGAGTTGAGTAGATTATTTGAGAATAGACACTACGCATTGCATACGACCTATGACTTGCAATGATCACTAAATCATAAGTAGTACAGAAATAGAAGATATGACACAACATAAATTTTAAAAAATGAATTTTAATTAGGAAAAGATTTTTAGAAAATTTTCTAGTGTTTTTTTTTCCTTTTTCTTTGGGGACCAGGGCCCCTTGATCCCCCCTCTGGGTGCGCCAATGAGTAGATGAGACAGTCACGCACCTGTTTGTTTCGAAGCTGATGCTTGCTTAGGTTATAGCGATGTACACATCTAGTTGTTTTTTTTTTTTTTGTTGTTATTATTATTATTATTATTATTAATTATTTTAGCAATCAATAAAAAAAAGTTATACCTTTAAGGAGTCCAAGAACTCATCGTAGTAGGACATTCTATTCTACTTAACTACTATCCACACTTCTTAATCCTCTATCTACACGCCCCGACACTACTACAATTTGCATTCTACCACACTACGGCATCTGCCACCTAATACAATATTTTTGTTTGCGCGTGTTCTCTTAGCAGATTTGTCTGTATGTAAAATGAAAGGCCCCAGTTTCCAGCAGGGAAAAAACCCCGATACCTCTGTATGAGATCGACTAACTAACTCTCAGTTGCAAAAAGTTCATATGATATTCCTACTTTGTCCTTAACCTCTTGCCTACACATATAAAACCGTGACAAACAGCTCGTAAAATTCAACATGATTACTCACATAAATTAAAGATACCAAGAAATTATATACTTGGTTTAATCCTTTATCCAAGTGTAAGCAAACAAAGTTTGCGCCTGAAGGATTTTCAAGACTGGGGCAACTCGTATAAAGAAGTTAAGACTTCACATCGCTTTCCTTAGTATCCCATAATGCAAAGCACATATCCTTACAGGTATGTATAATGCTATACATATGGGAAGGGTTACTACCCAGACCGGTTTCGACCTTTATTGAGGTCTCTTCAGTGGGAGCCAGATCCAGAGATGATACTAAGGTTGAAGTTTCGAGTTGTCCCAGTCCTGAAAATACTTCAGGCGCAAACTTTGTTTGCTTACACTTTGATAAAGGATTAGACCAAGTATATAACTTCTTGGTATCTTTAATTTATAGCATAACCAAGTGAAAAAAACTTCTAACATGATCACACTCACTTTGGATCACCTTAATTATTTGACTGGTACTGGTTGGAATTATAGCTGAAACGACTTCCCATCGTCCTCTTTCATTCTTCTGAATTACTACTGTTCTTTCGAATAGCTTCCATCTCGCTGTCTTCCTCAAAGATTAAGACATACTACTGTTCAAGAAAAACATCAACAGATTGCTGCTTTTCTCTTTAACTTTTTTTTAAATCCATAATCTCTTTCTAGAAAAGTGATGCGTGCAGAAACCTTTCTGCTATGTTAGTTCAGTTAGTTGGAGTGCCTTTCCAATATACCTTTTTCATTATTTTGAAAGCATTTTGTTGAAAATTTCTCAAAATTAATGGAAAGTTTTGCATTCGCACAATCAACAAATGCCATGGTGACAAAGCTACATACGAAAAGATTTAAGAGAAGCGAAAATTAAACGTCGGCAAGTTGTTTAGTAAATCAAAAAACTGAGATTGTTGTTGTTGTTGTTGTTGTTGTTGCAGTTAAAAAGGCTCTTATGAGAATGAATCCTTTCATAACAAACGCGCGGCCTTTTCCCATAGAGATGAATAAATTGAAATTAATAATATATTGTTCTAAGTAGATAAATTGTCATACACACAAAGATGTTTGCCATAAAATATTGTACAGTTGTTCGTTATGAATATAGCTAGAGAGAGAGAGAGAGAGAGAGAGAGAGAGAGCATAATTATCGGAAAAGATATCGATAATTAAACTCACATTATTTACAGACAATAATGCGAGGTTTAGGAGAATGAAATGGCGTCACTTGTCTATTAATAGTGCGAGTTCTATGGCCGAGTTTTTGAGACGCGAGGTTAAAAGGCCCTCGTTACCTGAAGAAAAAAAAAATGCTAATTCTTCACGAGAAATATACATTAACCAGGGAAATTGCTGAGGAAAAGTCTAGAAAAAGTTCCTCTTGTCGCGAGAATCGCTCCTACAACGAACTTTCTCCGGGTCTTCTTTAGGTTTGGACATAGGGGATCTTCGTTTCTCGATATTTTAAGTATTTCTGATGAACTTACATTTTTATTTTCTAGTGATGCTCTGTTTTTTTTTTTTTTTTTGCATTTAGTACTTCGCATTGAAACAGAACTTTTCAGCCTGAATATTCTGTGATTTTATACTTTTGTTTGTCAGCTAATAATTCAGGCTAAGGCTAAGTCAATAGATCAAATCCATAGGCCTGATTCGTAAGCTATGCCGGTCCCGAACCCGGATAAAATTTGGAGAGGAATAAGATGGTGCCGTACTTCTCCATAAAAGGGGCCTCACGGCCGTTATGATGATATAATATCATCATACGCTATAAATACGTAAATGCTGTCAGTCAGAAAGTGCAATTTCATCTTTAAATATTTTCTTCCAAATAGGACCACTTTTGAAAAGTTCTTGTTAATATACGCAATTTATTAAATGAGCACCTGTTTTTGTGGAGTTATTTATACATAGCAGGTTTTAGCAAAAATTAATGCTGTCTTGTAATTCAGATGTTAATTATCGAAGAAGGCTGGTAATCGATAACTGCTCAACGGTGTTTAGTGCACAAAAAAAAAAAACTTTGTCTATTGTAAACTGAAAAGTGATTCTTATATTAAAGAATCGCTTTTTTTTTTGTTTTTGCCAGCCTGGTTGGCCGAGTGGTTAGCGTATCCTCTCTCCAGGCTGCGGGTTCGAATCCTGCCGTGCGCATAGATGTTTGTTTGTGAGAATACTAGTGGTGGTCGGCGGTAGATGGCGTTGGTGTAGAT
This sequence comes from Typopeltis vanoorti, assembly GCF_054136105.1. Lineage (NCBI taxonomy): Eukaryota > Metazoa > Arthropoda > Arachnida > Uropygi > Thelyphonidae > Typopeltis > Typopeltis vanoorti. The sequence goes on from NC_143550.1 coordinate 163,719,304, forward strand.
GATGAAGGTAGTTGCGGCTGGTGGAATGGTGGAGACGGATAGTTGTAGAACAGGTACCCTCCCTCGATGAGTCTTTGGACTCTCTGGAGGTGTTATGTAATAAGAATAATAATTAACGAAGCCATTAATGACATCCCTTAAAACAGTATACAGGTTTAAGAACTGAAACGTACTCTTCTGATAAATGCAAAATTCGAATAAAAAATTAACTTATCTTTATTTCGAAGTTATAATATGAATGCTGTGCTCGGTATTCAAATTACATCTACACCATACAGCTGTTTTTCCGGGAAGCGAACGGGGTGGCAGCTGCAGGATATAGTAATGGGTGGGTTGGATTGCTTGAGATTAAGCCAGGAGTACCCATTATGTCACTCTCAAACGAACAATCAGAAAGATTGAGTCACCAACGGAGATGCAGGGCATTGTTTTCGAAATAAATTGGCGCCATCTATTGGAATAATTTCAATATTTTCAATTATCGACTATAAAAAAAATATTTTTTTTATAGTCGGTTTTATTCTTCAAAAAATGGAAGTCAGTCTCTTCTTAGTGAAATAAATGGCGACAACACATTAGGAATTTCAGTATTCTTGAATTATATTTTAAAAAGAAAGAATCTACTTAAATGTATTTTTTTATATATATATAATATCGCCAATATCTTGCCGGCCTGCTAGACTTCTTGATTCCTTAATATGTTCAACATACAGAATAGAAATAAATCAGTCAAGCTACCAACGTGGGAATTTTCCTAGAAATATGTCGTCGGTGGAAGCTATAGAGTTAGCAGTCTCCAGTATCACCAAATTTAGCTGATTATAAACCGAGATTTCTTTTTAATTTGCAATTGTTTGCACACTTTTTAAATGTGAATCCCATCCACCCAATTGACTAAAAAGTTCCTATGGTAATTTTACAGCCTTTCGAGAGAGGAAGGGATGAAGGTTAGATAATCTAGAAATCTTACTCCAAGAGAGACCAAACATGGAACTTTTTCAAGCCACTTCAGGTCTCTATTAAGCAGGGTGGCTGTCTCACACTAAACGATGAAATTCACCTGCCACCTAAAGACATTCGCAAACATCTATGCCAGCGGTGGGATTTGAACTCACAGTTTGTTGGTTGGAGAGCGGATACGCTCTCTCACTAATAGGCCCATCACGATACTCGTCCAACCAGAACAGAAAATTTGTCCATCTTTTTTGTAAACTAACCGCAAAGAGATGCAAAATGATTTATTTGTATTAATCATTGTTATTGTCATATTATCTAACGTATCGATAAACCGATGCAGAATCTTTAAGCGATCTTTTTTTCACAAAAATATTTTTAAATAAAATTTGTGAAGCATTTATAAAAAATAATACAGAAAAAAATGTTTTTTTTATTAGAAAAAAACTGAATGGAAATTGCAATATGGAAAAACAAAGCTGAAGTATTGGAATTATTTTTTGGACTTTATGTTTCACTTAGAAGTTCATGTTTCTGGCAAGGAGCTCATGGTATCAGAGAAACTGCCCTTCTAGATTCTAGTTCATTTCTTTCTAGATAAGCCCCCAATACGGATCTAGGTCCCTTATCTCAAAATATTCAAACTCATTCCTAGTCAACATTGTATATTCAACCAACTGTAGTCGAGCCCATTATAGGATTTTATATAAGGAAAAAAATCATATAAACTAAATGTTATTGTTTGGCGAATGTTAAACAAGATAAGATATAACATAATAATGCCATCGCTGTTTACACCAGTTTTATCGGGATAATTTAACTAGTTCGCGAATTGAAAAATCCGAGTCTTCTGGAGGAAATATCCCCAATATGATACCAGCTAACTTACCTTCGTAGGAATAAATCCATTTAAATGAAAAATAAGTCCTCTAATGTATTTTATTTCCCACAGAGAGAGAGAGAGAGAGAGAGAGAGAAGAACGCATGCGCATGTGTGTGTGTGTGTGTGTGTGTGTGTGTGTGGAAGGAGAGAGAGAGAGAGAGAGAGAGCAAATGGTACTCTTGTAAACCTAACTTTTGGAAATTGTTATGTAGGACTACACACTTCGCCACTGGGTGTGGGGTGAGGGGCATTTCTACCACAAGAATAAAACAGACACTATGATTTCATATTCTACTAGCTACACTAGTATAACATTTCATATTTATCATAGTTATACTAGCATAACTATATAAATATTGTGTGAATTATGGGATCCATTTTTGGGACTTTAAAACTCTAGTTTCTTCGGGAAGAGAAAAAGTTCACATAAACCAAGGAATAGGCTGATTAAAAAAAAAGCCTAGAAAATATTTCCTGAGTTGACTAGAATGGAACCTTTAAGTATACTGCTGGCAAAGAAGTTAACAGTTAACGATCACCATCGTGTGAGGAACACACAACCATGGTGTTCATATTAATAAGATGTAGGACCTCCTTTTGCTGCAATGACTGCAGCAATTCTTCGGGCTATATTTTCCACAAGCATACGATAGCGACCAATGGGAATTTTGGACCATTCCTCCTGTAGGCATAAAATTAGGTCCTGGACTGTTGTGGAGTGGACGTCCCTTGACCTCACCCAACGCGCTAGTTCATTCCACAGATCTTTAGTTGGGTTCAGATCAGAGTTATGTGGAGGCCAGCTAAGTGTGGTGACGTTCATGTCCTCATACCTCGCGGTTATGAGGACATGAACAGCCCAATGACATGGTGCATTGTCTTGCTGAAAGAGACAATTGTCAGTTTCGTAGAAACGCCCAAAAGTAGGAAGCATTGTATTGTCCAGAATGTTCAGATACCTCTCTGAGTTCAATGTTTGTGGCTCCGAATTCCATCTGCTCCGTAGACGGTATAACGTTATTTGTTGCTCCATAATGCAGCTTTTCGAGCTTTCACATCCTCCCTCTGTACACGCTCTTCGCATCACTGAAGACGACGCTGAATGTTGGTAATGTGGGGCTTGCATATTGCTGTCATACCAGAAAGAAATCCATGTTGTCAGCCTCGGTTCTGGATGTTTTTGTGCAAATTCGTGTTCCAGTCGATGCCGGAAACTCATTTAACGTGTCGGCTGAAGAATCGCGTTTTTGTTTTTTTTTTACATATTATCCTTCGTAGCACGCTACGGTTACGGTCGATGAGTGTGGTGAGTTTTCATTTATTGTGAGAATTCCGGGTTGCACTTGCAGTTACTCCCTCTGCTTCCATTTCAGCATGGCATCATTGACTGTTGACCTGGGATGGTCCAGTTTGTCAACATTTTGCCGAACAGAGAGGCCTGCAACATGACATCCTATCACAACGCCTCTTTCAAACTCTGTCAGTTCCCTTCTCGCAGCAATTTCACTGGACATAGTTGCACTGACCTGAGAGCATCCTATTCCTCCAATTTATTCTGGCTACAAACACGTGACTTGTTACATAGCACGATGCACCTTAACCATGGAAGTGTCCATTAACTTCTTTCCAAGCAGTGTATTTCTTCTGGTCATGCAATTACCAAGAGCTTATTCAGGCATACTTCCCACAAAGAGTGTTCCTCATGTCTGAGAAAGAATCGAACTGAGGTCTTTTCCAATCAAAGAGTGCTTGTCATTCATTCAATCGTTCTACTGCGCAACGGAGGCGTAGACTTCGTAGCGTAGAAGGAGGGGGAAGGAGGGATAAATGGCTTCATTGCATAAAATGGACATGGATGAAGATGAAGCTAGTGGATAACGCCTCTTTGATCCAATCAAGACTACAGTTCGAATCCGATTGTGGCATGAATATTTGTGAATGCTTGTAGCTGGAAGACAGTTTTCTTTTCCAGGTGTGAGACCATTATCTTGCTTACTGGAGTCCAAAAAGTATTTTTAAAAAAAGTATCATGCTTGTTGCCTACTCTATTACTAAGTGTACTCACACCCATAAAAGTTAACCTTTTATGGGTGTGAATGGTTAAAAAAGATATAGTACCTCTTGTATGAAGCTTGAGTTTTCATTTATTTGATCAGCGATTATGTAAAAAAAAATGGAAAGGATTCTAACTTCATAGATTAAATAACAATCTAAAGAAAGCATTCCCATTTCTACTCGAGGGATTCAAGAAAAAGCCGAAATATTTATATCTTTAACGAGTGATGGTCCTGAAGTTAGACTATTTAACGCTGGTGTCGGGTGATTCTAGAAATTTAAAGACCGTCATGGCTTCTACAATGTTAAACTGAAGGGAAAATTTGCTGAAATTTCACGAGCATATCAAGCTTGGTTGAATTGATCTTAGCATATTGAAACTCTGAACCAAGGCAAGTGTTTAACTTCGACGAAACTCTTCTGTTTTGAAAATACACGTCCAGCCAAACATTTGTTTTCGTTGAAGAGAGAAGCGAGAAAGTTTCAAGGCTGATAAAAAGAAAAACACGTTATGAAGAACTTTACAGGGAGAAAATGACGCTGGACATGCAGACAAACGTTAGCGGAACTTCATAATCTAAGATCTTCATGTCAAACATGTAGCGATGATGAATTAGCGAGTGTCTGGTTTAATTTCTTTCTTTGTGTTTACTAATATCATGCTAAATTACGATATACATTTACTTTTTTTTTTTTTTTAAGTTTACTATGTTTATGACTTGCATTTTCCCTTTATAAACCAATTGAAGTTTCCCTTTGTTTTCTTCTTCGTTCATCTCGAAAATATAATTTATCGAATTTCAAATTGCGCGACTTTAAGCATTACTTGCGTAACTTCAAGTATTACTGTATAGTGAATAAGCATAAAATGCAGAGCTTGGGTTATAAAAAAAGGAATTATTTCTATGGAAAAATAAACCGCTATGCACAGGCTAAACAGAAGGCGTTAAAAACATTTTTATTATTTCGTGACGTCTCCAAAAAATCCAAGTATTCATCGCTGGAGGACACTCGTACACAACCCACCTTCGACACTGCTTCGGACACCTCCATCTGCACACTACATCATAGTCCGTCAATTACAACGCCACCTGTCGCTACTACTAATGGTATTCCTGTCTGTAAAATGCGCATGTGCCACAGCCGATTTGCCCGAATGCGAGTTGAAAACGCGAGTCTCCCGGAGGGAAAACTCTGCTACCTCCGTATGAGGACATTTCGTGATTCTGCGAAGTTTTTTTTTTTTTTTTCAGCGTTACATGAAACATTTTTTTATTTGAAATTAAAGCAACCCAGGATGGTTGAGGGACGGATATCAAAGTTATCTACTGGGGAATAGTATTACAAAGTAATAACTGGGAACACAGTTTTGTAATCAGCCGCTGCTATTTACTATGTACAGGGTGATTATAAAATAACGTCCAGTGTTCAGAGCCCTCTAGCGAGTAATGTATTGGACGAAACACACCAATATTCGGTAGACGTACACAGTGGAATGGGGATTCGATTTAACGAAAAAGAAAAAATAGTACCAAAAATCGCCAACAGGGGGAATTTTGGCGCTGCCAAATTAATTTTAGGAGGTGTGACTAATGAATGACTAAATGGTAAATGAGAGACAGCACACATCAATTTCATGACGTTTATTGTTAATTACAAATGAGGTTCAATATGACCACGATTCCGGTGGTCCAGGAACTGCATACAGTTCCTGGACCACCATTTTGTCGTGCACTGTGGAAAGTGCACGACATTTTCCACAGTGGCTTGCAACATATCGGAATTGATTTGTCTCACGTGTAATTTAGTCGTGTAATTAGTCGTGCATTTCCCGCGCCATGGCCACCGAGATCAAACGATCTCGGTGGCCGTGGCGACCGTGCACGACTAATGATTCTTCTGTCAGAGAAATGTTGTCGCAAAACACGCAGTACCTGAAGTCCGATGTGGGTGGTGCACCCTCCTGCATGAAGATGGTCGAATCGAGACATCCTCTTTGCTGCAGTTGTGGAACCACGAAGTTCTGTAGCATATTGGCATACCTGTTAGCATTGATGGAACAGGTCACTGTTCCATTTTGGCGATTTTCCTCGTAAAAGTATGGACCGATGATAAAAGATGCCGTAAATCCGCACCACACTGTGACTTTGGGCGAGTGGATAGGCATCTGCAGACACACGTGCGGGATTAGTTGCAGCCCAAATGCGACAGTTGCGTGTGTTAATATCGCCGTTCAAATAAAAGTGCGCTTCGTCACTCCATAAAATCTGCCACGGCCATGCATCATCCACGTCCATGCGCGCTAAGAATCTCAAAGATAAGTCGATTCGTGTGGTCGCATCACCAGGGCGCAATTCTTGAACATGACTGATTTTAGGTAAAACTTCAACATCTGATGTAGGATTTTCCACACTGTTGTGTATGAGATATCTGTTTGCTGGGATATTGCTCATGCACTACTGGTACCCTGCACATTCGTCATTTCCTGTTTCACAATAGCAGTTGCAACTTGTTCAACTTGTTGGTGATTGATTGGTTTGCGTCCCCTGCCTACCTGCACCGCTAGAGTTCCAGTAGTTTCAAATCACCGAATCAGTTTTCGTAAGTTCGTTACGCTAATCGGTCCTTTTCGTAAATTTTTCATACGTCGAAAATCACGAAGACAAGCACTGGCATTATTGTTCTGCTGATAATTGAGTTTGACTAACAAAGCACGCTCACGTAAGGTAAGAGGCATCGAAAAGCAGCTCGTCTACAAATGATAGGAAATCTCACAGGCTTTCCTTTTATTGCATGATCGCTCACAAGAAACGCGATAATGCAAATTAATGCATTTTACTCGGTAAACAGCGCCAAAATTTCCCCTGTTGGCGACTTTTGGTACTATGTTTTCCGTTAAATCGAATCCCCATGTTCCACTGTGTACGTCTACCGAATATTGGTGTGTTTCGTCCAATACATTACTCGCTAGAGGGCTCTGAACACTTGAATTTATTTATTTTATAATCACTGTATATAAATCAGTTAACTCCTTTTTATTCCCGTATAGGGAGAAGGCGAGGCAGTTTTAGCCCTATATTCAGATGTTTGTCTCAAATACATTTAAATTAGTTCATGGTCAGAAAGATATTATTTCGGTTGTCAACCGACAACAACCGAAATGTCTTATTTTGAACACTATAATAAAAATATCACTATTAATAAACAAGGAAACAAATATGGACCGCATTGTATAGAGGAGAGGAGAAGAAATGCAATTGGCAGAGAATGCGCCACTAAAGATATTTCCCTAGTGGTAATGGCATAAGACTGACGTTGGAGACACAACAAATGCAATTGAAACAATGCAGAGGCAAGAGAGTAATGCGAAGTTAACTGCTATACAGTATAAGACAGATATGTAAATGTAAACTACAGTATTGTGTTTGGGGGGGACTATTTGGAGATGAGGGAAAGGCAATTAAGACGTGAAGCCAGTGTATTTATGTATGTAAATAGCGCGTACTCTTCTGGCCGGTTTGCCTGTATTTTTGGTTTTTAAAAAAAAAACAAAAAAAACTCGAGTTTCTAGTAACCTTTCTACCACTGGGGGATTTGGGGTGGGGAAAAAAGGGACTGGCGATATACCAGTTAAGTTATAGCAGTGGTTAATTAATAAATGCGCAGATTCAAGACATCATCGAAGTTTTGAATCAAATGTTAGGCAAATCATCTACTTGATCTTCTTCATCTCATCCGTCTGGTGACGGGTTGAGTCCCCTTTGTACAATCTGTCTCCAAATGGTTCTACTTCTAGTTTTCTTGAACACAGTAATGAAGTTGGGGGATTCGCCTCTTTCTTTTAAGGATCTGAGCCAACTTTTCCTCGGTCTTCCGGGTGGACGCTGTTTTCTTGTTCTTCCATCTACTATTATAGTACTAGCATTATTTCAAAGCCTCTACGGAGTCGAAAGACGTCTCAGAGAAAGAGGAGATAAAAGGATGGAGGAAGAAATAATAACGCCGTCAAGGTGGATTTGAACCATCGACTGATGAATAAGAGAATTGTTGATATCTACAGTCCACTGCTCTGCCAAATGAGCTATAGACGGAACTGTAAGTACGCTCGTATACAATATACGAGCGACTATCCCTGTCCTCGTGCACTGGTATAATTGAAAACTGACGTACGTTTCACGGTTAAAGGGATTAATCCAAGCAGATATGCAGCTGCCCGGTTTGCGAAACACCAGAAGCAACAGGATAAGGGGAAAGTGATTTACCGAGCTTTGGGGGAAGGAGGAGGCGGGGAAGTGGCGTACTGGAGCTGTTGCCGTCCCTCTCAATACACACCAAAAATACTACAAAAAGTCAAAACGATGTATAGGGAAATAAATTACAACACTTCTTCTTCTTCTTTTTCCTAACATGGAATTTAGGCCATGTGGCCTGTTCCTGTCTCATGCCATCTCTTTGTTGGTCTTCCGATTCTTCTTTTCCCATTTATTTTGTATCTGTATAATATTTTTGGTAGTCTGCTGTTGTCCATTCGATTTAAATGTTCTAGCCATTTTTGTTTATACTGTCTTATGTAGTAATTAATTGGTTTTATTTTCAGGGATTGTAAGATTTCTTCATTTGTTTTGTGGTCCCACTTGGTATATCCAGCTGTTTTTCTGAGGAACTTCATTTCTGCTGTTTGAATTCGCTTTCCATCTTTCCTTTTCATGGTCCATGTATCGCTTCCGTATAGTAGAGTTGGTTTTGACAAGACATTATATAGTCTGATTCTAGTGTGTTTTTGTACCAGGGATGGCTTAAATATATTATTTATTATGCCATTTACTTTGACAAAGTTTGATATTTTAGTGTCTGTCTTTTTCTTGTTCGTATGATAGATCACATCCCAAGTATCTGAAAGTGTTTACTTGTTCCAGTATTTTATTATCTATCACTATTTTACTTCTTATTGGGTTTTCTCCTTTAAATGCCATTATTTTTGTTTTTTCTTTGGATATTGTCATATTATATTGCTTTGAGATATCATTTAATGATTTTAATGATCTTTGTAAGCCATCTTCTGATGTAGCTAATACTATTTGATCATCTGCAAATAGTAGTGTATCTATCTTCATTTGCGGGGTCATTTGTATACCAAATGTCTTATGCTGTTTCCAGATTGTTAATATTTCATTTATATATACAGTATATATTGAAAAGCAGAGGTGAGAGGATACATCCTTGTCGTACTCCACTTGATATATCTTTCCATTCTGAGGTGTGTTCTAATTTAACTGCTATTTTATTTCCTGTATATATTTCTTGAATAGATTGTAAAAGTTGGTTTGGTATGTTTAAATTGGTTAATATTTTAAACAATTTTTGTCTACGAATTTTGTCAAAGGCTTTTTCATAATCAATAAAGGCCACGTGTATTTCTTTTTGAAATTCTCTTCTCTTTTCTATTAATAATTTTAAAGTAAAAATTGGATCTATGCAGGATCGGCCTTTTCGGAAACCATTTTGTTCTTCTAGTAATTTGTTTTCTACAATGCTGCTTAGTTTCTCTTTTAATATTCCTGCATATATTTAATATCCTGTATTCAGCAGGCTAATTCCCCTATAATTATTGTAATTGTCTTTATTTCCTTTTTTATAGATTGGGATAACCAGTGCTTTTATCCAAGAGTTAGGGGTTTTTCCGGACATCCAAACCATGTTAAAAAATTTTATAAGTCTTTCATTAAAATTTTCACCTGCATTTTTGTATAGTTCTATATTTATATTGTCTTCTCCTGGCGTTTTCCTATTTTTTTGAAGTAAAACTTTAATTTCAACATTCTAAAATGTTATTTTTTTGCTTTTCTGTTAGCGAAATCGTCGATGACATTGGCGAAGTCTATTTCATAGTAATGTAGGTAATTCTTAATCAAATTTTACTTAGCAAACCTCTTCTCACAACTGGCAACACTTACAGCAATTCTGAGAAAAATTCGCAGTAGTATTACCAGTGCCGGCGCTAGGATCTTTGCCGCCCGCATGCAATTTCTATCTAAGCGCTCCTGTAATGATCCGGGAGTGTGAGGTTCTTCTACGATAATAAAAATTTAAATTATTTGAAATTTCTTAAATAAATTTTGACAGAAGAACAGTGACACGTTGGTTGGCTAAATGTAACGAACCGGGGACGTTGACTAGGGATAATCGTTAAAAACCCGAATATTCAAAAGTTATTCTCAAAAGTTAAAGCAAATTTTGATAAAGCCACTTCACTTTAATCGTTGAATATAATGATACAGGGATTTTAGCCTTCTCACCGACCCGAATCGCTAACAAAATTAAAATGAATTTTAATTAAAGTTAAAATTTATTTGAACTAAAGTTTAAAAAATTCTTGCATTTTACTAAATTCTTAGTAACCTGTAAAAATGTTTTAATAATTTTTATAAGTGGAACTATCTTTTAGGAAAATATATAAAAGAAACTCAAGATAGATGAGAAAATAAGAAAATAATTCAGAAATAATTAGAATACTCAATATAAGTATTCAAAAACTAAAATCTTTACAGAATAACAGAAAATAAATTAATTTACATAAATATACTTGAAATTTTTTAATTAAAATTTTAGGGTTCTTGATTTCATATTCACAAAATTAAAAATAATTGTCTTAACGTCTAATTCCGCACATATATCATTTTCAATAGCTATTAACGCCAAACTAACAAGCCTTTTTTGTGAGTTTCTTAAATAGGTTTTAATTAATTTCAACTTCGAAAAGGAACGTTCACCGCTCGCTACACCAACAGTTAAGGTTAATAGTATTCTTAAAGCAATTGAAAAGTTAGGGAAAGATATATTATTGGACACAATAAAATTAAGAGTATCGAAAGGGTTTTGAATATTTAAATTAACCTTCCGAAAAATATCCTGGAAAGCACATAATTCGTCATATAGTTCTATTGCATTTACGTCTTTATTGTCGCCGTCCTTCAAGAGAATCCCTAAATCGTCACAATTTTTTCGTAAATCGTCGTTATTAATTTGTAGTAATCTATACAAGAAATTAAAATTATCAAAATATGATTTTAGTTGTTCAAAACGTTCTATTAACGAACACATTACAACATCTACAAGTGTATAAAACACATTCACTCTAAATTTCTCTTCTGGCGATTGTGGCGTTTCGTCATGATGCTCGTAGTCCAATTGTCGTGTCTTCTTTCGTCGTCGAACTTCCGTACCAGTTTTAAATTCTTGTTCTCCATGCAGTGCGATTTAAACGACACTTACTCTTTATTGCATGGTTTTATTATTAACTAAATAACTCAATTTAATAAGGCTATCGAAGGAGCATTCTTACGACTCCATTCACCTCTTCACTCAGTTCTTTTGCCGTTTTTAGAACTTCTTTAAAATTTGTATCTGATCGATACTCTTGTAAGAATATTTTTAAGTTTTCGATAGATTCTAAAGCAAGTGTAATGTTCATATTTTTGTCTTGAAGCATTTTACTCAGCTTTATTCTGTTAAGTAAATCATGCCAAATTATGAGAAAAAATAAATTTGTAGTCCTTTATTTTAGCACATAATGTCTGTGCTTCATGCTGATTTTCATTATTTAAAATTTCAAAAAGTGCATCGTAAATTTCTCCTAACTGATATCGTAGAGGGTGGATTGCATTAATTTTATTTTCCCATCGCGTTTCTGATGGCTTTTCAATGTTAAATTTTTTACGAACTTTAAAAGGATTGCCCAACGTTTGTAAGAGAATGAAAAGAAATTGTATATTTCTTAAATAATTGCAAAGAAACTAATTGTATCTGCATTCACTTTGGCTGCATCGTTAATGGTTAAATTTAGAGTATGTGAAGCACATGGCACGTAAAAAGCTCGAGGATTTTTGTTCAAAAGCAAATTTCGGAGCCCATATTTTTTTACCTTTCATATTTGCCCCATTGTCATACCCTTGACCTCGCATGTCTTCAATGGGAATGTTCCATTTTTCCAGTTGTTCCATTATTGTTGCACATAAACCACGTCCTGTGGAATCTGATGCATCTGCAAAACCTAAAAAACGTTTTCCCTGATGTTGAATTCCATTGTCACAGGAAACAAAGAGAATAATAATGGTCATTTGTTCTGTTTTACTTGTGTGCAGTCTAAAATTATGGAATAATATTTAGATTTTCGAATTGATTGCGTTACTTAAAGTTTCCAATATTTCATTTTGACTGTCTTTACTCAAATAGTGTACTCTATTGATTCCTTGTTTCAACATGATTTTCCATAACGGGATCAAACTTCGCAAACAGTTCGATTAATTTAAAAAAAATTGCCGTTATTCCTTTCATATAATTTATCAGATGATCCGCGAAAAGCTAAATTTTGGCTACCAAGGAATTTTATAATTTCAATCAAGCATTCTAACACACTCGTCCAATGTTTCTTTTCCATTTCATACATGCTTTGAGTCTGGCAATCGATAGTAGTTTTGTTTTTTTAAATTTTTATCAAGTTCCTTCCATTTTAAGAAATTTTTCATGTGAGTTAAACTAGTCTCATGTCTATGCAAAGTTGTACTTACATTTCTCCAATCGTTATAACCTTCTACAAGACTACTTGATTCGGTAGGTGCGAAACGTTTGCAACAAAAGCAAAAAACAGAATTTAAAGTTTTGGAATAAATGAGCCATTTTCTTGGCACGAGTTCCCCGTTTTCCATTTTTCTATTATAATACGTGTCGCCAAATTTACGACCATATGTCTTTTGAACAGGCCCCATTTCAATTAAAACAACTCGTAATTTTTCATCAATATTTCTCCATTCACCTGGATCTTATAAATTTACAGACTAACAATGTGTTAGTTTCGTGGTCAACTACAACTAAATCTTCTCCTAACTATTTTTCACTTAAATTATGCATCTTGTTATCTTGTTCAATAGTTGTAATAGTACTTTCATGCAAACTGGATGATATGCACGGTTCTTCAACTCTGATTTCTGATGTATCGAGTTGGTTACAATCTGCATCCGAATATTTTAATATTTTAACAAATTTATTAACAGCCCCAGTTTGTTTCTTAATATCTGCTCCTGTCGCATCATGACACTTACGATTTTGTGCACTGGATAACTTTTTAAGTTTTGATTCCATTTCTATTTTATAGCCACAAGAAATTATTACACAACACGACACAGAGACGCAACAGTAATCCGCAATAAGCCTACTGAGATGCATATTGTTATAAATCTACTGTTGCTATCCTGTCATTACTGCAACATTGTAAACTTTTATTATTATTTAAATTTGTATACTTGTAATTTCTATTAATTACTTGTGATGTCTTTTTTCTTTACTTTTTACTTTATTCTTCGTTATTCTGATGTAACTGTGCACGCTTTCTCTCTCTCTCTCTCTCTCTCTCAGAATCTCTCTCTCTTGTTATATTATTACTTGCTATGTTTACAAGAAAATCAAATAACATTTATTTACATTACTATGAAATGTACATGAACTTAAACATTAGGGAGATTGCTTTTCTCTATCCTTCTATTAAAACTCTTTAGCAAAATTTAGGACCCTTTTTCTTCAACTTTAAATACTGTCTTTAACACAAAAAGTTATCTACTGTCAGTTTACAAATTTTACTTATTAAACTCCAAGCATACTTGCAAAGAGGTTATCTAAATCTCTCTGTTAAGTTATCTTTACTAATTTGATATCAACTTCTAACATGCCAATTGATTCTCTTAAAGACACTTCTTAACCTTATTAAACATATATATCTTAAAAGGCTTTCTAATACAACTATAAGAGGAAGTATATAAACGTTTTGAACTTACAAAGGCTTTGTATCTTACAATCAGTCAAAACTCTTTCACTAAAAGTTCTATGGCAATTCTTTCATCTCAGATCTTCAACTGGAATTTTGGCTTCGGCTATATCTCATCGGGAGCGTAGCGGGATTCGTACAGATCCGGAAAAATGTTATTCTCCCATGGCGAAAAGAAAAACTTACGAGCGAAGGTACTTCGGGAAATTTGCCTCGCCTTTTCTCCTCTACTTGGGCTTGCCGATAATGCCTGGACGACTGTCTTCTCAAGTAGCTTGAATTGCCGCCTCTAAGAAACTGAAAATGCCGCCTCCAAGAAAAAATGAAACTGCCATCAACTGTCAATCAGCATCCCTCTCTGGACTGGAAACTTTTCTCTTCTACAGTGTTTGGGAGTTCTCCTTTTGGCAATTTGAAAACCCTGTCTGTGGCCTAGAAGTCGTTTCTCTCTAGTGACGTCTCGAACCGAGAAGCTTCTTTCTGGAGGCGGAAAACTCCTCTCTCAACCAACGTCTGGATCTGGGATGCTCTCTGACGATGTCTGGAACTGAGCAGTGCTCTCTCTCTTTGGCAACGTCTGGGACCAGGCAGCTTTAGCAATGTCTGGAACCAGGCAGCCTCCTCTTTGACAGCGTCTGGAACTGAGCAGCCTCTCCTATCTCTCTGTGGACTTCTCTGGAACTGGGCCCCCTCTACTTCTGCAGAAATCTCTGGATCCGGGCAGCCCCTTCTGTTTGCTTCAGTTCCTTTTAATTATGCCTCCTCTGAGACCTTGCATGAAGTTTGGCAACCCCCCCCCCCAAAGAATCGGTATGATTCTTTCATTTTAAGTTTCAAGTTCGGTATGCCTTTTGTTCTCCTCCCCTTTCTTTTAATTGTAAGTTGCTGGCCATCGGAAAGTTATTTAAACCTTTCTGACAGACTTACCAGATGTTTACACTTAGAGCCTGCAAGCCTTTCTCATACAAACAAATTTTAATAACAATCTTTCTCATACCACCATGTAGATCTATTACATGCAGCTTCGGCGATATAAACATTGCCTTTGTTTTTAACACTCTAACATATTCTTATTAAAGCAGTATATACAGTTAACATCCAGAGTGTTATTTACAATAACATCTAAAACAAACTATACAGAGACAAACAAAGTTTATTTTTACAATATTCACATGGGAGTTAACCTAAGTAAACAATCGAATGTAATGTGCTTTGGAATGTTTAAACTACAATCGAGTTTTTACAGTACCATGCGACTGGTTATCTAGCAACAAATGTTTTGTACGAAAATTCGTTTCTGCGCATAAAAACCGTTCACCGTTTCACTTTATATTCTGCAGATAAGCATTTAGCCTGCTCTCGACGCAAAATTGTAAACAGCCGGCAATATACAATTTTATTTATTTTTTAATTCGGTGTATCCGGCCTTATTTATTTTAATATTGATCATTCTAAGAATTTTTTGTTTTTATGATAAAAATTTTGTTTTTTAAAAATGAACTTATGAACTGTGCCACGGCGGCGGCGCACCCTTCGTAGCGACCCCCGCATGCCCGCTTTCGCTGGCCCTGAGTATTACAATATTTGGAACCGAGTTCTCGAGACTATATTTTAGAATTAACTGCAAAAGTTCGAAAAAGTTCAAAGTGCCGCCCGGGGCGGACTTCCCCCTCCGCACCTCCCTAGATAAGCCACTGGGGTTGGGGGGATCATAATTAAAAGGTAAATACAGAAAATGTTTTTCACAGATGATGAGAGAACAAGCGTTCACTGCGTAAAAGTTGTATCTGGGTGTGCTGAGAATAACGGAAGAAGGACAGAACATATATATTTTGAGAGTGGAATGTGCTGTGATGATGATGATGACTAAAACCCTTCCCCTCAGTGAGCCCATTAAGAGCTTGACATAACCAATGAAAGTTTTCGTTGTTCTCGCTAAACTGCCTCTCCCCCTTCCCCCACGAGCGCGCTATGGGGTTTTGCGTCATGAAAGTTGTGCCACACTCATTGTGACAGTTAGAGGTGGACTTCCCACAACGACTTTACGAAAGTCTAAAAATAATGCTATTGTTTTTACTTTATACTTACTTTTTACTTTTTTACTTTTACTTTTACTCTGAACTGGCGTTTAAATTGAAAAAAAAAAAAATCTTCGAATGAATATATATTTCAAAAATATTAACATATTTCGAAAACTGGCAATGATAATATCGTAGATAAAAATCACTGCGATTGTTGTTTGTTATTTTGTACCAGAAAAAAACAACTTTAGATTCCAGTAAGCGGGGGGGGGGGAGTCGTTTACTTGCATGCTGTATAGAAGAGTAATATCGTTCCCATCGATAGCTCAGTTGGCTCTGCCAACTGAGCTAATAATCCAAACTTGTATAAGTTAAAACAAATGTTACGCAGGTCTAAGCAAAAGTGTCTCCTAACACACACAAAAAAAATAATATAGATCGAATCCAATATGTAAGTGGTAATATACCACCAAAATATATGAATGGCATTATAATAGAAGGAAATATGATCTATGAAAATAGAAATGTGAATGTTAACTTATATTCATAATATGAAATTGAATGTGTACGTAAGTTATGTTACACTAAAAGAAAAAATACTGCTCAGATCATGTAACTTTAAAGGACTTTAGGAAGAAGCAGACACTGAGCAGATTATCATGTTTAAAAAAAAGCAGAAATAGATTGTAGATGATACACATTATTAAGATATCAAGAAATGTAAATCAAATGCCAATTAGAATAAGCAGTCTATGTGCAAATGTATATATTGTAAATAGCTGTATATATATTTATTTTGAGTGTACATAGATGCTTTGGTAGGAATAAAATATAGCTCAGTTAGCAGAGGAGTGGATTGTAGAGGTATAACAGTACTGCTATCTATAGGGCGGTAGTTCAAATCCGCCTCGAGGGAGGTTTCTTTTTCTTTTCCCCTCTTTATGCGAGTCGTCTTTTGACTCCATGGAGGACTTCAAGGACTAGTACTATAACGCCAATATTCGTAGAAGCATGAGTTTATTGATGTGGAGCTATGGGAGAATGGAATACCATATATAAATCAAGGGTCTCCTCATTTTTATAACGGTTGGTGTTAGTCTTTTTAATACCAGTAAGCTTTAGGATCATCTAGTGGTTTTATTATAGTGGTTATATTTAACTAAATACATCAATAATATTATTTCGGTACTATTATTTCAATACTTGTGTTATAGGGAATTAGCTTGTGTTGTGCTATTCCCATGTTAGTGAATTTTAAAGGATGTGCAGCAATATTTTGGATGCTATGTTATTGCTGATAAAAGAAAATTTCTAAATATTTTTGTTTATCATAAAATTTACTTATACAGCATACATAGTAATGGGGGTAAGTACAGTATAGTAAATTAAGCGTCGTATTTTAACTGATCTCACTTTTATTATTGTTACTTCCTGCCACTAACTCTTCATTCACCTTTTTCTGTTTAATTAAAAGCTTACCAATATTAAATTTAATGACTTTTTAACGAATTTAAAATTTTACTGAAAATATCAGGATAAATAAAAGTTGTAAAAATATTACATGTGCAGCACTAACCTTAGACCTTGAAACTCATAAAGACCTAAAAAACATAGAAAACTACTACGCATGCGCGAGTCTTCCTACTTTTCAGGTGTTTTCAGCGTACCACGATTACTCACTGTAAAGAACAGAACACTTTGTGCCGTGAAAGGAAAAAAAAAAAAAAAAAAGAAAGAAAATCGTATCAGCAGGTCCCCTTTTGGCAACTGCCATAATGCCAAAGCGTTCCTAATGCCTCTGTTGAGAACCATTGGCGTAGTGTTCGACCACAGTATAGAGAGCTGTAGCTGGCAAGCTGCCAAGAAGAATCCATTCATGTTGAAGGGGAGAAAGAAATAAGGCGATGAACGAATTGGTCACCAACACGCGAATTTACGTGCTTTATACGTAAAATTTTCCAACTGTTATACAAGCAAAATAGTTATCACTTTAAAAACTACAGTGATCATAAAAGAGAAGTTAATTTTCTGACATGTAGTAATAAACAACCCATCCCACAAGAAGGATTGATTACCCTATAATCGGAATGGATTCTCCTTCTTTTCACAATCGCAGAAGTGTCGAAGGGTCTCGAATCTGTGGGAGTACTATATCTTAGGATCTTAGTTTACAAGATCCAAGTTCATTATAAAAGAAATGAAGTAATGACACACACACACACACACACACACACACACACACACACACACACACACACACACACACACACACACACACACACACACACACACACACACACACACACACACACACACACACGTGAAAACAATAACAAAGAATATCAAAAGCGTGCAGAAATCGTTGTCATAAGACAAAGAGAATTGTCTATAATACATACGTGAGTATAGTTTTTCTCCATATTCCTCATCAGTAAGATAATATATTAAAACGCTCAGATATCTCTATCAATGAGAATCTATGCTTGCATTTTTAAAGCATTACTTATAAAAATGAAGTTTGAAATTATGACTGAACAAACTAAGCATACGACACTAATAATGCATTATGTCTGCATGCATTTTTCTGTCCATTTTACCCTTATTTAGCGAGATGGAAACATGTTTTACTCGCCTTTAGTTTTATATATATATATATATATATATATATATATATATATATAAAACTAATCTATATATAATAAAAATAAAATATAAAATAAAAACTAATCTAATATAAAATATCTCATCCTGAGATTTTTAGTCAATAAGGTCAAAGCACCTTATGGTAACTTGTTTTGGTAAAATATTTATAAGCTCTGCATTACCTAAATCTTAGTATTTCTAAGCCTGGCTCCCACTGATGAGACCTCAATAAAGGTCGAAACCGATCTGGGTAGTGGCCCCTTGCGTTTAATACACAGCATCATACATCTTCTCCAGGAGATGTGCTTTGCATTAAGGGTAGATATTAAGAATAGTGATCAGAGCTTATTCCACCACGAGTTGCCTAGACTTGCACAACGTGCGGGGTCACCCAGACTTGCGCTACTTGCAGGCGCAAACTTGACTTACTTCTCTGTTTGCTTACTTGGGAAATGGAGTAAAACCAGGTTTTAAAATAACTTGGTATCTTTAACATATTATATATATATATATATATATATATATATATATATATATATATATATATATATATATATATATATATATATATATATTATATTTTTCATTTTTTCTAAAGATTGTGAAGAAGAAGAAGAATTAGCAAATGATCCCAATCGAAAGAAGAAAAAAACAACTGCATGTGAGTTATTAAGGTAAGAGTTTCAAAATAGATTTGCCATTATGAATAATACAGAAATATGGCGATTCATTGGTGCATTCGTTGATAGATTTCGGTAACAGTGCAGTGTTATAACGAATTTCGTCAAGACGGCACGAAGATTTATTGGGGGAAAAATTGAACATGAATAATATATTTTGCATATTACCTGAAAATATAAAATACATAAATTGCTAAAGTATAAGCCGAAAGGCTTCAATTTGGCATAGGAAAGAAATTAAAGTATGGCTGGATCCATAATATCTTCCATTTTAATATAAAATAATTATTTTCTTTGCCACTTGGCTCCACAGTGATTTTAAAATAATGATATAAGATTGACGCGCAACAGACCGTTGGACTATTAATACGCCAACCATCCCAGCGCGCGTTTCCACACGTTATTTGACAGTAATGGTGTTGGACACGCGGACGTTTCTTATTATCGTTAACACACTCCATAATTGTAACACTATCTACGAAAACATTTAACCTTATGATAAATTTAGTTTAATCCTTCATCCAAGTGTAAGCAAGCAAAGTTTGCGCCTGAAGTATCTTCAGGACTGAGGCAACTCGTGGTAAAGGTGGACCAAACTTTCACTTTCATCACTGCTTGTCTCAGTATCTCCCATAATGCAAAACACATCTCCTGCGGACATCTATAATGCTATGCATTAAGGGAAGGGCCACTACCAAGATCGATTTCGACCTTTATTGAATTTTCAAGTACAGGTCAAACTCCAAAAACTCAGCGTTGTTCCCCTCGATAACAGGCTCATCCTGCAACTGAGAAGAACTCTCAGCGTTGGCTCTACTCCATAGCAGGCTCACCCCGCCACCGAGCAGAGCCGCTCATTTGCTCAAATGCCATCAGTCATCTGAGAGGTAACAGCAACAGCCGAGCCTCAGTTAAAACTTCATGGGCTACAACATTGCCATTAATCACCCAAGCGTCCAACCGGTTTCGACCTTTATTGAGGTCTCGTCAGTGGGAGACAGACCTGGAGGTGGTAATACTAAGGTGAAAGCGATGAAAAAGCTTTTTTCCATTCATATTTACCTATACGATTTGCCAAAAGGTGTGCCACCTTATTATTAAATTACTCTGGATTTAGAGAAAGATATTGGAAGTTTTTTCCACTTGGTTATACTATAATAAATTTAGTTTAATAAGATACTTCAGGCACAAACTTTGTTTGCTTACACTTGGATAAAGGATTAAACCAAATTTATTATAGTCTAACCAAGTGAAAAAAAAAAAAAACTTCCAACATCTTTCTCTAAATCCAGAGTAATTTCATAATAAGGTGAGACTCCTTTTGTTAACTCGCGTAGGTAAATATGACTTCTCCATTGCTTCTGCCTTAGTATCAACACTGTGGGTCTGCCTCCCACTGACGAGACCTCAGTAAAGGTCAAAAGCGGTCTGGGTAGTGGCCCTTCCCTTAATACATAATATTATACATGTCAGCAAGGAAATGTGCTTTGCATTATGGGAGATACTAAGACAAGGAATGATGAGAGCTTGGTCCACCTTTACCACGAGTTGCCTCAGTCCTGAAGATACTTCAAGCGCAAACTTTGTTTGTTTACACTTGGATAAAGGATTAAACTAAATTTATTATAGTCCAACCAAGTGAGAAAAAACTTCGAACATTTAACCTTATGAGGGGGATAAAAACAATAATTGAATGCAATCGTAAATATATTTATTACTTGAATAATAAAAGGAATATATATTGCGATCTCATATATTACCTTTTAATAAAACAGACTCTTGTAGCATTAAATATTGCAATTATTTTCTAAAAATGATCGACTAGATTTTAAAATAAGGTTAAAATTTATTGAAAGGGCTTTTAGTTATTATAATGTAATATTACTTTTCTGGGGAGAGAGGAGAGAATGTTTAGTTGAAAAACTTTCCTCTAATTTTCTTTTATTTTTTCTAAAATTGAATGAAAGAACACAATGATCATTTTCCAAGGAATACTTGTGCTCCTTTTTTATTTCCAACCAAAGGGCATCTTCGTTACCGACTGAGCTACAGGAGCTCTGAGAATGGCCTCCAACTAATGAGTTTGTAAATCCTGGATGTCTGGGAACTTTCATTTTTAGGATTCATTTCAGTTTGAAGCAGAGGAAAAAGTTGCAAGAAAATGTGTCAAGTAAGGCCAGTGTGACATCAATACTTCGCTAAAAATTAGTGCACATTTAGGATTTATTTCGAAGATGAAAACTGGTTCTGAAACAGTGTAATTCAAGGTCAAACCTTGGGGAAAAATCCTGATACACCAGATACTCCTCCTCCTCATCATCATCATACAAAAAAGATCAGCATTACTTTGACATCTGAATGATCTTGTCTTTCTTCGGCAAAGAATGTACTTAATTGTGTGGGCAGAGTTTTTTCCGATGCCTGTTGTAACATCTCATTCCTTTCGGTGAGCGTCTTATCAATGTTTGCAGTAGAAATTTACATATACACATACTGCTCTTTCAGTACATAATTTCATCCTGCTACAGAGGGAAAAAAATGCTTGCACTTTAGATCAGCTCACTTACAACAGACTCAAGCCACAATCGCTTACTTGACTCTAACTTTGATATTGTTAAGTTACCCCTCAAAAATAAGCCACAGAGAGGTCCTGGTATAAATTCAAATGAAGTAGGTAAATTATATATATCCTATGTTGTGTTGTAAATGTACTTGAATACCCAAGAAATACAGACAAAAAAAATCAAAATATTATTTTATTTATTTGTAATTTATTTGTCAGGAATACTGCTAATATGCAGTCTTTGCAGAATGATTTGAATAGGGTGGAATTGTGGGCATGGGAAAATGGGTGTCAGTTCAATGTCAGTAAATTAAAGTTATTCACTTCGGCGTGATTAGATATCCAATGTCGTATTGTATTGGTGGGATTAGGCTTGAAGAAACTGATGAGGCTAGGGATCGTGGAATGTTAATAATAGGAAGTTGAAGTTCAGGAGCCATGTGGCAAAGATTGCAAATACAACTCAAAAGATAATTGCAATGCTGAAACGAACGTTTACATGTAAAGATAAATGTCATTTTGCCTCTTTAAAAGGCCTTGATAAGACCTCACTTGGACTATTGTGCGCAGGTCTTGTCTCCTGGTTTCCGTTGTGATTCTGATATATTGGAGAGAGTACAAAGGAGAGTGTTAAAAATGATATCAGGATTGTGGTATACTAATTATGAAGACAGATTGAGAATTTGTAAACTGCAGACACTAGCAAATAGGAGAAAGAGGGGTGATATGATTGAGACTTACAAACTTCTGAAAGGGTCATACAGGATTTCAATTGATGGAATTTTTCAATTTATGGAGGGTGGGGAAAGGACGAGAGGGCATCTTTGGAAGCTGAGAATGAAGACCACCAAGAAGGCGGTGAGGTCTAGATTTTTCTCTCAGAGGGTGGTGCGTGATTGGAATGGATTGCCTTTGGATGTTGTGAGTGCAAGCAGTGTGAATGAATTTAAGAATAAGTATGATAGCTGTGTGTGTGTGTGTGTAGTATGTGGCCTCCCTCGATGAGTCTCTGATTCCCTGGAGGTCTCTTTTAATAATAATAATAATAAAAATAAATAAATAATAATAATAATAATAATAATAATGTGTAGGTTCACCTTTGATCTGTATCACTGCATCTATTTTACAAGGCAAACTTTTCACACAAATTTCATGACAAATCAGCCTTCATTCTCTTTTCCACCCTCCATTCCAAGTTTTTGTGGTTTTGCTAATGACATTGGTTCTCAAGGACGACTAGACTTCATCACACATTCTTCGAATGGATTAAGAGCGAGCTCTGAGTTGATCATTTCATTGTTGTTCTCCTCTAGCCAAGTCATAGACATTGTTGTGTGGTAGGAGTATCTTACTGGATCAAGCATGATCCATCAACGTGAAATTCATTGCGTGCAGGAAGTGCCGGTTTATACAGAATTTACAGGTACATCTCCTTAACGTTCATGATAGCAGAGATAAAACAGGGAATCAATTCCATACCACAAAAAAATCCACGGCCATCTTTATCCTTCCATCATCATGTTTTACAGATGGGACAATGCTGGTGGCATACGCTGATTGTTGCTTAGTCGGAAACGATGATGACCTCTGGTTGAAAAAGAGTTGGGTTTGCATCCTGTCTAGGACATAAAGAAGTGTTATGAGGGCTTTTCAAATGAAGGTGAGTTAAGCGAGTCTGATGCCGAGTTGGAAGAGTTTCCCCTCTCGGAAACTGAAGTTTTTCATCCAGAAAAATAGGCAAATCGACCAGAGAACACGTACGTAATGAACCGGCACTGGCTTCATAGTCTTAGCTACTTCGTCCGTAATTCTAAAATCACCCAATCGATACTGGATTTGAAGCTAGTCAAATTGTTGACCTCCTAATATGCTACAGAAATGCAATAAAAAGTTGCAAGTGACCTTTATTTGATTACATTAACTAAAATGGAGGGATACGTTTACAAGATGGGATTCTCTAAGAAAGTGTCAAATGATTATCATCAAGCTATGGGACTCGTTTGGACTCCATATGTCTGATAGAAGCTGGGGAAATGGGAGGTGCATTTGCTTTTGTCCACATTTAAAAGATTGTAATTGAAGTTAGAAATTACAACGTACCTATTTTTATTTATACGAATTTTTCTTAAGGCTATAATTGACAACCTTTTATCTTTAAGGCAAGAAACAAGTCGAAGAGGATCGCTTGAAATGGACGCCGCTGAAGCTCTGACACGATTGGCGAAGTATCAAGAGAACGGAACACGAATCAACTTAGCCACCACATCAAGCAAAGCCACAGTGTGATGAACTGTATTTGTTATTATTAGTGCGACGTTTAGGAGGACAAAGACTGAATTATTCATTTGAACGATGTTTTTGTAGGGGCCAGGTACTCAGTGATCTTTCTGCAGTATAATGATATTCGTGACTGTGATATATACTGTTATTTAGAATGACACATCGATGGGATTTGTTTAATACTGCGTGAAAAATGTGATATCTGTAATAACAAATTGAATGAAACAAACATAAGTGCGCGCAAGTCTGGCATGACGAAGCGTTTTGTTGATGCACAGGATATGATAATATATGATCATCAACATACTTTTGTATGTACTCAGAAATATATATATATATATATATTTAAATTATCATCTTATTCTGGTCTTATGCAGGCATAACAGAAGACTAGTAGAAATGTGTAAGAGAAAGAAATAATTAACAAATCTTAAAATTAACTTAGAATTAAAAACAAGGGGAAGAAATATTTTCACTATCAATAACTTATTAGATATAATATTTTCGTGTTTAGTTTAAAATCTTTACAGCGTAGACTTGTGTCACACGTAGTCATTATTAATTTGATATTTTTGATGCTATATTAATAATGAGTTCAAGAACTAATCAAATAATTCAGGTGCCTAGGGTAATTAGAATTCTGAAACTTCGTAAATAAACAGAAATGAACTTTTATTTAAAATAATACCGTGTCATGCTTTTGGTTTCGATCTCTGTAAGCCCCTTCCCCTCCTTTCTTCTCCAGTTTCCAAGCTGAATAGAATAGCAATAAAGTACTCTCTATACCATTACAATTAGTTATAATTTCTAAAATCTTCTGCTTCCGTCCATTAGTAAAATATTTTATATTAAAAAAAAAAACTTGCATATTATTATTACTTTATTTTATTAAGTAAGATAAAATAAAATTACCTGTCACAATTCGAACGATGTTTCTGATTATAAATAATAAAACTATGATATAAGTGGTATTAATAATTTAAATTATATAAATCCACTCGATGAAGGACATGCTAGTAGCAAACGTCATACCAGTTCCAATTAAATAAAAGATAAATAAACGAATCAGTGCATTGAATTTCAACGCCATCTTTCTTTAAACAAAATTAATATAGCCACTTACATAACTAAATTTACTATAGCCAAAGATTTAACAATAACCACGTTAAAATGTGAGTAGATAAAATCAGAAATAACAGCTATCATTATGTCCTGAAATGTGAAGCAGAAAAGTAATTATTTATACATGTTCAAGAGTAAATTGAATATACGTGATATGACTACTTATAATGTTACTAATAAATATCAGTATTTATGAGTGTGTGTTAAATTTATACCCAAACACTTACGCCCAAACAGATAAATTAAATATCTTTATTATTACGTAAGTTTGAGTTCACTTTTCTTTATTCTTTAATATTATTATATTCTAAAAATAATCATCACAATATTTACGATATTAACTTTTATTATTTTTTGTTATGAAATTAGCAAATAAATAAATAAATAAATAAACAAACCAGAGTTAAAGGCAACTTATTACAAATGGAACGAAATCAAATATCGAATATAATAAATTGCTATTCAGATAGGGACTTAAATGACACACAAAAAAGGTTTTATTATTGTTAGATGTGTATATTTGTAATGCACTTCATATCATAAATTCTTTCAATTTATTCATTTTTGTAGGAAAGATGTGCAGTATTTTATTTTTGATTTTATGGAAGTTTTTTTTTTTTTTAGTTCATTTGAGTTACGCGAGGTGGTTCACTAACATTGCATGTAATGGCGTCGTTACAAATTATCTCCTGTTCATCAGCTGGATTTTTGTTGTTGTTTGTTTGATTATTTTCTCCTCAGTGTTTTGAAAATCAATGTGTTTGGACTCTTTGGAGATGTGATATAAACAATAATAATAACCACCCGAATTTGGAAGAATCCGAACATATATGCAACCTTGTGCTCACTTAGCTGGTAACGTTTTTTTGAGCGAGCTAAATTAGACCGAAGAGAATTTATTATTATTATCATTATTAAAAAAAAAATGTTATTAAGCTTTTTTAGAAGTACAGTAGTTGTTAAATATTAAAAACAGCTCCATAAATAGTAAATTATTTAAATCTACAATAATTTATAAATAATGTATAATTTATTATGGAGGGGCGATACGATTGAGACATATATATTATTAAGGGGTACTTATCAAATAGATACCCTGGATATTTTTCAAAGGATTGAAGGAGGGAAGAGGATAGAGACAAGAGGTCATTCTTGCAAGTTGTATAAATGTGTGGCATAAGAGAGTGCGGCATGACTTTTTTTGCAAGGAGAGTGGTTGGTAAGTGGAATGTATTTGCCGAATGAGGTGATCAGTGCATAAACATTGAAGCAGTTTAGGTATGATAGGAATGATAAACATGACCTCTGTTAGAATGCATCTCACTATTGCTTCCCTTGCTGACGCTACTCCAGGAGGCGTTTGCATAGTAATAATAATAATTTTCATCGCTGACATCAGAACACTACACGTATTGGTGACCTGCAGTGATATGGAAGTGAAAGTTTCTTGTGAGGTTTCCAAAGTAAATTATCCGGATTATCTAATTCCCCTACCTAACTCACGGTACTAAATGTAGGATAACCTTACAACCTTTTGCACGTGGAATTCACACATAGCATATACTATAGAGCAGCAGCAAGTACTGTATGTACTAGCAGTAATTCGTTCGCATACATACATAACATATATATATAGTTTTAAAAATGAAGAATCAGACCGAGAGTGATAACATCTATAACTGGTTTTCAGTCAGCTCAACATGAGACTTAATTATTATTTTTCACGTAAGAACCTGTTGTTATCAAGAAAATGTTGGAAAATTACGTTACACCTCGTCAACCAAACGAAACTATGTTTTGATATAGTGTCGTTTGGCTGTCTTCTCTCTGTGTGTATTATAGAGAGAAGACATCAGAAACATGATAATATTTTTGGAATAATACCTTATTCCAAAAACTAAACTTTTTCCTTCACCACCTGGTGTTACTGGCAGTACTCGGTATTCCAATCATATAGTTAAAGCAAGGGCTGCTGTTTTTCCCTATATTGAAGGAGCAGAATACATGAAAACAATAATTTAAAACAAAACAACATTAATCCAACAACAACAACAATAATAATAAACAGTTTATGCAAAACTCTGTATAATATTTTTAAATTATATTTTATTAGCAAATAAAATGATTTCATGGCTAGCGCTGTGTATATAATAATGGATATGTATGATTTTTATAATATAATATTGCAAAAAATTCGTGATTCAGTTATAGTAATGCGCAACGTATATTATAGTCTTTTAGCGGTACATACAGTCATAAAATTCTGGACATACAGTCTATTAACTACAGGGTGTTCGGGATAAATTTGACAGTTTCGTAAGGAAAAAGAAAATCTTCTTTGTATCTATTAAATTTAATGAATTGTCAAAAAAACATTACAGGCAGAGTTAATTACAATACTATCAACAAGATTTACTCAAAATAACCACCATTAGCATCGATCACAGCTTCAATTCTGCTTCGGAACCTCGAACAAGCTGATGCTACAGTCTCCCTGGGAAGGGCCGCAAAAACTGTTTTAATTTTATCCATTAACTGGGCTTTTGTATTACTGGAAGTGCGATTGGTGTCTTTTTCAACTGCGCTCCATACAAAATAATCCGTAAGGTTAAGGTCTGGGGAGTTTGGAGGCCAAACATTTGGACTGGTGAAGTCGTAGAAATTTTCAGACAACCATTTTTGACTTTTCCCAGAGGTGTGGCAAGGGGCCGAATCCTGCTGCCATACATACGGCCTACCATTGGCTACCCTTGTTATCCAGGGCTTGACTACAGTTAGCAACTCCACGAACAAAGCCCGAATTCCAATGCCAGGGTTCTTCAACACCTGTTCCTGCAGATTTGCGAGGAATTCTGCTGTACGAACGCAATCAGATCGTCTGCTAGGGATCTTTCTTCTTGCTACATCCTCGTAGTCACCATTGCAAGTCTCTAGTTCATGCCTGATTGTTTTTACTGTATTCAGGGAGCATTGGGCAGCAGTCGTAATATCCTTATTTTGATGGCGGGCACGAATCATCATGATACAAGTTATTCTCTTCCATGATTCAGGTGGGTTCCAGCTATCCATCCTTTCTGACATCTTGTATATGAATGAAGAAGGGTCCAAACTTTTAAATGAAGAGAAGTGTGTGTTAATACATGTAACTTACGGAAAAATATAATTAATTATAAATATGTCAAATTTATCCCGAACACCCTGTATATGTCTAGAATTTTATTGGAGAGCTCTAATTTTAAAGGTTTTGTCTCCATAAACGGAGAAAATGCCACAAAAAAGTTAGTATTTATGAAAACTGTGAATATGATATCGGTATGCATTAAATTTGAAAATATAAATTTATGTCTTTATTGCGTTAATAATATTATGTATATTAATAACTGTATAATGAGGAAAAAATAGCGCTGCGATCGAAAAAATGAAATATCAGTGGGGAGGACTCATCAAGTGTATGTAATGTATGCACATGGAGATGCTATGGCTATCATTGGCAATCTTTGGCCTGCAAACACCGGGTGTATTCTCTAATAGGGGTCTTCTCTTCTCTTCTGTTCGACGCCCACCGCACTATTTTGTGTAATCCATTCCCGTATTTATTATGTTGTATCTAGCTGTAACCATTTCATCCAATCTTGCCCAAGAGAGAGAGAGAGAGAATCTACACTATAAAAATCGGACAATCCAAAATGTGTTATTTTTAATTTTTGTATTTCAAAATTTGAATACGCAGTAAAATGTTTTGAAGAAATAACATAACAACTTGGTATAAAATACGAATGGTATTTATTCTTCTTTCTATTAAATTTATGACCTCATGGTCTTAGTTACTTATTTCTTTATCGAGTGTACTAAAAACTGCCCGAAATGCTTTCCCAGTATAATACTCCAGCTGAAGAATGAAGTAGTAGCAGATATGCTGAAATATCGATTCAAAAATTTGGAATAACTCGGAAACCGAAAATTTGTCAAACTAGTGCAACGCAATCCTAGTTCATTTATTCGAAATAAAGAGCTGCCATCATGTATCTCATGGTAGTTCCATAGGCGGCTCTATTAACTGACAAGTTTCCTATATGGTTTATTTTCTAAAAGTACAACTCATAAAGAATTGATGAAACTTCTCGTGGGACATGAAGATAATAAGCGAGCCTTGATTACAACTGAATCCATACCTGAGTCGAGAACTACCTTTATCTGAAGTTCGGACAAATTGTCAGTCTGTTGATTCCAAAACTGCAAATCCTCTTATTGATAAATAATACTCATACACCTCTATCTAGAGTTCCCTCGTTTTTCGGCGCAATGAAAAGCAAAGAAGAAAGCTATCGAGCTACAGGGGAGAAAACTATTAAATATTGATAAATCGTGAATAATGGACGCTTTCGGCATACTTCAGCTTACTGATAAGTAAGCAGTTGGCAAGTTAGAAATCTGGAGAAAGGAAAAACAAATGAGAATGAAAATTACGAACTGAAAGGTAGTAACTGAGCATAGGATAAAAGAAAAAAAAATGAGATACGTGCATTGCACTGCCAAAGAGGTTCAAAAGCTACACAAAAGAAACCATCTAAATTGCTTAATAAATTAGTTTGGCTCAAAAGATGCAAGAAATGCTTGTAAAAGGAAATGATGAAAACAAGCTACTGGTTATCTACAAGATTACAGACTATGATGACCATAGGTCTTGTGATGAACTTTCCGAAGAAACTAGAACATCAAATTCAAAAATATTTCAAGGAATAATTCCAGCTACACTCACTTTGCAGCAGAAGATGGACGATAATGTGGTAAGTAAAATATTATTTTATTTATTTATTATTTTATATTTCATTTTAAAAGTCGTTGTTGGCTAAATACGCATTTGAAATGATTAAAAAAAGTTTCAGGTACCGCAGTAAATAATCTGTGGCAAAAAGGTCAAAATTTATTTAAATATATTTTTTTTTAATATTGAAATATTTACTTATTTATTCTTTTTTAAAAATAGTTTTTCTAAGATATTTCATTCTTAGTTCTAATTTCATAAATGATTGTAATAACTAAGAATGAAATCATTGAATGCGTTTTTAATAAAAAAAAATCAACAAATAGTAATATAATTTCATAATGCTACTTTAAATAAAACATTACGTACCTAATAATAAATTATATTCTTTTCAATTATTAGTCATTCATTTTCTAACCAAGCTGAAAAACTTGCTACATTATGCATCGAAAAACTTCAATATCACTTAACAGAAGATCAATTCACTAGAGCAGGGGTTCTCAACCTTTTCCAGTGGCGTACCACTATATTTAATTCAAGATATTAGATGTACCAGTAAGGCTCACGTACCACCAGTGGTACGCGTACCATAGGTTGAGAATCCCTGCACTAGAGTATTATCAATGATTTGTGTAAACGGGCCACCGCCATTCTCAATTCCCAAAAATATTCCTATTTCACCAAAAGACCGCGCGGTTAGCCTAGTGGCTTTGCGCTTCGCAACCATATACCTGGGGAAGGAGTGTCCCAGGTTCGATTCCCGTTGTAGACGTGAGGAATTTGAGGATCTTCCTCAGGCATAGCCAAGTTAGCCGGTCTTGAGCGCGGTCAGTAGGGTTTTTTCCGCCAGTTTATCTGGCGTTTTTCATCCCGCAAACAGGCAAACCGGCCAATTGAACATACGCCTCTACAGTCAAAATATATCCCCCCCCCAGCGGCAGACCAGGCGACGGGTCGGTTGGGTGTAGTACTAACAAGAAGTCGCATCTAAAGTAACACGCGGACCCTGCATAGGAAGCGGGAATAACGCGTAGAAGAAGAAGAAGAATTCCTATTTCACCAAAACTAATATTCAAAGAATATGTTAGCGAGGACGGATCGAATCATCAAATTAAAAAAACATGGAAGGGAAGTTACAGTTAATAAATCGAATAAGTTAGCCTTTTACTTCTGTTCTTGATTGAAGTTGTCAGTGGCATCATCAGCACATTTAGGTTCAAATCCTCAGACTTTTGCTCAACAATTAATATTTCTGTTTTATGTAGCTTATAACGAAAACAATTATTTTCCTTCCCTTATTTTGCAGCACAGTTTGCAAACTAAACTACAGGGTTTGTTTCGAGATCTTGCATAAAAAGCCAGTGATGATATCACAGACTAACTGCGAGGGTTGTAAAGTTGAGAACAAATGCAGCGAAAAGTCTTTCAGAAACGACAAAAACATGATAAAATAAAATTGAAGTTCTAATGTGATTCAGTTTATTTATTCTAATATTTGCGCTGTGGAAATATTACGTTCAGGTCAGATTGACTGATGACATCAGGATAATCGCGAACATTCTGGGATATTTGGCCACTTGCTGAACATTACTGGATTAAACGCTCAGAGGTATTAGATTTTAACTCCTGCTTCATCCTGGAAAAATGGCCACAGAACCCCCTCCCCCCGCTCAAAAAAAAAAAAAAAAAAAAAAAGCTCACTTATAGGGTAAAAGCATTTATTACAAAAATGAAAGAGCTCGAAATTCTATGCAAAATAAGGTATGGTACGTTTTCTTCACAGAAGTATTACTATCAAAACGATGTCATGGTTTTGAAATACCTTAACTACATTCAACTTCTGTTTTCATAAATATCATGCCTGAATAAAACCAGAAACATCTAAATACAATTTCAGCTCTGTGTAAATCTGATTAATATACTCTACATTCAAGCAAAAATTGGAATTTTATTGTAACGCACTTGTGTGTGTGAGTGTGTAGCACTGTGGCAATTCCTGGTTCCATAATGCTAGACCACCAGAAGAAAGCGTAGTATAGGTTATATTCAGTGGCGGCTGCTGACAATAGAAACAGGTGGAGCCAGGGACCAAAAACAGCTTATTTTTTATATTTATATAGTGGTTCTATTATTGATTTATAGTTATTATTTCTATTACAATAATGTTTAGTCAGACTCTACTGATGCATTGTAGCTATTAATTTTTTTAAAATTGGAAAAACGAGAAACGTTTTTCCAATAAACTATCGATTTTGTTCATAGTTAAAATATATTGTTTATGGACGTAATAAAAATTTAAACTTTAAAATAAATTATAACAAAAAACGACAACAATAATTAAACACACTAAAAACAATACAACAGAACAACAACGAGAATTAATAATAAGACGATGAAAGAATCGCGCGCTATTTACGTACAAATGCAGTGATTGGGCCAGACTAAACGGGCCCCAAAATAAGCCCGGTAAACAAACACGATGGCTAGTGCACGTGGTTCACAATCAAAGAATCGCGTGCTATGTACGTACGTGCAACACAGTGGACTGGGCCAGACTAAACTGGTCGCAAGATAAGCGTTGGGCCCGGTAAACGAATACGTTCGTTAGTGTACGTGCTCATACATGCCCTGTTCTACACCCATAAAATAGGGCCAACTGTGGCTGGCCCCAGAGACCGTACTAAGTCGCATTATACAATACTACCACAAAATACTAATCTGATAGGCTGGAAGACTGAGGATATTTTTTTAAAAACTTCAGTGTCTCCAAGTACCATTCTGAATTGATTCTAGTGCCTCTCTCCAAAATGCTCACACTGACAAACAAGTGCTGCCATCTCGTACTCCCCTCAGACGATGTGTTATTGGCTGAAATAGTGAGGGTTTTGGGGTCGATTTTCTTGAGTTTTTACGGGACGAAAAACCCCAGTTTCCTGGAGAAAAAACTGCTTGTCTGTGCTACAGATCGACTAATTCGGAACCATAAGAGACGGTTAACAACTGCCGCCATCTCGTGGTCTAACTCTAACACAATATTTTTGATGTCTGAAAATAGTGTGGGGTTTTACGGTCGATTTTCATATAGAAGAAAGGCTTAGAAAAGGTTCCTCCAGGCGTTAGGATGCTGGCGTCACTTCCACTGAGCTACACAGGCCTTTTCGGATCATAAAATTGAAATCTTATTTCTTTTATTCTTACATTGTATCTAAAAGTTAGTGGAATTAAAAGAAGCTTCTGACAGCACAAACTGCTCCTATTGTGTAGTTCGTTTGTTAGAGTTAAGGGTGGCACAACATCACTGTTGTGTCACCCTTAATAAGGACCGTTTAGTTTCCTAACTGATATTTTGATTTTAGTTCTTTTCTGAAATGTGAAGTATGCTACATGAGTTCGTTAGATTATATGGATAAGTCATGTCTTTTAAGGTGGATGGAAGGAGAGTGTGTGTGCAAAGTGTGATGATTGAGCAGTTGATGGAGGGTGATGTATTGGTAACAGAGAATGATAATAGCGAGAATATAACAAGAATGAGCGCTCGCCTGAGAGCGAAGAGTGATATTGTGAGAGAGTAGCGAGTGAATGGTAAGGAAGTTATGAAAATTTACCAAAGCATTTGATAAAGTATTACACTGGTGTCCAAAAGCTAGGGACGAACTTATATTTTTATTGTATATGAAAACACTTTCATGACTATAGCCAAATGTGTAAATAAATTTCGTATAAATTAAATTCCAATACTACATTTTTGGCAAAAGTTCCAAATTTCCTAAGGATGTAGTGAAGGAATTAACGTAAAGTGCTTAAAGAAAAGTATGCGGAGAGACACTTTGGTATGGAATATGTCCACCTGGAACTGCGATGCAGCTCTCATAACGTCGTACTATGCTTAGCACCAAGCAATTCAGGAGTTCTTGAGACAAACTGCCCTCTCCTCCTTCAGAGCAAGGAGAAGGCTTTGTTTGTTTTTTGAAGGGGAATTTCGAGCAGCAATTCTTCTCCCTATTGCTTCCCAAACATGTTCTGTGAGGTTGAGATCCGAGGATTGTGCTGGCCACTCGATTCGATCAATATCCTCGGTCTCCAGAAATATCTCCATTGCTTGCTCATGTACGATGTGGTACGTCACTTTCATCCATAAAAATGAATTCTTCCCCTACAGAATGCCTTTACCCACCATGACCCCAGCACCACCCTTTCAAGAACGTTCTCACGATGGTAAGCAATACCACTTTCACGCCACATCAAGTGACATTTAGAATCAGA
Source organism: Typopeltis vanoorti (assembly GCF_054136105.1). Lineage (NCBI taxonomy): Eukaryota > Metazoa > Arthropoda > Arachnida > Uropygi > Thelyphonidae > Typopeltis > Typopeltis vanoorti. Next base: position 163,753,350 of record NC_143550.1, read on the forward strand.
GTAAAGACTAAAACGACTCTCATATGTAAAGAATACATTAGCCCATTGGTGTGTTATCCAATTTTTATAGATATAACATCACTGTAAACGTGCTCTGGATAAAGCTGTGGATAAAGGGACACAGACTACACCCCTTTCGGCTTATAGGTCTACTTGTCACAGACTTCTTGCCACAGTTTGTCGATATATCCGCGTACCTGTGATTCAATGGAGCCAAATTGAACGCTGACCTGCCGTGGTTCGTCGATTAGGTTTTGCTGTTATAACCAAAAATCTGTCTTCACGCTCCGTGGTAAAGCGAGAGGGTTCTCTTAGCAAATATCTGGAACACATTCCATTAGTTTGAAATGCTGCCCAGGGCCTGGATATAACGCTATCTGAGATTCCAAACTCTCTGGCAATATCAGTAATTTTGCAGCCTTCTTCAAACTTTCCAACAATTATTCCCCGCGTGAAATCATCTAGGTGTCCTTTGAGACATTACAAGACATCCAAGTTTGCAAATTTATTCCTTCACTTCCTTTAAACACAATTCGCTAAGCGCAGCCTTTTGCCTTTTATCCCGCTGATTGCTACTACGCGACTTTGCGCGAGATTCGAAAATCCGAATACGTACCCGCTTTCTACTCGAAATCGTCGTTATACAAATTGCCACAAGCTGATTCGTCTGAATTTGCGGTTGTAATTTTCAGAAATGTTCGTCCTTAGGTTTTGACACTAGTGTACATGATAAACTGCTGAAATTGATCGGAATGGGAAGGGATAGTTGGGAGATTGCGTACAGGAATGAAATTGCAGGGATGTTGACTGATTAAAGCCGGCAAGTGCAAGTTGCGTACAGGGTGTAGTATCTGGAAAAAGGAAGGTGACAAATCCTGGGGTACTACAGAGTTCAGTACTAGGGCCACTGATGTTTAGTATATGAATGATAAAAAGTCAACATTTGAGAGGAGATATTCAGTTGTTTTCTGAAAATGCTAAATTAGGAAGAGGAATGCCAGCAAGTTCTGAAGTGATGTTACAAGATGATGTGAACAGGAAGCTTTGGGCTGAAGATCGGGTGCGATTTCAATATTGTTAAGTATAAAGTTATGTACTTTGGCCACAGAACATGGAATAAGGTTTATTATATTGGAGGGACTTTGTTTATTCAGGAGGTAGAGGAAGAGAAGAATCTGAGATTATTCGTGGATAAGAAATGAAGTTCAAGGTTCACATCACATAATCTGTAACGATCACCCCAAAATTGCTGAAATAATGTGGAACACCTTGAAAAATGGCAATAGTTCCACTGTATAATGCACTAATCACGCAATCAGGCTACATTTGGATTTCTTTTTACAGATTTGGTCACCTGGTTATATTGGCGTAGGGAAACATCAGAAAGAAAGAGTGCAGAGACAAATAACTAAGTATGTCTCGGGCAGTGGCGGCTCGTGGCTTGAAATCGTGGGGGTGCTGCAACTTGCGAAATATACATACATACATACTGTAAGTACAGTGTATACGTGTTTAAATAAAATATCAAATTATGGTAAAAATTAAAAAAAAAATTAAACATGAAAAAACATTGTTTATTATCGATAAAATTATACAGTCTGATATAATTCAAAATTACTTAAAAATCAATTAATTAACATAACAAATGTTATGTCTTTAATTGTAATGTCCAAATATTTAAAGATACGAAGTAAACACGATAAGCACTACGAACACTCTACTACTACTGGTGCAAACTGCATATAAACAACAGTGGAACTACGTGACGGGCAGTGCCGCATTATGCTACTAGCTCGCATCTTACTATGACGAGCATATGCTTGCGCGTGTAGCAATATGGCACTGTGGTAAACACAGTGCTGCTAGCGTCCTTCGCCCTCCTAAGTGCTACAAGATGGATTTTTGTTATTTTTTATACAAAATAACAGAATTGTATAGAATTGTTGATGATAAAAGTAAATATTACAAGGAAATATAAATAAATTAATAAATATATTTATATATCGAAAAAAATTGAGGGTGCTGCAGTTCCGCAGTGCCTATGCACGAGTCGCCCCTGGTCTCAGGACTCTGGAATTTCGAGTGAGGACAATTTGATGGAATGTAATCTGCAGATCTTGGTAGATAGGAGGGGAGGCGATATGATTGAGACATTAAGTGAGAGAGACCTATCATATAGATACGGTGGGATTGTTGCATATGGTAATGGATAGGAGAAAGAAAGGTTATCGCCTGAATGACAAAAACCAGTGAGTATGGAGGTAAAAAGATTCTTTACAGGGTGTTTGAGTGGAATGCATTGCCTGTATGGTGGAGTGCTCCAAAATTGTATGTATTCAAGAAGATATTGTAATCTGGGTAGTCTGTGAGTGTTCATCATCAATGAAGAGTTCTTGGAATTAATATTATTTAGGAGAAACATGATGAATATTGGACAACTCATTATCGCTGCACATCTTGTACAGTTAATTTGAATCAATGAACTTCCGGATTAAAGATAAATAAATAAATAAATAAGCTATCGCCTTTAATTCCCTTATCGGGAATAGGCGAGCCCTTTAAACCCCATCTAGCTTTTGGAGACTGAGTGGGCAGTTCAGTCTCCACTGGTAGCCAATCAGAGATAAACTGGACCAGTCACTAATTAAATATGGCACTGGTGAAGAAATGGGAAAACAAGTGCGGTCATCTCTTGATACCTAACCCTGACAGGATATGTTACTGTCTGAAGTAATGTGGGTTCTACGATCGATTTTCTTGAGTTTACAGGATGAAAAACCGGAGTTTGTGGAATCAAGTTATAACTTTTATAGTTGCCAATGATTTGAAGAGCATAAAGTGATATTATAATAATTTGAAACTTGTTTTTAAGTAAGTTATTTTTTACGCAAAACAAACATCTGATATCTTACACGTGTCAAACTTAGAATCAAGCATAAAAGCAGTGTTTAACCCTTTAAATCTTCAAGCACTTGCTCTACCATTAAAATAATAGATATTACTAATGCTTCTACTTTAGGTGTGGATAAGAAGCCAAAATCAGATGAAAGCAATTATGGAGTTGTCAACAATCTTCATTTAATTGAACAAAATAAAAAGTAAACTTTTAGAGACTGAGCGCAGTTCAATCTATACTGGTAGCCAATCAGAAATAGCTGGCCCATGGCTATCACTAATTTAAGCGACCCACAGTGAAGAAACGGCTCAACAAGTGTCACAATCTTGTGGTTCATAAGCTTAACACAATATTCTTAATGCTTGAAATAGGGAGGTTCTACGGTCGATTTTCTTGAGTTTACGGGAACGAAAAAACCGAGCATCTGGCAGAAAAAATTGCTTGCTGATTCCAGAGATTGACTAACTCTGGAACCTGTCGAAAAAGTTCATCTAGTCAGCGACTATAATCGAACTAACGACGTTCTCTTCGGGCGGTTTAGCGCAGTGGAGTGCAAACACCACTCCCACTGAGCTACATAGGCTCTCAGCAACTATGTTACAATTTTAAATTTATACTGAACAACCATCTAGACTGCTTGGATATTATTACATAACACCTCCAAAGACTCATCACGGGAGGGCAATCTACTCCACTACACACATCTTATTATCTTCCCTACTACTTGATTCTCCAACAAAGCTACTACAATCAGCATTTTTTTTGTCTTTAAATAGCTTGTGTCCTCATAGCCAATTTGTCTGTACACAGAATGAAAAACTTGAGTTTCTGTGTGCAAAAATCTTATTAATTCCATATGAGATCGGCTAACCCATCTTTAATTAAAAAAGTCCATATAAAGAGTTCTCTCGTCCCAACAACACTCGAACTCGCGTCTTTTCCAATTGAAGGGTGCCCTGTCCAACTTTTTTTTTTTTTGAAATAAAACAAAATCCTCCCTTCCTATCTTGAAACAAATAATGAAATTTGTCAAGGATGAAATTAGGTGGTTGGCGTTTCTACAGAAATGAAGAATGTTTACAAGCTGAAAGATTGACATTTGTTTTAACTCTTCCAGAACAAACGCAAAAGCAATTTTCTTGCGAAAAATAACGCGTTCTTCCATGTACAAAATAAGTACGTCTTGTTCATAGAAGATGTTTTAAGATATATATTCAAGCTAATGAGAGTAATAATAGTACAAAAAGTGGCGATTGGAACATTTCTTCCTACTGGTATGTGAAAGGAGATGATTTACAAAATCTTATCTTTTTGTTTTCATGAAAAAGCAGGGTAACAACGGAATATTATTCCAAGAAAAGATGGCTTCCAGAAAATATTTTATAACAAGACAACAAAACATACAAGCTGCTTTATTTTTCTTGGCTCTTCCACAGAAAATGCATTATTGCATATTAAAACTGGATTTCAAGGGCTTTTCATAGTAAAACAATAAAAACTGCAAAATTCCCAAAAATTTTACAAGTGAAACTTATGGAGGTATGTTTGTTGGACCACATCATCAATTCCTGATATGCACCCTCAGAGAATGTACAGGATAATTTTGATAGTACTATATGAAGTGTTCAAGCTGTACGATCTGGGAGGAAACTTCTGTATAGCCTTTTAAGGAATGCAGAGAACCGACTGGGGGCTTCTGACCTAATGTCCAATCCTCATCTCATGGTGCACTGTAAGATATCTACCTGGATACTGAACAAACTTGAATGGGATTTAGCTGACCAAATTGTATTCTTATTGGCTTAAATCACAATATAAAATGATGGTACAATATTTTTTGGACCTAAAATTTGGAAGTATCAAAAACATGAATTCGAAAATAGCCATTAAAATAAAATTATGAACTTGAGAGTCGTTCATATACATTGCCAGAGGACTTTTGGAGAACAGTAAAACTTAAAATTATTTTTTATGGCATTAATCAACTTTTAATACAAAATGGAGTGTGACAGAAAAGTCAAGAATATAATCGAAGAAAAATCTATTCCTAAATTCTTGTCTGGTCTTTCCTGAAAGTCAATACAATAGATCACAAGTAGGGTGGATATTTTTAAAATATTATGGTAACTGAGCAAGATACCATGGGATATGAAATGCTATCATGATGGTCGATAACAATGAGATGTGAAGATTACTTTTAAAATAATCGTTATCACCTTTCATTTCCTAAAAAGGAGTTGGCAAGGCCATTTAGCCTAACTTTTGAAGACTGTATAGCTACTATCCATACTTAGTCATTACAGACAGCTTAGCTAGGTCTATCAATGATGTATTAGGCAACAAGGGAGGCAAGCATGGAAGACAACTAACACCATCTCACTGTCCAAACACAATAGTCTGAAGTAGTACGAGTTCTATGGCCGATATTGGCTTAAATGAATTATTGTTAGTCGATCTCTGGCATATTTTTCGTAGAACCCATACAATTTGATAACTATTGCATCAGGGACGACGAGATGACAGCACTTGCTTGCCAATCTCTTCACTGGTTGCAGCTTATAATTAGTGATAGTCTTAGGTGATCTATCTCTGAATGGCTACCAGTGGAGATTGACTGCCCATAACTGCAAAAATTAGATAAGGCTAAAATGGCCTCGTCTACTTCTGATAAGGTCTGAAGACTTATCACAGGAGACCCAAACTATGTACATAATGTTTATTTATCCTTTTCTTGAACTCACTGAGTTCGGCATGTTAACCACCTAACCGACCAAGACATATACAGGGTGTTCGGGATAAATTTGACAGTTTCGTAAGGAAAAAGAAAATCTTCTTTGTATCTATTAAATTTAATGAATTGACAAAAAAACATTACAGGCAGAGTTAATTACAATACTATCAACAAGATTTACTCAAAATAACCACCATTAGCATCGATCACAGCTTCAATTCTGCTTCGGAACCTCGAACAAGCTGATGCTACAGTCTCCCTGGGAAGGGCCGCAAAAACTGTTTTAATTTTATCCATTAACTGAGCTTTTGTATTACTGGAAGTGCGATTGGTGTCTTTTTCAACTGCGCCTCATACAAAATAATCCATGGGGTTAAGGTCTGGGGAGTTTGGAGGCCAAACATTTGGACTGGTGAAGTCGTAGAAATTTTCAGACAACCATTTTTGACTTTTCCCAGAGGTGTGGCAAGGGGTCGAATCCTGCTGCCATACATACGGCCTACCATTGGCTACCCTTGTTATCCAGGGCTTGACTACAGTTAGCAACTCCACGAACAAAGCCCGAATTCCAATGCCAGGGTTCTTCAACACCTGTTCCTGCAGATTTGCGAGGAATTCTGCTGTACGAACGCAATCAGATCGTCTGCTAGGGATCTTTCTTCTTGCTACATCCTCGTAGTCACCATTGCAAGTCTCTAGTTCATGCCTGATTGTTTTTACTGTATTCAGGGAGCATTGGGCAGCAGTCGTAATATCCTTATTTTGATGGCGGGCACGAATCATCATGATACAAGTTATTCTCTTCCATGATTCAGGTGGGTTCCAGCTATCCATCCTTTCTGACATCTTGTATATGAATGAAGAAAGGTCCAAACTTTTAAATGAAGAGAAGTGTGTGTTAATACATGTAACTTACGGAAAAATATAATTAATTATAAATATGTCAAATTTATCCCGAACACCCTGTATATGTCCAGGTTACCATGGATGCGAAGTGCATATTAAAATTGTAATACCATTGATATTACATTGAAATATATGATGGATACGAAGTGTAGAGGAGTTATGTATTTTATCCATATTGATGGCGACGTGGTTAAAGCATTAGCCCTGTCAATGCATTTGACAATCTCCAATTGAAAAATGTATATCTTGTATCCTTGAAAACATTATTACTCAATTTTCAAGGATATGACATGTAGGAATTGAGCAAGGATATGGGATAAAATATGTTTAATTGCTGGGAAGTAGCAGATAGATGTGTTTACCCCCTCTCTCCAAATGGCATCCAACTATACCATTGTCATACGAAATGCTGCTAACCCTATTCTCAGCAAACTGATCAGGGGCAAATGCTGGTCTTGAAATTCACACTTGCTATTGTTATCATTCAGGGAGTGTGAGGTGTGATTGAAGTTTGATTAGCAGAATAATGAATTACTGACGATTTAAAATTATATATTTAGAAATTTATGTACATTAATTATACAAAAACAACATTTATTTTACAAATGATATTCTATCTTTTTCAATTTAGCTACTTGAAAACAAATTCTACCCTATGGTTCTTCTTTATGAAGGCTAAAATGGTTATGACTAGACGAGCAAGCATCAGCCTTCGATATACACAACGCAAAGCTCAATTATTGCCACGCAAGCTTATGACGTCTTCTGTCTATAAAAATAAAAGCCTAAATGGTGCTTATAAATGCATGCATTTATTAACAAATAAATATTACTTCTTTCTCAGTTAATGAGCTTGTGCAGCAAGCATGGAGAATTAGCCACTGCTGCCGATCCCCTTTATATAGGTAACAAAATAAGAATGTTTACATGTTTTCGTGCAAAAGGTATTCTGCAACATTTATTGCAGTCAATTTGTCAAAATTTGCAGTCAAAAGAACCTAGCACAATATTTACTGCAAATTCCGTGAAGTCTGTTTAAATTTTATTAAAATAAAAAGAAAAGTTATAAAAAGTGGAAATGGATGTGACAGCAAACGCTTAAGAAATCAACTCAAGTTTAATGAAAATTTACATCATAAAAAAAAAAACCCAGCTAACGCCTTTTATCCCGTATAGGGAGTTATATAATTTTATATAATTACAGTATATAATTTTTTGGTATCTTTAATTTATAGTATAACTAAATTTTGCATCTTCGTGCCATTACTGTTGCAAGCAGTTCCATAAACTTCCAGACAGGGAATATTTGATATGAAAATATGTCTTGGTGTGATGGGTATACCCTTTTAGTCCTAACTTTTGGAGACTGGATGGACAGTTCAATCTCCATTGGTAGCCAATCAGATAGCTTGCCCAAGGCTATCACTAATTAAACAACATGCAGTGAAGAGACGGGTCAAGTGCTGCCATCTCGTGTCCCTAACACAATATATTTATTTTGTCTGAAATAGTTGGGGTTCTACGATCGATTTTCTTGAGTTTCCAGGACGAAAAACTCGAGTTTCCACGAGGAAGGAAAAAAAAAAAAAAAAAAAAAAACATTTGTCTTTGGCAGAAATCGACTAACTCACTCGGGAACCAGTCAAAAAAAGTCTTAGAAAAATTTCCTCTAGTCTAGTCAGTGACTAGATGAAATTTTTCTAAGCTTTTTTCGACTGGTGCATTCTATCGATTTTCGTGAGTTCAAGGATTAAAATCCCGATTTTCAGGGATGGAAAAATCGATGACCTAGGCAAACAGATAAATGGTTCAAGTTCCTCTTGCTTTTGTATCTCTTGGAAGCTGAGGGTTTGTTCTGAGTACACTGTTTTTCAATCTGTGCAATGCTTGCCCCATTCCTGAAAATACTTCAGGTGCAAACTTTGTTTGCTTACACTTGGATAAAGGATTAAACCACCCAGTATATAATTTTTTGGTATTTTTAATTTATAGTATAACTAAATTTTGCATCTTCATGCCATTGCTGTTGTAAGCAGTTCCATAAACTTCCAGACAGGGAATATTTGATATGAAAATATGTCTTGGTGTGATGGGTATACCCTGAATACATTGTGTAATAGCTTCTAGTAAATCATTCATATATATATATATATATATATATATATATATATATATATATATATATATATATATGTAGGCTGTTCAATAAGTAATGACTATATTTACACAGAAAACAGATTACCTTTAATCGTCATCATTTACATGGTCTTTTTCGAAGTAACTACTGTGAGACGCGATGCATTTGTCCCAACGTTGCGTCCACTTCTTAAACACATGTGAGAGTCCGTTTTTTGAGAGTTCTTTCAAAACCACCTCCGCAGCTTTTACACATCTTTGTTGCTTTCGAAATGGCGGCCTCTTAGTGGGTTCTTGAACTGAGGAAACAGCCAGAAATCGCATGGTGCGAGATCAGGACTGTATGGAGGGTGTGGTAGGATATGTGTTGTTCTTCTGCAAAACGTCCACTGCACAGCCAGCAATATGTGGCCTTGCATTATCGTGGTACAATAAGAAGCCATTGTTCAGCAATGGACGCTTCCTTTTGACGTGCTTGATGATAATCGCTGCTGTGTTGATCATTGTCTCTGTGATGGACGTCGAAGGTCTTCCCTCACGTTCAAGATCTTCCACATTTGCCTTCCTTCCTTAAAAGTTTTATGCCAGTGAAAAACACTTGCCCTCGACATTGCTTCATCATGGAAAGCTTCGCGTATCATGTTAAGTGTCCGATGCCGATTTTTGCAAACGCACACAAAATTTAATCGCATAACACTGTTCCAAGGATGCTTCCATTTCGAAGACTGGTTGCACCTCGTAAGCGCGCCGATGAGCACTTGCGTTTAGTCACGTGACACTCTGGCACATCAGCCTGTATATGCCATCTATCGATTTGTTAATACATACAGCAACATTTCTTTATTCCACAGAAATTAATATTGTGATGAGTGGTTTCGCCACAGTAAAATTAGTCTTATTACTTATTGAACAGCCCACGTATATATATTAAATATATAAACATGACCACTGCAAAATAGGTACTCTTCCAGACTTAATCTTAATTTATAGGGATCAAAATGTCATGCTGGCAGTGAGGTCCCTTCAGTGGATATATCAGTTTAAGCCAAACATATATATAGCTGATGGTTACCCAGTCTTGATATAAATATGGTATATTCTCTGAAATGGGATGTCATTTAACTGATTTTTGTTTCAATTTCATATCGATTTCAGTTGTTTATTTATGTAAATGAATTTTTAAAGAAGTTCAGTTTTGATCTCACTGATGTGTAGCATTTAATTTGTTTAAGTATATCATAATTGATATACTTAAACTTGGCACACAATGGTTTCCTGTTGAAGAGCATACACACAAAGGACTCTAGATTAGCAGTTGTAGAATCCTACAGACAAACAATACTTGCATAGTTCCAATATCAAGAAGTGGTTCAAGGTGTTTAAGTTGAGAGGATGTGCTGCAAATTCAACAGGACATTTTTATTATTATTATTATTCAGGCCTCCATGGAGTCAAAAGACTCATCGTGGGAGGTCCTTCCTAAGAACATAAAGTCTGTCAAGACTCATCGAGGGGAGGTCCCCCCCCCCTAAGAAACATAAAGTCTATCATACCACTCCTTAAACTTATTGACTATTCTCACTCTCACCACTCCATCAGGCAATGTATTCCACGGTTCAACCACCCTACATGCAAAGATTTCATTCTAAAGAAATCACTTACTATCCACTCATCTTGTCATCTACAAACACTTCTCTTTTCCTTCTTGAAGAATGACTTGGCAGAGATAACTAATTTCTTTTTCATTTTCTTTTATTTAAAAGAAAAAATTGTTCAGAATCGGCGAACTTTCTTAATAGACAAGAGAACACAGTCGATTTTAAACCTGACAAAAACAGTCATGCCAAGATTTGACATGTAAGATTCAACATTACTAAACATACAGGAGTATTATTTCCTTAATGCTGTTGTATGTTTACATAAAACCACTATCAACATGAGAGAAAGAAGGAAGCTTTTTACATAAGCATGTTGCCAGCTGTAGCAAGAAATGTGGATCTTCTTAGATACTTGATTCAACCACCTTGAAAAAACAGGGTTGAAAATCAGAAATACTAGGTCTCAACCTCAGGCTTGACACTTATGAAATTGATTCCAGAAAGTTCTCTTCAGGCTGAATAGTGGCATTCACTGTACAAGGAATATCATTGTCAAAAACTTAAATGATCATAATTGTCAGCCTGGTTGGCCGAGTGGTTAGCATATCCGTTCTCCGGCCAAAAGGCTGCTGGTTTGAATCCCACCATGGGCATGGATGTTTGTGAATGTCTGCGAAAGTGGTGGTGGGCGGTAGATGGCGTTGGTGTAGATGATGATGGTAGTTGTGGTTCGTTGTAGTTGGTGGAGACAGAGTTGTAGAGTAGGTGCCCTCCCCTGATGAGTCTTCAGACTCCCTGGAGGTGTCATGTAATAATAATGATCTAAATGGCTTCACATGCATGCCTCAAGACTTACCTGATCTGAAAGATACTGGCATGATGAGGTGGTTTCATTTCAATGAAAGATGCAATTGAGATGTAGTGACAAATCCAGAAATCCTTTGTAGGAAGGGCAATTTAAATATTAGCATGGTATGACTGGGATATACTTATATTTTTAAAATGCTTGTTTGATACAATTTACTTCAATTTTTCATGCATATAACATTAATTTTCCCAAAACACTAGCTGCAAGTGATACCACAGATAAAAAGTACTATATATTTTCCCCTAAGAGAACTTGAAAAGAAATTAAAATATCTTTATTCCTTTTTTAAATAGATTATATAGGAAGAGAATGATGAAATAAAAATTCCAATTGCTACTTAAATGTACAGTATATTAATCACAACTATAGCAGTTGAAAGTGTAATAGATGCTTTTGTATATACTCAAGTGTGCTATTAATGCAAACAGAAGATTTATCTTCTGTTTCTATCAGAAGCCATCCACTAGATGGATTCATGCATCTTGATTTTGAGTTGAAATCCATGAAATTTATTCTTATTGGGCACTTCTATGAAGTGCTAGGATACTGCCCCCATTCAAAACACATCACAATGTTTATTAAACTCATTCTCATTCACTAACAATGTACCCACCACTCTCTAAAGGCAACCCCCTTCTACTGATTCACCACTTACCAAGCAAAAATATTTAGTCTTTACAATCTCTGACCATACTTAATAATTAGTTTTCATCCATTATTTATCCCCCCCACACACACACATAACACATATTTATCCTCCCCCCCACACACCTCCTGCCACATATTTAAAAAAATCGTTTCTTTTTATTATCCTCTCCCCCCATTTCAACTATTTACTACTAAGCTTTGTAAACTCAAAACCCTTTGTCTACCTTCATAGTTAACATTCCACCGATCTAGATATTTTCATTAACTGCTACTGAGTTCTCCTTTTCATCACTTTCTCATCCCTATGAAACCAAGCTATAAAAATCTGCACCAAAAATAAGTGCAGATTTGGCATATTAAGACCTTCTCAAGAGGTCCAATAACTTCCTTATCCCTCATTATAATGTTCTGATACTTGTATTTGATTTTTTCTCAACATACCATTAATCCTTTATGAAAAATATAAAATAATATGCAACATGTAATTTCTTTAATTCAAAATGCATTGACTTACACTTTGCAACAATGAACAGCCATCTGTTGCTATATACCCTTAGCATATATATTCAAATCTTCCTGTGGGTTTGTGTTGCTTCATTTCCTAGCTTAGCATCATCAATCATCATCATAAAAAAAAATAGATTGGATAATACTCTTCAAACCATCCTCAGTAATACTGACAGATATACTCTGCCACTGACCCTTTTATCTACATCACAATCTTAATTCATCCCATTTACTTCAATTTATTATTATCATTCAGGACTTCCATGGAGTCACGTCTCATTGTAGGAAGCTCATTGTAGACAACACAAAATATGTCATATCATTTCTTAAACTTATTCACCATATGCACTTTCTCCTCCCATCGGGCAATGCATTTCATGGTCCAACTGCCCTCCATGCAAAAAAAAAAAAGTTACTTCTTGCCCTCTTACTCATCACTTCTAAGGATAACCATCTTGTTCATTCCCCTTTAAAGGTTAAACAATAGATGTCCCAGCACCAAACTCTGTGGAAGTCCACTTGTGACCGTCTTCTTTGATGCTTGTTCCTCTGTACACAACTTTCTAATGTCTATCAGAGAACCAGTGTCCAATACAATTTCTAACCTGATATCTGAACCCATATACTGCAACTTAAATATCAGCTTATCATGTGGTACCCTACCAAATGCCACTGTAAAATCAAAAAGGCAGTATATACCTTTCTCTCATCAACCACTCTTATTGCTTTACTGTCAAAGGTGATCAGATTATTGAAACAAGAAATCTCTTGACAAATCCATACTGACATTCACAGATAAAAATACCCTTGTATGCCTAATTTTGTATACAATCTAATTTCTCCCAAATCTTAACAATGATAGAGAAATGCAAACTGGTCTATAGTTCCAACACCTTCATTCTACCACCACCATTCTTATGCCATGGGTATTTGAATCTTTGGGTATCTTTCTGTAGTCAAGTCAAAGGTGCTACAGCTCATTAGCACATGTTTTTAAAATGTGGTGAATCCCATATAGTCCCACTGCTTTATTAACATCTGAGATACTTAGTATTCAAAACATATTCTCCTGATGTATTTCTAGATCATGAATGCTCCACATTTCTCTGGTAATAAAACCAATATTTCCATGATGAAATATGTTAAAAAATGATGATTAAACAACTTTGCTATGTCATTTGCATTGGTCAACTTTATCCCTATTTCCATCTAATAATATCATTCTTTCACAATCATTTCAGTGATTGAGTTTATTCGCTTCCAAATCATTGGAATAAGTGAACCATGGTTGAATGAAGATGATATCATAACGAGAATAGAAATGGAAGTGTACTGTATTTTTCGTGAGGATAGAAAGGGCAGGAAGGGAGGGGTAGTGCTGCTGATGACAGCAGGGGAATTAAGTCCATATAAGGCAGGGGTGCACCGGCCATATGTGCAATGCACACAGGCACCAAAGAGGAGGAAATACTTTAAAAAAAAACGTTTTTTTAAAGTGATTTTTTTATTTATAGGGGCGCCAACTAAAGTTTTGCATACACAGGTGCCGAACACTACTGGCATGCTACTGGGTATAGGAGCGCCAACTAAAGTTTTGCATACACAGGTGCCGAACACTACTGGCGTGCCCCTGACATAAGGTAGACATGAAAGGGGGAAATAGTGGCAATGGTTATGAGGTAGTGTGGTGTAACGTGCAGGTTGAGAGGAAGACATATTTAGTTGGATGTTGCTATAGGCCTGGGAATGTGATGATGAAGAAATGTATAAACAACTTGGATTGAACAAAGGAAGGATAATTATTATGGGTGATTTTAATTATGGCAGTATAGATTGGAATGAAGAGATAGCATTTGGGAATAAGGAAAGTGAATTTCTCGAGTTCTTGAGAGATAACTATCTCAAGCAGCACATAAAGGAAGGCAAGCGAGGATCAAGAGTTCTAGATCTGATCATTTCATCAGAGAATGAAATTGTTAGAGGGGTTTCACATTTTCCTCCAGTCGATGAAAGTGATCATGAAGTAATCACCCGTGTCGTGGCTAGTCATATGCAGGCTTTCCTCCTGAGACAACCAAGTTTCACTTATTCCAATTACTTTTGGGCATACCATCTCAATCAATACCACAAACTCAGCTCTCTTGTTTTGAATACTCCTTGCACTTGCGTATAAACATAACAATCGCTGTGTGTTTGAGGCCATCCTACCAGCACCAACATTGTCTATTCTAGCTGCTACACTACACCTCTCTTTTCAGTTTGACCACTCCCATTTCCCTGATCCTGATTTCCATTCTTACCTGTCTCATCTTCACCTTTATGCATTCCATCACCTTGTGCTGCTACAACTGCATCTTCAACCTCATATCCATCTTCCTCCTGCTGTATAGTCTATTGATTTGTGCTATTCTGTTCCACAGGTAGACTCTGATCATTTGCTAGATTAACTTCTTGATTCTGTGCCTTCTCAGAAAACAATAGCCTTTCTAAATGCCCAAAACCAAACCCATTCAAATGTAATCCATCAGATTTATACCATTTGAACTTCCCTTCAAATTCACTCCACAGATTTACAAATTGTACTCCCTTTGCCTGACACAACCCTGCCATCTTAATATTCATCATCTCTGCTCTCCTTCTAATTCACTGTTATATCTGTGCAACACACCTACAACTTTCATAAACACTATTTTTCTTTACCTGCTGCAACAACTTCCTCAAGTTTCTATCAACATTCTTCTTCTCCCCAAGTAAGTCATTTGTGACCACGACTACCACTAATTTTGACACCTGATATTTCCTTTTCTGCAAGGCATCAGTTAGTTGCATTGTTGTTCCACCAGGAAAGCATGTTTTGTGCACTTTATTAGTAATCACACATCTAATGACCGAGTTCCCATATACTGATATATGACTATCCTTTGAGTCTTTCTTTATAACATTAACTTTCTCCTTCTTATCATCAGCCAATCTCTCTCTCCTTTAGCTCTTTAATATCCTCTTCTAGATGTTTCATTTCGCTTTTCATTTTCATTAACTCCTGCCGAAGCTCCTACTATGGGCCCGACGTTTGCTCCCATTTCTAATCGCTCTAATATATCTAGACTCTTTTCACATACGTTAATGCTTTCCTTCTTCTCGTTTACCCAAACAGTCCACAGATCTTTCACATTTTTCAGTGCATACATATAGCAGTTTTCACAACGCATCCACTGTGAAAAATCCAAGGCAAAGCTAGACTTTCATACAGAAGCCTTCCATGCCACTGACATACGTTTCTTTATGAATGCCATCTTTAGAAGCTGAAGTAGTACAACAAATAAGTAGGAAAACACAATATAAACAAGAAAAATATTTCAACACCACCACACTTGTATCCGAACTGAAAAGAATGCAGCACAATTAGCAACTAAAAGCCACACTATACACTTACTATTTTATATTTACTCATATACTTATTAACAACAGACCTCCACGGAGAGTCAAAAGACTTATTGTCCGAGGTACACTGTTACACAAAAAAAAAACTATCAAACTGCACTCATTCAATGTATCTGCATCCACCAGAATGTCAGGCAATGCATTATACTCACCAGCCACTCCCCATGCAAAGAACCTGCTCTTTATGCCCCTGCTCATACTGCTTCGAGGAATTTCCCTTGTTCTATCTTCCCCCTCCTGAAAAATTTCTTCTACATCAACCCTGTAAAAACCCTTTAATCAACTTAAATGTCCCAATCACCCCTTTCTTCCTACTATTTACAAGGCTTTTGCAAATTGCATTACTTCAATATATCTTCATATCCCACATCCCAGAAACCAGTTACCAACTTAGTTTTCTCTGGATCCTTTCTAATATATTCTCATCATTCAGGTTTCTTATTTCTAGATCTTCTGTTATCTGGTCTCTCTGCCTTTCATTTATATTCTGCTTAGTATTCTTTATTTACAAAGGTAAATTCATTCTCAATCTCATCTCTAAATTCACTATTTTTGCAAAAATTGTCCTTAAAACTTTCATTTCTTGTATGCTATTCATGTCTCTTTTTTTTAGTCTCCATGTCTCTGCTGCATAAAGTCAAAATGGGCAAAAAAGTAACTTTTGTTAATCAAACGTTTGCACTTCGGTGGAACCTCATTCTCCCAAAGTAGGCTACTTAACACTGTTAAAAAAGGTTCCTCCTCATTAGATTAGCTGCCATCTCATGGTTCCTAATCCTAACAGGATATGTTACTGTCTGATATAGTGTGGATTTTACAATCGATTTTCTTGACCTTATGGGACAAAAAACCTGAGTTTCTGGAAGAAAAAATCCCTTGCTCCTGCCAGAAATCAACTCACTTGGGAAACCAAGTTAGTCAATCTCTGGGAAGGCAAGTGGGTTTTTCTCCAATTTCCATCTGAGACATACACTTTCTAGTAGAAAGTGTATGTCTCAGATATTTGAAATGTTCGCTACTATTCAAATCTTGGCCATTGGGTCTAACACGATTAGCTTTTACATTTCCACTATGATTTTAAATCATGCTGTCAATCTTCTGCTATTAACATGTAACTCATAGTTCTGTGTAACATCATTCCATTTGTCTACTTTCTTCTGCAGTTCTGAATGTTTTCAAATCACTACATCATCTGCACACAGCTGTTTCTCCTTTCTGGTCATTACTGTATCCAGGACATTATTCATCACCACAATGAGATAAGACACTTTTTTTATCATCCTTGTTTCGGTCTATTTTTAAATGTAAACCATTCTGAATTATCAAATTTAGTCTTCACAAAGCTCTTAGACTTAACATACATATTCTTTATAATGAATTTCTTCTTTTTCTATGCCCATCTTTGCAAATTTTCCCAGGTTATTTCTCATTAAACACAATCAGAGGCTTTTTCCAAATCAAGAAATACCATAAACAGGCTTTTTATAAATTCTCAGTGTCTTTCCATCATTTCTCTTATATCAAAAAATCAGATCAACAGTTGATTACTCTTTTCTAAAAAAAAAAAAAGGGAAAAAAAATGCTTATCTCTTAGATTTTATCTCTTATTTTTGCCTTTATCTTTTCATAAATTTTTTCACAGTAACACAATAATGTTATTCCTGCACAGTTACTACACTCCCTTCTTGAGCCTAGTTTATATATATTGGAACAATAATCCCCTTGTCCAATCATCAGGTATCACCTCTTTCTCTAGATCAGTCTAAAGATGCTCATAACCATTTCAATCCTGTACTACCAGAAGCTCTGATCAGTTCAGCAGGCAAACTATCTATCCCAGGAGATTTTCATTCTTCATCTTACTTAATGCTTCTTAGGGCAATGTTATTTTAGAGATTTAACATATCTCTAAAATAACATTGCCACATCATCCTAATCTCTTTTCTAGTAGTTATAAGATTTCCATTCTCATTGATTAAAAATCCTGGCACCTCATTTTTTATATTCTTCGTTAGTCCACATAAAATTTTTTTGTTCCCATTAACATTTCTTTCAACATATGGGTGAACTCAATCCAGCTTTTCATATTTTCCTCTTTAATTATTATTATTTTCCTTGGCTCTTTCTCTGGTTATAAACAAGTATCATCATTTGATCTAGTCTTCAAAGGCCATTATTTTTCAACTTTCCTGTTTCTTTTTAACTTTCTCATTCCACCAGCCTGTTTCTTTTCTGCATCTACTTGTTCTTCCACACACACACACACTTCTTCTACTGTTCATCAATTACATCTCGAAATTTTCCCCATTCCTCATCATCTGCAAGTAACTTGTGGACTTTGGACCTAATCCAAAACTCAAACTCTTGCTTTACTTTAGACTGTTTCAACACCCATAGCTTCAGCTTTCTATCTCTCTCTTTTTTTTTTTTTTTTTTTGCCACATTTATCATAAAAGTGGCTATAAGAATCCTATGATCTCCATCCAAAGCAGGGGTCGCCAAAGTTATTTGCCCATCGACCCCTTCAAGAGTTTCTTGACTTGTTATCGACCCCCTATATTTTACAATTACGTAATTATAATAGGACAAGCAAAAAAAGACGCTTATGCGAGCTTTTAGATTGTTTGTTTTATAGTTACAGTGTTTATTGTTTGTATAATATAGTATATATAATTATATTACTATTACTATCACTAGTAATATCACTGGTATTACTAGTGATATTAATAAACTACTGGTATTAATATCACTGGTATTACTACCAGTGCTGCTCAACTCTTCAACATAGAGAAGTTTAGTTTGTGAATGAATAACGATTGAATTATAATATGTATGTTGATGAATTTTAGAACATTAACGCTCACTTGTATGTCGATGCGCAAAAATGAGACTGGGATCGAATACTTGTATCAGTAAATAAGAACCATGCACATGTTGCAATCTCGCTCCCACTGCACCCGGCTGGCAGGAACCACCAACATCCGTTTATTGGTAAATACGTCATTATTGGTAAATACGCCTACTTGATTGGCCTCAGTAACTATTTTCATGACCTTACTCCATCTTACAGGTCCTATTCATGGACCTGTAAGATGGAGGTACTGATCCCACGATTCACTCTTAATTACATTGTCATTACCTCCATGTCTTTTGTCATGGAGGTAATCCAAGTTAACCGAATTAAATATTACCCATACAATGATGTCATATATTTTTCTGTCAACCCCTGAGCCCAAATCGACCCCTTTGGCGACCACTGATCTAAAGCAATTGAAGGCAAAATTTTGATGTACATGACTACCTTTTGCATTCTTTAGTAAGGATGAAATAATCTATTACTGATTTTTGTCACTATCCTACTATAGCTACATCTATAAATTTTGTGGCTTTGTCTTTTTTGAAACAACCTGTTTTCAATTTCGAGATAATTTCTTATGCAAAATATCTAATAATCTTTGTCCTTCATTTCTTTGACCAAAATCAAATGGACCAAAAGTGTTAAGGTAATTACACTATATTCTAAGATGATTACACTATTATTCTGAATAATGCCCTCCAACTGTTCCTCAAATAATGTGTTTTCTTCCATATCTGAACCTTGTTGCAGTGCATATACTTGTGAATACTTGAGATTAGTTAAGATAAGTTATTATTATTATTATTCAGGCCTCCATTGAGTCAAAAGACTCATCATGGGAGTCTTTCGACCCCATGACAAAAATCCTTCCTAAGAAACACAAAGTCTATCAAGATTCATCGAAGGGAGGTCCCACAAAAGAAACACAAAGTCTATCATACCACTCCTTAAACTCATTGACCGTTCTCGCTCTCACCACTCCATCAGACAATGCATTTCATGGTTCAACCACCCTCCATGCAAAGAAACCACTCCTCACCCTCTTCCTCACAGGTTACTTTCATAACTTCCAGGGATGGCCTCTTGTCATCACTCCTCCCCAACCAAGCAAAAGAACTCCCCAGTGTCAACCCTGTAACCACCTCTCCTCCTATCCACCAAACTCTGCAGTCCACATTCCCTCAGCTGATCCTCATAACTATCATTGTACAGTCCTGAAACCATCTTTGTTATCCGCCTTTCTACCCTTTCCACAGTTAATTTATCCCCTTCAAATGGGGACCAAATCTGAGAAAAATAGTCCAAGTGTGGTCTGATCAGGGTCTTATACAATGGAATGATAACTGTTTTATCTCTGCAGGTCAGTGTCCTTCTCATCATTGCAACAATCCTCTGTGTTACCTTCACCACCTTTGCAATATGTACCCTAAATTTCAGGTTTCTATCAATCATTAACCCCAGATCTCTTGTCTCCCCTACTTCCTCCAGTATAACTCCTCCCATAGAGTATGCAGCGTCCCATCGATGTGTCCCAAACCTGAAGACCTTACATTTTGCTGCATTAAACCGACAATCCCATTCATTTGTCCATCTATCTAGCTTATTCAAATCCTCTTGCAGGGCTGCCGCATCTGCACTATTACTAATAATCTTTCCCAGCTTCGCATCATCTACAAACAATTGAATATCCCCTTGCAATCCACTGACAATGTCGTTGATATAAAGGTTAAACAATATAGGTCCCAGTACTGAGCCCTGTGGGACCCCACTTGTAACCCTCTGCTTCCATGAAACTGCCCCACCATACACAACTCTCTGATACCTATTGGACAGCGAATCCTGAATCCAGTTGACCAATCTGACATCCAGACCCATGTGCTGCAACTTAATATCAGCTTATCATGTGCCACCCTGTCAAATGGAAGCAGAGGGTTACAAGTGGCAGTATATGCCTAATGCTTTTGTAACTTTATCATAAAAGGCTAGCATATTGCTAAAACAAGAGCACCCCTTCACAAATCCATGATGACTCTCACAGATAACATTACCCTCATCTGCCCAATGCTGTATACGTTCCTTCACTACTTTCTCCAAGATCTTACTAACTACTGATGCCACACAAACTGGCCTATAATTAGACATTTCCAGTCTGCTACCGCCCTTATGCAATTACACTATCTTACCTTCCTTCCATTCCATGGGCACCTTTCCCATAGCCAGACTTTCATTGAAAAGCCAGGTCAAAGGCACCATCAGTTCCCTAGCACATTCTCTCAAAATTCGTGATGAAATACCATCCAGTCCCACAGCTTTACTGACATCCAGAGTACTCAGTATTTGAAACAATTCCCATTTTTATCCACAATATCATTCTTCCACAGTCATTTCTCCTCCTACTGGCCACATATCTAAAAAAAAGTGAGATTTGTTTCTATTACATTAAAATACAAGCACCTACTATATTACTAATCCCATCACACTCTATGAGTCTGTTATTTATTTACCAACATTTTTGATTGGTTACCTTGTTTATTCAGTTTATTATATTATATATATAGAGAGAGAGTGAGAAGCATCAGCACACTATCAGTATTTCTACTATTTTTCTCTCCAGACTAAATTTGATTTTAAATATATCATATAATCTATCATTTCTGAAGTGACTATCCCCACAAAAGGTCATCTGTTACCATCCACCCTGCAGCTCTAGTTTCCCTGCCTAAACACTCTCAATCACCCAGAGAACAATCTCTCTAGATGTTTGTATCCTTCTATGTTCAAATGCAGCCTATATCTTGCACATAGCTCCTATCATCAAATGCACTCTAGGCACCTGCATATTCCAGACCTTCCTATTGATACATTTTCACTATTATGTCATTCATATTGTTGCTCTCTTCTTGAACTCTACATTATCATATCTGTTCAGCACATTCATTATCTTCCATCTTACGGTTAGCTTGGCATCTATTTATGCACCTCTTAGGTCATTCGTAACAGCCAACACTATCATTTCATCCACATTTTCACTTCGCTTAACTGCCATTATCACACTCTCTATAATTCCAGGCAAGTACTTATCCATTCTCTTCTGGACACCATAGATCACTGAATCGCCATACACCATATCATTTGCAGATCCATTCACTTACTCACCTACATCCCCCCCCCCGTCTTTGCCTTCCAACTCTCTCATTTACATGCCTTCCTCTCATCTGTCTATCACTTGTTCCTATACTTTGACTTCTCATTTCCTCTTTTCCTGGCTCTCCCATTCTCTTTCTTTCTTCTTCTATCATTCCCATAACTCTTTCACTCATTCTCTTTGCCTCACATCAATTAGCCTTTAAATCTCCTCATTTCTTCCTTCATCCTCATTTTTCATACATCCTTCACATGCTGTTTTAGATAATTATTCCGTTCTTTAAATCCTGGCCTTCTTCTAATCTCTGCCCTTTAGTTAAAATCCCCATGATGATTACATTTTGAATTTTTCTTTCCAGACTAAATTTGATTTTAAATATATCATATAATCTATCATTTCTGAAGTGACTATCCCCACAAAAGGTCATCTCTGTTACCATCCACCCTGCAGCTTTAGTTTCCCTGCCTAAACACTCTCATCACCCAGAGAACAATCTCTCTAGATGTTGAACCTTACACTTTTTGAACAAATTTGCCTATATATTTATCTTCTTCAGAAACCCAAGCCTATAAGCAGCATCCAATAGTGTATTTTGTCCTTTACCTTGTTGGTTGCAATTATTATCAGCATCACCTTCTGTTCTGTCCTCTCTGTACCACTCACAATCTATTCCAGTGACTATATTCTCCTCTGATAGCCCATTCTCACTAATTTCTAAAATTTTTGACTAAGTCTAACTGGCCAATAACCACACACTTCTTTCCCTTATTCTTGATGTCATTGAAATTAGTAAACAAGCATGATACATGTCTCTTAGCTTTATAGGTGCCTATCATCCTTTATAATTCCATTCCTGACTTTCTTTCCATCTGATATCTCTGTCCATTTGGTGTATCCAGTCCAGTTAGATACTGGGTCATTCATCCTCTTTCTATTCCTTCTTGATCTTAACATTTACCATCTATACTTCCACAAAGAAAATGTACTATACCTTCTTTTAGGAGAATTTCGAACTCTCATTTTTATAATAAATGCTTTTATCCAGAAGCAACCAGAAGTAAGTTATTTGTAAGAAACAGTTTCTGACCACTATTTTTCCAAGATAGCAACAGGAGTTCAATTTGCATCCTTCAGGACTTGTAGTATGTAAATTAAGGCAGCCAAATGAGCAAATATTCCAGTTTTCAAAACTACCCACTATTTTTTCTTCCCATGAATGAATTCTTCATACTATTTTTCTTAATTTGCCCAAATATGTATTGCATAAAAATTTTTGATTATGACTAATTATTCACTTTTGAAGTGAATAATTCGATTATAATTTTTTGCCCATACATAAAATGTATTATTTAATTTTGCAGCGATGTATTAATATGCTGTAAATACCCCTACCCCTGTCTGATGCCACTAACTTAGATATTTTCCCTATCACTTGAAGTGAGGTAGGTACACTTATTTGCTAGTAAGTAATTGGTAGAATAACTCTGTCCTTCACTATAAGCAATCACTAGGAATTTGAAAAGCATTGCAGACTTTCTGAAATAACTCTGAAATGCCTAAACAAACATTTTATGCACAATGCAGAAATGAGAGTGATTTATTATTATTTGTTTAAACTGATTGATCAATGCATAATATATATTCAGAAATCATAGTCACTCGACAACTGCAGGTGAGTTAGCTGGTCTCATATAGAGGTGACTAGGTTTTCTTGATGGCAAAATAACACGACTTATTATAAAATAACACACATAACACTGGCAAAATAACATATTGCATTATATATAGTAAACTGATATCTTAAGGTCATTATTAAATTATAGTTTCCCACAGAAAACTGATTTGAAACAGAATGGGAAAAAATCAGTCATTATCACTTGAGATCTGGAGGATTATTAACAAATTATTTGTTTAATATTCACATAACAAAAAAAAAGGGGGGGGGTTAAAAAGGAGGAAAATTCTGTTGCACATGTCAACAACATTATTCAATACATAATTTTAGAATTAAGAAATTATTTGATTATATTTAAATAGCTAGAGGTGGGTAGAATTACAAGATTTTAAATAACAGAGAAGTGAGACATTATGGATAAAGGGAGAGATCTACAATTTAACTGTTTTAAATAAACCAAACTTTCTTTTCATCAGGAAAGGTATTTATTGCAGCAGGTTTTTGTTCTAATAACAGTTACTGAAACCAATTACTAAGAAATAATATTTTTGAATAAGATAGAGAAATATCACAGAAAACTAGTAGCCAAATGTTACTGTGAGCTGGTAATGATTGTATTGAGAACTGGATCTAGACTTTTCTGGCTTCTGCAAGTGCCAGAGAAGCCAGAAAAAATATATATATATACAAATGGAAACTATTTTATTTATAAATGAATTATTTGACTATAAAAAAATACCAATTAAGAAACATAATTCAGCTTTTAGACTATTTTACCACAAATATGTTGTCAATTTTTTTTCTCTAAATTCTGTATGTAAAATCTTTCCTTATTGAGGCTTTTTTTGAACATGAACATCTGTTTATAGCATTACTGAGGAATAATTATTAACAAAACGTTAACTCTGTCCTTCACTAATTCTGGATCTGGTAAAAGAGGCCCACGCGGTCTTGACTTGGCAAGTGGCTGAATATGTAAAAATAAGGAGGCACGCAAAACTACAAAGCAATTATGACAATTTCCAAAGGCATATTGAGACAATACTATCTGTTGACTCAAGATATCTTTGGAGTTAGTCATAATTACCTACTCCCTTGCAGCAGAATGGGGGAGGGGGAAGATCCTGGTGGGCAAGGAAACACTGCATGAGAAGTGTGTCTGCTGGAATTAGAAGTGACTGCATGAGTGTGCAAGAAAAGCTTGAGAAAAGAATGGCATGGGAAATGAAGAGAATGTATGAGTCTGGTGTGTCTTGTAGGATTGCTGGTGATGGAGAGGAATGGTCAGTGAGAGGTATGGAATAGTGATATCCGAGAAGTCGCATCTTTGGGACTTATTGAACCAGAAATGAGTTATGTTTTTATATAAATGCCAGAAGTATCCAAAATAAGAGTAATGAAATTGTATTGATTGAAATAGAGATGGAAGGATATGACATTTTTCATGAAGATAGACATGCTGGATTAAACCCTGTGGAGGCCCCTAAGAAGTCGAAATCTTGGATTCCCCCCCCCCCTCGCCAATTATCTCCTAATTCGTTTTTAATTTTACCAACCAACAATTTTAATAAACTAATTTTATTACATACAACAAACATTAACTATTATTAATGTTATTAAACAATAATTATTAAATAAAATGTAAGGAATTTTTAATTTTAATAAATAAATAAAATTTCATTTCTGGAGGTTTCTTTGGCGTTTCTTGTAGTGGGACAACATTAATGTAAAGTTTCCGTTTCTTTGAGTTGATTCATTTTTTCTATCTTTTGGAAACAATTTAAGAAAGCTTGATTGTAATTTTCTTTCAAGATCAAATCAATATTATTTTAATCCATTGTTGCAGGGCCCCTAAACGGCATGGGGTGACACTGAAGATAGACAAGATAAAAAAAAAAGGAGTGCTGTTGATGTTAGCAGAGGAGTTAGTCCTATTCAAGGTGGAGATGCAAGAGAGACATATAGTGGCAGTAGGTTTGAGACAGTATGGTATGAAGTAGATAGGGATGGACAGAACGAAATGTATAGGCAAACAAGAAAACAGTGATCATTATGGGTGACTTTAATTATGGTAATATAGAATGGAATAAAGAGACAGCATGTAGGCGGAAAACAATGAATTTCTGAAATTTTTCATCATAATTTCATTAAAAGATATTATAAATGAGGTTTCAAATCTTTGTCCAGCTGGTGAAAGTGACCATAAAGTAATGGGAGGTTGCAGCAATATGAGGACTTCTGTGAGAAAGGGATATATGTTATAAGGATGGCAATTATGATAAACTCAAGAAACTGCTTGCAGGTATATTATGGAATGAGGAATCAGATGGGAAGGAGATCAAATCAGTGCTGCTTGGGCCCCTATTCAGGAACTATCTGACATAGGCAATGTAAATATATTCCAAAGGTCAGAAGATTAAATAAGCCAGGTGTAAATGAATGGCTGTAGGGGTTAGGCATGAAGTCTGGAAGAAAAAAAAGCCATTATGCAGCATAAGATGAGTGGCAATAATCAGTTGCATGAGAAGTACAAAGAGCAGGCAAGAAAGGCTACTCACTGTAATGGTAGCAAAAGTGCACAACGAGCAGTTAGGTTAATGAGGTCAAAAGAAATCCCCAATAGTTCTTTTGATATATGGACAATAGAAGAAAGAATTATTATGGAAGGATGACAGACTGATTGTCAGAAATGGTAGAATGACAACTACTGCAGAGGATATAGTTTAGATAATAAACATGCAATTCATAAAGGTATTTTATCCTTGTGAATGTGACACCATGAAGAACATGAATGCACTGGGATAGGGAGAGAAGGCATTGGTGGCGAGTGAACAGGATATATATATGAAGTAGTGAGTAAACTGGATGTGAATAATGTAGGACAATGATATATCACCACATTTTGAGAGAATGTTCCAGGGAGTTAAGTACTGACAAAGTTTTTAACATGAATCTTAAATTGTGTGGGAGGTGCAATATCCCAGAAAACCAAAGTTACTAATGGTGTGCTCAGGTCTGTTTTGGGATCATTGCCGATAATGATACTAGGAAAAATATGAATACTCATATGCAGTTTGCAGATGATGCAAAGTTGGGAAAAACTATGAGAAGCAGATGTTGTAACTTTGCAAAAAGATTTAGGATATAAGGAGGGGGAGATATCATTGAGACATATGAGGTAAGGAATTATTACCAGATCAATATGGATGAAGTTTTTCATGAAATGGAGAAGGGGAGACAGAAGGAAGACCAAAAGTCATCCTGGAAGCTCATAAGGAAAATGCGAGCAAGACAATGAGGAGTAGGTTTTTTTGCATGGAGAGTGGTGAATGGTTGGAATGCAATGCTTGAGAATGTGGTGAGTGTAGAGGCAGTAAATGCATTTAATGGCTTGGAATGATGCCAACACTGGGACCTCCTGCAATAAGTCTTTGAACCCAACGGTGGCCTGATGACAATAATAATATACACTGTAATAGCACCTTATCATATGCCTTTTACAGATTTTTGAAACTTAAATACAGATCATCGATATATTCCCCTGATTACATACCTATTTCTTTTAAAGTGAAAATTTGATCCTGATTGTTATTTTGCCTGAACCCAACTTGTTTTTCTCCACGTTTCCCTTCCACAATTTTTCTTAGATATATTTGCATAAATCTTACTTGAAAATACTCAGAGAAATTCCTCTGTAATTCTCACATTGTTTTATTTCCTTTTTAAAAAAATATTACTATAAGGGAGTATACCATGAGAGCTGATCAGTGGATCCAGTTCCAAACATTTGGAACTGGATCCTCTGATCATGCCTTCAAAATTATGCAGCACATCCACTGTAAAAATTTTTGATAATTTCTGATTGAATATCGTCTATTCAGCGGTTTTCCACATTTCAGGTTTTTGATAACGTTTCTATCTCATGTATTGATGTGTGCCCCTAAATATTTTCTACTACTTCCTATTTCATTTAGCAATCTTTCAAAATAAAGATATTCTAGAAAGCTAGAATAATTATCTTCAGTTTTCATTTTACCTTTACCATCTCTGATTCCTTTTAACAGTTCTCTTTCCACCAATTCTAAACTTTTTAAATAGCTTTCAGAATATTTTATTAAGGTTTGTTAAGTTTATTTTATTAAATTTTATTTAATGTGGTTTGTAATTATCAGTTTACAATATTTTGTTGATTTTTTTTTTTTTTTTTAATCAGTCACTTACGAATTATACTTGTGAAAGAAAAATATGCGAGGTACTAAAAAAGTGAACATATAAAAGCAAGATGCTGAAACATGTATAATGAGCATATTCTGCGCTGTCTATAATTTAATTACAAGGATATTAAATAGAGCAGGTTTCAAATGTTAATTTGGATAGACTTTATTTTTTTATAATTGGTAAAAGTGAAAATTTTAGCACTTGTCATGTTAAGGGAAATTATTAACATTAGAGCATACAGAGTAGCAAAAGAAGTCATTGAATGCTGTCCATTATGGTATGTGCATACTATACTATACTTGAACATGCACTTATTTTTAAAATAAGCTTTCAGGACTATAATGAATTTTTTTTTTTTTTTGTGTGTGTGTGTGTATGTATATATATAAAATACGAAAATATTTAAAAAAGTGTCTACATTTTAAAGAATTTCTTTAAACATGACCAAAAAATGACATGACCACAAGGGTCATTTCAAATGACCCTTGTGGTCATTTCATTACATATGCATACAATAGTGATAAATGTAACAGTTTCCTTCAGATCAGTTGTATGCCAGACTGAAAGCAAAATCATCACACACTTGTTTGCTGCTTCTAGTGATCTTGTTCTGTAAAATAAGATTTTCAAATTGGGGGAGGAAAATCTTGACTCAGACTAAATATCCATGTTGGATAAACACAAGGTCACACATTTCATGTGAACAGAAGTGTAGGAACATTTTGGCATTGGGAAAATTAGGGCACCAGTGGCAGGGCATTTTACTAATTATCAAAATTGTCACACAATAAGAAGGCACTTAGCTACGAATTTGCCAAGGGTGCCAAATGCCTAGCTACACCTCTGCATGTGAAGAATCTGATCTGATGGAAAAGTATAGTAGTTAGTGCTTCTTCACCCTCCTGACACAAGCCCTCTAGACTTTGATCTTTCTTTCCTAAGCTAAACGAACTATTTTGTGGGAAACGATTTTCTACTGCTGACAAGATTACTACTTCTGACAGGAATACAGAAGAGTTTATATCAAATGTCCACAGATATATTTAACAGTAGTTTGTTAAATAAATGTTAGGTTTAATAACAGGAGTATAGCGTGACAAACTTCTGAAATGATCCTCACTCTATAATTTAATTGCAAAGATATTAAATAGAGCAGGTTCCAAACGTTAATTTGGATAGACTTTATTTTTTTATAATTGGTAAGATTTAAGTGAAAATTTTAGTTTCAGTAGGGTGCCATTTTCTTGTAAACTGGAAATATAACCTTCCCCCTCCCTTGAACATTAAAAAAAAAAAAACGTTTTATTCAATAAACATCACACAATTGTTCTCTCCCCCACCATTTCTGCTGATAACAGTCACTTAAAATATAATGACTAACATATTTATGCATGAGGGTGCAATTTTAATTTTTATTTAAATTTTAATTTGATGGTGCTTACAAAAATTGGAGAAAGTTTAAATAGTTATTTCAAAAATATTTTTCCCAGTTGACATCTTCAGTTTCAGAAGATTTTGAATGAACTGTAACTCACTGAAACTGAGTAACAAATGTAGAAGAATTCAATGAACAGACAGACCAAATCAGTAAGAATTACTATTAAAGCATATGCTGTCCTCATTTGTGAAGAAGGGAAAAGGTGATAAATAAAAAAGACTTAAAACTAGATATCACTTCTTGAAAATTGTAAATGCCAAATAATATTCCTATCATTTATTTCTGGCTTCCAAAAATAAGAAATAATATTGCAATAATTTCTTTTTGAATTAAGTTTTGCTGCAATGCACAAATTGAAAGAGATATGCTGCAGTCCTGCTGAGTATTTGGGTGAGTAGGTTGGGGAAAGGATAAAAACATGGATTATTTTATTTTAGCTGGAATAATTTTTAATGAAAGTTAAAGTATTAAAGCTTTCAAACATTATAAAAATAGTGCAAATTTTTAATCCTCCAAAATCTGTTATATTTAACAGAATTAAATACAATATAAAAATTATTTGAAATAATTATATTTGTATAAAGTTTTCATTCCTTTATTTCATTGTACAAATTCCATATAATAAAAATTATAAGAGAAAAATATTATGTACATAACAGAGTAGAAAAATATAAGACATCTGAAAATGCATCATAGAAAAAACATGTTATCCTCATGAAGCATTCTTTGTTATATACACAGTATTATATTATATTTGTTATATTAACAATATTTTGTTAAATAAATGTTAGGTTTAATAACAGGAGTACAGCATGACAAACTTCTGAAATGATCCTCAAGTCAGTTTGATCAGTTTCAGTAGGGTGCCTTTTTTTTTTTTTCTGGAAATATAATTTTTCCCCTTTCCCTTGAACATTTAAAAAATGTTTTATTCAATAAACATTACACAATTGTTCCCCCACAACTGTAAATGATCTAATTGGCTGATTTTTTAAAAAAAATTATTTTATTTGAAAGCCTTTTTTTAATGGCAAAAAGACCAGTTATTACGTACTGCCATAAAACAAGTATTGTATTTAAAAACAGAAATATTACTTCTGAAACTGTATATTGGATTAAGATTTTTATAAGCTACTTTTTAAGATGGATAAATACCTAGTATAATTTTTCTAGATATTTCAGTTATTAAAATTGTAACTTTTAGAAATCATTATTATTAAATATTGCAGCATTCATGAAATACTCGTTTTCCAGTTGAATTTCAGGCTTCTTTTCTTTTTATTAAATGTGGGAGGATGATAGTCTAATTCCCCAACAAGGGAATGTCTGAGTGCTATTTTTTCCCCCATTTTAAACTCAACTGGATTAATTTCTTAAAATATAAACTTCCTATACATCTTACAATATTATCATAATATAAATTTCAATATTATATATTGCTAAGGAATTCATCCTATATGAGAAACTTAAAAAAAAAAAAAAGTCTTTAAACAAACTGTAGTTTTGGCATAAAGTGCAATGCTCTGATGTATATTGCTTTCAATGGAAGTGCTGTAATTCGCACATTTTTGTACTAGTTTGAATATACAATAATAAAATTGTTTACAAATTCTATTTTGTCTTGTTAAATTCTAGTGCAAAACAAATAACGGAAACTGTTGGATTTTTTATTTATTTATTTTTTTTTTTGCTCATCTACAAAAAAGAAAAAAAAATCTTCAGTTAATTTGTAATCTACAAAACAACCATGGTGAAGATACAACTGTATCTGTAAATTGGATGTGTTCCTTAACTGGTATGTATGTTATGTGGAATGAAAAACCCAAGATTCCAAGAGAAAATTGCTGGAAATTGGAAAAATCAGGCTTAGTTTCATATAAATTTTCTGGGGGAGAGAGAGAACAAACAGGGAGATTATATGCTGTGAATATCAGAAGTAAATGTGCAAGGGGGTAGTTGTGGGAATGAATGATTTGGTAGGGCATAGGGAGAATGTGAGAATAAACATCAAGAGATTGAGGAGAGTGAAAGACAACAGTGTAATAGAAAGGATAGTTAAGTGTTTTGCTGAGGTGGTGAGCAAAAATCATGAGTGACATGCTAGCAGAGCTTGTGTGAGGAGAGAGGGCTGCAATTTGTTGATATGTGAAATGCATTTGAGCTACAAACGGAAGTGTATAAAAGTGATGGATTGCATTTAAATGGATTTGGTGTGAATCAATCAGAAAGACTTTTCTAGAAGAGTGTATACTGAATGATGTGAACAAGAGATCTGAGAAAGTCAAAAGTGATGTGTGAAAGAGCAGGAGAGTGGAACTGTTGAGACTGAATGGAAGAAAGTAGTGAGAGAATTTAGAATAGGAATGTAAATTGGACAAGGAAATGAGGGAGTCGGGTGGACTGAGAGACAGCGTAAATAGAGTGGATTCTAGAACTAGTAATGAATGCAAGTATGGGGATGGTCAGCTTAAGAATGAGGATTCATGAGGAAAAGGGTTATAAAGATAGGATAGGAGCAGGTGTGGGAAATTCACAGATGAAGGGTGGCACAAGTAGGACTGGTTCTTGATCAAGAAATGAACTGCTATGCTTATTTACAAATGCTGGGATTATCAGAAATAAGAGAGATGATATTGATATTGTATTAGAGTTTATTCATCTAAAAATATTTGGAATAAGTGAAGCATGGCTGGATGAGAATGTTATTCTGACAGTAGTGTTTTTCTGAGAATTCATGGGAAAATTCATAATTTTAAAAATTTCTGATTGCTGGTAATAGTAGAAATATTTCTGAGAACGAGATGTTTTAATAATTTTATATGATATGAAAATCTCCATTCTAGCTTCAAAAGAAATAAAATTATTGGGGTATTCCTTGAGTTTGCTGTAATCTCAGTCTTCCTTCTTACATATCTGTGCATGTACAATATGCAGAGACAATGCATGAAGGGTCTGAGATTATGGTGCAGAGTAAAATCGATATTGGTAAGATAAAGGGGCTGGAATTACACATGTAATGTAAAATTGAGCTTAGGAAAATAATTTTAAATATTTAATTAGGAATAATTATTTTAAAATAAAAATTAATTTCACTGACTTTATTGTAGTTATCCCTAATAATGAGTAAAACATATGAGATGTTGGCAGTATTTTAAGAAAAGGTAGCAAAAATCAGAGAGCTTGTTATGATAATGCTTTGCATTGCAATACAAAGTATTATCAACAAGTGAGCTTATCATTATGCCTATAGCATAAAGAGAAATCGGAGTGATGATGATAACCTCTTTATTTCTGCATCATTGTCATAATTCAATGTGGCAACTTCACAACTTGTGCACTGTGGCCCCTGAACTTCAGGCCATGATAATAAGTGATCCTTGTCCACCACTAACCACTCCTAGATCTCTTATCTACTCTTCTGTCTTCAGAATTTCCTCACACTCAATGAGGAAACTCTGAAGACAGTAGAGGAGATAAGACCAACATTGTTTACCAAATCTTACACTTTGCAACAGTGGTAAAAGTTGGTAAAATAGTTCAAAGGATTACTTAGTTGTTGAAAAACAAGCTAACAAGTAAAGATAGGGAAGTTATTGTCCCTCTTTATAGGGCTATGATCTAGCCTCATCTTGACTACTATGTACACATTTAGTCAATTGGGTTTTCTTGGCAATCAGGAAGTGGTAGAGAGGATTCAGAGACAAGTGACAGGTGCCTGTGGACATGTGTGGGTTACAAATTTTAGTTGATAGGCATAGAAGAGGGGATATGAGAGAAACTTATATAAGATATTAAACAGGTTTTATAAAATTGATGTAAGGAAATTTTTCATATATGACATACAGTCAGAGAACGAGAATCATCTGTGGAAGTTGTATAAGATATTGATTAGAAAGGATGTGCAGATGAGATTTTTTGTGTGGAGAGCAGTGAACAAGTAGAATGGATTGCCAGAATTAGTTGTGAGTGTCCTGATAGTAAATAAGTTTAAGGAGAGATATGATAAGTATTGTGTGTATAAATATTAGTGTGGATCTTCCATGACGAGTCACCAGACTTCATGGAGATATTGTATAATAATCATCATCATCATATGTATATTATATAAGAGAATTTTTCCTTTAAAAGACTTTTTTGTTTAAATGATGTGATCAGTTAATAATAGTACCCAAGTTCAACCACACAGTATAGCAAACCAACTATAATAACCAAGCATTTCCATTATGGATCATGAATAATTCTGTTTTTAAATACTAATTAAAATCATAAGCATTAAATGTACAAACCAATATACCAACATAACCCATCAGAAAATAAAACTTACACAGAAATAATTTTTCTTGAGGAATTATTATTTCACAAGCATCTTTGGATTATTTTCACACATTATAATTACAATTCAATATACCAGATGTAAGTTATGAATATTTCTATAGTATAATATTGAAGAAACGCATTGGAATTGAAATGAAATACAACGCATAAAATCTTCTAAATTACACACAAATATTACTGTATAAAAATTTGTGGAAATGATAAGTTTGTGGAAAATTCAATGATCACTTTTTCTTTCTTTTTTTTTTTTAGAAAAATAAATACATCTTAATTTACAATATATAAAAATACAATATCACTATAATACAATATGTTCAGCATGGAATTTCCAAGAACTTGAAACGCAGCCATTAACAAACAAGATATGTATAAAGCAAGCCATAGAGACACTTCAGATAGCAACTCCCTGTATTACAAGAAGTCACTGTGATCTAATTAGTAGATCAAATATGTATTTCTTCTTGGTAAAAGTGAGATGTCAACTTCATTTCTTTATTTTTCTTTAATTATTGCAGCAGTTTAACAAGGCACATGCTTTACATTATTCTGTCTTCTCTGGTCACTTTTGTTCTTATTTAATCAAAACTTATACTTGTTACTCAATTAGTAACAAATGC
The DNA here is from genome assembly GCF_054136105.1 of Typopeltis vanoorti. NCBI lineage: Eukaryota > Metazoa > Arthropoda > Arachnida > Uropygi > Thelyphonidae > Typopeltis > Typopeltis vanoorti. The sequence continues at coordinate 163,787,366 of NC_143550.1, forward strand.
ATTTTTATTATGCATTCTTGGAATAATTCATGATAAATAATGTGTTTTTTGTTTATATTTTATCAAGTGCATCTTATAGAACAGCAAGATGCACTTGATAAAATGCATCTTATGGAACAGCAATTATACTACACTTGGGAAAACACATGTTGATATTAATAGTTTTTATGATAATACACAAATGAAAATGCTTTCCAGAAGTTACATTTAAAAACAGCTATACAGAAGCAGGAAATATTTACATTACATGCAATGTTCAGAAAGCTCATTAAAAAGGATATCTACAGGAAAAAAAGTCAATATGACATCTTAGAATATCCCCACCCCCCACAAATCTTTAATAAGTCTTAAAGTAGACTAGACATAATTGCATGAATTGGTTGAGAACACAATCCAAAATCCTCCTGTAAGCTTGAACTATTAAAAGTTATATTTTTCCTCATTCTTCCTGAAAACAAAATAAAGCTATTTTAAAATGACTGAACAGAAAATTATGTCATTATTATTATATGGACATTTATATGTAGCCCGAAGACTCATAATGGGAATCCACACTAATCATTCTTTACACAAAACCTATCAAACAATCTAATTTTCACACTCACTTATCACATTCTTACACAATTTCTATGGTCACTTATTTTTTTATTTTTTTAAATAAGAGAATAAAGATCCTCCTTATTCTCACCCTTTGTGTTCATACATCAATCCTCTAAAACACAAGTTAATGGACTCTATTAACTTGTGTTTTATAAACCCTCTTTTCTACCCATTAACCAATTCTCATAATCTGCAAGACTTCAATCTATCCTCACAGGAAGTCTTTTGCAGAACTATCTTGGTAACTTTCTCAGTCCTCTTCACTATCTCTTCATCCACAAGAAACCCAGTTGACCAGATCTGTGGTACATGTGACTGCATCCAAGTCTTATAAAGAAAGATAACAACATCCTTATCTAGTGTTTTAAAGGAACACATACCAGATACATTTCTAAACATTTACATGGCTAACACATGAGTCAGCCATGTAAATGTTTAGAAATATATAATTCTTATCTATGCTTATCAGAGTTCTTCAACAACCAAAAGTCAATTAATATTTATCACACACACACACAGACTTAAATAGCCTGATCATAGACACTGTGAATACCCTTGCACATTCTTGTAATACGTGGACTGACATCCCATGGCCATATTTTCATTAATATTATGCAATAAAGATTATACAGTTGGAAGGAGAGTATGACAGTGCAACTGCATAAAGGTGGTGGCAGAATTAGGTATCAAACTATATGTCTGTTCGTATTTCTTCTGTAGTTTTAGGATTTGGGGGAAATTGGTAAGAACTCATATACAGAATTGGGCAGATGAGGACAATATTATTTATGTAGGCCAGCATAGCTTTTTTTTTTTTCTTTTTTTTAAAGGGCATTCTTTGTTTTACTAATGTGGTCACTTTTTTACAATAGAGTAAAAAGAACAGCCGATGAGAGTAAGGTATACACTGTCATTTTTTTTTTAAGATTTTGCAAAGACATTTGACAGGGTGTCACATGACAAGTTAGTTTTTAAGTTGTAACATATGGATTTGGATATCAGATTGGTGGATTGGTAACTGGCTTTCTGACAGATATCAAAGAGTTGTATATGGGGAGCAGTATCAGAGAGTAGGAAGGTTACAAGTGGAGTTACCATAGGGGTCAGTATTTTGACCATTACTGTTCAATCTTTATGTCAATAGTATTGTCACGGGACCACAGGGAAATATTCAATTTACAGATGAAGTGAAGATTGGGAGGGTTATTAATAACAGTGCTGATGTTTTGGCTCTTCAAGAGGATTTGAATAAGATGGAAAGATGGACAAATGTCCATCTTTCCATTCGATTTTTATTATTATTATTATTCAGGCCTCCAAGGAGTCAAAAGACTCATCGAGGGAGGTCCTTCCTAAGACATAAAGTCTGTCAAGACTCATCGAGGGGAGGTCCCCCCCCCCCTGAGAAACACAAAGTCTATCATACCACTCTTTAAACTCACTGATCGTTCTCGCTCCCACCACTCCATCAGGCAATGCACTCCACGGCTCAACCACCCTCCACACAAAGAAACCACTCCTTACCCTCTTGCTCACAGTTTTTTTTCGTAACTTCCAGGGATGGCCTCTTGTCATCACTCCTTCCCGCTGTTCAACCAAGCGAAAGAACTCCCCAGTGTCAACCCTGTAACCACCTCTCAACAGTTTAAAAGTCTCAATCATATCACCTCTCCTTCTTCTATCCACCAAACTCTGCAGTCCACATTCTCTCAGCCGATCCTCATAACTATCCTTGTACAGTCCTGAAACCATCTTTGTCATCCGTCTTTGTATCCTTTCCACAGTTAATTTATCCCCTTCAAATCCTGGGGACCAAATCTGAGAACAATAGTCCAAGTGTGGTCTGATCAGAGACTTATACAACGGAATGATAACCCTCTTATCTCTGCAGGTTAGTGTCCTTCTCATAATAGCAGCAATCCTCTGTGTTACCTTCACCACCTTTGCAATATGTCCCCTAAACTTCAGGTTTCTATCAATCATCAACCCCAGATCTCTTGTCTCCCCTACTTCCTCCAGTATAACTCCTCCCATAGAGTATGCAGCATCCCATCGATGTTTCCCAAACCTCAAGACCTTACATTTTGCTGCATTAAACTGACACCCCCATTCATTTGCCCATCTATCTAGCTTATTTAAATCCTCTTGCAGGGCTACCACATCTGCACTATTACTAATAATCCTTCCCAGCTTCGCATCATCCGCAAACAACTGAATATCCCCCTGCAATCCACTGGCTATGTCATTGATATAAAGGTTAAACAATATAGGACCTAGTACTAAGCCCTGTGGGACTCCACTTGTAACCCTCTGCCTCCTGGAAACTGCTCCACCATACACAACTCTCTGATACCTATCAGACAGCCAATCCTGAATCCAGTTGACCAATCTGACATCCAGACCCATGTGCTGCAACTTAAATATCAGCTTATCAGGTGGCACCCTGTCAAATGCCTTCGCCAAGTCTAAGAGAATTGCAGTATATGCCTTTCCCTCATCTAATGTTCTTGAAGCTTTATTATAAAAGGCTAGCATATTGCTAAAACAAGAGCGTCCTTTCACAAATCCATGTTGATTCTCACAGATAACATTACCCTCATCTGCCCAATGCTGTATACGGTCCCTCACTACTTTCTCTAAGATCTTAACAACTACTGATGACACACAGACTGGCCTATAATTAGACACTTCCAGTTTGTTACCACCCTTATGCAATGGCACTATCTTACCTTCCTTCCATTCCCTGGGCACCTTTGCCAAAGCCAGACTTTCATTGAAAATCCACGTTAATTGCACTGTCAATTCCCTAACTGCATAACTGCTTTAAATTTCTGCAGCTTTGAAAGCTTTTAGAGAGTATTCAAAATCTCTTATTTCAGTTTACCATTTTGACAAAAGAAATAAAGCAATAGTATTGTTGTAAATTCGAAGCTTCTAATTCTGTACTCTTTCTTTGCATCTGAAACCAGCTGTTCAACGGGCTGCTGAAATTATTCTAAGATTTAGAAATACTATGCTTTATTTTCAATATGTAAAAAAACTGTATACCACACAAAGAAAGTTCAGTTGTGTTATTTTTGTTTCTTTTTTTTTCAAAAAAAAAAAAAAAAAAAAATCAGCTAACGCCTTTTTATTCCCGTATACGGGAGTAGGCGAGGCCATTTAGCCCTATCTAACTTTTGGAGACTGAGTGGGCAGTTCAATCTCCACTGGTACCCAATCAGAGACAGATGGCCCAAGGCTATCACTAATTAAGCGGTACGCAGTGAAGAGAGACGGCTCAAATGTGCCGCCATCTCGTGGTCCCTAACCCTAACACAATATATTTAATGACTGAAATAACGTGGGTTCTATGGTCGATTTTCTTGAGTTTACAGGACGAAAAACCCGAGTTTCCGGGAGGAAAATCCTGCTTGCCCGTGCCAGAGATTGACTAACTCGGGAACCGGTCGAAAAAAGGCTTAGAAAAATTTCCTCTAGTCGCCGACTAGACTCGAAACCAAGTCTTCCTTCGTGCGGCGGTGTGCAAACGCCACATCCGCTGAGCTACACAGGCTCTTTTCTTTTTTCTTTTTTTTTTTTTAAATCTAAATATTACTACTTCTATTGCTGCTGGTTGCTATTTCTGAAATACATCTTAGAAATGCTGGACAATAATCCTCTTACTTGGAGGAAAAGCTAAAAGTCTTAGATTACTCTTTTGAGAAATAAAGCAATAGTATTGTTGTATATTCGAAGTTTCTAATTCTGCACTCTTTCTTTGCATCTGAAATCAGCTGTTCAACAGGCTGCTGAAATTATTCTAAGATTTAGAAATACCATGGTTTATTTTTACTATGTAAAACTGTATACCACACAAAGAAAGTTCAGTTGTGTTATTTTTGTTTCTTTTTTAAAAATCTAAATATTACTACTATTGCTGCTGGTTGCTATTTCTGAAATACGTCTTGTATTTCAGAAATGTATTGAATCGTATCCAGATTTAGCTGGACATATATATGTCCTGGCCGGTTGGAGGATTAATTACCAATGCATTTTAAAATTCTCCCAGAACTTGATTGAAGATAATTATTTTTGTCAAACAATTATTTTATAAATTCATGAAAATCCGAATCTAAAAATTAATACAGCCTCCAGTTCCAAATTAAGTTTTCTTTTTTATTCTATAATAAATTTAGTTTAATCCTTTATCCAAGTGTGAGCAAACAAAGTTTGCGCCTGAAAGTATCTTCAGACTGGGGTAAGGTGATACAACACCGGGCAACTCGTTGCAAAGGTGGAGCAAGCTAACATCACTCCTATCTCAGTATCTCCTATAAGACCTGGCTCCCACTGAAGAGATCTCAATAACGGTCAAAACTAGTCTGGGTAGTGGCCCTTTCCTTAATGCATAACATTATACATATCTGCAAGGAGATGTGTTTTGCATTATGGGAGATACTGAGATAGGAGTGATGTTAGCTTGCTCCATCTTTGCAACGAGTTGCCTGGTGTTGTACCACCTTACCCCAGTTTGAAAGCTTTCAAACCAGTAGAAATTTAAAGTAGTTATGTAATCGAGTTCCAGGAGAGGAGAAGGGGGGGGGGGGAGATGCTGTAGAAAATCTTCAAATTGACCTTTTGATTATTTTGTATAGGATAACCTTCATGTTATATTTTCAGCATATCTACAGTGGTTACACTAGATATTATAGTATTGTGGATCCTAAAAAAAAATCTGTTGCAGTTTTAAGCAAAAGACAAAGGTGAAGAGTCTCTGATAAAATACCATTGGATATAAATTTTTGCTATTAAAAAGACTGACAATCGGAAACCCCGAGTAATGCAGTTTAACATCATTTGTTGTTTAAAAAAAAAAAAAATTGTTCCTAAAATTGAAATGTTACGATCCATATACGGTATTTTGCAAGAAAAGAAAGCAAAATATCATATTTATTTCAATAAACGTTTTTTAAAAAATATAAATATTTGACACAATATTTTAAATGAAACAAACATTTGAAAATTCGCAAAAAAAAATCTTCTATATTGTCAGTAAAGTGAAAGAACATAAAGTTTTCTTGTTCTGTGACTCCGATTTGAAGAATAAAACTCAGCAAATTTACTATTACTAAATAGATTCATTGCAAAAGCTGATCTCTGGTCATTTCAGGATTAATTATTTTTACACATGTGAAATTCGTTTTTATTTTTGGGAAAAGACACAATAATTGTGCAGGAAAACAAAAAAAAAAAAAAATCAGATATCGTAGGACAGTAAAGGAAATTCCAAGTAGCACAGTACATGTAAAGTCAAAGGTTGTTCCATCATAGTTAATCCATTAACGACTTTAAAATCGCTGTTCAGGGATTAATGGCGAAGGGAGTAATTGCATGATAAAAAGTAGAATGCTGACGAAGTTTTGACGTATTAAAATTGAATTGGCAACTATGCTGCGGAATCTTGTCCGGAAGCAGTGCAGTATGTTTGTTTTATTCAAAACATATATAATTACTTTTCATCTTCAAACAAGAAGATGGCGTGTACTCCTTAAACATTTAGAAAAAAAAAAAATCTTTAACAGTGAAAAGATTAAGTGAAACGAGGTGGTCCACAAAAGCTGACACTGTATTGCTTTGAAACCGTGGATATAAACAAATTAAAGAGGCATTACTTGAAGTATCCATTTCTCCTCATGAAAAACCTATTTCTAAATTAGAGCTCATCATTGGCTGATTATTTTGAGAATTCAGAAACAGCAATTTTAACAGTTGTGTGGGACAAAATTTTACGACGAATAAATAAACGATCTTGTAGAGATTTACTACTAGTAAATCTCTACAAGATCCCGATATGGATTTGTTTTTTATTATTATTATTATTATTATTACTACGGGCTACTCCAGGGAGTCCTTAGACTCATCGAGGGAGGCCATAAACATCATGTTCACACAACTGTTCAACACTCTCACAGTATCTATCATACCTTGCCTTGAACTCGCTCACTGTCATAGCACCCACAACAGACTCTGGCAGCTTATTCCACTCATTTACCACTCTAAAAGTAAAGAACCCAGCTCTAACACCCCTGCTAACCACGCTCTTGCCCAGCTTCCATGGGTGTCCCCTAGTTCTCCCACCACCAGTCCTGATCTCAAAAATATCCTCTGAATTAATCCTATAGAATCCTTTTAGCAATTTGAATGTCTCAATCATATCTCCCCTTTTCCGCCTATCAACTAGTTTCTGCAACCCACAAATCTTCAACCTGTTCTCATATGGTTCATTCCATAGACCTGCTATCATCTTAGTCACTTGTATCTGGATCCTCTCCACCTCCTCCCCATCAAGAAGGAACAGAGGTGACCAAATCTGGGCACAGTAGTCGAGATGAGGTCTTATCAGGGCTCGGTACAGAGGTACAATAACTTGCTTGTCTCTGCTCGTCAAGGTATTTTTCAACAACCAAGCGAGTTGATGAGCTGATTTAGTTACTTTCGCAATGTGCCCCCTAAACTTCATCTCCCTATCCACCAACACTCCCAAGTCCCTGGCCTCATCAATCTCCACCAATGTGGTATACTGCTGCTAATCTTTTCACTCCGAAATGCATAACCTTACATTTTGTCACATTAAATTGACATCCATTCTCCTTAGTCAAGACCTCCAATCTATCTAAGTCATCTTGCAAGACTTTGACATCTTCTGCATTCACTATAGCCCTACCCAACTTTGCATCATCAGCGAACAAATGAACTGTCCCACTTAGACCCTTCCCTATATCGTTAATGAACAGATTAAACAGCAGTGGTCCAAGAACAGAACCCTGTGGCACACCACTAGTCACAGGCCGTCTTCTGGACTCTACTCCTGAATAAACTACTCTTTGATATCTCTCCATCAACCACCCAGCTATCCATCTCACCAACCCTATATCCATTCCCATGTATTGCTTTGAAACCAAGTTTTAAATGTTTAAGGAGTACACGCCATCTTCTTGTTTGAAGACGAAAAGTAATTATATACGTTTTGAATAAAACAAACATACTGCACTGCTTCCGGACAAGATTCTGCAGCATAGTTGCCAATTTAAGAAGCAACTTGCAATTTTTAGCTAATAATTTGTTACAGTCTTTAGTTGGTTTTATTTTAGATATAAGAAATAGTTTTTGCTGCTCCAAATGAAGAAGCGAATTTATTAATAGATGAGACAAAATTTAAAGATGAGAAGGAAAGAGTAAAAAAATGAAAAAAAAAAAGTCTCACGAAATTTCACAATCTAATGATGAGATTACTCGTATATTACATGGGAAAGAAAATTTCATTGTTAATACTTTTAACGTCTTTGTGATAAGCTAATTTTGGAAATTAATGAAAGAGCAAAAGCTATTTACACAGATATGTTTGGCATTTTTCTGAAGAAAGATATAGCTAGAGACAAGTACAAGACTAGTATTAAAAAATTTTTACAATCTCATGGGGCTGATATTGATTCAGAAAAATTTATTGGTGAAGTTAATCAATTTTTAATAATGATAAAGGAAGAAAATTTTTCAATTAAAAATGTACAAATTTATAAACGATGGGTTAAGGTCTACTTTTCCGAATGTAGAAACAATTCTAAAAATACTTTTGAGGATACCTATTTCAAATGCAAGTACTGATCGCTCATTTTCAGTGTTGAAACGAATAAAAAAATTTAAGAAGCAACTTGCAATAAGACAAGTGACCTGTGGTTATTATGCAATGAATCAGATGTAATTTACTCGATTAATTATGATGATTTTTATTTGCTAAAACCAAAGCCAGAAAAAAAAACTTTTAGTTATTATTTTAAATTTAATTTGAACTGATATATATATAGGGCCACTGAGAGAGGGTGACACTGAGACTTTTGTCATGGGCCCAACCATCGGGCCCCGACGTGTCACATAACTGCGTTTATAATGCATTTTAATTCTTGTAATAATACAACAATGATAAAGGATAATGGCATATCGAGAATGATACTGTGTTTTGTTTTAGACAGACACTATGCTCTTTAGTTTGCCGTGAGTGCCCAGAAGACACCGATTCTCTCGGCACGGATCGCAGTAGTTATAGCAGGTGATGACGTCAATAGGCGTTCGTGCAAGGTTGTTGCAGTCAACTGCGCTAGCTAGTAATTGCATTGACAGTAATGTTTGTGGTCCAGGCCTCACTTTTTTTAAGTGGGACCCGGACCACAGACTTGTCACTGGCTCGAAATTTTCTCTTGGCAGACCTGTATATAATGCAAATATATGTATACCAATGTTGTGATATTTTTAGTTTATTAAAATGAGTTATTATGGCAATGTCGACTTTTATTTTCAATAAATTTAAAAAAAAAAGCGTATAAATTTGATTAACTGAAATAGATTTATTTTTGGGGGCCTCATTATGATGTTGCACCTAGGTATAAATGTAGCCCTGTCCCCCTTAGTCAAAATCTCCATACTAATTACTTGATATATAATCAAGTGTGTTAATTTGCTGATGCATGCCATCTACATCTTCCTTTGCACTTCTTGGCCTAGAGTAACAACCAACTATGTATTCTGTACTATTTAGACTTCTGGACCCAGTGCTGAACTCCTACTAATTTTGGCTGCAGTTCTTTTGCTATAAGAAGAATTACTCCCCCCCCCCCCCCACCATCATTTCTTTTCCCTTTATCCTTCCTAAAAATGCTGTATTCTTTATGTTCTACATCTATATTATCTGCCATCAACCAGGTCTTAACAATGCCAACAGGGAGAGTTTGACAAACCAATGCCAACTCCCCCTCCCCCATCCAAATTTCAGATTCTTTGAGCATTAGTATACATAACACTGAGGTATCCCCCTTGGATTCACAACTACCCCACACCTTGCATTGATTATCCAATCAAATATGGGACCAAAAACAACTACATTCAGGATTTTTGATCATTCTCACACCTGCCTTATCAATAGGTCTCACATCCTTAACTGTACTTCCAAACTGTCACTCAACAAACTTTTCCACTGACACTTAACTCCAAACCCATTCAAATGCAATCCGTCACTCATAAGTTCTTCTGTCCATCAGATTCATTCCATACCATTGAATGACCTATGAAATCATGATAATGGCCCTTCATCTCAGTTAATCTAAAAATCTATCTTACCATGACAATAGAATCATGATCTTTGCTCTGTTATTCTTCTTTACTTCTTCCAGTAACTCTTTTGTATCCTCTTTCATTAATCAAATTAATTCACTATTAATTATTAATTAATAGCAAATATATTAATTCAATTTTAAATTAGGCCAATTAAATTGGTGTTGCATTTCATTTAAGTGACCTGATTTAAAATTCAGATTGATTCCAATTCAATTGATTTCTGCATTTCCTGAGGAAAAATTTGGATGGCAAATTCTCTTATGGATTTATTTCCTGTTATTTAAACATTTTTTAATGTATGCAGCAGTGGCAGCCCATGAAGTTTTAAGTGGGGGTGCTGCCTATACAAAATTTTAAAAAAATCATTCTGTTTTTCCTAATTAGTAACCAATTTATTAATAAATAAATCTGATTTATTTATTATATTATATGGTATCTCTTCTGGGTCTGGTTTCCACTAATGACATTTAATGTTTGTATCCTTGTTTCCTTGGAAGTAGAGAGGCTCTGTTCGGTGGTAGGTTTGTGCCTGTCACTGAGTGGAGCCACCACTAAGTCTTATATACTGGAGTGATCCTTTAGGGACACTCAATGAGACTTAGATTTTTGGAGAGGTTTTCCCATGCCTTAACATAATTCAATAAAGTTCAAACTGATTTGGGTAGTGGCCCTTCCCATAATGCATAGCATTATACGTGCCTGAAAGGGGGTTCTGATTTGTATTATGAGACACTAAGGCAACTGATATGAAATCATTAGCCTTTATATACGAGTAGGCCAGTCATGAAGATACTCTGCACACAAATGTTGTTTGCTTACACTTGGATAAAGGATTAAACCAAGAATATAATTTCTTGGCATCTTTAGTTTATAGTATAACCAAGTGAAAAAAAACTTAACATCTAGACCAGACCTCCTATTCCTTTCCAGGAATAGTGCAGGGTTCATTTCCCTTCTCAATAACTCAGACCATTATGTTGTGCAAGTTTCCTCTCTCACAGAATGCCCTCCAGCCACAACTAATAATCTTGTGTCCTTTGACACACCCACCCATACTAACAAATGTCTACTTTTGCTTTCCATAGCCAGACAACTGCTTCCACTCTTCTGATCCAAACACTTGCACAGAAACTCTCACCAGTGTGAAGGTCCTCATTCCCCATTCTATGCGAAATTCTCATCCACTTTGCCAGCCATGATTTAGCAACAAGTGTACTACCAAGATAGTGAGAGGAAAAAAAAAAAAAATTCAACATACCATAGATGACTTGCAACAAAAACTCCAGCTTCACTCTCAGCCTATGCTGAAGTACATGATAAACGTAAAACTATAAAAGTTTTACGTTTATCATGTTTATCATAAAAGCAAACCTGATTTCATAAAAGCCAAAAAGCAAAAAACTCACCTCTTGTTCAAATGGAAGTTGTACCTTCTGGTCTCTTCAAAAGGCCATTGGATGCAACTTATGCTCACTTGCAATTCCACGTTTCTTCCATCCAAAGAGCAATCACTGTTATAGCACCTAAAGATCAAGTTAATTTATGGTGTCACTCTTCTCCACCAACATCCGCATAGATGACCAAGGGAAATCGCCTCCTACCATACTAGAAACCAAGCACCATATGTCTCCTGTGGTCTTATGGCAAGAGACATGAGAAATATTAAATAACTTTCATAAAAAGTTCTTCCAGTCTGGATGGCATCTCCCCAATTGTACTAAAATGTTGTGCTATGGAACTAACACTTATCTTATACAGTCTTGATAATGTTTTATAATCAGCTGGTACTTATCTCAATATTGGAAACAAACATATACCCAAGCTATTCTAAAAAAGGGAAATAGTCTATTGTCAAACTACAGACCAATACCGATATAGATTTCACCAAAGGATACAAGAAACATGCTGTTGCTCTTGGCATTTACAGAGCATCTAATCTTGTCCAGCAGTGAGGCTTGGTCAGTAAATTGCCATCCTTCAGTCTATCTTCCAGATTCTGTAACTAGGTAGCCAGCTTTTTTCTTATTGTTCACTGCATGTCATGACAGATGGCTTTCTCTCATCAGGGCTCTATTCTATCACATACTATCTTTCTCTTATACATAAATGGTCTACTCTCAGTCACCAATAATCCTATTCACAGCTTTGCTGACAATAGTATACTCCATTCATCCTACTCATTCAACAAACCATGCAGTGCACAAACATCCCATGTTTCAAAGTTATTGGCTAGTACCTTAAATATCACCCTCCATACTATCCTTCAATGCTATCAAAATGCAGTCTCACCTTTTTTCTTGCAAAAAGTATCTTGGCTTACCTACTATTACCCTCTAATATACAGATTACCAGACAGAATCAGATGATTTGTATATCACTGACTACTACTAACTCTGTACAAATCTCAAATCTGCCCATCCTTAAAATACTGTGAATGGAATACTGTTCACATGTAGAAAGAAATACTAAGAAATTCTTACTGCTGTCCAGGAAAGAATAATTCAGCAGATAGATAATTCCTTCCTCACTGACCCATTTCAACCACATGTCACATGTCAACTGTTTTAGCCTTTTATTTTTTCTTTTACAGCTACTTCCATGAACCAGCCTCCATCATTCCTTTCTTTTCCAACACGCTTGTATAAATACAAACAGCAGCTTTTCAGCTCAACTGCAGATGCACTGAATCTGCATCCCCTCTTCCTCTTATTTCATCTACTTCTGTCTCTGAAAAATGTCAACAGGTTTCTATTTTTCCAACGCTTGCTTGCATCACAAACATACAGCTGTAGTGTATTATAGATTCTTTTATCTCGTGTTATACACACACACAGGGTATCCACATTGGACATCCCTAGTTACAAAGAACGGTAAAAAATTGAAATGTAGAAATACGTAAGGTTGTTGGGTTGTTCAAATGTTCCAGAGATTCTACAAATTTCATCCAGAATTCTACAAGAATTTTTTTTTTACAAAAACTTGGTGAGTGTTCCTTCTCATTTGTACAATTTCGACATCATGGTCCATACACTTAAGAAGTAGTAGTAACACGTTGAAACTAGGGAGGTCCAATGTAGACACCCTGTCTGTGTGTGTGTGTGTAAATAAATGTGTTAGAAATCGTTTTCACAATATAATACAACTTACACTAGATAACAGATTAACTGTTATCAAGTAACCACATAACAAGTAACCAACCAGTTTGCAGCATGATATAGAAAATCTGTCACTGGATTTTATGAGTTACTGTATTTGGCAAATCGACATAACGAATTGTAGAAGATATATGATTTCACTAAAATAAAATAATAATAATAATAAATATACAAAAGCATAATTAAAGATAGATAATTCATTGTAATGAAGAAAATATATATATATGTTCTACTCAATAACACACTATCTGATCAAAAATACCCAAACACCCCTTTGTAGTACAGAATATGGCTACACAACCATGACTCATACAGTTATAAAAGAAAGCACATGGACTTGCAGCCTTCATAGACAAACGTTAACAATAAAATGAGTCATAGCATAGGCTCAGTGCCTTGCAGCAGCTACCCCTGATTAACTGTAAGTGATGTTATTGTTAAACAAATGCCAGGAGCAACAACAGTACAATTGGGACCTAGTAGGCCACGTAGAATCACTGAGTTGAAAATTCTGTCGTCAGTTGAAATACTTGCTACTGAGTTCTGAAATGCCTTTGCAAGCCATGCCAGCACCACAACTGTTCATCAGGAGCTGAAGAACATGGGATTTCATGGTCAGGCAGCTGCACACAGGCCTAATATTAGCAAGGTCAGTTAGAGGAGTGCAAAAGCTTGCTGGCATTGGACTCTAGAGCAGTGGAAATGAGTTCTCTGGAGTGATGAATCACACTTCACCACCTAGCAGTCCAACGGATAAGTGAATCTGGCTGATACCAGGAAAATGCTACCTTCCCCTCAAACATATTGTGCCAACTGTGTAGTTTGGTGGAAGAGGCATAAGGGCCTGGGGCTGTTCTTCATGGTTTGGGCTATTCCCCCCCCCCCTAGTTCTAGTGATGGGAAATCTTAATGCTATGGTCTATAATGACATTCATGGCAGCAGTTTTGTGAAGGCCCTTTCCTGCATCACTGCGACAATGCCCCTCTCTACAATGTGAAGGCTGTGCAGAAATAGTTCGATGAGATGGGTAATGAAGAACCTGACTGGCCTGCAGCCCTGTTCTCCACTCCATCAAACACCTGAAAAATGAATTGGAACACTAATTGCAAAGCCAAATTGCCTGAGATCTGTGACTGACCTCACTAATGCTTTTCTGAAAAAATGGAAAGGAATAACTCCAGCAATCTACCAAAATCTAGTAGAAAGCCTTCCTAGAAGGCTGTTATAGCAGAAAAGAGCAAGCCAACTCCACATATTAGAGTGAGAGTTGGAATGAGTAGGTGTCCAGATATTTTTGATCAGATAGTGTATATTTATAAGTAACACCCACACAGAGTACTGATGCACTTTTGCAACCTTTCATGTGTGGTACTGATACAAAACAACAGCAAATAAACTTACTGCTGAGGGTTTAATTCCAGGCTGGTCTTCACAACTTTTGCTCTGATGTAATTGCTGAAGGATGTCATCTTTCATCTGCATATCAAAGTGAATATTGAACATTTAACTCTTTCATGCTGCTTCTAACTGATTTAAATTTAAAATAAGTTCAATAAGATTTAAAACAGAATGAAGACAGCTGAAACAATCTATATATGATTCACCAAATATTATTATACCAACAATGAAAGCCAGACATAAGAAGTAATGCCTATATCGTAAGAGTATTATGAGTGTTTCTTCAAACAGTCAACATAATAATGTTGAATATAGGATGATATCGGTATCAAAAGTGCTATTTCATTATAAAAATAGCTTTTGGTTGTTTTCTGCAATCACATGAATATGATTCATACAAGGGAATTGAAAATACTTAAACATTTGCACAGTGACCAATCATACAGAAGGGAGAAAACGTATCATTATAAAAAGAATTATAAAAATGGAAGAAAACTCATATAAAAAAAATTAATGTAGAATTTTTGCTTAAGTATCATAGCCATAATCAGTACAAGATCACAGAATGGCAATTAAAACGATAACAGACAATTTGAAGAAATGTCACCCTGTGACTAATGTAAGATGATGAAAAAAAAAAAAAAGATTAGCAGATTTAAAAAGATTTACCTATCTCTCACAAAGGGGATAGACATAGACCATTGGATCTGTTTTAGTTTTATGACAATGAAGTAAGGATTCACATGTTTCTTTATAAAGATGTTCTATGAGGAAAAATCTTTTTTGAAGGACTCGTCATGTTCCAATGAACTCTATGTTTAGTGGCAATAGAATGCTCCACAAGTCCAGAATGTTCAAGGCTGATGGTATAAGACTTGTGTTCTTCTAGATGAATAAAAGCAGATCTTCCTGTTTGTCCAAAATAAGATAACCTACAAGAGCAAGGAATCTGATAGATACCTAGATAACTGAGAAATGGAAGCATGTCCTTAGGAGAAATGAGAAAGGTGGTGATTTTTCTGATGGAGCAATAGGCAACAAAAATATTCAGTGGCTTTAAAACTTTCACTATGCATTCATGGGGATCTTAAGGGTCAAAGCTGTATAACTGAGAGGACACCTCCACATAGCCTTTAAAGGAATGCGGAGAACCGACCATGGCTTCAGACCTAATGTCCAATCCTGGTGCACCCTGTTGGGTATCTACCTGGATACTGAACGAATGAGGATGGGCTGGCAATTTGGGATTTAGCTGACCAAATTGTATTCTTATTCGTTAAACCAAAATAAAAAATTATGGTACAACATGACAAAATTTCATGCCGGCTGGGGCGTCGCCTGGTTAAACAAGGCCCCGTTGTTTTCGCCAGGGAACCAGGGCGAACAACAAAAAGTCAGCTACTGGAACAAATCTGAAAACACACCTCAACTCAACATCACCAGAGTTAAAGATTGGTACTATCAACATAATAAGCCTGAATGGCAAAGAAATGGAGCTCGCTGAGGAATTAGATAAGTATCAGATCGACATAACAGGGATGACTGAAACAAAAAAGACAAAAACTGGTGAGATCTTTCTGAGCAATAAATACAAAATGTTATATTCCGGCAATGACAGTCAAGGAAAAGAAGGAGTAGCCATAGCATTCAACACAAAATACGAGGCTAATCTTCTTGAATGGCAGTCAGTCTCAAGTAGAGTAATGTGGGCAAATATGAGAATGGGGAACTGGACAATGAGACTTATTTGTGCCTATGGTCCCACAGAAGGTTCTACTAAGGTAGAAGTGGAGGAATTTTTTGAGGCTTTAGAAAAAGCAACTGACACAACGAAAAAGAAAAAGTTGGTCCTTGTTGAGGATCTAAATAGCAGAGTAGGAAATGATTGTCAGACATACAAAAATATTTTGGGAAAATTTTGAGAAAAGAGCAAAGATAATAATAATGGCAAATACCTGTTGGATTTCTGCTCAGGACATGGACTGGTTATTACTAACACCATGTTCCAACATAAAAATGTGCACAAATTCACATGGAGAGAAGAGGCTAGGAATAAGAAAAGTCTCATTGACTATGTTATTGTTGATAGTGATGTTTTCTCCCTGGTGCAGGACACCAGAGTGTACAGAGGATTTGAAATTGGAAGTGATCACTATTTAGTCTTGAGCAGGATAAAATTGAATTTCATATTGAAAAGAATAACATGTAAGAAAGTTTTAAAGCGAATAAAAGTTGATCAGCTCTCAGATGTGAACTGTAGACTAACATACAAAGATTATTGAAGAAAAAATGAAAGAGTTTGAGAACAGGAATCAAACCTTGGAGATTCAGTGGCAAGCCTTGAAGAAAGCTCTGATTGATTCAGCTAGAGAGGCATGTGGTGAAGTTGTCTGCAAGGATATAAAAATTAAAACTCCACGGTGGATACAGGAAGTTAAAGAGGTAGTGAAGGAAAAGAAGAAAGCATATCAAAAGTTCCTGGCAAATAAGTCAGCTTGTGCTCTTAGAGAATACAGAGACAAATGCAAGAATACTAAATACTGTGCAAAACTAGCTAAACAAAAGTCATGGGAGGACTTTGGCAAGAATATAGATAATAAATATCAAGAAGGTGGCAAAATATTCTGGAGGTTGTTGAAGAAGCTTAGGAATGGAGGAAAGAGTGCTGTAAAAGGAGTTAGAGATGATAAAGGTGACATGAAAATGGGAGAAAAAGATATCCTTGAAGTATGGAGTAATTACTTTGAAAAACTGCTAAATGAAACAAGCAGTGATGACAGCACATGGTAAATAACACTGACCAGGCATGCAGTGAGGAATACATATCCATACTTGAAACAGAAAAAGCCATCGAAGGCTTGAAATGTGGAAAGGCAGCAGGAGTAGATGATATTCGACCAGAAATGCTGAAGTATGGTGATATAAGAGTCTTGCAGTGGGTGCACTGCATAGTTCAGAAAGCCTGGACAGAGGGACGAATTCCCGATGATTGGAGTAGAGCTCTCATAGTACCCATATATAAAAAGGGAAATAAAACTGAATGTGAGAATTAATGAGGTATTTCCCTACTGAGTGTTCCTGGCAAGATCTATACAAGTATACTTGAGAAACGGTTGAGAAGAATTGTGGAAGAAACGCTTGGTGAAGAACAAGCTGGATTCAGGTCAAATAGAGGCTGTCAGGATCAGATCTTCACTTTACGACAAATAGTCGAGAAAGCATGGGAATATAACAAAGATCTATATTTAAGTTTTGTCAATTTGGAAAAGGCATGTGACAAGGTGCCAAGAGAGAAGCTATTCAATACATACAGTTTTTTTTTTTTTTCTTGTGGAAAGGCTTAGACATTGGTTATGCATTTTTTACTAAGTAATTTAAGGAAATTACAACGTCAAGTAGGATATACATTAAAATAAATTTTAATATACTTCAATATTTCGGCGACGTCACATTGCCATTTTCAAGAAACATTAAGAACAAGACACGTGCACGCAGGCACAACAAACAGTAAATGAGGAAGAAGCAGGAAGCTATTATTTCTCCTAAAGTCCTGATGGTTCCCCCTAGCGGGCAATGTTGGTATTCTTGGGCGATTGGGCTGAAGGTCTTCTGATGTAGGTTTCTCAAATTTGAGGCAGTCTCATGCAGTCAAATTTGTTGAGGTTTGGATTGTTTCTTAGGGCTGAAGCTGATTCCATGAAAAGCCTTTCATATTTGTATTTACTAAGGTGTACTATCGTGGCTTACTTCCACTGTATTCTATGGCAGGTATCCAAAGCATGGTCAGCAAGACAAGAGTGGCTGTATTGTTGCTATTTTGTTTGGCAAGGAAAATTCTACAAACATATAGAGGGGACAGCCATGGGTTCTCCACTCTCCCCACCCTTGGCCAACTTTTACATGGAGACTTTTGAAGAGAAAGCCTTAAACTCTGCCCCACAAAAACCAACCATTTGGCTTCGAAATGTTGATGTGTTTGCTATTTGGCCACATGGCTCCGATGCACTCCTCTCCTTCCTAACACATATAAACAACCAACACCCCAGAATCAAATTCATCCTAGAAGAGGAAAAAAACAACTGCCTTCCTTTCTTAGACACACTAGTCACCCGCCAGCCTGATGGAAACCTTGGTTTTCTCAGTCTATAGAAAACCCACCCATACAGGCAGATACATTCACCAACAATCCCACCACTCTTCCTCGCAACAATATGGAGTCATTAAGACACCACACAACAGGGCTAAACTTATCTGTTCAAATGACACTGCCCTAACCACAGAACTAAACCACATTCTCAACACTTTCTCAGCCAATGGCTATCCCTCCCCCCAAAAAAATATTGAAACCAGTAACCCCCCCCCCCTCCACAACAAGGATTACTCTAAATCCATCACCATACCCTATATCCGAGGCACCTTGGAAAAAATTACAAAAATCCTAAAAAAAACATGACAACTTCTTGTTACAGACCATATAAAAAATTTGCATCCCTTATCCGCTCTACTAAAGGCAGTGTAGACCTACCTGGTGTATACCAGGTCCCTTGCAGCTGTAAGCTGTCCTACTTTGGCCAAACAGGCAGGACAGCCAATATCAGAATTTCATTGTCAGCCACTCTAGTCTTGCTGACCATGCATTGGATACCTGCCATAGAATACGGTGGAAGAAAGCCACAATAGTACACCGTAGTAAATACAAATGTGAAAGGCTTTTCATGGAATCAGCTTCAGCATTAAGAAACAATCCAAACCTCAACAAATTTGGCTGCATGAGACTGCCTAAAATTTGGGAAACCTACATCAGAAACCTTCAGCCCATTCGCCCAAGAATACCAACATTGCCCGCTAGGGGGGCACCATCAGAAATTTAGGAGAAATAATAGCTTCCTGCTTCTTCCTCATTTACTGTTTGTTGTGCCTGCGTGCACGTGTCTTGTTCTTAAGTTTCTTGAAAATGGCAACGTGACGTTGCCGAAATATTGAAGTATATTAAAATTTATTTTAATGTATATCCCAGTTGAGTTGTAATTTCCTTAAATTACTTAGTAAAAAAAAAAAAGCTACAGTTATATGGTGTCAATGGTGCATTATATCAAACAATACTTAGTCTTTATTTGAGTTTTAAGTCGACAGTTAGAATTGAAGGAAGTACAGGAAGATGGTTTAATGTTAAATCTGGTGTGAGACAAATATGTACATTATCCCCTCTGTTATTCATTATCTATATGGATGACATTATGAAGGAAAGTTGTATTAAACATGATATCAAAATTGGAGATGTTAATGTCAATCTGCTACAAGTCGGCAAGATTCTCTGAATAAATTGAATAACTGTTGTAATAGATACGGTATGAAGGTCTGCAATAAAAAGACAAAGACAATAGGCAGAATCATTGAAAATGTTAACTGTGTTGTGAATGGAGAAACCTGTGGAACAAGTAAAACATTTCAGCTACTTAGGCACAATTTTTAGTGAAAATGTTAAATTAAATACAGAAATAGACAACAGAATCAGCAAAGCTGGTATGGTGGGAAGCCAACTGAATAAATTCATATGGAATAAGAGAGAAATTAGTCCGAACACTAAATTAGCTCTCGTGGAAAGGCTTAGACGTTGGTTATGCATTTTCACTATATTATTTCAGGAAATTACAACGTACTAGGATATACATTAAGATAAATTTTAATATATTTCTATATTTCGGCAACGAAAAAATTGGCATCCCTTATCCGCTCAACAAAAGACCAACCTCCCCCCCCCCCCCCCACCTAGACCTACCTGGTGTGTACCAGGTCCCTTGCAGCTGTAAGCTGTCCTACTTCGGCCAAACAGGCAGGACAGCAAATATCAGAATTTCAGAACACAAGGACTACATCCGGTTTCACCAATACAGCCACTCTGGTCTTGCTGGCCATGCTCTGGATACCTGCCATAGAATACGGTAGAAAAAAGCCAGGATAATACACCATAGTAAATACAGATATGAAAGGCTTTTCATAGAATCAGCTTCAGTCCTAAGAAACGAACCAAACCTCAACAAATTTGGCTGCATGAAACTCCCTCAAATTTGGGAAACCTACATCAGAAGACCTTCAGCCCAATTGCCCAAGAATACCAACATCGCCCGCTAGAGGGCACCATCAGGACTTTAGGAGAAATAATAGCTTCATTCTTCTTACTCATTTATTGTTTTTGATGTGCCTGCGTGCACGTATCTTGTACCTAAGTTCTTGAAAATGGCAGCGTGACGTTGCCGAAATATAGAAATATATTAAAATTTATCTTAATGTATATCCTAGTACATTGTAATTTCCTGAAATAATATAGTGAAAACTAAATTAGCTGTATACAAGACAGTGTTCAAACCAGTTTTAACTTATGGATCTGAGAGCTGGGTCAGAAGTAAAACACTTGACCAAAGACTAGAGACTGCAGATATGAGAGTCCTGGGAAAGATTATAGGCGTGAACAGATGGCATCAATGGCAATATCATATTAAAAATGAGGATATTAGGAAAGAACTTGACATTGTCAGCATCCAGGAATGTGTTAGCAGAGCTAATCTCAGGTGGTATGGTCACTTGAACAGAATGGGTGAAGAAAGATTAGCAAAACAAGTGTTCTTGGCCAGGTTGGCAGCAAAATGACCCAGAGGAAGACCAAGATATAGGTGAATTGATACGGTACAAAGTGCCTTAGACGATAGAAATATAAGATCTGATAATGTTGGAGTCTTGACAAGTAACAGACTGATTTGGAAAAAAATTGTAGATAGGAAGTTAGTAATGATGTAATTTTTTTCATGTAGTACTATCATATCCTGTACACCCCTTGAGGGTACATGGCAGGAATTTGATGATGACTATGCATTCACTAATGCCACACACATAAGAGATAGGAATGTGAGTTTCTTTTGTATTTAAAGGGATAGAGACAAACAGGAAGATCTGCTTTTATTCATCTAGAATGCAAGTCTTATATTAAATACCACGAGCCTGAACAGTCTGGACTTGTAGAGCATGCTATTAACACCAAATACAGAATTCATTGAAACAAGACAAGAAAGAGTCCTTCATAGAAGATGTTTCCTCATAGAATGTCTTTATAAAGAAACGTGAGAACCCTTACTTCATTGTCCTAACTTAAACAGATCCGATGGTCTATGTTTATCCCCTTTGTGGGAGATAGGAAAGATTAGCATATTTTAAAAGTACTAACTTTATTTTGTCTACGTATGTATATATATATATATATATATATATATATATACATTTTTTTTAATAAGTTAGGAAATTATTGACCTTTTTAAAGTTATTTTACATTAGCTACTCAGGTGGTGTTTTTTAGAATTGTCTGTTATTGTTTAATTGCCATTCCATGATCTTGCACTGACAATACCTATGATAGGCAAAAAATCTACAAATTTTTTATGCGAGTTTTCCTCCATTTTTATAATTCTTTTCATTATGCCTCATTTTATTTCATTATTGAAACAAAGTATCAATTTTACCTACAGCATCACAGTGTTTATACTTCTAGGCTAGATAACACAGCAATTTCTTTAGAAAAAACTGAGTTATAAGGTTCAAATCAGAATTCTGAAATTAAAGTTTAAATGGTATAACATGCTCTACTACTCCAAACTACTTCAATGAATTGGAATTGCAATGAATATGATTACTGTATTTTAGATATACTCTATCTGTACTACTCTGCACGGTTAGCCTAGTGGCTATGCACTTCGCAACCACATGCCTGATGAAGGAGTGTCCTAGGTTCGATTCCTGTCAACGACGTGAGGAGCTTAAGGATCTTCCTCAACCATAGCCAAGTTAGCTGGTCTTGGGAATGGACAGCAGGGTTTTTCCCCCAGTTTATATGGGGTTTTTCATCCCACTTGCAGGCAAACCAGCCCCATGAACACACATGGATACAGTCATGAATATCACCCATAGGGGATGCAGCAGAGGAGTGGCAAACTGGCTGCATTAATGCGCCAGTAACCCATCATTAGGAGGGGACTCAACCCATCCTAGACAGATGAGAAGGATAGGATATCTCTACTATACCAAGAACCTTGTTTACTGAGAAAGGCAGTTATAGTAAGCAACAGGCTATGATTTAATGGTTAAATTCTGTATTGCATCACAGAAATTTTACGCAGTTATAAAAGTTTTTTTTTTTTTAAAAAAAACCTTGTTCCTATTGAGGGGGAAAATGCAATATGGGACTTGGCTACTAAGTATCACAATATAGCATACCAATCAATATCTTAGGAGTGGGGGTTAAAGTATTGGAAAAGTTGCTTAAAGGCAGCATTCAGGAATGGGTGTACAGGAATATAATATGTCTATGAGTCAGCATGGCATTATTAATTGCTTTACTAATTTACTCACTTTCTATAATAAAGTGACAGCTGATTTGGATAAAGGTAGGCTATACCAGGCAGCATGTGGAAGAATACCAGAGTTAAAGAGTGTACTGCAAAGATATTTGTAAATGAGAAAAAGTGTATCAGATATAATGCTTATGGCACTGAAAACTAACTGTGGTCACATTATAGTTCTGGTTTGAGGTCATTTTAGGTGTTGATAATGTAATTTGAAGATCCTATATCTTATAAGATAGAAGATTTTTTTTATTTCATTTTTTTTAGATTTGTTAGTATATTTTTTACATCTGCTAATATATTTTAAGACATATTTATTGTTAAATGAAGATAGTTTTAAAAAATGATGCCAACAACTTGGCAGAGAATAGAGCCAGTGTTGAAAGATAATGCTAATAATAACATGGAACACAAAAGTGAGAATGTTTATATTGATGGCATAAATGAAGAAAAATTAACATATGAAAAATCCAGATTAAAAGGAATTAATTGAAAATCCACCAAGGGTTTAAAGGAAGCAGAAAAATGTTTACAAGAGCTAAGACAGAAAAAGTAAAATAAGGAGAACAATAAGTGTGGAAATTTGCAAGTTATCAATGAATAATAATAATAAGGTAAGCCATTAGAATGTATAAAAAAAAGTAATATGGTAATTAAATTTGCACTTGTATGTAATATAGCACATTGTGCTACCACTACAATGCATGAAAAGATAGAGGTGCATGCAAAGGAGTTCAAGCTCTGTTGCATAACCCAGATAAGAATTTGGCAATAGGGACAGATGGGATATTTCAGTACATGTGCTGACCTCGTTGGCCGAGTGGTCAGTATACCCACTCTCCAACCAAAAGGCCACGGGTTCAAATCATGTGGATGTTTGTGATCGGGTGAGATATGAACTTAATTCACTTAATGTGAGATCATTGCTTGGCTTATTGGAGGCCAGAAGTGGCTTGAAAAAGTTCCATGTTTGGTCTCTAGAACAGGGTTTCCAGACTATGTAAAAAATAAATTTAAAAAAAAATAATAAAAAAAAATATATATGTGTATATACATAATCCTTAGCCTACCTACACTACAAAACTATAGGTTTGCAAATAATCCTTCATGGGTGGAAGCAACATAAAAAAAATCTTAGGAGGAATGCTGAGGATGTGTGTTATGATATGCAAACCTGACAATGATATTGAAAGCTCAATAAAGGTCGAAACTAGTCTGGGTATGCATTAGCATAACAGTATACATATCCTCAAGATGTGTTTTGCATTATGGGAGATACTGGGATAAGAGAGTTGGTAGCTTGCTCCACCTTTGCTACGAGTTGCCTGGTGTTGTACTATTTACCCAGGTAAGATAGTACAACACTATATTCAGTCCTGAAGATATTTTCAAGTGCAAACTTTGTTTGCTCTCCCTGGGATAAAGGATTAAACTAAATTTATCATATCACTGACAATGATATGAATGTCACTGAGCATGGTTATGAATCTGGAGAAATAGTGGAAAGTTACACTTTGAATTCAGACTTTTTTTGAGGGTGTCTATGGATGGAAAAGAGACAGTTGCCCAATGAAGCCAAGCAGACTGCAAGATGCAAGTACATGAAAAAGTGAGGAAGTAACTCGCTATAATAGCAAATGAATTTTTTTTTATAAAATCAACTAACTACTGAGTAAATGGTTGAGTCTGTTGCTTTGGTGAATACATTGTGGCCTAAGATTCTTGGCATTAGTAAAACCAGATCCTCAGAGTTGGATGTAGTAACTGGAATCTAGCATAAAGGGCACAGTATTTTTAGGAATGACAGAACAGATGGGAGAGTATTACTAATGATATCAGATGAATTAGGAACTCTGAAAGCACTAATGGTAATAATGTCTTGTGTAGCAGTGAGTCTGAGATTGTCTTGTGTCAAGTGGAGGCATGGTGAAATACATGGTGGAGTGTTGGTACTGACCTGGCAGCTCAGTTGTTGGTGATGAACAAACACATTGTCAAATTGCCCTGATGATGAGTAATTATAAAATGAGCAACTTAATTATTCAATATTGATTTCAAACTAGGTAGTAGAGAAAACTCATGATAAGAATGAAGGAGATGTTGCAAGACAGCTTCCTCAAGCAGCATGTAAAAGAAGCAACTCAAGGACAAAGAGTGCTAGATTTGATCACCGCATCAAAAGGTACCTCAGTTAAGGACTGTTTTGCCACCAGTTGGTAACAGTGATCATGTTGTACTTACCTGGAGACAGGCCAACTATATGGATATTCCAATCAGGACATGTTACATGCTGAACTACAAAACTGGAAATTCTGGCAAACTCAGGAGAATACAATCTTTGGTTCCACTGTATCAGTTACTGAATGAGAAGGATATCATCAGTGCATGGGGAGCATTCAAAAACATGCTTAAATAATGGTTCCACAAAAGATGAATGAATGAAATGATGGTTCCATAGTTACTGAATAAGGATATCATCAATGCATGGGGAGCATTCAAAAAGATGCTTAAATAATGGTTCCACAAAAGATGAATGAATGAATGAAATGATGGTTTCATAGTATCAGTTACTGAATGAGAAGGATATCAGCAGTATATGGGAAGCATTCAAAAAGATGCTTCAATAATACAGTCTGAATTATTTTGAAAATTCAGATGCTGTATACCCCAGATTTTGAAAAACAAATGGGATGGGAGTACAAGAATTGTATGAAAAATTGGCTGCATGGTCTGTGTACCCATTCTCTAACCAAGAGGCTATAGGTTTGAATCCCGCTGTGGGCATGAATGTTTGCGATTGTCTTTATGTGGGAAATGAATTTCATTGCCTTGTGTGAGACCACTATCCCCCATGTTCCATGAGGTTCCATGTTTGGTCTCTAGAAGTCTAGCGTTTCCAGGCTATGTAAAAAATAAATTTTAAAATATATATAAAATTAATAAAAATAGAAAAAACAAAAACAACAACATATCCTTAGCCCACCCATGGTACAAAATATACTATAGGTCTGCAAAAACTCAACATCAATTTAACATTAGTAAAAGTTGGAGTATGAAAAGGAATTGGCAACAAACGCTAAAGGCAACCCATAACAATTTTACTGCTATGTTGCAAGTAAAAGAAATGCAGAAGAATAACTTTGAGTCAGAAGCAGATGTGATTGTTCAAATAATGAGTGTTCACTTCACCAAGATCTATCAATCTGGTGTATGTAATATAGTGAAGAGTGCTACCACCACATTGGATGAAGTGCATGAGAAGAAGGTTCAATAGCTGTTGCATAACCTGGATACGAATTTGGCAATAGGGAAGTCGACTGCTGTTTTATACAGAATAATTGCTTGTGTATTTATTACTATTTATGTTGTACCCATAAATATGTCTACTACAGATAACAAATTTTGGAATCATAAACATCAATAATTTATTCCTTATGCTATTTTCATTCGATTAAGTGAGTATCTTGAGTATCTTGAATTCAATGCATGAATTACTCACATTACCATGACCAATTGAGATTTCTATTCTGGTTGGATTTAACTTTTCTGTAATCATTAGAAATACTCTCTTATCCTTCTTACCTCATTAATGTTAATAATTGTTGGTCCCTTTCATTTGCTAATTCTAAGAATTCCAAACCTTTATTATTGTTGCTAGTGGTATTAGAAAACAAGATTATTCTATCAAAGTGGATTATAATTATGCAAACTATGAAAGTTACATTATAATTCTAGTACTAAAAGAAATGGTTAAAAAAAAAAAAAAACATGAAGAAATGCAAAATAAGACATTAATGTTTTCATATTCAGCCCATACCTTTGCTATTACTTGTTCAAAATGAGAGATCATCAATTCCTGATCCACTCTGAGTTCTTCCTTAAGTGCTGTCACCTCAATATCATTTATGTGATGTGGATTATCTGAAATATATTAATTATAATTACTTAAGCAGATCTATTTTGAAGAAATATATGCTTTAATGCAATCAAATACAAAAAATACAAATGCAACAAAGAGAAGTTTAATGGTATATTATTATTATTATTGTTTGGGCTTCCATGGAGTCAAAAGACTCATCGTAGGAGGTCCTTCCTAAGAACATAAAGTCTGTCAAGATTCATCGAGGGGAAGTGCCCCCTTAAGAAACACAAAGTCTATCATACCACTCCTTAAACTCATTGACTGTTCTCGTTCTCACCACTCCATCAGGCAATGCATTCCATGGTTCAACCACCCCCCACAAAGAAACCACTCCTCACCCTCTTGATCATAGTTTCCTTTCGTAACTTCCAGGGATGGCCTCTTCATCACTTCTTCCTGCTGTTCAACCAAACGAAAGAACTCCCCAATGTCAATCCTGTAACCACCTCTCAACAGTTTAAAAACCTCAATCATATCACCTCTCCTTCTTCTATCCACCAAACTCTGCAGCCATATTCCCTCAGCCGATCCTCATAACTATCCTTGTACAGTCTTGAAACCATCTTTGTCATCCATCTTTGTATCCTTTCCACAGTTGATTTATCCCCTTCAAATCCTGGGGACCAAATCTGAGAACAATAGTCTAAGTGTGGTCTGATCAGAGACTTATACAACGGAATGATAACCCTTTTATCTCTGCAGGTCAGTGTCCTTCTCATAATTGCAGAAATCCACTGTGTTACCTTCACCACCTTTGCAATATGCCCCCTAAATTTCAGGTTTCTATCAATCATCAACCCCAGATCTCTTGTCTTCACTACTTCCTCCAGTATAACACCTCCCATAGAGAATGCAGCATCCCATCGATGTTTCCCAAACCTCAAGACCTTACATTTTGCTGTATTAAACTGACACCCCCATTCATTTGCCCATCTATCTAGCTTATTTAAATCCTCTTGCAGGGCTACCACATCTGCACTATTACTAATAATTATTCCCTGCTTTGCATCATCTGCAAACAACTGAATATCCCCTTGCAATCCACTGGCAATGTCATTGATATAAAGGTTAAACAATATAGGTCCTAGTACTGAGCCCTGTGGGACCCCACTTGTAACCCTCTGCCTCCTTGAAACTGCTCCACCAGTATGGTGGAGCAGCCATCAGGATTGGCTGTCTGATAGGTATCATACAGCCAATCCTGAATCCAGTTGACCAATCTGACATACAGACCCATCTACTGCAACTTAAATATCAGCTTATCATGTGGCACTCTGTCAAATGCCTTTGCTAAGTTTAAGAAAATTGCAGTATATGCCTTTCCCTCATCTAATGTTCTTGTAACTTTATTATAAAAGGCTAGCATATTGCTAAAACAAGAGTGCCCTTTCACAAATCCATGTTGACTCTCGCAGATAACATTACCCCTCATTTGCCCAATGCTGTATACAGTTCCTCACTACTTTCTCCAAGATCTTAACTACTAATGACACACAGACTGGCCTATAATTGACACTTCCAGTCTGTTACCACCCTTCTGCAATGGCATTATTCCTTCCATTCCCTGGGCACCTTTCCCGCAGCCAGACTTTCATTGAAAAGCCAGGTTAAAGGCACTGTCAGTTCCCTAGCACATTCTCTCAAAACTCGTGGTGAAATACCATCCAGTCCCAAAGCTTTACTGACATCCAGAGTACTCAGTATCTGAAACACACTCTCCTCCTGTACCTCTAAACTTCGAACCAGCCCTATCCCTCTAGCATTAAAACTGACTCCTCTAGGATGAAATACTCCAATAAAGTGTTCATTGAACAATTCCACTATGTTCTCTGCATCAGTCACTCTATTCCCATTTTTATCCCACAATATCATTCTTCCACAATCATTTCTCCTCCTACTGGCCACATAGCTAAAAAATTCCCTAGGATTTTCTTTGGATCTTAGGGCCAATCTCCTCTCATATTCCAGTTTCACTTTCCTTACCACACTAGTCACTCTTCTGGCCTGTGTCTTATATTCTTCATGCATCTTCTCTTCACCTGTCTCCTTATATCTCTTCCATAGCCTCTTTTTCGCATGCAATTTCTGTTTAATATTGTTTGTCATCCACTTTACTCCAAATTGTGTCCTCTTCTTCACTTGTGGTATACAACTTACCATTGCTGCTAACAAATATTCTTTCACAATTTCCCATGCACTAATGATATCCCGGCTTTCCAATTCCTCTCTCCATGAAAAACTTCCCAAAGTTGATGTCTAAGACTATTATAATCACCTGCTTTATAATTCCACATAAGTTCCTGTCTCTTTGATACTCCTGCACGTCTATTCATTTTCCAAGTCAAAACCATATGGTCACTCTCTCAAACTGGTGGGAGAGATGTCATCTCAGTTATTATCTTGAGATGACATCTTGAGAGAAATAGAAATGGAAGGGTATGGAAGGTTTTTTGAGAGGATGGAAAGGACAAGGGAGGAGGAATGTCATTGATGATAGCAGGGGAATTATGTCCAAATAAGATGCAAGAGGAAAATAGTGACAATTGTTTTGTGGCAGTATGGTGTAAGGTGGAGTTAACAGGAAGAGATATTTAGATGGATGTTGCTATAGGCTAGGGAATGGGGAGGGTGGTTTTTATTTTTTTTTATTCATGTGGGGTTCCCCCCCCCGTTCCTCGACCCCCCCCCCTTAGGACTGGTTGAGCCCTAATGAGGGATTAAGTACTATATCCTATGACTGTAGCCTGTGTATTCAAGTGGCTGGTTTGCCTTCTTGTGGGATGAAAAACCCCAGATAAACTGGGGGAAAAACCATGCTGTCCATGCCCAAGACCAGCTAGTTTGGTTATGGCTGAGAAAGATCCTTTAACTCCTCATGTCATTGACGGGAATCGAACCTAGGACCCTCCTTCTCCAGACATATGGGTGTGAAGCGCATAGCCACTAGGCTAACCATACAGATGGGAGGATGGTGATGAAGAAATATATAAGCCGTTTGGGTTAGTGAACAAGAGAAGAGGTGATTTTAATTATGGTAATATAAACTGGAAGAGCGTTTGGGAATAAGAGAAATGAATTCGAGTTCTTGAGCAATAGCTATCTTAGGCAGTAAGGAAAGGAGGACACACAAGGATCAAGAGTCTTAGATCTGATCATTTTATCACAGGGTGTGATTCAGAGTGGGGTGTTGCATTCCCACCCAACTGGTAAGAATGATAATGAAGTGATCACCTGGGTGGTAACTAGCCATATGAAGACTTCTGTGAGAAAAGGAAATATGTGGAAATACAACGCTGGTGATTATGACAAGCTTAGGAGACCATTTGGAGTCATATCTCTGAGTTAAGCAGAAAGTAAATAAATGCTGCTTGGGAATTGACAAAGAAATACTTCATCTCATCTCATTTTCTTTTCTTTTACCTTGCGGTGTCGAGAGTTTATTAATCATCGGACCCCAAACCATTCACAGGATAAGGTGGTCAGCCCTAAACCCCCGGTGTATCCTATGTCTGTAGTGTTGAGTTCTCAAGGCCAGTTTGCCTGCTTTGAGGGATGAAAAACCCCATGATAAACTGGGGAAAAAACCCTACTGTCGATGGCCAAGACTGGCTAACTTGGCTATTGCTGAGGAAGATCCTTCAGCTCCTCACATCACAGACGGGAATCGCACCTAGGACACTCCTTCCCCAGGAATATGGTTGCAAAGCGCACAGCCACTAAGCTAACCACACGGACAAAGAAATACTTAACAGTATCAATCTATGAATGTATTCCAAAGTAAAAAGGCTGAGTAAAGTAGGTATCAAATGGATGAATGAAGAGATTAAGCATGAAATCTGGAAGAGGAAGGAGCTGTGATGGCAGCACAGAAGATAAATAATGCTAATAAGCAGTTGCACAGAGTATAAAGAGCAGGTCAGGAAGGTGACTCTGTTGATAAGGACAGCAAAACATGCAGAAATTAGCAAAACAAGCCAAGAAAATTCCTAGGGAGTTTTTTTCAATATGTGGAAAGCAGAAAGAAGAATGATTATAGCAAGTTGATGTTAATGGATGAAAATGATAGAATGGGAACTGCCTGAAAGAACATATTTAAGGTATTCAGTGAGCAATTCATCATGGTGTTTCATTCTCAGCAGTGTGAAATTATGAGAAGTTCAAGGATAGAGGAAATGGGAAAAGACTAACTGGTGACCAAGCAAGAGATATATGAGGAGGTAAGCAAGCTTGATGTCAATAAAACAATAGGATTTAATGACATAGCAAGGGAATATTCCAGAGAGTTAGTGTCAGTCCTGGACAACTTTCACACAGGATCATTTGATCCTGTGTGAAAGAAAAAAAAAATGCTACACAGAAGTCATAAGTCAAAACATTTCCCAAACCTTAACAAGTATTATTATTATTATGGGGCTACTCCATGGAGTCCTTAGACTCATCGAGGGAGGCCCTAAAATCATGCCAAGCACTATTCAGCATTGTGCAGGATCTATCATACTTTGCTTTGCACTCATTCACATTCATGGCACCCACAACCGACTCTGTCAACCAATTCCACACATTCATCACTTACTAAACAAAAAAACCTAGCCTTTATACCCTTGATAACTACACTCTTGCTCAGTTTCCAAGGATGGCTCCTAGTTTTCCCATCACCAGACCTGTTCTTCAAAATTTCCTCTGAATTAATCTTGTAAAATTCCTTCAGTGATTTGTATGTGTCAATCATATCACCCCCTTTTCTGCCTGTCACCCAATTTCTGTAGCCCATAAATCTTCAACCTGTCATCATAAGGCTAATTCTATAGACTTGCTACCATCTTGATCACTTGCCTCTGGTTTCTCTCCACCTCCTCCTCAGTATGGCTGTATCAATTTACCAAAAATCTAAGAGACAGTCATTTTAAGATCAAATTAATATTTGCTAACTCTCTCTTCATCCATCTCTCTTTAACAATAGATGGTGCTAATTGGGACTTTAGTTCCTTGCGTTGTCCGTTACAGTTTTTAAACTGGTCCGACTGTTAACAAATTGTTGCTGTTCTCATACTGTAACAAACTGTTTTTGTGCTCTGAAGATGTTGGGAATATAATATTAGTGAAATATCAACATTTTCTTATTATTATTGTGTTGTGAATTAAAATTAAGGGTGGACTTGTGATTATCCCAAGTGAAAGTCCACTAGAGTGAATTCTCCTAGTAAATTTCAATGTGTTTTAGTGATATCTGTTTAAGTGCATAGTCTTTTGAATGCAGATCAAGTGCTGTAGAAACCAGATGTGAATAAAACTCGTTATTTAGGTACATACAACAGGTCTGTCGTGTAGTTGGCAGACATCTTGTGCAGTGCAATTAACGAGCTCTCAGCTACAATTGAAATTAGACCTCCTGCTGATCACCGAAGTTAATTGCAAAAGGAAGGATATAGTCCAGACAAAGTCACATCACAACACCTAAAGATGTCCTGTAATAGGTGCGCTGAGCTAATGAAGCTGCATTACAAATACTCTGGAATAACAGAATCTACATGGAAGGCTAAAGGTGCAAACAAATGTATGGAATGACACTGTTCGCAGTGTAGAGAAAAACAAGCAAGCAAACCAAGGACAGCAAAAATCAACAAGGTCACTTCCTGACTTATTTTATGCCAGTAACACAGACATGATCAAAAGCATGATACCAGATTTATTAAAGTCACACATGGAAGAAATAAATAAAAAGCCCAAGCATACAAAGAATATTTAAAGTTCAAGAACGACAGCGTAGCATAAGTACTACGAAAAGTTCATGACAAAATCCAAACTGATGGAAGGGACAGAGATGGAGGAAAACTTAAAAAGAGAAAACAAAGACCTAAGAAATGAAGTAAAATGCAGATGGAACATATGATACAAAAAAGAAGGGAACAAGAATTATCTATAGAGGGAATCCCAAGTGAAATGGCAGAAGTCTTGTCCACCTTAATACAAATGGTAGCTGCTAATGCAGGAATTCCTGTGGCAGCAACAGATATCACTTCAGTTAACTGCAGACTGCAACATAACAAAGACACTAGCACCAATAATAACATATCTAAGAGATCCTATTCTTACTGCATGTAAATAACTTAAGTCAGCAAAAGTTATGCTTAACCCACAGCAATTACCATAACCAATATATGTAACAGGCCAGTTTGGTTGGATGAGTGGTTAGCTTACCTGCTCTCCAACCAACAGCAGAAACCCTGCTGTGGGCATGGATGTTTATGACTGTCTTTAAGTGGAAGATGAATTTCATTGTCTGGTGTGAGACCACTGCTCTGCTTACTGGAGACCTGAAGTGGCTATAAACAGTTCCATGTTTGATCTCTAGAGCAGGGTTTCTAAGACCATGTAAAAATAAATAAATAAATCACAAAAGAATATATAAAATTGACAAAAACGAAAAAAAAAAAAATCCTTATCCCAACCACGGCAAAAATATATTATATGTTCAGTAATAACCTTTTGTGGGTGGTAACCACATAAAAAACCACCGAAAATTGGACCTCATACTACAAGAACCTACTATTCCAAGCCAGGAAGACGAAAATGGGGGGGGGGGGGGTAACAACTACAAATTTATGTGGACTAAAGACTCTCAGATATTTATGCAAAAAGAGGATTGGAGTTGAGCATGTGTAATTTCACCTGCTTCTGATCCAACCAACCTGCCTGTATAACTTGGTGATATCCTTTTCTCTCTCCCAAATAAAATGTAACTCTGTAAAGTATCCTACATGCTGTTATTATGGACAATGCAATCCCAGGTAAATGTGTAGAAACAGAACTCTCTCAGGTCACTGTTTACGAGACACTGAGCACTTGGAAAGACAATCTACACCCAAGCCCTAAACTATATACTAACATAAGCAGTATAAAGAAACACTGGCTTACCTTAATAGCACTGTTTAATGTACAGACATACTAATTCAAATGGAAATTTCTGTAAATGATACGGAGTTGCATACATACAATATTACCAATTTTCAGTGCCACACCTGGTGTAGAAAACATAGAAATGGGGATGGAATTAAATTCCAACCAACTTCAAACATATGGAAGCATTACTGTTAGAAGTCAGGGCTAACATAAAAATAAAATACAATTACATTATTAACACAACATATAGACTTCCAGACATAAACCCTCAAAATTTCCTTTATGAACTAGAAACCTGGTTAAACAGCATCACCACTTGCACAGCAGACAGTCTCTTATTCTAATAGGAGATCTCAACATCAATATATTAGATCTTACCACCACCACAAATATCTACCTAGATCTAGGTGGATATTTGTGGTGGTGGTGGTGGTGGTGGCAATATAACATTAACTTGACAATAAGCTACCCAGCAAGAGAAGAAATATTGAGAAACATACTCACGAAATCATGAATCAATCACATCAACATAAGAGCACCTACAAACTCCTACACATCATCGGTAATAAAAAAAAAATAGTGGATCACTACCTAATAGCCACCACTTTCCCAGCACTAGTGCCAGTTGCTCGACAAACATGAGCAACAGAACTCTGCAAAGCAAACTCGACCACAACAGTAAAAAGCATTATAAGCAACCCCATAAAAAACACAGACTGGAACAGACTACTTAGCTTAGAAGATCTAATAGCTTTGTATGAAATATTTTCCATCCATTTAACAGAAATATACAAAAAAGTCAACGAAATGTTTTAAGAAAGGAAAGCAAACAGATACAAACCCCCTGGATAAACAAAAACATACTACATAGCAATGTTCTCAAGAATAATCTTTAGAAGAGATTTTAAAAAATCCTAATGACATCCAAATATGAACACTATATAAACAGACAAGAAATCAACTAACAGCCAAAATATGCACCATCAAAAGAAACTATTAATTCCAGAAATTTTCTGCAGTCAATGGCAATATGATAAAACATGATCAACACTCAACTGCTTAGCATAAAATGTACCCGCAAGACTTCATTGCCAACAATTTCGGTCAAGACATTGAACCACAATACCTAGCAGAATCCTTCAACCAAAACTTTTTGAACAATATTACATTACTTCAGTAATGATTACCATGAATATACAGACACATACTGTATAATGAAGCCTACCAGGACTTTCTACGTTACTTCGAGGCACTTCGACAATAGGTACAGAGGAAATATTAGAAACCATCTGATACTTACTCTGATCAATAATCTTCTACACTACATAAAACACCTAACCAGTTATCAAATACTAAAACAAGAACTATGGAAGTTGTACCAGCACAATTAGCACACTGCATCCACAGAACTGAAAGGCTTCACAGGATCTATCTAGGAGACTAAAGGAAAACATATGCACATATAGACCAAAACAACAGTGAATAAACAATAATCCCACTGTCTTCACAAAAGCTTAAACTAGTTTCAAAGACAGTTAGGTTATAAAGCTACACTAAAATGCTATTACTACAGTAACTTCCAGGTCACAATACCTTTACCAATATCATCTATAGAATATTGTCCCTGTACTTGAGCCTTAAAGATATTATTTACTCCTATGTATGGAATTTCATTTCCATACATATACTTCACTCTCTTTGTGCACATCACAAAAATAAATATTGTCTTAGTCCACATTTATCAGTATTCTTTATAACTATTTATCTGAAAAGGAACTTTATACTCTATCATAGTACATTCTGTAACATCCTGTACTATACGGAAAATATAATATATGAACTGGATTAAAAAAAATGTAATATCCATAATTTTTTTTTTTTTTTTACTTTTCTGAGCTGAATATATTGAATCAAATGTGAATTGTACATATTGTAAACAATATTTATGTTAACACTTTATCCAACTTTGGAAAAAAAAACGTACACACAATGAAATGGATATTCATGTAATCTACTCTATAACTGCGAACTATAATTGTAAACTAATATTGTGACTGTTATACTAATAATACATGAATTGCACACTGTGCAAAGTATGATGTGAACCAGAATCTAAACTGAACTACATATTCCATAATCATTATTGTTAAAAATGAAAAGGATCTCTTTCAGTGATAAGGATAATAAACTTTGTCATTGTCAAAAGAAAAAAAAATTCAATAAACTATCATGAACTGCCAACACTTTTTTTTCTGCCTGCTTCTTCCCTACAGTAAACTTTTAATAAAACTAATTTTTAAGAAAAAGCTTCTGAATAGGTTGCCAGATATCACACTCTTAAAATTTAAATGAAGAGAACATATTTTAATTGGGCAAGTATCAATGACGATTAAAATGGTTATTATATAATTATAATAACAGTAAATTAAAATATCAGGATTTCAATTTGAAAATTTAATAGCATTGATATACTTTCATGATATCTTCTATATCCTGGTGAAATACTTAAGTATTTCTTTTTTCATATACTCAATTATGATCCAAAGATGATTTTTCCAAGAAACATCTCTAAATATTGTAAGACTAATATCAACCCCCCCCCCCATGGTGAATCTCTAGACTACAGATTCATCACTGGATAAAATAAATTTTCTCAGTACATTATTGTAAGTTACTGATGAGCATATAACACAATTACTTACCAGTTAATGACAGTGATGTTTTATATCCCAGAGCATTTTCTACTTCTAACTGTGTGGAATCTGGAATATCTATTTGGAGCATCAGCTGTTCTAATTTATGACAATGAGTACTCTGTTCTCTAAGGAGCTGGGTCATCTGAAATATATTGCACATATTTAATTCTCAAAAACTCACTTCTTTCTGAAGCAGAATAAATTCACAAGAACAATAAATAAAATCATGGAATGAGCTCTTATAATTAAATGTTTCCATTAAACAAGCAGTGCAAAAGTAGTATATGTTTTGGATCTGTTATATCAGATTTCAATAAGATAAACTTAAATTAAACAGGATGTATATAACAACTTTGGAAAAACACACCCATTTTATTTGAATCCCACCCATGAAAAGCTGAAAATCTATATATATAGCACACTAATACCACATGTAGGCTAAAAATTAGGTATAATCATAGAGAACAAACACGGATGTCTTTCCCAAGCCACTTAGGGCCTCCATTATTATAGCAAGTGTTCTCTTAGTTGTTTTTTTAGTTGACTTTTCAGATAAATTTTCCAGACTGCCTATCTTTGTAATAAGCCCATTAGTGTTTAATGGCCTTATTACAACAGATATATTTTAAAATGTGATGTGTTTATTCAGTAAACATTCTAGGCATAGCATAAAATGAGAGGCTCTTCTTGGAAGTTACATAAAGGTGGGAAGACCAAAAGAGCAGAAAAAAAATTTAATTGGAGAGTTTTGTGTCTGAGTGGATGCATTGCTGATGAGTGCTAAGTGCAAAGATGGTGAATACGTTTAACCACATATACGTCCATGATTTCATGAAGGTAGGTCATATTTCAGTACTTTACTCACCTTTTATAATAGAGTGACAGCTGAGTCAGATAAAGGTAATCATTATACAGTGACATTACTGGACTTTGCAAAGGCATTTGACAGGATACTGCATGGAATTCTGATAAACAAAATGCAGCAAATGAGGATAGAGAGGAAGTTAATGAAGTGGATGAGAGTAGTTGATAGAGAGATACCTGACACTAATTTATTCAAAATTATAAGACCTGTGACTAGTAGCATTCTGCAGGGCTCTGTACATACCTGAGCCACTATTATTTAATTTGTACATTAATGATATAGGAAATGATTCAATTGTTTTTCTGATGATGCAAAATTGGGTAGAGCAGCCATTAATAAAGATGTTAAAATTTTGCAGGATAATTTAAATAGACTGGCAGCATGAAAAAGGAGATTGAATGTCAGTTTAATAAAGCAAAGTGTAAGATCATGCATTTTGGATGCGAAAAGATTACCAGCCGTGTACCACATTAATGAAACTGTACTCTAAGAAATTGATAGCCTGGATGTGGAGGTGTTGGTGGTTAGGGAGTTGAAATTTAGAGGGCATATTGCAAAAGTGACTAAAACAGCTCATTTGATTATTTGGTTACTGAAGAACCCCCAATAAGCAGAGTCGAGCAGGTTATTATAGGCTTTATAGGGCTTTGATAACATCCCATCTTGACTACTGTGCATAGATCTGGTCACCTGGGTTTCTTGAGGATGAGGGTATTCAGAGGTGAATGACCAAGATGGGGAGGTCTATAGAATGCACCTTATGAGGATAGGAGGCATAAAAGAGGTGATATGACCGAGATATTTCACCACCAGACCTGTTCGGAAAATTTTTTCCGAACAGGTCTGGTGGTGAAACTATGGGGGGGGGGGAATCTTTGGAGATTGAGCAATATGTGGTTAGCAAGGGTGTGAGGAGTAGATTTTTTTGTTTGCCTAGTTGTGAATGAGGAATGAGTGGAATAGGTTTCCATATGCTGTTTGGGTGTACCATGACTGTGAATGAGTTCAAAGGATGTTAGATATTGCACAACTATTGGATAGAGCTTACCACAATGTTACCCATATACGGTACTAAAGTACTATAGGTTGACCAGCCAACCTCTCCTATATGGGCCCCAACATAAAAAAAATAAAAATAAAATAAAAATGTTTAGGGCCATCCACAACAAGTCCACATATTCCATGGAGTTGTCTGTGTAATAATAATGAGATAAAATCTGTCAGAGCATACCGGGCTCAGATGGATTATGAATATAACTAAATACACTGGCAGCATGGGCAAAGGTAAATGACTACCAGTATATTGTAGCCAAATGTAAGGTGATGTACTTGGGGTAGAAGACATCACAAGCTGTGTACCATATTAATGAAACTGAACTGCAGGATATGAATGAGGCCAGGGAGTTGAATCTTAGAGGGTATAATGCAAAAGTTAGCCAAAACATGTTATATATCAGATATTGTTGAAGGACATGCTGACAAGCACAGATAGGGAAGTTATTGTTTGCTTTTATAAGACCACAATCTTGACTACTGTGCACAGATCTGGTCACCTGGATTCTGTGGGGATAAAGATGTGGTGGAGAGGATCCAGATGCAAGCAACAAAGATTGTGGCAGTTCTATGGAATGTTCCTATGAGAATAATAGATTAAAGGTGTGTAGGCTTCAAAATCTAACTGATAGGTGAAAAAGAGGAAATATGATAGAAGCATATAAGTTATTAAAGGGGTTTTATAAAGACCTGAAACTGAAGACTTTCCTGTATGCAGGAAGGGAGAGAATGAGGGATTTCCTGTAGAAATTGTGTAAGAGTATGGTTAGCAATCGTGTCAGGACTAGAATTTTTGCTTGGAGGGTGTGAATGGGTTGCCAGAGATGGTTGCGAGTGCTTTGTCAGCAAATTAGTTTAAAGAGAGGTATGATATGTATTATATATTAAGATAAAGAGATCCACAGGAAATGATGGTAGATGTTTTATAATTTCATAATGGATGTCATCAGTAAAAGAGCTCTGTTTAGTTCCTCCTTAACAAATAACTGATTATATGACTCGAGCCCATTAGTAGAAAAATTTAGCCTTTGTTTCTCTTGCTGCTCTTTCAGTATTAAAAATTCAGGAGAATATGAAGCTGTTGTTGAGATTCTAACAAATTTTTTCCCAAAATGTCTGCAATAGCTTTGGGATCAGAAATAACACTTACATTATGGTCTAAGGTAGACAAACAGTGTGTTTTATATCTACCTTTCATTTTCCGGATTTTATCCCATACAATTTTTGCACTGTCATTTGATTAACTGATGAGGTAAATTGGATCCAAGATTGTTTTTGACTCTGACATTTCATATAACGTGCTTTGGCCAGAGCACACTTAAAAGCTATTAAGTTTGATGTGGTGGGGTATCTATGAAATATACCCCATGCTCTATGTTGATCTTTTTTGGCTGTCTGGCATTTTGGGTTCCACCAAGGTTTTGGACAGTGTGGAAATCAAGATGATGTTCTTGGAATGGACAACGCAATCTGTTACATACTTTACTGTTTCACTGATAGCTGTTTGAATGACTGTATCAGCATTAAATTTTGCAAGATGGGAAAAAGTGTTCCAGTCAGTCTTGTCCTGTTTCCATATAGGCATCTGTGTAGGAGAACATGGTTCCTGTGAAGACATTATGCAAAGAAGAGGAAAGTGATCACTTCCATATATGTTCTCTTTGATGTCCCACATGAGTAGTGGAAGAATGGAAGGGGAGCAGATTGTCAGATCGATTGCAGAATATGAGCAGGTAGCATATGGAAGAAAGTATTGAGTCTATTATTCAAAAGGGAGAGGTCATTATTGTTAAAGATTCTTTCAATGATTTGACCTCGTCTGTTTGTGTTGGCACTACCCTGCAGAGTACTGTGACTATTAAAGTCATCCAAAAGAAGTATGAGTTCAAGTGGTTATCAAGTGTTCAAGTGGATGAGGTTATCAAGATTGATTTCATTTAACTCAACACTCAGTGGTAAATAAATTGAATATACTGTAATAAGAAATCCTACAGATAGGCAAATTACTACCGCTTCCAAAGCAGTATGCCTGCCCACTAGGATAGCTACTCCTCCATGAGCAGGACCACCTCCAGTTTTCTCCTTGCATACAACAAGGAAATTCCTTAAGGTAGGGTCCTCATTAGGTCTTAAGTATGTTTTCTGTAGACAGAAAGAAACAAGTTTGTGTTTCTGGAACAAAATCTTGATATCACTGATATTCAGGCAAAACCCACGACAGTTCCACTGTAAAAATTTTCCTATTGTTTTGGCTTTATAGACTTGTCTGGTTTTCAGGAGGCTGAGGACTTGCCTTTGCCAGGTTTATATTTATCAACTGTTTTTGGGAAGTATGGATGGCTAGTGTCCATCTCTTCTCTTCCTCTGGTAAAATATTCAATATATCTAATGTGTCAGAGTCAGCTGGCAAGTTTAATTTACTTTCAGTGGATACCGAGGTATCGATTTTTTCTGTTGGAGGAGTGTCTGGTGGTTTATCTTTAAGTGATGTATTTGCTGTAATGTTTTTGACAAGCGAAAACTCTGATTGAATGGAACCATTTTTGGAGTTGTCTCTGGAGTGAGACTGTATGTCAAGCGATTGAAGCACTCAACAGAGAAGCACTTGCGATCATAAAGTTCAGGTACGGTGAAATTATCAGACGGTGGAATAGAGATACATGTTTGAGATGCTGTTAGCAGTGTTAACCTTCCTTTTTGCATTCTGATATATTTTGTTCAGTTTAATTTTTTGTATTTCTTTTTCATCTTTCCACTTCTGACATGCACAAGAGTAAGCTGGATGATCTCCCTGACAGTTTGTACATTTAGTTTTTTTTCTGCAGGGCAAGATTTGTTATCATGCTCTTTACTACTACATCAGGTACAGGTGTCAGAG
This sequence comes from Typopeltis vanoorti, assembly GCF_054136105.1. Classification (NCBI taxonomy): domain Eukaryota; kingdom Metazoa; phylum Arthropoda; class Arachnida; order Uropygi; family Thelyphonidae; genus Typopeltis; species Typopeltis vanoorti. Next base: position 163,828,371 of record NC_143550.1, read on the forward strand.
CCACAACAGACACCTTTGGAATGTCCATATTTCTGACATTTAAAGCATCTTAGTGAATTAGAGATTTACACTAACAAGACAGCTGAGATACCCTGTTTTTACAGATGTTGAAGGCTTAGGCGTATCAAAAGTAAAGATAATGTTCCTCGTTGGAACCAGGTGAACATCCCTATGTATCAGGATACACCTCACACCTGTCACTCCCTGATCTTTAAGCTCTGAACATATCTCCTCATCAGGAACATCAAGGAGATCCCATTTTGATATCACTCCATTATAAGAGTTAAGTGTTTTATGAGGTGTTACTGTGACTGGTATTCTACCCATTGTTGTTGTTGCTCCCAGTAGTTTCTCAGAATGTTGCTGACATAATGTTTCCACAAGGAAGAATGTAATTTCATAATAAGTTCGGGAGATCCTGCCAGTTCTTTTAAACCCTTTTGAACAAAGAGTGACATTTTCCTTATTCACTTTTCACCTGTTGCATGGATGATCAAAAACATTAGTACATTTATACTCGTATCATATATCTTATGCTTCTTACTTCTGTTACCTAACACTTTATCTACAGTATCAGTACTTGGTTGGGACTTTGTTAGGGATCCTGAAATGTTTGAGGATGAAGAATTCATGCTCAAGGGGTTTTTGGTTCTTCCCACCCACCATGGAGCCACAAATGGATGCCCACTGACTGGCAAGCAATGATTGTGCTTGTGAGTGGAACACCAGGGCCATCCCGGATGCTATACCAGTACAACAGCAACCTTGGATCCTGACCTAGGACCATGGCTTGAGAGACTTACTACAACACCATTGACCCTTGCAGGCAAGCCCACTAGTCGATTGATCCTGGCTGGGCTATCCAAAACTGCCCATCTTGCCGAAGCAGAGGCCAAAGTAGTGCAAGACAACCAGAATCCCCCTTTCTGGATGTCAATGGGTCACACCACATGGCAAACATGACAGCAGGGTGTTGAATCCTAATAATAGTGGTCCGGAAGAAAGGATAGTAAAAATGTCTTGGGAGAAGTAGAGCAAAGAATAGTATGGTGCGGAGGATGTTCATCACTTTACAGTGCTTATCTCATAACTAGCATATGTGAGGGAGGAAACTAAGTTTCTTGTCAAATATGAATCCCCAAGAATTTGGTTTCTGGTGAAAATGGAATTAAAATTTGTCCTAGTCTGAGTTCTGAAAAGACAATGCACATAAACTGTCTTCTGCTAGGAAAATCTGAACCATTTGCAAGCAACCATTCTGAAAGATGGTCAAAGGCTTGCTTCAGATGTTTTTCTATAACATTTGTGTTACATGAATGAAAGAAGATGCTAAAGTCATCCACATACAGAGCATTACTTCCAGGTGAGAAGAAATGAGTTAACATTGATTGCAAAAAAAGCTCACCGCTTAGAACTGAACCTTTCGGAACTCCCTTTTCTTTAGTATACACTTGGAAGACAGTATACACGTGGTTCCTACTTGGATTTGGAAGGATTGGTTGGATAAAAAGTTCTTGACAAAAAGAGAGAGATTCCATCTAAGACCAAAGTTGTGTATAATAAATTTAGTTTAATCCTTTATCCAAGTGTGAGCAAACAAAGTTTGTGCCTGAAAGTATCTTCAGGACTGGGATAAGGTGGTACAACACCAGGACACTCCTTGCAAAGGTGGAGCAAGATACCAACACTCCTATCTCAGTATCTCCTAATGCAAAACACATCTCCTTGCGGATATGTCTAATGTTATGCATTAAGGGAAGGGCCACAACCCAGACTAGTTTCGACCTTTATTGAGGTCTCTTCAGTGGGAGCCAGGCCCAAGTGGAGATACCAGGCAGAAGCATTAGCAGGTCATCTCTACCTATAGGAATTGCCAAATGGTGTGCCACCCTTTTTTAATGAATTACTCTGGATTTAGAGAAAGATGTTGAACTGTAGAAGGAAATGACTGTCGTGTTTTTGGAAGCCAGGAACTGCCAAACAAATAGTGATGTGTGGATGGGAACATTGTCATGGTGGAGAATCTATTCGTTCTTCCATTTGTCTGGATGTTTGCGCCAAATACTCTTCCTTAGCCTCTTCAAAACCCTCACAGTAAAACTTGCCACTGACGATTTGCTAGGGGAGAGGAATTCCTTGTGGACAATGCCTTGGATGTCAAAAAGCGATCAACATTGACTTGACATTGCTGTGTACTTGATGTGCTTTTTTCAGTCACAGTGAATTTGGCAACTTGCACTACTACAACTGTTGATTTATCTCAATCATAATCATAAACTCATGATTCATCATGGGTTTATGTTTGATTGGGAAGTTATGATCTAGGAGATGAAGTTGGGGTCATTTGCGATTTGATCTTTGAGCTCCCTGCAGATGGCAATGCAATGTTCTTTCAGGTCATCACTCAGAAGTCTAATGTTCAAAACATCTGGCAAAACACACTGAAAGGTGCCATATGACAGTCCTACTCTCTCATAAACATTCACTTTATCATGTGTTTTTCAGTGTTTTCCAGTGCTGTGCTTGTCGAAGATCGATGACTGTCCAGTATGCTCGCTGTCATTGACACATGTTCGTCTGTCCTTCAGGTATTTGTACCACATTATTCCTTAAAGCATTTGGTGAGTTTCTGTAACAGTTTTTTTTTTTTTTTTTTTAGGTCTAAGCAAAATATCAAGCAGATTCTTTGCTCTTCAAAATTTAGCATTTCAGTTCACTTTATCATTGAGAAGAAAATTGCCGAACCACTAAAACACGAAGTTACAAAAACGAATATAACCCAAGAATGCAACCTCTCAGCTTGTCAGCTTTTGGTATACTGATTTACAAAAAAGTACTGCTTGCTCTTTATAACAGTGGAAGGCCATTATACAGTTGGTTCATACAATATTCAAATTCTCCGAATTCTGGGTAGCACTTCATACCTGTCTCTCTGCTCATTATTGCAGCACTAAAAAAAATTAATTGAGAATCATAAGGCATTCTTGCCCAGTGCAGTATACATATTCCAGTATCAAGTGTGAGAAACAAATATATCATGCTTTGAGTTACAGTTTTTCACTGAATGTTATTGATAATTTCAATAATTTGTGGTTTGGCAATAAAAGAAAAGTCTCTGCTTTATCATTTACACAAGAAACAATATGGCCTACAACATCACTGGTAATAAACATTTTTCAGATACTCTAAAGTCATGTTTTCTGAAAAATCAACTCTTGGATTGATGCCACTAAAACTACACACTAATAGTAGTGTGTAGTTTAACTGAGGCCTAGTATCATCAAAAACATGTAGAACACATTTCCAATCTAGCAATCATTTAATTTGGATGTCTTCAAATTCAAAGTTGGGACTGCAATCTGAATAATTACTGCTAATATCAAACTCTTTGTCTCTTTTAACTAGTATATATTCACAGCGACTGTCACAGTCGCAGTAAATATATACTATAGGGTATGAGTCACTCATACCCTCATCACTTAATGTTTTTATAACATTTTATACTATAAAAGAAGCAAAATAAAACTTAGCTATCATTAGTCACTGTGCAATCAACACTATCATTATTTCAATAATATGTAAAAGTGTCTAAGTTTGTGATAAAAATAACATAATCACATGGAAAAGAATTACAAGGATTTATCTCTTTTTAGAAGAATATTTTCTTCTAAAAAAGAAAGAAACTTAAACATGATAACTTCAATGTTAGAATCATCATCATCACTGAGCATATGAAGGCTTTCTATGATTCTAACAATGGAGAAGTCTGAGTATGGAAGAGATTAAAAAAAATAATATCAGGTTTTAATTATGTTAAAGATACCAAGCAATTTTAAACCTGGTTTTACTCCAAATTTCCCAAGTAAGCAAACAGACAAAATGTCAAGTTTGCGCCTGCAATTGATGCAAGACTAGCTGATCCCACAGGTAGTGTAAGACCAAGGCAACTCGTGGTAAAGGTGGAGCAAGCTCTGATCACTAATCTTAATATTTACCCTTAATGCCAAAACACATCTCCAAGAAGGGGATGTATGATGTTTTGTATTAAAGGCAAGGGGCCACTACCCAGACCGGTTTCGACCTTTATTGAGGTCTCATCAGTGGGAGCCAGGCTAGAAATACCAAGATTTAGTAATGCAGAGCTTGTAAGTATTTTACCAAAACAAGTTACCATAAGGTGTTATAACCTTATTAAATAAAAATCTCAGGAGGAGATATAAATGTAGAAAGTATTTTTAACTTGGGTATAGTTATGTTAAAGATACCAAGCAATTTTAAACCTGGTTTTACTCCATTTTTCCCAAGTAAGCAAACAGACAAAATGTCAAGTTTGCGCCTGCAACTGATGCAAGACTAGCTGATCCCACAGGTAGTGCAAGACCAAGGCAACTCATGGTAAAGGTGGAGCAACCTTTACCACGAGTTGCCTTGGTCTTGCACTACCTGTGGGATCAGCTAGTCTTGCATCAATTGCAGGCGCAAACTTGACATTTTGTCTGTTTGCTTACTTGGGAAAAATGGAGTAAAACCAGGTTTAAAATTGCTTGGTATCTTTAACATAACTATACCCAAGTTAAAAATACTTTCTTCGGGTTTTAATTGTTTCCTAAGGTACCTTATAATATGATTATTAAAGATCAACAAAGTTTAAATAGATTTTAATGTCTCAAGCAGAACACAAATACAGCTGACTCTTGCTAGAACAAACTCAGAGACAGCAAGGATAGATATAGTGGACAGTTTGCAGTAGTGAATTTCATTTAGAATAGCACTGTGCTTAGGGGTGTTTTTTGTCTGAAATCATTAGTGACTAATGATTTCAGGCAGTATGTTATAGTAAGAAATGACCATATGCAAAGATGTAATAGCAAGCCATATTCTGTTCAAGTCCATATTTAGAAAGCTTATATTCTAGTAAGATGTTTTAAATAATCCAAAAGAAAGAAATTACCCTTCTTAGTGCCTCCAGAAAATGTTGAGATTTACGAAACTGTTGAGATGCATACCTAAATGAACACAATTCTTGTAAATGGTCAACTAATAGTTTCTCCATATGTGATACCTCTTCTGCTATTTCTATTCGAAGTTGGTGCAAACTTTCTAAGCTATTTCTGAAATATACATAAAATATTTTTCATATATTTATTGTATTTATTTTAATACTGCTTAATGAGTGAAGATGGTTAAACCTGACAGACTAACTAATACAGTAGCAAAATTATTTGGCATAACAGTGTGACAGTGTGAAAATTTGTACTCAAATAGCATAATTTTTTTTAACAAACATGATATCTCTGTTCAGTGACAGAATCTAAACTGTAGCCATTTCATTTTGATCATACCATCATAAAATAAGTTGAAATGCAGGGACTCTATTTTCATAATTTTCTTTTTCTTTCCTTTTTTTTTTTTTTTTAATTCCTTAGCTTTCAAAAAATTTGATGATTCTGAAAGTTATTATAAGCCTTTCAGCAAAAATAAAAAATAAATCTACCAATACTTTTCATTCTTAACAGGGAGTAGGTAGAACTCCTTTAGCCTTAACTTTTTAAAAGTTAGGATGATCACCCATCTCCATCCTTCAAGTCTTTGCATATAGTAAGTTCAAGCTATCAATGTATTAGGTCTTTTCAGAGAGCAAGCACCAGATAACTGCTGCTATCTTTTGGTCCTGAACCCTAATAGTGCAAGTTCTATAGATGTTTTTTTGAGATGTGGAGGTTCAAAACATGAGTTTCTGGGAGTAAAAACCCTTACTTTCCCATCCCAAAGATTGACCAACTCAGGAAGGATTTAAAAAAATTTCTCTAGTCAGCAACTAGAATCAAACCTACCACAGTCTTTCTTTGGGTGATCTCACATAATGGATGCACATACCATTTTCCCAGGGCTACGTGGAACCTTGAGCAAATATAAATTTAAAATTTCTTTCAAACAATAAACTCATTAATTACTGAAGTATATGAAATATATACTCCAGTAATTAATGATGACATATATATTAATGGTAACATTAATATATCAGATATATAGCTAGAACAATGGGACATTGTGTGGTTTGACTAAAAAAGATGCAAGTTCAGTTATCTTCGCGATAAGATGAATCTTGGTATGGGGTTTTTCAACTGAAATTGAGTTAGCTGATCTCATATAGAGGTAACAGGATTTTTATTTTTCTCTCAGAAACTCAGGAGGTTCATCATGCATACAGCAGTGTTGTCCAACCTTCTTTCATGTGTGCTACATTTTTTAATATTAGTTTTTGGGCCCCCTCCTTGCAATTCTTATGTTGAGACACTGACAAAACCCATAAAAGTTAGCAAAACAAAACAAAAAAACTTGGAATTAATTAAAATTTTGAAATATTCATCATCATCATTCCTGACATGCACCCTCAAGGGGTGTACAGGATATGATAGTACTACATGAAAAATTTACATAATTACTAACTTTCTATCTACAATTTTCCTCCAAATCAGTCTATTACTTGTCAAGACTCCAATATTATCAGATCTTATATTTCTATCGTCTAAGGCACATTGTACTGTATCAATCCACCTATATCTTGGTCTTTCTCTGGGTCGTTTTCCTGCCAACCTGGCAGAGAACACTTGTTTTGCTAATCTTTCCTCACCCATTCTGTTTAAGTGACCATACCACCTGAGATTAGCTCTGCTAACGCATTCCTGGATGCCGACAATGTCAAGTTCTTTCATAATATCCTCATTTTGAATATGATATTGCCATTGATGCCATCTGTTCACGCCTCTAATCTTTCTCAGGACTCTCATATCTGTGGTCTCTAGTCTTTGGTCAAGTGTTTTACTTCTGACCCAGCTCTCAGATCCATAAGTTAAAACTGGTTTGAACACTGCCTTGTATACAGCTAATTTCGTGTTCCGACTAATTTCTCTCTTATTCCATATGAATTTATTCAATTGACTTCCTACCATACCAGCTTTGTTGATTCTGTTGTCTATTTCCATATTTAATTTACCATCTTCACTAAAAATCATGCCTAAGTAACTGAAATGTTTTACTTGTTCCACAGGTTCCCCGTTCACAACACAGTTGACATTTTCAACAATTCCACCTATTTTTATTGTCTTTGTCTTTTTAATACTGACCTTCATACCATATCTATTACAACAGTTATTCAATTTAGTCAGGGAATCTTGCAAACTTTCAGCAGATTTATTTAGAAGTATAACATTGTCCGCATAAAGCAAAGAGCTGACATTAACATCTCGAATTCTGATATCATGTTTTGAATGAGGAAGGATGTAGGCATCTGGAGAGATTGCTGTTCTGAACGAGTCAGTGTGTCCCAGGGAGGATGATAGCAGGGGTGGCCTCTTGTGGGAATGGATACTTGGGAGAAGGGAGACGATGTCAGGTAACACTGAACACAGTGGAATCTAGAAGGGATAATGCTGGGTATAGAAACAATGGCATTTATATGCTTTATACTAATGCCAGGAGTATCTGGAATAAGGGAGAGATATTGGTGGCGCAGATAGCATCAGCCTGGCCAAAAATTATTGGGATCACTGAGATGTGGTTGACAGAAGGGGATATAATAACAGGAATAGAAGTTGCTGGGTACAGCATTTTTCGTCAGGATAGGAGGGGGAAGTGTGGTGGTGGGGTACTGCTTATGATAAGTGATGACCTATGTCCTCGATGAGCGAAGGCTTTGGAAGGAAGTGAGACAAATGATTTTGAGAGCATATGGTGTGAGGTAGAGGTAGGCAAGACAGGATATTTAGTGGGTCTTGCTACAGACCCAGGAGCACGGAGGATGGGGACCAGGAGGTGTTTAGACAGCTAAGTTTGGCAGGTGCAAGAACGATTGTTATGGGAGATTTTAACTACAGTAGTATAAATTGGAGAGAGGAAGATGCATGTAGCAATAGTGGAATGGAATTTCTAGAATTCTTGAGGGACAGATGTCTTAGGCAACATGTAACAGAGGGAACAAGAGGTTCAAGAGTTTTGGATTTGGTTATAGCATCAGAAGAGTTGATAATAACTGAGATGACATCTCTCCCACCAGTTTGAGAGAGTGACCATATGGTTTTGACTTGGAAAATGAATAGCCATGCAGGAGTATCAAAGAGACGGGAACTTATGTGGAATTATAATGCAGGTGATTATAATAGTCTTAGACATCAACTTTGGGAAGTTTTTCATGGAGAGAGGAATTGGAAAGCCGGGATATCATTAGTGCATGGGAAATTGTGAAAGAATATTTGTTAGCAGCAATGGTAAGTTGTATACCACAAGTGAAGAAGAGGACACAATTTGGAGTGAAGTGGATGACAAACAATATTAAACAGGAATTGCATGCGAAAAAGAGGCTAAGGAAGAGATATAAAGAGACAGGTGAAGAGAGGATGTGTGAAGAATATAAGACACAGGCCAGAAGAGTGACTAGCATGGCAAGGAAAGCCAAACTGGAATATGAGAGGAGATTGGCCCTAAGATCCAAAGAATATCCTAGGGAATTTTTTTAACTATGTGGCCAGTAGGAGGAGAAATGACTGTGGAAGAATGATATTGTGGGATAAAAATGGGAATAGAGTGACTGATGCAGAGGACATAGTGGAGTTGTTCAATGACCACTTTATTGGAGTATTTCATCCTGGAGGAGTCAGTTTTAATGCTAGAGGGATAGGGCAGGTTCAAGGTTTAGAGGTACAGGAGGAGAGCGTGTTTCAGATACTGAGAACTCTATTTGTCAATAAAGCTTTGGGAGTGGATGGTATTTCACCACGAGTTTTGAGAGAATGTGCTAGGGAACTGACAGTGCCTTTAACCTGGCTTTTCAATGAAAGTCTGGCTTCGGCAAAGGTGCTCAGGGAATGGAAGGAAGGTACGATAGTGCAAAGGCATTTGACAGGGTGCCACATGATAAGCTGATATTTAAGTTGCAGCACATGGGTCTGGATGTCAGATTGGTCAACTGGATTCAGGATTGGCTGTCTGATAGGTATCAGAGAGTTGTGTATGGTGCAGCAGTTTCAAGGAGACAGAGGGTTACAAGTGGGGTCCCACAGGGCTCAGTACTAGTACCTATATTGTTTAACCTTTATATCAATGACATTGCCAGTGGATTGCAAGGGGATATTCAGTTGTTTGCGGATGATGCGAAGCTGGGAAGGATTATTAGTAATAGTGCAGATGTGGTAGCCCTGCAACAGGATTTGAATAAGCTAGATAGATGGGCAAATGAATGGGGGTGTCAGTTTAATGCAGCAAAATGTAAGGTCTTGAAGTTTGAGAAATATCGATGGGATGCTGCATACTCTATGGGAGGAGTTATACTGGAGGAAGTTGGGGACAAGTGATCTGGGGTTGATGATTAACAGAAACCTGAAGTTTAGGGGACATATTGCAAAGGTGGTGAAGGTAACGCAGAGGATTGCTGCAATTATGAGAAGGACAGTGATCTGCAGAGATAAGAAGGTTATCATTCCGTTGTATAAGTCTCTGATCAGACCACACTTGGATTATTGTTCTCAGATTTGGTCCTCAGGATTTGAAGGGGATAAATTAACTGTGGAAAGGATACAAAGACGGATGACAAAGATGGTTTCAGGACTGTACAAGGATAGTTATGAGAATCGGCTGAGGGAATGTGGACTGCAGATTTTGGCAGATGGAAGAAGGAGAGGTGTATGATTGAGACTTTTAAACTGTTAAGAGGTGGTTACAGAGTTGACACTGGGGAGTTCTTTCACTTGGTTGAACAGCGGGAAGGAGTGATGACAAGAGGCCATCCCTGGAGGTTACGAAAGGAAACTGTGAGCAAGAGGGTGAGGAGTAGTTTCTTTGCATGGAGGGTGGTTGAGCTATGGAATGCATTGCCTGATAGAGTGGTGAGGGCGAGAATGGTCAATGAGTTTAAGGAGTGGTATGATAGACTTTGTGTTTCTTAGGCAGGAACTCCCACGATGAGTCTTTTGACTCCATGGAGGACTTAATAATAATAATAATAATAATAATAATATACCACTTTCCTTCATAATGTGATCCATATAGATAATGAATAACAGAGCTGATAATGTACATCGTTGTCTCATACCAGATTTAACATTAAATCATCTTCCTGTACATCCTTCAATTCTAGCTGCCGACTTACAACTCAAATAGAGACAAAGTATTGCTTGATATAATGTCCCACTGACACCATATAACTGTAACGTATCGAACAACTTCACTTTTGGCACCTTGTCATATGCCTTTTCCAGATCGACAAAACTTAAATACAGATCTTTGTTATATTCCCATGCTTTCTCGACTATTTGTCGTAAAGTGAAGATCTGATCCTGACAGCCTCTATTTGGCCTGATTCCAGCTTGTTCTTCACCAAGCTTTTCTTCCACAATTCTTTTCAACCGTTTCTCAAGTATACTTGCATAGATCTTGCCAGGAACACTCAGTAGGGAAATACCTCTGTAATTCTCACAGTCAGTTTTATTTCCCTTTTTATATATGGGTACTATGAGAGCTCTACTCCAATCATCAGGAATTTGTCCTCCCTCTGTCCAGGCTTTCTGAACTATGCAGTGCAGCCACTGTAAGACTTTTATACCACCATACTTCAGCATTTCTGGTCGAATATCATCTACTCCTGCTGCCTTTCCACATTTCAAGCCTATGATGGCTTTTTCTACATCAAGTATGGATATGTATTCCTGACTGTATGCCTGTTGAGTGTTTTTTTACCACTGTGCTATCACTGCTTGTGTCATTTAGCAATTTTTCGAAGTAATTACTCCATACTTCAAGGATATCTTTTTCTACTGTTTTCATGTCACCTTTATCATCTCTAACTCCTTTTACAGCACTCTTTCCTCCATTTCTAAGCTTGTTCAACAATCTCCAGAATATTTTGCCACTGTTGGATTCTGAACCAACTAATAATTACTCTAATCTCTACATAATCTCTACATAATCTAATTATGTAGAGATTAGAGTAATTATTAGTTGGTTCAGAATCCAACACCACCTTCTTGATATTTATTTTCTATGTTCTTGCCAAAGTCCTCCCATGACTTTTGTTTAGCTAGTTTTACACAGTGTTTCGCTTTCTTACATTTGTCTCTGTATTCTCTAAGAGAACAAGCTGACTTATTTGACAGGAACTTTTGATATGCTTTCTTCTTTTCCTTCACTGCCTCTTTAAATTCCTGTGTCCACCAGGTAGTTCTGATTTTTTTATCCTTGCAGAGAACCTTACCACATGCCTCTCTAGCAGAATCAATCAATGTTTCTTTCAGAGTTTGCCACTGAATCTCCAAGGTTTGATTCCTGTTCTCAAACTCTTTCATTTTTTCTTCAATAATGTTTGTGTATTTTAGTCTACAATTCACATCTGAGAGCTGCTCAACTTTTATTCGCTTTAAAACTTTGTTACATGTTATTCTTTTCAATATGAAATTCAATTTTATCCTGCTCAAGACTAAATAGTGATCGCTACCAATTTCAAATCCTCTATACACTCTGGTGTCTTGCACCAGGGAGAAAAAATCACTATCAACAATAACATAGTCAATGAGACTCTTCTTATTCCTTGCCTCTTCTCTCCATGTGAATTTGTGCACATTTTTATGTTGGAACATGGTATTAGTAATAACCAGTCCATGTCCTGAGCAGAAATCCAACAGGCATTTGCCATTATTATTAGCTTTGCTCTTTTCTAAAAAATTTTCCCAAAATATTTTTGTATGTCTGACAATCATTTCCTACTCTGCTATTCAGATCCCCAGCAAGGACCAACTTTTCCTTTTTCATTGTGTCAGTTGCTTTTTCTAACGCCTCAAAAAATTCCTCCACTTCTACCTTAGTAGAACCTTCTGTGGGACCATAGACACAAATAGGTCTCATTGTCCAGTTTCCCATTCTCATATTTTCCCATATCACTCTACTTCAGACTGCCTGCCATTCAAGAAGATTAGCCTCGTATTTAGTGTTGAATACTATGGCTACTCCTTTTCCTTGACTGTCATTACCTGAATATAACATTTTGTATTTATTGCTCAGAAAGATCTCACTAGTTTTTGTCTTTTTTGTTTCAGTTACCCCTATTATGTCGATCTGGCACTTATCTAATTCCTCAGCTAGTTCCATTTCTTTGCCATTCAGGCTTCTTATGTTGATAGCACTGATCTTTAACTCTGGTGACGTTGAGTTGGGGTGTGCTTTCAGATTTGTTCCTGTAGCTGACTTTTCGATGTTCGCCCTGGTTCCCTGGTGAAAACAACGGGGGCCTTGTTTAACCAGGCGACGCCCCAGCCGGCATGAAATTTTGTCATGTTGTACCATAATTTTTTATTTTGGTTTAACCAATAAGAATACAATTTGGTCGGCTAAATCCCAAATTGCCAGTCCATCCTCATTCGTTCAGTATCCAGCTAGATACCCAACAGGGTACACCACGAGGAGGTGAGGACTGGACATTAGGTCAGAAGCACTGGTCAGTTCTCCACATTCCTTTAAAGGCTATGTGGAGGTCTCCTCTCAGTTATACAGCTTTGACCCTTAAGCATTCATACAAATTTAAATATGTCATGAAATCTTTCAAAAATTGTATAAATTTGGCATCACTGCACAGACTATTGAATTGTATTGGCCTTTTGGAAACATTAGTGATTTCATCATGGGAAGTTTTGAATGTTCTGGAAATATTTCTGCGAGTAGAAATAAGGCTTGAAACGGCAGTAACACTGCAACAGTGACCAATAGTGAGAAGATGATGGTCAACGTTATTTTACCCCTATTCGCAATGACTGTGATACAGTATAAAACAATCTTTTCTAGAAAAACGTAGAAAAATGGATACATTTTTTATTGGATATAAGCAGGCATCTGATGACTGTGGAGCATCGAGTCAACAAATTCAGGTTCAGAGAATATCACTCCGAAAGTAAAATCAAGAAAGTAAGTACAGAATATTTAGATTTCGGTTTTACAAAGACTGAAGTAAATGATGAAGCAAGACCACTGTGTGTTATTTGTTTGAAAATTTTGGCGGCTGATAGAATGAAACCGAATAAACTTAAAAGATGTTTGGAAACACTTCATAAGGAGTATGTTAACAAACCTCGATAGGTCTTTGCTGCCAAACTGAAATGTTTTGAAAAGCAAAAATCTAGTATTAAAAAAGCTTTGTTTGTAAAAAAAAAAGGCTTTACTAGATTCTTACAAAGTTGCATATAAAATAGCTAGGTGCAAAAAGCCCCACACTATCGGAGAACTAATTCTGCCAGCTGCAATTGATATTGTGGAAACTATGCTTGGAGAAAGTTTTACTAAACAACTACAGTGCATACCTCTATCAAATCATACTGTTGCTCGGCGAATTGTGATATATGTGAAGACATGTAGCAACAACTTTTGTCGAAGTTTTGTGACCAATTATTCTCAATTCAGCTTGATGAGGCAACAAATAGCAACAATGATTGTCATTTAATTGCTTATGTTCGATTTTGTGATGGATTATCAGCAATTGAAAAATTATTGTTTTGTAAACCAATAGAAAGAAGAGCCACAGCACCTGAATTGTTCAAAATATTGTACGGTTTTGTGTGAGGCAAACATACAGTGGAAAAATTGTTGGAATTTGCACTGATTTCAAGTTATGTCGGGAAGGTTTAAAAGTTCACAAGCCCTTGTGAGAGAAAAATCCCCACAATGTATTTGGACACATTGCATGATTCATAGAAAAGCTCTTGCTGCAAAGGAAATGAGTCCAGGTCTAAACATTGTGTTAAGAACAGTTATAACTGTGCTGAATTATATAAAAATGAGATCCTTAAAATCAAGACTGTTTTCTGAACTTTGCAAAGACATGGTTGGAGTGGAACATTCAGCGTTACTATTTTACTGCGTGACAAGATGTTATCACATGGAAAATGTTTACAATGTGTTTACGAATTAAGAGATGAAATAGCAAACTTTTGGAAGAGGAAAATCACGAAGAAGCACAGAAGTTTAGAGACCATTTATTTGTGATGAAATTGAGCTACTTGGTGGACACATTCGAGAAACTAAATATATTAAAGTTACAACTCCAAGGAAATAATACACATATCTTAAAGACGAATGACAAAGTTAATGCTTTTTGTAAAAATTAGAGTTATGGAACAAAAAGGTAAAGCAACAAAAATTAGAAATGTTTACAAATGTGGATGAATTTATCAAAATCTACAAGGCAGAAGAGCAACACATAAAAGTTTTATTTGCAACTATTAAAAATCATTTAACAATGTTGACGAAGAATTTTAGAAACTATTTTATAACCGACAACAACATAATGGCAATGTACAAGTGGGTTAGAAACCATTTCAAATATTTCTAACTAAAAGTTTCTCAATTTAAGAAGAGAGACAATTTATAGACTTCACGTAAAGTGGCGAAATCAAAAGACAATTTGCATCTAAATCATTGTTTGAATTTTGGGTTGGTGTTGATGATGAATTTTTTCGCACTAAAGTCAAGAGCTTTTTGTGCACTTTTGCCATTTCCAACATCTTATCTTTGTGAAATTGAGTTTTCTGCAGTGGCTGCCTTAAAAACAAAATATAGATCTCAGTTAAATATAGAAAGAGAACTAAGAGTGTCAATTTCCAATGTATCACCATCATATGAAAAGTCTTTGCTCAACACAGGCCCAAAGAATTAATTTATTTTTAGATTCATTGTCATTGCTTAGTTTTAATTAGCTGCTTGGTATATTTTGCAATATTGATATGTTTTCCAATAAGAGTAACTAGTTTATTCAATACAGTGGATTTTATACATTTCATTATTTTATTTTCAGAGTGTATTTTATGTTTTTGTGTCAATAAATAGTTTCATTAAATGCTTTTGTTTCAATAAAGTAGTTTTTCAGTTTTTCCTTTGATTTCCATTTTCTTCGCTTTCTTTGCACCCCTCCCCCAAAAAAGGGGGCATGCCCAATAGGTTGAGATTAATCACTGCCACACAGGCAAATTGGTCAGGAGAGCACAAGCAATTTACAGACAAATAAATACTGTTAGTGGTGGTAGTAGGCAGCAGATGGTGTTCTGTATTGATGGTAATAGACAGTGCTAGATTAAGGGGCAGGTTGACTGGGGCACCAAACGTAGGGGGCAACAAAACTAAGGCCGGCACTAGGGGCTTAGAGCCTGCGCTCCTTCCAAAAATAATTACCTGGCAATGGAAGCATTGCTATACTTTCTTCCACTCTGAGAAGATGCAAATATTGAAAGAACATAAAATAATTCATTATCTTCTATTGATAGAAACGTCTACTTAGCAAGTACGAAACAGTCACATATTTAAGAATTCTGTCTATATACTTTTTATCTTTATATATGTACTAGTATAACTTGTTGCGGTATTTGCAATAATAAAGCAACAATAGAATATAGTGTAAAAATTAAACACTACATTATTCCACAATTAGGAAAGAACTTGACATTGTCAGCATCCAGGAATGCGTTAGCAGAGCTAATCTCAGGTGGAATGGTCACTTAAACAGAATGGGCGAAGAAAGATTAGCAAAACAAGTGTTCTCTGCCAGGTTGGCAGCAAAACGACCCAGAGGAAGACCAAGATATAGGTACAAATTGATATGGTATTGATATGGTACAAAGTGCCTTAGACGATAGAAATATAAGATCTGATAATGTTGGAGTCTCGACAAGTAACAGACTGATTTGGAGGAAAATTATAGATAGGAAGTTAGTAATGATGTAGTTTTTCCATGTGGTACTATCATATCCTGTACACCCCTTCGAAGGTACATGGCAGGAACTTGATGATGATGATGATTATTCCACAAAGGTATAAATAAGGAAAAAGGAAAGAAATAAAAACTATTAACAATTTAACTATTCTCTGCTGGTAATAAACAAACAAATATAAATAAAAACAATTAAATACAAATCCCATTACAGTTATCTAAACTAAACTAATTATCTTCTTTTTTGTCAAAGGTTCTTATCTCTTATCCATGTAATGTAATACGTATGTAATACAAAAACTCATAAAAAAATTTTTAACATTGTGCGAAACATTTTCTGTATGTTTCGCACAAAATAATTTTTATTATTTTTTATTTTAAATAAAATTAAAACCAAGAATATAATTTCTTGGAATCTTTAATTTATAGTATAACTGAGTTAAAAAATATTTATTATAAAACTGTATATATATATATATATATATATATATATTGTATTTTTAAATTTAATTTTTACATTTAATTTAATTGGAGAATAGATATGCTAACCACTCGGGCAACAGGCTGGCAGTTACTCATATACCTTCTGCTTACTCACTTCCAGTTTCTTCTCTGCTAATTCCTCACCCCTCAAACTGTGATTGATGTCACACTTATGAGGATGAACCTTTGTGAATTTTTCATTTAATATCTCAACCATATCCAGCAGTTACCAGCCTACTATTCACCTCAACCAAACAACATCCTTATATGTTAATTTTTCCTTGTAATAATTATATGCTGACAAAACTCTCTCTGTAATTTTTCTTTATTGTAATAAGTATCTGATTGATGGACCTTTGCTTTTACTGCACTTTCTTAACCGACCTAGTCACTTTTCTAGCCTCTTTATACCATTCATGACACTTTATTACTTCCCACCTTATACTATCTTCATAATGCCTTCTTCCAGGTTCCATGTTTATTCTATTTATCCATTTTACCTTTATCTTATTGAACCGCAACCTTTGTAATGCATTCAGACATCACTGTTGTTAAATTGTTCACAAGTGGTTCTAAACAGCACTAATCTACTTTTCTTCTAATTCCTTATTCCATGCTACTACTCTGAGCTGTCTCCTCAGGTTTCCATAATCACCAGCCTTGTAGTTCCATATATATATCCTTGCCCATAGAAACCCTCATATGGCTGGCTAGGAGCCAAATGATCACCTCATAGTGAATTTTGACAACTGGAGACAGATTTGACACCTCATTCACAATAACATCCTCTGATAATATAATGAAATCAAATTTCCTTAATCAAGAATATTTGTGTGTTCCCCAATACATACTGCCTATAAAAACAATCAAGATAGTACAAAGTGGATCTGAGCATATTAACTGTGTAAAGTAAGTCTACTGCTTTATTATGGTAATGTAAGGAATATCATAATGCAATATATTATGGATTTTTAGTAAATTTAGAAACACTGTTCAGATGATCACTTAATTATAATATAATATATACTACTGCATGGAATCAAAGAAGGGATAACCTCTCCCATACCTTCTTATAATGTTCAAGGGCAAGGCGCAAGCCATGTAACTCTACTAAAACTTGTTGCTATTGTAAAAGAAAATAAGTATCATCAATACAGTCATACCCCGACATACGCGAATCCAGAGTTATGCGGTTTCTAATATGTAGGAATTCCCGTCCCGCTTCACGCCTGACCACTAGTCGTATCTTTCATATCTCACCACTAGCCGGCTGCATTTGCCAGTGTTGCACATGCTGTGAACAAGCACTGACGTGTTTTGCACGGTCTCCATTCATACACGATTTTTATAGTCTACAAACCTTGCGATTGTTTAATGTTATGTTCTTGATAAAAATTTTATCACATAAAAAATAATAATAATGTTGTCCAAAGGAAGCAAGTCTGATTCTTCTACAGCTAGCAAGAAAAGAAAAACATTGACTTTGGAAACAAAACTCAACATTATTATGGATTTTGAAGGCGGGATGAAAATTTGTGAGCTAGCAAAGAAGTTCGATCTACAGGAATCCCCAGCAAGAACAATCGTAAAAGGAAGGTTTACAGATTTTGGAGGACATAGATTCTAACGAGGAACGAATTGTAGCCACAAGGCAAGGAATGAAAAAATCATTAGCTTGCTATGAAGAAATTTTGCGTGACAAGAAAAAGACATTATGCCTTCAGACAAATCTATTAGATTTTATGAAACCATCGACATCGAAATAACTTTCTTTTTTTTTATGTACGAAAAACTACAATTATGATTATATTTCTTAAAAAATATAGGTGTTTTTGTAAATCTTTGGTCCCAATTAACTAATATTTTGTATGTTTGTATATATAAATTACATGCAAAATTATACCCCGAGTCATGCGAATTCGACTTACGTGCTTTTTGTTGTCCCACCTACTGCGTAACTTCGGGGTATGACTGTATTTAATAATATGGTTTCAAATGGAGTCATGAGCATGAAAATTTAAAATTAAAAAATCAAATTAACTTTGAATAAAAACTTTTATAGATTTATGTTTTTTTTAGTTTTATCTTGATACAGATACCTTCCTCTCCTTTCCCATGAGAGGAACTATTCATTTGTTTGCTGATGATGCAAAATTGGGTAGAGTAATAGTGAATGCACATGATGTCAAAATTTTGCAGGATGATTTGGATAGATTGGAGGACTGGGCTAAGGAGAATGGATGTCAATTTAATGTCAATTTAAATTAACAATTTAAGTGTAAGGTTATGCATTTTGGGGTGAAAAGATTAGCAACAGTATACCACATTGGTGGAACTGTACTCCAGGAGATTGACGAGGCCAGGGATTTGAAGTTCAGGGGACACATTGCAAAAGTGGCTAAATCAGCTCAGCAAGTCACTTGGTTACTGAAGAATATCTTGACAAGCAGAGACAAGCAAGTTATTGTTCCTCTGTATCGAGCCTTGATAAGACCCCCATCTTGCCCAGGTTTGGTGGTGGGAGAACTAGGGGCCATCCATGGAAACTGGGCAAGAGTGTGGTTAATAAAGGTGTTAGAACTAGGTTTTTTACTTGGAGAGTGGTGAATGAGTGGAATAAGTTGCCAGAGTCTGTTGTGGGTGTCATGACTGTATATGAGTTCAAGGCAAAGTATGATAGATACTGTGTGGAAGCTGAATAGTTGTTCTTGACATGTTTAGGGCCTCCCTCGATGAGTCTAGGGGCTCCTTGGAGTTGCCCGTAATAATAAGAATAATAATACACCATTATTATGTGGACTGCAGTATCAAGCACACAACATTCATCAAAATAAGATAATTATAACGAAAACAAGAGTACAATACCTCTGCTCAGCAGTAAGGTGATAATACATGGTGCCATATTTTCCACTCAGTGTAGCTTCTAAGTGGCGCTCCTGTATCTTATAATGTTCAAGAGCAAGGCGCAAGCTGTGTAACTCTACTAAAGCTTGTTGCTATTGTAAAAGAAAATAAGAATCATCAATATTTAGCAATATGGTTTTAAATGGAGTCATGAACATGAAAATTTAAAATTAAAAAATCAAATTAACTTTGAATAAAAACTTTTATAGATTTATGTTTTTTTAGTTTTATCTGGATACAGATATCTGATATATTTGAGAAAATAAGTAGGTGACTGATTAATGATGCTCTCTCAAAATATTAATAATAGTAAAAAAAAATAAATCATTGTTATTATTCAGGTTAAGATATTTTTTCATTGTTTCTATAGACTCACCAAAAAGTTTTGCTTGCTTGTATTTTCTTCTGTGAATTCATTTTGTGACCTCTAATGGATTACATATATTGAGAATTTTATCCAAGTCTGCTAACAATCCTAATCTCTTAACCTATAGTATATTAGGCGGGTACAAGTTAGATATCTGGAAACATATATAACTTGTACAGATCCAACAGGATACTTTTTTTTTTAAGTCAGTTAAAGTCACTTTTAATAAACACAGTGGTGGTCTCATACTAGGCAATGAAAAAACATTTACATATGTAGGTGGGAGGAACTTCCACATAGCCTTTTAAGGAATGCAGAGAACCAAATGGGGCTCTGACCTAATATCCAATTCTTACCTTAATTTAGTATATCTCTTAGACTACAAGCACACTTGCAATAATCTGTTATATAACACAGGCCTGCAAAATTCAAGTCATGAAAAGTTGTCTGGAAACTATTAACTGTTTCTGATTTATTTTTGACCTCTAATTTCAAATATCTTTCCATTTCTCTCTATCACGTAAGGATTTTTCACAAAATGGATCTAAATATTACAGTAAAATAGCTTTAAAACGCATTATATTAGCTAAAATAACAGAATTTTAAAATTTTAAACTTTTCTGTAAATATTTTTGGAATGAAAGTATTGGAAAAAAATTTTTTAATTAAAGTAATTAAAGATTAATCTTTAGTACATACTTTATATTTCGTTGTGGTATCTTTTTCTTTTTCCTTCAAAGCTTCTTTTTGAACTTTTTCTGTGAAATTCTTTTCCCTGTTCATCTCTGTGCAACACCAGCAATAGTCCGCCATCATGTTGACATTCCACCTGCCCTGTTACCTTCTTTCCATATCCTTGATGTCTTGGTGGAATCGTTCTCCTTGCTCTTAGCTGACAGTTCCCAGATTCTCAGGAAAGTAGTCTAAATGAGAGTTGAGAAAGTGCACTTTTGAGCTCATTGGAGCATCCCAAATCCTTGAATTTCAGTAGCATGTCTTCCACAATCATTTTATAGTTGGGGTCCTTGTGATTTCCTAAAAATTTGGTCACCACTTCTTTCAAAGCTTTCCACACTTCTTTTTCAACAGTTGCCATTTTTTCTTCAAACAGTTTATCCTTCATAAGTTTCGTGATGTGCAGACTGATAAAAATACCTTCTTTCAATTTTGCACAGATGTATTTAAAACACTCTCCTTCTTTCAACAAAGCCTTGACAAACTGCTTCATCAATCCCAGCTTTATGTGAAGCAGGAGTAGAAGGATTTTTTCCCAAGCAACCAAAGTTTCTTGTAACACATTTTTACTCCAGGTTCTAATGCGACTCTTTCTGGCCATTCCTTCTTGATCCAATGCTGCTCTTGATCTCGGCTGTCCCACTCGCACAAAAAACACGGGTATTTGGTGTATCCTCTTTGTTGTCCCAAAATCATAGATATGACTTTAAGATGCTGCAAACTGTCCACTCATGATCATTGTACTTAAGTTTGCTGAGAATGAAGGCTAAATTTTTGTATCATTCTTTCAAATGCATGGAATGTGCTACTGATACTGAAGCATACTTATTGTAATTATAGAGAAGCACAGCTTTGAGGCTTCTTTTTGAGGAATCGATGACTTCATATTTTACGTTGAATTATGTTAGTCATACATTGAAAAATGTTAGGTGAATTTTTGCAACCTCTTGAAGCCATTACAAACACCACTTAAAACACAGTCAAACGAATTGTAACGAATGACATCAACACTATTACACGACACTACATAAAAACATTAAAAAAAAAAACGCAAACACATTAAATTAAATCTTCACACTAACTTAGAAAATATACCACCTTTCAGAAATATGATAACCTTAGTAGTCAATGACTAAAGTTCAACTAAAGACACATAAGAAGATGTAAGTGTCCATGACAACAGGAAAGTCATCCGTTATCTCAGCGAATCAGATTCAAAGTAGCCACCTGCACTTTTATCTGCATTCCTCCCTCCCTCCCTCTCCTATCTTAAGAATGAGAAGCTTCATGGAAATTTCTTTATTTACCATAAAAAGGCACTTCAAAAAAGCAATTATACAACTAATTAGCTGTAAATAAAGGAGAATGAAAATAAATACCAATGCGCTGAATTTAAATCCAAATACTACTAATAAAAACGATAAAATTAGAAATTGGGTAAAATTGGTGGGTGATGGAATTTTTTTTACTATTTTTTTGAACTTGGCACCTAAAAATCTATAAGAATCAATTATTACTTCTCAGACAACTTTTCCATCACAGGCCTGTGTAATTATTTAGTTACAAAAATAGAACCCACAATTTCTAATATGAATGAACATGTATATGTGGCTAAATAATCAGTGATTAAAAAGATGCAACTAGCCCTATTTCTCTAGCAATGCGATTATCGCAAATTGAAATGAGGCATATGGACATGCATGAACCTGCATGCACTTGTGACTATTTAATCGCAGTTCTTGGCATAACATCGAATAGTTTATTTCTTTCAAATTTCATCGAATAGCATATCATATTCAACATATCTGACAATGAATATCTAATGATGAAACATTAGATATTCATAGTAGAGGTTCAGTGTAGTGGTTGAGACAGTTTTGGTGTCCTCCCACAATGAGTCTTCTGACTCCTTGGAGGTATCAGGAATAATAATAATAATAATAATAATAATGATGAAACATCATCAAACAGTGTTTTAGATACAGAAAAATTAATATCAGAATTAGAAAAATGGTCAGCTCTTTATGATAAAAAATTCAAAGCATGTGGTGATTGGAATTTTACAGAAAAAGTTTGTATGAATGTTATAAGTAATTGGCTTGGATTATCAGCAAAGGTAAAACAAATTAAAGAATGTATGTGTATTTTTTAAAATTTATTTTTAAAAGTAAATACATGATTGTGTGTAAAAAATATAATGTAATCTTTTCCAGTATAATTTATATTTTATTATATTGCCATGGTATTGAACTTTGTGGCATTACAAAGTAATCTGAAAAATAATCTCTATATTAAGTCCACATTTGTTACCCCACATTTCAGTGCTGAACAAGTGCTTTGCAGAGAACATTCTTATGATTCATCGTCAAACTGTACCCCCTTGCCCATTTTTTTTCACATAAAATTATGTAAAACACAATGTGCTTTGATTATTATATGGTCTACAAAGTGAAATGTGGAAACCTATGTCAAAGCTGTATAACTGAGAGGAGACCTCCACATAGCCTTTAAAGGAATGCGGAGAACCGACCAGGGCTTCTGACCTAATGTCCAATCCTCACCTTCTCGTGGTGCACCCTGTTGGGTATCTACTTTGATACTGAACGAACGAGGATGGGCTGGCAATTTGGGATTTAGCCGACCAAATTGTATTCTTATTGGTTAAACCAAAATAAAAAATGATGGTACAACATGACAAAATTTCATGCCGGCTGGGGCGTCGCCCGGTTAAACAAGGCCCCCGTTGTTTTTGCCAGGGAACCAGGGCGAACAGCGAAAAGTCAGCTACTGGAACAAATCTGAAAACAAACCCCAACTCAACATCACCAGAGTTAAAGATCGGTACTATCAACGTAAGAAGCCTGAATGGCAAAGAAATGGAGTTAGCTGAGGAATTAGATAAGTACCAGATCGACATAATAGGGGTGACTGAAACAAAAAAGACCAAAACTGGTGAGATCTTTCTGAGCAATAAATACAAAATGTTATATTCAGGCAATAACAATCAAGGAAAAGAAGGAGTAGCCATAGTATTCAACACAAAATACGAGGCTAATCTTCTTGAATGGCAGTCAGTCTCAAGTAGAGTAATGTGGGCAAATATGAGAATGGGGAACTGGACAATGAGACTTATTTGTGCCTATGGTCCCACAGAAGGCTCTACTAAGGTAGCAGTGGAGGAATTTTTTGAGGCTTTAGAAAAAGCAACTGACACAATGAAAAAGGAAAAGTTGGTCCTTGTTGGGGATCTAAATAGCAGAGTAGGAAATGATTGTGAGACATACAAAAATATTTTGGGAAAATTTGGAGAAAAGAGCAAAGCTAATAATAATGGCAAATATCTGTTGGATTTCTGCTCAGGACATGGACTGGTTATTACTAACACCATGTTCCAACATAAAAATGTGCACAAATTCACATGGAGAGAAGAGGCTAGGAATAAGAAAAGTCTCATTGACTATGTTATTGTTGATAGTGATGTTTTCTCCCTGGTGCAGGACACCAGAGTGTACAGAGGATTTGAAATTGGAAGTGATCACTATTTAGTCTTGAGCAGGATAAAATTCAATTTCATATTGAAAAGAATAACATGTAAGAAAGTTTTAAAGCGAATAAAAGTTGAGCAGCTCTCAGATGTAAACTGTAGACTAAAATACAGAAATATTATTGAAAAGAAAATGAAAGAGTTTGAGAACAGGAATCAAACCTTGGAGATTCAGTGGCAAACTCTGAAGGAAACATTGATTGATTCTGCCAGAGAGGCATGTGGTGAGGTTGTGTGCAAAGATAAAAAAATCAGAACTCCCTGGTGGACACAGGAAGTTAAAGAAGCAGTGAAGGAAAAGAAGAAAGCATATTAAAAGTTCCTGGCAAATAAGTCAGCTTTTACTCTTACAGAATACAGAGACAAATGTAAGAGAGCTAAACAGTGTGTAAAACTAGCTAAACAAAAGTCATGGGAGGACTTTGGCAAGAATATAGAAAATAAATATCAAGAAGGTGGCAAAATATTCTGGAGGTTGTTGAAGAAGCTTAGGAATGGAGGAAAGAGTGCTGTAAAAGGAATTAGAGATGATAAAGGTGAAATGAAAACAGGAGAAAAAGATATCCTTGAAGTATGGAGTAATTACTTTGAAAAACTGCTAAATGAAACAAGCAGTGATGACAGCACAGTGATAAAAAACACTGACCAGGCATGCAGTCAGGAATACATATCCATACTTGAAGTAGAAAAAGCCATCAAAGGCTTGAAATGTGGAAAGGCAGCAGGAGTAGATGATATTCAACCAGAAATGCTGAAGTATGGTGGTATAAGAGTCTTACAGTGGCTGCACTGCATAGTTCAGAAAGCCTGGACAGAGGGACGAATTCCTGATGATTGGAGTAGAGCTCTCATAGTACCCATATATAAAAAGGGAAATAAAACTGAACATGAGAATTACAGAGGTATTTCCCTACTGAGTGTTCCTGGCAAGATCTATGCAAGTATACTTGAGAAACGGTTGAGAAGAATTGTGGAAGAAAAGCTTGGTGAAGAACAAGCTGGATTCAGGCCAAATAGAGGCTGTCAGGATCAGAGCTTCACTTTACGACAAATAGTCGAGAAAGCATGGGAATATAACAAAGATCTTAAGTTTTGTTGATTTGGAAAAGGCATATGACAAGGTGCCAAGAGAGAAGCTATTCAATACGCTGCAGTTATATGGTGTCAATGGGGCATTATATCAAGCAATACTTAGTCTGTATATGAGTTGTGAGTCAGCAGTTAGAATTGAAGGAAGTACAGGAAGATGGTTTAATGTTAAATCTGGTGTGATACAAGGATGTACATTATCCCCTCTGTTATTCATTATCTATATGGATCACATTATGAAGGAATGTGGTATTAAACCTGATATCAAAATTGGAGATGTTAATGTCAGCTCTTTGCTTTATGCGGATGATGTTATACTTCTAAATAAATCCGCTACAAGTCTGCAAGATTCTCTGACTAAATTGAATAGCTGTTGTAATAGATATGGTATGAAGGTTAGCAATAAAAAGACAAAGACAATGAAAATAGGCAGAATCATTGAAAATGTCAACTGTGTTGTGAATGGAGAACCTGTGGAACAAGTAAAACATTTTAGCTACTTGGGCACAATTTTTACTGAAGATGGTAAACTAAATATAGAAATAGACAACAGAATCAGCAAAGCTGGTATCGTGGGAAGTCAATTGAATAAATTCATATGGAATAAGAAAGAAATTAGTCGGAACACTAAATTAGCTGTATACAAAACTGTGTTCAAACCAATTTTAACTTATGGATCTGAGAGCTGGGTCAGAAGTAAAACACTTGACCAAAGACTAGAGACCGCAGATATGAGAGTCCTGAGAAAGATTAGAGGCGTGAACAGATGGCATCAATGGCAATATCATATTAAAAATGAGGATATTAGGAAAGAACTTGACATTGTCAGCATCCAGGAATGCGTTAGCAGAGCTAATCTCAGATGGTATGGTCACTTAAATAGAATGGGAGAGGAAAGATTAGCAAAACAAGTGTTCTCTGCCAGGTTGGCAGGAAAACGACCCAGAGGAAGACCAAGATATAGGTGGATTGATACGGTACAAAGTGCCTTAGACGATAGAAATATAAGATCTGATAATGTTGGAGTCTTGACAAGTAACAGACTGATTTGGAGGAAAATTGTAGATAGGAAGTTAGTAATGATGTAATTTTTTCATGTAGTACTGTCATATCCTGTACACCCCTTGAGGGTACATTGCAGGAATTTGATGATGATGATATGTCTTTTGTATTTATAGGTGATATGACCTTTGTGCTATCACAAAATTGAATTGGTATCCTGGAAAACAAATGGAAGTTCATGCCTATTGATCAATGAAAAATCCTCCATTTGTTTTCCAGGATACCAATTCAATTTTGTGATAGCACAAAGGTCATATCACCTATAAATACAAAAGACATAGGTTTCCCCATTTCACGACAAGGTATTTACTGTGGATTAGGAAGATTTAATTAGTATTTAATATTCAGTAAAAATTTGATTTTTTTAAATATGTGACTTCCAAGCTTCCATAGAGTCCAAAGAGTCATTGTGGACTCTTACATTAGACTCAGACTCATATGTCATAATTAGCATTTCTGCTGAATGCTTCTATGTTTGTTGCAGTATCAAATAAATCAAAGGAATTATTGAAAAAAAAATCTTATAATTGTAGAATTCTGATCTGGTATTCATAGGTTTTTTTAATTTTAAATGCTGCTGACCACAGCACCAACAGTTTGGGAGATTTGTTTGTTGATAAAACTGTGTGGCAATATCCATCCAGTCCTTTTTTGGACTGGATGGATAGTAAGCCAATTTCACATGAAAGCTCATTACTGAAAACACAGGAAAAAATGCTGGCCTGGTTGACAGAATGGTTAGCATATTCACTCTCCAGCCAAGAGGTTGTGGGTTTGAATCCTGCCAGGAGCATGGATGTTTGTGATTGTCCTACTAACTGTTTACCATATGTACTGCTGTAACCTATGTCCTGGTGAAGTATGACCTTTGATGTCTTTGCACCATAAAAATCAAAATTACCTATCTAACTAACAGGAAAAAACAAAGATGAAATTGATGAAGATAAAAATTTTGTTGTGATGCTTGTTCCCATGTTCAAAAAGCTGAACAATAAGAAAAAATAAAAATTTTAAATGTAATGATGCCAGAAATTTCCATCTTACACTAGTTTCTTTTGGTGTGCATCATTCAACTTCTAGTGCAACAGAAACACCCCCCCCCCCCCACACACAATAACCAGGTTGTGTAGATAGTGTTTTTCATGACATTTTCTTTTCTTTGTTTTTCGTTGTTGTTCTTTCAGGTTTTCATTATTTCAATTGCTCTATCATAAATGTTTTTACTCTACTCACTTATTACTTAATTTCGTAAATTCCTTTATTTAGTCTTATCTTTACCTTGCTACTCTATTTACCCTAATCCTTAAGTTCTACCCTTCAATATTTCTTCCTTATCCCGGAGATCTCTAGAAATTTATTATTTATTTATGACTGTGCCACTAAAGTTCTCCTAATGGCAAAAAAAGACACTCATACTCCCCAGTAGATTCTAATTAATCAGCTATACATCCTTTCTTGACCAAGGTTTGCAGTCATGGCTTCAATTGCATTCTACTCCCATCTCCTAATGAAGAATGGTATGGTGATTAGTGTTTATTGCAACAGCTGAGCCGGGAAGATTTTTTTAAAGATCTGTAGAAGGGGGAGGGGGTCTGTTAGATCAGTTCAGTTCACATTACACTCGTTTGTTCCAAATAAACATCATATTCATCATATTTAACTATAATTCAAAATACAACATATACAGAGTTTTGACAAAAGAATGTTATTATTGTAAATCATTTTTTTTTTCAATAAGTATCTGATTAAAAAAATGGCATTCTTTTATCAATATAAATATATTGATGTATATGTAGCTACCCTATTCTATCTTCATTTACATTTTATGCCAAAAAACTTCAGACAATTATTATTATTATTTATACGAGTACTCTATGGAGTCAAACGACTCACTGCGGGAAACTCACACTATCCATTAACACAATACCTAATATACATCTCCTTAAATTTATTCACTGTTGGGGCACTCACAACCACCTCTGGCAATTCATTCCACTCATTCACCACTCTCCAAGTAAAGAAACTAGTCTGCACACCCTTACTAACCCTGCACACCCTCGTTTCTCCTCCCACTCATCATGTATTGAAAAATTTCTTTTGTGTCAATCTTATAGAATCTCTTTAGTCATTTATAACATCCCCTCTCCTCCACCTGTCAGCTAAACTATGCAAACCCACACAATCTATTCTTGGGAACATTCCACAGACCTGTCACTAGCTTGGTCACTCATCTTTGAATCCTCTCCACCACCACCACTACCCAATCCCTGAAGAAATGCAGATGGATAAAATCTTTGCACAGTAGTAAACATTGGCTAAATCATAGCCATATAAAGAGGGATAATAATCTCCCTATCTTTACTTGTCAATGTGTTTTTCAGCATCCAAGTAATCCTCTGAGCTATTCTGCTAACTGTTGTAATATGTCATCTGAATTTTAAATCTCTATCTACCATCACCTGCAGATCTCTAGCTTCATCAATTTCCTGTAAACTAGCACCATCCATATAATATGAAGTATATAATTTTTTCATCCCAAAGTGCATTACCTTATATTTTGAAACACTTTTGATAATCATTTTTCTTTGCCTACAGTGCCATTTTATTTAAATCACCTTTAGAAACTATTGCTCTTCCTAGTTTCGTATCATTGGCAAACAGCTGAATATTCCCCTTCAAATTTTCTGCTATATCATTAATGTACATATTAAAGAGTAGTGGTCCCAGTACAGAACCCTGGGGCACTCCAATAGTCACCCTCATTCGTCTTAATTCCACTTCACCATACACCATCCCTTGATGTCTATCAGTCACTAATTGGTCTTAATTTGCTACTTCTGCCTTCGAGATACCTTTATGTAATGGAACTATCTTACCCTCTTTCCACTCCCTTGGAACCTTATCAGAGCTGTGACTTAGATTAAAAACTTTGTCAGAGGCACTGGCAGTTCACTTGCACATTCGCATAGCACACAAGCTGACATACTGTCCAGGCCCACTGCTGTATTTACATTGATATTTTTCAATATACTGAGTATCTCCAGTTCATCTATCTCAATATTCACATCAGTATCTGTCACCTCAGTAACTGCAAAGTCACCACCTGGATGATGATATACCAATGCAAAGTGATCACTTAGTAACTGAACTATTTCTTCTGCTTCTATCACTTTCCTACCATCAGCAACGAATAAATTTATCTTTCCATAATCATTCTTTCTCTTACTTGCTATGTAGCAAAAAAAAAAAAAAAAAAACTCTTTTGGATTTACCTTCTAGCTAATTTTCTCTCAAAATCTGGTTTAGCCTTCCTTACCACGCTAGTATGCTTCTTGCTTGTGCTTTATATTGCTCATGGGCATGCTGATCACTTTTTTGTTTATATTCCTTCCACAATGCTTTCCTTTTTTTGCAGCTACTGCCTTATAATGCTAGTCATCCATTTAATCCCTACTTGGTTTATCCTCCTAATACTAGCTCACTCAAACAATCCTTGACCACTTCCCATGCACCAATGACATTCATTCCATGTAATTTCTTATGCCATGGCACTGCTTCAAGTTGCCTGCTAAGATAATCAATGACAAGCTTTGTAGACAAGGCTGCGTGGTCATTTTCCCAGAATGGAGGTAGAGTCGCTATTGTAGTCATTATTATTATTTTGTGACACCTCCAAGAAGTCCAAAGTTTCACTGAGGGAGGGCACCTACTCTACAACCCTCTGTCACTTCTGTCCATCATCTACCATTGTTATATACCAGAGGTGGCCAACTATGCGTCCTTTTGGAGCCAAAATAATTCCGGTAAGACTTAGAAGAGCTGCAACCTTTGACCAATGTGATATTATGGGAGTGTGTGCGCACATGGCGAGGTGGGTGGTGGGGATGCAGAAGCTATGCCTGCCTGCCACAACACTTTAGTTACAATTCATTAAATCTAAATATAGATCTGTTTTAAATGATGATCATTTGAATGAGCTTGTAAGAACTGCTTTGACTAATTTAAAATTATTCTAATTGTTCAAAGTAAACTTCATTTAATGTGTTTCAAATTAAACTTTTAATTGCAGTAATTTTTTTAACCCTGTTTTTCTCTCCGTCTTCTCTCTCTCTTTTTTTTTCTTGTAGAGTGTGAAGAGTCGCGTGACACATGGATTCAAGCTGCATGCAGCTCGCGAGCCACGTTGTGGCCACCCCTGTTATATACCATAGTTATAGATAGTATCAGAAGATCTATTATCGGATCCAACACTCTCAAACCCCTGGTCCCTTCCATCATGTGTTGTTTCAGGTAATTATCCCTTAGTAACTGCATAAATTTCATTTCCATTTTGCCATGTGCCCTTTCCTCCCTCCATAGTTGAAGTCTCCCATGAAAATTGCTCGGCCTGAACTCATTGTGCTAATCTGCCAATGCATGTCGTCCACATCTTCTTCCGAATCCCCCAGGATTCGGAAGAAGATGTGGACGACCAACAATATATTTTGTTCTATTGGCCTCTGTCTTACACCAGACAGCCTGAAATGAACCCTTTCCATGAGATCTACAATCTTCCTTAATTTCTATTTTTGTTCGTTGAAGTTCTTCAGCTATCATTAATAATACCCCTCCTCCTGCCCTATTTCCTCTATCTTCTCTGAAAATACAATATCCATTACATTCTATCACTATAACTACATCATTTTCTGACAACCAGGTCATGCTAATTTAATGTTTGCCAAGTCGAATTGACCAATACCCAAAAATACTTCGGGCAATTGTGTACATGTATTTCAACATCCCCCTTGGGCCTACAGTTACCCTTACATTACTTGCTCATTCAGTTTTGAAACCTGGCAAACTGTACCCAGCTCTTCACAATCATTCCTGCACTCATACCTATCTATCCCAGGGGTGGCTATTTCCACAAAGTCATTCCTGCACTCATACTCTTTTGTCCCGGGGGTCGCTAGACACATGCTTAATTTGTTGGAAGTTTATTTTGCACTTGGTTAGACTATAATAAATTTAGTTTAATCCTTTATCCAAGTGTAAGCAAACAAAGTTTGTGCCTGAAAATATCTTCAGGACTGAGGTAAGGTGGTACATCCCTTGGCAACTGGGAGCAAAGGTTGACCAAGCTCTCATCACTCCTTGTCTCAGTATCTCCCATAACCCAGACCGGTTTTGACCTTTATTGAGGTCTCGTCAGTGGGAGGCAGACCCACAGTGTTGATACTAAGGCAGAAGCAATGGAGAAGTCATATTTACCTATACGAGTTGCCAACCAGTGTACCACCTTATTATTAAATTACTCTGGATTTAGAGAAAGATGTTGGAAGTTTATTTTGCTTACACTTGGATAAAGGATTAAACTAAATTTATTATAGTCTAACCAAGTGCAAAATAAACTTCCAACATCTTTCTCTAAATCCAGAGTAATTTAATAAGGTGGTACACCGGTTGGCAACTCGTATAGGTAAATATGACCTCTCCATTGTTTCTAATTTAGCATCACCACTGTGGGTCTGCCTCCCACTGACGAGACCTCAATAAAGGTCAAAACCGGTCTGGGTTGTGGCCCTTCCAACAATCCTAATGATAATCTCCAAAGTCACTCCGTTTGCTGGGTAAAATCAGAAAATATTTTTCGCTGTGGTGATGAGTTCAAAAGAAAAATCGTGGAATCCAGGGAAATCATCCTGAATCCTGAACACTTAAACAGCAATTTGAGTTATAACATCCCAGATAGCCATACTGCAGTTATTCAATATTGGCGTTCACGAGAGCCTGCACGCACACACGCAATAAACAATAGCACGCCAGTTAGAACAACTTAAAAAATACGTTTTTTGTTTCAATTATGTGTTGCAATTTTTACCTGTAATTTTCAGTTTTTTAGAAGCTTCAATGTTTATTACTATTCTCTTCCTTTAATGAATACCTGATGAAGGCTGTTATAAGTCGAAATTAAACTAGTTGTATTATTCTCATAAAAAACTTTATAAGTTACCTCAGTTTTCAAGTCATTAAATCTATATTTTTTAAAAATGTATCACAACAACCGAGTAGAAGTTACTACCAATATTCACTAGTTACTGTAGTTACTACCAATATTTTAATTTAAATTTTGGAGTGAGTCTGATTTTGGCTGACCATATTTCCTTGAGATAAAAATGGGACAGTGTTAGGTAATATTCTGTATTCATGAAAAAGGAAGACAATAAAAAAAGTTTTATTACCTAAACATATTGAGCATGTCATTATTCTTCAGTGACAGAACCAATACAAAAATTTAGATATGCATAAAGGGGACTGTATTTCACCACAATCGTACCATGAATATTTCTCCGATGAAGAGTGATCTTACGCAGCAAATTTCAGTCTTTCAACACCTTATCATAAAACTTCTCACACTCCATGACATAATTTTGTCTTACACCTAACATAGCCATCATTGTCTCAATAATTAATCTAGATTTCTCCTTTGACCACATACTGTTTATAATAGAAAATATTCTCTAAACAGGTGCTGTACTTCCTGGAAGACAAAGAATAAACTCTACAATATTACAAAAGTCTTGAAAGTCTAGGCATTCTTCGCTCATTTCAGGAAAAAAATCTGTACCCATCTATCAGATACAGGAATGTTTTCTTTATTCCATGTATTCAACTCCTCACAATTATAGATTTTATGAGGGTCCACTGATTGAATACACGAGTTTCTTCTGTTTCTGTGCAGGTGATAAGTTCCTCGTTCAGCCTGTCCTGTATTTCTTTCAATTCAGGTGTCTTCCTTAGTAGCACCCGGCTGAACTTCTCAGTGTTTCCTAAACTGCACTCCACTTATTGATATATTCTAAGCTGGTTTCGTAGAAATTCTCAACTACCTCAAAAAAAAACTTTAGCCTCATTAATTTCTCCTCAATCTACCAACATTTTCAGTTGTTTTCTGACATCAATAGTTACAAACACTTAACGTTTTCTGGACACTAAATAGTTTACAAGATTTTCAAAGTTCATGGCTACTTCTCTAGCGGGAATATTATCTTTTTCAATTAAGCTAATGTATATTTGGAACATAGACACTTGATCTCTTGCAAATGACAACCACAATTTCAAACAGGGATCATCAAACAATTTTTGCAACATAACAGGGTATTTTTCTTCAGAAAGAAAATAAGAACGAAGCGTATCAAACATATCTGTCTTGGAAGTTTATTTTCCACTTGGATAGACTATAATAAATTTAGTTTAATCCTTTATCTAAGTGTAAGCAAACAAAGTTTGTGCCTGAAGTATCTTCAGGACTGAGGCAGCTCGTAGTAAAGGTGGACCAAGCTCTCATCACTCCTTGTCTCAGTATCTCCCATAATGCTAAGCACATCTCCTTGCAGACATGTATAATGCTATGCATTAAGGGAAGGGCCACTATCCAGACCGGTTTCGATCTTTATTAAGGTCTCGTCAGTGGGAGCCAGACCCAGAAGTGGCGATACCAAGGCAGAAGCAATGGAGACGTCATATTTACTTATATGAGTTGCCAAAAAGTGTACCACCTTATTATTAAATTACTCTGGATTTAGAGAAAGATGTTGGAAGTTTATTTTCCACTTGGTTAAACTATAATAAATTTAGTTTAATCCTTTATCCAAGTGTAAGCAAATAAAGTTTGCGCCTGAAGTATAAAAGGATTAAACTAAATTTATCATAGTCTAACAAAGTGGAAAATAAACTTCCAAACTAAACTAATAAATTAATTAATAAATTTAGTTTAATCCTTTTATACTTCAGGTGCAAACTTCCTGAAGTATAAAACTTCCTGTTCATTAACGATATAGGGAAGGATCTAAGAGGAACGGTTCATTTGTTCGCTGATGATGCAAAGTTGGGTAGGGCAATAGTGAATGCAGAAGATGTCAAAATCTTGCAGAATGATTTGGATAGATTGGAGTTCTGGATTAAGGAGAATGGATGTCAATTTAATGTGACAAAATGTAAAGTTATGCATTTTGGGGTGAAAAGATTAGCAGCACTATACCATATTGGTGGAACTGTACTCCAGGAGATTGATGAGGCCAGGGACTTGGGAGCGTTGGTGGATAGGGAGATGAAGTTTAGGGGACACATTGCAAAAATGGCTAAATCAGCTCATCAAATCACTTGGTTGCTGAAAAATACTTTGATGAGCAGAGACAAGCAAGTTAATGTTCCTCTGTATCGAGCCTTGATAAGATCTCATCTCGACTACTGTGCCCAGATTTGGTCACCTAGGTTTCTTCTTGATGGGGAGGAGGTTGAGAGGATCCAGAGGCGAATGACCAAGATGATAGCAGGTCTATGGAATGAACCTTATGAGAACAGGCTGAAAATTTGTGGGTTGCAGAAATTGGTTGATAGGCAGAAAAGAGGAGATATGATTGAGACATTCAAATTGCTGAAGGGTTTCTATAGGATTAATTCAGAGGATATTTTTGAGATCAGGACTGGTGGTGGGAGAACTAGCAGACATCTATGGAAGCTGGGGAAGAGTGTGGTTAGCAAGGGTGTTAGAGCTGGGTTCTTTACTTTTAGAGTGGTAAATGAGTGGAATAAGCTGTCAGAGTCTGTTGTGGGTGCTATGACAGTGAATGAGTTCAAGGCAAGGTATGATAGATACTGTGAGAATGTCGAATAGTTGTGTGGGCATGATGTTTAGGACCTTCCTCGATGAATCTAAGGGCTCCCTGGAGTCGCGCGTAATAATACTAATAAATAATAAGTATAAAAGGATTAAACTAAATTTATTATAGTCTAACTAAGTGGAAAATAAACTTCCAAACTAAATTTATTATAGTCTAAGTGGAAAATAAACTTCCAAACTAAATTTATTATAGTCTAACCAAGTGGAAAATAAACTTTCAACATCTTTTTCTAAATCCAGAGTAATTTAATAATAAGTTGGTACACCTTTTGTCAACTCGTATAAGTAAATATGACCTCTCAGGTCATATTTACAAGGAGATGTGCTTTGCATTATGGGTGATACTGAGACAAGGAGTGATGAGAGCTTGGTCCACCTTTACTACAAGTTGCCTCAGTCCTGAAGATACTTCAGGAGTAAACTTTGTTTGCTTACACTTGGATAAAGGATTAAACTAAATTTATTATAAAATTCTGTCAATTGATGGACCCAAGGACAAAAATCTTGTATTTCCATGCTCTAACATTTAGTGTAATTGTTTCCTGCAAAGTCACAAAAATTTTTCAGTTCTTCAACTCTGATCGTGTATATATTGAAGTATTTGTATACTTTTACTGCAAAACATTCAATATCAATTGGTAAACAGCAGACACCACACTGGAGACAATTGAGTATAAGTATGCCCAACAACCAATACCGATAATCTGCCTCTTCAGTTCAGTTTCAAGTTTTTGCCACACATTATTTTTGCCAAGTCTTTTGCAACCACCAAAATTCATGTGCATGTTATGTGCACGCAAAGCAACAATTTTGTTTTGTAAGGCAAATTTGTCACTTCCTTCCTTCAACATAGCACACTGTAGCTCGGATGTTTCACTGGGTAAGGAAATAAAGTCTATAATTGGCTGCACAATGTATAAAGTACTGCACAATGACTGGAAAAAGTTTGATGTATTTTTTGCTTGATGCATCTAATTTGACTGTAATGCTTTTTATTTTACTCAAATCCTCTATTGCTTTGTCCAATATGTATGGTGATAAAACATTGGTAATTATTGCTTCTGATTTGGTATATGTGCTGAAAAAATGTTGGTTCATAAATTTTATTTATTAATGTCGATAAACAGCCATCTGCATGAAAACTTTGGCCATGACACACAGTATGATAAGCAACAATAGCGTCACTTGCTGCAATTTTATCACTTTCATTACCACCATCATGTCTCACCATAAATGAGCTGATGTTTTTAACTGAAGCCAGAGACTTTTCAGCATCTTTATGTTTCTGGCTACACAGATGTTGACTGATGTCACTTCTGCCTCAATGAGAAAGAAAAATAGACTTTACAATGTTGACATACCACTTTTGTTCCATCACTACACAGCTTGGCCAGTTTAATAAAATTTAATTCTTTCTGGAGATTGTCATTAAAACTACAGTTTTGCCTCTGACATAGGAATGCGGAGAACCGACAAGGGCTTCTGACCTAATGTCCAATCCTCACCTTCTCGTGGTGCACCTACCTGGATAACTGAACAAATGAAGATGGGCTGGCAATTTGGAATTTAGCCGACCAAATTGTATTCTTATTGGATTAAACCAAAATAAAAAATTATGGTACAACATGACAGAATTTCATACCTGCTGGGGCATCGCCTGGTTAAACAAGCCCCCCCCCCCATTTTTTTTTGCCAGGGAAGTAGGAAAAATAGCGAAAAGTCAGCTACTGGAACAGATCCTAAAACCCACCCCAACTCAACATCATCAAAGATCGGTACTATCAACATAAGAAGCCTGAAATGGCAAAGAAATGGAGCTAGCTGAGGAATTGAATAAGTACCAGATCGACATAACAGCAGTGACTGAAACAAAAAAAAGCAAAAATTGGTGAGATCTTCTAGAGTAATAAATACAAAATGTTATATTCAGGCAATGACAATCAAGGAACAGAAGGAGTAGCCATAATATTGAACACTAAATATGAGGCTAATCTTCTTGAATGGCAGGCAGTCTCAAGTAGAGTGATGTGGGCAAATCACTCTACTTGAGAGTAGAGTGATTTGCCCACATCACTTGATGGGGGGGGGCACCATCAAGACTTTAGGAAAAACAGTAGTTTTCTCTTTTCGACCTCATTTGCTGTTTTAGTGCCTGCATGCACATCTTTCTTATGTTCCCATGAAGATGGCAACGTGACGTTGCCGAAATATAGGAAGTATACATTAAAGTTTATTTTTATTTATATTCCAATATATGTTGTGAATTCCTTAAATTATTTAATTATCAAGCAATACTTAGTCTTCATTTGAGTTGTAAGTCAGCAGTTAGAATTGAAGGAAGTACAGGAAGGTGGTTTAATGTTAATCTGGTGTCAGACAAGGATGTGCATTATCCCCTCTGTTATTCATTATCTATATGGATCAGATTATGAAGGAAAGTGGTATTAAACCTGATATCAAAATTGGAGATGTTAATCTCAGCTCTTTTCTTTATGTGGATGATGTTATACTTCTAAATAAATCCACTACAAGTCTGCAAGATTCCCTGACTAAATTGAATAACTGTTGTAATAGATATGGTATGAATGTCAGCAATAACAAGACAATGAAAATAGGCAGAAGTATTGAAAATATCAACTGCACTGTCAATGGAGAATCTATAGAACAAGTAAAACATTTCAGTTGCTTAGGCACAATTTTTAGTGATGATGGTAAATTAAATATGGAAATAGACAACAGAATCAACAAAGCTGGTATGGTAGGAAGTCAACTGAATAAATTTATATGGAATAAGAGAGAAATTATCCTAAACACTAAATTAGCTGTAATATAAGTCAGTATTCACGTCAATTTTAACTTATGGATCTGCGAGCTGGGCCAGCAGTAAAACACTTGCATCCATTTGCAGTCTCTAGTTTCAAAGACCAGAGAGACTGCATATGGATGGCATCAATGGCAATATCATATTAAAAATGAGGATATTAGGAAAGAACTTGACATTATCAGCATCCAGGAATGCATTCGCAGAGCTAATCTCAGGTGGTATGGTCACTTAAACAGAATGGGAGAGGAAAGATTAGCAAAACAAGTGTTCTCTGCTAGGTTGGCAGGAAAAAGACCCAAAGGAAGACCAAGATATAGGTGGATCGATACGGTAAAAAGTGCCTAAGAAGATAGAAATATAAGATCTGAGAATGTTGGAGTCTTGACAGGTGTTGGATCGTAACTTCTTC
This sequence comes from Typopeltis vanoorti, assembly GCF_054136105.1. Classification (NCBI taxonomy): domain Eukaryota; kingdom Metazoa; phylum Arthropoda; class Arachnida; order Uropygi; family Thelyphonidae; genus Typopeltis; species Typopeltis vanoorti. The sequence goes on from NC_143550.1 coordinate 163,866,186, forward strand.
TCAATCACGTTTTATCGTCTTACAATTCTTTAGTATTTAATACTAAACAATTGTAATTTATTATTTATAATTTAGTATTTAATACTCTTTAGTATTTAACTATTTTAGGCTGATATATCAATCGAATATGAAGAAAATTTATATTATACTGTGGCACTCCGTATTCTGAATTGCAAGAGCAATTTAGATAAATCAGCCTTCAACTGTATCAGGTTATCATAAGTTGATTTTAGGCAGAGGTTTTTATTTTTATTACAGGGTTCCCGCTGAGATTCGAATTATTTTAATGAGCAGTGCAATGAAACAATCAGGCAAATATAAGATTCAATTCAAACAAAATTATTTAATGCAGTGACACATAAATTACATCATAACACAATATTCCAACAGGGACATTATGATTGAACGAATATAAATATCTCATTAAGTCACTAGTATACTACTCAGCTGAGCTTAAACTTTATAATTAAAGATTATATTTAACAGATCTTATCCTTCTTATTACAAAGAACTTATATCATAACTCTACTCTGATTAAGGTTACATTTCAAAACATTTTTAAATATCAAATCACTTCAATATATTCAGAAATATACAACTCATGAATATTCGACATTCATTTCGAATTCTGTAGGCTCAGTTAATCAATTTTAGTTCATGTAAGTTCGAGATTCCTAAATTACATCAAATAGGCTTCACAGTATTCTCATTCAGTTAATGAACATTTAATTCAATAACATAGCATTTATCATTTGAAGAGGGAAAAGTCTTAGCACATCACATACATATTAAATCTTGACTCGCTGAATACTGCATCTAGGAAGAATTTACTTTCGGAGGAATTAATTTTCGTTACTTCTCGCTAAGTATAGTAAAGGTAATCTTACCAGAATATAGCTTCAACACATCATAAGTAGATTGAACAACATCTTTAAAGTCCTTACTGACTTTTACTTTGTAGTGACACAAAGTTAAAAGAATCTTCCATTTCTGCTACTGATTTATAGATTCGGGAGAATATAATGTGAGAATTTGATGCGAGTTCAATGTTGCAAAATGTAAGGGTTTAAAATTTGGAAAACAAAGATGGGATGCAGAATTTATGCTTGGTGAGAATATATTGTTGGAGGTAGAGGAAATAAGAGATCTGGGGGCAATAATGGATACGGATCTAAAATTTAGGGAACACATCGCCAAAATTGTGAAGACAACACAAAGGCTTCTGGGAATGATGCAGAGGACACTGACGTGTAGAAGTAGGGAGATTCTTGTTCCATTGTATAAGGCTTTGATTAGGCCATACATGGACTATTGTGCCCAGATTTGGTCACCGGGTTTTCAGAAGGATGAAGAGATGTTGGAAAGGGTCCAAAGGAGACTGACTAAGGTAGTTTCTGACCTCTGGAATGTCAAGTATGAGGAAAGATTGAGAAGATGTAATTTGCAGAGTCTGGTGGATAGGAAGAAGAGGGGAGATATAATAGAGACCTATAAGTTCGTAAGGGGGTTGTTATAGGATCAATGCTGGAGAAGTTTTACAGAGAAAGTGGAAAATCATGTTCTGCACGAAAAAAACCTGAAAGGCAGGTTTTTTTCGTGCAGAGTTGTGAATGATTGAATGCCTTGCCTGAGAATGTGGTGTCTGCAAAGAGTTTGAATGTGTTTAAAACAAGGTATGATGAGCTGTGTGCGTGATAAAAGGACCTCCCAGATGAGTCTTTGACTCCATGAGGTCTTGGGGTGGTAATAATAATAATAACCTTTATGCACTTGGTTTAAATTATCCACCTATTTCTTCTTTTTCTTATACGTATTAACCTATTTCTAGCACCATTTCACTCTTAGTGTTAGAAAGTTTTGGTAAAAATCCAACTCAGAAAAAGATAAGTTAAATTGCCAAGCGATTCCCAGTCCTTTAAATTCCGTTTTTGGCACGTCAAAATTCCCCTCCAGTCTCCAGCTACTGTTCTCTATATACTCCCATATTTGATTCTGTCTTTACTTTAGTCTTCATATCCACTCCTTCCTTTTTCCCACCAATAACTGGTTCTCACCAGTTAGGCTCACATCAAACTTGTTTTTCCCTTCGTATATGGTAGTTCACGCTCTAACATGTGGTAGGAGAAATTTGCATGTTTTCTCACAACAACCAATGAAATGATATCACAAAGAATCTTCTGGATATATTAAAATTACATATATTACAGTTTCTAATATTATTATTAAAAGAATAAAGCAAATAAAATAAATGACACTTTAATATAGAGGCTTTTTATGTCTATAATATATTTAAAAATTACATAAATAAAATACCTAACAAAACTAAAAGGGAATTCATGAATAACATTTTATAAGCAAGAGACTAACAAAATACATTTAAATAAATCCTACTTATGATATTGTAGGTCTTGTTAATTATGAATGAAGTATTATTAATTATAAACATCTTCATTCACAATTTGACAAAGGCTCACTCTTTCTCTGAAAAATTTTTCTATTCACATAAATCTCTGGGAGGATTCAGACTTTCTACTTTTTTCTTGAGGTCTCAGATAGTGCTTAGTCTGAATAAAATTCAATTCCTTATTACAGTCTGTGTATTTATTTCTCTCCACTTGAATTCTTTCTGTTTTTATCACAGGTAAAAATTTGATTGCTACACTTATAGTGTAATAATGTCTTTTCAGGGTAGAAGTTCTGCTCTCTGTCACTAGAATTGAGTCTTAGCTGTCTCATGACTGGGTGATTTGTTCTATTGGTAATCCCTTTTTGATCACTCATTCCTTTGTAATTCCTTCCTTTTCTCACATTTCTAGTTCTGAAATGTAAAGCAGTTACTTTAGCAAAATTAATTTTTAAATGACAGTTGATTTCCGGCACCAATTTCTTGTTCAGGATTGGACACTTGATGTTAAGTCAGTGTTAAGTTGTGTTTCAGGCTGATCAAGTACATCAGTGTTTGTATCACTATCTTTCACAGTTGGTTTATCTACAGATGATTGCACTCTATTAGGAGTTTCTTCTTCATTAGGTATACAAAATCTTCCTGTTAGTCGCTTCCTTCCTGTGCATACAGACTTATTGTTTCTTCTGACATTTATTTTTCTGTTCATTAGAGATATTTCACCTCTTGAAAAGTCACAAGAGAAGTGATGTTTCTCCATAAAATTTGTTTCTAATATTATGTGAGAACCTAAGCTAGGGGAGAAAGGGACAATAAGTAAGTCTTGGTGTACACACAGTCTAATATCTGGTGGATAAATTTTTGTGCGAACTTTCTCATATGCTGTAGAGTTCGAGTCAGAGAGAGTGGTAATTCTCACAGGTCTCCTTAAATTGGTAACATTTTTTTCATAACTTATCTCTTATTTTCAGTAAATATTGCTTACTGATGGTTGAGGCATTACAACCTGTGTCAAACAGAATGCTACATTTATGACCTTGGACATTTCCTGTAATCCTCATCATTGATTCTCTCAATCTAGGGATATTTCGAAACTTATTATACTCTCTGTGAGAAATGTGTCCAAAATTAGAATTCCATTTGTTGTTAGAGTAATTTCTTCTATTTAAGGAGCAATTTCTGGCAATGTGTCCAACTTTATTGCAATTAAAGCACTTAGGAGGATCTCTATAATCAGTGAGATATTCTCTCCTTGTCTGAGGTTGAGAAACAATGGACATCTGTTGTCTAACATTCTCTAGAGTTTGCACTACCTTATCCAGATTAGCCAAAATGGGTTTATTTTGTCTTTACACTTCCAGTTTGATCATCTCGCTAATTTCGCTAATCTGCTGTGGGGTTGTAGTCTTCTTGAGATTTTTCAGTGATTGCTGCCAATTGTTTCATCACTTCATCAAAACTATTCATTATTGGTCGTTGCAACTTCTCTACTTCCTGGTGAACTAAGGTTTGTACTTCTTTCATTAACTTCTTGTTGGATTGTTCATTACTCTAAAGATATGTGGTTACAATTTATGGAATTCTCTATTAATTTTCTTCTCTTCCTCTTTCTTTTTATTCTCCTTTGAGGTTTCATTTATGCCTAGGGAACAATCAGTCTTTTCTATGATGTTTACATGGCCTACATTGGATGAGGGACAAGGTCTCCTATTATCTGTTCTTTTTCTTTGACAGCAATAAGGCACTTCTCTAGTGTGGTGATCTTTTTATAGGCTGTTTCCCTCAGTTCTGGCTTAACACCTTGTTGAAACTGTTGATATACTGCCCAATCCAAATGAGGTTTATCTGCATTGGATACATTCAGACTGTTAGAAAGAGTTAACAAGTGATTGGCTTGTTAACTCTTTCTAACAACAACACTCTCCTTATCTTTCTGTGTGATCCGTTGTAGTTTCCACAGATTTGGTCCAACATTTCTCAGTTTAGAAAATTGAGAAAATAAAATTTCCTTAAATTTTGAGTATTCAAATGTTTCTCTAAGTATTGAAGATGAGTATAAAAATGTTTTTGCTTTACCAATCAATTTGTTTCTGAGCAATATCAATAACTGAAAGTCAGTCCACTTTGCTGTCTCTCTGAATTTTTCAATAAAGGTAAAAAATGTCAATACATCATCTGATTCCTCTCCTGAAAATTGAGGAAATACCTGTTGGGGGTTATGAAGAATTCACTGTCTTCCATTTCTGTGCTAGATGTAATATTGGATTATCATTTAATATTTTAATTCTGACAACTTAAGTTTAAAACTATCCAAATTATATTTCTTTGCCTGATTTGTTTCACAACAAACTCACCGTGATTCAGTTAACTTTACCACTAAGTTTTCGGAAATAGTTCCGCTAGTTAAATCATCATCGAATTCCTGACATGTACTCTCAAGGGGTGTACAGGATATGATAGTACTACATGAAAAATTTACATCATTACTAACTTCCTATCTACAATTTTCCTCCAAATCAGTCTGTTACTTGTCAAGACTCCAACATTATCAGACCTTATATTTCTATCGTCTAAGGCACTTAGTACTGTATCAATCCACCTATATCTTGGTCTTCCTCTGGGTTGTTTTCCTGCCAACCTGTCAGAGAAAACATGTTTTGCTAATCTTTCCTTGCCCATTTGGTTTAAGTTACCATACCATCTGAGATTAGCTCTGCTAACGCATTCCTGGATGCTGACAATGTCAAATTCTTTCCTAATATCCACATTTTTAATATGATATTGCCAATTGGTGCCATCTGTTCACGCCTCTAATCTTTCTCAGAACTCTCATATCTGTGGTCACTAGTCTTGGGTCAAGTGTTTTACTTCTGACCCAGCTCTCAGATCCATAAATTAAAAATGGTTTGAACACTGTCTTGTATACAGCTAATTTAGTGTTCTGACTAATTTCTCTTTTATTCCATATGAATTTATTCAACTGACTTCTACCATACCAGCTTTGTTGATTCTGTTATCTATTTCCATATTTAATTTACCATCTTTACTAAAAATCGTGCCTAAGTAGCTGAAATGTTTTACTTGTTCCACAGGTTCTCCGTTCACAACACAGTTGATATTTTCAACGATTCTAGCTATTTTCATAGTCATTGTCTTTTTATTGCTGACCTTCATACCATGTCTATTACAACAGTTATTCAATTTAGTCAGGGAATTTTGCAAACTTGTAGCAGATTTATTTAGAAGTATAACATCATCTGCATAAAGCAAAGAGCTGACATTAACATCTTCAATTTTGATATCATGTTTAATACCACTTTCCTTCATAACGTGATCCATATAGATAATGAATAACAGAGGGGATAATGTACATCCTTGTTTCACACCAGATTTAACATTAAACCACCTTCCTGCATTTCCTTCAATTCTAACTGCTAATGCCCCATTGACACCATATAACTATAGTGTTTTGAATAGCTTCTCTCTTGCCACCATGTCGTATGCTTTTTTCCAGATCGACAAAATTTAAATACGGATCTTTGTTATATTCCCATGCTTTCTCACCTATTTATCATAAAGTGAAGATCTGATCCTGACAGCCTCTATTTGGCCTGAATCCAGCTTGTTCTTCACCAAGCTTCACTTCCACAATTCTTCTCAACCGTTTCTCAAGTATACTTGCATAGATCTTGCCAGGAACACTCAGTAGGGAAATACCTCTATAATTCTCACATTGAGTTTTATTTCCCTTTTTATATATGGGTACTATGAGAGCTCTACTCCAATCATCGGGAATTCGTCCCTCTGTCAACGCCTTCTGAACTATGCAGTGCAGCCACTATAAGACTTTTATACCACTGTACTTCAGCATTTCTGGTCGAACATCATCTACTCCTGCTGCCTTTCCCCATTTCAAGCCTTTGATGGCTTTTTCTACTTCAAGTATGGATATGTATTCCTGACTGCATGCCTGTTGAGTGTTTTTTTACCACTGTGCTATCATTGCTTGTTTCATTTAGCAATTTTTCGAAGTATTTACTCCATACTTCAAGGATATCTTTTTCTACTGTTTTCATGTCACCTTTATCATCTCTAACCCCTTTTACAGCACTCTTTCCTCCATTTCTAAGCTTCTTCAACAACCTCCAGAATAATTTGCCACCTTCTTGATATTTATTTTCTATGTTCTTGCCAAAGTCCTCCTATGACTTTTGTTTAGCTAGTCTTACACACTCTTTAGCTTTCTTACATTTGTCTCTATATTCTCTAAGAGCACAAGCTGAGTTATTTGCCAGGAACTTTGATATGCTTTCTTCTTTTCCTTCACTGTCTCTTTAACTTCCTGTGTCCACCATGGAGTTCTGATTTTTCTATCCTTGCAGACAACCTCACCACATGCCTCTCTGGCTGAATCAATGAAGGTTTTCTTCAAGGCTTGCTCACTGAATCTCCAAGGTTTGGTTCCTGTTCTCAAACTCTTTCATTTTTTCTTCAATAATCTTTGTGTATTTTAGTCTACGGTTCACATCTGAGAACTGCACAACTTTTATTCGCTTTAAAACTTTCTTAGATGTTATTCTTTTCAATATGAAATTCAATTTTATCCTGCTCAAGACTAAATAGTGATCGCTTCCAATTTCAAATCCTCTGTACCCTCTAGCGTCCTGCACTAGGGAGAAAACATCACTATCAACAATAACATAATCAATGAGACTTTTCTTATTCCTTGCCTCTTCTCTCCATGTGAATTTGTGCACATTTTTATGTTGGAACATGGTGTTAGTAATAACCAGTCCATGTCCTGAGCAGAAATCCAACAGATATTTGCCATTATTATTAGCTTTGCTCTTTTCTCAAAATTTTCCCAAAATATTTTTGTATGTCTCACAATCATTTCCTACTGTGCTATTTAGATCCCCAACAAGGACCAACTTTTCCTTTTTCATTGTGTCAGTTGCCTTTTCTAAAGCCTCAAAAAATTCCTCCACTTCTACCTTAGTAGAGCCTTCTGTGGGACCATAGGCACAAATAAGTCTCATTGTCCAGTTCCCCATTCTCATATTTGCCCACATTACTCTACTTGAGACTGACTGCCATTCAAGAAGATTAGCCTCGTATTTTGTGTTGAATACTATGGCTACTCCTTCTTTTCCTTGACTGTCATTGCCGGAATATAACATTTTGTATTTATTGCTCAGAAAGATCTCACTAGTTTTTGTCTTTTTTGTTTCAGTTACCCCTATTATGTCAATCTGGTACTTATCTAATTCCTCAGCTAGCTCCATTTCTTTGCCATTCAGGCTTCTTTCCATGTTTTCTCACAACAACCAATCAAATGATATCACAGAGAATCTTCTGGATATATTAAAATTACATACATTACAGTTTCTAATATTATTATTAAAAGAATAAAGCAAATAAAATAAATGACACTTTAATATAGGGGCTTTTCATGTCTATAATATATTTAAAAATTACATAAATAAAATACCTAACAAAACTAAAAAGGAATTCATGGATAACATTTTATAAGCAAGAGACTAACAAAATAAATTTAAATAAATCCTGCTTATGATATGGTAGGTCTTGTTAATTATGAATGAAGTATTATTAATTATAATTATCTTCATTCACAATTTAAGACAGGTAAACTGATTTTTAAGAAAATTGTAGATAGGATGTTAGTAATGATGTAATTTTTCATGTAGGACTATCATATCCTCTACAACCCTTGAGGGTATATATCAGGAATTTGATGATGATGAGTATCGAACAATGCGACTCCATGGTTATATAAATTATTGGTATCCATGATATTAATATATGATTATAAGTTGTAAATAATAATTTATGAATGACCACTATTAAAGTATATTTATAGTTTTTATTAAAAACACAAAATTTACATTTTTATTAAAACAACAGGATGGCTGGGAAATATGAAAAAAAAAATGGTACTGTCCTGTTCAAAATGGTACATATGGTCAGCCTAGTTAGATCACATTTTTATTCTCTTTATTGTATAGTGATTACTATCGGTAGATCTAACCAGTTAAGATGGGAGGTGTAAAATTATGTTTCAGAGTTCTTAATTTACAGTTTAGAACTGAGGAATTTTAATGTTGGCATAATTATATTGCTATGTTGGTTTACTGCGTTAGGATGGACTGTTCAGAAATTTATGAAATCAGTTATATTTTCAAGGCAATATACTGTATATGTTACAATGCTTTGTTGGATGTATTTTCAACCAAAGGGTATTTTTCATATTTATGTAATTCTTTATTGACGGAATATAATAAACTAAGTCATCAACATCTAAACCACAAATATGAAGCTCTTTCTTCTGAACAATTCAAAGCTCCAGATAATTGGATCATCAAAATATCTGGACGTCCTCTAACTAACAGCGAAAACCTCATCCTTTCAAAAGGACATGATTTTTCTATTGTTCCTAATAAGATACCATATCTAGATTTCCTAGTTAACATTGAATGAAACCTCAGTCATCTAACTAGTGATAAAGCTAATGCTCTTCGCCTAGAAGTCGCTTCTTCTCTACTTAAGACCAAACTTCCTACTTCCAACATATCTCTTTCTGAAATGAAATCTTTACAGTCCTTGAGAAAAAACAATCACCTCATTATCACCTAAGCTGAAAAGGGGAAAGCAACAGTAGTTATGGACTCTGCAAATTACAGAAGAAAACTTTCTCTTTTACTTCGAGATTGCTCCACATATCAAGAACTTGATTATGATCCAACCAACAGACAACTAAAGAAATTAAATTCTCTCCCAGATGAATTCATCAGTTTAGATAGAGACACAATTGAAAGACTTAAAACTCATTTTGCAAGACCTCCTAGATTTTATGGTCTTCCTAAAATACATAAGATTGACTTTCCTCTTAGTCCAATAGTAGATTGTATTGATTCTCCTACTTACCGTAGCCAAATATCTAGCTAAATTATTGAAATCTCACATAGGCAACTCTAGTTCTTTTCTTAAAAACTCCTCAGATTTCTTAGAAAAATTGAAAAATATCTCATTGCAACCTACAGATCTTATGGTGAGCTTTGGTATAGAATCTTTATATACAAATGTACCTCTCAAGGAGACTTTAAAATTACTGGCTGACATCTTTCCAGAAGACATTATAAAACTATTCAATTTCGTAATACACTCTGGATATTTCTTATGTCAAAACAAATTATACAGCCAAGTAGAAGGAGCAGCCATGGGAAGTCCTCTCTCTCCTGCTTTAGCCAACTTTTATTTAGAACATCTAGAAAATGTCCTCTTCTCATCTATATTCCCTCAACCATCCTTTTGGGTAAGATATATAGATGACATCTTTAATGTATAGCCTCACAACAAAGACTCCTTACCTTCTTTTTTAAACAGTATCAATTCCTTATATCATCGTATAAAGTTTACTATGAAAATGGAAAAAAACAACCAGTTATCATTTTTAGATGTTCTCCTCATCAGGTCACCTTTAAATACTCTTACAAGTACAGTTTACAGGAAACTAACGTTCACAGGTCATTATATTCTGAAAGAATCTGCCCATCATCCTTGTCAAAAAACAGGAACATAAATTGTCTAATCAGAAGAGCCAAAACTAATTCTTCTACTTCTAATTTTCTACAGAAAGAACTTTCTACTATCCAACAGCACATGAAACTCGATGGCTTTTCCGAAAAGATTACACAACATCTTCTCGATTCTTATAATCCACCACTAAACAAAGATTCAATATGTCGAGTTCCAATTCCATACATCTCCGGGATTTCAGAACCTATTTCAAGAATTCTGAAGAAATATGAGTTAACAGCTACTTATTCACCTATTAACAAATTATCTTCTCATTTTCCTTCTTCTAAAGACAAACGCTCAACTATGTCTCTTCCTGGAGTTTATCAAATTCCCTGCAACTGTGATCTCTTCTATTTTGGACAAACTGGACGTTCTCTAGAAAAAAGGATCCAAAAACATCGAATCCTCCATTCATCACAACAAACCCGAAAAATCTGGATTGGCTCGGCATGGGATAGAAACTAACCACAACATCCTTTGGTCAAAAACTCGCCTCTTACATAGATCCCGCTATAAATTTGAACGTTTATTCAAAGAAAGCGTAGAGGCCTTACTCCATCGTCCTAACTTGAATTGGAATGACTGTATATCTGTATCAAAAATCTGGGAAAGTCTAATCAGGATAACTCATTAATTCATATTAATTTTACATTATTTAAAATTATTGAAATTATTAATTAATCTTTATTTCAATCATGTCTCTGTTTAAAAATATTTCTCTTTAATACTTAGTGATATAACACTAAGTATTAAAGAGAATTATCTTTAATATCTTAGTGATATAACACTAAGTATTAAATGATCTATTTTTAGTATTCCACCTTGTATTTTTTAAAACTGCTCTTGTATTGCCACTGATGATGGTCTGCAATTTCAGACCAAAATATTTGGCTAATTAAATATCTCTCTTGTGTGTACGTGCTTATATTATACAATATTAATGTCACAAGTATCCTTAAAATATCATAAGTTCATTAGATATATGAAGAGCCAAAGGCTTCAATTCGGCGACATATGACTTGTTTAAGTTAAGGGATATTACATCCCATATCATTTCTTAGCCGAATAAGAAACTCAAAGAGTTTCATGCCAAATATAGTAGAAACTATATAAATAGTAGAAACTATATAAAGTTCGGTGATTCCAAGTGTAAGCAAATACCTGGATGCAGCAACTGACCCTTAAGGTAGTGCAAGCTAAGGCAACTCATGTCAAAGGTGGAACAAGCTCCGATCACTATTCTTGATATTTACCCATAATGTGAACTTAGCTCCTAGGAGCTGTATTACTGTTCTACATTATGAGAGAAGGTCACTAACCAGACCGGTTTCAACCTTTATCGAGGTCTCATCAGTGAGTAGGTAGTCCTAGTTAATATCAAGTTTTTAGCGAACAGAACTTACAACCCTTCTATGAGTATTGCCGAGAGGTGTCCTAATAAATTATTAGATATATGAAGAGCCAAAGGCTTCAATTCGGCGACATATGACTTGTTTAAGTAAAGGGATATTACATCCCATATCGTTTCTTAGCTGAATAAGAAACTCAAAGAATTTCATGCCGAATATACTCATAGAAGGGAACTTACAACCCTTCTATACTCATAGAAGGGTTGTAAGTTCTGTTCGCTACAAACTTGATATTAACTAGGATACCTACTCAATGATGAGACCTCAATAAAGGTTGAAACCGGTCTGGGTAGTGACCTTCTCTCATAATGTAGAACAGTAATACAGCTCCTAGGAGCTAAGTTCACATTATGGGTAAATATCAAGAATAGTGATCGGAGCTTGCTCCACCTTTGACATGAGTTACCTCAGCTTGCACTACCTTAAGGGTCAGTTGCTGCGGTATCCAGGTATTTGCTTACGCTTGGAATCACCAAACTTTATATAATTTCTACTATATTCGGCATGAAACTCTTTGAGTTTCTTATTTGGCTAAGAAACAATATGGGATGTAATATCCCTTAACTTAAACAAGTCATAAGTTCATGTTATCCTTATGTATACATGTATATGCTCTCTGTCTGGTACACATTTAAAATGCTCAGTATAAATGTTTACATTTTGCCATAAAAACTAATGATGTCCTTGACCAAACTATACCAGCGTGATGTTACTATTATCAACGGTAGAGTTTCATCTTATTAGGAGATATGATGCAGATTACAGTTTTATCTTGATGTCTCTCCCAACTTTATGATAAAACTTCAAAATTTGACACTGCAAATCTCTTCATACTAAATACAAGCAGATAGTTTTGTAACCATCCTTAGTAACTGGTAGAGTAACCGTCTGGGTAACAGTTCACCAGTAGAAGTAACAATAATATACATATTAATCTATGAATAACAAGTAATACTTACAGATGAAAGCCTTTCCATTAACTGTTCATCTGCAGTATGTGAGTGATTTTTTTGTACCCTTGTACTATCACTAGAATCACCTTCTTCTTCTGTGGTACGTCCTGAGCTAAAGGATGGACTAGAACTTTGCCGACTACTTTTATAGACAGAAAAATCAGTATATTTTCTTCTTCTACTACTTCTTGAATTTCTCCTCTCTATTAAAGCACTGCATAATGTTTTTTCACCAGAATCACTTTCAGAATCAGTAAGATTTACCTGACATCCTATACTTCTTTGAGATCTATAATGAATTTTAGAATCTCTAATCCAGTTGATATTATCTGTTAATTTTTTGTCTTCAATAAGTGAAGATGATGAGCTAAATGCACTACGAAACCAATCTAGTTTTTTAACAGGTGGAATGTCTTGAACTGACTGTGAATGAGTTAAACATTTTCGATGAGTGGATACATATGTGTCAAAGTGTTCATTCCTTAATCTGTTTAAACTCCGAGCAGTGCCAAGTCTGAGGCCTCCAGATGTTAAATTTCTCACACAATTTAATCCTTCAGAGAAGCCTCTCTTTAGGTGTTGAGGTGTAAGACGACACGCAATGTTCCTTTCTTGTGAATCACTTAATGGAGAAACTTTTTGTTGGACTTTAGAAGATGCCCAGTCATTCTGTGAAGAAAGAAATGTTGAGAATGTTTCAGTGTGAGATGTGGAGAATTCTGATGTCTTTAATGGTTCTACTAAGGAATGATGCCTACACAAAACTGGAATTTTTGATAAAGAAAAATCAGCTGAAGATTCTTTAGTTTCTTTCTCAGTGCAGAAATAGTGATATTCTGTTTTTGGTTGAAGTTGTTCTGTACTCTTATCGATACCAGGATTCATTTCATCTTTTATCATCTCTAATGAAGCATTTCTCATATCACTGACAGCTACCTTATCTGTCACATATACTTTATCACAGTCTATACATTGTTCAAAGCAGGTTTCCTAAAAAGAAAATTAAAAACAATATATATAGTGATGCAATACATTTCTAGAGATATACAATCTGACTAAAATTTATAATGTAGCTAAAGTAAACAAAATAAAAAAGTTCAATACATATGCAATACAAAAAAAAAAAAAAAACAGTCCAGTGAATAATTACATAAACAACAATAAACACTTATTGTGATATCTGCATTTACTGTGGTTTTTCTATTGAAATATATTTTAAAACAGACTCAATTAATGCAACCATTTAATTTGTCTTGTTTCTTACACTTCTAGCATTTGTATACAAACACAGCAGTTTATTCCTAGATCTACAGCTAATTCCACTGATATCACTTATTTCATGTGACTTCTCTATGCTTAACTTGAGCCATTTCTTTTTTGTCTTGCACACCTTTCTGTCTGTCTTGCACACCTGTTCTTTCATTCTCTATACTCATGCCATTCACTTCTTCATTCATAACCAACTCTTCAATCTCACCTATCTTACTCTCCTGTTCTTCCACATTGCTTTCCACTTGATCAGATTCATTCTCTGCATTCACTTCTCTACCTTCCAGCAGCAGTCTCTCTGTATATCATATTGGAGGCATTGTATTACAGGAGGTGAGAGATCTTGCAATATTGGTAGATACAGAATTGAAATTCAAAGGATATATTGCAAAAGTGATAAAAACAGCACAAAGAAATGTCACTATATGAAGAAGAACATTCACAAGTAGAGATAAAGATGTGGTTATTCCAGTGTACAGACTTTGATTAGACCACATCCAGACTACTATGCACTGATTTGGTCACCTGTATTTTTGAGCAGAAGTAAGCTCTGAAGATTTGTAATCTGGATTACAAAAGCAGGATCAGGTTTATGGAATATGGACTATAAAGATAGGGTGAGTGAATGTAATTTGCAGTCTGGTACATAGCAGAGGAAGAAGGTGATATGACTGAGACATAAATGGTTAAGAGGATCTTATCAGATAGATATCCAGGATATTTTTCAAAGGGTTGAAGGAGAATAAGGAATAGAGACAAGCGGGCATTTGTGGAAACTGTATAAGAGTGTGGTGCATAAGAGAGTGAGGCATGACTTTTTCTGCACTGAGAGTGGTTGATGAATGAAATGCTTTACCGAATGAGGCAGTAAGTGCACAAACATTGAATCAATTTCATTGTTTTTGCACTTCAATGTTTTTAATGTAAAACTTCTTGTAAGTTTTACATTAGGAAAATTACATAATATGAAGAAATAAAAAGAATTCAGCTAGATTGGATTGCTTTTGACAAACTGGAAAAAAAAATCCCTATGTAAAAAAAGCCAAACTTTTCAATTAATGTGTTGCCTGATTATGATGTATGGATGAGAGACAAGGTCAATAACAATACAGATAATTGAAAGAGAAAAAAAATGGAGAGAGGCATGTTGAACATCAGACTACAAGATATTACTTTATCTTGTAGTCTGATGTTCTTGAGTGTAATTACTTTATTCTTTACTTAGAATGAAAATATAAGAGGGGGAAAAATGTTGGATACAGAAGAATAGATTTTAAAATTAAAATGCAAGCAGACAGAATATATTGCATGGATGAAAGTAATTGATGGATCCTGTGGCAGCTATATTAAGGAAGATGAATGTCTGGATGACTAGAGAGAAGACAGAAGGGTAACCATGTGGCAATGATAGACGAATGCTGGAACTGGACAGAGACAAAGGCCTTCAACAGACAAAGATGGAAACAAATGGGGAAACTTATAACCAAAAAGGGCTAAGGAAGATGTTATCCATTCCTCCTAACACACACGTGAAGCATTCAGTTGTAATATGAATTATTGTATTATCCAAAAAATTTATGACCAAAAGCTCAGTTTTCAATCATTCCTACATTTGAGATTTTCTGCCTATATTATCTTGTTCCGAGACTACTAGCAATAATCTGTGTGTGTGTGATATTTTTCCACATACAATACTCATGTGTTAGCGAGTCTACAACTTCTATGTTGGATTAGTCTGCATTGTAGTTGAGGCATCTAAGACTATGAAGTTGTCAGTATGCATGTATTCTCCTGTTTCATATTACAACTGAATGTTTCATGTATGTGTTAGGAGGGATGGATAACATCTTCCGTAGCCCTTTTTGGTTATAAGTTTTCTCCCATTTGTCTCCATCTTTCTCTGTTGACGGCCTTTGTCTCTGTCCAGTTCCAGCATTCACCTATCATTGCCACATGGTCACTTTTTTGTCTTCTCTCTAGTCATCCACACATTCGTGTGATAAAAAAATCTTTCTGTCTAAATATGAGACTGGCTAAGTTATTTTCAGTTGAGCAGCCCAAAGATTCCTCATGTTTTATATGGGATGTGAACTCATGTGTTTCCAACCAAAATGGCACATCCTCTTTACTGCATTATAGAAACACTCATGTACAGGATTAATATGCATAAAATGATTTATTAATTATCGAAACTTCAAATGCCCAAACCTTTAATCAATTGACTCTTGAATGATTTAGTGTGGCAAGTGATTTCTGGAAGGGTACTGTGTAACTAATTTCAGTTAACCAACCTTTCAATTACCTGACTAGAAAATTGCTTTCCCTGTATAGTTGGATAACAGAGGGCTTACTGTATGTAATATTCCAAGGAATGTATCTGGAGTACTTGGAAGATGTGAAATTGAAATTCTAATTATAAAATCTGAAGTTACATCACATTTAAAACCACTAAAGTTTGATTTATTTATTTCAAGTACTTTTATTTTAGTGAATCACACACGTGCGCGCGCACGCACACACGCAGAGAGAGAGAGAATTTTAACCTACAGAAGAAGAGGGAGATGACTGTTCTATTCCTGGAACGATCGCATATTCTGTCATTTCTACATCGAGAGATGGAGGTAAACTTTTATTATGGGATTTTTCCACATTTGCCTCTGGAATTTTCGTAATCTCACTATGAGTAATGGTTTCTGTAGGAGCATCTTCTGCAAAACCACTGCTGTCTGAGTGTGGACTTTCTACTCTAGTTAAATTACCTGATTGAAGCAAAAAATAACATTATTGAAAAGTTAATAAATATATATTTAAAAAAATTCATTTTAAGAATACTTATAAGAGTTAAAATTATCAGATAATTGCTAATTATTTAACCAATATTTAAATATTTCAAGTATAAATTCCACAATGTATAAAATCTGCTCAGTGTTAGTACATGCGTGTACATATCATTTTGGGATCCCCAATGATGGCAATGTAATCCAAAATACAGGAAAGTATTAATTAGTTGTTATAATTAATATTTAGTATATATTATGTCCTGAAAAATAATAGTTATAAATATCCAACATATAAGCCTCTCTACCAGAATTGTTAAGAAATTATGAGAAAATTGATGGTTTCATATCAGTTGCCTTAGTATCCCATAATACCAAGCAAACATCTTTTTGGGTGTGTACAATACTATGCATTATGGAAAGGGTCACTACCCAGACTGGTTTCAACCATTACTGAAGTTTCATCAGTGAGACCAGATTCAGAAGAGATATCAATAACATCACATCATAAAATAAATATTAAACAGAATGTGCATTCATGTTGTTTTCAATCCGAACAAATTTTGGGATACTTTTCTGCATATTTGAGTATGAGATGTATTTTTGTTTTTATTCAACACAAAATACAAGACTCATCTTCTTGAATGGCAGGCAGTGTCAAGTAGAGTGATTTGGGCAAATATCAGAATGGGGAACTGGACAATGAGACTTATTCATAAATCACATCATAAAATAAATATTAAACAGAATGTCACATCATAAAATAAATATTAAACAGAATGTGCATTCATCCTGTTTTCAATCCGAACAAATTTTGGGATACTTTTCTCCATATTTGTGTATGAGATGTATTTTTGTATTTATTCAACACAAAATACAAGACTCATCTTCTTGAATGGCAGGCAGTGTCAAGTAGAGTGTTTTGGGCAAATATCAGAATGGGGAACTGGACAATGAGACTTATTTGTGCCTATGGTCCCACAGAAGGCTCTACTAAGGTAGAAGTGGAGGAATTTTTTGTGGCTTTAGAAAAAGCAACTGACACAATGAAAAAGGAAAAGTTGGTCCTTGTTAGGGATCTAAATAGCACAGTAGGAAATGATTGTGAGACATACAAAAATATTTTGGGAAAATTTTGAGAAAAGAGCAAAGCTAATAATAATGGCAAATATCTGTTGGATTTCTGCTCAGGACATGGACTGGTTATTACTAACACCATGTTCCAACATAAAAATGTGCACAAATTCACATGGAGAGAAGAGGCAAGGAATAAGAAAAATCTCATTGATTATGTTATTGTTGATAGTGATGTTTTCTCCCTAGTGCAGGACACTAGAGTGTACAGAGGATTTGAAATTGGAAGTGATCACTATTTAATCTTGAGCAGGATAAAATTGAATTTCATATTGAAAAGAATAACACGTAAGAAAGTTTTAAAGTGAATAAAAGTTGAGCAGCTCTCAGATGTGAATTGTAGACTAAAATACACAAACATTATTGAAGAAAAAATGAAAGAGTTTGAGAACAGGAATCAAACCTTGGAGATTCAGTGGCAAACTCTGAAAGAAACATTGATTGATTCTGCTAGAGAGGCATATGGTAAGGTTCTCTGCAAGGATAAAAAAATCAGAACTACCTGGTGGACACAGGAATTTAAAGAGGCAGTGAAGGAAAAGAAGAAAGCATATCAAAAGTTCCTGTCAAATAAGTCAGCTTGTTCTCTTAGAGAATACAGAGACAAATGCAAAAATGCTAAACACTATGTAAAACTAGCTAAACAAAAGTCATAGGAGGACTTTGGCAAGAATATAGAAAATAAATATCAAGCAGGTGGCAAAATATTCTGGAGGTTTTTGAAGAAGCTTAGGAATGGAGGAAAGAGTGCTGTAAAAGGAGTTAGAGATGATAAAGGTGACATGAAAACCAGAGAAAAAGATATCCTTGAAGTATAGAGTAATTACTTTGAAAAACAGCTAAATGAAACAAGCAGTGATGACAGCACAGTGGTAAAAAACACTGACCAGGCATGCAGTCAGGAATACATATCCATACTTGAAGTAGAAAAAGCCATCAAAGGCTTGAAATGTGGAAAGGTAGTAGGAGTAGATGATATTCGACCAGAAATGCTGAAGTATGGTGGTATAAGAGTCTTACAGTGGCTGCACTGCATAGTTCAGAAAACCTGGACAGACGGACGAATTCCCGAGGATTGGAGTAGAGCTCTCATGGTACCCATATATAAAAAGGGAAATAAAACTGAATGTGAGAATTATAGAGGTATTTCCCTACTGAGTGTTCCTGGCAAGATCTATGCAAGTATACTTGAGAAACGGTTGAAAAGAATTGTGGAAGAAAAGCTTGGTGAAGAACAAGCTGGATTCAGGCCAAATAGAGGCTGTCAGGATCAGATTTTCACTTTACGACAAATAGTCGAGAAATCATGAGAATATAACAAAGATCTGTATTTAAGTTTTGTCGATTTGGAAAAGGCATATGACAAGGTGCCAAGAGAGAAGCTATTCAATACGCTACAGTTATATGGTGTCAATGGAGCATTATATCAAGCAATACTTAGTCTTTATTTGAGTTGTAAGTCAGCAGTTAGAATTGAAGGAAGTACAGGAAGATGGTTTAATGTTAAATCTGGTGTGAGACAAGGATGTACATTATCCCCTCTGTTATTCATTATCTATATGGATCACATTATGAAGGAAAGTGGTATTAAACATGATATCAAAATTGGAGATGTTAATGTCAGCTCTTTGCTTTATGCGGATGATGTTATACTTCTAAATAAATCTGCTACAAGTCTGCAAGATTCTCTGACTAAATTGAATAGCTGTTGTAATAGATATGGTATGAAGGTCAGCAATAAAATGACAAAGACAATAAAAATAGGCAGAATCATTGAAAATGTCAACTGTGTTGTGAATGGAGAACCTGTGGAACAAGTCCAACATTTCAGCTACTTAGGCATGATTTTTAGTGAAGATGGTAAATTAAATATAGAAATAGACAACAGAATCAGCAAAGCTGGTATGGTAGGAAGTCAATTGAATAGATTCATATGGAATAAGAGAGAAATTAGTCAGAACACTAAATTAGCTGTATACAAGACAGTGTTCAAACCAGTTTTAACTTATGGATCTGAGAGCTGTGTCAGAAGTAAAACACTTGACCAAAGACTAGAGACCGCAGATATGAGAGTCCTGAGAAAGATTATAGGCGTGAACAGATGACATCAATGGCAATATCATATTAAAAACGAGGATATTAGGAAAGAACTTGACATTGTCAACATCCAAGAATGCGTTAGCAGAGCTAATCTCAGGTGGTATGGTCACTTAAACAGAATGGGCGAAGAAAGATTAGCAAAATAAGTGTTCTCTGCCAGGTTGGCAGGAATACGACCCAGAGGAAGACCAAGATATAGGTGGATTGATATGGTACAAAGTGCCTTAGACGATAGAAATATAAGATCTGATAATGTTGAAGCCTTGACAAGTAACAGACTGATTTGGAGGAAAATTGTAGATAGGAAGTTAGTAATGATGTAAGTTTTTTCATGTAGTACTATCATATCCTGTACACCCCTTGAGGGTACATGGCAGGAATTTGATGATGATGATGAATTTTTGTTTCCAGTTAGTCAGAGAGAAAGAACATATTCATCAACTTTTCAGCTAATCTTATGCAAGACACAAGATTAATCATACAGGGTGGAAATAGGTTGCATTCAGAAAGAGTACATATAGCATGTGTGCTTTTCCCATTTTGGGACTTTGGAACATCTGAACAACTTTTATTATGAAAAATGAATTTTAAGTGATTCAATATAACTTTCTGAGGTGAATTATTTACCTCGTTATCACATTTACACAAAAAAAGAGGAAAGTGATGCTGGTGAGTGTTTCAAACAAAAGCAAAACTAGTGAATCTAAAATGTTTATGGATTTGAATATGAAACTTCATATCACTGAAGATATGGCTGCTTTGTATGCAAATTTAACATTTCTTTTTTGTTTAAGTTTGTTATAATTTTCATATTCGTAAATAAAATGCACTAGATAGCTTTGTTTATAAGCATTTCATTATTTTTTGTTTCAAGGAAATTTCCAAAAATATTTTATTTAATGTTTGTTAAATTAAAAAAATTAAAGTGTAATTTATAGATAATTTTTTGTATATATATTTTCTTGACAAAGATCAAGGGCAGCACTATTTTTATTTATTTATCAAAACACCATCTGTACATCTTTATAGCAGCAACATAAACAATTCAGATAATTTTATTTTACTGGAGAAAAAAATAAAAATGGTCTTCACTGTTTGGCAGTCATAACATTAACTTACTGTGACATTTTTTGGTCCCAATTTATCACTAAGTTTATACCCACTATACATTAATACTGTAGGTGAGGTAAGGGTTTTTTAAAATTGTTTTAAAGAGATTGATTCTCCAGCATCATGTTGTTTAAGTTAATTAACAACACAGACTGCATAATAACTAAAAATATTTAATTGCTAAATTTGCTTATCAACTATTATCTTTAAGGAGAATGGCATTCACTGCCATTCTTTTAGAAGATGAAATCCCCCATTATAATCCCCAGAAAGAGCAAACTAATTTCCCCATTTGCTCTCTCCTGGTTCTGATAATGGGGAGATTTCATCTTCTAAAAGAATTATTATTATTTTATTATTATTATTACGGGTATCTCCATGGAGTCAGTAGACTCATCGCGGGAGACCCAATCTAGCAAAACAATATCTGTCATATCTCTTCTTGAATTCATTTACAGACGAAGAGCTCACAACTAAGTCAGGCAATGAATTCCACTCATTCACCACCCTCCAGGCAAAAAACCTTGTTCTGACACCTTTGTTAACCACACTCTTCTTTAATTTCCAGAGATGACCTCTTGTTCTTCCATCACTTTCACACAGCTGAAACATTTCCCCTGCATCAATCCTATAAAAACCTTTTAGTAATTTGAATGTTTCTATCATATCCCCTCTTCTCCGCCTATCAACCAATCTCTGCAATCCACAAGCTCTCAATCTATCAATGTAGGGAGCATTTTTTATATCACTCACCAACTTGGTCACTCTTCTCTGAACCCTCTCCACAGCCTCCTCATCTCCAAGGAATCCAGGTGACCAGACCTGAGCACAGTAATCCAAATGTGGAAATATGAATGCTTTATAAAGGGGAATAATAACCTCTTTATCTCTGGATGTCAGTGTGTTCCTCAACAACCAAGTAATCCTATGTGCAATCTTGGACACCTTAGCAATGTGTCCTCTAAACTTCATCTCCCTATCTACCAATACCCCTAAGTCCCTAGCCTCATCAATCTCTTGGAGTACCTTTCCATCGATGTAGTACACAGCTGGTAATCTTTTAATCCCAAAATGCATGACTTTACACTTTTCCACATTGAACTGACATCCATTTTCTTTTGCCCATTTTACCAGCTTATTTAAATCCTCCTGCAAACTTTCAACATCAGCTTGATTTTTTATTGCACTACACAACTTTGCATCATCAGCAAACAACTGAATATCTCCCTTTAAGCCATTTCCTATATCATTTATATACAAATTAAACAACATTGGCCCAAGCACAGAGCCCTGAGGCACACCACTGGTCACCTGCCTCATTCTGGACTCGGCTCCTCCATACACCACCTTATGGTATCTCTCCCTGAGCCATTCTCCTATCCATATCACCAATTTAATATCCATTCCCATCTGCTCCAATTTGCGTAACAGTGTTCTATGGGGTATCCTGTCAAAAGCCTTAGCAAAATCCAGAAGTACCACTGTGTAGCCAGTTCCTTTGTCCAACTCAGATGTTATTCTATTATGAATAGTTAATAGATTGCTAAGGCAGGATCTACCCTTAACAAAACCATGTTGGCCTCTATAGAGTATCATATCCTGATCCACCCATTCTTGAATTTTGTCTTTAACCAACTTTTCCAATACTTTTACCACTACTCCTGAGATGGTGATTGGTCTGTAATTCAATACCGCAGTTTTAGAGCCACCCTTATGCAAAGGAACCACTTTGCCTAACTTCCACTCCCTAGGGACCATACCAGAGTTCAAACTTAAGTTAAATATCCAGGTGAGAGGGGTTGACAATTCATTTGCACATTCACGCAACACCCGAGCTGATATTCCATCTAAGCCTACCGCAGTGTTTGCATTTAAGTTTTGCAATATATTTAATACCTCTGATTCTTTAGCTTCAATTCTCACATTAGGTATTGCTGTAGGTATAGAGATATCCTCACTTGGGTGATAGACTTTTGAAAAGTGATCACTCAGTAACTCGACTATTACATCTGATTTTGTCACTTCAATACCATCAGCACCCACTAAGGTTATCCTTCCGAAGTCATTCTTCCTCTTACTTGCCACATAGCGGAAGAACTCTTTGGGATTACCCTTGATCTCTTTGGCTAAGGTCTTCTCATAATCTGATTTAGCTTTTCTTACTATGCTGGTAACCTTCCTAGCTTGAGCCTTGTACTGCTCATGGGTGTCCTGATCGCCTTTCTCCTTGTAAATTCTCCATAACATTTTCTTTTTTTGCAGTTCAAGCTTGATACTACTGCTCATCCATCTAATGCCTGCCTTGTTTGACCTCCTAACCATGGGGACACAATCTGATATTGCTTTCCTCAGATACCCGCTGATTTTATCCCAAGCACTGCTAACATCTTTCCCTTGCAATATGTTCTGCCATGGGATGGCTGCAAGCTCACTCCGAAGCTTGTTATAATTGCCTAACCTGTAGTTCCGTACATACCCTTCTTAATAGAAAAATCCACAGATTTTGCAACCTCCCAAGTCAATACCACATGATCGCTTTCACCAACTGGAGGTAACGAGGACACCTTACTTATGCATATAACCTCTGAACCAATAACCAGGTCCAACACTCTCACACCATGTGTCCCTTCAGTTACGTGCCGTTTCAAGTAATTATCTCGTAGAAGATGTATGAATTCCATTTCCTTTTTGCTACGTGATATTTCCTCCTTCCAATTGATATCACCGTAATTAAAATCCCCCATAATAATCACCAAGCCTTCACTCATTGCACTAAGTTGCTGATGCATGAATTCAATATCTCCCCCCGTACTCCCTGGCCTATAGCAGCATCCAACTGTATATTTGGTTGCGTTGGTCACTATGTCATTCTCCTAAATGTGCAGTAATGGTGGATAAGCAAATTTATCAATTAAATATTTTTAGTTGTTATGTAGTCTACGTTGTTAATTTCCTTAAACAACGCGATGCTGGAGAATCAACTTATAAGCCTAAACACCAGGATTACATGATAGTAGACCCTGTATTTATATATCTGACTCACAAACAAAAGGTTGCAGGATCTATAGCACATCACTGCAAAGTGTGAGTATACTATCAGTGGAAACTTCCTATTGTTGTAAGCAGTGTAGCAAATTTTCAGCAGCAAGAAGAGAAAAATACCAAAACTAAATCTTTATGATCATTACAATCACTACATTATAATCACTACAGAAAATGCAGGCTATGTATTTGATATCCTTCATACAGTAAGATGAAGAAAAACCACTAACATAAAAAGATGTTAATTCAGCAGAAGGACTTTCAGGGAAAAAAAAAAAGGATGAAAGAGAATTCTAGAATTAATGTCTGACAGAACATGTCTAATTACAATTTGGCTGAAAAATACCTCCAAAGATGTGAAGACTGTTATTCTCTGCCAGAAACAACAATAAAACTGGCTGCTCTTGACTGCACCTAGGAGGTGCAGTTAGGATATTATTGATAGCTTACATATTTCTCTCTCAGCATTGTGTGCCTTTGATCACATCATGCTTGCTTTACAGTTTAGAAAACCTCAGTAACTTAGCCTCTATATACAAGTATCCCAGTCATGAAGACACTTCACGTGAAAACTTTGTTTGCTTATACTTGGATAAATTATTAAATCAAGAATATAATTTCTTGGCATCTTTAATTTTTAGCTAGTCTAGTTAACTAAGTGGTTAGCTTAGTTTCTCGTTGGTGGAATGTTTGTTTCTTGAATGAAATTAATGAGTTTTTAGCACATGATGATGTATCCTACATATTGTTAATGTAATTACAGGCTGCAGCAATATATTATTATTTTTGTGGATTTTCAGCAATTCACATATACAGGGATATAATTTTATATGCTCTTTTGAATGGACTAAGTTAGTGTGTGTGTGTGTTTTTTCTTAATAATTTAATGACTTCATTGAGGAAGTAATTGTATTTCTACTGTTAAATGATATGTAATACGGTTCTCTTCCATCCATCTATTCACATTGAACATCATCAGATGCCATATGTCACAGATGCTTGGTGATGTACCATACCAGTCATCACCAGGTGGTTCTGTTGTATGCTTTTCTGAAATGGAGTGACTGATCTTCAGAAGATGCGCCACTCCAGACACCATCCATCCATCCATCTCATTCATGGTCTACCTTTTTCTTTTTTCCAGGAACTTTATCTTCTATTAGTGTTTTGGAAGTTCTCCTTCCATCTTTTTAATCTGTCCAAAGTATTTCAACTTTCTTCCATCAATATCCTTAAGGAGCCTTAAAGTTCTGTGAATCCTTTCTAGCACTATTTCTTTGTCTGCCTTTCAGTATATGATATCCTCAACAGCCTTCTATGTATCATCACGTCTCAAAGGCAACTATCCTTTTCCTCTCAGACTTCTTTAGGTTCCAAGTCTCACATCCATAAATTGCTGTTGGGAAAACCCAGATGAGTCTTTGACTACATGAGGTCTTGGGGTAATAATAATAATAAAAAAACAAATGCATTCAAAATCATCAACTTTGTTCCCATGGAGATAGATCCATCTTTCCAGATTTTAGACAAGTCTCTGACTATTGTTTTAGTCATTTCTAATCTTCTTTTGAACAGCAATTCTTCACATTGATAATGGATTCCAGGTACTCAAACTTCCTCAATTCTTTCTCTATTAAGGTACATTTGTTTCTCAGGAGCATCCCTATCTGTATTTCCTTTGAGAACCATAATCTTTGTCTTGCTAGGATTGAGATGAGGTCCCCTGTTCTTACTGATCTCATTAATTTTGTCAAAATTTGTTCTAGTTCTTTCTTGTCATTATAAAGGAGTACTGTATCATTAGCATATCTTAGATTATTGATCAATCTACCACTTATCCTAATTCCTGTCTTAAGCTCATCCACTGCTACATGCATGATGTCCTCAGTATAAATACTAAACAGATGAGGAGAAAGTATGCATCCTTGCCTGACTCCCTTTCCAACCTGAAGCCAATCAGCTAATCCAACACCTGTTCTTACTGTGACTTCTTGCTCACTTTTTCTTCAATACACAATCAACCTGACTGACTGTGTATTGAGGAAAACTCATTATTTTCATTACTTCCCATAGTTTCACATGCTGATCACAATCAAAAGCTTTCGAGTAGTGTATGAAACACATTACCATAGGGAGTCTAAATTCTTATTGTTCTCTTAGAACAGTGCTTCCCAAACTTCTGGATGTCAGGGCCCCCTTTGCAAAAATTAAAATATTTCACGGTCCCCCTCGAAAAAAAATCGTAATAGAGAGATATATTATTATAATATTTATTGTATTTATATTCAATACAAAACATACACAGTGAATATTGCAAAAATCAAATGCATGTATTACATTTTTTGCCTCTTACCGTTTGGTTCTGAAGACGATGCAGGCTGTTCTGGTAAAATATGAAATACTGTCCTTTTTTTTTTTTTTTTTTGAATCTGTTTCTGCTTCTTCTGATTGTTCGCGGGATTTTTTTTTTTTATTTTTTTTTATCAGCCACTTATCCATCTCAGGGTTAAATTTTTTAACGTAGAATAGATCAAATAATATCACCACTTACCGATACTGGCACACCACAGACTGATAACATGAAATTAGTGAATATTACCTGAATAAGGGAATCCCCAGACCAGGAACATTTTTCTCTTTTGTGACTTTTCTCCCTTTACGGTAATTAAGCCTAACGCGAAACAGATGCCAAAGGCAGGTTATTAAAACGTGCATATGATTGGTGTGGTATTAACAAAAGATCGCGCAACCGAAAGATAAAAGCATAGCTGACAATTGAGTTGAAATGCTAACTCTCTTCAACCGAATTCCATATGTGAAACTCCCATAACATTCATTATATATATATATATATATATATATATATATATATATATATATATATATATATATATATTATTTAGTTTTAACACTTTTATGAATTTCAACACGTTCGGTTGAATTTTATTGCTGCCTTGGGAAATCGAACTCACATCTAATTAATAACAATAGTTTTTAGTTAGATACTGTGTTTGTCCATGCAACATATGGTTTTGTTTCAGTCTATACAGCATAGTTTCTGTATGAGGGGACATGCGATTCATTAATTAGTGTGTTTTTATCCCAGTTGTCTCTAATTGCACTATTTGTTGAGAAATATATTACACAGACTCCTCATACCTTATTCACTGGCATAATAAAAGTACTTGTTTTTATTGCCTATGCAGTATAGCAGTTGTTAGGGAGGGGTGTTGTTTACCACTGCAAGCGAGTTACTATCTCCCCACATGAACTTGTTTAAGCTTTTTTTCATTTGTGAAGTATATGCGAAAACTTTTATTGGTAACAGAAAACTAGCTCGGATGACAGTGATAATATAAAACGAGTTTTGATATGTATATAAAGTCAATATCAACGGTCTCTGATTACGAACGCGTGATGAAAGGGTCAGGAAGATTTGGAGCTTTCCTGGAGAGCATTCGAAGTAAATACAATTAACCACTGCTTTGAAATGAAACATATGAATAAGCAATATTTACTAATATTCATTAAGCACCGAAATACGCAGGAAGCAAAGTTTGTGAACCAACACTAATGTGTGAATTTTTGCATTAAAATATAAAAAATAACAAAAAAGAAATAATAAATAATAAAAGTTAAATACATTTCTTTTAAAATAAAAAAAATCTACTTGGTCTTAAAACATTTTAAATTTGTTTTCATTATTTCACGGCCCCCCTCAACAAAACCTACAGCCCCCAAGGGGGACGCGGCCCACAGTTTGGGAAGCGCTGTCTTAGAAGAGTTAATTTTTTGTTAAGTCAGAAGTTTCCCTTAAGAGCTCTCATTATAACTGTTTTCTTATTCTTCCAGAGATCAGTTAATGATTCCATGTTCTTCCATGATAAGATTATGCCTAGAATGTTAAGCTATTGTTAAGATATGGGCCATATCCAGGTAAACATTGCTGCTACATCATGCCATAGCCTGGGAATTGCATATACTCTAAAGAACTCTCCTTATTTAAACCAATTTGGCTGCAAATAACTGGGAGATTGTCATACTCCACTGAAAACAAAAATCAAACTGACTTTGGGTGAGCATGAATAGAAATCTGAAGTTTAGGGAATATAAAGCAAAAGTGGTGAAGATCACTGAAAGTGCTACTGCAATACTCAGAAGCATGTTGCCTAGCAGGAGATAAGGGTGAGGTAGTCATAGTATCTAAACTGCTGTGCTCAGAGCAGGCTACCAAGATTTGAAAAGAACGAAAAATCTTCAGAGAGGATGCAAAGCTGGATAACAAAAATGACATCAGACCATGGCACACTGATTATAATGTTAGAGCACATAATCAGCAGTTTGGTAGCTAAGAGACAAAGAGGTAATATTGCTAAGACATTTAAGCTGTTTGGTGGAGTTTAATAGATTAAAGTTACACAAGGGAGCAGTAAGTAAGAGTGAGAAGCATCTCTCTCCCACAGAGTGGTAAATGCATGAGAATATTGAGAGTGCAGAGAGTAAATGAGTTATGGTGTGGTCTAGTAGATTTTGTGGTGTCTAAAGCTCTTGGCAATGTCTTCAATACTCAACTGAAGTCATGAATAACAATACTGGCTTCTCCCTGGATGCACCTAGAAGGTACAGCCAACAGAACACTGGCTTAAACATTGAATTTTTATTCATTTCTGTACAATAATGCAAAAATGATTACCTTGGTAATGCTGTAACATTGAGAATACTTCAGTAACTAAAAGAATATTAGTATTAAAATATCTGCTTAGTTTATCTGTTGTCTTATGAAAAATCTTCAAAGTAACACATGATTTGATTTTCATTGTTATGGACTTAAACATCCAGAGTAGACTATTCTCTGAGAGTAAAGCAATGATTTTAATATTAATATCCAGTATACTACTTTATGTTTATTATGATTCAAAAAACTATAAACTGCTAGATTGTTAAAAAATAAAATAAATGCCAGTAAACTAATATACCCTATATATATCAGGGGTGGCCACAACGTGGCTCATGAGCCGCATGCGGCTCTTCACGATCTAACTGGAAAAAATAAATAAAAAGAAAAGAGGATACAACAAAAAAGAGAGAAAAACAGGTTTAATAAAAATTACTACAATAAAAAAAGTTTAATTCGAAACACATTAAATGACGTTTACTTTGAACAATTAGAATAATTTTAAAGCTGAAACACAATAATTTTAGTTACTTATTTACTAGTAGATTCACCTTCCTTGTATCCATTTTTCTTAGTAAGCTACTTAAAATCAGGTATGGAATTAGTCAAAGCAGTTCTTACAAGCTTGTTACAATCTCGGCATGCATACACTCATTTACTTCCATACCATCGCACTGGTCAAAGGTTGCGACACTTCTAAGTCTTACTGGAATTATTTCAACTCCAAAAGGATGCGCAGTTGGCTACTCCTGCTATATATTTTTAAATGATGTCTTGCTACTAGTATCATAAATATTAAAAATATCAATCAACTAAATTTAAATATAATTTACCTGCACAAGAGTTTACTGAAGTGGCATGAGAAACTTCACCATCTGTACATTCTGCAGGAGAAAGCTATGAAATACAGAGGTATAACAGTAAGTATGCTTCAGAAAGCTTCAATCAAATTTTCATTAATATACATTATTATATCACATTTCAAAGAATAATGATAAGAGTACACAGAATGGTAGGAAATTTATTACATGAATGAAATTCTTCAAATAACTGGGTTTGGAAGGGAGAAAAAATCCTAAAACAGGAGTGCTTTTATATATATATCATTTAGCAGAACATAACATATCAGGAATATAAAGGATATTATAAAGATCCCAGACATTCGTTATGAACTATATAAAAAAAAATAGTAAATAGAACCAATATTGAGAAGCTTATATATGCATTTAAAATATTTCCTGCAAAAGTCTAACACAGTTATTCAGATTAAGGGGATACAGATGACAGTGGAAATTATAGAGGAATCTTTCCTATTCCTTCTTGCTTTAAACTTAAGTAACAGAGTCGCACTTTAGTATGCAGACTTCTGAAACCACATCGAGAGAATAGGGTGATTAATCCTTATTCCTAGATGATCTTTGGTTCTGTATACTACATTGTAGTCCTTTGGACAGTTTGCCTTTCTTTGTGGGATGAAAAACCTGTGTTTCCAGAAGAGAAAAACTCTCCCACCTCCATATGAGACTGGCTAACTCACCTTCAGGTGAAAAGTCCTGATAATGGTTCACTGCAATCGAGATGGGATTTGAACTCAGGTTTTTTTTCAACTAAAGACCAACACTGACACTAAATGAACTAGAGACTCTATTATAAAGGACTAGCTTGAATACAGGTTACAAAATATATAGTAAAACTTTGAAATACTTAAAACTACTGCAAAAAATCTATTGTCAGAAGAACAAAGTGGTTTTAGACATGGAAGATCATGTAAAGATATAAGATATTTATCATTATTATCATCATCTTCAGACCTCCAAAGAGTCAAAGACTCATTGTATGAGGTCTGGTCACACACACAGCTTATCATACTGTGCCTTAAATACATTTACATTATCTGCAGGCACCACATTCCAATTACTCACCATTCTATGCAAACAACCTCTGCTTCTCACTTCCTTCCACACATCCTCCTAACACAGCTTCCAGAGATGACCTCTTGTTCTTCTGACATCTCCAACTATTCTATGTTGACATCATCAACATTAATCTAATAGAAGTTCCTTACCAACTTATATGTCTCTATCATATCTTTCTCTCCTCCTTCAAACATTCCCTAATGAATGCATTTTTTTTAAATTATGGAGACAACTACCGTTTCGACCTTTATGTCAAGGTTATCATCTGGAGCATACAACTATACACAGAAAACAAGCTATACTACAATCAAACTGGTTTGTTAAAGATACTGACCAACCGCTACAACAATTGTTGGCCTGACCTCTGGTGAAAAAAAAAAAAAAATATATATATATATACATCAACGATAGTCCTATTATTAGTGTTATCTGTTGGTTGTAGAAATACATTGGGTGCAACAACAAGTATCTATCTATATACATATATTAACATTATGATTATACTTGTACATTCTAGCCAGTTGGTATGGAATGGTTTCTAATACTAGCAGAAGATTGGCTGGACTAGAGTCCCGACTTATGCTGGATCTTATATATTAGGTAGGCTGAATGTGTGCCATCCAGATCCTTGGAATTTTCCTGCCATCTTTGTTGTTGATATTTGGGTGGTTTATCAGGATTTTGCAGGCTCCCTTAAATTTCCTTTAATACCAGGTTTTTGTGTTGTGTGAAGAGCGGGTGCTTTTCCAGTTGATTTGGTGTAAGATGTTGATTGCGTGGTCTGAGAGGCTTGCTTCACCATAATGGTTATATTTAATGTGTGTCTAATGTGTTCTTTCTTGCATATAGGGATTGTCCATCCTGTTTCACCAATGTACGGTATGTTACAGGTGCAGGGGATGCAATAGACTCCAGGATCTGCTAAAGGGAAGAGAGGATCCTTAGAGGAGTTGAATATGGTTTTAAGTTTAGTGGGTGGTTTAAAGGTGGTATTGAGGTTATAATGTTGTAGGATTCTGTTGATTTTTTCTGATAACCCTTTAATGTATGGGATGGCTATGGTTTTACTGTAATCTAGATTCGTTTTTGTTGTTGTTTTATGGAATATTTTATTAATAATATTTTTGTTATAGCCATTATTTATGAATGTGTCGCTGATGATTTTTAGTTCTTGTTTCAAGGCTTGTTGGTTAGAGCAAATTGTTGTACCTCTGTTTTTAAGGGTGTTAATGACTCCATATTTTTGTGATGGGTGGTGGTATGAATTAGCATGTATGTATTGGCCAGTGTGTGTCGGTTTTCGGTAGACCGTGAAGGAAGACGTGTGACTAGTGTGTCTAGGAACGGGAGCGAATTTTGATTTTCGATTTCGATGGTAAATTTTATGCATTCGTGTTGTTTGTTCAGGTGGCTAAGGAATGTGTTTAGTGTTTGTTGCCCGTGCGGCCAGATCGTGAACACGTCATCAACGTATCTAAGCCAGACTGTCGGTCTTAGCGTGGTGGAATCAAGAGCCCTTTGCTCAAAGGTTTCCATGGAGAAGTTAGCGATTGGGGGAATAGTGTTATTGGGGGGGGGATAGGAATAAGGTTATTGTCTCTGCATCTTTTTAAAAAGGTCAGCCGATTGATCAAGAGGGAAATATGTATCTTTAGCTTACCATAACGATTGCAGCGCTTGTGGGTATTATTTCTATGGATGATCTGAATCCTTTCTTTTAAGCTTACATGGTGATCCGATGCATTTTTTGAAAATTATGGAGACAACTACCGTGTTTGAATAAAAACTTTGGTTTAATATAACTGAAATCTACATTCGACGTTTCGACTTTTATGTCAAGGTCATCATCTGGAGCATACAACTATACACAGAAAACAAGCTACACTACAATCAAACTGGTTTGTTAAAGATACTGACCAACTGCTACAACAATTGTTGGCCTGACCTCTGGTGAAAAAAAAAAAAATTATACATCAACGCTAGAGTCCTATTACTAGTGTTATCTGTTGGTTGTAGAAATACATTGGGCGCAACAACAAATATCTATCTATATACTGTTTATAGTTGTATGCTCCAGATTATGACCTTGACATAAAGGTCAAAACGTTGAATGTAGATTTTAGTTATATTAAACTAAAGTTTTTATTCAAACACGGTAGTTGTCTCCATAATTTTCAAAAAATGCATTCGGATCACCGTGTAAGCTTAAAAGAAAGGATTCCCTAATGAAGGCCTTATACATTAGGGACTATAAATCTCCTTACTTCTCAGTGTCCTCCACATCATTGCTAGAATTTGTTGTTTTTTTCTCACAATTTTAGCAACATGTCCTCTGAATTTTAGGTCTCTATACATCATCACTCTATATCTCTCATTTCCTCCACTATATCCTCACCAAATGTATATTTTACATTCCATTTTGGTTTTCCGAAGTTTAAAACCTTACACTTTGCAACATTGAACTGGTAACCCCAATCCTATGCCTATTCACTCAGCTTATTCAAGTCTTCTTGTAAAGCTACAACATCTGCTCTACTCCCAACTTTGCATCATCTGCAAACAACTGAATATCCCATTCAAATCTTCCTCAATATCATTAACACACAGGTTAAACAGCAACGGCCCTAAAAAGACCCTTGAAGCACACCACTAAACTTTTCTAGAATATTGTTTCCCCATACACGACTTGCTGATACCTATCAGATAGCCAATCTCCAACCCAACACGCCATTCTATTATCCAATCCCACAATTTAATTATCAACTTATCATGCACCAGTTATCAGAATCCTTTGATACATTGGATTTAAATGGGATCTGAATGAATGTGAATAGATGAGATTTGAATAGGGCGAGAATATGGAAAACAACTGTAAAACAAAGTATCTAAGAAGACATGAATTTAATTTGGAGACGCATTTAGTCTTTATAGATTATGAGAAATCTTTTGATAAAGTAAATAGAAAAATTATGGTATAATGAACATCATCATCATATTTTCTGTCCACTGCTGGGCAATGGCCTCCTCAAAAATCCTCCAATCATTCCTGTCTTGAGCCTTTCTATGACACTGAGTTCCTGCCATCCCTTTAATTTCATCCTTCTACAGTCTCTTTGGTTTTCCTGTAGCTCTCTTTCCATTTCTGATATCACAAAGTTGAGACTGAGCAGATATATATGTGGTAAGCAGTGATTAAAGGTGAATGGGTAAGGGAAGGTGTGGTGAGGAAATCACAATCAATAAATAGATTGGATAAAATGGGTTATAGGCCTAAAAATGAACTGCTGTGTTTGTTTACAAATGCCAGAACTATCAGAAATAAGGGAGATGAAATGGTGTTGTCACCGATTTTGTTTATTCACCTCAAAATCGTTGGAATAAGTGAAACATGGCTAAATGAAGATGATATCCTAACAATAATAGAAATGGAAAGATACAGTATTTTTCAAGAAGGACAAGAAGGGATGGAGAGTGCTGCCTATGATAACAGGGAAATTATGTCTACATAAGGTAGACATGAAAGAGGGAAATAGTGGCAATGGTTAAAAGGCAGTGTGGTGTAAATGGGAGGATGATTGGAAAACATATCTGGTTGGATGTTGCTATAGGCTAAAGAATATGGTGGGTGGTGATGAAGAAATGTATAAACAACTCGAATTAGTGAACAAAAGAAGGGTAATTATTATGGGCAACTTTAATTATGGCGGTATAGATTGGAATGAAGAGATGGCATTTGGGAATAAGGAAAATGAATTTCGGGTTCTTGAGAGATAACTATTTCAGGTGGCATGTAAAGGCGCGCACATGAGGATTGAGAGTTTTAGATCTGATCATTTCATCAGAGGATGTAATTGTGAGTGGGGTTCTGCACTTTTCTCCAGTTGGTGAGAGTGATCATGAAGTGATTGCCTGGGTTGTGGCTAGCCATATGCAGACTTCTGTCAGGAAAGAATATATGTGAAAGTACAAAGGCTGGGGATTATGACAAGCTTAGAAGACAGCTTGGAGCTATAGCACAGAATGAGGAGTTGAGCAGTAAGGTAAAAATGCTGCTTGGGAACTGACAAAGAAATACATAACAGCATCAATGTGTGAATGTATTCCAGAGGTCAAAAGACTGAATAAGTTATGTTGGAGGCTTAATGGATTTTTTACAACACTCAAAAAGAATTAAAATAGAATTTAATATTTCTATGATCACCAGAGGTCCCACCTTACATTCCAGGCCACCTACTACTGCCCTTAGAGGACGCTCCAACTAGATAGGACTTTAGTGTCACCCACGTGGTTGGGCTCAGTATTGTTTATTATTTGTGTGTATGTTACATTAACTGTTTTTGTAATCCCCATAGATGTCCTAGTGACTAGGACGAAATATAGGAAGTATTAAATTCTATTTTAATTCTTTTTGAGTGTTGTAAAAAATCCATTAAGCCTCCAACATGATGTCCTCACAGCACTTAAGCCTCTACACACGAAGACTGAATAAGGTAGGTGTAAAATGGATGAATGAGGGGCTTAAGCATAAAATCTGGAAGAAGGCACTTTGGAGGGAGTACAAGATAAATATTGGTAATAATCAGTTACATGAAAAGTATAAAGAATAAGTCAGAAGAGTGACTCTGTAAGGACAACAAAAGTGCTTTATGAGCAGAAATTGGCAAATCAGAGAAAGAAAAACTCTAGTTTTTTTTTTTTTTTTTTTTTTTTTTTTTAAATATGTGGCAATTAGAAGGAAGAATAATTATGATAAAACGATGTCAATGGATGAAAATGGTAGAGTGGTAACTGCTGCAAAAGACATTGTTGAAATATTCAGTGATCATTTTATAAGAGTGTTCCATCCTCATCAGGATGGAATCATGAGGGAGGGCATAAGAGAGGATGGCTTAATTGTGAGTGAGCAGGAGGTAATTGAGGGAATAATCTTCATGATAGTAAGGCATTAGGATTTGATGATATATCACTACCTGTCCATCTTAAGGGGATTGGCAGTAGCATTGGCATGTCTGCTTAATAACATTCATACAACAGCACAGATTACAAGGGAGTGGAAGGAAGGTAAAATTGTTTCACTGCATTAAAGGTGGCGATAAGGCTGTGGCTACAAATTATAGGTCCTGTATGCGATGAAAATTATAGGCCAATCTGTATAGGTACTAGAGAGATTGGTGAGAAGTAGGATACAGAAATGGACTGATAACAGCAGTATTCTCTGTGGTTATCAACATGGGTTTGTTAAAGAGAGATCATGTCTTACTGACTTACTTATGTACTATAATAAGGAGACAAATACTTTGGACCAGGGAGAAGCATATGCAGTGGTGTACTTATATTTTGCAAATGCTTTTGATAGACTATCACACGACAAGCTGTTAAATAAATTGAAACAGATGGGATTGTATAACAGACTTCCAAGTTGGATCAGTGACTGGCTGTCAGATAGGTATCAGAAAGTTTTATATGGGGGTGCAGCATCCTGAAAGAGAAAGGCCACTAGTGGTGTGCTGCATGGTTTAGTTTTGGGATCATTGTTGCTCAATTTGTATATTAATGATATTGGGATGGGTTTAACTAGTGATATGCAACTGTTTGCAGATGATGCAATATTGAGGAGAGCAATGCAGAGTCAAGCAGATGTTATGTCCAAAAAGGAGGACTTGAATAGATTGCATGAATGGGCAGGTAAGTGGAACCATGCATTCAATGTTGCAAAATGTAAGGCTTTGAAATTTGGTAAGCAACAATGAGATGCAAAGTATACACTTGGTGGAGAAAAGTTAAAGGAGATAGAGGAGATGAGAGATTTGGGAGTGGTTGTAGACAAAGACCTGAAATTCACGGGCCACATTGACCAAGTTGTGAAGATATCACATCGAATAATGGCAATGATGCAGAAGACCCTGATATGCAGAAATAAGGAGGTTATGATTCCATTGTATAAGGCCTTGATCAGACCTCATATGGATTATCGTGCACAAATTTAGTTACCAGGTTTTCATGGTGATGAGAATGTTAGAAAGGGTGCAAAGATTCCCAAAGGTGGTCAGTGGTCTTTGGAATGTAGAGTACGAAGACAGATTGAGAGAATGTAAATCGCAAAGTCTCATGAATAGGAGGAGGGAAGACATATAAGCTGGTCAGGGATGTTATCAGGTTGACATGGAAGAGATTTTTCATAGAATGGGAGGGGAATGTACAGAACAAGAGGCCATCGCTGGAAACTGTATAAGAAGGGTGTGAGGAGAAGGTTCTTTGTAGGGAGAATGAATAGTGAGTGAAATGTATTGTCTGAGTGTGAATGTGGACACATTGAATCAGTTTAAGGCAAGGTTGGATGAGCATTGTATGCAATAGTGTCTACCTCCCCATGATGAGTCTCTGACTCCATGGAGGTGGGATAATAATAATAATAATAATAATAAAGTATATTTTAAGTCAAGGAGATACAAAGGTTGCTAAACTAGAGTTAATCCATTAGTGACTCTACAATTGCTTTAAGGAATTAACAGCAGAGTACGGTAATTACATGATAAAAGGTAGAAAGCTGCTCATGTCTTGATCTTTGAAAAATTCAAAGGTGATTTATGTATTTTATTCACTTCAGCCAGCAGGGAGGTTAATTAACTTCAGTGTATCTGTTGATCTGAGACAATGGTAGCAAGGCTAAAGTTCAGTATGTAGATTATTATTATTACAGGCAACTCCAAGGAGTCCTTAGACTGATCGAGGGAGGCCCCAAACATATCAAGAACAACTATTCATCATTTGCACAGTATCTATCATACTTTGCTTTGAATTCATTCACAGTCATGGCACCCACAACAGACTCTGGCAGCTTATTCCACTCATTCATTACTTTCCAAGTAAAAAATAAAAAACCTAGTTCTAACACCCTCGCTAACTACACTCTCGCTTAGTTTCCATGGATGGCCCCTAGTTCTCCCACCACCAGATCTATTCTGAAAAATTTCCTCTGAATTAATCTTGTAAAGACCCCTCAGTAATTTGAATGTTTCAATCATATCATCCCTTTTCTGCCTATGAACCAATTTCTGTAATCTACAGATCTTCAACCTGTTCTTGTAAGGTTCATTCCACAGACCAGCTACCATCTTGGTCACCTGCCTCTGGATCCTCTCTACCTCCTTCCCATCAAGAATAAACCCAGGACCCAGATCTGGGCACAGTAGTGGTCAGCAAGATCAGCAAGAAAAATAAAAACGTGAGCAGTGTGGATTTTTTGAAACTGGCATTGTGTTGTGAATGTAAGAAGTATACACGGGGAGATATTGAGGATGTCTACATGGAGAGGTTAAAGAAGAGAAATGAGCAAATATAGATATGTAGGAAGCGTGATATGCTCATGGACTGCAAGGCATCTTTGATGTGATTAGCAGCACCAAAGGCAGAATGGGAGATCATGAACGTAGGTACAGAAGCAAGCAAGAGTGATAGTAATATAGTATGTGAGACTAACAGAGAGAAAATAGAGGCCAATCGATGATAAGATAATGAGGATAAAATGCATCATGAAAAAAAAAAAGAGTGCCACTGACAAATTAGTAAGCATGAATGGTAGTAAGAAAGTGATTCAAGTCAAAAGCAGAGTTGGTGAAGATGAGGCAATAGATGAAGTGCATGTGAAGTGAAATAAGGAGAATTATAGATATGTATGGAAGAATGAAATGAAATATTACCTCTTTTTACACAGCATGTAAAAGAAGTAACCATCACTATCACACCACTTTTTCTGTCAGAGAGTTTCACGCCGAATATAGTATAATAAACTATAAAAGTATCGGCGATTACTAGCGTGAGCTAATGCAAGTAGTTTGTACGTAGTACAAACTCGGGCAACTCGCAACAAAGGGTAAAGTTCTGATCGCTACTCTTGGTATTTCCCATTATGTAAAAACACATTTCCTAGGAAATGTATGCTGTTATTACATTATGGTGGGAGGTCACTACCCAGACCGGTTTCAGCCTTTATTGAGGCTTCATCAGTGAGTAGCTAGACCAAATTAATACCAAAGGGTATAGCGAAAAGAACTTATATACTCTGCTATACGAGTTGTCAAAAAGGTGCACCCATTAAGTTACTTAAATATAAAGAGCCAATAGGCTTTATTTCGGCAATATAAACAAATAAACATTATTTAAATTAAGGGGATATTAAATCCCACATTGTTTTAAAACCGAATAAGAAACTCAAAGATTGGAATCAGAGAGTTTCATGCCGAATATAGTGTAATAAACTATAAAAGTATCGGCGATTACTAGCATGAGCTAATGCAAGTAGTCCTAGTATGTAGTACAAACTTGGCATGAAATTCTCTGATTCCAATCTTTGAGTTTCTTATTCGGTTTTAAAACAATGTGGGATTAATATCCCCTTAATTTAAATAATGTTTATATCGCCAAAATGAAGCCTATTGGCTCTTTATATTTAAGTAACGTTTGCTGTAATAAAACTATCTATATGAATTTGTTCTCTAATGGTGTTATAAATAGCATATAGCTTTGATGAGTTTTTTTTTTGCACTAGAGATCAGGCCAGTGGAACAATAGTTGATCAAATCATTATCTCTTTGGAATACTGTTTGAAATGTAATATAGCTTGTCTCTATATATATGTGTATACTCCACATTAAGGTTGCCATCTGAAAGTTGAAATGTAGGGAAATTAAAGTAATTATTTCTAACAGTTGTAGTCTCCATAATTTGTCTGAAATGAATGCTGATCACCGTGTAACACTAAAGGAAAGCATTTAAATGCAACCCTCTCGCATTTGTACAAAATCATATCTCTCAATAACCTCCTGATATCCATCCTTACATTTTCATTATGTCAAATGAAATCATTTGTTTCCCCCAACACTAAGTCTCTTGCTCACTTACTTTTCACATCCAGTGCATCAATTATCCAGCTAATTCTTCATTCTGGAAAACAGACTTTGTGGGCCTGCTCATTTACCACACCTCTAATAATGGAACCTCCACATACTGCTACTCTCGAGTCATTCGTCACCTCTTGTTCTCCACTTAATTCATTCTATCCTTTTGCATACTTTCATTCTGCCCACCAAACGTTTAACCTTACTATGCATATTCTTCATCCCATTTTTCATTTTAATCAACTCATTCTTCAAATCTTGTATCCTGGCAACCGTATTATTTGTTGCCCCTGCAGTGTCATTCATTTCTTTTGTTTCCTCATTTCTACTTTCCTTCACTTCTACAGTTTTGCTCACTTTTGTTCCACAATTTACATAGCCTTTTGCTTCCACAATTACACTTACTTTTGTTCCATCAGTCAGTTTTGCATTTACTAATAACTCATAGTCCAACAAAATATCACACTTTTGACATATCCATACCTTCTCTCACCTCTTTTAGTCTCTCTCTCTCTCTACAAACATATTCTCCCTATTCTTCCATGTATACACGCTGCACTCATTTTCAAGAAAATCAACGATGTTAATTACATCTGATTTTTGCAATGCATAGCATGCGAGACTCGATCATACCACCATTTTGTCACAGTTCACTACAAATTTTGAAATTTAATAAGAGAAACATTAGGTATAAAACACGCAAAAATCCACAATCCCAGTTTTTTTTTAAGCTTATCTGTCAATAACCAAGAGAGTCATATTATCTCTGAGTAGGGATGTGATTATGCAAGTCTTGACTTGGAAGGTTGCCAAACATGCAGGGTTTTCAGTTAAGAAGGGATACATGAGAAACGATAAGGCATATAATTATGAAAAGCTTTGAGCCAGCTTGCAG
Organism: Typopeltis vanoorti; assembly: GCF_054136105.1. Classification (NCBI taxonomy): domain Eukaryota; kingdom Metazoa; phylum Arthropoda; class Arachnida; order Uropygi; family Thelyphonidae; genus Typopeltis; species Typopeltis vanoorti. The sequence goes on from NC_143550.1 coordinate 163,906,366, forward strand.
CATAAGAACCTACAAGGCAAGGAATGTTAGCAGTGCATGGAGATCAGATTGCATATCCAGAGTCAGGAGGATCATATAAGAGTTAGTTGGATTATGAGTAGTATTAAGCAAGAGTAGCAAAAAAATGAGCAAAAAATTGTTGGAGATCACAAGTTGTTGCTAATCATATAAAGAACTCTGCAAGAAAAGGATATATGTGAAAGTACAAGGCTGGTGATTATGACAAACTTGGGAGACAGCTTGGAGATATGGCATGGAATGAGTAGATGAGCAGTAAGGAAATAAATGCTGCTTGAGAACTGACAAGGAAATACATAACAGCATCAATGTGTGAATGTATTCCAAAGGTCGAAAGGCTGAATAAGGTCAAGTGTAAAATGGATGAACGAGGGGATTAAGCATGAAATCTGGAGAAGAAAAGGCACTTTGGGAGCAGTACAAGATGAAAATGGTAATAATCAGTTGCACGAAGAATATAACGAGCAGGCCGGGAGAGTGACTTAGTTTGATTTGAAAGAACAACAAAAGCACAGCATGAGCAGAAATTAGCAAATCAGGAAAAAAAAAAAAAAAAAACTTTGTAAGTTTTATTAATATGTGACAAGGAGGAGGAAAAATAATTATGGTAAGATGATGTTAATGGATAAAAGTGGGAGATTGGTGACTGCTGCAGAGGACACAGCCGAGGTGTACAGTGAGGAGTTCATCCTCAGAGTGAAATCGACATATCACACTGCATGAGCAGAAAGTGTAGAAAATGAAATGAGAGAAGACTTAATGGTGAGCAAGCAAGCAAGAGGTATATGAAGAGTTAAGTAAGCTAGACATACATATCCTGTATGTCTTAAAGAATGGCCTTGGCCTACCTGTTTAACAAGTTTTGCAATAGCAAAAATGCCAAAGGAGTGGAAGGAAGGCAAAATTGCTCCACTTCATAAAGGTGGTGATGTGGCTAAGGCAAAAATTATAGGCCATTCTTGTATATGTGGAGTAGTAGTTAAGGTATTGGAGAGGTTGGTGAGATATAAGATACAAAAGTTGGTTAATAACAGTGGTATTCTTTGAGCTTGTCAGCGTGGGTTTGTTAAAAATGCATATACAATGGTGTGCTTAGATAGACTGGCACACCACAAGTCGGTTATTAAACTAAGCAAATGGAATTGGATGATAGACTAGTGAGTTGGATAGGTGAATAGCTATCAGACAGGTGTTAGCAAGTTGTGAATGGGAGGAGGGGCAGTGGACAGTCACTAGTGGTCTGCTGCAAAGATTAGTTTGAGACTATTGTCATTTGATGTGTATATTAATGATATTGGGATAGGTTTAACTGGTGATATACAAATGTTTGCAAAACTCAGAAGAGTGATGAGGAATCAAGCAGATGCTGTGCACTTACAGGAGGACTTGAATAGATTGCATGAGTGGCAACAGTATGGAACTGTTGATTCAATGTTGCCAAGTGTAAGGTTCTGAAATTTAGTAGGCAACAACAGGATGCAAAATATAGACTTGCAGGGAAATTTTGGAGGATGTTGAGGAGATAAGGGACCTTGGAATGGTGCTGGCCAAGGATCTGAAATTCAAATGTCACATTGCATGATTTGTGAAGACATAACATCAGATTATGCCAATAATGCAGAGGACTAATTTGTAGAAATAAATAGGTTCCGACTTCCTCATTTAACCACCTTACCAGTCATTACGCATCCTCATACTTCGTATCCATCATATATTAATGTAATATCAATGGTATTCTAGTTTTAATATGCACTTCATATCCATGGAAACTTGGACGTATATATACATCCTGGCCGGTAGCGTGGTTAAGGCCTTGATCAGATGTATTATTGTGCACAGATTTGGTCCTCTGGTTTTCATGGTGATCAGGAAAAGACTGACTAAGGTTGTAACTGGTCTTCAGGATGTAGGATATGAGGACAGACTGAGGGAATGCAGTCTGTAAAAGCCTTGTGAATAGGAGGAACAGATATGATTGAAACATTTAAGTTGGTAAAGGGTTGTTACCAGGTTAATGTTTTATTAAAGTTTTCCTCCCATAGTAATTTTATCATTTATCATTATATCTATCTTTCTCATGTAGCAAAACATCCAAGGCTAAAGGAAATTCCAGAATTAATTTTTTTTGCTCATCTGATTTTGCCTTCCTTACCATGCCGATCATCCTTCTTGTCTATGCCTTGTACTGCATATGAACTTCTGTTGATCACCATTCTCCTTATATTGGAGAATGGTGATCAACAGAAGTTCATGTGCAGTACAAGGCACAGACAAGAAGGATGACCAACATGATAAGGAAGGCAAAATCAGATGAGCAAAAAAAATTAATTCTGGAATTTCCTTTAGCCTTGGATGTTTTGCTACATGATAAAGATAGATTTAATGAGTATGGGAGGAAAACTTCAATGAGTGCTGATGGTAGGGCTGAATTACTGGGTGATCATTACACAATGATCTACCATACATGTGGAGATACTGCAAGGATTGATGCAATAAAATTAAGGGGTAAATAAATTTAAATGCTTGAGATATTGCAGAATCTCAATGTAAATATGGATTTGAATATGATATTATTATTATTATACAGATATCTTTATGAAGTCAGAAGACTCATCATGAGAGATCCATTTATTCACATACTAGCCATCATTCACATAATTCCTATCATACTTCTCCTTAAACTCATTCACTGATGAAGCACCCACAACCACCTCTGGAAACCCTCCAAGCAAAAAATATAGTCCTGACATCCTTGCTAACTACACTCTTATATTCAACTTCTCCCTTCAGTACATGACAAGAAGGGAGAGAACAAGGGTCACCATTAGAAGTTGTACTGAACAAAGTCTTCATATAAAATATCTTTAATAACTAAATACTTCCATCATGTCTCCTCCTTTTCATCTGTCAGTTAATTTTTGAAGCCTACAGACCATCAATCTATTCTCATAGGAAGCATCCCATAAACCTGCTACAATCCTTGACACTTGCCTCTGGATCCTCTCCAGATTCGTCACCACAGGATCCAGGAGTCCAGATCTATGTGCAGTAGTCCAGATGTGGCCTTATTAAAGCCTTATATATAGAAACAATAATCTCTCTCTCTCTCTCTATGATTGTGTGATCTTCAACAACCATGTAATCTGATATGCTCTTTTGGTTGGCTTTGCAATATGCCCTCTAGACTTCAACTTCCTGACTACAATCACACCCAAGTCCCTGGCCTCATCAGTTTCTTGCAGTTCAGTTCCATCAATATGGCTCACAACTTCTGATCTCTTCCCAAAGTGCATTAACTTACACACTTGGTCACATTAAACCGGCAGCCATTTTTCTTTGCCCGTTCTGCTAGTCTGTTTATTTAAGTTTTCCTGCAGGATCCCTGTATTACTTCTTTCACCATTGCTCTTCCCAGTTTAGCATTGCCAACAAACAACTGAATATTTTCTGTCAAATCATTTCCTATATCATTGATATACAAATTAAACAACAGAGGATCAGGTATTGAGCCCTGTTCTACACCACTAGTCACCTGCCATCTCAACTCATCCATAAACTCTTTGATATTTGTCCATCAGCCACCCTCTAAACCAAATCATTAGATTTATATCCATTCCCATCTGCACTAATGTGAAATCTTGTCAAATGCTTTTGCAAAGTCTAGCAATATTACTGAGTAGCATTATTATAGCCTCTAATTGCCTCCGACTAACCTATTTAACTTAAATTTCAGTAGAATGCTCCTTAAGAAGTAAAGGATGGTGAAATAGTTCCATTGGATTAGGGAGACTCAAAGACAGAGGCAGTGAACTAGAGACCAATCAGTATCTAAGGAGTTGTGGTAAAGTTGCTGGCCTGGTGGTTAGCGTATCTGCTCTCAAGCCAAAAGGTTGTGGATTCGAATCCCACTGAGGGCATGGATGTTTCTCATTGTCTGTGGAAATACTAGTGGTGGTGGTGGTGGCGGATGGTATATTTGCAGTTAGTTGTAGTTGGTGGAATTGAGTGGTGAAAAGAGTTGTAGAATAGATGCCCTCCTTTGATGAGCCTTTGGACTCCCTGGAGGTGTCATAATAATAATAATAATAAAAAGATAATATAGAAGTTAATCAAAGGCAAAATTCAGGAATGGGTCAATAAGAATATGATAATCTATGGATACAGCACAAGCTTTGTGAAGGGTAGTTCATGCATCAGTTATGTACTTTTTTTTTATAACAGTGTCAGATGGGGTGGATAAAGGGAATGGCTACAAGATGATAATGTTGTACTTTGCAGAAACTGAAAGAGTACCACATGGAACCAATTGGCACAAATGGGCATGGTATCTATCCATTATCCCTCCCCCCTGCCCAAAGGAAAAAAATTGTGGAAGAATGGACGAATACAATTCAGTAGAAACCAGATGATTAGCAGGGTCGTATGCTTCAATCACTGCTATTTCATTTGTACATTGATACAGGAAATGACTTAAAAGGAAACATTCAGTAGTTTGCTGGTGATACAAATCTGGGTAGAGTAATTAATCAAGATGATTTGGAGATCCTGAAATATGATTTAAACATGCTGACACTACGGATAAAGGATAAGATTTAATGTACAAATATAGTTATACATTTTGTGAGGAAACGATTGTGAGCAAGAAAAGATGACACTATACTTCGCTGAGGAAAATCTACTACAGTAAACTGATAAAGGCTAAGAGATTTGGGAGTGTTGGTTAAGAGGAAGCTGATATTCAGAGGGCATACTGCACAATTGCCAAAAGTAGCTCACAGAATTCCTTGGTGAATTATATTAATTATTTGGTTATTATTAGTGCTCCTACAAAGAGTCATGAAAAGAATATGGACCTCATGCTTCCTAAACACATCTTCAGCCAATTTCCAGAAATGACTTCAAATTCTGCCATAAGCTGTAATAGCTCACTTATATTTATGATCTAAGGACCTCATACTAACTTTTATGTTTCTACTATGTTGCCTCTCTGTCTATATAAAACATATATGCCACTAATATGAGGACTTCTGTGAGGAAAGGGTATATTTGGAATTACAAGGCTGGTGATTATGAAAAGCTCAGGAGACAGCTTGCAGTTGTAGCATGGAATGAGGTTGGGTGGAAAGGAGATCAATGCTGTCTGGGAGATATTCAAGAACTATCTAGTAGAAGCAGTGGTGAGCTATAAGGGGCTCATGCGAGCCCTTTGTTAAATTTTTCTCAAATTTGCGAACCCCTTGTTTAATAATCTTGTAGAACTAAAAAATTCCACCACGGAATGTATACATGCTACTGTTATTGCTCTACTTTAAATTCTTACGGATTTTCTGATAACTATTTAAAAAATCATCTCATTGCATTTTGTTCTGATGGAGCTAATGTAATGTTAGGAAACAAATCAGGTGTTGCAATCAAACTTCTACAAAGATTTCCCAACATTGTGATTTGGCATTTCGTAGCTGATCATTTACAATTAGCATTAGATGATTCGATAAAAAAACATTAAAGAAATAAATCATTTTGAAATATTTCTGGATAAATTATATGTTTTTTTATCATTAATCACCAAAAAATCAACGAGAATTAAATAAAATTGCAAAAGGCCTTGGTATCGAAATTTTAAAGATCGGCTGTGTTCAGACCACGATGAGCAGCTTGCAGTTTACGAATGGCTCTTGCTGTGTGGAGAAATTACCCAGCTTTATGCAAGCATTTTGCATCAAACAATTAATATAAGGGCTTTTTAAACCGACTTCTCAATTTGGAATTTTTAAAAGATCTAGCATAATGATTGATATCCTACAGGAATTATCATGTCAGAAGCTCTACAGTCACAATATATAAGTATTATAAGGGCTAAATTAGCCCCCCCCCCTTTTTTTTTTGCTCGATGATGTGAGCCCTTTGTTAAAATTTCCATAGCTCACCACTGAGTAGAAGCAATGTCTAAATGTATTTCAAAGGTCAGAAGGTTAAATAAGGTAGGTGAGAAATGGATGAATGAAGAGATTAAGCATGCAATATAGAGAAACAAAAGGCATTAGGAGGCAACATAAGAGGAGTGGTAATCAATTCCATGAAAAATACAAAGAATAGGCAAGAAGGGTGATTCAGTTGGTAAGGATAACAAAAGTTCAGTATGAGCAGTAGTTAGCTAATGAAGCCAAAAAAAAAAAAAAAATCTTAGGGAGTTCTTTTGATATGTAGTCAGCAAAAAAGATTATAGCAGGATGGCACTGATTGAAGAAAATGGTATAAGGACAACTACTACAAAGGATATAGCCGAGATATTTAATGAGCAGTTCATAAAGGTCTTTCATTCTTGTGAATGTGACATCATGGAGAGTTTGAGAGAAGTGGATGATGAGGAGGAGACTGACTGTGAATGAGGAAGAGGTATATGGAGAATTAAGCAAACTTGATATTAATAAGGCTGTGGGACTTGATGATACATCACTGCATATTTTGCAGGAATGTGCCAGGGAGTTGACATCTGCCTTGACATATTTGTTTAATATAAGTCTTACATTGGGACAAGTTTCAAAGGAGCGGAAGAAAGGTAAGATTGTAGCACTTCATAAAGGAGGTGACAGAATTCAAACATTCAATTATAAGTCAATCTATATGTCAGGTGTTGTGGTTAATGTGTTGAAAGAGGCTGGTGCGAATCACGATCCAGAATTCAGTTGACAATAATGGTATTCTCATTGATGGAGCACAGATGTGCTAAAGGGAGGTCATGTTTTAGTAATCTGCTTACTTATTACAATAAGGTGACAGCAACCTTGGATGTGGAAGATGGATACACAGTAGTATACGTAGATTTTGAAAATGCTTTTGATAGATTACTACATGGTTGATAGTCAAACTAAAACAGATGGGGGTTGTATATTAGACTAGTGCATTGAATTGGAGATTGACTGTCTGATAGATATCAACAAGTTGTGTATGGGGAAGCAATATCCCAGAAAAGTAAAATCAGTAGTGGGGTGCCTCAGAGTTTGTTATAGAACTACTGCTGTTTAAACCTCTATATCTATATAAACAGCAATAGAATAAAACTAATTAACATAATAATAATATTATGTTAATGATATTGGGAAAGATTTGAATGGGGATATACAGTTGATTGCAGATGATGCAAAGTTGGGACTAACTATGAGGAGTAGAGCAGATGTTGTGGCCTTAAGAAGACTTGAATAGACTGAGTGAATGGGTACAGGGGATGCTAGTTCAATGTTGTGAAATGGAAGGTTTTAAAATTTGGAAAATAAAGATGGGATGTAGAATTTACTCTTGGTGGGATATATTGTTGGAGATGGAGGAAATAAGAATGGGATGATGGTGGATAAGGATCTAAAATTTAGTGGATATATCGACAAAATTGTGGACAACACAACAAATTCTGGCAATGATGTGGAGGACACCAATTTACAGAAGTAAGGAGATTTTGGTTCCATTGAACTGATTAGGCCACATATAGACCATTGTGCACAGATATGGTCACCTGGTTTTCAAAAAGGATGAAGAGATATTGGAGGCAGGATGGGGGTGCCAGAGGTGACCAAAATAGTTTCTGATCTTTGAAATACTGAATATGAGGAAAGGTTGAGATAATGCAATTTGTCGAGTCTAGTGGATAGGAGGAAGAGGTGGATATGCTAGACATATAAGTTGGCAAGGAATTGTTATAGGATTAATGTTGAAGACATTTTTCATAAAATGGTGGGAGATTGGAGGAGAACAAGAGGTCATCCCTGAAAGCTGTATAAGGAGGGTTGAGCAAGGGAGTAAGAAGCAGGTTTTTTGCATGGAGAGTGTGAATGATTGGAATGCATTGCCTGAGAGCATGATGTCTGCAGAGAATTTGGATGTGTTTAAAGAACATTGTGATCAGCTGTTTGTATGACAAAAGGGACCTCCCAGATGAGTCTGTGACTCCATAGGGTTTACAGTAATAATAATATTAATTAATTAGCTAATAACATTAACAAATAATTTGTGTTACATCTCATAAAACATCAATGTGATATGAAGAACAATGACACAAATTTGAATACAGCTGAACAGTAAAATGTGTGTGTTACATTGGAACTATCCCAAACATGCAGTCACAGTAATTAGGATAGAACACTTTTTTTGGAATATATACTCTGAGCCAAAACATTACATGATCACCTACCTAGTAGCTAAGATAACTGCTTGCATCCATCTTGGGATTAACTCCACCAGACTAAAGGTCAACAGGTGAGCAAATCACTGGCATCTACTGGATGCCCGTGATTTGCTCACCTGTATTCCACATAATCCCATAAATGTTTAATGGGATTCAAAGTAGGCAGTCAGGGGAGCAGAGGCAATGTTTGGCTATGCTTTTCTTGCACGATGTGAGCCTAGACATGGCACACTGTATTGTTGAAAGAATTCACATCCATCGGGCCACACTTTCATCCTATAGTTCAATACCTAGTCCAAAATGATCCCCAGGTAAGAATTAGTGGTCAATGTTTATTTAATGAGGATAAGAGGATCCAGTGTCCATGAGCAAACAACTCCCAAATCAGGATACCACCACCACTGTCCTATTTCTAGCCAACAGTGCAGTCTAGTGAAACGGAAACAATGCTCATATTATTTTGGCTTGCCAGCGTATTTAATACAAGTAAGGATAATTTCTCAAACTTTTGTAATAGAAAAGTAATCATTGACTTAAGTCAGAGTAACATGGTAGGGCCTGAGCACTTTCTTTGAATAAACATTCAAATTTATATTTCAGCTAGAAGTTCAGTGTTATCCATCGGATCCCATGGTTAATGTCAGTTCCATGATGAGTCAGACTAGATTTATAGGTCTGATAAGCTGAATATGGTTCTAGTGTTCTGAAATGCATTTTTTAACTGATCTTCCAATTTGACCAAAAAACATAAAGGAATATGGAACTTGGTAAAACACCAAGTGGCAATAATGGAGACATTTTGGAGAAGATAAGAGAAACAACAGTGGGTTTGGGTGATGGATTTGAAGGCAGATATGAGTTGGACTTTCTTCAAACTCTACATGCACAGAAATACTTTTAACATAAGGGATGAGAGTTCTGCGGACATCTTCCGAAATGATTTTTTTGGGTAATTCTTGGATTATAGTTGTTTAACACGTTCGCTGCCATGCTCCTCGGGCATAGTTTGTTACCGCATGCCAAGCAATTTCACTTCTTCAAGGTCAGTACAAGTAATCTTGTTCAGGTAATATGAATATACTCGTATGTCAAGTAATCGACATACGAGTATATTCGCAGTTGGCTTGTGAAGCTCATATACCAACTGCGAGTATACACACTTTCGCTGCTACGCTCCACACGCCAAGCATTTTCACTTCTTCAAGGTCAGTATGAGTAATCTTGTTGCTAGTGGTAAGCATCATACGAGTATATTCGTAGTTGGCTTGTGAGGCTCATATACCAGCTACGAGTATACTCGTAGTTGGCAGCAAACGTGTTAATAAAGTAATTTACTAGAACAGTTTCTGATTCAAGTTGAAAAGATACTTTGGAGGAGCAAATTGTGTCCTCTATAGATACTATGGATTTTATAATTCTACATTTTTAGGATGGATGGTATGCACAGATGAGAGAGGTATACAGTGACATAAAAATCAGTTGTGGTACATAGTAAGCCATAAGATTCATGCTTGATGAATTTGCCTAAAAAAAAAAAAGATACCACTGTTGACGATTATCTCCAAAGTAAATTTGATTCTAGGATGTCAATTATTAATTTTATGTAGGAAGGATAATAGCTCTGGCTCAGTGCCATTCCAAATAGTGAAAATGTCATCCACAAAGCATAGCCAAAGAGATGGTTTTTCAAAATGATCTACAGATCAATTTAGAGACAGAGATGAGATCCTTGCCAGCTTCCTCAGTCTGTTTGCAAAGTTGATCTTTCCATGTGAAATAGTCAGAAACAACTGAAATTTGAATGTCTACAATGTTTGATGAAAATTCTTGGGATAAAAATATGAACACAGGTATATAGCATCGAAGAACCTCCATAGCTCAGTCAGTATAGTTGAAGCCCTTTGGTTGGAAAGACCTGGGTTCGATTCCCACCACCAATGTGAGGTCTCTTTCGATGAAAGGTGAGTTAGCCGATCTCATAGGGTTTTTTTTACCTGGAAACTCAGGTTTTTCATCCCCCAGAATAGGCAAACCAGCCCCGTGAACACACATTTATTATAGTCATGAATACGTCCCTGCCAAATGGTGGTTCTGAGCTGGATAAAATGGGGGGGGGGGATGGTGAACTACCCTGTAAAAATCTCACTAAAACACTTTGTGGACAAGCCTACAAAGTCACCTAGGGTCAGAAACGACTGACGGGATAAAACCACCACCATACAGCATCGAAGTTGACCATAATATCTGAAGATTTGAGTTTGTCTTTTACTGTTGAGAGAAAGTCTGTGGAAATTATCTACAAAACTGAGACCAGTTATGAGATGGATGAGTTTAGATGATTATTTTGAAATTTTATATAGCTAGGAATGTTTATATATGTTCTGAGTCTTTTTTTTTTTTTTTTTCATAGTTGCTTAACTAATGGAAGTGGTATTATCTAATGACCTACCAATTTATTTAGAACACACAAAATTTGCTCCTCTGAAGTACTTCAACATTATTTGAAAGATATCAAGCAAGCTGCTTCATTAGGCTCTAACCTAAGGAATCTCTCTCTCTCTTACACACACACACACACACCGCTGATAGTTTCTCTCAGTTTCTTCCAAGAGAAGAAGTCCACAGGCAAAGTTGAGGAAGACAACTCACAGCACCTTTAAACCTATCAACCAAATCATTCAGTTACCTTCTCCAAAAGTTACCTTTTGGAGAAGTTACTATTTATATAAATGGGAAGATCAGTTAAAAAAACATATTTCAGAACATCAGAGAACCTCATAAATCTAGTCTATCATGTCATGAATCTGACAATTTTAGTTACAGGACTGGATGGGATAGCACCACCATTTTGAGATAAATAAATTTAATAACATTAAAATTTTCCCGCATTTTGATCTTTATATTACGGTCATCTTCAAAAAGTATATATGTATACACACTGCATTAAAAGCAACTAGTATTATGCTGCTGCAAACCACATTACATTTAAGACTAATTCTGACCTTTTTGTGCAGTGGTGGTGGATCGTGTGTGTGTGTGTGTGTGGTGGGGAATCAACAATTCCAGTAGTGTTTTATCGTAGCTATTTTGTGACTGCACATCTGAAAAGGTTCCATTGTTATGTATATCCATATTTATGAATTTAAGGGGGACAAAATGGGAACGTGAAGATTGTGAAATTGCACAATTCACGGAATGAGCAAAACTTTTGCTCATTCCATGAACTGTATAACACGCTTGTACAGTTCATTAGGTTAGGTTCCATTTTGGATGTAGGGATCTAAAATTTAACAAATATGGATGTTTAAAACCTAATTGTCACATATTATATAAGCCACGGGTCGTGCAACTCACGTCAATGAGAAACTAACCTTACTAAATACGACAAAGGGAATTCTGATGTTAGGTACAAATTTACTGTAACACTTGACTAACTGGTTAGGTTAGGTAGTTACAAAGAACTTGATTTTTCAAACAGCTACATTTCTTATTTGTACAACGTGTTTTACAAGAGCATGACCTGTGGCTTATATAATATGTGAAGAATCATCACTATTGGGTAAATTGTGTAAATGTGTTTGTACCATCTTTTGATCATAATAGAGGAGATCAGGCAAACTTGATTGGAGTAGTTCTTGACAGGAAAGAAGGAAAATACAGAATTGGCACCAAAGGTGGAGTTATTGAAAACTGGCTTGAGAGAAATTGTTTTGAAAAGGTTGATTTTTCAGGGATTATCTATAAATGAAGTACCAACTATAGACCTCGGCATCAGAGCTCTAGTTCATCAACTTTCTGTTATTAATGGACAAGGATTCAAAAGATGCTCTTATAAAACATGTTGTACAAATAAAAAAACATAGCTGTTTGAAAAATGAAGTTCTTTGTAACTACCTAACCTAACCTAGCCCTTCATGCTGTCCAAACAAGTCTTGTGAAAATCCTTAATTATTGTTTACTTGTTAGTTGTAACAAAATAAGTTTGGTAATAATATTTTTCTTGTGTTTTGTCAAAGTACACAACTATTTTTATGTAATAAAAGAATTATTACATAAAAATAGAATTTGAATTAAAACTATTTTATCACTCTTCACCCGTTTGTCATCTATTTATATGTCATCTATGTAACTATGCACCCAAATCTAAAATCTAATCGTCACATATTATATAAATGCTCTTCACCAGTTTATCACGAGATGCACCCAATTCATGAAATGAGCATTACGTTTTCTGCTCATTTCATGAATTGTGCAAAATTCTACACATTCACCGAACTGCACAAGCACATTATACATTTCATGGATTGTGCGATTTCACAATTTGCGCGTAACATATACATTTTACTGTTCAGTTGCATCTGAATTTCTATTGTTCTTTATGTAAAACCCATGTTTTATTGTTTTACGATATATAAAAAAAAATTCTTAATAATATTAAACTAATGAATTAGTATTTGACTGTGGCATAATTGTTTTATATAAATCACAGATGTCTTTAAGCAACAACATATCTCTCATCTATTTGTCAAACTTCGTGACCATATTCCCTGAATTTGTCTACAATTGCCATCTATAAAAAAAAAGGGGAATAAAGCAAGCTGAATGTGAGAATTACAGAGAAATTTCTCTACTAAGTGTTCCAGGTAAGATTTATGCAAGCATACTTGAAAATAGGTTGAGAAAAATTGTGAAAGAGAAACTTAGAGAAGAACAAGCTAGGTTCAGACTAAATAGAGGTTGTCAAGATCGATTTTCACTTTATGACAATTAGTGGAGAAATCATGGGAATATAACAAAGATCTGTACTTAAGTTTTGCAAATCTAGAAAAGCATACAACAAGGTGCCCAGAGTAAAGCTTTTCAAAACACTACAATTATATGGAAGTAAATGGAACATTATACAGAGCAATACATAGTCTATATTTAAGTTATACGTCAGCAATTAGAATTAAGGGAATTATTGCATTATGGAAGAAAGTGACAGCTGAATAAATTTATATGGAATTTATATGGTATACCAAACTAGCAGTATACAAGTCAGTGTTCAAACCATGGATCTGAGAGTTGGGTTAGAAATAAAGCACTTGACCAAAGGTTAGAGAGACCACAGATATGAGAGTTCTAAGAAAATTAAGGATGGCATCAATGGCAGAATCATATTAAAAATGAAGATATTAGAAAGTAACTGGACATTGTTAGCATTTAAGAATGCATGAGCAGAGCTAATCTAAGGTGGTATGGTTACTTAAACAGAATGGGTGAGGAAAAGTTAGCAAAACAGGTGTTTGATACCAACATGACAGGAAAGAAACCCAGAGGAAGACCAAGCTCTAAGTGGATTGATTCAGTCAGAAGTGTCTTAGTAGCACGCAATATATGATATGGCAATACTGGAGTGCTGACAAGTAACAGACTAATTTTGAGGAAAATTGTTGATAGGAGATTAATAATAATGTAAACTTAATCATGGAGTGCTGTTATAGCATCCTGAACACCCTTTGAGAGTACATATCAGGAAATTGATGATGATCTGCAATTCCATAGACCAGCTTCATCCTCCTCACCATCTCCTCTGGAACCAGGTGACCATATCAGTGCACAGTAATCCAGATGTGATCTTATCAAAGAATGTAAAATTATTAGTTAGTATTCTCTTCAGTAGTTCAGCAGACCAACATGATGACTAAATCACCTTAGCCATCCTGCTGATACTTTACCTGCAATTTTCTTTGTTCATAATGCATAACTTTGTTATATACTGGTTTACTGTGCAGTCTGTCAGCCTGAAAGGATTCTTTATCAGACATATCCTTTATCATGATCCACTCAGTATTATCAACAAACAACTAGATATCAACCCTCTGTTCCCAACATTATTAATGTATAAGTTAAATAACAAAAGCCCAAGTACAAAACCTTTTGGTACCATTTTTTTGACTTCGCACCTCCATACATCACTTTCTACTACCGGATAGTTAACCACCTGCCTATCCATGTTACAAGTTTAATTAGAATCCTCATTCCTTTGAATTTGTATAACAATTTTGCATGTGGAATCCTGGAATAATTATTGAAGAACACAAGCAAAGCAGAGATATGGAAGTGTTCATTCCTCTTTATAAGCTTTGATAAGACAATCTGGTTTACTGTGCGGAGTCTGGTCACCTGGTTTTTTCTTGGTATGTGGAAGTGTTGGAGAGGATCCAGAGGCAAGTGACTAAAGTGGTGAGTGGTCAGAATAATGCAAGGCTAGATTTAGGACTTTTGGACTGCAGAAATTAGCTAACAGGCAGCCAAGAGGAGATGTGATAGGAATGTATAAGTTACTGAAATGGTTTTTATAGGATCAATGCAGATGAAATATTTTAGTACTTGACTAGAGGGGAACAGAACAAGGGTGGGTATCCCTGGAAACTGAGTTAATAAGGATGTTAAGGACTAGAGTTTTCACTTGGAAAGTCCTGAACAGTGGATTGTGCTGCGTCTGTTGTGAGTGCCTCGTTGGTGAATGTGAAAGGAGAGGTATGACAGGTACTGTGGATGGAATTAGGATGGCCTTCTGTGATGACTCTTCAGACTCTATTGAGATGTTGTGCAATTATTAATATTTTAAATGCAACTAATCTTAGGTTCTGTTCTTGGACCCCTGCTGTTTAACTTATTTAAATGATATATCATGTAAACTGACTGGGAATCTTCAGTTGTTTGTTGCTGATGCATAGTTGAGGAGGATTATAAGTAGCACTGCTGATGTTAATTCCCTTCAGGAAGATCTGAATAGATTTCTAACCTGAACAGAGCAGTGAGGTTGTAGTTTTATAAGTGCAAGGTGTTGCATTTTGGTGTGCAGAAATATAAGGGGCTGTGTACTATATTGAGGATGCTGTACTGCAGGAAGTGGATGAGATTCAAGATTTGGGAGTGATAGTTGACAGTAGACTGAAGTTTAGAGGGAATATTGCAAGTGTTGCAAAGACTGCAGATCATAGTGGCTTTATGATAAGAAGTACAGCGATATCTCGCTAATCCAAACCTCTTTAGTCCAAACCCTCCAGTAATCCGAACTGCGGTTTGAAAGAAAAAAAAAGGTTTTATTTATTACGTATTATTTTGCATACTAATATTTTTTTTATTAAATAATTATTATTTTAACTATTATTATTTATTTTATTATTATTACAGTACAGTATTTCTTTTATACTGTCGATTGTACGATTATATTGTGAGCCTATTTTGATTTATTGTGTGTGATCACATTCGCTTTTTTATACTGTACAGTACGTACTGTATTGTCAGCATGAATCACAGCTGTTGTTAATGAACTAATTAGTCACCACTATTGCACAATGTTTGTGTATCTTCCCTTCAACAACAACGACTTAGCGTAAAGCCTGTTTGTATATAACGCTCAGTTTTTCTTTGATTACTGAAATGAAACGTTGTCTGAGTTGTCGTTTATTCTTTTGTGTTTTCAGTGAATGATTAATGATTGTTTCAGTTTTTCATTAACGTCTTTTTTTATTTTACTCTTTTTAGCACTAAAATTTATTTCGTTAAAATAACGAATAAATTAAAAATAAAAATAAAAATAAAATTAAATTAAAAAAAACGAAATGAATTAAAATTTATTTCACTTCAGGTCTTGTCGGATAAGTGCAGAATAATTCAGCGTCTAGAAAAGGGTGAAGCGGCTAACTTGCTACTGAATACAATGTCGGCAAATCTACAGTCAGTGATATCAAATAATAATAATAATTTTAGATCCTGTCTTTTTAAAAAAAAAAGAACTAAGCAAGGCCCTTAAGAGACAAACTCTGAAAACAAGTGATTTTTCTTTACTTGATTCTAATTTCTGCTGTTTACACGTGGTTTCTTTAAGAAAGAAATAGTCATACTCCCATCTTCAGAGACATTTTAAAGCAGAAAGCTAAGCATTTCCATTCACAAATTTACCCGGATCAGAAATTCAAAGCAAGTGATGGTTGGCTAGAAAAATTTAAGAAATGCCACGGTATTCGGTAACTATCAATATCAGGGGGAAAACTGTCTAGTGACGTTTCCACCATAGACCCATTCCAAAAAGCTTTTTAAGAAAAATTCTTGAATTAAATTTAACCGATGATCAAATTTATAATGTGGATGAAAGTGGTCTTTGTTCAAGGTCGTTACTGGAGAAAACTGTAGTTCACAGAAATGAAGCCTCAGCGCCCTGTCGAAAAATGTCCGAAGAGCGTGTCACGATCATGCCTTGTGCAAACGCCTCAGGAAAACATAAATTAAAGTTACTTAGACTGGAAAATCAAAAACCCAAGACCATTTAAGAACTGCTGCTTTTCGGTTTTGTACCGAAGTCAACGTAAAGAATGTTGAACTTTTTTCAAACTGGTTTCACAACGATTTCGTACCGTCTATTAAAACTTATTTAAAATCCCAGAATTTAGAATAGAAAGTACTTTTATTATTGGATAACTGTCCTTGACATTCTCCGGCAGATGAATTGATTAGTGAGGATGGAAATTTTACGGCTATGTTTTGCCTCCAAACTGTACTCCATTGTTGCAACCAATGGATCAGAACATAATACAATCCATTAAATTCAAATATCATCAAGACCTGCTTTTAAATATAATTTCCCAAAATTATGACGTTACCACATCAATAAAAAATATAAATTTGAAGGATGTAGCATTCTCAGTTGCCTGTTCTTGGGAAGCCGTCGAACCTGAAGCAATTCGAGCGTCATGGAAAAAACTGTGGCCTTCTAGAATTTACCAAGATAACTACAGTGATACACAAAAAGAGGAAATTCAAAACGTGCATAATTTGGTTAAAAATATAAATCCAGATGTTGAAATTTCACAAACAGATGTTATGGAATGGATTACAGGTAGAACCGAAAGTGAATTCGAAATCAAATCAGACGTTGAAATTATAAATATGATGCTGCAGAATGAATTAGAAGATGATAAAGAACTGGAAGAAAAAAAAAGTAAAATATGAAGAGGCAGTTGACAGTTTTAACATGCATATAGAATGGGCTAAGAAGAATGATACGCCATTCCACAAAATTTTATTGTTAATGCAGTTCCGAGAGTAACTGATTTTCTTTTGCTTCCAATAACCAAAAGAAAATCAGTGACTTTTTTTACAAAAAAATAAAAAAACTTTTTGTGTGTGTGTTATTTTGCGAAACGTTTTGTGTTGTGTACAAGAAAGTGATATTTTTTATGCAAGTTAAGTTATGTACTGAACTATGCAATTTTATAAAATCAGAATCCTCCACAATACAGGTACATGCAAACTAATTTTTTTACTAAAAAAAACTTGTGTACTGTATTATTTTTTAAGTTTTACATTACAGTACCTTTTTTCTATCAGTTACTTTATTTATTTACAGAATTAAATTGATGTACCATTAGAATCTGATTATTTTTGTTTTAAACGCAGTTATTGTTGTCTCTTGGGGGAAATTTCGCTAATCCGAACGAGCATGGTTTTTATTGATTCGGATTAGCGAGATACCACTGTACAAGAAAGTGGTTGTACTACTGTATAAGGCACTGGTCAGACCACACTTGGACTATTGTGTTCAGATTTGGTAACTTAGTTTTCATTGTGATCATTTGGAGAGGGTCCAGAAATGAGTGACTAAGACAACATCAAGATTCTGGAATGTTGACTATGGAAAGAGAGGTTGAAGAAATGTGGATTGCATTGTTTGGTGGATAGGAGGAAAAGAGGTGACATGATAGAAATGTTTAAGTTAGTGAAGGGATTTTATCAGATTAATCCAGAGGAGACTATATATAAATAAATATATATATAGAGAGAGAGAGAGAGAGTAGAAGGTGAGAGGGGAAGAACTAGAGGCCATCCCTAGAAGTTATGTAAGAGTGTGGTGAAGGAAGGTGTGAGGAGCAGATTTTTTTACATGGAGAATTGTGAGTGAATGGAATGTATTATTGGTAATACATTCCATTGTAAGATTGGGGTGCTTAAGGGTCAAAGCTGTATAACTGAGAGGAGACCTCCACATAGCCTTTAAAGGAATGCGGAGAACCGACCAGGGCTTCTGACCTAATGTCCAATCCTCACCTTCTCGTGGTGCACCCTGTTGGGTATCTACTTTGATACTGAACGAACGAGGATGGGCTGGCAATTTGGGATTTAGCCGACCAAATTGTATTCTTATTGGTTAAACCAAAATAAAAAATGATGGTACAACATGACAAAATTTCATGCCGGCTGGGGCGTCGCCCGGTTAAACAAGGCCCCCGTTGTTTTCGCCAGGGAACCAGGGCGAACAGCGAAAAGTCAGCTACTGGAACAAATCTGAAAACAAACCCCAACTCAACATCACCAGAGTTAAAGATCGGTACTATCAACGTAAGAAGCCTGAATGGCAAAGAAATGGAGCTAGCTGAGGAATTAGATAAGTACCAGATCGACATAATAGGGGTGACTGAAACAAAAAAGACCAAAACTGGTGAGATCTTTCTGAGCAATAAATACAAAATGTTATATTCAGGCAATGACAATCAAGGAAAAGAAGGAGTAGCCATAGTATTCAACACAAAATACGAGGCTAATCTTCTTGAATGGCAGGCAGTCTCAAGTAGAGTAATGTGGGCAAATATGAGAATGGGGAACTGGACAATGAGACTTATTTGTGCCTATGGTCCCACAGAAGGTTCTACTAAGGTAGAAGTGGAGGAATTTTTTGAGGCTTTAGAAAAAGCAACTGACACAATGAAAAAGGAAAAGTTGGTCCTTGTTGGGGATCTAAATAGTAGAGTAGGAAATGATTGTGAGACATACAAAAATATTTTGGGAAAATTTGGAGAAAAGAGCAAAGCTAATAATAATGGCAAATATCTGTTGGATTTCTGCTCAGGACATGGACTGGTTATTACTAACACCATGTTCCAACATAAAAATGTGCACAAATTCACATGGAGAGAAGAGGCTAGGAATAAGAAAAGTCTCATTGACTATGTTATTGTTGATAGTGATGTTTTCTCCCTGGTGCAGGACACCAGAGTGTACAGAGGATTTGAAATTGGAAGTGATCACTATTTAGTCTTGAGCAGGATAAAATTGAATTTCATATTGAAAAGAATAACATGTAAGAAAGTTTTAAATCGAATAAAAGTTGAGCAGCTCTCAGATGTGAACTGTAGACTAAAATACAGAAATATTATTGAAAAGAAAATGAAAGAGTTTGAGAACAGGAATCAAACCTTGGGGATTCAGTGGCAAACTCTGAAGGAAACATTGATTGATTCTGCCAGAGAGGCATGTGGTGAGGTTGTGTGCAAGGATAAAAAAATCAGAACTCCCTGGTGGACACAGGAAGTTAAAGAGGCAGTGAAGGAAAAGAAGAAAGCATATCAAAAGTTCCTGGCAAATAAGTCAGCTTTTACTCTTACAGAATACAGAGACAAATGTAAGAGAGCTAAACAGTGTGTAAAACTAGCTAAACAAAAGTCATGGGAGGACTTTGGCAAGAATATAGAAAATAAATATCAAGAAGGTGGCAAAATATTCTGGAGGTTGTTGAAGAAGCTCAGGAATGGAGGAAAGAGTGCTGTAAAAGGAATTAGAGATGATAAAGGTGAAATGAAAACAGGAGAAAAAGATATCCTTGAAGTATGGAGTAATTACTTTGAAAAACTGCTAAATGAAACAAGCAGTGATGACAGCACAGTGATAAAAAACACTGACCAGGCATGCAGTCAGGAATACATATCCATACTTGAAGTAGAAAAAGCCATCAAAGGTTTGAAATGTGGAAAGGCAGCAGGAGTAGATGATATTCGACCAGAAATGCTGAAGTATGGTGGTATAAGAGTCTTACAGTGGCTGCACTGCATAGTTCAGAAAGCCTGGACAGAGGGACGAATTCCCGATGATTGGAGTAGAGCTCTCATAGTACCCATATATAAAAAGGGAAATAAAACTGAATGTGAGAATTACAGAGGTATTTCCCTACTGAGTGTTCCTGGCAAGATCTATGCAAGTATACTTGAGAAACGGTTGAGAGGAATTGTGGAAGAAAAGCTTGGTGAAGAACAAGCTGGATTCAGGCCAAATAGAGGCTGTCAGGATCAGATCTTCACTTTACGACAAATAGTCGAGAAAGCATGGGAATATAACAAAGATCTGTATTTAAGTTTTGTCGATTTGGAAAAGGCATATGACAAGGTGCCAAGAGAGAAGCTATTCAATACACTGCAGTTATATGGTGTCAATGGGGCATTATATCAAGCAATACTTAGTCTTTATTTGAGTTGTGAGTCAGCAGTTAGAATTGAAGGAAGTACAGGAAGATGGTTTAATGTTAAATCTGGTGTGAGACAAGGATGTACGTTATCCCCTCTGTTATTCATTATATATATGGATCACATTATGAAGGAATGTGGCATTAAACCTGATATCAAAATTGGAGATGTTAATGTCAGCTCTTTGCTTTATGCGGATGATGTTATACTTCTAAATAAATCCGCTACAAGTCTGCAAGATTCTCTGACTAAATTGAATAGCTGTTGTAATAGATATGGTATGAAGGTCAGCAATAAAAAGACAAAGACAATGAAAATAGGCAGAATCATTGAAAATGTCAACTGTGTTGTGAATGGAGAACCGGTGGAACAAGTAAAACATTTCAGCTACTTAGGCACAATTTTTACTGAAGATGGTAAACTAAATATAGAAATAGACAACAGAATCAGCAAAGCTGGTATGGTGGGAAGTCAATTGAATAAATTCATATGGAATAAGAAAGAAATTAGTCAGAACACTAAATTAGCTGTATACAAGACTGTGTTCAAACCAATTTTAACTTATGGATCTGAAAGCTGGGTCAGAAGTAAAACACTTGACCAAAGACTAGAGACCGCAGATATGAGAGTCCTGAGAAAGATTAGAGGCGTGAACAGATGGCATCAATGGCAATATCATATTAAAAATGAGGATATTAGGAAAGAACTTGACATTGTCAGCATCCAGGAATGCGTTAGCAGAGCTAATCTCAGATGGTATGGTCACTTAAATAGAATGGGAGAGGAAAGATTAGCAAAACAAGTGTTCTCTGCCAGGTTGGCAGGAAAACGACCCAGAGGAAGACCAAGATATAGGTGGATTGATACGGTACAAAGTGCCTTAGACGATAGAAATATAAGATCTGATAATGTTGGAGTCTTGACAAGTAACAGACTGATTTGGAGGAAAATTGTGGATAGGAAGTTAGTAATGATGTAATTTTTTCATGTAGTACTGTCATATCCTGTACACCCCTTGAGGGTACATGGCAGGAATTTGATGATGATGATGATGATGATGAGAGAGAGAGAGAGAGTAGAAGGTGAGAGGGGAAGAACTAGAGGCCATCCCTAGAAGTTATGTAAGAGTGTGGTGAAGGAAGGTGTGAGGAGCAGATTTTTTTACATGGAGAATTGTGAGTGAATGGAATGTATTATTGGTAATACATTCCATTGTAAAGGGAGTGTAAAGAATCAAGATTCAGTAAGATAAATATGTTGCAAGTTTATTTTTCACTTGGTCAGACTATATCCGCAAGGAGATGTGTTTTGCATTATGGGAGATACTGAGATAGGAGTCTTGGTAGCTTGCTCCACCTTTGCGAGGAGTCGCCCAGTGTTGTACCACTTTACCCCAGTCCTGAAGATACTTTCAGGCACAAACTTTGTTTGCACACACTTGGATAAAGGATTAAACTAAATTTATTATAAATATGTTGCAGTTGAATGAACCATCCACAGTGAGTCTGCTGACTCCATGGAGGATGTAATAATAATCATCTTGTACTATTTAACCATTTATGGTATTTTTTTTTTTTTGATTATTTTAATTACTATAATTACTACATTATGGTTAGCCATGGAAACTGACATAACCACTCAGCCAATCACGTTAAGTGTTGTGATGTGTCTGGGTGATGTTATGATGTAGGAACAGGTCAGGCTATAAATGCAAAAATTGCTTGAGAATGGAGCACCAAAATGTGGCAATGATTCAGGTGCTGAAAGTATGGTATGCAAGCATTAAATTAGCAAACATCCTTTGATTTCCTGAAAGCATTGATTCTTATTTTCAGCATACAAATGGATAATAGCAATTGTTCAGGCTTCAAATCAGAACTATTATTATGTAACACCTCCAGGGAATCCTACTCTACAACTCTCCATCTCCACCAACCACAACTACCTTCATCATCTACACCATCTACCGCTATCCACCACCACTAATATTTTCACAGACAATCACAAACATCCATGCCCATGGCGGGATTTGAACACACAGGCTTTTGGCTGGAGGGTGGATATGCTAACCACTCAGCCAACCAGACTGGCATTATACAAGGACTATTGTTCTGGCATGGCAGTTGAGAAAAAAGTTTATATTATGCCCATAAATCTTGATGTTAACTTTCTTTTTAATTATAATTATTATGTGACACCTCCGAGCAGTCCAAAGACTCATCGAGGGAGGGGACCTACTCTACAACTCTCCGTCTCCACCACTCAATCCACCTACTACAGTGACTTCATCATCTACACCAACGCCATCTACCGCCCACCACCACTAGTATTTTCACAGACAATCACAAACATCCATGCCCACTGTGGGTTTGAATCCCACCGTATTATGATTTGTATGACTCCCACCCATGGAGGATTGTGCACTTACAGTATATTATTACTGTGGGTGGACTATGGATATTTTTTATATTATTTTTTAATTTTTATTTATTTTATTATATTTTTATCCAATTTGTACAGAATTTGGAAACCTTATCTAGAGATTAAACGTAGGACTTTTTCAAGCTGCTTCCAGGCCTCTAATAAGAAGAATAGTATTTCACACCTAAAGACAACTGCAAATATCCATGCATCCATGATGGGATTTGGTTGGAAAGTGTGTATGTTAACTATTTGGCCAAATAGTTAACATACAAACTACTTAGTAATTACTAAGTAGTTTCACAAGTTGGATATTTATTTATTTATTTTTTTTTTATTATTTTTTTTTTTTAAATATCAACATAACACACAATAAGTCTAAAGACTTTGATATGATGGCACAATGTGTGAGCAAGTGGTCAGAGAAGAAAGAAATTTGTTTGTGTTTCTTAAAGAGCTGAGGACTGTAATCATTGGGAAGAACTGTTCCAAAGGACAGAGATATAAGGAATTTATTTCCTATATATCTCTGTCCTTTAGAAGAGAAGGGTGAAAAGTTGGTTTGATAAGTTTAGAGCTGAACTGCATATGGACATTGACCAACAGCTACTCATGCTTGTACATGGCTAGAGGAAAGTGGAGGAATGGTAATGGCCTGTTCAATGGAGCAGTCACCATGAAAATTTTAAAGAATAGACAATGCAATAACAGAACATCTACAGGAAAGCAACTAGCAAGAGAGTGTGAGGGTCTTCTATCAAGTGAATCTCTCTTTCTAAATGCAATCAAACTTTCTAATAAAGGATGCTGAAGAAACTAAGGCTGAATTTAGAAGGTTTCTGAATTAAGAAACTATGTCAGGGGCTATATGTGAAAGTCAACCAAGAAAAGAAAACTGATCCTGGTTGGTGAACAGAATATTCTCAAAGTGAGGAAGAGTGAAGCATGGGATCGTGGTTTGGTGGCATGAGAACTCACTAAGCCTATGCTCCAGGTTATTGTCAAGTTATTCTCACTCCACTTGACGATGGTGAGGAGATTAGCATTTAAGACATTGGTTATAGATCTTCTAGCCTGAATCACCTGAGTGCTACTAGGTTTTGTAAATGAAGAAAAGGAATGGTCTGTTATCAGCAAGTTAATGAATAGGATTGGATGTCAGACAGAAGATAATTGATGTACAGAAGGAAGAGTGTAGGTGAAAACCCTGAAGTAGTCCAGCACTGACTGAAAAATCTGATGAGAGAAAAAACATTCACCATGACTTGCAAATGAACAACAAGAAAGGAAGTCGGTGATCCACTCACAGAGTAGGAGGAAGACTATAAAATAGTAGCTTGGTAAGAAGAACATGATGCCAGGATCAATCAAGCACTTGGAAATATCAAGAGCACCTAACATATATATCACTTGATATTTGTCCAAAGGTGGGTAAGGTAGCCAAGATATGCTGTGGAACAACAATGGCAGAATCATATTAGTGACTATTAAGTAATTGGTGAGTCCGAGTTGTGAAGAAGTTAATTCTCGATGAGATTTTACAATATTTGTGAGACTATTGAAATGAGATCAATAGGACAAAAGTGTGATGGCTGGCTTTTGTCTACACTTTTTCTGGAAGCATGCTGGGATAAAAGAGTGTTTATAAGCAGTTGAATAGATGCCAGATGAGTATGATTATAGATCTTCCAGCCTGAATCACCTGAGTGCTACTAGGTTTTGAAAATGAAGAAAAGGAATGGAGAGTTCTGTAAAGGTGTGAGAGAGCTTGTAAAGGTGAGACAAGATGTGCATTAGTTCTGGAGAATAGACTTTTTATTAGAACTAGTGGATACCATACAGGCCAGGAAACTTATTAGTATCAAGACTAGTATTTTTCTAATGTCCTTCTCATGAATGATCAGAGGAGACATACTGTGAATAGTTCCTAGAATAGTAGAAGGAGATTTGTCTTGGTCATCTAAACAAGAGTTGGAGGAAAAGATTGATGCCAAGAGGTCTACCGTATCTTTAGGAAATGTTATGATGTTACCATTTCAACATTAGGATGTGTGCGCAACACACACACACACACACACACACACACACACACACACACACACACACACACACACACACACACACACACAGAGAGAAACATGGAAGCTAGAAAAGTTGTGTCCAACATGATTGTGACTTTGTAAATTATTGTGATTGCTGTGCAGTTTCAAAATTATCTTTTGATAATTCTATTAGGGCAAAGCCTTGCAGGTTATTGAAAAGAATACATTTCCTTTTCGGTGATTTTAAATATTCAGTAAAAATATCATTATTATGTTTGTTTTCTATGCGACTTACAAAAGGTTGTAAACCTACAGTACAATGGAGAGGCTAAGGTGAGTTTTTTTATTGTTATTTTATTTATATATATACACATATATATATATATATATATACATTTTTATATATTTTCATGCCTTGACATAATACAGAAATGCTACCCTACAGACCAAGCATGAAACTTTTTTCAAGCCCCTTCAGGCTTCAATAAGAAGGGAGCTGATCTCGTATAGTACAATGCCAATGGCAGGATTGTACCCATAGCCTGCTGGTTGAGGAACAAATATACTATCCTCTTAGCCAACCAAGCTAGCATAGGACCTAAAGGGAAAATTCATGAAGAATTTTAAAGTAAATATGTTAAACAGTGCCAAAATCACCTTATTCTGAGAAAGCAATCTGCTCATCTCTAATGCCAAACTCTATACAGAAGACTAATTTTTGTATGATATTATCTCATCATCATCAAATGTCCATGGAATCACCAGACTCATCATAGGAGGGTTTCAGTGTCGCGCATGTAGTTCATCATACTATGCCTTAAACATCTTCATTCTCTGTGCTCACCACAGCCTCAGGCAACGCATTCCGAACACACACTACTCTGCGTACAAAAAACCTACTCCTCACCCTTGCTCATGTCCTCCTTATGCAGCTTCCAGGAATTGCTATGTTCTCTTCCCCAATTCTAGGAAAACCTCATCCACATTAATCTGGTAAAAACTCATTACCAATTTATCTGTCTCAATCACCCTCCTCCCTCCTATTCACTAGACTCTACAAACTATTTCCTCGACCTCTTTTCATATTCAACATTCCCAACATTCCAAAGACCAAAAACCATCTTAGTCGATCTCCTCTGGACTCTTTCCAATATCTCTTCCTTTTGAAAACCAGATGAGCAAATCTATGCAGTAGTCCATATGTGGATTAATCAAAGCCTTATATAAGGGAGCCCTAACCTCCTTACTTCTTAAGATTAGTGTTCTCTGCCTAACTACCAGAATCCATTGTGCTATCCTCACTATTTAGAATGTGTCCTCTAAATGTTAGGACCTCCATATTCCTCACCAATTGTATACTTGACTTCTCATTGTTGTTTTCTGAATTTTAAAACCATACACTTTGCAACATTGACCTGATAACCACACTAACTTGCCCATTCACCAGTCTATTCAAGTCTTCTTGTAAAGCCAGAAGATCTCCTCTACTCCTCATAGTTTTCAACTTTGCATCATCTGCAAACAAATACATATAATTCAAACCTTTCCTAATACCATCATATAAGTTAAACAGCAATAGTAACAAAACAATTCCAGTTTAATTACCAGCATATCATGTGGCAATCAAAAGCTTTTGCCAGCCTGGTTGGCCGAGTGGTTAGCGTATCCACTCTCCAGCCAAAAGGCTGCGGGTTCGAATCCTGCCATGGGCATGGATGTTTGTGATCGTCTTTGCAGTAGATGTTGTTTGTGTAGTTGTGATCAGCTGGTGGATTGAATGGCGGTGACAGAGTTGTAGAGCAGGTGCCCTCCCGCGATGAGTCCTTGGACTCCCTGGAGGTGTTATGTAATAATAATAATAACAACAGTGTATGTTATACAAGTGTGGTCTGAAAAGTTCTCGGCCTTTACCATAGATAGCGCCACTACTGGCAAGTTTTTTTGTTTTTCTAAGTTGATACATCTGTCATAAGCATCCATGTGAAATTGCAAGTCATTCTATCAAGTTAGTTTATTTTATACAGCTATCTGAAGCAAAAGTGTTGTCTGTATCCCTTGAAATGGATAAAATTGAATATTGTGCGGTTATAAAATTCTTGGCAAAAGAAGGTTTAATGCTGGAAGAAATTCATTCAAAGTTCATAAACGTTTATGGACACTCTTCTCCTTCATTTTCGACAATTAAGAAATGGGCTACTAAGTTTAAACGTGGCCGTACCAGCCTTGAAGATGATCCACGTGAAGGACATCCAAAAAGTGTAACAACACCAGAAATCATTGATCGAGTGCACGATATGGTATTGGATGACCAGTGAGTCAAAGTGTGTGAAAATGATGAAACTATTGGCATTTCAAAAGAACATGTAGGATATCTTTTGCATGAAGAATTGTATATGAAAAAGCTTTACGTAAGATGGGCGCTTGCTCACAGCAGATCAAAAATGCACTCATATGAAAATCTCTGAACAGTGCTTTGAGCCTTTTAACAAGAATAAAACTAATTTTGTGTGTCGATTTTTCGGATGAGACTTAGATTCACCATTATACACTAGAATCAAAACAGCAGTCAAAACAGTGGACAGAAGCCGGCTGTTGAGTGCCAAAGAAAATAAAGTCGGTTCCATCAGCAGGAAAGGTCATGGCATTGGTGTTTTGGAATGCTAAAGGCATTTTGTTTATTATCTTGAAAAGGATAAAACAATAAGTGGGGATATATTATTCTGATCTTTTAACCAGACTAGATGAAAAAATTTGTGAGAAAAGACCCGTTTGCAGACGAAAAAAATCATCTTTCATCAGGACGATGCACCTGCCCACAAAAGTGTTTTGACGATGGGAAAATTAAGGGATCTGCACTATGAATTGCTGGAACATCCATCCTATTCCCCAGATCTCGCTCTCTCTAACTTCTATCTCTTCCCAAAACTAAAACCGTTCAATATTGCTGGTCAGCATTTTTCTTCGAATATTATAGAGGGGTATTTTGCAGATATTACTGAGAACTACTACAGGGATGGGATAATGGCACTGGAAAATCACTGGAATAAATGTACTGGTCGTAAAGGAGATTATGTTGAAAAATAAAAATAATTTTGAAATTATATTTTTTTTTTTTTTCAGGCAAATCTCTTATGTCTCTTGTCCAATGCATTTGTCACTTCATTAAGTAGATTGCTTTCTTTAGCAAACAATGCTGTCCATCTAAGTGAATTTGTATCATTGTCAACACTATTCTAAATCTTGGTTCTCACTAATCTCTCTAATACTTTAGTCAACTCCAGACAAACAGAATGGCCTATAATTCATATACCTCAGTCTTATATGCCCCCCCCCCCCTTATGAAGTGCAACAATTTTGCCCTCTTTACACTCTTTTGAGACTTGGCTGAATGTAAGACTCGTGTTAAACAAGATCAAAGCTATTGTGGCACATTCCCTCAAAACAATTTATATATCAAATATTACAGTTTTATTAACATTAAGTTTATTCAATTCCTCCTCATCCTTCCTACTGAACTCAAGTTCTGCATAATGTCATATTAATGAGAATAAAATGCTTTTATTAACTGCTCATCTAATACTGTATCCTTCACAGTGGCTAGCATTTTCATCAGCACTATCACATCCTTCTGACATCAAAAGAACTGTTAGGATTTTTTTTTTTTTGCTTCATTAGCTAACTGCTACTCATACTATATATTATCACTATATTACATCCATACAAAAAATATATATCCATTTTGCTTATTATTATTTATTTTATTTTATTTTTTGTTAATTTCTTAGATTTATTTTTTATGAACAAAACTGTATGGTAGTTTTTTTGGAACAGAGTACACTCCTTGAAAGTGTCACATAATAATATGGTGAATTACCAATATAGCAATCACCACAAAACAAAACAGATATTTCTGGTTGGTCTATTCAGCTGTTTCATCAGAATTCAAGTTTCGTATAGATTTTTTTACCTTAACTATTATGTCAACTCCTGATTTCATTTTTAACTTTAAATATTTTCTATCCCTGTTCTGTTACATCTCATCTCATTTAATAATTTTTCAAAGTACTCTAGGCATTCCAGAATACCCCTATCTTCAGTTTTTATCAATTAACTTTTATTCTGATTCTTTCATCTCTGAGCTTTTTTTTTTTGGCCCCAATGGCTTCCAGACCATTTGTGATATGTGATATTTATCTTCATGTTCTTATGGAATTATGATATTTATCTTTGCATACAACTTCACTACATGACTCTCTGAACTCAGTGACAAAACCTGAAAAAAATCCAATTCTTATTTTCAAACTTTCATTTTTTCCCCTCCACAATATTTTTAGGTAAGGCTACAGGTTCACCTCTGAAATTTGCTTGCTTTTGATTCTTTTTTTAAAAACTTTTGTATACGTTTCTTTTCAATGTGATGCTTATTTTTATCCTACTTATACTTTTGGCTTGAACAAATAAGTGGGATTATCAATTTAATATGTAGATGCACATGGTTGTGTACTATACTGGTAGAGCTGTTCAGGAGGTGTTTCTGATTCAAGATCTGAGGGTGATGGAGAACAAAAGCCTGAAGTTCAGAGTCCATGTTGCATGTGTTGTAAAACTAAATGATGCACTGCTACTTTGTTAAGGAGTATACTTAGCAACCGATATAAAGAAGTGATTCCATTACTGTGCAAAGACACACTGATGAGATCTGGTTATCTGATTTTTTCCTTGTGATAAGGGAACTGTGAAGATGGGATTAGACAAGTGATTAAGGCAATATCAAGACTTTGAAATATAGAATATGAGGAAAGGTTGAGGAAAGATGTAAACTGTAAGATGTAAAGATATAAATGCAGTTTACTGGATAGAAAGAAAAGAGATGATGATATAATAAACGCTGAGTTGTTAAGGAGGACATTTTATAGGAAGGATTGGTAAACGAAATGCTATTCCTGGAAGTTGGGTAAAAGTGCAGGGAAAAAGGGAATGAGAAGTGTGTGTGTATATATTTAAATGGAAAGTAGTGGGTAAGAATGTTTAAATCTCAAGCATGAATGAATTTAATTCTCATTAGGATAGATATACTGCTGGTTGAGTAGGAACTCAGGCAATGAGTCTTCATTCCATGGAAGTAATATTTATTAGTTCTAAATGGTTAATTGCATATATTTATTAATTTGTTTAAAAAAAAAAAAGAAGGTGGTTTTTGTTATTGAGTTTTTTTTTGTATATACAGGGTGAGTCAAAATGAAAAAGGGAGAAATTTCTGCCTATTTTTACGAAGAAATGATTAGCGATAGAAAAAAAATGCAACATGCAATAATTGAAAAAGAAACTCAAAGAGTTTCAGATTACATATGTGCAAGAATGCATTTTGTTAGCTACCCCCATATAGGGTTCTGAAACCCCAGATACAGCTGTTGAACATTTAAGGGACAGTCCAAAGGTAATTGTGTTTTGTGCCCTGACAAAAGATAAAGTTTATGAACCTTTGAAAGTTTATTTTTCACTTGGTCAGACTATAATAAATTTAGTTTAATCCTTTATCAAGTGTGTGCAAACAAAGTTTGCGCCTGAAAGTATCTATAGGACTGGGGTAAAGTGGTACAACACCGGGCGACGCCTTGCAAAGGTGGAGCAAGCTACCAACAATCCTATCTCAGTATCTCCCATAATGCAAAACACATCTCCTTGTGGATATGTATAATGTTATGCATTACATGGGAAGGGCCACTACCCAGACTAGTTTCGACCTTTATTGAGGTCTCTTCAGTGGGAGCCAGGCCCAAGTGGAGATACCAAGGCAGAAGCATTAGCAAGGTCATCTCCTCCTATAGGAGCTGCCAAATGGTGTGCCACCTTTTTATTAAATTACTCTGGATTTAGAGAAAGATGTTGAGAGTTTATTTTTCACTTGGTGTTGTACCACTTTACCCCAGTCCTGAAGATACTTTCAGGCACAAACTTTGTTTGCACACACTTGGATAAAGGATTAAACTAAATTTATTATAGTCTGACCAAGTGAAAAATAAACTTTCAACATCTTTCTCTAAATCCAGAGTAATTTAATAAAAAGGTGGCACACTGTTTGGCAGCTCCTATAGGAGGAGATGACCTTGCTAATGCTTCTGCCTTGGTATCTCCACTTGGGCCTGGCTCCCACTGAAGAGACCTCAATAAAGGTCGAAACTAGTCTGAGTAGTGGCCCTTCCCATGTAATGCATAACATTATACATATCCGCAAGGAGATGTGTTTTGCATTATGGGAGATACTGAGATAGGATTGTTGGTAGCTTGCTCCACCTTTGCGAGGAGTCGCCCGGTGTTGTACCACTTTACCCCAGTCCTGAAGATACTTTCAGGCACAAACTTTGTTTGCACACACTTGGATAAAGGATTAAACTAAATTTATGAACCTTTCATGTTTGTTGAAAAAAATGTACTGGAATTAATGGTAAACTGTGACATATTGGAGATATAGCTATTGCCACAACTTCTGAATGACAGAACACAATACTGTCTTTCAGCAAGATGGAGAACCACTGCACATCTATCACAAAGTCATGTCCCTTTGAACCTCCAACTTCCTGGGCAGATGAATAGGCCAAAATGGGTCCCACAGCTTGGTCACCAGACCTTATGCCCCTAGATTTTTTACTTTGGGGGTATGTAAAAGACAAAAATTTATGTGCTGCCTTTGTCAAAAAATTCGGTCGATCTGAAGGATCACATATGCAGAGCTCTAGAAATGATTGATCATCAGATGCTGGTTTCTCTGTAGCAAGAAGTCACGTATCGTTTTGACATGTGCTGTGTGACACATAGTGTGTACATTGAACTTTTATAAATTAGGTACAAAAACTGTTTCAATTACTATTTCAACTAATGGAAGTTTCGTATTGTTATGTTCAATAGTTTTTACTCAATAAATGTTTCTAATTGTTCATGTCATTTTTACTCATCCTGTATAATGACTGAACCATTCTGACAAGATAGATGTGATTACCAAATGGTGCATCATTGTCAGATTTCCCATTTGTAGTAAATGAAATCGAAAAGCATAACATGGATAATATATAGATTATAACAGCATTCATAAAATTTGATAAGTCTGGACAAACATATCATGGTATTAACACGGTTAACCATGTGGACATTTTACACCATAGTCCTCATAACAAGACTATTTAAAGAATCATAACTTCCTATATCAGCCAAATCTCAATAAGAATGATTCGATATTTATTTATTTATTATTTTATTTTTGGAAGAGTAGTTATCAGAAAGACTAATATACAGTAAATTTAATATTTTTCTCACTGTAATTAATTATCAATAGATATATTGCTTCCATAAAAATGTGACTTTTTTTAATATGATTCAAAAACTGTTATATTAACTGTTTACCTTGTCCAATATGGCTTTGCGAATGCTAGTGTAACACTAGAAAACTATTGGCTACAAATTTATTGATAAACTAATTACTTTTGTCAGGTCTAATCTGTTAAAGAATCATACCAGGATAGTCATGGATATTTCAAATTGCTTTCCAGTCAATGTTCAGATAATTTAAGTTGCCCTTACACACATGTAGCACTGAGTGATGCATTTCATTATCTCCAGCAACTGAGCTGCAGGTTTGCAGTAAGAGCTTGCCATATACATCATTATGTCAGCTTGCACTTCACACCAGATAGTCTCAAGCTCACTGCTGCAGTCGACAATTATTATTTTCACATGTTCTACTCTAATGGACTCAAATCATATGATATTATTGGAAGTAAATCCCACCCTCCTCCTATCTCATCTGTCCTTCCTGAAAATACTATACCTTTTACACTCTATTCTACTCATTACGCAACTCTGAGAGCCATTTCACTATTGTTAATAGGTCACAGTATATTAAGGTAATAAAACTCAAACCCCTTTATTCTTGATGTTCATGGCAAGAAGTTACTCCTGGTAAATTTTGGTACACACTTATATTTGCAATCTGCTTGGCCCAGTTGGGCAACTGTCTCTTTACCATCACCACACATACACACTACACCCAAAAAGTTTGAGCCCAAAGCATTTTGTGCCTATCCCTTCAGATTCATAACCATGCTCGTTGATATTTATTTATACCATTATCCCTTTCGTATATTTTATGCTGCACATACATATTTTCACCATCCCTCTCATGATAATCAAAGTTCATATCCTATGAAAACACTGTCATCCAGCAATCACTTCATATCCTATGAAAGGATACGAATGGACTGCTGGAATAGAATACTGTATAGGATATGAAATTAAATATTACATATAAAAATGCCTGGTATAATAGACATTTTTGTATTTAATTAATGCAAACTTTCTAAAATGCACATTTGTAGGAGGTTTGTTGCAATAATAATAAATATTTGTAACCTATGCAGTTAATAACTAGGAAAATTATGGTCTCTCTTTTTCATTCCCTAGATTTTTTTTTTTTTTTCTAACTTGTGTGTTGGTATACATTTTACTTTGAACAAAGATTATTATTTTTTTGTAGCATTATTATTAATTTTGGCCTTTCAAATGCTTAAATAATTTATTATCCAAAGGAGCAGTATTCTATGTATTTTATATTTTACTCACCTCATCCAATTCAAATGACTCCAACTGCTTGTCTTTTGAAACACTTATACTTAATTTAGACAGCAATTTCTGATCTTTAATAGAATCATTCACACTATTTTCCTCATTTTGTTTAACAAATGTATTGCTCAACTCTTTTTCAGGAATGAATTCACAACTGATTTCACCTGACAAACTATCTTCTTTGCTATTCTCGTCAAAAACATATCTAGATAACGAATCACTAACACTATTAAAGGCATTAAGTTCTGATGGAGGTGATGAAACTAGAATATTTTTGTGAAAATTTTCAGAGATTTCAAGCTTATCTTGATATTCATTATCCACTGGATGTAAAATAAAATGGTCATCATCTTCATCAATGTTTGCCTGTCTAGTAATTGAACGCCTTGAAACTGATGACATTGGAGTAGCTGCTACATTTGTACCTCCATATTTAACCTCCTGCATTTTGGAATGTGTACTTTCAACAGAAACAATATCATTTTTATCAAATATAACTTCAGATAAATTGCTTATATTTTTTTCAGCTTCATCTGAAAGTAATGGATTTGTTGTGTTCACTAATTTCATACCTTCAGATTCCTCTTTCTGAATTGCTAAAATTTCACTTTTAAAAATTTCATTTTCCTCTGGCATAATAACTTCTGAGAAGCTTCTTAAATTTTCCTCATCAACTTCATCTACTGCCATTACACGATCTTCAAGTTTTTGATAAATTTCTTTCCATTTGGAATTCTTTTGTGGAGGAACAGGTAATGGATCTTCAACAGCTTCAGGAGACTGAATTAAACCACCTTCTTGATCAAAGCTATAACTGTGTGTCCCAATTATAAGCTTTTTAGGTTTTTGTAAAGGCTCTTCCTGACCTTGTTTTTCAAGAAATTCTCGATTTGCAGGATCTAATATACTGTCAGAACTACATCTCATCCGACCTGAACGGAAGGCAGTAATAGCTTTCATAATTGATACAGCATCTCTTATGGCTGAAGGAGAAGGAGTTGAAAAGGTTCTTTGTTTTCGGTCATTCTCACCTAGCTTATCTAAAATTCTACTTGTAATGCCTGATGGTTGTCTAGAATCTTTTGGAACACTAGCTGTAACCAATAAAAAGCAAAATAAAATAAATAAAGAAAAAGTGGAAAATAATGAAGAAGAAAAAATGAAATAAAATAATGTATAAGGTTTGTCAATAAAGCATTTTATTTACAAGACTGCTATATCCAAATAAAGCAAAGGCAACTAAAATATGATGTGAAAAATATACAAGCATTTTATGACATATGAAATATGACATCATATCATATGACATATGATATGATATGAAATAATATACAGATCTGGTTTCATTAAAATGACTTTACAAGAGTTTATAAGAAAAGAAATTTAACTTTAATTATAGTTAAATAATAATCCAATTTAATGTTTCATTTGCTACATTGACATCTGGAATACATACGTATGTACGTATATACATACATATATATCAAAAACTGTAAAGAACTAGTGGTTATGTTACCAAACAGACAAAAAGGCACAACTCATTACCTTTTAGTAAGACAGATTTAATAAGACAAGATGGAAGGGCAATAAACCAAAGGAGCTGGCAGAAGAATATAAACTGTTTTACAGCAGGATGAATGAGAATGGAAGAAACGGAGTTGGAATCATCATCGACAAGGAGCTGAAGGGTGGAGTCTGCGAGGTGTGCCAGAAGAATGATCAGATTATGAGTGTTAAACTTGAGATTGGAGGAAGTGTGGCTGTGATAGTGTGTGGATACACTCCACAAGTAGGTTGTGATAGGAGGAGAAAGAGGCATTCTGGAGAGAACTAGACCAGGTAGTAATGGGAATCCCCGATGGTGAGAGAGTGACTGTCGGAGCAAACCTGAATCGGCATGTAGGAAGGCGACGAAGTGGTGAAGAAAGGGTGCACGGGGGTTGGAGTAGTGGTGAAAGAAATGAAGAAGGTAAAAGAATCGTAGAGCATGCTGTGGCCTTTGACCTGGATATAGCTAACACGTGGTTTAAGAAGAAAGTTGGACAACTGATAACTTATAAGAGAGGGGATAGGATGAGTCAGATTGACTATATTATGTGCAGAAGGAAACACCTGAAGGAGGTGAAAAACTGTAAAGTGATTAACAGAGAAAGTGTAGTGGCACAGCACAGGTTGGTTGTGGTAGATTGTGATATAAAAGGGGAAAAGAAAAATAGACGGAAGTGGCGGAAAGATAGGAAAATAAAGTGGTGAAAATTGGAAGAGGAAGGTCCAAGGAAAGTTTAAAGAAAAGGCATTGGAAGGAATGAAGTTACCAGAGGATGTGGAAGAATGGTGGGATGTAAATAGTCGGAATATTAGAAAAATTGGAGAAGAGATGCTCGGTATAACATCAGGAAAGGGGCCGCCCAAGGATAAGGAGGCATGGTGGTGGAATGAGGAAGTGCAGTTGGAGATCAGGGAAAAGAAAGAGGCAAAGAAAAAATGGGACATGACTGGAACCAGAGCCGACAAGGGGGCATATAGATTAGTGAAGAAAAGTACAAAGAGAGCTGTGGCAAGGGCAGTTGAAGAGGTTTATGAAGTATTGGAGAGAAACGGTGGTGAAGCTAAGTTGTTGAGAATAGCGAAAGCTAGAGATAAGGCCTTGAAAGACATAACATCAGTTAAGCAGATAAAGGATGCCACAGGAGTAGTACTACAAGAGGAGGACAAAATCAGAGGAAGATGGGAAGAATATTTTCGTAATCTACTAAATGAGGAGAATCCAAGAGAGAGGTGTGAGGATGGAGAGGCAAACGAAGAATCGGTGCAAGATATAAGCAGAGAGGAAGTGTATTGGGCACTGAGAAAAACGAAGAATGGAAAGGCTGTGGGGGAGGACCAGATACCTGGAGAAGTTTGGGCAGCGAGGGCGTAGACATGTTATGGGATCTGATGAGGAAAATAGCCCAACAGGAAATGATACCAGAGGAATGGAGGAAAAGCATTCTCATCCCAATCTACAAGGGAAAAGGAGATGTTCAGGATTGTGGCAACTATAGAGGGATCAAGCTGATGTCACACACACACATTGAAGATATGGGAAAGAGTAATTGAAGGAAGGATATGGCGGGAAACAAAAATTGGTGAGG
The DNA here is from genome assembly GCF_054136105.1 of Typopeltis vanoorti. Taxonomy (NCBI): domain Eukaryota; kingdom Metazoa; phylum Arthropoda; class Arachnida; order Uropygi; family Thelyphonidae; genus Typopeltis; species Typopeltis vanoorti. Next base: position 163,943,054 of record NC_143550.1, read on the forward strand.
AGCAGTTTGGATTTATGCCAGGAAGAGGGACAAAGAATGCAATATTTGCGCTAAGGCGATTGAGGAGAAATATAGGGAGATGCAGGCGGAGCTACATATGGTGTTTATAGACCTGGAAAAGGCGTACGACAGAGTGGCCAGACAGGAGGTATGGAGGTGTATGGAAGCAAAAACTCAGGTCAGGTCTAGTGTCGGCATGACAGAGGGGGTTCCCCATTGTCGTAGGGCTCCATCAGGGATCAACTCTGAGCCCCTACCTCTTTGATCTGGTCATGGATGTACTTAGTGGAGGATGTCAAGGAGGCGGCACCAGGGAGCATGATGTTTGCCGATGATATTGCTCTCTGCGAATCATCCCGAAAGAAGCTTGAAAAGACCCTGGAAGAGTGGAGAAAGGTATTGGAGGAGAGAGGCATGAAAATTAACCGGGTAAAGACTGAATATATGTCAATAGGGAGCGACGAGGATATGATCATACGACTCCAGGGTGAAAGGTTAACTTCAGGGAAGAAATTCAAGTACCTTGGGTCGGTCGTCGAGAGGAATGGTGACCTGGATGAGGAAATACAGCACCGAATAACATGCGGCTGGATGAACTGGAGGAAGATGAGCAGGGTCCTGTGCAGCAAGAGAGCGAGTTGTAAGATGAAAGGAAAGCTGTATAAGATGGTGATGAGGCCGGCGATGCTCCATGGCGCGGAGATGTGGCCTATAACAAAGGCACAAGAGAGGAAGATGGAGGTGGCGGAGATGCGGATGTTGAGATGGATGAGTGGTGTGACAAAGGACAGGATAAGGAATGACTACATCAGAGGGACGATCAAGGTGGGACCGATCGGTAAGAAGGTACAAGAAAGCAGGCTGAGGTGGTTCGGTCATATAGAGAGAAGGAGTGAGGAGTATGTTGGTAAACGAGTGGAGGGTATGGAGGTGGAGGGAAGGAGGAAAAGAGGCAAGCCCAAACTCAGATGGAGGGATAAGGTGGCAGAGGATCTTAGGGAGAAAGGATGGAGTCAGGAAGATGCCCTGGACCGGAGAATCTGGAAGAAGAAGATTAAAGATGGGAACGTCGACCCCGTTTAACACGGGATAAGGCATAGCGAAAGAAGAAAAGAATGAGCAAAAAAAAAAAAAACAGAAGGAAACAATACCATGCTAATTAATCTATAAAAAAATTAAACATCTAAAGCATCTCCTGACTGCACAGAAACGAAAGACTAGCTATATAACATTTCCAAAAACAGACCCTTAGAGCACACCATTAGTGACTTTCTTCTTCTTCTTCTGGGATATTTCTCACCCATACACAACTTATTGATGTCTATCAGACAGCTAATTTCCAATGAAATACATTCATCTCGACTATCCAACTCCACTCATTTTTTTTGCCAACACATAATGTGGCAATTTCTCAAAAGTGTTTGCAAAACCTAAATATAACACTGTGTATACATCACCTTGTCCAATCCATTTGTCGCCATGCTACAATAAGTAGCAATGCTAAAACAATCTTCCTTTAGCAAACCCATGCAAAAATCACAGAATGCTGCATTTTCAACCCAGTTCTGTATCTTGGTCCTCAGTAATCACTAACACTTTAACCACAAATCCAGACACACAGAACAGTCTAATTCAAAGCTTCAGTCTTATCACTTCCCTTATGAAGCACAACAATTCTGCCCTCCTTTAAATTCCTTTGGAACTTAGCTTAATGTAAGACTCATTAAGTATGTCAAAACTGTTGTGAACTCCCTGGAATATTCCCTCAAAACATGCAGTGATATATCATCAAGCATCACAGTCTTATTAACACCAAACTTACTGAAATTCCACATACCTCCTGCTTAGTTACCATCAGTTCCTCTTCACCTTTCCCACTCACGTTCTGCATGATGTCACTCTCACAAGGATGAAATACCTTTATGAACTGCTCATTTAATATCTCACTTATATCCTCTGCAATAGTTACCATTCTACTATTTTTACCAGTCAATATTATGCTTTCATAAATATTCCTTCTTCTAGCTACATAATGAAAGAAAACTCCCTGGGATTTTTTCTTTTTTCACCTCAATAGCTAACTGCTGCTCATACTACACTTCCCCACTCTCTGCATTCCTCATGAAACTGATGACAAGTCATCTGGTGCTGCATACATAATATCTTACTTCAAACTGCATGCATATCCTCTTCATTCATCCATTCCACCTCTACTTTAACTTCCTGACTTTTGGAATACCTTCTGATCTTGGATCTGTCAGATCATTCTTAAGCAGGGCCCAAGCAGGATTGATCACCTTTCCATCCAATTCTTCACTCCATACCTGTACACTGTCTCCTGAGTTTTTTTATTTTTTAAATCATAATCATCAGTCTTATAGTTCCACATATCTAACTTTTCTGTCAGAAGTTCTTATATGGCTGGCCACCAATCAGGTGATTACTTCATGGTTACTCTCACCAAACAAACAGTAGATTACTGCATATCAATCTCTTAGATTTTGTTCCTCAGGGTCTTTTAACTGTCATCCTACACAAAAACATGTTTTGCTAACTTATCCTTTCCCATTCTGTTTAAGTGACCAAACCCTGAGGTTAGCTCTGCTCACACACTCTTGAAGGCTAATAAAGCAGAGTTTGTTCCCAATATCCTTGTTTTTAATATGATTCAGTCACTGTTACCATCTGTTTACTCTGATCTTAAAACTCTCATATCTGTGGTCTCCAGTCTTTGATCAAGTGTAATTTCTAATTCAGCTCTCAGAACCATAAGTTAAAATTGGTTTAAATTTTCATTTCATTTAAATCTTCTGAAGGGACCATCAATATCATTTCTCATAATAACTTTTCTCCTGACTTTACATTTCAGTAAACAACCCTCAGTCAATCTATGTGAAAGATAATTAACAAATGAGATAAAAAGTGGGAGTCAAGTCAAGTGTCAGAGATACTTGTCACCTATATCTCTTCTTTTTTTTTTTTTTTTTAACTGTAAATTATGTACTAATCCTGTGCAGTTTGATATATGCATCACAGATGTCAATAAAGATTTCAAAATATTGGATTATTTTTTAACTTCAATTAAAATTATCTAAAAATCCAAATATTCTTATCTCATAAATATCTCAACGTAAACAATTTTTATTACAGATATTATATTGTTAATAGAATGATTGTATAAAGAAATCACATTTCTTTGTATAAAAGAGAATTACATATTATAATGTATTAATAAAACGTTTACAGTATAACTTCTGAAATCTAGCAGCCAGGGAGCTTTAAATAATCTAACCAATCATTGTACCATGCATAGTTCTTTGCTATGCATGGTCATTGCATCGAGAATTAACATTTTCAACAGTAGTAAGATTTTCCCTCTCCCCACTACTACTACTTTTTGGGATGCAAGATTTCAGAGGTTTAACTTCTATTGTGTTCATCACTAGAAATGTCATGTTTAGGTTAAAAAGAAAAGATGGTTGAAAACTGAATTCATTATGTACCAAATTAATTTTTAAAAAAATATCTTAAAAAAACCAAGAAAAATAAAAATGTTATTCAATTAAAAGCAAAATAAACAAACAAATGCAAAAATAAACAAAAGAAACATGTCTTTGTAAGGTGGGGAATGTTAAGGATGTACAATCTGGAATACCTTTAGTTAGAATAGTGCAGTTTATTGAAACTTGTAAATACATATATAACATAAAAGAAAATGCCTCACTATATCTTATTGTTAGATACAGTGAATATAAGCAATGGCATATTTCTGTTCTTGAAAACTATACACTTTATACAGGATAACTTAAGAGAAATCATAATCTGCAATATCAACCACATCCTGATAAACTGCAACTGCAGCAAAACAGGAAATGCCTAAACATTTATCATTGATATATATATATATCAATGTGCTGCTGGTAATTCACAAAAACAGAATTTTCTCATAATTTCTCTCAAATTAGATTTAGTCGGAATTATATTCTTATTCATATAAAATAAGGCAAATTTTTATTAAATTGAAGTATATTATTGCTTTATCAAGTTTTAGCTTTTCACACAATATAAAGAATAGTGCTAAAAATACAAAAGTTCTACAAATAAAAAAATTCTAACACTTAGATGGGATAGATTAAATAATCAACTACTTCCCAAGAAAAACTGGCTGTAAAAATTAACACATAAAACTTATGTTTTCCAATTCATCCCCCCCCCCCCCCACAAAAAAAGTTTGCATTTTTGCTTCAAAGGTACAGTCAGGTCTCTTTTTATGCGGTAGATACATTCCACAGAAAACCACATATAAAAAAAAAAATCGCACAAAAAAGCCCTAACTTATGTTGAAAAATTAGGGATACGTTACATAATTTTCTAAAACCACATAAAACCGAAGCAATGAATTAAAATAAACCTAATCGCATAAAAAAAGTTTATAAAAATTCAGGAAAATAAGAATACCTAAGTTTGTTTTAAAGCTTTATTCATTTAATTTGAATGAAACGTAACAATTTTTTTAAATATTTTTTCATCAGAATGTCTAATATCATCTATTAGACAATATTCGGCAACGTTCGCGAACTGGTGCAAAATCACTTTCATCACCAGAAGAGACAGTCAGTGCATCAGATCTGTATGATAAAGATAATGGTTCTTCACAAACAGAATTAGCTTCACCCTCGTTCTGTGCTGATTTTTTTCTTCTGACAATGTAATCAGTGATTAAACTTTGAGATGATGATTTTACTAATTTTTTATACAGCTCGCGATATCCAGACATACAGTTCTAGTTCTTCAGCTCACGTTGGAATTAAAAGGCTCGTTCAGAATTTGTGTCATTAACAAGAAAATAATTTTCCAATTTATTGCACAGTTCAATACCTTCTCGAATTATATTTGCAGTGAGAGGGAGAGGTGTTTCTTCTGCTTCACTATCGTTTTCTGGATCTTCGACTATATCTAAAGTTAATCGATATCCAATAATATCATTGTCACTTAAGTCATTATCCACAAGAAATTTGTCTACATCATTCTGGCTAAATGTATCAAAACCTTCTCCACCAATTTCATGTGCCAAAGTAATGATTTCTGCTGATAATGTCAGTAGATGTTCTCATATTTGCACTGTTTGCAACACATCCAGGCCAAGCTACTTTCACTCACTCACTGCTTACACGTTACGCCAGAATGTGCTGCAACATGCTGTTCATTATGTACAATGGTACATAAGTTTTGAAGTTATGCACTGCATAACTTCAAATCCACATAAAAAGAGACCCGAGTTGTAGTTTGCTATCTAAGTTTGTCATGAAAAAAAAAAAAAAAAGAGGGAAATCAGGTTTGATTTGACAAGAAATGGCATGGGGAAAGATCAGTGCTGATCACACACGGTAATCTCACAATTATCCATCCTTCAAATAACTAAACCCTCAGTTAATTAATCTTTGAACAAATTAACATGTGGCCTGACCACTGAAACAGAACTATGTAACTGTACATTCGGTTACTAAGTGTCACCAATACAATCAGTTTGCCAACCACAAGTTTTCACAATGTAATTTGATAATTGAGGGATTACTGTATCAAAAAATCACTTTGGCAGTGGCATATCAAAACATTCTGAAATGCTCTTAAAAGAATGGAAGCTTTAATTCAAATTTGTCTGTTGTTCATATATAAGAAACTAAATGCATTCCATAATAACTTTTTAATAAAGATCTAGAAGATTTCTTGCAACATTGCACTCAAAAAGTACACAGATATATACACTGAATATGTACAGATATATTTTATTTTCATATCACAAAAGGCAATAGCATTATCAGAGACCTGCATCATTCTTCAAACCAGAATCCAAATATGCTGTCTGATAGTTTAAAGCAGTATTTCTCAACAACTTTTTTAGTAACTGCCTCTCACTAAAGGACTTTGTTTAGTCAACATTTTTCTAATATCTGCTATATTTTTTGATTGCTCTTATAATTTCTATACCAATATATTACTTTCATAATGCTACTATACTTTATTCACTGATTTCATGTTTCAATTACAAAATCAAATAGGAATAAGGAAATTGCTATATTAAAGGAGGACTGTGTGAGGCTAGTTATTTTCTCATTCCTACTGTATGACATATGGTGATAAAAAAAGCAGTATATCTTTAAAATATTAATATATTGCCTAAGAATCACACCCTATATAGCATGCCTCAAAGGGATATTCTATTATTCACTATTTGAAAAATAGCGATTCCTAATATTTTTTCACATCAAAAACTAATTTTCATCACCATTGAGAAATGTGCCTATAAAGTAACAGGCAGCATTACATGAAGGATCAGACAGCTTTGCTTAAACAAAACTTTCTTCTAATTTTTCTTCTAAAAAAAAAAAAAAAAGAAATTTTTAATACTGTATTCAGGAGAAAAAAAGCAAAAATTATAAGAATATAATAACATTTTGTCATATTAATCTTTCTTTTCTAACCATCCACTTCAGTATAATTTGGTTTGATTAGGTATAATAGAGGGAACAAGAAGTTCAAAAGTTTTGGATTTGGTCATAGCATCAGAAGAATTAATAATAACTGAGATGACATCTCTCCCACCAGTTGGAGAGAGAGTGACCATGCGGTTTTGACTTGGAAGATGAATATGCAGGAGCATAAAAGAGACGGCAACGTATGTGGAATTATAATGCAGGTGATTATAAGTCTTAGACATCAACTTGGGGAAGTTTCATGGAAGGGAGGAATTGGAAGGTGGGTATATCATTAGTGCTTGGGAAATTGTGAAGGAATATTTATTAGCAGCAATAGTAACCTGTATTACACAAGTGAAGAAGCGGACACAATTTGGATGACAAACAATTTTAAACAGGAACTGCATGTGAAGAAGCAGCTATGGAAGAGATATAAAGAGACAGGTGAAGAGCAGATGCATGAAGAATATAAGACACAGGAAAGGAGAGTATGGTGACTAGTATGGTAAGGAAGGCAAAACTGGAATATGAGAAGAGACTGGCCCGAAGATCCAAAGAAAATCCCAGGGAATTTTTTAGCTATGTGGCCAATAGGAGGAGAAATGACTGTGTAAGAATGACATTGTGAGATAAAAATGGGAATAGTGTGACTGATCTAGAGGATATAGTGGAATTGTTCAATGAATACTTTATTGGAGTATTTCATCCTGGAGGAGTAAATTTTAATACTAGAGGGATAGAGCAGGATCGAGGTTTAGAGGTGCAGGAGGAGAGTGTATTCCAATTACTGGGTACCCTGGATGTCAGTAAAGCTGTGGAACTGGATGGTATTTCACCACGAGTTTTGAGAGAATGTGCTAAAGAACTGCTTTATACCTAACAGCTCCTTTGACCTGGCTTTTCAATTCAGCAGATGAGGGTAATGTTACGTGTCAATAGATAACATTACCCTCAGAGTCAACATAGATTTGTTAAGGGATGCTTTTGTTTCAGTAATATGCTAGCCTTTTATAATAAAGTTATAAGAGCAGTAGATGAGGGAAAAGCATATACTGCCATTTTCTTGGACTTAGCAAAGGCATTTGACAGAGTGCCACATGATAAACTGATATTTAAGTTGCAGCACATGGGTTTGGAAGTCAGGTTGATCAACTGGATTCAGGATTGGCTGTCCGATAGGTATCAGAGAGTTGTGTATGGTGGAGCAGTTTCAAGGAAGCAGAGGGTTACAAATGGGGTCCCACAGGGCTCAGTACTGGGACCTATATTGTTTAACCTTTATATCAATGACATTGTCAGTGGATTGCAGGGGATATTCAGTTGTTTGCAGATGATGTGAAGCTGGGAAGGGTTATTAGTAATTAGTACAGATATGGTAGCCCTGCAAGAGGATTTGAATAAGCTAGATAGATGGGCAAATGACTGGGGGGTGTCAGTTAATGCAGCAAAATGTAAAGTCTTGAGGTTTGGGACACATCGATGGGACGCTGCATACTCTATTGGAGGAGCTATACTGGAGGAAGTAGGGGGGAGATAAGAGATCTGGGGTTGATGATTGATAGAAACCTGAAATTCAGGGGACATATTGCAAAGGTGATGAATGTAACACAGAGGATTGCTGCAATAATGAGAAGGATGCTGACCAGAGATAAAAGAGTTATCAATCCATTGTATAAGACCCTGATCAGACCACACTTAGACTGTTGTTTTCAGATTTGATCCTCGGGATTTGAAGTGGATAAATTAAATGTGGAAAAGGTACAATGGCAGATAACAAAGATGGTTTCAGGACAGTACAATGTTAATTATGAGGATCGGCTGAGGGAATGTGGACTGAAGATTTTGGTGGATAGAAGAAGGAGAGGTAATATGATTGAGACTTTTAAACAGTTGAGATGTGGTTACAGGGCTGACACTGGGGAGTTCTTTTGCTTGGTTGAACAGCGGTAAGGGGTGATGACAAGGGGGCTATCCCTGGAAGTTACGGAAAGAGGGTGAGGAGTGGTTTCTTTGCATGGAGGGTGGTCGAGTCAGGATACATTGCCTGATAAAGTGGTGAGAGCGAGAATGGTCAATGAGTTTAAGGAGTGGTATGATAGACTTTGTGTTTCCTAGAAGGGACCTCCCACGATGGGTCTTGATAGACTTGTTTCCTAGGAAGGACCTCCCGCAATGAATCTTTTGACTCCATGGAGGCCTGAATAATCATAATAATCAAGTAAGCCTAAATGCCTAAAGAGACTTGACCAGTTCAATTAAGCACCTCAATGTGCTTATTTCAAATGATAAAGTCCTCAACTAAATTCTCTCTCCCATTGTTGAAGTAATCATTTTTGACTGACAAACCTAGTTGTGCCATTCTTGGGGTCAGTCATCTCTACCACATTAATACTTACTCTCAATCTCTGCCATTATAATCACAATTTCAACTGTCTATCTTAATGTGCATATTCAAGCTCTCATGCAACTAAACCACATTGATATCTACTTTATATTTACTCTTCGCCAAACATTTCTTCAATCACCTTTTTTATTCCACATCTATCCTATAAATACAAATACTTTTGACAATTAAAAGTATCCCATATATCAACACAATGCACAATAGTTCTTCTATAAGCCTTCACAGTGAATTATTTGCAATCAGAGCTCACCCATGCCATACTTCAACAACTCTTTCATATCTCCATTCAAAACATGCTTATCTGTTACAAAATACAATAATTTCTTCCACTTGCACTATACCCTATACCCGCATGCTTAATGTCTCACAGTGGGATCACAAATTAACAGATTAGACTTGGGAAGTCACAAATCATATGAGAGCTCTGATTAAAGGGCATATGCAAAAATATAGGGCAGGTGATTACAAAACTGCGAAAGTAAATTGAAACAGTGTTCAAGCATGAGAAATTGCACAGCATAGTAATCAGCTGTGCATGAAAAATAGTCAAAGGAAAGGTGTCAGAAAGAAGCTTTATCTGACTACATCTCCACTAACTAAACAGATCATACAGGGAAAGTTAAATACATGAATAAAACTTTAAAGCATGAGCTTCATAAATGATGTAGATTCAATACAAAGAGAAAGGAGATGACTAAGGAGCAGTATAAATGCAGGCTAGGAGAGTGGCAGCCATGGTGAGGAAGGTTAAATCAGAATATGAAAAGAAGTTAGCCTTACAGGATAAGGAAATCCAAGAAAATTATTTTGCAGTGTGACAAGTACAAAGGAAGAATGACCATGAAAAAATAACCTTAGTGAATTTGGATGGTAGATCAGATGATCTAGAAAAGCAGAGGTGCTGAGAAATCACTTTAGTAGGATTATTTAAATTAAGGGATATTACATCCCATAATTGTTTCATGCCGAACATAGAAACTATATAAAGTTCAGTGAGTCCAAGCATTTTTTTGATTCTGTGTATAAGTAGCTTAGTTATGATGATACTTCATGCAAATACTTGGTTTACTTACACCTGGGTGAAGGATTAAATAAAAATATAATTTTTCAAATATAATTTTTTTATCTTGTTCTCACCCACGAAAAGGTTATTCCAAAAAAAACCTATAGTACATTTTGTACAGGAAACTTTTTTTTTCTTTATTAATTTTATATACTGTATATATTTTTTTTGTATTTTTACACAGTTTGGAAGCCCTTCTCTAGAGGCCAAAAATGAAACTTTTTCAATCCATTTCAGGCCTTCAATAAGCAGGGTGGTCTCACATCAAGCAATGAAATTCATCTCCCACCTAAAGACAATCACAAATATCCATGCCACAGTGGGATTCGAACCTGCAGCCTATTGTTCGTTGGAGAGTGGGTATGCTAACCATTTGGCCAACCAGGCTGGCCTAGCAATTTACTTTGTAACCAACTGAAAATACTTTCATCAACTATCTCTGATCCGGAGTATTTTAATGATAAGCTGATACACCTTTTTCTACTTTTACAATTTACATCAATATTATATAATTGGGAATTGCTCCAAGGGGTTACTGAAGCTAAGACCTAGGAGTGACGGCAGACAAGAACTGAAGTTTATGGATCACATTGCCAAGATGATTACATCATCTCATCAGATAAGCAATGTTGTGAACACTTACTTATAAAAATATGGAAGTTAATCTCCTGCTTTACAATTCTTTGATAAAGCTACATATGAAATATCTGCACTCAAATATAGTCAGCCAGGGTTTAAAAGAGATGAAAAGTCGAAGAGACAGCAGAGTAAACAATGATATTTGGCCTATAGAATAGCAAGTACAGAGACAGACTGAAGAAATGTATATGGAAAATATATATGATTTCTGCATTGATACAACCATGGTATCATCCTGGGTCTGTCTTCCAATGATGATGATAATTTACTGTTTGTCTTTGGGCTTGCTTCCTTAGGAATAGAGCAGTACTAAGTGGAGCCAAGGAGGTCCCCTGGAGTGATTCGGGTCAGGAGTAATGAGTTTAGTGATCTTTTCGAGTCACTCAGTGAAATTTAGAGTTTTTGGAGAGGCACCACTGCGCTTTAAACTTCAATAAAGGTCAAAACCAGACTGGGTAGTGGCCCTTCCCATAATACAAAAACATTATGGGAAGGGCCACTACCCAGTCTAGTTTACTGAAGCAAGTGATGTGACTTCAAGTGCAAATTTTCCTTATGCTCAGGTACAGAATTATTTAACAAGAATACAATTTGTCAAATATAATTTATTTTGTAATCATAATACTTTCAACAAAGTGATATGTGGAGATGCTGAGCCTAAAATGAGAGTGACCAGTAGAGTTGTAAATTAATGTCACCTTTTGAGTTTTTCCAGGGAGATGCTACAATCTCTCTGAAACCTTCACAATTTTTTTTCATGTATTTATATGCCACAATTGTTTATCTTATAAAAATGATACTGTGCATAGTCTAAAGGGTGGTATCCGGTTTGCTAATGATGGAAAACTAGGGATGTTCATGAGAGATACAGAATCTCTGAATTTTGATTTACAATTTAGTTCTTTAGGCAAATGAAAATTCTATGAGTGTCAATTCATCATCAATCCAAGTGTAAAGTTATGCATTTTGGACTACGGATGTTATGTGCAAAATATTATATAATTGAGAATTGCTCCAAGGGGTTACTGAAGTTAAGACCTAGGAGTGATGGCAGACAAGAACTGAAGTTTATGGATCACATTGCCAAGATGAATACATCATCTCATCAGATAAGCAATGATGTGAACACTTGTAAAAATATGGAAGTTATTCTCCTGCTTTACAATTCTTTGATAAAGCTACATCTGAAATATCTGCACTCAAATATAGTCAGCCAGGGTTCAAAAGAGAAGAAAAGTCAAAGAGACAGCAGAGTAACCAATGATATTTGGCCTATAGAATAGCAAGTACAGAGACAGATTGAAGAAATGTGGTCTTCAAAGACTGAGGAATAGATAAGCAAGAAGAAGATATGATAGAAAAGATAAGATTTACACTATAGATAAAAGTTGTATTTTGCAGCTCAAGAGACCTGGAGTGAGAACTGAGTTACCTAGAAGTTAAGTATATATTTAAAAAAAGTAGCCCATTTGCAATCTTTCCAAAACCCATAAAACATGCTAATTTATTTTCCAGTGAATTTCATTATTTTTATATTTTTAATAGATATTAATACTTTTTTTCCCTACTGGAATGACATGCAACTTAAGTTTATCACCTTAAATATTTTTAATCTATTTAACTGTGAATAGATTGGAAAATTTTGAATTAATGGATTTTGAAATCCCACTACAGAGGTTTCTTAATAATTTTAATACTGACCTTCTCAAATGTTATACACAAACTGAAAAACTAATTACTTACAATTTTAAATTTAAAAACTACAGAAATGTTACCTAAAAAAGCAGAAAAGTAGAAACCATAGAAAAAATTTTCAAGTTATCCGAGAGAACAGCTACATAAAAAGGAAAGATGGTCTTGCAAAAATATGGAAAAGAGCCAAGAGAAAAGTGCATCTTATAGATTTCTGCACAGGATATATGGGCTTGTAATTACTAACACCAAGTTCTAACATAGTTCTGCATAAATTCTCATGAAGGAAACACAAGAAACAGGAAAAGTCTCACCAATTATAGAAATGTTGATAATAATACCTACAAACTGTTTCAAGGATACAAAAGTACACAGGAGATATGAAACAAGAAGTGATCACTATTTCATTTTGAGCAGGATAAAAATGAATATCATATTGAAAATAAAAACATGTACAAAAGTTTAAAAAAATAATCAAAATCGAGCAGTTTTTGGGTGAAATGTAGAATAAAATATACAAGCATTATGGAGGTGGAAAAAGTAAAGAATACTAAAATGATTAGCAAAATCTGAAGAAAACAGTGAGGGATTAAAACAGGAGGCATACATATGTTTGCAACAAACCTGTTGCAAGGATGGAAAAAATCAGAGGATTTTCATGATGGACTTCTCAGGAGTCAAAGTAGTTTTGAAAATAAAATATATCAAAAGTTCTTAGTAAAATAAAAAAAAATAAAAAAAAGTAAATCAACACAGACAAAATGTAAGAAAATGTAATGTTCTATATGAAAGTTGCTAAACAAATTTATCTTCTATATTCTTCCCAAAATTTTATTTTAGAATATAGAAATGTAAATATTTAGAATATAGAAGATAAATAAATAACAGGATAGTAGTAAAACATTCCTTAAAGATTTGAAAAACTTTAGAAATAGAGAGAAAAAGTACTGCAAAAGGAATCCAATGATAGAGTGATATCAAAATTGATGGAGATTCTGGATGTATCTTAATTTTATTATTACTTTTATATCACCCAACCACACACACAAGAAAGACTGCAAAACCTACAGTGTTGTGTCTGCTCAATAGGAAAATGAAAAGCAGAATTTACTGATTTACCCCTTCCCCTCCACAGCTGAAGGTTGTATTATTTTAGTGAAAACAGCATAAGGGAGTCTGTTTCAAAGAACAGAGGTGGACGGAATAGAGTAAAAGGGAAGTTAGTTCAGAAGGTTCACATTAAATATAACTGGAAGTCAAATGGCAGCTAGTCATGTTCTTAGTCTTAGAAGAAAGCAGAAGAATAATGTAGCCAGTTCAGCAGAGTATGTCTGTCAAAACACCTAGAGAAGAAGCATCGACACTTTAAAAGACTGAACTGCAAGATGGAAACAATATTGGAGACCTAACAAAGAACAGATCAATTTGAAATTCTGTGTGTTATGTTTTCAGATTATATTTTAAACCATTTAAAATGCTAAATTATAAATAAAATATATGTTATATTATTTCTGAGAGATATGAATCACATAAAAGCATATTCATAAAATCATTTCTGCCTTGAGAGGAAAAAAAATTTTTTTTTTATAAATATAGTTATATAGTATGGCACAAAAAAAAAGTACTGAATAACTACAGCAATGGAGTAAATGGGTGTCAAAGTTCAATATTGTTTTTTTCTTGCACCATACCATATTACAGAATTACCAAAATTACAAAATAACTGCAGAATATAAATAATATTATTATAACATAAAATAGCATAAGTATTTTATGCTTTTTTAAATTTATTAATATCAAAATCAAAAATTGTAAGTATTAATTTCCTAATTTTCAACACACATTTGCTATACATTTTCATTTTAACAGAATTTTTATTGCATTTGTTTTAATTAAACCGTGACATGCTTAAACAAACGGTATAATCACCACCTTATGTGTGTGTGGCATCATATTTACACTTGTACAAAAATGGCACACTTTTCAAAAAAACTGATAATTTTCACGAACATTCAATAACTCTGAACTCTTAAGTTGGAGAAACTTTTACTCAAACTACAGAATCAAATCAAGCAGTTTCAAATAATGCTCTTTAGTATATGATATAAAAGGAGATACTATTGAACTGAAGAGCTTGATTTATGTCAGCCACTGATGCTTCAATATATATCAATGTACTAGAAAGAGGTAATTCTGTTTTTATATTTTTCTTTTTATTATAGTATTTTAAACCAACTATTAGTGAAAGGAATCATGCAGGGTTTCCTGCTCTTCCAAATCTGGAAAAAATATGCAAAACCATAGCTGAAGAACATGGTCTACAAATAAATGGGCACATATATCAACGCAGACAAAATTATTATTCTTGCAGAATCTAGAGCACAACTGGAAAAGACAATAAATACTTTAAATGAAGAATGCAAAACTTTAAGAATTGATCGAGGGAATGCAGTTTGTAAATCCTTGCAAATAGGAAGAAAGGGGATATGATTGGGATATTTAAATTGGTAAAGGGTTGTTACAAGGTTAATGTGGAAGAAATTTTTCACAGAATGGGAGGAGGGTGTAAACAAAGAGTAAGTATTAATTTCCGACACACATTTGCTATACATTTTCATTTTAACAGAATTTTTATTGCATTTGTTTTAATTAAACCGTGACATGCTTAAACAAATGGTATCACCACTTATATGTGTGTGTGGCATCATATTTACACTTGGACATATCTGGAAGCTGTATAAGGAGGATGTGAGAAGGGGCATAAGGAGTAGGTTCTTTGTATGGAAAGTGGGTGATCAGTGGAATGCACAGCCTGATATTGTGGCAAATGCAGATACATTATTATTATCCTAAGGCCCCATTGAGTCACAGACTCTAGGAGATCCCTTTTGTCATACACATACCATACTGCCTTTTAAACACATTCAAAATCTCTACAGACACCATGCTCTCAGCAATGCATTCCAATCATTCACAACTCTCTATGCAAAAACCTGCCTCTTGTTCTCTTGCTCACACCTTCCAGGAATGACCTCTTGTTCTCCCTCAATCTCCCAACATTTTATGAAAAACCTCTTCAACATTAATCCAATAACAATCCTTTACCAACTTGTACATCTCTGTCATATCACCTCTCTTCCTCCTATCAACTAGACACTACAAACTGCAATGTCTCAAACCTTTCTTCATATTAAACATTGCAGAGATCAGAAACTACTTTGGACAATCACTTCTTGACCCTCTCCAACATCTCTTCATCCTTTTATAATAAATTTAGTTTAATCCTTTATCCAAGTGTGTGCAAACAAAGTTTGCGCCTGAAAGTATCTTCAGGACTGGGGTAAAGTGGTACAACACCGGGAAACTCCTTGCAAAGGTGGAGCATGCTACCAAGACTCCTATCTCAGTATCTCCCATAATGCAAAACACATCTTTGCAGATATGTATAATGTTATGCATTAAGGGAAGGGCCACTACCCAGACTAGTTTCGACCTTTATTGAGGTCTCTTCAGTGGGAGCCAGGCCCAAGTGGAGATACCAAGGCAGAAGCATTAGCAAGGTCATCTCCTCCTATATGTTGTACCACTTTACCCCAGTCCTGAAGATACTTTCAGGCGCAAACTTTGTTTGCACACACTTGGATAAAGGATTAAACTAAATTTATTATAGTCTGACCAAGTGAAAAATAAACTTTCAACTTCATCCTTTTGAAAACCAGGTAACCAAATCTGTGCTCAGTAGTCCACATGTGGCATAATCAAAGCATTATACAATGGAACCAGAATCTCTCCTTACTTCAACATTAAGTTGTGTGTAAGGATGCATTGATGTGGAGTATATTGGTACTCCACATCACTGCCAAAATTAGTTGTGTTCTCCTTACAATTTTGGCAATATGTCCTCTAAATTTTAGATCCTTATCAACCATCACCCCAATCTTATTTCCTAAACCTCCAACAATATCTCTACCAAGAGTAAATTCTACATTCCATCTTTGTTTTCCAAATTTTAAAACCTTACATTTTGCAACATTTAACTGTCATCCCCACTCCAGTGCCTATTCACTCAATCCATTCAAGTCTTCTTGTAAGGCCACAACATCTGCTCTACTCCTCATAGTTTGTCCCAACTTTGCATCATCTGCAAACAACTGTATATTCCCATTCAAATCTTTCCCAATAACATTAAGAAATTCACCTGTGAAAAATGGGATTTCCTAGACCTTTTCTTTACTTGGTCTTTATTCACATTATACTTTTCCTCTTAGTTTTCTGTGTTCTCTTGCCAGAAATCTTACTCAAAGGACACAGAAATTATTTACATATACAGATAAATACCACACTGACTAATAAGGCAGTAGAGACACAAAATGGACACTGAACCACCGAACACAGTGGACATGAGCAGAAAACAAGGTGCATGAACAGTTTCCTATTCACACATGGACAGGAAATAGTGATAGTCCTTATGTACTGTAATAATGAAACCACATATATGCAAAAATGCAGATAATGAAATCACATATAATGAGAGTTCCCTGTACTTGTATATGAAGAGGGGAGGAGTAACTTCGTGGCATAATCAGAGCATTATACAATGGAACCAGAATCTCCTTACTTCAACATTAAGTTGTGTGTAAGGATGCATTAATGTGGTTGCACTTTCTTTGGAGCACTAATATTTAACTTTTAAAGATGTGGTAAATAGTATGGAGGGAGATACTGATTGTTTGTAAATGAAGCAAAGTTAAACAGAGTGATTAGGAACTCTGCTCCTGAGTGAATGCTACTAAATATTTGCATATAACTCTGAAGTGAACAATTCAAATGAACATGTGGGATAGTTTCTGAACGGAAGTACAGGGCGCAGATTACATTAGCTCAGCCAATCTAATTTGGCTGAGCTAATGTAAATAATTAATAGCAAACAAAGATTTTGTAACCAGTTAACTAGAAATAGAACTGAAGATGTGATGATGTTGGTCAACTGAAAGTAGTATTCTTCTGGCAGAGTATGAATAACAGAACCATCAAGACAACTGCTTTTGCTCTCTTAAAGTCCTGGAATGGTAGAAGAGCTTGCTGGCATGAAGAAATGAACCTCTACTTTACCAGATCAAGTCAAAAGGATGATCACTTCTCCATCTACTAGGACACTAGCACTCCAAACAGAACTAAAGAAAAGCAAACCCTAACAGTATTGCAAAAATCTTAGCACAAAAAGTTAAATCCTAAATTTTCACACATGCCAAAAAAAAAAAAAAAGAGAGAGAACATCCATCGTCTTTATAAAAAGTTTTCTTATGTCCTATAAATAGAGAAAACTCCAATTCAGTAACTCTAGATGAAACTGAAACAGCCTTCAAACTAACTAAAATAGGTAAATCTCTTGGCATTGATGGCATCCTTCCATACTTTCTTACTCAGCTTGGCCTAAGAGCAAAATCCTGGCCATCCAATTTCCTCTACTCAATAATAAATGATGAATGACCTTCAAAATTTTGGCATGAATCAAAGATAATAGCCTTGCTAAAACCCAATGTCAACTGATGATCCTAATAATTACAGTCCTATAGCATTGCTCTGCATGCCTTAAAAACTTTTTGAAAGGATTATCCTCTCTAGGATTTCTCCAAAAATAGAAACCATCTTACCCAGTGAACAGGCTGGGTTTAGACCTGGCAGAAGCTGCTGTGACCTGGTCCTAGCTCTCATAACCCACATTGTAGCTGGATACCAAAAGGCTTCAAAATCAGGTACTACCTTAACAGACCTAACATTAGCTTATGACACCGTATGGAAGAAAGATTTACTGTATAAAACAGTCAAAATAATCAATTGCCAAAAAAACTCTAAAATTAATAAATGTTCTCCATTAGGAAAATAAAGATTCATCTGAATTCACAAAAACGCAGAATATTTATCCTGCAGGACAGATTACTGCAAGGATCTGTCCTCTGCCCCAGCTTTATTCAACCTATACAAAAGTGACATCTCTCCAACAGCTAGTCAGTTATTTATATATGCTGATGACATAGCAATCACCACTCAAGATGGCACTTTCAAAATCCTTGAGAAAACACTGAGCAAAAATCTGAGCTCACTGCAAAATTACTCTGAAAGCTGGGGAACTATCTCCTAATCCCAGCAAAACTGGTTTTTTTTTTCAGCTTTCCACCTAAATAACCATGATGCTCGACAACATACCAAAAACTTTTGGAAAAAACTAAGTTAAAGATATCAGGTAAAGCTCCTGACATCCTCCCAGATTATCTTACTCACACAATACTCTGCCAGGAACATCATCGTTAACAAACTCATGGGCATAACTTGAGGGTTGCAATGCACTGGCACTTACAACTTTATTTCCTATGTTTAAAAAAGGTAGTAGAGATGACCCTAAAAACTATAGAGGTATAAGTATACTAAATTCCTGTTACAAAATATATAGCAGAATTTTAAATAGCAAACTAATGAAATATTCCGAAAACTTTATTTTAGAAGTACAGAATGGATTTAGGAAATGACGATCATGTATAGACCTGGCCTTTTGTCTAAAATTAATAATAGAGAAAAGAAGAGAATACAATTTAGAAACCCATATTGCATTTATTGACTTTGAAAAAGCATTTGACAAAGTTCAAAGAAGCATTTTATTTAACATATTAAAGACAAATACCAAATAATATCCTAAAAGCTATCACAAGTATATATGAAAATAATCAAATACAAATAAGATTAAATCAAATGCTATCATATACAATAGAGATAAACCAAGGGTCTGACAGGGATGTCCCCTCTCAGCAACTCTTTTTAATATTTACCTAAATGAAATAATAAAATGCAATAAAAATTTCCATCAAGGTGTTAAACTTTCTCCTACTGTGAATTTAAACACTCTTCTTTTTGCCGACGACCAAATAATACTTACAAATTCTGAAGATAACTTACAGAAAGCTATTTTAGATCTAAATGAGATAGCCAAAGATTATGGTATGATAATATCAACAGAAAAAATCAAAAACTAAGGCCTTTAAAGAACAAGATCCAGCAAGAACTAAGGTAGTAATAGATAACAAGATCTTAGAACAGGTGAATTCATTTAACTATCCAGGATGTATGATCACATATGAAAATGAAAAAGATATAAACGTAAAAATTGCAAAATATTTCAAAATAACAGGTGTAATTAATTCTATATTTAAACCAAACCTAATTCAAAAACAAACCAGACTAAAAGTATACAATACATTAGCCCTACCAGTCTTATTGTATGGAAGTGAAATCTCAACAATAAAATAAAAAGACAAAGATTAATAACAGCAGAAATGAAGTTTATGAGAAAAACTGCAAGGTATACTCTATTTGATCACAAAAGAAATGAAGAAATTATGAAAGAATTAAACAAAGAATCTTGAGAGTTTATTTTTCACTTGGTTAGACTATATTAAGTTTAGTTTAATCCTTTATCCAAGTGTGAGCAAACAAAGTTTGCGCCTGAAAGTATCTTCAGGACTGGGGTAAGGTAGTGCAACACCAGGCTACTTGTTGCAAAGGTGGAGAAAGCTCTCATTACTCCTATCTCAGTATCTCCCACAATGCAAAGCACATCTCCTTGCGGATATGTGTAATGCTATGCATTAAGGCAAGGGCCACTACCCATACCGGTTTCAACCTTTACTGAGGTCTCGTAAGTGGGAGCCAGGCCCAGTAGTGGAGATAGTGGAGATACAAAGGAAGAAGCAATGAGAGGTCATCCAAACCTGTAGGAGTTGCCAAAGGGTGTGCAACCTTATTATTAAATTACTCCGGATTCAGAGAAAGATGTTGAGAGTTTATTTTTCACTTGGTTAGACTATATTAAGTTTATTTTAATCCTTTATCCAAGTGTGAGCAAACAAAGTTTGCACCTGAAAGTATCTTCAGGAATGGGGTAAGGTAGTGCAACACCAGGCAACTCGTTTGGCAACTCCTATAGGTTTGGATGACCTCTCATTGCTTCTGCCTTTGTATCTCCACTACTGGGCCTGGCTCCCACTGACGAGACCTCAATAAAGGTCGAAACCGGTATGGGTAGTGGCCTTTGCCTTAATGCATAGCATTACACATATCCGCAAGGAGATGTGCTTTGCATTGTGGGAGATACTGAGATAGGAGTAATGAGAGCTTTCTCCACCTTTGTAACGAGTTGCCTGGTGTTGCACTACCTTACCCCAGTCCTAAAGATACTTTCAGGCGCAAACTTTGTTTGCTCACACTTGGATAAAGGATTAAATTAAACTTAATAAACCAAGAATCAGTAATAGAAAAAATTTTAAAATATAAACATAAATGGATGGAACACGTTCAAAGAATGAACATAGAAAGATTACCAAAACAAGCCTTAATGTACAAGCCATTAGGAAAAAGAAAACCAGGACATCCGCTTAAAAGATTCAACAATGACTTCTAAGGGCAAACAGGCCACGCTAGGCCTAAATCCTTGATATGCATGGCTCTAGTCTTCTCAGTGATAGAGTATTCTTTGCCAGTTTGGAGCCCTAAGTCACCACACAGCTCTTGTGGAATCCAACACAGGCATAACAATGAGAACCAGCTCGAATACCTTAAGATCTACTTCTGTCATATGGTTGCCTGTTCTTTCCACATCACTGCTCCATGCTTTGGAAGAGAAGAAGCTACCATCAAAGACATGAAATCAGAAATAACATGTACATTCCTACCTGTCAAGATATCTCTCCACCTCCAGTTTGCCACCTTACTTCTAGATCTTCCAGCACACTTCAAGGGCTGCAAAGAATGAGCAGTGCATTGCTGCTAGAAGGACACCAATAAGGAGGATATTGATCAGATATAAAGAAATGGTTGTATTACACAAAGCCTTGATCAGATCAGACCTGATCTGGATTACTTACTGCATGCAGATTTGGTCAGCTAGTTTACATTATGAAGGCAAGTTTCTGTAGAAGATCCAGAGATTAATAACTAAGCTGCTATTGGACTCTGCAGAGTTGGTTATAGGGGAAGATTGTGGAAATCTAAATTGCAGAATTTAGATGATAGGAAAAAAGAGGTGATATGAAAGAGAGATTTACACTGTTTAAGGAATTTTTTTAGTAGATTTGAGTTATCTGACAATTGATATGAAATAGCAATATTGTACTACTCTGAAAATGCCTCTTAAATACAACCAAATCAAAACCAATCATGTTCGTTGAATCAGTGCATTTACTTTCAGCCTATTTATTTGGTTTTATTCGTTACATTAGTTCATTTTGTGCTATTGACTTAAGGTTTGATTTTTCATTCTCCATAATGGAATTATTTTCCATTAGCTTACTGCTAGAAAATTGCCTGTAATAATATGCAATAATAATTGCCTGTAATAAGTACTTGTTATATTTTTCCAAATGTAATCACATTATAATGTTTCAGCTAAAGCAGAAGGATGTGCTATTTCCAGATATATTCATACCTATTCATCAATATTTAATGTTTAAATGACACACTTAATATTCAGCATGTAACCTGTTAACCAGTCTTATCTTAACCAAGACCTAACCTACTTCACTTCAATTGTAATATATTGGTTTGCCAATCAAGTTTATGTGAAATGCTTTTAATTTTCTTCATTAATTTGTGTTTCAGCTCAAGTTTAGTAGGTTCTATACTTCAACAGAAGGGGGAAAAAAATTTTACAGTGCCTTTGGCTCAAAATTAAGGGAATAAAAATTATATCCCACTCCTTATGTTAGACTTACAGAGAGCAACGAAAAAGGTACAAATACTTGGATACCATTTGCAGTAGCCATGATCTGATGAAAGCATTTGAAAAACCTTTGAAGGCAACTGCTATTTTTCTTTAAGTTAATTCTGTGGATCATCTCCCTTTCTCTGAAAGAAGATGAAAACCAAATATTTCTAATGTGTTTAAAATACTATGAAAGGAGAGTAGGTACCTTCATACCTTCATTTTTTTATATCTGCACTTGAATTTTTTTTCTGCAAATCTTGTTAGGTAGAGATTTAAATTAAAAGCATTGCAAGTATCAGAATGCTATGCTAGTTGATTACTGCTGCTGCTGGATATGAATGAAAGAGACCCTAAACGCTATAAATATACAGAAATTAAAATTCAGCAGTTCAAAAATCATGTCTGTTATTAAAGAGAGGGGGGGGGGATTTCATAACATAAGGAAAGTGTATCATTAATGATACACTTACCTTCACCATATACAGAAAACCCACAAACCCACATTCACAAACTCTCCCACCACCACCCCTCTCAACAATATGGCATTATTAAAACCAAGAGAGCCCACAATCTTTGTTCCAGTGGAACCGCCCTCGCTACTGAGCTTAACCACATACACAGCACTTTCCTCTCCAATGGCTACAGCGATCACAGTATCAAAAAAATAATCAACTCCTCCCCCATTCCCCGTCCTTCTCGTCAACAAGATTTTAAAAATGCCATCACCATACCCTACATCCGTGGTACATCCGAAAAAATAGCCAAGATACTAAAACAGTACAACCTACACACAGCATATAAGCCCAACCGCAAACTTGCTACCCTTATCCGTTCTACGAAAGATCAGCTCCCTCCTCTCTCTCTGCCTGGAGTTTACAAAGTACCCTGTTCCTGTAAGCTGGCGTACTTTGGACAGACAGGCAGATCAGCATCCATCCGTCTAGAGGAACACAAGTCTTACATCTTCAAATACAACTATGGCCATTCAGGCTTGGCTGACCATGTTTTGGACACCACCCACAGGGTATCATGGAAGAAAACCACCATGCTCCACCACAGCAAATTCAAGAAAGAGAGACTTTTCTTAGAAGCAGCAGCAGCTCTCAAAAACCAACCAAATCTCAATAAATATGGTTACATTAAGCTTCCGAAGATTTGGGAAACACTCATCACCAGAGTTCCCACCTTACATTCCAGGCCACCTACTACTGCCCTTAGAGGACGCTCTACCTAGATAGGACTTTAGTGTCACCCATGTGGTTGGGCTTAGTATTGTTTGTTATTTGTGTATATGTTACATTAATTGTTTTTGTAATCCCCGTAGATGTCCTAGTGACTAGGATGAAATATAGGAAGTATTAAATTCTATTTTAATTCTTTTTGAGTGTTGTAAAAAATCCATTAAGCCTCCAACATGATGTCCTCACAGCACTTAAGCCTCTACACACGTATTTATTTAATCCAGAAGCACGAATTCCTTCCCTCACCCACTTAAAGTCTGAACTACAGATAAATTTAGTGTAAATAAATAATTAGTAAAATGCAATCTGAGCATACTTTCTTTATTGCAACTCAACATACACAGGCTGTATACTTTCAGAAGGGATCATTATTTGGGACCAAAATTTTATGATCCCCCCAAAGTATGAGATATTCAAAATACTAGGTAACAGAGTCTAAAAAAATATCTGTCTACATGTACAGTTCAGAGTGGCACAATATCAGTGTGAAATGTCAGCTATGAGAACAGGTTTTTTTTTATTTTGTTTTTTTAAAAAAAAGCTGATATTGGTACCCAAGAGGAAGAGAAGTGATTAAATATCAGTTGTTGAAAACACTGAAATATCACTTGAAGGAGAGAAGGAAGACAAAGAACTAATGTTTATCCACAGAAGTTGAATAACAGTTGGTAAGGGCATAAGGAGTAGGCTGTCTATATAGATCAAAAACGAGTGGAATACAATGCCAAAAAGGATGGTGAGAGCACACATGGTAAATGAATGAATTAAAGTGTAGTGAATATGCATTTCAGATATTCATTCCAGGAACTCTGGAATGAATCTAGACTTCATGAAGAGGTAGTGGTAACAATAAATAAAGTTATATGCAATCCTCAAACATGGCTGTAAGAGAATGATCACCATTCATCATCCTATAAGTAAAACAACACTTTGAGAACAATACTCAGCAACATGAACTAAAAATTATCTTCAACCAACAAACCAAATTTTCATTCTGCCACTTGACAAGAGCATCACTATACTTGGAGAGACAGTACAATTTGCAAATTGTCGCATTTGTCCACAAAATCAAACATAAATCAGGAAAAAAAACAAGAAAAACTAATGGTGAACTTGGATATAAATTAGTAAAAACAACTATCTACACACATATATGGAAAACGTTTGTTGAAAGTAAGAGGGCAAGCACAACTTCCACCAAATTATGGGAGGTATACTTACACACAAAGCTTATCAAACTGTGCTTTCAACTCATTCAATTTGTCTGCATTCAGTATACTATCATGCAATGCATTCCACAAGCCAATCACTCTCCATGCAAAGAACCTGCACCTTATACTCTTGCTCACACCGTCCTTATACAGTTTCCAGGGATGGGCCCCCCTTGTTCTACCCCACTCCTATTCTATGAGAAATTTCTTCCACATTAACCTGGTAACAATCCCTTACCAACTTAAAATGTCTCAATCATATCCCCCCTCTCCTCTTCCTATTCACGAGACTTTGCAAGTTACATTCCCTAAATCTGTCTTCATATCCCACATTCTAAAGACTAGTTATCACCTAGTCTTCTCTGGATCCTTTCTAATAGATCCTCATTGCCATGAAAATGAGGTAACCAAATCTGTGCACAATAATCCATATAAGACCTTATATAACTGGACTCTTTATTTTAGCTCATCAAGGTCCACTACATTATTGCCATAATCTGATATAATGACTTGATAATTTGTGCAATGACCTATGAACACTTGGTCCTTGTCCACAACTACTTCCAGATCTCTTGTCACCTCAACCTCCTTCAAAATTTCCCCACCATGTGTATACTTTGCATCCCATTGTTGCCTACCAAATTTCAGAATCTTATACTTGGCAATTTTGAACTGACAGTTTCACTCACTTGCCCACTCACATCATCTATTCAAGTCCTCCTGAAAGGATACAATATCTGCTTAATTTCTCATTGTTCTCCTATTTGCATAATCAGAAAACTGTTGAATATCTCCAGTTAAATCCATCCCAATATCATTAATATACAAGTTAAACAATGGTTAAAAAAAAAAAAAAAAAAAAAAAAGATCTCAGTGGCACAAGACTGGCAACATTCTTCTGTTAGAATACCATGTCTCCCATACAAAATTTGCTAATACCTATCTGACAGCCATTCACCTATCCAACTGATTAATCTAACATCTTTTGCATCTGCTCCAATTTAGTTACCAACTTGTGTACAAACGTGTCCACCTGGCACTGTTTCTAGGATAGCATTACGCTTATTGTCTGTCTTGCTATTCCTTAGAAGTATACTTATTTCACAGTATCTGCTTCTAATATGTTATTTAATCTATAAATTTTGTCGAAAATGTGAGTTTGAGAGATATCACTTCTGGCAATTATCTGAAAATTCATGTTGTCTGCAGAATACAGAAATTACATTCACAAACTCAAACGATTTACTCTAATTATTATTACACACTAGAGCAATGACAAACCTTTTTAGCTGGTGTGCAAAACCCCTAAAAAAATAAGGAACCACTTTTCTAGCTGGCAAACAAAAATAATATACAGGTAGTCTTTGACTTATGGCAGGTTACGTTCCAACATCTCTGTCGTAAGTCAATTCTGACGTAAGTCGAGGACTTTTATTAATTCTTGATTTGTTTGATTTCTGTTATAATATTTTCATAAATTAGGTTTTCTATTTAACTTAAAATGGTTAAAAATGTATAAACTTACATAAACATTTATAAATTATTTATTAGCACATGTACATATAAATACATAAACACAAAATTAAGAAAGAAAAATTTAAGAAAATAATACTTTTCTTTCTTAAAAAAAAAATTTAAGAAAGAAAATACATATCAAAAATTACCATTTTTGATATGTGTTTATTTCAAATTTTTCTTGAAAATTTCGGCATTTTCAAAATCGGAACTAGCAGCTTCTTCCATTATTCATGTTATGTAAATTAAATCAGCTTTTGAATCGATAAAATCAACCTTTACTAGCGTTAAATGTATGCTCGCCGTATTTATCTTCTTCTTCTTGTTTCTTTAAATTGTGAAATAGGCTGGGTGCTTTTGTTTGAATCGTAAACAAACTGAGAGGAATATTCTTGTTGATTTGATCATCTATCCATATCATTTAAAAAAGCCTCTCCATTTCATGAATTGGCCCTTCTCTTTTTTTCTTTAAAATTGTACATTTCATATTAACTGCCCCTTTAGCTACCTCCATTATTCTTGATTTATCTTTTATAATTGTTGAAACAGTTGAATGCGATAGTTTTACTTCTCGTGCTATTTCAACAACTTTCTTTCCTTTGTCATATGCTTTAATCACCTTCTAAACTTAAAGGTTTCCTCGCCTTCTTTTTTATGTTGGAATTTTCATCAGTAGTATTACTTCTCTTACTGGACATAATAGGGTTACGACGAGATACAAAAATTGCAACGAGAGAAACGAACACTTCGACTGCTGATTAGCAACTAACCTGCCAGAGGCTGTGATAAGTTAGAATGAGTGAATCATAGCAGCGGCTATTGCATATTGGTGATAGGCTTTGCGTGTCGACTAATGGCGATGCACGTACAAAAGGAATGTGATGCATGTATGTATATGCTGGCGGCAAAGTTAAATCCAAGAATTTTTAATAATAATTTTTGGCCGTCGTAAGTCGAGGACTATCTGTATTACATACATATAACAGCCATCAAAGATTACACTTAAGAGGGAGTCAAGATGCAAACTCTCCACAGAAAGAGAATGCAGACACTCTAAAAAGATTCTGCAAAGTGCAACAGGTTCATCAGCAAAGCACATATCTATTTGTGGTATTTTTTTGTTTTCCCTTATTTTCTGAACTGAATTTTAAAGGACCATCTCCAGTCAGAAGTAAAATTGTGATTGAAAATAAAATTTTAGAACAAATTAACTGCTTCAAATACTTTGGATGTGCTGTATCAAAAGAAGCTGACATTGACATCAAAATTTCAAACTTGGAAAGCAAGAGGACAGCAAGCTATACTCTCTGGGACAAAAAAAAAAAAAAAAAAAAAAAAAAAAAAAAAAAAAAAAAAAAAAGTGTAAAGCACTAAAAATATACTCAGTATTGACACATATGAATACCAAAAGAATGCACAGTTCAAGACTACCCACAAAAATACTCCAATACCACCCAGTTGGAGGATATAGAAATCAGGGATAACCAAGAAAAAGATGGAATGACACCAGAACAGGCCACTGGGCCTAAATCCCTGAAAGGATGATGATTTCCATCCTATACCAATATATACAACTGCATGTTTCTTTAATTAAAATATCAATAAAAAGGTAAGTAATGATAACTTACAACTAAATGTTTATCATAAATGAAAGTTTATTTCCAAGTAAAACAAATAAGAGATTATATGGTATCCAATGTAATGAATACTGCCTATAATGAGGCATAGTTATATGAGTGTTTCTCATGATCAATGTAATGGTGAATAATAATGAGAACACTACTTCATTCTTTTTTAATGAGTATTTTCCATAATCACAAATGTATATTTTCTAATATTTCTTATTGCTATTGAATTTATATCACAAAATGAGCCTGACTGTTTCCTTCAGCTGTCTAAAATTACATCTGGCAAAATGGCTTAATTGCTATTCTGGCCAGCAACATTTTATAGCACAGCAGGTAGTAATTAATGTAGTAATTAGGAGACACATTGCCAAAATTGTGAAGACAACACAAAGATTTCTGGGAATGATGCGGAGGACACTGATGTGTAGAAGTAGGGAGATTCTTGTTCCATTGTATAAGGCTTTGATTAGGTCACACATGGACTATTGTGCCCAGATTTGGTCACCAGGTTTTCAGAAGGATGAAGAGATGTTGGAAAGGGTCCAAAGGCGACTGACTAAGGTAGTTTCTGACCTCTGGGATGTTGAGTATGAGGAAAGATTGAGAAGATGTAATTTGCAGTCTGGTGGGAAGAAGGAAGAGGGGAGATGTGATAGAGACCTAGAAGTTGGTAAGGGGTTGTTATAAGATTAACGGTGGAGAAGTTCTACAGAGAATAGTGGGAGATCAGGAGAGAACCAGAGGTCATCCCTGGAAACTGTATAAAGAGGATGTGAGTAGGGGAGTGAGAGGCAGGTTTTTTTCATGCAGAGTTGTGAATGATTGGAATGCCTTGCCTGAGAGTGTGGTGTCTGCAAGGAGTTTGAGTGTGTTTAAGACATGGTATGATGAGATGTGTGTGTGTGATAAAAGGACCTCCCAGATGAGTCTTTGACTCCATGAGGTCTTGGGTAATAATAATAATGAAAATTTATGTGTGATATCAGATTTCATGGTAACACAGTGGTATAGTGATCATGGAAAGGAATGGAAACTTGTCTACTGACTGAGATATCCAGCAAATAAATAATGCCGTTTAATATTCATGTTGAGTTCCAATTACAATTAGCATAAATAATAACCCAATGCTTGCAAAATGCCTTTGCAACCACATTCAATACTGAAATTACAGTATGTTAATTTTTGCATATGTTCATTTTTCATTCTTTACACCTGTTCATCCTACACCAACAAATTCATGCTAATAAACTTCTTTACTGTTTGATTCTGAAGGGAATTTTAACCCTTCCAGATATTTACTACAAAGAATATTTTTATAAGTTTTTTTTTCTGAGTGTTAGAACTTTCATTACAACAATTTCTGCTGTGGTTCAATACAGATAATGTGAAATATGCATTATGGAAAAATGTGAATGATGTTTTTCAGTTAAACAGATTAAAACTTCAGAAACATGAATTAATATCTTTGGTTTAGTATCAAAACCTCTTCTAAATTTCATTCCTGCAAATGTAGAGGCCTGAATATGCAAGTATGTTATGCAAATTACTGATTAATTAAATTGAATCATTTGTGAATTTTGTAAACATTCACGCTAGCTATCCAAAATCATTCATTCTGTCTTGATAGGAAGCTTATCACAATATGAGACATATGCTTGAGTTTAATGCATATCTCAATTTTCATAGGAATAACTATATATAGTGAATCAACTTAAAATCAAGCTCTGTAACGAATAGTTTGGGAATGCATCAGATTTTTCATTTTTAAAACTATTTGTTTACTTGTTTGTTCCTGTACAGTCCAAATAAAATACTTAATATACAGTTTAAACTACAGAGTTAAACACTTCTAAACATTCAAGTGCAGGATGGAAGAAAACTATTTTTCTTTTTTTTGCAGATTGCAAAAGAGAGAGAGAGAGAGAGAGAGAGAGAGAGAGAGAGAAAGATGGGGGTGCAGCAATGTTGGTTAGTTAAAATCTCATCTTTTGAGTGATATCTGGAAATTACAAATTCCTAAATGGAGTCAATCTGTCGAAGCTGATGAAATATTAAAACAGCTATTTCAAATCGTTCCAAGTTTTAAATAAACATGGTTCTACTACAAATATAAGCATTACACAATTACAAAGTCTTGTTATTTTCAGGATTAGGAACTTTGAGAATATATACTGCATTGTTTAAAAATATATATATACATTGTATATACATGCATATACAACAGTTACATATACAACAGATTCGTTGCTTTCTGTTTCTAAATCATTTTTACTACAAAGAATTTATTTTGATAAATTTCTATAATCTTTAATATTATAATCCTATAGGCAAATTTAAATTCAGTACAGCAGTCATCATTATTTTAAGATATCTAACAAGTTATATTACAGAAGCATATCAAAGGTGTAAAACTGGTTAGGCATTATTATATGATTATTATAGAATCACATGTGTACACAGTAAAAAATTTATTTACTATTCACATATTTGTCTTATATATCATAAGAAATCATCAGTGTTGGTTAGTGAACAACAATAAGGAATTTAAATAAAATAAACAGTAGAGCAATACATTACATTGGAATGTCTCTATACATACAGTCACATGTACGTGGGTTACAAACTATTGGGCTGAAAATAAACTAAATTCAATAATTTTGAATTATAAAAAAACAAATTGAGAATACATTTAATTAATACAGTTAAAGATGACAATTTCCCACACTTTAGGAATGGTGAGGCAGTCGTTACAATTGAGTTTAGGTCGATGAAGTAAGGCTTCAGGACTTTCCATATATAAATGCTCATGTTTATATATGGATGTATGTAGTAGTTTGCCATTTTCCCATTGGATTCTGTAGCTGGTATTTTCAATCCTGTGTTGTGCAAGGCCAGTTTTGTGAAGTTTGATTTGCCAGATGTGATCTTGATGTTCAGAGATATGTTTGGTGATCGATCTTCCTGCTTGTCCATAGTAAGACAAGTTATATGAACATGGTACTTTGTATATGTCAGGTAGCATTAATGGTGAGAGCTTGTCTTCTGGAGAAGGCAAAGCTTATGGATTTGATTGATAAATTTATAGTAGAAATGAGTTTATATTTTCACATAATTTTTACCACGTATTCAGAGATGCTGTTAATATATGGTATAGGTGTCCACCATACAATTATTCAATTTAAATTTATTTCCAGCCAAATAGTAAATGCACCTATATATACACATATAGAAACATAGAGAGAGATTCCAATGCAATGCATGCACTCTGTTTCTTTTATTTAAATTCCTTATTGTTCACTGTCTATACTGATGATTTCTTATATGTAAGACAAAATATCTGAATAATAAAGCTTTTTTTTTTTTTTTTTTAACTGTGGTACACATGCGATTCTATAATAATGGATATCACACAGGTTTCATTACACAAGCAAGTTATTATAAAATGACTATTATATATTAAAAATGGAACTGAGTAATTGGATTTAGGCAAATCTGGTGGAACTTAAAGCAGATAAAAGGAAGGAAACATGGCAGAGCTCCAGAGAATGAAAGATGAAAAGAATATTTATATTAAAGAAATAAATACATGAACAAAATGAAAGAAAATATGGATAAAGGAATCATTTTGTAATAACAGTGCAAGACTTTTGCCAGAAGATAATGTTATGCAGAAAATAATATATTAACATCATACATTATGATGAAAATGAATATTAAAATTAAGTCAAAAATTCTGTAAAGATGTAGTAAAAAGGATCATAAAGTCAAAAATAAACTTCAGTATTTTAAAGATATATAAAATCATAATAATAAACTAAACATTGCATCTCAAAATATAAGTAAATTAATCGTGAAGTTCGCAAATAATTAAAATAAAAACAAAATCTAAAATAGTGACTACAGAAGAATACAATCAACAATATAAATAAAAAATATAGAACAGTGCCAGCAATGAGGAATTATAAAACTATTCTCTTCACTACACTTTTCAGACTGTCTTTTGATCTCTCGCTAACTGTGAGAGAGCGAGTTTGACAGAATTCTGAACTTTTTGTCTCTGAATTTATTTACTTCAATTATGAACATAGGTTCAGTGTAAGAACATTTCTTTAAGCATTTTAATGCTTTCCTCTTACAAAAAATAACTAATATACCAATATAGTTCCTCCTATAACCTACGAGATAAATTCCTGATATAGCTATCTATGATTTCATCACTTCATAATCTTATAAATATCAGTTAAAATAAATACATACTACTGAAAAGAATAACAGTTTCTATCAAGCCCCCACTTTTCTGCCTATCAACTAAACTTTGCAACTCACACACTTTCAACCTATTCTTACAGGAAGCATTCCACAAACCTGTCATTCATCAGCTTAGTCACTCAGCACTGAATCCTCTACACCACCTCCTGATGAAACTCAGGAGCCAAGATGCAGTGGAATCATAGCTTTATAAAGAGGGACAATAACTTCCCTATATCCCTATACTTGTTGAAGACATAAACACCCAGGTAATCCTTTGAGCTATTTTGCCAACTTTTGCAATATGCCCTCTGAACTTCAACTCCCTGACCACTATCTGACAATTAATAACCTTTGCCCACAATGCACATTTATTTAAATCATCCTACAAGATGATCTATATCATCTTTAACAACTGCCTTCTCCCAGTGTTGCATTATCAACAAACAACTGAATATCCTCTCCTCCTTAATCTTTCCCTATATCATTAATATATAAATGAAAGAGTAGTGTCTCTAGTACAGAATTCTGAGGCACTCCACCAGCCATCCTCATTCTACTACATTCCACTCCACATATCTTACTCTCTAGTGTCTGTCTTTATTTCTGCTTCTTGCCTTGGTTCTTTCTATTTAACTGAATACTATATTTTTTTGGTTCTTCTAGCATGTTCAATTCCAAGGGCTTATTGTAACATATCATTTTCTTTTAATGTACTTTTAATTGAATTAATTTTTTCAATTTGTAAATAGGCTTATTTCATCCAACCAACAAAATGCAACATAATAATTTATTCACTTTTAGTTTCATTTTTGTTCTTAAAACTTCCAGTTTTGTTTTTAAACCAAAAATTGTCAGAAATTTATTTGGCAACTTCTGCAAAAGTGCTCTTCCAACTGAAAAAATTTCCAGATTTTCAGTCTTTAATGCCCACAGACTTCTGAACATTTATTATTATTATTATTATTCAGGCCTCCATGGAGTCAAAAGACTCATCGTGGGAGGTCCTTTCTAAGAAACTTGTGTTTCTTAGATAAGATATGATATAGACTTTGTGTTTCCCTCCTAGGAAACACAAAGTCTATCATATGACTCCTTAAATGCATTGACAATTTTCGCTCTCACCACTCTATCAGGCAATGCATCCCGTGGTTCAACCACCCTCCATGTGTTAAATCTTGAATGAAAGGTTTAATTTATTGTAAAATTTCATTCCGATTAAACAGGTAACAAAATTTCCGGAAGAATACTTGTATATAGGTATAAGTGAAATTGTTAATGAAAAAAACGAAATAGTCTTTTAATTGTAAATTCTCCTATGTATTATACTGTTATGTGTCCTTGTAAAACTGACAAGAGTTGAAATTTAGTGAAAATTATGTTAGCATGAGAAAGTTAGATCGACATATACAACGAGATAATCGGCTTATAAATATGACCCGAGGCAGTCATGTACTCGAAGACAAAGTTGCGTGCGGGAAGTCCCCATGGAGAACTCAGCAAGGAGAGAACAGTACCAAGTGCAAGAGATTTAGGTGCTGGACGGAAAAGGTGATGTAGTAGGGAAAATAGCTCAGGAAGGATATATATATAGCTCGGTGATGCAAACTCAAGGCTTTTTTCTCCCTTGGATTCTTGTTCCAGTCATTCCCGGAGGAGGAGGACGTGAGCGCAATTGAGAAGAACGATGTCCAGTGGCAGCTATGTGGCCAGATAGTGATCCAGTGCAAGCATAATCATTGGTAAAGTCAGCACAGACTGAAACAACATGCAGAACCACGTGGACCGATCCCGGCAGAGCAGCTTTGCCTACATCGGAGAAGGCGATTTGTGATTGTATTCGTCAGTTTGTTCTGAAGACAGCAAACTGTAGGAGAAGGTAACAAGCCATGTGAATTTAATGAAAGATCGAGAGAGAGAGAGGACCAGAGAGATCCAGTTACTCGGTCATGTAGGAACTTTTTAATTCCTTTGTATACTAGAAAGAGTTAGAAAGCAATAATGTGTGAATATGCTCAATGATTGAACTTACATGAATTGAAACAGGACTTTAGAATCTAACCAACCTGTAAATTGTGTCATGTCTGAGAAGGAGATATTGTATAGTGTAAAGTTATGTCATAGCCAAGTATATCTTGAAATTAAATAAGGTAAATGCTTGTATAGGATTGTCAAATGTTGTAGGAAGAAGTCAGTAATTTAAATTAGTTGCAGATATTGTCTAATGTTGAGAAAGATTAGGAATTTTAAGGTTATATCTATTTAACCCATTTAACTTGTAGGAGAGATTTAGCTTAATTAAGTAATTGTATATTGTATTAGTGTGATGAATAAACTTTTTTTACCTAACAAAATTGCCTGATCTGAAATCGCAATGCAGCACTCATCAAAACAGACATCGAGCGAATTAATAGGTGGGGATAGCTATGACTGCAGTAAGGGAAAAAATTTAGACACATAAGGTTTTGAAATTGGAAATATTAATTGCTTGATTGTCGATAAGTGTGTCATTCTGAGAATTAACTCCCTGACAAAGAAGCTTCTTTTGTCTAAGAATTTGGATGGCACAGTTTCAACAAATAAATTTTTTCAAATGCTGATATGGAGTTAATTCCAGAATTGTAAAAAA
This sequence comes from Typopeltis vanoorti, assembly GCF_054136105.1. Lineage (NCBI taxonomy): Eukaryota > Metazoa > Arthropoda > Arachnida > Uropygi > Thelyphonidae > Typopeltis > Typopeltis vanoorti. Next base: position 163,977,554 of record NC_143550.1, read on the forward strand.
GAAATTTGGCTCTAGCCTGAGGTAATTTCTTTGTCTACCGAGTTTGCACACGCAAGCAATTATAGTAGTGGACACAAAGTAGTTAGAAGTTAATTGGAATTGATAGAGATAGCAAAGGTGGTAGAAACAAGCTCGAGAAAACATATTAAGTATAAGTATAATCACTTAACAAGTACAATAAGTAAGGTTTGGCTATCTAACAATTTACAATAACTATGATATATAAAAAAGGAAAAATTTAACACTTCCTTCCTCGTGAAAGGAAGTTCCTTGTCATAACTTCCTTTCACGACAAGGGGCCAGTCACGACATGGCCCCTTATCGTGACTCCTTCCCGCTGCTCAACCAAGTGAAAGAACTCCCCAGTGTCAACTCTGTAACCACCTCTCAACAGTTTAAAAGTCTCAATCATATCACTTCTCCTTCTATCCACCAAACTCTGCAGTCCACACTCCCAGAGTCGATCCTCATAACTAACATTGTACAGTCCTGGCACCATCTTTGTTATCTGCCTTTGTAACCTTTCCACAGTTAATTTGTGGAAAGGTTACATAAATAATATGTAACATTTATTAATAACATTAATAGTCTATTAATTAATATTAATATTAACAACACTAATTAATTTATTAGGAACATTAATAGTCTAAGTGTGGTCTGATCAGAGTCTTATACAACAGGTGGTTCTTTGAATACCAGCTTTAGCTTATATGTGCACTTATGTAGACGTTTACTGAAGGCAAGTTTGATTTTTCAGCAAAGGTTTCTGCTACATTAATAAGTAATTTGTTGAAAAGAGAGGTTGAGTTAGAAAATAACTCAGTAAAATGAATCATGTTTTTGTGATGCAGTTGCTAAAATCAACTTTGCTACTGGTTTAATTATTCACCTCAAATGATAATGTGCCTCTCAATGAAAATTGATAGTTTAATTAGTGGGGAAGATACCGACCACTTAAACCATCAATTGGTATATATCCCACTAATTAATTACAAACATTCAATTTATTTAAAGATGCCAAGATATTATATTCTTGTTTAATCCTTTATCCAAGTTACATTACTTATTTACATGAAAACACAAACCATAAATGAGCTAGGATTACCTTTTTAACAGTTTTATTTATGATTTGTGTTTTCGTGTAAATAACTAATGTGACTATGGCATAAGTTTCTCTAAAATAACTTTATTCAAGTGTAAGCAAACAAAGTTTGCACATGAAGTATCTTCACGATTGAGAGCAGTTGATATTAATATTAATAACACATTGATGATGGGGAGGAGAGACAGACTGTAAGTGAGCAAGAGGTGTATGGGGAATTGAGCAAACTAGATGTTAATAAGGCTGTGGAACTTGATAATATATCAACAAGTATTCTGAAAGAATGTACCAGAGAGTTGACATTGGCCTTGACATATTTTTGTAATACGAGTCTTGCACTGGGTCAAGTTCCTAAGGAGTGGCAGGAGTGCAAGATTGTGCCACTTCATAAAGGAGGTGATAGAACTCAAGCATCAAACTATAGGACTATCTGTGTCCATCAAAGATAATACCATTGTTGGAGAAGCTTGTGAGAACTAGGATCCAGAGTTGGGTTGACAACAATGGTATTATCTTTGATTGACAGCATGGATTTGCTAAAGGAGGTCATGTTTTAGTAATCTACTTACTTATTACAATAAGGGGACTGTTTCTTTGGATAGAGGAGAAGGATACACAGTAATATACTTAGATTTCACAAAGGCTTTTGATAGATTACCACATGATAAGTTTATAGCCAAACTAGAGCAGATGGGGTTGGATATCCAGGAAAAGGAAAGTCACTAGTGGCGTGCCACGGGGGTCTGTTTTAGGGCTATTACTATTTAACTTGTATATTAATGATATTGGTGAAGGTTTGGATGGAGATATTCAGTTGTTTGCAGATGATGCAAAGTTAGGAGATGAACCATGAAGAGTAAAGATGATGTTGTGGCCTTACAAGAAGACTCAAATAAATTGAGTGATTGGTCACGGGAATGGGGATGCGAGTTCAATGTTGCAAAATGTAAGATCTTAAAATTTGGAAAACAAAGATGGGATGCAGAATTTATGCTTGGTGAGGTGGAGGAAATAAGAGATCTGCGGTTGATAGTGGATAAGGATCTGAAATTTAGGGGACACATAGCCAAAATTGTGAAGCCAACACAAAGGTTTCTGGGAATGATGCAGAGGACACTGACTTGTAGAAATAGGAAGATTCTTGTTCCATTGTATAAGGCTTTGATTAGGCCACACATGGACTATTTTGCCCAGATTTGGTCGCCTGGTTTTCAGAAGGATGAAGAGATGTTGGAAAGGGGTCCAGAGGCGACTGACTAAGGTAGTTTCTAACCTCTGGAATGTCGAGTATGATGAATGATTGAGAAGATTCAATTTACAGAGTCTGGTGGATAGGAGGAAGAGGGGAGATATGATAGAGACTTATAAGTTAGAAGGGGTTGTTATAGGATCGATGCTGGAGAGGTTCTACAGAAAATAGTGGGAGATCAGGGGAGAACCAGAGGTCATCCCTGGAAACTCTATAAAGAGGGTGCACATAAGGGAGTGAGAAGCAAGTTTTTTTCATGCAGAGTTGTGAATGATTCGAATGCCTTGCCTGAGAGTGTGGTGTCTGCAGAGAATTTGAGTGTGTTTAAAGCATGGTATGATGAGCTGTGTGTATGATAAAATGACCTCCCAGATGAGTCTGACTCCATGGAGTCTTGGATAATAATAATAATAAAGGCTAATGATTTCACATTAATTTGCTAAATAATAGAAAGCACATACATCCTTTTGGACGAGTATAGTGCTATGCATAAAGGATTACACAAGAATATAATTTCTTGGCATCTATAATTTAATTATAACCAAGCAAAAAAAAATATTCTATAACTAGTCTAATTTGTTTATCTTTTTTCTAGACTGTTCTGTGTAACTAGCATAGAAAAATAAACAATGAGAATCTTTCAAGGAATTAATCCTTTCTTCAGAACTGCATTAATTTTATTTGTTTATTATTTATTTTTTTTAAAAGAAGGACCAAAGAATAAGCAGGAACATGGAAACATGGAGCAAGAGCAAGTAAAATATTTCAGTTAATTAGACACAATTTTAGTGACGATGGCAAATTATATGGAAATTGACAACAGAATGAGCAATGCTGGTATAGTAAGGAGTCAACTGTATAAATTTATATGGAATGAGAGAGCAATTAGTGTAAATACTTAACTAGTTGTATACAAGATAGTGCTTGAACTCAGTTTTATCTATGCATTTGAGAGGTAGGCTAGAAATAAAACACTTGAACAGACTTAAGACAACAGATATGTTGCCTGTAAGAAAAAAATTAGGAGCGTCAACAGATGGCATCAGTGGCAGCATTCTATTAAACATGAAGATATTGTGAAGGAAATTGACATAGTTAGCATTCAGGAATGTGTGAGCAGAGCTAATCGCAAATTTGAGAAAAATTTAACAAAGGGCTCGCTCAAGCCCCTTATAGCTCACCACTGCATATACTATGCAACACATTTAAAATGTTAAACATTTAAAATAATCTAAGATGCGATTGCTACCAACCTTCATCCTGTTTGGATCTCATAAAAAATCAAACAACTGTAAAAATCAAACAATTTAAACTGCTTATCAGAAATTTATAGCTTCTTTAAACTGGATTGGTATCATCAAAGGTAGATGCTTCAATTGAGAGTGCATTAAATTAAAAAAAAAAAATTCTTAAAAAATACAAGTTATTCTAACTTTAGATAGCTGCCACTAAATGTTCATTAATAAGGACTGAATGATGTATATGTATGTGAAGCATAATATATATAATGGAAGAAAACTAATAAAATGTTTTATCTGTGTGCATGTGCTGAATTATAACATTAATTACAACAAGAATTCAGTTTCAGATAAAATCAATACACATTATAATTTGAAGTAAATCCTATCTTCCTGAATAAAATTAATATGTTTCAAAATATGATTGTTTTTTTTAAGTTGTATTAACTATTTACTTTTGATTAATTCAAAATCATATCACATACTTGAATATAACTTTCTTTTATCTTAGTTAATGAAGTCAAAAATTTTCAGAAAAATTTTCTGCTTTTAGCAGCAAACTTTCATTCTGTATTTCCTCTCCCATTCTATTTAAGTGACCATACCATCTGAGATTATTCCTGAATAACACATTCCTGAATGCCAACAATGGCAAGTTCTTAATCTTCATTTTTAATATGATACAAACAAAACAAAACAAACTAAAACTAGATAAGAAAACTTGGCATCGACAGCCTGAAAAAAATATGTAGTTGTATTGTACCTTAAGATTATAAAACAATATGAATCTGATGTCTAGAAAAATTTGTAGTGTGTTAATATACATGTCTGTTTATGCAAAGATATAAAAATAAGAATATACAGTGTGTGTATATATATATATATATATATATATATATATATATATATATATATATATATATATTCACTACATACACTAAGTTACAAAAGCTATTCTGTGTAGAGTGAAAGAGCAAGATTCTCAGATTCTCATTGGCTTTGCCAATGAGAATCTGAGGTTGGTGGAGAAAATTAGCAAGTGAAGTACTGTGCAAAAATTGATGGTTTGAATATATTAACCTCCCTATTGAACAAGGTGGATGAAATAGTGAGACCAAATTGCACACACCAGTTGAATAACATATCCATGTCATTCAATGGGTGTTACAGAATCGTATCCAGATTTATATTTGTTAAATTAGGGACACAAAACACACGTGTTGAAAAAATTATTTTACTGATTAATAATAACTTTACGTTTCGACCCCTGTATTGAGGTCATCTTCAGAAGGATACATTCAGAAGTATACGAACAAGCTACATGCTGTTGCACTCTGTACAAGTAAATTACATCTACGTTGTTAACTAATGTTTTTTCTTAACCTGCCCTCTAGTGGAAAAAATAAAATAAATAATAATAATAATAATAAATAAAAAAATAAAATAAAAACTACAATAAACTCTGCTAAAGTCCTCACATACTAGGATTCTTCTGGAATTATACAGTTATATTATGATTATCTTCTGGATTTGTACAGTACAGGTTGCTATTGAATGTTCAAGAAAAAAAAAAAAAACACTTCACTAAGTCTTGTATTGAGATTGGAAAGGTACCAAGTCCCTACACCGCACCAAAACCTGGTTCGAGCGGAAATTCAAGGAAGCATGTGAAATGCTCAAACATGATCCGAATCTGAATAAAAATGATGGTCTAACAATTCCAAGAATGTGGAGGACCCATCTACAACCTCCACGAAGAAAAATCTCAATACAAGACCTAGTGAAGTGTTTTTTTTTTTTTCCCCTTGAACATTCAATAGCAACCTATACTGTACAAATTCAGAAGATAATCGTAATATAACTGTATAATTCCAGAAGAATCCTAGTACGTGAGCACTTTAGCAGAGTTTATTGTAGTTTTTATTTTATTTTATTAAAATTTTTTTATTTATTTATTTTTTTTTTTCCACTAGAGGGCAGGCTAAGAAAAAAGATTAGTTAATAACGTAGGTGTAATTTACTTGTATAGAGTGCAACAGCATGCAGCTTGTTCGTATACTTCTGAATGTATCCTTCTGAAGATGACCTCAATACAAGGGTCGAAACGTAAAGTTATTATTTTATTATTAATCAGTAAAATAATCTTTTCAACATGTGTGTTTTGTGTCCCTAATTTAACAAACATGAATGCTGATCACCGTGTATCCTTAAAAGAAAGAGTATCCAGATTTAGCTGGACATTTATAGACGTCATGGCTGGTTGGGGTGTTAATGTACAGTCTTGTTCTACACCAATGTATTAGTGGATGAAGTATTGACCTATTGAAAATGTCTTCTCACCAGGTGTCAAAGCACTTTTCAAGCACTCCTTCAGTCCAGTTTTTTTAAATGGAATATTATCTTTATAAACAACTTTTTGCCATGCCAAGGGAAGCCTCTTATCTTCTTCTTCTGAAGATCTATTCATGGAGAACTTTGATAAAAGCTTTTCTTTAGGCAAACCCTAAACCCGTCATTTGTTGGAGATATGATATTTCAGATTTATATAACTTTCTAAATTCTTTCAACTCCTTCCAGCCAAAAATTTCATTCACACTTGAACTAGAGATAAGGCAAACTACCTTTTCTTGATGTCCTGTCAAAAAGAGAAATGGAATTTTACTTTGATATTTACAAAACGCTTGCCCACACTGAATGCTATTGTCATTCCTCATCTCTTCACCATCCATCTCCAAAAATAGACATAATTCACACAAATAAATAAAACAGGCGAGTTCCATTTTAAAACATGATGACAGGCAGAAAAAAGAATTCCACTTTTGCTCATCCAGTTCATCCTTAATAGGCATTCAGGGAGGAAGTTATTAATCAGACCTCTCAATGTAACCAAGTTGAACTTTTCAAACATTCTAGAAGGCAGGTTATAAATGCCACACATCACTTGCTAATCATTCTTTGATTGCTAATACTCAAGTAGCTTACCCCCCCCCCCCCCACACACACAAAAAAAATCGGATAACTTGGAATCCTAACTTAATCTACCACCCTGAAGAAACCAACTATAGTGAAACTAGTTGATATTTTTTGTATTTATTATAATTTCAATGACCCAGTCTTTTTTTTTTTTTTTAATCACTGAAGTCATGTCATAAAATTCGCCTGTCAGTCAATATTAATGATAATGAAGGAACCATTTCAACCAAGATAAGATACATAGCTATAATGTCAAGTCCACATATGAAGACTTCCTGTGACATGAGTTAGAAGATGAAAAATGTAAAAAGCTTATATCTGTTGCACAATGGAGATTCAAATCAATACCTTGAGGAGTCTATGTTATTCATCCTGATAACTTGGACTGATGTATGATTACCTACAAAATTTTATGCATTTAAAATCACCATAAATAAACTTGTAAAAGACCTAGGGATATAACACTGATTTAAATAACTGATAAAGATACATCAACTGGATATCAATGATTATTTAGTGAAAAGATAAGTAATTGGTTAGCAGGTAATAGGATGTAAGAAGTGTTTAAAGGAAACATTTTGCAGGAGCAGAGGTTCTCTAGGATACAGTTTGGGAACCTTTGTTTTTTCAGCATATTTATCAATGATTTAGGTTCACATATTAATAGTACCATTTCACCCTTTCGCTGGAAAAGAACCTAGTTCAATTTTCAATGTGATGAAAGAAATCTTTATATGACCTCAGGAATTAAAGCTAATCTCATATGGAAGTAGCAAGGTTATCAAAGTCATATTCAACTTATTAGGCCTCATCAATTGAGACTGGCTCAATGGAATTGGCAACACTAGCCACAGAATCTCCTGCGATAACCAAACTCCTATATGACAGTGTTTATAAATACAAATATTTATTCAAAGAAAGTGGTGAAGCCAAACCTAAATCATAATAACTGTTTTCATTCCAAACATTTGAGAAAGTTATCATTAACTACATGAAATAAATAAATATATTTTTATGATTCTAATAGTGTTTATCCTATTTATCCACTTTCGACTGAATGTCAAAAAGATTCCATCATAATGCAAATGTTTTAGTTGTGTTCAAATTTTTAGCATTGTTCTTCAAATCACACTGCTTTATAAGACATACGAGGATGGTCTGAAAAGTTCTCAGCCTAACAATGAAAAAACGCATTTATAATTCTAAAATTATTTTTATTTTCAATATAATCTCCCTTAAGACTAATACATTTATTCCAATGATTCTCTAGCAGCATTATTCCGTCCCTGTAATGGTTCTCAGTAAGATCTGCAAAATACCCCTCTACAGCTGTAATCACCTCTTGATTCGAAGAAACATGCTGACCAGCGAGAAGGAGTTTTAGTTTTGGAAAGAGATAGAAGTTAGAGGGAGCCAAATCTTGGGAATAGGGGTGGATATTCAACAATTCATAGTGCAGATCCCTTAATTTTCCCATTGTGAAAACAACTTTGTGGGCAGGTGCATTGTCCTGATGAAAAAAGATTTTTTTCTTCTGCAAACCAGGTCTTTTCTCATGAATTTTTTTGTTTAGTCTGATTAAAAGATCGGAATAATATTCCCCATTTATTGTTTAACCCTTTTCAAGATAATTAATAAACAAAATGCCTTTAGCATCCCAAAGCACCGACGCCATGACCTTTCCTGCTGGTGAAACCAACTTTGTCTTCTTTGGCACTGAACAACCGGCTTCTGTCCACTGTTTTGACTGCTGTTTGGATTCTGGTGTGTAATGGTGAATCCAAATCTCATCTATAAGTAATAAATCAACACACAAAATCAGTTTTTTCTTGTTAAAATGCTCCACTCACTGTTCAGAGATTTTCATGTGAGTGTGTTTTTGATCTGCTGTAAGCAAGTGCAGCACCCATCGTGCACAAAGCTTTTTCATTTGCAATTCTATATGCAAAATATATCCTACACTTTCTTTTGAAATGCCTATAGTCTCAGCAATTTCATGCACTTTGACTCGCCGGTCATCCAATACCATAGCGTGCACTTGATCAATGATTTCTGGTGTTGTTACACTTTTTGGACATCCTTCATGTGGATCATCTTCAAGGCCAGCATGGCCACGTTTAAACTTGGCAGTCCATTTCTTAATTGTCAAAAACGAAGGAGAAGAGTGCCCATAAACTTTTATAAACTTTGAATGAATTTCTTTTGGCGTTAGACCTTCTTTTACAAAGAATTTCATAACCACACAACACTCAATTTTATCCATTTCAAGGGATACAGACAACACTTTTGCTTCAGACAGCTGTATGTAATTTCACATGGATGCATATGATAGATGTACCAAATTAGAAAAAGTGCCAATAGTGCTGCCATCTATAGTCGAGGCAGAAAACTTTTCAGACTACCCTCATAAAATGAAATAACTTTAATGTTTTGATTAAAAATGCTATTTAGTGTAGTTCACATGAGTTTAATAACCAGTTTTATATTGTTTTTCTGATTTTCTATAAATCTATGATTGGTTCTGATATGATACTAAGTTAAATTACTAGTGAAAGAAATTAATAAAGCCTTAGTTTTATATTTATCTTGCACCTTCTCTCATTGGGACCTATAGTTCTATTGCTCTTGAAAAGGCATATGATAAGGTGACAAGGAAATAACTGCTCAAAACTAAAATTATATGAAGTAAATGAATCCTTATACAGAGCAACATATAGCTGACATTTAAGTTTGAAAGTAGTTAGTACTGATAGGTACAGGAAAATGGGTCAATGTCAACTCATGTAAGAAATGTTTGTTGAAAGTTTTTCACTTGGTTATATTATAAATTAAAGATACCAAGAAATTATATGGTTTAATCCATTATCCAAGTGTAAGCAAACAAAGTTTGCACCTGAAGTATCTTTCAGGACTGGGGCAACTCGTGGCAAAGGTGGTATGACTTCACATAACTTGCCTTAGTATCCCATAATGCAAAGCACATCTCCTTGCAGACATGTACAATGCTATGCATTACGGGAAGGGTCACTACCCAGACCGGATTCGACTTTATTGAGGTCTTATCAGTGGGAGCCAGACCCAGAGGTGAGATACCAAGGTTGAATGCAGAAATCATATTTTCATATAATATCACCACCTATTTAATTTTTTAATTTTAAAAAATGTGCCGAAAGTTGGATTTGAACATTAGAAAGTAGTAGCATGAATCTTATCACTTAAGATTAAAAGATTGTTATGCAAACATTACACCACATCTGTTTCCTCAAGAAATGATTTTTTTTTCTGTACATATAGAAAGACATAGATTATGTAGTTGATGAAATGAATATTAAATATGTTCATAACTTAAGATAAAATATGCTAAGTTTAATACTGCATATAAGATGTTTGTTATCCTGTTAAATAAATCTGCTGTTACAAGTAGTTTAACTACATTAACTGCTGTAATAAATTTGGTTTGAAAATCAGAATGAGAAAAAAAAAAAAAAATGATGATGAAAAGAAGTAGAAAACAGCCAGTTGAATTCTCAATGCTAAACCTACAGCATAAGCAAATCATTTCGTCTATTTAGACAGAAAGGCAATTTAAGTAAGACAAGCAAAACAGGATAAGATAAGAGAACAAGCAAGACTAATATGATGGGAGGCCAGCTGAATGCATTTAGATAGAGCAAGGAAGAAATTGGAAAACAAACAAAACAAACAACCTAGGCCTTTCAAACAAAAGAGCACTTGTTACTGACTACACCATGGCATAGAAACATTTATCAGCAGTTTATGGATATTCAAATAACACTACAGCATGGATGTTTGTGAAAATTTTGAGGTTAGAAGATGAAATCAGCAACCTCCTAAGAAGGCCAGTAAAAAAAGATCATCTGATCTGTAGAGAAGGATTCCTGAATTATTCAATCCTTAGCCATCAATGGTACTAATATGATAGTTATCAACATTTCTGTGGAAGTATCATAAAAATTATGAAAAACACTGTTATTATGGCATCTGTGAAATGTTTTCTTACTTATCCTGTCTATTTCTGCTTATTTTATTAGGTTATAATAAAAATGTACCGACCGTTTGCAATTTATATGTTTTGAGCCACACACACACTTCTTTTAATATTCTCATATTCGTTTTAATACTCTTCATCAATATAAAAATTATATAGGCAATGTTAATTTTTCCACTAAGCTTAATATTTTTTGTCACTAGTGTTTTTATTTTATTTTATTTTATTTTATTTTGAGGTTAGCTGATTTCATCTGCTAACCTCAAAATTTATTATATTTTATTCAAACACATTATTATTTTTTTCTTCTTTACCTATATGTAGTTGAATAGTTAAATATTGTATGTTTTTGATTAGCATTTAACTTCTGCTCAATATATGCTCATCTTAATTTAACAAACTATGTTAATTCTAATCACTGCACCTTTGCTTCAGAGAGAGAGAGAGCAGTGAGTCATTCTTTTATAAAGAACCAGCAATGATGACCTCTCTAAAACTTATTAGGGAACTGGATTCTTTCTTTTCTTTTTGTATTCAAGAGGTAAAATATGCAGATTTTATTGTCCAAATAAACATTAACATACTACTGACAAGAGGCTTTTTGTCAACTGAATTCACCTAGTTATGGAAGAAGCTTAAAAATAATATTAAATATACTGTAAAGGAAAATATGCATGTGCATAAGCTCATATCTATATTTAATGGATAGAGAGAACCAGAATGCTTTAATCTGAAATCATATCTACTATGCCGTCATAACTTATGAAATATTTTTGTAACATCTTGGATGCCAAAGAGAAACTGCCTTTGAGTGTACAATGAAATCCAACAGTATAAACAAATATCAATGCTTTACAAAACTTCTTGAAAAGCTTTGAAAGTATTTGGGCACGATTATCTTTACAACATTTCATGAGGATAGTTAAAATAGACTATACAAGACTTGATTTAAAGTAAATAGGCTATACGAGACTAGAGCGAATTATACGTTTCTGTGTATGAGAATTTAAAGCACCACAAGTTTCTGAAGAAAAACTACAACTACTAGGTGCGGTCTGTAAGGTATCTCCAAATATTACTTCACGCTCCCTAACAAATCGATCCCACCAGTCACTACTATCTGGTGTCACACAGATTCTAACGTCATCAAAGCTTACAGTACAGTTTTCAGGATGAGTTAAGGTTACAGATATGTGTGGGATATTTTCCTTTTTCTTTTGAATATCACCTTGCCTTTCATCGTAGTTACATCCTGTACCATCCCAAAATGTAACACCACCTTTTTTGCTTTTTCTTGCTCCATCACATGCTTCAGGATTTTTAACTGTCAAAAGAATGCCTTGTTTTACTTGTAAACCACAACTAAAAGATGCAGGAAGACTCCAACTACTCCCAGTTCCTTCCCCTAACCTGAGAGGTAGGCACTGACCTGATAAACCTAAGTAACCAAGGCAGCCATGCTCCTGGCGTTGCATCATCTCTTCCTGTTGCTGAAGAAATGCTTCCAAATTGACACCTCTTGCATGTGATGGCTGAGAAAGAAAACGCTGGGGTATACGAGATAAAGGATCTTGTTCAACACCACCACCAAATCCAAGAGCAAGGAGTATTTCTTCAGGATCTTCCCGGCGTGCTTCCAACAAAGACTCAACACTGTCAAATAATAAGACAAATCAATCTGAGGATAAACAAATATACAAATAACTCAACTAATTAATAATTTTAGTATCAGTGAATTTGTCAAATTATACTAAATATAGAGTAGGATCCAAACATACTGAAATTGTTAGCATGACAAGATATACCTAGTTGGCTGTATATGCAAAAATTATACAAAATTCAAGTCAATCCTTTATATGATAACATCGTATAGCTTATTTAAGTCTAATAAGTAGAGCACATGCATAATGGCATGCAGTTAGATAACTCTGATCTTTAAAAATGTGCAACACCCAGTATGTGTTTCTTTTTGCTAAACACAAATTCACTTCCTGTTCAGGAACTAGCAAGTTATTTCCTATAAACCACATTTTTCAAAGTGTGGAAGCAATGGGATTGAAGGACTGAATAAACTTGAATCATATCTGTTCAATATCTTCAAAACTATTCCTAAAAATGGAAAAATAACTGCTTCTATAATCTCATAGTAAATCACACACACACACACACACACACACACACACACACACACACACACACACTAAAGTTGCAAACTTTTGTTTGGGCATTTGTATTTTTTATTTTTTTAATATTAACCATACAATGAGAGAGTAGAACCCACTAGCATGTTAGTGAAGTATGTAGGGGATTAGACGAGGTTTGAAAAGCTAATGATTTTAGCAGGAGAATGCTTTATGAGGTAGATTGTTCTGGAGAACAGAGGCAGATAAAATAAGACAGAGAGGAAATGAGTTTGCAAATGGACAGTAGAAAGATGTTAGGAAGCTCCCATTTGTTTTAAAAGGCTTTTGGCGGACCACCCCTAAAATATTTATACAGTATTCTGAGATTGGGCAGATTTGGGACTTGTCCACTGTAGCTGGATCTGGTCCTGCTCATAATCTGTGCATTACTGAAGCTAAAGGAAGGTGAATTAAGTTTTTTTTTTTTTTTTGTGTGTGTGAAAGAATGCATTACTCCAAGATGAGACTACTTACATACAGAGAACAACTGACTTCAGATCAAGTTTCTCTTTATATTCCAACATGCACAAATGTATGGCAGTCTGGATGGTATACCTGCTCTCCAACCAACAGCCTGCAAATTCAAATCCCACTGTGGACATAGATGTTTGTTAATATTTTTAGGTGTAAATGAATTTTAGTGCTATGTGTGAAACTACTGCCCTGCTTACTGGAGGATGAAGTTGATTGAAAAACTTCAGTTTGGTCTCTTGAAGAGGATTTCCAGACTATATAAACCTTAGACTACATAATACTATACTACAGGCTTAATCTTTCATGGTGGAATTCATACACAAACATATTCCATTCTAAGCCATTTTTAATATCTCTTAGCCTACATCATCCACTACTGAACACATGCCATGGAAAGGTTCAGAGAAACATGCACTCTTGCCCTTGATGTTTCCAGGGCATCATTCTTTTCCTCTAACTCCTGCACAGATGATAAAGGCAAATCATCCATGCCAAACAACCCAGTACCATATGCCTCATGTGGTCTTTTGGTAAAATATATAAAAATTTGGCAAAAAATACATAAAAAGAATATTAGACAACCTGAACACTATAAAGTCATCTGGTCCTGATGGCATCCTTCCTATTGGACTTAAACATTGTGCTCTGCAGCTAACACCTGTCCTATATGGTCTATTCCTTCTATACTCAGATGGCACATATCCCATACCACGGAAGCAAGCATATATCCAACCCATTCCAAAAATGGGAAACAAAAGACTAAACAACTGCCATTACCACAATCTGCTCCAGAATAATGGAGCAGATTGTGGTAATGATTGTAGGTAATGATTGTGGTAATGATCAAGGATTGTAATGTCAACTTCTTCACTACCTAGAAGCTCACCAGTTAATCAACGACCTCTAGTATGGATTCCACAAATTGAGATCCACGGCTGATATCTTAGCCTACATCACCCACCACGGAAAAGTTTGGAGAAATTTGCACTATCATCTTGACATTTTCAGGGCTTTCAATCATGTTTGGCATCAAGGCCTGCTTTGCAAACTGCCTTCCTTCAATCTACTCACCACCCTCTAACCGAATAGCCAAGTGAAAGCTGGATATCCAGCTTTTACTCTGGTCATTCACTGCATATCATGGGGGACAGAACTCAAATATAAGACAATCTGAAACTAACAGAAAGACAGGCATCCATGGTGTTTCTGGTACATTACACAAGGGGGGAGGGGGATTGTAATGTCTTTCTTCCTAGACCTATACTGTTGTATTTAGAAAAAAAAGTAGAAAGAATCAAGAATACTATAAAGCAAAAAAAAATATATATCCATGCTGATCAATAAACAAAGTTGAGATTTAAATAAGATTTTAATTAACAAATCAAGTTCTGCACTCTCTCAAGCAGAACAACTGGCTTTATCTAAAGGAGTTAATTTTGTAACAGCAGTGAAAGTTAATCTTAAAAATATCTCATTGCAAAGTAGATTATGCTTGAAATAAACTGCTAAATTAAAAATTAATTTGGCATGCTCAGCCTTTTGGTCCTAGCTCAAGAACAAAAATCATTGTGGGATCACAGAAAAAAATAACATTTTACTCAAATCTAACCAAGGTAAGGTAATGCAATCATTTGAGACATAATAGATTATGAATAAACGATGCTGAGTGTATTAGAAGATCAAAACATTTACAGAGGATCAACTTTGATCCCACATGAAAATATCCCCTAAGAAACAAATCAACTCAAACTATAGTTTAACCAGAAGAAAGGAAGTCAAAATTAAAGTAAAAACACCCTGTTGTCTCTAGGATTTGAAAGTTGTAAACGTGTATAAAAAAGGTCACTATTATACTCAACTGTTGAATGTAGCATTAAGTTTGCTTACGTATTAAACAGACCTAATGAAGTCTTAATACATTTGAAGTATTTAACCATTCTCAGACCTCATTTTGGCAAAAGAGAATCATATATAATCTCTGGGATGGCATTTTAAAAATACAAAATTTTAAATTTTGAGACAACTAACTTCCTTCTGAAAGGAAGTTGGTTGTCTCAAAGAAAGTTTGGATGTAGCATCAAAACAACAGTGATAGTGACTTTCTCTCAAAATCTCTCGAAATCTCATGACATAAGAGTAGCTTTCAAGCCCACTGCAACTATACTGTTATTTTCACCGAAAGACCACAACCCTTTCAACAAGCATCCTGGAGTTTATAATATTCCATGTTGTTGTGGCCTTGTTTACACAGGGCAAACATCTAGAAGTTCGGAAATTAGACAAAAAGAGTATATTGGAGATGTTGATAAAACAGAGAAGACAGCTCAGACCTAGCTTTCTACTTTTCCCACACACCACAACACTGAATGGGATAGGAGTTCCGTGCCTTACAAAGAAGACAACTTCAGTTCCCACAACATCAAAGAGTCTATGATGGTTACTACTCACAAGGCACACTAAACAGAACAGAAACTAGGGAATGGTTTCTGTTCTGATCTTATTAGACTCCAGTTTTTCTAACTTTTCTCTCCCATTCTGCTAAGTGCCACAACAATTTATGGTATAGCAGACTTACATTAACTTTTGTTTCACTACTTTTATATCCAGATTAACTTTCACTTTATCTCTATATTCTCGAAGGACCAATACTGATCTACTTGCTATGACCACTGATATAATTTCATGACCACCATGAAGTTATTTTTCTGCAACTTTCTCCAAATTTTCCCAAAACATTTCCATATATCTGGTATTCATTTCCTATCTCTACCATTTAGATCAACGAGAACAAGCATATCCTCAGGTACTTTGTCAACCAGTATGTACTGGAAACCTACCTTTACCAGCCAATATATACATCAAAGGTCTGATCATTAAACCTACCAGGAAAATCAGGGCTGTCAAATCTTAAAAAAAAAAAAAGTTCTTCTCCACCTTTATAACAAGAACTTCTCACCATCAAAACATGGAATCAAATGGCTACAACCTCATCATATGCAACACATAATGGACTTGTACATTCCTATGTTGAAGGATGCTTCAATAGAATACAGAGTACCAATTCCATATATTTCTGACATTTCCAAATCTATAGACAAAATCTTGAAGAAGCTACCTGTTACCCATATATTTTCCTATCAACAAAATTTCTAATTTCTTACCAACTACAAAAGAAACTTTCATGTTCAGCTCTGGCAGGTTGTTATCAGATTCCTTGTACACATAATCTAACATATTTTGGACACACAGGTCTATTGGGAAAAAAAAGAATTAGCAAACATCAAGTCTGATCTTGCACAACATGGGACTGAAACCAAATACAGTATCTTCTGGAATGAGGCTCACCTTCTCCATAAAAGCAGTTTTAAATATGAACTGCTCTTCATCATGTTACACTGGCCTAATTTGAATCTGAATGATTGCCTCTCTTAAAAGTTTAGGATATTCTCATTTTGTGTAAATATCCAAAATGATGTACTATATGTTTGATATAATCATTCTAGCATGTGTCCATCAAAGAGAATGCTACTGTCATCGACACAATTCTGAATCTTAGTTCTCACCGAGCTCTCCAACATTTTAAGAATAACTCCAGAAACAGAGATTACCTATAATTTGAAGCCTTAGTTTTATTATAAAATTAATATTTGCTAGTGAAAGAAGAATAATTTTGTCCTATTTCCACTCTTTTGGAACCTGGCCAAGTATAATATTCACATTAAACCAGTCCATTAAAGCTGTTGTTTACTCCATAGAGCATTCCCTTAAAATACAATGATATATCATCAAGCCCTCAACCTAATTAGCATTAAGTTTACTCAATTCCCAATATACTTCCCACTTGTTTGCCATCAGTCCCCCCCCCCTCACCTTTCACACTGCTCTCAAGTTCCTCATGATTTCACATTTACAAGGATGAAATGCCTTTATTAATGACTCATTTAATATCTTGACTATATCTTCTGCAGTATTAATCATTCTACTATTTTCACCAACCAACATCATTCTTCCACATTCATTCTTTCTTCTATTGATATAACAAAAGAACCTCCCTGGGAATTTTTTTTTTCCCCCCTCATTAGCAAACTGCTGTTCATACAGCACTTTTGCTACCTTCACCAAGCAAGACACCTTCTACTGCTCTTTGTACTCCTCATGAACTGATTGGTATCATTAATCCAGTGTTGCCTCTATAATGCCTTCTTTGAGACCGCATGCCTAATTGCTTCATTCATCTATTTCTCATTTACCTCCTTGACCGTTGGTACACATCACCTCTGTTAAATAGTTTTCGAGTCTCGATAATCTGCACTAATTCTTTAATTTGAAAACCAAAGAATTTTATATAAACTTGGTTTTTAATCCTATTTCCCTAGTAAGCAAACTGACAAGGGAGTCGAGATTGTGCCTACTTTTGCTACCTTCACCAAGCAAGACACCTTCTACTGCTCTTTGTACTCCTCATGAACTGATTGGTATCATTAATCCAGTGTTGCCTCTATAATGCCTTCTTTGAGACCGCATGCCTAATTGCTTCATTCATCTATTTCTCATTTACCTCCTTGACCGTTGGTACACATCACCTCTGTTAAATAGTTTTCGAGTCTCGATAATCTGCACTAATTCTTTAATTTGAAAACCAAAGAGGCATATAGCAGTCTGAGAGATATTGTACAATCATCCCACTGTAAACAAAAAGTAACTGGTCATGTGGAATAGTTTGGCAAGGATTTTAATTTGGTTGCATATAATAAGGCCAGCTGTTGATGTTAGAATCAGAAAAGTGGTTCATCTGCCTTGACATAAAGACTGGGAATATGTGATACTCGAAAAAGTCCAGTAGCAATTCTGATAGTGAAGTGGATTCGGTCAACAAAGCGTGCTGTCCTTGCAGAAACACAGAATTGAGATTCACAATCTGATAAGTGCTAAATAAGTGGAACAAATGAATAACTTTCAATAGGTGGATGCTAGGGTATGATGGCTGTTCATCTTCCTTTGTATATGTCAGTTGTAAGATAAGTGCCAATGTAGAAATGTCAGTTTTTTTTGTCCCCCCCCCCCCCAACACACAACTCCCAAGAACCTTGCTTCTGTTGCAACTGGGATTATCATTTGTACTAGTTTGGGCTGCAAGTCATGATAAACTATGCTTGAAACAAATATGCATGCAAATGGTTTTCTGTAGTCAAAACCTAAACTCATTTGCAAGCACATAGTTTGAAAGATGGTTGATAACTTGCAACTGACTCTCTATGATGCTCATTACAAGAGTAACAAAAGATGGTAAAATCATCCACATAGAGGGCATAATGTCCTCTAAAGTATGACACTCACTATCATTTACACTTACAAGAATTTGTTCTGTTATCAAGTTAACCATGACAACAAATAGTGTGACACTTAACACAGAATCTTGTAGACTCCATCCTCTTGGAAAAAGGATAGAGAGGGTTGATCAAACTCTGACTCAGAAAAAATATTCAGTTATATGTAAAGTTTTTGATATAATAAAGAGTGTGAAGTTTCCTCTGAGACCACAGGCATGTAGGTCTTTCAACATGCACCTCCAAGCTTTGTCATATGCTTTTCCATTTCAAAGAAAACCAATATTCAATGTTCATATTTTAGGGAAAGCATCTCTAATGGGATGCTTCTAGTTGACTAAATGATATAGCACAGAATATTTTTCATCTTGGGAAAAAATTTTGCTGCTCTCCAGAAGCAGTAAATGATGAGAGTTAATCATTTTTACCTAAGACCTTGCAAACAGCTAGTCAAAGCAATAGGACAGTAATTTGTCAGTATTTCTGGATTCTTACCTGGTTTTGGAAAAGCAACATAATTATTTTTTACCAGGATTCAAGAAATTCATTCTCACAGAATATTCTGTTGAATAAGTAGAGCAGCTGATCCATTCTTACAAATTCTTAGAATCCATGGAAGATGGCATCAAATGTTTAACCATCTTATAATGGATGTCATATAGTCCAATGATAGTCGGTCAGCATTTAAACAAAGAAGCTTCGAGTTCGTTCTTGAATGACCTGTTGTAATCTTCAACACAAAAACAGAATTTTATGATATTCTGCTCGGCTTCTTTGGGGCTGTAAGGGGATAATGCCAAAGGTTTGGTAAACTTTCAATGAGAATATCTGCAATTATTTTAGGGTGATTTTAGGGCAATTGTGCATACAATCTGTTCCAGGACTGAAGAGGAAAGAACGGGATGCCTATCCCTAATTTTCTGGATTTTGCCCCAGATCCTCCTTAGCATTTGTTGATCTGGTGACAGAAAATGAGAATTGGATCCACAAGTCCTTTTGGATATGAAAGCAAATGGCCTTTTTCTTTCTTTTTTTTTTTTTCTTCTTCCCCAGGTGTGCATTCTGAATTCAATCCAGGTTTGGGAAAACGCAAAAACTGAATTGCAAAAATTGATGTTTTGGGTATTGCAGATTATGCATTCATCAATAGAAGGACATTACTGGTATAAAATCAAATCCTACTAACAATGAGAAAATATTCCAGAAGGTTGATGTATATTTTCCATTGTGATATCTGTGATCTTACTTTACTTATTTAGCATATTTAGAAGGGTATGATGTGTTTCGTGAGGGCAGAAGGGGTAAAAAGGGAGGGGGGGAGTGCTATTAATGATAGAGAAAGAGTTATGCTCACACAAAGTAGACATGCAAGAGGGAAATACTGCCAGTGGTTTTGAGGCAGTATGGTGTGAGATAGAGGTGAATGGAATCAAATACTTGGTTGGATGTTATTATAGATCGGGTAATGTGGATGGTGGAGATAATGAAATGTATAATCAAATTAGTCAAGCAAATAAGAAAAGGGTGATCATTATGGGCAATTTTAATTATGGCAATATAGACTGGAATGATGAGGTAGCAACTGGAAGTAAAGAAAATGAGTTTCTTGAGTTTTTGAGGGATAACTACCTCAGACAGTATGTAACAGAGGGCATGTGAGGATTGAGGGGCTTGGTTTTGGTCATCTTATCAGATGATGTAATTATAAATGAGGTGTCAAATCATCCACCAATTGGTGAGAGTGACCATGAGGTGATTACCTGGGTGGTTGTCAGCAGTGTGAGGACCTCTGTGAGAAAAGGGTATATGTGGAACTACAAGGGAAGTGATTATGAAGAGCTCAGGAGACAGCTTGCAGGTGTAGCGTGGAATGAGGAGTTAGCTGGAAAAGAGATCAATTCAACTTGGGATATTTTCAAAAACTATCTAGTAGATGCAATGTCTAAGAGTATTCCAAGGGTGAGAAAGTTGCGATACAGAGAAAGAGGGCATTGTGGAGGCAGCATAAGAGAAGTGGAAATAACCAATTCCATGAGGTCTACAAAAACCAGGCAAGGAGGGTGACTTGGTTGGTGAGGGTAGCTAAAGAGAGGTATGAACAGCAGTTAGCTAATGAAGTCAAAAAGAATCCCAAGGAGTTCTTTTGATATATAGCCAGCAAAAGAAAGAATGATTATGGAAGGATGACATTGATAGGAGAAGATGGTATAAAGACAGCTGTCGCAGAATGTGTGGTGGAGATACTTAATGAGCAATTCATAAAGGTCTTTCAGTCTTGTGAATGTGACTTCATGGAGAGATTGAGAGCAGTAGATGATGGGGAGGAGAGACTGACTTTAAGTGAGCAAGAGGTGTATGAGGAGTTGAGTAAACTAGATGTTAATAAGGCTGTGGGACTTGATAATATATCGCCACGTATTCTGAAGGAATGTGCCAGGGAGTTGACACCTGTCTTGACATATTTTTTTAATACGAGTCTTACACTCGGTCAAGTCCCTAAGGAGTGGAAGGACGGCAAGATTGTGCCACTTCATAAAGAGGTGATCAAACTCAAGCATCAAACTATAGGCCTATCTCTGTGTCAGGTGTTGTGGTTAAGAGAGCATATTGCAAAAGTTGACAACATAGCTCAGTGGATGACTTGGATGTTGAAAAATCCATTAACAAGTAAACATAAAGAAGTTATCATCTCTCTTGATAATAGGCTATGATTTAGCTGCATCTTGACTACCATGCACAGATCTAGTAACCTGGATTTCTTGGAGATAAGAACATGGTGGAGAGATTTCAGAGACAAGTGACCAAGTTGGTAATTAATCTGTGGAATGCTCTCTATGAGAATAGACTGAAGGTGTGTGGGCTGAAGAGTTTAGTTAACAGGCAGAGGAGAGGAGACATGATAGAAACTTAAGTTTCTATCATGGGATTCTTAAGGGATTCTATGACACATTGAGGAAATTTTTAATATATGAGAAATAGAGAGACAGATAGAGAGAACTAGTAGTCACACCTAGAAGTTGTGTAAGAGTGTAGATAGTAAGGTGTGCAGACTAGATTTTTTTGCTTAGAGAGTAGTGAATGACTGGAATGGATTGCCAGAATTAGATGCGAGATGCCATGAGTGTGAACGAGTTTAAAACAGGTAAGATAGGTGTGAGTCTCCAAGGATGTCTTCAGACTATGGAGATACCCATAAAAAAAAATTAAAAAAAAAAATTGTGGTTTACCATCAGCAACCTTTGACAGTGTCTAATTTTGTGAAAAGAAGTGGCACGAAATTTAACCAATTATTATTGTTACTATTTGACACCTCCAGGGAGTCCAAGGACTCATCAAGGGAGGGCACCCACTCTACAACTCTGTTGTAGAGCGGGTGCCCTCAATTAGATAGGCATCTTTTAATATTTTTCTTCTAAGCCCTTTGTATAACCATTTATGATTATAGGCCTCCCTCATTTGTTTCCATCTTTCTCTTTTGAAGGATTTCATTCCGATGCCAGCATTCTCCATTCATCTTCACTAGGTTGTCCTTTCATCTTCTCTCTAGTCATTCTTCATATGGATACCATTGGGTAATTGCCTTTGTCCATCTGTCATTTTTCATTTGTGCAACAGATCCTGCCAATCTCCATTTTAGTGTTAAAATATCTAACTTCCTTCCCCTATATCCAACATGCTTTTGTTTCTTTTCTTATATCCTCATTCTTTATTTTGTCTTCCAGTTTAATGTTTAGCATGGCTCTCTCCATTCTACAATCAATTTTCCTCATTCTGTCTAGTATTTGTTTGGTTATTGGCCATGTCTCTGATCTGTAGGTCATAACTGGAATGATACACTGGTTAAAAAGTTTGGCTCTATTTTCTGGTTTTATTTTACTGAACAGCAAAATAAAACTTAATAAAATTTATAAATTTAATAAAATTAATAAAACTTAATAAAAATAAAGAGAGCCTGTGTAGCTCAGTGGATGTGGCGTTTGCCCACCACCGCGCTTGGCCGCACGAAGGAAGTCTTGGTTTCGAGTCTAGTCGGCGACTAGAGGAAATTTTTCTAAGCCTTTTTTCGACCGGTTCCCGAGTTAGTCGATCTCTGGCACGGGCAAGCAGGTTTTTCCTCCCGGAAACTCGGGTTTTTCGTCCTGTAAACTCAAGAAAATCGACCGTAGAACCCACATTATTTCAGACATTAAATATATTGTGTTAGGGTTAGGCACCACGAGATGGCGGCACATTTGAGCCGTCTCTCTTCACTGCGTACCGCTTAATTAGTGATAGCCTTGGGCCATCTGTCTCTGATTGGGTACCAGTGGAGATTGAACTGCCCACTCAGTCTCCAAAAGTTAGATAGGGCTAAATGGCCTCGCCTACTCCCGTATATACGGGAATAAAAAGGCGTTAGCTGATTTTTTTTTTTGATAATAAAAATAAAATAAAATAAAACTGGTGTCCTTCAATATTTGTCAATGACTTAAATACAATTTGATATTGTATTTAATTCATTCATCATTTCTGGTCTCCTGGTTTCTGTTGTGATTCTGATATACTGGATAGACTACAAAGGAGTGTGTTAAAAATGATACCAGGATTGTGGAATACATTATAAAGATAGATTGAGAATTTGCAGACTACAGACACTAGCAAATGGGAGAAAGGGGGGGGGGGAGATATGATTAAGCGTTACAAACTTCTGAAAGGGTCATACAGGATTTCAATTGATGGAGGGTGGGGGAAAGAACGAGAGGGCATCCTTGGAAGCTAAGAATAAAGGTCACTAAGAAGGGGATTAGGGCTAGATTTTTCTCTCAGAGGGTGGTGTGTGATTGTAATGGATTGCCATTGGATGTTGTGAGTGCAAGCAGCATGGATGAATTCAAGAATAAGTATGATAGCTGGTGTGTGTGTGTGTGTGTGTGTGTGTAGTATGTGGCCTCCCTCAATGAGTTTGACTCCCTGGAGGTCTCTCTTAATAATAATATCATAAATTATTTAGTTTGGACAATTTCCCATTTTCTGGTATCTGATTTATTTGTGGATTTTTGTTTTCATTTGTGTTATTTCTTTGATTGTATAATTTTTTTTTTTGCAATTTCTTCTTCATATAGTTTTTTGTTGGCTACTAATGTATCATTCATATTTACAAATTTAGGGACACAAAACACATGTTGAAATGATTATTTTATTAATTATTAATAAAATAAAACTTGACGTTTCGACCCCTGTATTGAGGTCATTATCAGAAGGATACATGCGTATAGGGAACCAAGCTACATGCTCTAGACCTGTATACTGGTAAATTAAATCTACGTTGTTAATTAATCTTTTTCCTAGTCTGACCTCTAGGGATAACTAAATAAAATAACATAAAATATATTTTTTATTGTTTATTATTTACTTTTTATTTTATGTTATTTTATTTAATTATCACAAGAGATCAGGCTAGGAAAAAGATTAATTAACAACGTAGATTTAATTTACCAGTATCCTTTTGATGATGATCTCAATGCAGCGGTCAAAAAGTCAAGTTTTATTTTATTAATAATTAATAAAATAATCATTTCAACACATGTGTTTTGTATCCCTAAATTTGTAAATATATGAATGCTGATCACTGTGTAACCTTAAAAGAAAGAAACTAATGCATCATTATTTATCTTTATATATTTTGTTTCTTCTTATAATTTTTTTTTCCATTGTTATTTTCCCCTCTAACTATTCTGTGATACTTCCTATACCGATTTGATTAATGAATGAAACATTTTATTTAAATATTTTATATGAGATGATAAAATATAATCTATTTCACTTATGTTTTTCCATTTTCAGTTTGGTCTTTTCTTGTAAAATGTGTTCATATGGTTCCTCACCATGAAGTTTAACATCATATTTCCTCTTTTTTTTTTTTTTTTTTTTGGGAGCCTGTAGATTCTTTGTCATCTTGAATAATGTGGTATTAATTTTTTCACAACCTCAAGATGGCCACGAAGTAACCTCTTCAGTAGATAACTACACAAATCTAGTATGATGAATGCAGTTCTCTGTTCAATTTCACTGAATGAAAAGATATTTAGGTAAAAAATACACCACATTTTTATTAATAATACAATCACATTTGTGTCACAGTAGAAAATTATACTTATTTTGCAAACATTTTGTCTTACATATTATAATACATCATTATCTAGAACATCTGGAAGAAAGAAAGAATCTTTGCTCTCTACCAAAAACCACCTATTTGACTGTGATACATAGATGATATATTTGCAATATGAAATCACACAGAGCCAGAACTCCATTTTTTTTTTTTAAATCAACAGTCTATATGTCATATCCCCCATGTGCCTCAAGGATACAGAGGTCTGACATATGTCAGTTTACAGGTTGAAATTAACTCTGTGAGAATGGCTAGTCCTCAGCAGAGTGCCAACAGCACTGAATGATTGATCTAATTTGTCTAACCATGCTCAGACTTGCTTAACTTTTTGTGTGAGCTATTAGTAGCGGAGACTCTACCAATCGACCAACCTTTGCTGGCCAACAGTCTATATACCCCAATTAAATTCACTTTAGAAAAAGAAACATCAAGAGGAATTTCCTTTCTGGATGTTCATATTTCATTCTACATTGTCTACCAAAAACAACTTTTACAGATGCTATATTTGCAACACATCAACATGCCACCCATCTCAGATATATCATCATCAATTTCCTGATATATACCCTCAAGGGGTGTACAGGATATGATAGTACTACATGAAAAATTTACATCATTACTAACTTCCTATCTACAATAATCCTCCAAATCAGTCTGTAAATGTCAAGACTCCCATATTATCAGGTCTTATATTTCTTTCTTCTAAGGCACTTTTTACTGTATCAATCCACTTATATCTTTTCTCTGGGTCTTTTTCCTGCCAACCTGGCAGAGAACACTTGATTTGCTCTTTCCTCTCCCATTCTGCTTAAGTGACCATACCACCTGAGATTAGCTCTGCTAATGCATTCCTGGATGCTGACAATATCAAGTGTTCTCTGCCAGGTTGGCAGGAAAAAGCCCCAGAGGAAAGACCAAGATATAGGTGGATTGATATAGGACTCTCATATCTGCAGTCTCTAGTCTTTGGTCAAGTGTTTTACTTCTAACCCAACTCTCAGAGCCATAAGTTAAAATCTGTTTAAACACCACCTTGTACATAGCTAATTTAGTGTTCCAACTAATTTCTCTCTTATTCCATATGAATTTATTCAGTTGACTTCCCACTATACCAGCTTTGCTGATTCTGTTGTCTATTTCTGTATTTAACTTACCGTCTTCACAAAAATCGTTCCTAAGTACCTGAAATGTTTTACTTCTTCTATAGGTTCTCCATTCACAATGCAGTTCATATTTTCAATGTTTCTGCCTATTTTCATTGTCTTTGTCTTTTTAATACTGACCTTCATACCATATCTATTTCAACAGTTATTCAATTTAGTCAGGGAATCTTTGCAGACTTGTAGCAGATTTATTTAGAAGTATAACATCATCTGCATAAAGCAAAGAACTGAGATTAACATCTCCAATTTTGATATCAGGTTTAATACCACTTTCCTTCATATTGTGATCCATATAGACAATGAATAACAGAGGGGATAATGTACTTCCTTGTCTCACACCAGATTTAACATTAAACCATCTTCCTGTGCTTCCTTCAATTCTAACTGCTGACTTACTCAAATAAAGACTAAGTATTGCTTGATATAATGCCTCATTGACACCATATAACTATAGCATATTGAATAGCTTCTCTCTTGGCACCTTGTCATATGCCTTTTCCAGATTGACAAAACTTAAATACAGATCTTTGTTATATTCCCATGCTTTCTCAACTATCTGTCATAAAGTGAAAATCTGATCCTGGCAGCCTCTATTTTGGCCTGAATCCAGCTTGTCCTTCACCAAGCTTCTCTTCAACAATCCTTCTGAACCGTTTCTCAAGTATACTTGCATACATCTTACCAGGAATACTCAGTAATGAAATGCCTCTGTAATTTTCACATTCAGTTTTATTTCCGTTTTTATATATGGGTACTATGAGAGCTCTACTCCAATCATCTGGAATTCGTCCCTCTGTCCAGGTCTTCTGAACTATGCAGTGCAATCACTGTACGACTTTTATACCACCATATTTTAGCATTTCTGGTCGAATATCATCTACTCCTGCTGCCTTTCCACATTTCAGGCTTTTGATGGCTTTTTCAAGTATGGATATATATCTGACTGCATGCCTGGTCAGTGTTTTTTTACCACTGTGCTGTCATCACTGCTTGTTTCATTTAGCAGTTTTTCAAAGTAATTACTCCTGTTTTCATGTCACCTTTTACAGCACTCTTTCCTCCATTTCTAAGCTTCTTCAACAATCTCCAGAATATCTTGCCGCCTTCTTGATATTTATTTTCTATATTCTATTCTTGCCAAAGTCCTCCCATGACTTTTGTTTAGCCAGTTTTATCACAGCGTTTTGCTTTCTTACATTTGTCTCTGTATTCTCTAAGAGCACAAGCTGACTTATTTGCCAGGAAATTTTGATATGGTTCCTTCTTTTACCTTCACTGCCTCTTTAACTTCCTGTGTCCACCACAGGGGTTCGGATTTTTCTATCCCTGCACACAACCTAACTACATGCCTCTCTGGCTGAATCAATCAGTGTTTTCTTCAGGACTTGCCACTGAATCTCTAAGGTTTGGTTCCTGCTTTCAAACTCTTTCATTTTTTTCATTAATAATATTTGTGTATTTTAGTCTACAGTTCATATCTGAGAGCTGCTCAACTTTTATTCTCTTTAAACTTTCTTACATGTTCTTTTTTTCAATATGAAATTCACTTTTATCCTGCTCAAGACTAACAACAACACAGGTCTCGTTATACAAAAACATTTTTACTGAGGCAGGGATAACTTCTTATGAATATTGACATTAATTCTCAACCAGGCCATGGCACTTATTCATCCAATGAACATCTCATTCATCTGCTTCCTTGAGAGAACTATCACCATGTGTCACCATTTCTTTGAGATATTCAAAGCAGTCAGTTGTAGACTGACTGCTTTGAAGATCTCAGGCAGGCAACCGTGAATACAGTGACCCAAACGGGGAGTAGCCTCATTCACTGTTGCAATTATATGAGCTTTTATTTAATTGAGAAAACTTCATGATCTGAAGGGTGTCCTATTTTAGATAAACTATAGGTCATGTAAAGTTAAACAAATAAATAAAATAAGATTTTTCAGTCATGTGATTTCATGGGGAAATTACAGTGTTCACAGATGAAAGAAGAAAAATGGAAGTGGGTATATCTTGAAAAACAGTATACTTCACATCATTCTTTTTTCTAGTTATAAACATATCTAGGATCTGTGCTATGATAAGATATATATGGTATTTATACTGATAAAAAGATATATAATTTCCATACTTAGAGACAAAACACAACAAAAATGAACACTTAATACTAAGCACAGGTCTTTTATCCTCAATTGTTTATAACCAAATAAAAACCAATATTGGCAACTGAACATTTGTCCTGCCTAGCTACAGAGTCTGAAATAAATACAGGTATCCCTTGATATATGCGGCTTTGATTAGTGTACTATGTGCGGTATCAAATTTGATTAGTGAAGCCCAAAAAGTTTGAAAATAAGCAAAGTGTTAGACTTGATCAATGAAACCGATCAGATCACGTGGTACAAGTCGTGCTCCAACGTTAGTAACTCACTCGGCCTCAGTCTCAGTGCTTCAATTTCTCAGCAGAGCATGGCACATAGAAGTATATGTGTATGCTTACGGCCTATTCACATATAACGTAATTTTCAAATTATGTAGAGTATTATTACCCTTCGTAACCATGGCCTCGAAAGAGTAATAAATGAAAACTTATTACTTTGGATACTAAAATTGACATTATTAAAAGGTTTGATAATGGAGAAAGCAAAGTAAACATCGGAAGAGCTCTAGGCTTTGGTGAATCAGCTATACGAGTTGAATAAATATGAAAAAATACGATTAAATAAAGCGACTGAGTACTGTGAACAAGTGGCATCTGTGTCTTTGAGTATTATTATTATTACCACGGGCTACTCCAGGAGTCCTTAGACTCATCGAGGGAGGCCCTAAACATCATGTTCACGCAGCTGTTCAACATCTCACAGTATCTATCATACCTTGCCTTGAACTCGCTCACTGTCATAGCACCCACAACAGACTCTGGCAGCTTATTCCACTCATTTACCACTCTAAAAGTAAAGAACCCAGCTCTAACACCCCTGCTAACCACGCTCTTGCCCAGCTTCCATGGGTGTCCCCTAGTTCTCCCACCACCAGTCCTGATCTCAAAAATATCATCTGAATTAATCCTATAGAATCCTTTTAGCAATTTGAATGTCTCAATCATGTCTCCCCTTTTCCGCCTATCAACTAGTTTCTGCAACCCACAAATCTTCAACCTGTTCTCATATGGTTCATTCCATAGACCTGTTATCATCTTAGTCACTCGCCTCTGGATCCTCTCAACCTCCTCCCCATCGAGAAGGAACCGAGGTGACCAAATCTGGGCACAGTAGTCGAGATGAGGTCTTATCAGGGCTCGGTACAGAGGTACAATAACTTGTTTTTCTCTGCTCGTCAAGGTATTTTTCAACAACCAAGTGAGTTGATGAGCTGATTTAGCTACTTTCGCAATGTGCCCCCTAAACTTCATCTCCCTATCCACCAACACTCCCAAGTCCCTGGCCTCATCAATCTCTTGGAGTACAGTTCCACCAATGTGGTATACTGCTGCTAATCTTTTCACTCCGAAATGCATAACCTTACATTTTGTCACATTAAATTGGCATCCATTCTCCTTAGTCCAGAACTCCAATCTATCTAAGTCATCTTGCAAGACTTTGACATCTTCTGCATTCACTATCGCCCTACCCAACTTTGCATCATCAGCGAACAAATGAACTGTCCCACTTAGACCCTTCCCTATATCGTTAATGAACAGATTAAACAGCAGTGGTCCAAGAACAGAACCCTGTGGCACACCATTAGTCACAGGCCGTTTTTTGGACTCTACTCCTGAATAAACTACTCTTTGATATCTCTCCATCAACCACCCAGCTATCCATCTCACCAACCCTATATCCATTCCCATATGTTGTAGTTTACGGATTAGAATTCCATGTGGTATCCTGTCAAACGCCTTTGCCAGGTCCAGCAGTATCACTGTAAACCCATTTCCCTTATCCAGTTCAGCCGTCATCTTCTTATAAAACTTGAGCAAGTTACTGAGGCATGATCTACCCTTCACAAAGCCATGCTGTCCTCTGTACAGTATCTCATTTTCATCAATCCATTCCTGTATTTTTCCCTTGACTACTTTCTCCAAGACCTTGACAACGACTCCTGATATGCTGATCGGTCGGTAATTTGCAACCATAGTCTTGGATCCTCCTTTATGCAGTGAAACTATTTTCCCCTCTTTCCACGCCTTCGGGACTAAGCCAGACCTGAGACTCAGATTAAACAACATGGTCAAGGGCACTGATAATTCATTAGCCGCTTCATGCAAGACCCGTGCCGGTATACCATCCAATCCCACAGATGTATTCACATTAAGGTTCTGTAATAGACTATTCACCTCCACTTCATTCATCACAATTCCCATATAAACTAATGGTTCCTTCATTTTTTCAACGTCACCACCTGGATGATATACTTTTGCAAAGTGCGCGCTCAGTAACTCCACTATATCGACTATTTCAGTGAACTCTTTACCATCGTCATTCCTTAAAATCATTTTGCCATGTACAGTTTTTTTATTGCTTGCAGCATATTGAAAGAACTGTTTGGGATTCTCTTTTGCTTGCATAGCTAGTTTCCTTTCATAATCGGCTTTTGCTGTTTTTACCACACTCATTACCCTTCTGGCCTGTACTTTATACCGTTCGTGTGCCTGCAGGTCACCCCTTTCTTTAAATTCCCTCCATAGTTGTTTCTTTTTTTGCAGCTCAAGCTTAATGGTGTTATTCATCCATTTAACCCCTCCTTGTTTCACTATTCGGACCTTAGGTATACAATCAGCCATAACCTCCTGTAAATGCTCTTTGATCACTTCCCATGCTCTATCGACGTCCAGCCCTTGCAGTTGTACATGCCATGGCACTGATCCAAGCAATCTCCTAAGCTTGTCATACTTGCCAGCACGGTAATTCCACATATACCCTGTCTTAATCACAAATTTCACACCTTTAGCCACCTCCCAGGTCAAGACCTTATGATCACTCTCACCAATAGGTGGCAACAAGGTCATATTCATTACAGTCAAATTCTCAGATACTATTACCAGGTCAAGCACTCTCACACCCCTAGTATTTTCAATTACATGCTGTTTCAGATAGTTATCCCTTAATAATTGAATAAAATCCATTTCCTTCCTCACATGTGTCCTCTCCTCCTTCCAATCAATGTTACCATAGTTGAAATCCCCCATAATAATTACCCTCCTTCCACTCATTTCATCAATTTGTTTATGCATACCATCTATTCCATCACCTGGTCTATAGCAGCACCCAACTGTATATTTTATTCTGCCAGTATCAATCTCACACCAAATAGCCTCAAATGAGCTCCTTTCACTATCCTGCAATACTTCAATTCTCCTTGGCTGCAGTTCATCAGCTATCATCAATAACACCCCTCCCCCAATTTTATTCTCTCTGTCCCTCCTAAACATACTATAACCTACACATTCTATCCTACTAACTATATCATCTTTCGTTAGCCATGTTTCACTAATGCCAATAACCTGTGGCCAGGAAGAGCCAATCAAGGCCAAAAATTCTTCCTTCTTGTTCCTAATACTCCTGGCATTAGTATACATGAATTGCAGTGTTCCCTTTGTCCCACCCCTATCTTGATGCGTTATTCTAAATATCCCATTCCCATTTTTTGTCCTTATTGCTGGCTCAGGTACATTATATACATTTTTACACTTAACTGTCTCACTGATGTCTGGATATCCACTTCCCCCCCTCCTTGGTAGTTCTAGTTTCCCTGGTTCTGCACATCCATTTTCACTTCATTCAGCAACACTTTTTCCAGTCTCCGCACACCAAGTCCATTCAAATGCAGGCCATCCATCTTGTATAAGTCCTTTCGCCCATCAAACTCATTCCACACGTCCACAAATTCCACACCACACCGTCCGCATAATATCATTTGCGATTATGGCCCTCCTTCTAAACTCCTCTCTGTCATACCGCGGTAACAGACTCACCATTCTAACTCTGTCACTCTTTTCTTTCGCTACCTTTAACAATACTTTCAAGTCCTCTCTCATAAAAAATTTATCACCTTTCAATTCATTCGTACCAGCCACAATTGTTATTTCTTTCACCCTCTGTTTTTGCACTCTAATGCTCTCACTTACATCCTTAAATTTCACACCCGGTAAGTACGATTTAGTTACACTCCCATCTATTACTCCTCTTAATAACGAGTCACCATACAACACTCTCTCCTTCATTTTGGAAACTCGCCCACGCTGTTTATTTACGTTAGCCGAATCACTCTGGAAAGAGTTTTGCAGGTGCTCTAATTGCCGCTGCGCATCTTGTATCAGAGTAAAATCATGGAGGAGAAAAAAAAAAAGCTATACCACTGTTCAATTTACGTTAGATAAGTTTTTTTATAAAAATTAAATATTTAGATAAGTTTTTATGTAACAAATATGTATAAATAAAATATATAAATATATGTCACCTTAAAAAATAAATGATGTTTAAATTTTTATATTTGCAGGATTCATTATAATTATTCCCATTAATTCTTAACAATGCGGTTTTGATATATGTGGTGTCCATTGGGGATTAATTAACCGCATATATCAAGGAATACCTGTATATGATAAACTAATTATGTATTTCCATTATCTAGTCTCCAGTGATAAACATAGAATGCATGCACACACCCTTCAGATTCAAGTCCTAACAAATTGCATATAACATTTTTCATATTTTAATAAAATATCTCACCTAGAAATGCTAGAGACAGCAGAAAATGCAGATGTTTCTGAATTGAAGCTACTCTGTTTTGAGCGAAGATCTCCTAAAGTAATCCTCTGTGACTGAGGAGATAGCGTATTGGATTCATTCACAGGATGACTAATTCCACTGTTGAAAACAAGAGTGGGTTAGTGATTACTGAATTCAGTAAAACCAAAGGAAACATGAATTTATAAATAAAAAGTATAGAATATTAAGAATCACATGATATAAGCAGGACTATATATATCATATCAATCACATAGTATTTTCCTAATAGGAAAATACTTAGGAGAGAAGAGATAATGAATAGCAAGATGGCTGAGTTATGTGAGGCAAAGGGGATTTATAGTTTGTGAATCTGCAGAATGAATAAGAAGGAAAGTTGGAATGGTTTAAAGTTGATGGATTGCACTTGAATGGGTTGGGTGTTGGACATTTAGAAAGGCTATTAGTTTGCTCCACCTTTGCAACGAGTTGCCCGGTGTTGTACCACCTTACCCCAGTCCTGAAGATACTTCAGGCGCAAACTTTGTTTGCTCACACTTGATAAAGGATTAAACTTAAATTTATTATAGTCTAACCAAGTGAAAAATAAACTTTCAACATTTAGAAAAGCTATTGTTTGCCAAGAAGGCACAGAATTAAGAAGTTAATATAGATCCAGAGTGTACTTACACAATCAATTGTGTAAGTACACTCTGGAACATGGAGTTTTGATTTACAGAAGAAAAAAAAAAAACAAAGTACAAAATTGGAGAATAGGTCCAACGACAATAACAAATCTTAGAAAAATGATTTTATGATTTGAAAATTGAGAATTTTTAGCAGTGAGACCAGGACGAGGGTGCAAACAGATTATTTCTCAACAAGGTGATGAAGTTGAAAATAATGCACAAGGGTCAAGCAGTGTTAGGACAATACAATAGCAAGGTAACTAGATATGCCATACTCAAATGTGTGGAAAATCCTGCAAATGCTGAGGTTTTTCCCCTACAAGATCTCCCATACTCAAGTTCTGCTTCATGGTGATGTGGAAACTCAACTGCAGTTTGCCCTGACATTCTTAGCTCAAATGGAGGTGGATGATGCATGGACGTGGAAGGTCTTGTGGAGTGATGAGGCACATTTTTATCTGAACAGTAGTGTTAACTCACACTCACACAACTGCTGCATTTGGGCTGAAAATATCATCAGATAATGAAAATAACATCAGACCCTTTTACACTCACCGAAAGTCACAGTTTAGCGAGGTTTCACTACATCAGTTATTATCGGTCCGTACTTTTTCGAAGAACTTCATCTGACAGGACCAGTGACTTGTACCATCTCTGCTGTTACATATTAAGAAATGCTGCACAATTTGTTCTTCAACAACTTCAACAGTGAAGATGAACATATTGAACCACATCTGCAAGTTGAACAAACACAAAAACTGATGTGTTGTCTCTTCTTGCCATTGCTGTTTAATTAATCCCAAACCATGTGCTAATAGCACCAAATACTCCCCCCTGGTGGCAGAATTGTGTACTATTGTATCTTCTGTAAATAAAAACCCTATGTTCCCAAGTGTACTTATACCAAGTTTGGTTGAATTCTGTCCAATACATTTTTCGCTACAGGGCTCTGAACACCTTCTCTTTAATTATGGCCACCCTGTAGAATGAAAGAAAAAGATAATGTATGTGAATAAGGTTTTTGTTCATCTTCTGAAGAATAAATATCTTAAGCAGCACATGACTGAAGAAACTAGAGGGTTTAATGTTTTGGATTTGGTGATAACTTTGCAAGATGTAGTTGTTAATGAGGTATTAACAACACAACCGGATAGAAATTCTCAAAAGGTTACTGCCATAAAGAATATATGTGGAATTATATGGTGGGTGGGTAGTTATGAGAAGCTCTGTAGTCAAGCTGATCTACCCATCAATACATTGGGTAGATCAGCTGTACAGAAAAAATGTTGACAGTGCATAGGGATTCATATCTGACACAAGCAGTGTATAACTGCACACCAATGGTTAAGCGAATGAACAAATTAGGAGTGAAATGGATGAACAGTAAAATCAAGCAAGGTATGCTAGAAAAAAAATGTTATGGAGGAGGTATAAAATAGTTGGTGGTGATCAGATCCATGAGGGCATAAAGTGCAGGCTAGGAAGATGATGAGCATGGTAAAGAAAGAAAGAGTGCAGTATGACAGGATATTGGCTAGTCAGGCCAATGTTAATTCAAAAGGAATTTTCTGCTATATGGCAAACAAGAGGAAGAATAATTATGGCAGGTTAACATTGGTGGATACTCATGGCAGCAGTGTAAGCAAATAATATAGTGGAATTATTGAATGAGCACTTCATCAGCATTATATCATAACCGATGCTGTGCAATATATAGATGGAAGCATGTATTAGAATAATTGGAAGGAAAAGAATCAGAGATGTATCATGTGTTGATTGGCTTTCATGTTAATAAGGCTGTGGGAATGGAATGGATGACATATCACCACATATTTTTAAGGAATGTGCACAACACTTAGCTCTGTCCTTGACTTGGTTATTTAATAAAAATTTTACAGTGGGTAAGGTTCCTAAGGAGTGGAAAGAAGGCAAAATCATACCACTCCACAAGCATGGTCCTAGAACAGAAGTTCCAAATGACATATCAGGGTATATAACTGCAATTGTAGTCAAGGTATTGGAGATTGGTTAGGGAACAAGACTGAATTGATGGATAGAGTATTCTTTATGATGGTCAGCAAGGATCTATAAAAAGGTAAGACTTGTTTTAGCAATTTAGTTGTATTTTATGATAAGGTAACAAATGTGTTAGATAAGCAAGAATTATATACAGTGATATTCTTGGACTTTGAAAAAGGGTTTGATAGATTACCACATGATAAGTTGGTGTATAGCATATGGTAAGACCAGGGGTGACCAATCTATGGCACATGCACCAAAAGTGGTTGCATTGCATGATCAGAAGTGGCGCACTGAACCCTAGAGAAAAATTTTTTTTTAATTTTGTAAACAATTTATATATATAAACACACAATTAACCTACCACTGAATTCTAGAGTGCATACTTATTATGCTTGTTTGATCTTGAAGCAATAGGCACCGGCAAATGCTGACATGCATCACCAGTTACTCAATCAGTTTACAGCTGACTCTCGTGTCATAACGTTCGATGAACTTCTGATTCGATGTGAGTGAACAATTTTGTGTTTTCAAACTTATATGTTTTTATTAACAGTTCTTTAAGTTTAAAATAAGATTTCTGTTTTCATGAAGGCTTAATATAGTTCTGCAAATTTAAAAATAAATTTTTTCATTTTGAACACGTATGTCAAGTTCTTGCCCGCTCCCCTAATTTGCTGATTACTGAAACCTGCAATTATTCGGTGTATTTGTATGTGTGTGTTTTTATGTTTTTTTTTATACAATATCTTTCCTTTTTATTTACGTATAGTAGATTTATTCCTAAAATTTAACTGATCATCAGCAGCAAGTGGAAGAAAAGCTTGGTGAAGAACAAGCTGGATTCAGGGCAAATAGAGGCTGTCAGGATCAGGTCTTCTCCTTTACGACAAATAGTCGAGAAAGCATGGGAATATAACAAAGATCTGTATTTAAGTTTTGTCGATTTGGAAAAGGCATATGACAAGGTGCCAAGAGAGAAGCTATTCAATACGCTGCAGTTATATAGTGTCAATGGAGCATTATATCAAGCAATACTTAGTCTTTATTTGAGTTGTAAGTCAGCAGTTAGAATTGAAGGGAAGTACAGGAAGATGGTTTAATGTTAAATCTGGTGTGAGAACAAGGATGTACATTATCCCCTTCTGTTTATTCATCTATCTATATGGATCACATTATGAAGGAAAGTGGTATTAAAACATGATATCAAAATTGGAGATGTTAATGTCAGCTCTTTGCTTTATGTGGATGATGTTATACTTCTAAATAAATCTGCTACAAGTCTGCAAGATTCTCTGACTAAATTGAATAGCTGTTGTAATAGATATGGTATGAAGGTCAGCAATAAAATGACAAAGACAATGAAAATAGTCAGAATCGTTGAAAATGTCAACTGTGTTGTGAATGGAGAACCTGTGGAACAAGTAAAACATTTCAGCTATTTAGGCACAATTTTTACTGAAGATGGT
Source organism: Typopeltis vanoorti (assembly GCF_054136105.1). NCBI lineage: Eukaryota > Metazoa > Arthropoda > Arachnida > Uropygi > Thelyphonidae > Typopeltis > Typopeltis vanoorti. The sequence goes on from NC_143550.1 coordinate 164,014,334, forward strand.
AAATTAAATATAGAAATAGACAACAGAATCAGCAAAGCTGGTATGGTGGGAAGTCAACTGAATAAATTCATATGGAATAAGAGAGAAATTAGTCGGAACACTAAATTAGCTGTATACAAAACAGTGTTCAAACCAGTTTTAATTTATGGATCTGAGAGCTGGGTCAGAAGTAAAACACTTGACCAAAGACTAGAGACCACAGATATGAGAGTCCTGAGAAAGATTATAGGCGTGAACAGATGTCGTCAATGGCAATATCATATTAAAAATGAGGGATATTAGGAAAGAAGTTGACATTGTCAGCATCCAGGAATGCGTTAGCAGAGCTAATCTCAGGTGGTATGGTCACTTAAACAGAATGGGCGAGGAAAGATTAGCAAAACAAGTGTTCTCTACCAGGTTGGCAGGAAAACGACCCAGAGGAAGACCAATATATAGGTGGATTGATACGGTACAAAGTGCCTTAGACGATAGAAATATAAGATCTGATAATGTTGGAGTCTTGACAAGTAATAGACTGATTTGGAGGAAAATTGTAGATAGGAAATTAATAATGATGTAATTTTTTTCAGGTAGTACTATCATATCCTGTACACCCCTTGACGGTACATAGCAGGAATTTGATGATGATGATTTTTTCATTTTGAATGCGTATGTGAAGTTCTTGCCCGCTCCCCTAATTTGCTGATTACTGAAACCTGCAATTATTCGGTGTATTTGTATGTGTGTGTTTTTATGTTTTTTTTTTATACAATATCTTTCCTTTTTATTTACGTATAGTAGGTTTATTCCTAAAATTTAACTGATCATCAGCAAAGCTTTCGTAATGAGGATGTTTGGGTTTGTGTGTAGTGATTGCCAGCTGATCGACTGTTTTATGGCAGGAAGCGATCTCTTATTTCATTGGACATAATATATTACGAGAGAGAGATGAAAACTCTCTATGAAAAAAAAAAATATATATGATTTTTAAACTTATAGAACTGTATTAGGCATTCATGAAAACAGGAATCTTATCTTAAACTTGTAGAACTGTTTTTGAATGTTCATAATGTTTAAAATGATAAAATAATTTAAATAAATTATTAAATAATAAGCTTTACTTTTTGAAATAATTTTTTTTTTTACAGTCAGTTACCCATTACTTTGCAAAAGAAAATGAGCAGAAGAAAAACAGAAGGTGATAGCAAGTCTCAGTTTAATGAACTGTGGGAAAATGATTTCTTATTTATTGCGGGGTCCTTCAGGAAAACAGTTGTGCTTTGTTTGTGAAAGCACTCTTCTCAGATAATAGAAGATATGATCTTAACAGACACTATAGAAAACATCAAGCTGAATTAGAAGATAAACTGAAGTTAGTTCCTGGGTCTGAGTTGCAGAAAGAATACGTGGTTAAGAAAAAGGAAGAAATAAAAAAGAGACAAAATATATTTGTGAAACGAAAGTTGTGAAAGTGTGTCAATGCTGGAGGCATCTTATGAAATTGCCTTTGTGTCAGCTAAAAAACACATGCCTCTCTCTGATGGAGAGGAAGTTGTTAAGCTCTGTCTCGAAAAATTTGCAAAATGTCTTGGTGATAAGAATGTTGAAAGAAAAGTAAACCAAATTGCTCTGTCCAAGCAAACAATTACAAGATGCATCGAAGAACTTTCCCATGATGTTACTGAGCAATTGAAACACCATGTTCATGCTTGTTCTTTCTTTTCTTTAGCCTTGGACGAATCCGCTGACATACGTAATGTAGCCCAATTAAGCATTTTTATAAGAGAAATTGATGGTAATTTTAACATCTTTGAAGAACTTATCGGTCTTGAGTCACTTCATGGAAAAACCAGAGGGTCCAGACATATTTGACAAAGTAAAGTCATGTCTAAAAAATCAACAACTAGATTCTAGTAAGCTCGTCAGTGTTTGCACTGATGGAACACTGTCCATGGTATGGGACTGTAACTTTACTTGAAAGGTTTTTAGGTCATTCTTCTACTAAAGTATTACACATGAAGAATCTCTGTGTGGAAACACTCTAAATTTGAAGCATGTTATGATACCAGTTGTAAAGTGTGTGAATAAAATTAGAGCAAGAGGGTTTAAACAGAAGAGAATTCAGAGAATATTGTGAACTGCTAGATATGGAATATGGTGATCTCATCCTTCATTGTGAGGTATGCTGGCTTTCTAAAGGACAAGTTCTCAGTAGATTTTGGAAGCTTCATCTCCCAGTTAGAAAATGCAGATTTGAGTCTTCCACATTTAAAATAACATAGTGAATCTGTTGAAGATAATGGCAACTTTACAGAATATACTGACAAACTCAGATTATTGCAAGAGTCCTTTAACAGTCGTTTTAGCGATTTTGCCAAAGAAGAAGAAGACTGCATACTTGCATTTATAAATCCCTTTTCATTTACTGAACAAAAAATCTTGACGATGCCTAGCAACATACAAATGGAACTTATTGATCTCAAAACCAATTCTTTATTGAAAATGAAATTTAATGAACTTCCACCGCTCCCAGATGCTTCTGATATAATTAATTTCTGGCGATTGTTGCCCCTGTGAACATTTTCCAGAACTGAGAAAATTTGCTCAGCGTTACATCTGTCGTTTTGGGAACTACATACAGATGCGAACAAGCATTTTCATCAACCCCCACCCCCCCCCCCCCCCACCCCCCCCCCCCCCCACCCCCCCCCCCCCCCACCCCCCCCCCCCCCCACCCCCCCCCCCCCCCACCCCCCCCCCCCCCCACCCCCCCCCCCCCCCACCCCCCCCCCCCCCCACCCCCCCCCCCCCCCACCCCCCCCCCCCCCCACCCCCCCCCCCCCCCACCCCCCCCCCCCCCCACCCCCCCCCCCCCCCACCCCCCCCCCCCCCCACCCCCCCCCCCCCCCACCCCCCCCCCCCCCCACCCCCCCCCCCCCCCACCCCCCCCCCCCCCCACCCCCCCCCCCCCCCACCCCCCCCCCCCCCCACCCCCCCCCCCCCCCACCCCCCCCCCCCCCCACCCCCCCCCCCCCCCACCCCCCCCCCCCCCCACCCCCCCCCCCCCCCACCCCCCCCCCCCCCCACCCCCCCCCCCCCCCACCCCCCCCCCCCCCCACCCCCCCCCCCCCCCACCCCCCCCCCCCCCCACCCCCCCCCCCCCCACATGGATAAGACAGCTTGGTCAACTTCAATGCTTCAAAATAGTCTTGCATTTACTTACAAAAGGGATCTCAGCTCACTTACCCTCATCCTCAGTAATACAGGATCACCACAAAGGATTAGACCTCTCTCTATGGACTGACATTTACCTCCAGCAACTCCTGGCATAAACACATCATATTGAGCAGTCCCCAAAACACTAAGCATTCTTTTTCACTAAAGAAGCCACTTTTCACCCTTCCAGCTATTAGTAGGGTGTGTACAAATCCAAAATTCAGCCATCCTTGAATACTGTTCAGCCTCATTTTTTTTTTGGAGGTGGGGAGGGGGGAACACAAACCTAATACTTCTCTAAAAATTCTTGAGAAGAGTAATTCAGCTGATAAACGTTCCTTCCTTCAATGACTTGCTTCAACCACTACCTCAGACAATTGCTTCAGCTCTGATTTTTCTACAGGTTGTTCATTCAGAAAAATCAGACACTGCTCCTTTGATTAGTATTCATCATTCCTTTATCAGTCCAGCTACAAACCCAGTGAACCTGCTTCTCTTCTTCCCTCTCCTCTTTTATTTTATCTACTTCAGGAACAGCTATCTGGAATGTCAATATTTTGCTTCTTTCCCCTGCCCAGGCACCTTACATACAGCACTAACATGCATTGGTTGTTCTACCTCTTGCATATGGGATATATATTATATATATATATATATATATATAAATAAAAGGAGGAACTTTATCTCTCATCCGAAGTATTTTGTCAACATGATGATACACCATTTTTGCTACTTGTATATTGAAATATGACATTTACTACTGATATAGCTCTCAGTATCTTTAAGTCTATCTTCCAGTGATGAGACCTCAATAATATGGCAATATAGGCCAGCAAAGGTTGGTCAATTGGTAGAGCCTTTGCTACTAATGGCTCGTGCAAAAAGCTAAGCAAGCTTGAGTGCAGTTAGTAGTTGGAAGGGGTATCATTCGATGCTGTTGGCATACTCTCCTTCGATGAGTCTTTGGACTCCCTGGAGGTGTCGCACAATAATAATAATAATATAATATATCTGGAAAGCAGTATTATGTAGCTTGTGACATATACTAAGGAAATGTGATGTGAAATTATCTGCCTCCATGCACAATAGTCGAGAATGAAAGTTATTTCATATGAGAACAAATTTCGCGACATTTCAGTAAAGGATAAAAACAAGAATATGTCATCAATTATTGGGTTGGCAAATAAGTTCGTTCGGTTTTTTAGAGTGGAATGAAACACATTTTATTTAATATATATAATACATATTAGTCAGTTATATATTGACCCTCTTTATCAATGACCTCTTGCCACATGTCCACCAACTTCATTACGCTGCGTTCATAAAACTCCTGAGGTTTACTGGCGAAAAACTCATCCAAGTGTCTTTTGACAGCCTCCTCATTAGCGAAGGTTTTCTTGTTCAGAGAATTCTGCAATGATCGGAATAAGAGGTAATCGGAAGGTGCCAGGTCCGGTGAATACAAAGGATGCGGCAAAACATCCCAGCCAAGACGTAACAATTTACTCTGGGTTGCTAACAATGTGTGGGTGGTCTGTCGTTGTTGTGGTGAAAGACAACTCCTTTCCGATTTGCCAATTCAGGACGTATTGTGCTAATTGCTCGGGCCGGTCGCATTAACTGTGAGCAATAGACAGTTGAATCAATCGTTATGCCTGACACCTCGTAGTGGACAACACCTTTATAATCCCACTACACAGAAAGCATGATCTTCTTTGGGTGCAATTCTGCTTTCGAGGTTGTTTGCGGCAGTTCGCTCTTGTACCCCCATGATCTTTTACGTACCATGTTATCGTACACGACCCATTTTTCATTTCCCGCAATAATTCGCTTCAAAAATGGGTCATTTTCTTGGAAATGTCACAGTGAATCACAGATGGATATGCAAGCAGTCATATTGTCATCAGTCAATTCATGCGGCACCCAAACACTGAGTTTTGAAACATATCCCAGCTTGTGTAAATGGTTTTCAACGCTTATATGGGATATATTCGGTATTGTAGCAATCTCCGACACTGTTTGTGATGGATTTTTTGTCGACGATATCCTTCACAACAAACGAATCAACCTTGGTTGGGCGACCGGCACAAGGTGCAGCACTGATGTTGAAATCTCCAGAACGGAATTTGGCAAACAACATTTGGCATATGCGTTCTGTTAAGGCACCATTCCCATATATGCTGCATATTTTTTGTGAGCCTCTGCAGCTAGTTTGCCTTTTTTGAAATAAAAAAGCAAAATATGCCGGTAATGTATGTTACTTCCTTCCATTTCTAAAAATATGTTACATGCATGCAATTGAATTAGGCAAACGAAAATTCACTGAAAGGTTATGTGAAATGTCGCCTTTCAACTGCGCAATAGCATTGCATGGCAGCGCAACAATAGCGACAGGCAAAGCTTCATAAACTTGTATTAACGCATAAACTGAACAAACTTATTTGCCAACCCAATACAATTTACTTTGCAACAAGTAAACAAAAACTTGCTTATAAAGTAATTTATAGCAATTTATACATGTCCACCTTATGGACATATATAATGCTATGAATTATTATTGTTATTATTTCAGGCAACTCCAACGAGTCGACAGACTCATCGAGGGAGGCCCTAACATCATCTCAAGAACAACTATTCGACATTCACATAGTATCTATCATACCTCACCTTGAACTCATTCATGGTCATAGCACCCACAACAGACTCTGGCAGCTTATTCCACTCATTCACCACTCTCCAAATAAAAAACCTAGCTCTAACACCCCTGCTAACCACATTCTTGCCCAGCTTCCACATATGGCCCCTAGTCCTCCCACCACCAGTCCTATTCTCAAAAATATCTTCTGGATTAATCCTATAGAAACCCTTCAGTAATTTGAACGTCTCAATTATATCACCCCTTTTCTGCCTATCAACCAATTTTTGCAACCCACAAATATTCAACCTGTTCTCATAAGGTTCATTCCACAGACCTGCTATCATCTTGTCACTCCTCTCTGGATCCTCCACACCTCCTCTCCATCAAGAAGAAACCCTGGTGCCCATATCTGGGCACAGTAGTCTATATGGGGTCTTATCAAGGCTCGATATAGAGGAACAATAACTTGTTTGCCTCTGCTTGTTAAAGTATTTTTCAGCAACCAAGTGATTTGATGAGCTGATTTAGTCACTTTTGCAATGTGCCCCCTAAACTTCAACTCTCTATCCACCAACACTCCCAAATCCCTGGCCTCATCAATCTCCTGGAGTACGGTTCCACCAGTGTGATATACTGCTGCTAATCTTTTCACCCCAAAATGCATAACCTTACACTTTGCCACATTAAATTGACATCCATTTTCCCTAGCCCAGTCCTCCAAACTATCCAAATCATCCTGCAAAATTTTGACATGCTGTGCACTCACACTCTACCCAACTTTGCATCATCAGAAGACGAACACTTCCTCTCAGATCCTTTCCTATATCGTTAATGAACAAATTGAAAAGAAGTGGTCCAAGAACAGAGGCACACCACTAGTCACAAGCCGTATTTTGGACTCCACTCCTGAATAAACCACTCTCTGGTATCTCTCCATCAACCACCCTCCTATCCATCTCACCAACCCTATATCCAACCCCATCTGCTCCAGTTTACTGATTAGAGTTCCATGTGGTATCCTGTCAAAGGCCTTGGCAAGGTCCAGTAGAATCACTGTAAACCCATTACCCCTATCCAGTTCAGCCGTCACTGTGTTATAAAACGTGAGCAAGTTACTGAGGCATGATCTACCCCTTCACAAAACCATGTTGTTCCCCATACACTATCCCATTTTCATCTATCCAATCCTGTTTTCTTCTCTTGACTAATTTCTCCAAGACCTTGACAACGATTCCTGATATGCTAATCGGTTGGTAATTTACAACAGCAGTCTTGGTACCTCCTTTATGCAGTGGAACTATTTTCCCCTCTTTCCACCCCTCGGGACTAGCCCAGATCCGAGACTCAAATTAACAAAATGGTCAAGGATACTGACAATTCTTTAGCCGCTTCACGTACGACACAAGCTTGTATACCATCCAATCCCACAGATGTATTGACATTGAGGTTTTGCAATAGACTACTCACCTCCACTTCATTCACCACAATTCCCGTATAATCTATTGGTTAATTCATTTCTGCAATGTCACCACCTGGAAGATATATTCTTGCAAAGTGCTCGCTTAGTAATTCAACTGATTCGGTTACCTCCCCACCATCGGCATTTCTTTAAAATCATTCTGCCATATACATTTTTTCTTTTACTTGCAACATTATGAAAAAACTGTTTAGGATTCTCTTTAGCCTGCATGGCCAATGTTCTTTCGTAATCTGTTTTTGCTTTACTTACCACACTCGTTACCCTTCTGGCCTGCGCTTTATACCGTTCATGTGCCTGTCAGTGACCTTTCTCCTTAAATTCCCTCCATAGTTGTTTCTTTTTTGCAGCTCAAGTTTAATGGTGTTCTTCATCCATTTAACCCCTACTTGATTTATTATTCGGACTCTACGTATACAGTCAGCCATTGCTTCATGCAAACACTTCTTAACCGCCTCCCATGCACTATCAACTTCTAGCCCTTGTAGTTGTACATGCCAGGGCACTGAACCAATCAATCTCCTAAGCTTGTCACACTTACCAGACTGATAATTCCACATGTAACCTGTCTTAATTGTAAATTCCACACCTTTAGCCACCTCCCAAGTTAAGACCCTATGATCACTCTCACCAATTGGTGGCAACGTGGTCATATTCGTTACAGCCAAATTCTAAGATGCAATTACCAGGTCAAGCACTCTCTGACCCCTAGTATTTTCCATTACATGCTGTCACAGATAGTTATACCTCAATAACTGCATAAAATCCAATTCCTTCCTCCCATGTGTCCTCTCCTCCTTCCAATCAATGTTACCATAGTTGAAATCTCCCATAATAATTACCCTCCTTCCACTCATTTCTTCTATTTGCTTATGCATACTATCTCCATCCATTCCATCACCTGGTCTATAGCAGCACCCAACTGTATATTTAGTTCTGCTAGTGTCAATCTCATACCAAATAGCCTCAAATGTACTCTTTTCTCTATCCTGCAGTTCCACTTCTATTCTTCTTGGCTGTAGCTCATCAGCTATCATCAATAACACTCCTCCCCCCATTTTATTCTCCCTGTCACTCCTGAATACACCATACCCCCTCACATTCAATCCCACTAGCTGTGTCATCTTCTGTCAGCCATGTTTTACTAATGCCAATAACCTGTGGTCATTATGTGCAAGGACACTACCCGACCAGTTTCAACCTTTATTGAGGTATGTTTAAGTGTAGGATACCTCTCCAAAAATCTAAATGATCTAAAGATCATTCTAAATCTCACTTAGTGATCCTAAAGAATCATTACAAAGCTCATCACTCCTGACCTGAATCACTTCAGACAGGAAACTCAGTTGTGGCTCCACTCAGTGATAGGCAAAGGCCGCCGCTGAGCAGGGCCTCTCTACTCCCCAGGAAATAAGCAAGCCCAAAGATGAACATTATAAATTATCATCAGTGGGAGTCACTCAGAAGAGATAGGAAGGCTGAAGTAGTGCAGAAGTCATATGTCCAATATACACCCTCTGTCCAAAAAGAAACCGAACTTTTGATAGAAAATAAAACACAGGCCAATTAATAATTATTCAAATCATTTATTTCAATCAATATACTCTCCCTCAGCTTTGATACAGCGTTTGGCACAGACAATTAATTTGTTAAATGAGTTTTTTTTTATATCGATTTTTGGGATACTGTTGAGGGTCGTGGTTACTGCCGCTTGAATGTTTTCAATGTTGTCGTATCGCTTTCCTTTCATCATCAAATGAAGTCAGGGGAAGAGAAAGAAGTCACTGGGTGCTAAATCAGATGAATACGGTGAGGGATCCAACACACAAACTTGGTTTTTGCTCAAAAACTGTCTCACAATGTTTGAACAATGAGATAGTGCATTATTGTGCAAAAGTGATCAGCTGCCTGCATCACAATATTCGTACCATACGCTACAAATTCTCGCTATCAATCACTTTGAAACTTTGAGATAAAACTCACCATTGATTGTTTGGCCAGGCGGACCGAATTCTTTGTGGATAATGCCCTTGGAATCATAGAAACAAATCAGCATTGTCTTTACTTTTGACTTCTCCAAGTGACTTTTTTTAGGATGCCCCTCTCCACTCTGGTGCATTGTTTTGGGCTCATGTTCAAAACACCATGTTTTGTCACCAGTAATGATCGTTTCAATGAGTTTTAATGAGGTCCTTGCAATGTTCAATTCGATATTTTTTTGGTCGTCGGTCAACGGGGCCTGCCTTAACAAAAGGATCAAGGAGAACTGCCGATTTCTTCAAGAACCAGAGGCAGTCGAGAGGGGGTGAGGTCCAGTTGCTGACAGAGGGGAAGCGAGATCCAGCTGCCGAGAGAGCACAGGTGAGGTCCAGTTACCGAAGCAGGAGAGGCGAAGTGCTGTTATTGAAGAGAATCAGAAGCATACTGACCCAGAGAAACAGACTTTACAGCGAACCCACGCAAGAGGAAAAAATCGGGAAGTCAACCGAAGCCAATAGCTGCAGAAAGATCTACAAGCCTGTATGCTGAAGCTACTTGCCTGAGCTTATGAGTACCGGGATAATTGCAGTCCAAGAACCGCTAATACACCGATGAAACGCCCTCTGAAGCAAGGCCTGAGATGAAAGAAAAATCACAGACTTTGATGTAAGACCTATGGAAGGTGTCATGACAAAGAGCCTCCGTAAGTGTGTCAAACCTTTAATGTACATTCATTTTGTAATCTAGGAGATATGTCATAGATGGACTGTTAAGAAATAGTAAAAAGAAATATCTATAAGAGAGTCCTCTGAATTGTTGTTAAACTGGAATATAAATTGTAAGATAACTTGCCATAGCTAGTTAATCTCTTTATGAGTAAATTAGTCTTGGCAATTTGGTTTTCTTAAGCAGAGAAGTAACAGAGTAAATATATTGTTTATTCAATTAACATTGAAAAGAGACAGTTTGTTTCTTTATACCAAAAAGACAGATAGAGAAGAGTAACCTCCCTATTGCTCAATTAATGTACTTTATTTTAAAATGTAAATAAATGTGTTTTAACATATCAACAACCGTGTGATTGTTTATTTTACAATGCACTGTTCCTAAAAAATTATCGGACTTGTGAGCAGGAAACCAAGTGAGTTATCCGAAGCGTATAGTTAAGTGCAAATAGACCACGACTGTTTGTGTAAAGTTTTACTGAAGGAATTTGTGTTAGAGAAAGAGAAAAATCAACTGGCCTTATTACTGAGTTTTATGCCAATTAAAAGATATTAGTAGCGCAGTCTCAATAAAAATAAATTTTTTATTATCCATACACATAAGACTCGTAGTGCGAAAAGTAGATAAGCATAATATGCAATAGTTTAAGCAAGAAAGGTTACAAGAGAGAAAGTGCGCACTGCTAATTAGAATAACGGTATTTCAAAGGTGCAATAACCAAGCAGGCTTTATAAATAGCAAGAAATAGTAGCACACACATATTATAATGCTGTCTAGCCTTGAGATATTTGCTTAGCTATGGACCTTGGTGTTTCACAAGTTTTAATATCATCTAATTATATTTCACAAGGATGAAGAACATGTTTACCTTCAGCTCCTAATGTGAGATTATCTTCAACTGAGGTATCATGTAATGAATCACAATGGCTTCCATATAACGTACTTTGAAATCCACTATCAACACTAAGTGTTATTTGTTCAGATGGCTGTATGGCAGGATCATCTGTTCTGATAAATGCACTAAAAAGGAATAAAAATTCTCAAAATTAAAAAACATAAAAAGAGACAAGATTTAATAATCTTAGCTCTTTTGAGAAGATATTAAATCATCAGAAATTCACAGATATGAATTCTTTTTTTTTTTGGGGGGGGGGGGGGTGCTTAAGGGTCAAAGCTGTATAACTGAGAGGAGACCTCCACATAGCCTTTAAAGGAATGCGGAGAACCGACCAGGGCTTCTGACCTAATGTCCAATCCTCACCTTCTCGTGGTGCACCCTGTTGGGTATCTACCTGAATACTGAACGAACAAGGATGGGCTTGCAATTTGGAATTTAGCCGACCAAATTGTATACTTATTGGCTTAAACCAATATACAAAATGATGGTACAACATGACAAAATTTCATGCCGGCTGGGCCATCGCCCGGTTAAACAAGGTCCCTGTTGTTTTCGCCAGGGAACCAGGGTGAACAGCGAAAAGTCAGCTACTGGAACAAATCTGAAAGCACACCCCAACTCAACATCACCAGAGTTAAAGATCGGTACTATCAACATAAGAAGCCTGAATGACAAAGAAATTGAGCTAGCTGAGGAATTAGATAAGTACCAGATCGACATAATAGGGGTGACTGAAACAAAAAAGACCAAAACTGGTGAGATCTTTCTGAGCAATAAATACAAAATGTTATATTCAGGCAATGACAATCAAGGAAAAGAAGGAGTAGCCATAGTATTCAACACAAAATACGAGGCTAATCTTCTTGAATGGCAGTCAGTCTCAAGTAGAGTAATGTGGGCAAATATGAGAATGGGGAACTGGACAATGAGACTTATTTGTGCCTATGGTCCCACAGAAGTTTCTACTAAGATAGAAGTGGAGGAATTTTTTGAGGCTCTAGAGCAGGGTTTCTCAAACTTTTTCTATGACGGAACACCTTCGTTATTTTGTAATGTATTAATTAATAAATAATTGGTAATTTAGCTGATTTTTATTAATAATTAATACTTGATAATTAATTAATAATTAATCAACCATCAATTAAAGCTTAATTTAATTGGTTTTGATTAATTTAATTGATTTAATTAAAGCGTTAATAAACCTTCATTAAATTAATTTGTGCTGATTTTCATTGACATATCCCATTCTGATCACCAAATATATTTATAATATTATTATAAGTACTTACAAGTGAATGCAGACTTTTCTCCTATGTGCTGGTATTTTTCCCCTCCTTTTGCACATCCTGGAGATGTTTGTAGGCTTGAGGTGGATGACTCGCTATCTGTTCCGTCACAAACACCTTCAATAAGAGATTTCTTAACACCAAAATTAAACAAAGCCCCTTGTCTCTTATTCATACTAGAATTTAAATCTGTATTCCTATTACTTTAAAAAAAAATCATGGCACTCCGGTTTCAGAACAAGCATTTATACACTGCAATACGAACTTGCGAAGAAAATTCGGTATTACTAGATCTGAGAACCAGATATAGACTACCTTGATCTTCAATTTTAGTGGAAAAATTTTCTTTATACTTCCTTCCTGATTGGCCGCTGACATTTGCAACACAGATGTTATTTCGTTCAGTTTTATGAACACACCACTAGTTGTAATCGGCTTGCAGGCCATTTTGTGATCAGTCATAAACGCCGGTATTCTATTTACCAATTGTTGAAAGATTTCAATATGTGAAAATTAATGATGCTTCATGAATATTTCCATGTTTAAAAATATGCCACTTGGTCACTGATATTTGCTACACAAATGTCATTTCCTTCAGTTTTGAGAACAGAGGATATGCACTATTGTTATAATCCGCTTGCAGGCAATTTTTATGACCCTTCATACAGAGTGGTATTCCCTTTCCCAAATGTTGAAAGGTTTCGATGTGTGAAAATTAACAATACACAGATGTTATTAGGCATTTTGGGCCTGAGCTTTGACATATTCATGAATATTATTCTCCTCGGAATATTTCTACTATAAAATATTTATTCATGAGAAATGCTTAGAAAACTAAAATGACAAATTCCAGAACTTCTCGCAGAACACCTATTCATCATCCGTGGAACACTAGTGTTCCACGGAACGCAGTTTGAGAAATCCTGCTCTAGAGAAAGCTACTGACACAATGAAAAAGGAAAAGTTCGTTCCTTTTTGGGGATCTAAATAGCAGAGTAGGAAGTGATTGTCAGACATACAAAAATGTTTTGGGAAAATTTGGAGAAAAGAGCAAAGCTAATAATAATGGCAAATATCTGTTGGATTTCTGCTCAGGACATGGACTGGTTATTACTAACACCATGTTCCAACATAAAAATGTGCACAAATTCACATGGAGAGAAGAGGCTAGGAATAAGAAAAGTCTCATTGACTATGTTATTGTTGATAGTGATGTTTTCTCCCTGGTGCAGGACACCAGAGTGTACAGAGGATTTGAAATTGGAAGTGATCCCTATTTAGTCTTGAGCAGGATAAAATTGAATTTCATATTGAAAAGAATAACATGTAAGAAAGTTTTAAAGCAAATAAAAGTTGAGCAGCTCTCAGATGTGAACTGTAGATTAACATATACAAACATTATTGAAGAAAAAATGATAGAGTTTGAAACAGGAACCAAACCTTGGAGATTCAGTGGCAAGCCTTGAAGAAAACCCTGATTGATTCAGCCAGAGAGGCATGTGGTGAGGTTGTCTGCAAGGATAGAAAAATCAGGACTCCATGGTGGACACAGGAAGTTAAAGAGGCAGTGAAGGAAAAGAAGAAAGCATATCAAAGTTCCTGGCAAATAACTCAGCTTGTGCTCTTAGAGAATATAGAGACAAATGTAAGAAAGCTAAACACCATGTAAAACTAGCTAAACAAAGTCATGGGAAGACTTTGGCAAGAACATAGAAAATAAATATCAAGAAGGTGGTAAGATATTCTGGAGGTTGTTGAAGAAGCTTAGAAATGTAGGAAAGAGTGCTGTAAAAGGTGTTAGAGATGATAAAGGTGAAACGGGAGAAAAAAGATATCCTTGAAGTATGGAGTAATTACTTCGAAAAATTGCTAAATGAAACAAGCAGTGATAGCACAGTGGTAAAAAACACTCATTCAACAGGCATACAGTCAGGAATACATATCCATACTTGAAGCAGAAAAAGCATAATCAAAGGCTTGAAATGTGGAAAGGCAGCAGGAGTAGATGATATTCGACCAGAAATGCTGAAGTAAGGTGGTATAAAAGTTTTACAGTGACTGCACTGCATAGTTCAGAAGGCCTGGACAGAGGGACGAATTCCAGATGATTGGAGTAGAGCTCTCATAGTACCAATATATAAAAAAGGAAATAAAACTGAAAACCTGAATGTGTGAATTACAGAGGTATTTCCCTACTGAGTGTTCCTGGCAAGATCTATGCAAATATTCTTGAGAAATGGTCGAGAAGAATTGTGGAAGAAAAGCTTGGTGAAGAACAACCTGGATTCAGGCCAAATAGAGGCTGTCAGAATCAGATCTTCACTTTACGACAATTAGTTGAGAAAGCATGGAAATATAACAAAGATCTGTATTTAAGTTTTGCCAATCTGGAAAAGGCATATGACAAAGTGCCCAGAGAGAAGCTATTCAATACACTACAGTTATATGGGTCAATGGGGCATTATATCAATCAATACTTAGTCTTTATTTGAGTTGCAAGTCAGCAGTTAGAATTGAAGGAAGTACAGGAAGATGGTTTAATGTTAAATCTGGTGTGAGACAAGGATGTACATTATCCCCCTCTGTTATTCATTATGTATATGGATCACATTATGAAGGAAAGTGGTATTAAACATGATATCAGAATTGGAGATGCTAATATCAGCTCTTTGCTTTATGCGGACGATGTTACTAAATAAATCCGCTACAAGTTTGCAAGATTCTCTGACTGAATTGAATAACTGTTGTAACAGATATGGTATGAAGGTCAGCAATAAAAAGACAATGAAAATAGGTAGAATCGTTGAAAATGTCAACTGTGTTTTGAATGGTGAACCTGTGGAACAAGTAAAACATTTCAGCTACTTAGGCACGATTTTTAGTGAAGATGGTAAATTAAATATGGAAATAGACAACAGAATCAATAAAGCTGTTATCGTAGGAAGTCAATTGAATAAATTCATATGGAATAAGAGAAAAATTAGTCGGAACACTAAATTATCTCTATACAAGACAGTGTTCAAACCAGTTTTAACTTGTGGATCTGAGAGCTGTGTCAGAAGTAAAACACTTGACCAAAGACTAGAGACCGCAGATATGAGAGTCCTGAGAAAGATTAGAGGCGTAAACAGATGGCATCAATGGCAACATCATATTAAAAATGAGGATATTAGGAAAGAACTTGACATTGTCAGTATCCAGGAATGTGTTAGCAGAGCTAATCTCAGGTGGTATGGTCACTTGAGCAAAATGGGCGAGGAAAGATTAGCAAAACAACTGTTCTCTGCCAGGATGGCAGGAAAACGACCCAGAGGAAGACCAAGATATAGGTGGATTGATATGATACAAAGTGCCTTAGATGACAGAAATATAAGATCTGATAATGATGTTTGAGTCTTGACAAGTAACAGACTGATTTGGAGGGAAATTATAGACATAAAGTTGGTAATGAGGTAAATTTTTCATGAAGTAATATCATATCCTGTACACCCCTTGAGGGTACATGTCAGGAATCAGATGATGATGATGAATTCATTTTCACATTTTGTAAAGGTGAAAAAATAAAATAAATTAAATTAAAAATTTAACAAGACCAATATTTAAAAGATATATCTGACTTGGCTGCAATTATGGTAAATAGAAGTAACCTCTTGTTATCCAGTGATCGTAAGATATAATATTATATTATATTATTATCTCATCCTAAGATATAATAATAATTTGCTGGCCTGGCTGGTCGAGTGGTTAGCATATCCGCTCTCCAGCCAAAAGACTGCGGGTTCAAATCCCTCCGTGGGTATGGATGTTTGTGTCCATGGAAATACTAGTGGTGGTGGTTAGCAGTGGATGACGTTGGTGTAGTTGTGGTCAGTTGGTGGATTGAGCAGTGGAGACAGAGTTGTAGAGCAGGTGCCTTCCCTCGAAGAGTCCTTGGACTCCCTGGAGGTGTCAAATAATAATAATAATTCTGTAAAATTGAAAATAGAGGTCGCAATTAAATTACATAACACTTTCTTTTGGATTTTGATACTTGCTAACCATAAAGGATAAAGAACTTCAGAGAATTCTCTCATGTCACAAAAATCAATTTTTTGATGCCTGAAAACTTCAATTTCTATTTTTGCTGTCATTAATTACAGAATTAACAATAGCATATTCTGATATCACAAAATAGATCATTAACTGGATTTTATTAATGCTTTTTTTTATTTTATTAATACAACAAGTGGGGAATGTTGTTTTTTTTCAGTTTGAAAGTGGATTATATTATATTATGCAAGAAAAATATCTTGCATACACAAACAACAGTTTGAGCATAAAGTTACTTTATGACTGTTTTTTGTATACTGAGAGCAGTTGTAGATGGAAGATGATTTTTCAACACTCTGTGTAAAATCCAATAATTGTGTAAAATTGAAAATAAGAGTTGCAATTAAATGACATGACACTTTCTTTTGGATTTTGATACTTGCCAACCATCATAAAGGATACTTATTGGAAGCGTGATATGGTGTGAAAAATAATTATTTATTATTATTTAGGCTATGTGGAGTCTGTAAAATCACTACAGAAGGCCTCTACATTTCACTAACCACTAGCAATTATTCACACAGTATCTGTCATATTTTTAACTCATTCATGAACAGAGCACTTATAAATGATTTTAGCAAACCTTTCTATTCGTTGACCACTCTCCAAGCAAAAAAAAAAAAAAAAAAACTAGTCCTCATACCATTATTAACTACAGTTATACTCAATTTCTAATGAAAATTATCCCTAAGTCCTTGATCCATCAAAGTACTGAAAATTTTTCATGTATATCAATCCTATAAGTAACTTACATGTCTCTATAATGCTCCAAGTTTTCTGTTTATCAACCAATTTCTGTAACTCGCAAATCTTCAATATATCCTTATAAGAAGCATTCCATAAACTTGCTTCCATCTTGGTCACTCACCCCTGTATTCTCTCTGTCATCTCCTTATCCCTCCGATTTACAGTCCAGATCGGACTGTATTAAGGCCTTAAATATACTTGATAACCTGTTTATATTTGTTTGTCAGTGTGCATCCTTCAATAACCATAATCCTATGAGCTCAATATAATTATTCTGGTTTTGTGAGCACATGTTTAATAAAGAAAACTGTTTTTAAAACTAAACAAGTACTAAAAACAACACCCGACAAGTTTCGTCAGTCTAATATCTTCAGGGGTAAAGAGAACTAAAAGTTTAAAGCCCAAACTACTAGAAATTACAAAAATTAGTTTATTTGTTGGTATTGTGAAACTCAAAATTGTTTGTTAAAAAACCGAATAACAGATCTATACAACCATTAATGCATGTTAGCTGGAGACGATGCTATTTGTTGCCGGGTTCTGTGGTTCACGCTCACTCTATCCGAGGTCTGAAATTGGTAAATTTTTAATAAACGATGACCAAACTTGATTTAAAATCAAACCTTGGGTTTTGTTGCATTGCGTAGGAATATTAATCATATTTGCTGCCTCTTTGAATTTTCTTATGAAACAATTCTTATCTATATAGGACATCCCAGAGTACATCATGACCGGTACTTTCTCGTAGACAGGCTTATACGTTGCTTATGCATTTCTAAATCACTTAAGGAATTGAACAACATAGATCCAAACATAAATTAAGTCCAGATGGGTCTGTATAAAAAAAAAAAAATCATGACTGGTAGAGGTTGTGTGAAATGCCAATCCCGATTTATGTTCTCTCTTATTTTGTACGTCCTTTTGATGTTTGCTCATGCAGATTTCTCCCGATCTCCCCGTCTGGCCCACACAGCAGATGCCACAGGAACAGTGAATATTATAAAAACCCCTGGTTTTTCAGTGGGTGATGTGGAGGTTTCAGAGGATGAAGAGATCTTGATATTTTTTCAAGTGGCAGGAAAGTCACTTTTATGCTGTATTTGTAGAGAAGTTTGGCTAATTTATCTGTTACATTCTTGATATAAGGAACATAAATCGGGATTGGCATTTCACACCCTCTATCGGTCATGATGTACTCTGGGTAGAACAAACATGTCCTATATAGATAAGAATTGTTTCACAAGAAAATTCAAAGAGGCAACAAATACGATTAAAATTCCTACGCAAAGCAACAAAAACCAAGGTTTGATTTTAAATCAAGTTTGGTCATCATTTATTTAAAATTTACCAATTTCAGACCTCAGACAGAGTGAGCATGAACCACAGAACGCGACAACAAATAGCATTGTTCTATAACTAACACAGATTAACGGTTGTATAGATCTGTCATTCGGTTTTTTAATGAACTGTTTTTAGTTTCACAATACCAACAAATGAACTAATTTTCGTAATTTCTAGTAGTTTGTGCTTTAAACTTTTAGTTCTCTTTACCCCTGAAGATGTTAGAATAACGAAACTTGTCGGGTGTTGTTTTTAGTACTTGTTTAGTTTTAAAAACAGTTTACTTTAATAAGCATGTGGTCACTAAACTAGAATAATTATATTGAACTTCTTAACCACAGAAACCTACGCAGAAATCCTATGAGCTATTTTAGCCACTTTTGCAACAAACCTGTCCTTCTTTTCTGCAATCCCCTGATGCTGCTCACCCATTTAACTCCCACGTGATTTATCCACCTGACTCTCGGTATGCAATGTGCTCTTACTTACTTCAAACATCCCTTAATCATTTCCTATGCATTTATGAATTTATCATAATTACCAACTCTTCTTCTTCTTCTTCTTCCTAACATGGAATTTAGGCCATGTGGCCTGTTCCGGTCTCATGCCATCTCTTTCTTGGTCTTCCGATTCTTCTTTTTCCACTTATTTTGTATCTGTATAATATTTTTGGTAGACTGCTGTTGTCCACTCGATTTAAATGTTCTAGCCATTTTTGTTTATACTGTCTTATGTAGTAATTAACTGGTTTTATTTTCAGGGATTGTAAGATTTCTTCATTTGTTTTGTGGTCCCACTTGGTATATCCAGCTGTTTTTCTGAGGAACTTCATTTCTGCTGTTTGAATTCATTTTTCATCTTTCCTTTTCATGGTCCATGTTTCGCTTCCATATAGTAGAGTTGGTTTTGACAAGACATTATATAGTCTGATTCTAGTGTGTTTTTGTACCAGGGATGGCTTAAATATATTATTTATTATGCCATTTACTTTGACAAAGTTTGATATTTTAGTGTTTATGTCTTTTTCTTGTTCGTATGATAGATCACCCCCCAAGTATCTGAAAGTGTTTACTTGTTCCAATATTTTATTATCTATCACTATTTTACTTCTTATTGGGTTTTCTCCTTTGAATGCCATTATTTTTGTTTTTTCTTTGGATATTGTCATATTATATTGTTTTGAGATATCATTTAATGATTTTAATGATCTTTGTAAGTCATCTTCTGATGTAGCTAATACTATTTGATCATCTGCAAATAGTAGTGTATCTAACTTCATTTGCAGGGTCATTTGTATACCAAATGGGTTATGCTGTTTCCAGATTGTTAATATTTCATTTATATATATATATTGAAAAGCAGAGGTGAGAGGGTACATCCTTGTCATACTCCTCTTGATATATCTTTCCATTCTGAGGTGTGTTCTACTTTAACTGCTATTTTATTTCCTATATATATATATATATTTCTTGAATAGATTGTAAAAGTTGGTTTGGTATGTTTAAATTGGTTAATATTTTAAACAATTTTTGTTTAAAATTTTTGTTTCCAGATTGTTAATATTTCATTTATATATATATTGAAAAGCAGAGGTGAGAGGGTACATTCTTGTCATACTCCTCTTGATATATCTTTCCATTCTGAGGTGTGTTCTAATTTAACTGCTATTTTATTTCCTATATATATTTCTTGAATAGATTGTAAAAGTTGATTTGGTATGTTTAAATCGGTTAATATTTTAAACAATTTTTGTCTACGAATTTTGTCAAAGGCTTTTTCATAATCAATAAAGGCCACGTGTATTTCTTTTTGAAATTCTCTTCTCTTTTCTATTAATAATTTTAAAGTAAAAATTGGATCTATGCAGGATCGGCCTTTTTGGAAACCATTTTGTTCTTCTAGTAATTTGTTTTCTACAATGCTGCTTAGTTTCTCTTTTAATATTCCTGCATATATTTTATATCCTGTATTCAGCAGGCTAATTCTCCTATAATTATTGCAATTGTCTTTATTTCCTTTTTTATAGATTGGGATGACCAGTGCTTTTTTCCAAGAGTTAGGGGTTTTTCTGGACATCCAAACCATATTAAAAAATTTCAATAATTTCATAATTACCAACTCTAATTTTGCATATACCTGTTCTTAATTGAAAATTCCACATTTATCCATCTCTAGATCAAGACTGCATGATCACTGTCGTTGGCTCCAACCAAGGTGACCACTGACTGATTGGTTCAATGTAGTTATTGTATAAGAGGGCAAATCCTCTTATACAACAATTACATTGAACACTTTTAACCACTCTTTAGTAGCTACCTAACTTTTTTCCATTTCCTTCTTCACATGTAGCTTTTTCTCCTTCCAATCTATGTCCTCATAGTTGAAGCATCCCATAATAATTACTTGCCCTCCACTCATTGAGCTTATTTTCTCTAATGCCTATCATCCACACTATCTATGGCATTTCCTGGCCTATAAGAACAACTGAGAGCACTGTCTTCCACTTCTATGACCTACTGCTGAACAACTATATTTTGTGGTTTTTTTTTTTTTTTTTTTTTTTTGTTGTTGTTGTTGCATTTCATCTGCCGTCATCAGTAATGTCCCTCCCACACACACACACACACACACACACACACACACAGATTCTGTTCTCTCTCTATGATCCCTGAAAATAATATATCCTTCACATATTCTATCCCAAGAATTATATCTTCTGTCAGCTAAGTCTCACTAATTACTATTATTACTATTATTTCGGGCAACTCCAGGGAGTCACTGGACTCATCGAGGGAGGCCCCAAATCATATTCATCACAACTATTTGACATTCATACAGTATCTATCATACCTCGCCTTAAACTCATTCACTGTCACAGCATCCACCACAGACTCAGGGAGCGCATTCCACTCATTCACCACTCTCCAAATAAAAAACCTAGCTCTAACACCTTTACTAACCACACTTTTGCCCAGTTTCCATGGATGTCCCCTAGTCCTCCCACAACCAGCCCTGTTCTCAAAAATATCTTCTGAATTAATTTTATAGAAACCCTTCAGTAATTTGAATGTCTCAATCATATCTCCCCTCCTCCGCCTATCAACCAATTTTTGCAACCCACAAATCCTCAACCTGTTCTCATACGGTTCATTCCACAGACATGCTATCATCTTGGTCACTCGCCTCTGGATCCTCTCCACCTCCTCCCCATCAAGAAGAAACCTAGGTGACCAAATCTGAGCACAGTAGTCTAGATGGGGTCTTATCAAGGCTCGATACAGAGGAACAATAACCTGCTTGTCTCTGCTTGTCAACATATTCTTCAGCAACCAAGTGATTTGATGAGCTGTTTTGGTCACTTTTGCAATGTGTCCCCTAAATTTCAATTCCTTATCTACCAACACTCCTAAATCTCGTGCCTCATCAATTTCCTGGAGCACGGTTCCACCAATGCAGTAAACTGCCACCAATCTTTTCACCCCAAAATGCATAACCTTACATTTTGCCACATTAAACTGACATCCATTCTCCTTAGCCCAGACCTCCAATCTATCCAAATCATCCTGCAAAATTTTGACGTCATCTGCATTCACTATTGCCCTACCCAACTTCGCATCATCCGCAAACAAATGAACTGTTCCTCTCAGATCATTTCCTATATCATTTATGAACAAATTAAACAGCAGTGGTCCAAGAACAGATCCTTGTGGCACACCACTAGTCACAGGCCGTCTTGTGGACTCTACTCCCGAGTAAACCACTCTCTGATATCTCTCCGTCAACCACCCTCCTATCCATCTCACCAACCCTATGTCCATTCCCATATGCTGCAATTTACTGATTAGAATTCCATGTGGAATCCTGTCAAAGGCCTTGGCAAGGTCCAGTAGAATCACCGTAAACCCATTACCCTTATCCAGTTCAGCCGTCACTGTGTTATAATACTAATGCCAATAAAGACTTTTGCCCAAGAAGAACTCACAAATGCCAAAATTCTATCTTATTTCAATATATTACCTAAGGAACTATATTTTTAAACATTTTTTTAATTCATCATTATCTACCCACTCTTGTCTTGGCTATCCTCTTCTGTTTATGATGTCTATTGTACTGAAAACATCAAGGATTGATAGTTCTGCTGTTATCCATCCTGCAAGGATATGTCCAAAGAGGTTAAGTTTCCTTCCAATTATTTCTGCATTATATTCTCTTTCCAATTTACATTTTTTTTTACAGAGTTCATCTGTTTATCCTTTTTATAATCTAATTTGTATAATCTACCTACAGCACATCATTTTAAATCCCAGTATTCATCTCACAGACTCTCTGATCATTACCCATGTCTTACATTCCTTCAACATTCTCCAAGCAAAAAATCTAATCTTCATAGAAAGTGCACATGAAGAGCCAGCCTGGTTGGCCGAGTGGTCAGCATATGCACTCTCCAGGAAAAGGCTGTAAGTTCAAATCCCACTGTGGGCATGGATATTTGTGATTTTAAAAATACTAAAAATACTAGTGGTGGTGGTGATGGGCAGAAGATGGTGTTGGTGTAGATGATGGTAGTTGCAGTTCATTGTAGTTGGTGGATTGAGTGGTGGAGATGCAGAGTTGTAGAGTAGGTGCCCTCCCTTGATGAGTCCTTGGACTCCTTGGAGGTGTCATGTAATAATAATAATGATAATAATATGCATGTTTCCAGCACTTTCAACTTTGCATCAAAGCAATGCTTTACTTTTCCACATCTTATCCATTGCATATAGATTTACTTTTACTTTTATTTTGTTAAAAACACAAGTAATAATATGGAGATTATCCCTCTTTATTAAGATATGATTTGACTGCATCTTGACTACAATGCAGAGGTTTGGTCATCTGAGTTTCTTGAGGATCAGGATGTAATGGAAACGAGTGACCGAACTGGTGAAGCTGGTAACAAATCTGTGGAATGCTTCCATGAGAACAAATTGAAGGTTTGTGGATTGCAAAGTTTAGTTGATAGGCAGAAAAGAGGAGACATGATAAAAACTTAAGTTCATGTGAAGTAGAGGTGGGCAAGACAGGATATTTAGTGGGGTTTGGTACAAGCCAAGGAGTACAGAGGACGGGGAGCAGGAGACGTTTAGGCAGTTGAGCTTGGCAAGTGCAAGAAGAATGATCGTTATGGGAGATTTTAACTACAGCAGTATAAGTTAGTAAGAGGAAAATGCATGTAGTAATAAGGGAATGGAATTTCTAGAATTCTTGAGGGACAAATGTCTTAGGCAACAAGAGGTTCCAGAGTTTTGGATTTGGTCATAGCATCAGAAGAGCTGATAATAATTGAGATGACATCTCTCCTCCCAGTTGGAGAGAGTGACCATGTGGTTTTGACATGGAAGATGAATAGACATGCAGAAGTATCAAAGAAAAGGGAACAAATGTGGAATTATAAGGTGGGTGATTATAATAGTCTTAGATATCAACTTGGGGCAGTTCCATGGAGGGAGGAATTAGAAGGCACCAAATTAGTGCTTGGGACATGGTAAAGGAATATTTGTTAGCAGCAATAGTCAGTTGTATTCCACGAGTGAAGAAGCAGACAAAAAATTTGGTGTATAGTGGATGACAAACAATATCAAACAGGAACTGCAGGTGAAAAAGGGATTATGGAAGAGATACAAGGAGAGGGGTGGAGAGCAAATGCATGAAGAATATTTAATATAATTTAATTCTTCATGCAAATGCATGAAGAATTAAAAGCAAAAAAAATTCCTTAGGATTTTCTTTGGATTTTAATGCCAATCTCTTCTCATATTCCAGTTTTGCCTTCCTCACCATACTAGGCCAGGAGAGTGACTAGTATGGTGAGGAAGGCAAAACTGGAATATGAGAAGAGATTGGCATTAAAATCCAAAGAAAATCCTAAGGAATTTTTTAGCTATGTGGCCAGTAGGAGGAGAAATGATTGTGGAATGACATTGTGAGATAAAAAAAGGGATAGAATGACTGATGCAGAGGGCATAGTGGAGTTGTTCAATGCACACTTTATAGGAGTATTTCATCCTGGAGCAGAAGGTTTTAATACTAGATGGGGTTGGGCAGGTTCAAGGTTTAGAGGTGCAAAAGGAGAGTGTGTTCCAAATACTGAGTACTTTGGAGGTCAGTAAAGCAGTGGGACTGGATGGTATTTCACCATGGCTTTTAAGAGAACGTGCTAAAGAACTGACAGCTCCCTTGACCTGGTTTTTCAATGAAAGTCTGGCTATGGAAAAGGTACCCAAGAAATAGAAGGAAGGTAAGATAGTGCCATTGCATAAGGGTGGTAGCAGACTGCAAGTGTCTAATTATAGGCCAATTTGTGTGTCATCAGTAGTTGTTAAGGTCTTGGAGAAATTAGTGAGGGACTATATACAATGTTGGGAAGATGAGGGTAATGTTATCTGTGAGAATCAATATGGATTTGTTAAGGAGTGCTCTTGTTTAAGCAA
Organism: Typopeltis vanoorti; assembly: GCF_054136105.1. Lineage (NCBI taxonomy): Eukaryota > Metazoa > Arthropoda > Arachnida > Uropygi > Thelyphonidae > Typopeltis > Typopeltis vanoorti. The sequence goes on from NC_143550.1 coordinate 164,039,184, forward strand.
TATGATTGCCTTTTATAATAAAGTGACAAGATCAGTTGATGAGAGAAAGGCATACACTGCCATTTTTTTTGGATTTTGCAAAGGCATTTGACAGGGTGCTGCTTGATAAGCTGATATCTAAGTTACAGCACATGGGTTTAGATGTCGGGTTAGTCAACTGGATTCAGGATTTGCTATCTGATAGGTATCAGAGAGTTGTGTATGGTGGGGCAATATTAAGGAAGAAGAAGGATACAAGTGGGGTTCCACTTGTAACCTTCTGAGACCTGTATTGTTTAACATTTATATCAATGACATTGCAAGGGGATATTCAGTTGTTTGCAGATGATGTGAAGTTGGGGAAAGGTTATTAGTAATAGTACTGATGTGGCAGCCTTGCAAGAGGATTTGAATAAACTAGACAGATAGGCAAATGAATGGGGGTTTCAGTTTAATGCAGCAAAATGCAAAGTCTTGAAGTTTGGGATACATCGATGAGAGGCTGCATATTCGATTGGAAGAGCTGTACTGGAGAAAGTAGGGGAGACAAGAGATCTGGTGGTGATGATCAATAGAAAACTGAAATTCAGAGAGCATATTGCAAAGTGGTGAAGATAACCCAGAGGACTGCTGCAATACTGAGAAGGATACTGACCTGCAGAGATAGAAGAGTTGTTATCATTTTGTTGTATAAGACCCTGATCAGACCACACTTAGACTACTGTTTCTCAAATTTGGTCTCCAGAATTTGAAGGAGATAAATTAACTGTGGAAAGGGTGCCGGAGGCAGATAACAAAGATGGTTTCATGACCATACAATGTTAATTATGAGGATCGGCTGCAGTTTGGTCGATAGAAGGAGAGGTGATATGGTCCAGACTTTTAAACTGTTGAGAGGCAGTTACAGGGTGGAGCAGCGGGAAGGAGTGATGACAAGGGGGCCATCCCTGGAAAGTATGAAAGGAAGCTGTGAGGAGTGGTTTCTTTGTGTGGAGGGTGGTGGAACCCTGGAATGCATTGCCTGAATGAGTTCAAGGAGTGGTATGATAGACTTTGTGCTTCCTAGGAAGGACCTCCCGTGATGAGTCTCTTGACTCCATGGAAGACTGAATAATGATAACAATAATAATAATAAAGTTATTAAAAGAGTTCTGTAAGATTGGCACAAAACAAATTTTTCAATACATGACAATAGAGAGAACTAGGAATAAACCTGGAAGTTGTGTAATTGTGTGGTTAGTAAGGGTGTGCAGACTTTTTTTTTTTTTTTTTGGCAAGTGGTGAATGACTGAAATGAATTGCCAGAATTGGTTACCCTAACAGCAAATAAGTTTAAGGAGAGGTATGATATGTCTTTTGTACATAAAGGTTATTGTGGGTCTCTCACAATGAGCCTTCTGACTCCATACTCATAATAATGGTTTGGTCAAAGAGTTGCCAAATTCCCTTGCACATTCTTATAGTATTATTGGCTAATATCCCATCTATCCCATGGCATGGCCTTATTTGCATTAAGGTTCTACAATAACCTAAGCAATTCCATTTATTTCTACTTGGTACATCAGTCAAAGTCTCATATTGCAATATATTCACCTGGATGGTACACCTATGCAAAATGATTACTTATCATATAGCAAAAAGATTCTGGGATTTTTTCTGGCCTGCTCAGTTAGCCTCCTTGATATATTGGTCTCACTTTTTGCTTGTGCCTTGTATGGTGCATGAACTTGCTGATCACCTCTCTCTTTATATACCCTCCACAACTTTTTCATTTTCAGCAACTCCCACTTAAGAATGCTAATAATCCATAACTCCTAGCTAGTTTATCCTCTTGATTCTTGGTATAAAATCTAATACTGCTTTCTTAAAATAGTTCTTCATTCTTCAGATTCTTATGTTATATCACTGCTCCAAGTTGGTTGCACATATACCTCTTCTTAACTGAAAGATTCCATGTCTGGTAATCTCCTAGGTCAAGACCACACATGATCACTCTCACTATTCAGAGACAATGTTGCCACTTTGGTTACTGCTAAGTTCTCTCTCACCCCCAATTCACTTGCTTTCATTACATACTCTCTGAAGCAATTACCTTCAATGTTTCAAGTAAATGCAAACATTGTATGTTCATGAGGTATAAAATAATGAAAATTCATTATTCTTTCTTGAAGTAATAATCTAATGCCAAGTTGAAGCCTTCTACCCATTTTCTTCATCTATTTCCATAACTGCCTTTCTAATAACTTAAGTGCTAAGATTTAATAAATAACCATCCTAATAGACTTTTCATCTATTTTCTTACCTGTCAACCTCTTCATCCAGTTCAATTGAATTTATCCAGTCTTGTACAGATACAGGAGATTTTGGAGGTGGAGTACTAACATGGGCTGCAAAAATAAATTTAAATAACTTTACATTACTGAATGACTTTAGGATATATGATGTCAAAACACAATGAAATGTATATACGAGGGGGATGGAAAAGTTCTCATAAACACCTAGAACAAAAATGATATTAAGGCAACTGATATAATCCACAAGAAAGAACATACTTTAAACCCTTTAACACCCATGTTTCATCAAATTGTAATAATTTGTTCTTTTTCTTTTAGGATATATAAAAGTCATGTCAGAGGTTTGAAGAAATTTGAAAACAGAGGTGTGGGCTGTCATCAAGTTTCTTGTGCTGCAAGAAAAGTCCATGACTGAGATTCGCCAAACTTTGTGTGAGACTTTAGGGGACTGTGCCTCAGCATATCTAACAGTTACCATATTAAAAGTGGGCATCCTGAGAAAACAGATACTCCCAGGTCAGGAAGACCTTCCGCAGTAATCAAACCTGAAAACACTGCTGATGCAGTGCATGTCATGGTCCTTGATGATAAACAAATACCATTGCAGGCGTAGACTTCTGTGGCTAATTGGTTCAAAAGATATATTTCGCTGATTACACCACATTTTTTTAATTATTCAGTTATATAAAACACTGAAATAATAGTTCCCAACAAGTTTCTTAAATTGTAGGATTTACATCTTCAGGAGGTAAATAGTATAATTTAAAGTTTAAACAAGAGAATTAATAAATACAAATCATAACCGTCTGGCTATTCATAAAACTCAAATAACAGAATGCAGATATATAACGTTATTGATGTTGAACAATACTGGACGATGTCACGTGTTCTTGTTCTCATTCATACAGTCCGAGCTCAGATTGAGCTAGATTTTTTATTAGAGCTGACCACACTTGATGGAGAATTAAACCTTGATTTTTATTGCATTGGGTTGGGTTTTTTAGCATATTAGCAGCTTCTTTAAATTTTCTTATATAACTGTTGTTTTCTATGTATGACATCGTTTTTTTGCCAGAGTACATTGTGTCCAGTGGAAGTGGTATGGAAAGCAAGATCTGTTTTTTGTTCTCTTTTGTATTGTACGTCTTTTTGGTGTTCAGCCATGCGTATTTTTCCAGATCTTCCTGTCTGTCCTGCGTAGCAAATCCCGCAAGAGCAATGAATTTTGTAGACTCCTGGTTTTTTAAGAGGATGATGAGGTGGTTTTGGTGGATGTAGGAATCTTGAGATTTTTTCCATAGTCGGGAACTATTATTTCAGTGTTTTATATAACTGAATAATAAAAAAAATGTGGTATAATCACCGAAATATATCTTTTAAACAAATACCAGTCAAAAACATCAAGGAGTCATTATCTACCAACATCTGGACATGTAGAAGCTCTCAGCAAAATGGGTCCCCAAATGTTTGCCGACCAAAAGAGAGAAGGTGTGCTGTCATCTCAAGGGATTTGGGGTCATTTTGAGAGATCAGGTGTAAATTTTTTTGGCTCGTATGGTGACTGTCGATGAAACGTGCCTTCATTACTATGACCCAGAGACCAAACAACAGTCAATGGAGAGGAGACACAAAGGTTCTCCATAGCCAAAGAAGTTCTGAACCCAAAAGTCAGCAGGGAGGATTCTTGCCATTGTCTTTTAGGATATGGATGGAGTAATCCTTATCAAGTATCTCAAAAAAGATGAAACTGTTACAGCATCAGTTTATTCAACAGCTCTGAAGGAATTAAAGGAGGTCGTGAAGGAAAAGCACTGCAGGAAACTGAGCAGAGTGTGTGTGTGTTGGTGGTTGGAACAAACAGGGATGCTGCAGTTTCTACATGCCAATGCCAGAAGTATCAGGCACAAGAGGGAGGAGTTTTTGGAATTGGTTAGTGCAACCTTGCCAAATGTTATAGGCATTGATAAGACTTGGCTAACAGCAGATGATGTAGTTCCAGGGACAGAATGTGATGGATTTAGTATTTTCAGGGAGGAACAGAGTAGAAAAGACAGGGAGTGGGGGTACTGATGATGAACTGGAGCCAAGAAGATTAGAAGTCCGAGTGACTTCTAATCTTCTTGGTAGTTCTTTTGAATCAACTATCATTATCCTCCTGAAGAGGAGGATAATGATAGTTAATGAAACAATATACAGGTTATGTAGAAGGAATGTTGTAGAGATTATGGACCTATGGCCTGAGTGTGATGGATGGAAAGATTTGTACAATGCTCATGGGTTTTCTTCACTGAGAGTATAAAAGTGCAAAGTCAGGAAAACTAAGAAATTAGAGCAGACAAGTGTGTGTGTGTGTGTGTGTGTGTGTGTGTGTGTGTGTGTGTGTGTGTGTGTGTGTGTGTGACAAATGAATATAACTAACAAGTCCAGAATTTAGTCTCTTAGGCAAAAATATTGACCAGAGTAGTAAATTCAGGAAATAAAGGTGGTTAGAACAAACAGGGATGCTGCAGTTTCTACATACCAATGCTAGAAGCATCAGGCACAAGAGGGAGGAGTTTTGGAGTTTTTGGAACTGGTTAGTGCAACCTTGCTGAATGTTATAGGCATTGATGAGACTTGGCTAACAGCAGATGATGTAGTTCCAGGGACAGAATGTGATGGATTTAGTATTTTCAGGGAGGAACAGAGTTGATAAGACAGGGGGGGGGGGGGTACTGATGATGAACTGCAGCCAAGAAGATTAGAAGTCACTCGGGCAGATAGTAGTTCTTTTGAATCAATTTGGTGTGAGATTGAGACAAATAGGACAAAACAAAATTGGTTGCTGCCATAGGATACCAGGGATGATGTGAAAGACACGCATCAGCAGATTAGTAAAATGAGTGCAAATAGAGTAATTATTATGATGAACTTCAACTTCGAAGACATACACACGTGGATTAGAAGAAAAGATCACATGGTAGAAAAGAAATGAAATTTATACACTTACTGAGAGAGAATTCCTTGAAGCAGAATATGATAGAGGGGACTCACAGTAGAACAGTGTTGGATCTTGTTATGTGATCAGAAGATCTGTCTATAACCAAGTTGGCTACATTGCCTCTGATCATGTGGTCTTGACTTGGGAAGTAGAAAACCATGTTGAAATTCCAGTTAAGAATAAGTATATGTGCAACTACAAGGCAGGTGATTACGATACATGCATGAGGGATGGTCAAGGGATATCTATAGGAAATTATCACACTGTATACCCAAGATAAGGAAGGTAAATAGGGCAGGAGATAAATGGATGAGAAGCATCATTAAGCATAAGCAACAAACAAACAAACAAACAAAAAAATGTTGTGGAAGGTACATAAGAGGAAAGATGACTGGCTAACTCATGAACAGTATAAGGATTGGGCAAGAAAGGTGACCAGCATGGTAAGGAAGGAAAATTCAGACTATGAGAAGAAATTAGCTACCTAATTAGCTAAGAGGCAAAAGGAAATCACAAAGAGTTTTTTGTTAAGTCGAAAGTAGAAGGAAGAATGACTATGGAAGGATAACTTTAATCAGTGCAAATGGTAGAGAGGTAGTGGACGCAGACAAAATTGTTTAGCTACTCAGTGATCATTTTGCAAAGGTATATCATCCAAGCGAAGATACTGTTTCTGATGCTGCAATATACTTAGTATATTGCAGAATCTGAATGCAAATACAGCAGTGGAGCTGGATGCGATATTGGTTCACATTTTATGAGAATGTGCAAGGGAATTCCTTTGATTCCTGAAGGATGGTTAGGCTGTTTAATTTAAGTCTCAGTTCTGGCAAAGTTCCAAGAAAATGAAAGGAGGGCAAAATAATTCCTTTGCATAAAAGAGAATCTAATTGGGCAAGAAAGGTGACCAGCATGATAAGGAAAGAAAAATCAAACTATGAGAAGAAATATTAGCTGAACAGGCAAAAGGAAATCACAGATGTATTACTGTGCTAAGTAAGAGGTAGCAAATTATAGACCAATCAGTATCTGAAGAGTGGTGTTAAAAGTATTGTAAAAGTTGGTCAAAAAGAGAATTCGGGAATCAGTGGACAAGAATATGATACTCTGTAAGGGGGTCGGTAATGCCCTAGTAATCTGCTAACTTTTTATAACAGAGTGACAACTGAGTTGGATACCTCTTTATAAGGCCTTGATATGCCCCATCTTGACTACTGTGCACAGATAAGATCACCTAGATTCTTTGGGGATGTAGAAAGTGTAGAAAAGGATCCAGAGGCAAGTGACCAAGATGGTGGCAGGTCTATGGGATGTCCCTTACAAGGATAGATTGAAGATTTGTGAGTTACGGAAAGGCAGAAAAATAGGGGGTGGGGGTATGATAGAGACTTAAGTTACTTTTAATAGTTTAGTTAGCAAAGGCATGAAGACTAGACTTTTTGCTTGGAGAGAGAGGAGAATGAGTAGAATAGGTTGCCAGAGCAAAAAACCACCCTACAGGTGGATTGACCAAATATCAAGAATCACTGGACTTAAACTAGAACAAGCAATAAGAGAAGCACAGGAGAGAAAGAAATGGCGAAGCATCATCAAGAAGGTCTCATGACCTTCCTGATGAGGAGATCTGAGAGAGAGAAGACATCATCAGTAAGAGTGAAGAAAAATGGTAAGGAATTTGGACAGCAGTACAGTGCAGTGCATGCATGAAATTTGAATCACTTTGTACAAGTAGTTGCACATTTGTTACTATTGGGCTATTTCGGCAAAAGGGGAAAAAATAGTAGTGTACCGAAAACTGACCTTAACAAGATACTATATTCACACTATATCAGCACACCGCCCATCTCAGAAATATGCATCATAAAATCCTTAATGACCAGATCATACACAAGATTTGTATCTCTAAGGAACTGCTCAAACAGGAATTGGAAACCATCAAAGAAAAAACTCTACTAAATGACTACAACTAAGAACAACACAAAAAATAGCTAACATCACTGCAAGCAAGAACAACACAAAAAATAGCTAACATCACTGCAAGCGACATCCAAGAGTAGAAGTAGATCTCTGCAGGACACCAATATCTTACAATACAGGTATCTCTAAACAAGTAGCAAAGATTATAAAAAAATACCAACTTACTATCACCTTCAAACCTGTTAACCAATTTCACAATCTGTTACCATCTCCAAAAGACAAAATTCAATAATGATGCTACCTGGAGTACCAAGTACCATGCTCATGCAATCTGACACACCACAGGCAAACAGGAAGATCAGTTAATAAACGTATTTCTGAACATTAAGACCACATCTGGATCATCAAACCACACAAATCGAACTTGACACATCATGGAATTTAAAATGCAAACAATAGGATCCAATGGAAACACAAAGCTTTTGCACAGATCTATGTATAGATACGAAAGGCTATTCAAAGAAAGTAATGAAGTCCTACTTCATCAACCAAACATTAATGACTGCCTTACCATCCCAAAATTTTTGGAAATTGTTATATTCAATTGTTTTAAAATAGATATTATAATAGTTAACTTAATTATTATTTCAATCCAACAGCTTTAACTTAAACATGCACCTACTTGTATGGGGGGGGGGGGGAGTATTCAAATTTGGCACATGCACTGTATTATTTTATTGTTCATATTCCTTACTGTTGTTCTTCACTCTCACTGATGATGCCTTACAATATGAAAAAAGAAATATTTGTAAAATAAATATATTTTTCTACTGGGGCACACAAGTGGATGTTTAATTATGGAAAACAGCTCTTTATACAAACAAAAGATGTCTTTATTCAGAAATTAACTATGTATTAGTGTACCTTTGTTGGTTGTAATAACTGCTTCAATTCAATATTTATGGAGGAAAAATTTGTTAAAGCCTTAGAAAGTTCTACTAATGAAGAGTGACGTAATGACTAGGCCCTAATTCCAAATTCCCATTCATCATACAGATGTTCTGTCAGTTTTTAGATCATCTTCTGTGCTGTCCACACTGAAATTTTCTGCGTTTATTTTCTTCAAATAACATGTTTACAATAATTTCTTTGTGAAGTGAAGTATTTTCATGTTGAAAGGTGTATTGGGCTGCACCATAAAACTGATATATTATAGGACATGCAGAATTATCTAGAACAGGGGTTCTCAACCTTTTCCAGTGGCATACCACCATATTTAATTCAAGATATTAGATGTACCAGTAAGCAAATCTGTTTTTGTACCACCCGGCAGTGTCTCATGTACCACCAGTGGTATGCGTATCATAGGTTGAGAATCCCTGATCTAGAACATATATGATTTAGCAATCGTTGTTCATACACGTTTTATACCCATGAGAAGCACCTACACATCATGATACTGTCACTTCCAAACTTCTTCAATGGAGCTCAGGTAAAAATAGTTCTCCACACACCTCCATAGCCAAACACATCTATGAGAGTGAAGGAATGCATACTGTGACCCATGACTGTATAGGGGTTATTTCCATTGAACCATAGGTTGAGTGTAGTAACCCATTATAATTTTTAATGAATGGTTGGATAGCATGAAGTTGGATTTTCATTTAATTACATGTCACAAAACATTTACTGGAATGATTTAGGCTGCTTATATCTCCAAACTCAGATTCTCTAGTCACCCAGCTGTATTAGCAATGCTTTTGGTTGTAAAGACCTGTTTGAATCTTATCTAGGATGCAAAGAACCCTTAATAGGGGATTCAACTGAAGGTGTTAACTGTTCTCATATCTTTGCATGAAGGGTTTTCCTTCATGTAAAACAGACAAACCAGCTAGAAAAACACAGTCAACAGACATAATACACTAGCCTTTTAGGCCAGTGTATTATGTCTGTTAACTGTCTTTTTCTTAGCTGCCTCAGTCATTATTCCAAATAACTCAACTCATCTTTCCAGGATCTAACAGTAAGATAAAGTAATAATAATCTTTCTCACAGGGCAACAGCTCTGTAAATCAGCATTTTAGGCCTACCCAATTATATCCCAGGCTCAGTGTCATCTGTGCCCGTCAGAATGATTAATTGCTACACAATAACATACAGATATTTTCTTCAAATGCCATTCAATTATCATTATGAAATCTGAAACTAAATTTGAAATGCTATTAATTCTTTCCATATACTTATGGTTCAGCTTAAAAAATCAATATACTTATGGTTCAGCTTAAAAAATCACAATAACTTCTGAGTAAATCGTTGATTTTCTTCAGAGGTAACAAATTTTCATATTGCATAGTCACATCCATATGCCTGCAATTAGAGGAATGTTCCATGTCTATTGGTAGGATAGTGTATAATATGAATCACTCACACACATCTACTAATTGTCTGGACGCTGCTGTTATTTGCATTTATAGATCATTCTAGGTTTCTTAATAACCAAAAAACCAGTGTACAGATAGTAGGAAGCAGTATTTCATTGTAGCAGTTGAATACAGTGGTAGGGCAACATAACGTCAACTCAGTACTTCGAAAGAGGTGTCATTGTGAGCTGTCATATTGGTGACATGTCCATACGTGCCATTGCCACTCAAATGGAGCATCCAAAATCAACAGTTAGCAATATGATCAACAAATGGAGACATTCTGGCATCACTAGTGCGGGAAAACACCCAGGGTGGCCACCGAAAATGAAAGGGACAGGAGGGTGTTAAAACAGGTGGTACGCAAAAACAACTATAATTGGCACAGACCATCTGTGATGAGTTCCTGAGTGCCAGTACCACCATGGTAAGCACTAATACTGTATGAAAAAAAACTCCATTTACTGGGTTTCCAGAGAAGAGCAGTGGCACACAAACCGAACATCACAACAATGAACAAGGTGACACAAGGTGATTCATTGACCTGGCCTGAATAATTGACCAGTGGAAAACTGTACTCTGGAGCGATGAATCAAGGTTCTTTCTGTTTCCAGTCTGAGGCATGGTGTGGAGGCAGATTGGTGAATTCTTGTTACCACAGTATTGCACCCACAGTAAAGTTTGGTGGTGGAGGAGTAATGGTATGGGGTGCATTCAGCTGGTTTGGAGTAGGACCACTGGTCGCTGTCCATGGTTCCATGAGGGCAGCTCAGTTCTATCATATTCTGGATAATCAGGTGCTGCTTGCACTGTGGAGTTTTTATGGAACAGACCCATTTCAAGACAACAATGCCCTATGCCACAAATCTGCAGTTGTTATGGAATCGTATGAAGAGATGAGTGGTAAATGACTGCCTTGGCCTGCACAGAGTCCTGACCTCAACCCCATCAAATACCTGTGGGACGAATTGGAGTGGCAAATGAGGTCCAGAGTATCACATCCTTGATCTGTCACTGAACTCAGTGCTGCTTTAATGGAGGAATGGAGACAAATTCCACCTGATGTCTGAAGCACATTGGCAGAAAGCCTCCCTCAAAGGATGCAGGAGGTGATCAAAGCCTAAGGTGGACATACCTGATATTAGAGTTCACCTGCTAGTATCAATTGTGAATTGCTAAAGTGTCTGGACAATTAATGGTAGATAGTGTATATATATGAACGAATACAAATAATTACATATACCATGAACATTTTTAATATCGGTTTTCCCATGAAAAAATACATAAAATTTGTGCACGGACAACACTAGTGTTATGGAGCATGAAATCTTCTGAATAATGACTGTCCTTACACACTTTTTCTTTAACAAAAATCTAAATATGATGTGGTATTTTAAAATAAAAACCATTTTTAATTAAAGAAGAACTTGCATCTCAAAAATTGTTCTAACCAAGGTGCCAATCAGATCCTTTTTGGTAACATCAGAAGTTACTAGTCTTGGGGGTTTAGACAGGAATAAAGAATTTAAAATGTTATATGACAAAAAATTAAATCAATTTTTTTTTTTATGGAACAACAGAAGGAAATACAAAAAAAAAAACAGAATTGAAAGATTTTTTGTAATGGACTAGAATTAACTCACCCACAGAAAGCTGACTGGTATCTTCAATATTCAAAGTCAATGGTGCCTTTTCAGTCAATTCTGCTCCAGAACTGCCATGACTAGGATATAATGAAATTTGCTCTGATGTACCTCCAGAACTAGTAGTACATGTCATGTTTTTTTCAAGTACAGTAGATGTATCCAATTGCACATGTTCCATCTTTCTGGACTCAAGAGTGTCATGCTTTACACAGTGTCGTTGAAAACTTGAATGTTGCAGAATGGCTTCCTCACAAAGAACTTCATTTGACACAGAAGAAATATTATGTTTATCTTTCATTAAATGTTTTGTCTGAGACCTATCTCTCTTTTTTTTCGTGCAAATCCCAAGATTATCAAAATGTTCTATTGTTAGAGGACCTATATGTCCTTGTTTTACATTTTCCCAAAACTCGTACGTGCGTTTAATTTCAAGCAATTTTTCTTCAGGACTAAGGTTACTTCGCAGAACTCTCAAAACAGATTTCAGATGGGCATCACCATATAACTCAGAATCTGATTTGATATCTCTTCTGTCACTATTAATTTTATTAGATCGTATTAAAGCACCAGAATATTCTTGTGAGGAAGACACAACTGAACTTAGTTCTTGTGGTGGAGAAAATTGGGAAGAAGATGACTGAACATTTAACTGCAAGTCATTTGAAATGCTCTCATTAGTAACTTTTTTTTTATCACTGAAACTTTTAGAGCTTTTTAAAGCTTTAGCTTTTTTAAATGCTGAACTAATTTTACTTTTTCTTGTAGACTTTTTAGGTTCTTTAGTTTCTTGTTCAGTTGTATTCACATTACTAAAGTCAGCTGAGGAACATGTATCATTCAATGGCACTTCTTTTAAATTAAAACTAACAATATTATCACTAACTGGTGACTGTCTTTTGAGACTTGCACTTTTATGTGACAAATGCAACTGTCCAAGTTTAGGCGGCTTTCTTAAACTACCATTTACAGATTTTTTGCATGTACCTGTTTCTTTAGTTAATGTCCCATTTGTAGAATCATCTTTTATTGATGATAATGATATGCCTTTCTTTAGACCAGAGAAGGAATTGATCAGTTTCTGTCCAGCTGTAAATCTGTGCTGACTTGAAGATTTTTGTTTTCGGGGTAATGTATTACTAGAAGAACTTTTACTGTTAGATGCAGACTTAACACATCCTCCATTACCTCCTAATATCTGCACTGTAGTTGGTGCTGATCCTGCTACTAGTAAACGGGATGAACCCTTCTGGTTTAGGACCCGGTTGGCAGCATTATTTATCACACTGGAAGCTCGAGAAGTCCAATTATGAGAAGCAGATGTTGCCTTTGATCCTAGTCCTTGGTGTTCTTCACGACATAAGCCATCTTTAGTATTATTTTCTAAAGTAAATAAAACAATAATTAAAAAATGATTTTTTAAAAAAAACGAAACTTGATATCACAAAGTAGTACAAATTATAATAAATCCTACTAAATCTCAAAATTTTCAAACCTGATAAAAATTTTCTACATAAATAATTTTGAAGGATTTTTTTTTAAATAATGCGATATATATAGTGCTCCCTCCATCTAAAAAACCTGCCAGTTTTAAACAATTTCTGATAAAAAACAGTGATGTATAAACAAGCAACATAATAATGTTCCAATGATACATATGGGATTATAGAAACAAGTCAAATTCCCCCCCCCCTCAAAATGCATACACACAAAAAATGTCCCCAATTAAGCACTGGCTGGATTTAATTCAGCCAGTGCTTAACTGGGGCATTGAATTAAGATAGTGTCTTTATCACCTAGTGTGTGTAACTGCAACCCTACCTAACCCTGCTTACTCTAGTTCCAAATCTGGTATCTAAAGCAGGATTCTACAGTATTCAGGCGATATAGTATTGTCATCAAGAAATATAGAAAAAAAAAAAAAAATTAGGATGACCATATGTACCGTTTTGAATGAGACAGTACTGTTTTTTTTTCATATTTCCCGGCAGTCCCATCGTTTTAATAAAAGTCAATTTTGTCCTGTTTTTAATAAAAACTATAAATATATTTTAATATCGGTCAATCATAAATTATTATTCATAACCTATTATCGTATATCAATATCATGGATACCAGTAATTTGTATAACCATGGAGTCGCATTGTTCGATACTAAATATCAATATCTGCAATAATTTATTCAGAGAAAATAAAAAGTACATGTTGGCAACACTTCTGCGTTTTGTTTTGCCTGTATGCTAACCGGCGGCTTTGTTATTCAATGCTGATGGTTTAAATTTCATATTTTTTTAAAGTTTTAAGTCTATCCTTGCAATGTCAAAGAGGCAAAACTGCAGTTTTAATGACGATCTCCAGAAAGAATTCAAATTTATTAAACTGGACAAGCTGTGTAGTGATGGAACAAAATTGATATGCCAACATTGTAATGTCCATTTTTCCGTTGCTCATGAAGGCAGAAGTGACATCAGCCAACATCTATGCAGTCAGAAACATAAGGATGCTGAAAAGACTCTGGCTTCAGTTAAAAACATCAGCTCATTTATGGTGAGATGTGATGGTGATAGTAAAAAAATTGCAGCAAGTGAAGCTCTTGTTGCTAAATCATACTGTGCATCACGGCCCAAGTTTTCGCACAAATGACTGCTTGTCGACACTGATAAATAAAATTTATGAACCAAAATTTTCTTCAGCATGTACAAAATCAGAAGCAATAATTACCGATGTTTTATCACCATACAAACTGGGCAAAGTAATGGATGATTTGAATAAAACAAAAAGCATTACAGTCAGTTTACATGCATCAAACAAAAAAGACAAACTTTTTCCAATCGTTGTGCAGTACTTTTTGCCAAATTGTTGTGTTCAAGACAAAATTATAGACTTTATTTCCTTACCTGGGGAAACATCTGACCTACAGTATGCTATGTTGAAGGAACTAAGTGACAAATTTGACTTACAAAGCAAAATTGTTGCTTTGTGTGCAGATAACACAACCACCAATTTTGGTGGTTGCAAAAAAGACTTGGCAAAAATAATGTGTGGCAAAAACTTGAACTGAAGAGGCAGATTATCAGTATTGGTTATGAGGCACACCTTATACACAATTGTCTCCAGCGTGCTATTGACTGTTTCCCCAATTGATATTGAATGTTTTGCAGTGAAAGTATACAAATACTTCAATATATACACACCGTCAGAGTTGAAGAACTAAAAAACTTCTGTGACTTTGCAGGAAACAATTATGCTATTCCCTTCCCATATATAACTTTTTGATACCTGTCAACAGCTACTCTCCTATCCATGCTACCATCTATTTTTCATTACTATTTGTTTGAATAGCACACTGACCTACAGTGTGCTATGTTGAAGGAACTAAGTGACAAATTTGACTTGCAAAACAAAATTGTTGCTTTGTGTGCAGATAACACAACCACCAATTTTGGTGGTTGCAAAAAAGACTTGGCAAAAATAATGTGTGGCAAAAACTTGAACTGAAGAGGCAGATTATCAGTACTGGTTATGAGGCACACCTTATACACAATTGTCTCCAGTGTGATGTCGACTGTTTCCCAATTGATATTGAATGTTTTGCAGTGAAAGTATACAAATACTTCAATGTATACACACTGTCAGAGTTGAAGAACTAAAAAAACTTTTGTGACTTTGCAGGAAACAATTATGCTATTCCCTTCCCATATATAACCTTTTGATACCTGTCAACAGCTACTCTCCTATCCATGCTGCCATCTATTTTTCATTACTATTTGTTTGAATTTTATATAAAATCTTACACATTCTTGTATATATGTCCAGTGTGTGTGTGTGAGACGATTTATTTGTATGGGGGTAGGGTTAAACATTTAATAATTTATTAACTATTTTATTTATTTATTAACCTGTCTTTCCATATATAAGTATATGGAATGAAATGAGAGAAAATATCCAATTTGCTGGCAATGGAAAAACTGGGAAGCATAATAGCTAATAATGATGTACAGAACTTGCAGAATGATTTAAATAAATTGACATTGTGAACAAAAGTTAATGTCTGTCAGTTTAATGTGGCAAAATATAAATTTATACACTTTGGGATGAAATGATTACACACTTTGTATTTTATATTGATGGTTATAGAGTGCAGGAAATTGATAAGGCTAGAGATGTGGGGATGATGGGGGACAAGGAGTTAAAGTTCAAAAGGAATATTGCAGAAGTGAGCAAAAACATCTCAAAACATTACTTGGATGCTGAAGAAAACACACTGACCAGTGAAGACAGGGAGGTTACAGTTGCATCTTGACTACAGTGCACAGATTTCTTGCCCGACTTTCACAGGGATGAAGTGGGGAGGATCTAGAGACCAGTGACCAAGACTGTGGAGCATGTTCCTACGAGAAAGACTGATAGTCAGAAAAGGGCAAACTTGGTAGGAACTTAAAGTATTGAAGGGAGTTTGATAAGATTGCTACAAAACAAAATTTTTAATACATAAGTAGGGAGTGAACAAGGGATCATCCCTGGAAGTTGTGTAAAAATGTGGTTTTAATTATGTTTTAAGTACATAATTTCTATTATGTACTTAAGTGTACATTAAACAAGAAATTATATTTCATGCCATCATCACTAGACATAGAGTTCATTGGAAAAAGACAATAGTCCTTCACAAAAGTCGGTTCCTCATGGAACGGCTTTATAAAGAAACATGTGAAACTTTACTTCACTCGCCTAACTTAAACAGATCTGATGGTTTACGTCTATCCCCTTTATGAGAGACAGTACTTTATAATTCAGCTAATCTTTCCTAACTTTTTATTGTATGTGTGCGTATATATATATATATATATATATATATATATATATATATATATATATACACACACACACATACACACACACACAAAAAACATACTTTTTTTTTTTTTGTTAGGAAATTTATTGCCCTTTTTAGTTATCTTACACTAGCTACTTAGGTGGCACTTTTTGGAATTGTCAGTTATTATTTAATTTGAGCTTAAAAATTATACTATTAAATAATATTTTAACGTGAGTTATTCAATTATTAATTTTGTATTTATATGTCTGCTCACGGTTTGCCATTATTAAAACTTATTGCTAGACTTTATGGAAAGTCTATTTCCAAACAATCTGCTAGATACAGCAAAGTATTAGTAAAGAAGGCTAAATGCATTAACAGAATAATTTTCCTAAAGCGATGCAAGATGGCTCAGGATATTCCTACCTGTTGTAAAATAAAAGCAGTTTTTAGGTCTCCAAGAGCTCATCGGATCTTTTAAAAGCTAGTAAGTCTCCTTTGAATTATCAGCTACACGACACTAAGAAATCTTTAGCCCTCTTAAATAGAGAAATTATGGACATCAAAAACTCTCTAGAATCTGTTTTAATGGCTGAAACTTTTAACTTTATTGCGCATATCTTCGGCTTCTTACCTAAAGATCTTTAATGATTCTCGTGATAAGTTAAAGCGCAAGTTTGAATCTTTGGTCAGTCTACCTAGATCCAGTAATATTATTAGCGATACAGATAAAATAGTTATCAATGTTTCCGGACGTCCACTAAGTCCACCAGTGAACGTTTTGCTTTATCAAAAGGACATGATTTCGCTGTTGCGCCGAATAAGGTGCCCCTGATGGATTTTTTTCATAACAAAACTTAACTACTACTAACTGTTGACCGGAAGCCTTACAAATAACATAAATAGTTGATTAACACATGGTCCGTGCAGTTAGCCTAGTGGCTTTGCGCTTCGCAACCATATGCCTGGGGAAGGAGTGTCCCAGGTTCGATTCCCGTCGAAGACATGAAGAATTTGAGGATCTTCCTCAGGCATAGCCAAGTTAGTCGGTCTTGGGTGCGGGCAGTAACCCAAAAAAAAGTTAAGTTTGGCATTAAAAAGAATTTTCACACATTCAAAACGTAACCTGTTACGTTTTGAATGTGTGAAAATTCTTTTTAATGCCAAACTGTCACGTCCTAATCTTTCTTACTCTGAATTTAAAGCATTGAAATCACTTAAGAATAACAATAATTTAATTATTACAAAAGCTGACAAGGGGAAGGCTGTAGTTATTCAAGATAGGAAGGAATATGAGAGAAAAATGTCTCCATTACTCCGTGACTATTCAAACTTATAGGCCTCTTACATCGGATCCTACCAGGAGTCAATTGAAGAAACTTAATTCTCTTATAGATAATGTATCTACATGGAATGAAGATCAAAAGAAAAAACTTAAAACCTTCTTTGGTCATCCACCTAGATTGTATGGTCTTCCGAAAGTTCATAAACCAGGCATTCCGTTGAGGCCAGTTGTAGATTGCATAGGTTGTCCCACTTACAAAATTTCAAAATTTTTATCAAATCTTCTCACTTCTTCAACTAGAAGAACTGTATATAATGAACTATATATAAATAAAATGAACTATATATAAAAAATACTTTGGATTTCAAAAATAAAATTTGAGATCTTCATTTGGACGTTTCAGATATCATGATCAGTTTAGATATTGTTTCTTTCTTTACAAATGTTCCTTTATCTGACAGCATTGAATTACTGAAACAGGAATTTCCTTCAGACATTGTAAAAATATTTGATTTTGTAATACATTCTGGTTATTTTTCCTTTAAAAATAAGTTGTATCAACAAATTGAAGGAACAGCAATAAGCAATCCTCTTTCTCCTACTATCTCCAACTTCTTTATGGAACATTTTGAACACCGTATCTTTGACAACATTTCTCCCAGACTTACTCATTGGTTCAGATATGTCGATGACATTTTTGCTATATGGAATAGCTCTTCTGATGAACTTCAACAGTTTCTCACTAAGTTAAATGCACTTCATCCAAGGATCCAGTTTATCCTAGAAGTAGAATCAAATAAGCAGTTAGCCTTTTTAGATCTTCTAATTCTTCACCAACCAGATGGTAACCTACATTTCTCAGTATATAGAAAAGACTCATACAGGCCATTATATCCATGCTGAATCTCATCACCATCCCAGTCAAAAGGCAGGAACTATTAAAACACTGGTTCATCGTGAGCACTCCTTTTGTTCTTCAGACGATCTATTACAGAAAGAACTGCAATATATTACTTCTTCCTTTCTATCTAATGGATACAAGAATTCCTTCATCAAAAGAGCTTTGAGCAGTTTTAATATGTCTTCCTCTTCAAATACAGAAGAAATAATGCGCATTCCTATCCCTTATGTACAAGGCATTAGTGAACGTATAGCAAAGGTTTTAAAACCATTGAATATTTTTGTTGCCTTTCGACCATTCAGAAAAATCTCCACCTTTCTCACTTCTCCTAAGGACAAGCTTGCACATCCTAATTATCCAGGTGTTTACCAGATTCCTTGTTCTTGTGGATTATCTTATTTCGGACAAACAGGAAGATCTGACTCTATTTGGCTAGAAGAACACCAGTCTTATATTCAATACCTTGAACCTGAACAGTCTGGACTTGCAGAACATGCCATCATCACTAGACATAGAGTTCATTGAAAAAAGACAGGAGTCCTTCACAAAAGTCGGTTCCTCATGGAACAGCTTTATAAAAAAACATGTGAAACTTTACTCTTCACTCGCCTAACTTAAACAGATCTGATGGTTTACATCTATCCCCTTTATGGGAGATAGTACTTTATAATTTAGCTAATCTTTCCTAACTTTTTATTGTATATATAATTTTTTTTTTTCAGGAAATTTATCGACCTTTTTAGTTATCTTACACTAGCTACTTAGGTGGCGCTTTTTGGAATCGTCAGTTATTGTTTAATTTGAGCTTAAAATGTATACTGAAGATGCCTGTGACACACAGGCAAAAATTATACTATTAAATAATCTTTTTATGTGAGTTTTTCCGTTATTAATTTTGTATTTATATGTCTGCTCACAGTTTGCCATTATTAAAACCTAAAGAAATTATATTCTTGTTTAATGTTTATCCAAATGTAAGCAAAGGTTGCACTCTGAGCATCTTCATGACCAGGCCACTTCTACATACAAACTGTTGACTTCACATTAATTGGCTCAATATCCCATAATGCAAAAACATGAGAAGGACTACTACCCAGACCAGTTCTGACCTTTAACTGAGGTCTCATCAGTGGAAGTCAGACCCAGAAAGACATCAAGATTCAATCAATGAAGAAGACATATTTTTCATATGCGAGTAGTAAAAAGGTGTGTCACTTATTGTTAAAATACTCTGAATCAGAAATAGTTGTTGAAGGTATTCTCACTTGGTTATTTTGTAACCAAGTTAAAACACTTTGAACTGTTAAGATCTCAATAAAGGTCAAAATCAGGTCTGGATAGTGGCCATTCTCATGTATTTTGGCATCATGCGTTATTGAGGCAACTGATGTGAAGTCAAAATATTCTATATATAAGTAGCTTAGTTGCATACATTGCATGCAAACTTTGTTTGCTTTTACTTAGGTAAAGGATTAAAACAGGCATGTAATTTAAACATACAAATTTATTGTTTTAATACTGACCATATTGTAATGCATACAAACATCTTACATTCTTTGCCTACCAGTTTCGCTAGCAAACTGTCTAGCTTTTTCAAGGTGTTGACGGAAAAGCATAAAAAATAGTAAATGCAAATTAATTGAAAGGAACATAAAAACGTTGTGAACAATCTAGTAGCTAAGGTTACACGTTCGCGTGACAGAGACTGAACGGACTTATTATCATGCATGCGTGTTTGTTGTAAACGTGTAATGTGATTTCTGGCTAGCTGTAGTTCTGATGGATTTAGAAAGAGGATCAGGTTTTTCCACGAACTGTTTAGAATAGCACCCTGATTTCTGTTGAGGTTTCCGCCGGTTATTAACACTATTGCAGCTTCTTGAATAAACTATGTCTGTAGTCGTCATCGAAATATGGCATGGAGTTGTTTTGCCACTTTATTGTGTGGTTAGACATACAGAAATGATGTGCTAAGCCGGAAGAGATACTTCTGTTGTGGTTTACATCACCAACATGTTCTTGTTGTCTGATCTCTAAACTCCGTGAAGTTTGTCTGATGTAGGCAAGACCAGACCACAGGAGCAAGGAATGTAATATACTCCTGGATATTTGTAGAATGGCACCTTATCTTTTGGGGATCCTAGAACTTGTCTTATGCTGGTGGTTGGTTTGAAGACCACTCTGATGTTGTAGGCTCTTAGTATTCTGGCTATTTGATAAGAAATTGACCTGATGAAAGGGATCACTACAGTAGAAAAGTGCTGGGAGCTTGATTCTTCTTGTCTGGGATTGTCACATTTAGATTTTTTTGATGATGTTAGAAGGATATCCATTTTGTGATAATGTGTTGGCTATTAGTGAGAGTTCAGTCTGTGTATCCTCCTCTTCCGATATAAACTTTCGAGTTCTATTTTTCAACATGTGGATAAATTTAAACAGGCATGTAATTTCTTGTCAAATATACTTTAATTTGTAACCAAATGGGAGGAAAAAAACTTTCTTCAACAATAGAAGACCAAAACATACGAACAGACTGAATTTATAATATATATATATATCAAGCTATTTTCATCAATGAGTCAGAGATGATCATTTCTCAAGTAAGAAAATATGTTTACAAGTGTGCTCCATAATTCCTGTCTTAAGACAGACAAAATCTGTCTACAGCATTCCATGAAAACTTCTTAAATATTATAACAGATGATGAAACATGAGTATAAGAGTGACAGACTGCATTTGGGTAGTTTTGGTGTGAGTCGCTTGGAGAGACTGCTGCTGGAAGGTGGAGAAGTGAGTACAGAGAATGAAGCTGATCAAGCAGGAAGTGATGTGGAAAAATGGGAGAGTAAGACAGGAGAGATTGAAGAGGTGGTTATGAATAAGGAAGTGAGTGGCATGAGTGTAGAGAATGAGAGAATGGGTATGCAAAACGGACAGGGAAACGGAGAGGCTCAGAGTGGATAAGAGAACACAGCGTGAGAAAGGTGGATGCACCAAGAGGATGTGAATGCATGTGTAGACAGGATAGGAATGGGATGACCTGGGATCAAGAGGAAACAGTTGGACTTAAAGAGGATTCTGAAATGAATAAGCAGGAAGGGAAATGGCTCCAGTTGAGCATGGAGAAATCACATCGAATAAGTGGTATAATCAGCAGAACTAGTTGTAGATCCAGGAATGAGATGTTGTGTTTGTATACAAATGCTACAAGTACAAGAAACAAGGCAGATGAAATGGTTCCATTAATTGAGTCTGTTCACCCAAAAAGTATTGGAATAACTGAGACATGGTTAGATGAGAACAACATCCTGACAGGAATAGAGATGGAAGGGTATGATGTGTTTTGTGAAGGTAGAAAGGGAGTGCAATTGATGATAGAGAAAGAGTTATGTAGAACACAAAGTAGAGATGCAAGAGGGAAATAGTGACAGTGGTTCTGAGGCAGTATGGTGTGAGATAGAGGTGAAGAGAATGAAATAATTGGTTGCCTGTTGTTATAGACCTGGTAATGTGGACGATAGCGACTATGAAATGTATAATCAAATTAGCCAAGCAAAAAAGAAAAGAGTGATCATTTATGGGTGATTTTAATTATGGCAATATAGACAAGGAAGGTGAGATAGCAAATGGAAGTAAAGAAAATGAGTTTCTCGAGTTTTTGAGGAACTACCTCACATAGTACGTAATAGAAAGCACAAGAAGATTGAGGGTCTTGGATTTGATCATCTCATCAGAGGATGTAATTATAAATGAGCTGTCCAATCACCCACCGATTGGCGAGGGTGACCATGAGGTGATTACCTGGGTGGTTGCCAGCAGTGTGAGGACCTCTGTGAGAAAACTGCATATATGGAACTACAAAAAAGGGGAGGGATTATGAAGAGCTCACATAAGTTAGCTTTTCTAGCTAACTCCTCATGGAATGAGGAGTTAGCTAGAGATGTTATAAGTTGAAAAGAGATCAATGTAGCTTGGGGGATTTTCAAGAATTATCTTGTTGAAGCAATGTCTAAATGTATTCCAAGGGTCAGAAGGTTAAATAGGGTATGTGTGAAATGGATGAATAAAGAGATTAAGCATGCAATACAGAGAAAAAAGGGCATTATGGAGGCAGCATAAGAGAAGTGGTAATAACCAATTCCAGGAGGATTACAAAGACCAGGAAGTAGTTAGCTAATGAAGCCAAAAAGAATCCTAAGGAGTTCTTTCGATATGTAGCCAGCAAAAAAAGAAGAAAAAAAAAGATTATGGAAGGATGACATTGATTTGGGAAAATGGTATAAAGATAGCTGTTGTGGAGGATATAGTGCAGATACTTAATGAGCAGTTCATAAAGGTCTTTAAATCTAGTGCGACTTCATGGAGAGATTGAGAGCAGTTGATGATGGGGAGGAGAGACTGACTGTAAGTGAGCAAGAGGTGTATGGGGAGTTGAGCAAACTAGATGTTAATAAGACTGTGGGACTTGATAATATATCACCACTTATTCTGAAGGAATGCGCCAGGGAGTTGACATCTGCCTTGACATATTTTTTTAATGAGTCTTGCAATGGGTCAAGTTCCTAAGGAGTGGAAGGAGGACAAGATTGTGCCACTTTATAAGGGAGGTCATAGAACTCAAGCATCAAATTATAGACCTATTTGTGTGTCATGTGTTGTGGTAACATTGGAGAAGCTTGTGAGAACTAGGATCTAGAATTGGGTTGACAACAAATGGTATTATCTTTGATGGACAGCATGGATTTGATAAAGGGAGGTCATGTTTTAGTAATCTACTTACTTATTACAATAAGGTGACTGCTTCCTTGGACAGAGACGGACACACAGTAATATACTTCGATTTTGCAAAGGCTTGATAGATTACCACACGATAAGTTGATAGTCAAACTAGAACAGATGGGTTTGGATATTAGATTAGTGCATTGGATTGGAGACTGGCTATCTGATAGGTATCAGCAAGTTGTGTATGGGGGAGCAATATCCAGGGAAAGGAAAGTTGCTAGTGGTGGTGTGCCTCAGGGGTCTGTTTTACTGTTTAACTTTTATATTAATGATATTGGCAAATATTTGGATGGAGATTCAATTGTTTGCTGATGATACAAAGTTGGGATGAACCATGAAGAGTAGAGAAGATGTTGTGGCCTTACAAGACTTGAATAAATTGAGTGACTGGGCACGGGAATGTGAGTTCAATGTGGCAAAAATGTAAGGTTTTAAAATTTGGGAAACAAAGATGGGATGAAGAATTTATGCTTGGTGAGGATATATTTTCAGAGGTGGAAGAAATAAGAGATCTTGGGGTGATAGTGCATAAGGATCTGAAATTTAGGGGACACATTGCCAAAATTGTGAAGACAACACAAAGATTTCTGGGAAATGCGGAAAACACTGACTTGTAGAAGTAGGGAGATTCTTGTTCCATTGTATAAGGTTTTGATTAGGCCACACACAAAGTACTGCACCCAGATTTGGTCACCTGGTTTTCAAAAGGACGAAGAGATGTTGGAAAGGGTCCAGAGGCGAATGACTAAGGTAGTTTCTGACCTTTGGAATGTTGAGTATGAGGAAAGATTGAGAAGATGCAATTTACAGTCTGGTGGATAGGAGGAAGAGGGAAGATATGATAAAGACCTACAAGTTAGTAAGGGGTTGTTATAGGATCAATGTTGGAGAGGTTCTACAGAAAACAGTGGAAGATCAGGGGAGAACCAGAGGTCATCCCTGGAAACTTGATAAAGAGGATGTGAGCAGGAGAATAAGAAACAGGTTTTTTGTGTGCAGAGTTGTGAATGATTGGAATGCCTTGCATGAAAGTGTAGTGTCTGCAGAGAATTTGAGTGTGTTTAAAGCAGGGTATAATGAGCTGTGTATATGATAAAAGGAGCTCCTAGATGAGTCTTTGACTCCATGGTGTCTTGGGTGGTAATAATAATAAGCATATTATCTTGAAATCAAACAGCAATTCCAACAGAAAACCTCTTTGATTGCAGGGACCAAAGTAAATATACCATGTCATTGCATAACCAAAGTAATGCTGGTTGATTTTAATCACTGAAGTCCATTAACAATATTAATAATCATGTTCTACAAAACCAAACCATTAACCAACATTTGCATTTGAAATTCTCTGATACAGAAAACTGTAAACTTATGCAAAAATGAATATCAGAAATGAAAAATGCAATACAGATGTGCCTATGCTCAGCCCAAATATTAAAATGCAATGATCTACACAGTAACATGGAGCTGTGTATAGTGCTTATTATTTTTTACTCAGGTCAAGAGGATCTTTAATATATATATATATATATATATATATATATATATATATATATATATATATATATATATATATATATAAATCTTATATATTTATAAGATATATAAATCCTATATATTTATAAGATATATGTACACACACACATTTATGTGGCTCCCACCAACCCACGAAAAGTTTCTATAAACCTACAGTATATTCATAGTGTGGATGGGTTAAGGATATATTTTTTTCTGTTTTTATTGATTTTATTTATTTGTATTTTTGCATTTATTTTTGCCAGATGCAAAAACTGCTCTAGAGACCAAAGAATGAAACTTTTTCAAGCCATTTCCAGTCTCTAATAAGTGTGGTAGTCTCACACTAGGCAATGACAAAGTCAATGAAATCCATCCAATGAATCCCAAAGACATTCACAACACATCCATTCCATGTCCACAGCAGGATTCGAATTCAAAGCCCGTTTGTGGAAAGTGTGAATATGCTAACCACTTGGCCAACAAGGCTGGCAAAATTATAAAACTATAGTTGATTTCATATATATGTGAAACTATAAAGCAGAAACTTATTATAGACTAAGAAATTATTACTATTATTACGGGCAACTCCAGGGAGTCATTGGACTCATCGAGGGAGGCCCCAAATCATATTCATCACAACTATTTGACATTCATACAGTATCTATCATACCTCGCCTTAAACTCATTCACTGTCACAGCATCCACCACAGACTCAGGGAGCGCATTCCACTCATTCACTACTCTAAAAGTAAAGAACCCAGCTCTAACACCTTTACTAACTACACTTTTGCCCAGTTTCCATGGATGTCCCCTAGTCCTCCCAAAACCAGCCCTGTTCTCAAAAATATCTTCTGAATTAATTTTATAGAAACCCTTCAGTAATTTGAATGTCTCAATCATATCTCCCCTCCTCCGCCTATCAACCAATTTTTGCAACCCACAAATCCTCAACCTGTTCTCATACGGTTCATTCCACAGACCTGCTATCATCTTGGTCACTCGCCTCTGGATCCTCTCCACCTCCTCCCCATCAAGAAGAAACCTAGGTGACCAAATCTGAGTACAGTAGTCTAGATGGGGTCTTATCAAGGCTCGATACAGAGGAACAATAACCTGCTTGTCTCTGCTTGTCATCGTATTCTTCAGCAACCAAGTGATTTGATGAGCTGTTTTGGTCACTTTTGCAATGTGTCCCCTAAATTTCAATTCCTTATCTACCAACACTCCTAAATCTCGTGCCTCATCAATTTCCTGGAGCACGGTTCCACCAATGCAGTAAACTGCCGCCAATCTTTTCACCCCAAAATGCATAACCTTACATTTTGCCACATTAAACTGACATCCATTCTCCTTAGCCCAGACCTCCAATCTATCCAAATCATCCTGCAAAATTTTGACGTCATCTGCATTCACTATTGCCCTACCCAACTTCGCATCATCCGCAAACAAATGAACTGTTCCTCTCAGATCATTTCCTATATCATTTATGAACAAATTAAACAGCAGTGGTCCAAGAACAGATCCTTGTGGCACACCACTAGTCACAGGCCGTCTTGTGGACTCTACTCCCGAGTAAACCACTCTCTGATATCTCTCCGTCAACCACCCTCCTATCCATCTCACCAACCCTATGTCCATTCCCATATGCTGCAATTTACTGATTAGAATTCCATGTGGAATCCTGTCAAAGGCCTTGGCAAGGTCCAGTAGAATCACCGTAAACCCATTACCCTTATCCAGTTCAGCCGTCACTGTGTTATAATACGTGAGCAAGTTACTGAGGCATGACCTACCCTTCACAAAACCATGCTGTCCCCGATACAGTATCCCATTTTCTTCTATCCAATCTTGTATTTTCCTCTTGACTATTTTCTCTAAGACCTTGACAATGATTCCTGATATGCTAATCGGTCGGTAATTTACTACAGCAGTCTTGGAACCACCTTTATGCAGTGGAACTATTTTCCCCTCTTTCCACCAGCTCGGGACTAACCCAGACCCAAGACTCAAATTAAACAAAATGGTCAAGGGTACTGACAATTCTTTAGCTGCTTCTCGTGCAACATGAGCTGGTATACCATCCAATCCCACAGATGTATTGACATTGAGGTTATGCAATAGACTACTCACCTCCACTTCATTAACCACAATTCCCGTCTGGATGATATACTTTTGCAAAGTGCTCACTCAGTAACTCAACTATCTCAACTGATTCAGTTACCTTCCTACCATCGGCATTCTTTAAAATCAATCTGCCATGTACATTTTTCCTTTTACTTGCTACATATCTAAAAAACTGTTTAGGATTCTCTTTAGCCTGCATGGCCAATGTTCTTTCGTAATCCTTTTTTGCTTTTCTTACCACACTCGTCACCCTTCTGGCCTGTGCTTTATACCGTTCATGTGCCTGCCGGTCACCCTTCTCCTTAAATTCCCTCCATAGTTGTTTCTTTTTTTGCAACTCAAGCTTAATGGTGTTATTCATCCATTTAACCCCTACTTGATTTAATATTCGGACTCTAGGTATACAGTCAGCCATTGCTTCATGCAAGCACTTCTTAACTACCTCCCATGCACTATCAACTTCTAGTCCTTGCAGTTGTACATGCCATGGCACTGAACCAATCAAACTCCTAAGCTTGTCATACTTTCCAGCCCGATAATTCCACATGTACCCTGTCTTAATTGAAAATTCTACACCTTTAGCCACCTCCCAAGTTAAGACCCTATGATCACTCTCACCGATTGGTGGCAATGTGGTCATATTTGTTACAGCCAAATCTTCAGATGTAATTACTAGGTCAAGCACTCTCTGACCCCTAGTATTTTCCATTACATGCTGTCGCAGATAGTTATCCCTTAATAACCGCATAAAATCCAGTTCCTTCCTCCCGTGTGTCCTCTCCTCACTCCAATCAATGCGACCATAGTTGAAATCTCCCATAATAATCAACCTCCTTCCACCTATTTCTTCTATTTGCTTGTGCATACTGTCACCACCATCTTTTCCATCACCTGGTCTATAGCAGCACCCAATTGTATATTTAGTTCTGCTAGCCACAATCTCACACCAAATGGCCTCAAATGTGCTCTTTTCTCTATCCTTCAATTCAACTTCTATTCTCCTTGGCTGGAGCTCATCAGCTGTCATCAACAATACTCCTCCCCCCATTTTATTCTCTCTGTCATTCCTGAACACACTATACCCATCACATTCAATCCCACTAGTTATATCATCTACAGTCAGCCATGTTTCACTAATACCTATAACCTGTGGTCTGGAAGTGCCAACCATGGCCAAAAACTCTTCCTTTTTGTTCCTAATACTCCTAGTATTAGTGTACATGAATTTAAGACATCCATTAGCCCCAACTCTACCTTGATGCCTTATATTAACTATCCCACTCAGATTTGTTGTCCTTATTTGCTCTGGCATATTATATTCATTCTTACATTCAACTGCCTCCATAAGGACTGTATCTCTACTCCCCCCCCCTTAACAAATCTAGTTTCCCTGAATTTGCACATCCACTACATTCAGCAACACTTTCTCAAGTCTTCTTACACCGTAACCATTCAAATGCAAGCCATCCATCTTATATAGATCCTTTCGCCCATCAAACTCACTCCACACATCCACAAATTCCACACCACTCGTCATACATAACCCACGCATAAAGTCATTTGCAATTTTAGCCCTCCTTTTAAACATTTCACTGTCATACCGTGGCAAAAGACTAATCATTCTAACTCTCTCACTCTTTTCTTTTGCTACCTCAAACAATTCATTCAGGTCTTCTATCATTTCCATTTTATCTCCTTTCAAATCATTCGTACCTGCCACAACAATCATTTCTTTCACCCTTTCCTTTTGCTCTCTAATAGACGCAGTTACGTCCTTTAAGGTCGCACCAGGTTGGTACGATTTTGTCAAATCCTCTACTAACACACCTCGTACTAACGAGTCTCCATACAGCACTTTATCCTTCATTTTGTTCATGTTCACATTCATACGTCTATTTTTCCTGTCATACCTTTTATTATTGGTTGGTTCATTCAGTCTACTTTTGTTCATGCACTCTAGCTGCTGTTTTGCTCTTTCTATCGCACTATTCAACAACGCGATCTCACTCAATGCATCTATCTCATCTTTTTTGTTCTCTGAGAAACCATTTATACTATCATTCACACTTTCTACATTCACACTCTCACAATTTTCATGTACAACCTTGCCGTTTCTTGTCATATCCCTGTTTCCTTCATTCTGAAGGTTGACAAAAATATCACACTCACGATCCTAAATACACTTCAATTCCGCATTCTCCCTACATTTTCTACACACATTCAATCCTTTATTATCATCTAACCACACTCCGACCGCACTCCGCAAAGCGTACATTTCACAGCTAGTACACTGACTCATTTCTTTTATGCTACCGTTCTTTGATAACGATGGCGAACCTTCATTACTGGCCGCCATTTTCCTTCGCACAGGTGCCATTACTTATCTGTGACGTGTTTTGTCAAATTATACCTGAATCTTTAATAATTATTCAATTAATAAACAAGAGGAAAAAAAGTACAAACATCAGAACATTTAAGTACTAAATATAATTAAATAAAATGAAATATAACTAAATACAGTAACTTAGCTTTGTTTTGTCTTCCACCGTTACGCGTTCGATTCCGACGGTACCAAAATATATTATATCGCGACAGCAACTAACTTCCAAAAAACAACCACTGAAGTACACTCTTATTCAGAGAAACAATTTAGCACTCAAAAACGTAGAAAAACGGGTAAAAAAGCAGACTATTCACCGATTAAAAATCACTTTGATTTTGAATTATTTCTGAATTATGAAAGAATACTACCACGAACCAGTGATAAGAGAAACACTGTTAATCTCAGACTATCTAAAATTTGTTAATCAAGCCTGTATTCCAAGAGTTGGAGAGATGATGACCAGCATGAAATAGATGAAGAATGAAATTGAACAAAACAAGATGTTACGAAATGAGCAGAAGGAGAAAAAAGTAGATGTGCGAGTTATACCATGAGATATACTGGAATAGAGGCCTTTATCCTTCATTCCAATATCCAAAACTTTGGTTTTTCAACAAGTGTATCAAAGCAGCCCAAGAACTTTGGTTTTTCAACAAAAAAATTCAACAAACAACTGGCTTGATCAAAGATGCATTCCTGAAAAGCAAGAGAGAGAGAGAGAGAGAGTACACATTTCCCCCATAAGAATTAGTGTAATAGGAGAAAGACGTGTGCAAGTAAAACAAATGAATAGTGAACGATTCCTATGAACTAAGATTATTTATGCTCATACTGTAATAAAAATGGCTTAAGCTTAAACCTTGTCCAAGTTTCTCCCTAACATCTTTCACTCAGCCACTCTCAATTTCATGTCATCTGGCACTATTTGCAGTGCCTAGTTTTCCTAGTTTTGTTCTTCTGATTCAAGCATTTGCTCCAACTGAATAAATGAAATAATTTTTACTGGAATGAAGACCATTCTTCATTCCACTATCCAAACTTTGGTTTTGCGACAAGTGTGTCAAAGCAAGCCAAGAAAAAAATTCGACAAACAATTTGATTGATTAGCAAATCTAAAGCACATTTCAAACGGACCAAATGTGGAATTGCCTGTTTGCTCAAATAGCTCTTAGGCCTTCTGGCAATGCAGACACACTGCCTGCATTTGCCATTTTGACAATAAAAGTAAAAAAAAAATAGTTGTAAAATGACTGATAGGGGAAATATGAGGCTGTGAGCAGGAATCTGCACTGTTAGTGGCTATGTACTTCACAACCATATGCCTGGAGAGGGAGTGTCCTAGGTTCGATTCCCATCGACGATGTGAGGAGCTTAAGGATCTTAAGGTCCCCAGTTTATCTGGGGGTTTTCATCCTGCAAGCAGGCAAAACCAGTCCCGTGAACACACACGGATTACAGTCATGAATATCGTCCTTAGGGGATGCAGCAGAGGAATGGTAAACTGGCTGCATTAATTTGCCAGTAACCCCTCATTAGGAGGTGACTCAACCTATCCTAAGGGACGGATGAGAAGAATAGGACAGGATAGAGCAGGAGAAAATTACATTAATGTGAACTGGATGGTATATTAATGTGAAATGATTCAAAGTCAATGATCCATTTGCAGAGGTGACATGCTGCAAATAGCAGTCAAGGACCGGATGATCAATGAAGGTGACGTTCAGCGTGTTGCCATATACAGCGTTGTTTACAGCAGAATGCAACTGATCTGTCAAAAAGTTTCACATATGATGTGCAATTTCCTCTTTCAAATCTGCTAGTTGAAGAACTTTGCCCAGATACACCATGATTTTTAAAGTAACCCCAAATCCAAAAGTCACAGGGGTTAAGATCTGGTGAACAAGGTGGCCATTTCTTAGAAAATGAGCGACTGATTACTCTATCCTCTGCGAAATGTTGATGCTATAATTGTTGAATTTCACATCCCATGTGGAAAGGTGCTCCATCTTGCATCAACACTGTTGTTTTCTCATTTTCCCTCTTTGTGGAATGACAAAGACTGCTCAACATGTACTGATAATATGCAGCTGTCATCATGCAGGTCACAGGTCTGTTTTGATGGATTTCTTCAAAGAAAAATGGCCTAATAACAAACTTAGCCAAAAATCCTCTTCATATACTGTGACCTTTAGCAAACGTAAGGAAACTTGTTGAAATGCACCAGGGTTCTCTATAGGCCAGATGTGGCAATTTGAGTGTTTATTGTTCCACAAACATGAAAATGCGCTTAATCACACTATAGGATGTTCCAAGGCCAATCCTCATCCACCTCCATGCATGTCAGAAAGTCAACGTAAACGTTTCAAACATTTGCATTGACCAGTCTCAGAGGCTGGCAGTCCTGTTTGTAACTCTTGGCTGTGGCCAAGTTTATACGAATAGCAATGTAACACTTTATGCAAAGTTCTCCATACCACTGTGTATGGCAAATCTGTCTTGCTATGTCATATACAGCATTCTCATTTGACTGCTCAACAACTGCAGTTACATCTTTAGTCATCGGCAGAATTTCAGATTTATGGCCTCTTTCTGGTTGAAATGACAAACTGCATGTTTCTTCAAATCACCAAACCATGCATTGTACTGCATTTGGTGTCACTGGCCTTTTCAAAAAACCTAGGCATCTGTACTTGAAAAGTGCTGCTGCAGAATTTTCCCTCATTCTTATACAAACACTTCACAAGCAAGGCATGTTCAGGTAAAGTGTGACCCATCATGTAAGTTGGATGACTGTAGAGTTACTCTTCCTCCTTTGTTTATACTGCCTTATGGCTCACATGGTATGCAAAATTCGCTATCTTTTCCCACTCACCATTACACATTTCCTCTATCAGTCATTTTTCCGGTATTTTTTTATTATCAAAATCTCTCCCTGATTGGTTCTTTTACAGACTGCTCTACACAGGGATACTTTAATTTGAAACATTCCTGTATATTATATGCATTGTTCAAGTTCACAAACTCAAATACAGATTATTATTATATTCCCATGATTTCCTGACTGTTTGAATCCATTTTGCTCATCACCAACTTTTGTGTCAATATTCCTTGGCCTCTTCTTAAGTATGCCCACCTTTAAATCTTTCCTGGAGCACTTAGTACGGAAATTCTGTAAATGCTCAGTTTTCTTTCCCTTTTTAATAGACAGATACTATGAAAGCTCTACTTCAATCATCCAGAATTCAACCTCGTGACTAGGCTTTGTGAATTCTGCAACATAGCCAAAGTAAAATTTTTATCTTCCCATATTTGAAAATTTGTGGTTGAATGATTGAATTACTCCCGATATAATCTATAAATGTTCTGTTACAATTTCTGTCATTTAATAGTTTTTGACTATCTGATTTCTTGTGTGATGCTTTCTTCTAATTTTAAGCTTTTTTTTTTTTTTCAATAGCCTCCAGAAAATTTTGATTTTTTGCTTCTATATTCTTCACAAAGTCTCCCTATGACTTTTATATAGCTATTTTTACACACGAGTTAGCTTTTTTTACATATTTTGTTTATATTCTATATGGAAACATGCTAATTTCCATGCTAGAACTTTTAATATTTCTTGTTTTCCAGAAACTTATTAAATCCATGATGCTATGATGTTTCTATATCTGAAGACCATTTCATTACATGCTTCCCTACCTGAGACAATTTTGCCACAAATCTCCTGTTTTCAAAATTTTAATGTGATTTATTCATCTCACAAGCACACTGTGCAAAACAGAAACATATTAATCAAATATAATATTCAATCGAAAAAAATACCTTTGAAATAACCTTTTAAATTGTATACCAAGTAAAATACAATGAAAATACACTGTAATTCATAATTAAATGCTTACTGATTAAAATACCGAATGCTGTTTGTAAGAGAAATATTTGAACACAGTTGTTTGAACAGTGGAAAGTTTCTTTTTTTAATCATACAATTTCAGATACCAACAATAAGTTTCTCTAGTATATAACATGCTTCTTTTGATGTTAGATTCAGCCAATATACGTTTTGTTCGAGGTTCCCTACAATACGAAAGATTTCATCTAGTTCTTTTATCTGAAACAGGCAGTGGGCAAATGCCCAATGCATGTTTTTCAATATGCTTTATTTATGATTGATTTAATATTATTATTAAGAGAGACCTCTAATGAGTCAGGGCCTGATCAAGAGAGGCCACATACTACACACACTAGGTATCATAATTGATTTCATTCACACTGCTTGCATACACAACATCCAATGGCAGTCCACTCCAATTACACATAACTTTATGAAAGAAAAATCTAAATCGTACCCCCCTTCTTAGTGGCATTCATTCTCAGCTTCCAAGGATGTCCTCCTGTCCTTTCCCTATGCTTCATGAAATAAAAAAAAATGCCATCACCTGAAATCCTGTATAACCCTTTCAAAAGTTTGTAAGTCTCAATCATATCACCCCTCTCTTACCTGTTTTCTAGTGTCTGCTGTCTACAAATTCTCCATCTGTTTTCATAATCAGTATTCCACTATCCTGATATCCCTTTTAACACTCTCCTTTGCTCTCTCTCTCTCTCTCTCTCTCTCTCTCTCCACTGTACTGAGGAGACAATAGTCCTCACTTGGACCATTGTGCACAGGTCTGGTCTCCTAATTTCAGAATTATAACAGAAATCAGGAGATCAGACCTGCGCACGATATTCTAAGTGAGGGCTTATCAAGGCCTTGTAAAGAGGCAAAATGACAACCTTATCTCTACATGTCAAAGTTCATTTCAGCACTGAAATTATCTTTTGAATTGCATTTGCATCTTTTCTACATGACCCCTGAACTTCAACTTTCTTCTGATATAATCCCAATGAATATAATATGACATTGGACATCCAATTATGGGAAAGTGCATGACTTAATTCTGACATCAATTTTCCCATACCTACAATTCCAGCCTATTTAAATAATTCTGCAAGTACTGAATATTTGGCACATTCCTGATTATACTACCTATCTTTGCGTCATCAGCAAATAGCTGTACAAGGGTGGTCTGAAAAGTTCTCGGCATCAACCATTGATGGCAACACTATCAGCAAGATTTTTTTTTCTAAGTTGATACATCTGTCATAAGCATCCATGTGAAATTGTAAGTCATTCCATCAAGTAGTTTGTTTTATACAGCTGTCTGAAGCAAAAGTGTTATCTGTATCCCTTGAAATGGATAAAATTGAGTATCGTGCAGTTATAAAATTCTTTGTAAAAGAAGGTTTAATGCCAAAAGAAATTCATTCAAAGTTCATAAAAGTTTATGGGCACTTTTCTCCTTCGACAATTAAGAAATGGGCTTCCACGTTTAAACGTGGCCGTACCAGCCTTGAAGTTGATCCACGCGAAGGACGAACAAAAAGTGTAACACCACCAGAAATCATTGATTAAGTGCATGATATGGTATTGGATGACCATCAAGTCAAAGTGTGTGAAATTGCTGAGACTATAGGCATTTCAAAAGAATGCGTAGAATATATTTTGCATGAAGAAATGCATATGAAAAAGCTTTGCGCAAGATGGGTGCCACACTTGCTCACAGCAGATCAAAAACACACTCGCATCAAAATCTCTGAACTGTGTTTAGACGGTTATTCAGCGCCAAAGAAGACAAAGTCGGTTCCATCAGCAGTCATGTCACTGGTGTTTTGGGATGCTAAAGGCATTTTGTTTATTTATTAATTATCTTGAAAAGGGTAAAACAATAACCGGGCAATATTATTCTGATCTTTTAACCAGACTAGACGAAAAAATTCGTGAGAAAAGATCCAGTTTGCAGAAGGAAAAAAATCATCTTTCATCAGGACAATGCACCTGCCCACAAAGGTGTTTTGGCAATGGGAAAATTAAGGGATCTGCACTATGAATTGTTGAACATCCACCCCATTCCCCCAGATTTGGCTCCCTCTGACATCTATATCTTCCCAAAACTAACTCTTCCTCGCTGGTCAGTATTTTTCTTCGAATCAAGAGGTGATAGCAAATGTAGAGGGGTATTTTGCAGATCTTATTTTGAACAAATACAGGGATGGGATAATGCACCTGGAATAAATGTATTAGTCTTAAGGGAGATTATGCTGAAAAATAAAAATAATTTTGAAATTAAAAATTCGTTTTTTCATTGTTAGGCCAAGAATTTTTCAGACCACCATTGTATATTGCCTATCAAGTTCTTCCCAATGTTATTAATGAACAAATTGAATAACAGTGGACCCAAGATTGATTCCTGTGGTACACCACTGGTTACCATAAATCTTACAGACTTGCATCCCCAATATATCACTTTTTTGATATCTATCAGCCAACCATCCTCTTATCCACACTAATACTTTATACTGCAAACCCATATTCTCTAATTTATGCAACAGTTTTCCAAATTGTGTTTTGTCAAAATCCTTAGCAAAATCCCAAAGGTGTAAAATCATATATTTCCCATATACAAGTAGTGATGCATCTTTCACTACTTGTATATGGGAAATATACGATTTCTACATTACTTCAACTTGGTATCCCTTCTGGGTTTGGCTCTCACTGATGACATTATGTTTGTTTTTGGGTTTGTTTGCTTCCTGGGGAATAGAGACTTTCTTAGTGACAGGCAAAAACTCAGTGGTGAGTTTTTGCCTGTCACTAAGTGGAGCCACTGCTGAGTTTTCCAGTCCCAGAGTGATGAGTTTAATAGTGATTCTTTAGGGTCTCAGTGAGATGTACTTTAATATACCTCAAGAAAGGTCAAAACCAGTCTTAGTAGTGGCCATTCCCATAATGCATAGCATTATACACACCCTGAAGGATCTGTACTTTGCATTATGGGATACTAAAGCAATTGATGTGAAGTCATTAACCTCTACATACACGTATCCCAATCGTGAAGATATTTTATGCACAAACTTTGTTTGTGCACACTTGAATAGAGGATTAAACCAAGAATATAACTTCTTGGAATCTTTAATTTATAGTACAACCAAGTGAAAAAAAATCTTACAAAAACCACATAATCTGATGTGCTGCTATGATTACCTTTGCAATGTGGTCTCTAAACTTCAACTTCCTGTCCACAATAACCTACAGATTGCTGGCCTCAATTTCCTGTGGTTTGTTTCCATCAATTTAGCGCACAACTTGTGATCTCTTCATCATCATCGTTTTTTACCTTCATGAACTGTCATGAAGATGCAGAGATCTTCCTATCTTTCACATAATCAGCAAACAACTGAATATTTCCCATTAAATCATTTCCTAATATAATACAATTACAGATTATGCAACTATGTGTATCCTAGCTGCATAATTTATTTCAGTCAAATCATTATCTGTGCAGATAATAGTTTGACTAAAATTCATGGTAATAATCATAAAACAAATGTACACACTTGATAAGAAGACAAATATTTAGAAGGAAATGTGTATCAAAGAAATTCTAAGTCAGCAGTACAATTTACATTTCTATATGCTTCTTCCATGAAGGAGGATAAAATATACAAGTATCACATAAAAAGAAATTTTAATACTGGAATTACTTGTATTTAATTATTTTATTTTGAAATCATATCTGAATTTCATTCATTTTCTTTTAAAGGAAATTCTTTTGCAGTATTCTTAAACAGCATTTGTTGCTCTCAAAAAATTAAACATTCAAGTTCATTTACCTAGACATACTGTATATAGATATACCACAGACTGAAAAGGAAAAAAAAATTCAATTATAACTAGTTATTAATTCTAATAAAGCAGGCTACCTTTTACCCGAGAAACAGATGCCATATGAAGAATAGAAGTTGTAGTTAAATCAGAGAAAAGTAGAAGCATAAATAGTTGAAGTCAAGAAGAGAGGAAAGCTACCGAGAAGAGCTGGAAGAAGATGGTTATTGTAGAAAATAATAAGTAGTGAAGAAAGCATTGTTAATGTCCAATCACCTGTAAGAAAGAAAATTCATTAAGAAAGATATGCCAAATAAAAAGTAATAGTATAAATGCACATAATTATACAAAATATTAACTAAATTTGCATTAGTTCTGATTCTTAATTAATGAGAATAATTCACTTAACCTAATGAATCTAAACTATTAAACCAAAATTCCCTCCCCACTCTCAAAAAATTATGGATAAAGATAAGTATTGTCCTTTAATATGTAATATGCAGTTAAACAACTTCTGGTATTTAACATTTTCAGCTCCTTAAAAAACTAATAATTTTTTTTTTAATATCAAAATGATTGCAGCAAAAAAAGGCATTAAATGGAATCTAATGGTTATGAACTTCTATACAATTTTTTGGAGTTTTTTGGAGATGGTCTCAATTGGGAGGATGAATGGCAAATAAGAGTGGCTGACTTGCACAGAGAGAGAGAGAGAGAGAGAGAGAGAGATGAGCCAAAAGAGCAGGTAGAATGTCTAGGAAATGAGATGAAGTGTGAAAGATGAGATTAGGCAAATGGGAGAGACAAATGCAAGGCAAATCAGAGTAGGAGTGAGAGAGAGTTATGGAAATGATAGAAGAGGAGAGAATAGGAACAGTAGAAGAGAGGGAACGAGAGAGTTATGGGAATGATAGAAGAGGAGAGAACAGGAACGATAGAAGAGGAGAGAACAGGAACGATAGAAGAGAGGGAACGAGAGACAGTTATGGGAATGATAGAAGAGGAGAGAATGGAAACAGTAGGAGAGAGGGAATGAGAAGAATGCGAGGGAGCACTGGAACCAGGGATAGAGTGATGTCAGGAAAGCAGGTAAGTAGGGGAACATAGAGAGAAAGTGTTAGAGAGAGAGAGAGAGTGAAGGATGCATGTGAGCAATCGAGGAACAGGCTGATAAGAGGTGTAATGTATGGGGACTCAATGATCCGTGGTGTTCAAGATAGGATGAGTGAGGAGTGTTTGCCTGGAGGAATGATAGAAAGTGTGGCTATGGCAATTAAGAGGGGTGAAAGGGTGGATGAGATGATTGTGATGGTAGGAACAAATGACTTGAGAGGTAATGTAAATTGGGCAGTGAGAAATATGAGATTCTTGCTTAAGGTTGTACGAAAGAAGATGCAGAGAGAAAAGATAGTGTGCATGTTGCCTAGGTATGATAGTGACGAACTGAGCAGAAGAGCACCTAATATTGAATAACATAACAGCTAGTATGTGTCAGAAGAGAGGATTGGAATTATGTGGATGCTTGGAGGGCGTTTGAGGACAGAAAGGAATTGTATGCGCGAGAGACTGCTTGCATATGAATGAGGAAGGACATAAGCATCTGGAGAGATTGCTGTTCTGAATAAGTCAGTGTCAATGCAGGGAAACTAGAATGTCTGGAGTAGATGGTAGCAGGGAGTGGCCTTTTGTGGGAATGGGTACTTGGGAGAAGGGGGACAACATCAAGTAACGTTGAGCCCAGTGGAGTCTACAGGGGATAATGCTGGGTATAGAAACAGTGACATTTTTATGCTTTATACTAATGTCAGGAGTATCCGGAATAAAGGAGAAGAATTGGTGGTGCTGATAGCATCACCCTGGCCAAAGATTATTGGGATCAGTGAGACGTGCTTGACAGAAGAGGATATAATAACAGGAATAGAAGTAGCAGGGTACAGCATTTTTCAGCAGGATAGGAAGGGAAAGCATGGTGATGAAGTAATGCTTATGATAAGCGACGACTTATGTCCTCTAAGAGTGGAGGCTTTGGAATGCAGGGACACTAGTGGTTTTGAAAGCATATGGTGTGACTTAGAGGTGGGCAAGACAGGATATTTAGTGGGGTGTTGCTACAAACCAACGAGCAAAGAGGGTGGGTACCAGGAGATTTTTAGACAGTTGAGCTTGGCAAGTGCAAGAGAAATGATTGTTATGGGAGATTTTAACTAAAGCAGTATAAATTGGGGAGAGGAAGATGCATGTAGCAATAAGGGAATGGAATTTCTAGAATTCTTGAGAGACAAATGTCTTAGGCAACATGTAATAGAGGGAACAAGAGGTTGAAGAGTTTAGGATTTGGTCATAGCATCAGAAGAGTTGATAATAACTGAGATGACATCTCTCCCACCAGTTGGAGAGAGTGACCATCTGGTTTTGACTTGGAATATGAATAGACACATGCAGGAGTATCAAAGAGATGGGAACATATGTGGAAATATAAGGCAGTGATTATAATAGTCTTAGATGCGAACTTTGGAAGTTTTGTGGAGGGAGGAATTGGAAGGCCAGGATATCATTGGTGGTTGGGAAATTGTGAAGGAATATTTGTTAGCAGCAATAGTAAGCTGTATTCCACAAGTCAAGTGAAGAAGAGGACACAATTTGGAGTAAAGTGGATGACAAACAATATTAAAAAGGAACTGCATGCAAAAAAAAGGCTATGGAAGAGATAAAAGGAAAAGGATGGAGAGCAGATGCATGAAGAATATGAGACACAGGCCAGGAGAGTGATTAGTATGATAAGGAAGGCAAAACTGGAATATGAGAAGAGATTGGCACTAAGATCCAAAGAAAATCCTAGGGAATTTTTTAGCTATGTGGCCAGTAGGAGGAGAATGATTGTGAAAGAATGACGTTGTGAGATAAAAATGGGAATAGAGTGACTGATGCAGAAGACATAATGGAATTGTTCAATGAACACTTTATTGGAGTATTTCATCCTGGAGGAGTAATTTAAATACTAGAGGAATAGGGCACGTTTGGGTTTAGAGGTGCAGGAGGAGAGTATGTTCCAAATACTGAGTACTCAAGATGTCAGAAAAACTGTGGGACTGGATGGTATTTCAACCATGAGTTTTGAGAGAATGTGCTAAAGAACTGACAGCTCCTTTGACCTGGCTTTTCAATGAAAGCCTGGCTATGGGAAAGGTGCCCAGGGAATGGAAGGAAGGTAAGATAATGCCATTGTAAGGGCGGAAACAGATGGGAAGTGTCTAATTACAGGCCAGTTTGTGTGTCATCAGTTAACATCTCAATATCTCACTGAATTCCAGCAACAATATCACTGACATAATGGTTGAGCAGCAATAGTCCAAGCACTAAACTCTGATATCTATCAGAAAGCCAATTTCCAATCCAATCCACACCCTGATATCTAAACCCATACATTGCAACTTATGGTCAACTGATCATGCAGCACCCTATCAAATGCCTTTGCAGAATCTAGAAAAATGATAGTGTGTGCCTTTTTCTCATTACTGCTCTTATTACCTTATCATAGACAAATTACTGAAACAAAAATGTTCTTTAACAAATCCATGCTGGCTTCCATAAACATTACTCTTGTATGCCCAATTATTTTCTCACAAACTTAACTACAAGAGAAATACAAACCAGTCTATAGTGTAATACTTCCATTCTACCCCTTATACAACTATCTTACCCTCATTCCACTAATCTAGAGGATATTATCATATCCTCTAGATTAGATATCTAAGGTTTTTGGCTGACTAGACAAGAAATGATATTCTTGTTTTAATCCTTTACCCACATGTGAGCAAACAGTTTACATGTAAAGTACCTTCACAATTAGGCAACTTTTATATGGAGGTAGATATCTTCAAATTACTCTGAAATCAAATTACATAGTACTACTATTACATAATGCATAGCAATATGAATGTCTGAAAGGAAGTTAGCTGTGAATTATGTAATAGCAGAGCAATGTGATATGAAGTCAGTCATCTGTTTCCATATACAAGTACGCTACTAGTGAAGACACTTCATATGCAAACTTTGTTTGCTCATTCTTAGGTAAAGGATTAAAAACAGGAATATAATTTATTGACAAGTATAATTTACTTTGTAACCAAGCAGGGAAAAAACCTTTCTACATGTTATTTAGAGCACTCTGGCCATCCACCGTTCATAATGAAATTATTTCTTTCTCAACCATGGAAAGAATTGCAGTGTCCTTATCCATTTTACTACTAATTCAGAATGAACATTTGCAATTTAATTTCTGCCATAATAAAGCAGCCTTTTCTACAACATCAAGGTTATTTGAAAATAAAATGCAATATAAAATATTTATTTTTAACTAAAAAATTATATTACTCTGTGTGATACTTAATTTCTTGCAAATTTGGGCTGCTGTTTTCCACATTCAATTTTTTTTAATTATTTGTTTTTTTAAAGTAAAATATCGCTTTTTTTAAGTTGGCGTTACAAAACTACAGAAGTCACATGATAAATTATTTGTTTTCTACAGAAGAGAAAACAGAAAAAGCCTTCCCACGTTAATTCTACAAATTTGCAGAAACTTAAGAATCATAGGAACTTGAACACTTGCTTTATTTTAAAGCAAGTCTTTAATGGAATTACAATGCTAATCCCATTAATTTTCGTGGACGCTTGCGTCTACGAAAATTAATGGGATTAGAATTGTAATTTAATCCCGAATTGCGCTAAACGAATGAAGCAAAGAATCATCGACGGACGTACGAAGCGAATTTGACGATTCTCTGACATATATAATATACACAGTGGTTTTGAGGGTGGAAAGGGAAGGTACGTAATGGTACGACGTACCGACAATTTTATTAAACGTGACGTGCCCAGGGCTGGTTGTATCATTAGGCGAACCTAAGCAATCGCCTAGGGGCGCTAAGACTTCAGCTTACCAGATATTGCTATATAGTTCGGGGAAAAATTACAACCTTCGAAAAAAATTAGTAAAACCTTGATTAATAATAAAAACTGAAATAAGTCAAGCCGTCCTGGTGATCGCTGATGATCCGACATTATTTTCGCCTTTCTCTATTTCTTTATTTATTATTTTTATAAATATCTACACCTACACATGTGGAGGTGTAGATATACGTGTGCTTGTGTGAGTATGACAATATATATATATATATATATATATATATATATATATAGAGAGAGAGAGAGAGAGAGAGAGAATGAGTGTGTACAGGGGCACCTAAATTTTCTTTGCCTAGGGGCATCAGATACTCTCGGATCGGCCCTGGACGTGCGACATACGGATGTGATAAATTTGGGACATTCGTAATATTCGGTAATTTTTTTCACGTTGACCTACTATTCAAATAAACTTAGTTACTTAATATCGTGTTTCTTTTTAATTCAAACAGCCGCAGAACTCAACTTTTCAGAATCAGTGTGTCCCAGAAGTAATAGGACGGTTTTCAGAACAATGGTTACTACAATTTCATTTTTATTATGATTATTAATCGATTTGTTTGACGCTATCATTTGATATGATTAAATATTATGTTAAGCATATACACTGCATACATCATGTTCTCTTTAAAAAATTTTCTCCTTTAAATGTAGTTTCTCTGACTGTCCTAGTACTTCTGGGCCACCCTACCTCAGCTATAAACTCTCGAAATAACGACATTCAACTAAAAAATTCAAACCACCATAAAAACCTAACCGCTCAGAAATTTCAAACTTCTGCAATGAATTCTCTAAGTGTGTGTGTGTGTATATATATATTATATATATATATACACATACATACATACATACATACATACACACACACACACACACACACCAAAGCTATAAGGTTTCAATAAAATACATTAAAAAAATATCCTTCTACTCCGATCATTCAGAAGTATTCATAATATGAGCAGTCAGACACAATAATTTAATCAATAAAAATAAAATAAAGCGATTAATTTACTTATTTTATATTAAATGGAATGA
Source organism: Typopeltis vanoorti (assembly GCF_054136105.1). NCBI lineage: Eukaryota > Metazoa > Arthropoda > Arachnida > Uropygi > Thelyphonidae > Typopeltis > Typopeltis vanoorti. The sequence continues at coordinate 164,081,921 of NC_143550.1, forward strand.
AGCAACAGGCTGTGTAGGCAGTTTATCAGAAACATGTAGTTGTATCCACGTAAAAGTTGATGTGGCTCGTAATAACAGCATAACCGCATCACACACTGACATCTTAGGTCAATATAAATGTCACAGAGAGAAAGTTAAGGGCTAAGACTGACTTCCGTAAAGAGGACAAAAGGAAAACAAATAATATTCACTCTAGGCTTACCATAACTGCAGAAAATACAGTGACGTCTATGAGATTTTAATGGGAACGACCTTCAACACCCCGAAACAGCCACCGCATTTCAACGCCGGAATAAAGTGGGGAGAGCGAGAGAGATCAGACACGATCTTCGTTTCCATGGGAACACACACCTACCCTTTTACGTATAAGACAATTCTGCTTTCCATGAGGGCGGCGAATTTTGACACCTGGTTAGCAAAGAGTAATCCTCTTTTATAATCCTGTGCAAAAATTGGCAACCGAAACAAGTGTCGACCCTAACACCATTTACCTAGTAATCAATTTAGTAAAAACGACAGCCATTTCTAATTACTACTGTTGCAGACGCATGTAATACAGATGACAAATGTCGTTTGGTTATTCCGTATTGTAACAATCTCGCTACAAGTGCTTTCAGAATAAATTTTAAGGAAAAATAAAATTTACGTTTCTGGCAAGCGGATACATATTCCAATAGCTATTAACTGCTTTAAAAACACAATCACAACGGCGTTTTAAAGACCCGACTAGGATTTTTCATCTCTATAATATTTTCATCACAAAATTTCCACTCTTTCCATGTTTCGGATGAGTAGCGAGCACATTTGATTCTAATTCGTCAATGTAATTTTTATAAACAATTGGTCGTTTTTCAATCTGTCATATAAAGCTCAGGCATATTGGCGACAACTGAAATACTGACAATGGGAGAACTGTTGAGAACGCGTGGGTAACATTAGATGTGTGTGAAAGACTGAAATCATATACGGTATTACACACACTGCACTCGCTAGAACAAAGTGAAACAATTGTATACTAATCTTAGTTATACTAATCAAACATTCATCGGTAATAATTTTAAAACTGACATTACTCTTTAATGCTCTTAGTAGCAATGTAAACAGAGCAATAAGAAACAAATTTAAAATTTAAAAGCAAATCTAGCAACGCGATTTAAAAAAAAAACCGAAGAAAGAAACCCAAATTATACATCAATGTTTCAGCATCTTCGTGAATAATAATAATGAAGACGATCTTTCAAAAACCAACTCAACAAAAAGATATGAGAACAGCTCAGATGGAGCAATGGTGAACCACAAACTGAACGAATTATATAACAGAATGTGTAAAAGATTATAATAGTTAATGTCGTCAGCATGAACAACAATAGATAGAATAAATGAACAGAAAAAAAAATGTATTTACGATAACAGGGCAGAGGACGCAACGTATAAATAAAAAAGAGAAATAGGAGTTCGAGGAAAAAGCTATGCCAGAAATGAAACGCACTCGGAAGCCTTTACTCATAAGAGCTGTACTTTGTTCTAGAATTCAAGTCCATCATTTAAAACCCTCCGGCTCATCAAGATGCCAAGGCAGATCACTTAAAGCAAACATCGCTAAGCCTATATTCTTAAAAATCAGGGTCTTTTACAATGAGGAAATATTTTATCGTCTCATATATTGCGCCGACCCTATTCCTTACTGATAACACTGGCCAACAAAAAAAAAAAAATTTTCTGCTGATTATGATCTGACACTTGTTTTTTTACTAATTTGGGTGCGCTGATTTCAAATATCAAACCCATTTTTCTCTATCACGTCAGGTTTTTCTTCTATGGCTTTTTCTTTTTGCTAATTTGTAAGTTTTTGATAGTTTTTAGGAGGCACTATTTAGAGGATCAAAAAAATCGATTTTTTAATATTATTTTCTAAAAGCATGTACTTTTAAAAATCTGTTCCTAACTTTTTATCAAGACATTCGAAAAATTCCCGAAGATATAGCCTATTATTCAAAGCGGTGCGCAGATCAGAATCGGAGCGCTCACCGCTCTCGCTTGTCAAGACTTAAAAACTATGGAAGATCGGTACCAAGGAAGATGGGATTCTCACATGATGGCCGACTACTGTTGGAGTATTCAAAGGGATTGCCAAAACAGAACACACAGCAGAAATTGCTACAAACAAAAATTTATTCCCTGAAACTCACGTGTAAGTAAAATTGTTATTTTTTTTTATAAATATTCTTGTAATTTTTAATGAATATTGTTAAGTAGTTATGTATCTAATTATCGGCCTCTCTCGCATTCAAAGCGCCAGTACGTCGTTGCAGGTTCTTACGCATTTATTCGTTTACTAACAAGCGAGAGCGGTGAGCGCTCCGATTCTGATCTGCGCACCGCTTTGAATAATAGGCTATATCTTCGGGAATTTTTCGAATTTCTTGATAAAAAGTTAGGAACAGATTTTTAAAAGTACATACTTTCAGAAAATAATATTAAAAAATCGATTTTTTTTGATCCTCTAAATAGTACTGCCTCCTTAAAAATATCAAAAACTTACAAATTAGCAAAAAAGAAAATGCCATAGAGGAAAAACCTGACGTGATAGAGAAAAATGGGTTCGATATTTGAAATCAGCGCACCCAAATTAGTAAAAAACAAGTCTCACATAAAAGTCAGCAAAAATTGTGTTGGACTGTGTAATTCATTAATCAACAATGGAAGGATCATAATTCATCCTAACCATACCGCTGTTTCAAATTTTTGTCCGATAAGGCAACGCTATCTCCAGAAGTTGGTTTTATTTTATATATGTATTTGTTTATTGGGTGGGCAACTAGCGTAAGTACGCAAAGTTTGCTATGCTATTCGGTCTTAGGAAATAGTTTTTCCAGAACTTTTATCATATAACAAAATAGGCAAACCAATCTCAAATCGAGAACTGTAAGCCACTACAATGTACTCGTCTTCTTACCTCGGTAGATGAGGAAGAAGGTGTAAATGTGCTAATAGTGCGAAACTATTTCGTATTTTTTCGTTAAGAATGTACAATTAATTAATAAATGAAACTTAAAGTCTAATTAGCAATACACTATTTCAGCTGCAATGAGTCTCAGATAATTCTGATTTCTAGAGGACTTCTATCAGAGGAGAAGGAAAAAAAAAAAAAACTGACAAGCACGCACACACACAAATACTACGTCACATCCATCCCGAAAAATGATGATATAAGTTGTGTATATAGAAACTGCAATGCCAAAAGGGAGATTTGTCCATTATACATAGGCTATGAAAAGCTTGGAGAATCTCATGTGGTCGCTCTTGATATTTCTAAAGGCATCGCGTCTAGCCTCGTAGACTTCTTTTCAGGCTATCACCCTATAGTTTCCCTCTACTTCCGAGCAGATTGCTAGCGTCTTCTCAGATCGTTTATGCGTGTCATAGCGGATGGTTCCCTTTCATCAATACCGAAGTACCCAAAGCTCCGTGCTTTCACTTGCAAGCGTTCTCCTATACATCAATGATATTCTATCACTAGCATCCAATCCTATTCATTGTTCTGCTGATACTTGATTTCTCCTAGTCATTCACAAAACCTTGCGGTACTCGGATGATTCGAGAGTTTTGAGATCTATGGCCAATGCGACTTCTAGCCATTGTGAAGTGGGATAAAGATAACTTCGTAAATTTTAATGTTACCAAAACAAAACTGTGCCTTACTTCAAGGAAGATCATACCTCAACTCTTGGTAACACTGCTCACTGACAAAATCAGTTCTCTCTTCCTGGGCTGACTTGCACATCTGGCCTATCCTAGCATAAACGTATGTCAATAAAACCTCTTTAGGTTTTAAAAACTTCCCATTCTTTTTCGTTCTACATATTCTTTTTTTCCCTGCTCAACTTCTAATAATCTATAAATCCTAAATCGATTCAACCTTAGAAATATTGCTCTACTCTGACATGGTGCCCAAATCAGAATGCTAGATTGTCCAGAAGTTTGCTGAATAGATGACCTTTCTCTCACTCACCCCCCCTCCACTTTCTCATAGACTCTCCGCTCTATTTCTTCACACTCTCTCTCTCTCTCTTTTTTTTTTTTTCTTTTTTTAAATAGTCCATAGACGCCGCTTTGCTGAACTGGCTATTATACGTGTGTGTGTATATATATATATATATATATATATATATATATATATATATATATATGCACGTGAAATTTTAATATTGAACTAAATGAGCGCATTGATTTGATTAATTTTTATTACAAATGATAAGCGCAGTTTAATTAAAATGCATATATGATATGAAAAACCTATAGAGCGGTAACTATAACACGTAAGTAATAACTGCACATTTTTTTCGCTTCAAGACAAACTAAAACGGAAGTGTGTCGCGTAGTGTTAAAAGAACCCTATAATATTGCTGTGGGAGAAATGAGATTTTTAAAACTCAAAAGGAAATATTTATGAAGTCTTACATAAAAGAAAGAAAAACGTTGAAAAGTTATCAATTGTTATGTTACGACAATAACGACCGAACAACTATGGATCTGCAGATTGGGTTTTTGATTACTATGAAAAAATGAACTGTCTTTCATATAGGAAGAAAAATAAAGTTCTAAACTTTAAAGAAGATGACCGGCTTACGTTATGACTTTTAGAGAAACCGGCAACTAAAATTGCGACTGTTTCGACGTACTTTAAACAAAGGTCGCTGTAGTGTTCGAATTAAGGATTTCAGATCCAGACTGAGTGACAACTCTCTGGAAATAAAACTTCTTTAATAAATTCGCTGGAAGCTACCCGTGATAAAATAACTTGACAGTGGATGAAATAGTAAGAAAAAAACTGTAAATTATGCGAGAAAAAAAAAAAAAAAAAAATATATATATATATATATATACAGGGTGTTCGGGATAAATTTGACATATTTATAATTAATTATATTTTTCCGTAAGTTACATGTATTAACACACACTTCTCTTCATTTAAAAGTTTGGACCCTTCTTCATTCATATACAAGATGTCAGAAAGGATGGATAGCTGGAACCCACCTGAATCATGGAAGAGAATAACTTGTATCATGATGATTCGTGCCCGCCATCAAAATAAGGATATTACGACTGCTGCCCAATGCTCCCTGAATACAGTAAAAACAATCAGGCATGAACTAGAGACTTGCAATGGTGACTACGAGGATGTAGCAAGAAGAAAGATCCCTAGCAGACGATCTGATTGCGTTCGTACAGCAGAATTCCTCGCAAATCTGCAGGAACAGGTGTTGAAGAACCCTGGCATTGGAATTCGGGCTTTGTTCGTGAAGTTGCTAACTGTAGTCAAGCCCTGGATAACAAGGGTAGCCAATGGTAGGCCGTATGTATGGCAGCAGGATTCGGCCCCTTGCCACACCTCTGGGAAAAGTCAAAAATGGTTGTCTGAAAATTTCTACGACTTCACCAGTCCAAATGTTTGGCCTCCAAACTCCCCAGACCTTAACCCCATGGATTATTTTGTATGGGGCGCAGTTGAAAACACCAATCGCACTTCCAGTAATACAAAAGCCCAGTTAATGGATAAAATTAAAACAGTTTTTGCGGCCCTTCCCAGGGAGACTGTAGCATCAGCTTGTTCGAGGTTCCGAAGCAGAATTGAAGCTGTGATCGATGCTAATGGTGGTTATTTGGAGTAAATCTTGTTGATAGTATTGTAATTAACTCTGCCTGTAATGTTTTTTTGTCAATTCATTAAATTTAATAGATACAAAGAAGATTTTCTTTTTCCTTACGAAACTGTCAAATTTATCCCGAACACCCTGTATATATATATATAGAATGCATTTCGAACGAGGTCGAAAATTCACTCCCCATTTAGTGATGCCACTACTCTTTATTCCTTCTTATAACTTTTTGTTTCATGGAAAAGTTTTCAAAAGCTATAACATCTGCATTCATTCAACAAAATAATTTTCCCATTTTCTTTAGCAATCCACCAGGTATGTGCTTTTCGTCTTCACTTCAATATCATCGTCGACCTTCCAAAACCAGGAGACAATTTCATTTAAGGCGCCACGATATAAACTCACGATTTAACCAAATTCCACTTTAATGCGTTATGGTTTTATGTTTGTAAGGGAAAATCAGAGCAACCTAATTTTTATATGACGCCCGCCCACGAAAGGTTGCAAATCTATAAACACTGGACACTGTGGATAAGTTTCAGGATTTTTTTTTTTTTTTTCCTAGATCAGTTTTGTGCTGTTTATCATCTAAAGATGTAATTTTTCCCACGAAACAGCCAATACACCATCATGTCGCTAGTACTCTATATACTTTACTAGTTTTGTTGTTTCCTTTTTATTCTATAATTTTGATTTTTTTAAATTTCAGGTTTCCTAATTTCAGATTCTAAATCTATAGTTCATTTCATGCATCATATTCCTTGTTTACTGCTGTATATTCATGTTTCAATTCCGGCTATTCATTGTGCGTATCTAAATTTCGCATAACTGAGCTTAATTCTCAATATATTTTTCATACAGTACGTTTCGACTCAAGTTATGATCAAAATACCTTGTCGTCATTGCTTTCTGAAATTGCACTGCCAGGCATGTTCTTTTAACTACCCTTAATATAACCTAAACTTTATATTAAACACATATCTGCCTTTGGTTGATAAGCGATTGGGGGGGTAGTTCCATTACCCAATATGCTTTGGTATTTCCATTATTATTTGAGCAATATCAGGACTACTTTCAGAAAATTTCTGCATTTTTTGCTATTTTTATTAATTTTAAATATTTTTGTACCTGTCTTTATTATTAACTGCGTGCAGCGAACATAATCTCGTACTAATTCTTGTAACGTATCTTTGATATGTCTACAATTGTTGTTACATATCCCGTTTCCTTTTAGGTTACTGTGTACAAACGAGTAAGTTACGAGTAGAACATTTTATGCTTTCTAACTACCGTATTTACTCGAATATAGCTCATATTTTTTTCCCCAAAATTAAAGTTAAAAATCTTGGAGCGAAATATATACGGGGATTTTCGGAAACTAAAGTTTGTCAGGAAAAAACTAAATCGACGTTTACAATTAAATCCTCAGTATTCATTACAATTTATAATTGCTCACATTATTCATAAAATGAATGCATTTAAATTTTAATTATTAACTTTATTTACGCGATCGGCCGCTCGCCTTCATCACGCGATATATTTGAATCTTTAGCGACAATGCTTCTGTAATTAAATTACAACAAAGTCAACAAGTAGTGTCATCTTCGCTCCCATCCAGGGTACTAGAGATGCCGGTTTTTTTCCCCCTAAATCTTGGCAATTATTTCTGGCGAAATCATGTCCCAAGCTCGCAAAAACCAGTTGCACAACAACTCTAAGGATGGTCTCTTAATCTTCCCTGCCGGAATCAGATCGTAGCCGCCGGCTGCCATCCACTCTGAGTAGAACCTAATTCTCAGCTCATTCATAGCTCCACCACCGCGCAATCCAAGATCGAGTAGAACTCAAAGCTCTCATTCCAACTTTTCTTCTACTGGTTGCTTCTCATCTCTATGCATATGATTGGTGCGGTAATAATAAAAGATCACGCGACTCAACGACAAATGCAAGCCGACGATTGTTGAGTTGAAATGCTGATTCTATTCAACCGAATTCCAAAATATTTCAAAGCGCCATAACAACAATTCATTAGCTACGAGGGTGGTCTGAAAAGTTCTCGGCCTAACAATGAAAAAACGAATTTATAATTTCAAAAATATTTTTATTTTTCAGCATAATCACCGTTAAGACTAATACATTTATTTCAGACTAATACAATTATCAGCGATGCACAGCGCCATTATGCCGTCCATGTAGTGGTTCTCAGTAAGATCTGCAAAATACCCCTATACAGCTGCAATCCCTCTTGATTCGAAGAAAACCACTGACCAGCGAGGAAGAGTTTTAGTTTTGGGAAAAGACAGAAATCAGAGGGAGCCAAATCTGGGGAATAGGGTGGATGTTCCAACAATACGTAGTGCAGATCCCTTAATTTTCCCATTGCCAAAACACCTTTGTGGGCAGGTTCATTGTCCTGGTGAAAGATGATTTTTTTTCTTCTGCACACCGGGTCTTTCCTCACGAATGTTTTCGTCTAGTCTGGTTAAAAGATCGGAATAATATTCCCGCTTATTGTTTTACCCTTTTCAAGATAATTAATAAACAAAATGCCTTTAGCATCCCAAAACACCGGTGCCATGACTGCTGATGGAACCGACTTAGTCTTCTTTGGCGCTAAACCGGCTTCTGTCCACTCTTTTGACTGCTATTTGGATTCTGGTGCGTAATGGTGAATCCAAGTCTCATCCATAGTAATAAATCGATGAACAAAATCAGTTTTATTCTTGTTAAAAAACGCTCCAAGCACTGTTCAGAGATTTTCATGCGAGTGTGTTTTTGATATGCTGTGAGCAAGCGCGGTACCCATCTTGCGCAAAGCTTTTTCATTTGCAATTCTTCATGCAAAATATATCCTACGCGTTCTTTTGAAATGCCTATAGTCTCAGCAATTTCATGCTCTTTGACTCGCTGGTCATCCAATACCATATCGTGCACGTGATCAATGATTTCTGGTATTGTTACACTTTTTGGACGTCCTTCGCGTGGATCATCTTAAAGGCTGGTACAGCCACGTTTAAACTCGGCAGCCCATTTCTTAATTGTCTAAAACGAAAGAGAAGAGTGCCCATAAACTTTTATGAACTTCGAATGAATTTCTTTTGGCATTAAACCTTCTTTTACGAAGAATTTTTATAACCGCAGGATACTCAATTTTATCCATTTCAAGGGATAGAAACAACACTTTTGTCAGATAGTTGTATAAAACAAACTACTGGATAGAATAACTTGCAATTTCACATGGATGCTTATGACAGATGTATTAACTTAGAAATAAATAAATAAAAAAAAAACTCTTGCAGATAGTGTTGCATCTATGGTCGAGGCCGAGAACTTAGTTTTAAACTTTTTTCGTTTGCGAGGTATATGCATAACGTTTTAATTTCTTTTTTCATAAAGTAAAATCAGGGATGCGAGGGCGAGTTATATTCGAGTAAATACGGTAACCATTATTTTTAATGGTTACCGTATTTACGGACGCAGAATTTCAATAAGGGATTCGGAAGTTCTAACTTAACATCTACAATTATATCTACCAATACGCTACCCAGTAAAAATGACTTTTTCTAAATGACAATTGTAAAGATCATTTCGGTATGCCAAAAGATAATTTATATCTTTTGGCAGAAAGATATCAATTCTTCATATGAATTCCAAATCCCTAGGCCTTACCTAAATAAGAGCAAATATCTCAGATTATGAAAACCTGCTGGCATAATCAATGGCGGTTCGTTGTTTACAATGGTCTCAAACATTTCGCTCCATGAAGTAATCCTTTCCTAGTAAACTTCGGGAAGTAAGGAAAAGTTGGTGAAATTATACGGGGGAAGGGGAGAATAAAACCCCGGGAGAAACACATTTTTTATAATGTTATTGCGAAGCCAACAATAAATCTTCGCTTGACGATAATGGGAATATTTCGAAGAAGAAAAGCTATTTAAAGAAAAATAATAAAATAAAAAATGTGGACAAAAATGACATTTTATTTATGGGATGCAGTATAATAAATCTTAGCTATACCATTATTGTTTAAGGCGTCCACAGAACAATTCAGCTGTAAATCGAAGTCTGTTATATCTGAAATATGATGAAACAGCATTATGAACGAAAGTTAAAATAAGTGACATTAAAATTATATTAATGTTCAGAAGGAAACTCAATAACACTTGCATTAACATCGATAAAGACATGATAAATGATTTTACACATTTTTTTTCCTATCACTTTACTGTTCATCATAAGCAAACTCACTGATTTGTAAAAATTAATGATAGATTCTCATCACTCCACACTGTTTAATTCTGGGAGGAAAATAAAAGACAAATCCAGCAATATGGAAACGCTTTATAAAGTCTGCTTCGTTAAAGATGCAGATGTGTAGGTTTGGATGTGATTTAGTGAGGAAGGACTTTTGTTTCTCCCTCAAGATTTCCCAATTTCAGCTATTTCATCTTGAAGACGGATTTAATCGTTGAATGAAGTCCATGAATCCAAATTGATCCGCTTCATTCGGCTACTAAAAAGCTACATAGTATTACACAGTACACAACTTTGCTGGCCGATGACGAAATGGATGTGAATCCTCTTTTATCAGCATTTAATTGTATTACATCATTTCGTTTCTCTCCATTTCAAATGTCTTCATTTTCAGTTAATATATTTTCTATTTTAATCAGTTTGAAAATCATCTCTGAAGGTTATTAGTTTTAAATTACCATATGGTTAGTCTAATCATTATGAACAGTAGTCCTGACAGTGGAGGCACCATGACATTTAATACTGCAAGATCTTGAGCTTTTGGAAACGTCAACTTTTGTCTTTCCTTATTAATTCCGAGTGTCTAATACCTAAAATAAACATTTAGTATTTTGCTTTCTTATTCATAGCAGACACCTCGCAAAGAAACCCCTATGTCATTGATTTTTGAATCTAAAAACCGTTCATATTCAATTTCTCGCCAAAATATAAAACCTCTAAGCAAGGCGACCAACAATCTAAGTAAGAGATTGAGATCAACGTTCAGGAAATTTTATTTGTTGACAGTTACGTCATATTCACTTTGAGAGTCGCAATATATTCGCAATATATGACTTTATTAAAAAATGTAATATTAATCATTCGGCATTGTGTGTAGCGAAAAGTCAACTTAGCTAATTAAAATTCAGTGGATTTATACAATTATACATACAAAGAAAATGAATGCTGATGGCAGAAACACAAAGAAAATTATACTAAACACGAGAAATTACTAAACGAATATTCCCATATAAGGAAACATACATTTTCTCTGGCGACTCCAGTTTGTGTAACATTAGTATAACTCAGGAAATGGCGATTCTAATGTACCACGAACGCATATCTATGTATGGCATCTGACAACAAAGAAACGAGAACGGTCTTAAATACCTCAGTGAAAACATCCTTTAATCACGATGAATATCTTCGAAGCAATCTCCCTTCTGCAGTTAGATGAATTTTAGCCCCTTTTAACCTGATAAAATATCTAGCTTTTTAAAAGAGGTGCTTTATATCTCCATTCCTCAAGTTTTTAACTGAGTGACAAATAGAAGTCAAGAGTTATGAGAGGAGAGTAGGATTTCTTTTAGCTTATTTACTTAGGGTTTTCCGCTTTATGTTCACAGCAGCAGGAGGTATTTCATAATGAAAAAGATTTTGTTTTGACAGAGTTAAGAACTCGGGTCGAATGGGCTGGAAGTATTTAGGAGATTGAGTAATCTCAATGTCAATAATCTCAGAATGTACTGAGCTCTTTTTGCTGGCCTGGTTGGCAGCTTCTCCACCTAACAGGTCATGGGTTCGAATAACACTGAAGGCATGTTTGTGAATGTATTTAAGTAGAAGATCGTTATGTTAGACCATCACCAGTTAAATGGAGGCCTAAAGTGGCTTGCAAAAAAATTTTCACGTTTAGTGAAATCTTAGAGCAGGATTTTCGAATTATATAACTATTAATGAACGATAGATATATTGCCTTTCGTAGGTGAGATTCACATAAAATGTCTCTCCAAATATATATATATATTTTTTTTTTTTTTTTTTTTCATTCAGTGAGATTTTCGAAGCAATGTTTGACAACAACAACGGTGTCATCGTCTTACCCAAATTTGTAATTAAGATCTGCAAGGGAGATAATTAACGCTCTTTTTAAAGTTTAACTACCTATGATCTCGAAAATCATTTTGTTTTGTTTTTATAACAATTTCATTGTGTGATGTTGGAAGCCAAACTGTTTTATCAAGATTAATATATTTTCTACTTTCAGAAAATTTTATGCACTGAAAAATCAGATGCCTAGATATATCCCAACGTCGTCTTCAAAAACATAATTTCGCATTTCAAGAATTTCCGAGATAAAGGAATTCTGGATAGTAAAATAAGTTTGGTCTAGCTGGAAGCTAGTTAAATAAACTTATGGAAGAAGATTAATTAGCCAAATCGTCAAACTAGCAGTACAGAAGTCGATATTTACACCGATTTTAACTTATGGATCTGAAATAAAATAATTGATCAAAGACTTAGAGACCAGAGATATAAAAGTTCGGAAGAAAAGTAGCGGAGTGAAGATGACTTACTAAAAAATGACATATTATAGGAACCATTAAAAACAGACATCAGGAAAGAACCTGACATTATCAGCAGAGGGAAAAAAACCTAGAATACCAAGATCTAGGTGAACTAATGCAGCTAATACTTTTCGAATACAGAAACTAGAATAGAAGATTAATGTAGATGTAAGAAATTGTTGATAGGAAGATGATAATAAACAATGTATACTAATTTACGTAGTATACTATACATGACATTATTACATAATCACGTACATCCCACTGAGAATAAACATCAAGAAATGATAAATTTCTATATATATATATATTGTATATATTAACATGAAGAACGCATCAAAGACTACCTCAAAAGCAACGCCGTTTCTGACACACCAAAAACTATCAAGACTTTTTAGCCAAACTGTTTGGTTAAATTTTTACTGCTGCTCCATGATGAAGACAAGTTTCGTTACTCACTGTAGAATCGCAGAGCCTAAAATACAAAGTTCCTCTATCTGCTCAAGACATTTGCGTTCTATCATTTCTATTGAAATAAGAATGTGAAATTATCAGCAAGCATTTGGAATGATGCATTTTGTTATTCTTTCCCTCCTTTAACGTTTTCTTTTATTTTTTATTTTTAAATCGGAAATTAAAGCAAACTGATCGATAGGTAATCAAATTTTCGACGTTCAACTGGAAAATCACGCCCCAGTGTATTCACCGTTGCTATTTTTACTGCACTAAGAGTTCTGCAAGTCCTGAATTCGGTTATAAACTTATCGGAGATATTTATGAGAAACTTCCAAGATGAAGCGCCTTAAAGTGGAAAAATAAAAGAACGAAACAATGTATGAGCCGTAACCTGAGTGGATTTAGCTGCGCAAACCTATGCAGCTAGAACACATCAAAATTTCTACTTCAGAATCTTTGATGCTGAGCTATATCTGCAACTGAGGTAATGGAAGCAGCACACAACGGTGTCATCGTCGGAAATAACGACCGCTATACGAGAGAGAGGCAGCGTGCGTAATGGCCTAGTAGCGGTGAGTTCATAGCTAGACAAGGTAAGCTGTTAGGAAATGGGTCACAGGAGAACCGAGATAGATGGAAAGATATACAAGGTCAAGAGCAATAAAAGCAGAGAGGCAGGTTTCTAATGCGTCATGCCCGAACCATACTTTTATTTTAGTTTTGCAATAACCAATCCAATCTATGGAGAATGATTACATTAAACTTATAGTGAATTCCAAGTTATATACAACGTGTATAAATATATTTCCAAGTAGGCTCGGCATAGTAATGTAGAACCACACTTTTTACATGCACTTTCTTCATTGGTGTTCTTAATTAAAATACAGTATTACCAAACAAATTATTTTGGATCAGACTGAATATACTTCAGAATGGATGACAAGTGGCAACTGAGAACTGAATTTGTGAGCAGCGTTACTAGAATATCAAAAACTAAATATCTGCCATGAAAATAAAAATTATGAATTGTTAATTCAAAAATATCGTACTTGGGAAATAAGTGTTATTTCGTGTATTATGATTTCCTCAATAACATCAAATCCTTTCCTATTTTGGATATAGAAAAAAAAATTAAAATTCCAGGCTTTCCCAGGAAAGAATATGTACTTGATCCAAATGACTTCTATTATTCGTTCGTTTTTTTCAGTTCCACATTTTCTGAGAACGTTTTAATATTGCTAGCATTAAAAAGACTACTCCCCGGGACTCTCAGCCAAGCCTTCGAAGGTGCAAAGATTAGGATTTCAGTTAAAAAAAAAAAAAAAATGAAACGCTTTGTAAATGGCCTCTGTGACACCACGAAATACATTTTATAATAGCATATTCTTCTTAATATAAAAGCAGTTATTTATATTAATTGCCTCTGTTATCGTAAAAGTGTATTGGCAATTGAAAGTTGTTAAAAGATACAGCTAACATCGCCTCTTTATGATCTTTCAGATTCCAATAGCCGATGCACAACAAACTAGTGAACATAAGATAAATAAATACTGCACTAGGTAATAAACCTGATGCTTACTTTTCCCTCATTTTAAATTTGATAATAAGCATACGTTTTTGTTATTCATAATTATCTAATTCAACAGGTCACAAGAAACCTCATACTAAGTAAAATAATTAAATAAGACTATTACACTTTTTTTATATAATGTTCGTCAAGTAGCTTTATTTTATCGTCCTACATGTTTCTGTCGGCATCTTCAGGGAATACAAACTAGTAAGCTATATGAAGGTTAAAGACTAGGTTATAAATGATGGTTCTAATTCATATAAAAAATTAGTATTGAACGAGGCAATGCGCGTGTCTCGGGAACGTGATTTATTCGTTATGGTTCATGATGTAATTGTCATGAAAGTTCATTTCTTTGATGTTTAATGATCTGATTAAAGCTTTCCAAATTTCTGGTAAGGTTAGACCTTGATTCTTGTTTAGGTTTTCAGTTTTACGGACGACTGTAGCTGCTTCCTTGAAGGTTCTTGAATGGTAGTTATCTTCTATATAGGGCATAAGGCTCTTATCCCACTCAATGTGATGGTTAGTAGAGGCAAAGTGGCAAGAAAGGCCGGAAATGTCTTGTCTGTTGTTTCTGACATATCCTATATGTTCTTTCTTTCTCGTTTCAAAGCTTCTAGAGGTCTGACCTACATAACTAATACCACATGAGCAAGGTATATTATATACTCCAGAGTACTTGTAGAATGGATGAAGATCTTTCGGTGATCTTAAAAATTTCCGAATAGTGTTGATTGGCTTGAATGCTACTCTGATATTATGTGGTTTTAGAAGGTTAGCTAATTTTTTGGAAATGCTGCTGACAAATGGAACAGTAATAATACTGATGCATTGGACGTCATCACGTTGTCTATGTGGTATATCAGTCAAGAGAATCTTGTTGTAGAGTCTTTTTGGATAACCATTTAAAGATAGTTCTCTGGATATTGTAGTTAATTCCATTTGGAGGTCATTCTTATCTGTTGTGTACTGTATAGCTCTTTTCTTGAGCATATGGATAATGCTAAGTTTCTGAGCTATATGATGAGACGAGTTGAAATGGAGATAACGTCCAGTATTTGTAGGTTTTCTATAAACAGATAGGTTGATACTATTATTGGTTTGTTTCTTTATTAGGATGTCAACTGCCATTCCTTGACATCCTAATGCAAAAATTCATTAAATAGTTTATTACATTATTTATATATACAAATATTCTTTAATAAATAATTGTTTTATAAATTTTGTATCTTTGAATCGTAGTGTTAAAAAGAAACAAAAATAAATCTATTGCGTCTGAATTGATGACGGTTTTGTTACGTTATGCGTAACTATAGCACATACAAAAAAAAAAAAAAAAAAAAAATGAGCTAATCGTCTTGAAGGAGTGAACTTATAAATTTTCATAGAATCAAAAAAACTCTTTGGAGTTTTGTAGAGACGTACAAGTTGTTGAAGCGTTTACTGATTTTTTTTTTTTCTGATACTAATTTTATCACTTGTTTCCGGACATTTTTACAGCTTCCTTGTCCAATCGACGAAATCTGTGCGAAGAAATCTGCAGTCTCATCGTGATAAGTTTTGCTCACCAAAATCATTGCCTGTTGTAATTCGATATTCTGACTGCAAACACAGCAGTTTATGCTGAATATCATGAAAACATAGACACCATGATACGGTATTATTAGAAAAGTTCGTTACAAAGAAAATGAAATGATGCTTGTTAAGTAACTTCTGCACAATATAAATGAAAACTAGAGTCAATGTTTAATGCTTTGTTTTCAATAATCAACAGTTTGAAGATGGCTGCCATTTCATGGGAAAGAAAAAGCACTCATGAAATAAAAAATAGTGATAACAACAACAAATATTTTGGAATATGTTTGGAACTACTGCCGGAATTTGAACCAATCGGAATACATATTCTAACTAAAAATCAAATTCTAAATAATAAGTTACATAATGATTAAAATAAAGTTTGTGGAAACTGACGGGGTTTTTTTTAGTGTCAATAAAGAAAATAAATTTTACTAGATGATAATCACTGGTTGTTGCAATAACACTAATGCAACTAAGGCTTGGATGGTATTATATATTGTTAATGGGGGTGTGTTCTCTGGGTGGTTTAAGTATTATAAATGTGGAAATCCAGAAATTCTGGAAGGGAAGAGGAAACGGTATGACGCCATACTACGAAAGAAGTCGAATTCAGGTCTTTCTAAATCAAAGAATATCGTTCGGAAGCAATTGTTGTGGCACCTCTGCTCAATTATTTAGCCCATAACGAGTAATTATTATTCTCATTATTTATGGCATCGCCATGGAGTCCAGAGACTCATCCGGGAGACCCAAATCAACCACCATATGCACAAATCCTATCATACCTCTCCTTGAATCCATTCACCATCAGGGAGCCCACAACCAATTCTGGCAATCTATCCCGCTCACTCGCAAAAAATTTGGTCCACACACCCCTACTAACCACACTCTTACACAACTTCGATGGATGGCCCATAGTTCTCTGACTATTTGTCATTTATTGAAAAATTTTACTTGCGTCAATTTTATAAAACCACTTTAATATCTTAAAAGTTTCTATCATGTCCCATCTTTTCCGCATTTATTTAAATCATCCTGAAGGATATTTACATCACCTTTATCAACTGTTGTTCTCTCTAGTTTTGCATCATCAATAACTAAATATCCCCTCTTAAATCTTTTCCTATGTCACTGATATACAAATTAAAGAGTAGTGGCCCTAGTACCGAACCCTGAGGTACTCCACTAGTCACCATCATTTTCCTAGACTCCACTCCACTCCACCATATACTACTCTCTCTCTCTCTCTCTCTCTCTCTCGTGTCTGTCCGTCAGCTATCTACCTATGCATATTACTAGCCTCATATCCATTCCCATCCTCTCCAGTTCATGTAAGTTTTCCATGTGGCATTATGTCAAATGCCTTGGCAAAGTCGTGCAGCATCATGGTGTAGCCATTACCTTTATCCAATTCTGCTGTCACTTTATTATAAAATGTGAATAAGTTACTAAGACAGTACCTACCGTTTATAAAGCCATGCCTCCTACTAGAGTATCGCATTCCTATCAACTCACTGTTGTATTTTACCTTTTACCAACTTTTTTCAATATTTTAACAACCAGTCCCGATATATTATTTGGTCTGTAGTATGCTAACTACCTCTATCTTGGAGTCACCTTTATGAAATTGTACTATCTTACTCTCTTTCCACACCCTTTGAACCCTGCAAGAGCTGAGACCTAGATTGAACAACTTTGTCAAAGGCAATGCCAATTCTCTTGCACATTCACGTAGTACAAGGGCTGATATGCCATCCAGTCCCACCTGTGTTCACATTCATTTTTTTGATATGCTGAACACCTCCTCTTCATCTACCTCAATTTTGATGTGTGTCTCTGTAACATCAGCAACTGTAAAATCTCCACATGGATGATACACCTTTGCAAAATAATCACCGAGCAACTCAACTATTTCTTTTAGTTCAGCCACCTTCCTACCATGAGCATTGTTTAAAGTCATTTTCCCTCTTACTTGCTACATAACGAAAAAACTCTTGGATTTACTTTGGCCTGTTTGGCTAATTCTCCCCTATAATATGATTTGGTCTTCCTTACCGAACTAGTCACCCTTCTTTCTTGCACTTTGTACTGCTCATGAGTAAGCTGATCACTTTCTTTATATTTCCTCCACAAGCTTTTTTTTTTTTTTTTTTTTGCAGCTCTTGCTTTATATCCCTACTCATCCACTTAATTCCAACATGGTTTATCCTCCTGATCTTAGGTATGCAAGTCTGATACTACTACCTTCAAGCAGTCTCTGACCACTTGCCACGCACTACTGACATTCTTTCCTTGTAGCTTCTCAAGCCATGGCACTGTTCCAAAATTACTCCCGAGTTTCTCATAATAACCAGCTTAACATTTGAACATAAACCCCTTCTTGACACAGAACTCCACGTGTTTGACAACTTCTCAGAACAAGACCGCATGGTCACTCTCCCCAGTTGGAGGCAGAGTTATTATCAGATTCAACACCTTCAAACTTCTTCCTCTCTATAACATGTTTCATGTAATTATCCCATAGCAACTGTATAAATCCCACTTCCGTCTTGCCATGCCCCTATACTACGCATTTACATACAATATACTTTTTGACCTTTACACGCATTTAGCCATTTTTATTTATTTCGCAATGGTGACTGCAAATATGAGTTTAAAAAATTCGCCTATAATTATTTAAAAAAAAAAAAAAAAAAAAAAAAACTTAAAACTGTAAACTAAAACTGTTCGTATTATGTGTAAAGTTTGACTGTCATTTGGTACGTAAATACTGGTCTATTAGGCAGAATTTTGTTTGAAAACTGAAGACTGTTTCAAAAGCCTCTATCCGAGAAAATTGTTTATAAAAAACGTTAGATTTCTAAATATCATTTAGAATCATTTATTTATTTGTGTAATAAATTCTGGAGGAACAGTGAAACTTCTTCTTCCCTTTAGATATTAGGCCTAGTGGCCTGTTACGGAGCTATCTTTAGCCCTTCTAACCCGTACCCGTCCCGAGGATAAGGTGGCTAGCCCTATGCCTCCCGGTGTGTCCTATGCCTGCAGCTGCGTGTGTTCACGGGGCGGGTTTGCCTGCTTGCGGGAGGAAAAACCCCAGGTCAACTGGGGAGAAAAACCCTGCGGTCCACGCCCAAGATCGGCTAACTTGGCTATGTCTGAGAAAGATCCTTAAGCTCCTCACATCACAGTGAAACTAAAAGATCTTTTTATTGGCCATCCAAAATACCAACAATTATAAACACACTGATTTTTGATAGCAAAATACATATCGTAGGAAATCAGTATGGTTTGGTCTTTCTTCGAACTTCCTTGTTAACGTCATTACAGTTTATATAATCCTAAAGTGTATTTCCATGTTTCAAATCTGATGGATCTGGATCTTTTCCCCATGAAAAACACAGCAGAGTATTAGCTATTATGAAAAAGCGGTTCTAAGAATAATGGAATTCCCAGAGAATGAAGGTGTTTACTGCTAATAATAAAAACTGTTAATATTTTGCAATACTGTCAAAACGTCATAGTGCATAACGTTCTGTAGTAGAAAAAGTCATATTGGCATTTCGTTGTTTAATTCTATAAAAGAATTTCTTGGGGAAAAATAGATTACCTACCAAAAAAAAAAAAAAAAAACTACCAAAGACAGCAACAGTAAAGTCAGAAACAACTGAAAATATAACTGACTAGAAGCAAGCTAAAATGTCAAAATAAATTACATGAATGCTTTTCTTGTGCAAGTCACTTTCTCACTCCAGTTGTGCTAATATAATTACAAAACTTCTTGTTTCTTGAGGTCTACAGCAGATATACTTCATTTTTCTTTCTCTTCCTACGCCCGTCTAAAGGCTAAATTATTTTAAAAGAGGGACAACATGAACAGAGAAGTGCAATTATCTGTGAAAAGCTTGCACGAAACATGATATTCTGTCATTACTAAGCTCTGGAAGTTAAACTTAATTGCAGTTCTATTTTTAAATTAGTATGTACGCAAGTAATATTACACTGAATCGTAACAGATAAGAGCGAAAATCTATCTACCAAAATGCAGTTTTATTCATATTAGAAAGGGATTTTTTTTTAAATTCTGCCCCCCCCCCATACAGAATTGCATAATTCAAAATAACTGAATATTTTCACTATTAAGCCTAATTACTATGATAAAAACCAAAAAAGTAATATATTCTTTAATCTTAATACACCTCCGCAAATAATTATACCGTGGTTTTCCGTCAGTCAGTAACAGATAAAAATTAAATTACACCCGATTTTCAATTTTCATAAAATTAAAAAGTGAAATTTGTGTAGCGATGCGTTCTGTGTTCGTCATAACTGCAAAGAAAAAGTACGTTTATATCGAATGAAAAAACCTTTTGAGGTCAAACAAAACTCGAAGCTCGTGGAAATCGTCAACCACATTAATTTTTCTCTTCGCAAAACAAACAAACGAATAGTGGCGAATGAAATCACAATTTACAAATAAATAAATAACGGAGTTGCAAAATGACGTTTTTTATATAGTGATATCATACGCCACCACTCAGATAAAAAAAAAAACAATCAAAGGATTTTTTTTATTTAAAAAACATTGAAATTTTTCGAAATTAATAAGAATATCAACTACACAGTGTTGTAGCTAGAGCTTTTGCCGCCCTTCTCAATACACACCAAAAATACTACAAAAAGTCAAAACGATGTATAGGGAAATAAATTAAAAAAAAAAAACCTGTTTATTTTAATTAAAACTTTAATTCCAACATTCTAAAATGTGATTTTTCTTGCTTTACTGTTAGCAAAATCGTCGATTTCATCACTCATTTGCTGTTTTATAGACAGTATAGCAAGATTTCTTAAATACCAAAAAAGTGTCGCCCGGGGAGGACCGTCCCCCAGCTATGCCGCTGCAACTACATGTTGCTATATTGGTGTTCGTAAATTCCCAATAATAAAATTAGCTTATGAAGCTATCCGAGTAATGGCCAAACGGCAGTGAAAAAAAAAAAAAAAATTGCAACAATAAATTTGTTAAGTTTTAAATGGCCCCTCCCTTTTATAGAAAGAGCAGGTGGAATAAGCCTTTTTTTATTATTATTTGTGATAAACAAGTTAAAACCAATTACTTTCTTAAAATACTCTTCCCAGGCGACGGTAACATAGTGAAAATTTGAAAATATCTTACTACAAATAATGAAATACAATGGAGTTGCTTATAATGATCCGATCATCCACTGCCCGCAAAACCTTATGACTGAATGTTCCATTCTGTCTGGCTGAAATAAGGTCTGAGTTGTCAAATTAACAAGCGGTGGACTCAAGTCGCTATAACCAGCTACATATTGGGGCCAAAGGTGGCTAAAAAAATTCGATGTTTGGTCTGTGTCGTGGTTGAGCTAAGGGTTAGATAATCTGAACTATAGTTTACTATAATACAGATTATCTAATGCACGCTACAGGTTGTTCAACCTTTCGTAGGTGGGATTATTATATAAAACACATGTAACTTCATCAGCAAAAGAATCCACAACATCACTAAAATACACATTTGCTTCACCATGTATGTTCAGATAGCTAGTTTTCCTCCTCTTCCTCCAACTTATATTTGCAACGAAAATGCGTTTTCGTTAGCTACTGTGATCATTCCTTTAGAGCCTCCTTCAGTCATACAGACGAAGCCCTTTGGTCGGAAAGACCTAGGCTCGATTCCCGTCCAAGACGTGATGAACCTTTATCTGGTCTCTTTCGACTAAAGGTGAGTTAAGCGGTCTCATACGGAGGTAGGACGTTTTTCACCATGAAATTCGGATTTTTCGTGCCCCAGAACACACATCTAGTCATAAAAATGGTTCACCCCATCCTCCTCAAAACCAGACTCTGCGACAAGTCAACCGACTTGTCGCAGAGTCTGACTTTAGGAAAATCAATGGATGAGCTCGTTCAACTTCCACTACAGTGATGTAAGGAGTTTAATTAATTTAAATTACATAAGCGGATTAAGAATCACAGTAACCATCCTAAAAGAAAATCTATGGGATTAGGGTTCGCTTTGTAACTAAGCCCTCTTATTTTAGCTCAGTGTTTAAGATCGGGCATATATAAATACGGCTTTAATTTTTCTTTCTTTTGAAAAAAGGGTCCCACCAAGACAGGATATTAAACATATAGCACTTAAGTACCGTGAATGAGCCAAGGTTTTTCAATCCCTCTTCGAGTGACCAAAATCTTGCTTTTTTCAAGTCACTTAAGACTTCCGAATAAGCATGATGGTGTCTTGCAACAGGAGATGAAATTTTAGTAGACATTAATTAAAATTAAAGCCTACTAAAATAACAGGGATTTGAAGTTTCGGTGGGTGTGAATGGAGGTGGATCCGTCTTTTCCAGGCTAAAGCAGCTTCGGTAGAAAGAAACGACAAAGAAAAGAAGCATTGACAAAAGAACCTAAAGGCTTAAGTTCTTATGTCAATGCCAAAAAAAAAAAAAAACGGCCAAATAATACTGTTTTCTTTTGTCAGTCAGGTATACGGAAACAAAGTTTCGAAATTTCTCCAAATGAACGTAGCGAAATGAAGTTTCAAAATATTGCTACTACGAATCATACGGACTCTTCGAATAACTACTCAAAAATGCACGCAATATCAAGATGTCATTTTAATTTATCGAGTATATGCAGGGCCGACGGAAGGGGGCCTGCAAGGCCTGCATTGCAGGCGGGCGCCACTACAAGGTGGGCGTCTTTTCGAAGTGTTAGTATGAAGTTTCATTCTTTCTTCAAAGTTTTGTAAACGAATTAAGTAATAATAATTAGGTAAGTTAATATAATTGCTGCAAATTGACGGTTACAAAAAGTGACAAATTTACAAAAAATTCTTGTAAATTCTTTCCACATGATTATGACAAAAATAAAAATAAATTGCCATTTGTTTGGGGGCGCCCATTTCAGCTTTGCAGGCGAGCGACGTCCAGCCTAGCGTCGGCCCCGAGTATATGATTCAAATTACACACATAAAAAGTATATTAATCCCTAAAAATTTGATCCCTAAATAAGTAGGCAGATATAATTTTTGGAAAACAGCTAACGGTCAGTCTCATCCCCCACCCCCAATCATCAACGATAGCCGAGTTCAGGACTATGGATGACTTGTATGCCCTTGGAACGAAAGTACGGCAGACAAGCGCGGCCATTTCGTGATCTATACCTTAATTGTATTGTTTGAAACAGTCAGTTTCAAACAATAAGTCAAAATGATGATCGGATTATCCATGCTTTCCAATTAGTCGTGCATTAGCTCGAATAACTCATCGTATACCGTATACGGAGACAATATCTTCACGTTTAGACTTAATGCGTTTAAAGGGACGACAAAAGATAATCTCTCATTCTGCACCGAAAAATGAAATGATAAACGAAAAGGATGGAAAGATATAAGTGCGTTAACAGCAGATATACAAGACGGCAGTAGATCCCCCCCCCTTTTTTTTTTAAACTCCGCTTTGAAAACTCTCCAAGTAAACTAGATTTATGAATTCTGGGCTGCTTAATGTGTCATGCAATGAAATAGTGTTCACCACTGTTGAAAAGAAACGCATTAAACAAAAAACAATGAAATGAAATGAACAGTAACTACTAGTAGAACGATTTAGCGCATTTTTTACTTAGAAGGCTTCCTTGTCTGAAAATGATCTAATTTTTGGACAAAAAAAAAAAAACCTACATCAAAAGAACCATCTGTTGTTTTTACGCAATAGTTTGAAGATTACCTTCAGCAGAAGTTAAAACAAATGGATAGCAACGAAATGTGAGTTTATATGACAGTCCTTAACTGAGTTTCGGATTTAAAGAACTGAAGAGCAGCTAAATTTGCATCCAAGGGTGTTTTCCATGCAACTAGCTAATTATGTACCTGCGAGAGACAGCATTTGCCTAATTTATATCATTATTGAGTTGCAAACACGGAAGTCCTGGTGGTTAGCTGATGAACTAATATGGTGCTAAAGCTGATAAATATTACACACTTCTCTGAACTTGACTCACAAAATCAGGCACACTCATAGCATTAGAAAACTTAGATTACTGATATTAAAATAAAGATTTCGGACTTTTTTTTTTTTTTTAAAACAAGAAATGTTAGTTATTTCATACAGTAATTCAGGATCTGTTGAGAGAGTTTCAATAATTGTGTCAAAAACAGAAAAAATAGTACTAACATTCAGACTAGCAGTGTTTTATTATAGCGTGAATTCGGCTCTTAATGGTCATCATATTCAAGTCCCATTTCTAGCAAGAAATTTGAATCCAAAATAGTAAAAGCAGAAAATAAGGTCCCTGATGATTTCGACATAACGTACTAAAATGGAGGGGGATTTGTAGTTAGGAATTATGGCCGAAACAATTACGACTATGAGGCCAGTGTATTATGGCTGTAAATTTTATTTTGTGTGTTCTTCTGGTCGGTTTGAGGGATGAAAAGCCGAATTTTCGGCATGAAAAGCGCTTCCATGTCCGTGATCAGCTAATTCACCTTCAGCTGAAAAGCAAGAAGAAAAAAAGGGAAGCGATTGCTACACATCTAGTCGCATCATTCAACGATTTTGACAGCTATTTCTGAGTGTTTTATCTATTTCACTTAAAATAAGTAAGGTTTCATAAAAGCACCTATATACAAAAGGTATAGAACAAAAAAATTTTAAAAAGCAGAGAAAAAAATCCTAAGCAACCCATATTACTAATCTACAATAGGTTAACTTTACATTCGTGCGTAGGAATTACGCAAATTAATAAATGAACTAAATACTCAGCAAGCAAAGGGTTGGGTACAATTAAGTGCTGATAGTCGGGCAGCAGTCTTTTTTTTTTCTTCTTTTCTTTTTTTAATTGTTACATGAAAATTTCCTTCTGAAATTCGAGCAAAAGAGCAATACTACTAAAATATCAGCAGAACTTCTGAATTGGAACCGACTCATGTTTGCTCAATACTTGATTCGTGTTTTTACGAGGGTGGTCTGAAACGTTCGCGGCCTTGATCATAAATGGAACCCTATCGGCAAGATTTTTTTTTTCTAAGTTGGTACATTTATCATAAGCATCCATGTGAAACTGAAAGTCACACAGACCGCTGTCTGAAGCAAAAGTGTTGTCTGTATACCTTGAAATGGATAAAATTGAGTATCGTGCGGTTATAAAAAATTCTTTGTAAAAGAAGGTTTAACGCCAAAAGAAATTCGTTCAAAGTTCATAAACGTTTACGGGTACTCTTCTCCTTCGTTTTCGACAAATAAGAAATGGGCTGCGAGTATAAACGTGGCCGTACCAGCTTTGAAGATAATCCACGTGAAGGACGTCCAAAAAGTGTAACAACACCAGAAATCATTGATCGAGTGCACGATATGGCGATGATTGGATGAATGGCGAGTCAAAGTGCGTGAAATTGCTGAGGCTATGGGCATTTCAAAAGAACGTGTAGGATATACTTTGCAAGAAGAATTGCAAACGAAAAAGCTTTGCGTAAGATGGGTACCTCGCTTGTTCACAGCATATCAAAAACACACTCGCATGAAAATCTCTGAACAGTGTTTGGAGCGTTTTTTAACAAGAATAAAACTGATTTTGTGCGTCGATTCATTACTATGGATGAGACTTGGATTCACCATTACACATCAGAATCCAAACAGCAGTCAAAAGAGTGGACAGAAGCTGGTTGTTCAGCACCAAAGAAGACAAAGTCGGTTCCATCACCAAAAAAAGGTCATGACATCGGTGTTTTGGGATGCTAAAGGCATTTTGTTTATTAATTATCTTGAAAAGGGTAAAACAATAACCGGGAAATATTATTCCGATCTTTAAACCAGACTAGATGAAAAAATTCGTGAGAAAAGACTAGGTTTGGAAAAGAAAAAAAATCATCTTTCATCAGGACAATGCACCTGCCCACAAAGGTGTTTTGGCAAAGGGAAAATTAAGGGATCTGCACTATGAATTGTTTGAACATCCACTCTATTCCTCAGATTTGGCTCCCTCTGACTTCTGTCTCTTCTCAAAACTAAAACCTTCCTCGCTGATCAGCGTTTTTCTTCGAATCAAGACGTGATTGCAGTTCTTACTGAGAACCACTACAGGGACGGGATAATGGCGCTGAAGTATCGCTGGAATAAATGTATTAGTCTTAAGGGATGTTGAAAAATAAAAATAATTTTTAAATTATAAATTCGTTTTTTCATTGTTAGGCCAAGAACTTTTCAGACCTCCCTCGTACTTATATGCTTTATGAAATAAAAATGTGAATTTTTTTTAAAAATATTCTTTACCACTAAACATTAATATAATAAAATGCGTTGAATCACCCAAATGTATAGTGAAAAATAAGGCAATGTTTCTTCAATAAGTGAATGGCAACAACCCAACACGTTAGAATGGAAATTTCCCAGTCGAGAATGAAGTCAGAAAACTACAGTGGCGGCCTGTTAAGTCAATCGAGTATCACTTTACATTTAGTCACAGTTCACTGTTTATTTCGTATGACCAAAGAATCTTCTTAAAGCATTGTTCGATCACTCCTTAATACCTACTCACAAAAATATCATTCGACTTATATATGTGAAAGAATGTACTATTTTCTAAAAGAACGCTTCTTTTCAGTACGTGCACTGTCTCTCTTGTACATTCGAACTGTGTCTGTTGCTTTCCTATTTTGTAGTTTTACATTTTGAAAATTTTTCTCGCTATCGTCTGTGCTCTGGGGTAACAAAACAGTGGAAGCATATTCACTTACGATACATTCTCGTTGCGGTACCATTTTAACATGCTTGACCTAGTAAGGTGTGATTAATTCAACGATTCGGGACAACAGATGATAGATCCGTCAAAAGGTTAAGTTATTTTGAATTAGGACAAAGACTATCAATTAAACCTATGAGATAGTGTATTATGCTATTAATGGATAATAACATAGTAAAACCCTTTCATCACCACCATATGAGACCAGCTAACTCATCTGTTGGAAATATCCTTTTACAGACAGACAGACACAGAGAGAGAGAGAGAGAATAATAACAGTAATACGCATTGCAAACTCAGTTATCACCCTTCATTACTCGAATAAAGCAAGTATGCAGACGTGCAGTACAAAATACAGCGATATTCTTTCTCACTGTTGCAACAACACGTGTACAGGCCAAGTTTTGGATCTTATTCGTCAGCATCCAATCCCTAGTCTGGCGTTCAGTGCACCAAATAGTATTACATTCAATGTTTTCTAACCAAATATTAGTAAACTTTTGATGGTCTTATATTGCTTGGAAAATTGAAAACATGACTTTGCTATTTCTCCGATCTGGAGACATTACTAGACAGATCAGAGAACTCATCACTGCTCGGCTAATTAATTAAATGCACAAAATACAGAATAATCATTCAGTTAATCTCGAAAGTTTATATGATCTTCAGATAAGGAAGAATCACGAATTTTTGGTAGCGAATATAGAGATCCTCTTCGAGCACAGTAGTATTTTGTATTAGCTGACCTTGGCCATGTCGAAGGTACTTGGTCAAGGTTGTGACCTATTTGAAAATCAAAAGTATTAACAACAATACTCCTTTTTAGGCTACTTTATTATCAGATAAGGAGTTCAAGGTGTATTTTAATAACATCTCCTATTACACTAACATATTTACACGTCAATTATTTTCAAGTGCTATTCCGCCATGTCGATCGCAATGCATGTTAAATCCAAAAGTTGCTCTTTGTGTAACATAATATTTTTAATTTCTTCCAATTAATCACTTCCTAGAAAAGTCGACTTGTGTTTTAACATAACCATCAAAGATGTCTATAATTAGATAAGTTCTTCTTCTTATAATTTATCTAAGAAATACAGCATTGCTTAAACTTATGGAATGAACTTTGGTCTCTGATGTATATGTGCGAATGGGAACAGTTTTTCGTCTGTGTAAATGAGACGAAGCAAAACGTCTGTTTATGCTTCATCATGTGCGCCGAGAGAAACACAAGTGTGGAAAAGGAGTATACACAGATGTATTTTTCCCCCGTTTACGCATAGATAGACAAATTTCAAACATATGGAATTTAAAGGTTAAATTCTATATAATAAGGGCTACAGAGTCCAGATTTCTGCAGTCCTCTGTAGTTCTTTAAAGTGCTACAATTTCAATGTGCCGAAACTAATGTCTTTATCACACTTCAATATCTGCATCACTTGATTTCCATTAAATCGGCCCATTACATTATCTTCCTTGGGCAATTTCCCCAGGACATTGTTACCATGGCAAAAGCGAGTGATGTTTGCGTCAGCAGTAATACAGTTTCGCATACAAAAGCTGTGTATTACTGAAATAATTTTCCAGAACTTAAGTAACAAAAGGTTAAGTAACAAAATCCACAAACCTTCTACTAGTAGAAGGTTTGTGGATTTCTAAGTTTGCAACTAATTTTTGATAATTTGGTTTGTAATAGTAATTGAACTTATTAATTCTTTCAAATGTTGGTTTGTTAATTGAGAACGATACTTGGATTTTACAAATTTCATCGTTCAGTACAGTGATTCAACATCATACGTTGATCCAAAATTTGATAATAAACGATATGCTGCATTTTTTTTTTTAAACGGCTGTACTTTATGGTAGGTACACATTTCCAAAATTCATTGATTGAATTTACTGATTTATGTAACATTTTAAGACCTTCGTCTTCTTGCATTTCTATTAACTCCATTTCTCCTGATGCCGTTCCAGGAAGTAAGCTTTTTAAAAGCGGGAAACCGTTGTTAATTACATCAATTTCAAATGGATTTAATACAAATGCGATAGATGGTTTTAGTTCTTTTAAGTCTACAAATCGTTCTTAAAAATCGTCCAACAGGTTGTTTAATTTTGCTCGATAGTTACTGATGGCCGCGCGGTTAGCCTAGTGGCTTTGCGCTTCGCAACCATATGCCTGGGGAAGGAGTGTCCTGGGCTCGATTCCCGTCGACGACGTGAGATGGTTAATGATTTGCCATAGCCAAGTTAGCCGGTCTTGGGCGTGGACAGCAGGGTTTTCCCCCAGTTTATCTGGGGTTTTTCATCCCACAAGCAGGCAAACCGGCCCCGTGAACACACACGGATACAGTCACGATTATCGCCCTTAGGGGATGCAGCAGAGGAGTGGAGAACCGGCTGCATTAATACGCCAGTAACCCCTCATTAGGACGGACGAGAAGGATAGAGAGAGTTATGATGGCTGTAGGAAGAATATCACATCCTGAAGTCGCTTTTTTTTTTAAACGTGGAAAGTGATTGAATGTCTTTTCACTTATACTTTTTTTTAAAAACTAAAAATGCTCCGACTCCATTCTGAAATATTCTTGTCCTTGCCTTGCAGCGACACATTGAAATTTTGTAAATGTTCCATTATATCGGTAAAAAAAACATTAAGTCGTCCATTCATTGTTTTTTAATTGCGGATATGATTGCTTTTTTATATTTAGGAATTCGATAATAGGTTCCAATAAAGCTACAAATTTGTTCAATACATGGTACGTAGATAACCATCTCACTATGCAGTACAACGATAAATCATCTATTTGTTCATTCAAATCAAGTTCATCAATAAAATTTCGAAACTGACGGTGTTTTTTTGCATTGGTCCGAATCAAATTTACGATTTTTATGAGTGGTGTAAAAATGTTCAAAATTAAAGTGTTTTGCAACAAGATGTTCTAGATGCAAAATACAATGAATTGGAATGAAATCGGGAATGCTTTCATATTTTTTTAAAAGTCCAATTAATCCTACATTTTTACCCACCATCGCTGTTGCTCCATCAGTAGCCACACTTACTAATTTACTTTTTGGAACATTTATAAGGGCAACATCAAAAGCTTCCTTAATATCAACGCCACGAGTACTACCGCCTTTTAATGCTATTAAATCTAATAATTCTTCTCGCGTCACTCTGTCCTCAAGAACGAAACGAATAAAAATTGCTAATTGCTAATTACAGACCAACCACAAATTGCTAATTTGTGGTTGGTCTGTAATGTCAGACCAACCTATCTATCTATCCCAATGGCTTTAACAGGCCTTTAAGGCCCACAACCTTCCAAGCATGCTTGGATTTCGTAACCGAAATACGAGTATAGAATGGTCACTTCTATGCCTCAAGGTATTCTTGGCTGTATCCGTGTGTGTTCACGGGGCCGGTTTGCCTGCTTGCGGGATGAAAAACACCAGATAAACTGGCGGGAAAAACCCTACTGCCCGCGCCCAAGACCGGCTAACTTGGCTATGGCTGAGGAAGATCCTTCAGCTCCTCACGTCTCCGACGGGAATCGAACCTAGGACACTCCTTCCCCAGACATATGGTTGCGAAGCGCAAAGCCACTAGGCTAACCGCGCGGACAATGTCAGACCAACCACAAATTTATTAAGCAAAACGAATGTTTTGCTTAATAAATTCCCCTTCGGTATAAGGCCGTTTTGCACGTGCGATGTTCCATGATATTTTAAAACTAGCCTCTATTACAGTTTTAGATTCTTCAGTAAATTTTGTCATGAAGTTAATTTGGTTATTAACTGAAGATTTCAACGATTTAAGCTTTTAAATTCATATTTCAGATTTTTCTGGATACTGAGACGAAAACTCGCGCAATTTTTCATAATGATGTTTTAAATTCCCTACTTTGAAATTGCTCACGGTTGAACTACAGATGAGGCAAAAAGCTTTGCCATTTTTCTCAATAAAAGCATAGTCTTCTTCCCATTCTTCCTTAAAATTTCTATGTTCGTCGATATACTTCCGCTTCTGTTTACTTTCAAGAGTCATGCTGCAAAATATTCTATAAGAAAATTTTAAAAATAAAATATTAATATTTAAATCATTTGGAATTTAAATTATTACCTTTTTATTAATATAAGAAGTACGAAATTCAGTAATGTATCTTTTTAAATTTTCTGGCAAGGTAATATAACTACATTGCTGAACAGCAAATTTCATCAAGCCACTCAAAAACACTGACCAATCGAGCAGCAAAATACAGCTTATTAGGGATGGCAAACAAAAATCGATGATTTTTAGAGAAAAACATCGATTTTTTTTCCCCTTTTTTTTGGAAAATATGATGATAATAATTTAAAAAAATGATGATAATTTAAAAAACCTCGAGTTTTTTAAATTATTATCATCATTCAGAAAAACTTTATTAGGTAATTGCCCCATGTCTGCTAGAAAATTAAGAAAAATCATAAATATTTTTTATTTGTATTAGTTGAGCCGCAATAAAACTTAAGAGCCACATGCGGCTCGCGAGCCGCAGTTTGGCCACCGTGGGTATATACCACAGATTTCAATAAAATATGTGGTACACATTAAAAAGTAATATTAACCTCACGAAATTAAATGTCCCATTCCCGATGGCTGTTTTACATTTATCTGAATTTAATATTTGCAAAAGGAACCAACTAAGGAGAAAATGTTTATATGATATCGCTGAATCTGGCTAGTTTCGGTCGCAAAATTTCCGCGTGTTTCGTTAGTTAAAAAGGGACATATTAAGGAAAAAAATACAAAATAAAAATGGGAAAGGGTTTCATAAGACAACCACGCCGATCTAATTGTTATAGTGCATTAGTCTGAGGTGTTAACGATGGTGAAATAGGAGGTAAGAGCAGCAAATTGGTAATTTGATAAAACACGTATACTCTAGATTGGATTTTGTGCAAATAAATGCTCGAATTTACACAAAAGCATACAATGGCAGCTGAACACTTTTTTTTATCCATAAGTTACTAACTGAAAACCTTTGCCGGTAAGTCTATGGAATTACATAAACCTGATTTCGAAAGTTGACGTGTGTGTGAAGAAGACAGTAACTGTGCATTTATGCGATCGCAAATGAAAATCCATAAGGGCCTGAAAGCAATTTGGCCTTACTTATTATGAAGTCAACCTAGTATAGTAAAGCCCACGGTTGAGAGAACCGAAGCTGGCAGATTGCCAAGAAGAGTCAATTCATATTCAAGGGGAAAAAGAAATAAGGCGATGTATGAAATCATCACCAACACGCGAAATCATTTGGTTTATACGTAACATTTTTTTAGTTTATAAAAGAAAAGCTAATTTTCTTTTATAAACTTCTTCTGCCATGCGCAGAAGTGTCGAGAGGTCTCGCATTTGTGGTCGGACTGTAATATGCAAGCAAATATGAAATGTTAGCAAATTCCTAACGTGAGAATTAACACCAATCGAAACTTTAGCTCATGCACCACCTCTATTACAATAATTCTCTATTCGGACATACAGGCATCCCCAGTCATACGATTAGGTTCCAGATCACCGTCGTATAACGAATCACTGCTCTCCCTCCCCCACACACACTTGCAGATGCATGCAATGGTTTAATAACATTTTCAAGCAGTCGTATACGTGAATAAATGACGCTAATAAAGTGTTTAGTTATGTCAAATACATAAACAAAAAAATTCTGAATAATTTTCGCATACGAAAAAGTTATTCTGAATAGCTTGGCTTATGCATAGTTTGGTCAATTAATCTTACACTTAAAAGTTTTTCCATTCGTCTATAAGATTAAAACACATTTACTGATACTGTAGCATTAACTAGTATAGCACTTTCACTTCAGTAAAAACTGTATCTTTGATTTTAACAACTACAGGATATAACGTGCAAGGTAGGCGGCCTAGCCTGTGTTCGATACACCAATGTCACTAAATTTAATCATTTTAATATTAGCATGTAATGTAATAGATTTAAGTTTCTTATTGTCACTGGAAGTAAAAAGCATACCCTTACATTGAATTTTATCTGCTATTTATGAACAACAATAACATAATAGTCAAACAGTTTATCATTCACGGAGAAACACGAAACACAGAGATAGCGAGCAACGACGTAGTCCACGATTACTGCGCGTCGGTTGATTCAAGGCAGTGTTATGTCGCTAAAACAGTCGTATGAGCGAATGCATCGACCTATAAATGGACACGGGTCATAATTGAAAAGCGTTGTATGAGGGAATCGTCGTAAGGCAGGGTATTAAAGATACGCAAACACAATTGAAACTGTTTTCAGTTATACGCATTGGCAGTTAAATACGCATTTCGTTTGAGCCAAGAAACGCTGGTGATTTTTGTTCGCATCAACGATATTAAGAGCTTGATTCACAAGTTGAATCCACTAGCTTATTAAATTTCAGGTACCTAAGCTAAAAATAAAATAATTTGTAAATGCAACATCTGATAAGAAATACTTTAACTTGTAAAATGTGTGATATTAATAAATTTTTAAAAATTTGTATTTTTATTTATTTATTGAGACTGGGAGAGATTCTCCATTTCCTTCTTAAGTGTGTTCCTACCTACCCACACAAATACCGCCTTCCTTTCTTTCTGACTTTAAAAGATTACCTTGCTAAAACACCGAATACGCCGCATGTGACCGGCCTGTTTGACAGGTCTAGCCTACCTAGTTACATGACCTGCGGAAGCAACTTGGCCACAAAGGACTACACAGGATTTGTCATTGCAACACAAATACCAGATATATTATGTAATTAAACCGAACGTAGGCAGATGACAACAGTCGCCAGACATCTGCGTTGCAAAGCTTAAATGAACACCAATAAAATTTACTATATTTGACAGCATTCCGAATATTTTGGGGAAAACCTGAATACTTTATCAAAAGCCAAAATACAGCAAGGATGTTCCGTCTTCAAATCTTGAAAACAAAATATGAACTATTCACTGACATCAATCACTGATTTGTTCTTTGAACTACTGCACATTAAATGATTTTTTTTATTTGACATATTACTGAAATTAACCTTTCAAAATTCTAAAATAAAAAGATAAATCCTTAAAGCATACTTCACGCCTGAGCCATAATTCCAAAAGTTTTTTTTTTTTTAATGTGCCTGTCGTGAAGTGCCTTGTATTCCCTCGTGAAATATTGGCTAGTTAACTAGCTTAAATGGACCAAAACAGAGAAATCGTAGGGACTGTATTATCAGGACTATAAAGAGGGCAATGAAGGATCTCTCATTCCCAGCAATTAATGTTTATTATAGTCTGTACATAACTAGGTACTTCAGATGGCAGCAAATATTGATGTATCGTTTTAATGGAGGCATGCAAATGTTCAAGATTAGGCACTGACAGTGAATCAACTAATATGATTCCATTTTGTCCCACATGCATGGATCAATTTTGTCGTCCATGACTAATTTAGGTTAGCGCTAGCAAGTCAAACATTCTTTTCTATATACAGCAGTTATTCGCCCATAAAAGTAATTTCGTGTGATATTTGGGAACCATAAAAATCGTCCAATTACATTAATTCTCTGGTATGGTTACAAGCAGAGGCGTCACTAGGCCTGGCATGTCATAACAGAAAATGC
The DNA here is from genome assembly GCF_054136105.1 of Typopeltis vanoorti. Classification (NCBI taxonomy): domain Eukaryota; kingdom Metazoa; phylum Arthropoda; class Arachnida; order Uropygi; family Thelyphonidae; genus Typopeltis; species Typopeltis vanoorti. The sequence goes on from NC_143550.1 coordinate 164,116,173, forward strand.
AGTGTCACCACTACTTTCCGAAAAAACACAAAAGGATTAATTTTTTATTTGCATATTCTGAAATGTTCATAGCATTCCACCATTAAATTTAAACGGTCAAAGTTTTCCATTTTCCTTGGTAGGATTATTACACAGATATAAGGTTACAAAGCATCCTCATCTACATTCTTAATAGCTGCTAATGACTTGCAGTGTCAATTAAGTTAAGCAGGCTTCAAAATCGTTATAAGTTTATTTTTCTGGAAAAATTCCTTCCTTTGGACATTATGGTAAAAACTGTTTATAAACAGGTTTAAGGTATGTTATCAGAACATAAATGGAAGCGAATGTTATGCGACAAAATATACCATTATCGCTATGTTATGTATTTGGGATTTGATTTTTTATGGGTCCCAAATATCACACGAAATAACTATCAACTGTACTTTATGAGTTTGGCTGGATCACACGGAAGCAGCAGGGTTTCCTCAAAAAAAGAAAAGACATTTTCTAAAACCTTGGATTTAGTTTACATTCTTTATGCAATTAATGTAAACGTGGTATACAATATAGGTTATTAAAATATCATGTAGATGAAGCTCACACCTGAGCCGCATACAGGAATGTGTCTTGATTAAGTCTTCGCACGCAGCGTTCTACAAAATGTTGCTTCACTCCATCGCACTCCTGTATGCATTCTAGACGGACTGTGGAATATACCTGAATATGATATCTTGATTGTTTTCAGTCCTTCCTCGCACTTCCTCGCAATTAAAAAAATATCCAGAGAATCTTTTAAAGTATCGTAGATATATTTTCCCAATTGAATTTATGTTTGCTGGTATTTCATTTAACTGCAATATTTACGCATGAATAATTCAAGTAATTTCAGCTCGATTTGTATATCGAAGAAATATGTGAAGAGAACCGCGAGTCACTTGGATTATTATAAATTCTAATGAAATCAACTCGAATTTGTCGTAATGATTTTAAACCATACAAAAAGGTCAGAATCCATTTTTTCTCTTGTCGATATTTAACAAAAAATTCATTATAAGAATTTGCTAAAAAAAAAAAATCAAATGACTCTGAATTCATAAACATTAGAGAAATCCTCAATTTAAAAATGAACTCAAAGAATAGAGAGACAATGTGAGAAATTATAGCACTTTGAAGTGCGGTAACATGTCAAATGCAGGAAACAAAAAGTACTTTTATTATTATGAAACTGAACATGAGAAAGAGTGAAGAAAGGGGAGATGCCATTTCATTTCAACTATCTGTTTGGCTTAGATCATTCAATGATCGGAAACAATCAGAGCCAATCATTTTGAATTGATATTTTGTCTACTATTATTCGTCGTATATTTAGTATTTCACAGTTTATCGCTGGAAAATGTTCTATACATTGGATAATAATGTTTGCCAGAAGTCCATGGAGTTATGGACTTCTGGATGATGCATTTATGTAACGCCATATAGAAAAGTATGTACCAACTTTTAGATTGAACATGGAAAGAGCATTATTCATTTCTTTATTTAAAAAATCTTTCACCGTTCCCAGTTTCTGAGTACCTTTAAGAATGTGGACAATAACTATCAATTATCTTAAGATGGACGATTTCCTAATTTAAGGCAGTAAAAGGTATTTTTAATTTAAGTGAAATTAATAAACGTACCATACTGACCCTTATTTCGGAATGTCAACACCGCTTCGTAATTTATTAATGGAATTATTTATCACAGCGATTGGGGACTCGATATTGGATTAAATGATTTATGATGAGCATCTCTCGTTAATGAAATATGGAAGAACATTATTTATTGGTATTTAATCTTTATGCCTCTGCATATTGGCTTTTCTTCTGTTCTATAGCGGAGTAATATTTCGTTCGCGCTTGATGAACGAAAAATCGTACAAAAAATTCTTACTAATTATTATTTTATTGAGAGAATTTTCTAAACTATAATTGACAGTGAGTGCGGATACCCCATCATTAAAATATGTTGTTAAATTTCCTCCCGTCTGAATCCGTTAAACTCACTCATGAAAATGAGTCCACAATGCCTAGACGGCAGTGTGACTAAGGAATTCGCGTTTCAACCTACAAGCCGTGAGTTCGAATCTCATTACGGTTTGGATGTTTATGAATTTCGTACATGATTTTCATTGTCCACTGCGAGAGACTGCTACTACTAACTTACTTGGAAACCTGTAGTGACTGAATCACTTTTAAAGACTATAGGAGAATCCCTAAAATATTTTTTTCATACACCGAGCAACCTTCAATTTATGCAAAACAGAGTCTACAATCTACAATTGTAAATGTCATTCCAAATGTTAATAATATTTATTTCAAAAAGACTGCAAAAAATTAAAAATCTAAAATAAAGGAGTATCCAAAAAGAGCGTCATTCGGTTTGTATGACGAGAATCTCTGCACCAGACTTGTTTGGATTTAGTTGCTCCACAAGGAGCGTGATGTTTTTTTTTTTTCTTCTTCTAGAATAAAGCTTGTTTGCAGAGATAAGAAGTGGAAAAATGGACTAATACATTCACTGCCTTTGCTGAAATCAAAGGATATTCTCTTCTTATTGAGATCCCAAATACATCGGGTGCCACTTCATTGAATTTAGTCTTCAAGGTTCGATAGCACTTTAGTTCACTTGTTGTTCTTCCTCTTTCTGATTGAGAAAATCTTGCTTGACGCAAAAGAAAATATTTTATTACTTAAATATAAAGAGCTAATAAGCTTCATTTCGGCGATATAAACATTATTTAAATTAAGGGGATATTAAATCCCACATTGTTTTAAAACCGAATAAGAAACTCAAAGATTGGAATCAGAGTTCCTTGCCGAATATAGTAAACTATAAAGTATCGGTTTCTTATTCGGTTTTAAAACAATGTGGGATTTAATATCCCCTTAATTTAAATAATATTTTATTACAATTTTTTATGTAATTCTTGTGAAAACCCGTTTGGGAATCACTGCTTTAAAAAAGTAAGTTTGGCCTCTCGAGCAGATTCCTGAATCCTAATCTCTCCACAGTACTAAAGTGTTAACTGGTTTATAATCTGTCGTGGATGGAGACATCATAAAATAAAATTATTTTATTAGTGATGGATCAATAACATTGAATCCAAATTCCGAGTGTAATTTGGGCCCCGATGAATCTTGAAATAAGAGTAATCAGAGATCAGTATTTGGTGAAATTGCCGTGAGTCTTAATAAAAAGCATTAATATCATTAGATATTCAACAAGAGAGCTGTTGTTTCAGATAATCAACCACTGCATTCGGTTTGTAGAACCTTCGCCTCAGACTTGTTTCGATTTAGTTGCTTCATAAGGAATGCCATGTTTTTGTTTTCTCATCCTATGTTTTAAATAGTCCACCTTAAGAAAAACAAAAACATGGGCCATTAACATCAGTGCATCTAGTGACTAAGTAAGTAAATCACGCAACATATCCTAAAAATAGCGTCTGAAATTTAATTTGGTAACTATAAAGAAAATTGTAATTATGTAAATGCGTGTTATTTAAGGTTCTACGATCAATTAATAATCTTCTAGAACTTTACAATTTAATAATATCGGCGCGCCTATTTATCGAATAATAAGGCTTCATAGTTAGTCACGTACTGACTTGGAAATATCTTCTGGATTCATATGTGCTATTCCCAACACATAAATTTCATTCCAAGTTTCATCCACTGAGTCACTTTAAATCAAGCACGTGTCAAGATTCGAGTTACAAGTGTTGTCTAGGAAGCTGTTTCCCACTGCTATATCTTGCTTTTGGCTGTATTATGCTATGGTAGATAAAAATAATCCACTGGCTGTTCATTGTCATAATTTGTAAACGTCTTCTATATTCCATTTTGTTTTTGCCTAATATTACAGATAGCAATTCCATCTGTGCACGCTCCTTTCAATACAGAGTGGCTGCTTGATTCTGTACTAGTTTCCTGATTTGAAGTTATAGTGGAGTGCCTCGCTGCATGCAAGACGGTAGTCATAAAAATAACTTCCTTTAACAAACGAAGATGAAATGAAGTTCCTTCTACAACTTCTTCGCTGTTGAGAACCGTCACTGTTATTCAAAGAACTCGAAAGTTAGCCTGATGAAAAAGTTTCGAATATTATGTTTGAAGTCTGCAGGTTTATATTTTAGCCTAATTTCCTTAAGAAACATCTGATCACATCACTTTACTATTTCTCTGTACAAGTCCAGAGGTATATATCCTTTGAGGAAGACAGCTTATGACCTGATAAACTGTCTTCCTCATTGTCTTAAGTGAAGACAAAGCTCTAGGCTTTATGAACAGGGCTGAACTGAGTGAGGTACACGCCAATGAAAGGAAAGGCGTCAAAACAGCTCAGTCATAATGTAATTCTATGAAGAATACTATGAAAGGTATACCTTTCATAGTATTCTTCAAAATAATTTTATAATTCTAAAATTATACTAAGCGTTTACATTTTAGAAAACATTTAAACTATTTCAAATCGTGAATTATAGTATAACTAAAACATGCTACATATTCGAGAGAAATCAACTGCATTGGTAATCTGTAAATAGTATATGATATCACTTTCGTCTCAAACTATTAAACAAGCATAAACGATGTCTATATAGAGAGACATTATTTTCCTGTTCACGCTTTTTACTGATACGAAAAATCAGAAAAAAAGGCTTTATATTCAGTAAATTCATGGTGGAAAAGCAGCATTTTCTCTCATCCCGGCTAAGATTTAGGATATCTAAGTTTAGTTGGAATGACTGGTTGAGGCAGATCTGCCTATCAAAAGTATCGTATCTGGTAATGAGTGTAATGAGCAAGCATTTTCGATAGAATTGGTGAATCGAGATATGAAAATGTTTATGTAAAAGCCGTGCACTCGAATGATTTTACTATTATAGTGGCAGCTCCATGCAGTCCAAGACTCACCGTGAGAGGTCCACTCGACACATAAATCATTAGTTTATCTACATCGTACTTACACTTAAAATCTAAAACAACAGGAAAAACTTTCATGAATAATCAACCACACTTACATATCCCCCTTAAACTTCATCGATGTTGCACTAGAGCCTCCGTAGCTCAGTCAGTACCTTTGGTCGGAAAGACCTGGGTTCGATTCCCATCAGTGACGTGAGGAACCTTTATCTGATCTTTCGACTAAAGGTGAATTAGCCGGTCTCATGCGGAAGTAGGTTTTTTTTTTTTTTTTCACTCGGAAACTCGGGGTTTTCGTCTCTCAGAACAGGCAAACCGGCCCCGTGAACACACATGGATTACAGTCATGAATACGTCCCAGCCATATGACGGTCCTGAGCCCGGATAAAATTGGAGGGTTGGGGAAAGCAATGGTGAACTAGCCTGTAAAAATATCACCAGGAATACTTTGTGGGCAATGCCTACAAAGTCACGGTCGGAAACGACTGAAAGGGAAAACCAGGATGTTGCACTCCCACAAGAGAAATCTGCTTCTCGCTCCCCTCTTCATAATTGTTCTGTCACTCCTACCAGGAACTGAAACACTTCTGCTGTATCTATCCTATAAAATCCCTCAGCAACTTATATCTCTATCATATCAACCCCATCCTCCGCCCTATCCGACAGATGCTGCAACCCACAGTTCTCATAGTCAACATCCTACATGTAGCCCTGAAAAGCATCTTTGTTATTTGTCTTTGAACTTTTTGTAATGTTTTCACCACTGAAGGAAGGAAATCAAATCTGTGCACAATACTCCAAATAAGGTCGAATCAATATCTTACATAATGGTCCAGCCACCTCTTTGTGATTATTTACTACTGTTTTTTTTTTATTCCTGCAATCCTGTGTCCCTTGAATTTTCAATCCTCTATCCACAATCACATCCAAATCCACTTTATATTCCACTTCTTGCAGTGCATTTGCACTAATATAGCAGGCTACATTCCATCCCTTTGGTTCGAAATGTATTTACATTACGTTTGTCAACATTGAAGAGACATCCTGACTCTTCTGCTCACAGCGCCAGCCTATCCAAATCCTCCTAAAAAGCAATCTCAGAGTTATTTTTCATAATTCTTCCGAACCTGGCGTCGTCTGCAAAAAATGAATGTTTCCTAGAAACCAGATGCTATATCAAATTCCTTCGCAAAATTAAGAAATAATATAATATTTTAGTCGACATTTTTCGTACAAAACAAATATAAAATTATAAAGCCAAAAGGGGTTATTAGTTGATGGTTCATAGTTGTATACTTTTCTACTCGTATACCAAACTTAATTATAAACGAAATCGCTATTTAATCTCGCCTAATAGGCTGTTGTATAATATTTGAATGATAAGCAACCTTCAGTGATAAATTATTACTGAAGGTGGATGTCGGAAAATTAAAGCAGCAGCTGATGGTTGTCTGGTTTTTTCGGCTTCATTAGTGATATTATTAATCCATGAATCACGGCATTTTGTAATTGGCCATTTAAACCGACTGCATCGCTTGACAGAACTGGATTAAATTTAATGCGAGAGATCCTTACAATCTGGATACGATTTTAATGATTTTGCCAACAATCTTGCATCTCATTTTAGATAATACAGTAAAGAATATTTTTGAAGCTCTGAGTGAATTAATATAGTTCTTTTCTTCTTAAGTATCTGAAAATATATTAAAACTAGTAAAACAATATATGTTTAAAGTCAATTTATTTCACTCCTTTCATAATGCAACATTTCTTAGGTTTCCAGTCGAACTGGTTGTGAGTTGCTTTTTTATTATTATTTTAATTTCGTGTTTTGGTTGTGTAACTTTTCACCTAAATACGACATTACTTTCTTGTTTATTTATCCTGCACTAAATACTAAAACTGACTACACTTGTTATTCAGACGTTCGGACTGCGAGACGTTCGTAATGTTGTGTATCGTCTGCTGGAGGTTGTAGTAGACTGAACCAACTATCGATTTTAATTTTTACCAGGTAAAGGTCACGCGAAGCCACCGTTCTCATTCTGGCTATGTGAAGTGTAGCGCCGAAAGTATGAGTGAAATCTCTCAAGTGACCTATTTCTTAAATGTAGGATTAAATGTAATTATACATATATTGTAGTTCGTGGATTCTGAGAAAAATTAAGCAAATGGCAACACGTATTTGACATTCTTTTAACTAGAAATGTATATCCGTTTTACCCGTTACAGTTTCGCTTTAGTTTTTCCTTGGTGAAAGTATTTATCACTTCTTTTTTTTTTCCCGAAAAACCTAAGTAAAAGCTGGATATGTTCACAAATCTTCAAATCTCAAATGAAGAATTTATAGAAAAGAATGCGGAACATACAGGAAAAACAATGAATACAGCATACCAACTAAATACATACTTTCACAAACGCACTCCTGCAGATGAATACCCCCCCCCCCGCCAGACAAATTAAGGTTAGTTAGCCATAAATGATGGTATCATATTTCTCCTTCCTGCTTTTCGGTGACTTTCCGCCGGTCAAAACAGAAAAATCACTATAAGAACATCCTACTGGCAGACGTAATGCGAAAATGAAAACTAGTGACAACAAATGTTTTATTTATTACGTGTAGTTAGTATAATCACTGGCTATCTGTATAACCTCTTTCTGGCCTCCTGGTAACCGGAAAAATATTCGCACGAAACCGGAATGCAACTGATGAACCATTTGAATCTTCTTCCACGAGTTGTTATCATTTTAGTATGCGAGTCAAAAGGAACTTATGTCAGAGAAATGACACGTTTTCTCCAGTGCTTTCCCAGTTCTTATCGGTTTGGAAGTGTCTTGATAGATTCCATCATAACTCATCCTACGCTGTCGTCAGCCCATGTCATGACAGCTGCAAAAGACCGGAAATACCTTCACCCATAGAGCAACGTATAAGGTAAAGCTTCACTGATTAAATAAATCACGTGCACATTCGCAGTGTTATGATTGCGCACTGCTTCCAATTGATTCAAGAGATTGTTCTAGTTTTGGTGGTTTTTTTAGATCACTGAACAGTCTTCTTCTTTCAGTGCCATCTATCGGAGGTCGGAGATTACCTTGGCAAATTTTGAGCGATCCTCAGCCAATCTGAACAGTCCCCTCAGTGTGCCAGTCAAGATCTTCTTTATCTTCCTTGTCCTCTTCTTCCACTTATCTTTCCTTTTATAATCAACTGAAGTATCTTATATTTTTCATTAAGAAGTAGGTGACCAAGATATGCAGTTTTCCTTCCTTTTATGGTATCTAACACGTGATTTCCCCCATATGTTCCAGTACTTCTTGAATGGACGTTTTTGCAGTACATGGGATTTTTAACATTCATCTGTATAACCACATCTCAAAGGCTTCATGTTTTTTTTGTTTTTGTTTTTTATCGATGTTGTCTTTAACATCGAAGTTTCTGCACCGAACAGCAGTACAGAGCATACTAGCATTTTAACCATCCGTACTCAAAGCTCTAAATTTAAATTGCGTTACACAGTGTTGATTTCATCAGGAGAAAATTTTTTCTTGTCATTTCAATTCTAACTTTTATTTCCATTTCTGGGCATTCTTCATTTAACAGCATCCGAGATATTTAAACTTTGTCACTCTTTCTATTTGTTTCCCATTTAAAGAAAGTGCTCAATTAAGAAGTGGTTTCTTGACCATGAATTTAATTTCAGTGATATTTATTTTTAATCGCATTTTTTCACTCTCTTCGTTCACTGGTTCGAGAAGATTTTGAAGATGCTGAATATTGTCAGTCAGGAGAGCTGTCTCATCAGCATATCGGATATTACAGATGATTTCACCATTTACATTAATCCCTTCTTCTCTTCCTTTTAAGATTTTCCGAAATATGACTTCTGAGTATATGTTAAAAAGAAGAGGCGACAGCTCACATCTTTGCCTTACTTCACGGAGTCTGTAATAATGCCATCAACTTAAACAGATGCCTTTTGGTTCCAATATAAGTTTTCAATGATCCTGATTTCTTTACCATCTAATACAATTCTTTTTAACAGTGCAATCATTTTAGCATGCTGGACTTTGTCAAATGCTTTCTCGAAGTCTATGAAGCAAATGAATACTTCCTTGTTGGAATAAGATTTGAGAACAGAAAAGAGCCTCTCTTGTTCCCAAACCGTATCTAAAACCAAATTGACATTTTCTGTATATTCTTTTTTGAACTATTTTCAGAAACATTTTGAGAACACGACTCATTAGACTAATCATTCTACCGTCATTACACATTTTTGCATTTGCTTTTTTAGGTAGCATGATGAAGATCAACTGTAACCAGTTTTGAGGGATTATGCCTGTATAGCAAGCATTCTTTGTTTAAAGTTGCTGTAAATATAAATGATTCAAACAATATCAAAGCTACTATCTACACGCAACACAATTTAGACTGTTGGTCTTGGAAACAAGTGGTTTCCCACTTCTTGTACATAATGATGCTTCATGACTTTAGTTTTCGCATAATTTAAATTCCTAAATGCCAAGGATTGCATTTTGCATGGATATGAGTCTTTTAAACAAATATACGAGAACAGGTGGGAACAGGGATCCTAACGACCAGTAACCATGAAACACCCTTCATATATCTTCAAAAATTGTCTCGATCCGGAATCATTCTAAAAGCCTAATTTCGTTTTATTTATTTATTTTAAAGTTGACAGAGGGCCTTGCTGAGTTTCTTCTTCCTTCTTTCCGAATAACTTTTGAAACTCAGATATTTCACCAGAAGAAACATGAGTAAACACATTTCAAAAGCTACATTACGAATGCTTTTTTTACGACATTACGTTGCAAATGAAATCGGAAAAGGATGTAAAAACTGTAATCACTACAAAGACACCAAAATTTCGGAAGGTCGCATTGGAAATATCGTGGAAATATGCATGAAAAATGTTTCAAGAAAAACCACTAACTCCATACAAGAACACACTTTAACTCAACCAAATAGTGTTTTTATATCTCAAGGAAAAAAGTTGTTCAATCTAGATTAGTGATTCCATTCCTACTATTTTAGATAAACAACCTTTTTAAGTATTCTTTTCTAACACCTTCTCATAACACAAAAGAAAATCATGACGCAATCTATTCAAGTGAGCCTGATGAGGATATAGTAAAATAATTAAGAAAAAACTAAACTAAATTAACAAAAACTAACTAAATAAAAACACATTATGGCGTGGGGGAAAAAGTTGTCCAAGATCTTGCAAATTTATTCATAATCTTCAGATATGTGTCAAGTTGGTGGAGGTGTGACACAGTTCTGGCGGAAATCGAATCCGACATCTCAATAAAACCTCAACTCCAGAAGTAGTGAAAAACAAATACAGAATGGTTTCTTGTTACAAAACTATAATTATGAACACATGGAACGCTTTTAACTGACATAGGAATTTTAACTGTAGAATTAAAAACAAAAGAAATTGTGATTAGCATAGATCGCTTTGTAATATATAAAAGTGCTCCAATCACTCAGACAAGCTTTGAAAAGGATCCTGAAAAGCCTAAGCCCAAATCATTATCACTTCCTCTTACAGTTAATTAACTGTAATATAACGCGGTCTACAATTTCTAGTAACCCTTTATTTATTTTTTTTCATATTTTTCACCGCGGGACTTAAAAATCAAATTTTATCTTCGTTAAATTTGTGTCTGCCCTAATCGCGTAAGTAGTTATAAGTATAGAATTTAGTTTTATTGTATCACTGAATAAGGTACTGTACAGAGGCTTTTGCAGTCTACGTCATCCTCAACAAATAGTGCAATTAGAGATAGACGGAATAAAAACGGCGCTAACTAACCAATCACATGTCCCCCTCTCACAGAAACTATGCCGTATAGACTTAAGCAAAACCATATGTTGCACCGAAACACAGTATCTAACTAAAAATTATTGTCCAATTTTTCAATTATGAAATAAGTGTTTGTTTTATTGCATTTGAAATTCTTTATGTCATTATGACAGATCACAAATCTTAAAATAAAAGACTATACCAAGAATTGAAACATGCCATATAATGAATGTGAGTTCGCCTGCCAAGAAGCCATAAAATTCAACCAAGGATAGAAACGTTTGTGTAAGTTGAGCAAGTCAGTAATGAGAAGTTCCATCGGAACGATAATTGACACCCTGTTGTGAATGTGTTAAAACTAATAGTGAATGTTATGACAGTTTCAGATGTTATGGAATTCGATTGAAGTGAATTTCCATTTCAGCTCAACACTTGTCATTTGCTTTTGTCTTTGGGTCGCGCGATCTTTTGTTAATACCGCACCAATCATATGCACGTCTTCATAGCTGCTGTCTTGTGTAAAACAAAATTCAGCTTACGTATTGTAACAATTAAAAAAAAAACTTGAATAATTTATAAGCGTATAAAAGGATATCACCTGTAAATCGTTGACATGTCAGCAAAATTCTCAGATGTGCCACCTCTGGCACGAGTGCCATTGGTTCGCCATCTAGGGTTTACTGTATAAAGTGGTTATCGTTGAAAATTGTTTTCGTTTTCTGCCAGGAGAGCGCATTTAAAATCATAAGCGTGTTATTCTCAAGCTGAGCAGTTTATTTTCTGGTGAGTTACATACATAAGTAATGATTTTTTTCATGTAAAATTTTATATTTATTGTAATGGCCACTAAAACTGCAACGAAAGGGGAAAAACCAACATTGAAGAGGAAATTCATTCATTTCTCTCGCAGAAAAAAATTAAAATCTTGGATCGGTTGAAAATTGAAGAAAAACCAGGAGTTGTTGCAAGGACTTCGAATTTAAATGAATCAACAATTCGAACAATCAACCAAAATGAACATAAAATCCGAGAAAGGGTTATTGCTGGGTCAACGGTAAGTGCAAAGATCGTTGCTCGTGTTCGCGATATTCTAATGGAAAAAAATGGAGAAATCTCTAATGATTTGGATAGAAGATTGCGCTTAAAAGAAAATTCTTGGATGGACACCTTATTAAGCAAAAATCTCTCAAAGTTTATAAACATTTAAAAGAACTCGATCAAGATTCTTCGGAAGAAATCTCTCAGCATGGATTTTGTGCCAGCAAGGGTTGGTTCGAAAACTTTAAAAAGCAGTTTTCTTTGTATAATCTTAAAATCCAGGGAGAATCAGTCAGCAGACGTTGAAGCTGCCAGGAAATACCCAGAAGAACTTTTTAAAATCATTAAAGAAGGTGGTTACGGTGCAGACTAGGTGTTCAATGCGGATGAATCCGGATTATATTGGGAAAAAATGCCAAAACGCACCTATATTTCGAAAAATGAAAGATCAGCTCCTGGATTCAAAGTTTCCAAAGATAGAATTACTCTACTGTTTTGTAGTAATGCATCACCTGATGCATTACTACAAACCAATTTTCAAACATGCTAGCTGTAACCCATGCCTTTTTGTTGGCCCGCCAATAAACAGGTAGGGTGGACTTGTCGAGCCCTTTCATCGCACGAGGATTGCGGATCGGTTAATAAACATTGGTTTTGTCAATATGACAAAACCAATGTTTGTCAAACATTTTGTCAAACCAATATTGACAAACATTTTGTCAATATGACAAAACCAATGTTTATTAACCGATCCGCAATCCTCGTGCGATGAAAGGGCTCGACAAGTCCACCCTACCTGTTTATTGGCGGCCAACAAAAAGGCATGGGTTACAGCTAGCATGTTTAAAAATTGGTTTTTCAAGTGTTTTGTACCCGATGTAGAAAGTTACACAAAGAAAAAGAATATGAACTTCAAAATTCTAATAATTTTAGATAACGCACCAGGCCACCCAACAAATTTAAGCCATCCGAATATTAAAATAACTTTTTTGCCGCCTAATACTACTTCACTTATTCAATCACTCGACTAAGGAATAATATCAACATTTAAGTCATATTATATTCGGCGAACATTTCCATTAATTTTGGAAAAAATGGAATCTAATACAAACATGACACTGCCTCAAGCGTGGAAAGAGTTTTCAATATTGAATTGTGTAAAAATTATTTCTCTGTCCATTAAGGAATTACAATCTTATAAGCTGAATGCTTGCTGGAAAAAAAATATGGCCTGAAGCCGTTCTGGAACAAAATTTCGTACCTCAGTGGATGCCGAGCTACGTCGTATAATAAACGTCGCACACGTTTTTGGTGGAGAGGGCTTTTGCGATATGGTTGAAAATGAAATTAGTGAATTAATTGATGGAGAAACAGATTTAAATGAGGAACTGGTACAATTAATAGATAGCGTCGAACCAAATGGCGGAGAAAGTTCTGCCGAAGATTCTGATTGTGATGAATGCGTTAAAGAATTCAGTTTAAAGAAATTAGCAGAAGGATTGGACCTGGCAAGAAAGTTAGGAAGTTATTTTACGGATAATGATCCCTCAATGGAACGCTCAGGAAAATTCACGAGACACTTGGATATTTGTTTAGCGCCATATTATGAACTTTAAAAAAATTGCAGCATAGTGAAAAGCAAAGTCTTATTACTGACCTCTTGATGACTAAACCTGCCGAAGTATGCAATAAGAATTATACAAATGATGTCCAAGAGATTTCAAGTGGTGACGACCTACGGCCACTTAAAGAACATCTACGAAATGTTATTTCTGAAGACAGTGATAACGATTAAAATATGCGCTTTTTTTTTTTATTGTGTCTAAAACATTTATGCATTATGTGCAATGAAATTTATGTACAATTTGTAATTTTTATAATTTTATACTACGTATTTGTCTCATAGTTTATGTTTTCTTAACTTACATGAATTACCAGAATTAAATAAAATTGTTTTTGTTGGATATGTCATTGTTGTTTATATAATTAAAAAAAAAAACGATTTAGGAACCTAACCCTACTTTTTCTATGTGATCTAAGTCTCGTATAACGCGGCATTTCTACTGAACCTAACATCCGCGTTATATGAGGGTTACCTGTATATTCTTGTTTTATGGCTGAGTTTTTTTTTTTTTTTTTCCTCGACCCCTGAAGGGTCATGCCGAGATCGCATTAGGTTTCCCGCCGAAACTGAATCACATTCCAACTTTTACGTTTATCATACTGAGGATTTACGATCGAACTGACAAGATCTTTGCAATAAGTCATTTTCATAATGCTTTTATTAATTTTCGTGCCATTAACTATATAATCCGTTGTTTCAGAACTTACTGCTGGAATATATATGTACAGGAAATAATCCTAAAGAAGCCCAATTGTAAATGCTAAACTGGCATTAAGCTCGCTCTAGCATGACAACTAGTAGAAACTTCGCTCCTTCTCTATTCCTTTAATTTATCCTCAAAACCAAATGACAGAGAGCTGCTATTAACTAGGGTTACCTGCCTCTGAGTCTTCTCTACTACTTCCCCATTTCGGTCTCTTGGATTTCTCTCGAAATCCAAGAGACCGAATTTAAAGTCGGTATCTAGATCTTATAAACAGTAATATCCTTATCTCTCTTTTTTCTTTTTCAATATTTTTAAGTATTGTTCTTACCACTTTCTGGTTTGTATCCTTAAACTGCAACGTCTGGCTAATATATCGTCTAGATCTCTAACCTCGTCGGTTTCCTGCAGCGAAGTACAATACACACTCTGAAAATGCGTTGGCGTTCGCAACTTTTAAGTCGGCAGATAATACGGAAACAGGAAGAGAACTGGTATCAAGAGAATAAAAGCTCAGAGGGAAGAGCAGTGTATATATAAACGTTTCTGTACGAGTCTGGCTTGTGATATTTAGCTAACACATTTCACAATCAATTATTCATCATATTTTTTATGATAAATATAAATGAACTGCCTACCTGTTAATTTTTGTGAGCTTACTACAGAAAACGTAACAGCCATTTCTCCATGAATCAATTCGCATCTTTCTCCATTTTCATAAAAAACAATTAGAACAAAACGCTATCATCCTATCACGCCTCTTTTCCCGCAACCTTTCTTCTTCGGTATTCTTTCTATACAATTAGTTTTAGGACAAGAACTGGAGTGAAACCTAAATGTGAATCACAGTAAAGACGATGAATATAAGACAGACGGGGTCCGAGCTTTTAGAAATAACGAAAATTGGTTTGAACATCTTCGCAAACAGTAGGATTAAGGAACCATTTTCAAGTAGGGGCAACCTACTTGAAGATCAATTAATTCCAAGGCTAAGTACATTTTGCTTTGTATTTTTTTTTTTTTGTTTATCCTCCCAATTCTCAATAAACGTCACAATAAAATGCCAATTCGCTCACAGTTTGATCACCAGCCTAACTGGGCAAGTGGAAAGCATATTTTCACCCAACAGACCGAGTTCGAATCACACCGCGGATATGGATATTTGAATGTCGTTAGGTGCTCGATGTATTTCATCGCCCCGATGTAAGAAAGATCACCATCCAACTTATTCAATGCATGAAGCAGCTTGAAAGTGCATGTTTAGTTTCAAAAGCGGATTATCTAACCTTTGCCCACAGGTACTAGTATACCATAAGCCAAGGGTCTTCTACGCATGGCCGGCGAGCTCTTTGCTGTGGCCCGCCGGCCATTTTGAAAAAATGGCTACTTAACATTAAAACGCGATTAAATAAAAAATAATTTCAATGAACCCCGCGGGCCATAAGCTATACTGCAGTATTCAGAATTGTAAGATGCTTTCCAGACTCACAAGGAACGCTGTACATTTGATACTTTACATAAAATCCTATAAAAATAAATATTAAATAGACATGCTTCTTCAGCCAGCGCCAAGCGGTACTTAGTACTAGTATCTCAGGTAGATAGCTGAAGCAGTAGTTCGTTCGAGTGCGCTGTCTAGTGCCTTCCGGGTGCACTTCGAAAGTTCTCGATACTTCGTTATTTTCATATAAATACAAGTGGATCTCATCCACAGTCAGTCAGTCGTGAACAGTGTGATATTCGTGTATAAGCGCACGCAGGTTCGTCGTGTCAGCTATAGCCTATTGTGGTTTTATATTGCCAGACTTTTTCCATTAGTGTCAGACATATGGATAATAACCGTTACACGACTATTTTGGATCATTTTACTCGTAGATCCCCTCCATCACTATGTACGAGTAAAAAGGGTAAATCAAGCGATTCTTGTGGGGTTTTAATGAAAAATGGACCAATTTGTACTTTTTTGTGCCGATCGACGATAAGCCAGTGTGTTCAATTTGTCGTAAGCCAGTATTAGTATCAAAAGAATACAATATAAAACGACACTATGAGACAAAGCATGCGTCCAATTTCGATCACCTTCAAGGGCGGCTTCGTATGGACAAAGTGAATGCTGATTTAAAATTGATTTAAATTTAAAATTGGAGATTTAAATTGATCTCCAAATTGATTTAAAATGCCAGCAGGGTACGTTTAAAAAGGTAGAGGGAAGAGAGCGAAGCGTGCGTCAAAGTAAGTTATGTAATAGTTGAAAAAATTGCTAAAAAATCAAAAGCCTTGGACGGCGAGTTCTTGAAAGAGTGTCTCATCGCTGCTGGGGATATTCTGTGCCCAAACAATAAGGAAGTGTTTAAAAAACCGAGTTTGTCTGAGGTAACTGTAGCACGACGTGTCGAAGAACCTGCCAATGACATTGAAGGAACTATAAAAAAAAAAGGTCGTCCTAATTTACGTCATATTCACTTGCTTTAGATGAGAGCACAGATGCGATGGATACAGCACAACTGGCTATCTTTGTCCGTGGCATTGATCAACAATTCAATGTGACAGAAGAACTGCTAGCGCTCGTACCTATGAAAGGAACGACGAAAGGCACTGATACTCTTGAAGCCGCCAAGAAAACGCTCCAGCGTTTCGACCTTAGCTTAACCAACCTCGAGGGTGTGGTAACTGATGGTGCCCCTGCTATGGTGGGAAAGAACGAAGGGTTGCGCTGCTACGGAAAGAACCGGAACTAGAAGGAAAAGATTTCGTCCATTACCACTGTTTAATCCACCAGGAGAATTTGTGCGCGAAAACTATTGGATTTGAGAATGTCATGAAAGTTATTGTGACTGTCGTCAACATTATTAAGGCAAGAGGATTGAATCATCGTCAATTCCAAGCTTTTGACCCAAGAGTGCGAAGTGGATCACGGCGATGTGGTTTATTATAGTGATGTGCGTTGTTTGAGCAGAAGGAAGGTTCTTAAAAGTCGTTGACTTAAGGAGAGAAATACAGCAGTTCATGCAAACCAAGGGGAATCCGATTGCGGAATTTAACGATCTGAAGTGGATGACAGACTTTGCCTTTGTGACAGACATCTCGTTGCATATGAATGACCTAAATACGCGGCTACAATCCAAAGATCAACTTGTGCACACTCTGTTTGATCACATCAAAGCTTTTGTGGCCAAGCTCAAACTTTGGGAGGCACAGCTCGAAAAAAAAAAAAAAAAGACTTAACTTATTTTCAGCTTCTCGCTGAGTCCAACTGTTCGTCTCTTGATGAATACGCTACAAAATTAGCCGTGTTGTGAAGTGAGTTCGAAGAGAAATTTAGTGATTTTCGTAACCAACAGTCTTCTTTAGATTTATTTTCAATGCCATTCAGTGTCAATGCTGCCGAAATGCCAGGCTCAGTTCTCTCAGTTTCTTTGAGAGAAAAATTATTCAATGTGCACTTGCTTACATTTTACACAGACTACATTTCTGAGGATGCATTCCCTAATCTTCGTCGGCATGCTTTGAAGATGTGCGCTTTGTTAGGAAGCACATACTTATGTGAGCAGTTCTCCAGAATGAAGCATGTGAAGTCCAAGACAAGAACTCAGATTACGGACCAACATCTCGAGAATACTCTGCGCATAGCGACTTCCAACATTGATGCCAACGTCGACAAGCTGGTCAAGGATAAACATTGCCAAGTTGCCCATTGACATTGTAAAAAATGAATATTTTCTTCATTAAATTATCTTTTTTCAAGTATTGATTGTATTTACTTATCATGAACCCGACTCCTACCTACGCTCTTAAAGCTGAGTTTGTTTATAGGATTTATATAAAGTATCAAATGCACAGAGTCGAAAAGCTGCCTCTAAGACATCGCGCAACTACACTCTCTCTCTCAACACACACACACAGTTATAACTATGTTGTGATGAATAAGAAAATATCAGCAGATAAGAGGTGACACCTACTTTTCTCCCATCAAAATTAACGTTATCACTTGTAAGATAAACTTCACTTTCTCTGAAATTAATGGAAAGCTACTAGAAGTATGCTACGGATGAGAGAGTGGTGCAAAATATATTTACTGCAGCACGGCTAATAAGCTGGTTCGCCTTTCAATTGCGAAAAACAGCCACGGTGACTCGGCATTATACAGGATGTTCCATTTCAATGAGACCATAGTCAGTAAGTAATAAATACCAGAAAGTTTACTCGTATCTTTATTCATAACATAGATGTTTTAAAATATTTAAAAAATAGCAGTACAATATGCCATTATATGGGCTGATGAACCTGCTCTATTTCAAACATTGCTAATAACTTCTGTAAAGAAGTTAATTTTAGAATGGTCAAATGAAGGCTTATTCAAATTTCAATTAATAGCATCAATGTCAATAATATATTTTTTAAAACTCTGAAACTAAACGTCTGTGCTGCCAAATCCCACAATTTTTGAAAGTTATACTTTTAGCCTTCCGTTTCTGGCAACACTGGACAATTTGAGACGAACTTTGCTGAAACACCATCCATACTTATTTCTCGAAATTGATGGATCGTTTTCAATGAGATTTTCAATAAATGTTGCACTAACCAATTTGTCAATTTTAATAAAAATGAATGCAAATATACTGCTCCCATTTATCACGAAACAAAATATCTTTAGCTTTTTCTCCCAACTAGCGTCCTATAGCTTAATTGTCCTGCTTAACCTTTATGCACAAGCTCTGCATAAAGACACTGAAGAATATCATTAATAGGGGATCACACTGGACAGACATTTTATCGAATTATATTGCCAATCTGGTACTTGGATCAAGTAATATCCAAAGAGTCCAATCTAGAAACTTTACAGGCCTCGTTCGAATTTTCATTATCACTTATTCACGCAGTTTTATCTGTAATTTAAAAACAAGCTTGGACAATTTACTTTAAAAACAGAATTCGGCCGAAGCTGATGTCAAGAATCTAGAAAGTATACATGGGCCATGAAAGATTTTGGTCTCGACTACCAACTCAACGTTCTGAATATAAATTGTAAGCATCATTTTAACTTAAAACTTCGGGATGGTTTGTTCTTTTAAAATCTGCAGATGATTTTGTGCTAAAATATGATCCGACCTGTTGTACACCACAGTCTTCTTCCAATTCCAATGGACTCAACAGCCAGTTAAGATGTATATCGCCTGAATGTTCACGGATTGACTGTTTATGGAAGAAATGACTTCGATCCCGACTTACGACCTAGTAACTAACTTTCCTTGCCTGAAAATGTTTAAAAGTTTCCTATCATCCCAGACAAGATGTGAACGCGAGTCTCTTAATACGCCACAAGAAGCAAATCTGTTAAGGAATCATATAGCACTGTGGATCACTTTTTTGTACTTAAGTGCGTAAAGCGCTGTTAAAAGAAATAAATATTGAGCATGTATTTTATTAGTAAATGGAAGATGACAAAAAAACATGGTCATATTTTATGTCCATCTTTCAAATGTGAAGAGATCTTGTCGATTCGCCCATGACGCTGTAAACAAAGCTTAATCACATGACATACAGCTTTTGGCAAGTCACTGAATATAATCAGAAGCATCATCTAGACCAGGGGTCGCCAAACTTCTTTGACCGTCGACCCCTTTAGGAGTTTCTTGACTTTTTATCGACCCCCCCCCTCTATTTTACTATTACGAAATTTTAATATTACCTAATATGTATGTTGATGAATTTTAGAACATTAACGCTCACTTGTATGTCGATGCGCAAAAATGAGACTGGGTTCGAATACGTGTAAGTATAAGTAAATAAGCAACTGCGCACGTGTTGCAATGTCGCTCCTGTCGGGCGGGAACCACAACATCCATTTATTGGTAAATACGTCATTTTGGCCTACTTGATTGGCCTCCGTAACTATTTTCATGACCTTACTCCATCTTACAGGTCCTATTCTTGTCACTGTTCCCACGATTCACTCTTAATTGCGTTGTCATTCAGGATGGATGTAACCAAGTTAACCGAATTAAATATTACCCGTACAATGATGTCTTATATTTTTCTATCGATCCCCAATCGACCCATAACAAAAGGTATATCGACCACTTTGGCGACCACTGATCTAGACCTTAGTAGTTATTAATAAGGTTGTTTAACTGAAAAAAAAAAATACTAAAAATCGAGTATATATTTCTAATAGTTTAATCTTTTTAATGACGAAACTAAACTGCAAATGGAACAAAGATGTAGGGGGGAAAAATATCCAGAAATCGTGTTGAGATCATTCTTTATAATAACTGAACCTGAAACCGGTAAATGGAGATCTTAAACACAAAATTTCATTAATTAAATTCAATCGACACTGAGAATGGAAGCAATCCAATTTTTTTTTTTGGGGGGGGGGGGGTAAGATTCTCCAGTCGCTCTTAGCCAAACCAGAAAAATACTGTATTATATTTTTTGCAAGTCACTAAATGTGCAATGGTTAGCACGCTCATAAGTTGTTTATGAGCGTGTTAACCATAACTATGAACATAAATAGTATGGCAATCGCATTTAAATACATACTGAGAGTTTGAAATCATTCGGAGATGAACTATATGCAGCTCTTCCCTTGAAGAGCTGTATTGAATGGTGATATGCACTGAATTTTACAAAACCCTAGTGTGAGCGTGTAGAAATTATAGTGCGATCGATTAAATATTTATTAAATGTCGACCATTACTCACATGACAAATTTTGGTGTTCAGTAATTCTGCGACTAATAATTTTTAGAATCAAAATCGAAACGACCAGGGCCTACTTATGCACAGGCGTACGATGCTCTAGCTAGGGGTCCCTGTAAAAGTACGACAATTTAGGGCCCCCCCGGAGCACTCTAGCGTCTCGGGAAAAGTGTTAAGTACGGCCCCTTTAAACGACTCCATATATTTTAATAGTCTTAAATACCAAATTTCATTACGTTTCATCCAGCCAGTGCATAATTATTACTATCGATTCCCAAATCTGTATTAGGTGACATACCTTCAATTATATAACACCTAATTTTCTTAAATTCAATCTAGCCAGACAGCAGTTATATATATGTTCCTCTGAGGGTTTCAAATACCAAATTTCAATAAAATTTGTCCAGCAGTCAGAGCTCAGTAATAACTTGCCCATGGATAGAGACAAAAAGAATCTTGCACATTCGCCAAAAAAACATCCAGAAAAGGTTGAAATGGTAGCGATTAAAATTTTTCAAACCCTTTTCATCCTGACTCTCCAAATTCTGCTGTTTAGGTGCTATTTTTCAACGGCGTGCTCTTCAAGACCGGTTAGCTAAGCCTTCATCGAAAAGGCCTAATTTCCTTACAGTCTATGGCAAGTCTTCGTGTTTAGAATTATAATTAAAATACACTCTATCGAGGGATTATTTCTTTTACATAGTTTTCTTACTATTTTTCAGCAGAGTGCACTAACTACAGCGGACATTAAATGGAAAATGTAGGAAATAAAGAAACGTAGTTGAATTAGCAAATAACTGAAGAAATGGAGTTGTCATACGGAGTACAGTATCCTAATGGCAATTCCTTCAAGAGGGCTTGAATTAAGCAGCAATTATTTTAGTGGGAAACAATCGTCACAATTTAGAAGTACACAATAGCAGAGCACAGTAAGCAGGGCTTCCCAAACACAGTGATAATTGACAAGACATGTTCCGTAACAATAATAATGCCTGCTTTCCGAAGTTGGTTGGTAGTTTACTTTAATTGGGAGTATTTGACGGGCGTGTTTCTCTCGTCAGAATAATGATGTGCCGTTATTCAAATTTCAATGAGTGTTGCTCAGTTTACTTGGCATTTACGATGGATTAATTCTGATTGTACGGAAAACAAAGAAAGCCACCATGCTTCAGTGATTTCAATAAGCATCACTTGGCTGAAAATAGAAAACTGGGTGTAAATTCCAATTTCAACGAGAATTTAATCTTGTTTTATGCAAGGATGCACTAGATGCTTTCAACCATTAGTATTTCTAAGCAGAGGCAACAAGATTTCTTACAAAACTTATGAGTACTAGCGGTTTTTTACTCTCCTTTTCACCTTGACCTGTGCCGGCTAATTTTGCATGCAATACAAAATGAAATGCAACATGATTGTAATATGTGTAGGGGGAGAGGGAATCGTGAATGCAAATTCACGAAATTTTTAACCTTTTTTTTTTACACTGGTAATTAGCTCTATACACTTTGCAATATAGAAATTTTGTTTCTGAAAATTAAACTAAATATCACTACATTTGTTTCATAACTT
The DNA here is from genome assembly GCF_054136105.1 of Typopeltis vanoorti. Lineage (NCBI taxonomy): Eukaryota > Metazoa > Arthropoda > Arachnida > Uropygi > Thelyphonidae > Typopeltis > Typopeltis vanoorti. The sequence goes on from NC_143550.1 coordinate 164,138,582, forward strand.
AAATTTTGACTATTTATTAAGTTTTATGACTATTTCAAAACTTAACATCTTTCCTAAAACATTCGTTTCCAGATGGAACTCAACAAACTGCAAACTAATTAATTATTTATTCTTCTGCTTGTAATATGAAGTTTACTTAACTGCACGTTTTAAACATTTTGTTACCCAGACTTATTTTAGAATTTAGATTCGAAACTACTTTATAATTTTAGAATCTAACAACTATTTTTAATTTTTGTAGATAAACAAGCACGTATTGCATACTAATTATAATAAACTTCCTAGAATAATATTCACAAGAGCAGTTAGTAGTGATTCCAAGTATCGTGCCTTCCCATGCTAAATTTTAACACAGGTGAAAGGAAGCATTTGATTACCGGTAATTTTAGTTTTACTGATAAGTTCCTTCTAAGAATTCTACGAATAAAACTAGAAAACCGTTATAAAACAATAGACAAGCATAAGGCTAACAAAATTTAAGTTACCCCCCCCCCCTCCAGCAATGTAAGAGTTCACAAACTTCTTGGTATACAATGCAGAGTCAGTTACCTTCTTCAGCCAGAATTGAGCATTCACTCATGGATAACCGCTCATGTCTTAAGTCTTATTCCACGCTGTGTAATCTATTTATGAAATGCACAAAAGGATCAGAAGGATTATCTGTAGTCCAGCCTGCTATGAAAACTAATGATCACCAAAATACTTGTATTTTTTTGCTCAGACTGTTATGGTCTTCCTTCGATGAGAAATCAAGGGAAGATCATAACACAGCAGCACCAACTGCCTATATCAAGACCTCTCAAATTTCAGGCATCAAGTTTCGAAAGAAAAAAAAAAAAAAAGCATTTTATTCTTCTGCGACCACCTGATCGTTCAACCGACTTTGACCAAATTTGAAAAATAATCGTTTCTTACGTTGCTGAAAGTCCTGTGAGAATTTCTTCCCGATAAGACAAAATGAAAGGGGTTAAAAATCCAGAGCAAGGATTTCACCTCGCTGGATATCTCAGTTTGCTTATTCACTTACAGAAAAATTAGATACTACTAACATAGAATCGTCTGTACCTTTCTGATTTCATAAATTGCAGTTACTTTGAATCCGTATGAAAAAGATGCGGAACACCTTATTTATACGAAAATGATTCGATCAAGTGTTTCTGACAGATGATATCCATGTAAACAATTGGTCTGTAATGTGATCCATGTGTATGCACTGATGTTCAACATGCAGTTTCGAGATATTGCAAAGGATAAATGAAAACAAACAGCCTACTTTTACGCACGTTGAAAAAGAAAATAAGTGAATAGCAGGAAAGCTTTCTTCTCATTCCTGATTTACTTATCATTGAATAAATTCTCTATTTATATGCATAAGAAACATGTGGATAATTAAAATGCGAGGTCTTCGGTGATTTAAGGTTTTGCCGAGGATACTATACGTCATACAAAAAGGAAAAAGAAAAAAAAAAACAGCTTTGCAGACTTCCAGTCAGAAAATGAAGATATTACATTAAAGACTGGTAAGTGAAAAAAATAAAAAAAATGCAGACGGAAACTGAAATATGTTCAAATGTCAAGAACTTTTTCCAGGAAAGCCTTTTGGTAACGACAGTTACTATTTCGATAATGTAGCATCTACAAAAGTAATGGAATAGACCTTCAAACTAGACATGAATGGCAAAACGAATCATTAACACAAATGGTTTTAAGAATTTCATTCATTTCAGTATTTTTTTTTTAATTATGAACTTATTTTTTTAATACCTAACATTTCTGTTTACAAAGTTAAGCAATTCCGAGAATTTTATGAGAAATAAAATATTAAAGTTGAAATTGGACAATGTTTTATTGGTGTAATTTTTACTTAAATAGACCTTAAGGAGAGCCTCCGTAGCTCAGTCAGTATAGACAAAGCCCTTTGGTCGGAAAGACCTGGTTTCGATTATGGTCTCTTTCGAGTAAATGTGAGTTAACTGGTCTCATAGGGAGGTGGAAGGTTTTTTCTCCCGGTAACTCGGGCTTTTCGTCCCTCAAAACAGGCAAACCGGTCACGTGAACACACAAGACTACAGTCATAAAATATGCTACGGCAAGGAAGGCAAATGGAAACCACCTTGCTCATAATCATCTCCCTAGTATGGTAGCATACAGCTACCCCCACCAATCGTATGACTGAAGGGATAGGATAGCCCTTAATGATTAATGTTGTCATTAATTTACTTTACTTTCAATAGATTTTGGAAGCAGTGCAAAGCATTATTCATGTCTACCAACTGCAACAACCTTTAGCCTTCTAATCTAGTAGATGAAAACACATTCCGATTATTACCAAAATAGAACTGTCGTTTATTGTTTATTTTGCAAAAAGTGCAAAGATAAATAATGCTGATCGTTGTTGTTTTGGAATGACGGCAGAAAAACTATGTTGATAGTGCAATCATATACCTGTAAATTGTATTTATGGCTTGTTCGCATGTCTTGTAAGATGAAAAACCTCGAAATCTCCGTATGAGACCGGCTAAATCAAAATATCTAACTGGAATAGTTTGGTATATCCTAAAAATGCATGGTACTTTATTTCAAACGGGTCAAGCCTTTGACTCTACTGCACAAAACTATAAACAAAACCACGAGTGAGGTGGAGAAAAAAGTGCATTCAATAGCCTTTTCCATAAGAACGACATTCTAAATATAAATCACATCTAATCGTGGGAAAAAAAAAAAGAAAAGAAAAGAATTCATTCATCTATTTCTACGTAAACTTGTGTTCTGCAAAAATTCAGGCCACTAAGAATGAGACTATAAAAGCTTGCGTCAGGTTTTTAAGAACTATCTGAATAAAGAAAACCTTCACTAAAACATTTTACTACAAACGAAACGATTCCGAGCTGTCATGCAACTTTTCTTTATGAAAATTTCATGAGGGAACAAAAAAAAAAAAAAAAAAAAAAAAAAAAAAAAAAAAAAAATCACCTGGAGCGAATAATATTTGAAGAATCAGTCTCTGCTGCATTTCGAAATACATCCTTAAAGTTGAAAGCATCGTGAGTAGTACTCAATGTTGTATAATTTGTATCATTCAACCGACAGTACAAAAAGAATTTTAGGAGTGCATTATGCTTGCGCTTATCATCGTGAACAGACTAGAAAACAAAAAGAGTGAACTATAAATAACAGGAAAAACTTACACCTATTTTGTTTTCGCCTCTCAAATCTTTATTAACTGACAAGAGAGAGAAAGAAACCTAGACAGATTAATGTAATGGAGTTACAACGGACATGAGCACTCACAGAATAAGCAGTTAATTACTTCCTGGTGTGGTTTCGAAAGAGACAAAACTGGATGGCAGTTACGTTAACATCTTTATAACGCTAGCATCAATAAAACAATTTATAAAAATATATATGGATTTTTAAAAAACTATTTCATCCTATGAACAGGTTACGAGCCAGATAATGTTGAGAGTCAAGGATGTTTCAAGGTTATACAGCGGCAGCTAAAAGCTATTATCTGTTGCGTGTGTTCTCTGGAAAGTCGGTGTCTGTTCTGCTCGAAGAACCCCCACCCCCTGCATATAAGACCAACTAATCTGTTAGTTGAAAAGCCTTATAAATGTTCTTCGCATCTTAAAAGGGAATTACAAATAAATAAATTACTTAAGCAACTATAATGAAGGATTATATTCAAGCTATTAAGAAATTTCGTACGGAATATTTATATAACGAAATATCACAGCAGCAATCCAGTATGAATTCAAATTGCACATAGTTGATTAGCTAGCAGTTGGCCGATTATATACTGTACATTATAATGTCGTTAGGTTTCTTCAAGGGATAACAAATAGGATTAATAGTTTCACAGATAATTCTTGGAAACTGGGCCAGATATGCTGGGATCAATTCTCATCAACTATATTATTTCGTCGAAGGATTTATTCCTTTAAATAAATAAAATCCCTCACAAAGATAAAGTTCTATTAGTAATCTGGGTGATACAAACTTGGATAAAACTATTTGAATTAGTTCTCGAAGACACAAAACAGTCTGTAGCGATCCCTTAAACTGAAGCCGCTGCACGGTCTCGCCTTCCCTGATCTCTATAGACAAACCCTTTAGATAAAACATAAAAACACTTAGATAAAATATCTAACAGTGAAAGTGTTTTTATCATTAGATAAAGGTTAGTGGTATGCGAGCATTTTGTAACGTGTCGTTGTGTGTACTGTATACGGAGGATTAAGTGTGGAGATAGTGGGTTGTGTGCAGTGCCCTCTCGCGATGAATCCTTGAAGTTGTCACGCAATAATAAAATATACTGTATGTTACTGCAGCAGTAAATGCGATTAAATCAACATGAAACGATAAGTAAATACAAAGCAGTTGAATTTCTGTGTTCGCTGAGTGACAACTGGCTGAGTAAATGATAGGTCGTGTGTTTTTAACGCAAATACTGAGTTCACGTTACTTTCATAACTCATAGCGCTTCATAACTCTCTCGGAAAAAAGAAAAAAAAAATTGTATCGCGGATGATGTCAAAACAAAAACAAAAAAAGGCATTATTTGTCTACATTCATAAATACTGCAGAGTTGTTTTGGCTCACTAAATACGTTTGAAATTCATACATCCATATAACCTTTATAAAATTTAAATTCACATGTTTAAAATGTACAACGTATACTATAGCGAACTATAAATGTTTTATGATATAGTGGCAATGTAGTGCGTAGAAAGAAAATATACAGTACTTCAATTTCACTATGCTGTTAAATTTCATATTTTATCACTGAAAAATGTACAATACTGAATTACAAAATATTATTCATACCGTTCAAAAGAATCTCAGATTTTCTTCTCCGATAAAGATTTGGATAATTTAAAATACTTAAAAGGGAGAAAATGCATTAAACGACTTTTTTTAGTTACTTAAAAATGTGATGTTGGGGGAAAAGAAATCCAAAATTCGTATTGTTGCCAAAATCATTTATTTCTGGAGATGAATTCTGATTACGTCTATATCGATTCTACCACATTTTTTTCGAGTGCGCATATAGAAATTCTATAAAGATCAGCACCATAATTTAATCCTCTTACCTTCAAGTAAAAAGAATCAAACCACAGACCACCAGAAGTACTGTATTATGTGATAACTGAATTTTACAAAGTCACACATTATAATAGGACTTTTCACAGAGACTACAATAACAGATTTGAGAATAGGAAATTTGTTCATGATATATCCATGTTACGATGTTGCACGAAGTAACCAGGTTTTTTTCGTTAGTTCGAGCCTGCATAGTATGCGTTATAGATTACTGGCATACCCCGGTCATACGACACTTTAGGTTTCAGACCACTATCGTACAGGAAATTTCGTCGTATAGCAAATATTTTTTTTTTTTTTATATTTTACTTGTAGATGTATGTAATGGTTTAATAACTTTCATATGCAGCCATATGAGTATAAATGACGTAAACAAAGTATTTATTTATGCTACAAACAAAAAGTTTAGAATATTGTTCGTAAACGGAAAATTTATTCTGAATAGCTTGGTTTAAGGTAACAAGCCAACCAAACACCATAAGTTTTCCATTTCAGCAATAAGACAGTCACGTTTACGGATAATTGTAGTATTAACTAGTGTGAAAAACTATCTTTGTTTTAAAACAAACTTTATCAACAATAGTGCGAGGTAAGTTTAGCCTGCGGCTTATTTCAATGTTCGATATATTATCGTCACTAAATTTAATCATTTTAATCTTAGTATGTAATGAAACACATTTACGCATCTTCTTTTCACTGGAAGCAATAGCACCCTTATCACGAAAACTCGCGCATCGGTTGATTCATGGGAGAGTCATGTCGCTAAAACCTTCATATAAATGGACACTGATCATAAATGAAAAGCGTCGAATCAGCGGATTGTCGTAAATTATATATATATAACTTTTTTGTAGATGTACAAAGAAATTATTTAAAGAAAATGACCATTTAACTTAAAATTTGAGACGTTAAATGAAACATAATACGAGAATATAAAGAGCACAATTAGTTTTTTTTTTTTTTTTTTGCAATCTTTAAAAACCAACATCTAGAATCAGTTGATACAGATGGATGTCTGAGGTTTCTCCTAGTCTCGGATAGTGCCAATTTTGAAATTATTTAATGAGAAACGCCTACATTGCAACTTCTCTCAATAAGATCTAGGACGAATTTACAACTTTGTAGAGCAATTCCATTGCTTCTTAGGAAGATGTCAGCGTCTTACTCTACAGAGTTCACTCACTATATTTTTGCTTTCAGGACTATAAAAATATTTGAAGCTTGCAAAGAGCTTATCTGATTTATCCCGTCTGAGTCAAATGTTCGCACGAAATAATTTTCATATCAAACATTACGTCACTAAGGTTTCTTATACGTTTCACTTACATTTCAAAAGGCTGAGCATTCTGCCAATTTTGTATTTTATCATTTAGCACAAAGCTTCGTTCCTTTTCGACAGCGACAAGGAAACAAAAATATACATGCACGTGTTCGAACCACCAACTTTCAACGGGGACATCTTCCCAAGGGTTATTTAATTAGTATAATGCCTAATAAATGGCTAGCCTCCGTGTTCAATTTTAGTATGCAATCCACAAACACAGTCCGCACTTTCAGATTCCTATGCTCGAGCATTCCCGAAATCACGTTTCAGTTTCACACCATCCTCCTAAATTCAAATCTCTGCAACTTAGATTAAGCAATTTATTCTCTATATCACATATGGGCAACCCCCGGCTCTCTACTTCTTTTGATCCGGCCCTAATCTATTTCAGCGAAATTTGTCTGATTCATGGTGAGAGAAAACATGGTGTGTTCTACTAACTCACATTAAGCAGACGTCATATGACTTGCGCAAAACACACTATGTTTTCTCCAACCAAGGTCTCTTTCTCACTTTGACTAGCGGCATATGTGAACGTGTTACAACGTGTCAGTTCGGTACTTGCATTGGTATTGTGCTTTGTTCAGTGCCTGCATTGATGTTATGTTCTGTTCGGTGCCTGCGGTGTAGAAGACAGTTTTGTTTGACAGTTCTGAATATCGCTTATCAATTTGGGACAAAGTCGGGGTTATTGCAAAAAGAAAAGTAGATGCAGAGAATCGTCAATTTCAAGACAACTGGACGGAGGATTATTATTTTATTCTGAATAAAGGTTTGCCTCCATGTTTGCTGTGCAACGAATCCATATCCATCAATAAAGAATACAACTCGAAGAGACACTTTACTTCGAGACATGCGAATCACCCAAAAATTGATGGACAACTACGAAAAGATGAAATACAGAAGTTGAAGAACTTGGATACCTAGCAGCAAATGTTCAACAAGCAAAGAACGCAGCACCACAGCATTGTCAAAGCTAGCTTTGTGGTAAGCGAAAAAATCGCTAAGCATTCTAAGTCATTTGGTGAAGGAGAATTTATCAAAGAATGTCCTGGACGTTGCAAGTATAATATGTTCTGAAAAGAAAAGACTTCGAGAATATTCGTTTGTCGAGACGTACTGTTGTCCGACGGATAGAAATTATGGTTGATGGTATCAAAAAAAAAGAGGTTAAAAGAGAAGATTGCTAGATTGGAAGCATTTTCAATTGCTTTGGATGACAGCACCGATGCCTCCGATACAGCACAACTAGCAATATTTATTCGAGGAGTTAATGCGGATTTCAACATCACAGAAGAATTATTGGCGTTTCGGCCGTTTATTAAAAGGAACAACTACCGGTGAAGATATATTTGAAACAGTCAACACAGTCTTCGAGAGATTTGGGCTTAAATGGAGTTCACTATCTGGCATATGGTTGGTGCACAGAAGGGATTTATTGGAATAGTTCATGAAAGAGCAATAGAACTACAGATCCATCCGGAAAATTTAAGAAATTTTCACTGCATTATCCACCAACAAATTCTGTGCAAAATCGATTAAATTCACAAACGTTATGGAAGTTGTAGTAGCCATTAAGTCACGTGCACTTAATAAAGTGCACGTGGTCTTAATCACCGCCAATTTAAGGAGTATTTGGCAGACCTATTTTCGGATTATGAAGATGTGTCTTATTATTGTGAAGTGAGGTGGTTGAGTAAAGGTAAAATGTTAAAACGATTTTATGATCTGAGACAAGACATTGCAGATTTTATGGACATAAAAGGAAACACAATTACCCAAGTAAAAGATGATGAGTGGGTGTGTGATTTAGCATTCCTTGTAGATGTCACCGGATACCTAAACGAACTGAATCTTAAATTGCAAAAACAAGAACAATTGGTTCATGAACTGCATGGACATGTCAAAACTTTTTGTAAGAAACTAAGACTGTTGGAAAGTCAGATAAGAGCTAAAAATTGTTATCATTTTCCTACTCTAGCAACTCATAAAAATATCCCTTATAATTATTATGGAGATGAACTGAAAGCACTAATAGAGCAATTTGATACAAGGTTTGCCGACTTCAAAAACAAAGACTCCACATTCGCTATATTTGCTCGTCCGATGGATGCTGATGTAAATAATATGAGAGAAAACTTACAGATGGAACTTATTGAGCTTCAGGCGGATTTAGTGCTAAAATCACAATTTAACAACATTGCTTTGAGATTTTTATAAATTTTATTTGGTGGAAGAAAAATATACAAATTTACGCGCCTTTTCAAGAAAAGTTATTTGTCTTTTCGGCAGCACATATATGTGTGAACAGTTTTTTCGAGGATGAAATACAATAAATGAAAAATTCGGAACAAGAATAACGAACGAAAACCTCGAAAATTCTATGCAATTATCCTTAAGTAATGTCAATATTGATAGTCTCGTAGTTGAAGTACAAGGCCAATCGTCACATTAAATTGTTAGGTCGTTCATTATATTATAAAATTTATGTAGAGCTTTATACCAAAGCATTATATTATAAATAAATGAAATATGAAGTAGCAACTTGTTTTAATTCATTTAATATTAATTTATTTTATTTAATAATTTGGTCCGGCCCTTGATTCGGAGACAGAATGATAATTTGGCCCCCGAACTAGGAAAGGTTGCCCATGCCTGCTCTATATTAAACCTCTATAAAGAGGGAACCATTGTATTCCTTGGAGTCTTTTGTTCATTTTGTTTTTTTCTTTCTAGAAATAATTCTGGAAGAAATTCCTACGAATGTGACCAGCGAAATTCGAATCCAAGTCTTTTTCCAGCCAATGGGCAGGGGTTGCACTGTTCTTCAATGCTGCGCTATGGAACCGTCCAAGTTTATAAAAGTATCTTCGAAACTTTTTTTAAAATCCAAGACTAGTCAACAGATAACATACTACTTTTTTTTTTAACTTCACTCTAATTGCTGCGCAATTAGAGTGAAGTTAAAAAATATAAAAAAAATAATAAAATATAAAAATTAAAAAAGACAATACCCAGGTTCTTGCTGTCTGAATTTTTTCTATTGTTTTCAGGCACTGTTCATCTGAGAACAGATCTATTCCACTATAATTCCAGTCTTCAGTTACTACTACATGGCATTTCGATGGCGTTCTATGAACTCATCTCGGGCTGAAGCTCTGCGCACTCGACTCCTCTCTACTTAACTCCTGTTAAATATTGTTCGTCTTTTAATTGCGTGTATTCTGACAGGTCTGACGGATGAAAATCGTGAATTCCCGGTAGCTCTGTATGAAACCTCCTAAAAACTTCAAACGAATAAGTCCTATTTTTTTATGTCACGATGAAATTCGAATTCAGGTCTTTTCCAACCGAAATGTACGTCGAGTCATCCTTCCAAATATGATTTAAAGCAATAGCCCATTTTCATCAGTCTTTGTTACCTATATTTTACAACATCTACAGTACTAGTGTACTATACATGTTTAACCTTTTGTGTGCGAGATCACTATTTTGTTTTAAATTTCGAGAAAAAGCACAATGGACTTGCTGCACTCGCCAGAAGCGAGTATCGGTATAAAATCGATGCCGCCAAGACAAGTGACGGATGCCTCCAATTTGATAACAACCAACAAAAGCCATAAAGAGACAGCAGTGGAAAGCTGTAGTCAGTCTGTAGGTTAGTTAACGATCTTAAGCGCTGTTATTTTGTCTCCTCGAAGGCATTATTGATCCGTGTCTTTCGGGCAGAACCTTACATGAACAGCTAGCCACGTGCATGTGACATTTGAAAGATTGCGGTTATGCATCAACTCGGAGAGTGCTCTTCAAACCGTCGCCACCGACGCTTAATAACGGTGGCCACAGCATGCAGATTAACCTTCTTCAAAATGTTGCCTAACCGCCTTTTCGTTAAGTGTTAATTTCACAAGTAATCAAATCGCCTGATTACTCACAGACAATTTGATTTGCTTCGCAGTTCAATCGTTTAGGAAGGTTGATAATCGAGGATTTTAACCAAGCTGTGCTGCGTTCATGGATGAAGTTATTAATCATTTCTGTGGTAAACGTGAAAAAGAAAAGTCAAAAGAAATATTACTTCCGAAACATGTTTCTAAATTCAGCAATTATTAGTTTCCTCAATGGCGTATTGAGGAAACGATACTACACTACCCTTACAACCCCCATCTAGCGGTGCATTCTTGTGGAAGTAAAGATATAACATGAATAATAAAAATGCAGTGAAGATAGGAAAAGAGCTATTTTGATACAGATATCTGAATAAAATATGCGTTTACTAATACGTGATCAAAGCAGACATAGCAATGCATCGCAGTTTAAAATAAATAAATCTGAAAGCTAAACATAACTCCTATAGAAAATAAAACATTTTATTGTCACTGAACTGGATTCGTACAAGAGCGAAACCTGCACACATGTACTGTATGCCTTGAAGTTCAAAACCTGCCGACAGCTTTCTTCGATGTTTAAAAATCGAAGAAAGAACCTGGAAGAATTCGATTTGTATAGCATAGCTACTCTATAAAAGGATATTAAACAGCCAAATATGATGAATGTTTCTAAAAAAAAAACAGGAGTACTCGAGTACAACCTTCATCATGAGTTGCACTGGTAGTGCATTATTTTAAAGACGACGAATTCTGTCCAATTCTATGCACTTACATAATTCCATATAGAAATATAAATAGAAATATAGAATTACAGAATTCTATGCACTTACATAATTCCATATAGAAATATAAATAGAAATATAGAATTACAGAATTCTATGCACTTACATAGAAATACATAAAGTGTGATAAACTGATAAATGTTTAGAATTCGATAAAAATTTATCAGAATTTTTTTAAATGAAAGTTAGTTAACAAAACATAATATTCAAACCACATTTTTTTGTAAAAAAAAAAAAAAAAAAAAAATCACGTTGATTTCTCAACATAGTCCCATCGAGGTCTACACATTTGGTCCATCAAGTTTCCAATTTTTTCATCCCATCTAAAAAGTAGGATTTGTCAAATTGTGCAAAATAGTCATCGACAAACTTGATGACATCCTCGTTCGAATAAATTTTTTTTCACACCGACCCAAATTTTTAAGTTTGGGAACAAGAAGTCACACGGGGCCAAGTCCGGAGAACACGATGGTTTGGAACCAATTCGAACCTCAATTCGTGCAATTTTGCCATTGCGACAGCCGATGTATGGGACGGTGTTTTATAACATCTACAGTACTAGTGTACTATAGATGTTTAACCTTTTGTGTGCGAGATCACTATTTTGTTTTCAATTTTTCGAGAATAAGCATTTTTGTTTTTTCTCGAAAATTTTTATTTTATTGTCTTGATGAAAGAGCGCTTTTTTGTGCGCCAATCTTGGTCGTTTTTTCCTTCAGTTCTTCTTTTAAACGCTCCAACAATGACGCATAATAGACTCCTGTTATTGTCTTACCCTTTTTCAAATAGTCTGTCATAATAATTCCTTAGGAATCCCAAAAAAACAGTGGCCATCACCTTCCCAGCTGACAAAACGGTCTTCGCTTTTTTCGGTGCTCTTTCACCGGGCATTGTCCACTGTTCTGACTGCTGCTTGGACTGAGGTGTGTAGTAGTGGATCCAAGTTTCGTCTACAGTTACGAATCGACGCAAAAAAAGCTGCGATTGCGATTAAACATCGCCAAACATTGCACTGAAATGTCTTTTCGCATGCGTTTTTGATCAACAGTCAACAATAGCGGCACCCATTGCGCACACAGCTTTTCCATGTGCAATTTTTCGTGCAGAATATTATACACCGTTCAGTTGAGATGCCTACAAATCTCAGCAATCACACGAACTTTCACTCGGCGGTCTTCCATAACGATACCATGGATTTTTTCAATCGTTTCTTTCGTAGTGACCTCAGTCGGGCGTCCGCAGCGCGCTTCATCTTCGATGGACTTACGACCACGTTTAAACTCATTTATCCAAAAACAGATAGTCTTTAATGCTGGTGCAGAGTCCCCATGAACTACATCTAACGCGGAATTGATCTGCGCGGCCGTCCACTTCTCCAAATACGTGCCTTATCACTGTACGAAACTCGTTTTTCTCCATTTTTATGAAAATTGAACACAGTCATTTTAATGTTTACCAAACGAGAACTACGCGTCGCGCGTGACTAAAATTTTGCCAGGGGTCATGAAAAAGATGATATATGCCGACACTGATATGAATGAACGAACTGTGTCGCCGTCTATTGAAAATTTACCAAACTTTTCAAACAACCCTCATACACTATAATATACCTGCCTGATAGCCTTAGCTGTTCTGCCTAATCTAAATCGGTTGCCTAATATACTAAACCGCGAAGTCTTAAAATTATATAAGCACGTTAGATATAAAAACATGCATTTATTAAATTCTTCAATGACTAGAATAAAAATTATTTAAACATTTCACGTTCATTTCTTTTATCGCTGAAATCACACATCAGTGTAGGGTCGATTAACAACTTAGTTCTCGTTTCAATAGTGCACAAGCTTAGATATTCTTCCTCTCTTCCCTCTAATTTTCACACATTAAGGACATTTCGACATCCCGTTAAAAAAAAAAGGACTGCATTCGATTTTTGTACTCATTTTTTTAAAGTGAATGTGGGTTAGCGGAGCAATTGCACAACTTTATCTGCAAACCAGAAACAACTACATTTACCTTTTAAGAATTGGTTTTTAGGTTTACTGGGTTTAAGAAATAAAGGCTTTTTATAGTAAAAGTTTTGAGTATATCCATTAATGAAACTTTCTTTGTATATGCTTCCGAGGTCTTGCGTGTAAAATCAGCAACTAGCTGACACGCACAATCAGCGTTGGCAACTTGATTTTTTTTAATATACGCAAATCCTCAAGATGCATGTATGAAGAAACTTCCATTGTATTACAATAGTGAATCAGTCTCTAGATGCAAGAGATTTTTTAAGCCATTGCTTCTGTTTTAAAAGGTTCCCACAGTCTTATTTTTAAACGTTAATACCCCCCCCCCCCAGACACACACACACATAGACGAGGTAACAAAATCTGTACGCGCGTGTAACATTTAACAACACACCTAGCGGAGTAGCGATTTTAACACGTGTGCAGAAAATGAATAAGGTAGAAACAAAGTCTATGAGGAAGTGACTGGAGTCAGTGCGCGAGATAGGTGTTAAGTGGACTGCCGTTTTCTGTACAACAATCAAGCATTTTGATACACCATCCAACGGGCCAATAACATTCTAAGGATAGGCAAATTTCGGATTTATATATAAGGAAAGCGTTAATAATTGACGAGAGGATAAGGAGTCTATGCATGGTAATGTGCCAGGAAAACCTATCAGTGTAAATTAATCAGAGCAAGAGAAATCTGATCTTGACAGTAGACAAAACATCAAGTGATGCATTTCGTAAATTATATTCTTCCTGGTTACATCATTCGTTATCCTAACAACTGTAGCTTACGCAGTTCTGTTCTGCTTAATTTAAGCATCTTATAAAGGAATCCATGCGTTACTAAAGAGATCTGTGGCGGCCCGTACATAAGCACTGCGACACTGCAGCACCCCAAGGAAAAAGTGAAATTTTTAAATTTTGTTTGTGTTTATAAATAATAACAATGCTTACAACATTATATAAATGCAATACAACAACATGTTAAAGGTTACAGCTTATGTTTCGACAGTGACTGAATAGTTAATAATTGGAATTGTGATTGCACGTTACAAGTCATTCCGACACTGCTCGTTTGAGCAGTGTATCATATGTTTGCGCGCGTTATTTTTGTGAGATACGAAACTTTTATTATTGGTGCGTGTTCGTGGTGAGGATGAACTATTTTTTGCAAATCTTATTTTATTTTATTAAAATAACATATATTTATTTATTATAGATACAACGCTGAATTATGAAGAGTGTCACTGTTGAAAACGTGAAAAGAATTATATTTTTCAATTATCGTTACACGAAACAAATACACTGCGATCGAACGCAGAGTCAGAATTATCGCGTTTGGCCAAATGCAGTCATCTCGCCGATATTCGTTTGCGCTTGTGATTGCACGTCAAGTCATTCCGACACTGCTCGTTTGGGCAGCGTATTGTATGCTTGCGCGTTATTTTTGTGAGATACGGAATTTTAATTATTGGTATTTGTTCGTGGTGAGGGTGAAATATTTTTAATAAACCAATTTTTCAATATGTAAATTTATTTATTAATAAATTGGTTACTGATTAGGAAAAAAAAATTTTTTTATTTTGTATATGCAGCACCCCAACTTAAAATTTTCACCGGCCGCCACTGATAGAGATACTAGAGAGATCCTTATACATTCTGAAAAAGCACCTGTAAGTTCAGCTGTTATGTAAAGAATACTATACATGGATCATTTCTATGGTTATCTTCGATCATTTAATTACTTATATTTAATCCCATGCATTCCTCTGACAATTTTTATAAACTTCAAACGCTTATCAGTCATTACATAAATTGCATTCATTTCATCCTTTATTGGCATAAAATTATTGATAAAAAGATGCAATATTTATGTCTCCTCTCTATTAGCTCAAGATTACGTCGAAGCACAAAAAACGAGCCCAGACTTGTCTGCTTGCGTTTTCCGGCTGATTTGTTTTGCGGAAATGGAACCCCCCCCCTCCGATAATGCAAGGAGGAATATCTTCAACCACTGTAGGAGAATATATAGTTTTGATTCGCCTTCAACTGTAAAGTCCGCTAATGAGTTCGCGTCGTAGATGATTTAGAATTTATTTGTTTTTCAACCAAAGGGCACATGTTATTTCCACAGCACCACCAGAGCAAAACAGGTTATAAGCTACAGGAGGAGTACACATGAATAATCTTGTTTTAACTGTTCGTTAGCGTCCTTGGCGCAGCAGGAAAAAAAAATACACTAACTGTGCAATATACGAAATAGAGCGTTCGTATTCGTCATTAAAGGACTTGTTAATACATAAAGCATATTTTTTGTCTTCCCCAACCGCCAACTCAGTTTCTTATTAAACAAAGCCTGGCAGTAACATAAATCTGCAGTATAAATTTGCTCACACTTCATTAATTCAAAAAAAAAAATTGATGTTTTAGCAGTTTTATTTTTATTTCGTATGATGATACAACAGCCGTGAGCCCCTTTCACGGGATCTTGCGGAAGAGGAAGAAAACTGATGAAATATTTCGTTTTATACTTTGTGAATAAGGAAATGCATTTCATAACTGCACAGTAAAATACATGCGGTAGCGAGCTTTTTTTTCAAAAAAAAAAATAAAAATAAAAAATAAATAAATAAAAAAAATAGAAGAGCTACTACTGAAATGAGATAGATGTTTACAGTATGCCTCGAGCATACTAGAGAGTATATTTATCTAGTTTATTTCAGAACACATAACTATTATCTATCTGCAAGTCACTACGATGCCATCTAGGTATGTGGGAAATGCGCATACAGCAGATGCTTGCATGAATACTCCTGTTTGTAGGCTTGTAGTTGGAAGAGTCAATAAATAACAGATCTCTCAACTGAATTCCAATACCTTCAGGTTCGATATTTTCATTCACATCACCACAACATGCAAGTCACAGATAAATCTTTCAAGAAAGTTAGTGTAACAGGGAAGCATCGTGATACCGTAGAATTCAAGAAAAGTATGTGAAATGAGATGTGTGAGACACACACACAGTCCCAATACAAATAATATTGAGAATTTCTGTTAAGGATTAGTCCCGGGTCTTTGTACATTTATTTATTTATAATAACTTAAATTATACTGAAAAAGAAAACTTAAATATTTAGACGCTATCCTTCTGAAAGTTTTTCATCTGGCTCATCTAAAATACGAATATTACAGTATAGCAAATGGTCATATTCTTAAACCCAAGGTATAAAAACACTGTCTTTTCCCGTGATTTATATGAATAAAAATTAAAACATAAATGAGTGAATATACCTATAACAGGAAGACATACCTTGGGGAAGAGCATCTTCCTGTTCTTGTCTTGTTAACTTCTAACATTTTCTTGGAACATAAATTTTGATGAGACATCGTTGGTATGTATAAAATCATAACCCGAAGTCATAAAAGAATAATAAATTACAAGAGGAATTTAAAACCGAACTATTGCATAAAATAGATTAAAAATGCATGGAATTTTTTATTGTTTTTTTTTTACCAGAAGGGAATAAAGTAAAGATGAAAAATATATGGAACATTAGAAAATTAGAGGAATACATACTGTGATGACATAATGGGACCTCCATGAAAAATGAACGCAATATAATCAACCGTAATTTCACACAAAAATAACGAAGTAGTTAAACACAAAACAGTAAACAATATCAAGATAAATAGGAATCTAGACGGTGAAAGTTAACTACTGCATCAGGAATGGAACTACAGCACCAGAAAGAGAAGAAATTAAGTTAATTCTAGTCTGCTTCTATTGCAGTGAATAGTTCGTGTTGAAACAAAATTTTATTAGTATGCATTTGCTTAGAAGTAAAAGGAGTAAAAATGAGTAATCCGTTGATACTAAATTAACGCAACATTTCTGATTTTTCAGCCTCTCATCATTTTATAAAGCATCGCTTTGGTCACTCCTGCTGTTTATGATCTCCAAGAACAATGAAAACAAAGTCCAAGGCGTTACCGTAAGGATAACATTCAAATATTCGTAATATAATCAACGTATAACATCGTAAAAGTATGTTTTCCAAAACCATTAACACGACATATATTGAATAGACCTGGCCGTTTTCTCTCATCAACTGAAAAGACCTGAATTCGAATAACGTCTAGAACACGATTAATCTTCATAATATGTAGTTGTGGTTATTTGGAATTATAACCGAAGCAGCTGAGGCTATGAAGAAAGTATTTGTATAATGCGTGTGTTCTTTTGGCTAGTTTGCCTGTTTTGCCCGCATATGCTGCGTATGTTATGTTCTCATACGAAGGTTGATGAAACCCTCAAACTCCGTATGAGACTGGCTGTGTATGCGTGCGCTATGAATGTTGCATCAGATTCAACTTATTAGTTAATGGGGTAGCATTACTAGATTATTATAGAACATGGTAATTTCCCGTTACCTTCCTTGCCAAACACAGCAGTACTCTATGACAGTAGATATCCGTATTCACGGGAGCCGGTTTGTCTGTTTTGAGAGAAAAACTACACCTCTGTATAAGACCGACTAACTCACCACCTGAAAACACGTGATAAAAAGGTTCCTCACTCGATGACGGGGGGGGGGGGAACCCGGTCTTTCCACCCAAAGAGCTACAAAGACTCGACGTCTTGCCTTCATATGAAAAGAAACACCTTGTTCTTCGTATCCTAGACGGAATTCAAACTACCAGATTCAACTACAACAATAAAATAATAATAAAATAATTATTTTTGTCGAAGAAAAATAATTTCATTAAAAATTACAATAATGATAATTATTACTGATTAGAATAACAAAATAAATTTAATCGTCGACACTGGATGAGCTAAGGTAAAGAGGTCTGATAAAGAGCCTCCCAACTAAGATGAGTTAACTGGTTTCGTGCGATTTTCCTTCCAAGAAAACAAAGAAAATGCAATTATACATAATAAAAATGTCAGTTTTAATTTCATTTCCGGTAATATCTCAAAAATGAAATTAAAATAAAACTGATATTTTATTGTGTAAATTCATCACATGCACAAGTAGTACAGTAATTACAGTAGCAGAAATGTACATTTCATTAAATTTAATATTTTTTTTTTTGGGGGGGGGGTGTTTGTCTGAGTCATCCAAATAAGAAAGAGATTGACATGACATTTTTTTAGATATCATTACTGTCATACATTAAATCGCGAGCGCGCGTATGTGCCATACACTTTTTTTTTTCCTTGTTTACATACCCTGATTTCAGCGATGTCATCTTATAGCATAGCCCTCTTAGCTAGATATCGACGACGTTCTTCAGAAACATTGTGTGTGGGGGGGGGGGGGGCAATGTTATCTAACACGAGAAAAACCTGTATAAAGAATTTAACTGAAGGTAAGTTATCAGGTTTCGTGCTTTTCTATTATCTCGCAAAACAGGCAATTTACGAACATAATACATCTGCCTTATAATCTTAGTTGCTTCAACCGTAATTTCACACAAAAATAACGACATAGTTAAACACAACAGTAAACAATGTCAAGATAAATAGGAACCCAGACGGTGAAATTTAACTACTTCATCAGGAATGGAACTACAGCACCAGTACGTGGAAATCATTTTCTTGAAAGTCAAGGCCTGTGAAATATGAAAATCATACTCCCTATGAAGTTTATCTGCTGCATCATTAGTAAATCCCATTGGCTCGTAACAATGACAAGTGCCGTCCTCACAGATCAGGCACAAAAAATCAGAAATTCAAAACAGAACTCTTTCATGCATAACTACACACAAATTACATTTTAGTGTACTGCAGACAGAATAGCTCATTGGGATCAAATAGATCGCAATTTTAACGAAGTCATCTAATCGATATTCATAGAACGTAATATAAAATTCACTTACTTCGTGCAATAATACTGATAAACTAAAGGTCGGATTATTCTTCCGATTAAGTGTTTTATAGGCTGCATAAATACTTGCTCGGTATAATTTATAACACCCATGTTATTCGGACAATTATGAAATGGAAACAAAAAGATCGAGTCATTACGTGTTTTAAAATTACAAACACACCTTAATTGTACACCTCTCAAGTTTGTTATATCCAAGATAGCCTTGCACAAAAGTACAAGAAAAAGAAGAAGAAAAAAATCCAAAACCCATTTGAACACTTCAGGTAGAATAGCATATACACCAGCCGACTTTCCGCAGAAAATATTCAAGCACTAACTTCGTGAGTGCACCACGACGCAGTGCTGGAAAAATTCAGATTTTTCTATCCTCGCAAGCACAACTTCATCACGTCTCCTTAGCTAAATTAATGTTTTCTTCATTTTTCCACTGAGGAACCAAAGTTTGGTCTTGTCGAAAACTCTCAGTTTCTCTCTAATAATATTTGGGTCAACAGTTCACCTCTGAAAACGACTCAACTGATTCTTTAGAACTTCTATAGAAGCCTTTCTTCTCACTGCGATACCCATTTTTTTATTCAACTCAAATTAATTGTGATCACTTCCTATTTCAAACATTCTATACGATTCTATGTCCTGAACCATTTGGAATTATTACATAGTCAATGACACTTTCGTGTGAATTTGTGTACAACTTCATGTTGGAACATGTTCTTAGGGATGACTGGTCTGTCTTGAACAGAAATCATTGAGCAACTAACCATTAAGTGACTCTTTCTTTCAAAATTTTAATATGCCTGGGATTCATTTCCTAGACCTTTTAAATTCCCAACGCAATATCTGGCTTTTCCTCTATGTTAGCTGCATTCTCTAGATGTCTCAAAAAATTCCTCTTCTTCCTTAATAGCCTCTGTCGGAGAAAAAGCACATATAAATTTCGTCGATTTTGAAATCTGCTCACATTATTTACTTGGAATTGCCTGCCAATAAAAAAATAAAATAAAATAAAAATCTTCGTGTTTAGTTATTCCTTCCTTTTCCTGATCCCTATTGCCTGAATATAACACTTATTGTATAGCAGAATCTCTTTTTTTATTATTATTCTTTGTCTCGGCAACACCAATTATGTCGACATGACACTTCTCCAATGGCCAGATCCACTTCTTTTCCGTTGATAGTGACGGTAGCCGTGTGTTCAAGGGACCGATCATTTTTTTTTTTTTAAATCTAGACTCAAAACATTCGAAAGATCAGATTTTTTTATGACGTCTAGAATATTAAATGAATATTATATAAAGCAAATTGGATATTAGATCCAGCATTATTTCAAAACCGAATGTAGAAACTATGAAAGTTTTAAGGTAAGTTGATCAGAGAGTTCACGGGAATACACTCCCAGGCATTCACGAGTTACCTTAGCGTACATCTACTTTGTTTGTGTAATTTTGCATTGCCGAACTGAAGCCTTTTTGGCTCTTTATTTTAGTAGTTACTTTTATGAACCGACCGAGAGTTCGCTTACGAAAAATACATTTCTCTGACATTTCAAGTTCCTTAGTGCTGAACGAAAGAGTCTTTGCTCTCTTAGGGTTTCTACCTGATCTCTGAAGATAACCAACCAGTTCGAAACAGCGGTCAGGCAAGTGAAACCTTATCAAAATGGACTAATAAAAGGCGAATATATAGACGCTTGGGCGACGCCTATATCTTTTAAGTAGGCCACACTAAGGCAACTCGTGAAGTCGGTGAGTTATTCCCTTGAGCTTTGCTTTTTCAACTTACCTTACGAAACTTTCATAGTTTCTACATTCGGCTTTGAAACAATCTGGATCTAATATCCATTTTGCATCGCCGAAATGAAGCCTTTGGCTCTTTATTTTATTAGTTAAATGAATATATATTTTTAACATATCAAAAACCGATTTCCACGAACATTTTGTACATTAGCACAAACGATCGAAGACGAAGCTTCGTGCCAATAACTTATTCTTTGTATAATCACATCAATCCAGATGCTTGAAAGAAACTAGTAATTTGCCAAACACGGTACTGATATGCTACACTGGTTTTGCTACTTTTTTCTATGTGTGGCTGATAAGGGAAAAAAAAAAAAACCTAACAATCTGAAAATAAGAGTGACACTCAACCGCTACTGTCATCTCATCGAAATCCCTGTCATTTCGAATGACAAATTACGAGGGAAGCAAAACCGTGAGATAATGAACAAATGGCTTCATACAGTTTGTTCTGTCGCTCTTTGCAGTTAATGATCTTACAACTGGCACATTCAATCAAATAAGGCCACCCTTACCATCCGGTTATACACCACTATTAACGTTGCGCTATTCATTAGTAAATGCAGCTTGTGTTACAAAAATAATTGATCGTTTAAACTGAAAGAGTTTTGCTACTTGTTTGGTGATGAATCCGAATATATATATATATATATATATATATATATATATATATGTTATTAATTTTTTAACTTGGGGATATTGTATATTAGGGTTACCAAGTAATTTTATAAGCTTGGTTATTTAACTCCTAATCCCAAGTAAGCAAACAATTAAGTTTGCGCCTGAAACAAAGTTCAAGTCTAAAGATGGTACAACACCAGGGCAACTCATTGCAAAGCTCTGATCACTATTCTTAGTATTTTCCCCATAATGTAAAGCACATCTCACTAAAAGATGTATACTGCAATACGTTATGGGTGGGGTCACTAAAGGTTGAAACCCAGACCGGTTTCAACCTTTTTTGAGGTCTCCTCAGTGAGTAGCTAGACCCTATATACCAAAGTTTTAGTAATACAGAGCCTTATCAACTTTACCTATAGAAATTGCTGCAAGGTGTTTTTATTTTTAATAAGAATCTCTGGAGGAGATATAGATGTTATTAATTTTTTAACTTGGGGATATTGTATATATCCTTGGGATTAGGAGTTAAATAACCAAACTTATAAAATTACTTGGTAACCCTAATATACAATATCCCCAAGTTAAAAAAATTAATAACATCTATATCTCCTGAAGAGATTCTTATTAAAAATAAAGACACCTTGCAGCAACTTCTATAGGTAAAGTTGATAAGGCTCTGTATAAGGAACTTACTATATACACACACACACAGGGAGCGGAGCCCCCTGAGAGAGTGCGTGCGTGTATATGTGTGTATATATATATATATATATATATATATATATATATATATATATATATATATATATATATATATATATATATATAGAGAGAGAGAGAGAGAGAGAGAGAGAGAGAGAGAGAGAGAGAGAGAGAGAGAGAGAGGAGGGGGGAAGAAAAAGTGAGCGATGTTAGTAAGCACAGTTTATCTTGAATCAAGCTGCGTTACAGTAATGCGCACTTTTTGGTCAGATAAAAAGATGAGAGATATTATGCGACTTGTTTTTCGATATATGCGCGAACCCTGATATTCGTCTGTGCGGTATATTTAAACCTAGAATATCCACTGAGAGGAACTTATGCACAGTGAAAAGATTGTAAACCTATAGCATATTTAGTATTGTGGGTGGATTAAGGACTAGATGAGTCTGTTTCTCTACTCTTAGAAATCAAACATGGCACTTTTTCAAGACACATCAGACCTTTAATAAGTAGGGTGGTGATTCCACGCCGATGGGTCTTGAAAAAGTGAAAAAAAAAAAAAAAAAAAAATCCACTCGGCTAATCAACTGGCAGTGTGACAATTTTGTTGAAATTGTTTATTTACTGAACTTTTTTTTTTTTACTTTATGTAATACTGACAAAGTTTTTTACGCGAATTGTGAGAGGTGAGGAGTTGAGACAGAATTGAGGATACACAAAAAATTCCAAAGAAAGGATGAAAAAAATATGAAAATGAAGCTAATATTTTATGTAGCACTAATTTGATCTGACTGGTGTGGCATCACCTAGCTAATTTAAGACCTTATATGTTTTCATCAGACATGTTGCTGCCATATGAGATCTTTCGACTGCCCACGATATTCGTATAATTAGGGGTTTAACGTTTCGTACGTAAGGGAAAGGTACCATAAAAATAATAATAATAAATTTTAAAAAATCATAATTTCAAATAGCAATTTAATGAAAAATAAATATATTCCATAAAACCACACCTCTTAAAGATTGACTTCTGGAATTTTAAAGAAGGTTTTTTTTTTCCCGAGCCATTATTTGAAGAAAAAAAGAGTGAAACCTGTTTTTGTAGGCCGCTGTACTGCTATTCTCGGAAAATTATGAAATGTTGAACTA
Source organism: Typopeltis vanoorti (assembly GCF_054136105.1). Lineage (NCBI taxonomy): Eukaryota > Metazoa > Arthropoda > Arachnida > Uropygi > Thelyphonidae > Typopeltis > Typopeltis vanoorti. The sequence goes on from NC_143550.1 coordinate 164,161,846, forward strand.
TGATATATGATGATTAAAAAAAAAAGTATGTCAGTTAGGTGTGCGAGGATATTTTCCTACTTACTACCTATGGATCACGTTTTCTGACACAAAAACCGATTAACATACCTCCTCAAGTTTGCATTTCTGCTTTAGCGAACCCAGCTGCCAAGTTCAGTGTGCTAAAGCGAAAAATAAAAGACGTCTGGCATGAATCCAAAATTGAACTGTCTTTTGCTGTTAGGAGGGGGAAAAAATGGACAACCCGTTTGTAATTTCAACTAGAGTGTAGTTCAACAAAGTGCTACAAAAACCTATAAACACGTTTATAGCTTTTAGTGCACGTTACTAACTTTGTGAATCTGCAAAGTTTAAAATTAAATTAACAACAGATTCAAAAGAATTTATCGCAAGCAATTTTCCTCGTCTGACTTTCTTTCGAGTAACTGTTAATGCGAACTGCACACGCGAAAAACAGTACAGTTCCGTGCTTTCTCGGCAACGACTTAAACTCAATCTATTCTAGGAATTTACACAAGACGATGCGACCATCATGTTTCCCACTAAAGAAACGCTGTTTCTCTACGGTGTGTGTTCCGGGAAGGATGTGAGAGCAAATTATCGACTCGAGACACACCGCTATACTATTGTTGAGTAACCGCAGAACAGGATTTGTTGCAACTCTTGAAAGTTAATCAGATGCTCTTTCTCCAAGAAATGTTCAGCTAATATAGCGTCTTTGCGATAAACACTTTCAGGAATTGATAGAGAGAACGGAGAAAGAAAGCCGGAATTAAAACATGAACAATTCCACTTCGGAAGTTGACAAACTGAAAGTCCTTATGAGCTGAAATCTGTTTTATACAAGAACCCAAAATAAAATAGAAAAGTAAAGTTTTTTTTAAAAGCATTGTGGGTCTTGGGCCAGCTATCTGTGACTAGCAAAGAGTGGGGTTCAGCTGTCTCCCAGATTCCATAAATTAAAGCTAAACGGCCTCACCCTTTTGGGAATAAAAGGCGTTGGCGGATTATTAATTCTTTCAATTTTTCTCTCTCTTAAATGCTATTTCGAAGAAAAATGAAGTAAAAAAAAAATGTATGATGGTCCGGTGCACTTGCAATGTACACTTATAGGTAACATTTGCAGACAAAAAATTTAAGTCGTTAAAGACACCAATGAAAAGCCAAATACTCAACCGTACCTTTAGCCACAATATTACGTACAACTGTTTTGTATGTTTCAATGTACAAGAAAGGAAGGAGGATTGGGGGGGAGGGTTAAGTATGACCCAAATCGAGGGGTTTTCCAGAGGGTACACGGGGAAGAAACAAGGACAAGAGACAATTCCTTATTCAAGGTGTGGGAGATACTTTTTTCACGAAAAGGATAAAAAGAGTGACACGATAGGACTTCACCCCGCCAAGAGCAGATTATTCGCAATGACTCTTCTGATTCCATGGAGTCTGAACATCATTTAGTTGTTATAGGCGACAAAAGTCATTAAGTTAATTCATTGAGGCCTGTCAGGTGGTCGTGTTCTCCAGCGAACTTGCCTGTTTTGTGAGAGTGGGACTGTTTGGGGAAGCAGAAAAATGTTATTTTAATAAGAATCAACTTACCTTTAATCGAACTATTCAATTATACAAAATCATATCCTATATTTACTTAAATTTCTAAGCCATCCGAAAGAGAAACAGCTGTGATAATAAATAAACGACATTCTGGGAGAAAAAAAGTTGCTAAGTGTGTGCTTATCATATCCACGCAAATAATACTGAAGTTCGTGGGAGGAAACAAAGAAGAGGAGCGAAGGCTAGCAATAAAACCTTAATCCCTTCCCCCTTATTGTTATTCTCTCTCCCCAGGATTATTTCCATACACGTTTTGACTAGATCTTCCTACTGTAAAATAATTCACACTGTAGTTGCAGTTTATTAGACCATCTACCTAGTACACTTCACATGGACAAAACAGCCTAAATTCATCGGGACATGAACTCGATGGAGTAACGAAAGCGTTTCTATGGGACTGGATGGCCCACGTGGATTCAACTGCATCCTGCAGTTATCTCAGATTGTACTTTTACCGGATCCTTATTACGAGCATTAGATCCCAGATGCTCGAACCCAGTCGAACATGTAGATGAAATGTCTTGTTATAGCTTAATTATCGTGTTAGAAAGGACCTTTACCAGTTTGATAAACCGAATCTGAAGAGATGTAACCGGTCAGCAACAATGTTCAAGTACAATGCGACAAATCAACACATTCAACAGATATCAGAGAATCTCTTATGCAAGCATACTTGAAAAGAGGGATAAAAACAACCTGGGTTTCCATGGGCTAGCTGGGGCCCAAGCAAGTTTGATTCAATCAGGGGATATCGGGATTATATTTTTACAAAAACCGAAAGAGGTAAGAAATCATGATCATGTATAATCATGATTATACATGAAAATGAAAGAGGGTGAAAATTAAAAACTAAGTTACAGAAAGAAACATGTTATCTTGCATAATTCCCTAAGTTAAGGGAAAGTACTCAAAACTCAAATTATACAGTGTAAATAGATACAGCTGATAATGCTAAGCTGTAGGTCCGTGGTGGTTGTTTGATAATACAGCAAAAGCAATTAAAGCTATGAAATTTGTGTATTATCTGTTAACTGAGTATCTGGCGAGTCTGTTCTGCGTGACAATCATTAAAAAAAAAAAATTTTAATTTAAAAAAAGGTGCATTTCGTATTCCTGCATGAGAATATATTGCATGAAAAAGATATTAGGAAGAAACTTGACATTGTTAACATTCCAGAATGTGTGAAAGGTTAGCGCAAAACAGGTGTTGGATGCCAAGATCGTAGGAAAAAGACCAAGATCTAGATGAATTAATGCAGTCAGAAGTGCCCTATAAGACAGAAATAAGATCTGGTATTGCAGTGTTGACAAGCAATAGGCTAAACCAAAACGCTTTCGTCCCTCTTTCTCTGCAATTAATGATCCGATTGGAAAATGGCTCGACAAATTTTTGTAAGGAAGAACGAAAATTCCAAATTTGAATAAAAACTTCAGTACGGACCGATTGATAGAAACATGCGTATTAATTTGGTTCATGATCGCAAAAAAGAGTGGGGAAAAGGGAGGATTTAAAACTGAAATTTTGAAGGTATTGAATACATTTCTTCTTACACAATGAAACGTTATCATCATGCGAAAGAGAGAGCAACGCGCGTCAGAGGCTTTCTCGACCGGAAGTGTTATTCGAGTTTCAGCAGCTTCCCTCGCATCACGTCTAAATCACGTGGACTCTCGAAATGCTTTGAACAGGATGTTCGAAATCAACGCGGAAATCGCGTTTTCTTACTCATCAGAATTTGTTAAAAAAACTCTTTCCGTATGAATTTATAATTTCAATATTTTAGTCTTAAAATGCCTGTAAAGGCTAAGTTTTTAAGACCTTATTGGTTGCTTCTTCCAAGCAATAAGACCTTAAACAATGAAGACTCCGGAATCAAAATATATGGGGAAAAATGTGACAAATTTAAAATCTGCAGACGACACTGCATTACTTGCAAGCACAGAAGAAAATCTACAGCGAATTTCTGATGAAATAAAGGAGGAGTGTATAAAATCTGGATTAAACATAAATATAGACAAAACAAAAATTATGCAAATAGGAAAAAGAAGCACCAATCTGAAAATTGAAATTGATAGTAAGAATCTAGAGCAGGTAGAAAACTTCACCTACCTTGGAGGAGTTATTGAGTACAATGGTGAAATTATAAAATATATAAACAGACGAATCAGTCAAGCATCCCAAACTTTTGGACGACTTAATAAAATATGGAAGGCAAGAGACATCAAACAAGTAACAAAAGAAAGAATCTATGAAACAATGGTCCTCCCAATACTCCTCTATGGAAGTGAATGCCGGAAACTCAAAACGGCTGAAGAGAAAAAAAACATTAGTTACTGAAATGGGTTGGCTAAGAACATTACTTGGAGTATCTCTGTTGGATCGAATAAGAAACGAAGACATAAGGAAACGACTAAAACAAGAAATAACAATAATAGACAAAATCCAAGAAAGAAGACTGCGATGGTTTGGTCATGTGACCAGAATGGGAATAGAAAGACTACCATCTAAAGCCCTGAATACAACGATGGAAGGTAAAAGATCAAAAGGACGGCCCAGAATTAGATGGATAGACAAAATAAAAGAGGACCTGAAAACCAAATCACAACAAGCGACACCATACTGGGCAGAATTGTTCAGACTCTCCCGGGACAGACAGAAGTGGAAAGAGTTCATTCGGCCTCATCATCATCCACATAGATGATGGAAGAGAGAAGAAGAAAGGCTAAGTAGCATTTTTCCAATGGAAGTATTTGGACGGCGGAACGTATGTTCACGACATAATCTTTGAAACCAAATATTTCGTTTCGATTTTTGCTTTTCCGCCATATACATATGAACGCGTTGATTACATAAAAATGTATATATCTGACTAAAGAGCTTTGCTCACTAAGTTTAGAGAACAAAAGTTCGATTATCATGTTGAAATAAAATTTCCTTTACGCAACATTACGGATGGTGATTAGTGTCGCTCATTCAGCAGGTGGATGTTCACAAAACACCTGTGATCTTATGTTGTTGTTTTTTTCACAGCATATAAAGAAATAATTCAAATATAATCAAGTTTGTTCCACCAGCGACAAGAAAAAGAATTCCCTGCACAAGAGTGAAATTGTGTGCTGTTGTGTTAAAAACTTGGTTCATCGTGGCTTCTCATCTATTTCATTTCAATGAAACGTTACCTAAAAACACAATAATATAACATTTTTCAAGAGCAACAAGTTATTCCTACACCAAATTATAATAAAAAAAGTTTCACGTGACATTTTACTGTTAAGAGGACATTGAAAAAGGCACATGACAGAAATAGAAACGACGCCAACCAATGAAAACAACTTTCCGTGATGACAGAGTGCAGAGGCAGCAGTTTTTCCTTTTCTGATAGAAAGAAAGGGTCAACTGTTAATGAAAGTAGTAGTGTGCTCGGAGACTGCACGAAGAAAAGACTGCAAAGAGGATTACGAAAACAAATCTCGTCCCTTGAAGGAGATGCTCGACTAGTGTAAAGAAAGTCGCGAAAGTAAATTTTGCATTCCTAGAAATCAGAATCGTGTTTCTACGAGAATACGTAGGGATATGCCCGTAATGTCTCGAAATTACTCGCAAGTATATAAATTAATTAAAAGTATAATTTAGAGAAATTTGCATTATCAAGCCAAGCCAAGCTAAGCTGGAAAGTAAGATACGGCTACGAACCATATACGTCAGCCGGAGCTCTATGAAGAGCAGAAGCAAATAGGAGAATGTTGGATTAAGAACCCTAGGAATTAGGGCAACCTCTCTCTCCCATATATAGCATATAAAACGTATTTTAAATACAACTGTTTAAGCGTTTTATCTGAAGCAACAAACATAAAAATCGCAAATTTAAATTTAAAAATGGCATGTGTACTTTATACAGTAGCTAACAAATTAATCCAAACAAGTCAAATTTTCGTCAACTTTTTGGTTTGGTTTCTGCTTCAATTCACAATTTTTTTTTTTTTTTTTTCGTTTTGGTTTCAGTTTACTATTTTCGGTTTTGGTTCACCATTTTGGTTGAGTGCTGCGTGTTTTAACTGACTCGACTACGTTTATTAATAGTGTTGTGCGTTTTTAATAACATAAAAAAGTTGACATTCTTAGTGTTTTATTCATTTTGTGTAGCTATAAAATGGATACATCTCCAAGAAAGCGTTCAGAAATATGTACGCTTTCTCAGCACACATGCATGACTCAAAAGCAAATTACTAACGAGTGTGCTGTTGGTCTGAGTACTGTTAATGCGATTTCAAAAACGTTTAGGAAGACAAATACCTTTTCTCCTGACAAAGTAAAATGTGGGGTAAAAAAGAAAAACTACATTTGATCGTTTACTGGTTAGGAAAAGCAAAATGAATCCAAGTAGATTTAAACAGAGATTTGGCAGCTAGCGAGATCAGTGTTTCTGACATGACAGTCCGTCAAAGATTGTTGGAAGCAGGGAGGACTGCCTACAGACCAAAAAAGAAACAACTGTTGACGAAGGCTATGCAGAAAAGACACTCCAGTGGGCAAAAGTGTACAAAGATGGGACTGTTGAGAAGTGGAAGGTCATATTCCCAGACGAGAGCCATTTCTTTGTCTAAGAAGAGCGAGTACCCTATGTTCGCAAATCAGCGGCTGAGGAAACTTCTCCTGTCCACCTTCAACAAGCTCCTAAATACCCAACTAAAAAGATGTTCTGGGGTTGTTTTACACACGACCGTCCAGGATCACTAGTATCTGTTGACGGTATGATGAAAAGTGACCAATTCATAAAAATCTTGGAGAAAAGAGTGGTCCCACAGATCCAGAAAGACAAACTCATCTTTCAACACGATCTCGCTCCATGCCAGACTTCAAAAAAAGTGAAAGAGTTCCTTAAAAGTTCCAACATCCAAATACTTCAATGAGAGGTAACTCTGACATTAACCCAATAGAAAATTTGTGAGCCATAGTGAAAGAGACTTGGAAAATTAAATTGTGATACAAAGGAATAAATTAATACAATCCGTTATAAAAGTATGATTGAAGAATACAGAAATAAAGAAATGTGTTCTACGATGGTAGAGTCCGTGCCTAAGCAAACAAATTAATTAACTTGTTAGGAACATAGGAGCACATATAAAGTATTAAAGTTGGAGTTTAATTTAATTTTTGTACTAATTATTTTCTTGTGAAATTAAAATTTTTTTAAATGTGATTCGGATTAATTTGTTCACTACTGCATACTAATAAATATGATGGAGATACACGCAACGCGGATGTTCGTTCACACGCACACTGAAGGAGGAGAAGAAGCGCACCTGTAATAAATTACAGGTGCGCTTTATGTGTGTGAATGTAAATTCAACTGCACAAACATCAGGAGTAGAAGCAAGTCTGGAGATCTTCAACTAAAACACTTAACATTTCTGAAGACTGTTTCGTATTTATTTCATATTAAAGTTGCTACAGTGAACTCTTACTGTAACAAACTTCTGAAAAGTCTGACCAAAACTCCATAGGTAAGTACAATGCAATGTTAAATCCATTACAGCTTCTCTATCCACTAAAACTAGCCCTCAAACTGTTCTTGTAGTCCTGTGAGCTTGCCACAGTGGGAGTCGCTTTACTGTTAAATCGAAATAGTGGACTGTGATTTCAGTGACTTCCAAAGAAAAGCGGAGGGGGGGGGATTACATTTCTCTTAGTACGAAGATCCTTTCCATCACGGGATGAATTGAGTTTCTCTTGGGTTTACAAGCATTTAATACAGCCGGTTTGCCATTCATCTCCAGCATCCGCTAAAGGGGAGTATATCTGTCGATGTGTATTCATGTAGTTGATTACACTGCTTGTATGAGGAAAACTATCCACCTCAAATATAAGACCAGCTAACTCCCATTCAGTGGAAAGGCCTCAAATAGGTTCCTCGCGTCATAGACGAAATTCGAACTTCGGCCTCTCCAATAAAAAGAGTGTCGTGACAATCTCATTATGAGGCTCTTTTGGTCACAGTTTTACGTACAGTAATATATGAATGCAGAAAGGGAACCAATACTATTAAAACAAAATGCAAATGATTATAAATAAATTTTTAAAACACATTTTTATTGGTACCTGTTACATAATTCAGGTTTTCAATTCACTTTTTTATATACTATATTGAGCCACTGCTGAATCTTTTTAATACATATGCCAAGATTATGATAGTGTCACATGTTATCAATTATTGACAGTTTGATAACCGTGTCGCTAGACGAAGTTAATTAAAACGTATTAATAGAAGCATAGTTCTACACTTGTTTCATTTTATAGATATGTATACGTACCAAATTGCTTACGGACTACGGGAAGTGAAAAAAAAAAATTAAATAAATAAAATCCATATTAACCGCCAGATGCCCCTACGGCAGTTAGCACAAAAGCCCCTCGGAGTGAAGTTGTTCATTTGCAGTTGATTTCAAATGTATAGCTTGCTTTATTCGGAAAAAATAATTTACATTGTGACTGTGCCTTAACGATATCCACTTTATCACAAAATGGCCACCTTCAAAGAACATTGTGTGTGTGTGCGCGCGCGCGCGCGGACATGTGTTGCTGTGCATCAAGTTCTGCTTCGATTGTCACAGAAATCTTTTAAATTTTGCTTTCGGAGAAGGAGCGTAACTCAAACATTTCGTTTTCCAGGTTGGAAATCATGAATTCGTTCCCAAAGGTGAAAGCGTGAACAGAATTTCTATTAGCGCGAGCGCTGAGATTGACAAGAAAGGAGACTACTTCAAAAGGGACATCGAATAGTGAATAAATACGCTATAAGAGAGACGGAATTCGTTTTTTTTTTTTTTAAATATAACACTTTGTATACTCGATTGTTCCTTGTGTTTTGATTGATAGTGGGATCATCTTTTTTAGATGAAAATCTAAAAAAGGTACAGTTTATATGAATCCCACTACAGGTGTAAACTTATTTTTCAGCTTTCAGTGAGTTCGTTAGACACCAGTGGGCGTTGCAAGGCATGTAAAGAAAGTATCTTAAATCGGTTCAAGAGAGAGAGTTCATATAATTTTATGTTATATGGACACTTCTAAAGGATACAGAGCTCTGGAGGTAAAGTTGGGTGTGTCTACTTCAGGAATAAGTCTTGATTTTCAGTACAGTAGTCAACTTTCTCAAAATGGAGGATAGTGAATGGTCAACACAACCTGCACGTCGAGAACGACTATTCATCTCTTCTCTTTACTGCAACAGGCTTCTTCAAATTATATGCTAGTCCAATAGTGTAGGTTATAGTACATTTGTATTAAAACCGTGGGCGGACTATGGGTTAGATAATCGGAATCCCAGCTCTATAGACAATGTTTCCAATTATCTAACCCTTCAGTGGTTTAAAAATCCTTCAAGGTTTAAAACCTTGTTCCTCCAACAAGCAAGGTGGCGATTTCGAATAGGGCGATGAAAATCATGAAGACATGCCCACGGTGGGATTCGAACCCAGAGATTTGATAAAGTGGGTACGCTATCAACTAGGCCGGCAATATATACTTTAAAACTGCGTTGTTTATAAATTAAAAACGGGAAGAAGGGTCTAGTATAATATTTCCTTTATCTCCAAGCAATAATAACGTATTATTATTACTGCTTCTCAATCATAGAATTGAGAAAGAAGAGATTAATTACGTCATCTGAAACGATCCTCCATGAATATAATTTCCGTGTACTTCTAGTAACATGTGACTATCAGCCTGACATTATTCTCCTTGGAAGCATTCCTTCAAAAGGAATTTGCATATTCATTTCTTATAACCTCTATATAAGAATGTATTCTTCACATATTTTATGCAACTGTAGGCCAAGAAAACATATACCGATGAGTTTGATGACACTTTATATTATAATTAATGGTCTGTTGGATACTCTTAGAAAGGAAAGATACACATATGCGAGCTTTACGTCAGCTTCCAGTAATTTAATTTGAACGGATTTACGGCATAAATATTAGGTTATGGGATCAGCTATTCAGCAGTTATCTACGAGTTTGTGTGTGTATGTGTAACAAGAAAAACCCGGAAGAAAAGTACCGATAAATAGATATAAAGGATTCCTCTATCTGTATAATCACACAATTTGTACTTTCTTTTTGCAAGTTTTATTGATATTTACTCATCTCTTCTTGGATTTAATGTTTACCTGATATACCGTTGACAAAATTTAGAATGAGCTGCTGATAGACAAAATAAAATGTAAGAGTTCGATGCAGTCTGTCATTTTGGTATACTCGTTGTGCGCTCGTAGGTACACGCATTCAATGGTATGGTGAGTTTCATTAGGTATTCTCCTATCGTGCAAACCACCGCTTCGTCAGAGATGAGGGGTTGTCCGAGGCTTGTAAAACTAGTAGGCAGCGTGCATTTCAATATGATAAAGGATCAATAGCAAAGCCTGGCAGAGTTTTATAATATGAAAGCTACATTTCTTCGATAACTGAGAAATCAACAAAAGCATGTGAATCACGTAACCGGAAGTGATTTGTATTGGATGGTTTCAATTACGGTTACTGAGATGTTTCATGTTCGGAATGGTGGCTTGTTAATTTTGTGCTAACGCGATGTTTTTTTTTTGTTTTTTTTTGATAATGCTTGCAGTGGTACACTGCTTGAAAAGAAGTTCAACGACGGGCATTGCTTGTACAAGCTGCATCGTGCCATGTAATGAGTAACTTATTTGCTGGTATAAATTAGAGGAATATGATGTTCCCAAGTCAGAGCAACTGTCCGCGTGAAATGGCTGGGAGAAGGGAACTGACGGGGTTTGAAAGAGGCGTTGTGCTAGGATGCCATGCTGCAGGCCAATCTGTTTGACAAATTGGACGATCCCAGGTTAACAATCAGTGATACCATACTGAGATGGAAGCACGGGGAGTCAACTGCAAGCGGTACAAGTGCCATAGTGGACGAATCATCACACACATACATAGAATGTGACCTTAGTGTGTCGGCGACGAACAGTCATTCGTTGACCGACACACTGAATGTGGAGTTCTGGGCATCAACTGGAATACGAATCTGCACAAAACATTGAGAACCGATGCTCGCAACATCGGTTTCAGTGGTAGGACTGCAATATGCAAGTCTCACATTACCCGAACCAACATTAGACTTGTTGAGATGAGACCGACTACGGCCCGTCTGTTGGCATGCACGATTATAATAACTTCCTCTCACATCAACAATATGCTTCTAGTTACAGGACTACAATTCGTTGAATGTTTTCTAGATGGATTTCTGGATTATAGTTAGCTACATGGTTGTTAGCGTCTGTCAGCATGGTATTAGCAATATAATGAAGAATAATATACCGCTTCCAAAAGTTCGCATTCAATCGTTTCGTAAAACGATGAAATAAGGCATGTCCGCCTGGTTAGCCTAGTGGCTTTGCGCTTCGCAGCCATATGCCTGGGGAAGGAGTGTCCTAGGTTCGATTCCGTGGCCGATGTGAGGAGCTTAAGGATCTTCCTCAGCCATAGCCAAGTTAGCCAGTCTTGGGCGTGGACAGCAGGGTTTTTTCCGCCAGTTTATCTGGGGGTTTTCATCCCGCAAGCAGGCAAACCAGCCCCGTGAACACACAGGGATACAGCCAAGAATACTTACAGGCATAGGGGTGACCATCCTATCATCGTACTTCGGTTACGAAATCCAAGCATGCTTGGAAGGTTGTGGGCCTTAAAGGCCTGTTAAAGCCATTGGGATAGATAGATGAAATAAGGCATACGGAAATCTCTTCCCACTGGGGAAAGCTGGAAGATTCAGGATATGTTACTCATCTATATCTCGACGAAAAACCAAAGTGAGAACTTAGAAAGTTGTAATAATTGCCATTTTCGTTACCAACAGAGCAACAAACTATGCTCGCAATTTCAAACACATTCTGAGTTCTTAAAATTTAAATGACAAACAAAAATGGGGATCGCCCTTTTCAAGAAGGAAACGATGTTTAACCCTGCTCCACACGGCAAAGCTCTAGTAAACAAATAATAATAAAGAAAAGAAAACATGACGAACTTGACGACAAAAATTATACATGTGTATTCGTCCTGGTATTACGAGAGATTAGGTATGTTGTCAACAACATATGTTACCATTCAAACATTTCAACTTCCGACTCTAAACGATAGAAAGGTGTGGGCCGTGGTTTTTAAAAGTAAACAGACAATGTTTAACCACGTGCTGAAGCTCTAGTAAATTTATAAAATAATAATAAAACCCCTACAAAACCTGACAAGGTGCCTTTCTTTCTGTCGAGAGAGAGATTCTCCTCTTGATAGCAGCACACAGTTCTTTGGTATAATAATTGCTTTCAGAGCACCCAGCCGACAGCTGAATCGAAGTACAACGTTCGTTTATTGTTCCACCATCTTTATTCGATTCGTCTGCTTCCAATAATTGAATTTCTTACCAGTGTTTTTTTTTTTTTCCTCGCTTCCCCTCCCTTCAACCAAAAGGATGTTGACTGCTGCTAATGGAATCGGTTTATTTTGTCCCAATAAACATCCCACTGGTGGCCATACGTAACGAAAATAAACTACTGAACAGAAATGAAAAGTTGTTAAAAAAAAAAAAAAAACACCTAAATTATATAATTGTCATTAAATTTGAATCGAAATCTTCCACGCATTCGATACGAATGGTAATGAAATGCAGATCAACGTGTCTAGACGTACCTCATTTCATATCACGCATCCATAAAATTTTTATTTGAATTTTACTAGATATGAAATACCTACTTTTTTACCAAATCTCGAAATAGGAAGGAAAAATAGTCGACAAAACCACTTAAATGACTGAAGTTTTAATCACTACTGCCCTACCGTCCTTCCAGAAGAGATTGCATTGATTTCTTTAGTTTCAAATGAAAATTTTTTATCCAATTAGTTGAATGTTTGTATTAAAACTGTATTCACTGCACATAGGAAACAAGTGCACTTAGCAGATTATTTTCAAGTTTCGCGATCAAGATGTGCAAAGTGAAAATAGGATATTCGGAATCCGCACTAATATTGCTATTAAACCATTCGGAATGCATAAAAATGAAATCCGATTATTCCAAAGGAACAGACACCTTTATTATAGCATTGGAGTAATTTTTCAAATACTTTTTTGTAGGTTATTCACCTATTATATTCTGTACCCTCGATTATCTATGAAATTTTCAGTTATCACATAAAACTCCTGGTATTCGCAGAAAATCCAATAACTCTTTTGGGATACTGACCCTTCCAAAAAAAAATTCAAGCAGTGGCATGAAACCCGGAAGTGGCTGAAGGCGACAAGCTCATAGTAGTGACAAACATTATTATGTGAATGAACAACTATATGATTAAAACAATGAAATCAGACACAAGACAAGTAACAAAGCAGTTTGTACCCTAGTATGATTATTCGCAAGCATTAGTCTGAAAATGCAGGGAGGAAAGGGGGTGGGGAATGAAAGAGACAAAATATAAAGTGAAAAGATCTTTAGAGATAAGGTTATACACCAAAATAAAGTTTGATAAATTCGGCTGCTTATTCTGCAGCATGCGTCATCCAGCGCCTTCCTAAGAACCAATCCATACAAACTGGTTCTTAGTGTTTAGGTAGACAAGGATGTTTTTTTTTTTTTTTTTTTTTTTTTTTTTTTTAGCGCTCAATAATGTGGAGCGAGTAATACTCTTCTTTATTAAGGGCTTTACTCACTCTCTGTAAAAGTCTGAATGATCTACATAAGAGTAAAACGCATGTAAATCGGAGTCTTATTTTCGCAAGTCCTCCCACTGATCTCGGAACATCAAGCATTTGGGTTACAAGAAAACAAACCAAACTGAAAATACACTGACGACAGAAATACAACACACGCATTATAAAAATGAAATAAAGACAACGGATAAAAAAGAATTTTTAAAAAATTAAAAATACGAGCAGAATAACCCTTGACAACGTTATAAAACTTTTCGTGGGTTACACACGAAAAAATAATTAAAACTATGAGAGGATTATACAGTATACAACCAGAAGATAAGCCATATTGATTACTAAAAATACTGTTGAAGTCAAATAGTCAGCATAAAATCTCTACCTAGGATCTATAGTAGCGAACAAATTAATCCGAACGCTCACAAATTGAAAGAAAATATAAGCATAAAAATTAAACTCCAACTTTACCTAATAATTTATGTGCTCCTCTGTTCCTAATAAGTTCATTAATTCGCTTAGGCATGGACTCGACCAACGCAGAACACATTTTCCTTATTTCTGCATCTCGAAACATACTTTTATAATGGATTGTATTAAGTTATCTTTTGTATCAGAATTTAATTTTCCAAGTCACTTTTTCACTATGGCCCACACAAATTTTCTATTGGATTAATGTCAGGAGAGTTACCTGGCCACTGAATGTTGGGATTTTTGAGGAATTCTTTAATTTTTTTTTTTTCTTTTGTGGTCTGTGGGCAGTCCTCCCTTCTTCCATCAATCTTCGACGGACTTCATATGAGAATAATTCCACTAGCTGCCAAATCTGTAAGTCTATACAGCAGGCAATCTTGGATTAATTTTGCTTTTCCTAACTAATAAACGATCTTGTGTACGTGTAGTTTTCCTTTTTCCACATTTCCCTTTTCTGTCAGGAGAAATATACCTGTGTCCCGAAACCTCTTTAAAACCAACACCACACTCATTGGCAATTTGTGCTCGAGTCAAGGATGTGTGCTGATCAAGGGTACATATTTTTGAACGCTTTCTTGGAGATGTATCCATTTTAAAGCTACACAAAATGAATAAAACACTAAGAATGTCAACTTGTTTACACTATAAAAAAACGCATAATACTATTAAGAAACATCGTAGAGACAACACGCAGCATTCAACTAAAATAGTGAACTAAAATCAAAACCGAAAATAGTAGTAAAATCAAAAACTATTGTGAACTAAAAAATCACCTAATGCTTTTTTTTTGTTGTTGTTCCCGTATAGGAAGTAGGCGAGGCCGTTTTAGCCCTAACTTTTGGAGACTGAGTGGGCAGTTCAATCTCCACTGGTAGGCCAGAGATAGCTGGCCCAAGGCTATCACTAATTAAGCGGCACGCAGTGAAGAGCTGCTCATATTTTTCACATATTTTTTATGTCTAAAACATATTTTAGACATAAACACATATTTTTCATGTCTGAAAATAGCGTGGGTTCGACGGCCGATTTTCTTGAGTTTCCTATCCTAATTTATGCTCACGCGTAGACCTACACGTTTTACCGTGTAGGCATTCAGAAATGAAATCCTACGGAATAGGTTGGTTACTCCTTATTCCTGGAGGTATCCTATGACTCTAGCCTGTGTGTTCGCGGGGGAAAGTTTGTCTGCTTGCGAAAAGAAAAACCCCAGATAAACTGGGGGGGAAAACCCTGCTGTTCACGCCCAAAACCGCCTAATTTGGCTATGGCTAAGGAAGATCTCCTGGACCTCCTCACGTCGTCGACGGGAATCGAACCTAGGACACTCCTTCCCCAGCATATGGTTGCAAAGCGCATAGCCACTAGGCTAACCGCGCGGACTTCTTGAGTTTACGGGCCGAAAAACCCCAATTTCCGGGAGAAAAAACCCGCTTGCCCGTGCCAGAGATCAACTAACTCGGGAACCGGTCGGTGACCAGATTTGAACCACCAAGTCCTTTCTTCGTGTGGTCAAGCGCTGTACAGTGCAAACACCACTTCTACTGAGCTACACAGGCTCCTGAAATTTAAAAACTTGACGGAAATTCGGCTTCTTTGGATTAATTTGTTCGCTACTGTACATACCACATAATACACATAAAAGTTTATAATACACCTATGGTGTATTATAAATCCGGTAGTTTATAATACACCTATAAACTACCGGAAAACTTACGTAGTACATTATAATCACTTGTAGTTAAATATTCAAATGATCTGCGTAATTTGTATTAGGAACCTCCAAGTTTCAGACACAACGCCGACTATAAATGGAAGACTTTCTGTATTGATAATGTATCAAGGAGATCAAATAGATCATTAGAAATTGCAAATAGTCAGAAACGGCTCTAGCCAATCGTTCTGTTTGGGATTTTTATCGAGGACAACAGATTACTACAGTAGTAATCTCCCACCCCCACTGGTAAATACCATATTGTAGTGAGAAATTAACCTGTACGTAGTAATTAACATTTGAAAAATTATTCAGTAATAAGTCTTAATATGTACTCTATTAATAACGTAACTGAGTTTTAACACACTAATAGTACCAAGTCACGAGGCTGCTAGCTTTCGTTCCACCTAAGCTGCTATTAAACCGAAGAACATATATTTTGTTTTATCTGTGGTAATTTTAAGACCATTATTAAACTATTCAAGTTTCATCCTATTTTCTAAAGTCTTTGTTTATCTCATTATAAATTAATACCGTGTCGTCAGCAACGAATATTTTACACAGATCTTTAACACATTAAAAATAGATACGACTTAACAGTGAACCTTAGGGACATCATTTTCTTAAAAAAAAAAATTGTTCCGGTATTTAAATTAAGGTAACTGATACACCGTTTTTCATTATTTAGAAAGAGAATTAAAGTCAGTCGATAATAACGTATCCACACGTTGTAGGGCCGATCCGAGAGTATCTGATGCCCCTAGGCAAATAAATTTAGGCGCCCCTACACATTGTATAGGGGCGCCTCTCTCTATATTATATTTACATAGTCATACTCACACAAGCACACGTACACCTACACATACCCGAAGTCTTAGCGCCCCTAGTTCGCCTAATGATAAAATCGGCCCTGACACATTGGGGTATAATCAAATACTTCTCTTACATATCTTCCTCTGTTTGTCCCACTAGTACGTGAAATTACAATAAAGCCCCCCCCCCTAGTATTGTACTTTCCCAGCCTGAAACCATAAGAACTAAGTAAGTAAAAGGAGGGGTTTTAAGATTTCAATTCTTGAATCGTTTTAGGTGCATTTCACTTAATGCGCAAATGGATTACCTTTACTCCAAAGCCTGTATTCTTAAAAAAAAAAAAAAAAAAGTAATCACATTTCCTCCCAACAACAGATCTTTTGCGGGGACAAAAAGTGAGGAATTCAAGAAAATACATCAAGATGTTGATGAGTTTCGACTTTGATTGAATTATTTCTACTGGGAAAATGATTCAAATTGCTATTAATTCCAGAAACTCTGGCACCATCTTAATTTGGACCATCTACTGTGGAGAAATTAGAAAACAAAGTTCAGATAGATGTTCAATAACTGTTAAAACTTGACACCACTCTCTCGGAAGACCCTGTAACCTCTAGAGAGCGCGTCCCCTGGGTGGTGGATAGGGGGAGCCCGCCAGATATGGCGGGGTGGTCCGAATATGTTGAATAAGGACTCGTGGACCAACAGGGGGCTATCATCTTGATAGCAAGGGAAGTGGCTTTCCCATGGTCCTCTAGCTGGGTCTATTCTCTCTCTTCCCTCTTCTTTGAGGTAGGCCCCCTTGCTCTTTAATCTTTCCTATATGGCATTCCTCTCCCAACTCTTTTAACTCATGACCCTAACGCTATTAGAGTAATCGAGGGCTATGAGTCATTCTATTTCTATCTCTACTCAATCTCTATGTCTTCTCTTTAAAATTCTCTCCTACCACTTAAGGCAAGCTTGAAGGCCTCAAGATGGCAGCCTCATCACCAAGCTAGACTGCAGATGACCAGTAACCCTCTCAGTCAAAAAGTTAACCCACTAAAAAGACTCATGAAGATAGTAAACGGACAGACGTTTTTGGTAACGAACCGGCTTGGAATAAGGATTCGAGAAGAAAATTATCGAAAAAAAAAAAAAAAAGCAGAAATACACCTATTGGAATATAGCCACCTGGAATGTGAGCAGTATCCACCACAAAATCATAGAACTGGACCAAGCACTAGAAGAAAGAAATGCAAAAATAGCAGTAATTACAGAATCTAAAAAAAAAAGCAGAGAGGAACAGACGAAACTGAAAATTATATCTATATATACAGTGGGGTAAAAACAGAAGAGAGAGAGCTAAATCTGGTGTAATGATCTTTCTACATAAATCTCTTAGAAAGAATATAATCCATTACGACTTTTGGAGCGATAGAATAATAGAAATGAGAATTAAAATAGACAGAGGCTATACGACAGTAATTGGAACTTATGCACCTGAAGAAGGAAAAGAGGAGGACTCAGAAAACTTCTACACTCAACTGCAGAACATATTAAATAAGACCAATCCTAAGGATCACATTTTGGTAATAGGAGATCTCAACGCAAGAATTGGCAATAAACCACATAAACCGAACATAGGACCTATCGGAGAACTAACTGTAATAGAAATGGAAATAGATTAAGAGATTTTACTATAAGCAATAACCTTAAAATAATGAACACCTTCTTCAAACATAAAAGACATCCACAGATACACCTGGGAAGCAAGAGACACAAGAAGTATTATTGATTACATAATCAGCAATATCAAAATGTCAGAAATGATAATAGATACAAGAGTATACAGAGGATCTGAAATAGAATCAGTTCATTACATTTTAATTGGAAAAATAAAAATGGGAACCAAGATGGAAAACAAAAAAAAAGCACAAGGAAAATAGAAATTTTGAATATTTCAAAGTTAGACTTTTGGACGATAGTAGTATTAAAGACTTGTACCAAAAAAGAATAAAGAACTGGATGACAAGTATAAAACAAAATCAGAACATAGAAGAATGGTCAAACCTAAAAACCATAATGACAAAAGCTGCAAAAGAAAGTTTAGGAACAAAGAAAAAGTGGAAAAGA
This sequence comes from Typopeltis vanoorti, assembly GCF_054136105.1. Taxonomy (NCBI): domain Eukaryota; kingdom Metazoa; phylum Arthropoda; class Arachnida; order Uropygi; family Thelyphonidae; genus Typopeltis; species Typopeltis vanoorti. The sequence continues at coordinate 164,180,283 of NC_143550.1, forward strand.
AAAAGAGGCCTTAGGGACTGGGATGATGAAATTAAATGCATTATTGAAGAAAAGAAAAAAGCCTACAAAAACTGGCTCAACCTAAAAACAATAGAATCAAAAATCGAATGCAACAGAAAAAAAGCAATAGCAAAAGCAGCATGCAGGAGAATAAACAGAAACAGATGGAACAATTTTGTAACAAAATTAGAGAGAGACTGCACTCAAAAGACCTAATGCATATAAAACCTCAAAGATCTAAGCAATGAAACTAGAGAAAAGCAGATGTTAATACCATTAAAATAGAAACATGGCAAAATTACTACCAAGATCTATGGTATGATGAAAACATTTAAAACAGAAAACTACCCTTTGTAAACATCTCTGATAACTTGGAAAACATCACTCGAGAAGAATTAACAGAAGCATTAACCTAATCTAAAACAGGAAAGGCTCCAGGAGAAGACAATATAAACTTGGAACTTATCAAATATGCAGGACTTGAATACTCACTCACGTTACTTAACTTTTATAATATGATTTGGAAAGAAGGAAAATGCCCACAAGATTGGACCAAAGCAATAGTTATTCCCATCGTTGAAAGTTTATTTTTCACTTGGTTAGACTATAATAAATTTAGTTTAATCCTTCATCCAGATGAAGAGACCTCAATAAAGGTCGAAACTAGTCTGGGTAGTGGTCCTCCCCTTAATGCATAACATTATACATATCCGGAAGGATATGTGTTTTGCATTATGGAGATACTGAGATAGGAGTGTTGTGAGCTTGCTCCACCTTTGCAATGAGTTTCCCGGTATTGAACCACCTTACCCCAGTCCTGAAGATACTTTCAGGCGAAAACTTTGTTTACTCACACTTGGATAAAGGATTAAACTAAATTTATTATAGTTAAAAAGGACACAAATCTGATTGTAACAATTATCATGGAATCAGCTTACTTAGTACCCATTATAAAGTATATGCAAAAATCTTAGCATATAAAACTTAAAACGTATAGCAGACCCAAAATTAATAGAAGAACAAAATGGATTCGGAAAAGGCAGGTCTTGCATAGACTCTACATTTACATTAAAATTATTAATTGAAAAACACAGAGAAATGAACATAGAAACACACATAGCTTTTGTAGATTACACCAAAGCATTTGATAAAATAATCAGAGAAAAACTATGGGAAATCCTAGAAGAATATGAAATACCAAACCAACTCTTCAGAGCCTTATATAATATATATATCAAGATAATAAAATCTCTGTGAAGTACAATAATTCAACATCAAGCTGGAAACCAATAAATCGAGGAGTACGTCAGGGTTGCCCTCTCTCTCACCGGTTTTATTTAATATATACATAGATAAAATCATAAAAGAATGGAAGATAACTAATGGAGGAGGATTCAAGATAAACCGTAACACCGGATTAGCTACTCTTCTTTTTGTTGATGACCAAATAATCCTTGGAAATAATGAAGATGAACTACAAAAATCATTATGCAGTCTAAATAATCTGATAAAAACATATGGCATGGAAATATCAACAGACAAAACAAGTCATGGCCTTCAAAGGTACTAACCAATAAGAAGCAAAATAGTAATAAACAACAAAATAATAGAGCAAGTAAATACATTCAAATATTTAGGTTGCACAGTGTCATATGAAAATGAAGCTGATATAGAACCAAAAGATATCAAACTTTTTAAAAGTAACAGGCATTATAAATAAAATTTTTAAACCCAATTATGTACAAGAACACACACGAATAAGACTCTACAATACAGTAGCTAAACCAACCTCACTTTATGGCAGTGAGATATGGACAATAAAAAAAGCAGATGAAAGAAGAATCGAATCATCCGAAAAGAAATTTCTGCGCAGAACTGAAAGAGTCACAATAATGGACAAAATGAAAAGCAGCGAAATCAGAAAAAAAAACTTGGAATTACAACTTCCCTAAATGAAACAGTTATTTGCTATAGAGAAAAATGGAAAGAACACACTAAGAATGAATAGAAGCAAAATACCGAAACAAATTCTAAATTACCACCCAAAAAGGTACTCGATGCAGAGGAAGACCCTTAAAAAGATGGAATTGAGTCCAGAACAGGCCACTTGGCCTATAAGCCTGGAAAGGAAGAAGATTATTAAAACTGTTGTGCAACTGGATTTTGACAGCTTGGGACATGATTTCGCCAGAAATAATTAATTTAATTATAGAAGCATTGTCGCTAAAAGCTTCAAATATATTGCCTGATGAAAGCGAGCGGCCGATCTCGCAAATAACATTGATAATTAAAATTTAAATGCATTTATTTTATAAATAATGTGAACAATTATAAATTATTATGAATACTGAGGATTTAATTATAAATGTCACTTTAGTTTTTTCCTGAAAAACTTTGGTTTCCGAAAATCCCCGCATATATTTCTCGCACCACGATTTTTTAACTCGAATAAATACGGTATTGTAGACATGAAGGTCATATCATATTTGACCGGTGACAGATCTACAAGCTAGTACGATAGCTGAAAAACTTTTTACTTTGCGCCACGTGCCTTTCATTTGTGCAATTAGTAACGCTCCCCCCACGCGCCTGTGTAATGTAATTCGAACGAAAGGAAGGAAATTTTAGCCTATCACCACATAATAAACCATGAATGGTTGGTTTAAGATGGTATGGCGTTATGTTTCCGTGAAAAGATACCGCTTGCATATACCAGGGGATAGACGAGCCGGTGTGTGTTTCCGATATCGGCAGATTAAGCCCTATGTGACGCCATGTTTCATCTTCCCATGGCAACAGTTAGGCCAGTATATCATGAACTGTCAGTAGAAGAGCACTGTCAATACTCTTCTGCTGACAGTGTAAGCAGAAGAGTATTGTCAATAAACGCTACGCTTAAGATGGGGTATTCGTATAAAAAAGTTCCGAATGGTTAACAAAACAAAACAATAAATTTTGTTCGAGGATGAACTAACGTCAGTGTGCGTCAGGTGTATATAATTACAACTACGATAATCTTAAAAATCATATGCCCGTCGTCATCATAACCTCTTCCTGAAGTAAAGCGTGATGTATTACAGTATTAACACGACTATCTTCATACAATCTTCGAAAACGTTCTAGGTCTTTTATAATTATTTGAATTAAAGTAGTTTAATTACAGAAGACCTTGAAGAGTTACAATGGCTAATTCTATCTTTTGATATTCGTAATATTCAGAAATTATATTCCTCGCAACAAATAAAATAAGAGATCTTACCGGTCTACTGCATTCCAGGAAACGCATTCTTTAATGAAAAATTTAGTCAAAAATGTGGACTTTTATAACGTTTAAGTTGTCTAGTGTACAGGTACATAATCGTTTCCTGTCCGATGGATTATCACGTTTCTATTCCCTCCCTCCCTTTTTGTGACTTCTTAATTTTCTGCGATACTTATGTCTGTCTGTATCTTTAATGCCACGCGGAAAAGTTAGCAAATTTTTCGCGGTTTTACTTGTAATCACGTTCGACCAGTCCTTTGCCTTGTTCCACTTCCGTCGGAGGTTAGTGACAGCTAACGACATGGAATAATCGCCACTTCATTAAAGAAATCGATGATACATTTATAAAAGCCCGACGATGCAAGCAATGGTGACACATTCCACACATAAGTGACCTTTGTGTGAGAATGAATTTATCGCGGTTGCATGAGCACGACAAAAGTGGGAAGGGATAGCTAGTCCATAAGATAGTTGGTTATTGAAGAACATGCTAAGAAGCAGAGATGAGGAAATTATCATTTCTCTATCATAGGGCTTTCATACGACGACATCCGAATTACTGTGCCTAGATCTGGTCACCCAGGTTTCTTGAGTGAATTCATGTGATGAGTGGTCTGTGGAATGCTCCCTACATGGATAGGTTGACGGTTTGTAGGTTGCAGGAGAGGACATAGAAATGGATGCAAATCGACTTAAAAAGTAGTATTAATAGGCAATGGATGCAAATCTATCTTTAGCGATAGAGAGACTTTTCAAAATATTCTGCTTTAAATCCATTTTCGGGCCTGGTCGCATACTGGATATTCTAGGTCTATCTACAAAATGGCTGCTGCGAGCTACAAAATTTATAAGCAAATGACAAACCTAACTGAAAAGAAGTTTGAGCTAGAAATGGTAATCAGATTATGGCAATCATTTACTGAAGCCATCTTTCTCGATTGTGGTAAAGTATACCCGAAGACTGCCGAATTTGGGGAAATGGAAATCCACATGTAACGGAACCGGAATGGGACATTCCCAAACTGACGTGTGGTGAGCCTTGACCGCATTTAGTGTTTGGGTCATTGCAATAAATTTACTTGTCCATCCTTACCTACCCGCATTCTCAAGATCACCTTGCACGTAACATGATAGTATCTTTATAGATCATTCATAATCTCAATATACATAATATAGCAATAAATCAGTTTACAATGGTTTCAATTAAAAGGGTGAGAACCACATGCAATACGAAGAATGCTTTGATTCAAGTTGTGTTCCGATCCAGAGCAAGTGGGCACATTTTTATCCCACCAATGCCTTTAAATCTAAAGAAGTTCCAAATAGCCACTTAGTATTGTATGGGGGGAAAAAAAAAAAAAAAAAAAAAAATTATCTTTCAAACATTTTTAGGCCGAAAAATATCCTTCGGTTTGCAAACAGCAAAGGAAGTTCCTTGTACTCATAATAGTTATTCGGCGAAAATAATCGCTCTAAATAGTTCGGTTAGCTTAGATGTCAAAAATACTTCACGATTCCTTGCGTTAACTCCTTGGTGATAAATACTTAATGAAATGAATATGCCCGGGAAAGGAGTGTCCTCGGTTAGATTTCCGTCGCTGACGTGAGAAGCTTAGGATCTTTCTCAGACACAACCGAGTCAGCCGATCTTGGGCGTGGATGGACTGCAGGGTTTTTCTCCCCAGTTGATCTGTGGTTTTTCATCCCGCAAGCAGGCAAACCGGCTTTGAGAACTCAACGCCTCTACAGACAGATACACCGGGAGGCATAGGGCAAACCACCTTATCCTTGTGTACGGTTGCGTTAAATGAATTGAAAACTCTCGACACTGCAAGGTAAAAGAGGAAAAAAGGAAGAAGAAGAAATGAAAATATAAACTCAAATTATAACGAGAAACTCCTTCCCTGAGGTTTTAATTACATACATTTATATTTCATTTCTAAAATGGTCTCTACATAAAGACTGCTGTAGTGCTAAATATGAACCGATTAGCTTGACATCCGGGATGTTGAACAACTGCATTACTATACAAAAATTAAACCGAAACAGAGGGAGAGAATATTAATTTAATTGGTGAATTTCAATGTTATTACAGATTGATGCGCTTACATATCACTTTTTTCCCGACACTCTTATCCTCCCCTTACAAGACTAGAAATCATTATTTTACATTAGTTACCTGCAATCTTGTTCTAGAGACCAAAACGGTATTATTTCACCCCACTTTAGGCCTTCAATAAGATGGTAATCACGCACACAGGCAACAAGAATCCATTACTAAGAACTTTTATAAACATCCAAGCCACATTCGAACCTACCAGCCTGTAGGTAGCAAATTGATCCAACGCATTCGATGAGAACAGGAGAGAAGAACTTAAATATTATTTTAATGGAAGATTAAAATCATTCGAATAAATTTCTGGAAATGTAGGACCAGAACAGTTGAGAAGAGGTTTAAAGAGGCATTGCAAGAGTATTTAGCGGCAACTATTTAGTGTAATCGGGTCTTTCGTGGGCGACACTTATTCCATCTAGAATCACATCATCCTGGCTAACTTTGTATGTGTTTCATGCATATGTACAATTCGGTTTCTAACAGTAGAAACTTGTGTATATACTCGAAATATGAATGCGTGTGTTAAGTGTAATTTCCTGTTAACCTTCCATGCGTGCGGACTGTCGTAATATACAATATCACGTGTTCTACGAAACCTTGCTAAACTGAAAGCGATAGAAAAGTTCGCCTGATCCAAAGGGTTTCCTCTAAGAGCATATGCAATAACAAAACATTTGCTGTTTCATAATGAACTCTCTATGCTCTCTATTAATAAAATACAGAGCTTTTAAAAAGCATTGCCGTATTATATCTCGGGAATATCGAATCAGATGAATGCAAATCTGACTTGTCGATTATGTTAAAAAATTGAGTCCAAAATTATATATACTGTATATATTTTATTAACGAAAATTATTGGAATAATATGCAAGAGCATTCCCGTTTTTGAACAGACATATTTAGAAACCATGAAATAACGGAAATATCGACAACTCCGCTCTTAGTAAATTTCAATTATTGTATTGTATGTAAAATGATTACAAGTAGGGAAACGATCACAGACAATCCTTAAAAAAGGCGTTTCATTATTTGCATTCTTGTATAGTTAGTTATACTATTCATTATTACAACTAGAATTTTCTGAAAATTCTAGTTTTTAAAGTGGTAACTATTTTCCTTGTACAACAATCGGAAAAGTTTACGTATAAAGCACGTGATTTCGTGTGTTGGTGAGGAATTCGTACATCGCCTTATTCCCTTTTCCCCCCTTCAACATGAATTGACTCTTCTTGGCACTGTGCCAGCCAGGGTTCTCACATGTGTGGTCGGGCAGTATACTGTCTTATTGTTTTACATGTAATAAAGTTTGAAACTGTTTAGAGTTGAATTTTCGCCATTTCCTTTTTTTTTTTTTAATCATGATGTCTGTAACAAATTTACATTATGCAAAGAACAGCAGCGTGATGATACCTTGATACCTACTTAAATATTCGATGAGTATGTAAATAGCAATGTGTTCATACGTCAATCCATTTTTGGCTTAGTATTGTAGAGAAATTTTATTTAATTTTGTCACTAAAAAAAGATAATATAAGAACCATTTTTAACAGGAGTTTAGTTAAATTCAATTCAGCCAGTGAGGAACCTGATATTATTTCAAATCATTTTGAAATTATAATCGCACGGCCATCTTATGTATAAACGTAAATCGCAACTTTTAAATTTCAGCCAACCAGAGCAATCTAAAACTTCGACATGGATGCTCAATAAAAATCAATTCTAACACATGGTTACCCATTTTGCGAAAATTAACCTAATTAGATTTTTTGTTGGAAAAACCCGAGATCGAACACTATCTAAGAAGCGAAGAATCTTCATAGAATTTTTCAACTGAACATAAGTTAGCTGGTCTGAAATGCGGAGCTAAGAAGGTTTTCATCCCGGAGACGCGAGTTTTTCACCTCGAAAAACAGGCAATCTGACCAGAACAGACAACTTACAAACCATCATGTAATAAGGCCGATTTGACAGCCCTGATGGCGTACCTGCTCGCGGGTTCGAATCCCGCTGTGGACACGGATGTTTGTGATAGTCTTTAGGTAGGAGATGAATTTTATCTCCTGGTTTAAGACCAATTCCCCGCTTATTTGGAGGCCTGAAGTGGCTTGAAAAAAGTTCCATGTTTTGTCTCTAGAGCAGGATTTCCAGATGTAAAAAAAAAAAAAAATTATATATATATAGTAAAACCCTTTTTAAAAAAAAAAAAAAAAAAACTTTTCAGGGGACTGGTGGGAAAAAGTATAAATAGCAGGAAAGTGTAAATAACAGAAAATGTAAAAAAAAAAAAAATATTAACAAAGGCTAAAAGATGACTTATTGCGAGTATGTGAGTCTACATACTAGATTACAAAATTTAATAACTGAAAATAAATGAATTTACAATTACTTACATTTATCTATTTTAAAAAAAAAAATCTTTATTTTTATTTTTATTTATTTATTTTTTTTTTGACAGCACCAGATTGCTTCGCATTGAGTTCAACGCTTGACCTGTTTTGTATACTGTACTATCGTGTTCAAAGTGGACACGGAGAGTCCAAGATCTGCTAAATGCACACGTGTTCCGGCATGCCAATCTATACATCGCAGAATTGCCGTCTTTTTTCTCCATGTTACTAACATGGATAATCCACCACCGCAACTTGAAAGCAACTTTCACACGCTAAATTACGTAGCAGAAATTCTGCAATATCAATTCATACTGTGATTAAAAAATCACGGTATCACTCATCACTACTGCAAGCGTGCAAGTCACCGTGATGGTGGAAACGAAACTACAGCCGAAAGCAACGCCATCTGGGAACAGAAATGCGCAGATTTCCGCAGAAATCGATTCGAAAATCAGTATTGCCACCCGAGAAAAAAAAACGCAAATCACGGGAGATAACGTCCACATCAAGTTGTTAATGGCGAGAAAACAATATATTGTAAGAATAGGCCTTAAGACGGGAAAAACGGAAAATGAAGTAAATGGCAGGAAAACGTAAACTGCGGGAATGTAAAAACGGGGTTTTACTATACATACATACACAGTTTTTTTTTTTTTACCTTGGGTGTACTATACGTACACCCAAGAAAATTTTATAACTTGGATTAAAACTTGGTTTTAATAAAATAAAAAAACATCTTTCTCTCATGAGATTTTTATTTAATAAGGTTTAAGCACCTTGTGGCAACTCGTATAGGTAAATATAAGTTCCGCATTACTTCAACCTTGATATCACCACCTCTGGGTCTGGCTCTCACTGACGAGACCTCAATAAAGGTCGAAACCAGTCTGGGTAGTGACCCTTCCCATAATACATAGCATTATACATGTCCGTAAGGATATGTGCTTTGCTGACGAACCTGTTGCAAGAATCTTTTTTTAGAGCGTTTGCATTTCGACTCCCTCTTAAGTGTAATCTTTGATGGCTGTTATATGTATGTAATACAGGTAGTCCTCGACTTACGACGATTCGCTTATGGGTATATGCTTTGTATTATGGGATACTTAGGCAAGTGATCAGAACGTATTCCACCTTTACTACGAGTTGCCTCAGGCCTGAAAATACTTCAGGCGCAAACTTGGCTTACTTGGGAAAAAAAGGATTAAAACCAAGTTTATAATATATATATATATAAAATCATTAGTTACATTAGCTCGATGATTAGATATGTTCATCTTAAATATAATCGATAAAAATGGAAAAATCCTTAGCCCATTCCCCGGTACGTGTACTATATATAGCTTTACTAATAATCTTTTGTGTGGGAACCACATTTAAAAAAAAAAAAAATTCTTAAACATAATGCATTGCTATAAGTTATATATTTATCTCCCAAATTTTATTAAATATTAGCCAACCAAAGAATACGCTTGTCATAAGTGTATGATGAAAAATGTTCCGCCTTGTCCGATTTTAGTAGTAAAATGACTTGAAATGGTAAAAGCAGTGAAACCGACATTAGTTCATGCGAGGTTACTTTTAAAATATTATGCTGGGATGTATATTTTACGTACAATTATATTTTATATGAATATAAACTATGTAACTATGTAAGAGGGGGGGGGGGGGAATCACTGCTGCCTCATCTCGGGCCATGGTTGCGCCAGCCTACCAAACTGCCGCTCAGAACGCATCAAAACTTACGCATTTGCTTCCTTCCCTAGCTTAAGAGGAAACGGTGATTTTGCTGTGTGTGTGGGTGGGGGGGGGGGGGGGGAGAAGATATTCTGTGGTTAGCTCTTAATGGAAACCGAAGTAGTATCAACAGTACGTCAAAATGGGATTACATACAGTACTATACTCTTGTGTAGAGCTGAAAAGTAATCTTTCATCATAAGAAATAAAATTTGTCACAGCAGTGATGATGACCTATCTTCGGCTTTTCATTGATCAACAAGTGTACTCTCGCTTAGTTGGCACTGGCATGTTAACAAGACAGGAAAAAAATACAGTGACTAGCATACGTTTCATTTTGGATGTTCGCCAAACGTTTATTTTATATTTTATGAGTTCTCTGAACTTGTCGGCTGGATCGCTAATACAAGTATGACAAATATGTATCATTAAAGAAATAAAAATACTAGAATGTTGCTATCTGGTACATTTTTTCGCGTTAAATTTTAACATGAACACAAAATACCTAACTTACCCTACATTATTATTATTTTCTTCTCAAGAACTTCAAAAAATAAAAAAAAAAAAAATAATGAGTTTCTGAAGTACGTACGTTCTTCAATTATTTACTCGGATATTAGCCTACCCACCATTTAACTACATTAACTATGCCATCATATTAAAAAAAAATAATAATAATAACCGCTGAAGTATGAATGAACCTCCATAGTTAGATATAGACGAGCCCTTTGGTTGAAAAGACCTGGGTTTGAATTCCGTATACGATGTCTGTTTCCCGCTCTGATGTCTAGCTGCATTAGGAACCTTTATCAGGACTTTTCACTCAAATGATGAGATAGCCAGTCTTATACGGCGGTAGAGGTGTTTTTTTTTTCTTTTTTACCTCCCGGAAACTGGTTTTTCATCCATCAGAACAAGCAAACCGGTTCCGTGAATACACAGTTCTGCAGACATAAAATACTCATCTCTAGGATTGTCTGAAGCCCTAACTCAAGCCGTCTTGAACGGATGAGAAATGGATACAGTAAGTAGAATGTATGAATATTATATAAGGTCTACTTGAAATTTTACAACGCTCTAAACTAACTTAAGCATATTATAAAAAATAAAACCGTGAACCTAAAAGTTATAATAATAACAATGAATCCTGTATTAAAAACCATTTATTCAGCCTAATCGCAGAAATCCATTATGAAATTCGTACACAAGGAAGAGTGGAAGGAGAAGACTACTGACCAATTAGTACGTAGGACACAATTTACAACCACAGTGATGGTGCTCGGATGTCTTACTGCGTTTACTAATGGATGGACAAATGAATACAAAATTTTTCTGTCTAGGAATTTTTCCGTTGGCATGAGCTAATATGAGCTAAAATACCAAAATATACCCAATCAATAATGACATTGAAAGTTAAAAATAAATAAAAATAAACTTGTCCATCAGGCCCTACCAAAATACTTCTGCATATTAAGTGAGGGGGTGGGGAACTACAAATTGCTTTTAAAAAACACTTTGCACAGCAAAACAACTAGACTAAGATATTCTGGAGAAAATGGAATGATGTCAAATGCAAGAACATTGTCTTAATGACGCAACCAGTATGACACCAACAAATTAACGCTGCACAAAATTCTTAGGTTCTCTTTGTCATTCTGTTATCTCTCCCCTCCTCATGCACACACTGAATTTGGCAGATGAGTGTACTTCAAAAATAAACCATCTGGAACTTACAAGTGCATTAAGGAATTTCTATAATAAAAAAAGGGTAAAAATAAAGCAAAAAGTGGTCTTCCAATCATGCAGATCCAAGAATGTCTTCCAGCTCTTTTGCCTTATAGGCTATGATTGTAATGTTTTCAATAGGAGATAATTTCCAATCACCAAGTCCATCCTACTTATTGGAGACCCGAAATGAGACATCCCTGCTTACTAGATGACTGAAGTGGCTTGAAAAAACTCCATATTTGGTCTCTAGAGAAAGGTAACTGAATTATCTAACCTTTAGACTAACCATGATACTAAAATGTGTAATGGGTGGGATTCACAAAAGAAGTATTATAGTTGAAGCAACCAATGACGCATTCAGGATTTAATCTTGGAGGGGCCAAGTACTCAAGATTTAATCTTGAGGGGAGGGCGAGTTGAATAGACGATTTGAGAATACACACTACGCATCGCATACGACCTATGACTGAGCATCTGCAGTGATCGCCAATACATGATACCCTGATACATCATACCATGATCTCTGGCCTGGCTCGGGCAAACAAAGTACCGCCTGAGCACTACTTCGTTCGCCTTGCGTTCACAACGGCCATGATTCCCGAGAGCCAGAGGATATTCCCACCTTATGTGACCGCTAAGTAGTATAGAAACAGAAGACACGACACAACATAAATTTAAAAAAAAGAATTTTAATTATAAAAAGATTTTTGGAAAATTTTCTAGTCTTTTTTTCCTTTTTCTTTTGGGGGGAGCCAGGCCCCTTGGCCTCCTCCCTGGGTGCACCAATGGAAGCAACTAAAACATCTCTGTTGCAGGAGAGAAAACCAGCATTTCTGCGAGGAAAACACTAAAAAATAAGTTAGGAAATGTATATATAATGCCTCGACAATTCACAATATATTTTACTTAACACACAAAAAAGATTCACATGAGATTGTTCACTGGAATAATGAAAATCACTGCCCTGAAAGACAACTTTAAGGAGTGCTCTGCTCATGTAACGAAAAATATATTTTAGTCTTGTTGGAGTTGTCCAATTTAACAAAAAAAATGAATTATGATTCTGAAAAAAATTTTCCAATCAATCAGTTTCTCCAAATTCTGTTCAGAGGACATGAAACTAAAAATCATTAAGTGTTGAAAAACAAGGGAAAGTGTTAATTCCGATCATGAACATATCAGAAAAATTTGGGAGTCTCCTAATGATAAATAATGAAACTCCGTGGATATTTTACATTTCAAGGTTGAATTTCTTATCAATACTTATTAATTAATACTCTAAGGAAGGGCATATACTGTTTTAGTTGGCTAAGTAGATTAGCATCTCTGCTTTCAAACTTTCAAACTGACAGGCTACAAAGTCAAATCTAGCTGATTTGACTTTGTAGCCTGTCAGTTCGATTCAGTAAAAAAAGATGTTTGTTTTTAATGGGAGAGACTTCCATCACCTGGTCTGGAAAACACCATCTTACTTATTAGAGGCCTGAAATAGTTTAAAATATAAAAATAAAATAAAAAAACCCATTAAGCTTGTGTTATTTCAATGTGCTGTTTTCATTCCATTAAACCTGAAGATAAGCTGAAACCAGCACCTAAACACACATTTATAGCAGAACTGTCATAAAAGCATTACTAATATGACAAGTACAAAATTATAAAAAATAAATGAATTAAAAAGAGACTTTCTTCCTATTCCCCCCCCCCCCCACCACCATCACTCAGTGTCCACCCATCAGAATGCCTCTGACCAGAGGGGGAGATAGGAAGAAAGTCTCTTTTTAATTCATTTATTTTGTGAAACATTTTGAACCAGATTATCAATTCAGCAGATATTTTGAATAATCCAGCCTGGTTGGCTGAGCAGTTAACATACCCACTCTCCAACTAACAGGCAGTGGATTCAAATCCTGCCATGAATGTTTGTAACTGTCTTTAGGTGACAGATGAATTTCATCTTCTGGTGTTAGACTGCTGCCCTACTTATTGGAGGCCTGAAATGGCTTGAAAAAAAAGTTCCACATTTGGTCATTAAAATATATAAAATAAAATAAATTACTTAGCCCACCCATGGTACTGATCTACTATAGGTTTTTAACCTTTTGTAGGTGGGAAACAAACAAACAATATGTGTGTGTGAGAGAAAGAGAGAGATAAATGTACACCAAAACTTCAGAGTCTAATGCCATAAATCAATTCCAAAACTATGCAACCATTATAGATAATTTCTCAGTGTCTTATAGCCTCAATATCAATGGAGAACGTGTTAAGAATTGATTTTCAATATTCTTCACTTAGCCTTATTCAATTAAATTACTCTGACTTAAAATTACGAAAACTTTATCTATCTAAGACAGACTCTGTGTTGGGGGGGGGGATGGTTCTCAGTGTCTCAATCACATGAAATGTGACTTAGAAATTTTTTAGATATTAAATAAAAATTGCTAATAATAATCAGTAATAAAATGATTCTGACTTCCCTTATTTTACAAGCCCACATATCACCCAGAAACTAAAAACAGAAAGGGTGTCAACTGAAATTCTATAAAAGGTGTCTCCTAGAAACAAATTTATGGGCATGCAAACCTAAATTACAGTCATCTACAGATTAACAGGAACTTTTTTTTAAACTGATGACTGCAAACATTATGCAGTAGCATAACTACAAGTTCCAAATATAGAATAAGAAATATGAAGTGGATAATATGCTCCTGACAAGGTCTTCTTCCAAACTTATAGGCCCTCTAGTGCCAGAGAGCACAGCAGAAGTTAATACTGCTGAATCAGAGACAACTAGTGCTGTTGCTGGGTGCAAGCCATTGCATAAAACATTTCTGCCCTCCAACAGATTTCCTGTTGAAGTTCTGCCAGCGCATAAATGTATTAAAAGTAGTGATGAGAGAGAAAACACCTACTGATTTGATACTTACACCTTGTGAGTTAAATCAATTGGCCGTTGTGCAATGTTAGAAGCAAAAGATGTAAAACATTAAGTTTCACGATTGTCGTTTCTAATCAAATGTGTTGTGATAAAAGACAAGTATAATGACTAGGATTCAACTTGTCTTTATTTAAAAAAAAAAAAAAAAAAAATCCCTGCCCAAAAAAGAGCAATATACTGCTATTTTAAGTCTAATAATTTGGATTTGAAATTCTATGACAGTTGAGCAAACTGTAACAAGTCACTAGGGCATGATCACAATGTTCAATGAGTAATAGTCTGTCTATTTGTTTTGCAGGATGGGACCAGCTATATCACAATTAGTTATATATTTTAAGTAAACTATACATAAAATGCCCAGTTTACAACCTTGAGTTTGGAAACCATCAAAGTTTCTTTCTACTCAATTAGCACACATAATTTAATGTTACAGTACAGTATATACATGTATGGAAGCATTTCAGTTATATTAAAAAAGAGTGTCAGACAACAACAGATTTAAACTTCACATATGGAACTATTGGTAAGTAAATATCAAATGGCTCTGTGAAGAGGGGAGAGAAAAATTAATGATAAAAAGATGACTAATTTTGCCACTAAAAATAGAAAGGTATACCGAATTATAATAAATTGGGAATGAAGTGGTACTCAATTATTTAAAGAATTAGTATGTTATTGCTTCATTGTATATTTGTTCTATTCAGGGCCGCATTTATACTTTTTCAGGCCCTAGGCGCAACATCATAATGAGGCCCCAATTTTTTTAGTTTACTGAAAATAAAAGTCAACATTTCCATAATAACTCATTTTAATAAACTAAAAATAACACAACATTGATATATATATTCTGAACATTCGTTTTTACTCAGTAGAAAATATTATAACTTATTTTAAATGACTGATACCGAGAGATCAAGAGATGACATGGTTTATTTAAAAAGATACTACTAGTTTCGTTGAATGGATCAACTTCTTCAGGTATCACAATCAAAGAAATATACAAAAAATAACAGACTTAAATATTGCATTAACAGTAATGCAAGCTTGCGTTCCAAATAAAAGCTGACTACGTGCTGTCACGAGCGTGCCAGTATTGAACAGAGGCAACGTGTGTGTGAGAAAAATTGAAACTTAGGGAGTTAATGATATGGGAAGAATCTAATGCAATTTCTCTTTCGCCAACACATTGTGGACTGGACACAAACTTCTAATATCCATGTGTGCTATGATGAACTTGAAAGAAAGATTGTCGAATCCAGAGAAATTGCATTAGATTCTTCCCATATCATTAACTCCCTAAGTTTCAATCTTTCTCACACACACACATTGCCTCTGTTCAATACTGGCGCACTCGTGACTGCACGTAGTCAGCTTTTATTTGGAACTCAAGCTTGCATTACTGTTTTCAAAATGTACTACTGTCTTTTGTGCTAGTACTGTTAATGCAATATTTAAGTCTCTGTTATTTTTTGTATATTTCTTTGATTGTGATACCTGAAGAAGTTGATCCATTCAACGAAACTAGTAGTATCTTTTTAAATAAACCACGTCATCTCTTTATCTCTCGGTATCAGTCATTTAAAATAAGTTTTTATATATATATAATATATACAAAAAAGAAAGACAAAGTTTTTTATCTTGCTTTGGTTTTAGCAAATATATCATAAAATGATATCATAATTAATCGAGTCGATTACATCTGATTCAATGCATAATAACGACAGGTCACTTGTTTAATTTTGGTGCAAGTTGCTTCTTAAATTTTTTATTCATTTTAACCACTGAGAATGACTGCTCAGATGTTGCATTTGAAATAGGCATCCTCAAAAAATATTTTTAGAATTGTTTCTACATTCGGAAAATTAGACTTTAACCCAATGTTTATAAATTTGTACATATTTTAATTGAAAAATTTTCTTCCTTTATCATTATTAAAAATTGCTTAACTTCACCAATAAATTTTTCTGAATCAATATCAGCCCCATAAAATTGTAAAATTTTGTTAACACTAGTCTTGTACTTGTCTTGAGCTATATCTTTCTTCAAAAAAATACCAAACATATCTGTCTAAATAGCTTTTTGCTCTTTCATTAATTTCCAAAATTAGCTTATTGCAAAGACATTAAAAGTATTAACAGTGAAATTTTCTTTCCCATGTAATGTACGAGTAATCTCATTGTTATATTGTGAAATTTCGTGAGACATTTTTTTCGTTTTTTTCACTCTTTCATTCTCATCTTTAAATTTTGTCTCATCTGTTAATAAATTCGCTTCTTCATTTAAAGCAGCAAAAACTGTTTCTTATATCTTAAATAAAATCAACTAAATGTAACAAATTATTAGCTAAAAACAAATTCATATTGAGATCTTGTAGAGATTTACTAGTAGCATTTATTCGTTGTAAAATTTTGTCCCACACAACTGTTAAAATTGCTGTTTCTGAATTGTCAAAATGATCAGCCAATGATGAAATCTAATTTAGAAATAGGTTGTTCACGAGGAGAAATGGATACTTCAAGTAATGCCTCTTTAATTTATTTATATCCATGGTTTCAAAGCAATATAGTGTCAGCTCTTGTGGACCCCCTCGTTTCACTTAATCTTTTAACTGTTGAATTTTTTTTTCCTAAATGTTTAAGGAGTATACTTCATCTTCTTGTTGAACATGAAAAGTAATTATATAGTATACGTTTTGAATAAAACAAAAATACTGCACTGCTTCTGGACAAGATTCCGCGGCATAGTTGCCAATTCAATTTTAATGGATCAAAACTTCATCGCCTTCTACTTTTTATCATGCAATTATCCCCTTTGCCATTAATCTCTGAACGGCGATTTTAGAGACGTTAACGGATTAACTGTGGTGCAACAACCTTTGACTTCACGTGTACTGTGTTACTTGAAATTTCCTTACGGTCTTGTTATATCTGTACTATATTATTACGGGCAACTCCAAGGAGTCCTTAGACTCATCGAGGGAGGACCTAACATCATGTTCTTGACAACTATTTGACATTCACACAGTATCTATCATACCTAGCCTTGAACTCATTCACGGTCATGGCACCCACAACAGACTCTGGCAGCTTATTCCACTCATTCACCACTCTCCAAGTAAAAAACCTAGCTCTAAACACCCTTGCCAACCACACTCTTGCCCAGTTTCCATGGATGGCTCCTAGTCCTCCCACCACCAGTCCTATTCTCAAAAATATCTTCTGAATTAATCTTATAGAAACCCTTCAGTAATTTGAATGTCTCAATCATATCACCCCTTTTCTGCCTATCAACCAATTTCTGCAACCCACAAATCTTCAACCTGTTCTCATAAGGTTTTTATTCCATAGACCTGCTATCATCTTGATCACTCATCTTTGGATCCTCTGCACCTCCTCCCCATCAAGAAACCCTGGTGCCCAAATCTGGGCACAGTAGTCTAGATGGGGTCTTATCAAGGCTCAATACAGAGGAAAAATAACCTGTTTGTCTCTGCACGTTAAAGTATTTTTCAGCAGCCAAGTGATTTGATGAGCTGATTTAGCCACTTTTGCGATGTGCCCCCTAAACTTCAACTTCCTGTCCACCAACACTCCCAAATCCCTGGCCACGTCAATCTCCTGGAGTACAGTTCCACCAATATGATATACTGCTGCTAATCTTTTCACCCTAAAATGCATAACCTTACACTTTGCTACATTAAATTGATATCCATTCTCCTTAGCCCAGTCCTCCAAACTATCCAGCTCATCTTGCAAAATTTTGACATCCTGTGCACTCACTATTGCTCTACCCAACTTTGCATCATCAGCAAATAAATGAACACTTCCTCCCAGAACCTTTCCTATATCGTTAATGAGCAAATTGAAAAGTAGTGGTCCAAGAACAGAACCCTGCAGCAGCACCCCACTAGTCACAGTCCATCTTTTGGACTCTACTCCTGAATAAACCACTCTCTGATATCTCTCCATCAACCACCCTCCTATCCATCTCACCAACCCTATATCCATCCCCATATACTGCAGTTTACTGATTAGAATTCCATGTGGTATCCTTAGCAAGGTCCAGTAGAATCACTGTAAACCCATTACCCTTATCCAGTTCAGCTGTCACTGTGTTATAAAGCGTGAGCAAGTTACTGAGGCAAATTACAATATAGAAATGAACAAATGGCAGTGGAAGTCTGTGCGTGTGTGTGTGTGTGTGTGTGTGTGTGTGAGGGGTATTGGCATCACAAAGCTTTCAGAAAATAAGGAGGAGATAGTTATGTGGGGACCTCCTGGAAGTCCAAAGACTCTCTGCAGAAGACTTACAGTTCACACATGACCTATCACACTTTAAAGTTCATTCATAGGTGATGCAATGGTGTATCCATTTCTCTCTCTCTTTTATGTGAAGTCATCAGTGTGACAGGGTGTTATGTTCTTTAGGTCTCTTAAGAGACCCACCTTTCTAAGAGACAGAAGACGGATCTTCTACCAGGAAATCCTAACGTCCGCATTTTGAAGAATTAAATGACTTTTGGAAATACAGGCAAATTTACAGTCTTGACATTGCACCATTTCATATATTATCATTATTATACTAATATAAACAAATGTAATGCTTCAGAACTAATCTGCAATAGTAACTTCTCTAAACACTACATCTTTCAGATCAACCTCTACAGAAGGAATTTTATAGAAGGGATTATCGGCCACAAACTGAATCTAAAATTCTGAGCATTTTCTTGTGTTGACACATTTGCAACAATATGCATATGATGTGACTAAACTTCTTTCATGCAACACTAACTGTATTATTTCATGATTTGGCATTGTGTATAGATGGCATTGTGCATAGTTTGTGGATTAAGTGGTGGAGAATGAGAGTTTTAGAGTGCCCTCCCATGATGAGCCCTTGGAGGTGTCATGTAATAATAATAATTTCTGTCAATTTTACAACATTGCTGCGCTGGTGGAGAGAATATGGAAATAGGTTGCATAGGTAGTCATCTACAATCCAAACCATCATAGTCTTACTAAAATGAAAGGAAACACGTAACCACAATAAACATATTTTACTAAGATTATGCTGTTAAATTACAGATGTTTCAGTTTGTATCACAAACTATCTTTAGTGTAGAAGAATAAACAACGGAAAATTCAATTCAATTAAAACTGACTACCATAAATAATGATTATTCTTATAAAAAAAAAAAAAAAAAAAAGACTAATAATAACAATTTTCCAATTAATTTTGGACATGGTTAGTCTATCACTGAGATCAAGGGATGAAGAAAATCAGCACTTTCTTTGGAAAAGTAAAGATAACCATATCTTCATCATTTCAGAATGAGATAAACTACATGTTAAGCAAATTGGTTAATTTATTATATATATGAGTTGTCCATTATTTATTCTTCTATGGTAATGATGTGATGCACAAACCAAAATATCTATAATACCAAGTAAAATATCTTTAATGTGGTTTACATATCCCCTCCCCCCCCCAAAAAAAAGATTTCTTACAGTTATCCCCAGTGGCGCACTTAGGATTTGATCTGGGGGGGGGGGGATCGAGTTGAGTATATGATTTGAGAATACACACTACGCATTGTATACGAGCTATGACTGAGCATCTGCAGCAACCACTAATACATGATACCCGTGATCTCCTGTGGCCCAACTCGGGCAAACGAAGTAGCTCCTGAGCACTACTTCGTTCGCCTTGCGTTCACAGCACCCAGGATTCTCAAGCGCTATAGGGTATTCCCACCTTATGTGACCGCTAATTCATAAGGAGCATATAACGAACATAGAAATAGAAGACACGACCCGACATAAATAAAATAAAAAAAAAAAAGAATTTTAATTAGGAAAAGATTTTTGGAAATTTTTCTGGTGTTTTTTTCCTTTTTCTTTTGGAGGGTGCCAAGGCCCCCTTGGCCCCCTCCCTGAGTGCACCAATGGTTATCCCTAAATCAAAGATCAACTTTACTATATATACCATTTATCTACATGCATACTACATAGCTGAACATTGTGGTTCAGCTATATAGCTGAACCACAATGTTCCTTCAGCCTGTGATGCTCTATTTTATGGAACAATTTTATTGGTTTATATGAACTGCTAAACAAAAATTTATAAAATTCAGATTATTCAAAAAATTTTGAACTTGCAGTCAGTGTCTATGACCATATGTAATGTATTTGTAATACACTGCTGTAATAGGTTCCGATTATACTTATTTTGAATTTGTTCTAAGATAGTAAATGGAAACATGTTGGAATAGATAATATATTGTAACAAGACAATATATCTAGTCTTTCTGAACAGTAAATGGAAACGATATATTCAAGATTTCCAAATGGAGTAATATTTGGAAACTTGTCAGAACCTATTAGAATAAAACAAATTTTCTATCTCCACTTCTATTCAAATACAATCCCCAAATGGAACATTAAAATCCAATATATTAAATTTTTATACATCAAAATTCTCAAAATATCTATTAATATTAAATAGATTTTTCTTTGCTTCAGAGAAGAAAAAAAAAAAAAATTATGAATTACACAAAATGCTTCACACACACACAAGATTTCAAATATTTAATTTTTATTTAGAGAGGATAATTTTATATCAGAGGTACTACCTAAAATTAGTTCTGTAAGTTTACTAAATGAATAACTCAGTGGTTAGTTTTAGGCTAGTAATCAAGTGAAAATTCCATCATGTATCAAATTTATTAATGCCATAATTTTCCACACTAAATAAGTTTCTTCTGTGATTTTCTTTTAAGTAATATCAAATTCAGCAACATGCTGCAGAAGTCTCAATTGCTTACAGTTTGGTGATGATAATGATCATGATAGTGATTAAAAAAAAAAAAAATCTCAGATAGCAAAAGTTAAAGTAAACCTACAGGCAATGAATGATAAGATAGAAAAGTGAATCAATGAATTTTGCCATAAAGCTGAAACTGCTGGGAACATGCATATTTACAAGTGCTATCTATGGCTGCGAGACATGGGTAATGGTCAAAGATTCTGCAAGATGAATATTGGTATTTGAAAGAATATGTTATCGAGAGATGTTATGAATTGTATGGATGCAAAAGTTAATGAATGAAGAACTGCACAAAAAAGTAAACTGCAAAGAGAATCTAACATAGAAAATAATTTGAAGTAAACTTAATCTTTTTTTTTGACATACCTGCAGAATGGATGAGAGCAGAAAGATAAAACCTTGATGTCTGGTACAATGGATAGTATAAACAGAAGAGGATGGCCAAGATGACAGCAGGTAGATGATGTGAAGGAGTAATGTGGAAAGTTTGCAGGATTTGAGTCACCTGGCAAAGGTCAGAGGGGAATAGCAAAGAATGATGGAATTGCACTGGACACCAACAGCCATTGGACCCATGGATGCTGATAATGATACTGACTAAGAAGGAAACATTTTGTAAGATATATTCTATTAGAAACTTCTTTCAAAATCTTACTTATTAAAAATTCTTTGGGTCTGGCCATGTGGTTAGTTAGTTTGAAGGACTAACTTTGAAAGACTCACTTCAACCTCTATCACAGTGTTTCAGCTCTGTGTCTCTTCTACAGGTACTTCCATGATCACTGCTCCTGCAAATTGACAAATATCATTCCTTCACTTGCTGTTAGGCCTGTTAAGACAAGAGCAGCAGCAGCTGTCCAACATCTCTTTACTTTGTTCTTTGGAACAGCCTTCCCCATGATGTGTTTTTTCCCAACAATTTCAATCTACAATTTTTTATATAGAATGTCAATAGGTTTCTTCTTTCTCAATCCTTATTTGCACCTCGATATAGCACTGATATCCTATAGGTTCTTGTACCTCTCGTGTGTGATATATATATATATATATATATATATATATATATATACACCATTCTTTAGCGCTTTCTCTTTTTCCCTGTTCCTATTTTAAGGAATTATTAAAATATTAAGAGAAAGATGAAATTTTAATGGCAGATTACGCACGGTTGCACTTTGTTTACATAAGCTTCTCGTCATACATACATAAAAGATCTCACTCACACACATATATATGAAAATATTATTACCGCCCCAAGACCTCATGGAGTGAAAGACTCATCTGGGAATATAATGAAACAGATTTTAATTCTTCGCGAAATGAAGTGAAATGAATGCCTAGGAAATACTTTTTCCTAGGCATTCACTCTGAAAGTATACCTCCAAATAAAAACTGATATTTTAAGTAAATAATATACATACCTATCAAAGAGCATATCCATTACCCTCAGACAAAATTGAATAAGTAGGCGTATACTAAGTCACACAAGCAAATTGGGGTTTCAAAAATACTTGAAGCATGTGTGATATTAAATTACCGAAAATCGGAATCTAACCTTGACAGTGACAAATAGGGAAATCTAACGTAAGCATAACTTATCACCAAAACAACCTCTGAATGTGGTGAAATGAGTCAGACCATTTAGGCTCTAATATAATATCCTCTTTGGCTATAATTAAAATGAGTTAGCACACAGTATCATATATAATAATAATAAAAAAATTGAATGCTAGCTATTTCTTAACTCAGTATTACATCTACATGACATTAAATAAAGTTCGAAATTATAATACAAATATAAGACTTACTTTTCGGCCTTTAATGAGTACAGAATAGGGAAATAATTAAGTAAAATATCAGTATTCTAACAGGAAGAGAGAAACCTATAAAACAGGTGGCTATGTTGAGCAACAACGATCACGTTCAAGCAAGGACACCCAATGTGCTATGTGTTCATCAACAAACAAGCAATATACGACAGTTCACGTTGGGCGCCATCTATCGACAATTAACGAAACCTACTTCATAACAACATATGTAATTCAATGGTTACAGTTAATATACTGTACAGGGTGACCACATCTAGTACTTTCGTACTAGATCTAGTACTCTTTTTATAAATTTTTAGTGTTCTAGTACGTTGACCAACAGATCTAGTACTTCCTTCCTTCCGAATAATAATAATAACAACAACATGAGAGTTAGACATATGAGTTTAATATTTTTCTCTTCTCCCACCTCCCCATATGTCACATTCAGTGATACAAGCATGATTTCTCTCTTTTTTCCCCTCCCCTTCTCACTGTTCACTAACCTTCTCCTCCCCACCCCCGAACCCATACGCACGCAATCCGACTGGTATTAGCTAATGAAAATATATTCTTTGCTATTCAAACACCTCTCACGCGTTATAAGATCACTACAGCAATGAAAACAAATGGAAAAATTAAATATTTCAATATGAGTACCCATCTTTTATTTATGCACAGCGTAAATTGGACCCCATTGAAAAGATAAATCCAACCGACAATGGGCAGTTTTTAGACATAGAAATGAATATCTAGGGGCGTTACAAAGAGCTAGATAGAGAATGATAACTATTGAATGCTAATTGAAGACTGTTCTACAGCATTTGAAAAAAGTTTTTTTTTGGAATAAAGTTTTTGAAATGAAAAATAGTTTTTTTGGAATAAAGTTTTTGAAATGAAAAATGCTGTAGGAGAACAAATGTTCCCTAATTTAACAACATTAGTTAAAGCTGTACTGTGCCTCCCTCGTTCATCAGCAGCAACTGAAAGAATATTTTCAGCAGTGACAATAAATAAGAATAAAATAAGAAATCAACTACAAACTCACTTGATGAATGGACTCCTTTTGACAAAAGAAAAATAGAAACTTTCATCAGCTACAGATTTTACTCTTTCTGAAGGGTTAATTAATTTAGCAAAATCTGCCAAAAATAATGAATAAATACTTCCTTGTTTTTCTTGTGAATGGGCACCCCTGTATATGTATATATGTAAATAGCATATTAAATAACTGAAAATTTAATGTTACATTATTTTAAACACTAAAAAATATGCATTACATTATTTTAAACACTAAAAGTTATATATTAGATTAATACACATATTAAGTGCTAGAGTTACAACTGGGACTTTTATGTTGAATGACAACTGCAGCTCTTGGACTCACAGATGACTACAGTGAGATGAGTTTTGACTTTTTTTTTCTTTTCATTTTTGTCGTACATGTGTTAATTTAGAGGTTTTACATTGAGTTCATCTATGATAATAAGGTAGTGATATCGTAAAATGCCCAAAACAGAGTGAAACGAAAGGAAATAAAAAGCTAGTACTTTTTTTTCAGATTTAGAATCTTTTTCTTGCTCAGGAAAAATATTTCTTACGAAATATTTTTCCTGAGTGGTCACCCTGATACTCTATAATATATATGCATTCAATAACTACAGTTCATGTTAACCAATGGTATGTGTATCTCAGGCAGGGCCGTCGCCAGATTAGATCGCACCCTGAGGAAAACAATTAAATATCTCCCCTGATGGATTATAAGACAAAAATATAAGAAAATCTCTAACTGCTATTTTCAACTTTCTTGGGTCATTGCTATTCGCAAAGAATTTTTAATCAGTTTAAGCTTGGAAAAACTTCTTTCCGCACTTATTACGCTAATAATTCCTGTTAGTGTAGCGACGGCGCCTACCGCAATATGGCTGAGCGAGTGCCCTTATTAAGCTGCGCCGTGAGGCAGGCTGCCTCTATGCTACACCCTGTCGACGGTACTGATCTCAGATATATCTTAAATATAATTTTGGCATCTCTTCTACTGCAAAACTAACGTCTTAGCAGATCACATATCCAAAATTGATTATATTTAAAAGTCCATACTTACATTATTTTTGGCCTAATTGGTCTCATAGCCTTAGCATCTTTGGTCAATCCAACAATCTCAACCCAACCTTTAACCTAGTTGAATTTTTCTGCTCCAACTTTTATCCTATAATTCATTCGTATTATGTTAAAAATCGAACCTATGTTTCTGTAGTGGACTTCTTTATTTTTATTTTTTAGAAATGTTAAAACACAGAATTATTATTTTTTTATATAATAATCCTCAAACTCTAATGGTTTTAGAGGACGCACTACATACGAGTATAAAAGAACTGAG
This sequence comes from Typopeltis vanoorti, assembly GCF_054136105.1. Taxonomy (NCBI): domain Eukaryota; kingdom Metazoa; phylum Arthropoda; class Arachnida; order Uropygi; family Thelyphonidae; genus Typopeltis; species Typopeltis vanoorti. The sequence continues at coordinate 164,205,464 of NC_143550.1, forward strand.
ATCAAACAAAAGAGAGATTAAGTTATTAAAATAGAAAGATTAACAGAATATATATATATATATATATATATATATATATATATGTAAAGCTATATTAAAGATTGTATGGGGGGGGGGAAATGAAGAGATTTAAGAAATTAAAATAAATGGGAAGGACAGAGCCGTACTTATGCACAATGCAACGAGTCCCTAGTTAAGGGCTCCAAAAACTATGACCAATTTAAAGGCTCCGAACAATGAAGGGGGAGACCCGGCGCACTCTAGCGACTAGGGTACCGCCGCCTCGGAAAAAAGTGTAAGGTTCTGGATTTAAAGCACTGGGAAGAAAAAAAAAATCCAAACTTGCAATTTTGAAACTTTCACAAATATGGGGGAGGCGGTAAATCTCTAACCTCAAAATTGTGATTCACGTGGTAGGGTTTAACAGGTGTAATACAAACAGGTATCGAAACTCTGGTTGGATTCGAAAAGAGGAAATGTTAACCGCTTTGCTAACAATGCTGTAAACACTTCTTCTTCTTCTTCTTTTTTTTTTTTTAATGTTTCTGTTATTCAAGAATGGTTGTGTTTATTTTCTTTGATTTGCTTCTATGTATTCATGACGGTGTAATATATTTTAAAGGCATTATTTTGTTAAAGGAGGGCCTGTTAATAATAATAATTATTATTATTAAAAATTATATATAAAAATAATGGCCAAAATACTTCATTGGCATGTATGCAAAAAATATCTTTCCTACTTCTGATAACTGCTGGCAGCATAAAATAGAGACTGTATTGGAAAACGAAACAACAAAAATTCTCTGGGACTTTCGAATACAAACTGATCGGCATTTGGAACACAATAGACCTGACATCACAATTATCGAACATCGACAGGTTTGAATTATCGATATCACAGTACCCAGTGATAACAACGTTCACAACAAAGAACTGGAAAAAATTACTAAATATCGAGATCTGGCAATCGAAGTTGGCAGACCAAAGTCATCCCGATAGTTATCGGTGCAATTTCAAAGAAGTTATCCAAGTATTAATTCTTGACCTGGGAGATTGAAAGACGTACTGAATATTCTATTAAGAATGGGTATATGTGGAATTACAAGGCTGGTGATTATGGCAAGCTGAGAAGTCAGCTTTCAGCTGTATTATGGCATGAGAAATTCAGGGGGAGAGATGTTGATGGTGTGTGGGAGATTCTCAAGGAGTATTTGAAGAAAGCTGTATCAGACTGTATTCCCAGAGTCAGAAGGAGAAATCAAGTAGAAGTAAAATGGATGACTAAAACTATTAAACAAGAATTGCAGATAAAGAAAAGGTTGTGGAAGACGTATAAAGAAAAAGGTGATGAGCGTTCCAATGAGCAATATAAGGTACAGGCAAAGAGAGTAACCTGTATGGTAAGGAAAGCCAAAGCTAATTATGAGAGGAAGCTAGCTGATGAATCCAAAAGAAACCCTAAAGAGTTCTTTCGCTATGTGGCTAGTAAAAGGAAGAATATCCATGGAAAGATTACTTTAAAAAGTGTTGATGGTAAGGAAATTACTGAAGCTAATCAAATAGTTGAGTTGCTTAGTGATCATTTCGCAAAAGTGTACCATCTTCGTAGTGATAGTGCAGTGTCAGATGTGCCATTGACTGATGAGAGTATAGAGATAGATGAAATTGAGGTGCTTAATATATTAAAGAGCCTTAATGCTAACACTGCCATTGGGTTAGATGGCATATCGGCCCATGTGTTACGAGAATGTGCAAGAGAATTAGCAACTACTCTAACCAGGATGTTTAATTTAAGCCTCAGTTCTGGTGAAGTGCCAATAGAGTGGAAAGAGGGGAAAATAGTTCCATTGCACAAGGGAGGCTCTAAGACTGATGTTGCAAATTATAGACCAATCAATATATCTGGAGTGGTGGTTAAGATTTTGGAGAAATTAGTTAAAATTAGAATTCAGGACTGGGTGGACAGCAATATGATACTTTATAAGGGGCAACATGGTTTTGTGAAGGGTAGGTTTTGCCTAAGTAATTTGCTTACGTTCTATAATAAAGTAACAGTGGAGTTGGATAAAGGAAATCCTTACTCAGTGATACTGCTTGACTTTGCAAAGGCTTTTGACAGGATTCCACATGGAACTCTGTTACATAAATTAAAGCAAATGGGTTTGGATCCGAAGATGGTGATTTGGATTAAAGGATGGCTGGCGGACAGATATCAAAGAGTGGTTTACGGAGGAGCTGAGTCCAGGAAAAGGCAAGTGACTAGTGGTGTACCTCAGGGCTCAGTTCTTGGTCCTCTATTGTTTAATTTGTACATCAATGATATTGGAAATACCTTGAATGGAAATATCCACTTGTTTGCTGATGATGCAAAATTAGGAAGAGCGATAATCAATTCAAATGATGTGGATATTTTACAGGATGACTTAAATAGGCTAACGCTATGGACTGAGGTAAATGGCTGTCAGTTCAACGTGGCTAAGTGTAAGGTGGTGCACTTCGGGAGGATGCCATCGCATGCTGTTTACTATATTAACGGAACTGAACTGCAGGAAGTTGATGAAACAAGAGACTTGGGAGTTATTGTGGACAGAGAACTTAAGTTTAAAGGGCATATTGCTAAGATTGCCAAAACATCACATCAAATTACATGGTTGTTGAGGAACACACTAACAAGCAGGGATAGAGAAGTTATTGTTCCACTCTATAAGGCATTAATAAGGCCGCATTTGGACTATTGTGCACAGATCTGGTCGCCAGGATTTCTTGGTGATGCGGAAGTGGTAGAGAGGATTCAGAGGCGGGTTACAAAGATTGTTGCAGGTCTGTGGGATGTTCCCTATGAGGATAGATTGATGATCTGTGGGCTCCAAAAACTAGCTGATAGACGTAGGAGAGGAGATAATAGAGGTATTTAAATTGTTAAAGGGATTTTACGGGATTGATACTGATGATATTCTTAAGAGAAAGAGGGGCCATCCCTGGAGATTGTGTAAGAGTGTGGTTAACAAGGGTGTTAGGACTAGATTTTTTACTTGGAGGGTTGTGAATGGGTGGAATGCTTTGCCAGAACTGGTTGTGAATGCTTCAACTGTGAATGAATTTAAGGAAAGGTATGACAGGTATTGTGTAAATAATGGTTAGTGTGTCAATGTCGGGTCTCCCGCGATGAGTCTTTTGACTCCATGGAGACACCGTTAAAATAATAATAATAATAATAATAATAATAATAATAATAAAAGTATTTACAACAATTAAACGTCAACGAAGTGACCCCATATGATCTACAAAACACAGCATTACTTGGAACGGTTCATATTTTACGACGCTACCTGACGGACTATTCTTAGATTCTTGGGTAGAATCTGAATTGTTCTGTATCACCAATCGAATTGTTGTTTAAATAATATATTGTTTTGACTGTGTATCAATTATGTGAATAAATAATAATAATAAAAGAGGTCGTCATGGAATCACACCCTCATTGCAAGATTTAGTTGGTTGGTTTATGATTTATGGTTTATTAGCTCAAGGACAGCAAAAATTACAGCAATGCATACAAGATATTAATAAATAGTCAGAAAGAGATAAATTAATAAATAATATGTATGTACAAAAATTTAGTTAAACAATGCAGTGCTCATCTCAGGAGATCGTTCCGCATTGCGCATCAACCACTTGATCAGCTTTCTTTCGACAGAGAGCAATTCACCGTCTACACTACACCATCTACCACCCACTACTCAATACTTAACTACTTTATTGTTTATTTACATAGGAAGGGAACTAATGGTATATATTAATAATTTCTTTTACGTTTATAGCATGTGATTAGATACATTTACAGTGCTGTATGATTCATCTGTGTGTATGCAGATGAAATTTGGGATTTATCATCTTGTTTCTCGTTTCTTTCTATGACGGCTTGAACCACAGCTAATTCAATGGCTTGCCTACAGTTATGGTAAAGTACTCCTATCACATGCAGAAAGTTCTATTACAACAATTACAAGACATTTCTGGTGCAACAATTTTGTTCACCATCTCAGCTCATCAGTACTAACTTTTCGAAGTCCCACATGACATGGGTTGTTCCACCCTCAAAATTTAGTTATTTGCAAACAGTCTACTACAGTAATTTTGAGTCTAGTGTTTGAGAGTGATTAATTAATTTTTTTGTTTGTTTGTTTGCTATAACTGCACTATTTTTATTGGCAAAACAGCTACACTCTGGACGGATGTAATTTAATTAAATTTAATATTGATTATTCTTTAAAAAAAAAATTCCACTAACGCTTTTTTTGAGTTGTTACAAGTTTGTTTTCAAACCGAGCATCATAGTAGCACAGTTCTTTTTGCTTTTTTTTTTTTAATTATAGCCAAAGCAACTAAGGATACAAAGCCAGTTTATTATGTATTAATTGCATGTGTTTGCCTTCCTTATGGATGGAAACACCAAAGTTTCTGAAAAAATAAAATAAAAAAATCCATCTCCGTTCCTTTCTAACTCTCTTTCACATGAAAAAAAAAAAAAAAATTAAAAAATAAAAATTTCCGCTAATCCCTTTTAATTTCCCCTATAGAGAGTCCATCAGCAGTTCAACCATCTAACTTTGGGAGCTTGAAGGGGGTAGCCAATGACAGATAGCTGGCCGAAGACCATCACAGAATTATAAACGGCATCCGGTGAAGAGACGGCTGACAAGTGCCGCCATCTCGTGATCCTTAATTCTAACTCTTTATTTATTGTCTGAAATAAATGGGTCGATTTTCTAAAGTTAACGGGACGAAAAACCCGCTTTGCCAGTGCTAGAAATCGATTAACTCCAGAATCGGTCGAAAAAAAGGCTTATTAAAAGTTCCTCTAGAAGGCTATTAGAATTAACGTCTTTCTTCAGTCTGCCTAATACTATAGACACAAACGCCACTTCCATATGAGTCACAATAAACTTTATAAAACTTTTTCACGTCCGAAATGCTATTCAAAGCTAAGCCTTTGCAACCAGATAGCATTTTCATTACCAATTGAACTCATCATCGTCATCATCAAATTCCTGATATATATATACCATCAAGGGGTGTACAGGATATTATAATAGTATCACATGAAAAATTTACATCATTACTAACTTCGTATCTACAATTTTCCTCCAAATCAGTCTGCTAAATGTCAACTCCAACATTATCAGATCTTATATTTCTATCGTCTAAGGCACTTTTTACCGTATCAATCCACCTATATCTTGGTCTTCCTTTGGATCTTTTTCCTGCCAACCTGGCAGAGAACACTTGTTTTGCTAATCTTTCCTCTCCACTCCGTTTAAATGACCATACCACCTGAGATTAGCTCTGCTAATGCATTTCTGGATGCTGACAATATCAAGTTCTTTCCTAATATCCTCATTTTTAATATGATATTGCCGTTGATGTCATCTGTTCATGCCCCTAATCTTTCTCAGGACTCTCATATCTTCTCTGGTCAAATATTTTATTTCTAACCCAGCTTTCAGATCCATAAGTAAAAATTGGTTTGAACACTGTCTTGTATACAGCTAATTTAATGTTTTGACTAATTTATCTCTTATTACATATAAATTTATTCAGTCGACTTCCTACCATACCAGATTTATTGATTTTGTTGTCTATTTCCATATTTAAATTACCATCTTCACTAAAAACTGTGCTGAAATGTTTTACTTTTCAGTTGAACTCTAATGTCACAATTCAAAATAAAATTGTCTGGAGTACAATTGCTGTGATAAGGAGCAGTGACTCTATGCAAGAATGCGATCACAAAATGCACCGTTTTGTTTACAAAATATAGAACTTGAAAGGTTCAAATTCAGAGATCGATAAAATCTAGCAAACATTTTATCAATCTTTGCTAGATTGATAAATATCTGTCATCATTTTAAAACCAAACAAATTAAAGTCTAATGGTAGGCTTTTGCTTCCATAATGCTAAGAAATCAAAAGAAAGACTGCGTTAAGTAACTTAACTTAACTTAATGAAATAAAGAGCCAAAAGGCTTCACTTCGGCGATGTAAAAATTATTTAAATTAAGGGGAAATTTAATCCCACATTATTTCAAAGCCGAATGAGAAACTTTAAGATAGAAGCCGAATATAGCAAGCTATAAAAGTTCGGCGAGTCAAAGCGTAAACAAATACCTGGGTAGTACAATTCCGGGAAACTCGAAGTAAAGGTGGATAAAGCTACAATCTTGGTATTTATTAGTCTACCTACTCACTGATGAGACCTCAATAAAAGTTGAAACCGGTCTGGGTAGTGACCTATCTCCCTTAATGTAAAACAACATACATCTCCTAGGGGATGAGTTTTACATTAGGGCAAATACTAAGAATAGCGATCGTAGCTTTATCCACCTTTACAATGAATATCCCGGTATTGTACTACCCAGGTATTTGCTTACGCTTGGACTCGCCGAACTTTTATAGCTTACTATATTCGGCGTGAAACTCTTTGATATCTATCTTAGAGTTTCTTATTCGACTTTGAAATAATGTGGGATTAAATATCCCCTTAATTTAAATAACTTAACTAAGTTTGAATCTAGTTGCTGACTAGAAAATTCTTCTAGATTGTTCTTCAATCGTTTACCGAGTTAGTTGATATTTGACACGAGCAAGCAACATAACAAATTTTAAAGGCATTATTTTGTTAAAGGAGGGCCTGTTAATAATAATTATTATTATTACTAAAAATGGCCAATATATATATATATAAATAATGGCCAAAATACTTCACTGGCATGTATGCAAAAAATATCTTTCCTACTTCTGATAACTGGTGGCAGCATAATATAGAAACAGTATTGGAAAACGAAACAGCAAACATTCTCTGGGACTTTCGAATACAAACTGATCGGCATTTGGAACACAATAGACCTGACATCAAAATTATCGAACACCGACAGGTTTGGATTATCGATATCGCAGTACCCAGTGATAACAACATCAACAACAAAGAACTGAAAAAAAAAAATTACTAAATATCGAGATCTGGTAATCGAAGTTGGCCGACTGTGGCTTAAACACACCAAAGTCATTCTAATAGTTATCGGTGCAACTTCAAAGAAGTTGTCCAACTATTTACAGCAATTAAAAATTAATGAAGTGACCCCATATGACCTACAAAAAACAGCATTACTTGGAACAGTTCATATTTTACGACGCTACCTGACGGACTATTCTTAGATTCTTGGGTAGAATCTGAATTGTCCTGAATCACCAGTCAAATAGTAGTTTGAATATCTTGTTTTAACTGTGTATCAATTATGTGAATAAAATAATAATAATAATAATAATAATAATAATAATAATAAGATTATGGGGAGAGGGCATTACTATGAAGAGATAGATTCAGTAACTTTTGATTATATTTTCAATTTTTACCAAACAGATATTAAAATGTACACTACTTTTCATTATTGTTTAAAGAACGAACGATAGATACATATGTACAAAGCGACTCTGAGTCTGGTTATCATACACAAATGAGTAGCGCTGTCAGGATATCAGATATAAATGTGCCACAACATAAAAGTTGACGTTTTGGAGTGGTTTCCATTTCGTGTCTAGAGCGAGAACACGACATTTCATGATAGTAAAATTCTTGGCTATGCCGTGAAGGCACCATTTAACCGATGAATTCAAATGACCAGCAATCGCAAGACTAAAAGATTGGCAAAGTCAGGTGGAGGTAGACAGCTGGTAGCATGTAAGTCATTCTGTGGTTTCCAGACTGTGGAAAAAATTCCAACAGACCCAAACCCATCGCCAAGATACACTAAAGGAAGGCAATGACCGATTGCTTTGAATATCTGCTAGCCAAAACAGGAGTGCTACACCAAATCAGCTATTATCTGACCTTAAAGGAACATTGGTATCTACTTTCAGTGTAATGCATCAAGCTTCAAGGTGCTCTCTATGCTATTTGACTGATAATCTGCTTGCTGCTATCTCCATGCCACAGGAGAAAACGTTTATAATGGGGTAGTCTACATTATCTGAACCCAAGACCGGGGTAGGTTCGGTATTATTTACAAACGAGTCCTGATTTGCTCTATAAAGCTATACCAGGTGTACATCTGGAGAGAATCAGGGACATATAGTCACTCTAAAATATCTATGAAAGGGACACTTATGGTGGAGATAGTGTGATGCTTTGTAAAGGCAACTTATTGGGTGGATGCACCGGCCTGTATGTGCTTCTTTGTAGAACCATCAATGCTACAAGTTATAGGGATAAAGTTCCACAAGCTTCCACATCCCACTGTACACGCACTTTACGCCATTGAAGATGACGATGCGTGTTGGCTCGGGTAGTGTGAGCTTGCATATTGGGGTCCTAGAGCAGAAACCCATGTTGCGAGTCGGTTCTTAAACTTTTTTTGTGCAGATTCGTGGTACAGTCGATGCCCGGAACTCTGCATTTAACGTTTCTGCCGACGAATGGCAGTTTTTGCATATAATCCTTTGTAGCATCCTACAGTCACGTTTGATGAGTGGGATGGGGCGTTGCAGTTGACTTGCACTTGCAGTTGAGTCCCTGCACTTCCATCTTAGTATGGTATCACAAATTGTTTACCTGGGATAGCCCAATTTGTGAACAATTTTCTGAACGGATAGCCCTACAACATTGCATTCTAAAACAACGCCTCTTTCAAACTCTGTCAGTCCCCTTCTCACAGCCATTTCATGCAAGCATAGTTGCACCGAATTGGCAGCATCACAATTCCTCCAATTATGATTGTAGGAATATATTGTGCGTCATGTGGAAGCGATATCTGTTCACAATTCATTACCAGGTGGCGCTATATGATGTAGTAATTTTTCTGTGCGTGTAAAAAGTAGAATTATTGTAGAAAAGTAGAATTATGCATTTATGGACTGTACTGTTCAATGTACTGCTCTTCTCGGTATGCTACAAATGGCATCTTTTACCACGGTGTGTTGAACGGCAGAACGCAGCTGCTCGGGACTGATGTCGCACACATGCTGCGTTATGCTATTTTTCAGCTCTGGGAAGTTATCAGGACGATCCCGATAAAACCTGACAAAGGGGGGGGGGGGCATGCTGCATGAAATTGGAATCCATGCACAGGCGTGGCTGTAGCTGTAACGCAACAAAATTGTTCATCATATCGCGATACCTCTTGGCAGTAACTGAGCTGGTCACAGAACCCGACTGGTGAATGTCCTCAAAGAAGAATGGTCCAATGATAAAGGTAGCTGTAAACCTGCATCAGGCAATAACTTTACGTGAATGAAAAGGAATTTGTTGGATTGCATGCGGGTTTTGCGTAATTCATACCCGACAATTTCACCTGAACGGAACTGTGAATACAGCTTCGTTCACGCTGTACGAGAAAAAATCACAGGAAAAGCAGTCTGTTGTAATGCTGAAAGCCAAACCGCAGGATGTAGGCTGATCATAACCCGTGCAATATTTGATTTAATACACAATCCAGCGAAATACGTCAAGGGACTTTTCTTCGCGAATTTTTACAATTTATGAATTGCTGATTTTCCTTTCCTACTCCTTGTAAGGGAATAAAAGGCGTTTGCTTATTATTTATTATATTATAATCACATGCTTAACCCCTTAACGTACGAATTAAAAATCAGAAAGCGGTCGTTTTTCTGCCAATTTTTGGGCGAGGGTGATTTGCTGGATCAAATTCATCATTATTTGAAAAATAATGATGAATTTGTGCAAATGCAAACGAAATAGCCGATACACGCCGTTGGCAACTTTTCTCGGCTGAAAGGAAATAGGCACAAGGTTGTCTAGGGTCTATATTCTGTTATATTTATATGTGAAACCAAAATTCAAAATCAGTTTTGGTGCAATAAACAAAAGACATGTCACAGACGTCTTTGTATGTAAAGGGATTAACAGATTATTTGTAAAGCAGATTTTAAATTGGCACGGATATTTATTAAGTTTCGATTCCCAGAATACCTATTGCTATATATATCTATGACGTAGACATTCTGTCTACGTCCGATTGAAAAAAGGCAGTTCAGAATATACTGTAGCATAGCTCACTTTCGCTGATATGAGTGTCTCTAAATAATGTTTAAGTAACTCCACCACGGGATCCTTAGGGGTCTCATGCCAGTCCGAAGCCTGGATAAAGGAGGAGAGTCGGTCAGGTGAGTGTCGATGCTCTGACCATAAAGAAAAAACACGATTTTTATCTGATGCCTATACAATCAACAGGAACAACATGCCGGCTCGGGCGTCGCCCGGATAAACAAGGCCTGCGATACCAATCGAGCAATCGGGGTTGGATCGAAAAGTGGAATATATCAATAGTCCAGATATATGCACCCACATCTGACAGAGAAGATGAAGATATTGACTTATTCTAGAAAGATCTGACAGAGATAATAGAAACAATACCAAAACAAGATGTGCTAATTATTGAAGGAGATTGGAATGCCAAAGTTGGAATAGATAATGATGGTTGGGAAAGAGTCATGGAAAAATATGGTTTTGGAGAAAGAAATGAATCAGGTGAAAATTGTTAGAATTTGCTGTGGACCACGAGATGATGATCTATAACACAAGATTCCAACAAAAGGAGTGTAGAAAATGGACGTGGCAATCAAATGATGGGAAAACCAAAAACATGATTGATATGATTATGATTAAAGGAAGATGGATAACATCAGTACAGCAGCAATGTCGAACTTTTCAAATATTTTCAAATAAAAAAGAAATATAAACCCCAACATCAGAATGGAAGAGATACAGAACAAATAAGTGAAGCAGAAACAGGAAGAAGGTACAGAACAGTGTTAGAAGAGAAACTTAAAAGTGTGGAGAAAGAAAAAAAAAACTCGAATTTAAGAGTGAAAAGAGTAATGAAGGCGATAGAAGATGCAGTTGAAGAAACAGTACCAGAAGAAGAGAAGAACAAGAAGAAATGGATTACACAAGAAACACCGAAGTTAATACAGGAGAAAAGAATGTAGAAGATAAGAAGAGATACATCAGAACAAATAGAAGAGCAATATAGAAGAAAGCGTAATGAGGTGAAAAAAGCAGTTAGAATGGATAAGATGAAATGGTTAGAAGCCAATGCAACAATATAAAACAGTACTATGGAGAGCATAAAACAAGGGAGTTATACAAAATGATCAAAACCATGAATAGAAAGTGGCAACCAACACAGACCACAATTAAAGATGAAAAAGGGAAAGTATTGATGAATAAAGAAAAAATTGTACAACGGTGGACAAGATACTGTAGTGAGTTATATGAAGAAAACTTAGATTCAGATAGCGTTGGAAAACTGACTGAACAATTAAAGCCGATATCATCACCAGGTAATATGGACATTTTAAGAGAAGAGGTAAAAAAAGCAATAGGACGGCTAAAACACAACAAGAGTCCTCGTAACGATAACATTACTGGAGAAATGATTAAATATGGTGGTGAAAGTATGGTTACAAAAATGCACCAACTATGTAATATAGTATGGAAAGAAGGGAAAATGCCAGAGGAGTGGGTGAAATTGATATTAGTGACATTACACAAGAAAGGAAATAAGCTAGAATATAAAAATTATAGAACCATTGCCTTGATAAGTCACCTTGATGATGATATTGACAGAAAGAGTGAGAACACAATTGGAAGCATTCCTTGCAGACAAGCAAGCAGGATTTAGGAAAGACAGAACTACAATTTAACAGATTTTGACAATGAGGTTAATAGCAGCGAAAGCTAGGAGAAAAAACAAAAACATATATACTTGCTTTGTTGATTTTCAGAAAGCATTTGACAGTATTGACCAGAAAGTGACATTAGCAGTTCTGGAATCCCATGGAATTGATAAAAATACTAATAGCTATATTAGAAGATGTTTATCAGAATGCAGTTGCAGCAGTTACAATAGGTGATGATTTGGGAAAATGGTTTAATACAAGCAGAGGCACTAAGCATTTTCATCGCACATTTAGAAAGAGCAATGGACAAACTGAAGGAAGATTCCAAAGGAATATCTGTACACGGAATGAGAATTAACAATCTAAGATTTGCAGATGACATTGTTATTATTGAAGAAGACGAAAGAGAACTACAAAAAACACTGAAACTGTTAAATGAAGAAGGGAAGAGATTTGGACTTGTTATGAACTTGGAAAAAACAAAGACAATGGTATTTGATGAGAAGAACATGAAACAAAAGATACAAGTGGATGGAGCTAATATAGAAAATGTAGAACAATTCATATTTGGGAAGTAAACTGACATATGACTTGAACTGTAAAAAAGAAATAAAGATCAGGATTGCAAAAGGAAGAACAAATCTGAAGGCCATGGATAACATCTGGAAAAGTAAAGTGACCAGTCTGCAAACAAAATTAAGAGTTTTGGAAATATGCATCTTCAGCAGTGTACTGTATGGATCTGAAACGTGGGTAATAAATAAGGAATGAAGAAAAAGAATTTTGGCATTTGAAAGAACTTGTTACAGGAAGATTCTAAGAATAGGATGGGTACAGAAAATCTCCAATGAATAGCTCTATCAGAAGATACGACCAAAACAGAATGTAATGCAGAAGATTATAAAACGGAAGCTGCAATTATTTGGACACATCTGTAGAATGAGTGAGGACTGGAAGATAAAGATATTTATGTTTGGTATTTTGGATGGTTTAAACCGAAGAGGTAGACCATACAGAGAATGGATAGACGATATAAAAGACTGGTATGGAATGAGTGTACAAAAACTGTGACACTGTACACTGGACAAAGAAAGGTGGAAGAAGATTAGTGAAGCAGGCATCGGACATCGACGGGCAATGAGCCCATGATTCGTGATGATGATGAATGCTGGAAACATTCAGATCTCCATCAAATGGCCATCATACATGATAGATCTGACATAATTATAGACTCTCTAGATAAAGGACTGGCTTTCAGCTTATAAAGAAACTCCTTAAGAAGTTCGAGCTTGAATATTGAGTATTGAATATTGGCTTCCTAAATTTTTACTTTTTACCCAAGATTGATGAAGATCAAAATGAAGATGCTCCTCAAATGGTGGAAAAATTAAATCTAGTAATCGCTGACTCTACTCATTCAGATCAAGGAGAGAGAGAGGCACGCGCCCAAAAAACGCAAAACTGTCGCCTCGGAGTCAGCAAACGAAAATGGCATGGATGAAGATGTCCCCAACACAGATTCCTCCGCCTCCACCAATGAAAAGGTGCCTCCAGTCATTCTCTGGGAATAGCAGAGATGGACAGCCTTAAGAACCACCATAGCCAACCTGCAGATAAATTACTCCACTGCCAAGAACACAGAGGAGGGCATCAAAATTCAGCCCACCACAGTGACTGACTATAGAAATTTAACCAAGGAGTTGGATGTAAGAGGTATACAATACTATACCTTCACACTTACATCGGAAAAAAAATTTTAAAGTGGTACTCCGAGGAGTATCTGAAGACATTGAAACAGCTGAAATAGCTGCTGACCTCAACATACAAGATCTGCCTTCCATAAAGTTCAGCAGAATGTATAGATCAAACAAGACCCCTATGCCTCTGGTATTGGTGGAAATACACAATATCTATAAAAATATTTATAACTTGAAGACAATCTGTGGGCTTAAGGTCTCACCAGAGCCACTTAGGAAGAGGGCCTTTCTGGAAAGTGCCATAGATGCCAAAAATTTGGTCATGCCCAGAAGTTGTGCAAAACTCAATACAGATGTTTAAATTGTGGTGACACCAACCCCACACATACCTGTTCCAAGCCAAAAACCACCTCGGCTAAGTGCGCTACTTGTGGTGGCCCCCACACTGCAAATTACAGAGGGTGCATTTGCCACCCAAAAAACAGGCAAACTGAGTTAATCAGTCAGTCTACCTCACTATCAGAAACGAGAGCCCCAGAAGTTCAAGTTCATCAGGCTCCTATTAGTTTGAACAAGATGACAGGTGTTCACCCACCATCAATTGAGCCCCTCCCAAGAAAATAAATCTTCAACACTAAACAAGAACATATGCTGAGGTGGCCCATCCTAAAAAAGCAATCCATGACCAGAATATGCCAAATCCACATTCAAATATAACAGCCATTATCACTTCTTCTCTTGTAAATATGTTACAGGATTTCAGTAACGCAAATCCATCACTAAGCACTACAAAAAGTTTCTTGCAGCAAACACAGTTCATTTTATCTGCACTCTCCAATGCATAGGAAACAATTTACCCCAGATTCTCTAATGATAATTGCATGGAATGCCAACGGCCTTACAAATAAAGTACTAGAAGTGCAGGAATTCAATGACAGATATAATCCGGATATATTATTAATTAACGAGACTCACCTGAGACCTGCTGACAATCCTAAATTCAAAGGATATCAACTCTACAGGAGTGATAGGCTGGATTACAGAGGTGGTGGCACAGCCACCTCATCAAAAATCACATCAACCATCATGCTGTAGCCATTCCTACAACCACTAATCTCGAAGTTACAGGTATCAATGTCATCACAAACTCTGTCGGAAAAATAAAAATCTATGCTGCTTATAACCCACCATCAAAAACATTGCTGACCACAGATCTGGATGCTATCCTCGGCGTTAAACTGCCGGATATTATTGCCCGAGATTTTAACGCAAAACATCACGCCTGGAGCAGTAGGTCTATAAATAGAATGGCCGCATCCTCTTTAACTACACAAGCTCAAATTGCGCAACTGTGGCTGGCCCCTCAATGCCAACTCACCACAGTTTTTTTCATCAGACCACAATCCTATTCTTCTCCAACTGGGTTATCAGAGGGGACTTCCCCCTTCGCCTCACACCTTCATTCCCTTAGAAAAACTATCCAAAATGCTTCCAAACTACATTGATCCCATCCCTCATATTAATTCCAAGGAAGAAATTGATTCTGCAGTCAATAAACGTATTGATCTCAAATCAACACAGCCATAGCATCTATCACCTCAAATTCAATTGCTTTTAAGCCTAAACGACTATCAGATGACATAATGAACTTAATCAGGGAAAAAAATAAAGCAAGAAAAAGATACCACAACACCAGAGCACCCCAAGACAAAAAATATCTCAACAAAATGAACAGTGCAGTGAGAGATGCACTTAAAGCCCACAGAAACAAACTATGGGAAGACAAATTAGCCTCCATATCACCTGGTGATCAAACCGTTTGGAAGTTCCTAAGAAACATCAAAAACAAAAACAAATCTCTTCCTCCTCTCAAATCTGACCTGAACATTGTTTACACAGATTGCAGAAAAAGCCGAAACTTTAGCTAAAAATTTAGAAAAACATTGTAGCCCTTCATACAATAATCTAAATTTCAATCATATTTATAAAGTCCCACCGCCACGTCAGTGTTAAAACGGCCTGATACATGTACCAGCCAACTCACACCTACTTCCCCAGCCGAAATTTATGACATTATAAAGAGCTTAAAGAATAAAAAAGCTCCAGGGCCTGACGGCATATCCAATAAAGTTATTAAACTGCTACCCCGAAAGGCCATCGTATATCTTACAACAATAATAAATGCTATGTTCAGGTTTATGTACTTCCCCTCTGCATGGAAGTTGGCAGACGTAGTTCCTATATACAAGCCTGGCGAGGATCCTCAGCAGCTTCAAAGTTATCGTCCCATAAGCCTGATTTCTAATTTGGGAAAAATAGCAGAAAAAGCTATCCTTTCCAGAATTCAACTTTCAGCAAAAAAATTAAACATCCTTCCTTCAGAACAGTTTGGTTTTTGTCAATTTCACAGTACCACCCAACAAATTCATAGAATAATCGAATTCATTATCACAAGTTACAATGGGCACCAATACACCGGAGCAGTTTTTCTTGACTTAGAAAAGGCATTCGACAAATTATGGCACTTTGGACTACTATACAAGTTGATTTTAGCTGGCATTCCATTAGATCTAGTCCAGATTATAAAGTCATTTTTTAGTGACAGACGAACGCAAGTCAAACTAAATGATATATTATCTACCTAGCGACGCATCTTGGAAGGAGTTCCTCAAGGGTCCCTACTGACACCGACACTTTTCACGATTTACATGGCGGATATTCCGCACAATCCAATGTCATCCGTCATTGCTCTACACGCAGACGACACAGCTATACTAGCCAGATCTATTAAATCGCACCTTGTCACCAAGAAACTGC
The DNA here is from genome assembly GCF_054136105.1 of Typopeltis vanoorti. Taxonomy (NCBI): domain Eukaryota; kingdom Metazoa; phylum Arthropoda; class Arachnida; order Uropygi; family Thelyphonidae; genus Typopeltis; species Typopeltis vanoorti. The sequence continues at coordinate 164,221,675 of NC_143550.1, forward strand.
AAGAAAACCTGCAGAGATTAGAGCACTGGTTCTCGGAATGGATATTGCAAGTAAACCTTCAGAAGAGTATCGCCATGCTCTTCACTAAAAACTCAATATCTCCCAAAGATGACATCTTCCTATTTAATACCAAGATTCCCTGGAAAGCAGAAGCCAAATATTTGGGTGTACTGCTGGACAGAAAACTAACCTTCAGTTCACATATAAAAGCCTCATGTACAAAAGCATCAAGAGTCATTGCACAGCTTTACCCTCTTATGAATAGGTATAGCAAGCTGGATACCTAAATAAAACTGCTCCTTTATCAGTTGATGATTCGACCCATTATTACTTATGCGTCCCCAGCCTGGAGCCATACCTCAAGCACAAATATCCTCAAACTACAGAGAGTGCAAAACAAATGTCTCCGCATGATCTTAAACGCACCATGGTATATCAGAAATGTCCAACTCCACCGGGATACAAATATCCCCTACATCTACTCTTTCCTGCAGTCTTCAGCAGGAAAGAGTAGATGTAGGGGATACAGGAAAATTCTTCTCAGCATCCTCTTCACATCCAAATGAATTAGTGCAACAAGTATCAAATTATGATGAAACAGACTTCTCAAAATACAGGAGAGCCAAGGCCATCCTACTTCCAAATGAAGATCTTTAAATCGCACCCACTCAGGCAGAGCACTTAGCTCATAAACTTTTTCTCATACAGCAATCCTTATCAGATAGCAGGGATTATAAAAGCATTTTTGCTTCACCCTTATAGTTAGCAACGTCTTGCATCTTGCTTATGTTAAATATGTAACTAATCCTGATGCCAAGGAGCTTTCATCAAGGATAAATGAAGATGTTTTAACGGAATGGATGAATGTCGATGATGTGTCTACAGTTCATCATTACACTGATTCTGAAATTGTAGATATGATTAAAAGTCTGGAGAGAAATGCCTCTATAGGTAGTGATGAAGATGAAAGCAGTGACGAAAATGTGAGAGAAAGAATCTCTATTGACAGGTTAATTACGTTGACAACTGAACTACTGGCTGGACTAGAGCAAAGCAGCAGACACTGCACGATATATTCAAGAAAATAGCTAGGAAGCAGCAGTGGTGTCCACACTTGATAATCCACTGCCATTAACTTCAAGTCAACCAGATGTGCTGTCACCATCATCAACATTTTATTAATTAAAATTCTGAGGAACTATTTTATTCAGTTGAACTAAAATTCTATAGAACCGCTATATTTAGTTGATGAACATTAAAATTTCATAAGCTTTTCATTTAGTGTTTAATTTTCTTTCTTTAAAGGACTGTACAGGTAGTCATTTTCTGTTAAAAATATACAGCATATATAACCATCCGAAATCCGGTATTTTCAAAAATCCGGCACCCTTCAGGTCCAGATTTTTGAATACCTACCTGTGGTAGTGTTGCGTATAAATGTTTCCATTGATTTTTCATTTTCACTATTGGCGGGAGAACGGGCATACATTTGCACAGGGTTGGATTCGAGGTTGTAGCATAATAGTTGGTGATTGGGAGGATGAGGTGTGCAACGAGGTAAGAAGAGAGTGGTGTGTAGGTCTTCTGAGTCGTGTAATTCCGATCAACTAACGTGGATAAAGCGAAACCAGTCAAATAATTCTAGTACAGCAATCGTAAGGGTTGCTATTTTTTGGATCGAGGTACGTATGAATGCGAGTGCAGGCGCTGAAATACAGGTCCTTCTCACATTATAGATCTATCCTCAAGGAAAACTGAAACATAAACGGGTGGGCAAGTACATTTACAGAATGTCAATGTACACGACAGCTGTATATGTGGTGGTACATGGACATGTACACAATGCACATTTAAAGATGCAGTATATTGTTTTATTTTATTGTACAATGTAAAACTTATTACTGTGGTTATTATGTGTGTTTGTTTAGTCATGCAACATATTGCATAAATACATCGTTTTTATAAATTTATTTTTTTTTTTTTATAAATATAGTTATAATTCTGGTCTAAACGTCTAGTAAATTTTGGTTTTCATATTAAGTAAAAAAATATTTTTTTTTAAGAAATGCAATATTAAAAAGAAATTCATTTATTCCTGTTAATATTTGCAATCTTTTAATTTTTAAAGGGTGTGAAGAAGAAAAACATTCATAGCTTCGGTTTTTTTTTTTTTTTTTTTAAAGAAAGAACATATCAGATTCTTTGAGTAGATGAAAGAACAAGAGTTCTGTGGTTATAATGAAAGAAGTAAGCAGAACATATTGCTGTAAGAAAATTTATCAGCTTGCTTTAAACTTCTACGTTACAGAGATTTCATAAAGAAATGAAGTTATCGAATAAATTTCAAGAAAAGTGATTTTTTTTTTTTTTGCTTTTCTTTCAAATTGCCGCTTATAGATGATCTAAACTTATTAAGATATATTAACAATAAAAAATTTCGTATGTGCATTTGCCTTTTTGAATCAGAGAAGACAAAAAACTGCATCATTTAGGAATGTTAAGAGTGCTTTTAAACTTATAACAAGTTTAGATGGACTAAGATTATGATTTCGTCTTTTTTTTCTTCTTCTGTAACCGGGTGCTCAGTTACAAATACGACATCAATTTCTTGCTCTTTCTCTCTTTTCATGCTGATTAAGACACGTATTCATGTGGAACTTATTTGAGGATACACACTACCCATCGCATACGATCTATGACTGAGCATCCGAAATGATCGCTAATTCATAAGCAGTATAGAAATAGAAGAGATGACAGAACATAAATAAATTATTTTAATTAGGAAAAGATTTTTGGAAAATTTTCTAGTGTTTTTTTCCTTTTTTTTTTTTGAGGGGGGGGGTCCATGGCCACCCTCTGGTTGAGCACTGTATGTAGCTGTGTCATCGGTTTAGAATTCTATTCCAAGGAATATCATGCTACAAAGTCAGTGCAACTGTGTCTGGGTGTTCTGGGCATTGCAATGCTTCCTACTATTGGAATTTCTACAGAGCTGATCCATTGCCTCTTTCTACAAGACAGTGCACCATGTCATGCCTACAGAAGAATGGCCCAAAATTCCCATTGATTGCTATCGTACACATGTGGAAAGTAGGCTCCATAGGACTGCTATAGTCATCGCAGTGAAAGGAGATCCTACATCTTATTAAGGTGAGTGCCATGGCTTGTTCTTCACACTGCGGTGTCCATTGACTTCTTTCTAAGCTGTGTGTGTGTGTGTGTGTGTATATATATATATATATATATATATATACACACACACACACACAAACAATGGATTTAGAAAAATGGGTAACTTAAAAATCTCTGGACTGAACTTCTGGATGGAAAACATCAGGAGAAGAGAATATAAATATGGAACTACACAAAAATGCAGATGAAAATTTTAATGAAAGACTTCTGAAATTCTTTAATGTGGTATGGATTTCTGGAAAAACTCGAAACTCCTGGAAAAATGCACTGGTTATCCCAATTTACAACAAAGGAAATAAAGATGACTGCAATAACTATAGAAGAGTTTGCCAAACGCAGGGTACAAAATATATGCAGGAATATTAAAAGAGAAACTAAACAGTAATGTAGAGGACAAAATACTAGAAGAACAGAATGGAGACCAAAAAGGCCAATCTTGCATAGATTCAATTTTCACTCTAAACATATTAATTGAAAAAAGAAGAGAATTTCAAAAAAGAAATACACATGGCCTTCACTGATTGTGAAAAGTCTTTGATAAAAATTAACATGTTTGTTCTGATTTGACTACTAAAAATAGCAGTCAAATCAGAACAAATAGAATGGAAAGACATATCAAGAGGAGTACAGCAAGGATGTATCCTATCACCTATGCATTTTAGTGTGTGTATACACACACACTTGCTGTACTCCTCTTCATACAAATAAATCCACAAATAAAGATAGATCCAATATTATTTGCAGATGACCAAATTGTATTAGAACATCAGAAGATACAAAGATCAATAAAATCATTAAATGAAATTTCAGAACAATATAATATGAGAATATCAAAACTAAAGACAAAAATAATGGCTTTCAAAGGAGAAAACCCAATAAACAGTAAAATAGTGATAGATAATAAAACAGAACAAGTAAATACTTTAAAATACCTGGGATGTGACTTATCATGTAAAGGTGAAAAAGAAATAGATATTAAAATTTCAAATTTTGTTGGAGTAAATGGCATAATAAATAACATATTTAAGCCACACTTGGTATAAAAACACACCAGAATCAGATAATGCTGTCTAAACCAACTTTTTTATATGGAGGAATAAAATTGCTCAGAAACAGCTCGACATACCAAGTGGGACCATAAAACAAATGAAGATATTTTACAATCTCTGAAGATAAAACCAATTACCCACTACATAAGTAAATATAAACAAAAATTATTATTATTATAGCATAAAAAACTTTGGTAGCAGTGTCTCAGAAAATAATGAATGTTGATAGAGAGAGAGATGAGTGCCATGATTGAAGAAGATGAGCATCATGTGAAAGGTGAGATAACATTAGGGAGTAGAGTAGATTTGGAGGATGTTGATGATCGGATGGGTGAATGGTGAGTGTCAATAGGTTGCTTGTACAGAGAAGTGAAAGAAGTGGAACATATGAAGAATGAGTTCATAAATGTGAAAGAAGAAATTAGAACTGAAAAGTTTAGCTCATGTGAAGCAAAGAAGAGTTGAAGTGAGAGCAGATAATGGGAATAATAAAAGGAGAGAGAGAGAGAATAGGTAAATCAGGAGAATGAGATAAAGACCTTTCATGAGCTATGGATAGAGAAATGACAGGAAGGCAGGTAAGTGTGAGTGCAAGGAGAGAGAATATCAGAGGGGAGGGAGAGAGAGGAGTGGGATGCAGGTGAGAAAGGAAGGAACAGAGCAGTTAGAAGTGAGGTGAAAGGGTGGATGAAATAATTGTTATGGTGGATACAAATGACTTGACAGGTGGTGTGAATCAGCTGGCAAGAGAGCCTAGGTTATATATGGCAGAAGAGTGTGAAACAGAGGATGGTGAGTGTGGAGAGAGCATTTGAGGATAGACGGGTGCACCATGCAAGAGATGGACTGTATTTGAATGAATAAGAATGATATAAGCTTCTAGGAGAATGTGGTACTCTGAGCAAGTGAGGTGAGAGTGTCAGTGCAAAGAAATAAGTGTTGTAAAAGTGGGAAAATGTTTGGTGTGATGCAAAGTCCAATGGAGTTTGGAGTGAATAAGTAATAAGAATTATATAATAATAATAAGGAAAAAAAGCACCTCTGTAACGCAATTGGAAGAATGATGGTTCGTTGCAGCCTTCGATTGGAAAAGGCCCAAGTTCGATTCTCATCGTGACAAGAATCTTTATATGGGTTTTTTCAATTGAAGGCGAGTTAGCCAATCTCATATAGAGGTAGCAGGATTTTTCATCCTGCATACAGACAAATCAGCCTTGAGAACATGTGCAATTTACAGACAAAAACATACTAATGGTGGTGGTGGCGGCAGTAGATGGTGTTGGTGTAGGTGATGAGTGGTTTGTTCTAGTTGATAGATTAAGTGGTGGAGATGGAGAGTTGTAGAGCAGGTAATCTCCCTCGATGAGTCTTTGGGCTCCTTGGAGGTGTCACATAATAATAATAATAAAAGAATAGAAACAGTGATAATGCATTGATGTTTCTTTATACAAATGACAAGAGTTTTAGGAACAAAGGAGATGAATTGGTGGAAATAATAGCCTCAGCCTGTCCAAAGATAATTGGTATTGATAAAACATGGTTAATGGAAGATGATATATTAACATAAGTAGAAGTAACAGGGTATAGCATATTCTGGCATGATAGGAAGGGAAGATGCATTGTTGAAGTATTACTTCAACAATACATTACTTCAACAAGTAATGAGTTGTACTCTCTCAGGGTGAAGGATTTGTGGGAGAAATGACAATAACAGGCTTGAGAGAGCATATGGTATGATGGAAAGGTGGGCTAGTCAGGATATTGTGGGATGTTGCTATAACCCAGGAAACACCGTGACCATTATGGAGAGATTTTTACTACAGTAGTATAAATTGGGAAGAGGAAACAGCAAGTGGTAGGAAAGGAATGGAATTTCTGAAATTCTTGAGGGACAAATGCCTTAGGCAGCAGGTAGTAGGAGGAACACAAGGTTACAAAGCAGATTTGATTGTAACTGAGATAACTCCATGCCCCTGGTTGGAGAGAGTGACCATACAGTGTTGACTTGGGGGATGAATAGACATGTAGAATCATCTAAGAACAAGGAATTTATGTGGAAATATAAGGCAGGTAATTATAACTTTAGAAATCTGCTAATGGCCATTCTGTGGATAGAACTGGAAATGGCAAAATATCAGTGCATTGAAACTAATGAAGAAATATTTCTTAGCAGCAATGGTGAGTTGTATACCTTGAGTAAAAATAAGAACACAATTTGGTGTAAAGCAGATGACAAATGTTATCAAATGGTAATTGAAGATGAAAAAATATAAAGAAATAGATCGGGAGGAGATGCATGAACAGTATAACACTCAGACCAGGAAAGTCACTAGCATGGTAAGGAAGGAAAATCTCAAATATGAAAAGAGATTAGCTCTGAGATCCTGGAAAATCCAAAGGAATTCTTTTGATGTGTGGCAGGTAGGAGGAGAAATGACTGTGGAAGAATGACATTGTAAGACACAAATGGTAGTAGAATGACTGAAGCAGAAGACATAGTGGAGTTGTTTAATTCGCTTTATTCAGGTATTTCATCCTGGAAATGTAAGTTTTGTGAATAGAGGGTTCAAGGTTTCAAAGTGTATGAGAAAAGTGTTTCAAATACTAAGTACTCTGGATGTCAATAAAGCAATGAGACTAGTGGGATTTCTCCATGTATTTTGTAGAGAATGTGCCAAAGAACTGATAATTCTACTGACTTGGCTTTTGAGTAAGAATCTAACTAAGGAAAAGGTGCCCAAGAATTGGAAGGATGGTAAGATAGTGCCATTGCATAAAGGTGGTGGTAGAATGGAGCTGTCAAAATAGAGATGTTTGTATTTCTTCTATACTACTTAAGATTTTGGAGAAATTAGTGAGAGATTGTATACATTGGGCTGACGAGTGTAATATTATCAATGTAATATCTGTCAGGGTAAGCATGAATTTGTTAATGGGAACTCTTGTTTTAGCAATCTGATTAGTTTTTTAATAATAAAATAAGGGTATTTGATGAGTGAAAGGTAAATACTTTTTTTTTGTTTTTGAATTTTACAGTTAGAGCAAATGGGTTTAGATGTTAGGTTAGTGAACTGAATTGGTTATTAGCTGCCTGATAGATATCAGAAAGTTGAGTGGCATCAGTGTTGCAAGTGGGGGTTCCACAGGACTCAGTACTGCAACTTGTACTGGGGGATGTTCAGTTCTTTGTTGATGATGAAGATGGGAAGAGTTATTAGTTAATAGTGCAGATGTGACAGCCCTTCAAAAGGATTGTATAAGCTGGAAAGAGGGCAAAATCTAACTGCATGTTAGATCTTGAAGTTTGGGATTCGTCATACTCTGTTGGAGGAGGCAAGACACCTTGGCATGATGATTGGTAGAAACTTAACTTCAAAGTTTAGGAGACATATTGCAAAGGTCATCAGGGTAATACAGAGGATTGCTGCAGTACCGAGGACACTGACTAGCAGATAGAAGAGCGGTGATTCCATTGTACGAAGCCCTGATCAGACCACATCTAAATTATTGTGCTCAGATTTGGTAATCAGGATTTGAAGGGGATAAATTAATCTTGAAAAGGGGTATTTTTATTATCTGCAGAAGCAGATAATAAAAATACTATCAGTACTGTAAGATGTCAGTTATAAGAACAGGCTGAGGGCATGTGAACTGCAAAGTTTGGTAGATGAAAGGAGAGGTAATATGATTGAGACATTTAAACTGTTGAGTGACGGTTACAGGGTTGACACTGAAGAGGTGGGGGGGGGGGTATGGTAGAACAAAGGGAAAGACCAAATGGACATCCCCGAGAAGGTGCAAAAAAAAAAAAAAAAATGGGTATGCAGGAAGTGCAACTATTCGAAGCCTGTTTGAATCAGAGTAGGGAATATGGCATCGTAACTGAATCAGTTGTTGAAGAAGACAGTATGAATGTTAAGAAAGCACGTGAAACTTCTATATACAAGTTGTCCAGTCCTGAAATTACCTCAGGCATAAACTTTGTTTGCTTACACTCAGATAAAAGGATTAAAACAAGAATATAATTTCTTGGCATCTTTAATTTAGAACTCATCTTTACTTAAAAAAACCCCTGATTTTTATTATTATTTATTATAGAATTTTTATTATCACATATATTTTGGCCCCAAATTAATGCAACTATCAAGTACATCAGCATAATCACAAGCAAAATTTCAACTCTGTAAATAGGATTAACGTTCTTTGTTCTAGCATCACCTTGTGATTATGCTGATATACTGACGATGGTCCATTCATTTCTGGCCAAAATATTTGTGATAATAAAAATTCTTGTGAATACGTGTGTCTAATAATTGTAACTTTTTTTACACACACACAACCAAAGACTAATGGCAAGGGTGATGCAAAAATCCTGATACCTAGTAAGCTCTTCTCAGTAACTTATGTCTCAATCAAACAACTCCTCTCCTATTTAGACTATAATTTACACCCTCTTAATCTATCCTTATAACCTATATGGAGGATTAGTTCAGGATAGAGAAAGTTGGCATCTTTCCAACCTGCAGTCATGGAGAAACCAAGACTAAGAACACAGATTCATCATAGAAATAATCTACATGCTACAGCTTTGAAATTGCCTTAGTTAATTTTCTCTGCAGCCTTTTTAAGATTTCCTCAGAAATCTTAGTAATCTTTAGTAAGTGTAAAGTGAATAATCTCCACCCCACAATCATTCACAATGCATCATTTACAGACAGGATGAAGTGCAGTGAGCTATGCACAGAGTATCTTGCTAGTCATTTAAAGATGACAAAGACTCCTCTTTCAAATATGATAAGTGAGATACTTTGTACATGGTTCAATATACATAATCATTTCTTATCTTTCTCTCAACCAGTCATCTATCTAATTCACTAATCTATCCAAACCTATTTACTGGAGCTTTAAAAAATTTCCTATGTTATTATGGACCTCCATGGAGTCATATGACTCATTGGGATAGGTCTGCCTTAGACAACACAATCAACCATATCATTCCTTAAACTCATTGAACTGCACACTCACCAGCCTCACAGGCAATGCATTCCATGCTCCTACCACTCTCCATGCAAAATACTTAACTTCTTATCCTCTTACACACCACGTCAGGAATGATATGTTTCAGGAATATGATTATTGGTCAAAATGTCTTGGCAAAATTAAAAAATTATACACATTCAACTCACACATTCTACTATTACTCTATTATCAAGTGTAACTAGACTGCTTAAACACAGCTGACTGTCCTTTAACAAACTTGTGCTGCCTCATAAAGGAGAGCATTTCTATTAACCCCATCCATCATAGTGCTGATTTCTATAAAACTATAATTACTGTTCCATAAATGCAAACTGGGTCTGTAATTTAGTTTTTCTATTTCTGCACCACCAACATGCAGATATACCATTTATTTCACTGTTATGAAACATCTTAGCAAAGTGATCGTTAAGAGTTTCACGATTCCTGCAATGGTTATTTTACAACCAGCACTGATCAATTATTTTTACATAATCATTTCTTTTCCTTTGATTCCTCATATTTGCTTTTGCCTGCTTTGCTAAACACATTTTTTTTTTTTAAACAAGATCTGTCAATTTTCATAATGTCTCCTGGTTTCACTGGTAACTACTTTATTATACTACATTATTATTTACTGATAATTATCAAACTGAACTTCCTAAGGCCAAAAAATTCATTTCCATTATTTCTAATAATCCTAGTATTTATACATAAACAAATCAATGATTTCCATAGACCTACTAAGCAGTAGTCTCTCTAAATACATGCTTCCTCCCACAGAGATCTTTTTCTCTTAAACACATCTCAAGCATCCACATACCAATTTGGTGAGCTCCAGATTATGTTTCTACAATCTAGGCTATAGTTTGCGAGTTTGAATCATCCTGTGGTGGATGTATGTGAATGCTGTCCACTATTTATTAATGGCTTGAAAATGTATAACGTTTGGCCTTGAAAGTAAAGTTCCTGAATTTATTAATACCAAACCTCCATGGAGTCTAAAGACTCTCAAGGCAAACAGTGTCATACACAAAGCTCATCAAACTGTGCTTGAAACGCATTCAATGTATCTGCATGCACCACAAAGTCAGACAAAGCATTCCACTGATGAATCACTCTCCATGCAAAGACCCTTCTCCTTATGCCCCTGCTCACACCCTCCTTATACAACTTCCAGGTATGTCCCCTTGTTCTACCCCCCATTCCCCTATTCTACAAAAAATTTCTTCCACATTAATCTGGTAACAATCCTTTACCAACTTAAATGTCTCGATCATATCCCCTCTCCTCCTCCTATTCACAAGGCTTTGCAAACTGCATTCCCTCAATCTGTTGTCATATCCCACATCCCAAAGACCAGTTATGACCTTAGTCAGTCTTCTCTGGACCTTTTCAAACATATCCTCATCACCATGCAAACCAGGGGACACAATCTTGGCATAATAATCCATACAAGGCCTTATGCAATGGAATCAGAACCTCTTTATTTCTACAAATTAAGGTCCTTTGCATTATTGCCATAATCTGATGTGGTGTCTTCACAGCTTGTGCAATGTGACCTCTGAATTTCAGATCCTTGTCCATCACCACTTCTTATCTCCTTAAGTCATCTCCTTAACTTCCACCAAAATTTCCCTGCCAAGTGTATACTTTGTATCCTATTGTTGTCTACCAAATTTCAGAACTTTACATTTGGCAACACTGAATTGACAGTTCCATACTGTTGCCCACTTATACAATCTATTGAAGTCCTCCTGTAAGGCCAAAACATCTGCTTGATTACTCATCACTCTCCCTAGTTTTGCATCATCTGCAAATACTTGTATATCACCAGTTAAAACTATTTCAATATCATTAATATACAAATTAAATAAGTTGTCCCAAAATTCACCCTTGCTAGACACCGCTAGTGACTATCCTCATTGGAGATATTCCCCCCCCCCCCCATACAACTCGATACCTATTCAATGGCCATTCACCTATCCAACACACTAATCTATCATCTAATCCCTTCTGCTTCAGTTTAGTGATCAGCTTGTGGTATGGCAACCTATCCAAATTTTGAAAAATCTAAGTATATCACTGTATATGCATCTCCGTTGTCCAATACATTCGTCACCTTGTTATAGTACGTAAGAAAGTTTGTAAAACACAACCTCCTTTTTACAACTCATGCTGACAAGCACAAAGAATACCACTGTTATCAACCCACTTTTGTATCTTATATCTCACCAACCTCTCAACTATTACCACATATGCAGATTGGCCAATTTCTTAGCCTTATCGCCACCCTTGTGAAATGGTACAATTTTGCCTTGCACTCCTTTGGGACTTGTGCTGTTGCAAGACTCTTGTTAAACAAGTAGGCCAAGGCTGCTAACTCCCTGGAATATTATCTCAAGACATGTAGTGATATGTCAAGTCCAATGTCAAGATTTGTCATCCTATTGCCTTATTCATATCTAGCTTACTTAACTCCTCATATACCTCTTGTTCACTCACCATCGTCTTCTTCTCTCTACACTTGAGCTTCTGATTTCACACAGAGGATGAAATACCTTAATTAACTGCTCATCGAACACCTCGACTATGTCCTCTGCAGCAGTGACCAATCTTCCACTTTCATCCATTAACAGCATCTCACAATAATCATTCTTCCTTCTACTTGCCCATATTGAAAAAAAATAAAACTCACAAGGGTTTTTCTTGGCATGATTTGCTAATTTCTACTCGTACTGCACTTTTGTTGTCCTTACCGACTGAGTCACTCTCCTGGCTGCTCTTTATACTCTTCATGCAAATAATTATTACCATTATTCTTCTTGTGCTATCTCTAAAGTGTCTTCTTCCAGATTTCATGCTTGATCCTCTCGTTCATCCATTTTAAACCTACCTTATTCAGCCTTTTGACCTTTGAAATACATTCACTGCTGTCATGTATTTTTTTTTTGTCAGTTCCCAAGCAGCTCAACTCCTCATTCCATGCTAGAGCTCCAAGATATCCCCTAAGTTTTTCATAATCAGCCTACTTCCACATATATCTTTTCCTCGCAGAGGTCTTCATATGGCTAGTCACACGTAATCACTTCATGATCACTCTCATCAACTAGAGGGAAGTGTGAAACCCCACTCACAATTACATCCTCTTATGAAATGATCAGTTCCAAAACTCTTGATTCACCTTTACATAATGCTTGAGATAGTTGTCTCTCAATAAATTCATCTTCCTTATTCCCAAATGCTATCTCTTCATTTCAATCTATACTGCCATAATTAAAATCACCCATAATAATTATGCTTTTTCTTGTTCACTAACCAAAGTTGCTTATACATTTCTTCATCACTACTCTCCACATTCCCTGGCTTATATCAACATCCAACTAAATATCTCTCCCTATCAACCTCCACTTCACACTACACTGCCTTGAAACCATTGGCACTATTTCTCTCTTTCACATCTACCTTATATGGACATAATTCCCCTCCCATATCATTAGCAGCATTTATTTTATGTACTTAAATTTTTCAAATTCTTAGCTCACTCCTGGCACTAATGTGTTATAGATTCTAATCCCGTAAAATTGTTATAAAAATATTCCAAGATTCTCTTCTCATTCTAGTTCTCATTTCATCCATAATTTGTGCTCTTTTATCTCAATTCAAGACTTCCAAACCTTTGCAACTCACTCAAAATCCTATCCCTTCTCTTGCATACCTCCATATGTTTCATATAAGCACACAATGTGCATCTAAAAAGAGATCTAATGTACTAAATAAATATGACCTCTATACCACACTCATAGTGAGGTTACTTATCACATTAATGTAGAAGAGATTTTTTATAAAGCAGGAGCAAGGGAAGAACAAGAGGCCATTCTTGCAGGAAGTTGATCTTTTTGTATGAAAGTGTGGATCTTCTCTTTGATGAGTCTTGATTCCATGAAGATCTGATGTTAATAATAATAATGATGATGTTGTCTGCATCCCACTTCATAGTCACACATTCTTAATCATATTCTAGGGAAGCATTCCTTCTATACACTTTTTCTAATGTTTTTCTCATTTTACTATTCCGTTTTCCATCATTATTCCCACAATCATAATTGTATCTTATCCCTTTCATCCTCTATATGCGACTGCAAACACGTCGTCAACGTGTTCGTGATCTGGCCGCACGGGCGACAAACGCTAAACACATTTCTTAGCCACCTGAACAAACAACACGAACGCATACAATTTACCATCGAAATTGAAAACCAAAATTCGCTCCTGTTCCTAGACACACTAGTCATATGTCTTCCTTCAGGCAGTCTATCCTTCACGGTCTACCGAAAACCGACACACACGGTGGCCAATACATACATGCTAATTCATACCACCACCTATCACAAAAATATGGAGTCATTAACACCCTTAAAAACAGAGCTACAACAATTTGCTCTAACCAGCAAGTCCTGAAACAAGAACTAAAAATCATCAGCGACACATTCATAAATAATGGCTATAACAAAAATACTATTAATAAAATACTCCATAAAACAACAACAAAAACGAATCTAGATTACAGTAAAACCATAGCCATCCCATACATCAAAGGGTTATCGGAAAAAATCAACAGAATCCTACAACATTATAACCTCAATGCCACCTTTAAACCACCCACTAAACTTAAAACCATATTCAACTCCTCTAAGGATCCTCTCCTCCCATTAGCACATCCTGGAGTCTATTGCATCCGCTGCACCTGTAACTTACCGTACGTTGGTGAAACAGGACGGACAATCCCTATACGCAAGAAAGAACACATTAGACACATTAAATATAACTATTATGGTGAAGCAGGCCTCTCAGACCACGCACTCAACACCTTACACCAAATCAACTGGAAAAGCACCCGCTCTTTACACAGCACAAAAACCTGGTACGAAAGGAAATTTAAGAAAGCCTGCGAAATACTGATAAACCACCCAAATATCAACAACAAAGATGGCATGAAAATTCCAAGGATCTGGATGGCACACATTCAGCCTACCTAATATATAAGATCCAGCATAAGTTAGGACTCTAGCCAATCTTCTGCTAGTATTAGAAACCATTCCATACCAACTGGCTGGAATGTACATGATGTTAATATATGTATATAGATAGATACTTGTGTTGTGCCCAATGTATTTCTACAACCAACAGATAATAATAGTAGGACTCTAATAATAGGACTCTAGCATTGATGTATTATTTTATTTTATTTTTTCCACCAGAGGTCAGGCCAACAATTGTTGTAGCGATTGGTCAGTGTCTTTAACAAACCAGTTTGATTATAGTGTAGCTTGTTTTCTGTGTATAGTTGTATGCTCCAGAAGATGACCTTGACATAAAGGTCGAAACATCGAATGTAGATTTTAGTTATATTAAACTAAAGTTTTTATTCAAACACGGTAGTTGTCTCCATAATTTTCAAAAATGCATTCGGATCACTGTGTAAGCTTAAAAGAAAGGATGTACATTATTATGTAATGCCTGTAGGTGATTATTGGCATAATGAAGGTTTTTATGTTGCGTAAATGAATTAATGACTTCCAAATATCCTGAAGAATAAGGCCCTAGTTTCTGTTTAACATGCCTTGTGAACAAATAGAACAAAGAAGATTTTTTAAACATTCTAATGAAAAGTTTCCTTCCATTTAAGCATCAACGCAGATGGCTAATCCACTGCATGTTGTTTGGAGATGTGTTCAGCAAGACCACTTTCTGAAGCAATTCATTTCGAAAGGCACCTTACATAGAAACCAGGGCCTTATTCTTGATGATATTTGGAAGTCCTTACTTCATTTAATCAACTTAAAAGACCTTTATTATTTCACCTACAGGAATTATATAATAATGTACACACTGCACATAATATATATCAAGTGATGTGTAATTAGCTACTATTTAGCAGTAGTTTGCATTATTAAAAAGAACTAAAACAGGTATTAGTTTTTGGAACTTGTATGTTCTATAATTATTTTCTTGACAATGTGGTCAGCCAATGGATAATTTGAAATACAGTAAAACCCCGAAGTTACATGGTAGGTGGGACCAACAAAAAGCGTATAAATCGAATTCGCGTAACTCGGGGTATAATTTTGCATGTAATTTATATATACAAACATATAAAATATTAGTTAATTGGGACCAAAGGTTTACAAAAACACCTATATATTTTAAGAAATATAATCATAATTGTAGTTTTTCGTACATAAAAAAAAAGAAAGTTATTTCGATGTCGATGGTTTCATAAAATCTAATAAATTCGTCTGATGGCATGTCTTTTTCTTGATACGCAAAATTTCTTCATAGCAAGCCAATTATTTTTTTTATTCCTTGCCTTGTGGCTACAATTTGTTCCTCATTAGAATCCATGTTTTGGTTTCTTCAGTAGCGCTTTGCTCATACATCTCTATGAGCTCGTCGATTGTAAACTCCTTGTTATGTGAGTCTAACAGCTCACTGACATCTTCACTGTCGACTTCTAAATCTAATTGCCTGGCAAGGTTGACAACTTCTTCTATTGCCTCAGCAACTTGATCAGTTTCTGGAAACATTTCTATTTCGCATTTAACAAAGGATGGACAAAGTGTTTTCCAGACACTATTCCAGGTTTTTTGGGAAATTTCACCCCAAGAATCTCAGATAATCCTTACAGCATCTAAAACATTAAACTGTCTCCAAAACTCTTTAACAGACAGTTGCTCATTTTGCCTCATAGCTTTATTCAGACTTGCAAATGAACGCCGTGTGTAGTAAGCTTTGAATGTTTTGTTAACTCTTTGGTCCATCAGTTGAAGTAAGCTGGTTGTATTTGGAGGCAAGAAAACAACTTTTACACGTGGATCAAATCAATTAAAGTTGCAGGAGGGTGACCAGGTGCATTATCAATAATGAGCATAACTTTAAACGAAATTTTTTTAAACTGGCAATAATGTTCAACTTCCGGTATGAAGTGGTAACCAAACCAGTCTTCAAAAATAGAAGCTATCACCCAAGCTTTAGAATTTGACTTCCAAATCACTGGCAAGCCAGCTTTAGATTTAGATTTTTTTAGACTTTAGATTTTTAGAGCTCTTAGATTTTTGTAGTGATAAATTAAGAGAGGTTTTAACTTGCAATCACTAGCTGCATTTCCACCAAGCATTACTGTCAACCAGTCTTTGGAAGCCTTAAAGCCATGAAACGTTTTTTTCTTCGCATGCGATGAAAGTTCTCTTAGGCATCTTTTTCCAGAACAAGCCGGTCTCGTCTACATTAAATATGGTTTGACTGCTATAGCTACCTTCCTCGATGATAGCTTTAAGTGTCTCAGGAAAAGAAGACGTAGTCTCTTTATTAGTGCTTGCCGCCTCTCCACTCTCTGCGATGCTATGCCAGTTACAGCGATTTTTAAATCGGTTGAACCAACCATTACTGGCCACGAAATTTTCTTCTTTGGCTGCTTCTCCAGCATCTACTTTTAGCCTCTCAAAAATCAGCTTGGCTTGGCTACATATTGTCGTTTGATCAACTGGACAAATTTTTATTCTCACTTGATTATCACACCATAATTTAAGCATCGTTTTCCTCTCACCAATAATCCCATGACATTTACAAATTATTCTTGAATTCAATGATTGGGCATTTTTCACAGCAGCGAGAATTCTTTCTTTATCTTTTATGATTGTTCTTACTGTGGATTCCTGTAGATCAAACTTCTTTGCTAGCTCACAAATTTTCATTCTGCCTTCAAAATCCTTAACAATGTTGAGTTTTGTTTCCAAAGTCAATGTTTTTCTTTTCTTGCTAGCTGTAGAAGAATTAGACTTGCTTCTTTTGGACGACATTATTATTTTTTATGTGATAAAATTTTTATCAAGAACTTAACATTAAACAATCGCAAGGTTTGAAGACTATAAAAATCATGTATAAATGGAGACCGTGCGAAACACGTTGGTGCTTGTTCACAGCATGTGCGACACTGGTGAATGCGGCCAGCACCGGAAAGATATGACTAGTGGTGAGGCGTGAAGAGGGACAGGAATACGTACATATAAGAAACCGCGTAACTCTGGATTCACGTAAGTCAGGGTATTACTGTATTATGTTAAATTCTTCTAAATAAATCTATGAGTTTAGTCCACATTGACTACTGAAAGTAATTTGTATATCTTATTAGTCCTTGTAGTTCTTACTACAGTTTCCAAATTTCAACTTATCTATGTCAGAATACTAACTTCTGCAATTTTTTATGTTGGGAATCATTATAAAAAGAGTGAAGATGGAATAAGCTCATTTGTTTAACTTAAAACCAGTTCTCATTGTAGAAGATAATGGAAATGTGATGAAGCAGTAAATTCCCTACCTCTATTAATTTGGGTAATATGTAAAAGAAAAGACTACTGAAGGTAATTTGTACAGAATAACTTATGTGTAAAATATATAAATCAGTTTATTAAGAGTCATGTGCATCTTTTTTCCTTGTATTCAACAGTGACAAGATTGTAATAGTTTATATTTAATAAAAATTAGATTAACATTTTATTTAAAATATTACATACTTAGAGGTGTATAAAGAATGACAAATTCTCAGTACAGATGTTAAAGAGAATTCTGCAGCTTATTACTGGAATGTGAAAGAAAATAGTCACAAACTTATTTTCTGGAGATGGACGTGTATTTACAACAACATTCAAAATACACCATATCCGATACAAAAAAGTCCATCACAGATTTGTACATTAGATTATTTTTTTTTAACTCTAGGGCCATTTGTTGTCATGTACAAGAAAAGTAGGCCACTCACCTTCAACAAAAACAATAAAAAAATTAGATTTACATAAATAACACAAATAAATATTCTTCATTAATCACCATGGCAAGCAAGCCTCCCATGCCACATCAAGGAGGCACTTTCAGCAATTGAAATAACACCCAACTTTCAATCATAGCCGCTGAAACTGAAAGTTTCAGTATATACTAAAGACTCAGTCATGGAATACTGCTATTGGCACAAAAGTTATGGCTGCCCTAGGCTTACACAAGCCTATATATGGGAGAGCAGATGCATTGTGCACACGCACACACACACACACACACACACACACACACACACACACACACACACACACACACACACACACACACACACACACACTATTAAGGCAGAACAGCTCCAAAAGAATATGCTCTTTATCAGTATATATTTACAATAAGCTTTGTGGGTTTTGCACATACCATAGGTATTAACTGTCACAAAAATAGAGCTTCTTTTAACTGTTCTGAAAAGTGATATCACATCACATCAGGTAGAGTGGAGCTGCTATCCACTTAGTCAACACTAGTTCCCTCTTATTGCATCATGTAGCTGCAGGTGAATGCCGAGTATTATGGACTATAATTACGAAGGATGCTTCCAGAATAGTGTACACGCTAGCAATGAGGTATACATATCACCAAAGGGAATATGAATGTTACAGCATCAAGGACTGAACACTCATACCTTATCCTATTTGAAAACTAAGAGGAAGCAAGTCAAACCAAAGAACTGTACAATTTCAACTGATCTGATTCAGACTCTGGGTTGAAGATGAATAACTTTCTGCACAGGAATCACTAAGTGAGATATGGTCCACTGGCTCACCATCTTGGGAATTGAGTGTCATTGAAGACAAACGACCTTCTGGCAACTGCCTATGAGATGCAAGCTTTGTTTCATCAAGGGAGAAGCGATTAGTTCTAGTTTGGTCTGCAGATGGGTCATTTGCATGCAAATTATAGATCTGCAGTGCGCTTTCATTGTCCCTACTGCCATTGATAGTGTTGTTATTGTCTACAATATAAGGTATGTTCTCTCTTCCAAGTATTTCACATGATCCAGCATCACTAGGTGAGGTAGAAAGTTCATCTAAAAAGTCAAAGCAGGCAACAGCTTCCATTTCTTTTTCACCAAAACGATAAAAGAAATCATGACGATCAATAATTGATGCTCGAATTCGAGGAATGAAACCGATGACAGCATCTCGATCAGAAGCTGTAAAAAAAGAAAAGAAATTATAAATATTTCATGTACATATGAAAATTTTCACTTCATTTTTACTGTTTACCACAAACCATTATTACTAATGTGATTGTGATAAACTCTGTCACAATAACAAACTCACTCAGTGTGAGTGAATTTATTAATATAATCAACCTCAAAAAACAGTGGAAAAGTACCATTGCTTTTGTCCATACAAGTTTGCCACATTGAAAGACTATTGTAGAAACAGAACCTATTAGAAAGATACAGTACAGTTATCCCTTGCTTAATGCAGGATTTGATTAACGTGACGAAATTAATTGCGCCAATCCCTTGATATACGCGGCAAGAGTTTTGATTAACGTGCCTTTAACCCTGCGGAGCCTCGTAGCTGATCTGACAGATACATGCAAAATGTTTGATATAAATATTCTTACACAATTCAGTGTATAGCTTGGAGGTCATGAGTAACTGTGCATTTATATGTTACGAGTAATATTCCGCACTGTTTTTTGCTGTCAGTTTGGTTTAACACGTTATGTAAAGATTTGTGATATTTAACAATAAATTATATCTGAGAGATACCGTGACCTCTGATGTCAGTATAATATGGCTTTTTTTTTTTTTTTTTTTTAATTCTTTGTTCACTAATTTCTAGATTGTAACTGAAAATAAATAAACCATCATGTATTGCTGAAATAGAGAGCCAAAGGCTTAACTTTGGCTCTCTATTTCATATATTTCTCCTAGAGGACATGTATGATAAATACATGTCCTCTAGGAAATGTGCTTTACATTATGGAAAATACTAAGGAAAGTGATCTGGTGCTTACTCAACTACGAGTTGCCCATAAGGTAGCTTATGCTTGCATCTGCCGAGACTTTTAGTTTCTATATTCGGCTATGAAATAATGTTGGATTTAATATTCACTTAATTTGTACCATCATGTATTATATTTGCAGTGTTTTTTCTTTATGTTTTATTGCATTTTAGCACATACTAGTAATGAATGTACCGCGACCTACGCTGCAATTTTTACAGCAGCGAGCTCAGCAGGGTTACATTTACCACGCAAAAATATGCAAGCCTTGTGGCGCGAGCATGATGATGTCATTCCTCCTACGAATTATTAATACAGTAATCGATCATGGACGAATTGTAATTTTTATCATTGATTATTAGATTTGATTAACGCGATTTTGATATACACGGTAACATCGGGGGATTAATCAACCGCATTAATCGAAGGATACCTGTACTTAAAAGTTATGATACTATAATTTTTATAGCTATAATATACACCTGGTCGTCGACTTACGACCGTCTGCACTTACGACCACAAAAAAAAAAAAATAATAAAAAATAAATTAATAATAAATCAGGCAGCTGCACGTACGATAACTATGGGATACGATAGTTATCGTACGATAACTATCTTTCATATACACTCAGTCGCTTTCAAGAATCTGTTGCGTGTGGTGTATTAATTAAAATTCTACTGAAATATTACCCATAAAATGTCTAGTAATCTACAGATACGTCAGCTAAGAAGTCAAGGAAAACTATTGATTTAGAGTGCAAAATGAAAGTTATCCAGAAGTATGAAGGTGGAAAGAAAGTGAATAAGATAGCATGTGACTTGAAGTTATCACATTCCACGGTATCGATGATACTTAAGGATAAAGAAAGAATTCAGGAAGCTGCGAAATGTTCCACACCTATGAAGTCTACAATTTTAACCAAACAACGACAGCGACCCATCCATGAAATGGAGAAATTGTTGTTTATGTGAATGGAAGATTTAATACAGAAAAATTCACCCATGAGCTTTGCACAGTGCAAGCGAAGGCTAGAAGTCTATTTCAGAGTTTAAAATCACGTGCCGGAGACGATTACGCAGAAGATTTTCAGGCTAGTACTGGATGGTTTAAGCGTTTTAAAAAAAGATTTGCTTTGCATAATGTACATGTCACAGGAGAAGCAGGAAGTGCAGATGAAGACGAAGCCCAAAAATTTGTTGATAGTTTCGACTCTTTAATCAAAGAAGAAGGTTATCTACCGGAACAAATATTTAATGTAGATGAAACCGGATTGCAATGGAAACGCATGCCTAATTGTACGTATATACACCAAGAAGCAAAAAGGATGCCAAGATTCAAAGCTTTTAAGGATCGGTTGACTTTATTGCTTGGTGGGAATGCCGCAGGCTTTAAGCTAAAGCCTTTTCTCATTTATCATTCAGAAAAACCTCGTGCATTCAAGCACACCAACAAGCACACACTGCCCATTTACTACCGTTCAAACCCTAAAGCTTGGATGACTCAAGCACTGTTCGAAGACTGGTTCATGAACTGCTTTATTCTCCAGGCTCATGAATATTGTGCAGAGAGAGGCATCCCTTTCAAGATTTTATTGATTATGGACAATGTCCCTGGCCACCCTCCTCATCTGGACGACCTTCAACATGATGTTAGAGTGGTTTTTATGCCACCTAACACAACCGCTCTCATTCAACCCATGGATCAGGGCTATTTCAGTATTCAAGGCTCACTACCTCAGAACGACATTCGCACAAGCCATCGAAGCGATAGATTCTGATGCTGATTTATCTTTGCGAGACCTTTGGAAGCAGTACAACATTCTTCAGTGTATCAATAATATTTCGACCGCATGGGAATGTGTAACAAAGAATCGTATGTCGGGAATTTGGAAAAAGTGTCTAAAATGTTATGCGAATACATTTGAAGGACTTGAAAAAGGAGAGGAACTGGAAGTGATTACAGAAAAAATAGTTAAACTTGCAAAAAATCTTAAATTAGAATGTGAAAGAGAAGATGTAGAGGAGTTGCTAGATTGTGAAATAAAAGAACTTTCAGATGAAGAGTTGATTGAATTGGAAGCACAGAGAGTGTCAGAAGAAAAAGCGAGAGTGGAAGAAGAGGAGCCAGAAAAGAAATTCACTGCAAAGAATTTATCAGATTCTTTTTCGCAACTGAATAAAGCTCTTGCCAGTTTCGAAACAATGGACCCTAATGTCGAACTATTCACAAAGGCTGAACGTATCATTCAAGATGCTGTGCGTTGTTATCGTGAGATATATAAAGAAAAAAAGAAACAAATTGTTCAAACAAAGCTCAGCATGTTCCTCATCAAGAGAACATCTCCTACCTCAACTCAAGAACATGACCCTGACGATCCACAACCCAGCACAAGCAAAGATTAAAAATTGATTTTGTAAATTTCATTTATATTAATTTTTACATTAATTTTAGACTGTATTTTTGTGTTTACAGTACAGTATGTACAGTATTATTTTTCACGTTATGTACAATATACATTATTATAAATTTAAAAGATTATAAAAATAAATTATAAAGATGATAAAAAGATTAGAAAGGTTAAAGAATACTGTTAATAAATATACGGCCGACATATGACCAGATCAACTTACGACCTGTCAGTCAGAGCGGAAGTAGGTCGTAAGTCGACGACCAAGTGTATATATATTTTAAGTGTTGAAATTTCAGAGATTATTTCTGAATTGTACTCCTTTTTAAACAATGGAAATCTCTCCCTCACAATAAATAAGGATGATGTGCAAATGCAATTACAATTTGTTTTCTTGTCTTCTGCTTGCTAATATCAATATTAGGGTGCTTTAAAAAACTTGCAGTTATCTGAGAAATTCTGTTGAAAAAATTTAGATTCAACAAAACTTAATATTTTAACAGAATAAAAATCCTTGTGGATTCTTGGTCTATTATTTAAGAACCAAAGTTATGAAGAGAATGACTTGTTTATAAGGATGTCCTCCCTCTCTGAAGAGGGGATATTCATATGAAGGTTCAAACTCTATTGTAACAGAATGGCTTAGAAAGAGCATATGGTATGATCATAGATAATCATAATGTAGGAAATTGCATTCTTGTATAATTCATTATCAGTGATTATTATCAACAATGAATAATAGTTATAGTTTTGTTTTACCTAATTTTGCTGTTAAAATGGTCCAGTTTTAGTATTTCAAAAAAATCATTTAATTTTTTTTCCCAATAAAAACAGAATTATAAAAGGGGAGATTTCTTCTTGAACCAAGGGCTAGTTTAATAATGAAAACTGTTGGATAATAATGTATTCATTTGATCCTGTCGAACATTACTTTAGTAATGTTTGATTTATGTCTTAAGTCTCATTCATTTATGCCTCTCTATGTCTCTCTCTCTCTCACACACACACAGATGATGATAAAAATAGCATCAACTGTTTTTTTCAGTATAAAATGACAAACAAAGATGTCGAATAGAAACTATGTGATTGTTTCGACTAGATTTGTAAAGTACTTTGTTTCACTTCATCAGGAAATAACACGAATAAACTAAAAACTAGAAAGCAAGTAATAACAGTTGGCATCTCTAGTGAAACATATCTGTAAATGTTTAAACAATGGAAAGCATGCATTTGCTATTACACTGGCTACTGGTATATATAAGTGTGTAATGATGGATTAAGGAAGACCAAACTGGATGTAAAATCATCGCTTGTTTTTTGTTACACTGTAGAAGATGCTTCATCATTTCAGTTTGTTGTCATTCTACTTATACACATTCTACTCCTCTCTCTCTCTCCTTTTACTTCTCAGGAACTCATCCCACTACGAGACTCAGGCAAGGCAATGACACTCATTACCTCAGTACATTCCCTTAAAACTAGTGATGAAATCTCATCTAGTACCACTGCCTTACTGACATTGAGAGTGCTCAGTATTTGAGAATACATCTACTACATACCCTCTACTCCTTCACACCTCCTTATCCCTGTAGGAATAACGCATGCTTTACCAGATGAGACACCCTAATAAAGTGATAATTAATAGCTCTACATCTGCATTGGTCACCCGACAACCATCTCCATTCAGGAAGATTATCTGTTCAAAATTATTTCTCCTCCTGCTACTATCCACATAGCAAAGGAATTCTGGGATTCTCCTTGAATTGCAGAACTAGTCTCCTTACTATAGTAGTTATTACCTTCCTAGCTTGACCTTATATTCTTCATGCAACTGTTCTCAACCTCTCTCTCTACACACACATATGCCTTCCATAATCTCTTTTCCATTGGCAATTCCTGTTTCTCTAGTCATCCATTTTACTCTAAATCACTTTATCTTTTTCATTTGAGGTATGCAATGTGCCATAGCTGTTAGCAAATATTTCTTAACTTGCTCCTCTTTCACTCTACACTGATTCTTTTTCTTTAATCCACTGTACTTCTATAAGCTAGTTTTTAAGTCTGTCAGTCACCTGACCTACCATTCCATATAATTTCTTCCTCATTAATACTTCTGCATGCTTATTCAACCTCTAGTTCTGGACTGCATGGTTGCTCTCACCAAACAAGGAAAAGTAATCCCCATTTCAATCAGATCCTCTGATGCTATGACCAAGTCAAAAGTTCTTGATTCTTCATAGTCCCTTCACTGCATGTTACCAAAGACATTTATCTTGCAAGAATTCCAAAAACTCAGTTCCCTTATTAGTGTATCCTGTTTTCTCAGCCCAGTTTATATTGCTATAGTTAAAGCCTCCCATTATGACCACTCATTTTGCACTTGCCAAACATTGACTGCTCACCACCATCTACATTTTCTAGTCTATAGCAGCATCCCACTAAATATACTGTCCTATCGCTTCTACCTTATCTTACATACTGCCAAAGCCATCAGTACACTTCTCCTCTGCTTGAGAGAACACAATTCATCTCCTACCATAAGTAATATTATACCCAATTTACCTTCCTATTCTACTAACTAACGAACATTATTATTATTATTATTATTTTTTTTTTGTTAACCTCCACAGAGTCACAAGACTTGTCATGGGAGGTCAAAATTAGTCAACACAAAGTCTATCATACCACCCCTAAAACTCATTCACAGTCTGCACCTTCACCATCCTCTCAGGCAATGCATTCCATGCTCCTACCACTCTCCATGCAAAAAAACTTACTTCTAACCATTTTACTCACCACCTTCTTTTGCAACTTCCAGAGCTGGTCCCTTGTCCTTGCTCCTTTGCCTTGTTCTACCATATGAAAAATCTCCTCAGTGTTAACATGATAATCACTCTTCACCAGCTTAAATGTCTCAATCATATCTCCCCTTTACCTTCTATCCACCAAACTCTGCAGCCTGCATACCCTCATTCTCTCTTCATAATCAACACTGTACAGTCCTGATATCATTTTTGTTATCTGTCTCTGCACCCTCTCCAAGGTTACTTCATCCCCTTCAAATCTCAGTGACCAGATCTGAGCACAGAAATCCAGATGTGGTCTGATCAAAGCTTTATACAATGTGACCACCACACTGTTATCTCTTGTGGTCAATGTCCTCCTCAGCATTGCAGCAAATCTCTGAAATGTCTTTACAACTTTTTACAATGTCCTCTGAACTTCAAATTTCTATCCATAATCACCCAAAGATCCCTTGCTTCCTCCACTTCTTTCAGTATAACACCATCAAGTGAGTTTTTAAGCATTCCATCTGTAGATCCCAAATTTTAAAACATTACATTTAGTTGAATTAAACTGATATCCCCATTCATTTACCCATTCCAGCTTATTCAAATCCTCTTGAAGAGCCAAAAATCAGCACTATTATTAATAACCCTCCCAAGTTTCACATCATCTGCAAACAACTGAACATCTCCCTGTAGTCTTGTGAAAATATCACTGACAAAGATTTAACTGCAATGGTCCCAGGACTGAACCCTGTGAAACTCCACTAACCTTCCTATTCCCTTATACTGCTCTCCCATATACAACTCTGATATCAGAGAGCCAATCACCAATCCTAACCCATATGATGCAACTTAAAAATCAACTTGTCATGTGGCACCCTTCAAATGCCTTGAAAAAAAAAAAAAAAAAAAAGACAGTGTATGCCTTACCCACAATTCACTGCTCTTGTTACTCTATTGTAAAAGGTAACCAGATTACTAAAACAAAGAATACCCTTTAACAAATCCATGCTGGCCTGCTCATCTGCCCAATTCTTATACTAGTTCTAATTTCTCCAAAATCTTAACTACAGAAGAAAAAGAAATAGAAATAGGTTCAGTTTGATACCTCCATTCTACCACCACCCTTATGCAATGGTACTATCTTATCCTCATTCCACTCTTCAGGAACCTGTCCCCATTGTGAGACTTTTGTTAAACAGCAAATTAATAGCACAGTCAGTTCCACAACACATTCCCTTAAAACACGTGATGAAATTCCATCTAATCTCCCCCCCCCCCCCGCCTTACTGACATTTAGTGTACTCAGTATTCGGAATACATCCTCTTCATTCACTTCTAACACTTCAATAGTCATTATTCTTCTAGGAATAAAGCCTGTAGTACCAGGATGGAACACTGTGAAAACACGTGATGAAATTCCATCTAGTCTGAATACATCCTCTTCATTCACTTTTAACACTTCAACAGTCATTATCCTTCTAGGAATAAAGCCTGTAGTACCAGGATGGACCACTAATAAAGTGATCATTAAATAGCTCAACTATGTCATCTGCTTTGGTCACTTAATTCCCATCTCTATCCACTATTATTTTTCTTCCTACTCACCACAGAGCTAAAAAAATTCCTTGGGATCACAGTACCAGTCTCCATTCATATTCTAATTTTTCTCTCCTTACAATACTCGTTGCTATCCTAGCCTGAGTCTTATATTCCTCATGCAAATGTTCACCATCCCTCTCTTTATATGCCTTCCATAATCTTTTTTTCTTCTGCAATTTCCCTTTTATTCCTTTTGTTATCCATTTGACTCCATGCTTTATCTTTTTCACTTGAGTTATACAATCTTTCTTTGTTGTTAACAAATTTTTCTTAAGTACTTAAGTTTTCCTTAAGACCTGGTAATGTAGAAGGCAGTGATCAGGAAATGTATAAGCAAATTAGCCAAGCAAATGGGAAAAGGGTGATCATTATGGGTAATTTTAATTACTGCGATATAGACTGGGATGATGAGATAGTAATTAGAAGTAATACTGAGATAATAACTCAAAATCAAAATGAGTTTGAGGGACAACTACCTCAGGCAGTATGTAACACAGGGTACACAAGGATTGAGGGTCTTGGATCTGAAAACTTCTCCAGAGAGAAGGTTTCATTATTATAAATTTCAAATCTCCCTCCAGTTGGTAAGAGTGACCATGCAGTGATTATCAGGTTGATTGCCAGCCACATGAGGACTTCTGTGAGGAAAGCGTATATGTGGAACTACAAGGCTGGTGACTATGAGAAGCTCAGGAGACAGCTTGGAGCTGTAACATAGAATGAAGAGTAGGATAGAAAGGAGATCAATGCTGCTTCAGTGATATTCAAGCACTATCTAGCAGATTCAATGTCTAAATGTATTCCAAAGGTTAGAAGGTTAAACAAGATAGGTGTGAAATGGGTGAATGAAAAGATTAAATTATCTAGGTTAAAAGGGATACTAAATTCAAATAAACTAAGCTACATAATTCCAACAAACTATCCATTAGATTCAACAAGTTCTAAACTAGTTACTAATTTCCTTTCAGGAGATTAAAATCATGAAGAGAAAAATAAATAAATAAAATTTATGTTCTTAATGAACTGTTTCATAAAATGATCAGCTAAAAGAAGAAGGTTACCTCTTTTTCGGTGGCGACGAAAACGATGCAAGGCATGAAGCCGTTGGTGATATTTATGTTCTAACACTTCATCCTCTCCTTCATCTTCACTGCTGCTACTACTACTACTGCTGCTTGCCATCATGGAGTCCAAGAGATTTGCACGGGCCTGGAAATAAAAACGAATTATGAAATCCAAACAACTCTGATAAAAACCACATATTTCATTCAAGATTTTCATCCAAAATAAATCATAGTAAAAAAATAAATAAATAAAACGTGTAGAACCATTAAACAGAAGATGAAAAAAAAAAAAGAAAGAAAGAAAAGTGAAGGGAATGTAAACAGAGAGGTAATCAGCAAGTTTATGAACAGAACAAAGAACAAGCATGTTGGTGATTATCATAGCAAGGAAGACAAAATCAGATTATGAAAAGGAAACTATAATATAGGTATTATTTCTAGAAAATTCCATGTAACTCCTCTAAAATAAAAAAATAAACTATTATTTTAATGGCTAATATAGCCTACTTTCATTTAGGAGTGCCCCTTTTTTCACAATGTCACTGGCACTTGACCCAAAACTTAGGGCATTACTGAAGTGTTACAAAACTAATATACGAAGAATGACATAGGAAGAAAATTTGGACATACCATTTTGGATGTTGTTTCCTGTCTCCTTATTCTGGTGATGTGCCTTCATCTGCTGTTAAAGGAAGGGTGGGGGTTTAGGAAAGTGGAAGAAATTATCTGAAAAAATCCCCGTTTTTTTAAATTTTTTTTTTATGTATTATAATATTATTCAGGGTGGGTAAAGAGTGTTTGGGAGGTTGAGAGAAGGATCTGAGGATAGAAATTATTTTTTGTGGAAGAGGAGGGATTTAAGGGAAAAAGTCGGGAAGAAGTAACGGGGTTTGAGCTGTTTCGACAGGCATCATCTTCAGAACTCGTGGGGGAAGTGGAGGCTATGTCATGTTGGCTAGGAGTTTCTGTCTTTGGTGTACTTGTGTTGTCTACTATTGGTCGGAGTCATGACCTAATTTTTATGTCATAGAGGTTCCTCGGAGATTATGTAGGGTCGGTGGACGTTTATTGAGTTTTCGTCACATTTTATGGCTATCGTTTCCAAAAGTGTAAGCAAACAAAGTTTGCGCCTTAAGTATCTTCAGGACTGGGGTAACTCGTGGTAAAGGTGGTATAAGTTTTCATCACTTGTGAAGTATCTCCTATAATGTAAAGCACATCTCCTTGCAGACATGTATAATGCTATGCATTAAAGGAAAGGCCACTACCTAGACCGGTTTCGACCTTTATTGAGGTCTCATCAGTGGGAGCCAGACCCAGTGGTGGTGGTGATACCAAGGTGAAAGTAACGGAGAAGTCATATTTACCGATACGAGTTGCCAAAAGGTGTCACACCTTATTATTAAATTACTCTGGATTAGAGTTTGTTGAAAGTTTTTTCACTTGGTTAGACTATAAATTATATATTTGGTTTAATTCTTTATTCAAGTGTAAGCAAACAAAGTTTGTTCCTGAAGTATCTTCATGACTAAGGCAACTTGTGGTAAAGATGGTATAAGTTATCACTTGCCTTACTATTTCCTATAATACAAAGCACATCCCCTTGTGGACATGTATAATGAGAACTTATACTACCTTTACCACTAGTTGCCCCAGTCATGAAGATACTTCAGGAACAAACTTTGTTTCTTTATACTTGGATAAAGGATTAAACTAAATATATAATTTATAGTCTAACCAAGTGAAAAAACTTCCAAGAGCTCAGGTAAACATTTATAATAATAGCATTTATAATCTGGTAGTACTATTAATCATAATGACTGTTTAATATGAGTTTGCTAAAATAATAACCTACTCACACCTCTATATAAATGCTACTGCATATGACTCATGCATGCATGTATAACATATACAAGCTTAGATCATACAACTGATCCTGACTTGATGTAATAAACAGAGCTCAGTAAACATTCCAGAACTTTGAAGTACAGAGAAATGCTCTTTGACTAATGTAAAATGGCAGCACAAGGACAAAACCAGTTGTAGATGCAAGTGCAAAATCATCAAATTTGATATAAAAATCAGCCATAGAAAGATGACAAACAATCAAAATAGAAACATGTAAACATATCAGCTATTTACGCAAAATTTGACAAACTAAACATATAACAGAATAAGCAAAGCTGGTATAGTAGGGTACTAATTGAAAAAAAAAAAAAGGTATGCACAAGAAGAGAAATTAGCCCGAAACCACCCAACCAGGAGTATACAATGCATCAGTGGACCAATCTATCAGCACTATTCATGCTGATGAGCATAAGCAGTTGCAGAGATAACTAGTTTGGAGTACAAGCTGAAATACTAAGCTGCTAATGAATGGATGGACACATCATCATCAAATTCCTGCCATGTACCCTCAAGAGTTTACAAGATATGATAGTACTAAATGAAAAATTCACATCATTACTAACTCCCTATCTACAATTTTCCTCCAAATCAGTCTGTTACATATCAAGACTCCAACATTATCAGATCTTACATTTCTATTGTCTAAGGCAGCGCTTCCCAAACTGTGGGCCGCGGCCCCCTTGGGGGGCCATAGATTTTGTTGAGGGGGGGCCGTGAAATAATGAAAACAAATTTAAAATGTTTTAAGACTAAGTAGATTTTTTTATTTTAAAAGAAACATATTTAACTTTTATTATTTCTTTTTTGTTATTTTTTATATTTTAATGGAAAAATTCTCACATTGGTGTTGGTTCACAAACTTTGCTTCCTGCGTATTTCGGCGCTTAATGAATATTAGTAAATATTGTTTATTCATATGTTTCATTTCAAAGCAGTGGTTAATTGTATTTACTTCGAATGCTCTCCAGGGAAGCTCCAAACCTTCCTGTCCCTTTCATCACGTGTCCGTAATCAGGGACTGTTGATACTGACTTTATATACATATCAAAACTCGTTTTATATTATCACTGTCATCAAAGCTAGTTTTCTGTTACCAATAAAAGTTTTGCATATACTTCACACATGAAAAAAAGCTTAAACAAGTTCATGTGGGGAGATAGTAACTCGCTTGCAGTGGTAAACAACACCCCTCCCTAACAGCCACTATAACTGCAGAGGCAATAAAAACAAGTCTTTTATTATGCCAGTGAATAAGGTATGAGGAGTCTGTGTAATATATTTCTCAACAAATAGTGCAATTAGAGACAACTGGGATAAAAACACACTAATTAATGAATCACATGTCCCGTCATACAAAAACTATGCTGTATAGACTGAAAAAAAACCATATGTTTAATGGGCAAAACACAGCATCTAACTAAAAACTATTGTTATTAATTAGATGTATGTGAATTCGGTTTCCCAAGGCAGCAATAAAATTCAACCGAACGTGTTAAAACTAAGTAATATATATATATATATATATATATATATAATGAATGTTATGGCAGTTTCACATTTGGAATTCGGTTGAAGAGAGAATTAGCATTTCAACTCAATTGTCAGCTATGCTTTTATCTTTCAGTTGCACGATCGTTTGTTAATACCACACCAATCATATGCACGTTTTAATAACCTGCCTTTGCTGTCTGTTTCGCGTTAGGCTTAATTACCTTAAAGGGAGAAAAGTCACAAAAGAGAAAAATGTTCCTGGTCCGGGGATTCCCTTATTCAGGTAATATTCACTAATTTCATGTTGTCAGTCTGTGGTGTGCTAGTATCGGTAAGTGGTGCTATTATTTGATCCATTCCACGTTAAAAAATTTAACCTTGAGATAGATAAGTGGCTGATAAAAAAAAAAAAAAAAATTCCTGCGAACAATCAGAAGCAACAGAAACACTCAAAAAAAAAAAAAAAAAAAAAAAAGAGGACAGTATTTCATATTTTACCAGAACAGCCCGCATCATCTTCAGAACCAAACGGTAAGAGGCAAAAAATGTAATATTTGCACTTGATTTTTTCAATATTCGCTGTGTATGTTTTGTATTGAATATACATACAATAAATATTATAATAATATATCTCTCTATTACGATTTTTTTTTGGGGGGGGGGGGGGCTGTGAAATATTTTAATTTTTGCTAAGGGGGCCCTGACATCCAGAAGTTTGGGAAGCACTGGTCTAAGGCACTATTTAATGTATCAATCCACCTATATCTTGGTCTTCCTCTGGGTCGTTTTTCTGCCAACCTAGCAGAGAACATCTCTTTTGCTAATCTTTCCTCGCCCATTCTGTTTAAATGACCATACCACCTGAAATTAGCTCTGCTAATGCATTCCTGGATGTTGACAATGTCAAGTTCTTTCCTAATATCCTCATTTTTAATATATTGCCATTGATTCCATCTGTTCGTGCCCCTAATCTTTCTAAGGACTCTCATATCTGCAGTCTCTAGTCTTTGGTCAAATGTTTTACTTCTGACCCAGCTCTCAGATCCACAAGTTAAATCTGGTTTAAAACACTGTCTTATTTACAGTTAATTTAGTGTTCCGACTAATTTCTCTCTTATTCCATATGAATTTATTCAATTGACTTCCTACTATATCAGCTTTGTTGATTCTGTTGTCTATTTCCATATTTAATTTACCATCTTCACTAAAAATCGTGCATAAGTAGCTGAAATGCTTTACTTGTTCTATACACAGTTGACATTTTCATTGATTCTGCCTATTTTCATTGTCTTCTTATTGCTGACCTTCACACCATATCTATTACAACAGTTTTTCAATTTAGTCAGGGAATCTTGAAGACTGGTAGCGGATTTATTTAGAAGTATAACATCTTCTGCATAAAGCAAAGAGCTGACATTAATATCTCTAATTTTGATATCAGGTTTAATACCACTTTCCTTTATAATGTGATCCATATAGATAATGAATAACAGAGGGGATAATGTACATCCTTGTCTGACACCAGATTTAACATTAAACCATCATCCTGTAATAAATTTAGTTTAATCCATTATCCAAGTGTGTGCAAACAAAGTTTGCACCTGAAAGTATCTTCAGGACTGGGGTAAAGTGGTACAACACTGCGCAACTCCTTGCAAAGGTGGAGCAAGATACCAACACTTTAAACTTTCAACATCATCCTGTACTTCCTTCAATTCTAACTGCTAACTTACAACTCATATAGAGACTAAGCATTGCTTGATATAATGCCCCATTGACACCATATAACTGTGATGTATTGAATAGCTTCTCTCTTGGCACCTTGTAATATGCCTTTTCCAGATCTACAAAACTTAAATACACATCTTTGTTATATTCTCATGCTTTCTCAACTATTTGTCGTAAAGTGAAGATCTGATCCTGACAGCCTCTATTTGGCCTGAATCCAGCTTGTTCTTCAGCAAGCTTTTCTACCACAATTCTTCTCAACCGTTTCTCAAGTATGCTTGCGTAGATCTTGCCAGGAACATTCAGTAGGGAAATACCTCTGTAATTCTCACATTCAGTTTCATTTCCCTTTTTATATATGGGCGCTCTATGAACACTCTACTCCAATCATCATGAATTCGTCCCTCTGTCCAGGCCTTCTGAACTATGCAGTGCAGACACTGTAGGACTTTTATACCTCCATACTTCAGCATTTCTGGTCGAATATCATCTTCCTGCTGACTTTCCACATTTCAAGCCTTTAATTATGCTTTTACTACTTCAAGTATGGATATGTATGCCTGTTGAGTGTTTTTTACCACTGTGCTATCACTGCTTGTTTCATTTAGCAATTTTTTGAAATAATTACTTCATACTTCAAGGATATCTTTTTCTCCAGTTTTCATATCACCTTTATCATCTCTAATTCCTTTGAGAACACATTTTCCTCCATTTCTGAGCTTCTTCAACAACTTCCAGAATATCTTGCCACCTTCGTGATATTTATTTTCTATGTTCTTACCAAAGTCTTCCCATGACTTTTGTTTAGCCAGTTTTACACAGTGTTTAGCTTTCTTACATTTGTCTCTGTATTCTCTAAGAGCACAAACTGACTTATTTGCCAGGAACTTTTGATATGCTTTCTTCTTTTCCTTCACTGCCTCTTTAACTTCATGTGTCCACCATGGAATTCTGATTTTTCTATCCTTGCAGACAACCTCATTACATGCCTCTCTGGCTGAATCAATCAGGGTTTTCTTCAAGGCTTGCCACTAATCTCCAAGATTTGGTTCCTGTTCTCAAACTCTTTCATTTTTTCTTCAATAATCTTTGTGTATTTTAGTTTACAGTTCACATCTGAGAGCTGCTCAACTTTTATTCGCTTTAAAACTTTCTTACATGTTTTTCTTTTCAAAATGAAATTCAATTTTATCCTGCTCAAGGACTAAATAGTGATCACTTCCAATTTCAAATTCTCTGTACACTGTAGTGTCCTGCACCAGAGAAAACATCACTATCGACAATAACATAGTCAATGAGACTTTTCTTATTCCTTGTCCTCTTCACTCCATGTGAATTTGTGTACATTTTTATGTTGGAACATGGTGTTAGTAATAACCAGTCCATGTCCTGAGCAGAAATCCAACAGGTATTTGCCATTATTATTAGCTTTGCTCTTTTCTCCAAATTTTCCCAAAATATTTTTGTATGTCTGACAATCATTTCTTACTCTGCTATTTAGATCTTCAACAAGGACCAACTTTTCCTCTTTCATTGTGTCAGTTGCTTTCTCTAAAGTATCAAAAAATTCCTCCACTTCTACCTTAGTAGAACCTTCTGTGGGACCATAGGCACAAAAAAGTCTCATTGTCTAGTTCCCTAATCTCATATTTGTCCACATCACTCTACTTGAGACCGCCTGCCATTCAAGAAGATTAGCCATTTTTTTTGTGTCAAATACTATGGCTGCTCTTTTTTTTTTTCATTGATTGTCATTACCTAAATATCACATTTTGTATTTATTTGTCAGAAAGATCTTACCAGTTTTTGTCTTTTTTGTTTCAGCCATTCCTATTATGTCGATCTGGTACTTATCTAATTCCTCAGCTAGCTCCATTTCTTTGCCATTCAGGCTTCTTATGTTGTTAATACCGATCTTTAACTCTAGTGATGTTGAGTTGGGGTGTGTTTTCAGATTTCTTCCAGTAGCTGACGTTTTGCTGTTTGCCCTGGTTCCCTGGCAAAACCTTGTTTAACCGGGCGACGCCCCATCCGGCATGAAATTCTGTCATGTTGTACCATCATTTTGTATTTTGGTTTAAACCAATAAGAATACAATTTAGTCGGCTAAATCCCAAATTGCCAGCGCATCCTTGTTTGTTCGGTATCCAAGTATATGCCTAACAGGGTGCACCACGAGAAGGCGAGGATTGGACGTTAGGTCAGAAGCCCTGGTCGGTTGTCTGCATTCTTTTAAAGGTTATGTGGAGGTCTCCTCTCAGTTATACAGCTTTGACCCTTAAGCACCCCATGTCCATGGGGTGCTTAAGAGTCACATATGATGTAATTTGCTATGTATGTTCAGATCAATTTCAATTTCTAAATCTGAAATTTTGGTCTGAAGTAAAAATTGATAAAAGACTGGAAACCACATATGAGAGTTCAGAAGGAAAGGGAATGAACTAATGGCATCAGGAGTAGAATAATATTAAAATTAAGTATTATAAAAGAACTTGACATAATAAGCATTCACAAATGTATGAGTAGAGGTAATATTATTATTATTACTATTATTACGGGCAACTCCAGGGAGTCATTAGACTCATCGAGGGAGGCCCCAAATCATATTCATCACAACTATTCGACATTCATACAGTATCTATCATACCTCGCCTTAAACTCATTCACTGTCACAGCATCCACCACAGACTCAGGGAGCGCATTCCACTCATTCACTACTCTAAAAGTAAAGAACCCAGCTCTAACACCTTTACTAACCAAACTTTTGCCCAGTTTCCATGGATGTCCCCTAGTCCTCCCACAACCAGCCCTGTTCTCAAAAATATCTTCTGAATTAATTTTATAGAAACCCTTCAGTAATTTGAATGTCTCAATCATATCTCCCCTCCTCCACCTATCAACCAATTTTTGCAACCCACAAATCCTCAACCTGTTCTCATACGGTTCATTCCACAGACCTGCTATCATCTTGGTCACTCGCCTCTGGATCCTCTCCACCTCCTCCCCATCAAGAAGAAACCTAGGTGACCAAATCTGAACACAGTAGTCGAGATGGGGTCTTATCAAGGCTCAACACAGAGGAACAATAACCTGCTTGTCAACATATTCTTCAGCAACCAAGTGATTTGATGAGCTGATTTGGCCACTTTTGCAATGTGTCCCCTAAATTTCAATTCCTTATCCACCAACACTCCTAAATCTCGTGCCTCATCAATTTCCTGGAGCACGGTTCCACCAATGTAGTAAACTGCCGCCAATCTACTAATATGGTGATATGGTTAATTAAACAGAATGAAAGAAGTAAGAAAGAAAAAAAAAAAGAGAGAGAGAGATGCTTGATGTTAAGAGAAAGACCTAAAGGAATAGTGGAAACCTGATAAATAACAGATTAATCTCTCTGAAAGAAACTGACAGCAAAGCATGTAATAATGTAATAGTGCAGTACTAGCATGGTATCCAGTATGCTCATAGAGAGTACATATCAGGAAATGATGATGGTGGTGATGAAAATGATGTAACATTAAATCAACATCCTAGCAATACGCAAAACAAGAATGAAGTTCAGAATATGTGCAGGACACCTCCACCATAAGTGGAGGACAGGTAATTATTATGGGGGATTTCAACTATGGGACGATAGACTGGAAGGAGGAGAGGACACATGAGAGGAAAGAAATGGAATTTATGCAATTACTAAGGGATAATTACCTGAAACAATATGTGATGGAATATACTAGGGGTTCAAGAGTGCTCGATCTAGTAATTGCATCTGAGAATTTGTCTATAACGAATATGACCATGTTGCCACCAACTGGTGAAAGTGATCATATAGTTTTGACATGGGAGGTGGCTAAATGTGTGAAATTTTCAGTTAAGACAGAGTATATGTGGAATTACAAGGCTGATAAGTATTGACAAGCTTAGGAGATTGCTTGGATCAGTGTCATGGCATGTAAAACTGCAAGGGTTGGATGTTGACAGTGCATGGGAAGTGGTAAAGGAGTGTTTGAGGGAGGTAATTATATACATGGAGTCAGGAGAGTAAATAGATGTATAAGTAAATGGATAAGTTAAATGGATGCAGATCATCATTAAGCTGGAGCTGCAAAAAAAGAAACAATTGTGGAGGGAATTTAAGGAGAAAGGTCACCAGGGCACATGAACAGTATAAGGCACTGGCCAGAAGGGTAACTAGTGTGGTAAGAATGGCAAAAGAAGAGTATGATAGGAAGTTAGCAATGCAGGCTAAAGTTAAGCATATCAAACAGTTCTCTAGATATGCTGCAAGTAAAAGAAAGAATGTATATGGCAAAATGATTTTATTGAATGCTGATGGTAAGTAGGTAACTGAATCAGTCGAAATAGTAGAATTACTAAGTGAACACTTTGCAAGAGTATATCATCCAGGTGGTGATATTATTATTATTATTATTATGTGACACCTCCAGGGAGTGCTCTGAGACTGATCGACGGAGAGTGTGCCAACAGCATGCGTACACCCTTCCAACTACTAACCATGCTCAAACTTGCTTAACTTTTTGCTTGAGCCATTAGTAGCAGAGACTCTACCTATATTGCAGGAATGAGAGTGTCAAAGGCTTATATGGGAACTGAGGTAAATGAAATTGAGGTGCATAGCATATTACAGAACCTTAATGTGAATACAGCTTTGGGATTGGATCCAGTTCAAGTTTTATGTGAAGCAGTGAGAGAATTGTCAGTGTCCTTGACCATATTGTTTAATCTAAGTCTCAGCTCTGGGTTAGTCCTGAAGGGGATGGAAAGAGGGGGGGAAATAGTTTCATTGCATAAAGGAGGCTCCAAGACTGTTGTAGTAAATTACTGATTGATCAGCACATCAGGAGTTGTTTAAGGAATATTGGAGAAGTTGGTCAAGAGCAAAATACAGGAATGGGTGGATGGAAATGGGATACTGTATGGGGGGGGGGTGAGCATGATTTTGTGAAGGGTGGGTCATGCCTCAGTAACTTGCTCATGTTTTATAATACAGTGACAGCTGAGTTGGATAAAAGTAAAGGGTTTACAGTGATACTGTTGGACTTGCAAAGACCTTTCACAGGATACCACATGGAATTCTAATCAGTAAACTGAAGCACATGAGGATGGATATAGGGTTGGTAAGATGGATAGGAGAGTAGTTGATAGAGAGCTATCAGAGAGTAGTTTATTCAGGAGTAGAGTCCAAAAGAAGGCCTGTGACTAGTGGTGTGCCACAGGGTTCTGTTCTAGAACCACTACTTTTTAATATGTACATTAACGATACAGGAAAGGATCTGAGAAAAACTGTTCAGTTATTTGCCAATGATGCAAAGTTGGGTAGAGCAATAGTTAATACAGATGATGTCAAAATTTTGAAGGATGATTTGAATAGATTGGCAGATAGGGCAAAGGAGAATGAATGTCAGTTTAATGTGGCAAAGTGTAAGGTTATGCATTTTGGGGTGAAAAGATTACTAGCTGTATACCACATTCGCAGAACTGTTTTCCAGGAAATTAAAGAAGCCAGAAACTTGGGAGTGTTAGTGGATAGGGAGTTAAAGTTTAGGGGGGGCACATAGCAAAAGTGGCTAAAGCAATTCAGATTATGGTTACTGAAGAATACTTTGATGAGCAGAGACAAGCAGGTTATTGTTCCTCTTTATTGAACCTTGATATAGTACGTCCACAGATATGAGATCCTTCGACACTTCTGTGCATGTCAATAGAAGGAGAATCCATTCTGATAATAAGGTAATCAATCTGTATTGTGAGATGAGTTGTTTATTATTAAACATCAGAAAATTAACTTCTCTTTTATGATCATTGTAGTTTTTAAAGTGGTAACTATTTTGCTTGTATAACAGTTGGAAAACAGTTCTGCGAACTGTTTTCCAACTGTTATACAAGAACGAATTGGTCTACAACATGATTTCACATGTTGTTGACCAATTCGTTCATCGCCTTATTTCTTTCTCCCCTTCAACATGAATTGACTCTTCTTGGCAGTCTGCCAATGAGAACTCTCCCTTCTGTTGTCAGACTATAAGACTCCATCTTGACTACTGCACGCAGATCTGGGCGCTATAGTTTCTTGGTGGTGAGGAGGATCCAGAGGTGAGTGACCAAGATGGTAGCAGGTCTAGAACAGGTTGAAGATTTGTGGGTTACAGAAACTGGTTGATAGGTGGAAAAGGGGTGATATGATTGAGACATACAAACTGCTGAGGGGTTTTTACAAGATTAATTCAGAGGAAATTTTTCAGAACAGGTTTGGTGGTGGTGGGAGAACTAGGGGCCATCTATGGAAACTGAGTAACAGTGTAA
The DNA here is from genome assembly GCF_054136105.1 of Typopeltis vanoorti. Lineage (NCBI taxonomy): Eukaryota > Metazoa > Arthropoda > Arachnida > Uropygi > Thelyphonidae > Typopeltis > Typopeltis vanoorti. Next base: position 164,261,100 of record NC_143550.1, read on the forward strand.
TTAGCAAGGGTATTAGAACTAGGTTTTTTGCTTGAGAGTGGTGAATGTGAATGAGTAGAATAGGTTGCTAGAGTCTGTTGTGGGTGCCATGACTGTGAATGAGTTAAAAACAAAGTATGATAGATACTGTGAAAATGTTGGATAGTTCTTGACATGATGTTTAGGGCCTCCCTCAATGAGTCTAAGGACTCCTTGGAGTAGCCTGTAATAATAATAATATACTGGAACAACTGATTCCAAATCTTTTTTATGACATCTTCCAACAATCTCACTACATTGGAAAGAGGTGAACCTACACATACACACAGCAGGAATTATTGAAACATAAGCATATATGTGGCAATTTTGATGCTAAAGTTAGTAAATGGTACAAATGGGAAAAAATCCACTGAACCATAGGTCACAGGATATAGCAAAGGAACTGAATAGTTAGTTGGATGATAGATCTGATCAAAGCTAAAACATTATACATGAACAATTTTTAAGTTTTGGTAAAAGGTGGACATTGCAATCATTTAGTGGTAAGTGAAAAATCAACTATTGTAGAGTATATTCTTACTGGCTATTAACAGTTGAAGTCATTAGAAAAACACTGAGATATATGTGCAGCTCATTGCCTCGTAAGAGAAACTCTCAAAATAAATAAAATACAAGAATATAAATTAAGTGGATATTAAATCCAACATCATATCAAAGCCGAATACAGAAACTATAAAAGTTTCATGCAAAAATTGGCCAGAGAGCTTGCAGGAATACACTCGCTGCAATACTACGAGTTGCCTTAGCCGAACCTTATAGGAAGCATAAACGCTCAAAGCGCCAGTATATTTGCCTCCTATTGGTCCATTTTGATAAGGTTTCACTGATCTGACAGCTGTTTCTAACTCATTGGTTTTCATCAGAGACCAGGCAGAAACCTAAGAGAGCAAAAACTCTCAGTACTAAGGAACTCGAAGCGACAGAGAGAGAGAGAGATGTATTTTCCCTAAGTGAACTCTCAGTTAGTGTATAAAGTATTCATTAAAATAAAGAGCCAGAAGGCTTCACTTTGGTGATGCAAAATTATATAAATTAAGTGGATTAGGTAGAAGGTGTTCATGCTTCTTATAAGGTTCGGCTAGGGCAACTCATAGTATGGTGGTATATTGTATTCTGCACGCTCTGGTCAATTTTCGCACGAAACGTTTATAGTTTCTGTATTCGGCTTTGATATGATTTGGATTTAATAATCCACTTAATTTATATAATTTTGCATCACCAAAGTGAAGCCTTCTGGCTCTTTATTTTAGTAAATACAAGAATATATTTGAAATACATTCAAATAGACAGGGTTTAGAAATGGTGTCAAAGAAATGGATTTGTGCCCACAAGGTGACACAGAACTGGACCTAGAGTTAACTAAAACCCTCTCAATACAATGCTGTAACTGCTACTTAGAAGGAAGACTTAAAGACACAGGCAATGATTGCCTATAATGCAAACTAATTTCTAAACTACTAAGGGAAAAAAATTAAGGAAGACTAATTAAATATAAAGAATTTTGTTGGGCCCAGCATTGAAGTTGCCATCCTTTAGTTTACCTTCCACACTCTTCCCGAGTTCTCTCTCTCTCTCTCTATAGCCAATCATCGCATATTGCCGTAGAAAGATCTAAGATCTCTCTCTCTCTCTCTATTTCTATATATATATATATATATCTGCATTCTTCTCAATTCAGAAGTTCTTCGAGGTTCTATTTTATTGCACAGCCTTTTCTTCTATATGTAAATGACATCCTTCCACTGAATAGTAACTGTATCTATGGTTCTTATGATGATATCATCATCTTGTCGCTTGCCTTGAGATTCTCTGCAGAAATTCCACAGGGCTGTAGAATTTCAGATTGAAAATATGGGTCATAAAGTTTAGGTGACGGACAGAAGAGAGCAAGAAAGGGGATTAAGATAAAGTGATACAGAAGAAATTTTTCAATAAATGACAAGGGAGAGGAAAAGGAATCAAACTCCTGGAAGATGTCGCTGCTATTATATCTGCTTAATACCATTCTAATCAAAAACTTCCTAATAATTCATGATGATGTTTAGAAGAGGGCAGTTCTGATGGGGGTTTTGCTTCTTTTCTTCCTGTTTCATCCATCTATCTCTATACTCTGGAACAGCCATCTTACAAATTTTCCCAATGACTAAAACATCTAGCCTGTTCAAGAATATTAATAGGTTTCTTCTCTCCTAATCCCTGACTACAGACAGCAGTAGGCACTATAGTTGCACTCAAGACTGATATTAAAAACTGACACTCTACACTAAGGCAAATGATCCTGCTTTCATGGCTGAAATCATCCAAAAACACACAAACAGGAATAAAATGAACAACAAAACATTCTATAATAATCAAATTTTATCTAAACGAAAATAAAACCTCCAGCACTTGGTGTCTAATGTTTTTACATCAGGCATCATTTGTAGTTTAGCAATGCATGAAAAAAAGATAAGTTTCAGGAACTCACAACATAAAATCGGAAGAAACATAACAAAGTAGATGTGATTCTCAATGTCCTGGCAAGAAGATTCACATGGATACAGCAAGGCAAAACAGCCAGAGAATGAAAAACAGCAAGTACTGTACTTCCCCCCAAAAAAGACAACACAGAGAATATTAATAACTACAGATCCATGTACTTGCTATCACACACATATTGTACACCCACAGTTGTGAGAACCCTAGCTGGAACAGTGCCAAGAAGAGTCAATTCATGTTGAAGAGGAGAAAGGAATAAGGCAATGTATGAATTCATCACAAACACACGAAATCACGTGCTTTATACATAAAATTTTCCAATTGTTATACAAACAAAATATTACCACTTTAAAAACTAGAATTTCCATAAAAGAAAAACTAATTTTATGACGTAATTATAAACACCCATCCCACGAAATGCATTGATTACCCTTCTGCCATGCGCAAAAGTGTCAGGGGGGGGGGTCTTGCATCTGTGGCCAGACAGTATATTTATTATTTGCGATGATCACTGATGATAGCCAAAAATATTGCAAAGACGCTAAGGATATCTAGGGAATGAGTTAGGGTCATTATCCACCAACATCTGGACATGTAGAAGCTCTCAGCAAAGTGGGTCCCCAAATGTTTGAATGCCGACCAAAATAGAGAATGCGTGCTCTCATCTGAAGCGATTTTGGGTCATTTTGAAAAATTAGGTGCAAAATTTTTAGCTTGTATTGTGACTGTTGATAAAAACATGGCTTCATCACTTTGACCCAGAGACCAAACAACAGTCAATGGAGTGGAGACACAAAGGTTCTCCATGGCTAAAGACATTCCAAAGCTAAGTCAGCATTGAAGGTTCCTGCCATTGTCTTTTGGGATATAGATGGTGTAATCCTTACCAAGTACCTCAAAAAAAGGTGAAACTGTTACAGCAGCAGTTTATTCAACAGCTCTGAAGTAACTGAAGGAGGTACTGAGGGGAAAACATCATGGGACTCTGAGCAGAGCATGTTGCTTTTGCAGGACAACCCACCCTCACACTACTCATGAAACCCAACAGACAATACACAACTTGGGCTTTCAATGTCTACCTTACCCACCCTATTCGCCAGACCTGGCCCCATCTGACTATTTCCTATTCCTAATTTAAAGAAACAAAGTTTACCACAGATGATGAAGTCATATCTGCAGCTGAATACTGGTTTGTGCAACAAGGGAAAGACTTTTTATCTCAGAGGATTGCAAATGATGCAGCAGCGTTGTAACAAGTGTATAACACTTTGTGGGAAATATGTAGAAAAATGTGCAAGTTACGTGATTCTACCTTGATTCCTTCATTGTGATTATCACAACTTTTCAGCACACCCTGTGTGTGTTTCTTCTTTGAGTGTCATCTACTATTGGAGGTCAGTGGCAAATTTTTAACCAATCTTCAGCCACTGTGAACAGTCCCTCAGAGTTTGTGCCAGTCCACTGTCTGCCAGCCAAGATTTTTTCATCTTCCTTGTTCTCTTCTTCCATTTATCTTCCCTTTTATAATCAATTAAAATAGCTTATATTTTTCATTATGAAGTAGGTGACCAATATATGCAGTTTTTCATCTTTTTATGGTATCTAAAAGTTCATGTGATTTCCTTATTTGTTCCCGTACTTCTCGATTGGAAATTTTTGCTGTCCATGGAATTTTTAATATTCGTCTGTATAACCACATTTCAAAAACTTTAAAGTTTTTTTGTTTTTTTTTAAATCTATGTTGTCTTCAAGGTCCAAGTTTCTGCACTGTATAGCGGTACAGACCATACACAGCATTTAAATATGTGTACTCTAATCTCTAAATTTAAATTGCGGTTACACAGTGCTGATTTCATCGGGAGAAATTTTTTTCTTGCCATTTCTTCATTGAACTAGCATCTGAGATATTTAAATTTTGTCACTCTTTCTATTTGTTTCCCATTTAAAGAAAGTGTTGAATCAAGAATTGGTTTTTTGCTTACAACCATGAATTTAGTTTTGGTGATATTTATTCTTAATCCCATTTTTTCACTCTCTTCCTTCACTAGTTCCAGAAGATTTTGAAGATCCTGAATATTATCAGCCAGGAGAGCTGTGTCATCAGCATATCAGATGTTATTGGTGATTTCACCATTTACATTAATCCCTTCCTCTCTTCCTTTTAAGATTTTTTGAAATATGGCTTCTGAGTATATGTTAAAGAGAAGAGGCGACAGCACACATCTTTGCCTTACTCCTCGTTTGCTGTTAATGGAGTCTGTAATAATGTCATCAACTTGAACAGATGCCTTTTGGTTCCAATATAAGTTTTCAATGATCTTGATGTCTTTACCATCTAATCCAATTCTTTTTAATAATTCAATCATTTTATAGTATGTTGGACACTGTCAAATGCTTTCTTGAAGTCAATGAAGCAAATTAATACCTCCTCGTTTTGGTCACCATATTTTTGGAACAGAAAAGAGCCTCTCTCGTTCATTCCCAAGCCGAATTGAGTATATATATATATATATATATATATATATATTTACACACACACACACACACACACACACACACACACACACACACACACACACACACACACACACACACACACACGGAATACAACATTGAAAGAATAATGAAGTTTAATCACAACCCAATGTGTAATGGAAAGGAGAATATACAATTTAAGTGAATCAGTTCCCACAAAGTATAGATAAATCAGGAAGTAATAAAAACAATATACAATAATAAGATAACATTTACAGGGCACATCACAGGAATCAGAGATAAACAGATAATCAGTGTTATTAGCTGGCATTCTCCAACTGAGACGATCCACTGTCAAAGCACTAAGGAAGAAGTAGAGAAGATTGCCCCAGAATAAGAATCCATAACTGAAATTACAAATCCATCAAGGAATAATATAAATATATATATATATATATACATATACACACATATATACTAGTCAGAAATTAAAGTGTTTTACCTTGGGATCACTCAAATCAATATCAGCTTCCACATGAACCCAAGAAGTGCCACAACCTTCTTTGATGCCTGAGTCTTTTGTTAATGCCTTTTCTCTTTTTTGAATGTTATGCCTTCTCTCTAAAGATGAGTCATGAAAATCTTTATTTTCATGACTGGGAATTTTATTATCTCTAGTAAATAGTGAAATAGGCATTCTCTCAGTTTCATTTCTGGCAATAAGAGCATTTAGTTCTTGAATTTTGTCTGCAACTGTCATATTACACGAATCTATGGCCAAATGATGCTCAAGCTCTGCTATTAAATCTTCTTTCTCAGATTTCCCTGCCAAATCATCTAATTTATGAGTTTTCTCCATCTTTTCAAGAGCAATTTTTTTTGCACCTGAATGTTTTGTTGAATCTTTCTTTAGCCTATCCTCCTCATTAACAGACCTGATAACTTTAACAGCTTCTTTAACATTTTGCAATAAATTATTATCATTGTTATTTTGAAGCCTATTCTCATTTATTTTCTGAGTATCCAGTTTGACAGATCTACGACTACTACTTTTCTTAGCATTTGAACTTTTTCTACTTGCAGAGTGCTTTTTCTCATCCCTAATTCTTCGAACATCCAGTTCTGTGTGTGTTCGAGACTTGACATGACTTCTGGAACTCCGTGTCCTTTTCTCTGGACTTGGATTTCTTACAGGAATTTTAGTTTTTTCAGTTGGGGATCGCTTGCTCTCCACTGCAACATAACTACTGGTTGCTTTAGCAGACCTTCCCAAAGAGGGTCCTGTAGGTAAAATTACAACTGCTGTTTTCATTTTATTTCTTTTTGGAGGGATTTTTGGAGGCATTTTTCGGTGTTTTATCATCTCTGTTTGTTCAGAAGGAAAATTCTTTATTTCTTTTGATGTATTGCTGAGCACAGATATTGGTGATGCATAACTGTTATTTTTAGCAAATTTTTCTACTTGCAGCACATATTCAGATGCATATTTAACTTCTGAAGGCTGGCTGCTATTTAATCCATTCTTCTTACAAAATTTTTCTGAAGAAATATTTACTTCTATTTCTGCTTTATCATGTGCTTTCTCAGCAGCTGGACTTGCCATGCTCATTTGTTCTTTATCTTTCAAGTCCAATTCAGCTACTACTACTACTACTTCATTCTTCTGAAGATTTTCAAAAGTTGAATCATTCCAAGGTTCATCAATATGATGGTTATCATTTAATATTGAGCAAGATGTTATCACAGTGGTTTCCATTTTAGTTTTAATAGCTGAGTTTGCTTTCACTCCATTTTGTACCTCTTCCGTTTCTGTGTTATGACTTTCTTTTGTGGCAGGTGATTTGGTCCTTGTTTCTTCCTCCCTTTTTACTGAAATAGACAAATCTATTTCATCTTTCTGACTTTCTTCTCCCTCATCTTTTTCTAGATTACATTGTTGATGGATTTCATTCATATTAGTAACCAAAGCAACCTGTGTATGCATGGAAGGATGTTCTGTGTCTATATGACTACCTGATTCAGAAGCACTTAAACTCCGAGTAGAACCAACTACACATAACCTGTAAAAGTCCCTATTAAATTCTGTAGCTTCTGGCTGCAAATTATTTGCAGTGTTTTTCTCTTCTGATTCTACATTACTCTGGGGAAGATTAACAGATGTTTCAGCTTCTGTTGTTGTTTCAGAAACATCAAAACAAGAATCTTGCCTACTGCTGATATCGCTCCAGTCTTGCAAAAGTGCTTCCACTTCTTCTCCTACTGGAGATACTCTTTCATTAACTGAAGTGTTATCTGAATGTGAAGGTGTCCACGTCATAGTCGATATACATCTTTCAGAGGATTCATCCATATTTCTGCTTATAAGTTCAGATTCATTCTTTTTTTCTATACTGACAGTGGAATTATCTCTATTATTGCTAATATTTTTCACTTTATCTTCTTGAGGCAAGGTGGGTGCAGGTTCTTTGGAAATTACAGAGTTCCATACTGAGTGACTCCAAAAGTCATCCTGATAGTCATCTTCCATACTATGTTCTTGAATCCTTTCAAGCTGACAAGAGTAGGATTTATCTAATCGATCATCTCCTGAAACACTCCACTGACTTTCCCAATGGACTTCAGTGCCAGAAGGTCCCACTTCTTCTGCAGATACATGAAAACTCCAGTTTCCCACTTCATCCTCATCATACGCATAGCCATTCTATTAAAAAAGAAAAATCCACAGGAATACAGGATGAGCACAGCATGCTAAATTTGGTTGTACAAACAAAACTTTCAATTGAAATCACACCTATATTAAAAAGAACATGCACTATTATTGTTCATGCTTTATAACTATAATAAAGAAGCATGTACTTAACTTTATAAACACCATGTATATTTTTCTTTTTTAATGTAAATCCCACCTGTGAAAGGGCATAAACTTATAGTACAGTAGTACCATGCATGATTAAGTAAGGGCTAGATAAATAATTCTGATACCCTGCATATTGGAGACCTGAAGTGACTTGAAAAAGTTCATGGTGCAATAAAAGGCCATAAGAAATTGACAAGGGAAAAAAAAGTATTTTATTTTATACATGTATCATGTTATATCTTTGTTACAAGTGTGATGAATTAATCAATTTAAATACATGTGAAATATGCTAAATTTGCACTATGAATAGAGACTGTGCTTGGACATCCACATAGTTCACAAGCCCTATTCATTATCTTCAGGCAAAACTGGAAAGCAATATCAAGGAAAAAGGAAAGTCATATGTGGGAATTCACAGGACTCAGTATACTGGGACCTATGCTGTTTAACTTTGATGTGCAAAGTTCAGAGATTGTAGAGATAAATTCAGTTGCTTGCAGATAATGTGAAGCTTAGAAGGGGTTATTAGTAATAGCGATGACACTGTAGCTCTTCAGGAAGATTTGAATAACCTGTACAGGTTGACAAATGAATGAGGATATCGGTTTTAAGGAAACTAAATGAAAGTTGCATTAAAGAAGTCATTAAATTTGGGATCCACCAATTGGGGGGGGGGGCATATTCTATTGGTAGAACCATACTAGAGGAAGTGGAGGATACAAGGGTTTTTGGAATGACAGCTGACAGAAATTTGAAGTTTAGGGATATATTGCAAAGATGGTGATAGTAACCAAGAGGATTTCTGCAATACTGAAAAGGACAATGCTAGCAGAGATAAAATAATGGTGATTCCACTGCATAAAGTCCTGATCAGATAACATTTGGATTACTGGGCTCAAATCTGGTCACTGGGTTTGAAGAGGATGTCGTGACCTTGGAAAACTGCAGAAGCAGATAATAAAAAATTATATCAGGACTGTACAATGTTGCTTATGAGAATAGACTGAGGACATGCAAACTGCAGAGTGTAGTGAACAGAAGACAAAGGGGTGTCCATCTTCTATCCACCAGACTTGAGGTATATAATACAAAACAAATGGGCAATTTCATCTTCTATTCATCTTCATCCATTAGACACAATGGAATAGTTTGATAGATGGATGACTGCCATAAACTAAATAGAATAAAATAATATGAGGAATAAGATATGATATAGTGAAAGGACAATGATAAAATAGAAGTATACGAAAATGGAGCAATGAATGATCTTAAGTAACTAATCATTCATAACATCTCTGTTCACCCAGCATGCATGCTTGTGAAAGACTGGCACATGATTTTCAATACCAGTGTGATAACCACTGTCATACTATTACGTTTTATTATCATTATTTTTTTTTTTAATATTGTGATCCCATACATGGCAGGTCAAGGAACCTATAAGTACATTAGTGGTACATGTGGGATGTAGTAGAGGCCTGAGCTTGAAGGTTTTTTTTTTTTTTTTTTTTTTTTTTTTTTGAAGGGTTGTAGTTGTCTGGAAATACTTCTTGAGGAAGACTGTTCCAGAGGAAAGAGGTGGACAGAATAAAAGAGGATGGATAGAAGCAGGTTCAGTGCGTCTGCAGTTCTTGTATTAACAGGTGCAACAAAAAGTAGAGGAATAATGGTTGTGAATTCACAGGAGCAGTGACCATGGATAAGAAAACACAGTGCTGAAACACTGTGCATATGGAGATAGGGGCTGAAGTGAGTTTGTAAGAGAGGGATCATCTATTCAGCATGCCTATGGATGGAATCAAGGATTTTAAGGGAAGTTTTAGGTGCACCACCCACCCCAAGCATGTGAACAGTCTGGTGATTTATGCATTACTGCTGGTACAAGTAGGTGATCTGGGATCTCTTTTGTGCGAGAAAAGGCAAGACTGTGTTTTGGTGGCAGTGAACATAACAAGGTTGTCCTGACCTCCATTGGAAGATGGTATATAGATCAATGTTCAAAACAATAGTTGTAGATTGTGTAGCCTGGAATGTAAGAGTACTGTACGGTTTGTCAAAATGAGTAGGATGAGTGGAGAGTACTTGCTAGTAAGTAAGCTGTGAGTGGTATTTGTAGTTATTGTGAGTTGATCATTTATGTACAGGAGAAAGAGAGTAGGTGAGATGACAAAGAGCCTTGAGACACTCCAGCATTGGTGGAGAGGGAACCATCTACCATAACTCGCAAACAACAATCAGAGAGAAAGCTGGCTACTCAATTACAGAGGGTGGCAATTTGTTTAGTAGGCCTCAATGCCACACATGGTCAAAAGCACTGGGAATCTCAAGAGTGAGATCACAAGTTTCTCAGAACCTTTCCAGGATTATCAGGTATTCAAGTGGGTAGATGTACAGTTTGTGTTAGATCATTACTTACAGCAAATGACTTCTGTTACTCATCCTGCTTGGAGTAGGGGAAACAGTTGGAATCGTGGACGTTGAGATCGCCCATGAAGATGACTCCACCTGCAATCCAGTTATCCAAATAGTGTAGTCATCTTCATGGGCAATCTCAACGTCCACAATTCCAACTGGTTCTTCTCCTACTCCAACATTACTGACTACGCAGGATGAGAAACAGAAGTCTCTGCTATAAGTAATAATCTAACACAAATTGTACATCTACTCAGATGAATCCCTGATAATCCTGGAAAGTTTGGAGAAACTTGTGCTCTCACCTTTGACATTTCCAATGCTTCCGACCACGTGTGCATTGAGAGATCAGACCTGAAGAGATCTGAGTGGCTATTAGTGTTTAGAGATGGTAAATGCAACAAATAAAAGTTACTAAATGGGGCAAGGAAATCTTGAGCCAGAGCAGGTCAAAAGAAGGGGATTCCAAGTCATTCTCTGAGAGATTTCACAAAGGCATAGGTGCCATCCTTGTAGTGAAAAGAATTGTGAAGCATGTAGTTTGGACACTGGAAATGGACAATAGTAGATTTAGCTGAGATATAGGTTTCTATCAGAAATAAGATGTCTGGTCGGGAAGACTGCAAGTGATGGCAGGCATCATTTATGTTTATGTTAATAATATAAATGTTTATATTATTTTATGTTAATAATAATACAGATGTTAGTAAAGTGAATGTGGAAGTGAGACTTTTCAAGTCTCCAGTAAGTAAGTCAATGCTATAAAGTGTAAGGTTCTGAAAGTTGGTAAGGCAACAACTTGGTTGGGAAATTTTGGAGGTTGAGGAGAGAAAAAAGACCAGGGTGTGGTGGTAGATAAAGTTCACAAGTCACACTGCCCAAGTTGTGAAATCATCACGTCAGATTATGCCAATGATGAAGAGGACTTGAACATGCAGAAATAAAGAGGTTATGGTTGTATTATAGAATGCCTTGATCAGGTCCCATAGGGATTACTGTGCATAGATTTGGTTCCCTGGTTTTCATGGTGATATATTAGAAAGGGTATATTAGATATATTAGATCAGGTACTTAAGTAAATCTTCTTGAGAAGACTAACCTAAGGTGGTAACTGGTCTTTGAAATCTGGGATATGAAGACAGATTAAGGAAATGCAATTTACAAAGCCTCATGAATAGAAGCAGGACGAGAGAGAATGTGATTGTGTTTAATTTGTAAGTTGTTACCAGGTTAATGTGGAAGAAATTTTTCATAGAACGGGGGAGGAGGGGGGGTAGAACAAGGGAAACTCTATAAGGAAGATGTGAGGAAGAGCATGAGGAGCAGGTTCTTCGCATGGAGAGTGGTTGGTGAGTGAAATGCATTGCCTGACAGTGTGGTGAATGTGGATACACTGAATCAGTTTAAAAGCACCATTTGATGAGTTTTGCATGTAAGAGTGTGTGTACCTTCCATGATAAGTCTTTTGACTGCATGGAGATCTGGAGTTAATAATAAGATTATTATTATTAGCTCTAGACCTAGTCACCCTCCTTCTCTTAGATGCAGCATCTCAATACATCACTTTCTGATATCTGTCATTCAATAATTCTTTTATGCATGTTCTAAGTCTATTTTGCACACCTATCCCTTTAAGTTTCTATAAAAATATCATATGTGCAATCCTAACAAATGCTTTAGTAAAATCCAGAAGTATTGTGGTATATCCATTTCCCTTATTCAGCTGTGCTCTCACTTCTATTACATATAATGTGAACAGATTGCTAAAAAAAAGATGCAAACCATGCTATTCTCTATGGTCCTGTATAGAGAATAGCATGGTTTGTATCTTTTTTTAGCATTAAATCTATAATTCATTATATCCGTTCACATTATATGTACATCAGAAGTGCTACTTATAATTCTCTCCAACTTTGTCAGCAAATAACTGAAGATCCTCAGTTAACGATATATCATGTGGACTGATATATCGTTTATAAACAAGTTAAACAACAGGGTGCATCATCTGATGTTTTCTTTCTCTTGGATTTTCATTGGCTTGTTCAGCCGATTTCTTTCATAATTCAATTTTGCCTTTCTCACCATAGTTATTATTTTTCTAGCCAGCTCTTTATACCACTTCTTATCCTTACATGTTAGTGTTTACCAAAGATATCAGTCCCATAACACTTTTTTTATATATACAGTAAAACCCCTTTTTTACACTTTTCACGGGACTGATGGAAAAAAGTGTAAAAAGCAGGAAAGTGTAAATATCAGGAAATGTAAAAAAAATTTTAAAAAAGGCTGAAAGATGACTTACTGCTAGTATGTGAGTCTACATACTCGATTATGAAATTTAATAACTGAAAATAAATGAATTTACAATTACTTATATTTATCTATTTAAAAAAATCTTTAATTGTTGATTTTTTTTTTGCTTTCCGTTTTTTTTTTTTTTTTTTGACATAGCGCCACATTGCTTTGCATTGAGGTGACCTGTTTTTTATTATCGTGTTCAAAGTGGACACGGAGAGTGCAAGAACTTTTGCTAAATGCACACGTGTTCCGGTATGCCAATCCACATGTCGCAGAATTGCCATATTTTCTTCTACCGAAATACATTTTCTGTCTTTTTTCTCCATGTTACTAACATGGATAATCACCACCACAACTTGAAAGCAACTCTCACATGCTAAATTACGTAGCAGAAATTCTGCAATATCAATTCATACTGTGATTGAAAAATCACAGTATCGCTCATCACTACATTACTGCTGCAAGCGTGCAAGTCACCGTGATGGCGGAAACGAAACTACAGCCCAAAGCAACGCCATCTGGGAACAGAAATGCGCATATTTCTGCAGAAATAGATTCGAAAATCAGTATTTCTACCTGAGAAAAAAACGCAAACTACATCAAATTGTTAATGGCGGGAAAACAATATATCATAAGAATAGGCCTTAAGATGGGACCAACGAAAAATGACGTAAATGGCAGGAAAACGTAAATTGCGGGAACGTAAAAACGGGGTTTTACTGTATGTATATATTTCCTCCTTTAGACTGTTAGTCATCAATTTAACTCCCACATGATTTCTTTTCCTGACTCTGGAGATTCAGACAGATATATCATCTTCTGATAGCCTTTGACATACATTGCCAACTTCTCTACCATGTAGTTTCTTCTTATTACTATTATTAATATCAGACCTCCAATGAGTCAAAAGCCTCACTGCAAGAGGTTCACACTCCCATGCAAAAGATCATAAATCTGCAAGGGAAGGATGTTCACATTGCAATATCAGACTGTATACCCAAGGTCAGAAGAGAAAATCAGGTAGGAGTTAGATGGATGAGTAGTATCATAAAGCACATGAGCTGCAAAATAAAAAAATGTTCTGGAGGTTATGTGTGGGTGGTCTAAAAAGTAGTGTGTAGCAAGGCTCTGTGCTAGGACCACTACAGTTTAATTTGTATATAAATGATATAGGAAATAATTTGAAGAGATATTCAGTTGTTTGCTGATGATGCAAAGTTGGGAAGGGTAATAGTAAATCAAGTAATGTAGAGAACATGCAGGATGATTTAAAAAAGCTGACAGAATGGGTAAAACATAATGGATATCAGTTTAATGTGGAAAAGTATAAAGTTATGCATTTTGGGATAAAAAGCTGTATACCACACTGAGGGACTTCTACTCCAAGAAATTGATGAAGGCAGAGATTGGGGGTTTTTTTGGGGGGGGGGATAGTAATAAACAGAGAGCTGAAGTTTAGAGAGCATACCACTATGGTAGCTCACAGGATCACTTAGTTATTGAAAAACACAGTAACTGGCTTGACTAACTAATTTCTGCTCATGCTGTACTTTTGCTGTCTTTACCAAGCAGAGATAAGGGAGTTATCATTCTTTATAAAGCCTCGATATGACCACATCTGGATTACTATGATCAGGTCTGGTCACCTGGATTTCTTGGGGATAAAGAAGTGGTGGAGAAAATATAGAGGCAAGTGACTGAGATGGTGATTGCTCTGTGGAATCTCCCTATGTGGACAGATTGAGGGTTTATGGGCTGCAAAAGTTGGTTGATTAAAAAAAAAAGAGAGGGGATATGATAAAAACATTTAAGTTACTTAATTTTATGAGATTAATACAGAGGAAGTATTTTAGCAGGTTACTAAAGGATTCTTTGCATTGAGAGTGGTCATCCCTGAAAATTGGGTAAGAGTGTGGTTAACAATGTGTGAAGACTAGATTTTTTGCTTGGAGAATGGCGTACGAATGGAATGGCTTTCCAGAGTCAGTTGTGAATGCTTTGCCTATTAATAGATTCAAGGAAAAGTATGATATTGTGTGGATAGTTTGGGTCTCTAACAGTGAGTCTTTGGACTCCGTGGAGGTGTCCATGCAAAAATAATAATCAAACTGTTTCTGCACTCACCACACTCTCAGGTAATGCATTCTACTCATCAATCACTCTCAATGCAAAGAACTTGCTACTCACTCCCTTGCCACACATTTAAACAATATATATATATATAAAGAAAAAAATCTCACTTGAAGTTTTCTTGGCTTGACTAATTTCTGCTCACAATGTACTCTTTCTGTCTTTACCAAAAGATTATTACCAATATTTATCTTGTGACAGGGTTTTCTTCCAGAGTTCATGTTTAATCTTTCATTCACCCATTTTACTCTGTTTTATAAGACTTTTCACCTTGGGAATACACTCAGACATTTAGTACACAAGCAGTGCCTGTCTCTTTTTCATCCAATTCCTCTTTTCGTGATATAGCTCCTGGTTGTCTGTTAAGTTTTTCATAATCACTAACCTTATAGTTCCACCTATATCCTTCCATGACAGAAGTTCTCATATGATTGTCTACAACCCAGGTGATCATCTCATGGTCACCCTCTCTAATTGGAGGAAGTTTAGACCCTCCATTCATAATCATATTCTCTGATGATATGATCAAATCTAAGACTGTCAACCCTCCTATACCCCGTTACGTATTGCCTAAGATGGCTGTCCCCTAAACTTAAGAAATTAATTCTCCTTATTCCTTCATGTTATTTATTCATTCTCCAATAAATATTACTGTAATTTAAGTCACAAAAACAATCACCCTTCTCCTGTTCACTAAGCACCAATTTGTCCATAAATTTGTCTCTCCCTCCATATTCCCTAGCTCAGTGTTTCTCAACCTGTGGTCTGCGACAATGGGATAGGTGATCCGCAGGCAGACTTAAATTAATTAAATAAACTTTTTTTTTTTTAATTATCCAAACAAAACAAATAAGTAAAAATTATTGAAATCCAATGGAGCCTTAAAAAAAACAACAACAAATAGCGTCAGAATGTTCAAAGGCAGAAGCAATAAAACTATACTGTTTTTCACTTCACCCCTCTTTTATTATTTGTCATTCTGCCGCTAAATTTGTAGCTGCAGAATGATGAATAATAAAAGAGGGGTAAAGTGAAAAACAGTATAGTTTTATTGCTTCTGCCTTCCCTTGCTGTTTTGTCATATTTGAAGTGAACATATGTTATCCACATTTCAACCAACTGCTTGTTGTTATTGATTTTTATTATTGAAGGTTTTCTTCAACCGAGGCTCAGTATATCTTCAGAAGTGCTAAGTGATACTTGAACAAAGTGTGTCATAAGTTAACCCCAGTATTTCTATATTTATATATTTTGCAGAAATGTTATTTTAATAATGGAAAAGTGGCTTAGAACTAGGACTTTGAAAAGAAGAGCAAATGAAACAGGTTATTACTATTATTACGGGCAACTCCAGGGAGTCATTAGACTCATCGAGGGAGGCCCCAAATCATATTCATCACAACTATTCGACATTCATACAGTATCTATCATACCTCGCCTTAAACTCATTCACTGTCACAGCATCCACCACAGACTCAGGGAGCGCATTCCACTCATTCACTATTCTAAAAGTAAAGAACCCAGCTCTAACACCTTTACTAACCACACTTTTGCCCAGTTTCCATGGATGTCCCCTAGTCCTCCCACAACCAGCCCTGTTCTCAAAAATATCTTCTGAATTAATTTTATAGAAACCCTTCAGTAATTTGAATGTCTCAATCATATCTCCCCTCCTCCGCCTATCAACCAATTTTTGCAACCCACAAATCCTCAAACTGTTCTCATACGATTCATTCCACAGACCTGCTATCATCTTGGTCACTCACCTCTGGATCCTCTCCACCTCCTCCCCATCAAGAAGAAACCTAGGTGACCAAATCTGAGCACAGTAGTCGAGATGGGGTCTTATCAAGGCTCGATACAGAGGAACAATAACCTGCTTGTCAACGTATTCTTCAGCAACCAAGTGATTTGATGAGCTGATTTGGCCACTTTTGCAATGTGTCCCCTAAATTTCAATTCCTTATCCACCAACACTCCTAAATCTCGTGCCTCATCAATTTCCTGGAGCACGGTTTCCACCAATGCAGTAAACTGCCACCAATCTTTTCACCCCAAAATGCATAACCTTACATTTTGCCACATTAAATTGACATCCATTCTCCTTAGCCCAGACCTCCAATCTATCCAAATCATCCTGCAAAATTTTGACGTCATCTGTATTCACTATTGCCCTACCCAACTTCGCATCATCCGCAAACAAATGAACTGTTCCTCTCAGATCCTTTCCTATATCGTTTATGAACAAATTAAACAGCAGTGGTCCAAGAACAGATCCTTGTGGCACACCACTAGTCACAGGCCATCTTGTGGACTCTACTCCTGAGTAAACCACTCTCTGATATCTCTCCGTCAACCACCCTCCTATCCATCTCACCAACCCTATATCTATCCCCATATGCTGCAATTTACTGATTAGAATTCCATGTGGTATCCTGTCAAAGGCCTTAGCAAGGTCCAGTAGAATCACTGTAAACCCATTACCCTTATCCAGTTCAGCCGTCACTGTGTTATAATACGTGAGCAAGTTACTGAGGCATGACCTACCGTTCACAAAACCATGCTGTCCCCAATACAGTATCCCATTTTCTTCTATCCAATCTTGTATTTTCCTCTTGACTATTTTCTCTAAGACCTTGATAATGATTCCTGTTATGCTGATTGGCCGGTAATTTTCAACAGCAGCCTTGGAACCACCTTTGTGCAGTGGAACTATTTTCCCCTCTTTCCACCCCCTTGGGACTGACCCAGTCCTGAGGCTCAAATTAAACAAAATGGTCAAGGGCACTGACAATTCTTTGGCCGCTTTACGTACAACACGAGCTGGTATACCATCCAATCCCACAGATGTATTGACATTGAGGTTCTGTAATAGACTAGTTACCTCTACTTCATTCATCACAATTCCAGTATAAGCTGTTGGTTCTTCCATTCCTGCAAAGTCACCACCTGGATGATATACTCTTGCAAAGTGCTCGCTCAGTAATTCCACAATATCGACTGATTCGGTTACCTCCCTACCCTCAGCATTTTTTAAGATCATTCTACCATGAGCATTTTTCCTTTTACTTGCAACATACTGTTTGGGATTCTCTTTAGCCTGTGTGGCCAATTTCCTTTCGTAATCTGCTTTTGCTTTTCTTACCACCCTTGTTACCATCCTGGCCTGAGCTTTATACTGTTCCTGCACCTGATGGTCACCCTTCTCCTTAAATTCCCTCCACAATTGTTTCTTTTTTTGCAGCTCAAGCTTAATAGTGTTATTCATCCATTTAACCCCTACTTGATTTATTATTTGGACTCTTGGTATATAGTCAACCATTGCCTCCTGCAAACAGTTCTTAACCACCTCCCATGCACTATCAACATCCAGCCCTTGCAGTTTTACATGCCATGGCATTGAGCCAAGCACACACCTAAGCTTGTCATACTTACCAGCCCGGTAATTCCACATGTACCCTGTCTTAATTGTAAATTCGACTCCTTTAGCCACCTCCCACGTCATGACCTTATGGTCACTCTCACCAATTGGTGGCAACATGGTCATGTTCGTTACAGCCACATTCTCAGTTGCAATTACTAGGTCCAGCACTCTCTGCCTCCTGGTATTTTCCAATACATGTTGCCGTAGATAGTTGTCCCTTAATAACCGCATAAAATCCAATTCCTTCCTCCCATGTGCCCTCTCCTCTTTCCAGTCAATGTTACCATAATTGAAATCACCCATAATAATTACCCTCCTTCCACTCATTTCTTCTATTTGCTTATGCATACTATCCCCACCATCCACTCCATCACCCGGTCTATAGCAGCACCCAATTGTATATTTTGTTCTGCTAGATTCTATCTCGCACCAAACAGCCTCAAATGTGCTTTTTTCCCCATCCTGCAGTTCAACTTCTATACTCCTTGGCTGAAGCTCATCAGCTATCATCAATAACACTCCTCCCCCCTTTTTATTCACCCTGTGACTCCTGAACACGCTATACCCGTCGCATTCAATCCCACTAGCTTTATCATCTTCTGTCAGCCATGTTTCACTAATACCGACAACCTGTGGCCTGGAAGTGCCAACCATGGCCAAAAACTCTTCCTTCTTGTTCCTAATACTCCTGGCATTAGTGTATATGAATCGCAGAAGCCCATTTGTCCCATCCCTACTTTGATGCCTTATACTAACTATCCCATTCTGATTTGTTGTCCGTCGTACTCACTCGGACATAATATACTCATTCATAGACTTAACTGCCCCCCCCCCCCCTAAAGTCTGCATATCTACTCCCCCCCCTCTTAATAAATCTAGTTTCCCTGAGTCTGTACATCCACTTCCACATCATTCATCAACACTCTTTCAAGTCTCCGTACACCAACTCCATTCAAATGTAACCCATCCATCTTATATAAGTCCTTTCGCCCATCGAACTCATTCCACACATCCACAAATTCCACACCACTCTCCATGCATAACCCACGCATAAAGTCATTGGCAATTATGGCCCTCCTTCTAAACACTTCGCTGTCATACCGCGGTAAGATACTCACCATCCTAACTCTCTCTCTCTTCTCTTTTGCTACCTCAAACAACTCCCTCACATCCTCTATCATTTCCATTTTGTCCTCTTTCAAATCATTCATTCCTGCCACGATTATCATCTCTTTCACCCTCTGTTTTTGCAGTCGAATAGATTCGCTGACGTCCTTTATGTTCGCACCCGGCTGGTGCGACTTCGTTAAACTCTCAATTATTACGCCTCTTAATAGTGAATCCCCATACAGCACTCGCTCCTTCATTTTATTGACGTTTACGAACATTCTATTATTTGCCGTCACAGACTTCCGCCGGTTATTTGTCGGTACGTTCAACACACATTTTTCCATACGCTCCAGTTGTCTTTTAGCTCTGTGTATCGCAACATTCAAACGGGCAATTTCGCTACTCGCATTTATCTCACCATTTTCATTATCGATCAAATCATCCATTCTTTCTGTGTTTCTGCCTTCATTTACACTTTCAGCGACGCTCTCACACCTATCTGGCACTACCACGCAATTCTCTAGCACACCACCATTTTCTACATTCTGACTATCGTTAACGATATCACTCTCAACACACGAAACACGCTTGAAGTCCTCATTCTCTTTACACTTTCTACACATATTAACTCCACTATCACTTTCTAACCAGACTCCCACCGCTCTTCGCAAGGCATACACAGACAGCACATTGCATAAATTCGTTTACATCAAAACTCTTAAACAAACATGGCGACCTGGCCGCCATTTTTTTCTTTATCGGTGCCATGTGTACGCTATCTTTTCTTAAAAATAATAATTAAAATAACAGAAAACACGCAAAAATTGCACAGACACACCAAGAAACAAAAAGCAAACAATACTACTTAAAATTCTAGTAAAATATCTAATGTTAACACAAAATACTACTAATCTTTTCAGGAGCTCTCGACAAGCCGACGATCTAGGCTAACCCTAACTGTAATACACGCATTGTAACAGCCAGTAAATCTGATACTATTAAAGTAGAAGAAACGAGCAGTTCAAAGAAAAAATACACTAGGAAATATAACAATTCATATTTGGAATTCAGGTTTACTTGGTGTGGAGATGAAAGTGAACAGAAACCTCAATGTGTTTTGTGTTATGAAGTGTTGTCGAACGAGTATGTGAAACCTGCGAAACTCCGATGACATTTAGAAACTAAACATTGTGATGTGAAAAATAAGCCAATTGAATTTTTTCAGCAATCCTTAGGGACATTAAATCATGGGAAAGATATAATTTCAGCCATGGGTTCCATTAATAGCAAAGCACTGGAAGCATCTCTCTTAAGTTTGCGCAAAGCGAAAACAGGGAAACCTCATTCTATCGGGGAAAATTTACTACTTCCAGCTATAAAAGATGTGGTAAAAATGTGGTAACTATGTTTGGCAACAAGTTACTAAAAGATGTTGATTTGATTCCTCTTTCAAATGACACTGTCGGTCGCAGAATTAATGATATGGCAGGTGACATACAATCTCAATTAATCGAAAAAGTTAAGAGCCCTTATTATGCGTTACAAATAGACAAGACTACTAATGTTACAAATGATGCGCAGTTAATATGCTATGTAAGATATGCGCATGATACAACATTCACGATGGTATTCTGTTTTGTAGAACTTTGTCTTCCCGAACAATTGGAGAAGAAAATATTTCACACTCTCAATAATTATATAATACACAAAGGGATCCAGTGGGAAAAATGTATAGGCTATAAAAAATGTTCGAATGGAGCTCACGCTCTTACAGGCAGGCATAATGGGTTGTTTCTAAGGTCAAAGAAGTAGCTGCGGATATGAATTGGTTGCATTGTTTCATACATAGGGAATCATTAGCCTCCAAAGGAATGCACCAGAATTTAAAACTGTGCTACTATACAATGCTGTCAAGCTAGTTAATTTTATTAAAGCTCGACTGTTAAATAACAGGTTATTTTCAGTACTCTGCGATGAAATGGGGAGTGAATATAATACACAACTTTTTCTTCATTCTGAAATTCGCTGGCTTTCCAGGGGCAAAGTACTAACAAGGTTATTTCAATTAAGGCATATTATTTGTAAATGAACGTAATTCTGATTTTGCATCACTCCTTGCTGACGAAGCATGGTTATCAACACTGTCCTATCTTTCAGATATTTTTTAGAAATTAAATGAACTAAATCTCTTCCTTCAGGGAAATTTTTTAACTGTTCTTGATGCCTACGACAAAATAAAGGCATTCGAGAAAAAACGGTTTATGGATTAATTATGTAAAAGACAGAGAATTTGCAACTTTTTCAACATTGGAATCCTTTTTAGTGGAAAATAATATTCTTGTTCATTCTGAGTTTGTGGAAAGGGTTTGTGACTACCTCAAAAATCTGAAATGGAATTTTGAAACATATTTTCTAAATAACTTTTATAAGAAATTTCTGTGGATTCGTGATCCATTTCAGGCTTGCAGTCATGAGAACAACCTTTCGTTATCGAAAAAGGAACAGTTAATTGAGCTTTCAAGTGAAAGTGGGTTAAAATGCAATTCTGTGATCTTGGTTTTGCTTGATTTTGGATCTCGTCTTCAGTGAGAAGTGAATTTCCAGAATTATCTGAAGCAGCATTGAAAATCGTCCTGTAGTTTTCTGCAACCTATCTTTGTGAGAGAGGATTTTCATCGCTCCTTCAAATAAAAACAAAATACAGAAATCGTCTTAGTGTGTGTGCTGATCTTCGACTGAAGTTGACCAATATTGAGCCAGATATCCAGCAACTCTGCAAGTGCCGAGAAGCTCAACCATCTCATTAAAAGTAAGTAGTAACATAATTATATCATCTTATTTATTTGTTTAATAAAAATTAAAACTTGTTCAATGATGAAACACTTTTAATTGTTTACTTCCAATTTAATTAATTATGTTGCCATATCTTTCAAAACATGCTTTTAGATTTATTATGTTATAAATGGCACAGTTTTTCCGAAATGTTGGTAATTCCTACATAGGTTTTTTAAAAAAAAATTACGAAAAGTCAAAATGACATATATGGAAATAAATTAAAAACACTATGTTTATTTTTGAAGTAAAACTTTAATTCCAACATTCTAAAATGTTATTTTTCTTGCTTTCTGTTCGCAAATTCGTCGATCACATTGTTGAAGTCTATTTCATCACTCAGTTGCTGTTTTATAGACAGTAAGGCAAGATTTCATAAACGCCAAAAAAGGTGCCACTAGGGATGAATCTCCCCCCTCCCCCAGCTACACCTCTGTAACTTAGTGGTCTGCAGAATTGTTTTAGGCATTTTACTGGTACTTGGGCTTAGAAAGGTTGAGAAATGCTACCCTAGCTGATAGCAACATGCAACTAAATCATAGCAACCTTCACCTCCCATCATACTACTTCAAAACCATTCCTGCTATTTTCCCTTCGAATCTCAATCTCTCATAAACATAATCATCTGCTATCATCATCAGCAATCCATTCCTCAGGAAGAACATCCTACCCCTCAATTTCTATTCCACTTAGGATATTGTTCTCATGTTTCACTTATTTCAACTATTTTTGGATGAATAAACTCAATGAATGCTACAATTTCATCTCCTTTATTTCTGATAATCCTGGCATTTGTAAATAAGCAAAGTAATTCATTTCTTGGTCTGCAACCAGTCATACTCATGCCACCCCTCATCTGTGACTGCTTCACAGCTCCTGCTTACTTATCTTCATAACCCTTTATCCCAAATATCTTCCTCTTCACTACTCGGCATAGTTAGCCAAGTGGTTAGCATATCTACACTCCAACCAACAGACTGCAGGTTCGAATCCTGCTGTGGGCACAGATGTTTGTGATTGTCCTTAGATGAATCTTTAGGTGGTAGATGAATTTCATCTACCACCTAAAAACAATCACAAGGTCTCACACTACTTTGCTTACTGGAGGCCTGAAGTGGCTTGAAATATATATCGTGGTAGGAGCAACATAAAAAAAACTCCTTATGCATTTTGGGCCATCCCATTCTTATGCTTACCATCCCCATACATACATTTATCACTGTTTCCAGAATCCATCCTCCTTAGACTGTGCCTTGCTGACAACCCTGACTCCCTTCCCGTCCGTACAGCTAGCAATTCTGTTCTCCCATTCTCATCTCTCACACTACTCTCCTCTCTGTTCACAAATGCTTCCATCTCATTTGATCCATTGTCTGCTTATTCACATTCACCTCTGAGCTCTTGTTCACATCATTCATTACCTTTCCTTCTAGCAACAGTCTTTCCAGTCGATTCACACAAAATCCATTTGCCCCTAAAATGCATCCACACATCAACAAACTGAGCCCCCTTCTCCTCACACAGCTCTGCTAGCATACCACTCGTGATTTCTGCATGCTATCTCAATTCATCATTATCATAACCACTTTTTACCTACTGCTCTTCTCAATAATATTTTGATATCCATCCTCATATTCTCCTTATGTCTAATCAAATCATTTGTACTCACCACTACTAACTCCCTAACATGCTTATTTCTCATATTCAAAGTATCTATTACCCTTTTCATCCTACCCACCTGGAAAACACCCTCTCATCCATCACACCTTTAACCCTCCAGAGCACGCTGATCTGACAGATACATGCAAATGTTTAATATAAATATTCTTACACAATTCAGTGTATAGCTTGGAGGTCATGAGTATGTGTGCATTCATATGTTATGAGTGATATTCCGCACTGTTTTTTGTTGTCAGTTTGGTTTAACACGTTATATAAAGGTTTGTGATGTTTGACAGTAAATTGTATCTGAGAGATACCGTGACCCCTGATGTCAGTATAGTATGGTTTAGTTGTTTTTTATTCTTTGTTCAATAATTTCTAGATTGTAACTGAAAATAAATAAAATCATGTATTACTGAAATAGAGAGCCAAAGGCTTATTTTTATCATACATATCCTTTAGGAGATATGCTTTACATTTATGGAAAATACTAAGGAAAGTGATCTGGAGCTTACTCCACCTTTACAATGAGTTGCCCATAAGGTTGCTTATGCTTGCATCTGCCGAAACTTTTAGTTTCTATATATTCGGCACGAAACTCTTGTAGTTTCTATATTTGCTATGAAATAATGTTGGATTCAATATCCACTTAATTTTTATCATCATGTATTATATTTGCAGTGTTTTTCTTTATGTTTTTTTGCATTTTAGCACATACTAGTAATGAACGTATCGCTCAGATATACCTCGACCTATGCTGCAATTTTACCACCGCGAGCTCCGGAGGGTTAATAATGGAGTCTCCACACAGTACTCTTGAATCGTTCATCTTCTTTTTCTTTACTACATCTAATTTCATTTTGGATATGCCTCATCTTATTTCTTATCTTAATAATTTCAATCTTTAACTTTTGCATTCAGGCAGTCATGTTCACTTTTGTATCAGCAATCCCTCTTGCTTTTGCTCTATCAATCATGCTCCTTTGTTCCTGCAATCACACCCTCTTTTGCTCTTTCTTCTATATTGACAATCATATTCTCTGCATGCAAGAGAATATGATTGTCAATATATGATTGCAAATCCACATGATCTCACTTTGCATTCTGCCACTCATCCTTCTGGCTGATACTATTTTCAGTTTTATGTCCCTCACTGCCTTTCACTCTTCATCTAATAGTCACTCCTTGGTCTTGCTTCTCATTTAACTCCCTGCAGTCTATTAACATATCACACTTTCTGCAGATCCAAATGATCTCGCTTCTTTTTTTCAACGTCTTGACAAACACATTTTCCACATTTCCTCACACATATATACTAATTGTAGAATGCTAGAAGTATAAGAAACAAGGCAGATGAAATGGTTGCATTAATTGCGCCTGTTCACCCAAAGATTGTTGGAATAAGTGAGACATGGTTGGAAGACGACGACAACCTGACAGGAATAGAGATGGAAGGGTATGATGTGTTTCGTGAAGATAGAAGGGATAAAAAGAGTGGGGAGGGGAGTGCTATTGATGATAGAGAAAGAGTTATGGCCATACAAAGTAGAGATGCAAGAGGGAAATAGTGCCAGCGGTTTTGAGGCAGTATGGTGTGAGATAGAGGCGAGTGGAATCAAATACTTGGTTGGATGTTGTTATAGACCAGGTAATGTGGATGGTGGTGGTGATAATGAAATGTATAATCAAATTAGTCAAGCAAATAAGAAAAGGGTGATCATTATGGGCGATTTTAATTATGGCAATATACACTGGAATGATGAGATACAACTGGAAGTAAAGAAAATGAGTTTCTTGAGTTTTTGAGGGATAACTACCTAAGACAGTATGTAACAGAGGGCATTGAGGGTCTTGGATTTGGTCATCTCATCAGAGGATGTAATTATAAATGAGGAATTATTGGTGAGAGTGACCATGAGGTGATTACCTGGGTGGAACACAATGTGAGAAAGGTGGATGCTCCAAGAGGATGTGAATGCATGTGTAGACAGGAAAGGAATGGGATGACCTGGGATCAACAGGAAACAGTTGGACTTGAAGAGCATGGAGAAATCACATAGAATGAGTGGTATAATCAGCAGAACTAGTTGTAGATCCAGGAATGAGCTGTTGTGTTTGTATACAAATGTTTTTTATACAAATGTTTGTATACAAAAGCATTTCATCAGCCTCGTATAAGAAACAAGGCAGATAAATGGTTGCATTAATTGAGTCTGTTCACCCAAAAATTATTGGAATAAGTGAGACATGGTTAGACGAGGACGACATCCCGACAGGAATAGAGATGGAATGGTATGAGGTGTTTCATGGGGGTAGAAAGGGAGTACTATTGATGATAGAGAAAGAGTTATGCCCATACAAAGTAGAGATGCAAGAGGGAAATACTGCCAGTGGTTTTATTATTATTATTATTCAGGCCTCCTTGGAGTCAAAACACTCATCGTGGGAGGTCCTTCCTAGGAAACACAAAGTCTATCAAGACTCATCGAGGGGAGGTCCTTTCTAGGAAACAAAGTCTATCATACCACTCCTTAAACTCATTGACCATTCTCGCTCTCACCACTCTAACAGGCAATGCATTCCATGGTTCAACCACCCTCCACGCAAAGAAATCACTCCTCACCCTCTTGCTCAAAGTTTCTTTCCGTAACTTCCAGGGATGGCCCCTTGTCATTATTTCTTTCCGCTTTTAAATCAAGCGAAAAAACTCCCTAGTGTCAACCCTGTAACCACCTCTCAACAGTCTAAAAGTCTCAATCATATCACCTCTCACACCCCCCACCTCTATCCACCAAACTCTGCAGTTCACATTCCCTCAGCCTATCCTCATAATTAACATTGTACAGTCCTGAAAAAATCTTTGTTATCCACCTTTGTACCCTTTCCACAGTTAATTTATCCCCTCCAAATCCTGGGGACCAAATCTGAGAACAATAGTCCAAGTGTGGTCTGATCAGGGTCTTATACAACGGAATGATAACTCTTTTATCTCTGCAAGTCAGCACCCTTCTCATTATTTCAGGAAATCTCTGTTACCTTCACCACCTTTGCAATATGTCCCTTGAATCTCAGGTTTCCATCAATCATCAACCCCAAATCTCCTATCTTCCCTACCTCTTCCAGCATAGCTCCTCCAATAGAAAATGCAGCATCCTATTGATGTGTCCAAAACCACATGACCTTACACTTTCTGCATTAAACCGATACCTCCAGTCATTTGCCCATCTGTCTAGCCTACTCAAATCCTCCTGCAGGGCTACCACATCTGCACTATTAATAATAACCCTTCTCAGCTTCACATCATCTGCAAACAACTGAATATCCCCCCTGCAATCCACTGACAATGTCACTGATATAAAGGTTAAACAATATAGGTCCCAGTACTGAGCCCTGTGGGACCCCACTTGTAACCCTCTGCCTCCTTGAAACTGCCCCACCATACACAACTCTCTGATACCTATCGGACAGCCAATCCTGAATCCAGTTGACCAACCTGACATCCAAACCCATGTGCTGCAACTTAAATATCAGTTTATCACGTGGCCATGTCAAATGCCTTTGCTAAGTCCAAGAAAATGGCAGTATTTGCTTTTCCCTCATCTACTGCTCTTGTAACTTTATTATAAAAGGCTAGAATATTACTAAAACAAGAGTTCCCCTTAACAAATGCATGTTGGCTCTCACAGATAACATTACCCTCATCTGCTCAATGCTGTATACGGTCCCTCACTAATTTCTCCAAGATCTTAACAACTACTGATGACATGCAAACTGGCCTATAATTAGACGCTTCCAGTCTGCTATCACCCTTATGCACTGGCACTATCTTACCTTCCTTCCATTCCCTGGGCACCTTTCCTGTAGCCAGACTTTCACTGAAAAGCCTGGTCAAAGGAGCTGTCAGTTCTTTAGCACATTCTTTCAAAACGCGTGGTGAAATACCATCCAGTCCCACAGCTTTACTGACATCCAGAGTACTCAGAATTTGGAACACACTCCCCTCCTGCACCTCGAAACTGCTCTATCCCTCTAGTATTAAAATTTACTCCTCCAGGATGAAATACTCCAATAAAGTGTTCATTGAACAATTCCAAGATTGTGGAAGAGAAACTTAAAAAAACAAACTGGGTTCAGGCCAAATAGAGGTGGTTAAGATCAGATTTTCACTTTAAGACAAATAGTTGAGAAATCATTGGGAATATGACAAGATCTGTATTTGTAGATCTGGAAAAGGCATATGACAAGGTGCTCTGAGAAAACCATTTCAAAATGCTATAATTATATGGGGTAAATGGAACATTATACAAGTACCGAGCAACACATAGTCTATTTTTAAGTTGTAAGTCAGCACTTAGAATTGAAGGAAATAAAGAAAGATGGTTTGATGTAAAACCAGTCTTTATTCATTGGTCTTTTTATTTTATTTTTTATTATTTTAGTCTTTTCAACAAACCCACTCTTTTAATCATCATCTATATGGATCACATTATGAAAGAAAGTGGCATTAGGAACTCATATTAGAATCGGGTGTCAAACTTGGCTCTTTGTTTTATGCAGACGATGCGATATACTCTTAAAAGCATCTGGTGCAAGTCGCCAGGATTCTCTAACTAAATTGAATAACAGCTGTAATAAATTCGGGCATGAAAATCAACAATAAAAAGACCAAACTACGAAAATAGGCAGAAACATTGAACACATCAACTGCTTTTTGAATGGAGAGTCTATAGAACAAGTAAAACATTTCAGCCATCTAATCACAGTTTTTAGTGAAGTTTTTAGTGAAGGTGGCAAGTTAAATCTGGAAACAGACAACAGAACAAACAAAGTTGATATGGTGGGTATATATACCAGCTGAATAAATTTATATGGAATAGGAGAGAAATTGGCCAAACCACAAAACTTGTGAATGTGAATTTCACTCCTTAGTATGAAAATTATTATATACCAGACCATTGGGAATACAATCTGAATACAAGTAGTAAAGTAATAGTTCTGATGAGTTGGAACTGCTTTACTACTGATTCCAAAAAGGTAGATTGGATTTCTTCAGTTTGCATGCAATGTCCTTGAATGGTATCATTAAAAAAAAAGAAACAGAAGCTAAAACCACTGCCTCTGAGACCAAATATGATATCAGCTACTTCAAAGTAAAGTGGTTAGTTGACTTTGCGTATGAAAGTCAACTAAACCACGCAGGTCTAGTTGGCATTTCTTCCAACCAGATAACCACACCATTATACAAACTATGAAAAATCTGGACCAAAGCCCTCAGAAGCATGATCCTATTCTTGAGGAAATACACTTCAATAAACTATAACTATTCCTGTGATCTCTACAAATTCATTATAGTGAGAGTCAGCCACATATCTTTGTAACTGAAACTTCTGCATCTAACTTGGGTGCAAAGATATTCATCATCATCATCACAAACCATGGACTCACTGCCCGTTGATATCTGATGCCTGTTTCACTATCTTCTTCCACTTTTCTTTGTCTAGTGCACAGTGTCGCAGTTTTTGTACACCCATTCCACACCAGTCTTTTATATCGTCTATCCATTCTCTGTACGGTCTACCTCTTCTTCATATTCTTCATAATGCACGCAGGTCTAGTTGGCATTTCTTCCAACCAGATAACCACACCATTATACAAACTATGAAAAATCTGGACCAAAGCCCTCAGAAGCATGATCCTATTCTTGAGGAAATACACTTCAATAAACTATAACTATTCCTGTGATCTCTACAAATTCATTACAGTGAGAGTCAGCCACATATCTTTGTAACTGAAACTTCTGCATCTAACTTGGGTGCAAAGATATTCATCATCATCATCACGAACCATGGACTCACTGCCCGTTGATATCTGATGCCTGTTTCACTATCTTCTTCCACTTTTCTTTGTCTAGTGCATAGTGTCGCAGTTTTTGTACACCCATTCCACACCAGTCTTTTATATCGTCTATCCATTCTCTGTATGGTCTACCTCTTCTTCATATTCTTCATAATGCAAAGGCATTACTTGATATTAAATAACATTTATAAGTCACCAAGATTAGTATTACCATTTCAATATAAAGAAATGGGTAATATGTTTAGAGAAGAATATTGTTCTATCACTTTATTTTGTCTATTAACAATGTTTATGCAGCTGGAAGTCTGGAATATGACAGCTAGTTGCATTGTTAGTAATAGATACCTCAGTCATGACTAATATCAATGTCTACATGATCCTTCAAATAAGCTTCTAAGATGAACAAAATAGAAACAACAGCAGTCCCAAAATTATTATAATTCATTCCACAAGTGATAGTGGTTCAAGATGACAATGCTGTTGATCATTCGTGGACAGTGTTATATCAATTCAATACTGGTTTAACATGTAATGGTTATACAAATATTAATTATTCAGAGTACTTATGGCATACGCTGTTCACATTATCACATAACAAAAATATCATTACTTCAAATGTCGAATTGTAGAATTAAGTGATGAATACAATAGTTAATAAAGTGGTATAGAAGGCCTTCAATTTGGCATTGTAAAAGAGAATATTATGAATCTGCTATTTCATAGATAAATAACCAAATTAGAGTCTCAAAATTGATTAGAAAGTTTATGTAAATGCAACTTTCAGCACTGGAGCTGCCACTACTCAAAATACATAAATGCATACAATAGTACAGAATTCTTCTCGGTAGCCTGTATGCTTTTGCTTTTATTAGTTCTTTTGATTAAGGTTTCACCAGCCTGGCAACTGTTTCAAACTGTTTTCAGATATATGCAGAAACCTTAAGCAGCCAAAAATCTTTTAAATATTATAGCAATCCTATATCTTAAGTTGTATTTTTCATACGTGAACTCACTTTTCCAAAATTATACCAGTCAAAATCTCCATTTTAATAATACAGAAATAATTCAGTATCTGAAAACCCCTTGAGGATGCACATAATGAATCTGATGAAAAAAATAACTCAATAATTCAAACACTGAATTATTGGATATTACAAATAAAGGATTCATATTATCCTCTAGTATGGTGTGAGATAGAGGTGACTAGAATGAAATACTTGGTTGCTTGTTGTTATAGACCTGGTAATGCGGATGATAGCGACTATGAAATGTATAATCAAATTAGCCAAGCAAAAAAGAAAAGAGTGATCATTTATGGGTGATTTTAATTATGGCAATATAGACAAGGAAGATGAGATAGCAACTGGAAATAAAGAAAATGAGTTTCTTGAGTTTTTGAGGAACAACTACCTCACATAGTATGTAACAGAGGGCACATGAGGATTGAGGGTCTTGGATTTGATCATCTCATCAGAGGATGTAATTATAAATGAGGTGTCCAATCACCCACCGATTGGTGAGAGTGACCATCAGGTGATTACCTGGGTGGTTTCCAGCAGTGAGAGGACCTCTGTGAGAAAAGGGCATATATGGTCTTTTCCAGCTAACTCCTCATTCCATGAGGAGTTAACTGGAAAAGAGATCAATGCAGCTTGGGGGATTTTCAAGAACTATTTTGTTGAAGCAATGTCTAAATGTATTCCAAGGGTCAAAAGGTTAAATAGGATAGGTGTGAAATGGATGAATAAAGAGATTAAGCATGCAATACAGAGAAAAAGGGCATTATGGAGGCAGCATAAGAGAAGTGGTAATAACCGATTCCAGGAGGATTACAAAGACCAGGCAAGGCAGGTGACTTGGTTGGTAAGGGTAACAAAAGTGACGTATGAGCAGTAGTTAGCTAATGAAGCCAAAAAGAATCCTAAGGAGTTCTTTTGATATGTAGCCAGCAAATAAAAAAAAAAGATTATGAAAGGATGACAGTGATTTGGGAAAATGGTATAAAGACAGCTGTTGTAGAGAATATAGTGAAGATACTTAGCAGTTCATGAAGGTCTTTCAATCTTGTGAAGTGACTTCATGGAGAGATTGAGAGCAGTTGATGATGGGGAGGAGAGACTGATGTAAGTGAGCAAGAGGTGTATGGGGAGTTGAGCAAACTAGATGTTAATAAGGCTGTGGGACTTGATAATATATCACCATGTATTCTGAAGGAATGTGCCAGAGAGTTGACACCTGCCTTGACATATTTTTTTAATACGAGTCTTGCACTTGGTCAAGTCCCTAAAGCGTGGAAAGAGGGCAAGATTGTGCCACTTCATAAAGGAGGTGATCGAACTCAAGCATAAAACTATAGACCTATCTGTGTGTCAAGTGTTGTGGTTAAGTTGTTGGAGAAGCTTGTGAGAACTAGGATCAAGAGTTGGGTTGACAACAATGGTATTATCTTTGATGGACAGCATGGATTTGCTAAAGGGAGGTCATGTTTTAGTAATCTACTTAATTATTACAATAAAGTGACTGCTTCCTTGGACAGAGGAGAAGGATACACAGTAAAATACTTAGATTTCGCAAAGGCTTTTGATAGAGTACCTCATGATAAATTGATTGTCAAACTAGAGCAGATGGGGTTGGATATTAGATTAGTGCATTGGATTGGAGACTGACTGATAGGTATCAGCAAGTTATGTATGGAGGAGCAATATCCAGGAAAAGGAAGTCACTAGTGGGGTGCTCAAGGGGTCTGTTTTGGGGCCATTACTGTTTAACTTGTATATTAACGATATAGGTGAAGATTTGGATGGAGATATTCAATTGTTTGCAAAGTTGGGACGAACCATGAAGAGTAGTGAAGATGTTGTGGCCTTACAAGAAGACCATATTGCATAAATTGAGTGATTGGGTACGGAAATGGGGGAGAGATCGGGGGAGAACCCGAGGTCATCCCTGGAAACCGTATAAAGAGGGTGTGAGTAGGGGAGTGAGAGGCAGGTTTTTTCGTGCAGAGTTGTAAATGATTGGAATGCCTTGCCTGAGAGTGTGGTGTCTACAAGGAGTTTGAATGTGTTCAAGGCACGGTATGATAAGCTGTGCATGTGATAAAAGGACCTCCCAGAGGAGGCTTTGACTCCATGAGGTCTTGGGGTAATAATAATAATAATAATATTCAATTTTTGTGCCACATGTCCATTTGTTCTTGTTCTCATTACCATTTTGGCTTTA
The DNA here is from genome assembly GCF_054136105.1 of Typopeltis vanoorti. Classification (NCBI taxonomy): domain Eukaryota; kingdom Metazoa; phylum Arthropoda; class Arachnida; order Uropygi; family Thelyphonidae; genus Typopeltis; species Typopeltis vanoorti. The sequence goes on from NC_143550.1 coordinate 164,293,895, forward strand.
TTAACTGTAATCTGTATTACACAAATGTCACTGCAAAACCTATCAAGATGGGTCTTTAGCGAAGTTAACAATCTTGTTTATCATTAATAAATAAAGTTTCACAAAAATGCATACTGTTTTTTGCAATATTACATAAAACTTATCTTTGATGGAATAGTTCTAACTATGATCTTCATCAAGTGCCAAGACACTGTTTCAACTACCTTCTCAGTTTATAATCACTTACCTTAGAGTTCATATATGTTTTTTCTTAGTCAAAGCTGTCACATGCATTGCCACCTCCCAAATCACAACTGCATGATCACTTTCACTAACTGGAGACAACAGTCATCTCATTAATAGATTGTCAGATAATATTACCAGATCCAATGTTCTAGTACTAGGAGTGCATTCCATCACATTCTGCCACAGGTAGTCAGAGGAATTCTATAAATTCTCTTTTTCCTCATCTTGAATGTATCCATTCTGTCGTCTATCACCATTCTGAAATCATAACTGTACATAATCATAGTCACTGTATCAGTAAAATTTATCTTGTGTGATGCAGTTCACAGTTCTTCTCAAATCAGCCTGCTCTGTAGCAACACTGAACTGTGTAAAAGTTTTGTCCTGTTAACCTCTTTCTTGCAACATACAACTTAGATCCCACTGCTTGTATTATTTATGCTATCATTATCACTGGAGATTTCTATTCTGGTTGGATTCAACTCCTCAGCAATTATAAGCAATACACCCCTGCCCTTCATATCTTGTATGTACTCCAACAATATAATAAATCCATCACATTCTATTCCTATAACCCTTCTCTTTCAGCCAGCACTAATGCTGATAATTTTTGTCTGATACTCTTAAAAAAAAAAAAAATAGTAACCAGAAAGATTTAGTGGCTACAATAAGGATGTAATCACCATGACTCTTTTCTGCATACTAGGAGTCGTATATCAATGCAGTGAACTCCATCTTACATCAGCCTTTCAATCATTCACTGGCTTTTAAAGACTTCCTACGTTTTCTTAATTTTGAGAAACTCTGAAAAGCAAGAAGAAACAAAAAAAAAAAAAAAAAAAGAATGAAACTGAGTATATCCCAAAGTAGTACATTACCAAGGCAACTGAAGAATGGATGCTGAAAAGTTAAACAGAACTGATACAAATGATAAATCATTGTTTCTTAATTATATATTTTAGCTACTTTACTGCTGATAACCACAATTTTAACAGATACAGTATATATATATATATATATATATATATGAATTCAATTTTATGCTTTCACTTGGCTTTTTTACCTATGAGAGATTTACAATATTATGTTTTAATCATGCATTTAAATCTCAGCAAAAACATTAATCTTCGATACTTTTTATGTATGCTCAGAAAAAATAATGACAAGAAATCACAAGTAGTAAATGACACTATTAAATCACTAGTGGAGGAGAAACATTGATATGACTAAAATGATTCCTTTTGTGATCATTCAATAAGCACATTAGACTTGAAAACAGACAGCAAATAACCAACCTTAAATTTGCATATTAGTTTTAGTTTTGATACTTGCTCTTTCTCTAGTAATTTTTTTAAACATTAACCCGAATGCAGAAGTCATATGACCATTATAGCACATCAGTTTATTGTGTGAGAAAGTGGTTAGTAAGAAACTTACCAATGTGATTCTTGAAAACAGCTGGAGGCTGTCACTCTTAAACAGTTGTCGTCATACTATAATCCCTAAATTCAGGAAAATAGCATGAGGAATGCTCTGGAAGACAGACAATGAAAGAGGATGATGAAAAGTTTGAAAAAATTACTAGAGAAAGAGCAAGTATCAAAACCAAAACTAATAATAATTCATGGGTGCTTATGAATTCACAGATGTTGACCAACAGCTATTCATGTTTATAAAATAAAGTGGAGGACTGATGGAAGCCAGCTCAAGGAAAAAAGCACCCATGAACATACGTATGCAAAAGGCAGAAAACAGAACGTCCTCTAGGGAATGATCTGAGCAAGTCTATGACTTCCATTAATCATTCAACTATTAAACAGAAAATCCAAAAGTCATCTATTAATGGATGACCAAAAAATCTCCTAAATTATTGAGTCATTTTGGAGAGTTTTTTGGTCATTATCTCAAATGTGATGATATTATTTCTACGAGTGGAAAGATTCCAGATTTGTATAAACAACTGTACAGTTGAAGTGAAAATGACAAGATTTTGGAGATTAAGGAGGCTACTATAGATGTCCAGGTATCTGTGTCAAGAAAGGCTGGAGTACTGTAGCCTTTCTTGACACAGTTAAGCTGTTTATTTTTTCAGTTAATTGTGATGAAAATGAACTATTTATTTTTTATATACATTGATATGACTAAAATAGTTCCTTTTGTGATCATTCAATAAGCATATTAGCCTTGAAAACAGACAGCAAATAACCAACCTTAAATTTGCATATTGGTTTGACACTTGCACTTTCTCTAGTAATTTTTTTCAGTCATTAACCCCACTGCATAAGTTAAAAGACCATCATAGCACCTCAGTTTATTGCACGAGAAAGTGGTTAGTAACAAACTCACCAGGACAGCTTTTGAATAAAAATAGCAAACGTGTTTATAGTTTTGACCACTAGAGCGTGTTGTAATCGCAGGTGTAACTTTCGAGTCAGGTGACACAGAAATTTTCATGTGGCAACCATTGAAGTAAGAGTGTTCCATGATGCTTTGCTCCATGATGCAACTCTTTGCATCATGGAACAAAGAGCTGTGATAAAATTTTACTGCAAATTAGGAAAAACTGCTACAGAAGCATACCAAGACCTTAAAAAAATTTATAGCGATGACTGTCTGAGCCGTGCAGAGGTGTTCTGCTGATTTTCAATTTTTAAAGAGGAGAGAAAGTCCCTGGAAAGTCTATCCTCGTATTTCGGTTACGAAATCCAAGCATGCTTGGAAGGTTGTGGGCCTCAAAGGCCTGCTAAAGCCATTGGGATAGATAGAAAGTCCCTGGAGGATGACCTATGCTGTGGATGGACTGTTTCTGCATGACAAATGAAAATGTGGTGAAAGCTAAGGAAACTGTTGTCCATGACAGACAAATAACCACTAGGCTACTCGCTGTACAGCTTAGTGTCAGTAAGGAAATGGCCAGATTAATCTTAGAAACAGATTTGCATAAGAAGAACATTTATTATTATTATTATTACATGACAACTCCAGGGAGTCCAACGACTCATCGAGGGATGAGTCTTTTCCACAACTATTTTCCACCTATTCCACAACTCTCCATCTCCACACTCAATCCACCAACTACAATGAGCCGCAACTACTTTCACCATCTATATCAATGCCATCTACTGCTGACTACCACCACCACCAGTATTTCCACAGACAATCACGAACATCCATGCCCATGGCAGGATTCGAACCCACAGCCTTTTGGCTAGATAGCGGATATGTTAACCATGCAGACAACCAGGCTGGCCAACAACAACATTTGTTCAAGGTTTGTGCCACACACGTTGACACACGAACAGAGAGAGAAAGAGAGAGAGCACCGGGTTGCACGTTGTCAAAATTTCACCCATGCAGTGATCGAGTTCATGATGTGTTGCAAAAATTTGTCACCGGTGATGAAAGTTGCCGTTTTCAGTTTGATCTGGACACGAAATGCCATAGCATTGAATGGCATAGAATGTCTTCTCCCTGGCAGAGGAAAGTAAGGTTGCAAAAATTATGTATCAAGACAATGATCATTGTTTTTTCGACACTGCTGGGATTATCCACCATGAATTTGTTCCTGAGGACACCACAGTGAATGGTCAGTACTATTCAGGTGTAATGCAACATCTGTATGCCCACATGCAATGTGTGAAGAAAGAACTGTTCCACAACAATTGATTTCTGTTGCACAACAGTGTGCACAAAGATGAAGTGTGCCTTTAAAGGGGGAGTGCTTCAGTGACTTTGAGGACATCCAATGTGGTGTGACCCAAAGACTGACGGAGGTTCCTGGACAGGACTTCCACCATGCCGCCGAACAACTATATGACAGATGAAAATGTGGAGTTGGAGGGAGATTATTTTGAATCTGTGTAATTGATAATTCCAAATATAGTTCTTTGTTTTAATATAATAACTGTTGTCTCATTACTTAACAGGCACACTGTACATGTGAATCCCACCAAAGAAATATTGTAAACCTATCAACCACTTCCAGTCTCCAGTAAGCTAGATGGTAAAGAAAAACTAGCCTACTTGGCCAAGTGGATAATATCTTTGCTCTCTGACCAACATGATCTAGGTTTGAATCCAGCTGTGGCATGGATGTTTGTGAAAGTTTTTAGCAGTTGATTTTCATTGTCCAGTCTGAAATAACCACCCTTCTGGCTTGAAAAAAAGATCGTGTTTGGTCTTGAGAGCAGGATTCCTAAATTATTCAATCTCTATTCTACCTACAGTACTAAATATCCTTGGTATATATATATATATATGTTAAAGATACCAAGCAATTTTATAAGCTAGGTTTTTAATCCTTTTTTCCCAAGTAAGCAAACAGACAAGTCAGTCAAGTTTGCGGCTGCATGTAGTGCAACACTAGGCAACTCGTTGTAACATGCAGAGACCATTGCCTTAATGCATAGCATCATACATCTCCGCAAGGAAATGTGCTTTGCATTAGGGGAAAATTCTAAGGAAGGTGATCAGAGCTTACTCCACCTTTACAAATAGTTGCCTAGTTTTGCACTACGTGCAGCTGCAAACTTGACTTACTTGTCTGTTTGCTTACTTGGGAAAAAGAATTAAAAACCTAGCTTATAAAATTGCTTGGTATCTTTAATATAATATATACGCAAGGTAAAAAACTTTCTACATATATATATATTTCCCATGAAAACTTGGACCAAGCTTTTCATGAGAAATACTGACATAACAAACTTCTATCTAAAGATATTCCCAGCTGGATTCTATATGAACTTGTTTTATTTATTGGTAACATGAATTATTATTTATTAATTATATCAGATCATTAATAATGAGTGCAGGGAAGTTTTTATTTATTTTATTTTTTTGAGATTATTATATTGTCTTGTATACCATTAAAAGTTACCCAACCAAGTGAAATATTTTCCGGAGTATGTTGATTATGCTACAATTCCTGCATTCTAGTGTAATAATTTCAATATATTATTATTACTCAACAAAAATAAAATAAAATAAGAATAAAATATTAAAAAATAAGATTTTATATTAATTTTTGTTAAAAATCTATGAAATGAACAAGTTTAGTGTAATATACTGTAGTTGAAATTCCATGGTCTCCCTTTCTCTCTCTCTCTCTCTCTCTACACACACACATACCAGCTTTTAGTCTGAAAGCAAAATACAGTAAAATGAGAGTGATTTTAGTTAAACACAGTAATCATAAAAGCATTTACAAACTTCACCACGAGTGGCCTTGGCATTATCAGTTTTCAAGCAGTGTGGTACAAGGAATACCAAAAATCAAACACTGTGTGATCACTATGTCAGACTGTACTTTTACAAAAGATAGATATATTCAGGGCTTCTACTATGGATATATGCATAGTATGCTACTTTACAAAAGATGGATATATTCATAGAAGATAATAAGATCTCAGATGTAATATACCATGCTTAAGTATTCCAGCATTAGGCTTTAGCCTCAAACGAAATAAACTTAATTAGCAAAATTCGGTGACAAGAGAAAGTCAAGAATTATGTTTACTTGTGCTGTGGATGGAACTTCTGAATTTTCCCTCTGAAGCCACTGTTGTACAAAACTATGATGTTCCATTAAGTCATATTCATCTCCACTTTCACTGCTTAAATCAGGATCCTGCAAAGTATATGATTTTGTTTTTTAAATGCTTAATCAGAATGGGTAATTTTAATCAAGCAATTTATAATTCATATCATTCAAGATCTTGATGTATAATTAGATAAAAACTGATATGAAACACGTTATAAATGGAATAAATAGTGAATGTTTTCCTTCAGATAGCCAAGACAGAACATGATTTGCAGACTTCTAAACTAAGCTAAACCCTTTAAGTCTAAAATGCTGATGGAAATAATCACCCCAATCTAGATATACACTGAACTTTGTGAAACCTGGCTCATCTACTGCAACACCAAATCCTCTGCTACATCTTTCATGCTGTTGGGCATATTAATAGTCTTGAATATGTCATCCAGCCAACAAACAATAAAATGAGACAAAGGCACTTCTAGAAGTGAGGAGTGGAAGCTGAAATGTTGTGTCCATTTTTGTAGTACTAGCGCCACTAGATGACTTTCATCTCATGGTGTAATATTACCACTATGCTTACCGGAGACTTGAAATGACCAAAAAGCATGTTTAAATTCCAGAGCATATTGGCAATTTATTTTTTCTCTTATGTCTTCTAGCATATACAAAAAAAAAAAAAAAAAAAAAAAAAATCACATTTTTTCTTGTTTGAGTGTATACGTACACAACTTGACACTGGCCCAAGCTTAACAAAGAAGACTGGAAGGATTCCAGAACAGCTACCAATTAAAAATATTGAGGCCTATTCAGCAGGTATGTTGGGAGAGGCTATGATTTGCACAGATATGTGAAATTCTTCATATATATATGCCAGTAATAAGCTTATACTGCGCATTACATTTTGATCCTACTTTCAACTTATTACTTTAAACAATAAAGTGAAACAGATTTCACATGGAACAAAGGTAAATCTGTTAAGATCTTCTAGATCACTTTCACGAATATACAGGGTCTTAGTTACAACCTCAATGACTGTGAATCCCCCCCCCCTTTTCCATCTCCAATCTGGTAAATGCTTTTACTAACAAAAACAAACCCTAGTTTCATCAATCAATACACCACTCTTTTTCCAATTATTATTACTATTATTATTAACATAAGGTCTCCATGAAGTCAGAAACTTATCATGGGAAGTACACACTAGCATACAGAAAACTCATCCAACTATGCCTAAACTCATTCAGTTATCACACTCTGGCAATGAATTCCACTCACTAACCACTCTCCATTCAAAGAACCTGCTCTTCACTCCTTTGCTCACACCTTCCTTATATGTAGTTTCCAAGGATGGCCTTTTGTTCTCCCCTTTCCACTCTATGAAAAATTTCTTCCATATTAACATAGTAATCTGGAAGGACAATGAAACTGGTGTATGTGTTTGTCAAAAGTGTTTTGCGAGCATATGCCAGAAGTATGAAGAGAGTAAGAAGAGAGATAGCAGTGAGTTGAAAGATGAAATGAGTGACAATGTGATTGGCGTAGTTAGTGTTACAAGCGGTATGAGTGACTATGAATGATGCAGTGAAAAATGAAGAGAATGACCAGAAGGTAATGGAAAAGAGAGCGCAGTTATGTGGAGTTATTATTATTATTATTATTCGGGCCTCCATCGAGTCAAAAGACCCATTGTGGGAGGTCCTTCCTAAGAAACAAAGTCTATCAAGACTCATCGAGGGGGAGGTCTCTCCCTAAGAAACACAAAGTCTATCATACCACTCCTTAAACTCATTGACCGTTCTCTCACAGAAATGTGAGATTGAGTTGCTGGAGAAACCTGACAGATAGTATGATTCAGATGTGAAAGAATGGGTAGGGAGAGAAAGCAGAGCATGAAAGAGCGAAAGTGTGAAAATGAGTGATTTAGCAGGTGACAAGTGTGGTATGCAAGAAAACATGAAAGAGTTGCTAGTGCATGTCAAAAAAAAAGTGAGAAAATAAAAGTTGTGAATCTGTTACCAAGGTATGATAGAAGTTAGCTGAGACAGAGCTATGATCATGAATGAGTCAGTGTGTAGATTGTGCAGGAGGAATGGTGTAGAGTGAGTTTGATGGAAGGAAGGATGGATTATATAAAGGTGCATGGCTTGCATCTATATGGATTTGGTGTCAGCTAGCTAATGAGACCAAAAGAAATCCTAAAGAGTTCTTTTGCTATGTGGCAAGTAAAAGGAGGAATGCCTATGAAAGGATGATTTTAAAAAGTGCCGATGATGGGGAGGTGACAGAACCAACCAAATAATTGAATTACTGAGTGAGCATTTTGCAGAGGTGTATCATTTAGGTGGCAACATAGTAATGCAAGATGTGATATTAAATGATAGGAACATAGAGGTTGAAGAAATGGAGGTGCTTGAAACATTGCAGAACCTCAAATACAGCCATAGGATTAGATGGCATATTGACCCATGTGTTGTGAGAATGTGCAAGGGAATAATCAGCTCCTCTGACCAAGCTCTTGAATTTAGGTCTCAGTACTGGGAAGATGCTAATGGAGTGAAAAGAGGGAAAAATAGTCTCATTGCTTAAGGAAGGCTCCAAGAGAGAAGTAGCAAATTATAGGCCAATCAGCAACTCAAGAGTGGTGATTAAGGTATTGGAGAAATTGGTGAAAGACAGAACTCAGGACTAGGTGGATAGCAATATGATACTCTATAAGGGACAACAGGATTTTATGAAGGGTATTTGCCTTAGTATTTTTGCATACTTTTTTTTTTTATAATCAAGTAACAATAGAGTTGGATAAGGAAAAGCGATACCCAGTGATATTGCTAGACTTTGCAAAAGCATTTGACAAGATTCAAAATAGAGCTCTATTGCATAAATTGGAGCAAATGGGGATGGATATCAATCAGGTGATTTGGATTAGAGGATGGCTAATGGACAGATATCAAAGCGTGGTTTATAGAGAAGTTGAGTCCAGAAGAAGGCAAACGGCAAGTGGTGTACCACAGGGCTCAGTACTTGGTCCTCAGTTGTTTAATTTGTATATCAATGATATAGGAAATGATCTGACAGGAAATATAAATATTCAGTTGTTTGCTGACAATGTTAAACTAGAAAGAGCAATGGCAAATGAAAGTGATGCAGAGATCCTGCAGGAAGACTTAAACAAACTATAGTATGCCCACACTTTGTAGAGCTTTGCTTGGATTTCTGCCAAGAATAGTCGATTCATGTTGAAGGGGAGAAAGAAATGAAGGATGTATGAATTGGTTGCCAACATGTAAAATCATGTGCTTCCTTGTCTGTCGCTGTACTAGTTTAAAAATTACAATGTTCGTAAAAGAAAAGCTAAATTTTCCCTACTTGTAATAATAAACAAACTTATCCCAGAAGATGGATTGATTACCCTATTATTGGAATGGATTCTCTTTTTTGTGACACGTGCAGAAGTGTCAAAGGGTCTCGAATCTGTGGCCGCACTATAGCAGTCTGTTTAAACAGACCGCCAGTTTAATGTGTCCAAGTGAAAGGTGATGCACTTTGGGAAGAGATCAAAAGCTGTGTACTATACCGATGGAACTGAACTGCTGGAAATGATGAAGCCAGGACTTGGGTGTGATTGTGGACAGTGAGATGCAGTTTAGAGGGTAAAGGTAACCAAAACAGCACACCAAATTATATGGTTGTTAAAGAACACACTAACATGCAGGGATAGAGAGGTAATTGTTCCACTATTTAAGGCTTTAATAAGACCACATCTGGATTCCCAGATTCTGTGGGGGATGAAGAAGCTGTGGAGAGAATCCAGAGGAGAGCGACAAAGATTGTGGCAGGTCTGTGGAATGCTCCCTATGTGAACAGATTGATGGTCTGTAGGCTTCAAAAATTAACTGATAGGCACAAAATAGGAAACAATAAAAGCATTTAAGTTATTAAAGGGATTTTATAGGATTGGTACTGAAGACATTTTTTTCAGTACATAACAAGAAGAGAGAGAACAAGGGGTCCCCATGGAAGTTGTGTAAGAGTGTGGTTAGCAAGGCGTGTTAGGATTAGATTTTTTGCTTGGAAGGTAGTGAATGGGTTGCCAGAGGTAGCTGTGGGTACTTCAGTGAAAGAGTTTAAGGAGAGGTATGATAGGTATTGTGTGAACGATGACTAGTGTGTGTATAATGGATCTCCCATGATGAGTCTTCTGACTCCATGGAAATACCTATATAATAATAATAATAATCATAATCCCCCCTCTGCCTCCTATTCGCGAGGCTTTGTAAATGACATTCTCACAATCTGTTTTCATACTCCACATTCTAAATGCCATTTACCACCTTTGGAAATCTTCTATGAACCCCATTCTAACATATCCTCATCACCATGAAAATCAGGTTACTAAATCTGCACAATAATCCATATGAGACCTCATCAAGGCCTTATACATTCTATACAATTTACTCAAGTCTATTTACATACAATCTATTTAAGTCCTGTAAGGCCATAACATCTGCTTGACTCTGCACTGTTCTCTCTAATTTTGCATCATCTGCAAACAGTTGCATATCACTAGTTAAACTCGTCCCAATATCATTACTATACGAGTTGAATAACAATAGTCCCAACACGGATCCCTGCAGCACACCACTAGTGACTTTCCTCTTTCGGGATACTACACTTCCATGTACAATTTTCTGATACCTAACTGAGTCAGTGACCAATCCAACTCACTATTCTGTTATCCAATCCCATCTGTTTCAATTTATTTAATGTGATAGCCTATCAAAAGCTTTTGATACTATTTTAATATACCAAACAAACTCTTTAACAAACCCATGCTGACAATCATGGAGAATATTGCTGTTATCAATCCATTTCTGTATCCTGGTTCTCACTAATCTCTCCAATACCTTAACCACAATTTCAAATAGACAGACTGACCTATAATTTGCAGCCACAACCTTATCACCACCATTTTATGCAGCAGAACAATGTTATGAGTTGAACATTGTTCTACTGCAACTCCCTTGCACATTCCTTTAAGACACATGATGATATGTCATCAAATCCTATTGCCTTATTGACATCAAACTTATATACTTTCTCACATACCACTTGCTCACTCACAATTAAAACATCTCTCCTATTTCTTCTACACTTGAATTTCTCATGATTTCTCATGAGATGCCTGGTTGGTCACGTGGATAGCATAGCATACCTGCTCTTCCAGCAGGTTGTGGGGTTGAATAGCATCTCAAGTGTGACTGCAAAAGTCTGCTCTAAAAAAAAGTACTTGCCACATATTTGAAAAAACTCTAGGGTTTAGTTTTTCTTGACCTGATTTGCTAATTTTCTCATACTGCACTTTTGCTGTCATTGCCAACTGAGTCACCATACTAGCCTGCTTTTTATTCTACTCATGCAATTGACTGTTACCATTATTCATCTTATACTGCCTCCACAGTATTCTCTTCTTCCAGATATCATCATGCTTAACCTCTCTACCGGCCGTGGTGGATAAAATAGTGATACCAAATTGCACTTTTTATCCATGTTATTCAATAAGTGTTACAGGATTGTATCCAGATTTTGCTGGATGTCTATAGACATCATGGCCGGTTGGAGTGTTAATCCCTTCATTCATGCATTTTGAGACCCATGAAATCCAGCCTTTTGACCTTCAGAATACAATTGCACAGTGAGGTTGTTATATATATCTTTTGCTCAGTTCCTATGCAGAATTTATCTCCCTCTCACTTGACTCCTCCTGCCATACTATAGCTCCAAGCGATCCCCAGCTTTTGGGATGGCTTGGAGCTATATAATCACCAATTTTGTAGTTCCACATATATCCTTTCCCACAGAAGTCTTCATATGACTGGCAACCACCCATGTAATGATATCAATATCACTCTCACCAACTGTGAATGATGATGTGACACTCCACTCATAATCACATCCTCTGATGAAATAATTAGATCTAAGACTCTTGATCCTAGCATATCCTCCCTTACATACTGCCTAAGATAGTTGTATATGAAGAACTCACAAAATTCATTTTCTTTATACCCAAATGCTCTGTCTCTTCATTCTAATCTATACTATCATAATTAAAATCAAACATAATGAACATCCTGTTTGCTAACTCAAATTGTGTATACATTTTTTCATCACCACTCCTGCACATTCCCTAGCCCATAGCAGCATCTAACTGAATATTTCTTGTCAATGTCCACCTCACACTATTAGTGACTCAAAACTATTGCTACTATTTCTCTCTCATATCTCCACCTTATGCAGACATAATTTGGCTGTTATCAATGGCACTTCTCCCTTTTAGTCCTCTCTATTCTTCTCATGAAAAACACCATACCCTCCCATTTCTATTCCCATTAGGATATCATCCTTATCCAATCATGTTTCACTTATTCAACAATTTTTGGGTGAATAAATTCAACCTGCAAAACCGTTTCATCTCCCTTATTTGTGATGCTCCTGACATTTGTAAATAAACACAGCAATTCACTTTTAAGTCTATAACTAGTCCTACCCATACACAGTGGCTGTGATTTTCCCACACTTAACCATTCCTAATTGCCTTTATAACCACTTACCCTATCTCCTCAGACTTAACTACATCCCTTACATCCCAGGCATATCCATTCCTGTACTGGATATCTCATACACACATTCACTACTACTTCTAACATACACTCTCCTCATACTGTGTTTCCCTGTCCACCCTGACTCCCCCAATCTCCATGTCCATCTTCCATTTTTGTTTTCTTATCATTATCTCTCACATTACTACTATTATTATCATTTACAACCACTTCAGTCTCATCTGTTTCTTTCTCTTGTTCTTTTGCTTCACCTCTTACTTCCTCTGCTCTCTTACTCACATCACTCACTGCTCCTCCTCACATCAAGTCTCTCTAATTGACTCATGCCAAATCCATTTAGATGCAGCCCATCACTTTAGTATGAACCTATCCTTTCCTTAGATGCATCCCACACATACAAACTCCACTCCCTTCTCCTCACACAGCTCTGCCAACATACTATTCGTGATCCCTGCTTTTCTTCTCAACTCACCACTATCATACCTCAGCAACACACTGACTACCTTTCCAACCATATTGTTATCTTTAACTCTCCTCAACAACCTCCTGATATCCATCTCATTCTCCTCATGTCCAACCAAGTCATTTGTTCCAACAACCACTACCAACTCACTTGCTCGTCTTCTTATATATAATGAATCAATTACAGAATCAATTTTCTGTTAATTGTTCCTCCTGGAAAGCACACTATAGGGTATCTCTCATTTACCACATCTCTTTATTCAAGTTATTCATCACCTCAGCTTCATTGCTTTCCTTCATCCTAATCTTTTGCACTCTGATCCTTATCCACCACTTTTCATCTCACTTCTCATTCTGATCAACTAACTTTTCAAGTCTTGCATCCTGGAAATTACAGTCATTCATTTCTTTAATTTTCTCCTTCCCACTTTTCTTCATTTCCAGTGTCAACTGCTTCCTTTCTGTAATTCATACATTCATTTGCTTCCACAATTATTTCATTTAATTAACCATTTTAACATTTACTGATAACTCATAGCCTAAAAGAATATCACACTTTTGACATATCCATGCCCTCTCTCTCGTCTTCTGTTCAGACTTGTCACACGTCTTCCCTCTGGCTGCTTTTCCTTCATGGTCTATTGCAAACCCTAAACACACAGACCAATACATACATAAAAATTCATACCACCATCCAGCACAAAAACTAGGGGTCATCAGCACCCACTGAAATATGTAACCTTAACAATTTGCTCCAATGAGTAGGCACTGAACAAAAAATGTGAACTTTTTACCAAAGCATTTATAAAAAAATGACTACAATAAAAAAAAAACAGTTCACAAGATCCTAAACAAAAATACCATTAAAAGCAAAAAAGATCACAAGAATGCCATAGCCATACATTAGGGGCCTATCAGACAAAATATATAGATTACTTTATAAATATGATATTAAGACAGCTTTCAAACCTCCTGCAAAATGAAGAAATTTACTCAGCTCATCCCAAGATCCTTTTCCATACCTTGTCCACCCAGGGGGTTTACAAAATTCAGTGCACCTGCAACCTACCCTACATAGGGGAAACAGGAGGCAGCATCCCAATAAGAAAAGAGGAACATAAATCATCATCATCATCATCATCAAATTCCTGCCATGTACCCTCAAGGGGTGTACAGGATATGATAGTACTACATGAAAAAAATTACATCATTATTAATTTCCTATCTAAAATTTTCCTCCAAATCAGTCTGTTACTTGTCAAGACTCCAACATTATCAGATCTTATATTTCTATCATCTAAGGCACTTTATACCGTATCAATCCACCTATATCTTGGTCTTCCTCTGGGTCGTTTTGCTGCCAACCTGGCAGAGAACACTTGTTTTGCTAATCTTTCCTCGCCCTTTCTGTTTAAGTGACCATACCACCTGAGATTAGCTCTGCTAACGCATTCCTGGATGCTGACAATGTAAAGTTCTTTCCTAATATCCTCGTTTTTAATATGATATTGCCATTGATGCCATCTGTTCACGCCTATAATCTTTCTCAGGACTCTCATATCTGCGGTCTCTAGTCTTTGGTCAAGTGTTTTACTTCTGACCCAGCTCTCAGATCCATAAGTTAAAACTGGTTCGAACACTGTCTTGTATACAGCTAATTTAGTGTTCCGACTAATTTCTCTCTTATTCCATATGAATTTATTCAATTGACTTCCCACCAAACCAGCTTTCCTGATTCTGTTGTCTATTTCTATATTTAATTTACCATCTTCAGTAAAAATCGTGCCTAAATAGCTGAAATGTTTTACTTGTTCCACAGGTTCTCCATTCACAACACAGTTGACATTTTCAATGATTCTGCCTATTTTCATTGTCTTTGTCTTTTTATTGCTGACCTTCATACCATATCTATTACAACAGCTATTCAATTTAGTTAGAGAATCTTGCAGACTTGTAGTGGATTTATTTAGAAGTATAACATCATCCGCATAAAGGAAAGAGCTGACATTAACATCTCCAATTTTGATATCCTGTTTAATACCACTTTCCTTCATAATGTGATCCATATAGATAATGAATAACAGAGGGGATAATGTACATCCTTGTCTCACACCAGATTTAACATTAAACCATCTTCCTGTACTTCCTTCAATTCTAACTGCTGACTTACAACTCAAATAAAGACTAAGTATTGCTTGATATAATGCCCCATTGACACCATATAACTGAAGCGTATTGAATACCTTCTCTCTTGGCACCTTGTCATATGCCTTTTCAAATCGACAAAACTTAAATACAGATCTTTGTTATATTCCTTTCTCGACTATTTGTTGTAAAGTGAAGATCTCATCCTGACAGCCTCTATTTGGCCTGAATCCAGCTTGTTCTTCACCAAGCTTTTCTTCCACAATTCTTCTCAGCCATTTCTCAAGTATACTTGCATAGATCTTGCTAGGAACACTCATTAGGGAAATACCTCTATAATTCTCGCATGCAGTTTTGGTCTTTTTTGTTTTTTCCCCTTTTTATATGGGTACTATGAGAGCTCTACTCCAATCATCGGGAATTCGTCCCTCTCTCCAGGCTTTCTGAACTATGCAGTGCAGCCACTGTAAGACTCTTATACCACCATACTTCAGCATTTCTAGTCAAATATCATCTACTCCTGCTGCCTTTCCACATTTCAAGCCTTTGAAGGCTTTTTCTACTTCAATTATGGATATGTATTCCTGACTGCATTCATGGTTAGTGTTTTTTTACGACTGTACTATCACTGCTTATTTCATTTAGCAGTTTTTCAAAGTAATTACTCCATACTACAAGGATATCTTTTTCTCCAGTTTTCATGTCAAATTTATCATCTCTAACTCCTTTTACAGCACTCTTTCCTCCATTCCTAAGCTTCTTCAACATCCTCCAGAATATTTTGCCACCTCTTGATATTTATTTTCTATATTCTTGCCAAAGTCTTCCCATGACTTTTGTTTAGCTAGTTTTACACAGTGTTTAGCATTCTCGCATTTGTCTCTGTATTCTCTAAGAGCACCAGCTGACTTATTTGACAGGAACTTTTGATATGCTTTCTTCTTTTCCTTCACTGCCTCTTTAACTTCCTGTGTCCACCAGGGAGTTCTGATTTTTCTATCCTTACAGACAACCTCACCACATGCCTCTCTGGCAGAATCAATCAATGTTTTCTTCAGAGTTTGCCACTGAATCTCCAAGGTTTGATTCCTGTTATCAAACTCTTTCATTTTTTCTTCAATAATCTTTGTGTATTTTAGTCTATAGTTCAAATCTGAGCGCTGCTCAACTTTTATTAGCTTTAAAACTTTCTTACATGTTATTCTTTTCACTATGAAATTCAATTTTATCTTGCTCAAGACTAAATAGTGATCACTTACAATTTCAAATCCTCTGTACACTCTGGTGTCCTGCACCAGGGAGAAAACATCCCTCTATCAACAATAACATAGTCAATGAGACTTTTCTTATTCCTAGCCTTTTCTATCCATGTGAATTTGTGCACATTTTTATGTTGGAACATGGTGTTAGTAATAACCAGTCCATGTCCTGAGCAGAAATCCAACAGATATTTGCCATTATTATTAGCTTTGCTCTTTTCTCCAAATTTTCCCAAAATATTTTTGTATGTCTCACAATCATTTCCTACTCTGCTATTTAGATCCCCAACAAGGACCAACTTTTCATTTTTCATTGTGTCGGTTGCTTTTTCTAAAGCCTCAAAAAATTCCTCCACTTCTACCTTAGTAGAACCTTCTGTGGGAACATTGGCACAAATAAGTCTCATTGTCCAGTTCCCCATTCTCATATTTGCCCACATTACTCTACTTGAGACTGACTGCCATTCAAGAAGATTAGCCTCGTATTTTGTGTTGAATACTATGGCTACTCCTTCTTTTCCTTGATTGCCATTGCCTGAATATAACATTTGGTATTTATTGCTCAGAAAGATCTCACCAGTTTTGGTCTTTTTTGTTTCAGTCACCCCTATTATGTCGATCTGGTACTTATCTAATTCCTCAGCTAGCTCCATTTCTTTGCCATTCAGGCTTCTTACGTTGATTGATAGTACCGATCTTTAACTCTGGTGATGTTGAGTTGGGGTTTGTTTTCAGATTTGTTCCAGTAGCTGACTTTTTGCTGTTCGTCCTGG
Source organism: Typopeltis vanoorti (assembly GCF_054136105.1). Classification (NCBI taxonomy): domain Eukaryota; kingdom Metazoa; phylum Arthropoda; class Arachnida; order Uropygi; family Thelyphonidae; genus Typopeltis; species Typopeltis vanoorti. The sequence continues at coordinate 164,310,915 of NC_143550.1, forward strand.
TTCCCTGGCGAAAACAATGGGGGCCTTGTTTAACCGGACGACGCCCCAGCCGGCATGAAATTTTGTCATGTTGTACATTTTTTATTTTGGTTTAACCAATAAGAATATAATTTGGTCGGCTAAATCCCAAATTGCCAGCCCATCCTCGTTCGTTCAGTATCCAAATAGATACCCAACAGGGTGCACCACGAGAAGGTGAGGAGTGGACATTAGGTCAGAAGCCCTGGTCGGTACTCCGCATTCCTTTAAAGGCTATGCGGAGGTCTCCTCTCAGTTATACAACTTTGACCCTTAAGCACCCCCATTTAGGAACATAAATGCCACATTAAATTCCTCCACTATGGTAAAACAGGTCTATCTGACCATGCACTTCAAACATGTCACAGAATCAACTAGAAAGGCACTAAGTCCCTACACTGCACCAAAACCTGGTTTGAAATAAAGTTCAAAGAAGCCTGTGATATGCTGAAACATCATCTGAATCTAAACAAAGATGATGATTAATAATTCCAAGAATCTGGAACACTTATCTTCAACCCATATAGTATCCAGAACGATTCCAACACAACAGAAGAAATCCTTAATATGAGAGAACTATAGAAATAGTTCAGTGTAGTTCCACTATAATTTTTTTTAATCATCTATATATTATTATACTAATATGTATAAAAAGTTTATTTTCTTTTGTGAATTAATTTTGAATTTTGTATATATTTTATTTAGTAATACTTTTATTTAATTTAATTTTGTTTTGTTTGATTTATTTATTTTTTCACCAGAGGTCAGACCAGGGTAAACAATTAACAGAGCATTTAGATTTATCTTACTTTTGTGTAGTGTCATGTAGTTTGTGTCCTGTACAATTGTATGTTTTCCTGATGATGACCTCAATACAGAGTTTGAAATGCTATGTATTATTTTCTTAATCATAAGTAAAGTAATAACTCCAACATGTGTATTTTTGTCTCCATAAGTTCTTCACTATGACGACCATGTAACTTTAAAAGAAATCAATGACAATACTGGAATGCTAACAAGTAATAGACTAATTTGGAGGAAAACTGTTGATAGGAGATTATTAAACCTCTCATGAATAAGGGCCTCAGATGAGGCCCTTATTCGTGAGAGGTTTAATAATCTCCTTGTGGTTTCTAAGGACACTTTGGTCTCCCCAGAGACCAAAGTGTCCTTAGAAACCACGCCAGATGGCAGGAGTTTCAACAGAGTTACAGGAATACCAATCTCTCTGCAGTGCATGGTGGTATCAAGGAGGAAGTGAAAAGCTGCTGTTTTGTTGATTTGAATTTGGTTATTTTATGAGTCTTCTGGAATGGTTAGTATGGTTTTATATATTGTTATACCTTGTAGATGAAGTGTGAATATTTAATTTGTTCATGTTTATTACCATATTCATAAAACGAACTTGAAAACAACCTGTCCTCACATGAAGACAATATGTTTGTAAGGTAATCTATGCAGCAAATAGTTTGAGGTTAGAAAGTTCTTGTACAATATTTTTATAATTTTATTTATTTTATTTTTGCAAACATAAATGAATAGTGTGTTAATTGGCATTATCATCTCTTTTACAGATGGATAACCAAACATAAAAAAGCCTATTACCACAAGAGACTTGCTGAAGAGGAGATTGAAAACTGTTGGAGGAATCTGAAGATGGTTTGGAACTGAGTGATTCTGATGATCCTACAGAGAGTGACAGTTCAAGTGAAGACAGTGATGCTCAGTGTTCTTCCCCTGTTGGTCAGACTCACAACGTTCAAAAGCGTGCAAAATACAGCAACAGCTGTTAATCATAAATGTGTGCAAAATACAGCAACAGCTGTATTTTGCACACTAGCTGGACATTGAACATATGCCATTGCAGAGACAACCAGTGTGGTTTAGTGAGAAAGATAATCCCTTTGGGGGCACTGAACCATAGTTTAGAGGAAAACACCAAGTAAATATTCACGGAGAGCGCCCTGTAAATTAGTGCTTCCCAAACTTTTGGATGTAAAAGCCCCTTTGGAAAATTAAAATATTTCACGGCCCCCCCATCGAAAAAAAAAATTCATATTACAGACATATATTATTATAATATTTGTTGTATTTATATTCAATATAAAACATACACAGCGAATAATGCAAAAATCAAATAAAAATATTACATTTTTAGCATCTTACATACACATTTGACATGGCACACTTAGTCTTAAAAATTTTAAATTTGTTTTCATTATTTCACAGGCCCCCTCAACAAAACTAACGGCCCCCAAGGGGGCCACAGCCCACAGTTTGGAAAGCGCTGCTGTAGATTATTTTTCACAGCTGTTTCTAGATGAATTGATGGATGAAATTGTGAAACAAACTAATCTGTATGCATGCCATAAAGGCAAAGATAATTTAGCACTTATTGTGACTGAACTCAAAATTTACCTTGGAATTGTATTTATACTTGTCATGAAATACATAAAATACTCACGTGTAAGGCAGTATTGGTCTTCTGAACATGGATGTTATAACTGATGCTATGTCAGTTAACAGATGGGAGGACATAAGGCGATATTTGCAAATTCTAATTGTTCTAATTTTTTGTACGTACTAAGTAATCCAAATTTCGATCATTCATGCAGAGTTTCAGCAAAATATAAATTGTTTATAATCTGTTTTGTCATACTTGTAATATCTTTCAATGAAAATAAATTCCTTACCATAGAAATATGTCCGTAGTCTGTTGGTGTTAGTGCATGATGTCCTCAGATGAGGACATCATTTTTTATATGTACAGGACATAAATTTAGCAAAATTAATGAATTCATGGTAATACTGTAATATTAAATGGTACTGTATCATGCCATTATAATTTTTTATAAATGAATACAAAAATTCATGTATGAGAGGGTTAATAATGTGATCTTAATCATGTCATAGTTGCCTGAACATCTCTTGATGGTGTATATATCAAAAAATTTTATGATAGTTTTTTTTTTCTCCCTCCCAACTCAGAAATGTGATGTTAGCTTTCTCATGTAATTCAATTGCGAAGTAAGACATACATAATCAGTATAACCATAAATCTTTAATTCTGGATCAAAACAATAGTTATCTGTACAGAAAAGAATCATAAAATTAATTAAGTACAGGTAGTTCCTGACTTTATGAGTTAATTCATTTTGCATGCATGCGCAGAAAACAAGAACGCATAAAGCAGGAATTTATTTCTCGTAGGTATTAAAAACAGGGGCCATGTTCTCAAGAATGCTGTATGATCATAGTATTGTCAAAAAAGGTTCAATAAAACAACAGTTTATGCTTAAACAATTATTTATTTATCTATAGAAATGAAACTTAATTTTTTTTCAGAAAAATACGAAGTATGAAAATATAGCCTATAAAATCAAGTAAATTATGAATCATTTGTTTTCAAGACAGTCTTTTCTTTTCATTATAAATTTTGCGATAGTGGGCATAAGCATTTTTAAATTTCTAGCCAGATTTCTAGTGAGCTCAAAATTATGAATCTTGAGATTCAAAATTCTCAACTGCTTTTCTGAGTTGAAAAGCTTCGTCAAGCCCTTGAAAGTTTTGGAACAATTCCAATCTCAATCCACCAATTTACATAGCAACAACTTTTCATGTGACATTCTGTCAAATATCTTAGCAAACTTCGACAGTATTACAGTGTAGCCATTCCCTAAGCAGCTCAGCTATAACATTACAAAATATGAGCAAACTGCTCACATAGCTTCCCTTTAGTAAACTCATATTGTTCCTTGCAAAGAATACCTTGTTTGTCAACTTATTTCTGCATGTGAGTTCTTACCAACTTTTCTAAAATCTTGACTACCATCAACCAAAGTACTGATAGGTCAAAAGTTAGATCACTTTTTACCACCTTTGTACAATGGGATTATATCCATTCTTCCTATTCTGTGGGATCAATTCTGAGCTGAAACTCAAATTATACAACAATGTAAGGCCAAAATCAATTGTTCAGATGAACACTCCTTTATCTGAACAACTCAGAATTCAATCTCAGCTGAATTCTGATTCAGGAGATAAAATAACTTCAGAACTTTCTCTTGCACCCCTCTCTGTCTCTCATCATCTAAGTTAGCGGCCACACTGTGGCAACTAAATTTGTCCATCCATTTTGCTCCCATCTATGTTTTCAAACTCCAGAGACACACATTCAGATACTATATGATTTAAACAGCTTTTCAAAGCTTCTGCATCACTGATATCTTTCTCAATTCAGTAATGGCGCCATGGAAATGAACAGTTTTCTCCTGAGTTTGTCATAATTTCCAGCTTGGTAGTTCAGCATGTTACCTTTCTGAATTGGAAGAGTCACATACTAAGCTACTTCCTAAATTACTATGGCACGATCACCAAAGTGTGGCAAAACAGTCATATCCTTAAATGAGGTCCTTTATTATGATCAAATCTAACATTTTTTTACCATGAGTTGATTCTTTCACACATTGCTTGAGAAAGATGTTTTACAACTGCTCCATAAATTTTTCTTCTTTGTTAGTGTGCATTTTCTCTGCTATCCAATCAATGCTTGTATAATTTAAGTCACACATCATGTTACTCAATCAGTTCTTATCAGGGTAATTGGAGATGCATTCATTGTCAAGCTATTAAACTGTGAAGTCTGTTTATACTCTGCCATATATTTCATTCTGAGCATTTCCACTTCACACCAGATAGGCTCAATGGAGAAGTATTACTATGACTGCTTTCATGAGTTTCTGCTCTAACTGATTCCAAGTCATCTGATAACATTAGCAGTATCCCCCCCCCATCACTTCTGTGATTCCAGTTACATCTTACTCTGAGACTAGGCTTCAATGATGCCAATAATCTTACACCATAATGTATTCACCAAGGCAACACAAACTCAACCCCCTTTGTTCTTGATAATTTGTGTACAGACATACAAAGCTCCTCCTGAATTTTTTGTATACTTACATCTGCAGTCTAGACCCAGTTGGGCAACTTGCTCTTTTCCATTCAAGCACACTTAATAAGTCCAAATCCAAAGTGTACATGTCACCCTTCCACCAGATTCATTACCATGTTCATTGACATTAATATCATTATCATATTTGCATACCTTAACTGAATTTAAATGCAAACATGCGTGCCCACACACACACACACACAAAATTCAATCGCATACTTACCCTTGAGCATTTGAGACTTGCAGCACCAAACTCTTCCTCTTCTTCCTCCCCACAAACTCCTTCAGAGCTTGTAGAATGAAGTGAACTTAGCGATACACTAGGACTGTGTTGCCTATCATATGGCCACTTTGAGGTCTAAAGGAAGTATAAAAAAAATATAACTTGTGTAATTTTTATTTTTACGGCTATTTTGCCTGCTTTTGTTTATGTAACATGAGAGTTTTCCCAGAAATAATACCTATATAACTTGTGTAAGTTTATATAAGCAATTGACAAACATAAACCATGACAGACAATTTTCATATTATCTACATTATCTTTATGGATAGAATTATTATTATCTAGGGAGTCAAGAACTCATCGTGAGAGGCCATACATCACCTATACCAGCTGTCATACCTTCTTTTAAACTCATTCACACTGGATATATTCACTACGTCAACAAGCAAACAGTTCCACTCATGGTTCCATCTATGAGAGAAAAATCTAGCTCTTTCCCCCTTTCTAAACTTTACTTCCACAGATACCCACCCCTCTTGTATCCTCTCCATTTTCCATATAATGAAAAATTTTAATCAACCAATATCCTATAACACCCTCTCAAAAGTTTATAGACCACTATCTTATCACTCTACTTTCTTCTCTCTACCAGTGTCTGAAGTCCACATACTTTCAATCAAACCTCATAATCTATATTCCATAATCCCAATATCATCTTTGTAACTCTTCTTTGCAACCTTTCTACACCTTCATCCCTTTGAACCCAGGATACCAAATCAGAGGACTGTAATCCAGGTGTGGTCATATCAAGACCTTGTAAAGAGGCAAATGGCTTTCATATCCTAACATGTCAATGTTCGTTTTAGCAATGCAATTATCCTCCGAGTTGTAATTTTTGTTATACGACCTTTGAACTTCAACTTTCTATCCACCAATTTCTATTAACTCCAAGAGATTTAGTCTCATCAGTTATGACAAGCATAATCCCACCGATATAATATGCTGCTGATATCATAATCATGCTAAAGTGCACAACTTTACACTTACTAACATTGAATTGATAGCCATTACTGTTTACCCACACGTCCAGTCTATTCAAATCATTTTGTAAGTCCTGGATATCAGTAGCATTCCTAATTGCCCTGCCTATCTTTTCATGATCAGCAAACAATTGAATATTTCCTGTCAAGTCCATTCCAGTATCATTAATATATAAAGTGAACAACAATGGTCCATGGACTGATCCTTACAGTACTCCACTGGTCACCTTAAATCTGACAGATTCACATCCCCAACATACCATTTTCTGATACCTGTCCATCAACTGCCCACTTATCCAAGCCAATATTTATATCTCATATTCTCAAGTTTATGCAATGGTCTTTCTTGTGGTCCTATCAAATGGCTTAGCAAAGTCAAACAATCATAGTATATCCATTCACTTTATCCAACTCAGCTGTAACATTATTATAAAATATGAGCAAATTGTTCAGATATGACCTCTCTTTAGTAAACCCATGCTGTTCCTTGCAAAGTATATCTTGTTGGTTCTTACCATCTTATCTAAATCTTTACAATTACTCCAGAGATACTGAGAGGTTGATAGTTAGACACATCAGTCTTTGCAACACCCTTGTGCAATGGCATTGTTATATATTCTTTCCACTCCTGTAGAATGTTTCCTGAGTTAAGACTAAAAATTATACAAACATGTCAAATGCCTACCCAGTTCAGCTCAACATTCCATTAGTACATGTGTGGATATATCATCTGTCCTAATTGCAAAATTCTTATTAAGGTTATGCAACAGCCCTAGAACCTCTCTCTCTCTCATGCACCTCTATTCTCTTCATACAATGTAGCAGCACTGTGTTACATAGACCAAGTTGATAGATCTTGGTGAAGTGAGCACTCTTTATTTGAACTACCTCAATCTGCTTCTGATACTAGGGTACCTACTGTCTACATTCAGTAAAGTTATTCTTTTTGCAATCATTCTTTCTTTTACTTGCAGCATAATGAAAAAATTCTTTTGGGTTATCTTTAGTTTGTGCAGCCAATTTCTTTTCATACTACATATCAGCTTTTAGTATAATACTCATGACTTTTCTGGATTGAGCTTTATATATTTGATAATACCTCTCTCTTATTCTCCTGATACTCTTTTCACATAATCTTCTTAGGGATTTAATTGCATAATGAGACCAGTGGAATATCTATTACCATAGATATCCGATATACAGATATTGCTGCTCAGCATTTTTTGCTAAGATCAAAGTGCAGAATGACAACTGTACCACATTAAACACAAATTTCTTATACAGATATTTCATCTTATTTATTGTAAGACATCATCAGCATGAACAGAAAATATCAATAAGGAATTTGAATAAGAAACAGTAAAGTGCATGCATTAACATTGGAATTCCTCTACGTATAGTCATGTATGCATAGATTAACACTCTTCGGCTGAAAATAAAAATTAAAATTAGATCAGTTATACAAAAAACTATTTCTTTAATATAAGTTGAGGATGACAATTTCCCATACTTCAGGAATAGTAAGGCCATTATTATGATTGAGGTTCTTCTTCATCTTCTCTCCCGTAGTCTTAAATGGACCGTTGAGTCACTCATGGATGGTAGATGATGTTCTTTGTTAGCCTCCTCCAATCATCTTGGTCTCTTGTTCTTGATCTCAGTTGAGAAAGGGAGGAATTTGTCCATTTTTTGATGTTATCAGTCTATTTTAATCGACGTCGGCCCCTAACCCTTGATCCCAGAATGATTTCCTCTAGTGATTGCTTTGGAATGCCATTAGCCCTCTCTACCATCTCCAAACCATTTCATCTGTCTTCTTCTGATGACTGTCAGAACATTTTCCCTTTTTTTACCATCTATTGAATCAATCAGTTTTCGGACATTTTCATTGGTTTCGTGAGCAGTATAGGGAATTCTCAAAAGTCTTCTGTGAGTTTTCATTTCAAAAGACAGGAGTTTCCTCTCATCTTCCCTCAATAAAGTCCAAGCCTCGCAACCATACAAGAGGATAGAATTCACCCAAGTGTCAATTAGTCTTAGTCTGGTTGTCATTGCTATTCTGTTATCTCTCCACAATGGTTTTAACTTCCGCAGGGCCACAGTTGCCTTAGCAATTCGGTATTTAATGTCAGTTTTTGAGTGACCATCTTGACTCAGCTTATGTCCTAGATCAGTGCTTCCCAAACTTCTGGATGTCAGGGCTCCCCTTTGCAAAAATTAAAATATTTCACGGCCCCCCCTCGAAAAAAAATCGTAATAGAGAGATATATTATTATTATATTTATTGTATTTATATTCAATACAAAACATACACAGCGAATATTGCAAAAATCAGATGCATATATTACATTTTTTGCCTCTTACCGTTTGGTTCTGAAGACGATGCTGGCTGTTCTGGTAAAATATGAAATACTGTCCTTTTTTTTTGAGTCTGTTTCTGCTTCTTCTGATTGTTCGCGAGAATTTTTTTTTTTCGTTTTTTATCAGCCACTTATCCATCTCAGGGTTAAATTTTTTAACGTAGAATAGATCAAATAATATCACCACTTACCGATACTGGTACACCACAGACCGATAACATGAAATTAGTGAATATTACCTGAATAAGGGAATCCCCGGACCAGGAACATTTTTCTCTTTTGTGACTTTTCTCCCTTTAAGGTAATTAAGCCTAACGTGAAACAGACAGCAAAGGCAGGTTATTAAAACATGCACATGATTGGTGCAGTATTAACAAAAGATCGCGCAACTGAAAGATAAAAGCATAGCTGACAATTGAGTTGAAATGCTAACTCTCTTCAACCGAATTCCATATGTGAAACTGCCATAACATTCATTATATATATATATTACTTAGTTTTAACACTTTTACGAATTTTAACACGTTCGGTTGAATTTTATTGCTGCCTTGGGAAATCGAACTCACACACATCTAATTAATAACAATAGTTTTTAGTTAGATACTGTGTTTGCCCATGCAACATATGGTTTTGTTTCAATCTATACAGCATAGTTTCTGTATGAGGGGACATGTGATTCATTAATTAGTGTGTTTTTATTCCAGTTGTCTCTAATTGCACCATTTGTTGAGAAATATATTACACAGACTCCTCATACCTTATTCACTGGCATAATAAAAGTACTTGTTTTTATTGCCTCTGCAGTATAGTGGCTGTTAGGGAGGTGTGTTGTTTACCACTGCAAGTGAGTTACTATCTCCCCATATGAACTTGTTTAAGCTTTTTTTCATGTGTGAAGTATATGCGAAACTTTTATTGGTAACAGAAAACTAGCTCGGATGACAGTGATAATATAAAACGAGTTTTGATATGTATATAAAGTCAATATCAACAGTCCCTGATTACGAATGCGTTATGAAAGGGACAGAAAGATTTGGAACTTCCCTGGAGAGCATTCGAAGTAAATACAATTAACCACTGCTTTGAAATGAAACATATGAATAAGCAATATTTACTAATATTCATTAAGCGCTGAAATACGCAGGAAGCAAAGTTTGTGAACCAACACCAATGTGTGAATTTTTCCATTAAAATATAAAAAATAACAAAAAAGAAATAATAAAAGTTAAATACGTTTCTTTTAAAATAAATAAAATCTACTTAGTCTTAAAACATTTTAAATTTGTTTTCATTATTTCACGGCCCCTCAACAAAACCTACGGCCCCCAAGGGGGCCTCGACCCACAGTTTGGGAAGCGCTGTCCCAGATAACTGAAACTTGTTTACATTCTCAATTTGTATCTTTAAGGGTTCAATGTTTGATTTTATTCAACATAGTATTCAACACTAAATACGAGGCTAATCTTCTTGAATGGCAGGCAGTCTCAAGTACCTCTCTACCATCTCCAAACCATTTCATCTGTCTTCTTCTGATGACTGTCAGAACATTTTCCCTTTTTTTACCGTCTATTGAATCAATCAGTTTTCGGACATTTTCATTGGTTTTGTGAGCAGTATAGGGAATTCTCAAAAGTCTTCTGTGAGTTTTCATTTCAAAAGAAAGGAGTTTCCTCTCATCTTCCCTCAATAAAGTCCAAGCCTCGCAACCATACAAGAGGATAGAATTCACCCAAGTGTCAATTAGTCTTAGTCTGGTTGTGATTGCTATTCTGTTATCTCTTGACAATGGTTTTAACTTCCGCAGGGCCACAGTTGCCTTAGCAATTTGGTATTTAATGTCAGTTTTTGAGTGACCATCTCTTGACTCAGCTTATGTCCTAGATAACTGAACCTTGTTTACATTCTCAATTTGTATCTTTAAGGGTTCAATGTTTGATTTTATTCAACATAGTATTCAACACTAAATACGAGGCTAATCTTCTTGAATGGCAGGCAGTCTCAAGTACCTCTCTACCATCTCCAAACCATTTCATCTGTCTTCTTCTGATGACTGTCAGAACATTTTCCCTTTTTTTACTGTCTATTGAATCAATCAGTTTTCGGACATTTTCATTGGTTTTGTGAGCTGTATAGGGAATTCTCAAAAGTCTTCTGTGAGTTTTCATTTCAAAAGAAAGGAGTTTCCTCTCATCTTCCCTCAATAAAGTCCAAGCCTCGCAACCATACAAGAGGATAGAATTCACCCAAGTGTCAATTAGTCTTAGTCTGGTTGTGATTGCTATTCTGTTATCTCTCGACAATGGTTTTAACTTCCGCAGGGCCACAGTTGCCTTAGCAATTTGGTATTTAATGTCAGTTTTTGAGTGACCATCTCTTGACTCAGCTTATGTCCTAGATAACTGAAACTTGTTTACATTCTCAATTTGTAAATTTAAGGGTTCAATGTTTGATTTTATTCAACATAGTATTCAACACTAAATACGACGCTAATCTCAAGTAGAGTGATGGGCAAATATGATAATGGGGAACTGGACAATGAGATTTATTTGTGCCTATGGTCCCACAGAAGCTTCTACTAAGGAAGAAGTGGAGGAATTTTTTGAGGCTTTAGAGAAAGCAACTGACACAATGAAAAAGGACAAGTTGGTCCTTGTTGGGGATCTAAATAGCAGAGTAGGAAATGATTGTCAGACATACAAAATTATACAGTACAATTGAGGTGAATAAAGGAAATGGCTATATTATGATACTGCTAGATTATATAAAAGTGTTAGCAAGAAAATTTACTACATGAAACTCTGTTACAACTTCCAAGTGTTAACCATTGGTTTCCCTTCTACTTCCCCCACCCCCAATGGCAACAAAAAATAGGAATGGATATCTTATACTTACAATATCGATACAAGGGTGGTTGATGGAGGGATACCAAAGAGTAGTATATGGAGGAGTAGAATCCAGGAGAACAGAGGTGACTATAGTATGCTGGAAGGCTTTGTGCTTGAACCAATGCCATTTAATTTGTACATGAATTATTCTTAGTCTATTCATGTTAAAACTTTATTTTCTTGCCCATGAAACTATGGAAATGACTTCTATTGGGATTTATTGATCAAGTATTTTTTAGAACAACTTTGTTTTACCAACTAGTTTCCAACTGAGGCTGTTGGCATCTTCAGGGTACATAACTGATATAAGGCACTTAAAGCTAAAAACTGTTACAGACTATAAATCAACCGATTCCAATTATATTTGACAAAACAGAACACGTAAAATACATGCATAGCGCGTGTATGATCTTACTTGTTGTTATTTAGGAACGTTCTATAATTGGCACTATAATTCAGTTCTTGTATGTTTAGATATCTAATAAGGGTCTTCCAGATCTCAGGCAAGATTAATCCTTAGTTCCTGTTAAGGTTTTGTACAGAACGGGCAACTGTTGTGGCTTCTTTAATAATTTGGGAGCAGAAATCCTCCTCTATGTAAGGAATGGAGCTTTTATCCCACTCTATGATATGGTTAGTTCTTGAGAAATGAAAGGATAAACCTGATTTTTCTTCTCTATTGTTATTAACGTCTCCAATTTGCTCCCTTTGTCTAATCTCAAGGCTTCTTGAAGCCTGGCTGATGTAATTTAAACTGCACGACCAGGGTATATTGTAAACTCCAGCATATTTAAAGAAAGGATGGCTATCTTTTGAAGATCTTAAGAGTTATCTAATTGTTTCTGTAGGTTCAAAAGTTACTCTTATTCTATGGGGTCTGAGGAGTCTTGCAACCTTATTAGAAACTGTCCTCACGTATGGAATGACGATTGTAGAAATATACTGTGTCATCTCTTTGTCTTTGTGGGGGGTCAGAGAAAAGTATCTTGTGGACGAGTCTCCAAGGGTGGCCATTCATGGTGAGGTTGTTAGATATTAGTGATAATTCATCTTGGATATTTTGTTGATCTGCTGTAATGTGGAAAGCTCACTTTTTTAGCATGTGTACAATGCTAAGTTTCTGAAAAATGTGGTGGGAGGAGCTAAAGTGCAAATAACGTTCTGTATTTGTGGGTTTTTGGTAAACTAAGAGGTTGAGATGATCATCGTTTGCTTCTTAATTAGAGTGTCCAGAAATGATAATTGGTTATCTTTTTCAAGATCTAGAGTGAATTTGATTGTATGGTGTAATGAGTTGATCTTGTTTAGAAAATCAAACAGGTCCTTTTTTGTGTGGTTCCAAACGATGAAAATATCATCTATGTATCTCCACCATACTGTTGGTTTAGGGTCTACTTGAGATAAAATTTTACTTTCAAGATCCTCCACAAAAAGATCAACACACGATGGTGAGAGAGGGCTACCCATTGCAAGGCCAGTCAATTGCTGATATATGGTTTTATTCCATAAGAAAAAGTTTGATGTTAAACAATGACCGAACAGGGAAGTGATATCTTGCAGAAATAAAAACTTCCTAAAATGTTGATAACTTCTTCCACAGGAATGTTAGTGAATAGAGATGTAACGTCCAGGCTTGCGAGTAGGTCCGTATTGGAGATGGAGATGTTGTTCAATTTTTTTTTACGAAATGTTGCAAATTTCGTATGTAAGCATCCGAATTATGGATGTGTTGTTTGAAGAGGCTTGCAAGGTGTTTAGATAACAGATAGGTGGGCAGTTGATACCGTCTACAATAGGGTGTAATGGTATTCTATCTTTGTGTACTTTTGGAGTGCCATATAGTCTTGGTGTTAGTGGATGCAAAGACTTCAATCTTCGTTTTAAATCTGTAGGCCAGTTCACCATGCGATGCAATAAATCATTGGTATCATTGTGATTCTTTAATGTTGGATCTGTGACTAGGACATGGTAAACGAACTTATCTGATAGTAAGTTGCTAATTTTATCTTCGTAATCCCTGGTGTTTAAAATCACTGTGCAGTTGCCCTTATCTGCTTTTAATATAATGATATCTTTCTTTTTCTTTAAACTATACATTGTTCTTTTTTCCAGAGGGGTGATGTTTGTGTTAGGAGTTCTTGAAGATGAGAGGATAACACTACTTTTTAATCTAAGATCATTAGCTGTGGGTATCGGTAACAACGAGATTGCATTTTCTATATTACAAATGATATCCACTTTAGGAATATGATCAGGTGTTATCGCAAAGTTAAAACCTTTCTTGAGTATAGAGATCTCTGGTTTTGTTAATACATGATCTGATAGATTAAAAATAACTTTGTTGTCTGTCTGGCAGAGAAGGTTTAGATTTAAAACATTTTGCATAAACATCGTTGAATTTTTTGATTTGGTTCTGTTTGCTTGTTATAAAGGCTTTCTCATAGCTAATATTGATCATTCTGTCTAGAAGTGACCATATATCTTGGTCTAAAGTACTAGAGATATCTTCAAAAAACTGATAACATTGTAAATCTATTTTGCTTAATAGAAATCTGGTGTGTTGTATCCGTTCACGTAAAAGTGCCAACGATGTTTTAAAATAACTATGTTTAGCTCATCTGGAATGGAATTGTTTCTTTAAAGATAGAAACTTGGGAATGATGTTGTTGTCCCGACATCTTTTCAAACAAATAAGATGATTTAATAGTCTGGCCTTTTTGCATTTTAAGAGTTCAAATCATTTGTAATATAGAAAAGGTAGTCTCGTTGTTACCGGAACCCACAGCTAATGATCTTAGATTAAAAAGTAGTGTTATCCTCTCATCTTCAAGAACCCCTAACACAAACATCACTCCTCTGGAAAAAAGAACAATGTATAGTTTAAAGAAAAAAAAAAAGATATCATTATATTAAAAGCAGATAAGGGCAACTGCACAGTGATTTTAAACACCAGGGATTACGAAGATAAAATTAGCAACTTACTATCAGATACGTCCGTTTACCATGTCCTAGTCACAGATCCAACATGAATCACAATGATACCAACGATTTATTGCATCGCATGGTGAACTGGCCTACAGATTTAAAACGAAGACTGAAGTCTATGCATCCACTAACACCAAGACTATATGGCGCTCCAAAAGTACACAAAGATAGAATACCATTACACCCTATTGTAGATGGTATCAACTCGCCCACCTATCTGTTATCTAAACACCTTGCAAGCCTCCTCAAACAATACATTCATAATTCCGATGCTTACACACGAAATTTGCAACATTTCGTACAAAAATTGAACAACATCTCCAATACTGACCTACTAGCAAGCCTGGACGTTACATCTCTATTCACTAACATTCCTGTGGAAGAAGTTATCGACATTTTAGGAAGTTTTTATTTACGCAAGATATCACTTCCCTGTTCCGTCATTGTTTAACATCAAACTTTTTCTTATGGAATAAAACCATATATCAGCAATTGACTGGCCTTGCAATGGGTAGCCCTCTCTCACCATCGTGTGTTGATCTTTTTATGGAGGATCTTGAAAGTAAAATTTTATCTCAAGTAGACCCTAAACCAACAGTATGGTGGAGATACGTAGATGATATTTTCATTGTTTGGAACCACACAAAAAAGGACCTGTTTGATTTTCTAAACAAGATCAACTCATTACACCATACAATCAAATTCACTCTAGATCTTGAAAAAAGATAACCAATTATCATTTCTGGACACCCTAATTAAGAAGCAAACGAATGGTCGTCTCAGCCTCTTAGTTTACCAAAAACCCACAAATACAGAACGTTATTTGCACTTTAGCTCCTCCCACCACATTTTTCAGAAACTTAGCATTGTACACATGCTAAAAAAGTGAGCTTTCCACATTACAGCAGATCAACAAAATATCCAAGATGAATTATCACCAATATCTAACAACCTCGCCATGAATGGCTACCCTCGGAGACTCGTCCACAAGATACTTTTCTCTGACCCCCACAAAGACAAAGAGATGACACAATATATTTCTACAATCGTTATTCCATATGTGGGGACAGTTTCTAATAAAGTTGCAAGACTCCTCAAACCTCATAGAATAAGAGTAACTTTTAAACCTACAGAAACAATTAGACAACTCTTAAGATCTCCAAAAGATAGCTATCTTTTCTTTAAATATGCTGGAGTTTACAATATACCCTGCTTGTGCGGTTTAAATTACATCGGCCAGGCTTCAAGAAGCCTTGAGATTAGACAAAGGGAGCACATTGGAGACGTTAATAACAATAGAGAAGAAAAATCTGGTTTATCCTTTCATTTCTCAAGAACTAACCATATCATAGAATGGGATAAAAGCTCCATTTCTTACATAGAGAAGGATTTCCGCTCCCAAATTATTAAAGAAGCCACAACAGTTGCCCGTTCTACAAAACCTTAACAGGAACCAAGGATTAATCTTGCCTGAGATCTAGAAAACCCTTATTAGATATCTAAACATGGAAGAACTGAATTATAGTGCCAATTATAGAACGTTCCTAAATAACAACAAGTGAGATCATACACGTGCTATGCATGTGTTTTATGCGTTTTGTTTTGTCAAATATAATTGGAATCGGTTGATTTATAGTCTGTAACAGTTTTTAGCTTTAAGTGCCTTATATCAGTTATGTACCCTGAAGATGCCAACAGCCTCAGTTGGTGAAACTAGTTGGGAAAACATAGTTGTTCTAAAAAAATACTTGATCAATTAATCCCAATAGAAGTCATTTCCATATTCTTCGTCTATATTTAAGTTGTCAACTGTTAGAATTGAAGGGAATACAGGAAGATGGTTTGATGTAAAATCAGGAGAAGGATGCACATTATCTCCCGTCTTATTCATCATCTATTTGAATCACATTATGAAAGAAATGTGACATTAAACCTGATATTGGAATTGGAGATATTAAACTTTGCTCTTTGCTCTATGCAGATGATGATGTACTTCTAAACACAACCAGTGCAAGTCTCCGGTATTCTCTAATTACATTTAATAACAGTTGTAAGAAATTTGGCATAAAAACCAACAATAAAAAGACCAAAAACTATGAAAATACATAGGAACATAGCAAACTTCCGTTGCATTCTAAATGGAGAGCCTATTATTTATTATTATTATTTATAGGGGTACTCCATGGAGTCAAACGACTCATCATAAGAAATCCACATTAACCATTAACACAATACCTATATATCATACATCTCATTAAACTTATTCACTCTTGGGGTGCTCTCAATCCATTCAATGCATTCACCACTCTCCAATGACCAGTCTAAAGAACCTAGTCAGCACACTTACTAACTACACTCATAGACAACTTCCAAGTGTTAGCTATTGTTTTCCTTCTACTCCCCCATGTATTGAAAATTTTCTTTTGTCAATCTTATAGAATTGTTCCAGTAACATGTAAGTTTCTATCACATCCCCTCTCCTCTGCCTGATCAGCTAAACTCTGCAACCTACAATCTATCCTCATAGGGAACATCATTCCACAGAAATGTCAAGAGCTTAGCCGCTTGTCTCTGAACCGTTTCCACTATCTCCTGATCTGCAAGAAACATAGATGATCAAATCTGTGCATAGTAATCAACATGTGGCAGAATCATAGCTTCATAAAAAGGGATAATCTCCTTATCTTTACTTGTCAGTATGCTCAACATTCAAGTAATCCTCTGAGCTATTTTTCCAACTATTGCAATAAGTCCTCTGAATTTCAAATCTCTATCCTCCACCACCACTATCCCCAGATCTCTAGCCTCATTAATTACCTGGAATCTAGTACCATCAATATGATACAAAGTATGTAACTCTTTCATCCAAAAGTGCATTACCTTACATTTTACAACATTAAATTGACAATTTTCTTTTGCCCATACTGTCAATTTATTTAAGTCATCCTGCAAAATATCTATATCACCTTTATCAACTATTGCCTTCCTCAGTTTTGCATCATCATCAAACAACTGAATATCTCTCCTCAAATCTTCTGCTATATCAATAATGTACAAATTAAAGAATAGTGATTCTAGGACAGAATATTTCCCACTCATTTGCCTTGATTTCACTCCACCATACACCACCTTCAGTCATCTGTCCATCAGCCATCCCCTTATCCATGCTACCAATCTCATATCCATTCCCATTTGCTCCAACTTATGTAATAAATTTCCACAAGGTATTCTGTCAAATGCCTATGCAAAATCCCACAGTATCATGGCATATCCATTTCCTTTATCCAATTCTGCTGTCATCTTATTATAAAATGTGAATAAATTACTGAGGCAGGACCTATCTTTTAAAAAGCCATGCTGTCCCCTATAGAGTATCATATTCATATCCAATAATTCATAAATTTTACTTTTAACTAACTTTTCCAATACTTTAATCACCACTCCAGAGATACCAATTGGTCTGTAATTTGCTACTTCTGTCAGAGCCACCTTTAGGTAATGAAAACTATCTTACCCTCTTTCCACTTCCTTGGAACCTTGCCTGAGCTGAGACGTACTTTGTCAGAGGCATTGCCAGTTCACTAGCACATGCTCATAGCACAGAAGCTGACATAACATCCAGGTCAACTGCTGTATTCACATTGATATTTTTCAATATACTGAGCACCTCCAGTTCATCTATCTCAATACTCACATCAGTCTCTGTCACCTCAGTAACTTTAAAGTTACAACCTGGGTGATATACAGGGTGTCCACAAATGTTTACCCTGATTATAATATATTATAACTCTTCAGTGGATACTTGAAATGGAACACAAAGTTAGACTTCAATGCATAACATATAGAAAAAAAAGTCAATGAACAATTTCAGCATGTGCACTGCCAGTAACATGTCTAGGGGTGTAATGTCCATGACCTTGGGGGCCATGTGATTGGACCATCTCTGCCAATCCAGTGATTTGGGAATTCTCGATTAAGACGATTGCGAACATCACGAAACCAACGGGGGGGGGGGGACTCCGTCCTGTTGAACGATAACATTTGGTTGCATCTCCTGTAACTGAGGAATGGCATAATTATTGAACATGTCTAAGTACACATTTCCATTAATTTATTTTTCAAGAAAGAAGAAAGGGACAATCACTCGATCATGCATTAGTCCACCCCACACATTGAGTTTTGGACTAACTCGAATGTGTTCTCTTATGGCATGTCAGTTTCAGATCCCTACATTGTGTCTGTTGACTACTCCACTCACGTAAAATGTTGCCTCATCAGAGAAACAAACATGCTGCAAAAAATCATTATCCTCATCGATGCAGTTCAAAATGAGGTTAGCAAATTCTTCATGCCTTGGACAATCATCTGGTTTTATCTCCTGGACAATTTGGACTTTGTAAGCATACAATTTCAAACGTTTGCATACACTTTGTGGTACGCAAACACTGGCACTGTAACTGGCGATTTTGTTTCTGCTAGCCACAGAACACATTGGACTTTTTCCTGTACTGAAGCCATTTTTAAAGAAATTCAGCAGCAGTGCTCCTGGTTGCAAAAGCAGTATACTGAAGATACCAGTATGGAAACTTTATGAATGCCCAAGTTTACCTGCAACAAAATTTATTCAGTTAGTTTCATTGTTAAAATATTATAGCCAGTTGAAATCAGGGTAAACATATTGCAATAAGTCCTCTGAATTTCAAATCTCTATCCTCCACCACCACTATCCCCAGATCTCTAGCCTCATTAATTACCTGGAATCTAGTACCATCAATATGATACAAAGTATGTAACTCTTTCATCCAAAAGTGCATTACCTTACATTTTACAACATTAAATTGACAATTTTCTTTTGCCCATACTGTCAATTTATTTAAGTCATCCTGCAAAATATCTATATCACCTTTATCAACTATTGCCTTCCTCAGTTTTGCATCATCATCAAACAACTGAATATCTCTCCTCAAATCTTCTGCTATATCAATAATGTACAAATTAAAGAATAGTGATTCTAGGACAGAATATTTCACACTCATTTGCCTTGATTTCACTCCACCATACACCACCTTCAGTCATCTGTCCATCAGCCATCCCCTTATCCATGCTACCAATCTCATATCCATTCCCATTTGCTCCAACTTATGTAATAAATTTCCACAAGGTATTCTGTCAAATGCCTATGCAAAATCCCGCAGTATCATGGCATATCCATTTCCTTTATCCAATTCTGCTGTCATCTTATTATAAAATGTGAATAAATTACTGAGGCAGGACCTATCTTTTAAAAAGCCATGCTGTCCCCTATAGAGTATCATATTCATATCCAATAATTCATAAATTTTACTTTTAACTAACTTTTCCAATACTTTAATCACCACTCCAGAGATACCAATTGGTCTGTAATTTGCTACTTCTGTCAGAGCCACCTTTAGGTAATGAAAACTATCTTACCCTCTTTCCACTTCCTTGGAACCTTGCCTGAGCTGAGACGTACTTTGTCAGAGGCATTGCCAGTTCACTAGCACATGCTCATAGCACAGAAGCTGACATAACATCCAGGTCAACTGCTGTATTCACATTGATATTTTTCAATATACTGAGCACCTCCAGTTCATCTATCTCAATACTCACATCAGTCTCTGTCACCTCAGTAACTTTAAAGTTACAACCTGGGTGATATACAGGGTGTCCACAAATGTTTACCCTGATTATAATATATTATAACTCTTCAGTGGATACTTGAAATGGAACACAAAGTTAGACTTCAATGCATAACATATAGAAAAAAAAGTCAATGAACAATTTCAGCATGTGCACTGCCAGTAACATGTCTAGGGGTGTAATGTCCATGACCTTGGGGGCCATGTGATTGGACCATCTCTGCCAATCCAGTGATTTGGGAATTCTCGATTAAGACGATTGCGAACATCACGAAACCAACGGGGGGGGGGGGGGACTCCGTCCTGTTGAACGATAACATTTGGTTGCATCTCCTGTAACTGAGGAATGGCATAATTATTGAACATGTCTAAGTACACATTTCCATTAATTTATTTTTCAAGAAAGAAGAAAGGGACAATCACTCGATCATGCATTAGTCCACCCCACACATTGAGTTTTGGACTAACTCGAATGTGTTCTCTTATGGCATGTCAGTTTCAGATCCCTACATTGTGTCTGTTGACTACTCCACTCACGTAAAATGTTGCCTCATCAGAGAAACAAACATGCTGCAAAAAATCATTATCCTCATCGATGCAGTTCAAAATGAGGTTAGCAAATTCTTCATGCCTTGGACAATCATCTGGTTTTATCTCCTGGACAATTTGGACTTTGTAAGCATACAATTTCAAACGTTTGCATACACTTTGTGGTACGCAAACACTGGCACTGTAACTGGCGATTTTGTTTCTGCTAGCCACAGAACACATTGGACTTTTTCCTGTACTGAAGCCATTTTTAAAGAAATTCAGCAGCAGTGCTCCTGGTTGCAAAAGCAGTATACTGAAGATACCAGTATGGAAACTTTATGAATGCCCAAGTTTACCTGCAACAAAATTTATTCAGTTAGTTTCATTGTTAAAATATTATAGCCAGTTGAAATCAGGGTAAACATTTGTGGACACCCTGTACTATTGCAAAGTGATCACTTAGTAACTGAACTATTTCTTCTGCCTTTGTCATCTTCCTACCATCTGCACTGAGTAAAGTTATCTTTCTATAACCATTCTTTCACTTACTTGCTACATAGGGAAAAATCTCTTTTGAATTTACTTTAGTCTGCCTTAGCATTTCCTCTTAAAATCTGATTTAGACTTTCTTACCATACTAGTTATCCTCCTTGCTTGTGCTTTATATTACTCACGAGTACGCTGATGGCCTTTTTCTTTATATCCCTTCCACAATGCTTTCTTTTTTTGCAGCTCCTGCTTTATATTGTTACTCATCCACTTAATCCTTACCAGGCTTTCCTCCTGACCTTGGGTATGCAGTCCGCCATGGCATAAGAAACTTCATTCCATGTAGTTTCTTATGCCATAGCACTGCTCCAAGTTGTCTCCTTATCTACCAGCTTTGTAGTTCCGCATAAATCCTTTCTTTATTGAAAATTCCACATGGTGAGCAACCTCCCAGGAAATGACTGCATGGACACTTCCCCCAATTTGAAGTAGAGTTGCTACCATAGTTATAGATACAGCTTCTGATGCCATTACCAGATCCAACACTCTCAAGCACCTTGTCACCCTCCATCACATGCTGTTTCAGGTAATATCCCTTAGAAACTGTATAAATTCCATTTCCATTTTGCCATGAGCCTTTTCCTCCTTCCAATCTATATCCCCATAGCTGAAGTCTCACATGATAATTGCTTGACTAGTACTCATTGTGCTAATCTGCCGATGCATTTCATCCATATCTTTTCTAAACCCCCAGGTCTATAGCAGCAGCCAACAATATATTCTTTCCCACTGTCTCTAACTCACAACAGACCCTCAAATGAACCATTTCCTGCAGATCTAAAATCTTCCCTACTTATTATTTTTGTTGGTTGAAGTTCTTCAGCTATCATTAATAATACCTCTCCTCCTGCCCTATTTCTCTATCTTTTCTGAAAATACAATATCCATTACATTCAATCCCTGAAACTACATCATTCTCCGACTACTAGGTCTCACTGTAGGATAAGAAAGTATTTCAGCTCTTTAGCTACAGGTTTTGGTGAAGATGGCAAATTAAATTTGAGAATGGACAACTGAATAAGTGAAGCTGGTATGGTGGGGAGTCAGATGAATAAATTTATATACATTAAGAGAGAAATTAGCCAAACCACTAAACTAGCAGTATACAAGAACATGTTCAAACCAGTTTTAAGTTATGAATTTGAGAACTAGGTTAGAAATAACGCACTTGATCAAAGAGTAGAGACCACAGATATGAGAGTTCTTAGAAAAATTAGGGGCCTGAACAGATGGCATCAATGACAGAATCATATTAAAAATGATATGATTTTTGAAGAACAGATTAACAAGCTGAGATAAGAAAGTCATCATTCCTCTTTCTATGGTCACATCTGGATTACTGCACACAGTTCTCCTCACCTGGGATTCTTGGGGATGATGAAGAGGTGGAGAATCCAGAGGTGAGTGACCCTGGTGAATTAGTTGTGGAATTCTTTTTATGATGATAGATTGAGGACTGCAGAAGTTTTTTTATAGGTAGAAAATAAGGGATATGATAGACATTACATTCAAGAATGTGTGAGCAGGGCTAATCTAAGGTGGTATGGTCACTTAAATAGGATGGTACATCTGTGGGTACATCTGAGGTGACGATGATGACAAATTATATCGGAAATGATTTGAAGGAAAATATTCAGTTGTTCGGTAATGATACAGAATTTGGTAGCATGATAGTTAATCAAGATGGTGTACAAATCTTGCAGGGTGGTTTAAAGAGGATGACAGTATAAGAAAAAATAATGAGAGCCACTTTAATGTGGAAAAATGTAAAGTTATGCATTTTGAAATGAAAGTATTACAAGCAGTGTATGACACTGATGAACTGTATTTCAGGAAACTGATGGAGAGGGTGTAGGGACCCGGAGTTGAAACTTAGAGGGCATATTGCAAAAGTAACCAAAGCAGCACACAGGATTACTTGGTTATTGAAGAACAGATTAATAAGCCGAGATAAGAAAGTCATCATTCCTCTTTCTATGGTCACATCTGGATTATGGCACACAGTTCTCACCTGGGATTCTTGGGGATGATGAAGTTGTGGAGAATCCAGCGGTGAGAGATCCTGGTGAATTAGTTGTGGAATTCTTTTTATGATGACTGCAGAAGTTTTTTATAGGTAGAAAATAAGGGATAAGATAGAAATGTTGAAGTTATACTAAAAAGGGTTCTATAGGATTGATGCAGGGAAAATTTTTCAGCATTTGCTAAAGGGGTAGAACAAGGGACTATTCCTGGAAATTAATAGGGAGTGGATTAACAAGGGTGTGATGATTACATTTTTTGCTTGGATAGTGGGAATCTGTTGCAAGAATTTGTTGTAAGTGCTTTCTCATTGCTCATTTCATTCCTGCAATTACTCATTGCAGGAGACCTATGCTATTATGTGGATAGTGCAGATCTCCAGCAGTGAGTTTTCAGACTCCATAAAGGTTCCTGTGATAATGATAAGATATTCTAATTGTATACAGAGGTATTTCTCTACTGAGTGTTCCTCATAAGATTTGCACAAGTATACTTAAGAAACAGTTCAGAAGGAATGTGGAAAAAAAGCTTGGTGAAGAATAAGCCGGAAAATCTGAGGCTGTCACAATCAGATTTTCATGTTATGACAAATAGTTGACAAATCATGGGAATATGACAAAGATCTGTAAAAGGCATATGATATAGTGCCAAGAGAAAAGCTATTCAAAACGCTACAGTTATATGGTGTCAATGGGGCATTATATCAAGCAATACTTAGTCTTTATTTGAGTTGTAGGTCAGCAGTTTAGAATTAAAGGAAGTACAAAAAGATGGTTCAATGTTGAATCTGGTGTCAGACAAGGATATACATTATCCCCTCTCTTATTCATAATGTATATGGATCACATTATGAAGGAAAGTAGTATTAAACCTGATATCAAAATAGGAGATGTTAATCGCAGCTCTTTGCTTTATGCAGATGATGTTATACTTCTAAATAAATCTGCTAGAAGTCTGCAAGATTCCCTGACTAAATTGAATAACTGTTGTAATAGATATGGTATGATGGTCAGCAGTAACAAGACAAAGATAATGAAAATAGGCAGAAGCAATGAAAATATCAACTGCATTGTGAATGGAAAACCTATAGAACAAGTAAAACATTTCAGCTACTTAGGCACGATTTTTAGTGAAGATGGTAAATTAAATATGGAAATAGACAATAGAATCAATAAAGTTGGTATGGTAGGAAGTCAATTGAATAAATTTATATAGAATAAGAGAGAAATTAGCCAAAACACTAAATTAGCTGTATACAAGACGGTGTCCAAGCCAATTTTAACTTAAGAATTTGAGAGCTGGGTCAGAAGTAAAACACTTGACCAAAGACTGGAGACTGCAGATACGAGAGTCCTGAGAAAGATTAGGGGCATGAACAGATAGCATCAATGGCAATATCATATTAAAAACAAGTATATTATTAAAGAATTTGACATTGACAGCATCCAGGAATGCATTAGCAGAACTAATCTCAGGTGGTATGGTTCGCTTAAACAGAATGGAAGAGGAAAGATTAGCAAAACAAGTGTTCTCTACCAGGTTGGCTGGAAAAAAAAGACCCAGAGGAAGACCAAGATATAGGTGGATTGATATGGAAAAAAGTGCTTCAGAAGATAGAAATATAAGATCTGATAATGTTGGAGTCTTGACAGGTAACAGACTGATTTGGAGGAAAATTGTAGATAGGAAGTTAGTAATGATGTAAATTTTTCATGTAGTACTATCATATCCTGTACACCCCTTGAGGATACATGTCAGGAATTTGATGATGATGATATTCTAATTGTTGCATATTGTCTATGCTATTAATGGCATATAAAACATCAAAAGTGGTGTTTAAGGAATAATGCCACATCAGGTACCTATCTATTTGTGGATTAGTTAAAGGACCAACACTCAAAATCAACTGTGAACCGCATTTGACCCAATGAAAATGTGAGAATGCCAAGAAACACTCAGAAAACACATAGGAAGCTCAAAAGCTAATACTAAGGAATCAAAAGAAAAGGTGGTAAGAAAACTGGCAGTTGTATAGAAGCAATCAGAAGCTTGCATTACTAATAAGATACTATATAAGGAGCTACACCATCTCAGCATCCCAAAAAAGAACCAGCATATAACCAAACATCAATCGGCAATCCACACTACAACTTACACTGTAGAACATTGGGAAGCTGTGATATATGAGCACCAAATCATACTACACTCTTTTCTAATCAGATAGGTGAGTGTGTGTATGGCAGATGTCTGAAAAAAGTCTAATGCTCAAATGCACCATTTCAACTGTGAAGTGTGGCAGGGGACAGGTGTAAATCTGAGACCATTTCTCTGCTGTCTGGAAGGATGAATGGCAATACATGTGTGATATCTTTAGATAACGCAATGCTTCCTAGATTGTGAAGGTTTTAGGGAGAGACCAGTGTCTCTTTCAATATAACATAATGATAACATATTCTCTCAAAGTACTGCAGCACAGTTTAAGAGAAATGATGCTGGACAAAAACTCAATTCTCTGTCTCTTGCACAAGATCCACTCTTCAAGCATTTTTGGGATGAAATGGAATGTTGTGGACTACTATATCAGTGCATCCAACAACAGCAAAAAGGACTAGACTGGTCATGTTGAAAGAAAAATGAGTCAACTGGCACATATTATTGCAAATACAGGTGGTAAATATACTTGAAGAGCAGACTAAGCAGTCAAGACCAAAGAAGGATTCAAACATTAAAGTGTGCAAGCTGTTATCAATTATATATTTGGTTTAATCCTTTATCCAAGTGTAAGCAAACAAAGTTTGCATCTGAAGTATTTTCAGGACTGGGGCAACTCGTGGTAAAGGTGGAGTAAGTTCTGATCACTTGCCTCAGTAACTCCCATAATGCAAAGCACATCTCCTTGTGGACATGTATAATGCTATGCATTAAGTGAAGGGCCACTACCCAGACCGGTTTCGACCTTGAGGTGCTGTTTAAATAAAGACTTCTCTAAAAATTAGGCAGTCCCCTCAGACCACTCCCTATGAGTGACCGAAGGACCGTTCAACTCAGTGACAGGCTCACCCTATTACTGAGAAGAACTTCTCAGTATTAGCTCTACCCAGTGGCAAGCTTACCCCACCCCACCACCAGACAGAGCCATAATATCAACAGTGGTCCCACTCAGAGATAGGCAAAAACCTACCCTAAGCAGATCCTCTCATACCTCAAGGAAAGGGACCACTTCTGCGCAAAAGCACATCAGTGGGAGCCAGACCCAGATGTGGTGATACTAAGGTGGAAGTAATGCAGAAGTCATATAACCATATACCAGTTGCCAAATGGAAGTTTTTCCCACTTGGCTATGCTATCAATTATATATTTGGTTTAACCTTTATCCAGTGTAAGCAAAGAAAGTTTGCACCTGAAGTATTTTCAGGACTGGGGCTCCCACTGATGAGACCTCAATAAAGGTCCAAACCGGTCTGGGTAGTGGCCCTTCACTTAATGCATAGCATTATACATGTCCACAAGGAGATGTACTTTTGCATTATGGGAGATACTAAGGCATGTAATCAGAACTCAGTTCACCTTTACCACAAGTTGGCCAAGTCCTGAAAATACTTCAGATGCAAACTTTGTTTGCTTACACTTGGATAAAGGATTAAACCAAATATATAACTGATAGCATAGCCAAGTGGGGAAAAACTTCCATCATATGCAAGTTTTTTTTAAAAACACAGTGCTGTTCAATACTTATTTCAACATAACACATATTTCTCGTATATAATTACCCTTCTGATTTTTTTTTTTTTTTTTTGTAAAGACCCCTTCAGTTTAACAACAACAACAAAAAAAAAAAAAAATTACGAAAAAAGCATCAAGCATAATAGCCTTGCACACCATTAACAAAATAACTAGCAAAAGTAAGAATAACAAAACTTACTTTATGCAATCTTTCAGTAGAAGAATTCCCAGTCAATCTTTGTTTTTGAGAATGATGGTGATGATCTTGACCTGTCAGAATTTGCCTCTGGCTACGGCGCAAAGGAGGAGTTAGACTGGATGGTGTTAGTGGTGGACTAGTAAGATCACAAGCAGAAAAATGATGTTCTAATGGTAAAAGATTTAGCCTCAGAGGAGGCCGTTTTGTACCAACTGAAGCTGATTTCATAAGGTCTCTTTTAATACCACCTAAATTCCTAACAAAAAGTCGAGAATCTGAAAATGCACGCTGTAAAGTGTTATAGTCTGTGGGCCTTTTAACTAAAACAGAATGACTACGATTGTTTTGCAGCTGTACACAGACTTGATATGGTTTCTCATTAGTACTGTTTTGTAGAGTTTTTTGTTCTGATTCAAAAGATTCAGTCCATCTTGATTCTGCATCAACTGTGATTGCACTTTTATTACACAATGTTTCAATATTAGGTATACCTGTAATCTGTTCCTCAAGTATGCCACAAAATTGTTCGTTTTCAAGCATATCTTGAATTTTAGTGTGATTACTACTGTCGGCAGATGATACTGATAAACTGCTGTCACTAAATATGTCTCGCAGCATTTCTTGACTTGGACACTGCTTCTGAGGCTCTGTGCTAGTAGACTTTTCTGCTGTTTGTATTCTTTGTTTGAAGGGATAAGTGGCATCACAAAGAGAATCAGGCTGTTGAATAAAAGGTAGTGTAACCCTCCGAGGGTTATTCTTATTTGCTTTATAACCACGTGGCGTTAACAGAGTAAATATTTTATCATAAACAGGATATAAAGTATGTTTGGAATGATTAAGAGAAACTCCAGTTCTACTAATTTCAACACTACTGTTTGTACTTGTGTCTTGAATGGAAGACACTTCATCACCGGAACAAGAAATCACATCTACATCTATTTTTTGGGATATGTCACATTTTGGCTCATCATGTTTTGTACTAGATGTCTCCAAGGGATTCTTGTTTGCCTTCTCACACCTAATAAGTGAACTATCTAAATCCCTTTCAAATCCACAAGATGTGTCTTCTTCCACTTCTTCAAGGGACTGTTGCACCTCCATTTGGGATTTCTGGAAGCCTAAACCACTGTCACAGGATGAAAGCATTGAATCTTCATCTCCTTCAGCAACAGGTTCTGGAATGGATGATTCGAAAGTGAGGTAGCTGGGTGAGTGATTTACAAGCATTCCCATGCGTTGTGGTCTATGTGAATCCTGGAAGGATGCCCCACCACTAACTTCACTTTGCACATCACTTGACATTGTTGAGTAACCTTCATCTTTACTTCCATGCTCACGTCCTTCTCCAACAGATAATGGACTTTCATTGACAGAGAGAGAGGAGCCCTCTCGAGGAACAGAGAAGGATTTTGGAACTTCATTCATCTGTTGCTTAAGGCTTGAAGTGTCTATGTTAATTAGCATAATATCTTGTTGGCAATGTTTCTGACTCAAATCCTGAAGTGGAACAGGGAGCTCGTTTGTAGAATCAGATTGCAAATGAACATCAAATTCAGCTTCTGCAGCAGTAGAAGAATGATGTCCCTGCGATTTTCTTATTACAGTGTTCATGGCAACTTCATCTTCACAGCTTGATAACTGTTGGTCTTCTACATTGCTGTAATAAGACTCATCTCCTTGATATGCTATTTGTTGTATTACCGATTCACTTTGATTACCACCATGAAAACTTTTCTCACCTGCTCTACTGTTTTCTTCAGGAAAACCTGGTAAATCAATCTCTTCATATACATTTCCACACTCGTTAATGATGTGACTTTTTTGCTCTAAAGCAGGAAATGTAAAGTTGTGGGCAGGATCTCCTATAATATGAGGGACAATGTTTAAAGTTGTTGGACGAGGTATAAATGTGGCCGGTTTTGTTGTTACAATAACACTAGGTTTCTTTTCTTGAAACTGTTCATGGACACAGGAAACAGGTTCTGTTGCTGCAGCTTGTAACTGAGAATAATGTGTTGTACATAAATTGTCCTGATCCTTCAAAGCGATATCACTTTTGGAATTCCATTCCTCATGTGGAGCCCAGACATCAGGGGCAGGCCTATACTGACTAGACACTAGTAATCGATGTGTAGAAGCTAGAAGAGGCAGACCTTCTATATTAAGGCAATCATCAGGAGTCTCTACAGTATCTAGACCTCCGAGTTCTGTTACTGAGTCTCTGGAAGAAATATTCAGATTCCTTGTTCTATCTTGTGCTTGAATTCTTTGTGTCCACCTGCTTTCCCATACAGGAGGACTACCAATTCCCTGGTGCACTCTTTTCCACATGTGGTCTTCCAGAAGGCCAGAGCATGGTCTTGGATGGGCATTTCTTCGTTTGCTCCAATCTACCTGTTCATTCTGAAATGTATGGCTAAAAGTATCTTTTCTCAGATAATTCTGATCATGTGGTGCTGTGAAATCTCCCCTTGGCCTGTGCAAAACAGGTCGGTGGCACAAGTATGAAGTGTTTCCAGGAAAATGGGAGGGTGATAAGGATGTTGCTCGTGCTCTCGGATGTAGAGAAACAGCTCTTTCATGGAGCCACTGTGGTGGAGAACTCATTTTTGGAAGGCCTGGGTGTGATACCAGCTGCTAAATATACACAACAACAGAGCTATATTAGAAATAAAATATATTATTAATAAAACTACAGCATTATTAAAAAAATTAGGTTTAGGGGATAATTATTCTATTTTACAAAATGTATTTGGCATTACAATTCTTGGCAGACAACAAGAACAGGAAATAGGTTCTGTTGCTGCACCTTGTAACTGATGATAATGTGTTATACAGTGGTGTCACATGCCCATTTAAGTTGTGTGTGTGTGTGTGCTGTTGTGTGGCTAATGCAACCCTTGCTACAAAATTCAGATCAGTTTGACTGTATGATTGCATTTTTATTGATGTATGAAAGTTTTAGGAGTGCATAGTTACCTAGTGCATCAGCACTCATCTTAATTGGTCAAATGCAATTAATTATAGGATAACTTTGAATACTTTAATTTATCGATTAATGTAATTTTAAATATGAAAAGCATAAAGGTCAAATGAACAATAGTTATGCTTCACTAGCACTGTTTACATGAGAAGCACAAAGGGTTTACACTTAGCGGTGAGATTAGAGACTAGAGTGACACATGGATAACTTGAATTTTGATATGATTTTTAAATATATAGCCATAAAATACGAACAGAAATCACAAAAAAAGTAATCACTTGGGAAATTATTTTTCCAGATTGAACCAAAGAAAGGCCGAAATAACTTGTTTTACTTACTTATTTATGCATAAGTTCCAACATCCTTCGACTATAATTATACAGTCTGTGAAAGCTCTGGCAGAAAACAGGACATTCAGTAGATTGTCAGCACTGTTTACCACTGTAGATATGGACAAAAAAGTTATAAATTATTTATAGAAAATTGGATTGGTTGGCGCAACAACCAATTACAACCATCGATTTCTGGGTGCTATTGTCTCAGTGCACACCCTGCCTCACCTTTTGCGTACTTGTACTCTCACATCTGGGCTAATAAGAAAGTGTGATGCAATGTTTACGCATTGAAAAGTGTCCTTTCATGAATCATTAGTATACTGTAGATGATATAGCTAGTGGGATTGAATGTGATGAATATAGTGTGTTCAGGAATAACAGGGAGAATAAAATGGGGGGGGGGAGTATTGTTGATGATAGCTGATGAGCTACAGCCAAGGAGAATAGAAGTTGAATTGCAGGATAGAGAAAAGAGCATATTTGAGGCCATTTGGTGTGAGATTGTGGCTAGCAGAACTAAATATACAATTGGGTGCTGCTATAGACCAGGTGATGGAAAAGATGGTGGTGACAGTATGCACAAGCAAATAGAAGAAATGAGTGGAAGGAGGGTAATTATTATGGGAGATTTCAACTATGGTCGCATTGATTGGAGTGAGGAGAGGATACACGGGAGCAAGGAATTGGATTTTATGCGGTTATTAAGGGATAACTATCTGCCACAGCATGTAATGGAAAATACTAGGGGTCAGAGAGTGCTTGACCTAGTAATTACATCTGAGGATTTGGCTGTAACAAATATGACCACACTGCCACCAACTGGTGAGAGTGATCATAGGGTCGTGACTTGGGAGGTGGCTAAAGGTGTGGAATTTTCAATTAAGACAGGGTACATGTGGAATTATAGGACTGGAAAGTATGACAAGCTTAGGAGTTTGATTGGTTCAGTGCCATGGCATGTACAACTGCAAGGACTAGAAGTTGATAGTGCATGGGAGGCAGTTAAGAAGTGTTTGCATGAAGCAATGGCTGACTGTATACCTAGAGTCCGAATAATAAATCAAGTAGGGGTTAAATGGATGAATAACACCATTAAGCTTGAGCTGCAAAAAAAAGAAACAACTATGGAGGGAATTTAAGGAGAAAGGTGACCGACAGGCACATGAACAGTATAAAGCGCAGGCCAGAAGGGTAACGAGTGTGGTAAGAAAAGCAAAAAAGGATTACGAAAGAACATTGGCTAAAGAGAATCCTAAACAGTCTTTTAGATATGTAGCAAGTAAAAGGAAAAATGTACATGGCAGAATGATTTTAAAGAATGCCGATGGTAGGGAGGTAACTGAATCAGTTGATATAGTTGAGTTACTGAGTGAGCACTTTGCAAGTATATATCAACCAGGTGGTGACATTGCAGAAACGAATAAACCAGTAGATTATACGGGAATTGTGGTGAATGAAGTGGAGGTGAGTAGTCTATTGCATAACCTCAATGTCAATACATCTGTGGGATTGGATGGTATACCAGCTCGTGTCGTACGAGAAGCAGCTAAAGAATTGTCAGTACCCTTGACCATTTTAATTTGAGTCTCGGGTCTGGGTTAGTCCCGAGGGGGTGGAAAGAGGGGAAAATAGTTCCACTGCATAAAGGTGGTTCCAAGACTGCTGTTGTAAATTATCGACCGATTAGTATATCAGGAATCACTGTCAAGGTCTTAGAGAAATTAGTCAAGAAAAGAATACAGGATTGGATAGATGAAAATGGGATAATGTATGGGGGGACAACATGGTTTTGTGAAGGGTAGATCATGCCTCAGTAACTTGCTCACGTTTTATAACACAGTGACGGCTGAACTGGATAGGGGTAATGGGTTTACAGTGATACTACTGGACCTTGTCAAGGCCTTGGACAGGATACCACATGGAACCCTAATCAGTAAACTGGAGCAGATGGGGATAGATATAGGGTTGGTGAGATGGATAGGAGGGTGGTTGAAGGAGAGATACCACAGAGTGGTGTATTCAGGAGTGGAGTCTAAAAGACGGCTTGTGACTAGTGGTGTGCCGCAGGGCTCTGTTCTTGGACCACTGCTTTTCAATTTGTTCGTCAATGATATAGGAAAGGATTTGAGAGGAAGTGTTCACTTGTTTGCTGATGATGCAAAGTTGGGTAGAGCAATTGTGAGTGCACAGGATGTCAAAATTTTACAGGATGATTTGGATAGTTTAGAGGACTGGGCTAGGAAAAATGGATGTCAATTTAATGTGGCAAAGTGTAAGGTTATGCACTTTGGGGTGAAAAGAATAGCAGCAGTATATCGCATTGGTGGAACCGTACTCCAGGAGATTGATGAGGCCAGGGATTTGGGAGTGTTGGTGGATAGGGATTTGAAGTTTAGGGGGCACATTGCAAATGTGACTAAATCAGCTCATCAAATCACTTGGCTTCTGAAAAATACTTTAACATGCAGAGACAAACAAGTTGTTGTTCCTCTGTATCGAGCCTTGATAAGACCCCATCTGGACTACTGTGCCCAGTTATGGGCACCAGGGTTTCTTTGTCATGGGTTTGAAGTGGAGAGGATCCAGAGACGAGTGACCAAGATGATAGCAGGTCTGTGGAATGAACCTTATGAGAATAGGTTGAAGATTTGTGAGTTGCAGAGATTGGACGATAGGTGAAGGAGGGGTGATATGATTGAGACATTCAAATTACTGAAGGGTTTCTATAAGATTGATCCAGAAGATATTTTTGAAAATATGACTGGTGGTGGAGGACTAGGGGCCATGCATGGAAGCTGGGCAAGAGCGTGGTTGACAAGGGTGTTAGAGGTAGGTTTTTTACTTGGAGAGTGGTGAATGAGTGGAATAAGCTTCCAGAGTCTGTTGTGGGTGCTACGACCGTGAATGAGTTCAAGGCAAGGTATGATAGATGCTGTGTCAATGTCAAATAGCTGTTCTTGACATGATGTTAGGGCCTCCCTCGATGAGTCTGTCGACTCCTTGGAGTTGCCCAGAACAACAACAATAATAATAATAATAATACTGTGTTTAATTTTAGGCCTCACGTGAAGCTAGGAAACAATTAGGGGAGTCTTTAACAGGAATAAATACAAAATAATATTGGTGATATTGCTATTCTGTGGGTGTGCATCACATACCTAGCACACCCTGAATATTTGCCACTGGTGTTGGACATAAATTGTCCTGATTCTTCAAAACAGGTTGTTTACCATTTGGCAGCGTGTGGTTCATCAGAATTATTTAATTGCAAAAGAATGAGAATATTATCACCCTATATGTGTCACATAAAAAAAATAAAACTAAATAATAAATTATATAAATCATGTGCATATAAAATTCAGCATTATTTCAAAATGGTGAATTCAGAAACTATGGAAGCTTCGTACGAAATTTAACCAGAGAGCTTACGAGAATCCACTCGCCAGCACTTATGAGTTGCCCTAGCATGGACCTTATAGAAGACATGATCACTTTGCCCAAGCATCCATATATTTGCCTTCTATTGGTCCATTATGATAAGTTTCACTGGCCTGAGAGAGCTGTTTCAAACTGGTTGGTTCTCCTCAGAGACCAGACAGAAAGCAGCAAAGAGCAAAAACTCTCGTTGAGTACTAAAGAATTCAAAGTGTCAGAGAGGTGCATTTTTCATAAGGGAACTCTCAGTCGGTGTGAAAAGTATTTACTAAAATAAAGAGCCAAAAGGCTTCAGTTCAGCAATGCAAAATTATATAAATCAAGTAGATATAAAGTCCAGCATTATTTCAAAGCTGAATGTAGAAACTATGTAGAAAGTAGAAACTAATGTAGAAACTATAAAGTCCAGCATTATTTCAAAGCTGAATGTAGAAACTATGAAAGTTTCGTATGAAATTTGACCAGAGAGCTCACAGGAATACACTCACTGGCACTTACGAGTTGCCCTAGCATCCATATATTCACCTTCTATTGGTCCATTTTGATAAGGTTTCACTGGCCTGACAGCTAAAAACTAAATAATAAATCCTATAAAACCATGGACAATAATAACATTATCATATTGGTGCCTCAATATGATAACATTATCATATTGAGGCACCAATATGATAATGTTATAATAATATTATCCATATTGGTGCCTCAATGCACCAATATGGATAATATTATTATAGGCTACAAAGTCTGTCACAAACATACTACCTTATCCTTCACTCTTTCTATTTTCATTATTCTTATCCCTTGCAACTTTCAGTAGGGATAGTCTCTTATTCTACTCCTTGGAAAATTTTCCCGATGTACATATTTTAAGTCCCTCTCAACAATCCACATGATGCAACTGAATCACATCTCTTCTTCCTACTATTTATTAATTATGGCAGATTACTCAATTTCATGTTATAAGTTTAATGGAGCAAAAGAGCACATAAAAATAATTTAAAATATTTAATTCTTCCAGTATTTCATCCAGTTACAGAGATATCTTCGGGAAGTACAATATAAACTTGTAGTGCGCACGTGCATGCACACACATACATAAAACTAAACGAAGCATTTTCACAGAAGACTGGAGGTCTTAACAATGTGGAGGTGTCCTCTATGGACATGTGTAGGTGGCCTAGAATATAATCTGAGATCTCAAAATATTAGTGGTTCCCATATTTTGGGAAGTTTTATGCAACCATATTTATTCAAATCTGGCTGATTTTTGAGAACAGCAGCAGATTTAAAAACAGTCCTTCTGTTCTAAATTTACTGCAGTGGAGCAAGGTAGTCTTTTTCCAATTTATTCTATGAGCCATATCTGAAACACATGGTCTGCAAAGCCTGAGTGACCATAGCCATGATTGCAAATGTATTTTTTAAGGTTGTCCATGTGGAGGATAGGTGATCTTCTTTTCTGTCCATAGTAAGCCAATTTTCAGGAACAAGGAACTCTATATACACCAGGAACTGAGAAAGGAGGGAGTTAGTCCTTAGTGGAGCAGATAAAGGCAGTTATAGTTTCAAGTGGTGCAAAGGCTGTATTATTTCTTTAAGATTCTGGCTCCTTTTTCTGATTGCCTCAGACATAAAGGACAGTGATAGTATTACTAAAATCTTTCTGAAGTGGAAGGATGTATTTATTTATTTATTTTTTTTTTTGATACTGTGGGAACTGTAGCCATTAGATAAAAAGGTATGTTATATATATATATATATATATATATATATATATATATATATATATATATATATATATATATATATATATATATATATATATATCTGTGTGTGTTTTGCCAGGATATCAATGCGTGTGTGTATCATTAAAACATTTAACCAGCCATTTTTGAGAACAGCAGCAGATTTAAAAACAGTCCTTCTGTTCTAAATATACTGCAGTAGAGCAAGGTAGTCTTCTTCCAATTTATTCTATGAGCCATATCTGAAACACATGGTCTTCAAAGCCTGCATGACCATAGCCATGACTGCAGATGTATTATTTAAGGTCTTCCCTCCATTTACCCTCCTCTGAACAGTATGTTATCATTAAAACACTTAACCAGGCCGCTGCCGGTCTGGTTAAATGTTTTAATGATAACATACTGTTCAGAGGAGGGCAGATGAAAAATTTTGTGAATGTATCTGCCTGTGCAAGTAGGTTTCCTATTTACTAAGGTGACTAGAAAGGATAGAATATTATTAGTTTTCTTTTCCATTGTAATTTGGATTCCAGGGTGATGACTATTGAGGTGACAGAGAAAAGAATCTAATGTCTGTGGGCCATAAGACCAAATAGGAAACACATCATGCACATATCATAGCCAGATAGGTTTGAGAGGGATTGAGTCAAGAGCTTGTGTTTCAAAATCTTCCTTGAAAAAATTGGCAAGGGGTGAGAGGGGAGAATTTATATAGGTACCCTCTATCTGTTTAAAAATTTTGTTCTTCAAAGATAATATCCAGAATAGATAGCAAAGGAAAAGAGATCTGTGATATCAGGAGGAAACTTTTTTTTTTTTTTAAAAATAATAAGGCATCATTTAAGGGAATGTTGGTGAACAGTGAGGTGATGTCAAAACTCAGTAGGATATCAGTATTCTTAACAATTAGATTTTCAATAGAAGTTTTAACATAGGAATAGATTTTATGTGTGATGTGATATGACCAGTAGGGGGTGGGGAGAGTTTCACTGTGTTAATAATTCGTAGGCAAGAGGAATTAGTAGCATCTACTATGGGGGCTAAGGGAGAGCTGGGTTTGTAGATTTTAGGTAAGCTTTATATCTGGAAGGGGGTGGGGATAGCAGAAACTGAAGAGTAAGTTTTTTTGTGATGAAGGAGGCTAGGAAGAAACTTTTTTTGAGTAGACTTATTAATTATCTGAGATTTAGTTAGGATCATAAATCTAAAGGTCTATAGGTGGAGAAGTCTCCGAGAACGATATCCATTTTTCTATTGTATTTATTAGCATTAAGGATAACAGTAGTGCTTCCCTTTTCAGCTCTGGTGATGACTATGCTGCCATCTTTATGTAGTTTCTTGAAGGCATTGAGCTGGCAAGATGATCTGTTTCTTTTATAAGGCAAACATCTAGAAACAAAACTTATGTCAAGCCTAATGTTGTTATCTCTGCAGCTAAGTTACAGATTCTACATTTGATGTTGCATATTGATATAGTGTCAGTATTTCTGGTTGAAAGGATATATGTGTTGGCTATTCATAACTATTATTTTTCAGGAAATGTATGCTAAATATTAATTTTATAATCTCATCTCATCTTCCTTTTCCCTCTTTAACCTTGTGGTGTTGAGGGTTTATTAATCATCGGACCTCAAACCGTTCACAGGATAAGGTGGTCAGCTCTACGCCTTGGTATATCCTATATCCATAGTGTTGAGATCTCAAGGCCAGTTTGCCTACTTTGCAGGATGAAAAATCCTACTGTTCACGCCCAAGACCGGCTAACTTAGCTATGGCTGAGGAAGATCCTGCAGCTCCTCACGTCACCGAAGGGGATTCGAACCTCTTTCCCCAGGCATATGGTTGCGAAGTGCACAGCCACTTGGCTAACTGAACGGACTTTAATTTTATAATAACTTTAATTAATACTTCCTATATTTCAGCAACGTTATGACATAATCAGGGGATCACAAAGCAATGATATGTGCACACAAGCACTAACCCTGGATAAAGGCAACTAAAGATAGGCCTAGAGTCCTAAATGGTGCCCTAAAATTGGGTGTTCTAGGCCACTGGGCTGAAGATCTGAGGATGATACTTCCCAAATCTGAAGCTGTTTTATGGATGGGTTTTTCTGGAAACAGAGAATGTCAGGGATCCATCACGCTAGCATGTAATCAGAATGTCTAGGAAGGGAAGAGTGTTGTTGTTTTCTTTTTCTAAGATAAACTGGATCCCGGGATGTTGATTGGTTAGATGTGGTAAGAAAATGTTGAGAGTATATACGTAGCATATCCAAACAGTGGGTTTATGAGGGACAGAGCTTAAGGCATTTTCTTCAAAGGTCTCCATGAAGAAGTTGTCTAGTAGTAAAGAAAGTGGAGACCCCGTGGCTCTCCACTCTCTCTCTCTCTGTTTGTAGAATTTTCCTTAACGAAATAGTAGTTCATGGCGAACTGAAACAGGGCTTGGATAAGGTCTAGGGTGTCTTAATGGGATATTCGTGAATAGAAAGGAGACATCAAAACTGACCATTATATTTGTTTGTTGGAGTGCGAGGTTTCAATACTGGCTTTAAAGTGGGCTGAGTTTTTTTATGTGTGAAAGAGTGTGCCAGCATATTATGAGAGCACATTGGCTAAATGTTTGGCTAATTTTGGAAGGTTCCCCCCACTTGGTTAGACTATAAATTATATATTTAGTTTACTCCATTATCCAAGTGTAAGCAAACAAAGTTTGCGCCTGAAGTATCTTCAGGACTGGGACAACTCATGGCAAAGGTGGACTGAGTTCTCATCACTTTCCTTGGTATCGCATAATGCAAAGCACATCTCCTTGCAGACATGTATAATCTATGCATTATGGGAAGGGGTAACTACCCAGACCGGTTTTGACCTTCATTGAGGTCTCTTCAATGGGAGCCAGACCCAGAGGTGATACCAAGGTTGAAGCAATGCAGAAGTCATATTTCCATATGCCAGTTGTCAAAAGGTTCATGAATAGGCTGACCATGCATTTCTGCAAATGAAAATTTGAAATAAGTTGTTTAGGAAGTTATCTTTAGTTAGATACCATATTTAACACTAGACAAAAACTTCTACTTTGTTTTGTTTGCATCTATGCATTCCAGTTGTCTCTAATTACACTAATGATTCTAATAGACAGTAAATTAGTATGTCTAAGAACTGCAATAAATACAGTATATAGACTAGTTGCCTCTGTACTGTATTTAGTGAAATGATTGCAAGGAAAGGGATGCTTTTCACCATAAAGGGCCATTTTTATTTCAGTTATTGGAAAGAATTGATAATGAGTAAAAATCCATTTACTGCTGTTATAAATAAATCATTCTGTTTAACAAGAAAAGGCCTGTATCTAGTAATTTTCAACAAAATATTAGCAAACCCAGACTATCCATGATTAATAATATAGAAGAGCCACTGATGAACAGCTCATGCGAAAAGGATAGAATTACAGAATAGGCATATAATTATGATGATGATCCCAACAGTCTTTTGTATTTAGAAAGCAATTCCCCATCTGATGAAGAACAATGATTAAAGAGTGAGATGAGTGATTGTGAATCTTCAGTTTCTACAAATGAATATAAGTCTGCAGCAGTAAGAATAAATCACAAACTTTTTTACTGTTAATATCCATTTGCAGTGTATTCTGCATTCCTTACTAATGACATTGGTATGAGTAACCAACATATATTTAGTTCAGTGCTTGTCTGCCACTTAGAAATGTGAAATTGCAGAAAAAAAAAAAAAGAATTCCATGAAATTGATAGCAATAAGCAAGTTAAAAAAATATATACATGAAAATCTTTTTATTCACCAAAATAATACATGTTTCTAAAATACATTTATGCTGGTTGAAGAATGACATATATACAAACTGGTGAATAAAGAAAAGCAATGCACGCGGACAGTTTCTGCAATTGCTCAATATGGTCATTTCTGCAACAATGCTGTGGAGACTAGTGATTGTTTGCATAAAATTCAAGAAAAACACAAGTGTCTAAGAGAAGCACTCTTCAGTAAAAGAGTATGAGACCAACTAACATACATTCAGATTGTGTGTATTTTTTTCATGTGAATCTACATATATTATTATGCCACAGCATGGTGCTACATCCAGCACACAAATCTAGTAGCTAATTTATATTATTAGCCTTGCTCTTTTCTCCAAAATTTTCTCAAACATTTCATTTGTTTGGGATTTATTTCTTACTCTGCTATTTAGGCCTCCAACAAAAATAGCTTTTCCCATTTTTTCTCTGCCCACATTACTCTACATAGGTATGGCTTCCATTAAAGAAGTTTTCTTCATGTTTAGTGTTAAACCCTATAGATATTTCTTCCCTTTCCTGATTTCAAGTGTTGGTAGCTTTATCATGAAGATGAGTAAATCAACTTATATTTATTACTCTGAATGAAATGAACCAGTTTTGATCTTCCTCATCATCATGATAAAGCAATTATATCAATACAGTGCTTCTCCGATTCTTCTTCTAGCTCCACTTCTTTTCCATTGATGCTTATCTTCAATTTTACTGACGATGTTGAAATAAATGATATTTCACCATTCCATCTGGTTTGCTCATGAAAGCAACAGTGAGGAGAGTGGTGTGTTAGCACATGTTTACCCAGCTCGCATAATATCTGATTATGTTGCACTATCATACTGCACATTTCAACCAATATAAAGTAAAATTTGGTTAACAAAATCCCAAACTGTCAACCCATCTTCATTCATTCAGTATCAATACAAATACCTAATAACAAGGCACATTAAAGAGAAGGCAAAAATTGGATACTGGGTCAGAAGGAACAATTAGTTCTCCACTTTTCTTATTGATCAAATGGAGAGCTTTTGACAGTTAGCCTGCTTTGACTTTTAAACAATTGTCTTATCAATTATGCTATTGCTGAAAAGTTATGTTTAGTCTGAGATAATAAGAGTATACCGAGGATCTGAATTTGGATGTGACCATCATCTAGTTTTACGCATGATGTCAAAAATTTGAAAAGAAAATGAAAGAGTTTGAGAACAGGAATCAAACCTTGGAGATTCAGTGGCAAACTCTGAAGGAAACATTGATTGATTATGCCAGAGAGGCATGTGGTGAGGTTGTGTGCAAAGATAAAAAAATCAGAACTCCCTGGTGGACACAGGAAGTTAAAGAGGCAGTGAAGGAAAAGAAGAAAGCATATCAAAAGTTCTTGGCAAATAAGTCAGCTTTTACTCTTACAGAATACAGAGACAAATGTAAGAAAGCTAAACAGTGTGTAAAACTAGCTAAACAAAAGTCATGGGAGGACTTTGGCAAGAATATAGAAAATAAATATCAAGAAGGTGGCAAAATATTCTGGAGGTTGTTGAAGAAGCTTAGGAATGGAGGAAAGAGTGCTGTAAAAGGAGTTAGAGATGATAAATTTGACATGAAAACTGGAGAAAAAGATATCCTTGTAGTATGGAGTAATTACTTTGAAAAACTGCTAAATGAAATAAGCAGTGATAGTACAGTGGTAAAAAACACTGACCAGGAATGCAGTCAGGAATACATATCCATACTTGAAGTAGAAAAAGCCATCAAAGGCTTGAAATGTGGAAAGGCAGCAGGAATAGATGATATTCGACCAGAAATGCTTAAGAGTCTTACAGTGGCTGCACTGCATAGTTCAGAAAGCCTGGACAGAGGGACAAATTCCCGATGATTGGAGTAGAGCTCTCATAGTACCCATATATAAAAAGGGAAATAAAACTGAATGTGAGAATTACAGAGGTATTTCCCTACTGAGTGTTCCTGGCAAGATCTATGCA
This sequence comes from Typopeltis vanoorti, assembly GCF_054136105.1. Taxonomy (NCBI): domain Eukaryota; kingdom Metazoa; phylum Arthropoda; class Arachnida; order Uropygi; family Thelyphonidae; genus Typopeltis; species Typopeltis vanoorti. The sequence continues at coordinate 164,352,370 of NC_143550.1, forward strand.
AGTATACTTGAGAAACGGTTGAGAAGAATTGTGGAAGAAAAGCTTGGTGAAGAACAAGCTGGATTCAGGCCAAATAGAGGCTGTCAGGATCAGATCTTCACTTTACGACAAATAGTCGAGAAAGCATGGGAATATAACAAAGATCTGTATTTAAGTTTTGTCGATTTGGAAAAGGCATATGACAAGGTGCCAAGAGAGAAGCTATTCAATACGCTGCAGTTATATGGTGTCAATGGGGCATTATATCAAGCAATACTTAGTCTTTATTTGAGTTGTGAGTCAGCAGTTAGAATTGAAGGAAGTACAGGAAGATGGTTTAATGTTAAATCTGGTGTGAGACAAGGATGTACATTATCCCCTCTGTTATTCATTATCTATATGGATCACATTATGAAGGAATGTGGTATTAAACCTGATATCAAAATTGGAGATGTTAATGTCAGCTCTTTGCTTTATGTGGATGATGTTATACTTCTAAATAAATCCGCTACAAGTCTGCAAGATTCTCTGCTAAATTGAATAGCTGTTGTAATAGATATGGTATGAAGGTCAGCAATAAAAAGACAAAGACAATGAAAATAGGCAGAATCATTGAAAATGTCAACTGTGTTGTGAATGGAGAACCTGTGGAACAAGTAAAACATTTCAGCTACTTAGGCACAATTTTTACTGAAGATGGTAAACTAAATATAGAAATAGACAACAGAATCAGCAAAGCTGGTATCGTGGGAAGTCAATTGAATAAATTCATATGGAATAAGAAAGAAATTAGTCGGAACACTAAATTAGCTGTATACAAGACTGTGTTCAAACCAGTTTTAACTTATGGATCTGAGAGCTGGGTCAGAAGTAAAACACTTGACCAAAGACTAGAGACCGCAGATATGAGAGTCCTGAGAAAGATTAGAGGTGTGAACAGATGGCATCGATGGCTATATCATATTAAAAATGAGGATATTAGGAAAGAACCTGACATTGTCAGCATCCAGGAATGTGTTAGTAGAGCTAATCTCAGATGGTATGGTCACTTAAATAGAATGGGAGAGGAAAGATTAGCAAAACAAGTGTTCTCTGCCAGGTTGGCAGGAAAACGACCCAGAGGAAGACCAAGATATAGGTGGATTGATACGGTACAAAGTGCCTTAGACGATAGAAATATAAGATCTGGTAATGTTGGAGTCTTGACAAGTAACAGACTGATTTGGAGGAAAATTGTAGATAGGACGTTAGTAATGATGTAATTTTTTCATGTAGTACTGTCATATCCTGTACACCCCTTGAGGGTACATGGCAGGAATTTGATGATGATGATGATAAAAATTTGTCTAAGAAAGTTTTAAAAATGATTGAAGTTGAACAGTTTTCAAATATGAACTACAGATTCAAGAACAAAATATTACTGAGGAAAAACATTGATAAACAACTAGTAATGAAACCTTACTTATGCTGGATCATAGGAATCAAGAGATGTTAGGAACTAACATCCCTTGAATATAAATATCAGGGAACAGTGATGATGACGATGATTATTATCATGTTTGGGAGCAAAGAAGACAATGAAACCAACTGTGATACTTTTCTAAATATATTTATCCAGTCTTATATCCTACTTTGACTTTTTTTTTTAAACTACAGAAACCTGATCTGATATAATCTTATACCAAAATTATTTCAACCTTAACATTATACTATGAATAATATTGGTGATGATTTTATATATTACAGATGACTAGCCAAATTATGAACCCAATTTTTATATTTGACTATGAGCTAATGCACTTTTTTTTACTATCACTTTTCTATGAATGAATTAAAGCAAAATGCTACATACACTGCTACTGCTGCTGCCACTATGGATGGAGTAATCACTGCAGAGGCTTGCTAAAGACTCTGTGCTGTCTTCTGATTGGCTAGTATGGGATGGAGAATTATGGAAAGATTGTCTACTAGAAGAGTCATCCTGGATATGATGTTCTTGTAACCTCTGAAACAAGACGTGTTAAAGAATGCTGAATAATATCTATAAACAAAATAATATCAATTCCAGAAGAAATCTTATAAATGTTACTTTTTTCATAACTTTTTGGAAAGTTATGGGGAAAAAAAGTTATAAAATTGTCTTGTAATAAAATATAAAACAGAGATATACTGAAAGATTACAGTGGAAGTTTGCATACTGTAAATCTTGCAACAGCATTCAAATAGACCTGACTGATTTTTTGAGGCATTTGAAAAAAAAAAAAAAAAAAAAAAAAAAAAAAAAAAAAAAATTCCAACCAATGGAAAATAACACAGACAAACCCAAGACAAAAAACGTGCGAGCTTCGAAGACGACACTCAGTCGAAATGGCTCACACCCTATTACTCCCACCCCTAATCTTGATTCATCATATTCTATCCTTCTCCTTTTCCCTAAAAATATTCCATCTTTTCACCTTCTTCCCAAAAAATTCACAGCCCACCCTTGAAACTTGGGTTTTAAATTCACATACCTTTGGTTTATCTGCAATTCTCCCACATCTTTCTACGTCCACATTTTGCCACCTACACTCCTTTCTGTCATACTTCAGCAGTGGTATATAAATGTTTATCACTATATGCCTGGTTCTACTCCAAAAGAAGACAACCAAGAACATCCAACAAAGGTATGTCCAAAATTATTCCTTCCTTATATTCTTCATGTATCTATATCTTTAAAATATCATAATGCCTTAAAAAAATTGCATAAAAAGCCAATAACATCATAAAAGGGATACTCATAAAGAAAAATAGGCAAAATAGCCATAAAAATTAATAGTTTTTTTTTTTGGTTCAAACCAGTAAAATTTTATAATGCTCATTAATGACAAGTACTTTTTTTCTTTTGCATACTTATGTAGTAGTTAGATTTGTTTTTGTTTCGATTTGCTCAGATTGAGAAAGAGAGAAAAAAATAAAGAAATACGTTTTTCATTAAAGTGTAATGTACCATGTTTGTATTTTAACACATCTTCTTGAAAAAGAAAGACCCCCCCCCAAACACATTTATTTAATTACATCTTTTTTTTATTAAAGTACCATATTATTATTATTATTATTATTATTCAAGCCTCCATGGAGTCAAAATACTCATCGTGTGAGGTCGTTTTTAGGAAACACAAAGTTTTTCATACCACTCCTTGAACCCATTGACCGTTCCCGCTCCAACCACTCTCTCAAGCAATGCATTCTAAGGTTCAACAACCCTCCACGCAAAGAAACCACTCCTCACCCTCTTGTGCACAGCCTCCTTTCATAACTTCCAGGGATGGCCCACTTGTCATCGCTCCTTCCTGCCATTCCACCAAGTGAAAGAACTCTCCAATGTCTACCCCTGTAACTGCCTCTCAACAGTTAAAAGTTTCGATCATATCACCTCTCCTCATATCCACCAAACTCTGCAGTCCACATTCTCTCAGTCGATCCTCATAACTCATATTGTAAAGTCCTGAAACCATCTTTGTTATCTGCCTCTATACCCTTTCCACCGTCAATTTATCCCCTTCAAATCCTGGAGACCAAATCTGAGAACAATAGTCTAAGTGTGGTCTGATCAGGGTCTTATACAACGGAATGATAACTCCTTTATCTCTGCAGGTCAGCATCCTTCTCAGTATTGCAGCAATACTCTGATTTACCCTCACCACCTTTGCAATATGCTCCCTGAATTTCAGTTTTCTATCAATCATCACCCCCAGATCTCATCTCCCATACTTCCTCCAATTGAGTATGCATCCTCCCATCGATGGATCCCAAACCTCAAGACGTTACATTTTGCTGCATTGAACTGACACCCCCATTCATTTGCCCATCTGTCTAGTTTATTCAAATCCTCTTGCAGGGCTACCACATCTGCACTATTACTGATAACCCTTCCCAGCTTCACATCATCCGCAAACAACTGAATGTCCCCTTGCAATCCATTGACAATATCATTGATATAAAGGTTGAACAATACAGGTCCCAGTACTGAGCTCTGTGGAACCCCACTTGTAACCTTCTGCTTTCTTGATATTGCCCCACCATACACAACTCTCTGATACCTATCAGTCAGTCAATCCTGAATCCATTAGATTAACCCGACATTTAAACCCATGTGCTGCAACTTAAATATCAGCTTATCATGTGGCACCTTGTCAAACGCCTTTGCAAAATCCAAAAAAATGGCAGTATATGCCTTTCCCTCATCAACTGCTCGTCACTTTATTATAAAAGGCAATCATATTACTAAAGCAAGAGCACCCCTTAACAAATCCATGTTGATTCTCACAGATAACATTACTCTCATCTGCCCAACGCTGTATATAGTCCCTCACTAATTTCTCCAAGACCTTAACTACTGATGACACACAAACAGGCCTATAATTAGACGCTTCCAGTCTGCTACCGCCCTTATGCAGCGGCACTATCTTATCTTCCTTCCATTCCCTGGGTAACTTTCCCACAGCCAGACTTTTATTGAAAAGCCAGGTCAACGGAGCTGTAAGTTCTTTAGCACATTCTCTCAAATACAGCAGCAACATAATGCAACAATTTTGTTGATTACTAATTTAATAAGTCAAAAAGGATTGGATTTAATAAACATAAAGGGATTTACTATTCCCCTTTCTATCAATTTTGTTGATTTTTGTAGGAAGAGGAAACTGGTCCACATTGGTTGTCAACTGTGAAATTTGCTTACTAGGATGTTTTTGGTCCCAATTAATCATGAAGTAGATACCCACTGCACTATATTACTGCAGTGGGTATTTTCTTCACGAAGTAGACTTGAGGGAGTTTCAAAAGTATTATCACCAGTGAGTACAAATTATAAAATTGCACCTTGAGTATCGAGTAAATGAACAAGGTATACAACTGGATACTTACTAATATTTCAAAGTGCCTTTTAGTGGGTCAATCTGATTAATCTATGTTTTTAACAATGCAATAATATCTAAACAGGCTGCTTAATGACAAGGTTTACATATCTAAAATATGAAATAAAAAATGAGAGGTGACCAGCCATGATGGTAGATTTTGTAGGAAAAGATATGGATTGATGGATTTTTTTTTTAAATTAAAATCTTCTTCTTCTTTCACTATGCCTTATCCCATGTTAAACGGGGTCGGCATTTTTTTTTAATTCAAAAATGATCCACAAAAGGTTGCAGGCCTATTGCCCATTATTATTGTAGGAGGAATGAGGGTTAGTTAATCGAGGAACACTGGCACAAAGACTGACCCAGGTAGCTTTTCGGGCATCCAATAAGAAAGACAGTGGTCCAGGCAATGAAAATCATCTCCCAGCCAAAGATATTCATGGGGATCCACGCTACAGCATGACGGTTGGAAAGCATAAACAAACACAAGCTTACCAAAATGCTATGGAAATTATGAAGACAAGGCAGGGCTAATAACAATGGTAAACTACTCACTGGATTTTCATTCCCAACATGGATTAGTCATCACTTACATCATGTTTCAACATAAAAATGCACATTACATTTATATGGAGAGCTGACAATATGGATTGATGGAAGAGAAGTCTTATTGTATTACTGTAGATTCTTTATGCTGTTTTAATTTCAGATACTTCATCATCCCCTGCCTGTCATGTGGAAGACCGGGGTTCAATTCCCTGCCGGGGAGTGTTATATTTTGCCAGCCTGGTTAGCGTACCTGCACTCCAGCCAAAAGGCTCTGGCTTTGAATCCTGCCATGGGCATGGATGTTTGTGATTGTCTGTGAAAATACTAATGGTGGTGGTGGGCAGTAGATGGCATTGGTGTAGATGGTGGATTGAGTGGTGGAGACAGAACTGTAGAGTAGGTGCCCTCCCTTGATGACTCTTTGGACTCCCTAGAGGTGTCAAGTAATAGTAAATCTATACCGAGCATATTATGAAAGAAAGTGCTATTAAACCTGATATTAGAATCAGAGATATTAAACTTATCAAATTCCTGATATGTACCTAAAAGGGGGTGTACAGGATATGATAGTACTACATGAAAAATTTACATCATTACTAACTTCCTATCTACAACTTTCCTCCAAATCAATCTGTTACCTGTCAAGACTCCAACATTATCAAATCTTAAATTTCTATCTTCTAAGGCACTTTTTACTGTATCAATCCACCTATATCTTGGTCTTTCTCTGGGTCTTTTTCTTGCCAACCCCTGGAAGAGAACACCTAAGATTAGCTCTGCTAACACATTTCTGGATGCTAACAATGTCAAATTCTTTCCTAATATCCTTGTTTTTAATATGATACTGCCACTGATGCCATCTGTTCACACCTCTAATCTTTCTCAGGACTCTCACATCTGTGGTCTCTAGTCTTTGGCCACGTTTTTCTAACCCAGTTCTCAGATCCATAAGTCAAAATTGGTTTGAACACTGTCTTGTATACAGCTAATTTAGTGTTTTGAGTAATTTCGCTCTTGTTCCATATAAATTTATTCAATTGACTTCCTACCATACCAACTTGATTGATTCTATTGTCTATTTCTATATTTAATTTACCATCTTCACTAAAAATCATGCCTAAGTAGCTGAAATGTTTTACTTGTTCTATAGGTTCTCCATTCACAATGCAGTTGATATTTTCAATGCTTCTGCCTATTTTCATTGTCTTTATCTTGTTATTGTTGACCTTCATACTAAATCTATTAAAACAGTTATTCAATTTAGTCAGGGAATCTTGCAGACTTGTAGCAGATTTATTTAGAAGTATAACATCATCTGCATAAAGTAAAGACCTGAGATTAACACCTCCAATTTTGATATCAGGTTTAATACCACTTTCCTTCATAATGTGATCCATATAGATAATAAATAACAGAGGGGATAATGTACATCCTTGTCTGAAACCAGATTTAACAATAGGCCGAGTTTTCGATCAGTTTTCAACTGTACTTCCTTCATTTCTAACTGCTGACTTACAACTCAAATAAAGACTACATAAGTATTGCTTGATATTAAACTTATCTGTTTGATTTATGCAGATAATGTTGTAGTCCTAAACACAAAAAGTGAAAGTCTCTAGGATTCTCTAACTAAACTGAGCTATCAGTTTAGTTAGAGAATCATGCCAAATTTGTTATGGCTATCAGCTATAACAAATTTGACATGAAAATCAGCAATAAAAAGACCAAAACTATGAAGATAGGCAGGAGCATAGAAAACTTCAGCTGCATTCTAAATAAAGATCCTAAAGAACAAGTAAAATATTCAGCAATTTGGGCACAATTTTTAGTGAAGATGGCAGGTTAAATCTGGAAATAGACAACAGAGTAAGCAGTGTTCGTATGGTGAGAAGTCAGCTGAATAAATTTATATGGAATAAGAGGGAAATTAGCCAAAATGCTGAACTAGCAGTATACAAGACCATGTGTACTGTTTTTCAAATCAGTTTTTAGTTATGGATCTGAGAGTTGGGTTAAAAATAAAGTGCTTAATCAAAGAGTAGAAACTACAGTTATGAGAGTTCTTAGAAAAATTAGGGGCCTGAATGGCAGAATCATTAAAAATGAAGACATTAGGAAGGAATTGACATTGTTTGCATTGAAGAATGTATAAGCAAGGCTAATCTAAGGTGGTATTGGTCACTTAAGTAGGATGGGAGAGGAAAGATTAACAAAACAGATGTTTGATGCCAAGATGGCAGGGAAAAAGACCCAGAGGATGACCTAGGTCTAGATGCATTGATTCAGTCAGAAGTGCCTTAGAAGAATGAAATGTTAGATGTGACAATATTGAAGTAATGACATGTAACAGGCTAATTTGGAGAAAAATTGTTGATAGGAGATTAATAATAATATAAACTTAACCATGTAATGCTCTCACAGTAGCGTGAAACTCCTTGAGGGTACATAATAGGGAATTGATGATGACAGACATGAAATACTTACCCTCAGGTGGATGGCATGCTCGGTGCATTAAATTGCCTTAAAATGCCTAATCAAGGGACCTCGGACAAATGAAAATTCGATGGATGGAACTAACCACATGATCTTACTCAATGAGCACAGAATTCAGCAGCTTTACATGTAACGGACTAGGAATAACTTTTTATCTCCATACCTGACAACTTTACTTTATGGGTATTTGTGTGATATGATTGTGTATGGTATGTTGTTGATACTAGCTTCCATCTCTGGTAATACACTGAGTGTAACTTGTTTTATAAAATTAATTTGTTATATTCTACTGTGCATGTAGCTATACTGAAAAACACATTAATTTTTCCATCAGATGTTTTATGGCACAGATTTTGCTGATCACTTAAATTGAGGTCCAGTTATAAGGTGCTGTTACAGGAATTCAGTTGCCCTGCTCATCTATTCCTGGATCAGGTATGTCAGGGTTTAGATATTTGAAGGTTAGATAACTGAGAGATCACTTCATATTACATGATGAAATGCAAATGATTTAATGCAATATCTTGAAGTATTACCCACCTGAATGTTTCCAAATAATAAGTTATTACTACCCTCTGTATCTGGAGACTTAATATCCGGTATTTGCCAAGAGTGATAACTTCTATCCTTAACTAGCTGAAATATTTACATTAGACATACGTTAGGGGGGGGGAGGAAAAAGACAGAATATGTGCATAAAATATAAAATTAATGCAGAAATTTAGTGTATACTCATATTCAGTTCTAGATAAAAAATAAAAAAATAATAAGTCTGTTGTTACAAACCATAAATGCAGAAACAAACATAATTGTGACAGGTTAGTTTAATCTAAATTCTGGTTACTGTCAAATGTCATACAACTCACAAGTTCATGTTCTGTTATTAGACTATAATAAATTTGCCAACTAGCCAAATGCAAAATAAACTTCCAAAATTCTCTAAATCCAGAATAATTTAATAATAAGGTGGTACAACGGTTGTTAACTCGTATAGGTAAATATGACCTCTCCATTGCTTATGGCTTAGTATCACCACTCTGGGTCTGCCTCCCACTGATGAACCGGTCTGGGTAGTGGTCCTTCCCTTAATGCATAGCAGTATACATGTCTGCAAGGAGATGTGCTTTGCATTATGGGAGATACTGAGACGAGGAGTGATGAGAGCTTGATCTACCTTTGCTACGAGTTGCCAAGTGATGTACCACCTTACCTCAGTCCTTAAGATATTTTCAGGCACAAACTTTGTTTGCTTACACTTGGATAAATGATTAAACTAAATTTATTATAGTCTAACCAAGTGCAAAATAAACTTCCAATGTCAAGTTCCTTTTTAATATCTTCATTTTTTTTAAAATATGATTCCACCACTGATGCCATACATTGTCTCCTAATTATTCTCACAACTCTAATATCAGTGCTCTCTGGTCCTTGATCAGATATCTTCCATTCAACCCATTTCCAGATTCACAAGTCAAAATTGGTTTGAATGCGGTCCTGTATAGAGCTGGTTGAGTGTTCTGACCAACTTCTCTCTTATTCCATACATTTATTCAGTTAACTTCCACTACACCAGCTCTGCCCATCCTGCTATTCACTCCATATCCAATACCTCATTCTTGCTCCAAATAGTTGAAGGTCTAACCTGTTCTAGAGGTCCACCATTCAGGATGCAGCTGAAGTTTTCAATGTTCCTATCTATTTTCACAGTCTTTATTTTTTATTACTAATGTTCATGCCAAATTGGTTATAGCAGTCATTCAATTTAGTCAAGAATCTTAAAGACCTGCAATGCACTTAGTATATCATCTGCTCAAAGCAAGAAATAATATTAACATATCCAATTCTGACATCAGGTTTAATGCCAACCTGTTTTCATAATTCATCCAATATAAATGATAAACAACAGGAACAGTGTGCACCTTTATGTTGGATCATGTTAGTGATGACTAGTCCATGTACTGAACCCAGCAGGTACTTATTATTATTAGCCTTACTCCCTTCTCCAAATTTCCCTAACATACGTGTTTGACATTCATTTCCTGCTCTGCTGTTTAAATCTCCAACAAGGACTAACTTTTCCCCTTTCTTAATGTTAGCTGCCCTCTCCAATGACTTGAAAAATTCAAACAACTCCTCCATTTCTTCCTTAGAAGAACCGTCTGAATCTTCCGGAACATAGGTACAAATAAGTCTGATCCACAATTTCCATTGTGATGTTTGTCCACATCACTACTTGAATTTGCTTGCCATTCAAGATTATTATCTTCATGTTTAGTGCTGAATACTATAGTTACTCTTCCTTTCCTTGATCATTATTGTAGGAAATAATAAAACAGGAAATTGGACAATGAAATATATGTTCTTACAGAACTACAGAAAACTTTAGAGAAGAAACAGAATTTGGAACCATTAGAGAGGACAGTTGAAAGAAAAAAAATAAAAACCTAGTTTTCAGGAAATGAAATTTTCTTATATGGAACTCATTCTCCAGGCACAACCTGGCAGAGTATGTGACAATGGGATTCTGTGCCAGTTGAACAAGAAGCTCCATGACTTGATACTAACAGGTTCAGGCCTGAGCACTAACTGGTGGTCAGCCAGGCAGCACCACAGTTTTAACTGATGTACCCTCGAAATTGAGTAGGTTATGGGTCTCAAAGTATGTTTGTCATGGCCTTGAAGGGTATCACTCACATACTGCACAGAGAAGAGAGAGAGGGCAGAAACTGGAATCTCTGTTCTGGAGACCAAACATTTGCCACTTCACCAACAATAAGCTGGACAGTGGTATGTCACCAGATGATGAACAATATCTACCACCTACAACCCAATTCATGAATCTAATATCTAAACCAGTATGTAGTAATTTATATATCAACTTATCATGTGATACCTTGTCAAAAGCCTTACAATTTTTTTTTTTTTTAAAAAAAGATAATATACACCTTTCTCTTATCAACTGCTCTTGTTACTTGATTATAAAAAATTAATCATCACATTACTGACATTTGAAGCCATTGTCAAATATTCAATGGTAAAGTCAAGCTGATGCCATTATGGCACTAAACACTCATTTTATTATTATTATTACACTAAGACCTCAAAGTCAAAGACTCATCTAGGAGGTTCCTTTTGTCATACACATAGCCCATCATACCATGCTTTAAAACGTATTCAAATTCTCTGCAGACACCATGCTCTCAGGCAATGCATTCCAATCATTCGCAACTCTCCATGCAAAATAACCTGCTTCTCACTCCCTTTCTCACCACTTCCTCATACAGATTCCAGGAATGACCTCTTGTTCTCCCTAATCTCCACCATTTAATGAAAAATCTCTTCAATGTTCTTATTCGTATAACATTCTTATATTCTTATAGTGGTTGTTTTTATAACAACCACTGTTGGATCTTGAATGAAAAAGATTTCCTTAAAGAAATAATTTATTCAGGATTCAACATGTTTTAGCTAAACAACAACGAAAATGTTTGTATATAGGTAAAGATACAAATTGTTTAATGAACCATATACTAGTACTATTTTATGTAATATTACTTAAAGGTAAACGAAGCCTTTTTTTTTTGTAAGAATTTATAATGGAAGAAGTATTCTTTGTAATATATATGTTAAGACATATAACTGAAGTTCAAAATCCACTAACGAAAACCTCGGGTGAATTGCATAGCCTATGGTAAATTGTCTACGTGCGGAGCGGCACGTGCTTGGTGTTTTCCAGGAAGACGCGAATAGAAAAAAACGACACGTGCGCAAAAAGAGGGTGCTGAGCAGAAGGGTATGGGAGTGAAGAGGGTGCCAAAGGTAGTGGATATAAAAGAGGTTTTCCCCCTTTCAAGGGGGTCTTTTTGGTCTTTGTTTTGCTTTGGATTTTCTTGTGAAGTCGGGGCAAGTTCAAGTTCGGGATCTTATTGATAGCATGTAGTTATTCACGGCCATCGTTTCAAGATGTCGTATGGAAGGAATCGATGAGGAGATAATCGGCAGCATTCCAAGCAAGCTTGAAGGAACTGACTGCCATATACATCTACGTGGATCGATTCGAGCCATGCTGTCTCTAGTCCATGATGGAAAAGAAAGGCAGAACAATGAAGTCCAAGCCTACCCTGTGAGACAATCGTCTAGAAGAAGACCGGACATTCCGTGGGATGAAGTAAGGATAAGATGACAGAATGAATATACTTCCAGAAATATGGTAATATAAAACCTTTTGTGATTCTTTGTTAAGAAAGAAAGGAATATTGTGATATAGAAGAAAAGAGATGTTATGTTTCAGAACTCTATACTTGTAGGAAAAGGACTATAGCAAACATTGGATGGCAGTGTTTTAAGTCTTAGGCCAATTTCTCAAGTAATTAATTGAATGAATTGTAGTTTGAATTGTTGTGAGTAATGATCTATAAAGTTACCAATGTGATTGAATTAATTTGAGAGAATGTGTAGACTAGTAAGGATATTTGAAGGATGCTAACAAATTTTGTGCTATAGAATTAACCTATGCTTAAATTGTTGTATAACCTTTTACCTAGGATACCTATATTCCAATTGAGTTTATTCTTTAAATGTGTAACCTTAGGAATTTAATAAATGTATCTTGAATATCTTAACCTGGTTTGTGCCTTGAATTGAATCCAATGCACCGCTTGCTAATATCTGAATCTGAGTGGGATAGAATTATTTGACAGAGACCACGACTGCAAACTAAAGTAAACTAAGTGACATAGATAAACTGAGATAAGAAGTAATTAGTGAATTGATTAGCTTAGTATATTTTCTGAAGGTTATTACTCCTTGGTTAAGAGGAATTTCTAACCTAGGGATCTGGCTGGCACAGCTTGATCAAATAAATATTGCTAGAACCTGATTTAGGAGATGACTCCAGACCATTATTACTGAGGATAGGGCTCCTTTCAGAGGTCTACCCTTTGTTAATTATTTAATATACTTAATCATTCTAAGAATCGGCCAATTGTCTAGATATTTTACAGTAAATGCGAGTGTACTGTTATGTTAGTTTCACGAGTATAGACCATAGAAGTACATAGTTAAAGTGATAACACTACACAGCGATAATTTAAGACTAATAACATAGGAAGAAGAACACAATAAAAATATAAAATTAAGGAAATGTCACGACATAACACCACTTACCAACTTATAAATCTCTATCATATCACCCCCTCTTTCTCCTATCCACTAGACTCTGCAAATTGCATCAACTCAACCTTTCTTCATATTTAACATTCCAGGGATTAGAAACTATTTTAGTCAACTGCCTCTGGACCTGCTTCAATCATCTTTTTGAAAATGAGGTGACCAAATCTGTGCACAGTAGTCCATATCTGCCCTAATCAGAGCCTTATAAAATGGAACCAGAATCGCCTTACTTTTACAAATCAATGTCCTTTCCATCATTACCAGAATTCATTGCGTTGACCTCATAATTTTGCGATGTATCCTCTACATTTTCAATTCTTATCCACCGTCAACCCCAAAATCTCTTATTTCAACCTCCAACAATATATCTCCACCAAAAGTAATGTTTCAAATTTGTTTCCCAAATTTGAAAACCTTACATTTCACAACACTGAACTATCATTCCCACTCCCATGATCTATTCAAGTCTTCTTGTGAGACCATATCAGCTCTACCCTTCATAATTTGTCCCAACTTTGCATAATCTGCAAACAACTGAATAATATTATTATTATTTGAGACCTCTAGAGAGTAAAGGGAGGTCTCAGATAATAATAATAATCAAGTGAGGCTATAAATCATCCAAACCAGCTATCATATTTTCCCTTAAACTCATTCACACTAGATGCAATCACTACCCCGAGAGGAAAACTATTCCACTCACTCACTCACTGCTCTGTGAGAGAAAAACCTAGCTCTTACCCTTTTCTTGACTAAAAACAAATTTAACTTCCATGGATGACCACGTGTTCTCTCTTCACCTTCTATATAATGAAAAATTTCATCAGACAATATCCTATAACACCCATTCAAAAGTTTATAGAGCTCTATCATACCCTTCTTTCTCTTATTAACCAGAGTCTCCAATCCAAATGCTTGCAATCTGTCCTCATAATCTAAATCCCATAATCTGGATATAATCTTTGTAATAACTCTTCTTTATCGCCTTGGAACCCAGGAGACCAAATCTGCACACAATAATCCAGGTGTGGTCTTATCAAAAGTCTTATAAAGAGGCAAACTGACTTCCTTATCCTTACATGTCAAGGTTTGCTTCAATGTCACAATTATCCTGTGAGTTGCATTTGCAACTTTTGCTATATAACCTTTCATCAAATTCCTATCCATCATTACACCAAGATCCCTAGCCTCATCAGTTTCTTGTAGCATAACCCTGCTAATATATATACACCACTAGAAATCTTATCATGCCAAAGTACATAATTTTACACTTACTAACAGTTATTTTTGTTTGCCCAAATTTCCAGCCTATTCAAATCATTTTGTAAGTGCTGGATATCAGCAGCATCCCTGATTGCCCTACCAATCTTCACATCATCAGCAAACAATTGCACATCTCCTGTTAGACCATTCCTAATGTCATTAATGAATAGATTGAACAATGGACTGAACCCTGAGGCACACATTAAATCTGGTCGATTCACACCTACCATATACAACTTTCTGATATATGTCGGTTAACCATCCACCAATCCAAGTCAAATGTTTATATTCCAATCCCATATTCTCCAGTTTATGCAACAGCCTTTTGTGTTGTATCCTACCAAAATGCCTTAGCAAAATCTAACATTATCATAGTGTATCCATTCCCTTTATCTAACTTGGCCATAACATTGTTATAAAATGTCAGCAAATTGCTAAAACATGACCCTCCTTTAGTAAATCCATGCTGCTCTTTGTAGAGTATAGCTTGCTTGCTTGTCTACCCATTTCTGTATGCAAGTTCTTACCAACTTCTCTAAAATCTTTACTACCATACCAGAGATACTGATAGGTCAGTAGTCAGACACATCAGTTTTTGCACCACCCTTGTACAATGGAACTATCCTATATTCCTTCCATTCATGTGGTACCATTCCTGAGCTGAGACTCAAGTTATACAAACATGTTAAAGGCCTAGCCAATTCTGCTGAATATATAACGTGCTGATATTCAATCAGTCCCTATTGACAAATTCTTATCCAGATTATGCAACAACTCTTTAATCTCATTTTCAAGTACTTCTAACTCTTCATTGAATGTGGCAGTAGCACTGTGCACCATGTTACATACACCTGGTTGATATAGCTTAGCCAAGTGAGCACTCATTAATTAAACAATCTCATTAGCTTCCGACACTAGAGTACCACATGCATTCAATAAAGTTATTCTTCCACCTTCATTCTTTCTTTTACTTGTAGCATTAACATAATGATAAAATTCTTTTGGATTGCCTTTAGCTGGCATAGCCAATTTCTTTTCATATTGTGATTTAGCTTTCCACAAAATACTGATTACTTTTCTGATATGAGCTTTATACAGTTCATTAACACCTCTCACTCTCATTCTCATGATATGCTTTCCCCATCATCATCTTCTTGTGGATCTCTTTCTTAATAAGGATTCATATCCATTTCACTCCCAACTTATTTATTCTTCTAACACTAGGGATATATTCAGATACCATCTCATTTAAACACTTTTTCAAAGATTCCCATACATCAGTAACTAATACCATGAGACCAAAGATAGTATTCTTCTAAATTGATCATAATTTTCAGCTTTGTAATTCAGCATATAACCTGTTCTAATGGGAACATCAATATAATTAGACACCTCCCAAGAAAACACAACATGATCACTTTCACCAACTGGTAAAATAGTCATATTCTTAACAGACACCCCTTCTGACGCTATGAACAAATCCAACGCTCTGACTTTGAGTTCCTTATTTCACATGCTGCTTGAAAAAGTTGTCTTGCAACAATTCAATAAATTCCTCCTCATTCTTATCATGAGATTTCTCATCTACCCAATCCATGTTTGGATAATTAAAGTCACCCATAATGATGACTCATTTAGTGCTGATAAGGTTAAATTAGCAATGCATTTCTCCATCCCCTGCTGCCAGGTCTATAGCAACACTATCATATATTTCATTTTGTTAGCCTCCACTTCATACCAGACAGCATCCAACTCACTGCTACATGGGACATTGTTACTAACGTTCTCTTTTTCCTCCCGAAAAGGTCCCTTCCGAAATACTCAAAAGGTGCAAACCCAAAGAATATTTTCCTATCCCATTTTGCATACCATAGCTGAACTTTCACATTTCACACAATATCCCCATTCAAATCTTCCCCAATATCATTAACATACAGATCAAAAAGCAATAGCCCTAAAACAGACCCCTGAGGCACACCACTAGTGACTTCCCTCTTCTGAAATATTGTTCCTGCACAAACAACATACTGATACTTATCAGACAGCCAATCTCCAATCCAATGCCCTAGTCTAATATCAAACCCTATCTGTTCTAGTTTGACTATCAACTTGTCATGTGGCAATCGATCAAAAGCCTTTGCAATGTCTAAGAATACTATTGTGTATCCATTTCCCACATCCAATGCTGCTTCACCTTGTTGTTATAAATAAGGTAGATTACTAAAACGTGATTTCCCTTAAGCAAATCCATGCTGTCAACAAATACATTGTTGTCAACTCAATTCTGGATCTTGGTTCTCACCAACCTCTCCAACACTTTAACCACAACACCTGACACACAGATAGACAATAATTTGATGCTTGAGTTCTGTCACCTCCTCTTTTCTTTAAATAAAATTAATGTTATATGCAAAATGATAAAGGAACTAAAATTCCATGTACATAATGCCCCTGAAAGCAATGAAGATATTCAGAAATTCATCCTTTTCATCAAACCCAAGATAATGACCTCTAAAGTCCATTGACCTCAGGCTGGCCTGGTTGGCTGAGTGGTTAGCACATCCACTCTCCAGCCAAAAGGCTGTGGGTTTGAATCCTGCTGTGGGCAGATGTTTGTGATTGTCTCTGAAAATATTAGTGGTGGTGGGCAGTAGATGGCATTGGTGTAGATGATGGTGATAGTAATGGTTCACTGTAGTTGGTAAATTGAGTGGTGGAGACAGAGAGTTGTTGAGTAGGTGCCCTCCCTCGATGTCTTTGGACTCTCTGAAGGTGTCAGAGTAATAATAATAATATATATAGAGGATATTGTGACAGTAATAATGTAAAACTTTTCATCTAGTACTAACTACTAATTGACAATTTTCTTTCAGTCTTCTAAGGCACTTCTAATTGCACACATCCATCTAGATCTTAGTCTTCCTCTGGGTCTTTTTTTCTGCCACCCCAAACACCTGTTTTGCTAACCTTTCCTTTTTTCCATTCTATTTAAGCGACACCATACCACTGGGAGATTAGCTCTGCTCACACATTCCTGAATGCTAACAATGTCAAGTGCCTTTCTAATATCTCATGTTTAATATGATTCTGCCAAGGCCATCTGTTCACTCAACTAATTTTTCTCAGAAATTTCATATCTGCGCTTTCCAGAATTAGATCAAATAATTTATTTCTAACCCAACTCTCAGAAAGTTAAAACTGATTTGAGTACTGTCTTGTATAGTGCTACTTCGGTGTTTTGGCTAATTTCTCTCCTATTCCATATAAATTTATTCACTTGTCTGTCCATAGTAGTAGCTTTTATTATTATATGATCTATTTCCATATTTAATTTGCCATCATCACTAAAAACTTGTTCCTAAATAACTGACCAGTTTTACTTGTTACAGGTTCTCCATTTGCAATATAGTTGTTTTCCACATTCCTGCCTATTTTCATAGTTTTTGTTTTTTAATTGATAATGTTCTTGCCAGATTGTTAGAACAGTTATTCAATTTGGTTAGGGAATCCTGAGGACTTTTTACTAGATTTATTTAAGAGTATAACATTATCTGCAAAAAAGTAAAAAACTGGGCTTAACATCTTTACGAAGATGGTCTGAAAAGTTCTCGGCCTAACAATGAAAAAACAAATTTATAATTTCAAAATTATTTTTATTTTTCAAAATAATCTCCCTTATGACTAATACATTTATTCCAGCAATGCTCCAGCGCCATTATCCCGTACCTGTAACGGTTCTCAGTAAGATCTGCAAAATATCCCTCTACAGTTGCAATCACCTCTTGATTCAAAGAAAAACACTGACCAGTGAGGAAGAGTTTTAGTTTTGAAAACAGATAGAAGTCAGAAGGAGCCACATTTGGGGAATGGGGTAGATGTTACAACAATTTATAGTGCAGATCCCTTAATTTTCTCATTGCCAAAACACCTTGTGGGCAGGTGCATTATCCTGATGAAAGATGATATTTTTCTTCTGCAAACCGGATCTTTTCTCACAAATTTTTTTCTCTAATCTGGTTAAAAGATTGGAATAATATTCCTGAGTTATTGTTTTAGCGCCTTTTGATCTACTGTGAGCAAGCATAGCACCCATCTTGCACAAAGCTTTTTCATTTGCAATTCTTCATGCAAAATATATCCTACACATTCTTTTGAAATGCCTATAGGCTCAGCAATTTCACTCGCTGGTCATCCAATAATATATCAAGCACTCCAGCAATGATTTTGGACATCCTTCACATGGATAATTTTCAAGGCTGGTACGGCCAAATTTAAACTTGGCAGCAAATTTCTTAATTGTCAAAAATGAAAGAGAAGAGTACCCATAAACTTTTATGAACTTAGAATGAATGTCTTTCAGCGTTAAACCTTCTTTTACAAAGAATCTTATAACCGCACGATACGCAATTTTATCCATTTCACGGGATACAGAACTTTTGCTTCAGACAGTTGTATAAAACAAACTACTTGATAGAATGACTTGCAACTTCACATGGTTGCTTATGACAAACTTAGAAAAAAAAAATCTTGCCGATAGTGTTGCCATTTATTGTCGAGGCTGAGAACTTTCAGACCACCCTCGTATATCCTTTCTTCACAAAAGTCTCCATATGGCTGGCATGTATGATCATGGCTAAATCAGTAATCACATCCCAGGTGATCATTTTTTGCTTGTTTCTTCCTCATGTCCAATGCTGGAATTATCCTGCTCATTCTCCCTTCTGGACAGCAGATTATGGACTCTCTCATTAACTGATCCTCTAACTATGGAATCTCCATATACTGCTATCTTGGAATTACTAGTCACCTCTTTTACTCTTTTTCTTCCCCTAGTTTTCATTAAAACTACAATGGTTTCAATAAATTAAGGAAAAAAGAAAAGAATTGTGGAACTTGTAGAGAAACATATGAAAGTCAAGTACATTATGTAAGAAAAGATGCTGAGTCTGGTTATTGTATAAAGAAGATTGGTGCTGTCAACATTATATGCAAATGAGCCACTGCAAATATGCATATAATGCAAATTAGGCAGAGGTAGCCAGACAATTGTATGATGAATCGCATCATGATTCACATACTGTGAAACCAACTCCCACAGTCACAGATAACATCCTGAAGATACAGTGAAGAAAGGGCTACAACCACAGTGACTGATATCTCCAATTATCTGCTCACCAAAACAGGAATGCTACCCTAAATCATCTACGATCTGACCTCACATCGGCTACAGAAACATTAGTATCTATTCGTTTCCTTATCTCCATGCCACAGGAGAGAACATTTGAAATGGGCCAGGCTCCATGTCAAGTGGAGCCAAAACCAATGGGATCAATACTGTTTATGGACAATCCCCACTTTGCTTTACAAAGTGATACTAAGTGTACTCTTATGGAGAGAACCAGGATCATGTTAGCATCTCTCTAATATCCATGAAAGGAACACTTATGGTGGAGGAGCATCTCATTGGGTGGGCACACAGATCTGTATGTGCTTCCTAGCAGAATGAAGAACGTTGCACCTTATAGAGATGAGGTTCTGGACCCCTATGTTTTCATTCATATGCAGATGCAATAGGGGAGACATCCCTTCCATCTTGGTAATCTCTCACTAGATCAAACTTTTTTCGACTACGGAACACTTCACAAATCCTGAAATTTTTACGGAACACCTTGGTTATTTTGTAATGTATAAATTAATAATTAAGTGATAATTTAGCTGATTTTTTATTATTAATCCAGTTTATACGAAGTGTGTCTCCATGATTTCTGTGCGACTTATTAGCTGATAATTAATTATTAATTTATTAAACATCAATTAAACCATCATTAAATCAATTTGTGCTGACAAATTCCAGAACTTCTCACAGAACACTGGTTAAAAACCACTGCACTAGACAATGAAAATCATTTACCACTTAAAGACATTCATTAACATCCATGCCTGCAGTGGGAATCAAACCCAAACAGACTGTATGATTCAAATTCCACCATTCAGTTAAGCAGAAATAATAACAACACATAATAGTAATACCTTTAATAATAAAAATATTTTCATTAGAAATCTAATTTTTTATTAATTAACCAATTACAAACCTGATTTGAAAATGTGCTATTGGTTTGGTGTAACGAACAATGCTTGAACATTGTAGTTAAAGCATGATTCTGATATTCTAAATCTTGCACTTTACGCTGAAGTTTGCCACAGTCTTCTCGCAAGTTCTGACAATATAAAACAAGAATATTGTTAATTTTAAAAGTAAATCTATATTTTTTTGTGATTCATTTTTTAAAAATTGTAAATATTATTATAATTTCAGAAAGGGAAGATTTGAGAATTGCCTTTCTGACTTCATGAAGGTTTACACATTTCTGAAAAATTGTTTTATAACTGGGACCTTCTGCAATTCACTTTATTGACCAATGTTATTCTGTCATTCATGACCAATAACATTGGTCAAGAATGACAGAATACTGAAGCAGTTTAACTATTAATAGTAATGCACAAATGAAAACTGCAAGCGTAAATTCTCAGTCTTGGATGGGGAGGGGGGAAGTCTCAAAGAATTGAATAACAATTATTCTCACTATTATTATTATTATTAATATTCAGGAATCTCTTGGAGTCACAAGACTCATCACCAAAGGCCCTTCTTAGACAACATAAATTCTATTATACCATTCCTTAAACTTCTTCTGTGTTTGTACATTTATAACTAATGCAAAGATAATTAGAAAGAAATGGAAAGAAAAGATAAAGGATAATTCGTGGAAAGAGTTCTGGAAAGATAAGTGCTATTTTGAGTGATAATTGGCAACATTTCATGAATTTTAGTGTTGTACTATTTATTTTCGATAACAAAGTGTGTCTCCATGATTTCTGTGCAACCTATTAGCTGATATTGCCTTCTTTAAATATAACACAATGGTGATACTTACGAGGTCAACAACATGGGCGCAACCAGTGTGACTAGGTGAGCACCGAGAAAATCAAGTGGCATTAACAATAGACTTTTCAAAAATGATTCAATGTAGTCAGTGTTGTCGTGACGTTCTATTTTCATGTTGTGTTCTAGTCTGCCATCTTGTTTCAAGTCACTCTTATTAATAAAACAACTAATTGCAAATTGATCACCGATCCAAAAGTAGGGAAATTTATAATTATACTGCGCCACCCTATTTTTAGATTAGTCTATATAAAACAGTAGGATCAATTCTTAATTAAGTTAGCAGTCTTCTCATTTAGGCCGAATTATTTACTATTCTACTTGGGGCACGCGCAAGATTCGAATTTTTTTATGAACGGTGCAATAAAAGGGAATTCAGGCAAACACAATATTTAGATTAATAAAATAAAACATTTAATATATGATATATAACTAATACAGGAATTCTACTTTTAAATGAAACAATACAAATAACTTAATACATCTTGCTAAGTCACTCATTCCAGTTCAATGTTCCAAACTTTAACATACAATTCACAGCTTCAAAATTACAAGCTTTCTTAACTCAAGTTAATAAAACAAAACTTCTCATTTGATCAGTCTGCACATATCTATCAGTTGTACTTAATGTTTAAATTCACAGCAGGCACTAATCAAGGTAGACAATATTCCAAGCAATTTTATTTCGGACCTTGAACTTCGAGGATACGTTATAGTTAATGTTAGAATAAACAAACATGTATGACTACTCTTACCAGATACAATCTTCAATACATCAATTTATTGTGAGCACACTGATGAATTAACTTATTTAAGCTAGCGGAACACATTAAATAAAATTCTCCAACACTTTAATTGAACTACTGTTAATCGCGCTTCACTACTCTAAACAACAGCAATAAGGTACTGATATCTGTCCTTGTTTACTTTTCTCCAACTAGTTAAATTCATTATAATTCTTCTCAGGGCAACATAGAATTAAGACGTAATCCTAGACTAACTGGAACTAATAGAATTTCCCTGAATGTCCAGTTCTTTATTTATCCGATTACGACATCAATTTTCCTCTACAACAACAGCTGATTTCACTTGCAGCTGAGTATATGATTCACTACGTTTTTTTGCTCAGTTCTAAGCACTATTTTCATGAATTTCTGCCCTAAAGAATTTATAATTTTCCTTCACTTCTTTGCTTGTGTCCTACCTTCCTTTAGGGTCCGCAAAACTCTCTCCTTTTCTCTAATTAAAATTCTTAATGCCTTTCTTTCTCCTTTTTGTTCCAAGGTCACGCACTCTTTGACTCGTGCTTGTTTATTTCATGCGTCTCCATGACAACCAATGAACGCAAACATTTCGCTAATGTAATACAACGCTCTACTACTACATAAGTGATTACATAACGTTAAATTTTTACAAATAAGAATAAATAGAATATTTGAGCTACTTAATCAGCTTTTTTATTACGTATACAATTATTTATAATAACACTTTTCGTTACTTTATATATATATTTTAGTTATCATAAATTTCTACACATATTATTATTTAATAAATTAATAGTAGGTTAAGTTTAGAATAAATATTTAAATAGTAATCCTTAATTAAGGAACAATAAATAATTCTTATACAAATCATGATTAATATATAATAAGCAATGTTAAATGTGAATGAAAAAAAATAAATTACACAACATAGTTTCATTCACAATTTAACAGTGTAATATGTATGCATGGTGGAGTGTAAGAGATGTGTTTGTGGAGAGAGAGAGAGAGAGAGAGAGAAAGAGAGAGAATGAGTTGGAGACGAGAGAAAGTGTTCATTTGTAGGAAGTGCGATATGTTATTAGACCACGAGGCAATAAATGTGAAATAAACTGAAAAGAAAGAAGACGGTATAAATGAAATGAAAGCTAGTGGAACTGGGAGAGTGAAAGAATGTGGAAGCAAAAATTAGTGATAAGGGAGAAAAAGAAAGCATGAATGAGTAAACGAAAGTAAAGTGTCGCAGAAAGAGAGGTAGCGAGACTGCAGGAGTGACAGAAAGTGAAATTGTTGGAATGCAAGATTTGATGAAACAGTTGAAAATGAAAAATGAAATGAGGAATATGCAGTGCGATGTTTAGTGGAAACTAATGAAAGTGTACAAGAGAATACAATGAAAGAAAAAGAGTAAAAGAGGTGACTAGTGATTCCAGGATAGCAGTATATAAAGATTCCATAGTTAGAGGATTAGTTAATGAGAGTCCATAAGGTCTGCTATTCAGGAGGGAGAATGAGCAGGATAATTCTGGCATTGAACATGAGGAAGAAACCAACAAAAAATTATCACCTGGGATGTGATCACTTCATGATCACTGATTTAGCCATGATCATTCATGCTAGCCATATGGAGACTTTTGTGAAGAAAGGATATACGAGGGTGTTCTGAAAAGTCCTCAGCCTCGACCATATGTGGCAACACTATCAGCAAGATTTTTTTTTCTAAGTTGGTATATCTGTCATAAGCATCCATGTGAAATTGCAAGTCATTCTATCAAGTAGTTTGTTTTATACAGCTGTCTGAAACAAAAGTGTTGTCTGCATCCCTTGAAATGGATAAAATTGAGTATCATGCAGTTATAAAATTCTTTGTAAAAGAAGGTTTAACGCTGAAAGAAATTCATTCGAAGTTCCTAAAAGTTTATGGGTACTCTTCTCCTTCATTTTTTGCAATTAAGAAATGTGCTGCCGAGTTTAAACATGGCCATACCAGCCTTGAAATTTATCCATGTGAAGAATGTCCAAAAAGTGTAACAACACCAGAAATCATTGATCGAGTACACGATATGGTATTGGATGACCAGCGAGTCAAAGTGTGTGAAATTGCTGAGACCATAGGCATTTCAAAAGAACGTGTAGGATATATTGTGCATGAAGAATTGCACATGAAAAAGCTTTGCACAAGATGGGTGCTGCGCTTGCTCATAGCAGATCAGAAATGCACCCGCATGAAAATCTTTGAACAGTGCTTAGAGCATTTTAACAATAAAACTGATTTTGCATCAATTTATTACTATGGATGAGACTTAGATTCACCATTACCCACCAGAATCCAAACAGAAGTCTAAATAGTGGACAGAAGCCGTTGTTCAGTGCCAAAGAAGACAAAAGTCGGTTCCATCAGCAGGAAAGATCATGGCGCACCCAGAGGGGGTTCCAATGCTTCCCCCTGGAAAGAAAAAGGGGAAAAAAAAAACACTAGAAAATTTTCCAAAAATCTTTTCCAATAACCGGGAATATCATTCCAATCTTTTAACCAGACTAGATGAAAAAATTCATGAGAAAGACCCAGTTTGCAGAAGAACAAAATCAACTTTCATCAGGACAATGCACCTGTCCACAAGAGTGTTTTGGCAATGATAAAATTAAGGGATCTGTATTATGAATTGTTGGAACAGCCACCCTATTTCCCAGATTTGGCTCCCTCTGACTTCTATTCTCTTCCCAAAACTAACTAAAACTCTTCTTGAATGGTCAGCGTTTTTCTTCAAATCAAGAGGTGACTGCAGTTGTAGAGGGGTATTTTGCAGTTCTTACTGAGAATCACTACAGGGACGGGATATGGTGCTGGAGCATCGCTGGAATAAATGTATTAGTCATAAGGGAGATTATTTTGAAATTATCAATTCGTGTTTTCATTGTTAGGCCATGAACTTTTCAGACCACCATCGTATGTGGAATTATAAGACTCGTGATTATGACAAGCTTAAGAGACTGCTTGGAGCAAACGAGGAGTTGAGTGGTAAGGAAATAAATGCTGCTTGGAAACCAACAAAGAAATACATAACAGCATCAATATGTGAATGTATTCCAAAGGCAAAAAGGCTGAATAAGGTAGGTGTAAAATGGATGATTGAAGAGCTTAAGCATGAAATCTGCAAGTAGAAGGTACTTTGGAAGCAGTACAAGATGAGTAATTGTAATAATCAGTTATATGAAGAGTATAAAGAACAAGCCAGGAGAGTGACTCAGTAAGGAAAACAAAATTGCAGTATGAACAGAAACTGACAAATCAGGCAAAGAAAAATCCTAGAGAATTTTTCAGATATGTGGCAAGTAGAAGGCAGAATGATCATGGTAAGATGATGATAATGGGTGAAAATGGTAGAATGGTAACTGCTCAGAAGACATTGTTGAGGCATTCAGTAATCAATTTATAAGGATGCTTCATCCTGATTAGGGTGGAATCATGAGGTACTTTAGTGTAGAGCAGGGGTTCTCAAACTTCTTTGGTGCAGGGGTTCTTCAGGTGCAAACTTTTTAAATTTTGTACCACATAAATAAGAATCAAAAAATATATGTACCACCATAAAAGCATTTCCCGGTTAAAAATCAATACATCCCAAATGGAGTGTTTATAATCAAAGAATAAAACATTTTAAATTTAAATTATTTATTTATATTCGTAAATGAAACTTTTACATTATAATGAAATATAGTAAATGGTGGGTAATAAATACATTTTTCTGAACATTTATTTAAATATTTTGTGTAAAAATTGTACCACCAAAAATAACGTAATGTACCATTAGTGGTACATGTACCACAATTTGAGAAACAATGGTGTAGAGGATGTAGGAGAGAGGATGGTGTAATTGTGAGTGAGCAGGATGTATTTGAGGAAATAAATAACCTTGATGTCAATAAACCGACAGGATTTGATGACATATCACCATGCATCTTAAAGGAATGTTCCAGGGAACTGTCAGCAGCACTGCCATGCCTGTTTAATAAGAGTTAATGGAAATTTTTTCACATGGCTATGCTACCAATTATATATTTGGTTTAATCCTTCATCCAAGTGTATGCAAACAAAGTTTGCTCCTGAAGTATTTTCAGGCCTGGGACAAATCGTGGTAAAGGTGGTATAAGTTCTGATCACTTGCTTTAGTATCCCATAATGCAAAGCACATATCCTTATGGGCATGCATTATACATACCCATAATGCATTGACCGGTTTCGACCTTTATTGAGGTCTCGTCAGTGAGAGCCAGACCCAGAGGTGGTAATACTAAGGTGGAAGTAATGAAGAAGTCATATCACCATTTACCAGTTGCCAAAAGATGTCAACACCTTATTAAAATTCTCTGGATAGACCCTTTCCATAATGCATAGCAATATACATACCCATAAGGATATGTGCTTTGCATTATGGGATACTAAGACAAGTGATCAGAACTTATACCACCTTTACCATGAGTTGCCCCAATCCTGAAAATACTTCAGGTGCAAACTTTGATAAAGGATTAAACTAAATACAGGCAGCCCTCAGTTTATGCCTCACTTCCGTTCCTGAAGAAATGGGCGTAAACCGAGTCAAGTCGGCATAAAACGAACCCAATTTTAATGGGCAGTACAAGGTTATGTTCCGCACAGTCAAAAAATATGCACATGAAGTATGTGTAACATTATTATATTTAAAGCTTTGATAATACATACATATATATTTGTTAAAATATAATTATTAATAACGAAAACAAAACAAAATTATATACAAAAATCTGAAACTTTGAAAAGATATTACATATTTCTATGCTGAAGTTCCTGGTTTCGGATCACCTGCATTTTTTTGAAAAAAGTATCCAGTGTTAACTGCCTACATTTTCTTTTTCTTTCTTTAAGGAGTTTAGTGTAAGGTCAAATAGATGCGATTACACTCCTTTTTACGTTCACACTCCATTTCCAATCATGGTCCATTTCGCAGAGTTCATCGGTCAATGTCTCTATGCTTGCAAGGATATGCAGTAAATCGGCCATTTTTATATCTCTCAGAGGACCCCCCCTTCATTTTCTTTCTCCTCCTTTGGATGTTGACTTAATTGTATGGATAATTCTTTTAAGTCTTCATTGGAAAGCTGTTTATCATGGCTCTCTAAGACTTCTGTCACATCTTCAGCTGTAATATCGTCCAATCCCACCTCTCACGCAAGCTTGGTAACGTCTTCAGT
Source organism: Typopeltis vanoorti (assembly GCF_054136105.1). Taxonomy (NCBI): domain Eukaryota; kingdom Metazoa; phylum Arthropoda; class Arachnida; order Uropygi; family Thelyphonidae; genus Typopeltis; species Typopeltis vanoorti. The sequence continues at coordinate 164,379,654 of NC_143550.1, forward strand.
AACATTCTCCTCTTGCTCTAATTCCTTGAAGTCATGCATAAATGCTGGAAGAAGTTCTCACCATGCTCCTTTTAAACACTTTGGTGACACTTCATTCCAAACTAGCTTGATGTTGTTAATGCCCTTCAAAATATCGAATAACCGCCAATAGTCTTTAATAGTTTTTCCTGAAGTGTCCAAGAATTACCATTTCCATAAATGTTATACAGAGCTTTGAAGATTGATATAATCCCCTGATCCATTGGTTGTAAAAGTGATGTTGTGTCTGGGGGCATGACATCCAATGGTGTTCTTACTTCAGCAAGGTTTTGAGGATGTTGAGGGGCATTATCCAAGAGAAGCAATGCCTTGGCTGGCAAATAATTTTCTTTACAGAAGCGAAGCACAGCAGGACAAAAATAATTTGTGTATACCAGTCTATGAAAACGTCTTGTGTAACCTAAGCTTTCTTGTTCCATTTTCAATAGATTGCCAGCATGGCTTTTAGACCCTTGAAGGCGCGTGATGTCTGTGAATGGTACACCAACATTGGTTTAAGCTTCAAAGTTCCAGAGACATTTTCACCCAACAAAACCGTAAATCTATCTTTTGCAGATTTAAAATCTGGAGCGGAACGTTCTTCACAGGAAATGAAGGTGCGTGATGGCAATTTTTTCCAGTAGAGCCCAGTCTCATCAACATTAAAAATGAGATCAGGAGGATAACTTCCTTGTTCTACACAGTCTTGAAATTCTTTAGGAAAGCAGCGACTGCCACAACATCTACACTTGCTGCATCACCCATAATTTGACACTATGGCACTTACTTCAAGACTTAAATCTCATGAACCAACCAACCTTTGCTTCCTAAAAATGTTTCTTTGCCTCCATCTGTCTTTTTAAGATCCTCAAAAATTATTTTTGCTTTCTCAGTTATAACAGCCTGCATCAGAGGAATGTTTTTCTGATCCAAGTCATCCACCCATAATGATAATAATTTTTCCATTTTTTCATGAAGTTTACCCCTGCTATAATGTACATGCTTTGCATTTAGTGCTGCCATAGATTGTTGCACAGACTGTTTTATTCCATCTGCATTTTTCATAATTGTAGTAACAGTTGATGGAGATAAGTTCATACTTCTACAGACATTAACATGTGTCTGCACATCTTCCATTCTTCGAATCACCTTCAAGTTCTTTTCAAGTGTGATTGATTTCCGTACCTTCTTAACACCAAGTTCTGCTAATTTTTCTGCACTTCTATTATCAGACATGATATGTAATTACTTACTTTATCAAGTGGTGCTTAAGGGTCAAAGCTGTATAACTGAGAGGAGACCTCCACATAGCCTTTAAAGGAATGCGGAGAACCAACCAGGGCTTCTGACCTAATCATCAATCCTCACCTTCTCGTGGTGCACCCTGTTGGGTATCTACTTGGAACGAATGACGATGGGCTGGTAATTTGGGATTTAGCCGACCAAATTGTATTCTCACTGGTTAAACCAAAATAAAAAATGATGATACGACATGACAAAATTTCATGCTGGCTGGAGCATCGCCCGGTTAAACAAGGCCGCTGTTGTTTTCGCCAGGGAACCAGGGCGAACAGCGAAAAGTCAGCTACTGGAACAAATCTGAAAACAAACCTCAACTCAACATCAGAGTTAAAGATCGATACTATCAACATAAAAAGCCTGAATGGCAAAGAAATGGAGCTAGCTGAGGAATTAGATAAGTACCAGATCAACATAATAGGGGTGACTGAAACAAAAAAGACAAAAACTGGTGAGAGTTTTTCTAAGCAATAAATACAAAATGTTATATTCAGGCAATGACAATCAAGGAAAAGAAGGAATAGCCATAGTATTCAACACAAAATATGAGACTAATCTGCTTGAATGGAATGGCAGTCAGTCTCAAGTAGAGAGATTTAGGCAAATATGAGAATGGGGAACTGGACAATGAGACTTACTTGTACCTATGGTCCCACAGAAGGCTCTACTAAGGTAGAAGTGGAGGAATTTTTTGAGACTTTAGAAAAAGCAACTGACACAATGAAAAAGGAAAAGTTGGTCCTTGTTGGGGATCTAAATAGCAGAGTAGGAAATGATTGTGAGATATACAAAAATATTTTGGGAAAATTTGGAGAAAAGAGCAAAGCTAATAATAATGGCAAATATCTGTTGGATTTCTGCTCAGGACATGGACTGGTTATTACTAACACCATGTTCCAACATAAAATTGTGCACAAATTCACATGGAGAGAAGAGGCAAGGAATAAGAAAAGTTTCATTGACTATGTTATTGTTGATGGTGATGTTTTCTCCATGGTGCAGGACACCAGAGTGTACAGAGGATTTGAAATTGGAAGTGATCACTATTTAGTCTTGAGCAGGATAAAATTGAATTTCATATTAAAAAGAATAACATGAAAGAAAGTTTTAAAGCAAATAAAAGTTGAGCAGCTCTCAGATGTGAACTGTAGACTAATATACACAAAGATTATTGAAGGAAAAATGAAAGAGTTTGAGAACAGGAATCAAACCTTAGAGATTAAGTGGCAAACTCTGAGGAAAACATTGATTGATTCTGCCAGAGAGGCATGTGGTGAGGTTGTCTGCAAGGATAAAAAAATCAGAACTCCCTGGTGGACACAGGAAGTTAAAGAGGCAGTGAAGGAAAAGAAGAAAGCATATCAAAAGTTCCTGTCAAATAAGTCAGCTTGTGCTCTTAGAGAATACACAGAGACAAATGTAAGAATGCTAAACACTGTGTAAAACTAGTTAAACAAAAGTCATGAGAGGACTTTGGCAAGAATATAGAAAATAAATATCAAGAAGGTGGCAAAATATTCTGGAGGGTGTTGAAGAAGCTTAGGAATGGAGGAAAGAGTGTTGTAAAAGGAGTTAGAGATGATAAAGGTGACATGAAAACTGGAGAAAAAGATATCCTTGATGTATGGAGTAATTACTTTCAAAAACTGCTAAATGAAACAAGCAGTGATAGTACAGTCGTAAAAAAACACTAACCATGAATGCAGTCAGGAATACATATCCATAATTGAAGTAGAAAAAGCCATCAAAGGCTTGAAATGCTGGAAAGGCAGCAGGAGTAGATGATATTCGACCAGAAATGCTGAAGTATGGTGGTATAAAAGTCTTACAGTGGCTGCACTGCATAGTTCAGAATGCCTGGACAGAGGGATGAATTCCCAATGATTGGAGTAGAGCTCTCATAGTACCCATATAAAAAGGGAAATAAAACTGAAAAACTGAATGTGAGAATTACAGAGGTATTTCTTTACTGAGTGTTCCTGGCAAGATTTCTGCAAGTATACTTGAGAAACGGTTGAGAAGAATTGTGGAAGGAAAGCTTGGTGAAGAACAAGCTGGATTCAGGCCAAACAGAGGCTGTCAGTATCAGATCTTCACTTTACGACAAATAGTCGAGAAAGCATGGGAATATAACTGAGATCTGGATTTAAGTTTTGTTGATTTGGAAAAGGCATATGACAAGGTGCCAAGAGAGAAGCTATTCAATATGCTACAGTTATATGGTGTCAATTGGGCATTATATCAAGCAATACTTAGTCTTTATTTGAGTTGTAAGTCAGCAGTTAGAATTGAAGGAAGTACAGGAAGATGGTTTAATGTTAAATCTGGTGTGAGACAAGGATGTACTGATCAGTAGAGTGGAAGTGACGGCAGCCATGAAGAGGATGAGGAATGGAAAATCGGTGGGCCCCGACAGAATTCCAGTGGAGGCATGGAAGGCACTGGGGGAAGAGGGAATTGACCTGCTGTGGGACCTGTTCATGAAAGTTTGCCAACAGGAAAATATACCCGAGGAATGGAGGGAAAGCACTCTTGTCCCCATCTACAAGGGTAAAGGGGATGCACAAGACTGTAAAAATTACAGAGGAATAAAGTTGATGTCCCATACAATGAAGATCCTAAAAAGGATTCTTGATAGTAGATTGAGGAAGGAGGTGGAGATTGCAAAGGAACAATTTGGCTTCATGCCTGGTAGATCAACAACAGATGCTATCTTTGAGTTACGGCAGATGATGGAAAAATATCGAAAGAAACAAAGGGAGCTACATCTGGTATTTATTGATCTGGAGAAAGCATATGATAGAGTGCCAAGGCAAGAAGTCTGGAGGTGTCTAAGGGAGAAGAAGGTGCCGGAGAAATATGTCAGGTTGGTGCGGGAAATGTACAGAAATGTGAAGACAAGTGTTCGAACCTGTTTGGGACAGACAGAAAGTTTTCAAGTAACAGTTGGCTTGCATCAAGGGTCAGCATTAAGTCCATTTCTGTTTAATATTGTGATGGAGGTGGTAACAGAGGAGGTTAGAGAAGATGCGCCTTGGACAATGTTGTATGCAGATGACATCTTGTTGTGTGTAGATTCAAGAGAAGAAGAGGGAACTAAACTGGAAAGATGGAGAAAAGTACTGGAAGAGAGAGGTATGAGACTGAGAAGAAGTAAGACAGAGTATATGTGTTGCGCAGTGGGCAGCGGCCAGGAGACAGATCTGGAGCTGGAAGGAAATGTCATCAGGAAGGTGAGAGACTTTAGATACTTAGGTTCAACAGTGGAAGAAGATGGAGGAGCTGAGAAGGAAGTGGGATGCAGGATACAAGCGGGTTGGAGGAACTGGAGGGAGATGGCTGGAGTGTTATGCGATAAGAGGGTGCCGATCCATCTGAAAGGCAAAATTTATAGGTCAGTAGTGAGGCCAGCTATGACATATGCTATAGAAACTGTGGCCCTGAGGAAAAATAATATCAGCAGGATGGAAGTAGCAGAGATGAGAATGCTTAGGGGGATGTGCGGTGTGACCAGAAAGGATCGTCTGAGAAATGACTATGTCAGGGGAACAGTGAAAGTTACGAACTTAGGAGCAAAAATACAGGAGGCAAGGTTGAGATGGTTTGGTCATGCGATGAGGAGGGAGGACGAATATGTGGGAAGAAGGGTCATGCAGATGGATGTGCAAGGAAGGCAGAAGCGTGGGCAGCCAAAGAAGAGATGGAGGGAGCTGGTAGAAGAGGACTTGAAGATGAAGAACTTGAATGTGGTGACAGCCCAAGACAGGAAGGTGTGGAGGAGATTCATTACAAACAGTGACCCCACTTAAGTGGGAGAAGCTGCAGAAGAAGAAGAAGAAGAGATATTTCTTTTAAAATTATGATGTTTAGGTTGAGCACATCACATATAGGTTTGTGTAAATTGTCTATTGGTTTTTAGTGAGTATGCTTTATGAAACTGTAGTGGTAAAGAATGTTTGAGCAACTAAGCCTAATTTGAGTAGAAGCTTATTACAGTACTTTGTTGTATGCAACTGCTTAAGGATTTCTGTTGCTAGTACTATGCTGCTCAATATAGTTAAGGAATCCTAATATAAGTGGACAGTTAGCGAGGGACCTACCACCCCTCCTGTAAAAACCCTATTGGTTACGAAACAAGCACCACAGAAGCCTTGGAATTCAGCCGCCTTTGCGACATTGATTATTAATTGTTTTGGGACCTGGAATATATGTAGTTTGGTGAAAGAAGCAGCTCTTTTTAATGTGACAAATGTCTTATGACAGTATAAAATTGGACTTTGTGCTGTACAAGAGGCACGATGGCGGGACATGGCTCGACCCGCAATCAGGGGTACACGCTATACTATAGTGGTGATGACAGAGGATGAAAAGTACTCGGAACTGTGTTTTAAGTTAGTGATAAATTTTGTGTAATATTTTAGATTTTAAACCTGTGAACAATCGGCTGTGCACTACTAGTGTTAAGGGACGTTTTCAAAATGTGTCTATTGTGAACTGTCATGCGCCTACAGAAGAGGGCTCGGAGGAAGCTAAAGATTGTTTCTATGAAGTGCTTGAGCGTACTTGTGCTAATCTACCATCCTATGATGTCAAGCTAGTAGTGGGAGATTTCAATGCGAAGCTGGGGAGAGAGAGAGAGCGTGTGTGGTGCCCTTTGGTGGGTAGTGAGAGCCTATATGAGGAGTGCAATGATAACGGGATCCAACTTGCGAGTTTTGCCGCCGCTACGGAATGCTTTGTAAAGAGCACTATGTTTGCGCATAAAGACGTCCATAAGCAAACCTGGAGATCGCCGGACAGTAGAACAGCTAACCAAATAGACCATGTACTAGTGTATCGACATCACCACAGCTCCATCTCGGATGTGAGAAGTTTCAGAGGAGCAGATGAAGATAGCGAACACTATCTGGTAGCCTACGATTTCAGGCATAGAACTGCAGTTCAGAAGCCCGCATGTCCTACCATACGATCGGCATGGGACCTGGACAAGTTGAAAACAGCGGAAGGCAAGTGGGCTTTCCAGTTAGAGTTGCAGAATCATTTTGGAGAGTTACAGGAGGAAGAGGATGATCCGGATGGGATGTGGGACACCATCAAAAATACAGTCGTGTTAGCTGTCTCAAGAACTGTAAGAAAGAAAAAGAAGAGGAGAAAAGCATGGTTTAATAGAGAGTGTGAAGAAGCTATAGAAAAACGAAGGGAAGCACTATTGAACTACCTAGCAGATAGCAGGAAGAAAGCTGCATATGAGAGGGTGAGAAGAGTGGTGAATACGTGTCTATGCAGAGAAAAGCGGAAGTATCTTAATGAGAAAGTGGCTAATATAGAGAGAAATAGGGTGATGAGTAATGGAAGGGAGATGTACCGGACGATCAAAGCCATGCGAGGCACCCAGACACAAGCAGCAACCATAAGAGATGAGAGTGGAAATCTATTAACAACCTCAAAAGATGCGCTTGCTCGGTGGCGTAGATATTTTTCAGCATGCAGATAAATAATAAGGCTCCAGGAGTGGACTGCATACCGGCGCAGCTCCTGAAGAATGGTGGGGACGTCCTGCTGGAGCAGCTGCACCGCTCATCTTGATGATCTGGCGAGAAGAATGGCTGTTGGACGAGTGGAAGGAATCGCTAATCACCCCAGTATATAAAAAAGGAGATAAGGCTCAATGTGGCAACTATAGGGGCATCTCACTGCTGTCGACTGGCTACAAGGTGCTGTCTAACATCATGCTAATGCACCACACCATATGCAGAAGAGTGCCTTGGTGACTACCAGATGGGCTTCAGGAGGTACCGTTCTACAATAGACCAACTCTTCACACTGCGCCAAGTTTTTGAAAAGTGCTGGAAATATAACCGGGAAGTTCATAATATTTTCATAGACTTTTCTAAAGCCTATGACTCAATAATACGCCCAAAAATATGGCAGGTGTTAGAAGAGCTGGGAATTCCTCGAAAACTCCAAAAAATGGTGCAGGTGTGCGTAGCTGGTTCAAGAGTAAGATTGAAAGCAGAAGGTGAAGTTTTGGACCCATTTCAAGTACAGACCGGTGTGAAGCAGGGTGAGGCTTTCTCCGATTCTCTTCAATCTAATGTTGGAAAAAGTAATTAGAAACACTCAGCAAGTGGCAGGTGGAGTCGACATGGGGGTGCAAGTTAGGATTCTTGGCTGCGCAGACGACTTGAACGTCATGGCGCATCAATGGGACGACGCAGTGGCATTGGTTACTGCTATTGAAGAGGCTGCAGAAGAAGTTGGTATGAAGATAAACACCGAGAAGACAAAATATCTTTTTATGAGTCGCCATGCTGCTCAAGATTCAGAGGGAGCTGCACAGTTTGAGAGGGTGAAGATATTTAGGTACTTGGGTTCTTTCGTGACTGAAGACAACAAAGTTGATGCTGATGTCCAGAGTCGGGCAAATGCTGCGAATGTGGCCTATTATCAGGTGCATCCCCTTTTCGCCTTGCGCTTGCTGTCTTGGACTACAAAGGTGGGACTATACAAGACCTTGATCAAGCCTGTTCTCCTCTACGGTGCTAAAGCATGGACTCTCACAGCGAGACAAGTCGATCAAGAGTATTCAAGAACAAGATGCTACAATGTATCTATAGAGGGGTCATGGCAGATGGAGTATGGAGGAGGCGGTCCAATGTTGCCATACACGCTTTATACAACTCGGCAGACATCTTGATGGAGCTGCAAGCCCGGCGTCTTCAGTGGCTGGGGCATATGTACCGTATGGGCCCCGGGACTGTGAGACAACTGTGGGAGGCTGCCAGGGAGACCGAGAAGGAGATGGCAGATCAGGAGAAGGAAGACCTGCAGGCTGTCGGGCTGGAGACCAGAACGTTGCAGACAATCGCAGAGGACCGTGCCCAGTGGCGACATGTGGTGCTTGAGGCCAAAAGTCCCCCCAGGGCTGATAGCGACTGGCTAATGTAATGTAATGTAATATACTCAGTTGATTTAAAGATCTTTTGACTGTTCCTCACTAACACAAATATTAGCTAACAAAATCCAATTAAATCACTTGGGATTCATCCTCAGAAGTGTCAACAGAATAGTAGCTGGAAATGGAAACAGATGTGTTAGATTGATTACTTCTAGTTACAATTAGTTAAGTATAAATTTTATGTCAGTTATGTTTCTCTGGTAGACTGCTTTCCAAGATAAATTTAAATCCTACATTCTGTAGCATCATCCATCCCTTTTGGTTTAAGGAGAGCAGATATAGGGAAATAATCTTTATTCTATGAATCCTAGCTTATACATTCTTTTGCTTCAACAGACAACTTTAAACTAACAAAACAATTAGTAATTTAAATTACATATAATTTGCAGAATAAAAATTATTCTGCAAATTAGATGTAAACCATTGATAGCTCAGTTGGTAGAGCAGTGGACTGTAGAGGTACTTAGCAGATATCCATAAGTCACTGGTTCGACTCCAGCTCAATGAATTTTTTTTAGCACCTCTGTAGTGCATTGGAAGAATGACAGAATATTGCACTTTCGATTGGAAAAGAGCTAGGGTCAATTCTCATCATGTGAGAGGAATCTTTATAAGGGCTTTTTCAGTTGAAGGTGAGTTAGCTGATCACATATTGAGGAAGCAGGATTTTTTGTTCTCTTGAAAACTCAGGTTTTTCATCCCGCACACAGGCAAATCAGCCTTGAAAACAGACAATTTACAGACAAAAAATAGTGTTGTCGTTGGTGATGAGTGGTAGATGGTGTTGATTGAAATTGTGTGTAATGGGAGAATTAAGTAGTAGGGGTGACGGTGAGATGTGTGTAGCAGAGTCCAATGCCCTTCTGAAATGAATTCTTAGACTCATTGGAGGTGTCATGTAATAATAATAAAATTATATTAACTGGGCAGACAAAGATGATAAATTCTCCAAAATGGCTTCTATTTTCTCTCTCTCTCTCAACAACATATAGTAGTAGAGACAGAACTCACATGCTACAAGGTACTCAACACAACCAATTATTTACCCTTAACACAACCTGCTGGAATATAAACTGTCAGTTTTTGTTTTTTTTTCTTTTTAAATGCAAATTACATCCATAAAAGTTTATAAGCCTTATACAGTTAGAGGTTTCAGCATTACATAATCCAGAAATCACCTTCTAGAGAACAAACATGAATCTTTTTCAAGTCACTTCAAGCTTTTAAGTAAGCAGAGTACTGGTCTTTCACAGAAGGTGATGAAAATCATCTGCTACCTAAAATTTTGACAAAATATCCAGGCCACAGTGGGTTTCAAACTTGCAGCCTGGAGATGATACCTACTTGGCCATCATAATTTACCACTACCTCCATATACACTATTTGGTATAGAGTACGTATTGCGGCGGGGGGGGGGGGGGGGTACTTTCCAGTTAGTGAAGTCAACCAGTCAGGGGAATGGTAACAGCTGCAATTTAAAACAACTGATGATCGTAGATCACATTTGTCATAAGAAAGATACATAGAAGGAAGCTGTGCTCTGGAAGGCAGCTTGTTAAAATAAGTTTTTTTTTTCTTTCTTTGGTTAATTAGTTATGAGATTAATGTGTTTGTCTGTGGGAGAGAGAACTTTTGTAGAAGTTGTGTTTTTGAAGTGTGTTCATTTTTACCTTAATTTAGTTATGAATTCTTCAAAGGCAGGGTAATGTTTACTAACGTGTAAAAATCAAAATACATCTACTTTATCTTTGTTAGAAATGGATTTTCAACTTTGTCATTTCATAAAGTGTATTTATGGCAAGTATTCTCTGATCATATGGCTTTAACCAGGCTGGCAGGAGGGTGTGTAAATAGTTTAAAAGGAGTGGATAATTCACGAGGTCCAAATGACTGAAGGTGAGAGTGCTAATGTGGTAAGTGAGAATGTCACAAGGAGAATGATTATCCTTTAGATAAAAGAGGTAATATTAATGTGAAGAAGGACAAAAGTAGTATGAACATTGAAAAGCAGAATGCAAGTATCTTGTGAAAGTAACTGAAAGCAGCACAAATGATGCATAAGCAATGCAGATGAAGTGAAGGTGGGGTAGGATACAGAGGGTGATAGCAAATTTAGAGAAGACTAGCTACTGAAAATGTAAGGAAAATGTCTGTGGAAGAGGAGCTAAAGATTTATGATGGCAGCAGAAAGGGTGAAAAGTGATGGTATTGCATGGAGATTATAGCAAAACATGTTCAAACAGAGTAGATGTTGAGGGTGTGTTTGCAAAAAAGGGGAGAATAATAAGAATAGTGACAGGCTGTGAAGTGGAAAGAGAAAGTGCAGAAGAACTGACTGCAAGATTGGAATGAATGATTTGTGAGCAAATTTGAATGCAGTAGTATGGGATTTGAGTGTCATTAGATATAGTGCAGCAAAAGAGAGTGAGTGATAGAGTTGCCAATGTATGGCAGCACAGACCTGAAGAGAAGGGCGATGATTATAAATGGCATGATAGCTAGGATATACAGGAAGACAGATCTTGAGTATGGATAATATTATTATTATGATTCAGGCCTCAAAGGAGTCACAAAACTCATCATGGGAGATCCACCGAAAACAAAAGTCTATCATACCATTTCTTAAACCCATTGACTATTCATGCTCTCACCACTCTACCAGGCAATGAATTCCATGGTTCAACCACGCTCCATGCAAAGAAACCGCTCCTTACTGTCGACCCTGTAACTACTTCTCAACAGTGTAAAAGTCTCAATTATATCACTCCTTCTATTTACCAAACTCTGCAGTCCCACATTCCCTCAGAATATCTTAATAACTAATTGTAAGTCCTAATACCATCTTAATCATCCACCTCTGCACTCTTTCCAGAGTTAATTTATCCCCTTCAAATCCTGGGGACCAAATTTGAGAACAATAGTGGTCTGATCAGGGCTTTATACAATGGATCTTTTATCTCTTTTATCTCTGAAGGCCAGCATCCTTCTCAGTATTGCAGCAATCCTCTGCATTACCTTCATCACCTTTTCAATATGTTCCCTGAATTTCAGGTTTCTATCAATCATCATCCCCAAGATCCCTTGCTCCCTCCACTTCCTCCAGTTCAGTTGCTCCACCAGCGTATGCAGCCGCCCATTGAAGTATCCCAAACTTCAAGATATTACATGTAGCTGTATTAACCTCCCTACTGGCTGAAGTGGATGAAATAGTGAGAACTAATTGCACTTCTTATAGTCTGCGCAGTTAGCCTAGTGGCTTTGTGCTTCGCAACCATATGACTGGGGAAGGAGTGTCCCAGGTTCGATTCCCTTCGAAGACATGAGGAATTTGAGGATCTTCCTCAGCCATAGCCAAGTTAGCCGGTCTTGGGCGCAGGCAGTAGGGTTTTTTCCACCAGTTTATCTGGCTTTTTTCATCCCGCAAGCAGGCAAACCTGCCCCGTGAACATACGCTGCTATAGTCAAAAATATACCCCCCCATCTCCAGCGGCAGGCTAGGTGACAGGTCAGTTGGGAGTGGTACTAACAAGAAGTCGCATCTAAGTAACACGCGGACCCTGCATAGGAAGCGGGAATAACGCATAGTGAAAGAAGAATTGCACTTCTTATCCATGTTATTCAATGGGTATTACAGAATCGCATCCAGATTTAGCTTTACATCAAAAGATTTCATGGCCGGTTAGGGTGTTAAACTAATAATCACATTCATTTGCCCATCTGTTCAGTTTATTCAAATCCTTTTTCAGGGCTACCACATCTGCACTATTACTAATAATCCTTCCCAGCTTCACACCATCTGCAAACAAATGAATATCTCTCTGCAATCCACTGACAATGTCATTGATATAAAGGTTAAACAATACAGGTCCCAGTACTGAGCCATGTGGGACTCCACATGTAACCTTCTGTCTCCTTGATACTGTTTCCCCATACACTACTCTCTGATACCTATCAGATAGCCAATCCTGGATCCAGTTCACTAACCTGACATCTAAACCAATGTGCTGCAACTTAAATATCAGCTTATCATGTAGTACCCTGTCAAATGCAGGCTCGGCTCGAGGCAGGGGGGGGAATGGGCGAATGCCGCAGGCAGAAAAGTAAAAGGCCAGAAAACTTACAAAGATCTGTTACAATTATACTATGGCAGAAAAAATAAAAAATAAAAAAATTAATTAAATTGGATATATCATATATTTCAAAAATATTAAATTTATACATATACACGAAGATAATTATATTTTATTCTAATTATATAAGCTCCAAATAATTATTTTTATTTTGATAATCCCTGGAACAGAAACATTTCATTTCATCATCATCAAATTCCTGACATGCACTCTCAAGGGGTGTTCTCTTATAAATAGAATATTTTTATTTAAAAAACAAAATTAATCGGAAATGATCATTTATTTATTTATTTATTTTATTTAGTAATTTAATATTTTAATATAAAAAAATTTGATATATTAATAAATAATATAAATATGAAACTGAAAGGTGGAAAAAAAAATCTTTTTTTCGACCGAAGGGGGGGGGGGGGGGGAATCTTGCACACACTCAAAAATTTGCTCTGGCCGGCACTGGTCAAATGCCTTTGCAACTTCCAAAAAAAAAAAAAAATAGCAGAATGTCTTTCCCTCATCAACTGCTCTTGTCACTTTATTATAAAAGACAATTATATTAATAAAACAAGAATGCCCCTTAGCAAATCCATGTTGACTCTCACAGATAACATTACCCTCATCCATCCAATGCTGTAAATGATTCCTCACTAATTTCTCTAAGATCTTAATGACTACTGATGAATATAATTTGACACTTCCAATCTGCTACCTCCCTTATGCAATGGCACCATCTTACCCTTCTTGGGTACCTTTCCCATGGCCAGACTTTCATTGAAAAGCCAAGTCAAGAGAGCTGTCATTTCTTTAGCATATTCTCTCAAAACCAGTAACAAAATTCCATCCAGTTCCCATTGCTTTATTGACATCCAGAGTACAGTATGAGAAACACACTCCTCTTGTACTTCTACTTCTCCAGTATGAAATATCCCAATAAAATGTTTACTGGATAACTCCACTATGCCCTTTGCATGAGGCAATCTAATCCCATTTTTATCCAACTATGTCATTTTTCCACAATTGATTCTCCTCCTACTGTCCACATAAGGAAAGAATTCCTTAGGATTTTCTTTGGATCTCAGGGCCAATCTCTTCTCATATTCCAATTTTGCCTTCCTTACTGTACTAGTCACTCTCCTGGCCTGAGTCTTATATTCTTCATGCATCTGCTCTCCATGCCTCTCCTTATATCTCTTCCATAACCTAACCTCTTTTTACTTGCAGTTCCTATTTGATATTGTTTGTCACCCACTTTACACCAAATTGTGTTCTCTTCTTCACTCATGATATACAACTTGCTACTGGTGCTAATAAATATTCCTTCACAAGTTCCCAAGCAATGATAATTTCTCATCCTTCAAATTCCTCCATCCATGAAACTGCCCCAAGCTGATATCTATTATAATCACCTGCCTTATAATTCCACATGCATTCCTTTCCTCTTTGATACTGCTGCATTTCTATTCATCTTCCAAGTCAAAACCACATGGTCACTCTCTCTCTAACTGGGGATAGAGATGACATCTCAGTTATAATCAGATCACCTGATACTATGAACAAATCTAAAACTCATGTTGCATAAGACATTTGTCCCTCAAGAATTGCAGAAATTCCATTTCCTTACTATTACATGCAATTTCCTATTTCCAATTTATACTGCTGTAGTTAAAATCTCCCATAACAAGCATTCTTTTGCACTCACCAAGTGCAACTGCCTAAACATCTACTCTTCACTCTCTATGCTTCATGGCTTATAGCAACACTCCACTAAATATCCTGTCCTGCCCACCTCTACCTCACACTATATGCTTTCAAAACCATTAGTGCCATTGCCCTCCAAATCCTCCACTCTGAGAGGACATAACTCATCATTTATCATAAGCAGTACTCCACCGTGTTTGCCTTTCCTATCCTGTCGAAAAAGGCTATACCCTGTTATGTCTCTTCCTGTCAGTATATCATCTTCTACCAACCATGTCTCAGAGATCCCAAATCTTTGGACAGGCTGATACTATAAGCAACACTAATTCATCTCCTTTATTCTGGATACTCCTGGTATTAGTATAAAGAATCAAGGCACTGTCTTTGTTTCTATACTCATCCTTACTCCTCCAGAATCCACTGGATTCAGCTTCAGCACCTATTTCCACAAGAAGCCACCCATGCTACAATCTACCCTGATACTTCTAGTTTCCCTGCATTGACACACTGACTTGTTCAAAAACCAAGTCAGTATTCTGACTTGTATTCTCTCCAGATGCCTACATCCTTCCTCATTCAAATGCAAGCCGTCTCTCACATACAGTTCCTTTCTGTCCTCAAGTGCCCTTCAAGCATCCACTTATTCCAAGCCTCTCTTTCAACACATTCTGGCTATTATACTATTCATTACCAATGCTCTTCTTCGCAGCGGTACATTATTATACCTGGGCAACACACACACACACACACACACACACTACCTTCACTCTCTCAGTCTTTTCTGTACAACCTCAAGCATGAACCTCAGATCTCTTGCCACCCAGTCCACATCACAGTCATATCTCATCCACCCTTTCACCTCGCTTAATTGCCATAGCCAAATTTTCTGTTGTTCCTCCAGGCAAACACTCCTCGGGCATTCTATCTTGCACACCACAACAGATAGATCAAGTCTCCATACATCACACCTCTTACCACTCTGTTTCTTCCTTGCTCACCTGCATTCCTCACTCTCTCTCTCTCTAACACTTTTTTCTTTGTTTCCCTACTTACCTGTCATCTCTCCATCCCTGGTTCCAACACGCTCTTGCATTTTTCTGTCTCTCTCTCTCTCTCTCTCTCTCGTTTGCTAGTTCCACTATCATCTATTCTTCTATCATTTCCATAACTCCTCTCTCCTACTCTGATTCACTTTGCATTCATCGTTTCCAGTTGATTAATCTTTTCTTTCATGCTTCTCAACTCATTCCCAAGAATTCCACTTCCTCTTTCAGTGCATCTATCTCTCTCCGCAAGCTACCAACTATTGTTCGCCATTCATCCTCCCAATTAAAACCATCTTTGAAAATTTCACGACTTGCTATACTCCCTACTTTTATTTTTTCATTTACATTCTTAATCAAAACATTCTTCCTATTTTCTACATATATGCACTCCCCAATCTCTCATCTGCCACATATCTAACTGTCGAGATGTATACATGCCGCAAGTACCACATACCATCAAATCCTATAGTATGCTGCATAAAACACAGTCCTTAAATGGGGGAGGACTTGCTGATAAGCCATTGGCAAACTGAGCTGCAGCTGCTCCATTATTCAAATACTGCACAAGGAACTACTACAAACTATACTAAAATATTACATTTTTAAGTACAAATTCCCTAATTGCAAATTACCCACAGACTATACTTTACGTTGTATAATTTAAAGTAATTCTAAAAAACTAATAAAAATAACAAAAACTTATATTTTTCTTCGCTGCTGCCTCTGAACGCATTCAACTCTGACCTCGCCCTTTCTGCACCAATTATTTTTTTTTCCCTTCTATCCTTCTTGTCCGTCCCTTAGGATGGGTTGAGTTTGCTTATGCTCCATCAATGGAGCATAAGTAAACTAGGAGCTGCATATTGAGCATTATGATTCATTTATGAGCCTTCATTCATTTTGTGTTGTTTTCTAATAGTTTTATCAGTCAAGCTCTAGAATCATGTCTTAATCCATTAAATGAATCACTACATACCAAAGATACAAAAGCCTCAAAAGTAAAATGAAAGATCGGATAAGATTACAATTCAGGAGCACAAAATTACATCACTGTTGTAGAAATAAGAAGTTATGGATATTAAAAGAAGACTAAAATGATCCTTAGGAATAAAAGAAAGTAAGAATTATTACTTAAGGATAGGTTAAGAATAAGGGAGAATTTTTAAGGAGATTCAGAAGCAACATTACAAAAAGAAAGTCCAATCTGAAAAAAAAAAAAAAAAAACCTACCAAAATTCTGAGAAACAGCTTTGTACAGAACTTATGACCCATTCGTATAAAATTATACACAACCCATAATTATACAATCAGATCTAGCTTTTTGTATGTGCTTTGCATTGATACTGCTCATTCTTTGTGAATTTTGCTATTCACTGAAGATGTCAACATCATGTTGACTAAACATGATTTGGGAAGATCTAATAGGAAAACTGGGATTGATAAAAATCAACATTAATTCTGAATTAGCAGTAATATGAAAATGTAAGCAATTACACATTTCATTATTTCACCATTCTTCAGTAGTTTATTGATCTGATTTAATGATTATAATAAAATTCATGATTGTAATAAACAGTACTAAGATATACAATAAAACATCTGAATATGCCAAAAACTTTATAATACGAAATTAGAATATACTTACCTTTTGAGCTAACAAGGCATGAACAACCTGATTGGCAACATCATCAAGGCAATGTTCATACTGCAATCTCTGCTGTTCATTCTCCAATACAAGAGATGAATTTTCCTGTTCTACAAGCTGTAATCTTTCAAGCAAAACTCTACTAAAGGAACGTTCTCTTTCTTCTTGAAAATTTTTATTCTAATAAGTAAACAGATTAAGGAGAATAATCATTATTATCACAATTTCTAATTATCTTTTCTTGAATATCTGGATAATGTAATGAATGTCACTGCACTACTTTATGAAACTGTAATAGAAAGATGTTTATTATTACAGATAAGTGGTTTTGCCATACAACACTTGTCTGAGTTCAAATTCTTTACTATTTGTTTTTTTTTTCAGGTGAGATTACTGGATTTAGACAGATAGGTGATTTTCTTCTCTAGTGACAAACCAAACAGCAAGAAGGCAGCATAGGGAGACACCATATCCTAACAAAATTAGGCTTATGAAAGCTAAATTACTTATGATGAAATATTCAGAATTTATATTCTTAATTTATATTAAGAGTAGACGTATGCATAACAATAAAAACTTTTGTTTAATTTTATTTATGGCACATCCATATTAGCGTATTTATATACATAGCATATTTATGGCAGTCTTAATAATAATAAAACATGAAGTCATCAAGTGGCACAGAAACAGAGAAACAGACAAAACAATAACTCGGATGCATTAATTCAACATAATATAATAACCATATATTATAATAATATATAATACAGTCATACCCCAAAGTTAAGCGGTAGGTGGGACCAACAAAAAGCGAGTAAGTCGAATTCACGTAACTCGGGGTATAATTTTGCATGTAATTTATATATACAAACATACAAAATATTAGTTAATTGGGACCAAAGGTTTACAAAAACATATATTTTGTAAGAAATATAATCATAATTGTAGTTTTTCGTACATAAAAAAAGAAAGTTATTTTGATGGTTTCATAAAATCTAATAGATTCATCTGACGGCATAATGTCTTTTTCTTGTCATGCAAAATTTCTTCATAGCAAACCAATGATTTTTTTTATTCCTTGCCTTGTGGCTACAATTCGTTTCTCGTTAGAATCTATGTCCTCCAAAATCTGTAAACCTTTCTTTTATGATTGTGGATCCCTTACTGTGGATTCCTGCAGATCGAACTTCTTTGCTAGCTAACAAATTTTCATTCCACCTTCAAAATCCTGTTTAGTTTTGTTTCCAAAGTCAATGTTTTTCTTTTCTTGCTGGCTGTAGAAGAATCGGACTTGCTTCTTTTGGACGACATTATTATTTTTTATGTGATAAAATTTTTATCAAGAACATAACATTAAACAATCGCAAGGTTTGTAGACTATAAAAATCGTCTATGAATGGAGACCACTCAAAACACGTCAGTACTTGTTCACAGCATGTGCAACACAGGCGAATGCGGCCGGCGCCGGAAAGATACGACTAGTGGTGAGGCGTAAAGCAATTCGGGAATACGTACATATAAGAAACCACATAACTCCAGATTCGCATACGTCGGGGTATGACTGTATATTATATAACAACATATAATTGATTATAATAATATTATTGTAAAAATAAAATAACCATATATTATAATAATATATGGTCGATATTAAGGAAATGGTTGCATTAATTGAGTCTGTTCACCCAAAAATTGTTGGAATAAGTGAGACATGGTTGGATGAGGACGACGTCCTGCTGACAAGAATAGAGATGGAAGGGTATGATGTGTTTCGTGAGGATAGAAAAGGTAAAAGGGAGGGAGAGTGCTATTGATGATAGAGAAAGAGTTAACAGGATCGTCCTCATTCAACCATGTCTCAGTGGCTTTAACAGGCCACTGAGACATGGTTGGATGAGGAAAGAAAAATAATAAAATAAGAACAAAAAACAAGCAAATAAGAAAAGGTTGATTATTATGGGGGATTTTAACTATGGCAATACAGACTGGGAGTATGTGCAGTTAGCCTAGTGGCTTTGCGCTTCGCAACCATATGCCTGGGGAAGGAGTGTCCTAGGTTTGATTCCCATCAACAATGTGATGAGCTTAAGGATCTTCCTTAGCCATAGCCAAGTTAGCCAGTCTTGGGCATGGACAGCAGAGTTTTTTCTGCCAGTTTATCTGGGGTTTTTGATCCCACAAGCAGGCAAACAGGACCTGTGAACGCACATGGATTACAGTAATGAATACTTAGGGCTGACCATCTTAACTTATTTTTCAGTTATGAAACCCAAGCATGCTTGGAAGGTTGTGGGTACTTAAAGGCTTGTTAAAGCCACTGGATAAGATATAATATAGACTGGGATGATGAGATAGTAAATGGAAGTAAAGAAAATGAGTGAGTTTTTGAGGGACAACTACCTCAGACAGTATGTAACAGAGGGCACATAAGGATTGAGGGTCTTGGATTTGATCATTTTGTAAAAATAATCATATTAAAAATTCTGAATATTTTTACGTATCAATTATGCTTGTTAGTTTTTGTTTTCATACACGCAGTGTCTGCACTTGTGATGTGCTCGTTATGAAAATGTTATATTAGAAGTAACATATAAAGAAGTAAAAATATTGAAGTACTTACTAAACTGATTATTTGTGTTACTTATAAGAAAGTTTGTTGTATTTTAAAATGTTGAATTTTGTGTTTGTGAAAGACTTTCTTTAGCGCTGATGGATACAGCGAGTCAGCCATTTTATTTCAGTGCGTAGTTTCTGACTTTTGTGAAGTGCGCATGCTCCCGGAGAGAACTTGATGTGTGATTGACAGCTGACAAGGAAAGCGTTGCGTATCCAAGTTACAGTTGTAAACAAGAGAGCGTTCGGAAAGTTTTTTAGAACACTGGCCGAGATATATTCAAGTTGGGAGGAACTTGATTTTTTTGTGTGCGGCAGTCAAAGGAAGTTTTATAATGTATTCCGAAAAGGGAATAGTGAAAATAAATAGGTTTCAAGTAGGAATAAGTAAAGAATAAAAAGGAAATCTTGAAACTATAAGTTTTTATAAATTGGCCGGTAAACATTCAAGTTAGAAGGAACTTGATGATTTTTTTGTGTGCGGCAGTCAAAAGAAATTTCATAATGTATTCCGAAAAGGGAATAGTGAAAATATTAGGTTTCAAGGAGAAATAAGTAATGAATAAAAGGAAATCTTGAAACTGTAAGTTTTTAAGGTGGAATAAGTTAAGACTGTCAATTTAGTATTGTGAATGAAAGGAGAACTTGTTGCTTACATTCTAAAGTGAATGTTTTTCTTAGAGAAAATATTGATAAGGAAATTCTATAGGTATTAAGGATGCCTGAAAGTGAAAGTTTAGAAAATATATTGATTAAGAAGATTTTTAGGTATTAAGGGTGCCTGATCTGATGAGTATTACTACTAAAAGGAAAACAGGATATAGTCAAGAAGACTTTATGTATGTTATATTGATTGATGAAAAGGATCCTGAAAATGAAGTACAGAGCTGTATAACTTCTGGAAAAGAGCCTTAACAGAAAGAGAAAAAGACTATGAACATTTTTTTGTGATTGTGAAAGAAAAGGTGTTTAGTCTTAAGAGTAAGTTTATATTTTTAAATAAGGCCTTGGATCCATATAATCTGTAGTTATAGTTATGTATTATTACTAGAAGTGTATATATATTGTTTTAGTTTTATTAAATGTGTTTATTTTGTACTTGGTATTGAGTCAATGATTAGTTGGATTCTCAAAGAGTGAGTTAAAGTCATTGCACCAATTGGAGTGAACTCTTTGTGCAAATATAATAACATATAGGGACACTCGGAGTCAAAAATAAAAATAATTGTTAGTAAAAGAAATTTATATAATATTTCATCTCATAAGTATATAGTATAATTATTAACAAAGGCACAGCCAGTAGACTAAAAAGTTAATATACTAAAGAGGGAAGTATATATAAAAATACACATAAAAAATAACAATTTCATCATATATATGTGTATATGTGAAACTACAAGGCTGGTGATTATGAAGAGCTCAGGAGACAGCTTGCAGGTGTAGCATGGAATGAGGAGTTAGCTGGAAAAGAGATCAATGCAGCTTGGGGGGATATTCGACTATGTAGGAGAAGCAATGTCTAAATGTATTTCAAGGGTCAGAAGGTTAAATAAGGTAGGTGTGAAATGGATGAATGAAAAGATTAAGCATTCAAAAATGGCATTATGGAGGCAGCATAAGAGAAGTGGTAATAACCATTTCCATGAGGATTACAAAGACCATGCAAGGAGGGTGACTGGGTTGGTAAGGGTAGAAAGTGAAATAAGGGTAGTAGTTAGCTAACGAAGCCAAAAAGAATCCTATGGAGTTCTTTCGATATGTAGCCAGCAAAAAAAAAAGAATGATTATGGAAAGACGACACTGATTGGAGAAAATATTATTATTATTACGTGACACATCCAGGGAGTCAGAGGACTCATCGTGTGAGGGCACACTACTCTACTTCGCAAGATACATCTCTTCCTTTCCACTACTACTACCCATCATCACTAACGACAGTATTTTTTGTCTGTAAACTTCATGTGTCCTGAAGGCTGATTTGTCTGTATGCGGGATAAAAAACTCAAGTTTCTGGGAGAAAAAACCCTGCCACCACCGTATGAGATCGGCTAACTCAACTTCAACTGAAAAAGCTCATATAAGGATTCCCCTCATCATGATGAAAATCAAACCCAGGTCTTTTCCAATCAAAGGGTGCAATTCCGCTATGGCGGCCCTATAAACAGTATAAGGACAACTATTGTGGAAGATATATAGTGGTGATACTTAATGAACAGTTCATAAAAGTCTTTCATTCTTGTGAATGTGACATCATGGAAAGACTGAGAGCAGTTGATGGACTGACTGTAAGTGGGCAAGGGATGTATGGGGAATTGAGCAAACTTGATGTTAACAAGGCTGTCGGACTTGATAATATATCACCACGTATTCTGAAGAAATGTGCCAGGAAGTTGACATCTGCCTTAACATATTCTTTTAATATGAGTCTTGCACTGGGTCCAGTTCCAAAGGAGTGGAAGGAAGGCAAGATTATGCCATATCATAAGGAAGGTGATAGAACTCAGGCATCAAATTATAAGCGAATTTGTGTGTTAGGTGTTGTGGTTAAGTTGTTGGAGAAGCTGGTGAGAACTAGGATCCAGAATTGGGTTGACAACAATGGTATTATCTTTGATGGACAGCATAGATTTGATAAAGGGAGGTCATGTTTTAGTAATCTACTTACTTATTACAATAAGGTGATGGTTTCTTTGAACAGAGGAGAGAGATATACAGTAGTATACTTAGATTTCACAAAGGCTTTTGATAGATATTACCACATGATATATTGATAATCAAACTACTAGAGCAGATGGAGTTGGATATTAGATTAATGTATTGGATCGGAGACTGGCTATCTGATAGGTATCAGCAAGTATATGGGGGAGCAATATCCAGGAAGAGGAAAGTCACTAGTGATGTGCCTCAAGGATCTGTTTTAGGGCCATTGCCATTTAACTTGTATGTTAATGATATTGGCAAAGATTTGAATGGGGATATTCAGTTGTTTGCAGATGATGCAAAGTTGGGATGAACTATGAAGAGTAGAGAAAATGTTGTAGCATTACAAGAAGACTTGAATAAATTGAGTGAATGGGCACAGAAATGGGGATGTGAGTTCAATGTTGCAAAATATAAGGTTTTAAAATTTCGGTTGTAGAATTTATGCTTGGTGGGATATATTGTTAGAGTTGGAGGAGATAAGGGATCTTGGGGTGATAGTGGATAAGGATCTGAAATTTAGAGAACACATTGCCAATTTTTGTGAGGAAAACACAAAGGATTCTGGGAATGATGCAGAGGACACTGACTTGTAGAAGTAAGGAGATTCTTGTTCCATTGTATAAGGTTTTGATAAGGTTTTCAAAAGGACGAAGAGATGATGGAAAGGGTCAAAGGCGACTTACTAAGGTAGTTTCTGATCTCTGGAATGTCGAATATGAGGAAAGGGTGAGAAGATGCAATTTACAGAGTCTAGTGGATAGAAGGAAGAGGTGTGATATGAGAGAGACCTACAAGTTAGTAAGGGGTTGTCATAGGATCAATGATGGAGAGGTTTCACAGCAAATGATGAGAGATCAGGGGAGAACCAGAGATCATCCCTGGAAGCTGTATAAGGTGAGTGTGAGCAGGGGAGTGAGAAGTTTTTTTTTTGCATGAAGAGTTGTGAATGATTATAATGCCTTGCCTGCTCACAAGAGACACCACACTGAGCGTGTGGTGTCTCTTGTGAGCATTCTCTGTAGACACCACACGCTCAGTGTGGTGTCTACAGAGAATTTGAGTGTGTTTAAGGCACAGTATGATGAGCTGTGTGTGTCTGACAAAAGGACCTCCTAGATGAGTCTTTGACTCCATAGGATTTTGGGATATTAATAATAATTATAATATTACATTCATTCTTTTGATTGCTCATAAATTTCTCTTCACATTTACTTTTTTTTAATATCAAACCCATAAATTAATGCAAAACCTATAATATAGCATATCTGTGCCTGACAAAAGGATAAAAAGACAGATGGAATCTGCTGATGTGTTTTTTGAACCCTTGAGGGTTGTAGTCTTTGGAGAAGATAGATTTGCTTTTCCAAAGAATGGAGAGGACAGAATGAAAGTAGATGAAGAGAACTTGGTTTGATAGGCTTGAAGCTGGACAGTAAATGGATGTTCACCAGTAACTGCTTCTTCTATTCTTAAGTTCTTACAGCCTTGAAAGAGAGTGGAGGAATGATGGTGGCAGTCCAGCAGAACACTGTTCAGAAGAGGCATAATGCAAAAATTGAAAGTCTCTGTGAGAGAGAGAGATTGATTGGAGTGAATCTATAAGAGAGATAGCATTAACACTTTCAGGGAGATTTTCGGTACATCACTAAAATGGGTGAGCAATATTCAAAGGCACAGCAAATTTGAGATTTGTAGTATAGTTCCTTGAGCAGAGAAGTATATACTTAGTATTTATTTATTTTTTATTAGACTGCAGAAGCTACTGCTAGAATGTGTTCTGTATGAGAAAAGGCTACAGATGTAAGTCAGCACAAGAAGAGAAATCTGATCACATCTGGAAATGTGTTATCAAGAGCAAGGACAAGTGAAGAAAGGTTTTTTTTTTTTTTTAAATAGGTACAAGAAATAAAATAAGACTGTGTTTTAGATGCAATGAAGTTTGACTCCATTCATATGCATTACTGAGAGAGATTCTTAAGGTCAAAGCAAGATAAGTGGGAAGAGACCTAAGAAATTGATAAGGAGTGCAGAGAATGAAAACTGAGGCTTCTGAACCACTGTCCTATCCTCACCTTCTCATGATATATTTCCTCATCCACTTAAATGTGTGTAGCTATAGTAGTATTCAACATTAAAAAAAAGGAAGATCAATGTCTGAATGTGAGCCAATTTCAACAAAGATGACATGAGTAAATTTTAAAATGGAAAATTACCAGTAAGGCTTCTTTGTGCCTTATAGGCCAACAAAAGATTTTATTAGAGAAATAAATCATAACAATTTTTAAATCATTAGAGAGGATAGCTGATATAAAAGAAATAGGAAAAATTACATCTTGCTGGAGACGTAAATATTGAGCCCTGATTATTGGTTCTCTTTTCTCCAGATTTTCCCATATATACAGAAATGTTTGGGAAAATCTGGAGAAAAGAGAACTAATAATCAGGGCTCAATAAATATGCTCACCCACAGCAAGCATATTTTTGCCAACGGGAAAGTAGCTGTAGACTGGACAAAACAGAATATTTTTATTTAACTTTAAGACAAATCAGAAGAATACGTATAATATAAAGAGCCATTCTAATGACAAAAATGAATGTAACAAATTATATTTTTCAAAAAAAAAAAATAATAAAATAAAAAAATTGTTTTTACTGTTCTTCTCATTCTTATTTATTCGCCTGCTTTTTTGGAATGGTTCTCACACAAAAAGAAATGTTCTCCAAACTACGATACAGCATGATTAATCATGTTATGGAACTCCTATTTACGTACTGGGGCACAAATGAAATATGGTGGGAGTCTTCGGTGAGTACATTTTTTCTTTGGTGAGAAGAATTTTGCTTAATTTGAGCTCTGGTAATAATATGGCAACTACCATCCAGATTCTTGAAATTCAGTAAACGGAACAGTCATTAACACTATTAATAACAGGAATAAAGGTGCACAAATTTGTCTGGAAGAGAAACACACACACACATACACAAACAGAGAGAGAGAGAGCAAGAAAATTCTTCCCAATGGTGATGTCTTCATACTGGTCCCAGATACTAGAATGAAGAGGATACCTAAAATAAGGACGACCAACTACCATTTGGTAGCATAAAAATGAGTATTCCAATTTTGAAACAAAGTTCTGTAAAATCAAATGAACAAACATTATCAGAGAAAAGTAAGTTTCAAAATACTAAAGAGATCTGCAGACATGTAATGAGGTTTTTGGCAAAGATAAGAACTCATGGTGGATATGACAAGTTAAAGTGACCATAAGAAGAACAAATCATGAATGTTTCTTGCTAATAAGTGAGCATGTACTCTTTAAGGATATAGAGAAACATGTATGAAAGTTAAGTTATGCATAAACTAGTTTAAAAAAATCATGGAAGATTTTGGAAAGAATAGGGCAAATAAATATTCTAAGGTCAAAAATGTTTGGGATGTTCAAAATTATTAAAAAAGCTTTGAAATGGAGTAAAGTATTTGAAATATCTCTTAAATTTTGATAACTTCTGGATGTTTGGAATAGTTATTTTGAAAAAATTATTAAGTGATGTAACAAATAATAGGTCAAGGAATGTGGAGAGTATTCATTGTGAAATATTTAGACAAATTTTGGACAAGTAAAAGAAAGATGATCCTAATGGGAGATTTTTTTTAAATTATAATTATAGGAATTTGGATTGGAAAGAAGATATAGTGTATGGATAACAAGGAGAGTAAATTTATCGAGTTTCTGTGGGATAACTAGAGGGGATATTCAGTTGTTTGCTGATGATGCAAAACTGGGGAGAGCAATAGTTGATAAAGGTGATGTAAATATCCTGCATGATGATTTAAACAAATTGGCATTGTGGGCAAAGGATAATGATTGTCAACTTAATGTTTCAAAATGTAAGGTTATGCGCTTCGGGTTCAAAAGGTTGCATAGTGTATCATATTAATGGTATTGGTTTGTAGGAAACTGATAAGGTTAGGGACTTGGGGATAATGGTGGACAGAGTTAAAGTTCAGAGGGCATATTGCAAAAGTTGGTAAAATAACTCAACTTGGATGTTGAAAACATGCTAACAAGTAAAGATGAGGAGGTTATTATTCCTCTTTATAAGGCTATGATTCGGCCATATTTTAACTACTGCACACAGATTTGGTCGCCTGGGTTTCTTGGGGACCAGAAGGTGGTCGAAAAGATTCAGAGACTTTGTAACCTACAGACCTCAACCTACGATGATAGGTTGAGGTCTGTGGGTTACAAAGTTTAATTGATAGGTGGAAAAGAGGGGACATGATAGAAACTTTTAAGATATTAAAGGGGTTTTATAAAATTGATGCAAGCGAAATTTTTCAATATATAACAAATAGTCAGAGAACTAGAAGCCATCCATGGCATTTGTGTAAGAGTATAGTTAGTAAAGGTGTATGGACCAGATTTTTTGCATGGAGAGTCTGGGTGAGTGAAATGGATTGCCAGAATTGGTTGTGAGTTCCATGATGGTGAATGGATTCAAGGAGAGGCATGATAGAATTTGTGTGTATGATTCATCAGCATATATCATACGGGTGCAAGGTGTGAATGATGCTGTGCAACATGTAGAAGAGAGGTAAAGATTAGAAAAATTAAAGGTGAAAGAAGCTTGGGTTAGATACTAATAAAACTGTGGGAATGGATAGCAAATAAGCACCTCCGTAGCGCAATTTGAAGAATGATGGTACATTGCGCCCTTCGATTGGAATAGGCCTAAGTCCAATTCTCGTCGCGACGGGAGGAATCTTTATCTGATCGATTTCAATCAAAGGTGA
This sequence comes from Typopeltis vanoorti, assembly GCF_054136105.1. Lineage (NCBI taxonomy): Eukaryota > Metazoa > Arthropoda > Arachnida > Uropygi > Thelyphonidae > Typopeltis > Typopeltis vanoorti. Next base: position 164,406,556 of record NC_143550.1, read on the forward strand.
GTTAGCCAATCTCATACGGAGGTAGCAGGGTTTTTTCTCCCAGAAACTCGGGTTTTTCATCCCGCATACAAACAAATCAGCCCTTCAGAACACACACAATTTACAGACAAAAAAATACTAGTTGTGGTAGTGTTTGAGGTGGGCGGTAGATGGCGTTGATGGAGATGATTCAGTAGTAGAGATTAGGTGTAAAGACAGTTGTAGGCGTCCTCCTGCGATGAGTCTTCGGACTCCTTGGAGGTATCAGGAATAATAATAATAATAATAATAATAACCACATATTTTAAATAATGTACAAATGAGTTAGCCATGCCCTTGACCTGGTTATTTAATGCAAGTCTTACAGTGGAGAAGGTTCTGAGTGGAAAGGAGGCAAAATAGTACCTCTCCACAAACATGATTCTAGGACAAAAGTTTCCAATTATAGACAGGTCTGTATATCAGCAGTTGTGGTAAAATGTTGAAGAAACTGGTTAGAAACAGAATACAGGATGGGGGGTTGATGGACATAAGATTCTCTATGATGGTTAGCATGGGTCTGTGAAGGGCAGGTCTTGTTTTTAGCAATTTGCTTACATTTTATGATAAGGTGACAAATGCGTTGGATGAGGGAGATTTGTATACAGTGATTTTCTTGGACCTTGCAAAAAGCAAATGGTTTTGCAAGGTCCAAGAAAATCCATTTGCTGGAATTGAGAGCTTGGTGTATAAGCTACAGAAGATGGGATGAGACAGTTGTGTATGACAGAGCAATGCATCAGAAAAGGAAGGGGACCAGCATTGTACTTTGAAGTTCATAATTATAGCTAATACTACTGTAATTTTTTTTCTTTGTTTTTAATGAGGTCAACGTAATTTTTTTTTCCCTTCACCACGATGAGAAGAACTCCAGGGCATTATCACAATCTCCAACTGCATGCATACAACTTAAAAATGTATGCTATATATAGGTTTACAACCTTTTTTTTTAGGTGGGAGTCACAAAAATAAATGACATCTTATTTTAATGAAAAATTACTTTTTTTTAGACAAGAAATTAGGTTAGTCAAGATTAATTAGTAAGTTTTATTACAGTTGAATGCTGCTAACTTGTATTTTTTGAATGTGTGTGGTTCCTGATGATGATTAATATAATGGTTAAAATAGAGTTACTCATTTTAAAGCGATTGTATAGTATTCAATCACAATGAATATAGCCTCATAGAGTCTATTATATGCATCCTATTTACAACTGATACTTGCAAGTTTCACAGGTTCCATGAGAATGTCTTTAATATTTTGGCCACTGAGTATAGTTGTTGATAGTTTTTTTTATTGATATTTATTAAAAAAATTTCCCGTTTTTATGTTTTTTTAGTCAAAGAACCTATTACAGCAAAAAAAAAAAAAAAAAAGCTAGATACCATATGGGATTTTGCACAGCATCATGAATCAATGAAAATACAAGTAATCACATAATTTAAATAAACTATTATATATTATATGAACTATTAAATAAACATATATTTAAATAAATAATTTAAATATATGAAAACATGGCTAATGCAACAAATTTTTATACTTTACTTGAACTTACAGATGCTTCCAAACTTTTCAGTTCATTCAATAGCATAAAGTTTTCTTTTTCCAGAGAGGCAATACAAGTTTGATATTTTCTAATCTTGCTCTAAATAGACAAGAATATATTCATGTTTATAGCAGCAAGTATAAACAAATTTAAAGAAGTTTTTATTTTATATTCAAAAACTAATAGCTGAAGAAATATAAGAAACTAATGAAATCTTTGTTGTTGCAACTAATGAAAAAATACTACCACGTTTGGTTTCCAAAGTGAGTTCCCAGACCATCTAATCCTCAGCCCCGCTCACAGTACAAAATGTACTATAGGGTTACAGACAAACATTCATGAGTGCAGATTCACATAAAAACTCTTTGGAATGAAGCAAATACATTTCATTCTTAGATGTGACTAACAACTAGGCTTCATGAAAGCAAACTCACTGGCCTTTGTTATTATTATGAAAGTTCAAGGAATCATTTAGATATTCATACTTAAATACCTATCGTATCTCTCCTTGAACATATTTACCAAAGATACACACAAAGATATATCATGAGGAAAAACACCTGGATCATGCATGCTTCCTAAGCAAAATTTGTTTTGTGTCAATCTTATGAAATCCCTATAGTAATTTATAAAATTTCTATCATGTTTCCTTTCTTCTGCCTATCAACTAAATTGTACAATCCTTTCTTTCCTTAATCTTTCCTGATAGGGAACATTCCACAGACCTGTCATCATCTTGATATTCGTTTCTGGATCCTCTCTACCTCCTTATCCCCAAGAACTCGACCATATCTGAGCACATATCTTACTCTCCTGCTCTGAAATCCCCTTTTACCTCTTTAGATTTCTTGATGACTGCTCTCATTGCATTCCTTTTCAGCAACAGCCTCTTCAGTTTAATCTTTTCCAGAAATGATTATCATAATTTTTTTTGGTAAGCACTCTTTAGATGTATAGAATATCACAGGGTATTCTATACACCTAAAGGAGTGTGTAGTCCAATACGATAAATTTTTCATTATTCTAGCTTTTTTTTTGTGAACAACTTTCTTTAAAATTAAGTTGCCATTTGTCTGCAGTGGTGATCTCTTGTTCTCTCCCTACTACAAATCATGCACTGATGAGGACCTGCAATTTTCAGGTTGAAAATTGCAGGTTTTCATCAGTGCACGAATGATAGATTATTTAAAACAGATTATTGAAATTATTAAAATGGCTCACTATTAAAATAGATTATTTAATTTTCAAGTTAAAATATTTGGTTATTAAAGCTTAATACTTTATTCGTCCTTATCCTTGATGTAGAGCCTCTGTAGCTCAGATGGTTTAGATGAGTCCTTTGGTTGGAAAGACCCAGGTTCAAGTTCGGTCTATGATATGAATAACATTTATCAGGTGTTTTCAACCAAATGACAAGTTAGCCAGTCTCATATGGAGGTGGAGGTTTTTTCATCCCTCAAAACAGGCATACAGGCACTGGAATAAGGATTAACCAAACTATTCATAGGATTTTGGTTTTAAATGGCTACACAGTGAAGTGTGGGTCTAAACGTGAGTATAAATCAAGATAGGATAGGACCCTTGATGTGGTATTTAGTCTTATCTTTACAGCACAAGTATCTCTAAAAAAAATCTGTGTAAGAGACATGGAAGGTTATGCAGACTAGATGAAGGAGTAGAATGGATTGCCAGAGGTAGTCATGAATGCCCTGAAAAATGAATGATAGGGAGAGGGATGATAGGTATGCAAATAATTGTTTGTGTGGGTCTACCACAATGAGTCTGATTCCATAGAGATACTTATATAATAATAATAAAAGAATATGAATGAATCGAGAGAGAAAGAGAGAGAGCAAGGAGAGCAGTGGGAGGAATGAGAGATCAGAATAAGAGAGCAGCAGGTATACAAGATGGCAAAGGAAGGGGAGGGAGGTAGGGAAGGTGACTAGAAAAACAACATAAGGACAGTGGATGTTAGAAACAGTAGTGAACATATGTGTAGTCAATATAACGGGAAGGGCCCAAGATACAGAGTAAATTGCCTAGGAAAAAATATGGGATAGGTGATGATAAAGAGGAGGGATCAAGATCAGGTATGTCACAGAATTATATCATACTACTGCTACCAGTTATATGTCTGTCACTACTGCGTAGTGGCAGACACATAACTGGCTCAAAAATAGGTTGCTGTATTTATTACAAATGGCAGGAATATCAGAGGGGAAAAAAAAAAAAAAAAAGATTGGGGGGGGGGGCAGAACTGCTGAAATAAATGAGGTGATTTGCCCAAAATTGTTGGTGTAAGTGAAACAGCTAGAAAGGGGGGGGGGGGATTTATAAGGAGAGGCAGTGCTGTTGATGATAGATGAAATATGCCTGCACACAGTGGAGATGCAAGGAGTGTTGGTGAAGGAATGAAAATGTGTAGTGACAAAATGAAAAGGTGACAAAGAAAATGCATAGCTAATTAGCTTACCAAATAAGAGAAGGGGGAATCGTTATCAGCAATTGTAATTATGGTAATATAAATTAGAATGGCTCCCAGGTGCCTGGGAAAATATGAATTTTTAAGAAACCTTAAAGAAACAAAGGTAAAGAACTTCTAACATCAGCAACGTCTAAATTGATTCCAAAACTCAGATACAAAATGGATGGTGATATTAAACAGCCACTTTGGCAGGAAAAGACGTTACAGAGGGAGTAAAATAGTTATACCAGTTACAAAGAGTAGAACTTTCCTTGCCAATTAAGGCAAGGAAAATTCTATACAATGAGCCATACAAATGAGTCATCCAGGAGATGACTCATTTGTATGGAAAGTAAAAGTGCAGTATGAGCAGCAATTAACCAACTGCAACAAGAAAAATTCAAAAGAGTTTGATAAGCTAAGAGAAAAAAGAATGATAATGGAAGGATGATATCAGATGAAAATGATAGACTGGTGACTGTTGTAGAGAATACCATTGAAGCATTTTTAATGATCAATTTATCAAGGTATTTCATCCTCATAATTGTAATATCATATAGAGCATGGAAATGGAGTGATGGTGAATGAGTGGAAGATATACAAAGAGTGTGAAAACTGTGAATGGGTTTAAGGCACAGTTTCAAGATATTTTTGCAAGACAATGCAATGTGAACCTCCAGTCATGCATGATGGACTGATGGTGCATGAGTGGGAGATATATGAATATTTTAAAGGAATATTTCAGGAAGCTAAGCAGCTCTGAGTAACACATTCATGCTGGGATATGTTTTGCATGTGTCATGCATCTAATTTCAGGCAGGTAGGCACATTTTTACACATTTGGCAATATACAATGCCATAACCAGCTTTTCATCGGCCCTATGCAAGATATTTTTGGCTCTCCCTTTTTTTTTGGAAAAAATAAATAAAAATACAAATACGATAGAAACAGATTCAGTTAATTTTTAACATTAACCAAAAACATGATGGAATCGGTCCCCATGGCAACAAAATTTAAAATTCGAAAATGAAAATATAATACTGATTATTTTTTTGATACCCCATTTCAGGTCCCCTTTGTCCCTGTGCACCCATGGCACCTGCTAGCTATGGTAATGTGTGTGTGTGTGTGTATATATATATATATATATATATGTTAAAAATACCAAGCAATTTTAAACCTGGTTTTACTCCATTTCCCAAGTAAGCAAACAGACAAACAAGTCAAGTTTGCACCTGCAAGTGATGCAAGTCTAGCTGATCCTACAGGTAGTGCAAGACCAAGGCAACTTGTGGTAAAGGTGGCATAAGCTCTGATCACTAATCTTAATATTTACCCTTAATGCCAAAACACATCTCCAAGAAGGGGATGTATGTAAGCTCTGATCACTAATCTTAATATTTACCCTTAATGCCAAAACACATCTCCAAGAAGGGGATGTATGTAAGCTCTGATCACTAATCTTAATATTTACCCTTAATGCCAAAACACATCTCCAAGAAGGGGATGTATGATGTTTTGTATTAAAGGCAAGGGGCCACTACTCAGACCGGTTTCGACCTTTATTGAGGCCTCATCAGTGGGAGCCAGGCTAGAAATACCAAGATTTAGTAATACAGAGCTTATAAGTATAAGTATTTTACCAGAACAAGTTACCATAAGGTGTTTTAACCTTATTAAATAAAAATCTCTGGAGGAGATATAAATGTAGAACGTATTTTACCTTGGGTATAATAAATGTTAAAAATACCAAGCAATTTTAAACCTGGTTTTACTCCATTTCCCAAGTAAGCAAACAGACAAACAAGTCAAGTTTGCACCTGCAAGTGATGCAAAGTCTAGCTGATCCTACAGGTAGTGCAAGACCAAGGCAACTCGTGGTAAAGGTGGCATAAGCTCTGATCACTAATCTTAATATTTATCCTTAATGCCAAAACACATCTCCAAGAAGGGGATGTATGATGTTTTGTATTAAAGGCAAGGGGCCATTACCCAGACCGGTTTCGACCTTTATTGAGGCCTCATCAGTGGGAGCCAGGCTAGAAATACCAAGATTTAGTAATACAGAGCTTATAAGTATTTTACCAGAACAAGCTACCATAAGGTGTTTTAACCTTATTAAATAAAAATCTCTTGAGGAGATTTTTTGGAGAGAGGAAGATGCATGTAGCAATAGGGGAATGGAATTTCTAGAATTCTTGAGGGACAAATGTCTTAGGCAACATGTAACAGAGGGAATAAAAGGTTCAAAAATTTTTCAAAGATATAAATTATATAAATTTCAAAGATATAAAAAAGAGGTTCAAAGATATAAATGTATTTTACCTTGGGTATAATAAATGTTAAAAATACCAAGCAATTTTAAACCTGGTTTTACTCCATTTCCCAAGTAAGCAAACCTTGCCTTTAATACAAAACATCATACATCCCCTTCTTGGAGATGTGTTTTGGCATTAAGGGTAAATATTAAGATTAGTGATCAGAGCTTATGCCACCTTTACCATGAGTTGCCTTGGTCTTGCACTACCTGTAGGATCAGCTAGAATTGCATCACTTGCAGGTGCAAATTTGACTTGTTTGTCTGTTTGCTTACTTGGGAAATGGAGTAAAACCAGGTTTAAAATTGCTTGGTATTTTTAACATTTATTATACCCAAGGTAAAATACGTTCTACACACACACACACACACATACATATATATATATACATATATATATATATATATACATATATATATATATATATATATATATATATATATATATGATATAACTGATTGACTCGGCTAAGAGACATATTAGAAATAAATTAAATGACTATAAGTTGAGAGATAAAAAATAGAAATGCTATTTTATTTAAATAAACTGCACGACTTAGTTTTTGTCTTCTTAGAAGACATCTTCGGATGCATAACACGAGGGAAATATCAACAAACATTGTGAGAGAAAAAAATCTAAACATTAAAACACTAATCTATTAACTTTTGAAGACATTCCGTGTATTTCTTCATTGTTGGGTGTGCACATGCATTCGAGGTCTCATGAATGCCAAAGTTGGATAGCAGTACAATGACAGTCTGAGAGATTATAGCTGAGGTTAGTGTTGAGATGTACTGGAGTGAGGCCGATTTCTTTAGATTCTACAATTCTTCTCTCCAATTCATCATAGCATTGAAAGATATTTTCCGATATGTCCACACGGCTGGATGAACAGTTTTCAGCATTAGAATCAGCAGAATTCAGGACATGTTTCAACAGAGCACTTGCTCTAGTTCTGTAATGCAACGTCTCTTTTATGCTCTTCTAGACATAATTCGATGGATTTTTCAGTCTGGCCAAAATAAGGTATGTTGCAGTTGCACCAAATGTGGTAAACACCAGGATATTTCAAGTTGTTATGATTTTGCTTGGGCCTACTGAGCAAGAAATGGAGTTTAAGTAGAGGAGTGAAAGAAGTCCAGATGTTATATTATTTGATAACTTTGGCTATTTTAGGCGAAACGGAACTGATTTATGGTAGGGATAGGTAGCCTTTTCATTATTTCTATCTTCAATATGGTGAGAAGGTGGATTAAATAGTAGCTTATTAACTGTTTGTTTTGAATAACCATTTTGCTGAAAGGTTGTAAGAAGAAATTGAAGTTCTTTGTTGATATCTTCTTCTTCACAGAGGAGGGAGTGAGCACGTTGAAGTTAGTGGCCATTTACTTAATTGAGAAGCCATGGTGTAGATCAATAATAGCAACTAGAAAACATTCAGCCAGCGACAGTCTATGGCTAGAAAGAGCTTGATGATGTGAACAACCAGTGGAGCCTAGTAGACTGGCCATAATTAGGTTAAACATAGTGCAACACAACAGTGGGTTGAAAAGGAACATGTATATCAGAAACAGTATACAAACTTTTTTCCATGGAAGTAGCAGCAACAGAACTGGTGTATGGCAATAACTGCATGATTCAATGAGCTATTATGCCTTGTAATATCATTGCAGGCTGGTGGTGGTGTAATAAGAGATTGTATAAAGTTTTCTTTGACACCAGGAATGACAACTGTCTGCTACAGCCTACTTGAACACTGTTGTCAAAAGAGTTCAAATAGACAAGTATTCAGTATTCAAGTGACAACCAAACTAAATTGCTGATGTTGTGCATACCTTCGTTCATTAGTCTATCCACCTGATAACTTGTTATCATCATCATCATCAGACTTCTCCCTCTCCCCATTCCCATCATTCTATGAAAAACCTTTTCCATATTAATCCGATGAAAACTTTGTCCTAACATATGTGTCTCTATCATGTCTCCTCAAATTGTATTTTTTCAACAATTCTTCATACTTAACATTTCAGAGAGAGAGAGAGAGAGAGAGAGATCAGAAAACATTTTAGTCAAATTCCTGCATATCCTTTCCAATATCTCTTAATCCTTTTGAAAACTAGGTGACCAAATCTGTGTGCAGCAATCCATATGTGGCCCAATCAAGAATTTATACAATGGAAACATAATCTTCTTAATTTTATGTCAGTGTTCTCACAATTTTAGTAAGTTCTGTAAATTTTAGGTATGTATTCACCATCACTCAAAGGTCTATTATTACCTCCATATCCTCCAATATATCCCAAACAAGTGTATATAGTCTACATCCCATCTTTATTTACCAAATTTTAAAACCATACATTTTTCAACATTGACCTGGCAACCAATTCCCATACCAATTCAGTCAGTCTATTCAAGTCCTCTTGTAAAGCCACAACATCTGCTCTACTTCTCATATTTCTCAACTTTGAATCATCTGTAAACAACTGAAAATCCCCATCCAAACTTTCCCCCAAATCATTAACATACAATTTAAATGGCAATAGCACTACAACAGACCACTGAGGCACACCACTACTGACTTTCTTCTTCTGAAATATTGCTTCCCTATACACAACTTGCTGATACTTATCATATAGCCAATCTCCAAACCAAATACTAATCTATTATCTAACCCCATCCAATCCACTTTAACTATCAACTTATCATATGGCAATCTATCAAACATCTTTGTAAAATCTAAGTATACCACTGTGTATGCATCTCTTTTGTCTCATACACCTGTAAACAGATTACTAAAATGTGATATTCCTTTAGAAAACCCATGCTGTCCATCAAAGAGAATGCCACTGCTGTCGACACAATTCTGGATCTTTCTCCTCACTAACCCTCTTGAACTCTTTAACCACAACATCTGCCACACACACACACACACACACAGGTTGGCCTATAATTTGAAGCTTGAGTCATGTCTTGTTGCCTTCCTCCTTAAGAGGTACAGTCTTAACTTCCTTCTACTCCTTTGGAACTTATATTAAACAAGTATATTAAGACAGATTTCAACTCCCTGGTACATTTCCTCAAACCACAAGGTTATATATCATAAAGTCACACAGCTTTATTAACTTCATGTTTACTCAACTCTCCATATACCTTCAGCTCAATGTGCACAGTCAGTCTGTCTCTCCTCCTCCTCCCTTTCCACTGCACTCAAATTCTGCATGATGTCACATTCATAAGGATGAAATACCTTTATGAAGTGTGCACTGAATACCTCAACTATACCCTCCACAATGACTATCCTTTTACCATTTTCACTGATGAATATCATCCTGCAATAGCATAATCATTCTTTCTATTTCTGATAATATATTAAAAGAACTCCCTAAGTATATTTTTTTTTAGCTAAACGCTTCTCATACTGCACTTTTGCTACCCTTACCAAGTGAGTGACCTTCCTTGCTTGTTCTTTTTACTCCTCATGCAACTGATTATTACCACTAATCTCATGCTGCCTCCATAATGCCTTCTGACCTTTGGAGTCAGAGGTTTAAAAATGCTTCTGATATACACTGCTTGGAAAGAAGTCAAGAGACACCATAAAACATCGAAAATATGGTATTCATAGTGTGAGGAACAAACAGTCATAGCACCCTACCTTAACATGTAGGACCTCCTTTCACTGGGATTACTGCAGCAATCCTACAGGGTATACTTTCTACAAGTGTATGATAGCGATCAATGGAAATTTTGGACCATTCTTCCTGTAGGCATGTAATAAGGTCCTGGACAGTTGTGAGGAGGATGTCCTTTTACTTCACTCGATGCTCCGGTTCATCCGACAGATGTTCAATAGGATTGAGATTAGGGCTCTGTGGAGGCCAGTCAAGTGTGGTGACATTCATGTCCACAAATCAGGCAATTACAACAGCCTTACGTCTTGCTGTAAGAGACAATGGTCAGTTCCATAGAAACACCACAAAGTAGGAAGCATTACATTGTTCAGAATGTTCATACATGTCTTGGAGTTCAATGTTCATAGCACCAAAAACAGAAATATGTGGCCAAACCAAGAAAAACAGGCCTATGCCATCACACTGCCACTTCCGAATTTCATAGTTGGGGTTACGCACTCTGGTAAGAGACGTTCACCAGGCATCCGCCACATTCACACCCGTCCATCTGCATGGTAGAGGGAGCAGCATGATTTGAACTCCGTAACACAACTTTCCAAACGTCTATGTCGCACTGTACACGTTCTTTGCCCCACTGAAGATAACGCTGCATGTTAGTTCGGGTAATGTGGGGCTTGTGTATTGCATTCCTACCATGGAAACCCATGTTGTGTACCTTGGTTCTGAATGTTTTTGTGCAGATTCATATTCCATCAATGCCTGGAACTCCACATTCAATGTGTCGGCCGACGAATGCCGGTTTTTACATACTATCCTTCGTAGCATCACCGATGCTACGAAGGATAGTATGTAAAAACTCATCACACTTACAGAATGTGAGATGAGTCGTCCACTTCTCAGTTGACTCCCTGTGCTTCAATCTCAGTATGATATCACTGATTGTTGAACCTGGGATGGCCCAATTTGTCAATAATTTGCTGAACAGATAGGCCTGCAACATGGCATCCTATTACAATGCCTCTTTCAAACTCTGTTAATGGCATGATGCATCTTATTCATGAGAGTGTCCGTTAACTTCTTTCTGAGCAGTGTATAGTTCTTGAATAGCACCCGAATAGCACTGATCTCCTTTCTATCAAACTCCTCATTCCATGTTATAGCTGCAAACTGTTTCCTGAGCTTCTGCTAATCTCCAGCTTTGTAGTTCCACATATATCCTTTCCTCACAGAAGTCCTCAGCTAGCCACCACCAAGGTAATCATTTCATGGTCACTCTCACCAACTGGAAAGAGATTTGACACTTCATTTATAACTACCTAATACTGCCTAAGGTAGTTGTTCAACTTGAAAAATTCATTTACTTCTGGATGATATCTCATCATTCCAATCTATATTACTGTAATGATCACCCTTTTCTTATTTGCTTAGTTAACTTGCTTATACATTTTACCATCACTCTCCTCCACATTAACAGATCTCGTATAGAAACATCTAACTAAAAATTTCATTCTATCCATCTCTGCCCTATATCATACGGCCTGTAAACCACTGACACTATTTTCTCCTTGCTCTGCCTTGCATGTGTACAACTCCTTTTCTATCATCAACAGCACTCAAGAAGAACATTACACTTTTCCATCTTTATTTCTCTCAGGATGTCATACTCATCCAACCATATCTCACTTATTTCAACAATTTTCTTCCATTTATTTCTGATACCTCTGGCATTCACATACAAACATACTAGTTCATTTCGATCTATAACAAGTTTCCATGATACCACTTCTCAGATATGACTCCTCTATGCCTTCCCCCAGAGGTCTCTCTCAATTCCCAAATGAGAATCCTCTCTAGATCCAAATACTCCACCACATTCCAGGCCATTACATTCCTTTCTTGTCTTTTCACACATTAACTTGTTGGCCTGGTTAGCCGAGTGGATAGCATATCCACTCTCTAGCCAAAAGGCTACAGGTTCGAATCCTGCCATGGGCTATGGATGTTTGTGATTGTCTGTGGAAATACCAGTGGTGGTTGGCGGTAGATGGCGTTGGTGTACTTGCAGTCAGTTGATGATTGAATGGTGGAGATGGAGTTGAAGAACAGGTGCCCTCTCTCGATGAGTCCTTGGACTCCCTAGAGGTGTCAAATAATAATGATAATAATAACTTCATCTTCCAGCATCGAACTTTCTCATGCTGTGTCCTCCTGTCCACCCTGACTCCCTCTATTTCCATGTCTGTCTTGAACTCCCACATCTCTTTCATTCTCCTCACTTATCCATTTATAAGCACTCCTTTAATCCCTCCTACCTTATATTACTAGCTCGGATCCATTCTCTGCAGTCATTACCATCCCATCCAGCAACACTCTCTCTGGATAACTCACAAAAATATTCAAATGCAGTCCATTCATTGCTCAAACTCATCCCACTTTTCACACACATTTCTGCTAATAGATCATTCATGATCTTTGCTCTCAGCCTCAACTCGTCACTGTCAGCAACAGTTTCGGTTACTCAGTAACTGAATCTCAATCCAACTAAGCATCTACAGGTTAAGGCAGAATGAACTGTTCATGGCAAGGATTTGCTATAGTCTGAGGCAAATGTAGAATGCAATCAAATCTGAACATGCCAGCATCCCTGTGAAATACTTTACTACCACATGACACCCAACTCTAACTTGTTGAGGCTGTTATGAGCACTAAAGAGAACACTACTTTTATTAGTAAGTATACCACTTATAAACAAAACAAAGGTGGGTCTAATAAACTGGGCATCCAATGTGCATCCATTCGTTCGGTTTAAGACCTTGCATATTCATTTAAAACTCACAACTTAGTATCATATATTTATTAACTAAAGACTAATTTGAATTTGAAGTAGGTTTAAAAACAATCCTTTGTTTTTAAACCTACAAAGTGCATGATATCTGATCTGGCCCAGATCAGCTATCACGCACTGTGTAGGGTAATGTCAGACAAAGCTTTGACAAGAATTACCCATCTACTGGCCATCAATGATAAGGGAGAATAGAGATTAAATGAAGACCTATAAATGTATCTTATTAAAATAAATGTTTAACAAATGTTTTTCAATTCTAAATTCAGATTACATTAATAATACTGCAAGACATGAAGCATTTAGATAATTCAACAAACTTGTCTTATGGTTTTTTTCTTTCTTTTTTTTTTTTAAATACTTAACTGTACTCACTTCATAGGACAAAGCTAGAGTTGATTTTTCATGTTTCAGTTGTTCGATCTGTGATCTGAACTGAAGCATAGTATGCACCATTTCTTCCATTCTAACAACAAATAAATACAAATAGAATAAAAAATAAAATTGTAATAAATTAATTTATATCTGCAACAATTCACTTGTGTTATATTAAGAATATCTACAATAATACAGATATATTCACACTAGTCTAATACCCTTATTAATGTCTAGAGTAAGCCTCGACTTTCAATATGTTCACTTAGTTTGTATTATAAGTTACAATGCAACCTAATTGATACTACTCATAAATCAACTATGTGATGGCTTTGAAAGGATGTGTCAAGAGCTACGTTCATTAAAATAAGCATTTAGAGTCAATTTGGGCAAAAGAAAGCATCCTGATAAGAATCAAATGAATTATTTTAAAATTATTAGCAGAAATATGTTCATAAAAGATTTCCTACAAAGTTAAAGAAATCAAAAAAATACTGTTTTAATTTGATAAGAAATCTTGAAAGCTTGAAACTAAAATGAAACTGAATGCTTCAATTTGAGCAGGAGAGCTGAATATAGCCTATAAGAAATGGTAACTTTTAGATAAGCTCGTAATGATACCAAGGCATAAGAGGTTCCTCAGTATTATTTCCTAGTGGGAAGAAGGTTTTACAGTTTACATCTTCACATCAGTTGGAAGCCAGCCTATGAGCAAAAATGCTGTGTGCTTTTCTGTTTCTGGCATTCTGCAAAATAAGACTTCAAAATGGAGAAAGAATCTGGCCCAGATCAGATATCATGCACTGTGTAGGGTAATGTCAGACAAAGCTTTGACAAGAATTACCCATCTACTGGCCATCAATGATAAGGGAGAATAAAGATTATATGAAGACCTATAAATGTATCTTATTAAAATAAATGTTTAACAAACAGGAGTACAAGATGTAGAACTTTTATAATGAGCTCTGTTATTCAGGGTTATTCAGGCACCTTGTGAAAATCTAAGCATATTGTCAGGGAAGGACCTCAACTCCCACAAGTCTCCAACCAAGAGGTTGTTAGTTTGAATGCTACAATGGGTATGGATGTTTGTAAAAGTCTGCTATGGACAAGTTTGTATAGCTTCTTGAGTTTATAAGACTTTATAAAAACTAGTCGAAGCATTTTAAAGAAAGTCTTAAAGAGACAATATCAGGATAGGATCTTAGGGGAGGAGGGGGAGAACCAATGTGACAAAACTAGAAGAGTTAACATGTACTAACAAAAGACAAGGCATCCATTAGTTATCATTGCTGTCCAATGCCCACTAATGATTTAGGCACATGCCTGCAAACAGTGGACAATGAAAACTGGTCATTACTCATGCAATCATATCTGATAGTAACACCCTCTGTACTTCACCAGACTTCGTGCTGCAACTCCTAATTTTTCCAAGAAATAAAGCTCACATTAAAAGTAAAAGATTTCCTTCAATGAAGGAAGTGCAAGATGCTGTAAGGGATGCCACCTGAGATTTCAAAATTAAAAAAAAATTCCAAAACTGTTTATGATTCTCATTCTTGACCAGTGTTTTTTTTTTAAAAAAAAGGTGGGAAGGAGAACAGTTAAAACAGAATGAGTTAAATAATTATAATTAAAAATTAAGTAAAAATTTTGCTATATATAAATGGTGCTATAGAAAGCAAGATTTATTCAAAAACAATAAAGTAGAATAGCCTCTCAGAACTTGGAAATATATGTAGTACTGTTTGATCACAGATCAAGAACCACGGCTGGCACAATGCTAAGAGTCAATTCATGTTGAAGGGAAGAAAGGAATAAGGCAATGTACGAATTTGTCACCAACACGCGAAATCAAGTGCTTTAATTCATAAAATTTTCCAACTGTTGTACAAGCAAAATAGTTACCACTAATTACCACTATTTGAATTTTCATGAAAGAAAAGCTAATTTTCTGACGTATAATAATAAACACTCATCCCAAGAAACACACTGATTACTCTATTATTGGAATGTATTTGCCTTCTGCCATGTACAGAAGTGCCGAGGGGTCTTGCATCTGTGGTCAGACAGTAATTTGTTTATTGCTTTACAGATTCTGATGAAGTAGAAAGAAAATCTAATTTTTTGTGAAGGCGTGCATGGTCTGTCAAACTTAATTTACTTTGTTAACACATTTACTTTGGAAAATGTGTTAACAAGGTTATGACATTACCTTCATCTTTGCAAACAGTGAAACTGGTTATTCAGCTACTGCATTTACATAATATGCATGAAATTACACAGAAACACAGCTACATGAAGTGTAAGAATCTTGCATGAGATAAGGTGTATGAGCTTCTGTCCCCACCATCCCAACTTACAATCATGATAACTTTCACAGAAATATCGAACATAATGTGGAGATCTAGAGCCACTTCCATATTTGAGGGTACAGCAATAAAGCAGTTTTGCAGACTGGCTGCTAGATAACATGCAAGACTGAACCTAGTAATGATGCTAATGATCAGTTGGCATATTATTATTGCATGAGAGCCTGAAGACTCATCGGTGGAGATCCAAACTAGCCACATAATCTGTCATACCTCTTCTTGTAACAGTAAAGTGCTAACAATTGTTTCTGGGCAACCCATTCCATTCATTCACAACTCTCCAAGCAAAAAATCTAGTCTGCATGCCCCTACTAACCACACTTTTACTCAACTTCCAGAGATACCTCTTGTTCTGCTCCCTCTAGCCAAGTGCTAAAACATTTCCCCTGAATCAATCCTATAAAACAATTTAAGTAACTTAAATGTTTCTATCATTATTCCCTCTTTTTCTCCTATCAACCTGCAAAACAGTTTCATGTCATATCATGCAGCCATTTTCTGTATCCAACTCAGCTGTGCTGTCACTCAATTATAAAAAGTTAGTAAATTACTAAGGCATGACCAACCCTTCACAAAGCCATGTTGTCCCCTCATAGAGTATCATATCACTCATTAAAGTTAATCTTCCATAGTCATTCTTCCTCTTACTTGCCACATAATGAAAGAAATCTTTGGGATTTCCTTTGGCCTGCTCAGTTAGGTTCCTCTCATAATCTGATTTTGCCTTCCTTACCATACTGGTCACATTTCTTGCTTGATCCTTGTTAGAATCTGTTCATGAGTTCGCTAATCACTTTCTTCTTATGTACCCTCCACAGCAATTTCTTTTTCTGTAACTCATGCTTAATGATTTTACTCATCCATCTAACTCCTACCTGATTAACCCTCCATACCTTAGGTATACAATTTAATACAGCTTCCTCTAGATGTCCTTTAACTATCTCCAATGTACTATTAACATCATTCCCTTGCAGGGTTTTATGCCACGGCACAGCCTCAAGCTTCCTCCTATGCTTATCATAATCACCTGCCTTGTACTTCCACATATACCCTTCTTCACAGAATATTTCTCTTTTACATTCTCCCAAGTCAAGACCACATGGTCACTTTCCCCAGTTGGAGGCAACATAACCACCTTGGTTATGGACAGCTCTTCTGATTGTATGACCAAGTCCAATGCTCTTTCACTCTGAGTCCCCCTCCATCACATGCTGCCTCAAGTAACTATCTCTCAGTAGATGTATAAATTCCATTTCCTTCATGTCATATGATCTCTTTTCTTTCCAATCTATATATCCATAGTTGAAATCTTCCATAATAATCACTCAATGCACTCATTGTACTAATTTACTGATACATGTCTTCCCAATCATTCCTGAATGATTGAAACTGCAGCATCTCTTTAGGCCCACAACCACCTTTACTTCCCACATTGACCATCCTATTCAATATTTTTGCTTGCAAGATAAGGTTCCACACTTTTGGTCATTCTCACACTCACTCACCCACCTCATGAGTGCCTTCACACACATTCACCTGCATCCACACTAATTGTTTAAGTTTTCCTGAATTTGCACTTTAATTTGCATCCAGATTGGCATTATACAAATCCTTTTAATTACATTATAGGCCCCAGGAGAAGATGGAATTATGGTAACTTCTTAAAACTGGGAGGAAGCCCTGTCATCAAACAGCTGGCTAAACTCTTTAATAAATGCCTAAAACAGAGAAAAATACCAAAAAATTGAACAATTCACTTCTAATATTAATTTTTAAAAAGGGTAATAAGGAAGAAATTAAAAACTACAGACCTATAAGCCTACTCCCCACCATATATAAAGTTTTCACAAAAATTATAAATAATAGAATAAAATCTAAACTAGAGGGAATGCAATCCTGTGAACAAGTTGGATTTAGAAAGAATTACAATACTTTGGACCATATTCACACATTAAGATGGCTCATTGAAAAATCAATTTAATACAATAAACCCTTATGTCTGGCCTATATAGACTATGAAAAAGCATTTGATTCAGTTAAAACATCTGCAACACTAAAAGCACTTGAAACCCAGGGAACTGAGAAACCATATATTAAAACACTAAAACATATTTACAATAATGCAACTTCTGTAATTAAATTATATAAAAACAGTGAAAAGTTCCCAATACAAAAAGGCATCCGGCAAGGGGACACCATATCTCCCAAATTATTTACACTGCACTAGAGGAAGTCTTTAGAAGCCTTTATTGGGAAACAAAAGGAATAAACATAAATGGAGAAAGGCTGCATCATCTGAAATTTGCTGATGATATTGTCCTGATAGCAGATAATCTTGAAGATCTGGAAGAAGGGCTAAATCAGCTAAATGAAGCCTCCAGAGAAACTGGATTAAAAATAAATAGAGAAAAAACAAAAATAATGATGAATAAATAAATAAACCATAGAACTATCAAAGTTGAAAACCATGAAATAAAACAAGTTACTTCATATGTATATTTGGGCCAATTGTTATCCTTTGAGGAGTGCCAAAGAAAAGAGATTGAATGAAGAATTCACCTTGGATGGATGGCTTATGGGATAATGAGAGACATATTCAGAAGTGACATCTCTATGAGTCTAAAAAGGAAAGCTTTTGACCAGTGCATACTTCCTGTCCTAACATATGATGGAGAAACATAGACTTTAACAGAAGCCCTAAACAAAAAGCTCGCATGGAAAGCAGTATACTAAAAATAACAATAAGAGATAGGAAGACAAATATCTGGATAAGATCTCAAACAAGTGTTATGGATATTATAAAATACATTAAACAGGCTAAGTGGAAATGGGCTGGCCATATTGCCAGATACAGTGATGGGAGATGGACTAGAAAAACAACAGAGTGAAGACCAATAGATGGAGCAAGACAAAGAGGAAGACCAAGAAAAAGGTGGAGAGATGAACTGGAACAAATTGCAGGAGTGAGATGGATGGGAGAGGCAGAAAACCGAGTGATCTGGAAAATCATGAGGGAGACCTTCATCCAGCAGTGGACAGAACCAGAAGGTTGAAGAAGAAGAAGACATTCCTTCTGCACAACCTACATATTGATTTGCAGGTTGTGCAGAAGCATATCAATGCCCTCCTCCTCAATTTGCCTCCATCATAGCATGGCTGGAGACTTACAATCTTCATCTTCTCTCTTTTGATTTTTGCTTTGTTCAACAACTCCTTCACATCCTCCCTCATAGAATACTTCTCACCTCTCAGATCGTTAGTGCCAACCAAGATAATTAATTCTTTTTGCCTTATCTTTCTGCATCTAGGTAGCATGACTAATATTAGTAACCTTTGTGCCAAGAAACATGATTTTGTTATACTTTTGTTAAGTACTCCACTGATCATAGTCTCCATACATACATACTTTTCTCCTTACCTTGTTTTTCTTGTTTGTTCACATGATTTTTACCTTGGGCACACTGCTGTTGCCACTTCTGCAACTTTTTAATTTCACGCTGTGTCCTATGAAGGATAAAACACAGACACACTATTTCCTTATCTAGGTCTATTTCATCCTCCTGTATTAATACTGCTGCATGTTCAATATAACATTTTCTATTTTCAATACTGTCTATTCTACTCTACTAACATTTGTTTCATTATTGCCACCTAACTAGCACTCACTGTCGAAACTCTTAATACACAATATAATCCCATTGCAGTCTAGATAATGCCAGATTGTGCCTGAAAGAAAGTTGTGTGGTGGTGGTGATAGTATATGAGGAGCACTGTCACGGTACAACATGGAGACTTGATTCTCTGTGTATGGGCGGCAGCATGCTAAGGGTCTATCTCCTCCCAATGCTTGTTCACCTGCAGTTTTTCTGTTCACCTCTTAAACACCATCATGCCAATAAATTCAAATAGATACAGCATCACTATGATAAAAATATAAAAAAAATCCTCTTCAAAAAATCCAAAAAAAAATTAATAACTCAAAAAACCTTACAAAAAAAAATTTCTCCCACATTCACTTCACCAACATTTGTGACATAAATACCAAATCTGATGTGTGCCATTACCTAAAGACAGCAAAATATCCAATTTCCTGTTTTTTTACCAAATCACAAAAATTACTCAAAAATTATATTCTGTATGATTGCTTCCATCACAAGGGTGGTGTTTATGCTCTTTTTTGTGATTTGATCTGAGTCCATGCCAGATGATGCCTAATCTTGATTTTTCTTAACTTCTGTGGCTTATGATTTCTTTGCCTTATTATACATCATACATCTGCTACCTCTACTGTTTCCCCAAATTCTGAAAAATGATTCTGACCTTATGAACCTTGAAGCTTCATTTCCAGCAATCCAGTTCTCTAATGACGAAATTATCCGCCTTGTGACTTCAATGTCCACAACTGCAAACAGCTCCCTTTTGCCAATTCCCCTGATCAAGTTGGAAAGGATGATGAGCTGTTTGCTATAACCTCAGGCAAAGTTGTTCATCCACCAATCAGAATACCCAATAATCCTCTCCACTCAACCAAAACTACTGATCTTTAAATTAGTTCTCATTCCAATAACAATATTGAAGTGACCTCTCTCCTCTAGAGATGAAATATATAAGTTTCATGTCCAGTGAAATGCCATCCCGTCAGCTATTTACAACCTTGTATCCTTTGGTGCTACAACAATGACAAATAGAAAGATCTCAGATATCTCCTTTTGATGGTCAAACTGCTTCCTCTCTCCAGATCCTGATACTTGCTGGGACCATGTAACAGAAATTATCCATGTTGAAATATTTGAACAGCACAATGTAGTCTATAAATTTCCCTGCCCAAAAGACTGTGACATCACCTACACAGGTTCCACCATCAGGTCTTTATGGGCAAGACTACAAGAACACTTCCGTGACTGTAACATCCCTATTCCAGAACATTTAAACACTAAAAAACGCAACATCAAAAAGAAAAATCATATACAAAGCACAGGAAAAACGGAAATAGCTGTTCACGCCCTTGAACAAAAACACACCCCGCAGATAGACAAGGCCATCATAATAGACAGACAAGACAATGAAACAATGCTCAGAATATCGGAAACAATAGCTATAAAGTGTGATGCGAACTCTATCAACGTACACAGGCCCTACATAATCTCCGAGGTTTGGAAGCTTCACAACATAAAATTGAGGTCACAACCCCGACCAATAGGAGACAACACAAACACCCCTAAAGCAGAAGCACCCACCCGACCTGACATAGCTTCCACTTTCCCAACGTGTTCAGATGACGACCACGAATAGTCGAAATGGTCCACACCCCGTCAACCACCTTTCCCCTTCCCCCTCCCTATTTTAAAAAACTAACCCTTTCACTTTTTCCCCACCCTATATAAAAGTATATGTTTCTATATATTACGAAAAAAACCCGGGTTTTTCTAACTTATTCTACCAAACTGCCTACCCCCCCCCACACACACACTCTGCAGTTTTCGACATCGCAGACAGAGGAAAAGCCACAACACCCAGAAAAAGGTATGTGCAATTTTCTATTCCTTAGGCTACATATACTTTTTAGTACATCTACACTCATAATGCCCTAAGAATCCATGAGTAAATAGCCAATGACATTTAAACAGGGGTACTCCTAAACTGAAGCAGGCAAAATAGCTGTAATTATAATAGTAAAAATAATGTAAAAATTTCTAAATTATTTAATCTCCTTTCAGAACCCTAATAACGAATGCACAAGACAGCAGATTTGTTGTAACATCCTGTATCAAAGAAGTGTGATGTAATGAAATCAGAGATTTATTTATTTATATATATATTGTAACATCAGATGAGATTAAGAAATGAAAACATAACAATTGGGCAGATATAAGCTAAAGCAGGATTATGAATGAAAAGTTGTAAAATGCTTGAAAGTTCATCATCATCAAATTCCTGCCACGTACCCTCAAGGGGGTGTACAGGATATAATAGTACTACATGAAAAATTTACATCATTACTAACTGCCTATCTACAATTTTCCTCCAAATCAGTCTGTTACTTGTCAAGACTCCAACATTATCAGATCTTATATTTCTATCGTCTAAGGCACCTTGTACTGTATCAATCCACCTATATCTTGGTCTTCCTCTGGGTCGTTTTCCTGCCAACTTGGCAGAGAACACTTGTTTTGCTAATCTTTCTTCGCCCATTCTGTTTAAGTGACCATACCACCTGAGATTAGCTCTGCTAACGCATTCCTGGATGTTGACAATTGTCAAGTTCTTTCCTAATATTCTCGTTTTTAATATGATATTGCCATTGATGCCATCTGTTCACGCCTATAATCTTTCTCAGGACTCTCATATCTGCGGTCTCTGGTCAAGTGTTTTACTTCTGACCCAGCTCTCAGATCCATAAGTTAAAACTGGTTTGAACACTGTCTTGTATACAGCTAATTTAGTGTTCCGACTAATTTCTCTTCTATTCCACATGAATTTATTCAATTGACTTCCTACCATACCAGCTTTGTTGATTCTGTTGTCTATTTCCATATTTAATTTATCATCTCCACTAAAAAATCACTGAAAAATAAACTTTCAAGTGCCTAAGTAGCTGAAATGTTTTACTTGTTCCACAGGTTCTCCATTCACAACACAGTTGACATTTTCAATGATTCTGCCTATTTTCATTGTCGTTCTCTTTTTATTGTGACCTCCGTATCTATTACAACAGTTATTCAATTTAGTCAGAGAATCTTGCAGACATGTAGCTGATTTATTTAGAAGTATAACATCGTCTGCATAAAGCAAAGAGCTGACATTAACATCTACAATTTTGATATCATGTTTAATACCACTTTCCTTCATAATGTGATCCATATAGATGATTAATAACAGAGAGGATAATGTGCATCCTTGTCTCACACCAGAATTAACATTAAACCATCTTCCTGTATTTTCTTCAATTCTAACTGCTGACTTACAACTCAAATAAAGACTAAGTATTGCTTGATATAATGCCCCATTGACACCATATAACTATAGCGTATTGAATAGCTTCTCTCTTGGCACCTTGTCATATGCCTTTTCCAAATCGACAAAACTTAAATACAGATCTTTGTTATATTTCCATGATTTCTCCACTATTTGTCGTAATGTGAAGATCTGATCCTGACAGCCTCTATTTGGCCTGAATCTAGCTTGTTCTTCACCAAGCTTTTCTTCCACAATTCTTCTCAACCATTTCTCAAATATAATTGCATATATCTTACCAGGAACGCTCAATAGGGATATACTTCTGTAATTCTCACATTCAGTTTTATTTCACTTTTTATATATAGGTACTATGAGAGCTCTACTCCAATCATTGGGAATTCATCCCTCTGTCCAGGCATTCTGAACTATGCAGTGCAGCCACTGTAAGACTTTTATACCACCATACTTCAGCATTTCTGGTCTAATATCATCAACTCCAGCTGCCTTTCCACATTTCAGATTTTTGATGGCTTTTTCTACTTCAAGTATGGATATGTATTCCTGACTGCATGCCTGGTGTTTTTTATCACTGTGCTGTCATCACTGCTTGTTTCATTTAGCAATTTTTCAAAGTAATTATTCCATACTTCAAGGATATCTTTTTCTCCTGTTTTCATTGCACCTTTATTATCTCTAACTCCTTTTACAGCACTTTTTCCTCCATTTCTAAGCTTCTTCAACAACCTCCAGAATATTTTGCCACATTCTTGATATTTATTTTCTATGTTCTTGCCAAAGTCCTCCCATGACTTTTGTTTAGCTAGTTTTACACACTCTTTAGCTTTCTTACATTTGTCTCTGTATTCTCTAAGAGCACACGCTAACTTATTTGCCAGGAACTTTTGATATGATTTCTTCTTTTCCTTCACTGCCTCTTTAATTTCCTGTGTTCACCATGAAGTTCTAATTTTTCTATCCTTGCAGACAACTTCACCACATGCCTCTCTAGCTGAATCAATCAGGGTTTTCTTCAAGGCTTGCCACTGAATCTCCAAGGTTTGGTTCCTGTTCTCAAACTCTTTCATTTTTCCTTCAATAATCTTTGTGTGTTTTAGTCTACAGTTCACATCTGAGAGCTGCTCAACTTTTATTCGCTTTAAAACTTTCTTACATGTCATTCTTTTCAATATGAAATTCAATTTTATCCTACTCAAGACTAATTAGTGATCACTTCCAATTTCAAATCCTCTGTCCACTCTGGTGTCCTGTACCAGGGAGAAAACATCACTATCAACAATAACATAGTCAATGAGACTTTTTTTATTCCTTGTCTCTTCTCTCCATGTGAATTTGTGCACATTTTTATGTAGGAACATGGTGTTAGTAATAACCAGTCCATGTCCTGAGCAGAAATCCAACAGATATTTGCCATTATTATTAGCTTTGCTCTTTTCTCCAAATTTTCCCAAAACATTTTTGTATGTCTGAGAATCACTTCCTACTTTGCTATTTAGATCCCCTACAAGGACCAACTTTTCCTTTTTCATCGTGTCAGTTGCTTTCTCTAGAGCCTCAAAAAATTCCCTCCACTTCTACCTTAGTAGAACCTTCTGTGGGACCATAGGCACAAATAAGTCACATTGTCCAGTTCCCCATTCTGATATTTGTCCAAATCACTCTACTTGACACTGCCTGCCATTCAAGAAGATGAGTCTCATATTTTGTGTTGAATATTATGGCTACTCCTTTTTTTCCTTGATTGTCATTGCCTGAATATAACATTTTGTATTTATTGCTCAGAAAGATCTCACCAGTTTTTGTCTTTTTTTATTTCAGTCACCCCTATTATGTCAATCTGGTACTTATCTAATTCCTCCGCTAGCTCCATTTCTTTGCCATTCAGGCTTCTTATGTTCATAGTACCGATCTTTAACTCTGGTGATGTTGAGTTGGTGTGTGTTTTCAGATTTGCTTGAAAGTTAGCATCTGGAATTAAACTGAATGTTTACATGAGATTTTTTTTTGGACTAAAATAAGCAAGAGAATGCATGATGAATGCATAGTTTTTTTTTTTTTAATTTAGAAAAAATAAAGCTTTTTTTTTTCTTTTTTCAGAATTTAAAGAGAAATTCTTGAACTTTATTTACAGTTTACTTTCAGCAGTTTGGGGTGGCCAAGTGAATAATGTTTCCACTTTCCAACGAAGAGGCTGTGATTTGAATTCTACTGTACCCATGAATGTTTGTGAATGTCTTTAGATGATGAATTTTAGTGCCTGTGGTAAGACCATAATTCTGCTTGAAGACTTAAAGTGGCTTGAAAAGGTTCTGTTCTCTAAAGAAGGGCCCAGATATCTAAGCGTACTGTATGATAAGTTTATAACCTTACAGAAGTGGTCACATAAAAAAATAAGAAAATAAAGATAATAAATATATTTACTTACTTTTGACAATCTTCTTGAAGACTGGCTAGCCTAGTTTTACATTTTTCACTTTCTAACATCATTTCCTGTAAACGAGCTTCAGCTTCTGACCTAAGCATCTTTTCTTTTTCTAGCTCTTGCTTTAACCCTTCTCTCTAAAATTAAAATTGCCAAAATTAGATCACATTACCAAAATTCTCATTTTAAAAAGAATTTTTCAAGTTTATTTATTTTTTATTTTAAATCGTTATATATTGCAAGCTTTTTTTTTAATTCGGTATAAGAGTTCAAAATTAAGTAAATCAATATATATATATATATATATATATAACTTAAATTCTTTACCACTATCATCTGCAAATGAACATAAAATATGTTATACTTGTTTACAGAAAAGAAACTATCCATTATGTAAATGTAGGTTTCTGTGGTTAAGCAGTTCTGTAATTAGTTTTCAGTATTGAGACCACATATTAATATAAAGAGTTTATTAAAAATAAACAATTAAAAAATCCAACAAGTTTCATGTGTCATAAGACTTACATCATCAAGGGTAATTGTACATAAAAGCTTTACATAACAAAAGCTTGTTGATAATTAATTACACATATTAGATGTTTTTAATAACTTCACAACTGTTAAATAATTGAGAAATCAGAATACAAATGATGTATTTGTTACTGTATGCGTGCTGGAACATTGCTAGTTGTTGTCATTCTGTGCTTCGCGTGTACTATATCCTAAGTCCATGGTAGTTAAATTTTTGATGAAAACAGACCACACTTGATGTAAAATCAGCCTTGATTTTTATTGCACAGTGTAGGGATCATATGCATTTGTGCAGCCTCTTTAAATTTTCTTGTGAAACAATATTATCAAATTATGACATGTTTGTCTGTTGCCTTTTACTTGACGGCCAGTAGTGGCTGTGTAGAATGCTAAACCTGATTTGTGCTGCTCCCTTCTTTTTTCGACATCTTTTACATGCTCAGACATGCGGACCTTCCCGTCTGACATACATAACAAATGCCACAAGAGCAATGAATCTCATAGACGTCTGTTTTTTTCATGGGGTGACGTGGCAGTTTTGGTGGATGTAGGAATCTTGATATTTTTTGTAAAGGTAGAAACGCCACTTTTATGTTGTACTCTGAGCATCATACCCACCTTGTATAATAATTAATATGTGGACTCGATACCAAAAACTACCTACAACTATCCATTAAGCAGAATTTTAATAATAATCATTATTGTTTTTATATTTTCAGAGAAAAGTTAAGACATAAAAGTCAAAGTGCTTTTGAAAGACTTATCAATTTTGATAATGCATTTCTGACATCATCAACAGTTCCTCCGCATTACAAGTTTTAATTTGTTGGTTTAATCACCAGCAAACTATCAGCTATAGCAAGGAATTATTAGTCTTTAAAATACGAAAATTGCAGCTACTAGTTTTGTGCACCTACAAAGAACTGATGGCATCACCAGAGCTTAATTAACATCAGAAATGTATAAATAAATAAATGAATAAATAGATAACAAAGTTGTCTAAACACTGAAAAACTGTTACAAGAAAAAAATTTTTTTTCTTAATGCTAACAAATAAATGTGAAGTTGCATGGCATGCATTAGCTGACTACAATTAATCACAGAGGGTGCTTGTTAGCAAAGTTGAAGTCTGTGATGTTAAAATATTTAATAAGTGATTTCATGTTACTCAATATCAATTCTTGGTTTTTATTCAGTGATCTGCATGAATGGATAATCAAAACTGATTTCTTCAGAAGTCTGGAACAAAAATTTCCTTCTATATAAGGCTTGGTTAAAGTGTCCAATCAGGAAGAAACATTTTAACTGCAGACAGCTAATGCATGACACCCAACACGTTTATTTGTCAGCATGAATTTTTTTTTTTTTTGTAATAGTTTTTCAGCATTTAGACAACTTTGTTATCCATTGACATATATCTAATGTTAATTAAGCCCTGATGACGCCACCAGTTCTTTGTAGATGCGCAAAGCTAGAAAGTGCAATTTTCAGAATTTCACAACTAATAAACTCCTTGTTATTACTGAACATTCTTTAGTTGCAAAACATTTTCTCCTTAAACACCAAAAAAATAGTTTAGCCTGTTGTGAAACAGAAATATGTAGGTGATTCAGTTTATCTATTTGTTGTATAAATAAATAAATAATTACTTTAATAGTAATCCTATAGGAAAGAGTGATCATATAACCTTAAAAATATGGAAGATTGCTAAGCATGTGGAATTTTCAGTTAAGAAACTGAAGATATGAATATAAGGATAGCTGACAGAAGGGAGATGCATATACAGTAGTATACTTAGATATTCTAAAAAACTTTTGATAAAGTGACACTTAGTGAGAGGCTGTTGTAACTTGTTGTTGAAATAATAAGTTCTATTTTTGAGTAAAGTAATAATTTGGATTTGTGTTTTGGTGTAGTTTTGTTTATTTTTCATAGCTTAGCGACTGTGATTGTAAAGATTTGTGTGTGTTTGAAACAAACTTTTACTATTTTTGAAGCTTGCAGTGAATGATGACAAAATGGCAGTATGAACAAGATCAGCAAATTGCAAAAATCAAATGAAATTAACAGCATGGACTTTTCAAGAATGGTACATTGTCATGAATGCAACATATATACATGGCAAAAAGTGGAGAGTGTGTTTGAAGAAACTGAACAGGAGGCGACAGAAGGTATGGATATGTCAAAAGTGTGATATTCTGTTGGACTACTAGTTATTGGTAAATGTGAAACTAGCAGATGAAATGAAAGAGTGGATGGGAGCAAATGACTGTATGAATCATAGAATGGAATAATAGCATGAGCAAATGATTGTATAAATCATGGAATGGAATCAAGTGGGGCTATGGAAGTGAAAGCAAGTATCACTGAAGAAATGAAAGTGAGCATCACTATGGAAGCAGTCTTGCATTCTGAGCAATTACACAGATCGTGTAATTGTCCAGGATGCAAGACTTGAAAAATTAATTGATCAGAATGAGAAGTGAAATGAAAAATATACATAGTGAGATGAGAAGTTTGGTGGATAAGAATGGACAAGTGTAAAAGGTTAGGATGAAGAAAATCAGAGGGAAAAGAAGTGACAAATGACTTGAGAACAGCGATGTATGGAGATTACATTATTAGAGGTGTGTTAAATGAGAGATTCCATAAGGTGTATTTTCCAGGAGGTAGAATTAGCAGGATATTTGATGTGTTATATAAGAGAAGCAGATGAATAAGTGAGCTGGTAGTAGTTGTTGAACAACCACTTGGGTGGACATAAAAGAGCATGTAAGAATGGATATTGAAGGTTATTGATGAGCATGAAAGATAACTGTGGTTAGAAGGGTGGTCAGTGTATTGCATTTGAATGGATTTATTTGGTTAGAGTCAGTTAGAGACACTATTGCTGCAAGCAGGAACTATGAGTGACGTGAGATCAAGAGAGAGGAACTGGTGCGATTGAAGTGATTGTAAATGAGAAGTACTGTTAGTGATCATGATAGAATGAGAATGCAAGATGGAGAGGGAAATGAGGAGGAGTCAGAGCAGACAGGGAGATACAGTATCAATGAGTCTTTGGACTCCCTGGAGGTGTCAAATAATAATAATAATAATAATAATAATAATAAGGAGAGTGGATGTTGGAAGTAGTAAATGTGTGTATGAGGATGGTCAGTATGGGAGTGGGATGGCCTAGGATGTACAGGGTGTAGTTGAGTCTGAAGAGATAGGGTAAGCAGCGATAGGGGCAAATGAGAATGGTTAGGTCCATGGCAATCACAACCTACAAGTGGCATGGGCAGGACTGATTATAGACCTAAAAGTGAATTGCTGTGTTTATTTATCAATGCTAGGTGCATAAGAAATATGGGAGATGAAATGGTTTCAGTGATCAAGTTTATTCACCCAAAAATTGTTGGAATAAGTGAAACATGGTTGGATAAAGATGATATCGTGATGGGAATAGAAATAGAAGGGTATGATATTTACGTGAGGACAGAAAGGATGAAAAGGGGGGGGGGGGGACTGTTGATGACAGCAAGTGAATTATGTCTGCATAAAGTGGGGATTCGAAATGTAAATAGTGGCAATGGTTTTGAGTCAGTATGGCATGAAATGAAGGTAAGGTTGAGAGGAAGAGATATTTAGTTGATGCTGCTATAGGGTAGTGAATGTGGAGGGTGGTGGTGAAATTTATAAGCAACTTCAGTTAGTGAACAAGGAAAGGATGATTATTATGGCCGATTTAAATTATGGCAGTATAGACTGGAATGAAGATATAGCATTTGGGAATAAGGAAATTGAATTTCTTGAGAGACAACTATCTTAGGCGATATGTAAAGGAGAGAACTGTAAATTCAAATACGCAAACATTATTCAAGAAAAAAAATGACAGTTGAAAACAAGAACCAAACCTGGAAGATTCAGTGGCAGATTCTGAAGAAATGGCTGACTGATTCAGCCAGAGAAGCATGTGGCTGTCTGCAAGGATAAAAAAAAAAAAAAAAAAATGAGAACCTCATAGTGGACTCAGGAAGCAAAACAGGCAGTCAAGAAAAAGAAAGCATATCGAAAGTATCTAGCAAAGAAATAAAACCAGCTAAACAAAAGTCACTGGAAGAATTTGGTAAGAACATAGAAAATAAATAACAGGAAAGTAGCAAAATATTCTGCAGGCTTATATAGTAGTATCTATATAGTATCCTCTTAGTAACTTTTTCTATCATATCCCCTCTCTTTCCTCTGCCTGACAGCTAAACTATGCAACCTGCACACCCTCGATCTATCCTCATAGGAAACATTCCACAGACTTGTCACCAGCTTAGTCACTTGTCTCTGAATCCTCTCCACAAAGTCCTAATCCCCAAGAAATGCAGTTGACCAAATCTGTGCACAGTAGTCAACATGTTTCTGATTCGTAACACCATAAAGAAGGAAAATAACCTCCCTATCTTTACTTATCAATGTGTTCCTCACATTCCAAGTAATCCTCTGAGCTGATGGAAGTTTTTCCACTTAGTTATACTATAAATTAAAGATACCAAAAAATTATATGCTTGGTTTAATCCTTTATCCAAGTGTAAGCAAACAAGTTTGCACCTGAAGTATTTTCAGGACTGGGGCAACTCATATATAGAAGCTAATGACTTCACGTCACTTGCCATAGTAGCCAGACCTCTGAGTCTGGCTCCCACTGATGAGACCTCAATAAAGGTCGAAACCAGTCTTGGTAGTGATCCTTCCCATAATGCATAACATTATACATACCAGTAAGGATATGTGCTTTGCATTTATGGGATACTGAGGCAAGTGATGTGAAGTCATCAGCTTCTATATATGAGTTGCCCCAGTCCTGAAAATACTTCAGGTGCAAACTTGTCTGCTTACACTTGGATAAAGGATTAAACCAAGCATATAATTTCTTGGTATCTTTAATTTATAATCCTCTGAACTATTTTGTCCACTCTTACAATATGTCCTCTGAATTTCAAATCTCTATCCACCACCACCCCAAGATCCCTAACCTCATCGATTTCCTGTAAACTAGTACACCATCAATATGATACAAAGTGTGTAATTTTTTCATCCCAGAGTATAGAGTACAGCACCCCTACTTAAGTGGGACAAGCTACAGAAGAAGAAGTACATTATCTTACATTTTGCAACACTGAATTGACAACCACTGTCCTTTTCCCCCACTGCCAATTTATTTAAATCATCCTATAAGTTATCTACACCACCATCTTTATCAACTATTACCCTCCCTAGTTTTGCATCATTGGCAAACAACTGAATATCTCCATTCAAATAATCTTCTGTTATATCATTAATGTACAAATTAAACAGTAGTGGTCCTAGTACAGAGCCCTGGAGCACTCCACTAGACACCCTCATTTGCCTTGATTCCATTCCACCATACACCACCCTGTGATGTCTGTCTATCAGCTACATTTCCCCTTCCATGCCACCAGCCTCATATCCATTCCCATTTGATCCAACTTATGTAATAGTTTTCCATGTAGTATACTGTCAAAGGCCTTTGCAAAGTCCAGCATATCATAGTGTAGCCATTCCCTTCATCCAATTCTGTTAGTCACCTTATTATAAAATGTGAATAAATTACTAAGGAAGAACCTACCGTTTACAAAGCCATGCTTTCCCTATATAGTATCATATTCCATTCCACCCATTCCTGAATTTTATTTTTAACCAACTTTTCCAATAATTTAACCACCACTCCAGAGATACTAACTGATCTGTAATTTGCTACTTCTGTCTTGAAGCAGCAAATTTTATGTAGTGGAACTATCTTATTTTCTTTCTACTCCCTTGGAACCTTGCCAGAGCTGAGACTTAGAATAAACAACTTCCTGCCCAGGCCCACTGCTGTATTTACATTGATATTTTTCAATATACTGAGTAACCCCAGTTCATTTACCTCAATGCTCACATTAGTCTCTTGTCACTTCAGTAACTGCAAAGTCACCACCTGGATGATATACTCTTGCCAACTGATCACTTAGTAACTCAAGTATTTCTCCTGCTTCTGTCACTTTCCTACCATCAGCACTGAGTAAAGTTATCTTTCCATAATCATTCTTTCTCTTACTTACTACATAGTGAAAAAACTCTTTTTGGATTTACTTTGGCCTGCTTAGCTAATTTTCTCTCAAAATCTGATTTAGCCTTCCTTGCCATATTAGTTACCCTTTTTGCTTGTGCTTTACACTGCTCACATGCATGCTGATGACCTTGTTGTTTATATTCCTTCCACAATGCTTTCTTTTTTTGCTGCTCCTGCTTTATATTGCTGGTCATCCACTTGATTCTTACTCAGTTTATCCTCCTGACTCTGGGTATGTAACCTGATACCACTTTGCTCAAACAATCCTTGACCACTTCCCAAACACTAATGACATTCATTCCATGTAGATTCTTATGCTATGTTCCAAGTTGTCTCCTAAGTTTGTTGTAATTGCCAACTTTGTAATTTCGCATAAACCCTTTTTTGATTGAAATTTCCACATGCTGAGCAAACGTGGCAACCTCCCAGGACAAGACTGGGAAGTCACTTTCCCCGATTAGAGGTAGAGTTGTTAGTGAAGTTATAGATAGATTTTCTGAGGCTATTGCCAGATCCAACACTCTCAAAATCCTGGTACCTTGCATGATGTGCTAAAGTAAATATCCCTTAGTAACTGGATAAATTCCATTTCTATTTTGCCATGTGCTCTTTTTCTCCTTCCAATGATAATTGCTTGGCCTGCACTCATTGTACTAATCTGCTAATGTATGCCATCCACATCTTCTTCTGGACCCCTGTCGATAGCAGAAACCACAATATATTTTGTATTATTGGCCTCTATTTCACAGCAGACAGTTTCAAATGAACCATTTTCATTAGATCTACAATCTTCCTTAACTTCTATTTTTTTTGGCTGTAGTTTTTCAGCTATCGCTAATAATATCCCCTCCTCCTGCTCTATTTCTTCTATCTTCTTTGAAAATATAATATCTATTACATTATCCCTGTAACATCATTCTCTGACAACCAGGTCTCGCTGTTGCCAATAATTTGCTTAAGGGTCAAAGGGTCAAAGTGTTTAAGGGTCAAAGCTGTATAACTGAGAGGAGACCTCCACATAGCCTTTAAAGGAATGCGGAGAACCGACCAGGGCTTCTGACCTAATGTCCAATCCTCACCTTCTCGTGGTGCACCCTGTTGGGTATCTACTTTGATACCGAACGAACGAGGATGGGCTGGCAATTTGGGATTTAGCCGACCAAATTGTATTCTTATTGGTTAAACCAAAATAAAAAATGATGGTACAACATGACAAAATTTCATGCCGGCTGGGGCGTCACCCGGTTAAACAAGGCCCCCGTTGTTTTCGCCAGGGAACCAGGGCGAACAGCGAAAAGTCAGCTACTGGAACAAATCTGAAAACAAACCCCAACTCAACATCACCAGAGTTAAAGATCGGGACTATCAACGTAAGAAGCCTGAATGGCAAAGAAATGGAGCTAGCTGAGGAATTAGATAAGTACCAGATCGACATAATAGGGGTGACTGAAACAAAAAAGACCAAAACTGGTGAGATCTTTCTGAGCAATAAATACAAAATGTTATATTCAGGCAATGACAATCAAGGAAAAGAAGGAGTAGCCATAGTATTCAACACAAAATACGAGGCTAATCTTCTTGAATGGCAGTCAGTCTCAAGTAGAGTAATGTGGGCAAATATGAGAATGGGGAACTGGACAATGAGACTTATTTGTGCCTATGGTCCCACAGAAGGTTCTACTAAGGTAGAAGTGGAGGAATTTTTTGAGGCTTTAGAAAAAGCAACTGACACAATGAAAAAGGAAAAGTTGGTCCTTGTTGGGGATCTAAATAGTAGAGTAGGAAATGATTGTGAGACATACAAAAATATTTTGGGAAAATTTGGAGGAAAGAGCAAAGCTAATAATAATGGCAAATATCTGTTGGATTTCTGCTCAGGACATGGACTGGTTATTACTAACACCATGTTCCTACATAAAAATGTGCACAAATTCACATGGAGAGAAGAGGCTAGGAATAAGAAAAGTCTCATTGACTATGTTATTGTTGATAGTGATGTTTTCTCCCTGGTGCAGGACACCAGAGTGTACAGAGGATTTGAAATTGGAAGTGATCACTATTTAGTCTTGAGCAGGATAAAATTGAATTTCATATTGAAAAGAATAACATGTAAGAAAGTTTTAAAGCGAATAAAAGTTGAGCAGCTCTCAGATGTGAACTGTAGACTAAAATACAGAAATATTATTGAAAAGAAAATGAAAGAGTTTGAGAACAGGAATCAAACCTTGGAGATTCAGTGGCAAACTCTGAAGGAAACATTGATTGATTCTGCCAGAGAGGCATGTGGTGAGGTTGTGTGCAAGGATAAAAAAACAGAACTCCCTGGTGGACACAGGAAGTTAAAGAGGCAGTGAAGGAAAAGAAGAAAGCATATCAAAAGTTCCTGGCAAATAAGTCAGCTTTTACTCTTACAGAATACAGAGACAAATGTAAGAAAGCTAAACAGTGAGTAAAACTAGCTAAACAAAAGTCATGGGAGGACTTTGGCAAGAATATAGAAAATAAATATCAAGAAGGTGGCAAAATATTCTGGAGGTTGTTGAAGAAGCTCAGGAATGGAGGAAAGAGTGCTGTAAAAGGAATTAGAGATTATAAAGGTGAAATGAAAACAGGAGAAAAAGATATCCTTGCAGTATGGAGTAATTACTTTGAAAAACTGCTAAATGAAACAAGCAGTGATGAGAGCACAGTGATAAAAAAACACTGACCAGGCATGCAGTCAGGAATACATATCCATACTTGAAGTAGAAAAAGCCATCAAAGGCTTGAAATGTGGAAAGGCAGCAGGAGTAGATGATATTCGACCAGAAATGCTGAAGTATGGTGGTATAAGAGTCTTACAGTGGCTGCACTGCATAGTTCAGAAAGCCTGGACAGAGGGACAAATTCCCGATGATTGGAGTAGAGCTCTCATAGTACCCATATATAAAAAGGGAAATAAAACTGAATGTGAGAATTACAGAGGTATTTCCCTACTGAGTGTTCCTGGCAAGATCTATGCAAGTATACTTGAGAAACGGTTGAGAAGAATTGTGGAAGAAAAGCTTGGTGAAGAACAAGCTGGATTCAGGCCAAATAGAGGCTGTCAGGATCAGATCTTCACTTTACGACAAATAGTCGAGAAAGCATGGGAATATAACAAAGATCTGTATTTAAGTTTTGTCGATTTGGAAAAGGCATATGACAAGGAGCCAAGAGAGAAGCTATTCAATACGCTGCAGTTATATGGTGTCAATGGGGCATTATATCAAGCAATACTTAGTCTTTATTTGAGTTGTGAGTCAGCAGTTAGAATTGAAGGAAGTACAGGAAGATGGTTTAATGTTAAATCTGGTGTAAGACAAGGATGTACATTATCCCCTCTGTTGTTCATTATCTATATGGATCACATTATGAAGGAATGTGGTATTAAATATGATATCAAAATTGGAGATGTTAATGTCAGCTCTTTGCTTTATGCGGATGATGTTATACTTCTAAATAAATCCGCTACAAGTCTGCAAGATTCTCTGACTAAATTGAATAGCTGTTGTAATAGATATGGTATGAAGGTCAGCAATAAAAAGACAAAGACAATGAAAATAGGCAGAATCATTGAAAATGTCAACTGTGTTGTGAATGGAGAACCTGTGGAACAAGTAAAACATTTCAGCTACTTAGGCACAATTTTTACTGAAGATGGTAAACTAAATATAGAAATAGACAACAGAATCAGCAAAGCTGGTATCGTGGGAAGTCAATTGAATAAATTCATATGGAATAAGAAAGAAATTAGTCGGAACACTAAATTAGCTGTATACAAGACTGTGTTCAAACCAATTTTAACTTATGGATCTGAGAGCTGGGTCAGAAGTAAAACACTTGACCAAAGACTAGAGACCGCAGATATGAGAGTCCTGAGAAAGATTAGAGGCGTGAACAGATGGCATCAATGGCAATATCATATTAAAAATAAGGATATTAGGAAAGAACTTGACATTGTCAGCAACCAGGAATGCGTTAGCAGAGCTAATCTCAGATGGTATGGTCACTTAAATAGAATGGGAGAGGAAAGATTAGCAAAACAAGTGTTCTCTGCCAGGTTGGCAGGAAAACGACCCAGAGGAAGACCAAGATATAGGTGGATTGATACGGTACAAAGTGCCTTAGACGATAGAAATATAAGATCTGATAATATTGGATTCTTGACAAGTAACAGACTGATTTGGAGGAAAATTGTAGATAGGAAGTTAGTAATGATGTAATTTTTTCATGTAGTACTGTCATATCCTGTACACCCCTTGAGGGTACATGGCAGGAATTTGATGATGATGAGTTGACCAATGCTAAAAACTCTTCTCTTTTTTTCTGATATCTCAGGCATTTTTGTACATGTATTTCAACATCTCCTTGGACCCACAGTTATTGCCCTTAAATAATGTCATTACCTGCCCATTCAGATTCGAAACCTGGGTAACTGCATTCAGCTCTTCACAATCATTCCTGAACTCATACTTGCCTATCCCAAGGGTGACTATTTCCACACAGTCATTCCTACAGTCACACTCATTTGTCCCAGAGATGGCTAGACACATTCTTGATTGCTCCTCACCTAATATATCTATAGTTCCCTTGTTTTGCACTTTCAATCTCCCACTGAAAACAACACTTTCTCCAACACCTAAACCATTTAAGTGCAGTTTATCAGGCATATACAGGTCCTTACATCCATCAAATTCACTCCACACATCTATTAACTATACACCATTTCTCCTGCAAAATCTTTTCATTGACTGAAAGGCAATTATGGCACTTCTCAACAGTGCCGTAACTAGGTAGGTGCAACAGGTACCCAGGGCCCAGGATGAAGGGGACCCTTGAAATAAGGTATCAAAAAATAATCAGTATTATATTTTCACTTTCAAATTTTAAATTTTGCTGCCATGAAGACTGATTCCATACCGTTTTTGGTTAAAGTTAAAAATTAACCAACCAATAAAAAACAACTATTAAATAGGAATTGCATAAGTAGTGATTTTTCTTATTGGTGCAGTAAAATTTAACTTTAATCTAAAACATTACAGAATCGACCCTGCGGTTGGCTGTCTGAGTCAGGCAGATAAAAGATGTGAAATAATCGCACATAGAGGGATCCAAGCTGTCATCTCCTTCCAGAAGGTTGACTACCATGAGCTTCCACCATGTACGGTTTTGTGCTTCTCTTTTGCATTCTTCATAGGACAAAAAGGTCCAGTCCTTAATATTTCTCATCCAATCTGTTCTTTGTCTTCCTCTTCTTCTTTTTCCTTGTATCATTCCTTCTAGAAGTGTTTTTTGAAGGGATTCATGCCTTAGTATGTGACCAAGGTAGGTGATTTTCCTTTTCTTAAACCTTTTCTTTTTTTATTAAGGACTAGACAAAAAAGGTACAGTCCTTAATATTTCTCATCCAATCTGTTTTTTGTCTTCCTCTTCTTCTTTTTCTTTGTATCATTCTTCTAGAAGTGTTTTTTGTAGGGATTCATGCCTTAGTATGTGACCAAAGTAGGTGGTTTTCCTTTTCTTAATGGTTTTCAACAGATTCCTATCTTCTCCAATTATCTCTAATATTTCTAAATTAGTTTTTTTGGCAGTTCATGAGACTCTAAGAATCCTTCTCAGGATCAACATCTCAAAGGCTTTTAGTTTATTTTCGCACTATTTTGATATTGTCCAGGTTTCTACTCCATACAGCAGTGTTGACCATACGCAGCATTTGGACAGCCTAATTCTTGTTTTTGTGTGAATTTCCCTTGAGGTCAGAATGTTTTTCATGCTGCAGTCTGTATTATCATACTGAAGTTTTGCTCGGCTAACAAGGTTTCATGCCATGTGTGTTTTGCATTCATTTTGCATTTGAAATTCATTAAAAATTGAAGCAATCAACAAGTTTTGTTGGTTGCTTCGATTTTTAATGAATTTTGGTCAGTTTTATATTATCTGTAGTAAAGTGTACATTATCCAAAAAAAAGACATTGACACCTCCTATTAACCCAAAGATCAGTATGTTCACCTTTTATTAGTACATTCTTTTAAGGTTTCACTAGCCTGACAACTGTTTCGAACTGGTTGGTTCTCTTCAAAGGCCAAGCAAAACACACCTTGCTTGGCCTTGAAAATTGCTACCAAGAGATCACTTGGGTATTGAGGAACAGACTGACAACTATAGATGAGGAAGTTATTATTTATTAAGAGAGCAAAACTCTTATTCAATGCTAAAGAAATCAAATGTCAGAGAAATGTATATTTTGTAAGTGAACTCCTGGTCAGTGAGTACAAGTAATTACTAAAGAAAGAGCCATGTGGCTTCATTTCAGCTATGTAAAATTATATAGGAAAAGTGGATATTAAAGATCCAAAATTATTTCAAGGCAAAATGTTTGAGTATATGGTGAAGCAGAATTGAGGAGGAGGAGGAGGAGGCAGGTGATAAGTAGTATGCCACAGAGGTTTGTACATGGGGCCACTGCTATTCAAATTTTACATTAATGATATCAGGATTGATTTGAGGAAGATTATCCAGTTGTTTGTGATGATACTAAGCTGGGGAGGACAATAATTAAACATGAAGAAGAGATCCTGTAGAGTAATTTAAACAGACTGACAGTATGGGCAAAGGATAATGTTATCATTTCTGTGGGATAAAGTGTAGGGTTATGCTTTGGATTGAGAAGATTACAAGCTGTGTATATTATATGAGTGCAAGAAACTGATGAGGTTACAAATTTGAGGGGGTGATATCTTGGTGATAGTGTTCACAGAACATATTGTAAAAATGTGCAAAACTGCTCCAGAGATCACTTGGGTATTGATTGAGGAACAGACTGACAACTATAGATAAGGAAGTTATTATTTATCTTTATAAAGCACTGATAAGATCACATTGATTGTGCACAGACTTGGTTTCTTGGAGATGAGGAAATGGTGGAGAGGATTCAGAGGCAAGTAACTTCAAGAATGCTATGTGGATAGATTAAAGATTTGTGGGTTACAAAATTTGGAAGCAGAAAAGATGATATAACAAATTCTAAAGAGGTTTCTATATGATAGATGAAGAAGAAATTTTTCAATACAGAACAAAAAGGAGAAAAAAACAACAGCATGAGGACAAGATTTTTGCTTGAAGAGTGTTGAATGAGTGGAACAGGTTACAAGATGTAGATCTTCTCCTCAAGAAGGTCTATATTTATCTACTTCTTTTGGTAGTCAATATCTTTTCCTCCTAAATATATGCTCTTTCGATTTCTCTCTATATTCCTTGATGTTTTCATTTACATTATAAATACCTAGCCCTCTTCTGATGTCTTCATTTCTTATTTGGTCCAATGTTATGCATCCTTTAGCTGCTCTTAAAAATCTCTTTTCTGCAACTTGTATTTTACTTTCATATTTCTTTTTAATAGTCCATATTTCTGATTCATATAATAGAGTGGGAGTGGCCATTACTTTGTTTAGTTACTTTCTCATCTTGTTTTTTTTTTTTATTATTCATTGTCCTTTTAATTGTTCCACAGATTTTCTGAAATTTCTTTATTTTTTTAGCTTGTATCTTTGAGATATGTTATTCTGCAGCCTAAGAAGACTAAAATGTGTCACCTGTTCTATTATTTTATTTTCTATCACTATTTTTGATCTAACAATCTTGACCTTTAAATGCCATGACTTTTCTTTTGTGCAATTTTTAAACTGTTTTTTGGCTCATTTTGTTTTGTCTAATTCATAAACTGATTTTGAAAGTCATCTTCATTGTCTTGTAATATAATCTAATGATCTGCATATAGCACTGCATTGAAAACAATTCTGGTTAACCGAATACCTTATTTTATTGTTGTTTTCCATATTTTAATAATCTGATCAATATATAAATATATATATTGAATAGAGTTGGAGATAAGCTACATCCTTGTCTCCAACTTTAAATTTATTGGAAATTTACTGCGTTTTAGGATAAGGTAGCAAGTAAGTGTGTTAGATAAGGGAGAATCATATACAGTGATATTTGTTTCAAAAGCATTTGATAGTTTACCACATGATAAGTTGGTAACCATGAAGGAGGCTCCTTCAAGGTTAAGCAATGTCTAAATATCTATCATATCTTTCTCTGAAAAGCACTCAAAAAAAGTTGCATTCACAACTTCCTAACCACATCCTTCCTCAGCTTCCAGGGAAATAATTAAGAGAATCAGTTTTAAATTCAAGTTACTTTGTTGCAACAGGCCAACAGGTCTGATATGTAATGAAAGCTGAGATGAGAAGAGATATCTATAAGCATTAAAAAAAGAAACAAAATAGTTCAAGAAAGAGGAAAATATTATGTACATTGTGAAGTAACATTTAGAAATCAACACAACATTACAATGAACTGTAAATATCAAACTGCAAATACAAATTCTTTTCTCTTAAAAATAAATAAAGAAAAGAAAAAAGGAAAAGAAAAAGAAAACTACATAGTTTGGAGGAGGTGGATGAGATGAAGAATTTGGGGATTGTGGTGAATAGGGATTTGAAATTTCATGGACATTTTGCTAAAATTTTAAGGTCAACACAGTTTTATGATATGTTATGAGAATGATGCGGAGAACACTGATGTGTAAAAGTAAGGATGTTTTGATTCCATTGTACAGGACTATGATCGGACCACATATGGATTACTGTGCACAGATTTGGTCACCAGGTTTTCAAAAGAATGATGAGATGTTGGAGGGGGTTCAGAGATGAATGACTAAGTTGGTTTCTGGTCTTTGAATGTGGAATATGAGGACAGATTGAGAGAATGCAAATTACAGAGCCTAGTGGATAGAAGAAAGAAGGAAGACATGATTGAGATGTATAAGTTGGTAAGGGGTAAGTAATTACCAGAATTAGTGTGGATGAGATTTTTCATAGAATATCTGGAGATAGGATGAGAACAAGAGGCCAGCCCTGGGAGCTGTATAATATGGATGTGAGTGGGGGGGGGGGGGATGAGGAGTAGATTTTTTTGCATGGAGAGTGGTGGGTGATTGGAATCCATTGCCTTGGAGTGTGGTGAGTGCATTTAAGTAGATGTATGATGAACTGTGGATGTAAGAGTGGGACCTCCCATGATGAGTCTTAACTCCATGGAGGTCTATTGCTTAAGTAATGAACATATATAATTTAAGCATACCATAAGCTACACTAAATCATTTCTCGCATTAAAAAATATCTATCAAACATTAATTTAGAAGTAAACCTGGAAAAATAATGCAGCATGTAAAAACAAGATGAGAAAATACATATTCCATGAAAAACCTTTTTTCTAAGGTTGTAAGGCTGAATATGCTTTTGACAGTAAGATGAACAAGCTTACAAGGCTGATGATATACAGTAGTCTCAGACTTTCTTTCAGCTAAACACATATGGTATCTAGTTCAGCTTATATTTTTGACAGTAAATTATTGATAGCTAAGAGCATTCAGAATGATAAAAGAACAAAGGCAATTCAAAAACAGTTCCTCAAAGAATAGTGTAAATTATCTCAAGTAAAACAATGAAACAATAGAAAATGATTAAGGGAATAATATTATCAGCATGATTTGCTAGAATAGGATACAGAAGCAATTCTTATATATGTGACAAGAAGTAAATAAATGATAACAGAATTTAATTATCAAATACTGATTAGAAAGAGGGAGGGGGTGTCAATGAGGTGGCTGATTGCAACATAACATAATAATAATTTGGTCCATTGGAAGCTAACTGGAATAAATCAATTATTAAGCATTAGTTATCATTTAGTAATTAAACACCTATAAATTTGTAACAAAATATCTTATGTGTATGTTGAACTTGTTTACTGAAAACTCTGTCTAGTATGGAATGTGATCACAGGCATTTCCTTTTTATTTTCTCTTCCTTTCAAGAAATGGATGTGGAGTAACTGAATTAAAATATGAAAATAATACATGATTATCAACTCCAAATGGATTGAAACAACTGCTTTTTTTCAGTATTCTAAATACACTTAATACATCAAATTACTGAAACATGGCTAGGGATGAAAGTACAACTCTTACAATTAACATTTCTACCAGAATCTTCTATTACAGACAGTTTTCTCCATATGAGTCTAAACATCCATTTTTGTTTACTGTAAAAATAATTAACGCCTCCATGGAGTCCGGAGACTCACTGCTGGAGACCCAAATCAACCATCATACACACAAATCCTATCATACCTCTACCTGAATCATCCATTCACCGTCAGGGACAACCAATTCTGGCAATCCATTCCACTCACCTATACTCTCCACACAAAATATCTGATCCACACACCCTTATTCACCAAATTCTTACAGAACTCCAATGGATGGCCTCTAGTTCTCTGACTTCTTCTTCTTGTCAGCCATTTTCTGTCCACTGCTGGATAAAAGCCTCCTCCAGTTCCTTCCACCTTTCTATGTTCTTGCCAATGGTTGACCAATTTTTCCCAACAAAGTTTGACAATTCATCCCTCCACCTTCTTTTAGGACATCCTCAGCCTCCTTTCCCTTCTTTTGGAATCCAGTTCATTAGTATGGTGGCCCATTGCTCATCTTCTCTTCTGGATAGATGTCCAGCTCATTTCCATTTTAGTCACTTGTGGTGAAGAACGATGTCAGTGATACAAGTCTGGCTTCTTATCCAGGTGTTTCATTTCTTATCTTTTAATGTGATGCCTAGCATCAGCTTCTCCATTTTTCTTTGAGTTGTTGCTAGTTTATTTGCCAGTACTTCTGTTAGAGACCAAGTTTCACAAAGATATGTGATGACTGGAAGTATACACTGGTTAAATGTCTTCCTTTTTAAACATGATGGGACATCATCGTTTTGAAAAATGCTTTTCAATTTTCTAAATGCACTCCAGGCAAGTTGAACTCTTCTATTTATTTCCTTTTGGAGTACACAGAGCCTCTATAGCTCAGTCAGTAATCGAACCCAGGTCTTTCCGACCCTTTGGTCGGAAAGACCTGGGTTCGATTCCTGTCAGTGACATGAGAAACCTTTATCTGGTCTCTTTCAACTAAAGGTGAGTTAGGCAGTCTCGTACAGAGCTAGGGGATTTTTTCACCCGGAAACTCAGGTTTTTCATCCCCCAGAACAGGCAAACTGGCCCTGTGAACACACATGGATTACAATCATGAATACATCTCAACCATATGCCAGTCTCGAACATGGATAAAATTGAGGGGCTAGGGAAAGCAATGGTGAACTACCCTGTAAAAATCTCACCAGGAATACTTTGTGGGCAATAGCTACAACATCACCTACAGTCAGAAATGACTGAAAAGAGAAAATCAGATCAGATCAGATGGAGTCCACAGTTTAGATCAATGAGATGACCAAAATATGTATATGAAGAGACTCTTTCCAAGAAATTGTTTTCTATTATTATATTTTTCAGTGTTACAAAATGATTAAACATGATTTTAGTTTTTTCTCTGTTTATTTTTAAACCAACTTTTCTGCTTTCATGATATAGGTATTCTGGAGCGTTTGCAAAACTTATATCATCTGAATATCTTAGGTGTGTTAAGTTTCTGTTATTAATTTTTATACCAAGGTTTGTCCAGTTTATATTATTAAATATTTCTTGAAGGACTGCTGTAAAAATTTTGGACAATAGAGAGTCTCCTTGTTGGACAACTTTTTTTAATTGATATTTTATTGCTATTCATGTGAAGTTGGATTGTTGCTGTTGCAGTGTGGTATATTTCCTGCCAGAGGTCCGTATATTCTCCAGGAACTCCCTGATTCTGGAGTGCTTTGATTATTGTTCTCATCATCATCATAACACTAATTATGGGTATAGACCATATTGGTCTGTTCCGGTCTCATTATCCATGCCTTCTCTTTCCAATTGGCTTATATTTTAGTATTTGTTTTGGATGTCGGGTGTTGGCCATTCGGTTAACATGTTCAATCCATTTTTATTTATAATTGTTTAGTTTTTCTTCTATTGATTTTGTTTTTAGTTCTTTTAAAATGTCTTTGTTCCTCTTTTGATCTAATAATGTGCATTTTGCAGTTCTTCTCATAAATCTCATTTCACTTGTTTTTATTCTTGATTTATCTTGTTTGTTTATTGCCCAAATTTCACTGCCATATAATAATGTGGGTTGAGTGTTCTATTTATCAGGCCTATAATGTGTAAAAATTTTGAAGTTTTTAATTTTATGTCTTTTTCTCCTTAATAATAATATGATATTTCACATCCAAGATAACTGAAAGTATTTATCTGTTCTATTATTTTATTATTAATAACTATTTTGCTTCTAATTGGAGTTTGTCCACAAAATGCCATTGTTTTAGTTTTATCTATGGAAATTTTCATTCCAAACTGTTCTACTATAATGTTTAAATTATATATTGCTCTTTGTAAATTG
The DNA here is from genome assembly GCF_054136105.1 of Typopeltis vanoorti. Taxonomy (NCBI): domain Eukaryota; kingdom Metazoa; phylum Arthropoda; class Arachnida; order Uropygi; family Thelyphonidae; genus Typopeltis; species Typopeltis vanoorti. The sequence goes on from NC_143550.1 coordinate 164,450,571, forward strand.
TCTTCCGTATCTGATATTATTACCTGATCATCTACAAATAATAGTGTATTTATTTTGTTATTCCGGGAAATTTCAATACCTTGATTGTTTAAGGTGTTCCACTGTATTAATATTTCATTAATGTAAATATTGAAAAGTGGTGAAGACAGAGGGCATCCCTGTCTTACTCCTTGGTCAGCTGTCGGCAACCTAGGATGTAAGCTGGGATCTTGAAGTATTAATGTTTCCCATATTTTGGGAAGTTTTATGCAACCATATTTATTAAAATTAGGTTGATTATTCTTATAGGGAATGAATTGTCTAACAACACTGGTGATATGCTGTTATTTTCAGTACAAAATCTCTGTTAACTTATTTTCAATAAATCCTTTTTCAATAGACAGTAAATATAAACTAAAATGCTTAATTTTATATTTGAGTGCTCACAAGTAATAGACTAATTTGGAGGAAAATTGTTGACGGGAGATTAATAATCGTGTAAACTTAATCATTTAATGCTGTCATAGTAAACTGAACATCCCTTGAAGGTACATACCAGGAAATTGATGTTCATATGTTCTTAACCTCTTCAGAAAATGCTTCATTTGAAAAAATATGGGTCACAAATATACAAGGTGTTTTGTTCTGCATACTGTGAACAGATATGATTTCTAGATTGTCTAGATCAACATTTCCCAAACTATGTTCTGCAGAAAGTGAATAAGTGTTCTGCAAAAAATTATCAAAATTAATATGAGCCTGGAATGGTTTTAAATACTGACAAGTTCAAACATGTTTGAAAATCAGGTGTTCTTCACTTGCAAGTGGATTGTACTATTAAGGGCAGCGTGAGCTGGCCTTCACTCAGCCTCTGGCTGATAGCCGTCCACTGTTATCAACACCTCTGAGCACTAGTGAAGTACGGAGGTATCTATTCTAGGAAACATGCGGTCGCAAGCAAGGTCAATGCGATGTGATGTGGCCCGGCACTCCTGTAGCGTGCACTGTCGCATTTTTGTGATGCAACAGCGCACCTGAAACTAAGTGTGCACTTAGCTTTACATTGAATGCGAGACCAATGATACTCGACTCTAACCAAGTTGTTCCGTTAAAATTTCAGGATTTGTGAAGTGTTCTGTCGTAGGAAAACTTTGAGAAACCCTGGTCTAGATGATTGCTTTAGAAATTATTCTGTTAATAGCAATGCTTGTTTTAATTTATTTCTTTTAATTTAATTTATTTAATTTATTTGTGCTATTGTTTATTTCTTTTTAAGGAATAAATAACTTTTTTAAGTTTTATATGTTTTTAAATTTTCATTATGTAGCAAGTAAGAGGAAAAATGACCAGGGTAGAATGACTTGAAACAATGCTCAAAGTAAATGAGATGAAATACTGGAAGAATTAAATTTTTTTTTGATCCTTTCCTAATACTATTTTACTCCATTGAACTTCTGACATGAGTTTCTCCAAGCACTTTAGCCTTAACCCATGGGTGTTGTTAGTTATTGTTTTTTTTTTTTTATATATATTAAAAATATTTAATATCTCTCTCTTTTGCATTTCTTAAATCCTTTAATATAGATCGCTGGCTAAAAACAGGAGAACAACCTTTTGCCGGAGCTGAATGAGTACCGCAGTCCACAGCCCGCTATTTTCCCAATGAGTTATTACTGAAGCCAGACATTCCTGAGGAAGCTCAAGATCTGAGATGAAAGAATTGCCTTAAACTTTTGGTGCAAGACTTTTGACTGAATGTGTGATAGAGCCCTTATAAGTTCCATACTTTTGTACAATTCCTCTTATAGTATGTTATAGAAAGACTTTTAAGAATTTGGTTAATAGCAATAAGAAGTGTCATTAAGAGAATCGATTGGCATATTGGAAGTTGATATATAAATTGTAAAAAATAACTTAACAGAGAGTTAACTAACCTCTTTGTAAATAAACTAGAAGTTTAATAAGCTGAATTTGTAAGCGGAGAGTAAATAAGATTGTGAGTTAAAGAAGTTAATTAGTGTTGAAATAAAAAGGTTCTAATTTATGCTAAAGATTTTTTAAATGGATAGAGAAAGCAATCTCCCTATTGTTTAATTCATGTATAATTTGTAAATAAATATGTTTTAATTATTTGTTAAAAGAGAGCTGCCTGATCTTTTATTTTACAACTGCACTGTTCTTAAATAAATCGGACTTGTGAGGGGGGAAATAATTTAAGGCAATAAAAATGCAGTTCATTTATGAACCATGTCTGTTAAAGTAAACATTGATAAAAGAAACTTCACTTGTGAGAAAGAGGGAAATCTACCGGAAATTTTATTTAGTCTTATGCCAATTAAATGATATATTAGTGGCGCAGTCTGACAAATAAATTTCCAGTATTCATAGGCATTCGATTAGTAAATACGGAAGGTGAATAATCATAGTACGCAGTAGAGTAAATGAGAAAAGAGAAGAGAGAAAAAGCATTTTAGACTAAAGCTATAAAGAATTAGGAATAGAATAAAGAAAACAGATATTACATATATAGCCAGAAAAAATAATATATGTTTACAATGACGCAGACAGAAGATGATATTACACAGGCACTTGACATGCACTTTACACTTAGATAAAGGTAATCATTATTCACACAATACCTACTGTATCTCTCCTTAAACTCAATCACTATCAGAGACATACAGAACTACCTCTGGCAGTCCATTCCACTCATTCACCACTCTCTCCAAGCAAAAATTCTAGTCTCTGCATCCTTACTAACCACACTCTTATACAACATCAAAGGCAAATCCCTTGTTCTTGCCCTACTCATCATATATATTGAAAAAGTTCTTTTGTGTCAATCTTATTTAATCCTCAAGTAACTTATTGGTTTCTATCACTCCTCTCTTCTGCCTGTCAACTAAATTCTGCAAACCACACACTATCAACCTAGCCTGACAGGGACCATTTCACAATGTCACCAGCTTAGTCACTTGTCTCTGAATGCTCTCCACCACCTCTTGATCCCCAAGAAATCCTGGTGACAAAATCTGCGCTCAGTTGACAAGATGCAACCAAATCACAGCCTCATAAAACATGGATAATAGCTTCCTTATCTTTATTTGTCAGTGTGCATTCTACTTCTGAGTAAATATTTGAGTTATTTTGACAAATTCTGAAATATGCCCCTGTGAACTTTAAATCTCTGTCCACCATCACCTCCAAATCACTAGCCTCATCAATTTCCTGCAATCAAGTACCATCAATATGATACAAAGTATGTAATATTTTCTTCCCAAAGCACACTACCTTACATTTTGCAATATCAAATTGACAACCACTGTCCTTTGCTGAAACTGACAATTTATTTAAATCATGTATAGATATCTCATCATCATCATCATCATCAAATTCCTGCCATGTACCCTCAAGGGGTGTACAGGATATGACAGTACTACATGAAAAAATTACATCATTACTAACTTCCTATCTACAATTTTCCTCCAAATCAGTCTGTTACTTGTCAAGACTCCAACATTATCAGATCTTATATTTCTATCGTCTAAGGCACTTTGTACCGTATCAATCCACCTATATCTTGGTCTTCCTCTGGGTCGTTTTCCTGCCAACCTGGCAGAGAACACTTGTTTTGCTAATCTTTCCTCTCCCATTCTATTCAAGTGACCATACCACCTGAGATTAGCTCTGCTAACGCATTCCTGGATGCTGACAATGTCAAGTTCTTTCCTAATATCCTCATTTTTAATATGATATTGCCATTGATGCCATCTGTTCACGCCTCTAATCTTTCTCAGGACTCTCATATCTGCGGTCTCTAGTCTTTGGTCAAGTGTTTTACTTCTGACCCAGCTCTCAGATCCATAAGTTAAAATTGGTTTGAACACAGTCTTGTATACAGCTAATTTAGTGTTCCGGCTAATTTCTTTCTTATTCCATATGAATTTATTCAATTGACTTACCACCATACCAGCTTTGCTGATTCTGTTGTCTATTTCTATATTTAGTTTACCATCTTCAGTAAAAATTGTGCCTAAGTAGCTGAAATGTTTTACTTGTTCCACAGGTTCTCCATTCACAACACAGTTGACATTTTCAATGATTCTGCCTATTTTCATTGTCTTTGTCTTTTTATTGCTGACCTTCATACCATATCTATTACAACAGCTATTCAATTTAGTCAGAGAATCTTGCAGACTTGTAGCGGATTTATTTAGAAGTATAACATCATCCGCATAAAGCAAAGAGCTGACATTAACATCTCCAATTTGGATATCAGGTTTAATACCACATTCCTTCATAATGTGATCCATATAGATAATGAATAACAGAGGGGATAATGTACATCCTTGTCTCACACCAGATTTAACATTAAACCATCTTCCTGTACTTCCTTCAATTCTAACTGCTGACTCACAACTCAAATAAAGACTAAGTATTGCTTGATATAATGCCCCATTGACACAATATAACTGCAGCGTATTGAATAGCTTCTCTCTTGGCACCTTGTCATATGCCTTTTCCAAATCGACAAAACTTAAATACAGATCTTTGTTATATTCCCATGCTTTCTCGACTATTTGTCGTAAAGTGAAGATCTGATCCTGACAGCCTCTATTTGGCCTGAATCCAGCTTGTTCTTCACCAAGCTTTTCTTCCACAATTCTTCTCAACCGTTTCTCAAGTATACTTGCATAGATTTTGCCAGGAACACTCAGTAGGGAAATACCTCTGTAATTCTCACATTCAGTTTTATTTCCCTTTTTATATATGGGTACTATGAGAGCTCTACTCCAATCATCGGGAATTCGTCCCTCTGTCCAGGCTTTCTGAACTATGCAGTGCAGCCACTGTAAGACTCTTATACCACCATACTTCAGCATTTCTGGTCGAATATCATCTATTCCTGCTGCCTTTCCACATTTCAAGCCTTTGATGGCTTTTTCTACTTCAAGTATGGATATGTATTCCTGACTGCATGCCTGGTCAGTGTTTTTTTATCACTGTGCTGTCATCACTGCTTGTTTCATTTAGCAGTTTTTCAAAGTAATTACTCCATACTTCAAGGATATCTTTTTCTCCTGTTTTCATTTCACCTTTATCATCTCTAATTCCTTTTACAGCATTCTTTCCTCCATTCCTAAGCTTCTTCAACAACCTCCAGAATATTTTGCCACCTTCTTGATATTTATTTTCTATATTCTTGCCAAAGTCCTCCCATGACTTTTGTTTAGCTAGTTTTACACACTGTTTAGCTTTCTTACATTTGTCTCTGTATTCTGTAAGAGTAAAAGCTGACTTATTTGCCAGGAACTTTTGATATGCTTTCTTCTTTTCCTTCACTGCCTCTTTAACTTCCTGTGTCCACCAGGGAGTTCTGATTTTTTTATCTTTGCACACAACGCCATGCTGCCCACAATAGAGTATCTTATTCCTATCCACCAATTTCTGAATTTTACTTTTAACCAACTTTCCCAATACTTTAATTACTGCTCCTGAGATAGAAACTGGTCTGTAATTTGCTACTTCTGTCTTGAAGCTGCCTTTATGTAATGAAACTACTTTATCCTCTTTCCACTCCCTTGGAACCTTGCCAGAACTGAGACTCAAACAATTTTGTCAGAAGTACAATCAGAAGTATTGCCAGTTCTCTTGCACATTCACATAGCACACAAGTGGACATGTTGTCCCATTCATTTATGTCAATTCTCACATCAATCTCCACCGTATCAGTAACTATAATGTCTCTGCCAAGATGATACAATCTTACAAATTGATCACTTGGCAACTCAAATATTTCTTTTGCTTCTGCCACTTTCTTACCATTAGTACTGTAAAATCTTGTATCGACAGAATTTTTAAATTAGATTCTTTCTATACTGATTTTACTTAGGAATTCAAATTAATTTAACATACTTGTAATTTTGTTTAATATTTAACTAATGACTTGCTGTACAACAACAAAGGACAAAGAAAAAATGTCTGAATGAATTGTTTTTTTGAGGAAGGTCAGTCGTCATGAAGAGGGTTCGTTTCGGAGAAGGTGAGTCGAACTAGAAGACCGCTCAGGAGCAGAGGTCGTTTCGATGGTCGTCACTGGATAAGTTCGTTTTCACCCAGTTTCTGTTCCGGCTCCCGGTTCAAGTATGTCCTGCTGATTCTAGCTCAAGGGGTTCCAGCCAACAGACACCGGAAGATGCTAGATGTGTCGTTTATGCAGTGTGGAAAGTTCTGGATTTCCAGCCCCCAAGGATCCTGATGATATCTGCCTGTGAAAGTGCCCTCGTCGATATCGGAAATCAGTGCCCGTGTGTGTACGCAATATCAGAAGGAAGAAGATGGTAACGATCTCAAGGATCTACTGATGTGGACGAGATGACTAAATACCAAATAAGGTCTATTATATGTGATTTAACTAGAGGCAGAAATTGTGGCAGAGATTGCTCTAGCTGATTTTATTTGTTAGCATTACTTCAGGACTGAAGGCAATTAGCTAACCATTGAGAATTAACTTGCTTGGTTGTGTGAGACAAGATAGCGTTGTTATAAGGTAAAAGTTAATGTGCATAATGTTATTTATTGTCCAAAATTTGCCTGTGGTATAGTATGTGTAGGTCTGTTATTTTGTATGACTTAAGTGTAGGCACAAGTATTGCCTTAGTCTGTTTACTTAAAGGAGAATTGCTGAACTAGATTGGATAATTTAAGATCTAAGTTAATATTGCTGAGGAGTATCAAGTTGGGAAACAGATTGTGTGCTTAATGTTAACTTTATTGTACTTTAATTAACATGAATAAATTGTTTTGTTTGTCAAATAACTTGCCTGATTCCTACATACCAATGCACTTCTCATAAAAAGACTGAACCTGTGTGACCTAGGGAGATAAGTAGCCATGACTGAAGAATAGAGTATTGTGTTGCTTGATATGGTGATAAGTGTAAAAGATAATTCCGTGCTTTGTTGAGTGTTTTTTCTAATGGAATGGAAGTCCTATCTGCGATTTCTGATGGCGCAGTGTCGTAATAAATAAATAAATTTTTCAGAAATCAATATAGAAAAATGCTTACTATTTAGACAAAGGGATTGACTCCAGCCAGAAGCAATTCCTAAGTTCTAAAAATTAGGTACAAGTGATTTAGCATTTACGACATTGAGAAAAGGGGGGAGTCTAATTGACAGAAAGGATTAACTGTAGTAGACTAAATCAAGCAATGGATTAAGAAGGATGGAGTCATGACTATTAAGTATAAAAAAGTTAAGTGAGTTGAGATAAACAAGATAAATAAGTATATGTTTCGAACAAAGTATAGATTCAAAACGTAAAGAAATTAAGTATGATATATATTACAATGGCACAGTAGACACTATTTTTACAGTACTGAGTAACGTTACCCTTCCATAATCATACTTGCAACATAGCAAATAAACTCTTTTGGATTTACTTTGCCCTGCTTAGCTAATTTTCTGTAATAATCGGATTTAGCCTTCTTTGCCATACTAGTCACCCTTCTGGCTTGAACTTTGCACTGCTCATAAGCAATGTTGATCATCTTTTTGTTTATATTTCCTCCACAATGTGAATTAAGGTGACTAGTGGTTCACCCCAGGGATCAGACCTGACAGGAGATATTCAATTATTTGCTGATCATGCAAATAATTGGATAGGAAAGGAAATCAGGATTGTTGCTAATATCCATCACTTCAGAATGATCTGAATAGGCTGGAAATTTGGGCAAATAATGATGACTGTCAGTTCAATGTTAGTAAATGCAAAGTTATACAATTTGGTGTTTAAACATACAATATGATGTTTCCAGCAGCATATTATAGTAGTGGGATTATGCTACCAGAAACTTATGAGGTTGAGGACCCTGGGGTTATGATATATAGAAATTTGATGTTCAAAAACCACATTACAAAAATTACAATACCGGAATTAACTCACGTAAAATATTATTTATTAATATAATTTTCACCTGACTATCACAGGCATCTTCAGTACAAAGCTGATAGAACAATCACTGACAATTCCAAAAGGCACCACCTAAATAGCTAATGTAAGATAATTAAAAAAGGTCATTAAATTTCCTAACTTATTCAAATTCGTATGATTTCCATCTCATTCTGTCATCTCACCAATCTCCCTCTCCTCTCCTCAAATATAGACAATTTATAGTTTGTTGCCACTGCTTTCCACCTCACCGCGATCAAGACTGCAACCAAACAATACACATTATATTACGCACACTATGTGTACTCTCAGGTTTCAGCACAGGAAACTCTGAATATCGAGACGTCTGTGCTAGTTCAAGGAACCAAATTTTGTTGGCTACTGTTCCCCAAAACTGCACATTGGTCCGTGAAACCTTTACCTCCTAACTTATTGAAAAATAATAATAAAAATAATAAAATAAAATAAAATAAAATAAACATAAATAATTAAATAAAATAATATATATATATATATATATATATATATATACACAAACAATTAAAAAAAAAGTTAGGAAAGATTAGCTGATTTAAAAAGTACTATTCTCCCACAAAGGGCATAGACATAGACCATTGTATCTGTTTAAGTTAGGAGAGTGAAATAAACTTTCACATGTTTCTTTATAAAACTGTTCCATGAGGAACCGACTTTTGTGAAAGACTCTTGTTCCAATGAACTCTATGTCTAGTGTTGATGGCATGTGCTGCAAGTCCAGACTGTTCAGGTTCAAGGTATTCAATATAAGACTTGTGTTCTTCTAGCCAAATAAAAGCAGATCTTCCTGTTTGTCCAAAATAAGATAACCCACAAGAGCAAGGAATTTGCTGGACACTTCTTCAACTAGAAGAACTGCTACTTATATAAACAATACTTTGAATTTCAAAAGTAAAATTTTGGATCTTCAATTGAATGCATCGGATATTATGATTAGTTTAGATGTTTCATTATTTACTAATGTTCCTTTATCTGACAGCATTGAATTAGTACAACAAGAATTTCCTTCAGACATTGTTAAAATATTTGATTTTGTAATACATTCTGGTTATTTTTCCTTTAAAAACAAGTTATATCAACAAATTGAAGGAACAACAATGGGCAATCCTCTTTCTCCTGCAATTGCCAATTTCTTTATTGAGTACTTTGAATAACATATTTTTGACAACATTTCACCTAGACCTACTCATTGGTTCAGATATGTAGATGACATTTTTGCTATATGGAATGTCTCTTCTTATAAATTACGACAGTTTCTCTCTAAATTAAATGAACTTCAAAGGATCAAATTCACCCTAGAGGAAGATGTAAATAAACAGTTAGCCTTTTTAGATCTTTTAATTCTTCGCCAACCACATGGTAGCCTACATTTTTCTGTTTTTAGGAAGAAGACTCATAGAGGCAATTATATCCATGCTGAATCTCATCACCATCCAAGTCAAAACACTGGAACTATTAAAACACTGGTTCATCGGGCCCACTCCTTATGTTATTCAAATTAGTTATTATAGAAAGAATTGCAACATATTTTTTCAACTTTTTTTTATCTAATGGTAATAAGAATTCGTTCATCAAAAGAACTTTTAGCAGTTTTGGTATCTCTACCTCCTCAAATACAGAAGAAATAACTCGTATTTCTATTCCTTATGTGCAAGGCATTAGCGAACGCATAGCAAAAGTTTTAAAACCACTAAATATTTTTGTTGCCTTTTGCTCAATCAAAAAAATCTCCACCTTCCTCACTTCTCCAAACGACAAGCTTCTACATCACAATCATCCAGGTGTCTACCAGATTCCTTGCTCTTGTGGGTTATCTTATTTTGGACAAATAGGAAGATCTGCTTTTATTCGGATAGAAGAACACAAGTCTTATATTGAATACCTTGAACCTGAACAGTCTGGACTTGCAGAGCATGCCATCAACACTAAAGATACGAGTTCATTAGAACAAGACAAGAGTCCTTCACAAAAGTCGGTTCCTCATGGAACAGCTTTATAAAGAAACACGTGAAACTTTACTTCACTCTCCTAACTTAAGCAGATGTGACGGTCTACGTCTATCCCCTTTGTGGAAGACAGTACTTTTTAAATCAGCTAATCTTTTCTTCTTTTTTTTTTAATTGTGTGTGTGTGTGTGTGTGTGTGTGTGTGTGTGTGTGTGTGTGTGTGTGTGTGTGTGTGTGTGTGTGTGTGTGTGTGTGTGTGTATCATCATCATGCGTATCAAGGATTTAGGCCTAGCATGGCCTGTTCCGGCCTTAGAAGTCATCGTTGAATCGTTTAAGAGGACGATTTAACGATGTTTTATTTTTCCTAATGGCTTGTACTTTAAGGCTTGTTTTGGTAATCGTTCTGTTTTCATTCTTTGAACGTGTTCCATCCATTTATGTTTATATTTTTTAATTTTTTCTATTACTGGTTCTTGGTTTAATTCTTTCATAATTTCTTTGTTTCTTTTGTGATCAAATAAGGTATACTTTGCAGTTTTTCTCATAAACTTCATTTCTGCTGTTGTTAATCTTTGTTTGTCGTTTTGTTTTATTGTCCAGATTTCACTTCCATACATTAAGACTGGTAGGGCTAATGTATTGTATATTTTTAGTTTGGTTTGTTTTTGAACTAGGTTTGGTTTAAATATTGAGTTAATTACACCTGTCATTTTTAAATATTTTGCAATTTTTATGTTTATATCTTTTTCATTTTCATATGTGATTATGCATCCTAGGTAGTTAAATGAATTCACCTGTTCTAAGATCTTGTTATCTATTACTATTTAAGTTCATGCATCTTGTCCTTTAAAGGCCATAGTTTTTGATTTTTCTGTTGATACTATCATACCATAATCTTTGGCTATCTTATTTAGATCTAAAATAGCTTTCTGTAAGTTATCTTCAGAATTTGTAATTATTATTTGGTCGTCAGCAAAGAGGAGAGTGTTTAAGTTTACTGTAGAAGAAAGTTTAATTCCTTGATGTAAATTTTTATTCCATTTTATTATTATTTCATCTAAGTAGATATTAAAAAGAGTTGATGAGAGGGGACATCCCTGTCGGACCCTCTTGGTTTATCTCTTTCGTATATGATAGCTTGTGATTTAATCTTATTTGTATTTGATTATTTTCATATATTATTATTATTATTGTTATTGTTCTGGGCAACTCCAAGGAGTCGACAGACTCATCGAGGGAGGCCCTAACATCATGTCAAAAACAACATTGACACAGTATCTATCATACCTTGCCTTGAACTCATTCACGATCGTAGCACCCACAACAGACTCTGGAAGCTTATTCCACTCATTCACCACTCTCCAAGTAAAAAACCTACCTCTAACTCCCTTGTCACCCACGCTCTTGCCCAGCTTCCATGCATGGCCCCTAGTCCTCCCACCACCAGTCATATTTTCAAAAATATCTTCTGGATCAATCTTATAGAAACCCTTCAGTAATTTGAATGTCTCAATCATATCACCCCTCCTTCGCCTATCGTCCAATCTCTGCAACCCACAAATCTTCAACCTATTCTCATAAGGTTCATTCCACAGACCTGCTATCATCTTGGTCACTCGTCTCTGGATCCTCTCCACTCCCCCCCCCCCCCCCCCCCATCACGAAGAAACCCTGGTGTCCATAACTGGGCACAATAGTCCAGATGGGGTCTTATCAAGGCTTGATACAGAGGAACAACAACTTGTTTCTCTCTGCATGTTAAAGTATTTTTCAGAAGCCAAGTGATTTGATGAGCTAATTTAGTCACTTTTGCAATGTGCCCGCTAAACTTTAACTCCTTATCCACCAACACTCCCAAATCCCTGGCCTCATCAATCTCCTGGAGTATAGTTCCACCAATGCGATATACTGCTGCTATTCTTTTCACCCCAAAGTGCATAACCTTACACTTTGCCACATTAAATTGACATCCATTTTTCCTAGCCCAGTCCTCCAAACTATCCAAATCATCCTGTAAAATTTTGACATCCTGTGAACTCACAATTGCTCTACCCAACTTTGCATCATCAGCAAACAAGTGAACACTTCCTCTCAAATCCTTTCCTATATCATTCATGAACAAATTGAAAAGCAGTGGTGCAAGAACAGAGCCCTGCGGCACACCACTAGTCACAAGCCGTCTTTTAGACTCCACTTCTGCATAAACCACTCTGTGGTATCTCTCCTTCAACCACCTTCCTATCCATCTCACCAACCCTATATCTATCCCCATCTGCTCCAGTTTACTGATTAGGGTTGCATGTGGTAACCTATCAAAGGCCTTGGCAAGGTCCAGTAGTATCACTGTAAACCCATTACCCCTTTTTTGTGGCAGGTACGAATAATTTGAAAGGAGATAAAATGGAAATGATAGAAGACCTGAATGAATTGTTTGAGGTAGCAAAAGAAAAGAGTGAGAGAGTTAGAATGATTAGTCTTTTGCCATGGTATGACAGTGAAATGTTTAAAAGGAGGGCCATAATTGCGAATGACTTTATGCGTGGGTTATGTATGACGAGTGGTGTCATATACTTGTGATAGCTTTTAGGATATTATTTGGTATTTGTCTATCTTTTAATATGTTAAATAATATGTTTCTTTTAACTTTGTCAAATGCTTTTTCAAAGTCAATAAATGCAATATGTGTTTCTAAATTGTATTCTCTTCTTTTCTCTATTATTAATTTTAGGCAAAAGGCCGAGTCTATACATGATTGTCCTTTTCTAAATCCATTCTGTACTTCTAAAATAAAGTTTTTGGAATATTTCATTAGTTTGCTATTTAAGATTCTGCTATATATTTTGTAACAGGAATTTACTATACTGATACCTCTATAGTTTTTAGGGTCATCTCTATTACCTTTTTTAAAGATAGGAATCTCAATTGCTTTTTTCCATTCTATTGGGGGGATACCAGTTGAATAAACTTTATTTAAAAATAATAATCTTTCTTTGAATCTTGTTCCTGCATATTTATATAGTTCTGAACCTAGCTTATCTTCTCCAGGTGATTTTCCGTTTCTTGTTTCTTTCAGGCTGATTTCTAATTCTTCTTTAGTTATTTCCTTTTCATTTTCGTTAATTGTTTGCCAGCTGTCTTTTTTAAAATATTTGTCTGTCCACAATTCTGTGTGGTAATTTACAAATTCTCATTTCAATTCGGTGTTTAATTTTATGTTTCTTTGGTATCTGCATTTAAGTGTTTCAAAATCTTATATACGTTGGATCTTATTTTATATAAATCATGTTCTAAATTAGAAACAAATTCGTTCCATGATTCTCTATATCTTTTTCTGACTTCTCTTTTAGCTATGGCTCTTATTCTTTTATATAATATTTCATCTTTTACATCTAAACGATTTGTGATAGGCTTCTTTTTTCTTTTTGATTATTTCTTTCATTGTATCATCCCAGATCTTCAATATTTTCCTTTTATTGAATTTTTTGGTCTTTCCTAAGCTTACATTTGCTGCTGCATTTAGTATCATTTTTATATTAAGCCATTCTGTTTCTATTTCTTCATTTTGTTTTATTTTATCTAGATATTGGTTAATTCTTTGTTCATATAGCCATTGTACATTTGTGTCATTCAATAGTCTAGTTTTATAAACAAATGTTTCAATTTTTCTTTCTGTTCTTGTTACTTGTAGCCATTTAAGTGGTAATCTTAATTTTATTTTAACAAGGAAGTGGTCACTGCTTATTTCATATCCTCTGTGAACTCTAACATCTAGTGAAAATTTTGATGTCTTTTCATTTAATATAAAATCATCTAATATTGATTTCCATCCTCTTGCTGCCCAAGTATATTTATGTATGTCTTTATGTTTATAGAAGGAATTCATTATTTTTAGGTTATTGTAAACTACAAAGTCAATCAATTTTTTACCATTCCTGTTTAGAGTATGTTCTCCATGTATTCCTATATTATTATTAATTTTCGTGTTTCCAATTCTTGCATTTAAGTCTCCTGCTAAAATTATGTAATCATTTTTATTTATTTTATTATGTATGTTTTGTAGCTGATTATAAAAATCAATATTATCCTGTTCTCCTCCTTCTTCTGGGGCATATAAACCATTTATTGTTAAATAGCCTCTATCTATTTTTATTCTAGCTTCTATTATTCTTTCATTCCATAATTTATGATGTTTTAACTGTTTTGAAAGGGAGTTATGAATCCAAATCATGACTCCTGCTTGTGCTCTTTGGTCTCTGTCGACTCCACTGTATATCACATTAAAATTTTCGGTTCTCATAGTTCCTTTTAATTTCTTTTTTGTTTGTGATTACTGCTATTTTAAAATTTCTTTCATTTAATAATTGGTCTAATTCTATTTCTTTATATGCTATTCCTCTTACATTCCAGTTTGCTATGTGTATTATATTTTGTCATTTCCATTTTTGTTTTACCCTTTCCATTCCAGGGTCATTTCCCATAGATTCAATTCGATTATCTTTTTCTGTCAGCTTACAAGTAGAATTATGTTCTCCATGTCAGGGGACTAGCCTGACGATGGATATATATATATATATATATATAAAATAATATTTTTTTAATGTTTTTTATTTTATTATTATTTTTTAATGAGTTAGGAAATGACCTTTTTTAGTTATCTTACATTAGCTACTTAGGTGGTGCCTTTTGGAATTGTCAGTTATTGTTCTGTCAGCTTTGCACCGAAGATGTCTGTGATACTCAGGTGAAAATTACACTAATAAATAATATTTTATGAGTTAATTCCGATATTATAATTATTTAAATATGCCTACTCGCGGTAATTCCTTATTGAAACATAAAAATTGCAAATACAACTCAGAGGATAATTGCCATGATGAAACAAACACTAATATGTAAAGATAAGGAGGTAATTTTGCCTCTTTACAAGATCTTGATATGAATGTACCTAGACTGCTGTGTGTAAATGTTATTTGGTCTTCTGGGTTCAGAAGTTCTGAACCCAGAAGACCAAATGTAAATGGTGCAAAGAAGAGAATTACAATGATAATATCAAGATTATGGAATGTGGATTGTGAGGACAGATTGAAAGTGTGTGGAGTGCAGACACTGGTAAACAGGAAAAAAGGGGATGGGGGATGGAAGTCTATAAGCATCTGAATGGGTGTTATAGGATATTGTCTATAACACCCATTCAAAAAATTCAATTATTATCATTCCAAAAATTATATCTAAAACTAACAATGAAGCAATCAGAAATGAAACCGAAATTACAAGATAAATCTGCAATGTCAAGTTTCAGACATGAAGTGCACACATATAATATATATGCAATAACTTAATTCACTTGAAACTCATTGATTAAATGCTACTAAAATTATGAATTCTTTTAAATTGGTAGCCCTATAGAAAAAATCTTCAGAAATTAGTCAGTGAGAGAAAAAAAAAACCTTCCTATATCTGAAAATAGTATCAAAGATTTAGTGAATATATTTTTATGATCTTTGTGATTTAGAGGCCACAACCATGCTGCAGAGAAGCTAGGTTTTATTTAAGAACCACACACAGAGACAGTAGGAATAACAGGGAATTACTTTTCTGAATTAGCATTTTCTAAGAAATGAACAATACTGTAACATTTTTCATAAGCATGCATGTTCAGAGATGAGGCACTCAGAAAAATGTTTATACTAGGGCCCAAGTTAGCTTTACAACTCTGATACTATCATACCAATGGCATTTAGAAATGCACCAAATACTGGTATTATTCATTCTGAGTAGGCATCCATGTAGGCCTAGTCAGAAGATACCTCAGTATTTAGGCACTTCAATTCAAGCAGAAGATCGGTACTTATGGCTTAAAATATTTGAAAAGATAACTAGAATTAAAAGCTTTTTTTTTTAATAATTTATGCATTTTTGGCATCCATTCCTAAACTCTATGGATGTATGTCTAAAATCGCCTAAAATCTAGGAGGAAAATGCATGGCAACTGTTGAGTCATAAAATTGACACAGGTATAGAAGGTTAATGTTTACTTTCTCTTTTTAATTACTCCATAGGATTTTGGTTAAGTCCAACAGAGAAATCAATGAAAAAAAAAATGAAAAAAAAAGTGGTATGTTAGGGCACTCTAGATACTTTAAAAATATACTTTTCTCGAGGAATTGTGGTGAAGGGCCCAAACTCATATAATAATAATTATTATTTATATATGTATATATATATATATATGTGTGTGTGTATATATATATATATATATATATATATATATATATATAAGTACTCTGGGAAAAGTTTGAATGATATGGTGGGACTTTTGGAGACATTTCCAGCTGCAAAATTTCCAGTATCCAAAATTTTCCGCCCCATATAAATGCGGATTAAGACAAGGAAGCCCATGATTTTCAGGCAAACTATGCACGCACGCACACAGACACGGCTTAAAATCTTGTGTACAACTTTTCACATATGCGATTGTAATTATATATGTATGAAAATTTGTATATACAAGGTTTTAAGCCCTGTTTTAAGGGCTTTTTATATAGAAGTTTTAAGCCATTGATTTTACATAGTTTTTTTTTTAAACTGTAAAATTAAAATCAGGGGCTTTAGCAGGGAATTGGGTAAGATTTTAATTACCCCTGAACGGTAAATTTTCCCACGGTTTTTTTTTTTTTTGCAATCTTATCAATCTGCCATAAATGGTAACAACATAATGAAGAGATCTGTAAAATGGCAGTCTCAAAATAATGCATAGAAACATTCATAAAAAAACCTACAACAGCCTTAAATAAAATGGAAAGGAATTCGAACGCAATGGGGATCAACCGCAACTGTTGTGTAGTTGACTTCAGCGGTTACGCGATATTTTTTTTATTTTGTAATTGTAACTCTAATGACTAAGATATTACTTTATTTACTGATAACTTTTTTATTACTTTTCATTACTTACCTTTTTTCTTTCCCACAACATTCTTGAAAGAAACTATTTCAATCTGCATTACAACATCAAATTTGCTGAAATAACATAGAAGTTCTACTTTTCAGTTGTCCGTGCATACGGCGAAAAGGTGCACTGTAAATAATGCACCTTTTCGCCAATCAAAATAATCATTTTGTTAAAAAAAAAAATAGTCCAAAGTGGCTAATACCGAAAAGTTTGTTAGTGTCACTTAACCCCCCCCCCCTTATTTAATATGCGGGCCGGTCCTTTTCCTCTATCCACAAGTGCAGAGAAAAAAAAATAAAAAATCACATATACGATTTGTATGTACTCATTTCAGAATAACACAAGCTGAATTTAGCACAACCACACACACATTGAAAAGCTAATGGTATTTGCTGGTTCATCGTTCACAAAAGATCATAATGATTAGTTTACTATACTTCCTAATATACACACTACTAAATTTTCGCCAAGTTTTCATATAAAATATATTTAAGTTGCATTGTCGTGCACATCCTGCTATATATTCTTTCCCTTTGGAACAACGCACGATTACAGTATTGATGCGAAAGCTAACAAATAGCTGATCACGTGCTGCTTGTGGCAGAAATATCGTGTGACAGAAGGTGACGCCACATGTGGAAAAGTGGAACTACAGACCTGGGCCAGTTGTGAACTTAATACACGTAAAAACTCTAACTCTTTTGGGAGCACAAAATGTGAATATGAATACAGTAAACTAGTTTCTTTAGTAAAACTGGGTAAAAATTTGGTTTTAAACCAAGTGACATTCGAAACCAAAGTTCGGAATTAAACACGTAAGTGCTAGGCATGAGGCCTTCGTAACTCTATATATGTATGTATCTATATATGTATTTCAATCTTTTTATTCGTCCTCTTCTCTTGCCTTTTTTTTTCATAATCCTCTATTGTAGTCGGCGTGTTGCCTTGTTTTTGGCATGCATGCTAATTGGTGACACTGGCTGTCTCATAGGACTGGTTTGCCTGCATGCAAGAAAGGAAAAATGCTGTTGGCACACTGCTATGAGTCTTTGGACTCCCTGGAGGTGTTACATAATTTTATAATAATAATAAAACAGTTACCGGGATGGAAAAAAAAAAAAAAATTCCACCTTCGTACGAGACCACCTACCTCACTTTTAGTTGAAAATGCTTTTTAAAAATTCAAAATTTGGATTCGAGAGAATTCGAAACTCAAGTCTTTCCGACCGAGGTCCGAACGTCATTATGCGTGGTTGGACATCAACTAAACCTTCCTACAATTAATTGGAGTTGAATTAACTTTTGTAAAAGGAATGAATGCCCGGAAGTAAAAAAGGCGCATATATATCTAGGGGATACATTCAAGTGGGGGAGTTCATCACAGGATACGAACTCCTCCCCTTAAAATTTGTTTGCGGACTGTGCATCCGAATCGCACGATAGCATAAGATGTTTGTGAAAGTGACGGATGACCAGTGGCGCACCCAGAGGGGGGGGGGGGGAAGGGGCTCGGGCACCCCCCAAAGAAAAGGAAAAAACACTAGAAAAATTTCCAAAAATCTTTTCCTAATTAAAATTCATTTTTTTTTTATTTATGTTGTGTGCTACTAATGAATTAGCGATCACTGCAGATGCTCAGTTATAGGTCGTATGCGATGTGTAGTGTGTATTCGCAAAACGCCTACTCAACTCGCCCCCCCCCCCCCAAAGGTTAAATCCTGAGTGCGCCACTGCGGATGGCATGTACCGATCGATAAGAAATTACCATCCTGATTATTGGCCAGAAGTGTTATGAAAAAACACTTTCTGGTATCCAGAAAGGGATTATTGGCCTAATGGCCGAACAGCAGCATCTCCACTTTGCAAACAACAAGCTTAGGATTCAAATCCCCCCCCCCCTGTAAGGTAATGTTTGCAAAAGCCCTTTGGTAACTGATGATCTTCATCATTCAGGATGAGACTACCAGCTTACTTATTCAAGACCTTACCAAGTAGTTTGATAAAGTACCATGTTAGTTCTCTAAAGCAGGTTTCCCAGGACCTGGGAAACCTGCTTTATAGTTTGATAACCAGAGAAACCAGATTATCAAACTAAATATTTGATAACCTGGGACACAGGTTATTAAATATTTAGTTTCCGAAAGTATTAATGTGAATTATTGAGATAAAGAACCTAAGAGACTTCAATCTGGCATAGTAAATTATAGATTAGAAGGATATTATTAATCCATTGATTTTAGCCAGATAAGATAAAAAATTAAAATGTTTCGATTTTTACCAGCGAGTTTATAAGAATGCGACTTTCAACATAGGAAATGCCTTGGACTGGCACGACTTAAAAGACATGGACTTTGCCCGGGAATTCATATAGTCGCCTTTTTATTGGGTCGTTCAGGTTTCACTGGTCTGATTGCTGTTTCGAACAATTGGGTCGTTCAAGTTTCACTGGTCTGATTGCTGTTTCGAACAATTGGTTCTCATCAGCGAGGCAGAGGCCTAAAGAGGGCAAGAGCCCTTAATTCAGTACCATAGCAATCTCATGCTGGAAAGTTAATTATATTATTCATAAATGAACTTTCGGTAGCAAGATGCATAAATAAATTACTGAAAATAAAGAACTTAAGAGGCTTCATTATGGCATACTAAATTATAGATTACAAGGATATTATTAGTCCACTGATGTTAGAGCCAGATAAGATAGAAACTTTAAAAGTTTCGAAATTTAGTAGTGCCGATCTAAGGCAATTCATATTCCGGAGGTTATATTCTCATAAACTCTGGTAAATTTCTTAAGCTAGAGAAGCTTTAACATCAATGGATTAATAATATCCTTCTAATCTATAAGTATTAATGTGAGTTTTTCAACATGTCGAGGATAGGGTCCTTTATCATAAAATAATACAAAAATAAATAAATGAATGAAAAAAAAAACCTTTTTTTATATACCTTCCAACATTTCGTGGGTTAGATTGGGAATTGCCAATCCATATTTTTCGGGGGAGGGGGGGGTTCATAACTAATTCATAAATTCAAAATATATTAATAAAAGACAAATACTAAGAGTCCCCCACCCACAAAACTTTTAGGAGCTTTAAAGGATCTTCTAATCTTCTGAGCACAGTTAGCAGTGTTGTGAGACTGTTATAAAAATCCCTCTAAGACAATATTTCTTATCCTGAAATTTTATAACCCAGCCCTCCTTTCGATAAGCGTAACAAGTTTCGATAAACATAAAAATCTCATGTCCTTCCCCATCTGTCTTCTCCAATGATAATTTTTTTTTTAAAAAAAATTTATAATAAACGAAATACTGAGACTTAAAACATGGAATCATTAGGAAATTTTGGACAAAAAAAAAATATTTTATTATTATTTGCTTCCTCTGTTAGCATTGTGAGTATTGAGGGTAAAATTTGTTTTGTATTTTGGGCAATATTAGATGTTAGAGCATAACGTACGTCACTTGCAAGAAAGTGATAACTATGATAAGGTTGTTTATTATTATTATTTGTTTTGTTATTCAAATTACAAAGTTACAATACTATAATTACCAACAAGTTGAAATATTATTACCGTATATCTGAAGTCGGAGACGTTGCAGAGAATTCCCAGTTATTAGCGTATTCTAGTGAGGAGGGATTATCCAGTAGATGGTTTGAGTAGGTTTCATGCTGTTGTAATTTACTGAGACGAAACCGTTACAATGCTTCCTCTTTCATCGCCTGAAGAATTCTTACATATGATACTGCTCTAAAGTATGTGCAAGCTGAACAGTTGTCCAGAACGACATATTAATCTTGCAATAATTAAAAATTAATTACTGACAGCGTGGGCATATTTCGCTTATTTGCCAAGGATAGGAAATTAGGTTACCAAACTGCCGGCCGTCAAAACACAAACATGTTTAGTAATTGGAACATGGATATTGACAATCAGTAATCGGAGGTTAACATCAGATGGTGGCAATGGCTGCATCCTAAATTTCGCTTGACCTCGAATAATAAAAGTTCCAATAACTTGGAAAGTTATTTGAACCTCTACTGGAAAACAGATTTACCAATTATCGTTCAGAGGTGTAATTGATGACCTTTTAGCTCTGGATTATTCAGCAAGATTGAAAGTCATGTTCTTACTGTAACTAATGGATGGCTTACTTTTAAGGAAAAATGGAGTTAAAAAAAAGGTGTTACATACGTAGAAATCAAATATAAATATCTAACAATATTCTTATTCCCATCCTTAGTTTTGCACGCATTATGTAAAACATTGCAAAGTCCTATAGTTCAAATTCGACGGAATAAGATGGCTAATCCTTGCCTCCATAAATGTTATATTTGTAAATAATGTTTATCTGACAGGTCAACTTATCCGTTTTCGGGACGAAAAAGCCAAGTTTTTTGTGGGGGGAAAGTGCACCCGGCTAACCTTTAAATACAAAAGCACTTGAAAAGGTTACTCACATTAAAACCACTAAAATCGAGTCATCCTCCTTACGGTATACTAAAGGATTCATTTGAACACAAATCTATATCTAAGGGATGCTCCGGAAGGAATCTGCTACACTTCAGAGATTAATTCCTTGAATATTATAATAAGCAAAACGTGTATATCAACATGTATATAACCGGCAAGAGAATGGCAATTGTTAAAAAATAAAAATAAAATAAAATAAAAGTTACAAAATGTTTTAATATCATTTAGGACGCAAATTGAAAAAGGAGATGTTGGCTGACTGGCCGAGTGGTTGGCGTATCCACTCTCCAATTAGCAGGCTGTGAATTCGAATTCCAGTGAGGATAAATGTTTGTAAATGTCTTTAGGTGCTAAATGAATCTCGTCTCTATATAAGACCACCTCCCCTCTGATTATTGGAGATTGGAAATGGCTTGAAAAAATTCCATGTTCGCTCTTATAATAGTTGTTAAAAATGTCTGCCTTCTAGTCATGTAGACATTTCTGAATGTCAGTGGACATTCCTATCCTATCCTTCTCGTCTTTCCTAACACGGGTTTAGCCCCTCCTAATGAGGGGTTACTGGTGTATTGATGCAGCCGGTTCGCCACTTCTCTGCGGCATCCCCTAAGGGCGATATTCGTGACTGTATATGAAAAACCCCAGAGTCGAAAAAAAACTGTTTTTTCGACCAGCTATAGCCAAGTTAGCCGGTCTTGTGCTGCCCAAGACCGGCTAACTTGGCTATGGCAGATCCTTAAGCTCCTCACGTCGTCGACGAGAATCGAACCTAGGACACTCCTTCCCCAGGAATATGGTTGCGAAGCGCAAAGCCACTAGGCTAACCGCGCGGATCAGTGCATATTAAAAATGAAGAAATAAATAAAATCTGATTATGCTGGAACTCGCCATTGGTATTCCTCAACAGAAGTTCTAGCGGTTGCATTACAAAAACCATAACTGAAGGGGATGTTAGCATTCCTAGTATGAAAACTTATCTAGCATGTTTTCAGTAAAAAGCACACAGTTAAACACACAACGAAAGACTGTTGGCATGCTTCGAGAACGCATATAAAACTAGATTACGTGACTAGACTACGATACATGCACAGTCACAATCGTAAAATGATCACATCTTCCCACCTGTCCAGATTCAGATCCATATCGACATAAATTTTTTATTTAAAATCGTTCAAGGAAACAATCATGAAGCCTGGCGTATTCCTCCTATGATACTCTATATATTAATATTAATAGACAACTTAATTTTAAATCTACATCTTGCTAGTCAACTACACTTTTTCTTGCCACTCTATAAATATTTATAGATCTTGTTTGATTCTGGTTGAACGAATCATTTGCATACCATACATCCTAAAGCAATCTTTATTTTGTTATCTTCTGTCAATAACCTTCAGAAATGCAATAGAAATTGTTTGCACTTGTCATATTGCTTGACGCTCTGCCTTAAGCCTTCTGCAGATCAACAAATACCTAGTATAATAGGGGAACCAATTCTTACTTTATTTTCGTTCAATTCCTGAATTTTTTTTAAGCAGATATATTATCTTTTCAAAAATGAAATTTCGTCGAATAACTGGTTATCTAGCAACTCTCCTTCGTGAAACTATTGTGCAAAAACTCGACATCTTTCCAGTTAACTACACTTTTTAATGTAATTATTTGAAATGCTTCAGCTCATCGAACTACTTTCTGAAAACGAGACTGTTTTCAAAATCCAGACATTTACGAAGGGGGCAATGTATTAGAATCCGGGAAGATTGGTCACGCTAAATATGTCTTTTCTTTTTTTTTTTTTTTTTTCTGGAATACATTTTCTTGGTACAACTGATCGGTGTATGTAACCTTCATTGATCAGTTTTGTGCTTTTACCTTTACGGGATAAAAAGTTCAAACTTCATGTGACTGTCTAAGCTATCCGAGTTTTAATTTATACTATTTTTTCAATGCTTTCAGCAATTTTCCACTAACATTTCCCTCTATATTTGTTGGTCCAGTATAATTGATAAAATTAATCTCTTTTCTTCTTCCACTTCCCTGCAATTTCCTTCTCCTTCCATTAAATTCTGTCTCTTTCTCACACAGGACTTTTATCATTTCAATTACAACTCCAGGTGGCTTACATGCCTGCCAGAATTTCATTTTCCCTAGTGTCCTCTTCACTTCTTTGTTATATCTATTTCTGTACTCTTTGCACCACTTTTATTTTATATGTTCAGTAGTTCTTTAAAGTACTTACTCCTTGCATTTTTCCTACTTGCGTTCTCATCTATCAGGATGCTTCATTTTTATCTTTTATTAACATTACATTGCTCAGGAGCCTCCGTAGCTCAGTTGGTTTAGAGGGAGCCCTCCCTGTCATAGACCGGAGTCGACTTTTATCAGAACTTTGCAATCAAAGGTCAGTTATCCGGTCTCATATGGCGGTGGTGGGGTTTTTCTCCCAGAAACTGGAACTTTTCCGCAAAACAGCCAAACTGGTCCTGAATACACATATCTACAAACAGACAATAAGGCAATGGGAAACAATCTTTAATAACGTCACATTGCTACCCCACCAATTACTGGGTGATTAAAAAACACATTGCTCAGATCTTTTCCTTTGTTTGGTGACATATATTATCTTTTCCTATTTTTCCCTGATTAGCATAATCTTCTTATTTTACACTTTTCTTATTCTTCCCTCCTCCCATAAATTCCTAAAATGCTTCCTTCTTCCTCCCTCCCACTGCTTCCTGAATTTTTTTTCGTCCACCTCAAGTTCCTCACCTCTCTTTGTTTTCCCATACTTTCTTTAAATGCTTCCTTCTTCCTATATATTTTAACTTTCACATATTTCTTTTACCTTCTTTCCCCCCCCCCTGTTTATTGGAGGAAAAACAGTCAACTTTCAAGTACGCACATGCTACTTGCCAATAATATACACGGTGTATTAATAATGAGCTTTTGTGCTATCTATTTTATCCTTTTATGAAACAATAAATAAATAAATAACTTCATTAAATATTACTAAGTTTTGCATCTTTTTTAAATCTAAATAAAGATAGCTTTCTTATCCACGAAAGAATTCATAAAGAAAACACTGCGGCATTGCCTGAAAGAATGCAAAAATTTTGCCACTAGTGATCACCGATATTTATTCAATACTTCGAAATCGTATCAATTGTTTGTGCTATCGTTTTATTTATCTGAAAATAAGACCCAAAAGATTGATGAATGTTGGCAAATACATTTTAGCAAATACAACGTATTTTGCCATTCTCTAAAATGTTAAGCGAGTTTCATTGTTCATACGGATACTGGGATAAGTAATTCTCATCGAAAAATTATACGAATCAAGAAAAATGTAAACATAGAAGGTCTGTTTTGAAAAACAAAACACTAAATCATTTCAAAATGTAATTACTGTAATGTATTTTAGCGATTTTTATTGCGATTTTGGATATCTATGCATTTAAAATATGATGATTTCTTTTACTGCTTATTAAGCACACAAAATCTTTCCCCGCGTCTCATCACATAAGAAAAAGTTTGGATACCTACAATAGTAATATTCATATTACAAAAGAGTTAAACGCACCATTCATATGTGAAAGCAGGCAGACAAAATTGAATCTTATGAACAAATGTTAAGACAGATGTTTTCATGAAGGCTATTCTGCTAATATAATCTCACTACATATCGATCATTGCAGCGCACAAAAGATTGTTGCTGTTTGTTCTTGAGACAGAAGATTTACCAACAATTTTTCGTTCTTTCGAAAAACTACGAGAAGCAAATTAGATTTAATTATCGAGAGAGATAATTTATCAAGAAGGGAAATATACTGCTGTTTACATTTTTTGAAAGTTATTAATTAACAAAAAAGATACACGAAAGTTGCCAATCTGCCAAATTAAGTAATGTTTGCTACAAGTTTCTTCGAAAAGTAGAAAGTTCAGTACTATTTGGAGTACATGACAGATTTCGTTGGCCCTTCTTCGTGTTTTGTGGCAGAAAACTTTTTTTTTTTTTCAAGTCAGCTTGAGACCGGCTAACTCACCTTCAAACAGTCCTTACAAAGTTTCTCCACGCCCTGGACGGGATGTGAACCTCGAACTCTCCAATCAAGGGGCACGCTAATTACCAACTATGCAACAGAGGCTCTTGGAAGTAGATCGCACACTCGAAGAGAATGAAGGGTTTTTTTTTTTTTTTCAATGTGGATCCCTAAGATGAACGAATGTTCAATCTACTGTAAATCAGTACTACTGTATATGGATGGCCGGAAAGTTGAGAAAAAAGAAGAAATTTCTTACTGTCAGATTTAAAAACCTGCAGGTTATATTTTTCGGGAGACAAAGAGGGAGAAAATGTGTTCTATGGTTTAGATTTGAACCGTAAAGGGATAATGATTGGTTGCTGCACATGTTAACAGATTTAGAGGATGGTGAGAAATTTTCCGATGTCAAGTCTTGTAATGAAGAGATACAAAATAGCTTTAGAAAATGCATGCAGAAATCAAAATGATGTGTGAAAGAGAGTGGAGTGAATCGATGAGAGATGGGTCATTTAATCAATTAAATCTTATCCATACAACGATTTTAGGGAAGGGCACCATTTAGATATGAAACATGATATTCAATGCTTGGACAAATTTGTGATCTGTATGGTTAATAGCTGTTCAAAGGTAATGTTAAGCCTGGAGCGAAAGAAAAAAAAAAAACTGGTTTCTTGGATGCTGAGAAAGTGACATTTGCAACAGAGTTAACTCAAAAGAGAAATCTTTTGCTAGCGATTTAGGCACTGTCAGAAGTTAGAACGGAAGAAAGAAAAAGTGTATTTTTTGTGATAAATACGATATAAATGAATTTTTACATTGAAGTGTAAAGAACTGAATTACAGTTAAATGCAAATCAGCCTAAGGGCTTTGGGAAGAACTTATTATTTTATTACGATGCTTTGGCACATTTTTTAATATAAAAATCGATTTTATCTAATAATATCAAATTATATATACATAACAAGTTCACAAGATAGACTGTAAAACCTATAACACACGAGTCGCAAAAGCACAGAATCCGTAGGCAGCATATCACGATTACGTCCCCACCTCCCTCGAAAAAATTAGTTCAAGTGGGATGATTAACAAGGCGGGGAGAAGGACTCCATTGGTAGTTCTCGATTTAAATACCACTTCCGGTCGGAAGGTTGACTTCCCCTTCATACAGTTCATGATTTTCGACATTTAGTTTCCGGTCCATCAACTGATGTTAGTGGAAATATTTTTACGTCTGTAACGGAAACAAACTTTCAACATTTACAAGGTTTCTTCTTCTTTTTCAACCTGAATCAGTTCACTGTTTGAGGAGAGTCCCCCCCCGCTTCTGGAACGCTACAAAGTTTAGCCATATCAATTAACAAATATATGCTTCTGTACGAGGAGTAATTCAGTATATACTGAGGGGTTTGTTTTTTTTTCACACAATAGGTTAAGTAACAGCAAAATAATCAATCTCTTATCATAAAAACTGTTAGAACCTATTCTCCATATTAAATAATGTTTCATTGTTTCCATAACATTGGCCGAGTGGTGGCGTATCTGCTCTCCAATCTGCGGATTCAAATCCAGCCGAGGGTATGGATGTTTGTGATTGTCCTTAAGTGGGAGATGAATTCATCTACCCCCGGATGAGCCCACCGTCCTGCTTATTAGATGCCTGAAGAAGTTAGCTGCTTGGTTTCTGAAGCACTGTTTTTGGATTATGTAAAAAAAATATGAAATATATATATATACACATAAGTATAATATATATATACTTCTCGTTCATCAGCAGGTTGCTATTCCCCACTTATCAGGCAAAGCTTTTCTCTCTCTTTCGGATACTTTTCGCCTCTGTAACAAAGACGACCTTCGGTTGGAAACACCCAGATTCTATTCCTGTCACAGTACCAGATAAACTTTTTAAAAACCTTTCAACCCAAGGAGCGCTAACCGATTTATAAGGAAGTGAAAGGGATTTCCTCTCGGATTTCGGGTTTCCCATCCGAACAGCAGGCACACACCGACAAGACGCAATTTACAAAGTACACTCTCCTTACAGCTTTAGCTAAGCACTTTGCGTAATCTAAAATAGCCAACTAACTAACCAATTCGGAAACTTAAGTTCCTTATCCCCCCCCCTCCCTCCCTCGTTAAACAGAAAAACTTGAGAAGTTCTCTAAACAGGCATAATTATACCAATTGCTTGGTACTGATTAATCGCAACATCAATTTATATCCAGTTACTGTTTTTAATATTGGAAATGTGTCTTAATTTAATCCACTTGAAAACTAAATTTAGTAAAATGCGATGAAAATCTCACATTACTAGAATTCTGAACACGAACTTAAAGAATTATAAAAATTAACATAAGAATTAATATTTACGATCTCCTTCAGGGTAGGATTTTTTTTTTCTCCAAGAATTTATACAACTGCACTCAATCAATACATAAAAATAAGCGCTTATCTTCCCAATTCTATTTTTACATGCTCAAGTGATGTTTATATTCGAGGTGACGAAAATTAAAAACGGAATGAATAAGTCTGTCGAACATTTTAGACTTCACTGCTGAATTCTGAAATTATAATAAGTCAAACAGTCTCTAAATTGCTCTCTGCGAAGTTAAATACTAATTTTGTATTATTTAAGAGATAATATAATTCATTCATCAAAATACTATAAACGTGACTAAAACAAAATCTAATCAGTTATTAATTAATATCTATTAATAAACAAACAATTTGGAAGACGATACCAGTTTTTATCAATTAGCATTTTAAACAGTTGCATGTTGCTTGAAAACAAATGCGTAAAAGTCAGTCGAATTTCCTGTTTCGTTTCGCGTATTTTATTTTACTTTTTTTCCCCCTTCTTACAGAAAACAAGTCCTTGTCACAAATCTAGAACTAGCATCACTTTCACTTAGCCTGGATAATTTATCGCCTTCTCCAGATAGCAAGTCGTTCATTGCCTGAAGAATGACAGACCTGAAGTTAAAAGAAGGAGTTGACTCAACTTGCGTACACTAACAGATTTCTTAAAGAACTTGGCCAAAGTGAGTGGGAAACACGTGACCATTATTACTTCCTCCGTTATAAGGAATCAGGGAAAACTGCAGAGAGAGCAATTGCCTCTGAGAGCAAGGCCTTACTATGCACTTTATCTCACGTCTTGTTTAGAATAAGATGTTTTCAATAAACAGTAGCAATTTACGCATCTTTTATGTGTTTTAAAAGCTATTAAGGTAAAGCGGCTTTTTTTTTTTCTGTTTAATCATAGAGTACTGACTACGTTTTCCCTGCTACGATGATCAATTTTGCAAATACATACATAAAAAACTGTTTATATCAAGTTGTGTTTTCAAGGAAAAAAACATTTCATAGTAAAAAAAAAACAAAAAAAACAATGGATAGAATAAAATGTTTCCTGAAATTTTTAAGCGCCCTCAGTATAGATAAATTCCTTATTATTCCAGCAATTATATCTATCTATTAGACAGATATAACTGCTAACTTCTGCTAAGCGAGTTAAACACTCCCCCTCCCCCATCTGACCTATTCGATTTTGCCTTAATAAAATTTTAAAGGATGAACAAAAAAGTCTGAAAGTGCTGAAAATTTTAAGAATAGAGATTGTCAACGGCTAGAGTTAGTACAGATCTTCATGTAAAAAGTCCCATTTCGTAAGCGCGAATGTTGATCTAGATCAGTGGTCGCCAAAGGGGTCGATATGACATTGTTAGGGGTCAATTTGGGCTCAGGGGTCGACAGAAAAATATAAGACATCATTGTATGGGTAATATTTAATTCGGTTAACTTGGATTACCTCTATGACAAAAGACATGGAGGTAATGACAACGCAATTAAGAGTGAATCGTGGGATCAGTACAGATGAGTAAGGTCATGAAAACAGTTACTGAGGCCAATTAAGTAGGCCAAAATGACGTATTTACCAATAAACGGATGTTGGTGGTTCCTGCCGGCCGGCGCAGTGGGAGCGAGATTGCAACACGTGCGTGGTTCTTATTTACTGATACAAGTATTCGATCCCAGTCTCATTTTTGCGCATCGACATACAAGTGAGCGTGAATGTTCTAAAATTCATCAACATACATATCATAATTCAATCGTTATTCATTCACGAACTAAACTTCTCTATGTTGAAGAGTTGAGCAGCGCTGGTAGTAATACCAGTGATATTAATACCAGTAGTTTATTAATATCACTAGTAATACCAGTGATATTACTAGTGATAGTAGTAGTAATATAATAATATATACTATATTATACATACAATAAACACTGTAACTATAAAATAAACAATCTAAAAACTCACATAAGCGTCTTTTTTTGCTTGTCCTATTATAATTACGTAATAGTAAAATATAGGGGGTCGATAAAAAGTCAAGAAATGCTTGAAGGGGTCGACGGGCAAATGACTTTGGCGACCCCTGATCTAGATTCTAGATCAAAGGATGAAGAATGTAATGAATAGAGCGATACCCGCTAACCACCATTACACACACTCAACAACAATAGAAAAACTGAAGTAGTATATTCATGAAACCACAACTGATTGATTTGATTTGGCAACGCAATTGATTTGGCAGTCAATACGAAAGGAGTGTGAAATCCGAGGCACAGCAATTGCGATTATTGAAACCTTTCCAAAAACTTTCAATGCATCCCTTTGAACTTTGGCAAATCCCTTTACAGCTTTTGAGCGTATCGGTCCCCATGGGTTTTTATTGTACCCATGGGGACCGATATCGTCAGCTTTGAAAAGGTTTGAGAGATGGGAGTAACAATACTGAGCGTAATATCGCTTTTATCAAGACAGAATGCCTGTTCGTATTAAAATCATATATTGAAATGTGTTCTTTTTAATACTGTGAGAAATTCAGCATTTTTGTGGTGCAAATAAATAAACAACTTTTGTTCGTTTTCAGTTTGAAATTCGAATCACCGATATGAATCGGTCATTGAAAGTTACGAGATCATCTCAATAAGCTGACTCACTGAGACAATTCATTGAAATGATTTCAATGAATTGTCACTAACTCGATCACTAACTCGGTTCAGAATATGTTTGCTGATAAGATTACTTTTTTTATGAAAAACCATTAAATCATTAGTCAATGACGTGTCAAAATTGGTGCGTATATATGCATAAGATTACGCACTGTATCATTATAGATGTGGAAGTGTTATTACCAGCATGCACTTCAGTTTTCACTAATAGGATGTTTTTTTTTTGTTTTTTTTTCTTCTTAATCTGTTATTTAAATGGAATCGGAGTAGGCAAGAGATACTCTTGCCTACCTAATTATTATCGATTGGGTCACATATGTACAATGAAATCGCGATCTACTCATGACAAACATATCTTGAAAATATACAAGGTGGCCCATAAGTCGTGGAACATTCCGTAGAAAGGGCCCGTCTTTTTGAAGCAGAAAATGAAAGCCATTTACGTGATGTGGTTTTTCATAAATAATAATAAATCTGATGTTAAAAACCTTATCCACTAATTACGGATTGTGTTACATATATGTACAATGAAATCGCGATCTAAAGTCATGACAAAAACATATCTTGATGCAAATATACAAGTTGCCCATAAGTCATGGAGCATCCCGTAGAAAGGGCCCAACTTTGTGAAGCCGAAAATGGAAGGCATTTATGTGATGTAGTTTTTTCTAAATAATAAAAAAAAATCTGCTGATGTTAAAAAAAAGTATGCAGTTGCTTCACAAAAGGCGGGCCCTTTCTACGACAGTTCCATGACTAATGGATCACCCTATGTATAGTTCAGGGGGCTAAACTCAACGTGCCTTGACAATCCCATTCTGTTAAGCATCATTCACTTTGATGGGTGCACATACTCCGATACACGATCAATTCTTCTGAAATCAAATTTAATAAACTATTTTTTAGAATAATCTATAGATATAAAGTTATTAAAAAGTACTAGTAAGAGTGAATTGTTTCATTCATTCATTTTGGAAAGCTAAGCTTGAAGGTGTAAGATACGTTAAAAAAAAAAGTCATTAAAATAGAATTCCAAGCATTACTTGGTCTATTCATTACCGTATTATGGGTTTTCATTATTTTTTTGTTGGTAGACCTGCCGTAAAAAAAAACGAGTTTCCTTAAAATGATGATAAAAGTAATTGAATGCTACCTTTTAAAGTGCCCCCCCCCCCTCCAATAAACAGGTTATGCTTTTGCTTTATACTTACTGGTGCACTCTCCAAATGGAACATTTTGAAGCAGGCAATTACCACCGGAGACAAGAACGAATGTAAGATAAATACGTGCAGCGAATGTGTGATAGCTTCAAGAAGCCAATGAGCTACACTCCCCATGAAGCCTATGAGCTACACACTCTTACGGATACAAATAGCGTGAATGTTCAGTTAAAAGTATCACAGTAAATCTGAAATTTTGTTAGCTTTACCTGATAACATCACCGGTATGAGCATTATATTAAGCAATCCGTTTCTCTAAGTTTAGACTACTGTTAAGCTCTACGACGTAAGTTGGTAATTTTGTTTTACTCTGCATTTTGATTAAACGTGATTAGTTTACGTTGTAGACATAATAAATTTCACAGCCCTCTTCCTCCCCCCCCCTAAAATATCAGCATATCCTGGTAGAGATAAAAATCGAACCTAATTAACGACGGTATCCAGTTTTGCTTCATTTCCGAAATCGCCCTTAATGAAAATCCCCCACCTCCTTATCTTACACAGCCATTTTGGATTATTTCTTACTTTCAATAGAGTCCCTGTGACAATTATATAGAATTGGCCGTTGGATGTGCAAACGAGATATGTTTCATACAAAGGGGAATTATAGACAGATGGTTCGGCAACGCCATTACTACAATGTGCTTTAACGGCCACCAAGTCCCGACTTAAATGCAATGGGGAAATCTCTGGGATGACCTGAAAGGCCAAATGAGGATAGAGCAGGCAATTCAATCCTCTTCGAATGCGCGGAGCCTTGAATGCGATCACTGCTTTGAAGAAGTGGAGCAAAACACCAACTCGGCTATAATAAAAGGATCCCCGTGGCTGTCGTTTGGTCAAAGATGGTCTAATATGTCAATCATTTTGGGATAAATTGCGCTCTATCAAAACTACCAGTGAATGACTATTTCGGAGAGTATAGCGCACGGATATACATTTCACTCTCTCTCTCTCTCTCTCTCTCTCTCTCTCTCTCTCTCTCTCTCTCTCTCTCTCTCTCTCTCTCTCTCTCTCTCACACACACACACTTGGGAGCCGTTTTGCAAAAATTTAGTTGTTCGTTTTTAATTCGTTTGTTTCTAAAAGGTTCGTTTCAGTTAATTAATTTGAAAATTAATTTTAAATTTTTATAAAAAATAATGTTCGTATAAATTTGTTAATTTATACGAACAATTTGTTTGTAAACAAATAAATTTTGTTTGTTAACGAAATGTTCATACTTTTTCATTAAAGATATATATTTTTTAAATAATGCTATTTTCCTAATTCTCCCCTTCTCCAAAGAGTGTAATTTGATGTAAGAATGGTCGAATGCCTTACATTCCAGCTCTGGATGGCGAGTGGATAGTGAATCTGCTCTCAAATTAAACAGGCTGTAGGTTTGAATCCATTGGAATGTTCGTTCACTTCTTGGCGTGAGATTACTACACTGTACAGCCGAAGTGGCTTGAAAAAGTATCAGGTTGAGTCTCTAAAGAAAAGTGAAAAGGGAAACGAATCTATACATTAGATTTTCCACTATTTCAGGAATAATAACAACTTTTTTTTGATAAACTGGCGAACGCGTATCTACTCCCCCCCCCTCCACACACACACACACCAAGCATTGACATCATGAATAAATTTCTACGAAAATCAAAGAACAAAAAAAGCTAAGCAAGAATGTTTGTATAACAGGTATTAAAATATACAGTAAACCATGATAATTTAATACAAGCTGATGACATTGGGAGAGGAATAATAGTCTTCAGTCGTCGGTCAACTTCAGATGAAAAGTCCTTATTATAACCATTACTCACAGCGGGATTAGAACCAAGGTGTCGTCTACTAGAAGCGCCCGTTTCTTTCGACTGCATTGCGGAGGTGTTCTGGCCAGGTGGTGACTTGTATATATATAGAAAACTGTGCTGTATTAAGAATATGTAAAAAGAGTTTGTTTTTTTTAATAGAAAAAAAGTTTTAGTTATTATTTATAAATGGCATTAATCACATCGCGACAGAGGTGAGTTTGTGCACAAAAAATGTTTTTAACGTTTAATTAAAAACATTAGCGTAACTTATGATAAGATTTAAATTCATTCTGTAAAAGGGCAGAGATATATCGGACAAGACTTCGTAGAAACAAAGCAAAGTTAAAGCGTTTTAACAAAATCAGCCCAAGGAGAATAGCAAAAGCTGTACGGAGCCATATAAAGAGCACCGAGACATGCTTTTTCGTTGATTTACTGTACAGATTTATTAGAAGAATTCTTCATTTAGCTGATTAAACTAATCGCGCTGCACTTCTGGATAGAAGCGGAAATGCCGTCTGCTGCTCTTTTGATCTCTTGCTTCTAAAGACAAGCTATGAAGAAATGCTCACATTGAATAGAGGATGCTCCAACACCTTCCATTTCAAGGATTTTTTTTTACACGATTTGTGCACCATAAGGCTGTACATTATAGTGGAGAAGCGCCATAGGAACTAGTCCTGCTGTATTTGATGCAGTTTGCTGAAGCTGGTAATAATTATTGCAATTAAATAGTAGGTTGTGACTTAAACGCGATCTCACCATTATGAATCCGAATTAAAATAGTTCGAATAGTTCGAAAAATAGAATCCGAATTAAAAAGCATGCACTGAAAGTCTTCCCTCAGTGGCAAGTCATATGATCTCATTTTGCTAAACTGTCGGTGAAAAAAAAAAAATCGTCAAAATAGTTTAAGGGAATGCTGAAACCTCTTGCATACAATTCTTACCCCCCCCTTCCTTCTATGCGACATCCATGTTGTTTTCTCTGAAAGAGAAGCTCAAAGAACAGTTATTAAAATCACTCCGAATATTATTAACATAATTATAATATCAGGAGTGCTTTTTAATTTTTTTTTATATCAGAATTTCACTGGCAGTGAGAGAAATCGAAAAAAAAAACCGAACATATAAAGTATATAAATAAAATCTATTTACAAAAACGACATTACAATATATAACACTATGACGTCATTCAGTAGCCCAGTGACGCACCTAACGAGAGTAAGTGACGAAGCCTGTTATTCCAATTGCATCCAGTGAACGTAATTTGAAACCCCATTACTTTTTTCAGTCTCAATGGACTCGGATTTGTTATTATAATTATTTTACCCGCAATAATTTTTTTTGTATGTTTTTATGAGCACCCAATAGAAATATATTTTTTTATTATTTCGGAT
Organism: Typopeltis vanoorti; assembly: GCF_054136105.1. Taxonomy (NCBI): domain Eukaryota; kingdom Metazoa; phylum Arthropoda; class Arachnida; order Uropygi; family Thelyphonidae; genus Typopeltis; species Typopeltis vanoorti. The sequence goes on from NC_143550.1 coordinate 164,485,377, forward strand.
TTTTTTAAAATCTGATTATTGCTTTTATTTCTAATTTGGTTTTTAATCAATGACAATTTAACTCATTTTTAATTAAGTTTGTAAAGAACCTTTCAACATGGCTTATTACAATTCTACTCTAACTGTAATTCTAAATTAAACTGCAACGCTGAAGGTCCATCTGTTATGAAAATAGTAGAGCTACGGCGACTCTTGTCAGGATGATTGCAATACGTGTCGATACATTTAAGTTTTAGTGAAAATATTACGTTCATGACTTTTCACGAACGTAAAACATCTTGGTCAACATGGCCAAACATTGCTGGCTGCCCTTTTCTCAGAAATCATCATGACTGGTAAACTACCAAAGCTGTGGTGGGAAGCCAAAATAATTGCCGGGCCCAAACCAGGGAAAGATCCAAATGATGTGAAAAACCTGCGACTTATCTCCTTGCTTTGCACCACCTTTAAGCTCTTTGAAAGAATTTCACCACTCATCGAAAGAGCACTCCCGACTGAACAAGCTGACTCCTGGAAGAAGTTGCTGTGACCAGGTCCTGGCCCTGACAAACTCAAATTGAAGCAGGCTTCCAGAAGAAACTTAAATCTGGAGCCACTTTCATTGACCTAATGTCTGCTTATGATATTGTCTGGATCAGGGGCCTCCTCCTAAAACTAGGAAATATTATAAAGTGTAAAAAAACTTTACAACTTTTTTGATTCTATTGTCTCCAACAGAAAGATCGGGGTCCACATTGGCGGAAAAAAAGAGCAGGCCCAGATTCTTTCACAAAGGTCTTCCTCAGGGCTCTGTATACTTTTTAACATCTACCTCATACCAGATCAAGCAAGTATATGTATGCCGATGACCTAGCGCTCTTACATCAATCCACTTCCTTTACCAACCTAGAATCAACCTTGAATATAGACTTGAACACCCTGGAAGAGTACTTTAAGCAGTAGTACTTGAAGCCAAATCCAACGAAAACAGTGTCCTCAGTATTCCACCTGTACAATGCAGAGGTGAATCGACAACTCAACCTTTCTTTCTGTGGAAAAATAGTAGAACACGAGGCTCACCCAAAATACCTTGGGGTGAGCCTGGACAGAAGCCTAACCTATAAAAGGCACATCATCAACCTCCCCAATAAAATTAAAACCAGAAATAATATCATTTCAAGGCTTGCTAGAACAACCTGGGGTTGTGGTGCAGAAGTCCTAAGGTCGTCTACACTAGCCCTCGCATTCTCTGCAGCAGAATACTGTGCCCCTGTCTGGGAAAGAAGTACACACACTACCATTATAGACACCCAGCTAAACTACCATGCGCACAATTAGTGGGACAGTGAGAAGCACCCCTCTCTCCTGGCTGCCTGTTCTATCTAACATTGCTCCACCACACATACGGAGAAGACAAGCCTCGATTAAGGAATTTAATAAAGCAGTGAGCAACCCACTCCTTCCCCTACATCAGACTCTCATAAACCCACCTAGTCTACGCCTCAAATCTAGAAAGCCTCCCTGGTCCATGGACGAACTCTCTTCAGCTGCGCTGCCATCAATATCTGACATATGGAGAGAACACTGGTCCAACAATCTACCAACAAACGGCTTCCTAGTAGAAGATCCCTGTGATCCGCAGCCTGGTTTTGATCTTCCTAGGAAGATTTGGTCATCAATAAACAGGATCAGAACTAGTCAGGGCAGATATGGCTACCTTCTACATAAATGGGGGGTGTCGGATCACCCTTATTGTGATTGTTCTCCCGTGGCTTAAACAATTACTCATATTGTGTACGACTGCTCAAGGCGCCAATTTCACGGTGGTGGCCTACAGGACATCCACAAAGTGACGGATGAGGCCTTAAATTGGCCTTCCAGCCTAGACCTGTAGTTGATGTGGCGGTGGTTATGGAGGAAACAGAAGATCACGGTCCTGTCTCACTAATAAGACGTTATTCTCGTAGTCACTCTCATAGTCTTCGTCATGGTGTCAACAGAACTCCTCCTATGTTAGAAGATGATGTAATGTGAAATGGGCCCCCTCTAATGGATAAGTTTTCTCACACAAGACACAACTGCTCTCTAATTAAACCTAGGATACAGCTACATTTATGTTATGAAGTATTGTGAGAACATGCAGCCTTGTCATACCTGTTACAGTAGGACGATAATTGGCTCTAGCTTAATTATGACAAGTTTCTTTTGCTTTATTAAAAAAAAAAAAAAGGAAAGACTTAGAAAGCTGGTTGTGCCTTTTATGTAATGAACTTTTATATGTTAAGATTTTAATCATTTATTGCTGGAAATTATGATTGTACTCTTCACTTACCAGTTTCATGTAGCCATAAGCATAAATAAACGAACGTAAAGTCATGAAATTAATTAATTTCATGACTTTACTTTTTCACTTTTTTGTTTACCCTTGGGTAAAGGATAAAAACAATATTCATATAACCCTTTTAGAGGAGAACTGGCCATGAGCAAACATCCACCGATATAGTAACTACACTTCCAAAATATTTCTGGATAAGGTAACTACTTCAAGGCTTTATGAATGACGGTAGCCTTCAATTCCACAAACGTTTGGAAGCACTGGTGTGAATATGTAGTTCCCATGCTGCCTAATTGTTTCTCGAACTAGCCGGTTTTGTACTCCATTCATTCAAATTTGCACAATCAAGTTAATCTTTTGAAAGATTAACTTAATAGCAAGCACAGAAGATTAACTAACACAGTATGAAAGGATTTGCTTACCGAAGTCATTAATTTTGCCTTCGTGCCAGCTAAATCCTCCCTTTCTACAATCCCAGGAGATTTACCTTGCTAATCTATGTTCTTTAGTGTCGTCGGGCTCTATCATGCCGGTACTCTATACTATCCGCTGATTCCAGGGACCCCGTCCCCCATGGAGATGGGAAGTGTGCAGGAAGCCTTTCAGTGACATGCTAACCATTTTCCAAGTTCACACCTGCAACCTTCTCAGTCACGGACTTTGAGATTCGGCGTCTCAGTGCCTTTTCGTTAATGTATTAAGCTTGATCCTTTTGCATGGATAACACCTTTCCAGCAATTGTCCTTAGGCGGGAGCGATCACTTGTTCTATATCCTTTAGGGATTTGGAGGTTTCAACCCAAACACGTTGGTTCCCACAGTTTATGCTTTATCGATCTATTGACAGATTTCAACAGGAATACATTTCTGCAGTATTGTATTCAACACCAATATTATATATATATATATATATATATATATATATATAATATTCGTGTTGAATTCGTTGAATTGATCAACATCTTCAGGTATCACAAACAAAGAAATATATAAAGAATTACAGAGACTTAAAATTGTAATAACAGAACAAGTACAAAAAAGACAGTAGCGTGTTTGAAAACAAAATGCGAGCTCGAGTTCCAAACAAACGTATACTACGCGCTGTCGCGAGTGCGCCAATACTGAACAGAGGCAACGTGTGCGTCAGAGAGATTAAAACTTAGGCTGTTGTTGATATGAGAAGAATCTAGAGAAATTTCTCTAGATTCGACAATCTTTCTTTCGAGCTCATCATAGCACACATGGATGTTAGAAGTTTGAGTCCAGTTCATAATGTGTTGGCGGCCTTCGTCTGAGTTAACTGAAAAGAGAACGTGGCTAGAGAGAGCGCTGGCTCTAGTCCTGTTATAGGAGATATCTCTACGGTGTTCATCCAAACGTAGAAGGATGGATTTAGCAGTCTGGCCATAGTATGGCTTTCCACAATCACATAAAATCTTGTACACTCCAGGAAACTGAGTTGGAAGATGTTTCTCTTTAGGTTTACTAAAGAGAAAAGTTAAACTTTTACTAAAGTTAAACTTGTTAACTAGTAGTATCTTTTTAAATATACCATGTCATCTTTTTATCTCTCGGTAACAGTCATTAAAGTTTTTTGAATAACATTCCAATCAAGTAAAAATGAATTGTGAAAAAAAAAAATATATATATATATATATATAATATTCGTGTTGAATACAATATTGTATGTTGAAGTGAATACAATTCTTGTATGTTGGAAAAATAGAGAGAATGGAAAAATGCCAACATATATACAATATTATGCTTCAGTTGTCTGAAGAGGTGCATTACATAGTTGGAAAAAGAACTTATGAAAGAACATTTGAAATTATACTCACTGAACAATATTTACAATTTAGAGTGCACTATTTACGTATGTGTCTTACTATTTAGGTATGTGTCTACGGCGCTAATTTATGAAGGTGCCAAAAAAATATCAATACAATATATCATTTTAAATTGTAATGGCTGTAAATCACTCTAACTATATAATAAAAAATAAAAAAAAGGTTTATTATATTTTATTCCTAAATAATGTATTAGTATCCGTAAATGCGAAAAGCAGCTCCAATGGTTGATAAGCGACAAAATTCAGACTTCCTACCTTCCTTTCTATGAAACTTGAAAGTACATAATATGTAACAAAATAATAGCCAAGAATCGCACAAGAAGTAAAAAATAACAGTGCTGTCGGTACGAAGTTAACATCATATGTATCATTACATATGATGTTATATTATTATTATCATGTGACACCTCCAGAGAGTCCAAGGACTCATCGAGGGAGAGTACTCTACTGTACTTCGCTAAATACATCACACCTGTGCAACCGCGCAAGTGTATATTTATATCCTGCACGGTTGCGTAAAGATCTGAACTATATAAATGGAAGATCTTCATAGGAGCCGTTTAAGAAATGCAGACCAAGACTTCTGACCTAATGTAAAATCTTTACTTTCTCGAGGTGGTGCTCCCCCCACTATTAGTAGACATCCAATTGGATACTAAACTAATGAAGATGGACTAGCAAGTTGGATAGTTGCCCAAATGTGAGCTAAATTCAGTATTTAAACCTAAAGAAAATGCTACAAAATAATGACATGTTATTCTGATTGGGAATCCACTTGGTTCGTCAGGGAACCAGGGCGAACAGCCCTGGTTCCCTGACGTCGATAATCGGTTACTGGAACAAACTTAACATCGGCAGAATTCAAAACAAGCACCATCAACGTAAGAAATATCAATCGAAAAGGAATGGTAATAGAAGAAGAATTACAGAAGTACCACGTCGACATGTTTAGTGTTCGATACAAAATAAATAACGGAAAAAACTCACGTAGAAAGATTATTTAATAGTATAATTGTCACAGGCATCTTCAGTACATTAAGCTCAAAATTAAACAATAACTGACAATTGCAAAAAGCGCCACCTAAGTAGCTGGTGTAAGATAACTAAAAAGGTCAATAACTTTCCTAAAAAAAAAAAAAAAAATTAATACAATAAAAAGTTAGGAAAGATTAGCTGATTTGTAAAGTACTATCTCCCATAAAGGAGATAGACGTCGGATCTGTTTAAGTTAGGAGAATGAAGTAGAGTTTCACATGTTTCTTTATAAAGGCGTTCCATGAGAAACTGACTTTTGTGAAGAACTTTTGTCTTCCTCCAATGAACTCTGTGTCTAGTGAAGATGGCATGTTCAGAAAGTCCAGACTTTTCAGGTTTAAAGTATTCAATATAAGATTGGTGTTCTTCTAGCCGAATAGAGGCAGATCTTCCCGTTTGTCCGAAATAAGATAATCCACAAGAGCACGGAATCTGGTAGACACCTGGATGATTAAGATGTGGAAGCTTGTCCTTAGGAAAAGATGCCTGTGACACATAGGCGAAAATTATACTATTAAATAATCTTTCTACGTGAGTTTTTTCCGTTATTTATTTTGTATCGATATGTCTATTCACGGTTTACCTCTTTTAAAACTTATGTTTAGTGTTCAACTAAACCTAAACAAAGACTGAAATAGGAAAGCATCTTCTAAATAGTCACTACAAAATTCAAGCAATAACGATTAGAGAAAGGACAGAAGGAGTAGCTATAGTATTTAACACTAAAGGAAGACAATCTTCTTGAGTAGCAGGAATTTTCAAGCAGAGTGATGGGAAATTGCACGGTGAGATTGATTGGTATCTAATGATGTCTCACAGAATGCTCTAGCAAGGAAAAAAACAAAAGTGGAGGAATTCTGCAAGTTATTACAGAAGGAGGCTGACATAAGGAAAAAGAAAAGTATCGGAAGTTCCTAGCAAGTAAGTTAGCATGTGCTCAGAAATTATACGGAGGGATGCAAGAGAACAAAGCAATGTGTAAAAGTAGCTAAACAAAAGTGAGAAAACCTTTGATCTGAATTTAAGTTTTGTGGATCTGTAAAAAAGGCATACCGAAAGGTGCCAAGAAGCGTGTGTATATTTTAAGTTGTATTCAGCAGCTGAATTGAGGGTACAGGAAGATGGTTTAATATAAAATCACGGGTGAGGAAAGGGTGCATACTATCTCCACTGCTATCTATCATCTACGGATCACATTATGAAAGAAATGAATTCAACAAACGGGAATAAGCTGAGTTCTTTATTTTATGCATGATAATGTTATATCTTACATTCTTAATAAACGCAGATTCCTTAACTGAATTAAATAACAAATGCAACCAATCTGGCATGAAAATCAGGGCTAAAATGACAAAACTATACAATGGGAACAGAAAAAACATGTGCATCCTGAATGGGAAAACGTAGTGAAGATAGGAAATTAAATATGGAAATAGACAACAGAATAAACAAAGCTGGTGTGATAAAACGTCAAGGATATAAATTTATATGGAATAAGAGTGAAATTAGTTAAAATAATAAACTAGCAATTAGCCAGAACACCAAAGTAGCAGAATACAATGTAAAAACGTATGGATCTGAGAATTGGGTTAGAAATAAAACAGGTTAATCAGAGAGCAGTTTAGAGAAAAATTCGAGAAGGTGGCATCAATGGCAGAAACATTTAAACAACAGAAACGAATTCGAAACTTCGTTTCTGTTCTTTAATAAGTTTAATTAATTTTCTAAGATGAAAATCTCTTCACCAATTAAAAGTACACGCAGACAACTAGTTCTTACATAACAAAGTAAATAATTTCAATCATAAAATTTCACAAAAGAAACCGAGTAATTTTACAAACAAAAAAAAAAAAAAATGCGTAAGATAATAGAAATAGCAAACTAGTTAACAAACTTCATCTGCACGCAAGCATGCATGTTTTTTTTTTTTTAACTTCTCTATTAGATGAAAATTTATGACAGTTTCATTTGACCATTTTAGTTTTTGAATTTCACAGAAAATATTAATTTCTTTGCTTCAAGAAAATAAAAAACGAGAACACATTATCAACAAAGCAATTTAGAATACGACTTGCAAGTTAGCTATAAATATAAATGTCCATTTAAGTGAAATAAAGTACATAACAATGAAATTTATTTTATCTCTAGGTGGCAGTTAAGTTCGGGCAATTACGATTAAAAGCTGAGTGGAAGTAGTGCGAACAAATTATTTAAGACGAGCTTACTATTTAACTATGCAATATCATTTATTGTGCTCTACTAAACGGAGACATTTCATTTTCTTACAGCCCGTACATTCCCATGCCTATTATATAACACATAGTCACGGACGGCAACATTTCCGGTTTAGGGTAGATTTGCTTTAAAACTTATCCGGTCTGAAGACAGATTGGGATAAAGAATGAACTTCTGGAGAGTAGCGGGAAGTGAACGTTATATTGGACAGACGTCAGTTGGCGCCAACGTAACTAACCCCCGCTAAAAAGAAGCCTCCTCGGCAGATAACGACTTCAACCTCTCAACTAAGCAGGCACGTTTAAATGAATGTTCCTGCTGGTGGCATCGCGTTGATTGGAAGGGTCAGCCAAAGAATTACGATCTAATGATGCTTGAAGAAACGATAGTGATTTGATATGATTGGTGGGGGGGGGGAGGAAAAACTGAAATATCTGACGTATAATAATTCGCTATATTTTTATTATTATTCCTTTTTTTTTTTTTTTTTTTTGTAATAAGACTACCGGAAATGGAAACGTCTGGGTAACTTTTTACCATTTTACTGTGACTGGCCTCAGTACGACTTTGTTCTCTCTATAAGCAGCAATTTGCCCATTAATTTTTTTTTTTTTTTTAATTCAATAGTTGAAAAGAAAACGGTCATACACTCTTTGGGTAATCTTATAATTGATGTCCATAGGATTTAATTGATGCTATGAGTTTTGTTGCATTTTATTGTAAAAAAAGAACTCATGCTTCTATCAGTCAGTTGAAACCTGTTATTTCAGATAAGTGGTGCCATTTCGTCCTAAGGGATTGAAATTAGGTTCACTGAATAGTGTGTAACTTACTAATGTCTCATTTTGGTTCTGTTCAGTTGGTAAGGAGAAAATATTTTCCTTGCACTTGGCAGGTTGTGTAACACGGTTCCTGGTTTATCTAACCTTTAGCTCATCCACAGCAATATTAATGAGTGAGAGGTTTACAACTTTTCGTGATGGGACTGCAAAAAAAAAAAAAAAAATCCTCGGTTATAACGGATTTTTGCGCTATTCCAAATCAAAGTAAATTATTATTATTATCATTTGACACCTCCAGGTAGTCCAAGCACTCATCGAGGGGGGGAGGGGAATACCTGCTCTACAACTCCGTCTCCACCATTCAATCACCAACTCATTCAATCCCCGGAACTACACCAACACCATCTACCACCGACCACCACTGGTATTTCCACAGATAATCACAAACATCCATGCCCACGGCGGGATTCGAGCCTGCAGCCTTTTAGCTGGATAGCGTATCCGCTATCCACTCGGCCAACTAAATTAAATTTGCTTTGTGTTAATACTAGTATGTTCTCCTTACTGAACAGAACCAAAATAAATCAAAATTAGCTAAAATTAACTTTGTAATTTTTTTTTTATGTCTAAATACCTGACAAATCGCAAACTGTGTTTACAACGCTTCAAAATGAGTAACGAGTTGGCACTTAATATGAATCTTTCTGACTGTGGTTTACACTGACAGACCTTGTAGCGGACCTATTCTCTTCTGTATAATGCAATCCGGTCTGGCAGGTTGTGGAACACGATTCCTGGTTTATCTAACTTTTAGCTCATCCACGGCAATATTAATGAATGACAGATTTACAACTTTTCGTGGTGTTGAGGTCAGAACCTAAAATCTTTTAGGTTCTGACCTCAACATCAGCAGTAACCAACTATTACAGATATATCTAGACAGAATTCAAACTAAATCTTTCCGATCTACGGTACTGTCAAAACTGGCTTGGTTACAGAGGATCTTCACTGGAGTGCGACCGCTCTCCTGCTTGTCAATCTGCTTTGTGTGTGTGTGCGCGAGTGTGTTTGATTGAATCCCACTCACAATGTTAGTACATTAGTATTTATACTATGGGTGAGCTAAGGGCTGCAAATAATCCAGAAACTGATTCTGGAGACCAAACATGAACCTTTTCCAATGCACTTCAGGCCTCCAATAAGCAGGATGTAATCGCACACCGGGAGATGAAATTCATCTCCCACTTAAAGACATTCAAAAACATCCGTGCTAAGGTGGAATTCAAATCCACAACTTATTGATGAGCGATATGCGAACACTAGGCTAATAAGACTATACGAATTAACATGAAAAGATCATGTTTTGTCTGTGTGATAAATTTCCAACTTTAAACTTTTTGCGGTGCATGTGTGTATGCCATTGCAACAAACAACAAATCTCTACTCTGAGATTTCGATTGTTGATATAGGAATGCTTGCAATGCCAACATTTGTTGATTTACTCTATTATCAATAAATTAGTAGTTATCAATAAATTAATGACTTGATCATACGTGGTCACTGGACTCAGGGTCCTATATAAAGTTAATCTCAATTGCTGTTGATGGGACCGTCGCCTTGTCTATGTAACCGTATTGCTGTCTTTTAAATTAAAAATAAGTTTGATTTTATAAGTACTAAGATTTCTGAAAAGTATGGTTTAAATTACATAAAAATTATTTCATTCTGAAAACGTTGTCCTTATGTGGGTAACAAAGGAATCCTGTTCCAGAGATCAAACAAAAGACAAACATTTATCCAATCTAGTCATTACTCTATTCTTTAGGTAATTTAATTTTACATTACTTTCGATCCAAAAATAAAAAAAACTGAATAAAGAAATAACAGAAAAAAAATATAAAAAGCTGCAATATAGTATTAATTGTAATTTATTATTCGATCGTACTTACGGGGAAAAAAAAAAAAAAGAGAGAGAGAAAAGAAAAGTGAATAAATATTATCCCAGGAATGTAGTATTGAAATTTGCCCCGAAACAGACCATTTTTAAAAATCTGATTTCAGTAATAAAAAGCAAGTTACCCCTTCGAGATGGCTGCGAGCATTCTGAGATTATATGTGACGTTGAGAAGATTTTAGGCCAACCAACTCTAAAATCTTGTGAAGATTTCTCGTATGTCGAATCTAATTCGATGCTTTGTTAAAATCAGCTGATAGCTTTGACAGGAACAGATTAATAGCCCTCCAAATTACATTTGCCACTCTATTTAATCTAATTTAGCGTTCTTCTCCTTTCCATTCATCTCCTGCAAATGTTGACTGTATGTAATTCGCGAACAAACGATTAGAAAAGACTTGTTCTTTCTCTTTCTCTCTCATCTGTCCATCTCGTAGTCGAAAGAGTTCAAAAGAAAGGGGAAAAAAAAAAAAAAGAGAGCATAATTTATTCTCTGGTTGGTATTCAAAGAACGAAAGTGAAAAGTACATATTATATTACGTTCATTTGCGGGGCAATTTTGAATTTATTTCTCTATGCAACGTTCCCTCTTTTCTCTTTCGACAGAATGTGACTGAAGCGCTAGGAATGTGCTGCGGTGAAAAAGTTAGATCCGGGGTTCTCATGATATCGCATAACCATCCACAATAGCGAAAAAATGGAATATTTAGAAAAACATGCAATTAGCTTCCCAATTTCTTTGTAAGGGGATATAGGATGGCACTGCACATCTACCCCTACTGAAAAAAAAAAAAAGGATAAAAAATTGTAATAACCAAAGAATGCCATTCGCCTTTTTCTTGTTCTTTCTCCTAGCTGCTTTATACTTACCATTGTATCTCTCCTTGTTAAAAATTTTGGAACCTGTTACTTTTCTTCTTACTATTTTTTTTTTTTTTTAGTGAAATGAGGTTAAACATCAAATACAGTTATATATACATAAAAAATAGCCAATCCCTCTGTATATAAAAAACGAAAATCTCGTCCATATCTTGGGTAACATTTGGAGAGTAATCCTTTGAGCGTAGGATATGGTGAAATTACAATTCTACTGTAATTCATTTCATCGTTAGAATTATATTATAATGATAAAAAGTTACATAACAAGTCTCTGAAGTCCCTTTACAAGATCTACAAATATGGGATTGGCGAAGCGACAAGGTTAACAGACTATAATAAACAAGGTTAATATAACTACACATTGTTTCAGTATTTTATTCTAATATCTTTAAGTGAAGGCATATTTAAATATTAAAACACACATGTGACAACATAAAACATAAATGACGTTCATCCAACATCGCTAGTAAACAAAGTAAAAAAAAAAATTGCAATACTTAATAACATACACAGGATTTTATGTCCGATGGCTCTGACAGATAAACTTTTTTATGAACTGCTTAAATATCTATTTAAGATTAAGCGTATCCTTCCTATGACGAAATTCTAAGTCGTCCAGATACTGATGAGGATAAGTGCACACTTCGATATCTAACTAAAATATTTGAGACTGGATGTGAGTTGAGTTGTTTTGAATTATGGCTGGAGTAACTAAACTGATAGCTCATCTTTAACTGAAAAGTCATGAAAAAAGTTCTTCACATCGTCCTAGACTGGATTTGAACCCAGATATTTCCAACAAAAGAGAATCGTTGGATGCAAAATTGAATGTAAATGAAATCTAGACCTGGACTGCTAACAATAAGATAATAAAATATTATACATTTTTCTCTCGTTACCACGTAATATTTAAGAACAAAAACACGCCAGCTAACCTTAAAGTCACAAATAGATTCATCAATGATTACTAGAATGTCTTTTTGCTCAAGATTTATGATACTGAAATGGCCGAAGATGAGATATGATATTTGAAATGTGATAACCATATTTTTAATGAGTGTAATTATTATATTAATAATAATTTTGCACGGTTCGTAAAGACTAATGATAGAAATAAACGTATTTATTATTGTTACTGTTGTCGTCGTTCTTATTATAATAAAAATATTCATTCTAATTATAGCACCATTCTTAGCACTATTATAGTATCAACAGCTCTTAGCTGCTAAAATGATTATCTACGCCATTAAATGGTCAAATTTAACTGTTCGGTAAGCGCAACATGCGAAGCATCCAATCAAACTATCATCTTTACAAAATGTTGAAATTATAAATGATATTCCTCCCTCCCTTTTTTTTTTTTCCTTTCAGGATGCTTTAGCTATAATTCACGTCCACGATGAGGGCAATAAACTCGGGGATACCTGCAGAATTCTCTGACTCTCCATACTAATCTAAAATTAGCATACATACATTCCATTTCCTTCTTTTTACTGACGGAGTTCAGCAGTGAAGTTCGCATTTAAACGGAAGCGTAAAATGGAAGAAAGGATGTAAACCATCAGATAAAAGGGAGACAAAGGCAAAGAGACCGACGTTCTTGTCACCTACAGGAAAATGCACTTCCGAATTAGATTTCCCCCACAGTTGACTCCTCCTTCCATCACTCATAAAATGTCACTATTGGTTAGTCTCCCGTATCACCATCTTAAAGCACGTGCGCTTATGGTACAATGCTGGCAATATCGGGTGCTAAGTGCAGCTGACAACTCGGGGTAGAAGGGGGGGGGGAGGGTTGGTGGATGGCTTGCCGCAAACAGCACGCGGAACGACCGCCAATGACATGATTAAGAGTAGTTTATTTTGTTTCCCTAATGAACAAGTTTGAATAGCTAGTTCTGTTTTTGAAAGCTGTTTACCAGATACAGCCAATTGCAAAGCAGTGTGAAATCCAGCCGATGTACCAGGAGGGGATTTCGCAACTAAAATTCTCTCTCTCTCTCTCTCTCTCTCACACACACACACACACACAGTTTACGTATTAAAAAAGTCTTACTTGAGGGCTGGGGAAGAAATGCGTGTCTCTTTTATCTATTCCTTCCATCGGTAGCTTGTAAATCGCTCTCAGAGAGAGATAAGCCTGAATTCCACAGGCCTAGACGCTGACATTTGTTACTACATGTTCGAGATCGAACTACAACTCGTATAATCAAGATCTTATGTTCTTAATTTAGTAAATTCCAATATTCGGTTTGCAGAGCGAAGATTTTATCGGTGTTTCTGTGTTATAATTAATTTCTTGTGTTTCTATTTTCAAAAATACAGTCTGTATTTTTATAAATAAAAATACTTGTAATATCCAGAGAAATGAAATATCAGGCTTATTTTTTCCAAACATATTTGGAGGATTTAATTCACAGTTGAATCCAGGAGGGAAGAAAAAAAAAAAACATTCATATTTTTCTCCGAACTCTGAATGGTCGCACCACGAAATGGGGTGGGGAAAGAGACGTCAACTGTCTGCATCATGTAAGAATGATATGATGTTTAAGAAAATATTTTAACAGACCGATTCTCACGATTAGAGAAGCAGAAGCAAATTCCAAGAGTTGATATGGTATCAGCAATTTGGATGGTTTAAACATGCGGCAAGTGACAGCAAAAATTCGTTCCAAGGATTCTCACAGAATATCAGATTTAACAATCTCAGAAACTTTTTTTTAAACAGGCAGATGTTGATCTACACTTCACATCGAGTATCCCCCCCCCCGCCTTTTCCAAACTTGAAAATTCCTCTGACAGGAAGAGTTTTTAGGTCATCGAATCAATTAAAAAAGTTTGCATCACCTTTGCCAAGAATTACCTTATTATTATTATTATTATTATTATTATTATTATTATTATTATTATTATTATTATTATTATTATTATGGGACTTTCACAACGAATGGCCGTGTGGAAATCACGGTAGAAGCAACTAAGGCTTGAGGCTCGTGTTATGTCTGTTAATAGCGTGTTCTTCTAGCCACTTTGCCTGGTTTAAGTGATGAGAACCCAGCGATTCTACCAAATATAAAATAAAATAAAATAAAATAAAAAAACGGCTCCACAAATTTCGACAACGATCCTAAATTTCCTCACATTCCGCCCAGCAAACTTTGTTACATGTTCTCTATACTCTGATTATTTCGAAAGAAAAAAAAAAAAACATTCTAGATTAAAACAATAACAGTTTTAGTAAATAAAATTTATTTCTAGAAAACACAGCAATAAATTGACCTACATCACTTGACAAGGAGATTTAACAAATAGAATCGTGATCTCCGTTTCTCTGTCATGTAAGTTTTTGATACATGAATGCAGATGAGCAAAATAATAACATAAAATTGTGCCGAAAAACTATTCACACTAACCTGACAGTAAGCTATCGATAACTGTAGTTGGTTCCTCCTTAGCGCAACTACACCGTGGCTTACTGCGGGAAAAACAGGTCTTTTACTCACATTCAGTCATTCCGAATAAAGGTGTCGCATGATTAAGATCCCTGAAATTTCTGGTCACTTTTTTAAAAATTATTATCTACTCATGTATTTTATTTTTCCCAAATGCTCGGAATTACATAATTTAAAAACAACTGGTCTTGTGATTCATGACTTATTAGAAACTTGTACGACTACATTTTATTTTGTCGATAAATCTGCGCGAAATAAGGGAGATAATTAACGAAAAACGTATTGCACAGATAATCCCACATGTGCAATCGATAACTATGAGTTTATTAATGGAAACGAGAATTGAAAATAATACGGATTAATCAATTATCATAATTTAAATCATTAAAATACCTTACTGATTAGGTAAACATATTAATATCGACTATAACAAATCAATACCAAACATAATAATTAGCCTTTCGGCTTATTAAATTAGTAATAATAATTACGTGTTTTTTTATCAGACATAATAATCGTATCCGACACAAGTGTTTGATAAAGTGATTCATTTTTTTTTAGTATAATGCAAAAGCAGATGAACTAAAAAAAAAACAAAAAAAAAACGCATTTTTCACTTAATATCTTCGCTCGCCTTAAAAAAACCTGAGAAATTGATTTATTTCATGTGTTACGTATAAAAAGGTTGCAAACCTATTATCAGCATCGTGGATAGACTAAGGAATTTTTTTTTTATTATCATTTGATTTATTTTGGATTTTTATTCATCGATATACAAAAATAGACACATTACTCTTTGCTGATGATCAGATCATATTTGGAAAAACTGAAGACGAACTGCAGAAATCAATTTATAATTTAAATATTATACAACAATATAGCCTAGAAATGTCAACGGAGAAAACTAAAGTCATGGCTTTTCATGGAAATAACCCTGTCAGAAGTAAAATAGTAATAAATAATAAAATAATTGATGACAAATTGTATAAAAATCACTGGAGTAATCAACAGAACCTTTAAAGCTAATTACGTACAGAAACACAGTACAGACTTCGTCTAAAACAATAGTCAAACCTACACTATTATATGGAAGCGGATTCTGGACCTTCGGAGAAAGGGATATACAGAGAATTCAGGAGGTAGAAATAAAATTATTTAGAAAAACTTATCCTATTAGATAAAAAAAGAAATAGTGAAATAATTAAAAATCTTAAAATCAATTCCAT
This sequence comes from Typopeltis vanoorti, assembly GCF_054136105.1. NCBI lineage: Eukaryota > Metazoa > Arthropoda > Arachnida > Uropygi > Thelyphonidae > Typopeltis > Typopeltis vanoorti. The sequence continues at coordinate 164,501,102 of NC_143550.1, forward strand.
AACAGAGTCAATGATTAAATATAGGAAAAACTGGCTAGATCACATAGCAAGAATGCAGAGAGAAAGATTACCAAAAAAGATGTAACATATAATCTTAGAGGAACAAGGAATGGGGACGACCAAGAAGAAGAAGATTGACGATGGACTGAGTCCGGAACAGGCTACTTGGCCTAGAACCTGGATAGGAAGACGACGATGGATTTTTATTTATTTTTACATAGCCCGGAAACCTTGTTTGAGAGACTAAACATGGAACTATTATTAAGTCACTTCATGCCTCCCAATAGGGTTGGTGGAATTCACCTGTCGGTTACAAAATAAACGTGCAATAACGAATATAACATGTAATAAATCTATACTAAAATGCACGCAAAAGCGAAGCTATTACGTCAAATATATATTGATATGTAAAAGCAACACTAACTGCACTACTTAAATCAATATTAGGTCAAGGTCGGTGTCTTATGCGCTACCTGTGAATTATTAACAGACAGTTTATGGAATGGTTTCCTCACAAAAAAAGCTGGAGATGAGTACATCTACATTTTTTATTGGTAAAACGGAAATAAACTAGGGTTTTATTTCCTAATAAGCAAATAAATTCATAATTTTAAATTACAGTTCTAGAAGCATCGTCATATTCGCATACATCAAGGTACAGCTAAAAGGTACAAAATTTCTAATATCGTGTGGTTGTTGATGTGTAACGTATGCAAAAAATATTACAAAAACGCATGCAAAAAACAGCTGCAACACTAAATCCTCCTAAATTAACGCCATATGTAGTTTGTTTCCGTTAACAATTATAAACTATTCAAATGCATCTTAGCATTGAAGGAAATATTTACATTAATATACTGTGGCATATGTTATGAGAAAGATCTGCCAGTGAGATTCCAACTCGTTAATTAAAAATGATGACAGCTTAATATCATAGAGCAGGCATTGCGCATAATTCACTCTTGTTGCAAGTACGCTGCAAGAACTGTATTCTGTTTGTTTGCATTAATTTCAAGAGCTATTTGAAAGGGTTCTAATTAATATGCCATGCTAATATTTAAGAATAATCTGAGAGAACTCATCTTATGCGTGCGCATAATGTATACTATACTTACCAAAATATTACATACTGAAGACGCATGACACTCACCTTCGCGAGCCGCATAATACTTCATAGAGGCGATACCTCACCATATCTGTGGGGGGTGGGGTGGGGAAGCTTAGTCCGGATTAAACATTTACAAATTTTTCAAAAAGCACAAATCTGAAGGATCATTCGTTGGTTGCTTTTCGTGTCCCAATCTTGGGAACTTGCAGCAAAATTCTCAGAAAATAATTATACTGCTCACAGCCGTTGCATTTTCTGTAATAATGTCACCACAGTGCACTGCGGCGAACTGCAGATACCAGCGGTAAACGCCATTACCGAATACGATGTCGTACGGCCAGCGGTAGCCGTTATTATCATCGTGTCGTTTGTGTAAGGGTTAGCCATGTATCGACATCACACTTGGAACTGTTTTCGAAATAGCTCTGCATTCTGCTGTCTGAAGAATCTTGAACAATATGTGCATCCATCCTGCATAAAGTATCCCTTCTGGAAGACAACTGGCTACAGTTTCTGGAAACGGCAACACCTATGGACCGAACCTACTATAGACTAGGGTAGAGAGCACACACCTAGAGTATAGGAGATGCGCGCGGATGCTATTCTAAAAGAAACTAAAAGCGATACTAACTCGATAGAAAAACATGCTTGTATATTATACGGTGAATATATGATACACTATCAATCACACGCTTGCTGGGTCGTTAAATTTCTACCATATAAAACTTTGTCGAGAGAGATATTTAATTGCAGTTGTCATATTAGAGAATTTGAGAGTACAAACCTAAAATACTGTCAATGAAAAATAATCAAAAGTAAACATCTGAACATAAAAACCATCATAATAATCATACGTAATAATTACACAACCAAAATTTTTATGCTGATCCAAAGTTTCACAGACTTGATTTTTATCATTTATTTTATTTCATTTTTTGCTTGCTGCACTAATCCAGGTGTATTCAATGACTTATGCGTATCAGTAGCTTCATTTGTCGGAAGTGAATCATATTGAGTCATTGTTTTTGTTTCAATTTGAAAATTGTGATATTTGTACTAAGCGTCAAGCGTACCCCGGTTCAAGATATACTTTTGTTTTTAGTAGTTAATTCCATGTAATTTTATGTTTAATAGTGAACTTTTGTTTCTTTTTTTCAGACTTATGATATATATTATTAAATAAGTTATTAAAGATTTATTTTTGTTATATTTTTTGAAATAAATAATATTTTCTACAGATGTATCTGAATGCTGACTTCTTATTTTTCTTAGTATCATACCGATATCTTTATTTTTAGCGAAATATCCTATATTAATAATTGTAAATATAGCTAGTGTTCCGTTGATATTTACTGACGCGCAGTGTATAACAGTGCTGGACTGTATAGTGTATTGTAGCCTGCCACAATACACTATAGTTCTCAAAATCCATGACGATTTCATGGAATAATAATAATAATAATAATAATAATAATAATAATAATAATAATAATAATAATAATAATAACAACAACAATATAAGTAGGTCTGAAAATAAATGGATCTGCTGAATCCTGTTTAGTTAATGGCAAGATAATTTTATATTCAGCACGTAAGGGTTAAAAATAAAGAGATATTGTCAATGCTACTTACGTAATTTGACTTACATACTGATTATATGATAGTTTGTTTGTACCGTTATAGGCAGATTGCTAATCATCTGCTTCAAATTCTCAAGGAACATTTGTTCTATTTGGCATTAATAATGAGAGTAGTATCGGGTTGCATTGTATTTCATACTGTTTGATTGAGGTTTGAGAATCGGACCAAGAATTAGTTAGGATAGGGATTTCCATTCGTTTTCTGCTTGTATTGTGATTCGGGTATGGTAGGATAATACTGTATTATATAATTAGCAATATTTATCGATTGAAATCCTGGTGCCAACTGTACCTACATTTAAAAAAATATATTTCGGATAGTTAACAGAATAACCTGAATATTTTTATTTTCATTTTTAGTTCAGTTGAAGACAAAATTTTCTTCAAGAATCATAAAAAAAAAAAAAAAAAATGGCAGACGAGTTTCGCTCGTAATTGATTTTATCCATAAATTAAAATTCTGACAATTAAATGCTTTTAACAATTCGAGAGAGAGAATAATATTATTTTTTTAAAGTAATTCCTGACTCCTTTCACTTACAAAATATCACACACTTCCAGTATTTCCTCTCTTCCGTAATATCACAAAGTGTTACAAGTTATGAAAAAAAATAATAAAGCAAAATAAAAATTGAATTAAATTTAAAAATAAAATAAACACTGAAACTTAGGCGCGCTTTAATACTTATGCCAGTCTTAAAAGCAAGGACAACTATTTATGACGTAAACTGGATTGAATGCTAACAGGTTTGAAGTAGCGAAGCGTTTCGTATTTCTTGATGACAGAAACCTCCATGACACTTGGTAGACTCACGCACAGTTTGTTGTTGCCATGGAAACAAGAAAGCATAAACGTTACATCCGTGTAATGATGTCAAACATCCGAATATTTTATATATGGAGTTATTAAAATGATTTGGGCGATAAGAAATGGGTTTATTTTCGAGCCGATTACAGCACGACCATGAAAAAAAAAAAAAAAAAGTAAGCAAAACAGAAACTCGCCAAATATTATCAACAACTACTAGTTTGTGATCTAGCACATACTCTGCAAATGGCGTTGAGATCTCTTAAGATAAAGCAATAATTACATTCTATCATATTCAAAATTTTTTCCAGTTTTAAAATTTGTCGTTCACAAAAGACGTTTTTCCAGACCTCCCTGAAAGTGACAATATTTAAAAATGACATCTTATTTACAAAGTAAACCTGCATAATATATTAGTTGGTATGAAAATAATCTTGAAAACCATGTGTACCAAAGTACTTGCGGAAATTAGGTCCAAAGATACTTGTAACATAAAACCGACAGAAAGGCAACAATGCTGACTCAGAATCCTCAGCGCTGGCTATTTTATGTGGGATTTGAAGAGATTTGAAAACGTTTCAAATCTCTTCAGGACCATGTAAAAATAAATAAAAATAAAAAGGAAATATATTTAAAAAAATCCTATGGTACAAACAAATACAGTATATTATAGTTTGCAACCTTTTGTGGAAGGAAGTGACATTGAAATGTAGAGATCAAACATGGAACTTTTTCAAGGTATTTCAGACCTCCGATACGCAGTATGGGGGGGTCTCACATCAGGAGATGAAATTCATCTCCCACCTAAAGTCATTCACAAAACATTCATGCCACTGTGGGATTCGAACCAGCCAACCAGGCTGACAAATCCGTTTGGCGATTTTGTACGGAAATGGGATAAAGTACACTATCGTTACTGAACATTAATCTTATACATAAAAAAAAGCTAAGTTATTACTTGACGATATCAGTGAGCGTAATGAATATGAGATATATAAAATGAGCAAAACAGCATCGCAGCCAAATACCATGTTCACCGTTCGCAATACTTCATTTAATTGTTTCGTTTTAATGATTCAATTAAGGGAATAAAAGTTGGTTAACAAGGCCAACTGCAAACGACACTTTAAATTAATTACATACATTAATAAGTATTGTTATTTCTGGAAAGAAATATAATTAGATACATTAATGATTATCAAAAGCCACGCAGTGATGCATTTTTAAGCCACGTGCTGTAGCGAGTTACTGACTCTACTCTTATTACAGGAATCATTAAGGCCCAAGTTCGAAGTGCTTTAACTTCACTTCTAAGCTGAATATTATCGATCGACCACTTTTATTCGAAAGACGTTGGTACGTAGCATAAGGATGCAATTTTCAAGCGTAAAAAAGCGCAATTTGAAAATAACAAATAAATAAATTTTCTACTCGTAAACCTGCATTAGTTATGTCGTTCAACGGTTTTCGTGAAATTTGGAATATAACTGTCTCTTACATTGTCTAAGGTCCCGTGACAAGTTTCACGCAATTTGACCCAAATGATGGTTGAATTGTAAAGTAAAATGCCACAGACATCGCTACATATTGCACTATTCAACTGATCATTTATCTGTCAGCTGTATTATTAAAAATAAGTGATATCGCATGATGTAAAAAGTGATCCAAGTGGGGAAGAAGGAGGAGGAGATCGGCTGCAAATCAGAAAGGTATGTTGTATGCTTGGCTGACAGATCCCCTCTGAAATCTGAGCAAAGCACAGCAGCTACAGCTAATTATTAAAAATAATGCCAATAAAACAGTCGCTTCCTTCTAAACTGCTGCCAACCTACACTTCCTCAGATATGTTTTTTATTATATTATTTCAAGAAAGAAATTATAAAGCTCGTGCTAAGTATGCGAATCAGAGAATCTTACCATTAACAGATAATATTTACATAATGCTGAATTTACTTAAAAAAGTGTTCTAGATGTGTTCATGTTTTCGTATTTTTGAGAAGAAACCGGAGCACCCGGAGGAAAAAAAAACCAATCTCAGATACCAAGATATCAATTTCTAACTTACATCCTGAAAGTTTTCTGTTTTCTTATTGTATATTTATACAATAAGATCGAAAGAAAAAAAAAAAACGATATCTAAGATGTAATTTTTAGGTTACCAAATCGTGAAGTGTTTTTACCATAAAATTGCCTTGTATTATTTATTAACCTTGTAATTATTGATAGGCTATCCTTATGATAGCCCATATTTGCAGCAAATCGTAATACTTCTATAATTACATTTCACTTAGGTTGTCTTTAGTGACTTTTAGGAGAGCGAACAGAAAGTGTGACATTGTGACCAAGATGGGGTAAGGATATATTATTATTTCAGCTTTTCACCATAAGACGTACGTTCATAAAGGATGGCTACGGCTTTAGCTCTTAAGTGTTTTAGAGAGTGCATTCATGTTTTCGTGTTATTGAGAAGAAAAACCGAAGCATCCAAAGAAAAACTCCAAATACGAATAGTTGGGACATAGCAACAACAACGGAACACATAGTTACATGTAAAACGTGACAAAGACGTCAAAGCAGTTACTTAGAAAAATTTCAAAATATTCAGGTTATAAGTGGAGCACCGTAATAGTTTTAAAAAGCTTTGAACCCCCCCCCCCCAAAAGTAGTGAAATAAAAGCAGAATCCGCATATAGGTTGCAATAGATATTCCAAAATATGGTAACACTGTTCGTGTTACGATATTTTGATCTCTAATTTGTGAAATAAATGGATCAGGAAATGTTAAAGAAAAACTTTACGTATTTAAATAAAGTCGTTTTAAAACAAAAACAAACAAACAAACAAAAAAAAAAACAATCAGATGCGTTTAAGACATAGGGAGAGGTGTCGAAAAAATCTCAAACGGTATGGCGTTTTCTAGAAATGACCCATTAATAGCACTTGGGGGGGGGGGGAATGAAATGACTGTCGTGTGAACTGAATAGGAAGTAAGCATTAATCCCCCTCTGTTAGCAAAGTATCTAGAAAGAACACGTGCTCGCGCACAAACACACCATCATAGCAGTTTTTCATACCAGGACACAAAAATAATGCACATCCGGAAAAATCGAAATAAATTGAAGAAAGTCATCAGGTGAAAAAAAAAAAAAAAAAAAAAAACTTTCACATCCCATTAAAGAGCATAAAAAGCGAAGCACATCAAGGAAATTACGACAAAGATTGCTCAGATCGTTACACCGGATTTTTAAGATTCCTGCTGCGGTGAAAAATGATTAAATAGAAAGCAAAATAAGTAGTGTTGTGTAAGATCCCATTTATTAACGGAGATGTTCTCGGTTTCATTCCAAACGCCAGGCTACCCCTGCACAGTTTCTCATTAATCTGGCAGCACCTGGTTTCTAAAATAGCGATGATTCGAGCCTTCGCCTCTGCTCTGTTATTACTCTGAGTAACTTTCCTTTGATACCCTTAAGGGTTTCCAGTTATTAGGATCTGGGGAGAGAAGCTGCTTCAAGAGTCAAGCAATTGCGAGAACACAAAAAGACGACAAAGAAACGCATTTTTTATTACATTTCTCTACGCGTAATCGACAATTGTAGGTGGCGCTGCGGATCGGTGTCACAGATTACCACCTGTTTTATTGGGGAGAGAGAGAGGATTAAATTTGTTTTCATAATTTAGTTGATGTTACGTAGATGTAGAAGAGTGTGTAATCATTTATAATATTTAATAAGTAGTGGCGTTTAATCATCAACTTAGTTTGAGTTTGATCGCGATTACACTTACTGATTACAAAGATTTTATTTTATACATTAATTAGTTTTTACTATTCTCATGGTAAATGTCATATTATAAAGAGATGCATTTTTTTAACAGAAATAAGCTTGGTTCAGGTATTTGTGTGGACATAAATGAAAGGAGAAAAATGTTGAAGAATCATTAGACTTGAAAACTGTGCCTTTATTAAATACTTCCACTAAAAAGTTTTGCTATATTCAAACAAAAAATGTTTACAAGAGTACTTTATAAAAAATACTTTTCCTCGCTTCGCTATAACTATTACTTCGATACAGGCCTGGAAGTGAGACAATCAGTTCAGTCAATCTTGATCCACAGTGTTCCACAAAGTTTTTAATAACTTTTAATTCAGGGGAAAATAAACTGCTCATCACTTCTCATTGTTTCTGGAGTAGTTCGAAGGACATTGGCCTCGTGCAAACTTCTGGAAAACTAGCGGAAACTTTGTGGCTGTCAATGACTGTGATCCTTAGCAATACTTGTATACATCCAGGCTTAAATAATGATTAAAAAAAAAAAAAGGACGGCTTTTCAAACTTTTTTTTTTCCCCATAAACTTTGTAGCCTCAATGGCCCTAATTCTCTCTCAGGAAATGATCAATGAAAGAAAGCTGAAGAAAATTAAAATTTGAGGCAACATTTCTCAAACTAGTAAAGCCACTATTTTAGCTGTTGCGTGATACTTTCAAAGACTGTGGAAGATATTCGCTGGAAAGAAGTTCCGATCAACGAATGACGCAAGAAAGGTCAGCAGTCAAGCAGCTAAAAATACAATTCATAATAAATAAATAATAAAAAAAATCTTGATCTTTGTTTTGGACATTACTGCGCCACTTATAGGTACAACATTATAACAAAATAAATAATAAATTATTAGTATTGTATTACTAAACTCATAGATGTAATCAAACTCAAAACAACTGTGAAAATATAAATTTCGCATGCATTTTTTTTTAAAAATGACACAACTGGAGATTAACTGACTACAAGTTGATTTTTGATTTTTTTAATGCAATTTAAATTTTAGAGTATGCGTTTATAAGGAAATAATTGTTACAATGAGTAACGAAAGAGTGGCGAGCAAACTACCAAAATTGCATATTTTTAAATTTTCTCAAATATGACAACTTTCATCATACTGACTATTTTTAGTGATTTAATAAACTTAGCTCACGGAATATTAGTTCAGTACATCAACTCCGTAGAGAAGAACTTTCTCAGGGAACTGACATGACAGGTGGATAAAAAAAAGCGCTTCCAATTAGTTTTCTATCTATAGCAAGATCCACAAATTACGTTTCCTCGTATCAGAAAGGGAGAGGGGAGAGAGGGAGAGAGAGATTCTTTGTTTCAGGCCGAATCTCTTAGCAGTCAAAGATTAACAAAACACCAAGATTGGCAGTATACAATATCCTACGAAAAGTCAATGGATATTCTTCCGATTGTAGGAAAATGGATGCGCCTACACAATATGTAAATTTTGGCTATAAACGAAAAGGCAGTTCGCTCAGAAGTATTCCGAACGATGAGTATACATGGTAAAAGTTACCACAAATTATTCCTCATCATCATCAGTGGCTCTAACAGAATCTTTAAGCGCCAACGACCTTCCAGGTATCCTTGGATTTCGTAACCATGCTAGAATATGATTTGTATGCACATTCTGTGTGTTCTCTTGGGCGGCTTTTTTCGGATTTTTCGTCCCTGAAAACAAGAAAACCAGCCTGGTGAACACACCCGTCTACAGATACAAAATATTGCTAGACAAGGAAAGCAACGGGTAACTAACGTTCTGTAATAATTCCCTAGTAAAATAGCATTGCTACCCCACCAACCTTTAGGTTGAGGGGAAAACACAGATAGGAACCTTTTGATTGACTTACCTAAACGCTTTTCCACGTCAAAATAAAGAGCCTTGCAAATATGCAAAACTAAATTAATTACTTATAAAGAGTATCGAGTTAGGCTGAATCACCCGATGCCTGTGAAAAATCCTCCGGAGAACTGTCATTAAGAGAATCTCGGATCGATAGCATAAAGTGACGAAATGCAAGCTAAGCAGAATAATTAATCGAAGGTTCACAGTCCATAATTTGCATGGAATGGTCCTGATGATAAACTAAAGTTTGCTAAAATCAACCATACAAGGAAAAATCAAAACCTGGCAAAGTGTACTCCATACACGGAATAGAGTTGTCAAAGCAATTATCTACTGTGTGTTTTTAAGTTTAAATTTCTGAGTTTTATTCTTAATCGCGGTGCAGACATATTACACAAAACAATCTCGTAAAAAAGTCATTCAAAGTTTATAAAATGTACTGTAGACCACTATGTTGTTAGTGTAACAATAAACAATAAAAACAATAAATCAGCATTTTAGTTTTTGTTGTTGCTAATGGGTATTATTATTAAGTTATAATTATCATTTTAAACTTAATTTTAAAATTAAAATTTAGAGTATCAGACTCACATGTTTAATGTAAATCTTTGAAATCTGTAAACCATGGCAAGTCCATTTTCGCAAATCATCTACCAACTAAAACTTTCCTAAACTTCTCATGCCACTGTTGGATTGAAGCCCACAGCCTGCTAGGTTAGCAACCAGTCTTCTGGTAAAAGGCAGAAAATAACGATGTTGATGATAACTCATGCGCAGTAAATTAAATCACAGAAATTTACTCGACAGATTCTGACTAGAATAACACGAGATGCGGGCACACATGAGCATTAGCACCCTCCTCTCGCTTGTTAAATGAAACGTATAAAGTGGAATCAATGATGAAGAACTAGTTTTATTATTAATCAAGACCATCGCATGTAAACATATGTTATATATAAATTTTACTTGCTGCAAAACGTATCTGAAATTGAATTTTATTTTTCGCAAGAATCTTCTCTACCAGAATTCAACAAGCGATTTAAGAGAGAATATTTGTAAAACTTTTATTTACACGATAGACAAACAAGATTCCTAATTATTCAAATTAAAGTGGTAGATAAAAAAAACTTACTGATGGAAAAACATTTTCAAAATTAATACTGTTTAGTAATAAGAACAAAAAAGTAGGGTTTTTTTTAATAAATTTAAATATTTTTATATTTTATTGTCACATGCGAGATCAGACTATTATAACGCACAGAAAAATCTTTCACATCCCATCCCTGAACTGAACCTAACAGACATCACACGTTCTTCAAGTCGATGGTTTCAACAATTCGCAGAACTTGGAGAATCAACTTCTAACAGCGCGCCAGATATGAGTCATCATCGATTTACCAAACCTATTTCCATGCATCGTCCTTTAATTAATGGATAATTTTGTTTTCAAACCAATGATCTTTGAGATGTATTGCTTTTGCTGAATAAGAAATCCTCGGATGTAAATCGAAAGAGTTTGAAAATCTTCTCTGTCAGATTTTGTGCTCATTTTTAACTTTTTCCCATCACCAATTCGGTGTATTTTTTATTTATTTTATTTGTTTAAGTTGTGGAGTGGAAAAGAGCTTTTCAGGTAGTCAAGTCAAACTATGAGGGGAATATGAAGAGAATTACTCATACCCAGATGCTCTGGGGAGATGGGACGTGCTTGGAATGATAACGTATTTTTTTTCAATAGCTTCCTGCGGCGTGAAGGATCATACATCCAATAGATTCACCCAATAGGTGAACGGATGTGGTACCGTAAAAAAATCTAATTTTTTTAATTGCTAAGATGAAATCGATCATTTGTAGTGATAAAATTAGAAAAATGGATATAAAATTATATATTGCAAACTCTATGTTACTAATTACTATACCAAATTAAATTACTATACCAAATTAAATGCTTGTATACTGCAGATCAGCAGCAGCTGATCTGCAGTATACAAGCAAAACATGACTGCTCATCCAACAGCTGGATAATGAATGGCATCACTCTACAATGATGCAACTACGAAATGCACTTTTTAAAGATTGTTTTGGACTCTTTCCAGAATTTCTCAAGAATTGTATTCTTTCAAAATCCATTTAAAAGTTAACGAACCTCTCGGTTCACTTTATAGTCTTATAGTACAGAATAACTTTCTCGTAAGACGTCTTAATCCGCGCCCAGTTTTATGTAAATATCATGTTGTAATATAGATGATAGAGATTGGACTGATTATAATATATTTAATCCAGTTACATAAATTTATCGTGGAACGAATCAGAAAATCGCACAGAGAAAAAAAAAAGGGGGGGGGGTTAAAAACTGAACAGTATTGCCCAAGCCATTTGATGAATCTTTTGTTGTATGATTTGCACATGCAGTCTTGCATTGTAAAAAAAAAAAAAAAAGTTCCGTGGGATTATCCCTACAACATTTGATGTACAATATTTTTCCTGAGAACCCGATTCTAACATTAGTCGGAAAATATGCACTTACTCCTTTTATTAATTTATTTATAATTTTTTTAGAGAGCCATATGGTTGTATTTTAATGAACCTGTAGATGCGATTGAATACAATAAAACCGTTCTAACCTATAGGCGCATCTAGTGGCCTCAGTTACAGCTTATATAAACATTCAATATGTATAAAAAAAATTAAAATTTTATAATAACAGAAGCAAAGCTTACTGGGTGATAGAGCCAACCTGCTCTCTAACCAAAGGCTAAATTAAATCTAACATGAAATTTTTATATTAAATCGGCAGTTAAAAAGACCTACTTGAGGATGTAATTTTAGAAGCTTGGGTTAACAAGATATTCGGAGCCGAATATCTTGTTAACTGAAATGTATAATAAGAGAAAGGTGTTGAAACTGAAGCTGAATTATGTGAAATAAAGCCTCCGTAGCTCAGTCGGTATAGACCTTTGGTCGGAAAGACCTGGGTTCGATTCCTGTCCAAGACGTGAGGAACCTTTATCTGGTCTCTAAAGATGAGTTAGCCGGTCTCATACGGAGGTAGAGGGTTTTTCGTTCCCCAGAACAGGCAAACCAGTCCGGTGAACACAACAGAGATATATAAAGTACATACTTAATCCCTTATTAGGAGGGTTCAACCCCTCCCAATGTAACGGTGCGCTGGCCAGTTTTGTGGAAAAACGTCATCAGATAATAAACAGCGCAAAACTGACTAGGAGCTTGTCATGTGGTTTAAAATGATGTATTAAGCAGAGCTGATTAGTTGATAGAAATTAATAGGGAGTGTTTAGTTGCCAAGTCACAGAACTGAGCTTCATCCTCAAAACCTTTCTCTTATTTTACGTTTCGACTCCGAATATCTTGTCATCCCCAACTTCTAAAATTACACAACTAGGAATGTCTATTTAATTACCTTTTTAAATATAAATGAAAATTTTATATTAGATCTAATTTAGCCTTTGGTTGGGGGAATAGTTCCATCACCCAATAAATTTCTGTGATTGTTCTAAATTAGGAATTTTTCTTAGAATGATGGTTACAAATGAGAGAGTTCGATGCATAATTCTCAAAATTAACTAAACGTATTAACAGAGAAATCCTATGATGCAAATTAGTTTAATTAATTTGCATCGTAGTTTAATGAGTAGTGAATTAATTAGTTTAATATGAATAACATTTTAGAAACTTCAATGATGTTATCTTGTGTATAAAGTGTATAAAGTAACACAGTAAGAGCTTGTAAATAATTACTACTTGATTTGTTTTGAAATTGTTTACAAATTTAAAGCGGATCCATTATAATACATCGCTAAATTAATTGTAATGAAATGCTGGAGTCTCAAATGGGATCTTAACACAGCACTGACTGAAAATGTTACTCGGTGCTATTTTAAGACCTGACTTTACATAATTAAGAATAAGACGCTCGAAAAACTCGAGATCTTCTGGGATCCTGCATGACAACACAGCTCATACTGCAGCACAATCTCCTCAAGAAACGATTCGTCTTATGCTCGGGTCTCGCGGCATTCATATCATTGTCCTCCTTATGAAACAAGGGTTTTAAAGATGCGAAGTACATATTGAGATTGGTTACTGAAGTACTTTAATTAGTTACTGAAGGTGCTAACATAAAACAAATGTCATTCTAAAAAATAAAAATAAAAATAAACCTGAAAGTATACACGAAGCTATTCAAAAATTAAATCTGATCTTGTTCAATGATTTAAATTAATTCCTCATATTTCTTTCCCATCCGCCTTTTTTTAAATATTTCGGCGGTTAATGCCCTTATAAGTTTGAAAGGCACGCCATCAGATGACTCGGATTTCGTGAGCAGTTGAGGCCAGGAGGGTAGAATTACATTCCACATCTTTTCAAAAGCCTCCCCTATCTCCCTCGAGCAGACAACATTTCCTTAGTAAAATCGCAAGTTGTCAGTGCAGACGTTTACTGAATGAAATTCTTTTTAAAGAATTCTTTTGATGAAAATATTGGTAATGTGCAAAACGAGATTGAAGACAGCCAAAAGTTTAAATTGCAAATCATACTTCACTGGTGTAAACACATAAATCTGATTATTATTCAGTTTTCAGTTTCTAATTCCTATTCCTGGCTTTCCAACTCTTATACATGTTCCAAGAACCAGAAACTAATTTTTGACGAAATCTAGTATGTAGGATAATATGGAAATTTAACGACACAATTCAGTTTTGCTTTAAATTAGCCACGTTTAAATAAATAAACATAAAACTCTATTATACAGAATCCTACTGCTATTAGCAATAACTATGAGCGTGTAGACCATAAAGTTAATAAGAAACTATCAAATATAACAATTAATTCTTTAACTCTTGAAATCTATGAATGAAAGATGAAACTAGTTTTAGACAGAATGCTTTCCCTAACAAGGTGCTCAATACTAGTAAAGCTATATCCTAATATTATTATCGGTCTTCCATAAGGACGCACGGTCCATCGAGGATGACGAAGGCATAGACTAGATTATCTAGTTCCTTCTCTTAGTCCCACTAATGCATTATGCCAAAAGCAACTGGCATAATATATGTTGACCCTGTTTAGTGGGATGAAAAACCCGTGTTTGCATATAAAGCTGGAACATTCCAAGAAAAGCCAATACACATAACACTTTAGTTTTTCTGCTTAACAAAGCAAAAAAAAAAAAAAAATCCTAATAATAAGCATATAAACGATAGCTTCTCGTTTTTTTTTTTTTTTTTTTTTTTTTAGCGTATGATGATACGACGGCCGTGAGGCCCTTTTTACAGGGAAGTGTACGGCACCATCTCACTCCCCCCCCCCCCCCCCCCCCAATTTTATCCGGGCTCGGGACCAGCATAGCTGACGAATCAGGCCTATGACTAGGTTCACGGGCTCGGTTTGCATGTTCTGGGGGTCGAAAAACCCGACCTCCCTATGAGACCGGCTAACTCACCTTTCGTCGAAAGAGACCAGATAAAACTGGGACATTCCAAGGTTCCTCGTGTCATGGACGAGAATCGAACCCAGGCCTTTTCGGCCAAAGGGCTTCGTCTATACCGACTGAGCTATGGAGGATCAACAGAGGCTTCTAGAGATATCATTGTGGCTTAATGCTTTTTACATTATCACCTAACACCATAACTTATTATGTAGTCAGAAAATTAAACCTCCCAAGATGTAAATCTTTTGTAGTATTTCAAAGGAAATGATCGGGTGATGGTGACTATCGATTTCAAACAGAAAAGAAAGACGTTCTTTTAACAAAAAAGGACTGAGAATATAAGCGATTGACATACGTATTACCTTGACGTTCCACGACCATATTTACTTCGACGTATTTATGCAACTAAGATCGAGTCTGATCCAAAGGATCATAAGTCGCTGTGATGTAATCTTCTCTTCAGTCTATACCCGATTAACTCAGTGTTAAGCAAAGAAACCATTTTCTTCGAAAGGCTATAAATATACAAGCGATAGTGAACAACCAGACTCGTGATCAGCTAGCAACAGTGCTCCAACTCGTTTATGATGCATCTAAGATCGAGCATCCAAAATCGTTTATGATGCATCCAACTCGATCTTAGTTGCATAATAATTTATGCAACTAAGATCGAGTCTGATCCAAAGGATCATAAGTCGCTGTGATGTAATCTTCTCTTCAGTCTATACCCGATTAACTCAGTGTTAAGCAAAGAAACCATTTTCTTCGAAAGGCTATAAATATACAAGCGATAGTGAACAACCAGACTCGTGATCAGCTAGCAACAGTGCTCCAACTCGTTTATGATGCATCCCTTAAGTGCAAATCATTATCAGTAACAATGCCCATTAAACACTCGCTTGTCCTATTACATTTCCAAAGAATTTAATGGATCCTTGAAGTAGTCTGTCATAAGTGCTGGTAATAAAAGCTACAACTCTGTTCATTTCTGGGCATATACATCACTTCGTTCATACAGTAACCGGCATATCATAAAGGAAAAATAAAGCTTCAATACGTACCGTCGATGACTCCTGCTGTAAGTGTGAAGCATTGTCTCGCTCTTCTTGAAGCAATGACTTCAGCTCCACAATTTCCCTTTCAAGCGATTCCTGTAATGAAAAAAAAAAAAAAACTTGTAATGGCACGCTAAACAGCTAAGTACAACAAAGTTCCATTGATTCCATACAAGCGAAGCACTTACATGTACATTTGGCAAAAGATAAAGACATTAATACAGCTTGCGCCCAAGAACATTTGTAACCAAATTGCTCTGCCTGTGCATTTCCATTAAGGCAAACCTTTCCAAATCTTTCGTATTACTAAAATAAACATCTCACGCCATATTTCCAAAGTCATTTTAAGAACAAATCTATTTAGGTAATTATTTTTTTCTAATTTCATGTAGGAGAAATCGATATAAAACTGCTTAGATTACACTGAAACTGAAAAGAAAAAAAGTAAAAATGATATGACTCAGTATGGCGTAATACTGAGGCAACTCGTAACAAAATGAAGCTACAATCATGATATGTTATTGCAAAACCATTCATCCATTTCTCATCCCTTCAAGACGGATTCAGTCTCCTAATAAGGAGCTTTAGGCAATGTAATGCGGCAAGCTTGCTTTCCTTTAGGACAGAGATTCCCAAAGTGTGGGTCGCGAGCTGATTTTGGGTGGGCCTCTTTGTACCACAGCTTTAAGAGTGCTGCTTCCTTTTACTACTTCGTACATGTGTAAGTTTGATTTTCGGCAATGATAGGAATTAAAAACAAATTTCGAAATAAACTTCAATTATCAAACACCTTGGGTCTGAAAAAAACACATATTAATGTGGACGTCAGTTACGTCATCAGCAAAAATAGAAAACAAGCCCATTCTTCACATACACCTCATTATGTATCTAATTAATACATTTATATATTAATTAAGCGTATTCAATAAAAATTTAAATGTAGTAAAGCGATATTTTTATTCAAATCCCCTTCTTTTTAAAATATGCATTACAAGTGAGTAGGTCGCGAAAAATTACCGTTTTCGAAATTGGGTCTCGACCCATAAAAGTTTGGGAAGCCCTGCTCTAGGCCAGTGTAGAACTGGGCCGGTTGGCCTGTTCTGTGGGACGAAAAACCCGAGTTTCAGAGAGAAAAAACCCATCTACTCTCGCATGAGACTGGCTAACTCACCAACTGATTGAAAAGACGTGATAAAGGTTCCTCACGTCATGGGCCAGATTCGAATGTAGGTATTTTCAACCAAACGGCGCGTCTATACCAACGGAGCTACAGAGTCTCTGCAAAACTATCAGAAATTATATTTTCCCTTTATCGTTTCGTCTACACTCGACTAAACTACACTTGATTGGGATGATTTGGGAACAATATCATTTTTTGTTGACATTGCGAGTGGTTGGACAAATGGCAGCAACTCAATGTGTTTGACTGAGTAAACGGATCATTGTCAAAAGCGTCTTGTATTCATAGTCGATTCGTCCGACTTATTTCTGTGTATGCTACAACGGCAGAAACATTTCAGTGTATAAACCAAAATAAGTGAAGGTTGTTAACGGAAATTTAGAGACGAATGTCTTATATCAGGTAGAGCTTTTAATAACAGAGTGCATATCAAAATTATCCTGCAATTACTTAAGGCTATCACTGATATATCCGATTCCAGTTGGTGTAGATTACTGTAGACCTTGCTCGTTGTCTAATGGGTGTTACCAGACTAGTTTGTGGGAAGAAAAACAGGAGTTTGCAGGAGGAAAAAATGTCATCTTATATTTGTTCGATTGGTTGACATTTCGGAAAGAGGAAACCAAGATCATGAAACTGGTATACCATGTAAGCTAACTGCGCGTGTTTTCCAGCCGGTTTCTCTGTTTTGCGGGAATTAAAAACCAGATTTTCGGATAGGAAAAATTCCTGCTATTTCCATATGAATCACCTACCTTCAGTTCAAAAGCCCTTATATTTGCGTAGCAGACGGGATTCGAACCCAGTTAAAAACAAAACAAAGTAGGAAATTTGTAAAAATTTTATGCGTACAAAAGACAGAATTCAAAACAGTCTTTTCAAGGCATGAGTCCTGTCCATCTCTGAAATGCTAATAAGGTATTTGGAAGAACTAATATAGACTAGCAAAATGCAATAAATATTAAAAGGCTAACTACAACAGAGCAGGGGAACGGGAGATATCCAATTCCTAAGTTAGCTCTTTCTGACAGCGCTCATTATGCCATACGTGAAGTCGCTAATTTTGATCCACACTTAGATGATAAAATGCCTAACTATATACAAGAGATACGGTTATTAGCGGCTCTGTTTTAATAGAAGATTAATTCGCATTTTTCCGTAGGAAATGCATTCATTTCAAAGGGTATCTCATCCAATGAGTTGGGGAAAAAATAAGTTTATTTTCGCCTGCGATAAGTATGAAAAAAAAAAAAAAGCAAATTTTTTTTCGACCGAAAGAGTTCGAAAAAAATCCAGTTTTACTATTTATATGAAAAAGAAAAAAAATATTATATGAAATAAGTAATATATGTTATTTTGTTATTTCCTGGTATTTTAAAGTAGTCGTCCAAAGCAAAGATAATTCGATTTTAGAACATCACCAGAAAAGGCGTTTTATATTTTTGCTTTTTTTTTTCTTCTTTCTTCGGATTATTTTTCGACACTTTTTCATTATTTCAGAATAACCTATTATACAGTGACCCGAATATTTCTGAGTCGATAATCTCTAGAAAGATAGTCTTTGTCTTATTTTTTTCCCCTACATCAAGAATGTCATTGTTCATTTAAAGACTGAGTTGGTTAATTCATCCTGGAAGTCCATGCCGCATTAGCCTCATACGTGCTTCGAATGAAAATGTGCTTTAAAAAAAAAAAAAGAAAAGAAAAAGGCGTTCGAGTTGCTGCCGATCCCAGTTAATCCACTGAAAAAAATGTGCCACTTACAACCTCCACAAGCCTGTGTTGCTTTAGATGTACAACTTTTTTCTGTTAAGCACGTCCTTAATGAAGAGTCTACCGCATTCCGTCAGCTGCCAACGATGGCACGATGAAAGAGAGACTGGTTCGCAAAGGGTCTAAAGGGGTGGAGAAAAAAGTGATGAAGAAAGGAGGGGAGGTGGAGAAGAGAAGCCAGAGATAGATTAGAAAACAAGACAAATCTTTGGTGGGGCAGTAGCATAGCTATTAATCTTGAATACGCCTCCGACAAGCAAGAGTCGAATTTTTTTATTTTATTCCTGTCAAAGGAAGGAATTTTTGAGATAAAAACGAACCATCTGACCAATTTTCACAAATAATTAAGATTACCAAATAAGAACGTGGATTGGTGTTCAATATTCCTTGCGATTACCTTGAAGAATGGTTAAAAAATGAACCGAAATATAAATCAACAACAAAGAATCAACATTTTCGGTCAAATGTTTATTCTCTCCCCCTGATAATCCATCCCATTGTAATGCTACTTTTTTCTGCCTTCGTTTTTCCTCTTCATTCGTTTATAGTGCTTGGTCTAGACATTGCTAAACTTATTCAGTTGTGTTAGATATATAGTAAAATTCCTCCTAAAAAATCTAAGTTTTTTTTTTTTTTCTTTCACTAAGGCTTCGTTTTTCACCAAAATGTAAACTCAACTTTCCAATAACTTCATCTGTGGTAAGAAACAGAAGACGCAAAGAAAGCTGCTAGTGAGGAAGATGTTGCAAACAACGGAACAGATATGTTGACACAATTAATGAATGACCTATCAGCCGGAGCATGTCGTGCTGTAATAGCTAGTCGACTGATGAAAAGTGCTCATTTATTTTCTGTCGGACTTAGATACTCTAAACAGACCCAGTCATCGCAGTTCCTTTTTTGAAGGCATTTCACCGGTCTAGTTTTATTCTGATATTATCTTCAAGCTTTCCCAGACTATTTAAAATGTTTAAACTACTTGAAAATAGCAACACAGAGTGAGATCCCATATGTTTTTTTTTTCATAAAAAAAAAACTCCTCTATAAATTATGCACTGTTATTTTCATATTTTAGCACTCCCCAGCAATCCATCACATGACTATCGCAATCACATCTTCTTCCCACCATTTTGTTCACGAGCAAAATTACTACTTCTTTTTTTAATCTCTTTTTGCATTACGTGTGAACTCAATATTAGAGGGTGAATGTAGAAAAGTGAGCACATTAATTATAGAAAAGCATTTATGTCTCTTTGATTATTATAATTGTAAACCATTTGTTTCTTCATCAAATTTATTTTCCATGTTTTGTTCAGAGGCAGCGTACATTTCGGACTACAAATACCAACTTGCTAATATCGAATCTTTAAAATGTCAAGCATGTGACGGATCTAAAGCCTGGCATTTAAAATTCACGGAAAGATTTCCCATGAATAATGTTTCTTAGAGGGTAAAGTTTCTATCGGACTATTTAATTACTACCCTCTCCTGTGCTCCTCTTGCTTTGCTTGGGCTCAACTTCAAATTTTATATTTGCAAGCCATTCAACTCGGCTAAAGGTATGTGAACTTTAATAAAAGCACAAAATAACCTTATTATCCTGGAATTTTTTTCCTTTAGGCGTTTTTTACCTAAAAAACGAGATATTAACGTTTACTGGAAGAAGTAAAAAAAATTCTGAAATTTAAAAGACTTCGTCTTCATATTCGAGTATCAATGCTGTGTTTACAATGAGACAGCTCTTATGAATAAACTTCCACTCTTCAGATTCTCCTTCCACTTCTAAACGAAATGAGAGGAGAGAATATGACGGCCGAGTTTCAGAAGGCTGAGAACGAATCACATCTCGGAAATAAGAAGCGGGGGGGGGTGAATCGACAGAAGAGTAGCAGTTTTTACGAGACTCATTTCAACAATCAGATGAAGAAAGCAGAAGCCTGTGATCAATACCGCTTTTGCAATCCCTTCCTTCTCTGCAAGGTGCGTGATATTTTATATCCCCTCGATATTACCGGAATGAGCGAAGGAGGAAAAGGGGGGTCACGCATTCTCTCAGCCGATAGGAACTGCAGATTCAGTAACAATCGATGAGTCCTTAGAGGGTAAAGTTTCTATCCGACTATTTAATTACTACCCTCTCCTGCCCTCCTCTTGCTTTGCTGGAACGAAAAAAAAGAGGTTAGTGTAGTTCTGTGTCTCAAGAGAAAAGCATCAGTTTGCACATAATGGAAAGTGGATGACAGATGGAGCCGCACTACAAAGGGGGATTCTTCAACGTAAGTTTAAAGTTTAAAAATATCTGTATATCTTCAGTATCGAACACATAGACACACGCACAGATCTCATTTCAGCAATTTTATATTAGAATAAGTCTTACGAGCGTGTGTCGTTTTTGTTTATATATGAATGAAACGCAAAACAGCAAAAATATGTTCAATTAATTAAATTAAAATTAATTTAATATTTTAATATCGAACAATAAAAATATTGTTTAGTATAAAAATGTTAAATAATATAATATTAAAAAATATAAAAAAATCTTCATGACGAATCGCTCTTTGAAGATGAGAACATAGCTAAAACTTGAGAGATGAAAAAAAATCGAATTCAAGTATCTCAGAAGCGATTAAACGACCTCAATACTATCATTTGCTTCTTTTTTTTTTTCAGGAACAAAAACAAAAACCTTCTAAGAGATATTTTTAGGCGATTTGGAGTTATTTGTCATATATTTGTCATGTATTGTTTGTTGCAAGCAAAAGCTATTCAGTCACATGAAAATCTAGAAACCAAAGTGGACGCTATCGAACACACACACACACACACACACACACACACACAATGTGTGTCGTTTTAAAGGCATCGCTAGCTGTTCGAAAGGAGAAAAACTCAAAGAAAAAAGCTTGATCAAGCTTTTTTCTTTGAGCTTGATAGTCAAATAGTGCGTGTAATAGAAATTGAGGAGAAATAAGATATTCGACGAACTTGCATTTTATGTTAATCCACACACGAAAGGTGTGGATTAACATACATAAAATATTAATACACTAATATTAATATTAAAATATTAATACCGTAGGTGGGATAGAGATTATATAATTCGAAACCCTTGCTCTAAGAAACCAAAGATGGAACTTTTCAAACTTTTTTTTTTTTTTTACGTGGTTCCAAATTTTATGCAAACCACGGTACATTAATACCATGGGTGGGCTAAGGATTATTTTCTATATTTTATTAATAATTTTTTTTTGTATTTTGATTTGTTTTTTAGGTAATCCGGAAACCCTGCTCTAGACTAAACATGGAGCTTTTTCAAGCCACTTAAAGTCTCCAATAAGCGGGGAGGCGGTCTCACATTGGGCGATGAAATAAATTCATCTTCTGGTTAAAGAGTGTATACACTAACTACTTGGTTCGCTAAAGGGGAAAGGGTTTGTCGAAGCCATCTAAAGACATTCACCGAAATTGCAACTTAATTTATTAATAAGATAAGTAAATGTTATTATTATTAATTTAATTAAGGGGATATTAGATCCCACATTGTTTTTAAACAATGTGGGATCTAATATCCCCTTAATTTAATTAATGTTTATATCGCCGAAATGAAGCCTGTTGGCTCTTTATATTTAAGTTATTATTATTATTATTATTGATCAGTAATGAACAAGGATCCCACGCCAGTTTTTGCTACAAGTGGAGTGGTGACCATCTGTATAGATTAATATTAATATTATTCACCGAATTGCAAAGTTCTGATATTCTGATGCAAATGTTAACAAAGACAGAACTGGAAACATACCTTGATCACTATCACACGTTAATTTAATTAACACGATGTTTTGGAAACACTTGCAAAGCACTAGAAAACAAAAGTGCCATTTTTCATAAAATTAATTTCAATTTTAGTGCTCTGTGGTTAAATACAGCAGTGATAAAATTTTGTACTTCATTTGATATGTCAATTTTCGCTTTTATAATCGAAGGTTTTTTTTAATGTTTTCATTCTTGAATAACTGACTGTTCTCTTTCATTCTTTTTTTTTTCACACTTGTTATAATTTATCTCTTCCTGCCCTAGGAAGAGGCTTTAGGTAAGAACCAATATTGAGAAAGGAAAAAAAAAGAAACACACCCCAGAAAGCCCGCTAAAGATTCCACATAATTTATAATAATTACAGTTCAGTTTATTATCGAAAAATTATTAATTATCTTGATTCAAAAACAATTATTATACTTCATCTTTTCATTTGTAGTTTTGATGAATTGTGATTTTTCGATGAACTGTGTTTTCGGCGAATTGCAAATTGATGAAATATTCTCGTTCGATAAATTGTCTTCAATGGACTGTTTTCGCTGAATTTTATACTCGCTTTCCTGTTAACTACCTGAAAGTGAATCGCCTTTGTTGGCTCCTTGAAGATTCTTTTGCTAGATAAGATATGCTGATATCATTCTAATATATGCGTGGCGTTCTTGCGACATGAGCTGTCTCTCCCGTTCGATTTATTCGATTGTTTTCTAAGTCACCCATATAACTAGGGAATGTGCAGTCCGACGGATGTGAGCCTTGTCACACCATATCTTGTATCCTTCACTACAAGGTATTTTCAGAGGAATGTGGGTCTTTAGGCGTACGATATTATAGTTTTTGGAAGAAATGGCAATTTTATAAGTAACTTGTAGGTAGTTTTCGCGAAGAGCTTGGACTGTATAAGTTGAAACTGCCTTTGAGATTAAAGCTGCACCGCTGCATATTGTAGCACAGGCGTATAATATCCTGCATATAGATTTTCACTTGTACGCGGTAAACAACAATTTTCTAAAAAGATTCTAATTTTCTTTCTTATTTTGTTACATCTTACCTTGTATAAATGATATCACTCAATGTTTTTGTGTTGATTCATATCAACTTTGTAACATAGATGATGTGTGTGTCTTAAGTACATCAAAGTACATCATCTTAAGTACAAAGATGATGATGATGATGTATGTCTTAAGTAATAACATGTGTTTTGGATAGTGAGGTGCACCTCCATCTATAATGCATTTTATGACTTCTGTAGAAATAGCATACGGTATTCACTGGAACATAGGACATACAATCCGGCCTGGTTGGTCGAATGGATAATGTCTCTTCTTTCTATTCTTTACAGTCTGTGGGTTCAAAATTCCTGGCAAAAATGTTTGTGGATGTCTCTATAGATAAAAAGTAATTATTATCGCCTGATGTGAGACTGCCACCATCGCGAGTTTTAAAGGAGTACCATGTTTGAACTCCAGAACGAACATTAGCTCCCAGATTACATATATAACCCTCAGTCCGCCTACGGTACAGATTCATAAAATATATAGTAAATCTATATTTACTATATATTGATTGCATTAATTATGAACGATTACAATATTTGAAGCATGGAAATTATCAAGTGCAGGAATAACTTTCTTGCAGCTGGAGAAAATAATGCAGCATCTTTATATATATATATATATATATATATATAAATGTCGAAAGTATTTTTACCTTGGGTATAAATATGTTAAAGATACCAAGTAATTTTAAACCTGGTTTTACTCCATTTCCCAAGTAAGCAAACAGACTAAAAGTCAAGTCAATTGCAGGCGCAAACTTGACTTTTAGTCTGTTTGCTTACTTGGGAAATGGAGTAAAACCAGGTTTAAAATTACTTGGTATCTTTAACATATTTATACCCAAGGTAAAAATACTTTCGACATTTATATATCTCCTCCAGAGATTCTTATTTAATAAGGTTAAAACACCTTATGGTAACTTGTTTTGGCGAAATACTTACAAGCTCTGTACTACTAAATCTTGGTATTTATAATTCTAGCCTAGCTCCCACTGACGAGACCTCAATAAAGGTCGAAACCGGTCTGGGTAGTGGCCCCTTGCCTTTAATACAAAGCATTATACATCCCCTTCTTGGAGATGTGTTTTGGCATTAAAGGTAAATATTAAGATTAGTGATCGGAGCTTGTTCCACCTTTGCCACGAGTTGCCCTGGTCCTGCACTACCTGTGGGATCAGTTAGACTTGCATCAATTGCAGGCGCAAACTTGACTTTTAGTCTGTTTGCTTACTTGGGAAATGGAGTAAAACCAGGTTTAAAATTACTTGGTATCATTAACATATATATATATATATATATATATATATATATATATCTGTAAATTAGCGCCATTTTCAAAAATAAACTGGAAATTAGACCATAAGAGGGAGAAAAACCTTGAGAATCCATATTAAATAGATACCCCCCCCGCCAAATTATAGAGAAGAAATTACATAAAACATCCTAAAAGAGGGTGGTTTGCTTACCAAACAATGCTTCTTAATGCTCATTATGGGAGTTATTAGCTCGTATTTTTATAGCCTCTCACGCCTTTTTCTGTAAATATGGGATATAATTTAGTTTTTAAAATGAAATAACAATCTCTTTAACAAAAATAATCTGCATAATTTCAGCTTCCCTGGTTCACATACCCAAAAAATTAGAATACTTTTATATTTAATTAAATATAAATATTATAATAATTATGTTATTAATTAATTAAATTAGTGTGCTCAAAAAGCTGGGTTTCATTATTATTATATCTGTAAATGTGGGTTTTTTTCGTGATAATTTCTGCCCTCGTGAAGGCCTCATGGCTAGCTAAAGCAGAATGCTAGCGACTCGTGCGCGTTCGATGTTTGGAAAGATGTTCGAATCCTGTCTAAAGCATAAAGTCTCTCTCTATATATATATAATAAAAAACATGAGTCCTGTCTAAAACATAACTCATATCAATTGATATGAGTTAACCTGTTATAAAGAGGTAACACAATTTTTCAGGAAAATCTGGCTTGAGAACATAAAAACAACATTCAAATATTTGAATTTCAGTACGCAGACCAGCTAAGTCTGGGTACTGGAAATACAGAACAGTGACTTGAAGAGCCAGGATCCTGATTGGATTTTTTTTTTTTTTTTTTTTTTTTTTTTTTTTTTTTTTTTTTTTGCAAATCGCTCAAAGCTGCAGTCAAAGAAAGTCTAGGCGACAGTTCATTCGATTAATACGAATTATGGACTATTAATTGAACGAATTTTTATTCTGCAAATAGTCACCTAATTCCTTCATTAAAATAGTTGGTAAAATACTAAAGCATATAATTATATCAATTCGAATAAGTAGGTACTAAAATCAGTCCAAATTACACCACAATTACTAGTTTACCACAATTTTAGTACAGCTCTAACTATAAAATTTCATCAAAATCCGTCAATTTAAAGTTTTGTTGAAATGTAGAAATGCTATACAAATGAATACATTATTGCAAGACAATTTTAACAGCCATCACCCTATAGATCATAAAACGAGCTTTAATTTGAATTATTATTATTATTATTATTATTATTACACGAACATCTCCATCGTGTCTACAGACTTATCGCAGGAGGCCAACTAGAAATCACTGAGAAACTCAGCCAGATCTATACACAAAGTCCGAATGGATCGTATCAAAGCCTTATAAAGAGATATAATAATCTTATTTCTGCTTGTTAGTATGTATTCATCAATAACTGCGTAATCCTATGAACGATTTTAGCCACTTTTACACCAAACAAACTGACCAATATAATCATACTTCACTTTGAACTCAATCACCAACAACAAAGCATCCACTACTGAATCTGGCAACCCAATCACCACTATCTAAGCAAAAATTTCTTATTAACTACACTCTTATTAATTTCCAGGAATGATTCCTATCCCCCCCCCCCAACGAAGACGTGTACTGAAACATTTCTTCTGTATCAGTCCTACAAAATCTTAAATTACTTATGTTTATTATGCTCCCTCTTGTCTGCCTATCAATCAATTACTACCACGCACAATTCTTCGATCTATCTTCATAAGAAGCATTCCATTTGCCATCATCTTGATCAATCGCTCCTGGGTCCTCTTCCTCATCACCGAGAAACCCAGCCAGGTCTGTACACAAAGTCCGAATGGATCATATCAAAGTCTTATAAAGAGATATAATAATATTATTTCTGCTTGTCAGTATGTATTCATCAATAACTGCGTAATCCTATGAGCGATTTTAGCCACTTTTTGCCATATGCCCCCCCCCCTCAAAACAAATAGCAATTCGTCTTTGCTCGTAATGTCAGTGTGCTTAAACATCCTGCATGTGGAGGATATTAGGGGAAATAATAAGCAAATTGATTATTTCCCTTAATATCGTTGCTCATATCATTAATATACGAGTTAAATTTATAGAAGTGTCCTGGATACAGAACCCTATGGCACATCGCTAGTCACACGCATTCATCTGAAATCTACACCGCCACAAACTACTTTCTGATGTCAATCCAGCCATCCTCTTATCCACAGTCGTTTGCTCCAATTTACGTAATTGAATTCAAAGATACATCCTGTCAAATGCCTTTGCAAAGTCCATATAAATTGAAAATTTCATTTAACTTGCATTATATTCTCGATTTGCATTCTATCCACTTTGCTCACACGACATAAATTATTTCAAATTAAGAAAGATAAAAAAAAAAATCTTTCAGAAAGGAGGCAACACACATGATTGTCAGATTTCACAGTAATTTTCCAAGGACAACAAATGGTCTTGCGTTTTAACATGTTACCTAATACTTCGTTTCGCACGTTGAAGATTGTTCCTTCATCTATCTATATATAGTTTGTTCGAGTTCCCATCGCAGTTATTTTTAAACTGTAGAGTCTCACAAAGAGTTAGCGAGGAGCTGTATGTCACTTTTAAGCTACGTGTCGAACCGGTGACAGTTCTCGGAGATTTATTTTGAAAATATGTTTAACGAAGTCGGATAAAAACAGAAACTCGGTTTCGTTTGCTTCTGTCCGGTAGTTTGTTAGATTTCACTAAACGTATTGAAGATTGATGCTGTTATCCCTATACTTTTAAATCACTGTCCTTCGGCTGATTATGTGTTTACTTTAAATTAAGTTTATCTTTTATCTATGAGATTTACACAAAACAAGGAAGCATGAACCGAATAAAGACTCTCTCTCACCCGAGATTTTAAGCAAGGAAAAGTGTACTGAGAAACTAAAGTGTTGTACACTTTAGTACAGTTCACCGCCGAGCAGTTATATACCAGTCCTCACACTTACCTTAAAGCATTCCATATTGCAATATTTACACAGAGTCATTTCGAAAGTTTTGCACACTGTAATCATGTTGCTAAACATTTATTTTGTTAAATAAATGTATAAGAACATGAGTATATTTACATGCTTGCTTACCATATAATATTTTTGCCTCATCACCGCAGCTCAACGTTTGGGTACAATTGTATATCAGCAAACATTTTTTATTGATTTGCATTTGATAAGTAGCATCAATTCAGCGGAAACCTATATATAACAGTAATATATACATAAATTAGAAGCTACTACGACTGAAACATTGCCTATTTCTTTTCTTAGAAGCGCAGTCCTCATATTTGTAGCGTAAGTTGGACTCGAATGCAGAGGGGAAGTAGTAGCGAGCATCACTGAACTATGGACGGCTCAGCTATTTCATTCTGTACTGCTAACAGCACAATTCATTGTCTGCTCTGTTGTGTTGCTGTCAGATGTAAGCCTGAACCTATCATTGCCATGGAAACATGAAAGCATTACGTTACATTCGTCTTAGTCACAATCAAAGGAAACTGAAGACTTTTTTTTTTATACAGAGAAACAAATGAAACAAAACAATCTTATTATAAAAAAAAGGCAAGCATTCTTACATAAAGCAAATCACACTTATTGAGATGAAATTACTTTTTCCATGCCATAAAGAGTCAGTCATTAGCTTGTTTGGCGAATCTCGCAGCCTGCAATTCGGCATGCAATTACTGATGATTTCATTCAGAAAATTAAACGAAATTTCAAAACTTCCTTCTTTTTTTCCTCCCCTTCAGAAGCACGTGGCGATGAAGAGAATTTTCTTGTACAGTTGACAAATTGGAACTAAAGAACTGATTTCATGACTTAATCGGTAACACAAATAATATGGCTTCTCTTATAATTTGTCCCTAAGACTTCAGTTTACGTGATGCCACTATAACACTTACTGGCACGTGCTAAAAGGTAACAGGAGAATCCTCTGAACGAAATGACACGGCTTTAAACACTAACGATGTAAACCGTATCGTCCAATAGTACAACATAATTACTCATTGATGTGTAATTTCTTAATTAATCTGCAATAAGAAAACTTCTGATAACAATAACTAAATAAAAAACACGATTTAATGATGATATCATTCGAATAACAGCAAAAACACAAATTGATTTCTGTGGATAAGCAGAATCCACTGCATGAAAACAATGAACATAAGGTCACACATACGTCTTAATCTATAGCACGCACGCACGCACACACACACACACATCGATAACAAACCTGCGAAACTTTTATTACACTCATTCACACGCACACAAGTATATCAACTGTATAGTATAAATAATTTATATTTTAGTTGATAGACCTGATTACTATACCTGCTCTCCAACTAACAGACTGAATGTTTGAGTCCCGTCGTAGACATGGATGTTTGCAAATCTTTATAGGTGAGAGATGAATTTCATCGTCTAGTATGAGTCCACTGCCCCGCTTATTTGGGTACGAAGAAGTGGCTTGTGACTACCATCCAAGAAAGGCTGCAAACACGGTATATCAGTACCATGGGCAGGCTGATCTGATTTTCCCATTTTCAGTCATTTCCGAGCGTAGGTGAGCCCACAAAGTATTCCTGATGAGCTTTTTAACAGGGTAGTTCACCATTGCTCCCCTCCCCCTCCAACTTTAACCGAGCTCAGGACCAGCGTATAGCTGGGACGTATTTATGACTGTAATCCATGCGTGTTCACGAGGCCGGTTTACCTGTTCTGGGGGACGAAAAACCCGAGTTTCCGGGTCTCCGTATGAGACCGGCTAACTCACCTTTAGTCGAAAGAGACCATAAAGGTTCCTCACGTCACTGACGGGAATCGAACCTATGTCTTTCCGACCAAAGGGCTTCGTCTATATTGACCGAACTACGGAGGCTCATGGGCAGGCTAAGGAATTCTATGTTTTTTTTCATTATTATTTTATTTTATTTTTGTATTTTTATTTATTTTTATACAGTCCGGAAATCTTTCTCTAGAGACTAAACAAGGAACTTTTTCCATTTCAGGCCTTCAATAAGCCACCATGTGGTCACATAATGGGCAATGACATTCATCTCTTACATAAATTTACACAGGATTCGAACAACGTCAAGTTTTGGCAATCGAAGAAAAATACCATGTAGTCCTCGCAACTGCGCTACTATAGAAACGCACTAAAACTTGGAAGAGAGGGTATAATTTGGCTAAAACAAGTCAACCAATAATCTAATACTAATATAAATATTACACGCGTATGTAAATATATTGACATAATGTAACAACATATATTTGTGCTCAAGCATTCAAGTTTTCAGTGTCACTTTTTTTTTCTTTCTCTAAAGTAAAGAACGCTTGCTCCGCGTTTCTTTTCGGGCATCTTTCTCTTGTGTTGGTTTCACCATCAACGTGTCGTTTTAGATCTGCCTGATTTCTTTGAGCTGCTGTGAAGGTTTTTACGACGCATTTAGCACTCAGCTTGCCCTCCATGTTTCGACACAGCAGTTACTTTAGCTATATTTCCTTCCTACAAGTTTCACAGCACTTCCCTCCACCTCTTCGGAGTTTTACAAGAAAAATAATGAGTTCACCATCTGAAGTTTCATTATTATTGCAAACTTTGCATATGAGAAACAATCTTTTTTTTTTATTTCCGTTGTTCAACAAAGGGATTTTTACCAACAAAATACTGCGTGTATTTATAATGATATAAAGATACCGAATTAAGCAAATTATTCAAATAAAATAGTAAGCTTTTACTGACAATTATTTATTACTATTCGACTATTCTTGGTCATTTCAATAAACTACTGATAAACATAAATAAGATTTAAGGAGATTGATATAAAGCTGGTTCCGACTTCTTGTGAAAAGTGACGATGACTTTATGGCTGGGTTGAGTATCGGAAAATTTCTTCGTTTAACGGGCACGTCTGCATCATTTGCAGTTTCCAATTCGCGGAAAACTTAACTGAAAGTAAAATAATCACAACAGTGTCACGAGCATCGTGTGTTGCATTACGCAAATGAATCCCGTGTAGCGAAGAACATTTCCGCAAATTTCATGCATTTATCTATTACAGATAATTTTTTCTGAAAGTATTAACTTGTAAAAAACAGAAATTAGAATTATCAGAAAGTACTTTTTTTTTTATCTGTTTCAGTTATATTTAAAGAAGTTTAATCTCTCTTTACACAAGAACGAAAATGTATTCTACAGCTTAAATCGACTAATGTTATTGACAACAATTACAACGTAACCCCCTAGCGGCAAAGTCAATATTTAATTCGTAGTTTTACTAAACTTTGCAAGGCTAAAAGAAGTAAATTAAAGAGAAATCCGGTTTTTTTAAGGTATCTAAAATAATTACTATATCAAGAAAAAAAATTCAGTTAAAGTAATAACAGTTAATGAAATAGCTATTTCAAAAGCTATTTTGTCCAAGTAATTTGTTATAAAAATTGCTTTAAGATTGCATAAATTTCGTCCTGTTTTAACAACATGTCAATATCACACCGCACACAACCTATTTATACAACTATTTTCTAAGGATCCATCAAATCGATTATTACAAAATACAACTCGTAAATACAAAGTAAATAACGAAATACAAGGAACTCGTAGTAATTCGGCAGAAAAACAATAGAAACGATAATTAGCCTTGCACTATAGTCCTATAGTACGATATATACATGACATTTCGTCAAAATATTCCGAAGATTCATATCACAGGACAATGTTGAGTTTATACAAATATTATGTTATGATATCAGTTTTAAAAAAAAAACAAAGAGCACTACACACAAAACTATGAAAATGCTAAAGGAAAATACTCCAGACAAGCTTCTATTTTTAAATTCCGACTGTCTTGCCGATTTTTCCAGGGATAGGACAACAAGGAGATGGTTAAGAATAAACAGGACGAATGCCAAAGTGCTTCAAAGAATCAGATTCTTAAAGAATAGGTTTGAAAGGAAATATAGAGTTCCATGACCTTACTAATCAATGGAAAGCATCTACGTTCTTCTGGGCGCTGGATATTTAAATATAGTCTTCAATGTTGACATTCTTGCAATACTTTGCACTATAAAAACTTACGCAGATTCTTTTGAACGATTCATCAAAAGTAAAGATAAGATCTTTGTCGGAGAAGTTTTATGCGCATTCCAAAAATGTTTTTTCTATTAACAGGAAATATCTAAGAGAAATCACGTTTTTTTTTTTTTTTTAAGTATACCTTAGAGCTTTAGTAGCCCTGTATTTTTGTACATCATTGACTATGGCGTCTACTAGTCACAGATTTAAAGAATTTACCCTAATGAGGGAATAAATGAAACTATCTTAATAGACTTAAACTCAGACATTCGTTTTGAACTTGGTCGGAAATTTTCATGTAGACAGCACTGAAGATCCATCAGTTTTAAGATTTCATGTAAGATGTTAAATCCAAACATTAAAATCTTACTTTCCAAAGTGTAATTACTGAGTACAGCTGATTACGAATGCACACGAGTAACTTTATGGCATCAGGTAAGCGTCTTATATATATCTGTTAACTACAAGCGTTCTCTTGCCAGGCTTATCTGTTTTCAGAGATGAAGGAGAAGCGAAGAACCAAGTTTCCTGGAAAAACCGATGAATTCCTTCAAAAGCCTTACAAATATGTTTCGTGTCCTCCACGAGCTTCCACCGAACCCAGGTGTTTTTTCAACTAAAGGGCCACTAAGCGAGGAGAAGATGAAACGTTTTTTTTTTTTTTTTTTTTTTTTTTTTTTAGGATTTGAAAAATGGAGTATTGATAATTTATAAAGCAATCCTCATCGTGTGGAATATATATAATAGGGAGGAAGCAATTGCCGATGGTAAAGTTTTGATAATTTTGTTTTTGTCTGACATATGGTCTGTTAATTACAAAAACTATTTACAACACGACACTGAGCTTTATTCTACAAATAAAGAAGAATTAAATTAGAAAGTCACTCTCTGACCCACTTTTAAAAACAATTTGCCAGTGAAAAGATGCGAGCAGTTATTGATATATATATATTTATTTTATTTTATTTTATTTTATTTATTTATTTTATTTTATTATTTTTTTTGTGAGATGATCAGTGAAACAAATTCCCTATTCGGCTAGAGCTTCTGTGCAAATTTAATTAAATATTACAAAAGCAAGCTGCACTAACAAAATACTGTTTCCAACTTTTATGTTGTGTAATAAAACATAAACAAAGAAAAATAAAATCAAATTAAATTTAAAAAAAGCACTGGAACTCAAGCTCGCTTTCCTTTAGGAAGGCGAGCTTGTTTTCACGGCCAAGTAACTAACTCAACTTCTTGCTAACCTAATTAATGTTTCGATAGGGCAGTTAATAATATCATCAGAGGATATTATGGCTGTTAATTACATGTGTTCTTCTGCCCAGTTCTTTTCGCCTGCGGAATGAAAAACTAGTTTTCGAGAGGAATATCTCTGTCACCTCCGTATGGAGACCGGCTGCTTCAGTTTCTGGCCCTGATAAAGGTTCTTCGCTCCAAGACCGGATTCGAACCTAGGTCGTTCTTAGTTCGAATGCTCCTTAAATGATATTTATGTTAAAAAAAAACAAAAAACATTTGTGTTATTGCTCTTGTTACGTATTTAAAAAGTGGTTTGACTAATAACGCGAGAATATATATACTGCATATATAAACCGGCACGTACGCACACAGACACACACACACACACACACACACAAATATATTTAGCCATAAAATTAAAACTATTTTATCTTACAATTATGGTTATGAGAACTAAGGATTATTAGTAGGCCTTAAGAGCTTGTAAGTACCACAGATTATTATTAGAGAAAGATTAGGTTAACACCCATAATCATTTACATTTAGTACAGTTTAAAAGTGTTCACCATCGGATTTCCGACTGTCGATATTTCCGTTTGTTTTCTCGAGAGTATACAACATGATATACAACAAATTTTCCACACTTGGATTTTATAAGTGTGGAAAAAGTTAAAATGTGTTTTATAAATCCGTTCGATCCGTTTTGGGCTGATGTGCCTTATATTTATAATTCTGCTTTGCGTAATGACACTACAAATGGTCAGACTAAAATCAAACTTAAATTGCTCAACAAATTCTAACACAGAGCCTACCTACAATATTTCATTAAATTCCACCCAGCTAGTTCAATGCGAAAATGATTTGAAATTAATATCAATTCGAATATTTTTTTCCTTGAGATATGCTAATGAAATGGCCGACTAAAAACATAGTCGATTAGCACAGACATCTTTTTTTGTCTTAAATCCAATTTTATTAAATTTCTTTCAGAGACAGATTTAGGGTTATTGCAATATATCATTTTCACACGTAAAGAAAGGTCGTTCATAATAATGCGTAACGGTATAAACAACATCAGTTAACATCCGCCTTGAAGAAGACAAAAATCATATCCGAGATCATCTGTACGGCAAGTCATGATTGGTACACTATACTCTGGATACTCTTCGCATAGGATCGCATGAAGGACGATATCTTTATTATATAGAAGTCATTATAGGTGTAAGACACTATTTTTTAGAATCAACATCATCTACGAAGTACTCTCCGAATCTCAACAAGTATGGTTGCATTAATTTACCAAAGATCTGGGAGACTATAATTTTAAGACCGGACTTCTCTATGTTAACTTTGTAGTTATCCGAGCCATAGAGGGCGCCATGTAAAGCCATTAGATGTCAGTTACAATTTAAATTGTTTCTACAATTACTTAGTTTAGTGTTGTATGCCTGGCACAGTTATCATTTTGCTCTGATCATGCTGGGCAGAAAACCAGAGAAATATTAGTGAGTTTAATAAATGTATATTTCCCCCTCTTGGTGTTGTTTATACCAAGCATTATTTATGAATAATTTTGACACGTTTTGTCGTGTCAAACAAACAAAAACTGAATTGAAAATCATGGTGCACAATCATAAAACGCGTTCGTGTATAGTAACATCATTTATCACAAGTGAACTTGAGCCTTTAGACAATTTTCGCAATTTTGCCAGCAAAATGGCCTAAATGATTCCACAAACTTTAAGACATTCGTTTCATTAAATTCTGCCCAGCTAGCACAGAATTATTAATAGATCAATTAAAATACCTTCTCTACTGTCTGATATATTTTTAAATGATTAATATAGCAGTCTGAATACTATTTGACCAAATATTACCAATAAAAATGATCCGATAGAAAAGTAAATAAATCACATAGACACCTTTTGTGTATATTATAGATTTTATTAAATTCTATCGAACCAGAGCCGAGTTATGTAGTATATAATTTAGACACGTCTTGTCTCCTTTGTGCTCCTGCAAAAAGACAATTGTCAGGACTCAAATTAGCATTTTAGAGAATAATCCACCAATATGTGCCTCTGTTATTGTTGCTGCTGTTACATTAAAAGAAATGTTGAATTCAGAAGCGTGACAGACAGGCATTTTTAAATTGCAGCCAACATCTTAATTTTTCAGTAATTGGCTAAAATGTTTGCATATAAGATGCTTTTTAGGAGGATACAATTTTTAGAAGTAGATGAAGCATTCGAGGAATAACTGGTCGAAATCGATAAAAAGATGCGATCTCTTTTTTTATATTTTACTTTATTTTCTAATCCATACTCATTAAACTCTCCCCATTTAGTCTGGGACTTTAAGAAATGAATGAATTCTAAATCCAGTCGAAATCGGTTTAATGATGTTACCTGTTGAGGTGTTTGAAATGGTTCGTTGGTTACTTACTGTGTGTGTGTGGGGGGGGGATTTTGTATTTAGGTTCTTAGCCATGGTTCCGAAAACTCCACTCCCGATCAAGTTTTAGATATTCTACTTCCTAATTCAGGTAATATCTAAGCAAAAAATACCACATATTGTATCTAGGTTCCTAAAGTGCCCTTTACACGTCCCACTGTTGTCCGCTTTCACTGTATCGAATCCCAGTCTTTCCTGTCCAATGGCGCACGTCGTGTCATACATCCCAAAGAGCCTATGTGCTCACTGGATTTTTTTTTTTTTTTAAAGTACTCTAGTTAATTAAATTTGACGCTTCGAATCTTGAAAGCTATTCACTGTTGAATACTCCTGTTAATCAATATCAGAAATATCGACGAATAAAAATGGCGGATCAATAATATTCAGCGTGGAACTGGAAGTACAGGAAGTTGCCTTTGAGCCTTAATACCTCTAATAATAAGAGCACTCTCTGGCTACAGAATTCAACTTACAGTAGTGAGTCTTGATAAGGAATTTCGGGCGACCTTCGGCAACGAAAAGCTAATTTATGCACGGAGAATAGAAAACCTGATTTATTTTGTTCTGCCATGAGCT
Source organism: Typopeltis vanoorti (assembly GCF_054136105.1). Lineage (NCBI taxonomy): Eukaryota > Metazoa > Arthropoda > Arachnida > Uropygi > Thelyphonidae > Typopeltis > Typopeltis vanoorti. The sequence continues at coordinate 164,537,351 of NC_143550.1, forward strand.
TCGCTGCGTTCATTATAGAAGAGCATCTGAATACACGGATTTCGGATAATATAGCTTTTAAGAGATATTTGCTGCTGAAAGTTAAAATGAATGCAGTCCAATGCATTGCGTGTAAATGAAAAATGAAGAGCATAACAAGGTTGTCTGGCGACGAAAGAAATTCCACTACGTTTCCAAATGTGAAACTCATAAATGTAGAATCCAGAATATCAAAATATTTCATTTGTGTGAGTAATTAAAATATTGGAACGGTTGTTGACAGCTGAAATTACGCCAAAAAGAACAGTACAGTGACATTTTGGCAAACTTAATCCCCAGACCAACAACCCCCGCATTAAGGTACGTGTACCTGGGAACTATTGCATTACCCTATTTTTAGCGTGTGCCACCGACTAGCAGAGTTAGACAGGAATAACTAGCTGAAGATCACTGCATTACCTACATTCGTAGCATCCAAAAAGTACCGTCATGTGTCATGTTATCCAAGGAAAACCTACAGTTCGTGCTTTTCATTTACGGAGGTCATATTATGCGGGTTATGTCACATTTACTGTGAAATTAGTTCTTGAAAAGCAATGACTTTTTAAAAAACAACGTTGCACCACTCATGCACAGGTAGTGAAGGTTATTTATTTTTTTATTGTAGTCGTCAGGGTCATAAATCTTTTCAAACACAATTTCAAATGGATCACTGGCTATAGGATTGAAATTATATCAGATTTGTTAGTTGATCATCGTCTAAGTAAACCCCCCACTGCATATATTTTTATGGAAATCCAACTCGAGCAGGGTTGTAAATATAGATTTATTTAGTGGACTAAGGATTATATACCCCAAGAACTCTACTCAGAGACCAAAACCACGTTTGTTTGTTTTTTTTCCCAAGCCACTTAAGGCACCCACCAATATGCGTGTATTAAATAAATTCACGAAAACTTCATATAGAGAAAAATCCGTCTGATCCATCTTGAGGCCAGTACTGCTCAACAATATTCTTATCAACGTAGCATTTTTCACCCAAGGAAAACAGCATGTCACAGTTTTTGTTTTGTATGATTAAATGTAAGTCATTTCATGGAATTTTACTGACTTAAAGAAATAATCAATAATTTTTAACGTCTTGAAGATACCCAAAATTCACAATACTTTTGAGTTTTAACAAACTGTAACTTAGATATCTAAGACAACTTTAGATATCTCTATATGGATATAGAGTATCCTCAAAAGAATCTGTAAAACTTCAGGATTTAATATGTTGAGTGAAATGAAAAAAAAAAAAAAAAAAGCTATTATCATGGTTAGAAACTGCAGCGGCGACCGACTGTACACAAATCGTGGTCTAGTTACGTCGTCCAGTTGTTATAAGCTTCTAGGAGCTTGCAAACAATATTGCGCTGTGCATTATTAGGCCGGCTGCATTTAATCACGTGCTATTATTTAAGAGATGCCGGTTAAGTTTTTAAACGAGGATTACGCTGGCTTCTAATTCATTTGGTTTTTGTAACCGCAATAAGAATTTCTGTTTGAGGGGTACAGTTTTAGACTGTACACTGTATTTATATGCTTCTATGCAAATACACAGAAGCATGTTTATAAAGAACGTTCTCTTTCTGTTTATTCCTCTGACTAGCATAAACAACTATTCTCCCCGCCCCCAATAATAATGCTCTCTTGGTGCTTACTTCGTTTATGATTTTTGTTCTTTTCTTATACAGTCATCCCTCGAGTTACATCCTTTCGAAGATACGTCCGTGATCCCATAAGGAAATAAACAACATTTTCGGCTATATATATATATATAGGACCTGAACGAAAAGCGCATACCCCCCCCCCCCCTTAGCACTGTGGCCATGACCACTAAGGCACTAAGTCTCTTCAACATATTAAAGGAGAAAGCAGAACCGATTATGACTACGAATTCAACGCTTCTTCCGGTTGGTTCATGAGATTCAAGCAGAGATTTGTGCTGCATAATGTGAAAATATATGAGAATCTGCAAGTGATAAGAAGACTGCCAAGTAGTTTGTGGGAAAATTGGATAAAATTATTATGGAGGAAAATTTATTGCCACAGCAATTATTTAATATGGATGAGACGTCCTTGTTTTGGAAAAAAATGCCCAAGCGGACATTCATCCACAAAAAGCTGAAATCTATACCTAGTTTCAAAGCTCTTAATGCCCATATTATGATTCTGCTACAGGTAATGTGGCTGGATATAAACTGAAACCATTTGTGATATTGCACAGTGAGAATCCACGAATCTTCCAAAACATTAGGAAGCATACTTCTAGTTCATTATCGGAGCAAGAAGTCATGGATGACTCAAAAATTGTTTGAGGATGCCTTAATCAACTGTTATGCAAATGAAATAAAAAGCTATTGTGTGAAAGAAAATGTAAAAGTTAAACTTTTATTAATTCTAGATAACGCTCCAGATTATCCGTCTTGTAAGTTCAAAGGCATGTTTCTCCCTCCAAACACTTAAGGCTTATTATATACGGACAACTTTTTCCCAAGCCATTTCTGCCACTGAAGGAAATGACCAAACTCTCATGAAATTCTGGGAAACATTCAATATTTTTCATTCTATTAAAAATATTGCTGTGGCTTGAGATGAAGTGACTGGCATATGGAAAAAGACATTAAAAGGTTTGAGCATGATTTTGGAAGTTTGTAATAGTGGGCGTAGCAAACAATCTGAATCTCGCAGTGAATGATGACGACATAATTCAACTCATAGAAAGTTTCCCTGAAGAGTTGACCAACGAAAAATTGGTCGAACTGGAGGAACAACTGTTGCAGAAGAGGAAAACAAGAAAGGAAGAAGTAGTTAAAAATTTACAGTGAAGGGTCTTGAAGAAATATTCTTTGCAGTTAGCGAGGTTTTCAAAAGAGCTGAAGACATGAACTCCAATGTTGAATGCTTCTTATTAGTAGAAACGAAAGTGTATGATGTGTTTGCTTGCTATGAACAAATTTGTGATGAAAAGAAGAAGAGGAATAAGCAAAGCACATTGGAATAGTGGCAGTAACACACAGTACAGTTTTCTAATAAGGGTTTAAAAATTAAAATGACAGTGTACTTATTACGATTAAGTCCCTAACCACTATAACACTGTTGATTTAATGTATCAACTTACGTTCTTCCGGATGGAACGGAACCCGGACGTAAGTCGAGGGATGACTGTACTTCCTTACTGAATTTATCTTCATAATTTCGAGTATTGGTCCTAAAAACACCTCATTATGCAAAGAAGGAATCCACTTAGCTGAGGATTAGCTCCTTTTTTTTCTTTTTTTTTTTAAACTAATCTTTTTAAAAGTGTAGTTTTTAGTTTTTATAAAGAATGCCATTCATCATTTTGATGTCACCCAAAGCTTAAAGAATATTAAATATAAATACATAAATCTTATAAGTACGTAATCATGAAAAACAACTGTGTGGGTTTCTCATGACTGCTAATATTAATAAACAAATTGCTATATTGAATTAATCATATATTTAAAATTTATATCAAAACTAAATTCACCTACATAATTATAGTAGCATCTTTTAGCGCTCATTAATACTTCTGTTACAGGAAGGTCCCAATATTTGGTCGGAATATGTTCCTTGAAAAGGTGTTGCATCTTGAACATCTGTACTTCGGGACCAGCTTTCTATAAGTTGACATGTTTCATTCTCGAGTGAAATATTACAGTATTTCAATGTACAGGAATTACCTAACATCTTCTTCAATACTTAGCTTACAAGCAAATCATCACTTAGTTTAAAAACGAATTATCACTTAGTTTACAAGTTATGATGGGAGAAAAGTTTGGTTTCAAGAAAAGAAGCTACTAGCCGGGGCTTTCTACTAATTTACATGATTTACGTAAATCGAATGAAGCTAATAAAGAAGTAAATTTTATAAAACAAAGAATGACTTACAAGGAAACATTACTATGTCAAAACTACAAAATATAATGATGAAAATAAAAAATCGGAAAACACCCTTTGATATAATTATGGAGGTGTACAAAAAACACAGGTGAAAATTTTAAAGAAAGACTTGAAATTCTTTAAAAGGGTTAAAGTAATGGAAAAAACTAAGTCTATTAATTATCTGACAGCGTATATTTACAGTTCATTGCAGTGTCTCTGTATTTATTGATGGTTAGAATACGTATTAATTAATTTTGTAGAAAAATTAAGGATATCAATATGGTATGATACATTCTTCCTCAGCTTAGGAATACCGTACTGTATGGCAGTCTATATCCAAGCGAAATTGTCGCAGTTAAAAAAAAAAAAAAACTGTTATTCTGTTGCATATTTCTGAATATGTGGTTTCCAGATTATGTTAGTGCCCATTTTTAAGCCTAAATAGTATACCGAAATCTGATCAGACAGAAAACTAACTTCTATAAGAATAGTAATAATTTGTTCACAATAAGCATATTATAAATTGAGAAAATTAACCAATGCCTAAATAGTCAATTAATGATGCGCATGCTCTTCTTTTCTGTACATATTTTATCTTCTATATCTATTGTTAACTGTCCTTTTACGGCGCTGTTGACTCTAAATATTGTTTATGTAATCACTATAATAATATGTAACCTGGATGAGTTATACGTATGTCATCTGCTTATAATTTGGAAAAATCTTAAAATGAAATATATTATTTGATTTGATTTATTATTATTATTCTTTTATTTATTTATTCTTTTATTTATTTTAAACTTAAACAGATTGAAAAGATTCAAGTTACATAAAACAGGCGTAGGCACTTCTTGGGGATAGCAACGACAGAAGGAAAGGTGATTTGTTACTGTAGCAAAAGAAACAGATTTTTTATAGGCAACCTTATCTCCCGGTAACCCATAATCCGTCGAATGAAATTTCCGACGCGGCAATATCATGCTAGAGGCAAACTTTGAACTTTTCCAGACTAAATAGTGAAGGAAAGATGTTTGTTTAAATGAAAAGCTAAAACGAAAAATCTCCCAGTGAAAACCAACACGGTAATGAGTAAACAGAAACAAGGTTGACACCCGCTATGACTCTAAATCCCAAACGAAGTTTTGTTCTATAGTTTAGACTAATCTAGTTTTCATTCATTCCATGAAAATTAAATTAGTCTAACATGGTTACGCAGTGCAGAGAACATAGTAAGATGTTACCGAACTCACGAAACACATCAGATGCCCACTGTATTAGTCGATAAATTAAGGAAGTTGATTCTCTTCTAGACTTCTGTGATTGAAGAGTCAGAAAGGAACCTTACTGAAAATCGAGAATTATACGGCTCGATGTCAGGCTCGGGGATTTGTGTGTGTGTGTGTGCAAAACAGCAATCTTCAATAAACTTACAGAACGTACTACAAGATCACACACATTAAACAAAGAAGGCTTAAGACAAAAATCTGGAGAACCTTCATTTAGTGCAGGTGGTCGCACCTAAGTTTTTATTGGAAATTACTGTGTGTATGAGACTAAGAAGGTCATTTTTCTCTTGAGAATTCTGTTCTAACGTCGCTATTATAAAATTTCGCATCTTTGCATCGGATTTAATAATAATACTAAATATAAGAGTGATTTATTAACACTTTTTTTGTCAATTTCTATATTGAATTATACACACGTTCAATTACAATACAAAGCATCGCACACATTCCGTCTTTAGCATTGGAATTTCTCTCCAGAACGATATAAAATTCCAATCCCCACATTTCAATAAATGAAATGGAATTTTTATTTTATTTAATTTTGCTATTAAATCAATTAAATCAATTTACGAATTAGAATACGAGCTAGAAGAAAATCGCTACACGATTTTTGCCTTTTCTAAACTTCCGGTTTGAATCAATGGTCTGATTTCAAATATTATATCATACTAACATAAATTCGATCCGTTAAATGGTAATAGTATATTGCTAACATAAATTACTTTAAAGAGAACAGCTTTTGACCTTCTTGAGGAATTTTTTAACTCAGGACAAACTCCTTGAAAGTCAAATATCATTACACATCTGATCGCAGAAGCCAATTTTGATCGATTGTTCAATTTAAAACTCATCTATACATCTTTATCGTCATCTCTTCCTTCTCGCCAACTAACATCATCACGTAACAGTAATGATGTCATTCGCTCATTTAGATTTCTTATTCTGTAAAGTGTTAAACAGAATTGAATTTCGTTGAACATTCAAACTTCAATAGCTGATCATTACACTTCTTTATGGTTAATAAAACGGAACATAATGTACGTATGCTGCATCCTTCTTTTGTGTTACATAAGTTAGCACACGTGTTAAAGCATTCAATGCAATATTACGTGTATTCAAATAAAATTAAATTCGTATAGTTAAGTTTAGTAGAGCCTGTCTCATACTGGCTAACTCACCTGGAAACTCGGGTTTTTCGTCCCTCAGAACAGACAAACCGGCTCGTGAACACACAAGGATCTACAGTCATAAAAAATACATACTTAATCCCTCATTAGGAAGACTCAACCAGCTCTAAGGGACGATGGAGGAACGGGGGAAACTCCATACGAATAAATAAATAAACTGCTAAACAGTGGCGGCTCGTGGCTTGAAATCGTGGGGGTGCTGCAACTTTCGAAATATACATACACACTGTAAGTACAGTGTATACGTGTTTGGATAAAATATCAAAATTATGGTAAAAATTAAAATAAAAAAAAATAAACATGGAAAAATATTGTTTATTATCGATAAAATTATACGGTTTGGTATAACTAAAAATTACTTAAAAATAAAATCCATTATCATAACCCCAATAATGTTTTAAAATAAAAACTATAACAAATGTTATGTCTTTAATTGTAACGTCCAAATATTTAAAGAGACCGAGTAAACACGATAAGCACTACGAACACTCTACTACTGGCGCAAACTGCATATAAACAACAGCGGAACTGCGCCACGGACAGTGCCGCATTATGCTAATAGCTCGCATCTCACTATGACGTGATATGCTTGTGCGCGTAGCAATATGACACCGTGGTAAACACAGTGCTGCTAGCGATCTTCGCCCTCCTGAGTACTACAAGACGGATTGTTATTATTTTTTATACAAAATAAGAGAATTGTATAGGATTGTTAATGATAAAATTAAATATTAGAAGCAAATATAAATAAATTAATAAATATATTTATGTATCGAGAAAAATTGGAGGTGCTGCAGTTCCGTAGTGCCTATGCACGAGCCGCCCCTGCTGCTAAATGCTAAACAGAATTTTAGTTATAGCCGTAAATTTAAACATTTCATTTGTTACTAAAAATTTTTTTTTTTTACATATGATTCATTCTAATGATATAGAAAGCAATGGTAATTTCTTCTCTATTATGTAATTATTTATATATACAGGCGACTCTTTTCTTGTTTTCTTACAAAAAAGTTGACATTTTCTTCACCTGAACCTGAGTCATTGTCTTGGTAACTTCCTAAAGTCTAATACGCATCATCTCCGAAGAAGGAAAAGCAACTACAATAGTGTCTGTCCCCCCCCCCCCCTACTCTTACAGTAACTATTGACATCTCGTTTTTCGAGATTAAGTCTGGATTCCTGAATGTCATTATGTTATAGATGGTGATTCACCAGGTGAAACGCCAAGGTGAAGAGACGCTACCACACCATGTAACACCTGGTTTGCGTGTGGGTAGTCCCCGCCTTGATTTATTATGAACGGGGTCGCATCATTAACTGGAATGGTGCACATTTTCCTGTTACTTTTAGCTGTCTCGTTTCACGTAACTTATAGGTGAATCACTACTGTGACGTCAACACGCCTGTATAGTTACCCTAGTTTTCATTTAAACCGCACTGCGTATTTTGCTAAATACATCTATATTCACAAGTCATATAGCGAAACATATTTATAGAGATGCTATCGTAGACGTCCAATAGCAAGGAAAAACAAGCGAGGTTGTTTTACATTTAGCATTTTTTGTTGTAGTAATAGATGTACGTAATTACAGTAAGGTATTTTTTTTCACCTTAAAATTGTATTTATTTTAATCTGCGCCCTGAGCTTTAAGTATTACCGCCATTGTCACAGCTTATATAGCGTACATTTTTTTCCCTTTCTAATTATTTTATTCATATTCCACAGAGAGGTGAATTAGAACATTTATCTTTCAATTAAGAAATATTTCAGATAAATAAAAGAATTAAAACGAGATATAACTTGTAAATTTTATATCGATTCTTTATAATTGTGGACTGAATTAATTTTGATCTAATTGAGTTTGATTGAGTTTTAATCTATATACTATAAGAGTGAAATAATCAATTGTTACGTATCCATTTTTATTTTCAAAACCAAAGACACACTCCATAAAAATATAGCCAAACAAGCACATATAGGACTCAAATGTGATTAGTGCATTTTCGAGTAGTGCGTCATTTTTTTTCGATACCCAAAGTCGATTAGTGCGCCTATATACATCTTAAAAATAAATGTTACACATTTAAAAAATTTTCTATCTATACATTTTTTATGGCTAACTATTTTGAAAAATCACTCACCAGAATGAAATAATTTAGTTACTGATTTAAAACATTTTACAAAGTTATTTTTAATGGCATACTACACTACTTCCATGTAAGCTATGTATACTATGTTCCAAATTTTTACTGCCAAAATTTATGTCGTCTGCTAATTACAAAGCATTTTCCTGATCATATCTCGGACCTCCTTCGTAATTACTTTCCTTATATATATGTTTTTAAAAGTATTTTCCCAACCTTTCATCATGAGTAAAAGAATTAGTGAGCAAAAAAGTGAAAGTGTGAAAATGATCCGAAAAGATAGTTCACTAAAGAAAGTGAACAAGGCGAGTCTAGAGCAAAGATAAGACAAGAACACAAAAATGGGTGATTCAACTATAAGAGCAATTTTAAGCAAAGCTGCTGAATACAAAGTATTATAATGATTGAATTAGAGAGACTTCTTTGTACACGATCGAAGATTGTAACCAAAAACGGATCCTGCTAAGAACTGACCTTATTAAATCAAAAGCATTAAGTCTCTTTGCAACCTTGAAAGAAAGGGCTATCAATGATGGAAAAGAAGAATTCCACGTTAGTGCTGGGTGGTTTGAGAAATAGCCTACATAATGTTCTAATCACAGACGGAGACTGCAAGTGCCGATAAGGAGGTGGCCGCAAATTATCCAGAGATTTGAAGAAAATTGTATAAGAAAGGGGCTATTGTGACCAACAAATATTTAATATCGATGAAACTAGCCTTTTTTTTTTGGAAGCCAATGCCTTCCAAGACTTTTCTGACTAAATCAGAGAAATCTCAGCCTGGTTATAAAGTCGCAAAGTCGAATGAAATTACTGTTAGCAATATGCGATCCATTTGAAAGCACATTCTTCCACATTGTGCAAATGATTTTAAGAGGCTTTTCAAATGAATCTAAGTTAATTAAATCTCATTCCGAGAAACTGAGTGATTCCAACCTGCTAAATTTAGATGCACAGCGGGAAGATCCTAAAGAATATGAAGAAAATTTAATCACTGACAAGCCCAAAGAGATTTCACAGAAACAAATTTAAAATATTTTTCGTGCAACCGAAACTTTTAAATAGCAATGCTTAGAGACTGGCCCTTGTGAAAGAGAAGCAGGAAAATTTGCAGAAGAGACAGTTGTATGAAAGAAAGAAACAGAATGCCCGCCAGAATAATAGATTTATAATTTGAATATGTTTTATTGTCTTTCAGCTTCATAGTTTTCCTTTAACTAGGCCTTGATACATACCCTAATTCTTTTATTAAAAAAATCAAGGGCGAAATACGCAGGAAGCAAAATTCACAAATTTTGCTTCCTGCGTATTTCGGCGCTTAATGAATATTAGTAAATATATGCTTATTCATATAAGTTTCATTTCAAAGCAGAAATCTAAGAATTGTAGTTTCAAATATTTCACCTGATTTTTGGTGTAGCAGTATTGAAACACATCCATCACATTAAATTGTTATTAAACTTCTCTTATGTTTTTAATTCTTTCTTTATTACTAATCGTTTTACGTTTCATGTGCTTGTACTGCAAATGTATAATAACAATATATCTATCTATATAAAAATATAAGATAATGTGGCATGTCAAATGTGTATGTAAGATGCTAAAAATGTAATATTTACATTTGATTTTTGCAATATTCGCTGTGTATGTTTTGTATTGAATATAAATACAATAAATATTATAATAATATATGTCTATATATTACGTTTTTTTCGAGGAGGGCGTGAAATATTTTAATTTTCCAAAGGGGCCCCTGACATCCAGAATTTTGGGAAGCACTGTTCTAGTCGACGACTAGAAACGAATCAATATCAATACCGGCCTTTCTTTTAGCATTACGGAAGAGGAAGTGCTACCATAAACTTACAAGAGCATCTCAAGTTAAGATGCAATCTTATTTCGCATCATTTGAGCACTAACAGTTCCCCAATTTTTACAAATTTAAACCAAAATTGAAATGGTTAGAAAGAAAAAATCGCCAATACAACTGCCATCAAAATCTCTATTAGGTATTTTGTATTTTCGCCAAATGCACCTAATAATATAAACGATATAAAAAAAATTACGAGCCACGTATAGAAAGTTAACAAAAAAAGTCGATTAATCGACACTCATTTTTACAAAAATGCAAATGCAAATTTCTTGCGTTTTACTTTAACATCCCACTTCTTTGTAAAACAGTTTTATGCTGATAAATTACACAGAGGGCTATGCGAAAAGAAATACTGGAGAACATCAAGAGTACCTTTTCAGTGCCATAATATTCTATTCTTTTCGAGTACCACGCATGAATCTAAACTGAATATTGTAGTCGTTAAGAATTCCTCCCCCCTTCAGATTATCTACTGTTTGTTCAACAGCCCTTAAGTTTGGAGAAGTGCAGCTATGGCTTGCACCCTTCAGTATATCATCATTATCAGAATCTATTTCAGTGTGCCACTCCACCCTCCTGCGATATTTCTACTCCCCCATTCTCGAGTACATATATTACTCTTTATGTTATCCATTATCTTCCTGAAGTCCTCATTTTTCATGCTTTTTATGACTTTTTTTTCCTTTTGTCATTTACATCAACGTTTATACGCAGTTTATCCTATTCCTTTTTGCAATTCAAAATTCTTCATCACAATCTTTCTAGGTATATTTATTTTGTACATTTACAAACTATTCAGGTTTCCTATTTTATTCGGGTAAGAAACTGTCATACTGAACCCTGATGTGCAGAGGCATTAATTAATATATAGTCTTACCACTGAAAGCACCATACTGGGCATGAATACAGTATTAGTTGGAAATATTCACATCATTTTCAACAATGGGGAGGGGGAGACGAAATCGAAAAGTAAGCATCCATCCAAGACACATTATAGCATCATTTTTGTCTTCGTGACTACTGCTAGCCAATGCAATAGAATAAACTACTCTATCTACAAAACCCGATCCCTATAACTGTTCATTAGAGGGAACTGAGTAGGAAGTTGTGCTTTACAATTTATTTGGTAGATTTTTCGTTAGAGATTCCAGTTAAGTTTCTTCTTCATAAAATTCTCTTTTATGTTTTATGTTAGATGTCTGGATGTCAGTTGTCCGGTATGAGACCACGATCCTTCACAATGGAAACCTGGAGGGAACATGAGAAAGGTTCCATGTTTGACCTCTGGAGCAGTTATTGGATTATCTGATATTTGCAAAGTCTCTGGGATCTACTGTCAAGTCGCCTTTATTTATTATTCTCCATAACTGAACGCAGATATCAAAGGTAGACTTATAAGGATGTCTATCGTCGATTTCTGGCTCCTGTATCTTCATAAAATTCTCTTTTATGTTTTATGTTACGTTGAGATTTCTCTATCTTCATCATTCCTTCTATTTTCTTGTCACCTACATTCAGTGGCCAAAATATTAACGACATCCTCCATGCTAAATGGAATCCAAGAGAAATACGTGAGATACAGGAGCCAGAAATCGACGACAGACATCCTTATGAGTCTACCTTTGATATCTGCGTTCAATTATGGAGAATAATAAACAAAGGCGACTTGACAGTAGATCCCAGAGACTTTGCAAATATCAGATAATCCAATAACTGCTCCAGAGGTCAAACATGGAACCTTTCTCATGTTCCCCCAGGTTTCCATTGTGAAGGATGGTGGTCTCATACCGGACAACTGACATCCAGACATCTATAGCGGAATTCGACATCAAGACATCTCTACCCACAACATGCCGGTTGGAGAACAGAGACGATATCCGCTCAACTACTCGGCCGATTCTTCCTTTCTTCTTGACAAAACTGTCTAATGCTAAATTATAAACTATTATTTATTTGGAAGTACATCTAATGTATAAATAAATGGGATTGAAAAAGCAGTAGTAAAATCCTGCAAATTACCAGCATTACCTGTTTGAGAGTGCTTCGGCATGTAGAGAGGACAGCATTTATGGTTGATATTGGTCAAATTGCACATAGATATTTCTGTTGTGGTGGAAGGTACAGCATTTAGATGAAGGCAGAGGATAATTCTATGCACAGAATATGTACACAAATATCCACTAAGGTCACACAGAATGTGTTACTGTTTTAGGCCGCATCACTGAGTGCAAAGGTTTCCACTGTCAGTAGCATCTTTAATGCTACTAACTGGTTCCCTGTGGATATTCAGAAACCGTTCTGCAGACGAAATTCTGTTGCTGTGCAGGTAGGAAGAAGTTATCAAGATGGATGGCGATTATATTAACGAAAATATAAGCTGTAAGCGCATGCAAAGATTAAATTTAAAAAAATAACACTACACTTTTTTTCACTATAAATGACAGGTTCGTAAAATGTTTTCAAGTAAATTATATTTTATGTGCAAAATGCGTAGACTGATTCTTTTCAATTTCCGGCAAGCGCTAAGTTCAGACCATTCAGTCCATTCGTTTATATGACTTCCTTCTATATGAAGGAAGGTGCAGTATTTAGATGAAGCAACTAAAGCTACCGAGACTGGTGTATTATGTCTGTAAATTGCGTGTTCTTCAGGCCTATTTTTCTATTTTGAGGGATGAAAAACCCAAGTCTCAATGCAAGCCTCTCCAGTAAGTAAAGTAGCGATGGTAGCCTTATAGAGGACAATGAAAATCATCTATCACCTAAAGATTTTCTTAAGATCTATGGCAAGTAGGATTCGAACATAGTCGTTGGTTACAAATCAGCTATGAAATCAATCATCTAGACCAGGGGTCGCCAAAGTTATTTGCCCGTCGATCCCTTCAAGAGTTTCTTGATTTTTTATCGACCCCCCCTCTATTTTACTATTACGTAATTATAATAGGACAAGCAAAAAAAGACGCTTATGTGAGTTTTTAGATTGTTTATTTTATAGTTACAATGATTATTGTATGTATAATATAGTATATATTATTATATTACTATTACTATTACTATCACTAATAATATCACTGGTATTACCAGTGATATTAATAAACTACTGGTATTACTACCAGCGCTGCTCAACTCTTCAACATAGAGAAGTTTAGTTCGTGAATGAATAACGATTGAATTATAATATGTATGTTGATGAATTTTAGAACATTAACGCTCACTTGTATGTCGATGCGCAAAAATGAGACTGGGATCGAATACTTGTATCAGTAAATAAGAACCACGCACATGTTGCATTCTCGCTCCCACTGCACCCGGCTGGCAGGAACCACCAACATCCGTTTATTGGTAAATGCGTCATTTTGGCCTACTTGATTGGCCTCAGTAACTATTTTCATGACCTTACTCCATCTTACAGGTCCTATTCATGGACCTGTAAGATGGAGGTACTGATCCCACGATTCACTCTTAATTACGTTGTCATTACCTCCATGTCTTTTGTCATGGAAGTAATCCAAGTTAACCGAATTAAATATTACCCATACAATGATGTCTTATATTTTTCTGTCGACCCCTGAGCCCAAATTGACCCCTAACAATGTCATATCGACTCCTTTGGCGTCGATAGCGACCACTGATCTAGACAAATCACGCGAATTACATCAACCAACTCATCAGAAGCGGTAGAGTCGACTTAATTATTGCAAGGAGAGTTGAAAATGTGTGCTTAAAAAGTTTTCACGTTATAAGTGCGGTAACTTTAGTGAGTGCTTTAGTGTTATTGAAACCAAAGTGAAACTTTGTGATAATAAAGTCGAGAAAGATTTTTTTTTTTTTTTTCACTTTTCCTGATCATTTTTGACGACTTTTCATCTAGATTCAACTCTGATTCCTGGTATCCGAGATGATATAGATACAGTGGCAGGAGTGCAAAGAAGATACCGGGACTGCGGAATTTAAAGTATGAAGACAGATCGAGAATTTGTGGAGTGCAGACACTAGCAAAAGAAAGGGGTGATATGATCCCCCAAATTTCTGAAAGGAGTCATTAGGATACCAATATATGCATTTTTAATTTTTTTTTTATGGAGGATGGGGGAGAAGACGAGGAAATTGAAAATGAATGCACTCAAGATAGGCGTGAAAGCTAGAAGGAAATCAATCCATTTCTATCACGAAACGCAGAACGGTGCATGATAGAAATGGATTGCCTTTGGAAGTGGTGAGTGTAGGTAGTGTGAATGAATTCAAGGAAAGGTATGACAGATGGTGTGGGTAATATGTGGTCTCACTTGATGAGTCCCTGACTCCCTGGAGGTCTCGGTAATAATACATGTTTCGTCTTTTTTCTTGAAGAGCTCGATAATGAATTATTCTTAAACATGATTCCCCCTCCCCTCAAAAAAAAAAAAAAAAAACAATACTTGAAATTCTAGCTCGAGATTAAATATTATAAAGAAGAAATATACAAACATTAGTTGCACTGGAAGTTTAGAAGAAATTCCACAACTCGCAATGAATTTTTTTCTCGATTCAATACTAAATAATAAACATATTATTTTCTAATGGAAATAAACCTACATTAATTTTTATTTTCCATTACACCTCCAATTGGCACAATAACTTCTTTTACCCCGCTTTTCAAATACTTACTTTTACAACGTCCGACTTCTCTCCATCCGACTCCGACCTTTCATCATGATCTTCAAGACTGCTCTCTTTAGGGACTGAGTTTCTGTCGTATATCCTGTCTTCAGGATCAGTAATACTCACGAGGGTGTCGTTGTTTCTAATTTTATCCTCATCTCCAATGTTGGAGTCCAAGAAAGTCGAAAAGTCGTGCCATTGTCTACCAACACCGCACTTATCCTCAGTGT
The DNA here is from genome assembly GCF_054136105.1 of Typopeltis vanoorti. Taxonomy (NCBI): domain Eukaryota; kingdom Metazoa; phylum Arthropoda; class Arachnida; order Uropygi; family Thelyphonidae; genus Typopeltis; species Typopeltis vanoorti. Next base: position 164,552,640 of record NC_143550.1, read on the forward strand.
CCACTAAGTTTTCCCAAACCTTGAGATCTCCGGTATCTTTAACCTCCTTGAATTCATCATCCTTAGGAGTGAGAGTAGGCGATAGGGAAGAGTCTTTATGAAAGTCTTTTAAAATTTGGTGATGCTGGACGTCCTTCTGTCCAGTGACCACGATGGTACAGTCTTTACCCAAAACACCAATCTTCTCCGAGTCCTTTTCAGGATGTACTTGCCTGGTGTCTCTAACAGCGCGTGAAGTGCGAGAAGGCTCTTTTGGAGAGAGGGGATTATCTTTGTCGGCATTGATTCCCTCTTTATCTTTATCCTTCTTCCTGCCACTGATGCTTCTAGAAATAAAAAACGAAAAAAAAATATATATATTGTGTTATACAGAAAGTTACAAAATTTAAAAGGCATTTTGATTACATTAAGAATTAGTAAAATGGTGCTACTCTCCATGACACAAGAATACGCTAATCGCGACTCAGTTTTCAACTAGTAAATTATAAAGATAACATAGAACTGATAACGGACATTTGTGTACAGGTTCACTTGTCTCTAGACTGCGTGCAGTAAAAGGCATCTGTCTAATCAGTTAGGATTTTTTGCTAGCGATTTTTAATTAAGAAATATCATATTAACTCTCCCTTTATTTGGCGAACACCTGTTCAGTATGAACACAGGCGGCTTAAACAGCCGATAAGATCAACAAAACCGTATCTAACCATTCAGCTACCCCAGCGAAAACAAATATAATTTTGTTTTCAACGGAAACTCGAGGTTTTTATCCTGCAAGACAGGTACTTCTAGCCAGAAGAATACATACAATTAACGGTTATATAATGCAATCGTCTCGCTAGCTTTAGTTGCTTCGGTTGGAATTCCAAATAACTCCACAACGAAAATTAATAGTTCTCAAACACACGAACTAGTATAGTATTCAGACAGTTACTGTCTGGTCTCTGATGAGAACCAGGAGTTCAAAATAGCTGTCGGAATTTTGTCCTACTCAAAAAAAATAATAAAATAAATAAATAAAATAAAAATAAAAGGCAAATATACAGCTCTTGAACAGAATGTGTATCTGTGAGTTTTAAGTAGTACAAATTGATCATGCCTAGAAGTTTGTAATTCAGTAAGCTTCCGATCAGCTTTGAAAATTTTAAATTTCAATAATTTACCAAGTTAAAGCCTGTTCGAATAATTACTGTAAGCCTTTATCATCTTTCATTATAAGTGTGCTTAATAAGATTTATAACTTTGTTTTGGAGCTATGGAAGTTTGTCCCTCCTCCCATTTTGACTATGTTATATCTTATTATTTGAATTCTATTTTACTGCTTATACAGGGTGTCCCAAAATTCACGCAAGATTTAAATTTAGCGCCATTTGTGCGGTAAAGTGTTACCAACGAGAAAAAAAAGACAGCGTGACAGCTGACAGTTCAGGGTTATTAAAAATGACCACACACACAGCGAAGAGAGTTCGTTGAATGGATTATGGAACAACAAGTGGATGCTTTTCGAACAAAATAATCTTCAGAGATGAGGCTCATTTTCATCTTGATGGCTTCGTTAATTGACAAAATTGTCGCATTTGGGGGTTCAGAAAATCCACCAGTGATTGTTGAGAAACAAATGCATCCACAACGTGTCACTGTTTGGTGCGGATTTTGGGCTGGAGGCGTCATCGGTCCATTCTTCTTCGAAAATGCGGCTGGTAAGGTAATAACAGTTAATGGTGCTCGCTGTCGCGACATGATAATCCAGTTTTTTGTGCCTAAATTGCAAGATATGGATGTGGACGACATGTAGCTTCAACAAGACGGTGCCACATGCCATACAGCCCGAGAAACAATTCAATTACTGCATGAGTCATTTCCTGGTCGTGTAATTTCCCGTTTTGGTGATCAGAATTGGTCGCCCAGATCATGTGCTTAACGCCGTTGGACTTTTTTCTTTGGGTTTTTTTGAAGTCTAAGGTTTATGCCAACAAGCCCACGACCACCCACGCCTTGAAGGAGGAAATTGAGCGCCTGTATCAACGAAATTCAGCCACATTTATGCAAAATGGTCATGGAAAATTTCGACAAAAGAGTGCGTATGTGCCAGCAAAGCCGTGGAGGCCATTTACCCGATATGCTATTCCATGCATAACCCTATACTGTATACTTTATGAATCAATAAGAAATTACAATTTTTAATTAAAAACCTGTGTTTTCTATTAAAATTACTTCTTGCGTGAATTTTGGGACACCCTGTATATTCGTCATATTTCATAAGGGATACTATTTTTAAACTGTGTTTAAAAACACATTTTAAAGGAAATTTAAAGGAAAGGATGATTAGTTTTGAAAGTTTCATTGCTTTTATTATTGTTAACATCAATTCCACTTCCAAACGTGACCATTTGGTACATCTGGCAGTGTATCAAATGGTCATTTGTCTACCTGACGGTACTAAATCGTGGATGGACTTTGTGGCAGTTGACGGAAGGCTGAGACGAGTCATTTTAAAACGATGCAGGTCCACTGCAGAACTGGGCTGCCCACTTATTTCCTATTGCAAAGTATGGAACATCCTCCTCTAAAGTCTGTACCGCGTTCTTGTGAATGCTTTCAGTAGTAGGTTTAATTTTTTTAAGTTTAGGTTTTTTTTAATTTAATGGATAATAAAAACATATATTATCCATTAAATATATTAAATACTTAATTATATATAATTAAATTATCTATATTAAATAAAATAAATAATATAAAAAATATTACAGATATGAAATCATGACATTTGCTTTAAAGATAACGCATGACTGCAACATCAGGAAATTCATTTTCATTAAAAGCACCTCGATTATTATTAGACGTAATGAGTTGATGAGCCACTTGAGATCAACTTCATACAATTTTTTCATTAACATTTATTTATTTTTAAATTTAAACAACTCATCTCAATAACAACCAGTTTCCAATATCGTACTCATCTTGATCGCTTCATTCAAGGACTGTATTTTAGTAGTTTCAAGTGAATATAACCGGAATAACCGATTGTTTGCAACTTACTATTACAACGCTACTCATCAAACCTTCGTATCCTAATCGGCAACGAGGATGCTCTTCACATGGAAAAACCTAGGTTCGAATACGGTCTAGGATGTGAAGAACCTAGGCGTGCGTGAGAGAGAGAGAGAGAGAGAGAGAGAGAGAGAGAGAGTGCTTCCGTAGCTTAGTCGATAACAATGATGCCATTTGGTTGGAAAGACCCGAGTTCGAATCTCATCCAGAACACGAAGATTCTTAATAAAGCGTTTTCAACTGAAGGTAAGTTTCTGATCTCATATGAAGGTATCAGAGCTGCGCCCCCCCCCCCAGCCCAGAAACTGGAGTTTTTCCTTTCCCAAAAATAAACAAACTAGCCAGCGAACACATTAATAGACAAAAATACATTTAAGAAGTAGTGTGGAGAAACTCTAATAAGCTGGGAAGTGGTCTCACACCAAGCAATGAAATTCTCTCACCTAAAGATAATAACAAACATTCATGTCCACGGCAGGATTCAAACCAAAAGCCTATTGGTAAGAGAGCAAATACGCTAACCACTTGGCTAACAAGGCCATGAGGACATCATTATATAACGGTTCTAACATGCCGTTAAGTACCCACGACCTTTCAAGTATACTTGGATTTCCTAATCATAATTCTGGGATAAGGTGGTTAGCCCTCTACCTATAAGTATACTGTATATGTAAATTGCATTTGTTCTGGTCGCTTTGCCTGATTGCGTAATGCGAAACATGAATTTCTGGGGGAAAAAGCCCTTCCATCTCCGTATGAGATCGGTTAACTCACCTTTAACTGAAAAGCCTTGAAAAAGGTTCTTCACATTCTTCTAAACACACGTTTCATCCCAAACGAAGGGCATCGTCGAACCCGATTGATTAACGGATGCTCTATTTTATAGGCAGAATACTTAAAATTTATCTGGATATCCAGTATAACGCTAACCGAGTTTTCACTCACCTGAGAAGCATTATATTGAAGTCAGACTATAATATATCACCTTAACTAGAATACGGTTAATTATAATTGGTCGACTGCATCAATGGACGATAAAAGCCACTGGCCATAATCATAACTTTTTTTCTATGAATAGCAACATTTGAAATATGAAAGCAAAATATTGCGATGGTTAATGAGAAAGAAAAAAAAACAAACAAAAACGGACTGATGACCTCCTTATTGCTTCGACTCGGTCACTAAGCAATGACTGTCTTCACAACACTATAAAACACGATACACAAACAACACATTCTTATATAATCTTTTCCTCCTCTTTTCTTTGGTCATTTATTTAGATGGGACATGCAGAACTGAAATTCCTCTTTTAAGTGCATTCTGTTGAAGAGAACAATGAAGACTTTAATTGCCTAAGAGACATCATTTAAGAAAAACAAAGCTCTTTTTAGGAAAGTTTTTTTTTCTAAATAAGAAAACTTCCACTATGACCGTCCCAGATTCTTCCTTTAACAACGTTAATAATAATACCATTCAAGAAAGAAAATTAGGCGTGCCAAGCAAAGTTATCCTTGGATTTTTTTTTTCCAAGATAAAAAAACAAAAACGCTATGAAGGCAATTGTTAAGGTCGAAAACAGTACAGGGTCACGCACCGATGTCAAGGTAGAAAAATAGGTTGTGTGTGACGAACGCACCCTTTGCTTGGTCCGTTGAGGAAAAATACAAATCGTACACGAATGAACATAAATTTCGGCGTTCATGACTTGTCTTTTAATGTTAATGTTGACGAAGATGGAATATTTCTTGACAGCTATATATTAACAAAACTGACAGTTCTAAAACCCAATGCCGCATGGCATTAACTAGCTGTCAGTAGCACAACAATGAAAACAAAATGGAAGTAAATCGATGTCTAAATTACTAACATTCTCCTCACTAGCTATTGACATTTTAGTATCTACAAAAACAGCATATTTTAAAATTATTCTGCACTCAGACCAGAAACTACGCCCTCATTTTATACATGCGTACATTTCTATATAAAAGTTTTGTTTCTTTGAATAAATGGATATCTCATTACATGTTTTCATAGACACAATAGATGTCACTTGTCAGCAGAGGAGTTTGTATGTTTGTAATGTTAGCAGAGTTGGACGAATTATAATATTATGATTTCCTATTTCCACAGCAGCAATCTTGATATTGCTGCCATGGAAACAGGAAAATTATACAAGGTGAGTGGGTGAGTGTGTATATTACTCATATCGTCACTGAATATTGTTAAAAAATAGGCTATATTCAAAACGCTAAGAGTGCACATCGAGGGTATGAAAATAAGGCAAACTTGTACTATTATTAAACTATACAAACCGGAGATTTTAAATCATCATCAAATTCTCATAATACCTACTGAAGTTAGTGAGGCCATTAACATGGAATATCATCTTAACAGGATAAGTGACCACCGCTATACTTCGCAATCTATTATAGCTGTCAAATGCGGGTATTCACAGATCTGTTTGCCTATATTAGAAGGAGAGAAATACGCGTTGCCGGAAGTAAAAATTAACATTTCCATTCAAGACCAACTAATTTAGTTCTGCTGTCATTATGATAGCGGAACCCTGCCTCGATTCCACATCGACAAATATTGAATACGGGCATTAAATACACTTTCACAAGCAAGTGATATGATGTGGTGGAACCTTCCACGGATTTGGAAATTTTAAACACAAGAGAAAAAAGAGACAAAAATATTTGCATTATAAGATGAGACAAATTATATGAGTATTAATGCTTACATAACACATCGAGATGTAATGGCAGAAATAGCTGTGTTTATTTCGCTAGTACTTTTAATTTAGAGAGCTGCTAAACAAAATTAAAAGTACTAGCGAAATAAACTGGATTGAATGCAGAGGTGAGACAGATGATAGGGGAAATAGGTCTGGCAGAGGCTGAAGAGGAAGAATGGAAAATCCTCTTGGATAGATCATTTGCCTATTGAATATTTGATCGGATCTTCTGGTAATTCAGGATTGAAATGGTTGGGTTACAGCTATAAACTGATCTGGAGGGAAAAAAAGTGATGAGTGATGACTGGACCATGGGGATTATTGTCCTAAACAGAAAGCAGTAATAACTCTGGAGGAATAAGGTTATCGTACAAAGATTATGAAAGGCTGATCACAAAACAGTGGAATATCTCAGAGAAAAGTAGTTTGGTTTTGATTTTTTGGTGTAAAGGAAATGATGGAGAGAGACAGGAAACTTGGAAAAAGACTATTTATGACTTTTCTGGATTTGGAGGGGAGGAAAATGTCTGGGAAAGAATAAACCGTTATCATCAAGAATACGTATGCTAAATGTAGGTGCTGTGCGAAGACTAAATTTGGTAATTCAGGGTGGTTTTACACTCAACAATGGATAACGACAAGGAAGTGTCTCTATTACGGTGCTCTTCCTTGCGGGGATAAATAATTTTAATTAGTTCTAGTTAATTTACGACTAGAAAGAAATAAAAACAGCTGTTTTTATTATTATAATTGTGTGACTCCCACCCAAGAAAGGTTGTAAAACTACTGCTCTAAACCATTATTTGGACTAACCATTATTAGTACAGTGTGCTAAGAATTTTTCTATTTTTATCAATTTTATATATTTTTTGTATTTTTTAAAATTTTTACATTATCCGGAAACGCTGCTCTACAGACCAAACGTATAATTTTCTCAAGCCACTTCAGGCCTCCAAAAAAAGGCGAGGCAGTAGTCTCACACTGGGCGATGAAATCCACCTAAAGGCAATCACAAACATCCATACTCATGGTGGAATTCAAACTCGCCGATTTCTTCAAAGATGACTGCTGGAAAAAGTTACTAAACAAACTACTCTTCTCTGAAACACCAATCTGTAAGAGAACAAAAACAGATCACAAATGTTCCATTTCTTTATATTATTATCATAACCTCTATGTTTCTTGATCCTATATTTAAGTGAATGCATGTAAATAGTGATGTACGTCATTTGTATTTGTGTTTTTGTCATGAATATTGGCGAAATGGACGCAGAAATTATTTTTAGTGGGATTTTTTAATTTTTTAGACGGAATGAAATGGACATTGTCGAGGCCTTCTAAAAGGCCTCGACAATGTCCCCTCCATACCACATCACTCACGATAAAGTTGGGGACAGCAGACGGCAGCAAGAATGTGCCAAGTGATCGGGAAGCCTTGTAGTGTTTGAACATCAAGTTTGGTCTGCTTCGTGTTTTTATACCGGAATGTCACTCATGGAGGGTTGTAACACTGTCGTACTACTGAATACTGTGACTGGATCAGACAACAAGTTCCTGTTCTAGAGACTAAACATGGTACTTTTTTTTTCCGGACCATTTTAGGCATTCAGTAAGAGGTGCAGTCGTCAACCATACTTTACAGTATGGTTGGAATGTCTCATTGAATGGGGACCACTCATTTACTGAGACATGCCAATACATGAACGCCTGTAAGACCCTCCGTAGTTTCAGCTGATATCGACAATGAGTTTGGCTGGAATGACCTAGGTTCAAACCCTGAGTTAGCCAGTTTCATACGGAAATGGAAAGGTTTTTCCTTCCTTTCAACTTGAGTTTTTTATCCCACCACAACAGATAAACGGGCCATAAGAACACACGCAATTTACAGACATAATACACTGGCTTCAGCTTTTTAGCTGCTTCGACAATAATTCCAATTACAATCACTATCTGTAAATGTGTGTGAGAGGGAAAGAATAGTAGCTCCACCTTGTTTATCGAAGATGTTAGAAGTGACCAAAGGATATTTTTGAATTTGTGCAATGCGTAATTGAGGTTCCAGAGTTAAGGCAAAATTCTAGGAGAAGAGTCAATGGTAGAGCTTTAAAATAATTACTGACAGACTGACTCAACCTAACCCAATGGTCACGCTTTCGGAGATCTTCAAATCCAATGTTAATCAAATAAATTTCTTCTTTGTACTGAACATTCTGTCCGTCCATGATACAGAGTTTTCAAGCGCAGAATTCCCATAAAAATGATTCGAATATGCGATTCAGTTTTATTCATTTGCGCTTCATTTACATTCGGGTTCCTAAAATTATTACCCCAGAGCCTCAAACAGTCACAACCACCTCTGGGTTTCTCATGTTTGGATCGAATCTCCGAGTTGATCAATGTATTCAATGGATTGGGATCAATGCGGGTGGGAAAGTATTTCTCTAGGCGCTACTTACAATTATTTTTTTCGCCAAGAGCTAAAAAATTTTGCTCCTATTTGAAAAGGATTGTATTTAATTCCATTCTGTTATTACAGAAAACCAAAGAATGCCTTCGTTTCTTTTCTTAGAATAAAAAAAAAGAAAAAAGGAACTGAAGCATTCGTTGGTATTCAGTATGGAAGTTCTCCAAAACCAAAAATAATTTTCGAGCGTCATTAAGCGTGTGATAAATGTCAAACTGTAAGGGAACCATAGTTGAGTTACTTTGCATATCGAAATATGCTTAGATCATCATCAGTAATTTATGATGTCTTGGTGTGTGTGTGTGTGTGTGTGTGTGTGTGTGTGTGTGTGTGTGTGTGTGTGTGTGTGTGTGTGTGTGTGTGTGTGTGTGTGTGTGTGTGTGTGTGTGTGTGTGTGTGTTAAATGTTTAGATCATTCTTGAACTAGAGTAATTGGGGTGGGTAAATATTTATTTTAATTAAACTTCGTAGTGCATTTCTAGTTTCATGAATTTTTTTTTTTCTTCAAAAAATATTTTGGCATAAATGTCACTAATAAATAGTCAAATAACTAACATTCGCGGTATGGTGCCTAACGGTGTTGGCAGAATTCGCAGCCTATCGTAATAAAAATAAGCTGGACGTTCTGGTACTTCATACCATCAAGACCTCTATACTTTGTTAAATTAGAAAGAATACCAAGATTAATTACTGTTCAGCTCTACCGGGTTGCATAAAAACGAACAACTTTGAAGGGGAAACCCTTCCCCGTAATTCAAGAAGAAATTCACCTGAAAATGAATCTATTACGGAGACCACCCCCTTCCCCTCATTCTTGTTCCTCCTTCCTGTGATTATAAATTAGGCGGCCTTAATAACATATAAAGGAAAGGTCGTTATACAGATGCCCAGCACGAAAAGACAGTGCGGTACGATGGGGTTTCTTTGTTCCTGGTGTCTTCTAAAGGCTAAGCGTTGGGGGGGGGGGTAGCAATACGGCTGTTGGCTCCGTTGCCATAGAAGACAGCGTGGCAGACGATGGGCAGAGGAGAGAACCCGCCTCCACGTGTTGGTATGCTGGTATCGCTCTAATGACCGGCTACAAAGGCCTCACATGGCCCCGAGGCTGCACGAACACACACACGCGCGCGCGTAGGTATAAAGCGTAGAGCACAAAAGAAAACAGTGGCCTCAACGGAGAATGTCGTTACAAAGAGTTGGCTGTAGTTTGGGAGATTGTTTATGGCAGCAGAAGAAAACAACTTTCTTTTTCCGTTTGGTACATTTTATTTTTATTTAAAAAAAAAAAAAAAAACGGACTCACCGATGGCAGATGTTTGAAAGAAATGTCGTCTGTTTCTACTTTATTGCTTGCTTATTCCTGAAACAGCTGTCCTTACTTCATTCATTATGCTACATAAAAAACGTTGATATATACTGCAATAAATTATCGCCGTGACGTTCTGACAAGCCCTGGCACGTTCCATCAGTCAAACGGAAGAACATAAGTATAGTACACATAAAAAATGAAAAATTTCCGAGTTCTTACCGTTGTTCATTATAGTGTTTACAAGACAGGAGGCTGTGACGATTAGAATTCTCAAACTTTCGCATTTCATTAAACTGTACTGACGAAAACATCTGTAGGAATGACTTTTAATTTCTTTTTAAAAAAAGATTTTATCTGAACTGTTCAAAACATCAAAAAAGTATTTATTTAGGAGCTAATACATTTGGAACTGTAATCTCTTGCTGGAGTACACTTATATTGAATCCAATAGCTTTAATTGTTTCGTTAGACAATATTTAACTTCAAAAAGGATATATTCTTAAGATAGTTAAAAACTTCCTTTTTACGATTATTTATTGGCACATAACAAAGTTAAGAATCAGAGGAATTCTTATACGTAAACATAATAGGGTTAGAAAATAGGAGTGGACTCTTAAAAGCATGTTATCTTACTTTTAAAGCTATTATTATTATGAAAATAAGTGCCTTTTTCATTATATTGCTATAAACAGAACCTTTCTTCAATTATTTTTTGAATCAGTGCATTCAGTTTTATTTATTTTTATTCTGTTATTATTTTCAAATCTATTTGATTCGTTCCATCTATTCATTCATCCGTATAACATCTCCATACCAGTTTGGTAGATCTCGACTAAATTTGCTATTTTGGATCTCTATTTCAATTTGTTATACTCAGGAACATTGATCGGCAAAATAAGGAACATCGGGAGAAAAAAAAAAATCTGCGCAAATTACAATAATGCACGATCTGCTGTATCTACACCAAAAGTATAACTTTCTATGAATTACATGAGACCACTAATACTACTGAAGCGCACTGAGTATTTTTGGTTATTTTTGTACTTGTTTAAGTTATTATTACTTTTCGATTAGAATGTTCGAAGTCAACATAGTTTGAGAAGCAAATTATTGTAAATTAGTAATTAATTTTTAAATTGGTTCCTTCAATTTTGAGTCTGGGCTAAACTGCCTCCCTTGTTAAGTATATAAACAAACAAAACAAAGCATATCAAAAGTTACTGGCAAATAAGTCAGCTTGTGCTCTTAGAGAATACAGAGACAAATGTAAGAAAGCTAAACACTGTGTAAAACTAGCTAAACAAAAGTCATGGGAGGACTTTGGTAAGAACATAGAAAATAAATATCAAGAAGGTGGTAAGATATTCTGGAGGCTGTTGAAGAAGCTTAGAAATGGAGGAAAGAGTGCTGTAAAAGGAGTTAGAGATGATAACGGTTACATGCAAACAGGAGAAAAAGATATCCTTGAAGTATGCAGTAATTACTTCGAACAATTGCTAAATGAAACAAACACTCAACAGACATACATATCCATACTTGAAGTAGAAAAAAACTATCAACGGCTTGAAATGTGGAAAGGCAGCAGGAGTAGATGATATTCGACCAGAAATGCTGAAATATGGTGGTATAAAAGTCTTACAGTGGCTGCACTGCATAGTTCAGAAAGCCTGGACAGAGGGACGAATTCCTGATGATTGGAGTAGAGCTCTCATAGTACCCATATATAAAAAGGGAAATAAAACTGAATGTGAGAATTACAGAGGTATTTCCCTATTGAGTGTTCCTGGTAAGATATATGCAAGTGTACTTGAGAAACGGTTGAGAAGAATTGTGGAAGAAAAGCTTGGTGAAGAACAAGCTGCATTCAGGTCAAATAGAGGCTGTATGGATCAGATCTTCACTTTACGACAAATAGTGGAGAAATCATGGGAATATAACAAAGATCTGTATTTAAGTTTTGTCGATCTGGAAAAGGCATATGACAAGGTGCCAAGAGAGAAGCTGTTCAATACGCTACAGTTATATGGTGTCAATGGGGCATTATATCATGCAATACTTAGTCTGTATTTGAGTTGTAAGTCGGCAGTTAGAATTGAAGGAAGTACAGTAAGATGGTTTAATGTTAAATCGGTGTGAGACAAGGATGTACATTATCCCCTCTGTTATTCATTATCTATATGGATCACATTATGAAGGAAAGTGGTATTAAACATGATATCAGAATTGGAGATGTTAATGTCAGCTCTTTGCTTTATGCGGATGATGTTATACTTCTAAATAAATCCGCTACAAGTTTGCAAGAGTCCCTGACTAAATTCAATAACTGTTGTAATAGATATGGTATGAAGGTGAGCATTAAAAAGACAAAGACAATGAAAATAAGCAGAATTGTTGAAAATGTCAACTGTGTTGTGAACGGGGAAGCTGTGGAACAAGTAAAACATTTCAGCTACTTAGGCACAATTTTTAGTGAAGATGGTAAATTAAATATGGAAATAGACAACAGAATCAACAAAGCTGGTATGGTAGAAAGTCAATTGAATAAATTTATATGGAATAAGAGAGAAATTAGTAGAAATTAGCTGTATACAAGACAGTGTTCAAACAAGTTTTAACTTATGGATCTGAGAGCTGGATCAGAAGTAAAACACTTGACCAGAGACTAGAAACCGCAGATATGAGAGTCCTGAGAAAGATTAGAGGCATGAACAGATGGCATCAATGGCAATATCATATTAAAAACGAGGATATTATGAAAGAACTTGACATTGTCGGCATCCAGGAATGCATTAGCAGAGCTAATCTCTGGTGGTATGGTCACTTAAACAGAATGGGCCGTACTGTATTTTTTTGTACCATATCAATCCATCTATATCTTGGTCTTCCTCTGGGTCGTGTTCTCTGCCAGGTTGGCAGGAAAACGACTCAGAGGAAGACCAAGAATAGGTGGATTGATACGGTACAATGTGCCTTAGACGATAGAAATATAAGATCTGATAATGATAATATTGGAGTCTTGACAAGTAACAGACTGATTTGGAAGAAAATTGAAGATAGGAAGGTAGTAATGATGTAAATTTTTCATGTAGTACTATCATATCCTCTAAACCCCTTGAGGGTACATGTCAGGAATTTGATGATGATGATGACAAACAAAACAAACAAGGGATAAACTTCTACAGAGCGGCTCGGGAACTTTTTTTTTTTTATGCGATTTCAGTCCACAAAAAATTGTAAAGCTATCGTACATCAGTCCCTGGATGGGCGTAGATAACAAAGAACCCTCCTTATAGAAATAAACTTGGAATTCCCCCCCCCCCCAAACCATCCATTTGAAGCATCCAAACATGCAGGATGGTAATCTTACGCTGATGACGAAATTAACTCAAACCTTTAGACAATCATAAACATCCAAGTTCACAGTCTGACTTAATCCTAATCTATACCTACTGGCAGGTCGAAGTATTTGTGATTTCACCCTCCGACAAAACATCCGCTTCTCGAATATATTCCACAATGATGTTCGTTAATAACCGAAGAATAATAACTGATAAATCTAAATTGTAAACCGAGTTTTAAATATTAGTATTATTATATATTTATAATATCATATAGTTATATTATTATGTATTATATATTATTATTACCCTTATTAGTTAACAGATACGTTTTTTCATATCATAAAGTTCAACATCGTTCAACACTTTATTAGCTTCAACAAAAAAAGCTAATAAATTAGTATTTGTTAGTATTAGGATGTTTCAAACCGTTAATTATGACATAACATTTACTTAAAAACAGCACTCAAGTGTAAAGCGACGTAAAATACGAATGCTATTATATTATGCTATCCCATCAATATTGCGACTACGTAACGCAGTTGGAAGAACGAAAGAACATTGCGCCCTTCTATTTGAAAAGACCTGGGTTCGATTCTCGTTGTTGTGACGAGAGGAATCTTTCTATGAGCTTTTTCAGTTGAAGGTGAGGTACAGCAGATCTCCTACGGAGTTAGCAGGGTTTTTCATCCCGCATACAGACAAATCAGCCATGAGAACACACGCAATTTACAGACAAAAAAATACCGTTGTTGGTGGTGATGGGCAGTAGATGGCGTTGATGATGGGGTTAGTAGTTGTGTATAGGTGGAAAAATAAGTAGTACGAGAGAAGGAGAGATGTATGTAGCGGAATGGAGTGGGGTGCTCTCTCTTCCGTGAGAAGTCCTTGGAGGCGTCACATAATAATATGTTCTTATAATATATTGCAGGTTTACTTATGAGAGCGAGTGGCCAGTGCCCCGAAATCAACACCCATATGCGAAATGGTTAAAATAGCATGAAATCACTTTTGTACTATTAGAAACGCTTGCGTCCATCATACAGAAGTGGAAGGGGTTTTATCTTCCAGTAACTCGGATTTTTCTACCCGCAAGCATGCAAACCAGCTTGTGTACATATATTTACACAGCAACCTCAATCGAGGGGATTCAACCTTGTATTAAAATGGGAGAAAAAGAGAGAGAATACTCCCAAGCGCATTAACGCAAAATTCGCGTTCTTTCATTTATTCGTTCAATTGAACGAATAAATGAAATCACACCAAGTAAGCAGAGAACATAAATGAATTTATAATATAATCTTAATTGTGAAAATGTAATGCAATAACTATAATTTTATTTTATTTTTCAAATAATATCAATCCAATAAGGGTGTCTCAAAAATTAACTTAATTAGATACTTGTTATCAATATCGTTTTCCCACATTTGGTGTCATGGTAACGCCTTAATCAATTCGGTGACAAAAGTCGGGCAAGGCAAACGGTTAGATGTTATAAGGCAAGCAAGACGCGCAGGAAATTGAGGTGTTCATAATTATCATTTGGTTGACTAAGTGCAAATTAGGTACAAGAGACGGTCTGTTAAACGCATAATTATTATCAGCGATGCATTTTATTGTTGTTGCTTGGATAAAATCGATAGGATTGTACTGTATGAATACTGCAGTATTTATTCATTTTAAAATTAATGCACATTAAAAACATTTATTTAAAAAAAAATCATTATATCATCAAAAAAAAAGTCACTTAACAGTACATGTGTTTCCAATTCTAGAATAGCAGTAACATAAAGGAAATAGGTGCAAAATGAATAATTAAAGCTTGCCGACAACATGGAGTTGCGTTAATGTAATTGAAATGCATAATAAATGAAGATTTCGTTGCTGATGGAATATAATGTTACTATGACTACATAAGACGAAAACCGATCTTCTGGACAATTTAATTTTACTATTAATAAACAGTGTACTGTATTGTATTTCTAAAAGTAAAACAGTCAAGCTAAAGAGAATTTTGGGCTGCTAGAAAGGCTGTTTTCATTATTATTAATATTAATAATGCCCAGAGTACCAAAGATATATAACTTTTGTCGCTTATAATTACGGACTTATTATCTGTTTTAAATTATCACTATCACTAGTAGTTTTACAATCATTCAAAATCATAATTAAAACTATTAACATTTAAAATACATTAACATATTAAATATGTATATATAAAATCAGCCGCTATTTTTTACGTAAACATTATAATTGAAATAATAAACACAAAATGTACTTTGATGGCCATCGCACAACTTTCTATACAACTGACGTGTTTAACTATAACAAAAATTAATCCATTTGGCAACCTTTATGACACCTGATAAATGAAATTAGATTTACCTGAATGGAATAGGTATGTCTGAGTTCAGATGGTGGGGAAACGCGTTATCGAAAATGTCTTTACTTCTTTCCCGCCTAACAGACTTCATGAATAAATGGCTCCTCATACACGGGATGTATTGTGCATACAAATACATGTACACACACTGCTCGCGAGACCTAAACAGCTGGAATAAAAAAACGTTTTCAAAAAAAAAAAAAAAAAAAAAGTGACCAGCGTTAACTTCCTCCAAACTAGTTCGGCACGTGGAAGTCCGCGACACAATACGCTGCTCTGTTACCAAAAGATTCCACCGGCCTCTCAAGGTAAATACACGACACTAGCGGTCTCTAGCGGAAAAATAAGCTTTAGTTGGAAAGGAAATTTTTAAGCAAACATAATAAAATAATAATAATAATACTTAGTAAGATTCAGTTGCACAAGGGGGGGAAGCATATTCTAATAATAAATTTCGTTCATTTTAGTAAGTCTGTTACGCTTAAACATTTAATATGGATCTTTATTTAATAAACGGCTCAAGAACATATAATTGGAAGTTGACACAGGACGTTGCCCCAGCAAATTTTGACAGCAAACACTTGGAGAATATGTGAGAATTTCAGATAACATGACAAGTTATCTGAAATTTTATCTAGCATCTCCAAGGTTCTGTCGCTACTTGTTTTAATAGTAACAACTAAGCAGATATCCTTTAAAGTTATCAGTCATGCAGTCAGCAAGGTTTTACTTTTATAAGTGGGCTAATTTTAGTGTACTAAAAGCACCTAAAATTAGCTGTATAAGTGGATAAAAGAACTGAATTGTGAGTCCATGGAAAACTTCAGTGCAAATGATATTATTTGCTAATTTTCTGATTCTTTCAGTTGACCTTATTCACTATGCATTCTAAACACTTTAGCATATCGCCATCGTTACAAAGACAGCTCTGTTCGCAGTAAGCAGAGGGAAGATAACAGAATATCAGAAATTAGCGAACTTTACACTAGGGAAGAAACATCTGTACGTTGCTTGACTTCGAAAATATTATTCTCATGCTATAAACTACTCTTTATCTATCTTGTTATTTGCAAGTCTTAAGAAATGAATATAAACATAACTTCCGGTAAAAATTCTTCTAGTATATTTCGATGGCTAAAAGCTGCATAAAAAGGGAGTTAAAAACCTACTTCTGTTGGAGTTCTTATCTCTGTGTTTATGCAGCTTTTAGCCCAGGAACTCAGAAAAAATTAAACGTAGAAATCAACAGCTTCACACACAATACTACTTGTTAGGATTAGGAAAACGACATGGCAGTACTAACTATTGTACGTGCGCTTTTCGAACGGGTAAATTGCATTAATTTTCTGGCGATGATGAAGGTGGAACCCGGTTGCCAACGGATTTCCAAAAAGTTAGGGACAGAGAGCGCCGCCTACTCTCGAAAATAAAAAGGCGTAGAGTTTTTTTTTTTTATTAATTTTTATTTTTATGTTCGAAAGCTTCTAACATATGCATAACCATTCAAACTGATAAAGCCTAAAAACGTTTTAAAAATGAATAAGTCAATAATTTTTCATATGTAATTTTTAAAACAGGGGGAAGGGATTCGACCTCCATAAAATTGTCTTTTGGAAATCTTTTCAACAGTTTTAAATATTTCTCATTTATTTCCTGTTATAGTTCAATGAGCTGAGAATTTATAAGCACACTGTTGAAATGGGTATGATTATGTTCATGTGGTTTCGGGTTCACCCTACAGTTCTAACATTTCAAAGGAAAACATGTTAAATACTTGGGGGGGAAGTGTAAGGGGAGATGGTGATGAACAACATGTACGGTGACTTTTAAACCTAGAGGAACATGGGCGATTTAGCAAGATCTTTCGTTATCGATGTTCTCTCTCTCTCTCTCTCTCTCTCTCTCTCTCTCTCACACACACACACACACACACACACACACACACACACAGTATTTAGAAAATAAAATAAATAACCAATGGATGTACCAGCTGACAATTTAGTCATCCTAAAATGCACTTATACTTTTTTTTTTTTTTTTTGGACTTTGAACCACCTCCAGATTACAAAGTGTCACAGACCTGTTTCTCCACGTCGTCGCAAGATGGTCATTTTTTTTTTTCATAAATTTTCATAAACACGTGATGGTTTGCTATTCAAATTTACAAATAAATTTCTTTCGATTCTTTATCTTCAGTTGCAGCAAATATGTATTCACTGGACAATACTGGATTAGGGAGGGAATCTAGCACCCAGTTTTAGATTCCCAGGAATGCACTAATATTGTATTTTAATATAAATGGGATATGAAAGGATTAGGAACTGAAACAACTGATGAACTTTAATCATATTCATTTTATTCTAAAACATATTATAAATCAGAATATTATGTAATGTTAATTTTTGTCTCATCTTCATAGAAGTAAAAATTTCAAGTTTGTCTTCATCCCGTATTTGCTTTACTAATTACTCTCTATAATCTTTGCCCAGCCTACACTATTATATATAAAAAAGAGATACCCCCCCCCTAGAGTCGACCGCGCATATATATATACTGTGAGAGGTATGTGGAGAACTTCACAAAGAAGTCTGAAAGAGGTATTATCATAGGTGCCATACTAGTGATCCATCCGTTCTTGACATTAATAAACGACTGCATCCAACATCAACTGGAGGCAACATTATCAGCCAATGGCAAGGATGTCTCCTCTACCAAATGCAAAGGAAACCTAGGCAGCTAACGCCAAGGGACCAAAGGTTTCTCAGAAGAGTAGTATGGAAATCTTAGTAGTCCGATGTAGAAACGATCGTTCAGGAGTTCAAAGAATCTACAAGGATTTGAGTTAAAAGGACATTACATAAGCAGTTGCATGGGTGTAAAGAACAACGTGATTGTTCCGTAGAGCATTGGAAGTCGGTAATATTGAACAAAGAATCACGCCGTAACTCTTTTCTGACCGGGTGGATCAGAATGGCGAATATCTCGGGGAACACATTATGATTGATTGTATCATCCAAAATGAGACGTTTTGGCTGTAATGCAGGATGAAAGTCAATAAAAATGCAATGCTTCTGGACGATGCAGTCGAAAATATACTGCAGCAGTTTTACGGAAGAGATCCATGTCTTTTTCAACAAGAAATGGCGTTGTCTGTAGTATTGTCGTCTAGCATGTTGGTCTAAACGAACTATACTATCCACAATGAATGGTGGGCGAGTGCTTATCGATTTACAAAACTTAAATCAAGGACTAAAATAGTTCTGCTTTCTTCGGAGAATAAAAGAGGATTTGATAATGCAACCAAAGAGTATTATCAACACCGACTGAAATACAGAGGATCTTACCTGAGGGAGTGTTTTCGAATTTCTCCCTTCGTTTCTTCCTCTCTTTTTTTTCTTCGATAACTGCTTTCGTATTGTCTTTACATTTTCAGGACAAAAAATGACGAAAAGTTAAGACTGGCTAATTATTGTCCATAGAATGAATACTGAATGGATTTGTGGAGAGCCAATAGAAAGTTGACATGCAATATGAAATGTAAAAAAAAAAAAAAAATCATATCATACCATGGTAGCCGCAATCTATCACTTCACAGTCGGAATGAAAAAATTAATTTCTCTCGCTGCATGTTTTAATACCTGCCAGTCTGAGGACCTATCAACGTATAGAAGTTCAAAACTTTATTGTTTTCAATAAATTGATAAATAAGACACGTAAATGTGCTGACCTGCATTCAAAAACAATAACAACGTACATGTCCGCATGACTGAGAACATTCTTAAGCAACGACCATGAATAATTTCAATCGTCAAACTAAGAATGCAGATAGAAAATTTCCCTTTACTTGGACATCACTACAGAATGGAGAATTAATAACATACTGAGAATGATTCATAAGTTACCCATTCTCTCTCTTTCCAGATTTGTCTGCCTAAATCATGCAGCACCTGCTGCAAATCCGAGAATTTCCATTACATGCAACAATATCGTTACGGCCATTACTTCGTTAGTGTGTTTCTCCTTCTTTTCATATGAAGTCGACTACGATAGTTTAAATAAACAGAAAATCTGAATAAATAAATCAATCAGATAACGCCTATAGTAGGCGAGGCCTTTATAACCTATCTAGCTTTTGGAGACTGAGTGGGCAGTTCAATCTCCACCGGTAGCCAATCAGAGATAGCTGGCCCATGTCTATCACTAATTACAGGCAGCACCGATGAAGAGGCTGGCAAACAAGTGCTGCCATCTCTCGGTACCTGACCCTAACAAGATATGTTACTGTCTGAAATAATGTGGGTACTACGGTCGATTTTCTTGAGTTTATGGGATGAAAAACCAGAGTTTCCTGGAGGAAAAACCCGCTTGCCCGTGCCAGAGATCGACTAACTCGGGAGTCGGTCAAAGAAAGGCTTAGAAAAAAGTTCCTCCAGTCGGCGACTAGACTTGAACTTGTCTGACTTCGAGCGACAAAGCGCAGAGGATGCAAGAGCCACTTCCACTGAGCTACATGAGCAAATCTGAAGGAATTAAAAACCTCTTAGATGATGAACATGGACAGTGCATTATTTAGCAAAAAGAATGTTTTCTAAATATATTTTTGGGTTAAAATACAATTTAGGTACAAATTATAATTTACATGATTTTCATCACCTGGTGTGAGACCACCACCCAACCTTAATACAAGCCAAGGAGTACCTTGGGGGAAAAAGGCCCATGTTTGCTCTCTCTCTCTCTCTCTCTCTGGAGCAGAGTTTCTAGATTATGCCTATAACCTATCCACGGTACTAATGATGTGCGATAGAATCTTTTTCGTGGGTGGAAGTACATAAAAACCGCTTGATCGCATCGGTGAAAGCTCTAAGTGAATAACAAGATGTTTCCGCAAATCTTTCCCTTGTCGGAGATGAATATTCTTATTGTTCGTATTCTATATTCTCTCGAAACAACTTCACACTGTTGTTCTCCAACTCGATTTCTTTTAGAATTTTCATGCTAATTTCTAAACGGAAAGTTCATGCTTAGTATATTATTATTAACAAATGGCAAATTATTATTAACACAAAGAACGGCATAGACACAAATTATGAAAAAACAAAGTTAATGATATTCAGAACCCCACAGAACCAACCCTTACAAACTAAGCATAGCTCACTGCACGAGGCACCAATCCTATTGTGGGAGTCATGCTGCACTCTGTTATGCACCACCTTTTTACAGCTTCCAAGAATGAAATCTTGAGTCTGTTTCTTTTCTATCCTACTCTTTGAAAAGTATTCCAGGTATCTATCCGATAAGCTCCTCTTAACAATTTATGCCATACCACACTTCAAAAAAGTGAGAGTTCCTCAACATCCAATTGCTTCATTGGGCAGGTAACTCTTCTGACATTAACCCAACAGAAAATTTGTAAGCCATAGTGAAAAACAGACTTGGAAAATTAAAATCTGATACAAAAGATAACTTAATACATCTCTCCTGTGCCTATTTACCAATCTACAATTTACATCACCTCCACCTGTCATCGTTGTAAAAAACCCATACCGCCTCTGAATATTTTCCTGAACTTGCTGCTCTCGTGGCAATCTAACTAAGCGACCATAATTTGGGTACAATAGTCCAGATTTAATCACTTGTGCAAAATGTCTTTGAGACATCGATTCTTTATTCACTGATATCTCGCTTCCTCTGCCTTTTGTAATACAGGGTGTTCGGGATAAATTTGACAGTTTCGTAAGGAAAAAGAAAATCTTCTTTGTATCTATTAAATTTAATGAATTGACAAAAAAACATTACAGGCAGAGTTAATTACAATACTATCAACAAGATTTACTCAAAATAACCACCATTAGCATCGATCACAGCTTCAATTCTGCTTCGGAACCTCGAACAAGCTGATGCTACAGTCTCCCTGGGAAGGGCCGCAAAAACTTTTAATTTTATCCATTAACTGGGCTTTTGTATTACTGGAAGTGCGATTGGTGTCTTTTTCAACTGCGCCCCATACAAAATAATCCATGGGGTTAAGGTCTGGGGAGTTTGGAGGCCAAACATTTGGACTGGTGAAGTCGTAGAAATTTTCAGACAACCATTTTTGACTTTTCCCAGAGGTGTGGCAAGGGGCCGAATCCTGCTGCCATACATACGGCCTACCATTGGCTACCCTTGTTATCCAGGGCTTGACTACAGTTAGCAACTCCACGAACAAAGCCCGAATTCCAATGCCAGGGTTCTTCAACACCTGTTCCTGCAGATTTGCGAGGAATTCTGCTGTACGAACGCAATCAGATCGTCTGCTAGGGATCTTTCTTCTTGCTACATCCTCGTAGTCACCATTGCAAGTCTCTAGTTCATGCCTGATTGTTTTTACTGTATTCAGGGAGCATTGGGCAGCAGTCGTAATATCCTTATTTTGATGGCGGGCACGAATCATCATGATACAAGTTATTCTCTTCCATGATTCAGGTGGGTTCCAGCTATCCATCCTTTCTGACATATTGTATATGAATGAAGAAGGGTCCAAACTTTTAAATGAAGAGAAGTGTGTGTTAATACATGTAACTTACGGAAAAATATAATTAATTATAAATATGTCAAATTTATCCCGAACACCCTGTATAACAACAGTACCACTGTAATAAACAGCGTTACATTTCCGAGTTCCAAACTGCAAAACTTTACATTTATTAATGTTGAACTGGATTCGCCATTCACCTGCCCACATAAACAGTCGATTCAAATCTTTCTGAAGCACCACTACATCAGGATAATACTCAATAGTTCTGCTCAACTTTCAATCGTTTGCAAACAATTGAATGTCCACTTGCAATATCATTAACATATAGAATTAACAACAGTGGTTCCAGGAAAGAACTCTGTGGAACTCTAATAATAACTTTTCTCTTCAGAGACATAGCTCATCTAGTATTCTGATATCTATTAGAGAGCCAGTTACTACAGAAACACACATGCCTTAACTTATACACCAATTTACCATGTGGTAATCTACCAAATGTCTGAAAAATCCAGAAATATCACCGTATACGAATTAGCCTTAACCACCGCAGTAGTCAACTTATTATAAAAGGGAGTTAAACTGCTGAAACAAGATTTCCCTTTAAAAACCCATGCTGATCTTTGTACAATTTTTTTTCCCTCACCTACCTAATCCTGTATCTTTTTTCTAATCAATCTTTCCAAAACTTTAACAACCAATCCAAAAATGCAAGTAGGTCTGTAATTCAATACATCTGTCTTGCTTCTATCTTTATGCAACGGAAAAATCTTGTCTGCTTTCCACTCACTGGGGAGGATCCTTGAAGATGCAAGATTCTCATTAAACAATCAGGTCAATGCTTTATTATTTTTTTACAAGACATGGCGAAATACCATCAGTCCAACCGCTTTATGCACATCAAGATTTCTTAACTTAAATATCGTTTATTTTGGAATTGGTCATTCAACTTTCTACAACAATATTGTTTTTATCAGTATAAAAAAATTTAACTAGAGATGTTCTCCCATAGTCAATAACACTGAACTTCTTCTTTCGTATTATACTTGTCACTCTTGTATCTCGCATGTTGGTCCTTGTAAAAAATAATAATAATAAAGACGTTTTCTTTCTTTTCTGTTTTTTTTTTTCTACTTTTGGACAAAGACGTGGGGTCTTCTTTTAACTTCTTATTAATAAACTAGTAGCCATTTTTATCATTTTTTGTTTCTTATATTCAGAATTGTACTCGTTAAACACTAAATAATACGTAATGCCGGGCAAAATTAAACGTTGTTAGTATGCCTAATAGACACATTAGTGGGGTAAACGACCGATGTGATACGAAAATGAGAAGAGAAAATATATCCCCTGAAGTCAATATGGCCAATCTATCATATTAAGACAAACGAATGTACAATAGCTGAAACTATGCGCCTGGCTGTTTAACCCCACGGGAGGAAGGGTTTGGACGCCATCAAAATTTTCTGTCACTTTTAACATGATAGGGCCAACACACACACACACACACACACACACACACACACACACACACACACACACACACACACACACACACACACACACACACACACACACACACACACACAGAAAAAATATCCTTTCTTCAACATAATACCATTTTAGCATTCGTCGTTGTGATATTTAATATCTGGTACCCATACCAAGCTTTCTCGGGATCAGCTTACTAACTGAAAGATATAATCTTAAGGGACAGAAAGAATTCCCACCTCATGCATTGCCTGTCAAAGGTTACAACACATTCAATGGAGAGGCAAATTAGTTTGCATATTATTCAGTAAAAGAAAACTTTCAACTGTTGCATATTTCACTAACGGAGGTAATTTCATATCAGTATTCTCTTCCAACATTATATCGGCCAAATGGATCATCATATTTCAAATTAATAAAATGGCCTTCTCTGAAACAGTTTTGATATTTCTCATCAGGCATGCTGACACTAACAGAGAACTGCTTTCGGTCATGCTAAGAAAGAGTCAAACCGATTGGATTCTGATGATTTTTGGTTCAGGGGACTTATTAAAATATCAATTTGTTCCATTTTGATCCACAGTGTAAATGAATCTGCTGTTTTACATAGCCTGAGTTAATGATCTATATTGAAGAATAATTAATTCTACTTAACAACTATTCCATATTAGCTTTTGGTTTATGTAATTACATTCACATAAGAGTTAATATAAAGTAGAACAAATTAATCCAAGCAAGTCGAATTTTCGTCAAGTTTTTGGTTTTGGTGTGGTTTATGTCTCAGTTCATAATAATTTTGGTTTCGGTTTTAGTTCACTAGCTTGGTTGAGTGCGGCATGTTTTTATTGTCTACAATGTTACTTAATAGTGTTGTGCGTTTTAATAGTGTAAACAAGCTGACATTCGTAGTGTTTACTCATTTTATGTAGCTATAAAATGGATACATCTCCAAGAAAACGTTCAGAAATATGTACTCTTTTTCAGCACACATCCATGACCCAAAGACAAATTGCCAATGAATGTGGTGTTGGTTTGTGCACTGTTAATGCGATTTTAAAGAGGTTTAGGGGGACAAATAGCTTTTCTTCTGACGGAAAAAGAAAATGTAGGCGAAAAAAGGAAAACTAAGCTTATTCAAGATCGTTTGCTGGTTAGGAAAAGCAAACAAAAAGAATCCAAGATTGTCTGCTGTAGACTTAGAGACTTGGCAGCTAGTGGGATTAATGTTTGTGACATAATAATCCGTCGAAGATTGTTGGAAGCAGGGGGGACCAAAAAAAGAAACAACTGTTGACAAAGGCTATGCAGAAAAAGAGGCGCCAGTGGGCAAAAGTGTACAAAGATTGGACTGTTGAGAAGTGGAAGAAGGTCATATTCTCAGATGAGAGCCATTTCTTTGTCCAAGGATAGCGAGTACCCTATGTTCGCAAATCAGCG
This sequence comes from Typopeltis vanoorti, assembly GCF_054136105.1. Taxonomy (NCBI): domain Eukaryota; kingdom Metazoa; phylum Arthropoda; class Arachnida; order Uropygi; family Thelyphonidae; genus Typopeltis; species Typopeltis vanoorti. The sequence goes on from NC_143550.1 coordinate 164,577,361, forward strand.
GCTGAGAAGACTTCTCCCGCTCACCTTCAACAAACTCCTAAACACCGAGCTAAAAAGATTTTCTGGGGTTGTTTTACAGATAACGGTCCAATATCACTTGTGCCTGTTGACGGTATGATGAAAAGTGACCAATAAATAAAAATATTGGAGCAAAGAGTGGTCCCGCAGATCCAGAATGAAAACACAAAGAACTAATCTTCCAACAGGATTTCGCTCCATACCACACTTCAAAAAAAGTGAAAGAGTTCCTCAACATTCAATTGCTTCATTGGGCAGGTAACTGTCCTGACATTAACCCAACAGAAAATTTGTAAGTCATAGTGAAAAAGAGACTTGGGAAAATTAAATTGTGTTACAAAAGATAACTTAATACAATCCGTTATAAAAGTATGGTTTCGAGATGCAGAAATAAGAAAAATGTATTCTACGTTGGTACAGTCCATGCCTAAGTGAATTAATGAACTTATTAGGAAGAGAGGAGCACATATAAATTATTAGGTAAAGTTGGAGTTTAAACTTCGTACTTATTTTCTTGCAAAATTAAAACTTTTCTTTAAAATGTGAGTTCGCATTAATCTATTTGTATATTGAAACATAATTAATTCTAATTAACAACTATTGTATATTAGCTTTTAGTTTATGTGTTACATTCATATACGAGAGTTAATATTACTCTTTACGCCATGTGCGTCTGGTTCAAAATAAGAATCTAGCACAGCCGTCTTCGATACAGCTCTTATATTTGATAACGATCTATAGATATAACTTTATTTATTTTTTATCAACCACTCAACCAAAAGTAATTTCATCTTCACAGGTGTGCTTCCCCCCGCAAAAAAAAAAAAAAAAAAAAAAAAGAATTATAACTAGTTTTTCACGACATAAGCAAGACACATGATCCCATAATTCTACCGACATCTGGAGATGTATACATCCCAACTAATCGAAAGTCTCGCAGAAAAAAAAAAACATGCTCGTGACAGCTTGTAGATACAGATGATGTGATGACATCTCATTTATTAATCAACGTTTATTTAGACTTCCTAGAATGCATTTGGGTGAAATGTTTATCGCTGACAAATGTTGAATGATGAGAATTCGCTACAGTTTGACTTGCAAGGAATGACGAAAGACAGGAAAGGATCCTTCACACAGTCGGATTACTACATCACCAGTGTTCTAATGATCAAATTGCAATCTAGAAAACTGTAGTTAAGACATAGTTTTAATGGACAAACGGCGCCGTCAATTAAAATCAAAGTTCTGTCACTGAGTGATTAGGGCTCCCTCTAACGTCTAACAAACGTAGAGACTATTTCCACATTTTTAACCGACTAATTATTTATTGTATAAAGAGCATACATTATTGATATTATGTATCTTATAATTAATATATGATAGCACGCATTCATTGTTTGAAAATAAAGAATTCCATAATTGGTAATTTTTTAAACGTTTAGTTGTTTTAACATCGACATTGTTCCTGTCATTAGTCTTGAGCAGTTTGCATAATAAAACACAAAAGACAATTAAAATCGATTAATTTATCTATAGTTAATATTGTGCTGTTTTTAAGATTATTTTTATTTATAATGCTTTGCATATACGGAATGTTATAATGTTCACATTCTACAGACAACTTTATAGACATCTTTATATTTATTATTTATTTTTCACATAGTCCAGGTTTTACATAGTCTTACTTAATATCACAATGCACCCTCAAGATCCTTATACTTAATACATAAATAAGCCTGAAACGGTTCTTTCAATTTTCTTTTTAAGATCCTCTGCTCAGAAAAAAAAAAATAGTATCAAAGGAAAGAATTTCCCACGAAAAGTCTAAACTTGTTTTGAGAGGGCTTTGTTCATCGCAACTTTTTTCCTAAAAAATATAAGTTGCATAGTCTACAGCGACATCTCTAAATTTATTTATTTTTAATAATTGTGTTCGTGATTTCTCAAGTCAAACACTCTTTTTTCATGTCCACATGCAATTTAAACGCTAGAAACGACATTAGACAATATAAAGTAAGGGCATATGTCGCATAAAGTACGGGCATTTTATACTTAATACTTTTACATATTTTTTATACTTTAATACTTAATATCTGCATTAGTAGATAAACATTATTAAATAACGCTACAGCCCTTCTTTTTCGGGACTTTCCCCCTACACACGCTCTGTATCAATATATAATCTACTGAAAAATACATGAAATCTTGCCTTTAAAATCTGGTATGTCTTCTTTGTCACATTTTCGGATCTCCTCTAAAAGTGCAACATTAATTTGCTATGTCTGAAAATAGTGAGGCTTGTATGAATAGGTATTGTTGTGAACATAACGGATGCAACCTAGGGTCACTAACAGAGTAGACAATCGAACCGGTTTGAGATTAACAGCTTTGTATGAAGAACTTAAAGATACTATACCAGGTGCCTCTACGCTACGCACAACCCCAGAGATGTTGATATATACAATATATATATATATATATATATATATATATATATATTTTTTTTTTTTCAACTGTTAAAAGGTGCATTTTGGCGTGCATAAATTTCATTTTGTTGTCTTTATTATTATTATTTATTTATTCACATAATTGATACACAGTCAAAACAAGATATTATTTAAACGACAATTTGACTGTTGATACAGAACAATTCAGATTCTACTCAAGAATCTAAGAATAGTCCGTCACGTAGAGCTGTAAAATATGTACTGTTCCAAGTAATGCTGTTTTTCGTAGGTCTTATGGGGTCACTTCGTTGATGTTTAATTGCTGTAAATAGTTGGATAGCGTCTTTGAAATTGCACAAAGTGCACCGATAACTATTGAGATGGCTTTGGTGTGTTTCAGCCACAGCTGACCAACTTCGATTGCAGATCTCGATACTTAGTAATTTTTTCCAATTCTTTGTTGTTACCACTGAGTACAAGAGATATCAATAATCCAAACTTTTCGATGTTCGATAATTGTGATGTCAGGTCTATTGTGCACCAAATGTCGATCAGTTTGTATTCTAGTCCCAGAGAATTTTTGCTGTTTCGTTTTCCAATACAGTCTCTATTTTATGCTGCCACCAGTTATCAGAAGTAGGAAAGCCATATTTTTTGCATACATGCCATGAATTATTTTGGCCACTTAATCATGGCGGTATTTATAGTCAGTTTGAGCTATCTTGCTGCAGGTACTGATTAGATGTTCTACAGTCTCATCTTTCTGATCGCATAATCTGCATTTGCTGTTATTATTGATGTTCAAAATTTTTGCTTTGATTGCATTAGTTTGTAATGCCTGTTCTTGAGCTGCTAGAATAAATCTTTCTGTTTCTTTTTTAATATATCCATATTGTAGCCATTGCCACGTCTTGTTCACGTTAATTTTGTCCTCAGTGTCTCTAAGAAACTGGTCATGCAAAGGTTTATTTTTCCAGCGCACATATCGGTTATTTTGTTGTTCCATTTTGTAATCGGATTTGTTACCTGTTGCTTTTAGAAGGCCCGCTTGTGTAATTGCTTGAAGCATTAGCTCCGAGCTACTGTCGATCTAACTTCTTAGACTAAGTTCTTCTTCTTTCACAGTCTGTCTCACTTGCAGCAGACTCCTTCCACCTATTCTCCTTGGTAGGTATTATTATTATTATTGTTGTTGTTGTTGTTGTTATATGTTTGCATTTGTCTCTACTTACACTATTTTATTTTCGTTTATTTATTGGGATTTATAAAGGCATTTTAATTTAAGGCGAGTTAGTGGTGTCATAACCGGACTAGCAGGGCTTATATGTATAGTAAAACTGTAACAAACTGATCAGTTTGTTACATCTAGCATCACTTTCTTCGCGAAGACACCTTATTAAAGACTGTAGTGTTACGCTTGCTTTACACGCAAAATACATTATTTTATCTTGCTTACGTAGGAGAGCACCCTTTCTTTACGACTTAATTCAAAACGAAAATAGCACGCAATTCCAATTTCAAGTACAAGAAAAAAGTTCGCTAAAAAACACCCAAGAGCTGACTATAAAAATATGAGGTGCTGTGTATTAAACCTTCGCTACCAAATCGTTCGGAATGTGCCCCTGAACTGAAGCATTATAGCTTGTAGATTCCTGGCAGTGCGCCATCTGGAGGGGGGGGGGGGGAGGAAGGGGGATGGAACACATTGGTACCAACACACGCGGCATGTTTCATGAGGCTCTTTGCCAGCACAGCTGTCGTTGAGACGCGTTGAAGTTCTGGTATTTAATTACCCACGTGGGGGGTGCTAGACCGGAAGTGTGTATACAAGAAATGGCATCGGAGGTCAACTTTTTTTTAACCCCACTGGTTACCCCTAATTTCGGAATATTAAAAATATCGACTACTGACGTCATAATACGTGTGAATGAGCGATGAATAACTGAACATGGTAACTCCTGTCAATCCATTTTTAGAAGCAGTCCTTCTTCGTAAGTGATTTGAGAAAAACAAGCAGGGATATCCTTTTGAAAATATGTAAATTTAGATTCTGAAAAGAATTTCAGACTATTTAAAAAAAAAAAAAATCAGTGGGGACAGGGATTCACTAAAAATGGCTACGCTCAATGGATTCACTAAATAAATAAATAAATTGCTCGTATCGCAAGAACATCCATATTAAAACTAACAATCTTATGCCTCACAAAACGGATTAGTAGTAAGAGTACTAGATACTGCAAATTTTAGCAAGCTTATCAGCTGTCACTGCATCTACCAGTGTATAATAATAATACAATAAAAAAAAATTATCCCACGCGATAATTTTCCTACTTACAAGGTCGATTCTCCGGGTTAGACTAATAATTCAGTACGTACGTACACATACAGACATTGATTCTTCGGAATGCAGGTATATAATGCGAAAGTCTATGATAATATTTTAATTTTATTCATTATTATCGAGATGGCTTTTTCCCCTTCCAAAAATTCGGATACCGAAATATCGCAAAACAGGCAAACCGGCTACAAGAATTCAAGTAATTAATATACGTAATATAGTGGCCTCATAGGCTAAATAATTCGAAACAATTCAGCCTTCGTTCACAATGGCATAGTTCCCTTTGACAATCGTATTCCCCCCCCCCTCCCTCAAAAAAAAAAAAAAAAAAAAAAACTCACCGAATCCACTTCCCAAGTGTCGTGGCGTTGATTTTTTAGGACACGGGAGGATATCCTTTCCCCATATTATTTCGACTGTCTTCACAGCTCTATTCAAAGTGTTCAGACCAATTAAAAACAGCTGCACGAGCTGAAATAGAATCTTTCTGAGTTTTTTCATTATTACGCGGGATTCCACTAGTGATGGCCAACTTCAGCATAAAAGTACGCTCTTTTTAGGTTGATGTCCAGTTGCAACAACATGACATTATAGAAAGGTGGTAATAAAATTAGAAAACAGAAACTAACAAACCCCTTTTTTTTCTCTTTCCTGTGAAATTTTTAGCTGATCAAGCCACACTAATAATAATGAAATTAAATAAAAATAATTCGTATAAAGTTTATTGCAAAAAAAAAAAAAAAAAAAAATCACACCACAAATGTTTTTAAAAGTATTGGCATTTCGAACACTAAAATAATAGAAATTTTGCTTAGTAAAAAAAGGAGAGTAAGCGAATGAGTTTCCCGATGAAATGCACTGGAAAGAGAGACAGAGAAAGAGATTACAAAATCGTTACAACTCTTCCCTTCATAGTTACAACTGAGATCCCAATCTTAGTTGTCTTTTTTTTTTTTTTTTTCGCACGAACCTGCCACAGCTCACAACTGACTGGTGTGTGTTTTTTCACCCTTTCTTTTACCTTGAGAATATACTTTAGAGATTTTTTTCAAGTGATATTTATGTTTTCAAGTCTTGATCAATAGGTACCAAAATGCAAGCGAAAGAACAAGAAAGCCATTTATGCAGCACAAGCAGAGATAGCAAAAAGTTTAATTCAACCAGCTTGCATTGGTTTCAGTCTTCGATAAAAGCCAAAGGAATAAACAAAAAAAAAAAGTAAAGAAAAAAAAAAACAAAGATCTCGTAGTCAGCATCAAATCACAACGGAAGAAATGCCATTTTTTTCTCTCTCCTTGTCTGTCTCTCTTTCTTCTGAGACCAGCCAGTGATGAGTTGTGCTGGCAAACAAACAGATCACGTGTTAACTATAACAACCTCATTGTTAACTCAAGGTGAAAAAAAAAGAGGGATAAAAAAAAAAGAGACAGATGTAACTCATTCTTATATTCTACCCAGCAACCTGTAGATCAGGGATATGTATGATTCTTCGCTGTTTGGAATTCTAAGCTGTAGGGAACGCAGAGCTGAAATTGGAAGTGATCTGTATTTGATACTCAAAGGGAAAAAAATATTCATTGGCTTAAATAGTTAATTCAATGAACTACCTCCCGTCAGCTTTTTAACACATGAAAATAATAGCTAAATTTGACACTTGCCCGAGACCATCGACAAATAAAAATAGCCTCAGAACAATGTTAAAGAAATTCTATTAATATGTAGTATTTATACTTAAAAAATTAAATCGGAAAAATATGGTACAAAAGTATCTAAACACCGTTTTTAAATTGTGATAAACCTTGTTTATCACAATTTAAAAACAGTTATTAAAATAACTTTTGAAAATGTTATTAAAATAACAATTTGAAATATAAAATTTTATTAACAAATAAATATAAATAACTACCAACTATATAATCCGACAGATATTTCGTGTTTTTTTACTGAATATATTCCATTTGCGAAAAACCACAACCAACAGAAGAGAATATACAAGTAGATAATAATAGAAAAATAAATAAAAAAACAGGAAAATCAGATAAGTTCCGAAAATCCTGCGTGCATCATATATCTTTTTATGTCTATATTTGCATTCTTTGCGCGAAGAATCAGCACTGAGTGAAAGGATATTAAAAACCCATTATTCTTTCAAAACCAGATATTTGGTTTTATTGAAATATTTAAAATTTTACATATTCGACACTGGAAGAATAATGGCTTTTTAATATCCTTGCACTGAAGAGCTTTACATTTGAAGCGCCTTCTATTGCCTACTCTTTACAACTATTATATATACAGTATATATGGTAGGTTATTTGATACAAGAATGACTCCATACATACTATTATACTTTATTTATCTAGGAAATAATAATGCAACTTATATTTTAAACAGTTTCTTATAATATATATTATATGATTTTAGATTATTTTAATATCTTATTATTTTATAATAATATTTATATTTTTACCTGTTTTAGAAAATCAGCAATTCAGGCTAGAAAGGAAGCAGACGATTAAGAATAGTTGTTTTCTCTTTTCTGGTACAATTTAAGCCAATAACATTTTGTATTTGATTAATAACCTCGACGCCTGTCTTATGCCTGTTTATAAATGAATCTTTGCTTAATTATAGGTGAATAAGACTACGTTATATTAATATGAATTCACTCGTTTTGAAACAACCATTGAATTTCCGTGGTTATTTCTTGAGATGATGGGAAATAATTTATGTTAAAGTTCAAAGCAGTGGTCACATGTCACGGTCATCTACTTTCTTACTTGTTTTTTTCAGGGATAACCTCTTGGTAACCTGTTTTTTTTTTTTTTCTTTTCTTTTTTTTCTTTGTCTTTAAGTGCTTGACAGGTAAGTATATTTACTTTGATTCTCTCCCACTTCACATCCTTAAAATTTCACACTTGACAATGGCTTCGTAAGCTGTAAGGACAACAGTCTTCTAGAAAATTCGTGCACTACAGATTTCAGGTTGATATGAAGTCAATAATGTAGCGTGACATGACGTCTTTAGCTTTTACACAACCTTGGAACTCCAAAGAAAAGTTTTCCGTTCCAAAGGTTGGGTAAAAGCAAAGACCTGGTCACGATAACATTATTAACTAAAATATCAACATTACATATTTCAAGCATATTATTTTAAATGCATTCGTATCTTAATGCAATTTAACAATTTACTGGATGTGAGTGAGAGTTATATGCATGATAAGATCTTGTGGATTTTATAGAGGACTTATTAAATCCTATCAAATTGTAGGAGAAAGAGAAAGCAGGTGTGTGGATGAAGTCCAGTTGATTTTAACTCGCTTGTCTGGTTCAGGTTTCATTAAATTTATTATAAAGACTTATGGTTAAGTTTGGACATTATTTATTTTTTGGAAGTGCGGGGACTTAACCGATATATTCACTTTCAATACTTTTTTATCTGGTGCAATTAAGAATATCCAAACAATTTTAGAGACTACATTTTTCTTATTTTTTCTTGCTTTCTTGAAGGCATTTGTCTTTGTTTCCTGGCTTTCTATTAATGAAAGATGTAAAAATAAAAATAAAATAAAATAAATAAATAAATAAAAAAAGAAAGGAAGGAAAGTAGAATTAGAAGTAGAAAGAAAGTGCTTGTAGCGGGGCATTGTAAACAATGTCGTAATATCATATCCACATCTCTTTCTTGCTTTTTGGTTGGTATTAGTTTGGTATATATATATATATATTTAATCATTTCACTAGTGATTTACAAATTTTTTACTTGCATGCAGTCCAACATTTCCCATTGCAACTCAACTACAAGTCGCTATACATCGAAAGATGACATGAAACACCTCTGCGATCACGTGATTTTTTCAGTTAAAAAAGAAACTTCACATTTACAGCTTTGTTGGAAAATAAAAACTACTGTGAATCTTTCACAACCCTTCGCACATTACTGATATAGTGGTGGATTCAATCAAAAATTAATCGTTTTTATTTTTTCAGCTAATCCTATCGAGAAAAGGTTGGAAATCTATAGCAGAATAATCCAGGCATCCACAAAGAACAAACCTGCAATTTTGTTATTCATTTCAAGCCTCCATTTAAGAAGGTGAGTGGTAGCGGTTTCACATCGGATGATGAAAATCATCCGATGTGAAAATCACTACCACACTCAGCCAACCAGGCCATTCATGAATTAAAATACTTGTGACAAATAAAGCCCGGAGGATAATAAGGCCCAGCCTGAATAAAACTTAACTGCAACATAGGATTGTCAGAGTTGACAATTTTAATGATATTGAATCTGCCAGTAGAAGAAGTTTGTGTCCATTGTTAGGTGAAGAAAAAGTGAGTCGAATTTTACTGTTAGAAAATAACTTTAGAAAATTAATTTCTTTTGATGTATAAGTGATCAAATCAAAAATAAAATATTACAATTCACAGGGACATTAACTTCATACAATCATTCCATTTACTGATAAAATAAGCCAACAAACGTCTGGTAATGAAGCCATTGAAAACAGCACTTTAAAGCAAGAAGAAATATTAAATATGTATCGTTATTTTCGAAAGAAAAAAAAAAGACTAAAATTCAATGCTTCCTGACTCTGTGCATTATAAATGTTTGAGTCAATACATAGAGCCTCCGTAGCTCAGTCGGTATAGACGAAGCCCTTTGGTCGGAAAGACCTGGATTCGATTCCTGTCAATGACGTGAGGAACCTTTATCTGGTCTCTTTCGATTAAAGGTGAGTTAGCCGGTCTCATACTGAGTTAGAGGGTTTTTTCTCCAGGGAACTCGGGTTTTTCGTCCCTCAGAACAGGCAAACCTGCCTCGTGAACACACACACACACTGCTACAGTCAAAAAATACATACTTAATCCCTCATCAGAAGGGCTCAACAAGTCCTAAGGGGCGGTCAAGAATCGAGGAGAACGACAAACGAATAAAATAAAAGTCAATACATAATGATTATAATATTAAATTTGCTTTTGGCAAGTACTGAGTTATATCATTTCGATCAACAACTGATGCCGAGAGGATTTAACTAAGATCGTGACTACGATTTTTCTAGTACCCTAAACAGTACCTCAATACAGCAGTTTTTTCCTTAGTTGGAAAGATATAGGTTCGAATGTTATATAGGACGAGAGGAAGTTTTCAGTTAAAGATGAATTAGCCGGGCTCAAAAAGTTAGAGGTTTTCCTTCCCACAAAACAGGCTAACTGGCCGAAACACACATAACAATTTACAAAATATATACAGTACAATGCCTCACAGCTTAGTCGCTAACGTAATTGCACACAACTTAATCCTCTATTTTAGTGGTCCTTATTTTGCACCAGTCGAGTAACAAATACTCATCTTACTACTTATGACAAAGAAATTTATTTATTTACAGTTCCACCTCTAAGATGTGACTGATCTTTTGGTTTAATAAATCCAACAGCTTTTTTCGCCACACTATAGAAAATGCCACAAATTGTTTAATTAACCTTATAATCATTAAGTTCTTTCTTTTGCCGCGGTTACGTCCCATAGTAAAGTCGAATTTACTTAATCCATTTACTTTTAACTTCATTGTACACTATATTGGAATAATTTTCTATAGATGAAATGTTGTTTGCGAACAGAGGAAATCTAAACAAAATGATAACCATTTAATTTTTGGTCAATTTCTATACATTTAGGGGAAAATGTTTTAGTGATGAAACGCATATAAGGGTGACAAAAACGAATGGCAATTCATGAAGAGAAAAAACTCTCCAAATTTGAAGAAAATTTTATGATTATTAGAAAAAATGCTTGTCTTAATTCCCAAGATTTTTTTTTTTTAGTATTTACAGTAAATGAGTAATCTATAATGTCAAATAAATATACAAAAGAAAACAAAATGTAGTTATTTGTTGAACAAACAAAATCAGTTTGTTCGATATAATAAAGTTCTCCAACAAGCTGCGGGTTCGAATCTTCTCATAGGCATGGATGTTTTTAATTGTCATTAGGTGGAAGATTAATTGCATCGTCCGATGTGAGCCTACCTTCTCGTTTATTGGAAAGATGAAGTGGCCTAAAAAGTCATCTGTGGTCTCTAGTGCAGGATTCCCGATTATGTATATCCGGTTTAAACTAACGAATGTATCTCTCTCTCTCTCTCTCTCTCTCACACACACACAAAACGATTTTTTGTTTCTTTGTCTCATGGGAACAAACTACCTTTCTCGTATTAATTGGTTGTTGGAATACTATAAAATACCTTCAAAGAGAAAAGGGTCAATCGGAAATAAATACTTCGTTTTTGTTCTTCTTATGTTAATAAACAATAATTTTTTAAGAAAAAAAAAAACATTTCAGTTTCATACAGTTACTCGTCTCGAAATACAGCCCTATGCTTTGTACAAAACGGCATTACTCCCAATCCACCCTCGGCAGCTATTTTCTTAGTTGGCCTAAGCAGGCGCTTGTAATTAAAAATAGATACATTTATATATAACATAATACGGATGAACAAATGCAATGAAAATTTACATACATAGAAATGTTTTGTCTTTAAAAAGATTGCAGTATTTTCCTTTATAGCAAAAATGAGGGAGTCTTACAATAATTTCAAACATGTGACAACAAACGATTCTGACTTACCTAATTTTAGCGTTCTTCAGCATCCGTTTTAGTTTGCACAGCTCTGCCCATACCATAATTAGTGCTAGTACCACCAGATGGCTCTGAGATAATACAAATAAACACAAAAGTGAAATACAATGCACATCAGAACGAACTCTTCGTGGAGAGTATGCACCGAATACCCATAGGGAGCCGTTCACTAAGTGCGCATTCTGCCAGCAGACGAAGAGTACGAAAGCAGACGAATCAAAACTGCACAATGACGTGTGCACGTAACAAGTATACCGGAGGCGGGGGGAAGAGAGAGAGAGACGCGCGATTTTAATTTCAAGTCAGTGTTTCCACAACTGTTCGCGAAAGCACTTCTTCATCCACCCACCATGAATCCCCCCCCCCCCATTATTCCGTCCCTCACCCCAAAACTACATAACCGTAGTTCCGGGCAGAAAGTTAAGAGTGTGACGTTTCTTGACATAACTGGAATGCAACCCCGTTCCCGGGAGAGAGAGAGAGAGAGAGAGAGAGAGAGAGAGAGAGAGAGAGAGAGAGAGGCGGAGTATCTATCTTCCCAAGCAGGTAACATCAATCTTCGTTGCAGTGTGTGGTTTCTTACTCAATGAATGTCGTCTGCTTTCTGGCCCACTTCACGCGTTTCTACTTTTTTTCTTTTCTTTTTTTTTTTTTTTTCAACTTCTAAACTAGTGTCAACGTTTGAGTTTTCTTATACTCTCATAGAGAGATAAATGATGTGGTTGAAATCAAGGATTTTGCGTCATGAGCTGGCAAACATGTTTTCAACTTTAATGAAACATTTCGATATTAATATATGCTTTTTAAAATACAAGAAAATAAACAACCTGGCGAGCGCTATAATAAGAGAACACAGAACTCATTTTATAACTTTTCGCTTGAATCAAAAACTGTTGTATATACTATATAGAACAATTGAATAATTTGTCGTGTTTAATTGCTATATAAGCATGTCAGCGAAACATATGAAATGTTATTTTAATAATCCACGTGATAAGTTTTGCATAACATTGTTACGTTCCAGAGTGCTGACTTTTTTCTTTTTTTTTTTTTTGTTTCGTCTCGTTACGATATTTAGCTGCCAAATGGGCTACTGTAATATTTGGACTTGGTACGATTTCTTTCTTTCTTTTAAGGCATTCTTTTTCTATGAATGGCAGCTATTGTAAGAAAAATATTGAGCTTAGGCGAGACATGCACTAAAATTAACGACATGGCTGCAAGGTTAGATAAAGTGATAATGAAGATGTCGTTGCAGAAACCTCACGATTTCTAGGTCAGGATGGCTAGACTGTCATCTGTCGCTTATCATTGATTTTGCTGTTTACATTAGTGAATGTGATGAAAGGTAATTCGATGCGAGAACATTTTTTTTAGAGTTTATCTCCATACATTTATTATTCGAATAACTGCATCATTATCGATATTTGTTATAGAAACTGGATAATCCCAAATCAAATTTATATTATTTATTTTTTATTTATTTTAGCGAATGGCAAACTCGCTAACAATGGTTGAGAAATGCTGGGATATGTAGTAACACTATAAATAAATTATGAACCCCCCTCTAGAATAGGGGGAGGTCATAATTAAATTAGGGGGTCACTGGCTCCCCGAATATTTAATATTCTGGAATTTACTGGATTTATCCATTAAATTCTGACTTTTGAGATTTATGTAAAAATCTTAAATCTATTACAAACAAATAATTATTTGTTATGCCACTTCCACCTATGAAATGTGAATCAATCTATTGCACATTTAGCATTGTGGAACAGCCGAAGTTTAAATAATGGGGAATCTCTGTTAATACAAGATTAAACATGAAATTTTTTCAAGTCACAGGCCTCCGGATAAGCAGGGCGATGAAGTGCATCTCTCACCTAAAGACATTCGCAAACACCCATGTATTGGTATTAGACAAAAGGCCTATTTAGACAGATGAAGAGCTATCTACTCGGCCAATCAGGGCAAAGGTGGCCTTTATTCTTGAAGAAATCTGTCGACTTTTTTTTTTTTTTTTTTTTTTTAACAAAGACCAAGAATGGAATTTTTTTTTCTTCACCTTCTTATTTCCGAATTATTAATTTCAATGAGTATTTATCTCTCCTGAATTTATGGACATCATCCATATTAACCTCTTCATAACGGTAATTTCTTCTATTTACAGGCAGTAAATAGAAGAAATTTAATTAAATAGAAAATTCAGAAATGCTTCATTCGAGCATTTCTTAATTTTCAGTTAGAAAAAAAAAAGAACATTACTCAACAAAATGTGATGTTTCATGGTCTCGATCCAGCTCTCGGTTCGACTACGTTTTGTAAACAATAAAAAAGCATTTAAACATAGAATAAAAGCCAAAAGGCTATTTTTCTGGCAACCTTAATAATAATGAAGGGGATACAAATCCTTTGATGTTTATCTGCCAGTAAGCGAAACTCTAAGAACTAGGACTAAGATCTATGAGTTTCATACTGAAAAACTATTGGCAAATCCAAGTGTAAGTAACCACTTGGTAGTACAACACCAAGGCAACTCGTATCAAAGGTGGAGCAAGCTCCCTCACTATCCTTGATATTTTCTCATAATGTAAAAACACAGCCCCTAGGGGATGTAATACTGTAATTACATTATGAGGAGAGGTCACTACCCAGACCGGTTTCAACCTTTTTTGAGGTCTCATCAGTGAGTAGGTAGACCTCGAAGATAACAAGGTTTAAGTGGAAAAGAACTTACCTACCTTCACTATACGAATGCCATAAGGGTGTGCCTGTATATTGTAACATAGAATAAAAGCCAAAAGGCAAAACGGTCTGGGTAGTGACCTCTCCTCATAATGTAATTACAGTATTACATCACCTAGGGGCTGTGTTTTTACATTATGAGAAAATATCAAGGATAGTGAGGGAGCTTGCTCCACCTTTGATACGCGTTGCCTTGGCGTTGTACTACCAAGTGGTTACTTACACTTGGATTTGCCGATAGTTTTTCGGTATGAAACTCATAGATCTTAGTCCTAGTTCTTAGAATTTCGCTTACTGGCAGACAACCATCAAAGGATTTGTATCCCCTTCATTATTAAAAGCATTTAAACATTATGGCATAACTGTTTTATACGCCGTTTATGGCGTACAATAAAATATGAAATTCAATATTAAGACAAATCCTTAAAAGCTTCTGAAGGTTACATTTATGCATTTCCGTAAGTTCAATATACTGTTCTGCTGTCTATTTTTAAATGTAAGGCCATTTTAAACGTCTACCTCTCACCAGTAAACAAATATTTAACTTTAACTCGTTCAACTTATTTGCATATATGTCTAAATTATAGCTATATGAAAATACCTCATTTTCTATAATTACTCTCCACATACTTAGCTTTTCTCTCTCTCTTTGAAAACTTCTGTAGAAAATCAGCGCCTTTGCTGTAATATTTTTCATACATTATTTTTACTTTTTGCTATTAAGACAAAACAAACAACAACAACAACAACAATAAAACTGCAGTGGTGATGATTGAGAACTTCCTGCACTGCTTATCAATAATAAATAACATAAAACGGATTTACCTTACGTATTTTAATTATCAAAAAAGTTTCGCCCTAGTATCAAGGGCATCTTCAGTATGACTTTCAAATTAAACAAGAACAGAAACCGGTATATTCAACAATGACACGCGCGAACTACACATGCATAATGTAGAGCTTCATGGTGTAATTATATGATTAAAAAATATAAATAAATAAATATAAAATAAAAAAGAATAAGCAATAAAACATAAAATAAAAAATACAGACGCTTATATATATATATATATGTGTGTGTGTGTGTGTGTGTGTGTGCGTGTGTGTGTGTGTGTGTGTGTGTGTAATAAATAGGAGGGATAATTAAAATCCGTCGTTTCTATTTAGATTCAGTCAATATAGCAAGGTTTCACAACTCCCTTTGCATAAACGTTGAGATTATTATTTTTATGGAGAACCTTAATTTTTCTTCCAAAGGAAAATTAAGACTCGGTGTCCAGCGGTGATAGCATGCTCCGCAAGTCGAAACTGCTCTGGCTTGTGGAACTTAATGTAGTCTCAATGTTCATCACGACGCACAGCTGCAGATGTACCTCTTTGGCCAAAAGCAATTACAATAATCCACACTGGCAAGGAATGTGATACACTCTAAGGTGGTATAAAAGCAGACGTTTATCTTTAGCTGAGCCTAGAAAAGCATGTCTTGTTTATAGATCGAAAGGATACTTGTAGGCCAACGGATAAACAACGAACCCATCTGTTCAAATTTCATGTTGGATTGTACTATTACACCAAAATGCTTGTCAGTGTCAACTTAATCAACTTCAATATTCCCCAGTGTATATTTAAATAGTGGACTGACACCATCTCTCCTATTTCTATCTCTATAAACTGGCTTATACTTGAAATTATATTTTAAACACCAGAACTTCAACTTACATAAGTTGAAGTTCTGGTGTTTAAAATCTTTTGTAACATAAGACCATCACTCCTGCCCTATTAATTCTGATATTAACTGGAAACTCAGATAACAAAATAGTAATTTTCCAATCGACATTGTTAACGAAAACTAAGCGACAAGAAAGGTTCTAAAACCAATCTCTGTGAAATTTGTTAGTTGAGCTAATTCTGAACTGGTTTGAACACCGTCTTGTATACAGCTAATTTAACTAATTTCTCTCTTATTCCATATGAATTTAATGATGATGATGCTAATTCTGAAATCTAGGCGTGCATCTTTCCTTTGTGCTCATTTTCTTAATAAAAACTTTTACACAAAGAACAAAGCAAAACCTATTTTTTACAAGCAAAATAATCAGACACACCCATACCGAAAGTCGCTTATGATATTACTTCTGTAATCTAAAATAATTACAGATATTAATGTCTCCATTATTTATCGAGCTACCAGTCTCTGTAGGTTATTACATCAGTGCATGATTCATATGTAAATTGGAATGGGATTTGCCTTCGTGTGCTACAAAGTCCTCAGTCTTAAGTATTTCACGACCATGATTAATGGTTCTTAGACGAGTTCAGTGCTTTCTTCGAAAATTCTTAGCGAAAATTAATGTAATATCTAGTCTTGTATATTTGGGACGAGCTTAATCTGTTTTAGTTCATCCGTAACTATTGTATCACTAGCATATTCTAATATGGCGTAATGTAAATAAATTACTTTTCATAATTTGCTTTTGTTGAAGCAGTGAGGTCATTAAACATAGTCATATTTATTATAAAACCTCATCTCCCGTATAAATTCTATTCGATATCTTTTCCTTATTGAAATTTACATGTTAACTTCCCTCAATGGAAAAGTACAAATCACTCTAGGAAGCGAGACACCTTTATAAGTGCCCCCCCCCCCCAAAATGAGTTAAATTTATTTGCAAGTGTTATATGTATTAATCAAATTATAATTAGTATCAATACTCTTTAACAGTTGATACCACGTGAAGTGGTAAAAAATTCCCAGTCCGATGTCGTCCCTTGAAAAAAAAAATAAAAAATTAAAATAAGCTAACCATTACCACCCAAACTAACTTTTGCCAATTCCTTGGTAATCACATGAGGGTTGTTCGCCGTAAAGAACTTTAAATCCTAGAGATCATTAAACTAATAACAGACATTAGTCTACGCCAAGTCCAAAACAGCAGTTTTACCTCCTGTATTACTCCTGATGCACTGTTCAGAAAGCAATCATCTAATACATGCAAAAACCTATTATTGTTCTGTCTTTTACCTACCCAAGCATTTCAATCAATATCAAGATCATTGAAATCATCCATAATAAGAGTACATCTTCAATTTACCTGTCCATTTTAACTCTTGGGATGGCTTCTTAATAATACGAATTATGAGAATAATAAAAACAGAGAATAACAGTAATAATGATAACGTCCTTCCTTGTTCTATAATACATTCTCCACCTCATCATTTATTTATTTTTACTTCAACTTAAGCTTACCAATAAGGAAATATGTTTTAATTTATACTGTTCTGTTTGAATTTCTAGATAAAAAAATGTGTGCTTTATGGTTTGCGGTTAAAACAGATTTTCAGTTTAATTCAGTTTAATCCTTTTTAAACTAAATAGAGAAATATAATAAATCGTGGAAGAAGTAGTGTTAGTGTTCCATTGAATTATTTAGTTCACTATAATTATTTTTAATTTATCTATTACAGTAAAACGGTTTATTTGTATTTCATTTATTTTTTGAAGCAACCGATAGATGTGACGTAATGTTTCCATGACAATTATAAGATCTGAGTGTTATGAAATGCGCACTAGAATTTTAAAACGTTCTGCGTTTGAGTAGTCACAAATGTTCTTTTGAAATAAAAAAATAAAAATAACAAACTTCAGTATGCTATATTTTAGCACATCAGTATGTGTGTGTACATACTGATGTACACATATCATATCTATTATTTAACACGATGCGATAAGTATTATGATTTTTGATTGCCATTATCTTCGCTACGCTTCAAATATACTGCTGTCTAGTATTGTGCAAACGACGCCTTCTACACGGCTTCCGCATGCGCAAAAGAAAACCTTATGATGGCAAAATATATTGAACCACCTAGCTAAGATGAAATTCATCGCCACTGAAGAGTCGTTTTCTTCCAATGAATACATGGCATCCGGACATAAATTCAATATCACAGCAAATTAATTCTATTGTCATGTCACAGGAAAAATATCAGACAGTTGGATACGAAATCTAAGATCATGACTTTTCCTTAGTTCTTTATAACTGTCAGTTTTCCTTTCTGGAAGCAATTTGCTACAACGTAGATAATGATGAACTTCTTCAGCTTTTCTTAAGTGAGATTATCCAATATGTGATATACTTTTATTTTAATAAAGAAATTAATTAAATTTATTATTATATTTATTATTATAATTACGGCTATTATAGTCTGTTTTTGTTTAGGAGTGTCCCTTATTTTAAATACATTGGCTATAATTACTCAAAAAAGGGTATATATATATATATATATATATTTTTTTTTTTTTTAGGGCATTATGGATGAGTATAGAAGGCAATTATAGCAGAATAAAGGAGATGGAAAATTTTTGTACATACCTTGTTTTGATACTGGAATGTCTTCCAATTCCATGATCCTGCTGAAGGTTGTTTATAACGAGGGGGGGAGGAAGCGTAGGGGGTATTTTGACGCGGGAAAAATAAATTTGGAAACCCGGGTTTTGTATTAATAATATATATATATATATATATATATATATATATATATATATATATATATATTATTGTGTTTAAGGGCGCTTTTTTGGGGGGGAAGGAAAAGGGTTTACTTATGGGGAAACTGGGGCAGGGGGGGAGCGTTAACGTGGTGCTGACCGTTTTGGTCGAGTGACCATCATCGGAATATTTTCATGACAGCAAGTTGAATCTGCCAAATAAGGGCATTTGTTGTCGCTGAATGGCCGGAGGCGTGGCTTAATTTGTAAGTTCTGGATCGTCCAACATTCGGAAATTAGGTAGGGGCGGTGGACGTTGATTGAATTTTCATCGCATTTTATGGCAATAGTTTCGGATATTCTTAGCATCGTTTCGTTTCGTTGTCTTGTTTGTCTATGATTATAGCCTTGTCGATTTGGGGGATATGTTTCAGTTCAAACGTGAGCTGCAATTTCTGTCTTCCCTGTACTCTGTGTTTTATTTTTATTTTTGATGTTGCGATGTTTTTTTGTGTTCAGATATTCCGGAATGGGAATATTGCAATCCCTGGAGTGCTCTTGTAATCTAGTCCATAAGGACCTAATTGTAGAGCTAGTGTAGGTCACAAGGAAATTTGTAGACTACGTTGTGGTGTTCGAATATTTCTTTGTGTGTGAGATTGTGGGTTTTAGGAGAGTTGCTAATTTTTGGCTAGTGGTGAATATTAGCTTATAGTCCGTGTGTTTGAAAATATATTTGTAGGCTTTGTATGTGGTTTGGATGTATGGCAATTTGATGACCATACGTGTAGGGAAGTCTGTTTTGCTTGTATTATTGTTATGACGGGATTTTGCCGTACTTTGCCTTAACCAAAAATTAGCAACTCTCCTAAAACCCACTAAATCTCACACACAAAGAAATATTCGAACACCACAACGTAGTCTACAAATTTCCTTGTGACACCACCTACACTGGCTCTACAATTAGGTCCTTACGGACTAGATTACAAGAGCACTCCAGGGATTGCAATATTCCCATTCCGGAATATCTGAACACAAAAAAACATCGCAACATCAAAAAGAAAAATAAAACACAGAGTACAGGGAAGACAGAAATTGCAGCTCACGTTTGAACTGAAACATATCCCCCAAATCGACAAGGCCATAATCATAGACAAACAAGACAACGAAACGAAACGATGCTAAGAATATCCGAAACTATTGCCATAAAATGCGATGAAAATTCAATCAACGTCCACCGCCTCTACCTAATTTCCGAATGTTGGACGATCCAGAACTTACAAATTAGCTACGCCTCCGGCCATTCAGCGACAACAAATGCCCTTATTTGGCAGATTCAACTTGCTGTCATGAAAATATTCCGATGATGGTCAGTCGACCAAAACGGTCCACACCACGTTAACGCTCCCCCCTGCCCCAGTTTCCCCATAAGTAAACCCTTTTCCTTCCCCCCCCCCCAAAAGCGCCCTTAAACACAATAATATATATATATATATATATTATTAATACAAAACCCGGGTTTCCAAATTTATTTTTCCCGCGTCAAAACACCCCTACGCTCCCTTCCTCCCCCTCGTTATAAACAACCTTCAACAGGATCAAGGAATTGGAAGACATTCCAGTATCAAAACAAGGTATGTACAAAAATTTTCCCTCTCCTTTATTCTGCTATAATTGCATTCTATACGCACCCATAATGCCCTAAAATATATATATATATATACCCTTTTTTGAATAATTATAGCCAATGTATTTAAAATAAGGGACACTCCTGAACAAAAACAGGCTATAATAGCCGTAATTATAATAATATTGTTTAAGAGGAGTAGCATGGGAATTTTCCAAGAAACTATACCTAAATTATATTTATTTATTTGTTTGAGAATCACGAGAAATCACGTTTACTCGAGATTATCCATATTTACTACTTAGGTTTAAAACTAAAAAAAAAAAAATTTCTTCAACCAGCTTCATACCGAATGATATATTATGAAATATTAAATGATATATTATGAAATATTAAATGATATATTATAAAAAATATATTAAAAATAAACCACGCATTTATTCATTGATTGTATATGTAAATATGTTACAGATATATGGAAACGTCAGGTAGATGGCGCAAATTGTCCCAAAAATGAAAGAGATTGGTTCGTGTACATTGCAAAATGAATAGAGTATGGGTTGCCAGGTGATAATATGAATAATGATATAGTTCTGGATAGTTTGTGTTCGAATGTGTATCAATTTCTTGGTCGTCGTGACAGTGATGTTTCATCATTTTCATTATAATATACGTTTGAATAATAAACATTTGTCACGTGGCATAGTCGCTACCGAATTATTTTCGCATAACAAACTGATCGATTTCCCTTATCGTATAAAATTACGTTTGGTAACATCAGCTGTGGAGGAGAGAAGTTTGAATTAGAACAAGGCCAGGAGCAGACTCGGTGAGTGTTGCTGCAAGTCAGCTGCGTTTCACTATATTAGTACGTGTTGGGTTGCTTGGAATTACAATGAAGCAAATCAGGCTATGAGGGCAGGGACAGTGTATTGTGTCTGTTAACTGCACATTTTCCAGCTGGTTTGTCTCTTTTACGGATGAAACTCAAGGTTTCTGGGAGGAAAACCTTTCCATCAGCGTCTGAGATTAACTAACTCGTCTCGTTTAAAAAACCGTTATAAGTGTTCTCATCCTAAACGAGATTTGAGTCCATGTATTCAGTTTTCTGATATGACTGTACAGCACGGCGCATGGGATGCGATTGATTTAACCTCACTATTTTCCCGGGTCTAGCTCCCATTGATGAGACTTCAATAAATATCAAAACCATCTGGGTAGTGACCTTTCCCATAATACTTAGTAATGGATACGTCCGAAATGAAGTGTGCTATGCATTATGGAATACTGAGGAAATTCATGCGATGTCAATAGCCTCTCTATGTAAATAACACAGTCGTGAAGATATTTCACGCGCAAATTTTGTTTGCTTAAGCTTGGTTAAAGGATGAAAACAAGAATATAATTCTTGGCAAGTATAATTTACTTTGGAAACAAGCGGAAAAACTTTCTGCAATTTCTGCTGTATTTTCGAAAGATGATTGATGATATCATTATCTGTTTAGCGTTCGGGCAGGTATAGTGGTAGAGCAATAACCGCGTGATTCAGCATTGCTATGATGCACCAATTAGTTAAATGATATTCGAAGTGCTGGTATTGTTTGTTGAATGGAATTTCTTTAGGGTTCTTAACAACCTTCATAATATTCCCCTAAAAGTAATCAGAATGAAAAGAAGTATAACAGCCCGATGTCTATTATTATTATTATTATTATTAGATGCCATGTCCACAAAGTTCCAGGAGGTCATTTCACACTTTATCCACAAGATAACTTGTAAAAGAAAGATAATATTTACATGTCATCCTCAATAGTTTTCTGGTCTGCTTTATAATCCGTTTTAGAAATATCTGCACAGACTACAGGGATATTCTCAGATGACTTTTTTTTAGCATTTTTAGCATAATGCGTTTGTAATTCCTGAAGTTTGATTTATATTAATTTTAATTTATAATTAATTCAAAATTTTAATTTATATAATTCCACTCTTTTTTTTTTTTCTTCTTTTTTTTAAGTGACAATTCCTCTACGAAGGTTATAAAACATGTTAGTATTGTGAGCGAGAAAAAAAAAAGATTAGATAATAGGAAAGCTCTTATGTAGCGATGAAATTAAACCTCGATATTTTTTTCGGGAAGCTTCATGCCTCCAATAAGCGGGATGATAGTATCACACCGGGTGATGAAAATCATCTCTCACCACCATCACCGAAGGGCATCCATGCCGGGGTGAAATTTTGAAATATGCTTTCCGCTCGGCCAACCCCAAACTGATTAATTTTCCCTTTCAGTCGTTTCCGACCGTAGGTGACTTTGCAGGCTTTGTTCACAAAGTATTCCTGGTGAGATTTTTACAGGGTAGTTCACCATTGCTTTCCCCAAACCGCCTATTTGAACCTGGCTCGGGACCGGTATATGTCCTGGGACGTATTCCATGTGTCTTCACGGGGCCGGTTTGCCTGTTCTGGGGGGGGGGGGGAAGAAAACCCCCTACCTCCGTATGAGACCGGCTAAATCACCTTTAGTCGAAAGAGACCAGATAAAAGTTCCTCAGTCACTGATGGGAATCGAACCCAGATCTCTCCGATCAAAGGGCTTCGTCTATGCTGACTGAGCTACGGATGCTCAATCCCAAATAGTTTTTAAGCATTATCAACATGGCCATTGATCGTATTGTCCTGAAAAAAAAAAGTTTAATAAAAAAAAATAATAACGTGATTATCACGAGACACTTTATGCTAGAAAGGGAAAAAAAAAAAAAAACTGGTCAGCGAAATCTTTGTATGAATGGTCAGCTGTCAATTTATCTCAGGCCGACATATTTAATTGTAATTTTTAACATGTGCGCGAAAGATTATCTGAAAAAAAAAAGTAATTGCTGATGATGTAGATGAAATGTCATTCTGCAATGAATTCCCGAAGCTCAGGTAATAATAATAATAATAATGTTTTTGTGCAGTTTCAACTGAATACAGAATGAATTTATGTTAATTATTTTCAAATTTAAAAAGAAACAATTTTGTTTGCTTTTTTTTTTCTTTGAATGTGACTTTTATCATGAAGATTATGTTGTATATTGTAACCCGATAGGTTACTTCATACTCGAAACAATAAAACAAATCACGAAGGTAATTAAACGTGTTGTGATGAGTAGTCTGATAAAGCAAACAGCAAACGAAACAATTAAATAAAAAGAAAAACAGGATAGGAAGGAGACAGAGAAAAAGAGCACCGCTGCAGGAAACATGAGTCACTCCTGTGTTATTTTTACTCTCTGAAAAATAGTGATTACTTGGTCTAAACGATTCCTGTCTGAGATGGAGGCTGCGTAGCCGCAACACAACTTTGTCGGCTTGAGAAGACCTTGATTTTTATTTTATTTTCCTTCAACCTGTTGATTCATCATTGCTGGCTGATGACTCAACCGAATTATCTTATCATTCTGGATGTGTCTCGATCTGGGCGGAGCAACGCGACCATTCATTTAGAATCGCTGCAATTTTCCTGCAGAGTTGAACATTACGTCACGTTTAGCGTTGTGACCGAGCGCGTGGGTGTTGGCCTCAAGTTATAATTTTAGTTCACTGAACTCAATTGCGACTTTGGTAAACTGCACTGTGTTAAGTGTAGTCAGTTTTCCTTGGTGAACAACAAAAGCTAATATGCTTCTCTTCCACCTGTAAAAATAGCAAAAAAATAACTACGACTTCTCTTCTATTAGTTGTATAGTGTAAACAATCACTAACACAAAATTAACTGCGTTTTCTAAAATATTTTCAATTATAATTTAAGCATAAAGAAAGATATCGTTTGAAATGCATAATGAGAAGCAAACATCGATTTCTTACTACAAAACGATAACCGTGTGGAAACGCATGGATTTGTTTCAAACAGTGAGTGCCCTCTAGCAGTTAGTAACAACAGAAACTGTGATCTGGAAAATAACCGACGATGTCAGATAGTATTCCTTAGTGATATTCACATAATTATCATGATATTAGTATTATTTTAATTTATAGCAATTAACCATAATAATAAACCATGAGTCATAAGTTAATTAAAACTTACTCTGAAATTTTAATTAGTGAAAACCTATGAAGATAAAAATCAAATAAAAATGTCGTCATGGATGCCTAATCAAATAATAAAATGTTATGATAAATCATTCATTTATAATGGAACATAAATTAGGAAGTATTGGGAATGTGGCACGTGCTAAAATCTCCCTATTTCGGTTTTTTAACCCCCCCCCCAATTTAAAAAAAAATTATATTCTTGTTTTGATCCTGTACTCAAGAGTAATCGAACAAAAATATGCAAGTGAATTATTTTCACAGTTCTCAAAATATGGCCTCGATACCCATTCATTTCGAAGGTATTTGTACGCATTATAGGACCATTCAGACCGATATTAACCTGTTCTCATTTGTAAGATTGAGAACTGGGGTAAACAATACTCGTAAAAATTGACAATTATGACTTTAGGGGTGAAGCAAAATGCTTTTCATATTCCCCGCTATCTGTTGTGGTTACAGTGGGAGTAAAATTTATGAGCAGATTGCTCGCCCTGAATGGGCATGGATATTATGCATCGCTAAAGGAGACTAATATAACTTTTGGTCTTCTATATTTGAATATGTCCGTTGGCTCGTATGCTGCAGCTTGCTGAATTAAATCGTTGGGGTGTGTGGACGCCTTTAGGAAAAACTTGGATGCTAAGGATTGTAGAAAAGAGAAAATATAGGGAATATTTGTATCTCTATGAAGTTGACTGTTTCTAACATACCACGGGGCGTTCAGAATCATTCTCAAGCACTTGTTCTGCACTCGTTGTATCTTGATAATGTTAGTATTAGAGGTGTGGCTCCAGGCTGGAGAGGCATAGGTAATTATAGGACGAATCGTCATCTGGTATAGCTGCAATTTGATTCTGTTACTGAACTTGCTATTTCTGTTAATTAGCGGGTAGATCTGAGCTATAGTTTTAGATGCCTTTGCGCACGTAGACTTGATGTGTTGGTTGAAATATAGCTTTTTGTCGAGAATTACACCCAAGTAATTTGTTTCTGTCTGCCAGGGAATTTTGGTATTGAATAGTAACACATCTCCTGCAGGAGACATTGGCCTTTTTGAGAAAAGAACGGCTGAGCTTTTCTTGGGGTTAACTTCCAATCTCCATTTGGAGAACCAACCCTCCAGCTTTAGGAGGTTTTCTTGAAACTTTCTGGTAACGAAATGGGATCGGAGCGATCTGGTTAGTATTGCTGTATCGTCCGCATACAAGGCCAAAATGGAAGACATCGGATTGTGCGGGATGTCCGACATGTATACAGAAAACAGCAATGGAGCCAGTAGGGTTCCCTGCGTCACTCCAGCAAAGATATGGCGCTGGGACGAAGTAGAACCGTTAATTTTTATTTGCATTGATCTATTCTGAAGATATGAATGGATTAGATGAACCATTTTTAGTGAGGTACCGGCCGAGATAAGTTTGTGTAGGAGTCCAAAATGCCAGATTTTGTCAAATGCTTTGGATAGGTCTAGGAAAACAGCTCCTCTGTACTGGCGCCAGTTATAGCTGGTGGTGATGTATTCCACAATTCTGTGGATTTGCTGGGTAGTACTATGGTGTTGCCGAAAACCAAACTGTTCTTTAGGGAGGATGTTTAGGTCATTTACTGAGGTTTGGAGTCGTGAGAGAATGACCTTCTCCGCAACCTTACCCAGATTAGATATAAGACTGATTGGACGATAATTTTGCGGTAGGTGTGGGTCTTTGCCTGGTTTATGTATAGAAATTACATCAGCCAGTTTCCAGGTAGAAGGAAAATAGTGACATCTTAAGATTGCATTTATTATACTGGTCAGGTGCACTACAGCTTTCCGAGGTAGTAGCTTGATCACCCTGTTTGAGATGCCGTCTGGTCCAGGAGCTTTATTGTTCTTAAGGTTTTTTAATAATATCATATAATTCAACAGGTGATGTGGGTGCAATATGGTCAACGCTGATATCTGGGAGATTTAATGCGTATCTGACCTGTCTGTGGAGTTTGTACAAGTGATTGAAATCTAAGTTGTTATAAGAGGGTTTGCACTGCTCTTCTAGATTCTTCACTATGGCCTCTGCCTTATCTACATCTGTGTGAACTCAGCCCTGGTTAGATTATGGGGGAAGGAAACTTTTTATTTCTGATGTTTCTCAGTAACCCCGAGATAGAGTGATCAATAGGTGAGATAGAGGATAACTTTTTATCCCAAACTTGGTTTCTATGCGTTTTAAGTGCATCTCTTACTGCCCCATTTATCCTGTTTGGAGCTGTTTTATCTTATGGTGCACGCATGTTACGGAATCTTTTCCTAGCTCTGTTTTTGTCTCTGATCAAGTTCATGATGTCTTCAGGCAAACGATCTGGGTTGCGGGCAGATTTGTAGGAGGTAGCTACCTTTATAGCAGAATTAATTTGTTGTGTGAGGTTTGTAACTGCAGTTTCTACTTCTTCTTTTGTGCGTATGTGAGGAACAGGTCCAATATAATCCTTGAGTGCTGTTGACAGTCTTTCCCATGCAATGCAGGAGTAAGAAGGAGGACACAGGTATTCTTGATTTCTCAGCTGTAGTAGAATTGGATTGTGATCGGATGATAGTTCATCCATAGATATGATGCTGTATTGAAGTTTGATATCCTGCAGGATAGCTATATCCAGGATGTCAGCAGTGCCAAGCGTACTGAGATGAGTTGGTTCGGTGGGGCCTGCTACAACAGCGTTGCTTGATCCTAAGTAATTAGAAAGGATACAACCATTCTTGTTGGTGGTTGTGCAATTCCACGCAGGGTGCTTGGAATTCAGATCCCCGGCTATAACGGTGGGCTTTCTGACGCATAAGATGGCATTTAGGTCAGAGTGAAGTAGAGATTTTTGGGGAGGGTTGTAAGCTGGGTAGATTTTCAGTTTGCCAGTGGAGCTGGTGACAACTTCCACGCCTGTGATCTCAAGGTTAGTGGTTGAAGGATTGCTCACAGAGTGGTGCTTAATGTAGTTTTTAATGAAGATGGCAGAGCCGCCGCCTCTGGAGAGTAGTCTATCATTTCTGTATAGGTGATAGCCCCTTATTGTAGGATTGTCTGATGGTCTTAAATGAGTTTCACTGATTAATATATCTATATGTGAAATTTCGCAGTTCCAGAATTTTGTTTTTGAGGCCATTTGCGTTCCCAGCAACTATCTGAAGTGATGCTGGAATGAGTTTGTTATTATTCATTTATGAGAGCTGTGAGGATGACCTGAGTTTCACAAAAAAATCTTTTAGTGGAGGTTTCAGTAGGGTTTGATAGGCTGAAATTTTGTAGCATGTTTGCTAGTGAGGCCGTAATAACAGCTATTAGATTTTTAGGTGCTGTTGGTTGATTTTGTTCTGGTATTGGTCTATTTTTGTGGGTCACATCGGCATAACTTCTTGTTTGCTTTTGGGTGTCTCTATTTTTGGAGGTCTCCGATTTTGGCCGCTGAGTCTCCGGTTTTGATGCCTGGGCCTCTGGTGTTCTTATACTGTAGGAGGAGGGCTGATTGACTGCCTACATCCATCTGTTCTTTGGGTGCTGAGTACATCCTTTGTAGTTCGCAGGATGAAGGCCACCGCAGTTTGCACATTTGGCCGAGGTGGTCCTCGGCTTTGTGCAGATATTGGTTGGGTGGCTGTCCCCACATTTTAAACATCTATATTCTGCTCTACATAGATGGGCATGGCCAAACTTCTGGCACCTGTGCCACTGCCCAGAAGATGATCTTTTCCGGAGTGGTTCTGGTGTGACGATGAGACCACAGACTGTTTTTAAGTTGTAGATATCCTTGTATATTTTATGAATCTCAACTAGGACTAATGGCATGGGAGTCTTGTCTGCTTTGTACATTCTGCTGACCTTGACTGGAGGCAGATCTTGAGAATTCAGGTCAGCAGCTATTTCTGCTGTGTCAATGTCTTCACAGACACCACGAAGGACCACTTTTAAGATTTTTTCGGAGCTGAGCGCAAAGGTATGATACTGGATGCCTCTGTCGTCCAGTTCTTTGGACAACCTTCTATAGTCTGTCACTGTTGCTGGCTGGATCTTCATGTCTTCATCCATGTTTTTGGCCTTAATGAAGCCAATGTGCAGATTGGATATTGTGGATCTTAAAGCTGCCCACTTCTGCTTTTCTCTAAGGATGATCGGAGGCACCTTTTCTTTGGGAGAAATAGCGGCGTCCGAACCCTGAGAATCCTGTTCCATTTCATTATTGTCATTGTGCGGTTCTTCTGTTGCCCTTCGCTTTTTGCGTGCGCGCACTTTTACAAAGTCTGAAGGAGTAGAAGGCACCGATTCTATTTGATCTTCTACGACAACGTCTGTGACACTTTCCGGGGGAAAACGCGTCGTACAATTTCACTTTTCCCGGCCAATTGTTGTTAAGTAGTTCACCTAGTCTTATAAATTCTTTATATACCTCTTCGAATATTGTCTCATTTAGCTGTTTTTCCATGATTATCAATGAAGTAAAAAAAAAAAAAAAAAAACGCTTACCGTGCAGTTATAGTCTTACCGGCACTGCTACAGGACTTTGTACTCTTCTGGCAAGAGCACTGAATCAAAAATTGCATGAGCTACAAGACACATAATGTAATAAAACGCACCACAATTCCAAAACTGACCAAGGACGCGCCAAACAAAAACTAATCTAAACTGCCGCTGCTGTTTTCTCTCGCTTTCCGTTTATATATATATATATATATATATATATATATACCTTCACTCCTTTTTTCTCACTCGTAAAAATTCGAACTCAATGCGGAAAACATATTTTCCATATAAAAGTTACAAAATGGTGTATCTTCATATTATTAAAATACTCCGGATTATAGAGAAATGTGAAAAAACGTTTTTCATAGTCAGAAAGCAAATCATACTTAAAGAATAATTATATTTTTGTTTTAACTCCTTACTTAAGCATATGCAAACAAAAATTTACACGTCAATTATCTTCACGACTGAGCTACTTGCAATTTGATATGAAGCCAACAATCTCGATATACAGTACAAGTAGCTTAGTCATGAATATACTTCACGCGTGTAAATCCTTTACCTAAGCATATGCAAGCAAAAGTTTACACGTTAAGTATTTTCATGACTAAGCTGCTTTGGAAACTGATATGAAGTCAACAGCCTCTCTATATACAAGTAGCTAAGTCGGATTAAGGATTTAAACAATAATCTAATTTATAAAAGGAAGAACATCATTTCTTTTTTTAATATAATTTAATTTTCAATTTCTGTTTTCTCCAGTTATTCCTGTAACATGCCCACTGGTTGAAATGCGGCCATATTTTGTTCTGCACTGGACTCGGACGTGATTTGTCCGATTTGCGAGTAGTGAGGACAATCTTACCTTGAAGCTATGCATAACTCGCCTGCTTTGTTTGTGAGGATATAACATTGTTGCTAAATATAGAAGAGTTGTGTTACATCCGTTTTAAAGCAACAAGAAAATCGAATTAGTTTACACTGAGAATATTGAAATATTTATAAACACTATGAAATATTTTGTAAAAAAAAAAAAAAAAGTTAAGATCATTACGTAATCTTTTTTAAGGAAACTGTCAAATAAATAATTAACGGATTCAAAAGATACGTGATGGTATTATTATTATTATTTATGTATTTATTTTTATTTATTATTATATATTTATTTTTATTTTATTTTATTTATTTCTCAACCTACGGCAATAGTGAATATCAGGCCTATCAAACACCAGCCGACTTCCAACACAACAATCAAACCAATAAACAATAATTGACCGGTGTCATCCTCAGATAAGCTTCATAAAAAGCTTCGAGGATGTAAGCAGAGACATTTCATATCAACCGAGATCAACAAAAAGAAAAAAAAAATCCATTTATTACATTTAAGTACTATAGTTACAGCGCTTAAATACACAAAAGCAAAAATTGTAAATATATGTAATTTATTGTTATTGTATAAATGCTTTAAAAGTGTAATCTTATTCAACCGCAACTACAGTAACTATTATTAATAGATTATAAAGGGAAAAAATTGTATAAATTTCATTCTTACAAAAAAAACAAAAAAAAAAACAGAACAATATGTGTTGTAAACTCATAATCATAATTTTAATAAAAAATTAATGAATTTTTTTTTGTTTTTTATAGAAATCTAATGTGAAAATGAACCATAATTTGCAGCACACTTAGTTGCAGTACTTTGTAATATGTTGCAATGTCACTTAAGACGATTATTGTATATATTGTACGTAAATATTTTTGATATCAATAAAAGTTATTATTATTATTATTATTATGTATTGTCATCAAGGAAAGGGGTAACGTTAACTTTCATAATTGCCCAGGTCAAACCAGTCAAAAGAAGTGTTGTACAATAAAATCTAAAATAATAATAACAGTAATTCAAGCATTACGAAAACATTAATATTTCCATATTTGAGAAAAGTTTCGCAGGAAATAAGACATCCATTGTTCTCTCCGATAACTCCACTGCACAACTTTTAGTAAATGTTCACGTTTTGTGCTGTAAATAAACTGTAACCATAGGAAATTGTGATACGTTTGTAATGCTCTCTACATTCCTAGTTTAACAGACCTCTTTTCCCTGCAACATCTACTTCTTAAATGAAGCCTTATCTCATGAGTTTAACGTTAACTGTTTTCATCAATGGTGAAGATTATCGTGGTGGGTGTCATTAGGTCACTGTTGTTACGAAAAACAGTTAAGATATATTTACGAAACCAGACTACAAACAATGTATTGAATAATTGGTGGAACCACTATTACCAAGAATGAAATCAGAGACAAAACACGCTCAGATTATAAAAAAAAAAAAAAAAAATGCTAGCACCACCTCAATTTACTGAACTGAACACTGAACTCTAAAAAATAAATAAAAATTATTAGAAATATATTTAAACATAGATCATGACGAAAAAAAAAGGAATTCATATGTGTGAATTTTTTTAATAAAAAATGCTAAAATACAATAATGCCAAATAAACTTATCCTAAAGAAATAAAGAAAAAAAGAATAACTTATGATGAAACCCGAGAAACTACTGTTTTTATAAATTTTTACTTTTTATGATTTTGATTATCACGATTTTAATTTTAAAGGCAGAATGAAAGTTTTTTTTTTTTTTTTTTTTTTTTTTTTTTTTTTTTTTTTTTTTACCAAACAAATTAAACGACTCTTTTAGAGCGGCAATATCTTCAATAACAGTTTAATCAATTCAGGCATCATGAAAATATCATAATATCACTAAGGTTACTCCACCTTTGCCATAACTGCGTCGGTATTGGTATTACTTGACATATGCGAAGGACCGGGTATTCATTCACGTTTGATAGTTTTTTAGCTTAGATCAGTGCTTCCCAAACTTGTGGATGTAAAGCCCTCCCCTTTGGAAAAATTAAAATATTTCACGGCCCCCAACGAAAAAAAAAATCGTAATTAGTCTTAAACCATTTTAAATTTGCTTTCATTATTCCACGGCCCCCTCAACAAACGTAACGATCCCCAGTTTGGGAAGCGCTGGCTTAGATGACAACTTTAAAAATCCTTCCACTCAATTTAGTTTTTCATATGAATCTTTGATTAGATTTTCTGTGAAATGTTTAATAACCCCTCTCAAGGTGAAAGAAAATCGGATGATATAACATGTTTGTTCATCTATTTCATTACACATTAAATATAATCAGTACAATTTAGTTAAATTTTCTAACACTTACTTATATACACGATACTGACCCATTTTGGAAATGGGAATTTGGGATAAATGCTTGTTTGCAGGAACCCAGAAGTAAGCCAAGGTTAGGATCCGGGTTAACCAGCAAATATCAAACATTAAATAAGAATCCAGGAACTGAATACATATTAAAATTTTCATCTTCAAAAGATAAAGCTCTTATAGAAAAAGAAAAAGAATCGTTTACATCTTTGTGGTATATTGCTTTGACTTTGAAGAAATGTATTGATTATATATTCAAGCTTCTGAATATGATGATACTGTATTCCTTGCTGATAAGAATAAAAGATGTTTCTTTCAACCAATCAGAATGAGTCAAAATATCAACTACTTTGACTCAATTAAATTTCTACTTATAAGTTTAACCTATTTTTGTTGAATGGCACGAAATTCACATACAAGCAAGTTACTGCATTTATCTAAGGGGCATTTCAATTCTCATCAAACATCTGAAATTACAAACTTATTTATAAATGTATTTCCAAAGTAATAACTAAAATATTTTTTCCTCCAATTCATTCCCGGAAAATTTCTAATACAACAAATGTCTGATATTTGTTTAGTAATATTTATTTTGAACTCTTTTGTTATTTTTTCCTATTGTTATTCATGACTAAACACGCACAAATAAATCGGACTGAAGATCACTTAAGTTTTTTTTTTTTTTTTTTCCGTCTTGCTTTATTTGGTACGTTTCAGATTTAGTTTTGGTTCAGTGAAAATTCTTGAGGTGAGTGAGTCAGTCATGGAACGTCTCCTTAAACTTCTTTATCGGCATGGATGATTTTAACTAACTATTTCCTTGTGTTTTAATCACAGTAATTACTTATCTTGGGAAAAACCCGTTTTTTTTTTTTTTTGGCGTTATTTCACTGTGATAAGATCCTGAACACGGTACAAATCCATTTATAAATTACGAAAAGAGGTTATCAACCCTACAATTGTCTACTGATTCTTAATGCAACATATACAGTTATTAGATCTCAGTCATTAAATATCATTAGCTGCACTATGTACTATACAGAGCCAGCAAACAATAACCCACTCCACGGAATTGCAAGCCCTATCAATTTACTATTCTGCATCAATTCAACATTGAAAAAACTTGAAAATATTATATTCATATGTTAGAATTTTGGCTTCGTTATTTGGAATAATTTTGAATTAATTTACTGTTCTAGCAGACGAATTTTGAAGTGATTTTTTATTTTTTATTTATTTTTTTTGTTGCGAATATTGGACATGCGCACTAAATAGCAACAATGTATTGGCAATTCGTACTCAAATCATACGTTTATTGGCTCGAGTGAATGTTACAACTATTGTATTTTCAGTTTCTGTATTTGTTTTGTTAATTAATACAAAATTAATACAAAATGACATTTTATTATATCGTGTCTCTGTTTTGTTGTTTTACAGTACTATATTTATTTTTTGCACTTGTTTTCAATTTTACGTTCAATTTTGATGAAATTAGACAACAATGTTTCTGAAAGGATTTAAATTAATTAGTCTCTAACTGGATGGATAGATTTTAATCTTTTCCATTTAAGGATCGCTGCTGCTAAGATTTATACTTCATCTTAAATTTGATTTCTTAATGTTATAAACATTAAGAAAAACGATACAAGATTACATTTTATAAAATTTTTCAAATACTGAATTTCAATAAAATTCGTCCAGCCATAGTCGAAAAACACGGATGGAAACACGAAACGAAAAATGCACTTAACGAGTGTGTGGCGGGGGGGGGGGGGGAAGATCCAGGCGTTAACGTGGCGCCACAGAGCACAATAGGCTATGCAGAGAACTATAAACTTGAAACGGAACCAGAGTGGAGAGGAGTAGAATATGCACAAGTATATACTAGATTGCATTATTGTTACAAAAATTATGCAAATTAGCTCCCATTTTGCTTATAAGTGAAAAATCACATGACAAATGATTAATTCTAATTCTAATGTTAATATAAACGTAACATACATAATTAAACATTTCAAATAGTTTAGTATATTTCCAAAATTTGCACAGATGGTACGTTTATAATGACTTTTTAACCTCTCTCATGGAAAAGTAATAGATTTGCTCTTTGCAATACAGACAAACCAGCTAGCGAACACATTAACCGAGAGACATACATCAAAAGGCAAACTTGCGGTATAGAAGAATATTCAAAAGAGTTTTATATAGGAATCGGATTACTGGATTGGAAATAAAACAGTTGATCAAAGACTTGAAATCTTGAAATAATATTCATCTATTTATCATGTAAGAAAATGTCTATGCTTGGCCACCATTACACGCGTTTACCTCCTAATGTTTCTAGTTACTTCACTTGTGTGTTATCTGTAGAAAAACATAACCTTTATTTTCCAGTGAAACGTATCTTCCAGAAGAAAAAAAAAAAAGCATGAATCGATCTTGTTGCTATGGTATTTGTGCAAAATCTATGATGGGAAAACATGTGGGATACTGGAACAAAATATACGTGTGTGACTCATATTCATTGCACAGTTAACTGCAAAAAGTTCTTATCCGAAGCCAATATCTGGACAGTTAAATTTTTTTGACAGTTCGACTCTGAAGTTAATGAAAGCTTTCTTAATCAATAATTACAAGTATCAGTTCAACAATAGAGTGAATGATTTTTTTAAAAAAAACATGCAACTTATTAACTCAAAAGCTCTTTTGAGTTAATAAGTTTTATTTTTTGAGTTAGCATGTTTTTGTTGTTTTTATACGAACAAAGCAACTAAAACGGTTTGCCTATTTTGCTGGATGACAAACTCAGAAAGAAAAACTATCTCCTCCGAAGGAGAACTCACCTTCAGTTAAAAAAACTGTTATAATAATTAGCATCTTAGACGGGATTAGAACCTCATTCCAACAATGGACACCCACCCACCCACACATACACACGCACACAATTAATAAACATAGGCCTTAGTTGCTTCCACTAATTTTTCCACGTGATTGGCGAAGTGCTTAATGTGTATGCTCTCTCCGATAAACAGACTACGGGTTCTAATCCCTCCGTAGGCATGAAGTGGAAGGTGAGAGAACGGTTTACTCATTTTCGGTCGAAAATTCCTGATAACAATTCTTCGCGTCCTGGACTGGATTCGAAGTCAATTCATTCCAACCCAAGGACATCGTCGAAACCGAGACTGAGTTACGGAGACTTTGTAGTCTGTCTGTGTGTGTGTGTGTGTGTGTGTGTGTGTGTGTGTGTGTGTGTGTGTGTGTGTGTGTGTGTGTGTGTGGTAATATTGGCGAAGTGAAAAGATCTAAGATGTTGAGAAAGAAGTGGCAGTTGCTATTTGTTTCCGTATTTCTATGGCATATTAAGTCGGTGTTTTGCAATGGAGGGTGGGTTCGCATTTACTGAATTGGCTGATATTCACTTTTATTATGGGCATGTATTCTAACCGAACGTAGACGAAGCATGTCGGCTTTATCAAGAGGATTTTCGTGTTGGTCGAATTCCATGCTCTTAATGTTTACTGTCCTCATTACCGTCTTTGTGAGCACGAAATGGAGGGAACAAAGAATCATGAGGATACTTGAAACCGAGGAGAGCATACTGAATCGAGTGCATGGAATCCACGCACTAGCAGATGGAGGAACAGGATATCTCCAAAACACTTCTAGAAAGGTTCCTACATGAAAATGCACCTTACCTGTTGCCATTTCCAGCTGGTTCAAGCACTTTTGCCAGATGTCATTACCGTCGATTAGTATTATTCTGACAGTGATTTCTGCAACTGCGTACGATGAACCAACGACTTCTTGCATGTGCTTTTCACAGACGAAGCGATGCTCAATCGAGATGACGTTTACAATTATCACAAGAATCACGTGTGAGCCAAACAAAATTTGCATGCATTTATTCAGTCAAAACATTCAGCAACGATTCTCCACGAACATATAGCCCTATTAATCTGTTTCCATCTTTGGAAAGAAACAGATTAATAGGGCCATATGTCTTGCCAAACACAGAACTTTTGAACCGTCTTGCAAAACCTGGCAGAAAACATCTTCCATTATCTGCTCAATGACGTTCGTTTGAAGTGGAGGAGAAACAAAAGAATGTGGTGCACGTATTCCATCACACCTCAGTCATCAAGCCCGAGGGTATCTTGATCAAAGGCTTACTGAAAAGATGGATTGATCGAGGTGGATCAAAACCTTAAGTTTTGAGTGCATAATACGCCTTTGACGTTCATGACAGGATTGTGAAATCTGCCAGCACCTTATCGTTTAATAATAAAAGTAATAATCTTGCTGTTATTATTATGATTTAAATATTTCACTTTGTATTAAGAACCCGAGATATTAAAATAACCCACTTAAAAAAAAATGAAACTTGAGGTTCAGACTGGAGAGGCGATAGTTTATTACGTCATTTCTAAGGAGGGCTTATTTTATGTCAGTTGATAGATAAGACCTAACCGAAATGTATATCAAGGTAATACTTGAAGAAAATAGTAGAAAAAACTCACTTTTAATCACGCAACAATATGCCATTTATGTAACGATGGGCACCAACATGTGGCGATCTAGATACGAGTAAGGCAAACTCGTTACAGGAAATTGTGGACGTATTGAAAATCATTTCTCGGATTTAATGATAGTAATAAGACTCTTTCTCTCTCTCTGTAACATGCATAATACGATATGAACATATTTATAGAATGGAACTTAAAAAAAAACTTGACAAAATTAGACTTTATTTATTGACGAAAACATCTCCTTTTTTGTATCAGATGAAAGTAATAATGGAGGGTTTGGTGAGATCACAATACTGAAAATTACTGTCACACCATTCTCGTTTATTTAGTATTACGTAAGCCGATCAAAATAAAGTTCTAGAATATATCTGTTGATGTTACTGCGTTATCGTTCCATTCTTAGGCATCGAGTTAGCGGCACTTCCGGTATTGCACAATGAATTTCCTGTTTGTCTTTGACGTTCAGCATTTCAATTACACTATTGCCCAATTCTTATTTTTTGTAATATGTAATATATCATTTTGTTATTACTAATTCTACGCCAACCTTCCACATCTTATTTATATAGATATCTATTAAACTCACTAAGAATTTTGATTACATTCGTTTCGGTCTACTTTTTAGCGATATTTTTAAAGCATTTAGACTAGTGCTATTCCAAGCCTATGGTACATCGAGTATGTTTTGAAACCAGCAATGGCATTCGAAGGGCTACACAAAATTCTTGAAGTCGCCAAAGTTCAGTCGGTTTCGACAAAGCCTTTTCAGTAGAAGGATCTGGATTCGCATCCCGTCTAGGATATGCAGAACCTTCAATGAAAGCTGAGTTAGCTGGTTTCATACAGGTGGTGGAAGGGTTTTTTCCCCTTCCGGAAACTGGCCAGGAGAACACACGCAATTTATACACAGGAATAAATATTTAGGCCTAACCACCTTATTCTAAATTTATGACTACGAAATCCAATTTGGACAGGTCGTGGACCCTAAAGGCCTGTATGTACCGCGAATAATTATTATTGTAAAAAAATTCTTAGATGGCGGATTTTTTTCCTCCCACTTCTATTCACCGTTAGATACCTTGCTTTGCGTGATGCTGAATTGAAGTGAGTGTATTCTGGAGATTTACTAAAATGAGACAAGAAAGATATACGGGATTGTCTTATGCATGTATTGCACCGAATTTTTTTTTTTTTTTTTTTTTACTACAGGACCCTTTTTTCTGCTCTTGCAAAACACGCTCTTCAATACTCATCAGTCTACTTCAATAGTCAGCATCTCTTCTTCTTTTCCCTTCTACGTGCTAGGCCCACTGGCTTGTTACAGAGCTTTCTTCATCCCTTCTAAGTCGTACCCGTCCAGAGGATAAGGTGACTAGCCCTATGCCTCCCTGTATATTTTATGACTGTAGCTGCATGTGCTCACGGGGTCGGTTTGCCTGCTTGCGGGAGGAAAACCACCCAGATAAACTGGGGAGAAAAACCTTGCTGTCCACACCCAAGACTAGCTAACTTGGCTATGTCAGAGAAAGATCTTTAAGCTCCTCACGTCGGCGACGGGAATCGAACCCAGGATACTCCTTTCACAGGCATATGGT
Organism: Typopeltis vanoorti; assembly: GCF_054136105.1. Taxonomy (NCBI): domain Eukaryota; kingdom Metazoa; phylum Arthropoda; class Arachnida; order Uropygi; family Thelyphonidae; genus Typopeltis; species Typopeltis vanoorti. The sequence goes on from NC_143550.1 coordinate 164,615,577, forward strand.
CAGCATTTTTTTATGAATAAAAAAAATAACTAGACAGATGTGACGGACGCAATCCTGGTAATCTTTTAAGATCTCTAACTGCATTAGTAAAAAAGTGCGAGTACTGAGGGGTATATATGAGGATGGTCAGACGTTACATTGTAGACGAAAACTACTTTGCAGAAAAAAAGAAGAAAAAAAACATTATTTTTGATCTACCAGAACTTTAGAGCAAAAAGCAAAAAAAGTAAAGCTAATTTCTTAAAACAAGTTCTCCATGGCAATTTAATCTCATCCATGATATAAATGTTCTATAGGTTCCAACGTTTCCTAAGTGAGATTGCCATATTTAAAGTAAATAATAACCATCCATTTTTGGATAACATATAACATCTTCCTTGCGTGGTGACCAAGTAATTTCATTTGCCGAACTGTGTTCTGAATATCCAAAAGAATATATTCAGATATTCATGACAGTTTTCAGTAAAGAAATCACAGAAATTGCCAGTTAGAGAACTTGGGTGAATGTTTTAATGTGTTTTCGATATCCTAAAGTCAAGAAATCACATAGTTTTGCATGCGATCTATTATTAATATAGATACAAAGTCAAAATAATATAGCAAGACGTCCAAATAAATATCTGTACGTGAAGAATTAGTTTTAACTAGTTTTAATTAGTAATCACCTTTGAGGCAGTCCGTTTCTGTTACATTTTTCTAGGATTGAATATATGAATTCCCAAGTTTCGGTAATAATCCTAGAATTTCTTTGTTGACTATTTCATTCTTCTGCTAACTAACCAAGTAACATTTAACCAAACAAATTTTAAGAAATTTGCGTAACAAACATGATTCCTAAAGGACGTCAATGAGGATGTCTGAGAAACCGTCCTACAACACAGTGATTTATTTTAATGGTTGAAATAGAGGGCCATTATTCAACTGGGACTTACCTACTCATTTTAAATAATTACACTTTTGCGCTCACTATTAATCATATCCCTTTTCTAGCAGTTTTTAATTTTTCCCAACGTCCGCTCATTCTAGCTGGCAAATGTTTTGATGCTTTGGGGGATGGAGAAAAAAAAATATACGAGAAAGAATTGCTTAAGAGTACCCAATTACCTGCTAAGGGAGTTGAAGCAAGGTGATGAATAGAATGATGAGCTAATTATGGCACATTAAAACTAGACAAGATAATGTCCCAAGATGACAATCACATCGCACACCGTAAAGCACACTAATGTATAACATTTAGGGGAAGAGACAATAAAATGTCTTCTCATTTAAGTTTAGATGCTAAGATGCAACTTTCCCTAATCGTTGTTGGGCGATCTAAACATCTAGTATTTTTTTGTTTTTATTGTCCGCGTTTTATTTTGATGATCACATGGAGCAAATTACACAGGATGGTTCCGACCAGGTGATTCCATTAACTTCTGAATTACCTGGTAAGAAATTGAGATTAAAACGATGCAATTATCCACGGCAAAAAAGCTGTCATTAAAACGAGATTTTTTTTTTTCTTCGGGAAGAGCGTTACATCAAGCCATACACACATGCACACACGCACGCACAAATCGCAGCAGATTGCTCGATGTCTACCTTATTCATAATTTTATGAATTACTCCTTTTATTATTTAACAAAATAAAGTGAATTAATTATTTATGGAAGTCAAAATGCTTTCAGTTTAATTGCTATTAAGAGAATTTCACATGAAAAAAAAAAAAAAAAATTCGCTTATCTCGAAACCCTTCTGGACTGTAATTTATTTCAACACATTTTCATTATGCAATTCAAAGTCTGTAAATTCTTATTTCTGTGTGTGTGTCATAAAAATGTAAGGATAATAATACTGCTCTGTGAGACTGTGACAACAAATAGTTAATTATATAATTAGCCGCTAGATGGCTAATATCCGGCTATAATCGGTTAGCAACTTAACAATAAAAATACTTTACGTTAAAGATACCAAGAAATTTTATACTTGGTTTTTAATCCTTATCCCAAGTAAGCAAAACAATGTTTTGCGCGTGAAATATATTCAAGTTTAAGCTACTTGTATATAGTGGCTAATGACTTCATATCACTAGCCTTATTATGTATCCCATAATGCAAAGCGTATAATACACCCAAGATAAAAAAACTTTCCACAATAACAATATTTATTGGATACACTAGACAGGGAAAAAATAAAATAATAAACTGGGATTTTTATTAATTGACGCAGAATGTGAAGTTTGGACACTTGCTCATTACATATTCTTTGTTCTTTTATTTACTATTTTTATTGTTTTCGTTCCAAATTCTCTAAAAAATTTGAAATTAAATACATTACTTAGTAATAAGCAGGATAAAAATAGATATCACATTGAAAAGAACAGTATATAAGAAACTTTTAAAAAAGAATTAAAGTTGAGTAGCTTTTGCAGATAAATTGTAGACTCAATTATACAAACATTATTTGAAAAAAATGGAACAGATTGAAAACAAGCACTAGACCTTGGAGTCTCAGTGACAAACTCTGAAGAAGGCATTAATTGATTCAGCTATGGAGGTATGTAGTGAAGTTGTCTGCAAGGATAGAAAAATAAGAATCCCATGGCAAACACAAGAAGCTAAAGAAATAGTCCTGGAAAAGAAGAAAGCATACCAAAAGTTCTTAGCAAATAAGTCGGCAGATGTCCTAAAAGAATACACAGAAAGATATAAGATAGCTAAGCTATATGTAAAAGTAGCTAAATGAAAGTCATGGAGAAGACTTTGGTAAGAGTATGGAAATAAATATCAGACAGGTGGAATGTTCTGGAGGCTATTGAAAAAGCTTAAAAATGGAGGGACGAGTACCGTAAAAGAAACTAACGATTAAAGACATGAAAACTGAAGATAAGGTATCCTCGATGTTTGGAGTAATTACTTTAAAAGACTGTTAAAGGAACAAGCAGTGATAGAAAATCGTACTAGAATTGCAAGAGGAATGCAAAGAGGAGTACATGTCAATACTTGAGGTAGAAAAAGCTGTAAAAAACTAGAAATGTGGAAAGGCAGCTGAAGTACATGATATTCCACCAGATATGCTTAAGTATGGAGGTATAAAAGTTTTTGCAGTGGCTACACTGTATAATTCAGAGGGCCTGGGTCAAAAGCTCGAATTCCCGATGATTCGAGTAAACATCCTATAGATAAGGTCTATAAAAAAGGGAAATAAAACTGCATGTGAGAATTACAGCGGAGTTTCTCTACTAAGTGTTCCAGGTAAAATTTATGCAATCATACTTGAAAAGACGTTGAGAAAGATTGTGGAAGAGAAACTTGGATAAGAACAAGCTGGGTTCAGGCCAAATAGAGGTTGTCAAGATCAGATTTTCACTTTAAGACAAATAGTTGAAAAATCATGGGAATATGACAAGGATCTGTACTTAAGTTTTGTAAATCTGGAAAAAGGCATATGACATGATGCCAGAGAAAAGATTTTCAAAGCACTACAATTATATGGAATGAATGGAACACTATACAGAGCAATACACAGTCTATATTTCAGTTGTCAGTCAGCAGTTAGAATTGAAGGAAACACAGGAAGATAGTTTGATGTAAAATCAGGGGTAAGACAAGGATGCACATTATCTCCACTCTTATTCATCATCTACTCTTATATGGATCACATTATGAAAGAAAGTGGTATTAGGCCTGACAGCAGCGCACTCAAGGGTTTAATCTTGGGGGAGGGGGAGAGTTGAGTAGACGATCTGAGAATACACACTACGTGTCGCATACGACCTACGACTGAGCATCTGCAATGATCGCTGATTCACAAGTAGCATAGAAATAGAAGACACGACACAACATAAATAAAAAAAAAAAAGAATTTTAATTAGGAAAAGATATTTGGAAAATTTTCTAGTGTTTTTTCCTTTTTCTTTGGGGACAGGGCTCCCCCCCCCCCTATGGGTGCGCCACTGAGGCCTGCTATTAAAATTGGAGATGTCAAAGCAAAGAGCTAAGTTTGATTTATACAGATGATGTACTCCTAAACACATCTAGTGGAAGTCTCCAGAATTCTCTAACTAGATTGAATAATACCTGTGAGAAATTCGGCATGAAAATCGTCAATGAAAAGACGAAAACTGTGAAAACAGGTAACAGCATAGCATACTTCAGCTGCATTGTGAATGAAGATGCTTATAGAACAAGTAAAATATTTCATTTATTTAGTTAAAGTTTTTAGTGCAGATGGCAGGTTAAATCTGGAAATAGATAATATAATAAGTAAAGCTTATATGGTAGGTAACCAACTGACTAAATTTATATGGAATAAGAGAGAAATTAGCCAAAACACCAAACTACCAGTATACAATATAGTGTTTAAACCAGTTTTAAGTTATGGATCTGAGAGTTGAGGTAGAAATTAAGCACTTGATCAAAGATAGATACCACATATATGAGGGTTCTGAGAAAAATTAGGGGAGTGAACAGATGGCATCAACGTCACAGTCATATTAAAAATGAAGATATTACAAAGGAACTTGAAGTTAGCATTCCGGAATGTGTCAGCAGAGCTAATCTAGGGTGGTATGGCCACTTAAATAGAATGAGTGAGAAAAGGTTAGCAAAACAGGTGTTTGATGCCAAGATGGAAGGAAAAAGATCCAGAGGAAGACCAAGGTCTAGGTGGATTGAATCAGTCAGAATGCCTTAGAAGCATGAAATGTTGAAGTGCTGAGAAGTAATAGACTGATTTGGAGGAAAATTGTTGACAGGACATTAATAATAATGGAAACTGAATCATGTAGTGTTGTCATAGTAACCTGAACACTCCTTGAGGGTACATATCAGGAAAATGATGATGAGGAGGATTCGATGAATTTAAACAGAAATCCAAAATACCATATTTCGTTTAAATGATAAATTTAAACAGACAGAAATCCAAACTACCATATTTCGTTAAATTCCACTGAATTGCGACTAATAATTACTCTCATTTCGAATATTTTTCCCTAATACAATACAATGAAAAAATCAAAATCGAACTATGCAAACATTTGGTTTTGATTATCTTGAATTTTATTTAATTCCATTCAGTCAAACAGTATTATTGCAATCTATAATTTCGACAAAAATATATTCCTTTGTATCCTTGCAAATCGTTCGACTGAAACAAAAATTAGAATGGGTGGACAAATTTATGTAAGGATTCATTGAGCTACAATCCTGGAATAACTTGATTGCGGACTGAAAAAAAAATGACAAGTGCGTGTTCACAATCTGTGAAAAAACTAAAAATAACGAAGTTTAATAGAAGTCATTACATTTTTCGTAACGTTCGAATATTTATAAAAGTATTACCACTCACGAGTTCCTTGAATAACCTAAAGACCTCCCGACTTCATGATAGTTCTCATGAAAACAAAGGAAATATCGACAATCCAAAATTGAATTCTGATTATTAAGAGAGATTTTCAGGGAGTCAGGGACTCATTGAAGGAGGCTATACGTGTATATCACCCACACCAGCTATTATACATTTTCTTGAATTCATTCAGACTACTTGCACTTTCCATATCCAAAGGCAGTCCATTCCAATCACGAACCACTCTATGAGTGGTTCGTGATTGGAATGGCTAATTGAAAAGAATCTAGTTCTCGGTCTCTTTCACTGCATTCATTCTCAAGTTTCATTGATGCTTTCTCGTCCTCTCCCCACCATCTATAATGAAAAATTTCATATTCGGATATCCTGTATGATCCTTTCAGTTTAAATCTCAATCATATCATCCCTCTTTCTCCTGTTTGTATTCTCAGTTTATCTTCATAATCTGTATTCGACAATCCCGATATCATCTTTAACACTCTCCTTTGAACTCTCTCTCTAGCTACAGTATATCACGGAAAGGACACAAGATCTACACACACTAAGTCCACGTGAGGGCGTATCAAGGCCTTGTAAACAGGCAAAATGATTTCATTATCCTCACATGCTTAAGGTTCGTTTAAACATTGCGATTATCCTCTGAGTTGCAATATAGCTATCCTATGATAGCTATATTGCAATCTTTGCAATATAGCTCTTCAAACTTGAACTTCCTATCTACTAACTTCAAGATACCTGCACCTGATCAGTTTCTCCTAGCATAATCCCACTGCTAGGAGAAACTGATCAGGTGCAGTTTCTCCTAGCCCACAATTCCAGTCTATTCAAATCATTCTGCAAGCACTACATACCAGCAGTATTCCTGATTACCCTGCCCATCTTTGCATCATCAGTAAATACCTTTCAAATCCTTCCCAATGTCATTAATGTACAGATCGAATAACAATGGACCAAGGAATGATCTCTGTGGTACACTATTGGTCACCATCTGTCATTCAGTCATCCTGTTATCCACGCTAATATTTTATAATAAAATCCCATATTCTACAATTTATTTATGCAACAGCCTTCCATGCTGTATCCTGTTAGAAGAGTTAGCAACGGGATTCACCAAAAGTATCATGGTGAATCCCGTTTCCCTTGTCTAACTCAACGATAGCATTATTATAAAATATGACAAGTTGCTGAAACATGATCATCCTTTAGTAAATCCATGCTGTTCATTACAAAGTAGAGCTTCTCTGTCAACCTATTTCTGAATACAAGTCCTAATCAACTATTCCAAAATCTTCACCACCACTCCACAGATACTGATTGGTCAATATTTGGATATATCGGTCTTTGCATCACCCATGTACAATGGAGTTAAAAATTCTTTCAACTTCTGAGCAATCTTTCTTGTTCTGAGATTTAAATTATACGGCCTGATCAAAAGAATAGCTAGTTCAGCTGAACCCTCTTTTGGCAACCATGTTGATATATCCCATTGGCCCCCGTTGCCGAATTTTTACTCACTTTGTGCAGCAATTCTAGTAACTCTTTCTCATAAACTTTAATAACTTCATCTAGTGAAGAGGTAGCAGTGAGCACAATGTTGCATACACCAGGTTGGTATCTTGTAGCAAAATGGACATTTAGTTGAATAATATCTTCTGCATTTGTCACACGCATACATCTACATTCATACAGTTATTCTTTCATATTGATTCATTCTTTTACTTGCAACATAACGATAGCATTCCTTTAGGTTGTCTTTACTTGGAGATCCAGTTCCTTTTCATACTCATACAGCTTCCAGTACAACAGATGTTACTCTTCTGTTAATCTTTTCCCTTACGAATCTCTTGCTTAATAAGATTACACGTCAATTTCACCCTTTTACTCTATTTATTCTTCGGACTTTAAAGAAATCTTCGGATATTGCATCATTTAAATATAATACCGTATTGTATATAAAAATTATAAGAGTTGTATTAACCATAATGTGGTCGAATGGATACACCAGTGAACAGAGGTCTCTGTTAAACTATTTCTTGGTTCAAAGCTGCTTGAAAAAAAAAAAAAAAAAAACATTCAAAAATTTTTTTAGTATAATTCTGTTTTGAACCTGTATAGCTTCTTCGACAAAGCACTTTGTTTGGAAATACTTGGGATAAAAAAAAAAGGGATAATAATTCGAGTTCATGAAGGAATACCCTACCATCAGTGCATGAAGTTACCCCATCTTAAATCGAAAAGCATACGAAAAGATACGTTAATTAAGACGTATGTGGCATTATGCTTCCATGTTTCCATGGCAACGGTAGGCTCTGTTTGCATATACCACGTGGTGTATGCAAACAGTATTCAGTATATTTTTCCGATGTCAAGACGGGTGTGACGTTGAGCTTCCATGTTTTTCCATGACAACAATAGTTTTTGCCTGTGTATATATCAGGTGGGAGGGCAGTTGGTGTAAGTTTGCGATGTCTAAAGACAGATACACGAATGTAACGTTATGCTTTAATGTTGCTATGGCAACAAACGGTTCTGATTCCTTACACCAGGTAGCAGAGGATGCTAAGAAACAAATGAAACTTCATTTTCTCTATACAATAAAATGGTTTTTAAGATGGATGTGGCGTGACAGATATGCTTCCGTGTCTCTGTGAACAAAATCGATTTTACTTGTGTTTACGATGTAGTAAAGACAGTAAGTATGCTTGCGTTTTAAGCAGCACAATATCGTTAATGAATAAAGTTCATTTAAAAAAAAAAAAAATGTGTTTGTCATTACTATCCGACCACAGAAGCGAGAACCTTGGCTGGCAATGTGCTAAGAAGAGTCGATTCATGTTGAAGGGGAGAAAGGAATAAGGCGATGTACGTATTCGTCGCCAACACGAGAAATCAAGTGCTTTATATGTAAAATGTTTTTATATTAAATTAGTTTTATATGTAAAACTAATTTTCTGCCGTAAAATAATACACCCATCCCACGAAATGTATTGATTACCCTATTATCGGAATGGAGTCGTCTTCTTCTGCCACGCGCAGAAGTGTCGCGGGGTCTCGCATCTGTGGTCGCACAGCAGACACATGTAAATTGCGTTTTTTTTAGCAATGGATAGAATAATTAACAAACTATGGATGCTGAAGCCGTAGCCTTAAAAAAACAAACAAATAAATATAAAATAAATAAATAAATAAATAAATAATAAAAATAAATAAATAAATAAATTTTTAAAATCTTGTTCAAATAGTCTGAACAGCCGACACGATAGATCAATAATACTGAAATATTATCCATTCAAATCAACCGTTCAGAAACGAAAACTGTTCCTGGATTTGATTTCCTTCAAGTACAAATTTTAATGAGAAGACATAAGAATGAAAATAAATTCTTGGTAAAGTTGAACAACAATCCTCACAACTTCGACATTTAAATGTGTAGGAAGAAAGACAGAAAATCTGAACATCAGTGGTTTTTGTACCATTTCATTTAAATGTCTTTAGGCTAATAGATAAATGCCATCACCAGGTACAAAACCGGCACCTTGCTTATCAGAGGTTCGAAAATAAGTTCCACAATTTGGTCTCTAGAAAATGGTTTCGGATTATCTAGTCATTAGCCCAACAACTAATATAGGCCTACAACTATTTATAGGTAGAATGCATAAAATATCCAGTTCAACGTGAGCAAGACTGGATGCAGTCTCGGATTCTACCAGGCGGCTATTAAATGTAATCCTACTGTTGCCATAGAAACATCACATTGCGTTACATTCATCTTTGTCATCAACAACATATTTTTTTTTTATGATACACAGAAAAAACATACATTAGAGTAGAAATAAGATACTGTACATAAAGTGGATTGAATAAAGAAAATAAAAGAAATCACAAAACCAGATTCGAATAACTCTGTAGTTGATCGTTGTCTGCATTCAATTTCAACTAATTAGTATTTATGAGAAAGAAAAAAAAAGTATATTAGATGCACTTGGACTTCATCGAAATGAGCCTAAAAAAACAGAGAGACAGAAAGAAAATACAATGAACAAAACAGTAACTGTTGCCAGTTAAGATTTTTTTTTAAAGAATAGACAATGAATTACCAAACGACTAAAGAATAAAAAAAAAAAAAAAAGGTCAAGACCAACTGGTTTAGCAGAATAAAATCCTCATTTGTAGAAGCAAAAGCGACAGCGTGCACTACGTCTTTAAAAAGGAGATCACACATCACCAGACTTTTGGTGCTTAGTTGGCTGTAGACAATTCTCACTGATGATTCATCAACCCCGAACATCTCTTGTCTTCCAGACAAGAGATGTTCGGGGGTTGCTACGGTAACGAAGGTTGATTTGTTGAATTATAAACATACTGAATTAAAGCAGAAAAGGCGAAATCCTGGAATGGCAATTGATGGTATTCTATTGTAATGATGATTGTGATCATAATTCATTATAGAAATTAGCAAAAAAAAATGGTTGCGAGTTTATATTCACTATCCCCCCCCCATTAGAGTACTGTAACAATGAAAGGCTAAGGGCAACTAAAGCATTGAATATATTTTGTCAGCAATATATCTAAAATAGCTTGAAGCAGTTCCTATAGCAACAAAACGTTTAGATCTCGGTTTCTCAAAAGGTATATTTTATATGTGATAACAATTATCTCAAATAACATAAAATCACTACCAGGTGTTCACAACAGTACATTTATTCTAATCTACATAACAGTACAAATATTCTGATTCGTGGTATGGAGTGAACACAAATTGCACACTTCGCATACTATAATATACTCAGCTACAAGTAATGCACCTGAAAAAAAAAAAAAGTTTGCAGTTTGTTTAACGTTTTTGATTGGAAAAACCACAACACAGGTGCACTAAGTAACCGGGAGTGGGAAAAAAAAAAGAGAGACAGAAAGAAATGATTTATTGACGGGTGAGTCATATGTACCGACATCACCATGTATTATTCATTATAATTCAATGAATTTTTCTTCGTTCTGTCAAGTTTATTATTTCCAATCAGTTTCTTCTTTGAAAATCATAAACAACCAATAAAATTTTTAAATAAAAAATTAGACGCACTTTTCAGCACTACCTGTGGCAATTTTCCATTATTTTTTCCTCCTGTTGTGCTTCAAAATTTCACTCTTTATCCCGCACTGGTATTATGGATTCCGGTACATTTCAAGCAAAGAATGGTTCCGTAGAAAATTAGTTTAGAAAATTTTCTGTACATATATCCAACAGCATTGAGTACAGTTGAGAGGCGTACTATGCGTCCGTGCCACTTCTTTATACATTCTACAGATTTTTTCGAGAACAGGGTTTGGACTGATCGAGGAACGTGATTAATTCCAGCATCATTGTGTTTTCAATTACATCTTGGAATTAAAATCTCCAAGTCTTCAGAATAAAAATACAACAGTGTACGAAATATTTAAAATAGTTATCCGACTAAAGAAAAGCTGAAAACCTTCGATATGACCAAAATAACGGAGGTGTATTGTTTATTGATAACCGAGTGTATATTAATAACTTTTTTTTTTTTAATGTTGGGCCCATATACGAGAGAGGTTGGCTGGTCAACCTATAGTACTTTAGTACCGTATATGGGTAGCGGGATGGGAGAGGAGGAACTTGTTAACATTCGATTTAAAAGCCCGTATATTGTATTCCTTGGGAAATACATCAGGGGGGGGGGAAGATTGTTCCACAGTACAGCAGTAGCAGGGATGAAGGAGAAGAAAAAGAAACTTGTTCTGTGGGTTTCAAGGTGTACTGTGAAGGGAGGTAGCTGTACCTGCAATGGTACAGCTACCTCCCTTCCAATGTACTTCCAATGGGTTTAGTAGAGTGTGGGGGAATTATTGATGTTGTTTCGGATGAGCATTTTCCATGAAAATATTTCTAGAATATACAAATTGCAGAGACTAAGCGTCTATGTGAGAGTGAGTCAGTAAGAGATGGATCATTTATCAGTCTAATTGCTCTCCTCTGTATTGAGTCAAGCATTTTGAGGGAGCTTTTAGGAGCCCCACTCCAAATGTGAGAACAGTATTCGATAGCTGGGCGGATTTGCGATTTGTGAAAGGTTTCCAGCTGTTTTGAAGTGAAGTAGCGTCTTGAGCGAAATAGAAAGCCTAGTTTTTTGGAAGCTGAGGAAGCAATGGTTGTGATGTGTTTATGCCAGGAGAGGCCTGATGTCGTGGTAATTCCGAGAAGAGAGATTTCAGCTTGTCTGAGAATTTGAGTGTTATCGAAAATAATACTGGGGGGAAAAGGGTTCTTTTTTGTGTGAAATAAGACAGAACTGGGTTTTACTAGCGTTGAAGTTGAAGAGGTTATCTGAGCCCCATCGGAGGATGTTTTGGAGGTCTGCGTTAAGGGAAGTTGCGGTTGATGTTCTGTGGGTTGAAGTGAGTTGTACAGGGTGAGGTTTATCAAATGAAAGGGAGGAGTGCAATGTGCTGTCATCTGCAAAACTGTGTATTGGGTTGGAGGTTAACTGAAGTAGGTCACTGATGTATAGAAGGAAGAGGGTCGGTGAGAGAACTGAACCTTGTGGGACCCCGGCATTTGTTGGATAGTGGGGGGATAGGGAGCCATCTACCATCACACATAGTGTGCGTCCTGACAGGAAGTTGCCAATCCATCTGCAGAAGTCCTGAGACAGTCCAAATGATGGGAGTTTGCTTAATAAGCCTTTGTGCCAAACCCGGTCAAAGGCTTTAGAGATATCAAGTGCGACTACTTGGGATTCGCCAACTTTTTTCCATGGCATATGTCCAGAGATGGGTGATATATGACAGCAGGTCACCTTGATCGGCATCGACGGAATCCATACTGGTGGTCGTTTAATAGCTGGGTACCTTCAAGATAGAGTAGGAGTTGAGAGTTAATGGTTTTCTCCATCACTTTAGATAGGATTGAGGCGAGTGAGATAGGGCGGTAGTTAGATGGCAGCGATTTATCACCCCTTTTTGGGAATGGGTTGAATATAGGCCAATTTCCTGGCTTTGGGATATATACCGGTGGAGTAGGAGAGTGCGTATAGACGGCATAGGATAGGAGTCAGTTCTGCTGCACAGACTTTCAGGACAATTGGAGGAATGCCATCAGGGCCAGGGGCTTTTTTTTGTGTCTAATTTTGATTTTGACAAGTTTATGATCTCTTTCTGGCAAAAGGATACAGGGGCATTGTGTGTTGGGCAGTTGGAATCACGGGGGGGGGGGCATTTGCCATTGTCGGTTATGCGTGCATTGGAGGCAAAGTGTGAAGCCAGGAGATTAGCTTTTTCTGTGGGTGATATTGTAAATGAGCCATTTGGGTATGATAGTGGGGGGAGTAGTGTAGGGCAAAAGTTGCGACCAATTGCTTTGGCCAGAGACCAAAAGGCATGGCTGCCGCTAGGACAGGCTGCAAGCTTCCTCCCTTTTGCCCGTTCAAATTCTGTTTTGGAATCATTGATAATTTTTTTGCATCTGTTTAGGGCTTCAGTATAGATACTGAAGGAGGTTGGTGTTCTTAATTTGAGCCAGTTGTGGTATGCCTGATTTTTCGTTTGCACAGCCTTGGAACATTTTTTGTAGAACCAGGGTTTGGATAGGGGACGGTAGTTCAGAGTAGTGTGGGGAATGTATGTTATCATGTCAGTGAGGATTATTTTGGTGATGTGTTCAGTGCATATGTTAGGATTGGAAAACTGCAAACAGCAGTCCAACCATGGGAATGAAGCATAGTAGTCTCGGAGGCTGTCCCATTTAGCACTGTTGTAATGCCAGACTACTCTTGTGCAGGTGTGAGTACTAGGTTGTGGTCATAATTACCCAGGGGGATCACTACATTCACTGTATTTGGAAAGATCGTTTGTAAGGAAGAGGTCTAGGGTATTTGGGGAATGATTTGGGTTATCTGGTATTCTGGTCGGCTTGTGAACAATTTATGTAAGGTCGTTGGTGATGGCAAAGATTTCGGCGTCTCTGCCTGCAAGATCTGTATAACTGGAAGAGGAAAGTCAGTGTATATTACTGAGTGTATATTAATAACTGAGTGTATTGTTTTATTATTTGCCACAGGCTGTGTTTGGGGGATGAGAAGCCCGTGTTTCCAGAAGGGAAAATCCTATCGATTGTGTATGAAACTGACTAACTCACCTTCATGTGAAAGGCCCTTTCAAAATGCTTAATAAACTTAATATTCTACCTAGACCCATAGCAGATAGGTCAAGCATCCTGCTAGGGATCAAAAATCTGTTGTTGTTCTCCTGTTTTCCATGAACGTTTTACAAGCATCCATGTCAAGGAGTTATTGGAACTTACACTCTTCAGCGTTGAAGCAGAAACGTAAGTCTTTTCACTAAGATTCACAACAAAAACTGACCTGATCTGAAATATTATCAGAAATAATAATGGACACAATCCGTGTGACATTCTTTCTCTCTCTCTCCATCTTCTAGCCATTTTATGTACTTTCGTAATGACAGTATTCGGCAATTCGCCGATTTTCATATTTCTGGCAATAGTTGCTGCTCTTGTCAGACCAAATACTGAAGAGTTTCCCAGAGATTCGTGTTCCTCTTCAGGAAAAAAATAAAATAAAAATAAATAAAATAAAATAAAGAAATAAAAACCGTCCGAAAACGTATATTAAGAAATATAATACTCTTATAGCTTTAGCTTATGCTACTGAGAATTCAGTTATTTGTTGATACCAAAACAGTCGTTGCCAACCTCAAGTATTGGATTTTTTTTGTAGCGCTGTAATGTGTTCATCTTAGACTAAAATTTATGGCAACACTACCAGGTTTATTGTGGACAACGCTGCATACTTTATATATCAACGATAAATTGGCAGCACTGCCATAACATCAAAGAGATAAATGTTATGGCAGTGCTGCCAAGTTTATCGTTGATATATAAAGTATGCAGCGTTGTCCACAATAAACCTGGTAGAGTTGCCATAATGTTTTTACTATTGATATATCGAAAGAGGTAACACTATAACAACATATCAAAAAAAAAAAATGCAATACTTGAACTAAGAAACAAGTGATTTAAGACTTTTTCCCCCCTTTTTACATTCCTCCGGTAGGTCCAATAACCGGGCTCTCCTATGGTCTGGAACTTATAAGATATATCAGTATCCCGTAAGTTCCAGTATCGACGATGTGTGTCCTTTGGTTGGAAAACATGGGTTAGAATTCTGTCTAGGATGAGAACTTTTAAAAGGACTGATCTCATAGCTAAGGCTATGAGATTATTGTATTATGACCGTATTAAAAAGAATCTAGGTGGTTTCGAAGGTGGTATTTTCACCGACCGGTGTGACATTACCCATACTACATATCGAAGACTTGAAGTAGCCTAAAAATTACCATGTTTCGTCTCTAAAGCAGAGTTCCCGGATTATTTAATGTTTTAGCAGTCCCTAATAATGAACTACGGGTTTACAACTTTTTATGGGCGTGATTGTTACAAAGATTCATACAATTTGTCCATTTGGAAGGGGAGCGTTGAATGTTTGCTGATGCAAGCTGTGTTTATGGTTGGTACGTCCAATTTTCTGGCCTGGTATTCTGTTTATGCTTTACTGATATTCTTCTCTCTACTTGAATTCTGAAAGGTATTAATAGCCATACAGAGATTGCTCTTTCTGACGTTTATATTTTTTCTATCTTCTTGGATATCTACGAACTTACATAACCTCGAAATCATGTTTGTGCATTTAAGAAAAATCATTAAATAGAAAAATAAAATAAAATGAAAAGTCTCGAGACAAAAACAATAACAAAAAAGAAAGCAGAAAACCAATTAAGGTGTTTTATTTCATAATGTCGTCCAGCGCTTGACTAGAATGTTTATTTTCATCCAATTCTCATTCCGGGTGGAACATCCGATCCAATTATTCTAAAGCAAGTGCACGTCACGTCTTTAGAATATTACTTGTCTTTATTTTTACCGACTCGCTCCAGAAAGAGAAATCATTTATCGCATGTTCAGGAGACAGGTAAGGTGGCAGAGACATAAAAGCGCAAACAATGGTGATTGCAGTTGCAGGCAATTTTGATAAAAATGATGGAATTGGCTTTGCTCCAGAGTTTTGTTATGGTAACCATGGACACACTGCTCTAGTGGAATGCTCGGAATACTAACCGTATAACCTTGACACTAAGCTACACAATAGTAGAAGGTTTTGAAACTTGACCCAAACAGCTTTATTTTTTCTCCTACCGGATCCATTGTTGAAATATTACTTGTGAATATTTCCTTAATACGATCACATGACACATCGGGTTTGATAAACAGAACAGGAATTTTTAAAACTGCACCCATAGTGGAATTATGGATGCAGTCTACCAACATGACACCCGGAAAGAAAGGGGGAAAAAAGAGAAATAAGCACAATGCTACATTGACATCCACCCTTTGTTTTTGTTTAAGGAATTGCAATGTCCTCGGTAACGTATATTCGTAGCGTAGTCGGTAGCGACGATGCCTTTTGGTTGGAAAGACCTCGGGATCAATTCGCGGAGTAATGTGAAATACACTTTTATAAAGACCGCAACTATAAGTGGGTCTCCTATAAGGCTTATATTCCTCGTGGAATCTAGGGTTTTCTATCCAGTAAAATATGCAAACTGGCCATAGAATAGACAAGTGAGAGTTATGATATCTTCGCCTCATAACCAGAAGTTGTTTGGCTTAATCTAAACAAATAATCAAACAGCCTAGAACGAGTTTGAAACACTCAGTTCTTTTGAAGATGTGTTTGGATTGTATCAGCATTTTTCTTAAAATATTCCTCTAATATACATAAAACGAGGAGTTGCAAAATAAAATGAAAAGAACGGAGGACTGCACAAAGGGGAAAAAAAAAAAATTTTTTTTTATTATCAGTATATATATACAGGGTGTTCGGGATAAATTTGACAGTTTCGTAAGGAAAAAGAAAATCTTCTTTGTATCTATTCAATTTAATGAATTGACAAAAAAAATTACAGGCAGAGTTAATTACAATACTATCAACAAGATTTACTCAAAATAACCACCATTAGCATCGATCACAGCTTCAATTCTGCTTTGGAACCTCGAACAAGCTGATGCTACAGTCTCCCTGGGAAGGGCCGCAAAAACTGTTTTAATTTTATCCATTAACTGGGCTTTTGTATTACTGGAAGTGCGATTGGTGTCTTTTTCAACTGCGCCCCATACAAAATAATCCATGGGGTTAAGGTCTGGGGAGTTTGGAGGCCAAACATTTGGACTGGTGAAGTCGTAGAAATTTTCAGACAACCATTTTTGACTTTTCCCAGAGGTGTGGCAAGGGGCCGAATCCTGCTGCCATACATACGGCCTACCATTGGCTATCCTTGTTATCCAGGGTTTGACTACAGTTAGCAACTCCACGAACAAAGCCCGAATTCCAATGCCAAGGTTCTTCAACACCTGTTCCTGCAGATTTGCGAGGAATTCTGCTGTACGAACGCAATCAGATCGTCTGCTAGGGATCTTTCTTCTTGCTACATCCTCGTAGTCACCATTGCAAGTCTCTAGTTTATGCCTGATTGTTTTTACTGTATTCAGGGAGCATTGGGCAGCAGTCGTAATATCCTTATTTTGATGGCGGGCACGAATCATCATGATACAAGTTATTCTCTTCCATGATTCAGGTGGGTTCCAGCTATCCATCCTTTCTGACATCTTGTATATGAATGAAGAAGGGTCCAAACTTTTAAATGAAGAGAAGTGTGTGTTAATACATGTAACTTACGGAAAAATATAATTAATTATAAATATGTCAAATTTATCCCGAACACCCTGTATATATATACTGATGTGCCTCTAATGGCCTGAAAAACGAGCCACATCTCAGGCTACAGATGTTTTAAGTTATTTCTTGAAACATATGGTGACATTTTTTCAAGGGAAAAAACGCTCACAAAATGGACGCTAACATTATAGCAATAATATTAACAGCAACCATTATTTTTATTATTTTTTTAAAGCTTCTGTTTCAAATTATATCTTTTCTGCAATCTCTGTTGGTCATTCTAAATAGCACTGCACTGATAATAAGTATTTTTATATTAGTATCACGGAACTCTCTTTTAATTATATTTTAGCACGTCGTGCTAATAATGAGTTCTACAAATAAAAGTAAATTACGAATGGCAACGCTCGTTTGCAAAAAAAAATAAGTATTAATGAGTAAAGGGGACTTCTCTTTATGGTGGGAATTTTTACACCGGTTGACGGTGGAACTATTGCCATGAATGTCGTCAAAAGTGGGTCGCGCTAATAAAATATGTAAAGCACCTCAATTTTGTTTTTATAATAAAGCTATTTGTTTGCGGGAGGAGACAATATACCATATGTGATTATGTTTTATTTAAAAAAAAAAAAAAAAGAAAGTGAAGAAGAAAGAAAAAATAAAAAGACAGTTTTTGGATTGAGTCTCTCACCCCCCCCCCCAAATAAGTTATTAGTTTTGTCGATTTTTCCTCTTTATTTATGTTTTGAATATCATATGATGAACGTGAAGTTAAAAAAAAAAAAAAAGTTAAGCTTAACCCTCTCTCTCATCCAATGCTGCTGATTCTGTAAAATTATTAAAATAATTAATTTTATAATGCTATCCCATCAAAGGAAAGTGCTATTTTCTCATTATAGAACATAACAATCGCTTCTTTGTGTCGAACATTCTCAAACTGACTTCATGCAGTTTCACTTTCACCTTTCCAAACAGGGTTCTCACTATAGTGAGACAATCTCAATATCTTTTAGATCTTCTAGAGAAGCTATATCATAAACATAAACGGATGTTTAGACTACCTATCTCTAAAATCCGTTTCTGTTCACACTGGTATTAAATGACGTTGTAACTTAAATATAAACATATGTTGCCAAAAGTACTGAACACTCTAGGACAGAATGCAAAAAAAAAGTATGCGTGCCCATTCTATGTAAATGGTCTAGGAAGAGATGTCAGTTAAAGTGATAGATGTACTACGCACCGTATTCAGCATGAATTAAAATAGTGCAAGGAAAACGTTTAAAAAACCTCGAAATGATAACAAGAGTTTCAAATGAGAATACTAGTTAGGATTAGGAACATAAGATGACAAAATCGTCTGCTATTTGTTACTCGTATTATTCTTTAGATTACAAATCGCCTTGAGTATCAGCGACGACACAAAAAAAAGGTGGAATGGACTCCGACTGCCTACTGATCTCCAAAAGTTGGAGTTAGAAAATTCCGCCGGTACTATTTATATAAAAGACATTAGATTATTTACTTTCTTTATAACATTGTTATATCAGCGTTATAATATTCGCTTATTTTTGAGTATTAAAAGCAAACTACTGTATATTATAATTCCACATTGTTTTTCGGCCTTCGTAGCACAGTTGGAAGAAACATGCGATACCCACAGATTTCTCTGCATCGTGACGGGAAAAATCTTTATACGGGATTTCCAAGGAAACTCGACTTTTATCTCCCGCAGAGCAGACAACACACGCAATTAATAGGCAAAAATATATTCGCGAAGGTTGATTAGTGTAGTATGGAGTAGCCACATGAGGGAGATTAATATAGTGTGCTGGCCTTCTGCTACGAGTTCTGAGACTCCGTGGACGTACCATGTAATAATAAATTTAAATTTAATAGTCTAATGTGCTAATTACCTTTATTTTTTTTTTAAAGTTTAATATCAACCAATTTTCATGCAAATGATTTCCCAGTATATTCAATAAAAAATAAAATAAATAAATGAAAAATAAGAAAGACTAAAATTATATAAGAATAAAAGCGATGGTAATTCATGATAATAATTATAGAAAAAATTGTAAAATATATTTGAAAAAACATCCCTGAAAGACGCATTATCGAATTTTATTATTGGCACAGAAAATATTCTCAATTTATGCAACTATTGTTGTTAATAATACTAATAATAAGCAATGATTTTGTATTTTCATATCTCAATTCATGAATGTTATTTGTTGCGATGATTATCCTCAATATTTTGAAATAATATCTACGCTGCAGGTTTCTGTATTTTATTTATTTATTTTTTTTATGAATTTTTGTAGCATAGCGTACTCTTATTATTTTGCATTTTCTTACTACTCAGTTTTAAAATATAAATTTTAAAACTGAGTAATAAATAGAATATAAAATTTAAAAATATAAACTGAAAAAAATCAATATAATTTTGTTTAGTAGAAATGGAGAATTATTAGCAATACTAGCAGACGAAATGGGCAGAAAAATGTGCATCTACTCGCCTTTCTAACTCTTTGCCACCAAACGAGGTGTCACCTTGACAAAGGCAATCGATGGAACTACCGGTAGGAAACATGAATCGTGAAGCGGGCAGCCAATCCGGCGCCACAGCTGTTGTGAGGCACAACAACTTTTCAAATAGGTGGAAAATCGCTAGCAAAAATGATGAAATACAAACCCCGTTTTCGTTGCCAAGATTAGGGAATGAAATTAGACCCATGAGGAAGAAGAATTATAAAACAAATTCCTGAAATTTTATACCTCAAACCAATTTTCTCCCCGGTTAACTATGTTGTTCTTATGATTTACTAAGTATCGTTATTATCATGACGTCACATCCCTTTCGATTTAGCTGCTTCGCGACTTCCATACTACAGCATTCGTGATAATTTTTTCACATTTCACATTTCATTTTAATTTTTTTTTTAAAGTTTTAATAAAGTCAGTGTTTTTAAAATACGAAAATAACTTTCATGCTAAAGAAATACTTTTTCCCCAAGCTGAGAGAGTATGCATTTTTAATAATTATTGAAACACCGTGTTCTACTTGATATAAGGTATCATTTGGCTAATAGTAGAGGAAAAATCCGTTCACAGTAATAAAAATAAATTTAACCATTAAATCAATAGTCGCGATGCTTCTTTATGCTTCGATGAAGACTGAAACACAAATATAATTTTTTGTATAATTTATGGAATATTTTTTTTCGATGCATGCTGATGTACAGAATGACAGTGGCATTGCAAAATTAGTATACAATCCTATAGTTGCTTGTATCACCTTCAAAGATAATTAAATATTTAAAGTCGTTGAAAATTATTATTATTCACAATGGTATCGAACCTCTCATTGCTCCCTCAAGGCGCCAAAAGACACCTCAGCAGTCCGAACCTAATCATAATACCTGTCTTTAAACTAATTCAATGACACCACACTCACGAAACTCATTCCACTCATCCACTAGCTTCGTAGTAAAAAATAAAAAAATTTTAAAAAAAATTAAACCTTATTATCTACATTTTATTCAAATTCCAAACTTGTCCTCTCTCATCCCTCCTGCCATATATCGAAAAATTTCTCCCTACATCCACTCTATAAAATCTTTTAGAAGATTAAATGTTTCTATCATACCTCTCTCTTCGTCTATTTGG
This sequence comes from Typopeltis vanoorti, assembly GCF_054136105.1. NCBI lineage: Eukaryota > Metazoa > Arthropoda > Arachnida > Uropygi > Thelyphonidae > Typopeltis > Typopeltis vanoorti. Next base: position 164,636,363 of record NC_143550.1, read on the forward strand.
CAATTTCAGTAAAATTACAAATCTTCAATCGAACCTCATACGGATCATTCGATAGTCCCGAAACCATTTTGGTTAGCCACCCCTTAATCCTCTCACCCATCTCCACATCCCTTAGAAACCCAGGCCATCAAACATGAGCACAATAGGCTAGATGGACATATCAAAACCTTATAGAGGGATAAAGACTCCTTTTCTCTACTACTACTATACTAGCAAGCACGCATTTAAGTATCCAAGCTATCCATTTATTTTTGTTAATATGACTTCTAGTCGGAAAAAAAAACAAACATTATCCTTGTCCACAATATCAGCTTATTCAAGTCATCTTGAAGGATCTCTTTTATTTAGTATTGCCCTCTCGAACTTAGAATCATCAGCAAACAATTGGATATCACTCACTAAATTATCCCATATCATTAATATACAAGATAAATAGGAACAGACCCCTGGTTCACGCCACTGGACACCTTCCTAACCTCAGATGCTACTCCACCACTAGTCTTGGATGTCTGTTCTGTTTGGTAACCATCCGCCTATCTATCTCACCGTATCCTTTCTCATCATATCCTTTACTTAACAGATTACTGTGTGAGATCCTGTCGAATGCTTTTGCAAAATGCAACGATAACCACATAAAAAATTGCATTTACCGTCCTCTATTACAGAAACTGAATAAATTGTTAAGGCAACATTTCCCTTTAACAAAGCCACGCTGTCATGTATAACGTATCATATTCTCTTCCACCCATTCTTGAACTCTGGCTTTAACTAACTTTTCCGAAACCTGGCAACAGGTGTGTAATTTTCAGTCTCTGCTTCTTTGGATCCACCTTTATGCAATGGCACTATCTTATCCTCCTTCGAATTCCCAAACACTTCCTGTTCGTCTACCTCAAAGCTCGCACGAAGTCTGTGACATCAGACATCGATTTACCTTCATCTTGATGGCAAATCTTTGCAAAATAATCGTTCAGTTATTCGACTCTTACTTCAGATAACATATTATAATTCACTCCTTAGCCAATGTGAAATTCATCTTTCTTTGTAAGAATAGATACTACATTCAATCTATCGCCTTCTACCAGCCTAACAGGAGTTTATGTATTAACTACGAAGCAGAGTTGCAATATAGTAAAAAAAAATCGAGTCCAAGAAATCGGTTTATTAATTTTACATATAAAACCATAAAGTAACCGATATATTAAATAAAACTACACCAATTTTCATGAGAAATAGCAAATTGATATATCACGTAACGAAATTTGCAAACACACCTTTTCTTTATTAATATGTGATTTATATATACATGTCATTAAACGTTCAAGGTAGTTGGTGGTTATGAGAAGAAAAAAGGATTCGTTCAATCCAATACCCTTGGAGGGTAATGAATGGCAATGCTGTAGCCAGTGAAGTTCTAACTGAGGCTCGGCTATTGCTGTTACCCTCCTGCCATGATCACAGCTTTAATAGCTCAATAACACCTTATCCCTACACTGTCCTCTACAGATAACGGGGAAGATGAAAAGCATTCTTGCTTCGCCCCTTTAAGCCAGTCCTTATAAGGACTATAAGGTAGTTGGTGAAAATAATAGGATTCGGAAGGAGAATATGAACAATCGACCGTGAGATGCGGTGATTGATTCATTCAATCCAATACCCCTGGAGGGTAATGGATGGCAATGCTGTAGCCAATGAAGTTCTAACTGAGGCTCGGCTATTGCTGTTACCCTCCTGCCATGATCAGAGCTTTAATTTAATAGCTATAAGGTAGTTGGTATCAATTGACCGTGAGATGCGGTGATTGATTCATTCAATCCAATACCCTTGGAGGCTAATGGATGGCAATGCTGTAGCCAAAGAAGTTCTCACTGAGGCTCGGCTATTGCTGTTACCCCCTGCCATGATCAGAGCTTTAATTTAATAGCTCAATAGCACATCCCTACACTGTCCTCTACAGATAACGGGGAAGATGAAAAGCATTCTTGCTTCGCCCCTTTAAGCCAGTCCTTATATTATATATTATATTATATTATATTATATAAGGACAAGGTAGTTGGTAGCCGTAGGGAATAGAGTCCTCTTTAGGACTTCCAGGTGGCGGATGGCAGTGCTGTAGCCAATGAAGTTTTAAATGAGGCTCAGTTATTGCCGTTACCCAGCCATGACTAGAGCTTTTAGCTCAATAACACTCCATCCACACAGATTTTCTTCATTCAAATGACGGGATAAAGAGTCAAGGACTCAGTCCATCGCCCAGTTCTTTTAAGAACTTTAAGAAAGGTGGTTGGTAGTTGGAGGGGATTGGGTGATTGATTAATTCAATCCAATACCCTTGGAGGGTAATGGATGGCAATACTGTAGTCAGTGAAGTTCTAACTGAGGCTCAGCTATTGCTGTTACCCTCCTGCCATGATCAGAGCTTTAATAGCTCAATAACACCCTATTCCTACACAGTCCTCTACAGATAACGGGGAAGATGAAAGGCATTCTTGCTTCCTTATATAAGGGTGGTTGGTCGACCATGAGATGCGGTGATTAATACCCTTGGAGGGCAATGCTGTAGCCAATGAAGATCTAACTGAGGTTCGGCTGTTGCTGTTACCCCCTTGGGCGCTGAGATTCGAGAGCTATGAGTACGCTCTCTTAAGGTTTTGGCCTTAAGGGGGCAATTTGAGTCTCCGGGGAAAGTGTTCTCTGGCACGGCCCGCTGAGGGGCATTGTCGGTGAATGATTTTCTTCGGAATTTGAGCGGTTCTGCTCGGTGGTGGCGTGTGGGTGGAAGGCCATCACTATGTGGAGCCAACGCTGAGATGGACGGTCTTTCGCCCACGATTGAGTGGCCTAGGGATCATCCGAATTTTTAGAGATGACTTTACCTTTAAATATGGCAATGCTGTAGCCAATGAAGTTCTAACTGAGGATCGACTATTGCTGTTACCCTGCTGCCATGATCAGAGCTTTAATAGCTCAATAACACCTTATTTCTACACTGTCCTCTACAGATAATGAGGAAGATGAAAAGTATTCTTGCTTTGCCCCTTTAAGCTAGTCCTTATAAGGATAAATGTTCACTGAGTGGATTGATGTAGAGACCGGCATGATGGTTGTTGTTGTTGCGAAGAATGTTTTTGATTTCAGTGGTGATTAGTGAGTCAGATTTTGTGAATCTTCTTTGATAGTGGAGTACAAGGTAAGACTGACTTTTGATGCAATTTACCGGCCATTGCCCGTTCTCTTCGCCATTATAAATATTTCTCAGGTAAGCATATTTGAATACTTTTAAACATGAACAGTTTAAGTCCCAACGACTTTGTTCAATTTCTGGATAAGAAGCTGGCGCTCGACCTCTTCAAAAACTTGAACAAATTTGAGGTAGAGTGCCCAGGGTTTCTAAACCTATATTCACCGACAGATGACTCCACAGAAGGGGACAACCCAAGGGAAGATAAACCTGATAATCTCTGCTCCCACACCAAAAGACCATACAGAAACCCATGCTCGAAAAAAGCGTAAAACAGCGGAGACTCAGGTAAACGAGGGGATGGAAGAAGATGTCCCCAACACTGACCTCCCCACACCCAACAATGAAAAAGTCCCACCAATTGTACTACGGGTAAATGAACGATGGACGGCCCTCAGGCCTATTATGCAAAACCACCAAATTGCCTATTCATGGGCAAAAAACGTAGACGACGGAGTTAAAATCCAGCCTGCCACAGTAGGCGACTACAGACGACTCACAAAAACCATTGATGAGTTAGATATTAGATATCATACTTACTCACTGAAGTCAGAGAAAAACCTAAAAGTTGTACTCAGGGGAGTAACAGAAAACATCTGCACAGATGAAATAATTGAAGACCTCCGCCTCCACGATCTCCCACCTGTCAAGGTCAGCAGAATGTTACGGGTCGACAAGAGTCCAATGCCCCTAGTACTCGTAGAGATACCTAACACACACACAAGAACATATACAACATAACAGCAATCTGTGGTCTGAAAATCACAACTGAACCTCGTCGGGCCAGTGCTACACATGTCAAAAGTACGGACACGCACAGAAACTCTGCAGAGCAGACTACAATGCCTCAAATGTGGGTAAAACCACCCCACAGCAACCTACTCAAAACCCAGGACCTCACCAGCGAACTGCGGGGGCCCCACCCGGCAAACTACAGAGGCTGCAGTCACTACCCTAAGAACAAAAGAGATAACAAAAGGAAACAGATCTCTCAACCCTGCCTACAGGCACCAGAGTCGACAGCCCCCAGTTGCCTGATACCCAACAAAAGACAACAAAACACCAGCTCTCACAAATGGAAAATACCAACAGTCTGGAAAGCCACAGTCGAAGCAGGACATACGCCGAAGTAGCCCGCCCATCCAAAGATATCCAGCAGGACCAAATTCTTCCAAACATGACAACAGTCATCACAGCCTCATTGGCAAACATGCTTCAAGACTTCAGTAAATCAACCCCTTCACGAAACTCTACAAAAAGATTTCTAAAAGAAACTCAAACCATCTTATCAATGCTTGTTAATGAACAAAACTAGATTACTCCCAAACTCACTACAGATTGCCGCTTGGAACGCCAATGGCCTAAAAAACAAGACACTGGAGCTTCAAGAATTCTCTCACAGATACAACCCTGACATCATCCTAATTAATGAAACTCATCTAAGACCTGCAGACAATCCAAAACTGACAGGCTACACACTGTATAGAAATGACCGACTGGACTACAGAGGTGGTGGTACAGCCATATTTATCAGGAACTGCATCAGGCACAATGGAATACTCAACCCCCCAACCCACAACCTAGAACTCACCGATGTCGAAGTCCACACAAACTCAACTGGAAGACTTAAAATCTATGCCGCCTACAACTCCCCCGCTAAGACCCTGCTATTTTCTAACTTGGATGCTGTACTGGGCATAAATGAATCCATCATCGTCGCTGGGGACTTAAACTCTAAACAACCCTCCTGGAACAGCAGAACCACAAATAAAAATGGCCGTATCCTCTTCAGCTACACAGGATTAAACAACGCTGTCGTAACAGGACCCACCGAACGAACCCACCGCAGCCCAACTGGCACAGCCGACATCCTAGACATCGCCATCCTACACAACATCAAATACTAGTACAGCATTCAAGCACTGAACGAATTATCATCAGACCACAACCCAATCCTACTTCACTTAGGGAACAAAGACCAGTCACCTCTTCCCCAAACCTCCATTGTCTGGGAGAAATTTAGGAAAGTGCCACCAGAACACATTGGTCCGGTTCCCCATATAAAAGCTAAGGAAGAAATAGACACGGCAATAAAGAACCTCACCAATCAAAGCCATAACAGCAGCCACAGTATCCAAGATTACCCACAAACAAAACCGTCTCCCGGAAGAAATCATGGACTTAATAAGGAAAAAAAAACAGACAAAGAAAAAGATACCACAACACACGTGCTCCCCAGGACAAAACAACCCTCGACAGATTAAACAAATCTGTCCGAGAAGCTCTCCAGAACCACAGGAATCAGCAACAACAAGCTCACCTCCATCTTCACAGCAGATCATTCCATGTGGAAATTCCTAAACAACCTCAGGAACAAGCACAAATCTCTTCCCCCTCTCCAAGCAGACAGCACTTTGCATACACAGATGCTGACAAAGCCGAAGCCATAGTAAGAAACCTAGAGAAACAATGCAGTCCTGCATATGAGAACCTAAACATCAGCCATGTATACAAGATCCATCGTAAAGTCAAGTTCATAGTAAATCGTCCCGATGACAATCCAAGCCCTATAATGCTTACCTCACCTACCGAAATAATCGCATCATCAACCATCTCAAGATCAAAAAAGTCCCAGGTCCCGACGGCATCACCAACAAAGTCATCAAGGCACTACCATGCAAAGCCATAGCACATCTGGCAAACATCATAAACTCCATCCTCAAATGGCAGCACTTCCCCCAGTCATGGAAAATAGCTGACATCATCCCAATTCACAAACCAGGTAAAGACCCACACCTACCTGAAAATTACCGTCCCATCAGCCTACTATCCAACTTAGGGAAAATAGCAGAGAAAATCATCCTCATCAGACTCCAAGATCATGTCAACCAACTAAATATCATTCTACAAGAACAATTTGGCTTCCGTCAAAACCACAGCACCACCCAACAGATCCATAGACTGGTAGAATACATCACCACAGGATTTAATTGGAATCAGCACACTGGAGCCGTCTTCCTAGACATCTCAAAGGCCTTCGATAAGATCTGGCACCAAGGCCTCCTCTACAAACTTATCATAGCAAACCTTCCACTAAACATGATACACCTGATTAAATCATACCTCTCAAACAGGAGGATGCAAGTCAAAATCAATGAAATAGTCTCAACCCAACGGAAAATCCTCGCTGGAGTTCCTCAAGGATCACTGCTAGACCCGATCCTGTTCAACATCTATATGGGAGACATCCCTCAAAATCCTCTCACATCCACCATCGCCCTTTATGCAAATGACACGGCTATACCAGCCAGATCCCGCCAACCACATCTCATAACCAAAAAACTACAAGACACCATCCTGAATCTAGAAAAATGGTTTACAGACTGGTGACTACAATTAAACCCCCAGAAAAGTACAACGATACTCTTCACAAGAAGACGAGCATCTCCAAAAGGAGACATCACTCTGTTCAACTCTAAAATTCCCTGGAAAACTGAAGCAAATACAGTAAAACCCCGAAGTTACGCGGTAGGTGGGACCAACAAAAAGCGTGTGTCGAATTCGCGTAACTCGGGGTATAATTTTGCATGTAATTTATATATACAAACATACAATTGGGACCAAAGGTTTACAAAAACACCTACATTTTTTTAAGAAATATAATCATAATTGTAGTTTTTCCTACATAAAAAAAAGAAAGTTATTTCGATGTCGATGGTTTCATAAAATCTAATAGATTCGTCTGACGGCATAAGGTCTTTTTCTTGTCACGCAAAATTTCTTCATAGCAAGCTAATGATTTTTTTTATTCCTTGCCTTTTGCCTACAGTTCGTTCCTCGTTAGAATCTATGTCCTCCAAAATCTGTAAACCTTTCTTTTATGATTATTCTTACTGTGGATTCCTGTAGATCGAACTTTTTTGCTAGCTCACAAATTTTCATTCCACCTTCAAAATCCTTAATAATGTTGAGTTTTGTTTCCAAAGTCAATGTTTTTCTTTTCTTGCTAGCTGTAGAAGAATCGGACTTGCTTCTTTTGGATGGCATTATTATTTTGTATGTGATAAAATTTTTATCAAGAACATAACATTAAACAATCGCAAGGTTTGTAGCCTATAAAAATCGTGTATGAATGGAGACCCCGCGAAACACGTCAGTGCTTGTTCACAGCATGTGCGACACTGGCGAATGCGGTCGGCGCCTGAAAGATACGACTAGTGGTGAGGCGTGAAGCGGGACGGGAATACGTACATATAAGAAACCGCGTAACTCCGGATTCGCGTAAGTCGGGGTATGACTGTACCTCGGAATACTTCTCGATAAACGATTATGCTTCAACAGCCACATCAAGAGCACATGCACCAGAACTTCAAAAGTTATTGCCCAGCTATTCCCCTTGATCAACAGACACGGCAAACTAAGCTCAAGAAACAAAATCTACTCTACAAGACAGTGATCCATCTTACAATTATATACGCCTCCCCGGCCTGGAGCCACGACAAAAATCCTCAAGTTACAAAGACTACAGAACAAGTGCCTGCGAATGATACTGGACGCCCGTGGTTCATCAGGAACGCCCAGATCCACCGGGACATAAATATCCCCTACATCTCTCCACTACTACGCTCCCTAGCAGAAAAATGAGTAGATGTCTTATGAAGACATCTACGCATGCAAACCAACTAATACAACAAGCCGGAAACTATGACGGTAATGACCACTGGAAACATAAAAGACCGAAAGCCATCCTAACACTCAACAACGTATAACCACTTCTGCCCACTCAGGGCGAGCTAAAATAGCTCACAAATCTCCCCCATCACTGCTCCTGAAACAGACAACAGGGAACATAAAAAGCGTCAAGCTTCACCCTCTGCGCCATATATGTCCTGTGTCCTGCATAAACGTTCACTGTTAATTATAAAGCAGAATCTAACTGTCCATGATTGCCACGGGGTGAAAAATACTTGAATTCAAATCTCATTAATAAATACAGTACTAGAAAATTTGACGTTGAAAGATGGCGATGATGTAATAAGTAACATTTCAGTGTTTTAATTTTTCTCTATAAATAAAATAATTTTGTTTGTGCCTTGTCAACTATGATGCGACATAATCTTCATGAAATACGCAAATAAAACATAAGACGGAAATATAAGAGTAAATTGAAATTTTAGCGATGACCTAGTTACAATAATGTGTCGTTTTTTCCCCCTTTCTTTTTCTCTTGACGATGTAATTGCGTATTAGCATGCTAATGTGCGCTTAAGGTCTAGTATAAATATAATATTATTTAATTACTCTATACTTAAAAATTTAGCAGACTAATTTATAAATATTTGAATAGTAAATATGATGGAATTATGAATCTGTAGTTCATATATACCTGGGGGAAAAGAGGAAAATTTAGATTTGCTGCTGGTAATAAATAGTATATTTTGTTAAACGTCAAATAAAGAAGTAAAATCCCAAACTTTTTCAGGCGCCCATGGAGAAAGTTATCTTAATTTTCAACCCACTCTTTAATAATTATAAAATAATTAAAGTCATTAATTTCTTAATGTTTCAATTAATATAAATATAAAATATTATTTAATTAAAATTTAGTAGCCCACTTTATAGAGCTTTTGGAATCGTAATGGTTTTCAAATAAATATTCTGCCAAGTATGACTTCTGATTTTTTCCCCAATTAGAAACTGTCTAGAATGAAAGTGATGTTTTGATTTACATTATTAGGCTAATACTGTAAGCTGCTAGCATAACAGTAAATATATTAGAATTCATATAAAGGCAGCTACGATACGCTCTTTGAAATAAACAGAAAGGTTGAAGTTCTGTCTTTTTCTGACACAGTTATTCAGGCCCATTACTCCTTCCAGATTTGTTTGTTTTACAATAGTAAAATCTCTAATCTTTTTTTTTGGGGGGGGGGATAAAAAAACTCCTGCAACTTCCAATAATTGATCTCCCTCAGGTGAAAAATCCTACAGAGCGAAACTAGAAAGTCTGTATGGAAAAGGAAATAATGCAAACTGCAATTATTATGTGCAACTAATATTCTCCGATTTCTGAATATATTATATTAAGAGAAGATAAACATAGTGGTTGGTCGGCGAATTTAGTGCTGCTGTAAAGTCGGCGATTTTTATCTGTTTTTATTGTGTTTTCCCTTAGAAAATTAGTGTTTTTGTAGTATACCTAGTGTAGATTTCAGTGTTTTACTGTGTATTTAGTATTTTATCATATATTTTTATTAAGATATTTTAATATTTAGTATACGTTTAAAATGGCGCCAAACAGTGCAAGAAAGGTAATGCCCAAAAAAGCACAGCAGTTTAAAGAAGGTTAGCACTGCCAACGAGGTCATTGTGCACATGGAGGAGGTTAACGAAAATGAATTCCGTGCGTGTGTTCACGGGATGAAAAACCACAGATAAACTGGGGAAGAAAACCCTGCTGTCCACGCCCACGACCGGCTAACTTGGGTATGACTGAGGAAGATCCTTAAGCTCCTCACGTCGTAGACGGGAATCGAACCTAGGACACTCCTTCCCCACGCATATGGTTGCGAAGCGCATAGCCACTATGCTAACCGCGCGGACTCATGACTATCATGAAAATTATTTGAAAAAAGGGCTATGAATGGCAAGCGATTCGATGCGTAGGCTATGTAGAAGAAATGGATGTGAGTTTTTGGATGTGTGGAGTGAGTTTGAGGGAAGATTGGATTTGTATAAGAGGGATGACCTACACCTGAATGCGTTTGGTATCAGGAGTCTAGAAAAACTAATAACTACTATGAGACCTAACACAGAGAGTCAGGGAAACTAAATTATAAAGGGAGGAATGGTGTGAATGTGAGTGTAAGAGCGACAATGGTATATAACTGTGTTAATGACGGGAATGGGATTGTCATGGAAATGTTGACGAGGTGAGAACGAGTTCAGGTGTGTGCAAAGATGTCTACATGTGTAAGGCATTAGAGAAGAATAAGATCTGCGAGGTGTCCAACTGTCTCAGGCAGACTGCAAACAAGAGTATACAAAAGGACATGCAGGTAGATTATTATGTCTGTACACGAATGCTAGGAGTATCAGAAACAAAGGGGCAGAGTTGGTTGCCTTAGTCAATATGTTGCGAACTCAGATTGTAGGAATTAGTGAAACCTGGCCATCAGAATTAGACCTACTAACTGGTATCGAGTGTCATGGGTACAGTATTTTTAGGAAGGATAGAGTGGATAGGAGAGGAGGGGGCGTGCTGCTAATGATATAATGATATCGGATGACTTAAATCCAGTTAGAGTTGAGACCTATGATTGTAGTAATACTATTAACAATATTTCATGTGGCAGTGAGTTTGAAGCCATCTGGTGTGAGGTGGAAGCTAACAAGACTAATTACATAGTCGGGTGCTGTTACAGACCTGGTGGATCGGTTGCTGGTGATGAAGAAATGCATCACCAAATAGAAAAGGTGAGCGCGAAAAGAGTAATCATAATGGGAGATTTTAATTATCCAAATATTGATTGGGTATCAGTAGAATCTCATGAGAAGAATGAAAATGCATTTATTGAGCTGTTGCGAGATAACTTCCTCACGCAGCATGTGACAGAAGGAACTCGAGGTCAAAGAGTTACATTTCATTATAGGGTCAGAGGGCGTTTCAGTTAAAGACGTAACTATTCTGCTTCCAGTTGGTGAAGTGATGATGCGGTACTCACTTGGGAAGTGACTAAGTTGATGAATGTTCCATTCAGAACCACATGCTGAACTACAAAGCAGGAAATTATGATCAACTGAGGAGTATACTGAGTTCAGTGGAATGGGATCGGTTGCTGGATGGAAAGAATATCGACAGTGCATGGGAAGCATCTAAACAATACTTAAATGATGCGATATCAGAATGTGTCCAAGAGTTCGAAGAATAAATAGAGGAGTCAAATGGATGTGTAATCTTATTAAGCAAGAGATTCGTAAGAAAGGACGATGTGGAAGGAATACCGTTTGCATAAGGATGAAGTCCGTTATGAACTTTATAAGCAGCAGGCTAGAATAGTCACAACTGTTGTACGGAAAGAAAAGCCTGATTATGAAAATTCACTGTTGCACAAACTGAATAAGAATTCAGCAATAGGGACTGATGGAATATCAGCAGTTGTGCTAAAAGAGTGTTCAGCTGAACTGGTCATTCCTATGACTAGAATGTTTAATATGAGTCTCAGAACAGGGAAGATTCCGCAGGAATATATGGTAATTCCATTGCATAAAGGTGGTCCAAAGACCAATGTATCCAACTATCGACCAATTAGTATCTCAGAAGTGGTGGTGAAGATTTTGGAAAAATTGGTTAGGACCCGCATTCAGAAATGGGTTGACAGTGAATCTCTACTTTGCAATAAACAACATGAATTTACTACGGGAAGGTCATGTTTAGCAACTTGCTCACATTCTGTAACAATATGACCATTGAACTAGTCAAGGGGAATGAATATACCATGATACTTTTGGATTTTGCTAAGGCTTTTGACAGAATACAACATGACAGACTGCTGCATAAATTAGAGAAAATGGGTTTGGGTTATACAATATTAGCATGGATAAAAGGATAGCTGACAGATATCAAAATGTGGTATACGGGGGATCGGAGTCTGCAAGGTTTAAGGTAACAAGTGGTGTACCACAAGGATCAGTGCTTAGTCTATTGTTATTCAATCTGTACATTAATGATATTGGGAAGGATTTGACAAGCGACAGTTATTTGTTGATGACAAAGAAAGATAGGGTAATCAGAAATGCTGCTAATATGCAGTACTTGCATAATGATTTGAATAGGCTGGAATTGTGGGCATGGGAAAATGGGTATCAGTTCAATGTAAGTAAATGTAAAGTCATTCACTTCGGCATTATTAGATATCCAATGTCATATTATATTGGTGGGATTAGGCTAGAAGAAACCGATGAGGTTAGGGATCTTGGAGTGTTATTAGATAGGAAGTTGAAGTTCAGGAGCCATGTGGCAAAGATTGCAAATACAACTCAAAAAATAATTATAATACTGAAACGAACGTTCACATGTAAAGATAAGGATGTTATTTTGCCTCTTTACAAGGCCTTGATAAGATCTCACTTGGACTATTGTGCGCAGGTCTGGTCTCCTGATTTCGTTGTGATTCTGATATATTGGAGAGAGTACAAAGGAGAGTGTTAAAAATGATATCAGGATTGTGGAATACTGATTATGAAGACTGATCGAGAATTTGTAGACTGCAGACAGTAGCAAACAGGAGAAAGAGGGTTGATATGATTGAGACTTAGAAACTTCTGAAAGGGTCATACAGGATTTCAAATCGATGGAATTTTTCAATTTATGGAAGGCGGAGAAAGGACGAGAGGGCATCCATGGAAGCTGAGAATGAAGATCGCCAAGTAGGGTGTGAGGGCTATATTTTTCTCTCAGAGGGTGGTGCGTGATTGGAATGGACTGCCTTTGGATGTTGTGAGTGCAAACAGTGTGAATAAATTCAAGAATTAGTATCATAGCGGGTGTGTGTAGAATGTAGCCTCCCTCGATGAGTCTCTGGCTCCCTGGAGTCTCTCTTAATAATAATAATAATAAATGATTCAAACTTACTCAATGTTATACTGCACGCAGTATCCCATATAAATAGTCCTCCCCCCATTTTTTAGACATGCACAAGCAAAATCAGGAAGTAGTGTTTGATCCAGTAGTCGAAGTTTTATGTAGCTGCTCCCAAAACTAATTATCATCGCTAGCCAAATGCTACTTTTAAGAAATTAATTTGAAAACCTGCCCTGCTAAGTACAATCTTCTACCCCACAAAGACCAGAAGATTCGCAATCTTTTGAGACCATGAACAAACGTTACATAACTTTTAACGGGACACTTATATTTTGAAATACAAAACGTTTTATCAATTTTTCTATAATTTTATTTCACAGAGCCAAGGGAAAGTAGAAATAAAAAAGCATAAAAATAACCTATTTCAATATACTGTCTGCATCCCCCAATATATCAAAGAGGGAAAAAACATATGTGTGACAGCAGCAACAACAAAAGAAAGAAAAGGTAAATCTTTCATAGAATGCCAACCATTATGATGCAAGGTGGATCTACGTCCTGTAGATATCACAAACAGCTGGAACTTTGCGCTATTTCTGTAGTAGAGCCACACCCAATGTCAAGCAACACCTGACAAAAGATGGCCAATTCAGCATAATGAGATATAATTTTGCCAATAATAAAACGCAAAAATGCTATCCGAGAATATTAACTAACTACGATCCAATTTTAAGTTTTATTCTGCTGACCAAAGCACAATGGTTAAAATAAGTGGTCCATTCTACCCAAGTTTTGTAGATACCGGCAATAAGTGCGGAGAGAAGGTCAAAAGAATCAATGCAGTAAATTATGAAGGCATTTTTGTAACATGTTCGATAAAGTTTGTTGCACCATTTTTGCACGAAATTAGATAACACCTTTATCGTAAATATTTAAATAACTTTAATATATTAAGATAACGGTTTATTTTTCTGGCAGTTGCTTTGATTTCTTCGACGCTGACCTTGGGCGTATATCTCCAAAGACTTCACGCTACACGCAACCATCAGAATTGCTAATTGTGGAGACCAATTCGTCATATTTAAAGCATTTATATTCTAACAATGGCGAACAGCAATCAAGCAGATTTATATGATTAGTTTTACAAAACGCTATCGTACATAAAACAAAAGTTTTTACAGCATTAAAAGTCAACTATTTGTTTGGGTGATCGCAACTACTGATTTTTTTTTTTTTTTTTTTTTTTTGTCTTATTCTGACGTATATATATTGAGTCTATGATTACACTACAAGACGTGGAGTGAAATGCAACCTCGTTAAGTACAATGGATTCTGACAATAATTTGATCCTCTGTTTGGTAGATTTCGAACAGTGGATATACTGTTGGATAATTTAACAGCTCGCAGTTTAATTTTCGGATCCAGGCACAAATTGTTTATTATTTGTTTCTGGTGCTGAAAATGTGTGCATTTAAAAAGATGAAGAGATTGTGGCGATCACAATACCTTCGTTTAAATTCAACATAAAAAATATGGTTATATCGTGTTGCTCACCATTAATAAAAAAGTACTGTAGAGAAAATATGACTGTTTACCAATGTTATAATCACTCATACCATACGATATTTGCACGAACAGTTCTTACATATTTATGCAAGTATCGATAAATAACTATTTAGCATATCTTCTAATTAAGAAACCATTATACTGGTTTCTGTTGTATTTAGTACCTTCAGCTAACTGAAACTTACTAAATACAACTGATAGTGAATAACTGCTTTTCATGATATGAACTATTACATATAAACTTCAATACAAATTCCTTAAGAGGTTTATGTTGTGTGTACATGTATAAAATATCTGCAATATTTTATACATGTACACACAACATGTCTGTTGTGTAAATATGTACACAACAGACAGATGAAATTTTAAAAATGCAACTTTTACATTTCAATATGATTTAACTATTAAGATTTCATTAGCTCATCATACCATGCCTTAAATGCATTCACTGTCTCCGCACTCACACTCTCGAGCAATGCATTTCAATCTCACCTCTCACTACGATTCTCCACGCAAACAAACAAACAAACAAACAAAAAAACTGCTCGTCACTCCCCCAATCTTATACCCTCCTTATACAACTTCGAGGAATGGCTTCTTGTTCTTCTCCTGTATCCATCCATTTATGAAAAATCTTATTCACATTAATCTGGTAATTAAATAACCCCTCTCCAAAATCATTAGAACAAGCGCCACTGCTAACCAATACCCCCTTTTACAGTCCATCTTGAAACTCACCGAACTAACTTCGCTGTCTCCTCTTTTATTCCATCCATTTCTGTCCTTTGGAACTGTCTCCCCCACTCCGCTCTCCCTAAATATTACAACCCTCAGCCGAGCAAGCAAAATGTGAACAGACTCATCCTTTCTTCTATTCCTCTTGCCCACACACGGCACTAATCTGATTATAGATCTTGTGACCTTTCGTGTGTGGTACAGATTTAAAAAAAAAAATTGTCTCAATCATGTCCTCACTCCTTCCTCCTATCTGTTAGATTCTGGAATTTTCATTCCCTCAATCTATCATCATACTCAACATTGCAGAGACCAGAGCCACCTTACTGAATTGTCCCTCTATCCTTTACAGCATCCTTTTGAAAAACCGGTGATCAAATCTCTGCGTAGTAATCGATATGCGGTCCGATCAAAGCCACATACAATGGAGGCCCCGTCCATGGCCTCCGCATCATTGCCGTAATCCGCTATGCTGCACTCACAATTTTAGTGAAATGTCCCAGAAATTTTACCTCTCTATTTACCATCATCCCCAAATTCCTCACTCCTCCACCTCCGCTAAGATATCTCCACCAATTCTAAGCCTACCTTTGCTTCCCGAATTTTAAAACCTTACAATTTGCAACATTGAACTGGTACTCGTAATTCCGCTTACATTCCCATTCACCGTCCATTCGTTTTCTTGCAAAGCTACAATTCTCTTCTATTCCTCACAGCTCTTTCCAACTTTGCATAATCTGAAAATAGCATTATCATCATTCAGACCTCTCCCAATATCATTAACATAAACGTTAAAGAGCAATGACTTGAAAATAGATACTTGGGGCAAAGCACTAGTGACTTCACTCTTCTAGGATATCATGCCCCCATATACAGCCTACTGACACCTAACAGATGGCCAATCTCCAATCCAGTGCACTAATTTACTGTCCAACGCCATCAGTGCCAATTTAATTATTAGCTTGTCAATCTTGTGGAAATCTAACAAAGTTCTTTGCAAAACTTAAATATTCCACTGTGCATGCATTTCTTCTCCAATGTATTTGTCATCTTGTTACACTAAGTAAATGGATTGCTAAAACAGGATCTTGCTTTAGCAAATCCATGCTGTCCATCAATGAAAACGCCACAGTTTTCAACCCCATTCTGGATCTTGGATTTAATATTAAGATTTTAATAAATATTGATGTTTTAAATAACCAACTTTCAAGCATGATAATCTTAAAGGATTAAATTTTTAAGGTGCATTTTGCATCTTGCGTAAACACCTAGATTCGTTTTGCCCATCTGTCCATCCACACTAGATAAGATTCTGGCTGGACAAATTTCTTCTTGAAATTTGATATTTGGAATTCATACAAATAATTGGTCGAGTCATCCCAAGTTTTGTTTCAATCGGTCCATTTGCAGGCGAAAATTAAGGAAGAAAAAATATTCTGTGTAAAGTACATCAACAAAAAACCATGACCGTGTGTTAAACGATGATTTTGGTACCTTGAAATAACAATTATTGAAAATCCAGCACTGAACAATTTCCAATTCTACGATATGTAAAGAATTATATGCAATTGCTGAGCCTTACTTACTTTTTTTATTAGTCCGCTATCACTTGTTTTTATTACATAATTTCTAAAATTCCAGATAGATCTAAACTAATTTTTAATTAAATATGTAATGTCCATTTCAATTAATTTTCAAACGTAAATTCAAAGTAATTTTTCTGCGAATTCTCTAATTCTTTGGAGGGGAAAATGTGTTAACACACGCCATTATATATAATTAAAATAATATTTTGAAACCAACAAAAGACACTACCCCCAAAAAATTAACGTTTTTATTTTAAACTTCGTATCTATTTTCGACTGAGAAAATCCATAAATAAAGAGAGGAAACCATACATGACGTTTCCTTGGGAACTCCAGCTCAGTTGGTTTCGACGGAGCCTTTTGGTTGGAAAGCCCTGGATTCGAATCCCGTCTATGACGTGAAAAATCATTATCAGGGCTTTTCAATCAAAAGGTGAGTTAGCTGGTCTCATACGGTGGGTTTTCCCTCACAGAAAGTCGGATTTTTCGTCACTCAAAACAGGCAAACCGGCCCTGTGAACAAACACATATCTAGACACAGAATATTACTGTACAGTAGCAATGGTATTGTAAAAGTATCATTGTCTCACTGCATATAAGTTTGTTAGGTTTTCGGTAAAACTATTCGAGACGTGGAAGGTAAGCCCTGGTTTCAGACATAATTCACGGTCTTTTCGTAATCAAATCGAGAGATCGTGCATAATTTAATGGTGATAAGTCTAATGGTGCAAATTTGAATATCGGAGAGGCAGCCTGTTTATTATAAGGTAAAAAAAAATAATAATAAATGAAAATTAGTGTATGATTGCTAAGTATGGCGTTTCTCTTGGTGAAAAGGTACTTCCTAATTTATTATTATTATTTACAAAACAACATTATGAATGTTTTCCCCACCATGAAATAATTTTACATATTCATTTTAATTATATTTTGAAGTACTGTTAGTATCACAAAGATTATCCGGAGCTTGTCACTTTAGACCTGCGTTCAGCAGTAGTGGTAATGGAATCATACCGGCTGACGAAATATCACCTGCAGCGATCTTCATTACTTTGATAGGAGGAAAACAAAACGAAAATATATAAATAAAAATTAAAAATTAATGACTGTGCTGCACTACAAAGCAAAATTCGATACTGTTCACGTGCCGCCTTTAGCCACCACTGATTTCCAGTCCCTCTCCTGTAAACAGCTCATTAGATTTCGATGATTTCATTAGATAACGATTAAAAATTAATTGTTTCATGTTGTTACCTTTTAATATACCCTACTCTAATTAGTAAATAATCCGAAATGCACTGTTTCATTAAAATAAGTATGTATAGCAATAGTTTCCAGCGTATTCAGGCGAATCTAACTTCCTTTTCCATAGAGACAGAATTAGATCATATCTTTCTTTGTTCTACGTATAGAAGCGAGCGAGCGAGAGAGAGAGAGAGAGAGAGAGATTATTAATAAATTTCATTATCTCAATAAATGGATAACGATGAGGAGGAACATCACATGTTTCAAATTTGTCATTATTAGTATAAATTCCAAATAGATTTTAATTATTTTACATAACTAAAATCGTTAAAAGATATAATAAACAAGAAGTATCAGAAAATTCAATGACCGAATCTCTCCATTATCTGGTTCTTGGAAGATTTCCACCTACTTCTTGTCTTCTATTCACAATGGGTTCCTAACCAGACTTTAAACTGTTGTGAGATTGTTCTGAAACTATTATCCATCTCGATGAGTCGACTCACTAAGTATTCATCGATACCAATTTGGAATTTGGTTAAAAAGTACATGTGTAAAACACTAATAAAAGAACTGCCCGAAATTCCTTTATTAGTGTCGATATTTTAATATGCATTTTTAAATCTTCTAAATTATCATCAATAACAAGTGTTCGTGGCATATCGATTGTTCCCGTTATTGCTTGGTTGATAAAACAGACCCGAGTTCAAATCTTGTCTTCGACCAGAAAATCATTTTCAGCCTTTTTTCAAACAAAGAAATGGAAGGATCTTTACTAGTATTATTATTATCATCATAATCATCAATAAAATTGTTTTTCATCTCGCAAAACAGGCAAACTGTCAGAAAACAAGAATAATGCTCGCCATCTGCCACTGTCAGGCCGTCGGCAAGAATCGAAAACCGGTTCGCCTGCAGTGTTAGTCTCCGTTTACGAATAATAACCCACTGACCACCGTTAATCCTTCATCCGAGTTTCAAGTCAAGTAAGCAAGCCGGACTTCTCATCCATTTAAAATTTGAGAATAGGTTGAGGCAACAAAGCCTCAAAATGCTTAATGAAACGAGACTGATTGGACCAAATTAAGATCAACGTGATAACTTCAGAACAGTTTAGAAACCACGCAATGAAGAAAAACAAAAACCGAGATTCCAATATCAATATAGTAAGCAAATAGAGTAAAACGCTTTGATTAAATATTTAATATCACTTACTTCTCTTTAACTTCGAATTCTTCAAAATTTCTTTCGGCCATAAGTGTTCTCTAATCTTCAAAAACGTTACTTAGTTACTGTGACATTATATTACATGCACATAAACATCACATGGCGGCGCATATGTGCAGAAAGATAAATTCTACAAGGTCGCCATCATCCGTGTAGAAGTTCCGTGACGCCTATTCAAGTATTAAATGCACTGAACACGTTTGTGGCTTTTTAGGTTTGCAAACGGTTTGGGAACACCTGCCCCTCCACTGGATGTTGTGGAAACTCCTTGATACATCTTTCTCCTATTACCTTCACGTTCCCTTGCAGTTTTAACTTCCTGGTCGTAAGTCGTGAACGTTTCTGCCTGTCTCTGACCACCCTCCAAACAAATTTCGTGACTGATAGTCACTATCAATGTCGCTTTGGACACTCTCTCTTCAGGCGTCAGTTTTTTTTTTTTTGTTTGTTTCATTTAATATTAAACAAATAATACCGTCGACATCTTCAACACACACAAAACATAAACTAAAAATAAAAATCGCCACCTAAAGCGACTGAATACAGGTTTACATCCCATATTAAATATTACAAGCATCAATCTTCTGACCACCTTGTTAAGTTTTTCAGCTGTACACGAAAGTTTCCCATGTTTGTTGTATAATATTCAACCCAATAATGAAACATAAAGTAATACATTACTCAAACTAGAAAAATTATAAATCAGAAGAGATATAAGGTACTGTTGCATAATCAATACAAATGTGGATTCATTTATTATTATTATTATTTGACACCTCCAGGGAGTCCAAAGACTCATCGAGGGAGAGTGTGCCAATAGCATCGAACGATTGGCCTCCTTCCAACTACTAACCGCGCTTTTTTGTACTGATACGTAAAATAATTATTATAATATATATTACATACTTATTTAAAAGTCTTTATATAATAACTCCTAATACTGTACTTGTAATTATTATATCTTACTTGACATTTCGGAACGAGCAAATAAATAATTCTTCTGTTTATCTTCAAAACACAACAACAATTGAAATGTGACGCCATTTGACGCACTAAATGAAAAATGAAAAAATTGCCCTGGTTCGAGACACAGATATCAGATATCCTAGCGGCGAAAATGAAATGTTATAAAATCACACTTAATAAATACGGTACTTTAATTCCGTTTCAATTTTAATGGAGCCCAAAATTGTGATATTAATTATGGAAAAGGATTAATTGATGATAAAAATTATAACACAAACTCTTGGGGATAAAAGTTTTAAAAAATCAAAACTTTTTTCAGTAAAATTTTTAATAATAAATTATCAGAGTAGATATTTAAATTTCTGAAATGGTTCATTAAAGCGAAATAGTTTCATGTATTTTCCCTTCTGCTATTATGTAACTGTCTTCTTTTTAGTGGTTAAAGATATATTATTCTTCAGCACTCATTCTTCTTAGAAAGAAATCCATTTCTCATTGCTAACTTTTATTTCATTTGTTACTAAAGAAATGAACTTAGCCTAAGATCAACTTGCAGAGTGTAGTTTCCAAGTCTAATGATCAGAGAAAACTGGATCGATAAATATGGTTCTATAACAGTGATAATAAAAAGTTAAAATAAAAAGACTTTCATGTCTTTTTATTTTAGGTTTATAAAATAAATCAGAAAAAAAGAGAAGCCAGTTGTGTTAATTATAAAACAAAATAATTATAAAGACAATCATGTGCAATAGCACTAAAGAATTTCAAATATAGATTTATATTTTATTTAAGTTTTACGAAAAGCTCTTTTTCTGCACTTATGCTAAGAGTTGTCATAATATCATGAACAGATATATTCCAATTTATCAGTTTTCTAATGCAAAAGTTTTTTCAGGTTGTTTTCAACATAATTTACAACCCATCCATAAGAAGTTTATGAAAATCTGAAGAAAAGATGATTCGATAATATATATTAATTGAATTGACTTTTATTTCCATCAAATTCCTGATATGTACTCTCAAGGGATGTACGAGTACTGGAAAAGATGTCAGTAATATATAATAAAGTTTATGTTGCTACTATCTTCCTACTGACAGTTTTCTTTCAAATTAATCTGCTATTTCTTACATCGCTTTTCGAAGGAACTATTCATTGCATCAATCCATCTAGATCTTGATCTTCTTTAGGATGTTTTTCCCATCATCCGGGCATATCAAGTATATCTGTTAACTTTTCTCTCTCATTCGGTTTATGTTACAATGCAAATTATATTAGGCACATTCTTCGATACTAACAATGGCAAATCGCATTCTGCTATGTCCAATTCTAATATTATTCTGCCACTGAGCTCAAAATTCTAATTTCTGTGGTTTTCAGTCTTTCATCAACTTTGTTTTTAACTCAACTCTCAGATCCATAAGAAATTGTTTACATACTGTCTTGTGTGCTACTAGTTTAGTAATTTGACTAATCTCTCTCTTATTCCATAATAATTTATTCCACTGGCTCCCCACTATGAAAGCTTTGCTTATTCTATTATCTATTTCCATATTTAATTTGCAATTGTCACTAAAATTAGTTAAGTAATTGAAATATTTTACTTGTTCTGCAGGTTCTTTCCTGAAAATGCAGTGAGTTTCATATTCTGAATATTTTCATAGTTTATATATATATATATATATATATATATATATATATATATATATATATATATATATATATATATATATATATATATATATATATATATATATATATATATAAAAGTAAAATATCATCTGCATAAAATAAACAACTAAGTCGAATACCACTGATTTCAAGCTTAATACTTTTGATATCAGGCCTAATGTCACTTTCCTTCATAATGTGATCCATATAGATGATGAATAAAGTGAGAATAGTGTGCACCCTTGTCTCACACCAGATTTTACATCAAACTGTCTTCCTGCACCTTCTTCAATTATACAAGCTGACTTACAGTTCAAATAGTGACTATGAATTGTTCGATATAATGTTCCATTTATACCATATAACTGAAGCATTTTGAAAAGCTTTTCTCTTAGCAACTTGACATATGTCTTTTCCAGATCTACAAAACTTAAATACAGATCCTTTTTATATTCCTATTATTTCTCAATAATTAGTCACAAACTGAATGTCTGATTCTGATGCCTATTTCGGTCTTCAACTACCTTGTCCACAATTTTTCTCAGCCACTTCTTAAGTAGGAATACTCAGTATGAAAGTTCTATAATTCTAACCTTCAATTTATTTCCGTTTTTTATAAATGAGTATTATTAGAGTATTATTCTAGTCTTAGGAAATTTGATCACCTGACCAGGCCCTATGGATTATGCAGTATAACCACTGCAAAACTTTTATTCCTCCATATTTGAGTTCTGGTCAAATACGACTTATTCCAGCTGCCTGTGAAAATTTCATATTTCTGAAGGCTTTTTTCTTCTTCAAGAATTCAGTTAGCAAATTTATTTTTATTCATGTGTAATTTCAAATGTATCTTCTTTAATATTTTCTACCACTGTTTTCGCTTCTTATATGGTCCTCTTTCCATCATTTCTAGACTTTTCTCATAGCCTCCTAGAACATTTTGCCACCTATTATGATATTTATATTTTATGTTATTCCTATAAGTTACCTTGGACTTATAGCTTAAGTTTCTTATAGTTTTTCCGTATTCCTACAAAGCATACGCTAACTTACTTGCCAGGAACTTTTAATATTATTTTTAATTTTCTAAGACTTCTGAAAAACACTACGATGTTCAGATTTTTCTACATTTGAAGAAAACTTCACGGCTTAATCAATCAATATTTTCTTCAGCCTCTGTATTTGAGTTTCCAGGCTTGGTTGTTGTCTTTAAAGTTTTTCCTGTTTTCTTAAACAATATTTCATGAAAGCTGCTCGACTTTCATTCTTTTTAGAACTTTTCGACATATTTCTTTCTTTTCATTATGATATTCATTTTTATCCAGCTCATAAACTGAATGGCGACTCCTTTCTATTCCACATCTCCTGTATACTTTTATTCTACCTTGAGTTCTACTTTTTAAAATTTATTATTTTCTGTTTTTCCTTTATAATGTTCTTCTACATAAAAATTCAAACCAGTAATTCCTATTTTAGATGGAGGGGACATTCACAAAAGAAAATGTTGAAAAATACGAGTACAAATAAAGAAGTAAATTCGAAACTTTCCTAATTGACAATCCACAGCAAATGTTTGTTATTCACGTATTAATAAGTTGCATTAAATTGTTTTCATCTTTAGCGTACATATAGCTCTGTTTGTTTCTTTGGACTACAGTTTTAATAGTACTTAGCATCTATAATGCTAAACTGACATAAATAAACCCATTATTGTTTCGATTCTAGTCACTGACTACATCAACTTTTACTAAACCTTTTTAAAGCGAATTCTCAGGTTAATCGATCTTTAATGTAAGAAAGGAGAAGTGCTTTATTTATTTATTTATTTTTAACTTCAAAACATGACTATAGAACACACACCATTTCATGCCGTAATAGTAGGTAATATTTAGAAACATGACATAGCTGCATTTCTTTGCCGAAATCTGCCTAGCAGGTTTGAAATTGTCAAAACTAAGCTGAACTTCAGTGAAATCTACAGGGGATTCGTCTTTCTTTGTGAAATAAATGACATTAAAGAATTTATTTTATTCGGTTGTCCATCTTCCCTTCTAACTGTCCAGTCACAAACTCATTATGATCATCTGGTTTATTATTCTGGTCACTTGTTACACGTGTTGGACTTCCTTTGGCCAAGATAACCGCTTGCACCGTGTTGGCATCGACTACAGTAGACCACAGGATGTATCCTGAGATATTCTAGAGCAACTGGAGAGAATAACGTACAGCGGTCAGTGATCGAGCGAGGCACTGATATCGACCGGTGGATGTTGCGTTCTACATGATCTCACAAATGTTCAATATGATTCTAATCAGGAGAATTAGACGGCCAGGGAAGCACACAGAATGCTTGGTGTATATGCTCTTCGAACAATGGTTGAACAATGCTAGCCTTGTGAAATTGATGTGGAAGAGAGTTGTCTTGTTGGAAGAATCCAGATTCGCCGGCTAAGTGGCTACCATGTAAGGCAATACCTGAACCGAAGAGTTAGCCGCCAAAGTGTATTCGGTGGAGATGATGGAACCGATTATTGTCCATGAGAACACTACCTATACCCCTGCTACTCGCCTGTGTACAGCCAATCGTGCATCTGGTTGGTCGGAAACAGGCTGGATGAGCATGGTATTTTGCAGATTTCTCACGTAAAAATGTAGCAATATAAGGATTCATGTCCAGCTGACCCACTCTCTTTGTTCCACAAACTTTGTTATTTCTTATTCTAATCAACAAGAAATAGGAAACATTAATTCTGGTTTTTTTATTATTATTATTTTATTATTATTTTTTTTTTTTACTTAAAGGTTTTGTTTATTTTTAAGTTCCGTGAAGGGTAAGCTTCCTCTGTTAGAATTCTTTGGTGTTGCACCTGAGGTTTATCATAATGGCGATCTACAGCTATATGCTAAGACGAACATAAAAAAAAAAATACCTCAAGCATCATGAAGCAGAACAGACCTGGACTTTGCACAGCATGCTATCACCACCACACACCACACATAGGATTCGCTTGACAAAACTGAAGTTCTGCACAGAAGCGAGATCGGTTTAGAAACACGTTATACGTTGTGTAACGTAGACCATCGAATCGGAATAGATCAATAGACATCGTTAGGACTTCAATTATAATTCAAATGCTGGTCTACTACAACGCATGAGTCCACATCTGACAATGTCTTCCTTTTTATGGTGGATGAATTTTATCTTCTGACAAGAAATAATGGAAGGCCTAAAGTAGTTTGAAAAAGCACAATTTTTTCTTTATTTTTATTTTTTATTTATCTGTAGAGTAGGAGACTGGATTATCTAAACCCACGGTTCTTTAATGCAATAGGCTTAGAATCATCCTTGGTTATGACTCATATAAAATTGTATTTGTGCTATTGAAATCTTTCAAATAATACTGAAGACGGCCATGACATTTATTAAAAAATCTATTAAAAATCTATTATTCCCTAAACCTTTTACTACCAAAGCTAATAAATAGTGGATCTCATTTAGCCTTAAATAACTTTCTGAAAATCGGTAGGCAGCTATAAATTAAGCTTTCTGGAAGTATTTTTAAAGAATATTCTAAATTACATTCGTAGTTCATTAACATCATTAATGGAATGCTAGAATCGATTACGGTTTCCACCAGTTTCATTTTGAAGGTACTTCTATTTTTAATGAATCTAAACTCATGTGCAAAATCTTGCTGTAGCTTTCTTCAAAATCACAAGTGTTTTGCAAATATAGTGGAATGTTGTAAATGCTGTATCAGAGCTTTCAATAATTTGGGGTTTTTTTAATGGTCATGATCTTCACGTTCTTCATTTCGTAACATAAAAGACTCGTTTTCCCAGGTGGGATTATTCCCACCCGAACAGGAATTCGAAACTCAATGAGACCCAGATCGATCCCTATGAAAGTTGTGACCCCTATCGAATACCGCGGTGAACCTCCCCCAGGGAATTTGCACCCCACAAAGCGAGAGAAAGAGGAAAACAGAGAGAGAAAGAGAGAGAGAGAGAGAGAGAGGGAGGGAGAGAGGGAGAAGAAGGAAAAATTATGAAACGAGCTTGGTTTGGTTCATTTTCTTGTTCTAAAAAATTGATCTGCTATAGTACTACATGAACTTTATAATCAGATATAAACATATAATCACACACACACGCGTGTGTGTGTGTGTGTGCGTGCGTGCGTGCGTGTGTGTGTGTGTGTGTGTGTGTGTGTGTGTGTGTGTGTGTGTGTGTGTGTGTGTGTGTGTGTGTGTGTGTGTGTTAAAGATAACAAGCTATTTTAAATATAAACCTAGTTTTTTTTACTCCATTCCCCAAGTAAGCAAACAGACAAGTAAGTCAAGTTTGCGCCTGCAAGTGTTGCCAGTCTAGCTGACCCTGCACGTAGTGCAAGTCAAGGCAACTCGTGGTAAAGGTAGAATAAGCTCTGATCACTATTCTTAATATTTACCCTTAATGCAAAGCACATCTCCTGGAGGAGATGTATGATGCTATGTATTAAAGGCAAGGGGCCACTACCCAGACCGGTTTCGACCTTTATTGAGGTCTCGTCAATGGGAGCTAGGCTAAGAAATACTAAGTTTTAAGTAATACAGAGTTTATAAATATTTTACCAAAACAAGTTACCATAAGGTGCTTTGACCCTATTAAATAAAAATCTCAGGATGAGAGATAGATGTAGAAAGTTTTTTTAGCTTGGGTATAATATATGTTAAAGATACCAAGCTATTTTTAATATAAACCTGTTTTTTTTACTCCATTTCCCAAGTAAGCAAACAGACAAGTCAGTCAAGTTTGCGTCTGCAAATAGCTTGGTATCTTTAACATATATTATACCCAAGGTAAAAAACTTTCTACATCTCTCTCTCTCTCTCTCTCTCTCTCTCTCTCTCTCTCTCTCTCTCTATATATATATATATATATATATATATATATATATATATATATATATATATATATATATATATATATATATATATATATGAAAAATATTGAATGACTAGAACCGAGATTTAATTAAAAAGGTTTTAATATAAACACACTACTAGTTTCGGCCTGTAACAGCCTTCTTCAGGTGACATTATAAAAGAAAAAACACTAAACATTGAGGGTTAAAAGACTATGAACATCATAGACAGTCTTTATACATAATTAGCATTAAAACGTTGTAGTTGTATTTGAAGCTGTTCTTTCATTTGTTGAAATACAAATGAAATTTGTATTTCATTTGTATTTCATTTGTATATACAGGGTGTTCGGGATAAATTTGACATATTTATAATTAATTATATTTTTCCGTAAGTTACATGTATTAACACACACTTCTCTTCATTTAAAAGTTTGGACCCTTCTTCATTCATATACAAGATGTCAGAAAGGATGGATAGCTGGAACCCACCTGAATCATGGAAGAGAATAACTTGTATCATGATGATTCGTGCCCGCCATCAAAATAAGGATATTACGACTGCTGCCCAATGCTCCCTGAATACAGTAAAAACAATCAGGCATGAACTAGAGACTTGCAATGGTGACTACGAGGATGTAGCAAGAAGAAAGATCCCTAGCAGACGATCTGATTGCGTTCGTACAGCAGAATTCCTCGCAAATCTGCAGGAACAGGTGTTGAAGAACCCTGGCATTGGAATTCGGGCTTTGTTCGTGGAGTTGCTAACTGTAGTCAAGCCCGGGATAACAAGGGTAGCCAATGGTAGGCCGTATGTATGGCAGCAGGATTCGGCCCCTTGCCACACCTCTGGGAAAAGTCAAAAATGGTTGTCTGAAAATTTCTACGACTTCACCAGTCCAAATGTTTGGCCTCCAAACTCCCCAGACCTTAACCCCATGGATTATTTTGTATGGGGCGCAGTTGAAAAAGACACCAATCGCACTTCCAGTAATACAAAAGCCCAGTTAATGGATAAAATTAAAACAGTTTTTGCGGCCCTTCCCAGGGAGACTGTAGCATCAGCTTGTTCGAGGTTCCGAAGCAGAATTGAAGCTGTGATCGATGCTAATGGTGGTTATTTTGAGTAAATCTTGTTGATAGTATTGTAATTAACTCTGCCTGTAATGTTTTTTTGTCAATTCATTAAATTTAATAGATACAAAGAAGATTTTCTTTTTCCTTACGAAACTGTCAAATTTATCCCGAACACCCTGTATGTATATATATATATATATATATATATATATATATATATATATATATATATATATATATATATATATATATATATATATATATATATATATATATATATATATATATATATGTTTTGTTAAAGATACCAAGCTACTTTCTATATATATATATAATGTTGAATCTTTTGAAAACAAAATCATCTATTTTTGTTGACGGTTGCCATGCTTATAACGCATTTATGACATTGTTTGAATAAGAATATTTAATAACTGAATAAATACTGTGAAGTTTCTTTTTCATATCTTATTTAACAGCAATGTCTCACAACGAACAATAATTTTTGGAAGATATTACAGTAAATATTCTTTTAAAGCTAGTGTTTCGTTATACTAATGATCATGATATTAAAATAACTATTCCAAACTACACAGTAACATCAAATATGAAAGCCATTCTAAAAATTATCTCTTAGCCTAAATTTAGCCCAATGAATATCATATGGTTATAACGTTTCAACGACAAATATCCGTGGTGTTGCGTTGGATATAAACAAGATATACGAAAAGGAACACTGAACTTACCGCTTAGGTTTCCAGTGCCGGCGCAGCACCCCCAGCATGAGGACGACTGCAATAGCCAGGACAATGAGATAAAACACCTCGGGAAGCACTTTGAAACTACGATATTAAAAAAAAGAAAGAAAAGAAAAGAAAAATAAATAACTAACGGCTTGTATATGTCAGCCGTTCAGAGGGCAGGAAGTTATATACATCTGGGTCTCGTCACTAGGTTAGTGGTATCTGTCAACAAAGGCAGCCATGATGTCTGGCTGATTTTGACAAAATTTCAAATATTTAAAACATATATCGAAATTTCCTCACTCTATAACACCAGTCATTTTGAGTACATTAGATATGTCGCCTTATGGCATTTATAAGTGACATTAAGTCAGTTGGAAGCAAATTGGCTTTACTTTTTTGTAGTTTGTAAAACGGTTTTCAGTTGACATCAACTAGGTTAACTCTTCTGCCAAAGCACACCAATCGGTAACACACCAGACACTTGTAATTCACATTAATATTTCCAATACCATTAGGCTTAACTGTCAATAATAGCACTGATCCTGAGAACGGGTTTTGTTGACAACACCAAAAAAAGCTTTGCATATGAACGATAACTTAATAGCAAAATTACAGTTTCGTCATTTTAATTACACTTACGGAGTATACAAAAATTGACAAATGTTCGTTGGACATACACACACATGTCACAACATTCCGAACACAAACATCATCCAAGTACACAACAGCAAACTGCCCTACTTTTGTGGCTTCTGCCTTCAAGCGAACTGAGTGACGTTGCTCTGCAGCGCCACGATCAATAGACGCGTGCGCTCATGCTGTTGCTGCTGCATTTGCGACGTCACTCGGCAGCTGGACGTTTCGCCATGGAGGGTGCTTCTCGGAGAATAATCAATCGATGAAGCAAAGAATGTAGCCAACAAACGCTGTCGGCTCTTCACCGAAGGTCTCTACAGTCTGGAACTACTGAGATGCTTTGTTTAAGTGGTCATAATGCGCAGAAAACTTCTGCGCTGCTTTTACTCTTAAAATCCTACCCGTGAAGTAGACAGCGTGTCTTCTACTTCGGCAAATTCAGCGAAATTCATTTCCATACAGAAGAGATATAATATTACAGTCAATAAACCTTTCTTAAAGATATCATGCATTTTAATCAAGAAATCGGGAAATTACTATACACATAATTTTTATAATCTTTGTACACGCTATTACATAATTATTTCAGGTTTTTTTTCCTTATTAATTATAACAAAAATGAGTAATAATGTTACAAAAATAATAATTTTTTTGTTACATCATTGCTGGTTTTAATCCGAAATTAAGGTGTTTATGAATGACACGCAGCGCTATATGCGGTAATTTTAGAAAGTATGACATAGCATGTAAAATCTAGGAAAATAGGATTGAAATGGAAACGTCTGTGTAAGTGATAAAACTAAGTTTACGGAGAGCAATAGTTTGTTAATTTGATTACTTTCATTTAGTAAATTAAGCACGCATTATTATATTTATTCATTTGTTTACTGATTTT
Organism: Typopeltis vanoorti; assembly: GCF_054136105.1. Lineage (NCBI taxonomy): Eukaryota > Metazoa > Arthropoda > Arachnida > Uropygi > Thelyphonidae > Typopeltis > Typopeltis vanoorti. Next base: position 164,666,438 of record NC_143550.1, read on the forward strand.
GGGCTATATTGCATAATATTTAAATCCTGTAGTTGAGTCTCTTGACTCCAGGAGATGTTTGTATAATAATAATTATAAAGCAGACGTATGTTGGAACTTCCCTGGCTAAAGTTAAATGAGAAATTGTATCTGAATTACTGATTTTATATTTGGTTAGCGTAATCAGTTATATATATATTAAGAACACGCTATTTCTTTTCTGAAAATGCACATTAACTGCTATATTTAAAAATCTATTGAACTTCCGTTTTTTTTTTTTTTTTAATTTAGTAGTTCTTCAAGTTATTAAAATTCATTTCATGTACCGCTGTTATTGTCGCGATTAGTGCGAGGTGCATTCATTTTGGCGCATGCGTGCAATGTCTCATTACTGTTTTCTCATGAATACTAATTGCTTTTCGGGGTTAATATTCTTTGCAACAAAAGTGAGTCATCCGTATTTATCAATAATATCCGTTAACCCTTCTGTGAGATATCTAAAAATTTAAGCTTGAAACAAAAATTTAAATTATTAAAGAATTGTCTTATGAGAAGTTGTTTTAATTATCGATCACAAAACGATCTGCTTTTGTGTCATCAGTTAATAATTTCGTCGTATATCGCCTTAAACCATTAAATGATAATTTTTCAGCTTCGGACAGCTTCAGGTATGAAAAATTTAATGTACAATTAATTATAATTATATAATATATTATGTAAAACTTAATTTAGAAGTAATTATATAATACAGTTATGAAAAACACCTTAATGTATATAAACCAAACAGCTTTTTGTTTATATACATTAAGTATAAAGTATTAATTTAAAATTTTTAGATTTTTTTAAATATCTAAAAATTTAGATATATTTGTTCTTTCTTGACCACAAAAATGCACATTCTGAAGTTCACCTTCTAATTACTAATCTGGTGAGAAGCTGTTAGAAGTGGGCTTTATTTATCGTGTATGGACAGGATCATGCTGTGAATACAGGTCAAGGTACAAATTTATATGCTCTGCCCTTAAAGGGGGGAAAAACGCGTATGAAAGAATGCAAATTATAAATGTATACACTGCTGGAGATCCTTTTTTTTCTTCCTCCCCCCTTCGACATTAATAATTGTTTGCAAAACAATACCCGCTTTTTTTTTTTTTAATAGTTTAAGAGAGCTTCTTCTCCAGTGTTTTTTTTTTTAAATTATTATTATTATGATGATGATGATGATCTTCATCACAGATCTCCAGGGAGTCAGGAAGCATCGAGGGAAGTCCTACGTGACCCACATCAGCTATCATATCATATCATATCATATCATATCATATCATATCATATCATATCATATCAAACTCATTCACACTAGATGATGCACTTACCACTTTAACAGGCAAGCTGATTCCCCCCCACTCAGTGCTCTTCAACAGCTAAAAAATCTTGCTGCAATCCCTTATTTAATTGCACACAAATTCAACTTCCAGGAAGCTGCCTTCCTTCTCTTCACCTTTTATATAACGAAAAAGTTCCATTAATCTGTATCCTAACACTCATTCAAGAAGTTTATCATATCATCTCTCTTTCTCCTGTCTATCAGTGGGGTTGCAACTCACATACTCTCAATCTCTCCTCCTAATCTACATTCCATAATCCCGATATCATCTTTGTAACTCTTCTTTACTTCTTTTCCACTGCTTCTTCATCCTCTCGGAAGCCAGAAGACCACATCTGCACAGAATAGTTCAGGCGCGATCGTATCAAGGCCTCGTAAAGAGACAAAATGGCTTCTTCTTCATCTTTAAGCGTCAGTCTGCATTTTAGCATCTCAATTATACTCTGACTTGTATTTGCAATTTTTGAAATGTGACAATTGAACTTTAACTTCTTATCCACCATTGCTTCGCAAGATCATTATCCTCATCAGTTTCTCCAAGCATAATCCCACAAATGTAATATGCCATTGGAAATGTCATCATGACAAAGTGCATAACTTTATACTTTCTAACCAATAAATTTACGGGAGTCATTGTGTAAGTGTGTGTGTATTTCTGATCGCTCTACATTAGACCATCAGCAAACAAATGAGCATTTCCTGTCACTTGCTTCCTAATATCATTAAGGTTTAGACTGGACGACACTCTAAATGATTAACCTTAAATAGAGCAGATTCGCACCCCAATATATTTGAATTTTTTATCCCTCTCCTAATTTATGCAACAGCCTTTCGTGTGGTATCCTGTCAAATGTCTTAGCAAAGTTTAGAAGTATCATCGTGTATCCATTCCTTTTATCCATCCAGCTACAACATTATTAAAAAATATGAGCAGGTTTCTCAGACATGAACTTCCTTTATGGAACTCGTGTTTTGCCTTGCAAAATATAGTTCGTCTTCAACTCATTTCTCTATTCGAGTTGTTATCAACTTCTCTAAAATCTTCACCACCACTCCAGAGATACGGATAGATCGGTTGTTAGACTCATCGGTTTTTGCACCACTCTTACAACGGAACTATCACAAATTCTTTTATTTTTCTGTGGAATATTTTCTGAGCTGACTCAAATTATACACGTGAAGGACCTAGCTAGTTCAGCTGAACTTTCCTTTAGCATAAGTGTTTATATCTCATTTGTCCCTGTTGACGAATTATTATCCAGCCACCAGGTTTCTCGCTCCAATGTAAACCAGATTTCTTGAGTTTGATCTTTCAGATAAAATTTTTAGATAATTGAATTATTTGAATTTAGAATTCATAAAGTAAGTATTTTATTTTATTTCTGCATCTGGTGCATTTATCAACGCGTAGTTACATATACATAGAAAAAATATGATGGTAACATGCATCTCATTTCTTACTTGTGTTTATAATCTAAGCAAATTACATATATATAATAAATATTGGCAAATGATTAATCGACTGAGTGGATAGTGTTACTGCTTTCCAACTTATAGGCTGTATTCGAATCCTAGAGTGACACGAAGGTTTGGAAATGCCTTTAAGTGTTGAATGATTTTTATCGCCCAAGTGAAACCACCACCTTCTTCTTCTTATTGTGCTATCTTCTATCGAAGGTCAGCGACCATCTTGGCGAACAAACTGCGCTCTTGTGCTAATCTGAGCAGTTGTGCACTGCTCTTTCCTGTCCACGTCTTGATATTGTCAAACCATGATATTCTTTTCTTCCTCTAGTTCCTTTGCCATCAATTCTTCCTACCAAAATAGTTTGTAGAAGTTGGTATTTGCTGTTTCTCATGATGTGGCCAAGATATGATGTTTTTCGCTTCTTGATTATTTGTACAAGATGTTTAGCTTTGCCAATGGATTTTAAGACATCTTCATTGGTAATTTTTTCTGTCCATGATATCTTTGAAACCACCACCACTTTGCTTATTAGCTGGCTGTGACTTATGACTTATAACTGTGACCTGTGATTTATGAGTCTATAGAACAGCACTTCTCAATTATCTTACTTTATTTATTGGATAACGGGTGTGATATTACAGATGTATAACATTTCGTGTGTGGTACTGTCGTATGTACATATAATTCTGCTCTCTCTCTCTCTCTTCGCACTTACGCCCTACATGCATGCTTTGCTTCATAACCTCTAAATTTAAACGCTTAAACTGAAAATAAGGAAATAAACGTTTTCTTTTGTAACCATATCAAATTTATTTCTGATCGAATTCCTTCTTTTCTCTCTTTATCGACATCATCATCATCCATTTTAAGTCAACTCCTTTTCTTGTATTGTCCTTCTATTTCTTTCTGAAGAAATAGAAGGACAATACGTCTCCAAAGCATTCAATCTTCCTCTTTTCTCTGTAACTGGATCCTAGCTTCTCTTCTATTTCGTTCTTCCCATCTGCTGCGGTATGAGTTCTTATTTTTTCCTCTCTTCCCTTCAGCAGATCTCTACTCTATTACTAGTACCGTCCATTTCTTTCAATTGTCCCTCGCAGTATGTATGACCTACCATCTGAAGTTTTTTTTTTTCTTCTTTTTATCAGTTACAAAACAGTTTGTGAATTTTTCCATTCGTATTCTACTGTTCATAACGTCTGCCATTACTGTGAAAGTCCTGAAGCACTCAAGTGAATTCCTAGACAAAATGAACCAATAATCAATGGTTAACCATCGCATCCCTGCTGCTCGTGCCTTTAAAAGTCAAGACGATATATGAACCTTTCTTGATTGGAAAGGTTCATACGATATTGTCTAGTCGAAAATGCTCCATCACTTATTTTCTCATAGATTCCCTCATTGGATGCAAGCTTACATGATTTTTTTTTAAATTCTCAGTATAGAATTTTATTTTAAATACATAACCACTTCATCACGTGGGTAAAAGAACCAGTTACAAATCTACAATAGAAGATTAATTGAAATAATTTAGAATGACGATGGAGTAATCACGCAGGTGAGTATTATTGATTTCTATGAAAAGTATTTGTAGCAGAAAAATTAATTTCAAACAGGCATCAGTAGAAGCAGAATTAGATACCAATGGATACTATTCTTTCTCTAAAAAGAAAAGAACAAACTATTTCTTTCCTCATGTTTCATTTAATTGTTTAATTGTTTATTTTTCTTCACCAGCACTAAGTTTAATCCGAAGTTCCAGAACTTCTTATGTTGATTGCCAGCGTTATATGGCATGGTAGCGGTTTGCCATCTGGTGGTGTGCACAGGCCGAGGAAGGTGCTCGCTGTCTTTTTTTTTTTTTTTTCCCAATATCGTTCACCTATTCATTCTTTTCTTTTGATTTTATAATTGCTTAAGCTCTATTTACGTAAAGCGGTTTTCATTTCGGCACATTGCCAACCTACTCTTTAAAGCAAGGGCTAGGACTGTTGTTAGTGGTATCTAAGTTTATAAATCATTGGTGAGCAATTACAGCTAAATGGTTTCCGTAGCTTGTAGAGCTGGCTTAGTTTATGCCTTCAAAATTGAAGTCGTAAATAAAAGCAGTTGTTTTTAATATACAATAGTAATATTAGATTGTCCGCGCGTTTAGCCTAGTGGCTTTGCGCTTCGCAACCATATGCCTGGGGAAGGAGTGTCCTAGGTTCGATTCCCGTCGGAGACGTGAGGAGCTGAAGGATCTTCCTCAGCCATAGCCAAGTTAGCCGGTCTTGGGCGCGGGCAGTAGGGTTTTTCCGCCAGTTTATCTGGTGTTTTTCATCCCGCAAGCAGGCAAACCGGCCCCGTGAACACACAGGGATACAGCCAAGAGTACCATGAGGCATAGGAGTGACCATTCTATCCTCGTATTTCGGTTACGAAATCCAAGCATGCTTGGAAGGTTGTGGGCCTTAAAGGCCTGTTAAAGCCTTTGGGATAGAATATTAGATTAATTTATACGTGTTCATAGTTTCAACCTTGTTAGACAATGAAATATAAGATCACACCTTTCAGACGAAATGAAAGATAATTTAAATCTGAAAGTACATGAAACCCTCAACTATTTTAGACCACAAGAAGTTTTACTTGGTAATACTGAGTGTTATCATATTGACAACAGTATTTAGCACCAAAATCAAAGTTTATGCGCACATGCATCGAAGCGTCAGGGTTTTTTCCTCTCGGAAATCACGGGTTTTCCCCTCGTACAAAACAGACATATCCCAGAGAGGCATATGCATTGACACACACACAGCATATACTATGTGGACAGTATTAACAGTCCCGTCATAGAATAAATCATTTTTGCTCTACATATACCTTAATCTATTAAATCGATCAGAAAAGATCACTAACAAATTACCAACGGAAAAATGGGTAGTCAATTTATCTAACCGTCAACTAAAAAAAGATGAATTAAATATTCTAGCAAGAGGCCATAAATTTGCTATTTCACCAAATTATTTCCCATATTTAGACTTTATACATAATATAGAAAGAAACATCAAGCATCTCTCCAGTATTGAAGCCAACAAACTTCGTTTCGAAGTAGCTAAAGTGATCTACAATGCCAAACCTTCAGAATTAAATATCCCACCGTCGGAATTGAAAGCTATTATTTCCTTAAAACGTAACAAAAATTTAATCATTACTAGAGCTGATAAAGGAAATACCACTGTGGTTCTTGATACCAATTCATATGACCGAAAAATTAATTTACTTCTTCGAGATCGTAATACTTACTCCAAATTGTATTTTGATCCTACGAATCGTCAACTCAGAAAATTAAATAAGCTACTTAATGAAACTTCCTCCTTAGATGAAGAAACAATCAAAAAACTTAAGACATACCATGCAAGACCTCCTAGAATTTATGGCTTACCTAAGCTACACAAAACTAATGTTCCACTTAGACCTGTCGTAGACTATCGGCTGTCCAACGTACAAGTTATCAAGATTCTTATCTAACCTTCTCCGCCCTCACATAGGCCACTCAGTCTCTTCAATCAAAAATTCTACTGAGTTTCACACAAAAATTAAAGATTCAACTATCAAAAACTGACTTGTTAATCAGCTTCGACATTGTCTCCCTCTTCACTAACATTCCCCATAAAGAAACAATAGAATTACTAACTCAAAAATTTCCGTCTGATATAGTTGAATTGTTCAAGTTTGTTATTGCATCAGGTTACTTCACCTGGAAAGGTCAAATTTACAAGCAAGAGGAAGGAACAGCAATGGGATCTCCTTTATCACCAAACCTAGCAAATTTGTTTCTAGAACACCTTGAGGAAAAAATATTCACTTTTGAACCCAAACCAAAAATTTGGCTAAGATATGTCGATGACGTATTTGCAGTATGGAATCATCCCGAACCTGAATTACAACTGTTTCTAGATAAAATTAACCTTCTTCATCATCGCATCAACTTTACGTTAGAAAAAGAATCTCCACAGGGTATCTCTTTTTTGGATTTACACATCAAAAGAAAAGAAGACGGTTCCATCGCCACGTCCGTCTTTCGCAAGCCTACATTCTCAGGTCGCTACATTCACAATTCTTCTGCTCATCATCCATCTCAGAAATCTGGCATTATTAAATCACTAGTTTCCAGAGCACACAAATTCTGCTCCTCTGAAGAATCTTTAAACCAGGAATTAGAAGTTATCAAAAATACAGCCATCCTAAATGGATATAATCCCAAAACAACTCAAAAAATCATCAGTCACTTCTGCATACATCAAACCAGACAGGAAGAAGTGCATAGGATTCCCATACCTTACGTTAAAGGCATCTCAGAACGTCTTTCTAAAATTATGAAGAAATACAATTTTGCCACTACTTACAAACCTATCAACCAAATTTACAACTTATTACCTTCTCCTAAGGACAAATTCTCACCCTTGATGTTACCTGGTGTTTATGAGATTCCATGCTCATGCAAATTATCTTACTTTGGACAGACAGGTAGGTCTGTTCAGAAACGCATCTCGGAACATCAAGACCACATTCGTCTTCTTAAACCGCAGAAATCTGGCCTCTCTCAACACGGAATTGAAAATCCAAACCATAGGATCCATTGGGAAAAGGCTAAACTTTTACATAGATCATTATTTAAACATGAACGTTTATACAAAGAAAGTTCTGAAGCTCTAGACCAAACCTAAACCGCAACGTCGTTCTTACTATTCCTAAAGTATGGGAAATTATCATACAAAACTGTGTTAAATAATTAACGTTTTTTTTTTTTTTTTTGTACTACTTTAGCATGTTATGCATGTTTTCATGAGATTCTATTGTAGTCATGCGCCCTAACTGTGTTATTCCTATTATTGTTTTAAACTACTGTACTGATGATGTCCTAAGATACTTAGGATGAAATATTTACAATTAAATAATTTTCACTGTGGTTTATACGTGTGTTTCTTCTAATTATAGAATAAATCAGATTTATAAGAATCCAAGTTACTCCTCCGTATTAGGCTATTGAGTTAACCATTCTGGTGACTAAATTTGTCCTCGAACAAAGTCTCAAAATTGCTCTTCTGTTCTTTAGTCATTTCATGTACTTCTAAAAGTTTTTGGGATTGGATGATATTATTGGTCCATTAGGACGCAAAGACCTTTTTTTTTTGTTTTCGTTGTTTTGTTTTGCTTTGTTTTAAAGGTCATTCATCGTTTTTGTCATCGTTATATCTAAGAAGGGTTGGGTTGTTGTTTCTACTTAACATAATAATTATGATTACAGTCGTTTTGTATTTGCAAATTTCGAAAGAACCCTCTTCATTTTATTACCTAAGTAAATAACTGCAAATTTATCTGAATGACATGAATAAACATTACAGTCATATATAAATCGCACTCATATATTACAAAATGGAAGATCAGCATATCTATCAACATATTGATAAAAAAATCTAGATTTGATATCATTTCAGCATATCATAAATGTGCTGATGTGGAAAAATAGTTGTATATTGTTTGCATTTTCTTTACAGATTAGGAAAAATTAAGGCTTTCGCTTCAAATCGATAGTTTTATAAAAACTTGTTTTTAAGCTTTAGGTATTTTGTTAAAATACATACTATAATTATTTATATATACCCATTAGTATAATACTGCAGGAGCCCATTATAAATCAAGAAGATGGTTTAGTTGTAAATGTAGCGGATCAAATCAGGTCTAGGAATAGAAGAACCCTCACAAAGGCTTTCAACTGAAGACGAGTAATCCGGTCTCCTTATATTGGCGGAGGATTTTATCCCCCTAGAAGCTCGAATTTTTAATCATCTGCTATTCAGACAAATCAGCCAGAGATTATAAGCAATGTTCATACAAAGCAAACTATGCAGATAAGATTAGCTACCCTATTACAGAATTAATTAGGTTTCTGTGAAGCCAAGTTACTTGGTCATGAATGGCCATTCAGTCAGCCTAACATATAAGATTAAAGATAAATAAATGAGGTCACATTTTTCGTATTTCGCATGTCGTCACTCCTTTTTCTTTTCTTTTCTCTCTATAGCACATCAGGGCTTTAGTCAAAGAAGAAAGAAGCTATTGATATGTTTTGTGAGCACTGGAAATTATAATCCTCAAGAAAATCTGTGGGGAGGACTGTTCCAAAAAACAGAGGTAGAAAGAATGAAAGAGGAGTGCCGGATGTTGGTTTAGTATGTTTGGAGCAGGATAGCGAACGGATATTGACCAGTATTTGCTCGTGTATTTAAGTGTTTGAGTTAAGCAAGAGGAAGTATCAGCCACTTTAGCTGAACAGCACCAATGAAAATACCTGAATAAGAGACATAAGGTGAAAATAGAACGTCTGTGAGATAGTGATTGAAGTGAGGTCTGTGAGAGATGGGTCTCCAATTAACAGATCCGCCCACTTCTGGATAATAGAAAACATTTTTAAGGGGTTCTGGTACCACCCCATATGATATGAAAACAATGTTATAAACAAGGCTGATTTCGGATTTATACGGTGTTTACAGACGACAAAGGTGGCTTGAGTGGAAAATAATACCTAGTTTTGGAGGAGGAAGAGGAAGTGGCAGACGTGGTGTGCTTATGCCAGTAAAGGCTAGAGGTGTAAGTCATAGAAGAAGAAGATTTTATCTCTTTTGGAGAATTCGGTATTATCAAAGATTAGGAAGCGAAGTGTGATTTTTTTTATTTTGTTTGAAATAAGATAGGATTGCTGTATAAATCAGTTCAAGGAGCACATGGAAATATCTAAGACTTTTCAAAGGACAAGACAATAACAACAACAACATCAGCTGATATCGTCCACCATATTCACTCCAATTATTCAAGTACACAAGATCACGAGAAGAACACAAATATAACAGTCATTGTGAGGAAATCTAAATTCTCAGCAATTAAAACAATAAACATGACGAATAGCCGCCTCTAAGATGGGGTAGGTTAAACAGTTTCAGAACAACTTGTCGAAATTGGATGAGGTTTGAAAACTATTAAAAGGTATTCATTATAATGAAGAGCCAAAGGCTTCAATTCGGCGATATGAACTTATTTAAGTTAAGGGATGTTATATCCCATATTGTTTCTTAGCCGAATAAGAAACTCAAAGAGTTTCATGCCAAATGTAGAAACTATATAAAGTTCGGCGATTCTACCTGGATAGTGCAGCAACTGACCCTTGAAGGGAGTGCAAGCTGAAGCAAATCATGTAAAAGGTGGAGCAAGCTCCGATCACTATTCTTGATATTTACCCATAATGTGAACTTAAACTCCTGGGAGCTGTATTATTGTTCAACATTATGAGAGAAGGTCACCACCCAGACTGGTTTCGACCTTATGTATAGGTGAAGCGGGCTCTAAAAATAAGACGATCCCGAAAGATCGCACAACTCAGCGTTGTTCCACTCGATGACAGGCTCACCCCGTCACCGAGAAGAACTTCTCAGCATTGGTTCTACCCAGTGGCAGGCTCACCCCACCACCAGCCAGAGCCATAATCTCAGCGGTGGCCCCACTCAGAGACAGGCAAAAACCTACATCTAAGTGGAGCCTCTCAAAGCCAGATCTGCCCGGCACCGGTTTCCGCCCTCATTGGGGTCTCATCAGTGAGTAGGTAGACCTAGTTAATACCAAGTTTGTAGAGAACAGAACTTACATCCCTTTAATGAGAATTGCCAAGAGGTGTCCTATTAAAGTATTAATTATAATAAAGGGCCAAAGGCTTCAATTCGGCGACATGAACTTATTTAAGTTAAGGGATATTATATCCCATATTGTTTCTTAGCCGAATAAGAAACTCAAACTTAGTATTAACATGGTCTACCTACTCACTGATGAGACCTCAAAAAAGGTCGAAACCGGTCTGGGTAGTGACCTTCTCTCATAATGTTGAATAATAATACAGCTCCCAGGTTTAAGTTCACATTATGGGTAAATATCAAGAATAGTGATCGGAGCTTGCTCCACCTTTTACATGAGTTGCCTCAGCTTGCACTACCTTCAAGGGTCAGTTGCTGCACTATCCAGGTATTTGCTTACGCTTGGAATCGCCGAACTTTATATAGTTTCTATATTTGGCATGACACTCTTTGAGTCTCTTATTCGGCTAAGAAACAATATGGGATATAATATCCCTTAACTTAAACTATTAAAAGGTATTTGCAGAATTTTTACTATCAGTACTTCTATTTGGTTACTGTGCGAAAATTCTCAAGTGTGCTATAAGCATCATAAGGAAGCAAATGCGTCTCAAACTGATCGAAATATTGATTGAACGATGAGGTAAAGGTATTCGACGCCCCCTCCTCTCTCTCTCCAGAGGGTTCTAAAATTTGGAGAATATGAAGCAAAAAGGCCGTACAAGTATCATAAATTTGTTTTCATATTACATTTGCCATATTTCCCTTCGAAATAAACAAAACTGAATAAATCTAATTACAAATAAAGGAACAACGGAAAGTGTTAGGAGACTTTTCTGTTCTTTTTACAATAAAGATCTATTCCGTTTCTTTTCGTGTTTCATGTAATATATATGAAAATGGAATACTGGACTACTGAAGACAGATGTAAAAAAAATGAATTTAAAAAAGCAACAAATTGCATGCTTGAGAAGAATAGTGAAAGTCAAATGATAAAGTGTTAGGATTTACCAAATTGCAACTGCAGAAGCCTTAGATTACCCATGAAATACTCAAATGAATAGAAGAACGAAATAAAGCAAAGAAAAATGATGCTGTAGAAGGCAAGGTAAAATGCTGTAAAAGCATAAAAGCTAATATATATATATATATATATATATATATATATATATATATATTATTTTATTTTTTTTTGAAAAATATCAGCTGATGAAATGGACACTTCACAGTTTGCAGATGACATAGCTGAAGTACTGCATTTAATGGGCAAATGAAGTTATTTGGTGCTGGTGATAAGCCCGTAAACATAAACAAGGACAAAACAAAAATAATGTATAATAAATGCATTACCAAAAAAGCTAGTACAGATACTTAGAACACTAGGAAATTGAGGGAAACAGGAAGTTAAAGTAGTTCTTCGCATGACTGTTTGCCAACTGTCTTGCGAAAGTTAAAGCCAAAAGAGTATATTTTTTAAAATACTCTTTTGGCTTTACTTGAAAATACTCTTTTGGCAAAATTTTGTGTGTATCTGGATTGTGGTTAAGATGTTGAAACGTCTGATGAGGACGGGTCCTGAATTGAAATGATATGAGCTGGAATCACTGTGAGGGATAGGCTTGTTAAGATGGAGGTCGTTTAATGTGTGTAATAGATTATAGGGTTAGTATGTAAATTGGAATGGATAACGTTTGATAGCAGAATAGTGATCGGATAGGAGATTGACTGTTTATGTTTACGGGCTTATCACCAGCACCAAATAACTTCATTTGCCCATTAAATGCAGTACTTCAGCTATGTCATCTGCAAACAAAAAAAAAAAAGCTATGACATTCTTTTATACACATCATAACCATCACCTGACTTTCATACAGTCAAAAGCCTCATTGTGGGAGGTCCTCACAATCAAGCAGGATGCTCATTAAGCTGCGTCTTCAACTCTTTTACTATTAATTCTCCAAGCAAAAAACCGGCTCCATACTCCCTTGCTGACATCATCCTGATACAACTTCCAGGCATTTTCAGGGATGGGCGTTTGTTCTTTCCGTCTTCCTTCACGCTATGAGTAAAGTTTTCTGCATTAATCTGACATAAATCCTTTGTGACTTACATTTTTATGTGACTCCCAACAGGCTCTACAGATGGCTCACGGAAGGTTGTAAACCTATAGCGCATTAATATAATCTACGGACTAAAAAGAATTTTAATTCTTATTCTATATTTATTTATTTTTTGGATTTTTATTTATTATTTTTTTACATAATCAGGACAGCTACTTCAGACCTCTATGAACGTCAGGTGATGGTTATGATGTGTATAAAAGAATGTCAGCCTAGTAACATCTAAATTTCAGGCAAAATTTTTCACGAGATGTTTTTAAGGAGATTACGTTTGTCCAATAAATTTAGTTTGTATATAATAATATTTCAGCTGCACAGTGCATCATACTTTTATCATAACAAATAAATGTTTAAATATTCTTCCAGTGTGATAATTGCTTCAGTTTCACTAAATAATGGTAAAATTGCTAAAGATCTGATAAACAGAATTTTGACAAATTAAAATTACAAATGCTAAACACCAGAAGCACAACTGTAATCTAATAGTATATCCAGTGTTATTTATAAAATTTACAAAATACAAAGAAACAGTCAAAAGCTTGACTTATTTGGTTTGATTTTAAGTAGCCAATGATCTTTTGTTTACACTTCTGATCTTTCAAGCTTAATCAAATTACGTCATCAGGAGGCAAACGATAAAAATAAATACTTTGTCTCTATCTCTCTCTCTCAGAGACACACACACGCACACACATGCAACAACGAAAAGGTTCCTTCAGTCCTATTTACAGTAAAGTGGTTTTTATTTCGGCATGTTGCCAACATTATGTTTAAAAACAAGGGCAAGGACTGTTGTCTGGTATGTAAGTTTGGAAATCATAGTTGGCACTTACAGCCAAATAGTTTCTCAACCTTGTAGTTGAGAAACCATTTCGATGTATGAATAAATTTATACAGCGACATGTATAAATTTAATTCATAGAAATACACTGAATTAATTTTAAAATACTAGCTATCAAAAGAATGTATTCTTATTTATTGTTCGGTCGAAGTCTGCGAAATGTAAGTACTTTGAATATGAAATTGAAGATTAAATGTCAATTGTTATTTTTAAAGCCATAACAGTTTAACATTTGATAGTACTGTACTTAATTATTTTTAACAATGAAAAAAATAAAAATAAAAATGAAATGCTGGCATTTTAAGTGCAAATCTGTTAGCTTACATGAAAAATGAGTTTGAACTCCGGAATGACATCCATACGTGTAAACATATAAAAATGTAAACTGAATAAAGAATATTCACATTTATTACACATGAGAGATAAATTGCTTAAGTTCATCTTGCAAGGTTTTCAGCGAGTTGGAGTGTAATGATTTCTCGTTACTATAGACCAGTGTTTCTCAAACTTCAGATATCCGCGGATCCCTTCTTAAATTTTCATTATTACCAAGTACCCCCTAATTAATTAATTAAAAATAAATAAATTAACAAAAAAATTAACTAATCAAAATAAATTAATTAATGAAGCAAAAATTAATTAAGTAATTAATTAAAAATACATTATTTAATTGATTTAAAAAGCGTTGATTAATTAAAATTAATTATTTAATTAATTAAAACGTTTAAATTAATTAAAATAAATAAATTAATTAATTAAAACGATTAATAAACGATTAATAAACGATTAAACGATAAATTTAAATTAATTAAAACGATTAAATTAATTAAAATTAATAAATTAATTTAAAATATTAAAAATTAAATATCTATTTTATTTGAATTTATGTTCATGTAAACAAAAAATATGATTTATTGTTAATAGAACAACTTTATAAAGATACTATAAAGTTTTACTTACTTGAAATAATTTATCATCAATGAGAGGTGTGAAATTGCTTATGGTGAGATAAAATTTCAGCAAAATTTGGCTCTATAGTTGTTAATTTCAATCTCAGATGCGGTTCGACATCTATAATGCGATTCCTCTTCGTCTTAATATCTACAAGGGCCGAAAATCCAACTTCGCACAGATATGAACTTGGAAATAGAAAAATGAACCTTAGAGGTTTATCTGTTAATTCAGGAAATTCATTCTGTATTTGTAACCAAAATGATGATAACGTATTCTCGCTGTATTTATTTTTTAGGAAACCATCAGAAGCTAGTTATGAAAGTTGTTCTTCTTCTATTGACGATAGACCCTTTGGCATAAATTTGTTTTTATTGAAAGGGTATCTTATCCACTCAATATTAAGGTCCAATTCAGGAAAATACTTTTCTAGATTCATTTGTAAGCTTTTTAAATACTGCATGATAGTAATTTTCACATCATCATCAATTTGTTCATTTGAACTTGCGATCAATTCATGAAGCGATGGAAACGCGTCAAATTCTTCATTACCAACCCGCTTTTGCCATAACTTCATTTTTGCCAACGTGGCGTTCACTTTATCTTGGACGTGAAATATAGAAATTTCCTTGCCTTGTAAAGATAAATTAAGACTATTTAATACAGTAAATATATCTGGCAGGTATGCTAATTGACTGAGCCATTTCCAATTATGTAAATGCTTTTTCAATTCAAACTTTTCATCAAGAAAAACTTGTAGTTCATTCCGAAGTTCAAATAAACGAGTAAGGACTTTTCTACGAGAAAGCCAACGAACATCGGTATGGAAAAGAAGTTGTGTATAGTTGCTTCCCATTTCTTTGCAAAGTTGAGAGAAAAGTCTGGCGTTTAGAGGACGACCTTTAATATAATTTATGATTTTTACAGCTTCCTTAGGTCTGTAGACATCATATGTCTAGCCAAAGCCTCCCTGTGTATGCAGCAGTGTGTCGGCTTTGCATTTGGCGCAAAAGCTTGAATCCTTGAAACAAGCCCTTTTTTAGATCCGAGCATGGATTTCGCTCCGTCCGTGCTTATTCCAACACAACTTTTCCAATCAAGCTTGTTTTGATGCATAAAGTATTTATACTGTTGAATATTTCTTCTCCTGTTGTATGTTCTGGCAAGGGTTGGCAATATAAAAGGTGTCGTCATGAATTTTTTGATTTTTTTCGTACCTAACGAACACTAGAAGATTTGCAAAATTTGTAATGTCGGTGGATTCATCTACCTGCAACGCATAATAACAACTCTTACGTATATCGGATAATTATAACAATGTTTGTTTTATATTTTCAGCCATTTCAGTGATTTTTCGATGAACGGTACTATTTGAAAAGCAAATCCGATCAAAAGATCTTTTGGCATTATCTCCGATCATAATTTCCGCTATTATTTTTGCTGCAAACTTGACCAAAGTTTCACCAATTGTTTCCGCTGCACCATTTTTTGCTGTTAATAGCGACACACGATATGAAGCTTCTAAAGCCTTCATGTTTTCACCTCCTGACACGATCGACATCACTTTTTGAGATTCTTTTAAATTTTTTAGTTTATTTTGAAAAAATTCGACAGGTTTGTCCTTGCATTCATTCATTATGTTTCGATTCAAAATGGCGATTTAAATTACGTGGTTTCATGCTTTCATTTTTTAAAGTTTCACCGCAAATTACACATAATGGAATAGTTTCCTCTTCATTTCCCGTCCATGAAAATCCACATTTCAAGTAATTTATATCGTACTTACAAAGTTTTCTCATCTTCTTCCTAATTGGTTCTTGGTTCTTTAGAGATGTCAGACGACACACACTTATCAATTTCACTTGATCCAGATACAATATCAACATTTTCTTGTTGCTGACAGCTACTTGTATCTACTATGTTCCTCTCTTTTGTGCATTTTAAAAATTCAGTCTTTAACCAGTGATCCATACTTAAGAATTTGAAAGCTAAAAAAAAATCGCCGTATTTAACGAATAGTCCTTCAGCAAATGGCTAGTGAAATCAGAACTCAAAACAGACAGCAATGGTAAGCCAATAGAGATAAAGCAGCTGTGATTTATATGATTGGTGCGGTATTAACAAAAGATCGCGCTACTAATTAACAAAGGCAAGCCGACAGTTCAGTTGAAATGCTAATTCTCTTCAACCGAATTCCTTATATAATATCTGAAACACATTCACTATATATTTCTTAGTTTTAACACGTTCACTCAAACAAAACCATATGTTGCTGGCGCACCATATGGTTTTGATTGTCTACTATACAGCATTTTATGTGGGAGGGGCCAAGCAATTCATTAGTTAGTGCCGTTTTTATCCCAGTTGTTTCTAATTGCACTGTTTGTTGAGAAACATATTACACAGCCTGCAGATGTCTCTGTACCTTATTCAGTGATACAATAGGAACGTTTTACGATCTCAAACTTAAATTTTATTCCATGCGTTAATGATGAATAGCAGAAAATTGCCACGGACCCCCTGAAGACCTTTCGCGAACCCCCGGGGTCCGCGTACCACACTTTGAGAAACGCTGCTATAGACCATTGCATTCTCTCCAGAGAGAGAGAGAGAGAGAGAGAGAGAGTAAAATTAAATCTGTAGAAATAATTTTTGGAAAAATACTTAAATGATTCTATATTTAAAGGTTGATCAGGACTAATTTTCCCTCTTCTCAGGTTTCATACGGTTTGTTTTTCCTCTTAGAAAGTCGTTGTTATTTGCAAAACAGGGAAACTGGCCAAGAGAACATACTCAATTTATAGACTGGTTCAGCTCTTACTTCAAAAACAACAATCCCCTCCTACTGTAAGAAAATTTTGTAGAATTCGCCTTCTCCTTCAGCATATCACAAATTATTTTTTTTTTAAGTATAGAAACATAGTTTTGCTTTTAATATATTGCGATTTTTTTGTATCTGCACCATTTACATATAATAAAACGAACATTTATCTACTCTGAAATTATAGGATCAACTAATGACTTATCTTTATTAAGCGGAAGTTATCTGATAAGCAGCAAAGATTTTAAAAAGGACTTTGGAATCATGTTTTGAAACAATGTTTAAAGTGAAAACTTGTGAGAGTATTTCTAATTTGCAAGCGTCAAATTTTTTCTACGAAAATGAATTTTCTAGATTTCTTTATAAAGTGTCATCATTTTAAATATAACCTTTCCAAATCTCGAAAAGTATCATTTTTTCTATCTCCTCCGAGCGTCACATTTACGTTCGTTTGCAATGACTTTGATCAGAATCCTGTCGATGCAAATAACCTTTATGAGGGCCATTTTCAACTGAAGGTGAAAGTAAGTAACCAACCAGTCTCTCGTGCGAAGCAGAGGTTCTCCTGTCGTAAACGCGATTTTTTCCTCTCACAAAACAGACAAACCAGCTGGAGAACACACACACACACATAGTTAACACACATAATACACCTCGGAGATTTACACAGCTGGCGGTGGACAGCAGATGAAGAGGTGATATGATTAAGATGTTGAAGCTGTTCAGAAGTATTAATCAGATGGCTATAGGAGGGATTTTTCAAATGGTAGAGCAAGGGAAAGGGTTAGGAGAAAACAAATTCTTCTTTCTGTTAATTAATAGTGTTTGCTAATTAAATCACCTTTGTTAATTAAATTGCGTATTTCAGGAGAAATTCATGGTCTAACAATGTCATAAATATTATAGTTGTAATCATGAAACCCATGTATGCAGTTTATTTATTTATTTTTAAATCTTGAGTAGCTGAAATGTTCGAGATAAACTGAGAGCTTTTCATTGTTAATATACTGAGTACCATCAAACCTTGCACAGTACAGAAAAATATTATTGGAATAAATGAAATATTGAAATACAGACATGCTAAAAACGAAATTATCAGCACATGTAATTGATTATGACAAGGCATAGAGTTTTCATATTTCCCAGCAAAGTGAGTTTTCCAAAATGAATCGATAGAACGTTAATCTGAATGTCAAAATAACACTTAATCATAAACATGATTTTTTTTGCTATTTGTTCATTAATGTTTATAATATTTTTCATTTTGATTAGTTCTATTTGGAGACATTAAAATCTAAAGTGTGGATTAGTAGCTTGGATATAATTAATTTTACTACATAAACTTAGTATTCTAAAAGAAAAACAGAATATGAAGAAGAAACGTAAAATAATATAAGCAAATCCTCTAACTGTTGTTCGTTTTGTTTTGTTTTCTAAAGGGATGAAGTGGAACTCTTTCTTAACCTCGACTTTTAGAAATCCGAAAGCAGTTGGTCTCCATCCTTACTAATCACTGGTGGTTCAGTTTAATCGTACCGACGATTCGTAGACTTACGGGTGACAAGAGCACGTGGACCACTGCCGCTAACTCATATAATCCTAATTGATACTATCGTTTGAAATTGTCTTTGCAAGGGTTAAAAACCCAAGTTTCGGATGAAGGAGTGCTACTTTCCACCGTGAAAAATTGACTAACTAAAGAACCGGTAAAAACCGATTCCTAGCAAAATCTCTTCTAGTTGATGACTGGAATCGAACCTATAATGGTTCTTCTTTCTTCTTCTTCTTCTTGTTTGCCGATATGAAAGTACCATTAAAACTACAGAGGCACATGAATCAACGCTAAAGTATGGGGGGGATCAAAAATAAGTGTGGAAATAGCGAGTAAGTTAGCAGGTATTTGATGAAGTGTCTTAAATAAATTTTCACATTTGACGTCCGTAGACGCCGTATGGTCACTGCTGTACCTCATATGGTTTTTGGCAATGATGTCTTCTGCTAGAATAAGTGGAAGGGTCGTAGATTCCCTTCCCACACAAAGTTTGTAGGACAATCACGAACCCGCACGGTGGGATGCCCACGGTGGGATTCGAACCCGCAGCCTCTTGGCTGGGGAGGGGACACGCTAACCACGCGGCCAACCAGAGAGGTTAAATCAAGCATTAAACCTAGGATACACAAATGCAGGAATAATAGCCAGAAATAACAGAAGCTGATTAAGAAAAATTGGATTAAGATGTAAAGATTTGGTCTGATAACTAACAATGTATCAAAAAAATAATAATGAGAAATAATGTATCTAAAAGCAGAATCTCTTAAAAAAATAAAGTCAGAATATCTTCATAGGAATGAGCAGAAAATTGATCACGGTTTTGAAGAAATGAAAATTAATTTGTTAATGTTATTAACAAAGCTATAGTAACACCATCATATTGCAGTCTGCTTTTTAAACTTTAAAATAAAATAGTATTAGAAATAAATTCAAAGCGTCTGATGATGTAGAGTTTTATTTCATTTTATTTTTTTTTCTATATTTCTCCTACCTTATTTTCGAAAAGTGAGTGTTATCTCTGCCAAATGACAAGGAATATTTTTTTAAAATAAAAACTACGCTTTGTATGCACATTACAGCTGCCTTTTCTGTGCTTAATTAGAGACACATAAGCTTTGACAGATATGACTTTATACCCTTCAACTATTACATTAATATTAAACACTATCGACATGACGGATGCGATTAGCCTTCTATTTGATAAACCATGCAAGACGATGACACTTATGCCGAAGCGATGCAGGGGGCATTGTACCACAAATGAAAGATTGTACGACTCATCGTGGACACAGATGTCTGAATATCCCATCTAATTATAAGCCGAATATAGTTTCAGAGCACATGATTGGTTAGTTGGTTGAATGGTTGCTGGATTAATTTATCTTAAAGGCAACTAAGGCCATGATTCATCTATTATCTAAAATCGATTTATCTGTTTGTGCTGGGTGTAAAATAAGAATTTTGTAGTCGATTGACTTCTACTGTGATTGCTTACAATTCACCAAATAAATGTCCGACAAAAACCCACAGAAAATTTTCATTTCTTTTTTTTAATTCAACCAGAAATTAAAAATACACTACTTAATTAATTTGAGATTAATTATACATTACTGTATGTCTATTCTAATACGAAAAACAGTAACCACATTTTTTAAGGTTACCAAAATTCTTTTATTTCCTGCATTAAAAATCACACACCACTTTCCCCTTACCTTTGATAATGACCAGATGTCCAGACAAGATCATATTTCTCTTTTTCGGCATGTCTAGTCTGGCACAAACGCATCAGATACTAGTCCCTTTCAGTTTTAAAAAAATATTAGTTCAAAGCCTTACAACTCCTAATACTATTTTTGCTTCTCTAAACTGACCATCATTCCTCTGTTTTCTTCTATATAAATCAGAAATCCGTCAGCCCTTGGAACATTGTTCTCACATTGAGTGCTGTACCCAAACTTTCTTAAAATGCTTGATGCTATCCGGAAGAGGGAGTCTGATTATTTCACGATCCCTCTCACACAGATTCATTACAACCATTTTCTTATAAACGTTCTATTTTTCTTTTATGCCTTTTTCTACGGACATATTCACGGGCGCTGCTTCTCTAAACTGACCATCATTCTTCTGTTTTCTTTTATGCATTTTAAAACACCAACATGCCAAGTAACTTCCATGCACTTCAAGCTTATAGAGTCAAACTTCTTTTCCTCTGTTTTTTTTGGAACAATCATCCTCATACAGTTCTCTGTTTTGAACCTTGGAGCTCTAAAAATCCACCATAAAACTCACATTATTTCAATCACGATATATATACCTGTTAGTGTGTAGTGCCACAAGATTGCAGCAATATCTATTATAATCTCTCTCCTGAAAGTCTTGATGTACCTCGAGCTCATTATTGATGGCTGACGGGCATATACCATCTGCCCACAGGTCTTCAAAAAGTTACTTAGAGCTAAATGGGATATTCCTACTTATTTCGGAAATAAAAAGGCGTAAGCGGGTTTATTTATATAAAGAATGTTATAAATATAAAGTTTATATAAAAATATCTAAAAAAAGTTTTTATAAAAATATAAAGTTATAATGCATTCGGTATGTCATTTGCTGGGCGGTTTGCGTTCTCCATTGGGAACATGTGATGGCGGCAGTTGTTTGCCATATTCTCACGTGTTTTCACCTGTCCAAGCCGACTAGAGATCGCACTAATCTTCAGATGATTGTAAAGGTGAAGACTTACTACCAACCGAATTAACAAAAGTAAAGGATAGAGATCGCATCCTGCTCCCACTGGAGCATAAAAGTCTAGAGACGAATTTATTTTATTTTATTTATTTGCACTGGATAAAGTATACATTAAAATATTAAATAAAAGATAAAACATCCAGTTTAAATATGAGCTTAATTACAAACACTTTCATGAAATATTATCTTTTGTTTAATGTAGTGCAAAATCTTGTTCTGTATCAATAAAAAATTACGTTGGAAGTTTTTTCCCAATTGGATAGACTATAATAAATTTAGTTTAATTCTTTATCCAAGTATAAACAAACAAAGTTTGCGCCTGAAGTATCTTCAGGACAAAAGCAACTCGTGGCAAAGGTGGACTAAGCTCTCATCACTTGTTTTAGTATCTCCCATAATGCAAAGCAAAATGCTATGCATTAAGGGAAGGCCACTACCCAGACCGGTTTTGACCTTTATTGGGGTCTCATCAGTGGGAGCCAGACCCAGAGGTGGGGATACCAAGGTGAAATTAATGGAGAAGTCATATTTACCTATACGAGTTGCCAAGGATAGCATTTTACATGTCTGCAAGGAGATGTGCTTTGCATTATGGGAGATACTGAGATAACTGATGAGAGCTTAGTCCACCTTTACCACGAGTTGCCTCAGTCCTGAAAATACTTCAGGCGCAAACTTTGTTTGTTACACTTGGATAAAGGATTAAATCAAATTTATTATAGTCTAACCAAGTGGAAAAAAAACTTCCAACATCTTTCTCTAAATCCAGAGTAATTTAGTAATAAGGTGGTACACCTTTTGGCAACTCGTAGGTAAATAAGACTTCTCCATTACTTCCACCTTGGTATCACCACTTCTGGGTCTAGCTCCCACTGATGAGACCTCAATAAAGGTCGAAACCGGTCTGGGTAGTGGCCCTTCCCTTAATGCATAGCATTATACATGTCTGCAAGGAGATGTGCATTGCATTATGAGAGATACTAAGACAAGTGATGAGCACTTATTCCACCTTTACCACGAGTTGCCTCAGTCCCGAAGATACTTTAGGCGCAAACTTTGTTTGCTTACACTTGGATAAAGGATTAAACTTAATTTTAAAAAAATTACGTTATTCATTATATGATAGCATCAAGGTTCCTATTATCAAACTTCTGTTTGCAAACGACAACAACTTCGTGTGTTGTTTGCTTTTTCAAAACAATAAGATATTAGGTTCTGGATGTATTTCAATGGTGCCAAATGCCAATGAGCAACACAACAAACACGTGTTGATTGTGCCTTTTAACAAGATTGTTAAAAATCAAAAGGAAAAGTTTCGTGGGTGGGGAGAGTTTGAATAAACTCCCTGATCTGCCATCACACTAACATCATACGGATTCGTCATTAGCTGCAAGATGTTAGGATTTAGAAATATGGTATTCCATAGAGGTATGCAGCCTGATTTGATTTCTGTATGTTGAGGATTCAACATACAGAAATCAAACCAACAAAGATTCATCGTTGGTCGGAAACAATCTTCATCTACCTTGTCGAAAAATTCATTCCAATGTCTTCAACAAAGGTCAGGATCTCAGTGTTTTGGGATCATAAGCATAAGTTTCTTGTTGAGTTCCTTTACTGGAAAGATGGCAATGTAAATTTTCAACACAACGCTATCTGGCTAGCTTTATTGCAAGCCCCCCGAGTTGCTGTAGGTATCGTCTAGTACGAATTATGTCAAGCAATCCCCCATTGGCCCATGTAAGTGGTTATGGGCTTATAACTGGGAGACTCTGGATCACTTGCTATACAGTTTTGCTCTTGCATTTGATTTTGATGAATGATTAGTTTTCTTTCATCCATACGGATCGTGGGAGCAGCTGTGCTACCATACTAGGGAAGTGACTATGAGCAAGGTGGTTTCCCGTTGCCTTCCTTGCCATACTATATCCTATGGCTGTATGCTGTGTGTATACGGGTCCAGTTTGCCTGTTTGTGGGATGAAAACCCCCAGGATAAACTGGGAAAAACCCCCTACTGTCCACGCCCAAGAACGGCTAACTTGGCTATGGCTGAGGAAGATCCTAAAGTTCCTCACATCTCAGACGGGAATCGAACCTAGGCCACTCCTTCCCCAGGCATATGGTTGCGAAGCCCATAGCCACTAGGCTAACCGCGCAGACCTCTTGAATTTATCTCTATAAATTCTATAGAGATATATTCTATCTCTTCGGAGTGAAAGAGTATATGACAGGCAACCGACGATGGGCAGCATTGTTTTTTCCTGGTTGAAGAAGTTGATCACGGATTTCTTCTATGCTAGGGTTGATTGCTTTGGAATTACAGCTGAAGCAGCTAAGACTCCGAGGCCAGTCTATTATGTCCGTATATTGCATGTGTTCTTCTAGCCAGTTTGCCTATTTTGCTGAATGAAAAATCCAATTTTCGAGAAGAAAAAGCTTTCTAAATCGCCTTCATTGAAAAAGTCCTTATGGAGGTTCTTCGCTGCCTAGACGTAATTCGAAATCCAATTTTTCCAGCAAGATGGCGTTGTTGATACCTATATGCTAGGGATAGATGCCTTTTGTGCTACAGTCAAATTACATAAATATCGTTGGAAACTACATATGCCAAAATCGACCTATATCTACGTGTCACATAAGGAATAAAAAGGCGTTAGATGATTATTTTTTAATTTATTTTTGAAACACCCTCGTATTTTGATCTGAATAACAAAAAAGGTAAGGAACACGAGATAGATGCTGTTATCTGCAATTCTTGCCATTAATCCACAAATCGTCGGCAGTGATGAACTCAACTACCGGTGATTACTGAAAAATGGAAGGCTACCTACCAATTTCCTAATGTTTGAAGGAAAAAACGTTTTGCCTAATTTCTATTTTTTTCTATAAATTTTATATCTGTTATTTATCTTTTGCAATATTAGAGACGTTTGATACCGATTATACTTGGACAAATATTTTTCCTACATGCTGAAGGCAGGATAAGGTAAAAGTTGATTGATATTCAACATTCTTCTTATTGTTCGTGGGGTGTGTAGAGATTTGTTGATAATATTAAATCATTTACTGAGCTCTTTCTTATTGTAGGAATTGAAAAATTAGGACATCTTCTGCAGAATCATTTTATTGAAAACATAATTACAATCAAAAGACTAATAGGTCAGCAGTTCATCAAACTCTTTCTTCATACTCGTAGAATATAAAGAAAAATATAAATAAATTAATATAAATAAAAATTAATTAGTTTCCCAAACTCGGGAATGATAATATTTTTGAATGAACTATTATCATTATTTTCTTTTGAAAATGTCGAATAATAATTCTTTTATTTTATTTTATTTTTTCAATTTTAGCACTGCAATCAATTCTTCTTTAATACGTGTCTATAATACACAAAACAGATTTTTGTTATTTTTTGAAATAAGAATTAAAATTATAAACAAAATACAATACAGAATAATACAAAATAACAATTACAAACAAAAGCTGTGATGCAATTTTCAATTTTTGTATTATACTTTTCCTTAGGCAATGATGTATTGTATCTTACAATTGTAAACATTGATTTATAAAATTCTCATGTATAAAGTCATCCACCATGACACGCATTGTTATGGTGGATGCCTTTTTCCCTCCAGACTTTTCTTCTAATGTGGGAGAACCTTGAGGCTATGTCTTTCTTTTCCTATACTTCGATGACCTTCTCTCACCGACTTCATATCTTATCTATAGTTTTCTGACCGACAGTGCGTCCCTTTATTCTTCTTATTCAAGAAACCGTATGAGTTTCAACCGCATAATCGGCATTATAACTTGTTCGTATACTAGAGAGAAATCAAGATTAAGCGAACTGTTATTTTTATTATATAATTTCAGCGCAGAATCTCTTGATACGTTCGGCTTAGTTGGCTAATGTGCCTATTTAGTAAACAGGAGATCGTGGGTTCGAATCCTATCGGTACCTTTATGTTCATTTTCTATTTATTTTTTTCCCAATTTATGGATTATTTTACATTCATTTGTTCTTAGTGGAAAAATCTAGAATTCAGTTTGTTCCATGAAAACGTTTTTTTTTCGAATGTTTTATAATTTCATTTTGCAGACATATTGTCTTATTCTGTCCTCGTATTTTTATTATTAAATTAGATTTAAAAGATTAATTTATTAAACATATAACGTGTAAGTTGCGCATGTTTTTAATTTAATATTCTTTACATTTTAATATCAGATGAAGCTTCAAAGAATATTAAATTAAAACCACTATCTGACATTTGCATTCTTCCCTATTTTCACATTAAGGCTTCCTTCTATGTCAACTTTTTCATTAAATTTTCGCACATTTCTTTTAACGGGTATAGAAATTTTATTTTATTTCCTTTTTCTCTCTCCATTATACTATTTAGTTTTAAACGTAATTCTATTTAATTCTTCTTTCATTCTAGAATTTAGGATAAATTATTTCACCTTTAAAAAAAAATTAAAATCCACATCATAATCACCAGATTTCTTTCATCAGAGAATTTATTTTGGGATTGACAACAAATAATTTAGACTGTAAGTGACAAGAAATTATTGTCCTAACAAGAATCAAAGTTACCTATCCATAAAAAGAACTTGTTTTTTCCCTCCAGGATTTGTTATTCGGTATTCACCTTATCATTGTTTTTATATTTCCGAACGGATGAACACTTACACTGGTTGCTTACCCACAATATTTATTTTGCAAGTATTTTGCATATACGCTGAGTAAGTGACGTTTATGTACATCTGCATAAAGTTTTTAATTTCAATGGTCAATACGTGTAGTGTAATTCTATTTTCTTTTTTTCATTTCTGACAGCAACCATTGGTTACCTGGAGAATTCAGCGATGTATTCACCACCACAACAAGAACTATTGCCTAAAAATTTCAACGACTATTGAGTTAACTTTGTATCATATGGATGCACTAAGGAGAAGTATGACGCTGTTATTTCTTCCTTGTATATTTGTGTCAAGAAAAAAAAAAAAAAGAAGGACTGAATGGTTTATTTGGGAGTTATGATTGAAGATGAAGAGTTGTCTGAAAATTGCGTGTTTCTGAACAGTTTGTTTTTCCGGGATGATGAACCCGATTTTCTGTTATGATAATGATATGATATTTCTTTGAGATGCGATTTACATCTTAGTGAATTTTGGTGTGACAGTTGATAAAGGAATTCTAACTTTACTAGAATTATTTTATTAATGATGATGATGATGGACAGCCTATTTTTTACCCACTGCAGGGTGATGTCCTCTCCTATTGAGGGAGGTTTTGGGTCTACTACTCACATGGTGACCTAGTCCATATTGGGAAAGTGTATCTATACTTGGGTGAATGAATGAATGTATGAAGGTGGAAGACAATCACAAACATCCATGCCTACGCGGGAATAGAACCCGCAGCCTCTTGGCTGGAGAGCGGATGCGCTAACCACTCGGCCAACCAAGCCGGCATTTTTATTAATATTATCACTATTATTACCATCATCATCATTATTTGTCTTCCTACAGGAGATATAAATCCATCTAGGATGAAAATGGCAAGAAATGCGCGAATAATTTAATTCGTATTTGTATACACTTACCAATGACCATACGTGTTCAATTTTAAGTTTGCGAGAAGTAAAAACCAAAGCACACGGAGGAAAAGCCATCTTCCAGAGTGGTCTGAGAACGATTAACTCAACGCTGAAGTGAGAAGAGATACACAAACAGCAGGCGAGCCTAGTAATGCCAATACTACATCGGATGGATTGTTTTTTCTTGTTTGCGATAACGTAGAGACATCCAAGCGATGAGGTTTTAATTAGTACAAACAACAGTGATGAAATTATAAAGCAGTATCACCTTGACTCTTCTTTTTATGTCATTCAGGTGTATATGATTTAAGAATAATGATTTAGGGACTGTGATGTAGACGAGGCATCTGTATGGAAAACACGAAATGGTGTGTTCTCTCCAGCAGAGATTACAATAATTTGTTCTTATTTTTATTCATGGTAAGAATGCTTTTCCCCTTCTAGGATTACTCATTCGGTATTCAATTTGACATCATTTATTTAAAGAGGAATGAGCACTTTAATATTAAAGCTACTTGGTAAATCATAATATAATTTTGCTCCAATGAGACGGTCAATCTCTGCATTTTAGTGCGGCGGAGTAGATCTATTCGTTGTCTGTATTTGGGTAGGTTTATCCTATTCAAGGAGGTGGAAAAAATTAGAGTGTGTGAGAAAACACCTGTGATCGGGTATCGACAATGTTCATCTTCCACATTGAAACAAAATAAATCAATACATTTTATTATCAAGTTATATATAATGCTTTGGTTTATTCTATCCTTCTCGTCCGTCTTAGGACGGGTTGAGTCCCCCTCCTAATGAGAGGTTACTGGCGTATTAATGCAGCCGGTTCTCCACTCCTCTGCTGCATCCCTTAAGGGCGATAACTGTAATCCGCGTGTGTTCACTGAGCCGGTTTGCTTGGATGCCGGATGAAAATCCCAGATAAACTGGGGAAAAACCCTGTTGTCCACGCTCAAGACCAGCTAACTTGGCTATGGCTGAGGAAGAGCCTTGAGCTTCCCACGTCGTCGACGGGAATCGAACCTAGGGCACTCCTTCCCCAGGCATATTGCGAAGCACATAGCCACTAGGCTAACCGCGCGGACTTTGTATAATCTACCGTCTTACTAAACTCATAACACTGCTGTCTAATTTTAAAGAAATCCTGAAGTAATTTTTCTCGACTAGTATTCTGGTGATTCTCCATTATGTGGATATCACACCGCCAAACATACGAGTTCAATCATAATGAATGATCAGTGTAAATCATAACCAAAATCATGATGTACACCGATGATGTCCAAGTCTTATTAGTCGCATTGTTTCAGTATTTTCTTTTATTCCATCTATTGTAGGTTTCGTAAGTTACATTACCGGAAGGCGCCGTGGCTTAGTTGGCTAAAGCGCCTGTCTAGTAAACAGGAGATCATGGGTTCGATTCCCATCGGTGCCTAGAGTTATTTCTTTTTAATTTTATGTTTTGTGATGGTAGGATTATTAATTCTTGATTATTAGTGTGAAAAGTGTATGTCTGTCTGTTTATCTATCTGTCTATATATACGCGTATATATAAACAAACATTTGGTCTGTGAAAACTGTGAATTTCTCTGAGGAAAAAAAAAATCTCTCCCGAGGTCTTATGCGACCGATTAACTAATATTCACTCGATAAATAGTCATTATTAATGTTACTGACTTCCCAGAATAGATTTGAATCCTAACATTTTTAGGATGACACATGTCGCTTCTAAATGTGCCAATAGACTCTTTCAAAAGCATACCGTAAAATGAGTGGAAGATGAAATTTTTCTCCAAAGATAAAAATATCTTCCATAGCAACTGATTTCTATCTCATCAATCACTTCCCTTTACTAAAAAAAAAAAAAGGTTGTGCACAAAATATCTTTTTTTTTTCTTTTGACTTTATAATAAGTTAATAAACTTATTATGTGTTTAATTTATCATAAATAAATCTTATCTAGAATACGATTTATAGGACTGTAATTTGAGTTTACAGCAGATGAGGTAGTTCTAACTCCTTTAGGATTTTTATTGTTTTTAATTTCAGCCTTCCACTAGCTGTGCTCAAGGTTGATTCTAAATTTGTATGTGGAAAACTAGTCAATGAATTGGAAAGAAAAGTGGCCCTACAGCCACAGTCTGAGACTAATGAACTCAAAGTTTAAAAGAGAGAAGAAATCTAGGGTGAATCATATGAATCATAATACGAGTATACGAGCCAAATCATAATTCGGCTCGTATACTGACTGATCACCATATGACCAAATCATTACGCGTATCGTGAAACTTATCAGCCCGTTTTTAGATGGTCTTTCTGTCTCTTCGTTCTGTCCATACATATTTATATATCAACACATAACAATACCGACCTGCTCAACTTTGCAAACTTACGTGTTTAATTCGGTAGTCTTCCAGCCATAACAGCCATTTTATTCTTTCTTCAAGTTATATTAACTCTGTTGGAATTCGATTCATGTAATAATTTTTTTTTCTGGCAAATTAAAGAATTCATATGACAAAGTATAAAACATGATATGGTAGAATGATGAAATGTTTGCGTACTTTTGAATGCAATTTATTATTTTTATTGAAAAAAAATTTCATATTCATTTTTCCATAAAAAAAATTTTTTTCTGCATATGGACAATCAATAAAAAATTTTTTTATTGACTTTATTGAAAGCTTTTTTTGGGGGGGAAGGGATTCTCCTCCTCCCAAAAAAAGGCCGGGTCTGTACATGATCGTCCTTTTCTAAATCCATTCTGTACTTCTAAAATAAAGATTTCGGAATATTTTATTAGTTTGCTATTTAAAATTCTGCTATATATTTTATAACAGGAATTTAGTATGCTTATACCTCTATAGTTTTTAGGGTGTCATCTCTACTACCTTTTTTAAAGATAGGAATAACAATTGCTTTTTTTCCATTCTATTGGGGGATTCCAGTTGTACAAATTTTATTTAAAAATAATAGGAGTCTTTCTTTGAATCTTGTTCCTGCATATTTATATAGTTATAAACCTAGCTTATCTTCTCCAGGTGATTTTCCGTTTCTTGTTTCTTTCAGGCTGATTTCTAATTCTTCTTTAGTTATTTCCTTTTCAATTTCATTAAGTGTTTGCCAGTTGTCTTTTTTAAAATATTTATCTGTCCACAATTCTGTGTAGAAATTTAGAAATTCTTCTAATTTCAATTCGGTGTTTAATTTTATGTTTTCTTTAGTAATCTGCATTTAAGTGTTTCAAAATCTTATTGGGCTTAGTTTATATGCCCAATATAAAATAAGTAAGCTAAAACATCTTTTTATAGAAGAGGCCGAAATAATGTCCTCTACTCCAACTAGAACGGAAAGAGTTTGTTGTTGTTATATTTCTATTCAGAGTACGTGTGGAAATGTGGTATTTGAGTGTTAAAATCTGGGATGCAATTCCATTCAGTGTAAGAAATCGTTTCTAGTTTTCACTAAATATGAAGTCTCTTTCAGAATTACTAAATGGAAGAAAACGTGGATGAAGGCGCAGCTGCGGGCACATGGCTTAGTTGGTTAAAGCTCCTCTCTTGTAAATAGGAGGGCATCGCTTTGAATCCCACCGGTGTCAACAACAAGTGGTCTTGTTTCTTTTTTTTTTTTTACTCCTGGACTTGGATACTTTGGTTCTGAAAGCAGCTATTTCTTCTCTCCATAAATATGTGATTTTTTGTCTCAGATCCTCATTCTATGCAATAACGATCTTTTTTTATTTTTTTATTTTAATGATTTGTTATTTCGTATTCAATTTATTATCTTACATTTCCGGATGAATGGCCACTTTTAATCAAAATACTTTGCTATTCTCAATATAATTTTACTAAAACGTGATGGTGAGTCCTTTTTTTTTTTTTTTTTTCAACCGAAGACACTTTTCTCTCTGAAATTTCTTCTGAAGAATTTAGTTTTACAAACAAAGGAACAAAACTTTAACGGTGAAGGATGTATAATGCTTCAGATGTCCTAAGAATAATTCAAATAATCCTCTTAGTTATGCATAAGACTGCTACGTAATTTTAAAATAGTTTTTAAATAATTTTCCTTGATCAGCATGCTGAGAGGGTGAGATCAGCTGAGGTCTTCTATTCTTTATCAGCATAAATCATAACTTCGGTTATGATTTTTGCTGATAAATCAATGCCATAATTAGCTGCAGTATTATTTTTATGTCATCCAATTGTATGTTTTTTAGAGCTCAAGTTGTAAGGCGCCGTGGCTTAGTTGGTTAAAGCGCCTGTCTTGTAAACAGGAGATCATGGGTTCGAGTCCCATCGGTGCCATTTAAAGTTCATACTACTGTTTTTTATCGTTCCTAATAAAATAGGCACTCGTTCTAAATGGTTTTCGGATTGCTTAAAATGCTTTATATTTGAAGTTATATCTGAAACCTATGAGACCCGTGTTCTGCTGAACAGACTATGTTTTGGAGGAAAAACTTGAGTTTCTGAGAGGAAGGTCCTAACCTCATTATGAGGCCGGCTAATCTCCTTCAGTTTATATAAACAAGACATGTTATGGTACAACTAACTGACTATGCTATATCAGCATACATACAACGAGGCTAATTTTTCACGAAAACACAAATTCGATTGTGGATTCAAATCCCACCTGCGCTTGTCACAGTTTTCATTTACCACTCCTCTGTCCTTGGATTTTTGGAAGAATATCGAGCAGTGAGAAATTTTAGAACTTATTTCTTTTGATGACAAGAAGATCCTTCCTCCCGCCCCCCTACGTAATTTCATCCAGCATTATTTTGTCCAGCACTTTTCACCCTCGGAGAAACAACTGGTTACCAGCACGTCATTTGGCTTCTCTTAGATTAATTTTACTCAAATAGGGAGATCTATTCTAGCTTCTTAGTCTGTTAATAGACTGCACCTTTCAGTGTGCTCTCTTGTATGATCTATGAGTACTGTAAGCGATCACCCCGAATTTCTGGGAGAAAATCTTTGTTCATATTTCTGTAAGACCGACTAAGTAATTTTCAGTCGAAAATTCTATATTAATGTATAATTTATGCTTTACAGTATTCAATAAACTTTATAAAAAGCATATAAAAAGATGGAGAAATTACTATTTTCGTCCATAGAAATTATTCTACAATTTATTTATTTTTTATCTCGATATCTTAAAAAACTAAACTGTTTTTTCGGGGGGGGGGGTATAT
This sequence comes from Typopeltis vanoorti, assembly GCF_054136105.1. Lineage (NCBI taxonomy): Eukaryota > Metazoa > Arthropoda > Arachnida > Uropygi > Thelyphonidae > Typopeltis > Typopeltis vanoorti. The sequence goes on from NC_143550.1 coordinate 164,698,771, forward strand.
AGTCGATCGATTTAATCTGTACATTTGTCTTAAAAATGTTACATGAGATGTTATTTATATATTTATGAATTTCAGTTTTACAAGTGATAAAATGAATTCTGTATTCTCTGGGATTATTATTATTATTATTATTACTATTATTAACATTATTATTAATGGCCTTCCCACAGAAGATATAAATTCATCTAGAATAGAAACCGTACGAACTGCATGAATTATCCAAATTCATATCTATATCTGGATGAACACATAACTGCCACCTTTGAGAAGAAAAACTACATCATAGGGAAGAAAATCAACTCTGTAGCCATCGTCTGAAAACGACTAACTCAATCCTGAAGTGGGAAGAAAAACACAAACAGTAGGTTAACCTCAGTTTGGTCCAGTGCTCAACATTAGAATCGACTGTCTCTTATCATTTGTAATAATACGGAGACAACCAAGCCATAAATTAAATTTGTTTGAATTAATATAAATCAGAGTGGTGAAATTATAAAGCAATATCACGTTGACTCTTCTTTTTATATCGTTGAAGTACATATTATTTAAAAATAGTGATGTGGGGCTCTCTTGTGTGGATGGAGCATCTATATCTGAAACACAAAATAGTGTGCCTTCAACTCCACAGGAGCTCAGCGAATTAAGAGATCTAAGTGGAAAAACACAGGATCCAATTCCGCTTATGGCGAGAAATATTGTCTATTCTTCAATAAAAAATTTAAATCTATTTCAAAAGGACTTAGTAAGTGAAAAAAAAAATTTTTCCCCTTATGTTGTATTTAGTAACATAATTGAACACGAGGCTTCATATCTTCGATGGTTAAAGGGTCTTTCTTGTAAATACCATCATGGGTTGGAATCCCACCATTACTCCAGGAAACTTATTGAATTTATTTCTGATGGTCTTTGTTCTGTGGTTTAGATGATGACTATTTCCTCTCACTGCGAATGTTAATGATCAAGATACTTTGAATATCAAAGACTTATTACTCACACTATCTCTTTATTCCATCCAACTGTGTGTATGTAAGCATGTTACTTAAATTCAACACAAACAGGCGCCGTGGCTTAGTTGGTTAAAGCGCCTGTCTTGTAAACAGGAGATCATGGGTTGGAATCCCATCAATGCCTTAAGGATGATTTTGTGATTGAAACTGTTTGCTATGAGTTGATTTATACATGAATGAATTCACGCACGCATTGCAAGATAACTTTATATCCAAACAATGTGCAATGCTGTTACTTTTTTTTTTCATGCATTACATTTATCTTATATAAAACATATTACAACATGTTTAGGCGAAATTAACGGAGTAGGAATTATCACCAAATATAGATTATTTGTGCCCGGAAAGTAGACTATCGTGGATTCGAATCCTATCAGTGCCTTTCATGATTTTTAACCCTTTGGCCTCTCTCTCTTCTTTTGTTGAAAAATAACAAGTTAGAAATTTTCGTAATCATTTCGGCCCACAAAAAATAATTCACTTCTTTAAAATGAATTCATTAATTTTATCAATTTGCTTATTTCTCTTAGCTTAATTTTGTTTTCTATTAGGATCGTATCGTAGCTCCTTAGCCTGAAACTTGCATGTGTTCTTTGGTAGGTTTGTGTGAGCGAGAACTCCAAATTTCTGGGAAGAAATCCTCTTCGCTGTTCTTATATCACCGGTTAACTAATCTTCAGTTAAGTCCATATTATGTTACTGGCGTCCTACAACTGGTATTCGATTCGAATCCAGACGTTTCCAACCAGAGTGCATGTGTCACTGTGAAATGCGCTACATTCTGCTCAATAAACTGTTTCAAAAGCAATATTTGGGTAGAAGTGTTTTCTTCCTACAGAGAAAAATCTTTCCGAGGAACTGATGTTTATCTTATTTTCCCCTTCACTAAAAATTATACACAAAATATCTTTCATTTTTTTTTCTTTAAAATAAGTTAACGAATTTAACCAATTTGCTTATTTCAATTAAATAGTTGTTCAGTGCAATGTAATTTAAGGGACTATTAATTTGGGTTTACATCTAATAAAAGAGTTTTCACTTTTAATTTTTTTATTGTTTTCATTATTGTTTTTGTTGCGTAATTTATGCCAATAGGAGACGTAAATCCGTTTAAGATGGGAACTGCATGAACTATACAAATTGTCCAGATTTCTTATTGATACCTGGACATAACTTGACTTTAATGATACCATATCCACTGCGAATACGGAAAGATATAAGACAAAGCGACAAAATAGCCCCGAAGCTATTTACAGCATGTCTAGAAGAAATATTCAACCTTCAGACAGGCATATTGGTGAAAGATACCATCAACGATGGACAAAAGAAGTGCTGGATTGGATTCCACGGAAACAAAACAACCAGAATGTCTCCCAAAATCACGATGGTTTGATGAAATTGGTAGATTTGAAGGAGTGACATGAGAAAGAAAAGCCACTGACAGACTTGGAGTCATCTTGGGAAGGTCTGTATAGAGCATTGGATCTATAATGACCGATGAAAATAAATGTGACTACTAGTAAATGTATTCAAGGGACGAATAGCAACTCCACAGTGACAGTCTGACACCGATTATCTCAAAGTAAAAAAAAAAAAAAAAAAAAAGAATACTAGGTGTCTTAGCGAATACGCGTACTGTGAAATTCTCCACCCTCGTACAAGTTACAGATGAGTTCTGTATATTGATTTTATTTATCGTTTCTCTCTCTCTCTCTCTCTCTCTTTCATTGATTCTCTGACCTTTTAATTTTATTTTCAAAATAAGTTCTCCAGCACATAACAGAGCTGATTCGTTCAATTATCCGCCAGGAACAACCATGATAATTTATAAAAACACGATATAGTAGAATAAATGAAATCTTTGCGTACATTTCAGTGTAATTTATTATTTTTTTATTCCTCCATATTGACAATAAATAAAAAACGTGTCTGACTGCTTTGTGTTTATTTTTGAGGGGGCGGAGAGGGAAGAGGTAGAATGCTGTCCTTTTTTCCTTTCCTAAAATATAAAAAAAATGTACTTTTGATGTAAAAAAAATAGTTACAGCAATATTGCTTTATGATTTCACCAGTGTGTCTTAATGGTGATTTGAATCTCATGGACTTGAAGGTCTCCACATTTATCTTCCAACAAGAAACAGCTGATCACGTGTCAGGTACTAGCCAAGAATTTGTGTGTGTGTGTGTGTGTGTGTGTGTGTGTGTGTGTGTGTGTGTGTGTGTGTGTGTGTGTGTGTGTGTGTGTGTGTGTGTGTCTTTCTTTTCCTCCCTCGGTTTCAGGAGCAGAGGACGATAAATTGGTGCAATCATCTCAGCAGTAAGTCGTACGAGTTGGTTGTAGCTTACCAATTTAAGCAGTTACTTAGCGATGACCATAATTAACTTTTTTGCACGTCTAGCACTGTAACAGTAACGATACAGTAAGTAGACTCAAATATAAGGTACCCAGTCTGTGGATTTCTAAAGTTGGGATGTGGGGATGCTTGCAAGCCTGATGTCATCAGAATTGTTTATCATTTAATAATAATGATAATAATAATAAATACTACCAATTTTCTTTATAGTTTCGCTTAGTATACACGTTATTTAACTCAATGCAAGGTGCATTATAATAGAGTTTATTTTTTTATTGATAAGTAATAGTATTAATATAATTACAGTCCTGTTACGTAATGAAGAAAGATTTAAGTATAACACACGATGAGTTCTGCGAAAATGTTGAACCTAAAATGAATTTTGAAACCCTAAAATAAACTCGTATTTCCATAGAGACAATCTGTCTCCACTGGTCAAATGTAACAACAACAATCTGAGACGTAACAATGTTTCAAAGCAGAAAGTAATACTTTATTTTTAGTTAAGCGAGTAATCTCATCGATTTACCCTTTTCCCAATCACAGACAATTGTAATTTTTTTTAAGAAGTAGAAAACTTTCCGAGTCCCCCCCCCCCCAAAAAAGGCCAAACACCATCTTAAATAATGAAAATTACATGGGCAATCAGAAAAAGGGACAGCATTCTACCTTTCCTCTCTCCGCTCCTAAAAAATAAACACAAAGCAGTCAAATACACCTTTTATTTAGTGTCAATGGAAGGTGTTGTGGCTTAGTCGGTTAACGCGCCTGTATTGTAAACAGGAGATCGTGGGTTCAAATCCCACCAGTACCTTACGAAAGTGATTCCATTTTTTTCCTCTCCTAGACCTGTATTCTATGATTCAGCAGGTACCTGTTTCTTCTGATTGTGAGTGTGTGTGTTTTGATCTCAAATCTTCATTCTATCTAATAAGAACTATTTTTCCTCCCTTAAGAATGGATTTGTTATCTGGTATTCGGTTTATCATCTTTCATTTTCGAATGAAAGAATGAATAGACAGTTACAACCAAGCTTTGCCATCCATGTGACTTTACTAGACTGGGACTGTCAATCATTGTTTCTTATTGTGATAAACGTAGATGAATACATTTATTAGTAGATGAATACATTTATTAGTTTTGGGTAAGTTTTGGTGATAAAATCGAGCAATTAATGTTCAGTTGAAACGCTCATATTAATGTTACTGGCTTTATTAAGCAGGATTTGAACCCAGACATTTCCAACCACAAGACACAGGTCGCTTTCAAATGTCACAAATCTGCCATATAGTATTCAATAAACTCTTTCTAAAGTATAAAGTAAGAAAGAAGAAATCTTTTTCATTCCACCAAAAAATGTTTGTAAAGAAGTTATTTTAATTATTTTTATCTCATCCCCCTCCCCTGCGTTCTTGTTAATGTAAGTTTTACCTTTTTAATGAATAAAAAATATAACGATTTCGTTGACACTTATGAAAAATAAATCTTTTCATTTCTTGGATGATCATTTAGGTAGCTACTATACATCGTTATATAAGAAAATAGGTAGCGTTTATAAACAAATCAGATTAATTTTTTGTTACATAAATTTATTTAAAATATTACAATAGATGTTAAGTCTTAAAAAACAAATAATAATTATTAACCTCAATTTTCATGTTCATTTTCTTCATCATTTGTTGAAAATAGTTCTTCAGATTCATCGTTTAAATGATCGTCATAATGGATCCCAGTTCGAATCCGGTGAATTGATTTCGTTTTTATCGTCATCAGTGTCCCACAACAGATCATCTTCCGTATACCATCCATAAGAATGATACCACATTTTTTGAATGATTTTATTACAGTCTCTATTTTTTTATTGATTTGATATTGACTTGATTCCATGCTTTGATCACAAAATATCAAGTGATGCAGCGCGCATAGATCCACGTTTGTAAATGATTTTTCACCAGTCAACATCCAATTATATTCCACTCTTCTCGCATGTGATCTTTAAATGGTTTGTTCACCTGGTATAACTTTCGCGTGTTCCATACATTATTTATCCATATTTTCACACCATTTTCGTCCATACATCCTTTTTCGTGAAAATGTACAAAAACACCTGAAGGACATTTTTTCTTTGGCAATTTTTTTAAAAATATCTTTTTTCTTCCTCCATTCTCTTACCACCTTCTCGGTTATGTCAAACTTTCTTGCAGCAGCACACTTATTAGTTTGCTTTGCCATTTCAATTACCTTTATTTTAAATCGAGCTTCATGTTTTCTTCTTTTTATTGCTGGTTCCATGATTTTAAATGATAACAATTTTAATAATCCTAAAATTAAAAAAAAATTTAAAATTAATAATTAATTAAAATTGGGGCTAATCACTTTTAATTAGGGTAATTCTATGCTATGCAAAAAACAACGGATATGCATAGATATAAAAATAACGAATATAACAACAATACCTAAACGTTGCATTGATACAAGAAAGAAGAAATTGGGGGGGGGGTCGTCCTATACAACCGACATAAGCTTAAAACCTAAAATTTAGGCCTCGTCTTATACGCCGACATACACAGTAAATGGCAAGAAATATATAAACATAACTCAAAGCAATAACGAGCTATAAAAGGATTTTTAGGAGTAAGCATATGAACGGGGTATGAGCCGTTTTGACATATGAAGAGAAATACGACTCATAGGTTGATACGGTTCATACCCTGAAATTTCTATTTTTATCTTTTAATTTTCCATTGCAGTTTAAGGTAATAAAATTTTCAATTTATGCTAACATCCAATAAAAAAGTAGGTTTGATCTCAGAATTTATTTGTTTCGTTGTATTTTATTTTGTTTTATTTTTTTTCACTTCTGTATACATGTATTTATTGGCTTGGACAGGACATAATGTTCTTATTTCCACCATTCACGATAATGTTTGGCTTCGGTAGAGAGAGAGAGAGAGAGAGAGAGAAATTCTCTGGGACAGTTCCTGACACGTGATCAACTTTTCTTGTTGTTTAGCATACGTGAAGGCTTCTAAGGCCATGAGATTCTAATTAGTATAAGGCAAAGTGATGATACTGTAAAGAAATATCATCTCGATTATTCTTTTTTATGCCATGCAAATACACATTATTCAAAAATAGAGACGTAATACGCCGCTGTGGTATACTTGGCTAAAGCATCTCTGTTTCTATTGCTTTAAAATCATAAACAAGACTAATATCAAAGTCTCTCTCTCTCTCTACTGTAGAATAATCTTTCCGAAAAATAATTTTATCATCTTCTTTCACTAAAAAACACTTTTACACAAAATTTATATAATTTTTTGTTGGTTTACGATTACGTCATCAAGCGTTCTCTGCGATGTGGTGTATAACATGGCGACAGTTGGCAACAGTTGTAACTTCTCTGGAATTTTATGCACTTCTAAATTAAATTTCAGATCATGCGCTTGTAGGAGTTGGAAAATGTAACCATTCTTCACATTGAACATGTAATTTTCTGCATTAATGTCTATCAAAATGTGAATTCCTCAGCAAGTTCATTAATGGGTTTTGAAATGGGTCTGATTGAAAACTAAAAAAATCTAAGAAGATTTTAAAAAAGAATGGTTAGAGTAAATGTAGTGTAATACATCCCTGTACGTCGAGTGAGTTGTTCTGAGTAGTTGGCTTTATTTGCAGAACAAACAAACAAACAAACAAACAAAAAAAAAACATATTCCCAGAGGAAGAAACTGTGTCAGTTCCTTATGACTAACTTACCTTCGCTCCAAATGTCTTTATGGAGATTCTTTGCATCTAGACGGAATTCGAACCAGGGTCTTTTTAATCATACGATACCAATTCAGATACGGAGGATCTCACCTAAATATAATCACCAACATCCTGGTTGCGAAAGTATGGTTACAGAAATGCAACTATGTAATGTAGTATGGAAAGAAGAGAAAATGCCAGAGGCGTGGGTGAAATCGATATTAGTGACATTATACAAGAAAGGAAATAAGCTAGAGTGTAAAAATTATAGAACAATTGCTTTGACCAGCCACCTTGGTAAGGTGATGATGATATTGACAGAAAGATTCAGAACACAATTGGAAGCATACCTTGCAGACGAGCAAGCAGGATTTAGGATAGGTAGAAGCACAATTCAACAGATTTTGACAATGCAGCTAATAGCTGAGAAAGCTAAGAGAAAAAACACAAACATACGAGTATACCTGTTTCGTTGACTTTCAGAAGGCATTTCACATTATTGACCAAAAAGTGACATTAGCAATTCTAGAATCCTATAGAATTGATAAAAAACTAATAGCCATATTAAAAGATGTTTATCAGAATGCAGTTGCAGCAGTTAGAATAGGTGATGATTTGGGGAAATGGTTTAGAGCAAGCAGAGGTACTAGACAGGGGGGACCCAATATCACCAAGCATTTTCATCGCACATTTAGAAAGAGCAATGGATAAAATGAAGGCATAGGAGTGACCATTCTATCCTCGTATTTCGGTTACGAAATCCAAGCATGCGTGGAAGGTTGTGGGCCTTAAAGGCCTGCTAAAGCCATTGGGATAGAATGGATAAAATGAAGGAAGGTGCAAAAGGAATATCGGTATATGGGATGAGAATTAACAATCTGAGATTTCCAGATGGCATTGTTATTATGGAAGAAGAAGAAAGAGAACTACAAAAAACATTGAAAGTTTTAAATGAGGAAGGAAAGAGATTTGGACTTGCTATAAACTTGGGAAAAACGAAGACAATGGTATTTGGTGAGAAGAATATGAAACAAAAGATATAAGTGGATGGAATTGATATAGAAAATGTAGAACAGTTCACATATTTGGGAAGTAAAATGACATGATTTGAACTGTAAAAAAGAAATAAAGATCAGGATTGCAAAGGGAAGAACATATCTGAAGGCCATGGATAACATCTGGAAAAGTAAAGTGATCAGCCTGCAAACAAAACTAAGAGTGCTTAAACATGCATCTTTTAGCGGTGTACTATATGGATCTGAAACGTGGGTAATAAATAAGGAATGAAGAAAAAGAATTTTGGCATTTGAAGGAAATTGTTACAGGAAGATTACAAGAATAGGATGGGAACAGAAAGTCACAAATGAAGAAGGAGAATCTAATGCAGAAGATTATTATTTGGACACATCTGCAGAACGAATGAGGACGGAAGATAAAGACATTCATGTTTGTATTATGGATGGTGTAAGGTGAAGAGGTAGACCATACAGAGAATGGATAGACGACATAAAGGACTGGTGTGGAATGGATGTATAGAAACTGCGACACTGTGCACTGGAAAAAGAAAGGTGGAAAAAGATAGTGAATGAGGTATCGGACATCAACCGGCAGTGAACCCATGATTCGTGATGATGATGATGATGATTCTAGTCCACGGCAGGATTAAAACGTGATCCCGATGGTTAAATAGGGGATACACTAACCACTCAATCAATCCTGAAGGCAACGTTGCCGAAAATTTTCAAGAAAATCATCTTTGAATCATCTCTATGTAATTCTATAAATAACCAAATCACTGACAGCTCCAGTGAACTGATGAGTTTGATTGCACTGGTTTTATGGTGTCCGCAGTTTCTATAAATACTCATTAAGCATAAGACAGAACTCCCCATTACGCTACGCGATTTGATTACTGCCTACACTTCTTTAGCAAAAGTTAAATCTCCTGACATAGACAGGCTTACTACTGAACATTACTAGTCCTTCTGGGAACAGATTGAACCTATTCTCACAGAATATATGTCGAAGCCACTATCAATGGCTCCCCATCCAATATGACAACATCTGTTATTAAGCTTATCCTAAAGAAAGCAAATGCTACAAAATCAGGAAACTGGCGACACATATCCATTATAAACACTGACTGCAATAAAATAATAGCATTGAACTAAATAACAGCCAGGTCCCAGAGTTATTCTATCCCAGGACAATCTTTCCAAGAAAGCATACATCTCATAAGGATCTGATAATCATAGCCAACAAGAAAAGTGAAACCATGGGTCTTGTAACACTAGCCCAAGATAAAGCTTTCGTCCGCATTGAACATCCCTACCTATTCACTGCTTGAAAGCCTTTTGTTTTGGCCCACACATCATTCAAGCTATTAAGATGTTATATGCAAATGCACACTCTTGCATAAAGATAAACAACAGGCTCACGATATCCATATAGCAGAGTATTAATCAAGGCTGTCCATTTTCTGGTCCCCTTTACACAATCGCCATACGGCCCTTTCTGCGAAGAGTAAACATGTTCCTCAGTGCAACCCATCCTGAATTTTCCTACCAAGCCATAACACTGACAGCATATTCTGATGATGTACAGTTATAGCTCTCTCAAAGAGAATTTCCATTATATACGAACAGCATACCAACAATACCAAGCAGCCTCAGGAATGAAACTAAATGTCCATAAAATCCATAGGGCTGTGGTGTGGCAAATGAAAAAACCGAACTGACTCCCTTCTGTCTGGCCACTGGTCTGCAGAATAAAACAATATTTGAGAGTTCACCTAGAAAACATGACCGCTTACGTGAATAGAAACCGGGATGTACTCATTAAACGTTTCAAGTAAGTACTAAGAAAGTGGGCGACAATACAAGGTTCTGTCTCCATAAGACGGAGAGCACTAATTGTTAACTAGCTACCAGCGTCCTTTGGTATACACTAAAGAATCTCACGCCACCAGTGCAATTTATCAAACAAATAAAATCAACCATCTATCGATTCATGTGGAACCAAACAAACTGGCTTTCTTACTCCAAGCTAAGTATTTCTCTTAAAGGAGGACAGAATTTGATATCCATTGACAACAGGATAACAACGTTCTGCACTCACTGTTTCCTCAATACCCAACAGCAGAAATGGTGGTGGATGCTTGTAGGAGTTCTTGCAGTGAAAGGAAATACTTCGTGGGTGCGTCTATTAAGTTTAACAAGATGCTTAGTGCATCCGGTCCTAAACTTTCTTGCCAAGTCATAACCCTGGCAGTATATATTGATGATGTTACAGTTATTAAAATATACAAAGTGATATTAGATGGACGATTATTATTACAACATCCAAGAAAATAACCTTTAAAGATGATGACGTTAGATGTGACTTACTTGGTAAAGCACTTGTGTAGCAATTGAACGTCGTATGCTCATCTCCCACTAATAAACTATTTGAAATTAAGTGTTCAAACTCGCTTATGACAAAACCTTTCTCTTTCTATTTTCATTCAAGATTTGTTATGCACTGTTAACCTTATTGCTTTTCCATTTCCACACGAATAATATGAAAGGAACAAATCACTTGTTTTTGCACTTAATTCTACTCGAATAGACCATTGAATTTAATTCTTAGTGTGATGAGCAGATCTATTAGTTGCGCCTATTCGTTCATGTTGGTTTGTATCTTTGCGGGGAAAATGGTCGGTAAATTTGGGAGTAGAATTCCACTGACCTTCATACAAATCCTAAGAGAGGTTATAATTTACAATGATGAAAAAAAATCAATACTTACTGTGCTGTTCTTCTTTATATCATCTGCATTACAGAAAAAGTACCAAAGAAAGGCGTCGTAGCTTAGCTAGGTAAATTTTTGGGTAACTTTGATGATACCTCTAAGAACATGAGGTTCGAATCAATCGAAATCATAACAGAAGTTATGGTTTACACTGATTAAATCAGGTCATATTAACTACATTATTCGTTTTGATGTACCAAGCTACATTTTGGAGAGACCACTGTAAGGCGCTGTGGCTTAGTTGGTTAAAGCACCTGTCTAGTAAACAGGAGATCGTGGGTTCGAATCCCACCGGTGCCTTTAAAGTACCTCCTTCTTTAAAAAAAAAATCATATAAAGGGAAATATAATAGGTTCTGTGGGACAATCCAGGATAAAAAATCTCACCACTCCACTGATTTTTTTCCCTTTTTCTTACTTAAAATAATATTTTTAAAATGACCATTTGGTTGAATTATTTCAAGGTACAAGAAGACTGCTTCTTCTACTTAACATTCTGATAGTACAACATGTTGAGACATTATAGTAAAATTAACACTAAGTCACAGCAGCTCGCATCGCTTGTGTACGTTAGTTTGGTTAAAGCGAATTGCTTGTAAACAGGAGAATGTGGTTTAAAATGTCCCCCTAACTTTTCATAATTTCTAACCACGTTTTTCGATTAATAAAGACTAGGAAACTTTAGGACTTAATTCTACCCATGAAGACAACGTTTATTATTTTTTTTTCGGATTCGTAACCCAGAACTAAGTTTATTGTCGATCCATTCCGGATGTGTAGCTCAGTGGAAGTGGCTCTTGCATCTTATGTGCTTGTCCACCCAAAGAGAGACTTAAGTTCATGTCTAGTCACCGACTGGAGGAACTTTTTCTAAGGCTTTCTTCGACCGGTTCCCGAATTAGTCGATCTCTGGCACGGGCAAGCAGGTTTTTTCCTCCCAGTAACTCTGATTTTTCTTCCCTTAAACTCAAAAAATCGACTGCAGAAGCCACATGATTTCAGTCAGTAACATATCTTATTAGGACTAGGTACCAAGAGATGGCACCACTTGTTTGCCGGTTTCTTCATCGGTTGTCGCTCACAATTAGCGATAGTATTGGGACAGCTATCTGTGATTGGCTACCGGTGGAGATTGAACTGTCCACTCAGTCTCCAAAAGCTAGATAGGGTTAAAAGGCCTCGCCTACTCTCTATAAGAGAATAAAAAGCGTTAGCTGAATATTATTTTCATCATTCCTGATGAATGGCTGCTTACAACGAATAATTTCGCTTCTCTTCATTTAAGTTTCCTCGACAAGTTTTTTGACCAACACTCCGACCACACGAGATCGACTGTAGTGCTTAGATTCTTGTTGTTCCGAATTTCTCAAAGAATGTCACATATGAACGAGAGATAGACTAGTATAGATAATGACTGAAGCTATGATTTATCCATTTTGCAATTTGTTTGATTTTGGAAGAGACAATATAAGAGGCACCGTGGTTTAGTTGGCTAAAGCAGCGTTTCCCAAACTGTGGGCCGCGGCCCCCTTGGGGGCCGTAGGTTTTGTTGAGGGGGACCGTGAAATAATGAAAACAAATTTAAAATGTTCTAAGACTAAGTAGATTTTTTTTATTTTAAAAGAAACGTATTTAACTTTTATTATTTATTATTTCTTTTTTGTTATTTTTTATATTTTAATAGAATAATTCACACATTGGTGTTGGTTCGCAAACTTTTCTTCCTGCGTATTTCGGCGCTTAATGAATATTAATAAATATTGCTTATTCATGTTTCATTTCAAAGCAGTGGTTAATTGTGTTTACTTCGAATGCTCTCCAGGGAAGCTCCAAATCTTCCTGTCCCTTTGTGTTTGTAATCAGGGACTGTTGATATTTATTTTTATATACATATCAAAACTCGTTTTATATTATCACTGTCATCCGAACTATTTTTCTGTTACCAATAAAAGTTTCGCATATACTTCACACATGAAAAAAAGCTTAAACAAGTTCATGTGGGGAGATAGTAACTCGCTTGCAGTGGTAAACAACACGCCCTCCCTAACAGCCACTATACTGCAGAGGCAATAAAAATAAGTACTTTTATTATGCAGCGAATAAGGTATGAGGAGTCTGTGTAATATATTTCTCAACAAATAGTGCAATTAGAGACAACTGGGATAAAAACACACTAATTAATGAATCACATGTCCACTCATACAGAAACTATGCTGTATAGACTGAAACAAAACCATATGTTGCATGGGCAAACACAGTATCTAACTAGAAACTATTGTTATTAATTAGATGTGTGTGAGTTCGATTTCCCAAGGCAGCAATAAAATTCAACCCAACATATCAAAATTCGTAAAAGTCTTAAAACTAAGTAATATATATATATATATATATAATGAATGTTATGGCAGTTTCACATATGGAATTCGGTTGAAGAGAGTTAGCATTTCAACTCAATTGTCAGCTATGCTTTTATCTTTCGTTGCGCGATATTTTGTTAATACCGCACCAATCATATGCACGTTTTAATAACCTGCCTTTGCTGTCTGTTTCGCGTTAGGCTTAATTACCGTAAAGGGAGAAAAGTCACAAAAGAGAAAAATGTTCCTGGTCGGGGGTTTCCCTTATTCAGGTAATATTCACTAATTTCATGTTCTGTGGTGTGATTTCATCAGTCTGTGGTGTGCCAGTATCGGTAAGTGGTGATATTATTTGATCTATTCTACGTTAAAAAATTTAACCTTGAGGTGGATAAGTGGCTGATAAAAAATAAAAAAAAATTCCCGCGCACAATCAGAAGCAGAAACAGACTCAAAAAACGGACAGTATTTCATATTTTACCAGAACAGCCAGCATCGTCTTCAGAACCAAACGGTAAGAGGCAAAAAATGTAATATATGCATTTGATTTTTGCAATATTCGCTGTGTATGTTTTGTATTGAATATAAATACAATAAATATTATAATAATATATCTCTCTATTACGAATTTTTTTCGAGGGGGACAGTGAAATATTTTAATTTTTGCAAAGGGGGCCCTGACATCCAGAAGTTTGGGAAGCACTGGTCTAAAGCACCTTGTAAACAGAAGATCGTTGGGTTTGATTTCAATCTTGCTTTTAGGAATTTCTTTATTCTTACTTTATCCTCACAGGGTGGCAACTACTTGTTCCGACTGTTACAATCCAGGATGAACTATTACACGTGAATTTTTCCTCCCAAGTAGAATGCATGGTTGAATTTTTTCACGTTGGAAGAAGACCGTTAGTTCTACTTCACATTCTGATTGCATAATATGACAACAGGTTATTAAAGTTAACCAAGTGAAGTACAGCCACCTAGCCTTACTTTCGTTTCATTTAAAACTTGTAAACCAGAGATTTGTGTTAAATCCCACTCACGACTTTCATAATTTCTTACTGTTTGTCATGTACATCTCCATTTGGGTTTCGATTTTTAACGAATAGGAAAGTTTAGGACTAAATTCTATCCGTGAAAATAACTTTTTTTATTGTGGTTGTTTCGCAGTACTAAGTTCATTGTCTTCTATTTCTGGAAGAATGACTGGTGAAGAAGAAGTCATTTCCCTTCTATTATCCTAATTTTCCTTGAATGGTTTCTATTAGGGGTGGGTCTGTTAGTTGCAGATAAACAGAGATAGGCTTGTGTATTTGTCGAAAGAATTTAGGGCAGATAATCACTACCCTCTTTCGTATGAGACTGATTAACAAGCCTCAACTGGAAATGCTTCATGAGTTACTCAATTCCTGAATGGGATTTCAATCCACGTCTCTCTCTCTCTCTCTCTCTCTCTCTCTCTCTCTCCCCTTCTAATCGAAGACGTTCATTTCGCCGTCTTATTCCCTAGATGCTTCAAACGCATCTAGTAAAAAAAAAGAAAAACTATTTTCTTCCCATATCTGGAATATATTATTTCAGTACACGACCAATTTTTATCCAACCGTTCTCAAAAAAACAACAAGAACCAAAAATAAACTTTATGAACAAAACATGAATTGGATGGCTGACAGTCTTTTGTTCAACCTACCTGCATATGCAGGACACTGATATCTAATGTGAATGGAATTCTATTTTTTTTTTCATGGCAGTTATTCTGACATCATGAGTTCCACTGTGGTCCTTTTTTCCTTGTAGGGAATTTCTCAATGACTGCCCCTATCAGAAACGAAGGTTAGAATCATAGCTGCTATTAGTGAAAATATGTTATTTCCATTTTTTCCTATTATTTCTATGTTATCCAACTATGTGATTTTATAGCATTAAAGTTAGGCGGTGTGACTTAGATCCTAAAGCACCTTTCCAGTAAACAGGAGATCGCAGGTATGATTTTGCTCATTTACATCTTCGTAATATCACATTTCGCTTCGCATTTATTGGGATAAGCCGTTCAGTTTTAGCTTCCTAATTTCTCAATTATATCCCCTGTGTTCTATTTTTAAACTCTCCTAAGATGACTTTATAAAATCTGCACCTTCTGTTAATCTTTTAGCATACAAAAAAGCCAGCATAGTTATAGGTAATTATATCAACCTGGATTTCAATGGAATAACTAAGATCTGAATATTGGGGAGCCTTATGAGGGGATGGTGCAGAACATTAGTAGAGTGGAAGTGAAGGAAGCCATAAAGAGGATGAAGAATGGAAAATCAGTGGGCCCTAACAGGGTCCCAGTGGAGGCATGGAAGGCACTGGGGGAAGAAGGAATTCACCTGCTGTGGGAACTGTTAATAAAAGTTTGTCAACAGGAAAATATTCCCGAGGAATGGAGGGAAAGTACTCTTGTCCCCATCTACAAGATTAAAGGGGATGCACAAGACTGTAAGAATTACAGAGGAATAAAGTTGATGTCCCACCCAATGAAAATACTAGAGAGGGTTCTTGATGGAAGAATGAGGAAGGAGGTGGAGATTGTAAAAGAGCAATTTGGCTTCATGTCTGGTCGATCGACGACAGATGCTATCTTTGGGATACGACAGATAATGGAAAAGTTTCGAGAGAAGCAACGGGAGCTACATCTGGTATTTATTTATCTGGAGAAAGCGTATGATACAGTGCCAAGGCAAGAAGTCTGGAGGTGTCTGAGGGAGAAGAAGGTACCGGAGAAATATATCAGGTTGGTGCAGGAGATGTACAGAAATGTGAAGACAAGAGTTCAAACCTGCCTGGGAGAGACAGAAAGTTTTCCAGTGACAGTTGGCTTGCATCAAGGGTCAGCATTAAGTCCGTTCCTGTTTAATATTGTGATGGAGGGTGGTGACGGAGGAAATGATAGAAGACGTGCCTTGGACTATGTTGTATGCGATGACATCGTGCTGTGTGCAGAATCAAGAGAAGAAGTGGCAGCCAAACTGGACAATTGGAGAAAAGTACTCGAAGAGAGAGGTATGAGACTGAGCAGAAGTAAGACTGAGTATATGTGTTGCAAAGTGGATGGCAGCCAGGAGACATCTGGAGCTGGAAGGAAATGTCATCAGGAAAGTCAGTGACTTTAGATAGGTTCAACAATGAAAGAGGATGGTGAGGCTGAGAAGGAAGTGGGATGCAGGATACAAGCAGGATGGAGGAACTGGGGAGAGAGAGATGGCTGGAGTGCTGTGTGATAAGAGGGTGCCGATCAAACTAAAAGGCAAAATCTACAGGACAGTAGTGAGACCAACTATGAAGTATGCTTTGGAAACCGTGGCCCTGAGGAAAAATAACATCAGCAGGATGGAGGTAGCAGAGATGAGAATGCTTAGGTGGGTGTGCAGAAAGGATCATCTGATCCTTTCTGCACTCCCAGAAAGGATCATCTGAGAAATGACTATATAAGGGAAACGGTGAAAGTTACGAACTTGGGAGCAAAGATACAGGAGGCAAGGTTGAGATGGTTTGGTCATGTCATGAGGAGGGAGGAAGAGTATGTGGGAAGAAAGGTCATGCAGATGGATGTGCAGGGGAAGAGGAAGCGCGGATGGCCAAAGAAGAGATGGAGAGAGATGGTGAGGAGGAATTGAGAATAAAGAACTTAGATGTGGCTACAGTCCAAGAGAGGAAGTTGTGGAGGAGACACCACAAACAGCGACCCTACTTAAGTGGGAAAAGCTGCAGGAGAAAAACTAAGATTTGAATATCCATATTCAAAAAAAAAAAAAAAAAAGAGTTAATTTTCGACGATGGTAAACATTTTGTTACATACAGAATTCTGCAGGTGTGGGGAAAGCTTTTTCAGTTGAGATAAATTTAGCCACCCACGTTTCTTCTGCAAATCTTCGGTGACCGACCTTTCGAGTTCCAGTAGTGCAATTGTTTTTATCAGAAATCAAAATGCGCAAGTCCTGATGAGGAAAGCATTGTGATACTGAAAGAAGACAAACTTCTCTGCTCCATCTAAGTATTTATGAAAGGGACCAGAAAGAGAAAGAGACGTGAACAAATGTTCAGATAATTAAGTTTATTAATTTTCATTAAAGATTAAAGTGAATGCATATAGAAAAAGATTGATAGGCGAGATTGAAATTGGCGCGTTGCTGCATGTTCTTTTCTTCTTCAATTTTTAACAAAGAATTGGAGATGCCATTTCCATTATTCTATTCACGCCTTTTGGGATTCCTCACGGTGAAAATTTCTTGGGAACGAACTTTGCACTATGACACCACCTTTATCTCCCATGATTTTTAATACTATGCGATCATGATAAACTAGTTATGATCCTTCCACAGCAATGACCACATTCGGACCAATAACATTCATGGAATTATGTGTAAAAATTTATGAATAGCTATCATTAACGTTCAGGCCTTATTTGCGTAAAATGTTTTGACTCTCAGTGAACTGTTTTGCATATCCATCTTAAACGTATATCGAATGCGATTTTAATATCATAATCAATATACCATTACTGTTGATTGAAGTGGCTTGAAAAATTTTCACGTTTGACCTTTAGAGCAGGCTTTCCAAAATTTTTAAAAAATATGACAAGAATAATTAAATGAAATAAATACAATACGGTATTATTTTCTAAGATGCTACTAATAAATTTACAACTTTTTGTGGATGGAGTTACATAAAAATTGTGTCTAATTTTTTTATAACATGTGATCATGACAAACTAGTTATGATCACAAGTTGTGGTAACTTGTAAAATAAACGAACTATAAAAACACGCTATTACAAAATAATGAATGCGTGGGAACTTTTTAAATGTAATCTACCCCTTTTATTTATTTAATTGGTGGCAAACCATTTCGAACTTTGTTGATATGTAGTGAAAACGTAAGTATTATGCCAAGAGAGGAATTATATTTTGCTTTGTATGTTTTTTTCCCCTAATTTTGATGAATATGATTTCGATGTAGATGTGCACAACTTTTTTGTTATTACAAAGCATGGGGAAGGAAGGGGAATGTGATAAGCATCTTTAGTATATTCATTGCCGTTTCTATATGATAGGAAGAAAGTCAATGAGAGAGTGAATTCATTGATGAATCTAACTGTATCCTTCTAAGTGAAAAAAAAAAAAAATCGAGAATTTCACAGAGAGAGATATATACCAGACATGTTTTTAATGTTCTTGGCAGACTGCATATTCAATCGCTATAGAGACTATCGCTGTTAAAAGTTAATAAATACGTTTTGATAATTTCCGTTTATAATTCATTAAAACGACAACCACTTTCTTGTTTTTAGTGAACTGCTCCAGATTCCATAGCATTGGTTTTTACTTTCAGGAAAGACAGATGAGGTGAGGGATGGGATAAGAACTATCTCATTCAGCTCATGTTGTCGGAAAACTGACAATTTTTCCAAGAACATGAGATGAACTGCGATTCTCTTCTTTCTTGCTTTTTAAGTTTAGGATGACGCCTCAATCAAAATCCTAACAGAAGTTAATTAAATCAGTCATATTAATTACACTATTCTTTTTGATATATCCAACTACATTTGAAGCATATTGTTATAAGGCGCCGTGGCTTAGTCGGCTAAAGTGCCTCGTAGATCGCTTGTTCGAATACCACCGGTGCCTCACATGATCTTATTTTATCCATTCTTCGTTGCAAAGGTTTACTCTGAGTAGGGTAACCCTCGAATGAATTCACCTCATAACAAAACTGCTTCCTAAAATTTTGCAGAAAATATTAAGTCCCTTTCATAAACATATAAATACAGAAGAAACTTTTATTTTTTGTAGTATTTTATTATTTAATATGCCTTAATATTATTATTTAATATAAAGGAAGAACATTATTAGGTTTCCATAGGTGACGCAGTGACTTATTTAGCTCTTTCTAGTAAACAGCACATCGTCGCTTCGATTCCCATGTCTTAATGAGTTTTATTTATTTATTTATTTATTTTTATGATTTTTTATTTATTCATTTTATTTATTTTGTTAAGGGTGGAACAAAATAAATCCACGACAAGAACGCTTTCTTAAAATTGTTCATCACTAAGTATTAAGTTAAACCGATTTCTGAAGCATCTACTATGCAGAAAATCGTTTTTATTTTCGTTATATTTATATCCGATTAGGATTCATTTTATTCTATATTCATTAATAAATAAAGAATGAAATATATTCTAAGAAAGGGAAGCTGGGATGAGTAATAAAGATTTTTTTCTTTTTTCTTTTTTCTTTTTAATAATTTCTACTATTTTAGGTCTGTGCAGAAGAAAAGCAATTAGCGATTCAATTTCAGCGACTGAAATTGAATCGCTAGAGGAATGTTTTCTCTTCGATTACAGATTTAGTTAACCCTTGGAACAGGCAAAGTAGATTCAGTCACCACATCAGGATATCCACAACGCCAAACTGTTTCGAGCCAAACGCAAATCTGGACGGAAATCGTCAAAATGGTCATGTTTTCACTCGTGAGTGGACATAAACTAAAAACATTATTATTATTATTATTATTATTATTATTATTATTATTATTATTATTATTATTACGGGAATCTCCAAGGAGTCCATAGACTCATCGAGGGAGGCTCTAACATCATGTCAAGAACAACTATACGACATTCACACAGTATCTATCATACTTCGCCTTGAACCTCATTCACAGTCATGGCACCCACAACAGACTCTGCCAGCTTATTCCACTCATTCACTCATTCACCACTCTCCAAGTAAAAAACCTGGCTCTAACACCCTTGCTAACCACACTCTTGCCCAACTTCCATGTATGATCGCTAGTCCTCCCACCACCAGTCATATTCTCAAAAATATCTTCTGAATTAATCTTATAGAAACCCTTCAGTAATTTGAATATCTCAATCATATCACAACTTTTCCGCCTATCAACCAATTTCTGCAACCCACAAATCTTCAGCCTGTTCTCATAAGATTCATTCCATAGACCTGCTATCATCTTGGTCACTCGTCTCTGGATCCTCTCCACCTCCTCCCCATTCAGAAGAAACCCATGGCGCCCATATCTGGGCACAGTAGTCTAGATGGGGTTTTATCAAGGCTCGATACAGAGGAACAATAACCTGTTTCTCTCTGCTTGTTAAAGTATTTTTCAGCAATCAAGTGATTTGATGAGCTGATTTAGCCACTTTTGCGATGTTCCCCCTAAACTTTAATTCCCTATCCACCAACACTCCCAAATCCCTGACCTCATCAATCTCCTGGAGCACGATTCCACCAATGTGATATACTGCTGCTCATCTTTTCACCCCAAAATGCATAACCTTACATTTTGCTACATTAAAATGACATCCATTCTCCTTAGCCCAGTCCTCCAAACTATTCAAATCATCCTGCAAAATTTTGACATCCTGTGCACTCACTATTTCTCTTCCCAACTTTGTATCATCAGCAAACAAATGAACAGCTCCTTCCAGATCCTTTCCTATATCGTTAATGAACAAACTAAACAGTAGTGGCCCGGGAACAGAACCCTGCGGCACACCACTAGTCACGGGCCGTCTTTTGGACTCTACTCCTGAATATACCACTCTATGATATCTCTCCATCAACCACTTTCCTATCCATCTCACCAACCCTATATCCATCCCCATATGCTGCAGTTTACTGATTAGAATTCCATGTGGTATCCTGTCAAAGGCCTTAGCAAGGTCCAGTAGAATCACTGTAAACCCATTACCCTTATCCAGCAAGTTACTGAGGCATGATTTACCCTTCACAAAACCATGCTGTCCCCCATACAATATCCCATTTTCATCTATCCAATCCTGTATTTTCCTCTTGACTATTTTCTTCAAGACCTTGATAACGATTCCTGATATGTTGATCGGTCGGTAATTTACAACAGCAGTCTTGGAACTTCCTTTATGCAGTGTAACTATTTTCCCCTCTTTCCACCCCCTTGGGACTAACCCAGACCCGAGACTCAAATTAAACAAAATGGTCAAGGGCACTGACAATTCTTTAGCCGCTTCAGGTACGACACGAGCTTGTATACCATCCAATCCCACAGAAGCATTGACATTAAGATTTTGTGATAGACTATTCACCTCCACTTCATTCACCACAATTCCCGTAAGCTGTTGGTTCTTTCATTCCTGCGATGTAACCACCTGGATGATATACTTTTGCAAAGTGCTCGCTCAGTAATTCCACTATATCAACTGATTCGATTACCTCCCTACCTTCGGCATTCTTTAAAATCATTCTGCCATATACATTTTTTCTTTTACTTACAACATATCGTAAAAACTGTTTGGGATTCTCTTTAGCCTGCATGGCTAATGTTCTTTCATTATCCGCTTTTGCTTTTCTTACCACACTTGAGCTGCGCTTTATACCGTTCATGTGCCTGCCAGTCACCTTTCTCCTTAAATTCCCTCCACAGTTGTTTCTTTTTTTGCAGCTCAAGCTTAATGGTGTTATTCATCCATTTAACCCCAATTTGATTTATTATTTGGACTCTAGGTATACAGTCAGCCATTGCCTCCTGCAAACACTTCTTAACCGCCTCCCATGCACTAGTAACATCCAGCCCTTGCAGTTTTACATGCCATGGCACTGAACCAATCAAACTCCTATGCTTGTCATACTTACCAGCCCGATAATTCCATATGTACCCTGTCTTGGTGGTAAATTCCACACCTTTAGCCACCTCCCAAGTCAAGATCCTATGATCACTCGCACCAATTGGTGGCAACGTGGTCATATTCGTTACAGCCAAATTCTCAGGTCAAGCACTCTCTGACCCCTAGTATTTTCCATTACATGCTGTTTCAGATAGTTATCCCTTAATAACCGCATAAAATCCAATTCCTTCTTCCCATGTATCCTCTCCTCCTTCCAATCAATGTTACCATAGTTGCAATCTCCCATAATAATTATCCTCCTTCCACTCGTTTCTTCTATTTGCTTATGCATAAGTTCTCCACCATCTATTCCATCACCTGGTCTATAGCAGCACCCAATTGTCTATTTTGTTCTGCCAGCCTCAATCTCACACCAAATAGCCTTAAATGTGCTCTTTTCTCTATCCTGCAGTTCAACTTCTATTCTCCTTGGCTGCAGCTCATCAGCTATCATCAATAACACTCCTCCCCCATTTTATTCTTCCTGTCCCTTTTGAACACACCATACCCCTCACATTTAATCCCACTAGCTATATCATCTTCTGTCAGCCATGTTTCACTAATGCCAATAACCTGTGGCCTGGAAGTGCCAACCAAGGCCAAAAATTCTTCCTTCTTGTTCCTAATACTTCTGGCATTAGTATACATGAATTGCAGAAGCCCATTTGTCCCATCCCTATTTTGATGCCTTATACGAACTATCGCATTCTGATTTGTTGTCCTTCGTACTCGCTCTGGCATATTATACACATTCATACACTCAACTGTCTCCCTAAAGTCTGCATATCTACTTCCCCCTCCCCTTAATAACTCTAGTTGCCCTGATTCTGCACATCCACTTCATTCAACAACACCCTTTCAAGTCTCCTTATTAATGTGACTTTTTAAGTCACATTAATAAGATAGTTATTCTTAATACGGAATCAGTTAATGAATACAGCAGGATGCAGCATGTCATTAATCCATTGCAAGCCAATTACACCTGGAGAGAAGAAATACACGAAATTACCCTAATGAGAGAATAGTCATTACTGTTTGATATGTGCAGCTTTCTGTAATAATACGAATGCAGGCTACAATTGAAAATCAATAAATAATTATCCTTGGGATTGTACTTACATCACAGTTATCATTATTAAACCCGCAACTAGCACCGAGGGCCAAACGATCATGACTGCTGTTGATTTTGAACACTGCACTTCATTATGGACTCAGAATATCAACTTTTTTTTCCTTTGTGACAAATGTTACGGTTAAAAATAATAATAATTAAGTCATGTCATATAAAGATGGGAAGCATACTCAAAAAAAAAAAAAAATTCCAATTACTTTTAAAATCACAACTGATTTTAAAGATTATATAAATAATGTATTTTTTATGCTCAATAATCATATTCCAGATGCATTACAGATTTTTTAATGTAGGTAGCGCTGCATCATACATGAAAATACATGAAAACAACAACTTCATCTTCTTACGAATTTTATAATAGAAATGTCGCTACTCAAGAGTGATGGTGTTTATTTTTAATATTTAAGTAATTTATATGTAATATAAATATAAAGACTTTTTCAAAATATTTCTCATTTTATACGAAACGTTTTAATATAAAAGCAAAGTAACGAAACACATTAATATTTATTACAATATTATTGTAATATTGTAATAAATAATAATAATGTTGATGGAGATGATTCGTAGTGGAGGTTCGGTGTAGTGGTTGAGGCAGTTGTAGGTGTCCTCCCGCGATGAGTCTTCGGACTCCTTGGAGGTGTCACGAATAATAATAATAATTATCTACAGCTGACAAAAATAATACATGAAGTATATGGTGAGTGCATCAAATATTAAGCAATGCTTATGTGTTCAGTGAATTTTTCTTATCTGTTTATCAAAATAATATATTCAATAGCAGTAATGGATGAGAAAAAAACTTTTTACTTTCTTGTTGAATTATACAACTCGTGACCATAATCCTATTACAGTTCTCACTAGTCTACACACACGGAATTAACTCACTGGTGGCAGAAATATGAACGACTGTTCTAAATTAGCCCCAGAACGAGCCCAAATGCTGTTATGCTGTTGCGGAAATGGAAACGAACATTCTTGCACTTTCTGTTTTTAATTAAGTTTAATTAAATAAGGAGTAGCCTTCATAAGAAAAGTATTCAGTTTTAATTACTTTCCGTAATATTAAATTAAAAGTTTTTTCTTTAACAACCATATAGGCAAGGAAATTAGGATCGTGTCTCAAAAATTAGATTTAAGAAATAAGGCTAAATGGCTATGGAGATTAGTTCAACGAATAGGAGGCTAGAGCTACCAGTTAAATACAGCTGCCGCTAAATCCACTACTGCTTATACTGCTTTTTTTAATTAATCTTTTTATGTCATATATTAGGAGAGAGGGAAACATGCAGCGCAAAGATGCACTGGTGAGGGACAGCCTATTCTCAGAAGCCTGGCTATTCTTCCTCATTATCTACTTCTGGTTTTTCATTCTCTGTGTTGCCTGTTATACTCATTAGAGCTACTTGTGTATCAGCCTTTCGGTTCTGTGATTTTATACTATAGTGAGATTTACTTTTTATGTGAATGTAATGCTACATCAGTTTACAGTACTGGTAACTAAAAATGCAGCAATGGTTGAAGCAATGAGAAAATTTTTTGTACTTCATTCTTGTGTTATTTACTAACATAATTTCTATTTACCAGTACATTACTCCTTATTTTGTATAAAATAAAATAAAAAAAAAGCAATGGTGCCTGTGGAAATTGCGTTTACATCCACGAAGCTAGGCCTCCTGAAGGAAGGCTTATAGGTTCGATCCGATTAGATGAACCTTTTCTAAGCCTTTGTTCGGCAGGTTCCCGAGGTTGACTATCACTGCCACGGGCAAGTAGGATTTTATCCTCTCTCTCTCTCTCTCTGTGTGTGTGTGTGTGTGTGTGTGTGTGTGTGTGTGTGTGTGTGTGTGTGTGTGTGTGTGTGTGTGTGTGTGTGTGTGTGTGTGTGTGTGTGTGTGTGTGTGTGTGTGTGTGTGTGTGTGTGTGTGTGTCTTGAAACATAGAATCTGCTTACTAGTCTTCAAAAAGTTAGTTAAAAGTTGCAAATTTATTCTCTTTAAGATTAAAAGTATTTCTTCAATACAGTTAATGCAATATTTTGTTGCAAATAACTGATTTTCAGTTATCTGCAACAATGCCTGAATGTCTGCTTAAAATTTAATACTTTAGCTTCCTAAATATTTCTTTATGGCATGCAAAGCGAAAGAACTTCTGTAACAGCACCAAGTTCCTAAGAAGCCAAGTTATTTGATTTTGACAGGCTATTGAGCCTAACGCGAAAGGGAAGATGAGTTAAAGGACCTTCCTGTTTATCCAATTATTTTTGTCACTTTCGATAGGAACTAATTGTTTCTTCAGGATATTTTACTGATCGATCAGCTATTGATTTTATTTTTCTTACGTTAACTAGTCAAAGAATCAAATTTTCCTTGATGTTCATTCTAACAATCCCTCCTCAAGTGCATCAGTTCGAATATTGGTTAGCGGTAGCAGTTCAGCTCTATCCATACCGCCACCTTACTAGCGAATTATTATAGAACAAGGTGGTTTCCCGTTGCTTTACTTTTACCGCAACAAGTATTTTATGTCTGCAGATAGGTGTGTTCCCCGGACTACTTTTCCTGTTTGTGGGATGAAAACCTTGCTGCCATCGTATGAGACGGACTAACT
This sequence comes from Typopeltis vanoorti, assembly GCF_054136105.1. Taxonomy (NCBI): domain Eukaryota; kingdom Metazoa; phylum Arthropoda; class Arachnida; order Uropygi; family Thelyphonidae; genus Typopeltis; species Typopeltis vanoorti. The sequence goes on from NC_143550.1 coordinate 164,724,469, forward strand.
CAACTTCACTTCAAAAACTTTGATAAAGGTCCTTTGAGTCGTAGACGGGATTAAAGCCAGATCTTTTACAGCTGAAACACTGTGTTACTGAGCCACTAATGTCCCTTATACGATATTATTTCACAAGAGAAAGACAGACTAAACAAAATGGTCTCTCATTACGCTTGATGTCCATGATGATGGACATTTAAAAATCGTCATCAGATTTTTAAAAAAAATACACAACAAGGTATGTCCTTTTCATTATCTTTTGATATATATATATATATATATATATATATATATATATTTATATATATATCAAATGATCATCGATGTTTGTGATTGTCTTTAGGTGGGAGATGAATGTCATCGACCGGTGTGAGACCATCGTCCCACTTACTGGAGGCCTGAGGTGGCTTGAAAAAGTTCCATGTTTTGTTTCTAGAGCAGGGTTTTCGACTCTGTAAAAAATAAATCATCATCATCATCATCAATATGGGTGCTCAGGATACTATACATGATTAAATTTGAGTTATCGTTAATTTCCTATCAAAATTTTTCTTCCAATCAATCTATTACTTGTGAACACTTGAACATATTGTCATATCTAACATTTCGTGCTTCTAAGGCACTTTTCACTGAATCAATTCACCTAGACGTTAGTCTTCTTTTGGGTCTCTTTACTGCAATGTTTGCATCAAAGATTTGTTTTGTTATTCTTTTCTCACCCATTCTATTCAAGTGGCCATACCACCTTAGATTAGCTCTGATTAGATATGCCTGAATGTTGATAATGTCAAGTTCCATTCTAATATCTTCATTTTTAATATGATTCTGCAATTGGTGCTATCGGTTCACTCCGCTAATTTTTCTCAGAACTCTCATACCTGTGATCTCTAGTCTTTGATCAAGTGCTTTATTTCTAATACAACTCTCAGATCCATCACTTAAAAAACTGGTCTAAACACTGTCTTGTATACGGCTAGTTTGGCGTTCTGGCTAATTTCTCTCTTATTCCCTATAAGTTTATTCAGTTAGCTACCCACCATAACAGAGTTGCTTATTCTTTTGTCTATTTCCAGATTAACCTGCCATCTTCACTAAAAACTAATTAAATAAATGAAATAGTTTACTTGTCCTATAGTATCTCCATTCACAATGGAACTGCAGTTTTTTTTAATGTCCTCCTGCCTGTTTTTTCGTGGTTTTGGTCTTTTCATTGATGATTTTCATGCCAAATTGTTACAGTTGTTATTCAATTTAGTCAGAGAACCTGAAGCTTGTTAAATGAGTTTAGGAGCACAACATCATCTGCATAATGCAAAGAGCTAAGATTGACGTCTCCAATTCTGATATCAGGCCTAATGCCAATTTCTTTCATAATGTGATCAATAGAGATGATTAATAAGAGTGAAGACAATGTGCATCCTTGTCTTACCTCTGATTTTACATCAAACCATATTCATATCTTTCCTTCAATTCTAACCGCTTATTTACAACTTAAATATAGACAACTGCTCTGTATAATGTTCCATTCACCCCATATAATTGTAGTTTTAAAAAGCCTTTCTCCGGGCACCTTGTCGTATACCTTTTCCTTGCTAGATCCTTGCTACAATCCCACGATTTCTCATCGATTTGTGTTAAAGCTAAAATCTGATCTTGACAACGTCTATTTGGCTTGAACCAAGTTTGCTCTGCACCAGATTTCTCTTCCACAATCTTTCTCATCCTCTTTTCAAGTATGCTTGCATAAATCTATAATATTTATTTATGACTTTTGTTTAGCTACTTTTACATGTAGCTTAGCTATTTTACATCTTTCTGTGTATTCTTTCAGGACATCTGCCGGCTTATTTGCTGAGAACTTTTGATATGCTTTCTTCTTTTCCAGATCCGCTTCTTTGACTTCTTTTGTCCACCATGGGGTTCTTATTTTTCTATCCTTGCAGACAACTTCACCATATACCTCCCTAGCAAAATCAATGAATGTCTTTTTCAGAGTATGCCACTGAGACTCCAAGGTTTGGCTTTTGTTTTCGATTTGTTTCATATTTTCTTCAATAATCTTTGTATAGTCGAGTATTCAATTCACCGGTAAGAGTCACTTAGCTTAATTATTTTTTAAACTTTCTTACATAGAGGGTGGCCATAAAACAACTTTCCCTCTTTGGAGGCATCTATAGCTAAAACAACCAATAAACGGAATAAGACCAAATTTTATATTGAGACTTTTGAAGGCATGGGGATATGATTTCCGCGAAAAAAAAAAAAAGATTTAGTACCAAATGTTTCCGATAGGGGAAATTTTGGCGCTGTCGGAGCTGAAAGTAGTCAGATATCAGTAAACGCAGGTAAAAAGGATTATGCAAATTTTACTGTGCTTACGTGACAGCAGCGCCACCAATTCTACTTAAAAAAGGGATTGCGAACGTTCAGGCAGTTATTCGAATGACTGATGAATTATGCTCAATATGCGTATTATCATGCCTCAGTGTGCTTTACTTATTAAGTTGTTTTTTACCTTAAACAGTGCAATTCCTAGCGGCCCTTCGGGAATTTAGAAGGCTTCATAACCTGTGTACAGGTCCTATGTCAGCTGTAGCACTGAGAGCTATGATTAAGAAGTTTCAAGAAACTGAATCACTAGGAGTTAGACCTGGCAGAGGACGGAAAGCAGTGTAAGAAGAGACAGTAACAGCGGTGCAATTTGTTGTACACAAGAAAGGTCAGCACATTGAAAATCGTGTATGTGGTCCAGGGGACCCTGATTCTGATGAATAAAACATTATTTCCTGTGAGTTCAATCACTACATTAATTTCCGTGTCTCTCGCAAGTTGTTGTTTTAGTTTAATTATTATCATTATTATTATCATTGTAACGCGCCACATATTCAGCTGGAATGAATGAGTGACGCGGCTGTCGCTTACACCGTCGAAATGTTATTATTCCATTTTATCTGCCTTTAATGTAATTATCCGCTTGTTTTCAGCTCCGCCAGCGCCAAAATTTCCCCTATAGGCGACATTTGGTACTAAATCTTCTTTTTTTTCTTCGCGGAAATCATCTCCCCTTGCCTTCAAAAGTCTCAATATAAAATTTGGTCTCATTCCGTTTATGTTTTATCTACAGATGCCTCCAAAAAGGGAAAGTTATTTTATGGCCACCGTGTACTTTTCTTTTCAATGTGATATCCATTTTTATCCTGCTTATTACTAAGCAATAGTCACTTAAAATTTCGAATCCTCTGTACACTCTTGTATCTTGAGCCAGCATGATGATATCACTATCAACATTGACGTAATCAATGAGATATTTCTTATTTCTTGTGCTTTCTCTCCATGTGAATTTGTGCACATCTTTATGTTGTAACATGGTTCAAGTAATGACTAGTCCATGTTCTGAGCAGAAGTCCAGCAAATATTTACCATTATTATTAGCTTTGCCGTTTTCTCCAAATTTTCCCAAAACGTTCCTATATGCCTGGTGGCACTCATTTCTTACTCTTCTGTTCAGATCTCTAATACATCAATTTTTCCATTTTCTTTATGTGAGCCGCCTGTTCCAATGACTCAAAAAAATTCCTCCACTTCTTCCTTAGAGGTCACCTTCTGCGTGACCATAGGCACAAATAAGTTTCATAGTTCCTTTCTTCATTTTGAAGTTTGTTCACATAACGTTCATCTACAAGTTCGATTTCCTTAGTGGCGTAGCTGAAGCTTTTGTCGCCCGGGGAGGTTCCTGAGTTTGCCGCCCCTCTCAATACACACCAAAAATACTACAAAAAGTCAAAACGACGTAGGGAAAGAAATTAAAACACTATGTTTAGGTTTATGTTTACTTTAGTTGTAAGTATAGTTGTTAAAAACTAATTATTAATTAGTTAACATAAATAAAAGAATCGTCGAAAAATAAAATTGTGTCTCACGTGAAAAGTGCTGCCCGTGGTGGAACCCCCCCCCTCATCCTCCACTAGCTATGCCATTGGATTTCCTTTCCATTAATACTTCTTATATTGATGGTTCCTATCTTCAGTTCTTCTGATGTTGGGTTTATTCTTCTTCTTCTAGATGTTGAGTAAAGGAGCTTGTTCTAGTACCTGACTTTCCAATGTTCGCCCTGGTGCCCTGAAAAAAACAGCGGGGCCCTGTTTAACCTGTCGACACCCAGCCGGCATGAAATCTCATTGTGTTGTACTATCATATTGGCACTACATAGTAAAAAATAAACATTGGTCGGACGTTTTCTGGGTTTGGACCTTTTCTTTATCCTTTATGATCAAGAAAAGAAAATTGTGAGCGCGCATTTTTCGTTTATTTTTTACTATGTAGTGCCAATATGATAGTACAACATAATGAGATTTCATGCTATATATATTACAAAAATTGGTCAACACCCGGGAAGGATGAATTACATGGCTACTGGTTGAAATATCTAACAGGATTACACGAAAGACTTGCTAACCAATTTTATGATGTTTTAGAAGGAAAAAGCAAAGAAGAGTGGCTCACAGCAGGGAAAACGTTTTTGATCATAAAGGATAAAGAAAAGGTCCAAACCCAGAAAACGTCCGACCAATAACTTGCCTGCCAACAACTTTTAAGCTACTCACAGGCATACTAGCTGATAAAATATACAGGTATCTTAAAGCAAATTCTCTTTTCCCAATTGAACAAAAAGGTAACAGCAAAAATTCAAGAGGCACAAAAGACCAATTGCTGATTGATAAAATGATTCTGAAAAATTGAAAACTTAGAAAAACCAACCTTCATATGGATTGAATAGATTATAAAAAAGCGTTTGATTCGGTGCTTTTATAATTATAATCATAGTTGGATTTTAAAATGTTTTTATAATCATAGTTGGATTTTAAAATGTATTCGGTATTAGCGAAAACGTACAAAATTTTTTGCAATCCAGCATGAAAAACTGGAAAACAACGTTGGTTCTGAATAGAGAAGAAATTGGAGAGGTAAACATAAAACGGGGTATCTTTCAAGGACACTCATTATCTCCTCTATTGTTTATCTTGTCATTGATCCCCTTAACTAGAATTTTAAATAAAACTGCTCATGGTTATCAAACTGCGCAAAAGAGTGCAAAGGTATCTCACCTTTTATACATGGACGATCTGAAGTTGTATGCAAAATCAGAGAATGAGCTCGGATCATTGCCTAACACTGTGCACAAAATTCAATGGATTTTGGTTTAAACAAATGTGCAATTGCTGGAATAACAAGAGGAAAGTTTGAAGATCTGAATGAAATCGAGCTGCTCAATGGTGAAAGAATCAAGGCAATAAAATTCGAAGACAGCTACAAATATTTGGGAATTTTAGAAGCTTCACAAATTCTGCACAATAAGATCAAAGAAAGAACTAGAGCAGAGTGTATAAGACGATTAAGAAAACTCCTTAAGTCAATGCTTAATGCTAGAAATTCGATAAAAGCAATTAATACCTGGGCGATACCTGTTCTGAGATATTCAGCAGGCATTGTTGAATGAACCCAGCTAGAGATGGAAAATTTAGACCGAAAAACTCGAAAATTAATGACAATGCACCATGCCCTCAATCCTCGCAATGACATTGATAGGCTATATCTATCACACAAAAAAGGAGGTGGAGGATTATTACAAGTGAAGCAAGTTATTGAAGAAGAAAAACGAAATTTAAATGATTATCTGCAGCAAAAACGGAAGAATTTCTAATTGAGGTAAGGAAAGAGGATTTTTTAAACCCATGGAGATAAAATTGGAATACAAAACCAACTAAGTAAAAGTGAGAACCGAAAGATGGAAAAATAAGGCATTGCATGGAAAATACCTTCACAGCATAGAGGACAGCGCTGACAGCAACTTGACCTGGCAATGGTTGAGAAATGGAGCACTAAAGAAAGAAACAGAATCGGTAATTTTTGCAGCACAAGAACAGGCCATTAAAACCAACGTTATGAAGGCAAAAATACAAAAAATTCAAGAAGACAGTAAATGTAGATTGTGTAAAGAAAAGGAAGAAACGGTAGACCACATTATAAGCGGATGCAGCAAAATCGCACAAATTGAGTACCGTAAAAGGCATGATAACGTAGCTAAGATAATCCACTGGCATTTATGTAAAAAGTATGCGTTTGAAGTATCTAAAGACTACTGGAAGCATAAAGTTCACCAGAAAGTGGTTGAGAATGAAAAAGCTAAAATACTCTGGGATTTCAAAATTCAGACTGACAAAAGCTTGGAATGTAACACACCCGATATTACAGTGGTCGAAAAAAGTGAAAACAAGGGTGTTACGTTTACGAAATATCGGTGCCAGGAGATAGTCGGATTGACAACAAAGAAAATGAAAAAATTACAAAATATCGCGATTTGCAAATCGAAGTTGAACGAATCTGGCAAAAGAAAACGAAAGTTGTTCCCATAATAATAGGTGCTTTAGGCGCCATCCCTAAAACATTGAAGAAACATCTAGAAGCACTCGAGTTAGATGGATTAAAAATTGGGCAGCTGCAAAAGGCCGCTTTGTTCGGCACAGCTTTCATTTTCAGAAAGTATTTCCACAACTCATAGGCACTTGTAAATAGAACTACTGGAACTTTAATACAACGTTTTTTATTTTTAATTATCTAATACAATTAACCTGTGCTTCTCCATTTTCTTAATATCTTCAGTATTTTATTATTGTTTCTTCTACCTACAAAGATACCTGATGAAGCCGAAAATAGTTGTATCATTAAATTTTTCTAACTTATTCTCGGTTTGTTAGGCATTAAATATTTGTTTAAATACACAGTATATATATATATATATATATATATATATATATATATATATATATATATGTAGAAGGTATTTTACCTTGGGTATAGTAAATGTTAAAAATACCAAGTAATTTTAAACCTGGTTTTACTCCATTTCCCAAGTATGCAAATAGACAAACAAGTCAAGTTTACTTAGGAAATGGAGTAAAACCAGGTTTAAAATTACTTGGTATTTTTAACATTTACTATACCCAAGGTAAAATACCTTCTACATTTATATCTCCTCCAGAGATTTTTATTTAATAAGGTTAAAACACCTTATGGCAACTTGTTCTGGTAAAATACTTATAAGCTCTGTATTACTAAATCTTGGTATTTCTAGCCTGGCTCCTACTGATGAGGCCTCAATAAAGGTCGAAACCGGTCTGGGTAGTGGCCCCTTGCTTTTAATATAAAACATCATACATCCCCTTCTTGGAGATGTGTTTTGGCATTAAGGGTAAATATTAAGATTAGTGATCAGAGCTTATGCCACCTTTACCACGAGTTGCCTTGGTCTTGCACTACCTGTAGGATCAGCTAGACTTGCATCACTTGCAGGCACAAACTTGACTTGTTTGTCTATTTGCTTACTTGGGAAATGGAGTAAAACCAGGTTTAAAATTACTTATATATATATATATATATATACATATATATATATATATGTATTTTGAATGCCGTCATTAGATTTTGTTTATCAACTTTTTGGAATTTCTAAAAAATTCTTTAAAGATTTTCTGAAATGGTAAGGTCTATATTTTTAATCTGAAAAATCATTTTTTTAATTAAAATATATTTACATTTCTTTGCACTGTGACATCATTCTACATAATTTCAATTCTACTCCGGTACAAAATATACTTTTTCAGGTTCTCTATCCTAAATAGTTTCTTTTATGAACCTTGTAATAATATTATTTACATTTCAGATGTTTTCATAATTTTGTTAAAATAAAATAAATATGTTATTATTATTATTATATTCCTGATACCTCCAAGGAGTCCGAAGACTCATCGCGGGAGGACATGTTTGCACAGAGAAATAAAATAAACAAAATTTTTATGTCATATAACTCGGAAAAATTGCGGATGCACTGCTGGTTGCTTATACACCAGGCAATACTGCATTTCTCGAAATTCTTTGCTTTTAATACGCCAAACGTTTAGCTTTTTGGCTTACTAAGTTTACATGCTGAAGGGCAAAGGGCTTTGAGCCTAGATTATAGTAATTGTACACGCGATAAGACTCATTCGGTTGACCAGTCTTACGCATTTACATTATGTTTATTTCAACATGCAAGAGCAGCCACCTGTAGGCTTGAGAAAGAAACAAAAATAAATATATAAAAGCATTATTACAATATACGTAAAGAAATTCAGATAGCTAAACATTACTCAATAATATACCTGAGTTGAGATTTATTTATTTATTCTTTGCATTTATTTCAGTGCTGCATCTAAAATGTTAGGATATTTTTTTTACCACCAGTAGGATTTCAGTCATTCGTTTCCGTTTCCGGTGACTCCACCCAACAGTCGCACAATAAGACCTTCGGCTGCTCTGCTTTTCATATCGTTCCGCTCGCCCACGGCAATATGAGGAAACGGAAAAGTTTAAAGGGAACATAGAAAGGAAATGAATGATGGGACTGACCCGTTGCGATGTTCTGTCACCTGTACTTCCTCTGCTTTCCCCCGGTCTTTCGAACCATCAGCCCTCCGATCTCGATGGAAACAAACGAGAGGATGATGACGTTGGGATAGTTGATAGTCACTGAATGAGCTAATTGCGTACAGGACAGTTCAGCGGGTCGGAAGATTCAAATTATGTCAATTACAACTTTCATACGCAAGTCGACGTCTGCGTATTTTTTTTCATCATATTAAAAATACAGTATATAAATTACCACAACACGTACATTCCGTGTTGCGATATAAAATATAAAATGCGAAATGTATAATTTCCAAATATTAAAAACTACTTTCGATAAAATCACTTCAAAACGCTTTTATATATGTTTTGTAACATTCGAACAAATAATATTTATTTTTAACAGCGTTTTTTTTTTTAATTTAACAAAACATTTTAATTCCTTTTCTATTTACATTTGCCAGACGTTTACTAAAATGATAATTACTTTAAAAAATTTTAAAATGTTTTAATAATTTTAACCAACTATAAAATAGTTAGTTGATTATGTGATATTAAAAATATTATTATTATTACATGACACCTCCAGGGAGTCCAAAGACTCATCGAGGGAGGGCACCTGCTCCAAATTTTCCATCTTTACCATTCCACTAACCGCAACCTTCATCATCCATACCAGCGCCATCTACCACTATTTTCACAGATAATCACAAACATCCATGCCCATTGGCGCGATTCGAACTCGCAGCCTTTTGGCTGGAGAGAAGATACGCTAACCATTCGGCCAACCAGGCCGGGAAAAAGAAAAAAAAAAGAAAAGAAAAAGAGTATGTGCGCAATTAGTTATTACAGAAGAGGTGATCTATGATAAATTAAGGAAATCAACTGGCGATCTGTCGTGGCTTGATCAACTGCATGAAAGACAAATCAACAGTGTCTGGGACTGAGTTTCAAGTCAGTTATTTACGGCAATGTCAGACTGTATACTAAAGCTCAGGAGGATTAATAAAATAGACGAATCATGACAGACGAAATATTCAGGAGCTGGTGAGAAAGAGAATGTTACGGAAATTATTTAAAAAACAAGGTACTCCTCATGAACAGAAGTGGAGATAAGGCAAAAGGTATGGGGCCACTACTATAGCCAGAAAGGAAAAAAATTACTTCTTTTTTTTTTAATTTATAGTTTAGTTGCAAACAATTACGGAATGTAAACAGGGGCGCGCCAGTAGTGTGCGGCGCCTGTGTGCAAAACTTTAGTTGGCGCCCCTATACCCAGTAGCACGCCAGTAGTGTCCGGCGCCTATGTGCAAAACTTTAGTTGGCCCTCCTATTGCCCCCCCCCCCTCCAATAAAAAAATCACTTTAAAAAACAGTGTGCTTCGCACACACTGCACATATGACCGGCGCGCCCCTGAATGTAAATTAGAATTTAATGTGAGCTTCATATTAATAAAGCTCACGTACTCCTTCCACATCATAAAGCTGTGGAAGGAGTACGATATCGCCACCTATATACCAATAAGCGTGGAGTCGGCATTTCCCTTGACTTGGTTCTTCAGTAAAAAATTAATAATTAATATTTCAATAAGTTGTAGTCTGGGAGAGGGATAGTTCCGAGTTGTAGAAAGAGGGAAAAACATTGCCATTGCACAAGACAGACAGACACAGAGAGAGAATCCTAGTCGGTGGTGTTTAGATATACGTCAATGTAGTGGTAGAGGTATTAGAGAGACTAGTAACAGATAGAATATAATCCTGGATTAATGTGAATAGAAATTCTTCGAGAGAATAGCAATGGTTTGTTAAAGGGATGTCTTGCTTCAAGTAAGCCGGTTACATTTTATAATATAAAAACAAGTCCATTGGACAAATTTAAAGAAGATTAGCATCCGTAACCCCTCCCCACTCTTTAAGATCAGTGGCTTATGTCAAATTTGATAACATTAAAATCGCATGGTATATACACATAAGACACCTGAGTCCACATGCGCATTTATCAGATGAGCGTGGTGGTGATATTTGGGGTATAGTTGGCATATCGTAGCACTACGCAGAATCTTAACTTCCTTTCATGGGTAGTTGCAAAACTATTCCCACCTGTAAGGCTCCGTGTTGATAATTGTTGGTCTAGCAGCATTCGATATTTTCTTGATATTCCCAGGATCCATACAAGGTTTGACGTGTGAGATTCGGCTACAGTAACTCAGTTGTAGTAGGGGTCAACCAGGTTATGTTTGGTTAACTGTTATTCATAGTCAGCTACCAATGATTAATTTATGACATCCTACTTGTATTGTAATAACCTGGCAATGAAGACATGCCCACAACGTGGCATACACTTACAACTTTTCATGAATAACTGCAGTTCTTTTCTGTAATTGAACTTGGGTTCAATTATCAACATTCACGCAACACTGATTCTTTTTCGCCACATCACTTACAGCCTATTTTGTGCTGCCATCTACATGGCAATGAAATAATATTATTTCGTCATATAATATAACAAGAAAGTTATTGCATATTTCAACAAGAAAACGCCATGGATTAGAGCGTCTATAACAAGTGGTTAAAACTCGCATTCTAGTGAACAGGAGATTGTGGGTTCAGGTATCATCAGTGCTTTTCAAATTATGATTATTTATAATTTTTCTACATATTAATGTTTTAATTCTATTTTTTCATTTTTGGTTAAAAATTTGTTCTTTGTGGGGAAATTTTTGGGATCGCTTTTGAGGAATTGTTACTAAATAGAAAAGAAAGGCACCGGTGGGATTCGAGCCCACGATCTCCTGTTTACTAGACAGACGCTTTAACCAACTAAGCCACGGCGCCTGCTGTTGAATTTCCTTACTAAAGTTCTCCCATTTATTCCCTCTTTATAAGAAGTAATTTTGTCACTATTAAGTTTAACCTTCATTATCTTTCTTCTATAGATAGATAGATGGGCAACTTGGCTTTCCGCAACTACATATTATTCGGATAGAGCAATCAATCCCAACTTATTAATCTGCTACGTATGTTTTTCAGTTCCTTCCTGCTTCTTAAGACACTAGATAATTTAACGTCAGTTAAAAGTCCTAAGAGTTTTCCTCCATTCAAGACGGCATAATAACTCATGTAAAAAAGATACTATGGAAACATCGTTGAATGCAGGACATTGAATCATCCGAAGTTCATAGGCTACTTGCACAACCAATAAATCCATGATTACAGACTATGAATGCTCAGTGGTGATTAGATCTAATGTTATTACTGTACATCAAGACACTTCAAACATTGGAGGAGTGGAAAGTATTCGCTACAGTGTACATTCTTGGTATTAACTCATTTATCCATCAGACAGAAGAATAAATCATATGGTAGTTTGGATTTGGCAGGCTTGCAAACGGGATTGCATCCTGCCAATTATGAAACTGGTGTTAGTATGTGACTGCATTTTATGGTATTAGATATATTTTTGTTGGGGAATAATGATCAAATCATACCTTCAAATCCTGGATAGCCAAATTTCCTTGTGATGATGATGATGTTGAGTCCCCGTAGTTCAGTCGATATAGACGAAGCTCTTTGGTCGGAAAGATCTGGGTTCCATTCCCGTCAGTGACGCGAGGAACTTTTATTTGGTCTCTTTCGATGAAAGGGGCGTAAGCCGGTCTCATACAGCGGTGGAAGGTTTTTTTTCACCAGGAAACTCCAGTTTTTCGTCCCCAGAACAGGCAAATCTGTCCCGTGAACACATACGGATTACAGTTATGAATATTGACCTTAGGGGATGCAGCAGAGTAGTGATGACAAACCGACTGCATTAATTCGTCGTAAGCCCTTCATCAGGAGGGACTTAATCCGTCCTAAGAGACGGATGAGAAGGATAGAATGATAATATAAATTTGTGATGAAGAGCTGTACATTTTTATGGACAAAATGGATGGAACATATTAAAAGAATGAAAACAGAATGCTTACCAAAACCAGTTTTAAATTACAAACTATGATGAAAACGAAAACTAGGACGTCTTCTAAAGAGATTCAATGATGACTTCTAAGGCCAGAACAAGCCACTCTAGGCCTAAATCCTTGAAAAGCGTGATCATGATGATTTTCCTTCTTAGAAATAGGGATGCTTTGGGATGTAACCTGACAATAACATAGTATTGGACAAGAAGCTGAGACTGCAACAAACTGGTTAGTTGCAAAGTTGTAAAATAATGAGCTATGGCTTAATTGGTTAAAGCGCCTGTCTTGTAAACAGTAGATCTGGGGTTCGAATCCCATCGGTACATCTATCTATGCATTTCTGAAAAAGATGTTTTTTGTCCTTTTCTTTTATTTCATTCAACTTTTATTTTCTTGAATTCTTGTGAAACTAGCGGGATTTTGATATATTCAAAGGGAAGATAATAGCGATCGCCTCCTCACTCACTCAAAAAAAAAAAAAAAAGCAGAGGCAAAATAATTTCTTAATTATTCAGTTCCAAATTCTCGTGCATTGAGCTTGAGTCCGAATTTGGGCAATTAACTCAGCTGGCTTTCTATTCCCACTACTGCATTTCCTATGGACAAGTATTAACGAGTATGCATATAGATCTATGTATTCACGTGGCCGGTTTGCATGTTTTGAAGGACAGAAAACCCGAGTTTCCTGGAGAAAACTCTTCACCTCCACACCAGACCAGCTAACTCAACGTTTCATTGAAAACATCTGCTAAAGATCCCTCACATCATAGACGGAATTCGAACTTGGGTCTTTCCAACTAAAGGGCTCTTCTACAATTGAGCTATGAAGGGTCTAATTCGAATTCTTATATAAAACTTTATTTAAGAATTTTAAATAAAGTTATTTGCACAAAATTAAATAAATGACAAAGGCAGATTAATTGTGGACTTTATCTTTAGTGTTCTCAGTTACATTTGTTTATGTAACTAATATGGATGCTCATTTCATATAATGGTCTGTGATTGAATTGCTGTACACATGAAGAGAAGCATTAGCCACTATAATTCGTCAGGTACTCCTCCAGCGAATGGATAAGTTTCCATCGATTAGAACAATGCCCAGAAAGTGCTGCATAGTATTTAGGATGGTTAGTTCCAAATCACCCTAAATACCCATATTTAGAAAACCATCATCTGTGTATCCTCACAGAAACGCTGTTTAACAAGATTCATACTGACGATCCAGCACGAATCAGAAGTTTCAAGTCGATTTCGAAACATTACTGCAGAACTAGAATAATGATGCTATGTGCAATGGAACCCATGATGCTAGAGACGTCATACAAGCAGGAAGAACTGTTTTAAAGATATCATAACATGAGACATGGTGGTTTCCTTACAAACCTAAACTTAAGCAGCAATCAACAACCACTAACCTGAAAAAAAAAAAAAAAAAAAAATCAAATAGTTTAAGTGAACAACATTACTTAAATTAACAATTTCTCATTTCTAACGTCGGTGTCGCTAGTGGTATTACCATTAGCAAACTGCATACGTTTTTGATGATAACGGTGTTACCGCTGTCGATTATTTAATAATTTCTTTTTACTAACTATGATCATATATTAATCTATGATTAAACTGCTTAATATTATTACTAATTAACAATTTTGTAAATTAATTTTACAGATGTTCAAATGAGGTTAAAGATGAAACACAAGCGAAGCCTTTAAATGGTTATGCATCAAAGACAATAAGTTAATTCCCTAAATTGTTAACCAAAAAGACAAAGATGAGTTGGTTTGGAAGTTATTTGGAATTACTACGGAAGCAGCTAATACCATAACGTATTGTTTGTTAACTGCACGTGTTCTCTGAACAAGTGTCTTTTTGCGAAATAAACTAAGTTTCACACTACTTATAACGACTTTTCAACCTTCAGTTGAAAAGTCGTTATAAATTAGATAAAAAATAACCTTTTTTTTTGCCATTTCTTCGCTCCTAAACAATGATTGACGGGTTCGTTTGTATGTACAGCAATACCTGCCTTATGATGTTTCGCTTTACGACGACTCGCTCATACGACGCTTTTTAATTATGGCCAATGCCGATTTGTACTGACATTCGCTCATACGACGGTTTTAGAGAATTTTTATAACTGTTTATAAGTATTATTTTATTTTATTGTTCTTAACAATGGTAGATGAAATTCAAAATAAGGATGCTGTTGCTTCCACTGAAAAGAAGACATGTAAACCTATAGCATTACATGCTAAGTTTAAAATTATTAAATTTAGTGACGATGGTATATTGAACACGGAGTTAGGCCTCAGGATAAACTTACGCACTGTTGCTGTTACAATTGGGAAAAACAAAGATGTTCTAAGAGAGAAGAGCTACACTAGTTAATAATTTACTCTCCAAAATTTTAATGCCGAAATGAGGGGAAAAAAAACCTTTTAATTGTGAAGATTAATGAACAAACTACTTTATGTGTTGCCTTAATGCGAACAATTGATAATAACTTTGTCGTTTGCGAAAATTATTCTAAATGTGATATAAATAAATACTTCATCTACGTCACTCACGCACATATATAACTGCTTAAAACGTTACATGCACCTAGAAGTGGGAGATAAAGAAATGGCAGTGACTAGCTATACGACGAAATACGCTGTATGAGGGTGTTATGTAACCTAACGTGTCATATGACGGGGGTATTATTATTATTCGTGACACCTCCAAGGAGTCCGAAGACTCATCGAGGGAGGACACCCACTGTACAACTCTCCCTCTCCATTACTGCGCCGAACTTCTACTACCAATCACCTACATTAATGTCATCTACTGCCCACCACCACAACTAGTATTTTTGTCTGTAAATTGCGTATGTTCTCATGGGCCGATTTGTCTGTATGCGGGATGAAAAACCCGAATTTCCGGGAGAAAAATCCCTGCTACCTCACCTTCAATTAAAAAAGTCCATATAAAGATTCCTCCCGTCACGACGAGAATCGAACTTAAGCCTTTTCCAATCGAAGGGCGCAACGTACGTCGTTCTTCCAATTGCGCTAAGAAGGCGCTATGCTTGTATAAAATTTTGTTGTTATATTTGCTAAAAGTTAATAATCGATTCAAAGTGGTATTTAGTATTATGCATCCGTATATATTAAATTGAGAAATATAGGATTCAAAAATATCCCTACGTGTCATGAAGGCAGGTGCATTTGTATACAACATATATACTGTATATTGTACCAGTGATCATGAATGAATAAAGTCTGATCAGAGTTCGCCTCTAGCCAGTGGCGAAATCAAAGAAAAGAGAGAGAGGGAGTTCATGGTTCACGAGCAATTACCTCTGGTACAAAAAAAAAAAAAAAAAGCGCAGGGGACCAATTTGGGAAAACAGGTAAATAAATAAATACGAAAAGAGGTAACCAAAACAAAACACGAAATCTTAACAGTAAAAACAACTGAATAAGTATTTCTTAACCGTTTCCCCCGCTAAACATCCCTCCCATTAAAGTCTGCATTGTCAGTATACATTGCTGATTGTATTCACTTATGGCTTCCCTCCAATTAAAAATATATTACGTTATTTCTCATATTTAAAATTACTACGCAATTCATACAACATAAAGTAATTCATAAAACTGAAAAACAAAAAAGAAAACATTTATTTGATTTCATTAAAATCTTCAGATATTTAAAGACAAGCAAACTTAACAAACAGCATCTTTCATAGTACAGAATCGAAAAGAAAAGAAATAATAAAAAAAAAAAACAATCTTGCTCATCGTGTGTAGTTGAATCTACGTATTTATCACCTCTGTCCAAGCCACTAGCAACGGTTATCTGCCTTTGTATGGCCAAACCGCATTTGCTGTGTGCCTCTCAGATACGGCTAGTCGCTTGCACTTCAACCACAAAAGGCGGGAGAAGCCCGAGCTAATTACCCTTGCACGTGCAACTTGGTAGCCCCCCCCCCCCCTCCTTCATAGTACAATCAGTAAACACACGTTGTGCTCATGGCTGTCATGAAAAGGGGTGGACAGCTTTCAATTACCTTTGCGTATTTCGAATGGGCACCAAAGCTTCACCGAGAAGGGGAATTATTCATCCGTTTCCCCCTCTTACTTTACAGGAAGGGAGGGAAACGAAAAGTCCCTGCTTTTGTTATGGTTGTCATAATAAATATATGTATGATCTCCTGTTCGTTTCTTCCCCCTTTTCCCATCTTCAGATCCCTAATGACACTGTGTAGTGGCAAATGCTAATTATAAGTTATTACTGAAGGAACGAAGGAAGGGACCCCTTGCGGAATACATAGTAATTACTGGAACTTTATGTCTTCGTAGATAGTTTGTTTTGTAACAACTTGTAATTTTTGTTTCTAGAGTTTTGACTTATGATGTTATTATTATTAAAGAAGGCTCATAATTTTAAGATTATTATCAAGTTCATCGCCTTTATTATTTCCACATGAAGTGGAAATAATATATATGTATTTGGAGTTGATAGTATCTACATGATTGTGATACTATTAAATATGAAGAACGGTTCAATAATATGCATGTTGTTAATCAGTAATTTAATAACAGATTCCATGGAAGGTACTTACTTAGTCTATCAGCATCAACGACTCTAGACCTGCAGATCTAGTCCTGGATCTTCTTTTGAGGAATTAAAGGTGTACGAAACCCGGTATATAAATGCATTTGTTAAAAGGAACAACGAACTTCCTTTCGAGTTTATGATAGCATTTCTGATATTAACATCTCACTGCGCCTATATTATTTTATTTCTTCCAAATCATAATGTCTTAACGCCAATAACACCCGCATGGTGGTGTTTCAATATCAGAATCATTAATAAATTTGAACTGAAGTCTATCGTGATCATTTATAATCTTTCATTTTGCTTAGAGGCTCTGTACTGGGTTTTCTTTTTGTGGTAAAATGCCGAAAAGTATATAGTTGATCATTAACTACTATCTATATGTTAATTATCTATGCAGATTTTCATTTCAAGGAAGATGTAAGTTAATTTTGGACTACCTTCTGACATAGACTAACATTGCTGCTATTTGTGGATGAATTACAAAATAAGCCGACAGCGATGGTTTTGTCAACCAAAACGTATTCTATCGTTTGGATGCAAGTTTCACTAGTAACTAAAAGAAACGCAGCAGTTTACTGTCGTTACTAGTCGCAAATTAAGTCATGACTTAAAATTTTAAAATAATATAAATAATTAAAAAAAGATAATATAAATAATTTAAAAAATGATAATAATATAATTAAAAAAAGATAATATAAATAATAAAATAAAAATCATATAAATAAAATAATAATAATAAATAATATTTAAAAAAATTTATATACCTTAACCATTTCACGTGCATGAAATAGATTCTCAAGCTTACACGAAGCGTTTACCAAAATTTCATTTACTAGTGAGATAGGCGCGCATATAACTGTCACTATTAACTGACCGTTCTTTTATTACGTGATCAGAAGTGCGTCATCATTACAGCTTGGTTTATTTTAATGTAAATGCTATTTAATTTACTCAGTTGTTTATCTAGTCAGCGGTCTTTATTATTTCCAGCAGTCACTACCTTTAAGTGAAACACAACCAATATATATATATATATTTTTTTTTTTTAATGGAGACAGCATCTCATATTATTATTATTT
This sequence comes from Typopeltis vanoorti, assembly GCF_054136105.1. Classification (NCBI taxonomy): domain Eukaryota; kingdom Metazoa; phylum Arthropoda; class Arachnida; order Uropygi; family Thelyphonidae; genus Typopeltis; species Typopeltis vanoorti. The sequence goes on from NC_143550.1 coordinate 164,742,539, forward strand.
GGTTTTAAATATGACATAGACCAAGACTGTTATTGAAATCTAGCATCCCAGGATGCAAAGAATCTTTATTAGAGCTTTTCAACTAAGGACAAGTTAGTTGGTTTCAGATGGCGATGACAGAATTCATCTTACCAGAAAAGAAACAGAAAATATAGTCATTAATTATTTATTATTAATAAATAATTAATGACTAATTATTTATTTGGTTAAGTTTATATAAAAGTTACCTGGCTGCTGACGAGTCACTGAGTCTAAGCTGTTGAGATTTTTATGCTTATTTAGTGAAACAGGGGTTTCAATTAACACTGATACTGAAAATATTAAAATCTTCCAAGATTTTGATATTGTCACTGCGGTACAGCACACCAGATTTGTCTTATATGGCAAAGCTTTGCGAGCGCGTATATTTGCTATCATAAATTCATTATGTATTCATCTTCTCCTCCTTTCCCCCACCCCCACACAAAAAAGTATACAGTGTTGAAAGTTTATTTTTCACTTGTGTTGGTAGCTTGCTCCACCTTTGCAAGGAGTCTCCCGGTGTTGTACCACTTTACCCCAGTCCTGAAGATACTTTCAGGCGCAAACTTTGTTTGCACACACTTGGATAAAGGATTAAACTAAATTTATTATTGTCTGACCAAGTGAAAAATAAACTTTCAACATCTTTCTCTAAATCCAGAGTAATTTAATAAAAAGGTGGCACACCGTTTGGCAGCTCCTACAGGAGGAGATGACATTGCTAATGCCTCTGCCTTGGTATCTCCACTTGGGCCTGGCTCCCACTGAAGAGACCTCAATAAAGGTCGAAACTAGTCTGGGTAGTGGTCCTTCCCTTAATGCTTAACATTATACATATCCGCAAGGAGATGTGTTTTGCATTGTGGGAGATACTGAGACAGCAGTGTTGGTAGCTTGCTCCACCTTTGCAAGGAGTCGCCCGGTGTTGTACTACTTTACCCCAGTCCTGAAGAAAGATACTTTCAGGCGCAAACTTTGTTTGCACACACTTGGATAAAGGATTAATATACAGTGAATATACAGTATACAGTGAATCACTGTATACTGTAATAAACTAAATTTATTACAGTATACAGTGATTCACTATAGATTCCTTTCTTTCATAGCATGCAAAATCCTATAACCAACCAAAAAGATATTCACATATCGAATCCATGTGATTTTAAAAGTATCCAAAATGCTATATTACTTTCGATGGATACTTCGCACCCATGAAATTATTTACGTGTAAACACGTGAAGGCCGTTTCGATTAATTCAGTAAATTACCACTCTGTTGATTGGGCAGCATGTAATCTAGTTCCTATTGTGATGCTGTAAATGTAAGATAATAAACTGAATATACATTACTTATTATGCTGTTTTTGCTCTCCTGATCCAAAGATGTACTCTGACCAAATAATCCTTACTGGGATCAATGGCTGTCATTCCCAACTCCACTGCAATCACCTGACCCCTTTCAAACCCTTGTTCTCTAAAAAATGTGTACTTGCATTCCATTATAAATATATTGCATATATTCAACTAGATTCTCACTCATAGACCACAGCCTGAAACAAGTGTAGGAAAATTATCAACAAATCCAAAGCAGACTTCACAGGGTAGAAATGCAATAAACCCTGTCTCCTGCTCCACTGTCTGTCAAATCTTCTAGCCCTTCACTAAGGTTGTTGAGTGCATTTGCCATTCCTTGTTTCCACCTCTTTCATATCCTGACAGTACTATGGTAATATCATCCAAAGATAAGTAGACAGACTTATCTTCGGATTTTTCGTCCAACTCTCATATAAATAACCAAGACAAGTCACATGTAATACCATGAACTGATCACCACATGCATCTCTGATGCTCTGATGTTTTAACAAAGATATATTAGAAAAATACCGAATAGACTTGATAGTAATAAGTTCTCTGACCCAGATGGTATCTCTGCAGTTGTACTGAGTTTGTACTTCATAATTATTTCTCTCCAATTTTGCATTGCCTTTACAAGCTCTTCTACTTCTAGCATTTATCTCAGCATAGAAGCATGCTTTTATCCAACATGTTTCTAAAAACGTTAGCCATCAAATTATCATCTCATTGCTCTCAAAGCAATGGAGAAGGTCGTCAACAACTACTTCTTCCCTACCTAGAAACCTCCTCACAGACTATGGAGAAATTTGGAGAAAATGATATAGATGCTCTTAATATTTCCAAGGCATTTGATCATGTCTGGCACTGGGGCCCTTCTCAACAAGTTACCAACTTATGGTTTCCTTCTGATCTTCTGTGACTGGATTGCCAGCTTCTAGTTATTACATGTCATTGTAGATGACTTTCTCTTATCATTAATTCTTTATCAAATAAATTTTAACCTATAATACTACAGCTTGGAGATAAACAGATGTCTGTATTTTTGGTTTAAATCTGATATTATTCTCTTCTCTTTCTCAGATATTCTTTACACTTATCAAAAATAACTATATACAAACATGGATATATTACTTCAGTTTTCATGTACATGAATGATGTAAGTCAAAATAATAGCTTCAAAAACATCCCAACTCTAAAGTTAATCTAATAAGAAAAGAAAATTTTACTTCTATTACTAAACCAGATGCTTCACTGTTGAAAGATATTATTCCAGTTAATTTTAATATCATTACTTACTTTCTAACAAATTATCCAAGCTCTCAACATCACAGGAACTACTTCTATTTTTAATAATATTATGTGGTTCTTCATTTGACATCACTCATGACAAATGCCATGTGGTTTATCTGTGATAGTTGTAACACAATTATTACATGGCTTGAAACTGCTTTATTTTGCATCATTCATTTATGAATTCTCTGCAATACAGAATGTACCTACATCACGACTTCACCCAATGTTATCCTTATTGCAAGATAGGCACCAGTTAAATTCTGCCCGATACAACAGCAAATCTGAAATCTATAAAAATATAACAATTAGTACATCAACATAACTACTTATCACTCATAGTGATATCTTCATGCTAGTTCAGGACACAGGAGTAAGTAGAGATTTCAAATAGCAAGAGATCATCACTTTTTTTTGTTAATATAATCCCATACACAAAGATCAAGTAACTATGGTATGTTAGTGCTTTGAATGGGTGAGAAGGAACTTGTTTATATTTAATTTGAAGAACTGTGGATCGTATTCTGTGTGAAACACATAAGATGGGAGACTGTTCCAGAGGACAGCAGTGGAGGGGATAAATTTGTCTTGTGAGTTTAGAGTTGAACTGTGAACAGATGTTCAAGAGTTACTGCATGCACTTCAATGGATTTAACAGAGGGTAGAGGAATTATTGATGTCAACTCAGATGAACATTAGTTATGGTAATATTTATAGGAGATACACGTAGCAGAAACTGAATGTCTGTATGAGAGTGGGTAGAGTGAACTAGTAGATTGGTCATTAATCAAACTAATTTGCTCTCTTCTGTACTAAGGCAAATATTTTTAGGGAGCTCTTAGAGACACCATCCCAAATGTGAGAATGATATTTGATAGTTGGGTAGATATGGAATTTGTGCAGGGTTAATAGCTGTTCAGATGTAAAGTAATGCCTAGAACAAAAGAGAAATCCTAATTTTTTGATGCCAAGGAAGCAATAGTTGTAATGTGTTTATGTCAAGAGAAGTTTGATAACAGAGTAATCCCAAGAAGAGAAAGAGAGATCTCATCTTGTATAGAGATTTGGGTCTTGTCAAGAGTAAGTGGTTGCTCTTGACAACCACTTACTCAGTCAATGCAAGAAAATGGTTCTTTGGGAGACAATGAAATCCATAATGGATTTCATTGTCTCCCAAAATTGAAACTTATTGAAAGTGATGAGATTGTCTGAACTGCACTGAAGAATGGTTTGGAGAGAATTTAAGGTAGTAGAGATGACATTTAACTAAATGATGGTAGTGGTGATGATGGATGGTAGATGGCTTGATGACAGTAGTGTTGATGTGTGTAGTTGGAGAATTAAGCAATAGGGGAGAGACAGCGAGATGTAGTGGAGAAGAGCATCTTCCCATGATGAGTCCTTGAAGGCATCAAGTTGTAATAATAATAAATTGAATAAATTCAATACCAGGAGGCAGGAACACAGAAAACTTCAACTGAATTCTGAATAGAGAACTTATAGAACAAGTAAAATATTTTTGCTACTTAGGAACAATTTTTAGTGAAAATGGCAAATTAAATATGAACAGCAACAGAATAAGTAGCAGCTGATATGCTAAATGAACAAATTTATATAGACTAAAAGAAATCAGCCAAAAACACTGAACTAGCAACATATGAGACAGTGTTTAAGCCAATTTCAGTTTATGGATCAAAGAGTCATATGAAAAATAAAACAGTTGATCAAAGACTATAGATCACAAATATGAGCGTTCTGAAAAAAAATCAGAGGAATGAAAAGATGGTATCAATGGCAGCAGTGCTACATGAAAAATGAAGATATTACGAAGAGATTTGACACATTCAAGAATGTAGTGGCAATCAAGATAATAGTCACCATTATAATTTTTAAAATTTTTCTGCATGAGTTGAGCTACTTGATTGTAACTGTATAACTTCAATAAAAACTCAGTAATTTTCTGTGGTAAATTTAGCTCAAATTTTGTTACATATAGTTTTATTTTTTCTGTATCATTCAGAGAATTTTTGCAAATAGGAGAAAGTCTAAGTGTGCAATACTTCAACTTGATGCTATACATATTTCAAAAATGTAAATCAAGAAATATGAAAGATGACTTTAGTATCAGCATTCAAAGAATTCATTCTTTGTATGGATGCTAGAGTCATTGTTTGTATATTAATTTATACTAGTAAGCAAAGCAATTGGTAATGCTTTGCTTAATCATATGAGAATCATTTTAAATGGTAGACCTAGAGTCCTATAAGGATGTATTACATTAAGTATATAACAATGAGACTAATTTGTACATAATTCAGAATCCTGAAAATGAAGACCTGTTAAAATTCTATTCTGTTCAGTTATCAATTTGGCATATTAATTCCACCTCCCCATAATCACTTAAATTGCACAAGAATAGCATTCCTTAGAGCTGAAACATAGATGTTACTGACAGCCAAAATTATAACCTGGCCTAAAACATTACTTCTATATTTAAACACACGTGGATAGGCTTATGTGTTCGTCACACATGTTGAATTGGATTTAAACGGTATTGATGCAAACACAGATTGATAAGAAAATCAATCTGTGTTCACATCAATACCGCTTAAATCCAACTCAACATTACTTCTATATATCAAAATACTTAACATATTAAGAAAAATCAAAAATATCCCTCTACACTATACTCTATACCCCCCCCCACCTCCCACACACAAATTTCTATAATGGAATATTCAGAGTTTAACACATTTAATTCCACTCCTTTAAAACCAATAGTTTAGCTAAAATATGTGAAATGACATATTCATAACTGGACAATGTAGTATTGAGTCCTTCCCACTTAATCATTTAAATCAAGCAGCCCTAATCATAAGTTAAAAGAACAGAGTTTGCTTCCTTCATAAAGTGTCAGTTTTTTCCCTATAGTAGCTTGTCTAACATTCTCAGTCTACTGTAACCAACACACTCTGTGCAATATTATTATTATTCCTGACACCTCCAAGGAGTCAGAAGACTCATTGCGGGAGGACACCTACAACTGTCTCAATCACTACACCGAACCTGTACTATGAATCATCCCCATCAACGCCATCTACTGACTACCTCCACCCCACTACAACTAGTATTCTATGTCTGTAAATTGCGTGTGTTCTGAAGGACCGATTTGTCTGCATCAAAAACCACAGTTTTTGGGATAAAAAACCCTGCGATATACACAGTCTAGCCATAAATATTGTTACGGCTTGAACAGTACATGAAACACTATCAGCAAATCATATACAGCTTTCAGCACATACAAACAATACTCTATACCCCCCTCCACCTCCCAATCACAAATTTCTATAATGGAATATTCATTACATGTATAACATGAATATAGAGCACTCAATGTTCGAAATGTTCCCCTTTGGCCTTCATGCATGCTCGAAGTCTGTGAGGCCACATAGTGATGGTGGCATGCACAACATCCAATGGAAATGTAGCCACTGCTCGCTCCAAATCCACCTTCAGGCTGGCGATGTTGTTTCTTGCAGGCTACTCCCGCAATGAGTCTTTCAAGCTCAAATCATGAAGTCCAATTGATTCAGATTGGGACTTCCAGATGGTGATTGTGGTCAGGCACATTCACCTCCAACCACTGTTGTGTGGTCCTCACCTTGTGTGCAGGGAGCTGCACACAAGGTGAGGCCATACTACAGGTTCCAGCACAGTGTTTTTGATACACTCTGGCAAAGGTTTTGACCTCTTTCTCACAGAAATGCAAACTTGGATATCCTCGATACGTCACCCTCACCAAACCATCACTGGCATGGAGTGATGACCTTTCTGAATCTCGGGTGCTGGCACAATCTGTGGAATTATCTGGAACATATACCCAATTGTTTTGGCAGTTAAACGATTCTTCAATGATGAAAATCTTCTCACCTGTGAAGAGGATATCTGTGCCTATTGTTGTCTTCACATACTACAGGAAAAGTGCCTTTGATTTTATTGTCCTCGGCCACATAATTTGTGAGCACATTAGAATGTGCCCACAAACGATAGGCTCTCACCCCCAAGTCATCAGTTAGTACATGTGACATCATTCTCTGTGAAATGTTCATCTCTCATGACATCACTTTCTGCTTTCTCACAGATTACAGTGGAGGCATGCCTTCACAGTCCTCACAAACTGTTGTGTCCTAATGCAGCATGGTCAACCCATTCTTTGACAGTCAGATATGTCTTCTGTATCGTAATAATAGTTAATAGTCCGATACACAAAACATCCTACTGAACCCAAGTGTTTTTAGCATGTTGAAAATAACAAGTGGCAGCATTACAACCTTGTGAAGTGCTATTACAGCTACACAGGTCTCATAATCTCCTCAATGCATGTTGACGTACAGCTAAACAACTCTTTCTACTGATAAACATGCGAATGTCGGCTGCAAGCAGCGCCACTAATGGAATTGGGATCACATAATTCTGTGGGCACCGCTAGGGGTGTGCAGAAGTTGTAAAAGTATTTATGACAAGACGAGGTATACAATATAAGTTCTCATGACCATCTCTCACCAAAATTAGGCACTATTAACACTTTAATAGGAAGAGATGGTACACTCTATTGAGGTAGCACTTACATCAGAATTGCAAACAAATATATTTATCATTATTAGCTGCAACTTGAAAAACTACAAAACACTAATACGAAAACCTCAAAATGTAGTTTTGACTTCAGCAAAGCAAGAGTTAAAAGAGTCTTATTATACAGGACCTAAAAATAAAGAGATAAATATTCCTCCAATCAACATAGTATATACTGAATTAATCATGCCTGCTACATCTGATACAAGAAAAAGGTAAAACATGCTGCATACTTTTAATTAGGAAAAAAAAAAAAAGAACAATAAATACTAAATTCAGCACTTACATCATGGCAAGGCAGAACTTTTAATCATACCACTGAAATCACTAGAGAGCTGAGCAGAAAGAAGTCCAACTAATTCATTACATCAGGGTTTGATATAAGCAGAAATTTAAGAAAGAATGTCAGGCTACTCACTGCCAGCTCAATGTGAACTTGAAATGCATACTCCCAAGGGAGTATGCATTTCAAGCATATTATATTCCAATAGAGTATCCTAATGTTTTTCTCTTCCTGGAACTTTGCAGGTAGTGGTTGAAATCAAAGATACTACAAGTGAACTTGACATCACAATGTGCTGTTTGCATATGCTTACATATAATAATAGTCGAAAACAAAAATTTTATTTTTGTTTGCATCTAAATTTTACAAAATAAATTCTTGCAAAAATTAATACAAATATGAACATATTTGATTTGTCAACATGCCATAAAACTGGCACAATTACAAATAAGCATAATGTTAATGTGCCTATTCTGAATGACTTAACAATATAGCAAATAAAAGCCTTCACAAAAACAAATATAATTTTATCTACATAAATTATCTTTCTGTTGTCGGTGCATTTTCACTTGAAGAATTATTTTCAGATAACTGTTTACTAAATTGATTTAAGTTTCTATATAGCTGTGTCTGATGATGAGATATCATTGCTGATATTTTTGATGCAGGAGAACCCAGAATTCCTGTACACCCCCCCTGCATCATATCAAGTGGTGGAAGCTTGCTATATTCTTCTAGCTGTTGCTTGCTTAGAAATCTGTTATCAATTATTCCAGCTGAAAGGGAAAAAATTCTTACTAAATTGATTTAAATTTTAAAGTGGATATAATCATATAGTGCAGAAAAATAGTGTTTTTGAAATATAAGTAAAGCTATTTTTTAACATACAGAGTCCGTCAAAAAAATGTATACACACTTCAGCAAAAGAAAAAACCTGTATAAAAATTGTAATACTAAATTTATACAGACATCAAGGGATGAATACAAGTTACCTTTGACTTCTATAATTATGGGGTGCTTAAAGTGGTTACCATTAGTGTCCAGACACTTATTATTATTGTTAACTACTGCTTGGGCAACGTTGGCCAAAGTGTCCAGTGGGATTGCAGCACATGTTGTTTCAATTTCTTTCCAAAGGGCCACCAGTGTAGCTGGTTTTCTATGATACACTACATCCTTTAGAGTCCCCCACAGGTAGAAGTCCAAGGGTGTTAAATCAGGAGAACGTGGAGAGAACTCAAAATGGTCTTGCATTCCTCGAACGACAATCATGCCTCGGCCATTTTGTTCGACTGCCCTACCGGTCACGTGTTGATGCAGTATTATTCATGTGAGTAATGACATCTTCTGAGAGAAAATCATGCTACACATTGCTACAGTAATTCGATCCACCTTCGAAAAATGTCCATAGATGACATCTGTTAAAGTGTGTATACATTTTTTTTGACAGACTCTGTACACAGTACTGATAATGCAATTTTTGACAATGGCAATATTAATATTAAAGAATGTGTATCCTATAGTTATAACTACCTTTTTAAACCTCAGAACAGGTATACCAAAGGAATAAAAAGTCAAACACCTCAATAAAGGTCAAAACCAGTTTGGTTAATGGCCCTTTCCTTGATATCCCATAATGCAAGGCACATATTATACACAACCTGTGTGCCTTGCATTATGGATATCAAGATAATTAATGTCAAGTCATTAGCCTCTTTATACAAGTAACCTTTACATACAAACTTAGTTTGTTTACACACATCTATAAAGGATTAAACAAGAATATAATTTCTTGGAATCTTTAAATTAATGGTGTGAAATGTTATTACTACATTAATATTAGTATCCAGTTGTAATTGCAAATTTGTAAATGTCCATGTCCAGAGTTGAATTCAAACCCACAGACTGTTGATTGCAGAGCAGATACACTATCCACATAGCTAAGCAGACAAGCAGCAAACTCTTGCTCTGTATTAATATAATACTCTCCTCTTTCTCATTTATTAGCTTCATCTATATTTTGTCTATCAAGTTACTCTTGCCTTTTAAACACATTGTGTTCTGACCACAATGCTACATAGTTCAGTAAGGATATTACAACGTTTGCACTTCAGCTAGAAAGAACTGAATCTCAACTAGGATGTGAGGAAGCTTTATGATTCCCCTTCCCTCCAGTTAAAGATGAGTTAGCTGAGCTCATATGAAAATGACAGGATTTCTCCTCCCAGAGACTCAGGTCTATCATCATTGCAATTAAAAAATGCAGTACATTTACTTCATAATCTTAACTACCTTGATCATAATTCACACTAAACTAAATGCTTGCTTTCATACTTGTTCAGATTTAGTAGAAACAATTAATGGTTCTACTGCATTAAAATCAGAAAGGTAATTTAATATTATTTAGGAAATAAAAATTACATAATTTTATTACAAACATACATCAAAATATGAAGTGTACAGATGTATATGAAGTTCAAAATACTATGCATTTTTAATGATTTTTATGATTTACTATTCATCTTTAAAAAGCTGAATTTTCAACAGATAAATACTCTATCAAGTGCTATTTTAATTAAATTATAATTCATTTTATATATTTTAGTTCATTTCACATTGGAATTTTTTTGCAAAAATTTTATAAATATTTCATAACTGGTCTTTATTGTTTATTTTTTGTATATCTTGTGTATATTATCATTAAAATGCATATACACTTGGTCGTCGACTTATGACCGACTTCCATTCTGGCTGACAGGTCGTATGTGTGCCATATATTTATTAACAGTATTCTTTAACCTTTCTAATCTTTTTATCATCTTTATAAAATATTTTAAATTTATAATTATGTATATTGTACATAATGTGAAAAATAATACTGTACATACTGTACTGTAAACACAAAAATACAATCTAAAATTAATGTAAAAATTAATACAAATGAAATTTGCAAAATCAATTTTTAATCATTGCTTGTACTGGGTTTTGAATCGTCAGGGTCATGTTCTTGGGTTGAGGTAGGAGATGTTCTCTTGATGAGGAACATGATGAGCTTTGTTTGAATAGTTTGTTTCTTTTTTTCTTCATATATCTCACGATAACAATGCACAGCATCTTGAATGATACGTTCAATCTTTGTGAATCGTTCAACATTAAGGTCCATTGCTTCGAAACTGGCAAGAGCTTTATTCAGTTGCGAAAAAGAATCTGATAAACTCTTTGCAGGTTCTTTTTCGCAACTGAATAAAGCTCTTGCCAGAGGAGCCAGAAAAGAAATTTTCTGGCTCCTCTTCTTCCTGTCTCACTTTTTCTTCTGACACTCTCTGTGCTTCCAATTCAATCAACTCTTTATCCGAAAGTTCTTTTATTTCACAATCTAGCAACTACTCTATGTCTTCTATTTCACATTCTAATTTAAGATTTTTTGCAAGTTTAACTATTTTTTCTGTAATCACTTCCAGTTACTCTCCTTTTTTCAAATCCTTCAAATGTATTTGCATAATATTTTAGACACTTTTTCCAAATTTCAAACGAGCCTTAAAAGCTTTGAGTCCTGGCATCCTTTTTGCTTCTTGGTGTACGATTAGGCATGAGTTTCCATTGCAAGCCGGTTTCATCTACGTTAAATATTTGTTCCAGTAGATAACCTTCTTCTTCTTTGATTAAAGAGTTGAAACTATCAACGAATTTTTGGGCTTCATCTTCATCTGCACTTCCTGCTTCTCCTGTGACATATACATTATGCAAAGCAAATCTTTTTTTAAAAACGCTTAAACCATCCAGTACTAGCCTGAAAATCTTCTGCGTAATCGGCTCCAGCGCGTGATTTTAAACTCTGAAACAGACTTCTAGCCTTCGCTTGCACTGTGCAAAGGCTCATGGGTGAATTTTTCTGTATTAAATCTTCCATCCACATAAACAACAATTTCTCCATTTCATGGATGGGTCCCTGTCGTTGTTTGGTTAAAATTGTAGACTTCATAGGTGCGGAATCTTTCACAGTTTCCTGAATTCTTTCTTTGTCCTTAAGTATCGTCGATACCGTGGAATGTGATAACTTCAAGTCACGTGCTATCGCATTCACTTTCTTTCTGCCTTCATACTTCTGGATAACTTTCATTTTACACTCTAAATCAATAGTTTTCCTTGACTTCTTAGCCGGCATATCTGTAGATGAAGGCATTTTCCTTTTACTTGACATTTTATGGGTAGTATTTCAGTAGAATTTTAATTAACACACCATACGCACCCGTGTGGAGACACCTATAACCCCCCATCGGGCGCGTCCCCTAGTGGCGGATCGGGTAATGCTCGTCATAGTTTACTATGAAGGGTAGGAGGGAAATAAAATACCTCCACAGACCAACAGGATAGCACTTCCCTCATAGGCCGGTCTGGGGGACCTTGAAGGTGGCAGCCCTACCACCAGACTTGGGTGCTGAAGGCTAATCCCCTGCATACCTTAAAATTTAACCCATTAAAAGAAATAAAGAGATAGCTGAACTAACTAAATGGTTAACGATAAAGCGAGGAAAAAGATACATGAGATACGGAACATGGAACGTTAAAAGTCTACATGGAAACAAATTAATAGATGCATTTAAAAATCAAGATTGGATCTGCTAGCAGTCACAGAAACAAAAAAGAAAGGTCAAGGTTGCCAGAAAATGAAAGATGGGTATATACTTTTCTATTCAGGGGTAAACTTAAGAGAATGGGGAAAACAAGGGGTAGCTTGCATAATTAAACCAGATCTCAAAGAATATATTACTAAATGGCAACTAATAAACGAAAGGTTATTGACAATCACTATAGATTTTAAATCAGACAACCAAGTATTCACTGTAATTGTTGCATATGGCCCAAACGATAATGCTAATAAAGAAATTAAAGATGAATTCTTACAAAAAAAACAATTGAAGAAGTTCTATCATACTACTAGGAGACCTTAATGGCCAGGTAGGGAATCAAGTAGATCAGGAAACGAAACAAGTGTTGGGATCACAAGGAGAAATAACCCGGAATAATAATGGAGAAAGAATAATAAATCTTTGCCTTACAAATAATTTAGTAATAGCGAATACCATGTTCAAGCATAAAGAAATCCATAAGTTTACCAGGGAAGAAATGGAAAATCTATAATCGACTACGCCATCATAAGCAGATCATACTGGAAGTATACAAAAAATGCAAGAGTCTATAGAGGTCCTGAAATTGGCAGTGACCACTACTTATTAGTATTGGAAACAATCCATAAAATAAAAGTTGAAAAATGTATAAAAAGTAGCAAGGAAATAAATGTTAAGATAAAGAACTACAAACTAAAGAAAGAAGAAACAGCCATTGAGTATAAAAGTAAAATAGAAGAGAAGATGAAAGAAGTAGAAAAAGAGATATATGAAGACAAAGATGTAGAAAACCTCTGGTACAGGTTCAAAACACTTCTTCTAGAAACAAGCAAAAAAAATTGTGGTGTATCATTAAATAATAAACAGAAGAAACATGAAACACCCTGGTGAACTGAAGAACTAAAAGAAGAAATTAAAAAGAAAAAGCAATTATGGAAGAGATATATAACATCAAAGCTGCAGGTTGATAGAGAACTATACAACAACCAAAGAAATAAAGTTAAAACCTTAGTGAAAGAAGAGAAAAGAAAATGCTGGGAAGACTTCGGACGTACTTTAGAACAAAATTTTAAAGGAAACCAAAAACTCTTCTATAATGTTTTAAGAAGAATGAGGTCAGAGAAAGAATGCCCCATAAAGTTTATCAAAAATAAGGATGGAAAGTTACTTACAAATTCCGAAGACATCATGGAAAGATGGGAACAGTACTTTCAAGAATTACTGGAAGATGCAGGACATGGAAAAAATAGAACCCTAAGAGCAAGACACACAAGCAAAATAGAAGATCAGAGTGAAGAAATTCATGCAAATGAACTGTTAGTAGCAATAAATAAAATAAAACTGGGCAAATCAGCAGGCCATGACCAAATAACACCAAAAATAGTAAAAAATTTAGGAACGAAAGCCATAAAATTTCTTTTACACCTATTCAATGTTGTATGGAAAAAGAAAATTATTCCTAAAGATTGGGAAGTAGCTATAATAATCCATATATTTAAGAAAGGAGACAACCGCAAATGTGAAAACCATAGAGGAATTTCGCATTTAAGCGTTCCAGGAAAATTATATGCCCGTATTTTAGAAGCGAGGCTTAGGAATCAAATAGAAGATACACTGGATGAAATGCAACATGGCTTTCAAAAAAATACAAGCATGCAGGATCTTATCTTCAGTCTTAGACAAATATCAGAGAAAACATTGGAATATGGAAAAGAATTACATTCATTTTTTATACATTTTGAAAAGGCCTTTGACGAGTTCCCAGACACTTAATATGGCAAACATTAAAGAAAAACAAGATAACTTAATAGCAGCCATACAAAGCCTCTACAAAAGTAATAGAAATTATGTAAGAACCTGTAATAATAGATCAAAAGAATTTGAAACAAATGTAGAAGTGAGGCAAGGCTGTATCCTCAGCCCTCTTCTCTTCATCATAGTAATGGATGAAATTTTAAAGGCATGCCAAACAAAATCTTCTATTTCCTATATCCTAGGTGGAACAAAAAAGTTCCACCTAGGATATAGGAAACTGAAAGAAACCAGGATTTCACACATGGCTTTTGCAGATGATGTAGTGATTCTAGCAAATACAGCTGAAGATCTGCAGTACAATATCAACATTTGGTATGAAGAAACAAAGAAAAAGAATATGACCATAAATATAAATAAAACTAAAACAATGATCATATCTAAAAACCAAAAAAAACACATAATAAAAATAGAGAATCATCAACTGGAACAAGTCCACTCATTTAAATACTTGGGATCATATATACAAGAAGATGGTAGACTAGACACAGAAATTAACAACAGGATAAGAGGGGGAACAAAGCTATTCTATGCAATGAAAGGCCCACTCCTAGATAAGAAAGAAGTCACCCAGAACACCAAAATGGCAGTATACCATTCAGTGTTTCTACCAACATTAACATACAGTTGTGAGTCTTGGTGTTTAACAACAGGAAACACAAATAAACTACAAACAATTGAAATGAAATATCTCAGGAAAGTGGCACAAAAAACAAGACTAGACCGAATAAGAAATCAAACCATAAGAGACAGCCTTCAAGTTGCACCTCTGAATCAATTCATAACACAAGCCCAAATGAGATGGTTTGGACATCTTAATCGAATGGAAGAAGGAAGAATAGCAAAAACAGTATAAGAAAGCCAGAAAATAGGAAAAAGAAACATAGGCAGACCAAGGAAAGGTTGGCAAAAGGAAATTAAAGAAAAATTGGAAAAGAAGGGAATTAACGGGAAAGAAACAAAACAACAAACCTTGGACAGGACGGCATGGAAATTTCTTTGGCAAAATCTCAACGCTTAAAAGCATAAGAGATCATAGACAAAGAAGAAGTCACCACACGCAACAGATGCTTGAAAGCGACTGAATGTATGTGAGAGATAGTTATCATACGCGGGTAATCGTACGATAACTAACGTATCCCATAGTTATCATACACATAGCTGCCTGATTTATTATTAATTTATTCATTAATTTATTATTTATTTATTTTTGTGGTCGTAAGTGCAGACGGTCATAAGTCGACGACCAGGTGTAATTCTAAATAGTCTGTTAAGCTTTGCATATGCATATACTGGAATTACTTGATTTTTTTTTTTTCCGTCCAGTGATTATAAATATTATCAATTGGTAAAATGCAATGTCATTCCATGTAGTATCGTGAAGTTGCATAAAAATTTTATTCCCATTTTGGCAAACTAACAATTAAGATTTGGTCACAATTAATTTTCAGGAAATTACAATGTATGCTAAATATTAATCATAATAACTTTAATTAATACTCCCTATATTTTGGAAATATCACATTGCTATCATGAGGGATCACAAATGATATGTTTATGCAGGCACTAACATTGGGTAAATGAGGCTGAAGAAAGGCAACCAAAGTCAGGCCTAGAATCCTAAATGGCACCCCCTAGTGGGGACTAAATTGGATGGTCTTGGCTGTTTGGCTGATCTGAGGATGAGTGCTTCCCAAATTGGGAAGCACTTTCCACTGGGACAGTTTCATGCACCCAAATTTGCTGAGGTTTGGAAAGTTTCTCAGGCTGAGGTAGATCATGAATAGCATCTCATATCTGTATTTGCTGCAGTAGAGAAGAGTAGCTTTCTTCCAACATGTACTGTGGTGAGTGTCTAAAGCATGGTCAGCAAGTCCAGAGCAGATGTAATAGTGGAAATGGAATTTAAAATTTGGACAGTCCAAATTAATTCTTGTCTACATTCATGAAAAGTCTACCTTCTGAGTTGTGCTAGTTTAAGATGGTATGTCACTTAAACAGAATGAAGAATTACCAAACCAGGTGCCAGTACAAAAAAAAAATATATATATATATATATATATATATATATATATATAAACTGTTTTGAGATTAATGCATTAAGTGTACTTTACAGAAAAGCAAAGAAAGAATGGATAAAATCACAGACTGACTGACAAATAATACAATTTTGAAAAAAAAATTTTGACAGAATGAAAAAAAAAAAATGCTGTTATGAAATTTTTCACTCTCTCTATTGTTAAAATGGAAGAAGGGATAAAGCATAAGTAGTGAAAACATAAGGCAATAAAATGGATTAATGAAAAAATGTTAATCATGCACAAAGTAGTAGCACATTTCTTTCCTGATTATATGTAAGAAATAACTTTCAGGAGAGAAATGTTCCACTGCTTTGTTAATCCTCTATTTTTATCAGAAGAAGTTTCTCAAACTTTCTGCAAAGGTAGCAGTTGTTCCCAATATTCAATATATTTTTTTGATGGCTCTAATGACTGTTTAAAAAAAAAAAATCTTAAAATGGATTAAAGATAATGTCCCAAAACCATCAAGATTCATCAACATTGAATCAAGTTGTGTATGGGGGAGTTTGTAGTTTCCAGATGAAAACTACAAACAGACTCTTAAAAATAGCTACTTGAAATATTAAAGCATTATACTAAATTGGTAAATTTGAGAACTTAATAAGCGATACTACATATGAATATACACATAATGGGAGTTAATAAGACAAGATGGACAAGAAATGGAAATATTGAATTGGATAACTTTACGTTAATCTATTCAGGAAGTGAACAAACAAGAGGAGTTGGAGTCATGATGGAAGAAAAAAAAAGGAATTTTCAAAAGTATCCTTGGATATTGGCTTGTAAGAGATAGGATCATAGTAATCAAACTTGCAGAGAAAAACCTTATAACATCCTCCAGGTATATGCTCCTATGCACCCCATAGCAAAAAAGTAATAATTATTTTTCTGGGACATTTGTAAAAACCTGGGTTCTTTCAAATAATTCCTCCACATTACATTACCCCCACTTCTCCCCAAAAAACTCCTCTTCCTTTAACAGCTTAACATCATATGAAGGCACATTGTGGGAATAAGGAGACAGAAAACAACATCCAAAAAAAGGTATGTCCAAATTTTCTCCTATTTTTATTCTTCACATATTAGTTTTATAACACTTCAGTAATGTCCTAGAATTTGGGTAAAGAGACAATGACATTGTAAAAAAAGGGGGACTCCTAAATGAAAGTAGGCTATATTAGCTTAAAATAACAGTTTAAAATAACATGGGAATTTTCCCAGAAATAATACCTATAAAACTCTAATCTTTTATATGACATCAGTTATTTTAAATCGCAATCTTATTCTATTACTTTTAAAGATTGCGATTTATTTTAAATCGCAATCTTATTCTATTACTTTTTATAATTAAAAAAGTAATAGAAATGAGTCGAGCAATGTATGAACGTCACGTGATGCAGGCACATGTATGCAAGCCTAGACATAACTTGTCTCCCTTCCCTATTCCAGAAATGCATCATGTGATGCATGAACCTTGGCTGGTGCAGTCATGTGTATTTGAGAGCAGTTAAATCTTTCCTCTTTATTTTGGGTCTGTGTCTGCATTACATTCAGTTCTATTCTAGATAGTTTTGTGAGTACAGCAAGCTCATATTTTTGGAACTAACCCAGGTTGAATACAAATTACACCACATTTGTCTAACTCTTTGGTACAATTATAAAATGAATCTTTATACCTACAATTACTGGATTCATTTAATGCAATTACTTGGCATGAATATTAAAAAATTTGATACCCTGCTGTTTCTCACACTGGCAACAACATAGCTGTATTTAGCTGCTCCAAGGTGAATATTTTTTATTTTATTATTTTTTTTTTAAATATCAAACCCATACACCAGAGCACATCAGTACTATGTGCAGATGAGGACTGAGATAGAAGTTTTTTTTTTTTTTTTTTAAAGAATTGCAGGTTGTAATTGTTTGGTAATAATTCGTGAGGAAGGCTGACAGAGGTGTATGGAATAAAAGAGAAAGAGGAGGAGAAGGTTCAATGCATTTGCTGTGACAAATAGAAAATGAAGGAATGATTATTGCCAGTTCAGTGGAGCAATAACCATTAAAGTACCTACAGAACGCATTAAGTGCCGAAACATCACATCTGTGAGATAGAGATTGAAGTGAATCTGTAAGAGAGGGATTATCTATGAGGCAAATTGCTCTCATCAAGAATTTTTTGAGAAATCTTAGGTACACTACAGTAAACACATGAACAGTATTCTAAAGATAGCAGATTTGGGATCTATATAAAATTCAGAGTTGGAAAGTATGAAATAGCATCTTGAATTGAAACAGAATGCCTAGTTTTTTTGTTTTTTTTTGCTGAAGAAGCTAATTATGATGCATTTATGCCAGGAGAGAGAGATCTGATCTTGTCTGGTGATTTGTGTATTACTGGGATAAGAGTAGGCAAGCTGAAATTTCTTTCATGAGAGAAAAGGCAAGACTATGTTTTGGTGGCATTGGAGGTGACCAGATTGTCCTTGTCCCATTGAAGGATGTATGTAGATCAATGTTTAAGACACTGATTGTAGATGATCTTGAAGCTTGGGATGTGTGAGTACTGCAGGTTTGTCAAATGAATAGGATGAATGGTGAGTACTATCATCTGCAAAGCTGTGGGTGGGATTGATGGTGACTGAGAGTAGGTCATTTATGTTCAGGAGAAAGAGAGTAAGTGACAGAACAGAGCACTAAGGTATTCCTGTACTAGTGGTGAAGGTCAAAGAGTCATTCACCACGACACAGTATGAATGACCACAGAGAAAGCTGTCTAGCAAATAACAGTGGATGGCAGATAGGCATCAAAGGATGGTAATTTGTTTAGCAGGCCTCAATGCCAAACATAGTCAAAAGCTCAGGAAATGTCAAGCATGGTCCAGGTGGCATAAGATAAAGAGGTCAGCCGTGATTCTTGAATGGTGGATTCCATACTGGTGGTTGCCGATTAATTAGTGGGCCTATAAGTAGTGGAGAAGTTTGATATTGATGACTTTCTCCATTATTTTGGAGAGGACTGAAGTGATGGCAATTGGTCAGTAGTTTGATGATAGACTGGATATGTTATTGTTTCATGCCCTGGGATAAGTACCAGATATATATAATAGACAGTACAGGATAACTCTGGGGCACAATGTTTGAGAACAATTCGAGAGATGCCATCAGGATCAGAAGCCTTTTCAGTGTCCAAGTTATTCAGTAATTGTCTGATGCTTTTTTTGTCAAAAAACTACAGGATGCATATGATGCTCAGATTCCAGTATGGTAAGAGGCAATTTCCCTTGGTCATTTATACAGGAGTTTGAGGAAAACAGTGATGCTAGGAAGTCAGCTTTATTTTTGGGTGAAGTAGCAGTGGTGCCATCAGGATGATATAGAGGTGGAAACACATGTGAGAAGAAGTTGTCCAGGCCTTAGCAGGGGACTAGAAGGTATGATTTTCTATTTAGAAAGGAGGAAAGTTTTCTACTGTTGATCTTTATGAAATCAGATATAGATCTGCTGATCAGTACTTTGCATTTGTCAAATGCTTTGGTATGGCCTGAGAATGAAGCTGGAGTTCTTGATGCTAGCCAACAACCAGTAAGCTGATTTTTTTTCGACTGCTTTGATATATTTCTGTTGAACCAGGGCTGGAAAGTGGACAAGGATTTTGGGTAAAATGGAGGATGAAGATCTTCATACTAATGAGGATAATTTCTGTGATTCATTTCTGTGACAATTTCTGTAACACTTCAGAGAAAGTGTTAAAGTTGGATGAGCAGAAGCCATAAGCAAGACCAAGCAAAGGAGGAGTAGAATATACTGGAGGCCATCCTATTTGGCACCTTTGTAATGTTAGAGAAGGGAAATGAGAAAGAAGAGACTTGCACAAGACTGTGGTCTAAGTTGCTGAAAGGAGAGGTGACCTCTGTGCTGTATCTGAAAGGAGAACTGGTTAAAAAGATATTCAGAATACTGGAAGAGTGAACAGGGTTATCAAAAATTCATGCAAATAGATGCATGATTTGTGATTTGTGTTAGGTCACTGCTTATAGCAAAGACTTCCGTTGTCCAACTTGGTCAATGGCATTAGAAAAGGGGAGCCAAGTAGAATTGTGAATGCTGAGGTTGTCCAGGACGATGACTTCACTAATGAATAGCTGGAATGCAGATGGTTGAGTTTCATATAAAACAACGTGAAGAGGTCTGAGTGGTTATCAGAGTATGGAGACTGGTAAATGCAACAAATGAATATTACAAAATGGGACAAGGACACCTTGAGCCAGAGAAGGTCAAAGCAGGTGATTCTAAATTAGCCATTCTCTTAAAAGCGATGTCAGATCTCACAAAAGCACAGGTGTTATCTTTGTAGCAAAAGGAATTGTGTAATTTGAGCATTGAGGTGGACACTAGTTGCATCAATCTGGATTTCTGTTAAGAGTAAGATATCTGGTCTGGATTACTGCAAGTGATAGTGAATGTGCTGTATGTTGATGTTAGTAAAGTGGATATGAAAGAGAGTTTTTATTGTGAAGATTCTAGCATGGTTTGTATGCTGCAATTGGTTGTGTTGTATCTTTGCTGTTGGGGGAGGGGATTAGTCTATGAGGGGAGGGGATTCATTATTGTCACTGTTTGTAAGATTCGTCACAAGTTCATTCATGATTAGATGGAGGAACAGAATGAGAGGAGAAAGACTACTGGACATGACATCCATACAGAGACAAATCAGTCTCCTTTCCATAACGTGCCCTCAACAGTGCCTCTGACATACCACTGCCCAGATCTCTTTCCAGGAATGATCTGACAGAGATGTGGCACTGGAATTATGCACCAATTGACCAGCAGGCTTGTGGCACCAATTTTAACTAATATATCCTCGAAATGGAGAATGTTTTGGTCTCTAAGTACATTTGGTATGGCTAGAATGGTACTATTCACACTGCACAGAGAGGGGAGAGGAAACAGAAACAAAAAACAGAATCCATTTTCTGGAGCTCCAAACAAGGAATTTGCCACTTCAGCCCTCCAATAAGCCAGGAGATAAAGGTTACCTACCACCTAGCAGGTCTAGTCAGCATATTCCTCCAACCAAGAAGGTTCCATTTGTAATAGAATACTCTCTGTTTTCACCAGAGTCCCTTTTGTAGATACAGATCATGTCATGGGAAGTAGGGGGGTTGACTTGATGGGAAGAGGCATATTGCACATCACTTGCCAATTAGAGGCCAGTTGTATAACTGAGAGGAGACCTCCACATAGCCTTTAAAGGAATGTGTAGAACCGACCAGGGCTTATGACCTAATGTCCAATCCTCACCTTCTCGTGGTGCACCTTGTTGGGTATCAACTGGATAGCGAACGAACGAGGATGGGCTGGCAATTTGGGATTTAGCCGACCAAATTGTATTCCTATTGGTTAAACCAAAATACAAAATGATGGTACAACATGACAAAATTTCATGCTGGCTGGGGCGTCGCCTGGTTAAACAAAGCCCCCATTGTTTTCGCCAGGGAACCAGGGCGAACAGCGAAAAGTCAGCTACTGAAACATTGCCTGAATGGCAAAGAAATGGAGCTAGCGGAGGAATTAGATAAGTACCAGATTGACATAATAGGGGTGACTGAAACAAAAAAGACAAAAACTGGTGAGATCTTTCTGAGCAATAAACACAAAAAATGTTATATTCAAGCAATGACAATCAAGGAAAAGAAGGAGTGACCATAGTATTCAACACAAAATATGAGGCTCATCTTCTTGAATGGCAGGCAGTGTCAAGTAGAGTGATTTGGGCAAATATCAGAATGGGGAACTGGACAATGAGATGTATTTGTGCGTATAGTCCCACAGAAGGTTCTACTAAGGTAGAAGTGGAGGAATTTTTTGAGGCTCTAGAGAAAGCTACTGACACAATGAAAAAGAAAAAGTTGGTCCTTGTTGGGGATCTAAATAGCAGAGTAGGAAGTGATTGTCAGACATACAAAAATATTTTGGGAAAATTTGGAGAAAAGAGCAAAGCTAATAATAATGACAAATATCTGTTGGATTTCTGCTCAGGACATGGACTGGTTATTACTAACACCATGTTCCAACATAAAAATGTGCACAAATTCACATGGAGAGAAGAGGCAAGGAATAAGAAAAGTCTCAATGACTATGTTATTGTTGATAGTGATGTTTTCTCCCCAGAGCAGGACACCAGAGTGTAGAGGATTTAAAATTGGAAGTGATCACTATTTAGTCTTGAGCAGGATAAAATTGAATTTCCTATTGAAAAGAATGACATGTAAGAAAGTTTTAAAGCGCATAAAAGTTGAGCAGCTCTCAGATGTGAACTGTAGACTAAAATACACAAAGATTATTGAAGAAAAAAATGAGAGTTTCAGAACAGGAACCAAACCTTGGAGATTCGGTGGCAAGACTTGAAGAAAACCCTGATTGATTTAGCTAGAGAGGCATGTGATGAAGTTGTCTGCAATGACAGAAAAATTAGAACTCCTTGGTGGACACAGGAAATTAAAGAGGCAGTGAAGGAAAAGAAGAAAGCATATCAAAAGTTCCTGGCAAATAAGTCAGCTTGTGCTCTTAGAGACAAATGTAAGAACGCTAAACACTGTGTAAAACTAGCTAAACAAAAGTCATGGGAGGAATTTGGCAAGAACATAGAAAATAAATATCAAGAAGTTGGCAAAATATTCTGGAGGTTGTTTAAGAAGCTCAGGAATGGAGGAAGAGTGCTATAAAGGAGTTAGAGATGATAAAGGTGAAATGAAAACGGGAGAAAAAGATATCCTTGAAGTATGGAGTAATTAGTTTGAAACCTTGCTAAATGAAACAAGCAGTGATGACAGCCAGTGATAAAAAACACTGACCAGGCATGCAGTCAGGAATACATATCCATACTTGAAGTAGAAAAAGCCATCAAAGGCTTGAAATGTGGAAAGGCAGCAGGAGTAGATGATATTCGACCAGAAATGCTGAAGTATGGTGTTATAAAAGTCTTACAGTGGCTGCACTGCATAGTTCAGAATGCCTGGACAGAGGGACGAATTCCCAATGATTGGAGTAGAGCTCTCATAGTACCCATATATAAAAAGGGAAATAAAACTGAATGTGAGAATTACAGAGGTATATCCCTATTGAGTGTTCCTGGTAAGATATATGCAAGTATACTTGAGAAACAGTTGAGAAGAATTGTGGAAGAAAAGCTTGGTGAAGAACAAGCTGGATTCAGGTCAAATAGAGGCTGTCAGGATCAGATCTTCACTTTACGACAAATAATGGAGAAATCATGGGAATATAACAAAGATCTGTATTTAAGTTTTGTTGATTTGGAAAAGGCATGTGACAAGGTGCCAAGAGAGAAGCTATTCAATATGCTACAGTTATATGGTGTCAATGGGGCATTATATCAAGCAATACTTAGTCTTTATTTGAATTGTAAGTCAGCAGTTAGAATTGAAGGAAGTACAGGAAGATGGTTTAATGTTAAATCTGGTGTGAGACAAGGATGTACATTATCCCCTCTGCTATTCATTATCTATATGGATCACATTATGAAGGAAAGTGGTATTAAACATGATATCAAAATTGGAGATGTTAATGTCAGCTCTTTGCTTTATGCAGATGATGTTGCACTTCTAAATAAATCCACTACAAGTCTGCAAGATTCTCTGACTAAATTGAATAACTGTTGTAATAGATATGGTATGAAGGTCAGCAATAAAAAGACAAAGACAATGAAAATAGGTAGAATTGTTGAAAATGTCAACTGTGTTATGAATGGAGAACCTGTGGAACAGGTAAAACATTTCAGCTACTTAGACACAATTTTTAGTGAAGATGGTAAATTAAATATGGAAATAGACAACAGAATCAACAAAGCTGGTATGGTAGGAAGTCAACTGAATAAATTCGTATGGAATAAGAGAGAAATTAGTCGGAACACTAAATTAGCTGTATGCAAGACAGTGTTCAAACCAGTTTTAACTTATGGATCTGAAAGCTGGATCAGAAGTAAAACACTTGACCAAAGAATAGAGACCGCAGATATGAGAGTCCTGAGAAAGATTAGAGGCTTGAACAGATGGCATCAATGGCAATAGCATATTAAAAACGAGAATATTAGGAAAGAACTTGACATTATCAGCATCCAGGAATACGTTAGCAGAGCTAATCTCAGGTGGTATGATCACTTAAACAGAATGAGCGAGGAAAGATTAACAAAAGAAGTGTTCTCTGCCAAGTTGGCAGGAAAACGACCCAGAGGAAGACCAAGATACAGGTGGATTGATACGGTACAAAGTGCCTTAGACGACAGAAATATAAGATCTGGTAATGTTGGAGTCTTGACAAGTAACAGACTGATTTGGAGGAAAATTGTAGATAGGAAGGTAGTAATGATGTAAATTTTTCATGTAGTACTATCATATCCTATACACCCTTTGAGGGTACATGGCAGGAATTTGATGATGATGAAGAATCTTCAGATATGTACAGAGGGAAAAACAAACACTTTGATACAAGCAAGACCATATAATATGTGTCAAAGTATATTTTATTAACATCCATATTATTATAAACTCACTCTGTTCAAAGTATGGGAATTTCATATAGTATGTATATCCCAGCTTCCTTGTTGTGACATGCTCATTGGCCTGTTATGGCCAGGTAATTTGGCTTCTGAGAAACCTGATACTATCTACATGCTTCTGACAAGCTTGCTGTTTTGCAGAATGAAAAATCAGAGTTTCCAGGATGATAAACTCTCATCTCCATACGAGATTAACTAGCTCACCTTCATCAAAAAGCCCTGATGCAAGTTGTTCTCATCTTAGATGGGATTATACCTGGTTCTTTCCAACCAAAGGTTATTATCTATCCCAACTGCACTATGGAAGTTTGTAATATGTAACATCCATGAATATACTGAAGCTGTGTAAAATTTCATTTCAAAATAGTTTAATTTCTAAGAAGAAAATATATTTCAGATTTTAGATTTTATTTTAGATTTATTTCATATTTTAGATTTTAATTTTGATAATTTTTATCAAAATCATTTTGATATAACTGCAGAGCATAGTAGTTTGCCTGCACAAGTATGCTTTAGAAAGGAAAGGAAAACTGGTCTTGGGAAAACAAAAACCACTAAGAGCTGAATTTATAAAAACATGCTGAATAGATTTCTCATATTCTACTACAGGATAGGTAAGAATTCACATTCTTTGCAATGTAACGAACCAAAAAAATTTCTGGATTTCCCAGATTTCTGGGCATCAACTGGAACACAAGTATGCACAAAAACATTCAGAACCAACACTCATTGTCTTCACTTGTGCAAAGAACATGGGACATGGAAGCTTGGAAAGCTATGTTGGAGAAGCGAACCATGCTACACCCTCTACTGAGCAGATGGATAGATGTTAGTGTGGTGGATGCCTGGTGAACATCTCTTACCAGAGTGAGTAACCCCAACTATGAAATTCAGAGGTGGTGGTGTTATGGTATAGTCCTGTTTTCTCCTAGTTTGGCTTCAGACCTCTGTTTGTGGCACCATGTTTGTGACATTTCAGCAAGACAATGCACCGTGTCATAAGGTTGCTGCTGTAATTGCATTGTTTGTGGACATGAATGTCACCACACATGATTGGCCTCCACAGAGCCCTAATCTCAACCTTATTGAGCATTCGTGGGATTAACTGGAGCACCAGGTGGGATCACAGGATGTGTCTTCCCACAACAGTCTAGGCCCTCATTACATGCCATTGATTGCTACAGTTATCACAGCAAAAGAAAGTCCTACATCTTATTAAGGTGGGTGTCACTGCTGTTTGTTCCTCTACATTGTTGTGTATGATGACTTCTTTCCAAGTAATGTGTGTGTGTGTGTGTGTGTGTGTGTGTGTGTATGGATAGATAGATAGATATATGCACATATGAGGATGGATTGATAGAATGTAGTCTTCGAAGTATGGAGAATAAATTGATGAGAGGAAACATGACAGAAATATATGGGATGGCAATTAAATATAAATATGAGTGAGATACTGTTTATGGTTGGTACAGGTGGACTCAATCTCCAGGAGTCATCCCTGGAAATTGGCTAAGTGTGAGGCTAAGAAGCATGTGAAATCCAGATTTATTTCACTGTGAGTATGCTGTGCTTCTGGTCGATTTCCTGTTATGTGGGATGAAAAATCTTCGTTTCCAGGAAGGAAAACCCTGCCACCTCTGTATGAGACGTGAATGTATTCAATTAAAATGACTTTCCCTCAATCAGTTCTTGAACTTTTTGAAGGAGCATACATAATAATATAGAAGTAGCAAAGCTTTTTCTCTCTGAAACACTGGTTTTTCATCCTCTGTGACAGACAAACCTGATAGAGAATATATACAATGTACACACAGCAGACTATGCAAAGGGGATCAGTTATCTTAGCATTGTGTTATTTAGGCTTCCATGCAGCAAAGTTACTTTGCTGTGAGCTTAATTTTGGTAAGATGAAGGTCAAAAATGAAGTTAATTTATTCAGGCACTAAGAATCAGAGGAAGGAAGGAGTAGCTATAGTATTGAACACTGAACCAGATAAATTTTTTGAATGGGAGCCAATTTCATATAGATCAATGCAAGTTATTTGTACCCGCAATCTCACAGAATATTCTGGTAGGAAAGAAAAGGAATTTAGGCCATTAAGGAGAGCAGCCAATATAAAAAAAAATGATGGTAGTTGGAGACCTCAACACCACAGTAGGAAATTAATCTTAGGCGTAGAGAAATGTTTTGGAAAATTTTGGAAAAAAAGAGCAAAGCTAATAATAATTTGTCAGATTTCTGCTTAGGACATGGATTAGTCATTACGAACATCATGTTTCAACATAAAAATGCACATAAATTTCATGGAGAGAGAACATAAACAAAACACGAAATCTTTTATTATTATGTTATTGGAGACATACGGATATCTTTGGATTGGTAATAAGTGTGCTGAGGATTTGAAACAAGAAGTAACTCATATTTACTAATTACTAAATACTTAAGGAATTGACAGCGTATACTAGAATATAAATTAAAACCAACTTTAATATATACTTTCCAATATTCTAACTCAGAAGTACCTAGTTTTAAGCATAATAAGAATGAGCATCTCAAAAGCGAAAAAAAAAAAGTATAATAGAATTTTAATAAGAATCAAACCAAATCAGCACCCCCCCCCCCACTCTCTTGGATGTAAATTGTAGATTCAAATATATATATATATATATATATATATATTACAGAGGAAAAGTGAAAGTTTTAAAAAAGAACCAATGTTTAGTGACAGAGTGACAAAATCTGAAAACAGGTAGCTTAATGGTCAAAACCAAATAACTTAGAAGAGATCTCCAGATCGCCTTTAAGGAATGCAGAGAACCGACTGCAGCTTCTGATCTAATGTCCAATCTCACCTTCATGTGGTGCACCCCATTAATGTTGACCAAACTGTACTCCAATGTTTAAAGACAGAGTGACAAAACCTGAAAACAGGTTGCTTAAGGGCCAAAGCCAAATAACTGGCAGATCACCACATTGCCTTTAATGAATGTAAAGCCAAAAATATGTATTTGTGGTTTAAACCACAAATACATATTGATGTATTTGTGGCACAACATGATGAGATTTCACGCCAACTAGGGCATTGCCCAATTAAAGAAGGCCTCACTGTTTTCATCAGGAAACCAGACCAAACAGTGAAAAGTCAGCTACTAGAACAAACTCCAACTCAACATCTAGAAGACAATGAATAAATCCAACATCAGAGGAACTGAAGATATGAACCAGCAATATAAGACATAAAAGTTTTGCAGTATTAATGGAAAGGAAACAGAACTTGCAGAAGAACTGGAAAAGTAGCATGTGAATATAATTGGCATTAGAGACAAAGAAGACAAAAATAGGTGAGATCTTACTAAATTATAACATAGAATGTTATATTCAGGGAATAACAATCAAGGAAAGGAAGGTGTAGTGATAGTATTCAATGCCAAACATGACAATAAACTTCTTGATTGGAAAGCACTTGCAAGTAGAGTAATGTGAGCAAACTTCAGAATGGGGAAATGGACAATGAAACTTATTTGAGCATATGATCCCATCATACGCACAAATAAGTTTCAAGTTTAGAACAGCCAGCCGACAAAGAAAATGGAAAAGTGGTCCTTGTTGGAGTTCTAAACAGCAGAGTAGGAAATGAATCTCACCTGGCATATGAACATTTTGGGAAAATTTAAAGAAAAGGGCAAAGGTAATAATAACAGTATCATCTGGATTTCTGCTCACGATATGGAGTAGTCATTACCAACAACATATTCCAACATAAAGATGTGCACAAGTTTACATGGAGAGAAGATGCAAGAAATAAGATAAGAGCTCATTGACCATGTCATTGTTGATATTATACCTACTTGCTGGTTCAGGAAACAAGAGTGCACAGAGGATTGGAAATTGCAAGTGACCATATTGCAAACAATATCATCATCATCATCAATTTACTGCCATGTACCCTCAAGGGGTGTACAGGATATGATAGTACTTACATGAAAAATTTACATCATCACTAACTTCATATCTACAATTTTCCTCCAAATCAGTCGGTTACTTGTCAAGACTCTAACTTTATCAGATCTTGTATTTCTATTGTCTAAGGCACTTTGTACCGTATCAATCCATCTATATCTTGGTCTTCCTCTGGGTGGTTTTCCTGCCAACCTGGCAAAGAAAAACTTGTATTGCTAATCTTTCCTTGCCTATTCTGTTTAAGCGACCATACCACCTGCGATTAGCTCTGCTAACGCATTCCTGGATGCTGACAATGTCAAGTTCTTTTCTAATATCCTGGTTTTTAATATGATATTGCCAATGATGCCATCTGTTCAAGCCTCTAATCTTTCTCAGGACTCTCATATCTGCAGTCTCTATTCGTTGGTCAAGTGTTTTACTTCTGATCCAGCTCAGAGATCCATAAGTTAAAACTGGTTTGAACACTGTCTTGTATACAGCTAATTTAGAGTTCTGACTTTTCTCTCTTATTCCATATAAATTTATTCAATTGACTTCCTACCATACCAGCTTTGTTGATTCTGTTGTCTATTTCCATATTTAATTTACTATCTTCACTAAAAATCGTGTCTAAGTAGCTGAAATGTTTTACTTGTTCCACAGGTTCTTCATTCACAACGCAGTTGACATTTTCAATGATTCCACCTATTTTCATTATCTTCGTCTTTTTATTGCTGACCTTCATACCAAATATATTACAACAGTTATTCAATTTAGTCAGAGAATCTTGCAGACATGTAACAGATTTATTTAGAAGTATAACATCGTCTGCATAAAGCAAAGAGCTGACATTAACATCTCCAATTTTGATATCAGGTTTAATACCACTTTCCTTCATAATATGATCGATATAGACAATGAATAACAGAGGGGCTAATGTACATCCTTGTCTCACACCAGATTTAACATTAAACCATCTTCCTGTACTTACTTCAATCATAACTGCTGATTTACAACTCAAATAAAGACTAAGTATTGCTTAATATAATGCCCCATTGACAACATATAACTAGCATATCCAATAGCTTCTCTCTTGGCACCTTTTCACATGCTTTTTCCAGATCGACAAAACTCAAATACAGATCTTTGTTATATTCCTGTGGAAGATCTGATCCTGACAGCCTCTATTTGGCCTGAATCCAGCTTGTTCTTCTCCAAGCTTTTCTTCCACAATTCTTCTCAAATGTTTCTCAAGTATACTAGCATAAATCTTACCAGGAACACTCAGTAGGGAAATACCTCTGTAATTCTCACATTCAGTTTTATTTCCCTTTTTATATATAGGTACTATGAGAGCTCTACTCCAATCATTGGGAATTCGTCCCTCTGTCCAGGCATTCTGAACTATGCAGTGCAGTCACTGTAAGACTTTTATACCACCATACTTCAGCATTTCTGGTCAAATATCATCTACTCCTGCTGCTTTCCACATTTCAAGCCTTTGATTGCTTTTTCTACTTTAAGTATAGATATGTATTCCTGACTGAATGCCTGTTGAGTGTTTTTTTACCACTGTGCTTGTTTCATTTAGCAATTTTTCGAAGTAATTACTCCATACTTCAAGGATATCTTTTTTCTCCTGTTTTTTTCTCCTTTGATTGCTTTTTCTACTTTAAGTATAGATATGTATTCCTGACTGAATGCCTGTTGAGTGTTTTTTTACCACTGTGCTTGTTTCATTTAGCAATTTTTCGAAGTAATTACTCCATACTTCAAGGATATCTTTTTTCTCCTGTTTTCATTTCACCTTTATTATCTCTAATTCCTTTTACAGCTCTATTTCCTCCAATTCTGAGCTTCTTCAACAACCTCCAGAATTTTTTGCCACCTTCTTGATATTTATTTTCAATGTTCTTCCCAAAGTCATCCCATGACTTTTGTTTAGCTAGTTTTACACACTGTTTAGCTTTCTTACATTTGTCTCTGTATTCTGTAAGAGCACAAGCTGATTTATTTGCCAGGAATTTTTGATATGCTTTCTTCTTTTCTTTCACTTCCTCTTTTACTTCCTGTGTCCACTATGGAGTTCTGATTTTTTTATCCTTGCAGACACCATCACCACATGCCTCTCTGGCTGAATCAATCAGGGTTTTCTTCAAGGCTTGCCACTGAATCTCCAAGTTTTGGTTCCTGTTCTCAAACTCTTTCATTTTTTATTCAATAATCTTTGTGAATTTTAGTCTACAGTTCACATCTGAGAGCTGCTCAACTTTTAATCGCTTTAAAACTTTCTACTTTCTTACATGTTATTCTTTTCAATATGAAATTCAATTTTATCCTGCTCAAGACTAAATAATGATCACTTCCAATTTCAAATCCTCTATACACTCTGGTGTCCTGCACCAGGGAGAAAACATCACTATCAATAATAACATAGCAATGAGACTTTTCTTATTCCTTGCCTCTTCTCTCCATGTGAATTTGTGCACATTTTTATGTTGGAACATGGTGTTAGTAATAACCAGTCCATGTCCTGAGCAGAAATCCAACAGGTATTTGCCATTATTATTAGCTTTGCTCTTTTCTCCAAATTTTCCCAAAATATTTTTGTATGTCTGACAATCATTTCCTACTCTGCTATTTAGATCCCCAACAAGGACCAACTTTTCCTTTTTCATTGTGTTCATTAGTAGAGCCTTCTATGGGACCATAGGCACAAATAAGTCTCATTGTCCAGTTTCCCATTCTGATATTTGCCCATATCATTGTACTTCAGATTGCCTGCCATTCAAGAAGATTAGCCTCGTATTTAGTGTTGAATACTATGGCTACTACTTCTTTTCTTTGATTGTCATTGCCTGAATATAACATTTTGTATTTATTGTTTGGAAAGATCTCGCCAGTTTTTGTCTTTTTTGTTTCAGTCACCCATATTATGTCGATCTGGTACTTATCTAATTCCTCAGCTAGCTCCATTTCTTTGTCATTCAGGCTTCTTATGTTGATAGTACCGATCTTCAACTCTGGTGGTGATGTTGAGTTGGGATGTGTTTTAGGGTTTGCTCCGGTAGCTGACTTTTTACTGTTCACCTGGTTCCCTGGCGAAAACAACAGGGTCCTTGTTTAACCGGAAGACGCCCCAGCCGGCATGAAATTTTGTCATGTTGTACCATCATTTTGTATTTTGGTTTAAGCCAATAAGAATACAATTTGGTAGACTAAATCCCAGCCAGCCCATTCTCGTTCCTTCAGTATATAGGTAGATACCCAACAGTGTGCACCATGAGAAGGTGAGGATTGGACATTAGGTCAGAAGCTCTGGTCGGTTCTCTGCATTCCTTTAAAGGTTATGTTGAGGTCTGCTCTCAGTTATACAGCTTTGACCCTTAAGAACCCTTTGCAAAGAATAGTACGTGAGAAAGTTTGAAAAATAATTAAAATTAATCAGCCTTTTACAAGTAAACAGTAGGTTCAACTGTACAAACATTATTGAAGAAAAAATGAAACAGTTTGCAAATAAGAACCAAACCTTGGAGTCTCAATGGCAATTTCTGAAGAAAACATTCACTGATTCAGTTAGGGAGGTATGTAGTGAAATTGTATTGCAAGGATAGAAAAATAAGAACACTGTGGTGGACAAAAGATATTAAAGAAGCAGTCCTGAACAAAAAAAAAAGTGGCATAATGAAAGTTCCTAGCAAATAAGCTGGCAAATGCCAGAAAAGAATACAGAGAAAAATATAAGTGAGCCAAGCTGTGTGTAAAAGTAGCTAAACAAAAGTCATGGGAAGACTTTGGTAAGAATATTGAAAATAAATATCAGGAAAGTGGCAAAATGCTTTGGAGGTTATTGAAAAAGCTTAGAAATGAGGGAAAGCGTACTGTTAAAGGAATCAAAGATGATAAAGGTGACATGAAAACTGAAGATAAAGTTATCTTAGATGTTTGGAATAATCATTTTGAAAGACTGTTAACCACCTTCCCGTCCATTATGGATCAAATACACATCCACATGAGCTTCATATCCATTATATATTTCAATGTAATATCAATGGTATTATAATTTTAATAAGCACTTCGCATCCATGATAACTTGAACGTCTATAGATGTCTTGGCCGGTAGCGTGGTTAAATGAAACTAGCAGTGGCAGAACAGTAGCAGAAAATTTTCAAGAGTAATGCAATCAATATCGTATCAATAATTGTTGTAGAAAAAGCTATCAAAAACCTGAAATGTGGAAAGACAGCTGGTGTAGAACAGCGCTTCCCAAACTGTGGGCCACGGCCCCCTTGGGGCCGTGGCCCACAGTTTGGGAAGGTTTTGTTGAGGGGGGCCGTGAAATAATGAAAACAAATTTAAAATGTTTTAAGACTAAGTAGATTTTTTTTATTTTAAAAGAAACGTATTTAACTTTTATTATTTCTTTTTTGTTATTTTTTATATTTTAATGGAAAAATTCACACATTGGTGTTGGTTCACAAACTTTGCTTCCTGCGTATTTCGGCACTTAATGAATATTAGTAAATATTGTTTATTCATATGTTTCATTTCAAAGCAGTGGTTAATTGTATATACTTTGAATACTCTCCAGGGAAGCTCCAAATCTTCCTGTCCCTTTCATCACGTGTTCGTAATCAGGGTCTGTTGATATTGATTTTTATATACATATCAAAACTCATTTTATATTATCACTGTCATCCGAGCTAGTTTTCTGTTACCAATAAAAGTTTCGCATATACTTCACACATGAAAAAAAGCTTAAACAAGTTCATGTGAGGAGATAGTAACTCCTTGCAGTGGTAAACAACAGCCCTCCCTAACAGCCACTATACTGCAGAGGCAATAAAAACAAGTACTTTTATTATGCCAGCGAATAAGGTATGAGGAGTCTGTGTAATATATTTCTCGACAAATAGTGCAATTAGAGACAACTGGAATAAAAACACACTAATTAATGAATCACATGTCCCCCTCATACAGAAACTATGCTGTATAGACTGCAACAAAACCATATGTTGCATGGGCAAACACAGTATCTAACTAAAAACTATTGTTATTAATTAAATGTATGTGAGCTCGATTTTCCAAGGCAGCAATAAAATTCAACTGAACATGTTAAAATTCGTAAAAGTGTTAAAACTAAGTAATATATATATATATATATAATGAATGTTATGGCAGTTTCACATATGGAATTCGGTTGAAAAGAGTTAGCATTTCAACTCAATTGCCAGCTATGCTTTTATCTTTCGGTTGAGCGATCTTTTGTTAATACCGCGCCAATCATATGCACGTTTTAATAACCTGCCTTTGCTGTCTGTTTAGCGTTAGGTTTAAATTACCTTAAAGGGAGAAAGTCACAAAAGAGAAAAATGTTCCTGGTCCGGGGATTCCCTTATTCAGGTAATATTCGCTAATTTCATGTTATCAGTCTGTGGTGTGCCAGTATCGGTAAGTGGTGATATTATTTGATCTATTCTACGTTAAAAAATTTAATTCTGAGATGGATAAGTGGCTGATAAAAAAATATAAAAAAATTCCCGTGAACAATCAGAAGAAGCAGAAAGACTCAAAAAAAGAAAAAGGACAGTATTTCATATTTTACCAGAACAGCCCGCATCGTCTTCAGAACCAAACGGTAAGAGGCAAAAAATGTAATATATGCATTTGATTTTTGCAATATTCGCTGTGTATGTTTTGTAGTGAATATAAATACAATAAATATTATAATAATACATCTCTCTATTACGATTTTTTTTCGAGGGGAGCCGTGAAATATTTTAATTTTTGCAAAGGGGGCCCTGACATCCAGAAGTTTGGGAAGCACTGGTGTAGAAGATATAATCAACCAGAAATGCTTAAATATGGAGGCATAAAAGTTTTGCAGTGGCTACACTGCATAATTCAGGTAGTCTGATCAGAAGACCAGAATTGGAGTAGAACACTCATAGTCCCCATTTATAAAAAAAGGGAATAAAACTGAATGTGAGAATTACAGAGGAATTTCTCTAGTAAGTGTACTAGATAAGATTTATGCAAGCATACTTGAAAAGAGGTTGAGAAAAATTTGGAGAACAAGCTGGGTTGAAGTCAAACAGAGGTTGTCAAGATCTGATTTTTAGTTATGACAAACAGTTGAGAAATCATGGCACAAGGTGCTCAGAGAAAAACTTTTCAAAAGACTGCAATTATGTGGGATAAATGGAACATTATACAGATCAATACAATATTGAAAATTTTTTATAAATCAAAATTTATTATAGATCAATACAATAGTTTTATGTAAGATGTCAGTCAGCAGTTAGAATTGAAGGAAATACAGGGAGATGGTTGTTTGATGTAAAATCAAGTGTAAGACAAGGATGCACATTATCTCCACTCTTATTCATCATATACATGGATCGCATTATGAAAGAAAGCAGAATTAAATCTGATAATCAAAATCAGAGATATCAAAGATATTAAAAATTGAAGACCTATTTTGGTAGAAGTTAATATTTTTATGATCTTCCAAAAATACACATGGCAGGAGCTCCACTTAGATCCATATTGGACTGAATAGACCCCCCCCCCCAACTATTGCTTACCCAAATTCCTATTTGATCTTTTAAGCTCCTATAGTGGCTCACACAAGCCTCTATGAAGAATTCATCAGAATGTTTGACAAAAATTAAAAAAAAAACTTAACCCTTCAGCATACAGACCTCAACGATTAGTTTTGATATCAGTTCCTATTCACTAGTGTACCTCTGGTCGATGCTATCCAACTGTTATCTGTTGAACTGTTTGACTTTGTCATGCACTCAGGCTATTTCATTTGCAGAAACCAAATCTACAAACAGATTGAAGGAACTGCCATGGGAATCCCTTTTGTCACCTACATCTACTTAGAGCTTCTTGAGGAATCCCTATTCTTTTCAATACAACCCCAAACCTTCCTTTGGGATTCAACATGTAGATAATATGTTTGCCATTTGGCCAGACTTGGAAGAATGTCTACTTACCTTTTTAAACAAAATGAACAGCTTACACCCATGCATCAACTTTGTTATGGAAACAGAAAAGGAAGGAAAATTAGCCTTCCTGAATATCCTTCTTTTCGGTATTCCTTCTGGAACATTTGCTACTTCTATTCACTGTAAACCTACCTTCACAGGCTGCTACCTACAGGAAGATTCAGCACATAATCCATCTAAAAAAAAAATAGGTATCTTCAAATCTTTGCTCAACACAGCACATGTTATCTGGTATAATTTCCAATCTCTCCAACAAGAATTGAGCACCATTCAATGCACCTTAAGGAAGTTTAAATGCATCTTGGACTCTTACAAGCCCATTGCCAAAACCTCTATGGTGAGTCCCTATCCCATATATCATAGGCATCTCTAAGATGATTGCCAAGATCATGAAAAGATAAAATTTAGTTCCTACTTTTTCCCTATCAACAAAATCTCCTCCTGGTTACCATCCAACTAAAGATACACCCCTCACTCTCTCTCTCCCTGGTGTTTATCAAGTTCAGTATGTGTGATTACCTCCGTTCTTACTTTGGACAAACAGGATGTTCTGTTGAAAAATTACTACAAGAACACCAATCTTATATTAACAACAATAAAACTGAAAAATCTGGTCTTACTCAGCATGGAGTGGACAGTGACCATTATATCTTATGGTCCAACACTCACCTTTTATATCAGTGAGGGTTTAGGTTTGAGCAGTTATTTAAAGAGAGTGATTTTACACTGCCCAAACTTAAATTGTAATGACCATCTATCCATGGCCAAGATTTGGGAGAGTTTCATCCTCATAAATGGTAAGCAATAGTGTGTCCTCTCTGTTCTAATTAATTAAATTTTTTAAAAATAAAATGCTTGTAATTTCTTTATTTATATAAATTTAATTTTAATTCAAATCAAGTAAATTTGGGACATAATTGTAATCTTATTTTATTGTAACCACCCACTAGGTGGTATCCAACACATGGCTCAGCTCTGTAAATTGGATCAACAATTTTTGTTCTAGCTTCACCTTGTGATTATGCTGTTGCACTAATGATGAGCAGTTAGTTTCTGGTTAAATATATTTGCAGTAATAAAATTATTATATATTCTTGTGAATATGTGTATTTAATAAACCATTTTTATTATGGCACAAGTGCCATTAAAAATTCAAAAAACAATTTTAATACTAGTCAAATCTTTTATACATACCTAATAATACATAATTAGGCATTTTTTTAGTGAGCTTAAGCAGTTTCTTAACTTGAGGTTCTTGGCTGAATACAAGGGCACTAGTAGAACAAGATGTGAAGAGAGGTAATGCACACTCATATGGAGTATTTTCAAGAGCAAGTTTTACAGTATTAGTATTATAATGACGAAGAAAAATATCCTACAAGGAAGAAATGTTTAAAAGAAATAGTAATTTATATAAGAATGGAAGGAAATAATATTATCAGTTATTACAGCAGATTAATCACATATACTATAAAAGTACCTCAAAATTCTTCCTCTGGAGTGAAAATGTTAATATTATTCTAGAAGGAAGAATAAATTAACTTGATGGTTCTGTTAATGTTCTTCCTTCACTAATTCACACTCTCTTCTCCTCTCCCCAGAAAATATGGACAATTATAAAATAAAACATAATTCAGTATTTGAAGGAACTAATACCTTCTTTAATCAAAAATATCTCACACAGTTATAACTTCTGTAGCTCATTATATTACTCCATAAATATATTAAATTGTGCCATCATTTTACATTGTTGTAAAATGATGGTACAACAAAGTCAGTATGGTAGGAAGTCAACTGAATCAATTTATATGAAATAAGACAGAAATTAATCAAAACACTAAATTAACTGTATACAAGACAGTGTTCAAACCAATTTTAACTTATGGATCTGAGAGCTGAGTTAGAAATAAAACACTTGACCAAACACTATAGATATGAGAGTCCTGAAAAAGATTAGGGGCATGAACAGATGGCATCAATGGCAATATGATATTAAAAACCAGGATATTAGGAAAGAACTTTCTCGTAGACAGGCTTATACGTTGGTTATGCATTATTAAAACACTTAAGGAATAGAACAACGTAGTTAAGGATATAAATTAAATTAAACTTTAATAAATATTTTCCGATATTTCGGTAATGTCACATTGCCATCTTCTAAAGGAACTTACAAAAAAAGCACGTGCACGTAGGCACTACAAACACAGTAACTGGGAATGAAGAGATGAAGCTATTGTTCTCCTAAAAGTCCTGATGGTGCCCTCTAGCGGGCTAAGTAGGTGTTCTTGGCCGTTGGGCTGAAGGTCTGCTGATGTAAGCCTCCCAAATTTGGGGCAGTCGCATACAACCAAATTTGTTGAGGTTTGGAAAATTTCTTAGGGCTGAGGCTGATTCCATAAATAGTCTTTCGTATTTGTATTTGCTACGGTGTATTACTGTAGCTTTCTTCCACCGTATTCTGTGGCGTGTATCCAGAGCATGGTCCGCAAGACCAGAATGGCTGTACTTGTGAAACCGGATGTAGTCCTTGTGTTCAGAAATTCTGATATTCACTGTCCTGCCTGTTTGGCCAAAGTAAGACAGATTACAACTGCAAGGGACCTGGTATACACCAGGTAGGTCTAGGGGAAGTGGTTGGTCTTTAGTGGAGCGGATAAGGGATGCCAATTTTCTGTAAGGTTTGTAACAGGAGGTTAGGTCATGCTTTTTTAAGATTTTGGTAATCTTTTCTGAGGTGCCTCGGATGTAGGGAATGGTGATGGATTTAGAGTAATCCTTGTTGTGGAGGGGGGAGGGGATCTGTGGTTTGTAGGTTCTAATATTTTTTGGACTTTTTTTGGGGGGTAGCCATTGGCTGAGAAAGTGTTGAGGATGTGATTTAGTTCAGTGTTTAGGGCCAAGTCGTTTGAACAGATTAGTTTTGCCCTGTTGTATAGTGTTTTCACTACTCCATATTGTTGTGTGTGTGGGGGTGGGTGGGATTGTTGGTGAATGTATCTGCCTGTATGGGTGGGTTTTCTGTAAACTGAGAAAACCAAGGTTCCATTAGGCTGGCGGGTGACTAGTGTGTCTAGGAAAGGGAGGCTGTTTTTTTCCTCTTTTTCCAGGGTGAATTTGATTCTGGGGTGTTGGTTGTTTAAGTGTGTTAAGAAGGAGAGAAGTGTTTCAGAGCCATGTGGCCAAATAGCGAACACATCATCAATGTAGCGAAGCCATAGGAAAGAACTTGACACTGTTAGCATCCAGGAATGTGTTGGCAAAGCTAATCTAAGGTAGCATGATCACTTAAACAGAATGAGAGAAGAAAGATTAGCAAAACAAGTGTTCTCTACCAGGTTGGCACGAAAAAGTCCCAGAGGAAGACATAATATAGGTGTGTTGAGACAGTAAAAAATATCTTAGAAGACAGAAATATAAGATTTGATCATGTTGGGATCTTGACAGATAACAGATTGATTTGGAGAAAAATTGTTGATAGGAAGTTAGTAATGGTACACCCCTTGAGGGTACATGTCAGGCATTTGATGATGATGATATATTAAACACCAGTTCAAAGCTATTAATGACAATACTGATACAAAAAATCATTAAGGCAACTTTTGATAATTTTTTCACTCATGTCAATCTATTAACATTTAATAATTATAAAACTAAGGTAAATCTTTAAATGAACTAACTGTCATTAAAACACTCAAATTTTATTGTATTTCTCACCATGTTTGGTCTTTAATATATATATATATATATATATCTGACCCATGCACGAAAGGTATAAGACTTATAGCATATCAGTATCATGTGTATGCAAGAGGATAAGAAGAAAGGAGGAATCTGTTAATTTTTTTTTTTTTTTTTTTTGAACAACTGAAGGTGGTATTCTTTGGGGAAATTAGAGTGGGGGAGGCTATTCCAAACAACAGAAGTATATGGAATAAAAGAGGAAACAGTGAAGCTGATTCAATGAGTTTCAAAATGGATGGTAAAAGGATGTTGGTTGGATCTTGTTTTGATGATTTTGGAGAATAGTGGAATAACAGTGGCCAATTCAGCAGAGTACTATCCATGATAATACTTGTAGAAGAGGCACAAGGCAGAAACTGACCATCTGCAAGACAGGCACTGAAGCAAATATGTGAGAGAGAAATCATTAATTAACCAAATTGTCCTCTTTTGGATAGAATAGACCAATCTTAGAAAGGATTTTGGCATACCACTCCCAAATATGGGAGCAATATTCCACAGTTGGGTGAATTTGGTATTTGTATAGAGTTAGCAGGTGTGAAGTAGTATGTTGTGCAAAAAAATTGCAACAAGTTTTTTGGTGGCTGCAGAAGCTATAATTGATTTTTATGACAGGAAAGGTCAGGGGTATAAAACAGTCCAAGAGGGAAAATCTAATCATGTTTGGATATCTGGGCATTAACCTCCCTACTGGCTGAGGTGGATGAAATATCCACCCCACCATAGCATTCTGCATGGATCAAAACTTCATCGGCATTGTCCCTTTCATCATGCCATTACCTTCCTCCACCGTTAATCCCTTTACGGCTATTTTAGAGCCATTCGTGGATTAACTGTTAGTGTCTGACTAACAGTTTGTGTCACCTGTCTTTACACACACACACTGTTTTACTTGGAATTTTCTTTACTGTCCTAAAATATTTGCCTTTTTTGCCTCTAAAATGATTTATTGTGTTTCTTCGCAAAATTTGAAACGAATTTCACATGTGCGAAAATAATTAATCCTGAAATGACCATCGATCAGCCTTTGCAATGAATCTATTTAGTAGTAGCAAATTCTGCTGTATTTTAAATTTATTCTTCAAATCACTGCAACAGAACAGTTGCACTGATTGTTCCAATATAGAAACAACTTTTTTCGCAAATTTTCAGATGTTTGCATTGAACATATTATGTCACGTATTTATATTTTTAAATAATATTTATTGAAATAAATATGACCTTTTCTTTCTTTCCTAGCAAAATACCATTATATGGATTATCACATTTCAGTTCTAGAAACGATTTTTTTTTTTTTTTATGAACAACAAACGATGTTATATTGCATAACT
Organism: Typopeltis vanoorti; assembly: GCF_054136105.1. Taxonomy (NCBI): domain Eukaryota; kingdom Metazoa; phylum Arthropoda; class Arachnida; order Uropygi; family Thelyphonidae; genus Typopeltis; species Typopeltis vanoorti. The sequence continues at coordinate 164,783,251 of NC_143550.1, forward strand.
CGGTTTCCGATTGTGAATCTTTTTAGTATCGAGAATTTATATCCAATGATGTTTTAGCAGGGATTTTTAGCCTTTTTTTTTTTTTTTTTGTAGGATGCACATTACTATAATATCCAAAGCATAACCACCATAGATATGTTGAAAATATAATATGAAGGATATCATATACAGAATAATTCAACATTTATGCTCATTTTGAATATTTGCTAATGCTTACCCCCTCCCCATCCTTATCCACTCCTGGAATTCAATTACATAACCACTCTAAATTTCTAGTTAGAAAACGACAGTAATCAATGTCAGAGTTTCCAGACAGTAATCAAAATCTATTACTTCATTTTACCATTTAGACAAAAGAAATAAGGCAATAAGATTGTTGTACCCTGAAGCTTCTAATTCTGCACTATTTCTTTGCAATCTAAAACTAGCTGTTCTACTGTCTGCTGAAATGATTTGAAATTTTAGAAATACTATGCTATATTTTCACCACAAAATTGTTTATATGCATACCACACAAAAGAAAGTTTAGTAGTATTATTTTAGTTTCTTTTTCTTAAAATAATCTAAATATTTTTACTTATGCTTCTGGGTGCTATTTCTGAAGTAATCTACGTCTTAGAAATACTTGTAGTAATCCTCTTAGCTGGTGGAAAAGGTAAAGGCTTAGATTACTCTCAGTGCTATTGAGGAAGAAAATTGAGAATGCTTAGCTAGAAGGGACACTAAAGCGCCTCAAGCTATAGTCCGAGATACATCAAGAATGTCGTGTTTTGTTTTCAATTGTTGATTAGTAGACATCCTAACATAGAAGAAAATACAGACATTTCTTTTACAGGCTGATACAGTATTTATGCTGAAATAAGTTCTTAATTTATAACGATCAGTTTCATTTTTATTATCGAAGAATTATAAATTATTTCATATAATTATCTTGAAAAAGAGGACTTGAATTATTTTAAAAGAAAAGGAGCATATACTTCACATAATCTTATTTTTTGGGGAGGGCAGGAAGGTTATATTGAAGACTTATTCAATTTGCATATATTTCAGAGAATTTATTTTATAAATCGTTAGCAAGACAACTGTTTTGAACGTAAATCACTTGGGGAACATGCCCATTCATTTTAGTGTAAATAGTAGCAAAGATTTAGCTACTTCAATAATGTCACCTATCTAAACTAGAAGAAAATATCGTTATATCTGCTGATGTTAGAACTCTTACATAAATAATTTTTCTGGCATGAATTCTCTATCAGCTATAATGTAATCAATCTACAGATTTCTACCCTCTTGTATTCTACCATCTTATGCGCAGTGATTTCTTCTTTGTACTACAAGAAAAAAATCAGATAGCACAAGAAAAATATGGAGTATTTTCTTTTTCATTGGGTGAATTTACAATGTTCTCAATTCGTGTTTTGAAAAGAAAGTACAAATGATTTTTTTTTCTTACTATTTTTGCCATTAGAACATCTGATACAATTACAAGAGTGGCATTTTACCGTTTTCCTCCCACACGAGAAAAAGAAATATGACAATAATATTGTTGATTCTGTCGAACTTTTATAGTGGAAATTTTTAATACAAAACTTTGTAATTTAAATATATACGTATATAAGCAAAAGTATTGTTTATTATAAAATTGGAGCATAATATCTGAACTAGCAGAAAATATATACATATCAATTTAAATCATAACCGTTAATTTTATTTTGTAATGACCAATTATACAGGGAAACCAAGAAGGTGAAAGTGAAAAGAACAGTAGAATACAATATAAAGAAAAAAAATTAGTGATATGTTTAAAGAATTTCATTATTCTTTATAAAGCAAAGTCGCTCAAGCATGTCCTTCAGGAAATCTGGGAAGTATACTTTGAATAATGATTTTGAACAAAAATATAATATAATATCAAACGTCGGCAGCTGGTTTTGTTAAATAATATTTCAAATAATTATTGTGAATTAATTTCTTCGAGAACAAAGAAAATGGTTTGTGGAGTAAGCAATTAGAAAAAAATTAGCAAAAAAATTAAAAACTAAATTGGTTCTGGAATGTAACGCAATATTTAAATGAAGAAATTAGGCAAGGATCTTTATTTTGTCCAGGCATTAAAATTGTATTTTACAATAAAAAGAGAAAATAAAAATAATTTCTATATTTTTAGTTTATCCAATATAACTAAAATTCAGTTACCCAGCATAGAACAAGGAAGTGCATTTCTTGTTATAGGTAACTGAGACACAGCTATGAGCCTGAGATAATCTGATTAAGTGCTCTCTTCAGTGTGAGGGATTATCACACCTTCTAATGGACATGCTGGGCGAATTTCACTTCTTATCCATGTTCTTTCAACAGGTGTACTGAATCGTATCCAGATTTATCTGGACGTCTATAGACGTCCTAGCCGGTAGGGAGGTTAATGAAGGTAAGGTTGGGGGGGGGGGGGAAGCTCTTTCTTGCAAGAGATCAGACAGGACTGAGTTTTGGTAGCATTGAAGTCTACAAGGTTGTCCTTGCCCCATTGGGATATTATTATTATTAAGAGAGACCTTCAGGGAGTCAGGAACTCATCAAGGGAGGTCACATGCTACACGGACCAGCTATCATACTTATTCTTGAATTCATTTGCACTGCTTACACATACCACATTCAATGACAATCCATTCTAAACATGCACTACTCTATGAAAAAAAATCTAGCCCCACCCCCTCTTACTGGCATTCATTCTCAGCTTCCAAGGAAGTAGATCGAATGAAAGAGGCGACAGTGAAGTTGATTCTTGTCCTTTCCCCACCTTCCATAAAATGAAAAATTCCACCAACTGAAATCCAGTATGATCCTTTCAGAAGTTTGTATATCTCAATCACATCACCCCCCCTTTCTCCTCTTTGCTAGTGTTTGCAGTCTACAAAATCTCAATCTGTTTTCATGATCAGTATTAAACAATCCTGATATCGTCTTTAACACACTCCTTTGCGCACGTGCATGTGCACACACACACACTCTCCCCCACTGTATCAGAATCACAACAGAAGACCAGACATGTGCACAATAGTCCAAGTGAGGTCTTATCAAGGCCTTATTAAGAGGCAAAATTACACTCTTATTTCTACATGTTAAAGTTCGTTTCAGCATTGAAATTATCTTTTGAGTTGTATTTGCAATCTTTGCTACATGGCCCCTGAACTTCAACTTGCTATCTACTAACAACACTCCAAGGTCCCTAACCTGGTCAGTTTCTTCTAGCATAATTCCACCAATATAATACGAAATTGGATATCTAATCAAGCATAATCTAATATACAGATCTGGGTTAAAAATAAAACACTTGATTAAAGAGAAGACCGTAGATAGAGATCTTAAAAAAATTAGAGGAGGGAACAGATGGCATCACTAACTGAAGATTTAACAGCAACAGAATTTAAAAATTCAAAAAATGGATAGAAAAAACATACAAATCATTCTTAAACACATTTTGTGGTATTATTATATTTAAATAGACAGAAAATAGAATCAGATGATGTATGTGATTTATACTCATTATCTTAGATGAACTTATGTCCCATGATAGAACAATAATAATAATTAGTAGAAAAGGAATGATTAAAAAACTGAAAATTTCCTACATCAATAAGGAGAGTGGTACATATATACGTATGCTGTTCAATAAGTAATAAGACTATATTTATACAGAAAACAGATTACCTTTAATCGTCATCGTTTACATGGTCTTTTTTGAAGTAACTACTGTGAGACGCAATGCATTTATCCCAACGTTGCGTCCACTTCTTCTGTTTTTTGAGAGTTCTTTCAAAACTGCCTCCGCAGCTTTAACACATGCTTTGTTACTTTCGAAATGGCGGCCTCTTAGTGGTTTCTTGAGCTGAGGAAACAGGCAGAAATCGCACGGTGCGAGATCAGGACTGTATGGGGGGTGTGGTAGGATATCTGTGTTGTTCTTCTGCAAAACGTCCACTACACAACCAGCAATATGTGGCCTTGCATTATTGTGGTGCAATAAGAAGCCATTCTTCAGCAATGGATGCTTCCTTTTGACGTGCTTGATGATAATCGCTGCTGTGTTGATCACTGTCTCTGTGATGGACGTTGAAGGTCTTCCCAAACGTTCAAGAACTTCCACATTTTGCCTTCCTTCCTTAAAAGTTTTATGCCAGCGAAAAACACTTGCCATCGACATTGCTTCATCGTGGAAAGCTTTGCGTATCATGTTAAAAGTGTTCGATGCCGATTTTTGCAAACGCACACAAAATTTAATCGAAACAAGCTTGTGTTTAGTCACGTGACACTCTAGCACATCAGCCCGTATACGGCATCTATCAACCTCTTTTGTTAATACAGACAGCAACATTTCTTTATTCCACAGAAATTAATATTGTGATGAGTGGTTTCGCCACAGTAAAATTAGTCTTATTACTTATTGAACAGTCCATGTATATTCACCATAAAATCAAACTTTCATTTAGGGAGCTAGGCTACATTTTTTGTAAACAAAAAGATACAGCTTACCTAAACTTTTGTTACTACTGCTAATAATAATAATAAAACACAATACCTCTTTGAAAAGTATATTTCGTATTTTCTTCTTTTCTTCTTCAGTTATAGAATTTCGATGGAGAAAACATATCATTCTTGAAGAGTGCCACTCTTTCATCATTTCTTTAGACAGCAACTGTTCATATGGATGAATCTAATAAAAAATATTACATATTCATTAAACTTGCTTCAAAAGATATTCAACAGCTCATTAGAAAAGAAAAATCTCAAATTACAAATGAAACAAAAACAAACACAAGGGACAATGAAACAAAAATAAATTGTTATTTCTGTTTCATTATTCCACAAGATGTTATGTTCAGGCAATAATGATCAGGAAAAGAAAGGATTAATATTGTATCCAACAGTAGAAATGTAGATAAATTTCTTGAATGGCAGGTAGTTTCAAAAGACTGATGTCGGTAAACATCAAAATGGAAAATTGGACAATGAAACATATGGCCTGTGGTCTAACAGAATATGCTACTAAGGAAGAAGTGGAGAAATTTTTTTAAGTGATTAGATTTTAAGTTCAATTTTAGCTGCTTTCTCTAGAGAAAGCAGCTAACAAAGCAAAATGAAAAGTTGGTCATTTTTCTAATTGAAATACTATTAATATACACAAGTATATGAATATACTACACCTCCGAATCAAAAAATTAGATAATCATCATCATCATACGTATCAAGGATTTAGGCCTAGTATGGCTTGTTCCGGCCTTAGAAGTCATCGTTGAATCGTTTAAGAGGACGTCCTGGTTTTCTTTTTCCTAATGGCTTGTACTTTAAGGCTTGTCTTGGTAATCTTTCTGTTTTCATTCTTTGAACGTGTTCCATCCATCTATGTTTATATTTTTTCATTTTTTCAATTACTGGTTCTTGGTTTAATTCTTTCATATCTTCATTTCTTTTGTGATTAAATAGGTATACTTTGCAGTTTTTCTCATAAACTTCATTTCTGCTGTTGTTAATCTTTGTTTGTCTTTTTGTTTTATTGTCCAGATTTCGCTTCCATACATTAAGACCGGTAGGGCTAATGTATACTTTTAGCCTGGTTTGTTTTTGAACTAGGTTTGGTTTAAATATAGAGTTAATTACTCCTGTTATTTTTAAATATTTTGCAATTTTTATGTTTATATCTTTTTGATTTTCATATGTGATCATACATCCTAGGTAGTTAAATGAATTCACCTGTTCTAAGATCTTGTTATCTAATACTATTTTAGTTCTTGCTGGATCTTGTCCTTTAAAGGCCATGGTTTTTGATTTTTCCGTTGATATTATCATACCATAATCTTTGGATAACTCATTTAGATTTAAAATAGCTTTCTGTAAGTTATCTTCAGACTTTGTAATTATTATTTGGTCGTCTGCAAAGAGGAGAGTGTTTAAGTTAACTGTAGGTGAAAGTTTAATTCCTTGATGTAAATTTTTACTCCATTTTATTATTATTTCATTTAAGTAGATATTAAAAAGAGTTGCTGAGAGGGGACATCCCTGTAGGACCCCTTGGTTTATCTCTCTTGTATATGATAGCTCATGATTTAATCTTATTTGTATTTGATTATTTTCATATATACTTGTGACAGCTTTTAGGATATTATTTGGCATTTGTCTTTCTTTTAATATGTTAAATAATATGTTTCTTTTAACTTTGTCAAATGCTTTTTCAAAGTCAATAAATGCAATATGTGTTTCTAAATTATATTCTCTTCTTTTCTCTATTATTAATTTTAGGCAGAAGGATGGGTCTATACATGATCGTCCTTTTCTAAATCCATTTTGTACCTCTAGAATAAAGTTTTCGGAATATTTCATTAGTTTGTTATTTAAGATTCTGCTGTATATTTTGTAACATGAATTTAGTATACTGATACCTCTATAGTTTTTAGGGTCATCTCTATTACCTTTCTTAAAGATAGGAATCACAATTGCTTTTTTCCATTCTATTGGGGGGATACCAGTTGAGTAAATTTTATTTAAAAATAATAAGAGTCTTCCTTTGAATCTTGTTCCTGCGTATTTATATAGTTCTGAACCTAGCTTATCTTCTCCAGGTGATTTTCCGTTTCTTGTTTCTTTCAGGCTGATTTCTAATTCTTCTTCAGTTATTTCCTTTTCATTTTCGTTAATTGTTTGCCAGTTGTCTTTTTTAAAATATTTGTCTGTCCACAGTTCTGTGTAGTAATTTAGAAATTCTTCTAATTTCAATTAAGTGTTTAATTTTATATTTTCTTTGGTATCTGCATTTAGGTGTTTCAAAATCTTATATACATTGGGTCTTATTTTATATAAATCATGTTCTAAATTAGAAACAAATTTATTCCATGATTCTCTATGTCTTTTTCTGACTTCTCTTTTAGCTATGGCTCTTATTCTATTATATTCTATTTCATCTTCTAATCTTTTACTGCTTAACCATTTGTGATAGGCTTCTTTTTTCTTTTTGATTATTTCTTTGATTGTATCATCCCAGATCTTCAGTTTTTCTCTTTTATTGAATTTTTTGGTCTTTCCTAAGCCTTCATTTGCTGCTGCATTTAGTATCATTATTATATTAAGCCATTCTATTTCTATTTCTTCATTTTGTTTTATTTTATCTAGATACTGGTTAATTCTTTGTTCATATAGCCATTGTACATTTGTGTCATTCAATAGTCTAGTTTTATAAACAAATGTTTCAATTTTTCTTTCTGTTCTTGTTACTTGTAGCCATTTAGGTGGTAATCTTAATTTTATTTTAACAAGGAAGTGGTCACTGCTTATTTCATATCCTCTGTGAACTCTAACATCTAGTGAAAATTTTGATTTCTTTTCATTTAATATGAAGTAATCTAATATTGATTTCCATCCTCTTGCTGCCCAAGTATATTTATGTATGTCTTTATGTTTATAAAAGGAATTCATTATTTTTAGGTTATTATAAACTACAAAGTCAATCAATTTTTTACCATTTCTGTTTAGAGTGTGTTCTCCATGTATTCCTATATTATTATTAATTTTTGTATTAAAATTAAGGGGATATTAAATCCCACATAGTTTTAAAACCGAGTATTGTCGTTTCCATTTTCGTTTTCCCTTTTCCATTCCAGGGTCGTTTCCCATAGATTCAATCCGATTATCTTTTTCTGTCAGCTTACAAGTGAAGCTTATTAGCTCTTTATACTTAAGTAAAATTAATTTTTATGTTTCCAATTCTTGCATTTAAGTCTGTTGCTAAAATTATGTAATCATTTTTATTTATTTTATTATATATGTTTTGTAGCTGATTATAAAAATCAATATTATCCTGTTCTCTTCCTTCTTCTGGGGCATATAAACCAATTATTGTTAAATAGCCTCTATCTATTTCTAGTTTCTATTATTCTTTCATTCCATAATTTATAATGTTTTAACTGTTTTGAAAGGGAGTTATGAATCCAAATCATGACTCCTGCTTGTGCTCTTTGGTCTCTGTCGACTCCACTGTATATCACATTAAAATTTTCAGTTCTCATAGTTCCTTTTCATTTCTTTTTTGTTTCAGTGATTACTGCTATTTTAAAGTTTCTTTCATTTAATAACTGGTCTAATTCTATTTCTTTATATGCTATTCCTCTTACATTCCAGTTTGCTATGTGTATTATATTTTGTCGTTTCCATTTTCGTTTTCCCTTTTCCATTCCAGGGTCGTTTCCCATAGATTCAATCCGATTATCTTTTTCTGTCAGCTTACAAGTATGGTTATGTTTTCCATGTCAGGGGACTAGCCTGACGATGGAATAGTTCAGTGGTAGGGCTGCTACCTTAAGGCTTCTGAACTCGCCTTCTTCCGAATTTAAACCCATAGGAGGAATAGGGTATATTGAAGGGGAAAGGGCAGATTATAGAAGAAATATAGTAAGGTTTATAGAGAGGACATAGTTGTAAGGCCAGAAATGAAAAGACCCCATGGCCCTCGAGTACTCTAATAGCACAAGGGTCATAAAGTAAGAAGAGTTGGCTGATAAGACCTTATAGGAAAGATTAAAGTAAGTGGGTCTTCCTCAAAGTAGAAGAAGGAGAGGATAGATCCAGCTAGAGGTCCATGGGAGTGCCGCTTCCCTTACAATCAAGATGATTGCCCCTTATGGCCCTGTTGGTCCATGAGTCCTTATTCAGTATATTAGGACCACCTCACCATATATATATATACACACACGCACGCACGCGCATGTACACACACACATATGGTGGGCTCCCCTATCCGCCAACAAGGGGACGCGCTCTCTAGGGGTTACAGGGTCCCCTGAGAGAAAATTAGATAATCAAAGAAAATATGTTGAATGATTTGCAATTTGAATTTATTGCATAAAAATAATAATTATTACCAAATATGAATTAGCATTATCTAAATCTATACACTTTGTAGATTATATAACATTTAAGGGGTGTTTAAGGGTAAAAGCTGTATAACTGAGGAGACCTCCACACAGCCTTTAAAGCAATGCGGAGAACAGACCAGGGCTTCTGACCTAATGTCCAATCCTCACCTTCTCGTGGTGCATCCTGTTGGGTATCTACCTGGATACTGAACGATCGAGGATGGGCTGGCAATTTGGAATTTAGCCGACCAAATTGTATTCTTACTGGTTAAACCAAAATACAAAATGATCGTACAACATGACAAAATTTCATACCAGGTGGGGCATCACCCTGTTAAACAAAGCCGCCGTTGTTTTCGTCAGGGAACCAGGTGAACAGCAAAAAGTCAGCTACTGGAACAAATCTGAAAGCACACCCCAACTCAACATCACCAGAGTTAAAGATCGGTACTATCAACATAAGAAGCCTGAATGATAAAGAAATAGAGCTAGCTGAGGAATTAGATAAATACCAGATTGACATAATAGGGGTGACTGAAACAAAAAAGACAAAAACTGGCGAGATCTTTCTGAGCAATAAATACAAAATGTTATATTCAGGCAATGACAATCAAGGAAAAGAAGGAGTAGCCACAGTATTCAACACAAAATACGAGGCTCATCTTCTTGAATGGCAGGCAGTGTCAAGTAGAATGATTTGGGCAAATATAAGAACGGGGAACTGGACAATGAGACTTATTTGTGCCTATGGTCCCACAGAAGGTTCTACTAAGGTAGAAATGGAGGAATTTTTTGAGGCTTTAGGAAAAGCAACTGACACAATAAAAAAGGAAAAGTTGGTCCTTCTTGGGGATCTAACTAGCAGAGTAGGAAACGATTATCAGACATACAAAAATATTTTGGGAAAATTTGGAGAAAAGAGCAAAGCTAATAATAATGGCAAATATCTGTTGGATTTCTGCTCAGGACATGGACTGGTTATTACTAACACCATGTTCCAACATAAAAATGTGCACAAATTCACATGGAGAGAAGAGGCAAGGAATAAGAAAAGTCTCATTGACTATGTTATTGTTGATAGTGATGTTTTCTCCCTGGTGCAGGACACCAGAGTGTTCAGAGGATTTGAAATTGGAAGTGATCACTATTTAGTCTTGAGCAGGATAAAATTGAATTTCATATTGAAAAGAATAACATGTAAGAAAGGTTTTAAATCAAATAAAAGTTGAGCAGCTCTTAGATGTGAACTGTAGACTAAAATACACAAAGATTATTGAAGGAAAAATGAAAGAGTTTGAGAACAGGAATCAAACCTTGGAGATTCAGTGGCAAACTCTGAAGAAAACATTGATTGATTCTGCCAGAGAGGCATGTGGTGAGGTTGTCTGCAACGATAAAAAAATCAGAACTCCCTGGTGGACACAGGAAGTTAAAGAGGCAGTTAAGGAAAAGAAGAAAGCATATCAAAAGTTCCTGTCAAATAAGTCAGCTTGTGCTCTTAGAGAATATAGAGACAAATGCAAGAATGCTAAACACTGTGTAAAACTAGCTAAACAAAAGTCATGGGAGGACTTTGACAAGAATATAGAAAATAAATATCAAGAAGGTGGCAAAATATTCTGGAGGTTGTTGAAGAAGCTTAGGAATGGAGGAACGAGTGCTGTAAAAGGAGTTAGAGATGATAAAGGTGACATGAAAACGGGAGAAAAAGATATCCTTGAGGTTTGGAGTAATGACTTTGAAAAACTGCTAAATGATACAAGCAGTGATGACAGCACAGTGGTAAAAAACACTGACCAGGCATGCAGTCAAAAATACATATCCATACTGGAAGTAGAAAAAGCCGTTAAAGGCTTGAAATGTGGAAAGGCAGCAGGAGTAGATGATATTCGACCAGAAATGCTGAAGTATGGTGGTATAAGGGTCTTACAGTGGCTGCACTGCATAGTTTAGAAAGCCTGGACAGTGGGACGAATTTCCGATGATTGGAGTAGAGCTCTAATAGTACCCATATATAAAAACGAAATAAAACAGAATGTGAGAATTACAGAGGTATTTCCCTACTGAGTGTTCCTGGCAAGATCTATGCAAGTATACTTGAGAAACGGTTGAGAAGAATTGTGGAAGGAAAGCTCGGTGAAGAACAAGCTGGATTCAGGCCAAATAGAGGCTGTCACCATCAGATCTTCACTTTACGACAAATAGTCGATAAATCACAGGAATATAACAAAGATCTGTATTTAAGTTTTTTTGACCTGGAAAAGGCATATAACAAGGTGCAAAGAGAGAAGCTATTCAATACGCTGCAGTTATATGGTTTCAATGGGGCATTATATCAAGCAATACTTAGTCTTTATTTGAGTTGTAAGTCAGCAGTTAGAATTGAAGGAAGTACAGGAAGATGGTTTAATGTTAAATCTGGTGTGAGACAAGGATGTACATTATCCCCTCTGTTATTCATTATCTATATGGATCACATTATGAAGGAAAGTGGTATTAAACATGATATCAAAACTGGAGATGTTAATGTCAGCTCTTTGCTTTATGCAGATGATGTTATACTTCTAAATAAATCCGCAACAAGTCTGCAAGATTCTCTGACTAAATTGAATAGCTGTTGTAATAGATATGGTATGAAGGTCAGCAATAAAAAGACAAAGACAATGAAAATAGGCAGAATCATTGAAAATGTCAACTGTGTTGTGAATGGGGAACCTGTGGAACAAGTAAAACATTTCAGCTACTTAGGCATGATTTTTAGTGAAGATGGTAAATTAAATATAGAAATAGACAGCAGAATCAGCAAAGCTGGTATGGTGGGAAGTCAACTGAATAAATTCATATGGAATAAGAGAGAAATTAGTTGCAACACTAAATTAGCTGTATACAAGACAGTGTTTAAACCAGTTTTAACTTATGGATCTGAGAGCTGGGTCAGAAATAAAACAGTTCACCAAAGACTAGAGACCACAGATATGAGAGTCCTGAGAAAGATTATAGGCATGAACAGATGGCATCAATGGCAATATCATATTAAAAACGAGGATATTAGGAAAGAACTTGACATTGTCAGCATCCAGGAATGCGTTAGCAGAGCTAATCTCAGGTGGTATGGTCACTTAAACAGAATGGGCGAGGAAAGATTAGCAAAACAAGTGTTCTCTGCCAGGTTGGCAGCAAAACAACCCAGAGGAAGACCCAGATATACGTGGATTTGATACGGTACAAAGTGCCTTAGACGATAGAAATATAAGATCTGATAATGTTGGAGTCTTGACAATGAAGAGACTGATTTGGAGGAAAATTGTAGATAGGAAGTTAGTAATGATGTAATTTTTTTTCATGTAGTACTATCATATCTTGTACACCCCTTGAAGGTACATGGCAGGAATTTGATGATGATAATGATTGTTATATTCCCATGATTTCTCCACTATTTGTCGTAAAGTGAAGATCTGATCCTGACAGCCTCTATTTGACCTGAATCCAGCTTGTTCTTCACCAAACTTTTCTTCCACAATTCAATTCTTCTCAACTGTTTCTCAAGAATACTTACATAAATCTTACCAGGAACATTCAGTAGGGACAATACTTCTGTAATTTTCACATCCAGTTTTATTTCTCTCTTTATATATGCGTATTATGAGAGGTCTACTCAAATCATCTGAAATTTCTTCCTCTGCAGTGCAGCCACTGTAAGAATTTTATACCTCCATACTTCAGCATTTTTAGTCAAATATCATCTACTCTTGCTGCCTTTCTACATTTCAAGAATTTGATGGCTTTTTCTACTTCAAGTATGGATATGTATTCCTGACTGCATGCCTGGTCAGTGTTTTTTTTATCACTGTGCTATCGTCACTGCTTGTTTCATTTAGCAAATTTTCAAAGTAATTACTCCATACTTCAAGGGTATCTTTTTCTCCCGTTATCATTTCACCTTTATCATCTCTAACTCCTTTTACAGTACTCTTTCCTCCATTCCTAAGCTTCTTCAACAACCTCCAGAATATTTTGCCACCTTCTTGATATTTATTTTCTATGTTCTTGCCAAAGTCCTCCCATGACTTTTATTTACCTAGTTTTATATCATGTTTAGCTTTCTTAAATTTGTCTCTGTATTCTCTAAGAGCACAAGCTGACTTACTTGCAGGAAATTTTGATATGCTTTCTTCTATTCCTTCACTGCCTCTTTAACTTCCTGTGTCCACCATGGAGTTCTTATTTTTCTATCCTTGCAGATAACTTTACCACATGCCTCTCTAACTGAATCAATCAGTGTTTTCTTCAAGGCTTGCCACTGAATCTATAAGGTTTGGTTCCTGTTCTCAAACTATTTCATTTTTTCATCAATAATCTTTGTGTATTTTAGTCTACAGTTCAGATCTGAGAGCTGCTCAACTTTTATTCGCTTTAAAACTTTCTTATGTGTTATTCTTTTCAATATGAAATTCAATTTTATCCTGCTCAAGACTAAATAGTGATCACTTCCGATTTCAAATCCTCTGTACACTCTGGTGTCCTGCACGGGAGAAAACATCACTATCAACAATAACATAGTCAATGAGACTTTTCTTATTCCTTGTCTCTTCTCTCCATGTGAATTTGTGCACATTTTTATGTTGGAACATGGTGTTAGTAATAACCAGTCCATGTCCTGAGCAGAAATCCAACAGATATTTGCCATTAATATTAGCTTTGCTCTTTTCTCCAAATTTTCTCAAAACATTTTTGTATGTCTGACAATCACTTCCTGCTCTGCTATTTAGATCCCCTACAAGGACCAACTTTTCCTTTTTCATTGTGTCAGTAGCTTTGTCTAGAGCCTCAAAAAATTCCTCCACTTCTATCTTAATATAACCTACTGTGGTACCATAGGCACAAAGAAGTCTCATTGTCCAGTTCCCCATTCTCATATTTGCCCACATCACTCTACTTGACACTGCCTGCCATTCAAGAAGATGAGCCTTGCATTTTGTGTTGTATACTATGGCTAACTCCTGCTTTTCCTTGATTGTCATGGCCTGAATATAACATTTTGTATTTATAGCTCAGAAAGATCTCACCAGTTTTTGTCTTTTTTATTTCAGTCACCCATATTATGTCGATCTGGTACTTATCTAATTCCTCCACTAGCTCCATTTCTTTGCCATTAAGGCTTCTTATGTTGATAGTACCAATCTTTAACTCTGGGGATGTTGAGTTGGGGTGTGTTTTCAGATTTGTTCCAGTAGCTGAGTTTTTGCTGTTCACCCTGGTTCCCTGGCGAAAACAACGGGGTCCTTGTTTAACCGGGCGACGCCCCAGCCGTCATGAAATTTTTTTAAGTTGTACCATCATTTTGTATTTTGGTTTAACCAATAGGAATTAAATTTGGTCGACTAAATCCAAAATTGCCAATGCTGAAGTATGGTGGTATAAAAAAAGTCTTACAGTGGCTGCACTGCATAGTTTAGAAAGCCTAGAGAGAGGGACGAATTCCCGATGATTGGAGTAGAGCTCTAATAGTGCCCATATACAAAAAGGGAAATAAAACTGAATGTGAGAATTATAGAGGTATTTCCCTAATGAGTGTTCCTAGCAAGATCTATGCAAGTATACTTGAGAAATGGCTGAGAAGAATTGTGGAAGAAAAGCTTGGTGAAGAACAAGCTGGATTCAGGCCAAATAAAGGCTGTCAGCATCAGATCTTCACTTTACGACAAATAGTGGAGAAAGCATGGGAATATAACAAAGATCTGTATTTAAGTTTTGTTGATCTGGGAAAGGCATATAACAAGGTGCCAAGAGAGAAGCTATTCAATACGCTACAGTTATATGGTGTCAATGGGGCATTATATCAAGCAATATTTAGTCTGCATTTCAGTTGTAAGTCAGCAGTTAGAACTGAAGGATGTACAGGAAGATGGCTTAATGTTAAATCTGGTGTGAGACAAGGATGTACATTATCCCCTCTGTTATTCATTATCTATATAGATCATATTATGAAAGAAAGTGGTATTAAACATGATATCAGAATTGGAGATGTTAATGTCAGCTCTTTGCTTTATGCAGATGATGTTATACTTCTAAATAAATCCGCTACAAGTCTGCAAGATTCTCTGACTAAATTGAATAGCTGTTGTAATAGATATGGTATGAAGGTCAGCATTAAAAAGACAAAGACAATGAAAACAGGTAGAATTGTTGAAAATGTCAACTATGTTGTGAACAGGGAACCTGTGGAACAAGTAAAACATTTCAGCTACTTAGGCACGATTTTTAGTGAAGATGGTAAATTAAATATGGAAATTGACAACAGAATCAACAAAGCTGGTATGGTAGGAAGTCAATTGAATAAATTCATATGGAATAAGAGAGAAATTAGTCGGAACACTAAATTAGCTGTATACAAGACAGTGTTCAAACTAGTTTTAACTTATGGATCTGAGAGCTGGGTCAGAAGTAAAACACCAACGAATAAACACTGCAGATATGAGAGTCCTGAGAAAGATTAGAGGCGTGAACAGATGGCAATATCATATTAAAAACGAGGATATTAGGAACTTGACATTGTCGGCATCCAGGAATGCGTTAGCAGAGCTAATCTCAGGTGGTATGGTCACTTAAACAGAATGGGTAAGGAAAGATTAGCAAAACCACTGTTCTCTGCCAGGTTGGCAGGAAATCGACCCAGAGGATGACCAAGATATAGGTGGATTGATACGGTACAAAGTGCCTTAGACGATAGAAATATAAGATATGATAATGATAATATTGGAGTCTTGACAAGTAGTAAACTGATGTGGAGTAAAATTGTAGATAGGAAGTTAGTAATGATGTAAATTTTGCATGTAGTACTATCATATTCCTGTACAGCCCTTGAGGGTACATGTCAGGAATTTGATGATGATAGCTATGTAAACACATAAAAATGATAAATGTAATATAAATTATAAGAAAACTGTTATTTGAAAACATTCACAAAATTAGAATAATTTTTAACGTGGTTCAAAATATTAGAATGACGTGAAAATAAATGCACAAAATGCCAAAGGGAATGTCAAAGGGAAACAACATGAAAATTAGTACTTTGTTGCATCCCCTAAGCTTTTATGACCATTCGTAAACAGTTGGTCATATTATTAACTAGTGGTTCACAGTCTTTTGTTATCAAAACATACCCATATAGTCTGCAGACTAGAAACAATTTCATTTTTGTCTCTTGGGGTAAATTCTTGAAGACATATAGGTATTATTTCTGGGAAAAATCCCATGTTACTCCTCTTTAAAAACTATTATTTTTATGGCTATTTTGTCCGTGCGGTTAGCCTGGTGGCTTTGCGCTTCGCAACTATGTGCCTGGGGAAGGAGTGTCCCAGGTTCGATTCCCGTCGAAAATGTGAGGAACTTGAGGATCTTCCTCAGGCATAGCCAAGTTAGCCAGTCTTGGGCGCAGGCAGTAGGGTTTTTTCTGCCAGTTTATCTGGCGTTTTTCATCCCACAAACAGGCAAACCGGTCCCATGAACATACACCTCTACAGTCCAGAATATATCCTCCTAGCAGTAGACTAGGCGACAGGTCGGTTGGGAGTGGTACTAACAAGTAGTCGCATCTAAGTAACACACGGACCCTGCATAGGAAGCGGGAATAATGCGTAGTGAAAGAGATTTTTATGGCTATTTTGCCTGTTTTAATGTCATTGGCTTTTTACTCAAGAATTCTTAGGGCATTGTAGATGTATTTTAGAGACAATTATATGTAGCATAGTAGAAAAAATCTGTACATACCTTTTTTTTTCCTGGCTTCTTTCTGTGGTGTACCTACTTCTGCTATTATGGTGTAGAAAGGGGAGTGGGAGGAGACTTGGGCAATGTGGGAGAATTAAATTGAAAAATACACGTTTTTTTTTGTATAATATATACATATATTATTATTAAGGGTGGGCAGAGGGAGCACTTTTTTTGTAGGGTGGGAAAGGATGAAAAGGGGGGGTTGAAAATAACAACTGTTTTTAGGGGAACGGTTTACGGGAAAAGGGAACCGGGGGGGGGGGTTGACTGGGTGCAAGTCGTTTTGACAATGTTGGTCGTCTTCTGAACTCATGGAGGAAGTGGATGCTATGCTAAGATTAAAATATTCTTGAAGACGTTTCTTAATAATTCCCCACAAATTCTTAATGGAGTTTAAATCTGGTGAGTATGCTGGCCAAGGAATTACATTGATTTGCTTTTCTTTGAGCCATCTAGTGGTCTTGGAAGTGTGACAAGAAGTTGAATCTTGCTGAAAAAGAAAATCACTATCACATAAATCTTGCGGTGCCAGTAACATAAAGTACTCAAGAATTTCTTGGTACACTTTCAAATTGACTCTTTTGTACACAATACACAGCCCTACCCGGATCCTCTGTGGTCATACAAGTCCATACCATGAAAAAGGTTGCAAATTTCACCGAATGTTTCATGCATTCTTTATCAAATACTTCTTGCTTAATATGCCAAACATGTATTCCTTGATGACTATGGGACACACAAAACATACTTTCATTGCCAAAAAAGTATTGTTGGCAATGAAAAATGCATGAAACATATGCATATAATGTCCAGCAATGTTGGAAGACATAAGCAGCTTCATCTTAGGCACATGATGTAAAACCCAACTTGTGCAGTCATCTCAATGTCAAAGATTTAGACACATTCACACCTAGTTCTTTCCATCTCCTCTGAAAATATCTTAAACTTTGGAAGAAGCTTTTCTTCAAGATATTCTTCAATTTCCTCTCTTCCCTTGATGTAGTTGTCATTCAACCGCTATTGCAGCGATTATTTTGAAAATTAGAGCACCGCTTCTAATTGTTATTAGAAGGGGTGCTAAGGGTCAAAGCTGTATAATTGAGATGAGACCTCCACATAGCCTTTAAAGGAATGCGGAGAACCGACCAGGGCTTCTGACCTAATGTCCAATCCTCACCTTCTCGTGGTGCACCCTGTGGGTATCTACCTGGATACTGAACGAATGAGGATAGACAGGAAATTTGAGATTTAGCCAGCCGAATTGTATTCCTATTGGTTAAATCAAAATACAAAATGATGGTACAACATGACAAAATTTCATGCCGGCTGGGGCGTCGCTCGGTTAAACAAGGCCCCCGTTGTTTACGTCAGGAAACCAGGGCAAACAGCGAAAAGTCAGCTACTGGAACAAATCTGAAAACACACCCCAACTCAACATCACCAGAGTTAAAGTTCGGTACTATCAACATAAGAAGCCTGAAAGGCAAAGAAATGGAGCTAGCGGAGGAATTAGATAAGTACCAGATTGACATAATAGGGGTGACTGAAACAAAAAAAGACAAAAACTGGCGAGATCTTTCTGAGCAATAAACACAAAATGTTATATTCAAGCAATGACAATCAAGGAAAAGAAGGAGTAGCCATAGTATTCAACACAAAATATGAGGCTCATCTTCTTGAATGGCAGGCAGTGTCAAATAGAGTGATTTGGGCAAATATCAGAATGGGAAACTGGACAATGAGACCTATTTGTGCCTATGGTCCCACAGAAGGTTCTACTAAGGTAGAAGTGGAGGAATTTTTTGAGGCTCTAGAGAAAGCTACTGACACAATGAAAAAGGAAAAGTTGGTCCTTGTTGGGGATCTAAATAGCAGAGTAGGAAGTGATTGTCAGACATACAAAAATGTTTTGGGAAAATTTGGAAAAAAGAGCAAAGTTAATAATAATGGCAAATACCTGTTGGATTTCTGCTCAGGACATGGACTGGTTATTACTAACACCATGTTCCAACATAAAAATGTTCACAAATTCACATGGAAAGAAGAGGCAAGGAATAAGTAAAGTCTCATCTATGTTATTATAGATAGTGATGTTTTTTCTCCGTGGTGCAGGACACCAGACTGTCCAGAGGATTTGAAATTGGAAGTGATCATTATTTAGTCTCAAGCAGGATAAAACTGAATTTCATATTGAAAAGAATGATAATTAAGAAAGTTTTAAAGCGAATAAAAAGTTGAGCAGCTCTCAGATGTGAACTGTGACTAAAATACACAAAGATTATTGAAGAAAAAATGAAAGAGTTTGAGAACAGGAACCAAACCTTATAGATTCAGTGGCAAACCTTGAAGAAAATCCCCAATTGATTCAGCTAGAGGCATGTGGTGAAGTTGTCTGCAAGGAAAGAAAAATTAGAACTCCATGGTGGACACAGGAAGTTAAACAGGCAGCGAAGGAAAAGAAAAAAGCATATCAAAAGTTTCCTGGCAAATAAGTCAGCTTGTGCTCTTAGAGAATACAGAGACAAATGTAAGAAAGCTAAACACTGTGTAAAACTAGCTAAATAAAAGTCATGGGAGGACTTTGGCAAGAACATAGAAAATAAATATCAAGAAGGTGGCAAAATATTCTCGAGGTTGTTGAAGAAGCTTAGAAATGGAGGAAAGAGTGCTGTAAAAGGAGTTAGAGATGATAAAGGTGAAATGAAAACGGGAGAAAAAGATATCCTTGAAGCATGGAGTAATTACTTTGAAAATTTGCTAAATGAAACAAGCAGTGATGACAGCACAGTGATAAAAAACACTGACCAGGCATGCTGGCAGGAATACATATCCATTGTATTCGTGCCTGCATGCCTGAAGTACTTGAAGTAGAAAAATCCATCAAAGGCTTGAAATGTGGAAAGGCAGCAGGAGTAGATTATATTTGACCAGAAATGCTGAAGTATGGTGGTATAAAAGTCCTACAGTGGCTGCACTGCATGGTTCAGAATGCCTGGACAGAGGGACGAATTCCCAATGATTGGAGTAGAGCTCTCATAGTACCCATATATAAAAAGGGAAATAAAACTGAATGCGAGAATTACAGAGGTATATCCCTATTAAGTGTTCCTGGTAAGATATATGCAAGTATACTTGAGAAATGGTTGAGAAGAATTGTGAAAGAAAAGCTTGGTGAAGCTTTTCTTCCTGGATTCAGGTCAAATAGAGGCTGTCAGGATCAGATCTTCACTTTACGACAAACAGTGGAGAAATCATGGGAATATAACAAAGATCTGTATTTAAGTTTTGTCGATTTGGAAAAGACATATGACAAGGTGCCAAGAGAGAAGCTATTCAATACGCTATAGTTATATGGTGTCAATGGGGCATTATATCAAGCAATACTTAGTCTTTATTTGAATTGTAAGTCAGCAGTTAGAATTGAAGGAAGTACAGGAAGATGGTTTAATGTTAAATCTGGTGTGAGACAAGGATGTACATTATCCCCTCTGTTATTCATTATCTATATGGATCACATTATGAAGGAAAGTGGTATTAAACATGATATCAAAATTGGAGATGTTAATGTCAGCTCTTTGCTTTATGCAAATGATGTTCTACTTCTAAATAAATCTGCTAGAAGTCTGCAAGATTCCCTGACTAAATTGAATAACTGTTGTAATAGATATGGTATGAAGGTCAGCAATAAAAAGACAAAGACAATGAAAATAGGTAGAATCATTGAAAATGTCAACTGCATTGTGAATGGAGAACCTGTGGAACAAGTAAAACATTTCAGCTGCTTAGGCATGATTTTTAGTGAAGATAGTAAATTAAATATGGAAATATACAACAGAATCAACAAAGCTGGTACAGTAGGGAGTCAATTGAATAAATTCATATTGAAGAAGAGAGAAATTAGTCAAGACACTAAATTAGCTGTATACAAGACAGTGTTCAAACCAGTTTTAACTTATGGATCTCAGAGCTGGGTCAGAAATAAAACACTTAACCAAAGACTGGAGACTGCAGATATGAGAGTCCTGAGAAAGATTAGATAGCATCAATGGCAATATCATATTAAAAACGAGGATATTAGGAAAGAACTTGACATTGTCAGCATCCAGGAATGCGTTAGCATAGCTAATCTCAGGTGGTATGGTCACTTAAACAGAATGGGCAAGGAAAGATTAGCAAAACAAGTGTTCTCCACCAGGTTGGTAGGAAAATGACCCCGAGAAAGACCAAGGTATAGATGGATTAATACAGTACAAAGTGCCTTAGATGATAGAAATATAAGTTCTGATAATGTTGGAGACTTGACAAGTAACAGACTGATTTGGAGGAAAATTGTAGATTGGAAGTTAGTAATGATGTAAATTTTTCATGTAGTACTATCATATCCTATACACCCTTTGAGAGGAATTTGATGGTGATGATGAATAATGTGTAAATTAAATTATTTAACTACAATAAACAATAATAATAGGGGAAGAAAAAAAAAGCCTGTGAAAGATTTAACCAACTTACAGGTTTTGTAGTGTGAAATATAGGTCTTCGTGTACATCTTTCCCACGCTGGTGGTAGTGGTGGATATACTGGTTTACATGCTTCTATTAAAACTTTCCTATCATAATGAGGTTCCCGCAGCTTCCTGGATTGAACTCTTCTATACCTGACTTGAGACCATATTGCTTGCCATGTTTTAGCTATGAAGAAATAAATTTTTTAAAAATGTTTAAGTACTTATGCTAGAAATGAATTCATTTCAGAATTTTTTTCTAACAGCGAGTGTATATCAATATCTTGTTTTACTAGTGACTAAATCAAAAATAATAAAATATTAAACACAATATTTTATTGTGTGGACAATTATATCCCTTATTCATAATCTCTAATGTTTTCTATTTCATATACATACACTTTAAGGCTACATATTTCAAGAAAAAGTACCAATTATGATTACATTTCCAATAATATAGAATCAAATGCTGATAAATGATAAATATTTATTATTTATTAATTAACGTTTTTATTAAAAATAGCATATGCAGTGTTTCAGAAAGTAATATACATTAAGCAATGAAAGTGTAATTGGAATATCTCTTCATGATAGAAGAATAATTTTTATTTTATTTTTTTGTTTGCAATGCCCTGATATTTAGGTGGTATATATGTTAAAATCGAATCAAATATATAATCTTCTAAATTTAGTAGATATTTGCAGACATTTTAAATATGTAATGTTTTAAAGAATATTACATATCTAACTTTTCTACATCATCTTTTTGCTAACTACACTGGCTTCCATAAATTAAGGAACAAAGAGAAAAAAATCACAATAACTCTAAAAGTGCATGATGAATTTTTATGCAATTTGGTGAAAAGCAGTATGATATGAGATGTGAAAAACTGTAAATAAATAGTTTATTTCAGTAACACAAACAGTCAAACACCAGAGGTCAAAATGTGATTGTTGAAATGCCTGAATAAGGAATATGGTCACCCCTCACAGTAATACAGTGCTCACAATGATGATTCACACCATTCATAATGATAGGCCCAGGAGCTCAGTTGGTAATAACAAACTTTGCTTCTGGGAAGTGGGGGGGGGGGAGTTAGAGCAGCAACACATCTACCTAGAGCATCTAAGACATGCTCAATAAGATTAAGGACAGGAGACCTGGCTGGAATGTCCATACGTATGATAATCTCCTCTTGAGGATATTGGTCCACAAGCTTCATTCAATGAGGATGAGCATTATCATCCTGTAGGATAAATATCTCTCCTATCACACCTGCACATGGATGAATATAGACATTCAGGACCTCATCTCTATAAGATGCAATATTCATGGTTCCATTAGATAGCACATACAGGTTGGTGCATCAATCTAATAAGATGCCTCCCCAAACCATCACACTACCTCCACCATAAGTGTCCCTTTCATGGATTTTAGAGAGATGATAACAAGTCCCTGGTTCTCTCCTGATGAAAGCATGCTGACATTGCTTTGTAGAGCAATTCAGGACTCATCTATAAACAATACCAACCATCATTGGTCTTTGGTCCAGTTGACATGGAGCCTGGCCCATTGCAAATGTTCTCTCCTGTAACACAGGGATAGGGGAATACAGACCATCTTCATAAAGCACACAGCGGAAGCTGATTCCAATATTCCTGCAGCTAATGCGAGGTCAGATTATAGCAGATCCAAGTTAGCACTCCTGTTCTGGCAAACAGATAATCAGAGATATTGGTTAACCATTACTGTTGTAGCCCTTGGCATTCCTTCACTGCATTTCTGGGATGCTTTATGTGACTGCTGGAGTTTGTTCCAAAGTCTGTGAACCACAGAACTTGCATGCAACCAACTGCCTGACTTTGGCCAGTCTCTAGTCTTACGATGGCTCACCACCTGAATTCATTGGCTAAATGATGTTCTTGCAGCCATTGCCAAGAATTCTGCCATCAGGAAATATCTTGTTCTTACTCCAGACATGAAATGGAAAACCACTCCAATGCTTTTATGATGTGGCTCATTTGCATATACCACTAAGAGCTCCACTCATTTACATATGACAACCAGACTCAGCATCACTCTACATAATGTACCTGACTATAATATGCCCCCCCCCCCCATACCAGAGTAATCATGATTTTTTCTTTGCTTCTTAATTTATAGAAACCAGTGTATAAGACAATCTGGCATGCATCTTTGATATGCACAACATTACTGCTTCTTTCTTTGTTAATGCAATTAAATGAACAGGGAAAAAAAAAAACTTTCAACATCTGTCTCTAATCCAGAGTATTTTAGCAATAAGGTGTGACACCTTTTCACTGCTTCTACATGGAAATATGACTTATGCATTACTTCAACCTTGGTGCCACTTCTGGGTCAGTTCTACTAATGAAACCTCAAGTCATCATCATCATGCATATCAACTATTTAGGCCTAGCATGGCCTATTCCGGCCTTAGAAGTCATATTGAAATGGCTTGTATTTTAAGACTTGTTTTGGGAATATTTCTGTTTTCATTCTTTAAATGTGTTCCATCCATTTATATTTATATTTTTTAATTTGTGTGTGTGCGTGTATGTGTGTGTATGGTGGGGTGGTCCGAATATACTGAATAAGGACTCGTGGACCAATAGGGCCATAAGGGACAATCATCTTGATTGCAAGGAAAGCGGCACTCCCATGGACCCCTAGCTCGATCTATCCTCTTCTTCTTCTACTTTGAGGAAGATCCACTTACTTTAATCTTTCCTATCAAACCTTATCAGCCAACTCTTCTTATTTTATGACCCTTATGCTATTAGAGTACTCGAGGGGCCATGGGGTCTTTTCATTTCTGGCCTTGCAACTATGCCCTCTCTATAAACCTTACTGTAATTCTTCTATAATCTACTCTTTCCCCTTTCAATATACCCTATTCCTCCTATGGGTTTAAATTTGGAAGAAGGCTAGTTCAGAAGCCTTACAGTAGCAGCCCTATCACTGAACTATTCCATCGTCAGGCTAGTTCACTGACAAGGAGAACATAATTCTACTTGTAAGCTGACAGAAAAAGATAATCGGATTGAATCTATGGAAAATGACCCTGGAATGGAAAAGGTAAAACAAAAATGGAAACGACAAAATATAAAACACATAGCAAACTGGAATGTAAGAGGAATAGCATATAAAGAAATAGAATTAGACCAACTATTAAATGAAAGAAATTTTAAAATAGCAGTAATCACTGAAACAAAAAAGAAATTAAAAGGAACAATGAGAACCGAAAATTTTAATGTGATATACAATGGAGTCGACAGAGACCAAAGAGCACAAGCAGGAGTCATGATTTGGATTCATAACTCCCTTTCAAAACAGTTGAAACATTATAAATTATGGAATGAAAGAATAATAGAAGCCAGAATAAAAATAGATAGAGGCTATTTAACAATAATTGGTTTATATGCCCCAGAAGAAGGAAGAGAACAGGATAATATTGATTTTTTAATCAGCTACAAAACATATATAATAAAATAAATAAAAATTATTATGTAATTTTAGCAGGAGACTTAAATGCAAGAATTGGAAACACAAAAATTAATAATAATATAGGAATACATGGAGAACATACTCTAAACAGGAATGGTAAAAAATTGATTGATTTTATCGTTTACAATAACCTAAAAATAATGAATTCCTTCTATAAACATAAAGACATACATAAATATACTTGGGCAGCAAGAGGATGGAAATCAATATTAGATATTTTATATTAAATGAAAAGACATGAAAATTTTCACTAGATGTTAGAGTTCACAGAGGACATGAAATAAGCAGTGACCACTTCCTTGTTAAAATAAAATTAAGATGTCCACCTAAATGGCTACAAGTAACAAGAACAGAAAGAAAATTTGAAACAATTGTTTATAAAACTAGACTATTGAATGCCACAAATGTACAATGACTATATGAACAAAGAATTAACCAATATCTAGATAAAATAAAACAAATTGAAGAAATAGAATGGCTTAATGAAACCTCAGTAGAGGTCAAAATAAAAGTCATTAGCCTCTATATACAAGTAACCCAGTCGTGAAGTTACTTCATGCAAAAATTTTGTTTGCTTACACTTTGATAAAGGATCAAACCAAGAATAATTTCTTGGCACCTTTAAAGATTTATCCCATAGACCTGCTAACATCTTGGTCACTTGCCTCTTGATCCTATCCACCATCTCCTTATTGTCAAGAAACCCAGGCATTCGCACACTCAGGGAGGAGGCCAAGGAGCCCTGCCCCCCCCCCCCCCAAAAAAAAAAGAAAAAAAAAACACTAGAAAAATTTCAAAAAATCTTTTCCTAATTAAAATTATTTAAAAAAAAAAATTTATGTTATGTCATGTCTTCTATTTCTATACTACTTATGAATTAGTGGTCACATAAGATGGGAATACCCTACAGCTCTTGGGAATCCTGTCCACTGTGAACGCAAGGCGAACGAAGTAGTGCTTGGGCGCTACTTTGTTTGCCCGAGCCGGGTCAGAGGAGATCACGGGTATCATGTATTGGCGATCACTGCAGATGCTCGGTCATAGCTCGTATGCAATTCATAGTGTGTATTCTCCAATTGTCTACTCAACTTGTCACCCCCCCCCCCCCTCAAGATTAAATCTTGGGTGTCCAGCTCCCCCTCCAAGATTAAATCCTGAATGTGCCACTGAACTCAGGTGCCCAGATTTGCACATGCAGTAGTTAGGATAAGTAGTTAGGATAGGGTCATACCAAGGCTTGATTATGGGGTATAAAGCTTCTCTGCTCATCAGAATATTCTTCAATAATCAAGTAACATAATGAATTCCTTTGGCCAGTTTTGCAATATGCCCTATAAATTCTTTGCCAGCATTTGTGGAACTAGTAAGGATATTTTCACAGCACTGTTTTATTTTTAGACTAGTTTTGGTTGACACTTTCTCTTTGTAAGTAGTTTTATAACCGAATTTTGTTAATGTGTGCCATGTTGGTTTTTTTTTTTTTCATTCCTTAATTTTGTACATAAATGTAATCTTATTAGTAATATTTGATTCTGTTATTGTTGTGTTATTGTCATTCTTTTATTATTTTTGTTTTATATATCGTTTGTCGGGTGCTGTTTCTTGTTAATATTATTTATTTTGAAGCCTGATATTGTGTCCAGTGGCGATAATGAAACGATGTATGTCACGTTGTTTCATTATTGTTTTGTTGATTTATCGATTATCAGAGAGAAGCAGTACATTGTGCTAATTGCTGTAAATTTCCCCTTATCATATCATACCAGCAGTAAACGATAGTACCTTCTCGTTGACTACGCTACCTCGGACTAACATGTTTTGAATGAATAGCGCATTTAGTTCAATAACACTTAAGGCATGAATGTTTTTATTTTTTATTTTTTAATTGCTTCCTGAGTACAGGACCTGTATTTAAATAACACGTTCACTTAGTGATGATTGAAGGCATCTTTCAAAAGTACACTTAGTTTGAATAAACATTGAAACACGATTTTAACATATTTTTCCTAGCTAATCTTTCATTAGATGTTTGAAACATGTTAACTCAAGTATAATATTTACCTGACGAACGTCCACCACTACTACACCAACAGAAAGCAGCCATTTTGAAGCCGAATAATAGCGCTCTCACATTAGTTGATAATTAGGATAAAAGTGAACTAAAATAATATCTGATGCTTTTCCATAATCTATGCAAAATTATAAATACTATATATATATATATATATATATATATATATAGTGTATATATATATATACACACTATATATATATATATATATATATATATATATATATATATATATATATATATATAAAGGATTTAATCTATAAAATTAATATGTGTGGTGTGTGTATATATATATATATATATATACACACACACACACCACACATATTAATTTTATAGATTAAATCCTTTTTTTAAAAAACAGAAGCAACACCTACATTGAAAAAAAATTAAAAATTTATTTATGAAAGGCAAGAAAGTTTTTTACTCCCGGAAACTCGGGTTTTTCGTCCCGTAAACTCAAGAAAATCGACTGTAGTACCCACATTATTTCAGACAGTGACATATCTTGTTAGAGTTAGGTACCAAGAGATGGCAGCACTTGTTTGCCAGCCTCTTCATCGGTGGCTGCTATAATTAGTGATAGAAATGGGCCAGCTCTCTCTGATTGGCTACCGGTGGAGATTGAACTGCCCACTCAGTCTCCAAAAGCTAGATAGGGTATAAAGGCCTCGCCTGCTCACTATTAGGGAATAAAAGGCGTTTAGTTGATTTTTGTTGATGAGGCAAGAAAGTGCCTGAAATAAAGCCCTGTGTGTATATATATATATATATATATATATATATATATATATATATATAATTTTTTTAAAGAATTGAATGATATATATATTAATTTTATAGATTAAATTCTTTTTTAAAAATCAGAAGCAATGCCTACATTTAAAAAAAAATAAAAAATTATTTATGAAAGGCAAGAAAGTGCTGAAAAAATTTCAAGAAGGCATGGATTCTTTTTTGCATTTAATTAAGGTGTTCCAGCTGAAAAATAGCCATATATATATATAGATGAAAAAGAAGATGAAAAATAACCAAGCTTATAAAATTACTTGGTAACCCTAATATACAGTATCCCCAAGTTAAAAAATTAATTACATGTATATAATTAATTACATATACATGTAATTAATTTTTTAAACTTGGGGATATTGTATATTAGGGTTACCAAGTAATTTTATAAGCTTGGTTATTTAACTCCTAATTCCAAGTATGCAAACAATTAAGTTTATGGCTGAAACATAGTTCAAGTCTAAAGATGGTACAACACCAGGGCAACTCATTGTAAAGGTGAGTAAAGCTCTGATCACTATTCTTAGTATTTTCCCATAATGTAAAGAACAGCTCACTAAAAGATGTATACTGCAATACATTATGGACAGGGTCACTACCCAGACCAGTTTCAATCTTTTTTGAGGTCTCCTCAGTGAGTAGCTAGACCCTAAAAAAAGGTTGAAATCGGTCTGGGTAGTGACCCCATATTGCAGTATGAGATGTGCTTTACATTATGGGAAAATACTAAGAATAGTGTTCAGAGCTTTATCCACCTTTACAATGAGTTGCCCTGGTGTTGTACCATCTTTAGACTTGAACTATGTTTCAGGCGCAAACTTAATTGTTTGCATCCTTGGGATTAGGAGTTAAATAACCAAGCTTATAAAATTACTTTTTAACCATAATATATATATATATATATTTTTTTTCAGAATTCTTTTTTACTAAGTTGGAATGTTATGAAAAAAGCTTTAATGACTGATACAGATAAAAAGATATAGATAAAAAGATGACATGATATACTTGAAAAGATACTACTAGTACACTAGTTTCGTTGAATTGATCAACATCTTCAGGTATCACAATCAAAGAAGTATATAAAGAATTACAGATACTTAAAATTGTAATAACAGAACAAGTACAAAAAGATAGTAGCGTGTTTGAAAACAAAATGCTAGCTTGAGTTCCAAACAAACGTATATTACGCGCTGTCGCGAGTGCGCCACTACTGAACAGAGGCAACGTGTGCGTCAGAGAGATTGAAACTCAGGCTGTTGTTGATATGAGAGGAATCTAGAGAAATTTCCCTAGATTCGACAATATTTCTCTCGAGTTAATCATAGCACAGATGGATGTTAGAAGTTTGAGTCCAGTTCACAATGTGTTGGCGGCCTTCGTCTGAGTTAGCTGAAAAGAGAACGTGGCTAGAGAGAACGCTAGCTCTAGTCCTGTTATAGGAGATGTCTCTACGGTGTTCTTCCAAACGTAGAAGGATGGATTTAGCAGTCTGGCCATAGTATAATCACAATCACATAAAATCTTGTACACTCCTGGAAACTGAGTTGGAAGATGTTTCTCTTTAGGTTTGCTAAGTATTGAACAAAGTTTTGGAAGTATAGTGAAGCAAGTTTTGAAGTTAAACTTCTTGAGAATCTTTGCCAGTTTTGGTGAAACTGAGCTGATGTAAGGCAAAGAGATGAAGGCTCTTGGGAAAGAGGGATCTTCAGAAGTAGTTGAGTGACTGGGGGAAAGGAATTTGTCAATTTTCTTAGGAGAGAAACCATTATTAATAAAAGTTTTTTTAAGAAAAAGAAGTTCGTTTTCAATTTCTGTTTCTTTTGTATGTAATGATTTGGCTCGGTGAGCTAAGATGGAAATAATACCAAATTTTTGTGGGGATAGTGATGGGAGGAAGCATGAAGGTATCTATCAGTATGAGTAGGTTTTCTAAATATTGAGATTTTAATACTCTCAGCATCAGCTAAGTTTCAGGTCTAAAAAGGGGAGGCAATCATCTGATTCCAGTTCGAAGGTAAAAGAGATTTTTCCATGGCACTTGTTTAGGCGGTCTAAAAATAAATTGAGGTTGTTGACACCATCTTCCCAGATGAGGAAAATCCAATATAGTGATACCAGAATTTTGGTTTAAGATGGAAGGAGTTAATAGCTTTTTCTTCAAAATCGTTGAGAAATATATCTCCGCGAATCGGAGAGAGCGGGCTGCCCATGGCCAGACCTGAGTTTTGTAAGTAGATCTTATTGTCATATTTGACAATAAGGTACTAAATACATTTTATTATACCATAATAAAATCTTGGAACTTTTAAATGTGCTTAGCTACGAATTTACACAAGGAGTGAAAAGCCTAAAATCTCTCCCACCTCCTTTTTCCATGGCAACTAGTAGCCATATATACTAAATGAGAGGGTTGTTTCCACAGCCATTTTGGACATGTCTACTCAAAAGAAAGTACAGCAATAGGAAAATTATATTATTATTATTATTATTATTATTATTATTATTATTATTATTATTATTATTATTAAGAGAAACTTACAGGGACTCATCGAGGGAGACCACATACTACACGACCAGTTATCATACTTATTCTTGAATTCATTCACACTGCTTGCATTCACAACATCCAATGACAATCCATTTCAAACACACACCACCTTATGAGAGAAAAATCTAGCCTTCACCCCTTCTTAGTAGCATTCATTCTCAGATTCCAAGGATGCTCTCTTATTCTTTTCCCACCTTCCATAAATTGAAAAATTCCATCAATTGAAATCCTGCATGATCATTTCAGAAGTTGTTAAGTGACAATCATATCATCACTCTTTCTTCTGTTTCTTCTGTTTGCTAGTCTGAGAATTTTCTACAAATTCTCAATCTGTCTTCATAATCAGTATTCTACAATCCTGATATCATTTTAATACTCTACTTTGCACTCTCTCCAATATATCAGAATCACGACAGAAACCAAGAGACTAGACCTGCGCACAGTAGTCCAAATAAGGTCTCATCAAGGCTTTGTAAAGAGGCAAAATGACATCCTCTCTTTTACATGTCGAAGTTCGTTTCAGCATTGCAATTATCTTTTGAGTTGTATTTGCAATCTTTGCTGCATGACCCTGAACTTTAACTTGCTATCTACTTGCTAACACTCCAAGGTCCCTAGCCTGATTAGTTTCTTCTACCATAATTCCGCTAATATAATACGACATTGGATATCTAATCATGCCAAATTGCATAATGATTTACATTTACTGACATTGAACTGACATCCACTTTCCAGCCAATTTATATCATTCTGCAAGTACATAGCAGTATTCCTGAATATCCTACCTACCTTTATCATCAGCAAATAGCTGTGTCTTTTGTCAAATCCTTTCCAATATCATTAATATACAGATAATAACAGTGGACCAAGCATGCCACTTTTTGATATTGTCAGTCAGCCATCCTCTTATCCAGGCTAATATTCTATAACCCAAACACATATTCTCCAATTTATGCAACAGTCTACCATGTTGTATTCTGTCACAAGCCTTAGCGAAATCCAAAAGTATCATGGTGTATCCGTTCCCCTTGTCTAGTTCAATGGTAACAGTGTTATAAAATGTGAGCAAGTTGCTAAAACATGATCCTCCCTTAGTAAACCCATGTTGCTCATTCCAAACTAGAGATTCGCTGTCAACCCATTTCTGAACGTGCGCCCCGATCAATTTTTCCAAATTCTTCACCCTCATTCCCGAGATACTAATTGGTCAATAGTTGGATACATAGGTCTTTGCACCACCCTCGTGCAATGGCATTACCATACATTCTTTCCATTCCTGAGGAATCTTCCCTGTTCTGAGACTCACAATAAATTCATATATCCATTAAACATATATCCATTACTCAATCAATGAAAGTGGCCAAGCACGAAGCTCAACTTACTCCCATATAAGATGATCTTCAGTCCAGTTCTGACATGTGGCTGACCCAGAACTTTATGCAAATTTTGGTAGTCCTTTCCACTTAGCTGATAAACTATCCTAAACTAGAACAATCCTAATTCTAATGAATTCAGATCTTGCTAGTGCCCTGAAGGATTGCAAAGTAGTTTTAGGTGGAAAGCCAGTTCATAGCATAATGAATACATGCTGTTTATATCCATGAATTTTTTTTCCATACATGATACAATTCACATGAAATAACATTATACACGGCAATACTACAAATATCAGACCTAAGTCGGATTGCTGTCAGTAACCTTCACAGTGAGGAGTATTTATAAGATATAAAAGGGCCTTTCAATAAAAGGTAATGATTAAATATCGTAAATACTCAGCAGATTATTTCCCTCTCAAAACAGTCGTGATTTTCATTCTTCAAATAAAAAAATGCCTTGAATATATAAGTAGTCATAAATCTGCCAAAATTCAACAAGCATGAAGAAAGTCGACAATTTTGAGAGTTGAGATCGAGGTCTTGGAGGTAACTCAAAAAAAAGGTAGTTACTGACAAGGATTTATGCTGGCTGAAATAACTGTTGTAGTTCTAAAATCGATATTTGAGATGCGGGATTAAAATTCAAAATTTTGGGGAGTTTTAATTTACTAAGTCGAGACTAATAATAATATACTCTCAAAAAAGTCGTTATTTTCATTCTTCAAATAATTCTAACTCCGCCATGGGGTCCTTAGGGGTCTCATGCCAATCCCAAGCCTGGATAAAGGAGGAGGTTCGGTCAGGTGAGTGTCGATGCTCTGACCGTAAAGAAAAAACACGATTGTTATCTGATGCCTATACAATCAACAGCTACAACATGCCGACTCGGGCGTCGCCTGGATAAACAAGGCCGCGATACCAATCGAGCGATCGGGGTTGGATCGAAAAGTGGGATACCGAAAGGAAACAGAAACTGAAACTAACAGAACTGTTATCCATAGGAACGTGGAATGTGCGGAAACTCTGGATGTCAGGAAAATTAGAACTACTTCGTGAGGAAATGAAGAGATATCGGTGGGATATACTAGGATTGGCAGAGATGAGATGGACATCATCTGGAGAGATCAATGGATGCGAAGTAATATGGTCAGGACATGACACCATGCACGAAGCAGGAGTTGGCTTCCTTCTTAGCAAAAGAGCTCGAGAGGCACTGTTAGGCTACAAATCAGTTAATGAACAAATCATAGTAGCAAGATTTCAGGCAAAGCCATTCAACATATCAATATATGTTGATATATGCACCCACATCTGACAGCACAGATGAGGATATTGACTTATTCTACAAAGATCTGACAGAGACAATAGAAACAATACCAAAGCAAGATGTACTAATTATTGAAGGAGATTGGAATGCCAAAGTTGGAATAGATAATGATGGTTGGGAAAGAGTCATGGGAAAATATGGTTTCGGAGAAAGAAATGAAGGAGGTGAAAAATTTGCTGTGGACCACGAGATGGTGATCTGTAACACAAGATTCCAACAAAAGGAGTGTAGAAAATGGACGTGGCAATCAAATGATGGGAAAACCAAAAACATGATTGATGTGATTATGATTAAAAGAAGATGGATAACATCAGTACAGCAATGTCGAACTTTTCAAGGAACGGATATACTCTCGGACCATAGCTTAGTGATTGCAAACATCAAGATGAAATTAAAAAAGAAATATAAACCCCAACATCAGAATAGAAGAGATACAGCACGAATAAGTGAAGCAGAAATAGGAAGAAGGTACAGAGCAGTGTTAGAAGAGAAACTTAAAGTGTGGAAAAAGAAAAAAACTCGAATTTAAGAGTGAAAAGAGTAATGAAGGCGATAGAAGATGCAGTTAAAGAAACAGTACCAGAAGAAGAGAAGAGATAAAGAAGAAATGGATTACACAAGAAACACTGAAGTTAGTACAGGAGAAAAGAATGTTGAAGATAAGAAGGGATACATCAGAACAAATAGAAGGGCGATATAGAAGAAAGTGTAATGAGGTGAAAAAAGTAGTCACAATGGATAAGATAAAATGGTTAGAAGCCCAAAGCGACAATGTAGAACAGTACTATGGAGAGTATAAAACAAGGGAGGTAAACAAAATGATCAAAGCCATTAATAGAAAGTGGCAACCAAAACAGACCACAATTAAAGATGAAAAAGGCAAAGTATTGATAAATAAAGAAAAAATTGTACAGCGGTGGACATGATACTCTAGTGAGTTATATGAAGAAAAACTAGATTCAGATAGCGTTGGGAAACTGACTGAAGAATTGAAGAAGATATCACCACCAGGTAATGATCATGATATGGACATTTTAAGAGGAGAGGTAGAAAAAGCAATAGGACGGCTAAAACACAACAAGAGTCCTGGTAACGATAACATTACTGGAGAAATTATTAAATATGGTGGTGAAAGTATGGTTACAGAAATGCACCAACTATGTAATATGGTATGGAAAGAAGGGAAAATGCCAGAGGAGTGGGTGAAATAAATATTAGTAACATTATACAAGAAAGGAAATAAGCTAGAATGTAAAAATTATAGAACAATTGCCTTAATAAGTCACCTTCGTAAAGTGATGATGATCATATTGACAGAAAGATTGAAAACACAATTGGAAGTGTTCTCAATACCTTGCAGACGAGCAAGCAGGATTTAGGAAGGATAGAACTACAATTCAACAGATTTTGACAATGAGGTTAATAGCAGAGAAAGCTAGGAGAAAAAACAAAAACATATATACTTGCTTTGTTGATTTTCAGAAAGCATTTGACAGTATTGACCAGAATGTGACATTAGCATTTCTGGAATCCTATGGAATTGAAAAAAAAAACTAATAGCTATATTAAAAGATGTTTATAAGAATGCAGTTGCAGCAGTTAGAATAGGTGATGATTTGGGGAAATGGTTTAAAACAAGCAGAGATACTAGACAGGGAGACCCAATATCAGCAAGCATTTTCGTCGCGCATTTAGAAAGAGCAATGGATAAAAGAAAGAAGATGCCAAAGGAATATCTGTACACAGAACGAGAATTAACAATCTGAGATTTGCAGATGACATTGTTATTATTGAAGAATACGAAAGAGAACCACAAAAAACACTGAAACTGTTAAATGAGGAAGGGAAGAGGTTTGGACTTGTTATGAACTTTGAAAAACAAAGACAATGGTATTTGATGAGAAGAACATGAAACAAAAGATACAAGTGGATGGAGCTAATATAGAAAATGTAGAACAATTCATATTTGGGAAGTAAACTGACATATGACTTGAACTGTAAAAAAGAAATAAAGATCAGGATTGCAAAAGGAAGAACAAATCTGAAGGCCATGGATAACATCTGGAAAAGTAAAGTGACCAGTCTGCAAACAAAATTAAGAGTATTGGAAACATGCATCTTCAGTAGTGCACTGTACGGATCCGAAACGTGGGTAATAAATAAGGAATCAAGAAAAAGAATTATGGCATTTTAAAGAACTTGTTATAGGAAGATTCTAAGAATAGGATGGGTACAGAAAATCACCAATGAAGAGCTCTATCGGAAGATACAACCAAAACAGAATGTAATGCAGAAGATTATAAAACGGAAGCTGCAATTATTTGGACACATCTGTAGAATTAGTGAGGACCGGAAGAGAAAGACATTTTATGTTTGGTATTTTGGATGGTTTAAACAGAAGAGGTAGACCATACAGAGAATGGATAGACGATATAAAAGACTGATATGGAATGGGTGAACAAAAACTGCAACACTGTGCATTGGACAAAGAAAGGTGGAAGAAGATAGTGAAACAGGCATCAGACATCAACGGGCAGTGAGCCCATGGTTCGTGATGATGATGATGAAATAATTCTAAGGTGTCTAGTCACCTTAAAAGAACTCTCGTTCAGTGAAGCGTATCCTATGGAGAGTTTCGTTCTTGCAACTTAGGAAAGAGATGTAAGTTTGGAGGGATCATTCACATCAGAATTGAACGTGAGGATGGGGGACTTTGCAATTTATACTACTCAATAAGATCAGATACTTAATGTGAATCATGAGGTTCATTTTTATGCTAAATGAAAGCTCCAGCCACGAACATCTCCAGTCTTGTGCTGCGAATATTTGCGAAAGGAAGTTGGTCTAAGATTTTCTACACAGAACGCCTTGCAGAAACTTACTTTAATGTGGTGCTGTTACAGTCTTCGCTGCAGATACTGTCTCTTGCTAGTACTTCATTATTGTTTTAGGCAATAATCATCATTGGCTTGCCTTAACTTTCAAGTGTTGATATCGATTAAAGGACATATGTTTGACGAATAGATTAGCTAATTTTGGATTTTGAATATTTAGAATTATATATGACATTATATGTTAGTCCAGCAATGGGAAAACATGTTCTGATCTCTGAAACTGGATGACTAGTCATTATGGAAAATTTTGAAATCTCTCTGTAAGACACCAATATACCTTGCTGATCTTAAGCTTGTGTGCTGTGCAGCCATGGAAACCTACATTCTTCAGCTTCAGCGAACAGTTTCGGTTCTGGCGTTGCTTGCAGAGGTATTTTGGAACCCGGTTGTGAGTGTTTCAACCGAGGACAGGCGTTTTATATGGGTTACCAGGTCGCGATCTTTATTTTGAGTATTAAGGAGATAGCACGGTGCTAGCAAAACGATTAGGCCTAAAAATACTAGCGAAACTAATGTCCCATTAGAAAGTTGTTTACCTCATCTAGTTAAGAAGCTAGAAAATCTGTTTAGAGATGCAAAGCAGCTAATCTCATAAGGGTTTCCACATCTCAGAGCTGCATATCATAAATTTTCTGAGATAACTCACAGCCCATTATCTTTGTTAATAACAACAACGATTGCTCATCATCGATTGCCATGAGATACTGTACATCATGTTACACACTGTTCCATTTTAATGGATGTATTTTGTTATGAAAGATGTCCGGAGATCTGCGACTGCAAATGCCACTCTATTGGGCTTACATTCTTTTATCAGACACTGGAATTTTGATCCATTCCACCACTTAATTTAATAAACTGACATAAATATTTGGTTCATCCCTCTGCCGCCACCATCAAAATGTTAGTCAGTTCCTGTAGTATTAGATGCGTTGGTCATCGTGTTGGCCCATCTAATCGTTGCTGTTCCATTTTCTCAAAACCATGTTAACATAGTCCTTTGGCATGGTACATTATCATGTTATGTTTACGTTAAACTCTCATAAAATCGCACAGCATTCGTTACACAGAATGTCAATGTCAACGTAACGTTCGCTGGTTTTCTTTTAAGACGTATTTCGAACCCCAAATAAATTTTGCACATTCTCTGTGAATATTGTCCACTTCGTTGCCATTATAATTAATATTGTTCACGAGGTACCATATTTTCGATTATAAGAATTGGTTGCATATTTTTACTTTGGTTCTAATTAAGAGTTGTCTGTTTCTCATTTGTCATGTAATTTTTTTACTTATTTTTTTATGTGCTAGTTCCCATTGTTTGTTATGTTGGGATTGGTCTCCCCTATTGTGGTCCCTAAAAGTGGAAGATGTTCATTTATTTTCATTTTGTTCGGCATGGTTGGCTTATTTACCCACTTGCTGACGAACATCGCGTGACATTTGTGTAAGTTTAATTTTAGTGCGGATGTATTTTTGAAAATTTTTAAATATATTGCAAGCAAGCATGAAGGATTCTGCTGTTAATGTTACATCATCGGCATAGGCTAGCACTTTTGTTTTTCCTTCATCTCCTATGTGAGTACCCGCTATGCCGGGATGTTCTGATATTGCTCGTATCATCGGCTCTAAGGCAAGAGCAAAGAGGGTCATAGATAAGCTGTCTCCCTGTCTGACCAAGCAATCAATTTTTACCGGTGCAGACAGCTTCTTATTTATTATTAGACGTGATTGTGCTGTGCTGTACATGGTCGACATTAAATTTTGGAATTTCTTCCCGAAACCTGCAGCTTTGATGACTTCGTTCAGGTAGTGGTGACTAACTCAATCGAAGGCCTTTTCGATGTTAAGACTTATCAACAGGCATGGTTGCTGTGTTGCCCGGTAGTGTTCCTATATGCATCGAACTTGCTGAATGCTGTCTTCTATTTTTCTATTTTTTTATACCGCAGGTTTGGGATTCGGATATTATTTTGTTTGTGTTTTTGAATCTTTGTGACATTACTTTTTGATAAGATTTTAAAATCTACGTTGATGAGTGTTATACCTCTCCATTGTGTTTTTTCTTTGTTTGCGGTGTCTTTATTTTTCTGTATTAGTGTTATGTGGCCGAGGTTGAAATATTCTGAGATGCTTTCCGATTTCTGTATTTCGGTCAGCATTTTCACAAATAGTGTCTCAAACAGGGGGTAGTACGCTTGGTATAATTCAGCAGTGAGACCGTCGGGTCCTGGAGATTTATGTAGTGGAAGGGTTTTTATATTATTCTTGCATTCGAATTGCGTTTTTGGTGAATCTATACCTTCAGCTTCTTTCTCTGTGAGTCTTGGTAAGTTTTATTTAAGAAGTTTTGTGTTTCTGTTGTGTTTCTTTTTTTATAAAAGGTACTTGTGTATTGTGAGTGGAAGAAGCGGAGGAGGAATGTGTCTCCCTCGACCTCTGTCCCCTTGTGTTTTATTTTATCAATGGTAGTTTTCTGTTTTCTCTGCTCTTCAAAGTGCCAAGCAGCTTTGGTCTTCCCTTCATCGTGCTCCATTGTTTAAATTTTAGCACGTATCCATGCCCCTTCAGTCTCTTTTATTTCTATTTGTTTTAATTTTGCTTTGAGAGCATTAATAGCTATTTTATTTTCGGGGAGGGTTCTGTCTGTATTGTATTTTCTTGTTAGTTCTTTAATTATACTTATTTTTTCTTAGTTTGTGATGTATTTTCTATGTTTCCCTATTTTTATAGCAGCCTTTTTTTACTTGTATTTTGAATTTGATTCAGGCTTCCACTGGATTTTCTATTTCTGTTATATTGTCTAATATTTGTTTTATTTTATGCTGTGAATTTATCTGTAATACTATTGTTTAACTTCCAAAGCGCTTTTTGACTAAAGTTTGGCCTTCACCATGTAGTGGTCACTAAACGTTAATGGTAAGTTACAAACTTCCTTAACTGTTAATCCCATATATTGGCTTATGTAAATTCTGACTAGCTGTGAGGAATTGGTGGGGGAATAATGGGTATACTCTTTTCGTGTTGGATGTATTATACGGAATGTGTCTTTGATGTGACACCTCAGTATTATGTGTGTGTGTAGTTGCTTTTTGGTAGTGTATTTTTCACTTCCTTGTCTATAGTGTTGTTCTCAATAAAATTCATGTCTCCGGCCGTTATGATATTTTTTGTTTGCCATTTTAGTTTCTAGTGTTCCCCAAAAGTGTTTTTGTTATTGTGGGAGAATATGGCATATTAGTCTACAGATACGAACATTTCGTTTTATTTATTTATTTTTTAATCTTTATTTATTTATTTTTGTGTATGGGTAATTAATGTTGTCTTTAGTATATTGCACATATACCCTATTTTAAAGACTTTTTTTTATTAGTTTTAGATTACGTGTACCGGGGATAATAGAGTGTCATTTATTATCTGTATCTAATTCCACGAATATCAAGACATTTTTTTTTTTCTCTATGCGAATTTCTCCCAGGAAAGGTTCTGAACCTATCATATATTTAAATACTATAGCATAGAACTTTTTCAAGGCACTTCAGCCTTCGAATAAACAGGTGATGGTCCTCACTGGATGGCGAAATCATCTACGATGTATAAGCCTTTGCTGACATTCACCTACCCTGGAATTCGCATCCACAACCTATGCGTTGGAAAGTTGTATGCAGTCCACACGGCCAACCCTACTGGCAAGATTTATTTTTTTCTTGATTTTAAGGTTTTTCATCCCGTAAACTCAAGAAAATCGATCGTAGAACCCATACTATTTCAGACAATAAATATATAGTGTTAGGATTAAGGACCACGAGATGGCGGCACTTGTCAGTCGCCTCTCATCACCGGATGGCGGATACTGTTAGTGATAGTCTTAGACAACCAAAACTATTCTTCTCCCCCCCCCCCCTCAGTCTACAAAAAGCTAGACAAGCTAAAACGGCTTCCCCTACTCCCTGTAAGGAAATAAAAGGCGTTAGCGTTTATTATTATTATTATTATTATTATTATTATTATTATTTGTTATTATTAATTAAAACTTATGAACAGTGAATAGTGATCACTTCCCCAAACTTGGATATTGGCATATATTCTGATCAGTTCGGGTACGGATAATTTTGTAGCGTTTCACATGTTTTAAGGATTGAATTTGAACTTGCTGGAATGAAGAAGTTTTGTCTGATTCCCAAAGAACTCTGTGCCTATCCATAGCGTGAGAAGCAAGACCAGACTTGTCGGATTCCAAAATTGTAATACAGTCTTCAATTCTAATCAAGGCAGAACTGCCAGTCTGTCCAAAACAGGAAAGATGAGACCAGCAAGGTACTTCATAGACACCTGGTAAGGAAAGAGGTGGTCATGTATCCTTTGTAGATTGTAGGAAGGAAAACAGGTTCCGAGCTGGTTGGAAGAAAGTGTATACATTGAATTTACGAAGAATGCTTGCTGTTTGTTCCGAAGTTCTTTTAAGGTAGAATATTAAAATTCTTTTCACATCGGATTGTAGTCTAGGAGAATGATGATAATTATCGATAATGTTTTGAATTGTAGTTTTGGTATTCATTACATATCGGATTGTTTTTGATTTAATTCAGTTCATGTAACTGAAAATGAGTGAAAAGAGTTTATTATTATTATTATTATTATTATTATTATTATTATTACAGCTCGAATTCAAAAGCGAATTCCTGTAATCGACTTCTTCTTACAAACAAAATAAATAGAGTTATTAACTAGGATAATTTTTTATAATTATAAATAATATTCCTTCAGAGTGGGTTCAACTTTGAAAAGTTCATTGACACGAATGCCACAAAAGTAGAACAGCAGTTTTACTTTCATTCTAAGTGAAAGTTTTCACTAGTTACCATGCCGTTAATTGCGTCTCGTCCTACTTCGAGCAGCAGACTAAACAACTTCGACTATCTTTAATGCAGGTATGCATTATAACTTCCACTAGATAGGCTACAGTATAGGTTGACAGTAGAGACCTGTAGTGTTTTTTTTTTTTTAATTAT
The DNA here is from genome assembly GCF_054136105.1 of Typopeltis vanoorti. Taxonomy (NCBI): domain Eukaryota; kingdom Metazoa; phylum Arthropoda; class Arachnida; order Uropygi; family Thelyphonidae; genus Typopeltis; species Typopeltis vanoorti. The sequence goes on from NC_143550.1 coordinate 164,823,971, forward strand.
ATTATATAAATAATGCAGATTGCAAGTCTCCGTTCTTTAAGTAGAACGTATAATCCATTTCAGCATTAAAATAGCATCCTACGATTATTATGTGCATGGCTTTGAAATACTTATGAAGTAAAAACGAAAGATGGCTCTGATGATGACTAACAATCAATTTATTTCTTTGATATTTCGTGCCATAGGCTTCATTTAACGGTTCTTTGAAAATGTGAATACATTTGCACTTTGATTGAAAACTCGAGGCAAATGTATTAAATAAAATCTTGAATGTTGAATAAAATTATTATCATCATCATGCGTATCAAGGATTTAGGGATTTAGGTCTAGCATGGCCTGTTCCTGCTTTAAGTCATCGTTTAAGAGGACGTCCTGGTTTTCTTTTTCCTAATGGCTTGTACTTTAAGGCTTGTTTTGGTAATCTTTCTGTTTTCATTCTTTGAACGTGTTCCATCCATTTATAGAACATATTGGAGGTATCAGGAATAATAATAATAATAATAATAATAATAATATTGAATAAAACAATGAAATGTTAAAAGAATGAACTTTGTTTCTGTATTTATTTCACAACAAAAATAGGATATTTAAAAATACGTGAGTAATTTAAATAATTAATAATTATGTTGTAGGTGGGGTAGAACAATATGTAAATGACGAAACAAATTTATTGCGTTTAAGGAAAATAAATTTCACTAAATTAATGAAATTCAATATTTGGATCTGTACAAGTCATGTCCATTTTGTTTTAAACCATACATTTTAATAAAAACAAAATACACAAAACAGTACAAAAACATGTTACAGTTGATAAAAATAATAAATAAATAAATAAAATAAAATAAAATAAAATAAAACAAAAAAAATAAACTCTCCACTTTATTTACTGACAAACAAGTAAGACAATAATAAAAATATCATTTTCAAATAGCATTCTTGATCGTAGAAATTGAAGAACAGAATAAGAAAATGAAAAACTAGGTTATTTAATAAATGGATATGGAAATTTTGTGACTACTCGAAGAAAAATGAGGATGAAATAATATTATTCTAAAGATTTGTTAAATAAATAATTCAGCTAACGCCTTTTATTCCCTTATAGGGAGTAGGCTAGGCCTTTATATCCTATCTAGCTTTTGTAGACTAAGTGGGCGGTTCAATCTCCACTAGTAGCCAATCAGAGATAGCTAGCCCATGTCTATTACTAATTATAGTAGCCACCAATGAAGAGGCTGGCAAACAAGTGCTGCCATCTCTTGGTACCTAACCCTGATAAGATATGTTACTGTCTGAAATAATGTGGATACGGTCGATTTTCGTGAGTTTACGGGATGAAAAACCTGCTTGCCCATGCCAGAGATCGACTAACTCGAGAATCGGTCGAAGAAAGGCTTAGAAAAAGTTCCTCCAGTCGGCGACTAGACTTTAACTTAAGTCTAACTTCAAGCAAAAGATTTGTTAAACAAAGATAAAAGTTATAGTGAAATAAACTCGAATCAACACAGAAATGTAAGAAATTTCCGTGTTGATTCCAGGTTTTGGTCTGGAATGGTCTGGCAGAGGTTGAAGAAGCATCCAAACAATGAAATGAAGAATGAAAAATTACCTGGTATAGATGGCTTTGATGTTGAATTGATCAGAGCTTCTAGTAGTTCAAGTTTGAAATAGTTGTGTGAGATGTTTATACTGTACTAATCTGGAGAAAAAGGTGATACGTGATGATTGAATCAAGAGAATTACTGTTCCAATGAATGAAGGAGGCCTAAGAAAAGAGTGTAGTAACTATAGAGAAATAAACAGAACTGTGTAACTGTGCAAGGATTTATGAAAGGATAAAGACATCATGACAATAAGGAATAATACAGGAAAAGGTCTATTTGGTTAGTTTTTGAAAATATTTAAAATTTCGAATCTCGAGCAAAGGGGTCACGTGGTGATTCTCCAGAGGCCATAAATCTATACCGTTTCATTATTTTGTAAAGCAAATTTCTAAGATTTCTTTAAAACAGACCAGCTACATTTAGATGCCAAATAGCCCAATGAAATTTAAGATACATATAGTTTGTCAGGCAGTTACAGGGCTAATGACAGCTGGGAAGTAGTCCATACAAATTTGTAAAGAATCAAAAATAGATGGTAAGGCATCTCATGAATGCACTGGCTAGATTTAGACATCTCATAATATACACATGGAGAACTTAAGGGTAATTTAAATACCTTTTATGTAAAACTTATGAGGGGTTGTTGAAAATGAAATCCTATCCAATTTTTATCACATTGTTCAGTTATTAATTTACTAAAATAATAAAGCAAAATATAAATGAATAATAATAAAATATAAATGATTATAATTAATAATAAAAATAATAAAATATAAACTATTATTCAAAATAATAACAGAATAATAATTTATAATTCCATTTAATGACAATGATAATTTCTTTCACAAAAAGTGTAATAATACAAATAAAAACAAATGAATAACTTAAACAAAGCAGTAAAATTGTAATTAACCTGCTAACTACCTACCCGTTAACGTAAATCTATATTAATCCATAATAATATATTGCTTTATTAATATTTCTTATTTTATTATTTTTTTTAGGTATTTACTAAAATTTTCTCTACTGCAGTTTAATTTTTAATGCTTATTAAATGTATAACTAAATTTTAAAATTAAATTGTTAACCACGAGATCTGCATACAATCCTTTCTTATTGGACTGTACTAAACAAAGATAGGATCTCATTTCAAGTATATTTGGTCCAGAACAACGCCGAACATTTTATGCCCGTCCTTTATAATCACTGTTGTTTCATGAAAAGTATATACAGTATATACCTTTATTTTCCTAACGAGATATGTTTAAGATCCCCTTAATTCTTGGGGAATTAAGCAATTGCTCAGTTTGCCGTGTGTGAAACGCACACTTGAACTTAACCAACCGTATGCAGAGCATGTTGTAAAACTTTGCGATGAAGTGTATGTACAAACAGTTACGGTACTTCACTTCCGCCATCCTGTGCTGTTACCCCGGTGCAAAAATGACCTAGTAACAGGTCATGAGGGGAATAAACCACACCGAGTAGAATACTACAGATAGAAACTTCTGCGGAAGTTACCCTTTAAGGAAATCAACAAACCTGTATCTCAGAGCAGTTGGGAGTGCAGGGGGGGGGGTTGTGACGGAAACGAGATTTTTTTCTTCTTCTTCTTTTCCACACAGATGCTTCAGCCAGTTAACAGTCGTTATTCTGTTGACGTCAGCAAATCATGGCACCGAAATCTGTAGCAACGGTTATGTTTCCTTCATATCTATTGAACCAACACAGACAAACAACACGGCATCGATGGAAAAGATCCCCGATGACAAGAAAATGTGTGGGAAAACTGTGATTGTTACTGGGGCTAACACTGGCATTGGTAAGGAGACAGCAAGGGAATTATCACGAAGAAATGCAAGGGTAATTTTAGCCTGTCGTAGTATGGATCGGGGTCAAAGAGCAGCAGAAGATATAATAAGTTCAACTGGAAATGATAATGTGGTCGTTAAAATTCTAGATTTGAGTAGTTTTCAATCGGTAAGAAGTTTTGCAGCAGACATACTAAATACAGAATCTCGCCTGGATGTGCTGGTGAATAATGCAGGGATTATGGGTACCCAAACACTCCAAGTCACAGAGGATGGATTAGAACTGGCATTTGCTACTAACCACTTCGGTCCGTTTCTACTTACCAATCTGCTCTTGCCTCTGCTGAAAAGCAGCGTTCCATCCAGGATCATCAATTTGTCTTCCATTGCACATTACGCAGGCATCATCGAGTTTGACAATTTCAATGCCGAACGTTACTACAGTTTTAAACACATATACTTCAATACAAAGTTAGCGAATATCCTGTTCACCGCTGAGTTATGCCGGCGTCTTGCTGGTACAGGAGTTACTGTGAATGCTGTTCACCCGGGTATTATACAAACAGAACTGTACCGAAACCTCAGAGGATGGAACAAATTGTTTGTGACTCTTATTAGACCTTTTATTTCTCCCTTCATGTCGTCAGTTGTACGTGGGGCGGAAACGTCAGTATATTTAGCTTGTTCGGATGCAGTTGATGGAGTTACTGGTAAGTATTTTGTAGATTGTAAACAAAAAACTCCCAGCAGTAAAGCTCTTGACCAGGAATTAGCTCGTCGTTTGTGGACAGTTAGTGAACAGATTACCGGACATGTTACAATAGAATTAGTGTGAAATCTATACGGACATTTCAGGTAAGAACGATATTCAAGATTAAGGGGAAAAAAAAAAAATCCATCTCGACCTCAGAATGACTGCATTTTCAGTTATGACTACCAGTGCATTAAGATCATTCTAGGTTTTTTTTTTTTTTTTTAATTTATAAAAGCTGTATTCAACATTTGTGATTGAAGATAATTTTTTACGTCTTCTGATAGTTTCCTTTTTTTAGTGTTAATCATGACATTTTAGAATATCTAATTTAAAAAAGAAAAGAAAATTAAACAGCACTAATAATAAATTATATATTTTTTGTGAATATTTTTACTGTCTATATAATCTTGTTTTAATATCTGTGTAAATAATAAATTCTTTTTTTTCTGTGATAAATTTTATTTAAAAAAATATATAAATAATTTTTTTATGTTTTGCTGTACGACTATTTTTAGTATATGTATATCTTAAATCATCATTTCCTAATTACATATGAAACACTTAAAATCATTTAACTGCAGTGAATAAATTACATTTCACAAATATGCATAATTCACATCGTTTCGGCTTATTTATTATGACCATACTTCTATGGACCTCTGGAGGAATAATTACGAACTTTGCTTCAAAAAAAAATCATAAACATCTCTAAAATATTTTGACTAATACATAACGTTTATAAATAATATAAAAATAATTTACTTTCTATGAATAATAATAATAATAATAATAATATTGTTTATAAAAGAAACATAAACAATACTTTTTAAAACATTTATATACTTTTTTATAGAAATAGAAACAAATCTTTTTTTTTTTTTAAATAAATAACTGAGAATATGCCGAGAGTGATGGCTATCTGAAATTTTAGTAATAACAATAATTTCTGAAATTTGAACCTGAACTAAGTTTTATTTCTCATTTTATATTTACTTTATATATTGATCAAAGATTACTGGGTGATATGGAAAAAAAAATATACGCAAAAATATCTCACACAGATATCTTTGGACTCCATGGAGGTGTCAAATAAATAATAATAAATTAACTTGCACAATACTTAGTAATTTTGAAATTTATTACCATCATAAGATTACCATCGTAACTCCACGATGAGTCTTTGACTCCATGGAGGTTTTTATAATAATAATAATAATAATAATAATAATAATAATAATAATAATAAATTTTTAGGATATATTTATACCAAATATTATAATATGCAGTATTTGAAATCTTTTAGGCAATATGGTCCATTTTTCTACTTTTGGTAAAATAATTTGTTTATTTATTTATTTAGTGTTTGATATCTAGTATGTAAACTAACTTAGATCATTAGGTCAATATATATTAGAGATCTTTTACATACACAAGTTCACTGTGATACTAAATTTATTTTTTGCTGAAATACAAAATTGTTTGCATACGCTATTTTTATAGGTAATCTCCATGCATGTTGAGGCATTTTCCCACTACAATCGTCAGGAATATATAACCGGTGTCCTCATCAAGGCAGTAATAGTGTGGTTTATCTCATCTAGAAGAACACGTATGATAACATACATAATACGTTGTCGTCATAGCCTTAGTTCGGCTGTAATTCGAAAAAATCCTCACTCATACAGAATAATATAATATACACAGTTTCTACTTTGCTGCGTTTTGTTTTATGCACAGGCAGCAAATTAGTAGTAAGCTATTCATTTATTCATTAACAGAGTGAATAAAATGCGCCTATTTTCATAAAATTAAACTGTGTTGTTATCCTCCGAACTTGATTATAGCAAAGATGATAACAGAAAGACTCGCCGAAATTTTGCAATGAGTCGTATGTCTCTCTATATCGATATTATTCGATGATGCTTTAGTATAGAGTGACTTGGACATGGTTGCCATTGAAAACAACAGGAACAGAGAGTAATGGGGCGCTTATCAGGAAATAGTAAGGGTAACTGGATATGAATGCAATGGGGGAAAGGGGAAGCGAAACGGGGAACGAAACTGCTTCCAGCGCTCTGACAAGGAAGGAACATTCTGCCAACTTCCTGTTTTACGAAATTCGTAATGTCATCTGGATTAGTGTAACTTTCATCTTTAGTGCAGAGTTTCCATATTTTTTATGAGATGTTTACATGAGTCCCGCATGCCTAATGAAAAGACTGGCCAGCCCTATTAAAAGATCAATAAAAAAAAGTTCGTAGATTTTTTTTTTTTTTTTGGCTATGCAAATTGTTCTGCACAAAAGAAACTTAATACCATCTTGATTCAAATGTACCCTCAGTCACCAAAAGGGGTTAAACTTTTGGAGACTTTACCGGTAGCCCATCAGAGATTCCTGGCCCAAGATTATCACTAATTATACATGATCCGGTGAAGAGATGTGGCTGAGAAGTGCCACCATCTGGTGATTTCTAATCCTAACACTATGTTTACTGTCTGAATATAGTGTGGTTCTACGGTCGATTTTCTTGAGTTTACGAGACTAAAAACCCACGAAAAAAGGCTTAGTAAAAGTTCATCTAGTCGGCAACTAGAATCGAACTTACGACGGTCTTTCTTTGGGCGATTTAGACTGTTGAAGGTATATGCCATCTCCATCGATCCATCAGTAGTTCAAACAGCACTCAAGCGCCCACGACCTTCCAACTATTCCTAGACTTCTCAACTGTAACTCAAGGATAAGGTGGTTGGCCCTATGCCTCCCGGTGTGTCCTATGACTGTAGATGCGTGTGCTCACGGGGCCTGTTTGCCTGATTTTCTGGGTGAAAAAACTCTTACCTCCCACCTGAGACCGGCTAACTCACCTTTCGTCGAAAGAGACCAGATAAAGGTTCCTCACGTCATTGATGGGAATCGAACCCAGGTCTTTCTGACCAAAGGGCTTCATCCATATCGAGTAAGCTACGAAGGCTCACATGCCATCTCCACTGACCATTATTTTTAAAAGTAATTACAGGATTTCGTCATAATTCTGGACACTTGTCAGTCACTTCTGAAACGACATTCTCGCAGTAAACCGAAGCTCTTCTCTTGACAATCACAAGAAGGAAGTAGTAATTTTGGAAGGAAGTAGTAACGACATATTCAAGTTTGCATGCAGGATGCTGTTAAAAATGTGTAATGTCATGATCGGGAAAAAAAGTTATAATTTCTGTTTCCGATCATGACATTACACATTTTTAGCAGCATCCTGCATGCAAACTTGAATATGTCGTTACTACTTCCTTCCAAAAATACCAAACTTTTATTAAAGAACTTCGTACATACTTCGTGCTGTTGATTCCCACGATGCTGAATTATTAAGACTAATGGACAGCTAGTGTCCATGTTTCAGGCAGTCACTGATAATGGGCCCAGACTATCAACAAACCAAACCTTTTCAGAAGGGGAGAGAGACAGAGAGAGAGAGAGAGAGAGAGAGAGAGAGAGAGAAAACGCACGGTAAACAGTAGCCGCCATCTCGTAGTCCTAAACAATCCTAACATTCGTATTATTGTCTCTAGTTGCGTGAGTTCTATGGTCGATTTTGTGAAATGAGGGAGATTTAAACCTCAATTTATCAGGAAGAAAACCCTACTTTCCGTATTATTTGATTAAATCTTATTTCGAATTCATGGAAAGACTGGAGCTGCAAAATGTGACTGCAACACAATTGCTATTAAACTAGAAATAGATGAACAAATTTTTGGATGAATTCTAAATACAATTTTAATAAAAATCTGTCAAGAGAGAGAGAGAGAGAGAGAGAGAGAGAGAGAGAAGGGGGGGGGGATAAGAAATTAAATATATACTCGTACCGAAGAATCAAACATATCTAAACCGACATTTGCGCATTTTGGGCAACACATTAATGTTGAGGTAATCAGTGATAAATGAATTATAAAATACTATTAAGAGATGGACTCGTTTATCATTATGTTCGATTGTTTCTTGATTTAGTTTTCCTTTTTATTCTATAAATTAGTTGCCAGCAATACGGTCATTTTATAACAGCTTCACTATCACGTGCAGAAATCAAATGAAATGAGATTAGGCGAAACCTCACCCTTATACAGAGACTGACTTCACCTCATCGCAAGGATCACACATTTTCTTACTTCTAAATAAGCTTATCATAATCTGTTAAAAATCAAGAACTAACAAAAAACCTTGAATATATAAAATATCTTGATAGTTAAATTTATAGCATTTATTCGAAATCTTGGCATAATGGAGAATTCCACAACGAACTCCTTAAACCATTAACAGTCTTTCTTCGTATCTTTTATATCGGGCAGTACGACATTATTCTCTCATGGCCTCTTCCCATACACAATGCTCTTTCGAGAACACTAGTAAACAAAGTTGTAGATCATGAGATATTACTTTAACTCAATAGAAGTGACGGCATCGATCTAAGTAGGTCAACATGCCACATCCTTTATTGTAAACAACTTTCCAGTTAACATTCGTGATATGAATCTTTGGTTTATCAGCATTCATCAAGTGTTAATGTGGATAACATAATTAAAAAGACATTAAGTTATATAAAGAATAAATAAAGTAACCACTGTTCAAATACAATAACCTCGCACATAAGAAATTATTCTAACTAGGCAAATTTGATCTCATGACTGTCAATCTCTAAATGACAATTTGGACGGCTGAAGCGACTGTTTACTTAAATGAATCCAAACTTCCCGATGCACAATAAGAGAACCACAAAAATATTTTGTGAATGGAACTGTCATAGTAAAAGGCAGATGAATCGTAAACTGCATATGTCATTTTTTTTATTTTAGTTTAATTTTTTTTACTATCAATTCCACTTATACAAGATTATAAACTTATTGTACATTATTATTGGTATTGTGATTTGAATCAGTATTAAATATTCTGGAAACCCTGTCCCAGATGCCAAACAAGGAACTGCTTTTTTCATGACATTGCCTCCTTCGAATAAGACATTGTTGGTCTCACACTAAAATTCATCTCTTGCCAGAGGAAACCTATATTTTTCCTGGTGTGAGATGAATATCGAGGCCCATAATTGGATTCAAACTAACAACCTATTAGATGCTATCCACCCGATCAACCAGACCTTCGGTAAAATTTCAAGTAAATTCAAAAAAAAAAAAAAAAAAAAACACGATTCAAATGCAATTATTAACTTTTTTTGTTGTTGATAAATATTTTGAGCGAAAATTAGAAATGGTCTTCAACGGTTATAGGAGATAACACTTAATGCAAAAGACTTCTAAAACATCTTTTCAAAATCAAAGGAAGAAAAATTCTTGGGATTATAATAAATAATAATCAGAGCTAATTACAGGCTCACAGTTTACCCAGATTGGCTTTCGTAATCATAATTTTAGGATAAGTGATTAGTATTATGCCAAAACACGTATTCTTGTGTGTAATGGAGTGTGTTTCCTGGTAAATTTGCTCATTTTTCGGGATGAAAAAATCCGAGTTTCTGAGGGGGAAAAAATCCCTCCAACTCCGTATGAGACTGACTAACTCACCTTCAGTTGAAATGACCGGATAAAAGTTCTTTGCGTCGTAGACAGGATACGAATCCAGGTCTTTCCAACCAATGGGTTCGTCGAAACCGACTCAGCTATGGAAACACTCTCATGGGAGTAAACAATTTAGAAAAAAATGAATATGGAAAACCCAAGCATGGAAAACGCTGTTATGATTCACACACACAAAAAAAAAAAAAAAAAAAAAAAGCCTGCTTCGTACGTCGTAATAAGTCACATCAGTGATCATTATTTACTAATAATTAGAGTACACCGTTGTTTTCAACTTTTTAAAGAAATATTTCATCCAATCAGTTTTGATTCATGGATATTGTGTGTATGATAATAGTTTTTATAAAACAAGCAAAAAAAAAAAAAAACTTAGCAGAAAAATACAAAAATTAATCATAGCAACTTTCTTTCAAGATCGTTATTTAAAAAAATTAGAAAAAATTACTGAATAAAAAAAAAATTGACACATTTATAACAAACTAAACTTCGTGCACGCAAACTGAATCACTGTTTTTAATTAAATTAGCAAAATAAATAAATCAGTTAATTTAATTTATTTATTATTCAAGCTTGAAGAAATCAGTTGTGAAGTCAGAGTGATTAATCGACTGATTCATTGATTATAATAAAAAAAGTACTACAATGGCATTTATACTCGAAAATACACATGCCACCAATACAACAACAATGGCCTTTACTCAATAATTTTACTAATAAATGAAGAAAAACATATCAGAAGAACAACAACAACAACAACAAAAAAAACATATCAAAAGAACCTATAAAAACAAGAAATGTCCTCTTTTTTTCTCTCTCGGAATCTCCCGCTGAAACTGTCAAACTCTTATGAACCATACGAGAGACCTCTCCCAAAGGGGAATTAAATCCTCATATATACACTGCTTGGAAGGAAGTTAAGGGACGCCATAGTGTGAGAAACATACAGCCCACCATAATAAGATGTAGGACCACCTTTTCACTGCAGCAATCCTACGCTGCATACTTCCACAAGAGTTCAAAAGAAGAGATCAATAGGGATTTTGGACCATTCTTCCTGTCGGTATTTAATGACTGAACTGTTGTCGGGGTTCATCCCACAGATGTTCAGTACGGTTGAGATCGGGGCTCTGTGGAGGACAGTCAAGTGTGGTGACATTCATATCCAAAAACAACGCAGTAATAGCAGCAGTCTTATAACACGATGCATTGTCTTGTTGAAAGAGACAATGGTCAGTTCTGTAGAAACACCACAAAGTAAGACGCATTGCATTGTCCAGAATGTTCAGATATCCCTACGAGTTCAAGGTTCGTAGTACTACAGACAGAGGTCCGAGGACAAACCAGAAAAAGCAGGATCATACTATTACACCGCCACCTACGAATTTCATACTTAGGATTGCACACTCTGATAAGATACGTTCACCGGGCATCTGCTGCACCCATACCGGTCCATCTGGTAGGTAGAGGGTCGAGCTCGAATCGTCGCTCCATAACACAACTTTCCAAGCTTCCACATCCCACTGCACACGCTTTTTGCACCACTGAAAACATCTCTGCATGTTGGTTCGGGTAATGCAGACCTTGCATATTGCAGTCCTACCATGGAAACCCGGCCGTTAGTTGTAAGTCTCGATTCTGAATGATTCTTGTTCGAATCGATTCACGGAAGTTTGCATTTAACGTGTCGGTGTTTACATAACCTTCGTAGCAAACCAAGTCACGTTCGATGAGTATGGTGGGTCATCCACTGTGGGCAGCACTTGCAGTTGTCTCTCTCTGCTCTTCCATCTTAATATGGTATCACTGATTATTGACATGCAGTGTCCCAATTTATCAACAGTTTGTCGAACAGATAGACCTTCAACATGGCATTCTATTAAAACGCCTCTTTCAAACTCCGTCAGTTCCCTTCTCGCAGCCATTTCATCCGGTCATAGTTGTACTTGACTTGGGAGCATCATACACCCTCTGTCCAAAAAGAAACCGAACTTTTCGAAAATAGAAGAAACTAGTGGAGCGATCTGCTGTATCTTTTTATTGTCGAAAGCGGCAACCTTCCTTAGTGTTGTATCAACTGTTTGTGACATTTGCTTCATTAGAAGCCGAGTTATAGTGCCAAAAGTGGCAGTGTGTTTTGGCGAACTGTAGGTCGTCACGATATTCATGCGTACGCGACGAATTCTCGCTATCAATCGCTTCAAAACTTCGAGATAAAACTAACCATTGACAGTTGGCCAGGCGGAACGAATTCTTTGTGGATAATACCCTTGGTATCGTAGAAACAAATCAGCATTGTCTTTATTTTTGACTTCTCCAAGCACTTTTTTTTTCGTATGCCCCTCTTCTGGAGGTCTCCACTCAGCACTCTAGCTTTGTTTTGGGCTCATACTCAAAACACCACGTTTCGTCACCAGTAGCCATCGTTTCAAGGACGTTTGAGTTATTAAGAGCGGTTTTAATGAGGTCCTTGCAGTGTTCAATTCGATACATTTTTTGGTCGTCGATCAACTTGTGGGGAACAAATCGCGAATTCAATTTACGAAGGCCCAAATTCTCAGTAAAAATGTTGTGCACAGTTGATTTTGGAATCCCCAATTCATCTTCAATCAATCGCACGGACGATTTCGGGTTTTCTTTGATGAAATCACGCACTTTTTGGATGTTAACTTCGCTCAGTCCAGTTTTTGGACGGCCCTACTTTTTGTCGTCCTCAAGTGTCTCGCGACCACTTTGAAATCGTTTAAATCACTCGTAAACTTGAGTACGGGATAAACATTCATCACCCTTTGCTTTTTGAAGGATTTGATGCGTTTCGGTAAAACGTTTACTATGTTTAACACAAAAGTCAATCGCTGCTCTCTGTTCGAAACTCATTTTCCGACCGTTCGTCAAAACACTGTCACTCTGGGCATTATAACTCAGCTTCTAATGAAACGAATGTCATAAACAGTTGACTCAACACTAATGAAGGTTGCAGCTTTCAACAACAAAAAGATACAACAGGTAACGCCACTAGTTTCTTCTATTACCGGCTACATACATGTGACTCGCTACATGGTACAATGGACCTTTCTCATGAAGGTTGGCTGACTTCTTTCCAGTGTAAATCCTATCTGAATTAGTAACAAAATTCTTGGATTCAGTTTTATTTTCCTTTTTATAGATGGGTACTTTAGACTCAGATATTTAAGCATTTTTTGGTTGAATATCATCTGATTTAGATGCTATATTTGACTCCACATTTCGGCCTTTTGATAGCTTTTTTCCTCAAGTACTGATATGCATTCCTGACTACATTCCTCTTGAATAACTTAGCTTATGTTACGTGTTTCATTGAGGAGAGCTTCGTAGTAAATCTTACAGACATTTAGGGTGGCTTCATTTTCAGCTCTCGTGTTACCTTTATCATTTGTAATAAAGGAATTACAAATGATAAAAGAGTGTAAAAGGAATTATGATTTGTAATTCTTTTACTTCACTCTTTTATGTACAGGGTGGCCATAAAATAACTTTCGCTCTTTGGAGGCATCTGTAGCTAAAACCAATAAACGAAATGAGACCAAATTTTATATTTAGACTTTTTGAAGGCATGGGGAGATGATTTGCGCGTGAAAAAGGTTTAGTACCAAAAGTCGCCAACAGGGGAAATTTTGGCGCTGGTGGAGCCGAAAACAAGCGGATAATTACATTAAAGGCAGATAAAATGGAATAATAACATTTCGGCGGTGTAAGCGACAGTTGCGTCACTCATTCCAGCTAGATATGTGGATCGTTACAGTGATAATAACAATAATAATTACAACCAAAACAACAACTTATCTCAGCTGTAGAGCATGTTGCACACCGGATTCAATTTGTTGTACACAAGAAAGGTCAGCTCATTGAAAATCGTGTAAGTGGTCCAGGGGACCCTGATTCTGAAGAATAAAACATTATTTCCTGTGAGTTCAATCACTACATTAATTTCTGTGTCTCTCGCAAGTTGTTGTTTTAGTTTAATTATTATTATCATTGTAATGTGCCACATATCCAGCTGGAATGAGTGCTGTCGCTGTCGGTTACACCATCGAAATGTTATTATTCAATCCGCCAGCGCCAAAATTTCCCCTATCGGCGATTTTGGTACTAAATCTTTTTTTTCGCCTTCAAAAGTCTCAATATAAAATTTGATCTCATTCTGTTTATTGGTTTTAGCTACAGATGCCTCTAAAGAGGGAGAGTTATTTTATGGCCACCCTGTATTTTTATTTTCTTCAATAGTTTCCCAACCAGAATATTCTATCAACTTTCTTATATTAATCTTCTATATCCATTTCAATGTGTGTAAATTATTTATTTCATTCAATTGGAGTTATTTCCGAAAAAAAAAATAAATAAAATATCAGCCTTTTTGAAGTTAGCTACAAAATAAATGTTGGCAAAAGTTCAGATCTGAGTGTTTGATCTTTTAACCACCCAATCGGCCATGACGTGCATATATATCAAGATATATATGCACGTCAAGTGCATATTAAAATTGTAATACCATTGATATTACATTGAAACATATGATAGATACGAAGCATAGAAGAGTGATGTATTTTATCCATATTGACGGCGACTTTAATATTATTCTCATATTTGCACTGATAATGAGAATAATTAAGGTGTTTTAATTTTTAATTAGACGTCTTGTATTATTATTATTACTATTATTTAATAACTTTCTTTCTTCATGTTTTTAATTTTTAATTCTTAATTTTAATGTTTACTTTATTTTAATTAGTTTAATTCTCTAATGCCTTTTATTCCCTGTAGGGGGTAGGCAAGGTAGGATTAACCTATCTATAGGGAGCAGGATTAGCCATATCAGTCTTTTGGAGACTGTGGAAAGTTTAGTCTTCACCAGTAGTCAATCAGAGATAGCTAGCACACGACTATCACTAATTATAAAGAACATCGGATAAAGAGAAGAACTCAAAGTGCTGCCATCTCGTGGTCGGAACCATAATACAATATATTATTTGTTTGAAATAGTATGGATTCTATGGTTATTATTCTTGAGTTTATGGGACGAAAACCCTGAGTTTTCAGAAGAAAAAAAAAATCGCTTGCAAGTGCCTGTGATCGAATAACTCCGTAACTGGTGGAAAAAAGACTTACTCCTCTACCTGACGACTATATTCGAACTGAGAATGGCTTTCTTCGGGCAACCTAGCGCTAAAGATGCAAACATCACTTCCATCACAAATTGACCTTTACTTTTTATTTTACATTTAATTATTAATTATAATTTTAATATATTAATATATTAATTTCAAATTTAATTATATGATTTTTATGTTTAATTTTTATTATTTATTAATTTTCATTTCATTTACTTATTTAATTTTATGATCCATTTATGTAGTTTTTAATTTTTTAATTATTTTTAACTTATATATATATATACGTAGGCTGTTCAATAAGTAATAAGACTATATTTATACAGAAAACAGATTACCTTTAATCGTCATCATTTACATGGTCTTTTTCGAAGTAACTACTGTGAGACGCGATGCATTTGTCCCAACGTTGGGACACTTCTTAAACACATGTGAAAGTCCGTTTTTTGAGAGTTCCTTCAAAACCGCCTCTGCAGTTTTTACACATGCTTTGTTGCTTTCGAAATGGCGGCCTCTTAGTAGTTTCTTGAGCTGAGGAAACAGCCAGAAATCGCACGGTGCGAGATCAGGACTGTATGGAGGGTGTGGTAGGATATCTGTGTTGTTCTTCTGCATACACTGGAATTCCGACATTGACTTGTTACGTAACGAAATATATAAGGAATGCAGTGACACGTTAGTGTTAAATCTCAGTAAGAAACATCTTCCAAGGCTAATTATATATGGTATTCCGTGAAATTGATACGAACAATGCAATTGACTCAATCCGCATGCAGAACGAAGAACTCTTCAGTGGCGATACAAAGATGACACAAATATTCACCATGACAAATAAAAAAAACGAACAAGCGCAATTTAATGGTTGAAGTAGATCCAACAGTGAGGACGAAATTGCTGAAAACCTGTTTTGAAATGCTTTTATTTCATTTTACTTCATTTCCCATAAGACTTTGCCTTCCTCGTTCCTGCAATATCACCACACCTGGATGATATACTCTTGCAAAGTGGTCACTTAATATACTCTAACATCTAAACTTACAAGTATCACTGCATTATTGAACAAAAATTGCCGAATGGAATCATGTTGAAGAAACTATCTTTGATGAATGCTATAATGTATGATGTATTCGTTTAATAACTATTGAAAAATAGTTTTACAGATCAATGTATAAAATATTCTTATTAGTAATAACAGTTATATGCCTGAACAAATTAAATAGCAGTGGTTCAAGCATAGTGCTTCCCAAACTTATGGATGTAAAGGCCCCCTTTGGAAAAATTTAAATATTTCATGCCCCCCATCGAAAAAAAAATCGTAATACAGACATATGTTATTATAATATTTATTGTATTTATATTCGATACAATTTGTATTCAAACTTTTGTGTTTGTAAGCTTTTTTTGTGCATCTTATCAATACCTTTGAAATGAAACATATATGAATAAGCATATCTGATCTGATCCTGTGGCTTCCTCTCTTTGAGAGGGTTGCAGCTGATTACTAGGGAGATGATGATGCAAGGTGGTTTCCCATTGCCTTCCTTGCCATATTTCTATGACATTTTACCTGTGTGTTCACTGGTCCGGTTTGCCTGCTTGCGGGAAGAAAAACCCCAGATAAACTTGCGGAAAAAATCCTGCTGTCCACACCCAAGACCGGCTAACTTGGCTATGGCTTTGGAAGATCCTTAAGCCCCTCACATCGTCGACGGGAATCAAACCTAAGACACTCCTTGCCCAGGCATATGGTTGCGAAGTGCAAGGCCACTAGGCGAACCACGCAGACCAAATAAGCATATATTTACTAATATTCACTAAGTGGCGAAATACGCAGGAAGAAATATTTTTGAACCAAAACTAATGTGTGATTTTTTCCATTAAAATATAAAAAATAATGAAAAAGAAATAATAGAAATTAAATACGTTTCTTTTAAGATTAAAAAAAAAATAACTGCTTAGTATTGAAACATTTTAAATTTGTTTTCATTATTTCATGGCCCCCTCAACAAAACTTGTGGGCCCCAAGGGGGCCACAGCCCACAGTTTGGAAAGTGCTGCTCCAGCACACTAAACAACTGCCTTCTCCAAGATTCTGTCCCTTTTTGGTATCTGTTTATCAACTACCCTCATATTCATCCCCCCATGCATGCCAATCTGTACAACAGAATTCCACATAGTATCCAGTCAAATACCACCTTTGCAAAATCCAATGGTATCATTGTGCATCTCTTCCTCATCAAGTGTCTATCTAAGACATGACCTGTTCTTCACAAAACTTATATGGTCTCTCATAGAGTATCATTCATCTATTTCTGAACTTTGTCTTTGACTGACTTCTTCAATATCTTTATTACTACTCTCAAGCAGCGCTGGCCCAAGCAAATTTTTGAGTGGGTGCAAGATTTTTTTCCCCATCCTTTGGTCGAAAAAAAGATTTTCTTCTGCCCTTCGGTTTCATATTTATATTATTTATTAATATATCAAATTTTATATTAAAATATTAAATTTCTAAATAAATATTTCCGCTTAATTTTGTTTCTTAAATAAAAATATTCTATTTATAAGAGAATCAAATTTTCTCAATAAAATTGGATCTAAATGTTTCTGTCTGGATTATCAAAATAAAAATAATTATTTGGAACTAATATAATTAGAATAAAATATTTTTTCTTTTTTTAAATTTTTTTTGCCTGCAGTAAAATTGTAAGATAAACTCTTTATAAGTTTCCGCCCTTTTACTTTTCTGCCTGGCATCCGCCCCTGCCTCGAGCAGGAACTGCTCTCAAGATTCTGATTAATTTATAATTTCCATCTCTCTCTCTCTTTGCACCTCCTTTATGCAACAGAACTGTTTTGCTCTCCTTCAACTCCCTAAGACTTTGAAACTTAGTTAAACATCCTAGTCAGAAGCAATGAAAATTACGTTTTCATGATCCAGTCTAATTCTATAGTTGTATTTGCACTGAGATTTTGTAATGCTCTAAATACTTTCAATTCAACCTCTATTCCCACATCAGTTCCTATCACGTCACGTGGCAGTTATCAAAATTTTCCATTTCTGATTTATTTTCAACCTGATTACATATAGAAAGATACTTCATGTAAATTTTTAGTTTCAGGCTACAACATCATAGCTAGATTACTAGGACCCTTGGCAAATTTGTAGCCACATGCCTTTTTCAATGTGACAATTTCTGCAGCTATTAAAATATTCTGACACTGGTGCCCTTCTGATACCAGCATCCTTAGCAACAGACTCAATGCCATTGGTTTCCCATGCCTCTGACCAGCTCTATGGGAAGGGGTATCTAAAAAGTAATCAAGGCATGTTATCGCATGCTGTGATTACTTTTTAGAATGAAGAAGTTGCAGCATGGTGCTTTTTTTGTTGTGGTGAATAAGTGAATCAAAAAATGCATTTCTTTTATTGACTGTAAACTATCAGGGATTTGCACAAATGGTTATTTAAACTGACATGCATAGTAGGGCAAAAAATATATTTTTATACTGAATAACTTGGGTAAATATCCAAAGCAATACCAAATAAATACGATGGGTGCAAAGAGAAATCATAACAGGAGACTTTAATTATCCAAACATTGATTGAGTAGCTGCGAAACTGGATGAGAAGAATTAAACTAAATTGATTGAGGTGTTGTGAGACAAATTCCTCAAGCAGCATGTAACAGAAGGAACTTGTGATCAAAGAGGATTAGATCTGATTATAGTGTCAGGAGGGGGGGGGGGGTTTCAGTTAAAGATGTAACTAGTCTTCCTCTGGCTGGTGACAGTGATCATATTAATGAATGTTCCCTTCAGAAAAGATTACATGCTGAACTACAAAGCAGGAGGAGTATGCTGAGTTGTGCACCATGTATCAGTAGTTGGATGGATATCAGCAGTTCATGAGAAGTGTTCAAACAAATACTTAAATAATGAAATATCAGAATGTCACTAGAGTTCGAAGAATACATACAATACGAGTGAAATGGACATGTAATCTAATTAAGCAAAAGATTTGTAAGAAAAAGATAATGTGGAAGGAATACAATGAGCATAAGGATGGTGTCAGTTACAATAATTATATAAGCAGCAGGCCAGAAGAGTCACAAGTGTTGTATGGAAAACTAAGTCGAAGTATGAAAAACTGGCTCTGCAAGTAAATGAAAGAATGAATTTGAAAGAGCAACTCTACTGAATGCAGGTGGCTGCTGCAGCAGTGATTGTTCAACTAATGAATAGCCATTTTTGCTAAAAGCTATCAATCTGGAGTGCTCAATGTTGAACTCACCGCTACCTCTTCACTGTATGAGGGGGGAAGTACTTGAGATGCTGTACAAACTGAATAAGAATTCTGCAATAGAACTGATGGTATGCCAGAATGAATGCCAAAAGAGTGTTCAGCTAAACTGGCATACCATCAGTTCTATACATCAGTCTTTGCACAAGGGTGATGCAAAGACTGAAGTATCCAACTAACGACCAAGCAGTCTCAGGAGTGATGGTGAAGATTTTGGCAAGGTTGATTGGGACTTGCATATAGAAATGGGTTGATAGGACATGTATACTTTGCAACAAACAGCATGAGTTTACTAATGAAGGTCATGTTTGAGCAACTTATTGACATTCTACAATAATAAATTAGACAAGGGGAACGGACACACCATGATACTTTTGGAGTTTGCTAAAGCTTTTGACAGAATACAGCATTGAAGGCTGTTGTATAAATTGGAGAATATGAGATTGTATCAGTGGGGCACCGGTGGGGGGACAATGGGTCCTGCCTCTCCCCCAAAGAAAAAGGAAAAAAATACTAGAAAAATTTCCAAACATCTTTTCCTAATTAAAATTCTTTTTTTTTTATTTATATTGGGTCGTGTCTTTTATTTCTATACTACTTATGAATTAGTGATCATTGCAGATGCTCAGTCATATGTGATGCATACTGTGTATTCTCAAATCATCTATTCAACTTGCCCCCCCCCCCCCCCAAGATTAAATCCCGAGTGCACTACTGGATTGTATTATACACTATTGGCTTAATTAAGAGGATGGCTGACTGGCAGATATCAAAAAAAGTCATGTATGGGAGGTGTGAATATGCAAGATAACCAGTGGTATACCTCAAGGATCAGTCCTTGGTCCAATGTTATTCAATCTGTACATTAATGACATTGGGAAGGATTTGACTTGTGACATACAGCTATTTTCTGGCAATGCAAAGATAGGTAGGGTAATCAGGAGTGCTGCTGATCTGCAGCACTTGCAGAATAATTTGAATAGACCAGAACTGTGGGCATGTGAAAATGGCTATCAGTTCAATGTTAATAAATGTAGGGTCATGCACTTTTATGTGATTAGATATCCAATGTCATATTTGTGGGATTATTCTAGGAAAAAACTGATCAAGCTAGGCCTCTTGGAGTATTAGTAGACCAGAAGTTGAAGTTCAAGGGTAATATAACAAAAATTGAAAATACAACTCAGAAAATAATTGCAATGTTGAAATGAACCTTGATATGTAAAGATAAGGAAGTCATTTTGCTTCTTTACAAAACCTTGATAAGACTTCATTTGGACTATTGCATGCAGGTCTGGTTTTTGTGATGATTCTGATACAGTAAAGAGAGTGCAAAGGAGAGTGTCAAAAATTATATTGTGAAATACTGAGTTTGAAGACAGATTGAGAATTTGTAGGCTGCAGACACTAGCAAACAGGATAAAGTGGGGGTGGCATGATTGCAACTTACAAACTTCTGAAAGGTTATACAGAATTTTAGTACATGGAATTTTCCATTTCATGGAGTATGGGAAAAGGACTTGAGGGCATCCTGGGAAGATGAGAATGATTGCTGTCAAGCAGAGGGTGAGGGCTAGATTTTTCTATCACTCACAGATTGGTGTGTGATCAAAATGGATTGCTGCTGGATGTTGTGTGTGCAAACAGCATGAATGAATTCAAGAACAGGTATGATAGCTGGTATGAATAGTATGGCCTCCATCATACTATTAATAATAATAGTAATAATATTTGAATCATGGAAAAAAAAAAAAAAACATTGAAAATGAAAATTTCCATATTGCATATCCTATTTATTTCTGCAGTTGTTTGTAGCTTAAAGACTAACTGATATCAGTGAATAAAATCTTTATTTAAGTTATGGGATATGGAATAAAGACAGAAAACCAGTTACCGGTTATTTCATTATCCAGCCTCCAACATCCCAAGCAGTTAAGATACCATGTATCTTACTGTAATGATAAGTACCTGCCAGATTTCTGCTGAGGACACAGAATATCATTAATAACACCATGTTCCAACATCCTGAACTA
Organism: Typopeltis vanoorti; assembly: GCF_054136105.1. Lineage (NCBI taxonomy): Eukaryota > Metazoa > Arthropoda > Arachnida > Uropygi > Thelyphonidae > Typopeltis > Typopeltis vanoorti. Next base: position 164,845,191 of record NC_143550.1, read on the forward strand.
GTCTTAAGAGGTATATAGAGAAATCGAAACATGAAGTGATCATCTAGTTATGTTACATAGATTATCTAGTGCTAGGCCACTTGAAGAAAGGACATAAAAAGAACAGGATAAAAATTAACACAAGAAGAAAATTGTATGATATATCTAAAGCTCTGAAAAAGAGGTTTTTGCTGTGGAAGAAGGGTAAAATAATACTGGTACATATGGGAATAACAAAATAGAGGCTTCAAATAATATTATTTTAATATAGAGATGCTTTTATTGTCTCTAAAGTGGTGATTAAGGTGATGGAGGGTGGGGATAACAGAATTAACAGATGCAGAATTTGGACATAGGACATAGTATGAGTGTTTTAGCAATTTACTTATATATTAAAATCAAGTGTGATGGATATGTTGACAAGAGGTTACATTCTTTGAGGATTACATTAAAACAAGCAAAGACAAATTAAAAAAACTGAAGCAGATAAGGTAGGATAACAGATTGACTTGGATTAGTGACTTATGTATTAGGAAAATAAGGGGACAGTGTTCCAGAAGAGTAGGATAGTAGTATGCCGCAGAATCTTATTTCACGCCTTGTTCAACTTATGTGTTTATCACTTGTGAGAGGTTTAACTGGAAAATATTTATAGATAATGCAAAATTGAGAAACGATCTTTGAGGAATGATGCTGATGTCATAAGCCACCAAGAGTTGAACAGTTGGCAGTGTGGGGCAAGTGAGCAGGGATAAAAATCCTGTGTAGCTCAGCAGAAGTAGTGTGTGCATGCCGATAGTGCTAGGCCACTTGAAGAAAGGACATAAAAAGTTTGATTCTAGTTGCTGACTAGAGGAACATTTTGGATGAGTCTCCAGACTCCATGGAGATAGCGTATAATAATAACAATTTGATGCTGTCAAGTGCAATGAGGATTGGATTTGGTTGTTTTCACTTACAGCTGAAGCAAGACAAAATACACTGCACTGAAGCATATGAAGTCTGTTCTTAATGAATTATACAATTTGCAAGACATAGAATCCACTATTCTAGTGGATTCTATTTTCGTAAATTACTGAAAATAGAAGAGGAGCTGTAGTACATGATAAGGAAGGTGAACAAGGAACTGAAATGTAGTGACCACAGTTATAGAATTATGAGGGCCACAAAGGATTACTGTAGTGATAAGGATGCAGATAGTGAACAAAAAAACAAAGTTTAAAGATAAAGAGGCCATTATTCCACTCTATAGGACCTTAATCAGGCTGCACCTTGACTACATTGGGTTTGACTCGAATGGTTTCTGGAGTGTTGGAAAGATTGTTAATAAAAATAAAATTTCTGATGTTTATTCAGTTATAAATTTAAATGTTTACTGTCTCTTAGCAATATAAATTTCAGTATGTGAAATAAATGAATGACAGAACCTTCTTTTATGAAGATTGCTATGTTCAAATTTAATACAAACAATTTCATTCAGTGCAATGCTTATGAAGAGAAAAGAAGAAATGTTTATTAAAAGCATACAATGCCTTCTTTTCTTATACACATGGCTCATGTGTGGAAGAAAAGTTGTCAAAAGAATGTATACGAAGTATTTTATTTTATTTTTATTTTTTAGATGTAGAAATGTCATATTTTGCCACGTCACACCATGTAAGAAGAAACAAAGGCTAATCTATTATTTGTGTAAATGCTGTGTCAAAAGTGTAATGAGTTGTCTGTTAGAAAAAATTATAATATCAAATGTCAAAAATAAACTTATAATCATATAATCAGCTGTTTTGTTATTTCCTCATGTAGAGTTCTTTAATTAGAAACAAACAGTACTGACAGATATCAGAAATAGATAATTAATATTACTATATTACTGATGCAATAAGGAAAGCAAAGATTGGAGTATTACAAAAAAAAGTATTTAGAATTTATACATTAAACCTAGATAAATTCGTTTAACTTTAGTAGTCAATTCTGACTTCTTTTTTTTTTCTCTCCTAATTCTTCAATGTTTGTACTACATTTTGGAGGAACCTAATTCAAGACAGGAATTGAATCTAGAGACTAAATAATGGTACTTTTCATGCAGAATGATGGAAATAGTTTCACACCAGACGATTTTTATTTACCACCTAAAGACATTCACAAGCATCCATGCCACACAGAAAACTTTCTCCAGCTCACAGTCCACAGTTTGGGAACTGATATACTATCCATTCGGCAAAACAGGCTAGCATATAAACTGGAGAAGAGCATTCAAGTAGCTTTTAATTAATCCCAAAATGATAATATTATAAACAAACTACATACCCTAATAATAATTGAATAAAAATATAAGGATGGAACAATTTTCAATTCATCAATAACTTACCAATATAATAATGTACACTAAATCCAGCCACACTGAGGATGAGAATGGAAGCCAGCCATTGAGAGAACAGTTAGCACATAGATGTGCCAAATATTTCATGAATTATAATCAAGAATTCAGCTTATTCCACAAAGTGCAAATCAACAAAAAACAACCCTTTTCAAGGTAACAAGGGTACCCCCACCCCAACACATATACACAAAATAAAAAAAAAAAAAATCCCACGTTAAATCTACTTCATTGTGTGTAGAATTCATCATCAAATTCCCCAACATGTATCCTCAAGGGATGTGCAGAATGTTATGATAATACTACATCATTACTAACTTCCTATCAACAATTTTCCTCCAAATCAATCTGTTATCTGTCAAGACTCCAACATTATCAGATCTTATATTTCTGTCTTCTAAGGCATTTTTACTATATCAATCCACCTATATCTTGGTCTTCATCTAGGGCATAATCCTGGCAGAGAACACTTGTTTTGCTAATCGTTCCTCTGTTTAAATGACTATACTTGAGATTAACTCTACTAACACATTCCGGATGCTACTAATGTCAAGTTCTTTTCTAATATCCTCATTTTTAATATGATATTGTTCACGTCCTTAATCTCTCTCAGGACTCTCATATCTGTGGTCCCTAGTCTTTGGTCAAATGTCTTATTTCTAACCCAGCTCTCAAATTCTTAAGTTAAAATTAGCTTGAACACTGTGTTTTATATAACTGATTTAGTGTTTTGACTATTTTCTATTTTATTCCATATAAATTTATTCAGTTGACTTCCCACCATACCAGCTTTGTTGATTCTGTTGTCTATTTCCATATTTAATTTACCATCTTCACTAAAAATTGTGCCTAAGTAACTGACATGTTTTACTTGTTCTGTAGATTGTCCAATCACGATGCAGTTGGTATTTTTCTGCCTATTTTCATTGTCTTTGTTTTGTTATTGCTGATTTTCATACCAAATTTATTACAACAGTTATTCAATTTAGTCAGGGAATCTTGCAGACTTGTACTGGATTTATTTAAAAGTATAACATGATCTGCATAAAGTAAAGTGCTGAGATTGTCTTGTCAGATGTCATCTCCTTCCAGGAGGTTGACTACATGAGCTTCCACCATGTACGGTATTGTGCTTCGCTTTTGCATTCTTAATAGGACAAAAAGATCCAGTCCTTAATATTTCCCATCCAATCTGTTCTTTGTCTTCCTCTTCTTCCTTGTATCATTCTTTCTAGAAGTGTTTTTTGTAGTGATTCATGCCTTAGTATGTGACCAACGTAGGTGGTTTTTCTTTTCTTAATGATTTTCAACAGATTCCTGTCTTCTCCAATTATCTCTAATATTTCTAAATTACTTTTTTTTGGCAGTCCATGGAACGCTAAGAATTCTTCTGAGGATCCACATCTCAAAGTCTTTTAGTTTATTTTCACAATATTTTGATATTGTCCAGGTTTCTGCTCCATATAGCAGTATTGACCATACGTAGCATTTGGACAGCCTAATTATTGTTTTTGTGTGAATTTCCCTTGAGGTCAGAATGTTCTTCATGCTAATGAAGACTGATCTAGCAATTTCTATTCTTAATATTTCCTCATTACATTTTCCATTCTCTGTAATTAGTTGACCCAAATATATAGCTTTTGCAAGTCTGCAAAACTTAAAATACAGGTCTGTTATATTCCCATGATTTTTCAACTATTTGTCCTAAAGTGGAAATCTGATCCTGACAGCCTCTGTTTTGCCTGAATTCACTTGTTCTTCACCACGCTTCCCTTGCATGATTCTTCTCAACCGTTTCTCAAGTATACTTGTATGAATGTTACCAGGAACACTCATTAGGAAAATGCCCCTGTAATTCTTGATATTTTTATTGAGGCAGTTTGCTCTCAATAAATTAGTTGTTTATGTTGTATATTGTCAAAGGCCTTTGTGTAGTCAATAAAACATAAGTAGACTTCTTTCTGCTTCTCCAGATATCTTTCTATAATAGTTTTAATGTTGAAGAGTCCTTCTCTAATTCCTTTATTTTCTTCGAAACCAGATTGCATTTCATTAATTTGTTAATAGTGTTTTTTACCACTGTGCTGTCACTGCTTGTTTCATTTAGCAATTTTTCAAAGTAATTACTCCATACATCAAAGATATCTTTTTCTCCAGTTTTCATGTCACCTTTATTATTTCTGATTCCTTTTACAGCACTCTTTCCTCAATTTCTGGGCCTTTTTCAACAGCCACCAGAATATTCTGAAGGGTGTTGTGTAGAATTTATGGAGGCAAAACGATTGTGTTGGAGTTACTACAACAAGAGTGGTTTGTCTCCATAACTTCTACACAATGAATGCTGCCCACCATGTAACCTTGGAAGAAAGAATATTCTTTAACAGACCATGTTTAAATATGGAGAAATCTAAATTATTTTCAGCCTTATTTTGTGAAATGTCTAAAAAATTAGAAAAGAAAGAACAGAAACTAAATTTCAAAATGGACTTACTTTCATTTGTTAAACATAATATACATTCATACAAAAAACTGTATTTAAGCTCTGCAGAAAAGACTCCAAAAGGCTTCTGTTAACCTTGAAAATTGTGACAGGATAACAAATATCAACCGTTATTTTATAGCTAAGTAGGAAGTTTGCCTTTTGAAATTCTGCTTTAAAAGTGATAAAGTGCTTATGAGAATACATTTGACTTGGTGATTGCCTCAGTTGTCACTTATAAAAGGTACCAATCTTTCTAAAGAAGGATGTATTCCATACTTGGCAATTGAATAGTCTTACATTTTAAATCATTTTCTCTATGTGGATAAAGTTGAAAATACATCAATATTTATTGTATCTGCGAAAGTTTATTCTATATAAATAAATCCCTTGAATGATGATAAATCCATTTTCAATAACAGTCATTAAAAGTAGTCTCTTTCTTTTGTTCGCATAGAGATCGAGACAAAGTAGATAACTGTAAGTCATATATATGGCAATTATATTTTAAACAGGTAAGTCATGAGTATTGGCAACTTTTAGAACATGAGCTACTCAATTTTTTTTTGCAGGAAATCTTACAAGAACAGAATCAGCACAGTCTTTTGTTGCTGTAAATCCTGCATTGGGCATGAATGTTTCTGACTATCTTTAGGTGGGAGATGAATTTCACTACCTAAATTACCATCCTTATTAGAGACCTGAAATAGCTTGAAAATGTTCCATGTTTGGTCAAGGTTTTTGAATTATGTAAAAATATAAAACTAATTTTAAAATATAAAATAAATTCTTAACCCATTCATAGAACTAATGTACCATATTAAAACGATATTATTATAAGTTTCCAATTTCTCATATGTTGGAATCACATAAAAAAAATGCAGTCCATTCTATTCCATGAGACTGGAACAGGCCACTTCATCTAAAATCCATGATAGAAAGAAGATTCCATTCACCCACCACTCTCCACATATGTATAAAAAAATTACTCTGTAGGTAACTTTCAGTATTGAGAGCACACTGCGCTGTAAGACACATCATCAGAGGTAATGGTACATGAAAGTTTTACACAAGAAAAGCTATAGATGATTAATGCTTAGGATCCCTACACAATGCAATAAAAATTAAGGCTTAATTTTACATCAAGTGTGGTGTGCTTTCATCAAAAATTTAACTGCCACAGACCTAGCATAAAGCAAAAGTGACACTGCAGAATGTGATAATAACTAGCAATGTTACAACATGCATACAGTAACGAATATATCATTTGTATTCTGGTTTATCAATTTATTTAATAGTTGTGAAGTTACAAACAACATCTAATATGAGTAATTAATCATCAGTAGGCTTTTGTTGTGTAAAACCTTTATGCACCATCACCTCTGATGATGAAAGTCTTACAAGGCACGAAATTTGTTAGGTTTCTTAATTGTTTATTTTTTAATAAACTCTTTATATATTACCATATTGTCTCAATATTGTAAACTACCTACAGAACTGCTTAACCACAGAAACCTACGTCTAAAAAAATTACTCCCTCCCCTCTCAACTCACCATTAGACAACTTCCACGGATGGCCTCACACTCTTTGCTTCTAATCTTCCACTATTTTTTATAATCCCTTCTTTTATTAATGCAATAAAATTACCTCATTAACTTAAATAATTAATCATATCACCACTTTTCTGCATTTCCACCAACTTTGTAGTTTACAAAATGTAAACCTCATTCCAGAGGGCTGATATTGTCATGATAATTCATGGTCTGATTCTACATGATCGAATGCATTATACAGTGGCACAATGCTTACTTGTCAGTATGCTCTTATCATAGCAGGGTACATAGTTTTTTGCAATACTTATAATGTGTGACCTATAAACTTTAGAACCACTGCTGATCATCCCCTGAAGATCTCAAATCTCATCTACCTTCTGAGGCATAGTCCACCAATGTAGCATACAGCCTTATACCTCTGCACTCCAAAGCATAACAATTGCACTTATTAACAGTAAAATTGCAGTTCCACTCATTTGACCAAGGTAAATATTATTCAAATCTTCCTGAAGAGAGTTAGTACACAAGAAGAAAGGTGAAGAAGGAGCTGAAATTAAGTGACCACAGTGAAAGAATTATGAGGACCAGGACCACAAAGGATTACTGTAGTGATAAGGAGGCAGATATTGAACAAAAAACAAAGCTTAAAGATAAAGAGGCCATTATTCCACTGTATAGAACCTTAATCAGGCTGCACCTAGATTACATGGGATTTGGACCAGCAATGTTTTTGGAGTGTTGGAAAGATTGTTATATATATATATTTATATATAGTGTATAATATATATTTATATACAGTTGTATATTTAGTTCTTTTAAATTTAAATGTTTACTGTTTCTTAGCAGTACAAATTTCAGTATGTGGGGTAAATGAATGACGAACCTTCTTTTATGAAGATTGCTGTTCAAATTTAACACATTCAATGCAATATTTATGACAAGAAAAGAAATGCTTACTAAACGAATACATGCCTTCTTTTCTTATATACACACATGACCCATGTATGGAAGAAAAGTTGTCAAAAGAATATATAGGAAGTTTTTTTTGTTTTCTTTTCAGGTATTAAGAGCCATATACTGCTGGTTGTACCATTGCAATGAAAAGAAACATTTGTTCCTGTATTATTTACTGTTATTCCTCTTATTTGTTCCTGTATTATTTACTGTTATTCCTCTTATTTGTTCCTGTATTATTTACTGTTTCAAAAGTTTTGTTTGTTTGTTTGCTTTGAAAAGAGTTGTGTTATAAAAAATTAATATCAAATGTTAGAAATAAACTTATAATCATATAACCAGCTGTTTGTTATTTCCTCATGTAATTTACTCTGTAGAGTTCTTTAATTAGAAAGAACTGTACTGACAGATATTAGAAATAGATAATAATTGATATTACTATATTACTGATGCAACAAGGAGAGCAATGATTGGAGTATTACAAAAAAATTATTTAGAATTTGTACATTAAACTTAGATAGATTCGTTTAACTTTAGTAGTCAATTCTGACTTTTTTTTTTCCTCTCCTAATTCTTCAATGTTTCTACTACATTTTGTAGGAACCTAATTCAAGACATTAATTGAATCTAGAGACTAAATAATGGTACTTTTCATGCAGAATGATGGAAATAGTTTCACACCAGACGATTTTTATTTACCACCTAAAGACATTCACAAGCATCAATGCCACACAGAAAACTTTCTCCAGTCCACAGTTTGGGAACTGATATACTATCCATACTATTCTGACAAAACAAGCTATCATATAAACTGGCCTCATATATATATACTATAAAAAAAAACAAGCAAATTTTTCACACTATCAATACCTTATCAAACACCAGAGCATTCAAGTAGCTTTTAATTAATCTCAAAATGGTAATATTATAAACAAACTACATACCCTAATAATAATTGAATAAAAATATAAGGATGGAACAATTTTCAATTCATCAATAACTTACCAATATAATAATATACACTAAATCCAGCCACACTGAGGATGAGAATGGAAACCAGCCATTGAGAGAACAGTTAGCACATAGATGTGCCAAATATTTTATGAATTATCATCAAGAACTCTGCTTATTCCACAAAGTGCAAATCAACAAAAAATCCTTTTCAAGGTAACAAGAGTACCCCCACCCCAAAACATACACCAAAAAATAAATAAATCATGTTAAATCTACTTCATTGTGTGTAGAATTCATCATCATATTCCTGACATGTATCCTCAGGGGATGTGCAGAATGTTATGATAATACTACATTATTACTAACTTCCTATCAACAATTTTCCTCCAAATCTTATCTGTCAAGACTCCAACATTATCAGATCTTATATTTCTGTCTTCTAAAGGCACTTTTTACTGTATCAATCCACCTATATCTTGGTCTTCCTCTGGCTCTTTTTTCTGCCAACCTGGCAGAGAACACTTGTTTTGCTAATCTTTACTCTCCCATTCTGTTTAAATGACCATACTTGAGATTAGCTCTACTAATGAATTATTGGATGCTAACAATGTACAGTTCTATCCTAATATCTTCATTTCTAATATGATATTGTTCACATCCTTAATCTCTCTCAGGACTCTCATATCCATGGTCTCTAGTCTTTGGTCAGTCTTATTTCTAGCCCAGCTCTCAAATTCTTAAGTTAAAATTAGCTTGAACACTATGTTTTATATAGCTGATTTAGTGTTTTGACTACTTTCTATCTTATTCCATATAAATTTATTCAGTTGACTTCCCACCATACCAGCTTTGTTGATTCTGTTGTCTATTTCCATATTTAATTTACCATCTTCACTAAAAATTGTGCTTAAGTAGCTGAAATGTTTTACTTGTTCTGTAGATTGTCCAATCACGATGCAGTTGATATTTTTCTGCCTTTCATTTTTTCATTGTCTTTGTTTTGTTATTGCTGATTTTCATATGAATTTATTTAAAATATAACATGATCTGCATAAAGTAAAGTGCTGAGATTGTCTTGTCAGATGTCATTTCCTTCCAGAAGGTTGACTACATGAGCTTCCACCATGTACGGTGTGCTTCTCTTTTGCATTCTTAATAGGACAAATAGGTCTAGTCCTTAATATTTCCCATCCAATCTGTTCTGTGTCTTCCTCGTATCATTCTTTCTAGAAGTGTTTTTTGTAGGGATTCATGCCTTAGTATGTGACGAAGGTAGGTGGTTTTTCTTTTCTTAATGGTTTTCAACAGATTCCTATCTTCTCCAATTATCTCTAATATTTCTAAATTACTTTTTTTTTGGCAGTCCATGGAACTCTAAGAATTCTTCTGAGGATCCACATCTCAAAGGCTTTTAGTTTATTTTCACAATATTTTGATATTGTCCAGGTTTCTGCTCCATATAGCAGTATTGACCATACGTAGCATTTGGACAGCCTAATTATTGTTTTTGTGTGAATTTCCCTTGAGGTCAGAATGTTCTTCATGCTAATGAAGGTTGATCTAGCAATTTCTATTCTTAATATTTCCTCATTACATTTTCCATTCTTTGTAATTAGTTGACCCAAATATATATAACTCTCTACTTGATCTAAAGTATTTCTTCTGATCTTAATATTTATATCGGGTATTTTTCCTTTTTCTCTTGTTACCAGCATGGTTTTGGTTTTTTTGAAGTTGAAATTGATCCATATTTTTCACTTAGCTTCAGTGTCTCTTCTAGTAGGTTTGAAGATCTTTTTTATTTTCAGCTAGCAGTACTGTATCATCTGCATATCCTAAGTTGTTTATATTTCTGCCTCCTTTAAATTCTTCTAATTGCTGGAAGATATTTTCAGTATAGAGGTTAAACAATATAGGAGAAAGAACACAGCCTAGTCTGACACCCTTCTTTAAGGATCCCATAATGCAAAACACATCTTCTTGGGACATATATAACTATGCATTATGGGAAGGATCACTACCCAGACCAGTTTTGACCTTTATTAAGGTCTCTTCAGTGGGAGCCAGACCCAGAAGTGATACCAAGGTTGAAGCAATGCAAGTCATATTTCCATATACGAGTTGCCAAAAGGTGTCACACCTTATTTGATCAAATGCCTTGAAAATATCAAGAACAATCGCCAGGAATGACATCAGAGATCTATAAAATTTTGAAAGGGTGTTATAGGTTATCAACTGATGAAATTTTTTGTTACATGGAAGGTGAAGATAGGACAAGGAAACATCCACGAAAGTTAAGTTTGTGTGTGGTTAAGAAAGGGGTGAGAGATAAATTTTTCTCTCAGAGGAGCGAGCAAAACAGCAAGCCTGTTAGTAGTACATTCAGTGTGATGAGCTTAAGAGAAGGTATGATAACTGGTTTGGATTGCTTGTGGCCTCCTTGAATCAAGTTTGACTTCCTAGAGGTCTTGGATAATAATAACTTGTATATTACTTCACATCTCCATCCCAAGAGAGCTGCAACCAGCAATTGGATACCACTGCTTTATGATATTTTAATCTAGTGATTCAGTCAGTATATCTGTGGTTAGGAAGCTGAAAAAATACATTTTTCATATTGAGCACAATTAGTGAATCCTGGGCTGATTCAAATAGACGATTGAAGCTTGTCTTATTAATGGAGTCGTAAGTATATGGGAGCAGGGGGGGGGGGGGTCATCTAGTGTCTGTGAAACTAGTTTTGCATTTTAGTACTGTTTCAGACATTTCTAAATTTCTACAATGATTTGTAGAAAATTGTCTACAATCTTATATAGGTGGCAAATGACTATTGATACTAATACATAATAATAGTAATATTAATCATCAAGTAATAATAATAATACTAATGTATTATTATTACTTGAAGCTTCAGAGATTCCATAACTAATAATGGACAGATAACTCTTCCTGCACCACAGGTAACCTAATGTCATTGAATCCACTGAATGTTTTTTGGTTGTTTGTTGAAGTGGTATCAAATCAATTTGCCTACTTGCAAATGGCAAAATTTCTCTCACCTTCAGTTGAAAAAAGGTCTTCAAAGTTAAATAGAAAGAAAGTGCAGTTTCATTATGTATTACAAATTTTATTAAAAACAACAAACAAGAACAAATGAATGCTATTTATTTAAAATAAAATATTACAAATTATTGTTGCTTTCAAAGCACAAAATATTATACAAAGCATTATAAAAATTTCAATATGAAGTCAGTAAAAATACAGAAGGGATAGTTAAAGCATACATACTAAAACTAGACTAGTCATTCTCGAGTTTAAATTCAAATTCTGAACATGAATTTCTAATGTGGAGTCTAAGTAATAATTAACACTAAAAGTTTGCCACACTAGACAAATCTACTGTATTGCTTGCTCATGAATAAGTTTAAGAAGATGCAACCTTCTTCACAGATTTAAGGTTGCATTTAATGTAAGAAATGCTCTCTAAACAAAATATCCCTTTCATAAGAAAAATGAATAGCAAATCTGTTACTTAGGTGTATGCTAAAATATTACCAAAAATTGGCTACTACCACCTCACTGAACAATTTAGATGTTAAGTTCTAGTTTACTTGTCTGGTCAAGTTTAATGAAAGATCATAGTAAATTATCAATGTTAAGAAAACAATAATACAAGAAGATACTGTTAAGAAGTAAGATTCCACACTTACATTAAGAAGAAGTGACAATTAAGATTTTATACACGTCTGAAATGGCTATTATTTTAAATGAAGAAGTGCCATTACTTAATGCAAAGCATTATAAAAGACCACCTTTTCAGCACTGTTGTTAAATATAATACTCCTGAAACAAAGTTTCTGATGGCATACTTTTATTGAGGGCTGATTTTAGAGAATATTGATGTAATTTGGGGAGAGTAAGCACCGGGCTCATAGTATATACCACATTATTCATCATTTAACCAAGATCAAGAGTATGCACTCAACTATGTTGTCACTGGAAGTCTTGTACGAGGTAGATATTGCAATAACATCTAAAGGGATAGTGAAGATATTCAACATTTAAGCAAATAGCAGATGAGAAAGAGCAGATGGAAAGGAAAACCAAGAATAAATTTTATGTGTGGTACCATTTGATCTAACCAGTATTTTTTTTTAAATTGAATAAAGAATAATTGATGCTATCATGAAAAAAGGCAATTCATCATTTACATTATGCTTAAAAAAGTCCACAGCATGGAACAAAAACACAAAATAATCATATCAATTACATTAAATCAATCACATCAGTTACATTAACTACACCGAATAATAAATAAATGGAAATAGAACAAAGGCAAGGTATTTAAAACTTATATACAACGAATTTATTAATTATAAACCACTGGTGAACTTACACTGTACATCATCATCACTTTGCTTTATAACATTATTTACACTGTTTGTTGTAGTGAATTTCATATACATGATGCTATACATAAACAATTACAAGCCATATAAACAATTTTCAAACGCACATGACTATGTATTATTTATGGATCTAAATGACAATCCAATAAGTACATGCACACACTGTATATACATTTATACATTATTTGAAATTTAGAAACATTGAAATTTTTCAAGAATTTTCATTCCAAGAAAATTCAACTAAATTAAAAAACATTAAATGAATTACAATATTGTTGAAAATATATGTTGCAGAAGGGATAAAATAGATAAAATAAAATAAAATGATAAAATGGATATTACAGTAATACTTAACACATTTATAATCTTAATGATTACTAACGACTTTATGGGATTGGATATGGCTTTTATTTGTAGTTTAGAATTATATTAATTTTAAAAATAACAGATTGACTTGCTAGTAATTCTCCCCCCCCCCCATCACATATATAATTTAAATAATAATTTAGTATTATTTCACTTTGTGTTTAAGCATAACTGGAGAGAAATCAAATTTCTCTCAAATTATGCTGTTGTATAAGCTTTAAGTACAAATATCAAGCATCTTATAATAATCTATACAAATAAGTATAGAATTTTTGATTAATAAGAAATTCTGATCAAATTCTAAAGAAACATTGTCTTTAGAAAACTCATCCAGTACAACAACAAAAAGCAATGCATTATTATCTATCACTGTGCTGTGAATATTTCACTTTACAAGTACAGTGTCCACTCAGTAACCTGAACCTCAGGTAACTGAAACAGGTACTGGTTCTTCAATGGGTTATCATTGTCAAATGACTGCTAGAACAGCAACTCAATTTCCTAACATGACTGGATAATGAAAAGATCATTTAATATGCCTACAAAATATCCAAATGAAACTTCTGGCTTAGATCAACAGATTTGCCAGGTTGGTGCTGCCAACTCATTGCTAATTTTAATGTGGCAACTTATACTAAAAATCAAGAGTTTTGTCTGTGTATCTGAACGAGTGGAAATTTTCTTTCATTCTATCTTTCTTTTATTCTATCGGCGAATTAAGTATTAATGGGTTAAATGCTTTGGTATTCAAACTAAATAGCATTAAATTATAAGTATTTTATAAACAGTTCTTTATACAATTTTTTTTTTCAATACAACCAAAAACATCTTCACTTTAAGCAGAAAGACGTTTATCCAATTATGCCAGTTTTGTATAATTATGTATACTTGAACAGACATTAAATAATCTAATTGGAGTTATTTTATACAGAGAACAACAAATGATTTCTAAATTGATGGCATTAGAATTAATTTATCATATTTGAAATAAAGCAACCCAACATTACAATAAAAGCTGTCCAGTCATGACTAAATACTAAATAATGCTTATTCAGAGCCTATTTTTTAATTATTGTGTTAACTGCTTCCAGTTAAAAAGTGAAATCATCAAATTAGCAGAATATGAAAAGCTTATGTACTCAGCAATTATTAATCTAGACTAGATATGTCCAAAGACAGATAGCAAGTCACATGGCTCATAACAGAATATAGCTGATAATTTTAAGATAGAAAAATTTATAAATAATGAAACTGGATAGGACTTGATGCTTACACTGCCATGTAGATTATCTGCTTTAGATAGCATGTTTGACAGCAAAACACAGATGCGTAATAACGGTTCACAACAAGACCAATTATTGACATCACCAATAAATGTGGAAAACTATTGTGTTATTTGCAATGCATCACTCACTCATTATAAAGTTAAAAAGTTAATAACTTAGAACATCATTATGGGAAAATCATATGTTTTTGTTCAATATCTTCCTAATTCAGAATTACAGATAAACAAGCAAGCAAAATTCTTTAAAATCTGGCCTATGTAATTAGCAGACGCTTTCTTTTAGCAGAAAAACTGCTACCATTGCTGATGCTAATTTCAATTATATTGTGGATCACTGTGTGTGCTAAATATCTATACAGTCAAATAGAATTCATTAAAAAATACGTAGACTACCCAAAACCATGTTCCGATACTACCCAGTTGGAAGACAGAAGTCAGGGATGACTATAGAAAAGATAAAATGAAACCAGATAAACTACAATTTTTCAGCACACAACAGAGAGGCATATTTCTGAAATAAAGAATTTTGAGAGAAGGTTGAAAAAGTGATTTAACCCATGAAGCATTCTGTTTAGCTCTTGATAAATCTACAGATATCTAATGAACCACCTAAATTAGCTGTATTTGATTGTGCTTAAAAGAAGAAATCTATGGTATAGCATAAATTCTTGTTAATTATATCAACTGATCAAGTACCTATAATATCAGGTTACAGGTGTGCAATCAGTTGCATCTATATTGTAAAACACTATCTAAAAATGAACTTTGGAAACTTGTTCCAGAATATCCACATGCTGATTTGACTAAGAATGCTGGTTGTTGACTAATTTCAATTTTCAGTATAACATACTGCTGTGAATCACTGTACCTCACAATGAATTCATGAAACAAACATTTTGCACAGCTAACAAACATCTTCTGACAGAGCTAATTTGTATTACACTAAAAAACTATCAACTTAGTTGAGAATTTAAGTCAACTAAGATGCAAACACACAGAAAATCTTTAATAACAAGTAGTTTGATTATTAGCATATTAATTAAAAAGAAAAATGAACGATAATATAATATATAAATTTATAAATATAAAAATACAATATCTACCAATAATTGTCCAGATTTGTAAATAACATAAAAACTGGAGTACAGATAGTAGGAAGCAGTATTTCATCGTAGCAGTTGAATACAGGTGATATGGCAACACGACATGAACTCAGTGACTTCGAGAGAGAAGAGTCATCGTGTGGGCTGTCAACTTTGGTGGCATGTCCATACATGCCATTGCTGCTCACTGGAGCATCCAAAATCAATGGTTGGCAATGTGATCAACAAATGGAGATGTTCTGGCATCACCAGTGCAGGAAAATACCCAGGATGGCTGCCAAAAATGACTGACAGGGACAAGAGGGTGTTAAAATGGGTGGCACACAAAAACCAACTGCAATCGGCATAGACCATCCTTGATGAGTTCTAGAGCACTAGCAACACCATGGTGAGCACTAATACCGTACGAAAAAAAAACTATTTACTGGGTTTACAGTAAATAGTTTTTTACTGTAAATAGAAAAAAAAACTATTTACGGAAGAGCAGTGGCACTCAAGCTGAACACCACAACAACAAACCAAGCAGATTGTCTGGCCTGGTGCCAAGAGCATGTGAACTTGACAATTGACCAGTGGAAAACAGTACTCTGGAGCGATGAATCAAGGTTCACCTGTTTCCAGTCTGATGTCAGGGTGTGGAGGCAGTCTGATGGTGGAGTAATGGTGTGAAGTGCGTTCAGCTGGTTTGGAGTGGGATCACTTGTCATTGTCCATGATTCCATGAAGGCAGCTCAGTACTTTGATATTCTGGATAATCAGGTGCTGCCTACACTCTGGAATTTTTATGGAACAGACCCGTGTTACTATCAAGACAACAATGTAACAATGTCCCATGCCACAAAGCTGCAGCTGTTATGGAATAGTATGAAGAAATGGTGTTAAAACAACTGCCCTAGCTTCTGCAGAGTCCCAACCTCAACCCCCATCGAACACCTGTGGGACAAATTGGAGTGGCAATTGAGGTCCAGAGTAGTACATTCTTGATCTGCTGTTGAACTTGTTACTGCTTTGATGAAGGAATGGAAACGATTCCACCTGATTCTGTTGTACATTGGTAGAAAGCCTCTCTCAAAGAATGCAGGAGGTGATCAAAGCCAAAGGTGGACATACACTATATTAGGGTTGGCCTGCTGGTATTAATTATAAATTCTAAGGTGTCTGGACAATTATTGGTAGATAGTGTACATAAGTAATATACAAAATATTAATAAAAATTATCTATGAAAGTATTATTCAATTGATATTGAATTATGATTACTTAGATCATGTCTGATTGTGACTATCGAATCTGAGATTATGATATGAGGCCTAATAATATAAAGTCTCACCAGTCCTAATGTAGACATCAAAAAATAAAGGGAAAGCTGAGTGAACCTCACACATCTGATCATAATAAGAGTAACTCAGAAACGTGTTGCAAGATTAAAAAAATAGGAACACGCGTTATTCTCCTCATAACATATAAACTGTTTAAAACTTATTTCTATACATTTTAAATTCTGTTATTAAAATCCATTAGGAGATAATTTTATTCGAGTATTTTATTTTATTTTTTAACTTTTGTGATTATGTTTTTGCAGGTGACAGATAACAGCCACATTAATACTCATGAAATAAAGTAATTTTCCTTGAGAAACTCAACACATAAAATAACAAAGCAAAAACATACAGTTCTTAACAAATGATAAATATCAACCATCATTGTGGTATTTGTCTATATACAGTATATATAAAAACTAGTTCTTTTATAAATCACATTTTTATTTGGAAATGAATGGGAAAGGGATGCTCAAAGTAAAATTTCATTATAAGTTAATTATACTACTAACATCATGCAATTTAATAATACAATATTTATAAAAAGACATTTTTTTTCACATTACAAAATATAAGACTTCCAGTTTAGTAACTTCAAAGGAAGAATTAAAATTAAGTATGGTACAAGTTATGGCTACGTTTACTGTGCTTAGTTATAGCCGGAACAAAAGCTATGTAAAAATTAAGAACATTCCAAACATATTACCATACCTTCATAATGTAGCCCAAAACACACTTCTAATAAATAAATACTAAATGTATTCTTTTCTATGACAACTAAATGTTTTGTTTCTATTCATTTAGTCATTAAAATAAAGTCTTTATTTTAATAATAATTTTAATATAATAACTTTATTTTAATAATGCAAAGATGCTTATTATTGTAATAATAAGCATCTTTGCACTAATTTCCTTATGATTCTGATTCTACCTCAGCATTGATATCAGGAAGGGAAACAGAACCTTTCATGTTACACTGAGAGAGATGTTGTAGCTCAATTTCTCGAACTTTCATTTGTCTATTTTTTAACTGACGGCCAGCTCCATATCCTGAAAGAAAAAGAAAACGTGCTAACAAAAGCTATTTTTTTGTCTTTTATGAATTTTCACACTATGTAACTGTAATGTTTATCTGTACTCTATAGATGTATTAATATAAAGATAAAAAAATAAACATTTTATGAATACTTCAGCTCTTTGTTTGAAATCTGAAGTTCAGAATAAATTCAAATAGTAAACAAACCATTTCAAATCAAGTAATGTGATGACTGAATTTTGAGCTTTTGACAGAATAAAATAGTCATCAATTATACAACCTCCTTCTTCTAGTACTTCAGTAGATTGGATAATAGATTAATTTCACAACAACACGAGTGTTATTTGGTATTTGTTAGGCTCTTTGTTAGTGCTTTTTTATATATATATATATATATATTTTGAATCCTCCCCTCTCTACCTTGTAATGCCTTTACTTCCCCAAAGGAAACAAGTAGAGCTTCTTCTTGGCCATGACCAACTTTTAGAAATCAGTAGGCATCCAGTCTCTACCCTCAAGAAAATCATAGGAATATAATAAGGATCTCTGTATATACTTTAATGGTCCTGAAAAAAGTATACAAAAGTCTCTTGGCGTTGTGTATACCGTGAAGCACTATTATGAATGACAGAAGGCTTTCTATATGCATGCTGCCTTACTACTTAAATACAGACTATATAATACTCTCATGTAAATGAGATTACAATCCCATTTACACCTTCTCATATACCTTTCCAAATCAACAAAACTTTAATACAGATTCTTTTTATCCATTATTTCTTAACTATTTGTGGTAAAGTGAAAATCTAAACAACCTCTATTTGGCTAGAGCCCTGCTTGTTGTTCCAAGTTGAAATATTTCATATTTTCATATGAAATACTCAGCAGGGAAATTTCTCTGTAATTCTCATTCAGTTATAATTTCTTTTTTATAGATAATATTAGAATTACACTCAAATCATCAAAATTCACCTGAATTATTCACTACAACAAATGTAAAATATCATCATCATCATCAAATTCCTGCCATGTACCCTCAAGGGGCATACAGGATATGATAGTACTACATGAAAAAAATTACATCATTATTAATTTCCTATCTACAATTTTCCTCCAAATCAGTCTGTTGGGGTGTTTAAGGGTCAAAGCTGTATAACTGAGAGGAGACCTCCACATAGCCTTTAAAGGAATGCGGAGAACCGACCAGGGCTTCTGACCTAATGTCCAATCCTTACCTTCTCGTGGTGCACCCTGTTGGGTATCTATTTGGATACTGAATGAACGAGGATGGGCTGCCAATTTGGGATTTAGCCGACCAAATTGTATTCTTATTGGTTAAACCAAAATAAAAAAAAAATAAAAAAAATGTAAAATGTTTATATCTATATTTGGGTATTTCTGGTCAAATACTCCAGCTGCCTTTTATATGTTTCCAGACTCTGATTACTTCCTCCCTGCCACCAGCATTGGTATCTACTCCTGATGACATTATTCTCTTAAATCAATCTGTTTCTAGTCCTCAAAATTCTTTAGCCAAATTAAATATTAGATGTGACAATTTTAGCATGAAAAATCAGCAACAGAAAACCAAACTATGATAATTCAGTAATGATCAATTAGTCTGCCAATTATATTATTATCTGTATACTACTATATACAACCTTGCAATCAGTTTTAAAATTTATATATATATATATGATCATCAGTTATATTGACTCAGTGATTAGATATGTTCATGTTTTTCTGACTGACTGAAACCGATAAAACAGACAAGTTTATTTAATGAAGCACACAACATGTTTCATCAAAATGACTTCTTCAGATGTGGGAACACTCAAAGTAAATTAAAAAACCATAAAAACACTGTACCATTATAATAACAGACTTGTAAACTAAAGTTAAGCTTGAATTGTCATTATAGTCGATTCTGTATAGTTCCATTGTTGTGCATATGTGAGCATATGAGCTCACGCATACGCCAGTATACTATGCGAGTCAGGTACTCTATAACTGAGGTTGCTGTTGATGTGAGAAGAGTCTAGAATAATTTCTTTGGATTCAACTATGCGACATTCCACTTCATCGTCACAAATATAAACGTTTGATGTTGCATTCTAATCTATTCTGTGTTGGCGGCCTTCATCGCTTGTGCTCACTGAAAATAAGACGTAACTTGAGAGTGTGCTTGCTCTGATTTTATTGTATGAAATGTCTCTCTGATATTCCTCTAGCCATAGGAGGATTGACTTCTCAGTCTGTCCCTAGTATGGTCTCCCACAATCACATATTATTTTATATACACTGGGAAACCGAAGATGGTTATGAGCTTGTTTTGGGTGGCTTAGAACTGATCTTAGTTTTGGAAGAGTTGAAAAACACATTTTTATATTAAATTTTTTCATAATTCTTACTAGTTTCCAGGAGAGCAAGCTGATGTAAGGTAAAGAAATAAAACCCTTGGGGTTGTTAGGAATCTCTATGTTGTTCCGAGGGCACTGGTATAGTTGCCTCTTGATATAACACACACACACACACACACACACACACGGTGTATATAAATATATATATATTTATGTTAATATATATTGATAGTGGTGTGAAGTTACTTCAACGCCACCTCCTGCCCAGAAGTTTGGAATTTTTAAAACCTTAGCCTCTAGGCCAGAGAGAATTTCATCATCAAGACAAGCACTGCACCTGGAACAAGTTCTACTTGCATTATTCCAAAAAAAAAAATTTATATAAGAAAAAAAGAAAGAAAAAAAAACTCTGGCCAAACTCATTAAAAAGAACAACAAACCTCTAGCCCCTAAAACAAACTATACATACACTCTATCTCTGTCCTACATCAAAGGCACAAACAGATAAACTGGGCTCCCTTGAAATGACAAGAATCAGAACTGTATATAAACCTCTAAACAAGATTTCTGCCTGCCTAATACAAATTAAGGATCACCTAGATCCACTCTCCTTCCAAGGTGTTAACAGCATTCCCCTGTTGGTGTGGAACTCAATATTTTGAACAGACAGGACAAACTACTTCAGTAAGCAAAAAGAACACAAAAAATACATCCGGAATGGAGAACCAAAACAGGGACCATCTCAACATGTCATACAGAAAGACCACTTCATAAGATGGAAGAAAGTTAGGCTGCTTTACAAATCCCATTTCAAATTGGAGAGACTGTTCTTGACTGCATGGTCACCTTCACCAATTGGAGGCAATGTCGTCATCACTTCACCTGTACTCATTGTACTAATTTGATGATGAATGCCTTCCAGATCATCTGTGGATCTCCCTGGCCTATAGCAACAACCAACTGCATATTTGGTCTTACTGGCCATAATTTCACACCAGACTGCTTCAAATGAACAGCCACCCTCCTGAGTGTCTCGTATTCTTTTTCGGTTGCAATACATCTGCTATCATCAGCAGTACTCCCTGCCATCATATCTTCTCTATCTTCCCTGAAAATGCTAAACCCTTCATATTCAATCCCTGTAACTATATCATCTGCTGTTAGCCAAGTCTCACTAATTCTTATAAGTTTTGGTGAGGTTACATTAACCAATGCCAAAATCTCCTCCCTCTTGTTCCTGATACTTCTGGCACTAGCACATAGAAACTGCAGCATCCCTTTAGTCCCCCACCTACCTTTACTTTCTGAATTGACTACGCTATTCAATATTTTTGCTTGAGAGACTAAATTCCTCACTTGTTCATTCTCACACTCACTCACTCGCTTGATGGGTGCCTTCACACAAACTCACTTGCTTCCATCTTAATTGCATAAGTTTCCCTGAATTTGCACTTCAGCATGTTCGGTGAACATGCTGAAGTGCAAATTCAGGAAAACTCTTCAGACACCTAACACCAAAACCATTTAGATGTAGTCCATCAGCATTGAACAAATTCTTCTTTCCATCAAACAAAAACCAGAAATCCAAATACATCATTCCTTTTTCACAATCTATGTATAGACTCAATAGCTATCCTCCTCAGTTCACCTCTATCATAGCATGGTATAGTACGACCACAGAAGCGAGAGCCATCATTCGCAGACTGCCAAGAAGAGTCAATCCATGTTGAAGGGGAGAAAAAAATAAGGCAATGTACGAATTGGTCACCAACACGCAAAATCATGTGTTGGTGACCAACAATTTTTCCAACTGTTACACAAGTAAAATGGTTACCACTTTAAAAACTACAATGATCATAAAAAAGAAGTTAATTTTCCGATGTGTAATAATAAACAACTCATCCCACAATACACATTGATTACCCTATTATCGGAATGGATTCCCATTCTTTTGGCATGTGCAGAAGTGTCGAAGGATCTCATAACTGTGGTTGTACTATAGGAGACTTACAATCTTCAGTTTTGCCTCTTCTAACAACTCTTTTACATCCTCCCTCACCTCTCAAATCATTTGCACCAACCAAGACAATCATTTCCTTCAACTTACCTTTTTTGCATCCGGATGGCGTGGCTAATATTATGAATTTTTGCGCCTAGGAAATATGGTTTTTTCATACTTTCGTTAAGCACTCCCCTGATTATTGAGTCTCCATACATAATTTTCTCCTTAACTTGTTTTTCTTGTTTGTTTGTTCGGTCAGTCTTTATTATTCCTTCGGATCACTGTTTCTTTCTTTTTCTTCAGCTTAACTCTCTCCACTTCTACAATTTTTCAATTTTGTGTTTAGTCCTATGAAGGATAACATTTAAGTGCGCTAGTTCTTTATTGATATCCATTTCATTCTCCTCTATTTCCACAGCTGCATGTTCAACATTAATAACATCATTTTCCATCTTATCATTGGTATTTGTTGTGTTCTCACCACCTAACAGACACTCACTTTTAAAACATTTAATACATACCCTCTCAACAGTTCGAATTTCCTTCCACATATTCTTTAATTTTCTTGACAAATACATTTCCCATACAATGCACTGAATAATATCCCGCAAATTCAAATCGCTGGACAACATGGTCTTTGTTGCCACTGTTCATCGCGTTGGTGCCATGCTGACAATAACACAATAAAAATGTTATAAAGATACTAAATATCCTAAAAACATAAAAATCTACACTAATACACCACAACACTAATTTTCTGAAGAAAAAACACAATGAAACAGATAAAAATCACTAACTTTACACGAACACTAAATTACACAACCACTAAATTACACAACCACTCACAATATAACCTCGAATTGAAAACCAACACACACATACAACAGGATCCCAAAGACCTATAACATTACGGTGCTGTGCGTGGGCAAGTGATCAGAGAAAAGAAAGGAATCTAATAACGTTTCTCTTGAAGAGCTAGCAGTTGTATTTGTTGGAGAAAATGATATGGAAAAGACTGCTCCAAAGGATAGAAATATATGGAATGAAGGAAGATGAGAAGTTGATTCAGTGAGTACGTAGCTAAACTGTATATGGATGATGACTAGCAGATGCCCATATCTGTATATGATCAGAGGAATGGTGGAAATGAATAATGCAAAAAAGTATCAATGGGAAAGTTATTGGAGGGAGTCCATGGAGGGAGGAGAGAGAGAGAGAGATCATATATTAAGTAAATAGCTCTTCTGAATACAATCAAGCATTCTGAGGGAAGTTTTGGTGTTTAACTAAGATGCAAAAACAATATTATAAGTCTAGTAGCAAGGCTTATACGTTGGTCATACATAACTGGTAATTAGCTTACGGAATTAACAACGCATATGAAGGATATTAATTAAAGGCAACTTTAATAAATAAGTTCTATATTTTGGCAATGTCACGTTTTGTGGGGCAGAGTTCCTCTGCCCCACAAAAACCCACTATTTGGCTTCGATACGTAGATGATGTGTTCGCTATTTGGCCACATGGCTCAGATACACTCCACTCCTTCCTAACACACTTAAACAACCAACACCCCAGAGTCCAGTTAACCTTAGAAAAAGAGGAAAACAACACCCTTCCCTTCCTAGACACTTTAATCACTCGCCAGCTTGATAGATCTTTGGTTTTCTCTGTTTACAGAAAACCCACCCTTACTGGTAGATACATTCACCAGCAATTCCCCCCCACCTCAGAACAATATGGGGTTATAAAAACACTATATAACAGGGAATAATTAATCTGGGAATTAACCATTGGCAACACTTTCTTAGCCAATGGCTATAACCCCCAAAAAATACTAAAACCAGTAAACCACAACTCCCTCCCCCCCCTCCACAATAAAGATTACACCAAATCTATCACCATCCCCTACATCCAGGGCACCTCTGAGAAAATAACCAATATCCTCAAAAAATATGACCTTATTTCTTGTTACAGACCCCATATAAAAGTTGGCATCCTTTATCTGCTCTACCAAAGCCCAACCACTTCCCCTAGACCTACCTGGTGTATACCAGGTCCCTTGCAGCTGCAAATTGTCCTACTTTGGCCAAACAGGCAGGACAGCAAATATCAGGATTTCAGAACACAAAGACTACATCTGGTTTCACCAGAGGCACTCTGGGCTGGCAGACCATGCCTTAGATACCCACCATAGAATTCGTTAGAAGAAAACTAAAATAATACACCACAGCAAGTTTAAGTACGAAAGATTATTCAAGTAATCAGCAGCAGCTCTAAAAAACGTTTCAAACCTCAATAAATTTGATTTGGGTGCATGAAACTACCCCAAATTTGGGAGACTTACATTATGAAAACTTCAGCCCAATGGCCAAGACAACAAAATTAGCCCACCAGAGGGCACCGTTAGACTTTAGGAACAATATTAGTTTCTTGCCTTCTTCCTCATTTGCTTTTGTTAGTGCCTGCGTGCACATACCATATTTTTATGTTCCTGAAGATGGCAACGTGCCATTGCCAAAATATAGAAGTTATTCATTAAAGTTGCCTTTAATTAATATTATAAGGTTGATGATTTAGGACAGAAGAGAAGTAATGTATAAAATGAAAAAGAATACAAAGCTTTTTTTTAAGGCAGAAGAGACTGCGGATGTGCTGAGTTTATACAAAGAGATAGGCAAGATGTGAAAGATGAAAGTCAACCCAAGAATACAGAATTGATCTTGGTTGGTGAGCAGAATTTTATCAAAAGTGAGGGAATGAGGCATAGTCTTTATTCTGGGAAATAAAGTAGGTTTTTTTATGTGTCTTGGGGAGGGGGGGGGGATGCTTGCCTTGATTGCCAGAGCTACTTTTGTGGAAACAAAAGAGGCTCTGGCAATCTTCTCAAGTCAACCCCACACTATGAAAGAGTGGGGTTGACTTAAAAGTTTACATATTGAGCATCAACTTCCCATTAGTGGCCAAGCATTAAAATTTGCTGAATGATCTTTATCTCAACTTGAGAAAGGCTAGAAAATTGCTATTTAAGGTGTTGGCCATGCACCATCTAAAATCTGGACAAGAGAAATAGATTGTAATGTCATCAGAACAGTTATGAAAATAGGACTGGATGTCAGAGAAGATTCATTGATGTATAGGGAAAAAAGTGTGCGGCTGAATACAGAGCTTTGAGCTACTTCAACACTGATGGAAAAAACAACATCAACAGCCTCAGTAAAAGACCAGAAAGCTTGACTGCAATTTTGGCCCTTACAAAGTCTTCTTTAGATTTGTTGGTAAAATTTTTGGAGTTGCTATGGCCTACACTGTACACTAAGTGACAAGCTGTTTTTTTTTAAGCCAACTGGTGCACTGTGCATTTTTAGCTTAGATTGTTTTGGCACATTTGTTGGGCAAAGATGGTCTGAATAAGGGTTGGGAATTTTGAGTGGGGTGAGGAATAAAGGCACTCATCCCAGCAAGAACAATTACAGTTATTAGATTAAACAAGCGCTTGAATAAGGAGAGTGGAAATAATAATCAGACCATGGAAAAGATCATCTCAATTGGCACCACTCTAGTGCCATATTGGTGGAGAAAGATAACCTACAGAAAAAGAAACATTGTCGAGGTTATGAGAGTTGCAAGAGAAGAGCTAACATCAGCATAGTTAGAGTGAGAGCGAGTTAAGAAAAGATTCAGGATGCTGGGGGAATGATGTTTGTTTGAAATTCTGGTAGATTAATGATTTGCATTAGTGATTAGATCAGTACTGATAGCACAGAATTTAGCTTCTCTTCCAGCTAGGTTTAAGAGAAAGGGGGGGGGAAAGATCAGTTGAAATTATGGATTATGGGTGCAGTTGCTTCTAACCAAATAAAGACCACTATGGTATCTAAAATTCTTTATTTTTCCAATTAAAACAAGGAATAATACTGGCAAAAAAATCTGATATCTAGTAATTTTGTTAGACATCTCCAACATGTCCTATGTAATCCAGATGCCAACTCATTACATTCAATATGTGAGTTAATCTAATATGGTATATTCACTTAAAAAGAATGGGAGATGAAAGATTAGCAAAACAAGTGTTTGAAGCAATAATGGAAGAAAAAAAAAAGTTCCAGAAAACACCAAGATACATGCAGATTAAAATGTAAAAACTAATAAAAAATCAAAGACTATTAATTTGAAAGAAAGATACTGTTAGTGAACTAGTCACAGAAACTTTTGTTAGATGGAATATACCTCTTGAGAGTGTAATAAAGATAATCTATAAAGCATCTTCTGAAGTACTTGGAAAGAAAAAGAAAATATTAAAAAGAAAAACATTAAAAATCTGGAACACAGATATAGAAAATGCAATAAAAGAAAAAACATTTTTTTTAACGAGTTATTTATTATTGAGTTATCATAGCATATCATTACATCTCATTTATTTAAATTTTCTATCAAAGTGATAAAACTGTAAAACACTGACATCCTATGTATAACCCAAGAGCATAAGCTCATCTGGGTTACAAAAACTGTAACAATTACACAGCATAAATAGCACAGAAAAATACTGACAATATATTTAGAGAATAATGTGTGTGTGTGTGTGTATACATACTCATATGTACACGTGGAATAAGAACAATGCAGTTCAGTAATTTCAAAAATGATAATAGTACACAAAAATATTGACAATATATACAGAGAACAATATATATATTTATATTACACATATGTACACATGGAATAAGAACAATACAGTTCAGTAATTACTTGAATATTTTGTATTGGTTAATTTCTCTTGGTATAAACTGGTAAAATGGCATACAAATCACTCCTTCAAAAACATACAAAGGAAACAGAAGAAATACACAACAATAAAAAAAAATATAGCTAAAACCATAGTACAGAAAGCTCACCAAGGTTCTTGGGACAGATTTATTAATAAAATAGAATAAGACATACATGAATGACAAGACATAGCCAACAAAATACTAAGGAAATTAAACGATTAAGAAAGAGATACAGCTCAAATCAACATAATACAAGAGAAACAATGGATAGAACATTATAAGAATTTATGGTATGACCCAAATTTAATAACAGAAAATTTTATGGGTTCTAAATCAGAACTGATATAGAACCCATAATATTGAAAGAACTAAAGGTATCAAAAAATAGAAAATCAACCAGATTAGATGGCATAAATACAGAGCTTTAGAAATATTGCAGAGAATATTTACATCAGATTCTTAAAATGAATAATTGTTGGAAAAAATGTGAGGTTCCATTAGATTGGTTAAAAGATAAAGTTATATCTATATTTAAGAAAAGAGACAGATGATTGCAGAATTTACAAAGGAATAAGTTTATTAAATACAGGTTATAAAAGACTCAGAAATATTGCAAACAATCTACTCTCAGAAAACAAAACAGTTTCAGACATGAAGATCATGTATAGATAATATTTATGTGCTAAAATAAATTATTGAAGAAAGACGAGAATTTAATTGAGAGACTCATATGACCTTTATAGATTATGAGAAAGCTTTTGATAAAATACACAGAGGAAAAAGAATATAATGAAAAAAAAAACAAAGATATCCATTACATTTGGTACAAGCTATACAAAGTTCGATCATCATCATCATCAAATTCCTGCCATGTACCCTCAAGGGGTGTACAGGATATGATAGTACTACATGAAAAAAAATTACATCATTATTAATTTCCTATCTACAATTTTCCTCCAAATCAGTCTGTTACTTGTCAAGACATCAACATTATCAGATCTTATATTTCTATCGTCTAAAGCACTTTGTACTGTATCAATCCACCTATATCTTGGTCTTCCTCTGGGTCGTTTTGCTGCCAACCTGGCAGAGAACACTTGTTTTGCTAATCTTTCCTCGCCCATTCTGTTTAAGTGACCATACCACCTGAGATTAGCTCTGCTAACACATTCCTGGATGCTAACAATGCCAAGTTCTTTCCTAATATCCTCGTTTTTAATATGATATTGCCATTGATGCCATCTGTTCACGCCTATAATCTTTCTCAGGACTCTCATATCTGTGGTCTCTAGTCTTTGGTCAAGTGTTTTACTTCTGATCCAGCTCTAAGATCCATAAGTTAAAACTGGTTTGAACACTGTCTTGTATACAGCTAATTTAGTGTTCTGACCCAGCTCTCAGATCCATAAGTTAAAACTGGTTTGAACACTGTCTTGTATACAGCTAATTTAGTGTTCCGACTAATTTCTCTCTTATTCCATATGAATTTATTCAATTGACTTCCTACCATACCAGCTTTGCTGATTCTGTTGTCTATTTCTATATTTAATTTACCATCTTCAGTAAAAATCGTGCCTAAATAGCTGAAATGTTTTACTTGTTCCACAGGTTCTCCATTCACAACACAGTTGACATTTTCAATGATTCTGCCTATTTTCATTGTCTTTGTCTTTTTATTGCTGACCTTCATACCATATCTATTACAACAGCTATTCAATTTAGTCAGAGAATCTTGCAGACTTGTAGCAGATTTATTTAGAAGTATAACATCGTCTGGATAAAGCAAAGAGCTGACATTAACATCTCCAATTTTGATATCATGTTTAATACCACTTTCCTTCATAATGTGATCCATATAGATAATGAATAACAGAGGGGATAATGTACATCCTTGTCTCACACCAGATTTAACATTAAACCATCTTCCTGTACTTCCTTCAATTCTAACTGCTGACTTACAACTCATATAAAGACTAAGTATTGCTTGATATAAGCCCCATTGACACCATATAACTGCAGCATATTGAATAGCTTCTCTCTTGGCACCTTGTCATATGCCTTTTCCAAATTGACAAAACTTAAATACTGATCTTTGTTATATTCCCATGCTTTCTCGACTATTTGTCGTAAAGTGAAGATCTGATCCTGACAGCCTCTATTTGGCCTGAATCCAGCTTGTTCTTCACCAAGCTTTTCTTCCACAATTCTTCTCAACCGTTTCTCAAGTATACTTGCATAGATCTTGCCAGGAAGGAACACTCAGTAGGGAAATACCTCTGTAATTCTCACATACAGTTTTATTTCCCTTTTTTATATATGGGTACTATGAGAGCTCTACTCCAATCATCGGGAATTCGTCCCTCTGTCCAGGCTTTCTGAACTATGCAGTGCAGCCACTGTAAGACTCTTATACCACCATACTTCAGCATTTCTGGTCGAATATCATCTACTCCTGCTGCCTTTCCACATTTCAAGCCTTTGATGGCTTTTTCTACTTCAAGTATGGATACGTATTCCTGACTGCATGCCTGGTCAGTGTTTTTTTACCACTGTGCTGTCATCACTGCTTGTTTCATTTAGCAGTTTTTCAAAGTAATTACTCCATACTTCAAGGATATTTTCTCCCGTTTTCATGTCACCTTTATCATCTCTAATTCCTTTTACAGCACTCTTTCCTCCATTCTTAAGCTTCTTCAACAACCACCAGAATATTTTGCCACCTTCTTGATATTTATTTTCTATATTCTTGCCAAAGTCCTCCCATGACTTTTGTTTAGCTAGTTTTACACAGTGTTTAACATTCTTGCATTTGTCTCTATATTCTCTAAGAGCACAAGCTGACTTATTTGCCAGGAACTTTTGATATGCTTTTTTCTTTTCCTTCACTGCCTGTTTAACTTCCTGTGTCCACCAGGGAGTTCTGATTTTTTATCCTTACAGACAACCTCACCACATGCCTCTCTGGCAGAATCAATCAATGTTTTTTTCAGAGTTTGCCACTGAATCTCCAAGGTTTGATTCCTGTTCTCAAACTCTTTCATTTTTTCTTCAATAATCTTTGTGTATTTTAGTCTACAGTTCACATCTGAGAGCTGCTCAACTTTTATTCGCTTTAAAACTTTCTTACATGTTATTCTTTTCAATATGAAATTCAATTTTATCCTGCTCAAGACTAAATAGTGATCACTTCCAATTTCAAATCCTCGGGACACTGGTGTCCTGCACCAGGGAGAAAACATCACTATCAACAATAACATAGTCGATGAGACTTTTCTTATTTCTTGCCTCTTCTCTCCATGTGAATTTGTGCACATTTTTATGTTGGAACATGGTGTTAGTAATAACCAGTCCATGTCCTGAGCAGAAATCCAACAGATATTTGCCATTATTATTAGCTTTGCTCTTTTCTCCAAATTTTCCCAAAATATTTTTGTATGTCTCGCAATTATTTCCTACTCTGCTATTTAGATCCCCAACAAGGACCAACTTTTCATTTTTCATTGTGTCTGTTGCTTTTTCTAAAGACTCAAAAAACTCCTCCACTTCTACCTTAGTAGAACCTACTGTGGGACCATAGGCACAAATAAGTCTCATTGTCCAGTTCCCCATTCTCATATTTGCCCACATTACTCTACTTGAGACTGACTGCCATTCAAGAAGATTAGCCTCGTATTTTGTGTTGAATACTATGGCTACTCCTTCTTTTCCTTGATCGTCATTGCCTGAATATAACATTTTGTATTTATTGCTCAGAAAGATCTCACCAGTTTTGGTCTTTTTTGTTTCAGTCACCCCTATTATGTCGATCTGGTACTTATCTAATTCCTCAGCTAGCTCCATTTCTTTGCCATTCGGGCTTCTTACATTGATAGTACCGATCTTTAACTCTGGTGATGTTGAGTTGAGGTTTGTTTTCAGATTTGTTCCAGTAGCTGACTTTTCGCTGTTCGCCCTGGTTCCCTGGCGAAAACAACGGCGGCCTTGTTTAACCGGGCGACGCCCCAGCCGGCATGAAATTCTGTCATGTTGTACCATCATTTTTTATTTTGGTTTAACCAATAAGAATACAATTTGGTCGGCTAAATCCCAAATTGCCAGCCCATCCTCGGTCATTCAGTATCCAAATAGATACCCAACAGGGTGCACCACGAGAAGGTGAGGATTGGACATTAGGTCAGAAGCCCTGGTCGGTTCTCTGTATTCCGTTAAAGGCTATGTGGAGGTCTCCTCTCAGTTATACAGCTTTGACCCTTAAGCACCCCAGATTGAAATAAATCAGGGTGTCAGACAGGGATGCAACTTAACATATATATATATATATATATATATATAAAACCGGCTGACTCACCTTTTGTCAAAAGAGACCAGATAAAGGTTCCCCAGGTCATGGATGGGAATCAAACCCAGGTCTTTCTGACCAAAGGGCTTTGTCTATACCGACTGAGCTACAGAGGCTCAACTGCTATCAGTGCAGTGTTGTATGCAGATGATCAGATTACATTATAAGACAACGAAGATGACCTTCAAAAATCAGTTTATGAATTAAACGAATAAGCCAAGAATACAATTTAAAAATTTCACAAAAGAAAAAAAAGGTCATGGTATTTAAAGGTCGGGATCATATTAGATCAAAAATAGTTATAAAAAATAAAATAATAGAACAGATGACACAGTTTAATTATTTAGGCTCCATAATAACAATATCTAAAAGATAAAGATCAAAAAAAAAAAAAAATCAGCTAACGCCTTTTTATTCCCGTATACGGGAGTAGGCGAGGCCATTTAGCCCTATCTAACTTTTGGAGACTGAGTGGGCAGTTCAATCTCCACTGGTACCAATCAGAGATAGATGGCCCAAGGCTATCACTAACTAGTTAAGCGGTACACAGTGAAGAGAGACGGCTCAAATGTGCCGCCATCTTGTGGTCCCTAACCCTAACACAATATATTTAATGTCTGAAATAATGTGGGTTCTACAGTCGATTTTCTTGAGTTTACGGGACGAAAAACCCGAGTTTCCGGGAGGAAAAACCCGCTTGCCCATGCCAGAGATCGACTAACTCGGGGACCGGTCGAAAAAAGGCTTAGAAAAATTTCCTCTAGTCGCCGACTAGACTCAAAACTAAGTCTTCCTTCGTGCGGCTAAGCGCCGTGGTGTGCAAACGCTGCATCCACTAAGCTACACTGGCTTCAAGATAAATGAAACAATAAATAAATTTCAGAAAATCTGTGGAAGAATTAAAAGATCACTGAATAAAAAAAGATGGGAAACAACTAAAATTTTACAAAATAATAGCCACTCCCACTCTGTTATATGGTTCAGAAATATGGATAGTTAAAAAGAAAGATGAAAGTAAAATACAAGCTCCAGAAATGAAATTTTTAGAGCAATCAAAGGATGCACAAAATTGGACCTAAGAAATGAAGACATCAGGAAAAAAAAACTAGATATTTATAACAAAAATGAAAAGATCAAGGAATACAGAGAGAGAGAGAGAGAGAGACAAATGGAAAGAACATCTACTTAGGATGGAAAGATATTGGCTACTAAAAGACATCGATAGATATAGACCAAAGGGAGAGAGGAAAACCAGCAATAAGATGGAAAGACTAGCAAAGCCAGAACAGACAAATGCCTAATCCTTGAAGAGAAGAAAAGTGTGACACCAGAAAATGAAATGTAAAAAACAAAATTATAAAAAATTCTATTTAAACACATATATACATTTAAAAAAAAATCAATTTTTGATTATGAATTATTATTAGTCAGTTAATGAAAAAACTTTTTTAATTAATTAAATTAATTTTTTAATTAAATGGCTTTGTATTTTTTTTTTTTTTAGTTTCATTTCTTTCAACCTTCTTGATTCCGATTCCTATCAGTAATATGCAAATTAATTTACAGATAAAAATAAGAGGACACTGTTATCTGGAATATTAATATTCTAAAATTTGTCTGATTAGAAAAATTATACAGTCAAATGAATGAAATATTAATTCAGTAAGAATACAGTTTTCATCATGTCATATGTCCGTTGGTGGAAAAAGTTTACATCTTACCTAACACTCCCCCCACTGCACAGGCAACTCCTCCAAGTTTCAGTCCTGCCATAAGACCTATTGGGCCTAGGAGAGCACCTCCAATTACAGCCCCAGTTACAGGTAAAAGTGCTGCTTTGAGCTCCATTGCCTATTAATATATTTAGACATGTACATTTTTTTATTAACCCCACAGTCACCATAATAAATAAATAAATAAATAAATAAATATATATATATATATATATATATATATATATATATATATATATATATATGGTTTACTTACATTTATTGAGAAAACAGCCTTAAAATATTTCTTCTTGGTGTTAATATTTATTCAAAAATATAAAAAAAAATTTTCTTTTAAATTATAAGATATTTAGAATTTACTTAATAAATTTTACTAATTATTTTTATAGCAGGATTTTAGGAACCAGCTCTTAATGACATTTTCTTTCCTGCTTCCCAGCTTTATTCACTATACCTTCCTGTCCAATAGCTACAATGACTAAGTACGCTGGTATAACACTAGCATCCTAACAGAGTAAATGCTGTTAAGATCTGCATGTCCAGAGGCATTAGGTAGCAGCCCTACCACTCGACTTACCCAGTGACAGGTTAGTAACCTACCTGGGAAAATTCAATATACCGTATATTATCGTGTATAATGCGAAAAATTTATGGTAAAACATACTACTTAAAGTTAAGTAGTATTTTTTTAAGTAGTTAAGTAAGTATTGTTATATTTTTTAAGATCTTAAAAAATATAACATCTTATTAGACTTGCACACACACAACATATACTACCTAATGCCTATGCAACCAAAACTACTTGACCCACTCGCATTCGGCGAACGAGCACGCATCGTATCTGCGCATAAAGCTAGTAATGTAAGTAGTGCTAATATCCCACCCCCTTGGCGGGATATTAGCACAGTTAGGTATATCGGTTTAATCACAGTTCATTTTAAATACTATTCATTAAACAAACCTAGCCTGAAAATGAGCCAACAGAAACATTTATCTTTTGAAGCAGGATTTAAACTGCATGTCATGCAGTTTGCAGAAGAACACAATAACAGTGTTGCTATGAGAGAATTTGGTGTAGCAGAGAGTAATACAGTATTAGACTTTGGCGTAAGCAAAAAGACAGTCTTGAAAAAATCCTCAAAACCTGCCCGTCATGGAGATGTAGCATCCTTTCCAGAACTCGAAGAAGAGCTAAATTAATGGATTTTGACGCAACGACAAGATGGCATTATAGTAACAAGAAATGCAATTCGTTTTCGAGCTCTACAACTCAAGAATGGTAAATTCAAGGACATACCAGGTATTTCATCTTTTCTTGCTTCGCCTGGGTGGTGCAACAGATTTATAAAACGCAAAGTATTAACATTACGACACCGAACAAAAATTGCACAGAAGTTACCAAAGCAGCTTGAAAAAATAGTGGAGTCCTTCCATAAATTTATCATAAAATTACGGAAGTGTCACAGATATGAATTTTCCCAAATAGGCAATATGGATGAGGCGTCCATGTACTTTGATATGCCTGGGAATCGAACAGTAAACTAAGTTGTTGAAAAGGGTGTCCTCATAAAAACAACGGGACATGAAAAAACGCATTTTACCATTGTTCTAGCATGCATGGTAGACGAAACCAAATTAAAGCCGACAGTGATATTTAAAAGGAAGAAAATTCCGAAGCATATGAAATTTCCACCAGGTGTCATTGTTCGTGCCAATCAGAAATGTTGGATGGATGAAGAAGGTGTACAATTTTGGCTGGATAAAGTATGGAACATACGTCCAGGTAGCTTGTTACATCAACAAAGCATGCTAGTCTGGAATATGTTCTGGGCACATTTAATGGAGACAAGCGAAGAGAAATCATGTGAGTTACGTACAGACCTAGCAGTCATACCAGGTGGTCTAACTTCCGTTTTGCAGCTGCTTGATGTCAGCTTGAATAAGCTGTTTAAAGATCACTTACGTGAAAAATGGAGAGAATGGATGTCATCTGGTTTGGTGAAGATGACAAAGGGTGGGAATTTTCGGAAGCCTGAGATCAACCCAGTCACCAGCTGGATTAAAGAAGCATGGGATTCTATACCATCTGAAATGATTCAACGCTCATTTCTTAAATGTGGAATAAGTAATTCAATGGATGGATCCAAAGATGATTTCATATACGAAAACGAGGATGACGCAAAACAAAATGGAAAGCATGATGACGATGACGACCACAGCTACACTGATGACGCAATGCCTACAGATGAATTTAAAAATGAAATGTTTGATGACTCAAAAGATGAAGAATTTAAAGGATTTTGACATTTTGTTTTAAAATAAATATTTCTTTCGTTAATTCGTATTGTATTATTTATAATGTTATGGAACAAGATTAACAGATCGCATTATAAGTGGACATGGCATTTTAGGACTAGGTTTCAAACGAAATTTCTAGTGCGCAATATACGTGAAAATATACGGTACTTTCAAGTCTCATCCAAAGAAAAGCCGGATGGATTATCAGGGAAAAGACCACAATTCAGGAAAATGTAAACGAAATTGGAAAAAGGAACACATAATGAAGATTGCAACATGGAATGTGAGAAGCATTACATACAAAGAAGAGGAACTTGATAAACAACTAAACCAAGCTAACATAAAGACATACATAGTAACAGAAACAAAGAAAAAACAAAAAAGGCACAAAAGAAACAAACAACTATATGCAAATCTACAGTGGGGTAAAAAAAGAAGAGCAAAAGCAGGTATAATGATTATGGTATATAAATCTCTAAAGAACAATATTGTATATTATAACTATTTGAACGAGATTAATAGAAATTGGACTCAAGACATTAAGAAGCCACATAACAATAATTGGTGCATATGCACCAGAAGAGGGAAAAGAAGAAGCCAGTAATATATTTTATAAAGAATTACAGAATGCCATAGCTAAAACAAACAAAACTGACAATTTACTACTAGCAGATGCCTAGTAGTAAATTGTCAGTTTGAAATTTAAATGCCAGAATAGGAAACAAAAAATACAAAACAAACATAGGTAATGGCAAAGACATGTAATGAAAATGGTCACAGACTGCATGATTTTGTCATTTATAATAATATGAGAATAATGAATTAGGTGTTTAAACACAAGGAAATATATAAATATACTTGGTCAGCCAGAGGATGCAAATCAGTAACTGACTATGTTATTGCAAATTTTAAATTAGCGGAGTTAATTTTAGACTTAAGAGAATATTGAGGTTTTGAATTTAATTCTTTGAATTTAAACCAAACCTAGTTAAAAAAAAAAAAAACAGACTAAAAGTATACAATACATTAGCTCTACCAGTCTTAATGTACGGAAGCAAAATCTGGACAATAAAACAAAAAGACAAACAAAGATTAATAACAGTGGAAATGAAGTTTGTGAGAAAAACTGCAAAGTATACCCTATTTGATCACAAAAGAAACAAAGAAATTATGAAAGAATTAAACCAAGAACCAGTAATAGAAAAAATTAAAAAATATAAACATAAATGGATGGAACACATTCAAAGAATGAAAACAGAAAGATTGCCAAATAATAAATTTAGTTTAATCCTTTATCCAAGTGTGAGCAAACAAAGTTTGTACCTGAAAATATCTTCAGGACTGGGGTAAGGTAGTACAACACTGGACAACTCGCAGCAAAGGTGGAACAAGCTAATATCACTCCTATCTCAGTATCTCCCATAATGCAAAACACATCTCCTTGCAGATATGTGTTTTGAAGGGCCACTACCCAGACTAGTCTGGGTAATGGCCCTTCCCTTAATGCATAACATTATACATATCCGCAAGGAGATGTGTTCTGCATTATGGGAGATACTGAGATAGGAGTGATGTTAGCTTGCTGCGAGTTGCCCAGTGTTGTACTAAATTACCCTAGTCCTGAAGATATTTTCAGGTGCAAACTTTGTTTGCTCACACTTGGATAAAAGATTACACTAAATTTATTATAGTCTAACCAAGTGAAAAATAAACTTTCAACATCAAAAAAGATTACCAAAACAAGCCTTAAAGTACAAGCCATTAGGAAAAAGAAAACCAGGACGTCATCTTAAACGATGACTTCTAAGGCCGGAACAGACCATGCTAGGCCTAAATCCTTGATACGCATGATGATGAATTAAACTCTGATCATTATATGGTATCAGCAAAAATTCAATTTAAACCAAAGTGGCTAAGAATACATAAAATTGAAAATTCTTATCAACCAAGTTACGAAATTTCTTCATTACAAGATCCCCATGTTAGACAACAATATCAAAAATGCACAAACTTAAAAAAAGAAACCACATATGAATCAAGTGACAAAGAAGAGGAATGCTGGAACAAAGAAATAGAAAATATAATAAAAACAAAAAAGGATAATGACCTGAATTGGAGAAGCAGAAATGGAGTATAAAAGAAACAGTGCAATTGCAAAACAGATTATAGCAATGAGGAAAAAATAGAGAGAGATGGAACAATTTCATAACAGAACTAGAAAAGGATATATTTAAGCCACAACCCAAAATCCTTAAAATAATAAAATACATCAATAAAGAAATAAAAGAAAAGATAAAAATACAACCAATAGATTTAGAAAAATGGGTGCCCTATTTCCAAAATTTTGAAAAAGATAATGAAATAAAATTTTATAAAATAAAAAATGACCTAACAGAAAATATCACAATGTTAGAACTGAAAAATACAATAAAGAAGATGAAAAATAGGAAAACACCAGACGACAATATAAATATAGAACTATACAAAAATGCAGGTGAAAAATTTAATGAAAGACTAGAAAAATTTTAATATGGTTTGGATGTCTGGAAAAACTCCTAACTCTTGGAAAAAAGCACTGGTTATCCCAATCTATAAAAAAGGAAATCAAGAAGATTGCAATAACTATAGGGAGAATTAGTCTGCTAAATACATGATATAAAATATAGGCAGAAATATTAAAAGAGAAGCTAAGCAGTATTGTAGAGAGATAAACTACTTGAAGAACAAAACGTCATCTAAAAAGGCCGATCCTGAATAGATCTAATTTTTACTCACATAATTAATTATTAATAATTTACAATTATTAATAAAAAAGAGAAGAGAATTTCAAAAAGAAACACATGTGGCTTTATTGATTATGAAAAAGCTTTTGACACAATAAGTAGACAAAAATTGTTTAAAATATTAACCGATTTAAATATACCAAACCAACTTTTACAACCCATTCAAGAAATATATACAGGAAATAAATTAGCAGTTATAGAACACATCTCAGAATGGAAAGATATGTCAAGAGGAATATGACAAAACTGGTAATTAATTTACGGAATTAACAGCGCATATAAAGTATATTAATTAAAGATAACTTTAATTAAAGATAACTTTGGATGGATCCAAAGATGATGTCATATACGAAAACGAGGATGACGCAAAACAAAATGGAAAGCATGATGACGATGACGACCACAGCTACACTGATGACGCAATGCCTACAGATGAATTTAAAAATGAAATGTTTGATGACTCAAAAGATGAAGAATTTAAAGGATTTTGACATTTATGACATTTAGGAATATGACAAGGATGTACCCTCTCACCTCTACTTTTTGATATATACAATACATAAATAAAATTATAACAATCTGGAAACAGTATAATCGTTTGGTATACAAATAACCCCAAAAATGAAGATAGATACCCTACTTTTTGCAGATGATCAAATAGTATAAGCTACATCAGAAGATCATTTACAATCATCATCATCATCATCAAATTCCTGTCATGTACCCTCAAGGGGTGTACAGGATATGACAGTACTACATGAAAAAATTACATCATTACTAACTCCCTATCTACAATTTTCCTCCAAATCAGTCTGTTACTTGTCAAGACTCCA
Organism: Typopeltis vanoorti; assembly: GCF_054136105.1. Lineage (NCBI taxonomy): Eukaryota > Metazoa > Arthropoda > Arachnida > Uropygi > Thelyphonidae > Typopeltis > Typopeltis vanoorti. The sequence goes on from NC_143550.1 coordinate 164,884,121, forward strand.
ACATTATCAGATCTTATATTTCTATCATCTAAGGCACTTTGTACCGTATCAATCCACCTATATCTTGGTCTTCCTCTGGGTCGTTTTCCTGCCAACCTGGCAGAGAACACTTGTTTTGCTAATCTTTCCTCTCCCATTCCATTTAAGTGACCATACCATCTGAGATTAGCTCTGCTAATGCATTCCTGGATGCTGACAATGTCAAGTTCTTTCCTAATATCCTCATTTTTAATATGATATTGCCATTGATGCCATCTGTTCACGCCTCTAATCTTTCTCAGGACTCTCATATCTGCGGTCTCTAGTCTTTGGTCAAGTGTTTTACTTCTGACCCAGCTCTCAGATCCATAAGTTAAAATTGGTTTGAACACAGTCTTGTATACAGCTAATTTAGTGTTCCGACTAATTTCTCTCTTATTCCATATGAATTTATTCAATTGACTTCCCACGATACCAGCTTTGCTGATTCTGTTGTCTATTTCTATATTTAGTTTACCATCTTCAGTAAAAATTGTGCCTAAGTAGCTGAAATGTTTTACTTGTTCCACAGGTTCTCCATTCACAACACAGTTGACATTTTCAATGATTCTGCCTATTTTCATTGTCTTTGTCTTTTTATTGCTGACCTTCATACCATATCTATTACAACAGCTATTCAATTTAGTCAGAGAATCTTGCAGACTTCTAGCGCATTTATTTAGAAGTATAACATCATCCGCATAAAGCAAAGAGCTAACATTAACATCTCCAATTTTGATATCAGGTTTAATACCACATTCCTTCATAATGTGATCCATATAGATAATGAATAACAGAGGGGATAATGTACATCCTTGTCTCACACCAGATTTAACATTAAACCATCTTCCTGTACGTCCTTCAATTCTAACTGCTGACTTACAACTCAAATAAAGACTAAGTATTGCTTGATATAATGTCCCATTGACACCATATAACTGCAGCGTATTGAATAGCTTCTCTCTTGGCACCTTGTCATATGCCTTTTCCAAATCGACAAAACTTAAATACAGATCTTTGTTATATTCCCATGCTTTCTCGACTATTTGTCGTAAAGTGAAGATCTGATCTTGACAGCCTCTATTTGGCCTGAATCCAGCTTGTTCTTCACCAAGCTTTTCTTCCACAATTCTTCTCAACCGTTTCTCAAGTATACTTGCATAGATCTTGCCAGGAACACTCAGTAGGGAAATACCTCTGTAATTCTCACATTCAGTCTTATTTCCCTTTTTATATATGGGTACTATGAGAGCTTTACTCCAATCATCGGGAATTCGTCCCTCTGTCCAGGCTTTCTGAACTATGCAGTGCAGCCACTGTAAGACTCTTATACCACCATACTTCAGCATTTCTGGTCGAATATCATCTACTCCTGCTGCCTTTCCACATTTCAAGCCTTTAATGGCTTTTTCTACTTCAAGTATGGATATGTATTCCTGACTGCATGCCTGGTCAGTGTTTTTTACCACTGTGCTGTCATCACTGCTTGTTTCATTTAGCAGTTTTTCAAAGTAATTACTCCATACTTCAAGGATATCTTTTTCTCCTGTTTTCATTTCACCTTTATCATCTCTAATTCCTTTTACAGCACACTTTCCTCCATTCCTAAGCTTCTTCAACAACCTCCAGAATATTTTGTCACCTTCTTGATATTTATTTTCTATATTCTTGCCAAAGTCCTCCCATGACTTTTGTTTAGCCAGTTTTACACACTGTTTAGCTTTCTTACATTTGTCTCTGTATTCTGTAAGAGTAAAAGCTGACTTATTTGCCAGGAACTTTTGATATGCTTTCTTCTTTTCCTTCACTGCCTCTTTAACTTCCTGTGTCCACCAGGGAGTTCTGATTTTTTTATCCTTGCACACAACCTCACCACATGCCTCTCTGGCAGAATCAATCAATGTTTCCTTCAGAGTTTGCCACTGAATCTCCAAGGTTTGATTCCTGTTCTCAAACTCTTTCATTTTCTTTTCAATAATATTTCTGTATTTTAGTCTACAGTTCACATCTGAGAGCTGCTCAACTTTTATTCGCTTTAAAACTTTCTTACATGTTATTCTTTTCAATATGAAATTCAATTTTATCCTGCTCAAGACTAAATAGTGATCACTTCCGATTTCAAGTCCTCTGTACACTCTGGTGTCCTGCACCAGGGAGAAAACATCACTATCAACAATAACATAGTCAATGAGACTTTTCTTATTCCTAGCCTCTTCTCTCCATGTGAATTTGTGCACATTTTTATGTTGGAACATGGTGTTAGTAATAACCAGTCCATGTCCTGAGCAGAAATCCAACAGATCTTTGCCATTATTATTAGCTTTGCTCTTTTCTCCAAATTTTCCCAAAATATTTTTGTATGTCTCACAATCATTTCCTACTCTACTATTTAGATCCCCAACAAGGACCAACTTTTCCTTTTTCATTGTGTCAGTTGCTTTTTCTAAAGCCTCAAAAAATTCCTCTACTTCTACCTTAGTAGAACCTTCTGTGGGACCGTAGGCACAAATAAGTCTCATTGTCCAGTTCCCCATTCTCATATTTGCCCACATTACTCTACTTGAGACTGACTGCCATTCAAGAAGATTAGCCTCGTATTTTGTGTTGAATACTATGGCTACTCCTTCTTTTCCTTGATTGTCATTGCCTGAATATAACATTTTGTATTTATTGCTCAGAAAGACCTCACCAGTTTTGGTCTTTTTTGTTTCAGTCACCCCTATTATGTCGATCTGGTACTTATCTAATTCCTCAGCTAGCTCCATTTCTTTGCCATTCAGGCTTCTTACGTTGATAGTACCGATCTTTAACTCTGGTGATGTTGAGTTGGGGTTTGTTTTCATATTTGTTCCAGTAGCTGACTTTTCGCTGTTCGCCCTGGTTCCCTGGCGAAAACAACGGGGGCCTTGTTTAACCGGGCGACGCCCCAGCCGGCATGAAATTTTGTCATGTTGTACCATCATTTTTTATTTTGATTTTTGATTTTATTTTGATCATTTACAAAGATCATTAAAATCATTAAATGATATCTCAAAACAATATAATATGACAATATCTAAAGAAAAAACAAAAATAATGGCATTCAAAGGAGAAAACAAAATAAGTAAAATAGTGATAGATAATAAAATAATAGAACAAGTAAATACTTTCAAATACTTGGGATGTGATTTATCATACGAAGAAGAAAAAGACAGACACTAAAATATCAAACCTTGTCAAAGTAAATGGCATAATAAATGATATATTTAAGCCAACCGTAGTACAAAAACACACTAGAATCAGAACTATATAATGTCTTGTCAAAAAAACCAACTCCACTATACAAAAGCGAAACAGGGACCATAAAAAGGAAAGATGAAAAAAGAATTCAAACAGAAATGAAATTTCTCAGAAAAACAGCTGGATATACCCAAGTGGGACCATAAAACAAATGAAGAAATTTTACAATCCCTGAATATAAAACCAATTAATTACTACATACGACAGTATAAACAAAAATGGATAGAACATTTAAATCGAATGGACAACAGCAGACTACCAAAAATATTATACAGATATAAAATAAGTGGAAAAAGAAGAATCAGAAGACAAAGAAAAAGATAGCATGAAACTAGAACAGGCCACCTTGCCTAAAATGCATGTTAGGAAGAAGAAGATCTTCCTGTTCGATAGCTATAATGCTAAAATGATCAACAAGATGGTTGTTCTAACATGTTGGGAGTGATATGAGTCAATAGTTGTTCCAAATATCAACTCTCTCATCACTCTCAACATACAGATTATAGCAATGCTATTACTATTCCCAATATCCAGGAACACTCAGAAAAAATAGCCAGAACTTAAAAGAAATATAACTTCTACTTAACTTTCAATCCTCATTTGAGTGGAAAAAGAAGAATCGGAAGACCAAGAAAGAGATGGCTGCCCTTATCTGCTCTCCCAAAGATCTCTCGCCTTTGCCAGATCTTCCTTGTTCTTACTACTTATCATATTACGGACAAACTGAGCGATTCCAAAACATCTGCCGCAACTATGATTAGCATTATCTAGCTGATCATTACTTGGATACCTTGTACAGAATCAAGTGGAAAAAAATTATGCTTCACTACTACAGAAAATACAAACCTGAAAGACATTTTATAGAATCAGCAGCAGATTTAAAAACCACCCTAATATAAATAAATATGGTTGTGTTAAGCCTTCCAAGATTTGGAAAATATTAATTCTTAGACAACTGGCACTCTTAGAGAGTGCCAGTTGTGTTGGATAAAGGTAATGGCTACACAATGATACTAGTAGAAGCGCATCTAACAGGATATCACATGGAATTCTATAACACAAGCTAGATCAAATGGGGAATGGATATGAAAGTAATGCATGGAGGAGCAGAATCCAGAAGGCATGTGACTAGGAGTGTGCAGTGATTCTTGGATCTGCAATTTAATTGGTAAATCAATGACACGGGAAATGATTTAAAAGGAAATAATGAATTGTTTGTTGATAATACATGATTCAAGGCAAAAGCCTGCAGAATTATTTTTAAATAATTTAAACAGCCTGATATTAGGCTGCAAGTTTAATTGGAAAAGTGGAAAGTATGCATTTTATGAGAAAAGATTATAAGCTACATATTACACTGATGGATCTGTACTTTGAATTTTATGAACCATGAATTGAAAGGATGTTAATTGATAGGGAGTTGAAGTTCAGACAGTATTGCAAAAGTGGCCAAGGGATTACCTTGAATAAGGCTTTGATATGACCACATCTGGATTACTGCACATAGGTCTGATCACTGGGCTTTTTTTTGGTGGGGGGAGAAGGTGGTATAGAGAATCCAGAGGCAAGTAACTGAGATGATAAGTGATCTGTGGCATATTGTGAAAATTGGTTGATAGGCAGAAAAGAGGAGATATAATAGAAATATTTAAATTACTAAAAAGGCTTATAAGACTGACTCAGAGGAAATTTTCAGTACTTGGCCAGAGGGAACAGAACAAGGGGTTCCCTGGGAAGCGAGTAAGAGTGCGATTGGTAAAGGCTTCACGACTAAATATTTTTCACTTGGAAAGAGGTAAATGAGCAGAATGGATTGCAAGCGTGTTAAGCATGCTTTCTCTGTGAATGTGTTCATGGAGTAAGTGGGGATTCGTATGTAAATAACAATAATCTCATAATAATAGTGCAAAGTCTCTGATGAGTCGCTCTTTGCTTTGCATCTTGTATAATGGACATATCTTTGTATCTGCAGATCATTCCGCTAATGTACTTGATCTTGCATATGTGGTATCTGTGATATGTATTGCACATTTATCTGTAATAAGGAACATTACAATCACATTAAAGATAATGACCACCCCAGTACTTCTAGCTGCTGTTTCAGTTTCACTGGACAAAGCAAGAAGTGTGAAAGTAGTCCTGCAATTTTATAATCCGTGACAAGTTTTGCCAACTTGGTTGTAATTGTGATTGGTAGAGCCTCTGCTACTAATGGCTCGCAAAAAGTTAAGCAAGTTTGAGCAGGGTTAGTAGTTGGAAGGGGCCCAATCGTTCGATGCTGTTGGCACACTCTCCCTTGATGAGTCTTTGGACTCCTTGGAGGTGTAATAATAATATATATATATATACATACACACACACACACACACACACACACACACACTGGTGTCCAAAAACTAAGGACGAACTACATTTTTACGTATATATTAAAATTTTTTCATGATTACAGCCATGAAATAATGTGGACATAAATTTATTGCCAGCATACTAATAAATTATATTACACAAAAAAGTTTTTATAAATTTTGTACAAATTAAATTGCAATACATTTTTGGCAAAGGTTACAAATTTCCTAAGGATGTGGTTAATCAATTAATGTACTGTGTGTGTGGAGAAAACTATGCAGAGACACATTTCAGTTGGAATAAGTCCACCCTGAACTGTGATGCAGCTCTCATAATGTCATACTATGCTTAGTGCCAAGTGTCAGGAGTTATTGAGGCAAAGTGTCCCACTCTTCCTTCAGAATAAGGATAAGGCCTTGTTTTCTGGAGGGTAATTTCGAGCAACAATGCATCTCCCTATTGCATCCCAAACATGTTCTATGGGGGTTTAGATCTGGGGAGCATGCTGGCCACTAGATTCGATTAATATCCTCAGTCTCCAGAAGTATCTCCACTGTTCATGTATGATGTGGTGCATCATTGTCATGCATAAAAATGAATTCTTCATCTACAGCAGCACAGAACACAATATAGTTCCTTTTTCCAGCACTTGAAGCTCGGAGCATCCATTAAGCATAATGCCTACCCATACCATGACCCCAGCACTGCCATATCTATCCCTTTCAAGAACATTCTCATGACGGTAAACAGTACCATTTTCACACCAGATCAAGTGTTGTCTAAAATCAGAGGAAAAACTAAAACGATTCATTTGTAAAGAGTACATTAGCCAATTGGTGTCTTGTCCAATTTTTATGGATACAACACCAACGAAAATGTGATCTACGATGGTTAAAGGGAAGCAGATTACAGACTTTGGGCACATACAGCCACTTGTTGCAGACATCTTGCTGCAGTTTATTGAGATATGTGCATACTTGTGCTTGAATGGAACTGACTTGCAGTGCTGAGTCGATTATGTTTTGCTGTAAACACCAAAAATCTATTTTCATTTGTAGAGTGAGGACAACCTCTTAGCAAACATCTGGAACACATACCATTGGTTTGAAATGCTGCCCAGAGTTGAAATACAATGCTATGTCAGATTCCAAACTCTCCGGCACAACGTCTTTGAGACATTTCAAGACATCAGAACACACGCAATTTACAGACAAAAATTACTAGTTGTGGTGGTGTTGGAAGTGGGCGGTAGATGGCGTTGATGGAGATGATTCGTAGTAGAGGTTAGGTGTAGAGAGAATTGTAGATGTCCTCCCACGATGAGTCTTCGGACTCCTTGGAGGTATCAGGAATAATAATAATAATAATAATCTTTGAACACATACCCACTTTCTACTCGAAATAGTCAGTTATACAATTGTCACAAGCTTATTTTTCTGAACCCTATTTCTGAAGATTTCAACCAAAAACAGTTGAAATCTTCAGAAATAGGGTTCGTTCTTAGGTTTTTTGGCACACACACACACACACACGTGTGTGTGTGTGCACCTCTTCATATGTTAAAAACACTAAACATTTTGTTGTTGTTGTGTTTTTTTTTTTATGACAGGTGCCTCTTATATAAAAGTGAGATCATGGGAGGCTTTGATATCACCACTATTGCTACAAATGTTTCCACAGAAGAATAACAATATTGGAAAATCAAAGAAAATCCAGAAAAGTTATGTCACTTCTACTGAAGAAGGGACAGCATGCTAAACTGCACAGTTCCTATGCATAAACTGCATAGAAACATGATTAAATTAAAGTTGCTTCAAAGTTTTTAAATTATCTGAACAACGTACAAAAATCAAGTTTATGATGGGGTTTGACCAATAGTTTGTTTCTCTTTCTGGATGCCAAACATTTTCTCTCACTCTTTCGATAGGTTAAATATTACATCATCATCAAATTCCTGCCATGTACCCTTAAGGGGTGTACAGAATATGAGAGTACTACATGAAAAATTTACATCATTACTAACTTCCTATTTACAATTTTCCTCCAAATCAGTCTGTTACTTGCCAAGGCTAAAACATTATCAGATCTTATATTACTATTGTCTAAGGCACTTTGTACAGTATATCAATCCACCTATATCTTGGTCTTCCTCTAGGTCATTTTCCTGCCAACCTTGCAGAGAACACTTGTTTTGCTAATCTGTCTTTGCCCATTCTATTTGAGTGACCATACCAACTGATATTAGCTCTGCTAATGCATTCCTTGATGCTGACAATGTCAAGTTCTTTCCTAATATCCTCGTTTTTAATATGATATTGCCATTGATGCCATCTCTTCACGCCTCTAATCTTTCTCAGGATTCTCATATCTGCAGTCTCTAGTCTTTGATCAAGTGTTTTACTTCTGACCCAGTTCTCAGATCAATAAGTTAAAATCGGTTTGAACACTGTCTTGTACAGCTAATTTAGTGTTATGACTAATTTCTCTCTTATTCAATATGAATTTATTCAATTGACTTCCTATCACACCAGCTTTGTTGATTCTGTTGTCTATTTCCATATTTAATTTACCATCTTCACTAAAAATCATTTAAATTATTTCAGCCTAAATAGCTGAAATGTTTTACTTGTTCCACATGTTCTCAGTTCAAAACACAGTTGACATTTTCAACGATTCTGCCTATTTTCATTGTTTTTGTCTTTTTATTGCTGACCTTCACACCATATCTATTACAATAGTTATTCAATTTAGTCAGGGAATCATGCAGACTTGTAGTGGATTTATTTAGAAGTATAACATCGTCTGCATAAAGCAAAGAGCTGACATTAACATCTACAATTTTGATATCATGTTTAATTCCACTTTCCTTCATAATGTGATCCATATAGATAATGAATAACAGAGGGGATAATGTACATCCTTGTCTCACACCAGATTTAACATTAAACCATCTTCCTGTACTTCCTTCAATTCTAACTGCTGACTTACAACTCAAATAAAGACTAATTATTGCTTGATATAATGCCCCATTGACACCATATAACTGTAGTGTTTTGAATAGCTTCTCTCTTGGCACCTTGTCAAATGCCTTTTCCAGATCGATGAAACTTAAGTATACATCTTTGTTATATTCCCATGCTTTCTGAACTATTTGTCGTAAAGTGAAGATCTGATCCTGACAGCCTCTATTTGGCCTGAATCCAGCTTGTTCTTCACCAAGCATTTCTACTTACGATTCTTCTCAACCGTTTCTCAAGTATACTTGCATATATCTTAACAGGAACACTCAGTAATGAAATGCCTCTGTAATTCTCACATTCAGTATTATTTCCCTTTTTATATATGGGTACTATTAGAGCTCTACTCCAATCATCAGGAATTCGTCCCTCTGTCCAGGCTTTCTGAACTATGTAGTGCAGCAAATGTAAGACTTTTATACCACCATACTTCAGCATTTCTGGCTGAATATCATCTACCTGCTGCCTTACATTTAAGGCCTTTGATGGCTTTTTCTACTTCAAGTATGAATATGTATTCATTACTGTATGCCTGTTGAGTGTTTTTTTACCACTGTGCTATCACTGCTTGTTTCATTTAGCAATTTTTTGAAGTAATTACTCCATACTTCAAGGATATCTTTTTCTCTCATCTTCATGTCACCTTTATCATCTCCTTTTACAACAGTCTTTCCTCCATTTCTAAGCTTCTTCAACAACCTCCAGAATATCTTACCACCTTCTTGATATTTATTTTCTATGTTCTTGCCAAATTCCTCCCATGACTTTTGTTTAGCTAGTTTTACACAGCATTTAGCTTTCTTACATTTGTCTCTGCATTCTCTAAGAGCACAAGCTGACTTTGCCAGGAACTTTTGATATCTTTTCTTCTTTTCCTTCACTGCCTCTTTAACTTCCTGTGTCCACGATGGAGTTCTGATTTTTCTAACCTTGCAGACAACTTTACCACATGCCTCTCTAACTGAATCAATCAGGGTTTTTTTCAAGGCTTGCCACTGAATCTCCAAGGTTTGGTTCCTGTTCTCAAACTCTTTCTTCAATAATATTTGTGTATTTTAGTCTACAGTTCACATCTGAGAGCTGCTCAACTTTTATTCGCTTTAAAACTTTCTCACATGTTCTTCTTTACAATAAAATTAAATTTTATCCTGCTCAAGACTAAATAGTGATCACTTCCAATTTCAAATCCTCTGTACACTCTGGTGTCCTGCACCAGGAGAAAACAACATATCAGTGAGACTTTTCTTATACCTTGCCTCTTCTCTCCATGTGAATTTGTGCACATTTTTATGTTGGAACATGGTGTTAGTAATACCCAGTCCATGTCCTGAGCAGAAATCCAACAGGTATTTGCCATTATTATTAGCTTTGCTCTTTTCTCCAAATTTTCCCAAAATATTTTTGTATGTCTGACAATCATTTCCCACTCTGCTATTTAGATCCCCAACAAGGACCAACTTTTCCTTTTTCAATGTGTCAGTTGCTTTCTCTAATGCATGAAAAAATTCCTCCACTTCTACCTTAGTAGAAACCTTCTGTGGGACCATAGACACAGATAAGTCTCATTGTCCAGTTTCCCATTCTCATATTTGCCCACATCACTCTTCTTGAGACAGCCTACCATTCAAGAAGATTAGCCTCCTATTTAGTGTTGAATACTATGGCTACTCCTTCTTTTCCTTGATTGTCATTGTCTGAATATAACATTATGTATTTATTGCTCAGAAAGATCTCACCAGCTTTTGTCTCTTTTGTTTCAGTCACCCCAATTATGTCGATCTGGTACTTATCTAATTCCTCAGCTAGCTCCATTTCTTTGCCATTCAGGCTTCTTATGTTGGCAGTACCAATCTTTAACTCTGGTGATGTTGAGTTGTGGGTGTGTTTTCAGATTTGTTCCAGTAGCTGACTTTTCGCTGTTTGCCCTGGTTCCCTGGCGAAAACAACGGGGTTTTGTTTAACCGGGCAACGCCCCAGCCAGCATGAAATTTTGTCATGTTGTACTATCATTTTGTATCTTGGTTTAAGCCAATAAAAATACAATTTGGTTGGCTAAATCCCAAATTGGCAGCCCATCCTCGTTCGTTCAGTATCCAGGTAGATACCTAATAGGGTGCACCACGAGAAGGTGAGGATCGGACATTAGGTCAGAAACCCTGGTCGGTTCTCCGCATTCCTTTAAAGGCTATGTGGAGGTCTCCTGTCTCCTCTCAGTTATATAGGTTTGACCCTTAAGCACCCCGTTAAATATTACAATATATAGAAAATCAACCCGTATCAACAGTCTCATCTTTATCAATCTCAAAAGCTATGGGTCATATTAACATTGGAAATCTAAGTCTGCTATGTTATTAATGATGATGATCAAGATTTAATTTTTTAAAAAATTCAAATTTCCTGTTATCATTCCAGAAGAATAGTTATGATAAAAAGACTGCCACCAGGTTTTTATTCCATCTATAAACACACCATGAAACTACTAATATTGAAATAAAAGATTATGTCACTCTCTCTCCCATACATCAGCTCTATTACAATTAAGATGGTGAAACTTGTCATCAATTACAAAATTATAACATTCACAAAGGAATATAATAAATTTAGTTTATGAGGAACATGAAAGAATTAATTTAGCTGGAACTAGTGACCTGAAAGGTGAGAAGTATTATATGAAGGAGGTTGTGAAAGAGTTGGAAGAAGTGAAAAAGAAGAGAGAAAGTGAAGTCTATAAGTCTACTGTCACACTATGATAGAGGCAAACTAAGGAAGTTGAATCAATAAGCAGGTTGTGCATTCACAAAGGAACTATGATCCTTTTGCTTCATCTCATAAATCAAAACACAACATCCTGAAGTACCTAGGGCATTTACTGCCTTCCGTGTGATTGCAATATCTCATATTATAAAATGAAAAAAATCCATAAAAAAACATACAGAAGAACACATCAGAGGTATTACACATGAAATATGTGTGCACATACACAGATATATATTATAGTAAATAAATATTTGATTTTCTTGATTCAATGCACAAGCAAGTAATGCTCTGAATAAGCATTACTTGAAATGATCTTTACACTAGTTTTAATTTTAAAGTATGTAAGCTTATTCAGAGCACTACTTGTGCATGGAATCAAGAAAATCAAGTATTTATTTACTGTATACATATCTGTGTATGTGATAATTAGTGATATCAGATCTCCTTAATCTTTCCCTCTCTTATCTTTATGGTGATGAGGGTTTCTAATCATTATAACTGCAACTGTTAAATGAGGATAAGGTGGTTGGCCCTATGCCTCCTAGCATATCTTATGTCTGTAGAAGCATTATGTTCTCAAGGCTGGTTTGCCTGCTTGTGGGAGGAAAAACCCCAGATAAACTGGGGAGAAAAAACCCTGCAGTCCACACCCAAGACGGGCTAACTTGGCTATGTCTGAGAAAGATCCTAAGTTCGTCATATCAGCGATGGGAATTGCACCCAGGACACTCCTTTCCCAAGCATATGGTTGTGAAGAGCATAGCCACTTGGCTAACTGCACAGACTTAGTGATACTTCAAATATTGAGTTTACATAACCTCTATTTAATGGACTGAATAAAAGATTCATGTAAAATGCAAGCATGCTATACTATCCTTACCTTTCCTATATGTTTTGTACCTTCATGAACATTTATATGTGAAGTCTCAAGATGATTCTGAATAGTATCTACAGCACTCTGCTGCTCCTGCAAAGAAATATTATATAAAAATGAAATAAATCTAACCTCGTAAATAACTTTTCTGATTTCAAATACATAATTATGATTCCACTGATTTCATTGCTAATAAATTTATTGTAATATAAAATAAAGTGAAAAGCATTATTAGAGAATTTTACAGTGAAAGCATTGCTTTGGCAGGTTGTATTTGATAAAGCCATTTCATTAAAATGCAAATAAATCAAGAATTAAACCTAATACAGATAATACACTATAAAATTTATATCACTTAATAAGAATAGCAAGGAGACCTATGAAGTCATATGGAAATGGCATTTGTATCCATAGTGCCAGGCTGCATGAAGAAAGATCATTCCAAGTTTCATTTTACTCGCCAACTAGAGGAACTTGGAGTGCTTAAGGGTCGAAGCTATATAACTGAGAGGAGAGATCCACATAGCCTTTAAAGGAATGTGGAGACCATTCAGTGGTTCTGACCTAACGTCCAATCATCACCTTCTCATGGTGCACCCTGTTAGGTATCTATCTGGATACTGAACGAACGAGGATGGGCTGGCAATTTGGAATTTAGCAGACCAAATTTTATTCTTATTGGCTTAAATCAAAATAAAAAATGACGATACAACATGACAGAATTTCATATCAGCTGGGGCATCACCCATTGTTAAACAAGTTAAACAAGGCCCTGTTTTCGCCAGGGAACCAGGGCGAACAGCAAAAAGTCAGCTACTTGAACAAATCTGAAAACACACCCACAACTCAACATCACCAGAGTTAAAGATCGGTACTATCAACATAAGAAGCATGAATGAGAAAGAAATGGAGTTAGCTGAGGAATTAGATACGTACCAGATCGACATAATAGGGGTGACTGAAATAAAAAAGACAAAAATGTGAGATCTTTCTGAGCAATAAATACAAAATGTTATATTCAGGCAATGACAATCAAGGAAAAGAAGGAGTAGCCATAGTATTCAACACAAAATATGAGGCTAATCTTCTTCAATGACAGTCAGTCTCAAGTAGAGTAATGTGAGTGGGAATTCACAGTAAATATGAGAATGGGGAACTGGACAATGAGACTTATTTGTGCCTATGGTCCCACAGAAGGTTCTACTAAGGTAGAAGTGGAGGAATTTTTTGAGACTTTAGAAAAAGCAACTGACACAATGAAAAAGGAAAAGTTGGTCCTTGTTGGGAATCTAAATAGCAGAGTAGGAAATGATTGCCAGACATGCAAAAATATTTTGGGAAAATTTGGAGAAAAGAGCAAAGCTAATAATAATGGCAAATACCTGTTGGATATCTGCTCAGGACATGTTTATTATGGACTGGTAATTACTAACACAATGTTCCAACATAAAAATGTGCACAAATTCACATGGAGAGAAGAGGCAAGGTATAAGAAAAGTCTCACTGATATGTTATTGTTTTCTCCTGGTGCAGGACACCAGAGTGTACAGAGGATTTGAAATTGGAAGTGATCACCATTTAGTCTTGAGCAGGATAAAATTTAATTTTATTGTAAAGAAGAACGTGAGAAAGTTTTAAAGCGAATAAAAGTTCAGCAGCTCTCAGATGTGAACTGTAGACTAAAATACACAAAGATTATTCAAGAAAAAATGAAAGAGTTTGAGAACAGGAATCAAACCTTGGAGATTCAGTGGCAAACTCTGAAGAAAACATTGATTCTGCCAGAGAGGCATGTGGTGAGGTTATGTGCAAGGATAAAAAAATCAGAACTCCCTGGTGGACACAGGAAGTTAAAGAGGCAGTGAAGGAAAAGAAGAAAGCATATCAAAAGTTCCTGGCAAATAAGTCAGCTTGTGCTCTTAGAGAATACAGAGACAAATGCAAGAATGTTAAACACTGTGTAAAACTAGCTAAACAAAAGTCATGGGAGGACTTTGGCAAGAATATAGAACATAAATATCAAGAAGGTGGCAAATTCTGGAGGTTGTTGAAGAAGCTTAGAAATGGAGGAAAGAGTAAAAGCAATTAGAGATGGTAAAGGCGACATGAAAATTGGAGAAAAAGATATCCTTGAAGTAAGAAGTAATTACTTCGAAAAATTGCTGAATGAAACAAGCAGTGATAGCACAGTGGTAAAAAATACTCAACAGGCATACAGTCAGGAATACATATCCGTACTTGAAGTAGAAAAAGCCATCAAAGGCATGAAATGTGGAAAGGCAGCAGGAGTAGATGATATTCGACCAGAAATGCTGAAGTATGGTGGTATAAAAGTCTTACAGTGGCTGCACTGCATAGTTCTGAAGGACTGAACAGCAGGACAAATTGCCGATGATTGTAGTAGAGCTCTCATAGTACACATATATAAAAAGGGAAATAAAACCGAATGTGAGAATTACAGTGGTATTTCCCTACTGAGTGTTCCTGATAAGATTTATGCAAGTATACTTGAGAAACGGTTGAGAAGAATTGTGGAAGAAAACCTTGGTGAAGAACAAGCTGGATTGAGGCCAAATAGAGGCTATCAGGATCAGATCTTCACTTCACGACAAATAGTTGAGAAATCATGGGAATATAACAAAGATCTGTATGTAAGTTTTGTCGATCGATCTGGAAAAGGCAAATGACAAGGTGCCAAGAGAGAAGTTATTCAATATGCTACAGTTGTATGGTGTCAATGGGGCATTATATCAAGCAATACTTAGTCTTTATTTGAGTTGTAAGTCAGCAGTTAGAATTGAAGGAAGTACAGGAAGATGGTTAGATGTTAAATCTAGTGTCAGACAAGGATGTACAATATTTCCTCTGTTATTCATTATCTTTGTGGATCACATTATGAAGGAAAGTAGTATTAAACCTGATATCACAATTGGAGATATTAATCTCAGCTCTTTGCTTTTTGTGGATGATGTTATACTTCTAAATAAATCCACTACAAGTCTACAAGATTCCCTGACTAAACTGAATAACTGTTGTAATAGGTATGGTATGAAGGTCAGCAATAAAAAGACAAAGACTATGGAAATAGGCAGAAACATTGAAAATATCAACTGCATTGTGAGTGGAAAACCTACAGAACAAGTAAAACATTTCAGCTACTTAGGCACGAATTTTAGTGAAGTTGGTAAATTAACTATGGAAATAGACAACGGAATCAACAAAGCTGGTATGGTACGAAGTCAACTGAATAAATTTATATGGAATAAGAGAGAACTTAGCCAAAACACTAAATTAGCTGTATACAAGAACAGTATTCAAGCCAATTTTAACTTATGGATCGGAGAACTGGGTCAGAAGTAAAACACTGACCAAAGACTAGAGACCGCAGATATGAGAGTTCTGAGAAAGATTAGGGGCATCAACAGATGGCATGAATGGTAATATCATATTTAAAATGAAGATATTAGGAAAGAACTTTCCTGTCAGCATCCAGGAATGCGTTAGCAGAGCTAATCTGAAGTGGTATGGTCACTTAAACAGAATGGGAGAGTAAAGATTAGCAAAATCTTTGCTAATCTTGAAGGATTGCCAGCCTGGTTGGCTGAGTGATTAGTGTATCTGCTCTTCAGCCAAAAGGCTGCAGGTTCGAATGTTTGTGAAAATCACTAGTCATGGCAGTAGATGACGTTGGTGTAGATGATGATGGTAGTTGTAGTTGATGGAGAATTGTAGCATAGGTGCCCTCCCTCGATGAGTCTTTGGACTCCCTGGTGATGTAACGTAATAATAATAATAAATATATATATATAGAGAGAAATTATGCATTAAATAAAAAAAAAAAGTGTTCTCTGCCAGGAAAAAAACCAAGAGGAAGACCAAGATATAGGTGGATTGATACAGTAAAAAGTGCTTTGGAAGATAGAAATATAAGATCTGATAATGTTGGAGTCTTGACAGGTGGCAGACTGATTAGATAGGAAGTTAGTAATGATGTAATTTTTCATGTAGTACTATCATATCTTGTACACCCCCCTTGAGGGTATATATCAGGAATTTGATGATGACTAGAGGAACTTTTTCTAAGCCTTTCGTCATCATTTCCTGATTTAACTGATCCCTGGCATGGGCAAGCACATTTTTTCTCCTAGAATCTCAGTTTTTTCATTCCATAAACTGAAGAAAATTGACTGTCTATAGAACTCACTATTTTGGACAATAACATATAGTGTTAGGGATCAGGAGGTGACAACAGTGGTCTATCATACTTTCTTCCCTGGATGCCAATTAAAAATGACTTAGTTAAGTTAGTTATGGCTAAAAGACTTGCCTACTCCATCTGAATTTTAGTGAAGTTAGTGATTTGAGTTGTAAGTCAGCAGTTAGAATTGAAGGAAGTACAGGAAGATGGTTAGATGTTAAATCTAGTGTCAGACAAGGATGTACAATATTTCCTCTGTTATTCATTATCTTTGTGGATCACATTATGAAGGAAAGTAGTATTAAACCTTATATCACAATTGGAGATATTAATCTCAGCTCTTTGCTTTTTGTGGATGATGTTATACTTCTAAATAAATCCACTACAAGTCTACAAGATTCCCTGACTAAACTGAATAACTGTTGTAATAGGTATGGTATGAAGGTCAGCAATAAAAAGACAAAGACTATGGAAATAGGCAGAAACATTGAAAATATCAACTGCATTGTGAGTGGAAAACCTACAGAACAAGTAAAACATTTCAGCTACTTAGGCACGAATTTTAGTGAAGTTGGTAAATTAACTATGGAAATAGACAACGGAATCAACAAAGCTGGTATGGTACGAAGTCAACTGAATAAATTTATATGGAATAAGAGAGAACTTAGCCAAAACACTAAATTAGCTGTATACAAGAACAGTATTCAAGCCAATTTTAACTTATGGATCGGAGAACTGGGTCAGAAGTAAAACACTGACCAAAGACTAGAGACCGCAGATATGAGAGTTCTGAGAAAGATTAGGGGCATCAACAGATGGCATGAATGGTAATATCATATTTAAAATGAAGATATTAGGAAAGAACTTTCCTGTCAGCATCCAGGAATGCGTTAGCAGAGCTAATCTGAAGTGGTATGGTCACTTAAACAGAATGGGAGAGTAAAGATTAGCAAAATCTTTGCTAATCTTGAAGGATTGCCAGCCTGGTTGGCTGAGTGATTAGTGTATCTGCTCTTCAGCCAAAAGGCTGCAGGTTCGAATGTTTGTGAAAATCACTAGTCATGGCAGTAGATGACGTTGGTGTAGATGATGATGGTAGTTGTAGTTGATGGAGAATTGTAGCATAGGTGCCCTCCCTCGATGAGTCTTTGGACTCCCTGGTGATGTAACGTAATAATAATAATAAATATATATATATAGAGAGAAATTATGCATTAAATAAAAAAAAAAAGTGTTCTCTGCCAGGAAAAAAACCAAGAGGAAGACCAAGATATAGGTGGATTGATACAGTAAAAAGTGCTTTGGAAGATAGAAATATAAGATCTGATAATGTTGGAGTCTTGACAGGTGGCAGACTGATTAGATAGGAAGTTAGTAATGATGTAATTTTTCATGTAGTACTATCATATCTTGTACACCCCCCTTGAGGGTATATATCAGGAATTTGATGATGACTAGAGGAACTTTTTCTAAGCCTTTCGTCATCATTTCCTGATTTAATTGATCCCTGGCATGGGCAAGCACATTTTTTCTCCTAGAATCTCAGTTTTTTCATTCCATAAACTGAAGAAAATTGACTGTCTATAGAACTCACTATTTTGGACAATAACATATAGTGTTAGGGATCAGGAGGTGACAACAGTGGTCTATCATACTTTCTTCCCTGGATGCCAATTAAAAATGACTTAGTTAAGTTAGTTATGGCTAAAAGACTTGCCTACTCCATCTGAAGAATAAGAGGGAGTTAGCAGATTTATTATTATTATTTTTTTTTATAAGAATAGCATAGTACATTGATATTATTATTATTATTATTATTATTATAAAAACCTTCATGGAGTCAAAGACTCATCGTGGGAGGTCCACTGTTATACACACAGTTTATCATACTGTGCCTTATATATATTCACTGTCTCTGCACACACCACACTCTCGGGCAAAGCATTCTAATCACTCATCACTCTCCATGCAAAAAACCTGCTCCTCACTCCCTCCTTATACAGCTTCCAGGAATGACCTCTTGTTCTCCTGCTATCCTCACCCATTCTGTGCAAAACCTCCCCGACATTAATCTGGTAATAACCACTTAACAGCTTATATGTCTCAATCATATCCCCCCCCCTCCTCCTCCTATCCACCAATTCCTGCAAATTGCATTTTGTCAATCTGACTTCATACTCTACATTCCAGAGACCAGAAACCATCTTAGTCAATCGCCTCTGAACTTTTTCCAACGCAATTTCATCTTTTTGAAAACCAGGTAACCAGATCTGTGCACAGTAATCCATATGTGGCCTGATTCAAAGCCTTATACAAAGGAACCATAAAATCCTTACTTCTACAAGTCAATGTCCTCCGCATCATTCCCATTATCCGCTGTGTTGTCTTCACTATTTTAGTAACATGTCCCCGAAATTTTAGGTCCTTATCTACAATCACTCCCAGATCTCATTTCCTCTACCTCTTCCAAGATATTTGCACTGATTGTGTACTTTACATCCCATCTCTGCTTCCCAAATTTCAAAACTTTACCTTTTGAAACATTGAATTGATATCCCCACTTATTTACCCATTCAGACAGTGTATTCAAGTCCTCTTGCAAAGCTACAGCATCCACACTACTCCTGCCCAACTTTGCATCATCTGCAAACAACTGCACATTACCATTCAGACCTCTCCAGATATCATTTACATACAAATTAAACAGCAATGGACCCAAAACAGACCCTTGAAGTACACCACTAGTAACTTTCCTCTTCTGGGATATCGCTCCTCCATAGACAACTCGCTGATACCTATCAGACAGCCAATCTCCAATCCAGTGAACCAATCTACTGTTCAGCCCCATCCGTTCCAATTTAATTACCAGCTTGTCATGTGGCAATTTATCGAACGCCTTTGCAAAATCTAAATATACCACTGTATATGCAACATCCTTATCCAACGCATTTGTCACTTTATTATAAAAAGTAAGCAGGTTGCTAAAGCACGATCTTCCTTTAGTAAATCCATGCTGGCTGCCAAAGAGTATTTTTCTGTTGTCAACCCAATTCTGAACTTTATTCCTAACTAATACCTTGACCACAACTCCAGACACACAGACTGGTCTATAATTCAAAGCCTTACTCTTATCACCTCCCTTATGAATTGGAACAATTTTACTCTCTTTCCACTCTTTTGGAACTTGACCCAGTGAGAGACTCATGTTGAAAAGATATACAAAAGCTGTTGGTTGTTAACTCTCCGACACATTCCCTCAAGACATGTGGTGAAATAGCATCAAGTCCCACAGCCTTATTTACATCAAGTCTATTCAATTCCTCATATACCTCCTGTTCACTTACTAACATTTCCTCCTCCTCCTCCTTTCAAGTTCTGCATGATGCCACATTCACAAGAATGAAATACCTTTAGAAATTGCTCACTAAATATCTCAACTATATCCTCCGCAGCGGTTATCATTCCTCCGTTTTCACCAATCAATCCCATCCTACTATAATCATTCTTTCTTCTACTGGCGACATATCGAGAAAACTCCTTAGGATTTTTTTTGGCCGCTTTAGCTAATTGCTGCTCATACTGCATTTTTGCTACCCTTATCAAGCTAGTCACCTTCCTCGCCTGCTCTTTGTACTTCTCATACAACTGGTTGTTATAAATACTCATTTTGTGTTTCTTCCATAATACCTTCTTCCAGATTGCATACCTTATCTCTTGATTCATCCATTTTACACCCACTGATGTCATAATCAAATCTTGCTAAAAATTAAATGCACATTGTTCATGTGGACTGGGAGAATAATTGAATGCTTTCAAGTCTTTCATACCTTATCTTCTTTATTTTTTTCATTTTGACAGACTATATTAACTTATACACAACAAGCAAAATTTTGAATGAATTGAATATTAGTTCACTTTGTTGACACTCTTGTCATTTTGAATGTCAATAAAAATTCAATGTTCAAATATACAGCTGCATAACCACCTTTTAGCAAACTTTATATTGAATGTTAAAAAAACACAAATATGAATATATAAAATAAATCTTCTAGCCTTTTTATTCCCTGAAGGAAGTAGACAAGGCTATTTAGCTCTAACTTTCTGAAGATTGGGAGCCAATCTCCTTCCTCACCATCACTAACAATTGGTCGATTTTCATCAACTTAGGGAAGGGAATATGGTAGATGAAAAAGTTCCTCGTTATCAACTAGAATTGAATTTCAAAGCCTTTTTCCTGGTAGTTTAGTACAGGGCCAACCTTTTACATTCCATGTGCCAAATTTTTCACATACAAGGTCATATGCACCATACAACTCTTGTACCCTTAAAAATGTTAATATAGACATGATATATTGATTTAATATAAAAAACAAGGCTTAATTTTCAATAAAGTTCAAAGCTGCAAATGTTCAAAAAAGGCAAACAAAGCCTTTACAGTACATTCATACAATGGATGGGGTAAAGATTTTTTTTTTTCATTAATTAAGATTTTTTTCTAGTTTTATTTATTTTTACTCAGTCTGGAAAAACTCCTATAAAGACCAAACATGGAACTTTTTAAAGCCACTATAGGCCTCCAAGAAGTAGGGCAGTGGTCACACCAGTTGAGGAAATTCATTTAGGTGAAAAATCCCACCTAAAGACAATCATAGACATCTATGCCTAGGTAGGATTTCAGCCCAACAGCCTCTTGGTTGGAGAACAGCAGATACGATATCCATTTGGCTAACCAGGCCAGCAAATAATCCTTCATCATCATCATCATCATAACACTAATTACGGGTATAGACCATATTGGTCTGTTCCAGTCTCATTATCCATCCAATATCCTTTTTTGAGGCCTACTCTGCCTTCTCTTTCAAATTGGCTTATATTTTAGTATTTGTTTACGATATCGGGTGTTGGCCATTCGGTTTACATGTTCAATCCATTTTTGTTTATAATTGTTTAGTTTTTCTTCTATTGATTTTGTTTTTAGTTCTTTTAAAATATCTTCGTTTCTTTTTTGATCTAATAATGCGTATTTTGCAGTTCTTCTCATAAATCTCATTTCACTTGTTTTATTCTTTGTTTATCTTGTTTGTTTATTTCACTGCCATATAATAATGTGGGCACTGCTAAAGTATTGTATATTTTCAAGCGTGTTTCTTTTTGTACTATATTTGGGTTGATTGTTCTATTTATCAGGCCTATAATCTGTAAAAATTTTGAAGTTTTTAATTTTATGTCTTTTTCTCCTTCATATGATATTTCACATCCAAGATAACTGAAAGTATTTATCTGTTCTATTATTTTATTATTAATAACTATTTTGCTTCTAATTGGAGTTTGTCCACAAAATGCCATTGTTTTAGTTTTATCTATGGAAATTTTCATTCCAAACTGTTCTACTATAATGTTTAAATTATATATTGCTCTTTGTAAATTGTCTTCCTTATTTGATATTATTACGTGATCATCTGCAAATAATAGTGTATTTATTTTATTAATATTAATGTAAATATTGAAAAGTATTGAGGACAAAGGGCATCCCTGTGTTACTCCTGGTTTATAGATTGTTTTTCAGACAACTTTTCATTTATTTTTATTTCATTATCTTTATATATATTTAATATTGCATGTAGTAAAATATGAGGTATATTTATTCTTTGTAATATATCAAACAGTATATATCTTTTTACTTTGTCAAATAATTCTTTCCTGCCATTAAATTGATTAATACAGTGAGGATGAACAGGAGGAAAGATCATCAACAGGCATTGCTATTATATCTAAGCTGAAAAAAAGACTGACTTATTATCACTGCTTAGGAAAAAAGTCAATTGACACCACAGTGTGAGGAATAAACAGCCATGGCACTCATCTTAATAAGATATGGATCTCCTTTCATTGAGATGACTGCAGCAATCCTATAGGGCATACTTTTCACAAACATACAATAGAGATAAATGAAAAATTTTGACACCTCTTCCTGTAGGCATGTAATGAGGTCCTAGATTGTTGTGGAGCAGACATCCCTTGATCTCACTGATGCTCCAGTTCATTCCACAGATATTCATTAGTGAGATCAGCACTCTGTGGAGGCCAGTCAAGTGTGGTAACATTCATGTCCACAAGCCATGCAGTTACAACAGCCTTATGACAGTGCATTTCTTGTTGAAAGAAACAATGGTCAGTTCAATAGAAATGTCACAAAGTAGCAAGCATTACATTGTCCAGAATGTTCAATGTTTGTGGCACTAAACAGAGATCCAATGTCAAACTAAGAAAAACAGGACCATGTTATCACACCGCCAACTCAGAATTTCGTAGTCAGGTTAGGCAAAGAGACATTCACAGGCATCTGCCACCTGTCCATCTGCTTGGTAGAGGGTGTAACATGATTTGTCGCTCCATAACACAGCTTTCCAAGATTCACCGTCCCACTGTATACGCTTTTTGCACTACTGAAGATGAAGCTGCATGTTGGTTCTCAGAATTAACTAACAATTTTCTCAAGCAGATTAAGATGAGAAACAAGTAATCAGTTACTGATTACATATTCAGAAAAAAAAAATATGGCAAAAGAAATCATTAATACGAGAGTTGTGCTATCAATTCTTATTATTTAGATGTTTGACAAAAGAAGCTTGTCAAATAAAATAAATCATACCAAAATGAAGGAAATATAAATGTTTTTTACTCTAAAAACACTATATTTCAAACTGAATTAGAATAAATCTTGAATACTTTCACTAGTATCAAATGCATTTCTGCAAAAATAAAAAGCTTAACTTTCAACAGTTACCAACATGCATACCAACTGAGCTCAAACCTATAAAAAATTCAAAACATTAGTTTTGGGTGAATCTACAGTCTCTCTACATTCAGAAGACTTCTGAAAGAATAAAAATGCTCAAAAGATACAAGCCACCTATAAATGAAAGTTTATACTAGACTCCATCATCTGCTCTCCAAATGATGAAATCCAGTCAATGTTGTTATCAAAAGTACTGAGGATTCACTGCTAATGTAAACTTGCTATTATGAACAATCTAGCAGATGTATAGCTACAAGAAGAGAAGTACAAAGACTACAATGAAAGCAAAACTGTATGTGTAAAATGCTGGCCAGATATGTCAACTATTTAATAATATGTAAAAGAGAATTCTTTTATTTGGTTTGTGGATACTAGGCCAAGTCCCTGCTAAAAGCATTAGATACTTCATGTTAAGTAACCTCTTTAAAACAGAGACATTCTTTAATACAAACATTCCAATTTTTTTTTGGTGTATTTTTTAATCCCGCTATTATGGACATTTTGACATTGGGAGTGTTGAAATGTTCATTAAAGAGAGTTAAAAACTGACATTACAAGATACTTCATTTTGTCTTCAGGAAGAATAGCCATCTAACTAAAGTCTTGTTCAAACTAGCACTACCATTCATATTCCATAAGGGTCATTTGTGATCTTTATAAGAAAGTGTGTGGTAATTTTCATTGATTTCAAGTTTTTGTGAATGTTTGAATGGTTTACAGAAATTTAATATTTAGATTCATTCAAGGACTCAATGATTCCAAAGCCATTATTCTTTAAAAGATAAAGCAGATGAGACAGAATGCCAGAAAAGAAAGTGTAACTTGTAAGCTGGGTGAACAAGTTAAACTTCAGCAGCAGTATCATTAAAACTCATGAAATTATCTTAAAATGGTGACAGGAAAATGGAACAGAACTTCTTTGTTTTAGAGAGATATGGACTGACCATACCTCTTTAACCCTGTGGAGGTCGCGGCTGATCTGACAGATACAAATTGTTTAATATAAATATTCTTTACACATATCCAGTGTATAGCTTGGAGGTCATGACTAGCTGTGCATGCATATATTACGAGTGATATTCCACACTGTTTATGCAGTCAGTTTTGGTTTAACACGTGTTATGTAAAGGTGTGTGATATTTGATAGTAAATTGTATCTGAAAGATAGCACAAACTCCAATGTCAGTATAGTATAGTATAGTTGGTTTAGTTGTTTTTTTTTTATTTACCATTGAAAATGGCTGGAAAACTATATCAATTGGATAGTCCATCAGATGTTGAAGAGATTCAGCGAATGTTACTTGAGTCTGATGATGAGAATGATAGAGTCGAATGCAAAAGTGATATTTGATAGTAAATTATATCCGAGAGATACTGCGAACTCCGATGTCACTATAGTATTGGTTTAGATGGGTTTTTATTCCTTTGTTTCTTTGTTCAATAATTTCTAGATTGTAACTGAAAATAAATAAACCATCATGTATTATATTTGAAGTGTTTTTAAGTTTTATAGCATTTTGGCACATATTAGTAATGAAAGTATCTCTCAGATACACGTGACCTACGGTACAATTTTTTCGATCGCGACTGTCACAGGGTTAAAGCAAACAGCATCCCATATCAGTGTTGGGAGGTTTCACTGCAAGCTTCAAATATTTCTTAACTGCAGACTGATGAGATATCCTATAAATAAGCTCAAATAATTCATTTTTACTCCTAATCTTAGAATACTCTCGATATATTTTATCATTACCTTGAGTTTTATATGGCATGAAATATTTCTGTGCAATGTGTAGTTGGCTCATTATGCTTATTACCACTATCAGAAGTATATTACATACAGTATTAAAATAATTAGTAGCTAAAGTCCAGTTTAACAGTTCTACAGCTTCTAGACTAGCAAAATTCAAAAATCTTATTTGTTCACTTCACAGTGAAGGCATACATCTGGATCAAGTTTTAATAGCATACTATGCTGCTATCAAAACTTGGCCACCATTACAACTGGATGATATTTCTCAAAAAATGGAGAAACTGACATATGTCTATTCATGAAAATTAAATAAAAGTTTATAGCGGCAGAAGTACACAGAATTTATAAAATGCTAGTAATCTCTCTCTCTCTGTCTGTCTGTCTGTGTGGGGCAATTACATGTAGTTTCCAAATTAGTTTCAAAACTACTGCATGCAGCTACAAGGGACTGCTCTTATATAAAGAACATTTAACTTATAAAATCAAGTACATTAATCTGTGAGAAAAATGATCATCATGCCTCCATCCCAGATATCTGCCTATATGATTTTGTAATAAATGCTAATTATTTACCTTATAAAGAGAAAACATACAAAAATAGAGCATAAGTTTATTATATCTATAATTGTGGCCACTTTTATATGGCATATTTTGAAGAACAAACGTTTCCCTACCATTTCTCCATGTTGGAGATGTTATTACCAACCCAAAGTTGATGTCTACAATGTGAGTTTTCCAAACATGAGCTTTAAGAATTTTTAGATGAAATTAACATATGGTGATGGATGACATATCATTCATGTCCATAATGGAGATTTAAATGAATAAGGTATGGCTATAAGATGTCAAAAAAAAAAAAGAAGAAAGCATAAATCAGGCCTGACATTCCACATAACCACTACTGGCCATCAAGTACTTTGGCAACCAACAAAAATGTTTTACTTTTTTGATGAAAGTAGACCATCTTCTTTTAAAAGAAGATGGTCTCCCTTTCATCAAAAATTTAACTGCCATAGACCTAGGATATAACATATGTGATACCACAGAATGTGATAGCAACAACCAGCAATGTTCCAACACATACAGTAACAAATTTACCATTTGCATTCTGGCTTATCAATTATATTTAGCAGCTGTGAAGTTATCAAAAACGTGTAATTATAATTGTTAACGGGCTTTTGTTGGTAAAACTTATGTACCATTACCCTGATGATATAAGTCTTATGACTTACAAAACTTGTCAGGTTTTAATTGCTTATTCTTATTAAACTCTTTATTCATACTATAATGTGGTCTCAATACTGAAAACTTCCCACACAAGGTATGGCTATATCATAACCAGGTGTATGGTTATGATATAGCCATAATAGATATAGTTCTCAACTTTTCTGTTCACAGAAACTTAACAATCAGTGGAAAAACTTCACCCCCTTCCTTCCTAAGAATCAAAAGTTAGGTGTAATTCAGGCCAAATTTGTTACAGTAGTTATTCAGTTTATTAAGGAGTCCTAAGACTTGTAGTGCATTCACATAACGAGCATAATATGATCTGAAAAATATAATTAATAAAAAGCCAAGTTGAATATTTCCAATTTCAATACCAAGTTTAATACCATAAACTTTCCTTCATAATGTTATTCATACAAATGATGAATAAGAGTAGAGATAGTGCAAACCCTCATTTTATACCTGATTTTAAATCCAACCATCTTTCTGGTGGTTTTATTTAAAATAAGAGATTTAAACATACTAGAAAAATATCTTCTAATAATAACTTATTCTCTTCAGATAATTTTCTTCTCCAATTACAGTTTGTTCATTCTGTTAATATGATATATTCCCATAAAGTTAATCCTAACTGCTGACTTTTAACTTAAATACAGACTAGGTATTATTCTGTATAATGTCCTATTTCCCCCATATAATTGTAGAAGTTTGAACAGCTTTTCTCTTGATGCCATATATTCCTTTTTCCAGATTTGTAAAAAGTTGCATACAGATCCATATTATGCTCCCAAGTCTTATAAATTCTGATCCAGCAACTTGAATATGACCTAAATCATTAATCCATCTTGCTCTTTTGTTTCTCTCTGACAATTTTTTTCTTGACCTCTTCTCAAGTATATTTGCATAACTTACCTGAAACATTCAGTAGGAAAATTCCTGTAATTTTCAGCAAACATAGGTTTTATTTTCATTGCAGTAGAGGGATTGTGGCCTAATCTCCCACGCTGGCCACATAAAGTCTTGGGAGATGCATTTTATAGCTATCTGCCAACTCTTTGCTCAGTATCAACTTTGCCATGGCTCATTACAACACCATATTTCTTGGGGGTTCCACGTGGAGGCATGATACTAAGATTTCCTGGGTATGGCCATCCGGACTTCACTGAAATATTGGCACTGCCATTTATATCAGTTCCATCAGGGTTTTTGACAATGTTGTAGGCTGCCAGCCCACCAGGCTTAATTGTGCCCAACATGCTACAAGCATGACTGATGGCTAGTCAGCCAAGAACACAGCTAATCCTCCAGCTAAACACAGCTATTATACCTCTCCTTGAATGCATTCACCAACAAAGCACTCACAACAGACTCTGGCAACCCATTCCACTCATTCATAAGTCTCAAAGGAAAAAGTCTACTCCTGAAGCCCAAACTTAATCAGCTTACAAGGATGACTCCTCTGCCTTATTCCAGTCCCTTTAGCTAAGTGCTTGAAACTTTCCTCTATATCAACTCTATAAAATCTTTTTAATGACTTAATCATTTCTATTCTTGAAAGTTTATTTTTCACTTGGTTAGACTATAATAAATTTAGTTTAATCCTTTATCCAAGTGTGAGCAAACAAAGTTTGTGCCTGAAAATATCTTCAGGACTGGGGTAAGGTAGTACAACACTGGGCAACTCATAGCAAAGGTGGAGCAAGCATCACTCCTATCCCAGTATCTCCCATAATGCAAAAACACATTTCTTTGCAGACATGCATAATGCTATGCATTAAGGGAAGGGGCACCACCCAGACTAGCTTCGACCTTTATTGAGGTCTCCTCAGTGGGAGCCAGGCCCAGAGGTGGAGATACCAGGCAGAAGCAATAGCGAGGTTATCTTTACCTATAGGAGTTGCCAAAAAGTGTGCCACCTTTTTATTAAATTACTCTGGATTTAGAGAAAGATGTTGAAAGTTTATTTTTCACTTGGTTAGACTATAATAAATTTAGTTTAATCCTTTATCCAAGTGTGAGCAAACAAAGTTTACGCCTGAAAATATCTTCAGGACTGGCATAAGGTAGTATAACACTGGACAACTTGTAGCCAAGGTGGAGCAAGATACCATCACTCCTATCCCAGTAACCTCTGGGCCTGGCTCCCACTGAGGAGACCTCAATAAAGGTCGAAGCTAGTCTGGGTGGTGGCCCTTCCCTTAATGCATAGCATTATGCATGCCCGCAGGGAGATGTGTTTTGCATTATGGGAGATATTGATGGTAGCTTGCTCTACCTTTGCTACGACCTGCCCGGTGTTGTACTACCTTATCCCAGTCCTGAAGATATTTTCAGGTGCAAACTTTGTTTGCTCACACTTGGATAAAGGATTAAACTAAATTTATTATAATTTCTATTCTTCTTTTATACCTACCAACCAACTTCTGCAACCCAAAAACTCTTAATCTATCCTCATAGTCCTCACAGACAGCATTCCACAGATCACTTGCCTCTGGGTTCTCTACACTACTTCCTTATTCCAAAGAAACCAAGGTGACCCAAGAAACTCAGGTTACCTGTACAGAGTAATCCAGATGTAGCTAATCAAAACCTTATAAAGGAGAATGATAAGTTTCTTATGTTGTTTAATTTTGACAGTATATATCAGAACACAGAATTATAAGTAAATAATTATTTATTGATTTATTGCTGATATTTTGCTGGTGTTATAACCACCATCTTCAGAGCACAAAACCACAGTTTGTCACAGTACACAAGACTACAACAACATGGTGTAACAAAGGGACTAGTTTAACAAAATTGTAGCAACAACACAAAGACTAAAGTCCTAATTAGGTGCCCTCTATCTAAAAAACAGAGAGAGAAAACAAGTACTAGTTATGTCTTAAGGTGACAGTCTCCCAAATCTTAGGCAAATTTATACAGACATATTTGATGAGATTCGGAGTATGTTTCAAGGCTTCTATTGCTTCTAAGAACAATCTCTCTCTCTGACTTGTAAAAGCTTCTGTGCAGTACTTTTGTTTTCTTCCAGTTTTCCAGTTAATCCTGTGTGCAGGGGTATCCAAAGCATGGTCTGCTAGGCCCGACTTGCCATAGTGATAGTGCCAGATGTATCTTTTGTGTTCACTGATGCGGATGTCCACAGTTCTTCCTGTTTGACCATAGTAAGTTTGATCACACGAGCAGGGTACTTTGTAGATGCCTGGATGTGATAAAGGAGGGATGCTGTCCTTGGGTGAACGGATGAGAGTTGCTAATTTGACACACAGTCTGAATACTGTGCGCAGTTGATGTTTATTGAGAATTCTTGTATCTTTTTCGATGTGCCTTTAATGTATGGGATGGTGACTGTCTTGTTGTAGTTCTCTGTAGTGGATAGTGGGAGGGGGTTTCTTAGGAGCATTTAGTATTTTGTTTATCTTATGGGGATTATAGCCATTAGCCAAGAAGGTGTGGCATAAGTGAGCCAGTTCAGCAGTAAGAGCATTGTCATTGGAAAGATTGCTCTCGTTCTGTGGGTTAGTGTTTTTAAGATACCATACTGCTGAGAAGGCTGATGGTGTGATTGTTTGTGTAAATATCTCCCTGAATGTGTGGGTTTTCTAAAAACTGAGAATGATAAGGAACCATCTGTAAGATGTGTGATTAGTGTATCCAGGAAGGACAGACAGTTATTAGCTTCCAGTTCCACTGTAAAGTGGATTTTTGAATGTTGGCTATTTAAATGCACTAAGAATGTATCCAATGTGCCTGGGCCATGTGACCAAATAGCAAACACATCGTCAATATAGCATAGCCAAAGTGTTGGTTTGAGAGTGGTTGTATTGATAGCTAGTTTTTCCAGGTGTTCTATGTAGAAGTTGGCTAAGGGGACAGCCCATAGCTGTCCCATCTAATTGTTTGTATATTTTCCCTTTCCATGTGAAATATCCTGCAGGGTATTGTGAATTTAAATAGTTCAAATATATCAGTGGGAAAGTGCGACTTTAGCAGATTAAAGGTTTCAATTAGTGGTACATTTGTAAATAGTGAGGTGATATCACCATTAAGTCTGAACTTTTTAAGGTATGAAAAGTTCACCATTAAGTCTGAACTTCTTCTGGTGCCAGTGTTTGACTTTGATCAATCTTTTCTAGCCCTTGTGTTGGTGATGTTGTCTAGGATCTCCCACAATTCCGTGTTTAAAATATTAAATAGTAGTTCATGTAGCACGTTGATGGTTGAATATAATTTTGATAACTCAAAGTGGCGAATTGTTTGTGAGAGTGGCTAGTAGCTTAGCTAAATGCCTAGCCAGTTGGCATTTGGGACTATTTACACTATCTACAATAGGACGTAAGGGTGTACCGTGTTTTTGAATTTTTGGTGCTCCATACATCCTGGGTGTTTTAACATGGAAGGGCTTGAGTTTGTTTACTGTTTCTTTGGGCCAGGAAGTGACCTTTTTCAGTAACGTATGCACCTTATTCTTTTGTGTTGTGGGATTGCGATCTATAATTTTGTATGTTGACTGGTCTTGTAAAAGTGTCTGCATTTTTTTTTCATATTCTGTTGTGTCCATCAACCACAGTTGCATTCCCTTTCTCTGCTTTTGTTATGATAATCTGGTTATTATTATGTAACTCTTTT
The DNA here is from genome assembly GCF_054136105.1 of Typopeltis vanoorti. Lineage (NCBI taxonomy): Eukaryota > Metazoa > Arthropoda > Arachnida > Uropygi > Thelyphonidae > Typopeltis > Typopeltis vanoorti. The sequence continues at coordinate 164,915,021 of NC_143550.1, forward strand.
AGAGCAATGATTTCCTTATGAGGGATATTATTTTTGGGAGGCTTAGACTGGATTAGGATGTTGGCCACATCTAAACGTATGTTACTGGCTATGGCTGGAGGCAGGTCATATATTCCCCGTTCGACGGACGCATTATTTCGGCTTTTGGAACTTGTTTGGGAGTAATGGCAAAATTCTGTCCCCAACTTAAAGCGCTAATGGCCTCTTTGGTTAAGGTGAGCGATGATAAATTCACAACGACGCGATCTTGTCGAGCTTTAAACAGGGATACTTTAATTTCGATCACACTGTACAAAGAAACATAAAATTAATAAAAATAATAATATAAAAAATCCTTAGCCCACTCATGGTACTAATGTACTATAGGTTTATCGTTTTTTAGAAACCCTGTATTATCCATGTAAAAAAATTTCCCAGATTTTTTATAAAAAAATCTGCAAATTTAATTAAAATAGGCATATTACAACTATTTTGTCTAGTTAGAACAGAGTTACGCATATAGTCAACAAATGGACAAAATCAATCTAATAGATGATTAGGCATTGTTGAAAAATGCATCTAAAACAGAATTTATGTTTTTTTATAGCGAGAGTTAAAAGAAAATTAACATAATTAAACAATTCTGAGATTTCAACAAATGCTTTTATTTTCTTAGCATGACTATAGATCTGTTCAAGCCAAAATAAGCTTTCCTTCTTTTTATATACTTATTAATTTTCACTAATTTAACAGAGTGAAAATAGTGAAAATTAAAGTAATATTAACTATCAATATTACGAATTCATTAAAAATTAAAACAAAATGTACTCACATTTACTAATCTGGAAAAATTTGTGATCATTTCATTAAGATCCAGCAAATCCTGAATTAAACATAGAAAAATCATTAATCAATAAATTACTGCAAAATAACATAATATGATATTAATAGAACGTAGTGTTTCTTATTTGTTAAACTTTACTCATACACAGATATACTGATACTTACATTCCACAAGCTGTCTGGATCCAATGGAATTTAAGCTTTGTCCAATATATTTCTTTATAATTTTCATCTCTAGATCAATTTTGATGCATTTATGCATGGGTTCACTTTTTTTCCATTTCTATTCTTTTTCAGTCATCACTATACTCTACCACAATGCATGCGAACACTAAACATTAGTGTATGAATACAAATACACAACACATCTGTGTTCAATAATAAATAAAGCAAAACTGAAGAAATTGCATGCATGCACCATGTGTGCTATAAGGTGGTGTGTGAGTAATGTAGGTGTGAAGTAAAATTTTTTTATAACTAAAATTGTTTTTGATATCCCTTTCAGGATAACTTGCATAATTCCAAATTTATGCAAGTGAAAGCCTGCATAATAATCTTTGGGCTTTATAATTTTCATGTTATTATGATATAAGCATAAAGAATGTTAGGTCTAAGCAATTTTTGGTACTTCAAGAAGGGAGTCACAGTAGATTTGCACATTTGCTATAACCCAGACACACTAGATAACACAAGATCTGAAGAATGAAAGTGATATGACTCTGTATATTACACAAAAATATATACATATTCTAAAATATATATATATATATATATATATATATATATATCAATATACTAAAATATACTATAATCTAAAAAATATATATATAAAATATACACAAAAATATATATATATATATTCTTGCTTTCATCCTTATTTGACACAGCAGCATAGGCAAATAACGTACATATGAAGGTGACAATTCACCAATGAATCAAAATTGTTGGTCAGTTCTCTTCATTTCTGCATGAAGTACTTCACAACCAGCTACATATATATAATGAGATCAAATGGATTTATTAGAAGTTGTCCTTAATATTGTATAATGCAGAGCACATTTCCAAGAGGCATACTGCCATACATTAGGGGAGTCATTTCAGAGATCAGTTTTAACCTTTTTGAGATCTGTTAGAAGCTAAATCCATAAGAATACTTCAACTAAATCAATAGCATAAGATTTTCTAATATATTAATATTATTATTATTATTATATGGCACCTCCCGTGATGAGTCCTCGGACTCCTCACAGGAGACCCAAACTATACACACAATCTATCATATCTTGCCTTGAACCTATTAACAAACTGACACTGGCAACCCATTCTAATCATTCACCAAGTGAAAAATCTAGTCCTCGCACCCCTACTAACCATGCCTTCACTCAACTTCCAGGGATGGTCTCTTGTTCTGCACCCTCTAGCCAAGTTCTGAAACATTTCTCCCTTGCAATCCTATAAAACCCTTTAAGTAAATTAAATTTTTTTTATTGTATCCCAAATTTTGCACCTGTCAATCAACTTCTGCAATACACATACCCATAATTTATCCTGACAGGAAACGTTCAACAAACCAATCACCATCTTGGTTGCTTATCTCTGAGTCCTCTCAACTATTTACTACCTCATTCCCAAGAAGCACAGGGGTCCAGACCTGAGCCCAGTAATCCAGTGTGGATGTATCAAGACTTAAAGAGGAATAACAACTTCCTTATCTCTACTTGTTATGTGTTCTTCGATAGCCAAGTAATCTTATGAGCTACCTGAGCAATATGCCCTCTAAATTTCACCCCTCTGTCTACCATCATCCCTAAATCCCTAGCTTCATCTATTTTCTGGAGTACAGTTCCATCAGTGTGGTATACAGCATGTAACCTATTTATCCCAAAATACATAACTTTACATTTCTCCACATTAAACTGATACCCATTAACTTTTGCTCATACTGCCAGTTTATATTTAAATCATCCTGCAAGCTCTCCACATCGCCCTCGATTAACTATTCCTCTATTTAATTTTGTATCATCAACAAACAACTGAATATTTTCTTTCAGGTTATTTCCTATATCATTTATGTACAAATTAAATGACAATGGTCCGAGCACTGAACCTTGCGGCACACCACTAGTCACCTGTTTTTGTCTCAATTCTGCTCCCTACATATACCACTTTTCGAAAACTGTCCAGCAGCCACCCTCTTATCCATTTAACTAGTGTCGTATCCATCCCCACTTGTTCTAATCTGTATAACAGAGTACCATGTGTTATTCTGTCAAATGACTACAAAATCCAACAAAATCATCGCATAGCTATTTCCTTTATCCAACTCAGCTATCACTCTATTATACAAAGTTTTAGTAAATTACTAAGGCACGACCATCCCTTCACAAAGCCATATTGCCCTCTCATAGAGTATCATATTCTTATCCACCCATTCTTGAATTCTCTTTTTACCAATTTTTCTTGTACTTTTACCACCACTCCTGAGATAATGATTGGTCTATAATTTGCTACTGCAGTCCTAAAACCTCCTTAGAATAATTCCTTCATGCAAAGGAATTATTTTTCCCTCTTTCCCATCCCTTGGGACTCCACCAGAACTGAGACTTAAATTAAAGAGCCTAGGCAGAGGCATTGCCAGTTCCCTTGCACATTCTCGCTAAACATAAAGTGATATCCCATCTAATCCCACAGCTGTATTTATATTGAAATTCTGCAATATCCTAAGAACCTCCAATTCAGCCACTTCTGTTCCCACATCAGTCTCTGCCTCATATGTCACAGCATTAACCTCAATTGGATGATATAGCTTTGCAAAGTGGTCACTCAGTAACTCACCAATTTTACCTGCTTCTGTCACCTTGTCACCGAGCACTCATTAAGGTTATTCTTCCTCTTACTTTCCACGTAACAAAAGAGCTCTGGGATTTCCTCTAGTCTGCTTGGCAAGTTTCTTCCCGTAATCTGATTTTGCCTTATTTACCATGCTGGTCAACTTTCTTGCCTAACTCCTCTACTGTTCATGAACTTGATGGTCACCTTTCTCCTTTTATATATCCTCCACAACGATTTTTTTTTTCAGTTCATGCTTATTGATACTACTCATTGCTCTAACTCCTACCTGACTTACCCTCTTTTCCTTAGGTGGCTTGAAATAATAATCCAACCAAAGAAATGAGGCACAGAAGTTGTATCTATTTTCCAGGGAGCAACATGTACCAACCATTCACATCCATGCATTGTAAGGCATTATAAAAAACGTCAATGGGATGATAATATTACTAGATTGTGGTCTAAACTGCATTAACAGTGACAACGTTAACAGTGTATCTTAGATAAGTCACTAGTTTGGAAGAAGTCTAGGATGTTTGGAGAGTGCTTGGGATTGTCTGGTGTTCTGGTAGACATGTGAACAATTTGTGTAAGATTGTTGGTGATAGCAAATGTCTCAGCTCCAGTGGCAGCCGGTGAAATTTTAAGTGGGGGTGCTGCCTATACAAAATAAAAAAATAATTTTTTTTCCCCTAATTAGTAATCAATTTATTAATAAATAAATCTGTAGATTTATTTATTAATAAATTGGTTACTGATTAGGAAAAAAAACATTTTTTTAAAAATATTTTGTATAGGCAGCAACCCCGCTTAAAATTTCACTGGCCGCACTGCTCAGCTCTCTACCTGCTTATTTTGTGCAGTTGGAAGAGAACAGCCTATTTATGATGATGATGATGACTGAAGAAAACTGACATTTAAGGAAAGGAAATCAAAAAAGTTCCGAATAGTTGGCAACAGGAGAGCTGTAAAAACAGAAAATAAATTTGAGTGAGTATGTATACGGTATATTAGCATGAACATACTGAGAATGCAGAAGATCAGTGTTTAAGGAATTAGCCATAAGATCTTGATGCTCGAGTCATCCAAATACTACAATGTGAACTGTGAAGAGAAACAGGGCATACTGTTTTCAGTAAAACTATGAATCAGAATTAATGTTAGTGAGAGAAGTTTTTTACTGATGTATAGGAGAAAGCAGAAATAAAAGCACAAAACCTTGAATTGATGAAAACATCAGATAAGAGGAAATCATCCATTTTGACAGGCAGTAGACAATGAGAGACAGAGAGCAATCCACCACTTGTAAAGGGTAGGTAGGTGATCATAAGATGGTAGCTTGGTAAGAAGTTTGCAATGACAAACAATCTAATGTCTTGGAAATATCAAGAGTAATCACATGAAATTTTTCAAATTTTTCCATGGCCTGTATCCAAAGGTCGTTATAATATTAGTGAGGAGATATGCTGCATAACAAGAATAGCAGAATCCATATTGATTACTGATAGGTCTCTAGGGTGAAGAAGCTGGCTGTCAATTACAATATTTAGGTGAGAGAAATGAGACAATAGTTTGATGGCTGACTTATCTCTATTTTTAGAAACAAACAGGATAAAAGTTTGCCTCCCTGCTGTTGGACAGATACCAGATATCTTGTCAAGTCAAGATGGGATGAGTGTTTATTTTGGAGCACATGCTCATAATACAACTAGAGGTATATCGTCTGTGGCCAGGAGCCCTATTAGTATTAAAACTATTAAATTTTTTTTGGTTTCTTTGTTTAATCTTTCTGATGAAAGATCAGACAAGGAATACTGAGGGTTGTCTGTGGAATAGTAAGGGGAGATTTACCTTGGTATCCTAAACAAGAGTTGGAGAGGACCAAGTGCCAGGCGATCTGTCTTATCTTTAAAGACTGCCGCTATTCAATCAGAATAAGAGAGATGGCAGAAACACGGCAGGGCAGAAGTTCTGATGAGGTTACAATTAGCTGAGAGAAGGATGTCCTGTAGAAAAAGTAACATGGACAAGATCATGGTTTGAGTTACCAAGAAGAGAGTTAATATCAACAGAGTATTTGGAAGAAGAGCTGGTTAAGAAAAGGTCCAGGGTGTTAGGAAAGTGATGAGGATTATCTGAAATTCTGGTAAGTTAACACTTTGCAATAGATCATTACGGACAACAAACAATTCAGTTTCTATTCCACCTTGGTCAGTAAAGTTAGAGAAGGGAAGCTCATCAGAATTGTGGACACTGAAATCTCCAAAAAAAAAATTATCTCACCATTTGGGTGATTAGATTGTATAACAACTTATACAATCCCGGTGCCGGTCCCAAGCCCGGATAAATGCAAGGGTTGACGTCAGGAAGGGCATCCGGTCGTAAAACTTCAGTGCCAACTCAAACTATGATTATGAGTCGAAAAGAAAATGATATAAGGGCTAGGGCGTACCCCTTAAGCGACGCGCAGCCACATCGCCCTACAGCTGTGAGAAGTGGACGAGGGCTACCGCATCAAGGGCGGGTGCGGTTAAAGAAGCGAGCCCAGCAGGTGGAGAGGATGTTGCGAGTGGGAACACTGAATGTTGGAAGCATGACTGGAAGGGGAAGAGAGGTGGCAGACATGATGAGGAAGAGGAAGTTGGACATTTTATGTGTGCAGGAGACAAGGTGGAAAGGGGGAAAGGCAAAGGAACTGGGAGATGGATATAAATTGTTCTACTCTGGAGCGAATAACGAGGGAAGAAATGGTGTAGGAATTGTGGTGTGTGGCAGAATGAAGGGTGAAGTACTGGACGTGGGTAGAAGGAACGACAGGATCATGCGAATGAAATTGGGTCTTGGAGAAGAGCGGGTGGTCGTATTATGTGTATATGCCCCGCAAGTTGGTTGTACAGCAGAGGAAAAAGATGAGTTCTGGAACGTGTTAGATGAAGAAATGAGGGAATTGGAAGAAAATGAGATGGTGATTGTCGGAGGAGACTTGAACGGGCACATAGGAAGACAGAATAGAGACTGTGAAAGGGTGCATGGTGGCCACGGAGTGGGAATGATGAACCAGGAAGGAGAGAGGGTTGTGGACTTTGCAGTAGCGTTTGATCTGGCAATTGTGAACTCGTTTTTCTTCAAGAGGGAAGAACATTTGATAACATTTAGAAGTGGTAACAACAGCTCACAAATTGACTACATTTTGACTAGAAGAAAACATCTTAAGGTTGTGACAAATTGTAAGGTAATTCCAACAGATCAAGTAGCACAACAACACCGACTGCTGTGCGCAGACTTTAAATTAAGATCGAAGATAAGAACTTCTGGTTGCCATGGGATGAAGACAATTAAGTGGTTTCGCTTAAAAGAAGAGAGTGTGAGGAATCGTTTTAGGGAGAGAGTGTTAGAGAGGATTTCGGATGGACTGGAAAGTGTACAAGATTGGTGGAAACATAATTCAAAAGTAATCCTGAGCTGTGCAATCGAGGTGCTTGGTGAGACATCTGGAAAGATTAGAGAGCAGAAGGAGGGTTGGTGGTGGAATAATGTTGTATAAGTGGCAGTGACAGCTAAGAGGAAGGCAAAGCAGAAGTGGGATGAGTCAAGAGTGGAAGAGGACAGAGAGGTGTACAAGCAGAGAAAGCAAGAAGCCAAGAGAGTTGTGGCACAGGCGAAGACCATGGCATATCAAGATCTGTATGATCAATTAGAAACAAAGGAAGGACAGAGAAAAATTTACCAACTAGCGAAATGTAGAAATAAAGCAGCTAAGGACATCTTACATGTGAGGCAGATCAAAGATGCTGAAGGAAGAGTATTATGGAGGGATGTGGACATAAGAAACAGATGGAAAATATACTTTGAGGGACTTCTGAATGAGGAAAATGCAAGGACTCACAGAGGAAATGGGCAGCCTTCTGAGGGGATGGTGCAGAACATCGGTAGAATGGAAGTGATGGAGGCCATGAAGAGGATGAAGAATGGAAAAGCGGTGGGCCCCGACAGAATTCCAGTGGAGGCATGGAAGGCACTGGGGGAAGAGGGAATTGACCTGCTGTGGGACCTGTTCATGAAAGTTTGCCAACAGGAAAATATACCCGAGGAATGGAGGGAGAGTACTCTTGTTCCCATCTACAAGGGTAAAGGGGATGCACAAGACTGTAAAAATTACAGAGGAATAAAGTTGATGTCCCACACAATGAAGATCCTAGAAAGGGTTCTTGATGGTAGATTGAGGGAGGAGGTGGAGATTGCAAAGGAACGATTTGGCTTCATGCCTGGTAGATCAACAACAGATGCTATCTTTGGGTTACGACAGATGGAAAAATATCGAGAGAAACAAAGGGAGCTACATCTGGTATTTATTGATCTGGAGAAAGCATACGATAGAGTGCCAAGGCAAGAAGTCTGGAGGTGTCTGAGGGAGAAGAAGGTGCCAGAGAAATATGTCAGGTTGGTGCAGGAAATGTACAGAAATGTGAAGACAAGTGTTCGGACCTGTTTGGGACAGACAGAAAGTTTTCAAGTAACAGTTGGCTTGCATCAAGGGTCAGCATTAAGTCCTTTTCTGTTTAATATTGTGATGGAGGTGGTAACAGAGGAGGTGAGAGAAGATGCACCTTGGACAATGCTGTATGCAGATGACATCTTGCTGTGTGTAGATTCAAGAGAAGAAGCGGAAACTAAACTGGAAAGATGGAGAAAAGTACTGGAAGAGAGAGGTATGAGACTGAGCAGAAGTAAGACAGAGTATATGTGTTGCGCAGTGGGCGGTGGCCAGGAGACAGACCTGGAGCTGGAAGGAAATGTCATCAGGAAGGTGAGAGACTTTAGATACTTAGGTTCGACAGTGGAAGAAGATGGAGGAGGTGAGAAGGAAGTGGGATGCAGGATACAAGCAGGTTGGAGGAACTGGAGGGAGATGGCTGGAGTGTTATGTGATAAGAGGGTGCCGATCAATCTGAAAGGCAAAATTTATAGGACAGTAGTGAGGCCAGCTATGACATATGCTATAGAAACTGTGGCCCTGAGGAAAAATAACATTAGCAGGATGGAAGTAGCAGAGATGAGAATGCTTAGGTGGATGTGCGGTGTGACCAGAAAGGATCATCTGAGAAATGACTATGTCAGGGGAACAGTGAAAGTTACGAACTTAGGAGCGACAATACAGGAGGCAAGGTTGAGATGGTTTGGTCATGTGATGAGGAGGGAGGACGAATATGTGGGAAGAAGGGTCATGCAGATGGATGTGCAAGGAAGGCGGAAGCGTGGGCGGCCAAAGAAGAGATGGAGGGAGCTGGTAGAAGAGGACTTGAAGATGAAGAACTTGGATGTGGTGACAGCCCAAGACAGGAAGGTGTGGAGGAGACTCATAAGAAACAGTGACCCCACTTAAGTGGGAGAAGCTGCAGAAGAAGAAGAAGAAGAAGATTGTATAACAACTTTCAAAGAGAGATAATCAGAAAAAAAACATCAGTATAATCATCAGAATTATCAGAGCGATAAAGGCAGCAAATGAAGGCAACAAAATGAGGCAAGGAAATTCCAGTTCTGATCATTTTTGATTCAGGATATCAGACTTAACAAAAGAGCATGTTCCACCCCTCTTACAGAAAGCATCATGCATGACATACCATGGAAAGTGTAACTACAACTGAGCTGTAGTCTCAGAGAATGGCAGTTGCATTGAAAATAGGTACTACACCTATGCGTATGGATGATAATGATATGGATCTGACACTCAATATTGTCATACAATTTTCACAGAAGAATTTGCAACCCATCTAGGATGTGACCATTAGGGAATAAAGGTAGAGATATAAGTTCAGTCACTGTAAATATTCAAAACAGAACAATTCACTTATATTTAATGTTTAGTGAAGTTTATAGTTTATTAAAATTTTCACCCATGTATCATGGTTACCTTCAGCTCAAACTAATCCTGTAATAATAACAACAAAGAACAGAGTAACAATTGGGCTGCTATGGGCCAGTTGTGCACAATGTACAGCCTCTGCCAGTCAAGTCAACCCTGCCTTCTCTCTCTTTCCACCAAAGAGAGCCTGACATCATTGAGCATTCTTCCTATATAAGGACACCTTCCTTATATGGAGGAAATGCCAACTAGACCTACAAGGTGGTAGATGACCTTAACTGTTTGTGAAGTACCACCATTCTACTTTTTGAAGCCTGAAGTGGCTGTTGCTGTATATGGTTCCCAAAGCAGGGTGTCTCCCCAGTCTTTCTTTCATGCAGTGTGAGTGATTCCGTTCAAGGGCATGCCAAACATATTGTAGAGATATGTTTGGCATGCCCTATTCAAACTCAAGGCACCTATCTGCCATTTGAATGCTCTCTGTATGGGAAACATGTCTAAGAGTTCATCTCCTCTCACTGCATGTTCCCTTGTCCCTTTTTTTTTCTCTCTTCAACTTTGTAATACCAGAATGAGAGTCAATCTAAATAATTGTAATGTTATTGCAATTACCATTAAATATTATATATTAAATAAACCTTATATTAATTTGAGAGAGTTTATATTAAATAAACCTCCCTCAAAAAATTTAAAACAATTGTACAGAAAAAATTTCTACATTCACACTTCAACATTCATAATATAAACACCAAACTAAATGATGTGCATCATCACCTGCAGGCATCCAAACCTGTTCTCATGTTTTTGACTGAACCTGAAATCTCTGCCACAACAACAATAGCCCATCTTAACTGTCTACATATGATTCCTTCCCAGAGAAGAAATTGTTTATGCAATCCAACATTCCATGACAGAGGATTTCTAATCTTGAATCACTCCCTATTTAACCTTTTATGGCATAAGATTTCTCCTGCTTCATGTCTCATTCACATCTGCTGTTTCTACCATTTTCCCCACTTCTGAAAATCATTGTGACCTCTAATTTCTTATCCACGATGACTGATATCATCATCATCATCATCATCAAATTCCTGCTATGTACCCTCAAGGGGTATACAGGATATGACAGTACTACATGAAAAAATTACATCATTACTAACTTCCTAACTACAATTTTCCTCCAAATCAGTCTGTTACTTGTCAAGACTCCAACATTATCAGATCTTAGATTTCTATCGTCTAAAGCACTTTGTACCGTATCAATCCACCTATATCTTGGTCTTCCTCTGGGTCGTTTTCCTGCCAACCTGGCAGAGAACACTTGTTTTGCTAATCTTTCCTCTCCCATTTTATTTAAGTGACCATACCACCTGAGATTAGCTCTGCTAATGTATTCCTGGATGCTGACAATGTCAAGTTCTTTCCTAATATCCTCATTTTTAATATGATATTGCCATTGATGCCATCTGTTCACGCCTATAATCTTTCTCAGGACTCTCATATCTGCGGTCTCTAGTCTTTGGTCAAGTGTTTTATTTCTGACCCAGCTCTCAGATCCATAAGTTAAAACTGGTTTGAACACTGTCTTGTATACAGCTAATTTAGTGTTCCGACTAATTTCTCTCTTATTCCATATGAATTTATTCAATTGACTTCCCACCATACCAGCTTTGCTGATTCTGTTGTCTATTTCTATATTTAATTTACCATCTTCAGTAAAAATTGTGCCTAAGTAGCTGAAATGTTTTACTTGTTCCACAGGTTCTACATTCACAACACAGTTGACATTTTCAATGATTCTGCCTATTTTCATTGTCTTTGTCTTTTTATTGCTGACCTTCATACCATATCTATTACAACAGCTATTCAATTTAGTCAGAGAATCTTGCAGACTTGTAGTGGATTTATTTAGAAGTATAACATCATCCGCATAAAGCAAAGAGCTGACATTAACATCTCCAATTTTGATATCAGGTTTAATACCACTTACCTTCATAATGTGATCCATATAGATAATGAATAACAGAGGGGATAATGTACTTCCTTGTCTCACACCAGATTTAACATTAAACCATCTTCCTGTACTTCCTTCAATTCTAACTGCTGACTTACAACTCAAATAAAGACTAAGTATTGCTTGATGCCCCATTGACACCATATAACTGTAGCGTATTGAATAGCTTCTCTCTTGGCACCTTGTCATATGCCTTTTCCAAATCGACAAAACTTAAATACAGATCTTTGTTATATTTCCATGCTTTCTCGACTATTTGTCGTAAAGTGAAGATCTGATCCTGACAGCCTCCTATTTGGCCTGAATCCAGCTTGTTCTTCACCAAGCTTTTCTTCCACAATTCTTCTCAACCGTTTCTCAAGTATACTTGCATAGATCTTGCCAGGAACACTCAGTAGGGAAATACCTCTGTAATTCTCACATTCAGTTTTATTTCCCTTTTTATATATGGGTACTATGAGAGCTCTACTCCAATCATCGGGAATTCGTCCCTCTATCCAGGCTTTCTGAACTATGCAGTGCAGCCACTGTAAGACTTTTATACCACCATACTTCAGCATTTCTGGTCGAATATCATCTACTCCTGCTGCCTTTCCACATTTCAAGCCTTTGATGGCTTTTTCTACTTCAAGTATGGATATCTATTCCTGACTGCATGCTTGGTCAGTGTTTTTTATCACTGTGCTGTCATCACTGCTTGTTTCATTTAGCAGTTTTTCAAAGTAAGTACTCCATACTTCAAGGATATCTTTTTCTCCTGTTTTCTTTATCATCTCTAACTCCTTTTACAGCACTCTTTCCTCCATTCCTAAGCTTCTTCAACAACCTCCAGAATATTTTGCCACCTTCTTGATATTTATTTTCTATATTCTTGCCAAAGTCCTCCCATGACTTTTGTTTAGCTAGTTTTACACACTGTTTAGCTTTCTTACATTTGTCTCTGTATTCTGTAAGAGTAAAAGCTGACTTATTTGCCAGGAACTTTTGATATGCTTTCTTCTTTTCCTTCACTGCCTCTTTAACTTCCTGTGTCCACCAGGGAGTTCTGATTTTTTTATCCTTGCACACAACCTCGCCGCATGCCTCTCTGGCAGAATCAATCAATGTTTTCTTCAGAGTTTGCCACTGAATCTCCAAGGTTTGATTCCTGTTCTCAAACTCTTTCATTTTCTTTTCAATAATATTTCTGTATTTTAGTCTACAGTTCACATCTGAGAGCTGCTCAACTTTTATTCGCTTTAAAACTTTCTTACATGTTATTCTTTTCAATATGAAATTCAATTTTATCCTGCTCAAGACTAAATAGTGATCACTTCCAATTTCAAATCCTCTGTACACTCTGGTGTCCTGCACCAGGGAGAAAACATCACTATCAACAATAACATAATCAATGAGACTTTTCTTATTCCTAGCCTCTTCTCTCCATGTGAATTTGGGCACATTTTTATGTTGGAACATGGTGTTAGTAATAACCAGTCCATGTCCTGAGCAGAAATCCAACAGATATTTGCCATTATTATTAGCTTTGCTCTTTTCTCCAAATTTTCCCAAAATATTTTTGTGTGTCTCGCAATCATTTCCTACTCTGCTATTTAGATCCCCAACAAGGACCAACTTTTCCTTTTTCATTGTGTCAGTTGCTTTTTCTAGAGCGTCAAAAAATTCCTCCACTTCTACCTTAGTAGAACCTTCTGTGTGACCATAGGCACAAATAAGTCTCATTGTCCAGTTCCCCATTCTCATATTTGCCCACATTACTCTACTTGAGACTGACTGCCATTCAAGAAGATTAGCCTCGTATTTCTCATGTGACTGATTTCATATAATCCAAATTTCCTAACAGCAAAATCATCTTCCTAAATGGCTCCCTTTTTCAAATTTTAACCAATTCCTGTATAAGCAATTCTCTGCACACTAGATCTTTTCTGAAGCAGTTCTGCTTCAGGTCTGTCGAAATGACTGCTCCTCTTGGTAATTCAGATCACAAACATCCTCACCTCAGTCATTCACAACTACAATGGAAAGATTGCCGTGTCTTTTACTTTTCCCTTCCGTGGCCAGACTGTTTCCATTCTCCAGATCCAGATATTTGTTTTGATTTTCTTACAGAAATTGTCCAGGTTGGAATACAGATTTTCATTCCTCACTCTGTTCAAAATTCCCACCCCATATCCAAGCCATGGTTTTTCAAAAAGTGAGAACCAGGGATCCAAGAAAAGAAAACAGCATTTCATAAGTGGCTTGAAACAAAAACTCCAGCTTCATTCACAGCCTACACTGAAGAAAACTTGCCATCTGTGCAATGACAGTCATCCCTTCTGATCTCTTGCAAAAGTTGTTGAGAGTAACTTTTGTTCATCTATACTTCCAGCTTTCTCATCTAAATAGTAATATTACAAAATCAAAAGATAAAGCTGACCTCCTAGCATCGTTCTTCTCATCCAGTAACTATATAAATGATGAAGACAAACCTCCTTTACCAGGAACTGCACTGCATGGCCTCCTTTAGCCTGCCATCAAAAAGACATCAGAAGAATCTTGAACAATCTGGAATACCAAAAAGGCTTCTAGTCATTATGGAATCTCATCAGTTGTGTTCAAGAGATGTGCTCTTGAACTAACACCTGTTCTTTATCATCTATACATTATATTATACCTAGCTGTCATCCACCTCACAGCATGGAAACAATCCCACATACAACATAAATGTCTACCATCCAACTATTTACCTATCATGCTCACCTCAGTGTTGTCTGAAGTAATGGAAAAGGTCAAAAACTTCTTGGATATATGGAGAAATGTCAACTAATTACTGACACCAATATGATTTCGCCAATCAAGATTCACGTCATATCTTCTGGACTACATCATGCAAAGCAGAACATGTCATGGAGGTGTGGAAGAACTTGTGCTGTTGAACTTAACATTTCCACAGCATTTGATATGATCTAGCATTGAGGGCTTCACAGAAAATTGCCATCTTATGGTCTGCCTTACATCCTTTATAACTGGATTGCCAATTCTCTCTCAGGCCATTTGCTATGTGTAATGGTGGAAGTATGCTCTCTCGCTCCAGATTTTTTTTGTTAATACAGGTATTCCTCAGAGCTCATATTTCACCCATCCTCTTCCTTATATATATATATATATGATCTGCTGTTACTATCCTCAAACCCTATTCACAGTTTTTGGAGATGGTACCACTCTTCACTCATCCTACTCATTATAAACCTTACTATACTCAAACTTGTCAAGCTTCTTGGACTGACTCTTACTCTTTCCTGGCATAATCACACCATTTCTATAGTATCTTCAGCTTTTTGGCATACTTCTTTGCTCAAGACATCTCTCCTGTCTAGATGCTTACTCTGTACAAATCTCAAATTCACCCAACCACGAAATAATGCTGCGCTATTTGGGGTAGTGCACTTAACTCTTTAAAAATTCTTAATGCAGTTCAGTTGATTGATGATCCCCTCTCTTACAGACTCATGACTATTCAGCCAATCTCATACAGTTTCCACTGTCTCTTCTACAGATATTTCCATGGGCACTGTCCAGCAGAATTGGCATCCATTATGTTTCCCATCTCTGGTAAATCTACACTGAACTGAGTCTGCAGTTACTCCCACTTGTCTTTTATTCCATCTATCTCAGTTCTGTGAAAGAGCCTTTCCCATAATGTATTTCCCAAGAACTGCAATCTCCAGCTCTTTAAGAAGAATATCAACAGATTTCTTTGCTCTTGACCCAGACTCCACACGTGCACGCGCACACACGGAGTATTTGTTTGCTATAGGGTTTGTGGCCTCTTGTGGGCAGGAGTGATAAAAAATAAATAAATAAAGAAACAAAAATAATTAAATGAACTGCCAAACAAAGATATATAATAAATAAATCTGGCCTTGTCTATCATGCTATTTTCTTTCAGACACTGGGTCAAATAGAAAAAACAAATTGAAGTCTTAAAATAAAAGCTGTTTTTTATTAGAAAAATTACATAAAACAGGCTGTGAAGCTCTGATTCATGAAGCAAACCTAAATAAGAACAATGACTATAATAAGTTATCCCAGTTTTGGGAACTAATTAAATGGTGTTTTTTCTCCCTTGAAATCTAATGGTGAGAGATTGAGTTATTTTCATGCTTTGCATCATGCACAGCTTTAATGATTTTAATTGCTATCCTGTTCTACTTAAAAGCAGATCATTAATTTTTGTTTTCATTGAAAATTGCCATAAAATCTGTTGAAAATTTTATATTAAATAATAAAAACATGAGTGAATTCTTCCATTTATAAAGAGGATAATTTATAAAGGCTTCTTAATTCAAATCGAGATAGCCAATCTCATTGGAGATGATTTTTTTTCCCCCTCTCCCCAAAATAAGAGTTTTCCTATCAGAGTAACACAAACAACCTTGCCAGAGAATACATAAAATTAGCAATGCATTAGACAATTAATATAATAACCATAATATCTTTAGAAAAAAAGACAAAGCAATAACAGGCCATTCACCATTATACTGGTGGGTGAATTTCATCTGGTGAAAGACCACCATCCTGCTTGGGAGCCTTAAGTGATCTGTAAAAAGTATCATATTTGATCTCTGGATTATCTAACTCTTATCCCACCAAAAATATGTACTCCCTGATGAAATAATAGTTGACAGTGGAATACAGTTCAGAGGGCACGCTACAAGTGTTGCAAAGATTTCATATTGCTACCACGATAAGAAATATACAGGCAAGTAGGGATAAAAAGGTGGTGTCACTGTATAAGACAGTCAACCACACATGGACTATTGTGCTCAAATTTGGTCATATAGTTTTCATTGTGATGTGGAAATACCAGAAAGAATCCAGAGACAAAAGATCATGGTGATATCAGGACTCTGGATGGTTGGTTATACAGAGTAATTGAGGGAATGTAGATTGCAGCATTTGGTGAATAGGAGGAAAAGAAGTTATATGATAGGTTAGTGATGATATTTTACCAGAATTAATACAGAAGGGATTATAAAAAGCATGGAGGGTGAGATGGGAAAAACAAGAGGCCAACCAACCCTGGATGGTGGTGTAAAGATGTGGTGAAGAAGGCTGGAGAAGTAGCTTTTTTTACAAGGAGAGTGGTGGGTCAGTGGACTGCACTGCTAGAATGCATGTTAAGACTCCCATGATGAGTATCCTAACTCCACAAAATTATTATTACAGTAACCATGGTGTTCTACAGTAACACTTATTATTACAGTAACTTTATAATGGAAAGATAGTTTTAATGGCAAGTCCACATTATAGAGAAACAATCCTATAAAATGAACATACATACATACAGTGAAACAGGTGGTATCAGGAAAGAAGACACCCATCAGCACAGGACTTATATCTATGGGTTGTTGTCTTTAGGATAAGGGAACATATATTGAGTAGCTCAAAACAGCGGCATGAGAACCAAAGAAAATGGGGGGGGGGGGGGGATCCAGCAGTCGTCGAACCACAAATGGGCATTGACTAGTGCAACAAATATTTTAATAATAATGTTTCATGAAGATGAGAAAATAAGCGATTACCAACAATTCAGATGAACAATGATCAATGATTTTACCTCTAGAAAATGCATGCAGCAGAAATTAACAGGAAAATCAGTGAGATGCATTAACCAACTTAATTGCTCTGTTCTGAACAACATAACAAATTTTTAAAGAACTTTTAGAAGAGCACTTCAGAAGTGAGAATAACATTATATGGCTAGGAAGATTTTAGATTTGCATTTGAGTTATTAGTTAATTCAAAAGGTACAACTTGGAGCAAAAGAAAATACATATTTCTTAACTAAATATATGAAGAGCCAAAGGCTTCAATTCGGCGACATATAACTTGTTTAAGTTAAGGGATATTACATCCCATATTGTTTCTTAGCTGAATAAGAAACTCAAAAGAGTTTCATGCCGAATATAGAAATTATATAAAGTTTGGCGATTCCAAACGTAAGCAAATACCTGGATAGCAGCAACTGACCCTTAAGGTAGTGCAAGCTGAGGCAACTCATAGCAAAGGTGGATCAAGCTCCAATCACTATTCTTGATATTTACCCATAATGTGAACTTAGCTCCTAGGAGCTGTATTACTGTTCTACATTATGAGAGAAGGTCACTACCCAGACCGGTTTCAACCTTTATTGAGGTCTCATCAGTGAGTAGGTAGACCTAATTAATACCAAGTTTGTAGCGAACAGAACTTACATCCCTTCTATGAGAATTGCCAAGTGGTGTCCTAATAAATTACTAAATATATGAAGAGCCAAAGGCTTCAATTGTACTACCTTAAGGGTCAGTTGCTGCTATCCAGGTATTTGCTTACGCTTGGAATCGCCGAACTTTATATAATTTCTATATTCGGCATGAAACTCTTTTGAGTTTCTTATTCGGCTAAGAAACAATATGGGATGTAATATCCTTTAACTTAAACATATTTCTTAAGATGTTAAGGAATTAAAATTTTTTGTCTTATATTGTGTAAAAATCTGATTATTAAATATAAGAAATAAATGTGGTTCAAAAATTACCTGTTTGCAGCTTGCAAATTGACATTTAAGATATTTTCAATATTTGTATAAGTAGATCATTTATCACACCATAGTATTTAATGTTTTGAAATTGTTTTATAATATTTTATAAGTTATTATTATTTATGTAAGTTAAATAATACAAATTAATTCTAATGTACGATCCACATATAAATGGTTAAGCATGTATGTATAGTTATATGCAATAAAAAGAATCCATGGAGTTCAAATCCTTCCCTTAAGGGGGAGAGGTGTATGAATTTGTACATCCAAATTATAAGAGAGACAGATTTCTCATTATTATTTTGGCTGATTTCTTCATTACACTGAACTTTTTTTAATTTTTTTTTTTACTAATTTATATTCTTATGGAAGATAAGTGCAAATAAATAAACATAAAATAAGAATAAAATGAGAATAAAAGAGATGACCTTGCTAATGCTTCTGCCTGGAATCTCCACTTGGGCCTGGCTCCCACTGAAGAGACCTAAATAAAGGTTGAAACTAGTCTGGGTAGTGGCCCTTCCCTTAATGCATAACATTATACATATCTGCTAGGAGGCTAGGAGATGTGTTTTGCATTATGGGAAATACTGAGATAGGAGTGATGTTATCTTCCTCCACCTTTGCAACGAGTTGGCCGGTGTTGTGCCACCTTACCCCAGTCCTGAAGATACTTTCAGGTGCAAACTTTGTTTGCTCACACTTGGATAAAGGATTAAATTAAATTTATTATAGTCTAACCAAGTGAAAAATAAACTTTCAACATCTTTCTCTAAATCCAGAGTAATTTAATAAAAAGGTGGCACACCGTTTGGCAACTCCTATAGGTAGAGATGACCTTGCTAATGCTGATGCCTGGCTCCCACTGAAAAGACCTCAATAAAGGTCGAAACTAGTCTGGGTAGTGGCCCTTCCCTTAATGCATAACATTATACATATCTGCCAGGAGATGTGTTTTGCATTATGGGAGATACTGAGATAGGAGTGATGTTAGCTTCCTCCACCTTTGCAATGAGTTTCCCGGTGTTGTACCACCTTACCCCAGTCCTGAAGATACTTTCAGGTGCAAACTTTGTTTGCTCATACTTGGATAAAGGATTAAACTAAATAAATTTATTATAAAATAAGAATAAAATGGTACAATAAAAATAAGAATAAAATAGTACAATAAAAATAAAAATAAAATAATAAAAATAAGAATAAAATTAATCAAGTGAATAATTAATTCAGGTCTCTCACAGATTTGCTGCTTTCATAAAATTTTGCACATGCCTACATACATGTGTGCATGAGAATGTGTGCACATACACAAAGTATTTAATGACACAAAAATACTTACACATTTTAAATTATCCCATGATTTACTAGCTTGAGATCCTTCTGGGGGCTGCAATGCATGTATCTGAAGTCTTTTATGATAAGGAGTTGATGTCTCACTTGAAGACTGAGGTTCCTGACTAAACAGCCAATCTTCTGGAAGAGGAACTACTGGTGGAGTTGGACTCCTTGTAGTAGATGATAACTGATAAGTATATGCATCAGTAGGAAGTGACATAAGTCTAATAAATGGCTGAGTTTCTATTTTTTCTTTATCAGTTTCTTCTTCCTCTTCTTCATTAAGTATGTCTTGATTTTGTAAAGATAATGATGGTGATAAAGATGAAGTGGGAGTTAAGGGATGAATAATGCCAGAATGAACAGCTGGAAAGTAGATAGCAATAAATATTCAATTTATCTATATATGCATACAGCAAGATAATTACACAAGAAAAATTTATGAAGAAATCAGCAAGACATGGCAACCTAAAATAGATATGCAATAGACAGCAGTAATTAGCTTATTTCTAATTATAGCATAAAGATTCCCTCAGGACCTCAGAATACTGTGTGTGCGTGCGTCTGTGTTCAAAGTCTCATATTTTAATCCCTGACAAAGTCTCAGTGACTGAGATGAAATATTAGAAGAATTAAATAGCATTTTTAATTCTTTATCTGCTTAACAGATACCACTTTCTTAGTAACACTTATGAAATGCTTTCTTACATGCTGTTTTTGCATATTTTGAATACATATTTCTATGGCATTGCTCCACTAACTGGCCAAAACCATTCCTTGGTTGTTCTCTAATCATGTGCAAACACACATTCAGCTGCTAGTCAATATCAATACACAGAATGAATGCTCAGATCAACTTATTGGCACAACTTCTCATCTCTTCTTTCATTCAGTGTACCGTACCAGCAGTACTTGTCTTTGAAACAAAGAAGTACTTGTCTTTGCTGGTCTTTGAAACAAAGAAGTACTTGTCTTTGCTGGTCTTTGAAACATTCTTCTTTATACTGTTTCTCCCAATGAGCATCAACAAACACATTAGCAAGCCACTTGTGTTCTCTCTCTCTCTCTCTCTCTCACACAACTTATCCCCACCCACACACACACATAGCACCGTTGTTTATAGATTTCATGTGTGGGGTTGATATATAAATGTCATTGATGTCAACATTTTCAAATGTGGAGGAATTTTAGGATATATCAGACATTTATGAGATCAAGATCCAGTAAAATACTCGATATATCTTCAAAGCTCATCATCAAATTCCTGACATGTAACCTCAAGGGGTGTACAGGATATGATAGTACTACATGAAAAATTTGCATCATTACTAAATTCCTGTCTACAATTTTCCACCAAATCAATCTGTTACCTGTCAAGACTCCAACATTGTCAGATTTTATATTTCTATCTTCTAAGGCAATTTTTATGGATCAATCCACCTATATCTTGATCTTCCTCTGGGTCTTTTTCCTGTCAATCTGGCAGAGAACCCTTGTTTTGCTAATCTTTCCTCTCCCATTCTGTTTAAGTGACCATACCACCAGAGATTAGCTCTGCTAAAACATTCTTGGATGCTAACCATGTGAAGTTCTTTCCTAATATCCCTGTTTTTAATATGATCTTACCATTGATGCCTTCCGTTCATTCCCCCTAATCTTTCTCAGGACTCTCATATCTGCGGTCTCCAGTTTTTCGTCAAGTGTTTTACTTCTAAGCCAGCTCTCGGATCCATAAGTTAAAATTGGTATGAACACTGTTTTGTATACAGCTAATTTAGTGTTTTCACTAATTTCTCTCTTATTCCATATAAATTTATTCAGTTGACTTCCTGCCATACCAGTTTTGTTGATTCTGTTGCCTATTTCCATATTTAATTTACCATCTTCACTAAAAATCGTACCTAAGTAGCTGAAATGTTAATTGTTCTTTAGGTTCTCCATTCACAATGCAGTTGATATTTTCAATGCTTCTGCCTATTTTTCATTGTCTTTGTCTTGTTATTGCTGACCTTCATACCATATCTATTACAACAGTTATTCAATTTATCAGGGAATCTTGCTGACTTGTAGTGAATTTATTTAGAAGTATAACATCATCTGCATAAAGCAAAGAGCTGACATTAACATCTCCAATTTTGATATCAATGAATAACAGGGGGGGGGGATAATGTACATCCTTGTCTGGCACCAGATTAATCATTAAACCATCTTCTTGTACTTCCTTCAATTCTAACTGCTAACTTACAACTCAAATAAAGACTAAGTATTGTTTAATATAATGTCCCAACTGACACCATACAACTATAGCGTTATAACAGCTTCCATTTTGGCACCTTGTCATTTGCTTTTTCTAGATCTACAAAACTTAAGTGCAGATCTTTGTTATAGTCTCATACTTCTCAATATTTGTCATAACGTGAAAATCTGATCCTGACAGCCTCTATTTGCCCTGAATCCAGCTTGTTCTTCGCCAAGCTTCTCTTCCACAATCCTCCTCAACCGCTTTTCAAGCATACTGGCATAAATCTTACCAGGAACACTTAGTAGAGAAATACCTCTGTAATTCTCACATTCAGTTTTACTTCCCTTTTTATATATGGGTACTATGAGAGCTCTACTCCAATCATCGGGAATTCGTCACTTTGTCCAGGCCTTCTGAACTATGCAGCCACTGTAAGACTTTTATACCCCCATACTTGAGCATTTCTGGTTGAATATCATCTACTCCAGCTGTATTTCCTACTTCAAGTATGGATATGTATTCCTGATTGTATGCCTGTTGAATGTTTTTTTTTTTTTTTTTTTACCACTGTACTGTCACTGCTTGTTTCATTTAGCAATTTTTCAAAGTAATTATTCCATACATCAAGGATATCTTTATCTAGTTTTCATGTCACCTTTATCATCTCTAATTGCTTTTATTGCAATCTTTCGTCCATTTCTGAGCTTCAACAACCTACAGAATATCTTGCCACTTCTTGATATTTATTTTCTATGTTCTTACCATAGTCTTTCCATTACTTTTTTCTAGCTAGTTTTACACAGTGTTTAGCTTTCTCACATTTGTCTCTGTATTCTCTAAGAGCAGAAGCTGACTTATTTACCAGGAACTTTTGATAATATGCTTTCTTCTTTTCCTTCACTGCCTCTTTAACTTCCTTTGTCTACCATGGAGTTCTGATTTTCCATCCTTGCAGACAACCTCACCTCATGCCTCTCTGGCTGAATCAATCAGTATTTTCTTCAGGACTTGCCACTGAATCTCCAAGGTTTGGTCCATGTTCCAAAACTGTTTCATTTTTTCTTGAATAATGTTTGTGTATTTTACTCTACAGTTCATATCAGAGAGTTGCTCAACTTTTATTCGCTTTAAAACTTTCTTAAATGTTCTTCTTTACAATATGAAATTAAATTTTATCCTGCTCAAGACTAAATGGTGATCACTTCCAATTTCAAATCCTCTGTACACTCTCGTGTCCTGCACCAGGAGAAAACAATAACATACTCAATGAGACTTTTCTTATTCCTTGCCTCTTCTCTCCATGTGAATTTGTGCACATTTTTATGTTGGAACATTGTGTTAGTAATAACCAGTCCATGTCTTGAGCAGAAATCCAACAGGTATTTGCCATTATTAGCTTTGCTCTTTTCTCCAAATTTTCCCAAAATATTTTTGTATGTCTGGCAATCATTTCCCACTCTGCTATTTAGATCGCCAACAAGGACCAACTTTTCTTTATTCATTGTGTCAGTTGCTTTCTCTAAAGCATCAAAATATTCCTCCACTTCTACCTTAGAACCTTCTGTGGGACAATAGGCACAAATAATTTCATTGTTCAGTTCCCAATTCTGATATATGCCCACATCACTCTACTTGAAATTGCCTGCCATTCAAGAAGATTAGCATCGTATTTAGTGTTGAATACTATCGCTACTCCTTCTTTTCCTTGATTGTCATTGCCTGAATATAACATTTTGTATTTATTGTTCAGAATGATCTCACTAGTTTTTTTTTTTTTTTTTTTATTTCAGTCACCCTTATTATGTCGATCTGGTACTTATTCAATTCCTCAGCTAGCTCCATTTATTTGTCATTGAGGTTTCTTATGTTGATAGTCCCGATCTCGAACTGTGGTGATATTGAGTTGGGATGTGTTTTAGGATTTGTTCCAGTAGCTGACTTTTTGCTGTTCACTCTGGTTCCCTGGCAAAAACAACGAGGGCCTTATTTAACTGGGCGACGCCCCAGCCAGCATGAAATTGTGTTGTTCCATCGTTGTCATGTTGGTACAATGTCATGTTGTACCATCATTTTATATTGTGGCTTAATCCAATAAGAATACAATTTGGTCAGCTAAATCCCAAATTGCTAGCCCATCCTTGTTCGTTCAGTATCTAGATAGATACCTATCTTGAAAGTTTTTTTTTTTTTTTTTTTTTTTTTTTGTAATGACAGAACATAAAAAAAAAAAGTGCAGTCTGCAAGTAAGCTGAACATTTCAATAAAGTCATTCAAAATTATTAAATATTAAGAGGCTCAAGTAAAAGCAGTGGAGAGAAAGTGAGAAATAACAATACTTTCATTGTTTTAAGGATAAAAAATATTTAGTGGATAAAATGAAATCAAACAGTTCACTCATGTATATATGTTCAAAAGTACTTATCGATTCCAGGTTAATGAAATAATCTGCTCCAGCTGCTTTTCCAAATTTCAGAAACATGAAATTTGGAAAAGCAGCTGGAGCAGATAACATCTAATAAAAATACTCAAATGAGGAGGTATAAAGTTTTACACTAAAATCATATTCTGGATCATTGGAGTACAGCTTTCATAGTACCCATCTATAAAAAGGTAAATAAAACCAAATGTAATAATTACAGAGGAATTTTTCTATGAAGTATTCTGAGTAAGATTTATTCAAGTATTACTATTATTATGGGAGTCCTTACTCATCGAGAAGGCCCTAAACTTGTTGGATAGTGCTTCATGTAAAGTACCTTCCAACATTTATGCAGTATAATCATAATTTGCTTTAAACTTATTCATAGTCATGAAACCCACAATGGACTCTGGCAACCTATTCCACTCGTTCACCACTCTCCAAGCAAAAAACCTAGTTCTAACACCCATGTAACTACACTCTTTCTCAGTTTCCAAGGATGGCTCCTAGTTCTTCCGCCACCAGACCTGTTGTAAAAATTTTCCTCTGAATTAATCTTATAAGAAACCTCCAGTAATTTGTATGTCTCAATCATATCACCTCTTTTCCATGTGGAAAAGAGGTAATATGTAACACAATTCTTTTACACAAAGTTTATGTAACACAATTCTTCAACCTGTTCTTGTAAGGTTCATTCCATAGATCTACTACCACCTTGGTCACTCACCTATGGATCTTCTCCACCTCTTCTCATCACCCAGATCTGAACACAGCAGTCAAGATGGGGTGTTATCAAGGCTCAATAAAGAGGAACAATAGCCTGATCGTCTCTGTCGATTTCCTGGAGTACAGTTCCACCAATGTGGTATAGAGCTGGTGATCTTTTCACCCCAAAATGCATAACATTACACTTTGCCACATTAAAGTGACATCCATTCTCCAAGACTGCCAGTCTATCCAAATCATCCTGCAAAATTTTAACATCATCTGTATTAACAATTGCTCTACCCAACTCTGCATCATCAACAAACAACTGAACAGTTCCTCTCAAATCCTTTTCTATGTCGTAAATGTACAAATTAAACAGTAGTGGCCCAAGAACAGAACCCTATGCCACTAGTGACTGGCCTTCTTTTGGACTCTACTCCAAAATAAACTACTCTCTGATATCTCTCCATCAACCACCTTCTTATCCACTTCACCAACCTTATATTTATCCCCCATGTGCAATTTACTGATTAGAATTCCATGCAGTATCAGGTCAAAAGCCTTTGCAAAGTCCAGCAGTATCATCCAACTCAGCTGTCACTGTATTATAAAACATGAGCAAGTTGCTAAGGCAAGATCTACCCTTCACAAAACCATAAGCCACCCCCCCCCCCCCATACAGTATCCCATTTCCAATTATCCATTCCTGTATTTTGTTCTTGACCAACTTCTCCGATACTCTGACAACTCTTGATATGTTGATCAGTCTTGGAATCTCTTTTATGCAATTGAACTATTTCCCCCTCTTTCCATCGCCTCGGAACTAACCCAGAGCTGAGACTTAGACTAAACAATGTGGTCAAGGGCACTGACAATGCTCTAGCAACTTCACATAAAATTCAAGTTGATATACCATCCAATTCCACAGCTGTATTCACATTAAGGTTCTGTAATACTACGCACCTCCATTTCACTTTGCCTCTCTCGTTACTGCAGATTCAATATCTCCACCTGGATGATATACTCTTGCAAAGTGTTCACTTAGTAATTCTACTATTTCGACTGATTCAGTCACCTCCCTACCGTCAGCATTCATTAAAATCATTCTGCTATAAACATTCTTTCTTTTACTTACAGCATGTCAAAATAACTGTTTGGGATTATTTTTAGCCTGCATTGCTAATTTCCCTTGATGCTCTGCTAATGCCTTTCTTACCACACTGGTTACTCTAGTGGGCTATGTTTTGTACTGTTCATGTTCCTGCTGGTTACCTTTCTCCTTGAATTCCCTGCACAATTTTTTTTTTAGCTCCAGCTTAATGATGATATTCATCCATTTAATTCCAAGTTGTTTTACTCTCTCCTGACTCTAGGTATGCAGTCTGCCATTACTTCCCTCAAACACTCCTTTACCACTTTTCATGCACTATCAACATCCAGTCATTGCAGTTTCCCATGGCACAGATCCAAGCAATCTCCTAAGCTTGTTATACTTACCATCCCTAATTCCACATATATATCATCTTGCCTGAAAATTCCACACATTTAGCCACCTTCCACGTCAAGACCATATCAAGATCACTCTCTTCAATTGGCAGCTGTGTGGTCATATTCATTACAGAAATTCTCAGATACAATTACTAGATCAAGCACTCTCAAACCCCTAGTATATTCCATCACCTGCTGTCTCAGGTAATTATTCCTTATAAATTCCATTTCCTTCTTCCCATATGTCCTCTCCTTCTTCCAATCTACGTTCCCGTAGTTGAAATCCCCATCACTGAATCTATTTGCTGATGCATACTATCTACATCATCATTTCCATCCCCTGGTCTATAGATTTCAGTCAACTAAGAGTTGCCAAGATCAGGCAAATACTATTAAGTCCAGAAATAATGAAAATATAACAAGAATCTAAATTTAACATTTACAGATCTTAAAAGAGGAATGTGCTTAAAACACTATTGCACACCTCAGAAATCATCTAAGGTGTGCAATCATTTAGGGAGAGTGAAAAGTTAGCACAACACACTTTTGATGTCAGATGGCTGGAAAAAGACCCAGAGGAAGATCAAGATCTAGGTGGTTTGATGCAGTTAGAAATGCCTTAGAAAATCAAAATATAAAATTGAATAATACTGAAATTCTAACAAATAAGACTGATTTGGAAGAAAATCAGAAGATTTCATTCCCCCCCTCCCTTTGAAGAGGCATATTAGCAATCTGATAAGCATGAAACTATATATAAGCAAACCTTGCTTGGTATTCTTCTTGCACTACTGTTTTAACTTGAAAATGGCAAACATGACTGGTTGTATTCTTATTTTTATTTTTTTTTTTCATAACAATTTTTCCAAAAGCCTTTATTCTAGACCAATCAGGTTAGAAAATGTGGATAGTTAAAAAAAATCGTTATGTGTAGTTAAGATAAAATAGGTGCACTTTCATGTTAACCTACACATTAGTCTACTTATGTGCTTTTCGTTAAAATGCAGACTGCTCTGCCATTGAATATCTCATATATCTAATATATTTTGACTGTTGACGTTACTCATTTTAATGAACACAATCTTGAATAAGCATTTTATAAATGAGATAAGTATATTTATAACTATTTAATTTAATTTTTTTAAATTAAGTTTATTAATAATAGCTATCATTAATAATAACTATAATATTTAGATAGTTATTTAGATATTAATGATAACCATTTAAATAACTATTTAATTTATATTTATAACTATTTAAAGTTACTTTTACCAATAAATGCTGCAATAGCTTCTAATGCTTGTCCCCTTGCTACTTTCACTCTCCGTTCAAATTCCAAAGCATCCCCTGGTTGAACTTGCTGTGCCACTACTTCAAGTTCATACATATCAGCTTTAAGTTGTTGTACAGTTCTGGATGCATTTATCTGCTCAATGTGCACACGGTCCCATAAACTCTGAGTCTGAAACTGAAGATACAGAGAAATGTAAATTTTTTATATTCCTAAATATCAGGTCATTTGTTTACAGCTTTCTTGAATACTTTCTTTTGTTTTGTGTCCATATGGACACAAAAGAAAGTATGCAAAGGAATACAAAGATATATAAATAAATGATACCCATTTATGCATTATACCAAAAGATCTGAAATGAAAGCTATAATGAAAGATACTATAAAAGTGCTTCAACTCTTTACCATGGTAAAATTTTCAGATGCATCAAAGAATAAAGAAACACAATGAAAAGAGAAATTATGAAAGTTTATGAAATACAAACACAAGTTCACTTTTATTTTTTGTAGAGTAAAATACTATATGCAATGTTAAAATCAGCACTATATTTCAGAAAAATCTACATTGCACATGCCTGGAGAGCTTGTGGGACCTACTTTAATCCTGATCGCATTTTTTTTTTTCTTCTAAGCATGCTTGCCATCAGTCTGGGAAAGTGAGTCAGGTATTTTGTCAGATAGCAGTCTTAACTTCACTAATTAAAATTCATAAAAGTCCCACAGAAAAGATGGTAGAATAGTAATTGCTGTGAGTGCAGGACAAAAAAAAAAAAAAGCAATACCATGTTGTTATTGTTTTCTTTTAATATTAATCTGAATACAGCAGAGGTTGCAAAACCTATACCATCACGTAAGTGTGGTGAGTGAGCAAGTAGAGAAGAAAGGAAGATTCTGTTGATGTGTTTCTAAAATAACTGAGGATGACAGTTCTTGTAGCAAACATTGTGAAAAAGACTATTCCAGAGGAGAGAAATAGATGGAGAAAAAGATAACAAGAAGCTGATTTAATAGGTGGACTGAGAATGGATATGACATTAAAATGAATGAAAGGAAAATGAATGGGTGGCGCCAGTTTAATGAAATAGTTTCCATGAAAATATCTACATAAAATGTATAAAGCACACCTATGAGAAAGTAACTGGAGTGAGTCTGTAAGAAAAAATTACTGTATTATGCAGATTGTCCTCTGGAAAGCATTAAGCATAAATGCTTAATCCTTTCCAGAAGACATTAATTTTCTAAGTTATGAACTCGTATCAAGTTAGCAGCTGTACAGGTGAGAAATAGTTGATTAAGCATAGTAGTTTTGTTTAACTGAAATTACAACCAAAGTAACTAATGCCACGAGGCCAGTATGTTATGTCTCTTAACTGTTGGCTGGTTTCCCTCCCAGCAAAAGCAAAGTAAGCAGCAGGAGGATTGTTCACCAGATGATTTGGGAAAATCATCTGGTGAACAATCT
Organism: Typopeltis vanoorti; assembly: GCF_054136105.1. Classification (NCBI taxonomy): domain Eukaryota; kingdom Metazoa; phylum Arthropoda; class Arachnida; order Uropygi; family Thelyphonidae; genus Typopeltis; species Typopeltis vanoorti. The sequence goes on from NC_143550.1 coordinate 164,944,058, forward strand.
GTGGTTTCTGGCAGCTGAACCCTGCAGAAACCACTTTAGTGCTGTACCCTAAAATGAAAGAGGCACTGGCTCCCAAGTTCAAAAATTACAGTGTGCAGAGCACACTAATTTTTGCAGTTTTAAAAGTTGCAGATTTATAATATTATTATTACAGGTATAGAATGTAAAAAATTCAGTGTATTCAGGGAGCACAGGCAGGAAGGATGGGAAGTTTTACTAATGAATGCAAGAGACTTAAATCTGACAAGCATAGAAATCTCTAATGCTAGTGATAATATGAATAATACAGGCAGTGGGATCAAAACTGTTTGGTGTGAGATAGAGATTAAAAAGCAAAATACACAACAATTCCTGTTATGGACCTGTCAATTACATACACAAATCTTATGGATAGAAAGAAGTTATCATTATGGGGGAGATGAATTTCAACTATGGGGGATAGAGACTGGAAGGAGGAGGAGAAAGTAGGAGAAGAGAAAATAATTTATAGAATTAGTCAAAGATACCTTAAGCAGCATGTAATGGAAGGGACTCGTACTACAGGAACAGACCTGATAATAGGATCTGAGAATTTGCCTATAAGTAAGTTGCCCATCATGCCTCCAATTTGTGAGTGATCAGGCAGCCTTGATTTGGGAGGTGACAATACATGTAAGAGCTCTGACCAAAAAGGAGCATACGTCGAATTACAAATAGTGAAATACCATGATTATTGAAATTATAAACAGGTGATTATAATAAGTGAGAAGGTAGCTTTTGAAACAGCCTTGGAATTAAAAACTGCATGATAGAAGAATCATCACTGCATGGATAGTTAAAGGAAGTCTGAAGGAAGAGCTAACTGCATTTCTAGAGTTAAGGGGAGAAAAATTACATCAAAGTTTAAATGGATGAATAACACTTTAAAGCAAGAGATGTATAAAATAAAATTTAAAAAAAATACTGTGAAGCTGATATCATGGGAAGAGTAGTAATAAGGCTCTTTAAAAAGAGCAGGCCAAGGGAGTGACAGTCAGGAAGACTAAATTGGATTCTGAAAGGATAACAGAAGGTTAGCTAAGTGGACCAAAAGAAATCATAAAGAAGTTCATAGCTATGTTGCAATAAAAGGAAGCATGATTATGGAAGGACTACGGAAGTTCTTCCATAGTGAATATCCTTAATGCAGATGGCAGATCTACTAGAAATAGAAGAGTTAAGTATTCTCTTCAATAAAGTATACATTTGGGGACAGATCTACTAGCTCTATGAATGCCAAGGGGAAAGTGGATACAAGAAAGACAATCATAGGTATTGAAGGAATGTGCAAAAGAGTTAGCACTGTCTCTAACCTGGTTAGAGACAGTACTTAACTGTCTGGTTGTAAAGTGCTAGTTGTTTAACTTGTTATTATACAGGTATTCCCATGGAGTCAGAAAACTTATCGTGGGAGATCTGTTTATTTGCACACTAGCCATCATTCACACAATACCTATCACACCACTCCTTGAACTCATTCACTTAAAGCACCCACAATCACCTCTGGCAACCCATTCAACACCCTCCAAGCAAAAAAACCTAGTCCAACACTTGCTAACCACGCTTTTGTACAAATGCCACTGGTGACCCCTTATTCTCTCCCTTCTTGCCATGTGCTGAAAAAATTCTTCAGTGTGAATCTCTATCAGCTTAAGTTGTCAATCTATTTTCATTGGGAGCATTCCACAGACCTGCCACAGTCTGTCATTTGCCTCCAGATCCTCTCCACAGAATCCAGATCTGTGAGCAGTAGTCCAGATGTGGCCTTATTGAAGCCTTATATAGAGGAACAATAACTTTTCTATCCCCACCTGTTAGTGTGTTCTTCAGCAACCATGTAATCTGATATGCTGTTTTTGGTTACTTTGCAAATATGCCCTCTAAACTTCAACTTCCTGTCCACAATCACACCCAAGTCCCTGGCCACATCAGTTTCCCACAGTTCAGTTCCACTGATATAATACACAGCTTCTGATCTCTTCCCAAAGTGCATCCCCTTACACTTGGCCACATTAAACTGGCAGCCATTTACCCTTTCCCATACTATTAGTCTATTTAAGTCTTCCTGCAAGATTTTTGCATCACCTTCATTTATCACTGCTCTTCCCAGTTTAGCACTATCATCAAACAACTGAATATTTCTTGTCAAATCATCTCCTATATCACTGACATACAAATTAAACAAAAGAAGATCATGTAATGAGCCTTGTGTTACACCACTTGCCTTTTCCTAGACTCGACTCCTCCATAAACCACTCTTTGATATCTGTCATCAGCCACCCTCCAATCCAGGTCACCAGATTCATATCCATCCCCATTTTCTCCAATTTATAAAATAGTTCTATGTGGAATCTTGTCAAATGCTTTTGCAAAGTCCAGCAATATTACTGAGTAGCCATTGCCCTTATCCAACTCCACTGTCACTTGATTATAAAAAGCAAGCAAATTACTAAGGCAGACCTGCCCTTCACAAAACCATGTTGTCCCTTATAGAGCATCATATTCAATCCAGTTCTGAATTCTATCTTTCACCAATTTCTCTAATACCTTAACCACCACTCCTGAGATGCTGATTGGCCTATACTTTGCTGCTTCTTTCTTTCTTGGTGCCTCCTTTATGCAATGGAATTATTTTGGATTCTTTCCACTCCATTGGCACCTTCTAACTACTGATGCTTATATCAAACAGCTTGGTTAGAGGAGCTGATAATTCCCTTGCACATTCTCTTAATGCAAGGCTTGATATGCCATCTAATCCTATGGTTATGTTCGTATTGCATTTCTGCATTATTTTAAGCGCCTCCATTTCTTCATCCTCTATTCTTCTATCAGTCAATGTCACCACTTAGATGGTGACCCCCCCTGCAAAATGCTCACTCAGTAATTCAACTAATTGGTTTGGTTCTGTTACTTCCACACCACCAGCACTTTTAAAGTCATCCTTCCATATCATTCCTCCTTTTACTTGCCACATAGTGAAAGAACTCCAACTACTTAGGATTTCTTTTGGCATGATCAGCTAGCTTCCTCTCATAATCAGCTTTAGCCTTCCTTACCATACCAGTCATCCTTCTTGCCTGCACCTGGAGGTGGTCAAACATCCCTTGACCACCTCCCATGCATCTTCCAAATTCTTATGCCATGGCTGAAAGCTGACTCCTCAGCTTATCATAATCACCTGCTTTGTAATTTCACATATATCCCTTCTTAATAGAAAATTACACATATCTGGCAATCTCCCAAATCAAAATAATACATGATCACTTTCTACAAGTGGAGGCTGCATAGCTAGCTAGATTGGTTAGTGTTAAGTTCTCTGATGTAATGATCAGATCTAGCACTCTTGAACCTTGTGTCCTCTCTACGGTTGCATGTTGCCTCAAGTAATTATCTCTCAGCTGCTGTATACATTCCATTTCCTTCCCTGCCTGTGACAATTCCTCCTTCCAATCTATGTCTATAATAAATTTAGTTTAATCCTTTATCCAAGTGTGAGCAAACAAAGTTTGCACCTGAAAATATCTTCAGTACTGAATATGGTGATGTACTACCCCAGGGTAAGGTAGGTACTACTGACCCCAGTAAGGTAGTACAATACCGGGCAATTCGTAGCAAAGGTGGACCAAGCTAACCACACTCCTATCCCAGTATCTCCCATAATGCAAAACACATCTCCTTGTGGATATGTATAATGTTATGCATTAAGGGATTGGCCACTACCCAGACTAGTTTCTACCTTTATTGATGTCTCTTCAGTGGAAGCCAGGCCCAGACATGGAGATACCAGGCAGAAGCAATAGCAAGGTCATCCTTACCTATAGGAGTTGCCAAAAGGTGTGCCACCTTTTTTTAAATTTATTAAACTAAATTTATTATAGTCTAACCAAGTGAAAAATAAACTTTCATTACCAATCTATGTCACCATTGGTGAAATCCTCCATAATAATTACTACCTCCTGGATTATAGCAGCAGTCAATTACACATTTAGTCCTGTTGGCCTCTATCTCACACCAGTGAATTGTCCTCTAAATCCCCCCCCCAATGTACTTCTACTCTTTTTTTTTTTTTTACTTGAATTCCTCTGCTAACATTAGCAAAATCCCTACCCCATCCTGTTCTCAAGACATTATATCCATTGCATTCTATTTGTATGACCATGTCATCCTTAGTCAACTATATCTCACTAATGCCTACAATTTTTGGCCAATTTGTGCTAACCAATGCCAAAAACTTCTCAACCTTATTTAGAATACTTCTATCATTAATGTGCATAAACTGCAAAACTCCCTTACCTTGTGCTACTTAGTTGACTCAAGTTAACTTGGGGTGCTGCATTTTGCATCATGTGATTACTCTCTCACTTATTAACCTGTAAGTTGCCTGAACCCCCACTCAAAAAAAATTCTAGTTTCCCTGACTCGCTGTGGACAACACTTTCTCAACATTCTGGATACCAAAAAAATCCATTTAGATGCAAGCCATCCACCTTATATAAATCCTTTTTTTTCAACAAACTTGCTCCACAAATCCACACCATTCCTCCTGCATAATCTGCGCACTGACTCATTCATGATCACAGCTCTCTGTCTCAGCTCACCTCTATCATATCATAGCAACAAACTCAGAACTTTTACTTTCTCACTCTTCCTTTTTGCATACACTAGTAATTCTTTCACATCTTCATGCATACCACCCGTGTCACCTGCTAAATCATTTGTACCAACCAAATATAAATATCAAATATTATTTATTTTTTTCATATGATACTGTTTCAATGGTCCACTGATTGTTGTATTTATCTTATATTCCACTCTCTTTGAATTGCTTGTTTGTTCCTTTTTTAAAAATTCTTCATATTTTAAGCAACAAGATTTCAAAGAAAATGTTTTCTCTGCTATCTCATTGTGTTAACTCTGGCTACTCGGAATTTGAAGGAAAAATTTACAAACAGAATAAAGGATTAGCAATGGGCAGCCCTCTCTCTCCAATACTAGTCAACATCTTTTTCGAGGACTTCGAACAAAAGACAATCTTCTCTTCTACATTTAAGCCAAAAATTTGGCTTAGATATGTTGATGACATATTCCTTATCTGGGAACATGGTATTGACAATCTTCACACTTTTTTAAATCACTTAAACAACTTCCACCAAGACATCAAATTAACCATGGAGATTGAAGAAAATGGATCTCTACCTTTTCTGGAAGTAAAACTTACTAAGACATCTGATTCCATAAAAATCTCAATCTTTAGAAAACCTATGCACACAGACAGATACCTGCATGAATCCTCACATCACCATCTGGCACAGAAGATGGGTATCATCTCAACTCTAGCCCATCGTGCCAGATCTGTACGGTCAGATGAATAAGAACTAAAAAATGAACTACAACATCTTAAAAGGACTTTCAAAAACAATGGCTACTCTTCAAAAAACTATCAATAAACAACTATACTGCCATCAATGAAATAACGTAGAAACACAGGACGACCCCAAAGGTTATATCTCCTTGCCATACATCAAGTCTAAAGAAATTGTCATGGATCCTCTCCATATAAACAGTAACCCCAGCTACAATTTACCGGACTCATTCAGCTCTGCTGTCAGATATTGGCGCACTCATGAAGCCATACGCACACAGGTGTCTAACAATAGAACTTTAACTCGAACTGTTGCTCCAGTACAAAGTTAACTGTGGTTTATAGTCGAATTTATAGTTTTATAATGACTCAATGTTTTTTATAATGTTTTTTATTGGCTTTCTATGTTCTCTCACACCTGAAGAAGTCGGTCACTCCAATGAAACATGTTGTGTATTTAATAAATTTAATTGTTTGTTCTAATTCTCGGATCTCAATCAGTACATAAAATTATGAATATATATATATAGCCTTGTGGATCACCACCCAGCGATCTAAATGCTGAGAAACGTTACAGGAATACATTGTGCATCATGCAGAAGCGATATCTGAAGGGGGGGGTTCCAAAATTCACCAGGGCACTTATGATGTACTGAATGTAGATTATTATTATTACGGATAATTCCAAGGAGTCCTTAGACTCATCGAGGGAGGTCCTAACAGCATGTCAAGAACAACTATTCAGCATTCACACAGTATCTATCATACTTCGCCTTGAACTCATTCACAGTCATGGCACCCACAACAGACTCTGGCAGCTTATTCCACTCATTCACCATTCCCCAAGTAAAAAACCCAGCTCTAACACTCTTGCCTAGTTTCCATGGATGGCCCTAGTCCTCCCACCACCAGTCCTGTTCTCAAAAATATCCTTTGAATTAATCTTATAGAAACCCTTCAGTAATATGAATATCTCAATCATATCACTCCTTTTCTGCCTATCAACCAATGTCTGCAACCCACAAATCATCAACCTGTTCTCATAAGGTTCATTCCATAGACCTGCTATCATCTTGGTCACTCGCCTCTGGATCCTCTCCACCTCCTCCCCATCAAGAAGAAATTCTGAAGCCCATATCTGGGCACAGTAGTCAAGATGGGGTCTTATCAAGGCTCGATACAGAGGAATAATAACTTGCTTGTCGCTGCTCGTCAAAGTATTTTCAGTGACCAAGTGATCTGATGAGCTAATTTAGCCACTTTTGCAATGTGTCCCCCTAAACTTCAACTCCCTATCCACCAACACTCCCAAATCTATGTGTGTAAGAAAGATAAAAGTGACACAAGCATAACACACAGTAGTCAAGATGAGGTCTTATCAAGGCTCGATACAGAGGAATAATAACTTGCTTGTCGCTGCTCGTCAAAGTATTTTCAGTAACAAAGTGATCTGATGAGCTAATTTAGCCACTTTTGCAATGTGTCCCCCTAAACTTCAACTCCCTATCCACCAACATTCCCAAATCTATGTGTGTAAGAAAGAGAAAAGTGACACAAGCATAAATAACACATTTTTATTCACTCCCATTATGAGTTCAAGGGATGTACCTGTTCAACGTGCTGCCTTTCCCAGTATGTCACAAACTGCATCCTTTGCACAGTGTGTTCAATGGCAGAATGTAGCTGGTTGAGAGTGATGTTGCACACATGCTGTCTTTCAGCACTGGCAAGTTATCAGAATGATCCCAATAAACCTTGTCTTTGAGAAATCCCCAGAGCCACAGAGGATCTGATCATGTGAATGAAGCAGCCGTGCAGTGACAAATGCATGGCTGATCACTCTGGCTTCTGTGAAATGTTCCTCAAGAATCTCCTGTATGGATGGACTGATGCACGGAGAGGTTTCATCCTGCATGAAGATGACTGAAATAGGTGCTGCTGCAGCTCTGGCACAACAAAATTATTTATTATATTGCAATACCTCTCAACAGTAACTGAGCAGGTCACAGGACATGATGGGCAAATATCTTCAAAGAAGAATGGTCTAATGATATGCAAAGCTGTAAATCTGCATGAGACAATAACTTTGGGTGAATGCAAAGGAATTTGTTGAATTGCATAGCCCATACCCGGCCATTCACCTTAACAGAGCTGTGAGCCTCATCTCCCCACAAAATCATCCATGGCCATGCAGCATCTAACTCCACTCCAGCAAAGAATATTAAAGAGAATGTCAGTTGACTTTCAAAGTCCTGTGGGTGCAACTCCTGCATCAGGGTTATCTTGAATGAGTTGAAATGCAGAATCTTGCATAGAATTTTCCAGACAGTCATGTAAGGCACATCCATGTGTCTTGAAACAACATAATGCACTGCAGAAACCAACAACATCATTCATAGCCTGCTCCACAACAGCAGTAGCAACCTTCATTCACTTGTTGCGAACTGATTGGTTTGTGACCTCAGCCAGATCTAACTCCCAGGAATCCAGTTTCTAATCAAAATGCTAATCACTCATCATAGAGCACATGGAGATAGCGAACCTCATCAACATTTGTTCAAGCAATCAAATTTGCATAATGCACTAACAGCACTCCAATGGTTTAGGTAGTACAGCTACACGAGCAAAGCATGTTGGGGCAAGGTTAGTGCCATCACTGTGGATGGTATTAACCAGAATGAAGGGAAAAAATCTCATCTCTATTAAGTACTTAATGTACAACATGCTTACCACTTCTGGATGGGATTACTCCAAATTTCAAACCACTAGTACATGTAGGACTATTTTTTTTTGGGGGGGGGGGGGTAATCTGATATGTGTGTGTGTGTGTGCATGCACATCAACACTTCCACTCCTCCCCAAAAAGAGAGCTTATAACCATTTAATATGTATTACTTACCTACTGCTTCCCTCACAAAATATACATACGGTTTCATAGTACCATAATGAGGATAAGCATTGTTTATCTTTATTATGTTACATTATTTGTCTATTTTGCAGGGTTTATCCTCCTGAAAAATAAACAAACTGGCCAGGAGAACAGACACAATTAACAGACAATACACTGGTCTCACAGCCTGAGTTACTTGGGCTATAAATCCAATAGAACTAACCAACCAACTTGTTGAGTCAACACATTTGACTTCGACTCATTTGAATGGAGAAAAGGAGAGTCAAGCTATGTGCATGCTTATGTTTAATAATATATACGTGTGTTTGATTAAGGTTGTAACTGAAATGTAATGCAAATGTTCTTGCAATAAACCCCATATATATACTCTTCTACAGAATGCATCTAATATACAATGCGGATTACTAATGTTTTAGTTTGCAGTTATGTACATGGCATAGCATGTTAATATAAACTGGCTAGAGGATGTATAGCACTTATGTTGACATTATTCACTGTCATAAATGCTATGCATCCTCCAGACTCAACACGCTATGTACATAACTACACATATAGCCAACAAAAACGAAAACAATAACCTGCATTCGCAACGTAGCAGTATCTCATGAAGTGATTTTTTAAAGATTTTTGTGAAGCCGGTCCTATGGATCCTGCGGATGCGACTAGAGGATTAAGTATAATAGAAGTACATTTAATAGATAAATAGTAAATATCATTAATTATAATTAATTTCGTCCACAGATATCACTAACCTTCATAATGTTTTCCTTATGTTTATTTAGTATTTCTAAATGTAAAGGAATTGCTGTTTGAGTTATTCTTCGAATTGCAATTTCAAGTTTCCTCAGAGACTGTTTAGGCAACTCTCGTTGAGAACTCGCGGTGTCATTTCTCCATATTTCATATTCATCTAAATTATCCATATCGATGAATAGTAAAACTGTTCGGTTTTCCTTCTGAATTCTCGTTACGCAAACCACGTTAGATTACATCACTTGATCAAACCATTACAAAGGTTACTAATTAATATCTTGTATATTAATTTGAAATATACTCCACCACAAGTAACTAATGACCCTCGGGTAGCAAATGAATTGGACATTAAAATATAATAAACGTGTATATTGTGTATACAATACACACACACGTAAGACTAAACACAATCATACCACACTCCTCACGAGTGTGTATTATTTGTGGTGTAAATATATTTGTGGTGTAAATATATAAACACTAACTGCGACATCTAGCGGAATCTAACCATTATCCAAAATATTAATAAAAAATAACTCTCATTACCAGACTGAGCATCTTTTTTTGCTATTATTATTATTATTATTATTATTATTATTATTATTATTATTCTTATTATTATTATTTTAACGGTGTCTCCATAGAGTCAAAAGACTCATCGCGGGAGACCGGACATTGACACACTAACCATTATTTACACAATACCTGTCATACCTCTCCTTAAATTCATTCACAGTTGAAGCATTCACAACCATCTCTGGCAAAGCATTCCACCCATTCGCAACCCTCCAAGTAAAAAAATCTTGTCCTAACACCCTTGTTAACACTCTCTTACACAATCTCCAGGGATGGCCGCTCGTTCTCTCACATCCTGCACTGGTCTTAAAAATATCATCAGTATCAATCCTGTAAAATCCCTTTAACAATTTAAATACCGCTATCATTTTTGTTTTTGGAGTTTTTCAGTTTTTCTATCCTCATAGGGAATATCCCACAGACCTACAACAATCTTTGTAACCGCCTCTGAATCCTCTCCACCACTTTCGCATCACCAAGAAATCCTGGCGACCAGATCTGTGCACAATAGTCGAAATGCGGCCTTATTAATGCCTTATAGAGTGGAACAATAACTTCCCTATCCCTGCCTGTTAGTGTGTGTTCCTCAACAACCATGTAATTTGATGTGATATTTTGCAAATCTTTGCAATATGCCCTTTAAACTTAAGTTCTCTCTCCACAATAATTCCCAAGTCTCTTGTCTCATCAACTTCCTGCAGTTCAGTTCCGTTAATATAGTAAACAGCATGCGATGGCATCCTTCCGAAGTGCATCACCTTACACTTAGCCACGTTGAACTGACAGCCATTTACATCAGTCCATACCGTCAGCCTATTTAAGTCATCCTGTAAAATATTTACATCATTTGAATTGATTATCGCTCTTCCCAATTTTGCATCATCAGCAAACAAGTGGATATTTCCATTCAAGGTATTTCCAATATCATTGATGTACAAATTAAACAATAGAGGACCAAGCACTGACCCTGAGGTACACCACTAGTCACTTGCCTTTTCCTGGATTCAGCCCCTCCGTAAACCACTCTTTGATATCTGTCCACCAGCCATCCTTTACTCCAAATCACCATCTTCGGATCTATCCCATTTGCTCTAATTTATATAACAGAATTCCATGTGGAATCCTGTCAAAAGCCTTTGCAAAGACAAGCAGTATCACTGAGTAAGGATTTCCTTTATCCAACTCCACTGTTACTTTATTATAGAAAGTAAGCAAATTACTTAGGCAAGACCTACCCTTAACAAAACCATGTTACCCCTTATAAAGTATCATATTGCTGTCCACCCAGTCCTGAATTCTAATTTTAACCAATTTCTCCAAAATCTTAACCACCACTCCAGATACATTGATTGGTCAACCTCATTTGCAACCTCAGTCTTAGAGCCTCCCTTGTGCAATGGAACTATTTTCCCTTCTTTCCACTCTATTGACACTTTACCAGAACTGAGGCTTAAATTAAACATCCTGGTTAGAGCAGTTGCTAATTCTCTTGCACATTCTCGTAACACATGGGCCGATATGCCATCTAACCCAATGGCAGTGTTAGCATTAAGGTTCTTTAATATTAAGCACCTCAATTTCGTCTATCTCTGTACTCTCATCAGTCAATGGCACATTTGACACTGCATTATCACTACGAAGATGGTATACATTTTTGCGAAATGATCACTGAGCAACTAAACTATTTGATTAGATTTAGTAATTTCCCTACCATCAACACTTTTTAAAGTAATCTTTCCATGGATATTCTTCCTTTTACTAGCCACATAGCAAAAGAACTCTTTAGGGTCTCTTTTAGATTCATCAGCTAGCTTCCTCTCATAATTAGCTTTGGCTTTCCTAACCATACAAGTTACTCTTTGCCAGTACCTTACATTCTTATATTGCTCATTGGAACGCTCATCACCTTTTTCTTTATACGTCCTCCACAACCTTTTCTTTATCTGCAACTCCTGTTTAATAGTATTATTCATCCATTTTTTTTCCCACTTGATTTCTCCTTCTGACTCTGGGAATACAGTCTGGTACAGCTTTCTTCAAATACTCCTTGAGAATCTCCCACACACCATCAACATCTCTCCCCTTGAATTTCTGATGCCATAGTACAGCTGAAAGCTGACTTCTCAGCTTGTCATAATCACCAGCCTTGTAATTCCACATATACCCATTCTTAATAGAATATTCAGCACATCTTGCAATCTCCCAGGTCAAGACCATATGATTACTTTCCCCAAGTGGAGACATTGTAACTAAATTACTTATTGATATGTTCTCCGATGTTATGACCAGATCTAACACTCTAGAATCTCTTGTCCCTTCCATCACATGCTGTCTCAGGTAATTATCTCTTAACAACTGTATAAACTCCCTTTCCTTTGTTCCTTGTGACCATTCCTTCCCCAATCTATGTCCCCAAAGTTAAAATCTCCCATTATAATTACTTCACCTTCACTCATCGTGCTAATTTGCCAATACATGCTATCTACAGTCTCCCTAAATCCCCTTAGATTATAGCAACAACCAATTACATATTTCGCCTTGTTAATCTCTATCTCACACCAAACAGCCTCTAATGAACTGCCCTCTACATATCTGTCACAGTGGGGTACTTCTATCTTTTTTAGCTTTAATGTTTCTTCTATTATTAATAAAACCCCTCCCCCCATTCTGTCATCTCTGTCCTGCCTGAAAATACTGTACCCCTTACATTCAATCCCAATAACTATATCATTCTTAGTTAACCAAGTTTCACTAATTCCTATAATTTTTGGCCATGTTGTACTAAGTAATGACAAAAATTCTTCACACTTATTCCTAATACTTCGAGCATTAGTATACATAAACTGCAATACTCCTTTCCTCCCATAATCTCCCTGTGTGCGAATTAGCCCACTCTGTATACTGTTAACATTCTGCGAACAATTAATCCCAAATTCACAGCGATTAATGACCTTAGTACTATTTACAGCTGACTCTATAACCTGCCTCCCTAGCAAATCCCATTTCCCTGTTTATGACCCTTTACTCTGTCCTTTATCAATAAATGTTCTAAATGCCAAGCTCCTAATCCATTTAAGTGCAAACCATCTCTCTTAAAATACTCCTTCCTTTTATCAAACTCCTCCCAGACATTCCTAAAATGAATATTCAGTTTCATTTCTTTGCAAAAGCCTTTACACAATCTTGACATCATTCCATTTACTATAATTGCTCTTCTGTTCATTTCATCACTATCAAATCGTGGTAGCACACTCATGATCTTTCCACTCTCACTCTTTGCATTCATTGCTATCATTAAATCCTTCAAATCCCGTCTTACAGAAAATCTTTCGCTACGTAGATCATTCGTCCCTATAACTGCAATAATCTCACTCACTCTGCAATTTCACTGCATCAGTTATATCCTTAATCTTTGACCGTGGATAACACGCTTTAATTACTCTACCATTCTTCACATCCTTAATTATAGAATTCCCATACAGCACAACATCTTTTTTGCTTCTTCTTAACTTGACATCGTTTACTCCCACTGATTATTTTTTTTGTCCCTGATCTTCTCTCACATTCTTTAGTATATCACTCAGCAATCTGTGTGTACCTATTTCTGCACTATTTATTCCATGCACATATTCACTTCTGTCATTCTCATACTTTGTCATTCTTAATCCCCCAATACTTTCTATTCCATAAAAAACATTAGAACATATTGGAATTCTGAAAGAAAGATTATACAATTTGGTCCGATCAAAATTATAAAAAAATTACAGTCATTTAAAAATGTCCGTTCATTTGTTTCAGGAGAACTTGCACAACACAGTGCAAGTTCTCCACATGCTTCTCTCAGATACATTGGGATATGGCTGTATAAAACATGTATGTTCCCTATGAGACTGATGGTAGCTAACTGCGAAGTCTTGATGATCACTTAAACTTGGGATATTAGTCAAACCAGATGTATCATCATATATTACACTAAAACTTCTGTGATCATACGAGTCAATTAATACAGGCAAAACATTTAATATATTAGAAGATGTGAAATGGATTGCGCAATCTTTCGTTTCTACCTTGACATCAGATTCAAGAGGGGATACTAGAAAAACACAAGATGATAAAGATGTTAAGTAATCTGGATTGACATCATTAAATTGTTAGGTATAAAAATAAAAATGGTTATTTTTGACTTCACATCAAAAATGGTTCACAGCAGATTCTCTCATTCGAAATGTAGGGTGGTCTCTCGTTTTCATCGCCGGAAGCTTGTTGAGATCTCACGAAGTGATTGCCGGCCTGGCTGGCCGAATGGTTAGCGTATTAGCTCTCCAGCCAAAAGGCTGCGGGTTCGAATCCCGCCGTGGGCATGGATGTTTGTGATTGTCTGTGGAAAAATGTGGTGGTGGTCGGCGGTAGATGGCGTTGGTGTGGTTACAGTCAGTTGGTGGAGACAGAGATGTAGAGCAGGTGCCCTCCCTCAATGAGTCTTTGGACTCCCTGGAGGTGTCAAATAATAATAATAATAATAATAATAATCTGTAGTCAACTGCATAGACCTGGGGTCTTCAACACATGGCTCGTGGGCTACCTGTGCAGCGCGGAGCTCTTTCCAGTGGCCCGCCGGCCATTTTGAAAAATAACCATTAAAATGCGATTAAATAAAAAATAATTTTAATGAAGCCCGCGAGCCACTAAGCTATACTGCGGTATTTAGAATTGTAAGATGCTTTCCAGATTCACAAGGAATGCTGGGCATTTCATACTTTAGCGCCAAGCGGTACTTGAGTACTAGTACTAACGTCGCAGGTAGATGGCTGAAGCAGTAGTTCGTTCCAGTGCGCTGTCTGCTGCCTTTAAGGCTCTAAATAGAAGATAAGCTTACTTGCTGCCATTTTGGATCTAGGGTCGCCTACAATCGCATTCGTTCGAGCTCTTGATTTTTTCGACTTTATAGCCAAATAGGAGGTTGTTCTGCTCCAAATTGTATGTATATATGTAAACATAAATAAGTTATATTTTATCATTGACCTGCTTGCTTTTAAAAGTTCATATTGAAATATAAGAAAAATCTTATGAACTTGCATACTGCACACATATTGGAAATACTGTTATTCTATTCCACAGATCCCCCTGTATGTATGTATATATATATGTAAACATAAATTACTTATAAATTATCATTGTTTCAAAGATAATTACAAGTCATATGATAATTGCATGAATATCACAGTGTGATATTCGTGTGTAAGCGCACGCAGGTTCGTCGTGTCAGCCATAGCCTATTGTGGTTTTATATTGCCAGACTTTTGTCATTAGTGTGAGATATATTCAGTGGATAATAACCATTACATGGCCATTTTGGATCATTTTTTGGGTTCGCATTCCATCACTATGGCGTCTACGACTAAAAAGCGTAAATCAAGTGATTCTTGTCGGGTTTTTAATGAAAAGTGGACCAATTTGTACATTTTTGTGCCGATCGACGATACGCCAGTGTGTTTAATTTGTCGTGAGTCAGTATCAAAAGAATACAATATAAAACAACCCTATGAGACAAAACATGCGTCTAATTTCGATACCTTCACAGCCAGCTTGAAGGTGATCGAAAGAAGGTAACAGCTGAAAAAATTACTAAAAAATCAAAAGCTTCCTTGGACGGCGAGTTTGTGAAAGAGTGTCTCATCGCTGCTGGGGATATTCTGTGACCAAATAATAAGGAAGTGTTTAAAAAACCGAGTTTGTCTGGGTAACTGTAGCTCGATGTGTTGAAGAACTTGCCAATGACATTGAAGGAACTTTAAAAATACGGTCGTCCGAATTTACGTCATATTTACTTGCTTTAGATGAGAGCACAGATGTGAAGGATACAGCACAACTGCCTATCTTTGTCCGTAGCATTGATCAACAATTCAATATGTGACAGAAGAACTTCTAGCGCTCGTACTTATGAAGGGAACGAGGAAAGGCACTGATATTCTTGAAGCCGCCAAGAAAACGCTCCAGTTTTTTGACCTCAGCTTAATCAACCACGAGGGTGTGGTAACTGATGGTGCCCCTGTTATGGTGGGAAAGAACGAAGGGTTTGTTGAGCTGCTACGGAAAGAACCGGAACTAGAAGGAAAGGATTTCGTCCATGACAACTGTTTAATCC
Organism: Typopeltis vanoorti; assembly: GCF_054136105.1. Lineage (NCBI taxonomy): Eukaryota > Metazoa > Arthropoda > Arachnida > Uropygi > Thelyphonidae > Typopeltis > Typopeltis vanoorti. The sequence continues at coordinate 164,959,823 of NC_143550.1, forward strand.
ACCAGGAGAATTTGTGCGCGAAAACTATTGGATTTGAGAATGTCATGAAAGCTATTGTGACTGTCGTCAACATTATTAGGGCAAGAGGATTGAATTATCGTCAATTCCAAGAGTTTGTGACCCAAGAGTGAGAAGTGGATCACAGCGATGTGGTTTATTATAGTAATGTGCGTTGGTTGAGCAGAGTTAAGATTCTTGAAAGAGTCTTTGACTTAAGGAGCGAAATACAGCAGTTCATGCAAACCAAGGAGAATCCGATTGAGGAAATTAACGATCCGAAGAGGATCACAGACTTTACTATTGTGACCAACATCTCGTTGCATATGAATGTCCTAAATACGTGGCTGCAATCCAAAGATCAACACTCTGTTTGATTACATCAAACCTTTAGTGGCCAAGATCAAACTTTTTTTTTTTTTTGGAGGCACAACTCGCAAAAAAGACATAACTCATTTTCAGCTTCATGCTGAGTCTAACTTTTGTCCATTGTTGAATACGCTACAAAATTAGCCGTGTTACAAACAGAGTTCGAAGAGAGATTTAGTGATTTTCGTCTTCTTTAGATTTATTTTCAATGTCATTTAATGTCAAAGCTGCCGAAATTCCAGGCTCAGTACAAATGGAGCTGTTTGACCTCCAAAACATCTCTTCTTTGAGAGAAAAATTATTCAATGTGTCCTAGCTTACATTTTTCAAAGACTTCATTTCTGAGAACGCAATCCCTAATCTTCGCCGGCGTGCTTTGAAGATGTGCGCTTTGTTAGGAAGCACATAATTATGTGAGCAGTTCTCCAGAATGAAGCATGTGAAATCCAAGACAAGAACTCACATTACGGACCAACATCTCGAGAATACTCTGCGCATAGCGACTTCCAACATTGATGCCAACATCGACAAGCTGGCCAAAGAAAAATATTGCCAAGTTGCTCATTGTCATTGTAAAAAATGAATGTTTTCTTCATTAAATTATCGTTTTTCATGTATTGATTGTATTTACTTATCATGAACCCGACTCCTACCTACGCTGTTAACGCCGAGTTTTTTTATTTTTATAGATTTTATGTAACGTATCAAATGCACAGCGTTCCTTGTGAATCTGGAAAGCATGTTACAATTCTAAATACCGCAGTATAGCTTGGTGGCCCACGGGCTTCACTGAAATTTTTAATGTGACCCGCACTGTCTGAAAGGTTGAAGAACCCTGACACAGGCAAATGCACATAAGTATACTGCAGATAAGTTCTGCCATCCTGTGTTCCTAATTCGAGAAGATAGTCTTATTTTTCGCAATTATGTGAGTTCTACAGTAAATTCTTCTCTGTTCAAGATTAAGAAATACGAGTTTTTGGGGAGTATAGAAAACTGACTTATCTAAGCGAAATGCTGCGAAATAACTCGGAAAACGGATAAGGTGTGTGTGTGTGGGGGATTCCTAAATATGCTCCTCTAGCAAGTAATCATAATTCGAACATATACTAATCTTTCTTCTACCATTCTAATTTGATCAAGGTCGACGCACAGAACTATTTTTTATGGTATCAGTGCCGGCTTAACATGGTAAGGAGGCGATGCGTCGCATCGGGGAACTTCTTCAAAGGGCACTGAAGTGAGTAGAAAAAAAAAAATAAAAAGACATTTTAATATTAGCTTTTATTAAATCTGGGCATTCAACTTAAAACTGCATCGGTGGCACCAAGAACCATAGTGTCGGCATCGATGGTAAGCCTATATGCAACAGCAGAGAATCATATACACCGAATGCTATACACAAGAAACTTATACACAGAAGTTGAGAAGAGGGCAGAAATTAGTCAACATTGGATTTTATATCATTTAAGAGCGACATGGGAGGAGAAGTTTGAGTAATCGTTTATTAGCTAACTTTCAAAAGAACAACGTTGTCAGAAATTCATTGAAAAATGGTTAAGAAACCAGAAGTTAGGGTAGTAGAAGTAGAAATCCTGGAAGTTTAGAACCCTGAGGTACTCAGCATTAGTTTCAAGGTTGAGGAATAAAGTTCCATCTACTATTATACGTATATAACCACCATACATAAAGTTAGCAGCCTAGCTACAAAAGTCAGAGGATTAGGCTAAAAGAAGAGCGCTTGCTTAATAGGCCTTTGTTCCAATTCTCACCAAATGCCTTAGGAATATCAAGTCAATTATTTCAGTAACTACAATATTTCCATGAATTTGTACAAGGGTCAGTAACAAAACAAAGAGAACCATATGATCAGCAATGGTGGAATCTACAGCCATTTCTTTTAGTTCAGTTTTCAGGTATTGTAAATGTTACTATTACTATTCAATGGTTTTTTTTTTCATGTTTTTGAAAGAATTGAAGTGAAAATAATTAACTTGAAATTTAATGGTAAGGAATGATCGGTTTTAATGTTATACTTAAAATATTACTATGTGATATGCAAGTTCTGTGGCTGAACTTTCAGAGTTGCTCAATTAAATTCAAAGTTTCTGAGTAAACTCTACATCCCCCTCCCAAGATACCAAGCTGATTCTGCTGACTTAGTCTCATAGAAACAACTTCACAGAGCTACACATGCATTCATATATACAACCATGAGCATATACACTTTTTCGTTGAATATAAACATAACACATATTTAAATTGTACTTCACAAGAAATTATATTCTTATTTAATCCTTTACCCAAGTAAGCAAACAAAGCACAAGAAGTATCTTCCTGACTAAACTTCTCTCTAAGTATCCCATAATAAAAAACACGTTTCCTTTCGGGATATATATTATGTATTAAGGGAAAGGTCACTACCCAGACCAATTTCAACCATTCTTGGGTTCTAGTCAGTATGAGCTAGACCCAAGCAGCTGTCTGTCTTTGACCATAGCATTTTAATGATTAGTATGCAATTATACACTGTTTTACTAATTCTATATGGAAAACACATAACTTCTGCAATAATTCAACATTGGTCCGCTAGCAGCCGGGAGGTTATAACTCTTCCCTTAATGTATAACAATATACAAGTCGAAAAGAAGTGTCCGTTGCATTATGGGACACTAAGGCAATTAATGAAGTCATTAGCTTCTGTATACAAGTAGCCGAACAGGAAGATACTTCACACAGAAACTTTGTTTGCTTACATTTGGGTAAAAGATTAAACAAGAATATTTCTTGTCAAGTATAAATTATTTTGTTATAAGTGACAAAACTTTCTAAAGCACATATTTGCTTATTTTTAGTATCAGTTCGATACAGTTTCTATTTTTTTTTTATCTCAAAATTATTCGATAAGGCATCTTTTTCCATTATAGTGAGTAAGCGAAGCCTTATTAGCCCTATCTAACTTTTGGATTGAGAAGGCAGTTGAATCTCTAATGGTAGCCAATCAGAGATAACTAGCCCAAGACAATCACTACTTTTCAGCGTAATTCGGTGAAGAGAAGGCAGGCAAGCACCACCATCTCGTAGTCCTCACCCTAACACAATATATTTATTGCTGAAGTAGGTTGGGTTCTAAGGTCAAACATTTATTGAATTTAGGGAACGTAAAACCAGAGCTTCAAGGAGAAAATCCACGCTTTCGTGTGTCATCCCTGAGACAGACTAACTCAAGAAGTTGAAAGAAAGCCTTAGAAAAAGATCCTCTACTTGGCAGGCGACTAGAATTACCTTAATTTTCTTTCTTCAGACGGCCTATCGTTGTGGACGCAAATGTCACTTCCACTGTGCTATATTTGCATGTTTAATTTAGTTTGCTAATCTTACTCATGAATAAATTTTAAAATGACCAGTTTTCATATAGTTGCATTTCCAACTTACTAAAGAGTTAAAGTACGTTCCTCAAACTTTACGCAGAATTTTAAGTGAGATCCCTCTCCCATTACACGTTTTATTGCTTATGTACTTACAATTGCCTCGATGTGTATACACGTCAAAGTGACCATGGATGGGAAGTCCATATTAAAATTGTAATACCGTTGATATTACATTGAGAAAGATGATTGATACGAAGTGTATGAGGAGTGATGTGTTTTACCAATTCTTACATGGAAGTGGTTAAAGGTTATAGCTGTTAGTTTCATTCACGGAAAAACTAGATTTCGGTATCTAATTATCAATCCAAAGTAATATAATAAAAGTATAAACAGTATGAGAAAGCAAAAAAATAATTAATTTGGCCACTCAACCTTCCTATGATGAAATTACCAATAAATAGCGGAACAGTGGCTTCTTTCTTCTCTTCATAAATCTCTCTCTCGGTAACATGTTAAACGCATCCTCTGTTTCTCTTTCGACTTTTAAGGCCATGAGTCATTAGGATCCATCCTCTATATCATAGCTGGTCAACAACAGGCCCGCGGGCCGCATGCGGCCCGTAACGTGATTTTGTGCGGCCCGAGGCAGGATAAAAACTATATTAAATTATATGTATTATCAATTTAGCTATTAGTTTTGACCGCAGATTTCCTGATTGATATACTAGTTATATTCATTATTTCTGATGAGGGAAACAATTTACATTCTCAACACGGAATCAAAATTGTTTTAAAAAGATTACTCAATTTATAAAATCTACTGCTTCTCTGTGTGAGTTGTAGTAGTGGGAGTGGTAGATCTCTATGCGTCCCAGAGTAACGCATCATTGAAAGTCACTTGATCTACTCTGGTTACAGTGATCAGTTTCAGAGACTCAGTTTCGAGTATTTTATATTGTTCTCCCAGTAATAAAATGATTTAACAAATATAGTAATTCAATACATATAACTATTGCCTTGAAAAAAATGCAGAGTTGATTTAAGTTCTGTCTAAAAGTGTGCGGCCCGTGACGTTACCACTGATCATATATAGGCCTTCGTATAGAATGAAGTTCACCACGCCTGCCCTATATGCTTTATCCACCTCCGTATTAACATAAAGAATCGCCTGTATGAGAAATTAATCATGAAAAAGCGCTACATTAAGGAATTATTTTACAGGCGTATCACCTTTAGGAGAATTGGATACTCATATTATGGTAACTTATGGTTCATTTTTCCATTTTTTCTTCTCCCAATCCTGATTGTACTCTATCCCAGCTCACAGAAAGCCTGTGAAGAGAAATACACAACAAGTCACTGTTCATTAGCAATAGAGGCAAAAAAAAAAAAAAAAAAAAAAAAAGCAGAACAGGCTGTCTGCCCTGAAGACGACAGCAGTTACATGGCATACGAGTAATGTATACCCTCTGTCCAAAAAGAAACCGAGCTTTTGATGGAAAATAAAACACAGGCCAATTATATTTATTCAAATAATTTATTTCATTCAATATACTCTCCCTCAGCTTTGATATAGCATTTGGCACGATCAATTAATTCGTTAAATGAGTTTTTTATATCGGTTTTTGGGATACTGTTGAGGGTCCTGGTTACTGCCTCTTGAACGTTTTTAATGGAGTCGTATCGCTTTCCTTTCATCGGCAAATGAAGTCGGAGGAAGAGAAAAAGTCACAGGGTGCTAAATCAGGTGAATACGGCGAGTGATCCAACACACAAACTTGGTTTTTGCTCAAAAACTGTCTCATAATATTCGAACGAAGATGGTTCATTATCGCGCAAAAATGACCAGCTGCCTGCATTACGCGATACCTTACGCGACGAATTTTCGCTCAATCACCTATCAAAGGAATGGGTAGAAATGAAAATAGAACCGAATGGAAACACTACAGACTCAAGAACTTGCTTCAAAACTTCGAGATAAAACTCACCATTGACCGTTTGGCCAGGCGGAACGAATTCTTTGTGGATAACGCTACAACACTACACTAATGGAGGTTGCCGCTTTCGACTAAAAAAAAAAGATACAACAGGTGGCGCCACTAGTTTCTTCTATTTTTGAAAAGTTCGGTTTTTTTTTGGACTGAGGGTGTACAACTAGTAAGTAAAATTTATATAACTCGGAATTTTTCACAGACCTTTCAGAATAAATCGGCAAGTTCAAAGTTACATAAGTCGAGGAATCCTTGTATTTATTTTTCGCGCTATAATCGACTGAAATGCACCGAAAGAGTGCTTGTGTGGAAATGATTCTTCGCCTATATGGTGCAGTCAAATCAGTGCAACTGTGTCCGAGTGAAATGGCTGCGAGAAGGGAACTGACGAAGTTTGAAAGAGGTGTTGTGATTGGATGCCATGTTGCAGGCTCATTCGCTTGGCAAATTGTAGAAAAATTGGGTATCCCTGGTCAACAATCAGTGAACCGTACTGAAATGGAAGTGCAAGGAATCGACTGGAAGTGTTACCCGCAATGGGCGACCCACAACACTTACCGGACTAGCCTGTAGAATATTATGAAGGATAATTGTAAAAACCGCAATTTTTCGGTCCACACGTTGAATGCGGAATTCGAGGTATCGACTGGAACCTGAATATACACAAAAACATTCAGAACAGAGGTTTATAACATAGGTTTGCATAGTAAGACTGCAATATGCAAGTCCCACAATACCCGAACCAACATCCAGCATCGTCTTCGGTGGTACAAAGAGCGTGTACAGTGGGATGCAGAAGTTTGGAAAGCTGTGTTATTGAGCGACGAATGACTTCCAAGACAGATGGATTTGTGTATATTTTAAGTAAATGTGAGCCTATAAGTGTACTTTGTATGTAAATTACTTCTGTTCTTCCGTCTAGTTTGTCTGAGTGAGGGATAAAAAGCCGAGTTTATTGGAAAAAAAAGTCCTTTAATCTACGTATGAGTAGAGTACTTCACCTTCAAGTCAAACACCATTATAAAGGTTATTTGCATCTTCAACAGGATTCAAATATTTAAGTCTTTCAGACTGAAGGGCATTGTCGAACCTAAACTGAGCTATAGAGGCTCTGCTAACATGCATCTACTTGCACTAAATGATTTCTGATATGGGCTATGCATATGAGCATTATCTTCTTCCCTTATGCCCAAGCGTATTGGTTTTTCAATAAATACCAAGAGGTAGAATGCTATGGGAAAGTTTTGCATTACTTCTTTCATTTTTGATTTCCTCTGGTGTGATATCACTCCATCCCTCTTTTATTTGTTGCTTTTTTATTATTATAACTGGATTTCTAAAATAACTACTATCTTCTTTCTAATGCTTTTCCTTTAAGATATTACTTAAATTATACACTGATGTTCAAATGCTAATAACGAACTACATTTTTACCTATATATGAAAAGATCTTCATGACTACAGCCAAATGTGGACATAAATTTATTGCCGGCATGCTAAGAAATTATATTACACAAAAATGTGTTATAAATTTCGTACAAATTAAATTGCAATACATTTTTGGCAAAAGTTACAAATTTCCTCACGAAGTGGTTAAGGGATTAACATACAGTGCGTGCAGAAACGTATGCAGAGAGACATTTCAGTATGGAATATGCCCACCCCGGACTATGATGCAGCTCTTACAACGATGACTATATTAAGTGATACAGGAGTTCTTGAGTTAGATTGGCCCACTTCTTCAGATCAAGGATTGTTTGTTTGTTTTCTCGATGGGAATTTCGAGCAGCCATGCATCACATCCGTGGTGTGATATTGTCATCCATAAAAATGAATTCAGCAATCATAGTCCCTTTATCCAGCACTTATAGCTTGGTGCACCCATTAAGCATAATGCCTCCCCATACCTTAATTCCAGCATCACGGCATCTATCCCTTTCAAGAACGTTCTCGTGATGGTGAGCAGTCCAATTTCACACGAGATCAAGGGTTGTCTAAAATCGAGGAAATAAAAGTGCGCTTCGTCACTCCATAAAATCTGCCACGGCCATGCATCATCCACTTCATGCGCGCTAAGAATCTCAAAGATAAGTCGATTCGTGTGGTCGCATCACCATGGCACAATTCTTGAACATGATTGATTTTATAGGGGTAAAACTTCAACAAATGATGCAGGATTTTCCACACCGTTGTATTTGCGATATCCGTTTGCTGGGATATTGCTCGTGCACTGCTGGTACCCTGCATATTCGTCATCTCCTGTTCCACAATAGCAGTTGCAATTTGTTCAACTTGTTTGTGATTGATTGGTTTGCGTCCCCTGCCTACCTACACTGCTAGAGTTCCAGTAGTTTAAAATCGCCGAATCAGTGTTCGTAAGTTTGTTACGCTAATCGCGAAAATCACGAAGACAAGCACTGGCATTATTGTTCTGCTGATAATAGAGTTTGACTAACAAAGCACGCTCACGTAAGGTAAGAAGCATAGAAAAGCAGTTCGTCTACGATTGATAAGAAATCTCATAGGCTTTCCTTTTATTGCATGATCGCTCACAAGAAACACGATAATGCAAATTAATGCATTTTACTCAGTAAACAGCGCCAAATTTTCCCCTGTTGGCGACTTTTGGTACTTTTTTCCGTTAAATCTAATCCCCATGTTCCACTGTGCACGTTTACCGAATATGGGTGTGTTTCGTCCAATACATTACTCGCTAGAGGACTCTGAACACTTGACGTTATTTTATAATCACCCGGTATATTTAATATTTCAACGTGTTTCTTGGATTGTGGACCAAGACGTTGAGATATGTTTGCAATTTTGCTCTTATAATACCAAATCTACAAACATATCTTACATGTTATTTTGCCTCACACGTTATTTTCTTATTTATTTTGTTCTGTGCATAAAATAATGATTTTATTGTTGATATTATATTTTGTAAGATTTTATTCATTTATTTGTTGCTAATTTCTTCTTCCTACCTTATTTTACAGAACTTCACAAAATATTTTGTCATCTTTGAAATGCACTTATTTTCATTTTTTGGAGAGATCAAGGTACTCTAATGGCAAGTCGAAAGTCACTAAACCACATAACTACGCTACACTATAAAATGACATTGCACTAACCAACAAAATGCATTTTTGATGCAAGGCATACACTACTATGAAATGTAGATTATTTCACACAAGTATGAAATATATTAATCTGAGAGTTTAATAAATAACACTAGTTGTCATACATTGTTTGCACACAAAATTCAGTGAAAGTAGTATCTTTCTACAGTGCTAGGCCTTTCAAAAGATAGAGGTAAGTTCGATTCCAATCACCAATTAAAGGAGCGTTTTTTTTAAAAGCTTTTCTTCGTCCAGTTCATGAGTTAGGTCGATCTCTGGCATCGACAAAAGCTTCTTTTTTTTTATCCCATAATCTCGCGTTTTTTGTCCTGGAAACTCAAGAAAATCAACTGTAAAACAAAACTATTTCAGACAATAAATATAGTATTAGGATTAGGGACCACGAGATAGCTGCACTTGTCAACCGATTCTCTTCACTAGACGCAGTGTATAATTAGTTATAGTCTTGCTCCACTACTTTGTGATTGGCTACCGGTGGAGTGAACTTCCTGCTCAATCTCCAGAAGTTAGGGCTAAGATGGCCTCCCCTTCTTCCTATAGAGGAATAAACGGCGTTAGGGTATTTATTATTATTATTATTATTATTATTATTATTATTATTATTATTATTATTATTATTATTTTATTCACATAATTGATACACAGTCAAAACAAGATATCATATAAATAAAAATATGACTGGTGATTCAGAACAATTCAGATTCTACCCAAGAATCTAAGAATAGTCTGTCAGGTAGCGTCGTAAAATATGGACTGTTCCAAGTAATGTTGTTTTTTGTAGGTCATATGAGGTCAATTCATTGATTTTTAATTACTGTAACTACTTGGACAGCTTCTTTGATGTTGCACCAAGTGCAACTATTGCGATAACTATTGGAATGACTTTTGTGTGTTTAAGCCACAGTCGGCCAACTTCGATTGCCAGATCTCGATATTTAGTAATTTTTTCCAGTTCTTTGTTGTTGATGTTGTTATCACTGGGAACTGCAATATCGATAATCCAAACTTTTCGATGTTCGATAATTGTGATGTCAGGTCTATTGTGTTCCAAATGCCGATCAGTTTGTATTCTAAAGTCCCAGAGAATTTTTGCTGTTTCGTTTTCAAATACAGTCTCTATTTTATGCTGCCACCAGTTATCAGAAGTAGGAAAGCCATATTTTTTGCATAGATGCAAATGAATTATTTTGGCCACCTGATCATGGCGGTATTTATAGTCAGTTTGAGCTATTTTTCTGCAGGCACTGATTAGATGTTCTACAGTCTCATCTTTCTGATCGCATAATCTGCATTTGCTGTTATTATTGATGTTGAAAATTTTTGCTTTGATTGCATTAGTTTGCAATGCCTGTTCTTGAGCTGCTAGAATAAATCCTTTTGTTTCTTTTTTAATGTATCCGTGTTGTAGCCATTGCCATATCCTGTTCACGTCAATTTTGTCCTCAGTATCTCGAAGAAATTGGCCATGCAAGGGTTTATTTTTCCGGCGCACATATCGGATATTTTGTTGTTCCTTTTTGTAATCGGATTTGTTTCCTGCTTTTAGGGCCTCTTGTGTAATTGCTTGAAGCATTGGCTCAGAGCTATTGTCGATGTAATTTCTTAAACCAATTTCTTCTTCTTCCAGTCTGTCTCACTTGAAGATGACCCCGTCAACCTATACTCCTCGGTAGGTACAACCGGTCAACATCACTTCGTGGGTGTAATGCATGATGCATAGTCATTAGTTTTCTAGTTTTGCAATCTAGTTTGTCCAGGTCATCTTTTGTCCAATTTATTATGCCAGCTGTGTATCGGATCACCGGTATAGCCCAAGAATTCATTGCTCTAATTGTATTTAATCCATTTAGTTTTGTTTTCAGAATATTTCCTACTCTTTTGATGTATTCCTACTCTTTTAATGTATTCTGATGCTGCCTGTTGTTTAACTTTCGAGTGGAGAATATCATCGGCTTCTAATATTCCTAGGTATTTATAGTGTTCGTCAGCTGAAATTGCTTTTATATATTTCTCTTGATCAAAATTAAAATTGCTAGTGTCATTAATTTTTCCTCGTTTAATAGATAAAATTGCGCATTTATTTAAACCAAATTCCATTTTGATGTCCTGACTGATAATACGAACTATGTTCAATAAAGAATCTATTTGCTGGGCCGATTTTCCATATAGCTTCAACTCATCCATATAGAACAGATGGGAAATTTTAATATTACATTTAGGAATTTCATATCCAAGTTTTGTTTTCTTCGGAATCATAGACAAAGGTATCAAAGAAATGTTGAAGAACAATGGTGACATGGAATCACCTTGGAAAATTCCACGTTTAATGCTGATATCTCCAAATCCTTCATTATTCACTATTAATGTTGTTTTCCATGATTTCATAGCAGTAGCCAGGAAGGAAGATGTTTTTGTTAATTCCAAATATGTTTAGTGATTTTAGGATCCAGGAGTGTGGGAGGGAATCGAATGCTTTCTTGTAATCTATCCATGCCATGTTTAAATTAGTGTTTCGTCTTTTTGAGTTTCTGAGAATCATTTTATTAATAAGGATCTGGTCTTTTGTTGCTCTAGATTTTTGAAAATTGCCTGTTTGTTCAATCGGATAAATCTGATTATCTGATAAGCAGTGGTATATGGAATTTGCTATGATTGCAGTGAATAGCTTAAGCAGAGTTGGTAGGCATGTTATTGGACGATAGTTACTTGGGTCTGCATCTTTCATGAAGAGAAAAGTGCGCCCAGACATCATCCGGTCTTCTACCGAGCCAGACTGCAACAAATAATTAAATTGTTCTGCCATTCGATCATGTAGACTGGTTAGATGTTTTAACCAAAATCCATGTAGTTCGTCTTTGCCAGGTGCACTCCAGTTTTTTAATTTTCTAGCTTGTACACTGACCATTTCTTTAGTGATAATGACATTTTGCATTTGTTTTGGTTTCATTTCTGATTCTATTTCATTAATCCATGAAGCATCTTTATTGTGTTCAATAGGATTATCCCAGTTTGACTTCCAAAATTTGAGTGTTTCTTCTTTTCCGGGTGAATGATGGTTTGCATTTGTATTTCTCTGGAGAGACTGGAAGAACTGACGTTGGTTCTGTCGAAATTGCATATTTTGTACATATTGGTTTATTCTTGCTTCATATCTTTTAATTTTCTGTGCAGTCGCTGTAATTCTTTGTTTTAGCTCTTCAGTAACTTCAGTAATTGTTTTGTTGGCCAAATTATGTGTTAATCAGTTTGTTTTTGATGTTATTATTTTTCAACCGTCCTTCTTTAAAACTCTTTAAGTTGCTTAGATCAGCTCGAAGCCTGTTGATCTTTCGTTCTAACCGGATTTTCCATGGTGCAGATTGTTTCATCCTCAGCTTTTGCTCTTTCGGTTTGCAACCAAGCTTCACTGTAATGATATAGGCTGTGCTGTATAGGAGCTGGTTTGTTTCCTTTATGCTGTTGGTTGTGATAATTTCAATTACAGCATTTGCGTCTAAGAGGAACTGTTTTAGCTGAGATTGTTGTAATGGTGGTAGTCTTATACGGCCGTTTATGGAGTTCATATGTTCCAATATCCCTGACTTCATTTGACACTGCCCTTCTGTCAAAACATTCTGAGGTCTGTCGACAGCTTGATGTTTACTGAGTTGAATTTCAAAGTTTGATATAGCTACCTCCTGATGATTTGCTATTAGTGGAGTTGTTGGTTTATTACGTAACTCTTGCAGCTCAAGTTCAGTAAATATTTTGTTACGGAAAATGAAATTCTTTTGGTCCATAAGTCTTTGTTCTGTTATTGCAGATTCTGGGAATTTTTGTTTCCAAATTAAATGCATACGCTTTCTGAAACCTCGTTTTTCTGGTGTTGATCTGTAAAAACATTTCATAATTTCTCTGTTTTCTTCTACAGTCCATTTTTTACGTTTGGTTTCTTCCAGTCGTTTTTCAGCTTCCTGCCCTGATTACCCAGCAAGGAGAGCTGGGTCCTGTAGCCCACTTGTCACCTGATACCCAGGATCCCCAACATCTGACGCAGTCCTTGATGACCAGGGCGTCGACTGATCCGGTATAGATCTCTTCTTCCTTTTCATCATTAAGATGGGGGGAAGGAACACTGTTAGACTGTCTCCTCAGTTGAGACCAGCCTGACAAGGATGGCCCTGCTGGCTGCTATGCAACCGTCAGAATAGCTCTCAACATCACTGAAGCAAGCAAGCCACTCCGCCACGACAAGGCCGTGTTCCTTCGGGGGAGGGGTATTATTATTATTATTATTATTATTATTATTATTATTATTATTATTATTATTATTATTATTATTATTATTATTGATTGTTATCAATAATTATTCATTATTGATAAACAGAATAAACAAATAACAAAAAAAATTAGTGAATATGAAGAGTTTGTTAAATTTAATAATTCAAAAGTCGAAGAAGTCTTACAAACGGTAAAAGACATTAAAACCAGCATTAACGCACTAACTGACAGGCAACACAAATTGATAAAAGACACATCGGAACTCCGTCAAGAATTTAATTCCCTGAAACTACAATACGAAGTTTTAAACCAAAAAGAACATAAAGAAGACCTTGTCCTAAACGGTCTTCCAGAAACTGAATCCACAGAAAATCTCAGAGACGTAGTTTTAAAGTTAGGTCATGCAATTGACATCCCCCTACAGCATATTGATATTGAGACCATAAATCGGATTCCCAGGAACAAAAAACAAGGCTTGCCATGACCGCACCAGCTATAATCCGTCTGACAAGCAAGGCTACCAGAGACAATCTCAGAAAAGCCAGTAGACAAAAAAACCAGTTGTCAAGGATTTAAATGCATCGCAAGACAGTACGCCAATCTTTCTATCTGAGTATTTAACACCTTTCAATTAGAATCTTTTGAACCAAGCAATAAAAGAAAAAGCAGAAAAAATGTATCAAGTTTTGTGGATCAAAGATGGCAAAATATTCTTGAGAAAGTCACAGACTTCAAAGTCTTTACAAATAAAAAGCTTGGAAGATATATATAGGTTGCCAGAGTGAAAAAAAAGACTCCAACTTAGTTCAAAAAGATCTCAACACAACAAAAATGAATGTGAACCATCAGATAGATGTAATTACACCAGAATACATCAGTAATTGTACTTTCGAATCGCTTGATGCATGGAAACAACACACAGTACAAATGAGAGGTCTCTCAATCTTGCATATTAACATCAGAAGGATCCGAAAATATTGGTTATTGTTAGAGGCTTATCTGAGGAATTGCACTGATATTATTGATTATTGATTCTAACAGAAGCATCCATAACTAATGATGAAGCGACTGCTTTCCAAATTCCAGCCTTCCAACAACATAGATCATGCCGCCAAACAAAAAGAGGGTGGAATATTAATATTTATCAAAGATAAATTAATAGCAAAAGAAACGGCCTGTCAATTTGAGCATTCTGAAACCTTTTGCCTCGAAATCACTAATACCACCAATAGACAGCATCCCATAATACTAAATGCTATTTACAGGCCACCAAACCTAAACATGATAAAATTCTTGCACGAACTCAATTGCTGGCTTTCACGCCAAGAAATATACTCAACCGAATACCTAATGATAATTGGCGACATAAACATAAATATTGGAAACGAAAACCAGAACAGCACTGTACAATACCTAGACACGCTATCCATATTTATCTAATACCAACAATAACATCACTACTAGAGAAGAAATATTCGGAAATACTATCACTGCTTCCTGTCTAGATCATATAAACGTCCGAGCACCACCAAACAGTTACACTGCATCAGTCATAAAGTGCAAAGTAGCAGACCATTACTTCACCGCTCTAAACCTGCACACAAAGACAATATCCATGCAATGTCCCACAGAAGAAAAGCGACAGAAAACAATAATAGACGAAGAAATAGTCAACGAAATAAGAAAAACAGACCGACACCTGGCATCAGATTCAGCAGATATCTTATATAACAACATTAAACTCATACTGGAGGAAATATATAAGAAAGCTACAAACAAAGTCAGAATTCGTTCAAAAACAACACAAAATCCTTGGATAACACAAAATCCTAGAAATACACAGAAAGGACGCTTTATGGAAGGAATTAAAACGATATCCAAATAACAGCTTTAAAAACTGAATATAAGATAACAAGAAATCGCCTTACAACACAAATCAGAAATGCAAAAAGAAGCTACTACAGAGACAAAATAACTCTGCACAAAACAACATGAAACAAACCTGGCATCTGATCAATGAGATGCTAGATTGTGTTCCCAACACCACCGCCTCTGAAACCATAAAACACAGCTTCATGAAAGACGCAAAACCTATCCAACAACTAGCAAATGATTTTAACCAATACTTTGCAGACTAGATCCAAGAATTGCACAGAAATATTCCCCCAATCACAAAACGTGATCCTCCACTTGGACCACAATCAAAACAGACATTATGGTTACGAACCATTAAAGAAGCAGAACCTCTCTGCAATACATCAAATCAGATGCCCAGGAATTTATGGTATCAGACCTAAAGATATAAAGCAACATGCAACTAGCTTAAGTCCTATCCTACTAAAATTAATAAATAAAATATTTAAAACAGGACAGATACCAAGTATGCTAAAGACCGCCATAATCACACCATGTACAAACATGGAAAAAGAAATTTAATCAGCAATTACAGACCCATAGCAACATTACCGATTGACAACCAAATTATGTAGCGTATCATATAATGAAGAAACTCAGAGATACCTTTCATATTATCCCCAAAACACAATATGGTTTCAGAAAAATAAGGGAACAACATCTCTCTTGGAAGACTTTACAGACGTAATTAATACTACCATAGACAAACACAAAATTGCCACGGTAGTCTTTATTGATCTAACTAAATCATTCGATACACTCACACATCAAACCTTGTTAGAAAAGCTGAGGCATGTTGCAATAGACGGGTCTCTGCACAGGTGGTTTACAAACTACCTTCAAAATAGAAAGCATATCACACGTATCAGGTCAAACCGTAGCAGAGAGCTACCAGTAACCTGTGGAGTACCACACGGGGCTATACTCTCCCCAACACTATTCAACATTTACACGCACGATATTATTCATCTACCAATCAAAGATAAGATATTCCAATACGCAGACGATGCAGCTATAATATCCATCCATAATAACGCAAGCATAGCCCTAACAAATATGCGAAATGACATAAATCTGATCATAGACTGGCTCACGAAAATCTCCATACACCTAAAATCAGAAAAGAAAAAATTAATGATATTCAGAAATCCACTGACTCGACCAGTTATTAACAAATATATAACCATCCAACACTCACTTTCCAACATAAAAAACACACAGCACAGCAAAACCACTACAATCACTCAGGTTGAAACAATACGATACCTTGGAATTTACCTCGATGCAGATATGAACTGGAATAGCCACATAAACAATAAGTGGCAAACTCTACAGGTTAAAAGACATAGTTCCCATACGCCTAAAAACACTAATAAAGAAAGCACTACTAAGATACGCTATAACATCATATGCTTTCTGTGCACTCTACAAATTAAATAAATTAATGTCGCTACGGTACAAAATGATAAAACTGATCTTTTCGGAACAAAGAAAAAATAACGACCTTATATACACTGCAATGTCAGAACACAAAATACTGAATAGCAAAACATTTATGTCACTATGCAGCGTTGCTAAAACATTATTTCGATGCCAACTACAGGACGATCAGAAATACATACTGTATAACAGGACCTCAGACAATTAATTACCACATATAAATACAATAATCACTACGGAAAGGCCACGCGAAACTTCTCCATCCGAGACATGATAAACAAATTACCTTTTGAATACAGAAATCTTACAAACTACAATAGCCTGAAAATAGCTCTAAGGACATACTATGAACAAAAAACACGCACCCAAAATACCATACAAACCCAATGTAACACAATATATTCATTCAGGCTTCCAGTTCAGCGACGCATCAAGACATTTCAAGTTGTCATGTGTATGTGCGTGCGTGCGCGTGCGAATTTCTCAATCAATGGCTGCAGTGGAAATCAAGCCAATTAAACATAGATTTGATTTAATAGCTTCCCAACACAGCAAATAAATAAATAAATAATAACTGGCGTCATCCTCAGATAAGCTCACAAATAAGCTTCGAGGATAAAAGCTGAGAAAATACATCTCATCTCATCCAAGATAAAAATAAAATATAAATTAATTATTTAATTAAAAATTTAAAAAAAAATAAATGTGTCATATGTAATCAAATGCATGTAATGTACGTATCACATGTAAACAAATGTATGTAATGTTGTATCATATGTAATGATAAGTATGTAATGTATGTATCATATGTTATAAATTATTATAAATATTATTGCAAAAAAATTATTATTATTATTATCAGAATACATGAATGCATCAAATGTGAAATATTTGAAAGTATGTAATGCTGTATCATATGTAATCAAATGTAAGTAATGTTGTTTCATGTGTAAACAAATGTATGTAATGTTGTATCATACGTAATCAAACTATGTAATGTAGGTATCATATGTAATAAATTATTATTATTATTATTATTATTATTATTATTATTATTATTATTATTATTATTATTATTATTATTATTATTATTATTATTATTATTATTATTATTATTATTATTATTATTATTATTATTATTATTATTATTATTATTAATACCTCTGCCAGTCCCTGGAGTCATCGTGGAGACTACTCTACACTATATATTCAGCAATGATTGAACACTGTCCAAGTAGTGGTCCATGAAACATTTTGGTACCTTGCTACCAAAAACAAATTTTATTCAACTCCTGAAAGTCGGAGCTTGCCAAATTACGAGGTTGGTCTGAAAAGTTCTCAGCCTAACAATGAAAAACACGAATTTAAAATTTCAGAATTATTTTTATTTTTCAACATAATCTCCCTTAAGACTAATACATTTATTCCAGCGATGCTCAAGTGCCATTATCCCGTCCCTCTAGTGATTCTCAGTAAGATGTGCAAAATACCCCTCGATAGCTGCAATCACCTCTTCATTCGAAGAAAAACGCTGACCATCGAGGAAGCGTTTTAGTTTTGGGAAGAGACAGAAATCAGAGGGAGCCAAATCTGTGAAATAGGGTGGATGTTCCAACAATTCATAGTGCAGAACCCTTAATTTTCTCATTGCCAAAACACCTTTGTGGGCAGGTGCTTTCCTCTTCTGCAAATGGGGTATTTTCTCACGAAGTTTTTTCATCTAGTCTGGTTAAAAGATGCGGATAATATTCCCCGGTTATCGTTTTATTTTTTTCAAGACAATTAATAAACAAAATGCATTTAGCATTCCAAAACACCGGTGCCATGACCTTTCCTGCTGATGGAACCGACTTTCTCTTCTTTAGAGCTGAACAACCGGTTTCTGTCCACTATTTTGACTGTTGTTTGGATTCTGGCGTGTAATGGTGAATACAAGTCTCATCCACAGTAATAAATCGACGCACAAATCAGTTATTGTTCTTGTTAAAACGCTCCAAGCACAGTTCAGAGATTTTCATGCAAGTGAGTTTTTGATCTGTTGTGAGCGAGCGAGGCACCTTCTTGCACAAAGCTTTTTCATTTGTAATTCTTCATGCAAAATATATTCTACACGTTCTTTTGAAATGTCTATAGTGTCAGCAATTTCACGAATTTTGACTTGCCGGTCATCCAATACCATATCGTGCACTTGATCAATGATTTCATTGATCAAATCAAAAAGTGTTGTTACACTTTTTGGACGCCCTTCCCGTGGATCATCTTCAAGGTGTGTTTAAACTCGGCAGGCCATTTCTTAATTGTCGAAAACGAAAGAGAAGAGTGCCCATAAACTTTTATGAACTTCGAATGAATTTCTTTTGGCGTTAAATCTTTTTTACAAAGAATTTTATAAGCGCACGATACTTAATTTTATCCATTTCAAGGGATACAGAAAACACTTTTGCTTCAGACAGCTGTGCAATTTCACATGAATGCTTATGACAGATGTACCAACTTAGAAAAACACATCATGCCGATAGTGTTGCCATCTATGGTCGAGGCCCGGAACGTTTCATACCACCCTCGTATTTCAAACTAGAGGAGCGATCCGGTTGAAGAAAGGGGTGTACTACTATTAATACTGCTGCTGCCATCTGTAGTCATTCGAGCTAACGAACAACGACAAACTCCTATTTACTTATCATGTCACATAACTTTTTTGTATTGTATATAATAAGTATACTAATTTTGGAAAATTACGTGTACAATACCAATTTTAAATTCATTGACTAATACATTTTCTTGAACAAACATTTATAAAAATGCTATTTGGTTTTTATATAGAAGTTTTTTTATGTTACGACTATCAACTTTAAATTAGTCTTTTGGTGTATAGATGGATAACAACGGTCAACACCACATACTGCAGTTTTTTTTCCCCTTTTGGAGGATGTTATGTAAATATTTAAATGAATTTCATCGCCAGGTGTCAGACCTTAACCCTGCTTATTGGAGGCTTGAAGTGGCTTCATAAAGCGTCATGTTTGATCTGTGCATAGATTTTAGATTATCTAAGCCTTATCTCGCCTATACTAATATAGAAGAGGTTTATAATTTTTCGTGGGTCACATAAAAATTAGTTCAACTCATATAGTATTTTAAATTCATTATGAATTTTTTTAAAAATAACTTATTAATTCTTTAAAATTTCTAATCCCATACTCTGCGAATTTATCATTTACGCTGTAGGTAAGCAACTGCCCAAACTGTATTTTTTTTTATATTATTATTATTTATTTATATTATTATACTTATATTCCTTTTCTTGTACTATATACTTAGTTATTATTCTATATTCTCAGTTATTAGTGTGTATATATATATATATATATATATATATAGTATTATTATTATTATTATGTGACACCTCCAGAGAGTCCATAGACTAATCAAGGAAGAGTGTGGCAGCAGCATTGAACGATTCAAATATATATATTAATACAGCATCTAGTGCATATTCTGAGAATATATATATATTCTCAGAATATGCACTAGATGCTGTATTAATTCCACTAGATGGCAGCACAAGGGTATCACATAAAATAATTGAAATATGTAATCGATATTAGTCTATGAAGGAGTACAAATTTAAGCATCTCCGTAGCGCAATTAGAAGAACGACGGTATGTTGCGCCCTTCGATTGGAATAAGCCTAAGTTCTATTCTCGTTGTGACGGGAGGAATTTTTATCTGGACGATTTTCCTTTTCCTTTATCTGGACGATCGGATAACTCACTCACCTTCGATTGTCCACTATCGGCTAACTCACCTTCGATTGAAGGTGAGTTAGCCGATAGTGGACAACTATCGGCTAACTCACCTTCAATCGAAGGTGAGTTAGCCGATCTGATACGGAGGTAGCAGGGTTTTTTCTCCTGGAAACTCGGGTTTTTCATCCCGCATACAGACAAATCGGCCCTTCAAATCACACGCAATTTACAGACGTAGAATACTAGTTGTGGTGGAGGTGGACGGTAGATGGCGTTGATGGAGATGATTCATAGTAGAGGTTCGGTGTAGTGGTTGAGACAGTTGTAGGTGTCCTCTCGCAATGAGTCTTCGGACTTCTTGGAGGTGTCAGGAATAATAATAATAATAATATATTATAGAAATATCATGTTAGCATTCCCGAAGATAATGTTAATCTCGCGTGTTGAGTAGACGATACTGTTTTTTTAAAAGATCATAAATTCTGTGAATTCAACAGTATCGTCTGCTGGTTTCACAACAGATGGTATCAACTGCTATCCAAGTAGCTTCGTAATAACGACTTTTAACCCTTCTTGTGTGACCTTCATTATCCTAGACGGTTAATTTAACTATTTGGTTGCTTGAAACGTACGTCAACAACTTGGAACAAGAAAAAAAAAATAGGTGAGAGATGAGAAGATAAAAATAAAAGGATTAAATAAATTAACTTAGTGGAATAAACAGGTTCTTCATAAATCTAGGTGAAGATGCTATCGTATACCACTAAATTACGTCCATTATCTTGTTACAGCTTGACCTACAATAACCTTCACTGTTCAGAACACGCAGTCAGTCGTATTTGCTGCATGTTTGTAGTAATTCAGAATATTTCTGATAAATTAAATATACAAATAAATGCCAGTTCAGTAACTAAACAAGATTCCTTAATCTAGTATTCGATGTCTGTTTCGTCACTAATTATCTAGAATTCAAAATAGATTATACATTCAGTGTATGTATTATATAAATATGATGTATTGATGCTATATTTAGGAATGTATAGACTATAAAAAATTCAATTTTGCAAGCCGTTGTCTCCTCCACACACACACACACACACACACACACACACACACACACACACACACACACACACACACACACACACACACACACACACACACACACACACACACACACACACCGGCCATGGAATTAGAAGCTTTTATGCAGATATACGAATACATCACTTACTCAGCATATATGCAAAATACTTGGTCGCATGCGTCACCACGTGTTCCTGGCAAGTATTTAACTGCTAGTCAATAATCGTTAATAGTGTTGATCACAATGGGAAAAACAAAGGATCTTCCGGAGTTCGATAAACGACTTATTGTGGATGCCCGTCTGACTGGAGCCACGATTTCGAAAATAACAGAGCTGATTTGTGTTTCGATAGGTGAAATATCTCCAGTGTTTAATCAGTAGAAAAATAACCTCATTGTTTGTCTAAGAGGTGTAACTGTGGTCTGTCAGGAAGGAGATCGCCGTCGTCTCAAAATACTGGTAGGGACAAACAGAATGGGGCAATTGACCGAAACATTATGAAGGCTGTTCCTGATCCATAACTCACCAAACAAAGCTCAGGAAATTGAAGAGGATAGGTATTGGCAGTCGTATGCCTATACAGAAACTATTGATTTCTGCGAAGTTTCTCATTCAATGGTCGGTATGTTATAAAGAGACAGGGATGTTCGTAGTTCAAAGCATGTTGAGTAACAACATAGCCTTTAAATAGTATTCTAAAGACATGGATTTTTTATGTTGGCTTAAGCATTTAGTATTGCGACTTTTATGGGTTTTTAATCTATAAATTCCATAACAAAGCCCTAAATCTTAGAAACTAATACAGATTTAACAACTACATCAATATATATCACTTTCTAAATTGGAATTGCCTTTTGTACATTTTGAAACGTTAGAATAACTATGAAAATCAAATATCTGTATGGTATTAATTCTGGTGGGAAAAAAAAGAAAGAAAGAAATAGCAACAAATGTTTCAAATGCACAAAATGGGCTATTCAATTGTTTAGCAGCACAAAGTGTACAGAGATCATTTCGGCGACAATCCATGACACGCCACAACGTATGCAATGGTACTAAAACTTTAGTACTTGTTGAAGGAATAAAAGGCCATCATTGTTTAATGGGACCAAGACACATTCTAATGCAGGTATCACCAACTGAAGCTATTAAGGGTGTTTTAAGATATTCCCAGACAAAAAAGGGATTGGATGTGCTACAGCATGTCTTTCTTCCCATGAACAGATAGGATTTTCAGTCTTTTCTTAAACTAAAAAGGCCATTATGCTATCTTTCAGTTTGATCATCAAGAATTTAATGCATACGTATGTATTAGGCAGTAACTTGGACTTCTCCCGTAATAATATATTTGTGTGGGTTTTGGGATCAAGGTATTTCTGAAGAATAAGTATTGTTTCTATTTCTTATAACTTGCGGGGGTGAGATAATGGAAAAAGGTTGTAAACCTACTGTGCCTGCAATGCCAGAAAGAAAGAAAACGAGGGATTCTTATCGAACCTTGTGGGAGGGGAAAAAAAACAAAGAAAGAAACGAAGATGGCTTAAGACCTACCAGGAGAGTAGTAAGATGACATCCCACCTCCCTTTCAAATTGTGGATCCAAGAAAATGGTGTTTTATTTATAAATCACAATTTGTTTGTGTTTATTTTACTAGCTTATTCTAACTACTGTAGTGAAACTTTTTCAAAGATAACGTTCAGGTATCTCATCCTCGCTTTGATAGTTCCCTTCTGCTACTTTATTAATTTTATTAAAAATCTCATGTTAGTTGGCAAATGCAGCTCATACGCCATTATTTCTTTGCTTTACTGATTTCATTTCATATAATTCTTTATACTTTTTATACGATTCAAGTCTTTTAGACAGAAGGTCGTTTATTGGGTGATATATGCCAACCTGGATGAAATTAGTAGTTAGTTAGCGCATTTGTTCTTCAATTAAGAGGCTGTTTGGTTAGAATCTCACCGTAGGTAGGCATGAATCGTTGTGATTGTTTTCAGCTTGGAGATGAATTTCATCGCCCGGTGTGAAACAACATCCCGTCTCACTGATTCCATGTTTCGTGTCTAGAGCTGGGTTTCCGGACCATGTAAAAATCGATAAAATCCTTACTCTACATTAGTTCCGCGGAACGGAACTAATGTACAAATCTAGGGAACTTCGACCAGTTCCCTAGATCAACGAACTAGGGAACTGGTCGAAGAAAGGCTTATAAAAAATCCCTCCAGTCGGCGATTAGACTTGAACTGATCTTGAATCTGTCCTCGGGCGGCCTAGCGCGGAGGATTCACGCATCACTTCCACTGAACTCCACAGGCCTCTGTAATATTTAATATCACGTGATTTTTTAAAAAAGTAAGGCATGTGTTTAAAGTTAAATGAAGAAAAATGAAGAGGAGTAGATGGAAAAATAAATATGCAAAGAAGGGATAGATGCAAGAAATTACGGATTAATAACAAGACAAAAAATTAAAAAATATAAACATAAATGGATAGAACACGTTGAAAGAATGAAAACAGAAAGATTACCAAAACAAGTCTTAAATTACAAACCACCAGGAAAAATAGAACCAGGACGTCCTCTTAAGAGATTCAGGGATGATTTCTAACGCCGGAACAGGCCAAAATCCTTGACAGGCATGATGATGATGATGACATGATAAAGTAGAAAGAGGGGGTCAAAATAAGGCTAGCTTCTTGATAAGAAAGATGTCGCCACGTCATCATCTTAAAATGCTGGACTGAATAAAGAAAGTGTAATGAATTTACAAGAAAGTGATATTACTTTTGTGATGAGCTGCTTTGAAAAGTAGCAATTGTTTTCGAAACACTACAAGGCCGAGATCATCATGACGAATGCTTAAAAGTGACTAATCTATCCAGGTAGCCGGAGTTTCCGAAAAAAAGCAAATTTATTGAGATTAGACTGAATATCTATTATTTCTACGCTGGTTATTTAGGAAGCGAGTGTGGGGGAAGGCGGAATGTGAGACTATAAATATTGATATTAATGATATCACTAATTTTGAAATATTAGTTTTGTATTTTAATTGCTTCGTCTTCCCTGTTTCTTCTGGTGAAATAAGGATGTTCAGAAAGGGAGGTCTTACATTCTTTGAACTATACAGAGTGTTCGGGATAAATTTGACAGTTTCGTAAGGAAAAAGAAAATCTTCTTTGTATCTATTAAATTTAATGAATTGACAAAAAAACATTACAGGCAGAGTTAATTACAATACTATCAACAAGATTTACTCAAAATAACCACCATTAGCATCGATCACAGCTTCAATTCTGCTTCGGAACCTCGAACAAGCTGATGCTACAGTCTCCCTGGGAAGGGCCGCAAAAACTGTTTTAATTTTATCCATTAACTGGGCTTTTGTATTACTGGAAGTGCGATTGGTGTCTTTTTCAACTGCGCCCCATACAAAATAATCCATGGGGTTAAGGTCTGGGGAGTTTGGAGGCGAAACATTTGGACTGGTGAAGTCGTAGAAATTTTCAGACAACCATTTTTGACTTTTCCCAGAGGTGTGGCAAGGGGCCGAATCCTGCTGCCATACATACGGCCTACCATTGGCTACCCTTGTTATCCAGGGCTTGACTACAGTTAGCAACTCCACGAACAAAGCCCGAATTCCAATGCCAGGGTTCTTCAACACCTGTTCCTGCAGATTTGCGAGGAATTCTGCTGTACGAACGCAATCAGATCGTCTGCTAGGGATCTTTCTTCTTGCTACATCCTCGTAGTCACCATTGCAAGTCTCTAGTTCATGCCTGATTGTTTTTACTGTATTCAGGGAGCATTGGGCAGCAGT
The DNA here is from genome assembly GCF_054136105.1 of Typopeltis vanoorti. Taxonomy (NCBI): domain Eukaryota; kingdom Metazoa; phylum Arthropoda; class Arachnida; order Uropygi; family Thelyphonidae; genus Typopeltis; species Typopeltis vanoorti. The sequence continues at coordinate 164,984,962 of NC_143550.1, forward strand.
CGTAATATCCTTATTTTGATGGCGGGCACGAATCATCATGATACAAGTTATTCTCTTCCATGATTCAGGTGGGTTCCAGCTATCCATCCTTTCTGACATCTTGTATATGAATGAAGAAGGGTCCAAACTTTTAAATGAAACTTTTAATACATGTAACTTACGGAAAAATATAATTAATTATAAATATGTCAAATTTATCCCGAACACCCTGTATATGAACGATGTCAACGAACTTTTAACGAATATGAACTATTTACCATTCTGAACCATCAAGAAAAATATTATTTAGATAGAATCGGTCGCGCACGCGCGCGTGTGTGTGTGTGAGAGAGAGAGAGAGAGAGATCTTCTAGAAGGTTTTAGTAAATCTTATTAGTTTTAGTAAACTCTTCTGTGGTTTCGCGTAGTACCAACGATAAAATAACTGTGTATTAATTCTAGCCTTCATATATAAGACTTCATTGTATACAGGCTTCATTGTTTCCACCCATAGAATTATATTTCCTAATACTTAGCCTGTAAACCGCCTTAAGTTTACAATTATTTATATATATTTAATTGCTATGGGAAGTACAATGTCTAGTTAAACATATTATGCATTTACTAGGGGGGCTACGCCTCCCTTCCTCCCCATGTCCCGGAGTGGTAGGCCGGTTCTCTGTGAATTCTGATGACTCGAATTTTGAAGACTGGACACTCAGGGTAGCTCCTGATTTTCACAACGTTTCAAAAAACGTGACATACAAACGTGACATAAAAATGCTTATCATTTTATATATAGGGTAGATTTAACAGGTAAAGATCTCTAGTTCTTGCTAATGAAAAGTCCGTGGTAAGGATTTCATACCCTTTTTATTTTATTTTTTTTATAATCGAACAATCAGTTGCGTTTGGAATTTTGAATAAAGTATAAAATTCATGACGCTTCATGAGTGTAGCCTAAAAGTAATCTAAGACATAATTACGAAAAGAATGTTACCACTTGAAATGGTTATTGAAAAAGAAAATTGAGATGCATCAATAATGAATTGGTAGCTCAGCATGATCTAATCTGCAACTTGTAACTCAGCTCTTCTGATGTGGAGGTCAGTGTTTATGGAATGACCGTGGCCACCATACTTTTGTCTTTTTAACATTTGTGAAGTCACAAATTGATATGTATTTCTTATCAATCTATAGAAAAATTATGTAAGATGAGGACTACTTAGTAGTCCTTTTCTATTTAACCATCATAAGGAGCATTCAAAACAGCTCTCAGGTATTCTGTAGACCTACATTTCTCAGTATTGTTAGTTTCTTGAAATTGATTACACCACCGTCGCTTGATGAGGAGGAACGACATCAAAGAATCATCTCAGGTCTCTTTTCCTAGACACAAATCAATTATTCAAATTTAAAACATATTAAATGTTTTTGTTTAACTGTTGTTACCTCGGATAATTAAAATGACATGAACGTAAAACTATTTGAATGGGCGAGAGAACTATCAGAAAATAGGTAAGTATTAACAATTTGGTCTGAAAAAAAAGTTGCATATAAAATTCTAGTGTTCTTTTGAGTAAGCTCTGTATAACAATAAATAAATCTGGTCAATAATGCATCAACATGCAGATAGTACAGGTTTGTACATCAAATACATAACATATATAGAGAAGAGTCTTGCAGTACTATGATGTTTCAAATGATCTACACGCATCATTCTCTGATTTTGAACAGGTAAGGGTGCATTTTCTTCGTCTATTTCGTCATAGACGTCATAGAACACACACACACACAATTTATATATTATACATAAAATACCGGCCACTGAATTAGAAACCATTATGTAGATATAAGTAAACGTCATTTTGCTGAATTAATCAATATTCTTAAATTTTGCATTTAAGAATGCTGCTGATCAGTAATCGTCAATAGCGTTGATCACAATGGGAAAAACAAAGGATCTTTCGGAGTTCGATAAAGGTGTAGGAGCCCATCTGACTGTAGCAATGATTTTGAAAGCAGCAGAGCCGACTTGTTTTATCTTTTGATAAACTAGTCGGCTTTCTAGTTGGTTTTCTAGTTTTAAACTAGTGGGTGTTTAATCAGTGGAAATATAACCCACATTGCTTGTCTAAGAGACGTAACTACAGTCCTAAGACACTCTATTCGGAACGATATATCGCCGAAGAAGGATTGCACGAACAAACAAACTTCCTCTGTTCAGCAATTGACCAAAGTATTGAATGGAGACTGTTTCCGATCCATATCTCACCGAACTATGCGCAAGGAATTGAAGAGGATCGGAACTGGCAGTCGCATACCTATACGTAAAGTAAAAGTTTCTAATTCAAAACCTTATATGCTATACGTAAATTCAGTTTCCCGAAAATTCGGAATAAGAAACTATATCTGTATAAGTATCTTTTAAAACGGTAGTCAGTAGAAAATTTTAATCTTAACCTTACAATTTGCTAATATTCAGCTTCATCTTCTAGTAGGGAAAGGATTAATTTAAATACTATTATTATTACTTGGAAGCACTTGTTAGATGTTAATATCAAAAGGTTTATACCGTATATGTTTAGAGGTCACAATTTGTGCGCAAATGATAGTGAACAAGTGATAATGAAGGTGAATTAGCCAGTTTCATACAGTCGTGGACGGAACTCTTGATCTCGGAGTTTTACTTCAGCAAAGCAGGCAAACCCACCAGAGGAAGCATGGAAATAAAGCGTTCTTAATTGTGCGTGTGCGCGCACACACACACACACACACACAAGTGGTTCGAATGTAACTGAAACAAAATCAAAAGAAAATAGGATTAAAGGATAAATGTCTTCGTCGTAGTCCTCTCCCAGATTCTGAAAAGCTGCTGAGATTCCCTACGGGAGTTCCAAAATAGTCTGGCGTACACCGATACGTCAAAGGACAGGGGAGAGTTCAACTGACTTCTATCCCGCTGGGCTGTCTTATAGACTCAGTATGGTTATCCTATTTTTAAAGTGAAAACGCTTCGGTGTCAGTGTTATTCACACTCTGTCGGAGGGAGCACTTCCCTTTTTTATAAAAGACCAGCAGGGGGTGTTTAGCAGGTAGTACTGATGTAGAGAACAAACCCGCAGTCAATGATTTCAATCATCTGAAGGTCAGCAATTATGGCTTTCCTTTGTACCGTTAGATAGACAACCCACCTCTTCGTTGTCGGAAAAGACCAGGAAGAAGAAAGCTGAGGTAGTTTTTAATTCGGGGTTTTACTTTCGTAAAACAAGCAAACCGGCCAGGGGAAACATGGAAATAACAAACATTTCACTGGAGTTACAGCCTTGTCGCTTCGGTAGTAATTTCAACCAAACCAAAAAAAAAGGGGGTTATTAAGGTTTCTCGCTTATTTTTCTTATCTTACTCTGCAATTAAAGAATACCAAAATTTAGGTTATTAGGGCTCATGCTAAATAGCTCGTGTGTACAGAAACAATAGCCAAACCTACACGATTATGTGAAAGCGAGATCTGGACCTTCGGAGAAAAGGATATACAGAGAATTCAGGCAGCAGAAATGAAATTCCTTAGAAAAACAGAAAAACTAACCCTATTAGATTAAAAAAAGAAAAAGTGAAAAAATTAAAAATCTTAAAATTAATTCCGTAACAGACTCAGTGATTAAATATAAGAAAAACTGGCTAGATCACATAGCAAGAATGCAGAGAGAAAGATTACCATAAAAGATTATAACATATAACCCTAGAGGAGCAAGAGGGGACGACCAAGAAGAAGAAGATGGGTTGAGTCTGGAACAGGCAACTTGGCCTAGAACCTGGATAGGAAGAAGAGGAAGAAGAAGGGCTCATGCTAAACGCAGTACTGTCACATGATTCCTTATGCATAAGGGGAAAAAATGAAGCATATCTATACTCTTAACTGCATTAGGTGGGGGGGGGGGAGAATCCTCCATAACTCAGTCAGTATCGACAATGCTCTTTGGCTGGAAACGTAGGTTCGTATCTCATCTAGAACGCGAAGAACCTATATTAGGACTTTTCAACTGAATGTGAGTCAACCGGTGTCATACAAAGCTGGTGGAGTTTTTCCTCGATATCGGAATACAATACCGGAAACTCGGGTATTGTATTCCGAAAAAATGTCCGGAAGAAGACACACAATTTACAGACATAATACATTGATTTTCCAGGCTGTCTGCAAGTGCTTTTGCTTTATCTAAGTCTGTGTATGCAATGCTCTGCACACCATGTATGAGGGAAAGCGATTTACGGTCAGTAAGGAGCGGTTTAAGTAATCTCTAGTGGGAATGGTCTTCTTGTTTGATGGATATATAAGCTACCCCCCCCCTATTGATTATCCTTATAGTGTTAAAATGCGTTTCGGACTAGATTGGTAGCTTTATTGATGAGTTTGTGATCTTGTGCCTGCTAGTATATTTTATGAGTTTGCAAGCTATAATTGTGTTGTTAACCATCGCATAATCATTCAGTATTCTACCGTTACGGTGTGTTGTTCTGCTATTCCAAGAGGGAGATTTTAAGATCATTCCCTATAATGACAGTTTCTTTATTGCTAAGTATTGCTTTGAGATTTGTTTTCATGAGCGTTTTGTTCGGCGGATTGTAAGATGAGCAAATCTTTAATTTGCCTGCATTTTCGGTCTGTACTTCTACTATGGTGATTTCGAAGTTTGTGGTCGATGGGTAATTATTGATTATGTCTGAGGTAACGTTTTATAAAGATAGCAGTGCCTCCCGTCTGGCATCGGATCTGTTTTTTCTATATAGGATACAACCCATGTTTTTAGGGTTATTAGCTGGAAGCAGGTGAATTTCATTTATTAGAATGATATCTGGATTATGGAGATTTGAATATTCTTGCAATTGTTAAGCCGTTGGCGTTCCGGAAGACGATCCATAGTGAATTATGTGTGACTGAGATTTTATTCATTACTGAGTGCGAATATTATTGCTTTGAGTGTGTTTAATAAATCTGTTTGTTGATTCCTGAGAGCAGTTGAATTTACTAAAGTCTGCTCACATTTAGGCCAATAATGCATTAATGACAGTAACTAAGTTTTGGTTGAATTCTGAGTTTTTTTCCTCAGGGCAGGGCAGTTTCTTTAGTCTTCTTACTTCAGTATATGTTTCGTTAAAAGTATCTGTGATTTAGTTTCCTTTGATATTTATGGGAACAGCACTATTTTCATATGCTGAGTTTGGAGAAGTCATCAACATAGATTTTTGGGAGCGATTTTTTCTGCAGCTGTTTTTATTTTTAATCCTTCTTTCTAGCTCACAGGATGTGGTGCAGTAGAGTTTGTGCATTTAGCGGGAACAGAATTTGATTCATTACATGTAATTTTTGGATGATTATTGCCAAACTTGAAACATCTGCTTTACAAAGTCTTTGGGCGAGCCCAAATTCCTGTCATCCATGGCATTGACCAGCGGATGCGTTCTTTTTAAGTGGCTCAGGAGTAACTATGAGACCACATACCGATTTGATATTCTAGATTTGTCTTTGATCTTTCCTTATTTCCACTCGAATTATCATATGACGCTTGTCCAGTCTTTCTATCCTACTCATTTTTATTGGGTTGAGTCCTTGATTGTTGAGATCTCTGGCGACCTCATCTGTTGAGATTGATTCGGTGTCTTCCCTCAACTCCACTTTGAAATATTTTTCACTGCTAAGCGCGAAAGTGTGGTAAGTACGTTTAAATTATCAAGAAGTTCGGATAGATTACGGTAATCTACTGTAGACACCAACTGCATTTTTAGCCCAGGAGAAGTTCATTTTTTTTTGGTTCTTTAGTGATCGATGGACCAACTGTTTTTGTCACTCAAAATGAGTGGAGAAATACTTTCCTTAGTTGTGTTATCTGCAGTGGATTCTTCCTCCATGGCATCCGGCTCCGTTTTCCTTTTTTAATTATTTTTTTTTTATTTATGTGTTTTGAGCAACATGACAGCATGTATGCGATAAACATTTCGCACTCATCGCTTTGTTGTCCATCTTTATGGAGTTAGCTAGAAAAATATACAAGACTTACCTAATTTTGTAGTACAATTAATTGGAACTTAATCATAATCAACTTCCTAGTACAGATACCTAATACTGTACAAAATCTCACCATAAATTGAAAACACATGTTAATAGTAAAAAAATATTAATAACATAAACAAATAATAGACCTCATACTTTATCATATTGTATATATCGTAGAATATCACAATCAATTAATTAATTCAATTTTTTCTAAAGCTTTTTTTCTGAACAATTGAATCACGTGCCTAGTTATGGAAATACAAGCATTTGAGGTCAGGTCGAAGTAATCAGTTTTGCTTTTCAAAAACTATCGATGTCCGCTGTGAAGTTAATCTCGCATTTCACGATTTCTATGATAAAGAGAACACGTTCAGCGTACGTGAACTTATAACATTCAACTCTTTTCTATTTCGGTATTGACATTTGATATTAAAGATATCGTCTTTTGTTTTTAAACTAAAAATAGCGAACTCTGTGAAGCATACATCTGGAACTTGGTGCATACTTATTACAACCAAATATAACAAGCTACCTTAAACTATGAAATCCTTTTATAAATTACTAAAATCGATTAAGATAACTTGTTATTTCGGAAATACAGCGGCATCGGGTGGGAAAATGTCATCCATTTTGTTTCCTTATTGGTGCCTACTACCAATCTTAATGCATACAGGGCTACTTCACACTTCCTTCGTTCCCTAGGGGGAAAAGATCCTTTGTAATAGTAACTTCATTTTGTGGCTACCCTAGGGTAGTCGGGAAATTAAAAAAAAAATGATTGGAAACATTATTATTACTACTTTACAGCTGAAAAAGAAGGGAGAGAGAGAAACTGAATATAAAAAGTGTAAGCTTTGTTTAATCCAATATTGAGAACCTATAAAAATGAATACAAAGTATTTGCCTAACTCCCCTATTAACGCATAGGAAACGAGCACAGAAAAACCCACGTCTGACTGAAGCCTACCCTAGCAAGTTCAATAAAGCATTCAAGAACATCTATAATAACTTAGGCTTACCATAATTCAAATTGACATTCTACGTTTATTTCGACTGAGGATAACCTCTGTAAGGTATATTAATTAAAATGTAATTTGCTATAAACTACTGCTCAAATATCCTTGCGAGCCTCCGTAGCTCAGTCAGTAAAGACAAAGCCCTTTGTTCGAAAAGACCTGGGTTCGATTCCCGTGAGTGACGTGAGGAACCTTTATGTGGTCTCTTTCGACTAAAGGTGAGTTAGCCAGTCTCATACGGTAGTAGGGTTTTTTGTCACCCGGAAATGCGGGTTTTTCGTTCCCCAGAACAAGCAAACCGACGGCCTCGTGAACAGACATGGATTACAGTTATGAATACGTCACCGCCATATGTCGGTCCCGAGCCCGGATAAAATTGGGGGGTTGGGGAAAGCAATGATGAAATACCTTGTAAAAAATCTCACCAGGAATACTTTGTGGACAATGCCTACAAAAGTCACCTACGACTGAAAGGGAAAATCAGATCAAAGTATCCTTTTTTTTTCCTATAAAAATTAAAAAAGGAATTATATTTTGCAAAAAAATTATTGAATCAGATCTGCTATTGGAAAGATAGCTAACTTAAAAAAGTATCAGTGATAACAAATAGAATTCGATAGTTTCATTAGGATGACTTTGCCTTCTCATTAGATTTATTCAGGAAATGGCTGCGCAATATTTAAGCACTATAAACAAAATCTAACATGATCTCACACACACACACACACACACACACACACACACACACACACACACACACACACACACACACACACACACCATCTATTAGGAGAGTTAAAGAAAGGTATTAATGGCGAACAGGAGGAGAGAATTCAGACGAAAAATGGTAACAGGTAATGAGAAGTCTTGGAGGAATGTAACGTATTCCTGTGAGAAAACGAGGATTTCGCCATGGGTGATTTCTTTAAATACATTTATTATTATTGCTGTTAGACAAAAAAAAAAAAAAACTGTATTCGATAACTTCTATTTTTTTTTTTTTTAATCTGAGTAAGTAAGATATCTATGGAACAGCAAGGGGTAGACTAAAGTATGGATAATACCATATCTCTGATGTGTAAGTCTCTTTTCTATGAAGTGAAAACTTCATCCTCGTCAGATTTCGGAGGATTAGAAAGTCCAGAAAAGGTACGCACCAGCATTCATTCGAATAGCATTTATCCTTTGAAAAAAAAAACTTCTAATTCTGATTTGGAGAAAGGCTGTATTGCAAACCTACCATCGACGTGTGTGAACCAAATGGAAGGGTATGTTCTCTGGTAGTGTGCCAAAACAAAGAGAAGGAAATAGTTCCAAGGTAGTTCCCCTTTATCTGTTTATACAATTTACCGGTGAAATTGGGAAATTACAAATTGAAAACGGCTTGATGTTTGGGTTAAATAATTGCTTGATAGTTTCATAGTATCGCTTAAAAGAATGTTAGTAACCTCTGTCACCAATTTTGTTTAACATGTATTCCGAAGCAATGTTAAAAGAAGCACTGGAGAATTCAGAAGAAGGAATAAAGATTGGAGGTAGACAGATATTTACAATACGATATGCAGATGACAAGGCATTAGTATCAAATACTGAAAAACAGGACTTCAACATCTGTTGAACAGATAACTGGAGTCCTGTATCAATTATGGAATGAAAATTAACATAAGAAAAACAAAGGTAATGAAAGTAGCAAGGAAAAAGGCAAATATGGATATCAGAATAAATGGGGAAAAATTGAATCAAATAAAGACATTTAAATATCTAGGAAGTGTGATTGGCAGTGATGGAAGATGTAAAAGTGACATAAAAGTAAGAATAGCGATGGGAAGATATGCCTTTAATAGAAAATGGAATTTGTTCAGAAGTAAAATGGACAGAAACCTAAAGAAAAGATTAATAAAATGTTATGTGAAGAGTGTTTCCCTCTATGTAGCTGAAACTTGGACGTTGAAGAAAGAAGAAATTAAGGTTTTGGAAGGCTTTGAGATGTGAATTTGGAGAAGGATGGAAAAAATCAAATGGACAGTCAAAATCAATAATGAAGAGGTCTTTAAAAGAGTAAAAGAAGAAAGAAGTGTTAAAGAGGATAAAAAGAAGAAAAGGAAACTGGATCGGACATATTCTGAGAGGAAATGGAATCATCGGAGATGCTATCGAAGGAAAAATAAACGGAAAAAGACCCAGAGGAAGAGTAAGGAAAACAATGCTAGATGACATGCTCAATGGAGACAGGGACACAACCTTGAAAGAGAAGGCTCGCAACAAAAGAGAGTGGAAGAAAAGTTTTTGCTACTACCTGCTCAATTGCAGAATACTCAAGAAGAGGAAGTGTGAGACAATATGTAGAGTTGTCATTAAATCTGATTTTGGTATAGGAAGCCCGAAGACTTATCCTTAAAACCTTAAGCGGAGACTGGAGCATGAATTAAGATGCAGTCCACTATGAGAGGACTGCACTGTTCTAGGAAAATGCCATCCAGCAATGTATAAGGTGCTGATCGTCGCTTTCTTGGGATCTCCATAAAATGGCAGATAACCATTTTTTAAAATTATTTTATCATACCTCGTACGCCGTAAAAACGTTTTTCCTCTTGATAACATTAGCGTATTCGTGAGAGAAAATAATTTTGCCTATTAGCGACTTTATCAGAAGGGGAGAATATTGCAGGTGTCCGTAAAGCCTGTATTATCAGCAGTTTGTTTCTTTTTCATTGGTAATGTCTCAATACCATCATTGTCGATAATCAGGGGTGGAAAGAATAAAACAGAAGGAAACTGAAACTGGTAAAAGTAAATGCTGAAGAAGTCATTGCACACTTCACTATGGAACGAAAGAATATTGAAATCAATATGGTAGGAATTGCAACAACATTATGTTAAAAGGAGAGAGTATCACGTTTGATGAAAATCTCTGATCCAATGGAAAGGGAAAAATCCCATGACAGTTGCATTCAGCCAGTAGTGTAGCGAAAGATGAGCAGAGAACAGCTTTCCTTGGGCACCTCTGTAAGGGGGAAAATAATTTTTTATTTTTATTTTTGCACGTGTGTATATACTTAAAACAAATAGTGGAGGGTGCAAATTTTACACCTTCAGCGAATTCAGATTCTTGGATACCTCAAAATTATGCTACAGCTCTGTGGTATGAAGTCACGAATTCTGATTGTTTCAAGTCTTTTTCGATGGTGCTGTAGAAAGGTGTTTCTTCCAATTATAATGAGAGACAGCGAGTATTAGAATCTACCTGAACTTTGTTGATGATCAAGTACACTAGCTTATGGTCACCAGACAGACGCTTATTTCCAGGATAATTCTTACGCTTACAGTGACAAAATATTGCTTCGTTTGAGAATCGTATTGTTATCGATTCAAAAAGATTCTGGGATAAGAAACAACAACATGAATTTTGTTTGTTTCATGATCTCAAAGATTGTTTCAAATTAAACAATAGACTTCTTTGTGATGATAAGTTGGATGTCACTAGTAGTAGATAATATTTTATTTCCATACAAAAGTTCAGTAAAGTTAAGTCCTTAAAATTTACAAAGCTCTTATTACGATCTACAGAGGCGACCTCCTAATAACCAGAGATGTATAGGTTACTATTATGAATAGATAATAGAGATGCTTTGTTGTTCTACCCGAAAATTTGAATTGCTGGAATTGCACTGCATTATTATCACGTATTTGAATCAGTGTACATTTATCTACCGTCCACATTTCATCTGCTCAAGTGAATTTATTATATCATAAGTTTAAGATTTGTTCCACTTACTATTTTAATCGCACTTTTTTTTCGTTTATTTTTACAAGGAACAGGCAAGAAAGGTGACCAGCATGATAAGGAAGGCAAAATCATATTACGAGAAGTTAGCCGAGCAAGCGAAAGGAGAATCCCAGAGTGTTTTCGTTATGTGGAAAGTAGGGGTAAGAATGACTATGGAAGGATAACTTGCATGAGTGCAGATGATAGAGAATAACAGAGGCAGGCGAAATTGTTAAGCTACTGAGTGACCATTTGGCAAGAGTATATCATCCAAGTCAAGATGCTGTTATGACAGAGCTGAAAAGGACTGATGTGAGAACAGAGGTTCACGAATTAGAGGTACTCAGGATATTGCAGAATCTGAATGCAAATACAGCTGTGGAAGTGGATGGGATGTTGGCTCGCATTTTAAGAGAATTATCAACTCCACTGACCAAGTGTTTAATGCTGTCTCTACCTGGCAAAGTCCCAAGAACGTGGAAGAAGGGCAAAATAATTCCATCGCATAAAGGATTTAAGTGTCAGTAGCAGTAAATTATAGACTAGTCAGTAATCGGGAGTGGTGGTGGTAAAAGTACTAGAAAAGTTGGTCAAAAAGAGAATTCAGGATTGGGTAGATAAAAATATGATTCTCTCTGTGAGGGGTCAACATGGCTCTGTGAAGGGTCGGTCATGCCTTAATTTGCTAACTTTTAACAATAGGGTGAAATCTTAGTTGGATAAAGGAAATGGCTACACGATGATACTGCTAGATTTTGCAAAGGCGTTTGACAGGATACCATGTGGAACACTATTACGCAAACTGCAACAAGTGGAGACGGATAGGAAACAGGTAAAAAACAGGATAGGAAACAAAAAAGTAGTATATGGAGGAGCCAAATCCAGGAGAAGGCAGGCGATTAATGGTGTGCTGCAGGGCTCTATGCTTGTACCACTACTATTTGTATATAAATGATATTGGAAATAATTTGAAGAGAGATATTCAGTTGTTTGCTGATGATCCAAAATTGGTATAGTAATAGTTAATCAAACGGATGTAGAGAGCTTGCAGGATGATTTAAATAGACCGACAGTATGGGAAAAACATAATGGATGTCCATTTACAGTGGAAAAGTGTAACGTTATGCATTTTGGGATACAAAGATTAAAATTTGTGTACCATATTGAGGGAAAGGTACTCCAAGAAATTGATGAATCCAGATATTTGGGGATAGTAGTGAAAGTTATCGTTCCTCTTTATAAAGCCCAAACCTGGATTATTGTGCTCGCTTCTGCTCATCTCGGTTTCTTGGGGGATAAGGGAGTGGTAGAGAAGATCCCGAGGCGAATGACCAAGATGGTGAGTGGTCTGTGAAATGCTTCCTATGGCGGTTTATTGAGGGTTGGTGGATTGCAAAAGTTGATTGATAAGCGTAAAAGGGGAGATATGATAGAAACATTTAGGTTACTTCAATTTCAGCACTTGGCTTGAGAGGGGGGAAGAACAAGAGGTCATCCCTGGAAGCTGGGTAAGAGTGTTGTTAGCAAGGGCGTGAGGACTAGATTTTTCGCTTGGAGAGTGATGAATGAATGGAATGGGTTGTCAGAGTCAGTTGTAAGTGCTTTGTCTGTTAATAGTTTCAAGCAGAGGCACGATAGATATCGTGTTGACAGTTTGTCTTCCCACGATGATTCCTAGGACTCCAAAGAAGTGCTCATGCAATAATAATAATAATAAAAAGAAGAATTTGCTCTTTGTTTCCATTGTTAATGAAATTAGCAGTTTTTTGAAGATTTCTGAAACTTGGTTATTTCAAACGGATAGGAATATTTTTAGGATATAATTCTGACTTCGTTGACGTTATATTTTCAAAATATTTAAAATATTTTTTGGATTTTCTAGATCATATAACAGTCCTAGATATCTATGGGATTTGTTGGATGCTTTGTTGTTTCCGTTTATTTATTATATTATTTTTTGTATAAGTGTTAAAAAAAGGTTGCATTTAGTGACTATATTTAGGAGGATGAATCATACGATAAACCCGTAATTACTATCGCCACTCCGTTCACTTCCACATAGATAGATTGCGAAGAGATTGATGTGCTATGTACCAACCCCTTGGAACACATTATTTTAACTGCATTCGAGATGGAATTATTTGAATACTGGAGTTTTTTAAAAGCTGTCCATGATGAGGCTTTTCTTATATTCGAAAATAGGTTTGCTTGTGTGGTAATTAAATTTTAATACTATACTGAATTAAAGGCTTCTTGGAGGTCAATGAATGCTGTTGGGTATTCTGTAACAAATATTTACTTTGTGTTGAGTAACAATCAAAACCTGGAGGGGGTTTAAATATTTTAACTTTATTTCGTAAAATATACCATTTATCCATGTTGAGACTTCACTCATCTTTCCAGCAAAAACCATCTACATCTTTAAACATCTTTGAACATGAATGCCGTAAATGAAGAATATTCAGACAATCCTTCAAAGTATAACAAATATATTCAGGGAAGTGGAACAGGTAAGTTCATAATTCACCACCTAATAGTTAGCAATGGAAAAAACCAGTAGGTTGTCTATTGTAAATTGAATTGCAAAATGTAGCTTTAAAATGTATTAGGATTTCCGATATACACAGCCTCAAAATTCACACCCTAACAGTTTGTAATGGATAACGTGGGCTGTCCCTTGCAAATTGTGTATATCGGAAATCCTAATGCATTATTTCAAAAGTTTTGATGTATGGCAAAGCTGTATTTTTCAATTCAAAATATCACAGTGATATTATAATATAATATTCTCAGAGTATATTTTAAATTGAAATCTTATCAATTAACATCGTTTTAAAGTTTTGTCCATTTTATAGTTATTCCAGTGTAACAAAAAAATAAATGAATATAAAATTTATACCATTTCGAAGTACAAAATATTTGTCAGTTATGGAAGATCCAGAAGAAAACGATGAAGAGCAGGACGTCCTCCTATTTAAATATAAATGTTTAATTATATTAAAATAAATTATTTGACTACAAGGTAAATTATGATGTCAATTGGAAAAATAAGTCGTTTCTAATCGTTGCTTTATTTTTATTTCTAATATCAATACTTGATGTCTTAATATACTACAGAAAAATGAAATGAAGAAATCAAACAAAAAGTACGGGGCAACTATGTTTGTATATGAATGTGATCAGAACTCAAATATGTGCATTAACTATCCACAAAAATGAAATGATAATGAAAAAAAGTTTTAAAAAAATGAAAATGATAAACCCGGTTAAATAGGGAAAAATGTAATATCTATGAAAACAAAATTATCAGAAATAACTTACAAGTTTTTATTGGTTAAGGTACTCAATCTATCTACATGGAATGTAGATAGATTACGAGATAGACTGAGAACAGATTTGGAATCTCTTCGTTGCTAATAGGAGAAATGTTAATAACGCATAAACAAATATATCCACAGTGAAGATATCACATTCAAAATTTTGCACAGCCTCTATTTAACCACAGAAAGATATGAAAGAAACCTTTGACTTTTTGGGTTAGTTGCTCCAGAGCCAAATCTCAATCAGTTTACTCTCTCAAGAACAGAATGTTATGAAAACAGAAGCAATATGGCATTTTTATTTTTAGTCTTTACTTGAAACGTTTTTTTCAGTGCTAAAAAATAGCAAGTTGGGGAAATGTCGTTTTCATAAAATGTAAAAATTTCGACAAGAAAAATTTTGAATTTATATGATTAATAATAATAATAAAAAGGTTACAAGCCAAGACGGGGGAAAGAATTAATTGTTCAGGAACCATGACTCGAAACCATAAATGTGGGTTCGAGCCTGATGGTTCAGAATGTGGGTTCAGGGTGGATCTAAGCAATACTAAATAGTTTGTTAGTTATCAAGACGTTTGAAATTTATTTTCCATTTGGTTAGACTATGATAAATTAAGTTTAACCCTTTATCCAAGTGTATGCAAACAAAGTTTGCGCCTGAAGTATCTTCAGGACTGAGACAACTCTGGTAGTGGCCCTTCTCTTAATGTATAGCATTATACATGTCCGCAAGGAGATGTGCTTTGCATTATGGGAGATACTGAGACAAGAAGTGATGAGAGCTTGGTCCACCTTTACTACGAGTTGCCTCAGTCCTGAAGATACGTCAGGCGCAAATTTTCTTTGCATACACTTGGATAAAGGAATAAATTAAATTTATTATACTTATCAGGACAAATTACTGGAAAACTATGAAATTATCTTCAAGATCTGTTAATGAAATACCGCATTGTATCACCTAAATAATAAAAGACACTAAGTAAGTAAACCATCCAATAAATGAAAATTAGTTGTAAGCAGGTACGTTGTAAGTAGGAAATAACTTGTGATGGTGAAAGATTCACGGGATCTTGAACGCAATAGAAAGTTGCTCTACAGTAGACGGTTATTTTCATTGTGTTCGTCTATAATTACTGTGGGGAGGGGGGAAATAACCAGGCGCTACAGTGAGAACAGACATCTTGAAATGAAAGAAATTGCTCATCTAATTATAGAGCAAAGAGACACTTCGATACGAAGCGATCAACATGTCCACGTGCCTCTACTAGCATCCTTGGAACTATGCCCACACCATCTTAAATGCACACCACCTGTGCCCCCGTACGTGACTATATTTAGATTCCGATGAACGTTTCGCCACCTCAAAGCCAATGACTGTTGTTGGTCCTTGGCGAGCACTTACTAGACAATAATTGCTCCACACAGATCTTGTTACAGTTGCGTTAATCACGTCAGCAGTTTTTTGACGGCAGCGATCTTTTTTTTTTTTTTTTTGCGGTCTCTCTTCCCCCTTTACCCACTCGCTGAGGTAGAGAAGTACGTCATTGTGTGATCAGTAACCACGTGCAAAAACGCCAACCTATTTTAGACGTTGTTGTTGCTCACTTTTTTTATTTTTTTAAAAGCGTGCTTGGGTATAAATAGGCAGCCATCACTAGCACAAGTCCCTTACTGCACATAAGAATAACAGCTTTTGTAGCTGTTGGGATACTCTTCGAGAATAGGTGTATTTGTGGTTTTCACGAACTAAAGCAACATTAACAAATGGCTCATGAACAAGTGCTAATTGAAGGACTTAGAAAAATATCAACAGTTATTACAACTCTTATGAAGAACCTCTTAAACCGGAGTTTGGCAACTATTGCACTCAAGATTTCTTGTGAAAGCAGAACTAAACCTTCTGTATTTTTTACTTCCATGCTGAGGAAGAAAAAATCCACAGTATTAGACAACACCAGCATTACAAATGTCATAAATAAAACGTATAGTTCTTGAGATAAATCATTGTCTATTCAGCTATTTCACATTCTGTAAAATATGTTAAATGGAGGCCTGTGGTGTCAATATTAGTAATTCTGCATTTCAAGAGAATCGTTAATCATCGCTAAAAAGGTCACGATCTTCTTAATGTGAAGAGAACTGAGAGAAAACATAAGTAATTTATGAAGTGCTGACAGCTGAATTGTTCAAGGTTGTTTAATCATATTATTTATGTGTCTATTTATTACGGATATTCCTACGAAATGTGCTGATGATGAATTTCTATCCAGGAATTAAGTGGTGGTGAGTTGACCTCCAGATCAAAGGTTTAGTTTCTTTTCTTTGATATACAGTGATTAAACTATTCCTTCGCAAAGATTGCCAATGGATACGATTCTTTTTGACAAGCTTCATTCAAAAGTCAGCGAAGTTGTACCTTTATAATCTGTGGATTTACTAGTGCTTATACAAATCAACAGGAGGGTAAGTAGACGGATTTATTATTCAGTCCCTTAGGCTATTTCTTACTCCCTCTTCTGATTTTCTAAAATCCCTCTCAATGTTCTTTTCACAGAAGTCTTCTGTTATGATTCAGGAGTTCTTATTATAAAACAAATTATTAATTACCCTGACGTAAAAATTTGAAATCAAAGGATCTTGTTAATGATTAAGGAGTTAAAAAAACTTGTTAGTTTTATCTTTCCTTCTGCTTATGTTCTGTTATTTTAAACAGATTAATTAAAATGCTGTCAATTTTAACTTCGGTATTTTATATGCGAATGAAACATGATATTATTAAAACAGTGCTTGTTCTTTTTTATATTAAAATTCTAAGTACAGAAAAGTTGAGAATGTTTTGAGGATACCTTGTATGTAAATAGCCCCTGGTGAGATGAAGTAATATAATAAATAGTAAGTCCCACAGATTTAGATGGTATTTTGGTTGACCTTTGAGCTGAAGTAACGAATGGTAAGATATACTTGACGCTGTGAGAGAGAGATTACTAGTTTATTTAAGCGGAGTCTTTGCAAACTATGCCGAATGTATCTCGAGCTAGGATCTATATTATCCACAGTAAGACAGTAAACGAAGATAATCTCAATATGAAAGGTATGCTGTTTCAATTATTTATTACATCAACACCCAGAAATAATAGCCCCATCTGTCAGTGATCTATGTCATTGTTGTAGGATAATATCAGCTGAATAATAAATAACCCTTCAGGCTATTTTAGAACTAAAATATATGAAATCCTATGAAACTTTCATAGCTATATTTATACCTTCCCGTCTCTTTTTAACCAAATTAGTTCTGATTGTTCTGATGATGGATAGAAGTCACTTTCATTCAGATAAGCTTTCATATTCGAGAAGTCCGATAAAAATGGGGGGGGGGGGGGTAAATCAAGAAAGAAACGAGATGTTTACATCTTTGTGAGGTTTTTGTGCGATAACACACAAGTAAAGACCTGTGCTCCGGAACAGCGAGTGACAGGATGACGTTCACAGTGTAGGTGGGTGGCATTTGGATAAAATTTCATTAACTTTCCAAACACATTTATGACAGGTTTCAATTATGTTTATAACGTAGGTACTACAAACAGCTTATTATTGTTTCTTGACATCTCGGTGAGCCCAATGCATGCGATGGATCTCAGCACACAAACAGCAAGATGTGGGATTCCAATGTAGCGCGGAAGTTTGTGAATGTCTTTGAACGGCAGATGATTTTATCGCCCGATGTGAGGCCATTACTTTCACCTGCTTATTGGAAGCCCGAAGTGGCTTGAACAGTGTCGTGTTTGGGCTGGTTATCTAACCCTTAACTACCTAATTTACAATAAGTTGAAAATCAACCTTTTCGCGAACGAAATTGCCATAAAAACGTCAGCTAATAGGACTTCTAAATGGAGTATATGGGCTCTGATTTTGACAAAACATTGTAATAACTGCAAGACTTATTTTTCAGCTTAGAGCTTTTGTGATTAAGAAATCACACAAAACAACTTAATGGTTTTCATGGTTGCCTTTCATTATTTTGTCAATCTTTACGCCTTAGCAGAACTGCGGTTTCTACAGGCATCACTGCTACCTGCTGGTTTATCTACTCGGCTCACCTGTGCATGCCCTTAGTGATGACCCGAACTACGTCGTCATAGCAACTGTAACACGCAACATTACCTGCTCTGGTGGTCTTGCTTTTCCACAATATTGCCATTTGTTGTATTAGGTGCGTGCATCTTGACAATGAAGCTAACAGAAATTACAAAAAGAAAGAAAGTTAATTTAGACTTCCCTGAAATTTTAAAAAGCGAAATCAAATTTTTACAGTTTTTTTTTTAAGATATATCTGAAACAGACTAGTCACTGAACTTGAATTTTGGAGCAATGAAATAAATAAGCATATGTTAAATTAATTTTATACATTTTTCAAAGGTCTATTATATTCGTTTTGTTTACTTGCCTGCATATTTTGTTTGCCTTGCCTGCACTAAAATTTTCAAGTCCTCACGGTTTTGATTTAAATCAATCAGATTATTTATAGTAGCAAAACCTATCTAAACTATTCCAAGTAATAACTCTACTCTAATTAACTGGACTTTGATATGTAATGAAATTTGTTAAGAATTTTAGTCTTGGTTATTATCACATTATTTTTATTTTCAAAACAATTAGAAACTTTAAGTAATGACGCCGTTCCGCTCTGCTCTATGGATTTTAGTGAAATTTGGTACGTAGGATTAGCTTCTAAAATTTATCAAGTTATTTCTACTTTAGTTTTAATCGGATCAGCAGATTTAACATATATTTAATAATTTACTTATCTACCAGCAGTAACTAATGACAGTTGTCCACATAGTCAGAAAGACTCCTCAGAATTTTTAGGGTTAATTTTTTCTTCCTTTAACGTCCAGGAACAAATATCGGATTTTTGAATTTCCTTGTCATTCATACACTTCAAACTTTTAATAATTTTATAAGAAGCAAAGGAATGATAGCTGATTGTGTTATGTTTACTAAGGCGACCATGCGCCAGCGAATGCATTATAGGCTATTATTGCCAAACCAGAGAAAAATGAAAAAAAAAAAATTAAAAAATGTTGTCACAAAAAATTAAAACATATTTCAAAACTTACGTATATGAAGTAGTAAAGTTACAAATATTTAAACGAAAGGAAGCAAAATCACTTTTTTTAGACACGGAGTTTGTTTACTAACGGATCTGAGTTTCGTATTTTAGTTCTGGTGGTGCTGTTCTTTTATATTTTTTATTTATTTTTCTTCTGCGTAGAATATTTCGTTTATTTGTAATGGAAAGTTGCCTAACGAAATATGTGCTGTCATTAATTACTACATTGTTATCTATATTTTTGACAAAATTCCAAGATAACAAAGAAACACAAAACAAATACTAACTGTATTTTTTTCTGTGGATGTACACAAAGAGATTGTGACAGAAAAATAAAACAAGTGTGCCGATAATCATAAGACTTATTATTTACAACATGAAAATATATCGTACATTTTCAGGATAATAAATTTTTGTCAACTAAAATATAATCAACGAATACATTTCCGTCTTTTAGACGTTATATACAAATTAAAGCGAATACCTAAAATATAACATTACCAGAAGAACTTTTTTAGTGGAATGTTTTTTCTGTTAAATCACTGCTTGGCTTTTACAACAATGCGAATCCTGATAACGTTAACTTATTTAGTTCATATCGACAAATATAATCCCACACTATGACAGCAATTGGATTCCCCCCCCCCCTTTAAAGAATGCATATTATTGCTAACGCCTTCTCCAGCAAACTCTATCTGGACTGTAGTTGTACTTACGACATTGATCGGGATTGTGAATCCTGCGTCGCATTTCACGGTTACACCTTTTCGATATTTCCTGGTCATATCATCGAAAACTTCGATCCACCCACATGCATTTGAAGGAAATAACTGAAAATATCTTCTCAAAACCCTTAACGTTAAGATATTTACTTCCTGTTTTATCGGCATTGCACGAGAATTATGCGCTAAAGCTACTTATCCAGGCGCCACAGATGGAAGATTTCATTGCTGACAGGGGTGCGAGCGATGGACCAATACACGTCGCAATAAACATTCCCTCTAAGGAGAATGAATTTTTTGAAGATATTTAAAAATAAACATTCTTGGAATAACTCCGTACATAGTGAAAGCAGATGATACAGTTAGACAGACGTTTTCTTTTCATAAATTGATTTTCTCTACCTAGGAGAATGTATACATAAAAATCCTTACAAATATAGCTTTATGTTATATATCAACCCTACACACACGAGAGGCTGCACGGCATGTAGCATATCTGTTCTCTCTGTGTAAAAACTAGGGTCAAAAGCAGGGAGTTTCCTCATTTTTTGGAAATAAATAGTTCGGAATTAATTATAATTTTAGTCATATGTGAACCAATTATGGTTTGGTAAAATAAAAATCGGTTAGTGTCATATTTTTATAATCATAAAAAATCAAGGTTTCGGAAAGTTAGTATTAAGTGCTGTAAGTGTAGAGCTAATAACTAACATCAGAAAAATAATTTTATTTTAATAATTTTCTATTAATTCTTATTTTTATTTATTTATTTTTGTTTCCTAAAATATATCAGGTAAATTAATGGGTCAGATATATTATTTTCTACGTTCCACTGGAGGATTTTTTAAATTTATCTTCTCAGCTATCTTAGTAATTCCCAGTACCTTAAAAAGCCCTTCTATTTTTTGATGATAGACACTTCCAGTCATTTCGGAAAGTAAAAATGACTCACATTCCTTCTAGGGCTCAGCCTATGATAAGACATGCGACGTCACTCGACAGCCAAAACTATCTAATCGATGGCATGTGACCTTGGCCTTCGCGTGAGCTTTGTGACGTACCTCATGACCATGGCATCCCCATACCTCTCCCATTTGCGTCACAAAATCATGTCACACTTGGAACCGATCCCTTGACGTCAGCAGTGTGACTACACGTCAAAGGAATGGCGACGTCACGTACAGTACCGAGTTGTGTGTTCGTGATCTGGTGCATTTAAGAATGCAGTATAGATCATGTTCGTGACGTAGATGGAACGTCAGACAATTGAAAAATGCCTAGTATTATGATAAATATAGATGACGACTCCATACGTGCTCTACTAAAAGATTTTCTGTTTGACGAAAAGGTTAACAACTGCAAAGTTTTCTAAGCTCTGCAGCTGTTCTTAGCGCGAGATAGCAAGTTCTAAAATACGCAACATACAGCGATTTTGGTGACAAGTTAAGATAGTACTTGTTTACAGAAATGTCATCCCTCGGATTGCGACATGTCTATAAATAGACAAGAGACGCTGCTAACAGAATGAATAAAGACAGCTTATAATAGTACACCTCCACTCTTGACAAGACTGTCGTAATTAATTTGCCTTGTGTTGCTAGTGCGACGAGAATTTAATAATGAGAAATGCTTGGAGGGAAGCGAATAAATGATGCATCAGCTCTTCGAAGATAAAGAAGAAATTACGTCTAGAATAATTGGAAATGCGTCCTTTATTTTTGTTATTCTCTATTGATGAACTAGATACGGGTGATCAGACCGATAACTAAAATGTATAAATGAAATAAGTGAAGTAAGAAATGCAAACTAATCAGCAGATATAAAAATATGACATATTTAATTGTCTGTCATGAGGGGCAGAACCGAAATATATTGCATATATTATTGCATTTATGTAGCAATACACATTAATAATAATTAATACACATATTATTAATAATATGTGTATAAATTAATACACATATTATTACTTTGAAAAAACATTTTTTAAACATCCACAAATTACATTTATTTCTCTGTTAGAATCATTTGGGGAAAAAAAAAGCACACTTGTGTTCGCGAACTAGTTACAAGGGAATTATTTCCGTTATAACAGAACAATTAACAATATTGGAAGAAAATATTTCAAGTTACTTTACTTCCTTAAATACACCCAATTACGACTGGACACGAAATCCATTTAGCACAGTTAATACATCGATTGTGAATTTTCGTTAAGAAGAAGAAGAACGATTAGTTTTATTGTCAACGAATCGTACTCTAAAATTGAAATTCTCTGAAATATCTCTTGAGGAATTTTGGATTTTTGTCCAAGCCGAACGCCTGCTCTCTCCACAAGCGCACTGAACATTTTGTTACAATTTTCAACATCATATCTTTGTGTGAGCTGTTTCGCAGTATTAACCCATATAAAAACTGAAAAGCGTGAAAGACTTACTAATATAGACAAAGAGATGAGGGTAGCTATATTCCATATTAGACCTGATATTGCTGAAACCTGCAAAAGCCAACAAGCTCAAGTATCGCATTAAAATAAGTTCCATTTTTATAAAAGGCAAGTTTATGCATATTTTTATTGATTATCTTTGGCATTTTAAAGTACTTTCATTTTTTCTGTTGAACACTTGATATCAAAATGTTTAGACGGACTGGCAGACAATGTCACGTGGCGTATATATCAGATGGTTCCTGGATGAAAGCATTAACAAAAAAATGTAGTAAAAGTCATTATAGTTCATGACTTCACAGTGGTTGTTTTATTGGTTTGGTTTTCACAGTGGTTTTTGGACATTTCTTAAAAAAGAACCAAAATACCACTTGCTGATTCTTCTAGTATGAAATAATGAGAAACCAAAACTGTTTCAGTATTGGTGGAAGTTTTATTGATTTAGTAAGCGCAGACTAAGAGGTTCCAACTATGTTTGTATTAGCATAAACTGAGGTGTTTTGATTATTAGACTTTGCACTGGACGCAAAGCAATGAATATGGAACACAAATACCACCAACATAAGAAATAAATTAGGATCCGATTACCTTTTTTGCTTGTGGATATCTTAGCTAGTCCGCTAATCAACTGTTTTGGCCCAATTAAGTGGGATTTTTGAATTGCACACTACGTCGATTTCCAGGACAACGATCACGCAGAAAATAGAGGATAATTTAATCCGGATTAAACCATTAACTGTACTGTGGAGACTAGTTTCTTAAATTAACAACTTAAAGTAACAACTTTAGTTTTTTATTTAGTTATTTATTTATGGTATTATTAAACATTCCATTTGCGCGCTTCAGTGATTGCATGAATGAAAAAAAAATGTCTGGTCGCTGATGCTATTTTTTAAAATAATTCCTTAATGGTTCTTGCAAATAATAGTAGGCTTGAAATTGAATAATTCTCATTCATTTTAACATTACTACCGTTTATTAACTGTAATAATGATGGAACACCATTGAAATCTTCATTTTATCGGTCTTGAATCTTTTGTAATCCATTACAAAAGGCTATCAAAAAGATCGTGGACTTAGTTTCGTCTATAAAACATTCGTAATAATTATAATGTGCATTAATAACTTCATTAGTTGAGGGTAATCGATGGATTTTAACCGCGCAGAGTTACAGAAGCGTAAATAGTTACTTTTAATCGACAGACAAGCGAACCTGAAAATTATTTCACTCGACGGATTTTTGCCCTGAAGTAAAGGGAAAAACAAATTCCATCGTACAAAATATTCTCCAAAAAATCAGCAGTACTAACGGAATTCTGTTTGGGAAGTTTTTGATTTTTGCCGTGCTCGAATCCATTCTTCCTGCATGCAATGTAAAGGCAAAACAGCCTAGCAACCGATTACATTCCAGTGTGCCCTACACTTTTCAAGGGTTAATATCGGACAAAATACTTGCGGATCGCATTTAGCCGTTTGACGTCACTCTGCCGTAATCGCAACGAAACGACCCACCTCCAGTGTCGCCCAAATGATGTAGACGGAGTTATTCGCCAGATTTAGTACAAGGCACGCGCCTTTTCCCTCCCTCTTTTCTACCAAATGCGGCGAGATGGACGAATGCCAATGTTTTTATAAGTAGGCTGGGCTACTTTTGCAGCATTTATGACCTGAGGTATTTTTGAACATGGGAATCACTGGCGATGCGAAAAGAGGGAGGTGCCGTTTCGGGATTTTTTTTCTTCTTCTTTGCTCTTGTCCTTGTACTCATTAGGATTGTACTTTTAATCTTTTCTTGTAAAATATGATTCCATTATTTCCAATGTCAAGAAGAGGGGGTTTTTAAATTTGAAAATTATTAACCTATTGCCCCTCCTAACATTTGTCAGAGTGTTAAGTGATTTATGTACATTTAAATAACATTTTTCAGCGTACTTCATTTTTCTAATTCCAGCAAGTCAATACATTCTATAAATTTCTGAAACGTTGTAACTTGTCGCAATATGGGGGAAAAAAACTTGAAAAACAAGTAATATTAGTATAAGGAAGAAACAACTCGTATACGTCGTAAATGATTCAAAGAAGTTTAAAAAAAAAACGTCTGTTGATCCGTGGCGTTCTTCATGATGATATTACGACATTAAAATGGTAATCATAATTTATACACATCGTATTTCCAAAAGCATGAAATAAAAAAGAGAAATTCGGGCAAATGATTACATACATATTATTAATACGACACAGGTCTAATTCTGGCTTCCAATGAAGCCAACATTGGAATTAGATAAGTACCAGATCGACATAATAGAGGTGACTGAAACAAAAAAGAACAAAAACTGGTGAGATATTTCTGAGCAATAAATACAAAATGTTATATTCAGGCAATGAAAATCAAGGAAAAGAAGGAGTAGCCATAGTATATTCAACACAAAATACGAGGCTAATCTTCTTGAATGGCAGTCAGTCTCAAGAAGAGTGATGTGGGCAAATATGAGAATGGGCAACTGGACAATGAGACTTATCTTTGGCTATGGTCCCACAGAAGGTTCTAAGGTAGAAGTGGAGGAATTTTTTTATGCATTAGAGAAAGCAACTGACACAATGAAAAATGAAAAGTTGGTCCTTGTTGGGGATCTAAATAGCAGAGTAGGAAATGATTGTGAGACATACAAAAATATTTTGGGAAAATTTGGAGAAAAGAGCAAAGCTAATAATAATGGCAAATATCTGTTGGATTTCTGCTCAGGACATGGACTGGTTATTACTAACACCATGTTCCAACATAAAAAATGAGCACAAATTCACATGGAGAGAAGAGGCTAGGAATAATAAAAGTCTCATTGACTATGTTATTGTTGATAGTGATGTTTTCTCCCTGGTGCAGGACACCAGAGTGTACAGAGGATTTGAAATTGGAAGTGATCACTATTTAGGCTTGAGCAGGATAAAATTGAATTTCATATTGAAAAGAATAACATGTAAGAAAGTTTTAAAGCGAATAAAAGTTGAGCAGCTCTCAGATGTGAACTATAGGCTAAAATACACAAAGATTATTGAAGAGAAAATGAAAGAGTTTGAGAACAGGAATCAAACCTTGGAGATTCAGTGGCAAACTCTGAAGAAAACATTGATTGATTCTGCCAGAGAGGCATGCGGCGAGGTTGTGTGCAAGGATAAAAAAATCAGAACTCCCTGGTGGACACAGGAAGTTAAAGAGGCAGTGAAGGAAAAGAAAAAAGCATATCAAAAGTTCCTGGCAAATAAGTCAGCTTTTACTCTTACAGAATACAGAGACAAATGTAAGAAAGCTAAACAGTGTGTAAAACTAGCTAAATAAAAGTCATGGGAGGACTTTGGCAAGAATATAGAAAATAAATATCAAGAAGTTGGGAAAATATTCTGGAGGTTGTTGAAGAAGCTTAGGAATGTAGGAAAGAGTGCTGTAAAAGGAGTTAGAGATGATAAAGGTGACATGAAAACAGAAGAAAAAGATATCCTTGAAGTATGGAGTAATTACTTTGAAAAACTGCTAAATGAAACAAGCAGTGATGACAGCACAGTGGTAAAAAACACTCAACAGGCATAGAGTCAGGAATACATATCCATATTTGAAGTAGAAAAAGCCATCAAAGGCTTGAAATGTGGAAAGGCAGCAGGAGTAGATGATATTCGACCAGAAATGCTGAAGTATGGTGGTATAAAAGTCTTACAGTGGCTGCACTGCATAGTTCAGAAAGCCTGGACAGAGGGACGAATTCCCGATGATTGGAGTAGAGCTCTCATAGTACCCATATATAAAAATAGGAAATAAAACTGCATGTGAGAATTACAGAGGTATTTCCCTATTGAGTGTTCCTGGCAAGATCTACGCAAGTATACTTGAGAAACGGTTGAGAAGAATTGTGAAAGAAAAGCAAGGTGAAGAACAAGCTGGATTCAGGCCAAATAGAGGCTGTCAGGATCAGATCTTCACTTTACGACAAATAGTCGAGAAAGCATGGGAATGTAACAAAGATCTGTATTTAAGTTTTGTCGATTTGGAAAAGGCATATGACAAGGTGCCAAGAGAGAAGCTATTCAATACGCTGCAGTTATATGGTGTCAATGGGGCATTATATCAAGCAATACTTAGTCTTTATTTGAGTTGTAAGTCAGCAGTTAGAATTGAAGGAAGTACAGGAAGATGGTTCAATGTTAAATCTGGTGTGAGACAAGGATGTACATTATCCCCTCTGTTATTCATTATCTATATGGATCACATTATGAAGGAAAGTGGTATTAAACCTGATATCAAAATACGAGATGTTAATGTCAGCTCTTTGCTTTATGCGGATGATGTTATACTTCTAAATAAATCCGCTACAAGTCTGCAAGATTCTCTGACTAAATTGAATAGCTGTTGTAATAGATATGGTATGAAGGTCAGCAATAAAAAGACAAAGACAATGAAAATAGGCAGAATCATTGAAAATGTCAACTGTGTTGTGAATGGAGAACCTGTGGAACAAGTAAAACATTTCAGCTACTTAGGCACGATTTTTACTGGAGATGGTAAATTAAATATAGAAATAGACAACAGAATCAGCAAAGCTGGTATGGTGGGAAGTCAATTGAATAAATTCATATGCAATAAGAGAGAAATTAGTCGGAACACTAAATTAGCTGTATACAAGACAGTGTTCAAACTTTTAACTTATGGATCTGAGATCTGGGTCAGAAGTAAAACACTTGACCAAAGACTAGAGACCGCAGACATGAGAGTGCTGAGAAAGATTAGAGGCTTGAACAGATGGCCTCAATGAAGGAATGTGGATATCATATTAAAAATGAGGATATTAGGAAAGAGCTTGACATTGTCAGCATCCAGGAATGCATTAGCAGAGCTAATCTCAGGTGGTATGGTCACTTAAATAGAATGGGAGAGGAAAGATTAGCAAAACAAGTGTTCTCTGCCAGGTTGGCAGGAAAACGACCCAGAGGAAGACCAAGATATAGGTGGATTGATACGATACAAAGTGCCTTAGAGGATAGAAATATAAGATCTGATAATGTTGGAGTCTTGACAAGTAACAGACTGATTTGGAGGAAAATTGTAGATAGGAAGTTAGTAATGATGTAATTTTTTCATGCCTGTACACCCCTTGAGGGTACATGGCAGGAATTTGATGATGATGATGATGATGATGCTAACAAAAAAAAAAAAAGCAAGTAGATCATGTTAAGTGTTGACTTTTTTTCTTTTTTTTTTTTTACTTCTTAAATGTATGTACAAACAATTAAAAATGTTTTTAGCTACTTAAAACAAGTAGCTAAATATGAATTTTGTCATTGTTTTTTTTTCTTTTTTTAAGATGAATATAAATCAATCTGATCTCATATAAACCGATATTAATTGCGAAATTAACACATTCAAAATAATTTTACTACCCGTTTGTTGACTAAGCCGCAAAAATACATGAAAGTCTAATAAGCTTGCTGGAGCAGTTACTAAGATTGGCATATGTAATTATAAAAAATCGAGTGGTTGTTAACAATGTGGCAGGACTGGCATAGTCAACAAAGTACTACACTTTGTAAACGTCGTCTTAAACAGTGCTGCCAGACTTCTGTACAAGTGTTTATCGCTTTCGGTTGGTATTTTAAATATAGTTAATATCGCCTACTTTCAGTTAGAAAACACATATTTTGAGATATCTGTTTATAATTTTACATGATTTTCAGAGATATAAACGATTAATGAATTAGCACAACAAATATCATTTCGCATGAAACTTTAAAACTCTTACATTGACTTACCTCCGTTTCAATCCTACGCAGTTATAGAATTGTTTCCCAAGACCGCTAGATGACGTTCTCTGTACTCCCGACTAAGATTTCAACTAATGAAAGTAATTACTTTGAAAAATATATCACGCTGCATTTCTTATTATTTGAACTAATAAATATCAAAATAATTAGTATGTTGTTTTAAAATATTTACTGTTTGTAAAACTTTGGCGATTGCTTCATCTTAATAAAATCTAATTCTGCAATACATGTAAACTCATAAGAAATAATTAAATCAATTCTATATTTTCATTTAGGAAATAAGTACTACTTTTTCCAGACTATACGTTAGTATATTGGAAACTATATTTAGCATGTTAAGTAACAGTTATTGCTTGGTTTGAATAGTTTAGTTATCTGGACAACTAAGATTGAGATAAGTTCATAGTGTGAGTTCTATGCAGGGCCGGCGGAAGCGGACATGCAGAGCATGCGGGCGCCGCTGCCGGGGAACCGTTCATAAGTTCATTTTTAAGAAACATAATTTTTTATCATGAAAACAAAAAAATTCTTAGAATGATCAATATTAAAATAAATAAGGCCGGATACACCGAATAAAAATTAAAAAAAATTGTATATTGCTGCCTCTTCGATCAGCCGACTGTTTACAATTTTGCAGCGAGAGCAGGCTAAATGCTTGCCTACAGAATGTTGTGTCTACTGCAGTCTATCTAAAGTGAAATGGTTTTTATGTGCAGAATCGAATTTTCGTACAAAACATTTGTTGCTAGTTAGCCAGTCATGTGGTACGCATCTCAGTAGGCTACTGACAGTAGCGCAGTGCGAACTATTATTTCGTCTCTGTGTCGTGTTGTGTAATAATATCTTGTGGGTATAAAATCGAAATGTAATCAAAAATTTAAAAAACGTTATCTGGTGCACAAAATCGTAAGCGCCATGCTGTGAAAGAAGCAGATGTTAAGAAATTTGTTAAAATATTAAAATATTCTGATGCAGATTGTAACCAACTCGATACATCAGAAATCAGAGTTGATGAACCGTGCACATCATCCAGTTTTTTCATGAAAGTACTATTGCAACTATTGAACAAGATAAAAAGACCCATGATTTAAGTGAAAAACAGTTAGGAGAAGATTTAGTTGTAGTTGACCACGAAACTAACCCATTGTTAGCCTTTGTAAATTTAGAAGATCCAGGTGAATGGGGAAATAGTGATGAAAACTTACGAGTTGTTTTAATTGAAATGGGGCCTGTTCAAAAAAAAAATATAATATATACATTCGGTCGTAAATTCGGCGACATGTATAATGCATGTCGCCGAATTGGAAAACGGTGAGCTCGTGTCAAGAACACATGGCTCATTTATTCCGAAACTTTAAATTCTGTTTTTTGCTTTTGTTGCAAACCTTTCGCACCTGCCGAATCAAGTAGTCTTGTATAAGGTTAAAACGATTGGAGAAATGTAAGTACAACTTTGCATAGACGTGAGACTAGTTTAACTCACATGAAAAATTTCTTAAAATGGAAGGATTTTAAATTCGCAAAATTTAAAAAACAAAACTACTATTGATTGCCAGACTCAATGGAAAAGAAACATTGGACGAGTGGTTTAGAACGCTTGATTGAAATTATAAAATTGCTTGGTACCCAAAATTTAGCTTTTCGCGGATCATCTGATAAATTATATGAAAGGAATAACGGCAATTTTTTAAAATTAGTCGAACTGTTTGCGAAGTTTGATCCCGTTATGGAAAATCATGTTGAAAGGACCCTACAACGAAACAATAGGGTACACTATTTGAATAAAGACAGTCAAAAAGGAAATATTGGAAACTTTAAGTAACGCAATCAGGGATACAATTTTATTATAAGTTCAAAAATCTAAATATTATTCCATAATTTTAGACTGTACACCTGATGTAAGTATAACAGAACAAATGACCATTATTATTCGCTTTGTTTCCTGTGACAATGGAATTGTCAAGATCAGGGAAAACTTTTTAGGTTTTGCAGATATATCAGATTCCAACGGATGTGGTTCATGTGCAACAATAATGGAACAACTGGAGAAATGGAACATTCCCATTGAAGACATGCGAGGTCAAGGGTATGACAATGGGGCAAATATGAAAGGGAAAAAATATGGGCTCCAAAATTTGCTTTTAAACAAAAATCCTCAAGCTTTTTACGTGCCATATGCTCCTCATACTCTAAATTTAATCATTAACGATGCAGTGAAAGTGAGTGCAGATACAATTAGTTTCTTTGCAATTATTCAAGAAATATACAATTTCTTTTCATTCTTTTACAAACGTTGGGCAATCCTTTTAAAGTTCGTAAAAAAATTAACAGTGAAACAGCCATCATAAACGCGATGGGAGAGTAAAATTAATGCAATCTCCCTCTACGATATCAGTTACGAGAAATTTACGATGCACGTTTTGAAATTTTAAATAATGTAAATTTTAATAAAGAAACTCAGCATGAAGCACAAACATTATGTGCTAAAATAAAGGACTACAAATTTATTTGCTCTCTTATAACTGGGCATGATTTACTTAACAGAATAAGCCCTGTAAGTAAAATGCTTCAAGACAAAAATATGAACATTACACTTGCTTTAGAATCTATCGAAAACTTAAAAATATTCTTACAAGAGTATCGATCAGACACAAATTTTAAAGAAGTTCTAAAATGGCAAAAGAACTGAGTGAAGAGGTGGACGGAGAACAAGAATTTAAAACTGGTGCGGAAGTCCAACGACGAAAGAAGACACGACAATTTGACTACGAGCTTCATGACGAAACGCCACAATCGCCAGAAGATAAATTTAGAGTGAATGTGTTTTATACACTTCTAGACGTTGCAATGTGTTCGTTAATAAAACGTTTTGAACAACTAAAGACATATTATGATAATTTCAATTTCTTGTATAGATTACTACAAATTAATAACGAAGATTTACGAAAAAATTGTGACGATTTAGAGATTCTCTTGAAGGCAATAGAACTGTATGACGAGTTATGTGCTTTCCGGGATATTTTTCGGAAGGATAATTTAAATATTCAAAACCCTTTCGATAATCTTAATTTTATTGTGTCCAATAATGTATCTTTCCCTAACTTTTCAATTGCTTGAAGAATACTATTAACCTTACCTGTTAGTGTAGCGAGCGGTGAACGTTCCTTTTCCAAGTTGAAATTGATTAAAACCTACTTAAAAACAAGTATGTCACAAAAAAAGGCTTGTTAGTTTGGCGTTAATAGCTATTGAAAATGATATATGTGCGGAATTAGACGTTAAGACCATTATTTCTAATTTTATGAATATGAAATCAAAAACCCTAAAATTTTAAATTAAAATAATTTCAAGTACATTTATGTAATTTAATTTATGTTCTGTTATTCTGTAAAGATGTTATTTTTTGAATACTTATATTAAATGTTCTAATTATTTCTGAATTCTTTTCTTATTTTCTCATCTATCTTGAGTTTCTTTTATTTTTCTAAAAGATAGTTCCACTTGTAAAAATTTTTTAATAATTTTTATAAGTTACTAAGAATTTAGTAACTTGTAAAATGCAAGAATTTTTTAAACTTTAGTTCAAATAAATTTTAACTTTAATTAAGATTCATTTTAATTTTGTTAGCGATTCGGGTCGGTGAGAAGGCCCGAATATAATCCCTGTATCATTAGATTCAACGATTAAAGTGAAGTGGCTTTGTCAAAATTTGCTTTAACTTTTGAGAATTTTTTGAATATTCGGATTTTTAACATTATCCTGGCTAGTTAACAGCCGTTGGTTCGTTACATTTAGCGAACCAACGTGTGGCTGTTCTGTCAAAATTTATTTAAGAAATTTCAAATAATTAAAATTTTTATTATTGTAAAAGAACCACACACGCCCGGATTACAGGGGCGCTTAGATAGACATTGCATGCGGGCGGCAAAGACCCTAGCGCCGGCTCTGGTTCTATGGTCGACTTTCATGAGTTACGGATTAAAAATTCGAGAAAAAGATCTGTTTGTAGCAAAGCTCGACTAACTCAGGAAATAGCTTTAAAAAAAAAGCGTAGGAAAAAGTTCCTCTAATCGGAGACTACAATCGAAATTGTAACCTTTTTTTTTTTTTTTCTTGGAGGTCTAGTGTTATGGAATGTTGCTGTTTTGGAATTATTGCTCAAACTTAATCCTTTGGAACATGAGTGAAAAAAATTATCAAATGTTTAACATATTATTAAAGGAGATTTTGTCAGTGCAATTTCACATTTAGAAAGGGGAAACCATTGGATAAAAATGGAGAATGATAAGAAACTGCAAATTGATAAACATGAAGTGTTTGGGATATTAAGTAAACTTCATGTTGATAAGACTATGACTTGATATGATATTGCCAGTGTCAAAAGGAATGTGCGAATGAGATATGGCATAGACAGGGAGAGTGTCAAAACAACTATGTTGAACTAAAGATCACTTTGTGTTTCAGGGATATTGGTGAAGGTAATGGAGAAATTGATTAGGGTTGGAATGCTAGAGTGGACTGAAGAAAATGGGTGTCTCTAATGCCAACATTCGTTTGTTAAAGGGCAGTCATGTTTCAGTAACATAGTTTCATGTTATAGTAAGATGACACTGGAGAAATGCCTATAAAGGCATTTTTCTTTATTTTTCGAAGGAGTTTGATAAAATACTACAAGACAAACTGGTATTCAGATGGGAAAGTTGGAATGCATAGTAGACCGGGAACTTGCGTAATGGGAAAGATCCTTATCCGTACATCATGAAAATTATGGAAACAACTCCCGTGTTAGAGTACAACTTTAGTTTAATATAAACCAAAATAAACACTCACTCGACGTTTCGACTTTCACATGAAGGTCATCATCTGGAGTATACACATATATATACAAAGAAACAAGTTGCACTACAATCTACATGGTATGCTAAAGTTACTGACCAACTGTTACAACTATTGGCCTGACCTCTGGTGAAAAAAAAACTGATTAACCACCCTAATCTTAACAATAATGGCGGCATAAAAATCCCAAAACTTTTGATGGCACACATTCAGCCAACTTAGTTTTCCATCAAACCCAGACTTTAGGACTCTAAGCAATTTTCAGCTTTTATTGGCTCTTCATACTGTTTATTGTAATCTATATGTATACTTATATAAGTAATTTTTTTGAACATGTTGCTCTCTAGCTTAATTTAATTTATAACCTGATAGATAATAATAATAACACGACTCTAGCTTTCATGTAGTAAGGTTTTGTTTTACACCAGAGGTCAGGCCAATAGTTGTAACGATTAGTCAGTAACTTCAGCATACTATGTAGATTGTAGTGCAGCTTGTTTCTTTGTATGACCTTACGTAAAGGTCGAAACGTCGAGTGTTTATTTTGGTTTATATTAAACTAAAGGTTTACTCTAACGTGGTAGTTGTTTCCATAATTTTTTGATCTATTTTGATCACCTTGTAAGCATGAAGGAAAGGATCGTTATCAGTAAATTGGGTATGTGGGAATAGGGAATCAAAGGAGGAAACTAACAAATAGCATGACACATCTTACTCTTCTTAGTGATAAGAAATCGCGCAGTTGTTTGCGGTATTCTCCTCCCCAGATACCTATAAAATCCCTGATAGATTTCAGCCAGTTATCTCTGATTAGCTAAGGATGGGCACTAGCTACCTTTCCAGTCTTCAATAAATCAATAAAATTCAATAATTTTTTTTCTTTTAACATTTTTATTATTGCTCAGATAAATTACATACATTATATTAACACAATTATGCATAACAAATACTTTCTCGTACATAAAGTTTTTTTAAATAATAATAATAACAATAACTATTTACAACGTATATTATTATAATATTCATAATGATGATTATTACAGATGTTTCTTTGCAATTTTACACTCTATATATACAATATCAATGGATATAATCACTCTATATTGCATACAGTTATTACATACATTTGATTACACATGATACATTACTTACATTTGTTTACATATAATACTTACATTACATATATTTGTTTACATATAATCCATACATTACATACATCGGTTTACATGTGATACGTACATTACATGCATTTGGTAACATATGATACATCTTGGATGAGAACTAATTTCTCTGCTTTCATACTCGAAGCTTATCTGAGGATGACACCAGTTGGTTATTATTTATTGTTTTTTTGCTGTGTTGGGAAGCTGCGAAATCTATGATTGAGAAACACACACACACACACACACACACACACACACACACACACACACACACACACACACACACACACACACACACACACACACACACACACACACACACACACACACACACACACACACACACACACACAAAACTTGGAATGTATTGATGCGTCGCTGAACTGGAAGCCTGAACGAATATATTGTGTTTCATTAAGTTTGCATGGTATTTTGGGTGCGTGTTTCTTGTTCATAGTATGTCCTTAGAGCTCTTTTCAGGCTATTGTAGTTTGTAAGGTTTCTGTATTCAAAAGGTAATTTGTTTATCATATCTGGGATGTAGAAGTTTCGCGTGGCCTTTCCGTAGTGATTATTGTATTTATCATCATCATCATACGTATCAAGGATTTAGGCCTAGCATGGCCTGTTCCGGCCTTAGAAGTCATCGTTGAATCGTTTAAGAGGACGTCCTGGTTTTCGTTTTTCTAATGGCTTGTACTTTAAGGCTTGTTTTGGTAATCTTTCTGTTTTCATTCTTTGAACATGTTCCATCCATTTATGTTTATATTTTTTAATTTTTTCTATTACTGGTTCTTGGTTTAATTCTTATTGTATTTATATGTGATATAATTAGTTGTCTGAGGTCTTGTTATACGGTATGTATTTCTGACTATGCTGTAGTTGACATCGAAATAATGTTTCAACAAAGCTGCATAGTGACATAAATGTTTTGCTGTTATTATTTTGTGTTCTGACATTGCAGTGTATATAAGGTCGTTATTTTCTCTTTGTTCCGAAAAGATTAGTTTATTATTTTGTACTGTAGCAACATTAATCTATTTAATTTGTAGGGTGCACAGAAAGCATACGTTGTTATAGCGTATCTTAGTATATTTTGGTACAGTGCTTTGTATATTAGTGTTTTTAAGCGTATGTGAACTATGTCTTTTAACCTGTAGAGTTTGCCACTTATTGTTCGGAGTTTGTTGTGTAGATGGTTTATGTTGGCTATTCCAGTTCATATCTGCATCGAAGTAAATTCCAAGGTATCGTATTGTTTCAACCTGAGTGATTGTAGCGGTTTTGCTGTTCTGTGTATTTTTTTTTTGTTGGAAAGTGGATGTTAGATGGTTATATATTTATTAATAACTGGTCGAGTCAGTGGATTTCTGAATATCATTAATTTTGTCTTTTCTGAGTTTAGGTGTATGGAGTTTTTCGTGAGCCAGTCTATGAACAGATTTATATCATATTGCATATTTGTTTGGGCTATGCTTGCGTTATTGTGGATGGATATTATTGCTGTATCGTCTGCGTATTGGAATATCTCACCTTTAAATGGTAGCTGATTAATATCGTGCGTGTAAATGTTGAATAGAGTTGGGGAGAATACAGCTCCCTGTGGTACTCCACAGGTTACTGGTAGTTCTCTGCTCCGGTTTGACCCGATACGTGTGATATGCTTTCTATTTTGAAGGTAGTTTGTAAACCACCTGTGCAGAGGCCCGTCTATTCCAACATGCCTCAGCTTTTCTAACAAGATTTGATGTGTGAGTGTATCGAATGCTTTAGTTAGATCAATAAAAACTACCATGGCAATTTTGTTTTTGACTAAGGCGGTATTAATTACGTCTGTGAAGTCTTCCAAGAGAGATGTTGTTCCCTTATTTTTCTGAAAACCATATTGTGTTTTGGGGATAATATGAAAGATCTCAGTGTATGCTGTGAGTTTCTTCAGTATGATTCGTTCCATAATTTGATTGATTAATTGGTAATGTTGCTATGGGTCTGTAATTGCTGATTAAATTTCTTTTTCCATGTTTGTACATGGTGTGATTATGGCGGTCTTTAGCATACTTGGTGTCTGTCCTGTTTTAAATATTTTATTTATTAATTTTAGTAGGATAGGACTTAAAATAGTTGCATGTTGCTTTATATCTTTAGGTCTGATACCATCTATTCCTGGGCCTTTATTTGATTTGATTTGATGTATTGCTGAGAGAAGTTCTGCTTCTTTTATGGTTGGGAACCATAATGTCTGTTCTGATTGTGGTCCAAGTGGAGGGTCACGTTTTGTGATTGAGGAATATTTCTGTGCAATTCTTGGATCTAGTCTGCAAAGTATTGGTTAAAATCATTTGCTAGTTATTGGATAGGTTTTGCGTCTTTCATGAAGCTGTGTTTTATGGTTTCGGGGACTGTGTGTGTTGGGAACACAATCTAGCATCTCATTGATCAGATGCCAGGTTTGTTTCATGTTGTTTTGTGCAGAGTTATTTTGTCTCTGTAGCAGCTTCTTTTTGCATTTCTGATTTGTGTTGTAAGGCGATTTCTTGTTATCTTATATTTAGTTTTTAAAGCTGTTATTTGGATATCGTTTTAATTCCTTCCATAAAGCGTCCTTTCTGTGTATTTCTAGGATTAAGTTTTGTGTTATCCAAGGATTTTGTGTTGTTTTTGAACGAATTCTGACTTTCTTTGTAGCTTTCTTATATATTTCCTCCAGTGTGAGTTTAATGTTGTTGTATATGTTGTTGTAAGATATCTGCTGAATCTGATGCCAGGTATTCCCAGTCTGTTTTTCTTATTTCGTGGTTGACTATTTCTTCGTTTATTATTGTTTTCTGTCGCTTTTCTTCTGTGGGACATTGCATAATAATAATAATAATAATAATAATCATAATAATCATAGGGCTAAACGGCATCGCCTACTCCCTTTGGGAAAGAAGTGACGTTAGCGGACTACTTTATTTATTTATTTCCTATCACATCAGGATTTGAATGGGTTTGTTCATGGGTAGATGGTGTGAATTTCATCGGGTCATTGATTCTTCAATACGAACTATTTTAGGAAAAATAAAAATTTAAAAAAAATAAAAATTAGCCTTCGTGGAAGAAAAATATTGAAAAAAAAAGTCGCTTCCCATTTTTGGCCCTGTGACTTAACAGACAAAACTAGGATTTTCATTTAATTCACGCGAAGTTGAACTCTTAACACAGTCTTCTATATCCGTTGAAAATCCTTTAAAAACGTTCCTTGCGTCCCAGACAGGACTCGAACCTAGGTTCGAGTCCTGTCTGGGACGCAAGGAACGTTTTTAAAGATGCTGTTTGCAGCTGTTTGAACGTCTGGGATGCTGTTTGCAGCTTAACATTATCCACTGTAGTGCTGTAACTAAAGTAAACAAGTGAACACTTTTGTTTTATTTGATGAAACAGATTTAGAGAATTACATTCATGGAAAAATACAGTAAAAACATAAACCTTTTTCTTATTTTACATATTAATGTTCACTAACGTCTTACTTCTGAAAAAAAAAAAGTACTGTATTGTTAAATTCAATATATTCACAACCAGCGCCTCTCTTGTTCAAGAGAGAGAGACGCTGATTGTGCAGGTGTCTTGTAAACTTTTTTATTTAAATCTGTACATGACACACATCCTCCGAGATAATGTAAAGTGCACTGTAAATATCATTAATTTCTCTGTCAAATCACTGAATTCCATATATTACATGGCCACTTGAACACGTGTAAGACTGATAATTTTTAAACATAAAATACTCAAAGTTGAATTTTGTGTTAAGCACAATTATAATTAGTAAAGCCAAGAAATTCAGACAGTATTGAGTTTTAAAAATAAAGCAAATGATTTGCATAATTGAAATCGCTTACTGTACAAGAATGCCATAAATAAATAAATCCAGTAACGCCTTTTATTCTCAAAGGAAGTAGGAAATGCCGTTTAGGTCTAACTTCTTGAAGAGTGGTTGACAGCAGCTGTTCCAAGGTTATCGTTATTTTAATAGACCTCCTGGGAGGAGTGTACTGAAAACAACAACCGTCATATCATGGTCCCTAATTCTGACTCTACATATTATTATTTGAAATAGTGAGTTCTAAGATCGATTTTCTTGCATTGCACACAAATTTGTTTTAGTTAATTTTGCCATTAAAAGGGTCTGATTAAGATCAAAATCGAAAACAATTCTGATCAATTCGAATTAAATTGGAGTCACTTGAGATAGAAGAGATCTATTGACATTTTTCTTAAAGAGTTGGAGGATGTAATCGTTTGGGAATACTTCATGAGGAAGGTTGTTCCAGAAGACAGAGGTAGATGGAATAAAAGAGAAGTGTGTTTGCAGTTGCACACTAAAGGGATGCTGGCCAACTGCTGCTTTTGTGTTAACAGGTGCAACAGAAAGTGAAGGATTGATGGTTGCCAATGTCAATTTAAATTATCTTAATAGCCAAATTGGGAAAACTAATTAAAGTTAGTTTTGCCAAACCAAAAGGAGTTCTTGGGCTCAAATTCGGATTTTTAGAAATACACCCGGAAACTCGGATTTTTCGTCCCCTGGAACAGGAAAACTGATCCTATGAACACGCATGGATTACAGTCATGAATATGTCACCGCCATATGACGGTCCTGAGCCCGGACAAAATTGGAGGTTTCGGGAAAGCAATGGTGAACTCCCCAGTAAAAATCTCACCAGGAATACTTTGTGGGCAATGCCTACAAAGTCACGTACGGTCGAAAACGATTGAAAAGGAAAACCATTCTCATATTTCCTTAGTATCATTTGATTACTTTACCTTTTCGTATACAATCGTGTTGCTCGAATTTCGCTACTAATTAAAACTTTACGTTAAATTTGGAAAATTACCAAAGGAACGTTTACGAAATGATGAAAAGGAATATACCTCAACCCTCGTAAGCAGATATGCCTTCCACATCTCGCAACAAAGTCAACGTCTGCGACAAAAGAGTCCGTACGTGCCGATGGTCAAACAACGCATTTGAACTACAGTCACTAGTCAGTGATTCATGCAACACATGCACCAGATGGAATAAGAATGTACTTATGACCTTTCGAAGAAACTGCATGCTTATCTGTTTCATCCAGAAGAAATAAAACAACAGAACTCTGATTAGAAAACAGTGCTTTTTCTATGGCATTTCTAAAAGTGTCTCAGTTGTATAAGTCATTATTATCGATACTGTTCGTTTGATTAAGTAAGTAAAAAAAATCCATGAGAAGCATCAAAATGATCCATCATGTGACTGGAATATGGCACATAACTAACGATGATCTCAAGGAAGTCCTGATGAAAGGAAGCAGTTTTAGTGTTGTTCTCTTGCATGAAAATAATAGTTCTGGTCGTCTTTAGAGGCCCTTTTCTGAGGGAATTCAATCAAGGATTTCAAAAAGTGGTCTCCAAAATTGTTTCAAGTTTTATGCCTCTATTGGGTGGGGAAGTGTTTCATCTGTGATACACGACAAATTACCGTGTCTCTGTGGAAGAGGTCTGATTTGTGTTACAAAACAATAAATATGAATGAGTAAGTTGAGAAGGAAGAACAGTATTACTAAATGAATACATTACACAGTTTTCAGCATGAAGAGGAAAAACTTCTGTGCATTCTTTGAGATATTTTCTCATCGTCATTTAAAATTTACCTCTTGTGGATTCCCCCATAATGTTTTTTCACAACATGAGAAAACTGCCAAAGGAATATTCTTTCAGAATGCAAATGTCTGCTCCGAAGTTGCTAAGATCTGGATTACCAGCCAGTTTTGATGGCTGAGTGGATAACGACACCACAACGCAACCAACAGTCTGCGAGTTTGACTTCCACTCTAACATACATGTTTATGAAAGTCTTTAGGAATAGATGATTTTCATTAACCGGTGTGATATCTTGTTAGTTGCTTAAATGCTATCCTTGAAATATAGTATATTCGATTCCTGTAGCAAGTTTCCAGGAATATATAACATATTTGCCCATCCACGTATCTAAAGTTCTGAGGGTGAGATCACATTACTACACTTAGTAATACTTACTTACCTGGGAACTTTTAAACAGACGAATTTCTCTCTCTCAATATTTTTCTATTTCATGCCCCTCTGATCCTGGGCATTTTGACTTCTCATTAGTAGATATGATATATAAGGAAACAGAAATCTGCCATGATAAGTGATGGATCTACTGTTCACAAATTCGGTAAAAGGAAGGCACTCTAAAGAATTAAAACTTATCAAGTATTTAGCCATCAGTAGTTGAAATTGGCTGTCCAACGTTCAAGACAAGAGATCATTTTAAGCAATCAATTTTGTCAAGTTTATTTATTTAAATCTATCCAATACACATAACTCTAAGAAAATTTTAAGTGCACTGTAAACATCATCAACTTGTCTGATCATCGAATCCCATATATCATAAACAATGCAACACTTGTGAATACCGATAGTGTATTCACGTGTTGTTCGTAGGATCGAATGGTTTCCTACGTAGTTATAATCTATTCTGATGGCTGTTTCCTGTCCTTGAAGAACAAGTTTAAGTACGAAAAGAATTAGGTACAGGTATATGCTAAAGATAATGGGCAATTAACACGGTGATGATATTATACAAAGCTGTCTAGAGTTCGTGTCTTTTAGCAACAGGGCGAACACGATGCAAGAGTATACAGGTTCGATACGGTGACCTCTCTTTAATTTGAAGGATTGCAGGACACGTCTTGGTTTTGATAAACCCATTTGTGTAACAGATTAAATAAAAAATCATTGGCACGCTTCCAACGTATAATTATTGATCTATCATGTGACTTGAGCTTCTTACGTCATCATAGATGCCATTGATTTATTCATTCCGGAAAAAGATAAGAAGCAAGAAGACCTATATCTGCAGGTAATTTGTTTAATCAATTAGTTGGCAGTCTGATTTATTAAACAGAGATATTTGAAAGTAATTTTGATTAGTCAATAAGAATAATATTATAATTAGGGAACATTATAATTTAGGGGATAATAATAATAATAGGGAATATTATAATTATTGTGAAATATATATATATATATATTAAGAATAACAATCTTAAGTATAGGATTAACCGGTTTTGGTTCACCGCAATGTGGTTACATGCTCATTGATTGTTGAGATAAATTACATAAAACGATATTACACTTTTCATACTGCTAACAGTTGTTTTGACACATGATACTATACCTTACAAGAAAATAACAGTTGCTACAAGACAATATTGCATATTTACATGAGAGTGAGAGATTATCATTATTCACATGGTTAAGCACGAAAATCTCTTTCTTTGGGAGGGGGGGGCAATGATGTCACTTCTATGTTGGAAGGTGGACTGTGATACAGTCGCCTTGCTCAGCCAGGAGCTGATTCCGTGGATTCCAGTCTTATTAGAAAAGAT
Source organism: Typopeltis vanoorti (assembly GCF_054136105.1). Classification (NCBI taxonomy): domain Eukaryota; kingdom Metazoa; phylum Arthropoda; class Arachnida; order Uropygi; family Thelyphonidae; genus Typopeltis; species Typopeltis vanoorti. The sequence goes on from NC_143550.1 coordinate 165,026,608, forward strand.
CTGATGTGTTGTTCTGCTATGGTGATGATGTTCATGTAAAATTGAATTCTTACCTTTTGTTTGAAGGCTGCAAGGAGTTAGTCAACCGCGTCACTCTGTGAAACTGTGGTGCTGCCTAGTCTTGTGTGTCGAAGATAGAAACTGTATGTTACTATTTTCGCATTGATGAAGAGGTAGTTGCAGATCGAATGGTTTTTTTTGACTATGCATGGACAAGATTGAGATGTTCCTCTTCTGTATGGAGACAACCGCAGGTTAAGGCTGCCTTTCCCGAGACAAACGGATTAATTGGGTGTTGACGGGATATTCTAAGTATATATGCTGAACTGTTCCTGCTCAGTAACAGAACAGACATTAACTGAAACATCTGGGTTGAATTTCCGTAATATGGTTGGAGTGGGTAGTACATTGTGCCACATTCTCCACTGAATATCTGCATCGGGTTTGGTGGCTCTTGTGCGATATGGTAGGTCCCAGTGAAGTATTGTTTGGTAGGATGATGCAGAATTTTCCACGGAAGTGCTTCGGTTGGACTGTTGTATTAGAGTGCTGTAGATTTTGTTTATGTTGCAGGGTGTAAGTTTTTCCTATGCATTGTTGGCTTTTATCAGAAAGATAGGCGCCGAATCAATCTTGCGTCAGGAGGATGAGACCCTCTTCAGTTATGTTATCAGGCATAGCAGCTTGAAAAGCTGATTTCACAGTGTGTATCTACTCAGCCTGATTCCCGTATTCCAAGTTTGTGAGTGATTTTGGAAAATGGTAGGTAAGGCTCGGGAAAAGAAAGAATATCACCTAAGATCCTCACGTCTCGCCAGCTCCATGGAGTAAAGAAAATCTCTATCTGAGTGATGGGGGTTCCTTACCGTCGTGTTGTGGAAGATGGGTTCCATCAAGACTTCAGGAAGGGATCCTATCTTCACTGGGTTTAACTTCTTCCATCTTCGAAGGACATCTTTGTAGAAATTTGTTGACTCACTGGCACGTGCACTCTTGTTATTCTTAAAGTTGTGGAGAACGAGAGACCTATAGTGGCAGAACTGACAATATAGATAGCTATGCAATTCCTGAAAATGTTGTTCAAGGAATGCAGCATAAGTTTTATTGACAGATAAGAAAATATATTGTTAAACAGCAGGACATTTGCTTTGCAATTAAGTGTAAAATGTAACAGTCGCATGTATTTACCGAATATTATAGATTACGATAATAAATTAAATTTGTGAAATTTATTTTATATAAGTAATGCAAACGTATTTCGTTTTCTGTGTAGAGGGCGCTGAAACTATGTAACAGAAAAAAAAAAACGAAATACGTATTTCCATGTCTTGTATTAAAAGCAACATTTATTAGTGATTGGGTTGTTATTAGCCCATTAAAGGTTGAAGTGGAAATCAATCTTTATGGCAAACATGGTAGATGAACTTGAAACTTGAGATATTTGAACACTGCAAGGTTTGTTGTATGCGTAGGATGATGTGAATGAATAGGATGAATAGAATGCTATTACCAGCAAAACTGTGAATAGGTTTATGGTCAGAGAAAGTTCGTTAATGTACATGAGGAAGAAGGTGGTGAAATAACAAAGTTCTTAAGAACACCTACATTAGTAGGTAAATCTGAAGAGAGAATACGTGTGATTACACGCAGTGAACGAACCAAGAGAAAATTGACAATTCCCTTACAAATGGTGAAGGCGAACAATATGCAACATATTGTAGTTTAATAAATAAAACAGGAGATTGCCGAGCAGCTCGATTCAAAACCTATCAAGTACTTCGGCAATGTTGAGTGAAAGAACACAAATGTCTCCGGATCGTTCCATGGCACATGTCCAGAGGTGAGATGAGAGCGATACGTCAATGGTTTGATTATAGCCACTTGTGATGTTTTACATCACATGCATCCGGTGTCCTTCCCGACCCTGGAAACATATAATGCAATGTGTTCCAAGAGTTTAGCTCGGTCATCTATGCGGGAGTTGGATGAGAAGGAACCAAGACGTTACAACACTTTTTGGACAGTAGGCAGACGCACAGAAGTTGCGCACAACAGCTTTTACAAGGGACCAGAAGACATGACTCCTTTTGGGCAAGGTTTCAACATTTAACGATCTGAAAGTCAGACTTAATCCTGTTAATGACTGTTTTACAAATGTTGAAGGTTTTACTGTGGGCTGGGAATGAAGCTGGAGTTTTTGTCACAAGCCACTTACGATATGCGTTTTTCTTTTCTTTATGTTTTTTTTTTTTTTTTTTTGAAAAACCACGGCTTGAATACTGAGCGGGAATATTGAACAGAATAGGAATGAAGAACTTAATTCAACATGAATGATTTCCGTGAAACTATCCCAACAAATATGTAGATCCAGATAATGTTACCAGTAGTCTGAACATTCCATTGCATTTGAATGTTCCATTTGAGATGAAACTTGTATGAGAATGTGATTTGAATTGCCAAGAAGAGATGGTACTTTAAACAGGGTACAAGGAAACTGGTTAAGAAAAGATTCAGGATGTTGAGGAGTGGAGACGATTGTCAGAAATTCTGGTCGGGGTGTGAACAATTTTATTTTAAAACATTGCGTACAGCAAATACCTCAGAATTTTCTTCTAGCTTGGTCAACAGAATTAGAAAAAGGGAGTCATTTGGAGTTGTGGACATTAAAATAACTAAAAAAGATGACTTCGCAGTTAAAGAAGTTGGGCTGCAGGAAACCTTTCTTCATTGTTAAGAAGTCGAGTGATTTTCAGAATTAGGGATTGGTAAAGACTGCAAATGAATGATACGTAATGAAGAAAAGAAATCTTGAGCTATACCAAAAAGAGGGCATTCTAGATGAGGTATCCTCTGTCAAGGAATACCAGATTGCATAATGGCAAAGATATGTTTCTTGTGGAAGAAAGAATACAGGGGGATAGATAGCTTGTGTTTGTTGGGGCAGTAATTTGGAGTTCAGTTACAAACAAGCGATCAGATCTGTGGATATTATTTAAGTTGGTGTTGTATAATATGAATGTTGAAGAAGTGAATGGGAGAGATTTTTATAAGGTTTTTGTTTGAATGATATTTGTTTCTTGCTTTAACCTCAGTGATAGAATATCTATTTGAATTTACATGCTGTGGGAAAAGGTAGAATTTGACTTTGATATATAATTTTCCAATCTTTTTGCAAACTTATTTTGCGATCGTTTTCCCAAAATCGATTGCACAGAAGTTAGAAGCTAATTTCTGCGACTTTTCGAAAAAATAACATTTATTAGCTTAAATTTTATTGAAGGAGTGTAAAATTACTTTGCGATCGATTTTTAGTTAGCCTTAATTTAATACATCGAAAGACTATTGAAGATCTATGGTAGAATATCCTGGTATTTAGCTAAACATCATCAATGTTTAAACAGTAACATCGCCTAATAATTTTTCCCAAGTCAATTGACTTGAGTGTTTATTAATACGAATTATGTAATAAAAATAAACAGCTGAAATAAATAAATAAAAATTGTTTATGAAGAGAATACCAATCGAGAGTTTTTCCTTTGTCATTATTGAAAAAGCAATAGTAAACATGTTATAAAAATAAACTTGCTACATCCTGTACCCCACGACAGCAATCTTGGAAAGCCCCCTCCCCCCAATCTACGCCAACGTACAGATATAGCGTCAATTTATTCAGGATTTCCCTAAATCCAGTTCTCTCTTAGTAGGTAACCAGTTCTTTGAAGTTTTAAGCTTACAGACGTCAAGGTCAATACGTAAAATAGGCAAGTCTATGCAGAATTAAGACCAAACTTGTCAGACGGGTTTCCCAGTTACTCAAAAAGCAAGAGTGGCGGCGACCTTCGTAGTAAAGGCTTTTCGCCCTGTTAATACGAACTTGAGCAACCACGCATTACAACTCGGGTGAAAAAAAAAAAAAAAAAAATCTTCCCCAAGGTCACGTGTATGCACATGCGCATATTTGTAACCTGTACTCATTATTTTTCCTTATACGTCTCATCTGTAGTCATAGTGGGTAGAGAAAAAAAAGTGGAAAAATCCAGTCCTTTTGCCAATGTGCTTGGCGTTCTTAGAGGTTAAATTTGCTAATTTTATGAGAATGTGACGTAAGCAAAAGCGTGGCTAGGGCGTGCTTCAAAAAATTAATCTAATTTTCCATCTTTGTGTGGGAAGAAATCACGTTTAGGATGCTGACATTACAATGCTTCTGTGGATACATGGAATACAATTAATCAGTTTCTTCTATTAATTATTATTATTGCAGTCTTCAGTGGTTTTTCTCTGTATTGTGATTTCCATACAAGCAATAATCGGATACCGGAACTCCGATAGGATACAACAGGAACTAACTTTTTGGGACCAACAAAGTATTTGATAAATTATATAATTTACAAATATGCAAATTTAAAAATATGCAAATTTTAAGTAATATAAAAATATACATTATTAAGTTTGGCTTTTACATATCTATGGGATTTGATATCTCTCGAATATCGATTTAAAAGCATCTACAAAACAGATTTTGAGCTAGCAATACGTAACATCTATTTTAACAGAATAAGCCATTATTGAAGAAATAATAAATATATCGAACTATAATATCTTCTTTAATCAAGATCTTTATAATTTTCAGGAATCAGAACTTACTTTCTGTAAGAAATTCGAGGATATTATGGATATAACCATATTTTATAGTCAAATATAGAAAGAAACTTAAAGTTCTCTAGTAAATTTTTAAACTATCGAAACTTTTTTTAGATTTCTTTCTATTTTTGGCTATAAAATATTGCTGGATCCATATTATTCTCCAATTCATTATCTTATCTATGCCAAATTAAAGAATATAAGCGTTATACTTAAATTATTTTCATTTATATTTATTTCTTTTGGGTCAATATAAATTATGTATAAGATGTAGGCATACATTAGGAATTTTTGAATATTAAAAATATATTAAAAACAAATATACATGTCGCCTACTCCCTATAGGGAAATAAAAGGCGCTGTGTAGGAGAATAAACATACATTTTGCCTATTCCCTATAAGGAAATAAAAGGCGCTATAGGGGAGTGAAACACGGTTACTTCAAAAGGAAAGTACACTAGAGGAAATGAACAATGAGGGGAGGGGGTATGTTCTCTAAGTTTGCAGTTGAACTATGGAAACGTGTTGTTGTTATTGTTGTTATATAGTAGCAATACTTGCTTTAGCATATTTATAGGAGAGTGGGGATTTACCGATGCTAATTATAACGAAACGACCATGGAAATATCTGAAGAAAAGGCACACAGTATGGAGAGTTGGGTAAATTAACGAGACAAATTCTTAATCAGCCTAAAATTGTTCTTTTTTTGCGCTGTCAAGGATAACTGTTCTCACTCCAAAATCTGAGAAAAAGCCTTTAATAGACAGACAGGCTTGCGATTTGCAGAGTTCGCAGTTGTTCAAGAAGTGAAGCGACTCCTTGAACCAAAGGGAATTTTTTTGGATGCAGAAGAGTTGTGGGTAATGATAAGAAAGATTGGATATTAAGTTTATCCCAAGGAGAGAAATCTCACCTTGTCCAGAGATTTGGATATTGTCCAAAGTAAGAATGGAAGAAATGGGGCTCCTGTAAGAAATAAGACCGAATTGAGAATGGAGATCAGAATTTAGTGTTGTATACGTAGTTATTATAAAAGTTTTGATAATCTCTGTAGTCGCAGGTTTGTGAAAAGGAAAAGTAGAATCCACTGTAACTTCTTAATTGGATATATATTGGATATATTAATTGGAAGATTACTGATGTAAAAACAGAAGTGAATGCTGACGAATTAGAACCCTAAAGTACCCAAACATCCTTTGTCGAGTTTGAGGATAAAGATCCATCTACCATCGCACGTGATATCCGACTGGAGACATAGAAAGCTGGCAAACCCAGTTTTACTTCCTCACTACTCGTAGTTATCACCCATTGCGGTGATTTGATTTAAAAAAAAAAAGTCTGCTAAAAGGAACAGAAAATTACGGATTTCTTTTTATAGTATGATAACCAGCTATGCAAAAAATAAATAAAAATTCCATTTTGGTTGTTGTAATATCCTCGGTCCTATTATTCGTATTTATTACAAAATACAGTATCTCCATTCAAAAAATATAATAAAAATTATAATATAAATTTAAATAAATATAAATATTATGTAAATATAATATAAATAATAAATTGTTATTTTATTTATATTTTAAACGGCTAGGTGTGCCGTAATACGTTAGTTTAGCTGTAAACCTTAAACTAAGAACCATAATCAGGTTAGATTTACACACTATACAAGGCAAAGCGACCTCTTTTTATACGGCGGTAAGTTATAACGCTAGTTGAAAGATCCTCTTACATTAAAAAAAGAAAAGGCTTAAATATCATTATTTATTTCATAATAATGATATCTACAGGAAATCGTAACTTTCTGCGCACTTACTATGAGCAAAATTATGCGCAGAAAGTTACGAGAATTTTCCATTTCTTTTCAGAAATAAGTTTTTTTAAATGTATTTAAGTAGTTTTCTGTGTTGGTTTAAGTGGATTTTATTCTGTGTATTCGATTTTGTTTTAAAAAGTTAGTCAAAAAATTGAGTTGTTAATACTCTCGGGAAACAAACGAACAAACAAAAAAACATTTTCTTTTATTTTTCAAAAATAAAATAAAATAAAAATAAAAAATAAAAAAAGAACACGCAAATAACACACGCAATTAACATACATAATATACACATCCTCAAAGCCCTAATGGCTTTTGGCCGCAATTCCAAATATCTTTCAAATCATTATTTTGATTGACAGTATAAGAATACGTATCAGTGAGTTGATATTCTTAGTCTGAAAGACAACATTCGTAGTTCAGTCACTGATTCTTTATTTGTATCAGCAGAAAGACGTTTCAGGTGGTTGCTTCAACCGATATTTATCTTTAAAACAACAGAAGAACTCATGATTTTTATAACTTTCCGTGAAAATTCAGGTTTTGGTTGCTGACTTTTATTCGCAAAACGTAATGTGCTCATTTTGTTCCAAATGCTTTCATATCATCAAATTCTGTCTGCAGTAATCACGTGCACTGAACAACTAAACAAGTAACACGAAACACGGGCTTGTTTAATAATTGTTCCGACTTGTCAAATCACGAATCGCTCCACGGAAGAGTGGTTTACCCAAAACTTAGTTTATCTCAATAGTTTTTTTTTTTTTTGATCGGATCTCGAAGTCGCTAACCAGAATAATTCATTTCAAATCGAATGTTTGCAGATAACAAAAATGAAATATCTCTGGAAACAACTTATGGTCGGTCCGGTTTACACGCCTCAAATCTGATTGGTAATCCATTGAGACATCGTTGCTATAGCTACAGAACAGCAATACTATCTTGGGTGACGAACTGAGATCAGAGTGACAACAAATATTAATGCATTGTCATAAACCTTGCAGAAAGCGATGTTTGGAATAATGTAACTGGGATATAAGTCTGTAATAGTGCAATCCAAAACGTTGTAAACAACCTGCAACATGCTTTAAATTGTTGTATAGGAGTGCTCTGAAATTGCTGAGGCTTCGAGGATATTATTATTGCTAAAAAACTTAATAAGAGGCCAGCTGACTCAGCTTCAGTTGAAGTTTTTATAATTCGTTCTATCTTAGACAGACTTTTTTTCCCCAATTTTTCTGAAGTTGCAGACCTGAACAAAATAAAGCATTCTTTGGTACTATCCACACACTTTGTTTTTCAAAAAAAGTGTTTTTGTTTTTAAAAAAACTGAAAAATCAGTTCCATTTTAACAGTATATTTAAGTATACAACTACAACAATTATATATTTAAAATATACAAATAATAATAATAATCACCTAACTCCTTTTATTCCCCTAGAGGGAGTAGGAAAAGCCTTTTAACCTTATCTAGCTTTTGGAGACTGAGTGGGCAGTTCAATCTCCACCGGTAGCCAATCAGAGATAGCTGGACTATCACTAATTATAAGCGGCAACCGATGAAGAGACGGACAAACGAGCGCTGCCATCTCTTGGCACTTAACCCTTACGGGATATTTGCTTTCTGAAATAATGTGAGTTCTACGGTCGATTTTCTTGAGTTTTTACGGGACTAAAAACCCGAGTATCCAGGAGAGAAAAACTGGTTTGCTAGCGCCAGAGATTGAGTAATTCGGGAACCGGTCGAAAAAAGGCTTAGAAAAAGCTCATCCAGTCGGCGACTAGACTTAAGTCTACCTTCTGGCGGCTTAGCGCAGAGAACGCAAGTGTCATTCCACTGGGCTACAAATAAAATTTCACCAAAATTTGGATATAATCCAATTTATTTATAAGAAATTTATGACAGCTTTAATGATCCAGTATAATTAAAACTGAATAGTTGTTTCGACTGTGGTTTTAATGAACCAACACAATGATAAATAATATGATAAACAATTTACATCGTATACGCCCGGTGTGAGTGCACAACTGTTTTTCTGTTTAATATATGGAGCGTGGTTTCTGGTTTATCTAGCCTTCATCTGCCGTACAGTACTGAGGTACTATAAGATTTCGTGGGTGGGATGCAAATATAAATACACTTATTAATTTTAAATCTAAAGATAGGCATTATAGGAAATTACATGAAGCTGTTAAGCAGATTCTAATGTAAAGCTTGTCCGTGGCAATTGCTAACAGTGGCGCACTAAGGATTTAATCTTGGAGGAGGCCGAGCGCTCAGGATTTAACCTTTGGGGGGGGGGCGAGTTGAGTAGACGTTTTGCGAATACACACTACACATCGCATACGACCTACGACCTCAGTTATAGGTCGTATGCGATGTGTTATGTCTACACACCACACATCGCATACGACCTATAACTGAGCATCTGCAGTGATCGCTAATTCATAAGTAGCACACAACATAATTAAAAAAAATGAATTTTAATTAGGAAAAGATTTTTGGAAATTATTCTAGTGTTTTTTCCTTTTCTTTGGAGGGTGCCCGGGCCCCTTGGTCCCCCCTCTGGGTGCGCCACTGATTGCTAATGATTATTATTATATTTTTAAATAACGAGCCAAGTAGTTTGTGTTTGGTTTTTTGGAGATTCATATAAAGTAATGTCATCTTGCACAAATATGAGAATTCAAGAAAAAAAAAAGTTTTTTTTTACCTGATATTTAGGATATCTTATTCTTATCCACCTTCCAGTAATTGTCTGTTCGTTATCATAACTAAAACAGTGAAATGTAGTAAATTGTAATACCATGAAGAATCTTCAAGGGGAAGACTATTTTAAAGTACTTGGAACTTTTCGACAATGTTTTGATTAAAAGAATCCAGTATTATATTCATCCCTCTTTCTCTCTGCCAACATTTCCGTGAGTATTCGAGTGAATTATAAACAAAAGAAAGACTATATCAAAAATAGTATCAGGAAAAAAAGTAGATTTGGGACAATGTGGGAAAACTTTTAAACGAATCTTGGAGTCTGGAGAAGATGATATTTTCAGCAATTTTACCTAGATTTGAAAGCAAGCTAATAGAACGATAATTTTGAGGTAGATGTGGGTCTTTGCCCGGTTTGTGTACTGGGACTATATCAGCAATTTTCCAAGAAAAAGGAAAACATTGTAGTCTGAAGATTGCATTTATTATGTTAGTAAGATATACTATAGCTTTACGGGGTAATAATTTGATAACTTTGTGATACCATTAGGACCTGGAGCTTTTTTTTTTAATTCTTGAAGTACTTTATGATGTCAATTATTTCCGCTTTTCAAGTAGGCGTGATCAGGCTGGAATTATTGTCAGTTTCTGAGCAGCAGTTACTGCTTTATGTTATAATTTCTAAATATGGATGTATCGATATTATCATCCGTAATCACTGGATCGGAAAATTTTAAATATGTTTACCTTTTCTTTAAACTGTTTCATTGAAGAGATGTGCAACCACGTGTACTTAGCGAGAAAGGCGAGAAATAACAAAGTGATCATCACAGGAAAAACAAAAAAAGTATCATATTTTCTGATGATGTCATCAACACAAATGTTGCGTGCACAAATACCACTATTATATTAGACATATATAAGTTATTGACATAGTACAGAATGTCTTCTACGGGAGATTTTTAGTTTCCTTTATAAGGAGATATTAAAAGAGATGGTCCAAAGAGAGGCACAGGAAATCGGAATTTTTTTATCTAAATGAAAAAAAAAAAAGTCAGAAACATCACCATTGTTTTTTTTTTATTTATATAAGAGAATTATTTATTAAAATAATAGGTGTCATATATAACAGAAATTTTCTTAATAGTAAACAATATTCTCTTATTTTATATGAAAATTCAATTGAAAAAATTATTTATCTAGTGAAATAAGCCTGTTTCACTAGATAAATAAACTGTCTATATAGTACATAAGCCAAAAACTGTTCTAGGTTTAATGGTCATAAATAAGTCACTATATAAGAAAAGTCCTCATAAAGGTTCTTTGAGTCCAAACCAGGATTCGGACCCATGTTTTTTTTTTTTTTTTCAAACCAAAGGGCATCGTCGATACTGAGCTATGAGGACCCTGACATATTCAGCTAAAAACATGCTGTTAATTTAAACTTCACTAGTATTAAAAGAATCAATCTAGAATTTTTTTCTCTTAAAGTGATTTTATTATTGAATTTTCTGAGTCAGTCTCGTGATAAACTATAATGGATGCCTTTTCTACACTCTTCAAAGTGTATAAATTGAAAGATTCATGGAACACTTGAAGCAACTTTCCATCATTCATTATAGGTTTTAAAAAAAATAAAATGCACTTTCCTCTCCTCTATTTAAACAGCTTAATGACTTCTAAACGCTTAAGGAAGTCGTTCGTTTCTAACCCACCACTTAGAGAAAGAAGAATGCAACGCACCGTAGTTTAAAATAGAGATAACTAAACGTCAAGAAGTTAACTGACAGTAGCGTTAAAAGATAATAATGATTCCATTATGATGGGATGAATAGGAGAAAGGCAAATCTACATTGCATCGTTTATTTTTAGCTACTTAATACCTTTACACAGTAGACAACTATCTATTCATAATCTGCAAGGAAGAGGTGGAGTATAGTTGTAGGCGTTACTATTTTCAGAGACTAGACACAACTATGTAAGCTTACACGACATCTTCCAAAGGTGATAACAAGAAAGATTGCAGTAGCACGCCAGAAGACTGTATTTAGTTGTCTGAATTAGTTTTGATATCTAGCCAGCTACTTTTTTGCGAGTGATAAATACAGTTTCTTCACCAGTTATAAAACTCATTAATTTTTACGGTCTTTTAAGTTAAGTTTAATCGCTAGTGACATCATTAATATGTAATTAGGAATTCCCTAAATATATAATTCAACACACAGACTCCAAAAATGGTCATCTGAATTTAAAAGACAATCATAATAATTTTTTGTAGACCTATTGAACACTTAATACCATAGGAGAGCTCCGTTTTTGGTTGTCTTTGAATTAGCCTATGTTTAAGGTCGAGTGTTTCCCAATACGAATAAAAATTAACACTAATAAAAATTAAAGAGTAAATTAAATTTTATTCCAAAATTAAATTCAAATGAAATTATCGTTTCGGAACTACAATATCCCATTTCACAAAACAAAATAAATAACAAGAACAGTTCACGAAGAATTTAAAAAATATTATAAATGTATTTACTATACAGACATGTACAGTAAATTTAAAATAAATAAATAAATATTTACTTATTTTTTTTAATTTACTGTAATATATATGTAATAATAATATATTTATTACTTAAATATATATAAGTAATAAAATTTTTTAAGATTACTATATAAAAAATCTATTGTGTCCTCAAAACAATAAATAATATGTATTTAGCAATGCGCTGTACAAATATAACATCGCTTACTCTCAGGTGATTGGCTATTGGTTATCGTCTGCCTACTTATTATGCTCCAAACCGTTATCTTCGCGAAGATTTACGAATATTACCGACTGACTTACTCCACCTGACGATTAACTACAAAGTTGCCGCGTGCTGTTAATATTTTAAATATCAATATTTATAAATAATGTTTGTTTTTTTAAATAATTCATAAATTAATATTTTTAAATATTAAAAGCACTTGACTCACCAGAATTCTTCCACGGGTTAGTATAGCCTAACGGCCCTCAGTTGAACAACTGCTATAGGTTGTTGTATTAATGATAACATTAGGCCTAACTTTGTTGGTCATTAATAAAGTAGCTTGTAGAATAACAAAAGATATTAATTATATTTGTTAGTTGTAAGAATTGTGACATGATATTGGTTCTACAGTGGAATGTTACAATGCCAAATATATCACCTACTTCCTTTATTTTTTTTCCTCCTTTTATTCTGTATTGAATAATAGTGAACGGTATCATCTGGATCTCTCAGATCATCCGTCAGAATTTGTTTGCGTGATGTGACAATTCATTGCATAAGCTGGGAATTTCTATGATTATATAAAAGGTTGGTTTGTTTATTTTTGATGGAATATCTCGTTGCTTTCGACTAACTGATTTAGAAAGGGAATAAAGCACAGGAAATATTCTCTAAAGAGCCAACGGAAACTCGACCTCTTTCTCGATTGAAAAATAACTCTTTTTTTTTATTTAAATGTAGTAGATTCTCTGCGAAAGGTTGAAAACCTACAGTGGTATCCTGGGTGAGCCATGAAGGAAATAAGAAAGTTGTTGACTTTTCTTGTAACGACTACAATTTATAGTTTCTGAATAGTAGTGTCACACTGGATAACAAAATTCATCCACCACCTAAATGAACGATGTCTGTGGAATTATCAGATAACAATGGAGTAGAAACCACCGATCGCTACAATATCAAAAATAAACAATCCATACCTTATTTATGATATTGCTTATTTTAGTTACATAATTTTATTACTGTATTGAATTCGCTTAACGACAACACCTTTAGAACTTTCAGAAACATTCCATTAGTGATGTTGGTTCCCTACACCAGTATCATGTTGAAAATGAGGAAACTTTTCTCAACTACTAATAGACGTTTGTACTCCTCAGAGAAAGACTACCCAAAGGATAGTAGGATTATAAATTAAGGCGAAGATGAATTTGGTTGTTTAGGCAGAAGGAATATTGGGCCATTAAGATATCAGGTAAAGGGCAATTATTTCTTTGATGGCAATGTTTACAGAAAAGTGAATTGAATGTCTCATTCAATGACTGAATACTTATTTCATAAGCCTCTTCTTTAAAACACTTCCATCAGACAAATAATTATTCCTTCCATATTATCTTAATCAAATAATTCTTACAATTATAGATTATGACGCAAAAAAGTACTGAATAACTACAAGGATATATGTTAAGGAGTAAACGGGTTTATTAACAAAGAAATATATGTTTACATATGATGATATGTACTTCCACAACTATCGGTGGAATCTTGGTCGAGAGTAGATTACATGCTGAAATGGGCACGTTGTCTTTCAAGACAGGTTCCGTAGCACATGCGAAGGTTCTCTGTCATCTTGGAGAACAAGGGTTGGGACATATCGTGTAATTTTATCCCTTAATTCATCAAGGTTTGAAGGCGGGTCATGGTGAAATACCCATTCCTTCAAACGATGAACTGCTCACAAACATGTCGTAGGCTTGGACCATCAACTCCGTATGAACGAAAATAATGATGCTCAAAAATAAACGTCTTTTCTTCCAACGTCAACACCCTTGCGCTGAATGTAATGGTAGACTCTACACGTGTATTGAAGGGGATGTCGAAATTCAGTACTTTTTTTTTTTTTGCGGCATACCGTAGAGCTAAATTCATAATAAGGTGAAGGTGTAAAATATATATCTCTATCAAGAATATTCGCATGAGGCCTAAATAAAGGTTTATGAAAGTTTTCACTTTATGTGGGTATCATTCAGTATCTGATGTCACGGTACATACTCAAATACAGTATTACACTGATGTAGTGCTGTACATACTACATTAATTAAATAATTAACTTACTGCTTTTTAATTTATTTTTCTTTCTTTTTCTCCCCAAATAATGAAGTGATTTTATTTCTAGCATATCCTTCTTTACTTGCTGTTCCCAAGAAATTTACAGTCCATCTCTTCAATATTAGATACGGAACTGGATACGTGTTATGATTTAATTATGACGTAAGTAAAAATTATTAAACATTTTATATTCGCAATAGCAAGAAATGATAATTCTAAGCTTTGAATAATTTTATTATTACTACGCTTTAGACAAAGTAAAACAATAGCTTAATTTCGCAGAGCTATCTTTGCGCCACCTGGAATGTTTGCAGACATTTACTTCCGTTCTTTATATAATGGCTGCATCAACAGTAAAATCCATGACTTTTCCCCCTCTGAATGTGTGCAACATTATGATATATTGGCACCATTTTCCACATGTATTACATATAATGTTAGACAAAAAGGGAGAGGGAAGGGGGACAGTCATGGGTAACGATTGGCTGGCCACGAATCTTTAAAAAGTGTTTTTTGGGAATAAAATGCATAACTGGATTTATTTATTATGTTCACTTATCGAAGGAGTATTGACAATTCCCATCCTATAGAGGTATTTTTTCAGAGTAATTTATCATTTTAGAGAAAAATAAGTGCACAAATACCTCAACTGATGTAAGTAATTACCAAGACATTTCAAAATAAAGAAAGAAATAAGGTAGCATATGTGAAGGCCTTCATTCTGACATAGTGGCATGCATATATGACACATAAGCCTACTTTGGTACATATTACTTATCCACATAGCGATTGAAATCAATGGGTGCAACATCAAAACTATGCGACCTACGATCGATATCCTCCCCCACACACACACGCACTTCTGTTGTAGTATTGTAATCACTCGCATGAGTTGTAAGGCATTATCGTGTGTAGCATGATGTCGTTTCGACGCATCAATCCACGATGTTTGCGACGTACAGCCTGCTTTAACGGATACATCATGTTACAGTAGTGTATAGATTCACACTGCTATTGTGGTAGAAACTGAACAGGAAGCGCACTCTTGCCATGATCTTCTTAATTGATGGCATTGTTTTGATTTTGTTTCTTTTTTTTTTTTTATGGGGAAGATAGATGGGTGAAGCAATGTACTTCTGCTGTAATCTCTAAGTCTTTCTGATACTCGCAACTAATGACGAGCCTTTCCGATGTCCTTGTGTTGCCATCTTGAAGTTGTATAAGGAAACAGATAATATTTTTTACCCATCTAATATATTAATGTCTTTGACTAAAATAGTTTGTTTTAATAACAATACTAGTGATAAAATTATGTGCGAATTTCTTAAAGTTCAATATTGAGTTGCTTCATATTGCAGTATGAGATCGACCACCTCATATTTGCTTGAAAAGCCCTAATGAAACTTGGATTCCCGTCAGTGACGTGAGGAACCATTATCTAGTCTCTTTCGACTAAAAGGTGAGTTAGCCGGCTTCATACGAATTTAGGGGGGGGGGGTTTCACCCGGAAATTCTGGTTTTTCGTCCCCCAGAACAGGCAAACCAGCTCTTGAATACACATGGATTGTAGTCATAAATACATCCCAACCATATACCGGTTCCGAGCCCGGATAAAATGGGGGGGGGAGAGAGAGTTGGGAAAAGCAATAGTGAGCTACCCTGCAAAAATCTCACCAGGAATACTTTGTGGGCAAAGGGATAATCAGTAAAGATGCTTCGCGTCCTGTAGACGGAATTCGAATCCAGGTCTTTCAAGTTAAAGAGCATCGTCCATACTGACTCAGCTACGGATATTCTTGGAGCTTAAAATAACTTCAAACGTGAATGTATTTAAGTACAGTTTCACCGTAGTAGAGTCAGTTTTTTTTTTTTTTTCTGTTCATTCTATAAACTCTATAGTGCAGTTGACTATAAACTGTATATATACATCGGATTTTTTTTTCTATTTAATAATCCTTTTTTTTTTTTCCCCTATGAGATTGAAATTAATGAACCCCGGAAAAGATTTGGGATGGACCTGCAGCAACCACGAAGGATTTCACTAAACAACTCACGTTCCGAAAATCTAAGACAAGAACTTATATCACGAACTACTTCGTGCACACCGATTATTGTACACGAGAGCGTTTTGGCATGACGCCAGCTCTACTGAATCAGGGATCGATATCGCTTTAGGACAATTTACGTTATCATGTCAAAAAGTCCTGTTATGAAGGGTATTCATAAGTGACATTGGAACGTATTAGGACTCCGTCTCGTCTGCATATTCGACACCCAACAGTATAATCTAAAATCGCTTTATAAGTGTGAAAACAAATTTAAAGGGATATGTCTGAACTGTGTATGGATTATAAAAGTCAACTGCTATTTTTGTTTAGCTAGTTTGTCAATGAGGCAATTTTTGTAAGACCACCTAGTGATAGTGGAGAGAGCTACCGTATTGATTCTATGAGAAACCAACTTAGAGTGATTTAAAATCGAGTAGATTTTATTATAAATTGATTAGAGTAAGTCATCAGTTTATAATAGAAAAACGCCAAATTAAAAAAAAAAAAAAAAATGACACAGATAAACAGATGACCTTCTCAAGGTCAAGAAAAGTAAACTGTGTCAGGATATAAACTAGTCAAAGATTGCAAAAAAAAAAAAAAAAAGACAAGAAAAATTAATCTCCTTTCTGTCTTGATGTGTAAATGAATATTTACTGTCTTTATTCACGTGGACATTGCTGTTAGCTCTAAGAAAAATTAATTAACATTTAAATCGTGCCAGCTATAATCTTTGTTTAATAAATGTTTCCGGAACATTGGATAGAAGTAAATCCAAAAATTTGGTTTCTAAAGTTCCGGCCGCCAAACAAAAACAGTAAAAATGTTGTCTCAAAACAGAAATATCGAACTTGTAATATTGTTGACGTTAATATAATTAATTTTCGAATATTCAAAATAATCGACATTCAATTATGTAAACTGCACAAAACTGTACATCATACAAAAATACCACTCTCTCTCTCTCATATTTTTAGTACTAGAGTATATAATAATTATACCAAAAGAATTCCACTCAAATAATCTCACTAACTACGTCATCAGAATGTGGGATTTCAAATTTTGTCATAACTGCAAAAGCAGACGATTTCGACATTCATAATGCGTAGTATTACAAACAAACAGAAAATAAAAATAATAAAAACAGTTTCTTTCTTTATGAAGACAAATAATAATATTATTATTTTAATTATGTTTTCAGGCGATATGTGATGTTTTGAATCCGGTTAAAATAACTCATCATACCGCACCTCTTCGTTGAATTTACAATTACAGATGATTAATAATAAATCCTACATTACTCACAATTCTTCCACCCACCAATATATCACTTAGTCGGGTTTCTCGTAGATATTTATTCCTCTTTGTAAACAACGGTGAGCACAATAGAAATGAGGAAAGCAAATTTACCTGTAATAGCGCATTATGCTACGATCTTTTTTAAGCAACCACCTACGACTACTCAGTAAATAAATTAAAAAAAAAAAAGGCAGGGACAGTATGCACTCCGTAGAAAGACGGATGTGTAATTTCATTGAAACCACTGAACGTAGCTCATCGGGAGAGTCCCTGGTTGTTCTGTCCATCCTCGGAAAGAATTACGGAAGCGAAACCTTCACCTTGCGAAATCCTACTAAGGTGAGAGTTCATTCTGTCGATGTACATGTGTATCTGACACACACCCGTAGCAAACTTTCCTTGTTGTCAAGCAAAGTTTGGGTTGTCTGACGTCACTACTCGAAGATCGATATTGTAGTGGTTGGATCAATAGCAATACGCAAGCAGAGGGAGTCTGTCTAATATCGCACGTGACAAACCCAAGTTTTTGGCAGCTACATCACTTTTGACGTCAACAGGCAGTGGTAGTTGCAACGTCATCTACGCTAACCAACCATTCAAACAGTCATTGTAAGCGCTACAGCAGATTGGTCACCCAGTGCAGCCCATACTTTCCTATGACGTCACGCAAACCTGCGTCACACTAGTTTCCCCTGGAACACGTTAACAACCGAGCTACCTTGAATATATACTGATGATGGAGAGATGTTTATGTAGTAGTAGTAGGAGAAGCAAGACCGCGTGTAAAGGAAGAGGTTGAGATCTTGGATGTCGAACTTGTGCGTTGCGTTCGCGGTGGACCGGGATAGCCACGAGTCACCATCGCTGCCTAGTTACTACGAGACCTTCACCTGGGAGTCTGTCAAGAGGCCACGGCATAGGCTGCCGGCAATAGTGTGCGCTACGGCTACCCCACCAGGTTGGTTCCGGGTGTTGGATTAGGGACCAGCCAAACTTGTTAAACTTAGTTTCTCTTGTTTCAGGACCTTTTCTTCCTTTTTTGGGCTTGGCATATTTAAAGTCAGTGTTTCTTCGTGCCATCGGCAAGGCCATCATCATCCCGAGTCACGTGTGTCTGCATACGAGCAAGGGAATATTAATTGGTGTTCTCTTGCAGGGATCTAGAGACTGATATGTATAAATACTTCGCCTGCCGTGTTAATATTATGTTTACAGTGTGGCCAGATCCTAAGCCTTATTGTTTCAGCCTACAGTATTATTTCTTTTCCGATTTCTCTGTTCCGAGGTCAATGGGCGTCATATCTACAACGGGGAGCTTTTATTTAACTCGAATATACAGAGAACGCGACGAAATCTTATTTCCAGTGTGATCAGAGGACAGGTGGACAAAAACAAAAAGGGCAAAACGTAACATTCCTGCAATCATTCCAATCACCTTCTAGGACAAGAAAGGACCAAGATTAATGTCCCGGATCTTTTAGGGAACCCTTAGTTGCCACTGCCAATAGAAGTGAGTATTACGAGGACTATATTTATCCTTTGCCACTTGTGATCATAGTTAACCTATGAAACTTTTTTAAAAAGAATATTGCTTAGAATTTGCATATACAGCCGACTAAATATCAATTGTTAGTGTAAATCCGACACGTTTAGTTTGAAAACAAATACTTAACTGACAGAATTTACAATGAAATGAATGTACCTTATCCCACACAACGTGTCGTAGAGAAAACAAAAATTAGAATACAGTTTTTGGGGTTATTTATTTTTAGTAATGTTCAAATATGTTCTTTAGGCCTAAAACAATAAGGCGAAATGGAACTAGGCCACATTTATATTCTCCCTCTTTTTCCATATGTATATGTATATCTTACGCTATATATCTTGTTTTATAGTAAAATTATTATGCCATTTCATCTCAACCGTTAAAAATATTATCCAAATTTCCTATTTCTCTTAAAATATCCTCATTTTTATATATTTAGTATTATTAGCAACAGTTAGGTTGTAATCATATAATGAGCGATTGCCAATCTTTCCTTGCAGATTTTTAAATAGAAAATATTTAATTATTTTGCATATGCATTTTTATCTTCAGCTAGCCTGCAAATCTCTAGGATATTTTGCAGTCATCTAGAACAAGCCGATGAAGGTAATGAAGGTGAACAAAATATTTATATCACCAGGAGTCGCTCAAACAAAAAACCTTTTTCCTTTTTATTCTGTGCTAATGGATTTTTCAAAAAATAACACAGAGCTTCCTAACTTTGGTTGTCGACCAGGTTAAATCACCATAGATTATTGTTATTATTGCTTTACAGCAATTATCCTTAATATTTATACATATATGTGAAACCATTTTGTTTTGACAATTTCTCTTAATTCTGATGTCGTCTGCTGTTTTTTTTTTTTTTTTTTTTTTTTGTGCTACGTTTCAATACTTGAACTTATTTTTAAAAAATTATATTTGCTTTCTTCCCAGGATTCGTATCAGATTTAAAGGATAAATATTTTTTATTAATATGTTCCAGATCATCTCCGGATCATCTTTGGTACTGTATAAAACTTTTTTTTTTTTTTAAACACGTTAAGATAAACCCGTAGAGATCAAAAATAATGTAGTGGAGAAATCCTAAAGCAGAAGGTGTGCCGTATTTTGAGCATCATCCACTACACATACCAATCAATTAAGCCAAGTTAGTTCTTACTTCATTAGTTTATTATAGAACTAGCATGTACTGTTCATCCTTTACATACACGTGTATATTGGGGCTTTGTGCGTCACAAATGGGCGTTGACGCGAATGTCTGACAGACTGACGAACTGAAAGAGTACAGACACCTATCATTTGTTATGTAGCTGTAATTCTGGGCTGACAGATCAAAGAAAGCGGCACGTCATGTGACGTAAGAGAGAGATACCAGATCGAAATTGCCGCGTTCGTAGAGACACTTTTGACGTCAACACACACACACACGCGTTCCGTTCGATCGATACTACTTTCTACAATGCGAAGGTGGCTATTCATGTACCGTTCTTCTAATTTTAGTATGCAATTACTGGCCGTTGACGTCCGCAGGAATGTTCTCTGGGCCAAAAGGAATACGTGTTAAGTGTATTATATAGCAAAAGGATGAAAATGCGTTTGCTAATGAAAACACAGCGAGTAGGACTCATTGACGTTCGACTACCAAAAATAGATCGCTAAGAAAATTCTTACCAGATATTTACCGGGTGTGGAGCAAAAAAAGAAAATAAAAATTAAAAAAAAAACTCTAACCTTAAAATCGTCACGTTTTTATATTATAAAGAGTGATTTATTGTGAAATGAACTTTACATTAATGTAATGTAAATTTACATTAATGTCATATAAATTAAACTGAAAATCTCAATTTTAAAATATCGTTTGCTATAATTTATGTAATTTGAAACAAATTTTAAGATTAGTTATTCGAAATATAAACATTTTCTTTGAAAATCATATAATTTTATTGAATAATATGGTATTTTTTCAGATCATCTGCGAGTATTTGAGCTAAATATTTTTTTTTTAATTTTTTGTATTTATTTTTTTACACAGTCCGGAAATCCCGGTGTAGAGAAATCCTACTTCAGGCCTCCCATAAGCGTAGCTGTGGTCTTACAGTGGGCGATGAAATTTCTCTCTCACCTAAAGACAGTCACAAACATTCATGCCCACGGTGGGATTCGAACCCGCAGCCTGTGGGCGAGAATCAACTAATATTGACGATACATTTAAGTACGGTGTCTAGTCTCGGAATAGTGACGGCATAAAAAAATAAAGTATTGTAAGCTGGTACACTGCACAAAAATATGAGGTCGCTATTTCTTTTGTCAGTGTTTGCCAGTTTACAGAGAAAGATCTATCGCTTCACCTGCCGATGTCCCCTCAACTAGTTCTTTTCCATATACAAGCGGGATTTACATTTAATAACAGCAAAAACGTGGCCATCGAGGTCTATGACCTGGTCGTTTAAACAATTGCTATCACAACTCAACCAGCCGAGCAAATAGCAAAAACGAATTACCAAACGATATTACGATAGCGGATAGGCGGTCTGTGTAGTCCAGAAGATGAGTGGATTACTATAATAAGATCACTTCCGTATCTATATCGATAATTATAATAATCATTGAATTTAGTTATCGTTGGATGCACTTGAAAGAATCTAAGAGCTTAAAATTCATATTAATCAGCATATTAAGCCTTTTCTTTCACTTTCATTTTTTTCGCTAACGTTAATGAAAGAACAACGACCTCGAGTGCTCATCTGTAATATTTTATACTTTTTTCTTTCTCTTTTAGACCACAAAGGATTGAATAATATCCACGCAGCGTTTGTATATAAATAATATAAAAAAATATCTCAGCTGTTTATTTTATTAAACCATGTTTTATTAAAATTTGAATCAAATTAAATTATAATTAGTTTTATAATGATATATCGAACACTTCGTAACACAATTCATATAATAATTTTACCGATTCCATTTTTTTTGTTTAGATATATAAAATTTCAAAATGTACCGGAAAAAGTCAAATGAGAAATTTCTTCCCTAAAGCAATGAATCACACTGTGTACTATTCCCAGACATTCGAAATGTATTGAAACCAACTCTGAAATGATGTTTCTGTATCTGGTTTTGCACATCAACAGTGTGCCATCTCTGAGTGTCCAAGAATTCTTAGCTGAGCACAGCATCCCCAAGGTTTCCCATTCACCTTTATTCACTAGATTTGGTTCCCTGCGTCTTCTTGGTAACGACTCCTTTTGGTTGCAAATACCCGGGATCGAAACCGATGTGAAAAATCTTATATGAACTTTTCAAGAGAAAGTGAGTTAACGAGTCTCGTACGGAGGTGGAGGGTTTTTCATTCTAAGTAAGATGCACAGAGGCAAGACGAAGAGAAGCAATAAACAGACATAATAATAATAATGTTCTTACAGCCTAAGTTGCTTTGGCTGTAATTCAAAACAAAACAACAGTGATGCTTTGTCAAGAATAATGTGGCTGATATGCATCTCAGTATAAAAAGGAAGCTGGAGATCATTCCCAAACACTCCTGCCAGAGATCTATGGTTTAATTCTCCTGCAAAAAAAATTTGTCCAACGACATTACTGCTCCAGAGAATGATCTTCCACTTATATTGAAAGCAATGGTCTCGTGGCCATCGGATTTAAATGACGAACCATGTTCTAATCCAAGGATATTAACAATAACCGCGAAATTATTTCCATGCACAAACACATCACATCCATGGCCTCAAAAAATTTGGTGTTTCGTTTCGTGCAAAACACAACTCCAACACGATACAAATTCTAAATCTGTCTAACCTGAGGTCATGCATCAAAAACTTCCCTAAATTGATGGATGCTATCTAGAAGCAATCGGCTCAATAGATGAACTCTCTCTCTCTCTCTCTCTCTCTCTCTCTCCACCACACACACACACACACACACACACACACACACACACACACACACACACACACACACACACACACACACACACACACACCAATCGCTTGTTCACAGATGCTTTGTTTTGTATATTATGTGCATTTTTTATGGGACCTGCTCCTCCGAACTGATCAGCATTCACAACTATTCTTACTTTCTCACACACAAGTAACTACTGGTCAACATCCATACACAATTCAACTTCGAACTTATTCAATGAACTTATCCTCTTCTTTCATTATATATATTTCTGTTGATTGCCGCCCCTCTCCACGAACTACGACCTCTAGCTGTTTCTGAAACATATTAACAGATTCTTTCAACGTCATTGTGTTCTAGGTTTTGTGACCTCTCGTGTGAAGGATTGATATATATATATATATAATTTTTTTTTTTTTTTTTTTTTTTTTTTTTTTACTCGGCTGGAATATTATTCAAAAAACTTTAATGACTGTTACCGAGAGATAAAAAGATGACATGGTATATTTAAAAAGATACTACTAGTTAACAAGTTTCGTTGAATAGATCAACATTTTCAGGTATCATAAACAAAGAAATATATAAAGAATTACAGAGACTTAAAATTGTAATAACAGAATAAGTACAAAAAGACAGTAGCGTGTTTGAAAACAAAATGTGAGCTTGAGTTCCAAACAAACGTATACTACGCGCTGTCGCGAGTGCGCCAATACTGAACAGAGGCAACGTGTGCGTCAGAGAGATTGACACTTAGGTTGCCTGGAGTGTACAAGATTTTATGTGATTGTGGAAAGCCATACTATGGCCAGACTGCTAAATCCATCCTTCTACGGCTGGAAGAACACCGTAGAGATATCTCCTATAACAGGACTCGAGCCAGCGCTCTCTCTAGCCACGTTCTCTTTTCAGGTAACTCAGACGAAGGCCGCCAACACATTGTGAACTGGACTCAAACTTCTAACATCCATATGTGCTATGATGAGCTCGAAAGAAAGACTGTCGAATCTAGAGAAATTTCTCTAGATTCTTCTCATATCAACAACAGCCTAAGTTTCAATCTCTCTGACGCACACGTTGCCTCTGTTCAGTATTGGCGCACTCGCGACAGCGCGTAGTATACGTTTGTTTGGAACTCGAGCTCGCATTTTGTTTTCAAACACGCTACTGTCTTTTTGTGCTTGTTCTGTTATTACAATTTTAAGTCTCTGTAATTCTTTATATATTTCTTTGTTTGTGATACCTGAAGATGTTGATCTATTCAACGAAACTTGTTAACAGTAGTATCTTTTTAAATATACCATGTCATCTTTTTATCTCTCGGTCATTAAAGTTTTTTGAAAGAAATGGGTAATCTCGGTCATCTCAGTCATTAAAGTTTTTTGAATATATATATATATATATATATACATATATATATATTAGGGTTACCAAGTAATTTTATAAGCTTGGTTATTTAACTCCTAATCCCAAGTATGCAAACAATTAAGTTTGCGCCTGAAACATAGTTCAAGTCTAAAGATGGTACACCATCAGGGCAACTCATTGTTAAGGTGGGTAAAGCTCTGATCACTATTCTTAGTATTTTCCATAAATTTTCCAAGCTTATAAAATTACTTGGTAACCCTAATATACAGTATCCCCAAGTTAAAAAATCACACACACACACACACACACACACACACACACACACACACACACACACACACACACACACACACACACACACACACACACACACACACAACTTCCAGAACAACTTGAAAAAATACAACGTTTTTTATGTATCATTATGTGCGGCAATTTTTATCTGTAATTTCCAGTTTGTTTAGATACTTCAATGTTTATTACTATTCTTTTCCTTTATGAATACCTGAGGAAGGCTGTTATAAGCCGAACTAGTAGTATTATTCTCATTAAAATCTTTATAAGTTATCTCGGTTTTTGAACTCATTAAATCTATATTTTTTAAAATGTATCTCAACAACCGAGTAAAAGCCGATTATCACACACACACACACACACACACACACACACACATATATATATTAATATGACTGTGAGGATAAACTTGAACAGTTTGTTTCAACAGCTTCAGAATAAAATTCTTATAATGCATATAGATTATTTATTCATATATCCAACTCGTAAATTTTCTTATAAAGAGAAAAACAATTTAATTTTAAAGATATCTAAACTGATTATTTATAAATATTAACGTGGACAGCGGATAAGTAAATATTATAAATATCTGTAGACGAAATTGGAAGAAAGTTGCATTGAGAATAATGAATATCAGACTAGACGTAAACAGACCACATATCTTTGATGTTACCCATTTCTTTCCAAATTCAATAGTTCTGTTTATGGAACAAATGAAACGTGTAACGAAGCTTGCATTCGACATTTGATCCTCTCATTTT
The DNA here is from genome assembly GCF_054136105.1 of Typopeltis vanoorti. NCBI lineage: Eukaryota > Metazoa > Arthropoda > Arachnida > Uropygi > Thelyphonidae > Typopeltis > Typopeltis vanoorti. The sequence continues at coordinate 165,051,857 of NC_143550.1, forward strand.
TATCTCTTATTTTCATTTAAATATTTCAATATAAGTGAATATCTGAATAAGTATATTTCTACCAAACGAAATTGTGCAGGCCAATAACATTCCAAAACCTATTAATATTATCGTAAACAAGATTAACTTTACTTGGAATGCTATAAATAATAATAATTTGCAGCGGATAATTAGGTAACGTTGTTTGTATCTAAACATATATTCAAAAATATCACCGAAACGTGCTTGTTTTTTTACGAAAACGGAATTTTTTTTTGCTTTTATAAAAACATCGTTAACCATATCGCGCAACACACTTCCGAAGCGCCGAACACAGTTGACGAGACTACCAATACAGCGCCAGGTGCATACTGCGAGCAATTCTCGACAAAAATTGTGAACTTAACACTCGCGCCCCCTACATAACATTCGAGCACTTAATCGTCTGCCTGCACACAAATCTCCGCTTACGATACTCGTATTATTTTCAGTCTTTTTATTTACGCATGCTCTCGTCCAATAACCTTAATAGTTATGATTTTCAGATCGTTGCTAATTGACACATTACGAAAATTTTTCTATGCCTGTTTTTAAGCTGCCAATCCAACATGCTCTTGGTATGATTTTAAATATTACTCTTTGCCATGCATGATGATCTTTTATATTCAAATATAGCAATAAATATATCGGTGTGTGACCTTTATTAATATTCCTTCTAAATCAAGTTGAAATATTTTAAATATCACTACTGACGAATTGTAAGACATGTTATAAAAATTAATGAATTATTTCGTTTGCTTTTTTTTACGTTACTGGGATCTTTTCTCATATTGGAATATATGCATACAACCATTTGATATTTCAAACGTCTTAAAGTTCAAATGAAGTGGTGGGTGCGCAAATTGAACCAATTTAAGACGAAGTATGATTAAAAAAAAAAATTATCTCTGTTAGAATGTGTATTACTATTACCTCCCTTGATGAGTCTTGACTCCAGGAGGTGTTGGCATAATAACAATAATACTAATGCATTCGGCTTTGATATAATGCTGGATTTAATATCTACTTGATTTATATAATTTTGCATCGCCGAACTGAAGCCTTTTGGCTCTTTATTTTCGTAAATAATAATATTTTTCACTTCTGTTAAAGGTATTTGTTTATTTATTTTGTATGCCAATACAAATGTGATTTTTCAGTTTAAAATATATTATTATTATTATTATTATTATTATTATTATTATTATTATTACACCTCCAGGGAGTCCAAGGACTCATACTGCCTACTTGGTTAATTGTCTGTGGTATTTTAACACCAAATCAACAAAAATCAAGATCTTACTGTTGATCTGCTTTATTGTTTTTATTTTATTATTTTTTTTAAATTGCCAATTAAACTACTAGAAAAGAACACATTAATTATAGTGTGCTGTTTAATATCCAAATCAATTCACGATAACTGGTCAGGATTTTTTTTTTTTTTTTTTTTGTAAATATTTCTTTCAACAGTGGTGATCAAACAAACTAATCAAAGCCCAGTAGTTAATCATATTCTCCAAATATATCTGTGATTTTTTCAAATATTGTTACATGGGGAATAGTTGCGTTGCAAGGCAATAAAAAGGCCTGCAGATGGCAGAGTAGCTGTTATCCTCATAGAAGCAACTAAGAAAATTTGACAGCGTATACAAAATAAATAATGCCTTATTTACGGCAGTGGGCTATCAGATTTCCTATCACTTGTTAAAACTCGAAAGCTAACATTAATTTAAGCGTGAATTTGATAACTGTAGCTTGGTAGGAGTTGAGATTAGGAGTACTTCATTGAATCAGAGTCTATCGTCACTTTTCCTGTGATAACACTGATTTTTTTGAAGTGGAACACTAATAGAAGCCGTGATATGTGAGGTCAGAGAACATTTCTTTGCAAAGAAATTTGTTTTATAGCTATAACTTCGCCTACCTCGAAGCTTAATCAAAGCTCGAGAATATGATCGACTAAATGATGGTTTCGCATAGTTAATTTATAACTCTATCAAGTGGAACCTCTATGAGTTTTCAGCATTAGTAGATAGTCCATTTGTGGGCGTGCTATTAGGTAAGAACCATGTACCTCCAGTTTGTTGTACAGTTACCATAGCAACGATATAAGTTCGTTGCTACCTAATTTTTCTTTTATATTTCGCTAATGGAATAGGAGTGAAAAAAGGGCTGTTGTTAGTTTTTTTTCAATATTGCTAAGTTTTTCATCGGTTATATAGAGCTTCCTGTAATTATTTTTCCTTTTTATTTCTTAATTAATATATGTGTTCGCTATGAAAATACTTGAAAATGAATTTCACAAATCATCCTCTGGGCTTCTAGTTATTAATTTGTATTTCCCATATGTTTTTTTTTAAATCAGAACTATAATTTCTTTATCATATAAGGTTCTTAAATTACATTAGCACAGACGTGCTTCTATGTGTATACAATGAATAAACTGGGGAGAGTACGGGCTACTAATCTCAATGTGGAAAGAGAAATTGTGGATGATTTCTATGGATGATAATACTGTTTTGCCTTCTACATAGAAGAACTGGAATCGTAAAACAATCGTCATGAAGCAGTTGCCCGTACGGTTGGCCTAATGGCTATGGGCTTCGCAACATATGCTTGGAGAAGGAGTGTCCTAGGTTCGATTCCTGTCGACGATGTGAGGAGCTGAAGGATCTTCCTCAGTCATAGCCAAGTTAGCCGGTCTTGGGCCTGGACAGCAGAGTTTTTTCACTAGTTTATCTGGGGGTTTTCATCCCACAAGAAGGCAAACCGACCCCGTGAACACACATGCTACAGTCATAGGATAGTACGGCAAGGAAGGCAACGGGAAACCAAACCACCTTGCTCGTAATCATTTCCCTAGATGGTGGCATATATAGCTATCCTCAAACAGCCGTAAAGCTAAATACTATCATTCAAATGCTAGAGTATATATATATATACAGGGTGTTCGGGATAAATTTGACAGTTTCGTAAGGAAAAAGAAAATCTTCTTTGTATCTATTAAATTTAATGAATTGACAAAAAAACATTACAGGCAGAGTTAATTACAATACTATCAACAAGATTTACTCAAAATAACCACCATTAGCATCGATCACAGCTTCAATTCTGCTTCGGAACCTCGAACAAGCTGATGCTACAGTCTCCCTGGGAAGGGCCGCAAAAACTGTTTTAATTTTATCCATTAACTGGGCTTTTGTATTACTGGAAGTGCGATTGGTGTCTTTTTCAACTGCGCCCCATACAAAATAATCCATGGGGTTAAGGTCTGGGGAGTTTGGAGGCCAAACATTTGGACTGGTGAAGTCGTAGAAATTTTCAGACAACCATTTTTGACTTTTCCCAGAGGTGTGGCAAGGGGCCGAATCCTGCTGCCATACATACGGCCTACCATTGCCTACCCTTGTTATCCAGGGCTTGACTACAGTTAGCAACTCCACGAACAAAGCCCGAATTCCAATGCCAGGGTTCTTCAACACCTGTTCCTGCAGATTTGCGAGGAATTCTGCTGTACGAACGCAATCAGATCGTCTGCTAGGGATCTTTCTTCTTGCTACATCCTCGTAGTCACCATTGCAAGTCTCTAGTTCATGCCTGATTGTTTTTACTGTATTCAGGGAGCATTGGGCAGCAGTCGTAATATCCTTATTTTGATGGCGGGCACGAATCATCATGATACAAGTTATTCTCTTCCATGATTCAGGTGGGTTCCAGCTATCCATCCTTTCTGACATCTTGTATATGAATGAAGAAGGGTCCAAACTTTTAAATGAAGAGAAGTGTGTGTTAATACATGTAACTTACGGAAAAATATAATTAATTATAAATATGTCAAATTTATCCCGAACACCCTGTATATATATATATATATATATATATATATATATATGCCTATTTATTAATGACCCCTCATAAATGCATCTCATCGTCTTATCATCTTAGATGCCTTTCAATGTTTCTTTTTTTTTATAGTAATCTCCGCCATGTTATAGGTCATGAAAGCCATGGCCTATAACACGCTAGTATTGTTGGCAGGTCAAGGCTCCGAATTCTGCTCCAAACTCTAACATGTTTTTACCACTTCATTTCCGAAAGCAAGTGTTTTCGAATCGGCCGATGTGCATCTGTATGTGTGTGTGTGTTTGTGTGTAGGCATAATTGTGTGTGCAACATATGCAAATATTTGTTTGGAAGTAATACTGTATTCCGGATCTCAAAATATTTTGATCAAGTTTAAAAGGAAAAAAAGAGTGACAGGAGAGAAAGGCTTTTTATCTTTAAAAGATTCCCATAGCCTAGGAGAGACGCATTAAGAGGGATTCTTATGGGAAATTATGGATCGTATAGCTAATCATGGGCAAACCTATATTAGCATAGTTTCTAGTGACACTTGTATATCAAATATGCATACTTAATTTTCGGAATCATTTATGTCAAATGCAGTCTCTCTCTCTCTCTCTCAAGGGGAAGAATGAATTATAAAATACCTGGAAATTTGATTGACAATACTTTCACAACATAAAAGTAAAATACAATAATCATCCTACATTTTAATATATTACAATAACATTTTCAAGAAAAAAGTTAAATGTTAACGTGTTATCCAGAACATTTTTTTTTTTTTATTTGATGTGAGTCCATTCTACAGTTCTCTTGAAAGTGTATTGTAATATTAACTAAGCATAGGAAGTTAAATTTATTTATTTTTTACTTTATATTATGATACCATTGTTCATGCAAGTTTCCAGGTACTGTCGGTTTATTTTCCCCCTTCAACGACTGGTTTATCGCACGTACTGTTCCAAGCATCTGAATCACATAACACAAATTAGCACAAACCATAATACCTACTGAAATAAATGTGCATGGTTTTATTCTAGGTGTACAATTTTATTAAACGTGATCAAAGTTTTATTATCTAAACAGAAGACGTTGGCTTGACTTAACCTGGTTAAAAACATGGAATTCGGAAATCAGAACTACTAACTGAAACATATCCTTCTGGCCACAGATAAGTTATAAATTTAACTATTTAGTTTTCATTGACATTCATAAGAAACATAACTTTATTATTCGATACAATCTTTCCGTTTTTGTGTACTATATTAATTTCACAATTAATTAAAAAAATTTAAATATTGCATTCTTTTCTAGAAAAAATAAGAAACTAAACACAATCAGAAAATTGTACAAGCGATGCAAAATTCTCTGAAAATTCATACTTCAAACTATCAAAAGCTCGAAAATTATTCTTTGAGATTGTAGTGCCCAAATTCGGACCACTAGTTGTTGTTTTTTTGTTTGTTGGTTGGTTGGTTGGCTCAATAAGACTAAAATAACACCTTTTTACTGTAATATCACACTAATCTAATACGAGAATTAACGTCATAAAAATCACTTACTAAAACGCATGAATTATAAACGATTAGATATATATTGCTTTTTTATATATATCTACTTTATTCTTTCCTAAGTGCAGAGCACCCTTTCGAAATATTTGAGTCTGTTGGAGACTAAAAGTAAATAAAATACTTGACGATTTATTATTTCAAAATAAGCAAAATAATATATTATTAATTTTAACTATATGAAAGCCATTGATAAAACTATCATAGAAGTCCAGTAGTTATAATAACATATTCCTACTATATCCTGTTTTTGTATTAAAACATTTCAAAATGTATAAGATTCATGCTATACTGGAATCAGCTACAAGCTCGAAATAAAAAATAAAAAAAAATAGTATTAATTATTAATATTTGCGTAATGATGTCATATTAATCGTATGAGCATTAAGATCATCAGATGAAGGATCCTAATGTTCATAAGACAAATATGACATCATTAAGCATATATTAAGAAGATTTGGTATGACTTCGGGGGAAAGAAGTAGATCATCATTAGTCCACTACCCTTTGATTGAATTCAATCAAGGACATAGTAGGCTAATTGACTGATGGACGCTATGCCTGCCAAATGGTTAGCGTACTTTCACTGTAACAGGCTGTGGGTTCGAATCCCGCGGTGAGCATGGATGTTTGTGAGTGTCTTTAGGTAGGAAATAAATTTCATTGCCCAGTGTGAGACCACCGTACTTAGTGGAGTTTCGAAGTGGCTTAAAAAGTTGCATGTTTAAATCATGGTTCCGAGATTATCTACCTCTTTTCCCTCCTTCGGTAACTAGTACTGATGTACTGTAGATTTTACGATCTTTCGTAAAATAGGACCACATAAAAAATAATCATAATCATTCCTTCATTATCTTGAATGCTAAATATTTCATGCGGACATAACAATCATGTAAATGATAATAAGTTTTTAAATAGCATTTAAATTAATAACAGTAATATTAATTTGTTGAAATTACTGTGTTTGAACGCTATTAAAATTCCTGTTTGTCTACAAACTGTGCCCTACGGAAAATGAGAATAATTAGCATATGAAGTACTTCAGACTTCATGGAATATTTGAAAACCATTTAGACTGTGGTTTATTAATGGTAGAACTCTGGACTATGGGAATTCATGATTAAGCTAATCATTGGTTGTTGCTTTCATTATACAAGACTTCCCCCCCTCAAAAAACGGTATGTACAGGAAGCTAGACTTGTTTAGAGACGCGAGTCTTTGGTGTTGATAAATTTCCCTACGAGGGATGGGCAGGAAATTCCACATTTGTGAAAGCAGTAAACATGATGATTGTTTAAATTTTTTATAAAAAAAAGAAAATTTATTTTAAATGTTAATGAATTATAAATTGTATTTAAGATATAGACATGAGCAAATGATATATTTTTCATGGAAAACGAAATGAGATTTATGTTTTTTTTTTCTTTCTTTCTTTGCTATAGCTCCCGAGCTGACGAGCCCGGTCACAACCACAAGCTGTGCCACAACCTCCGTTCCTGTCTGTACTCCTACTTTTGTGTCGTCCAGTCAACCTTTAGCTACCTCAGGGCCGGAACATACCCCTTCTGTTTCTAGTCGTCTAATTTCTACGGAAACCGAGCTGGAAATCCCAATAACCTCGGCCCCAACCTCAGAAACCCAGCCATCATCCGAGTCCGCCATGCTTCTTTTGCAACAACCCCAAGTAAGTCTAAAGAAACAAATTAGATGATGGTTCAACTGATCATTAACCACATTACTAATGTTTAATAGTTCTTTTCGATTTCATTTTAGTGCTTGAATAGAGGGAGTGGAGGGTTTGTTTTATTTTTAAATATTTTATAGTTTTTAATTGGTTGTCTTAATCATGTGCATCATATATAAATATCTACAGCCAAGGAATGGGATGTTGATATATTTAGCAAATATACATTTAACACATTTTAAAAATCTTAAATATGATTTAAAAATTCGTAAAGATCTGAAAAAATTAATACAAGTATTGGTTTATGTGATAATTTTCGAATGTTTCTGCTGATATTGTTATCAATAACTAATGAAAATTTCAAAATACAAATAATTTTATTGGGAAAACTATAAGCAAAAGCATTGTGCATTGAAAAAAAAATTAATTTAATTTTAATTATTACTTTTTTTATCTCTATGCTTATGATATTGTCAAGTGGTGGAATAAAACAGTATATAATAAATACTACTATTACTCCTAATAACAATAATAGGCATAATAATAGACATAATATTACAGGAGATCACGGATACGAATCAAACTTTGTCTATTCGTATCCAAATAGTACCTATGCACAGCCCTCACAAGCTCACTGTAAACATCTATTCATTGAAAATTCGAGACGTAATATACTCGTCTCATAGTCAGTCTTAATTCCAACTAAACTAAAATTCCAGCAAAAAAAGGCCACTAAAACAGCAAGAAATTAAATGGCTTTATCAGTTTGTCGGAGCGGCAATCAATCGCATCTCACTTTGACAGTTCATAAGTAATATTAGAGTTAGCACGTCCTGTTGATAAGGTAAATAAATACAAGTAAAAGTGCTGTGCTTAACTTGCATTTTCTGCCGAAATCTTAACCGTAAAATGTACATATTTCAATTGCTTGAAAAAAACAAAACAAAACGAAGAATTATTTCAATTTCAAAATATTAATTTCGTGTTATAAAGAATACTATAAAATATACTTAATTAGCACCACAAACAACAAGCTGAAATCATTAATTAGTAAAAACCATAATAATGTTGAAATAATTTCTTATTCAAATATCGAAATACTATAATCTGAATTTCACTCAAAACTATAATTTTTAAGTGTTTTTCTTTCTTTCATTTTTTATTTTTTTGATGGGGGCTGGAGTATTCCAATTAATTTTAGGGATATCATAAATCTGAAAGTCGATCCTAATCCTGATTTACGCTCATGCGCAGACCCACAGTTCATCGTGCATGCGTTCGAAAAGTAAATCCTACATAATATCGTAATAAAAAGTACATCTAAAAGAAAAATTAATAAAAAATTAATAAAAAATAATAAAAATCTAATATAAATGCTCTTTCAATATTGAATAAAACGCTTTCTTTAAGATTCCACTTTGTTTTTATTAGTACAGCTGCATCAAATATATTTCAGTTATACTGAATCTTGACATAATAATTTTTTATTATGTGATGATAATTAAAAATAATGTGTATTATGGGCAGTTTCCTAAGATCTAAATTTACAATCGACTTCATACATTTAGCTTTTGAGATATTTGATATTATTATTGGTGTGAATTTTCACTGAATTAAAATTTGTTATAAGAATTTAGAAAATACGGTTTTGATACAACAAAAATATGTGTTTTTCAGTGAGAAGAGCCAACATATCTAAGTTATCCGGCAATGTGGGGGAAAATTTTTTTTCCCCCACAAATATTTGTGCATTTGAAATTGACACTTCAGATAAACATCTCGCTTTCCAAACTGCCGATGTCAACTCTATACCTTCTCATAAATAAAGAAACGAAAAATATAATAAGAAAATATATGTTCACGTGTGGAAGAATAATATGCTATATTCATTTATTAATATTTCTAAGTACTGGGCACGTGCTTAGTTTTTTTAGCAGTTGCTTTTAGATTAATGGAGAGAGAGAGAGAGAGAAACAAGGGAATAAATTGATTATTGGACAAAACCTGTGATCCAGGCGCGAAACATACTTATCAAAACTGCCGAGGCGTGGCGCATTGTGTTTATCTACATACGAATAAAAGCAGACGAGTTTGATGTTTGAAGTTTAACAACCTCGAATGGTGAAAAAAAGAAAAACGTCATATTTTTATGTGCACGTTTGCGTCAAGGTTTTTAAAATACTACATTATTAAACATCATAAAATAACCATAAGTCATTTAAAAAGACACATAAAGTGCAATTATACCTCAAGAAATAACAAAACGTGAGATTGTTTCTGTAATTGTACATAAATCATCCGAACGACAAAATTTTCTAATACGCCACTTCAAGATGAGATTCGGTCATTCTCGCTCTGTAGAAGAAATTATGTATTTCCAGACCACACCCAAACATCTTATAGTGCATGATTTATGACATAATATTACGCTGCAGTACGAATCCGGAATGCTCACGGGGGCGGGGGGGGGGACAGTATGCAGTAAAAAAATGAAAAAAGAAAAAATCTAAGAAAACAAAAACCACAGAAAACAGAAAGAGAACGTGTAGCTTAAATATAATATCAAAAAATGAACAGTCACATTTTAGAAAATCTTATGATATGCGAAGAAGAGATAAATGCACTTCCTTCGGCTAACCTGACATCATATAGTAATTAATTTATTAAATAAATTATTAATGTGCTTATTAATCTTCTATTTAATAAATTAGTTATTAATAAATCATCAGAATATAAAATTTCAATAATATTAGAAAATATAGATATTAAATATCAATATCGACTTTACTAAAGCTAAAAAAAATTAAATCTAATTTCTATTTTAAAAAGTTTCAGGTTATAATTCTAGAATCCAAAGTTATTGAATAGTGTTACTTGTTCTAAATTCTGTTATGTATATCCAATAGCTTAAACTTGGAACTGTTCACGGGAACGAAAAAAAAGGATTACGATTTCATCTTAAAAATAGTCTCCTCCTACATATTTTACCCCAAAACGATCCCGATGTAAAAGCAATAATAACAAAGAAACTCTGCCGCCATGATGAGCTTAAACACGAAAGGCCCCACCTATCGTTATTAATGCGTACCAAAGTAGAGAAACCCTTATTACTTCATCAAAGTTTGACGTCTATGTATAGCAAACCTTGACCTATAAAAAGGCTAACAGCGTAACCAAGGTGATGCATGTCACGTGTCAGAAATCGATACCCTCAATGCTCACAAGTATAGTTAAAATAATTCATTTGCTTCTTTATTTTCTTTGAAAAATTTACAAACTTCGCACCAAAATTTTTGGACTTTTTATTGCGCATTTTAAGAGGCAAAAAGATTACGGAAGCAAAGTGCTAGTTTTAGTTATTTTGTAAAAGTTTTGTGTTAATGTTTTCTTTTCTTTTCTTTTTTTATTTTTTTTTTCCTAGCAGACTGCAAGAGAAGCATAGGGAAAATAGAATTTGATATTTTTCTAGTTATGATTTATCGCTTCTTATTTTGTTGAAAAATCTATTATCAATACTTATAGCCCATTTGCTTATTTTCAGTAAATGCCATTAGATATACAAGCTATTTATCACTTATCAGAAAACTAAAATCTTGTTATTAGGAAATTTCTGGCAACAGTTTTTTTTTTTTTTTTTTTCCCACATATGAACTCGGCAAAGATGGGGCTAGTATTCTTTTTACCATTCCGAATTATACAAGGATTAGAATTATACGCCCTTTGAAAATGCAAGAGACGGACGTAAATTATGAAATTTATTTATTTATTTTTAGGAGTGTGGTTAGTAAGGGTGAGCAAACTAGGTTCCTTGCTTGGAGAGTGGGGAAATATTGAAATGGATTGTCAGAGGTAGTTGTGAATGAGTTTAACGCAAGTTATGATACGTGTTGGGTGAATATTGGTTTGTGGGTCACCAAGATGAGTCTTCTGACTCCATGGAGATACCCGCAACACCACCACCAACAATAATAATTTAATTTACAAAAGTCTGGATCATCATTTTAACATGAGTCAAAAATCGATTTGGAAGGCTTATGTGAGGACTGTACAGCAAATGAGGAAGCTCTTGCTATCCATGCGTTTCTATAAGATCAGATACTTCATGAAACATGTGGCCTCTCATTACCATGCAAAAGTAGTGCGATATTCGACCTGAGTCCGATTCTTCCTCCATTGTGAAGACTTATTTCGCGGAACAGGAACCGATCTGACTATGCATGCGCAAACGTTTGACATGACCCTCGTAGTTATGCTACTGAAATCATCCCAGGACTCAGTACTGTGTTGTTTTAGTCATCATGAAATATTTTCTGTATCTCGTGATTTTTCTCAGACAGATTGGAAAGAAATCTTTTTTCGAGATTCAGTAAATTGATTTCATGGTTAGGGTTTGCAAAAAAAAAATTCTGTATACTCTTCAGGAAAGACAAAATATTGATCTATGAAATAATCCTAAAATACAAACGTGATAGAATAAGGATTTTGCTTTAACATTTACAATGAAGATAAAGATAAACAAGTCTAAACGTGTTTCCAGTTGTTGGTGCTTATTGTGTCTCGTACAGTTCACGAATAAATATGTTAGCTCAATAAAAAAAAAATTAATTTGATTAAAAAATAAAATTAAACAAAAAATTAATCATTTCGAATGAGTAAAACGGTTAAAAAATAAAGAAACTGAAACCCTAAAAGAATTATACAAACGGAGAAAAACTCAAACGAACTCAAATTTAGACGAACTTTTACAGAAAGAATTACGATATTAATTCCATCTTTTTTTTTTTTGTCTAATGGTTTTAAGGATTCTTTCATAAAAAAATGCTTTTAACAGTTTCTCTTCTTCTGTATTTGAAGAGGTATCTCTACCTCTTCAAATACAGAAGAAATAACTCTCATTCCTATCTCTTATGTGTGCAAGGCATTAGTGAACGCATAGCGAAAGTTTTAAAACCATTGAATATTTTTGTTGAATCCTGTTTGTCCTTGTTTCTCCTAAGGACAAGCTTACACCTCTCAATTATCCAGACTTCAACGAGATTCCTTGCTCTTGTGGGGTTTCGTATTTCGGACAAACAGGAAGATCTGTTTTTATTCGTCTAGAAGAACACAAGTCTTATATTCAATACCATGCGCCTGAACATTCTGGACCTGCGGAGCATGCTGGCACTAAACATAGAGTTCATTGGAACAAGACAAGAGTCCTTCATAGAAGACGTTTCCTCAGAAAACGTCTTTATAAAGAAACTTGTGAAATTTCATTGTCCTAATTTAAACAGATCCGATAGTCTACGTCTATTCCCTTTATGGGAGACAGTACTTTTTAAATCAACTAATCTTTCATAACTTTATTTTGTCTGTGTATGTATTTATGTAATTTTTTAAAACAAGTTAGAAAATTATGGACTTTTTTTAGTTTTCTTACATTTGTTAATGTTAGTTGCTATTCTGTGATCTTGTACTAACGATGCCTATTGTACTTCGAAAATTTCACATTAAGCAAGTTTTTTACGTGAGATTTCCTCCGTTTTTATAAGTGTTTTCATTATACCAATTCACAGTATTTCATTATTGAAAATAAAACCTTTTTTGCAAAAAAAAGGGCACTATCACCTTATTAAGCCAATTAAACCATCGAAATATTTCCAGCATTTAAATAAATAAAAAAAATTCCTCGTCCACTCATTCAGCCCAAATGTCAGCCCTAGTGATTAGTATTTTTTTGGTCATCCAAAACACTTTATTTCACTTGATGACGAGGACATAAAACCAATTACGTTTCTAGTTTAATAAAAAAAAAATGCCTTTACGTTCTTATTTACTCTCGTATATATGCTTTATTTTTAATAACGGAAATTATTTTAAATATCGTATAATGTCCTGTATTTGTTTCCTACAAAATGAAGTTGGATAGACTTGTCTTACTAAAATGTGGATTTTTATTTATATATTTGTTTATGTTTATTTGTAGGGAACTCCATTTAGTAGCTTGGGTAGTATCCTCGGCCCTGAATGCAGCTTTCAGTTCGGAGAAGAATCCCTTTTCGAAGAATTCAAACTCCCTCCATTAGAATTTGGAACCTCTACTGAATCGTTCGTTTCACTGCCACCAGAGAGCAGCGGTAGCGACTTTCCAGAGATGTTTCATTCAGAGTTCGTGCCAACGACGTGCACGCAAGAAACTACCATATCATGTTCTACACCAACAGCAACGATATCAACATTGTCCACTTCGCCACCCCTCCCCAGTTTCCAAGAAACTTATTCTCCACGCTATAGGCGAGAAATTACTCATTCAGGGGTATTTTCGTTTAAATTTGAGGAATTGCGACCGCAAGAAAGTTGTATGATGGGCGGCGAAAGTTTTCAGCTTTCTATGGGACCTCTTCCCCAACCTCAGCCTCCGAGCGCTTCTTATACTCCACTTGCCAGTCAGATGGAGCAAAGAGAAGAATTCTTCAAACCGGAAAGGGCCGAGCACTCGACTTATGCGTCAACATCAGCATCCACTCAAGCTTTTCTTTCCGGTGGCTTTTCAACCGAGTATCCATCAACAAGTAAAACTATGTACCACCAATTAGGGTATCTTTCCCAAAGACAAGCACAGCAACAACAGCAGCAGCAGCAGCAGCGAGAACAGCAAGAATCATTGCCGATGTATTCTCCCGTGGAACCCCTTCAAATGCCTCATGTTCCTCCAAGTGGCAGTTTCAGTCTGCCGCCCACTCCAACAGCACCATTGCCACCATTCCATCCTGAGCCATCAACATCACATCACAGTCCAACAACGTCCAGGAGATCCAGGAGACCATCATTGACAATTCCAACTTCAATAACCTCCGAATCAAGGTAAGTGTATACTATAATCATTATCTGGCTTACATTTCTTGGTTAAAAAATTAAAAATATTACTTCAGAAGTTGCTTCAATCCCATACTACTAGTATATTTATGACGTAACTGCTATAGTTAATGATCCCTAGGCTACAAAACGAATACTTATTATTATTATTGTAATGGAATTCTTGATTTACGAAATATAATTATTTCAAGTATTTGTTTTCTGTTTATGTTCTGCAGATTAAAGTATATAATTCACATCACATACTTTAATCATATGCGTTGCAAATATCATTTCTAATATATAATTATGTTAATTTCACTTAATTAATTTCACTTAAGAGCGGATTTAAATATTTAGAAAAATTATAAATCGTGAATGCAGAAAAGTGAATAGGACTTGTAGTGTAGGATACCAAAGAAATGGCACTCCCAAAGTTGGAGTAAAAAATTGTTTATGTAAAAAAATTATTTTCTATGACTAAATTTACTTTTGTTTTTCCATTCCATAAAAGAAAACAAATTTAGGTTACAATAAAAGAATTAAGGGAAGTGTTTAGATTTCCTTGTACTTTGTACATGAAACATCTATTATGCTTTTTCAAGATTAAATATTTATTCACTTTTCTATAATTTTCAAATTTCCTAACTATAAAAAATAATGTGAGACTATTAATCTAAGTTTCCATTTCTATTCTTCATTTGACAAAACGTGTAGTGCACAATCACTCGAGTGGTTGTGCACTACACGCCTTCCATTGTAATATATAATTATGGCTATAATTAGGTCTTAAGGTCTTCCATTACGATGACTCAAACTCTGATCACCTTGCTTTTCTTCAGTGAAGCAAGAACAATCCTGAGAACTTCAACTTTTTTATATTGAACTAATACCTAAAAGGGAGACGAACCTGTAGCATATTAGTGCCGTGTGTGTGAGATACAGGTGACGGTTAGAAAACAAGTTTATCAACCTTTTTTTTTTTTTTTTTGAAAAGCTGCAGGTTATAGTCGCGAGAACACTTCATTAAGAAAGCAAATCCCAAATCCACCCAATTTTGCAATACTACATATTTTTAAGTAATTACGGATTTGGAGTAATGCACCTAAAACCTTCCTGAAAATGTTTGGTACTATCCAGAAAAGGATAATCAAATTAATGGTCAACTTTCTCTCGCAGATGCAATCCTATTTTTCTTTTTCTCTCTCTCTCTTAGACATGCTACCTTATGTGTATTCTAAAAGTATTTTCGTGGACAATGTACTGAACTATCTTCATTTCTCCACTTCCTTCCAAGACAAGAGTACACCAGCAACTGCTGGTCAAATCTGGTCTTGCATTGCAGTTCGACCTAAATCCAACATGTTCTCGTTTTCCCTTCAACAATTTTTCTTAGTTTTTTCTCATACATGTGCACATAAATCTACACCTAGATAACTTAGGAAGGAAATTCCTATATAATTCTCGTATTCGGTTTTATTTTATTCTTCTTATTTTTTTTTTAATTTTATAAAATTCGACTCAATCTTGTAATCATTCCTTTTGAATTATACAGCGTAGAACGTTTACACCACCATATTTCAACAATTTAAGTCGAATGTCACTTGCTCCAGCTACTATTGTACACTTCAGGTTTCTGTTATGAGCATTTCTACCTCATGTATCGATGCGTGTACTCCTGGTTGTATTCCTCTTGAGTATCTTCTACCACTGTTCTGTCATTGATTTACCAGTCTGTCAAAGTAATTACTCTGCTAATCCAGAATATCTTCATGTTTGGCTTTTACATAAATTTTATGATAATTAGTTCTTTCTATGGTAAAATTTCCTTCATCTCCACGCATTCTTAGCCAATCAAACATGCTGTCAACTTCATGATATTTATTTTCTGTATCTTTCTGCAATCTTTCCATGACTTTGGTTTAACGTTCTATGCTAGAGGGCAAACGTTTGTCTTTCTTTCATGCTGCATTCACCATGGAATTCTTTATTTTTATTTTTCTGCAAAAACACTCACCTTTCCCTAGTTGAGTTAAATATTTTTTTTCTTCAGATTTTGCCAAAAACTCTTTAAGGATTGGTTCTTGTTTACAAACTTTACCTGTTATGGATCTGTTCCCATCAAAGCTTTTTTACTTATTTAGATAAATCGGAGTGATTTAAATAAATAAATAAATTTAAATTTATTTAATTTTATTTATTTCAATAAATCTCTAGTTTAGATAATGCTGCCTGAAATGAATAGTAAGGCAGTTGCCTCATGTCGCCTTTCTAGTTTGTGACAACCTTTTGTCCATTCATGATATGATAATGATCTGATGATTATTTGAAGCACAATGCTTGAAAGATAACTTTTTTTTTTTTCAAACAGTATACTACAAATAAATATCTTATATCTAATCAATATGTTCACAATCTATTTATGTGTCTCCGGTAACTTTTAAAGATTTAACGAAATTCCCCTCCCCCCCCGTCATCTTTTTTTAACTTTTCTTTTCCTTTCATTTTCCAACACATCAAAAATTCGATCATTTTATTTTATTTATATTTATATTTACAGTATACGAGGTATTCAAACTCCAACAACTCCAACCACGCCTTCTGCAACATCTAGTTCAAGTAGATCCTCGCCAGGGGGCGAATCAGCACCTTCTCCGTCGCAGCTGTGTGCAGTTTGTGGTGATAATGCAGCTTGTCAGCATTATGGAGTTCGTACTTGCGAGGGCTGTAAAGGATTTTTCAAGGTGAATATTGGTGAATACCGGATTGTTGTTAGTTACTGGAGCATAATAATATATGAAATATGAATATGTTATTCATTCGTGAAAAAGTGATTACAATCTCACATATCAAATAAAACAGTGGAATCCAGAATTTGGATCGCTCATGCTTAAATTCTGCTATTCTTCACTCAAGAAAAATAACATTTTTTCCCATTTATTGATAAAAAAAATTCTGATGCTTCTTTAGTGCTATAATATTTGAATAAGATTTCAGTTTTCTTAAATTAAAATTCACTTTAATTTATAAAAGCTGCATAATTTTATAATATTTACATAAAACTCGATCTACAAATTATAACCAAACAATATTTAAAAATTTTTAATTATTGGAGATTCCCGAAGTATACGTGGAACTCTTCTATCCCTAACTAATCTTTAGAAATCAGGGAGGTTGGAGAAGCTGTATTTGTCCTTATCAGACAGCGGAATTTACAGTCCCTAGTGATCTTTGCAAGCATCTCGGGGAGAGTAAGGTAGACAGCTGCCGCCATCTCGTGATCTTAAATCCTAAAGCGTATTATTTTCTGAAATAGTCTAAATTCTACGATGGGTTTTTATCAGTTGTAGGTTTAACACCAGACTTTTCGGCATAAAAATCTCCCTTATTTGGAAACTCACTTAAAAAAAACTCCTGGAAAACGTTTCTGTAGTCAGCAACAGAATTAAACTTGTAACGGTATTCTGTTAGAAACCCTTAACTTTCCATAAGGCTACACACGCACCTGCTATTCGTTTTAATTAAACCTAACTAAATATATCAGATGATATTATATTATATACGAACCCGAACACGGTAATGTTTAGTACCGAAAAGTAGTAATAATAATATTATACTATATATTATAATAAATTTAATTACATATTGTTCATAATTTAAATGTAAACATTTAAATATTTAAAACATTTTAATATTTGTTAAAACGGAATGTTTTACTTTGAAAAGAAGTTTTCAATATGTATTATTTTAAAAATCTGTTTCTTTGTAATAGCGAAAGGTTCCAAAGAAACAGATTTTTAAAATAATGCATATTGAAAACTTATAAGCACTGTAATATATGTGACAAGTTAAGTCATTTAAAATAATCTTTGAAATGCTATTTTATTCCTTTATATATATATATATATATATTCCATTCCTTTCTCGACACACGCGTTCCTAAAAAAAAAAAAAAACATTTCATAAATTAAAAACATTAAGACAATTTAAGAGTTAATTTTCCTTAAATAATAAGAGAAAATGAGAAGTTGCATGCAACGTTACATCAACTTCAAGAACTAAACTGTACATATTTATTAATGTCTCTTGCTTAGTTCGTTATTTTATTTTTAATAATTATCTCAGATTTTATAAATTTGATAAACTAAGATAAAATTTAAAAAAAAACTGTGTAAAATAATCAGGGATTTCGCACTGATCCGAATTAAAAAAAAAAAAAAAAAAAGAAGTAAAGAGTGCACAGTATAATTACTAGAATAACGGCTAGAAGCAGATGGAAGCAAAACATTTCCGGCTTCTCTCGCTAGAGGTCTTAACCGGATAACAATCGTCTGCCATGTTGCTTGCGTATTACTAATGAATTCAAGTGATAATTAAAACAAATTTTGGCAGTGATAAATACAAGGCGGGTCATTTATTCTAAAGTTTTCTATGACTATTTTAATGCATTTTAAAATATGTAATTATATATTTTAATGTCGGGCTGGTAATTATGACAAGCTTAGGAGTTTGATTGGTTCACTGCCATGGCATGTAAAATTGCAAGGGCTAGATGTTGATAGTGCATGGGAGGCAGTTAGGAAGTGTTTGCATGAGGCAATGGCTGACTGTATACCTAGAGTTCTAGTAATAAATCAAGTAGGGGTTAAATGGATGAATAACACCATTACGCTTGAGCTGCAAAAAAAAAAAAAATCTACTATGGAGGGAATTTAAGGAGAAAGGCGACCGGCAGGCACATGAACGGTATAAAGCGCAGGCGAGAAGGGTAACGAGTGTAGTAAGAAAAGCAAAAAACGGATTATGAAAGAACATTAGCCATGCAAGCTAAAGAGAATCCCAAGCAGTTTTTTCGATATGTTGCAAGTAAAAGAAAAAATGTATATGGCAGAATGATTTTAAAGAATGCCGATGGTAGGGAGGTAACCGAATCAGTTGATATAGTTGAATTAATGAGCGAGCACTTTGCAAGAATATATCATCCAGGTGGTGACATTGCAGTAATGAATGAACCAATAGATTATACGGGAATTGTGGTGAATGAAGTGGAGGTGAGTAGTCTATTACAAAACCTCAATGTCAATACATCTGTGGGATTGGATGGTATACCAGCTCGTGTCGTACGTGAAGCGTCTAAAGAATTGTCAGTACCCTTGACCATTTTGTTTAATTTGAGTCTCGGGTCTGGGTTAGTCCCGAGGGGGTTGAAAGAGGGGGAAAATAGTTCCACTGCATAAAGAAGGTTCCAAGACTGCTGTTGTAAATTACCGACCGATTAGCATATCAGGAATCGTTGTCAAGGTCTTGGAGAAATTAGTCAGGAGAAGAATACAGGATTGGATAGATGAAAATGGGATACTGTACTTTAACAAGCAGAGAAAAAAGTTATGGGGAACAACGTGGTTTTGTGAAGGGTAGATCATGCCTCAGTAACTTGCTCACGTTTTATAACACAGTGACGGCTGAACTGGATAAGGGTAATGGGTTTACAGTGATTCTACTGGACCTTGCTGAGGCCTTTGACAGGATACCACATGGAACTCTAATCAGTAAACTGCAGCATATGGGGATGGATAAAGAGTTGATGAGATGGATAGGAGGGTGGTTGATGGAGAGATAGAGAGTGGTTTATTCAGGAGTAGAGTCCAAAAGACGGCTTGTGACTAGTGGTGTGCCGCAGGGTTCTGGTTCTTAGACCACTACTTTTCAATTTGTTCATTAACGATATAGGAAAGGATCTGAGAGGAAGTGTTCTCTTGTTTGCTGATGATGCAAAGTTGGGTAGAGCAATAGTGAGTACACAGGATGTCAAAATTTTGCAAGATGATTTGGATAGTTTCGAGGACTAGACTAAGGAAAATGGATGTCAATTTAATGTGGCAAAGTGTAAGGTTGTGCATTTTGGGGTGAAAAGATTAGCAGCAGTATATCACATTGGTGGAACCGTACTCCAGGAGATTGATGAGGCCATGGATTTGGGAGTGTTGGTGGATAGGCAGTTGAAGTTTAGGGGGCACATTGCAAAAGTGGCTAAATCAGCTCAACTAATCACTTGGTTGCTGAAAAATACTTTAACAAGCAGAGACAAAAGTTATTGTTCCTCTGTATCGAGCCTTGATAAGACCCTATCTAGACTACTGTACTGCGCAGATATGGGCGCCACGGTTTCTTCTTGATGGGGGGAGGAGGTGGGGAGGATCCAGACGAGTGACCAAAAGCAGGTCTATATGAATGAACCTTATGAGAACAGGTTGAAGATTTGTGGGTTGCAAAAATTGGTTGATAGGCAGAAAAGGGGTGATATGATTGAGACATTCAAATTACTGAAGGGTTTCTATAAGATTAATCCAGAAGATATTTTTGAGAATAGGACTGGTTGTGGGAGGACTTAGGGCCATACATGGAAGCTGGGCAAGAATGTGGTTAGCAGGGGTGTTAGAGTTAGAGTGGTGAATGAGTGGAATAAGCTGCCAGAGTCTGTTGTGGGTGCCATGACTGTGAATGAGTTCAAGGCGAGGTATGATAGATGCTGTGTGAATGTTGAATAGTTGTTCTTGACATGATGTTAGGGCCTCCCTCGATGAGTCTGTCAACTCCTTGGAGTTGCCCGAAATAATAATAATAATAATAATAATAATAATAATAATAATAAATGTAATTATACTAATAGAGTAAAAATCGTAAGTTGTTCTAGAGAAGAATTTAAATACGATATTTCAAACTAGGTTTATTTACTAGTAAGTTTTTATGTGAATTAATCCCCCCTCCCTTTGAAAAGTTTTAACTCTATCGTGCATTAAGGCACATTTTAACATCAACATTAATTTCTCCAAAGTTACATAACTTTTTATGGAAATTTTATTATGTTTATTCGAATGCCATCATTTATGTATTTATAGCGAACAGTTCAGAAAGGAGCAAAGTATGTGTGTTTAGGAAGTAAAGATTGTCCAGTCGATAAAAGAAGGCGCAACAGATGTCAATTCTGCAGATTTCAAAAGTGTTTAACAGTCGGGATGGTTAAAGAAGGTACGTTCTATTAAGTATCTTTGGTTATTTTAAAGTATAAAATAAATACTGTAAGTAAATTTTCGAGATTGTGTGTGTGTGTGTGTGTGTGTGTGTGTGTGTGTGTGTGTGTGTGTGTGTGTGTGTGTGTGTGTGTGTGTGTGTGAGAGAGAGAGAGAGAGAGAGAGAGAGAGCAAACAAATGCGCATATCCTGTTTCAGTAAGTCATTAAGGTGAATAATAGATGGAGCTGTTGATTGTTAGTGTACATAACTATATTACTTCGTATTCTTCTTCTTCATAAATTTAAAACGAGGGTTCTTTCAACAGTTGTGAGGACTGACAGCTTAAAAGGACGTCGTGGTCGATTGCCTTCGAAGCCGAAGTCTCCACAAGAATCTCCGCCTTCTCCCCCAGTGAGTTTAATCACCGCATTAGTGAGAGCCCACGTAGATACAACTCCAGATTTATCCAGTTTTGATTATTCGCAGGTAAATTGCTTTAAACAAAATTAAAACAAAATAATGCATGTTCTTGTTTATATTGTTTTGCATTTAATTTTTTAATTATTTTTTTTTATTTTCATTTATTTGGATGGGATTTAAAGAGGTACAGTAGCTGAATTTTTTCCACTTTATTATTGCTGTTGTTGTTGTTGTTATTATTATTATGTACTATCATGAGCTATACAGCAGCAGGATATTTATATAAGTATAGCAAACTTTTATTAGTTGTTGTAATATATACTGGAGGTTTAATCAAAACCAATTAGGTTCGAAAATACCTATCTGGCTGCTTCATCAGCGCTCTTTATGGAAAATATGAAGAAAGCAGTTGGTTGGCATAGATGACCAACGCATGTACCACTATAAGTTGTAAAATACAATTAAAAACAGCAACAAGATATATTTATTAAAAAATATTCCAAAGTACGTTGCATTCTGGGTTGCTGATTTAAATGAATCCATCTTCAAGTACTTGTGATTGTGCAAAATATGAAAATTTTGCACAATATTTTGCACAAGTATTTCATTAGGTGAATAGCAAATCAACAATTGAATATGTCCTAAGCCTGATTTTCAATGGTGGTCGCTGTTTCTACTTTGTTTCATAAGAATATTTTTTGCTTCATAAGTAGTTAAGAGACTAGCCACACATCCCGTCTGTGGGAGATGAGTTTTCTAGAATGAATGTTACTCCCTAAAAGAAACTGGCCTGAGAACCCAATTAACATACATTTAACTCTGACTCCTGATGGCTTTAGTTGCATCAACAGTAATTCCAAAACACGCAATCCTAGTTCAAGGAGAGGAAAGAGGGATCCTTCAAGTAAGGATAACATATATAAAAGTTTATATGAACAAACTTTACGCTTTACTACATTTATTGCAAGAACTCCTCTGCCTTGTAACTTAAGAGAAGTGAACTTAGACTGTAAAGAACAACTCCCACTTTCTAATGCACCAGGGAGAGCTGAAGTTGCTACACCCTTGACCACCAAGCGTGTGTGCACATAGTACCAGTATAATAGCAACTCAGCAATGGAAAACACTTTATTTTGTGATTTCATAAATCTTTATATACAACCACTATTCGTAGACAGTTGATATAGAATCACGGTATAGACCGTCTATGTATTTACGGTTTAGTAAATAATTTACGACAAAGTGTTCTTGCATTGCACACTTATAAATAAAACTTTGAGAGTTGTTCACTTAATGGTATAAATGTAATTTCTGCAAGTATTTTTATTTATTTATTATTATTATTATTATTATTTTGTAATAAATATTTCAGAGTGGAACGATTGTTTGTTGGCATAGCTGCTTATTAATATTAATGCTACAATAATAAGATCTGATATTCATTGCTAATATTGGTATTAGCAAACTTTACTTATCTAAAGATTGATTCAAATATTTCATCGTTTTTATCTTATTTATTTTTGAAATATTTCTACTCATTTCTTCAGATGGCGCTTTTTAATCAAATGACGTAAAGCTAAAACTTTACGTTATTTGATTCTTATTCCACTTGCTTATGACGGCAGTTTTTGTATGTTTCAAAAACTGTAATTTTTGTAATTATTTTCAAAATTCCTTTTATATGTGTAATAAACGTGACAAGGCTTTTATTTCTTTGTGCATTTAATTCGCATTTGATTATTTATCATTTATCAGTTGCACTATTGATATACGATAAGTTTATTTTTTATCAATTATAGAGAAACAAAATTGCATTTAGCGACGCTTCGAAATAATAATAATAATAATACTGTTACTTCGAAGCATCGCTAAGTGCAATATTGTTTCTCTATAATTTATAAAAAAATAAATGTATCGTTTTCTTTATTACGTGATGCCTCCAAGGAATCCAAAGACTAATTAATGATATATTCTTTCATTTAAGTATACTCTGCATTTTAATTAGGAAGAAATCTGTTATTTCTCCCTAGTATATAAATCTAGTTTATATAACTAGCACCAGGTGGCGATACTTGTCGATGGAATGGTATCATCCCCCCCCCCCAATTTTTTGGTTATTTTTGGTTAAAGTCTATAGTCAGTTTACTGTTTAGGTAGGTAACTCTGAACGCATCGCATTCTCCTTCCTCCCCTCGTCTTTTAGAGGCCATGCAAATATTTTAATAAAGTTTTCTGTTATCTTTTCACTCTCTGTCGAAACTGTTGTCTTAGGATAATCCATCAAATGTGTCAGTGTCCATGGCCTACTTTATTCAGGTCTCTCCAGCTGCTCGTAACCTAACTAGTTGTCATGAAATAGGTGTTGACGAAAATGATGCGAAGAAAGCTCCACCCCCAATATTTATTATGGCATGGGTCTTCAAACTTCGATCGGCTTCTTTTAAATAAACGTATTTCCTTCTTTCTTTCTTCGAAAACTCCATTTACTATGATCCTGTAGATCGATAGTACAGTTTCGTCTTCGACCAACACGGTAACATGTTGGATGCTTTGAAGTTATAAAAAGAAGAAATATTGTTATTTATAAAACTCAAAAACGAACTGCCTGTAACTGGTTATAGATGACGGATCATTTAAAATAAACCATTACTTATTGAACTCTACATTTTTAGTTATGGTCACCTTATGATAGATCCTTCTTTTTTCTTTTTTTATAATTTTATACAACCAGCTAAGTAATTCCATATATTTGAACCATGATTCTATTTAAAAAGTTCTAAATTCTCATTATATTTTAAAACTACTTTTCAAGCCAAAATGATTTGCTTGCCTCGGGCCATGTCGTATATTTTTTGGCGAACTTCATAACAATGTCTAAACTTCTTTAGATCACTTTAAACCATTTGCGTGTGATGATAACACCTTGGCGCCACCGAATTGGATGAAATAGGGTATTTGGAAATTTTTCAAAAGTCTGAACTGCTGATTTCAATTACAATTTAAACAACAGAAATTTTAGTGCCAAAATTAACGAAAGATATAAAAAGTGTAATACCGAGCTCTTTAATATAGCAGAAAACTTGATAATTAACGATACAGCCCTGCAGGAAACGCTGTTGTATTGCTGTCCACTGAACTGATGAGAGAGGTTAATTTCAAGTTTCATAGCAACCGTAGCCAGATATAGCTATAAATAGGCTGGATGTAGGGGTTTGCTCTATTGTGACAGGTTTCTGTGTTATAGCTATCAATTACGCTTTGGTCATTCATGCTTCTAATACCATGGCTTTGGTATTAAAGCCATGCAACAGCACGTTATTAGTGCTGAGGCTGGGATTTATTTGTGTCGGAAGGTACCTGAAACAGGATCAAAAACGAACGAAAGAAACTTTTTTTTTAAAACGATTTTCTCTCTCTCTGTTTATTTTCATAATTGTAATTTTTCTAGATAGGTCTAGGATGATTTTTATTATGTCTAGGAGACAATAGATGATTTTTATCGAACAGTGGAAGTCCACCATTTCGTTTGTTAGCGATCTGAAGTGTCTTCACAAAAAGATACAGCATAGAGCAGAACTCCAGAATTAGTTAGCCCATGATTCTCTCAAGATACTAATATACATTTCTAACCTTGCTTGAGTGGGTTATCATAAAAAAATAACTAATTATTTGTTTGGTGAACGCAGTTGAATATCACGGTGGCTTACATTTGTATATCGGATATTTTACTGTGCAAGTTAAACAGCTTACCTGGCCGAGTGCATAAACCGATTGGATCACTTTCCAACCTCCATGTTACGAATTCAAATCCCATTGTGACATGGATGTTTGTAAATATCTTTAAGGGGTATAAGATTTTCATTCCCAGGCGCTAGATTACCCCTGCTTATCGGAGATCCGAACTGGTTTGAAAAGTATCATGTTTGGTCACTCTGAAGCAATTATGTAATCTTCGTGGCAAAGTGATTAGTCTAGGAAAATTATATCGTGTATATATATTTTCAATATTTCATGGATGGGAATATCATTGAAAAATTCTTTGATATTTTCCATGATATTTTCAACTTCGGAAAATTGATTGCCGAATTGCAAATTGATTGTGAATCTCACCTGCGAAAGGCTGTTAGCTTATAATGTACTGGTATGAATACAATAGTTGACTAAAGGTTAAGCAATTCGGAAACTGTGCTACAGTGAGCAAACATGGAACTCATTTAACACTTCAGGTCTCCAGTAAGCAGGGCGGTGCTCTCAACAGGACTCTGAAATTCATCTCCCACTTAAAATAAATGCGTTTTGCATTATCAGTTTTAGACGTTTTGAGTAGAAACAGGTAATAAATAGAGGACTAATGATTCAAATTATATATATATATTTGTCTGTTTATGAGTCTATACGACATGAACATTTCTTGAAGTAATAACTGTGATCTTCTTTAGTACAGAGAACCCACGGGCCATGAAACGCCTACAACAGAAGCAGAAAAGGTACAGCAATTTTATCATCTTCTCACTTCTTCCATTGACGTGATCAGGACATTTGCCGAAAAGATTCCTGGATTTGCTGATCTGGACAAAGATGATCAGGAGCTGTTGTTTCAGTCAGCCAGCTTAGAACTGTTTGCCCTTCGTTTGGCTTATAGGTAAGAATCTGGCACTGTCTTAAGATTTTAAACCAATAGTACAACATCCTTATTCCATTTTTTTTTCTTTTTGCTTTTTTAAACACGATATCTGAACCCTGTTGTAATAGGGAGAAAATTGTTAACTATTCGAACAACCTACTTTGCTAGAAATTAAAGTAAACAAATAAAATTACGGTAAAACTTTTGTTTGGTTTAATAGTATATGATTAATTAAAACTTTATCGTAATAAAATAGAGAACTAATAATTTAGAATAGTCTCTTCTCTTGAGACTATCTTCATATGGGCTTTTTCACTTATAGATGAGGTAGCTTCTCTCATACAGTGTTAGCATAGTTTTTTTTTTTCCTGCAAAACAAACAAATATAACACAGAATTAGCAGACATCGTAGATTTGAGGTACTCAGATAAAGTTCTTCTAAAACAGATGTTTGTGATCGTGTTTAAGTGGGAGATGGATATCATCGCCCCGTGTGAGGCTCTCCCCTGCTTATCGGAGGCTTGAAGTCACTTAACATTCCATGTTTGATCTCTAGAATAGAGTTTATGAAGTATTTACCTTACTGCATCGACAGTACTAATGTACAAAAGATCTACAACTTTCCGTACGTGAGATTCACATTAAAAAAAAAATTGTCTTGTTTAAGAATATAACATTCAGATAGCTCATAGCTTCAGCTTTATCTCCGAATTAATAGTTATGGCAGATCACTAAGTTAAAACCATTTTTTGTTGGAAAAGTTATCCAGTCCATTATCAAGGAGGTTATTGTTCACATAAAGTAACTTCCCGAACATCTGGCATGATCTTTAAATATAAAGGCAATCGAATGGAATTTGAAAATAAAAAAGCGAACAAACAACAACAGGAATTGCATTGCATACTTAATAAAATCGTATACATGAGTGATATATTCAAATGCAAGTTATTTACTGATAGGAATTCAAGATAAAGGTAACTATTGAAATCGTGACCGAATACGAAAATCCAAGAAAGAAATGAGGGCGTTACTGTCACATGGATAATATTTATTATCCAGGTGAATGTGGCCATATTTTCAGAAGTTTCAACGATCTACTTGATCATATATTATTAAGTGTTGAAAAAAAAAAAAATGTTGTCCTAGGAAGCCACCAGAATATTCGGATGCCATTAATATTTTGAATGAAATATTTCATTAAGCAAATTATCGAACTCCTCAAATAAAAATAACCCTCTAGAGCAGTGATTCTTAACTGGGGGGGGGGGGGGGACGCGGAAAATTTATAGACCGTTTCTAGTTTTTAAAATTTTGAAATCTCTTAAAATAATTATTTTTTGCTCTTTATTTTACTTTGTTTCAAACTTGTATCGTTTTGTATTAATAATCTGAATAATGCAATTTAATGCAGTATAGTTTCTTTTGTGGTGGCGCCACAAGTCGACTTTTCGCTGCTGGCAACACTGCAAGTAGTGACATCTGCCTACTGGACGTGTGATTGAAGTGTGATTGTAATGAACTACTATTCATTACAAGAATATTGTTTTGCCATCCTTATTTGGTTTACAAATAGCGTACTTGTAAAGCAAAACGGTTTATATTTTTATAATAAATGAAACTGATCACAATAGAAAAAAAAAAAAAGATAAATAATCAAATTACGAATTTCATTATTATAGAAACAAAAATAGTTAACTATAATAATAATAATAATAATAATAATTATTATTATTATTTGAATTTTATAATTTAATATAATTTACTATATTTAATATTTATATATTAAATATACGCTGCTTGGAAAGAAATTAACGGACTCCCCCATGGACAAGTTACATCTTGTCATGTAACGAGTCAGTGTTTGTAGCTGGTATAAATTGGAGGAATATGATGCTTCCAAGTCAGTACAACTGTGTCCAGGTGAAATGGATGCTAGAAGGGAATTGACGAAGTTTGAAAGAGGCGTTGTGATAGGATGTCATACTGCAGGCCTATCTCTTTTTTTTTTTCTTTTTTTTTTGGCGAATTTTGACAAATTGGGCCATCCCCGGTCAACAATCAGTGATAATCAAACATGGCTGAGATGGAAGAGCACGGAGCCAACTACAAGTGCTACCAGCAGTGGACGATTCACTACACTCACTGAACATGAACGTAGGGTGCTACGAAGGATAATATGTAAAAACCGCCAGTCGTCGGCCGACTCGTTGAATGCCGGGCATCTCTTCCATCTCGGCCATGTTTGAGTGTTCCATGCATCGACTGGAACACAAATCTGTACAAAAACATTCAGAACCGAAACTGACAACATGGATTTCCAATGTTGAACCTCAATATATGAGACGAATCATACTTCACCCTCTACGGAGCAGATGGACAGGTGTAGGAATGGTGGATGCCCGAACGTCTCTTACTAGAGTGTGTAACCCCAACTGATTTGGCCTCGGACCTCTGTTTATGGTGCCACAAACATTGAATTCCGAAAGATATCTTAACATTCTGGACAACAATGCAATGCTTCCTACTTTGTGGTATTTCTACGGAACTAACCATTGTCTCTTTCAGCAAGACAAGGCACCATGTCATAAAGCTGCTGTTGCTACGTGGTTTGTGGACATGAATGTCAGCACACCTGAATGGCTCAGCTGAGCCCTAATATCAACCCGATTGAACATCTGCGGAGGATGAACTGGAGCGTCGGGTGTACTCAAGGCCTGGATTGTTGTGTGGGGGTGTACTCCCCCCCCCCCCACACACAGCAGTCAGGACCTCATATGCTTACAGGAAGAATGGTCCAAAATTCCCATTGATCGTTATCGTACGCCTGTGGGCAGAATGTCCACAGGCGTAATAAATTATTTGATACCTAGCATGGCGGTTGGCAAAGTTGAAATATATCATAAATCAAAAATTAAAGAAATTAAAACTTTTATTTCACAAGTAAAAAAATCTCTTATCTTTAAAATGCATCAAGAACAGGGCATTATACACAGTACAAATAAGCCACACCATAGAAAATTTGTCATACTGTATATCTGTCAAACCCTTATTTGTAGGCAACTTATCATCAAGGTGACATTTTCGTTGTGACATGAGCAAAAAACAATAAATAGGTTCATTGCCTTGATATAAAAATAGCTTACTTAAAAATAAGAAAAAGATTACTTAAAATTAAAAAAAAAAAAAGAAATAGATTACTCAAAATTATATGTACGATATATAATTTAAGAAAATATATTTAGAAAATAGAAAATATAAATATATAAATACAAATTGCAGTAAATAAAATTGACTAAAAATATAATGAAATTAAATACGTAAATAAAAACCAATAAATTTACAATTCAAATGAAAATTTATTAATTCGATTAAATACAATCACTTGATTTTATTTACTCCAATTAAGTATGATAAAAAAATTATGTGAAATGTCATTTACCTTGAAAACAGATTTTTTTGTTACTTTACTTTTTAATCTTCTATTAGCTTACTCATGGTACTAATGTATATTTTAGTACCGTGATGAGCTAATGTGACTTTGTAATGTTTATATGATACGTAGTTATATTGCTATTAAATCAGTGGTGTAATTTGTTGATTTTTAAGAACTAAATTTAAAAAATTAACGGTAGAAAAGTTTTTGCTAATCGTCTCTCTCTCTCTCTCTCTCTCTCTCTTTCTCTCTATTTCGATTTTCAGAGCGAAACCAGGCGACACCAGCTATGCATTCTGTAATGGAGTTGTGCTTCACCGGCACCAATGTCAGAGGAGCTTTGGCGACTGGCTCACTGCCATTTTGGACTTCTCGAAAAGTTTACACAACATGGACATTGACATCTCTGCCTTTGCCTGCCTTTGTGCCTTGGCTTTAGTAACAGGTAACTTTCCCGAGAACTTACTTGATTATATTTCAAAATTATTCATTTATATTTTATATTTTTATGTTTATATTTTTAATAAATTATTTTACAGGCAATGACAATCAAGGAAAAGAAGGAGTAGCCATAGTATTCAACACAAAATACGAGGCTAATCTTCTTGAATGGCAGTCAGTCTCAAGTAGAGTAATGTGGGCAAATATAAGAATGGGGAACTGGACAATGAGACTTATTTGTGCCTATGGTCCCACAGAAGGTTCTACTAAGGTAGAAGTGGAGGAATTTTTTGAGGCTTTAGAAAAAGCAACTGACACAATGAAAAAGGAAAAGTTGGTCCTTGTTGGGGATCTAAATAGTAGAGTAGGAAATGATTGTGAGACATACAAAAATATTTTGGGAAAATTTGGAGAAAAGAGCAAAGCTAATAATAATGGCAAATATCTGTTGGATTTCTGCTCAGGACATGGACTGGTTATTACTAACACCATGTTCCAACATAAAAATGTGCACAAATTCACATGGAGAGAAGAGACAAGGAATAAGAAAAGTCTCATTGACTATGTTATTGTTGATAGTGATGTTTTCTCCCTGGTGCAGGACACCAGAGTGTACAGAGGATTTGAAATTGGAAGTGATCACTATTTAGTCTTGAGCAGGATAAAATTGAATTTCATATTGAAAAGAATAACATGTAAGAAAGTTTTAAAGCGAATAAAAGTCGAGCAGCTCTCAGATTGTGAACTGTAGACAAAAATACAGAAATATTATTGAAAAGAAAATGAAAGAGTTTGAGAACAGGAATCAAACCTTGGAGATTCAGTGGCAAACTCTGAAGGAAACATTGATTGATTCTGCCAGAGAGGCATGTGGTGAGGTTGTGTGCAAGGATAAAAAAATCAGAACTCCCTGGTGGACACAGGAAGTTAAAGAGGCAGTGAAGGAAAAGAAGAAAGCATATCAAAAGTTCCTGGCAAATAAGTCAGCTTTTACTCTTACAGAATACAGAGACAAATGTAAGAAAGCTAAACAGTGTGTAAAACTAGCTAAACAAAAGTCATGGGAGGACTTTGGCAAGAATATAGAAAATAAATATCAAGAAGGTGGCAAAATATTCTGGAGGTTGTTGAAGAAGCTTAGGAATGGAGGAAAGAGTGCTGTAAAAGGAATTAGAGATGATAAAGGTGAAATGAAAACAGGAGAAAAAGATATCCTTGAAGTATGGAGTAATTACTTTGAAAAACTGCTAAATGAAACAAGCAGTGATGACAGCACAGTGATAAAAAACACTGACCAGGCATGCAGTCAGGAATACATATCCATACTTGAAGTAGAAAAAACTATCAAAGGCTTGAAATGTGGAAAAGCAGCAGGAGTAGATGATATTCGACCAGAAATGCTGAAGTATGGTGGTATAAGAGTCTTACAGTGGCTGCACTGCATAGTTCAGAAAGCCTGGACAGAGGGACGAATTCCCGATGATTGGAGTAGAGCTCTCATAGTGCCCATATATAAAAAGGGAAATAAAACTGAAGGTGAGAATTACAGACGTGTTTCCCTACTGAGTGTTCCTGGCAAGATCTATGCAAGTATACTTGAGAAGCGGTTGAGAAGAATTGTGGAAGAAAAGCTTGGTGAAGAACAAGCTGGATTCAGGCCAAATAGAGGCTGTCAGGATCAGATCTTCACTTTACGACAAATAGTCGAGAAAGCATGGGAATATAACAAAGATCGGTATTTAAGTTTTGTCGATTTGGAAAAGGCATATGACAAGGTGCCAAGAGAGAAGCTATTCAATACGCTGCAGTTATATGGTGTCAATGGGGCATTATATCAAGCAATACTTAGTCTTTATTTGAGTTGTGAGTCAGCAGTTAGAATTGAAGGAAGTACAGGAAGATGGTTTAATGTTAAATCTGGTGTGAGACAAGGATGTACATTATCCCCTCTGTTATTCATTATCTATATGGATCACATTATGAAGGAATGTGGTATTAAACCTGATATCAAAATTGGAGATGTTAATGTCAGCTCTTTGCTTTATGCGGATGATGTTATACTTCTAAATAAATCCGCTACAAGTCTGCAAGATTCTCTGACTAAATTGAATAGCTGTTGTAATAGATATGGTATGAAAGTCAGCAATAAAAAGACAAAGACAATGAAAATAGGCAGAATCATTGAAAATGTCAACTGTGTTGTGAATGGAGAACCTGTGGAACAAGTAAAACATTTCAGCTACTTAGGCACAATTTTTACTGAAGATGGTAAACTAAATATAGAAATAGACAACAGAATCAGCAAAGCTGGTATCGTGGGAAGTCAATTGAATAAATTCATATGGAATAAGAAAGAAATTAGTCGGAACACTAAATTAGCTGTATACAAGACTGTGTTCAAACCAATTTTAACTTATGGATCTGAGAGCTGGGTCAGAAGTAAAACACTTGACCAAAGACTAGAGACCGCAGATATGAGAGTCCTGAGAAAGATTAGAGGCGTGAACAGATGGCATCAATGGCAATATCATATTAAAAATGAGGATATTAGGAAAGAACTTGACATTGTCAGCATCCAGGAATGCGTTAGCAGAGCTAATCTCAGATGGTATGGTCACTTAAATAGAATGGGAGAGGAAAGATTAGCAAAACAAGTGTTCTCTGCCAGGTTGGCAGGAAAACGACCCAGAGGAAGACCAAGATATAGGTGGACTGATACGGTACAAAGTGCCTTAGAGGATAGAAATATAAGATCTGATAATGTTGGAGTCTTGACAAGTAACAGACTGATTT
The DNA here is from genome assembly GCF_054136105.1 of Typopeltis vanoorti. Lineage (NCBI taxonomy): Eukaryota > Metazoa > Arthropoda > Arachnida > Uropygi > Thelyphonidae > Typopeltis > Typopeltis vanoorti. Next base: position 165,084,531 of record NC_143550.1, read on the forward strand.
GGAGGGAAATTGTAGATAGGAAGTTAGTAATGATGTAATTTTTTCATGTAGTACTGTCATATCCTGTACACCCCTTGAGGGTACATGGCAGGAATTTGATGATGATGATGATAAATTATTTTAATTTATAAATATTTTGATAATATCTAAAATAATACGTTGATATTAATGGTATTTGTTTATTATTTTAGTGAGCTTCCTAAATATATAAAAACTAAATAAAATATCCTAAAGAAAATTATTTATATATTTATAATTTAAGATTAATCACCGCCTACAATACAAACCTACACAGTCTCCAACACTAATTCATCTGTCTTGAACGTCAACCTTTGAATATAAACCAAGTGACCGATCAGACAAAATGTTTGCTACCATTCAATAATTGCTTTGATTACATTAGCCCAAGAAAGTTTCCAAATTAGACTTCGGAAGTTTTAATTCCTCCCAGAACCCCCCCCCCACACACACACACGGTTCCATTTATTTATAGGGTCTGATTTAAGTTTACTGTCTAGAATGTATGTAAAATGGTGTGAATCGCGATATCCATAGAGTTTTTTTTTTTTTTTTTTTCAAAATGGGACCGGAGGGAAATACAGAGGTGTGTTAGAATGATTAAGAATTCTATCTAAAAGATGAAACAAATCTGGCTGGCGAGTCTTTGCCTCAAAACGATGCTCCTGCACATTTGTGTAATTTTGTATAGTCAATTTGTTGTTGTGTCTGAAACTGTTTTCATTATCGCACCTTCTGCTTGCAATTACTATGCCTTTCGAAAATGGAATTTTGCCTAAAAGATCGTCAACTTTGGACGGAAGCGATCATGGTGATGGATGTTGTTTACGAGATCTCAAATGGTTTTAAAATTGTTTCTCGATCTTCTCTTTATTTGCATCGAAAAAATTCATTCAGGCCAAAGGGAATTATTGGGCATGTGACCATGTCGTGGAGGGCCAAGTCGTCTTGTAAAAGTTTTTTTTTTTTGTTTAAACATTTTATTATCATCATCATCATCATTATCATGCATATCAAGGATTTAGGCCTAGTATGGCCTGTTCCGGCCTTAGAAGTCATCGTTGAATCGTTTAAGAGGACGTCCTGGTTTTCTTTTTCCTAATGGCTTGTACTTTAAGGCTTGTTTTGGTAATCTTTCTGTTTTCATTCTTTGAACGTGTTCCATCCATTTATGTTGATATTTTTAAATTTTTTCTATTACTGGTTCTTGGTTTAATTCTTTCATAATTTCTTCATTTCTTTTGTGATCAAATAGGGTATACTTTGCAGTTTTTCTCATAAACTTCATTTCTGCTGTTGTTAATCTTTGTTTGTCTTTTTGTTTTATTGTCCAGATTTCACTTCCATACAATAGGACTGGTAGGGCTAATGTATTGTATTCTTTTAGACTGGTTTGTTTTTGAACTAGGTTTGGTTTAAATATAGAGTTAATTACACCTGTTATTTTTAAATAGTTTGCAATTTTTACGTTTATATCTTTTTCGTTTTTATATGTGATCATACATCGTAGGTAGTTAAATGAATTCACCTGTTCTAAGGATCTTGTTATCTGTTACTATTTTAGTTCTTACTGGATCTTGTCCTTTAAAGGCCATCGATTTGGATTTTTCTGTTGATATTATCATACCATAATCTTTGGATATCTCATTTAGATCTAAAATAGCTTTGTGTAGTTTATCTTCAAAATTTGTAAATATTTTATTATGTCTCAGATACATGCATATAATCTTACATACATGCATATAATAATAATAATGATAATTTTTATATATACATAATATTTATAATATATTACATGAACACAATTGTGCATTACAGATACTTGCACGTACATAATATTTTTTTAAATAATAATAATTGTTTACAACGTATATTATTATAATATTAACAATAATGATTATTACAGTTTTTTTTTTTTTGCATATTTATACTCAATATATACAATAACAATATATATAATTTCTCTATATAATAATTTTTTTAACAATAATAATTTTTTTCTGTTATCATCATACAGAGTATTTACTCATGTACAATTAAGACATACTACATTTTCTGCTCTGTAGAAAATTCTGTTCGCAGTTTAAAGTGCCTTATTTCTTTTTAATATTTTTTTCTTTAAATATAAATACACTTCTTTTTCATATCAGTGTTATCATCTATTATTATTCACGGTATTGACATATACATTACAATAATTTTCAGTATATGATTATGAGAATTAGTTGAATGAAGCGGGCTAATCCCCTCCCCCTACGTCGAAGGCTAGGGTTAGCTTTTATGAAGAGAGTTGGATTAGCCTTCACTGTTTATGTTGTTGTTACTGTTTATGGATGGAATGTAGGCGTTCGATGCTGGTGATTTTTCATGTGTATAAAAGTGTTAACGTATATTAACTGTGTTGGTATAGTTTCCAGAGTTCGTGTTTTAATGTTCTGTAGTTGTCTATGTGTTTTAAATTACTTGGTTGGTTGTTGAGTAGCGTGGGTATCAGATGTGTTTTCACAAAAAAACCGTATGAGTTGTTGATAGGGATGTAGAGAGTTGTTGCAGGTCGTGTTATACGATATGTGTCTCTGTTGTTTCGATAGGTGATGTTGAAGTAATTCCTTATTAATGTTATGTAGTGTTTCAGGTTTTTAATGCTCAGGATTCTGTGTTCGGCATGTACTGGTGATATTGGTTGTTGCGTGTAAGGTGTCCAGATCACTGTTGACACTATTTTCCTGTGTAATGTTTCTAATTTTGTTAGGTAGCTGTTTGATGTGTTTGCATAGACTGTTATTTCGTATCTGAGTAGGGATTCGCAGATACCGTGATATAGGAGTTTTTTTTTTTTTTTATGTTACATGGAATCATGTCTTTTACTTGGAAGACAAGTGGCAATAATATTAATAATAATCGTAATGAAATAACTAGTCCACTAACTTTTTATAGAAGTTCACATATAATTTTCTTGAACGATAAATCTGAAAGTTGATAGCATATATTTTTTTCATCAAGAACAATTCCTTATATGATTAATTTGTTTTATTTTTTTGTTGTTGCAGAGAGGCACGGTCTAAAACATCCAGAAAGAGTGGAACAGCTGCAGACCAACATAACCAACTCCTTACGCGATCACGTGACGTACAACAGCGAAGCGCAAAAAAAGCCTCATTATTTTTCTCGAATATTGGCTAAACTACCCGATTTAAGGACACTCAGCATGCAAGGTTTGCAAAGGATCTTTTACTTGAAACTGGAGGATTTAGTCCCTGCTCCACCTCTCATTGAAAACATGTTCGTGCGTGCCCTGCCATTTTAACACCGATTGGTGCTGTGCATGAAGATGCAACAGCAACATCGTCCCTAGCTGTGTGCATAGATGTTTGCCAAAGACTGTTTAGATATCAGCGAGGATTAGTAAAAATATATATATAATAATAATAATAAAAAGAGAAACATATCTACAAGTTTAAATAACTGTGGTTCCTGGGAAAAAAAAAAAAACAAAGAAAAAGTGACTGAGTGCTTCAGATAAATTGAATGAGGATCATCTTAAGGATTACGATGCATCAAAAGGATACGCTAAGAGAAGGAGGAGGAATTAATAGATTTACTGTTTAATATCCTATTGCAGTGTATTTGTTTTTAAGCTTATATAAACAGTAAGCCTGTATCGAGAAGTGAAAAATATTGACAAAGAAACAGTTACAATGTGAAAGTCTCCTTGCAATTTAATTACACAAAGTTATTAAAGTAAATTTAAAATGTAATGTATTACGTTTGATGGAATAATATTTTGGCTAGAGCTAGAAAAAATTATTTTACGCATTTGAAAAAAAATGCAGAAATTTTTAATATGGGAGGCTTTCAATATGATTGGAATACTTTGAGGTTCATTTTGCTCGTAATTCAATACGATGTGATCTTCAGGTTGGTGGGTTTACCTTCATGCGTCACTTAAGCATTAGCAAAACTCACGAAGGGTTTCATTACAACCCAAATCAGCCAAACGTATTTAATTTTTATAGTTTTTTTAATTACTTTTTGTGTATTCATTTTATATGTTACAATATTGTTCCTTGATAGCACATTTTTACAACTGCATACTTCGTAAAAGTTCTCCGTTCGTTCTGTCTTGCAAGGGAGTTGACAAACGACTCCAAACTAAGAATAGAAATCATGTGCCATCTTTATCTGTTTTTGTTTAAGTGAATGTCATCTAAAAGTTAGCATGTTATCATACGAATTAGAGGTTACAAACAAAACGTGCAAACACACGCATAAAATGCTTTACAAATAAATAAATAAGGTTTCAATTACTAGGAGGCCTAAGATTTCATGGTCATATCTTCGGTAAATATCGGAAATATTCAATAAGCCAAGGGTTCGTTTCTGCTGGTTGTAATCGTTATACAGTTTGACCTGTTTTTTAGACGTAGATTTGAAGTCAACTCATTTTGGTAAACACCATCCTGGAGTAACTAATCCCACTTTGGGTGTCCGATAGGTCACTTAGAGGTCATAGGCGTTATCCGTCTTATTTTAATGGAACCGCGCTTCCATTAATGGATCCTGTGAGTTTCAAGATGTCTGGTGGATTCCACTAATATTTCAAAACATTTTTTATAATAAATTGACCCTTCAGACCATTTTCCTTTTATTATTAAAGTACATCCTATGTAAGGTCGTAAAATTCTACGACATTTAGTATCATGAATGGACTAAGGGTTAAAAAATCCGGAAGTTGTGGTAGAGACCAAATATGGTTATCATTCATGTCTCTTTCGGCTTCCTATAAGTAGAACAGTGGGTTCACGTTCGTTAATAAAAATCATGTACCACGTAAATACGCAAAATCCATTATGTCCCAATGGAATCGAATACGCAGCCTAAATTGAAAAGAGGAGACTCAATATCTACTCAGACAACCAGATCAGATAGTGAGTGTCGGTACTATTTACATACCACATTATACACGTAGGCTAAGTTACGTTTGTACTCATCCGAGTCCACTCTATCCAAAAGCTCTCTAATACAATACTCGTGTTCAGTGTTGTTAAAAAGGATCCAGTACAATAGCACATGATCGATTTGTACCCTTTTTATTCCAGTTTAACAGACTAGCGTTGCATATTGTAACGTATGTCGTTTAAGGTGATGTTTGGATCTGAATACGATCAGGATTTGAAGCAAAATCCTGAAAATCTTGACAATCATTGCTCTCTCACATCGATATTCTTAGCAGTTCCAAAATTGTAATTGAGCATTACCATCAGGAGTAGAAACATAGCCTCATTGAATGAATCACGTGGACACATCATGAGAATTGGTATATGGTTTGAATGTATCAATGACAAGGAACTTTTGTTCTAGTTCACTTTAAATGGGACGGATACATTAATGTTTATTTATATTGTATTTTTTTAATTTAAAATCGGGTATAGTGATTTGCCGCTATGTGAATATGGTCCAAGTTTTTTTTTTTTTTTTTTTTTTACAATTAATATCTTGTATTACTGGTAACTGGTAGACATAGTCCAACTCAGGACCACACCGTTAGCAATATGAAAGACACTTTCTCCCTTGTCAAGAATTTTAATTAACGCTGCTCAATTTTTCAATGGATACAAAGAAGTAAAGAAACAAATAATGAATATTCTATAACCTTTGCTGTAATATAAGTGCTTGAAATTAATAATTATGTTTTCTCTGTTCCACCAGGGATCCAAAGATATAATTATGTTAATTAGTTACAATCATGTCGATCAGTTTTTTAAATTTGACAATTTAAGAAATTGTCTTCTATACAATACGCAAGATTCGACATGGTTTTAAATATAAGAACAACATTATTGTTATTATTTATATTTCTCATTTAAGATAATAATATAAAAATCCTTCAGTCAATTTATTCATTTTATTTAAAATTAAAAACAACATTAAAATGATTAAATCTTTTTAAAGAATGTCTTAATCATTATAAAAATATTAAATTAATAGTTAATCACAAAACTTTCCTCAAGAACTTTTAATATTATATAATATAATAGTATTAAAACTATTATTTTTAATACTATTATATATCAAAATAATATATATCAAAATAATATATAATTCTATAATATATAATATAGAATATATAATTCTATAATATATAAATATTACTATTTATAGAAGATTTTCTATAAATAGTAATACAACCGAAACAAAATTTGCTATGGGAATCAAACATTAGAATTCTTTAAATATTTTAAATTAAGATTGATATGGCTACTTAATCCCCGCTCTTATTTTTATTTACAACATATTTACATTTTTTTTATTTGATTCTACGAGGTTTAGTTATTTTGAGTTTAAAAAAATAATATGGTAGAAAAATAAATTTCTCAATGTAATATTTAAATTATAAATTATTATTTACTATTAAATTCAACGTGGCTGGAAAAACAATACTTAATTTACATTCTTATTTTGCAAATTGTGACATGAAAATAATTAAAATTCAAAATAAATCAAAGATTTCGCATGTAAAATATTGTGTGTACATTTCATCATATTAGTAAAACATAAATAACTTTACTTTCTTGTTATGCGTCATCGGTTTATATCGCCATTTTTTTTCCAAGTATAAATGATAAGTGACATACTTAAAAATAAACAAAATAGATTAAAATACGCACAAATGGATTTGGGTCACATATATTCATATACATTCTTCAATTAAGCATTGTAAATGGTAATTGCGATGAAACTGGCTTGCTGTTTGGTATTATAAGTAATGCAGTGTTTCAAGAGGTGTATTTTAAAGTGAATTATGCTATTTATCAAGCTACAATACTGTTTCTATGGTTCTCTTCCGAATACAATGATTATAATTGCTTAAGGACACTGCTTTACATGTAAAATGTCATTAAGCTTTCTAAAATCTTACTGTTTATAAACTCCTCCTCCTCCTCTTACGACAAATTGTTTCTTTAGCTGTCTATTGTCAAACTAGTCATCGTATATATCAACGTATATTAATGTAAAAATTATTTCCTCGAGTCCGCTATGATTGCTGTCATAATGTGATTTTATTTCTGGTTTTGATGTAGCTACCTTTCCTAAATCGATGCGCTGTTAGCTGTTACTGTTCTGCTGTTGTTATTATCAATAACATAATGTGTATTATCTTTTTTTGTTTGTTTATTTGTTTGCTGCCCGAGGCAGTGTTGTTAATATATTGTAGACATTGTTACATAGCTGGTCCCAGGCATGTAATGCTAACTGTAAAGTTACAAAGGGACCTCAGACAGAAAAAAAAAAAAATTGTTATAAAAATATAAGGTGCCACTTAACCTGTTCACTCGCCTTCATAGATGAAAGTAACTAGTGAAAAAAAAATGAGTTCATTTACTGTTTTGGTGTACTTTATCTGTATTATATATAGAGAGAGCTCTACATTGCCATGTACTTATTTTTTTTTTTTCATTCTAGTGAGAGTTATTATTAATGTATTATCTCAATGTGCATGTGCAGACACCATAAGTTCATATACGGAGAGTGAGCAGACCTAGTCAACTGCGTTTTCATTGTCCATGTGTAATGTTCATTATAAACATAGATTCATTAAAATCTAATTTAGTATATCAGTCAGTTGTATGCTAAGTGATTTCTTTCATATAGTTCCAGCTACACCAAAATTTATAGCACTGTGCTTCGAGTGGAGTTCCAGTTTTGGCACAACTTTATTGTAAGGCCTTACAAGTCTATGATGTACAATTTCACATTAAACATTGAATTCTACCTGTAGATATACAAATAATTTCATCAACTATACTATTCTTCCATTACAAGTCTTTCAACGCAAGCACCCGACTTTATTACTGTAATATAACTAATACGCTGAAGAATTAACATAATAATTAAATATTATTACAGAATACTCATTAATCTACCACTGCCCTGTATTATAATTTCATTTTAGTTTATTTTGTAATATCACATTCCATCATTTAGTTTTGTTTACATTTACAGCAGAAATATCTACTAAAAATAAATTTTGTAGAATTTATTACTTAATAAAAATTAAATAATAAATTCTACATGCTGCTCTAAGTTTTATATTCGCTTATTTTTTATAGATCATTCGGTTAAATAATTCAAACGAATAAGTTTTACCAAACGACCACATCTATATATTCTGTTCCTTCCATATTACCAAACGACTACACTTTAACTCCTACTGTCGCCGTCCTGCTAATAAATATATATAATAATATTTATATATTCATAAATTGCCTTTTCCCATTTCCTGCCATTGTAGTATATAGGCACTTTTTTTTTTAAATTCAGTTTTAATTTAGTAAAACGAAGTGCCATTCGACTAATTAAAAAGAAGTATTCTTTATTTTGGAAGTTTCATCTTGATACCATAAGAATGTCACACTGAAATTATGTTTTTTTTTTTTTTCTGATTACAAAAATATATATATATATATATAAATAAATAAATATATTATATGTAAATATCTGCAAAACAGTATTTTTGTGATAGAGTTATTAATCACTGTTGACCGAATATATGTCTTATTTGTTTTTGTATGTATATGTATGTATGTATATATTTGTGGAATATTTGCTGCTATATTATTTACACCGATTTATTTTAATGTTATATGTATGTCTTCAATTTCTGCCAACTGTCTGTGTAACAGAGATATCTCTTATATTTTGAAATTACTGGTATTTCTGTAAATACAGACCTGTAGAGGGGAAGAAAAATTACATCTACAAATGCATTGCTTTATTTATTTCATAAAAAAAAATTGTGAAAAACTTTGGCTTCTAAAATATTTTTATCAAGTGACAATATATTAAATTTTGTTTAAATTGCACCTGAAGTAAATGCAGTCATCCAAATAAAATATTGTGTTTACAAATTTGTTGTCGTTGTTTGATTTATAACATATTTCTTTTATTATAATTTAATCCTATGCTATAAAATATTTATTTTTTTATAAATCAAAAGCCAGAAATTTGGTTTATCGATGTCAAATCATTAGATAAATAATGGTGATAAAATAGCACCCAAAATAAGTGTTATTACAGTTCGTTTCATTCCACTTCATACTCCAGTGTCTAGACATCAGATGCTAAAGTGCATGGTCATATGACTGAAAACAAAATCTGCTGTCATTACACAAAATATTTAATTAAAATGTTATTATCCATCAGTGACCCTAATATAACGAATAATCATTTATTTGTTATAAAACACTATAGAAACTATAATAAAAATATTTAACATTTTACAAAAAAAAATTAGAATTTACAATTGAAATAAAAAATTAGTATTTCCTAAAAAATTACTTTTTTAATTTCAGTTATGTTCAAGTAATAAAAAAACCTTAACCAACATGTGAAGAAATATCAACGTATAAAGAAATCGGCAAAACTATTTCACTGCGTTAAATTTTTCGGGGAGTATAAAAAAAATAAAGCACGTGTTTTAAGGAGAAAGAAAACTAACATTAATAAAAGAATCAAATTGATCCGGGTTTTAAACAGAGATCATCGTAGAAGTTTTATTTCATATAACTATAACTAACAAATCACAAAAATCTGCTAAAAACTTCCTAAAAAGGACTGGGAGATGGACTGAGTCCTTGACTCTATCTGAATGAAGAAAATCTGTGTGAATTGTTATTGAGTTAAAAGCTCTAGTCATGGATGAGTAACGGCATTAGCCGAGCCTCAATTAAAACTTCATTGGCTACAGCATTGCCATCCGTTGCTTAGAAGTCCTTAGAAGGACAATGGACTCTCCCTCACTGCCATATCCTGCTGAAAACTTTCTTATATAGTCCATATAAGGACTGGCTTAAAAGAGCGAAGCAAGAATGCTTTCATCTTCCCGTTATCTGTAGAGGACAGTGTAAGGATAAGGTATTATTGAGCTATTAAAGCTCTGATCGTGGCATGAGGATAACAGCAGTAGTCGAGCCTCAGTTAGAACTTCATTGCTATCCATTACCTTCCAAGTGTACCCATTTTAGTCGCCTCGTACGACATGCATGAGCTGCATTGGGGCGATGTTTAAGTAAAGTCAACCTCTAAAAATTCGGACGATCCCTAGATCACTCCATAGTGGCCGAAAGACCATCCAACTCAGGTTTGGTTCCACTCAGTGACGGGCTCCCCCACCACCGAGCAGAACCGCTCATATTCCGAAGAAAAGCATTCACCGACAAAGCCCCTCACCGGGCTGTGCCGGAGAACACTTTCCACGGAGACTCAAATTGCTCCCTTAAGGCAAAAACCTTAAGAGAGCATACTCATATAACTCTCGAATCTCTGCGTCCCAGGGGGTAACAGCAACAGCCGAGCCTCAGTTAAATTTCATTGGCTGCCTATAGTATTGCCTTCCAAGCGTACCCATTTTAATCGCCTCGTACATGCATGAGCTGCATTAGGGCTATTCTCATCCCGGCCAACACACAAGAAGCTAAAAACTTTTTCTTTTTTTTTTTTACTGGGTTAAAGGGGCGAAGCAAGAATGCTTTTCATATCTTCCCCGTTATCTGTAGAGGACAGTGTAGGATAAGGTGTTATTGAGCAATTAAAGCTCTGATCATGGCAGTAGGATAACAGCAATAGCCGAGTCTCAGTTAGAACTTCATTGGCTACAGCACTGCCATCCATTATCCTCCAAGGGTATTGGATTGAATGAATCAATCACCGGATCTCACGGTCGATTGATTCACCTCGATCCGGGGATCACACCACAAGCTAAAATCTTGGACGCAGGACATATATGGCGCAGAGGGTGAAGCTTGACGCTTTTCATATTCCCTGTTGTCTGTTTCGGGAGCAGTGATGGGAGAGATTTGTGAGCTATTTCAGCTCGCCTTGAGTGGGCAGAAGTGGTTATTCGTCGTTGAGTGTTAGGATGGCTTTCGGTCTTTTATGTTTCCAGTGGTCATTACTGTCATAGTTTCCGGCTTGCTGTATTAGTTGGTTTGGATGCGTAGATGTCTTCATAAAGAATTTCTCTGCTAGGGAGCGTAGTAGTGGAGAGATGTAGGGGATATTTATATCCCGGTGGATCTGGGCGTTCCTGATGAACCACGGGGCGTCCAGAATCATTCACAGGCATTTGTTCTGTAGTCTTTGTAGCTTGAGGATGTTTGTCTTGGAGGTATGGCTCCAGGCTGGGGAGGCGTATATAACTGTGGGACGGATCACTGTCTTGTATAGTAGAATTTTGTTTCTTGAGCCTGTTGATCAAGGGGTATAGCTGGGCGATAACTTTTGAAGCTTTATTTTATATTATTATGAAGCATAACCGCTTATCGAGAATTATTCTGAGGTATTTTGCTTCAGTTTTCCAGGGAATTTTGGAGTTGAACAGAGTGATGTCTCCTTTGGGGATGCTCATCTTCTTGTGAAGAGCTTTTCTGCGGGTTTAATTGTAGTCGCCAGTCTTTAAACCATTTTTCTAGATTCAGGATGGTATCTTGTAGTTTTTTGGTAACGAGATATGGTTGGCGAGATCTGGCTAGAATAGCCGTGTCATCAGCATAAAGGGTGATAGTGGATGTGACAGGATTTTGAGGGATGTCTGCCATATAGATGTTGAACAGGATCGGGGCTAGCAGTGATCCTTAGGAACTCCAGTGAGGATTTTCCGTTGGTTTGAGACTGTTTCCTTGATTTTGACTTGTATCCTCCTGTTGGAGAGGTATGATCTGATCAGGTGTATCATGTTTAGTGGAAGGTTAGCGATGATAAGTTTGTAGAGGAGGCCTTGGTGCCAGATCTTATCGAAGGCCTTTGAGATGTTTAGGAAGACGGCTCCAGTGTGTTGATTCCAATTAAATCCTGTGGTGATGTATTCTACCAGTCTATGGATCTGTTGGGTGGTGCTGTGGTTTTGACGGAAGCCAAATTGTTCTTGTGGAATGATATTTAGTTGGTTGACATGATCTTGGAGTCTGATGAGGATGATTTTCTCAGCTATTTTCCCTAAATTGGATAGCAGGCTAATGGGACGGTAATTTTCAGGTAGGTGTGGGTCTTTGCCTGGTTTGTGAATTGGGATGATGTCAGCTATTTTCCATGACTGAGGGAAGTGCTGCCATTTGAGGATGGAGTTTATGATGTTTGCCAGATGTGCTATGGCATTGCGTGGTAGTGCCTTGATGACTTGGTCAGTGATGCCGTCAGGACCTGGGGCTTTTTTGATCTTGAGATGGTTGATGATGCCGATTATTTCGCTAGGTGAGGTAGGTATTATAGTGCTTGGATTGACATCGGGACGATTTACTGTGAACCTGACTTTACGATGGATCTTGTACACATGGCTGATGTTTAGGTTCTCATATCCAGGACTGCATTGTTTCTCTAGGTTTCTTGCTATGGCTTCGGCTTTGTCAGCATCTGTGTATGCAAGGTGCTGTTCTGCTTGCAGAGGGGGGAGGGATTTGCTCTTGTTCCTGAGGTTGTTTAGGAATTTCCATATGGAATGATCTGCTGTGGAGATGGAGGTGAGCTTGTTGTCCCATTGTTGGTTCCTGTGGTTCTGGAGAGCTTCTCGGACAGATTTGTTTAATCTGTTGAGGGCTGTTTTGTCCTGGGGAGCACAAGTGTTGTGATATCTTTTTCTTTGTCTGTTTTTTTCCCTTATTAAGTTCATGATTTCTTCCAGGAGAGGATTTTGTTTCTGGGTAATCGTGTATACTGTGGCTGCTGTTATGGCTTTATTGATTTGATTGGTGAGGTTCTTTATTGCCGTGTCTATTTCTTCCTTGGCTTTTATGTGGGGAACCGAACCAATGTGTTCTGGTAGCACTTTCCTAAGTTTCTCCCAGATAATGGAGGTTTGGGGGAGAGGTGACTGGTCTTTGTTCCCTAAGTGAAGTAGGATTGGGTTGTGGTCTGATGATTATTCGTTCAGTGCATGAATGCTGTGCTGGTATTTGATGTTGTGTAGGATGGCGATGTCTAGGATGTCGGCTGTGCCAGTTGGGCTGTGGTGGGTTGGTTCAGTGGGTCCTGTTACGACGGCGTTGTTTAATCCTGTGTAGCTGAAGAGGATACGGCCATTTTTATTTGTGGTTCTGCTGTTCCAGGAAGGATATTTGGAGTTTAAGTCCCCAGCGACGATGATAGATTTATTTGTGCCTAGTACAGCATCCAAGTCGGAAAATAGCAGGGTCTTAGCAGGGGAGTTTTAGGCGGCGTAGATTTTAAGTCTTCCAGTTGAGTTTGTGTGGACTTCGACACCGGTGAGTTCTAGGTTGGAGATTGGGGGATGAGTATTCCATTGTGCCTGATGCAGTTCCTGATAAATATGGCTGTACCACCACCTCTGTAGTCCAGTAGGTCATTTCTATATAGTGTATAGCCTCTCAGTTTTGGATTGTCTGCAGCTCTTAGATGAGTTTCATTAACTAGGATTATGTCAGGGTTGTATCTGTGAGAGAATTCTTGAAGCTCCAGTGTCTTGTGTTTTAGGCCATTGGCATTCCAAGCGGTGATCTGTAGTGAGTCTAGGAGTAATCTAGTTTTATTCATTAACAAGCATTGATAATATGGTTTGAGTTTCTTTTAGAAATCTTTTTGTGGAGTTTGGTGAAGGGTTTGACTTACTGAAGTCTTGAAGCATGTTTGCCAATGAGGCTGTGATGACTGTTTTTATGTTTGGAAGAATTTGGTCCTGCTGGATATCTTTGGATGAGCGGATCTTCGGCGTGTGTCCTGCTTCGATGGTGGCTTTCCGGTCTGTTGGTATTTTCCATTTGTGAGAGCTGGTATTTTGTTGTCTTTTGTTGGGTGTCAGGCAACTGGGGAGCCGTCAACTCTGGTGCCTGCGGGAAGGGTTGAGAGATCTGTTTCCTTTTTTTGTCTGTTTTATTCTTAGGGTAGTGACTGCAGTCTCTGTAGTTTGCCGGGTGGGTGCCCCCCAGTTCGCGCATTTGACTGGTGAGGTAAGCTAAAAACGTTCCTTATAGTCCTTATAATAAGGACTGGCTTAAAGGGGTGAAGGAAGAATGCTTTTCATCTTCCCCGTTATTGAGGAATTAAAGCTCTGATCATGGCAGGAGGGTAACAGCAATAGCCGAGCCTCAGTTAGGACATCATTAGCTACAGCATTGCCATCCATTACCCTCCAAGGGTATTAATCACCGTTAACTGTTAACTGATGTGGCTTTGATGGATATCAGTCCCGTGGACTCTGATCCCTTCATCGGTATGAATGATTCTCGGTTTAGAGGAAGAATGTTTTGAGCACTTGGCTCGCCCTATTTAGGGCTGTGTTGAAAGATTTCAATCAGTGATCAGGGCCGCCTTTGGGCGTTTATGTTTCCATTTGTCTTTTTCATCGTAATCTGATGACTCACGGATGAATAGGTTGGGATCGAGTGATGCTTGAGTAAAGTACTTGGTTGCAGATATGGAGAACAAATGTAGGTATGTCTGGCAGGTTTCCGTCTTGATGGAGGATGGTGTTCCTTACAAACCACGGGGTATCGAAGATCATTCGGAGGCATTTAGTTTGGATTATTTGTAATTTGTTGATGTTGCTAGGAGAGGTGTGGCTCCACACTGGTGACCCATACGTCAGAATGGGTCTGATGATTGCCTTGTATATTCTTAATTTGTTTTCTGGGCTGAGTTTGCTTCTACGATTGAGTAGGAGGGTAGAGTTGAGCAATTGCTGAGTTTGCTTTGTTGCAGGCATGAGAGATGTGAGAGTTAAAGTTGAGGCGGCTGTCTAGTTGAATACCTAAATATTTGGTACTGGATTTCCATGGAATAGTTGTGTTGAAAAGTTTGACTTTTCCGTATTGTGATGCCTTCCGTCTTGTGAAGAGAATGGCAGTACTTTTGTCAGCATTCACAGATATTCTCCATTTCCTGAGATATCTTTCCAGGTTTGCTGCTGCTGTCTGCAAGCGCTGTGTAGCTAAGTACGACCTGAGAGATCTACTCAAAATTGCCATATCATCCGCATAGTAAGTTGTGGTGGTTGACGTCGTGATAGGAGCGTCAGCAACGAAGATGTTAATAAGCAGTGGGGAGAGCAACGAGCCTTGAGGAACACCTGCAGTGATTCTTTTTAAAGAGGATTTGAGTCCTCTCAACTTGACCTGAAATTTCCGTTTTTTTAGAAAGGAATCGATAAGTTTGATAAGGGACAGCTGAACATTGGCCATAAATAATTTATAGATGAGGCCTTCGTGTCAAGCCTTGTCAAAGGCTTTTGCTACATCCAGAAAAACAGTACCTGTATGTTGTCTCCAATTGAATCCAGTAGTGATAAATTCAACCAGTCTGTGAACTTGATGTGTAGTACTGTGTCCGGTTCTAAACCCAAACTGCTCCTTCAGTACTGTGTTGTTATTATTCACTACATCCTGATGTCGATCAAGGACGATTTTGTCTGCAACCTTTCCCAAGCATGAAAGGAGACTGATGGGTCTGTAACTTTGCGGCAACTGAGGTGCTTTTCCCAGCTTATGAATGAGAACTATATCTGCTTGTTTCCATCGGGTTGGAAAATAGTTTAGTCTGAGCATTGCATTTATGATTGCTTCCAAGTGCATGACAGCTTTGTGCGGAAGGGCCTTGATTGTTTTGTTGTTAATTTCATCTGGGCCAGGGGCTTTTTTGTTGTTGAGCTTCCTAATGATTGAGTAGACCTCTTTAGGTGAAGTGGGACAGATATTTTCGCAGTTGTTAGGCTGCTGGAGCGCAGTACGGACTCGACGGTGAATTTTCTCTATGAAGACCAAATCCGCATGCGCATAATTAGGAATGCATCGAAGTTGAAGAGCTTCAGCAAGGGCTTCTGCTTTTTCATCGTCCCTATAAACTATACCTCTTTCTCCGTGAATGGATTGGATGTTGGAATGGTCCGTACGGATAGCCTTTGCCAACTTCCACAAGGATTTATCTTCAGTTGTCAGGGAACAAAGTTTACTTTCCCATTTCAAATTCCTGTGGTCTTTTAGTGCACAGCGAAGTAAGTTTGATGCTCTGTTCAGCTCTTGGCGATCTTGAGGAGACAGAGTGTTATGAAAGCGACGTCTGATTTTATTTTTGTTTTTGATTAGAGCAAGGATTTCTTCTGGAAGTTGGTTTATTTGAGCTGGAGTGGAGATAGAAGAGGCTGAAGTTAAGCTAGTTTGAATATTTCTTTCCAGGTTGTTGACTGCTGCGTCAATTTCTTCACAAGTGGAAATATTCGGCACTGAATCCATGATAGTGTTGATTGTAGCATTAAATTTTGTGAAATTGGTAAATGACTGACTGGGAATAAGTTCCGGATTCTCACCTAGTTTTAGAAGTACCGGGTTGTGTTCCGAACTGAGGTCGTTAACTACTTGCAGCTGGAATTGATGAGATGTGTTTTTGAATATGGCTATATCTAATACATCTGGCTTGCCATGTGATCCATAGTGCGTTGGCTCAATCGGGACTGCGATGATAATATTTCTCAACTTAGCAAAATTGGAAAGGATTTTTCCGTTGTAATTGGTACACCTGCTATTCCATAAGGGATGTTTTGAGTTTAGATCACCTGCTACTATTGTTGCTTTAGTAGTGTCAAGCAACTGAGAAAGATCAGAGGATAACAGAGTTCTGCCTGGAGGGTTATAAACAGAATATATTTTTAAGTTTCCTGCATTAATGTTGTAAATTTCTATGCCAGTTTTTTCCAGATTAGTTGTAGGAATCTTTTTTATCTCATTGTAACGGATGTTTTTCTTGATAAAGATTGCAGCACCTCCACCTTTGGCATTAGGTCTGTCGTTTCTATTTAACGAGTAATTTCTTAGTTTGTGATTATCACATGGCCGCAGACGAGTCTCATTAACTAACATGATATCAATTTTGTAGTGGATAACAAATTCATGGAGTTCTAGAATGTTATTGCTGAGTCCATTAGCATTCCAAAATGCAACCTGTAGAGAATTTATTGTGATGGCCGAATTATCCATTAATCAACGAGAATATGACTTGGGTATTTTTGAGAAATCTATTTGTGTCATCCTGGTTTGGATTTGATTTGCTGAAAACTGATAGCATTTCTCCCAAAGTGGCAGCAAGCATTGCAGCAGAGTTTTGGCTGCTCGGTGTGGAGTCTGCCGGCTTGTTGCATGAGGAAACTACAGAGGCATATGATTTATCAGGTGTAATATTCCGCACTTTAATTTACGATTTAAGGTGTGTGACTCGCTTCTGAGTGGGCGGGGTTACTACCTCCCTAGTCCTTGTCAGGTTAGATGGGTGGAGTGAGCATCCCTTGTAATTTGCTGGGTGTGGGGCGCCACAGTTCGCACACTTAGCAGGTGTGGTTCGTGGTTTGACGCAAGTGTGTGAGGGATGGTTGTTACCGCACTTGACACACTTGTAATCCGCTTTGCATAGTTTTTGTGCATGCCCATACTTTTGGCAGCGATGGCAGTGACCAGCTGAACCCTTTCTTCTGAGAGGCTCAGTCTTGATGACCAAGCTGCAAACTATTTTAAGGTCGTAAATTTCTCTATGATCTTTACTGATCTCGACCAAGACCAGAGGCATAGGGCGCTTGTCTGCTCGGTAGATGCGCGATATCTTAATCGGCTCTAGGCCTTGTGATCTGAGGTCAGTAGCTATTTCTTCAGCTGGTATGGTCTCAGCCAGCCCTCTAATTACCACTTTTAAATTTTTTTTAAAATTTAAAAGTGGTTTCAACCTCTTCTATTTGGTGGATTGCCACCTTTCTTGGCCATTTCCTTTGTAGTAGGCCTCCTACATGCTTGAAGATTGCCAATAACTGCTTGAAATCAAGCTCATCGTATGGAGAGTCCATAGTTCATTCTAGTCGTGCCAATACACGACTAGAATGGCTGTATCATCCCAGTCATTAAGATCAAACACAGATGGTGGAAACTGGTTCGTAAATGTTGCAGTTTCAATAATGGAGAAGCCTTCTTGGCCTAAGTCTTCTGCACATGAAGAATTACTAATTCTTCATTGATGAGTGAGCTCCTGTACAGTTTCCAGAGCTTTCTGTTTTTGAACTCAATCCTTTCTCTGATGTTTTTAATATTTTCTCATCTGTATGGCATTCTATCATCTTTGGGATGTTGCATGCAGAGGTATTTGTGCGTAGGCGAGGTGATATCCGCCTTGCTGTCTGAGGTGACATCCCTCCGTTAATATTCTCAGATGAAAGACTGGAACTACTAGTAGCTGTTGCTGATCGTTACTGCAAGGATTTCTTTTTCCTTGTTTTCATTTCATTTTTTCTAAGCCTTTCAAGATATGATTCGCTTCCTATTTACTCTTCGATGGCTTCATTAGTGGCCTCCTAATCAGTTGTCTATCAATTTATCTTCCAGCAGAACCTGTTCCAATTCCAAATCTTCAGAAGCTCTTATAGCATATTTCACAATAAATTTGTCTGCAAACCCTGGTTTAAAGGATGGGAGATCAAGTCTAACTCCAACTGTTACTTTGTAGGGATCAACGATTGAATTGTATTGAATATTCCTGTGATAGCTCAACCGAATTGGATCACTGTCTGTTTTCTGAATCCCATGAAATAGGTTAATCAGCTCTGATAAACTTCAACTGGCCTAATGTGCATTTCGGAAATGACTTGCATTTCTATGTGGTTCCTTGAATAGGGTCACATTGTTTTCTTTGAATGTATTTTTCAAAGTCTTCTACTACATACTGGGAAAAATAGTCTGAATGCTTTGACATATAATCCATGCATAGTTTCCTAACAACTGAATGCATCTCTTGATCATATACTTGGTCAGCTACGGCACTAAATAAGCAAGCACCATCTTCATCCATCTTCTTAATGATGTAACCCTTTTTCTGAGTTTTTTCCCTCAAAGAGCTTTTCCCTCTCTTCTATTTCCTCTTCATGAGGCCTGTCGTATTCATCGCCACTGTTTTATATACTAAGGGATCTTCCTCAGGGTCTTCTCCTACCTTTACTTTAACAGGTATTATCTGGCTTTTCTTGAAAAGGACTATGCGCACTTTGAAAAGTGCCGGGACTTTGATATAATAATAATAATAATAATAATACAATATGTCGGGGGAAAAAAAACAGTACTGAATACGGCATACCTCTGAAGAGGATGTCGAAGTTCAGTACTGTCCCCCCACACACACACATCCTGTATTAGATACTTAAATGAATCTCAATAGCTCAGTCGGTTTTAACGAGCGGTATGATTGGTAATACCTTTTTCGATTCCCATCAGTGACTAGAGGAACCTTTATCTGGTCTCTTTCGACTAAGGTGAGTTAGCCTGTTCCATACGGTGGTGGAGGGTTTTCTCCAGGAAAAACTGAGGTTTTTCGTCCCAGAAAACAGCCAAACCAGCTCCGAGAACACAAACATTTCCAGACATTCTGGAATAAGGATTGACCAACCTATTCTGACAGATTTTGGTGTCGAACGCCTGACCGGTGAAGTGTGGGTCTAGTCGTGAGCATGAATTGGAAGGAGATCCGTAAAAAAGCATTATGGAAGCATTTTCTATTACAAGTACTTTCGTAGTTTTCATTTTAGTTTTTAGTTTTATAATTTTATGTGATCCCCCCCTCCTCTCCATGAAAGTTGTAAACCTATCGTACACTATACCGTAGGTTGAGTAAGGTTTATTATTGTTTTATTTTTTTATGTTTTAAAATAGATTTATTTATTTTTGTATAGTCCGCAAACTTTGCTTTTGAGACCATTTTTATTATTTTATTAAAGTAGTTCTTTATTTAATGTGGTTACTACACCGTAACTACATCTTCTTTAACTGCGATGCTGAAATTGAAGATTCGTAGGAGGCTGAAGGCGCATGCGCGGTAGCTTCAGCACCTTTGATAGGAATCAGCGATAGTCCTTAAGTATCGTAATAATAAAACCGCTTATTGCGAAAACGCAGATAACGAGAGTTACCTGTATTGGTATTTGGAACCGAAATGAAGTACTGGTCAAAAGTTACCACTTCCTAGCCCGGACCAGCCAGTGCTCGCTACCATCATTCCTCGAAGCGTTCTGTCCGTGTGTGGTCATGGGCCAATTTGGATGTTTTGAGATGAAAAAATCTCATTCGAATTCGAACAGGATTTTTCATGGTTCGAAGGTCACGATAAAGTTTCGAAAAGAACCTTTATCAGGGCTTTTCAACCGAAGGTGAGTTCACCATTTTATTTTTGATTTCTACGATTAGTTTTGTTAAAAGTTCAAAAATACTGGTCAGAATTCGACAAAAAAATCCTTCAGATTCCTTACTTATTTAATTCTTTATATATTATATTTCTTAAACAGCAAGAAACAAATAAGACAATTGCTTGGGGGAATCCGATGTTTTATTTAGAATACAAGATATATCAATAAATAGCTTATTTATATTAATTGAAACTAACCACCAGAGACGTCGTGAGGAATTTTGGCGCCTATGGCCAGGAAAGAAAATTGCGCCGTTCTAAAAAAAAAAAAAAAAAAAAAAAAAAAAATTTAAATCTAAATGTTTGCGCCTATGTAAAATTAGCTCCTATGGCCGGGGCCACATTGGCTATAGCCTCACTACGCCTCTGCTAACCACTGATTTAAAACCAAAACACATTTTTGTTTTTGATATTGTGTTCAATTATAAAGCAATAATTAATTATTATCAAATTTATTATTTTCAAATAATCAGTAGAAATATTATTAGATGTTTCAGTGTGACATTTCGCTTCACTACCCAAATGCTATGGGTGCCATTTCCAAATCGGCTTTGCCAACGCAGTGCAAATGTTTGCCAAAAAACCGTATCAACTAATGTTCACTTTCTAGAATGAAAATTGCTTGTTAGATGCCTTGAAGAGGCACGAAAAATACCATATTTTTCCTCTAAAAATTTCCCGTTTATGTCTGGGCTATCACCATGCTAATAATATGCTACAGCTTTTCAACCTGTGCTGAATTTAGATTTTTTTTTTTTTTAAGTTGAAAGGCAATATTAGTTTTATAACATTAACATTCTTTTCTCCCTCTTTGAATTTGCTATTAAGCAGAATTAAAAGTCAAGATTAATGCGGATTTAAATCTAATTTAATATTATTTGAAAGAGTATTTAGCTTTGGAGCCGAAAACGAGGTCATGAGACAATTAAAACAATCTGAATCGATGACGCGTTGAATGCTTGATTTTGATTATATATTGAACTCCTGATGCTGTCGAACCCTGCACCCCCCCCCTTTCCTTCCCCCGAACAGTGGATGTTCCCTTTCAGATTTAACATTACATTTCCATGAAGGTAAACACGCAGATCAAGTCAGCAGGTCTGATAGTTGTTTTTTTATCGACAGGGCGTCTGCAAAGCATGGACGATTTTTTCTAAAGAAAAAAAATAAATAAAAATGCAAGAAAATTATTTAAATTAAACTTTATCATTCAGGTACATAAAGATAAATCACAAATGCAAGGAAGTGAATGGTAGACACTAAAGAGAGATTAGAAAACTAAAGAAATTATAAAACGCTATGAATTACTATATAACGTATAGCTTTTAATGTCCGTCGCCAGGGAAACAGAAAATTAACAATATAGCAAACAGTACTATTGACATTCAAATGTTATTAATGACATATTAATAATAATAAAATATTCTTCCTTCCACACGTCGTTTTAAAAATTAACTGAAGATGAAAAACGTTACTAAAATCAGTGATATGCACTGAAGAACTTAGAAAATTTCGACAGTTTAAAAGTAATAAAATTATGGAGTTTTAAGAATGAATTTTGTCTCTTTAAAATACTACGGAATTTTTTGGAAGTCTATACTGGCTTTTGAAGTTATATCAGTATTTTTTTTTTAATTTGAAATTATTTTTCGGTCAAATCTTTAGAGGGGTAAGAAAACTTTTTGCTCGGAAGTTATTAGCACTACAATGCCTCTCCCCCCTCCCAACTTTGTCGGCTTTCTCAGACTTCAGAGAAACTGAAGGTAAACGCAAAACGAATACCTGCCACCCCAATTTAACTTCTTCGGATATCTTAGCGCATGTGCTGATCGAGGGATTTTTCAAGAGTGAGTACACATATAAGTGTTCCAAACAGAGGAAAACGTTAGACTAAGTTATCAGTGGTTATAAATAATGGCAGCGGTAGTCCCCGAAGAAGAAGAAGAGAGATATTTTAGGGTCAATTGGATGAAATTTTCCTATCCTGATAGGACCAGTTGTTTGTGGGAATCTGGACCGGTAGAAACGAATTCAGAGCACTGTGCAATTTTTCCTGCTTGGGCGCTCGATGCTGATCCTTTATACATGCTCATGAATGTCAACAGTTCAGTGGTGATCTTGAATCCTGGGATAGAACAGCTCGCTTTGATGGATAAAGGTAAAGTTTGCCTAGTGCGCAGGGACTGGCGAACCATAACACCTTGCAGAGACAGTGTACTACTTTTTGAAAGTGCTTTGCACCCTATGGATCAAAGTGTTCGGAAGAAATTAGCACGAGATGGGGAAATTTTAATAGAAACGAGTATTCGGGACACTAGCTGTGACGAAATTCTTTTCGTAAATCTTCTTAAGATTCGTTACGAAGAACCTAATGAATTAGCAGACATAGATTTATCCACCTCTTCCTCAGAGGAGGATGCTGATGGATTTCAGCGTAGGACTCTTACACATGTAGGTCCAGGAGTAGGCCCCAATGAATGTGAGAAGAGCCCAAATTCCTCTAGCTCAATGCAAGATAGTGATGATCTCATTGAAGTGAGACCAAGATCAGATCTTCCAGAAGAAGAATCATCTCAATTCACAGATTCATCTTCTCCATTTGATGGTTTGGAGAAGAAGAAACCTAAGCTAGATCTTCCATCAGAAGACTCGAATGAATTGTCAAATACGAATTCCTCTTTGGGAGGGGAAACGACTGATAGCTTAAGTGAAAATATTTCGGAGATTGTAAATATATATTCGTCCTCCTCTGCAGAAGACATAACTAATGGCCTCATTGAAAGCAGACAAAAATCTGGTATTCCAGGAGTAGAATCGGATCAGTTCACAGGTTCTTCATCTTCTCCAGTTGATGGCTTGGAGAATAAGAAACCTAAGCTAGATCTTCCATCAGAAGATTCGAATGAATTATTAAATACGAATTCGTCTTCGGGGGAGGAAACTGATAGCCTAAGTGAAAGTACTTCAGGAAAATCCAATGGATTTGCAAAGATGGATTCGTCCTCCTCTCCTGGAGAAGACATAGCTGAAGGCCTTGAAAGGAGACCAAGATCAGATATTCAAGATGAATCGTCTCAGTTCACAGATTCATCTTCTCCATTTGATGGCTTAGAGAATAAGAAACCTAAGCTAGATCTTCCATCAGAAGACTCGAATGACTTGTCAAATACGACTTCATCTTTGGGAGACGAAACTACTGATAGCCTCCTCGGAAATATTTCAGGAGGAAAAGCCAATCAATTTGCAAAGATATATTCGTCTTCCTCGGTAGAGGACGTAACTAATGGCCTCATTGAAAGGAGACCAAGATCAGATATTCCAGGAAAAGAATCGGATAAACTCGCAGATTCATCTTCTCCAGTAGATGGGTTGGAAAATAAGAAACCTAAGCTAGATCTTCCATCAGAAGACTCCAATGAATTGCCAAATATCAAATTATCTTTGAGAGAAGACACAACTGGCAGTCTAAGTGAAAATATTTCGGGAAAATGCAGTGAATTTGCAAAGATGGATTCGTCTTCTGGAGCAGACATAACTGATGACATCCTTGAAAGGAGAGTTGATATTTTGGAATCAAAGGAATTGACAGATTCGTCATCTTTCCCAGAAAGCGTTGCTGGCCTCACGGAGAATAAGAAATCGAAACTGGATCTTGAAGCAACAGACCCGAATGAAACAGCAAAAATCAATTTATACTCGGGAGAAAATGCTGATTGCATCATTGAAAATAAAACGCTTGGCAGGACTTCAGGAGAATCCACTGGATTTGTGGAAATGGATCCATCCTCTAAAAAGGATATAGCTGAAAATGGAAAATTAATTCCAGGAGAAGCCAATGAAGTGGCGAATATAAATTGTCCCTCTGAGAAGGACATAAGTAATGGCCTCGTTGAAAGTGAATCAAAACCGATTCAAGAAGCTAGTAACTTACTGGACGCGGATTCGTCTCTTATGGAAGACATTCCAGAGGACTTCATCCAGAATAAAGAGTCAAAACAAGATACTCCAAGGGAATAATGTTTGACCCCCCCTGTTTTTAAGGCTGACTCTTGAAATCCTATTAAACTGGTAGATTAGGAGCATGTGAGTGTAAAGATTTTATTTTCTACATATTTAGTGCTTTATTCAAAATGAGTATTTTAAAGACAACATTAAGATTTTAATGTTAGCCGTGCACATGTCAAAATTGCTGGAAATCAGTTAACTGTTAGAATATTGAACTCTAATTTTATATAATCTGATCTGCCATGTAATAAAAATCTTTTTATTTTTATGAATTGTCTTTTTTTTAAATCGATCTAAAATGAATGCAGTAGTAAATCTAATTTAGAGTTCGCCTTGCGAACGTACTTGATATTCAAAATGGAAAGGTTTCACTGCAATTCATCTTCCAATGATATGAATCAAGCTGCAGGAAGTGCGCTACGCGTTAACATTCCCCCGAACAAATCTTGTAGCAGTAAAATTTATCCCACTGATCAGAAGATGGATATTACAATGCGTACAATAGCAGAAGGCACTAACCAATAAACCCAAAGATTTTACCAAGTTTATTTTAAATTCCGTATTCATAATCGTCTGCTTCGAGAACGCTATGAACAAGTTTTCTCCTCATAAACTTAATTTAATATAGAATTGGAATTCGCACATAAAATAATTTTTACTTCATAATTTGAATTAATTTCAAAATTGAGAGAATACTCAGCGGATATTATTGAAGCGGTTTGAGGTAGTGGCAATAACTGAGGAAAATTAAGTGCTGTCTTTAAATCTTATTACTATAATACATCCAACTCGTGCAAAGTTTTTTTTTTTTTTTTTTTTTTTTCCCCGATCATTAGTAATCTAGGTAGAAAGTGGATTTGGTGAATGGTTAGTGAATCTAAACTAATGTCAAATTGATATTGTCACTGTGTAACGACATGTAGAATAACCTCTCATATAAAATTCCGAATTCATAGAAATGGTTGCAACAAAGCTCCATGCAAGCTTTGTTGCAACGCATTTACATGAAAGATTGTATTTTAGAAAACTCGTTTAGAATATACTTGTGATTATTTTTACAACACCATGCTACCTAGCGATATTAACTTTATCAGTATTAGAAAAGTGCAATCATGATAAATTACTTTTAGTAGGGATATTAGCTTATAGTTGATTATTTGCCGTCATGAAGTACTATAGGTTTTCAAAGAAACGCGGACAATAAAAAAAATAAATTTGGCTTGCACACCAGCTCCTCCTGAAACTATTATCAAGTGAACATTGATACGATTCTCCAAGATCATGGATATTTAAAAATTCAACGTGTGGGAATAGGCTTAAGCACTTTACATTCTTACACATAAAGAAGCATTGCAACCCAAGGAATAATAGTTTATTTTTATAACAAACTGCAGGTTGGTGTATGTGACATTTGGCTCAGTTCACCGAACTAGGCTAACACTGAAAGTTATGAGAATGGCTCATCTGAGTGTCCTCGCCTACTGAGTAACAACGTAGGCGAGGCACAAAACATTCAAATGATGTGTATAAGTACCAGCAGCTCCGCGAAGGATACTCAGTTACCCAACAAACGCCTGTATGAGTATCATCTAATTAACGTCTTGAAAAATATGGGTCAGCTGGATTGAACAACTGAGGTTTGTATCACTAAATCTCATTCAGGTAAGCTTGATTTCGAAACCTGAACCATCTTCAACTCTGTAGAAAAACTTCTCGCGTTATATTTTTTATTTCACTAATGTAATTTACTGTGCCACTAGGAAGAACTATTGTGAATTAATTATTTTTCTTCTAAATTACCACTCTTGGAATCGGTCGCACTTGAATAAGTAATGACTCGCTATCAATAAATTTGATTATCGGTTCCAACTAGTAATTTCTTTTGGGATCCACACAGTACTAAATAACATCTTTCACCCCCTTTTCACAAACATTTAATTTGTTTCGGCTGCCGAAAATCAGGATATCGCTATATATTCTTGAAATATGCCCTTAGAAATAAAGCAAAAAGTATTAGAAGCTCTATTTTCGAGCTGATTTCTTAGCAACTTTCAGTTTTCGGTCGCCATGATTTCAAACCTAGAAGACAGAATTTTAGATGGAATTCTGCTAATACAGGGAAAAAAAGATGCAATACTCGATATTATGAAAATCGGATTTTTGCAACAAAGCAGAACTCTTCACTTAAAATTTAGTGATATGGATTTAAGTGCTATTAAGTCTGCATCTTCAGAACTTATATGCGATTCGGTTGTTGAGACCCATCATATAAAAATCTGAAGAAATAAACTTGGACTCAAAAAATTTAGTACATACTTCACCCATGAATCTAAATTTTTGAAGCAATTGAATTAATACGAAGATAATGTTTAAGCTTTTTTTGGGGGGGGGCTACAAAAATCCTGGCAGCAATACCTTATGTTCAATAGAGATGAGATTATGTGCTTTCGTGAAGGTTAACTTTACTTGCTGTCAATACAGTATAAGCAGGATGCGAACAATCAGAATTTGCATTTCATAATCAAGCAATACGACTTCAACTGCAGTTCCCTTTCAACCATAATACTAAAATCCTTGGCCGCGATTTTCAGCAATGCGATCCCATCGACAGAATACAGACTGAAACCTTCGCAGTCCAAACTGCATCTCCCCCCCCCCCCAATTAAAAAGAATCCTAAAAAATATTTAGTTCAAGGGGAATCGGTATGGTTGAAGTTGAAATGATGGTTAAGTATAACTTAAGACTACTGCCATTTCATCTCTGACTATACGATATTTTTTGACCTAAAAGAACTTCTTTTTTTCATTTTGTATTAATGCCAAAGCTATTCTGGTTCTGCACAGTCCCATTTCATAGCTATATTTCTTCAACCCCCCACTCATTTAAACACGGTACCTGGAGAGTTTATCGAATGACAGTTCGTCGAAAATTTTAATTTTCGAAAATGTTATAAATGTGATCCATTTTAGAACAAATACTGAACCGTGCAGAGTAAGAAATCAATGCTACTTTAATAGGAATAATTATAGAACAATATGGTTTCTTATCGTCTTTGTTGTCCGATAACTTCATGGACTGTTTTGCCTGTTTCCGGGAGGAAAAGCCGCCTACGCAGGCTCCGTTATTGTTACTAGTAATACGCGACTTCAATACAGCAATTATGAGATGAATTTTATTCATCCTATAGTAATTCAAATAGAAATATGGGATGAATAAGTTTCAAATAGCGAATCTGATTCGCAATCTGAAACTTTTACAAGAAAGTGTCGAACCGTTCGTTTTCAGTTCAGCTATATTCAGGACGACAAAGAACTAACCTGTCCAAATTAGTTATTACAAGAAGCAGTCGGCACGGTTCAGTTTGTGTTCTAAATGGATCACTTTTATCATAACATTTTCAAAAAAAAAAAAAAAAAATTCGAAATGATATTAACAATTCCGCTTTGGCTGGATCAATTTAATGAAATTTTATTTTAACTTTTCGGTGAATTATTCTTTCGATTAACTTTTTTTTTTTTTTTTTCCGATGAATTTTCATGGAACCCTAAACACCGTTCACGGCCGTGTTCTAAATGACACATAAGGTTACAGGAAGTCTTTACATCACACTTAAAAAGATTCTTTTTACCAAGGATATGAGTAATCACTTGAAGTATCTTCTAAACATGTCTCGTATTTTTGATATTTAAGAAACTCGGCGAAAATACATGATTGACTGCATGTTTTTGTCCTGCCAATACCTATTATTAGCATATTGGTTCCCCTACAATCGGGGGAGGAATCAGGGTAAAGCTATTCTTTAAAAAAAATAGCTTGCTGCAGAGTACAAGGGACGTCCTTCGTATTGCATTTTGCTGACAGTGCATAGATACCCGCTTTTTAACCAACATAGTTTGAAAAAGTTCCATGTTTAGCCTCTATAGTAGGGTAGTTCTATTACTATAAGTACCACTTATAGACCCACCCTACTATAGAGGTGGTTCTACACATTTTTTTTTTTTTTTTTAATTACATCTTAAACTGAACGAAAAGCAGGTCATTTATACGAAAGTCGGTCACTATGCATGATTTGTATAGTTTGCACTTTTTTTTAATTAGTTGTTGCCTTACTATTAAGATATTTTAACGAAAACAAACGTTTCAATGAGCATACCCTATTAAGGTAGCATGGGTGTAGTTTAACACTAGGAAATTAAAAATTAATACCATCGATTCAGTGGACGATGAAATTCCTGTTCAGCAATATACGAGGGTGGTCTGAAAAGCTCTCGACCATAGATGGCAAGAGAATTTTTTTTTTCTAAGTTGGAGTATCTGTCATAAGCATCAATGTGAAATTGCAAGTTATTCTATCAAGTAGTTTGTTTTATACAGCTGTCTGAAGCAAAAGTGTTGTCTGTATCTTTTTTGAAATGGATGAAACTGAGTATCGTGCGGTTATAAAATTATTTGGTAAAAGGTTTAACGCCGAAATAAATTCATTCGAAGTTCATAAAAGCTTATAGGCACGCCTCTTCGTTTCGACAATTAAGAAATGGGCTGCCAAGTTTAAATGATCCACTGGAAGGACGTCCAAAAAGTGTAACAACACCAGAAATCATTGATCAAGTGCACGATATGGTATTGGATGACCGGTGAGTGAAATTGCCGAGACTAGGCATTTCAAAAGAACGTGTAGGATATTT
The DNA here is from genome assembly GCF_054136105.1 of Typopeltis vanoorti. Lineage (NCBI taxonomy): Eukaryota > Metazoa > Arthropoda > Arachnida > Uropygi > Thelyphonidae > Typopeltis > Typopeltis vanoorti. Next base: position 165,113,448 of record NC_143550.1, read on the forward strand.
TACATGAAGAAGGGCAAATGAAAAATCTTTGCACAAGATGGATGCTCACAGCAGATCAAAAACACACTCGCATGAAAATCTCTGAACAGTGCTTGGAGCGTTTAAACCAGAATAAAACTGATTTTTGCTTCGATTTATTACTATGGATGAAACTTGGATTCACCATTACACACCAAAATCAAAACAGTAGGCAGAAGCCGGTTGTTCAGCGTCAAAGAAGACAATCTGTTCCATCAGCAGGAAAGGTCATGGCATCGGTGTTTTGGGATGCTAAAAACATTTCGTTTAGTAATTATCTTAAGGGTAAAACAATAACCGGGGGATATGATTCCGATATTTTGACTAGACGAAACATTCATGAGAAAAGACCTGGTTTGCAGAAGAAAATAATCCTTTTTCATCAGGACAATGCATTTGTCCACAACGGTGTTTTGGCAATGGGAAAATTAAGGGATCTGCAATATGAATTGTTGGAACATCCACCCTATTCCCCAGACTTGGCTCCCTCTGACTTCTATCTCTTCCTCGCTGGGCAGCGTTTTGATTCGAATCAAGAGGTGATTGCAGCTGTAGAGGGATATTTTGCAGATCTTACTGAGAACCACTACAGGATCGGGGTAATGGCGCTGGAGCATCGCTGGAATAAATGTATTAGTCTTAAGGGAGATTGTGATAAAAAAAAATAATTTTGAAATTATAAATTCGTGTTTTCATTGTAAGGCCGAGAACTTTCCAGACCACCCTCGTGTATATATGTATACCATTGCAAGATACTAACATTTACAAATAAAACTTAGTTGCAATATCTCCTGATATTGTTAAATAATATCAGATAATTCATCTCCTGATTAGCTTTAAAAAAAAAAAAAAAAAAAAAAAACAGTAAACACGTTAGTCTATCACTAAATTTAGCAATTTCTGGATGATTAATCTTGAATGACAATCGCGTGTTTTGGTAATGTTTTGCACACGAGGTGTTTCTGGCATAACTGTCAAAATTAAGTTAAGGTCTTCCTGGACAACGTGTGTAAATAACATACATTGAATTCACCATGGGGAAAAATGCGCGTTTTTTCCTCTAGATTGTTTTCCTAATAAATTAAGGTTTACCGTGAATAAAAAGCGCCCATTTATTGGTAAATGGATCCATGGATGTTCTGGTCCTTCACCTAAGGAGCTTGATTTCTTTTAGGAATTCACGAAAAGCAATCCAACAAGCAAGATCTTTTATTAAAGTAACCCGAAGGTTTCGGAATTTTAACATTTTTACACCATAAGCTTATAATAATTAACAATGTCGTTAAACTGATAAGTGCAAGATTTAAACCGGGGGAGAACTAGCTGCTTGCTTTTATCTCCTCTCCCCACCCCCTTTGACACCAAGTTTTTGATTAAGACAGTCGATGCAATTAACTGGTTGTTCAATCAAAACTAGAATGGCACGTGCTCTTTCTCTAGATAGATGTGGAGAATAAAGATTGATTTCATGGATTACCATTATGGATATTTAATATTTCATCAAACTCTTGAACAATGCCCTTGTATCTTATCTTAAATCAAAGTCATCTGTATCATGTGTTGCTTGACTCGCTAATTTCGTGTTTGGATTGATGAGGCAACCAATTTAGATACCAGGCAACAATTCTAATACAAGGATTGGCCTTCAATTCTCTAGATACCTCGATGATTTCGAGTTAGCTGTAATGTCGTTTTACGCATAACACATTTTTACAGCCTTCGCTGATCGTGCCAAATGCGTGAAGATAACATTGCAAAGTTCCTCGGAGTGGTCGTTTCGGCTATTTATGTAAGAGAATTTTTGGCCGAATTGGCTTTGATGGTCTGTGTCACTTCAAAAGGAGTCATCTTCACTAGTATCGTGGATCTTGGTCTTTTAAATTAGCTATACAAGTGTACTGCGTTCTTTTTGGATTCACTATTGTTCAATGAACTGCTTTTCAATGAAATTTCTGCATACTCCATGACCTTATCTGGGGACACTATATATTAATAAAGGGCTCATTATTTTGCCTTTAAAGAAGATAACTTGATTTGCTCTCGCATCCCATTTACCAACCGGGAGTTATCACTCTTATGAGAGCAAATTGTTCCTACTAGCAATAGAGCCCATCAAAATAAAATCGGTTCCCATCCACTCCCTCTACAATAACTAATGTCCACTAAGATACAGCAAGAAGAAAAGGTCCCTACCAAATCTAAACCACCAGTAAACTTATACAAGTATAAAAATGTAATTGAAAGGGCAATATCGTTATGTAGGAATTCAACAAAAAGAAAAATGCAAGATTTTCTACTGATCCAGATTCCTAACTTACCAAAAAAATAAAGCTAAATCGCTTGCCTCCTCTCCATTAGTAACATCTCTATTTTTGATAATACAATATTATATATATTTAAATGAAAAATCTGTTTCGTGCATTTCAAATCTATAAAAACAATCATCTTTAAAAATTCAAACATCAGGCGAGTTTTTATTATTACGAGGGGTCTGAAAAGTTCTCGGCCTCAATAATAGATGGCAACACTATTGCAAGATTATTTTTCTATGTTTGCACATCTGTCATAAGCATTCGTGTGAAATTGCAAGTCATTCTATCAAGTGCTTTGTTTTATACAGCTGACTGAAGCAAAAGCATTATGTATCCCTTGAAATGGATAAAATTGAGCATCGTGCGGTTATAAAATTCTTTATAAAAGAAGGTTTAACGCCAAAATAAATTCATTCGAAGTTCATAAAAATTTATGGGCACTCTTCTCCTTCGTTTTCGACAATTAGGAAAGGTATTGACCGTACCAGCCTTGAAGATGATCACGTGAAGGACGTCCAAAAAGTGTAACAACACCAGAAATCATTGAACATGTGCACTTGATCAATGATTTCTGGTTTTGTTACATCAATATGATATGTTACTGGATGACCGGCACATCAAATTGCGTAAAATTGCTGACACTATAGGCATCTCAAAAGAACGTGTAGGATATATTTTTGCATGAAGAATTGCAAATGAAAAATCTTTGCACAAGATGGGTGCCGATCTTAATCAGCCCCCATCTTGTGCAAAGCTTTTTCAAAATGCACTCGTATGAAAATCTCTCAAGAGTGCTTAGAGAGTTTTAACAAGAATAAAACAGATTTTGTTAGTCGATTTATTACCATGGATGAGACTTGGATGCACCATTACACACCAGAATCCAAACAGCAGTCAAAACAATGGACAGAAGCCGGTTGTTTAGCGCCAAAGAAGACAAAGTTGGTTTCATCAGCAGGAAAGGTCGTGGCATCGGTGTTTTGGGATGCTAAAGGCATTTTGCTTATTATCTTGAAAAGGGTAAAACAATAACTGGGAAATATTATCCACATCTTTTAACCAGACTAGACGAAAAAATTAGTGAGAAACTAATTTTTTCGTCTAGTCTGTTTGCAGAAGAAAATAATAATCTTTCATCAAGACAATACACAGGGGTTCGAATTATATTCGAGTTAATACAGTATATCCCACACAAGATATATGGAATTCATATCAGTCAGTGCTGTGAAGGGGAAAACTATCACCTTATGGTAATCTGCACTATGAATTGTTGGAACATCCACCCTATTCCCCAGATTTGGCTCCCTCTGACTTCTGTCTGTTCTTCCTCGCTGGTCAGCGTTTTTATTCGAATCAAGAGGTGACTGCAGCTGCAGAGGGGTATTTTGAAGATTTTACTGAGAACCACTATAAGGACGGGATAATGGCACTGGAGAATCGCTCGAATAAATGCAATAGTCTTAATGTAGATTATGTTGAAAAACAAAAATGATTTTCAAATTTTAAATTCGTTTTTTCATTGTTTGGCCGAGAACTTTTCAGACCACCCTCGTACTTCACACATAGAAGAAAGATTAAATTTAAAAAACACAGTAAACGCACAGGTCTATCGCTTAGCAAATTTCTGGATGATTTACCTTTAATGACAATCGTGACAAAAAGAAAAATGCAAGATTTTCTACTGATCCAGATTCCTAACTTATCAAAACGATGAATCTAAATCGCTTGCCTCTCTTTCCCCCCACTTATGCGTGGGGGGGGGGGAAGAAATGCATTTTTTATAATATATATAAATGAAAAAATCTGTTTCGTTCATTTCAAATCTATCATCTTTAATAAAAAAAAATCATCTCTAAAAAATCAGACATCATGGTGAGTTTTGGTTATTACGAGGGTAGTCTGAAAGTTCTCGACCTCAAAAATAGATGGCTACACTATCGGCAAGATTTTTTTCCAAGTTTGTACATCTGTCATAAGCATTTCTGTGAAATTGCAAGTCATTCTATCACATAGTTTCTTTTATATAGCTGTCTGAAGCAAAAGTGTTGTCTGTATCCCTTGAAATGGATAAAATTGAACATTGTGCGGTTATAAAATTCTTTGTAAAAGAATGTTTAACGCAAAAGTTTATATTTATATAAAAGTTTATTGCACTCTTCTCCTTCGTTTTCGACAATTAAGAAATGGGCTGCCGAGTTTAAACGTAGCCGTACCAGCCTTGAAGTGATCCACGTGAAGGACGTCCAAAAAGTTACCACCAGAAATCACTGATCAAGTGTCCGCGAGGTTAGCCGGACACTTGATCAATGATTTCTGGCTTTGCACTTCGCAACCATATGCCTGGGGAACGAGTGTCCTAGGTTCGATTCCGTCGCCGAGGTGAGGAGCTTAAGGATCTTCCTCAGCCACAGACAAGTTAGCCGGTGTTGGGAGTGGACAGCAGGTTTTTTTTTCCCCAGTTTATCTGGGGGTTTTCATCCCGCAAGCAGGCAAACCGGCCCCGTCAACACACACGGATCTACCTCATGGGGGGTTAAGTATTTATGGAATCTATGGTATTTATGGAATTTTTTCACGGGGGAGAAAAAGGGAAACATTATACGAATAAATAAATTGATCAAGTGCACTATATGGTATTGGATGACCGGCGAGTCAAAGTGCGTGAAATTGCTGAGACTAGAGGCATTTCAAAAGAATGTGTAGGATATATGTTTGCATGAAGAATTGCAAACGAAAAGCTTTGCGTCAGATGGGTGCCGCGCTTGATCACAGCAGATCAAAAACGCACGTGCATGAAAAATCTAAGAATAGTGATTGGAGCATTTTAACAAGAATAAAACTGATTTTGTGCGTCGATATATTACTATGGATGAGACTTGGATTCACCATTACACACCAGAATCCAAACAGCATGAAAACAAAGCTAAATGGCTTGCCTCTTCTCCCCTCATAAGTAACGTTTTTTTCTGTTTTTTATTATATACAGTATATATATAAATGAAAAAATCTGTTTCGTTCATTTCAAATCTATAAAAAAAAAAAAATCATCTTTAAAAATTCAAACAGGGTGAGTTTTGGTTATTACATCTTTATTTAGTAATCTACCACTGGCGACTTTCCATTTAATAAAATACACGCTTCCCCCCCCCCCCCCCCGATATTATTGTATTCAAATTTACGACATATATGTGTGTTACTTTACTGAGAAAGAAAACTACAGATTACTGTTACTACAATGGGTTCCCTCACTGCTTTTGCCTATTTTAGATGGAGAATTTTGACTAAAAATTGCTTAGTACATTTACTTTATTTTGGCCGTGCTATGAAGAGGTTCGCGATTTGGCCCCTACGGAGCACACACTTCAGTTTCTCTAGTAACTCATCGAAATAGCCAAGAAACTGAAATTCACTTCACATTAGGGGGGGGGGGGAATTTAAAGTACTGTCTTTTGCTCTTTCTTGATACATTTTGCACATGATTCACAATCTGGATCTATTTGATTAACATGATCCAACATAAAATAACATCATCCAGCCCAACTCAACTACCTTTGTCGTTTTCTTTTGACCAATGGTTAGAGCTCCTAGTAAGCATAAAATTACTACATGTCCCACACCTCCCTCTTTCCAAACACGATCAATGCATCCTTATGCCTGTATATATATATCCAGGATACTTCCGAAAAGATAGCTGAAGTATTAAAGAAATAATGATCGCATTCGAACCACAACCGAAGCCCACCCCATCCTCTAACCTGGAGAGTATGAAGTGCTCTGTAATTGTAACATGGCATGCAATGGACAGGCATATGTCTGTGGAAGGAGTGTCCTAGGTTCGATTCCCGTCGACGACGTGAGGAGCTTAACAATCTCTGCGTTAAATTATGTGTCATATAACGAAATACAGGTAAATAGCTTCAATTGATACCGTTTGTGTGTCAAAAACACGAAAATAACGCTTTTGTGCACTTTTGCAAAAATTGCCTTTTTTCGTGTTTTCTCTGCAAAAAAGCTTGATTTCCCCCTACCTGGTTGCATTACAGCACACATCAGCTGTTACTCACTGGGAAATGCTTATATCGCTACGTTAATTTTTCTGTAGTACATGGCAGTGCTAACCATCAAACTGTGCAAATAAGAAGTTAATCGGGTGATATGCAAATTTATAAAAAATTCAACATTAGTTCGATCTCAGCGCCCTCTAACGATATAATGTCGAAACACCGTGTAATTCACGTATAGTATGTATTGCTGTGTTCTTTAACAATCTCTGCGTTAAATTATGTACTATATAACGAAATATATTTAAATACACGCAAACAGCTTCAATTTATAGCGTTTGTGTGTCAAAAAACGAAAATAACGCTTTTTTTGCACTTTGGCAAAAATTGCATATTTTCGTGTTTTCTCTTCAAAAAAAGCTTGATTTTCCCACACCTGGTTGCATTACAGCACACATCGGCTGTTACTCACTGCGAAATGCTTATATCGCTACGTTAATTTTTCTGTAGCTATATGGCAGTGCTATCAAACTGTGCAAATAAGAAGTTAATCAGGTGATATGCAAATTAATAAACAATCCAACATTAGGTTGATCGCAGCGCCATCTAATGACAATGTTGAAACAACGCATAATTAACATATAGTATGTATTGCTGTTTTCTTTGAGAATCTCTCAGCTATAGCCAAATTAGCCGGTTTTGGGCATGGACAGCAGGGATTTTCTCCTCCGTTTATCTGGGGGTTTTCCTCCCGCGAACAAACACACACGGATTAGTCATGAATATCGCCCTTAGTGAATGCAACAGAGTCGTGAACCGGCTGCATTAATACGCCAATAACCCCCTTATTAGGAGGGGACGAGGATAGGAATAAATTATTTGATGAAATTGACTAGACAGTCATTCTGAATCGATGCTCCAGGAATCGGATCAATTTGTGTATCCGAATGCACACATTTTTCCTGCTCAATTTCTATTTTACGTCTTCTTGCAATTTGTCTAGGAAAGAAAAATAATTCCTTGTATCCATTCTGAAAGTGGGGAAACACAAATAAGAAAATATTTTTTTAGAATAGAACTATAAATCCCCCCATGTGGCGGCCGGGGAATAAGAATAGCCCCAATGTAACCCATGTATGTCGTACGAGGCGACTAAAACGACTGGACTCAGCTATACTCAATGTCTGGGTATAGCTGAGTCCAAGGCCGATTCTACCGACGGTGCAACAGGTGCATTTGCACGGGGCGACAAGTTTTTTTAGTGCAGCAAAATTGCATTTACTGTGCGTTTGACGAGTATACTCATCTTCGCTTGATTTTAATTACCCATGCAGATGCATATTTTCAGAACAAAATTAGACCATTAAAGGCCTAATTCTCTCTCTCTCTTTCTGTAAAAAAAAAATAGTTTATGATCATTTTTCATTAGCTAATGCTATTTAGAATTTATGATCAGACATGTTGAAGCCTGGATTAACACCATGGCTTTTAAGACTTCATTAAAAGTTTCTTTTTTTTTGGGGGGGGGGGGAGACGGCAAAATTCCTAGGGTCGGCCTTGGACCCTGTCTCCAGGTGTCATAAATATGGAGGCCTGATCCTCCAGGTTGGGCGTAGGGGCGATGAAATAAAAAACAACTTGTTACGAAATCTGAAGAAATAACTGATGGATGGACAAAAAAGACGACAAAATAGCAAACGTCTTAATGATTTGAAAATTGGATCATGGGGCATACTTTCTCTTTACCGATCTGGAGCTTTAAAAATGCTGCTGGAGCAATTGGGTAAATACAGAATACTTGTTATGGCTATTGCAAGAAATGAGATGGACAGGAGAGGGGATTATGGGAAAGAAAAATCATTTTTTTTATAGCTGCCAAAAGAAAAAATCACAAGTTGGGAACAGGTTTCATTGTAAACAAGAGGATAAAACATCTTATCATGGACTTCAAAGCAAACTCATCTCGAGTGTGTACGTTACGAATTGGACAGTTTTTTTAACTAGTTTTATCTGTGTGTACATGCTCCAACTGAAGAAAAGAATGATGCTGAAAAAGAGTTCTTTTATGATGAATTAGATAAGATCTATGGGGAATGTCCAAAGAGGGATGTAAAAATTATTATAGGTGATTTAAATGGCAAGATAGGCCAATCATTGGGTAATATAGTTTACATGAGACTAATCATAATGGGACTAGATTGTTCAACTTTGCTTCTTCAAGAAATATGGTTATTGATAGTACAATGTTTAATCATAAAAATATTCATAAAAAGACCTGGAATTCTCCTGATGGAGGCGCTTTCAACCAAATCAATCATTATTAATAGATGCAAGACACCTATCCAATTAGACGGATGTTAGAACCTACAGAGGAGCAAATATTGATTCTGATCACTATTTGTTTATATCAACGATTAGAACAGAATCTCTAATGCAAGGAAGATAATGGATCCCATGCTAGAAAGTTTAATAAGGAAAGATTGAAGGAATTAGAAGTTAAAGCCAATATGGTGAGAGAATCAGTGAAAACCTGCCTGGTGTATAACCATTAGTTTGAGTGTTAATGAAGCTTGGGATGTCACAGTGACAACAGCAGACATAGTGTTAGGAAAAGTTAATAAAGTTAAGTATAACGATTGGTTTGATGCAGAATGTGAAGATGTGACTGTATTAAAAAATGAGGCATATAAATAAACAAATGCAGCAAAGGAACCATGCTCGTAAAGCTGTTGAGGAATGTCGTTTGGCTAGAAAAGAAGGAAAAAAGTGCATAAGAATAGAAACAGGAAATACTATGAGAATGAACATTGGAACATCTCAGAAGTAAATGAAGCAGATCTTTGGAAGTTTTTCCCCACTTGGTTAGACTATAATAAATTTAGTTTAATTCTTTATCCAAGTGTAAGCAAACAAAGTTTGTGCCTGAAGTATCTTCAGGATTGAGGCAACTCATTGGTAAAGGTGGACCAAGCTCTCATCACTCCTTGTCTTACTATCTCCCATAATACAAAACACATCTTCGTGCAGACATGTATAATGCTATGCATTAAGGGAAGAGCCACTACCTAGGCTGGTTTTCACCTTTATTGAGGTCTCGTCAGTGGGAGCCAGACCCAGAGGTGGTGATACTGCAATGAAGAAGTCATATTTATCTATACGAGTTGCCGAAAGGTGTCTCACCTTATTATTAAATTACTCTTTATTTAGAGAAAGATGTTGGAAGTTTTTTCCCCACTTGGTTAGACTAATAAATTTACTTTAATCCTTTATCCAAGTGTAAGCAAACAAAGTTTGCACCTGAAGTATCTTCAGGTGCATGACTTCTTCGTTGCTCCCACCTTAGTATCACCACCTCTGGGTCTGGCTCCCACTGATGTATGTTCTTGGTGATTATCAGTGTAGATGCTGTCAAAGATCTACAAATGATCCGATTTTTAACATATGCCAATTACTTGAAAAATGTAATGAATCTGGAATTGAAACACACCACCTTTCATAGATTTTAGAACCGCATATGATAGAACTAACTTATTATTATAAATTCAGTTTAATCCTTTATCCAAGTGTAAGCAAACAAAGTTTGCACCTGAAAATATCTTCAGAACTGAGGTAAGGTTGTACATCCCTTGGCAACTTGTAGCAAAGGTGGACCAAGGTCTCATCACTCCATGTCTCAGTATCTCCCATAATGCAAAGCACATCTCCTTGCGGACATGTATACTGCTATGCATTAAGGGAAGGGCCACTACCCAGATCAGTTTCGACCTTTTTGAGGTCTCGTCAGTGGGAGGTAGACCCACAAACCGGTCTGGGTAGGCGGCCCTTCCCTTAATGCATAGTAGTTGGAAGGGGACAATCATTTGATGCTGTTGGCACACTCTCCCTCGATGAGTCTTTGGACTCCCTGGAGGTGTCATATAATAATGATAATAATAATATTCCTCTTCTAGTTTGTGAGATGGAAAACACTTACACTTAGTATTTGACTGAATAACTCACCTTTAGATGAAAAGCATTACTTAGGTTCCATGCATCCTAGACAAATTCAAACACAGAGCATTGTCGTTACCACCTAACAACATCAAGCGATGAGAGGAGATTGAAGAATATAGATGAAGGAAAAACTGCTTCTGAAGGCAAGGTACTTTCAAAGGAGATGCAATTTCTTGGCCAGCAAACTCACCAAATTTAAATCCCCACTGAGAATTTGTGGGGAATTATGAAATGTGTTCAAGAAGTTGCCCCAAGAGACAAAAATCAACTTGTTTCTAGTCAGCAGACCATATGGGCATGTTTTGATTTAAAAAAAAAAAAAAAAAAAAAAAAAAAAAAAAAAAAAAAAGACAACTGCTAGTAAATAATATGCCCAACCGTGTATGAATGGTTATAAAAGCCAAGAGGTATGCAACAAAGTACTAATTATCATGTTGCTTTCCTTTGACTGTAATTTATGTGCATTTATTTTCGCATTATTATAATATTTTGAACCATGGTAAAAATTATTCTAATTTTGTGAATGTTTTCAAATAACAGTTTTCTTATAATTTATATTACATTTTTATGTGTTTACATGGTGATATAATCTGCAAAGTATGTAGATTTAGATAATGCTAATTCATATTTGATAAGAATTATTTTCTATGCAATAAATTAGAATTACAAATCATTCAACATATTTTCATTTATTATTCTAATTTTTTGATTCAGAGGTGTACAAGCATTATGGAAAGAGTTATCGCTCAGACCAGTTTATTCAACGTTTACTAAGGACTTGTTTTAGCAAGTCATGTGAAAAAATAATAAATCAATGCAGAAATCATATTTTCCAAATATGAGAAGCAAAATACTGTATATCACCATATTATTAAAACACCGTAGATGTAAAAAGGTTTGTTTTTTTACTAAGTAAATTATAATAAACAGGATAGTATATTCTTATTTTAATCCTTTACCCATACATAAGCAAACAAAATGTTTGAGCATCAAGTATCTTCACAACTAGGTGCTATCTGTATATGGAGACAGTTGATTTACATCAATTTGTCTATAATGCACAATGCACTTCCCAGACCAGTTTTGACCTTTGAGGTCAGTGCGAGCTACCTCCATATATATACTAAATCAATTATAATAAGAAACATACTGAAAACACAGCTGAAAAATAGGAGAAATAACATCATTCAGAAATTATGTGGCACTTCCTGGGGTGCAGCAGAAAACATATTACGAACATCTGCACTCAGTCTGGTTTTTTTGGTGGTGGAGTACTGTGCTCCAATCTGGCATACTAAACTAATTGACCACTAGCTTAACACCACAATGCGACTTATATCTGGAACCATAAAAACAACTCCTGTTTATTGGCTTCCAATGCTGAGTAACACACTACCAATTTATGAAGATGTCATGCTCTATTATCATATGAGAATATGACAAAATACTCAGAAATACTGAACTGCCTATACATAATGACATATCTGAACTACAGCTTGACAGATTGAAATCAAGAAAGCTCCCTCTTCATGAAGCTAAACATCTGAGAATGAATAACTACAATACTAAAGATCAATGGAAAACATCCCAAGTATGGAGTTGAAAGACACAGATAACACTGAACAGGATTCGTACCAGCCATGGAAGATGTGCAAGTACAAGTGCAGGAAAATTCTCCCACCAGAGTGTGACTTTGGACACCCAAACCAATTAATCTATCATATTTTCACTGAGTGCAATCTCTGTGCATATACAGGTCAAAGAAGCGACATCCTGGAGGCGACACCGCCAGTTACAGACTGGATCAGAGAACTTGATCTTGACTTATAAGTGCTTTGTCCGTCGAAAGTATTACTGCCTATGTTTATCTCAGTATTTCCACATGTCTAGCTCCCACTGATGAGACCTTACTAATTGCTGTAAGCAGCCTAGGTATCGCATAATACAGAGCAATTTAAAGATCCAAAAGGAAATGTGCTGTGCATTATGAGAGACCGCTGCAAACTGATGTGAAGCCAACTGCTTCCACATAGCAAAGACACTTTGTGTGCAAACCTTTGTTTGCTTATGGTTGAGCAAAGGATTAAAACAAATGTTATGAATTACTTTTTAACCAAACTCTTGAAAAACAAACTCACTCACTTGTATATAAGAACAAAAAAGGAAGTAAATTTCTTCAGATAAAATCTAAAGTTTTATGGATGAATGTGAATTTTACTTAGAAATTTATAAATTAGAGTACTTTTAAATAATTTGTTAGTACTACCTTCAGCAGTCACAAAATAATTAAATAAGATATAAAAATAATGACACATCTTGTATGGAAAATTGATGTCGTAAATGAAAGAAAATGAAAATTAATTAACCGTAGCAGTATTCTTCACATTCAAATATATATAATGTGAGCTCTGTTATAAAATTGGTAAAAATTTCTATACAGTTTATTTAAATTTTGACAAACTTTTTTTCAGTATAAAATTTTTTTTGATGTAGTCATCCTAAATTATACTGTCTTAGTCAACTCTGATCCATTAATGAGTTTGTATTATTAAGTACAACTACAGATTCGGAGGTTTCTGGATGGCTATTTAAAGGTGGACTGCTTGGCTCAGTTTTGATTACTGAAATTTCACTAAGGGTTATAGGTGGTGCTCCACCACTGGAAGCTTGAGATACAACAATAGATCCTGGAGTACCTTGAGGCATAGTTACAACAACAACTTTAGCTACAGGTGCTGTTGACGTCACTACTTTGGCTGGCAAACTCTGAGTTGTGGTGGCTGTGACAATCTTTACCAAAGTTGCTGAAGTATTACTACCTGTACTAGATGCACCCAAAGTATTTTGGGAAATAGTAGGGATGGGTGTGGGCGGCCTAGGAGAAGCAAGAAGGACATACTTCTGAGATGGCGCAGAGGAAACTGATGGCGTACGTGGAACGGTGACAATAGTAGGTGTCCGAGGATTAGTTTGAAGTAATCGTGGCTGAAAGGAGAGAAAAACGAAATGCATTAATGTACACCAAGAACTCGCAAAAAATTCAAACTATTACAAAGATGGAACAAATGTCTAAGACGAGTATAAAATTAATGAAAGCAGTTTATACAAATAAAATAAGGTTTGGGTATAAATGTTTAACAAAGAAAAAAAAAGAAAACATATACATTGCTCACCTTAAAACATTAAATGGCATTCATACATAAGTCATGAAGGGATTTAAAATGTGAATAACTCTATTTTTATTATTAATTTTTTCATTATATTTTTTTCAGGTATTCTAAGGCATAGGTGGTCAACAGCAGGCTTGCGGGCCACATGCAGCCTGTAACATGATTTTGTACAGCCTGTGGCAGGATAAAAACTATATTAAATTATATGTATTATCAATTTAGTTATCAGTTTCGAGAGCAGATTTTCTGATTGATATACTAATTATATTCTTATATTATATACTAATTATATTTTACTGAAGAGACCTCAAAGGACGAAACTAGTCTGGGTAGTGGCCGTCCCCTTAATGCATAACATTATACATATCCGCAAGGAGATGTGTTTTGCATTATGGGAGATACTGAGATAGTTTTGTGAGCTTGCTCCACCTTTGCAACGAGTTACCCGGTGTTGTACCACCTTACCCCAGTCCTGAAGATACTTTCAGGCGCAAACTTTATTTGCTCACACTTGGATAAAGGATTAAACTAAATTTATTATAGTCTAACCAAGTGAAAAATAAACTTTCAACATCTTTCTCTAAATCCAGAGTAATTTAATAAAAAGATGGCACACCGTTTGGCAACTCCTATAGGTAGAGATGACCTTGCTAATGCTTCTGCCTGGTATCTCCACTCGGGCCTGGCTCCCACTGAAGAGACCTCAATAAAGGTTGAAACCAGTCTGGGTAATGGTCCTCCCCTTAATGCATAACATTATACATATCTGCAAGGAGATGTGTTTTGCATTATGGGAGATACTGAGATACGAGTGTTGTGAGCTTGCTCCACCTTTGCAACAAGTTGCCCGGTGTTGTACTACCTTACCCCAGTCCTGAAGATACTTTCAGGTGCAAACTTTGTTTGCTCACACACAATTTAGTTTAATCCTTGGATAAAGGATTAAATTAAATTTATTATAGTCTAACCAAGTGAAAAATAAACTTTCAAATAATTATATTCATTATTTCTGATGGAAACAATTTATATTCTCAACACTAAATCAAAATTGCTTTAAAAAGATTACTCAATTTATAAAATCTACTGCTTCTCTGTGAGCATTGTAGTAGTGGGAGTGGTAGATTTCTATGAGCTCCAGAGTAATGCATCATTGAAAGTCACATGCTCTGCTCTGGTTAGTGATCAGTTTCAGAGACTGTTTCACAGTCATCATCATCATCAAATTCCTGCCATGTACCCTCAAGGGGTGTACAGGATATGACAGTACTACATGAAAAAATTACATCATTACTAACTTTCTATCTACAATTTTCCTCCAAATCAGTCTGTTACTTGTCAAGACTCTAACATTATCAGATCTTAGATTTCTATCCTCTAAGGCACTTTGTACCGTATCAATCCACCTATATCTTGGTCTTCCTCTGAGTCGTTTTCCTGCCAACCTGGCAGAGAACACTTGATTTGCTAATCTTTCCTCTCCCATTCTATTTAAGTGACCATACCACCTGAGATTAGTTCTGCTAACACATTCCTGGATGCTTACAATGTCAAGTTCTTTCCTAATATTCTCGTTTTTAATATGATATTGCCATTGATGCCATCTGTTCACGCCTATAATCTTTCTCAGGACTCTCATATCTGCGGTGTCTAGTCTTTGGTCAAGTGTTTTACTTCTGACCCAGCTCTCAGATCCATAAGTTAAAACTGGTTTGAACACTGTCTTGTATACAGCTAATTTAGTGTTCCGACTAATTTCTCTCTTATTCCATATGAATTTATTCAATTGACTTCCCACCGTACCAGCTTTGCTGATTCTGTTGTCTATTTCTATATTTAATTTACCATCTTCAGTAAAAATCATGCCTAAATAGCTGAAATGTTTTACTTGTTCCACAGGTTCTCCATTCACAACACAGTTGACATTTTCAATGATTCTGCCTATTTTCATTGTCTTTGTCTTTTTATTGCTGACCTTCATACCATATCTATTACAACAGCTATTCAATTTAGTAAGAGAATCTTGCAGACTTGTAGCCGATTTATTTAGAAGTATAACATCATCCGCATAAAGCAAAGAGCTGACATTAACATCTCCAATTTTGATATCAGGTTTAATACCACTTTCCTTCATAATGTGATCCATATAGATAATGAATAACAGAGGGGATAATGTACATCCTTGTCTCACACCAGATTTAACATTAAACCATCTTCCTGTACTTCCTTCAATTCTAACTGCTGACTTACAACTCAAATAAAGACTAAGTATTGCTTGATATAATGCCCCATTGACACCATATAACTGTAGCGTATTGAATAGCTTCTCTCTTGGCACCTTGTCATATGCCTTTTCCAAATCGACAAAACTTAAATACAGATCTTTGTTATATTCCCATGCTTTCTCGACTATTTGTCGTAAAGTGAAGATCTGATCCTGACAGCCTCTATTTGGCCTGAATCCAGCTTGTTCTTCACCAAGCTTTTCTTCCACAATTCTTCTAAACCGTTTCTCAAGTATACTTGCATAGATCTTGCCAGGAACACTCAGTAGGGAAAGACCTCTGCAATTCTCACATTCAGTTTTATTTCCCTTTTTATATATGGGTACTATGAGAGCTCTACTACAATCATGGGGAATTCGTCCCTCTGTCCAGGCTTTATGAACTATGCAGTGCAGCCACTGTAAGACTTTCATACCACCATACTTCAGCATTTCTGGTCGAATATCATCTACTCCTGCTGCCTTTCCACATTTCAAGCCTTTGATGGCTTTTTCTACTTCAAGTATGGATATGTATTCCTCACTGCATGCCTGGTCAGTGTTTTTTATCACAGTGCTGTCATCACTGCTTGTTTCATTTAGCAGTTTTTCAAAGTATTTACTCCATACTTCAAGGATATCTTTTTCTCCCATTTTCATGTCACCTTTATCATCTCTAACTACTTTTACAGCACTCTTTCCTCCATTCCTAAGCTTCTTCAACAACCTCCAGAATATTTTCCCACCTTCTTGATATTTATTTTCTATATTCTTGCCAAAGTTTATATTTTCGTTTAAGTTAAAATTAAGACAGGGTACATGTGGAATTATCGGGCTGGAAAGTATGACAAGCTTAGGAGTTTGATTGGTTCAGTGCCATGGCATGTACAACTGCAAGGACTAGAAGTTGATAGTGCATGGGAGGTAGTTAAGAAGTGCTTGCATGAAGCAATGGCTGACTGTATACCTAGAGTCCGAATAATAAATCAAGTAGGGGTTAAATGGATGAATAACACCATTAAGCTTGAGTTGCAAAAAAAGAAACAACTATGGAGGGAATTTAAGGAGAAGGGTGACCGGCAGGCACATGAACGGTATAAAGCGCAGGCCAGAAGGGTGACGAGTGTGGTAAGAAAAGCAAAAAAGGATTACGAAAGAACATTGGCCATGCAGGCTAAAGAGAATCCTAAACAGTTTTTTAGATATGTAGCAAGTAAAAGGAAAAATGCACATGGCAGATTGATTTTAAAGAATGCCGATGGTAGGGAGGTAACTGAATCAGTTGAGATAGTTGAGTTACTGAGTGAGCACTTTGCAAAAGTATATCATCCAGGTGGTAACATTGCAGAAACGAATAAACCAGTAGATTATACGGGAATTGTGGTTAATGAAGTGTAGGTGAGTAGTCTACTGCATAACCTCAATGTCAATACATCTGTGGGATTGGATGGTATACCAGCTCGTGTTGTACGAGAAGCAGCTAAAGAATTGTCAGTACCCTTGACCATTTTGTTTAATTTGAGTCTCGGGTCTGGGTTAGTCCCGAGCGGGTGGAAAGAGGGGAAAATAGTTCCACTGCATAAAGGTGGTTCCAAGACTGCTGTTGTAAATTACCGACCGATTAGCATATCAGGAATCATTGTCAAGGTCTTAGAGAAAATAGTCAAGAGGAAAATACAAGATTGGAAAGAAGAAAATGGGATACTGTATCGGGGACAGCATGGTTTTGTGAAGGGTAGGTCATGCCTCAGTAACTTGCTCACGTATTATAACACAGTGACGGCTGAACTGGATAAGGGTAATGGGTTTACGGTGATTCTACTGGACCTTGCCAAGGCCTTTGACAGGATTCCACATGGAATTCTAATCAGTAAATTGCAGCATATGGGAATGGACATAGGGTTGGTGAGATGGATAGGAGGGTGGTTGACGGAGAGATATCAGAGAGTGGTTTACTCGGGAGTAGAGTCCACAAGACGGCCTGTGACTAGTGGTGTGCCACAAGGATCTGTTCTTGGACCACTGCTGTTTAATTTGTTCATAAATGATATAGGAAATGATCTGAGAGGAACAGTTCATTTGTTTGCGGATGATGCGAAGTTGGGTAGGGCAATAGTGAATGCAGATGACGTCAAAATTTTGCAGGATGATTTGGATAGATTGGAGGTCTGGGCTAAGGAGAATGGATGTCAGTTTAATGTGGCAAAATGTAAGGTTATGCATTTTGGGGTGAAAAAATTGGCGGCAGTTTACCGCATTGGTGGAACCCTGCTCTAGGAAATTGATGAGGCACGAGATTTAGGAGTGTTGGTAGATAAGGAATTGAAATTTAGGGGACACATTGCAAAAGTGACCAAAACAGCTCATCAAATCACTTGGTTGCTGAAGAATACGTTGACAAGCAGGTTATTGTTCCTCTCTATCGAGCCTTGATAAGACCATCTAGACTACTGTGCTCAGATTTGGTCACCTAGGTTTCTTCTTGATGGGGAGGAAGTGGAGAGGATCCAGAGGCGAGTGACCAAGATGATAGCAGGTCTGTGGAATGAACCGTATGAGAACAGGTTGAGGATTTGTGGGTTGCAAAAATTGGTTGATAGGCGGAGGAGGGGAGATATGATTGAGACATTCAAATTACTGAAGGGTTTCTATAAAATTAATTCAGAAGATATTTTTGAGAACAGGGCTGGTTGTGGGAGGACATCCATGGAAACTGGGCAAAAGTGTGGTTAGTAAAGGTGTTAGAGCTGGGTTCTTTACTTTTAGAGTAGTGAATGAGTGGAATGCGCTCCCTGAGTCTGTGGTGGATGCTGTGACAGTGAATGAGTTTAAGGCGAGGTATGATAGATACTGTATGAATGTCAAATAGTTGTGATGAATATGATTTGGGGCCTCCCTCGATGAGTCTAATGACTCCCTGGAGTTGCCCGTAATAATAGTAATAATAATAGTAATAAAAGTCCTCCCATGACTTTTGTTTAGCTAGTTTTACACACTGTTTAGCTTTCTTACATTTGTCTCTGTATTCTGTAAGAGTAAAAGCTGACTTATTTGCTAGGAATGTTTGATATGCTTTCTTCTTTTCCTTCACTGCCTCTTTAACTTCCTGTGTCCACCAGGGAGTTCTGATTTTTTTATCCTTGCACACAACCTCACCACATGCCTCTCTGGCAGAATCAATCAATGTTTTCTTCAGAGTTTGCCACTGAATCTCCAAGGTTTGATTCCTGTTCTCAAACTCTTTCATTTTCTTTTCAATAATCTTTCTGTATTTTAGTCTACAGTTCACATATGAGAGCTGCTCAACTTTTATTCGCTTTAAAACTTTCTTACATGTTATTCTTTTCAATATGAAATTCAATTTTATCCTGCTCAAGACTAAATAGTGATAACTTCCAATTTCAAATCCTCTGTACACTCTGGTGTCCTGCACCAGGGAGAAAACATCACTATCAACAATAACATAGTCAATGAGACTTTTCTTATTCCTAGCCTCTCCTCACCATGTGAATTTGTGCACATTTTTATTTTGGAACATGGTGTTAGTAATTACCAGTCCATGTCCTGAGCAGAAATCCAACAGATATTGCCATTATTATTAGCTTTGCTCTTTTCTCCAAATTTTCCCAAAATATTTTTGTATGTCTCACAATCATTTCCTACTCTGCTATTTAGATCCCCAACAAGGACCAACTTTTCCTTTTTCATTGTGTCAGTTGCTTTTTCTAAAGCCTCAAAAAATTCCTCCACTTCTACCTTAGTAGAACCTTCTGTGGGACCATAGGCACAAATAAGTCTCATTGTCCAGTTCCCCATTCTCATATTTGCCCACATGACTCTACTTGAGACTGACTGCCATTCAAGAAGATTAGCCTTGTATTTTGTGTTGAATACTATGGCTACTCCTTATTTTTCCTTGATTGTCATTGCCTGAATATAACATTTTGTATTTATTGCTCAGAAAGATCTCACCAGTTTTGGTCTTTTTTGTTTCAGTCACCCCTATTATGTCGATCTGGTACTTATCTAATTCCTCGGCTAAATCCATTTCTTTCTCATTCAGGCTTCTTACGTTGATAGTACCGATCTTTAACTCTGGTGATGTTGAGTTGGGGTTTGATTTCAGATTTGTTCCAGTAGCTGACTTTTCGCTGTTTGCCCTGGTTCCCTGGCAAAAACAACGGGGGCCTTATTTAACCGGGCGACGCCCCAGCCGGCATGAAATTTTGTCATGTTGTACCATCATTTTTAATTTTGGTTTAACCAATAAGAATACAATTTGGTCGGCTAAATCCCAAATTGCCAGCCCATCCTCGTTCGTTCAGTATCAAAGTAGATACCCAACAGGGTGCACCACGAGAAGGTGAGGATTGGACATTAGGTCAGAAGCCCTGATCGGTTCTCCGCATTCATTTAAAGGCTATGTGGAGGTCTCCTCTCAGTTGTACAGCTTTGACCCTTAAGCACCCCCAGTTTCACAGTTAACAGTGTTATTGTTGCAGTTTGTGTCCCTTGGTCAGTTACTTCAGCCTTTGCATACTATGAGTAAGAAACGTAAGATCTGTGAAGAAAACAGGTCATTTCAGGAGAAATGGGAAAATGAATTTCTGTTTATAAACAATAATGACAACAAACCACAGTGGCTTGTGTATTTACAATATTGTCTGTGCACAAGGAATATAACCTCAAATGCCACTACATACAGCACCATGCCGCTAAATACCAAGAATATGTTGGACAAGTACGTACTAAAATTGTATGCAATTTAAAGAGAAAGGTTTAGTGCCCCAGAAATCTATGTTTACTAAACCAACATCAATACAAAAAAGCTCACTCTTGGCAACGTTTGTTGTAAGCGCAGAGATAGCAAAAACAAAAAAACCATTATCTGATGGTGAATTTGTAAAACACTGTTCTGTGAAAATGGCACGTGCATTTGGGGAAGATAAAATTGCCAGAGTTTGAAAGCATCCCACTATCAAAACAAACTGTAACAAAAAGAGTCAAGGAAATAGGTTCTCACATATTAAATAAAAAAGTGTTATTACAGATTCAGCTTCTCATTTTCTCTGGATGAATCAACTGACATAACAGATACAGCTCAACTTCTAATTTTCATTCAAATTGTTTCCAAAGACTTTGTTATTAATGAAGAGCTACTAGCATTAGAGTCATTGCATAACACAGCCAAAGACATTTCAAGACATTTATGATGCAGTTATGAAGGTTGTAAATGGTACTGGTGACATCAACAATCTTACAGCTATTGTGACAAATGACACCAAATCAATGCATGGTACTCAAACAGGCTTAGTTGGCTTACTAAGGAAAGCTGGAATCAATTGCCCTGTATTGCACTGCATTATACATCTGGAGGCGCTGTGTGATAAAATTCTGGAGATAGAGGATGTTATGAAAACTGTAATGAAGTGTGTTAATCTAATTAAGGGCGGAAATTGAGCCTTGACACACCGCAAGTTTCATTCTTTTCTAACAGAAATGGAGGCAGAATATGACGATTTAGTGTTGTACACAGAAGTACGTTGGCTAAGCAGAGGGAACTCTGCGTGAAACGGTTTTTTGCCTTAGAAAGGAAATAGCAGTTTTTAGAGGAAGACAAACAACTAATCACAAAACTATGTGATCCTCAATTTAACAGCTTACTCATCTTTCTAACAGACATCACACACATGAATGAACTCAATGTGAAGTTACAGGGACGTAACCAAACTATCTCAGATTTAGTTGGACATCTAAATGGGTTCATAAGTTGAATGAAGGTTTTTAAATTCACCCTAGTGAGAGGAAACTTGGTACATTTCCCTTCCTGCAGGTAGTTGGAGAAGTGCCATGACATTGACTTTTCTGTAACAATGTTAGACCAACTTTTGGAGCAATTCAGTAAGCGATTTTCTGACTTCAGTGACATGCGGCCACAACATGACATTATTTAACAACCCAATGAAATGCAACATTTCAGAGCAGCATGAAACTATTCAATTGGAGTTGTATGACCTTCAAGGTGATCCCTTTTTACAGTTAAGGGTGGAGATAGGCATTGACTTTTGGAAACTGGTACCATGGGCAAAATATCCTGCATTGAGTGTTTTCAGCTTGAGAATTGCATCTATGTTTGGAAGCACGTACATATGTCAATGCACTTTCTCAACTATGAGGGCGGTTAAATCATCACAAAGAAGCCGACTGACCGATGACCACCTTCAGGATTTGTTACGAATATTGTCATCATCATTGAAAATCGACTTTGATGAACTTGTTGCCACACGTGAAAGGCCACAGTGTTCTCATTAAGTTGTGTTACATGTAAAAAAACCAGAAATATGTAATTAAATTTAATTTAACAACTTATATTTAAATCAATCAAGTATTTTATATTGTTCTCCCAGTAGTAAAATGATTTAACAAATATAGTAATTCAATACATATAACTATTGCCTTGAAAAAATGCAGAGTTTATTTTTATTTAAGTTCTGTCTACAAGTGGGCAGCCTGTGACACTACCACTCGTCATATATTGGTCCTCATATAGAATGAAGTTGGCCATGCCTGTTCTAAGGAACATTTGAGAAATTAAACATGGAAAAAGTTCACAAACCCATGCATTTCATTTTGAAAATCAGCATTCAATGATTCTAAAGCAAAGAGCATATCACCAGCATTTTAATGTCAGAAATGCTCGCCAGATCTGATGGTTCCCAACTTCTTACTATGAGGATTACCTGAAGGAAAAAGTGTATGTGAACAAGCCCCAAACAATCTGCCAGCTGATGGAGAAATAAGGGTACTGCAGCCAGAAACATTAACGGCTGTTATGGAACATGCCACAGAAATAGAAAGGGCCCATCTTTGTGAGGCCGAAAATGGAAGACAGTTATGTGATGTGATTTTTTATAACTAATAAAAAAAATCTCCAGGTTCTGTATTTCATTATATATAAAAAAAAACCTATTGTTTAATCCCCTTTGTGATTCATCGGCCTCTCTCTCTCTCTCCCCAATGTACTATGTACTAGCTATATATACGTGTGCAGGGCTTACAGAAGTATGTCACATCTTACTTGACAAATCAAAAAATAGTCACTATTTCAGAGTTGCAGATGTTGCTATCAGTAAACTGTCAATCAGTAAACTGGTTTGCCCTTTTGAGGATGGTATCAAGATTTTGGGGTGAACTGTCTAAAACAAGCGAACAGCATTCCAAGGTTGGGCAGATTTGGGATTTATGTAGTGTTAGTAGTTATACAGGTGAAGCAGTGTCTTCTGGGGAAAATGACACCTAACTTTTTTTTTTTTTATGGGTGAAGAAGCTATGAATATGATGTATTTATAGCAGGTAAAATTGGTGGCATAACGCAAGAAGAGAAATCTGATCATGAATGAAAAGAAATCCTTTCTTTCGAGGTTGCACGGTGATCAGCAATCAAATCATTATTCAATCTTAAACATGGTAGTGTGCTAACATGTTTAAGAACTTACTTTAATAAAATTTAAATATAAAATTCAGCATTTTGCCTTTATATCAAGGTCATTTTCAGGAAAGTGATATACACATATAATCAGTGCTTTTTTTCTGACATAACGCACCAGAACGGTGTTCCAGCACCTATTTTTTACAGTTTTTTCAATTTTTCAAAAGTAATTTTTGAAATAATGTTCGCTCGTACATAAGACATCCGCATGTGTGTTACCAGGCATCGCCTGGTAACAAGCATGCGCACGCTATTAGCATCTACGTTTTGTGCTGTATGGACATGTGATTGATAACATGCGAAAGATTTTTAGTAAAACACTTATTTATCTAAAAAATATCTTTACTGAATTGATGTAAATTGAACGTCATTATTTTCATGTCCTTTTAGCATTTTTTTTTTTACTTTTTAGTGTAAAAGTCTGATCCCAAGTTTGAAAATGAAAAAGATTTCCAATTACTTCTCAACCACCGGTCCCATTAATAAAAAGCCCAGAATAACAACAGACATGATGTCAAAAATATGGAAATAAAGGTGCCAATTGATGTTTTCGAATCATCTCAAGCTAATCTTGAGGAGCAAGACAAACTGAAAATGACTGGCCGAATTGCTGGACATTAGATCAAAAAAAAAAAGATTTTTGCTCGAAAAATGAATGGATGTATATTTGCAAAAAGAAACTTGGCTGTATGCCTTACAGAAAAGTTAGAACTCTTGGAATTGAAACAAAGATGGGAATGAAAATTTCCAAAGGATGGGCCAACAATGAGATTACATATTCTGGCAAAGATAGGAAGCTACAGATGAGCTCACTTCGAAAAAAAATTTTCAATCACAGAGAATCTGCTGCACACAAAGCAGTGTTAAAAATTGTTTCTGAAGCCGAAAAAAAGACCCTTGAAAAGGTTGTTTTAAAATCATTATCTCGTGAAAAAGAAATAACTGCAAAAATTTTTCGAACTGCATGTAAAGTAGCAAAGGAAAAGCAATTATTCCATAATTTTGAAAGTGAAATTGATCTGCAAGAACTGAACGGAATTGAAATGGGTCGTATTCTTCATTCAACAAATGCATGTATTGTGAATCATGCAAGTGAAGAAATGAGAAAAAATATGTTTAAAGAAATCGTCCAATCCAAAAATATAGTTATCAGTAAGTGATGCTGTAAAGGAAATTTCAGGAATCAATAGATTGAAATCATTTATTGATAAATTTTATGTCCTATATCATTCTTTGCTAAAAAACAGCAGAGTTGTATATATATACAGAATCACTAGAGGGTGAGCTGCTGAAAATTGAAAATATTTAAATACTTGATGGGTGTCATCTAGTTTCCGTTCAGTTTTGGCTGTGTGGAATAATTTTGAATCTCTAGTGCAACATTTTGAAGATGCGATGTATGATCCTAAGAGAGATAAAAATGATAAATGTACTTATGATGGCTTAAGAAGAAAAATAACATCTATAGACTTTTTATTGGATGATGCTCTCCAAGAATTGTCTGAATTAAGTTTGGGCCTGCAAGACAGAGATATGAACCTTTACAAGGCAAATCAAAAAAAAAATGCACTTGTACAAGTTTTTGAAGAAAGAAGACAGAATTTTGGACCCTATTAAAGATGTGCTGCAGATGCTATACGCGATCTGCACTTTCGTGGAGTTTTACTTCAAGAAAAAGCTCAAAAAAATAATCCTCCTAATGACCCAAAAACATTTTATATCAAATTGAAAGAGTCAACTGAAAAAAGGTTGCTTGATTACGAAGATGTTGAGCTAGCACTTTGGGCTCGCGTGCCTGACCAAAAACATTGGCCTGAAGATATTGATGATCAGCTAACATTCGGAGGCAGAAGTTAGAAATTTGTCAGTCCGACTGCAACTAAATGAAAGAGAAATGATTCATGGATTCCGTGAACACATTCTCGATAAGACATACCCAGAAAAACTGTTACGTTTGGCATATGCTCTGAATACCATTCCCGTTTCATCAAGTGAATGTGAAAGCAGAGTTTCGCAGATGAATTTAATTATCACTCCAACAAGAGCTTGTTGAAGACTAAAACAGTTTCGGCACTTTTATTCATCAAACTCATTGGACCACCTTTAAGACTTTTCGATCTTTCAAAGTATGTTGATCTGTGGTTACTTAAAGGATGGCATTCGTTCTTAGATATTAAGAGCAAAGATAGGAGTCGAGAAGATTTGTTCAACGAGAATTGGACAAAACTTTGGAAAACACTATGAACTTCTCTTAAATTATATTGTTGGATCCTACTTTGTCTTAATCTATACCTTGGATACGACATGTTATTTACTATGATGTTCTTAAACAAAATAGAAGGTTGCTAGTTGATTTCTAATTCAAATATAAAGAAAATTTATATTTAAAGACTGCGCCACTTTATATCAGAATTAGTTCAAGAATTGAAGATAAACCAACTCACAACTATCTCTCCTTTTAGGTTAATGTTATATATACTGGCCGAGAATATTTAACTTACTTAATTTACCCGCTTTGGTTCGAATATTTTATGAATGGTGCAGTAAAAGAAATTCAGGCAAAATACAACTTTTGATTAACAAAAACAAACATTTAATTTTACAGTCACAAATTATACACTTAAGATCAAAATACTAAACAAGTTATCATAAACACTTCAGCCTTTCTGATAATAGTCATGCAAACTCAGACAATGGTAATTCTGTTATCTGTAATACAGTCTTCTCACAGTTCCTTTTAGCTATTTAATAAAGTTCCTAAATGATCATTCACATCAATATCTCATAGTTCTTTAAGTTTTAAATACAATAAAAATTGCAGTAATACCTCTTCACAAGCAAACGCTTATAAATTTACACTTTAGCTAATTTCCGCAATAATTACTGTTAGTATAAGGAAATTCTAGGATGAAACTCTCACACTTCTCTGTATAGGAATATTAACAGTTAGAATAATCTTACCGATAATCTTTTTTCTTCACCTACTTATACGTAAACACTTTTTATAACTGTAAACACTTAAACAGTATACGGCACTCATTAAATAAATCTTCTAAATAACTGAATTAATCATCGGTCACAATACACATAAACAAATGTTGTTGCATAAAGTACTACTGATCACTCATGAAATAAGGCAACACGCAATAATGCCTTAACTTGAGGTTTTATATGCACAGTTGTTCACTCTTCTGGCATTCAATTAATTCTTTAGACACTACAATTCTAAACACAGCTAATGGTAAACTTCAATTTCACAGCCTCTAGTATTCTCTAGTAGACTGCGTGCTTTGCTTCAAGGTTCCGTATGTCCTTGAAAGGTCGGCCTTGAAATTATATCTCAATTCAAGTATCGCTAGTCTAATTAATAGTCTGGGGTGCTTAAGGGTCAAAGCTGTATAACTGAGAGGAGACCTCCACATAGCCTTTAAAGGAATGCGGAGAACCGACCAGGGCTTCTGACCTAATGTCCAATCCTCACCTTCTCGTGGTGCACCCTGTTGGGTATCTACTTTGATACTGAACGAACGAGGATGGGCTGGCAATTTGGGATTTAGCCGACCAAATTGTATTCTTATTGGTTAAACCAAAATAAAAAATGATGGTACAACATGACAAAATTTCATGCCGGCTGGGGCGTCGCCCGGTTAAACAAGGCCCCCGTTGTTTTCGCCAGGGAACCAGGGCGAACAGCGAAAAGTCAGCTACTGGAACAAATCTGAAAACAAACCCCAACTCAACATCACCAGAGTTAAAGATCGGTACTATCAACGTAAGAAGCCTGAATGGCAAAGAAATGGAGCTAGCTGAGGAATTAGATAAGTACCAGATCGACATAATAGGGGTGACTGAAACAAAAAAGACCAAAACTGGTGAGATCTTTCTGAGCAATAAATACAAAATGTTATATTCAGGCAATAACAATCAAGGAAAAGAAGGAGTAGCCATAGTATTCAACACAAAATACGAGGCTAATCTTCTTGAATGGCAGTCAGTCTCAAGTAGAGTAATGTGGGCAAATATGAGAATGGGGAACTGGACAATGAGACTTATTTGTGCCTATGGTCCCACAGAAGGTTCTACTAAGGTAGAAGTGGAGGAATTTTTTGAGGCTTTAGAAAAAGCAACTGACACAATGAAAAAGGAAAAGTTGGTCCTTGTTCGGGATCTAAATAGTAGAGTAGGAAATGATTGTGAGACATACAAAAATATTTTGGGAAAATTTGGAGAAAAGAGCAAAGCTAATAATAATGGCAAATATCTGTTGGATTTCTGCTCAGGACATGGACTGGTTATTACTAACACCATGTTCCAACATAAAAATGTGCACAAATTCACATGGAGAGAAGAGGCTAGGAATAAGAAAAGTCTCATTGACTATGTTATTGTTGATAGTGATGTTTTCTCCCTGGTGCAGGACACCAGAGTGTACAGACGATTTGAAATTGGAAGTGATCACTATTTAGTCTTGAGCAGGATAAAATTGAATTTCATATTGAAAAGAATAACATGTAAGAAAGTTTTAAAGCGAATAAAAGTTGAGCAGCTCTCAGATGTAAACTGTAGACTAAAATACAGAAATATTATTGAAAAGAAAATGAAAGAGTTTGAGAACAGGAATCAAACCTTGGAGATTCAGTGGCAAACTCTGAAGGAAACATTGATTGATTCTGCCAGAGAGGCATGTGGTGAGGTTGTGTGCAAAGATAAAAAAATCAGAACTCCCTGGTGGACACAGAAAGTTAAGGAGGCAGTGAAGGAAAAGAAGAAAGCATATCAAAAGTTCCTGGCAAATAAGTCAGCTTTTACTCTTACAGAATACAGAGACAAATGTAAGAAAGCTAAACAGTGTGTAAAACTAGCTAAACAAAAGTCATGGGAGGACTTTGGCAAGAATATAGAAAATAAATATCAAGAAGGTGGCAAAATATTCTGGAGGTTGTTGAAGAAGCTTAGGAATGGAGGAAAGAGTGCTGTGAAAGGAATTAGAGATGATAAAGGTGAAATGAAAACAGGAGAAAAAGATATCCTTGAAGTATGGAGTAATTACTTTGAAAAACTGCTAAATGAAACAAGCAGTGATGACAGCACAGTGATAAAAAACACTGACCAGGCATGCAGTCAGGAATACATATCTATACTTGAAGTAGAAAAAGCCATCAAAGGCTTGAAATGTGGAAAGGCAGCAGGAGTAGATGATATTCGACCAGAAATGCTGAAGTATGGTGGTATAAGAGTCTTACAGTGGTTGCACTGCATAGTTCAGAAAGCCTGGACAGAGGGACGAATTCCCGATGATTGGAGTAGAGCTCTCATAGTACCCATATATAAAAAGGGAAATAAAACTGAATGTGAGAATTACAGAGGTATTTCCCTACTGAGTGTTCCTGGCAAGATCTATGCAAGTATACTTGAGAAACGGTTGAGAAGAATTGTGGAAGAAAAGCTTGGTGAAGAACAAGCTGGATTCAGGCCAAATAGAGGCTGTCAGGATCAGATCTTCACTTTACGACAAATAGTCGAGAAAGCATGGGAATATAACAAAGATCTGTATTTAAGTTTTGTCGATTTGGAAAAGGCATATGACAAGGTGCCAAGAGAGAATCTATTCAATACGCTGCAGTTATATGGTGTCAATGGGGCATTATATCAAGCAATACTTAGTCTTTATTTGAGTTGTGAGTCAGCAGTTAAAATTGAAGGAAGTACAGGAAGATGGTTTAATGTTAAATCTGGTGTGAGACAAGGATGTACATTATCCCCTCTGTTATTCATTATCTACATGGATCACATTATGAAGGAATGTGGTATTAAACCTGATATCAAAATTGGAGATGTTAATGTCAGCTCTTTGCTTTATGCAGATGATGTTATACTTCTAAATAAATCCGCTACAAGTCTGCAAGATTCTCTGACTAAATTGAATAGCTGTTGTAATAGATATGGTATGAAGGTCAGCAATAAAAAGACAAAGACAATGAAAATAGGCAGAATCATTGAAAATGTCAACTGTGTTGTGAATGGAGAACCTGTGGAACAAGTAAAACATTTCAGCTACTTAGGCACAATTTTTACTGAAGATGGTAAACTAAATATAGAAATAGACAACAGAATCAGCAAAGCTGGTATCGTGGGAAGTCAATTGAATAAATTCATATGGAATAAGAAAGAAATTAGTCGGAACACTAAATTAGCTGTATACAAGACTGTGTTCAAACCAATTTTAACTTATGGATATGAGAGCTGGGTCAGAAGTAAAACACTTGACCAAAGACTAGAGACCGCAGATATGAGAGTCCTGAGAAAGATTAGAGGCGTGAACAGATGGCATCAATGGCAATATCATATTAAAAATGAGGATATTAGGAAAGAACTTGACATTGTCAGCATCCAGGAATGTGTTAGCAGAGCTAATCTCAGATGGTATGGTCACTTAAATAGAATGGGAGAGGAAAGATTAGCAAAACAAGTGTTCTCTGCCAGGTTGGCAGGAAAACGACCCAGAGGAAGACCAAGATATAGGTGGATTGATACGGTACAAAGTGCCTTAGACGATAGAAATATAAGATCTGATAATGTTGGAGTCTTGACAAGTAACAGACTGATTTGGAGGAAAATTGTAGATAGGAAGTTAGTAATGATGTAAATTTTTCATATAGTACTATCATATCCTGTACACCCCTTGAGGGTACATGGCAGGAATTTGATGATGATGATGATGATGATGATGATGATGAATTAATAGTCTCTCAGCTGTTTTCCGTAGCTATAATTGTTATTCTACAACTTATTAGCTAACTGCTTCTCGACTAGTAGACTTTATTAGCTGCTTGAGTGACTTGCAGACTTGCCATTAACGCACTGTGATTTCCGAATGCCGAACGCTCTGATTCCAACCTAATGCCAATCCTCTCTTTTCTCTCTCTCTTAATTCCTCTAACTCCCCTTAATTCATCCATAATTTCAGCGTTCATCGCTTATATATCTGTTCTTCCTGCCTAAATTATTCTCGTGATTTCTTTCTAAAACTCTTTTCAATAAACCTTCTCCTCACGTGTTGTTCCAAAACGTGCTCGCTCACTTACATACGTCTCCATGACAACAAAACAAAACATAATAAAATTGAGCTATTACATAACGTTAAACTTCTACAAACAGGAATAAATAGAGAATATTTACATTTCAAATAATGCGCAGTTAAATTATCAAATACAAGTTCTTATAATATTAACATAGTAATAATTAAAATAGCTTAATAATATTTAATACAGTCTTTTCATTATTAATACATATATCTTTGATTAAATAATTAAATATTACACAAAATTAAGGTAGTTATATGAATATTAAATTATAAAATAAGTTGTTTACATTAAATAATATTTACAAGTCTAGCTTTTGTGATGGAAGATCATGTTGGATTCTGAAGCAAATAATAATTGCTCTAATCTCTACATAATCAGAATCCAACAATATAATGTTTTTACAAATTTATTTTTACTTTTATATTTGGTCTTTGGTTGTATATTTTAATTTGTTTTTGTTTAATTTTACATTTGATCATGTCTAAAATAAAAAATACTGAAGATAAATTATATTTAATTCGTTTATGTGACTCCGTGACAGCAACAGCTGCTTTATATTTCATTTAAATTTAAGATTTGAATATCGTTTTCTTTAATAAAAAGCTTAACAAGATGCGAGTTCCGGCACCTTTTTTTTTCTAGAAAAAAAGCACTGCATATAATACACATTGAATAACAAAGTACATACTACAGTGGACTAAGATTAAATGATTGGTTAACTGCTGACCACATCCTGACCTCTTGTGGAAAATAAATAAGTAAAAAAATTTACTAATAAAATAACATAAGCTATAATTATATCAGTAAAACTCATCAGCAGTTATTCATCCTTTTACCTTAAATTTCTCTTTGCTGTCTGAGAGTTATTGTGTCTAAATTTCTTTTCTTCTGGTATTCACTATGTGGGTTATTATTCTTTTTCCAGATGCTATGTGAGTGGCTGAGCAATCCAAATCCTTGGAACTTACAGGCCATTATTTTTGTTGAGATTTGGTTAGTTGATAAGCATTTCACAGGCTTCATTGAATTTACATTTGTACCATGTTTTGGTCCAACATAAGGAATGGGTGCCTTTGCAGTCAATCTGGTGGGAAGTTTGAAGTGCATTGTCAGAAATGCTTGCTTTTCCATAACAAAGATGATGTATTATGTTCTTCTTTCCATTTTGAGACTATATGACCTGTATCATCCATGTACCATAGGTAATAGATCATCTATACGTATGCTATAGATATAAAAATACATAAGTCAAAGACTTATGTATTTTTGCAGCATATTGTCTATTCTTCTGGATAATTCATGTATAGGGGATGGTATGGCCTTACTGTAATCTTTATTTTTGGTTGTTTGTGAAGGATTCTATGGAATTCTTGTTGAGCCATTTATTATAAATGTTTTTCTTATTGTTTTTAAGAGTGCTAATAATACCTATGTTATTAGCTTCTGTGTAGGGTGTGGTATGAATAGTCTGTGTAAATTCCTTCTTATATGAATGGTTTTTTTGTGAATGGAGAAGGATAATGAGCTATTAGGAAGTCATGTCATTAGTATATCTTAAAAGTGGAGACAATTGTTACTTCTATGGTGAAGTTTATTTTAGTGTGCACTTATTGTGGAAGCTTGCTAGAATTAGGAGAATGTTGTTGAAGGTTACTTACTGTATTGCTGAAATGCAGAGCAGAATTTCCAGACGGTTTGGAGATATTAAGAATCAAATTCCCCAAATCCTCATTAAGTACATTAGAGAGATCCAATTCTAAATTTGAAATTGCTAGGATTATATGAGAAAGTTCTACCTTGGAATGCTTTAATTGGTTGCATATGAGAATGACTTGCTTTGAAATAGATCTGATGTGATCCACAAGGTCCTCTTGGATGATAATAAATTATTACACAGATGTTTGCATAAATAGAAACATCTTTTTAAAGAAATTGTCAAAGTCCTTTTATAGTGCCAAAATCTCAACCTTAACGATTGACTCTCCATGCCAAAACTCTGGGAAATTATTATCAAGAACTATTTTACCTATCAGTCTTGACTTCATACAAGGAAAGATCCCACACTGCATGTACCTTCATGAGTGAATTTCACACACTGTAATATACCAATGAAGATGCTTCGCAATATGTATACTGAAATATCTGTACTATAATAATAATTATTATTATCTCAAGAGCCCATGAAGTCAAAGACTTATCTAGGAGGTCCTTTTGTCATACACACAGCTCATCATACCATGCCTTAAACACACTCAAATTCCCTGCAGACACTACACTCTCAGGCAAGGCATTCCAATTGTTCACAACTCTGCATACAAAAAATCTGCTTCTCACTCCCCTGCTCACACCCTCCTTACACAGCTTCCAGGGATACCGTATAATAATAACAGTAATAATAATCTTACTCAATGGGTGACTATAACTAAAAGGTTGGATATATAGACAAGGTGAGAAATAATATAACTGGTATAGTCAATTGACAGTATAACAAATTGGCATAATCAGACATCAAATATATATATATAACACTGTCTGTTAAATGTGCATGTTCTCCAGTTGGCTTGCTTGTTTTCTGGGACATAAAATATAAGTTTCTGGAAGGGAGAAAAGACCCTGCCAATCCCATATATGCCACCTAACTCACATTGAAATGAAAAGCCTTTATAAAGATTCTTCACCTTCTAAACGGATTGAAACCCAGGTCATTCTAGTCAATGAATTACAGAGACTCCCACCACTCTTTGGTTCCATTCCTGCCATATAACATTCATTTTGAACTGCAGCATTTCTTTTGGCAAGCTATTATATTATTTTTCAAAGTCTACAAAACTTAAGCATTCTTTTGTTATTCAATACTCTGATGAATAGCACAATTCCACTGAAATTTATAATTCATACAATCTCTCTCTCTCCTTTGTTTTTATGACATATATGACATAATGATCAGCAGCCGATCACAAGTGCATCTGTACCCACTAACGAACTCCGTGATTTAATCGCATCAATGGTACACTCATCACTCGAGGCCGAAAACAGGAGACTCAATGCAGTTATTCTGAACTTCCCAGAGGAAAATAGTAAATCTCTAAAAGAAGAAGTTAGTAAATTAGCAGGCAAATGCAACTTCGATCCCGAAAACATCATTAAATGTCATCGATTTGGTCCCGTAAACAGAAGAAAGGACGGAACGAACTATCCACGTCTCGTCAAAGTGATCTGTGATACACCGACAAACACTTCCAAATTAATAACGCCGATAAATAGCAAGCTAAAGGACAGTAGCCCCCCAATC
The DNA here is from genome assembly GCF_054136105.1 of Typopeltis vanoorti. Taxonomy (NCBI): domain Eukaryota; kingdom Metazoa; phylum Arthropoda; class Arachnida; order Uropygi; family Thelyphonidae; genus Typopeltis; species Typopeltis vanoorti. Next base: position 165,147,068 of record NC_143550.1, read on the forward strand.
ACGTGTACGTGCTCGACCTGACTTAACCTTTGAACAAAGGGAACAAAGACGCCAACTCCGAAAACAGCTAGAAGAAAAACACCAGAATGGAGAAAACAGCTGGACCATAGACTATAAACAAACCAAACTAGTGCAAAAACCAAGTGATGCCACTAGCAGCCACTGCATAGGAAACGTGCAAGACCCCAGCAGTCAAAGCCATTCCCCACAGACCCTTGCATATCTACTACACCAACATCCGTGATCTCAACTCCAACCTTAATAGCGTTCACTATCATCTGCAGTCAACCAAACTCCACCTACTCTCTTCTTAACAGAAACACAAATTTCACCTTCCCCCAGCATCATTCATCTCAACCATCCAAACTATTCACTATTTAATCCCTCTTGACCCAAGGGTGGCGTGTGTGCATATATCCGCTCTGACATACCCTGCCAGAGAGCACCTAACCTTGAATCATCCAATTTTGACCTTCTTTGGCTAAAAATATCTCTCCCCCACTCAGTCAAATTCATCTGCTGTCTCTATCGCTCTCCCAATGCCACCAATCACTCCGAGCTCTTTAACTTCCTCAAAAGTTGATTTCTGCCAGTCCCACTATCCTAATAGTGAAATCATCCTCCTAGATGATTTTAATGTTCATAACACCAACTGACTTTCCTCTTCCAGTTGTACAGATCTTGCAGGCAGAGACGCCAAAATCTTTGCCATCACCAACAACCTTACACAAATTGTTCACAAGTCGACTAGAATACCAGATAACCCAAATCACTCCCCAAATACCCTAGACTTCTTCCTTACAAACAATCCTTCCAAATATACAGTGAACGTAGTGAGCCCCCTGGGTAATTCTGACCACAACCTAGTGCTCATCTCCTGCCCAATGCAACAACACTCACGCAGTCACACCTGCACAAGAGTAGTCTGGCATTACAACAGTGCTAAATGGGACAGCCTCTGAGACTACTGTTTGCAGTCTTCCAATCCTAACATATGCACCGAACACATCACCAAAATAATTCTCACTGGCATGATAACATACATTCCCCACACCACTCTGAACTGCCGTCCCCTATCCAAACCCTAGTTCTCCAAAAAATGTGCCAAGGCTGTGCAAACGAAAAATCAGGCATACCACAACTGGCTCAAATTAAGAACACCAACCTCCTTCAGTACCTATACTGAAGCCCGAAACAGATGCAAAAAAAAGTATCAATGATTCCAAAACATAATTTGAACGGGCAAAAAGCAGGAAGCTTGCAGCCTGTCCTAGTGGCAGCCATGTCTTTTGGTCTCTCGCCAAAGCAATTGGTCGCAACTTTTGCCCTACACTACTCCCCCCACTATCATACCCAAATGGCTCAATTGCAACATCACCCACAGAAAAAGCTAATCTCCTGGCTTCACACTTTGCCTCCAATGCGCGCATAACTGACAATGGCAAATGTCCCACAGAATACCAGATAACCAACCAGATAACATTCCAACTGCCCAACACACAATGCCCCGTATCCTTTTGCCAGAAAGAGATCATAAACCTGTTGTCAAAATTAGACACAAAAAAAAGCCCCTGGCCCTGATGGCATTCCTCCAGTTGCCCTGAAAGTCTGTGCAGCAGAACTGACTCCTATCCTATGCCGTCTATACACACACTCGCCTACTCCACCGGTATATATCCCAAAGTCTGGAAATTGGCCTATGTTCAACTATGTTCAACCCATTGAATATAGTTGAATGACAAATCGCTGCCATCTAACTACCGCCCTATCTCACTCACCTCAATCCTATCTCACTCACCTCAATCCTATCTAAAGTGATGGAGAAAACCATTACTTCTCAACTCCTACTCTACCTTGAAGGCACCCAGCTATTAAATGACCACCAGTATGGATTCCGTCGATGCCGATCAACAGGTGACCTGCTGTCATATATTACCCATCTCTGGACATATGCCATGGAAAAATCTGGCGAATCCCAAGTAGTCGCACTTGATATCTCTAAAGCCTTTGACTGCGTCTGGCACAAAGGCTTATTAAGCAAACTCCCATCATTTGGACTGTCTCAAGACTTCTGCAGATGGATTGCCAACTTCCTGTCTGGACGCACACTATGTGTGTGATGGTAGATGGCTCCCTATCTTCCCACTATCCAACAAATGCCGGGGTCCCACAAGGTTCAGTTCTCTCACCAACCCTTTCTTCTATACATCAATGACCTACTTCAGTTGACCTCCAACCCAATACACAGTTTTGCAGATGACAGCACATTGCACTCCTCCCTTACATTTGATAAACCTCATCCTGTACAACTCACTTCAACCCACAAAACATCAACCACAACTTCCCTTAACACAGACCTCCAAAACATCATCCGATGGGGCTCAGATAACCTCATCAACTTCAACCCTAGTAAAACCCAGTTCTGTCTTATTTCACAAAAAAAAGAACCTTTTTCCCCCAGTATTATTTTCGATAACACTCAAATTCCCAGACAAGATGAAATCTCTCTTCTCGGAATTACCATGACATCAGGCCTCTCCTGGCATAAACACATCACAACAATTGCATCCTCGGATTCCAAAAAACTAGGCTTTCTATTTCGCTCAAGACGCTACTTCACTTCAAAACAACTGTTAACCCTATACAAATTGCAAATCCGCCCAGCTATCGAATACTGTTCTCACATTTGGAGTGGGGCTTCTAAAAGCTCCCTCAAAATGCTTGACTCAATACAGAGGAGAGAGCAATTAGACTAATAAATGATCCATCTCTTAATGACTCACTCCCCCCCACTCTCACATAGAAGCTTAGTTTAATTTGTATATTCTACAAATATTTTCATGGAAAATGCTCATCTGAAACAACATCAATAATTCCCCCACTCTCTACTAAACCCATTGGAACACGTACAACCAACTCCCAACACCCCTTCGCAGTACACCTCGAAACCCACAGAACAAGTTTCTTTTTCTCCTCCTTCATCCCTGCTACTGCTGTACTGTGGAACAATCTTCCTCCTGATGTATTTTCCAAGGAATATAATATACGGGCTTTTAAATTGAATGTTAACAAGTTCCTCCTCTTCCATCCTGCTACCCATATACGGTACTAAAGTACTATAGGTTGAACAGCCAACCTCTCGTATATGGACCCAACATAAAAACTAATGACTTCTTTAAATTGATAAGTAAACAGTGCTAATGATATGCAAAAAAAAAAAAAAAAAAAAAAACATGGAAATTTTATGAATGGGTTTTGAAGAGCTTCATCATGGCAATTTAAAAGTACAAAATCTATAATGAGTCAAAATTTGGAGAGTACAGTTTAAAAATATAAAGGAAAAAAACATTTAACAAATACAGTAAATGATAGTTAAAATTGAACTTTTTTTTTATGTATGAATCAGATTTGATTACCTTATCAATATGCTGCCAGACCTGTAAAAATTCAAAATCATGTCATATTTCATAGAACACTACTAACCTGCCTTGGTGAAAAACATCAAATATATAACTTATAAAAAATAGTTTATCAACATTCACCTTAACTGTGGTCATAAGATATTCAACAAATTATATCAAAATTTCTAATACACTGTTTTCGGCAACATTTCAAAATTATTATTACTTTTTTTTTTTTTTTTAAATCTGTTCTGAAGAAAAATGATGTACTAACAACATGGAAGATAGCTACCCTAATTCTGATACATAAAAAAGGTGAGATAGAAAAATTTTAACGAACTAATGACCTATCAGTCTACTATCAATGGTCTACACAGTGTTTACAAAAGTCTTAGCTCATAAGCTTTGTGCGACTCTAGACCTAGCACAACCAAAAGAACAGGCAGGCCTTCGAAGGGGTTTTAGTACAATGGACTATATTCAAGTTGTACAACAGATTATTGAATGGTGTAATGAATATCAATTACCACTATGTCTTGGTTTTATTGACTATGAGAAAGCCTTTGATTCACTTAAAACTTGTGCAATACTTAAAGCATTACAAAACCAACAAGTGGAGGAGTCCTACATCAGAACCATCAAATCAGCATACACCAATGCCACAGCAGCAATTCATTTTAATGAAACATCGGAAGTGGCAATGAGCTGGGCATATTGCTCGAAGACAAGATCAGCGATGGACAAAAGAAGTACTAGATTGGATTCCACGACGCCGACCTAAATCACGATGGATTGATGATATCATCAGATTTGAAGGAGTGACATGGAAAAAAGAGAGCCATGGACAGAGAGTTTTGGAGTAATCTTGAAAAGGCCTTCATACAGCAGTGGATTGACAATGGCTGATGATGAATCTGTTCTGAACCAAAAATACAGATCTGATGATGAGCTGCTTTAGTTCTCCAACAGATATGACATGGCAGTAATCACATGCAGCACTAGTACACGATGATCTTTCTTTTTTTTTCTTTTTTCCCCAGGCTTTTTCTGCAACTGACTGCTTTTAAACACAAACGTGCTATTCTCCTCAACAATGACAATTATTTTGTCTCTATTTCAATTTCAATTTAATTCTGTTTGCGTTATTTAAAAAATAGCATTGAAACAAAGTGATTTTTGGTATTCAAAGATTTTTCAGTTTCTGAAGACGCTGTCCCTCACACTGGCTATGTCAGAACTGAATGTGAACATTGCAAAATTTGTATGTTATCAATATAATGTTGCTATTTTCAGAACAACTGGTTTGCTCAATCTTAAGCTTTTATAATTTACTATATTCTGGTTATTGAGAAAAATATCTACATTTTAAAATCTTTGCAATGCACAATTTTTAAAGTCAATTCATCTTAATTTGTAGACTTATAAAATAGTTTATCAGCATCCAGCTTAACTGTAGTCATAAGATATTCACAAATTATATCAAAATTTCTAATACATAGTGATATTTTTTTCCAGTAGTGGGTAGCTTCTCTGCTTATCAACATGCTGCAGGATTATAGACCCACATGTGTACCACAGTAAAAATTATTTATCATTCAGTATTTTGTCATATGCATCATGAGACATCATTAGCTTGAGAAGAGAAAAACAGTAAGGAATTTGAATAAAAGAAACAGCGAAGCACGTGTTATATTGGAATCTCTATATATACATTAGTTAAAAACTACTGGGTTGAAAATAAAATTAGATAATTTGAGCTTAAAAATTAAATCTAAGAATATAAATTTATTTAATACAGTTGAGGAAAACAATTTACCAAACTTTAGGAATGGTAAGACAGTCATCATGATTGAGGTTAGGTCAATGAAGTAAGGCTTCAGCACTTTCTTCGTGTAAGCATTCGTGTTTACTGTGTGTATATATATATATACACGGATTCTGTGCAATAGTTTTGTTTTTTCCCACTGGATTTTGTGGATAGTGTTTTCAATCCCATGTGGTGCTAGGCCAGATTTGATGAGCTGGATGTGGTCTTGATGTTGAGAGCTAAGTTTATTGACAGAACATCCTACTTTCTCCAAAAGACATAGTATTTCTTTTGGAGAAAGTAGGATGTCAGTAAATTAACATACTATTACTAATTAGTTGTGAGTTTCCTGACAGTGAATGAGTTTAAAGAGAGGCACAATAGGCTTTGTATAATTAGTATGGGTCTCCAACCATGAGTCTCCAGACTCCATGGAGACACCAAATAATAATAATTACCAGACATAAAGAAATGTTCTGGGAAAATTTGGAGAAAAAAGCAAAGCAAATGAAAATGGGAAATACCTGCTGGACTTCTGTTTAGGACATGGACTAGTTATTACTAGCACTATGTTCCAACATAAAAATGTGAACAAATTCACATGGAGAGAAGATGCAAGAAATAAGAAAAGTTTTGTTGACTATGCTATTGTTGATAGTGAGGTTTTCCTACTTGTTCAGGATACAAGAGTAGAAGATTTGAAATAGGAAGTGATCATTATTTAGTTTTGAGCAGGATAAAACGGAATAGCATATTGAAAAGAAGAGCATGTAAGAAAGTTTTAAAATAGATCAAAGTTGAGCAGATCTCAGAGATGAACTGCAGACTCAAATACACTAACATTATTCAAGAAAAAATGAAAGAGGTTGAACACAAGAACCAAACCTTAAATAAAACACTGACTGATTCAGCCACAGAAGCATGTGGCGAGGTTGTCTATAAGGATAGAAAAATCAGAACTCCATGGTGGACTCAGGAAGTTAAAAAGGCAGTCAAGGTAAAGAAGAAAGTTTATTGAAAGTTCCTGGCAAGTAAGTCAGCATGTGCTCATACAAAAAACAGAGAAAAATATAAGAAAGTGAAGCAATGTGTAAAACTAGTTTAAAAAAAAGTCATGGAAAGACTTTGGTAAGAACAGAAAAAATAAATATCAGAAAGGTGGCAAAATATTCTAGAGGCTATTGAAAAAGCTTAGAAATGGAAGAAAGAGTACTGTAAAAGGAATCAGAGATGATAATGATGACATGAAAATGGAAGATAAAGATATTCTAGATATCTGGAGTAGTCATTACTTTGAAAGACTGCTAAATGAAACAAGCAGTGTCAGCACTGTGGTAGAAAACATATCAATACTTGAAGTGGAGAACGCTATTAAAAATCTGAAATGTGGAAAGAGCTTTAGTTGATGAAATTCTACTAGAAATACTCAAATATGGAGGTATAAAATACCTCCATATTTGAGCATTGCATAATTCAGAAGGCCTGGTCAGAGGGTCGAATTCCAGATGATGGGAGAAATGCTTTCATACAACTCATCTATAAAAAAAGGGAATAAAACTGAATGTGAGAATTAGAGAGGAATTTCCCTAGTGAGCGTTCCTGGTAAGATTTATGCAAGTATACTTGAGAAATGACTAAAAAGGACCGTGGAAGGGAAGCTTGGATAAGACTACGATGGATTAAGGCCAAATAAAGGTTGTCAAAATCAGATTTTCACTTTAAGGCAAAGAGTTGAGAAATCTTGGGAATATAACATGGAGTTGTATTTTAAGTTTCATAGATCTGGAAAAGGCTTATGCCAAGGTGCTGTTCAAAATGCTATAGTTATATGGTGTAAATGGGACATTCACAAATGGGACTGTGCTTCATATCACATTCATTTCTAATTATACAATCTTTTATCAATGAATTATGAGTTTGCTATTATAAAAAGCTGAAGACATTTTCAATTATTAATTAATATACAGAAATGTTACAATTATTACTTGCATTTATTAAATCCTTACCTGTGTAACTGTAAAGGTAGCTCTTGTACTACCTATAGTTGCAGTAGCGGTCGTGGTAGTTAATTGCTGTCTGGATCTGATCACCTGATTATGAATCACTGACCCTAAAAATCCAAACTCGGTTTTGTATTCTTCTAAAATATCTGGGGGTTGCCTGCTTGATTTTAATATGGAAGCCACCACTCTCTAAAATTATATTTAAAAATTAGTAATTCCTCATGCATTTTTAAGATACGCAACTGATATAAAATAAACAGAGATAGAAAATGTTATAAGTAAAAACACAAATTTTACTATGTTTACAGTAACCTCTACCATGCTTCTTGATAGTTGGAAAAAATTCCTTTCTAAATTCTTTTTATCAGCTGGATCAAAAAAATTATAGGAGTTTACTGTACAATTGTTCTTCTTTGGTTTTGGTGATATCTGTAATGTTAATTATTGATAGCTGAGCAATGAAGATTATGCTTTAAGTACTCTGGTTTTGGAAGAAAAGAAAGTGGTCTGATTTTGTAGAGGTTGATACTTTTGTGTAATTTCTCAAATCTGTAGTACTGGACAGATGGAAAAGGGAATTATAAATATAGTAAGAAGCTCTCTTACTTTTTTATGGAATCAGTATAAAGAAAATGGCTTCAAGATGCTATCTTCCATAAATTTTTAATTTTGTGTGCATTAGCAATTATTCATTGATTTCACAGAATTTTTTCAAAATGCCACGAAAAGATTTGTGCAAAATTATTCATTAAAGTGCCTATTATTAGTTTCCAGAATATTTTGCCACCTTCCTAATATTTATTTTCCATGTTTTTACAAAAATCTTCCTGTGACTTTTGTTTAGCTAACTTTACACTGGTTTGCTTTCTTACCGTTTTCTCTGTATTCTCCAATGCACAAGCTGATTTACCTGAGGAACTTATGATAACCTTTCTTCTTTTCCTTTACTGTCTCTTTAAAATTGCTAAGACCACCATGAAGTTTCTATTTTTGAGGACAACTTCACCACATATCTCTCTCTCTGATTTCATACCAAAGTTATTACAGCAGTTATTCAGTTCTCTCAGGGAATCCTGCAGAGTTATACTGGATTAAATTAGAAATATAACATCGTATGCATAAAGAAAAGAGCTAAGATTAACATTGCCAATTTTGATATAAGATTTAATGCCACTTTCTTTCAGAATGTGATCCATACAGATGATAACAGTGGAGATAATGTGCATCCTTGTCTCACACCTGAGTTAACATGAAACCATCTTTTCATGTCACCTTTATCTCCTTTAAGCAGAAATCCAGGTAGGTACTTACCATTATTATCAGCTTAGCTCTTTTCTCCAAACTTTCCTAAAACATTTCTATATGTCTGGTAATCATTTCCTACTCTGCTGTTTAGGTGTATAAGAAGGACCAACCTTTTCTCTTTTCCATTGTGTCCACTGCCTTCTATGCTGGCTCAAAAAAATGTCTTCACCTCTTCCTTAGAAAAATCTCCCATGTGACAACAGACACAAATAAGTCTGATTGCCCAGTTCCCCATTCTGATATTTTCCCACATCACTCTACTTGATATTGCCTGTCATTCAAGAAGATTATCCTTGTATTTAGTGTTCCACACTTGTTTCATGTAGTTAAATTTAAAGATTGGATTATGATCTGATATATTAACTTCAAGATTACCTTTGACAAGAAATTATATTCTTGTTTTAATTCTATACCCAAGTGTAAGCAAACACCATGTATGAGGTATACCCACATCTAGTCTACCTGAATACAGAGGCTGCTGACAACAATTACCTCAGACTGGCTTGGACCTTTATTGAAGTACAATTAAGATGTAGTAGGTGCCTCTCGTGAAAAAGAGAGGCACCCTATCTATCTTCTAGCATAACTGCTCTACTCTCCCCAGAATCAAACCAAAGATGAACATTATTATTAAAATACCCTGGATTAGAGATAGATGTTGAAACCATTAGCCTCTATATATGAGTTGCCCAGTCCTGAAGTTACTTCAGGTGCAAAATATGTTTGCTTACACTTGGATAAAGGATTAAACCAAGAATATAATTTCTTGGCATCTTTAATTTATATTAAAATATTTCACTGGAAGTCAGACCCAGGAAGATTACTGAGATTAACTGTTAACTGTTCAGTAAAGATAGATTGATTAGATCTGTGGTCTAATCAATGAAATTTCTGGATTAAGGAATATTATTGAAGATTTGGCTCACTCATTGTGGGCTATTTAACTGAGTAATTTTTTTTTTCCTTATATAAAAAAAAAATAGACAAAACAAAAAACTACTTGTTTGATATGGCTTTTTGGATGTTTATCCTGAGATATTTGTTTTAGTCTACCAGTAGATGGTAGATGAAACGGGCTTGGAATATTACTGAGCCTTTGGCTTACCCATTTTGGGCATCTGGCTTCTATTACTTTCATAGAAAGACCACAAATTTCAAATAATGATGGGGGTAAAGCAGTTTGTAGTTGGAATAATGACCTATTTCATCAGATAGCAAAGGATTAATGGGATATACAAGGGAGATCTGGAAAGTTCTGATAAACATCTAGAACAAAAATTTTAAAGCAACTGATATAACCACAAGAAAGAACTTACAAGGATATATAAGAACATCATCTGCCTTCATAACTCTACTACTAATATGTTCTTTCTTGTGGTTATATCAGTTGTTTTAATATCATTTTGTTCTTAGCATTTATGAGAACTTGCCAGACCTCTTCCCTCATAAAAGGGTGAGAAAACTAAAATAAAGTTGACCATCACTATAAAAAGAAACAACAGCCTGAATCCTCCATTCATGGCACATTACAAATTTCAAAACCACATTACACTATTTATTAAGAGAATAACTGTATTGAGAGTTATTCCAAGTACAGCAGTAGTTCAATATAAATAGCATATTTGCAGAAGAGATGTGCAAAAATTAATTATTATATAAGAAAGCTTGAGTTCTAAATCTTGAGGAAATCAAATCCCATTTTTTTAATTAACAAGAAACACATGGACACTTACTCCAATCTGCTGTTTAATATGCTCAGCTGCACTCTTGTCTACACTACTCATAACTGGCCCCTCAAGACACTGATGCACCTTCTCACCAATTGCCTTCACTCTCGGAAATAAAAATGCTTTTACTACTTCTGGCCCTAATTCTGACAGTGCAGAGATAGCACCATACTGAGATGCTAATGGTACCTTTTCATGCTGAAAAGCTCGACTGCATACTCGAGTCACTCTTGTCTGGATATTATTTGTGCTTGTATTAAAGTTTCTGAAAGTACAAACAAAAATATATTCAGATGTCAAAAAGCTGCAGGATAAGCTATATTTCTCTGTAAAATTCACCTCATTTTAAGGATTTATTAGTAATAAAAAAAATGATTTAGGTATGCCAAACTTTCTTAAAGTGTATAACAACAGTGACAAAATTATTCAGCAGTATGTTGAATTCAGGGATTTTGAAATGCATATACACAAATGCCTGAAATATCAGAAATAAAGGAGAGGAGTTTTTGTCTTCAAGCATTGGTCAGCTCGATTTAGCCAAAAATTACTGGCATCAGCAAGATCTGGTTGTCAGAGAATGATGTAGTTACAGAGAGATAGAGAGAGAGAGAGAATGTAATGGATATTGTATTTTCAGAGGAAACAGGGTAGGAAGAGGGGTATTATTAATGATAGCTGAAGAACTTTAACCAATAAAAATAGAAGTTAAGAAAGACTGTAGATCTGAGGGGAAATGGTTCATTTGAGGTTGTCTGGTGTGAGATAAGAGTCAAACAGGACAAAATATATTGTTGGTTGCTGCTATAGACCTGGATGTCCAGAAGAAGACGTGGACAACATACATCAGCAGATTAGCACAATGAGCACAGGAAGAGCAAATTATCATGGAAGACTTCAACTATGATGATGTAGATTGGAATTATGTAGATTAGATTGAAAGGCAAGGGCACGTGGCAAAATGGAAATAGAATTTATACAGTTACTAAGGGATAACTCTATAAATCTCAAACAGCACATGATGGAACGGACCTGAGGTTTCAGAGTGTTGGATCTGATAATAGCATCAGAAGATCTACTTATACCTACAGTAGCAACTCTACCTCAAACCTCTCCTGTGGCTTGATGTCAGGGTAAGTCCAAGAAGAGAAATCTCATCTTATCTGGAAATTTGAGTGTTGTCAAAAATAATACTGGTTTTATTATAGATAGTGTGGGCCTTCAGCAATGAGACTTTTGACTTTATCGAGTACCTATAAATAGTAATCATAATAATACGTAAAAAGCCAAATGCTGAGAAAATAAGATATTAGTTACAGTTTAAAAGCAGCTAAAAGTTTAACAGTGCAGGAAATTCAAAGCCAATTCACACATTACCTTCAGTGTCCTACTTTAGGTAAAAAAAAAAAAAAATGGGTAAACCATTACTTAAATTAAGGGGATATTAAATCCCACATGGTTTTAAAACCGAATAAGAAACTCAAAGATTGGAATCAGAGAGTTTCTTGCCGAATATAGTAAACTATAAAGTATCGGCGACCACTGGCGTGAGCAAATGCAAGTGACACTAGCACGTAGTGCAATACCGGAAGACTTGCAGCAAAGTCGGTAAATTCTGATCGCTATTCTTAGGTATTTTCCATAATGTAAAAACACATTTCCTAGGAAATGTATGCTGTTATTACATTATGGTAGGGAGGTCACTACCCAGACCGGTTTCAGCCTTTTTTGAGGCTTCATCAGTGAGTAACTAAACCTAATACCAAAGTGTATAGCGAAAAGAACTTATATATATACTCTGCGATATGAGTTTCCAAACAGGTGCAACCATTAAGTTATTTAAGTATAAAGAGCTAATAAGCTTCATTTTGGCAATGAAAACATTACTTAAATTAAGGGGATATTAAATCCCACATAGTTTTAAAACCGAATAAGAAACTCAAAGATGTGGGATTTAATATCTACTTAATTTAAGTAATGTTTTCATTGCCGAAATGAAAAAAAAAAAAAAAAAAAAAAAAAAAAAAAATGGGTAAACCTTTTTTTTTTTTTTTTTTTTTTTTTAGAAGATGCCACTTTTTCAGATGATAGTACTTGACTTTCAATCAGAATTCAAATTTAGGTGCCTTACTCTACAGAGGTACCTAAATCTGAATTCTGATATAATTTGGATGAGTTGGTTAGTAAAAGACAGAGCAAAGCAATTTATAACCTCCAATCTACATTCTATCCAATATCAATATATTCAAGAAATGCTATTCATAACTTCAATGTGCTCAAGATTTACAACTAAATATATTTAGCTGTAAATCTTGACATTTAAGTGACCCCACTAAATATAATTTAGCAGGGTCGCTTAAGGATCAAAGCTAGATAACTGGGAGAAGACATCCACATCACCTTTAACGAATGTACACACCCTGAATGAATACCCTGTTATTTGGTATCATCTGGGTACTGAATGAACAATGATGGGGGTGGTAGTTTGGGAATTAGCTGACCAAATTGTATTCTCTATTGGCACTTAAACTAGAATACATATGCTGATACAACATGATGAGATTTATTTCTGGCTGTGATGACATTGCCCAGTTCAATAAGGCTCTTGCTGTTTTCATCAGGGAACCAGGGCAGTGAAATGTCAGCTATGAACAAACCAATATCAGAAGAATTGCAGATATGAATCATTAGCATAAGGAGTATTAAAGTAAAGGAAGTCGAACGTGCAGAAACCACATTCGACTTCCTTTATGTCAGTAATGCTAATTATGTACACGTGGTACTAAAAAAGTACCACATGTACATAATTAGCATTACTGACAAAAACACAAAAAGTAACAAAAAAAGATCTTACTAAGTAAATACAAGATGTTATATATATTAGCAATAACGATCAAGGAATTGCAATAGCATTCAATACCAAATATGGAGATAATTTCTTGGATGGAAAGCAATTTCAATTAGTTATGTGGGCAAACTTCAACAATAGAGAAATGGACTATAAAACTTATTTGTACCTGTAGTCCCACAGAAGGTTCTCCTAAGGAAGAAGTGAAGGAGTTTTTTTGAGTCATTAGAGCAGGTAGCTGACATAAAGAAAATGAAAAACATGGTCCTTGTTGGAGATCTAAATAGCAGAGTAGGAAATGAATCCAACGAGTCATACAGAAAGGTTTTGGGAAAATCTGGAAAAAAAAAAAAAAGGCAAAGCTAATAATAACGGTATGTTTCTGCTGAATTTCTGCTCAGGATAATGGAAATCCTTTTTTAAAAAGACAATCATGCTGTTTATGCTACTTTGGAGCCACCAATAAAAAATAAGTCATCATCATCAAATTCCTGCCATGTACCCTCATCTGTACAGGATAAGATAGTACATGAAAAATTTACATCATTACTAATTTCCTATCTACAATTTTCCTCCAAATCAGTCTGTTACTTACCAAGACGCCAACATTATCAGATCTTATATCTCTATCGTCTAAGGCACTTTGTACCGTATCAATCCACCTATATCTTGGTCTTCCTCTGGGTCGTTTTCCTGCCAAACTGGCAGAGAACACTTGTTTTGCTAATCTTTCCTCTCCCATTCTATTTAAGTGACCATACCATCTGAGATTAGCTCTGCTAACGCATTCCTGGATGCTGACAATGTCAAGTTCTTTCCTAATATCCTCATTTTTAATATGATATTGCCATTGATGCCATCTGTTCACGCCTCTAATCTTTCTCAGGACTCTCATATCTGCGGTCTCTAAAGTACAAGTGCGGCCACTTGTACTTTAAGATTGATTATCTACTCAAAATATTTGTTCAAAACGAATGTAAAATTTACTAAAATGATGATGAAGAAAATACTTACTTGCATATCTGAGCCAAGAGGCGAGAAGCAAAATCTCTGAGTGCCCAGTGGTTATCAACATCTGGTCTTGTACAGAGCTGTCTGCTAACAATGCAGGATGTTACTGCAGGAATGATATCTTGAAGCTACATGATATATGTACTATTTAGAAATATATTATATGAGTAAAGAAAACTCTCCCACCCCCTTTGCCCCACCACATCATACATGCAGGTGACAATAAGTTTGTAAAGGAATGTATATGGAATGATTCATTTATTCAGTGTTCAATGCATGAATATTTTGATATGTTATCATCTTGATTTTTGAATAAATATTCAGAAATCAAAATGATGATATAAAAAAACAGAATAAATCTTATAACACAAAAGGACTGAGGATAAAAAGAAAACTGACTGTGTTTCACATGATGATCTGGGCTGCATATTGTCCATTAAAACCTAATTTTGTCATCATCAAATTCCTGACATGTACCCTCAAGGGGGTGTACAGGAGATGATAGTACTACATGAAACTTACATTGTTAATAACATCCTATCTACAATTTTCCTCCAAATCAATCTGTTACCTGTCCAGACTCCAACATTATCAGATCTAATATTTCTATCTTCTAAGGCACTTTTTACTGTATCAACCCACCTATATCTTGGTCTTCCTCTGGGTTTTTTTTCCTGCCAAACTGGCACAGAACGCCTACTTTGCTAATCTTTCCTCTTCCATTCTGTTTAAGTGATCACAGAACCTGAGATTAGATCTACTAACACGTTCCCAGATGCTAACGATGACAAGTTCTTCCCTAATATCCTCATTCTTAATATGATATTGCCATTGATGCCATCTTTTCATGCCCCTAATCTTTCTCAGGACTCTCATACCTGTGGTCTCTAGTCTATAGTCAAGTGTTTTATTTCTAACCCAGCTCTTAGATCTATAAATTAAAATTAGTTTGAACATGTCTTGTATACAGTTAATTTAGTGTTGTGACAAATTTCTCTCTTATTTCATATAAATTTATTCTATTGACTTCCTACCATACCAGCTTTGTTGATTCTGTTGTCTATTTCCCATCTTCATTAAAAATCACGTCTAAGTAGCTGAACTGTTTTACTTGTTCTATAGGTCCTCCATGCATAATGCAGTTGATATTTTCAATGCTTTTGCCTATTTTCATTGTTTTTGTCTTGTTATTGATGACCTTCATACCATATCTATTACAATAGTTATTCAATTTAGTCATGGAATCTTGAAGACTTGTTGGGATTTATTTAGAACTATAACATCATCGCATAAAGCAAAGATCTCAGATGAACATCTCCAATTTTGATATCAGGTTTAATATCTATTACAACAGTTATTCAATTTCGTCATGAAATCTTATCACTTTACCTCATAATGCGATCCATATAGATAATGAATAGCAGAGGGGATAATGTACATCCTTCTGACACGAGATTTAACATTAAACCATCTTCCTGTACTTCCTTCAATTCTAACTGCTGACTTACAGCTCAAATAAAGATTAAGTATTGCTTGATATAATGCCCCACTGACACCATACAACTGTAGTGTTTGAATAGCTTCTCTCTTGGAAACTTATCATATGCCTTTTCCAGATCTACAAAATTTAAATACAGATCTTTGTTATAGTCCATGATTTCTCAACTATTTGTTGTAAAGTGAAAATCTGATCCTGACAGCCTCTATTTGGCCTGAATCCAGCTTGTTCTTCACCAAGCTTCCCTTCCACAATCCTTCTCAACTGATTCTCAAGTATACTTGCATAATTCTTACCAGGAACACTCAGTAGAAAAATACCTCTGTAATTCTCACATTTAGTTTTATTTCCCATTTTATATATTGGTACTATGAGAATTCTACTTCAATCATCTGGAATTCATCTCTCTGTTCAAGACTTCTAAACTTTGCAGTGCAGCCAGTGTAAGACTTGCATACCTCTGTACTTGAGCATCATCTGGTCGAATATCATCTACTCTAACTGCCTTTCCACATTTCAGACGTTTGATGGCCTTTTCTACTTCAATGTATGGATATGTATTCCTGATTGCCTGTCTGTTGAATGTTTTTTACCACTTCGCTGTCACTGATTGTTTCATTTAGCAATTTTGCGAAGCAATTACTCAATACTTCAAGGATATCGTTTTCTCCAGTTTTGATGTCACCGTTATCATCTCTAATTCCTTTTACAGCACTCTTTCCTCCATTCCTAAGCTTCTTCAACAACTTCCAGAATATTTTCCCACCTTCTTGATATTTATTTTCTATATTCTTGCCAAAGTCCTCCCATGACTTTTGTTTAGCTACTTTTACACAGTGTTTAGCTTTCTTACATTTATTTCTGTATTCTCTAAGAGCACAAGCTGGCTTATTTGCCAGGAACGTTTGATAAGCTTTCTTCTTTTCCTTCACTGCCTTTTTAACTTCCTGTGTTCACCATGGAGTTCTAATTTTTCTATCCTTGCAGGCAACCTCACAACATGCCTCTCCAGCTGAATCAATCAATGTTTTCTTCAGGGCTTGCCACTAAGTCTCCAAGGTCTGGTTCCTGTTCTCAAATTCTCATTTTTTCTCGAATGTTTGTGTATTTTAGTCTACAGTTGACATCTGAGAGCTGCTCAACTTTCTTACATTTTCTTCTTTTCAATATGAAATTCAATTTTATCCTGCTCAAGACTAAATGGTGATCACTTCCAATTTCAAATCCTCTGTACAGTCTAGCATCCTACACCAGTATGTAAACATCTCTATCAACAATAATATAGTCCATGAGATTTTTCTTATTCCTTGCCTCTTCTCTCCATGTGAAATTTTTGCACTTGTTTATGTTGGAACATTGTATTAGTAATAACCAGTCCATGTCCTGAGCAGAAATCCAACAGGTATTTGCCATTATTATTAGCTTTGCTCTTTTCTCCAAATTTTCCCCAAATATTTTTGTATGTCTAACAATCATTTCCAACTCTGCTATTTAGGTCCCCAACAAGGCCCAACTTTTCATTTTCCATTGTGTCAGCTGCATTCTCTAAAGCCTAAAAAAATTCCTTTACAATTTCCCATTCTGATATTTGCCCATATCACTCTACTTGATACTGCCATTCAAGAAGATTATCTTTGTATTTAGTGTTGATCACTAAATCTACTCCTTTCACTGATTGTTATTGTCTGAATATAGAATTTTTTCCCCCTTGTAGAACTATCCCTTCCCCTCTAGGCAATAGTGATCTCCTTTCATGTCTAGTGACATTGCAATGCAGATATAATTGTTGCTATTGTGCTGGGAAAATTAAGATGGAAATACATACATCTGTGTTCAGAAAAATGAACATATCAGGATGTGGATTGTAACATACATCATATGCTAGTAAATTCAGTTTGTTATGTTATATTTGTTATGTTATGTTATATTTGCAATAGTGAATTAAAAATAGGATTAGGTGTATGGGAGTTTTCCATAGTTCAGTGTAATGGCATTTGCTATAATCCACATCTACTGTATACATTGAGGAATAGAGGTGTATATTACACATGTATTATACATGTTGAGGTAACTTTTCTTAATAATTTTATAACATTTTTTGGGTGGGTGGATGTAGTGGAATTCCTGTCTTTTAATCAGTAAGTAGTATTTTGTCTTTTAACAGGGTCTGCATTTATTTATTTATTTTATTTTTTGTTATAATCATTAGAATAAATAATAACATCTGTATTTCCCTTATCTGGTCTCATTTCGACTAAAGGTCAGTTAGCCAGTCTCATATAGAAGTAGAGGGTTTTTTCACCTAGAAAATCGGGTTTTTCGTCCCTCAAAAACAAACAAACTGGTGCGTGAACACACACACACGTATCTACTGCCATAAAATACATACTTAATACCTCACTAGGAGAGCTCAACCAGTCCTAAGGGACGGTGGAGGAATGGGAGGGGAACCCCCATATGAATAAAGAAATAAATCTGCCCTTAATGTAGACACTTATTTTTTTTTTTGGACTAACAGCACTTCATTCCTGTGCTACCATTGCTTTTGGAAGGTTTGGTCATAGTCTTGACTACTAGATACTACATGGTATAGTTCGCCGACAGATTCGAGACCCTTCGACACTTCTGCGCATGTCAACAGGAGGAGAATCCATTCCGATAATAGGGTAATCAATCCGTATTGTGGGATGAGTTGTTTATTATTACACGTCGGAAAATTAACTTCTCTTTTATGATCATTGTAGTTAACTATGTTGTTTGCATAACAGTTGGAAAATTTTACCTATAAACACGTAATTTCGCGTGTTGGCGACCAATTGGTACGTCCTTCATTTCTTTCTCCCCTTCAGTATGAATCGACTATTCTTGGCAAGAAGCCAAGGAGAGACCTACAAACTGTGGGCAAACTATACAACATTTTAAAAGTACAGTCTAGAAAGTGATGGAATAACATGCTTTAACAATATAATTTATTTTTGAAAACTACAGTGTAAAAACTGCAGCTGAAACAGTTCTTATAAAATTAATGAATTTTCAATTTATATAAAATACTTACATATTTCTCCAAATACAGTGTTTGGTTGTCTAACAGTGCTTTAACCATTCGCATCAAATAGATTAAGAGAGCAAGGTTATTTTGTGGAATATTCACTTTTACCTACAGGTCAAGAGAGAAAGAGATAGATTATAGCAAGTAGATCAAAATAAGAATGTAATTTTTAGAAAAAACTCAAACAGCTACAAAGAAAATCACCATTTAAGTGTCTTACATTAGCCAATATGAAAAATGTAGCTTTTCTTTTACTTACACCTTCAAGTATGAAAGTACATAATGGAGGAAGCATCTGATGTAATCCAGGATCAGAAGACAAACTTTGTAATGCCTCCTGAAAATAAAATAAAAAAAAAAAAAAACATTTAAAAATTAAATTAAATAACATTGTCCATTTTGATCAGACAGCTACAATTAATGAACTTTTCCACAATCGCCTCATCAAATTCTTAATACAAATCCTCATAGATAGAGTTACATAACATGAAGTGTTGTGTTTTTTTTTTTTTTTTTTTTTTTTTTTTTTTTTTTTTTTTGTGGGTAGAATGACCTACCAACTCCTTGAGTGTAGCAGTTGGTTTCTTAGCTAAATGATAATTGGGACCTGTTGATTCCTTCAACTATCTGTCATAGCAGCGTGTTTGTTTTGTGTATTTTAGGCAGACCATAAATTCTGGGAGCATGAGCATAATGCAGTAATAATAGCTCTTTAATTGTTTCCTCTGGTCATGTGATCACTGACTTGATTAATTCTGTTGTTTTCTTTTTGAAGCGGTTTGTAGGTGTTGAAAAATGAACAGATACCAGTTCATTTTTCAAGGTATGCTATCCAATCAAGAACGACAATAATCGACGGTAAATTTAATCAATCTGATTAATTGTTGTACCATCTGGGGATATCCATGTCCTTTTATGGATGTCTTTATGACATCTAGAGAATATAACCATATTTTTACTTATAACAAATTCTATCGATTTCTCTCCATTAGCATTAGAGTGGGTACATATACTATGTTTTCCAATTGTTGATTTATACATATCTTCCTATGTATAAATCCAACCTTAGTAATGAAATCTCCAATAATTATTTTTATGTTATTACAGACTGCCAAATCATACTGTCTATCCATTTTACAGAAGAAAAAAAAAATCCCTTTTAACAAACTACTTTTTTTATGTTGGTGCATAAGCCTTTATAATCCATAAATTAAAACAAAATTGTTCTGATTCTTATGGTGCATAATCTTTCATTTGTAAGTTCACATGCACTACTGGAGTTAATATTCCCAAGTCCACAGTTGGCGATGTGCTGAAGTTAACCGTGACCCAAGATATGATCAATTAGGATTAAAATACTAACTGATAGGAGCCAACACTATACTGGGGATATCCAATGAGAAGAGTAACTTCTTCATTGCAATATCAGACTTTACACAATGTGATTAAAGACGCAAATAGAAATTCCATAATTTGAACTGCAGAGTAATGGAAATCAGTTCTGTGGAATGACCAGTCATGCTGTGTGCTCTTTCAGTCTAATAGGCATGGTTGGGTAGAGAAGATGGAGGAGAATGCTTGTTATTTGAGTGTGATCCCAACAATGAAACTGGAGGTGGTAGTGCAGTGATGTGGATTGCTGCTCATAGGATTAAGCCTAGTGGTTATAATACATGGACTTCTTGGTTTACACTGGTGTTTTCAACAAATGGATACATCCATGTTGTAGCAATTTTATTAACACCTGACATGATAACACTATGTCATAATGCAATGACTGTAAACAGTTTGAAGAGAATAACACTGGAACATTGCAGTGGCTAGCACAAAACCTTGAACACCAAATGAAAATCTTTGGGAAGAACTGGAATTTGGACATTTGGAATTTCAAGAGAATCAGTGAAATTTAATGTGCTTTAACCCCCAACTGGCCATGACATCTATAGACATCCAGCTAAATCTGGATGCGATTCTGTAACCTATTGAATAACATGGATAAGAAGTGTAATTTGGTCTCACTATTTCATCCACCTCATCCAGTAGAGAGCTTAAAGAAGGAGTGAAACAATACCAAAAACTTTCTACCACAAATTACTAAAAAGTCTTTCATGATGCACCAACAGTTTTATTATATACAAGAGAAGTGACAAATGCAACACATTATTAATATATCAATGATGATAAGGTTTATCTGCACACACACAAACTCTGGAAGGATAGTGCATACCATTTCATAATATAAACCAGGGTGA
Organism: Typopeltis vanoorti; assembly: GCF_054136105.1. NCBI lineage: Eukaryota > Metazoa > Arthropoda > Arachnida > Uropygi > Thelyphonidae > Typopeltis > Typopeltis vanoorti. Next base: position 165,167,966 of record NC_143550.1, read on the forward strand.
TCAGAGCCATCATACAGTTTGAGGCATGACTGTAAAATGGATTTGCAAAAATGTATGAAAAATTAATGAAACAACTTCTTGCCCATTATTACCATTAACAGGTAAAATTAAAACTTCATAATTTTAATACGTCAACTCCCATTATAGCAAACTCATAGAGATGGCAGGAATAATTTGTTCTAGTGGATAGTTTGCCAAAGTGAATTTCCCTATGAATGGCATCCCCATGCTTTCCAATCCTTTATTAAAGTAAGCAAGTTAGTTATAACAGTGTGCACTTATACCAAGAATCAAATGTAAGTCAATTGTAATCACTCCAAATCATAATGAAAAATAAACTTACAACTCTTCTGGGTTCATCCGAGCCAACACATGCTTCTGTAATTTCCTTGTAATATAATTGTTGTTCCTGAAATAAATAGATAAACCATAAGAATGCAAAATATAAAACATGTATGACATCTTATTAATTGGCAAAATGATTATTACAAAAATCTACTTTTCTGTGCAATTTTTTTACCTCCTCAGCTTTTCTTTTAATTTCTTTAAAGTGCATTACACAGACATTACAACTACTAACAAGGAGTAAGATTCCCATAAATAATGGCCAGTGAGTGAATGATAAAAAAACAACATCAAAAATATGATTACAGTTGAATCACTCCAGCAAACTTGTAGGGATCACAGGAATAGTTTATTATGGTGGAAAGTTTAATACAGCGAATTTTTTTCTTTCAGTATAGGTTCTGAACTTGAGATCTTTGTCACTACACCAAAGTCTCTTATCTCCTCAACTTTCTCAAAAATTTCCCTCCCAAGTGTATCCCTTGCATGCCATTGATGCCTTCCAAATTTCAGACCCTTACACTTTACAACAGTAAATTGACTCCTATGACAGTGACTTGAAGTGACAGTGAATTTCTCCTATAAGGCTACATGTGATTCCTCATTACTCTCCTCAATTTTGCAATATCTGCAAACACTTGTTTGTCACGAGTTAAACCTATCCCAATTAGTGTTGCCAAATGAAAATGACTAAAAATAGCTAAATCTTTAAAAAAAAGAGCTAAAAAGGAGTTAAAAATAAAAATTTGAAGCTAAAATTTTAAAAGTAGTAGCTGATACTTTTAAGTTACTTACTTTATTCAAGTTGAAATGATACCTGCATATAAGTGGCTAAATACATCTTCCATGTGGTCTTTGCTTAATTCACATTTTCAGCTTTATTATATGTGGACATCATTCCAATATTACTCAGTGTAGATGCTGGTAAATGATAGTCTGTACAGCACTTGCTTTGCCTGAAGCCATACTCGATTGACAAAATAGTGTCAGCATTGGCAATTCCATCTTGTTTCTTAATTTAGTTTTAACTACATTCATGGAACTAAAAATTCATTCAATTTCCGCAATAGAATTTGGCAGTATTAATAAATTTATTGCACACTGAGCAATTTCTTTAAATGGATTCATTCCAGATGCATCTTTATATTCTCGTCCAGAATAGCTCAGTGTTTTCTATATTTGTCCATTTATTTAAGTGGATAGTATTGTACTGTATTCAGCAGCAGCAGCAACAACATCTTTTTCAGTTTTCAGCATTATTTTTAAGATGGGAGTAACAGGTTCTTTTATATGTTTTATGGTACTGTCAACAGAAAAAGAAGACATCATTCTTAAATGATTCAAGTTTTCAGGCAACCTTTGCTTAAGCTGTTTGAAGAGACCAAGAAGAAACTGTCTTGCTCTACTTCTAAGATTTCGCTCATCATTTTGTGTTATTTTCTTTTGTATCATCAACTCTGAAATTTTTCTTTCAAATCTGTAACCAAGATTTGGATTGAGATCCAAATAGTCATCAATCTCTGACTCTAGAGGGTCGACTGTGGATGATGGTAGCACTAACATATTAGCAATAGAGCGAATCAAACGAGAAAGTTCTTCAAATAATCTCATCTTATCTGCACTGTTAGATTCAAAAATTTTGTTAACTTGCTAAACTAGAGTAGGATGCAAAAATAAAAGATACAACAGATTCCATTCATCTTTGTACATCTCCCACAAAATTTGAGCTTTGTAACATTTCTCAGTCACACTCACGACTTTGAAGTGAGTTTTTAATTCCAACCACTGGCTGAGAATTCTGTCTACTGCAGGTTCAATGGAGAGCCACCTTGTGGAACAATTGCTTACAATTTTCAGAAGAGCATCATTTTCGTTGATAGTTTGATACAGCTCTTTGTATGCTGCTTGTCTTGAAGAAGAATGTAAAAAACATTTATACGTTTCGGCAACTAAAAATTCTAATTTTCTTGGAAGAGATTCTGCACAAGTGTGAGACATTGCCAGTTGTAATAAATGGCATACACATCTAATTAAAATTAAGGAGGGAATATATTCAGCTGTCTATATTCAGTTGTTGATAAATGCCATTATTGACACCAACCATAACACTGGCATTGTCTGTACCAATTGCAATGAGATTTTTAATCCAGTTTCTTGGTCAAGAGCTCTTTTTTCAGTGCAGCCACAATACCACTAGTGTCACAATTTTCTAGAACCACCACGCTCAAAAATGTAGGCATAATTTTGTTGAATTTCTTGCTATAATAAATGATTGCCATTCCCAAAATCTTATTCAATGTGACATCATTCGATTCGTCTATTATCAAGCTGAAATTTTCATCTCCAATGTCTGCAATTAGATCTTCTTCAAAATGCTCACTTAGAATATTCTTTACAATTGCAGAGCACTTAGTTCGGTGCATTTTTACCTTTGGCATAATTTGACTGTCTGGGATGATATTTTTTATTTTAAGCTTTATTTTTCTCTTTGCTCATTTTTGAAGAATGGTATACAACTCTTTACTGCAACAAATTACGATCAGTCTTTGAAAACGTCCCACTCGCTATCATAACTACCAACCAGAACACTGTGCAAAGACTAACTTTAGCAGTGCTACCAACTTTAAGGGGACAAAATGGCAGACTGTTGGGTCATGTGACTGACTGACGTCATCATGCGTTTGAAGAAACGTATACGATGCTTGCACCAAACATACAATGCAATTCCTTATGAAATGCGAACATCTGGAAAACTTTTAAAACAATTTCTTTAACAGTAAGTTATAAAAACAACTAAAAAGAGCTAAACTAGTTCTGAAGGAGCTAGATTAAAATTTTTGGAGCTAGGGGGAAAAAAAAAAGAGCTAGCTAGATGTAGCAGACTAATGACTTTCCTTTTTCGAGATAGTGCCACTTCCCCTCCATATACAACTTATTGATAACTATCTGATAGCCATTCACCTACACAAGTTTATCAACCAATTCCATCTGCTTCAGTTTAGTGACAAACTTGTGGTGTGGAAATCTATTAAAAGCCTTTGCAAAATCTAAGTATACCACCATATATGCATCTCCCTTGTCCAATACATTCATCACCTTGTTACAATACATAAGCAAGTATGTAAAATATGACCTCTGTTGTATTTTACATACTAGTGTTTTCAGGACTGGCGCAACTCGTATAAGGGAGCTAAGACTTCACATCACTTGCCTTAGTATCCCATAATGCAAAATACATCTCCTTGTGGACATGTATAATTCTATGCATTATACTTCCTTTCCCTTTTCATAAATTAACCTAAATCACTTGAAATAAAGTTCATTATGTTGCATATCCCATTTTTTTAATTTCAGCTGGTATCTCATCTGTTTCTACAGTTTCTCAGTTAGGTGATTCATTAATTGCTTTTAATTTCATCCAGTAAGAGTATTTTGACTTTCTTTTTCAACTTCATATTATGGTTCAATAATTTCATTATTCATATTTATTTTCCATTATATAAGCCTTCAAGATATTCCTTCCATTTATCTGCTATCTCTTTGTTACCAGTAAACATTTTTTTTTTTTTTAACTAGGAATTTACTTTTTATGTTTTGGGATCATGGATATATATAGCAATTATTCAATATACCACACATAATGTATGCTCGAGTACTGCTTCTCAAGTGTGCTTATCCTCAATGAATCATAGCATAGCAAGACTACTCAGGAGGAAAATTTCTCTGTAGTCCTTGCACTGTTTTATATCCTCTTTTTAAAGATGTGTATTATGAGAGCTCTACTCCAATCATCTGAAGTTTGACCTTATTGACAATGCCGTCTGAATTATGCAGTACAAAAACTGTAAAATTTTTACATTGCCATATTTCAGCATTATGATCAAATAACATCTACTACAGATGTCTTTCCACATTTCTGGTTTTTGATGACCTTTTTCTACTTCAAGTAGAAAACATCATCACATATGTACTCTGGGTTGCATTTCAAAGTAATTACTCCAGAATATATTAACCTTCAGTTTTTATGATATATTTATCATCTCTAATTCCTTTTATGGAGTAATATTCTTTCCTCCATTTCTAAGTTTTTTCAACAGCTTCCAGAATATTTTGCAATCTTCCTGAAATTTATTTTTTATACTCTTAATGATTGTCTCATAACTGATTATGGAAGGATGATATTGAGAAAACAGTATAAGAACAACTGCTGCAGAGGATATAGTTGAGATATATAATGAGCAGTTCATAAAGGTTTTTCATTCTTGTGAATGTGACATCATGGAGAGTTTGATTGTAAGTGAGCAAGAGATACATGGGGAAATTGAGCAAACTTTATGTTAATAAGGCTATGGGACATGATAATATATTACCACATATTTTGAAGGAATGTGCCATGGAGTTGGCATCTGCCTTGAAATAATTGTTTAATATGAGTCTTGCAATGGGTCAATTTCCAAAGGAGTGGAAGGAAGGCAAGATTTGCACTTCATAAGTGAGGTGACAGAACTCAAACATCAAATTATAGGCCTATCTGTGTATCACTTGTTGTGGTGAGTGAGAACCAGAATCCAGAATTGGGTATTATCTTTGATGGACAACACAGATTTGCTAAAGGAAGGTCATGTTTTGGTAATCTACTTACTTATTACAACAGGGTGACAGCTGCATTGGACGAGGGAGATGGACAGTGCTGTACTTAGATTTTGCAAAGGATTTTGATAGATTACCACATGATAAGTTGATAGTCAAACTGGAGTGGATAGGACTGAATATTAGACTAGTGTTGGATCAGAGATTGACTATCTCATAGGTATCAGCAAGTTGTGTGTGGGGTTGGAAGTTTATTTTCCACTTGGTTAGACTATAATAAATTTAGTTTAATCCTTTATCAAAGTGTATGCAAACAAAGGTTTGCGCCTGAAGTATCTTCAGGACTGAGGCAACTCATAGTAAAAGTGGACCAAGCTCTCATCACTCCCTGTCTCAGTATCTCCCATAATACAAAGCACATCTCCTCGCAGACATGTATAATGCTATACATTAAGGGAAGGGCCACTACTCAGTATCTCCCATAATACAAAGCACATCTCCTCGCAGACATGTATAATGCTATACATTAAGGGAAGGGCCACTACTCAGACCGGTTTCAACCCCTTTACTGAGGTCTCGTCAGTGGGAGCCCGACCCAGAAATGGTGATACTAAGGCAGAAGCAATGGAGAGGTCCACTTTTACTACGAGTTGCCTCAGTCCTGAAGATACTTCAGGTGCAAACCTTTGTTTGCATACACTTGGATAAAAGATTAAACTAAATTTATTATAGCCTAACCAAGTGGAAAATAAATTTCCAACATCTTTCTCTAAATCCAGAGTAATCTAATAATAAGGTGGTACACCTTTTGGCAACTCATATAAGTAAATATCATCATCATACGTATCAAGGATTTAGGCCTAGCATGGCCTGTTCCGGCTTTAGAAGTCATCGTTGAATCGTTTAAGATGTCCTGGTTTTCTTTTTCCTGATGGCTTGTACTTTAAGGCTTGTTTCGGTAATCGTTCTGTTTTCATTCTTTGAATATGTTCTATCCATTTATGTTTATATTTTTTTAATTTTTTCTATTACTGGTTCTTGGTTTAATTCTTTCATAATTTCTTCATTTCTTTTGTGATTAAATAGGGTATACTTTGCAGTTTTTCTCATAAACTTCATTTCTGCTGTTGTTAATCTTTGTTTGTCTTTTTGTTTTATTGTCCAGATTTCACTTCCATACAATAGGACTGGTAGGGCTAATGTATTGTATTCTTTTAGACTGGTTTGTTTTTGAACTAGGTTTGGTTTAAATATAGAGTTAATTACACCTGTTATTTTTAAATATTTTGCGATTTTTACGTTTATATCTTTTTTATTTTCATATGTGATCATACATCGTAGGTAGTTAAATAAATTCACCTGTTCTAAGATCTTGTTATCTATTACTATTTTAGTTCTTCCTGGATCTTGTCCTTTAAAGGCCATAGTTTTTGATTTTTCTGTTGATATTATTATACCATAATCTTTGGATATCTCATTTAGATCTAAAATAGCTTTCTGTAGTTTATCTTCAGAATTTGTAATTATTATTTGGTCGTCGGCAAAGAGGAGAGTGTTTAAGTTTACTGTAGGAGAAAGTTTAATTCCTTGATGTAAAGTTTTATTCCATTTTATTATTATTTCATTTAAGTAGATATTAAAAAGAGTTGCTGAGAGGGGACATCCCTGTCGGACCCCTTGGTTTATCTCTCTTGTATATGATAGCTTGTGATTTAATCTTATTTCTATTTGATTATTTTCATATATACTTGTGATAGCTTTCAGGATATTATTCGGTATTTGTCTTTCTTTTAATATGTTAAATAATATGTTTCCTTTAACTTTGTCAAATGTTTTTTCAAAGTCAATAAATGCAATATGTGTTTCTAAATTGTATTAATTTTAGACAAAAGGCCAGGTCTATACATGATCGTCCTTTTCTAAATCCATTCTGTACTTCTAAAATAAAGTTTTCGGAATATTTCATTAGTTTGCTATTTAAGATTCTGCTATATATTTTGTATTTAGGAATTTAGTATACTGATACTTCTCTTCTATAGTTTTTAGGGTCATCTCTATTACCTTTTTTAAAGATAGGAATCGCAATTGCGTTTTTCCATTCTATTGGGGGGGGGATACCAGTTGAATAAATTTTATTTAAAAATAATAAGAGTCTTTCTTTGAATCTTGTTCCTGCGTATTTATATAATTCTGAACCTAGCTTACCTTCTCCAGGTGATTTTCCGTTTCTTGTTTCTTTCAGGCTGATTTCTAATTCTTCTTTAGTTATTTCCTTTTCATTAATTGTTTGCCAGTTGTCTTTTTTAAAATATTTGTCTGTCCACAATTCTGTGTAGTAATTTAAAATTCTTCTAATTTCAATTCAGTGTTTAATTTTATGTTTTCTTTGGTATCTGCATTTAAGTGTTTCAAAATTTTATATACATTGGGTCTTATTTTATATAAATCATGTTCTAAATTAGAAACAAATTTGTTCCATGATTCTCTATGTCTTTTTCTGAGTTCTCTTTTAGCTATGGCTCTTATTCTTTTATATTCTATTTCATCTTCTAATCTTTTACTGCTTAACCATTTGTGATAGGCTTCTTTTTTCTTTTTGATTATTTCTTTCATTGTATCATCTCAGATCTTCAGTTGTTTCCTTTTATTGAATTTTTTGGTCTTTCCTAAGCTTTCATTTGCTGCTGCATTTAGTATCGTTTTTATATTAAGCCATTCTATTTCTTCATTTTGTTTTATTTTATCTAGATATTGGTAAATTCTTTGTTCATAGAATTGGTCTAATTCTATTTCTTTATATGCTATTCCTCTTACATTCCAGTTTGCTATGTGTATTATATTTTGTCGTTTCCATTCCAGGGTCGTTTCCCATAGATTCAATCCGATTAACCTTTTCTGTCTTACTAATAGAATTATGTTCTCTATGTCAGGGGACTAGCCTGACGATGGAATAGTTCAGTGGTAGGGCTGCTACCTTAAGGCTTCTGAACTAGCCTTCTTCCGAATTTAAACCCATAGGAGGAATAGGGTATATTGAAGGGGGAAGGAGTAGATTATAGAAGAATTATAGTAAGGTTTATAGAGAGGGCATAGTTGTAAGGCCAGAAATGAAAAGACCCCATGGCCCTCGAGTACTCTAATAGCATAAGGGTCATAAAATAAGAAGAGTTGGCTGATAAGGCCTTATAGGAAAGATTAAAGTAAGTGGATCTTCCTCAAAGTAGAAGGAGAGGATAGATCCAGCTAGGGGTCTATGGGAGTGCCACTTCCCTTACAATCAAGATGATTGCCCCTTATGAGTAAATAAGTAAATATGACCTCTCCATTGTTTCTGCCTTAGTATCACCACTTCTGGATCTGTCTCCCACTGACGAGACCTCAATAAAGTAGTTCCCTATGCAAGGTCTGAAGTTTGGTTTTTGGGATGGTTGTTAGTAGCACTTGTTTTTTGCACCAGCATTGTTCTTTATAGTCAATGGTCCACACTTCATCACCATTTTGGTGTTTTTCTTCCAGTTGTTGGCACAACTGATGACTTTGTTCCCACTGGGCAGAGGTAAGATCCAGATGGGCTTGTATATATGGGGATGAAGTACATCTATTTTTTTTTTGTGTGTGTGTGTGTGTGTGTGTGTGTGTGTTAATGAATAGAATAAATAAACTTGATAAATAATGTTGACATTCTAATTTGGAAGCTGCTGTTACCTGCTTAAATATACATGCCCCATGGAAGAACGATCCAAGTTGTTTCCCATAAGACTACTTGAATTCAGTGACAGACTTATCTACTACCAGAGACATTACAAAATAAGAAATTGCAGACTTGTATCATATGTAACATGCTGTAACAAGCTGGTTGGCTTTAGTGAGTACTTGTAGATGGTTGGTGTACAATGGGCAGGATAATTTCAGGAAAGATTACACAATACTTGTTGGCATGACATAAAAATTAATACAGCAATTTTTGTATCATTTCATATTACTCCTCTCATCTTTCAAACATGAGTTTTCAACATTACTTTTCATGAATACTTACAAAAGACAGTTCATGAGTAGCTAGTTGCTTCACCCTCACAATTTCTACATGCTTTCTTTTGTTCTTATTGTTTATGTCTGGCATCCTGCTTGTTGGTGAACAGCCTCCAGTTTTACTTAGTTTTAAAGCTGGATCAATGCTTTCAATTCTCTGCTGCTCTTTAGACACTATTTATAAAGAATGACACTGCATTATATGGATGGACCACAATAATAGTTTTACAATAAGCTCTCACTATAGAGAACTCATAGAGATCAAAGGAACAATATAATGGACAGTGTCTATAAAATCATAAAAAAGCTTAATGGTAAAACTAACAGCAAGAGGGAAAAATACATTTATTGAACTTGCTAATATTTCTCTAGTTTTTCTACCCACCATCAGAGCACGATGAAACTGTGACAGACACAGACAGCACTAAAAACAAGTAATTGTAGAAACAGTTTAAATTGTAATTGACACCTTATGTCCTTACACGACACACACTCTATGGGTCAGATAACTACAAAGTCAATTCAAAGAAGTCCAGCTATTAGGCTATCATTTTAAGACCTAACAGCCAGACTTCTCTGAATTAACTTTGTAGTTATTTGACCCACAGAGGACATTAGGTGTCAGTTATAATTTAAATTGTTTCTACAATTACTTGGTTTAGTGCTGTGTGCCTGTCACAGTTTCATTATGCTCTGATGATGCTGGATAGCAAACTAGCAAAATATTAGTGAGTTTAATAAATGTATTTTTCTCTCTTGGTGTTAGTTATACTCTTAAGCTTTATTATGGATAATGAACAACACCTAAGCCTTTCTATATGAGTATCCATAAAAATTTGCTTTAAAATCATTGTTGTTATAGGTAGGGCTTGATTAGGACTTTGATAATTTGCATGGTGAATGGGTTTGTTATAATGACATCTGCTATAGCGAGAGCTCAGAATTAAATTAAATAAAATACATCTCATGCAGGTAAAATAAATAAAACAAAACAAGTTGGTTTTGCTTTATTTACCTAATGTCGCTAGTCTTTGCCAGTTACATTGTTATTATTAATGTATAGCACTTCCAGTCAATAAAAAGCAAGTTTCAATCACAGATAATTGATAGATACAACAGATTGGTATGGATGGATGTCAGAAAGATGGTGTCACTGATATAATCTATGGATGCTTGGTGTTATACACAAAAGTGATACACAAAACAGTATTTCTCATAATTTATCTTTAAGATCTTAATACAGCTTATTTTCTGAGTGAAGGGGCATGCAAATCAGATTACTTATTCACATTATAAGGGTGCTTAAGAAAATAAGATAAGAGCACATTACTCATAAAAAACATCATTCATGTGAGAGTTAAATATGTGAAGGTGCCATACAATATGATGTCAATGTGATTCCATTCACAAGATGGAATGAGCATCTTATTGTATCATCATCATCACATCATCATTTTCAAGATAAATGGATGACTGGAAATGTCATATATAAAGGTGCATGTCACAATCAGATTTCTGCATGCTAAAAGTACTCTATTGTCAGAAATTCATCACTACTTGACAATAGTACAGTATAGTATAATGATAGTGAGGGATTGTTTACAGCATTGGGCAGATGAGCTCAATGTTATCTGTGAGAGTAAGCACAAATGTGTTAAGGGGCACTCCTTTTTTAGTAATCTGATTGCCTTTTATAATAAAGTGACAAGAGCAATTGATGAGGAAAAGGCATATTCTGCCATTTTTTTTGGATTTTACAAAGGCATTTGACAGGGTGCCATATGATGATAAACTAATATTTAAATTGCAGCACATGGGTTTGGATGTCAGGTTAGTGAACAGAACTGGGGATTGGCTGTCTGATAGATATCAGACAGTCAATCCCCATTGTATGAGGGAGCATTATCATGGAAGCAGAAGGTTATAAGTGACGTTCCACATGACTTAGTACTGAAACTTGTATTGCTTAACCTTTACATCAATGAATTGAAGGAGGATATTCAGTTGTTTGCAGATAATGTGAAGCTGGGAAGGGTTATTAGTAATAGTGCAGATGTGGTAGCCTTTCAAGAGGATTTGAATAAAATGGACAGATGGGCAAATTAATGGGGTAACTGTCAGGTTAATTCAGCTAAATGTAAAGTTTTAACTGAAGGAATATGGATTTCAAAGTTTTTACATAGAAGGAGAGGTGATAGGATCGAGAGATTTAAACTGCTGAAAGGCAGTTATAGGGTTGACATTGGGGAGTTATTAAATTTGGTGGAGAAAGAACAAAGGAGAAAGATTGTGGAAGTGAAGATATAGGTGGATTGATAGAGTAAAAAGTGCCTTAAAAGATAGAAATATAAGATCTGATAATGTCGGAGTCTTGACAGGTAACAGACTGATTTGGAGGAAAATTGTAGATAGGAAGTTAGTAATGATGTAAAGTTTTGCATGCTGTTTGATCATATCCTGTACACCCCCTTGAGGGTACATGTCAGAAAATTGTTGATGATGATAGAATTGCAATTAGGAGAACAGACTGAGGTAATGTAGTCTTAAAAGAATGACAAATACAGGGATGAGATAAAATAGAAACATATAAGTCAGTAAACACATTGCAGCTTATGGCTGATGAAGCAGAACTCGGGGTTATTCCTAGAAAATGACTAGAAGCAAGGCTAGGAAGTGTGAAGACAAAATTATTTTCACGGTAAGCAGTGAGTCTGTGTGGAATGAGCTACCATTAGATGTTGTGACTGCATCTTTGGTGGATATATTCAAAGGAAGGTATGATAGGTATTTAAGAGTGACTGATTAAAATGGCCCTCCCTTGATGAATACATGGAGGTGAATACATAATAATAATTTTTAATCTAACTCTCAGATCTATAAAATAAAATTGGTGTTTTATTTTATAGTATACAAGACAGAACACTGTCTTGTATACTGCTACTACAATGTTTTAATAACATTTCTTAATCCAAATAAATGTGTTTAATTGCAAACTAGCAAAAACCATTTGCTTATTCCAGTATCTATTTCCAACTATAATTTATTTTTTCATATTGAATAAAAACGGCATCTAAATATGGTCGACTCATTATAGCAAACATTAAGGGATCAGAGGAATAATTTGTTATAAATTATTTCCTCAAGGGCTCACTTTAGTGAGTACGGGCATGGCAAACCCGAGGTACCTGATGCTGGACCATGCCTTACTTCATGTAATATATATCTGTTATATTATTCTGTAGACTGGTCCCTCCCCTTCTTTCTCCTCTCCTTGCTCCTCCCCCCTGATGCTATTAGAGTATTCAAGGGCTAGGGGTGAGTCTTTCCTATCTTGCTAAGTCATTTCATCTTATGCAGCTGCCGAAGGAGACAAGCTAGCCTCAATAGGTGCCGGTCCCAAGCCTGGATAAATGCGAGGGTTGATGTCAGGAAGGGCATCCGGTTGGAAAACTTCAATGCCAGCTCAAACTATGATTATGAGTCGAAGAGAAAATGATATAAGGGCTAGGGCGTACCCCTTAAGCGACGCGCAGCCACATCGCCCTACAGCTGCGAGAAATGGACGAGGGCTACCACACATCAAGGGCAGGTGCGGTTAAAGAAGCGAGCCCAGCAGGTGGACAGGATGTTGCGAGTGGGAACACTGAATGTTGGAATAATGACTGGAAGAGGAAGAGAGGTGGCAGACATGATGAGGAAGAGGAAGTTGGACATTTTATGTGTGCAGGAGACAAGGTGGAAGGGGGGAAATGCAAAGGAACTGGGAGATGGATATAAATTGTTCTACTCTGGAGCGAATAACGAGGGAAGAAATGGTGTAGGAATTGTGGTGTGTGGCAGAATGAAGGGTGAAGTACTGGACGTAGGTAGAAGGAATGACAGGATCATGCGAATGAAATTGGGTCTTGGAGAAGAGCGGGTGGTCGTATTATGTGTATATGCCCCGCAAGTTGGTTGTACAGCAGAGGAAAAAGATGAGTTCTGGAACATGTTAGATGAAGAAATGAGGGAATTGGAAGAAAATGAGATGGTGATTGTCGGAGGAGATTTGAACGGACACATAGGAAGACAGAATAGAGACTGTGAAAGGGTGCATGGTGGCCACGGAGTGGGAATGATGAACCAGGAAGGAGAGAGGGTTGTGGACTTTGCAGTAGCGTTTGATCTGGCAATTGTGAACTCGTTTTCCTACAAGAGAGAACATTCGATAACATTTAGGAGTGGTAACAACAGCTCACAAATTGACTACATTTTGACTAGAAGAAAACCTCTTAAGGTTGTGACAAATTGTAAAGTAATTCCAACAGATCAAGTAGCACAACAACACCGACTGCTGTGCGCAGACTTTAAAATAAGATCAAAGATAAGAACTTCTGGATGCCGTGGGATGAAGACAATTAAGTGGTTTTGCTTAAAAGAGGAGAGTGTGAGGAATCGTTTTAGGGAGAGGGTGTAAGAGAGGATTTCGGATGGACTGGAAAGTGTACAGGATTGGTGGAAACATAATTCAAAAGTAATCCTGAGCTGTGCAATTGAGGTGCTTGGTGAGACATCTGGAAAGTTTAGAGAGCAGAAGGAGGGTTGGTGGTGGAATAATGATGTACAAGTGGCAGTGACAGCTAAGAGGAAGGCAAAGCAGAAGTGGGATGAGTCAAGAGTGGAAGAGGACAGAGAGGTGTACAAAGAGAGAAAGCAAGAAGCCAAGAGAGTTGTGGCACAGGCGAAGGCCATGGCATATCAAGATCTGTATGATCAATTAGAAACAAAGGAAGGACAGAGAAAAATTTGCCAACTAGCGAAATGTAGAAATAAAGCAGCAAAGGACATCTTACATGTGAGGCAGATCAAAGATGCTGAAGGAAGAGTATTATGGAGGGATGTGGACATAAGAAACAGATGGAAAATATACTTTGAGGGACTTTTGAATGAGGAAAATGCAAGGACTCTCAGAGGAGATGGGCAGCCTTCTGAGGGGATGGTACAGAACATCAGTAGAGTGGAAGTGACGGAGGCCATGAAGAGGATGAGGAATGGAAAATCGGTGGGCCCGACAGAATTCCAGTGGAGGCATGGAAGGCACTTGGGGAAGAGGGAATTGACCTGCTGTGGGACCTGTTCATGAAAGTTTGCCAACAGGAAAATATACCCGAGGAATGGAGGGAGAGTACTCTTGTCCCCATCTACAAGGGTAAAGGGGATGCACAAGACTGTAAAAATTACAGAGGAATAAAGTTGATGTCCCACGCAATGAAGGTCCTAGAAAGGGTTCTTGATGGTAGATTGAGGAAGGAGGTGGAGATTGCAAAGGAACAATTTGGATTCATGCCTGGTAGATCAACAACAGATGCTATCTTTGGGTTACGGCAGATGATGGAAAAATATCGAGAGAAACAAAGGGAGCTACATCTGGTATTGATTGATCTGGAGAAAGCATACGATAGAGTGCCAAGGCAAGAAGTCTGGAGGTGTCTGAGGGAGAAGAAGGTGCCGGAGAAATATGTCAGGTTGGTGCGGGAAATGTACAGAAATGTGAAGACAAGTGTTCGGACCTGTTTGGGACAGACAGAAAGTTTTCAAGTAACAGTTGGCTTGCATCAAGGGTCATCATTAAGTCTGTTTCTGTTTAATATTGTGATGGAGGTGGTAACAGAGGAGGTGAGAGAAGATGCGCCTTGGACAATGTTGTATGCAGATGACATCTTGTTGTGTGTAGATTCAAGAGAAGAAGCGGGAACCAAACTGGAAAGATGGAGAAAAGTACTGGAAGAGAGAGAGGTATGAGACTGAGCAGAAGTAAGACAAAGTATATGTGTTGCGCAGTCAGCGGCGGCCAGGAGACAGATCTGGAGCTGGAAGGAAATGTCATCAAGAAGGTGAGAGACTTTAGATACTTAGGTTCAACAGTGGAAAAAGATGGAAGAGCTGAGAAGGAAGTGGGATGCAGGATACAAGCGGGTTGGAGGAACTGGAGGGAGATGGCTGGAGTGTTATGTGATAAGAGGGTGCCGATCTGAAAGGCAAAATTTATAGGACAGTAGTGAGGCCAGCTATGACATATGCTATAGAAACTGTAGCCCTGAGGAAAAATAACATCAGCAGGATGGAAGTAGCAGAGATGAGAATGCTTAGGTGGATGTGCGGTGTGACCAGAAAGGATCGTCTGAGAAATGACTATGTCAGGGGAACAGTGAAAGTTACGAACTTAGGAGCAAAAATAAGGCAAGGTTGAGATGGTTTGGTCATGTGATGAGGAGGGAGGACGAATATGTGGGAAAAAGGGTCATGCAGATGGATGTGCAAGGAAGGCGGAAGCGTGGGTGGCCAAAGAAGAGATGGAGGGAGCTGGTAGAAGAGGACTTGAAGAAGAAGAACTTGTATGTGGTGACAGCCCAAGACAGGAAGGTGTGGAGGAGACTCATTACAAACAGTGACCCCACTTAAGTGGGAGAAGCTGCAGAAGAAGAAGAAGAAGGAATAATTTGTTTTAGTGAATTTGTAGCTATTTGGAAAAATAGCTATTTCGGGATTTGGAAGAGACTTTTTTTTTTAGTAGTTTATTATAATAAATGAGTTTGTTATAGCAGCATGTGCTGTGGTGAAAGTCAACTACAGCTGATGTATTTTACTTATTCTAAACGTTCTCCAATGAGAGTGCAGTTGCTGTTTTTCCGTGTTGGTGACTTTTTTTTTTTTTTTGAATAGATTTCATTTTTTATTGCTAGTTTTTTTTAAACTTATGACAGCAGTTATTCAAGTTAGCTAAAGAATCCTAAAGAAAATTCGACTGGGGTCACTTATGGATAAAAACAAAAACTTAAGTGCTGAGCTGAATATTTCAAATTCCAATGTCTCGTTTAATACGTCTTTGCTAGCTGCCATTCCACATTTCAATTTTTGATGGCTTTTTCTGCCTCAAGTATTGATATATACTCTTTTTTGCATTCCTCTTGAAAATTTTCTACTATAGTTCTATCACTGCTTGGTTCGTTTAACAGTTTATCAAAGTAATTACTCCAAACATCGAGGATATCCTTATCTTCAGTTTTCATGGCACCTTTACCATCTTTGATTCCTTTTACAATACTCTTTTCTCCATTTCTGAGCTTTATTCAATAGCCTCCAGAACCTGTTGCCACTTTCCTAATGTTTATTTTCCATACTCTTACCAAAGGCTTCCCATAACTTTTGTTTAGATACTTTTACACATAACTTAGCTCTCTTATATTTTTCTCTGTATTCTTTTAGCGTATCTGCTGACTTATTTGGAACTTCTGGTATGCTATCTTCTTTGCCAGGACTGCTTCTGTGTCCACCATGGTAGTCTTATTTTCTATTCTTCTGAACCCTCCTAAGCAGTGCACAACAGAGACTATTAATTTTAAAGGTAGCATCTCCATTCCATACATTAGCACAGTCTCTAAGAAAATAGCTAAAGTCCTTAAAAAATATAATATCAGGACCTTCTTCACCACACTTCCAAAAATCCGCTCTCTAATCAGCCATCCAAAACCTACTCATCACAACCTTAAGTACCCTGGAGTATATAAATTGTGGTGTGATTGCAATATCCCATACTTTGGTCAAACTAACAAATCTATTGAACAACGCATAGAGGAGCATAAGAGAGACATCTCATACAAAAGATCTCGTGCAACTGCGTTATCCAGTCATGTTCTTTTTTCAAATAATCCTAATGATGACCAACAAAGCCACTCTGTATGCTGGAATAGATCAGAAAATATTTTTCGCTGTGAAGATGAGTTTGAAAGGAAAATCGTAGAATCAAGGGAAATCCTACTGAACCCGGTCCACTTAAATAATAATTTAAGTTATAACATCCCAGATAGCCATGCTGCAGTTATTCAATATTGGCGTTCACGTGAACTTGCACGCACAATTGCAACAAACAATGGCACGCCAGTTGGAACAACTTGAAAAATACAACGTTTTTATGTATCGATTATGTGAGGCAATTTGTACCTGTAATTTCCAGTTTGTTTAAATAATTCAATGTTTATTAGTATTCCTTTCCTTTATAAATACCTGAAGAAGGCTGCTATATGCCGAAACTAGTAGTATTTATCATTAAAATCTTTATATGTTATCTCGGTCTTGGAGTCATTAAATCTATTTTTTGAAATGTATAACAACCGAGTAAAAGCTGATCGCCACATGATTTATATATATATATATATATATATATAAATCATCATCATCATCAAATTCCTGATATATACCCTGAAGGTGTGTACAGGATATGATAGTACTACATGAAAAATTTACATCATTACTAACTTCCTATCTACAATTTTCCTCCAAATCAGTCTGTTAAATGTCAAGACTCCAATATTATCAGGACTTATATTTCTGTCTTTTAAGGCACTTTTTACTGTATCAATCAACCTATATCATGGTCTTCCTCTGGGTCTTTTTCCTGCAAACCTGGCACAGAACACTGGCTTTGCTAATCTTTCCTCTCCTGTTCTGCTTAAGTGACCTTACCACCTGAGATTAGCTCTGCTAATGCATTTCTGGATGCTGACAATATCAAGTTCTTTCCTAATATCGTCATTTTTAATATGATATTGCCATTGATGCCATCTGTTCAGGACCCTAATCTTTCTCAGGACTCTCATATCTGCAGTCTCTAGTCTTTGGTAAAGTGTTTTACTTCTAACCCAGCTCTCAGATCCATAAGTTAAAATTGGTTTAAACACTGTCTTGTATACAGCTAATTTAGTGTTTTGGCTAATTTCTCTCTTATTTCATATAAATTTATTCAGATGACTACCTACCATACCAGCTTTGTTGATTCTATTGTCTATTTCCATATTTAATTTACCATATTCAGTACAAATTGTGCCTAAGTAACTGAAATGTTTTACTTGTTCTCTAAGTTCTCCATTCACAATGCAGTTGATATTTTCAATGTTTCTGCCTATTTTCATAGTCTTTGTCTTTTTATTGCTGACCTTCATACCATATCTATTACAACAGTTATTCAGTTTAGTCAGGGAATCTTCCAGACTTGTAGCGGATTTATTTAGAAGTATAATATCATCTGCATAAAGCAAAGAGCTGAGATTAACACCTCCAATTTTGATATCAGGTTTAATACCACTTTCCGTCATCTTTCCTTTATTTGATATAATGCCCCATTAACACCATATAACTGTAGCATTCGGAATAGCTTCTCTCTTGGCACCTCATCATATGCCTTTTCCAGATCTATAAAACTTAAATACAGATTACTTAAAATAAAGAGCTAATAGGCTTCACTTCAGTGATATAACATTATTTAAATTAAGGGATATTAAATCCCACATTGTTTCAAAACTGATTAAGAAACTCAAACACCGGAATCAAAGAGTTTCATGCCGAATATAGTAAACTATAAAAGTATCAGCAGATACCAGAGTAAGCTAAAGCACGTAGTATACAAACTAGGGCAACTAGTAGCAAAGGTGAGTAAAGCTCTGATCACTATTCTTAGTATTTCCCATAATGTAAAATACATCTCCTAGGAGATGTATGATGTTATACGTTATGGTGGAATAATTAATTTAAATAATGTTACATCAATGAAGTGAAACCTATTGGCTCTTTATTTTAAGTAATTTAATGGGTGCACCTTTTTGACAACTCATCAAAGTATATAAGATCTTCTCGCTGTACCCTCAGTATTAATTTGGTCTACCTACTCACTGATGAGACCTCAATAAAGGTCGAAACCGGTCTGGGTAGTGATATTCCACCATAATGAATAACATTATACATCTCCTAGTAGATATGTTTTACATTACGGGAAATACTAATAATAGTGATCAGAGCTTTACCCACCTTTGCTATGAGTTGCCCTAGTTTGTACTACATGTTTTAGCTTATGCTAGTATCCGCCGATACTTTTATAGTTTACGATATTCGGCATGAAACTCTTTAGCTCCGATCTTTGAGTTTCTTATTCGGTTTTGAAACAATGTGGGATTTAATATCCCCTTAATTTAAATTAAATACAGATCTTTGTTATAGGGGTGCTTAAGGGTCAAAGCTGTATAACTGAGAGGAGACCTCCACATAGCCTTTAAAGGAATGCGAAGAACCGACCAGGGCTTCTGACCTAATGTCTAATCCTCACCTTCTCGTGGTGCACCCTGTTGGGTATCTACTTTGATACTGAACGAAAGAGGATGGGCTGGCAATTTGGGATTTAGCCGACCAAATTGTATTCTTAATGGTTAAACCAAAATAAAAAATGATGGTACAACATGACAAAATTTCATGCCGGCTGAGGCGTCGCCCAGTTAAACAAGGCCCCCGTTGTTTTCGTCAGGGAACCAGGGTGAACAGCGAAAAGTCAGCTACTGGAACAAATCTGAAAACAAACCCCAACTCAACATCAGCAGAGTTAAAGATCGGTACTATCAACGTAAGAAGCCTGAATGGTAAAGAAATGGAGCTAGCTGAGGAATTAGATAAGTACCAGATCCACATAATAGGGGTGACTGAAACAAAAAAGACCAAAACTGGTGAGATCTTTCTGAGCAATAAATACAAAATGTTATATTCAGGCAATGACAATCAAGGAAAAATAAGGAGTAGCCATAGTATTCAACACAAAATACGAGGCTAATCTTCTTGAATGGCAGTCACTCTCAAGTAGAGTAATGTGGGCAAATATGAGAATGGGGAACTGGACAATGAGACTTATTTGTGCCTATGGTCCCACAGAAGGTTCTACTAAGGTAGAAGTGGAGGAATTTTTTGAGGATTTAGAAAAAGCAACTGACACAATGAAAAAGGAAAAGTTGGTCCTTGTTGGGGATCTAAATAGCAGAGTAGGAAATGATTGTGAGACATACAAAAATATTTCGGGAAAATTTGGAGAAAAGAGCAAAGCTAATAATAATGGCAAATATCTGTTGGATTTCTGCTCAGGACATGGACTGGTTATTACTAACAACACCATGTTCCAACATAAAAATGTGCACAAATTCACATGGAGAGAAGAGGCTAGGAATAATAAAAGTCTCATTGACTATGTTATTGTTGATAGTGATGTTTTCTCCCTGGTGCAGGACACCAGAGTGTACAGAGGATTTGAAATTGTAAGTTATCACTATTTAGTCTTGAAAAATCAGAACTCCCTGGTGGACACAGGAAGTTAAAGAGGCAGTGAAGGAAAAGAAGAAAGCATATCAAAAGTTCCTGGCAAATAAGTCAGCTTTTACTCTTACAGAATATAGAGACAAATGTAAGAAAGCTAAACAGTGTGTAAAACTAGCTAAACAAAAGTCATGGGAGGACTTTGGCAAGAATATAGAAAATAAATATCAAGAAGGTGGCAAAATATTCTGGAGGTTGTTGAAGAAGCTTAGGAATGGAGGAAAGAGTGCTGTAAAAGGAATTAGAGATGATAAAGGTGACATGAAAACAGGAGAAAAAGATATCCTTGAAGTATGGAGTAATTGCTTTGAAAAACTGCTAAATGAAACAAGCAGTGATGACAGCACAGTGATAAAAAACACTGACCAGGCATGCAGTCAGGAATACATATCCATACTTGAAGAAGAAAAAGCTATCAAAGGCTTGAAATGTGGAAAGGCAGCAGGAGTAGATGATATTCGACCAGAAATGCTGAAGTATGGTGGTATAAGAGTCTTACAGTGGCTGCACTGCATAGTTCAGAAAGCCTGGACAGAGGGACAAATTCCCGATGATTGGAGTAGAGCTCTCATAGTACCCATATATAAAAAGGGAAATAAAACTGAATGTGAGAATTACAGAGGTATTTCCCTACTGAGTGTTCCTGGCAAGATCTATGCAAGTATACTCGAGAAACGGTTGAGAAGAATTGTGGAAGAAAAGCTTGGTGAAGAACAAGCTGGATTCAGGCCAAATAGAGGCTGTCAGGATCACATCTTCACTTTACGACAAATAGTCGAGAAAGCATGGGAATATAACAAAGATCTGTATTTAAGTTTTGTCGATTTTGAAAGGGCATATGACAAGGTGCCAAGAGAGAAGCTATTCAATACGCTGCAATTATATGGTGTCAATGGGGCATTATATCAAGCAATACTTAGTCTTTATTTGAGTTGTAAGTCAGCAGTTAGAATTGAAGGAAGTACAGGAAGATGGTTTAATGTTAAATCTGGTGTGAGACAAGGATGTATATTATCCCCTCTGTTATTCATTATCTATATGGATCACATTATGAAGGAATGTGGTATTAAACCTGATATCAAAATTGGAGATGTTAATGTCAGCTCTTTGCTTTATGCGGGTGATGTTATACTTCTAAATAAATCCGCTACAAGTCTGCAAGATTCTCTGACTAAATTGAATAGCTGTTGTAATAGACATGGTATGAAGGTAAGCAATAAAAAGACAAAGACAATGAAAATAGGCAGAATCATTGAAAATGTCAACTGTTTTGTGAATATAGAACCTGTGGAACAAGTAAAACATTTCAGCTACTTAGGCATGATTTTTACTGAAGATGGTAAATTAAATATAGAAATAGACAACAGAATCAGCAAAGCTAGTATGGTGGGAAGTCAATTGAATAAATTCATATGGAATAAGAAAGAAATTAGTCGGAACACTAAATTAGCTGTATACAAGACAGTGTTCAAACCAGTTTTAACTTATGGATCTGAGAACTGGGTCAGAAGTAAAACACTTGACCAAAGACTAGCGACCGCAGATATGAGAGTCCTGAGAAAGATTAGAGGTGTGAACAGATGGCATCAATGGCAATATCATATTAAAAATGAGGATATTAGGAAAGAACTTGACATTGTCAGCATCCAGGAATGTGTTAGCAGAGCTAATCTCAGGTGGTATGGTCACTTAAATTGAATGGGAGAGGAAAGATTAGCAAAACAAGTGTTCTCTGCTAGGTTGGCAGGAAAACGACCCAGAGGAAGACCAAGATATAGGTGGATTGATACGGTACAAAGTGCTTTAGAAGATAGAAATATAAGATCTGATAATGTTGGAGTCTTGACAAGTAAGACTGATTTGAAGGAAAATTGTAGATAGGAAGTTAGTAATGATGTAATTTTTTCATGTAGTACTGTCATATCCTGTACACCCCTTGAGGGTACATGGCAGGAATTTGATGATGATGATGATTTTTGTTATATTCCCGTGATTTCTCAACTATCTGTCGTAAAGTGAAAATCTGATCCTGACAGCCTCTATTTGGCCTGAATCTAGCTTGTTCTTCACCAAGCTTCTATTCCACAATCATTCTCAACCGTTTCTCAAGTATACTTGAATATATCTTACCAGCAAACACTCAGTAGAGAAATACCTCTGTAATTCTCACATTTAGTTTTATTTCCCATTTTATATATGGGTACTATGCGAACTCTACTTCAATCATCTGGAATTCATCTCTTTGTCCAAGACTTCTAAACTATGCAGTGCAGCCATTGTAAGACTTTTATACCTCCATACTTTACCATTTCTGGTCGAATAGCATCTACTCCTGCTGCCTTTCCACATTTTGGCTTTTGATGGCTTTTTCTACTTCAAGTAAGGATATCTATTCCTGACTGCATGCCTGGTCAATGTTTTATTACCATTGTGCTGTCATCACTGCTTGTTTCTTTTAGCAATTTTTCGAAGTAATTACTCCATACTTCAAGGATATCTTTATCTCCTGTTTTCAAGTCACCTTTATCATCTCTAACTCCTTTTAAACTGCCTCTATTTCTAAGGAACAACCTCCAGAATATCTTACCACCTTCTTGATACTTATTTTCTATGTTCTTGCCAAAGTCCTCCCATGACTTTTGTTTAGTTAGTTTTACACAGTGTTTTGCTTTCTTACATTTGTCTCTGAATTCTCTAAGAGCAAAAACTGACTTATTTGCCAGGAACTTTTGATATGCTTTCTTCTTTTCGTTCACCGCCTCTTTAACTTCCTGTGTCCACCATGGAGTTCTGATTTTTCTAACCTTGCACACAACCTCACCATATGCATCTCTTCTCTGGCTGAATCAATCAGTGTTTTCTTCAAGGCTTGCCACTGAATCTCCAAGGTTTGGTTCCTGATCTCAAACTCTTTCATTTTTTCATGAATAATATTTGTGTATTTTAGTCTACAGTTCACATCTGAGAGCTGCTCAACTTTTATTCTCTTTAAAACTTTCTTACATGTTATTCTTTTCAATATGAAATTCAATTTTATCCTGCTCAAGACTAAATGGTGATCACTTCCAATTTCAAATCCTCTGTACACTTTGGTGTCCTGTATCAGTGGAAAAACATTACTATCAACAATAACATATAGTCAATGAGACTTTTCTTATTCCTTGTCTCTTCTCTCCAGGTGAATTTGCACACATTTTTATGTTGGATCATTGTGTTAGTAATAACCAGTCCGTGTCCTGAGCAGAAATCCAACAGATATTTGCAATTATTATTAGCTTTGCTCTTTTCTCCAAATTTATATATATTTATATTATATATATATATATATATATATATATATATTTTTTTTTTTTTTTCATTATGACATTTTTATCCTGCTTAGTACTAAGTAATGGTCAGTTTCAATATCAAATCCTCTACACTCTTGTATCCTGAACCAGTATGATGATATCACTAACAATGATGTAGTCATTGTTAGTGATATCATATCATGAAATAACAGTTAGATTCATCGTCCTTAAGACAGATGAAACTTCCTAATCAGAGTTTTCTCGAACATTCCTTTAGAACGTAAATAACAATTTCTTCTTTTATTCACTATGCTTATTGACAGTCTTAACTCTTCCGCTTTAAAAGAATTCACAGTTCTACGATTCCCTTTTCGGAATCTACTACTAATCTTCCAATTAGCGTTTCCTCGAATATTCCTTTAAAACATCTATAGCAATATTTTCTTTTATTTATCAATACTTATTCCACTTTGAAACTTTATAGTTCCACGATTCCTTTTTTGGAATATGCTTTTAATTTTCCTCCGACCTTCACATAAAAAAACTTAATTTCCTCCGAATCTAAACATCTGCCGTCTTGTGTTCTAATTTCTTTCCTAATGCTCTTCTGTTTATTTCTCTGTTACTCAGATACCGAACTTGTCAGCTGTCAATCACACATCAAACTTCACAGCGAGCATGCACACTCCTTGAAAATGGCAAGCAAGAAACTAAATATAATGGCTGATGCAGTGTCTCTGTTAGCGACAAGAGAATTTCTTCATAAAACACAAAACTTAATATTTAAAACTACAATAAATTTGTTTAAAGTAACACAACTATTCAAATCCGGTAAGTACGTAAATTTTTAACTGCTTTACATATTATTTTTGACAAAACAATTTCAATAACGGACACATCGCAAGTGAAAGTGATGACAATGCGTGTTATGAAACTAAAACTAATAAACATTCTAACATAAACAATTTGTAAAAATATTCAGAATTTTAAATTATGATTATTTTTACACTATCACAATGTCTCTTTCAAACTTTGGCAGTTCCCTTCTCATAGCCATTTCACCCAGACACAGTTGCACTGACTCAAGACCATTACATTCCTCCAATTTATACTGGCTACAAACATGTGACTCATGACGTGGTACAATGCACCTTGTCTGTGGGAGTGGCCAGTTACTTCATACCAAGCAATGTATATACATAGAAAAAAAAAAGATCTTTTATTTTCTTGTTCTTTCTGTAATTTTTATAATCATGTTACAGAACAGTGGTTACAGCATGTTTCCCTACCTAAATCTACTTTTTTTTTTAATTAAAAGAAACACATGTATTAACCACAGTGAAAATTATTTGATTGAAAATATTAATTGTTATTTAAAAAAAAAATACTTTTTTTTTGTTTAAAAATCAACCTTATAGTGATGTATTTTAAAAGATATATTTCGGTGATTACACCACATTTTTTATTATTCAGTTATACAAAATACTGAAATAATAGTTCCCAACAAGTTTCATAAATCGTAGGATTTACATCTTCAGGGGGTAAAGGTGATAAGAAGGCATGCAAGAATTATAGAACTATTAGTTTGATATCTCATGCAAGCAAAATTTTATTAAAGATCATGGTAAATAGGATTGAGGCCAAAGTTGAGGCAGAGATGCCCGAGGAACGAGCAGGTTTTAAGAAATATAGGGGCACCAGAGATCAGATCCTTTGCCTTAGACAGATCAGAGAAAAATATAAAGAATTCAGACTCCCTCTGGTAATGTGTTTCTTAGACTACTCTAAAGCTTTTGACTGTGTTGAGCATGTGAAACTGTGGGAAGTAATGAAAATAATGGGTTTTCCTCAACACACTATCAGGTTGATAGCCAACTTGTATAAGGAGCAAGAAGCTACAGTAAGAACAGGTGTTGGATTGACTGACTGGCTTCAAGTTGGAAAAGGAGTTAGACAAGGATGTTTACTTTCTCCTCACTTTTTTAGTATATATGCAGAGGACATCATGCATGAAGTATTGGATGAGCTCAGGACAGGAATTACGATAGGATGTAGATTGATCAGTAATCTGAGGTATGCTGATGATACAGTACTCCTTTGTATAACATGGAAGAACTAGAACTAATTCTTGACAAAGTTAACAAGATCAGTAATAACAGAGGACTTCAACTCAATTCTAGCAAGACAAAGATCACAGTTCTCAAAGGAAAAACAAACAGAGAAGCTCTTGAGAAACAAGTGTATCTTAATGGAGAAAGAATTGAGGAAGTCAGCAAGTTTGAGTACCTGGGATCCATTATTAATGTGAAGAATTGCTGTTCAGAAGATGTCAGAAAAAGGTTAGGAATGGCTAAAACAACAGTCAGAGTTGTTTTAGCCTAAAATCTGAAAGGATGGATCTATCTCCATGGGAACAAAGCTGAGGATTTTAGATGCAGTTGTTTTTCCAACAGTGACTTATGGATGCGAGACTTGGAACCTAAAGAAGTCAGATAAGAAACGGATATCTGCTTGTGAGATATGGTGTTACAGAAGGCTGTTGAGGATATCATATACTGAAAGGCGTACAAATGAATGGGTGTTAGAAAAGATTAGTAGAACTTTAAGGCTCCTTAAGGATATTGACAGAAGAAAGTTAAAATATTTTGGACACATAGAAAGGATGGAAGGAGGACTTCTCAGAACAGTAATAGAAGGTAAAGTTATTGGAAAAAGAGGCAGGGGTAGACCATCAATGAGATGGATGGATGGCGTGTGTGGAGTGACTGATCTTCAGAGAGTTGAGGCTGCCAGAAAAGCAAACAACAGGACTACATGGCGAGGCATGGTGTGGAACATCATCGAGCATCGGAGTGACCACACGGCATCTGTAGATGCCCAGTGAACATAGAGAGAGAGGAGGTAAATAGTATAACTTAAAGTTTAAACAAGAGAATTAATAAATACAAATCATAACCATCTGGCTATTCATAAACTCAAATAACAGAATGCAGATATAAAACGTTATTGACGTTGAACAATACCGGACGATGTCACGTATTCTTGTTCTCGTTCATACAGTCCGAGCTCAGATTGAGGTAGATTTTTTATTAGAGCTGACCCCAATTGATGGAGAATTAAACCTTGATTTTTATTGCATTGGGTTGGGTTTTTCAGCATATTAGCAGCTTCTTTAAATTTTCTTATATAACTGTAGTTTTCTATGTATGACATCGTCGTTTTTTGCCAGAGTACATTGTATGTCCAGTGGAAGTGGTATGGAAAGCAAGACCCGTTTTTTGTTCTCTTTTGTATTGTACGTCTTTTTGGTGTTCAGCCACACATATTTCTCCAGATCTTCCTGTCTGTCCTACGTAGCAAATCCCGCAAGAACAACAGATTTTGTAGACTCCTGGTTTTTTAAGAGGATGATGAGGTGGTTTTGGTGGATGTAGGAATCTTGAGATTTTTTCCATAAGAAGGAAGGAAGGCTACTTTTAAGTTGTGTTTGTCATTAATTTGGCTAGCTTATCTGTACCATTTTTGATATAAGGAAGCGAGATTGCGTTTTTGTAATCCTGTTTTATTGTGTTGTCAGTTGGAGTCATTTTAAGAATTCTCTTGATGGTTTTTGTTTCACCCATTCTGTTGGAGGATTTGTGTTAAATAGGAAGCCGACAAGCATCTTCCAGTGTTTGTCGGCTTCCTATATACTGAGAAGGAGAGTTTACTTTCTTCATTAATTTCTAATAGAATATCCAGAAAAGGAAGTTTTCTATTTTTTTCTTGTTCAAAAGTGAATTTTATGATGCTGTGCAAATTGTTGAGATAATCTTTGAAATTGATAAGTTCATCTGTTGTTCCATTGAATATGATGAAAATATCGTCCACATAGAGTAGCCATATTTTTAGTTTTTTATGGTAATTCTTAAGAGCATTGGTTTCGAATTTTTCCATAAATAGGTTTGCTAATACCAGTGATAATGATGAACCCATGGCCAGTCCTTCTTTTTGTTCCCAGATTCTGTCTTGATAGGTTAAAAAAAGGTGTCTTGCTTTCCATACCACTTCCACTGGACCCGATGCACTCTGGCAAAAAACGACGATGTCATACATAGAAAACAACAGTTATATAAGAAAATTTAAAGAAGCTGCTAATATGCTGAAAAACCCAACCCAATGCAATAAAAATCAAGGTTTAATTTTCCATCAAGTGTGGTCAGCTCTAATAAAAAATCTACCTCAATCTGAGCTTGGACTGTATGAACAAGAACACGTGACATCGTTCAGTATTGTTCAACGTCAATAACATTTTATATCTGCATTCTGTTATTTGAGTTTATGAATAGCCAGACGGTTATGATTTGTATTTATTAATTCTCTTGTTTAAACTTTAAGTTATACTATTTACCCCCTGAAGAAGTAAATCCTATGATTTATGAAACTTGTCGGGAACTATTATTTCAGTATTTCGTATAACTGAATAATAAAAAATGTGGTGTAATCACCGAAATATATCTTTTGAACCAATTAGCCACAGAAGTCTACGCCTGCAAGTGATGTATTTTATGAAAATGCTACACAATGATTATACTGAGTAATTTATTTATTTATCGATACTGTACAAATTTACTTATATGCTATTTGTGCTATTACTTGACATCCCTGAAGTTTCTATACCATTGCTATAAATTGAAAATCACAACATCTTTGCACAGATGGTATTAGATTTATTGAGAAACAAATAACAGTGACAATCTTACCTGGTGGTGGATTCTCAGGTATCGTGGGCTGTACACCTTCAATACTGAGCCAATGTGCTAAAAAAATTTACATTAAAAAATCAATGAATCAGATGTATATAGCAACAGAATTCTATTAATAACAACCAAATAAATAATCACAGGCAATTACAGAAAAGATGCATGTTGTAATTGCATCAATCTATAGAAATACCATTTATTATTCAGTGAATGAAGAAAGGGCACACTGAAGAAAGGAAATGGAATTTATGCAGCTACTCAAAGATATTTATGTCAAAATGCAACAATGAAAAGAACCCTGAATCCAGCATTCTGCATTGAGAAGCAAAGTAGTTACCTGGTGACAGCATCACAAGAAATGCCCATAACCAGGTAACTACTTTGCTTCTCATTGTCAAGAGTAATCAAGCATGCAGTCTTGACCTGAGAGGTCAAGACTGCATGCTTGATTCAGGAATTGAGGTTAAACATGTGGAATTTTCATTTAAGGAGAATGTGTGGAACTATAGAGTGAGTGATTATGAGTGACACCATTCTGAGCTGCTTCATGAAGCAGCTAAGACAAGAAAAGGATGTTAGCAGTGTTAGCATGGAAAAATGGTTGAGGGAAACTAGACGAGAAAGAAATTAGATGGAGAAGAGCATTACTAAACAAGATCCTTCAAAAAAGAAAATGTTGTGGAGGGAATACAAAGAAAATGTAATTAAAATGCTGATGAGCACAAAGCACTATAAAGAAGGAAAGCCAGCATGGTAAGGAATGCAAAATCAAATAAAAGACATTTAGTTAAGAAGACCAAAGGAAATCTCAAAGAATTCCTTCACTACATAGAAAGTAAAAGGTAAAATAATAATAATAATAATCATACGATGATACACAGCCGTGAGTCCTCTTTATGGGGAGGTACGGCACCATCTCATCCCCCCAAATTTTATCCGGGCTCCAAAACCGACCTGCTCCACAACAGCAGTAGCAACTTCATTCACTTGTTGTGAACTGATTGGTTTGCAACCTCTGCCAAGACTAACTCCCAATGATCCCATTTCTTCAAAATGACTAATCACTCATTACAGAGTACACAGAGATAGTAGACCTCGTTGACATTTGTTCAGGTGACGAAATTCATGGTGTAGCAACAGCATTACAATGGTTTTTTTGGTTCACAGCTTCATGAGTGTTAAATATGTAGTTATTTTATTAAACTTTCCTTCTTTACTTTGTTATACATCTGACAAATCATCTTCCAAGATGTTATCAAAACACTGCTGCGTAATCTACGTCGTATCATTGTACTTCTCGACTCCAGGACCTTGTTAACTTCTGGAACCCGTAGCTTCACGTCAGAATTCCACGTGACCTCGAAACTTCTCGCTGGAACAGGACCGGACAAACTTGAACTCCATGAACTGCCCTGCCAGGAACCAAACTGAATCGCCGCACTGAAAAAATCCCCTTTCTCGCCATCACAACCCGCTATTTATCTGGCTCCGATGACCTTGGGGTTCGCTTACGTCATCGTCCCCATGGGTATTACGATGTTCTGCACCCGCCACCTTTTTTTTCGGTCGTTGCATTAAGGTGGGAAACCCCCTTGCAATGTTCACCTTCGAGGTTTGCAGTTGCCCCAGGTCATTAGCTAATACCTTAATCCATCTAGAATTACTGGTGACTAAGAGGTTTCTTTAGACAATTTATCTTACACTTATATTCCTTTATTCTTTTACAAAAACCCTTTGAGGTGACAATATTCAGTAATATACAAAAATATTATTTCCAAATTAAAAAATATGAAAATATTTCTATTAACCCACGAGTATTTTTAGTGAATTTTGTTTACCAGTAAAATCAGTATATAAGGTATTTTTGTATAAAATTCTTTTATACACGATTTTACATAGGTAAAATAAAAAAATTTTTTAAGAAAATTTTTTCAGCTTCCTTCCTGCAATTTTTCTGGAGAGAATGACTACAATCTTGTTTATTTCTTTCGTTTGCATCTCTCTTGGACCTAATTTGCACTTCATTCCTTTATGTGTTCAATTCTCAAGATTACACCTAATTTCATTGCAATCCTTTAACGTTTTGGACCTAATTAATTCTCCATTTTTTTTATTCATAAAGCTCGCATAATCTGTTAGTAGGTGTGCAGCCTTTGTAGCAAGTGCCAAATTCCAATATAACAAACCATTTATAGCTTTCCTAAGCATAACGTTACATCGTATATCTCTGATATTGATATATCGAGGCAATATAATTAACTTTATCCTTTCCTACTTCAGCCGCTATACCAAATTCTATCGTATGTACCTCTTTGTTAAGTCGGTTGTGTCATTGTTATGCGATCTTCATTAATTTTAGTCTTATCGTTATGTCTCCCTTCTTTTATACCTTTTCTTACGTAATTTAGCCTTTTAAGGGCCACCAGAGATTACCTGTTCCCTGAATTCTATGAGTTATCCTGGTCACTCAGGCAAAATTTATTTTTTATCTGCACCAGCCTGGGTCTTAAAGTTAGAGATAAACTTAAACTTTAGGATAAACATAGATTATCAGGTGCCACTAATAATGTTGTTAAACTGTGAATGAAATTGTTTTGTATATTTTTGTTCTTCATTCACATTTAACATAATCTATCATATATTAAGCAAGACTTGTTTAAAAATTATTTGTTAGTCCCTTGCTTAAGATTAGTTATTTATGTATTATCCCTGAATTTTATCAGCTATTATTTAATTATATAATTTTAATGTATATTTTACTATTGGAAGGACTCTGTAGTAAATAACATTTATTTTATTACTTTATTCCCTCAATAATATTATGAGAAATTCTATATATGTATGTAATTTTATGTGCCTTATATATATTGTAACATATATTTTAATTATTATTATTTGTAAGAGAAATTCTTCTTATTGTGCTATCTTCTATCGAAGGTCAGCGACCATCTTGGCGAACAAACTGCAGTCTTGTGCTAACCTGAGCAGTTGTGCACTGCTCTTTCCTGTCCACGTCTTGATGTTGTCAAACCATGATATTCTTTTTCTTCCTCTAGTTCCTTTGCCATCAATTCTTCCTACCAAAATAGTTTGTAGAAGTTGGTATTTGCTGTTTCTCATGATGTGGCCAAGATATGATGTTTTTCGTTTCTTGATTATTTGTACAAGATGTTTAGCTTTGCCAATGGATTTTAAGACCTCTTCATTGGTAATTTTTTCTGTCCATGATATCTTTAGCATTCCTCTGTATAGCCACATCTCAAAGGCTTCGATTTTCTTGATGGTTGTCGCCTTCAATGTCCATGTTTTAACTCCATAGAGCAGAATAGACCACACGTAACATTTCAGCATTCGGCATCTGACTTCCATGTTTAGGTCTTTATTGCAGAATAGTGTTCTCATTTTCATGAAAGACTGCCGTGCAACTTCAATCCTTTTCTTTATATCTATTTCTGGATCCCACCGTTCATTAAGCCAACAACCAAGATATTTATATCTTGACACTTGATCAATATTTTTCCCATTGAGTGTCAGTTTCATTGATGAGGCTGGATGTTTGCTGATGAGCATGTATTTTGTCTTGTTGATGTTTATATTTATTCCCATTCTTTGGCTTTCTGTGTATACTCTGTCAATGAGTTTTTGGAGATCCATAATGTTATCTGCAATTAACACGGTGTCATCTGCATATCGTAGGTTGTTAACAATCTTTCCATTTATTGTGATTCCCTCTGGACATTCTTCCAATGCTTTTTTAAAGATTACCTCTGCGTATATGTTGAACAGGAGTGGTGAGAGCACACATCCTTGTCTCACTCCTCTTTTGATGTTAATATCACTGGTGGTAATGTTGTCTAATTGAACGGTAGCTGACTGATTCCAATACAGATTTGTTATTAGTCTTATGTCTTGTTCGTCTAGCCTTGTTTGTTGAAGGACTTCTATTAAGTTAGTGTGTCTGACTTTGTCGAATGCTTTTTCAAAATCTATGAAACACATAAAGACAGATTTCTGTTTTTCTATGCATTTTTGTAACAATATTTGGGTACAGAAAAGGGCCTCTCTAGTACCAAAACCATTCCGAAAGCCGAATTGTGTTTCACTTAGAATTTCTTCACTTTTTCTATAAATGCGATTCTGAATTACTTTCAAAAATATTTTTAATGTTTGGCTCATTAGACTAATAAGTCGGAAGTCACCACAGGAATTCGCTTTGGGTTTCTTTGGGATAGTGATAAATGTAGATTTGAGCCAATCCAATGGAAATTCATCACTTTCATATATTTCATTAAATAGTTTTTCAAGAAGTTTGATGTTATCTGGTTCTATTAATTTTAAAAATTCTGTTTGCACACCATCTGGTCCACTGGCTTTTCCTGTTTTACTTGTTCGTATAGCATTCTCTATTTCGCATTTCATGATTGCTGGTCCTTGAATGTTATCTTTTATATTTATAGGCTTCTGTCTAGTATCATTGAAAAGTTCTGTTACATATTTTATCCAAATCTGTGCTTTATTCTCTTCTTCTAGAACTATTTTTCCATTTTCGTCTCTTAGAGACACTATTTGCTTTTTCCTCAGTTTTCCGGAAATTTCGTTGATTTTCTTATACAGATTGAAATTATCATGTTTCTTCTGAAGCAGTTCAATTTCAATACATAAATTTTTCATCCGATTTTCCTTGGCTTCTTTTATTTTTTTCTTGATGTTATGTGTTTCTGTATACCTGGCTAGGTCTTTGTTTTTGTACATTCTTCTTGTATCAATAAGAGAAAGAATCTCATCTGTCATCCATTCCTGTTGTTTTATATTATTCATAACCTATTTCTTCAATACTTGTTGTTACGATGGCATTCTTTAAGCTATTCCAAAGAGATTCCACACTTTTATTTTCTTCTATGTTAATCTGTTGTAATCGCAGGTTAAGCTGTGTCTTGGCACTTTTATTTATGTTCGGGTCTTTCAGTTTTTCTACATCAATTTTCTTTTTCTTCTTTTGTGATTTTTTAGCTGATTTTAATCTAAGACGTACTTCTGCAACTATGGGATTGTGGTCTGATGAGATATCTGCTCCAGGATAAGTCTTTGCACTCTTTATACTACTGTGGAATCTTTTATTTATCAGTATATAATCAATTTGATTTCGGACAATGTTATGTTGGTTATCTTGAGGCGATTTCCAAGTGTACAGTCTTCTGGGTGGAAGTTTAAACCAGGTATTTGCTATTGTTAGATCTTCTTCCTGACAGAACTGGACTAGGCGATCTCCTCTGTCATTTCTGGTGCCTAAGCCATGTTCGCCAACAATTTCTCCATCACCCCCTCTTCCTACTTTTGCATTGAAGTCACCCATCACTATGTTTATATCATGTTTCTTTGTTAGGTTTTTAATCTCTTTTAGGTGTTCATAAAACTCTTCAACATCTTCTTCACTTTTGTCAGCTGTGGGTGCATAAGCTTGGATGATATTTATGTTAACGGGGTTTCCCTTAAGTTGTAACAGCATTATCCTTTCAGAAAATGGAATCCAATTTAGTACTGATTTATTGATTTCTTCATCTACTATTACAGCTACACCATGTCAATGTTTGTTCTCATCATTCCCAGAGTAATACATTGTTGTATTATCTTGTTGACACTTTCCAGATCCTGGCCATCTTGTCTTGCAAATTCCCAAAATCCAGATGCCCAGCCTGTTCATTTCTCTTGTGGCATTTCTTAATTTGCCAGCTTCATACAGAGTTCTGACATTCCAAGTTGCAATTTTAAAAGTGGACACCATTTTGAGCCCGGAGATTCTTCGCACCCCTGTCCCATTTAAGGGACGCCGGGAACTTGGGGCCAATTATAAGGGTTTGCTCGCCATGGTGGTTGTTCTGGAGATAAGGTAGAGCAGTAGTTTCTCCGTTTGCTTTCTGCTCCGCAGTATTACAGACGTACACAATATAATCATATTGCCATCTGCAAATCTCTGATCACAAGCTTTTCCGTCATCATTTGGCTTCAACCTTGTGTCAGTACTGACAATGCTGCTTCCCAATGTCAGGGGCAGTGACCCCAGCAGGTACTTATTTAATGGCGGCACTACTTGCCATGTCACCGAGTTGTCATTGGGCTTTGTGAGGTTTTAAGTGAGACAGAGTTGCCACTTCTGCTCCCCCACGCCCTGATAGCTCAGTCGCTGTTGGTCCATGGCTGCTTATTTGCCAGATTGCTCTGCTTATATCGCAGCTAGCCTCCATATCTGAAGGCTGTTCCCCGATCCGCCACCAGGGGATGCACCTGGTAGTAGTCAGCTCTGCCCCGGGCTGATAAATTAATTGAAGATTGATTCTGCTATTTTACATAGGCTAATCTAAATATAGGGTGGTGCAGTATAAATATAAATTTCCCTATATTTTGATTAGTAATCAACCAGCAATTAATTGAAGTAAGAGAAATTAAGTAACTATAATATTTTTATTATTTACTTTTCATTACTCCAAGTAAAGGTATAACCTTATGTAACGTTAATGCTTATGTTTACGTTTTGTTTTGATCATTACCATGGAGATAGAAATAAAATAGAACGCGCAAGGTAGGGCGCGAGCTTCGAGAATTGGGAAAAAGGAATTAATAGGAGACGAGTGAACAAGTTTAGGGGGGAAGGAAGGAAGGCATATGAACAGAGAGAAAAAAGTAAACAAGGCGACACTGAAGGGCAGGACATTCAACGGAGTAGTATTCAGAAGTGTACGGAGACGAAGAGAAAACTTATAGGCAGCTGAAAGTGAAGTCAGCGGTGGCAGTAATAAGAATCTAGTGCTATAATAGAATTAGAATATAATAGACTAATAGAATATAATATAATAGACATACAGATACATTAATTTAAATTCACAGAATTCACAGTTTATCATACAAGATGTTGTTACAAAAAAAAAAACATAGTTACACTGTGCTAAAAGATAAGTATGCATATATATATTTCTTGTTAATTGTTAGATTCTGGAATGGTGACATCATGTAAAATTTGAAGTTGCCTATTTCAGATCTAACAATAAAAAGAAAACAGAGGAAGTTGGCATAACTAAACTGCTGATAAGGTTGTATATTAACTTCATGTTACCGTGCTTGTTCCATCTTGGTCTATTATAGGAACGTCTAGATCTATTAATTATCTCAATGTAGTTTACCCCGAGTGCTCTCGGACAAGCCTCCCCTAAATTTTCTTCTGTAACACCTAGGTCATTTGCAAATTTTACACTTGATATTTGGTAAGTCTCAGATTGACTGTTCACTTCTGAAGTTGAAGCTATTTCAGAATCAATCTGGTTATCTTGAGACACTTCATTAACTCTATCAGTTGGCGCGACATTCCTTTTTCTCTGCATTCTTTCTTCACGAGATCTCTCATTTCTATTTCTACCTTTAAATTTTTTGTTCCCTCTACTAAACCGTTTGTTTCCCATTAGGATTATCTCATTTCTAGAGAAGTTGCAAGAGAACCTGTACCTCTCTAGAAAGTTAGTTCCTAAAATTATCTGAACGTGTAGGCGAGATGTCCTAGGGAGGACCAACAACTCCTGCCAAACACACATATTAAACTCAGGTAAGTATAATTTTACTCGAACCCTTTTGGTTGCAAAAACTTAAGATGTCGATAACCCCGATAATCTGATCGGTCTCCTTAGATTAGAAATGCCTCGCCATACATGGGATTTTATTCCTTGAAAATAATCTTCCGTTATGACAGAGGCCTGGGAACCAATATCTAGCAATACATCACAATGTGATCCTTGAATCTTACCCTTAATTATCATTTTTGACCTTCCTTGTTGTTCATGATTCCATTATCCTCTCCTCCATGGTTTACCTTCATAATTATGAGGAGTATGCTCAAACCTCGACTCATAGCTATTATTTCTATTGGAGAGTCTCTTGTTACTAAAATAGTTGTGAGCTATCTGCCCAACCTTACTGCAACTAAAACATCTGGGAGGCTCCCTTCTGTCATCTTGTTCATTATTTCTCTTTGATTGAATTACAGATACTTTGGAGTCCTTGCTGTCACTGCCGCCAACTTCTGCATTACAGCATCAAGACGGTCCATCATCGGCTGTTGTAGTCTTTTGACTTCTCGTATTATTTCATTAGTCCTCTCTGTTTGAGGTATAGTTGATTCCGAGGTCTTCACAGTTACTGCTGCCAGCTGTTTCAGTACGGCATTTTCAGTCACTTGATTAACACTGACTGATCTTTCTCTTTCTCCCTCACTATCGTTTTGATCTTTGGTAGTCTTGCCCTTTGTGCTTGATTCCCTTTCATTCTTACCTTCGCAAGCGGAATTATTTGCCTCTTTAATCACGTTAATACTGCTGTTAGCAGATGCGGGACGAATGTCTCCAAGCATCTCTTTTTTCTCTTTCACAGTGAGGAAACAGTCCTCAAGATTCGTGATTTTTTTCTTATAGGCAGTCTCTTTTAATTCTTGCTTTACCCCTAACCTAAACTGGTGAAATACTGACCAATCGAGATGAGGTTTATCCTCATTAGAAACACTTAGACTGTTAGCAATTGTCAACAACTTGTTTAATATTCTGTTACAGTCTCCTTTTCTTTTTGAGCACATGTCTGTAATTTCCATATATTGGGGTCCAAACTTCTTATCCTTGAGAACTGGGAGATTAAGATCTCTTTAAACTTGGAGTATTCCAAGGTGTCTTTCAAAATGGGTGAAGTACAGAAAACTCTTGGCCTTTCCGATTAATTTACTCCTTAGCAATATAAGAAGTTGGAAGTCTATCCATCTACCAACCTTTCTCAATTCCTCGACAAAGCTGAAAAAAGTTAAGACGTCATCAGTTTCCTATCCAGAAAACTGTGGAAATACTTGTTGTGGATTAATGGTTCTAAAGAACTCAACGTCATCCATGCGTGTACTAGTAGGCTGACTCATACTTGTGAATTCATCAAAAAAATTTTAAACTTTTTCACAAAATAATTTTTTTTTTTTTTGATAACTGCCTGATTCTAAACCAAAATTAACTCACTTTAATTCACAATTTTGATCAATTAATTGTGTGAATTAAATCTTCTCAGCTGCACCATTGTTAAATATGTAGTTATTTTACTTAAACTTTCTTTCTTTACCTTGTTATACATCTGACTTATGCCCGTAAACAATATAAGGCTCACGTGTGCAAAAACTTACAGAACAAAGAAATCGCTTCAGGCCAGAGCCAATCTCTTTGTCTGACCCACTGGTGTTTATTCTCAACTGAATTTGGTTTCTAGCTGCACCACCAAATTCATGGGTGGGAGTTGAATCTCCCTCCAAAAAATAACAGTAAACCACACGGAACTTTTCTCTCTTAATTCTAAGTAAATCTAGCAACTTAAATTTTCTGTTATGCAGTCGTGACAATATCTATCTTAAGGCTCACAGATTCTAATTAATGAGTAGTGCATTGGAAATAGAAAGCAGGCAAGTTATTTAAACAAGAAAACAATTCATTTAGCATCAATGAAATGTACAATGGGTCAATTTTAAGTACAAAGTAAATTAGCTTCTATGCTTCAAAATCACAACTAATGACCATGTTTTACAATTTAATTCTTTATCATAATCAATTCCACGTGTCTATAATTTTCTCTCATTAAACTTGGTTATACTCAGATCAATTTTACATAACATTTTGCAGGTTTAGTCAATTGCTATAACATTAAATACACGATGTTTCACCTTAAATTTTAGCCAGACCTTCTCTTATATATGGCAAAATATTTCCAGTATCAGCATAAGGCCTAAGGTCCTCAAGTATCACTATTAAACAAGTCCCTTAATTAAACCACCTTCACAATCTAAATTATCCTTCTAACTAAACAATGGAAATTTCTGACTTGAACAGAAGTCTGTACTTCTCTGAATGATCCTTCATCCCCTTCTGTTACAGTTCGACTTTAGCATTGAACTCGGGTAACTCTTCTGGGATTTGTGAGATCCTTCTTTTTTATACAACATACATTGGGAACTTGGTGGCATAAAAACTTGGCATCTAATTTCTTCTAAAACAGCTTATCTTAGTCGCATCACTCTCTCTCGGCATTTACTATCTAGAACGCACGTTTCCAATGGCGATTACAAATCATCTCCCAAGATGTTATCAAAACACTGCTGCCGTAATGTACGTTGTATTGTCATACTTCTCGACTCCGGGAGCTCGTTAACTTCTGAAACCCGTAGCTTTAGGTCAGAACTCCGTGTGACCTCGAAACTTCTCGCTGAACCAGGAACGGGACTGGATGAACTCGAACTCCACAAACTGCCCTGCCAGGAGGAACCAAACTGAATCACCACACTGAAAAAATCCCCTTTCTCACCATCGCAACCCGCTATTAATCTGGCTCCAATGACCTTGGGGTTCACTTACGTCATCATCTCCCCTGGGTATTACGATGTTCTGCACCCGCCACCTTTTTTTTCTGTCGTTACATTAAAGTGGGAAATCCCCTTGCAATGTTAATCTTCGAGGTTTGCAGTTGCCCCAGGTCATTAATTAATACCTTAATCTGTCTAGAATTACTGGTGACTAAGAGGTTTCTTTAGACAATTTATCTTACACTTATATTCCTTTGTTCTTTTACAAAAAACCTCTGAGGTGACAATATTCAGTAATATACAAAAATATTATTTCCAAATTAAAAAATATGAAAATTTCTCTATTAACCCACAAGCATTTTTAGAGCTTAAGGGTCAAAGCTGTATAACTGAGACAAGACCTCCACAGCCTTTAAAGTAATGCAGAGAACCAACCAGGACTTCTGACCTAATGTCCAATCCTCACCTTCTCGTGGTGCACCGTTAGGTATCTACCTGGATACTGAATGAACGAGGATGGGTTGGCAATTTGGGATTTAGCCAACCAAATGGTATTCTTATTTTTTTAAACCAATATACAAAATGATGGTACAACATGACAAAATTTCATACCGGCTAGGGCATCGCCCGGTTAAACAAGACCCATTTGTTTTCACCAGTGAACCAGGACGAACAGCGAAAAGTCAGCTACTGGAACAAATCTGAAAGTGCACCCCAACTCAACATCACCAGAGTTAAAGATTGGTACTATCAACATAAGAAGCCTGAATAGCAAAGAAATGGAGCTAGCTGAAGAATTAGATAAGTACCAGATTGACATAATAAGGGTGACTGAAACAAAAAAGACCAAAACTGGTGAGATCTTTCTGAGCAATAAATACAAAATGTTATATTCAGGCAATGACAATCAACGAAAAGAAGGAGTAGCCATAGTATTCAACACAAAATACGAGGCTAATCTTCTTGAATGGCAGGCAGTCTCAAGTAGAGTGATGTGGGCAAATATCAGAATGGCGAACTGGACAATGAGACTTATTTGTGCCTATGGTCCATAGAAGGTTCTACTAAGGCAGAAGTGGAGGAATTTTTTGATGTTTTAGGAAAAGCAACTGACACAATGAAAAAGGAAAAGTTGGTCCTTGTTGGGGATCTGAATAGCAGAGTAGGAAATGATTGTCAGACATACAAAAATATTTCGGGAAAATTTGGAGAAAAGAGCAAAGCTAATAATAATGGCTAATACCTGTTGGATTTCTGCTCAGGATATGGACTGGTTATTACTAACACCATGTTCCAACATAAAAATGTGCACAAATTCACATGGAGAGAAGAGGCTAGGAATATGAAAGTCTCATTGACTATGCTATTGTTGATAGTGATGTTTTCTCCCTGGTACAGGACACCACAGTGTACAGAGGATTTGAAATTGGAAGTGATCACTACTTAGTCGCGAGCAGGATAGAACTGAATAGTTTTAATTGAATAGATAGAATAGTTTTAAAAGTTCTGTAGACTAAAATACACAAAGCTTATTGAAGAAAAAATGAGAGAGTTTGAGAACAGGAACCAAACCTTGGAGATTCAGTGGCAAGCTTTGAAGAAAACCCTGATTGATTCAGCAAGAGAGGCATGTCGTGAGGTAATCTGCAAGGATAGAAAAATCAGAACTCCATGGTGGACCCAAGAAGTTAAAGAGGTGAAGGAAAAAGAAGAAAGCATATGAAAAGTTCCTGACAAATAAGTCAACTTTTTCTCTTAGAGAATACAGAGACAAATGTAAGAAAGCAAAAACATTGTGTAAAACTAGCTAAACAAAAGTCATGGGAGGACTTTGGCAAGAACATAGAAAATAAATATCAAGAAGGTGGTAAGATATTCTGGAGGTTGTTGAAGAAGCTTAGAAATGGAGGAAAGAGTGCTGTAAAAGGAGTTAGAGATGATAAAGGTGACATGAAAACGGGAGAAAAAGATATCCTTGAAGCATAGAGTAATTACTTCGAAAAATTGCTAAAAGAAACAAGCAATGATAGCACAGTGATAAAAAATACTCAACAGGCATACAGTCAGGAATACATCATTACTTGAAGTAGAAAAAGCCATCAAAGGCTTGAAATGTGGAAAGCCCAGCAGGAGTAGATGATATTTGACCAGAAATCCTAAAGTATGGTGGTATAAAAGTCTTACAGTGGCTGCACTGCGTAGTTTAGAAAGCCTGGACAGAGGGACGAATTCCCGATGATTGGAGTAGAGCTCTAATAGTACCCATACATAAAAAGAGAAATAAAACTGAATGTGAGAATTACAGAGGTATTTCGCTACTGAGTGTTCTGGCAAGATCTATG
Source organism: Typopeltis vanoorti (assembly GCF_054136105.1). Taxonomy (NCBI): domain Eukaryota; kingdom Metazoa; phylum Arthropoda; class Arachnida; order Uropygi; family Thelyphonidae; genus Typopeltis; species Typopeltis vanoorti. The sequence continues at coordinate 165,208,827 of NC_143550.1, forward strand.
CAAGTATACTTGAGAGACGGTTGAGAAAAATTGTGGAAGAAAAGCTTGGTGAAGAACAAGCTGGATTCAGAACAAATAGAGGCTGTGAGGATCAGATCTTCACTTTATGACAAATAGTTGAGAAAGCATGGAAATATAACAAATCTGTATTTAAGTTTTGTTGATCTGGAAAAGGCATATGACAAGGTGCCAAGAAAGAAGCTATTCAATACGCTACAGTTATATGGTGTCAATGAGGCATTATATCAAGCAATACTTAGTCTTTATTTGAGTTGTAAGTCAGCAGTTAGGATTGAAGGAAGTAGAGGAAGATGGTTAATGTTAAATCCAGTGTGAGACAAGGATGTACATTATCCCCTCTGTTATTCATTATCTATATGGATCATATTATGAAGGAAAGTGGTATTAAACATGATATCAGAATTGGAGATGTTAATGTCAGCTCTTTGCTTTATGCGGACGATGTTATATTCTAAATAATTCCGCAACAAGTTTGCAAGATTCCCTGACTAAATTGAATAACTGTTGTAATAAATATGGTATGAAGGTCAGCAATAAAAAGACAAATACAATGAAAATAGGCAGAACTGTTGAAAATGTCAACTGTGTTGTGAATGGGGAAACTGTGAAACAAGTAAAATATTTCAGCTACTTAGACACGATTTTTAGTGAAGATGGTAAATTAAATATGGAAATAGAGAACAGAATCAACAAAGCTGGTATGGCAGGAAGTCAACTGAATAAATTCATATGGAATAAGAGAGAAATTAGTCAGAACACTAAATTAGCTGTATACAAGACAATGTTCAAACTTGTCTTAACTTTTGGATCTGAGAGCTGGGTTAGAAGTAAAACACTTTGCCAAAGACTAGAGACTGCAGATATGAGAGTCCTGAGAAAGATTAGGGGCCTGAACAGATGGCATCAATGGCAATATCATATTAAAAATGAGGATATTAGGAAAGAACTTGATATTGTCAGCATCTAGAAATGCATTAGCAGAGCTAATCTCAGGTGGTAAGGTCACTTAAGCAGAACAGGAGAGGAAAGATTAGCAAAGCACGTGTTCTCTGCCAGGTTGGCAGCAAAACGACCCAGAGGAAGACCAAGATGTAGGTGGATTGATACGGTACAAAGTGCCTTAGACGATAGAAATATAAGATCTGATAATGTTGGAGTCGTGACAAGTAATAGACCTGATTTGGAGGAAAATTGTATATAGTTAGTAATGATGCAAATTTTTCATGTAGTACTATCATATCCTGTACACCCCTTGAGGGTATATGTCAGGAATTTGATGATGATGATGTATTTTTAGTGAATTTTGTTTACCAGTAAATAAGGTATTTTAGTATAAAATTCTTTTATACATGATCTTAAATGAGTAAAGCATGAGAGGAAAAATTTAGTTCCATCACTGTGGATGGTATTAACAACTAAAATAAAGGGAAAAATCCCGTGTCCATCTTTTTAAACCCTCCTGGCACCTGCCAAATTGCATGATATACAAATTCTATGCATTTGGTGTTTATAATGTCCCATGGTGGTGAATTTTGGGAACTACTTTTCTCAGATATCTCTTCTGCATAATGCACAATGTATTCCTGCAGTTTCACAGCATTTGGATCACTGAGTGGAACTCCACAGGGCCTTAAAAAGGTATACTTTAATTTTGATTTTACATGAAATAAAAGAGAAATTAGCAAAAATAAAAATAAAATAGCAGCATTAAAATATCTTTTAATATTAATTCCACAGTCAGCTGAATACTAAAAGACCAAAATGTAAGATACGACAATTTCTTTAAATTAATTCCTTCTAACTAATCTGAAGAAAATTATTGATAGGAAGTTGGGAATAACGTAAACTTATTACATATGCCTATCATAAACATCCTGTAATACCACTCGAGAGTATGTATCAGAAACTGATTATGATAAATTTCCTCATGGCGCTTTTGTCCAATATCTACACAATATTCCTCAATTTTACTGTTTTTGCTGCTCACCTACTGCCTGAAAGGCAGAACATGTTTCTTGACATATTTTTATTTGTAATGAAAAACCTGAAATCTTTCTTCTAAGATCTGTATGGTTTATAATGAATTGAATCGAATAATTAATGAATGCTGATATTTTAATTAATAAGAAAAGTTAACTATTATGGTATTCTTATTAACATCAGACCTTCATGGAGTCAAAAGACTCCTTGCAAGAGGGAAACATTATGACACACAACTATCAAACCATGCTTTAAACTATATATCTGCATTCACCACTCAGGCAATGCATTCCGCTCACCAACCATCCTCCATACAAAGAACCTACTCATTATGCTACTGCTCATACCCTCTTTAAATTTAATAATCTTCAACGTATGTCACCTTATTCTATTCTCTTCCCTAATTCTATGAAAAATTTCTTCCATATTAACCTGGTAACAACCCTTTATCAACTTAAATGTATGAATTATATCCACTTGTCTTCCTCTTATTCACCATGCTATGCAAACTGCATATCCTCAATCTGTCCTCATACCCCACATCTCAAAGACAAGTTACAACTTTAGTCAGTCTTCTCTGGACCCTTTCCAGTATATCCTCATCGCCACAAAAACCAGGAGACTAAATCCATGCACAATAATCCATACAAGGGCTGGTCAAGGCTTTATACATGAAACTAGAACATCTTTATTTCTACAAGTTAAGGTCCTCTGCTCTGCATCATTGCCATAATCTGATGTGATGTCTTCATAACTTGTGCAATGTAACCTCTGAACATCAGATTCTTGTCTACCAATACTCCAAGATTTCTTATCTCTTCAGCTTCCTCCAAAATTTCCACCAATTTTCAAAATTTCCAACTAACTGTTTTTAAATGCCAGTCATACATCTGAGAAATTTTCTAATTTATGTTAATTATGAAAAGTAGTGTTACAATTTGTGTGACACTATGTTTTCCACTTTGATTACAGTATCTAACATTAAGTGTGCTGGATAATTACTTTTATTTGCCTAATAATTTCGAAGAGGTCATTCTCTTGTGTAATCTATTTGTTAGTTTTAGGCTAAGACTTCAAGGTTAACAAAAAAGATGCAATATGTCCTATAATTATCATTTACATACTTAAATGTACCAAAAACATACCTCTAAGTGAAACATCAAGAGGTAATTTTGATAGTGAACTTGATACTATTTCTTCCAGTTCCAGGTCCTTTTCTTCCGTGAAATAGAGCTCTCTACCGCCACCACTAGCAAACCTGAATGGAATGAATTCAGGACTGGTGAAACCATACTGGGGCTGTAAAGATGGATAAACAAATAAGATTAGAACTTCTAAAGATTAGAGAGAGAGAGAGATGAATGATAGTGATGCCTTATCATTCATCTACTGAATTTTAAGACAAATTAAAATTTTAGACAAATTTTAAAATATTTGCACATTAATGCTAAAGCAAAAAATTACATGATTTCCATCTAATAGCACAAGTAATTTCTCAAGATCATAGAAAGATATAATTTTTCTCAGTTTGTCTTGCATCTTGTCTTAAAGGAATTGATTTTTTAAATAATTTATTAACTATGAAAAGTAATTAACATAAATTACTTTTTACTTACGTTTTAAATTTTGATTTACAGTGTCGTTGAAAAACTATCTCATTTTTTGAAACTCCAATACTAATAAATTTCTTTACTTTTCCTGAGAGCTAGAACTTAATCACACTAGCATGCTATAGGTTTTGTAACATTTTTTCTGCAGTACTGTCATAAAAAATAAAAAACAATAATTCAATTAAAGTTGCTATGCATAAACTGCAACATGGTATTGGGGTGAAACCACTTTCTCATCAAAGATAAACCAAAGACATAAAATTTTACTGCCAGCCAAGCTACAGACAGGCCCACATCTAGGAAAAAACACAGTAATGGCCTACCAGTAAAACCTAAAAGAAACAACTACTGAACCATTTTTTTTTTTTTTCAAATCAATAAAAGCTTAGTGACTTTTAACATTATGTCAGCCAGTTTAGTCCAAAAATGCATTAATCTGTTTCTTCTTAATATTCAACACTTAGAAGCTTTTATTCTGCAGCTTGATTTTAGCACTTAACGATTTGGTTTGCATTTATCCTTTGATTAAAAAAGACCTTTCAAAATCGCCATCAGAATGGCAATTCTTCTATTTGAACTATTCACAACTATAAACATAATTACACTATTAATATTCAAAAATTACTATTTTTTATATGCAGCCACTGAATATATTAGATTTTCCATTTAATAGTACCATCTAATCTGAACATTGCTATTAAACTGTTTTTTCTTATTAGCCTAGGAACAAAAAATTCATTATTTTTACCATTTTACCTACAATATGTTAATTATATTAGAACCTTTACATTAGGCCTCTCACGATCAAGTTAATAACACTTTCTCCTGGTAGGGTTGACATGAACAAACAGGGTCCTGGTATATTTAACAAGTATTGCAGCAGCAAAAGTATATCTTTCCTACTATCTAGATAATAGATATCTTTCATCATCCACTGAAACACCACTAAGACCGTTTATTGGAGAGCTGAAGTGACTGGCTGGAAATATTTGATCAAGTCAGCAAGAGCTGCAGCTCTTGCTCACTTGATCCTGTGGATCCCCTGGTCTATAAGATGCAAAATGCCATGTATTGGAAGATTAGCACAATGAGCATAGGCTGAACAATTATTATGGGACACTAACTATGAGAACATCGATTGGAAGGAGGAAAGGGGCTGGCATGATGGAAGTGGAATTTTTACAGTTGCTATAGGGATAATTACATGAAACAACATGTTACAGAGGGGACAAAGGATTTGAGGGTGTTGGATCTGATAATAGCAACAGAATATGTATCCATAACAAAGATAAACAATCTGACTTCAAATGGGGAGAGTTACCATGCAGTCTTGTTCTGGGAAGTTGCCAGAACAAGACTAATTACTAGTCATGGCTTGAAAAGTTACAAGGAAAGAATGTCAGTAGAGTGCATGGCAAGTGGTCAGAGATTGTTTGAGAGTAGCATTTCATTATTCTAAGGCACTTCTGACTGAATCAATCCACTTAGATCTTGTCTTCCTCTGGTCTGTTTCCTGCCATCTTAGCATCAAACACCTTTTTTATTAACCTAACCTCTCCCATTCTGTTTATGTAAACATACAACCTTAGATTAGCTCTGCTCACACATTCTTGAATGCTAGCAATGTAAAGTTCCTTCCTAATATCTTTATTTAAATATGATTCTGCCATTGATGCCATCTGTTCGCTCCTCTGATTTTTCTCAGACCTCTCATATCTGTGGTTTCTAATCTTTGATCAAGTGCTTTATTTCTAACCTCACTCTGAAATACATAACTTCAAATTATTTAACTGACCAATAATACCAACTTTGCTTATTCTGTTGTCTATTCCCAAATTTAATTTACTGTCCTCACTAAAACTGTGCCTAAATAGCCAAAATATTTTACTTATTCTATATGCTCTCCATTCAGAATGCAGTTGAAGTTTTTTTATGTTCCTGCCCATTTTCATAGTTTTGGTCTTTTTATTGTTGATTTTCAAACCAAATTTGTTACAGCTGCTATTCAACTTAGTTAGAAAATCCTGAAGACTTGCACTGGATGTGTTTAGGAATACATTATCATTTGCATAAAGCAAAGAACAAAGTTTGATATCTGATGATTCTAATATCCAGTCTATGTCACTTTCTTTCACAATGCATCCATATAGATCATGAATAAGAGTGGAGATTATATGCATCCCTGCCTCACTCCTAAATTTACATCAAATCATCTTCCTGTATTTCCTTCAATTTTAATTGCTTACTTACAACTAAAATATAGAATATGTATTGTTCTGTATAACGTTCCATCTACTCCATATGATTGTAGTGTTTTGAAAAGCTTTTCTTTGAGTACCTCATCATATGCTTTTTCCATATCTACAAAACTTAAGTACAGATTTTTATCATATTCCAACGATTTATCTTAAAGTGAAAATATGATCTTCATAACCTCTATCTGACCTGAACCCAGCTTGTTCTTCTCCAAGTTTCTCTTCCACAATCTTTCTTAACCTCTTTTCAAGCATGCTTGCATAAATCTTACCTGGTACACTTAGTAGAGAAATCCCTCCAATTCTCACGGTCAGCTTTATTCCTTTTTTTTTAATAGATGAAACTATATATTCGCTTTAAGTATTAAAAAGATATGCTGACAGCATACAACTCTACTGCACTCCTTTTTCCACTAAAACACTGTCTTCAGTAAAACAGTAAAGACTGTTTTACTGAAGTTTCTTGGGTGTTACACGTCTCTCTTATCAAGAGAATTAGATGCTTAGGTATCCCCATTGATCTCATTACAATCTACGGTCGTGTTGTGATCCACACAATCAAAAGCGTTCTTATAATCAATAAAACAGATGAAGACTTCCTTCTGAAATTCTCTTGTTCTTTCCATAATCCATCTCATGTTTGCTATCTGGTCTCTAGTTCCTCTACCTCTCCTAAAGCCTGCTTGTCCTTGTGGCATTTCTCCACTCACATACAGATCCAGCCTTTGTTAGATCGCTTTCAGCATAACTTTACTTGCATGTGAAATTAAAGCAATGGTTTTATAATTCTCACAATATCTGGGATTTGACTTTTTTGAATTAGGATGAATACTGATGTTTTCAAATCAGTTTTTAAAATATTAAAAATTACTATTTTTTAAAAAAATTAAAATAATATAAAATGAAAATAAAACAATGTTGTATTTTTCATCCTATTTTAATTAAAGAGGTTTGGTTTATATAGATTTATGGCCAAAGCAACTCAGGCTATGAAGCCAGCGTGTGTTCTAATGGCCAATTTGCCTGTTCTGATGGACGAAAAACCAGAGTTTCCAGGAGAAAAAACCTTCTACTCTATATGAGACTGCTAACTCACCTTCAGCTGAAAAGTCCTGATACAGGTTCTTTGTGTCCTACACAGAATTCGAATCCAGGTCTTTCCAACAAAGGGCATTGTATAAAAACTGACTAACTACAGAGGAAGAAATATATGAAGAAGGGAGGGAGATTTTCTACATATACATGTATATATATATATATATGTATGACTCAAACCGAATATATAACTCACCTGAATATTTTTAATTCTTAATGCTTGGTCAAGATCTGAACATGTTAATACTTGTCTCTTGCCATGTGCCATAAACTTCATGGACTCCTAAAAAAACAAATAAAAAAACGAGTAATGCATAAAAAATGTTTCAAGGAAGAATTACCTTCTTTTTTTTTTTTTAATATTATTAGAATAACAATTATCTTCCTATCAGGAATTCTGAAGCTTGGTGCTGCAGACTCACTCTCCTTTTAGCTGATAAAAGACCACATGATAACTGGCTTGAGAGTGTAAGATTATTATTGAATAGTGTTTCTGACAAAAAAAAAATAAATACACAGATCCAGATTTCTAAAGATTCTTTTATCTACCGTGATTACAACATCTAAGTATGTGAAATAAATTGCCTGGGAGCACTGTAAATGTGATGAAGCATAATGCTTTATCACAACAGAAGTATTCAGCTTTCACACAAACGAATGCTTATATGCTTATATAATTTAAATCCATATGGTTGCATTAAACTTCCCAAAATATGGGAAACACTAATACTTTGAGATCCCAGTTTACATCCTAGGATGCCAATAGGTGCCCACAGATGGTGCCCCACCTAGTTAGGACTCCAGTCTTTCATTGAGGTGTTTCACTTAGTTTAGTATTGCCTTTGTGTGTATGTTACAAGTTTCATATTGTACTCCCTGATGATATCTCATGTGAATGAGATGAAATATTGGAATTAAATAATATTTGTAATCCTTTCTCAGTGCTGTTTCACTCCATTAAGCCTCTATCATGAGTTTCTCCCACCACTTAGCCTTAACACATGAATGGAAACAGTAGCAGTGCAAGAGATGAAGAGAGAAAGAGAATGCAAGAAGAACAGGAAACAAGGTGTGGAGGAGGGGGGAGAACAGAGAGATAAGGCATGGAAAGAGGATGTTGGAAGCAGCAGTTTTTACTTTTTATTTTTTTCAATATGTGGACAGTAGAAAAAAGAATGATTATGGCAAGATACTGTTAATGGATGAAAGTGCAGATTGGTAATACATAATTCATCACGGTGTTTTATCCACAAGTGAAGTTAAGTGAATGTGTATGTATGTGACGATCATTACAGGAACAGAATGGAACAACATGTGTGGGGGGGGGGGGGAAGTTGAGAGATATATGGGGTAAGTGATGATAAAATTGATTGGGCAAGGAGAGAGGACAGGTGTGATGGAGAAAGTACAACCAACAGGTGGCTTGGATAGGACTGGTTATAGACCTAAAGGTGAACTCTGCTGCTTATATAAAAATACCAGGAATATTAGAAATAAGGGAAATGAAACTGATTCACTGATTGAATTTATTGAAGACTTCTGTGACGAAAGGATATATGTCAAATTAAAAGGCTGGTGATATAAAGAGCTACAGCATGGAAGGAAGAGTTAACCAGAAAGGAAATAAATGATGCTTGGGAACTGATAAAACGATACTTAACAGCATCAATGTGTAAATGTATTCTTTGAAATACATTTGAGTCAAAATCCAATGGATGAATGAAGGGAACATGAAATCTGGAAGAAGAAAGCACTTAGAAGGCAGGACAAGATGAATAATGATAATAATCAGATGCGCAAATGGATTATTGTGCACAGAATTGGTCCCCCAGTTATCATAGTGATGAGGATATATTAAAAAGGGTCCAGAAAAGGTTCACAAGGTGGTAACTGGTCTTGGATGGAGAATATGAAAACAGATTGAAGAATTGCAATTTGCAAAGGCCTGCAAATGGGAGTTTAAATTGGTAAGGGATTGCTATTGGGTTTATGCAGAAGAAATTTTTCACAGAATGGGAGTTTAAATTGGTAAGGGATTGCTATTGGGTTTATGCAGAAGAAATTTTTCACAGAATGGGAGAAGGGGATAAAACAATGGGCATTGTTTTGGAAATTGTATAGGGAGAATGTGAGCAAGGTCATAAGGAGCAGTTTCTTCACCTGGATAGTGGTTGGTGATTGGAATTCATTGCCTAACAGTACTGTGAATGCAGATACATTAAATGCGTTTAAAGTACAGTTTGATGGGCTCAATATTCAACTGCAAGTACCTTCAACGATGAGGTCTCACTCCATGGAGGTCTGGTGTTAATAATATATATTTGTTACTGCAGTGAAATGCAATAATATCATTCTATTAAGAATTATAGACATGTAAACACGAGATTATTTTAATATTTGCCAAATATTTCAGTCTGAAAATAACAGACTATTTTCAGTGGCTACATAGGAACAATTTTTAACAAGGTGGAATACCAACAATTGATCATTCAAAAGTAGAACGAGCCGCATGATGTTACATTGCTAAGTATTAAAGAGAGGAAAAATTTCATCAGAGTGATGATTAAACTATAGGTATTAATTCACAATTTCATGTGTAATAATCTTAATTTATAAATAACATTAGACTAATCTTATAAAAAGTCTTTTTTTTTAATATAAAAAAAAAATTAACTTATTTTATTACACATTTATCCTGATTAAACCTTCCCATATTTTTGATAAGGAATTACAGTCATTTCAATTCAAGTTAGGGCATTGAAGTAAGGCCTCAGCACTTTCTTTAAATAGGCATTCAAATTTATAGCGACATCTGTGTAGAAGGCGAGTCTTGGACCAGAGGATGTTGTGGCTTGTGCTGAGCCAATCCAGACTTATCGGATTTGTTGTGCTGAATGTATGATTGATGTTCTTGAATTCTTTTTTCTATAGAGCGTCCTGTTTGTCCAAAGTAGGACAGATTGCAGTTACAAGGAACTCGATACACACACCAGGCAGAGACATAGTTGAGCTTTAGAAGGGGGGAAATAGGTGGATATTTTGTTAATAGGTATATAAGTGGTTGTTAAATCATATTTTTTCAGAATTCTTGAAACTGGTTCTGAAATCCCGGAAATACATGGAATTGGAACTCGACGTATTGAATCTTTGTTGTTCTGGATTGGATTGGAATATATTAAAAAAAAGACTTTTTATAAGACTTTTAATTCCTACGTTAGTCTAACGTTATTTATAAATTAAGATTATTACATGAAATTGTGAATTAATACCTATAGTTTAATCATCACTCTGACGAAATTTTTCCTCTCTTTAATACTTAGCAATTTAACATCACGCGGCTCGTTTTACTTTTGAATGATCAATTGTTGGTATTCCACCTTGTTAAAAACAGTTCCTATGTAGCCACTGAAGATAGTCTGTTATTTTCAGACTGAAATATTTGGCAAATATTAAAATAATCTTGTGTTTACATGTCTATAATTCTTAATCATAATGTCACAAGTGTCTCTAAAGAGTAAAAAAAAAATATCATTATATGTGAAAAGGTGGGTTACATTGTGAAAGCTATATGTCTTTGAATAAGTATGTGCATATGTGGTTAGTCTGCTAATACCATAAAGTTTGAGATAGCATTAATCTTTTTCTTTTTTTTTTTAGCTTGGCAAGACACAACACTACAGTGTGTTAAATTTTATAAAAGACTAGAGAAATTGGATTCATAAATAAAATGGTGATTTGCCTTTAATCTAGGGTAGCAACTTTGCAAAAACTAAAATTTTGTTTTTCAGGCAGCAATTATATATCACTCACAGGGAGTAGGTTCTTTGCATTAAGAGCGGTAGGTTAGTGGAATGCATTGCCTAAGTGTGTTGTGAATTTGAACATATTGAATCAGTTTACGGCATGGTTGGATGAGCTTTGAGTGTTATAGTATGTACTTCCCACAATGAGTCTCTGATTCCATGAAGGTCAGATGTTAATGATAATATAATTCTATGAGTGTAGATGAAAGAATACTCACTAGAATGTGCAGAACTTATAGTACTAAAAATTGCAGCATAGCAAAAGCCATCTGAATTTATTACCAAATGATCACCAATAATTCATGTGATTTCTCAAAAAACACCAGGGTATTTATTGAGTATTACTCAGTAAATTTCAAAATGTCACAATAATCTCTTAATTATTTAAGTAATTGCAAGGGATAGCTAAAAAAAAAAAAAAGTTTATCATCCAGAGAGAATAAGCAGGAAATATGACTGCAGAGAATACTTTCTTGGATACTAACAATTCTAAATAAGGTCTGGTGTGTGTGTGTGTGTGTGTGCAATGTTTTTTGTTGGATGAACATATAATGTCGCCATAAGCTCTAAACATTAACCCTGGCGATTATCCTGTGTCATCTGTTTGAAAGCAAATCTACAAAATGTGCATTTAAAAAAATAATAATAATAATAAAAACTTTCATATGAGGAGTCTCCATAGGTTAGCATTAATGTTCTATAGTTGTCTGAGGTTGGAATACCATCTAGTGTGACATGAAGAATCCTTACAAGGACTATTCAAATGAAAGTGAGCAAGTTAGTCTCATATAGAGATGACATGGATTTTCGTTTTGTCAGTTTTGCTAGATGAAGCTGTTTTTCATCTAGCAAAACTGACAAATCACCCAGAGAATACACACATTTGACAGCCAGATAGCAGACTATATAAATAGAATTAAACCCTATTATAGCATTAACCAGTTTTCTATGGTGCCAGTAACTACCATGAAAATCAACTAAAACTAAACACATAAGGGATGATGCTTTTTCTAAGATCTTGACACTAGATGCTTCCAGATAAAGGGCAAATTACACAATACCTTTGCAAATGCACTAATCTAAGAATAACCCTAAAACATATTAGCCATGCAATAGGCCTTGATGTGTACACATGTCAAGGTTGCTAAGTGCATATTAAAACTGGAATACCATTGGTATTATACTGGCTAATCAAGAAGGCAAAGTTCATAAAAAGTAACATATTTCATCCACACTGATGTAAGTCCACAGCTTCAATACAAGTTACATCTTGATATTAGGAATGAAATACATTTGTGTTCATGCTGATCATACCTTACCAAATTAATGACAATGCATGGCTGTGTTCTTTCTGAATAATCACAATATACAAATAAATTTAATTCAGTGGTGTAGCTAGAGCTTTTGCTGACCGGGGCAGTCCCCGAGTTTGCCACCCTCTCAATACACACCAAAAATACTACAAAAAGTCAAACCACATATAGAGAAATAAATTAAAACACTATGTTTATTTTTGGAGTAAAACTTTAATTGCAACATTCTAAAATATTATTTTTCTTGCTAGCAAAATTTTGTTAGCAAAATCGTCGATGACATTGGCAAAGTCTATTTCATAGTAATGCAGGTAATTCTTAATCAATTTTAATTTAGAAAAACTCCTCTCACAACTAGCAGCACTTACAGCAATTGTGAGGAAAATTCTCCGTAGTATTACAATATTTGGAACTGAGTTCTTGAGACTGTATTTTAGAATTAACTGCAAAAGTTCAAAAATGTTCAAGGTGCTGCCCAGGGCAGACTGCTCCCTCCGTCCCCCTCTAGCTATGCCTGTGATTTAATTTAATAATAAATTTTAAAATAAAATTAGACATTCAATTTTTAAAATCTTAAGAATTTCTTAAACAAATTTAAAACTTTAAAAGGGGAAGAGAGAAAAAGTAGTCACCTCTGGTAAGATCTAGAAGAATGTAGTTAAGATGGGAATAAAAATTTTATTTTATTTTTTTCCTTTGGAGAGAATGAAGAATGTAGGAATGCATTAGCTGAACCATGATGAATTCATAGAGAAAGTGATAGTCAGTTAAAAAAAATAATAATATGCATATATGTTAAAGGGTATCTCCCATAATGGACCTTGGAATTCAATGAAGGTCTATATGTTATGATGGTAATAAAATTACAAAAAATTGGATTTTGAGTGCCTGGCTTCAAATGTAAAATATATGTATTAATATTATTAATCTTATCCATTTTTTATGATACTGAAGATGACTGCAATTACAGCCCAAATATATTAAGACCAGTGTACTGCATCTGTTCAAGTTCTATGACTGGTTTGTTGCTTTCAAAGAAAAATCCTGCCATCTCCATAGGCTCCTCGCATTCTAATCTTGAATTTGGGCAAACAATACAGTTTTTGCAACTGCTCTATTCTAGGGATAACCCTAAAAATTAAATCCACAACTTCAATGTCTTATCACAATACTGTGGCTGTTTTTTTTATTCCCTCTCTCACCCAGTTACTTTAATGTAATCTTTCTAATCCTTTCTACTGTTTTAAATTTTCCAGTTCTTCCACTTTACTTCAAAAGATGAATACCTGTGTAACGTCTCTATATGCCAATAAATTAATTTCCATCTTATTTAATTTAGGTTACATTATTGCTTTGGACTTGATAACATGTTTTAAAGAATCAATACAAGAAAAGATTTGAATTATGTAATTCTTTTATTGCAGTGATTTTCTTCAGCAGTTGAACCATATCAAAAGAATCCATCCGATGCAGAAACTGGGGTATAATGTCACACACACAAAGAGCAACTACAGGATAAAAGGATGGATAGAAAAAAACGCTAAAGTCAGGGGAAGTAGGGCTACCTTATCAATAGCTAAATATGAAACGTGATCCGCTGAGGAGGTGATTTTATAAAGGATTGGGCCATGACATAATATGAATTTCAATGGAAAAGTTAAATATTTGTAACCATTTTGGTGAGCTTACTTGAATCAAATCTTTTAATCGATATGTTGCATCGTCTGCTATTAATTTTGCTACATCATCAGAAAGATTAGCTATTCCCAAAGATTCAGCAACAACTTTCGCTGATTCGGGAGGAATATTACCACTTGGTTTCGATACTTCAGTTAACATCCTACCAAGCGCTACCAATATTCAAAACTACATATGATAGCAACATAACAAAGGACACTTTCGATTTCGTTATCGAAAAGAAATGCCAGATATTTGCTTAAATTCACGTTACACAAATAGCCGAATTATAGCCCAAATGTCAAAAAACTTTCATTCTGTGAAAAAAGAAAACTACCTCTTTATCGCACTTAATGAACTATCTTCTTCCCCACTGGTGTGATATCACCTAAGGATGAATTCAAATTCTAAATCTTCACTATTTGTATGTTTTTCATTCACTACATAGTCTGCAATATTTTTTTAGGAATTTGGTCAGATACCTGTGCAGCCTTGTGGCAACATTTCCCGTTCAGTGATGTTAGATTTCCTAGAGAAAGATCGTTGTCTAATTGATTCTAGTGGAAGACTATAGGAACTTGTTCTTCTGCCAGTTCCAGATTTAGTCGATCTTTAGCGCAGGCAATATTTTTATTACATAGAAACTAGGATTTTTAATCAATATGTTTCAAACAATAGTATAACTAATAAAATTTAGAAAGTTTTCCCCACTTGGTTATCAATTAAATTATGATGGACAATATAATGGATTTGTGTTAATGTTATGTTCAAGTGTAAGCAGACAAAGTTTGTGCGTCAAGTATCTTCATGACTGGACTATTTGCGTACAGAGGCTGTTGACTTCACGTCAATAGTCTTAGTACCAAATGCAAACCATACTTCATATCGGAAGTGCAAGGGGTAGAGATTGTTGCCTTCGTCAATATGTTGCGGTCTCCCAATGTAGGCATCGGTGAGACCTGTCTATCAGAATCTGACATACTAACTGATATCGAGTGTAAATGATACAGTATTTATAGGAAGGATAGACAGGATAAGAGAGGAGGCGGGCATGCTTCTAATAATATCGGATGACAAATCCAGTTAGTGTTGTCGATAGTGCATGGGAAGCATGAGCTGTCATCAAGAGATTTTCAACATAAGTCCGAAATGAAAATTTTGAACAGCAGGCCGGAAGAGTAACTACTATTGCATGAAAAGCTAAGTCTGACTACGAAAAGAAACCAGCTCTGCAATTTAAAGGCAACTCTGAAGAATTTTATTGTTATGCTGCAAGTAAAAGAAAGAATGAATATGAATGAATAACTTTACTGAAAACAGATGGTGTGAAGATCACGGAAGAAAAGAGGTTGTTCAGCAAATGAGTGCTCACTCATTTGAAAATGACCTGAAAATGTCGGCTTGCGATAGACAGAAGTAGAGATGGAACCATCTTCTTTTCTTTGGATGTGTAACCTTCTCCTGTGGATCTTTTTCTAGCATAAATTTGATGCGAGGATGAAGAAGGTTTATTTTTAATATCTATCGCAAGCCGAAATTTTCAGGTCGCTACATTCACAGTTCTTCTGCTCATCATCCATCTCAAAAATTTGTCATCATTAAATTATTAGTAACCAGAGCACACAAATTCTGCTCCTTTGGAAAATCTCTAGACCAAGAATTGGAAATAATCAAAAATACAGCCATACTAAATGGATATAATCTTAAAACAACTCAAAAAAATCATCAGTCACTTCCCCACACATCAACCTAGACAAGAATAGCCTATAGGATTCCCATACCTTATGTCAAAGGCATCTCCGAACGACTTTCAAAAATTATGAAGAAATACAAGTTTGCTACTACCTACACACCAATCCACCAGATCTATAACTTGTTACCTTCTCCTAAAGACAAACTCTCACCTCTGATACTCCCTGGCGTGTACGAGGTTCCATGCTACTGTAAATTGTCTTACTATGGACAGACAGGTGGATCCGTTCATAGACGCATTTCGGAACATCAAGACCATATCCGTCTTATCAAACCGCAGAAATCTGGCCTCGCACAAGACGGAGCTGAAAACTCAAACCATAGGATCCATTGGAAAAAGACGAAACTTCTACATAGGTCTTTATATAAACATGAACGTTTATGTAAAGAAAATGTCGAGTCCTACTTCAAGCCCTACTTCACCAAATCTAAACCTTAATGACGTTCTTGCTATTCCTAAAGTATGGAAAATTGTCATAGAAAATTGTGTAGAATAATTTTTATATATGTTATCTTATTTTAATGTAATCTTTTTTTCCCTTCCAGATATATTTTAACTAATTCTATAACACTCTACTGGACGCATATTGGGATTCCATTGTAATCATGCACCCTAACTGTATGTTATTCCTAGTATTGTTTGAATTAACTGTACTGACGATGTCCTAAGATACTTAGAATGAAATATTTACTTATTAAAACTTATTACTGTGATTATTACGTGTGTTTGTTTAGTCATGAATTCTCCACAGGTTTCATTGTACAATAAAATTACAGTTGGTGCACAAACTGAATAAGTATTTAGCAACGGTGACTGATGGGATATCTGCATGGATAGTAAAAGAGTATTCTGTGGAACTGGCTATTCTTTTGACCAGACTATACAATTTGGGCATCGGGACAGGCAAGATTCCGCAGGAGCGAAAGGAATATACGGTAATACCATTGCACAAGGATGATGCAAAGAACGATGTATCCAACTATCGACTAATCAGTATCGGTATGAAAAAGTTGGTCAGGGATCGCATTCTGAAATAGGTTGACAGAGAATCTGTACTTTGTAATGAGCAACGTGGGTTGCTCATTACAAAGTGGAAATTTTCAACATTTGTCCTTCAACCAAAGAATGATTGCAATTCAGAAGAGGCATATGTAGCTGAATGAATCCGAGGTTTATTTAGGTTTATTGTGTTGAACTAAAGAATACACTGAAACTAAAATTCGTAAATCACTTCAAAATGTTTTATATGAAATTTGAAATCGCTTTCGGTTCATTGTAAAAAGTATACGTTGTGATTCAAGAACATTTTCCCATAAATTGCATGCACGCACGCACTTAACAGGGGAGAATACTAGTCTTGAAATTCACGCTTGCTCTTGTTATCATTCAGGGAGTGAGAGGTGTGATTGAAGTCTGATTAGCGGGATAATGAATTACTGACCATTTAAAACTATACATTTAGAAATTTATGTACCTTTAATCATGCAAATACAGCATTTATTTTACAAATGATATTCTATCTTTTTCAATTTAGCTGCTTGAATACAAATTCTACCCTACGGGTTCTTCTTTATGAACTGGTCAATAACATCGTCATAAAAAGTTGGTTGTAACTTGATTTTCCCAAGCTTGTAAAGGCTGGCTGAAGCTCTAGCCAGTGAGCTAGATTAGTTGACTACGTATGGCCTGTGTTTAAGCAACAGAGTGAGACGACGTGAAATGGCTATGCGCGCGCATGAAATCACAGTGCTGCTGCGAGGACCTGGAAGCTCCTACAACCGAGCAAACCAAGGTAGCTTTGACTAGACGAGCAAGAATCGGCCTTCGATACACAACGCAAAGCTCAATTATTGCCGCGTAAGCTTAAGATGTCTCCTGTGTACAAAAAATGTCTTCTGTCTATACATATCGTAACCTGGATGAGCTACTGCTCTTAGGTTACACATATGATTGTTCAACGTATTGCACTATTATAGGAAGCTTACAAATAAACACTTGTAATTTTTTGATTTGATTTGAAAAATAAAAGCCTAAATGAAATGCTTATAAATGCATGCTATTAACAAATAAATATTACTTCTTTCTCAATTAATGAGCTTGCGCAGCAAGCATGGATCTCTTCTTCTTCTGCAGCTTCTCCCACTTAAGTGGGGTCACTGTTTCTTATGAGTCTCCTTCACACCTTCCTGTCTTGGGCTGTCACCACATCCAAGTTCTTCATCTTCAAGTCCTCTTCTACCAGCTCCCTCCATTTCTTCTTTGGCCGCCCACGCTTCCGCCTTCCTTGCACATCCATCTGCATGACCCTTTTTCCCACATATTCGTCCTCCCTCCTCATCACATGACCAAACCATCTCAACCTTGCCTCCTGTATTTTCGCTCCTAAGTTCGTAACTTTCACTGTTCCCCTGACATAGTCATTTCTCAGATGATCCTTTCTGGTCACACCGCACATCCACCTAAGCATTCTCATCTCTGCTACTTCCATCCTGCTAATGTTATTTTTCCTCAGGGCCACAGTTTCTATAGCATATGTCATAGCTGGCCTCACTACTGTCCTATAAATTTTGCCTTTCAGATTGATCGGCACCCTCTTATCACATAACACTCCAGCCATCTCCCTCCAGTTCCTCCAACCTGCTTGTATCCTGCATCCCACTTCCTTCTCACCTCCTCCATCTTCTTCCACTGTCGAACCTAAGTATCTAAAGTCTCTCACCTTCCTGATGACATTTCCTTCCAGCTCCAGGTCTGTCTCCTGGCCACCGCCCACTGCGCAACACATATACTCTGTCTTACTTCTGCTCAGTCTCATACCTCTCTCTTCCAGTACTTTTCTCCATCTTTCCAGTTTAGTTTCCGCTTCTTCTCTTGAATCTACACACAGCAAGATGTCATCTGCATACAACATTGTCCAAGGTGCATCTTCTCTCACCTCCTCTGTTACCACCTCCATCACAATATTAAACAGAAACGGACTTAATGCTGACCCTTGATGCAAGCCAACTGTTACTTGAAAACTTTCTGTCTGTCCCAAACAGGTCCGAACACTTGTCTTCACATTTCTGTACATTTCCTGCACCAACCTGACATATTTCTCCGGCACCTTCTTCTCCCTCAGACACCTCCAGACTTCTTGCCTTGGCACTCTATCGTATGCTTTCTCCAGATCAATCAATACCAGATGTAGCTCCCTTTGTTTCTCTCGATATTTTTCCATCATCTGTCGTAACCCAAAGATAGCATCTGTTGTTGATCTACCAGGCATGAAGCCAAATTGTTCCTTTGCAATCTCCACCTCCTCCCTCAATCTACCATCAAGAACCCTTTCTAGGATCTTCATTGTGTGGGACATCAACTTTATTCCTCTGTAATTTTTACAGTCTTGTGCATCCCCTTTACCCTTGTAGATGGGAACAAGAGTACTCTCCCTCCATTCCTCGGGTATATTTTCCTGTTGGCAAACTTTCATGAACAGGTCCTACAGCAGGTCAATTCCCTCTTCCCCCAGTGCCTTCCATGCCTCCACTGGAATTCTGTCGGGGCCCACCGCTTTTCCATTCTTCATCCTCTTCATGGCCTCCATCACTTCCATTCTACCGATGTTCTGCACCATCCCCTCAGAAGGCTGCCCATTTCCTCTGTGAGTCCTTGCATTTTCCTCATTCAGAAGTCCCTCAAAGTATATTTTCCATCTGTTTCTTATGTCCACATCCCTCCATAATACTCTTCCTTCAGCATCTTTGATCTGCCTCACATGTAAGATGTCCTTTGCTGCTTTATTTCTACATTTCGCTAGTTGGTAAATTTTTCTCTGTCCTTCCTGCAGCAAGCATGGATAAATAAAATAATAACTAAGTCACTTGAAGTGGAAATGAACAACAAATACTTGAATATGTATAGTTTTCAAAGCACGATTTTTTCTGTAAGCCAAAAAAATTTTTTCATTTGAATTTTGCTTTGGACAAAACAATATTGGATTTACCCAAGATGTGCATCTTCAAGAATATTTTCCTTTAATCGGCTATTGGATTTTGCATGTCCAATGACTAATATAAAATTCTGTTTAGAAATTTAAACTTTGTGTTATTTCATTTAATTGAATATAGTTTAAAGTTTCACTTTATGCTTTCTAAACTTCCTGAAGGGGCTACTAAACTGCAAACATTAGTGCAACCACAAATGACGATAGTCGGCTTTCTTATGGTTTTGAACAGTGTTTATTCTGTCAATTATAAAAACTGATTTTGTATTTGTGAAAAAAAAAAAATCTTTCAGCACTTCTTAAACATTCCTATTTATATGCAGTTAATACATGTAATGTAACCAACCCTTCCAGAGAAATTATTTGGTTTCAATTTGCTGTTAGAGGAAAGATGTGCAGTATGTGTATATTTTTTCATAATTTTTTTTTCCATCCTGAAACATTTGAGTCACAAGAGAGAAACCTTTAAATTTTTCAGTAGTTTAAACTGAACATTATCCCATATAAAATATTAATTCTGTGTAATTGCACATTCCTCTTTAGAAAAAAAAAATGCTTGAAATTAAACAGGAAAGAATGGTCAATTTTCAATCATATAATTCATATTGGCTACTTTTGTGAATATCAACTGGCATTTTGAAAAATTGAGAAAAAAAAATTGAAACACTGTACAAATCCATATGTATGTAGATTAGTTGTTATTCCATCCAACATAAAAAAAACTCCTATATCACAGTATCTGCGAATCCCTACTCAGATACGAAATAACAGTCTATGCAAACACATCAAACAGCCACTTAACAAAATTATAAACATTACACAGAAAAATCGTGTCAACAGTGATCCGGACACCTTACACGCAATAACCAATATCCGACAAGCACATGGCGATACACGGAATTCTGAGCATTAAAAACCTGAAACACTACTTGACATTAACAAGGAATTACTTCAACATCACCTATCGAAACAACAGGGACACATATCGTATAACACGACTACAACAACTCTCTATATCCCTACACCATTCAACAATTCATACGGTTCTTTTGTGAGATCACATCAGATACCCACGCAACAACCTACCAACAAATTTAAAACACATAGATAACTACAGACCATTAAAACACGAACTCTGGAAAATATACAACAAAGTTAATATACAGGGCCGCCCCTATGAATTTTGCTGCCCCGTGCAGTAGCATATTTTGCCGCCCCTTCTCTCTTATTTTTCGTATAGTTTATGCCAACTTCGCCGCCCAAAAAAAGAAACATGTCGCCCCGTGCAAATGCACGTCTTGCACCGTCGGTAGAGCCGGCCCTGTTAATATACAATTAACACTAATATACATATCACAAATCACCAGCATCCAATGCCAACATCCCATACATAAACAGCAGCAACAACAAAAATAGTGAAGTCTAAATCCCACTCTCTTCACAAAAGCTAACCCAAGCTTCGAAGTAGGTGGGATTAACTCGCCTCACTCAACCACACGTAATCCTTATAACCTAATTTTATAACCTTAAAAAATCTAGTCTTCACATCCCTACTAACACAAGTTATGCAACTTCCAGGGATATCACCCCTTGATCCAGCCAAGTATTGAAACATTTCCCTTGCATAAATCCTATAAAACGCTTTAAGCAACTTAAATGTTTCTTTCATATCCCCTCTTTTTCTTCTATCATCAATTTCTCATAAGGAGCATTCCACAGACCATTCACCATCTTAGTCATACACCTGTGAATCTTCTATACCACTTCCTCATCCTCAAGAAACGCAGGAGAACCGACCTCAGCACAATGTGGGCGTATCAAGGCCTTAAAAAGAGGAATAAACTTCCTTGTCTCTACTTGTTAGTGTGTTCGTCAATACCAAATAATCTTATGATCTACATATGTCCTGTAAACTTCAACTTTCTGTTACCAGCGCTAAATCCCTAGCTTCATCTATTTCCTGGAGTACAAGTCCATCAATATGATACACAGCTTGTCAGTGGCGCACCCAGAGGGGGGGGGGGGGCAAGGGGCTCTGGATCCCCAAAGAAAAAGAAAAAAAAAACCACTAGAAAATGTTCCAAAAATCTTGTCTTAATTAAAATTCTTTTTTTTTTTATTTATGTTGTGTTGTGTCTTCTATTTCTATACTACTTATGAATTAGCGATCATTGCAAGTTGCTCAGTCATGGGTCGTGTGCGATGCGTAGTGTGTATTCTCAAATCGTCTACCAAACTCTCTCCCCACCCCCAAGATTAAATCCTGAGCGCGCTACTGCAGCTTGTAATCCCAAAATGCATAACTTTACATTTCCCCACCTTAAACTGACACCCATTATCTTTTGCCCATACTGACAGTCTATTTAAATCATCCTGTGAGCTCTTCATATCATCTTGATTCACTATTATTCTACCTAATTTTGCATCATCAGCAAACAGCTGAATAATACATTTCAAGTTATTTCTTATATCATTCTTGTACAAATTCAACAGCAATGGTCCCAGCACACATCCTTGCGGCATACCACTGATCACCTGTTTTTCGCCTCGATTCTGTCCGTACATATACCACTTTTTGATGTCCGCCAGCAGCCATCCTTTAAACACTTAACCAGTATCCATCCCCATTTGTTCTAATTTGCGTAACACAGTTCCATGTGGAATTCTGTCAAATGCTTTTGTAAAATCCAGCAGAATCATCCTGTAGTAATTTCCTTTATCCAAAACACTCAGCTGTTTCTCTATAATAAAAAAGTTAGTAAATTATTAAGGCATGACCGACCCTTCACAGTCACGTTACCCCCTAATACGGTGTTGTGAAGGGTCGGCCAATTTTTCCAGTACTTTTACCACCACTTCTGAGATACTGATTGGCCTATAATTTGCTTAGAACCTCTTTTATGTAAGGGAATTATTTTATCCTCTTTCTTCCCTTGGAACTCTACCAGAACTGAGACTTAAATTAAACAGCCTAGTCAGACAGGTGTTGCCATGGCAGTAGCGCAGTCAGGATTTACTCTTGGGGGAGGGGGGGGGGACGGCGAACTGAGTAGACGATTGGAGAATACGCACTACTAGTGGCGCACCCAGAGGGGGGGAAGGGGGCCCGGGCACCCCCCAAAGAAAAGGAAAAAACACTAGAAAAATTTCCAAAAATCTTTTCCTAATTAAATTTCATTTTTTTTTTTTATGTTGTGTGCTATTTATGAATTAACGATCACTGCAGATTCTCAGTTATAGGTCGTATGCGATGTGTAGTGTGTATTCGCAAAACGTCTACTCAACTCGGTCCCCCCCCCCCCCCCAAAGGTTAAATCCTGAGCGCTCGGCCCCCTCCAAGATTAAATCCTGAGTGCGCCACTGCGCACTACGCATCGCATACACTGTCGGTGCCAGGTTATTTTGCGGCCTAAGCAAAGTTTATAAGTGCGCCCCTTATTTCACCAGTTGGATATTTTTTTTAATGAAATTTTTAATATAAAAAATAAAAATTATTTTGGCATGCTTTATTAATAATATACAAAGTAATATACAATATGTATAATATATGAAAATCAAATTTTAATTTTTCTTGCCTTCTATTTTGCAAAATTTTTTATCATTTCCTTTAAATCTAGTGTAGAAGCTAGCTCGTGTTCAATTGAAATTATTGCTAAATCTGTTAACCTGTTTTGGGACATTGTTGAGCCAAGTATGTTTTAACAAGTTTTAACTTTGAGAAATTACGTTCTCCACTTGCTACTGAAACTGGAAGTGTCTGGAAGTTTTGCGCCCCTTCATGGCTTACGCCCTAGGCGGTTGTCTAATTTGCCTAAATGGTAACGCCTGCCCTGATCGCACATACAACCTATGACTGAGCAACTTGCAATGATCGCTAATTCATAAGTAGTATAGAAATAGAAGACACGACACAACATAAATTAAAAAAAAAAAAGGATTTAATTAGGAAAAGATTTTTGGAAAGTTTTCTAGTTTTTTCCCCTTTTTGGGGGGGACAGGGTCCCCCCTCTGGGTGCGCCACCGTGCCTTGCACATTCTTGCATAACCCCAGCTGATATCTTATCTGATCCCACAGCTGTATTTATATATTGAGATTCTGCAATATTCTAAGAACCTTCAATTCTTCCACCTCTGTTCCCACATTAACGTCTGTCACATATCTTCAAGCAGTAACCTCACTTGGATGATATATCCTAGCAAAGTTGTATATCCCAGCACTTTTTTCTGTAGCGAATCATTGAAGCAATGATTCATCGACGTTTGTAAACTCGCACTTTCTAAGAATTTTGATCGTTTGTTTTTGTTTCGGCTACGTTGTTTTGTAATGATATGCAATATTTATTCTTCTGCAATATCAATACTGTTGAAGAGGACAAAGAAAAACTTTTGACACACTCAAAATTTTTCGCATCACGTTCTAACTAACTAATAATTTCGACTTCTTCCAGAACCGACACTCTTTCTTTCAGTACACATATTTCCGACTGAATGGTTCGTTTGTAACTGATTTTAGAGTCCTGGCATGTTGGGCTTAAGTGACAGATGGCCAGAGGCTATCCATCCACAGGAGAGGTAGGTATAGAGAGAATTAGCCCCCCAAGGACAAGATTAAGTTTTAAACCGGCTCGTAATCCGATGCAGGTAATCATAAAAACTAAGTAACTCCTTTCATTTTTGTATATTCCTAGAACTGAGTAACCCAAGAAAGAGTAAGAATGTTTGCACAAATGCCAAAATTTGTACGTTATAATAGTGAGTAACTGGGAATATATGTAAATTAAAATCATTATAGGTTTTTGCTCATTACAGCTGTGATCTCTTTATTTTCAAGTGCTTGTTGCAACAAATTTCGACTATACATATGGGCGTCCGCAGAGGGGGGGGGGAGGATCACTTGCCTCCCCTGGGATCTACTCGTGGGGAAAAAAAAAAAAAAAAAATTAAGTAATGAAATAAAAATTTATTATTTGTCTCCAAGCTCCCCCCCCCCCGGAACATTTTCTGCGGATGCGCATGACTATATATATTATTTTCGACGATTTTAAATGCTCAGTGATAAAGTCTATCTCATTACCTACTGCTCCAGCCTTTACGATGACATCTTTTCATTTGTGATTTTTGAACGACTACTTTTTGTGTGTGTGTGTGAAAGTGAATCTCCGTAGCTCAGTTAGACTAGTCTCGGAGGTGGGAGGGTTTTTCCTGCCATTTGAAACCGTTAGCAGCCTCACAGTCTCAGTTGCTTCAGTCGTAAATCGAAATCAAATGAAATGCGAATTATATATATACAGGGTGTTCGGGATAAATTTGACAGTTTCGTAAGGAAAAAGAAAATCTTCTTTGTATCTATTAAATTTAATGAATTGACAAAAAAACATTACAGGCAGAGTTAATTACAATACTATCAACAAGATTTACTCAAAATAACCACCATTAGCATCGATCACAGCTTCAATTCTGCTTCGGAACCTCGAACAAGCTGATGCTACAGTCTCCCTGGGAAGGGCCGCAAAAACTGTTTTAATTTTATCCATTAACTGGGCTTTTGTATTACTGGAAGTGCGATTGGTGTCTTTTTCAACTGCGCCCCATACAAAATAATCCATGGGGTTAAGGTCTGGGGAGTTTGGAGGCCAAACATTTGGACTGGTGAAGTCGTAGAAATTTTCAGACAACCATTTTTGACTTTTCCCAGAGGTGTGGCAAGGGGCCGAATCCTGCTGCCATACATACGGCCTACCATTGGCTACCCTTGTTATCCAGGGCTTGACTACAGTTAGCAACTCCACGAACAAAGCCCGAATTCCAATGCCAGGGTTCTTCAACACCTGTTCCTGCAGATTTGCGAGGAATTCTGCTGTACGAACGCAATCAGATCGTCTGCTAGGGATCTTTCTTCTTGCTACATCCTCGTAGTCACCATTGCAAGTCTCTAGTTCATGCCTGATTGTTTTTACTGTATTCAGGGAGCATTGGGCAGCAGTCGTAATATCCTTATTTTGATGGCGGGCACGATCATCATGATACAAGTTATTCTCTTCCATGATTCAGGTGGGTTCCAGCTATCCATCCTTTCTGACATCTTGTATATGAATGAAGAAGGGTCCAAACTTTTAAATGAAGAGAAGTGTGTGTTAATACATGTAACTTACGGAAAAATATAATTAATTATAAATATGTCAAATTTATCCCGAACACCCTGTATATTAGATGAATTTCGTCTCCCACTTTATAAGATCTTGTTCTTGTGAGTCTGAAGTAGCTTAAAAAGTTTCATGTTTGATCCCTTTGAATCTATTCTATATATATATAAAGATAAGCCGAAATTTGAGACGTCTTTATGTCACGTTTTTCATTTTTTTGAAACGTCCAACAATGTGTTTGCCTTCATGAGACAACAATTTGTTGGACGTTTCAAAAAAATGGAGAACCAGCTTACCAGCCCGGAACTCGGGGGGAGGGGGGGTAAGTATGCGCCGGGGGGGAGATCCCCCTAGTATTCATATATTAATGTTAATAATAATATTGGTTTAAAATATAAGGTACGTACCTTTAGGGTATAAATGCAGAATATGATTATATATTTTTTTATGTTTGTTGAATTGCTGTGATAATTTCAATTAAATCTTCCAATTCGGTTGAGAAACATTTGGATAAAATTTGAATATAATAGCCAGACTTCAATTTTGTTAAATTAAACTTATTTCAGTTCAACTTATTTCAGGATCTTGGAACATTAATAATCCAAAATATATAAATTCTAAGATGGAAGCTAATATATGGACATGATGTTTAGGGCCTCGATGAGTCTAAGGACTCCTGGAGTCGCCCGAAATAATAATAATAATAATAATAATATTTTATCTATTAAGTGTGTGTGTTCTTGACCCAAAGTGGCAGCTAGAGTTTTTGTCAGCAGGACTCAGAATGACTTCAGTTTTTTTTTTTTTTTACTTTTTATTTTATTTTATTTTATTTAATTAGCTTCAGTCTTCAGAATGATAACATATCACAAATGGTGACACCCCCCACCCAAGACCACCAAAAAAAAAAGTCATGTGTCGTATTTTATTAAATATTCACAATTCCAGTTTTCATTTCATTTTTTATACTGAAAAAAAAATCAGCTAACTCCTTTTTATTGTTGTTAATATGAGATGAATCAAGCGATATCTCTCTAGATTCAACTATTCTTCTTTCAAGTTCATCATAACACACAACCTTAGCTACAATATTTCGGACGCCCACATAGCCACTGTCTACTGGCGCACTCATGCCAGCTCACGCACGTAGTCAACTTCAGTTGGAACTCAAGCACGCATTCCTGTTTTTAAAATGTACTTATGTGTTTTACTAGATCTGTTAATGTATTTTATCATGTCTCTGTTATTTTTTATTTAAATCTTTATCTGTGATACCTGAAGAAGTTGAATTATTCAACGAAACTAGTCGTATCTTAACATTAAACTTTTCTTTCTCGGTATAGAGTCATTTAATTTTATTTTTATATACATTATCTACCGAGTAAATTATGAACAATAAAATATATATATATATAATCACATTTATTATATACTTAACAAACTATATATTCTACAAGATAAAACATATATTTAGCGTCTTGTAATTTTCCTGATTTTTTTTTTTTTTTTTTCAGTTAAACTTGTAACACTGAGTTCGCTGTTTGCATTGAAGTAGGAGAGCACTCTTTTTTCCTGTGGTAGGAGATCTGTTCCAAGTGACTCAGGCGCTGTTTCCTCTGATGGAGGTGGAGACCTAGTATCCTTCCGAAGTGTGAAGGGATCTCGCATCTGGGATAGCACAGTACCATTTCCTCCTTTCAAATGAGACAGACAAACAAACCAAATAACACATACAGTAGTTAGGGAATACCTCGCTTCAGGGCCTAAGCAACTAGGCATAATTCTGAACTGTAAATTCTCCTTTATTCAAACCTACTACATCTGTCCTGTGCACAAGTTTTTGATTGTTATTTTAAAGAAGGCAGGGATTCTGTAAGAATTTAATGGAAATCATTTCCTATTTGTCTCAAAAACACGCTCTCTCCTCAGTTTAATTGTTCACGGAAGGACAATTCTACACCCTTAATGACTGATTGATTCGCCTGAAATATAAATGGTGGTTCTGCTCCAGAAGAAAAAAAGTCCATAGTAACTTTGTGTGTACGGAAGGTGGAAATATATCCAGTAAAGAGCTGGGAAGCACTTGGAAGTCTAAATGTAGCCTGAAATTAAAATGAGAGCATAAATCAGGTAAGGATATATATATATATATATATATATATATATATATGGGAATAAATTTTTAACTTGGGTATATTGTATATTAGGATAACCAAGCAATTTTATATGCTTGGTTATTTTAGCTCCTAATCCCAAGTGTGCAAACAATTAAGTTTGCGCCTGAAACAAAGTTCAAGTCTAAAGATGGTACAACACCAGGGCAGCTCATTGTAAAGGTGGTTAAAGCTTTGATCACTATTCTTAGTATTTTTTCCCATAATGTAAAGCACATCTCACTAGAAGATGTATACTGCAATGCATTATGGGTGGGGTCACTACCCAGACCGGTTTCGACCTTTTTTGAGGTCTCCTCAGTGAGTAGCTAGACCCTAAATACCAAGGTTTTAGTAATACAAAGCCTTATCAACTTTAATTATATAAGTTGCAACAAGGTGTATTAAGTTTTAATAAAAATCTCTGGAGGAGATATTGATAGGAATAAATTTTTAACTTGGGTATATTGTATATTAGGATAACCAAGCAATTTTATATGCTTGGTTATTTTAGCTCCTAATCCCAAGTGTGCAAACAATTAAGTTTGCGCCTGAAACAAAGTTCAAGTCTAAAGATGGTACAACACCAGGGCAGCTCATTGTAAAGGTGGTTAAAGCTTTGATCACTATTCTTAGTATTTTCCCATAATGTAAAGCACATCTCACTAGAAGATGTATACTGCAATGCATTATGGGTGGGGTCACTACCCAGACCGGTTTCGACCTTTTTTGAGGTCTCCTCAGTGAGTAGCTAGATATATATATATATATATATATATATATATATATCCTTACCTGATTTATGCTCTCCCTTAGACCACACTTTACCGTGCAGGCATTCGAAATGCCTGCAAGCATTCCAAACTGAAATCTCTACGGAATAGGTTAGTTACTCCTTGTTCCAGGAGTGTTTTATGTGTGTAAAAGTGTGTGTTCACAGGGAAGGTTTGGCTGTTCTGAGGACGAAAAACCCGAGTTTCCGGGTGAAAAAACCCTCTACCACGGTATGAGACGGGCTAACTCACCTTTAGTTGGACGAGACAGATAAAGGTTCCTCACGTCACAGACGGGAATCGAACCCAGGTCTTTCCGACCGAAGGGCTTCGTTGGTATAGTCGATATATATATATCGACACACACACACACACACACACACACACACACACACACACACACACACATATATATATATATATATATCCTTACCTGATTTATGCTCTCGCTTAGACCACACTTTACCGTGCAGGCATTCGAAATGCCTGCACGGTAAAGTATATATATATATATATATATATCAGTAGCGTCACGTGCCCATTTCGGTTGGATGTGCTGTCGTGGCTTATGCAACGCTACAAAATTCACGTCAGTTTGACCGTGTGATTGTATTCTATCGATGTATGAAATCTTAAAAGTGTACAACTCATCAGTAACGAAATCTTTGCAGAATGGGGACCAGGGTTTGTTTTAAGATTCTGTATATTAGAAAACAATAATGAAGGAGAATGCAATATTTGGTTGGTATATTTGAATTACTCAAAGGCGTAAAATTTGGAAGAGGAGGACGAAACTTATCTCCTTCGACTTCAACACTGTTTCCCATTGTAAATATGATAAAGTTATAAATTTATCGAAAATTATATATTAAAAACTTGTCTATATTACATATATATATATATATATATATAAAACTTGCTTTTATATTTTGAATTTTAATATAATAAGAAATTGACCCGCTGCGCCATCTGCACATATTTTCTAGGTCTCAAAGGCGTATGTATTTTGAACGCACACACACACACACACACACACACACACACACGTATATATATATATATATATATATATATATATATATATATATATATATATATATATATATATATATATATATATATATATATATATATATATATATATATATATATATATATATATATATATTATACCTGTGGAATTCAAGGGCTCAGTGACTGAAATAGTTGTATGGTTACACTTCTTGTGTTGTTTTGTAGATTAAGAACACTTCACAATTTAGCAATTTTCATTGTTAAAATTTGTGGAATATAAAATATTCCATGTTTCAATTCTCTTTGGTGAACCACACACACCTTTTCCCACAAAAAAAAAACCCCTACACACACAAAAAAAAAAAACTAAACACAAAAAAAATGCATCTGCAAAGGAGAACTTGCCATCAACTTTATCACGCAGTGTGGTGTACAAGAGAGAGAGAGATGGTAAAAAACTATGCATTCTAAGCTCGACCGTTATCTCACATTAAACTGAGGTTAAAGTAACCGATGTTATCATAACACGTCATTTGTATTCATGAATAATTTGTATTCAAAGTATTTCAATTTTTTTTTCTTTTCCCACACAGTTGATACACAGTCAAAACAAGATATCTTTTAAACAACTATATGACTGCTAATACAGAGCAATTCAGATTCTACCCAAGGATTTAAAGAATAGTCTGTCATATAGCGTCGTAAAATATGGACTGTTCCAAGTAATTGTGTTTTTTGTAGATCATATGGGGTTACTTCGTTAATGTTTAATTGCTGTAAATAGTTGGATATCTTCTTTGAAATTGCACCGATAACTATTGGGATGACTTTGGTGTGTTTAAGCTACAGCCGGCCAACTTCGATTGCCAGATCTCGATATTTAGTAATTTTTTTTCAGTTCTTTGTTGCTGATGTTGTTATCACTGGGTACTGCGATATCAATAATCCACACCTGTCATGTTCGATAATTGTGATGTCAGGTCTATTGCGTTCCAAAAGCCGATTCGTTTGTATTCTAAAGTCCCAGAGAATTTTGGCTGTTTCGTTTTCCAATACTGTTTCTGTATTATGCTGCCACCAGTTATCAGAAGTGGGAAAGCCATATTTTTTGCGTACATGCCAATGTACGCAATTTTCGCCACTTGATCATGGCAGTATATATAATCAGTTTGAGCTATTTTACTGCAAGCACTGATTAGACGTTCTACACTCTCATTTTATGTCACCTTCAAGGGAAATGACTGGGAGCAAGGTGCCTTCCTTGCTATGTGGGATGAAAACCCCCAGATTAAATGGGGGGAAAACCTGCTGTGCACCCCGAAGTGGGGCTAACTTGGCTATGACTGAGGAAGATCCTTATGCACTTCACTTCGTCGATGGGAATTGAACCTAGGACACTCCATTCCCAGGTATATGGTCGCGAAGCGCATAGCCACTTAGCTAACCGCGCGAATTTGCTGTTATTATCGATATTCAAAATTTTTGCTTTGACTGCATTAGTTTGTAATTCTTGTTCTGTCTCTTCTTAAGGTGCTGTAATAAATCCTTCTGATTTTTTTTTTTTTAATAAATCCATATGTAGCCATTGCCACGTCTCGTTCGCGTCAGTTTTGTTTATGTAATTGCTTAAAGCATTTGATCAGAGCTATTGTCAATGTAACTTGTGATAGGTACAACCGGTAAACATCACTTTGTGGATGTAATTTGTATTTATAAACAACCAAAGTATTTCAATATTATTATTATTATTATTACATATGGGCACCTCCATGGAGTCCGTAGACTCATCACGGGAGGTCATATTTTGCCTTGAAATCATTCGCTGACAAAGCACACATACACAACTGATTCTGGTAATCTGTTCCACTCAAAGTAAAAAATCGAGTCCTCTCTCCCTTGCTGACCACTTACTCAATTTCCATGGATGACCTCTAGTTTTCTTAACATTATTCTTGTACTGAAATATTTCCTTCACATCAGTTCTGTAACTCCCCCCCCCCCTAAATAACAGTAATAATTTGTAATAATTCATTGTCAAGACTTCAGTTCTTTTTATGTTTATTCGAACTTTGGTTCCACTAATTTTTCGTCGATGAAATGAAATCTGTATGCTCAAGTCATTGATAAGTCCATGAAATTAACATTCGATATCTTTTCACATAAATTGCATTATGGTTACATTTCATTTCAAACTAACAAAACAGTAGTGTTGTCATGTCATGTTTCTAGCGCCACCCATATTCTTAATTGCATTAAATTCAGCTTAATATTTGTGGCTATGAAGTGAATTTGTGGCTATGAAGTGAATTTGTGGCTATAAAGTGAATTTGTGGATAGGAAGTGTGTTGTCCTGTGTTTTACATTCATTTCATTGTGTTTTTATTATCAGTATACTCATTTATTGTAGAAAGTAAATATCGAGGGAATTTTATTGATTAAACAAGGTAATAACATAAATTATATTTATAAAATTAAATTATAATTTTCTAGTACCGGGACGCCATGTTGATTTCAAGAATTCTCGAATAACGTCTGCAAAGCAAAATTCGAATGAATGCATATATTCATTGAATATATTGAAAAATCAGTGAATTTTAAATTTAGTGGATTGATATGTATATATGAAATTATAACACAGTACTGAATATACATATAAAGAAAAAAAAAAGGAACAGAACGAATTTTTTATTTTATTTTATATATACAATTGAGATTAATTGCTAATCATTTTCGCTGAAAACAACTGCTTTATTTATTGCTTAGCGAAATTCATGTTTATGTAAGTAATGAGATATGATCGGACTCTGCGAAAATTACAGGATAATCATATTCCGATTGCAACGTATTTATTCTTTATGGACTCTAAAAGTGCTTATTTTAATTTTATTTCTTTCATTAAAGTAATTAAAGTTGTCCCAAGATCCTAAAAATGTAATACGGTAGATATCCGATTTTTGTAGTTATTGTTATCTATATATTTTTTTTTTCAGAAAGAAATTTGAAAAGATAGATTTAGTATGTAATATTTTATGCGCTTTTTTTTTTTTTTTAAATTTTGCTTCTTACCTTTTTCTGTGGAATTACATATATACCACTATCTGTCGTATATAGTGGTATATATACGATATAGTGCAGATAAAACAGGCACAATAACCTTGAGAAAACGTATAATTCCTTCCTCAAATTTCTTTAAGACCCTTAATTTTTTCTATAAAACGGTAAACTGAAGTAACAGATTTTCAATGCTGTCTGAAAGCTTTCAAGCCAATAGAAATTTCAAATAGTTTTGTAATTGAGTTCTAGAAGGGTGAGATCTTCAGAATGAGCATAACGTTTGAATTATTCCGATATATTGTATTTTATGTAATGTATTATATTTTCAGCATATCTACAGTGGTTATAACGGTATTTTGCAAGGAAAGAAAGCAAATTGTCATATTTATTTCAATAAATGTTGTTTAAAAACATAATTGCTTTGATTTGAAGAATACAAGACAGCAAATTTATTATTACTAAATAGATTCATTACAAAGGCTGAACTCTGGTCATTTCAGGATTGATTATTTTTGCACGTGTGAAATTCGTTTTTATTTTTGGGAAGAGACACACAATTATTGTGCAGCAAAGAAAAAAAAAATAATAAAATAAATAAATAAAGTAACACAGTACATGTAGAGACAAGTCACCAAAGGTTCTAAAATCGCCGTTCAGGGATTAACGCCGGAGAGGGGGGGGGGGAGTAATTGTATGATAAATTTAATTTAGTAGAATGCGGATGAAATTTTGAGCCATGAAAAATGCTCAGGATGGTCTCGGGGGGAGGTATCTTTGTTTGGAGAATTATATTGAAATTATAAATGAAAGTTATAGTGTATATTCTAATAAAGTATTTTTTAATTTATTGCGTGCATTTGGTGTTATTCTTTCATACTTAGAAAAGATGTTTTATTTAAGGATTATATATAATCTTTGAAGAAATATCACCGACGTAATACTAAAATACAAAATTCATAATGCTTCAGAATAACATGATATAATAGCAAATCAAGATGAGACACATCTGTAGAAATTTAATATTATTATTATTCAAGTCCTTTTAATTATGAACTCTGTGTAAAGATATATCTATCTATCTCTCCTGCGGAAAAAACCTCGCTGTCCACGCCCAAGACCGACAACTTGGCTATGGCTGAGGAAGATCCTTAAGCACCACACTTCGTCGATGGGAATCGAACCTAGGACACTCCTACCCGAGGGATATGGTTGCGAAGAGTATAGCCACTAGGCTAACCGCACGAACTTGTTGTTATTATTGATGTTCAAAATTTTTGCTTTGATTGCATTAGTTTGTAATGCCTGTTCTTGAGCTGCTACAATAAATCCTTCTGATTCTTTTTTTTTTTTTTTAATAAATCCATATTGTAGCCATTGCCACGTCAGTTTTGTTCTCAATACTCGAAGAAAATTGCCATGCAGAGATTTATTTTTCCATCTCTAATATCGGTTATTTTGCTGTTCCTTTTTGTAATCGGACTTGTTTCCTGTTGCTTTTAGAAGGCCCTTTTGTGTAATTGCTTGAAGCATGGGATCAGAGCTATTGTCAATGTAACTTGTAAAACAAATTTCTCCTTCTTCCATAGTCTGTCTTCTTGCAGGCAGACCCCGTGCACCTATTCTCCTCGGTAAGTACAACCGGTCAACATACTTTGTAGATGTAATTTGTATTCATAAACAACCAAAGTATTTCAATATTATTATTATTATTGTCCCCAGCTGTATGGTTGCAAGCAGTGCTTTTTTACTGAAAAAAAAAGGCGCCGGTACTCACCATGAAAATGTTATTACAGCAACTTCCACACTTTTAACATATCCTCCGATATACCCTCGCTGTTCTCTAGATCGCTTCTTGCTTTTGGTACCGATTGCAGAATGACGACCCCGGAACAGCCAAAGATGAGACAGTATTCAGGAAAGCTTTCTCTAATGTTTGGTTTTTTGCTTCAGATTTTATTTATTTTTGGCAGACTTTGTGCGCTGCGCTCTCCTTATGATCGTAAATCTTTTTTTTTTTTTCTTAATGACATTAACTGTTCTTTGCGAGATTCTCCAAAATGACTGATTTTACCATTTGTCCACTCCGCTGAAATTTTCCTTCCCATGTGTTTATCGACATACTTTACAACCCAATAATTTATTCTTGACATACAGCCACTCGTTTCTCTCGCATTTTTCTGCAAAAGTGTCCAACATTCGGGCCAATCATTATCAGAATCTGCTTCCTTTTGACCACGTGGATCTTCGGTCTTGGTTTCGTGATCCTCTTCATCAAATGTATTTTCGTTGCTAGTTTTCCGTTTTACAGGATGACAAGTAGATTGAACAATTTCTGTTTCTTCAGTCTTCCTTTTTTTTACTCATTGGCATAAAGTAACTACTTATTTTACTCAATTTGAACAATGATTGCACTGATTTAACTTAGATTAATTCAAAACTTACGTGAACACCTGTCTGTGTAGAGTGAATATAGAACTGATAAACTGATATTGGAAGCAATCGGAAGTGAACACAACTTCCTGTTTCCGGTTGCGTACCAACCTCTGAAACAGGAAAGCAAGGTGCTACTTATGAGTAATCAAAACTGAAAATTAAATTCGTGATTTATGATACATTTTGCTGCCAATAATTTATCTGTATTTCCATTCCAGATAAATGCCAGAACCTATTAATTAATTAAGAACCTATTAACCTGATATTAAAAACCTATTTATATCAGCTGTAGTTTTCAGCTACCTCATAATGATGTTGCGCCTAGGGTCTCCAAAGTATAAATGCGGCCCTGGCAGTACGACAAAGTTGTTTGTTATCTCCCTTATTATTTATACAAGAAATAATAAGGGAGATAGATCATGTTCTAAAACAGACAGCAATGAAACATACCGAAGGAATATCATTGAAAATAAATACATTTAGGTGATCTAGACCCCGCATGGCCAACCTATGGCACATCAACGATTTACAGGTGATATCATGTTATACGTTTATAAATTATTCACTTTTTTTTTTTAATTGTTGCAATGTGCATAAGTTTAATTTTGTTTTACACGATAGAAACTAACCAACAAATACATAACCCACTGTAGAAACTAAGCTCGGCAGCTTGACTTGTGACTTAAACTGGTGTGATGGAAATCCAAGCCCTTGGCTTTTACTCCCTTTGTCTTCTATGTGTGTGTCTCTTGAGGGGGGGGGGGGGAGTAGTTATGAGCAAATGCTCGCCCTATTCGGGCTGTGTGGTTTATGGTTAGCTTTGGAATAGCAGGATTGTTTTGGGGCGTTTGTGTTTCATTTTATCCTGTTCATTATAATCTGTCGCTGTCCTTATTAGTTGGTTTGGGTGGGTGGCTGCTTGCGTGAAGTAATTTGTGGCCGTTTGTTGGAGGTATTTGAGAATTGTCGGTATATTTGCTTCTCGATGGAGCTGTGTGTTTCGTATGAACCATGGGGCGTCAAATGACATTCTTAAACATTTGTTTTGTATTGTTTGGAGTTTTTTGATGTTGTAAGGTGTTGTGTGACTCCACGCGGGTGATCCGTATGTTATTATGGGTCTTATGATTGATTTGTAGATGAGTAGTTTGTTGTCTATGCTTAAGCAGCTGCGTCTGTTGGTTAGTGGGTATGTTTGGGCTATGACTGTTTGCTTTGGCGCATGTGTGTGCAATGTGGGTATTGAAGTGTAGTTTTTTGTCAAGTTGTATTCCTAGGTATTTCGTTGTTGTTACCCATGGGATTATTTTGTTGAATATGTGTACTGAGTTGTGGGGGGATTTTTTCCTCCTTGTGAACAGTATTGCTGCGCTTTTATCTCCGTTTACGTCGACCCTACAGTTTTTGAACCAGAGTTCGAGTTCATTTGCTGCGGTTTGTAGTCGTTTTGTTATCAGTTTTGGGCATAGTGATCTGGTTAAAATGGCTGTGTCGTCTGCGTAGTAGCCAGAAAACGTTGTCTTGTTCTGTGGGATATCAGCCATGTATTTGGCAAATAGTAGGGGGGAAAGTAGTGAGCCTTGTGGGACTCCCGCTGTGACTTTGCGTTCAGTGGATATTATTCCTTGTATTTTCACTCGGAATTTTCTGTTTTTTAAGTATGAGCTGATCAGGAGCACTAGATGTATTGGTACTTTTGCTGTTAGTAGTTTATGTGGGAGGCCGATGTGCCATACTTTGTCGAAAGCTTTGGCTATGTCTAGAAAAATGGCACCGGTTTGTTGTTTCCAATTGAAACCGTGTGTGATGTATTCTGTGATTCTTTGTACTTGTTGTACCGTGCTGTGGTGTGGTCTGAACCCGAATTATTCGTCCGGGATGATGTTGTTCTTGGCAGCTATTTCTTGTAGTCTGGTCAGGATTACTTTTTCGGATATTTTTCCGAGGCAGGAGAAGAGACTGATGGGTCGGTAATTTTGAGGGAATTTCGAGTCTTTTCCTGGTTTGGGGATCAGGATTACGTGTGCAGTCTTCCAACGGTCTGGGAAATAGCTGAGCCTGAGCATTGCGTTTGTGATGGCAACTATGTGCATGAGTGCTTTGTGCGGTAACTGTTTGATTATTTTGTTCGTGATTTTGTCTGGACTCGGTTGTGGACCCGGACGTCCAAAAAGTGTTGTTACACTTTTTGGACGTCCTTCACGCGAATCATCTTCAAGGTTGGTACGGCCACGTTTAAACTCGGCAGCCCATTTCTTAATTGTCGAAAACGAAGGAGAAGAGTGCCCATAAACTTTTATGAACTTTGGATGAATTTCTTTTGGCAATAAATCTTTTTTTACAAAGAATTTTATAACCGCACGATACTGAATTTTATCCATTTCAACGGATGCAGACAACACTTTTGTTTCAGACAGCTGTATAAAACAAATTACATGATAGAATGACTTGCAATTTCACCTGGATGCTTATGACAGATGTACCAACTTAGAAAACAAAAAAATCTTGTCGATGATGTTGCCATCTATGTCGAGTAATGAAAATTTGCATTTATCTAATAAAATAAACATATTTATTGACAATAAAGACTTCTAATTCATATTTGAATAACTTAGGATTTAATTAAATGCAAATCCACGTATATACACACATTTCAGAAAATTGATAGATTCTTTACGAAAAAATATATAAAATGATGGAGTCCCACCACGTCTGGATGCCTGGCGAATGAAGCGACAAAACTTGTGAGTATATGGTGGAGATCGAAATAGGATGTTGGTTTCGTGTTCTTATTACTAAAACAGTTGATAATGTTTGCTTCTTTATTATAAAATTAAGTTAAAATACACAACTCAGCGAAGATGTTGGATATGTATTTATTTATTTTTATCTCTCTTATATAATTATCTATTTTTTTTTTTTTTGATTATATTTTAGATGGATTTATCACAGCAAAAATTCCCTCAAAGACCACGATCAGCTTCACCAGGTAATTGACTTTTTATCTATGGAGTTTATTGCGAATCAGTAAACCCTCGATATAACGGACAAAATTTCCATATGTCACATGTGAATATTAACACTCACACATTTTATAATTTAATAAACTTGATAGTTTTTTCAAAGCAGGATTCCTAAACCAAGCGCCTTAACATCGAACATTAACTTCGCATTAACTTATCTAAAAGTGTGTGTGTGTAAAACAATTTTTTTTTTTTTTTTTTGTTATTACAGTGCTAATATTGATAAAATTGCAGTATCATGTTACAGATATTTTACAAAGTGTAAACCTATGAAAAGGCGGGAACAAAAATAGAAGACATGAATTAACTTCAGTATACCAAATGTGAACATCTGTTCAGCATTTGGCCATGATATCCTAATCAAAAATGTACATAAGCCAATTACCCAAGTATATCGTGTCATGTGACTAACAAGCGGCACATATAGATAGTATTTTTAACTTGGGTATAATTATGTTAAAGATACCAAGCAATTTTAAACTTGGTTTTACTCCATTTTTTCCCAAGTGAGCAAACAGACAAATTGTCAATTTTGCGCCTGCAATTGATGCAAGACTAGCTGATCCTACAGGTAGTGCAAGACCAAGGCAACTCGTGGTAAAGGTGGAGCAAGCTCTGATCACTAATCTTAATATTTACCCTTAATGCCAAAACACATCTCCAAGAAGGGGATGTATGATGTTTTGTATTAAAGGGAAGGGGCCACTACCCAGACCGGTTTCGACCTTTATTGAGGTAGAATGGGAGTTCATGCCTTTCATCACTGGCCTCTTTAGATTTAAAAAAAAAGTTGTGCTGAGAGTCAGCTTGATAGTGAGAGAGGAGAGGAAAGATAGAGTGGATAGTAGTAGATAGTTAAAGGAGGCCTCAGTCGATCTACTTGGCCTGACTTAAATGCCAACACCAAGCAGATCTCCGACATTATCTCCCTCCATCCGTTCTCCTCCGCGTTCTCCGGCCAGCCACCTCTTCAGATGTCTGTCCGATGAAAGAAGTGAAAAAAACAAATGCAGGAAGACACACATAAACAGAAACAACAAAAGTAGGTGAATTAACAGAAAAGTACTGCAAGAACGGGGCAAGAGCCTGGCCCGAGTGATGCAGCCCGTAAGGAGCTGCCCCGCCTCGCTGTAAGTCTTCGCCGCTCGGGTTCTCAGGTCTGCCCCCTCCTATGTGGATTAAGCGTGAACATACAGAAACAGAACCAAGAAACTTAGAAGGGGCTTTTTTTTTTTAAGTCATATTTGCCCTGCTATCACTTACCGCTTCCTCATAGTCTTTTACCACGTTTCATCACTGTGAGTACGTGTACTGACTCTTCATCATTAAGTCGCCACATTCTCTTCAAGCATTCATTCCATTCCGCTCGGTCGTAAGTGACTTTCCCAAACTTGAGCCATATTCTAAGACTCTCTAGCTCACCTTCACATTGCAAAGCCACGTCTCCCTTTTCCTGTACAGCTGTGTGGACTTTGTTTTTTATCTCGAGTTTATTCCTAAGGATTCGTTTTGTTACATTCGAATATTCATATAGGGGTTCTTTTCTTTTTACCGGTTTTGTAATGGGGTGAGAAGAACCGGTGTTTGTATCTACTGGTAAAGTGCTTTTTTCAAATTCCTTCATTATCCCTGGGTATCTCTTTTCTAGATCTACTCGTGTCAGCGACTTCAATGTGTCGCATAGGTGTTGTTTTTCTTCCTCTGTTAAGTCCAGGTGACCGTCCAGTTGCTGGGGCTCGACCTTGGTTATATCCTTTACATAGAGTTCTCCCCATATGAGTCTATTGCTCCTTTTATAGAGCAAGAGAATTAGGAATGGCTACTGCCGCAGGTGTTATGGCGACTCCTGCTCTTTCTGCAAGGGTCCTATTAGGACAAATGTCTATTTTATGGGATGTGTTCCCACATTTACGGCATGGTGACTCACATTGATTCAATGTGTGTTCTGTCGATAAGCAGTTGCGGCATGTGTTGTTTTTCGGGCAGTGAGCGCTAAGGTGACCCAAAGCGGTGCACCGAAAACATTGTTTTCTTACGCCTGGATAATTGACTATTACTCTTGCTGAGCCTAAAAAAATCAAGTTGGGGACCTCGGTTTTCATCTCGATTGAAATGCTCACTTCCCCTGATTTCCACTATGGGATATCCGCGTCTTGTCCGATTGTTACGTTTCGGATAGTCCCCCACTTGGAGAAAATGGTTTTAATGATTTCCTCCCCTTTCTCTAGATATTCGAGTGGAAACCTGTCAATTTTTACGGATTTAAAAATACTCCCGACTAGGAAGGGCAGGTAATTTTTCCCTTCACATTCTACGCCTTTTAGGAGCGTTTCTCTTGTTTCTATGTTGTTTGTTACTATTTGGAATCTTCCCTCCCCCCCCCCCCGTAAGGGGTAAGCCCGTAAATGTTTTCGCGACATTGAGAAGAGCTCTCACAACCGTCGCTTTGTCGATGTTTGGGTCGATTTAGATCCCGAGAGTACGAACTCTTGGCAAGAATTTCGACATTGTTTAAAAGCAAATTTCAGTCCCCGAAAGGAAATACCCTAAAATGGACCTGCACCGATTGGAACGAGGCCGCGAAAAATAAAATCAACAAAAGAAAAAACTAGAAGGGTTCTTACCAAACAATACTGGAGTAGGAGCTCTCTCGGGATCTGGTAACTGGCAACTGGAATCCAAAAGAAGACTGGAACATGGAGCTTTCTCTCGGGGCCGCTGAAAACAGGTCTCATCAGTGGAAGCCAGGCTAGAAATACCAAGATTTAGTAATGCAAAGCTTGTAAGTATTTTACCAATCATCAGACAAAACAATCATCAGACCCACTTTCACATACGGATCGCCGGCTTGGGGTCACACTGCCCCCAGCAACATCAAAAAACTGCAAGTCATCCAAAACAAGTGCCTTCGTATGATATTTGATGCTCCGTGGTTTGTCAGGAATGCTCTCCTCCACCGAGATGCTGACATTCCGGATATACCGACGTATCTCAGTTACATTGCCACTGCATTTTTCACCAAAGCAGCAATTCACACAAACCAACTCATTAGAGAGTCAAGTAACTATGATGAAAACGACAGGTGGAAGCACAAGCGCCCGAAAGCGGCTCTGCTCATCGGTACATGCGCTCTCACACAACCCTAAATTGGGCGAGCCAGGTGCTCAATAATCCTTTAATAATTTCAGTCAACTTCCTAGAGATGAATGGATTATAATCCACGGGATTGAGATCCATCTAGCCACAGAAGTTAACAGTTAATAGTATTTTACCAAAACGAGTTATCATAAGGTGTTTTAACTTTATTAAATAAAAATTGGTAAAATACTTACAAGCTCTGCATTACTAAATCTTGGTATTTCTAGCCTGGCTCCCACTGATGAGACCTCAATAAAGGTCGAAACTGGTCTGGGTAGTGGCCCCTTGCCTTTAATACAAAACATCATACATCCCCTTCTTGGAGATGTGTTTTGGCATTAAGGGTAAATATTAAGATTAGTGATCAGAGCTTGCTCCACCTTTACCACGAGTTGCCTTGGTCTTGCACTACCTGTAGGATCAGCTAGTCTTGCATCAATTGCAGGCGCAAAATTGACAATTTGTCTGTTTGCTCACTTGGGAAAAAATGGAGTAAAACCAAGTTTAAAATTGCTTGGTATCTTTAACATAAAACGGCACATAAATTACAGAAATGGAATGGGGGAAAGAAAGAGACAGGGTGTGTCTGAGGTATTTCAAGAGCAGCAGTTTGCACCATTACATGCTGGCAAACTGAGTGGAAGCTCGGTTAGGCATTCACAGCGATCCTTTCAGAGACTTTACAGTGGCCTTTGTGCTAAAAAGTGACACCTTTTGGCAACTGGCATATGGAAATATGAGTTCTGCATTGCTTCAACCTTGACTTGCTTCAAACTTCTCTTCAGTTGGAGCTAGACCCAGAGGTTATCACCTATGGGTCTAGCTCCCACTGAAGAGACCTCAGTAAAGGTCGAAACCGGTATGGGTAGTGACCCTTCCCATAACGCATAGTATTATACATGTCTACAAGGAGATGTGTTTTGCATTATGGGAGATACTAAGGAAAGTGATGAGAACTTAGTCCACCTTTGCCACGAGTTGCCCTAGTCCATACTTAAGGTGTAAACTTTGTTTGCTTACTTGGATAAAGGATTAAACTAAATATATAATTTATAGTCTAACCAAGTGGAAAAAAGCTTCCAACATCTTTTTGAAGTCCATGGACAATATGGTTGACATAAGAACAGGGCTGTCGCCAGATTAGATCGTGCCCTGAGGCAAACAATTAAATATCACCACCTGATGGATTATAAGGCAAAAATATAAGAAACTCTCCAATTACTAATTTGTTTTTATTACAAGAGAAACATTAATTCAAAATGATTCAACATAATAATATTAATTAAATGTTTGCTCTATGGGTATATCGCACAATAAAACTGTTAATAATCTCTTCTAAATTTAAATTATAAGCTGCATCCGACCCTATGATATAGTTGCTAGATCAACCAATCTTTCTTGGGTCATTGCTGTTTGCAAATAATTATTAACAGTTTAAGCTTGGAAAAACTTCTTTCAGCACTTGGTACGTTAACAAGAATTGTTAACAATATCCTTAGGGTGGTGTTGGGATAAATTTCTATAAGATTTGGTTATATATATATATATATATATATATACAAACAAACAAAAAAAAAAAACCATAGCTGCCCATAGGATTAATGTATAGATTTACTGCTTTTTTTGTGGTTGGGTTACAAAACTCACATACTGCAACATAACAACTTGTATGGCACAATTGCACATTCCAGAAAAATCAGTATATGCATTTCCTTCATCAATTACTCTTTTACTTAATTATATTTATAAAAAAAGCAGTCATACTAAAATAACCAATTCATGTTGACTTGCAGGACTTCCTACTCATTCTGAGTATGAAAAGCAGCGGGATAAATACACATCCACGATGAAAAAAACGCTCCGGTCTTTTGCAGTGGCAAAAAATGTCGAAACCGCAATGAACAATTGTTTACATGAACTTGCTGGTTAGTATTTTTATGTGATATTTGCATATTGAAATTCAAATACTGTCAAATGTCTATAACTGGATACAGGAAAGACAAACTCCAGGCTCCTTCCCAGAAACTTGAAATGTTTCTTCTTGCAAAACAGAAAAACTAGCCAGAAGACCATGTGCATTACAGCCTTAATATTTTGCACAGAGAGATTTAAAATTAAGTTTCAGAGAAGTTCCAGGCCAAATTATTTGGCATGCCACTGAGCCTTGGGAAGAATAATTGTTTACAGAAAAAACATTATTAGCAGTTTAGATAAGAAAAGTGTCTGAGTTATAGACATTTGTTATATGGTAGTTCTGAAATGGATCTGCATTTTTATGAAGTCTGTTTTCTTTTATAGATGATCATTCTGCTCTCGTATTGAACTACCATTTAATCAAAGGTAAGTAACTGAACCTACTATAAAAATATATTCTCAAAAAATAGGTCATCATCATCAAATTCCTGTCATGTACCCTCAAGGGGTGTACAGGATATGACAGTACTATGAAAAAACTACATCATTACTAACTTCTTATCTACAATTTTCCTCCAAATCAGTCTGTTACTTGTCAAGACTCCAACATTATCAGATCTTATATTTCTATCGTCTAAGGCACTTTGTACCGTATCAATCCACCTATATCTTGGTCTTCCTCTGGGTCGTTTTCCTGCCAACCTGGCAGAGAACACTTGTTTTGCTAATCTTTCCTCTCCCATTCTATTTAAGTGACCATACCATCTGAGATTAGCTCTGCTAACGCATTCCTGGATGCTGACAATGTCAAGTTCTTTCCTAATATCCTCATTTTTAATATGATATTGCCATTGATGCCATCTGTTCACGCCTCTAATCTTTCTCAGGACTCTCATATCTGCGGTCTCTAGTCTTTGGGCAAGTGTTTTACTTCTGACCCAGCTCTCAGATCCATAAGTTAAAATTGGTTTGAACACAGTCTTGTATACAGCTAATTTAGTGTTCCGACTAATTTCTTTCTTATTCCATATGAATTTATTCAATTTACTTCCCACGATACCAGCTTTGCTGATTCTGTTGTCTATTTCTATATTTAGTTTACCATCTTCAGTAAAAATTGTGCCTAAGTAGCTGAAATGTTTTACTTGTTCCACAGGTTCTCCATTCACAACACAGTTGACATTTTCAATGATTCTGCCTATTTTCATTGTCTTTGTCTTTTTATTGCTGACCTTCATACCATATCTATTACAACAGCTATTCAATTTAGTCAGAGAATCTTGCAGACTTGTAACGGATTTATTTAGAAGTATAACATCATCCGCATAAAGCAAAGAGCTGACATTAACATCTCCAATTTTGATATCAGGTTTAATACCACATTCCTTCATAATGTGATCCATATAGATAATGAATAACAGAGGAGATAATGTACATCCT
This sequence comes from Typopeltis vanoorti, assembly GCF_054136105.1. NCBI lineage: Eukaryota > Metazoa > Arthropoda > Arachnida > Uropygi > Thelyphonidae > Typopeltis > Typopeltis vanoorti. The sequence goes on from NC_143550.1 coordinate 165,253,404, forward strand.
TGTCTCACACCAGATTTAACATTAAACCATCTTCCTGTACTTCCTTCAATTCTAACTGCTGACTCACAACTCAAATAAAGACTAAGTATTGCTTGATATAATGCCCCATTGACACCATATAACTGCAGCGTATTGAATAGCTTCTCTCTTGACACCTTGTCATATGCCTTTTCCAAATCGACAAAACTTAAATACAGATCTTTGTTATATTCCCATGCTTTCTCGACTATTTGTCGTAAAGTGAAGATCTGATCCTGACAGCCTCTATTTGGCCTGAATCCAGCTTGTTCTTCACCAAGCTTTTCTTCCACAATTCTTCTCAACCGTTTCTCAAGTATACTTGCATAGATCTTGCCAGGAACACTCAGTAGGGAAATACCTCTGTAATTCTCACATTCAGTTTTATTTCCCTTTTTATATATGGGTACTATGAGAGCTCTACTCCAATCATCGGGAATTCGTCCCTCTGTCCAGGCTTTCTGAACTATGCAGTGCAGCCACTGTAAGACTCTTATACCACCATACTTCAGCATTTCTGGTCGAATATCATCTACTCCTGCTGCCTTTCCACATTTCAAGCCTTTGATGGCTTTTTCTACTTCAAGTATGGATATGTATTCCTGACTGCATGCCTAGTCAGTGTTTTTTATCACTGTGCTGTCATCACTGCTTGTTTCATTTAGCAGTTTTTCAAAGTAATTACTCCATACTTCAAGGATATCTTTTTCTCCTGTTTTCATTTCACCTTTATCATCTCTAATTCCTTTTACAGCACTCTTTCTTCCATTCCTAAGCTTCTTCAACAACCTCCAGAATATTTTCCCACCTTCTTGATATTTATTTTCTATATTTTTGCCAAAGTCCTCCCATGACTTTTGTTTAGCTAGTTTTACACACTGTTTAGCTTTCTTACATTTGTGTCTGTATTCTGTAAGAGTAAAAGCTGACTTATTTGCCAGGAACTTTTGATATGCTTTCTTCTTTTCCTTCACTGCCTCTTTAACTTCCTGTGTCCACCAGGGAGTTCTGATTTTTTTATCCTTGCATACAACCTCACCACATGCCTCTCTGGCAGAATAAATCAATGTTTCCTTCAGAGTTTGCCACTGAATCTCCAAGGTTTGATTCCTGTTCTCACACTCTTTCATTTTCTTTTCAATAATATTTCTGTGTTTTAGTCTACAGTTCACATCTGAGAGCTGCTCAACTTTTATTCGCTTTAAAACTTTCTTACATTTTAGAAAGATTATTAAAATTCTTTTTATAATCTAAAAGATTATTAAAACACACAGAAAGATTATTAAAATTCAATTTTAATAATCTTTCTGTGTGTGAGCCAATCTATCTAACCATTATACTATCTATTCCCTCTGTAGTTTGCACACCATCTTACGGAACATGTGGTAATCTATTGATGCTTTTGCAAAGTATAACAAGATCACTGTATATGATTCTTCCTTACCCAACACATTCATCACCTTATTCAAACCAATTTTTCTAGCACTTTGATTACAACTGCAAATATACAGACGAGCCTATAATTGGAAACTTCTGTTCTTGAGTATGGAGATTTTATATAGAACTGATTAGATATAAATATGTAGAGGAAAGAAAGCAAGTGTATGAATAAAACAGTTAAGTCATGTCTGGCTTAAGTAATTTTATTATCAAAAATTATGGAAAAGTTTTTTTTTTTTTGGGGGGGGGGGAATTGACCAATACATTCAGTTATTACCTTCAGCACTATTTTTGATACAATTAAGAATTTCCAAATACGAATTCAAACAGCAGAAATGAAGTTCCTCAGAAAAACAGCTAGATATACCAAGTGGGACCACAAAACAAATGAAGAAATCTTACAATCCCTAAAAATCAAACCAATTAATTACTACATAAGACAGTATAAACAAAAATGGCTAGAACATTTAAATCGAATGGACAACAGCAGACTACCAAAAATATTATACAGATACAAAATAAGTGGAAAAAGAAGAATCGGAAGACCAAGAAAGAGATGGCATGAGACCGGAACAGGCCACATGGCCTATATTCCATGTTAGGAAGAAGAAGATGTTGGAGGTTTAATGAAGTATGAACAACACTAAGTTTAATACTATTTTAATTTTTCGAATATTTGCTGGTCTCTCAGGCATCTTCAGGAAGAACACAAATTCTACACTAGTTTGCAACATTGGGTGTGGGGTTAATAAAATGAATCTCTTACTGCTGCAGTCAGATAATTGAATTAATTTTCTAGTTCAGCTTCAGTTTCCACCAATGTATGATCTGCAAAAATAAGAAAAAAATTATAATAAGTTTTGATATTAATTATAATTTGAAAAGAAAGGATGAAAAAAATATGTAATGATATGACTTGAGGATAATTTTAGTCTGATTTTGTTGTGATTATTATTATCTGATCTCCATGGATTCAAAGGACTCATTGCAGGAGATCTACTCTCTCTCACAACAAAAGATCGAGCCTTACCTTGAACCCATTCAGTTTCCACATTGAATGAGTTGAAGGCAGAGCTCATCTTTTGTCATGAGAGAGAGAGAGTACAGACACTGTGATCGGTCATTTGATTCCATGAAGGTGAGATGATAATTACTGTATCATACTTAGTGTTAATTATTAAAAATTCGACTCTTTGGAATTTTAGAAGATTACGCACAATTATCAAGAGAACACAATGAAATGAAGGAAAGATACAACTCGGTTTTGCAGACACAATTAATGGAAAGAAGACAATTTGTAAGTAGTGTAATAAATTTCACATGTATTAGTTAAGTCCAGTTTTGCAGCATATATTAGTGAGTTGTAAATTTTAATTTGAATTTTGAGTAAAAGTCAATGATAGTGGCTATTTTTCAGTAGTTTTCTTTTGTTACATATAGCTATTATCAATATACAGTGGATGCATTATGGCAAGGTCATGACAGTACAGTAAAATCAAGTGATTTCTATTAATTCTGTTTCATCATCATCATCATCAAATTCCTTCCATGTACCCTCAAGGGGTGTACAGGATATGACAGTACTACATGAAAAAATTACATCATTACTAACTTCCTATCTACAATTTTCCTCCAAATCAGTCTGTTACTTGTCAAGACTCCAACATTATCAGATCTTATATTTCTATCGTCTAAGGCACTTTGTACCGTATCAATCCACCTATATCTTGTCTTCCTCTAGGTCGTTTTCCTGCCAACCTGGCAGAGAACACTTGTTTTGCTAATCTTTCCTCTCCCATTCTGTTTAAGTGACCATACCATCTGAGATTAGCTCTGCTAATGCATTGCTGGATGCTGACAATGTCAAGTTCTTTCCTAATATCCTCATTTTTAATATGATATTGCCATTGATGCCATCTGTTCATGACTCTAATCTTTCTCAGGACTCTCATATCTGCGGTCTCTAGTCTTTGGTCAAGTGTTTTACTTCGGACCCAGCTCTCAGATCCATAAGTTAAAACTGGTTTGAACACTGTCTGGTATACAGCTAATTTAGTGTTCCGACTAATTTCTCTCTTATTCCATATGAATTTATTCAATTGACTTCCCACCGTACCAGCTTTGCTGATTCTGTTGTCTATTTCTATATTTAATTTACCATCTTCAGTGAAAATCGTGCCTAAGTAGCTGAAATGTTTTACTTGTTTCACAGGTTCCTCATTCACAACACAGTTGACATTTTCAACAATTCTGCCTATTTTCATTGTATTTGTCTTTTTATTGCTGACCTTCATACCATATCTATTACAACAGCTATTCAATTTAGTCAGAGAATCTTGCAGACTTGTAGCGGATTTATTTAGAAGTATAACATCATCCGCATAAAGCAAAGAGCTGACATTAACATCTCCAATTTTTTATGTCAGATTTAATACCACTTTCCTTCATAATGTGATCCATATAGATAATGAATAACAGAGGGGATAATGTACATCCTTGTCTCACATCAGATTTACCATTAAACCATCTTCCTGTACTTCCTTCAATTCTAACTGCTGACTTACAACTCAAATAAAGACTAAGTATTGCTTGATATAATGCCCCATTGACACCATATAGCTGTAGCATATTGAATAGCTTCTCTCTTGGCACCTTTTCATATGCCTTTTCCAAATCGACAAAACTTAAATACAGATCTTTGTTATATTCCCATGCTTTCTCGACTATTTGTCGTAAAGTGAAGATGTGATCCTGACAGCCTCTATTTGGCCTGAATCCAGCTTGTTCTTCACCAAGCTTTTCTTCCACAATTCTTCTCAACCGTTTCTCGAGTATACTTGCATAGATCTTGCCAGGAACACTCAGTAGGGAAATACCTCTGTAATTCTCACATTCAGTTTTATTTCCCTTTTTATATATGGGTACTATGAGAGCTCTACTCCAATCATCGGGAATTCGTCCCTCTGTCCAGGCTTTCTGAATTATGCAGTGCAGCCACTGTAAGACTTTCATATTACCATACTTCAGCATTTCTGGTCGAATATCATCTACTCCTGCTGCCTTTCCACATTTCAAGCTTTTGATGGCTTTTTCTACTTCAAGTATGGATATGTATTCCTGACTGCATGCCTGGTCAGTGTTTTTTATCACTGTGCTGTCATCACTGCTTGTTTCATTTAGCAGTTTTCAAAGTATTTACTCCATACTTCAAGGATATCTTTTTCTCCAGTTTTCATGTCACCTTTATCATCTCTAACTCCTTTTACAGCACCCTTTCTTCCATTCCTAAGCTTCTTCAACAACCTCCAGAATATTTTCCCACCTTCTTGATATTTATTTTCTATATTCTTGCCAAAGTCCTCCCATGACTTTTGTTTAGCTAGTTTTACACACTGTTTAGCTTTCTTACATTTGTCTCTGTATTCTGTAAAAGTAATGTGCTTTCTTCTTTTCCTTCACTGTCTCTTTAACTGCCTGTGTCCACCAGGGAGTTCTGATTTTTTTATCCTTGCACACAACCTCACCACATGCCTCTCTGGCAGAATCAATCAATGTTTTCTTCAGAGATTGCCACTGAATCTCCAAGGTTTGATTCCTGTTCTCAAACTCTTTTATTTTATTTTCAATAATCTTTCTGTATTTTAGTCTACAGTTCACATCTGAGAGCTGCTCAACTTTTATTCGCTTTAAAACTTTCTTACATGTTATTCTTTTCAATATGAAATTCAATTTTATCCTGCTCAAGACTAAATAGTGATCACTTCAAATTTCAAATCCTCTGTACACTCTGGTGTCCTGCACCAGGGAGAAAACATCACTATCAACAATAACATAGTCAGTGTGACTTTTCTTATTCCTAGCCTCTTCTCTCCATGTGAATTTGTGCACATTTTTATATTGGAACATGGTGTTAGTAATAACCAGTCCATGTCCTGAGCAGAAATCCAACAGATATTTGCCATTATTATTAGCTTTGCTCTTTTCTCCAAATTTTCCCAAAATATTTTTGTATGTCTCATAATCATTTCCTACTCTACTATTTAGATCCCCAACAAGGACCAACTTTTCATTTTTCATTGTGTCAGTTGCTTTTTCTAAAGCCTCAAAAAATTCCTCCACTTCTACCTTAGTAGAACCTTCTGTGGGACCTTAGGCACAAATAAGTCTCATTGTCCAGTTCCCCATTCTCATATTTGCCCACATTACTCTACTTGAGACTGACTGCCATTCAATAACATTAGCCTCGTATTTTGTGTTGAATACTATGGCTACTCCTTCTTTTCCTTGATTGTTATTGCCTGAATATAACATTTTGTATTTATTGCTCAGAAAGATCTCACCAGTTTTGGTCTTTTTTGTTTCAGTCACCCCTATTATGTCGATCTGGTACTTATCTAATTCTTCAGCTAGCTCCATTTCTTTGCCATTCAGGCTTCTTATGTTGATAGTACCGATCTTTAACTCTGGCGATGTTGAGTTGGGGTTTGTTTTCAGATTTGTTCCAGTAGCTGACTTTTCGCTGTTCACCCTGGTTCCCTGGCAAAAACAACGGGGGCCTTGTTTAACCGGGCGACGCCCCAGCCGGCATGAAATTTTGTCATGTTGTACCATCATTTTTTATTTTGGTTTAACCAATAGGAATACAATTTGGTCGGCTAAATCCCAAATTGCCAGCCCATCCTCGTTCGTTCAGTATCAAAGTAGATACCCAACAGGGTGCACCACAAGAAGGCGAGGATTGGACATTAGGTCAGAAGCCCTGGTTGGTTCTCCGCATTCCTTTAAAGGCTATGTGGAGGTCTCCTCTTAGTTATACAGCTTTTACCCTTAAGCACCCCTTACTGTAAGCAATAGATAATCCATCATATTGACCTAACAGTTCCGAGGAAATTGGCTAAATGCTCCTTGTATTGAATAAAAACTGTTTTTTTTTGGGGGGGGGAACTAATACTGTTTTTGCTATCTAGTTAATAGCAGTAACTAAATAAAATTGAAACATTTCAGTATTAGCATAACAGTTAAGTGATAATAGAAATGCTTATAGAAAAATAAATACAGAAACAGAATTTGTGTCCAAAATGACAAATTGCAGTGAATTGGTGAGATGGCCTAGAGGAAGCAGTAATAAATTGTATACCTAGGGTGAAGAGAGTTAATCAGGTAGGAGTTGATGGATGAGCAATATCATTAAGCACAAGCTACAGAAGAAGAAAATGCTCTGGAGGGTATGTAAAGAGAAAGGTGACAGCAAACTCATGAACAGTACAAGGCTCAAGCAAGAAAGGTGAATAACATGACAAAGAAAGCAAAATCAGATTATGAGAAGAATTGCCAAGCAGGCCTAAGGAAATCACAGAGTTCTTTCAAGTCTGTATCATTAATCACTTTTAAGTCTGTATCATTAATCATTAAAGTTTAATAGTGCAACTAAAGTCATTCAGTATTTTGATCTCAACAATAAATTAGCAACAATGAATGCATTTTTTTATTTTACAGGAACTTAGAATGCTTATGGCTGCCAATGATACCATCTATAACGAAAAAAAGTGGCATAAGGTAAGTTTAATTTTTGATATCCAGTAGTAGCAGTTCCCACTTTTATAACTAAATTTTCTAATGAAATGCTGTGCCACAGAAGCAAGGCATTCCGATGTTTTCCAGGTGTTAAGTTCTGCCTGCATATACAAATATTTTCTATATTTTATTCTCATTGCCATGTGCTGCTGTACCCAGATCGGTCTAGTCTAATATTCCTTTGTACCCAGGTGCAAAGGAATTAAAGGCAAGGGGCCACTACCCAGACCGGTTTCGACCTTTATTGAGGTCTCATCAGTGGGAGCCAGGCTAGAAATACCAAGATTTAGTAATGCAGAGCTTGTAAGTATTTTACCAAAACAAGTTACCATAAGGTGTTATAACCTTATTAAATAAAAATCTCAGAGGAGATATAAATGTAGAAAGTATTTTTAACTTAGGCATAATTATTTTAAAGATACCAAGCAATTTTAAACCTGGTTTTACTCCATTTTTTCCCAAGTGAGCAAACAGACAAAATGTCAAGTTTGCGCCTGCAATTGATGCAAGACTAGCTGATCCTACAGGTAGTGCAAGCCTGGCTCCCACTGATGAGACCTCAATAAAGGTCGAAACCAGTCTGGGTAGTGGCCCCTTGCCTTTAATACAAAACACCATACATCCCCTTCTTGGAGATGTGTTTTGGCATTAAGGGTAAATATTAAGATTAGTGATCAGAGCTTGCTCCACCTTTACCACGAGTTGCCTTGGTCTTGCACTACCTGTAGGATCAGCTAGTCTTGCATCAATTGCAGGCGCAAACTTGACATTTTGTCTGTTTGCTCACTTGGGAAAAAATGGAGTAAAACCAGGTTTAAAATTGCTTGGTATCTTTAACATAATTATACCCAAGTTAAAAATACTTTCTAGGTAGAGTATTATTATCTGGAAATTTGCGTGTTATCAAAAATAATACTGGGGAAAATGGTTCTTTTTTGTGAGAAATAAGACAGAACTGGGTTTTACTAGCATTTGAAATCGACGAGGTTATCTGAGCCCCATTGGAGGATGGCTTGGAGATTAGAATTGAGGGCAGTGATGATTGATGTTCTGTAGGTTGAAGTCAGTTGTGTAGAGTAAGGTTTGATGGTTTTCTCCATCACTTTGGATAGAACTGAGGTGAGTGAGATAAGGTGGTAGTTAGATTGCGGTGACTTGTCACCCTTTTAGGGAATGGGTTAAATTTAAGCCAATTTCCAGGCTTTGGTATAGATACCAGTGGAGTAAGTGAGTAGAGTATGTACAGGTGATATACGATAGGAGTCAGTTCTGGTGCACAAATTTTCAGGACAACTGGATGAATGCCATCAGGGCCAGGGGCTTTTGTGTCTAATTTAGACAATGTTTTTTTGGGTAGCTGGATAATTGGAAGTCATTTACCATTGTCAGTTATGCATTGGAGGCAAAGTGTAAATCCAGGAGATTAGCTTTTTCTGTGGGTGATGATGCATGAGAGCCATCTGGTTATGATAGTGGTCTATATAGTGTTAGGCAAAAATTACAACCAATTGGTTTGGCTAGAGACCCAAAGGCACAGCTCCATTTGGGCAAGCTACACGTTTCCTGCTTTTTGCCCATTCAAATTCTGTTTTTATAGGTTTGATTGCATCTATGTTGGTAGTTTTGAAAGTATTGATAGTTTTCTTGCATTTATATTGGGCTTGGGTATAAGCATTGAAGGAGGATGGAATTCTTGATTTGAGCCAGTTTTGGTAGTCTTGATTTTTCATTTGTACATTGTCACATCTTTTGGAGAACCAGGATTTAGTTAGGGGTCAGCAGTTCAGAGATGTGTGGGGAATGTATGTTTCCATGCCAGTGAGGGGTAACATACATTCAGTTCATTTGTTTGAATTGGAAGACCAGAAACAATAGTCCAACCATGGGAATGAAGTGTAGAAGTCACAGAGACTGTCCCATTTGGCACTGTTATAATGCCAAACTACTCTGCATGGGGAAGGAGGTGAGCACTAGATTGTGGTCAGAATTACCCAGGGGGCTCACTACATTGTGTATTTGGAAGAGTCATTGGTAAGGAAGAGATATACGGTATTTGGGGAGTGGTTCAAGTTATCCGGTATTCTGGTTTGCATGTGAACAATTTGTGCAAGGTAGTTAGTGATGGCAAATGTTTCAGCATCTGGGCCTGCAAGATTTGTACAAGTGGAAGAGGAAAGTTAAGCGGTGTTATGGACATTAAAATCTCCTATGATTTCGCTGTTGGGAGAGTGGGATCAGAGAAAATCGATTAGGTTATTAGATTTCACTGTGAAAGAAACTGCTATTTACATATGATATTCACTTTCAATTAAAAAGTCCATATAATAATTCCTGCAGTCATTCAGTTGATGCAAAGTTGGGACAAACCATGAAGAGTAGAGAAGATATTGTGGCCTTACAAAAAGACTTGATTTAATTGATTGATTGGGCATGGGAATGGGGATGCAAGTTCAACGTTGCAAAATGTAAGCTTTTAAAATTTGGAAAACAAAGATGGGATGCAGAATTTATGCTTAGTGAGGATATATTGTCAGAGGTGTAGGACATAAGAGATCTACGGGTGATAGTGGATAAGGATCTGAAATTTAGGAGACACATGGCCAAAATTGTAAAGACAACACAAAGGCTTCTGGGAATGATGCGAAGAACACTGACTTGTATAAGTACGGAGATTCTTGTTCCATTGTATAAGGCTTTGATTAGGCCACACATTGACTAATGTGCCCAGATTTGGTCACCTGGTTTTCAGAAGGATGAAGAGATGCTGGAAAGGATCCAGAGGGGACTGACTAAGGTAATTTCTAACCTCTGGAATGGCACGTATGAGGAAATGTTGAGAAAATGCAATTTACAGAGTCTGGTGGACTGGAGGAAGAGGGGCGATATGATAGAGATGTACAAGTTAGTAAGAGGTTGTTATAGGATCGATGTTGGAGAGGTTCTACAGAAAATAGTGGGAGATCAGGGGAGAACCAGAGGTCATCCCTGGAAACAGCATAATGAGGGTGTGAGTAGGGAAGTGAGAAGCAGGTTTTTTTTCATGCAGAGTTGTGAATGATTAGAATACCTTGCCTGAGAGTGTGGTGTCTGCATAGAATTTGAGTGTGTTTAAAGCATGGTACGATTAGCTCTTTGACTTTAGTCTTAGACTGCATGGAGTCTTAGGATAATAATAATAATAATGTGCATTGAGCAATTTATACAAATGTCTGTTAAAAATATAAATATAAATTTATGACAGGAACCAAACTTTATTTTAACTAAACATGGCAAAAAACTATACAATGGAACTAATGGAGTGTTTCAGTTGCTTTTATTTATTTATTTATTTTCTTAAGCTCACACCAAGTTGTTTTCATTGTGAACATTAGTTAATTTGAATCCATTTTCGAGGAGAAAATACTTTAAAATTCTTGAAATCCATTGAATAAAAACATACAAAAATGTTAAATACATAATCTTCAATATTAATAACTTAATTGAAAGAATTAGAATCCTCTACCAGTCAGAAATAAAGGCAAGGTGTTAATTCCTTGCTTGTAGAGGATTCTGGTGAAACAGGTCCACTTGATGAAGTAGTCTTGAAGAAATCATCAAGCTTCAGTTGCCTTATTATTGTAGATCAAAATTTGCTAAAATCTTCATAATAATGCTTTATGTTCAGAACCTTTTAAGTATGTCTGGAGAGGGAAGAGAGAAAATTCTAGAACAAGACCAAATAGATCACATATCTAATTATAAGCTAGGTGGTAATTTATTATGTCTATACGAAACAAAGGGGTTGAGTTCAATGCTTTATTGAATATGATGGGGCCTAAGATTGTTGGCATTAGTGAAACCTGGCTATCAGAATCAGATATGGTAAGTGGGATTGAGTGTAATGGGTATACTATTTTTAGGAATGATAGGAGAGGAGTACTAATGATATCAGTTGACTTAAGTCGAGTTAGGGTAGAAACACAAGAAAACAATGATGGTAACAATGTCCCATGTAGTGGTGAGGTCGAGTTTATCTGGTGTGAAGTGGAGGTTAACAGAATAAAATATATGGTGGGGTGTTGCTGCAGACCTGGCGGCTCATTTGCAGGGGATGAAGAAATGCATCGCCAATTTAGCCTTATGGATACTAAGTGATTGATCATTATGGCTGACTTTAATTTTCCAAATATTGATTGGGTAGAGAGAAATCTCATGATAAGAAAGAGGAATTTAATGAATTGTTGCGAGACAACTTTCTCAAGCAGCATGTCAAAGAAGAAACTTGAGGTCAAAAAGTGTTGGATTTGCTCATAGAGTCAGAAGGGATCTCTGTCAAGAATATGGATATTTTACCACCAGTTGGTGACAGTGATCATTCTGTACTTTTCTTGGGAAGTATCTACTTGTATTGAAGCTCTAATTGAAACAAGTTACATGCTGTACTACAAAGCTGGAAATTATCAACTTAGGAGAATACTATCTTTGGTCTCATTTTATTATTATTATTATTAATTTTATCGCTGGTCCTGTTTTTTATAGTTTTAATGTGGTTCTAACTTCTGTTTTTAATTTAAAAGTGTCATAAAGTAACTCTACTTGTCACACTGGAGACAGCGACATATAATTCATCGAAATCGGCCAAGTGGAATCCAAAATCTGAGAGTGCTAAAAATTGAAGCGTACACTGCGGTTGCTAATGAATATAGAACAAAGGATGTTGCCATCTTTCCAGCTGTTCAAAGGAAGAAAGGTGAGTCATGAAGTGCAACAAGTGCCTGAAAGAATAACATCTGACAGATGTCATATAACCTGCAGGAAATGCCATAGGAATCTTCACTTTACATGTTCCGGACTATCAGAAACAACATGGCAATGCAAATCCAATGCCAAACGAGAGAAATGGAAGTGCCTAAACTGTAGAGAGAACAAAGAAACGCTGCCACCCACGGCGCAACTGATTACGCCGGAGGCAGAATCGGGCGATGAACTGAACAGACAACAAAATACTGGTGAATCTTATAATTTGAGTTCCATAAATTTATTACTAGAAAAAGGTTTAGAAAATATAAAAGCCAGCTTGGTAGATCTTGTCCAAGAACTATTTGATAAACAGAATAAAAAAATAACAAAAAAAAGTTAGCGAATATGAAGAGTTTGTTAAATTTAATAATTCAAAAGTCGAAGAAGTCTTACGAATGGTAAAAGATATTAAAACCAGCATTAACGCATTAACTGACAGGCAGCACAAATTGATAAACGACACATCGGAACTCCGTCAAGAATTTAATTCCCTGAAACTACAATACGAAGTTTTAAACCAACAACAACATAAAGAAGACCTTGTCATAAATGGTCTTCCAGAAACTGAATCCACAGAAAATCTCAGAGACGTAGTTATAAAGTTAGGTCATGCAATTGACATCCCCCTAGAGTATAATGATATTCAGATCATAAATCGGTTTCCCATGAAGAACAAAAAACAAGGCTCACCACGACCCGCACCAGTCATAGTTCGTCTGACAAGCAAGGCTACAAGAGACCATCTCATAAAAGCCAGCAGACTGAAAAAACGAGTCGTCAAGGACTTAAACGCAACGCAAAACAATATACCACTCTTTCTACTGAGTATTTAACACCTTTCAATCATAATCTGATGTACCAAGCAAGAACAGCAAAAACAGAAAAAAATGATCAATTTTTGTGGATCAAAGATAGCAAAATACTCTTGAGAAAGTCACAAACTTCAAAGTCTATACAAATAAAAAGCTCGGAAGATATAGACAGGTTGCCAGAGTGAAACAAAAGACTCCAACTTAGTTCAATAAGTTCTCCATACAAAAAAATGAATGTGAACCATCAGATAGATGTAATTACACCAGAATACATCAGTAATTGTACTCTCGAATCGCTTGATGCATGGAAACAACACACAGTAGAAGCGAGAGGTCTCTCAAGTTTGCATATTAACATCAGAAGCATCCGAAAACATTGGTTATTGTTACAGGATTATCTGAGGAATTACACTGATATTATTGATATATTGATTCTTACAGAAGCATCCATAACTAATGACGAAGCGACTGCTTTCCAAATTCCAGGCTTCCAACAACATATATCATGCCACCAAACAAAAAGAGGGGGTGGAATATTAATATTTATCAAACAAAAATTAATAGCAAAAGAAACGGCCTATCAGTTTGAGCATGCTGAAACCCTTTGCCTCGAAATCATTAATACCACCAATAGACAGCATCCCATAATAGTAAATGCTATTTACAGGCTACCAAACCAAAACATGATAAAATTCTTGCACGAACTCAATTGCTGGCTTTCACACCAAAAAATATGCTCAACCGAATACCTAATGATAATTGGCGACATAAACATAAATATTGCAAACGAAAACCAGAACAACACTGTACAATACTTAGACACGCTATCCATGTTTAATCTAATATCAACAATAACATCATGTACTAGAGAAGAAATATTCGGAAATACTATCACTGGCTTCTGTCTAGATCATATAAACGTCCAAGCACCACCAAACAGTTGCACTACATCAGTCATAAAGTGCAAAGTAGCAGACCATTACTTCACCGCTCTAAACCTGCACACCAAGACAATATCCATGCAATGTCCCACAGAAGAAAAGCGACAGAAAACAATAATAGACGAAGAAATAGTCAACCACGAAATAAGAAAAACAGACTGGGAACACCTGGCATCAGATTCAGCAGATATCTTATACAACAACATTAAACTCACACTGGAAACTCATAAAGAAAGCTACAAAGGAAGTCAGAATTCGTTCAAAAACAACACCAAATCCTTGGATAATACAAAACTTAATCCTAGAAATAGACAGAAAGGACGCTTTATGGAAAGAATTAAAGCGATATCCAAATAACACAGCTTTAAAAACTCAATATAAGATAACAAGGAATCGCTTTACAACCCAAATCAGAAATGCAAAAAGACGCTACTACAGAGACAAACCAACCTCTGCACAAAACAACATGAAACAAAACTGGCATCTGATGAACGAAATGCTAGATTGTGTTCCCAACACCACCGCCTCCGAAACCATAAAACACAGCTTCATGAAAGCCCAAAACCTATCCAAAAACTTGCAAATGACTTTAACCAATACTTTGCAGACTCCATCCAAGAACTGCACAGAAATATTCCCACAATCACAAAACGAGACCCTCTGCTTAGACCACAATCAAAACAGACATTATGGTTCCCAACCATAAAAGAAGCAGAACTTCTCTCTGCAATACATCAAATCAAACCAAACAAAGGCCCAGAAATTGATGGTATCAGACCTAAAGATATAAAGCAACATGTAACTAGTTTAAGTCCTATCCTACTAAAATTTATAAATTCAAGAGAAATTAATAAATAAAATTCAAGAGAAATTAATAAATAAAATATTTAAAACAGGACAGATAACGCATATGATAAAGACTGCCATAATCACACCCATATACAAACATGGAAAAAGAAATTTAATCAGCAATTACAGACCCATAGCAACATTACCAATTATCAATCAAATTATGGAGTGGATCATACTGAAGAAACTCACAGCATACACTGAGATCTTTCATATTATCCCCAAAACACAATATGGTTTTCAGAAAAATAAGGGAACAACATCTCTCTTGAAAGACTTTACAGACGTAGTTAATACCGCCTTAGACAAAAACAAAATTGCCATGGTAGTCTTTATTGATCTAACCAAAGCATTCGATATACTTACACATCAAACCTTGTTAGAAAAGCTGAGGCATGTTGGAATAGATGGGCCTCTTCACAGGTGGTTTACAAACTACCTTCAAAATAGAAAGCATATCACACATTTACATGCACGATATTAATCAGCTACCATTCAAAGGTAAGATATTCCAATACGCAGACGATACAGCAATAATATCCATCCATAATAACACAAGCATAGCCCAAACAAATATGCAACATGACATAAATCTGATCGTAGACTGGCTCACGAAAAACTCCATACACCTAAACTCAGAAAAGACAAAATTAATGATATTCAGAAATCCACTGACTCGACCAGTTGATAACAAATATATAACCATCCAACATCCACTTTCCAACATAAAAAACACACAGAACACCAAAACCACTACAATCACTCAGGTTGAAACAATATGATACCTTGGAATTTACTTCGATGCAGATATGAACTGGAACAGCCACATAAACCATCTACACAACAAACTTCGAACAATAAGTGGCAAACTCTACAGGTTAAAAGACATAATTCCCATACACCTAAAAACACTAATATACAAAGCACTATGCCAAAATACACTAAGATACGCTATAACAACGTATGCTTTCTGTGCACCCTACAAATTAAATAGATTAATGTCACTACAGAACAAAATGATAAATCTGATCTTTTGGGAACAAAGAGAAAATAATGACATTATATACATTGCAATGTCAGAACACAAAATACTGACAGCAAGACATTTATGTCACTATGCAGCTTTGCTAAAACATTATTTTGATGCCAACTACAGGACAGTCAGAAATACATACAGTATAACAAGACCTCAGACTACTAATTATATCACATATAAATACAATAATCACTACGGAAAGGCCACGCGAAACTTCTGCATCCCAGACATGATAAACAAATTACCTTTTGAATACAGAAATCTTACAAACTACAATAGCCTGAAAAGAGCTCTAAGGACATACTATGAACAACAAACACGCACCCAAAATACCATACAAACTTAATGAAACACAATATATTCGTTCAGGCTTCCAGTTCAGCGACACATCAATACATTCCAAGTTATTGTGTGTGTGTGCACGCACGAATTTCTCAATCATAGATTTCATAGCTTCCCAACACAGCAAAAAAAAAAAAAAAAACAATAAATAATAATCAACTGGTGTCATCCTCAGATAAGCCTATATATAAGCTTCGAGGTTGAAAGTAGAGAAATTAGTTCTCATCCAAGATGTATCATATGTAACCAAGTGCACGTAATGTACGTATCACATGTAAACCAAAGTAAGTAATGTATGTATTATATGTAAACAAATGTATGTAATGTAAGTATCATATGTAAACAAATGTAAGTAATGTATCATTTGTAATACAACCGTAAGATTGTCTATCTTTGCTGATGATGCAAAGATAGGCAGGGCTAATGATATTCAGCAATTACAAAATGATTTGAATAGAACTGGAAATTTGGGCAAATGAAAATCACTATCAGTTTAATGTTAGTAAGTGTAAAGTTAATCACTTTTGCGTGATTAGAGTTCCAGCAGCATATTATATTAGTGGGCTTATGCTACAAGAAACTGAAGAGGCCAGAAATCTTGGTCTATTGATGGAGAAGAATTTAATGTTCAAAGTTCACATAGCAAAAGTTGCCAATACAACTCAGAGGATAATTGTCATGTTGAAGCGAACCTTGACATGTAAGGATAACGAAGTCATTTTGCCTCTTTATAAGGTCTTGATAAGACTGCACATGTGCGCAGATTTGGTCTCCTGGGTTCCAAGGGGATAAAGAAGCTCTATGGAATGGATGCAAAGAAGAGTTACAATGGTTATATCTGGATTATGTGATTTAGATTGTGTGGACAGATTGCAAGTATGTGAATTGCAGACTCTGGTTAACAGGAGAAAGAGAGGTGATATGATAGAGGTCTATAAACTTTTGAATGGATGTTATAGGATTTCAACTGATGAATTTTTTTATTATATGAAAGGTTTTTCTGCCAGAAAGCAGTGAGTGAGTGGAATAATTTGCCCTTGGGAGGAGTGAGTGCATCTAGTGTGAATGAATTAAAGGGAAGATATGACACCTGGTTTGGGTGATTTATAGCCTCCCTTGATGAGTCCTTGACTCCCTGCAGATCTCACATAATAATGATGTGCTTCCTTATAAAATAATAAGGAAGCACATCAGGGTTTTATGATTCAATATAATGTATGATGTCATCCATATATTATTTTATAACAGACAATTTTTTAAGATGAGGTGCAAATGATTCTTTGTCTGTCATCATCACTCTCTTGTTTTCTGTGAAGAACATTTCTGCAGTTTCTACCTCAGAAAATATTTAATAGCCCAAATCACCTTCATCATTTCAAACCATTGTTCTTCATCATTCTGACTTGCATTTTTGTTGCCAGCCCTCAGAAGAGTGTCCTGCAAATGAGAACGCGTTCAAAGTCCATTTCAGGTTCTATGTTGTACAACACCTTCTAAGCATTTCCAAAGTAGTAATCTTCACATCTTTCAATGCAGCTACTAAGATGAAGATAGCAGATCTGATGTTGTATGCATGTAAATTTTGAGACTGAAATGCATTGTTTTTCTCAGTTGCATTTGTGACTTTTTTTTAAGTGTAATACTAAATATTATTTGTTTCAGACTACAAGTATGATGACCACTATGCTGGAAGAAATAGCGAAAGTCCAAAAAAATCTGAACGAAGAATATGATTATCAGAGAATTCAGTCTGTAGCAGCATTCGAAGAAATAAAACAAACTCAATCTGCTATAACAGCAGAGAAGATATTATACTCTCATAAAGAAGCACTCACTGAAACATCTCTGAATCCAGCTTATACAGAAGCAGTTCTTGTTCATCCAAATGGGACAACCTCTATCAAAAAGTTGATTCCAGAATTAGCTGGTTTTCTAAAAAAGATACAGTAAGTTAAGTCTGTAAAATTATGGAGGGGAAATATTTGATGCTGGTTTCATTTTATCTTTTCTAGTCATCCCTGACTTCTATATCTTCCAACTGGGTATTATCAGAACATGGATTTGGGTAGGCTACGTATTTTTTAATGAATTCTATTTGACTTTATGGATATTTAGCGCACACAGTGATCAACAATATATTGAAATTACCATCAGTAGCAATTTTTCTGCTAAAAGAAAGTGTCTGCTAATTACATAGGCCAGATTTTAAAGAATTTTGCTTGCTTGTTTATCTATAATTCTGAATTAGGAAGATATCAGCAATGGTAAGTTGTATACCACGAGTGAAGAAGAGGGCACAATTTGGAGTAAAGTGGATGACAAACAATATTAAACAGGAATTGCATGCGAAAGAGAGGCTATGGAAGAGATATAAGGAGACAGGTGAACAGATTCATGAGAATATAAGACACAGGCCAGAAGAGTGACTCGTGTGGTAAGGAAAGCGAAACTGCAATATGAGAGGAGATTGGCCCTAAGTTCCAAAGAAAATCCTAGGGAATTTTTTAGCTATGTGGCCAGTAGGAGGAGAAATGACTGTGGAAGAATGATATTGTGGGATAAAAATGGGAATAGAGTGACTGATGCAGAGGACATAGTGGAATTGTTCAATGAACACTTTATTGGAGTATTTCATCCTAGAGGAGTCAGTTTTAATGCTAGAGGGATAGGACTGGTACGAGGTCCGGAGGTACAGGAGGAGAGTGTGTTTCAGATACTGAGTACTCTGGATGTCAGTAAAGCTGTGGGACTGGATGGTATTTCGCCACGAGTTTTGAGAGAATGTGCAAGGGAATTGACAATACCTTTAACGTGGCTTTTCAATGAAAGTCTGGCTTTGGCAAAGGTGCCCAGGGAATGGAAGGAAGGTAAGATAGTGCGATTGCATAAGGGTGGTAACAGACTGGAAGTGTCTAATTATAGGCCAGTCTGTGTGTCATCAGTAGTTGTTAAGATCTTGGAGAAAGTAGTGAGGGACCGTGTACAGCATTGGGCAGATGAGGGTAATGTTATCTGTGAGAATCAACATGGATTTGTGAAAGGACGCTCTTGTTTTAGCAATATGCTAGCCTTTTATAATAAAGTTACAAGAGCATTAGATGAGGGAAAGGCATATACTGCAATTTTCTTAGACTTGGCGAAGGCATTTGACAGGGTGCCACATGATAAGCTGATATTTAAGTTGCAGCACATGGGTCTGGATGTCAGATTGGTCAACTGGATCCAGGATTGGCTGTCTGATAGGTATCAGAGAGTTGTGTATGGTGGAGCAGTTTCCAGGAGGCAGAGGGTTACAAGTGGGGTCCCTCAGGGCTCAGTACTAGGACCTATATTGTTTAACCTTTATATCAATGACATAGCCAGTGGATTGCAGGGGGATATTCAGTTGGTTGCGGATGATGCGAAGCTGGGAAGGATTATTAGTAATAGTCCAGATGTGGTAGCCCTGCAAGAGGATTTACAGGGTGTTCGGGATAAATTTGACACATTTATAATTAATTATATTTTTCCGTAAGTTACATGTATTAACACACACTTCTCTTCATTTAAAAGTTTGGACCCTTCTTCATTAATATACAAGATGTCAGAAAGGATGGATAGCTGGAACCCACCTGAATCATGGAAGAGAATAACTTGTATCATGATGATTCGTGCCCGCCATCAAAATAAGGATATTACGACTGCTGCCCAATGCTCCCTGAATACAGTAAAAACAATCAGGCATGAACTAGAGACTTGCAATGGTGACTACGAGGATGTAGCAAGAAGAAAGATCCCTAGCAGACGATCTGATTGCGTTCGTACAGCAGAATTCCTCGCAAATCTGCAGGAGCAGGTGTTGAAGAACCCTGGCATTGGAATTCGGGCTTTGTTCGTGGAGTTGCTAACTGTAGTCAAGCCCTGGATAACAAGGGTAGCCAATGGTAGGCCGTATGTATGGCAGCAGGATTCGGCCCCTTGCCACACCTCTGGGAAAAGTCAAAAATGGTTGTCTGAAAATTTCTACGACTTCACCAGTCCAAATGTTTGGCCTCCAAACTCCCCAGACCTTAACCCCATGGATTATTTTGTATGGGGCGCAGTTGAAAAAGACACCAATCGCACTTCCAGTAATACAAAAGCCCAGTTAATGGATAAAATTAAAACAGTTTTTGCGGCCCTTCCTAGGGAGACTGTAGCATCAGCTTGTTCGAGGTTCCGAAGCAGAATTGAAGCTGTGATCGATGCTAATGGTGGTTATTTTGAGTAAATCTTGTTGATAGTATTGTAATTAACTCTGCCTGTAATGTTTTTTTGTCAATTCATTAAATTTAATAGATACAAAGAAGATTTTCTTTTTCCTTACGAAACTGTCAAATTTATCCCGAACACCCTGTAAATAAGCTAGATAGATGGACAAATGAATGGGGGTTTCAGTTTAATGCAGCAAAATGTAAGGTCTTGAGATTTGGGAAACATCGATGGGATGCTGCATACTCTATGGGAGGAGTTATACTGGAGGAAGTAGGGGAGACAAGAGATCTGGGGTTGATGATTGATAGAAACCTGAAGTTTAGGGGACATATTGCAAAGGTGGTAAAGGTAACACAGAGGATTGCTGCTATTATGAGAAGGACACTGACCTGCAGAGATAAGAGGGTTATCATTCCGTTGTATAAGTCTCTGATCAGACCACACTTGGACTATTGTTCTCAGATTTGGTCCCCAGGATTTGAAGGGGATAAATTAACTGTGGAAAGGATACAAAGACGGATGACAAAGATGGTTTCAGAACTGTACAAGGATAGTTATGAGGATCGGCTGAGAGAATGTGGACTGCAGAGTTTGGTGGATAGAAGAAGGAGAGGTGATATGATTGAGACTTTTAAACTGTTGAGAGGTGGTTACAGGGTTGACACTGGGGAGTTCTTTCGCTTGGTTGATCAGCAGGAAGGAGTGATGACAAGAGACCATCCCTGGAAGGTACGAAAGGAAACCGTGAGCAAGAGGATAAGGAGTGGTTTCTTTGTGTGGAGGGTGGTTGAGCCGTGGAATGCATTGCCTGATGGAGTGGTGGGAGCGAGAACGGTCAGTGAGTTTAAAGAGTGGTATGATAAACTTTGTGTTTCTCAGGGGGGTACCTCCCCTCGATGAGTCTTGACAGACTTTATGTCTTAGGAAGGACCTCCCTCGATGAGTCTTTTGACTCCTTGGAGGCCTGAATAATAATAATAATAATAATAATAATAAAAACTTATATGATTTTCCCATAAGGATGTTTTAAGTTATTAACTTTTTAACTTTATAATGAGTGAGTGATGCATTGCAAATAACACAATAGTTTTCCACATTTATTGGTGATGGCAAAAATTGTCTTGTTGTGAACCGTTATTATGCATCTGTGTTTTGCTGTCAAACATGCTATCTAAAGCAGATAATCTATATGACAGTGTAAGTATTTGATGGCTTTTTCTACTTCAAGCATGGATATGTATTCCTGACTGCATGCCTGGTTGGTGTTTTTTACCACTGTGCTGTCATCACTGCTTGTTTCATTTAGCAGTTTTTCAAAGTAATTACTCCATACTTCAAGGATATCTTTTTCTCCCATTTTCATGTTACCTTTATCATCTCTAATTCCTTTTATAGCACTCTTTCCTCCATTCTTAAGCTTCTTCAACAACCTCCAGAATATTTTGCCACCTTCTTGATATTTATTTTCTATATTCTTGCCAAAGTCCTCCCATGACTTTTGTTTAGCTAGTTTTACACAGTGTTTAGCATTCTTGCATTTGTCTCTATATTCTCTAAGAGCACAAGCTGACTTATTTGCCAGGAAATTTTGGTATGCTTTCTTCTTTTCCTTCACTGCCTCAAATCCAACAAATATTTGCCATTATTATTAGCTTTGCTCTTTTCTCCAAATTTTCCCAAAATATTTTTGTATGTCTCACAATCATTTCCTACTCTGCTATTTAGATCCCCAACAAGGACCAACTTTTCATTTTTCATTGTGTCAGTTGCTTTTTCTAAAGCCTCAAAAAATTCCTCCACTTCTACCTTAGTAGAACCTTCTGTGGGACCATAGGCACAAATAAGTGTCATTGTCCAGTTCCCCATTCTCATATTTGCCCACATTACTCTACTTGAGACTGCCTGCCATTCAAGAAGATTAGCCTCGTATTTTGTGTTGAATACTATGGCTACTCCTTCTTTTCCTTGATTGTCATTGCCTGAATATAACATTATGTATTTATTGCTCAGAAAGATCTCCCCAGTTTTGGTCTTTTTTGTTTCAGTCACCCCTATTATGTCGATCTGGTACTTATCTAATTCCTCAGCTAGTCAATGAGACTTTTCTTATTCCTAGCTTCTTCTCTCCATGTGAATTTGTGCACACTTTTATGTTGGAACATGATGTTAGTAATAATCAGTCCATGTCCTGAGCAGAAATCCAACAGATATTTGCCATGATTATTAACTTTGCTCTTTTCTCCAAATTTTCCCAAAATATTATTGTATGTCTGATAAATATCAATTTTAAAGCTAATTGCAAGTTTGTATATAGTAGTATACAGATAATAATATAATTAGCAGAGTAATTGATCATTACTGAATTATCATAGTTTGGTTTTTTGTTGCTGATTTTTCATGCTAAAATTGTCACATCTAATATTTAATTTGACTAAAGAATTTTGAGGACTAGAAACAGATTGATTTAATAATACTTGCATAGATCTTGCAAGGAACACTCAGTAGGGAAATACCTCTGTAATTCTCACATTCAGTTTTATTTCCCTTTTTATATATTAGTACTATGAGAGCTTTACTCCATTGGGAATTTGTCCCTCAGCCCAGGCTTTCTGAACTATGCAGTGCAGCCACTGTAAGACTCTTATACCACCATACTTCAGCATTTCTGGTCAAATATCACTAGTCCTGTTGCCTTATCACATTTCAAGCCTTTGATAGCTTTTTGTACTTCAAGTATGGATATGTATTCCTGACTGCATGCCTGGTCAGCGTTTTTACCACTGTGCTATCATACTGCTTGTTTCTTTTAGCAGTTTTTCAAAGTCATTACTCTATACTTCAAGGATATCTTTTTCTCCAGTTTTCATGTCACCTTTATCATCTCTAACTCCTTTTACAGCACTCTTTCCTCCATTCCTAAGCTTCCTCAACAACCTCCAGATTATTTTGCCACCTTCTTGATATTTATTTTCTATATTCTTGCCAAAGTCCTCCCATGACTTTTGTTTAGCTAGTTTTACACAGTGTTTAGCATTCTTGCATTTGTCTCTATATTCTCTAAGAGCACAAGCTGACTTATTTGCCAGGAACTTTTGATATGCTTTCTTCTTTTCCTTCACTGCCTCTTTAACTTCCTATGTCCACCAGGGAGTTCTGATTTTTTTATCCTTGCAGACAACCTCACCACATGCCTCTCTGGCAGAATCAATCAATGTTTTCTTCAGAGTTTGCCACTGAATCTCCAAGGTTTGACTCCTGTTCTCAAACTCTTTCATTTTTTCTTCAATAATGTTTGTGTATTTTAGTCTACAGTTCACATCTGAGAGCTGCTCAACTTTTATTCGCTTTAAAGCTTTCTTACATATCATTCTTTTCAATATGAAATTCAATTTTATCCTGCTCGAGACTAAATAACGATCACTTCCATTTTCAAATCCTCTGTACACTCTGGTGTCTTGCACCAGGGAGAAAACATCACTATCAACAATAACATAGTCAATGAGACTTTTCTTATTCCTTGCCTCTTCTCTCCATGTGAATTTGTGCACATTTTTATGTTGGAACATGGTGTTAGTAATAACCAGTCCATGTCCTGATCAGAAATCCAACAGATATTTGCCATTATTATTAGCTTTGCTCTTTTCTCCAAATTTTCCCAAAATATTTTTGTATGTCTCACAATCATTTCCTACTCTGCTGTTTAGATCCACAACAAGGACCAACTTCTCCTTTCACATTGTGTTAGTTGCTTTTTCTAAAGCCTTTAAAAAATTCCTCCACTTCTACCATAGTAGAACCTTCTGTGGGACAAGACCATAGGCACAAATAAGTCTTGTTGTCCAGTTCCCCATTCTCATATTTGCCCACATTACTCTACTTGAGACTGACTGCCATTCAAGAAGATTAGCCTCGTATTTTGTGTTGAATAGTATGGCTAAACAAAGTTCTGCAGAAGTACTTACTCTCACTATGTGAATAGGTAGACCTAGTTAATACCAAGTTTGTACCGAACAGAACTTGCATCCCTTTTTGGAGAATTGCCAAGAGGTGTCCTAATAAATTTCTAATTATATAAAGAGCCAAAGGCTTCAATTTTGCAAAATGAACTTATTTAAGTTAAGGGATGTTATATTATATTCCACTGATGAGACCTCAAAAAAAGGTCGAAACTGGTCTGGGTAGCGACCTTCTCTCATAATGTTGAACAATAATACAGCTCCTAGGAGTTAAGTTCACATTATGGGTAAATATCAAGAATAATGATCAGAGCTTGCTCCACCCTTTCTATGAGTTGCCTCAGCTTGCACTACCTTCAAGGATCAGGTGCTGCACTATCCAGGTATTTGCTTATGCTTGGAATCACCAAACTTTATATATATATATATATATATATATATCTAGTTTCTGTATTCGGCATGAAACTCTTTGAGTTTCTTATTCGACTAAGAAACAATATGGGATATAATATAATATCCCTTAACTTAAGTTCATGTCGCTAAATTGAAGACTTTGGCTCTTCATATATAAGGTATCTGTCCTGTTTTAAATATTTTATTTATTAATTTTAGTAGGATAGGACTTAAACTAGTTGCATGTTGCTTTATATCTTTATGTCTGATACCATCAATTCCTGGGCCTTTGTTTGGTTTGATTTGATGTATTGCAAAGAGAAGTTCTGCTTCTTTTATGGTTGGGAACCATAATGTCTGTTTTGATTGTGGTCCAAGCAGAGGGTCTCGTTTTGTGATTGTGGGAATATTTCTGTGCAGTTCTTGGATGGAGTCTGCAAAGTATTGGTTAAAGTCATTTGCAAGTTTTTGGATAGGTTTTGGGCTTTCATGAAGCTGTGTTTTATGGTTTCGGAGGCGGTGGTGTTGGGAACACAATCTAGCATTTCGTTCATCAGATGCCAGTTTTGTTTCATGTTGTTTTGTGCAGAGGTTGGTTTGTCTCTGTAGTAGCTTCTTTTTGCATTTCTGATTTGTGTTGTAAGGCAATTCCTTGTTATCTTATATTGAGTTTTTAAAGCTGTGTTATTTGGATATCGCTTTAATTCTTTCCATAAAGCGTCCTTTCTGTGTATTTCTGGGATTAAGTTTTGTGTTATCCAAGGATTTTGTGTTGTTTATGAACGAATTCTGACTTTCTTTGTAGCTTTCTTATATATTTCCTCCTGTGTGAGTTTAATGTTGTTGTATAAGATATCTGCTGAATCTGATGCCAGGTGTTCCCAGTCTGTTTTTCTTATTTTGTGGTTGACTATTTCTTCGTCTATTATTGTTTCCTGTCGCTTTTCTTCTGTGGGACATTGCATGGATATTGTCTTGTGTGCAGGTTTAGAGTGGTGAAGTAACAGTCTGCTACTTTGCACTTTATGATTGATGCAGTGTAACTGTTTGGTGATGCTCGAACGTTTATATATATATAAATATAATAATAATAAATATAAATAATAATAATAATAATATTAATAATTGAATGCTAAATGCTTAGCAAATAAAATGAAAACAAAAACACAGTCCTATTAATCTAGATAGAAATAGGTTTCAACATTTTAAAGTCTTATGACATTGAAGAGGTTGTAGGATAATTAAATTTCCTATAAAAATATCAATGGGTTCTATTCTCAACAGCTGAGCATTGAAACAGGAATAATGTACAGTGCTACGTTTTTTTTTTTTTTTTTTTAATATAAACGCATTATCCCAGTTTCATATATTTTCCAAATTCTCCTTAATAAAACAGTAAATAAAACAAATTAATAATAAAAAATCAGTGTAATCAGTATTTTACTGATTTTCTCTATCTCTCCCTCTACTTCAAAACTGAATATCACATTCTACAACATAAAGATGCTTTATATATCTTCAACCTGCTGTTTGTATATCATCACCATGATTGCTTTTAGCATTAAGTCTCAATGACACGTTTATATTTCATAAAAAGCAAAGGCTATTTTAGACGTTAATTGTGGTTTCGTAATAGTATCACACACACACACACACACACACAACGCAAGCACACCAAAGTGGTGAACATTAGAAACATCAAAGAAGTCCATTGATCGAAGCCCTGAAACATCTGAGCCAGCTTGTAAAGTGATAGTCCCAGGGCCACTCGAACTTGTAAAAATAATATTAATTATTGTTTGCATTGCAGGATAGAGAGAGAGACGTTGAATGATTTATATTTGGCTTCAGTCTAACTTGATGTTTTCGGATATCGGTTCCTTTTGCAATTTCCCACCCTCTCTCACAAAAATGCTATTAGGGGGAATCAGATACCTTTGCAAGTTGCCATTACATCCCGAGCGACCCCCCAACAGCTGAAGTGGACCTCTCATTTTCCATTTTTTGGACAGTAATTCAATTAGCATGACGTCACTTCCAAAAGCCTGTTGAATATTTACTCTCCCATGCACCCCCAAGTGGCCTCGCTCCTTTTTTCCCACCCCATTCCACATCAGGGCATCAAAAGACACGTGCACGTGCGCACACACAACGAATACAGCAGGAGGGGGATCGTATTTCCGAAAGCATGCCAACATGCTGGCTCACACTCGGGGTAAGAGCGAAATGCAGCGCTGCAAGTGGACTCTTTTCATCCCTCCCTCCCCCCTTCTCCTACCATTACGGACTCACCATTCATAATATGGCTTTGGAACTCGTTTTAATAATCACCAACAGTTTCGGTCAACTTGCCTTGCGATGTCATCTCACTTTCGTTCATCTTTCCCCCAACAACAGTAACATTAGTAAAAATTCTAATCCGAATATAGACTCGCAAGAGTACATTATGTGTAATGGACTGTTGATGCAAGTCAGCAGCTCTTGCGTGCGTGCGTGCACGCATGCACGCACGCACACACACACACAAATGATATATGGTTCTGTTGGTTTCTGATTATTATTAGAAATATCATAAATATGCATTCTGTTGTGTATGTGGAATTATCACACATTATATTTATAATTGCTATTTTGGAATCACCAACGACGAAATTTAAGCTAGACCAGAGTATTATGTCTCGTAATGAATTTCATGTGCTTGCCTGTTTTGAAAGATGAAAAACCCGAATTTTCGGGAGGAAAAAAAAAACAACCTTCTACCTCCATATGAGATCAGCTAGCTCACCCTCCTTTAAAAATTTCTTATAAAGATTTCCTCCTAGATTCGAACCCTGAACTTCCTTATATATATATATATGGAATATTTAAGGAATGAGGAATACGTATAAGGAATGAGCTTTTTTAAGGAATATATATGTGTGTGTGTGTGTTAAAGATAACAAGAAATTTCATACTTGGTTTTAATCCTTATTGCAAGTAACCAAAACAATGTTTTGCATGTGAAATATATTCACATCTAAGCTACTTGTATATAGAGACTAACTAACGACTTCGTATCACTTGCATTAGTATGTATCTAATAATGCAAAGCACCCCCCCTCCTTTTTTTTTTTTTCTGCATTATTTCAACCTTGGTATCTCTCCCAGGTCTGGCTTCCACTGATGAGACCTCAATAAAGGTCGAAACCGGTCTGGGCTGGGTAGTGGTCCTTCCCATTATGCATTGCATTATACACACCTGAAAGGGGGTGTGCTTTGCATTATGGGATACATACTAAGGCAAGTGATATGAAGTCATTAGCCTCTATATACAAGTAACTCAGACGTGAATATATTTCACGTGCAGAAGATTGTTTTGCTTACTCGGAATAAGGATTAAAACCAAGTGTAAAATTTCTTGGTATCTTTAACGTATAATACACCCAAGGTAAAAAACAAAAGAAAGTGAAAAAAGAGGGGGAGAAAGGGGGTAAGAAGGAGAAGTTAGAAAAAAAAAACTTTCCAAAAAATGGAATCCGCATAAGAAACTTGGACTTCACACTCTGCCAAGCAACTACAGAAGCAAATCTGTTGTTGCTTGGCAGAGTGTGGCGCATTGTTTTTGAAGTTGGAATTAATGTAGCAATAGCTTTATGGTATGCATTTGAAATTTTAGCTGTTTTGTTGGCAAACTAATGAGTGGAGTTTGCGCTGTAACTCACGTTTGTTTTGGATTGGCATACGGATGTATTGCATGGACTTACAGTGTATTACATATTTTGCTACACTTAATTTTTCTTCAAACTTCAATCATATTTATAATGAACAAAAGTGATTTTCATGCTTGTCTTTGAAAATAAATATATCACATAACCTTTTAAAATTTTTGTTCTGGTATCTACATATATTAGAACCATTTACTTTAATGAACAAATCAAAAGTAATGTCAAATTTTTTTACTGGAACTAAAACCCACCAGAATCAGACTATATAACGTCCTGCCTAAACCAACTTTATTATATGGAAGTGAAACATGAACCACACAAAAGAAAGAACGATGAAAAACGAATTCAAACAGAAGAAATGAAATCTCTTGAAAAACAGCTGGATATATACCAAAAAACAGATTGGATTCCACTGCAATTGGTTTCATTTTGTAGTTTAGATTGTGCTCTAGTGTTAAACTGAAGTACATATATTTAGTTTTACTGGTGTTAATTTTCTGCTTAAACTACTTATTTATTTTCAACATACCAGAGTTGATCCAATTTTTTCTCAATCCTTAGAGTTTTGCCTTGGTATATATTAATGCCGTGTCACCAGTGAACGATATTTTGTCAAGGTTGTATTCACATAAATCATTAACATACAGGATAGATCGGTTCTAGCATTGAATCTTGTGGGAATGCATATTTTAATATTTTTGTCACGCTATTCAAGTTGCCATAACTGTTGTATTGTTTTTTTTTATTATTTAAAGAGAATTTAAATTAATCGTTAGTAACACGTGTAATACTATATGTAGATATTTTCAGGATTAAATCATAATATACACAATTGAATCCTATCAAGAAAAAACGGTTGCGATAATATTGATGTAGGTCTGTAATTTCTGTCACGGAACTTTTTACAGAACCTTCAAAGGATTCTAAAATTACTCATGTTCAAAGGAAATAAAAGAAAAGTTTGAACGGAAGGTGACTTAGCTGTTGCATAAAGAGATGAAACAGATTTTTCCTCCGGATTTTTTTATACTTTAAAAGACAGTCACGGATATCGGAAGTCATAGGCCGAGGATGTAAAAAAAAAGTTACCCAACATAGGATAGGGAATTCTGGGAAGTCCAGGATACTGGGACGTAGATTTAGGGGATGAAAGGGTAGAAACTGAATTTGGAGGTGCCACAATGAACTTGGAACTGGAAAACTGTCAAAGATTGGACCCTACCAGTTCCCATACAACAATCAGATATACCTAACTTTGCGAACTATCAACATTTCATATTCATGTTTGTTTTTCATGACAATTCGCGATATGAAGGAGGTTTATACTTCCTTGGGATATTTGTCTGTGCATCTTACATGCAGATAATGTCTCTGAAATAGAGAAATGGAGAACTAGGGATTGTTAATAAACTGCATCAAACTTTAGGAGGATTGGAGGAGAAGGAGTCTGACATATGGCATTACCCAATTAGGGATGAAGAATACATCTCTCTCTATCTCTTTCTTATTATTCCAATTTCATTTTATTTTTTCAAACTTATATAGCAAACCTTAAACAAGAGTCTACCATTTTACATACAGTGGGATTCGAACCCGAGACCTGTAAGATTTCATACCTTTTTAGTTCAACAGTACCGAACATCTTTGAGATGACATAGAGCGTGCATGAAGTCAGCGACTGAAAGACATGCTATCTTGTCTTTCTGAGTTAGTATTCATACAGAAAGCTCTTTCTTTGTCTTTTGAGATCAAATGTCAAGGCAAATGACCCAAGCTAAAGGTGATACTAATGAAGCAGGTCTGTACTATAACAAAATCTGATATCTTTTAAATAATAGCAGAAACGAAAGGCATATTTTTTGTTAAAAATATATGCCTATGCCTGTGACATGTATGTTCTATTTGTTGCTATGATCTGTGATTTGTAATTAATTATCTCCCACTCAAAATTGCATCATCTTTGAGCGAAATATATGACATTACCTTTGTATAAATCTTGAGGGTGGTTTCAGAATAGGATCCTGGTGTTTGCCTAGTAGGTGGCCACTCGCCCATTGCGTTGCAGGAAGTGAATTACTTTGTTTTATTTATTATCTTTGTTCCTTCTCGCTTTGGTGCAGCAAACGACCAGAGTAACAAAGCTAAAATAATAATAAAAAAAGACAAATGTGGACTTAGATAACATCCAGTTTTTTTAATCCAGGTAATCTTTCATTGCACTAGGTTAAAAAGATCGGGTATTATCTCTTCCTCATTGACAAATAAATTAGGTTTTATTTTTGTGGTTTCAGGGGTTATGCGCGGAACTATTAACTTCCG
Organism: Typopeltis vanoorti; assembly: GCF_054136105.1. NCBI lineage: Eukaryota > Metazoa > Arthropoda > Arachnida > Uropygi > Thelyphonidae > Typopeltis > Typopeltis vanoorti. Next base: position 165,283,800 of record NC_143550.1, read on the forward strand.
CTTCGGAGAGCGTCCAGGGGTGTTCTTGGTTCTTCTGTAAAAATAATAATCGTGTTCCCAGAAACACTTTTCTCTAAACCTGTTAAGACAGGTACAGCCATGATGAGGTTATTGCTTGTATCTTCACTGCTGAGTGAAGGCCAATCCCAATCGAGGTAGGGTTGGGTCTACTCCCATGGTAACGGATCGGGAGAATGTATATATATTTGTAAGTATGACGATGAAAGACAGTCACAAATATCCATGCCCACGGCGGGATTCGAACCCACAGTCTTTTGGCTGGAGAGCGAATATCTTAACCATTTGCGACTAACCAGGCTGACGTACAGCAACCAACTACCGTTTATTAATATCGACTTCACACTTACTTAAACTAATACATCCGTTTAATCCAGATTTTTTTGTACTCGTTAATAATTCATTCATAGCACTATACGCTGAGCAGTCATCCGGGTGTTATATATTTTATCGCGACTTTATAATGGTGGCTTCGCTGGTAGTAACTCAACTTATTTAAGTGTATCCTGAAACTCTCCACAGATTCTGAGAATCAAAGAGGCCACAAATAGCACGCTAGTGAAACACAACCTTTTCAAACTTTAATTTATTGATTTACACCCAGGTGGAAGTTCTTCGTCGTTCCTACTTGCTCCATAAAGTAATTTGAACAGCTATTAATAGCAAGTGTGACCAACACACAATGAACTGAATTCTGCGTCGCAAGAGGAAAGGTGAAAGAGGGGGGGGGGATGGCGCCGCTTCGTCTCCGTAAATTTATCCTGCCTGTCAGCTTTTACGGCAGCAGCTGGCCGAGGAAAGAGAAAGAAAGAAGGGGTGTTGCCGCAGCTAATCTTTCGGAGTGCAGCTGCTTTGCCCTTGGGTCAAAGGTCACGCTCTGTAGGAAATCGTTTGAATAGTGGGTGGGACATGTAAGACCGCTGGTCAAGGTATTTTGTGGTTTTCTTAAAAGGCAGGGAACCTGTGTTTTCAATTTCGAACCACCAGGCGTTTCTGAATGTTATTTCTCTCTTCCGATTGGAGCGGGGCATTCTCGGGAATGACAGAAGAGCCGCCAACATTTTCAGCGTCGGTTTAAGTGTTGTCCCCCTTAAAGTTTAGACAATGTGTCAAGTAGGGGGCGTAAGAAGTAGCTGTGTCCAACCTTTGTCGGCGCCTGTTAAAAGGTTTTGAAGAGCCCATTAAGATCCCCCCCCCCTTCTGTTGAAGAAGAGCTATTTTAGAGTACAAAATAGAGAAAATAACACAACTAAAGAGTTACAAGAAAGCCTGAGTAGAGACTTCGGTACGCATGCTAAACAAACATCCTTTATATGTACAATCGAAGTCTTTATATACAACATATTTATCATTTACAGGGGCCTATGAAACGTGCATAGACTGCTCTGTGTGTGTGTGTATGCGTGCGTAGGGATACAGTCCCTTTCCAAATCCTTCTGCGGGTTAGCGGGTTTCATAGAGGGGTGGCAGCCCCCCTCTCACCTCCTGAAAAGCAGGTAAACCAAAATAATAATATTTATTATTTTTTTTTCCCCAACCTATTGGTTGGTGGGTAGCATGGAATGTTCACAGCGGTCTTCTATTTGTTACACCTAATTTGAATATTTATAATTGCGTTCATTTTTGATGTTACTCATAGACATTATTGCTCCAAAACACCCCCGTCCCGAACCTCATGCAACTCACGTTGATTTTAATACTCCAACTGTCGTGTTATTTAAGTAATTATGAAAGGGACCAAATATGTTGCCGATTTAAATATTGCATAATTAAAAATAACATATAATGATATATAGTAATATTATTAACATTTTTAAATAATATAATATTTATATAACAATTAACTGTATAGCAGAAGCTGCTTATACCAAGTGGGTTCATAAAACAAATGAAGAAATCTTACAATCCCTGAACATAAAACAAATTAATTATTATATAAGTACATATAAACAGAAATGGAAAGAGCATCGATTGGACAATAGCAGAGTACCAAATTACTGCATAAATATAAAATAAATGGCGAGAGAAAAATTGTAAGACCAAGAAAGTGCTGTTATGAGACTGGAATTTGTCTACCATTTTTTTCTATTTCCTCTAAAAATACATCGTCCAAACGTCCAATTAATGAGATAAATTATCGTGAAAATATTTCGTGGGTTAAAAAGTGAGCCGAGTATAGCATGGTTAATTATTCAGAATTGGTCATTTGTAAATTTGTCCTAGATATTTATATGAGCTTACTGTTTCAATTTAACTTTGGTTTAATGCCATGTATTTTCTTTCTGAAGTATTTCCGCTCTACTATTTTTGATTTATCCATATTTATTTGTAGGCTTCTCTCCAGACTTAATTTAATTCAATAATCAAGTGTTCTAGTTCTTTTGGTGATGTTGCTATTAGAATGATATGATCAGCGACTCATAGACTGCTTACATACTCTCCATCAATATTCAGTCCTCTTTTCTCCTAGTTTAGTTTTTTCATACCATACGATACATATAAGATATAAAACCTCTTTCTCGAAATATAAATTGTGTTCAAAACTGTTATCTATTCTACTGCAACAAAAACTGTCAGCGCTATCAACAATTACAAATGCATAAAAACGAGGCTACTAATAGTTTACAAGAAGCCAATGCATGTTTTTAATTTTCACGTGCTATCGCGTCTGGCGGAGGAGCTTTCTTTTTCTTTTTCTTTTTTTAATCCTCTTGAAGAAAGATGCATCCACGTGATAAAAAAAAAATAAAAAATAAAACCCTTAAAACTCGGCGCTCGACAGACATGCATAAACACACACCAAATAAATCTCCTGGTAATGATCTTATCTTTGGTCATATGGTCAAACACCATGGCAAAAATGCCAAAGAACAACTTCTGGACATTCTCAATACCTCTTGGCCAACAGGCAAACTTCCAAAAGAATGGAAAAAATCAGTTATTGTACCCATCCTGAAACCTGACAGAAATGCTGCAGAATGTCAAAGTTATAGACCTATCGCATTAACTAGCATACGTTGTAAAATTACTGAAAGAATCATACACTTCAGGCTTATGCACTGGCTGACAAAAAATAAGAAAATCACCTACTACCAAACTGCCTATAGAACTCGTCATTCGACAACAGATCAATTATTCCACTTCGGCCAAACAGTAATAGACCCATTTCAGGAAAAACCAACAAAAAAGACAACTGCCATATTCCTTGATATGACTGCTGCTTTCGATCATGTTTGGATCAAAAAATTAATACAAACAGTACATGATGTTGGAATTAGAGGAAACGCTTTAATCTGGATTGCTGATTTCATTAGAGGAAGAAAGATCAAAGTCAGAATCAATGCAGCAATATCAAAAGAGCAGAGAACCTGGGCTGGTGTTCCCCAGGGCTCAGTACTCAGTCCCTTACTATTCCTTCTATATGTCAATAACATTCATCCCTACCTTACAGAAGACACAAAAGTAACTTGCTATGCAGATGATATAGCCATCTGGCACACTAGTGCTAAAATCAAAGAATCAGAGGAGATTCTAAACAAATCCATGAGAGGATTAGAAAAATGGTCAGATGAACTTAAACTCAAAATCAACACAGACAAAACAAAACTAAGTACCTTTAGTACAGACAGGAAAAATAGACATTCCTACAATCCCAAAGTCATGATCAACAACAAGCTAATTGAAAAAGTCACAAATCCAAAATACCTTGGTATTACGCTTGATCAGGAATTCCATTTTGCACAACACATCTCTAACACTTCCAACAGAGCTCTAGAAAAATTAAATATACTGAAAAGGCTTTGTGGAACAAATTGGGGCGCAAAGCCAAAAATCCTCAAAACTACTTACACTACACTAATAAGGCCAATAATGCAATATGCAGCGCCTATCTGGTCACCTTCGGCTTCATCGGTAAAGAAAAAATTAGCAGGGAAAGTAATCTTGTACAATATTTTAAACACGAGTGTGGGTTTGTTTACTGCAACAATGTGTCAGGTTTACTAACTGAAATGAGTGTTGTACAATATCATCCAAATGAGTGGCGTTTATTTATCGACAGTTCAAGCAGAAGTCTCAAGTGTGTCTTACTACACAGTGGGAATGTATATATGGCTCAATTCCTATTGGCTATTCAGTCCACTTAAAGGAAACATATGAGGACATTAAAAAGGTTCTGAAGTTATTAAAATATACAGACCATAACTGGATCATCTGTGTGGATCTTAAAATGGTTTAATTAAAATGTCTAATTTATAAAAGAAAAATTGCTACAAACAAAACTTTATTCCCTGAAACTCATGTGTAAGTAAAATTGTTATATTTTTAATTTTTTTATAAATATTCTTGTAATTTTTAATGAATATTGTTAAGTAGTTATGTATCTAATTATCGGCTTCTCTCGCATTCAAGTACGTGCCGTTGCAGGTTCTTACGCATTCATTCGTTTACTAACAAGCGAGAGCGGTGAGCGCTCCAATTCTGATCTGCGCACCGCTTTGAATAATAGGCTATATCTTCGGGAATTTTTCGAATTTCTTGATAAAAAGTTAGGAACAGATTTGTAAAAGTACTTTCAGAATATAATATTAAAAAGTCGATTTTTTTTGATCCCCTAAATAAATAGTACTGCCTCCTTAAAACTATCAAAAACTTACAAATTAGCAGAAATAAAATGCCATAGAGGAAAAACCTGACGTGATAGAGAAAAATGGGTTTGATATTTGAAATCAGCGCACCCAAATTAGTAAAAAAAAAAGTCTCATATAAAAGTCAGCAAAAACTTTGTTGGACTGTGTTATCGGAGAATCCGAAAGCATTTATTCTGTGATGCTCTGCAGTACGGCAGAGAAAGCATCTTTCCCACATAAACTTTGTCTTAAATAAGCCTGCTTATACTTACGAAGATTAAAATAAAAATGAATCAAATGCTTCATTTTTTTAACGGAAAGAAATCTGGCAAGAAACAAATATTAATGTATAAATTATAAAAATTAAGTTAATATTAGATCCAGCATTATTTCAAAGCCGAATACAGATACTATAAAAGTTTCGTAAAAAATTTGACCAGAGAGCTTACGGGAGTACACTCCCGGTATTTACGAGACCAGGCAGAAACCCAAGAGAGCAAAAACCCACTTTCAACACCCATGACTGGTTTGATTCCATGACTGGTTTTGATTCCATGTTATTCGGGCATCTCACTATATGGGAATAGTGCATTTTGTTTATTGTCTATTGCGTATTTAAGATCGCTTCATTGCACTTTTTTTTCGAAGAAAAAAAATTGGAATCTCTTTTTAGAATCATATAGTCTATACTTTGAGTAAAACATACATCTGATTTATTCAGAATGTGTTTGATTCAAATGCTTATTTTCAGTTTCTTAAACTTTGTACAGAATTAGATATAGCTATTTATTTCTCTTTGATTGTTTTGACCTTCCCTGCGGATCCCAAAACTATTCAGAGAAAGATTTTTATGAAGTTTTTTTTTTTTGTAAAGACAGAGTGTTTATCTTTTGGCATTGTATTCTGTTGTGATTATATTTTCACTCTCCCCTAAATAATGCGTTTATTTTTATGTCTTTCTGAAGATCTAAAATGTTTCCTATGGGAAACAGAGGAAACTTGCATTTTGTTTTAATTCGTTTTTTTTTTTAAATAAGTACTTCGTTTAATTCTTAAACGTTCATTTTGCATACATTTATTATTATTATTATATTTTATTATTGAAAAATATAAATTTTCTTGTAGATATTCACTCAGTAAAACAACTAACATTGTGTAATAATTTTTTACAGGTGAGCTAAATTTGACAGAAATAACAAGCAATACTATTTATTCATTTCTGGTGACTGTCTTTCACTAAAATAAATTTTAAATATAATATAAAATAGCATTAGTTCAATTAGATAACTCTAATTGAACTAATGCTATTTTATATTATATTTAAATTTTATTTTCGTGAAAGACACTCACCAGAAATGAATAAAAATCATTCGGTTTTCAAAATTTCAATGTAACTTTGTTTTGATTCAAAATTTTATATTTTGATTAAATATAAAATAGCATTAGTTCAATTAGATAACTCTAATTGAACTAATGCTATTTTATATTATATTTAAATTTTATTTTCGTGAAAAACACTCACCAGAAATGAATAAAAATCATTCGGTTTTCAAAATTTCAATGTAACTTTGTTTTGATTCAAAATTTTATACAATATTTTAAACACGATCTGAAATAAGCTGCACTGATTATTCTGTGTGAAGAGAAAATTACAATATGTGACCACAAGAAGACAGTGATGCAATAGCGAAGTGAGTATTCTCGTTTTAATATAACTCTGATTTGTATTTTTTATTTATTTATTTATTTATTCCAATAAATATAACTCACTACTTTATTTTGTTAGGAATGTATATACATACTCTTGTTTTAGCTCCTCTCTCATAACTGCTTACACCACTGTAAAATGATATAATTATTAATTAGTTTTTGAGCTTCTCAACTTTTTCTTGGTTTCAGATATTGCCTTAATTTTTTATAATGAAAAGAATGAACAAGGGAAATGAGGACGAATGAGGAAGTTTTCAATTGAAGATTAGCCCAAAATTCATTCACAATATATCAAATACAATATATTATATAGGGCCTGTATAACTCAGTGGAAGTGCGGCTTGCATCCATAGCGCTAGGCTGCCTGAAGAAAGCCCTTCTCAGTTCGAATCCTAGTTGCGAACTAGAGGAACTGTGTCTAACTTTTACTTTGATCAGCTCCCGAGTTAGCCAATCGCGGACACACGGACAAGTGGTTTTTTTCTATCCAGAACCTCGGGTTTTTCGTTCCTTAAACTCAAGTAAATCAACAGTAGAACCCAATTATGTACTGTGTTAGATGTTTTCTGTGTTTTCAGACCAATAGTATACTGTGTTAGGGTTAGGGAACGCGAAATTGCGGCACTTGTCCGTGTCTCTTTGCCGACTTGGGCCAGCTGTCTGTAATTGGCTAATGGTGGAGATTGAACTTTCCCCTCAGTCTCCAAAAATTTACATACGACTAAAGCGGCCTCGCTTACTCGCCATAGGGAATAAAAGGCATTAACGGATTTATTATCTCAGAATTAGAGCAGTGGTTCAGGAGATAGTGCATCGACTTCAACGCAGACAAGAATGTCGCTGTCCTTTTCACGGCACGCCCAGAACGCGAGATAATCATGTTTGATGTCTCATCTCATGACAACCAGTCACCAAATATTTGGGATGCAACTAGAGGGAAAAAACTCTGCTTTGCATCCCATGTAGATTATGTCTGCTCGAAAGCAAATAACGTAACAGGACAACTTTTCGACTAGGCATGGAAATCTATACAAAGCAATAATCAGATCTATTCTGATTATTGTTTCTGATCATCGATCTATACGAATCGCCAAGTTAGGGACATACTGACTTGGTAGGTACAAATGGCTCAAGACTGCACTGTGCAGCTAAATATGAAATACCATGCTAATCAGCTCACAATGGGCGAGCCACGTGCTCACTAAATAAACCTGATTTGCAATTCTTTTTCAGAAACAGATAAAGAGATAAAGAGTCAAAGATCGAATCGATTTGCCAGAAACGTTGCGTTAACCGTTATAAAGAGGGCATGTTTCACTGTTTTCGCTTTGGTGAGTTCTGTTTTTCTCTCACTGCTACACTGCTACGAGCACATCTGTCTGATGATGCGGCATAGTTTACTTCGTGTGTGTGTGTGTGTGTGGCTATGGCTGAGGAAGATCCTTCAGCTCCTCACGTCACCGACGGGAATCGAACCTAGGACACCTCCTTCCGCAGGCATATGGTTGCGAAGCGCACAGCTACTAGGCTAACTTTTTTTTCCCCCTAAATAATTTTCTTTGTTTATTTTATCAGACTTTATATGGTATTTTAACCATATTTACAAAAGACTATTTTATTATCACATCATTAATAGTTTTTTAAATTAATATGTTTTTATTCTTTGGTCAAGAGGATAGTTTTTTTTATTAAATAACAGGTAAATGTTCATTAAGCTAACTGACAAAACTTACAACATTTTCAAATCTCGTACAAAGTGTATCTACTAGGCTAACCTCGCGGACACTAATTTTTTAGGATCTATAAACTAGACAGAGTGGTGTAATCGCATCTTATTTCTTCTCATATCATTTCACTTATTAGACTGAATAACTACGGATGATGTTTACTAAATATGACATTTATATCTATCGTGAATCTCTGTTATGTCTAAAAGTTGTATTCTCCGTGTACATTTTATCTTTTTTTGGGAAGAAAGAGGGCCAAGTTTACTATAGAAAAACTACCAAACTTGGCTAACTTAGTTTCAGTTAAACCAATTTAAAAAAGTAGTTCGCCATCCTATAGGATACAAATCTGGCCATTTCTCTAATTATAAGTCAACCGTCGTTTTGCATGAAGATTTTAGACTGCTGTTAAATTTTTATCATAGTAATCAGCAAGCAGAACTTTCGTTTTGAAGAATGGGCGAGAATGATGCCGAACTCAATATTTTTCAATATGTTGTTTTTGTATTGTAAACTGATCTATCCAATCTCAGATGAAAGCGTGTCATGGCCATACTAAGGTTTATCCTATTTTGAGCAAACAGTCTTATCAGTGACCAGCTGCAGTATCATTGCAAATTCGTAAAACCCGAAAGATCGTTTCTAATTTCTAATTTAGAGATATCGAAATATTTACTATCACCAATGATCTGAACACAAATTTTTCATATCCCTACGATACATGCAACACTGAATATTCTTCAATCTGGATCTCTTCCTGATTAGTGACATTTTGTAAAATATACTGTAGTGTTGTTTATCCTTTAGGCAACTCAGACAACAACCTGGGTGTTGAGTTCTTTTTCCACAGAGTAGCACTTATATATCTCCTGCTGCTATCCATGTGAGTCTGATATTTTGACAATGAGATTATGACGATCTTTGCGTCTTCTGTGCCTCGATTTCTTGGTTGGATTATTGTTTTCTGTCTTTCATTTTAATCATTCTCAACAGATAGAGAGTAACACTATCGTATAAATTAAAAAATTGAACAGACACGTAACATTACACGCATGGAGCGTGTTGTATTAATTTATTCAAATTTATTTATTTATTTATTTATTTATATGATAGTGTTACTCTATTTGCTCTGTACTAGCGACTTCGAGTTTTCTTTTACCGTTATAAGCCCTGAAGAAGTCAAACAGCTCCTTTTGGCGAAATTTGCTGGCGTTGTATGTTTATAAATCTGGTCAATTAAAAATCAGTATATTTCAGTTTAAATTATCTATTTGTGTGACCAAATATAGTTTAACGATGAACAGAACAGTTCTTATTTGTGTGGAAACGTTAATTTCCAATTGCATTAACATTTTTATCCTTTATCTAAGTATTAGTTTTCAAAGAAGTGTATCAAACTACAGCAATGTGTAATCAGTCATATTGTAATTGGATTTCATGAAAATCGTTTTTCTTACACTAAAGCTGGAAATATAACCAAATTATCAACATAGGCATAAGCAATTTTGAAAGGGCCGAAAGCAGGAAACTTGCATGATGTCTCAATGGAAGTCATGCCAAATGGGGTGGGAGAGACAGTCGCATCAAGGATCGACAAAATAACCTTCTCAAAAAAAAAAAAAAAAAAAAAAGTAAAAAGAAAATAATTTTTTTGCATTCAGTTATCAGGAATTTTTTCATTTTTTTAAACTTTTACCCTGTTCTTGTACTTTCACCATTTTTGCGCCCTGATGGGATGGTTTTATTGCATCGTTATTAAGAAAAACCCATTTAAATCCATTAAGAAAAACTCCATGGTTTATTTTCATAATTTCTTGCAATGATTTCCATAAATGCCATCCTACATTTTCCAAAATGCGTACGCTGTTCCACTGATTTCTCTTCCGAGAAAGATAATCTGAACCTCAGGAAATGTAATGCCTAATTGGGATTGTGTTCTCCCCCCCCCAAAAAAATTAAGATAATTATATCGGAAATACATGCTATTCTTAAGGGGAGGGGGGTATATATATATATATATCATCATCATCATCATCAGCTATTGTCGATCCACTGCTGGATGAAGGCTTTTCCAAGATTACTCCAAAACTCTATGTCCATGGCTCTCCTTTTCCATGTCACTCCTGCAAATCTGATGATATCATCAATCTACCGTGATTTAGGTCGGCATCGTGGTCGTTTTTCCTCTCGTGGAATCCAATCCAGTACTTCTTTCGTCCATCGCTGATCTTGTCTTCGTGCAATATACTCAACCCATTGCCACTTCAGATATTTCACTCTTCCTATGATGTCAGAGACTTTGATTTGATTTCTTATCCATGTATTCCTTTTGTGATCCAATCTTGTGATACCAAGCATACTTCTTTCCATACTAAATTATGTTGTTCTTAATTTTTGAATTTCCTTTGCATTCAGTGTTCATGTTTCACTGCCATATAAATCAGAAGGCCGCGAAGGACAGCCATGGAAGCTGTGAAACTACCGAGGGAAAAGAGAAGCAGGACCAGCATGCATTGCCAAGCTGGACAGTCTGCGTAGTGCCTCGATCGTCGGAACCCTTCGGCCGATTCATAGACATCGGGAGAAATGTGCTCCAGGCCCCGCGAGCCATACAAGTGAGACGTCGGTAACGATAGAATCTCTGCGTGGAAGTCAAAACCCGAAACGGATGGGAACCTAAGAAGGAACTAGGAATAGGTGTATAATAGCGCTAAAGAAGATATGTGAGTAACTTCTGTTGTGTTTGATTATGATATGTGAAAGTGACCAAGAATCCACGGGACATTTATCGTACTTTACATTGGCCATAGTTCAGGACTGGAAAATAGTCGAATAATAGTTTGTTCTCAAATATCGTTGGAATTAATTGATGTAAATTATTTAGCATGATATCCCTTGAATTGAAATGGACCGATAGTTTTTTTTTTTTTTTTTGAATGTTGATATAATATTTTGCATGACGTCGTGCATTTTCTAAATGTTAAATTGCTGAAGTTTTACCTTAGAGTGGAGTTAGGAGAGAGCATTTTCCTATTGCATGTCTTTGCATTATTACAGTTAAAATAAGCATGTTTGTTTTGTTTACAAAGTGTGCCGCCTGATCTTTACGCAATGCATTGTTGCAAAATAAACACGAACCTGTGAGCGAAGGAACTGGTGTACGCGTATCCCCGGGAGTTCGAGAAACGTCTTCAGGGGGTACATAATAATTTTCGGCTATGCATAATTAACCCATGAAATCATTATTAAGAAATAAATAATTATTTTAAACGTATATATTTTCAGTTTTCTTTTCTAAAAACTTTAGTTTCCGAAAATCCCCCCATATACTTCGCTCCCACCACGATTTTTAGCTTTAATTTTGGGGAAAAAGTGCGAGTTATATTCGAGCAAATACGGTAATTTTTAGCTTTCAAATTCTTAAGTATGGATCATTGGTTAGAGATTGGATTTTATAAAACCAACAAAAAAGAGCAATATAGCAAATACAAGTAGCTCTAAGCAACAAGAAAACGTTGATATTGTATCTGGATCAAATGAAATTGATAAGAGTGTGTCGTCTGACATCTCTAGAGAACCAACTAGGAAGAAAATGAAAAATCTTCGTAAGTATGATATGAGTGAGTTACTTGAAATGTTGATTTCATTGACGAGAAATGAAGAGGAACCTATTCCAAATTTTATTCTATTAAAAATAAATCATATTTTTTGTTTACATGAACATATAAATTCAAATAAAATAGACATTTACAATGAAATATACTTTATTTATTTATTTATTATTAATATTATTGTTATTTTGATAAGGGGTACTTGGTAATAACGAAAATTTAAGAAGTGGTACGCGGATATCTGAAGTTTGAGAAACACTGCTGTGGCCCATGAAGTTAACTGAGGCACAACTGTTATCCCCCCCCCCCCCCGATGAAACATGAGCGGTTCTGCTCCCGGTGGAGGGCAGAGCCTGCTACTGGGTGGAAGAGAGTTCTTCTCGGTGACAGGGTGAGATTGGTATTGGGGGGGGGGAACAAAGCTGAGTTTTTGATCCTTTGGGTCAGTCATTGTTGGGTGATCTGGGGGATCCTATGAGTTTTTGGAGAGGTACCCCCCCGCACTTAAACAGGGGGAACTGGTCTGGGTAATTGCCCTTCCCAATATGCATTGCATTCTACACGTCCGAAAGGGGGGGGATGTTTTGCATTATGGGATACATACTAAGGCAAGTGATACGAAGTCATTAACCCCTATATAGAAGTAGCTTAGACGTGAATATATTTTACGTGCAAAACTTTGTTTTGCTTACTTGGGATAAGGATTAAAAACCAAGTATAAAATTTCTTGGTATCTTTAACGTATTGGGTGTAAACCCAAGGTTAAAAAAACAACACACACACACACACACAATATAGATAGATCGTATATCAATGACCTTTTAAAGTGGACTGTAATTTCGTGCTACACATTGGTGATGACCATTTATGCAAAGTTGAAGCCAAAAAAAAAAAAAAACGCTAACATCTTTTATTTTGCTATAGGGAATAGGCGAGGAAGTTTTAGCAGTATATAACTTCTGTAAACTGAGGTAGCAATTCAATTATCAACGGTCTCCAATCAGCGATTCAAGACTATCAATAATTATAAACAACATTCGGGAAGAGAGACTACTGACAAGTGCGCCCTGATCTTGTGCTCACTAATTCTCACACTATATTTATTGTCTGAATTAGTGTGGGGGAAGATTTTCTTGACTCAAAGTACGAAAACCCGCTTGCCTGTGTAAGAGATCAACTAACTGGAAGTGGATGCACACTCCACTTCCACTCAGCCACACACACACTCTCTTGTGCAAAATTTGACAAATGAAAAAGTGGAAGCAATATCAACGTCTACAACTCTTTGTTCTGATTTCCAAATTATTCTTGAATGGAGTGCTGATGACCTTATTAATTTCAGTTCTAGCAAAACGAAATTCTGTCTTTTTCATAAAAACACAGTTTTTCTTCCTGTATTATTTTTGACAACATCCAAATCCCTGCAAAAATTTCTCTTCTTGAGATAACTTTAATCTTTCTTATTATAAACATATAAATATTGCTTCAAGTATTAAAGAAACAAGGTTTCCTTTTTCGCTCATGGCACTAGTTTACCTCTGAACAATTATTAACCCTATACACTTCTCAGAATTATCGATGCACTTTTAAGAGCTAAGTGAAATACTTGATTTGGTGCAGAAGTAAACAATGAGGCTGAGTAACAACCAATATTTCAAAAATTTACCGTTTCCTTAATTTAGACATTGCAGTTTTACTGTTTGGATTCCTATAAATATACCAGTGGGCACTGTTCATCAGAATCGTCATTAGTAATTCAAACCTCTCATTGAAATCCGTCCAAATACGAACAGCACCTACATAACATACATTGTCTGGAAAGAAGTCAGTGGACACTAGGGACGTATATTCTGGGAGTTCTAGGTGTGTGATGCTCACCTAGCACACCTAGAATAGAAATATTACCAACATTATATTTTTGCATTTATTCCTGTTAAAGACTCCCCTAATTGTTCCCTGGCTTCGCGTGATTCCTGAAATTAAACATACGTCGAAAAGTGTAAACATTGCATCACATTCGCGTTAATAGTGCAGGTGTTATTTCTTGTGTTTTTGTATAAGGTTTGTAAATTTGTGTTACTGGGTGACTTTTTAAGTTTTTTCCATACATTTTCTTTTTCAGTAATAGTATTTAGTATGTCGTCATTTATCCATGGATTGTTGTCTGTTTGTCGCCTCGTTTGTGTAGGTTTTGTTGCTTTTTTGTATATTTCTGTGAACTTTAGTTGAAAATTCTCGTATAATGTTACAGGATCGTTTATTTTAAGTAGGGAATTCCAGTCTGTATTTTTTACTTGGTTATCGACAATGCTCTTTAGTATGATCGAGTTTTGTCGACTTTTGTGGCGGTGGGAGGGGGGTAGGAAACGTAATAAAACGAAGTTGAGACAAAGTAGTGATCGGCAATTTTTACGTTAATTACTGATGATGTATATGTATAGATGGGAGCCCGTATGTTGATATGATCAATGCATGATTGTGTTAGTGAGTTATTGAGTATTTCTTCTCTTGTTCGGGAGTTAATGGTAGGGTTTATGTTGTACTGACTCGGTATATCAAGATATGTGTTAGTGGTTGACGAAATAAATAAATAAATAAATAAATAATAATAATAATAATAATAATATTATTATTATTATTAAATTAACCCCTCCCCAACGGTAAAAAAGAAAAAAAAAATTCAACTGCAACCAGAGGAAGTTTGCAAACTAATAATGCTGAAAACGTTTGACTAATAACGAGTCTTTTGACTCCATGGAGGCACCTTGTATAATAATAATAATAATAATAAAACTTATCATGTAGAATATGCATATTTTACTTTATTCCTTCTCTAATTATAAATGAGATATAAAAGGCCTAACCTTCATTCTTGGGCATTTACCTTATCATTTTGGTAATTGCATCTGGTAGCGATTTCCAGATTATATTTCTTCTTTTGAAAATAAATACATCCGCTAACTTCTTTTATTCTTAAAAAGGGAGTGGTCAAGGAAGTTTAGTGCTAGCTAATTTTTTGAAGACTCTTTAATTCAGCTAAAGCAAAAAAAAAAAAGTAAGATTATTATTTGAATGTGAAGATGGTTTAAATGTTTCTCTTATTAGATAATAGTAATAATACAATTTTTAAATTTGAATGCGGAATACAAACGGAATGGGTTTCCTAAATAATCAGCGGAATGAGTCATTTTGTCTTATTATTATTATTTGTGACACCTCCAAGGAGTCTGAAGACTCATCGCGGGAGGACACCTACAACTGTACACCTACTTATGTGCAAGCACGCATGATTTAATGAAATATATCGGAAAATATCAGGAATTTGTTAATGTGCAAAGGTCTAAATGATAGTCAATATTTCTAGCATCAGAAAGAAACGGAATCACAACACTAATGTACACGAACAGCGCTTTGTGACTCACATGCGTCATTGCTTTGCGGCAGCGTCCTTAGTAACAGGAACGTGGTTTTGTTTATTTTATATGCAGTTCTACCGTAATTGTTAGTTACGTGCGATAATAGAAGTGTTCAAGTTTGCGATTTGGATTTTAAGACGTGATTTAAATATTGTACAGAATACTGTACATTTTAGCTGGATTTTTAAGGAATTCGTTTACGCAAAATTTCTTATTTGTGTTTTTACAACTTAAAGGCTTTATAGCATTAGAGATTATAACGAAGTGGCTTAAAATAAGACAAATGATTTCTCTGAGCGATGGAAATAATAACCAAGTAATGAAGGTGAGTGATTATGATGCTTTATAGATAATGCATTTTTATGATAAATTATTGATTTATTATTATTATTTTCAGGGACTCATCGAGGGAGGCCACATACTACACGCACCAGCAATCATAATTATTCTATTTAATAAGCATGCTCATCGTCTCATTGCTCTGATCATGCTAATTACCAACCGTCAATGTAAAATTAAAATATATAAATAAATACAAATGGAAAAGGATCGAAAGAATGACATGTGACCCTTCGTTGAAAATACCTTACCTATTCACTTCGTTCCCTGCAGAGCATAGGGCCTCAACCATTGAGGTTGAAAATACTGACTTCAAAATTAAGTTAGTGGGGAATTTTATCAGATTAAGCCAGATGGGATCATAAAAAGAGTAGAAGGCAAGAGTGGAAGATCCAGAGGCCATCTTCCACTCTTCTACAACACTCTTATACAACTTCCAACCCTGGAAGTTGTATAAGAGTGTTGTGAGCAGTAGATTTTTTACATGGATAACTGTCAGTGAATGGAATACATTACCAAAATATGTTGTTAACGCAGAGAGTTAAGGATTTTAAGATTCAGTATGATAGATTTGGAAGAATAATATGAGTAATTTGGATGAGCTATAACATTAACATGAGCTGTAGAAGAAGAAAATGCTGTGGATGGCATATAAATGGAGAAAGGTGGCCAGCAAACTCATGAACAGTACAAGGATCAGACAAGAAAGGTGACCAGAATGGTAAGGAAGGCAAAGTCAGATTACGAGAAAAATCTAACTGAGCAGGCTAAAAATCTAACTAAAGGAAATCCCAAAGAGCTATTTCATTACATGACAAGTAAAAGGAAGAATGACTATAGAGGATTAACTTTATTAGTGTTGATGGGAGATGACAGAAGCAGATAAAATAGTTGAGTAACCACTTTGGAAGAGTATATCATCCAGGTGAGGTTACTGCTTTAACCTATGTGACAGATACTAATGTGGGAACAAAGGTGGATGGATTTCAGATTCTTATGATATTCTCAGAATCTTAATGTAAATACAGCTGTGGGATTAAATGGGATATCAGCTAGGGTTTTGCGAGAATGTGCAAAGAACTAGCAATACCTCTGACTAGGATCTTTAATTTAAATCTCAGCTGTGGTAGAGTTCCATGGGAGTGGAAGGTGAAAATAATTCCTTTGCATAAGGAATTATTTTCACCTTTGTTTGAGGAAGGTTCTGAGATGGCAGTAGTAAATTATAGACTGATCAGTAACTCAGGAGTGGTGATAAAAGTATTGGAAAGTTGGTAAAAGAGTGAATTCAGAAAGGGGGGGATAAGAATATGAAACTTTATGTGGAGCAATATGGCTTTGTGAAGGGTCAGTCATTCCTTAGTAATTTACTATCTTCTTTATAATAGAGTAACAGCTGAGTTGGATAAAGGAAATGGCTACACGATGTTTCTACTGGAGGATTTTTCAAAGGCATTTGACAAAATACCACATGGAACTTTGTTATGAAAATTAGAATAAATGGGGATGAATATGACACTGGTGTATGTGGATAAGACAGTGGCTGCTGGACAGACATCAGAAAGTGGTACATGGAGGAGCAGAATCAAGGTGATAACAGGTGACTAGTGGTGTGCTGCAAAGTTCAGTGCTCGGACCATTGCTGTTTAATTTGTATGTATATAGAAATATCCTGAAAGAAACTATTCTTTTGTTTGCTGATGATGCGAAATCAAGTAGAGTAATAGTTAATCAAGGTAATGTGGAGAGCTTGCAGGACAATTTGAATAGGTTGTTAAACCTATTCAAATTGTGAGATGAGTGACCAAGATGGTGAGTGGTCTGTGGAATTTTCCCTATGAGGATAGATAGGCGATATGCGAATTTCAGAAATTGGTGAAAGGAGAAAAAGAAGGTACACGATAGAAACATTTAAGTTACTTAAAGGGTTTTTTAGGGCTGATGCAGGGGAAATGTTTCAGTACATTGATGGAACTGTACTCCAGGAAATAGATGACACTAAAATTTAAGGGTGGTGGTAGACAGAGTTAAAGTTTTTTGTTGAAAGTTTATTTTTCACTTGGTTACACTCTAATAAATTTAGTTTAATCCTTTATCCAAGTGTGAGCAAACAAAGTTTGCACCTGAAAGTATCTTCAGGACTGGGGTAAGGTGGTACAACACCGGGCAACTCATTGCAAAGGTGGAGCAAGCTAACATCACTCCTATCTCAGTATCTCCCATAATGCAAAACACATCTCCTTGCGGATATGTATAATGTTATGCCTTAAGGGAAGGGCCACTACCCAGATTAGTTTTGGCGTTTATTGAGGTCTCTTCAGTGGGAGCTAGGCCCGAGTGGAGACACCAGGCAGAAACATTAACAAGGTCATCTCTACCTATAGGAGTTGCCAAACGGTGTGCCACTGTTTTATTAAATTACTCTGGATTTAGAGAAAGATGTCGAAAGTTTATTTTTCACTTGGTTAGACTATAATAAATTTAGTTTAATCCTTTATCCAAGTGTGAGCAAACAAAGTTTGCACCTGAAAGTATCTTCAGGACTGGGGTAAGGTAGTACAACACCGCACAACTCGTAGCAAAGATGGACCAAGCTAACATCACTCCTATCGCAGTATCTCCCATAATGCATAACACATCTCCTTGCAGATATAATGTATAATGTTATGCATTAAGGGAAGGGCCACTGCCCAGACTAGTTTTGACCTTTATTGAGGTCTCTTCAGTGGGAGCCAGGCCCAAGTGGAGATACCAGGCAGAAGCACTAGCAAGGTTATCTCTACCTATAGGAGTTGCCAAAAGGTGTGCCACCTTTTTATTAAATTACTTCTGCACTTCTGGGCCTGGCTCCCACTGAAAAATAAACTTTCAACATCTTTCTCTAAATCCAGAGTAATTTAATAAAAAGGTGGCACACCTTTTGGCAACTCCTATAGGTAAAGATGACCTCGCCATTGCTTCTGCCTGGTATCTCTACTTATGGGCCTGGCTCCCACTGAAGAGACCTCAATAAAGGTCGAAACTAGTCTGGGTAGTGGCCCTTCCCTTAATGCATAACATTATACATATCCGCAAGGAGATGTGTTTTGCATTATGGGCGATACTGAGATAGGAGTGATGTTAGCTTGCTCCACCTTTGCAACGAGTTTTCCAGTGTTGTACCACCTTACCCCAGTCCTGAAGATACTTTCAGGCACAAACTTTGTTTGCTCACACTTGGATAAAGGATTAAACTAAATTTATTAGAGTTAAAGTATAGAGATCATATTGCTAAGGTTGCTAATACAGCTCATAAGATTACTTGGCTATTGAAGAACATGCTAAGAAATAGAGATAAGGAAACTTTATAAGGCCTTGATATGTCTACATCTGGATTACTGTGCTTAGGTGTAGTTTCCTAAGTTTCTTGGGAATGAGGAAGCACTGGAGAAGATTCAGAGACCAGTGTCCAAGATGGTGAGTGGTCTGTGGAATGTTCCCTATGAGGATAGATTGAGGATCTGCGGATTGAAGAAATTGATCGATAGGAGAAAAAGATCGCCAATCCTATAAAATGCATTAAGTTACTTAATGGGTTTTAATGGATTGATGCAGGGGAAATGTTTCAGCACTTGCTCAGAGGGGCCAGAATAAGAGGTCATCCCTGGAAGTTAAATAAAGGTGTGATTAGTAGGTTACTAGATTTTTTGGTTAGAGAATTGTGAATGAGTGGAATGGGTTGACAGAGTCAGTTGTATTTTGTCTGTTAATTTGTTCAAGGAGATGTGTGATAGATTGTGCGGATAGTTTGGATCTCCCTTGATTAGTCTTTGTACTCCGTGGAGGTGCCTGTATAATAATAAGTAATAAGAGCGAGAATGGTCAATGTGTTTAAGGAGTGGTATGATAGACTTTGTGTTTCTTAGAGGGGGGGGGAGACCTCCCCTCGATGAGTCTTGATAGACTTTGTGTTTCTTAGAAAGGACCCCCACGATGAGTCTTTTGACTCCATGGAGGCCTGAATAATAATAATAAGAAGAAGAATTCTTTCTCATCCATCAGATGATGGATTGAGTCTGCTCTATGGAAATCTTTGCCACCTGGTTTCTCTCTCTCGCCATTTCTATCATCTTTCTGATACTGAATAATTGTGACCTTTCCTTCAAAGACTGTAGCTAAGTTGTTTTTGGTCTACCTCTTGATTGTCTTCCTCCAGTGTTCCATTCAAACTGTATTTTTTAATCTTTGAAAGGACATTCTCTGGAGGTGTCCAAACCATCTTGATTGCTGTTTAAGAATTATAGCTGCTGTGATATCTTCTGTATGGTTTAATTCATATTTGACTTGCTCATTTCTTTTTTGTTCTAACCAGTGAGTCGTATTTATTTTTCTTAAGCATTTTTTACTATTATTATTATTATTATTATGATTCAGGCCTCCATGGAGTCACAAGATACATTGTGGGAGGCCTATCCTAGAAAATACAGTGTATCATACTACTTCTCAAACTCATTGAGCATTTGCACTTCCACCACTCTATCAAGCAATGCATTCCACAGTGCAACTACCTCCATGCAAAGAAACCACTCCTCACCCATCTTGTTCATAGCTTCCTTTTGTAACTGCCAGGGGGTATCCCATTATCCTTGCTTCTTTCTCCCTGTTCCACAAAACAAAACAACTCCCCAGTGTCAACCCTGTAACTACCTCTCAACAGTTTAAAAGTCTCAATCATACTATATACTATGCAGTCCACATATAATATACTATAATATACTATGCAGTCCACATTCACTCAGATTATTTACATCATTAACAATGTGCATTCCTGATACCATCTTTGTTATCTGCCTTTACACTCTTTCCATGGATAATTTATTCCTTCACATCCTATGGACAAATGAGCATAATAGTCCAAGTGTAGTCTGATCAGGGATTTATACATTGGAATGACAATTCTTTTATCTCTGCACATCAGTGTTCTTCTCAGTATGGTAGCAATCCTCTGGGTTATATTCACCACCTTTCAATATGTTCCCTGAATTTCAGATTTCTATCAGTCATTGTCCCCAGATCCCTCGCCTCCCCCTACTTCCTCCAGTACAGTTCCTCTAACAGAATATGCAGTCTCCCATCAATATATCCCAAACTACAAGCCTTTACATTTCTGCATTAAACTGATACCGTCATTCATTTGTCCCTCTGTTTATTCAGATCCTCTTGCAGGGCTACCACATCTGTACTACTATTAATAACCTTTCCCAGATTCACATCATTCTGATAACCTTTTGTCTCCTTGATACTAATCCCCCATACACAACTCTAATATCTATCAGATAGCCAATCCCAAATCCAGCTCACTAACTTGATATGTAAACCAATGTGCTGTAACTTAAATATCAGCTTATCATGTGGTACCCTGACAAATGCCTTCGTAAAATCCAAAAAAATAGGAGAAAATGGTATCCCTCATCAGCCGCTCTTGTCAATTTGTTATAAAAGGTAATCATATTACTAAAACAAGAGTGCCCCTTAACAAATCCATGTTAACTCTCACAGATAACATTACACTCATCTGCCCAATGCTGTATATGATCCCTCATCGCTCACTAATTTCTCCAAGATTTTAACAACTACTGATGAAACATAAACTTATACATTGGTAATACCTAACCATCAGATTTTAGGGAAAGACAAGGTATACTAGAATTATAGCTGCTGTGATATCTTCTGTATAGTTTAATTCATGTTTGACTTATTCATTTCTTTTTTGCTCTAACCAGTGAGTCATATTTATTTTTCTTAAGCATTTTTTACTATTATTATTATTATTATTATTATTATTATTATTCAGACCTCCATGGAGTCACAAGATACATCGTGGGAGGCCTATCCTACAAAATACAGAGTGTATCATACTACTCCTCAAACTCATTGAGCATTTGCACTTCCACCATTCTATCAAGCAATGCATTCCACAGTTCAACCACCTCCATGCAAAGAAACCACTCCTCACCCCCCTCTTGTTCATAGCTTCCTTTTGTAACTTCAAGGGATATCCTCTTATCCTTCCTTCTTTCTCCCTGTTCCACAAAACAAAAGAACTCTTTTAATATTAATTAAAATTTTAATTAATACTTCCTTATTTCAGTAATATTACATTACTATATTCAGGGATCACAAAATAATGATATATGATATGTACATACAGGCAGTAACACTAAGCAGATATGGCTGAAGAAAGCAACTGAAGTCGGTCCTAAAGGTGCTCCCTAGTGGGCTAAATTGGGTTGTATTGGCTGTTGGGCTGATGTTCTAAGAATGAAAGCTTCCCAAATTTGGGGTACCCTCATGCAACATTTTCTCCAATCATTGTCATCTTTATCAAAAGAACTCCCTAGGATTATTTTTGGCTTCATTAGCTAATGCTGCTCATACTTTACTTTTGCTGCCCTTACAAACCAAGGCATCCCCCCATGCCTGGTCTTTGTAATCCTCATAGAATTGGTTATTACTACTTCTCTTATGGTGCCTTCATAATGTCTTTTTTCTCTGTATTATCACATGCTTAATCTCTTCATTCATCCATTTCATACCTACCTTATTTAACTTTCTGACCCTTGGAATACATTTAAACATTGCTTCTACTAGATAATTCTTGAATATCCTCCAAGCTACATTGATCTCATTTTTCTGCTAACTCCTCATTCCATGCTACACCTGAGCTCTCCATAATCTCCATAATCTCCTGAGCTCTTCATAATCACCAGCCTTGTAGTTCCATATATACCCTTTTCTTAGAGGTTCTCACACTGCTGGCAACCACTCAGGTAATCACTTCATTTTCACTCTCACCAACTGGAGGGTGATTTGACATCTCATTTATAATTACATCCTCTGATGAGATGATCAAATCTAAGGCCCTCAATCCTCCTGTGCCCTCTGATGCATACTGTCTGAGGTAGTTGACCCTCAAAAACTCAAGAAACTCATTTTCTTTATTTCCAGTTGCTATCTCTTCACCCCAGTCTATATTGCCAGATTAAAATTACCATTAATAATCACCCTTTTCTTATTTGCTTGGCTAATTTGATTATACATTTCATACTCACTACCATCCACATTACTGGGTCTATAACAACATCCAAGTAAATATTTCATTCTATTAACCTCTATTTCACACCATACTGCCTCAAAACCACTGGCACTATTTCCCTCTTGCATCTCTACATTATATGGACTTAATTTTGTCTCTTTCATCATTAGCACTCCCCCCTCCATTTTTACGCTTTCTATCCTTACGAAACACATCATACCCTTCCATCTCTATTCCTGTCATGATGTCATCCTCATCCAACCATATCTCACTTATTCCAACAAGTTTTGGGTGAAGAGATTCAATTAATGCAACCATTTCATTTGCCTTGTTTCTTACACTTCTAGCATTTGCATACAAACATAACAGCTCCTTCCTGGATCTATAGCTAGTTCCACTGACACCACTTATTTGATGTAACTTCTCCATGCATAACTCAAGCCATTTCTTTTCTCCTTATTCATCATTGAATCTTCTTCAGATTCAACTGTTTTTCCATTGATCCCAGGTTATCCCCTTCTTTATTTGTTTACATATGCATTCAAATCCTCTTGGAGCATCTACCTTTCTTATTTTTTTAGGCTTGTTGAAATGCGGTTATTTCTCCATATTTTGTTTAATTTATTCATATTAGACCATCCTTTGGTAAGTCTGTTACTGTTTCTGTGTTATTGAGGTTGTGAGTAATGTGATTGCCAAGATATGTGAATTGTTTTACTTGTTTGAAGTATGTGATTTTCTGAGTTTATTGAAATTTTTCTTCATCTCATCATATTTTCATTATTTTAGTTTTGCTTAGATTGATTTTCATTCCAAAAGTTTTGCATTCTTCATTTAAAAATTTTATTGCTTTTTCCAGTTATTCTTTATATCTACAAGAATAATAATGCCATCTGTACACTTGCTGTGGTTGATATTTGTGCCATTTATCTGTGGACCTGGCTCTTTAGCTATGGATTTGCATATTTCTTTAAGACAATAAATAGATGTGATGATAGTGGGCAACCCTCCATGACTTATTTTTCTACTTTGAATTTGTCTTTTTTTTTTTATTACATTTGACAGTTGATTTGGTATCTTTATAACAACTGGCAATAAGTGTTTGTATCTTTAAATCTAACATCATAAATTTTAAGATGTTTATCATTTTGTTCCTGCCAATGGAATCAAATGCTTGTTTGAAGTCATTAACAACTGCAGTATATAGGTAAGTTGCATGCCCAGTACTTTTCAGCCAGTCTAATATCCATATTAGACTTTCCAGGATTCTGACCTGGAAAGTCTAATATGGCTATATTAGACTTTCCAGGTCAGAATCCTGCTTGATCTTCTCCTGTTGTCTCATTCATTAAAGTCTGGATTCTATTTTGAATAATCAGGGAGAAGAATAAGGGATAAAGAATCAGGGAAACAGGAGTGGTCATATTGAAGAGAGAGAGAGGTATGGTATAGCAGAAATATTGGTGCTGATAGAATGGCCCCAAAGACACAGGGATTGTTATGTATGTACACAAATGTAAGGAGTATTTGAAACAAGAGAGCTGAGTTTGTTGCATTCATTGAGTCACTATGCCCAAAGATAACTAAAATAAGTAAAACTTGGTTGTCTAAGGAGGATGTGATGTCAAGAATAGAAATGAAGAATATATAATTTTCCAGAAGAATAGGAATGTGAAAAGAGGAGGGGAAGTACTGTGCTGTTAATGATTGCCTAGGAGTTGTGTCCACAAAGTGTGGAAGTTGATAGTGCACACACACATTTTGAATCGGTGTGGTGTGAAGTTGAAATTAACAGGCTAACGTATGTGATAGGATGCTGTTATAGGACAGGGAATGCAGACAATACTGATTGTGAAATATTTAGGCAAATTAGTTAGGTATGTAAAAAGAAGGTGATCCTGATAGGAGCTTTTAATTAAAGGAATATAGAATGGAAGGACCATCATTCTATATTCTATATCGAATAAAAGTTGAGCAGCTCTCAGATGTGAGCTGTAGACTAAAATACACAAAGATTATTGAAGGAAAAATGAAAGAGTTAGAACAGGAATCAAACCTTGGAGATTCAGTGGCAAACTCTGAAGAAAACATTGATTGATTCTGCCAGAGAGGCATGTGGTGAGGTTGTTTGTAAGGATAAAAAAATCAGAACTCCCTGGTGGACACTGGAGGTTAAAGAGGCAGTGAAGGAAAAGAAGAAAGCATAACAAAAGTTCCTGTCAAATAAGTGAGCTTGTACTCTTAGAGAATATAGAGACAAATGCAAGAATGCTAAACACTGTGTAAAACTAGCTAAACAAAAGTCATGGGAGGACTTTGGCAAGAATATAGAAAATAAATATCAAGAAGGTGGCAAAATATTCTGGAGGTTGTTGAAGAAGCTTAAGAATGGAGGAAAGAGTGCTATAAAAGGAATTAGAGATGATAAAGGTGACATGAAAACGGGAGAAAAAGATATCCTTGAAGTATGGAGTAATTACTTTGAAAAACTGCTAAATGAAACAAGCAGTGATGACAGCACAGTGATAAAAAACACTGACCAGGCATACAGTCAGGAATACATATCCATACTTGAAGTAGAAAAAGCCATCAAAGGCTTGAAATGTGGAAAGGCAGCAGGAGTAGATGATATTCGACCAGAAATGCTGAAGTATGGTGGTATAAGAGTCTTACAGTGGCTGCACTGCATAGTTCAGAAAGCCTGGAGAGAGGGACAAATTCCCGATGATTGGAGTAGAGCTCTCATAGTACCCATATATAAAAAGGGAAATAAAACTGAATGTGAGAATTACAGAGGTATTTCCCTACTGAGTGTTCCTGGCAAGATCTATGCAAGTATACTTGAGAAACGGTTGAGAAGAATTGTGGAAGAAAAGCTTGGTGAAGAACAAGCTGGATTCAGGCCAAATAGAGGCTGTCAGGATCAGATCTTCACTTTACGACAAATAGTCGAGAAAGCATGGGAATATAACAAAGATCTGTATTTAAGTTTTGTCGATCTGGAAAAGGCATATGACAAGGTGCCAAGAGAGAAGCTATTCAATACGCTGCAGTTATATGGTGTCAATGGGACATTATATCAAGCAATACTTAGTCTTTATTTGAGTTGTAAGTCAGCAGTTAGAATTGAAGGAAGTACAGGAAGATGGTTTAATGTTAAATCTGGTGTGAGACAAGGATGTACATTATCCTCTCTGTTATTCATTATCTATATGGATCACATCATGAAGGAAAGTGGTATTAAACATGATATCAAAATTGGAGATGTTAATGTCAGCTCTTTGCAAAATGCGGATGATGTTATACTTCTAAATAAATCCGCTACAAGTCTGCAAGATTCTCTGACTAAATTGAATAGCTGTTGTAATAGATATGGTATGAAGGTCAGCAATAAAAAGACAAAGACAATGAAAATAGGCAGAATCATTGAAAATGTCAACTGTGTTGTGAATGGAGAACCTATGGAACAAGTAAAACATTTAGGCACGATTTTTACTGAAGATGGTAAATTAAATATAGAAATAGACAACAGAATCAGCAAAGCTGGTATGTGGGAAGTCAATTGAATAAATTCATATGGAATAAGAGAGAAATTAGTCGGAACACTAAATTAGCTGTATACAAGACAGTGTTCAAACCAGTTTTAACTTATGGATCTGAGAGCTGGGCCAGAAGTAAAACACTTGACCAAAGACTAGAGACCGCAGATATGAGAGTCCTGAGAAAGATTATAGGTGTGAACAGATGGCATCAATGGCAGTATCATATTAAAAACGAGGATATTAGGAAAGAACTTGACATTGTCAGCATCCAGGAATGCATTAGCAGAGCTAATCTCAGGTGGTAGTTACTTAAACAGAATGGGTGAGGAAAGATTAGCAAAATAAGTGTTCTCTGCCAGGTTGGCAGGAAAACAACCGAGAGGAAGACCAAGATATAGGTGGATTGATACGGTACAAAGTGCTTTAGACGATAGAAATATAAGATCTGATAATATTGGAGTGTTGACAAGTAACAGACTGATTTGGAGGAAAATTGTAGATAGGAAATTAATAATGATGTAATTTTTTTCATGTAGTACTATCATATCCTGTACACCCCTTGAGGGTACATGGCAGGAATTTGATGATGATGATGAGAATAGAAGGAGGGGATAGTGTAAGGGATAGAGTGAGTGTGTTGAATTTCAGAGAGATAAATATCTTAAGCAGCATGTGACTGAAGCAACTAGAGACTTTAATGTTTTGGATTTGGTGATAACTTCACAAGATATACTTGTTAATGAGGTGTTGACAATGCTGCCTGTTGTTGAGAGTGATCATAAGATACTTGTTTGGGAAGTGGTGAAACAAGAAAAGGTAACTACCAGAAATTGAAATTGTTATTATTATTATTATTATTATTATTATTATTATTATCCCAAGACCCCATGGAGTCAAAGACTCATCTTTAAGGTCCTTTTGTCATACACATACAGCTCATCATACCGTGCCTTAAACACACTCAAATTCTCTGCAGACAGCACAGCCAAGGCATTTCAATCATTCACAACTCTGCATACAAAAACCTGCTTCTCACTCCCCTGCTCACACCCTCCTTATGCAGCTTCCAGGGATGACCTCTTGTTCTAACCTGATATCCCACAGTTTTCTGTAAAACCTCTAAAACATTGATCCTATAACAACCCCTTACTAACTTGTACATCTCCATCATATCGCCCCCTCTTCCTCCTATTCATTAGACTCTGCAAATTGCATCTTGTCAACCTTTCCTCATGTTCAACATTTCAGAGATCAGAAATTACCTTAGTTAGTTGCCTCTGGACCCTTTCCAATATCTCTTCATCCTTTTGAAAACCAGATGCTTATACAATGGAACAAGGATCTCCTTACTTCTACAAGTCAGTGTCCTCCACATCATTTCCAGAATTCTTTGTGTTGTCCTCACAATTTTGACAATGTGTCCCCTAAATTTCAAATCCTTATTCACTATTACCCCAAGATCTCTTATTTCCTCCACTTCTTTGTTTTCCAAATTTCAAAACCTTACATTTTGTAATATTGAACTCTCATTCCCATTTCCATGTCTATTCACTCAATTTATTCAAGTCTTCTTATAAGGCCACATCTTCTCTACTCTTCATAGTTCATTCCAACTTTGCACCATCTGCAGACAACTGAGTATCCCCATCCATATCTTTGCCAATATCATTAACGTACAGGTTCAATGGCAATTGCCCCAAAACAGACCCCTTAGGCACACCACTAGTGAGTTTCCTTCTCCTGGATATTGCTCCCCCATACATAACTTCCTGATACCTATCAGATAGCCAGTCTCCAATCCAATCCACTAATCTAATATCCAATCCCATCCACTCTAGTTTGACTTAACTTATCATGTCGTAATCTGTCAAAAGCCTTTGGAAAATCTTAAGTATTTTACTGTGTATCTTTCTTCTCTGTTCAAGGAAGCCATCATCTTATCATAATAAGTAAGTAGATTACTAAAACATGACCTTCCTTTAGCAAATCCATGTTGTCTGTCAAAGAAAATACCATTTTTGTCAATCCACTTCTGGATTCTAGTTCTTGCCTGCTTCTCCAACAACTTAACCGCAACACCTGACACAGAGCTCAGGTGTTGCGGTTAAGTTGATTGATAGAACTCAGGCATCAAATTATAGGCCTATAATTTGATGCATGAGTTCTATCAATCCATTATGAAGTGAAACAATTTTGCCCTCCTTCCACTCCTTTGGAACTTGATCCAGTGCAAAACTCATATTAAAAAAAATATCTCAAAGCAGATGTCAACTCCCTGTCCCATTCTTTCATAATTCTTTCATAAGGTT
Source organism: Typopeltis vanoorti (assembly GCF_054136105.1). Taxonomy (NCBI): domain Eukaryota; kingdom Metazoa; phylum Arthropoda; class Arachnida; order Uropygi; family Thelyphonidae; genus Typopeltis; species Typopeltis vanoorti. Next base: position 165,312,175 of record NC_143550.1, read on the forward strand.
GATGATATATTATCGACTCCCACAGCCTAATGAACATCAAGTTTGCTCAATTCCCCATATACCTTTTGCTCACTTACAGTCAGTCTCTCCTCTCCATCATTAACTGCTCTCAATCTCTATGATGTCACATTCACAAGAATGAAAGACCTTTATGAACTGCTCATTAGGTATCTACACTATATCTTCCACAAAAAATTATTATTAACATCTGACCTCAATGGAGTCAGAGACTCTCATGGGAGGTAAACACTATTGCACACAATGCTCATCCAACTATTATTATTTATTATTATTACCCCAAAACCTCATGGAGTCAAAGACTCATCTGGGAGGTCCTTTTATCACACACACATCTCATCATACCGTGTCTTAAACACACTCAAACTCCTTGCAGACACCACACTCTCAGGCAAGGCATTCCAAACTCTGCACGAAAAAAAACCTGCCTCTCACTCTTCTGCTCACACCCTCTTTATACAGTTTCCAGGGATGACCTCTGGTTCTCCCCTGATCTCCCACTATTCTCTGTAGAACTTCTCCACCATTGATCCTATAACAATCCCTTGCCAACTTGTAGGTGTCTATCATATCTCCCCTCTTACTCCTGTCCACCAGACCCATGCAAGTTACATCTTCTCAATCTTTGCTCATACTCAACATTCCAAAGGTCAGAAACTACCTTAATCAGTCACCTTTGGACCCTTTCCAACATCTCTTTATCCTTCTGAAAATCCGGTGACCAAATCTGGGCACAATAGTCCATGTGTGGCCTAATCAAAGCCCTACACAACTGAACAAGAATCTCTCTACTTCTACACATCAGTGTCCTCCGCATCATTCCTAGAAGCCTTTGTGTTGTCTTCACAATTTTGGTGATATGTCCCCTAAATTTTAGATCCTTATCCACTATCATCCCCAGATCTCTTATTTCCTCTACCTCCAACAATATATTCTCACCAAGCATAAATTCTGCATCCCATCTTTGTTTTCCAAATTTTAAAACCTTACATTATGCAACATTGAACTCACATCCCCATTTCCATGCCCAATCACTCAATTTATTCAAGTCTTCTTGTAAGGCCACAACATCTTCACAACTCTTTATGGTTTGTCCTAACTTTGCATCATCTGCAAACAACTGAATATCTCCATCCAAATCTTCTCCAATATCATTAATATATAAGTTAAACAGTAATGGCCCTAAAACAGACCCCTGAGGCACTCCACTAGTGACATTCCTGTTCCTGGATATCGCACCCCCATACACAACTTGTTGATACCTATCAGATAGCCAGTCTCCAATCCAATGCACTAATCTAATATCCAACCCCATCTGCTCTAGTTTGACTGTCAACTTATCATGAGGTACTCTATCAAAAGCCTTTGCGAAATCCAAGTATATTACTGTGTATCCTTCTCCTCTGTCCAAGGAAGCAGTCACTTTATTGTAATAAGTAAGTAGATTACTAAAACATGACCTCCCTTTAGCAAATCCATGCTGTCCATCAAAGATAATACCATTGTTGTCAAACCAACTCTGGATCCTAGTTCTCACAAGCTTCTCCAACAACTTAACCACAACACCTGACACTCAGATAGGCCCATAGTTTGATGCTTGAGTTTGATCACCTCCTTTATGAAGTGGCACAATCTTGCCCTCCTTCCACTCCTTTGGAACTTGACCAAGTGCAAGACTCGTATTAAAAAAATATGTCAAGGCAGGTGTCAACTCCCTGGCACATTCCTTCAGAATATGTGGTGATATATTATCAAGTCCCACAGCCTTATTTACATCTGGTTTACTCAACTCCCCAAACACCTTTTGCTCACTTACAGTCAGTCTCTCCTCCCCATCATCCACTGCTCTCAATCTCTCCATGAAGTCACATTCACAAGATTGAAAGATCTTTATGAACTGCTCATTAAGTATCTTCACCACACATTCTGCAACAGCTGTCTTTATACCATTTTCTCCAATCAATGTCATCCTTCCATAATCATTCTTTCTTTTGCTGGCTACATATCGAAAGAACTCCCTACGATTCTTTTTGGCTTCATTTGCTAACTGCTGTTCATACCTCTCTTTAGCTACTCTCACCAATCAAGTCACCCTCCTTGCCTCGTCTTTGTAGACCTCATGAAATTGGTTATTTCCACTTCTCTTATGCTGCCTTCACAATGCCCTTTTTCTCTGTATCGCATGCTTAATCTCTTTATTCATCCATCTCACACCTACCTTATTTAACCTTCTCACCTTGGAATACATTTAGACATTGCAACTACTAGATAGTTTTTGAAAATTCCCCAAGCTGCATTGATCTCTTTTCCAGCTAACTCCTCATTCCATGCTACATCTGCAAGCTGTCTCCTGAGCTCTTCATAATCCCCCCCCCCCTTGTAATTCCACATATACCCTTTTATCACAGAGGTCCTCACACTGCTGGCAACCTTATGATCATAACCACCAATTGGTGGATGATTTGACACCTCATTTATAATTACGTCCTCTGATGAGATGACCAAATCCAAGACCCTTAATCCTCATGTGCCCTCTATTACATACTGTCTGAGGTAGTTATCCCTCAAAAACTCAAGAAACTCATTTTCTTTGTTATCTCATCATTCCAATCTATATTGCCATAATTAAAATCACCCATAATGATCACCCTTTTTTTATTTGCTTGGCTAATTTGACTATACATTTCACTATCACCACCATCCATATTACTCGGTCTATAACAACATCCCACCAAGTATTTGATTCCATTCACCTCTATCTCACACCATACTGCCTCAAAACCACTGGCCCCATTTCCCTCTTGCATCTCTACCTTGTATGGACAGAACTCTTTCTCTATCATCAATAGCACTCCCCCTCCCTTTTTACCCCTTCTATCCTCACAAAACACATCATACCCTTCCATCTCTATTCCTGTCATGATGTCATCTTCTTCCAACCATGTCTCGCTTATTCCGACAATCTTTGGGTGAACAGATGCAATTAGTGCAACCATTTCATCTGCCTTGTTTCTTATACTTCTAGCATTTGTATACAAACACAAGAGCTCATTTCTGGATCTACAGCTAGTTCCACTGATACCACTAACTTGATGTGGTCTCTCCATTCTTGACTGGGGCCATTTCCCTTTCTGCTTCTTCATTTTAAAACTCTTTTCAATTCCAGCTGTTTCCTCTTGATCCCTGGTCATCCCATTCCTTTCCTGCCTACACACATGCTCTCACCTCCTCTTGGAGCATCCACCTTTCTCACGCCGTGTACCCCTGTCCACCCTGAGCCTCCCCATTTCTCTGCTCCTCTTGCACACCCATTCTCTCATTTTCTATACTCATACTACTCACTTTCCCATTCATATCCACCTAGTCAATCTCTCCTGTCTTACTCTCCTGCTCTTCCACGTCACTCCCCTCTCGATCTGATTCATTCTCTCTATGCCTTACTAACTATGCCTTAAAATGATTCAATATGTCTATATTCACAACACATTCAGGCAATGCACTTCACTCACCAGCCACTCTCCATGCAAAGAATTTTCTCCTCAATCTGCTCACACTCCCTTTATACAGTTTCCAGTGATGGCCTCTTGTCAGTGGTGTAGGTAGAGCTTTTGCCACCCGGGGCGATCCCTGAGTTTTCCGCCCCTCTTAATACACACAAAAAATACTACAAAAAGTCAAAACAGCATATAGGGAAATAAATTAAAACACTATGTTTATTTTTCAAGTAAAACTTTAATTTCAACAGTCTAAAATGTTATTTTTCTTGCTTTTCTATTAGCAAAATCGTTGATGACATTGCCGAAGTCTATTTCATAATAATGTAGGTAATTCTTAATCTATTTTATTTAGAAAAACTTCTCTCACAACTAGTAACACTAGTTACTAGTAGTTAAGTAGTAACACTAGCATATCCATTCTCCAGCCAAAAGGCTGTGGGTTCAAATCCTGCCGTGTGCATGGATGTTTGTGATTGTTTGTGAACAGCAATTGTGAGGAAATTTTGTAGTAGTATTACAATATTTGGAAATGAGTTCTCGAGACTGTATTTTAGCATTAATTGCAAAAGTTCAAAAAGGTTCAAAGTGCTGCCCGGGGTGGACCGCCCCTTCCTAGCCATGCCTCTGCCTCTTGTTCTCTCTCCTCTCCCATTCTATGAAAAATCTCTTTCATGTCAACTGATCACAACCCCTGACTAGCTAACATATGTCTCATTTATATCCCTCCCCCCCTTCCTCCCATTCATGAGTCCTAGCAGTTTACATTCTGACAATCTGTCCTCGTACTCCACATTCCAAAGACTACTGACCACCATTGTAAATCTTTTCTGGACCCTTTCTAACATATCCTTGTCACCATGAAAACCCAGCAACCAAATTCGTGCACATATTGGAAGTATAATGGAAATATATGTGGAAGTATAAAGTGGGTGATTATAAGAAGCTAAGTAGTCAGTTAGTCTCAGTTCATCTACACAATGTACTGATGCTCCAGATGAGAAAAGATGTTAACAGTGCATGGAAATTCACAAGGCAATAACTGACACAAGCAATGTTTAACTGCATACCAAGTGTTAAGCAAGTCAGCCTGGTTGGCCGAGTGGTTAGCATATCCATTCTCCAGCCAAAAGGCTGTGGGTTCAAATCCTGCCATGTGCATGGATGTTTGTGATTGTCTGTGGAAATGCTAGTGATGCTGTAGTTGGGAGACAGAGACTTGGACTTGTAGAGTAGGTCCCCTCCCTCGATGAGTCTTTGGACTCCCTGGAGGTGTCACGTAATAATAATAATAATAATAAAATAGAGTAGGAGTGAAATGGATGAATGTTGAAATCAAGAAAGCTCTGTTGGAAAAGAAAATACTATGGAGGAGGTACAAGATAGTTTGTGGTGATCAGATCCATGAAGAGAATAAAATGCAGGCTAGGAAGATGACAAGCATGATAAAGCAAGAAAAGATGTAGTGTGAAAGGAGATCGACTGGTCAGGCCAAGGTTAACTCAAGGGAATTTTTCTGCTATATGGCAAGCAAAAGAAAGAATGATTATGGAAGGTAAACACTGATGGATAGCCATAGCAGCAAGAATAACAGCTGCAAAGAATATAGTGGAATTATTGAGCAGGCATTTTATCAGTGTATATCATACTGGTGTAAATGATGCATTGCAATATATAGAAGGGAGGCAAATATTATTATTATTATTCAGGCCCCCATGGAGTCAAAAGACTCATTGTGGGAGGTCCTTTCTAAGAAACACAAGTCTATCAAGACTCATTGAGGGAGGTCTCTCCTAGGAAACACAAAGTCTATCATACCACTCCTTAAACGCATTGACCGTTCTCACCCTCATCACTCAATGCATCAGGCAATGCATTCCATTGTTCAACCACCCTCCATGCAAAGAAACCACTCCTCACCCTCTTTCTCACAGTTTCCTTTTGTAATTTCCAGGGATGGCCCCTTGTCATGACTCCTTCAGATGTTGATTGGGTTAGATGTTAATAAGGCTTTGAGAATGGATGGCATATCACCACGTATTCTTAAGGAATGTGCCCAACAGTTAGCTGTGCCCTTGACCTGGTTATTTAATGAAAGTCTTGCAGTAGATAGTGTTCCAAAGGAGTGGAAAGAACGTGAAATAATACCACTCTAAAAGCATGGTTCTAGGACAAATGTTTTGAAAATTATAGACCAGTCTATATAACTACAGTTGTAGTCAAGATGTTGGAGAGATTGGTTAGGAATAGAATACAGGATTCAGTTGATGGACATAGCATTCTCTATGATGGTCAGTATGAATTTGTAAAGGATATGTCCTATTTAGCAATTTACTTGCATTTTATGATAGAGTAACGAATGTGTTAGTTAAGGGGAATCATATACAGTGATATTCTTGGACTTTGCAAAAGCGGTTGATAGAGTCCCATGTGATAAGTTGGTGTACAAGCTGCAGAGGATGGGAATATATATTTTATTGGTTAGATGGATCAGAGTTTAGCTCTCTAAATTGTACCAGCAGTTGTGTATGATGGAGCAGTGTTTCAAAAAAGGTGGGTAACCAGTGATGTGCCCCAGGGTTCTGTTCTGAGGCCCTTTCTTTTTAACTTATTTGTAAATGATATATCAGTAGTAATAATAATAAAAAAAAAATAATGTGGACTGACTAGGGATCGTCAATTTTTTGCTGATGATGATGATGCAAAGTTGGCGAGAATTATAAGTAGTACTTCTGATGTTAATTCCTTTCAGGAAGATTTGTTTAGACTTTTGACTTGGACAAAGGAGTAGGGTTTTAGTTTTAATATTAATAGGTGCAAGGTGTTGCATTTTGGAGTGCAGAAATATAAGGCTGTGTACTATATTGATGATGCCGTACTGCTGGAAGTGGATGAGATTAGAGATTTAAAAGTGATGGTTGACAGCAGACTGAAGTTTAGAGGGCATATTGCTAGCGTTGCAAAGAATGCAGATCATAGTGTTGCCATGATGAGAAGTACTCTAACATATAGGGATAAGGAAGTAGTTGTGCTACTGTATAAAACACTGGTCAGATCACACTTGGACTATTGTGCTCAAAATTATTCACCTGGTCTTCAGTGTGATGTGAAAACATTGGAGAAGGTCCAGAGACAAGTGACTAAGACAATATCAGGACTTTGGAATGCTGGCTATGGAGAGAGAGAGAGAGAGAGAGAGAGAGGTTGAAGAAATATGGATTGCAGAGCTTGGTGAATAGGAATAAAAGTGGTGATATGTTAGAGACATCTAAGTTAGTGAGAGAAATTTATCATATTAATCCAGATAAAATTATAAAAAGAGCAGAAGGTGAAAGGGTAAAAAACCAGAGGCCATCCCTGGAAGTTATGTAAGAGTGTGGTGAAGAGGAGTGTGAGGAGTAGATTTTTTAATTGGAGCCTTGTCAGTGGATATAATGCATTACCAGAATGTGTTGTTAATGCAAAGGAGCGTTAATGATTTTAAGATTCAGTATGATAAATATGTTGTCAGTTGAATGAACCTCACACAATGAGTCTGCTGACTCCATTGAAGGTGCAATAATAATGCATGTGAAAATTTATAGATATGACTGAGCAATGTTATGAGCCTATAATTTTCACACCTTTGTTTATTGGTATTATGATGCCTGTATTCTAGACATCTGGAATTTCACAAGTATATAGTATTTGGTTAAAAAGTTCAAGCAGGAAATTGATGGCTGCTATGCTACCATATTTCCACAGTTTTGTAGGAAGTTCATCATAACCAGGTGACTTAGATAAGTTCATTTGATTTATTGCATTCAAAATTTCTTCTTTTATTGTTAATGGTGCTTTTTTCTCTTTCTGTCTCTTTGTGTTTTTCCAGTCTTCTTCCCTCTGCAAAAGTATTTTGGTAATATTCTTTCCAATTTTTTTTTTAATCTCTTGAATTGAATTTCAATATTGTTTTTATCTTTTGTTTTGGAGTGTTTTTGTTAATTCTTTTATAAGAAATTTTTATATAAAGAAACATGAAAGTACCATGTCCAGTGACATGGTAATTCACACACTAGCCCATGTAGAATTGCAGTGAAGAGGTGATCCCAAACATTTGTATGGAGGGTCCAACATGAAAATTGACTTTATCCATTACCATTTTCAGCAGGTTAATGCAGATGAGGTGATATTCACTTGAGATGGTATTTTTAATTAGCACAACAGTCACGTGTGAGCCAATCAAATCCACATACAGTTATTAAGTCAAGAAATTCTCTAACAAAGTATGGATAGGTATCTTTGAAGACAGATTAATAGGGATGGGTATGTTTTACCAAACAGAATTAAAGGATCCTAGTATCATGACTTCTTTCAAAACTTGGTAGAAAACATTTTCTGTGATATACCCTATGATGTTCCCTTGGTGTTGTGGAGAAATGTGTGGTTCATGCACGATAGAACTCTACTACACATGACACCCGAGGATATCTTGATGAAAGGTTTCCTGAAAGAAAAAAACAGGTTGGTGCAGGTAGGCAAATTACATCTTCTCCTCACTCATCTGACCTAAATGCTGTGGATTTTTTCATTCTGCAAAACAGGCAAATTGACCAGAGAACACATGGCCTATTTTGCAGAATGAAAAACTGTGCTACCACATGAGACCAGCTGATGCACTTTCAGTTGAGAAGTCCTTGTCCCCTTATATCCTGGGATTCTCAATTCAATATGTTCCCATGTTAATAAACATTGGAGAAAAGTGAACAGTAAAATGAATACTTTTATTCTCTATTTTATTATTATTACTATTATTTTATTTATTTATTTTCTTCAAAACATGATATCACACTGCTTTGAATGTCTCAAGTGATACTACAAAAGTGCCTGATTATCAAATTTATTCAAATGAACTTTTTATAGGGAAAACCTTATCATAAGTGAACTGTTACTTAGTGTTAAAAATACGGGTATTAGCAATAATATGCATCAATTACACAAGGGAATATTTTTCTTTGAAATATTCAAAATATACTATAAAATCACTACAATTATCTTTTTCTGAAGATAATTTTACAAAACAGAAAATGAAAACTATAACTGCTGGCCTGGTTGGCCAAGCTGTTAGCATATCTGCTCTCTCCAGTCAAAAGGCTGCTGGTTCGAATCCCACTGTGAGCATGGATATTTGTGATTGTCTACGGGAATACTAGTAGTGGTGGCGGCAGGTGGTAGATGCTGTTGATGTAGTTGCGGTTAGTTGATTGTGAGTGGTTAAGACAGAGAGATGTAGAGTAGGTGTCCTCCCTCGATGAGTCTTTGGACTCCCTGGAGGTGTCATGTGATAATAATAATAATTTTATATACGGTCTTGCTATCATTTTTTATATTGACTTCTTGACACATTTTTTCCTTTTTCTTCTAAGGCATTTTTAGCAGATCTGCACATTCTGTCTATTTTTTTTCATTCTTTTATAATGTTGCTTATTTTCATTTTTTATTTCTCTGTTCAAAGTATTTTTTGCAGCTCTTTTTTCTTCTAAAGTTTCCAAAATGTCCGTGTTTATCCACTCATTACCAAGTGTTTTTCTTGCGAGAAGTTTTTCCACTTGGTAATATTATAAATTAAAGACACCAAGAAATTATATTCTTGGTGTCTTTAATTTAATCTTTTATTATTATTATTAACATTTGACCTCCATGGAGTCAGAGACTCATCGTGGGAGGTACTCACTATTATGTAAGCGAACAAAGTTTGTACCTGTTTACACTTGGATAAAGGATTAAACCAAGAATATAATTTCTTTGCATCTTTAATTTATAGTATAACCAAAGGGGGGGGGGGGATTTAAGATTTTGAAGGAGTTTTGCTTGGAGGGGAAAAAACTTCCAACATCTGTCTCTAATTCAGAGTATTTTAGTAATAAGGTGTGACACTTTTTGGCTAATCATATATGGAAATATGACATCTGCATTACTTCAACCTTGGTATCACCTCTAGATCTGGCTCCCACTGATGCACTTTTGTGCAGAAGTGGTTACTTTCCCTGGGATATGAGCTTTTGCTCTCTTAAGGTTTCTTCTAGATCTAGCTCAAGACTTTTGAGTCTCTGGGGTTTGGCATTTTGCAGCAGGCCCTCTATTGGGGCTGTATCGGTGAGTGCTTTTCCCTGAGTGGCTCTTCTCAGTGGTAGGGTGAACCTGTCACTGAGTGGAACCAATGCTGAGTTTGACGATCTCTTAGTCACTCGTGGGGGATCTGAGGGATCGCCTAATTTTTAGAGGCGGCTTACTTATACGGTATTGAAACTGCTCTGGGTAGTTAACGTTCTCATAATGCATAGCATTATTCATGCACAAACTTTGTTTGCTTACATTTGGATAAAGGATTAAACCAAGAATATAATTTCTTGGCATCTTTGATTCAAGTGTTTTTCTTCCAGCATTTACCATAAGCGCTCTGCCCAATTTTCATGTATTTTCTACATTGTCAAAGGTTATTTTCTTTAACCCTGCTTCTATTATGTTGTTTTGTATAGTTATATCTTTCTGTTTTGTCATGTTAATAATGTTGCTTAGGGTCTTTGGCTTGTTATTTTTAAATTTTGACTTAATTTTTGCAGCTAGTAATTAATGATCAGAATCAAAATCTGCTTTTTGTTTGTTCTTACATTTTGGATTGAGGATTTTCAGTTATTTTTGATCAGAATGTAATGAATACAATTTTTAATCATACCATTTGGAGATGTCCATGTGTGTTTGCATGATGGTCTATGGAAAAGCATGGTGTTTGAGATGAATAGATTGTTTATGTTTACAGAACTCAAGCAGTCTTTAACCTATTAACTCCTATCACCTGTTAACTCCTTTCATCAAAGCAGTCTTTGGATGGTGCTCAGTTCTTGTTGGAGAGCTTTGGAATTGGATCTGATAACAAATTATCAAATATTTTATCAGCTCAAATATGTTGATAACAAATTATTATGAATTTCTGAACCTTGTTGTTTTATGGTTTATGGTAAACAGATGATGTACAGGCAAAGAGGATATCCAGGACAGTTAATTTTCCATCCTTTTATTTTTCCCAGGTGAAATTGCTTCATGGGTATAGGCTGTTGATTTTGGTTATGAAAGTCAGTAGAGATGCTTCTGAGTCTGACTGCAAACACATCATTCATGTAGACCTAGAAGGCAGACTGAGAATGTATTGTGGAGAGTAGAGAGTTTTCAAGATGTTTTAAGTAGAAATTGGCGAGTGCAAGTGATAAAGGACTTCTCATAGCAGCTCCTTTGATCTCTTTGTGGAGTTGGTTTCTACAAATAAAATAGCCTGAGTACATGATAAAGTCAAACAGTTCATCCATCTTTAGGAAGCTCCTCTGATGACAGTTGGAGAGCATTCAGGCAATGGTAAATAAGGAATAGATGTTTAAACTGACCATAATGCCAGTAGGCTGAAGAGTTAAATTTTTTTATTTTTGTCAGAAATTATGAATGAATTTTTCGCAGAGGCTCGTGTGTGCCCTGTATGGGAGCTTAAAACATGCACTAGGAATTTGATGAGGCAATAGGTGAGAGTGTCTATGTAGTCAACTATGGGTCTGAGTGTGACTTCTTCTTTGGAGATTTTTAACAGGCTAGAAATGTGGGATTCTTCCAAAATGGGTCTTCAGCTTTTTTGTTGTCATCATCCCAGCTGATCACTTTTGAGTAGAGAATTCAGTTTGTTGATTTGGTGGTAAGATTCCGAGTAATCTGCAGCTAAGTGTTTGTTTGATCTTGTAGGGTAGCACTCTGGCATGTGACTCATTTCTGTAAATAAGATTAACATTTTTTTTTTTTTCTAGTTTCACCTAGTGATTATGCTGATTATTTATATGTGTAATAATCATTACTATGCCACAGGTGCCATTAAAAATCCTATTCTGCCTATCAACTAGTTTTTGTAATTATAGACCATCAGTATGTCCTCATAAGGAGCATTTAATTCCTGCTTTTATGTTCTTTAACATCCAAGTAACCTGATAAGCTGTTTTGGCCACCATTACAATATGGCCTGTAAACATTAACTTACTGTTTCACAATCATGTCTGAATTCCTTGCCTCATCAATTTCCTGGAGTCTAGTTCCATCAGTGTAGTATGCAGCTTGTATCTGTTCTCTCCAAAGTGCATAATCTTACACTTTGTCACATCAAAATAGTAGCCATTACCTTTTGCCCATAATGTCAGCCTATTTCTGTCATCCTACAGGATCTCTATATCATCTTCATTAATTATTGCTCTTCCCAGTTTTGATTCATCAGCAAACAACTGGATATTTCCCCGTAAATCATTTCCTATATCAAATTAAACAAATTAAATAGCTACTAAATGAGATCAGAACCCTGCACTACAACACAAGTCACCCTTCTTCTCCTGGATTCATTTTTAGCCTGTATACTATCCTTTGACATCTGTCCATCATAAACACTTATTCATATATCACCAGCTTCATATCCCATTTGCCTCAATGTGTGTAACAGATTTCCATGTAGTAATGTGTTGAAAATCTTAGCAAAGTCCAGAATAAAGGAAATATAGCTATTTCCTTTATCAAATTCAACTGCCACTTTATTATAAAAAGTGAGCAAATTACTAATGCAAGACCTTCCCTTTACAAAACCATGTCTCCCATAGAATATAATTTTCCTGTACACCCATTCTTAAATTCTACCTTTACCAACTTCTTCCATGCGCAATTAAGTATCTTAACACCAAGATACTTAATTGATTGGTTGTAATTTTGCCACCTTTGTCTTGAAGCTTCCTTTTTGCAGCAGAACTACTTTGTTAATTTTTCCACTACCTGGTTTCTTCCCAGATCTGAGACTTAAATTAAACAGCTTGGTCAGCAGAGCAAAAATAGTGTTCTCTGCCAGGTTGGCAGGAAAAAGGCCCAGAGGAAGACCAAGATATAGATGGATTGATATTAAAAGTGCCTTAGAAGATAGAAATATAAAATCTGACAATGTTGGAGTCTTGACAGGTAAGTAACAGATTAATGTGGAAAAAATTTGTAGGTAGGAAGTTAGTAACGATGTAAATTTTTCATGTAGTACTATCATATTCTGTACACCTCTTGAGAATACATGTCAGAAATTTGACGATGATGGTCAGCAGAGTACATTCTCTTGATACATATGTTGATATCCCATCTAATCACACCTTATTTGCATTAAGGTTCTGCAATATCCAAGATATCCCCAATTCATCTGCCTCTATTTTCATGTTGGATAATGTCACATCAAGTACTGCAATATCTCCATCTAGATGGTACCAACTTTCAAACTGATCACTCAGTCAACTATTTTGATTTCTTATGTTATCTCTCTCTCTGCTTTTGGTACCTGTTAAAGTTAAACTCCCACAGCTGTTTTCTTCCTTTACTTATCCTAATTTAAAAGATCTTTGGGGGATTTTCTTTAGCATACTCAGCTAGCCTCCTTTCATAATCAGCTTTTGCTTTGCACTATTTATGAGAGCTCGTTGATGATGTCTTTCTCTTTATATGCCCTCCACAATTTCTTCTTGTTCTGCAACCCCTACCTGGTTTAGCCTGCTTACTCTGGATACACAGTCTGATACTACTTCTTTCACATTAGATAACCTTCTGCATCTGTCTTCCTACTGAACTCCTATTCCTTTTGACTTAAATTCTTCTATTATTATTAGCAAAACACTTCTCCCATTCTGTTCTCTCTGAAAATACTATATGTCCATTCTATCCCTATGACTATATTATTTTCATTTTTATTATTAATGCAAATTCTTTACACTCTAGTTAATATTTTAAATTTCATCATTTCTTAGGTTGATTCTGCACTTAAAAATAAAAAAAGAAATCTTCTGGAGAAATCAAAAAAAAGTCGTAGAAAACAATCTAAAATGAAAAAGAAAAGTCTATCAGCTACAAAGGGAAAACTCAGCAAAAATGGAAAAGGGTAAGAGGATTTTATTTTTATTTTCATTTTATTGGGACAGTAAGGAGAGGATTTTGTATGGTGATTTCATGATAAGAGGTGTATAATGAGACCATGACAAAATTATGTTTTCCTGCTGCAAACACATCATCCAGTAATAACATTACTGACTGCAAAGATTCAGTCAGTAATGTTATTTGAATTCAGAGAGGAAAAATGAGAGGTTGTTTCTCAAGTACAGAATGAGAGAGGATACAGAGGAATTTACTAGAAGTGAAAAGAAGAGTGGGAGAGTAACAATCATAAGTCTGTTGCCATGGTATATCAGGATAACTAGATCTAGGAATGCAGGTGAGTGAGTGTGTGCAGGCATACATATGACAAATGAGCATGATAATTGAAATTATTAAAATATACTGAATGTAGTTTCTGTGGTAATGAATGGGATGGTCATTACAAGATGCAAGTATCATTGTTTCATCTGAACTCTAACAGCGTGTTGTTTTTCTCGTATAGCTATCATCGACCACACCTCTTATTACGAAATCACTATACAATAAATATAAAATCTCCTCTTATATGACTGAAACTCAATTAGTAAACACACGCTATGCAACATGTTATTTTTTAATGTTGTTGTACTGTTTCCTTTTATACCTTCTCTGATAATATGTGTCTTTCTCTGATAATGTATATCATACTATTTCATCACTTTGCAACAGGTGATGAAATATTAGAGAAATAAATAAGATTTTATTAAATGTCTACTATTATTCACTTTACAAATATCCCACAGATAAAATTGGTTCAGTTCTCATCTTTAATGATTTCTAGTGTACTCTTCATTAACTCTTCCTTGCCAGAATCTATTATTAAGTATTTAAAACTTAATATATATTATTATTATTATACAAGCACCTCCTTGGAGTCTGAACACTCATCACGAGAGACCCAATTTATCATACCTCTCCTTGAACCAGACAAAGCATCACAATAGCAACCCATTTCACTCATTCACAACTCTCCGAGTAAAAACTCTAGTTATCACATCCTTACTAACCACGCCTTTATTCAACTTCCAGGGATGACTCCTTATTCTGGTCCCTCTAGCCAAGTGCTGAAACATTTCTCCTGCATCAATCCTATAAAATCCTTTAACCCTCCAGAGGTCGCACGTGGACTGGGAGTCCGCACATTTGCTTTTTTGCATATATTTCTAAAGCAGCTGGTTAAATCCGGTTGTGCATTTATGTAGCTTCGTATATAGGCAGGACATATGTTAGTGTAAAATATTATGTTGATGTGATAACAACTGTTCCCACTGAGACATTTGCGCAGTCACAGATCCCACGCGACCCTTAGTGTTATAAGAATAAGCAGTCAACAAAATTTTAAAAATTGGTAAGCACTTGTAAATTATAATCATCAGTTGTGTTCAACATACAATTGTGTTAGATCAACAAGAAGATGGCCTATGGTAGTTTTTTACTCTTGCATCAACATTGCTGGAATTAATTCTCAAGTTATTTACCATGTGAATAACATTGACAAAAAAATATTGCGATGTAAATGTCTGCAAGATCTTGGATTCTCACTACTCCAAGCACATTTGCAAGAAAGGGTATCAATTCAAAGTTTGCCAAGAAATATAAAACTAAGACTCACAGAAATTTGTGGATCACTCGAGAATAGAATTGAGAACAAAACTGCAGTTGCACATCCAGAAAAAGGAAGATGCTATTATTGTGATAGAAAAAAAAAACCGTGCATCTAAATATTATTGTAAGAGATGTTACAAATGTATGTGTCTTGAACATGCTACAATCATGTGCAACGAATGTGTAGAACTTAAGTAAAAGAATGTTAATCCAGTTCTACACATTTATTGCACATGTAGCATATGCAGTTCTATTTCTAAGACATTTAATTATTTTTTTTATTTTGTTTTCTCTTACAAATATGTTGTAATTTGAATAAGTAATCTTTTTTCTACAATATGCTTATTTATTATTATTCAAAACACCTTCAATTTTGTTAAAAATGAGTGTGGAATGACAGTCCGTGTGCGACCCTTGATGCCAAAAATTTTCACGCGATCTCTGAAGGGTTAAGCAACTTAAATGTTTCTGTCATATCCACTCTTTTTCTCCTATCAACCAACTTCTGCAATACACATACCTTCAATCTGTCCTCATAGAGAACATTCCACAGGCCACTCTGAATCCTCTCCACTGCTTCCTCATCCCCCAAGAAACTCAGGGGACCAGACTTGAGCACAGTAATCCAGATGTGGGCCAATCAAGGCCTTATAAAGAGGAATAACGCCTTCCTTATCTATACTTGTTAATGTGTTCTTAAATAGCCAAGTAATCTTAAGGGCTACCTTAACAGTATGTCCTGTAAACTTTAACTCTCATCTATTTCCTGGAGTACAGTGCCATCAATACTAAGAATTATGCATTTTACATAAAAGAGTTATGTAAAATGCATAACTTTACATTTCTCGACATTAAACTGACATTCATTAACTTTTGTATATATACTGACAGACTATTTAAATTGTCCTGCAAGCTCTCCACGTCACCTTGATTAACTATTACTCTACCTAATTTTGCCTCATCAGCAAACAACTGAATATTTCCTTTCAGGATATTTCTTATATATGTTCAAATTAAACAGTAGTGGTCCCAGCACTGCACCTTGTGGCACACCAATAATCACCTGTTTTCACCTTGATTCTACCTCTCCATATACTACTTTTTGATATCTGTCCATCCTCTTATCCACTTAACCAGTGTCATATCCATCCCTATGTGTTCTAATTTGCATAGCAGAGGTCCACGTGGTATTCTGTCAAATGGCTTTGCAAAATCATCATGTAGTCATTTCCTTTGTTCAACTCGGCTGTTACTCTGTTATTAAAAGTTTGTAAATTACTAAGGGCATGACCGACCCTTTACAAAGCCATGTTGACTCTCATACAGTATCATAGTTTTATCTATCCATTCTTGAATTCTCTTTTTGACTAATTATTCTAGTACTTTTACCACCATGCCTGAGGTACTGATTGGCCTATAATTTGTGACTTCAGTCTTAGAACTTCCCCCTTATGTAAAGGAATTATTTTGTCCTCTTTCTGCTGTCTTGGAACTCTACCAGAGCTGAGACTTAAATTAAAGAGCCTAGTCAGAGGCATTGCCAATTCTCCTGCACATTTTTGCAAAATCTTAGCTGATTGTCTGGCGAATAGGTCAGCTGATAACAGAAAGAAAGAAGTGCGAGATAAGAGAAATGAGAGCTTGACCAAGAGAGAAAATAAAATTAAGGAGCGAGTGTTGTATAGCAATTCAATCATAAAAGGTGGGATCGATAAGAGTTTGACAAAATTGTGCTTTCTGTATGCAAAAATTAGTGACAGTTAGTGAGGCTATTAAAGCACAAAAGGGGAGAGTGAAAGAAATGATTGTAATAGTGCTGGAATGAATGATTTAAAAAGAGAAAAGTATAGCACGAGAGAGGACATGAAAGAATTACTGGAAGTAGCAAAAGAAAAGAGTGAGAGAGTTAAGATAGTGACTCTGTTGTCACAGTATGACAGAGTAGAGCTGAGAAGGAGGGCCGTAATGGTGAATGGCTTGATGCATAGGTTATGCAGGAGGAGTGGTGTGGAATTTGCCGAGTGAGTTTGATGAGCAAAAGAACTTATACAAGAAGGATGTATAATAAATTTAGTTTAATCCTTTATCCAAGTGTGAGCAAACAAAGTTTGCACCTGAAAATATCTTCGGGACTGGGGTAAGGTAGTACAACACCGCGCAACTCGTAGCAAAGATGGACCAAGCTAACATCACTCCTATCTCAGTATCTCCCATAATGCAAAACACATCTCCTTGCAGATATAATGTATAATGTTATGCATTAAGGGAAGGGCCACTACCCAGACTAGTTTCGACCTTTATTGAGGTCTCTTCAGTGGGAGCCAGGCCTAGAAGTGGAGATACCAGGCAGAAGCAATGGCAAGGTCATCTTTACCTATAGGAGTTGCCAAAAGGTGTGCCACCTTTTTATTAAATTACTTCTCCACTTCTGGGCCTGGCTCCCACTGAAAAATAAACTTTCAACATCTTTCTCTAAATCCAGAGTAATTTAATAAAAAGATGGCACACCTTTTGGCAACTCCTGTATGTAAAGATGACCTCGCCATTGCTTCTGCCTGGTATCTCCACTTCTGGGCCTGGCTCCCACTGAAGAAACCTCAATAAAGGTTGAAACTAGTCTGGGTAATGGCCCTTCCCTTAATGCATAACATTATACATATCCACAAGGAGATGTGTTTTGCATTATGGGAGATACTGAGATAGGAGTGATGTTAGCTTGGTCCACCTTTGCTACGAGTTTCCCGGTGTTGTACTACCTTACCCCAGTCCTGAAGATATTTTCAGATGCAAGATATTTTGTTTGCTCACAGTTGGATAAAGGATTAAACTAAATTTATTATAGTCTAACCAAGTGAAAAATAAACTTTCAACAAGAAGGATGGTTTGCATCTGAATGGATTTGGTGTTCGGAGACTGGAGACTGTTGAATGAAGTGAAAGTGGATGTGCAGAATCAGGAAAAGTAGAGCATTTTTTTGGGGAGGGGGGAGATAAGCTGTTGAGTGGATATGCAGATATCAGTGAGGCAACCGAGTGTAAGAATGTGTATAATATGCCTATACTACCACCCGATGAACTGCAACCAAAGAGAGTAGAAGTTCACTCCAGACCAGTGAAAATAGCACATTTGAGGCTATCCGATGAGAGATTTGAGGCCAGCAGAACTAAATATACAGTTGGATACTGCTATAGACCAGGGAATGGAAAAGATAATGCAGATAGTATGCATTGGCAAATAAACTCAGTGAGTGGAGGATAGGTATATTCTATTCCATTACAATATATTCCATATATTCCTAGTATATTCCATTACATGTTGAGACAGCATGTAATGGAATATACTTGGAATTCAAGAGTGCTCGATTTAGTAGTTGTATCGAAGAATTTGTCTATAACAACTATGATGTTTCCACCAGTTGGTTTTGATCTGGGAATTTTCATTTAAGACAGCTTATATGTGGAATTTCAGGGTTGGTAAGAATGACAAGCTTAGGAGATTGCTTGGATCGGTGCCAAGGCATGTAAAACTGCAAGGGCTGCATGTTGATAGTGTATGGAAGTGGTAAAGGAGTGTTTGAGGAAGCTAATCAGGAGAGTAAATTAAATTGGAGTTAAATGGATGAATACCATCATTAAGCTGGAGCTACAAAAAAGAAAAAATTATGGAGGGAATAAAAGGATAAAGGTGACTGGCAGTTACATGAGGAGTACAAATTACATGCCAAAAAACAGTATCCAGTGTAGTAATAAAGGCAAAAGCAGATTATGAAAAGAAGTTAGTTATACAGACTAAAGAGAATCCCAAACAATTATTTTGATATGCTGCAAGTAAAAGAAAGAATGTATATGGCAGAATGATTTTAAGGTAACTGAATCAGTCAAAATAGTAGAATTATTAAGTTAACACTTTGCAAGAGTATATCATCTAAGGGGTGATATTGCAGGAATGAGAGAGCCAAAGGTTTATACAGGAACTGAGGTAAATAGGAGGTAAATAAACAGGAGGTGCACAGCATATTACAGAACCTTAATGTGAATACAGCTGGGGGATTGGATGGTTTACCAGCTTGAGTTTTATGTGAAGCAGTGAGGGAATTTTCAGCACCCTTGACTATATTGTTTAATCTAAGTCCCAGCTCTGGGTTAGTCCCGAGGGGTTGGAAAGAGGGGAAAATAGTTCCATTGCATAAAGGAGGCTCCATGACTGATGTAGCAAATTTCCGACCAATCAGCATATCAGAAGTTGTTGTCAAAGTATTGGAGAAATTGGTCAAGAGCAAAATACAGGAATGAATAGATGGAAATGGGATACTGTATTGAGGGCAGCGTGGTTTTGTGAAGGGTAGTTTATGCCTCAGTAATTTGCTCATGTTTTATAATACAGTGACATCTGAGTTGGATAAAGGTAATGGATTTACAGCAATATTGCTGGACTTTGCAAAGGCTTTTGACAGGATCATCATCATCAAATTCCTGCCATGTACCCTCAAGGGGTGTACAGGATATAACAGTACTACATGAAAAAATTACATCATTACTAACTTCCTATCTACAATTTTCCTCCAAATCAGTCTGTTACTTGCCAAGACTCCAGTCTTGGTAATTTATGCCTCAGTAATTTGCTCATGTTTTATAATACAGTGACATCTGAGTTGGATAAAGGTAATGGATTTACAGCAATATTGCTGGACTTTGCAAAGGCTTTTGACAGGATCATCATCATCAAATTCCTGCCATGTACCCTCAAGGGGTGTACAGGATATGACAGTACTACATGAAAAAATTACATCATTACTAACTTCCTATCTACAATTTTCCTCCAAATCAGTCTGTTACTTGCCAAGACTCCAGTCTTGGTAATTTATGCCTCAGTAATTTGCTCATGTTTTATAATACAGTGACATCTGAGTTGGATAAAGGTAATGGATTTACAGCAATATTGCTGGACTTTGCAAAGGCTTTTGACAGGATCATCATCATCAAATTCCTGCCATGTACCCTCAAGGGGTGTACAGGATATGACAGTACTACATGAAAAAATTACATCATTACTAACTTCCTATCTACAATTTTCCTCCAAATCAGTCTGTTACTTGCCAAGACTCCAACATTATCAGATCTTATATTTCTATCATCTAAGGCACTTTGTACCGTATCAATCCACCTATATCTTGGTCTTCCTCTGGGTCGTTTTCCTGCCAACCTGGCAGAGAACACTTGTTTTGCTAATCATTCCTCTCCCATTCTATTTAAGTGACCATACCACCTGAGATTAGCTCTGCTAACGCATTCCTGGATGCTGACAATGTCAAGTTCTTTCCTAATATCCTCATTTTTAATATGATATTGCCATTGATGCCATCTGTTCACGCCTCTAATCTTTCTCAGGACTCTCATATCTGCGGTCTCTAGTCTTTGGTCAAGTGTTTTACTTCTGACCCAGCTCTCAGATCCATAAGTTAAAACTGGTTTGAACACTGTCTTGTATACTGCTAATTTAGTGTTCCGACTAATTTCTCTCTTATTCCATATGAATTTATTCAATTGACTTCCCACCATACCAGCTTTGCTGATTCTGTTGTCTATTTCTATATTTAATTTACCATCTTAAGTAAAAATCTTGCCTAAGTAGCTGAAATGTTTTACTTATTCCACAGGTTCTCCATTCACAACACGGTTGACATTTTCAGTGATTCTGCCTATTTTCATTGACTTTGTCTTTTTATTGCTGACCTTCATACCATATCTATTACAAGAGCTATTCAATCTAGTCAGAGAATCTTGCAGACTTGTAGCGGATTTATTTAGAAGTATAACATCATCAGCATAAAGCAAAGAGCTGACATTAACATCTCTAATTTTGATATCAGGTTTAATACCACATTCCTTCATAATGTGATCCATATAGATAATGAATAACAGAGGGGATAATGTACATCCTTGTCTCACACCAGATTACATTAAACCATCTTCCTGTACTTCCTTCAATTCTAACTGCTGACTTACAACTCAAATAAAGACTAAGTATTGCTTGATATAATGCCCCATTGACACCATATAACTGCAGCGTATTGAATAGTTTCTCTCTTGGCACCTTGTCATATGCCTTTTCCAAATCAACAAAACTTAAATACAGATCTTTGTTATATTCCCATGCTTTCTCGACTATTTGTCGCAAAGTGTAGATCTGATCCTGACAGCCTCTATTTGGCCTGAATCCAGTTTGTTCTTCACCAAGCTTTTCTTCCATAATTCTTCTCAACCGTTTCTCAAGTATACTTGCATAGATCTTGCCAGGAACACTCAGTAGGGAAATACCTCTGTAATTCTCACATTCAGTTTTATTTCCCTTTTTATATATGGGTACTATGAGAGCTCTACTCCAATCATCGGGAATTCGTCCCTCTGTCCAGGCTTTCTGAACTATGCAGTGCAGCCACTGTAAGACTCTTATACCACCATACTTCAGCATTTCTGGTCGAATATCATCTACTCCTGCTGCCTTTCCACATTTCAAGCCTTTGATGGCTTTTTCTACTTCAAGTATGGATATGTATTCCTGACTGCATGCCTGGTCAGTGTTTTTTATCACTGTGCTGTCATCACTGCTTGTTTCATTTAGCAGTTTTTCAAAGTAATTACTCCATACCTCAAGGATATCTTTTTCTCCTGTTTTCATGTCACCTTTACCATCTCTAATTCCTTTTACAGCACTCTTTCCTCCATTCCTAAGCTTCTTCAACAACCTCCAGAATATTTTGCCACCTTCTTGATATTTATTTTCTATATTCTTGCCAAAGTCCTCCCATGACTTTTGTTTAGCTAGTTTTACACACTGTTTAGCTTTCTTACATTTGTCTCTGTATTCTATAAGAGTAAAAGCTGACTTATTCGCCAGGAACTTTTGATATGCTTTCTTCTTTTCCTTCACTGCCTCTTTAACTTCCTGTGTCCACCAGGGAGTTCTGATTTTTTTATCCTTGCACACAACCTCACCACATACCTCTCTGGCAGAATCAATCAATGATTTCTTCAGCGTTTGCAACTGAATCTCCAAGGTTTGATTCCTGTTCTCAAACTCTTTCATTTTCTTTTCAATAATCTTTCTGTATTTTAGTCTACAGTTCACATCTGAGAGCTGCTTAGCTTTTATTCGCTTTAAAACTTTCTTACATGTTATTCTTTTCAATATGAAATTCAATTTTATCCTGCTCAAGACTAAATAGTGATCACTTCCAATTTCAAATCCTCTGTACACTCTGGTGTCCTGCACCAGGGAGAAAACATCACTATCAACAATAACATAGTCAATGAGACTTTTCTTATTCCTAGCCTCTTCTCTCCATGTGAATTTGTGCACATTATTTATGTTGGAACATGGTGTTAGTAATAACCAGTCCATGTCCTGAACAGAAATCCAACAGATATTTGCCATTATTATTAGCTTTGCTCTTTTCTCCAAATTTTCCCAAAATATTTTTGTATGTCTCACAATCATTTCCTACTCTGCTATTTAGATCCCCAACAAGGACCAACTTTTCCTTTTTCATTGTGTCAGTTGCTTTTTCTAAAGCCTCAAAAAATTCCTCCACTTCTACCTTAGTAGAACCTTCTGTGGGACCATAGGCACAAATAAGTCTCCTTGTCCAGTTCCCCATTCTCATATTTGCCCACATTACTCTACTTGAGACTGACTGCCATTCAAGAAGATTAGCCTCATATTTTGTGTTGAATACTATGGCTACTCCTTCTTTTCCTTGATTGTCATTGCCTGAATATAACATTTTGTATTTATTGCTCAGAAAGATCTCACCAGTTTTGGTCTTTTTTGTTTCAGTCACCCCTATTATGTCGATCTGGTAGTTATCTAATTCTTCAGCTAGCTCCATTTCTTTGCCATTCAGGCTTCTTATGTTGATAGTACCGATCTTTAACTCTGGTGATGTTGAGTTGGGGTTTGTTTTCAGATTTGTTCCAGTAGCTGACTTTTCGCTGTTCGCCCTGGTTCCCTGGCAAAAACAACGGGGGCCTTGTTTAACCGGGCGACGCCCCAGCCGGCATGAAATTTTGTCATGTTGTACCATCATTTTTTATTTTGGTTTAACCAATAAGAATACAATTTGGTCGGCTAAATCCCAAATTGCCAGCCCATCCTCGTTCGTTCAGTATCAAAGTAGATACCCAACAGGGTGCACCACGAGAAGGTGAGGATTGGACATTAGGTCAGAAGCCCTGGTCGGTTCTCCGCATTCCTTTTAAGGCTATGTGGAGGTCTCCTCTCAGGATACCACATGGAATTCTAATCAAAATTGCAGCACATGGGGATTGGTATAAGGTTGGTGAGGTGGATAAGAGGTTGGTTGATGGAGAGATATCAGAGAGTAGTTTATTCAGGAGTAGAGTCCAAAAGAAGGCCTGTGACTAGTGGCAAGCTGCAGGGTTCTGATCTTGGACTGCTACTGTTTAATTTGTTCATTAACGATATAGGAAAGGATCTGAGAGGAACTGTTCAGTTATTTGCCAATGATGCAAAGTTGGGTTGAGCAATAGTTAATACAGATGATGTCAAAATTTTGCAGGATGATTTGGATAGAATTTCAGATTGGGCAAAGGAGAATGGGTGAGCCAGAGACTTAGGAGTCTCAGGCTTTGTCATGTTGTCATGTGTTAGTGGATAGGGAGTTAAAGTTTAAAGATTCCACCTTGACTACCATGCTCATATCTTGTCACCAGGGTTTCTTGATGATGAGGAGGAGGTGGAGAAGATCCAGAGAAGAGTGACCAAGGTGGTAGCAAATCTATGAAATGAACCTTACGAGAACAGATTGAAGATTTGTGGGTTACAGAAACTGATTGATAGGCAGAAAAGGGGTGATATGATTGAGATATACAAATTACTAAGGGGATTTTACAAAATTGATTCAGAGAAAATTTTTCAGAACAGGTGTGGTGGTGGGAGAAATAGACCATCCATGGAAACTGAGTAAGAGTGTGGTTAGCAAGGGTGTTAGAACTTGTCAGAATAAGGACATTCTTTCACTGGACAAGACTTTGATAAGATTGTATTTTGAATACTGGGTTCAGAGGAATGAAAAGACTGCTGAAAAGATCCTCAGCAGGTAACCAGGCATGTATATAATGACTGATTGAGGAATTATTATTATTATTATTATTATTATTATTATTATTATTATTATTATTATTACCCAAGACCCCATGGAGTCAAAGACTCATCTGGGAGGTCCTTTTATCATATACATAGCTCATCACACTCAAATTCTCTGTAGACACTACACTCTCAGGCAAGGCATTCCTAATATGTTTTTCAGAATTTTGAGTAATAGTTTAAACACTTTTTATCTCCTTTCTCTTAACACAGTTATTCTCCATATCAAACTTTGCTTTTGCTTGGATAAAGAATGAATCCAAGAATATTATTTCTTGGCATCTTTAATTTATTCTCCATATGCATCTTAAAGGTAGCTATAATAAATTGATCTCCAGCTAAAAAAGAGTCGGCATTTATTTTGAAACGCTGTGGATTGTATTCCTTCGGAAACACATAAGATGACAGACTGTTCCAGAGGGCAGCAGTGGAAGGGATGAATGGAGAGATGAGGAAATTTGTTCTATGTGTTTGGAGATGCATTGTGAAGGACTGTTGGTTAGTTACTGCATGCATTTGAATTGATTTGATAGAAAGTGGGGATATTATTGATGCTAATTCTGATGAACAGTGACCATAGAAGTGTTTGTGGAAGATGTAAGCAGCGGAAACTGAGTGCCTGTGTGACAGTGAGTGAAGTGCATCAGTGAATGGAGGGGATCATTGATCAGTTTGACTGCCCTTTTCTGTACAGAGACAAGTATCTTTAGAGAACTTTTGAGGACACCGCCCCAGACATGGGAGCAATATTCAGTGGTTGGATGGATTTGCAATTTGCATAAAGTTAAGAGGTGTTTGGAGTTAAACAATTTGAGCAAAAAAGAAAGCCTAATTTTTTGGAGATAGAAGAAGCAATATTTGTAATATGTTATGCCAAGAGAGATTTATTATTATTATTATTACTATTATTATTATTATTATTACTAACATTTGACCTCCATGGAGTCAGAGACTCATGGAGGTCAAATGTTATTTGACCTCCATGAATGTACACATAATGCTCATCCAACCGTGCCTTAAACTGATTCAATGTATCTACACCCACAACACACTAAGGCAATGCATTCCACTCACCAACAACTCTCCATGCAAAGAACCTACTCCTCACTCCTCTGCTCACACCCCTTCTTATACAGTTTCCAGCAATGACCTCTTGTTGTACTCCCCCTCTCCCATTCTATGAAAAATCTCCTCCATGTTGATGCAATGACACCCCTGACTAGCTTATATGTCTCAATCATATCCCCCCCCTTCCTTCTATTCAACTTACATTCTCTCAATCTATCATCATACTCCATATTCCAAAGACCACTGACCACCTTTGTTAATCTTCTCTGGACTCTTTCCAGCATATCCTTGTCACCATGAAAAACCAGGCTACCAAATCTGTGCACTATAATCCATATGAAGCTTGATCGAGGCCTTATACAATGGTATCATTAACCTCACTATTTCTGAGAGAGGTACTCCATGGAGATAGTCCTGTAATATTAATAATTAAAGAAAATAAGCAATAAAAAAAGACCGAAAATAGGCAGAATAATTGAAAATATTAACTGCATCCTAGATGGAGAACATAAAAAAACAAATAAAACATTTCAGCTATGTAGGCACAAGTTTTAATGAAGGTGGCAAATTAAAGTTGGAAATAGCCAACAGAATTAGCAAAGTTGGTATGGCAAGAAGTCAACTGAATAAATTTTTATGGAATAAGAAAGAAATTAGTCAAAACACTAAACTAGTGTTTTGACCTAAACCTATCTGTATACAAGAAATGTTCAAACCAGTTTTAACTTAGAAATAAAACTAGTGATCAAAGATTGGAGACCACAGATATGAGAGTTCTGAGAAAGATTAGGGGAGTGAACAGATGGCATCAATGGCAGAATCACATTAAAAACGACGTATTAGGAAGGAACTTGCCATTTTTAGTATTCAGGAATGTGTGAACAGAGCTAATCTCAGGTGGTATTGTCACTTGAATAGAATGGGAGAGGAATGGTTAGCAAAATGTGTTTTTGCCAGGATGGCAAGAAAAAGACTCAGAGGAAGACCAAGATTTAGATGCATTATACAATAAAAAGGGCTTTAGAAGATAGAAATATAAGATCTGGTAATACTGGAGACTTGACAAATAACAGATTAATTTGGAGGGAAATTGGCCATAGGAAGTTAGTGCTTACATAAGTTTTTCATGTCATACTGTCATAATATTCTTTATCCCCCCCCCAAGGATACATAGCATGAATTTGATGATGATGAGGTCCAAGGAACTGCGAGTTTTACTAGCACATTTTTGTAATATACAGACCTATGGCCATATCGTCATTGAGATGTTGCTGTCCCTGTCATATCTGACACTGCAGTATTTCCACTTGGATGGTACACTCTTGTGCAAAGTGATTACAGAGTAATTCATCTATTTATTCTACTTCTTTCTATTAGCACTCATTATGATATTGTTCCATAGTCATTCTTTCTTTTACTTATTGCAAAGCAAACAAAATTTTTGGGATTCCGTTTTGCCTGATTGGCTAATTTCATCTCCTAATCTGATTTTGCCTTTCTCATATTACTGGTTGCTCTTCTTGCCAAGGAAAAAATGCACTACATTTTTTCCTTGCAGATTCTTATTTGACAAATTCTGTCAAATTTTCTAATGCTGTTGCTAGATTCGGCATGTTAGAACCCTGGGTTCCCTTATATCACAGACTGCCTGAGGTAATTATCTCTTGGTGGTTGTATACATTTTATTTCCTTCTCTACATGTGACATTTTTTTAAATTTTCTATCTATGTCCCTGTAGTTTAAGTCCCCCCCATAATAATCTCTTACCTAGCACTCTTTGTTCTAATTTGCAAGTGCATAAAGCCCTTCCACATCCTCCTTCATGCCCTATAGATAGCATTCAACTATATATTTTGTAGTTCTTTATCCCACCTAGTCAGCAAATTCTCACGTATGCTTATAGCTCTTACTGAGGTTGAACTAATCATAATAGAAAAAAAAACAGTAACAGTTAAAAAAGAAGTAAAACAGTTCATCAAAAGCAGACACCACAGATATAAAACTTCAGAGAAAAATTAGAGTGAGCAGATGTCTTCAATGGTAGAATCATGTAAACAATAACGATATTAGGTTGGAACTTAACATTATTAACATTTAAGAATGTGTGAACAGAGCCAATCTAAAGTCGTTATAGTCATTAAATAGAGAGGAAAGGAAAAAGTTAGCAAATCAATTATTTGGTGCTAAGATAGCTGGAGAAAAGATCCAGAGGAAGGCCAAGATCTAAGTAGATTGTTGCAGTTAGAAGCACCATAGAAGACCGAAATATAAGATCTGACAATATAGTAGTGGAGCCCTTCCAAATATCAGACTAATTTGGAGAAAATTGCTGATAAGAATTTACTAATAATGTAAACTTAATCATGTAATAGTGCTGTCACATTATTCTGTGCATCTCTTGAGAGTTCATATCAAGAATTTGGGAGCATAGGTCATCATTAACATAACTAAATAATGGAAGTATATGCAAAGTTTTTTTTTTTTTTTCATTTTTCTCAAATTTTTGGTTCCTTTTATCTTTATAGTTTGATTAGATGTTTTCTTTAATCTGCTGTAGTGTTCTTGATGTTGAAGATGAAGAAGAATCAAGTTCCACTAGTGGTGAGGATGAGGAAGATCCAAATTTGTTACAAGAGAAACTTGATGAAACCAATGTGACACCAGAGTTTTATCAAATAAAGAAGCTAATAAGATTTCTAAAAGTATGTTTAAAATCAATAAATATATATAAATAAATAAATAAATAAATAAATATATATATATATATATATATATATATATCTTTATGCCCATCTTACATTTCATGGCATATTTTATATAGTGTCTAATGTACTCAATTAGTACTCAATTCTGCAGTAAGCTTTCTTTTGCAGCAAAATCTTGAAATGGCATAAATGACATTTTATTATTTATATTATTATCATTATTTGACACCTCCATGGAGTTCCAAGACTCAACGAGGGAGGACACCTGCTCTACAACTGTCTCCACAACTCAATTCACACATTTTGTGTGTAAAAATTTTCATTTCTAATGTGCTAATTTTTATTCTTGAATGACTGATTGAAACAACATTAACTTATTATTTCTTTATCATTTCCTAATATCTGCTATCAGGAAATGTACGTTATGATTGCATGATAGAACTACAGTTAAGTTTAGATTATTGCTAACTTCCTGTGAGAGATATTCTTCCAAATGAATTCATTATTTGTTGGATATTAACACTAAGTGCATTCATCTGTTATTGGTTAGATGCTGCTAGCTGTATCAGTCAACCTAGATATGAGTTTCCCTATAGGTTTTTTACCCTGCCATCCTGGCATCAAGCAGAGCTAATCTAAGATAGTATACATACTATCTTAGATATCTCTGTTTATCAAGTCTTAAGTGGAATTAATCTCAAATTCGTTACTCAGTATTTTCATTTTTATAACGGCTCGACTAATGATACTGTCTGTTAACTCCTATAATTTTCGTGAGCACTATCATATTTGTGGTCTCCACAGTCTTTGATCAATTTTTTTTAAGACAAACTTTCAAAGCCACCGGTTAAAATGGATTTGAATACTACCTTCTTTACTTCTAATTTAGTATTTTAGCTATTTTCTCTCTTGTTCTATAAAAAATTATTCATCTGGCTTAACACTATATCAGATTTGCTTATTCTGTTATTCTTATTTAATTTGCCATCTTCGTTATAACTTCTATTTAAATAACTGAAATATTTTACTTATTCTGTATAGTCTCAGATGAGATTACAATTGGTGTTTATCTTGTTTCTGTCATTTTACTGTGAATTTTCATGCCTAATTTGTTACAATAGTTATTTACTTTAGTTGAGGAATCATGAAAACTTGCATTGCATTTATTTAGGAGTATAACATCATCTTCACAAAGTAAAGAACTGTGTTAAACGCTTCTGAATTTGATATCAGGTTTAATGCCATGTTCTTTTAATGATCGATTCATGCAGTTGATGAATAATAATGGAGATAGTTTATACTCTTGTCTTATACCTGATTTTATATCAACTCACTCATCCTCCTGTATATCCTGCATTTCTAACTGGTGAGCTAACATAAGTATAGACTTATTGCTCTATATAATATCTCATTTATACCATATAATTGTAGCATTTTGCTACAATTATTATTAACACCAGACCTCCATAAAGTCCAAAGACTCATGGAGGTCTGGTGTTAAGTGGATGACAAACAATATTAAACAGGAACTGCAAGTAAAAAAGAGGTTATGGAGGAGATATAAGGCAGGGAGTGGAGAGCAGATGCATAAAGAATATAAGACTCAGGACAGGAGAGTGACTGGTGTAGTAAGGAAGGCAAAACTGGAATATGAGAACAGATTGGCACTGAGATCCGAAGAAAATCCTAACGAATTTTTTAGCTATGCGACTAGTAGGAGGAGAAATTATTGTGGAAGAATGACATTGATGGATAAAAATAGGAAGAGAGTGACTGATGCAAAGGGCATACACTTTATTGAGGTATTTCATCCTGGAAAAGTAGGTTTTAACATTAGAGGGATAGGGCAGGTTCGAGTTTAGAAGTACAAGAGGAGAGTGTGTTTCAAATGCTGAGTATTTTGGATGTCAATAAAGCAGTGGACTGGATGGAATTTGCCATGGGTTTTGAGAAAATGTGCTAAAGAACTGGCAGCTCCCTTGACGTGGATTTTCAGTGAAAGTCTGCCCAAGGGAAAGGTACTGCATGAGTGGAAGGAAGGTAATATAGTGCCATTGCATAGATGGTAGCAGACTGGAAGTGTCACACTATAGACCAGTTTGTGTTTCATCAGTAGTTGTTAAGATCTTGGAGAAATTAGTGAGGGATCATATACACAATTGGGCAGATGAGGGTAATGTTATCTGTAAGATTTGACATGGATTTAAGGGGCTTGATTTACTAATATAATTGCCTTTTATAGGAGCCTTTGTAGCTCAGCTGTCATAGATGAAGTCCTTTAGTTGGAAAGACTTTGGTTCGATTCCCGTTGGTGAAGTGAGGAATCTTTATCTGGTCTATTGCCTTTTGACAAAAGGCAAGTTAGCCAGTCTCATACGAAGATAGGGGTTTTATTCACCCTGAAACTCAGGTTTTTTGTCCCTCAGAACAGGCAAACCAGCCCCATAACCATCTTATCCTCGAATTATGGTTGCAATTGCAAGAATAAAAAACCTAGACACCATAAAAGGTAGAAGAGGAAGGATTAAGAAGAAGAAGAAGATTGCCTTTTATAATAAAGTGACAAGAGCGGTTGATGAGGGAAAGTCATTCTTCAATTTTTTTGAATTTTACAAAGGCATTTGACAGGTACCACGTGATTAGCTGATATTTAAGTTGCAGCGCATGAGTTTAAATGTCAGGTTAGTGAAATGGATTCAGGATTGGCTGTCTAATAGGTAGCAGAGAGTTGTACATGAGAAGCAGTATCAAGGAGGCAAAAGATTACAAGTGCGGTCCCACAGGGCTCAGTACTGGGATCTGTATTGTTTGATGTTTATATCATTGATATTGTCAATGGATTGCAGGGGGATATTCAGTTGTTTGCAGATGATGTGAAGCAAGGCTCCCACACCTGCACTATTACTAATAGTGCAGGTGTGGTAGCCCTGCAAGAGGATTTGAATAAACTGGACAGATGGAGAAATAAATGGGGATACTAGTTTAATGCAGTGAAATGTAAATCTTGAAGTTTCAGATACATTGATAGGTGGCTGCATACTCTGTTGGGGGAAGTGGGAGAAGAAAGGGGTCTGGGGGAGATGATTGATAGAAACCTGAAATTCAGGAACATATTGCAAGGTGGTGAAGGTAACCCAGAGGATTGCTGCCATACTGAGAAGGATGCTAACCAGAAGAGATAAAAGTGTTGTCATTTCATTGTATAAAGCCATGACACTTGGACTATTGTTCTCATATTTGGTCTCCAGGATTTGAAGGGGATGAATTAACCATGGAAAGAGTGCAGAGGCAGACAGGGCCACCAAGAGGGGGTGACATCTGAGACTTTTGTCATGGGTCCGGCATCAAAAAAAAAGGCCCAACGTGTCACATAACTGTGTTTATAATGCATGGTTTTAATTCTCATAATGATACAACAATGATAAAGGATAATGGCATATCGAGAATGATACTGTTTCTTGTTTTAGACAGGCGGCTACGCTATTTAGCTCGCCGTGAGTGTCCAGAAGACACTGATTCTCTCGGCGCGGATCGCTGTAGTTATAGTGGGTGATGACGTCAATAGGCGTTCGTGCAAGGTTGTTGCAGTTGGCTGCCCTAGGTAGTAATTGCATTCTCAGTAATGTTCCCTGCCAGAATGCTTCATTCTTGTTAGTATTTTGATAGACGAAGGTTTTGTGATTGTAAAGTGTTCAACTGTATAGTGTAGGCTGTGCGCAAAAAAAATAAAAGGAAGTATTCTTATTAATTTGATTTTTTAATTATTAAAATTATATTTTTAATAATAAAAATTTGACCAACAGAAATGTATTGTCATAAATCTGGAAATCAAAAACAAAAGGAGAAACTTGTGGTCTGGGCCCCACTTAAAAAAGTGGGGCCTGGACCACAGACTTGTCATGGGCCCAAAAATTTCTCTCGGTGGCCCTGGAGGCAGATAAAAAAGATAGTATCAGGACTGTATAATGTTAATTATGAAGATAGGCTGAGGAAATGTGGACTGCAGAGTTTGGTAGATAGAAAGAGAGGTGATATGATTGAGACTTTTAAACTGTTGAGAGGTAGTTACAGAGTTGACACTGAGATGTTCTTTCATATGGTTGAAGGGGAGGAGGAGTGAGGATAAGTGGCTGTCCCTTAAAGTTACGAAAGGAAGCTGTGAGCAAGAGGGTGAGGAGTGGTTTCTTTGCATGGAGGGTGGTTGAATCATGAAATACACTGCATGATAGAGTAATGAGAGCACATATGGGCAATGAGTTTGAGGAGTGGTATGATAGACTTTGGGTTTTCTAGGATGGGCCTCCCACAGTGAGTCTTGTGACTCCATAGAGGCCTGAATCATCATCATCATCATCATAATAATAACTTCTCACATCCCAAAAACTAGTTACGATCTTTGTTGGTCTTCTGTAGATTCTTTCAAACATATCCTCATCAACATGAAAACCAGGGAACCAAATCTGTGCACAATAATCCATAATAGAGCCTGACCAAGGCCTTATACAATGGAACCAGAACCTCTTTATTTCTACAAGTTAAGGCCCTCCACATCATTGCTATAATCTGATGTGATGTTTTCACAACTTGTGCAATGTGACTTGAACTTCAGATCTTTCTCTACCACCACTCCAAGGTCTCTTACCTTCTCAACTTCCTCCCAAATGTCCCTGCCAAGTATACTTTGCATCCTGTTCTTGCCTACCAAATTGCAGAACCTTACACTTGGCAACATTGAATTGACAGTTCCATACTGTTGCTCACTCACACAATTTATTCAATTCCTCCTGTAAGGACACAACACCTGCTTGATTTCTCATCACTCTCCCCAGTTTTGCATCATCTGCAGTTACATATCACTAGTTAAACCTATCCCAAAGTCATTAATGTACAAATTAAATAACAATGGTCCCAAAACCGACCTTTCAGCACACCACTAGTGACTCATCTTTTGAGATAGTGACTTCCCATTCATAACTTGCTGATACCTTTCCGATATCTGCACCTGTCCAACTCACTAGACTATCATCCAATCCCGTCTGCTTCAGTTTAGTGATGAACTTGTGGTGTGGCAGTCTATCAAAAGTCTTTTCAAAATCTAAGTATACCACTGTATATGCATCTCCCTTCTCCAATACATTTGTCACCTTGTTATAGTACATAGCAAGTTTGTGTACTACTAATGACTTTCATCTTTTGTGATAGTGACTTCCCATTCATAACTTGCTGATACTTGTCCAATATCTGCACCTGTCCAACTCACTAGACTATCATCCGATCCCATCTGCTTCAGTTTAGTGATGAACTTGTAGTGTGGCAGTCTATCAAAAGTCTTTTCAAAATCTAAGTATACCACTGTATATGCATCTCCCTTCTCCAATACATTTGTCACCTTGTTATAGTACATAAGCAAGTTTGTATAACATGACCTCCCTTTAAGAAACCCATGCTAACAAGCACAAAGAATGCCACTGTTATCAACTCACTTTTGTATTCTATCTGTCATCAACTTTTCCAGTACCTTAACTACAACTCCAGATATACAGATCAGCCTATAATTTGTTGCCATAGTCTTATCACTACCTTTGGTGAAGTGGAATGATTTTGCCTTTCTTTCTTACATTCATTTTGGATTTCTGCTGTTTCAAGACTTGTGAAACAGGTAGGCCAAGGAAGATGCTATCTCCCTAGAACATTCTCACAAGACACATGGTGATATATCATCATATCCTATTGCCTTGTGTTGAGGCTTAAGTGCTGTGCGGACATCATTTTTGGTGTAATGTATACACACTTGGAAAGGATTAAAACTGATTTTAATACTTTCAATATTTCGTCTCAGTCACTGGACATCATCAGGGATTACAAAAAAACTAATGTAACATACACATAAATACAACACAATCCTATTGCCTTATTGACATCTAGCTTACTTAATTCCTCATATACCTCTTGCTCACTTGCTATTAAGTCTTTTCTCATTTTATTCTCTCCACAAGTAAGTCTCCCACTTTTATCCATTAACAGCAACTTACCATAATCATTCTTCCTTCTACTTGCCATGTATCAAAAAAACTGACAAGCATTTTTCTTGTCCTGATTTGCTAATTTCTACTCTTACTGCACTTTTGTTGTCCTTACCAACTGGGTCACTCTCCTGGCCTTCTCTGTATACTCTTCATGCAAGTGATTATTGCCATTATTCAGCTTGTGCGAGCCTGTGTAGCTCAGTGGATGTGGCGTTTGCACACCATGGCACGTGACCGCACGAAGGAAGACTTTGTTTCGAATCTAGTCGTCGACTAGAGGAAATTTTTCTAAGCCTTTTTTCGACCGGTTTCCGAGTTAGTCGATCTCTGGCACGGGCAAGCGGGTTTTTTCTCCCAGAAACTCAGGTTTTTCGTCCCATAAACTCAAGAAAATCGACCGTAGAACCCACATTATTTCAGACATTAAATATATTGTGTTAGGGTTAGGGACCACATGATGGCGGCACTTGTTGAGCTGTCTCTCTTCACTGCATGCCGCTTAATTAGTGATAGCCTTGGGCTAGCTATCTCTGATTGGCTGCCAGTGGAGATTGAACTGCCCACTCAGTCTCCAAAAGTTAGATAGGGCTAAACGGCCTCTCCTACTCCCTATACAGGTGTATATGCAGATATGAAGACATCAGTGAGACAGTTGAGTGTAAGAATGTATATAATGTACCTGACCCAGTACTAAGGACAAGAAATCAGAAGAAAAGAGACCTCTGCATTTCTTGTATACTAATGCCAGGAGTATTAGGAACAAGAAGGACGAATTTTTGGCCTTGATTGTCTCTTCCTGGCCACAAGTTATTGGCATTAGTGAAACATGGCTGATGGAAGATGATATAGTTAGTGGGATAGAATGTGTAGGTTATAGTGTGTTTAGGAGGGACAGAGAGAATAAAATAGGGGGGGGAGTGTTATTGATGATACCTGATGAACTGCAGCCAAGGAGAATTGAAGTTGTATTGCAGGATAGTGAAAAGAGCTCATTTGATATTTGGTGTGAGATTGAGACTGGCAGAACAAAATATACAGTTCAGTGCTGCTATAGACCAGGTGATGGAATAGATGGTGGAGAACGTATGCATAAGCAAATAGATGCAATGAGTGGAAGGAGGGTAATCTCCTTCCACTCATTGCATATTATGGGGGATTTCCTATGGTAACATTGATTGGAAGGAGGAGAGGACAGATGTGAGGAAGGAATTGGATTTTATTCAGTTATTAAGGGATAACTGTCTGAGACAGCATGTAATTGAAAACACTAGGAGTTTGAGAGTGCTTGACCTGGTAATAGCATCTGAGAATTTGACTGTAATGAATATAACCATGTTGCCACCTATTGGTGAGAGTGATCATAAGGTCTTGACCTGGGAGGTGGCTAAAGGTGTGGAATTTTCGATTAAGACAGGGTATATGTGGAATTACCGTGCTGGCAAGTATGACAAGCTTAGGAGATTGCTTGGTTCATTGCCATGGCATGTAAAACTGCAAGGGCTGGATGTCGATAGAGCATGTGAAGTGGTCAAGGAGCATTTACAGGAGGTTATGGCTGATTGTATACCTAGGGTTCGAATAGTAAACCAAGTAGGGGTTAAATGGATGAATAACACCATTAAGCTTGAGCTGCAAAAAAAGAAACAACTGGAGGGAATTTAAAGAGAAAGGTGACCTGCAGGTACATGAATGGTATAAAGCACAGGCCAGAAGGGTAATGAGTGTGGTAAAAAAAGCAAAAGTGGATTATGAAAGGAAACTAGCTATGCAAGCTAAAGGGAATCCCAAACAGTTTTTTCAATATGCTGCAAGCAAAAAAAAACTGTACATGGCAGAATGATTTTAAGGAATGACGATGGTAAGGAGGTCATTGAATCAGTCGATATAGTGGAATTACTGAGAGCACTTTTCAAGAGTATATCATCCAGGTGGTGACATTGAATAAATGAAGAAACCATTAGTTTATATGGGAATTGTGATGAAAAGTGGAGGTGGATAGTCTATTACAGAACCTTAATGTGAATACATCTGTGGGATTGGATGGTATACTGACACGGCTCTTATGTGAAGCGGCTAAAGAATTATCAGTGCCCTGACCATGTTGTTTAATCTGAGTCTCGGGTCTGGTTTAGTCCCGAAGGTGTGGGAAGAGGGGGAAAATAGTTCCACTGCATAAAGGAGGATCCAAGACTACTGTTGCAAATTACCGACCGATCAGCATATCAGGAGTCGTCAAGGTCTTGGAGAAAGTAGTCAAGGGAAAAATACAGGAATGGATAGATGAAAATGTGATACTGTACAGGGGACAGCATGGCTTTGTGAAGGGTAGATCATGCCTCAGTAACTTGCTCACGTTTTATAACACAGTGACGGCTAAGGGTAATGGATAAGGGTAATGGGTTTACAGTGATACTGCTGGACCTGGCTAAGGCATTTGACAGGATACCACATGGAATTCTAATCCATAAACTAGAACATATGGGAATGGATATAGGGTTGGTGAGATGGATAGGTGGGTGGTTGATGGAGAGATAGAGAGTAGTTTATTCAGGAGTAGAGTCCAAAAGACGGCCCATGACTAATGGTGTGCCGCAGGGTTCTGTTCTTGGACCACTGCTGTTTAATTTGTTCATTAACGATATAGGGAAGGATCTAAGAGGAACAGTTCATTTGTTCGCTGATGATGCAAAGTTGGGTAGGGCAATAGTGAATGCAGAAGATGTCAAAATCTTGCAGGACTACTTGGATAGATTGGAGTTATACGCTAAGGAGAATGGATGTCAATTTAATGTGACAAAATGTAAGGTTATGCATTTTGGGGTGAAAAGATTAGCAGCAGTATACCATATTGGTGGAACTGTACTCCAGGAGATTGATGAGGCTAGGGACTTGGGAATGTTGGTGGATAGGGAGATGAAGTTTAGAGGGCACATTGCAAAAGTAGCTTAATCAGCTCATCAACTCACTTAGTTGTTGAAAAATACTTCGACAAGCAGAGACAAGCAAGTTATTGTACTTCTGTACCGAGCCTTGATAAGACCTCATCTTGACTACTGTGCCCAGATTTGGTCACCTAGGTTTCTTTTTGATGGGGAGGAGGTGGAGAGGATCCAGAGGCGAGTGATGAAGATGATAGCAGGTCTATGGAATGAACCTTATGAGAACAGGTTGAAGATTTGTGGGTTGCAGAAATTAGTTGATAGGCAGAATAGGAGAGATATGATTGAGACATTCAAATTGCTAAAATCTATAGGATTAATTCAGAGGATATTTTTGAGATCAGAACTGGTGGTGGGAGAACTAGGGGACACCTATGGAAGCTGGGCAAGAGTGTGGTTAGCAAGGGTGTTAGAGCTGGGTTCTTTACTTTTAGAGTGGTAAATGAGTGGAATAAGCTGCCAGAGTCTGTTGTGGGTGCTATGACGGTGAGTGAGTTCAAGGCAAGGTATGATAGATACTGTGAGAATGTTGTATTGTTGTATGGACATGATGTTTAGAGCCTCCCTCGATGAGTCTAAGGACTCCCTGGAGTCGCCCGTAATAATAATACAGGAATAAAAAGGCATTAGCTGATTTTTTTGATTTTCGTCTTGTGCTGCCTCCAAAATGCCTTCTTCTTCTTCCAGGTTTTAAGCTTAATCCCTTCATTCATCCATTTTACACTTTCCTTATTCAGTCTTTTAGGCTTCGGAATACATTCACACATTGATGCTGTTATGTATTTCTTTGTAAGTTGCAAAGCAGCATTTATTTCCTTATTGCTCAACTCCTCATTCCAAGCTGTCTCCTAAGCTTGTCATAATATCACCAGCTTATAATTCCACATATATCCTTTCCTCACAAATGTCTGCATATTTGTGCAGACATTTGTGCTACAATCCAGGTGATCACTTCATGATCACTTTCACCAGTTGGAGGAAAGTGTGAAGCCACACTCACAATTACATCCTGTGATGAAATGATCAGCTCTAAGGCTCTCGATCCTTGCATGCCCGCCTTTATGTGCTGACTGAGATAGTCATCTCACAAGAACTCAAGAAATTCATTTTCCTTATTCCCAAATGCTATCTCTTCATTCCAATTGATACTGCCATAATTAAAATCACCCTAAATAATTACTCTTCCTTTGTTCACTAATTCAAGTTGTTTATACATTTCTTCATCAATACCCTTCACATGTCCTGGCCTATAGCAACATCCAACTAAATATGTCATCCTGTCAATCTCCACATGTTGGAGGCTTAATGGATTTTTTACAACACTCAATAAGAATTAAAATAGAATTTAATACTTCCTATATTTCGTCCTAGTCACTAGGACATCTACGGGGATTACAAAAACAATTAATGTAACATATGCACAAATAACAATACTAAGCCCAACCACGTGGGTGACACTAAAGTCCTATCTAGGTAGAGCGCCCTCTAAGGGCAGTAGTAGGTGGCCTAGAATGTAAGGTGGGAACTCTGGTGATGAGTGTTTCCCAAATCTTCGGAAGCTTAATGCAACCATATTTATTGAGATTTGGTTGGTTTTTGAGAGCTGCTGCTGCTTCTAAGAAAAGTCTCTCTTTCTTGAATTTGCTGTGGTGGAGCATGGTGGTTTTCTTCCATGATACTCTGTGGGTGGTGTCCAAAACATGGTCAGCCAAGCCTGAATGGCCATAGTTATGTTTGAAGATGTAAGACTTGTGTTCCTCTAGACGGATGGATGCTGATCTGCCTGTCTGTCCAAAGTACGCCAGCTTATTCTATTTTAATTCTTATTGAGTGTTGTAAAAAAATCCATTAAGCCTCCAACATGATGTCCTCACAGCACTTAAGCCTCTACACACATGTCAATCTCCACATTACCCTACCCCACTCTGCCTCATGACCATTGCCACTATTTCCCTCTTTCATGTCTATCTTATGTGGACATAATTCTCCTGCTATCATCAGCAGCACTTCTCCTCCCTTCCTATCCTTTCTCTCGTGAAAAATACTATATCTTTCCATTTCTATTCCTGTTAGAATATCATCTTCATTCAACCATGTTTCACTTATTCTAGTGATTTTGGGATGAATAAAGTTAATCAGTGAAACCATTTCATATCCTTTATCTCTGGTACTTCTGGCCTTTGTAAACAAACACGGTAATTAATTTTTAGGTCTATGACTAGTCCTATCCAAGCCATTTGTCGGTTGGTTGTGATTTCCCCACCACACCTGTCCAATCATCTTTATCACAACTTACCACATATATCTGCTCAGCCTCAACTTCCCCACCCACATTGCAATATACTCCATCTTCAAACACACATTCACTGCCATTTTCAACATCCACTCTCCCTATGCCATGTCTCCCTGTCCACCTGGGATTCCCCCCCCCCCATTTTTCTGTTCCTCTTGCATTCCTGTTCTATCTTCATCTCTCATACCACTGTTTTCACTGCCCAGCACTTCTATCTCTTCAATACCACTCTCCTGATTTTTCACTTCATCTCTTGCTTTTGGTCTTCGATGCTACAAAGGGACAGCATGTCAACCTTTTATACTGCAATAACTCTGATTTAGTGGAATACACACACCCACCAGAATTTGTAAAATGTATAAGAAGTCTTAGTGGTTCAGTTTTTGTACCAACAGGATCACTTTTATTAGAAAATTTTGGTAAAGAAGTTTCAAAATATTAATAATTCTGCTCTGGCTGGATGAAATTTGATGGAATTTAATGGTTAAGATCTATATTAAAATTTATCAGTTTTGATTTCAATCTGTTGTTGTGAAAAAATTATGTAGAACGAACTTTTTTTGTCTAGAGATAAATCACTACTACACAACAAAGTAGCAGGTATGCTTACAGAATAATGTTGTAAAGAACAACATAATTAATTATAACATCTCAATGACCACCTACATATGTTGCCTTCATCTTGGGTAAAGTTAGATATTCTTACCGAACACTTTAAAACAATAGTTTACAAGAAAATTCATCTTTCGATGAATTATTAAAGAATTCATCAAAAAATTATAGGTGAATTTTTTTTTTTTTTTGATCAATTGCATTTGCAATGAATTGTGCAATGAACTGTTATTCGACAAATTATTTTTTTGATAAATTGCCTTTCATTTTGTTTATTTGACGAATTGCTTTTTCGATGAATTGCCATTCGGTAAAGTGTTTTTCGATGAATTTTCATGGAGTTCCTCCATATACAATTCCCTGATATCTGTCAAAAACTAGTTATCAGTCCACTAATATGATATCCAATCCCATATGTTATAACTTAAGCACTAGCTTGTCAATGAAAACATAGTTATCAATCCACTAATCTGATATTCAACTCCATATGTTATAACTTAAACACTAGCTTGTCATGTGACACCTTATCAAATGCCTTTGAAGAATCAAAAAAAAAAATGACATTGTCTTCTTTACCGTTATCTTCTGCTCTTGTTAGTCTATTATAAAAATCAACCTGATTATTTAAAACATGATTGTTTTGTTAACAAATCCATGCTGGCCTTTATAAATAATATTGCCCATCTGCCCAAATCTGTATACAAGTTCTTCCAGTTTTTCCAAAATCTTAGCAACCATGGAAGAAATGTAAACCAGTCTACAGATTGGTACTTCCATTATATCACCACCATTCTTATGCAGTTGCACAGTTGTACCCTCTTTCCACTATTCAGGAACTTGTTCTGCTGCAAGACTTTCATAAAACAGCCATGTTAATGACACAGTCAGTTTCTTAGTGCATTTTCTTTAAACATGAGGCAAAATCCCACTGCCTTACTTATATCTGAAGTGCTCAGTATTTGGAATACATGCTCTTCATTCACTTCTAATCCTTTATCCCGCCTTATCTCTCTAGGAATAAAGCCTGCTTTACCAGGCTGGAACACCCTAATAAATAAATAGCCCTACTTTTGTTATCTGCCTTGGTCACCCGACCACCATCTCCATTTAGCAATGTCATCCATCCATAATCATATTTTCTTCTAATAAAAGCATTCCTCGGGCTCTCCTTGGATTGCAGTGCTAGTCTAGTATTATATTATAATTTTCCTTTTCTTATTATACCAGTAACATTCTTAGCCCAAGCCTTATATTCCTCATGCAACTGTTCTCCACCTATCTCTCTCTTTATAAGCCTTCCATAACTTCTGTCATCTACAATTCCTGCTTGATTCCACCAGTCTTCTCATTTTACTTTAATCACTTTTCTTCACTCAAGTTATGCAATCGGCCTTTGCTTTTAAAATTTTTTCTTAACTAGCTCCCATGCACCACTGATCTCTCATCCTTCAAGAACTGATCCTTGTTACTTTATTCATTCATTC
Organism: Typopeltis vanoorti; assembly: GCF_054136105.1. NCBI lineage: Eukaryota > Metazoa > Arthropoda > Arachnida > Uropygi > Thelyphonidae > Typopeltis > Typopeltis vanoorti. The sequence goes on from NC_143550.1 coordinate 165,353,574, forward strand.
ATTCTACCTCGATACTTCTGCAAGCATCATCCTCCAAGTCAGTACTTTGTGGTCACTCTCACCAGTTCGGGACAAGTATGACATTCCAGTGACAATCAGATCTTGCTATGTTTCAAACTCTTAATACTCATGTTTTCTCCACCAGTTGGGGCCTAAGACAATGGTTCCCAAAGTGTGTGCTGTGGCACCCTGGGGAGCTGCGGCTTCCTCACAGGGGCTCAGCGATTACAAAATTTTCATAAGTTTTTGAAGTATTTCTTCTCGTATGTATTTTTAAAATTGGATCAATTTTTACTAAACAGTAATAAGCGTTGATTTTACTAAACAGTAATAAGCATTAATCATCCCAGATGGTTAGTACATCTCGTGACTACTTTAACAGAAAGTTAAAAGAGTTAAATCAACAAAAAGGTAGTTTTTTATAAGCATGCGTCAATACTAAGCAATGCTTTGCTAGCTTGTTACAAGGTGGCACATAGAATTGCAAAATATAAGAAGCCTCATACCATCGCAGAAGAACTCATTCTACCGGCTGCTGTAGATATGGTGAACATTATGATTGGTGAGTCTGCTGGGAAGCTGCTTTCAAAAGTGCCTTTGTCCGATAACATCATCAGTTGCAGAATACAGCACATAGCGGAGGACTTCAATGATCAATTACAGTAACTGAAAAAATAAAAGGGAAGGAATTTGAGTTGCAGCTGGATGAAGCCACAGATAATAATAATGATGCTCACTTGATTTGCTATGTACAGTTTATAGATGGTAATAACATTGTAGAAGACCTCTTTTGTAAAAGTATCACTGCTGGTGCTAAGGCTCAAGACTTGTTCAAGATCCTTGATACTTTTATATCTAAAAATAATTTGAAGTGGACTAAGTGCATTGGTGTCTGTACTGATGGTGCTTGTTCTATGTCCGGTTGTTATGGAGGATTGCAGGCACTTATTCGAAGCAAAGCCCCTGATGCACTGTGGACCCATGGCATTATTTGCAGGAAAGCACTTGTGTCAAAATATCTGAGTCATACATTGAACCAGGTCTTAGGTCGTAGTAAACTTTATAAAAACTTAGCTGTTGAAGGCAAAGTTTTTCAAAAAACTATGTGAGGATATGAGATCCAAGCACACATCTTTGTTGTCTATAACACTTTGCGATGACTCTCTTGTGGTAATGTTTTGTCTCATACGTTTGAACTGCGACAGGAAATTTATATTTTTCTTAAAGAGGAAGACCACAAGTATACCAAAAATTTTGTGAATGAAGATTTTTTGGTAAAACTAGCATACTTATGTGATATTTTTGAAAATATGAATGCTCTGAATCTCTTCCTGCAGGGATGCAACATGCACCTTTTTAAAGTCAATTGAGAAAATTTCAGCTTTTATAAAAAAACTAAAACTATGGAAAAGAAAAATGAATGAAGATGGAGGCAAAGAATGTTTCCCCTTGTTGCAACAGTTTTTGACTTCCAGTGGAGTTGATTTCTCTCGAGGTATGAAATCCATTTTTGAAGAACACTTATCACCTGGTTTGAGAAATATTTTCAAAATGATAATATTGATAAATTTGCATGGATTCAAGATCCATTTAATGCCAGTGCTCCATCTGAATTTACTGCTGCAGAAGAAGAGAATCTTATTGAGTTGTCTTGCGACAATATGTTGAAAACAAAATTTAGCAGCATGGAATTAACTGAATTTTGGATATCAGTAAAAGATGAATATCCCCTTCTGAGTGAAAGAAAGCTCAGAGAATTTTAATTCCATTTGCAACTTCTTATTTGTGTGAAGCTGGATTTTCAGCCGTTGCTGTAATAAAAACTAAGTATCGTGCAAAAATCAATGTGAAGAAGGAAATGAGGGTGGCTGTACCAGTTTGATTCCAAGATTTGTGAAAATGTGCAGTGATCAACAGGCTCATCCATCCCACTAATGATAATTAGTTGAATTTGTTCAATTACTTTTTTTTGTGATCTTAAATACATGTTTTATTTATTTTTACCTAACCCTTTAATTAAAAAAAAAATATTCACTATTTCGCAAAGTGTACTTGTTAGAATTTGACATAGGGCGCCTTGGGAAAACCTGGATTCAGCAAGGCCACCGAGAATCGAAAACGTTTGGGAACCACTGTTCTAAGACATTTTCACTTTTCTTCACTCAAGTTATACTATCGGCCTTTGCTTTTAAAATTTTTTCTTAACTAGCTCCTATGCACTACTGATCTCTCATCCTTCAAGAACTGATCCTTGTTACTTTATTCCTTCATTCATTCTACTGCTCCAAGTTGGTTTCTAAGTATATTATAATTGCCTGACATAATTCCACATAAATTCCTTCTGCCCTGATACTTCTGCAAGCATCATCCTCCAAGGCAGGACTTTGTGGTCACTCTCCAGTTCGGGACAAGTATGACATTCCAGTATCATACTTGTCATACAAAAATTTTAAAATTAAAGGCCGACTGTATAACTTGAGAGAAGAAAAGTGAAAATGAAAATGTCTTAGAAGAAAATGCCTTAGGCCCCAACTGGCGGAAGAAACATTTATCCTTCCAGAATACATCCTTATTGCTGCTTCCTCTACCTTTATAGTGCTATAGTTAAAGGTCTTCCATAATGATGTTCTTGTGGGATAAGTGGTTGTCTTATCTTGGTTTTCCTTTTTTCAAATCATAGCTTGTTGAATTTCTTTTTAAGCTGTTTTGTTGCTTAGGACAATTGATAAAGCTTTGTTGTAGAAACAAAAGCTTTGTTTGTTTGGCCAGCCTTTTTGGCTAAGTGGTCAATATAACATCTCTCTCACCAACAGGCAGTGGGTTTAAATCCTGTCACGAGCTTAGGAAGTTGTTGGGAAACCCATTATGAAGAAGGCTGCTAGAGAATAGAGGTAAATGGAATAAATGAGGAAGAGAACAAGCAGGTTTGATGTATTTGCAGTTGTACTATTGAAAATGGATGTTGGGCAGCTGCTTCTCTTGTTTTAACAGGCCCAACAGTAAGTGGAGGAATGATGCTTGCCAGTTCACCTGAGCATTGACCATGGAAGTACCTGTGGAAGAGACATAAAGCTGAACCATTACATCTGTAGAGATTGAATGAGCCTGTGAGGGAAAGGTCATCTATGAACTGAATTGCTCTCCTCTGAATAGCATCAAGAATTTTTAGTATTGCAGAAGATTTTAGGTGCACACCTCAAATCTGTGAACAGTATTCTAAGAATGGGTGGATTTAGGATTTATATAGGGTTAGTAGCTGGGTAGGAGTAAAATAGCTTCTTGAACGGAAAAGAATGCCTATTTTTTTAGAGGCTGAGGAAGCTATTGATGCAATGTGTTTGTGCCAGGAGAGGCTGGAGGTAAATATCTGTCTAAAGAGAGATCTCTAATATTATCTGGTGATATGTGTGTGTGTGTGTATTACGTGACATGACACCTCCAAGGAGTCCAAAGACTCATCGAGGGAGGGCATCTACTCTACAACTCTCTATCTCCACTATTCAATCCATCAACTACAACTAACCACAACTATACCAATGCCATCTACCACTACTACAGACTATCACAAACATCCATGCCCATGGCTGGATTCGAACCCACAGCCTTTTGACTGGATAGCGGATACGCTAACCACGTGGCCAAACAGGCTGGCAAAGGAGGATAAGGGAAGTGAGCTGAGATCTCTTTTACTAATGAAAAGGTGGGACTGCATTTTGGCAGCATTGAAGGTGACCAGGTTATCTTTGCTCCACTGAAGAATAGTATGGAGATCAGTGTTTAAGGCACTGTAAGGCAGAAGCAATGGGGAGGTCATATTTACTTATTTTTGCTTCTGCCTTAGTATCACCACTTCTGGATCTGGCTCCCACTGACGAGACCTCAATAAAGGTTGAAACTGGTCTGGGTAGTTGCCCTTCCCTTAATGCATAGCACTATACATGTCTGCAAGGAGATGTGCTTTGCATTATGGGGAGATACTGAGACAAGGAGTGATGAGAGCTTGGTCCACCTTTACTACGAGTTGCCTCAGTCCTGAAGATACTTCAGGTGCAAACTTTGTTTGCTTACACTTGGATAAAGGATTAAATTAAGTTTATTATAGTCTAACCAAGTGGAAAATAAACTTCCAGTATTATTATCCCAAGACCCCATGTAGTCAAAGACTCCTGTCATACTCACAGCTCATCATACCATGCCTTAAATACACTCAAATTCTCTGCAGACAGCACACTCTCAGCCAAGGCATTCCAATCATTCACAACTCTGCATGCAAAAACCTGCTTCTCGCTCCCCTGCTCACACTCTCCTTATACATCTTCCAGGGATGACCTCTTGTTCTAACCTGATCTCCCAGTTTTCTGTAAACCCTCTAAAACATCGATCCTATAACAACTCCTTACTAACTTGTACATCTCTATCATATTGCCCCTCTTCCTCCTATTCACTAGACTCTGCAAATTGCATCTTGTCAACCTTTCCTCATATTCGACATTCCAGAGATCAGAAACTGCCTTAGTTAGTTACCTCTGGACCCTTTCCAACATCTCTTCATCCTTTTGAAAACCAGGTGACCAAATCTATGCACAGTAGTCTATGTGTGGCCTAATCAGAGCCTTATACAATGGAACAAGAATCTCCTTACTTCTACAAGTCAGTGGCGTCCTCATCATTCCCAGAATTCTTTGTGTTGTCCTCACATTTTGACAATGTGTCTGCTAAATTTCAGATCCTTATCCACTGTCACCCCAAAATCTCTTATTTCCACCACTTCCAATGATATATCACCACCAAACATAAATTCTACATCCCATCTTTCTTTTCCCAATTTTAAACCTTTGATTGGAATAGGCCTAAGTTTGATTCTCATCGCGATGGGAGGAATCTTTATCTGCACGATTTCAATCGAAAGTGAGTTAGCCGATCTCATATGGTGGTAGCAGGGTTTTTTATCCCGGAAACTTGGGTTTTTCATCCCGCATACAGACAAATCGAGCAGCTTTCAGAAATGAACTGTAGACTGAAATAAACAAACATGATTGAAGTGAAGAAAACACTAATTGATTCAGGAAGTATGTGGTGAGGTTGTCTTTAAAGGTAGAAAAATCAGAAAAAATAAATATGAGGAAGGTGGCAATAGAGGCTATTGAAAAAGCTTAGAAATGGAGGAAAGGGTGCTGTAAAAGGAATCAGACACGAAAAAAAATGTAACATGAAAGCTGAAGATATTCTAAATGTCTGGTATAATTATTCTGAAAGACTACTAAATAAAACAAGCAGTGTCCGTATGATAGCAGGAAACTCCCAACAGAAATGCAGTCAGGAATACATATTCATATTTGAATTAGAAAAAGTCATCAAAAACTTGAAATGTGGAAAGGCAGATGGAGTACATGAAATTCGGCCAGAATGCTCAAATATGCAGGTATAAAGTTTTACAGTGACTGCATTGCATAATTTAGAAGGCCTGGTCAGATGGTTGTAGCAGAGCTTTTGTAGTATTCGTCTGAAAAAAGGAAAATAAAACTGAATGCAAAAATTAGAGGTATTTACTTACTGAGTGTTCGTGGTAAGATTTATGCAAGTATACTTGAGAAACAGTTGAGAAGGATTGTGGAAGGGAAGCTTGGTAAAGAACAAGCTGGATTCAGGCCAAATAAAGGTTGTTAGGATCAGATTTTCACTTTAAGACAAATAGTTGAGAAATTGTGTACTTTTTATTGATCAAAAAGACATAGAAAGAAATAAGACAATTACCTAACGATTATGTAGAACTAACCGGTATTCAAACAGCATTTGTATTACTAAGAGCAAAATGACCAGCTGGTTCCACAAAACACATATACACACTACTTGAACAATCTATGTCCATGTATAATTTTCACTCTTGAAAACAGTATGATCCTACCTTCATTCTTGACATCCTAGAGGTCTCTGAAAGAATTAAGCTCATTTATTTAATGTATTGAAAGCCTGCCATGACTGGAAGATACTTTCATGCTAATTCTCATCATCAACCTCCATTAAAGTTAAGAATAATTAAGTCACATGAAGATCAGAGCATACAACATCTCCTGTAGTATACAGAAGAGGAATCAAGAATTTAAATATCTTAGGTACAGTCTATCTAAAAATAAATACAAGACAATCAGCAATATCCTGATAATGGCAAATAAGCAAGAATATAAAAGCATAGTGACCCTTTCTTATATCCATTATGTAACAGACAAACTTTCTAAAATATTTTGACATCATGGCATTAAAGTGGACCTTACTTCCTGTATGCAAGATTCCAAAATTTTTATATCCTCCTAAATCACTACATTTACTCCTTAAAACAATGAGTATGAGGAAAGATTGAGAAGATGTAATTTGCAGAGTCTGGTGGAGAGAAGGAAGAGGGGAGATATGATAGAGACCTACAAGTTGGTAAGGGGTTGTTATAAGATCAATGGTGGAGAAGTTCTATAGAGAATAGTGGGAGATCAGGGGAGAACCAGAGGTCATTCCTGGAAACTATATAAAGAGGGTGTGAGTAGGGGAGTGAGAGGCAGGTTTTTTTCATGCAGAGTTGTGAATGATTGGAATGCCTTGCCTGAGATTGTGGTGTCTGCAAGGAGTTTGAGTGTGTTTAAGACACGGTATGATGAGATGTGTGTGTGATAAAAGCACCTCCCAGATGAGTCTTTGACTCCATGAGGTCTTGTTTGATAATAATAATAATATAATAATAAACACTAGAGTTTATAAAATCCATTGTTCATGTAGCCTAGATTAAGGGATAATTTTCTTTATACAGGGAATTATTCCAGGGTAAAGATAAGTGCAATACATCTCTATTACAGAGACCTAGCCTCTTCTTTTTGCCAAGACCGCACTGCATGACGAAGAGTTACATCCTTCCAGAGGTGCCCCGTTTTCACATAAGAGTGCGGATCTAGACTGGAAAGTCGAAAAATATTCCAAAGGAAAGCAATGACAAACCACCTCTGTACCTTGCCAAGAACATTCTATGAACATGCCAAAAATGAGCAAGTATGATATGGTGCTGGATAGTAAGACCCCTGGGCCTGAAGGCATGCAACTGGGGAAGACCAGAGGGTTTCCACAAGTAGAACTAGTTTTTATGATGCGTCCCAGTCAAATCTGGAAGGAAGCTTGGTCATGGATGTTGCTGGTTGGAAAAGGGAGGCTCCCTGTTTCACAAAAAAACACAGGATTGGAACTTGGAATGTTAGAAGTATGAACCAAGGTCAGCTGGAAATAAAAAAGATGGAAATGGAGCGCAAGATGCTGGATATATTGGGAATAAGTGAATTAGATGGACAGGAATGGGCCATTTTCAGTCAGGGGACTATATGGTGTATTACTCAGGACATTAGACAAGTCGAAAAAATGGAATATCTTTCTTACTCAGGAAAAAGATGGCTAGGTATGTATTGGGTTATAATCCAGTGAGTGACAGAATCATTTCTCTCAGAGTGAGTGGACATCCAATGAACATGAACATCATTCAGGTTTATGCACCTACTACAGAGGCATCAGAAGAAGACATTGAAGAATTTTATGGCAAGTTACAAGAAGTGATAGATGCAGCACCAAAGCGAGATTTATGGCTACTTATTGGAGATCAGAATGCAAAAGTTGGAGAGACTGAGGAACAAGGAATAACAGGTCGTTTTGGTTTAGGTATTCGTAACATTGCAGGGAAGAGACTAGTTGAGTTTTGTGCAGAGAATTCTTTGTTTGTTGCTAACACCTGCTTTAAACAGCACAAAAAGAAGATTGTACACATGGGTATCACCTAATTGACAACACAGAATTCAAATTGACTATATACTTGGACAAAGAAGATGGAGAAGTGCAATTCAGTCTGTCAAGACTTTTCCAGGTGCAGACTGTGGAACAGACCATGAGTTATTAGTCGCTACGATACATGTGAAACTACAGAAACTGAAAGCAACACAAATGTCTATCATATATGATCTTGGAAACATACCAGCTGAATACAGTATTAGCAAACAGAACAGATTCAACACACTCAATTTGTGTGAAAGTGAACCAGATGAACTATGGGAAGAGATTAAAGATATAATTAAAACAGAAGCAAAGAAGAATATTCCAACAGTTTGTCAGAAGAAGAAGTCCAAATGGCTGTCAGAAGATGCCATCAAAACTGCTCAGGAAAGGAGGAAAATGAAGGCCACAGGAAATTTGCAGGAAGTACACCATTTGAATGCAGAATTTCAATGACAAGCCAGAAGAGACAAGGGAAAATACTTTAATCAGGAATGCCAACAAATAGATGACCAAAACAAGAGATCTTTTCAAAAAGATCAGAGAACTAACAGGACAGTTTGGTGCCAAGGTGACAATACTGAAAAGTAAACACAAAGAATATCTTACAGAAGCTGCAGACATCAAAGAAAGATGGAAAGAGTAAAGAGTATACAGAAGCCCTTTACAGAAAGGACTCCAAAATTACTGAGAAATTTGAAGAGCACGATCATACACAGGAGCCAGTACCACTGGAGAGTGAAGTGAAGTGGGCACTGCAACAGCTATCTAGTAAGAAAGCACCAGGAGGAGATGGAATACCCATTGGGATGCTCAAAGCCCTGGGAGAAGAGGCAGTTAAATTTAACAGCCCTATGTCAGCAAATTTGGATCACAACTACATGGCCTATGGAATGAAAAAAATCAGTTTATATACCTCCTTTATTGAAGAAAGGCAATGCAAGAGAGTGCAGAAATTACAGAACTATAGCATTGATTTCTCATGCAAGTAAAGTCTTAAGATCATTCAGAAAAGGCTGGAACCATTCATGAAGAGAGAAATGCCAGATGAACAAGCAGGATTTTGAAAAGGCAGAGGAACAAGAGATCAAATCGCCAATGTGAGATGGATAATAGAAAGAGCACAGGAATATCACAAGAATGTCTACCTTTGTTTCCTTGACTATAGCAAGGCTTTTGACTCTGTAGATCATGTGAAACTGGAATGTGTTAAGAACAATGGGAGTCCCAGAGCTTTTCATTATCCTTCTGAGGAATCTTTATTATGAACAAGAAGCTACTGTCCGAACAGATCTTGGAGAAACTGAGTATTTCACAATAGGCAAAGGGTGCGACAAGGATGTATTTTATTTCCGTACCTGTTTAACTTGTACAGTGAATACATTTTAAGAATGGCAGGGCTGGAAGAGTCTTCAGTTGGAATTAAAATTGGTGGAAAAAATATTAATAATTTGAGGTATGCAGATGATACCACCTTGCTAGCAGAATGCAAAGATTTGAAGGAACTTATTATAAAAGTTAAAGAAGAAAGTGCTAAATATGGTCTTAAACTTAACCTCAAAAAGACAAAAGTTATGGCAACATGTGAACTTAATGATTTTGAAGTAGATAGATAGGGAGAAAATGGAAGCAGTTAGCAATTTTGTGTTTCTAGGTTCCCGAATTGATAAAGATGGTTATTGTACCGAAGAAGTTAGATGATTATTACTCGGAAAAAAATCAATGACAAATTTAAGCATGATCTTTAAAGATAAAGATATTAGCCTCACAACAAAAATCAGAATCGTGAAAGCAATGGTATTCCCTGTGTGCTGTATGGATGTGAAAGTTGGACCCTGAGGAAGAGTGAAAGAAGGAAGATAGATGCATTTGAATTATGGGTTTGGAGATGCTTACTAAGAATAGCATGGACTGCAAAGCAAACCAGTGAATCAGTGATAGACAGAATAAAGCCAGATTGCTCCCTTGAAGCTATGATCATCAAGCAAAAATTGTCATACTTTGGACATATTATGCGAGCAAATGACAGTCTGGAGAGGATGATGATGCTTGCTAAAGTTGATGGAAGCAGGAGAAGAGGAAGACCAAGAATTAGATGGGTGGATGGAGTTAAAGAAACAACTGGAGTGTGCTTGGAGGTTCTGAAAGACATTGTCAGGGACAGATCAGAATGGAGAGTGTATGTTCGTGGAGTCGCCAGGAGTCGGAAATGACTCAATGGATCATAACACACACACACACACACATGCAAGATCCCAAAATTTTTTATCTTCCTAAATCACTACATTTACTCCTTAAAACACTAGAGTTTATAAAATCCATTGTTCATGCAGCCTAGATTAAATTGTACAAACAGGATGGTGTTGAGAGATCCATATATCAGAACATGTTAAAGATGAAAGTTGTTATTGTGTATGGGAAAGATGTGAGCTGTTCATTGTTAAGAGAAAAAAACACATATCCAGTATAAATCTCTCACCAGGAAAGGGTCATCCTATACTATGGCAAAAACAGAAATACTGTACACAGAGCATATCTGCTTTTGCAGTAAAATTCAAGGAAGCTTCAGAATTACTGCAGACACACTTACCTCGTGCAATAAAAAACCTAGGCATTAGGTGGTCATTGTTCATCAAATATTTTGCACATGCAGACATAGGATATAATCAGTGGTGAGCTATAAGGGGCTTGCGGGAGCCCTTTGTTAAATTTTTCTCAAATTTGCGAGCCCCTTATTCTTCTTGTTTAGTTTTTTATTTTTTCAAAAAAAATTTTATTTCAAAAAAAAAAAATTTTTTTTTGAAACATATTAAGCGACAAAGCGGCGGTGTGTAGATTATTTGGAATTATTGTTTCAACTCCTCTATAACAAATGCGCCCAAATTTGAAAATAAAATAAGCACATGCGTTATCTTTACCCTTCTGCCTTCTGGTAGCCAATCGTATGGTAAAACCAGTAGCCAATCAAATGTTTTATAAAAGATTATAAAAGATTTCATTCTTATTATATTTTGATAGTTAAAAAATGTTTTTCTTATGTAAGATAAATTAACACAGTTGATTGTGTGCAAATATTTCATGTTTAGATCATGAAATATTTGTTTAAAAATGATAGCCTTTAGAGGGTGATTGTCCTCTCATACTTTTTGATTGGAATTTGTACACAAGCTGTATTAATAAAAGTTTTGGTGTGAAATACGGCTTTTTTTTTTTTTCTCAACGATGTGAACTCTTTGTTAAAATTTCCATAGCTCGCCACTGGATATAATGCACTTAATGTTTATGAATGTGATGATTCCTGCTAAGTACTTGTCATCACACATCCATGTTAAACCATTTGCAACCATTGTTAAACCAGCTAGCTATCTTGTATAAAGTAAAGTAAAGGCCTCTTGTCCTTTAACTTATATCTAACAAACTATCTCAAAGAAGTATATAAAAGAGGTATTCAAAACTAGTTGAGAATTGTAGAACTAATAAGGTTGTTTTTTTTTAAATTTTCTATTTTTTATCTGATAATGTAATTACGCAGTCCTCATACTAGTACCCTTGAAAAATTCTTTACTTTTGTCCCACTAATATTTATGTTTATCTACAGTTCTCATGAATTTTCTTGAATTTTCTATTCTCTGAATTTTGTTGAAAGTTTTTCCACTTGGTTATACTATAAATTAAATATGCCAAGAATATATATTCTTGGTTTCATCCTTTATCCAAGTGTAAGCAAAAAAAGTTTGTGCATGAAGTCACTTCTCAACTGGGATACTTGTATATAGAGGCTAATAACTTCACATCAATTGCCTTAGTATCCCATAATGCAATACTGACATGTGTGGATGAAAAGTGAAGCATCTGGAAGATGAGATTAAACATCTTAACAAGAGATTGGTTGATATTAATGATAAGGAGGAAGATACTTTTATGAAGAAAGAGTCAAAGGATAATCATATGTCGTGGGGACTCAATCATTAGAGTTGCGCTGACAAATAAAATACACAGAACGTGCTTTCCTGGTAGAATATCATCATCATCATCATACGTATCAAGGATTTAGGCCTAGTATGGCCTGTTCCGGCCTTAGAAGTCATCGTTGAATCGTTTAAGAGGACGTCCTGGTTTTCTTTTTCCTAATGGCTTGTACTTTAAGGCTTGTTTTGGTAATCTTTCTGTTTTCATTCTTTGAAGGTGTTCCATCCATCTATGTTTATATTTTTTAATTTTTTCAATTACTGGTTCTTGGTTTAATTCTTTCATAATATCTTCGTTTCTTTTGTGATCAAATAGGGTATACTTTGCAGTTTTTCTCATAAACTTCATTTCTGCTGTTGTTAATCTTTGTTTGTCTTTTTGTTTTATTGTCCAGATTTCGCTTCCATATATTAAAACCGGTAGGGCTAATGTATTGTATACTTTTAGCCTGGTTTGTTTTTGAACTAGGTTTGGTTTAAATATAGAGTTAATTACTCCTGTTATTTTTAAATATTTTGCAATTTTTATGTTTATATCTTTTTCATTTTCATAAGTGATCGTATATCCTAGGTAGTAGTTAAATGAATTCACCTGTTCTAAGATCTTGTTATCTAATACTATTTTAGTTCTTGCTGGATCTTGTCCTTTAAAGGCCATAGTTTTTGATTTTTCTGTTGATATTATCATACCATAATCTTTGGATATCTCATTTAGATTTAAAATAGCTTTCTGTAAGTTATCTTCAGAATTTGTAATTATTATTTAGTCGTCTGCAAAGAGGAGAGTGTTTAAGTTAACTGTAGGTGAAAGTTTAATTCCTTGATGCAAATTTTTACTCCATTTTATTATTATTTCATTTAAGTAGATATTAAAAAGAGTTGCTGAGAGGGGACATCCCTGTCGGACCCCTTGGTTTATCTCTCTTGTATATGATAGCTCGTGATTTAATCTTATTTGTATTTGATTATTTTCATATATACTTGTGATAGCTTTTAGGATATTATTTGGTATTTGTCTTTCTTTTAATATGTTAAATAATATGTTTCTTTTAACTTTGTCAAATGCTTTTTCAAAGTCAATAAATGCAATATGTGTTTCCAAATTATATTCTCTTCTTTTCTCTACTATTAATTTTAGGCAAAAGGCTGGGTCTATACATGATCGTCCTTTTCTAAATCCATTCTGTACCTCTAGAAAAAAGTTTTCGGAATATTTCATTAGTTTGTTATTTAAGATTCTGCTGTATATTCTGTAACATGAATTTAGTATACTGATACCTCTATAGTTTTTAGGGTCATCTCTATTACCTTTCTTAAAGATAGAATATCAAAACAAATAATGGATACTTTGTATAGAAAGGAAGAGCAAGCATCAAAATTAGTAGTAATTGTGGGTACGAATGATTTGGTGAAAAAGGAACATTAATAGAGACTCGAGGAAGTTGTTTCGAGAGGTAAAGGATGATGGTGTTGTTGAATAGTGAGTTGAGAAGGAGAGCAGAAATAATGAATAGCAAGATGGCTGAGTTGTGTGAGGCAAGGGGAGGGGGTTCATTTTGTGAAGTGAATTTGAAAGGAAGTTGAAATGGAGTTCAAGCTGATGGGTTTCATTTGAATGGATTTGGTGAAGGCACAGAATCAAGAAGTTAGTGTAGCTAATCCTACATTGCTGTGGGAATGGATGACATATCACCACCTTATCTTAAGGAATTTGCACAACAGTTAGCTGTGCCCTTTAAGCTGGTTATTTAATGAAGGTATTGCAGTGGATAAGTTTCTCACAGAGTGAAAAGAAGGCAAACTAGGACCACTCCACAAACATGGTTCCAGGACAGAAGTTTTGAATTATGCTCTGTATAACTGCAGTTGTAGTAAAGGTATTGGAGAGATTGATTAGGAATAGAATACATGATTGGGTTGATGGACATAGCATTCTTTATGATGGTCAGCATGGGTTTGTAAAGGGTAGGCCCTGTTTTAGCAATTTACTTGCATTTTATGATAGGGTAATGAATGTATTAGTTAAGAGGGAATCATATATAGAGTGATATTCTTGGACTTATAATAGATTTCCATGCAGTATTCTGTCAAATGCCTTAAGCATTTGTCAAACTTGCAGAGTCCAGCATCACAGTATGGCTATTTCCTTTATCCAGTTCCGTTGTCACTTGATTATAAAAGATGACTAATTGCTAAGGCAGGAACCTACCTTTTACAAAACCGTGTTGCCCCTTATAGAGTATCTTATTTCTGTCCACCCATGCCTGAAATTTTCCGTTAACCAACTTTTTCGATATGTTTACCAATACTCAGAGATACTCATTAGCCTGTAATTTGCTACTTCTGTCTTGCAGCCTTAATGGAACTATCTTATCTTCTTTTCATTCCCTTGGAACTTTCCAGAACTGAGACTTATATTTAACAACTTTGTCAGAGGCACTGCCAGTTCTCTTGCATATTCTCATAGCATCTCTAGTTCATTTACCTCAGTTCTCACACCAGCCTTTGTCACATCAGTAACTGCAGAGTCTACAGCTGGATGATACATCCTTGCAAAGTGATCACTCAGTAATTCAGCTATTTGTTCTGCTTCTCTCACTTTCCTACCATTAGCAGTGAGAAAGATTATCCTTCCATAATCATTCTTTCTCTTATTTGCTGTATAGCAAAAAAAAAAAAAACCTCTTTCGGATGTATTTTGGACTGCTTAGCTAATTTTCTCTCATAATCTGATTTAGCCTTCTTGACCTCACTAGTATGGTGAGAAGGCCAAATCAGATTCAGTCTCCCTCACTCACTATACTACCTACCCTTCCTGCATGTGCTTTGTAATTGCTAATGCACATGTTGATAATCTTTTTGTTTATATTCCTTCTACAATTCCTTGGTGTAGCCTTCTGACCCTGGGTATCCAGTCTGGTACTTTCTGTCTTAATAAATCCCTGACCTCTTCCCACGCACTGCTGACATTCATCCCTTGTAGTTTGTTATGCCAAGTTATCTCCAACTGCTATCTCAGTTTGTCATAATCACCAGCTATTATTGATTGAGAACTCCACATTGTGAGCAACCTACTAGAACAAGACTGCATGGTCACCTTCCCTGATTGTAGACAGAGTTGCTGCTGTAGTTATAGATAGATTTTCTAATGTTATTACTAGATTCAACACTCTCAACCCTTAGTCCCCTCCATCATGTGATGTTTATCCCTCCATTAGTAACTATGTAATTTCCATTTTGCCATGGGCCTTTTCATCCTTCCAATCTATATCCTCATACCTGAAGTTTCCCATGATAATTGATCAGTTTAAACTCATTGTGCTAATCTGCTGATGCATGTCCACATCTTCTTCTGGACCTTCATGTCTATAGCAGCAACCAACAATATATTTTGTCAGATTGGTCTCAATCTCACACCAGGCAACCTCAAATGAATCATCTCCCTCAGATCTATAATTCTCCTTTGTTTCTATTTTTGCAGCTGACGTTCTTCAGCTATCATTAATAATATCCCTCCTCCTGTACTATTCCCTTGATCCTTTCTGAAAATACAATATCCCTTACATTCCATCCCTGTAACTAATAATTCTCGATCAAATGGGTTTTGCTGATGCCAATAATTTTTGGCTACGTTCAGCTAACCAATGGCAAAAACTCCCCTCCTTTATTTCTGATACTTCTGGCATTCATGTACATGCATTTCAGTATCCCTTTGAGCTGCTCACAGTTACCCTTGCATAATGTCATTACCAGCGCATTCAGATTTTAAACCTGGAAAACTGCATCCAGCTGTTCACTGTCATTTCTACATTCACATTCACTTATCCCTGGGGGTGGCAATTTCTGCATGGTCATTCCTGTGCTCACAGTCATTTTTCCCAGGAGTGGCCAGATAGATGCTTGATTGTGTCCTTCCTAATATCTCTGGTTTGCCTGATTTGGCACTTCCAACCTCTCACTAAACAACACTTCAAATGTATAACTCAAACAATTCAAATGTAGTCTGTCATATATATATAAGTTCATTTGTCTCAAATTCACTTCATACACCTATAAACTGCACACCATTCCTCCTACACAATCTTCTCACTGACTCATTAGCAATCAATAGAATAAAGTTTTCAATATATGGCAAGAGAAGAGAAAACAAGGATGTTACACACGGCATGACCATATTTCTTTGGAGAGTTTTCAATCAGTGGAATAGATGGTTGTGAGTATGTTGAATACTTTGTTAGTGAATGAGTTTAGGGAGAAGAATGATAGGTATTTGTGAATAATGTTTAGTGTAGGCCACCTGCACTGAATCTTCAGAATTCATAGACATGCTAGTATAATAATTATATTATTATATTATATTATATTGCATTTATTATTTTATCTTCCTATGTTATCTGATGTAAATTTCATTAATGTAATATAGATTCAGTTATTGGACAATCAGTAACATTTTTGATTTTGTGATGCTTTGAATAACTTTAATGGGCTTTTGTCCATATATATGCAGTAAATAAATAATTAAATAATATCATCACTAAATTAGCTGTATACAGTACAGTGTTCAAATCAATTTTAATTTATGGATCTGAGAGCTGGGTTAGAAATAAAAGACTTGACCAAATACTAGAGACCACAAATATGAGAATCCTGAGAAAGATTAGGGGCATGAACAGATGGCATCAATGGCAATATCATATTAAAAATGAGGATGTTAGGAAAGAACTTGACATAGGAATGTGTTAGCAAGCTAATCTCAGGTGGTATGATAACTTAAACAGAATGGGAGAGGAAAGATTAGCAAAACAAGTGTTGTTTGGCTGGAAAAATACTCTGAGGAAGACCAAGATGTAGGTGGATTGATACAGTAAAAAGTGCCTTAGAAGATGAAAATATAAGATCTGATAATGTGGGAGTCTTGACAGATAACAGTTTAATTTGGAGGAACATCGTTCGTCAGAAGTTAACAATGGTGTAACATTTTCATGCAGTACTTTCATAATATCCTGTACACCCCATGAGGGTACATGTAAGGAATTTGATGATGATAAAATCATTCCTAGAAATTGAAAAAGAATATGATTAGTAATGGCATGAGGTTGAGATTTTTTTTCATTGTGAGTAGAATAAATTGTTAGTGAGGGTGATAAAAAATATAGGATATCAAGAACATTTTTTCAGTCCATGGATAGAGGCAGAGAAACTCTTCTCCCAAGTGAAAAGAGTATGGCTAACAAAAGCATAAGATCTATCTCAATAAGTGATAAGGTGGATAAGTTGTTGGCAGGTATTATTATTATTATTATTATCCTAAGACCCTATGGAGTCAAAGAATCATCTAGGAAGTCCCTTTGTCGTACACACAGCTCATCATATACCACACGTTCAACACATTCAAATTCTCTGCAGACACCATACTTTCAGGCAAGGCATTCCAATCATTCACAGCTCTGCATGCAAAAAAACCTGCTTCTCACTCTCTTATTCACAGCTACCCTATACAGCTTCTAGGGATGACATCTTGTTCTCTGCAGATCTTCCACTATTTTATGAAAAACCTCTTCAGCATTCATCCTATAACAACCCTTTATCAACTTGTACATCTCTATCATATCACCCTTCTTCCTCCTATCCGACAGACTCTGTAAATTGCATCTTCTTAACCTTTTCTCATATTCAACATTCCAGAGATCAGAAACTATCTTAGTCAGTCTCCTCTGGACCCTTTCCAACCTCTTTTCATCCTTTTGAAAACCAAGTGACCAAATCTGTGCACAGTAGTCCATGAATTGCATAATTAGAGCTGCATACAAATGGAAGAAGAATCTCTTTACTTCTACAACTCAGTATTCTTTGCATCATACCCAGAATTCGTTGTGTTGTCCTCGCAATTTTTGAAATGTGCCCTCTAAATTTTAGATCCTTAAACGCCATTATCCCAAAATCTCTTATTTCCTCCATTTCCAACATTTTTTCCCTCCAAGCATAAATTCTACATCCCACCTTTGTTTCCCAAAATTTTGCAACATTCAACTGGTATCTCCACTCCTGTGCCCATTCACTCACTCTGTTTAAGTCTTGAAAGTTTATTTTTCACTTGGTTAGACTATAATAAATTTAGTTTAATCCTTTATCCAAGTGTGAGTAAAGTTTGCACCTGAAAATATCTTCAGGACTGAGGTAAGGTAGTACAACACCGGGCAACTCACAGCAAAGGTGGATCAAGCTCTCAACTCCTTGTCTCAGTATCTCCCATAATGCACAGCACATCTCCTTGCAGACATGTCTACTAAACTTTCAGCATCTTTCTCTAAATCCAGAGTAATTTAATAATAAGGTGGCACACCTTTTGGCAACTCCCATAAGTAAGGATGACCTCTCCTATTACTTCTGCCTTAGTATCTCCACTCTGGGCCTGGCTCCCACTGACAAGACCTCAATAAAGGTCGAAACCAGTATGGGTAGTTCCCCCCCCCCTTAATGCATAGCAGTAGATATGTCCGCAAGGAGATGTGCTGTGCATTATGGGAGATACTGAGACAAGGAGTTGAGAGCTTGATCCACCTTTGCTGCGAGTTGTCCAGTGTTGTACTACCTTACCTCAGTCCTGAAGATATTTTCAGGTGCAAACTTTGTTTGCTCACACTTGGATAAAGGATTAAACTAAATTTACTATTTAAGTCTTCTTCTTCTAGGACCACAGCATCTTCTCTACTCCTCATACTTTTTTTTACTTTGCATCATCTGCAAACAACTGAATATCTCCATCCAAATCTTCCCCAATATCACTAACATACAGGTTAAACATCAATGGCCCTAAAACAGACCCCTGAGGCCACTAATGACTTTCCTCTTCCTGGATATTGCTCCCCCATACACAACTTACTGATACCTATCAGATAGCCAGGCTCCGATCCAATGCACTAATCTAATATCCAACCCCATCTTCTAGTTTTGCTATTGACTTATCATGTGGTAATCTATCAAAATCCTTCGCAAAATCTAAGTATACTACTGTGTATCCATCTTCTTCACCAACAAAGCCGTCATTTTATTGTAATAATTAAGTAGATTACTAAAACATGACCTCCCTTTAGCAAGTCCATGCTGTCCATCAAAGATGATACCGTTGTTGTCAACCCAATTCTGGATCCTAGTTCTTACAGCCTCTCCAGTACTTTAACCACATCTGACACAGACAGACCTATAATTTGATGTTTGAGTTCTATTATGAAGCAGCACAATCTTGCCTTCCTTCCACTCATTTGGAACTTGACCCAGTGCAAGACACATATTAAACAAATATATGTCATGGTAGATGCCAACTCCCTGGCACATTCCTTCAAAATACTTGATATATTATCAAATCCCACTGCTTTAGTAACATCAGGTTTGCTCAATTCCTCATAGACCTCTTGCTCACAGTCAGTCTCTCCTCATTATCAATTGCTCTCAAGCTCTCCTTGATGTCATCATATTCACAAGAATGAAAGACCTTTATGAACTGCTCATTAAATATCTCATATATATCTTCTGCAGCAGTTGTTCTTATATTATTTTCTCCATCAATGTCATCCTTCCATAATCACTTTTTTTTTTGCTGGCTACATAACAAAAGAACTCTCTAGAATTCTTTTTGGCTTCATTAGCTAATTGCTGCTCATGTTTCACTTTTGTTACCATTACCAATAAGTCACTCTCCTTGCTTTGTAATCCTCATGGAATTGATTATTACTTCTCCTTTTATGCTGCCTCCATAATGCCTTTTTCCTCTGTATCATATGCTTAATCTCTTTATTCATCCATTTCACACCTACATTATTTAACCTTTTTACCCTTGGAATACATTTAGATATTGCTTCTACTAGATAGTTCTTGAATATAACACAAGTTGCATTGATCTCCTTTCTAGGCCACTCCTCTTTTCATGCTACACCTGCAAAATGTCTCCCGACCTTCTCATGATCACCAGCCTTGTAATTATACATATATCTTTTCCTTACAGAATTCCTCGCACTGCTGGAAACCACCCAGGTTATCACTTCACGGTCACTCTCACCTACTGGAGAGTGATTTGACACCTCATTTATAATAAGATCTTCTGATGAGATGATTAAATCCAAGATCCTCAAGCCTCGTGTATCCAATGTTACATGCTGCCTGAGGTAGTTGTCCCTCAAAAACTCAAGAAAGTCATTTTCTTTACTTCCAGTTGCTATTTCATCATCCCAGTCTATATTGCCATAAGTAAAATTGCCATAATAATCACCCTTTTCTTATTTACTTGGCTAATTTGATTATACATTTCATGGTCACTACCATCCACATTACCAGATCTATAACAAACTGTGACTAAGTATTTCATTCTATTCACATCTATCTCACCTCATACTGCCTCAAAACCACTGGCACTATTTCCCTCTCGCATCTCTACCTTGTATGGACATAACTCTTTCTCTGTCATTAATAGCACTGCCCCTCCCTTTTTACCCTTTCTATCTTCACGAAACACATCATACTCTTCCATCTCTATTCCTGTCAGGATGTCATCCTCATCTAACCGTGTCTCACTTATTACAACAATTCTTTGGTGAACAGACTTCATTAATGCAACCATTTTATTTGCCTTGTTTCTTACACTTCTAGCATTTGTATACAAATAACAGCTCATTTCTGGATCTATAGTAAGTTTCACTGATACCACTTATTAGATGATTTCTCCATACTTAACTTGAACCATTTTCTTTTTCTCCTTATTCATCTTAGAGTCTTGTTCAAATCAAACTGTTTTCTCTTGATACCAGGTCATCCCCTTCCCTTTTTTTCTCGACACATATTCATATCTTCTTGGAGCATCAACTTTTCTCACACTGTGTTCTCCTGTCCACCGTAAGCCTCTTCGTTTCCTTGTTAATTTTGAACACTTGTTCTCTCTTGTTCTCTATAGTCATGCTACAGACTTCTTCATTCACAACAATCACATCAATCTCTCCTTTCATACTCTCTTGCTCTTTCACATTGCTACTTACTTGATCGGATTCATTCTCTCCACTCATTTCTTTACCTTCCAGCAGCAGCAGTTTGACTCACATTTGACTCACAACAAAACCATTCAAATGCAGTCCATCACTCATATACTGTTCAACAATCTCATTCCATGCATTAACAAACTGCACTCCTTTCTTCTGACACATTTTTGCTAACATATCATTCACAGTCTTCACTCTCTGCCTCATTTCATTACTGTCATACCTGGGAAACACACACTGATTACCTTTCCTTATTATCTTTTATCATTTTCACCAGCCTCCTGATATCCAATCTTATGTGTTCCTTGTTCCCAGTCAAGTCATTTGAAACCTATTACCAGTATGAACTCTTTTCTTTGCTTACATCTCATATCCAACGTCTTAGTCACTCTATTCATTTTGATTTACGGAAAAGTGGCCCCTCGCATCCCCCCCCCCGTAGATAACGAATAGGTTACAAAAATGTAAATATAGTCAACTCTCGATAACTAGAAGTTTTATTGAAGTCCCAGTCCCTTTAGTGGAGATTCAATGTTAAACTCTCTCAAGAACTCGAACCGAACAGAATCTGGGTTTGTGAAAAATGTTCCACCTGTAAAGGGCGTGTTTGGGCAGAGGGTTTGGAAGGCCCAATGTGAAAGTCGTAACAAAACATAGCCATGCAGCTCAAGCTGCAAGGTCAGAAGCATTGCAGTTGATTGGTCAAATACGGCAACATGCAACAACCACGAACAAACGGCCACAATAAATTGTTGCATCAGTAATTAGAGGCTCATGCCAATATCACACAGCATTACTTCCTAAAAAGGATTCACTTAAACGAACCATTCGTCATGTTCGATGCAACAATGGTACTCCTGCTTTACTGAGCAATCTCCAGGACCTAGTAATTCCACAAAATTATCAAGAAATTATTTATCGATGGCAATGTACAACAGTTTTTGATGTATGATTCTCAGGACGAACTGCTCCCGGGTCACATGCCTATTTTTTCCACTAACAATCATCAGTTATTGGTGTTTATCCAGGAGTGGTTTTCTGATGGAACTTTTAGCACAATACCCACACATTTCCAGCAGCTTTATACAATTCATGTGGTTCAATTCAATGCAGTTATTCCAGTGGTCTACGTGCTTCTGCCAACAAAACTTGTGCTACATATGTCAAGTTGCCTCAAGAAGTTAAAAATCTACAACCGGGTCTCCAACCCCAGCGACTTATGACAGATTTCAAACAAAGTGCCATGCAAGCCTTCCAACAAGAATTTCCTGGTATTGTAAATACTGGTTGTTTTTTTATCTTTCCCAAAGCGTCTGGCCAAAGGTACAGAATGAAGGTATAAAAGTCCGATACGAACAAGACCATGAATTTGCTCATTCGATTCGAATGATTCTGGCATTGGCATTTATTCCTCCTGCTAACGTTATTCAAGCATTTGAAGATTTAGTTGAAGCTGATGACTTCCCCATTGAAGCTATGGTGATTGCAAGCTACTTTGAAGATACATATACTGGAAGAAGACAACGGAGAGGTTGGCAATTACTCATTTTTGCCATTGAATTGTGGAATGTTTACACATGAACACTGAATGATTAGCCACCAACAACAGCGTGGAGGGGGTGGCACAGGGGATTTCAAGAAACTTGTGCTACTTTATTTCCAAATATTTACCATTCATTGATTCTTTAAAGAAACAACAAGGGCTGCACAATTTTGAAATTACACAACTAATTGCCGGTAATTCAGGCAATCAAAGAAACAAGAAGTATGCTGCAATTTCTGCTAGAATCAAAAGAATAGTCCAAGATTTTCAAAATCGTAATGTGATTGATTACCTTAGAAGCAATTGCATACAACTTCGAGTTTTAAACAATAATAATGTGCATTTATTCTATTAAAACAAAATAAATTAGAATTATTAAAAAATTAGGTGTATTATTTACATTTTTGTAGCCTACTCATTATCTACAGGGGGCGAAATGCGAGGAGCCACTTTTCCGGATCTCATTCATTTTATCTTCAGGGAAACAAAACTTGATTATCTTCTTGTTTACTACTCCTCTAATAATTGAATCCCCATACAAAGCCACTCGCAAGTCTTTTTGTTACCTCTTTCAACCTGATATCATTCATTTTCATCATTTTCACTGTTCCATACATATCTCGAATTCGCTTAATTTCACTCTGCATTCATTTCATCTCGTACCTCATCTTAACCAACTCAGCTTTCAAATCATGCATCACATTTGTTACCGTCGGTAGCTCAGTTGGCAGAGCGGTGGACTGTAGTAGTTACACGTCATAGACATCCATAGGTCGCTGGTTCAAATCCAGCCCGACGGATATTTTTTGTCTTGTGAATGAGAGCAGAAGTATGAAAGATAAGATTAGGAGAATGGAAGAGATAAATGCAAGGCGAATCAGAGTAGGAGAGAGAGAGAGAATTTAGGGAGTATGAGTGAGAGGTATGGGGGTGCTAGAAGAGGAGAGAATGGAAACAGTACAAGAGAGGGAATGAGAGAGAGGTATGGGAATGCTAGCAGACAAGAGGATGGAAACAGTAGGAGAGATGGAATGAGAGAGAGATATGGAAGTGCTAGAAGAGGAGAGAATGGAAACGGTAGGAGAGATGGAATGAGAGAGAGGTATGGGAATGCTAGAAGACGAGAGGATGGAAACAGTAGTAGGAGAGACAGAATGAGAGAGGGATATGGAAGTGCTAGAGGTGGAGAAAATGGAAACAGTAGGAGAGAGGGAATGAAAGAGATGTATGGGATTGCTAGAAGAGGAGAGAATGGAAACAGTAGAAGAGAGAGGTATGGGAATGAAAGAAGAGGCGAGAATGGAAACAATAGGAGCGAGGGAATGGTAAGAGGTTTAATGTATGGCGACTCAATGATCCGTGGTGTTCAAGATAGGATGTGTGAGGAGTGTTTGCCAGGAGGAACAATAGAAAGGGTGGCTATGGCAATTAAGAGAGGTGAAAGGGTGGATGAGATGATTATGATGGTAGGAACGAATGACTTGAGTGGTAATGTAAGTCGGGCAGCGAGAGATATGAGATTTTTGCTTGAGACTGTACGGAAGAAGACAGAGAGAGGAAAAATAGTGTGCGTGTTGCCTAGGTATGATAATGATGAGCTGAGCAGAAGGGCGGTGATATTGAATGGCATAATAGCGAGAATGTGTGACAAGAGAGGACTGGTATATGTGGATGCTTGGAGTGCGTTCGAGGAAAGAGAGGAATTGTATGCGAGAGACCGTTTACATTTGAATGAGGAAGGACGTAGGCATCTGGAGAGATTGCTGTTCTGAACGAGTCAGTGTGTCCCAGGGAGGATGATAGCAGGGGTGGCCTCTTGTGGGAATGGATACTTGGGAGAAGGGAGACAATGTCAGGTAACACTGAGCCCAGTGGAGTCTAGAAGGAATAATGCTGGGTATAGAAACAATGGCATTTATATGCTTTATACTAATGCCAGGAGTATCCGGAATAAGGGAGAGGAATTGGTGGCGCAGATAGCATCAGCCTGGCCAAAATTACTGCGATCACTGAGACGTGGTTGACAGAAGGGGATATAACAACAGGAATAGAAGTCGCTGGGTATAGCATTTTTCGTCACGATAGGCGGGGAAAGCGTGGTGGTGGGGTACTGCTTATGATAAGTGATGACCTATGTCCTCTAAGAGTGGAGAATTTGGAAGGAAGTGAGACAAATGATTTTGAGAGCGTATGGTGTGAGGTAGAGGTAGGCAAGACAGGATATTTAGTGGGGTGTTGCTACAGACCCAGGAGCACAGAGGATGGGGACCAGGAGATGTTTAGACAGCTAAGTTTGGCAAGTGCAAGAAGAATGATTGTTATGGGAGATTTTAACTTCAGTAGTATAAATTGGAGAGAGGAAGATGCATGTAGCAATAGGGGAATGGAATTTCTAGAATTCTTGAGGGACAAATGTCTTAGGCAACATGTAACAGAGGGAACAAGAGGTTCAAAAGTTTTGGATTTGGTTATAGCATCAGAAGAGTTGATAATAACTGAGTTGATGTCTCTCCCACCAGTTGGAGAGAGTGACCATATGGTGTTGACTTGGAAAATGAATAGACATGCAGGAGTATCAAAGAGACGGGAACTTATGTGGAATTATAAGGCAGGTGATTATAATAGTCTTAGATGTCAACTTCGAGAAGTTTCATGGAGGCAGGAATTGGAAGGCCGGGATATCACTAGTGCGTGGGAAATTGTGAAAGAATATTTGTTATCAGCAATGGTAAGTTGTATACCACGAGTGAAGAAGAGGACGCAATTTGGAGTAAAGTGGATGACAAACAATATTAAACAGGAATTGTATGCGAAAAAGAGGCTATGGAAGAGATATAAGGAGACAGGTGAAGAGATGCATGAGGAATATAAGACACAGGCCAGAAGAGTGACTAGTGTGGTAAGGAAAGCAAAACTGGAATATGAGAGGAGATTGGCCCTAAGATCCAAAGAAAATCCTAGGGAATTTTTTAGCTATGTGGCCAGTAGGAGGAGAAATGACTGTGGAAGAATGATATTGTGGGATAAAAATGGAAATAGAGTGACTGATGCAGAGGACATAGTGGAATTGTTCAATGAACACTTTATTGGAGTATTTCATCCTAGAGGAGTCAGTTTTAATGCTAGAGGGATAGGACTGGTTCGAGGTCTGGAGGTACAGGAGGAGAGTGTGTTTCAGATACTGAGTACTCTGGATGTCAGTAAAGCTGTGGGACTGGATGGTATTTCACCACGAGTTTTGAGAGAATGTGCTAGGGAATTGACAGTGCCTTTAACATGGCTTTTCAATGAAAGTCTGGCTTTGGCAAAGGTGCCCAGGGAATGGAAGGAAGGTAAGATAGTGCCATTGCATAAGGGTGGTAACAGACTGGAAGTGTCTAATTATAGACCAGTCTGTGTGTCATCAGTAGTTGTTAAGATCTTGGAGAAAGTAGTGAGGGACCATATACAGCACTGGGCAGATGAGGGTAATGTTATCTGTGAGAGTCAACATGGATTTGTGAAAGGGCGCTCTTGTTTTAGCAATATGCTAGCCTTTTATAATAAAGTTACACATTAGATGAGGGAAAGGCATATACTGCAATTTTCTTAGACTTAGCAAAGGCATTTGACAAGGTGCCACATGATAAGCTGATATTTAAGTTGCAACACATGGGTCTGGATGTCAGATTGGTCAACTGGATTCAGGATTGGCTGTCTGATAGGTATCAGAGAGTTGTGTATGGTGGAGCAGTTTCAAGGAGACAGAAGGTTACAAGTGGGGTCCCACAGGGCTCAGTACTAGGACCTATATTGTTTAACCTTTATATCAATGACATTGCCAGTGGATTGCAAGGGGATATTCAGTTGTTTGCAGATGATGTGAAGCTGGGAAGGATTATTAGTAATAGTGCAGATGTGGTAGCCCTGCAAGAGGATTTGAATAAGCTAGATAGATGGGCAAATGAATGGGGATGTACGTTTAATGCAGCAAAATGTAAGGTCTTGAGGTTTGGGAAACATCGATGGGATGCTGCATACTCTATGGGAGGAGTTATACTGGAGGAAGTTGTGGAGACAAGAGATCTGGGGTTGATGATTGATAGAAACCTGAAGTTTAGGGGACATATTGCAAAGGTGGTGAAGGTAACACAGAGGATTGCTGCTATTATGAGAAGGACACTGACCTGTAGAGATAAGAGGGTTATCATTCCGTTGCATAAGTCTCTGATCAGACCACACTTGGACTATTCTTCTCAGATTTGGTCCCCAGGATTTGAAGGGGATAAATTAACTGTGGAAAGGATACAAAGACGGATGACAAAGATGGTTTCAGGACTGTACAAGGATAGTTATGAGGATCGGCTGCAGAGTTTGGTGGATAGAAGAAGGAGAGGCGATAT
Organism: Typopeltis vanoorti; assembly: GCF_054136105.1. Taxonomy (NCBI): domain Eukaryota; kingdom Metazoa; phylum Arthropoda; class Arachnida; order Uropygi; family Thelyphonidae; genus Typopeltis; species Typopeltis vanoorti. The sequence goes on from NC_143550.1 coordinate 165,380,287, forward strand.
GATTGAGACTTTTAAACTGTTGAGAGGTGGTTACAGGGTTGACACTGGGGAGTTCTTTCGCTTGGTTGAACAGCGCGAAGGAGTGATGACAAGAGGCCATCCCTGGAAGTTACGAAAGGAAACTGTGAGCAAGAGGGTAAGGAGTGGTTTCTTTGTGTGGAGGGTGGTTGAGCTGTGGAATGCATTGCCTGATGGAGTGGTGGGAGCGAGAACGGTCAGTGAGTTTAAAGAGTGGTATGATAGACTTTGTGTTTCTCAGGGAGGGGGACCTCCCCTCGATGAGTCTTGACAGACTTTATGTCTTAGGAAGGACCTCCCTCGATGAGTCTTTTGACTCCTTGGAGGCCTGAATAATAATAATAATAATAATAATAATTTTCATTCTCATTCACTCTCTCCATTTTATTGCTAGCCATAGATGCTTGTTAGCCATCAGTGCCACTTGCCATCTTACCTTTAACTGCACCCTGGTTTTCAACTTCTGCTGCATTCGTATCACTTTTGTCTTTCTTACTATTGATTGTTACGTTCAGCAGATCGCTCCTTCACTTTTTCAGATCTTTTTTAACTATTTTTTCTCTGCTCTTTTTTCACTGTCCCTTTTTTCTATCAGATGAGAAATCCTCGCTAACAGTGTCAGTTACCAATATGTTACCACTCATCTAATTCAAATCACACTTCACACGCACACACACCCTCCTTCCATCTGCTTTAAATATCCATAAGTTATCTACACAATCAAATGAATACATATAGCACACCTCACATTTCACAAAATAACTGAAATCAAAATTAAATTCATGCAAAGGCAAAGCTGCCACCATCTTTCCTTTACTGGTTACAATACTAATCTCTAAGTTTAACGATTTCGTAAACAAACTTAAACTAACAAGCCCACACACTAGAAACACTGCAAGCACACAAGGTTTACAGCAATTCTTACTCATAAACACACACGCTTATATACAATTAATTATTCCAAAAAACTTATCTGAAATGGGGAGCCTTCTTTACACAAACATTCCAACGAAACACCTCCTGCCAGCCACAGTTATCAGTGATCAAGTTTCAGTAAAGATCTGATAGATGCTATGTGAGTTTTAGGGATTCCTCTCTTCTAAGTTCCTAGATTTCATGAAAATGCCCAAGTAGTAATAACAAGTATCATTAACAGTTTCTTAAACATAAATTCATTAAGCAGTATGCTTCACTAGATAATGGCATTCGTAAGTGTACAGTTAAAAATTGAGGTACTTGTATTGCTTGATGAAGTGAATATTGATTTGTTTATTGAATATCATTGGAATGTGAACGTATGTGTGTATGTAAAGCATGCAAGAAGGTTTTGTATGCTTTTTTTTTCTATCTTTATATAGTTTCTTCTGATAGTGAATGCATTTAAGTTGAAGTATGATGAGCTGTGCATGTGAGAGTGGAACCTCCCATGATGAGTCTCTTGACTCCATGGAGGCCTGTTGATGATGATGATAATAATTATTTTGTGAATTTTGTAATTTATAAATTTAAATTTATAATATAGATTGTATTTTAAGTTTTCTTTATATTTCAATTTCAGGTGGGAAATCCTACTGCCACTGTCTTAGCATTGTGTGTTATTCGAGACTGCAAACTTCAAGACCGGACATGCCAATTAGCCATAAAAGAACATGGAGGTTTGGAAATATTACTGAATCTCTTAGAGACAGAGGATTTGAGGTGTCAGGTGACATGCATACTAGTGTTATATGATAGTCATGCTTGTAACATTAGTAACCTAAAATTTAATAACTTGAGTCACCCAGGTAGTTTATTATTATTATTATATTAATGGCAGACCTCATGGAGTAAAGGACTCATCATGGGAGGCACACACAAGCTTATTAAATTCTGCTTCAAACTCATTCAGTGTGCACTCACCACACTCTTAGGGCAGTGCATTTCACTCATCATGCAAATAACCTGCTCTTTACTCCTTTGCTCATGTCCTCCTTATATAGTTTCCAGGGATGGCCAATTGTCCTACTCCCACCTCCCATTCTGTTAAAAATTTCTTCCTTGTTAACCTGGTAGCAATCTCTGACTAACTTATATGGTGCAATCATATCCCCCCACCACCACCACCACCTCCTCCTATTCACAAGACTTTGCAAATTACATTCCTTCGATCTGTTTTCATATTATTGAAGAAAGTCACTTCCTGGCTAAAAGAAACAGTTAACAAACTCAAGCCATTTCATGTTAAAATATTCAGAATATATGGAGCACCTAAATACCCCACATTCCAAAGACCAGTTACTACCTTAGCACATCTCCTTCAAACTCAGAACTGTGGGCATCTCTGACGGCAGATAAAGAATTCATTAAAGTCATAAACCAGCACCAGAAAAAATTTGAAATCCTCCATCATAGTGTTACGAAATGACTGCAGTTACAACAAGATCATGTCATTGTCAATTTATCATTGGTAGCCCTAACGAATGAAGATGTTTTATGCATTAAGTTCAGCACATAACTTTGCCCTTACTCCCAGGCAATTCCAAAAGCAAAAATAATGGCTTCCATTGAACAGGTAATATATGACCTGCCTCCAGTGATAGCCAGTAACATTCGTTTGGATGTGGTCAACTTCTTAATCCAATCCAAACCTCCCAAAAAACAACGTGCTAAAAAAAAAGAAAGCAGTGCTTTCAAAGAGCTGTGCAGCAGTAACAATATTGTTATAACTAAAGCAGAGAAAGTTAATGCAACTTTGGTGATGAATTTAGCTGAATATGAAAGCAAAATGCAAAGTTTGCTAAAATATTTTGAAAAAATTATTGAAGAAAGTCACTTCCTGGCTAAAAGAAACAGTTAACAAACTCAAGCCATTTCATGTTGAAGCATCCAAAACATATATGGAGAACCTAAAATTCACAAACAAGGTGCACCCCTATCCCAATTGTGAATAGTATAAACAGTCCCACATACAAACTTGCTAAACATTTAGCTAAATTACTAGCCCCTCCCAAATAATTCTTCCTCCTTGGTTAAAAATTCTGTTCACCTGAAAAGTGTATTAGAAAACATTATCTTAAAAAGTTCAGATGTAATGATTAGTTTTGATATCTCTTCACTGTTTACTAATGTACCATTAATTGATACCTTGATTTGCTAAAGTCACATTTCCCCTCAGATATATTTGAATTATTTAAACTTACAGTACAAGCATGCAAAGGGAAGATATACAACTAGATGGGACAGCAATGGGCTTCCCCCTTTAGCCAATTTCTATGTAGAATACTTGCAAAACCTAGCTATGATACAGCCACTCTCAAACCAGTGGATTTGCTAGGCTATTATTATTATTATTATTCATGACACCTCCAAGGAGTATGAAGACTCATCGCAGGAGGACACCTATTGTACAACTCTCTGTCTCCACCACTACACTGAACCTCTACTACCAATCATCAACATCAGCGCCATCTACTGCCCACCACCACAGCTAGTATTTGTTTTGTCTGTGTGTTTTGAAGGGCCGATTTGTCTGTATGCGGGATGAAAAACCTGAGTTTCTTGGAGAAAAAACCCTGCTACCTCCGTATGAGCGGCTAACTCACCTTCAATTGAAAACATCCATATAAAGATTCCTCCCGTCATGACGAGAATTGAACTTAGGCCTTTTCCAATCAAAAATGCTATCTTGATAATGTGTGTGTGTGTGTGCTATTTGGCCACATGGTCCAGACACATTGAATACATTGTTAGTGCATTTAAATGCACTAACAATGTATCCAACTTAAATAGCCAACACCCTAACATCTACTTCACAATGGAACAGGAAGCTAATGACTGTCTGCCCGTCCTAGATACATTAATCACACAGCTTCCTGATGATTCATTATCTTTTTCTGATTATAGAAAACCCATGCACACAGGTAGATATTTGCACAAACATTCACACCATCATCCAAGTCAGCTGTATGGTATCCTATAAACACTAATTCACAGAGCTGTCTGTTCCAATCACAATGCTCTTACCACTGAACACACTTTCTTAGCCAATGGCTATAATCTCCATAGGATAGAAAAAAAAATACTAAATGTTCCTCAGCAGTTCCCCCTCCATTACCTTCCACACAAGACTGCAGCTCAACTGTTACTATCCCATACGTTCGAGGCACATCTGAAAAGATATCTAGAGTGCTCAATAAATATCATACGCACCGTATTTAAACCTTATGTCAAATTGGCAACTCTCATCTGTTCACCTAAGAACAAACTCTCTTCTTTATTGCATCCAAGAGTTTAGTGCCTTGTTCTTGTGACCTGGCTTTCTATGGACAGACAAGAAGAACTGTTGATATCTGCCTCGGTAAACATAAAAAAATTCATTCAGCACTATCGTTATGGCAAGTCAGGTCAAGCAGGCCTTAGATACACCTTCACACAGGATCAAATGGAAGAAAACAAAAGTGCTACACAAAAGTCATTATAAGTTAGAGAGATTGTTTTTGGAATCAACAGAAACTTTAATACGTACTCCAAACTTCAACAAGGCAGTATAAATTTACCAAAAATCTGGGAGCCAGTAATTTTAAGATCTAATACTTGTTTTCTCTTCTTTTCCAACACAGATGCACCAGTTAGCACTTTAGTTCTTTGTGTTATCCATTACAATTTTTTTAAACTAGTCTCACTTTTATACCAAATTGTTGTTGTTTTATGCACTGTGACAAACTGTTCTTGTGCTCTGAAGTGCTAAATATAATAGCAGCAAAATATCAGTTAATAAGTTAATAAATATTAATTATTTTCTTTATTTTGTGTTGTAACCAATACCATTAAAATAAACTAACATGAATTGCCAACACATAGGTCTTTCCACTCGTTCAGGTCACTAATAGCTACATCTGACTCTATAGCAATGGATAACATGTACACAAAAATGAAAGTGTTAATGTAAATGTATTCTTGTCCTGTTAGCTAGTGTGCTTTAATGATATAGAACCTAATATAAAACCTAGTTATCAGGAAATCATTAGATTAAAAATTGTGATTTCGTATATATACATATCCTACTCCTAATTAATAATCAAGAAATGAGTGCAGAGAATGAATCTGATCGAGTAAGAAGCGATATGAATGAGTGGGAGAGTAAGAATGGAGAGAGATTGAAGTGATAGTTATGAAAGAAGAAATGGATAGCATGAGTATAGAGAATGAGAGAACAAGTGTGCAAGAAAAACAGGGAGGCTCAGGGTGGACAGTTGAACAATGTGAGAAAGGTTGATGCTCCAAGAAGATAGTATGTGTGGAGAAAAAAAGGAAAAGGGATGACCTGGTATCAAGAGAAAACAGTTCGATTTGAACAAGGCTCTAAGATGAATAAGGAGAAAAAGAAATAGCTGAGTTAAGTATGGAGAAATCATCTAATAAGTGGTATCAGTGAAACTTACTATAGTCCAGAAATTAGCTGTTATTTTTGTATACAAATGCTAGAAGTGTAAGAAACAAGGCAAGTGAAATAGTTGCGTTAGTGAAGGAATTGTTGCAATAAGTGAGACATGGTTGGATGAGGATGACATCCTGACAGGAATAGAGATGGAATAGTATGATGTGTTTCATGAAGATAGAAAGGGTAAAAAGGGAGGGGGCAGTTCTATTAATGATAGAGAAAGAGTTATGACCATACAAGGTAGAGATGCAAGAGGGAAATAGTGCCAGCGGTTTTGAGGCAGTATGAGGTGAGATAGAGGTGAATAGAATGAAATACTTAGTTGCATGTTATTATAGATCTAGTGATGTGGATGGAATGACCATGAAATGTATAATCAAATTAGCCAAGCCAAGTAAATAAGAAAAGGTTGATCATTATGGGTGATTTTAATTATGGCAATATAGAATGGAATGATGAAAAAGAAAACGACTTTCTTCAGTTTTTGAAGGACAGCTACTTCAGACAGTATGTAACAGTGGGCACACAAGGATTGAGGGTCCTGGATTTGATCATCTCATCAGAGGATGTTATTATAAATAAGGTGTCAAATCACCTTCCAGTTGGTAAAAGTAAAACCATGAAGTGATCACCTAGGTGTCTGCCAGCAGTTTGAGGACCTCTAAGGAAAAGATATATGTGGAACTACAAGGCTGGTGATTATGAGAAGGTCAGCAGACAGCTTGCAGGTGTATCATGAAAAGAGGAATTTCCTAGAAAGAAGATCAATGCAGCTTGGAGGATATTTAAGAACTATCTAGTAGAAGCAATATCTAAATGTATTCCAAGGGTAAGAAGGTTAAATAAGGGAGATGTGAAATGGATGCATAAAGAGATTAAGCGTGTGATACAGACAAAAAAAAGGCATTATAGAGGCAGCATAACAGGAATGGTAATAATCAATTCCAATTCCAGTATTGTGAATGGTGACATGACTTGACTTATTGCTCTTTACACCTATAAGGTGCATGAGGCCACGAGTTTAGCGTGCCATCCTCTTCGGTCCAGTGCTGCTTCTCTTGCTTTCCCCCAGCTCGGCCATCCTAGTTTGTTTCGTTCTTGGATTACCATTCGGCAGCATGTCATTTTGGGTCTTCCCCTCTTCCTTTTACCGTCAGGCATTCATGTCAATGCTATTCTTGTGTGATCTGATGTTGGCATTCTCAATACATGGCTTATCCATGTGTCCATCTGTGTTTCTTTAACTCTATTGTAATGGATTTGGTTTTGGTTTAAATTTCAATATTTGAGATTTTATTTGGCCAGTAAATTTTAAGAATTCTGCGAAGACATTTTGTTTGGAAGGCATCTATTTTACTTTCTTGTGGTTTGGTTAATTTCCATGATTCACTTCCATAAAGTAATACAGATTTAACAGTTGAGTTAAAAATTTGCACCTTTAAGTTTGTTTTTATATTGGATGATTTCCAAATTTTCTGTCAAGTTTTAAATGCGTAGCAAGATTTTTTTATTCTTATTGCAGTGTCATTGTTTGCACCTTCCGTGTTGACAGTTGCTCCAAGGTAATTAAAAGTGTTTATCACTTCTACTTGATTTCCATTTATAAAGATTGGGTCATTCTTTTTACTGTTGATTTTTAATATTTTGGTCTTCTTCTCATTGATGTGTAAGCCTATTTGTTTAGCAGTTTCCTCTAACTTTGCTGTCTTAATTTTCATGTCTTCAAATCTAGATGATAGTAGTACAATGTCATCAGCATAGTCCAAATCTTCTAATGTGGTGTCAATGTTCCATCTTATTCCAGTTTTCAGGTTTTTCAGGATATGCCACATTATCCAATCTATGATAATGATGAAAAGTGTTCCAGACGTGATACAACCTTGCTTAACACCAGTTTTGATGTAAAAACTTTTGGAACCTGTTCTATTTAATAGAATTTGTCCTTTACTTCCATCATACAAATCTTTTATAATATTTATTATTTTGTCAGGAAATCCATAAATTTTCAGGATTTTTACATAAGCATTATCTGTCTATACTGTCGAATGCTTTGGCAAAATCAATAAAACTGAGATACATATTTGAATTTAGTTCAACACTCTGTTCAATTATGTTTCTAAGAATAAAAATTTGATTCATTGTGCTTCTTCCATTTCTAAAGCCTGCTTGTTCTATTCTCAGAATTTTCTCAGTGCTATTTTTTATTCTGCTTATTATGATTCTAGTTAAGATCTTTGATGGTACTGACAATAGGCTGATTCCTCTGCAATTGGTGCATTCTGTAAGATCACCTTTTTTTGGAATTTTGACTATTTGTGATTCTTTCCAGTACTCGGAACCTTTTCAGATGACATATGATATTAAACAGTTTATACAGTATAGTTGCTGATGTTTTTAAATCAGCTTTGAACAGTTCAGCACTAATGTTATCATTTCCACTTGCTTTTCTATTCTTTTGTATCTTGATTGCTTCCATGATTTCTTGCACTGTGATCTCTCCCATGTTTACATGAAATTCGTATTGATTTGGCATATCTTTGAAAGGGGATTCGATATTTGGATTTATAAAGTCGTGTCTAACATTTAATTATTCTTCAAAGTACTCTTTCCATCTTTGTTGGACTTCTTGCTCTTGAGTTAATAGTTGACCATTTTTATCTTTAACCCCACATTCATTCATCTGATAGGTTCCTCCAAGTTATCTTATAATTTTATAAACTTCTCCAAGATTTCCAGTATCATTTGCTCTCTGAGCATCCTCAGCCAACAGCTAATAGTAGTTTCTCTTGTCATTTCTGGTGGAGTGCTTTACCATCTTATGTGCTTCTTGGTGTTGCTTCTGATATTTTCCATGTACTCTTTCTGATTTGCAGTTGTTTATTTTCTCTTTTATCTTCTTCCTTTCTTCAGTTAGTCTTAATATCTTTTCTGTAATCCATTCTTTGTGTGACTTCCCACTTGTCACTCTTAAAATATCTTCTGCAGTTTTACTGAAGGCTTCTTTTACACTTTTTCCAGTTGGCTTCAATCTTATTTTCCTCATAATTCTCTTTTATTTTATTTTCCTTCAGTTTGTCAATGTTATATTTAATTTTCTTATTCTTTTTTAGTTTTGATTTAATTAATTACATCATTACTACCTTTAATTTAACTATTGCAGTTAGCAGAAAATGGTCTGAAGCTGCATCAGCTCCTCTTTTAACCCTTATATCTTGTAATGTCCTCTTGAAAGTATTACATATAGCAATGTGATTGATCTGTTTTTTTGTTTTTCCATCAGGGGAGATCCATGTTAGTTTGTGAATTTCCTTATGTTTAAAGATACTACCTCTTATAATGAGGTTATTTAATTCACAGAAAGATGTAAAAAGTTCTCCATTTTCATTTTGCTCACCACTTGCTTCGTTTCTTATAGCACGTTCATCCTCCATCTTTCTTTTCCCTACTTTAGCATTCATGGCTCCCATCAAAATTAACAAGTCGTGTTTTAGGGACTTTATCAATCACTTTTGGAGTTGTTCATAGAATTGTGCTTTCTCCATTTCTTTGGCATCATTTGTGGGTGCATATACTTGCACAATGGTCAATTTCATGAACCTGGAGAAATATCTAGTTTTAATTATTCAGTTATTTATTGGATTCCATTCCATTAGACTTTTCCTTGCTTTCTTACTTGCAATCACTGCAACTCCTTTCTCATGTCTTTCATCATCTCCCGAATACAATATGCAATATTTGTCAGTTGTTCTTATTTCACCAAAACCTGTCCATCTTGTTTCAGCAATTCCTAAGATATCAAGACCATATTTACTCATCTCATTGACTGTCTGCCTAGTTTTTCCAATTTGGTACATTGTGCGAATGTTCCATGTTCCAATTTTAGTTTAATTTTAGGGTGAGTGATTGACTTCATCCCCCAAGTGAGGTACTATGAGGCTTTGCCCCACTTGCATCATAGATATTGGCTCCCCTCTAAAGTCCTGTAAATATTCGTCTGTTGGGAGACCACAGGTCGTTGCACTCTGCCCAGGGATTTCTTGCTTCACTCATGGTTTCTGTAATCATGGTTTTTTTTATGAGGATGGGTGATTAGCCCATCGCTCAACCTTCCTCTTTTAACCGGGCTTAGGACCGGCATGGACGAGCATGCACTCCACCTATGGCAGAGTTAATGTGGATGGTAGTGACTACGAAATGTATAATCAAATTAGCCAAGCAAATAAGAAAAGGGTGATTTTAACTACGGCAATATAGACTGGGGTGAAGAGATAGCAACTGGAAGTAAAGAAAATGAGTTTCTTGAGTTTTTGAGGGACAACTACCTCAGACAGTATGTATCAGAGGGCACATGAGAATTGAGGGTCTTGGATTTGATCATCTCATCAGAGGATGTAATTATAAATGAGGTATCAAATCACCTTCCAGTTTGTAAGAGTGACCATGAAGTGATTACTTGGGTGGCTGCCAGCAGTGTGTAAACCTCTGTAAGAAAAGGGTATATATGGAACTGCAAGGCTGGTGATTATGAAGAGCTCTGGAGACAGCTTGCAGGTGTAGCAGGAAATGAGATCAGTGTAGCTTGGAGGATATTCAAGAACAATCTAGTAAAAGCAATGTTTAAATGTATTCAGTTGTTTTCAGATGATGCAAAGTTGGGATTAACTATGAGGAGTAGAGCAGATGTTTTGGCTTAGAAGAAGACTTCAGTAGATTGAGTGAATGGGCATGGGACTTGGGATGCCAGTTCAATGTTGCAAAATGTAAGATTTTATAATTTGGGAGATACAAAGATGGGATGTAGAATTTATGCTTAATGGCGATATGTTTTTGGAGGTGGAGGAAATAAGAGATCTTGGGGTGGTGGTGGTGGTGGTGCTTAAGGATCTAAATTTTAGAGACCAAATTGCGAAAATTGCCAGTACAATACAACATATTCTGGGAATGATGTGGAGAACACTGACTTGTAGAAGTAAGGAGAATCTTCTTCCATTGTATAAGGTTCTGTTTAGGCCACACATGGACTACTGTGCACAGATTTGTTCACCTGGTTTTCAAAAGGACAATGAGATGTTTGAAATTGTCCAGAGGTGACTCAATGTGTCCCCTAAATTTTAGATCCTTATTCACTATCACCCCCAGATCTCTTATTTCTTCTACCTCCAACAATATATTCTCACCAAGCATAAATTCTGCATCCCATCTTTGTTTTCCAAATTTTAAAACCTTACATTTTGCAACATTGAACTCGTATCCCCATTTCTGTGCCCAATCACTCAATTTATTCAAATCTTGCAAGGCCACAATATCTTCACTACTCTTTATGGTTGTCCCAACTTTGCATCATCTGCAAACAACTGAATATCTCCATCCAAATCTTCTCCAATATCATTAATATACAAGTTAAACAGTAATGGCCCTAAAACAGACCCCTGAGGCACTCCACTAGTGACTTTCCTGTTCCTGGATATCGCACCCCCATACACAACTTGTTGATACCTATCAGATAACCAGTCTCCAATCCAATGCACTAATCTAATATCCAACTCCATCTGCTCTAGTTTGACTGTCAACTTATCATGAGGTACTCTATGAAAAGTTTTTGCGAAATCCAAGTATATTACTGTGTATCCTTCTCCTCTGTCCAAGGAAGCAGTCACTTTATTGTAATAAGTAAGTAGATTACTAAAACATGACCTCCCTTTAGCAAATCCATGCTGTCCATCAAAGATTATACCATTGTTGTCAACCCAACTCTGATCCTAGTTCTCACAAGCTTCTCCATCAACTTACAAAAATTATATCCGGGCTTTGTGGGATTTAGATTATGAGGACAGATTGCGAGTTTGTGGATTGCAGACTCTGGTTAACAGAAGAAAGGGGGGTGGTGAAATAATAGAGGTCTATAAACTTTTGAATGATTGTTATAGCATTTCAAATGATGAAATATTTCGTTATATGGAAGGCGGGGAGAGAACATAGGGGCATCCATGGATGTTAAGGTTGTTCTCATTCATGAAAGTGATAAGAGCTAGGTTTTTCTCCCAGAGAGCAGTGAGTGAGTGGAATAATTTGCCCTTAGAGGTAGAGAGTGCATCTAGTGTAAATGAATTTAAGGGAAGGTATGATAGTTTGGTTGGGTAATTTACAGCCTCCCTCGATGAGTCCTTGACTCCCTGGAGGTCCCAGATAATAATGATAATAATAATAATACAAAGGTAGAGGGTTGTTTTAGCTGGTAACTCAGGTATTTTGTATCTCAGAACAGGCAAACTAGTCTCCCTTCACAAATACAAATGTACAGGCATAAATAGTTGCCCTTATGGGATGCTGAAGAGGAGTGACATTCTGGCTGCATTAATCATTGTTACTCTAATCAAGGGGCTCATGCATCATAAGAGATGGATGCATTGAAGAATAAACATTCTTGAGACTATTCTTTTCAAACCAAAAAACTTACAAAATAAATAATAAAGTACACAATAACCATAGTTTATTTATTTAGCATATGGCATAATAAAGACACGTGACATCAGAATATATATACACATATACAAATATCAGGTTAAAAAAAAAGTCTAAAATTTTAAGTCTAGTTCAGATAGCCAATCAAGAGCTGAAGGATCTGCCTCAAAAAAGTCTCTCAGGTCACCAGGGTAGGCTCTTATGCTGCTCATCATACTTCTCAAAAAATTGGTGTTATCAAGTCTTTAATTAATAGAGCACATAAAGTGTGCTCCTCTCCCTCAAGCTTATTATTATTATTATTATTATTATTATTATTATTAAACAAGACCTCATGGAGTCAAAGACTCATCTAGGAGGTCCTTTTATCTCACACACATCTCATCATACCGGGTCTTAAACACATTCAAACTCCCTGCAGACACCACACTCTCAAGCAAGGCATTCCAATCATTCACAACTCTGCACGAAAAAAACCTGCCTCTCACTCCCCTACTCACACCCTCTTTATACAGTTTGCAGGTATGACCTCTGGTTCTCCCCTGATCTCCCACTATTCTCTGTAGAACTTCTCCACCATTGATCCTATAACAACCCCTTACCAACTTGTAGGTCTCTATCATATCTCCCCTCTTCCTTCTTTCCACTAGACTCTGCAAATTACATCTTTTCAATCTTTCCTCATACTCGACATTCCAGAGGTCAGAGACTACCTTAGTCAGTCGCCTTTGGACCCTTTCCAACATCTCTTCATCCTTCTGAAAACCAGGTGACCAAATCTGGGCACAATAGTCCATGTGTGGCCTAATCAAAGCCTTATACAATGGAACAAGAATCTCCCTACTTCTAAACGTCAGTGTCCTCCTCATCATTCCCAGAAGTCTTTGTGTTGTCTTCACAATTTTGGCGATGTGTCCCCTAAATTTTAGTTCCTTATCCACTATCACTCCCAGATCTCTTATTTCCTCTACTTCCAACAATATATTCTCACCAAGCATAAATTCTGCATCCCATCTTTGTTTTCCAAATTTTAAAACCTTACATTTTGCAACATTGAACTCACATCCCCATTTGCTTGCCCAATCACTCAATTTATTCAAGTCTTCTTGCAAGGCCACAACATCTTCACTACTCTTTATGGTTTGTCCCAACTTTGCATCATCTGCAAACAACTGAATATCTCCATCCAAATCTTCGCCAATATCATTAATATACAAGTTAAATAGTAATGGCCCTAAAACAGATCCCTGAGGCACTCCACTAGTGACTTTCCTTTTCCTGGATATTGCACCCCCATACACAACTTGTTGATACCTATCAGATAGCCAGTCTCCAATCCAATGCACTAATCTAATATCCAACCCCATCTGCTCTAGTTTGACTGTCAACTTATCATGAGGTACTCTATCGAAAGCTTTTGCAAAATCCAAGTATATTACTGTGTATCCTTCTCCTCTGTCCAAGGAAGCAGTCACTTTATTGTAATAAGTAAGTAGATTACTAAAACACGACCTCCCTTTAGCAAATCCATGCTGTCCATCAAAGATTATACCATTGTTGTCAACCCAACTCTGGATCCTAGTTCTCACAAGCTTCTCCAACAACTTAACCACAACACCTGACACACAGATAGGCCTATAGTTTGATGCTTGAGTTCGATCACCTCCTTTATGAAGTGGCACAATCTTGCCCTCCTTCCACTCTTTAGGGACTTGACCAAGTGCAAGACTCGTATTAAAAAAATATGTCAAGGCAGGTGTCAACTCTCTGGCACATTCCTTCAGAATACGTGGTGATATATTATCAAGTCCCACAGCCTTATTTACATCTAGTTTACTCAACTCCCCAAACACCTCTTGCTCACTTACAGTCAGTCTCTCCTCCCCATCATCAACTGCTCTTAATCTCTCCATGAAGTCACATTCACAAGATTGAAAGATCTTTATGAACTGCTCATTAAGTATCTCCACCACACATTCTGCAACAGCTGTCTTTATACCATTTCCTCCAATCAATGTCATCCTTCCATAATCATTCTTTCTTTTGCTGGCTACATATCGAAAGAACTCCATAGGATTCTTTTTAGCTTCATTAGCTAACTGCTGTTCATACCTCTCTTTAGCTACTCTCACCAACCAAGTCACTCTCCTTGCCTGGTCTTTGTAGAACTCATGAAATTGGTTACTTCCACTTCTCTTATGCTGCCTCCACAATGCCCTTTTTCTCTGTATTGCATGCTTAATCTCTTTATTCATCAATCTCACACCTAACTTATTTAACCTTCTCACCCGTGGTATACATTTAGACATTGCATCCACTAAATATTTTTTGAAAATCCCCCAAGCTGCATTGATCTCTTTTCCAGCTAACTCCTCATTCCATGCTACACCTGCAAGCTGTCTCCTGAGCTCTTCATAATCACCCCCCTTGTAGTTCCACATATACCCTTTTTTCACAGGGGTCCTTGCACTGCTGGCAACCACCCAAGTAATCACCTCATGGTCACTTTCACCAATTGGTGGATGATTTGATACCTCATTGATAATTACATCCTCCGATGAGATGACCAAATCCAAGACCCTTAATCCTCTTGTGCCCTCTGTTACATATTGTCTGAGGTAGTTATCCCTCAAAAACTCAAGAAACTCATTTTCTTTACTTCCAGTTGCTATCTCTTCATTCCAGTCTATATTGCCATAATTAAAATCACCCATAATAATCACCCTTTTCTTATTTGCTTGGCTTATTTGACTATACATTTCACTATCACCACCATCCACATTACCAGGTCTATAACAACATCCCACCAAGTATTTGATTCTATTCACCTCTATCTCACACCATACTGCCTCAAAACCACTGGCCCCATTTCCCTCTTGCATCTCTACCTTGTATGGACAGAACTCTTTCTCTATCATCAATAGCACTCCCCCTCCCTTTTTACCCCTTCTATCCTCACAAAACACATCATACCTTTCCATCTCTATTCCTGTCAGGATGTCATCCTCATCTAACCATGTCTCACTTATTCCGACAATCTCTGGGTGCACAGACGCAATTAGTGCAACCATTTCATCCGCCTTGTTTCTTATACTTCTAGCATTGGTATACAAACACAACAACTCATTTCTGGATCTACAGCTAGTTCCACTGATACCACTCACTCGATGTGATCTCCCCATTCTTGACTGGGGCCATTTCCCTTTCTGCTTCTTCATCTTAGAACCCTTTGCAATTCCATCTGTTTCCTTTTGATCCCTGATCATCCCCTTACTTTCCTGCCTACACATTCTCTCACCTCCTCTTGGAGCATCCACCTTTCTCACGCTGTGTATCCCTGTCCACCCTGAGCCTCGCCGTTTCCCTGCTCCTCTTGCACACCCATTCTCTCATTTTCTATACTCATACCACTCACTTTCACATTCATTTCCACTCCTTCAATCTCTCCTGTCTTACTCTCCTGCTCTTCCACATCACTCCCCTCTCGATCTGATTCATTCTCTCTATTCACTTCTTTACCTTCCAGCAGCAGTCTCTCCAAGCGACTCACACCATAACCACTCAAATGCAGTCCATCGCTCCCATACAGCTCACTTCGTCCCTCAAACTCATTCCCCACATTAACAAACTGTATTCCCATCTCCTCACACATTTCAGCCAGAATAGCATTCATAATCCTTGCTCTCCACCTCATTTCACCACAATCATACCTAGGCAACACACTGACCACCCTTCCTATCACACTATTCTCCTTTATCTTTCCAAGCAGTCTCCTGACATTCATTTTGACATGCTCTTTGTTCTCTCAAATCATTCGTACCAATTAATACAATTAACTCTTTTGCTCGTTCCCGCCTCATATTCAATGCCTCAATCACTCTACTCATTTTACCGCCTGGAAAACATACCTTGTGCATTTTATCCTCTAGCACACCTTTAATAATGGAGTCGCCATACAACGCCACTCGCTCATCTTTTGTTATCTCTTTCATGCCATCATGATTTATTTTAATAGTTTTGACCTGAATTCTCTTAATTTCATTCCGCATCCATTTCATTTCTTGCTTCATCCAATCCAATTCACCTTCTGAACCTCGCGACACATTCACTCTATCATTAAATCTTTCTAACTTTCTAACTCTCGACCCCCTCTTCTCACTTTCCCTCTCATTCATCCTTCTTTGTTTCCGTACTTTCGGTCCAACATACGTCCAACTTTCACTATCATTCTTCTCACTTTCACTCTCACATATCTTTCTTTGTTTCCGTACTTTCGGACTAACATGCGTCCAACTTTCGCTATCATTCTTCTCACTTTTACTGTCATTCATCTTTCTTTGGTTCAATACTTTCGTTCCAACATGCGTCCAACTTTCGCCATCAGTCATTCTTTTTTCGCTATCATTCATTCTTTCGATTTTTTTTACTTGCGATTTCTGCACCACGCCATTTCTACTTTCATTCGTTCTCTCAATTTCGTTTCTTTCCGCCTCACTTTCATCCCTTTTAACATCCGTTACGGTTGTCAAATCGCTCTTTTTCTTTTTTCCTGATTTTTTAACATTTTTTCGCCTGTCTTTCTTGCCATCCTCTTCTTTCAAACGTGCACTCACGACACAATCGGTACTAGCACTTTCTGTCATCAACTTCATATTCGCATTCATCAATTCCTCGTTCAGGTCACATTTCGCACACACCCTTCTTCCATCCGCACTAAACATCCACAAATCATTTATGTAGTCGAAGGAATACATATAACAGACCTCACACTTAACGAACCGACTGAAATCCAAATTAAAACCAAATTACAACAAGAACTTTTCACTATCAAAACGTTAATGGAATTTAATGGTTACAACCCTAATCAAATTCAGCAGGTAATTGACTCCTATGTTCCAACACCTCAGGATTCTTCAACAGACCACAGGGTTCCAATCCCTTTTATTTTTGGCATCTCAGAACTGATTGGCATAATTTTGAAGTATCATCTGATTCCCACATATTTTCCTATAAACAAAATTTCTCACCTGTTGCCATCTACAAAAGACAAACTGGCACCTCTATCATTAGCTGGCATTTACCAGATATCATGTGAATGTAATTTAACATACTTTGGACAAACAGGCCGTTCTGTGGAAAAGAGAATGAATGAACATCCGTATTGTATTGAATACATGAAACCTCAAAAGTCTGGTCTGGCACAACATAGTATTGACACTAAACATAATATCTAGTGGGATAAAGCTCGTCTTCTCCATAGATGCAGGTTTAAATATGAATGCCTTTTCAAAGAAAGTTGCAAAGCCCTTTTATATCGGCCAAATCCGAATCGAAATGATCATCTCTCTGTCTCTCCCAAAAGTTTGGGAGATTCTTATCTTATGTAACCATCAAATACAGGTGGAAACATAGGTGGAAAAGGGGTGATATGATTGGGATATTCAAATTACTGAGTGGTTTTTACAAGATTAACTCAAAGGAAATTTTTCAGAAGAGGTCTGGTAGTGGAAGAACTAAGGGGCCGTCCATGGAAACTGAGCAAAGGTGTTAGAACCAGGTTTTTTACTTGGAGAGTGGTGAATGAGTGGAATAAGCTGCCAGAGTCTATTGTGGGTACCATGACTGTGAATGAGTTCAAAGAAAAGTATGATAGATACTGTGCGAATGCTGAATAGTTCTTGATATGATGTTTAGGGCCTCCCTCGATGAGTCTAAGGACTCCTTGGATTTGTCCGTAATAATAATAACAACAACTCTGTATAACTGACAAAGCCATTGAATACTGTTTTCACATTCCTGGTAGTGTCTCTAAGAACTCCTAAAATCTTTGACTCTGTATAGAAGAGGAACAGTTAGGTTGATTAATGAACCATCTCTCACCCATTCACTTTGCTCTCTTTCACACAGGCATTCAGTTTCTGCTGTGTGCTTTTTCAACAGATATTTCTATGAACACTGTTTTCATCAGAATTGTCATGAATAATTCCACCCCCTGTCTGTGGCATATAGGAAAAAATTGTCACCTACATTCTTCTTATATGTCGGAGAGAGAGAGAGGGAGAAGATCATTATCTTTTTTCTCTCTCTCTCTCTCCCTAACATCCAGTCCTATTCATAGCTTTGCAAATGAAAACACTCTCCATTCCTCCTTTTCATTTACAAAACCATATAATGCTCGCAAGATTCACTCTTCAAGATCTTCTCTAACCAATGCCTTAAACACCAGTCTCCTTGCAGTGAGTTTTAATGACTTGGTATCAAAACATAATTCCTTCTCATCTCCTGAACAAAAGACCTTGTTCAACGTCCCTACTTTTGATAATATTTTGTTTACCCACCACGATGAATCCTTTGACTCCATGGAGGTCATATATTAATAATAATAATGATGATGAAATTTTGTTTCAAATACAGTAAAGTAAATTCACAATAATGAACTCATTTAAAAGTGTAACCAACTTGTGATTAGCAAAATACTCATATGCTATTACATTATTAAATTAAAGATGTCAAGAAATCCTTAATTTGTAGTATAACCAAGTGGAAAATATTTCAACATCTATCTCTAATCCAGAGTATTTTGGTAATAAGGTGTGTCACCTTTTGGCTACTTGTGTATGGAAATATGACTTCTGCATTACTTCAATCTTGGTATCACTTTTGGGTCTGGCTCCTACTGATGTGCTCATATCTCTGGGAAAGCAACCACTTCAGTGGTTGCTTTCCCTAAGATATGAGCAGCTCTGCTCAGTGGTGGGGTGAGCCTGTCACTGAGTTAAATGATCCTTCAGGTAACTTATTGTTGGGTGATCTGATGGATCATACAGGTTTTTGGAGAGGTATCCCTGCACTTAAACATACTTCAATAAAGGATAAAACCGGTCTGGGTAATGATCCTTCCCATAATGGGATACTAAGGCAAGTGACGTGAAGTCATTAGCCTCTATATATGAGTTGCCTGGTCGTGAAGTTATTTCAATGCAAACTTTGTTTGCTTACAATTGAATAAAGGATTAAACCAAGAATATAATTTCTTGGCATCTTTAATTTATAGTATAACCAATTGGAAAAACTTTCAACAACTTAATAAGATATAGCAGGCATGGGCAACCTTTCCTAGTTCGGGGGCCAAATTGTCATTCTGTCTCCGAGTCAAGGGCTGGGCCAAATTATTAAATAAAATAAATTAATATTAAATGAATTAAAACAAGTTGTTACTTCATATTTCATTTATTTATAATATAATGCTTTGGTATAAAGCTCTACATAAATTTTATAATATAATGAACGACACGACAATTTCATGTGACGATTGGCCTTGTACTTCAGCTATGAGACTATCAATATTGACGTTAATATTACTTAAGGATAATCGCATAGAATTTTCAAGGTTTTCATACATTATTTTTGTCCGAATTTTTGATTTATTGTATTTCATCCTCGAAAAAGGATGTTCACACATATATGTGCTGCCGAAAAGATAAATGATTTTTCTTGAAAAGCCACGTAAATTTGTATATTTTTCTTCCACCAAATAAAATTTATAAAAATCTGTCAAAGCAATGTTGTTAAATTGTGATTTTAGCACTAAATCTGCCTGAAGCTCAATAAGTTCTATCTGTAAGTTTTCTGGCACATTATTTACATCAGCATCCATCGGATGAGCAAATATAGCAAATGTGGAGTCTTTGTTTTTGAAGTCGGCAAACCTTGTATCAAATTGCTCTATTAGTGCCTTCAGTTCATCTCTATAACAATTATAAGGGATATTTTTATGAGTTGTTTGTTTAGAGTGGGAAAATGATAACAATTTTTAGCTCTTATCTGACTTTCCAACAATCATAGTTTATTACAAAAAGCTTTGACCTGTCCATTCGGTTCATGAACCAGTTGTCCTTGATTTTGCAATTTCAGATTCAGTTCGTTTAGGTATCCGGCGACATTTACAAGGAATGCTAAATCACACACTCACTCATCATCTTTTACTTGGTTAATTGTGTTTCCTTTTATGTCCATAAAATGTGCAATGTCTTGTCTCAGATCATAAAACCGTTTTAATATTTTACCTTTACTCAACCACCTCTCTTCATAATCTGAAAATAGGTCTACCAAATACTCCTTAAATTGGCAGTGATTAAGTGCACGTGACTTAATAAAGTTAATACTGGCTACTACAACTTCCAAACATTTGTGAATTTAATCGATTTTGCACACAGATTTTGTTGGTGGATAACGCAGTGAAAATTTGTTAAATTTTCCTGACGGATCTGTAGTTCTATTGCTCTTTCATGAACCTTTCCAGTAAATCCCTTCTGTGCACTAATCATTGCAGGGGCTCCATCAGTGCATATGCCTGATAGTGAACTCCATTTAAGCCCAAATCTCTCGAAGACTGTGTTGACTGTTTCAAATATATCTTCACCGGTAGTTGTTCCTTTTAACGGCCGAAGCACCAATAATTCTTCTGTGATGTTGAAACACACATCAACTCCTCGAATAAATATTGCTGTATCGTTGTGCTGTATCGGAGGCATTGGTGCTGTCATCCAAAGCAATTGAAAATGCTTCCAATCTAGCAGTCTTCTCTTTTAAACTCTTTTTAATATCATCAGCCATAATTTCTGTCCGTCAGACAACAGTACGTCTCGACAAACGAATATTCTCGAAGTGCTTTTTTTTTTTTCAGGACATATTATACTTGCAACATCCAGCAGACATTCTTTGATAAATTCTCCTTCACCAAATGACTTAGAATGCTTAGCGATTTTTTCGCTTCCCACAAAGCTGGCTTTGACGATGCTGTGGTGCTGCATTTTTTGCTTGTTGAACATTTGCTGTTGGGTATCCAAGTTCTTCTTCAACTTCTGTATTTCATCTTTTCATAGTTGTCCATCAATTTTTGGGTGATCCGCATGTCTCGAAGTAAAGTGTCTCTTCAAGTTGTATTCCTTGTTGACGGACATGGATTCGTTGCACAGCAAACATACATGCAAGCCTTTATTCAGAATAAAATAATAATCCTCCATCCAGTTGTCTTGAAATTGATGATTCTCTGCATCTACTTTTCTTTTTTTTTTGCAATAACCCCTGACATTGTCCCAAATTGATAAGCGATATTCAGAACTGTCAAACAAAACTGTCTTCTACACCGCAGGCACTGAACAGAGCACAACATCAACGCAGGTACCGAACAGAACATAACATCAATGCAGGCACTGAACAAAGCACAACACCAACGCAAGTACCGAACTGACATGTGACATGTTCACATATGCCGCTAGTCAAAGTGAGAAGAGACCTTGGTTGGAGAAAACATAGTGTGTTTTGCACAAGTCATATGATGTCAGCTTAATGTGAGTTAGTAGAACACATCATGTTTTCTCCCACCATGAATCAGACAAACTTCGCTGAAATAGATTAGGGCTGGATCAAAAGAAGTAGAGGGCCGGATCTGGCCTGCAAGTTGCCCATATGTGAGATATAGGATCTCTATTTAAAATAATTATAATATCAGATAAAAACTTGTGTAACATATTATAATTATTTTAAATATGCCTACTGACAGTACATTATTGAAACAAATATAGGATTTCCTTTTGCTGCAATGACTGCAGCAATCCTACAGGGCATAATTTCCACAAGGATACGATAGTGATCAATGGGAATTTGGTGCCATTCTTCCTGTAGGCATGTAATGAAGTCCTAGACTGCTGTGGGGTGGACACTGCTTGACCTCACCCAATGTGCCAGTTCATACCATAGATGTTCAGTAGGGTTAAGATCAGGGCTCTGTGAATGCCAGTCAAGTGTGGTGACATTTGTGTCCTCAAACCAGGCAATTACAGCAGTAGCATTATGACACAGTGCATTGTCTTGCTTGAAAGAGACAATGGTCAGTTCCATACAAAAGCCACAAAGTAGGAAGCATTACATTGTCCAGAATGTTCAGATACTTCTCGGAGTTCAGTGTTCGTGGTACCACAAACAGAGGTCTGAGGCCAAACCAGGAAAAACAGGACCACCACATTGCCACCTCCGAATTTCACAGTTGGGGTTATTTTCTCTGGTAAGAGACCTTCACCAGGCATCTGCCCCACCACCTGTCCATCTACTCAGTAGAGGGTGTAGCATGATCGTCATTCCAACTCAGCTTTTCAAGCTTCCATGTCCCACTGTACACACTCTTTACACCACTGAAGATGATGCGGCATGTTGGTTTGGATAATGTTGGGCTGGCATATTGCAGTCCTACCATGAACACCCATGTTGTGAGTGTTTTTGTGCAGATTTGTGTTCCAGTTGAATGCCGGAACTCCACGTTCAACATGTTGGCCAACGAATGCCAGTTTTTACATATTATACCCTACAGTCACATTCGGCGAATGTGTTGAGTCATCCACTGCTGGTATCACTTACAGTTGACTCCTTGCATTTTTATCTCAGTATGGTATCACTGATTGTTGACCTGGAATGGCCCAATTTGTCAACAAAATGCTGAATAAATAGGCCTACAACATGGCATCCTATCACAATACTTCTTTAAGAGTTTGTTCAGTTCCCTTCTTGGAGAACCTATATTTCACCCGGGCATAGTTGCATTTACTTGTGTTGAATTGTGATAGATTATGCATCTTAGAAATTCCAATTTTTTCACGGTTTAACATGAGTTTCCCGACAAACAGGAAAATAAGCACATATGTTTGCCTCTGGGTAATATATGAATGCTGTGTATATATATATAAATAACAGAAAGATAGAAGTGAAGAAATAATTAATATGAAAAATATGTGAGACTTAACCTGTTTTGTAGGAAGTCTAATACAGTAGTAAATAAAGTAGTCTAATACAGTAGTAAAAAAAAAACAATGTAGTAAACTTATTTAAGGTATTAATTTATGTAAAGTATCCCATTTCATGTAGTATAAGAAAGCAAAGTGTATAAGCTAAGGTCCAAGGGTCACACTTTAGCCAGAATAACATATGGCCGGAGGGAAAGTGAAGTTATACGAAAAGGAAGCTAGAATGCTTTCTAGGGAAACACACCACACGCACATGGAGGAGTGCACGTAGCGCGATAAACAACGTGGCGAATTGCGTGAATTTCCGAGATTGAAGCGGGCAATATAAACGGCAACCCCCCCCCCACACACACACAGTGCTTTTTGGTTCCTGTTTCCTGACCTCGTGGACGTTGACTCTCGGTCTCAGTCAGTGGAGAAGATTCTAGGCTGGCCGTAGAAGTTATGAGTCATCTGCCGTAGTGTGCGAGTTAGGGCTAGCTATTTCCTCAGATCAGGATAGCTATGCCATATCGTACAACGGTAATCCAGATGTGTGCCAGCGATACTGGTGAAAGTCCTGAGCGGCACATAGCCTTTCCAATTTGGAGAATCTGGCCGACCAGCTATCGTATGTAACCCGGAGAATTGTAGACCTTAGAGGAGCCTTGATGTCCAGACAAGGCAGAAGAAAGAACTGAAAGTAATTCCAGGAACGGTAATGTAGATTGTCATATTCTGATTCCCAGTTGAAGATTTGTGTGTGAATTCATTAGGATATTTTGTGTAATGGACATATTGTAAAGAACTTTAGGAACTATCCCTGTTTTGCCATTGACTTGTCCCTGTTTGAGAAATGTCTCCCTAGAAGGGATTTGTATAAGAGATGATTGTGATATGTGTGAGATATAACTAGTGACCACGTGAGTGATAAAAGATAGGCTACATAAGCTAGGAGTTTGTTAAATTATATATAGAAGTGGTCCAATTAATTTGTTCTTGTATTGTAATGTTAATATTGAAATTGAGATCTTGCTAGCAACGCGATATAGTTAACCATGCATTTATATTTTCTCATGTATACTTTCTTGATTTAATAAATATGTTTCATAGCATTTGCCTGAGTCCCGCTTATTATATGAATTCAAATAGCCACTCATAAAATAAAATTTCCATCGAACCTAGCGAGAGGGACCCACGAGTATAAGTTAATATTATTTAGAGCCATGACTGCATGCAAAGATAAGGAGAACAGGAATTAGTTTATTTTATTGTTGGAAGTTTGTTACTGTGTATCACTCTGAGAGAGCCACCTTGGATAAGAGTCCCATCTATCCTCAGTATTGGCTGGCGCAGTTAAAAATAAATTTGTCAATATTTATCAGGTGAACTGTCTCAGAGGATATGTTTAATGGCAGCATCCCATACTTGGACAAAGCCCTAATCATAAGTTAAATTACACGTGACTAAACTTAAGCGTGGCCTGAATTTTGCTTGTTTAAAGAAAAGGAAATTTGTATGAGTGTGTAGGGTATACATAACTAACAAGAGTAGATAAAGATATAATGGTAATAAAGTTAAAGTATATGCAATGCATATAGGGTTAGGTACGTAACAAATGGTGCAGTCACATGACAAAAAGAAACGATTAGATAAAGATAAGGTGATATAAGGTATATATGCAAACACATATAAAGATTAAGGACATAACACTTGGGAGCATCATATTCCTCCAATTTTTACTGGCTACAAATACAAACACATCACTCGTTACATGACAATGCATATTTCCCATGGGAGTGTTTTTTTTCCGCTGACTTCTTTCCAAGCAGTGTATACGGAATTATTATTATTATTACGGGTATCTCCATGGAGTCAGTAGACTCATCGCAGGAGACCCAAACTAGCAAAACAATATCTGTCATATCTCTTCTTGAATTCATTTACAGAAGAAGAACTGACTAAGTCAGGCAATGAATTCCACTATTTCACCACCTTCCAGGCTAAAAACCTTGTTCTCACACCCTTGTTAACCACACTTTTCTTTAATTTCCAGGGATGACCTCTTGTTCTTTCATCACTATCACACAGCTGAAACATTTCCCCTGCATCAATCTTATAAAGACCTTTTAGTAATTTAAATGTTTTTATCATATCCCCTTTTCTCTGCCTATCAACCAACCTCTGCAATCCACAAGCTCCCAATCTGTCAGTGTATGGAGCATTTTTTACTAACCTAACCTAACTCACCAACTTAGTCACTCTCCTCTGAACCCTTTCCACAGCCTCCTCATCTTCAAGGAATCCAGGTGACCAGACCTGAGCACAGTAATCCAAATGTGGAAGTATCAACACTTTATAAAGGAGAATAATAACCTCTTTATCTCTGGATGTCAATGTGTTCCTCAACAACCAAGTAATCCTATATGCAATCTTGGACATCTTAACAATGTGTCCCTTGAACTTCAGCTCCCTATCTACCGACACCCCTAAGCCCTAGCCTCATCAATCTCTTGGAGTACCGTTCCATCAGCATAGTACACAGCTGGTTATCTTTTAATTCCAAAATGCATAACTTTCCACTTTTCCACATTGAACTGACATCCATTACCTTTTGCCCATTCTACCAGCTTATTTAAATCATCCTGCAAACTTTCAACATCAGCTTGATTTTTTATTGCACTACCCAACTTTGCATCATCAGCAAACAACTGAATATCTCCCTTTAAGCCATTTCCTATATCATTTATATATAAATTAAAGAACAATGGCCCAAGCACAGAGCCCTGAGGCACACCACTGGTCACCTGCCTCATCCTGGACTCTGCTCCTCCATACACCACCTTCTGGTATCTCTCCCTGAGCCATTCTCCTATCCATATCACTAATTTAGTATCCATTCCCATCTGCTCCAATTTTCGCAACAGTATTCCATGGGGTATCCTGTCAAAAGCCTTAGCAAAATCCAGAAGTACCACTGTGTAGCCATTTCCTTTGTCTAACTCAGGTCATTCTATTATAAAAAGCTAATAAATTGCTAAGGCAGGATTGACCTTTAACAAAACCATGTTGGCCCCAATAGAGTATCATATCCTGATCTACCTATTCTTGAATTTTGTCTTTAACCAACTTTTCCAATACTTTTACCACTACTCTCGAGATGGTGATTGGTCTGTAATTTACTACCGCAATTTTAGAGCCACCTTTATGCAAAGGAACCACTTTGCCTAACTTCCACTCCCTAGGGACCATACCAGAGTTCAGACTTAAGTTATATAACCAAGTAAGAGGGGTTGACAATTCCTTTGCACATTTACACAACGCCCAAGCTGATATTCCATCTAAACCTACAGCAGTGTTTGCATTTAAATTTTGCAATATATTAAATACCTCTGATTTCTTAACTTCGGTTCTCACATTAGTTATTGCTACAGATACAGAGATATCCTCACTTGGGTGATAGACTTTTGAAAAGTGATCACTCAGTAACTCGACTATTACATCTGATTTTGTCACCTCAACACCATCAGCACCCACTAAAGTTATCCTTCCGAAGTCATTCCTCCTTTTACTTGCCACATAGCGGAAGAACTCTTTGGGATTACCCTTAATCTTATTGGCTAAGGTCTTCTCATAATCTGATTTAGCTTTTCTTACTATGCTGGTAACCTTCCTAGCTTGAGCCTTGTACTGATCGCATTTCTCCTTGTACATTTTCTATAACATTTTCTTTTTTTGCAGATCAAGCTTGATACTGCTGCTCATCCATCTAACGCCTACCTCGCTTGTCTTCCTGACCATGGGAACACAATCTGATATTGCTTTCCTTAGATACCCGCTGATTTTATCCCATGCACTGCTAACATCTTTCCCCTGTAATATGTTCTGCCATGGGATGGCTGCAAGCTCACTCCGAAGCTTGTTATAATTGCCTAACCTGTAGTTCCGTATATACCCCTTCTTAACAGAAAAATCCACAGATTTTGCAGCCTCCCAAGTCAGTACCACATGATCACTCTCACCAATTGAAGGTAATGAGGATACCTTAGTTATGCATATATCCTCTGAACCAATAACCAGGTCCAACACTCTCACACCACGTGTGCCTTCAGTCATGTGCTGTTTCAAGTAATTATCTCGTAGAAGATGTATGAACCCATTTCCTTTTTGCTGCGTAATATTTCCTCCTTCCAATGGATAGCACCATAATTAAAATCCCCCATAATAATCACTAAACCTGCACTCATTGCGCTAATTTGCTGATGCATGAATTCAATATCTCCCCCTGTACCCCCTGTATATTTGGTTGCGTTGGTCACTATTTTACACCAGACCGCCTCAAATGAACTCTCATTCATATGTCTATCATCTTGATATAATACTTTCTTTGGCTGCAACACATCGGCCAAACAGTATCAACAGTGCTCCTCCCCCTGTTCTGTCTTCTCTATTCTCCCTGAAAATACTGTACCCATCACATTCAATTCCAGTGACCACATCTTCTGCTGACAGCCAAGTTTCACTAATGCCTACAACTTTTACCGAGATTTCACTGACTAATGCCAAAAATTCTTCTCTCTTATTTCGAATGCTTCTTGCATTGGTATACAAAAATTGCAGATTTCCTTTAGTTCTTGTACCGGCTTTAGAACTGATATACATGTCACTAATTTCAGTAGTCCCATGCCAATTTTTATCCCCTCTATTCTGAGAATAAGGATCAATAAATATACAATCACTGCTAAAGTTTCTCTCTCTCTGACACTCAACCTTTTCAATATTAGTTTCCCTGCCCAATTACAACTTGTTCAGCAAACAGTAACTTCTTCAATCGCTTATGTCCTTCCGTGTTCAGATGCAGCCCATCTCTAGCATACAACTGTCTTTTTCCCTCAAACACACTCCAGACATCAACAAATTCTAGACCTCTTTTTTTGCACATTCTTGCAATCATATCATTCGTTATCATCGCTCGTCTACTTGTAATTGTCAAAACGAGGCAGCACCCACACTATCCTCCCATTGACACTTTTCCTCTTCACAATATCTAATAATGTTTTTAAATCTTTTGCTACCCGATTTATACCACCATTCAGGTCATTTGTACCCACCATAACTATCATCTTGTCTGCATAATGCTCTCTCTTTATTGCTGAAGACACTCTTTCTATTGTCCCACGAGCCAAGCACTCCTCAGGCATACCACTCTCCATAACCCTTAATCATAGAATCACCATATATTTTACCACCCATAACTTCATTCACCGTCCACATAAGCATCACTTATCGCCTCATTTTCTACGCTATTCAGCATGACTCTCCCAGTTTCATTACTATTTTTTATATAGAATTTTTATATAAAATATGATTATGGTATATCAGTGGTCATATAGTTGAAAGTTTATTTTTCACTTGGTCAGACTATAATAAATTTAGTGTAATCCTTTATCCAAGTGTGTGCAGACAAAGTTTGCGCCTGAACGTATCTTCAGGACTGGGGTAAAGTGGTACAACACTAGGTGACTCGTTGCAAAGGTGGAGCAAGCTACCAACACTCCTATCTCAGTATCTCCCATAATGCAAAATGCATCTCCTTGCGGATATGTATAATGTTATGCATTAAGGAAAGGGCCACTACCCAGACTAGTTTCGACCTTTATCGAGGTCTCTTCAGTGGGAGCCAGGCCCAAGTGGAGATACCAGGCAGAAGCATTAGCAAGGTCATCTCCTTCTGTAGGAGCTGCCAAACGGTGTGCCACCTTTTTATTAAATTACTCTGGATTTAGAGAAAGATGTTGATAAAGGATTAAACTAAATTTAGTATAGTCTGACCAAGTGAAAAATACACGTTCAACATCTTTTTCTAAATCCAGAGTAATTTAATAAAAAAGGTGGCACACTGTTTGGCAGCTCCTATAGGAGGAGATGACCTTGCTAATGCTTCTGCCTGGTATCTCCACTTGGGCCTGGCTCCCACTGAAGAGACCTCAATAAAGGTCGAAACTAGTCTGGGTAGTGGCCCTTCCCTTAATGCATAACATTATACATATCCGCAAGGAGATGTGTTTTGCATTATGGGAGATACTGAGATAGGAGTGTTGGTAGCTTGCTCCACCTTTGCAAGGAGTCGCTCGGTGTTGTACCATTTTACCCCAGTCCTGAAGATACTTTCAGGTGCAAACTTTATTTGCACACACTTGGATAAAGGATTAAACTAAATTTATTACAGTGGTCATATATTTCAGAATAAATTTCATAACTGATATTTTATTTCTAGATTGGATCATTAAAGATTTTGCAAGAAATTTCTCAGAATGTTGTAATTCGTCATTCTATTGTGGATCTAAAAGGTTTAGAATCGATGGTAGCAATCTTATCTGAGCAATGTCTAGAACTTCGATGTCTACTTGCCAAAACAATTGCACATGTTTGTAATTTCCGTAAAGCTCAAAGAATTGTTCGTAAGAATGGTGGGATTCCTTATTTGGTATGAGAACTCTTCTTTTCTATGTCCTTTTTCTCTACAGATGAACAGTTAAAATATTATTTATTTTTAATAAATTTATCAATCGTTATTTGAAAAATTCATTAGTAAAAATATGAAGTAATATGGAAACTTATTAAATATTTCCTTCGCACACATTCTAATTCTTAGTTGGCTGTTTATATTTACTGCATTCCTCTCATTACAACTGGGTACATCAGATGAATGCAGAATTTAAATTTAGACTAAACAAGAATAAACTTTATAAGCAATAATAGTATTGTATTAGTATTATTTTCAGACTTCCATGAAGTTAATTGACTCACTGTGGGAGGCAGCCAGTCCTTCCAGTCTGCACACTATACTATCTATCCTACATAATCTTGAACTTATGAACTTACTTGTCCATAATATCAGTCCATATGAGCTCACTTTGGCAACTCATTCCAGATATCTACCACTATCCATGCAAAAAATTTAATTTCTGATTTCCTTACAAGGACATGACTGTATTCCCCTTCCCCTCTTAATCTACTGCCACATATGGTATCTCTCCCATAGATCTTGATAAGCTTTTCTCACTAACTTATGACCCAAACTATATTACTTCTCTTCCTCATTTTACACCTTTCTGCCAACTATACTCCCTTTCCTATAACTGTTAATTACAGTAAACTTTTTTTTAATCGGCTTTTATGGAACTTGGAGCAGTAAATCACAAAATATGTATAATATGATAATCATGTTTTCACATGTCCATATATGAAAATATGAGTTGATGAAGCTAGGAATTTGAGGTTGGTGGGTTTATTCATATTTAGATTAACATTAAACAGAAATGCTCACTGTATGACAGCAACACAAGTCACACAAATTCTTCTTGCATCCTAAAATCACAGAATACTGAAGAAAGGATATCCTGGTTTATCCAATGCACCTCAGTACCTTTACTTTCTATATGAAAGTAACACCAAACTCGACTGAATTAACTACTTATCACTTTAGAATGAATTAACTTTGTATGTGAAAGTCTCAACATTCTTCTTAAAACATAACACAGTTTCAACACTTAAGAACAATTTTCCTTCTATATTAAAGTTTCTGAAGAAACTACCAAGGCCATATCCACTGTTAGAAATCATTATCAGACTGAGAATCCTAAATAAAACAACTTTACTGGACCCATTTTTGTATGAACTGGTAAGTAATAAACTTCCATTTCAGCCTTAACTGAAATAAATCTATATGAATTAATGACTCCTAAAAATTTCACACTTATCTTTTTATACAAGGATATCGTCTTTCAGTCTTCTATTTCTAACATTTCTTCTCATTTCTGTCCAGTCTTCATATATTAAAGACTGTTTTTTCCTGGACAGCTGAATGCCTAGCAACATGCAGTGATGTTCTTTTTGTTTCAGTGTGTGCTCAGAAATGTAACTGGGAAACCTCTGCTCAAGTCCACCATCACATGCCCCATTATTACTTTACAGCATTGGTCTTGAAACAATGAAGTTCTTTCTTCACAGTGCAAAAAAGTTTAATTATAATTTCATAATGAAACAACCAAAATTTATAACAGTTCTTCATTTCTCAAACTTTTATGCACTGAGGTAAGCTTATTTAATTACTCACACAACATGAATTACAGCAGTAACGTTCACTTCCTGTGTCATTAACAACATTTCATAAACAATGTTTGTTTATATACAAATGACACAAACACCATAAAACTTAGATACCTCATACAAAACCATAACTATGCTTTAATATCGGATCTGTTATTGTTGTTGCTATGTGCCATCATTCGTTTTCAGTTTCAGCAATTTCAATAAAATAAATACATTTATTTTATAACTAAGCAAGACTAGTAGCCATCATCATCATCATCAAATTCCTGACATGTACCCTCAAGGGGTGTACAGGATATGATAGTACTACATGAAAAAAATTACATCATTAGTAACTTCCTATCTACAATTTTCCTCCAAATCAGTCTGTTACTTGTCAAGACTCCAACATTATCAGATCTTATATTTCTATCGTCTAAGGCACTTTGTACTATATCAATCCACCTATATCTTGGTCTTCCTCTGAGTCGTTTTCCTGCTAACCTGGCAGAAAACACTTGTTTTGCTAATCTTTCCTCTCCCATTCTGTTCAAGTGACCATACCACCTGAGATTAGCTCTGCTAGTGCATTCCTGGATGCTGACAATGTCAAGCTCTATCCTAATATCCTCGTTTTTAATAGGATATTGCCATTGATTCCATCTGTTCACGCCTTTAATCTTTCTCAGGACTCTCATAACTGCGGTCTCTAGTCTTTGATCAAGTGATTTACTTCTGACCCACCTCTCAGTTCCATAAGTTAAAACTGGTTTGAACACTGTCTTGTATACAGCTAATTTAGTGTTCCGACTAATTTCTCTCTTATTACATATGAATTTATTCAATTGACTTCTGACCATACTAGCTTTGTTGAGTCTGTTGTCTATCTCCATATTTAATTTACCATCTTCAGTAAAAATCGTGCCTTAGTAGCTAAAATGTTTTACTTGTTCTACAGGTCCCCGTTCACAACACAGTTGACATTTTCAACAATTCTACCTATTTTCATTGTCTTTTTAATGCTGACCTTCATACCATATCTATTACAACAGTTATTCAATTTAGTCAGGGAATCTTGCAAACTTGTAGCAGATTTATTTAGAAGTATAACATTGTCCGCATAAAGCAAAGAGCTGACAGAGGAGATAATGTACATCCTTGTCTCACTCCAGATTTAACATTTAACCACCTTCCTATACTTCCTTCAATTCTAATTGCTGACTTACAACTCAAATAAAGACTAAGTATTGCTTGATATAATGCCCCATTGACACCATATAACTGTAGCATATTGAATAGCTTCTCTCTTGGCACCTTGTCATATGCCTTTTCCAGATCGACAAAACTTAAATACAGATCTTTGTTATATTCCCATGCTTTCTCAACTATTTGTCGTAAAGTGAAGATCTGATCCTGACAGCCTCTATTTGGCCTGAATCCAGCTTGTTCTTCACCAAGCTTTTCTTCCACAATTCTTCTCAATCGTTTCTCAAGTATACTTGCATAGATCTGGCCAGGAACACTCAGTAGGGAAATACCTCTGTAATACTCACATTCAGTTTTATTTCCCTTTTTATATATGGGTACTATTAGAGCTCTACTCCAATCATCTGGAAAATGTCCCTCTGTCAAGGCCTTCGGAACTATGCAGTGCAGCCACTGTAAGACTTTTATACCACCATACATCAGCATTTCTGGTCGAATATCATCTACTCCTGCTGCCTTTCCACATTTCAAGCCTTTGATGGCTTTTTCTACTTCAAGTATGGATATGTATTCCTGACTAAATGCCTGATGAGTGTTTTTTACCACTGTGCTTGTTTCATTTAGCAATTTTTCGAAGTAATTACTCCATACTTCAAGGATATCTTTTTATTCTGTTTTCATGTCACCTTTATCATCTCTAACTCCTTTTACAGCACTCTTTCATCCATTTCTAAGCTTCTTCAACAACCTCTAGAATATCTTTCCACCTTCTTGATATTTATTTTCTATGTTCTTCCAAAGTCCTCCCATGACTTTTGTTTAGCTAGTTTTACACAGTGTTTCGCTTTCTTACATTTGTCTCTGTATTCTTTAAGAGCAAAAGCTGACTTATTTGCCATGAACTTTTGATATGCTTTCTTCTTTTCCTTCACTGCCTCTTTAACTTCCTGTGTCCACCAGGGAGTTCTGATTTTCCTATCCTTGCAGACAACCTCCCCATGCTTCTCTGGCTGAATCAATCAGGGTTTTCTTCAAAGCTTGCCACTGAATCTCCAAGGTTTGGTTCCTGTTCTCAAACTCTTTCATTTTTTTTTTCAATAATCTTTGTGTATTTTAGTCTACAGCTCACATCTGAGAGCTACTCAACTTTTATTCGCTTTAAAACTTTCTTACATGTTATTCTTTTCAATATGAAATTCAATTTTATCCTGCTCAAGACTAAATAGTGATCACTTCCAATTTCAAATCCCCTGTACACTTTGGTGTCCTGAACCATGGAGAAAACATCACTGTCAACAATAACGTAGTCAATGAGACTTTTTGTATTCCTTTCCTCTTCTCTCCATGTGAATTTGTGCACATTTTTATGTTGGAACATGGTGTTAGTAATAACCAGTCCATGTCCTGAGCAGAAATCCAACAGGTATTTGCCATTATTATTAGCTTTGCTCTCTTCTCCAAATTTTCCCAAAATATTTTTCATGTCTGACAATCATTTCCTACTCTGCTATTTAGATCCCCAACAAGGACCAACTTTTCCTTTTTCATTGTGTCAGTTGCTTTTTCTAAAGCATCAAAAAATTCCTCTGCTTCTACCTTAGTAGAACCTTCTGTGGGACCACAGCCACAAATAAGTCTCGTTGTCCAATTCCCCAGTCTGATATTTGCCCATATCACTCTACTTGAGACTGCCCGCCATTCGAGAAGATTAGTGTCGTATTTAGTGTTGAATACTATGGCTACTCCTTTTACTTGATTTTCGTTGCATGAATATAACATCTTGTATTTATTTCTCAGAAAGATCTCACCGGTTTTTGTCTTTTTTGTTTCAATCACACGTATTATGTTGATCTGGTACTTATCTAATTCCTCAGCTAGCTCCATTTCTTTGCCATTCAGGCTTCTTATGTTGATAGTACGAATCTTTAACTTTGGTGATGTTGAGTTGGGGTGTGCTTTCAGATTTGTTCCAGTAGCTGACTTTTCGCTGTTCACCCTGGTTCCCTGGCAAAAACGTGGGCCTTGTTTAACCAGGCGATGCCCAAACCGACATGAACTTTTGTCATGTTGTACCATCATTTTCTATATTGGTTCAAGCCAATCAGAATACAATTTGGTCAGCTAAATCCCAAATTTCCAGCCCATCCTCGTTCGTTCAGTATCCAGGTGGATACCCAGCAGGGTGCACCATGAGAAGGTTAGGATTGGACATTAGATCAGAAGCTCTGGTCGGTTCTCCACATTTCTTTAAAGGCTATGTGGAGGTCTCCTCTCAGTTATACAGCTTTGACCCTTAAGTAGCCATAGATAAGAATAACATTGTAAAATGCCTTGCTAAATAAACAAATGTTTAACTAATTACTTTGCAAAATAATACCTTATTATTAACTTTTAACTTATTCATTTATATATTTTAAACTTCTGGGATATCTGAATTTTAATACAAATATCCTACAGTGGCCTACCATTTTTTTTAACCAAACTTACAAGTTCTCTTATGATTGGGAGATGATCTTAGAGAATGATGACTAAATCTAGCTCTGTATTTATGAGAATGGAGATAAGGAAGCTTCTTAAACAATATTCCTGATAATACAGTGCTCTTATCATAATCATGTTTCTTAAGCCTATCAAAGTGTGCTATTAATATACCTATTTGGATACTTAGCATCCACAATCTTATATATCACAAAAGACAGGTTTCTTAAAACTTTATATGGTCTGGATTCTCCTACCCCTGGTTTACCTTTCCTTCTCTAATCATATTTGTCTTGTAGTAAGATTAGATCACCTAATTCTAACAAGGTGATGGTGGACAGGGTTAAAGTTCACAGGACATATTGCAAACATTGGCGAAATAGCTCAAAGGATTACTTGAAGGATTGCAGAATCAATTTCAACATATAAAAGAAGATGAAAAAACCTAACATCAGAAGAACTAAAGATAAAAACCATCAACATAAGAAGTATTGATGGAAAGGAAGTTGAAAAGAAGACAAAAACAGGTGAGATTTTACTAAATAAATAAGTTTAGGATATTACATTCAGGCAATAATGATCAAGGAAAGGAAGGAGTAGCAATAGTATTCAACACCGAACATGAAGATAAACTTCTTGATTATAAAGCAGTTTCAAGTATTATGTGGGCAAACTTAAAAATGTGGAAATGGACAATGAAATTTATTCGTGACTATGGAACCACAGAAGGTTCTTGTAAGGATGCAATATACAAGTATACTAGTAGTATACAAGATGGTGATCAAACCAATTTTAAGTTATTATTATTATTATCCTAAGACTCCATGAAGTCAAAGACTCATCTAGGAGGTCCTTTTGTCATACACACCTTAAACATACTCAAATTCTCTGCAGACTCCACTCTCTCAGCAAGGCATTCCAATCATTCACAACTCTGCATGCAAAAAACCTGCTTCTCGATCCCGTGTTCACACCCTCATTATACAGTTTCAGGGATGATCTGTTGTTCTCCCCTGATCTCCCACTATTTTATTAAAAACCTCTTCAACATTTATCCTATAACAACCCCTTACCAACTTGTACATATCTATCATATCACCCCTCTTCCTCCTATCCACTAGACTGTAAATTGCATCCTCTCAACCTTTCCTGATATTCGACATTCCAGAGATCAGAAACTACCTTAGTCAGTTGCTCTGAACCCTTTCCAGTATCTCTTCGCCCTTTTGAAAACTAGGTGAACAAATCTGTGCACAGTAATCCATGAGTGGCCTAATCAGAGCCTTATACAATAGAAAAGAATCTCCTTACTTCTGTAAGTCATTGTCCTCTACATCATTCCCAGAATTCTTTGTGTTGTCCTCACAGTTTTGGCTGTGTGTCACCTAAATTTCAGATCTTTATTAACTGTGATCTCCTATTTCCTCCACCTCCACCAAGTGTAAATTCTACATCCCATCTTTGTTTCCCAAATTTTAAAACCTTACATTTTGCAACATTGAACTGTCATCCCCAGTCCTGTGCCCATTCACTCAATCTATTCAAATCTTGTAATTCCACAACTTCTTCTCTACTGTTCATTGTTTGCCCCAACTTTGCATCATCTGCAAACAACTGAATATCCACTTCCAAATCTTTGCCAATATTTATGACATACAGGTTAAGCAGCAATGGCCCTGAAACAGATCCTTGAGGCACACAACTAGTGATTTTCCTCTTCTGGGATATTGCTCCCCATACATAAATTATGGATCTGAGAGTTAGGTTAAAAATAAAGCACTTGATCAAAAATTAGAAACCACACATATGAGAGTTTTGAGACAGGGGAATGAGCAGATGGCAATAATAGCAGAATCATATTAAACATGAAGGCGTTATAAAGGAACTTGACATTGTTAGCATTCAAGAATGTGTGAGCAGAGCTAATCTAAGTTGGTATGATCACTTAAACCTTATGTATGATAAAAGGTTAGTAAAACATATGTTTTACTAACCTTTAAAGATGGAGTGGTGGGAGCGAGAACGGTCAGTGGGTTTAAGGAGTGGTATGATAAACTTTGTGTTTCTCAGGGGGGGACTTCCCCTCGATGAGTCTTGACAGACTTTGTCTTAGAAAGGACCTCCCTCGATGAGTCTTTTGACTCCTTGGAGGCCTGAATAATAATAATAATAATAATAATAATAAAACATATGTTTGATGCCAAGATGGCAGGAAAGAGACCCAGAGGAAGACCAAAGTCTAGGTTAGGGGTAAGCAACCTTTTTAAGTGTGCGTGCCAAAATCGGGTTATAAATAAGTGTTAGAATATAATAAATTTAGTTTAATCCTTTATCCAAGTGTGAGCAAACAAAATTTGCACCTGAAAGTATCTTCAGGTGTAAACTTTGTCTGGGTAGTGGTCCTTCCCTTAATGCATAACATTAGACATATCTTCAAGGAGATGTGTTTTGCATTATGGGAGATACTGAGATGGGAGTGTTGGTAGCTTGCTCCACCTTTGCAAGGAGTTGCCCTGGTGTTGTACCACCTTACCCCAGTCCTGAAGATACTTTCAGGTGCAAACTTTGTTTGCTCACACTTGGATAAAGGATTAAACTAAATTTATTATATTCTAACCAAGTGTAAAATAAACTTTCAACATGGAAATTGTCTAGGTATTACTACACAAGCCTTAAAAAAAATCCTTACATTAGTTTAGCTTAAAAACATAGTGACCAAGGTAGGCAAACCAGAATATTATTATCATTATTATTATGTGACACCTCCAGGGAGTCCAAGAGACTCATCAAGAGAGGGTACCTACTCTACAGCTATCTGTCTCCACCACTCAGTCCACCAACTACACCTAACAGCAACTACACCAACACCATCTACTGCCAGCCACCACCAATAGTATTTCCACAGACAGTGACAAGCATCCATGCCCATGGTGGGATTCGAACCCGTAGCCTTCTGGCTGGAGAGCAGATATGCTAACTGTTTGGCCAACCAGGCCATCAAAGTACCATATCCATGGTAGTTTGTTGAAAATTGTCCCTAAAAACTGAAATCATTATCCTTTTCTCATTATGTAGGTAACTGACTTTTATGTATCAAAACACACTTGCTGAAAGTGAGATTTTTTTCAGAGCCAGTGAAACAGTTTTTTTATGTGAATCTCACCCACGAAAGGTTGTAAACCTATGGGTAGGGATATCGTTAGATAATCTGGAAATCTTGCTGTACAAACCAGACATGGAACTTTTTCAAGCTGTTTGCAAGCCTCCAATAAACAGAGTAGTGGCCTAGCACAAAACAATGAAATTCATCTACCACCATCTGAAAGTATGCTTTACCTTTGCCATGAGTTGAAGTGCTTGACTTGTTTCAAGATTCAATCCTAAGAGAACATAATGTTCACATTTTTCTTAGTGGTTTTATAATTTCAAATAATTAATAATAATAATAATAACAGCAATCCCTCTTATATTTTATCCCTGATTATCATATTACACAGCTTGATGAAGTTGCAGCACATGGGTTTAGATGTGAAGTTAGTCAACGGGGTTCACGATTGGCTGTCTGATAGGTATCAGAGAGTTGTGAATGATGGGGCAATATCAAGGAGGCAGAAGGTTACAAGTGGGATCCCACAGGACTCAGTACTGGGACCTATATTGTTTAACCTTTATATCAATGACATTGTCAATGGATTGCAGGGGGATATTCGGTTGTTTGCAGGTGATGTGAAGCTGGGAAGGGTTATTAGTAATAGTGCAGATGTGGCAGCCCTGCAAGAGGATTTGAATAAACTAGACACATTCATTTGCCCATCTGTCTAGTTTATTCAAATCCTGCAAGAGGATTTGAATAAACTAGACAGATGGGCAAATGAATGTGGGTGTCAGTTTAATGCAGTAAAATGTAAAGTCGTGAAGTTTGGGATACATCGATGGGAGGCTGCATACTTGATTGGAGGAGCTATCCCGGAGGAAGTAGGGGAGACAAGAGATCTGGGTGTGATGATTGATAGAATACTGAAATTCAGTTAACATATTGCAAAGGTGGTGAAGGTAACCCAGAGGATTGCTGCAATACTAACCTGCAGAGATAAGAGTTATCATCCCATTGTATAAGACCCTGATCAGACCACACTTAGACTATTGTTCTCAAATTTGGTTCCCAGGATTTGAAGGGGGATAAATTAACTGTGGAAAGGATACAGAGGCAAATAAAAAAGATGGTTTCAGGACTGTACAATGTTAGATATGAGGGAATTATGAGGGAATGCAGAGTTTGGTAAATAGAAGGAGAGGTGATATGATTGAGACTTTTAAACTGTTGAGAGGTAGTTACAGGGTTGACACTGGGGAGTTTGTTTGCTTGGTGAAACAGTGGAAAGGAGTGATGACAAGTGGCCATCCCTGGAAGTTATGAAAGAAAGCTGTGAGCAAGAGGGTAAGGAATGGTTTCTTTGCATGGAGAGTGGTTGAACCATGGAATGCATAGAGTGGTGAGAGCAAGAACGGTCAATGAGTTCAAGGAGTGGTATGATAGACTTTGTGTTTCCTAGGAAGGACCTCCCACAATGAGTCTTTTGACTCCATGTAGCCCCGAATAATAATTATAATAATAATATTAATGATTATTATTATACATCAAACATCTGAGGCATCAAGAGACTCATTGAGGGAAGTCCACACACTCTCACACAAAAAAATCATCAAGCACTGCTTTAAACCTATTTAGTTTTCACACTCTCAGGCATTCATTCCACTCATCAACCACTCTCAATGCAAAGAACCCTATCTCACTCCCTTGCTCACACCTGCCTTATACAGCTTCCAGTGATGGCCTTTTGTTCTGCCCTTGTCTCCCTCTACTCTACAAAAAAAGCTTGGATGTAAAAGGAGACAATAGCAATGTCTGAATGTATTCCAAAGTTAAGGAGGTTAAATTAGATAGGTGAAAAATTATGAATAGATAGATTAAGTATGCAATCCAGAAGAAAATGATATTTTGGAAGCATTATAAGGAGATAGGTAGTAATCGGTTACATGATGAGTATATAGAACAGGTTAGGATGGTGACCTGGTTGGTAAGGAAAGCAAAATTGTAGTATGAGCAATATCTGATCCACAAATAAAAGATCATAAGACCTTTGGCACATTAGTCCTGAGCGTAGGTAAGAGGATAAAAAAAAAGAAGACATTTGTTGATATGTTTTTTGAATAAGCAAAGGTTTTTTTTCCCTTCCACCTATACCTCTGTTCTTTGGAACAGAAGTAAATGGAATTAATTATAGGATTACAGTAAAACCCTGTTTTTACGTTCCCGCAATTTACGTTTTCCTGCCATTTATGTCATTTTCCGTTGGTCCCCTCTTAAGGCGTATTCTTACGATATATTGTTTTCCTGCCATTAACAACTTGACGTGGACGTTATTTCCCATGATTTTCGTTTTTTTCCTTGGGTAGCAATATTGATTTTCAAATAGATTTCTGCGGAAATCTGCACATTTCTGTTCCCAGATGGCATTGCTTTTGACTGTAGTTTCGTTTCTGCCATCATGGTGACTTGCATGCTTGCAGCAGTAATATAGTGATGAGCGACACCATGATTTTTCAATCACAGTATGAATTGATATTGCAGAATTTCTGCTATGTAATTTAGCGTGTGAGAGTTGCTTTCAAGTTGCGGTGGTGGATTATCCATGTTAGTAACATGGATAAAAAAGACAGAAAATGTATTTCGGTAGAAGAAAAGATGGCAATTCTGTGACGTGTAGATTGACACGCCAGAACACGTGTGCATTTAGCAAAAGATCTTGGACTCTCCGTGTCCACTTTGAACACGATAGTAAAAAACAGGTCAAGCATTGAACTCAATGCAAAGCAGTGTGGCGCTATGTCAAAAAAAAAAAAAATGGAAAGCAAAAATAATCAACAATTAAAGATTTTTTTAAATAGATAAATGTAAGTAATTGTAAATTCACTTATTTTCAGTTATTAAATTTTGTAATCTAGTATGTAGACTCACATACTAGCATTAAGCCATCTTTCAGCCTTTTTTTAATGTTTTTTACGTTTCCTGCTATTTACACTTTTTTCATCAGTCCCCTGAAAAGTGTAAAAAAGGGGTTTTACTAAAAAGAAAGAAGACATTTGTTGATATGTTTTTTGAATAAGCAAAGGTTTTTTTTCCTTTCCACCTACCTCTGTTCTTTGGAACAGAAGTAAATGGAATTAATTATAGGATTATGTAGATTTAATAATCTAAAGGCTTGCAAAAGTTAGGAATTCAGAATTGTTTTGATACCCATGCTAACTGGGAGGATTGTTTTGATACCCAGGATATCTTTATTAAAAGCATATTATGCCTTAGCAGTCTAATTTTGAGTTACACTTGTGGGACAAGGTCTGTTTAGATTTTGCAAAGGTCTTTGATAGATTGCCATGTGAGAGTTTGGTAACTTAATTAAATTACATAGCATATTAGTGAACCATAGGAAACTGGTTATCTGATTGGTATCAGTAAGTGTATGTAGGAATAATAACCTTGAAGAGGAAAGTCACCAGTGATATGCTGCAAGGATCTGTTTCAGCCACTATTTAATATTTAACTTACATGAATGATATTGGGAGTAATTTAAATAGGTATATGCAGTTTTTTGCTGATGATGCAAACTTGTAGCTTTACAGAAGGGTTTGAATAGCCTGTTTGAGTGGGCAACTGAGTGGGGCTACAGTTCAGTATTGCAGAGTGTAATGTTTTGAAATTTATTACATAAGAATGGGATACACAATGTACAATCAGGTGGAGGAAATAAGGAATTTAGGTGATGGTAGAAACACACCAGAAATTTTGGACTTCATAGCCAAGAATGGTGAGGACATCATAGTAGTTTATGGCAATAAGGAGAGGATACTGACATATAGATGCAAAGCAGTTATGGTTCCCTTATAAGGCCTTGATCAGTCTGCATATGGTTTAAACTATGCATGTTGTCACCTGGTTTT
Source organism: Typopeltis vanoorti (assembly GCF_054136105.1). Taxonomy (NCBI): domain Eukaryota; kingdom Metazoa; phylum Arthropoda; class Arachnida; order Uropygi; family Thelyphonidae; genus Typopeltis; species Typopeltis vanoorti. The sequence goes on from NC_143550.1 coordinate 165,421,741, forward strand.
TCAGAGAATGCAAATGCAATGGCATGACTTCAGAAGAGAATGTCTAAAGTGTGGTTTGCTCTCTAACCTCATCATCCTCTTGTTCCTCTGGTCAATGGAACAAGAGGATGATGAGGAGGAGGACAATTCCTTTTACATTTTATCCCTGATTATATCTTCTTCCTGCAATGGCATGACTTCAGAAGAGAATGTCTAAAGTGTGGTTTGCTCTCTAACCTCATCATCCTCTTGTTCCTCTGGTCAATGGAACAAGAGGATGATGATGAGGAGGACAATTCCTTTTACATTTTATCCCTGATTATATCTTCTTCCATTGACCAAATTGAACTAACAATGTGTCACAAACTCTTCCTCTATACTCCTGATGCTTCTGATAGTGATATATATACATTAATTGCAATACATTCTTAGGTCCACAGGCATTAAAAAGATATGCTGAGATGCATAGATTATACTTTTTAATGAATGTTCCATTCAGACTTGAGATCTGAAACTACATTTGGCATGCTTTGGTCTTTCCCACTCTCACAATGACCTTAAGGGTGGCTGCACGTGCATACACACACACACACACACCTGCATTCTTCTTCTTCCCCCCTCTTCTCCACCTCATAGCAATGGTTTCCCTGAATTTGCATTGCATTTCTCACATTGAATGATAATTTCTTCCAGATCCCTAACTTCAGATATATTCATGTGCAATCCATCTGTCACATTTAACTCCATTTTTCCACCAAATTCATGCCATGCATCTGTAAACTGCACATCATTCCTCACATATAGCCATACGGAAGGCAAACACAGACTGACTGTAAAAGGCAGGCTCCTACAGTCCCAACTGACACCTTCTATGAGTGCAGTATGAACAGTTGAAAATCTCAAAATGATGGTCTCCTAGATTTTTGGAAGTATAATACAGCTAATTTCTTTAAGTTTGGGGAATGTTGTAGTGCTGTGGTAGATTCCACAAATAGTCTCTCTGATTTAAATATATTTCTGTATAGGGGCAGATTTCCCCCCCCATTGGATTCAGTGTCTGTATCCATGGCATAGTCTGCTACCCCAGAATGACTGCATTGTAAATGAAGGACATTTATTTTCTGTGTTCTTCTAGATGGATGTCAGGAGTTCTGCCAATTTCTCCAAAGCATGTAAGCTTGCAGGATCAAGTGATACTATATATATCACAGGAAGGTGGGGAAGATCTTTAGATGAGTACATAAGGATAGCTAATTTTTAGTAAGGCCTGAAGGAGGTCAGTATGTTATACTTTTTAATGCATACAAATTTTTCTTAGGTACCCCAGACGTAGAAGATAGTAATGGATTTTTTGTGTTCCAGATTTTTTTTTTTTTTAGTGGTGGTGGTTGGGGGGGAGTTGGCCAGAGAGCTTATGTTGATTTTAAGGGGAGAAGCCATTGGCTAACAGAAACTTATCCTATGTGGAATTGACTGAACTAACTTAAAAAAAACTATGCTAGAACTAGAATATCATCATCATCACCAAAGCATATAAAGGCAACCCTACTGTAATACTTTATTGCTCTAAGTATGATCAAAAACATGTCGATCTTACTCAGGTTGATTGACATATCTCTTAATTAATATTGACCCTACCCAAACACACACACACAAAAAAAATGCTGTAGAAAAATTATTCAACAATAATAATAAACTTAGTTTATTATTGTTGTTGAATAATAATAAACTATGTATAATAATAAATTATTATACATATCTCCTTGCAGATATGTATAATGTTATGAATTAAGGGAAGGGTCACTACCCAGACTAGTTTCGACCTTTATTGAGGTCTCTTCAGTGGGGGTTAGGCCCAGAAGTGGAGATACCAGGCAGAAGCAATAGCGAGGTCATCTTTGCCTATAGGAGCTGCCAAAAGGTGTGCCACCTTTTTATTAAATTACTTTGGATTTAGAGAAAGATGTTGAAAGTTTATTTTTCACTTGGTTAGACTATAATAAATTTAGTTTAATCCTTTATCCAAGTAAGAGCAAACTGAAGAGACCTTAATAAAGGTCGAAACTAGTCAGGGTAGTGGCCCTTCCCTTAATGCATAACATTATATATATCCACAAGGAGATGTGTTTTGCATTATGGGAGATACTGAGATAGGAGTGATGTTAGCTTGGTCCACCTTTGCTATGAGTTGCCCGATGTTCTGCTACCTTATCCCAGTCCTGAAGATATTTTCAGGCGCAAACTTTGTTTGCTCACACTTGGATAATGGATTAAACTAAATTTATTATAGTCTAACCAAGTGAAAAATAAACCTTCAACATTATTCAACAATGTTGTATCCTCATCTGAAACTATCCATAAATGTAAACCTTATAATCCTTGGCCTCCCTACACTTATGGATCACCAAAAACATACAAGCAGAGCATAACAATTTAAAACTACACAAGGATTTTATATGAAAGGGGAAGGGTCTATAACTAATATTATATTAAATTTGTTTTTGTAATAATTTGCTAATCAGAATGTTCCATTCCAATTTTTTCTTTATAATAGTGTTGTATATTAAAGAGTCAAAGCTGTATAACTGAGAGGAGAACTCCACATAGCCTTTAAAGGAATGTGGAGACTGACCAGGGCTTCTGACCTAATGTCCACTCCTCACCTTCTCGTGGTGCACCCTGTTGGGTATCTACTTGGATACTAAACGAACAAGGATGGGCTGGCAATTTGGGATTTAGCCAACCAAATTGTATTCTTATTGGCTTAAACCAAAATACAAAATGATGGTACAACATGACAAAAGTTCATGTCGGTTTGGGCATCGCCTGGTTAAACAAGGCCCACGTTTTTGCCAGGGAACCAGGGCGAACAGCGAAAAGTCAGCTGCTGGAACAAATCTGAAAACACACCCCAACTCAACATCACCAGAGTTAAAGATTGGTACTATCAACATAAGAAGCCTGAATGGCAAAGAAATGGAGCTAGTTGAGAAATTAGATAAGTACCAGATCGACATCATAGGGGTGACTGAAACAAAAAAGACCAAACGTGGTGAGCTCTTTTTGAGCAATAAATACAGCCAGAGAGGCATGTGGTGAGGTTGTCTGCAAGGATAGAAAAATCAGAACTCCATGGTGGACACAGGAAGTTAAAGAGGCAGTGAAGGAAAAGAAGAAAGCATATCAAAAGTTCCTCGCAAATAAATCAGCTTGTGCTCTTAGAGAATATAGAGACAAATGCAAGAATGCTAAACACTGTGTAAAACTAGCTAAACAAAAGTTGTGGGAGAACTTTGCAAGAATATAGAAAATAAATATCAAGAAGGTGGCAAAATATTCTGGAGGTTGTTGAAGAAGCTAAGAAATGGAGAAAAGAGCTGTAGAAGGAGTTAGAGATGATAAAGGTGACATGAAAACTGGAGAAAAAGATATCCTTGAAGTATTGAGTAATTATTTCGAAAAATTTCTAAATGAAACAAGCACAGTGGTAAAAAACACTCATCAGGCATTCAGTCAGGAATACATATCCATACTTGAAGTAGAAAAAGCCATCAAAAGCTTGAAATGTTGAATGGCAGCAGGAGTAGATGATATTCGACCAGAAATGCTGAAGTTATGGTGGTATAGAAGTCTTACGGTGGCTGCACTGCATTGTTCAGATGGCCTTTACAGAGAGGCAAATTCCTGATTGGAGTGAAGCTCCCATAGTACCCATATATAAAAAGGGAAATAAAACTGAATGTGAGAATTACAGAGGTATTTACCTATTGAATGTTCCTGGTAAGATTTATGCCAGTATACTTGAGAAACGGTTTAGCAGAATTGTGGAAGGAAAAGCTTGGTAAAGAACAAGCTGGATTCATGCCAAATAGAGGCTGTCAGGATCAGATCTTCACTTTACGACAAATAGTTGAGAAAGCATGGGAATATAACAAAGATCTGTATTTAAGTTTTGTCGATCTGGAAAAGGCATATGACAAGGTGCCAAGAGAGAAGCTATTCAATACGCTACAGTTATATGGTGTCAATGGGGCATTATATCAAGCAATATTTAGTCTTTATTTGAGTTGTAAGTCAGCAGTTGGAATTGAAGGAAGTACAGGAAGATGGTTTAATGTTAAAGATGGAGTGAGAAGACAAGGATGTACATTATCCCCTCTGTTATTCATTATCTATATGGATCACACTATGAAGGAAAGTGGTATTAAACATGATGTCAAAATTGGAGATGTTAATGTCAGCTCTTTGCATTATGCTGACAATGTTATACTTCTAAATAAATCCCTTACAAGTCTGCAAGATTCCCTCAGTAAATTGAATAACTGTTGTAATAGGTATGGTGTGAAGGTCAGCAATAAAAAGACAAAGACAGTGAAAATAGGCAGAATTGTTGAAAATGTCAATTGCTTTGTGAACGGAGAACCTGCGGAACAAGTAAAACATTTCAGCTACTTAGGCACGATTTTTAGTGAAGATGGTAAATTAAATATGGAAATAGATAACAGAATCAACAAAACTAATATAGTAGGAAGTCAATTAAATAAATTCATATTTATGGAATATGAATTTTTCTCTTATGGAATAAGAGAGAAATTCGTCAGAACACTAAATTAGCTGTATACAAGACAGTGTTCAAGCCAATTTTAACTTATGGATCTGAGAGATGGGTCAGAAGTAAAACACTTGACCAAAAACTAGAGACCGCAAATATGAGAGTCCTGAGAATGATTAGAAGCGTGAACAGATGGCATCAATGGCAATATCATATTAAAAACGAAGATATTAGGAAAGAACTTGATATTGTCAGCATCCAGGAATGTGTTAGCATTCCTGGATGCTGACAATTAGGTGAGGAAAGATTACCAAAACAAGTGTTCTCTGCTAGTTTGGCAGGAAAACGATTCAGAGGAAGACCAAGATATAGGTGGATTGATACGGTATACAATGTGCCTTAGATGATAGAAATATAAGATCTGATAGTGTTGGAGTCTTGACAAGTGGCAGACTGATTTGGAGGAAAATTGTAGATAAGAAGTTGGTAATGATGTAAATTTTTCATGTAGTACTATCATATCCTGTACACCCCTTAGGGAGCGTACAGGATATGATAATTTGATGATTTGGGAATTTGATGATGATTAATAAAAATACATAAGAGCAGTTTGTTTTTGATAATAGTGTCACTCTCATATCTGAAAATATCCAGTGTAACCTGAACACAATATTCAGTGTAATTAAATGAAGTTTACCAAAATCATAACAATGTTCTTTCTGCTAAATTCATATAATGTTTGTTTACAAACATAGCCTACAGTATGACATGATGTATTGTTTCTTCTTTCTAAACATAAATTTATTCTGCAGACAGGAATTAATTCAAGGCTATGAACAAATATTTTGCACACATAGTGAAATTCTTGGCATATATATTATATCAGTGATGTAACTCAGAATCTAAATATTTTGTAATAAGCATACATTATATTTATTATTATTATTATTATTATTAACATTTGATCTCCATGGAGTCAGAGACTCATTGTGGGAGGTACACACTATTGCACACAATGCTCATCCAGCTGTGCCTTAAACTGATTGTGTGTCTACAGCCACAACACACTCAGGCAATGCATTCCATTCACAAACCACTCTTCATGCAAATAATCTACTCCTTTGTCCTCCTTATATAGTTTCCAGCATTGGCTTCTTGTTCTACCCACCTCTCCCATTCTATGAAAAATCTCTTCCATGTCAACCTGATAACAACCCCTGACTAGCTTATATCCCCCGATTCCTGCTATTCACAAAGCTCTGCAACTTACATTCTCTCAGTCTGTCCCCTAACACCACATTCCAAAGACCACTGACCACCTTTGTGAATCTTCTCTGGACCCTTTCCAACATAACAACGAAATCTTTGCACAATAATGAGACCTCATCAAGGTCTCATTATTGTGCAAAGATTTCGTTGTTATGTTATATTATTATTATATAATAATAATTATATAACATAACAACTTCTTATATAATGACATCATAACCTCTCTATTTCTGCATATTAGTGTCATTCGCATCATTGCTATTATCCAATGCGATGTCTTCACAACGTGCAATGTGGTCCCTGAATTTCAAGGTCTTTGTCCACAACTATTTCTAGATCTCTCATCTCCTCAATCTCCTTTAAAGTTTCCCCACCAAGGGTATACTTTGCATCCCATTGTTGATTACCAGATCTCAAAACCTTACACTTTGCAACATTGAATTGACAGTTCCTCTTACCTGTCAATTCATGTAATCTATTCAATTCCTCTTGCATATTATATACTGTGTGACTCTGCATATACTGTGTGACTCTGCATTAGCAACCTTTCTCTTTTGGGATACTTCACCCCCACATACAACTTTCTGATACCTATCTGGTCCGTGTGGTTAGCCTAGTGGCTGTGCACTTCGCAACCATATGCCTGGGGAAGGAGTGTACTAGGTTTGATTCTCGTCAGTGATGTGAGAAGCTGAAGGATCTTCCTCAGCCATAGCCAAGTTAACCGGTCTTGGGCGTGGACAGTAGGGTTTTTCCCCAGTTTATCCTAGGGTTTTTCATCCTGCAAAGCAGACCAACCGGCTTGAGAACTCAACACTATGGGCATAGGATACACCGAGGAGTAGGGCTGACCACCTTATCCTGTGAATGGTTTGAGGTCTGATGATTAATAAACCCTCGACACTACAAGGTAAAAGAGGGAAAAAGAAGATGAGATGAGATGAGATGAGATCCCTATCTGACAGCCAATCCCATCTGTTTCAGTTTATGCATCTCCCCTGTACAAGGTATTTGTCACCCTGTTATAGTACATAAGTAAGTTAGTGAAAAATTACCTTCCCTTAACAAACCCATGCTGATAACCACAGAGAATACTGCTGTTATCAACACATTTCTCTTTCCTACCTCTCGCCAATCTCTCCAGTACCTTCACCACAACTCCAGATATACAGACCAACCTATAAATTCAAGCTACTGCCTTATCACCACCTTTATGCAGTGGGAAAATTTTACCCTCTTTCCACTCCCTTGGAACCTCTGCTGTTGCAAGACCTTTATTAAACAAGCATGACAATGCTAGTGCCAATTCCCTGGAACATTCCCCCTAGATGCATGGTGATATGTTATCAAATCCTATCACCTTATTGATATCAAGTTTATTTCTTCAAATACCCCCTGCTAACTCAAAATTAAGCCATCCTCTCCTATGTCCTCTACACTTAAGTTCCTCATGATTCCACCCTGATCAGAATGAAACACTCTTATAAATTGATCACTGAAAACCTCAACAATGTCTTCTGCAGCAGTTGCCATTCCACCACTTTCATCCATTAACCTAATCTTATCATGATCATTCTTCCTTCTACTTGCTGCATACTTAAAAACTCTCTAGGGTTTTTCATCACCTGATTTGCCAATTTCTGTTCATACTCTACTTTTGTTTTCCTTACTAACTGAGTCACTCTCCTGGCTTGTTCTTTATACTCTTCATATACTCTTTATACACTGATTATTATCATTATTCATCTTTTGCTTCCTCCAAATTACCTTCTTTTCCAGATTTCATGCAAAAGCTCCACATTCATTCATTTCAGCCTTTTGGCCTTTTAGAATACATTCACACATTGATGCTGGAATAGTTGTTCTTGACATGATGTTAGGGCCTCCCTCAATGAGTCTGTCGACTCCTTGGAGTTGTCCGGAATAATAATAATAATAATATTTCTTTGTCAGTTCCCATGCAGCATTTAATTCCTTACTGCTCAACTCCTTGTTCCCAAGCTGTCTCCTAAGCTTGTCATAATCACCAACCTTATAATTCCACATATATCCTTTCCTCACAAAAATCTGCATATGACTACCCACAACACAGGTGATCACTTCACGATCACTTTCACCAAGGGGAGGAAAGTGTGAAATCCCTTTCTCAATTAAATCCTCTGATGAAATTATCAGATCTAGAACTCTTGATCCTCACATGCCGTCCTTTACGTTCTGCCTGAGATAGTTATCCCTGAAGAACTCTAGAAATTCATTTTCCTTATTCCCAAATGCCATCTCTTCATTCCGATCTATTCCACCATAATTGAAATCACCTATAATAATTACTCCATAACTAAATAATAAAAATTAAAATAACTAATGCCATAATTTAAATCACCCATAATTTGTTCACTAATCCAAGTTATTTATACATTTCGTCATCAGCATCTCCACATTCCCAGGTGTATAGCAACATCCAACTAAATATGTCTACCTCTCAACCTCTATGTTACACCAAACTGTCTCATAACCATTGCCACTATTTCCCTCTTTTATGTCTACCTTACGTTTACTTAATTCCTCTGCTGTCATCAGCAGCACTCCCCCCCCCCCTTCTTGCCCTTTCTATCCTCTTGATAAATATTGTATCCTTCTATTTCTGTTATGATATCATCTTCATTGAATCATGTTTCACTTATTCCAATGATTTTGGGGGAATAAACTCAATCACTGAAACCATTTCCTCCCCCTTATTTCTGATACTTCTGGCATTTGTAAACAAACACAGGAGTTATACATAAAAATATAACGGAAAAACTCACGTAGAAAAATTATTTAATGGTATAATTTTCGCCCGTGTGTTACAGGCATCTTCAGTACAATTAGGCACAAAAATTAAACATTAACTGACAATTCCAAAAAGCGCCACCTAAGTAGCTGGTGTAAGATAACTAAAAAGGTCAATAACTTTCCTAAAAAAAAAAAAAAAAAAAAAAAATTTAATACAATAAAAAGTTAGGAAAGATTAGCTGATTTGTAAAGTACTATCTCCCATAAAGGGGATAGACGTAAGCCGTCGGATCTGTTTAAGTTAGGAGAATGAAGTAGAGTTTCACATGCTTCTTTATAAAGGCGTTCCATGAGAAACTGACTTTTGTGAAGAACTCTTGTCTTTTTCCAATGAACTCTGTGTCTAGTGAAGATGGCATGTTCTGCAAGTCCAGACTTTTCAGGTTTAAAGTATTCAATATAAGATTGGTGTTCTTCTAGCCGAATGGAGGCAGATCTTCCCGTTTGTCCGAAATAACATAATCCACAAGAGCACGGAATCTGGTAGACACCTGGATGATTGAGATGTGGAAGCTTGTCCTTTGTAGAAGCGAGAAAGGTGGAGATTTTTCTAAAAGGTCGAAAGGCAACAAAAATATTCAGTGGTTTTAAAATTTTTGCTATACGTTCACTGATGCCTTGTATATAAGGGATGGTAATGCGCGTTATTTCCTCTGTGTTTGAAGAGGGAGACATATTAAATCTACTCAAAGTTCTTTTAATGAAGCAATTCTTATAGCCATTAGATAGAAAGGAAGAAGTTATATATCGTATTTCTTTCTGTAAAAGATCGTCTGTAGAACAAAAGGAGTGGGCCCGATGAACCAGTGTTTTAATAGTTCCTGCCTTTTGACTGGGATGGTGATGAGATTCCGCATGGATATAATGGCCTGTATGAGACTTCTTTCTATAAACTGACGATCTACAGAAATTTCTACAGACGATCTTTTACAGAAAGAAATACGATATATAACTTCTTCCTTTCTATCTAATGGCTATAAGAATTGCTTCATTAAAAGAACTTAATATGTCTCCCTCTTCAAACACAGAGGAAATAACGCGCATTACCATCCCTTATATACAAGGCATCAGTGAACGTATAGCAAAAATTTTAAAACCACTGAATATTTTTGTTGCCTTTCGACCTTTTAGAAAAATCTCCACCTTTCTCGCTTCTCCAAAGGACAAGCTTCCACATCTCAATCATCCAGGTGTCTACCAGATTCTGTGCTCTTGTGGATTATGTTATTTCGGACAAACGGGAAGATCTGCCTCCATTCGGCTAGAAGAACACCAATCTTATATTGAATACTTTAAACCTGAAAAGTCTGGACTTGCAGAACATGCCATCTTCACTAGACACAGAGTTCATTGGAAAAAGACAAGAGTTCTTCACAAAAGTCAGTTTCTCATGGAACGCCTTTATAAAGAAGCATGTGAAACTCTACTTCATTCTCCTAACTTAAACAGATCCGACGGCTTACGTCTATCCCCTTTATGGGAGATAGTACTTTACAAATCAGCTAATCTTTCCTAACTTTTTATTGTATTAATTTTTTTTTTTTTTTTTTTTTTTAGGAAAGTTATTGACCTTTTTAGTTATCTTACACCAGCTACTTAGGTGGCGCTTTTTGGAATTGTCAGTTAATGTTTCATTTTTGTGCCTAATTGTACTGAAGATGCCTGTGACACACGGGCGAAAATTATACCATTAAATAATTTTTCTACGTGAGTTTTTCCGTTATATTTTTATGTATAGTTATGTCTACTCACGGTTTACCTCTTTTAAAACTTAAACACAGGAGTTCATTTTTAGGTCTATAACCAGTCCTATACGAGCCATGTGTTAGTTGTGATTTCTCCACTACACCTTCCCAATCACCTTTATCACCACTTATCACATATATCTGCTCAGTCTCAACTTCCCCACCCACATTGCAATATACTCCATCTTCATACACACATTCACTGCCACTTTCAACATCCACTCTCCCTATGTCATTTCTCCCTGTCCACCCATTTCTCTGTTCCTTTTGCATTTCCATTCTCTCTTCATCTCTCTTGCACTACTACTGTTTCTATTGCCCAGTACTTCTGTACCACTCTCCTGATTTTTCCCTTCATCTCTTTCTTCTGATCTCTTGCACCCATCACACACACACTGTACTTTCATCCAGCAGCACTTTCTCCAGTACACTCACTCCAAAGCCATTTAAATGCAACCCATCACACCCATATAATTGCATTTTTCCCCTCAAACGCATGCCACACATTCACAAACTGCACTCCCTTCTCCTTGCACATCTCCACTAGGATACCATTAACGGTCTCCATCACAACTCATCTTCGTCATACCTCAGCAACACACTGACAACCTTTCCTACTACGCTCTTATCTTTCACTGTTCTCAAGAGCCGCCTGATATTTGTCTTCACATCCTCCTTATGTCCACTTAGATCATTCATCCTCACAATCATGACCCTCTTGCTCTTTTCTTCCTCATGTCCAATGCTTAATTATCCTGCTCATTCTCCTACCTTGATAGCAGACTTTACAAACTAGTCCTCTAATTATGGAGTCTCCATATACTGCTATCCTGGAATCACTAGTCACCTCTTTTACTCTTTTTTCTTTCATTCTGTTCTCTTGCACACTTTCATTAGTTTCCAGTAGATGTCTAACATCACTCCGTGTATACTTCATTTCATTTTTCATTTTCAATAACTGTTTCATTAAATCTTCCCTTCAGACAATTTCACTCTCTCACACTCATGCAGTCTTGTTACCTCTTGTTCTGCTGCATTTTACTTCTGTACTTCATACTTTCTTTCACTCCCTTATCACTACCTTTCACTTCTACATCCTTGCATTCTTTCACTCCCTTGGTTTCTCTAGCTTTCATTTCATTTCCATTTTTTTTTCTCGTAACTTTTTCTGTAACTCTCGCTCCTACATCCTTGCATTCTTTCACTCCCACAGTTTCTCTAGCTTTCATTTCTGTTTCTTTCATGTACATTATCTTCTATATTTTCAGTTAGTTTTGCATTCTTTGCCTCATGGTCTAATATATCACACTTCAGACAAATCAGTACTTTCTCTTGTTTCTCTTTCTCTACACATTTGGCAGTGAAATATTTTAGAATAATAATTATTATTATTATTATTATCCCAACACCTCATGGAGTCAAAGACTCATCTGGGAGGTCCTTTTATCACACACACAGCTCGTCATACGATGCCTTGAACACATTCAAACTCCTTGCAGACACCACACTCTCAGGCAAGGCATTCCAATCGTCTGCACGAAAAAAACCTGCCTCTCACTCCCCTACTCACACCCTCGTTATACAGTTTATAGGGATGACCTCTGGTTCTCCCCTATCATATCTCCTTTATCATATCCCCCCTGGGGATATGATAAAGATTTGTAGGTCTTTATCATATCTCCCCTCTTCCTCCTGTCCACCAGACTCTGCAAGTTACATCTTCTCAATCTTTCCTCATACTTGACACTTCAGAGGTCAGAAACTACCTTAGTCAATTGCCTTTGGACCCTTTCTAACATCTCTTCATCCTTCTGAAAACCAGGTGACAAAATCTAGGCACAATAGTCCATGTGTGGCCTAATCAAAGCCTTATACAATGGAACAAGAATCTCCCTACTTCTACACCTCAGTGTCCTCTGCATCATTCCCAGAAGCCTTTGTGTTGTCTTCACAATTTTGGCTATGTGTCCCCTAAATTTCAGATCCTTATCCACTATCACCCCCAGATTTCTTATTTCTTCCACCTCCAACAATATATCCTCACCAAGCATAAATTCTTCATCCCATCTTTGTTTTCCAAATTTTAAAACCTTATATTTTGCAACATTGAACTCACATCCCCATTTCCGTGTCCAATCACTCAATTTATTCAAGTCTTCTTGTAAGGCTACAACATTTTCATTACCCTTTATGATTCATCCCAACTTTGCATCATCTGCAAACAACAGAATATCTCTATCCAAATCTTCACCTATATCGTTAATATACAAGTTAAACAGTAATGGCCCTAAAACAGACCCCTGAGGTACTTCACTAGTGACTTTCCTTTTCCTGGATATTGCTCACCTATACACAACTTGTTGATACCTATCAGATAGCCAGTCTCCAATCCAGTGCACTAATCTAATATCCAACCCCATCTGCTCATTTGACTATCAATTTATCATCAGATACTCTATCAAAAGTCTTTGCGAAATCCAAGTATATTACTGTGTATCCTTCTCCTCTGTCGAAGGAAGCAGTCACTTTATTAATAAGTAAGTAGATTACTAAAACATGACCTCCCTTTAGCAAATCCATGCTGTCCATCAAAGATAATACCATTGTTGTCAACCCAACTCTGATCCTAGTTCTCACAAGCTTCTCCAACAACTTAACCACAACACCTGACACATAGATAGGCCTATAGTTTGATGCTTGAGTTCAATCATCTCCTTACCCTCCTTCCACTCCTTAGGGACTTGACCGAGTGCAAGACTCGTATTAAAAAAAAATGTCAAGATAGGTGTCAACTCTCTGGCACATTCCTTCAGAATACGTGGTGATATATTATCAAGTCCCACAGCTTTATTAACGTCTAGTTTACTCAACTCTCCATACACCTCTTGCTCACTTACAGTCAGTCTCTCCTCCCCATCATCTACTGCTCTCAATCTCTCCATGAAGTCACATTCACAAGATTGAAAGACCTTTATGAATTGCTCATTAAGTATCTCCACCACACATTCTGCAACAGCTGTCTTTATACCATTTTCTCCTATCACTGTCATCCTTCCATAATCATTCTTTCTTTTGCTGGCTACATATCAAAAGAACTTCTTAGGATTCTTTTCGGCTTCATTAGCTAACTGCTGTTCATACCTCTCTTTAGCTACCTTCACCAACCAAGTCTGCCCCCTTGCCTGGTCTTTGTAGACTTCATGGAATTGGTTATTTCCACTTCTCTTATGTTGCCTTCACAGTGCCCTCTTTCTCTGTATTGCATACTTAATCTCTTTATTCATCCATCTCACATCTACCTTATTTAACCTTCTCACCCTTGGAATACACTTAGACATTGCATCTACTAGATAGTTTTTGAAAATCCTCCAAGCTGCATTAATCTCTTTTCCAGCTAACTCCTCATTCCATGCTACACCCACAAGCTGTCTCCTGAGATCTTCATAATCACCCCGCTTGTAGTTCCACTTATACCCTTTTCTCACAGAGGTCCTCACACTGCTGGCAACCACCCAGGTAATTGCCTCATGGTCACTCTCACCAATTGGTGGATGATTTGACACCTCATTTATAATTACATCCTCTGATGAGATGACCAAATCCAAGACTCTCAATCTCACGTGCCCTCTGTTACATACTGTCTGAGGTAGTTATCCCTCAAAAACTCAAGAAACTCATTTTCTTTACTTCCAGTTGCAATCACATCATTCCAGTCTATATTGCCATAATTAAAATCGCACATAATTATGACCCTTTTTTAATTTGCTTGACTAATTTGATTATACATTTCATTATCACCACCATCCACATTACCTGGTCTATAACAACATCCAACCAAGTATTTGTTTCATTCACCTCTATCTCGTACCATACTGCCTCAAAACCCCTGGCACTATTTCTGTCTTGCATCTCTACTTTGTATGGACATAACTCTCTCTCTATCATCAATAGCACACCCCCTCCCTTTTTACCCCTTCTATCCTCACGGAACACATCATACCCTTCCATCTCTATTCCTGTTAGCATGTCATCCTCTTCCAACCATGTCTCACTTATTCCGACAATCTTTGGGTGAACAGACACGATTAATGAAACCATTTCATTTGCCTTGTTTCTTATACTTCTAGCATTTGTATACAAACACAACAGTTCATTTCTGGATCTACAGCTAGTTCCACTGTTACCACTCGCTCAATGTCAATGTGATCTCTCCATGTTCGACTGGGGCTATTGGACCCTTTATTATTTATTATTATTATTTTTTTTATTACGTTACACCTCCATGGAGTCCACAAACTCATCTAGGGAGGACACCTACTCTACAACTCACTGTCTCCACCACTCAATCAACCAACTGCTTCAACTACACCAACCACTAAAATTGCCAGGTCAGCAATTTTTATGGTATTTGTTAATTTGACCCATACAAACTTTGCTTTTTTTTTTTTGTATTATTAAACAATGACACTAAAACTAAAATGATTATTTAGTTTTATTATGAGTTTTGCCATGATTTTTTTCATTAAATTTTATGAACAAGCTCTTTCTAATTTTAGGTCAACCTCTTACATATACCTATGGAAGTTCTAAGCTGCCCATTTGATAAACTTACAGTAGGTCAAAAAGAAGAATTACATGGTGCAAAATGTGGAGCTTTAGCCCTCTGGAGCTTGAGTGTTGGTACACGGAATAAAAAAGCAATATGGGAAACAGGAGCCATGAAACTTCTTGGAAGATTGTTAAAATCTGTTCATGAAGATATGTTAATTCCTGTTGTAGCCACTATTCAGCAGTGTGCTACTGAGGTATGAATATCATATGAAGTAGAAATATAATATTTATATTCCTTTATTACTTGCTATAGCTATATTATCTTCAATTCAACTACTTAAATATAGGAAAACTTCAGATTTGCCATTAGAGAAAAAGAAAAAGAGGGAGATGGAAGAATACTAGATGATATTCAAAGACTTTTAAGTAGTGACAATATTGATTTAGAGAAGTATTGTGCTGCAACAATTTTTCAAGTGAGTAGTTTTATTGTTGTTTTTTTATGTTAATCAGCATAATTAAATGATTTCTAACATTAATATATCTTGTTAATTGTAATATTCAGAATAATTTCAAATAAGCTACCTTGAACATATACAGTATTAGTCTAATGTTACTAATAAAGTTATATTATGTTAGATATTCAAAAAAATAATTCTGACAGTAGCAGATACCACAGAAATCAGAGCTAAATGCAACATGGTGTTTTCCAGTGCAAATTATTTATTTTTTTTAATGGTTACTAGATTTGATATTTTTTTTAAAAAATTACTATAAATTAATAAGTTGAACTTGACTTATGTTCATATATTAACTATATGAACTTTACATATCATTCTTCAGGTGTAATTTTTTGAAAGATATGAAGAAATAAAATGAAAAATTCAGAATACACAATTTATTTAGAATACAGAATACATTATAGATTTGATATTTTTTTAAAAAAATTACTATAAATTAATAAGTTGAACTTGACTTATGTTCATATATTAACTATATGAACTTTACATATCATTCTTCAGGTGTAATTTTTTGAAAGATATGAAGAAATAAAATGAAAAATTCAGAATACACAATTTATTTAGAATACAGAATACACAATTCAATAAATTAATTTAATTATTTTATTTTATTTTTAAAATAGATAATCTTTTTTTTTATTATTATTTTATGATACACAAGAATACCACATGCAAAAAAGGTTGCTATGTTGGAGAGTAAGAGGGATAAGAGAAGAGGGTAAGAAGAAAGGAAGATGATGTATATTCTGAATAACTGAAGATTGTAGTTTTTGGGAAAAACAGAGTGTGGATGGCTCTTCTTAAGAACAGAGGTAGATAGAAAGAAGACAAGTTGGTTCAGTAAGATTGGAGCTGGACCTATAAATAGGTATTGATCAGCAGCTTCTCTTCTTCTTACAGTGGACAGCAGCCGGCTCACCAGAGTATTGTCCATGAAAGTGCTGTATAACAAACTGATTTCTGTGTGTGTGAGAGAGAGATTGGAATGGATCTATGTGAGAGAGGGATCATCAGTTAACCACATTACCTGCTTCTTAATATCATCAAGCAGTTATAAAGTGGATTTGGGTGCACCATCCCAAATATCTGAGCATTATTCCATGGTTGGATGGATTTAGGATTTATTAGCAGTTGTACTGGTGAGAAGTAGTGCCTTGAGTAGAAAAGTACACCGATTTTCCATGGTTGCAGAAGCAGTAAAGGCTAGAAGTGGAAATCAGCTCAGGAAGAAAGATCTGATCATATTTGCTTATCTAGTTGGTATCAAAAGTTAAGGGAAATGACATGAAGAGAAGTGTCTTGGGAAAAATTAGAACAGGGACTGAGTTTTGGTGGCATTGAAGTTTACAAGGATGTCCTCTCCACAATGAGATATAGCAAAGATATCAGAGTTCAGAGTGCCATTATGCGAAATCTTGAGTTTTCTAATAATTGGGTAGTTACAGAGTTTGGAAATGCAGAGCTAGGGCAACTAGAAATTATTACAAGCACAAAGTTTTATCAAATGAACGATGAGTGTATTACATCAGTGAAGCTATGGATAGGATTTGAAGTCAGTGGGAGCCACTCATTTATGTACAGGAGGAAGAGATTGGGTAAAAGGACAAAGTCCTGAGGTTCTCATGAATTGATGAGGAAAGAAACCATCTATCTTGACACATGACGAGTGGCTGGAGAAGGTGCAACCCAATAGCAAAGTTAGAAGATAGATAATAGGACGGTAATGTGCTGAGCAGACCACTGTGCCAAACCCAATCAAAAGCCTCAGAAATGTTGAGAGTAACCATGAGTTTCTCCATACCTCTCCATGGCTTGAATCCAGGGGTGGATGGTGTGAATTGAGAGTGTGAAATCCATATTGCTGGTTTGCCTCAATGTGGTGAAAGAGGTTGCTGTCGATAACCTCCATGGCTTATGAGAGTGAGAGCAATTGGAGGGCAGTTTGTTGACTGACTTTTATCATCATCTTTTTTTTCTTTTTTTTTTTGAAATGGGCTGAATGTAGTATGTAGGCTTGTTTCTTTCCATGCAGTAGGGTAGATTTCAGTTGAGTAGGCCAGATTGAAAAGTATTGGTTCTGAAACAAGCTTTTAGTTGTAAGATTAGGATGGGATACCATCAAGATCAGGTTCCTTGTTCATGCCCAAGTTATTCAGGTTTCGTATTATTTCTTTCTGGTGGAGGACTAGGGATGGCATGGAGTAAGCGCTTTTTGGTAAAGTAAAAGGAACGATGCCTTGGTCATCATTGCAAGAATTGGGAGGGATAAGTGATGCCAGTGAGTTGGCCTTTTCTTTCTTTGTGTGATGTTACTATAATACCATCTGGATGTGAGAGCATTGGAAACATGGATAGCAAAAATTGTCCATTGACTTTTTGTGAGGAACCAGAAGTTTCATCTGCCATTTGAACAGGAGGTGGATTTATGGCATTAGTAAATATCTTATTTTGATTTGTTAATGATTTTTTATTTTTTTCTTTAAGCATTATTTACCCTTATATCAATAACATTGTCAATGGATTGCATGGGGATATTCTGTTGAGAGGTAGTTACAAGGTTGACACTGGGGAAGGAACGAGAACAAGGGTTCATTCCTGGAAGTTATGAAAGGAAGCTGTGAGCAAGAGGATGAGGAATGGTTTCTTTTCATGGAGGATGGTTGAACCATGGATAGGTATCAGAAAGTTGTATATGGGGGTGCAGTATCCCAATAGAGAAAGGTCACTAGTGGTGTGCCACAGGGGTCAGTTTTGGGACCATTGTTGTTCAATCTGTATGTTAATGAAATTGGGATAGATTTAATTAGCAATATGCAGCTGTTTGCAAAGCATGCAAAACTGGAGAGCAGTGTAGAGTCAAGCAGATGTTATGGTCTTACAAGACCATAACATCTGGACTTTAATAGATTGCATGAATGGGCCCAAAACTGACCCCTGTGGCACACCACTGACCCCTGTGGCACACCACTGACCCAAAACTGACCCCTGTGGCACACCACTGACCCCTGTGGCACACCACTGACCCAAAACTGACCCCTGTGGCGAACCTGTGACATGCTGACATGCATGTCACAGGTTCGCCATCACTTGGTGGGGAACCTTTAACAGAAGTAGAGGAAATGAGAGATCTACAAGTAATGGTGGACAAGAACTTGAAATTCAGGGGCTACATTGCACAAGTTGTGAAGACGTCACATCGGATGGCAATGATGAGAGGACCCCTGACATGCAGAAATAGAGAGGTTATGGCAGTGATGGCGAACCTGTGACATGCGTGTCAGCACTGACACACTTGAGGGCTTCAGGTGACACACTTTGGATGTTGCAAAATATTGGTATTCTGATGAAAAATCTGTGATAAATGGTGTAAGATCGCTCTCAGTTAAGACGAAGGTAGGTTTCGGTTCATTGAAAGAATTATATTTTATAGTTAGCCTATTTCTATTTTATTTTGTAGTTAGCCTATTTCTATTTTATTTTGTAACTAGCCTATAAACAACGAGCGTTTTAAGTTTATGTTTTCTTTCTTAATCATTATAATTTCTGCACAGTCATATGATATTATAAAAACTTATAAAAATTATTATCAATATTATATGATACAAACTTATAAATACATGCTTTATATATTATAAACTTAAAGTTTTCATTTGACTTCTGTGTGAAATTACCAGTACGAATGTGCTGGTAATTTCACACAGAAGTCAAATCTGGCAGTAATAAACCTGGCAACCCTGCTGAAAGAAGTAGTGGTAGTCTTGCATGGTCTGCCACTTAAGTAATTTGAGTTGCTGGTGTATAATTCATTTACAGTAATTGTTAGTTCTTATTAATTATTACTGCTTAATTACCGCTGTATATAATTGTGCTCTTTTTTAATTTGTGAATCCTTTTACAATGGCAGCTAGCACTAATAAAAAACTAAAATTATCACAGAAAGGAAGTGCAAGAAATTTCCATGATGCCTGGACTGAACAATATGGTGTTATTGATAGAGGCGATAAAGTTCTCTGTAAATTGTGTGGTGAGCTACATGTGAGTAGAACTTGGAATGTAAGAAGACATTTTGAAACTAAGTACAAATGGCTCCTAGAAAAAACTTTTGCAGAAGGCAAAGAATACATATCGCAACACCTAAAACTGACAGAATCACAATTAGGAACTTTAATTAAATTTGTTCCAGAACCTTCAAATTTAGTAGCCGCAAGTTACAGTATTTCACATACTATTGTTGAACATGGCAGCAAAGGTTGTTTGATTGGTAGAGCTTCTGTTACTAATGGTTCGCAAAAACTTAAGCAAGTTTGAGCGCAGTTAGTAGTTGGAAGGGGTTCATTCGTTCGATGCTGTTGGCACATTCTCCCTTGATGAGTCTTTGGACTCCCTGGAGGTGTCACATAATAATAATAATAATAATAATAATAATGGGAAACCACTTAGTGATGGTGATTATATTAAAGAAGCTTTCGTGAAGTGTGCACCATTTTTATTTGAGGACTTTTATAATAAGGAAGCTATTGTAAAGAGCATGAAGGAGTTACCATTAAGTAGGAGTACTATTAAAGACAGAGTTATATCAATGAATGCCAGTATAGAAAATCAAATACAACAAGACTTGAACTCATGCCATTGTTTTTCCATTTGTCTCGACGAAACTACAGATATTATGTTATCAACTCGATTGGCTATTATTGCAAGGTATGTTCACGGTGATTCTATGTTAGAAAATTGACCTCAAAATGCGACGGGTAAAGACATATGCGATTGTGTTGTTAAAGTGTTCCGTGAGAAACAGATTTATCGAAAATATTTTCAATTACAACTGAGGGAATGCCTAATATGGTTGGCCGTAATGTTGATTTTATCAAACAATTTACAGAATATGTTGGTCATCCCCTAGTTTGTTTCCATTGTATTATACATCAGGACACAGACACTGTGTGTGAAATCAGGCTTAAAGGATTTGGATAATGTGATGAGAATTGTAACAACGGTAACTAATTTTATTGCTGCCAGGGATTTAAACAAACGAGAATTTAATTCACTTTTAAGTAAAGTTGGATCAGCGTACAATAGTCTATTAATGTACAACAATATTCGATGGTTGAGTCATGGCCAAGTACTTGAACGGTTTGTTGAATGTTTAAATGAAATTAAATGATATTTAAATATGAAGGGCATGGAGCACGAATTTTCTCAGTTGAACAATTCTGCTTGGCTCAGTAAGCTGATGTTTTTCACAGATTTTTCATTGCACCTGAATGAACTTAATATACAATTGCAAAGTTTTGGAAAATCTGTCGATGTTATGTTTGGCACAATCAAGAGCTTTGAGAATAAACTCAAAATATTTCAACGTGATTTAGAAAGTAACAATTTTAAGTATTTCCCAAGAGTGAAAATTTTTTTTAACGAAACCAGCCCCAAAAATCATGAACAATATATCAATCTATCGAAGTTCTAAAGTCAGTAGCTGAGCAGTTTTTGTCTAGATTTGAGCAATTTCGAATGTTGGAACAAACAATCCAATTCATAAAGTATCCCGATGAAACAGAATTCATGGATCTTAAATTAGATGGCTTTGAGTGGTTGGATTTAAAAGATCTAGAAATGCAACTAGCCGAATTCCAGTGTAATCCTATCTGGAAAAGAAAGTTTATTGCTCTTAGAAATGAATTAGAAGAACTTGAGTGGGAATGTCTGCATGATACTGCATGTAAAAATTCAGACTGTGAAATTCTAACCATGTGGAATAGCCTTCCCGAAAACTTTCATGCCCTTAAAATCTTTGCTAAAGCTCTTCTAAAAATTTTCCTCTTCTACAAACTCTTGTGAAACTCTATTTTCTCATCATCATCATCATCATACGTATCAAGGATTTAGGCCTAACATGGCCTGTTCCGGCCTTAGAAGTCATCGTTGAATCGTTTAAGAGGAGACGTCCTGGTTTTCTTTTTCCTAATGGCTTGTACTTTAAGGCTTGTTTTGGTAATCTTTCTGTTTTCATTCTTTGAACGTGTTCCATCCATTTATGTTTATATTTTTTAATTTTTTCTATTACTGGTTCTTGGTTTAATTCTTTCATAATATCTTCATTTCTTTTGTGATCAAATAGGGTATACTTTGCAGTTTTTCTCATAAACTTCATTTCTGCTGTTGTTAATCTTTGTTTATCTTTTTGTTTTATTGTCCAGATTTCGCTTCCATACATTAAGACCGGTAGGGCTAATGTATTGTATACTTTTAGCCTGGTTTGTTTTTGAACTAGGTTTGGTTTAAATATAGAGTTAATTACTCCTGTTATTTTTAAATATTTTGCAATTTTTATGTTTATATCTTTTTCATTTTGATATGTGATCATACATCCTAGGTAGTTAAATGAATTCACCTGTTCTAAGATCTTGTTATCTATTACTATTTTAGTTCTTGCTGGATCTTGTCCTTTAAAGGCCATAGTTTTTGATTTTTCCGTTGATATTATCATACCATAATCTTTGGATATCTCATTTAGATTTAAAATAGCTTTCTGCAAGTTATCTTCAGAATTTGTAATTATTATTTGGTCGTCGGCAAAGAGGAGAGTGTTTAAGTTTACTGTAGGAGAAAGTTTAATTCCTTGATGTAAATTTTTATTCCATTTTATTATTATTATTTCATTTAAGTAGATATTAAAAAGAGTTGCTGAGAGGGGACATCGCTGTCGGACCCCTTGGTTTATCTCTCTTGTATATGATAGCTCGTGATTTAATCTTATTTGTATTTGATTATTTTCATATATACTTGTGATAGCTTTTAGGATATTATTTGGTATTTGTCTTTCGTTTAATATGTTAAATAATATGTTTCTTTTAACTTTGTCAAATGCTTTTTCAAAGTCAATAAATGCAATATGTGTTTCTAAATTATATTCTCTTCTTTCCTCTATTATTAATTTTAGGCAAAAGGCTGGGTCTATACATGATCGTCCTTTTCTAAATCCATTCTGTACCTCTAGAATAAAGTTTTCGGAATATTTCAATAGTTTGTTATTTAAGATTCTGCTATATATTTTGTAACAGGAATTTAGTATACTGATACCTCTATAGTTTTTAGGGTCATCTCTATTACCTTTCTTAAAGATAGGAATCACAATTGTTTTTTACATTCTATTGGGGGGGATACCAGTTGAGTAAATTTTATTTAAAAATAATAAGAGTCTTTGAATCTTGTTCCTGTGTATTTATATAGTTCTGAACCTAGCTTATCTTCTCCAGGTGATTTTCCATTTCTTGTTTCTTTCAGGCTGATTTCTAATTCTTCTTCAGTTATTTCCTTTTCATTTTCATTAATTGTTTGCCAGTTGTCTTTTTTAAAATATTTGTCTGTCCACAGTTCTGTGTAGTAATTTAGAAATTCTTCTCATTTCAATTCAGTGTTTAATTTTATGTTTTCTTTGGTATCTGCATTTAAGTGTTTCCAAATCTTATATACATTGGGTCTTATTTTATATAAATCATGTTCTAAATTAGAAACAAATTTATTCCATCATTCTCTATGTCTTTTTCTGACTTCTCTTTTAGCTATGGCTCTTATTCTTTTATATTCTATTTCATCTTCTAATCTTTTACTGCTTAACCATTTGTGATAGGGCTTGTTTTTTCTTTTTGATTATTTCTTTGATTGTATCATCCCAGATCTTCAGTTTTTTCTTTTATTGCATTTTTTGGTCTTTCATTTGCTTCTGCATTTAGTATTGTTTTTATATTAAGCCATTCTATATCTATTTCTTCATTTTGTTTTATTTTATTTAGATATTGGTTAATTCTTTGTTCATATAGCCATTGTACATTTGTGTCATTCAATAGTCTAGTTTTATAAACAAATGTTTCAATTTTTCTTTCTGTTCTTGTTACTTGTAGCCATTTAGGTGGTAATCTTAATTTTATTTTAATAAGGAAGTGGTCACTGCTTATTTCATATCCTCTGTGAACTCTAACATCTAGTGAAAATTTTGATGTCTTTTCATTTAATATGAAGTAATCTAATATTGATTTCCATCCTCTTGCTGCCCAAGTATATTTATGTATGTCTTTATGTTTATAGAAGGAATTCATTATTTTTAGGTTATTATAAACTACAAAGTCAATCAATTTTTTACCATTTCTGTTTAGAGTGTGTTCTCCATGTATTCCTATATTATTATTAATTTTCATGTTTCCAATTCTTGCATTTAAGTCTCCTGCTAAAATTATGTAATCATTTTTATTTATTTTATTATATATGTTTTGTAGCTGATTATAAAAATCAATATTATCCTGTTCTCTTCCTTCTTCTTGGGCATATAAACCAATTATTGTTAGATAGCCTCTATCTATTTTTATTCTAGCTTCTATTATTCTTTCATTCCATAATTTATAATGTTTTAACTGTTTTGAAAGGGAGTTATGAATCCAAATCATGACTCCTGCTTGTGCTCTTTGGTCTCTGTCGGCTCCACTGTATATCACATTAAAATTTTCAGTTCTCATAGTTCCTTTTAATTTCTTTTTTGTTTCAGTGATTACTGCTATTTTAAAATTTCTTTCATTTAATAACTAGTCTAATTCTATTTCTTTATATGCTATTCCTCTTACATTCTAGTTTGCTATGTGTGTTATATTTTGTCGTTTCCATTTTCATTTTCCCTTTTCCATTCCAGGGTCGTTTCCCATAGATTCAATCTGATTATCTTTTTCTGTCAGCTTACAAGTAGGATTATGTTCTCCATGTCAGGGGACTAGCCTGACGATGGAATAGTTCATTTTTAGGGCTGCTACCTTAAGGCTTCTGAACTAGCCTTCTTCCGAATTTAAACCCATAGGAGGAATAGGGTATATTGAAGGGGAAAGGGTAGATTATAGAAGAAATATAGTAAGGTTTATAGAGAGGGCATAGTTGTAAAGCCAGAAATGAAAAGACCCCATGGCTCTCGAGTACTCTAATAGCATAAGGGTCATAAAGTAAGAAGAGTTGGCTGATAAGGCCTTATAGGAAAGATTAAAGTAAGTGGGTCTTCCTCAAAGTAGAAGAAGGAGAGGATAGATCCAGCTAGGGGTCCATGGGAGAGCCACTTCCCTTACAATCAAGATGATTGCCCCTTATGGCCCTGTTGGTCCACGAGTCCTTATTCAGTATATTTGGACCACCCCACCATAACTATATATATATATATATATACACACACGCATGCGCATGTACACACATACACATGGTGGGCTCCCCTATCTGCCACCCAGGGGATGCACTCTCTATAGGTTACAGGGTCCTCTGAGAGACTATTTTCTTCCCTAAATAATATCAAATTGAAAGGGAGAAATAGATTGAGCAATGATTTGAGCGCTGCCTATGTAGCATTAAAATGTATACACTATAGCCCTTCTATAAAGCAACTTTCTACCAGTACTCGGCAACAGAAAAGTCATTAAATATAATGTAAGTTTGTAATTTCACTTTATTAAATTAATTGTATATTATGAATTCATTAATTTTATATCAATGTCATATTAAATAAATACCTAATATGATATGTATAATCCACCATCTATGATTATGTAGTTAAATTTATAATGCATGTATGCAAGTGGCACATCAACAACGTCAATATTTAAAAAAAAAAGATGTTTGACACACCTGGGTAAAAAGGTTCGCCATCACCGGGTTATGGTATCATTGTATAAGGCCTTGATTAGGCTTAATATGAATTATTGTGCATAGATTTGGTTGCCTGGTTTTCATGGTGATGAGGATATGTTGGAAAGGGTCCAGAGAAGATTCACAAAGATGGTTTAGTGGTCTTAAAAGATGACCTGTGACTAGTGGTGTGCCACAGGGTTCTGTTCTTGGACCACTGCTGTTTAATCTGTTCATTAACGATATAGGGAAGGATCTAAGAGGAACAGTTCATTTGTTTGCTGATGATGCAAATTTGGGCAGGGTGATAGTGAATGCAGAAGATGTCAAAATCTTGCAGGATGACTTGGATAGATTGGAGTTCTGGGCTAAGGAGAATGGATGACAATTTAATGTGATAAAATGCAAGATTATGCATTTTGGGGTGAAAAGATTAGCAGCAGTATACCACATTGGTGGAACTGTACTTCAAGAGATTGATGAGGCCAGGGACTTGGGAGTCTTGGTGGATAGGGAGATGAAGTTTAGGGGGCACATTACAAAAGTAGCTAAATCAGCTCATCAACTCGCTTGGTTGTTGAAAAATACCTTGACGAACAGAGACAAGCAAGTTATTGTACCTCTGTACCGAGCCTTGATAAGACCTCATCTCGACTACTGTGCCCAGATTTGGTCACCTAGGTTCCTTCTTGATGGGGAGGAGGTGGAGAGGATCCAGAGGTGAATGACTAAGATGATAGCGGGTCTATAGAATGAACCATATGAGAACAGATTGAAGATTTGTGGTTTGCAGAAATTAGTTGATAGGCGGAAAAGGGGAGATATGATTGAGACATTCAAATTGCTAAAATCTATAGGATTAATTCAGAGGATATTTTTGAGATCAGGACTGGTGGTAGGAGAACTAGGGGACACCTATGGAAGCTGAGCAAGAGTGTGGTTAGCTTGGTTCTTTACTTTTAGAGTGGTAAATGAGTGGAATAAGCTGCCTGAGTCTGTTGTGGGTGCTATGACGGTGAGTGAGTTCAAGGCAAGGTATGATAGATACTGTGAGAATGTCGTATAGTTGTATGGACATGATGTTTAGGGCCTCCCTTGATGAGTCTTAGGACTCCCTGGAGTCACCCGTAATAATAATAATAATAATAATAATAATAATAATAATAATCCATTTATTACCTTTGCACACGTTGAGAGGACGTGTGTGCAAAGGTAGTGAAAACAGAACATGAGATTATGTGGTTGTTGGAGAACACACTGACAAGCAGGGATAGGGAGGTTATTTTTCCTCTTTATTAGGCTTTAAAGGCCACATCCATTGTATCTCCCTCTAACTTATGTGAAAATTTACACTGTCTTTTTATTTGTTCTTTTTTAATTAATTATTTATTATTTACACAGCTCTTTCTCTCATTATAAACAATTGTGTTGCCATTTTCTCACACTATATATAAATATCATTTTTTTTTCTTAAAATATTCTAGTTTTGTCCTGATTTATCCTCATTCAACATTTTATTATTATTTTACAGTGTGCTGAAGATGAGGAATCGCGAACCCACATTGGTGAACATGGAGGTTTAGAATCTCTTTCACACATACTTACTAATGCAGAAAATCATATACGCAAAGACTTGATGACAGCTGTAACTGGAGCCATTTGGAAGTGTGCATATACTAAAAAAAATGTAGGAAAATTACAAAGACTTGGTATAGTACAGATTCTTGTTCAACTTTTACAATCTCAGCCTGAAGAGGTAAGTCAGATGTTATGATTCTAATAAACTACTTATGTATACTCTTGATATTAACATATCACTATACATGTTAGCTTATTATAAATATAATCAATAGACTCTTACCAGCTAACCTAAAAATTCCACTTTCTGAAATTTATTTTTCATGCATTTACTATAGAATGAGGATAATTCTGTGTACTGTAAGATAATAAGTTTCTAGTTTCTGTGAAATCTTTACTAAAATCTATTATTCATTTGAAAACAGTCACAGATGCTGACAAGTATTGTTATGTATGGTTTTAAGCTATCAAAGATATGTCAATATAGTTCAACATGTAAAACAAGACCTGATGAAATGGTATTTGGTAATGGTATTTGGTAATGTCTAGTGGCAGTGTAGTGTTGGCCTTTTAAAAGGGTTTTATAAATATTAATAATTTATTATTATTATTATTATCATCGCATGACACCTCCAAAGACTCATCAAAGGAGGCTACCTACTCTACAACTCTCTGTCTCCACCACTAAGTCCACCAACTACATTGAACCGCATCATCTACACCAACGCCATCTCTTTCCCACTACCACCACTGGTATTTTCACAGACAATCACAAACATCCATGCCCATGGTGGGATTCGAACCTGCATTAGAATCCTGCTGTGGAGTATCTGGAGAGCAGATACTCTAACCACTCGGCCAACCAGGTCTGCAATTTTGAATTATTATATTGAGTATTTCTGTGAAGTTCCATTATTCAGTGCAAACATATTCTTCTTCCTTTCACAGCAGTCTGTCGTATTGCTTACCTTTTATTTATTTTTTGTTTACTTTATATTATTATTATTATTGTCTGAGACCTCCAAGGAGTCAAATACTCATCAAGAGAAGCCATTAAATCATCCACATCAGTTGTCACACCTTCTCTGAACTCATTCACCCTGAATGCATTCAGCACTTCAATGGGCAAACTGTTCTGCTCACTCACTGCTCTTTGAGAGAAAAACCTAGTTCTTATCCCTTTCTTAACTGCATACAACTGCTTACCTTCTACAGATACTTCTATGTCCTTCCCCACCTTCCATATAATAAAGTTCATCAGTTGAAAACCTGTAACATCCTTTCAGGAGTTTATAGACTTCTAACATATCACCCCTCTTTCTCCTGTATACCAGTGTCTGTAGTCCATTTACGTCAATCTGTCTCCTCATAATCTGCATTCCATAATTCTGATATCATCTTTGTAACTCTTTGCAACCTTTCCTCTGCTTCTTTATCCTTTCAGAAACCAGGAGACCAAATCTGCACACATCAGCCCTGTGCAGTATATTAAGTCCTTTTAAACAGGCAAAATGACTTCCTTACTTGTCAATGTTTATTTCAGCATTGATATCAACTTCTGGATTGTATTTACATATTTTGCTTATGTGACCTTTTCAATTTTTCTGTCTCATAACTCCAAGATCCCTAGCTTTATCAGTTTCTCCAATCATAATCCTTCCAATATACCATTAGAAATCTTGCCACTCCAAAGTGAATTACTTTATACTTATTAACATCGAATTGACAGCTTAACAGTTCTAGTCTATTCAGATCATTTTGTGAGTCTGTATATCAGTAGCATCTCTGATTGCCCTGCCTGTTTTTGCATCATCAATAAACAATTGAACATTTCTGTCAAGTGCTGCTTCCCATTATCATTAATGCATAGCTTGAACAACAATAGTCCAAGCACCGATCCATGGGGGGGGGGGCATCACTGGTTATCTTAATAAATCTGTGGATTCACACTTATACACTACTTTTATGATATCTGTCCATCAGCCATCCACTTATCCAAGTCAATAGTTTATATTTCAATCCCATATTCTCCAGCTTTTGTACCATCCTTTCATGTAGTATCCTGTCAAATATCTTAGCAAAGTCTAGCAGTATCATAGTGTATCCATTCCCTTTATCCAACACAGCCATAATATTATTAAAAAATATAAGCAAATTGCTAATATATGCCCCCTCTTTTAGTAAATCTATGCTATTGTTTGGAGAGAGTATAGCTTGTCTGTTGACCCATTTCTGTATGAGTTCCTACCACCCTCTCTAAAATCTTTACCACCACTTCAGAGGTGCTGATAGGTTGGTAGTTAGATACTTTGATTTTTGCACCACCTTTGTACAACGGAACTGTTATACATTCTTTCCATTCTTGTTGGATCTTTCCTGAGCTGAGACTCAACTCATACAAAAAAAAATCAAAGGCAAATTTATTCCTTTAATGTGATGATATCCCATTTGGCCCTACTGCTGAATTGATATCCAGATTATGCATCAGCTCTTGAACCTCATTCTTATGCTGCTCTATCTCTTCTAATGTAGTAGTAGTAGTAGCAGTGTGCACTATGTTACATATATACCTAGTCTACAGATCTGCATCTCATCTGCTTCTGACACAAGGGCATCATCTGCATTCACTAAAGTTATTCTTCCACATTCATTTTTTCTTTTACTTACAGGATACCAGTGAAATTCTTTTGAGCTGTCTTTAGCCTGCAGCCAATTTCCTTTCATACTCCAATTTATCTTTCTGTACAATACTTGTATGTTACTATCCTGCACTTTATTTCAGAAATTCTCTCTCGTCTTCTCACAATATTCCTTCCACATCATCATCTTCTTATGGAATTCTGGTTTAATAAGATTGCACAACCATTTCACTTCCAGCCTATTTGTTCTTTGAACTCTAGGGACATC
The DNA here is from genome assembly GCF_054136105.1 of Typopeltis vanoorti. Taxonomy (NCBI): domain Eukaryota; kingdom Metazoa; phylum Arthropoda; class Arachnida; order Uropygi; family Thelyphonidae; genus Typopeltis; species Typopeltis vanoorti. The sequence goes on from NC_143550.1 coordinate 165,451,323, forward strand.
AGATACTACTTCACTGAAGAACCTCTTCTGAACTTTCCATGTAAAACTTATGATATATTCAATAATACAGTGTTCAGGGTGTGAGAAGAGATCCTCAGTTGTTTGCTGATATGCTAAATTAGGAAGAGCAATGTCAGGAAGTTCTGATGTGAATGTGGTTGGAGGAGTTGAATAGGTTGCTAATTTGGCTAAAGAATGGAGATGTCACTTCATCATTGCTAAGTAATATGATAGTTATTGTAATCTGTGCATGTTTGACTTACCACAGTGAGACTTCAAACTCCATGGAGGCTTAATACTAACATATATAGTTATTCTTAAATTCATTCACCATCTGTGTGCTCATTACTCCCACCAACAATATATTTCATAATGACCATTTAAAACAAGAAAAACTTTTTCTCATACTAGTCATGCTGCTACTTAACTTTCAGGTGCGCTTGTTCTCTCTTCTTTTATACCATGAATATGCAAAATCTCTTCTGTATTTGAATTGTGATGTCCTTCACTGACTTATGTCTCTATTACATTTCATTCACTAGACTACAACTCACAATCCTTTCATCTCTCATTATAGTCAACATTGCATAATCCAGATATCATTAATGTCAGAGTGAAGGTGTTTAATGCCAAGAGCCAATACTACATGCATGGCAAAAAAAAAAGAGGATCTGGGGAAGACATTATTATTATTATTATTATTTCCCAAGACCTCATGGAGTCAAAGACTCATTTGGGAGGTCCTTTCATCACACACACACACATCTCATCATACCGTGTCTTAAACACACTCAAACTCCTTGCAGACACCACACTCTCAGGCAAGGCATTCCAATCATTCACAACTCTGCACGAAAAAACCTGCCTCTCACTCCCCTACTCACACCCTCTTTATACAGTTTCCAGGGATGACCTCTGGTTCTCCTCTGATCTCCCACTATTCTCTGTAGAACTTCTCCACCATTGACCTTATAACAACCCCTTACCAACTTGTAGGTCTCTATCATATTTCCCCTCTTCCTTCTCTCCACCAGACTCTGCAAATTACACCTTCTCAATCTTTCCTCATACTCAACATTCCAGAGATCAGAAACTACCTTAGTCAGTCGCCTTTGGGCCCTTTCCAACATCTCTTCATCCTTCTGAAAACCCGGTGACCAAATCTGGGCACAGTAGTCCATGTGTGGCGAATCAAAGCCTTATACAATGGAACAAGAATCTCCCTACTTCTACACATCAATGTCCTCCGCATCATTCCCAGAATTCTTTGTGTTGTCTTCACAATTTTGGCGATGTGTCCCCTAAATTTTAGATCCTTATCCAGTATCACCCCCAGATCTCTTATTTCCTCTACCTCCAACAATATATTCTCACCAAGCATAAATTCTGCATCCCATCTTTGTTTTCCAAATTTTAAAACCTTACATTTTGCAACATTGAACTCACATCCCCATTTCTGTGCCCAATCACTCAATTTATTCAAGTCTTCTTGCAAGGCTACAACATCTTCACCACTCTTTATGGTTCATCCCAACTTTGCATCATCTGCTCTCCATCCAAATCTTCGCCAATATCATTAATATACAAGTTAAATAGTAATGGCCCTAAAACAGACCCCTGATGCACTCCACTAGTGACTTTCCTTTTCCTGGATATCACTCACCTATACACAACTTGTTGATACCTATCAGATAGCCAGTCAACAATCCAATGCACTAATCTAATATCCAACCCCATCTGCTCTAGTTTGACTCAACTTATCATGAGGTACTCTATCAAAAGCCTTTGCAAAATCCAAGTATATTACTGTGTATCCTTCTCCTCTGTCCAAGGAAGCAGTCACTTTATTGTAATAAGTAAGTAGATTACTAAAACATGACCTCCCTTTAGCAAATCCATGCTATCCATCAAAGATTATACCATTGTTATCAACCCAACTCTGGATCCTAGTTCTCACAAGCTTCTCCAACAACTTAACCACAACACCTGACACAGAGATAGGCCTATAGTTTGATGCTCGAGTTCGATCACCTCCTTTATGAAATGGCAGAATCTTGCCCTCTTTCCACTCTTTAGGAACTTGACAAAGTGCAAGACTTGTATTAAAAAAAAATATGTCAAGGCAGGTGTCAACTCTCTGACACATTCCTTCCGAATACGCGGTGATATATTATCAAGTCCCACAGCCTTAGTTACATCTAGTTTACTCAACTTCCCAAACACCTCTTGCTCACTTACAGTCAGTCTCTCCTCCCCAGCATCAACTGCTCTCAATCTCTCCTTGAAGTCACATTCACAAGATTAAAAGATCTTTATGAACTGCTCATTAAGTATCTCCATCACACATTCTGCAACAGCTGAGGACTTATGGACTCACCCAGGAAAACAGTAGTGAAGTTGTCAGCAGGATTAAAGAAATAGGAGCTCCTTGTTGAAAACTCAAAAGATATATCAGTAATTCTGGAAGGAAGGAAGGAAGTTATCAAAATTGTTCCTGGTAATGTGAAAAAGTAAGTAAAGTAGTTAAACAGTATGGTGACATGAAACCAATGCATTTAATTACTGCCCTGTCAATATCTCTTGGTGGTTAAGATTTTACAGAAATTATAAAAACTGACATACAAAAATCAGTTGACAGGCTTGTTACACTTAGTGAGGAACAGCATGAGTTTACTAAACGAAGAGTCGTGTTATGGCTGAGTTGGATAAAAGGAATCGATACACTATGGTCCTGTTGGACTTTGCTAAGGTATCTGATAGGATACCACACAAAAGGCTGTTAAAGGATATGAGATAGGAATATAAACTAATTAGATTTATTCCAACATAAAAATGTGCATAAATTCACATGGAGAGAAGAGACAAGGATTGTTGATAGGGATGTTTTCTCACTGGTGCATGACACCAAAGTGAAGTGATCACTATTTAGTCTTGAGCAGGATAAAATTGAATTTTATATTGAAAAGAAGAACATATAAGAAAGTTTTAAAGTGAATAAAAGCTCAGCAGCTCTCAGATGTGAACTGTAGACTAAAATATACAAATATTATTCGAGAAAAAATGAAAGAGTTTGAGAACAGGAACCAAACCTTGAAAATTCAGTGGCAAGTCCTGAAGAAAACAATGATTGATTCAGCAAGAGAGACATGTGGTAAGGTTCTCGGGGAGGATAGACAAATCAAAACTCAATGGTGGACACAGGAAGTTAAAGAGGCAGTAAAGGAAAAAGAAGAAAGCATATCAAAAGTTCCTGGTGATCAGGTCAGCTTGTGCTCTTAGAGAATACAGAGACAAACATAAGAAAGCTAAACACTGTGTAAAACTAGCTAAACAAAAGTCTTGGGAAAACTTTGGCAAGAACATAGAAATATAAATATCTGGAAGGTGGAAAAATATTTTGGAGGCTGTTGAAAAAGCTCAGAAATGAAGGAAAGAGTGTTGAAATAAAAGGAATTAGAGATGATAAAGGTGACATGAAAACTGGAGAAAAAGATATCCTTTATGCATGGAGTAATTACTTCAAAAAATTGCTAAATGAAACGAGCAGTGACCAGCACAGTGGTAAAAAAAAAAAAAAAAAAAAAAAAAAGGCATGCAATTAGGAATATCCATACTTGAAGTAGAAAACACCATCAAAAACCCGAAATGTGGAAAGACAGCAGGAGTAGATGATATTCGACCAGAAATGCTCAAGTATGAAGATATAAAAGTTTTGCAGTGGCTGCACTGCATAGTTCAGAAGGCCTGGACAGAGGGATGAATTCCAGATGATTGGAGTAGAACTCTCATAGTACCCATATATAAAAAAGGGAAATTAAACTGAATGTGAGAATTACAGAGGTATTTCCCTACTGAGTGTTCCTGGTAAGATTTATGCAAGTATTCTGGAGAAACAGTTGAAAAAGATTGTGGAAGGGAAGCATGGTGAAGAACAAGCTAGATTCATTCCAAATACTGTCAGGATCAGATTTTCACTTTACAAGAAATAGTTGAAAACTCAAACATTATTGTTTGAAGTTTAGTTGAGAAATCATAAGAATATAACAAAGATTTGTATTTAAGTTCTGTAGACCTGTAAAAGGCATATGACGAAGTGCCAAGAGAAAAGCTATTCAAAACGCTAGTTATATGGCGTCAATGGGGCATTATATCAGGTAATAGTTCATCTTTATTTGAGTTGTAAGTCAGCAGTTAGAATTGAAGGAAGTGAAAGAAGATGGTTTGATGTTATATCTGGTGTCAGACAAGGATGTACATTATCCCCTCTGTTATTCATTATCTATATGGATGGCATTATGAAGGAAAGTGGTATTAAACCTGATATAAAAATTGGAGATGTTAATCTTGGCTGTTTACTTTATGCAGACGATGTTATACTTCTAAATAAATCTGCTACAAGTCTGCAAGATTCCCTGACAAAATTGAATAACTGTTGTAGTAAATTTGGTATGAAAATCAGGAATAACAAGACAAAGACAATGAAAATAGCCAGAAACATTGAAAATATGAAATACATCATGAATGGGAAACCTACAGAACAAGTAAAACATTTCAGCTACTTAGGCACAATTTATAGTGAAGATGGTAAATTAAATATGGAAATAGACAACAGAATCAACAAATAAGGTATGGTAGGAAGTCAACTGAATAAATTTATATGGAATAAGAGAGAAATTAGTCAAAACACTATCTTGTATACAGCTAATTTAGTGTTTTGACTAATGAAAACACTTTGGGCAAGTGTTTTATAAGAAATAAAACACATGCCCAAAGACTAGAGACCTTAGATATGAGAGTCCTGGGGTGTGCACAGATGGCATCAATGACAATATCATATTAAAAACGAGGATATTAGGAAATAAGTTGACATTGTTTACATCCAGGAATGCGTTAGCAAGCTAATCTCAGGTGGTATGGTCACTTAAACAGAATGAGAGAGGAAAGATTAGCAACACAATTGCCCACCTGGTTGGCTGAGTGGTTAGCAGATATGCTCTCCAGCTAAAAAGGCTGCAAGTTTGAATCCAGCTGTAGGCATGGATGTGTGTGAAAATACTAGTGGTGGTGGTTCTGCTGCTGGGCAGTAGATGGCTTTGGTGTAGATGATGATGATGGCGCTGGTACATTGCAGTTAGTAGATTGAGTGGTGGAGACAGAGAGCTGTAGAGTAGGTGCCCTCCTTCGATGAGTCTTTGGACTTCCTGGAGGTGTCATGCAATAATAATAATAATAACAAGTGTTGTCTGCCTAAATTGAAAACAGGAACCATAGAAAAAGACCCAGAGGGACGAAGATATAGGTGGATTGATACAGTAAAAAGTGACTTAGAAAACAGAAATATAAGATCTGATAATGTTGGAGTCTTGACAGATAACAGATCGGTTTTGAGGAAAATTGTTGATGGAAAGTTAGTAATGATGCAAGTTCTTCATGTACTACTATCATAATATCCTGTACACCCCTTGAGGGTACATGTCAGGAATTTGATGATGATGATGACTAATTAGATTGGAATAGAAAGTATTGACTTAAATAAGTGGGCAACTAACAGACAGGTAGCAAACAGTGGCATGGTTAGAAGGTGAATCTGCTAGTTTTTAAGGTGACCACTGGTGTAGCTGAAAGGTCATTCCTTCGAAAGTAATAATTGTAATAACCAATCCATCGAATTAATGATATTGGAAAGGCCCCTTAATAGGATATGTTCATTTATTTACTAATGATGCAAAGATATGCAGGGCAATCAGGGATGCTGTTGATATCCAGCACTCACAGAAAATTTTGTAAGGCTGGAACTGTTGGGTTGTGAATTCAATGTCAGTAAGTATAAAGTAATTCACTTTGGATTGACGAGATTTTCAATGGCATATTGGGGAAGTTATGCTTCAAGAAACCAATGAAGCTGGGGATCTTGGAGTTATGGTGAATAGGAATTTGAAAGGGTCACATAGCAAAATATGCAAATACAATCCAAAAGCTGATATCAATTCTGAAATAAACATTGACATCTATGGATAAGAATAATATTATTAAAAGGCCTTGATATGATTCCACTGAATTACTGTGTACATATTTGGCCTCCTGCTTTCTGGAGAGATAAAGAAGCAGAGGAAAGGTTTCAAAGAAAAGTTACAAAGATGATATCATAATTATGGAATGTAGATTATGATGAGGAGGATTGAGAGTAAGTGGACTGCAGACATTGGCAAACAGAAGAAAGGGGGTTGAAAGGCGGTCTATAAGCTGCTGAAAGGATATTATAGAATATTGCTTGATGAAATTTTTTTTCTACTAGTAGGCAGAGAACAAAAGGGAAAGCATCTGTGGATTTTAAGTTTATGTGCAGTTAACAAAGGGGTGAGAGCTAGATTTTTCCTCTGCAGAGCAGTGAATGAGTGGAACAGTTGTCTGTTGAAGTGGTGAGTGCATCCAGTGTGACAGCTGATGTGGGCAATGTATAGTCTCTCTCAGTGAATCTTTGACTCCCAGAGAAAGTTTCTAATAATGTGGGAATAAATATAATAGGTGATATGGTGTTCTGAGAGCTACTGCGAAGACATTGTTATGGAGAACTGAGGTATAAAAAATGTTGAAAGTTTTCCCACTTGGTTAACTATAAATGAAAGATGCCAAGAAATTATATTTTTGGTTTAATCCTTTATCCAAGTGTAAGCAAATAAAGTTTGCACGTGAAGTAACTTCATGACTGGGAAACTCGTACACAGAGGCTAAGGACTTCACATCACTTGTCTTAGTATCCCATAATGAGGTGATAAAAAATCTGACAGTAAGTCAAGATTATTTACCTCAAAACATTTTAAGTGAATAAGTATTAGTAGTGGTCTAGTGCAATTGCCATTTACTTCATTACTGTTGTTGTTGAAAAGTACTAGAACCTGAAATAGAGTATATGGAGAATTGAAGTAAGTAGAGTGGATGAGATTCAATACAAATTCAGTGAAAAAGGAATATACGTTTAACTCTGAAGTTGACAATTATGAAGAGTTTTGTAGTTATTTACATCATTATCATGGGATGAGGAGATGTGAAGAAAATGAATTAATTGGAACTTGGAAATTATTTTAAAAGCTGACACAGAGCTTGGAGAATCAGTGTAAACAGGCAAATGAAATGTGTGTGTGTGGGGGAGGAGTTGTTTTAGAAGAGATAGCAGGTGGTAATCAGATGTATGAGAAGTAAAAAATGTAAGATTATTGATGGTTGACAGAGACCTAAAATTCAATGAGAATATTGCTGAGATTGTGAAGTTTACACTTGCTATGCTGCTATGATAAAGAGAGCACTGACAAGTAGTGATGACGTTCTGTACAAGGTCTTGACTAGACTGCATATGTGCTATTATTTGCATTTGGTCAGCTGGTTTCCACTATCATGAGGAAGCTCTGTATCTAACCAAGACAGTAGTTGAAGTCTGAATGTCGGTTGTGGGTAGAGAGAGAGAGAGAGAGAGAGTAAATGTAAGTTGCAGAGTTCAGTAGACAGGTAGAAAATAGGTATGATGGAGACTTAAGATGTGAGGAAGTTTTACTGAATTAATACAGAAGGGGAATTATATAGAGAGTGTAGAGCAAGCAGTAAGCAAGAGGTCCCTTCAAAGTGTGGTGAACAGGAAAGTATAGAGTAGATAAGTGAAGTGTATTTCCAGAGCATAGTGTGAGTGTGTTTAAGATTTCATACAAATGCAAGTAACTAAAATCATAATTATTATTAACAGATCTCAAGGAGTTAACAGACTCAATGTGAATCCTCTCTCAATAAGCAGCATATCTGTTATATTTGAAACTTAATGTCATTCACATTATTTTCCATTGTTTTACATCTCTTCAAAACCCAAGTGATCTCACCATTATTTCAGTTTTATCAGGAGAAATAGTTAGTTGTCTCAGTGCAGCAAATATCGTTGCAAAAAGCTGGAGGTGGTATTTTAAAAATAATTAATGAATTGAGATTCATTTATAGTGGCTATTTCTATGAGTGTTGGTTTTCAAGTATTTTTTTATATTATTAAGAAAAAAATTATTTTACTTCTATTATATATATATATATATATATATATATATATATATATATATATATATATATATATATATTGCTTATGGTACTGATATATACAAAATTGATGGTGGACAAATTCAATATGCAGGATTTTTGTTCACTGCAGCATGTATGAAATATATTCACATGAAACTGGTAAAGATTTGTAAAAAGAGAGTGAAACACTGGTGAGCACATGTATGGAAAGTATTTTGAGAGTGATAGTGCCAGAAGTGTGGAGACAGTAAGAAGTACAACTGCAAACAGTCAAATGGCAAAAGGCTGGAAAATTCAGCGAGCATGTCAGTGAGATTGTTCTAAATAAGGTGGTGGAGGTAACTAAAGATGAACAAGATATTAGTGAAAGTATGAAGGAAAAAGGTAGAAGATGAGAGTTGATGAGATGGCAAGGAAAGAAATAATGCAATTATGAGGAGTCCTACATGTGGAAGTATAAAGCAGGTGATTACAGGAAGCTATGTAGTCAGTTAGTATTAGTATGTTGTTTAGATGAGCTGAGCAGAAAGATGTTGACAATGAAATAGAGCAGTTGTAAAAATGCCTGACAAACAGTAAGGCAGTGAAGCATAAGAAGAGTGAGTTGTGTAGCAAGAGAAAACAGAGCATGAAAGACGGAATGTAAGGAGAGAGATGTATGGAGATTCCATGATAAGAGGAGTACTCAAGGAATTGTGATGAAATTGTGTTTCCCAGGCATAAAGATCAATGATTTAATGATGCTGTTAGAATACAGAAACGGAAAGTTTAAGAGGCGAAGAGATAATTATATTGGCAGATACAAATGAAAAAGGTAGACGATGAGAGTGATGAGATGGCAAGGAAAGAAATAATGATCTGACAGGCTGGATATATGAGAGGATATTGCTGACACAAGAAAATAGCAAATGAGAAGAGTGAGAGAGTAAGGACTATTAGTCTTTTGCTACAATATGATAGAGGTGAGTTCAGAAGTGAAAGTATATATAGAAGGATGTGATGTTGGGAATAGATTTAGAAGGATATATAATTTTCCGGAAGGATAGAGATGTGAAAAGAGGAGGTGGGGAGTGCTGTTAATGATTGCAGAGGAATTGTGTCTCCAAAATGTGGAAGGTGATAGTGCATGCACAGATTTTGAATCCGTGCGGTGCAAAGTTGAAATAAACAGGTTAGTATATCTGGCTGTTATAGGCCAGGGAATGCAGAGAATACTGATTGTGAAATGTTTAGGCAAATTAGTTGGGCATGTAAAAAGAAGGTAATCCTGATGGGAGACTTCAATTACAGGTATATAGACTGGAAGGAGGAGATAGTGTATGGAAACAAGGAGAGCAAGTTTGTGGAATTTCTGAGAGATAAGTATCTTAAGCAGCACGTGACTGAAGCAACTAGAGGCTTTAATGTTTTGGATTTGGTGATAACTTCACAAGACATAGTTGTTAATGAGGTGTTGACACTGCAGCTAGTTGGTGAGAGTGATCATGAGGTACTTGTTTGGGAACTGATGAAACAAGAAAAGGTCACTGCCAAAAATGGATACATGTGGAAGTATAAAGCAGGTGATTATAGGAAGTTCTGTAGCCAGTTAGCATCAGTACATTGGCTAGAAGAGTTGAGTGGAAAAGATGTTGACAATGCATAGTAACTCACAAGGCAGTATCTGACGAAAACGATTTGACTGCATACTGAGGGTTAAGCGAGTAAATAGAGTAGGAATGAAATGGATGAAATGAACAGTGAAATAAACCAAGCTGTGCTTGAAAATAAAATGCTATGGAGGAGATACAAGACAGTTGGTAGTCATCAGATCCATGAAGAGTATAAAGTGCAAGCTAGAAAGGTGATGATCATGGTAAAGAAAGAAAAGGTGCAGTATGAGAGGAGATTGGATAGTCAGAGGTTAACTCAAGGGAATTTTTCTGCTATATGGCAAGCAGGAGGAAGAATAATTATGGCAGACTAACATTGGTGGATTGTCATGGCAGCAGACTAAAAGTTGCAAAGGATATAGTGGAATTATTGAACGAGCACTTTATCAGCATATATCATAATGGTATAAATGATCCGGTACAATATATAGAAGAGAGGAAAGTATTAGGAGAATTGGAAGTGAAAGAAACAGAGGTTTTTCAGATGTTGGTTGGGTTAGGTGTGAATAAGACTGTGGGAATGGATGACATATCACCACGTATTCTTAAGGAATGTGCACCACAGTTGGTTATGCCCTTGACCTGGTTATTTAATGAAAGTCTTGCAGTTGGTATGGTTCCTAAGGAAAGAAGGAAAATAGTACCGCTCCATAAGCATGGTTCTAAGACAGAGGTCTTCAACTATAGGCAGGTTGTATAACTGCAGTTGTGGTCAAGGTGTTGGAAAGATTGGTAAGGAATAGAATACAGAATTGGATTGATGGACATAGCATTCTTTATGATGGTCAGTATGAGTTTGTAAAGGGTAGGTCCTGTTTTAGTAACTTACTTGCATTTTATGGTAAGGTGATAAGTGTGTTAGATAAGGAAGAATCATATACAGTGATATTCTTCGTTGCAAAAGTTTGATAGATTACCACATGATAAGTTGATGTACAAGCTGCAAAGGATGGGAATAGATAGTATATTCGTTAGATGGATCAGAGATTGGCTCTCTGAACAATACCAGCAGGTTATGTATGATGGAGCAGTGTCTCAAAAAAGAAGGGTTACCAGTGGTGTGTTCTTCACCCTCTGATGTTTAACTTGTTTTTGTAAACGATATATCATGTGGACTGACTGGGGATTTTCATTAATCTGCTGATGATGCAAAGTTGGGAAGAATCATAAGTAGCACTGCTGATGCTGAATTCCTTCAGGAAGATTTGAATAGACTTTCTACTTGGACAAAAGAGTGGGATTGTAGTTTTAATATCAATAAGTGCAAGGTGTTGCATTTTGGAGTACAGAAATATAAGGCTGTGTACTATGTCGATGATGCCATACTGTGGGAAGTGGAAGACAGTATTATGATGTGCACCCATTTCTTATGTTACAAAGGCTGCACATCGTAGTACTGCTATGATAAGAAGTACTCTAACATGCAAGGATAAGGAAGTGGTTGTGCCACTGTGTAAGGCACTGGTCAGATCACACTTGGACTATTGTGCTCAGATCTGGTCATCTGGTTTTCAGTGTCATGTGGAGACATTGGAGAGGGTCCAGAGACGAGTGACTAAGACAATATCAGGAGTTTGGAATGCTGGCTATGGAGAAAGGTTTAAGAAATGTGGATTGCAGAGTTTGGTGGATAGGAGGAAGATAGATGATATGATAGAGACATTTAAGTTAGTGAGAGGATTTTATCAGATTAATCCAGAGGGGATTGTAAAAAGAGTAGAAGGTAAGGGGGGGGAAGAACCAGAGGTCATTCCTGGAAGTTGTGAAGAAGGATGTGAGGAGTAGATTTTTTACATGGAGAATTGTCAGTGAATGGAATGCGTTACCAGAATGTGTTGTTAATGCAAAGAGCATTAAGGATTTTAAGATTCTATATGATAAATATAGAATATTGTCAATTCAATGAACCTCCCACGATGAGTCTGTCAACTCCATGGAGGGTATAATAATAATAATATCTTCTCTTTTCAATTAATAATTTTAAAGTAAAAATTAAGTTTGTGCAAGATCGGCCTTTTTGGAAAGTAGTTTGTTCTCTACAATATTGTTTAATTTCGTCTTTAACATTCCTTGCATGTATTTTTGTCCTGCTTTTAGCAGACTAATTCCCCCATGGTTGTTATAGTCAACTTTATTTCCTTTTTTTAACAGGTGCTTTTTTCCAAAAGTTTGGAGTTTTTCCAAAAATCCAGACCATATTCAAGAACTCCAGGAGTCTTGCATTAAAATTTTCACCTGCATTTTTGTACAGTTTCATGTTTATATTTCCTTCTCCTTGTGTTTTCCTATTATTCATCTTATTTATTGTATTTTTTTTTGTGTTCTAACATTATAATATTTTCTGTTAGGTCATTCTTTGTTGAATAACAAGGTAACAAATATATTGAACAAGGGGGATGCATATACAGTAGTATATTTAGATTTTGCAAAAGCTTTCAATAGATTACTACATGACAAACTAGTAGCTAAATTGGAACAGATGGGATTGAATAGTAGACTAGTGCGTTAGATTGAAGATTGGCTGTCTGATAGGTATCAACAGGTTGTGTATAGGGGAGAGTAATATCCCAGAAGAGGAAAGTCACTAGTGGTGTGCCCCAGGGATCTGTTTTGGAGCCATTGTTGTTTAATTTGTATATAAATGATATTGGAAAGGGCTTAAATGGTGATATGCAGTTGTTTGATGATACAAAGTTGGGGAGAGTTGAGAAGTAGATCAGGACCTAAATAGACCATCTGAATGGGCAAGTGTGTGGGAATGTCATTTTATTATTATTATTATTATTATTACATCCTACATGGATTCGACAGACTCACCGTGGGTGGTTCATTCAACTGACAACATATTTATCATATAGAATCCTTGTATTAACAACACACACTCTAGTAATGCATTCCATTCACTGACAATTCTCCATGTAAAAAATTTATTCCTCACATCCCTTTTCACTACACTTTTACATAACTTCCAGGAATGACCTCTGGTTCTTTCCCTCTTACCTTATAATCCCATGTGGATTAATGCAAAGTGTAAGGTTTTAAAATTTGGGAATCAAAGATGGGATGCAGAGTATAGAATTGGTGGGGATATTTGGAGGAGGTGGAAGAGATGAAAGAGGTGGTGGATAGAGACTTGAAATTTCGTGGACATTTTGCTAAAATTGTCAGGAAAACACAGCAGATTATGGGAATGATGCAGAGAACACTGACATGTAGAAGTAGGAATGTTTTGATTCCATTGTACAAGACATTGCACTGATCAGGCTACATATGGATTACTGTGCACAGATTTGGTTGCTAGGTTTTCAAAAGGATGATGAGAGGTTGGAGAGGGTCCATAGATGATTGACTAAATTGGTATGTGGTCTTTGGAATGTGAAATATCAGGACAGATTGAGAGAATGTAGATTTTAGAGCCTAGTGGATAGAAGGAAGAGGGGAGACATGATCGAGATGTATAAGTTGGTAAGGAGTAATTATCAGATTAATGTAGATGAGATTTTTCATAGAATATCTGGAGACAAGGGGAAAACCAGAAGCTATCCTTGGAAGCTGTATAAGATGGGTATGAGCAAGGAGGTGAGGAGTAGACTTTTTGCATGAGAGAGTGGTGGGAGATTGAAATGCATTGCTTGAGAGGTACAATGAGATGTGCATGTGAGATTGGGACTTCTGCCAATGAGCCTCTTGACTCCATGGAGGTCTGTTGATAATAATAATAGTAATAATAATGATAATGATAAAATTTTCTCCATTTGATCATCAGTCCAGAGATTTCCCAAAATAAATTACCCATTTTCGTAAATTTTTTGTTTGTATTTTTGCCTTTTTCTTTAATTTCATTGTTCATGTATTTTATTCATTTTATAGGTCTTTGGTTGTGTCTTAGATATATCCTTTTCTAGTTCCATTACAAAATTGTTCCCTCTCTCTCTCTCTCTCTCTCTGTGTTTTTTCCTTACTTCCCGTTTGGCAATTATACTTTGCTTTGTATTGTATTTTGCTTCTATTGTCTTGAAATTTAGACATTTCTTGTAATGTCTTTTTTTTGTTGTTTGTTTTGTTTTGTTTTTATTATATTTTCTATTTCTTCATTCCTTACTTTTCTGTTGCTGCTTTTATAATGATTTGTTTCAGATTTTTCCTTTCCTCTTATATGTTATTTGATTCACATGTGGTTGAAATCAGTATATTTTTGATATTGTTGCCTAGTATGGGAATCTTGTAATGAAGAAATTCGTAATTCACTTGATAGGTATTTTTCACTTTATTTTAAGCCATTTTGGTTTAAATATTAATTTTTGCCAATACCATATAATGATCAGAGTTTAATTCAAAGCCTTCAGATGCTCTTACATCTAGGATTTTGGAAAATTTTAAATTTGCTATAATGCAGTCAATAACTGATTTACATCATCTGCTGACCATGTATGTTTATGTATTTCTTTATATTCAAATACTGAGTTCATTATTCTCGTGCTGTATAAATCACAAAATCTCAGTTTGTGTCCATTTTGATTACATACATCATACCTAAATCTCCATATATTTGTTTTGTATGTCCTGTTTCTTATTTTAGCATTTAAATCCCCTACTAGTAGTAAATAGTCTGCTATTTACTACTAGTAGGGGATTTAGTAGTAGTAGAAAATAGTCTGCTTTATTTGTATTATATATGACATTCTGCAAATATTATTATTATTATTATTATGATCGAGGCCTCCATTGGAATCACAAGACTCATTGTTGGAGGCCCACCCTAGAAAACACAAAGTCTATCATTCCATTCCTTGAACTATAAATTAAAGATGCCAAGAAATTATATTCTTGGTTTAATCCTTTATCCAAGTGCAAGCAACCAAAGTTTGCACCTAAAGTATCATCGGGGCTGGGCAACTCGTATATAGAGGCTAATGACTTCATATGACTTCTGCATTACTTCAACCATGGTATCACTTCAGGGCCTGGCTCTCACTGATGAGACCTCAATAAAGGTCAAAACCAGTCTGGGTAGTGACCTTTCCCATAATGCATAGCATTATACATGTCTGAAAGGATATGTGGTTTGCATTATGGAATACTAAGACAAGTGATGTGAAATCATTAGCCTTTATATACGAGTTGCCCGGTCCTGAAGATACTTCAGGTGTAAACTTTGTTTGTTTACACTTGGATAAAGGATTAAACCAAGAATATAGTAAGTATAATTTCTGGGAAATTCCCATGCTACTCCTCTAAAACACTATTAATATAATTAACAGCTATTTTAGCTTGTTTTTGTTTAGGAGTGACCCTTATATTTAATACATTGGCTAACATAACTCAAAAGGGGTATATATATATTTTAGGACATTACGGGCGAGTGTAGAAGGTGATGGTCAGACGATGACCAAAATGGTCCACACCCCGTAAACCCTTGCCCCAGTTTCCACATAAGGATACCCTTCCCCTTCTTTCCCCCCCTCTCCCCACAACAAAATAATATATATATATATTTATATATATATTATTAATAGTAACCCTGGTTCCCAAACTTATTTCCCATGTCTCAAGTACATCCCCATGTTCTTTCCCTCTCCCCCCCCCTTTCAACAAGAGCTTGGATTTAGAAGGCATCTTTAAACCAAAATCAAGGTATGTACATAATTTTTCCACATTTTTTATTCTGCCATAATTGCCTTCTACACTCGCCCGTAATGCCCTAAAATAAATATATACCCCTTTTGAGTTATGTTAGCCAATGTATTAAATATAAGGGTCACTCCTAAACAAAAACAGGCTAAAATAGCCGTTAATTATATCCAAGAATATAATTTCTTAGTATCGTTAATTTATAGTTAACCAAGTGAAAAAACTTTCAACACTCCTTGAACTCATTGACTGTTCTCACCACTCTACCAGGCAGTACATTCCACAGTTCAGTCACCCTCCATGCAGAGAAACCACTCTTTATCCTCTTGCTAACCTTATTTCATAACTTTCAGGGATGGCCCTTGCACTCACTCCTCCCCCCCCCATTCCACCAAACAAAAGAACTTGGTTCCATGGTTAACACCAGTGTTAACTGTGTAACTACCAAATTAAATTAAGGGGATAAAAATCCTTTATTATTTTACAGCCAGTATGCAAAACTCTGAGATCGAAAACTACGATCTAAGAGTTTCATGCCGAAGAACTATCGGCGAATCCAAGCATAAGTGAACACCTGCTAGTACAACACCAAGGGAACTCAAAGCAAAGGTGGAGAAAGCTCCCTCACTATCCTTGATATTTTCTCATAATGTAAAACACAGCTCCTAGGAGATGTAATATTGCCTTACATTATGAGGAGAGGTCACTACCCAGACTGGTTTCAACCTTTTTTGAGGTCTCATCAGTGAGTAGGTAGACCTGGATGATATCAAAGTTTAAGTGAAAATAACTTACATACCTTCACTATACAAATGCCAGAAAGGTGTGCCCATATATTATAACTAAGATAAAAAGCCAAATGGCTATTTTTTCTGGCAAAGTTAATTAAATTAAGGGGATAAAATCCCTTATTATTTTACAGCCAGTATGCGAAACTCTGAGATCGAAAACTACGATCTAAGAGTTTCACTCTTGGAACGTAGTTTTATCTTAATCCTTTATCCTTTTTACCAGAGTTTCACTAAACTTTGATATCATCCAGGTCTACCTACTCATTGATGAGACCTCAAAAAAGGTTGAAACCGGTCTGGATAGTGACCTCTCCTCATAATGTAAGGCAGTATTACATCTCCTAGGAGCTGTGTTTTACATTATGAGAAAATATCAAGGATAGTGAGGGAGCTTGCTCCACCTTTGCTTTGAGTTGCCTTGGTGTTGTACTACCAGGTGTTCACTTATGCTTGAATTCGCCGATAGTTCTTCGGCATGAAACTCTTAGATCGCAGTTTTCGATCTCAGGGTTTCGCATACTGGCTGTAAAATAATAAGGGATTTTTATCCCCTTAATTTAATTAACTTCGCCAGAAAAAATAGCCGTTTGGCTTTTTATCGTGTAACTACCTCTCGACAGTTCAAAAATTTCAATGATATCACCTCTCCTTCTTCTCTCTCTACCAAACTCTGCAGTCCACATTCCCTCAGGGCTTTATACAATGGAACGACAACTCTTTTATCTCTGCAGGTCAGTGACCTTCTCGGTATGACAGCAGTCCTCTGGGTTACCTTCACCACCTTTCAATATGTTCACTAAATTAAAGATTTCTATCCGTCATCACTCCAGTACATTTTCTCCAGCAGAGTATGCAGCCTCCCATCAATGTATCCCAAACTTCAAGACTACAATCCTCCATTAAACTAACACCCCCCCCCATTCGTTTATCTGTCGAGTTTATTAAATCCTCTTGCAGGGCTACCATATCTGCAAACAACTGAATATCCCCCTGCAATCCATTGACAATGGCATTGATATAAAGGTTAAACAATACAGGTCCGAGTATTGAACCATGTGGGACCCTTGCTCACTTGCCACCCTAACTCTCTCTCTCTCTCTCTCTCTCTCTCTCCTCCAACATTTTCTTTCTTTGCTCCCCTACTTGCCTGTTGTCCTGTCATCTCTCCATCCCTGGTTCCAGCGCTCTCTCACATTTTTCTCATTATTCTCTCCTCTTCTATCATGCCCATAACTCTCTCTCGCTCCTACTCAGATTTGCTTTGCATTCATTGTTTCCAGTTCACCTAATCTTATCTTTTACACTTCTTTGCAGCTCTGCATTATCATACCTGGGCAACACACACACACTATCTTCCCTCTCTCAGTCTTCTTTCCTGATACATTCCACTTCTTTCAGTGTCTCTCTCTCTCTCTCTCTCTCTGCAAGCTACCTACTTTTGCTCGCCATTTGTCTTCCCAATTAACACCATCTTTGAAAACTTCATGTTTCAATCTTACCATACTCCCTCCTTTTATTTTTTCATTCACCTTCTGCTTGTTATCCTCACCCTGGATCACGCCACTTTTCTATCTCGGTCAGTATTCTTCAATTTCTGATGTAACTCTGCTGAAATCCGTTAGACTAATATCTAAATCACAAAGGTCTTCCCATTTTCTGCATATAATCATTCCCTGATCTCTGACCAGCCACATATCTGTCAGGGTGCATACATACCACAAGCACTACATATCACAAAATTCCTCAGTATGCTTTTGTAAAATATAGTCCTTAATTTGTGTGTTTTTTGGGGGGGTGGGGTTGGTAATAAACCATTGGTAAACTGAACTGCACCTGCTGCCATTATTCAAACATTGCACAAAGAACTAAGAACTACTGCATACTATACTGAAATATTGTTACATAATGATACATTTTTAAGTACAAATTCCCAAACTGTAAATTAACCACAGACTATATGTTGTATCTAGCTTAGATTTGCCATAATTTAAAGTAAAAACTCTAATAAAAATAACCAAAACTTATCTTTTTTCTCACAGCTACCTCTTAACATGTCCAACTCTGACCTCACCCTCTGGCAGATATTACAGTTTCAAATGTGCCAAGTAGCAATACTGTTTGCTTTCCTGATCTATAAAATATATGGATATTAATTATTTTCCCTTTAATATTTATTAGGTTATTTTAAATTATCATTAATCTATTCATATATTATTACAGTAATTATTGGTGATCTTCCAATAATTAACCTAAATGTCTTTTTTAAAAAAGAAAAAATAGACATACAAATATCAAATAACATTATGATGATGATATTCAGCCTGTTTTCTACCAACTACAGGGCGAAGGCCTCTCCCATTGCGGGAGGATTGGATCTACTTCTCCCATGGTGACCCAGTCCATCTTGGGGGAGTGTTTATTCACTTGTATGAATGAATGTATGAAGGTGAAAGACAATCACAAAAAATTACCAGCCAAGTGGCTGTGAGTGTATCCACTCACAGCCGCTTGGCTGGTAAGTGGATACACTAACCACTCGGCCAGCCAGATAACATTAACTACAATCAAAATAATAATAAACATCTTATATTCATTAAAATAGTGAATTGAATTAATGATGTTCAGCCAAACAGCATTGATTTTATTGTCTACATGTTGCTCCATTAAAAATGAAAGGTTAACAATAATGTGATGCATCATACCATACCTTAAAACTCATTTACTACTCTTCATGCAAAAAAAAAAAAAATGTAGCTATCCTTCCTTGCTCATAAAGAACCAATCTTCTAAATCCTTCTTTGAAGAGATCTTCCAGTGATGGAAGATCTCTGTGTAGACCTGTATAGCTCAGTGGATGTGGCACTTGCATCGTTTGCGATAGGCTGCCTGAAGCTAGACTTAAGTTCAAGTCTAGTTGCTGAATGGAGGAATTTTTCTATGCTGGCCTGGTTGGCCGAGTGGTTAATGTATCTGCTCTCCAACAAAAAGGCTGTGGGTTTGAATCCTGCATTGGGCATGGATGTTTGTGATTGTCTGGGGAAATACTAGTGGTGGTGGTGGTAGGCGGTAGATGGCATTGGTGTAATTGCAGTTAGCTGTAGTTGGTGGAGAGATGTAGAATAGGTGCCCTCCCTTGATGAGTATTTGGACTCCCTGGAGGTGTTACATAATAAGTGCAATAATAATATCAAGTATTCTATAACCTCTGCTTGACATTTATGTGTATGTATCAATCATATTATTCTGTCTCTTATGTTTATTACCAAATCTTGAAGATTATATTCCTTTAATTTGTTTTCATAGCTGATATTTTAGTTACATTATTATTATTATTATTATCTGAGACCTCCAGGAAGTCAAGGACTCATCGAGGGAGGCTATGAGTCACTCAAATCAGCTGTCATACCTTCTCTTAAATTCATTCACACTAGATGCACTCACACTCACCACCTCTAAAGGCAAACTATTCCACTCACTGACTCACTGAAAGAAAAACTTAGTTCTCACCCCTTTCTTGATTGCGGTGTAGTTGCGTAACAAATGTAACTTCCAGTGATGCTCCCATGTTCTCTACCCACCTTCCATTATATGGAAGGTGGGTAGAGAACATGGGAAAAATTTCATTAGATGATATCCTATAACATTCATGAAAACGTTTATAGACCTCTATCACCCCCTCTTTCTCCTGTTAATCAGAGTCTGCAATCCACATACTCGCAATCTGCCCTCATAATCTAAATCCCATAATCCAGATATAATCTTTGTACCTCTTCTTTGCACCCTTTCCATAGCTTCTCTATCTCCTTAGAATTCAGGAGACCAAATCTGTGCACAATAATCCAAGTGTGGTCTTATCAAACCCTTATAAAGAGGCAAAGTCACTTCCTTATCGTGAGATGTCAAGGTTCACTTCAACATTGCAATTATCCTCTGAGTTGTATTTGCAACTTTTGCTATGTGACCTTTGAACTTCAAATTCCTATCCACCAATATGCCAAGATCCCTTACCTCCTCTAGTATATAATCCAGCTAATATAATATGTCATTGGAAATCTCATCACAGCGAAGTGCATAATTTTACACTTACTAACATTAAATTGATAGCAATTTTTGTTTGCCCAAATTTCCAGCCTATTCAAATAATTTTGTAAGTTCTGAATATCAGTAGTATCCCTGATTGCCCTGCCTATCTTCTCATCATCAGCAAACAATTGCACATCTGATATTAGACCCTGCCTGATGTCATTAATGTATAGATTGAACAATAATGACCCAAAGAGACTGAATCCTTATGTACACCACTGGTCACCTTAAATCTGGCAGATTCACACCCACTGTATACCACTTTTTGATATCATTTGACAGTTGTTAGCCAACTCTGAATTCACTCTAGAAGTTCCTTTAATCTTCTGTAAAATTCATGGGACTAAACTTGTGCACACATTCAATTCAGACTCTCATTCTGAACAAAGCTTTATACCAGTGTTGCCAAATTTGTATATCCAGGAACATTTTTTTTCAGTATAATTTTCTAGGGTCTACCACATATGTTATTAGTGCTGTTGTTGTTGTTATCAAATACCTCCAGAGAGAAAAGGACTTATTGAGAAAAGGCCATATGCATCCACACCAGCTTTCATACCTTCCCTGAAACTTAATCACAGTATATGCATTGACCACTGCAACAGGCAAACTGTTCATTCATTCACTCACTCACTTCTCTGAGAGAAAAATCTAGCTTTCATCCCTTTATTAATTGCACACAAACTAAACTTCCATGAATTCATCCTACTCCTATCCCCACATTTCATATAACAAAAAGGCATTTGACAGGGTGCGACATGATAAGCTGATATATAAGTTGCAGCACATGGGTCTGGATGTCAGATTGGTCAACTGGATTCAGGATTGGCTGTCTGATAGGTATCAGAGAGTTGTGTATAGTGGAGCAGTTTCAAGGAGGCAGAGGGTTACAAGTGGGGGCCCACAGGGCTCAGTACTAGGACCTATATTGTTTAACCTTTATATCAATGACATTGCCAGTGGATTGCAAGGGGATATTCAGTTGTTTGCGGATGATGTGAAGCTGGGAAGGATTATTAGTAATAGTGCAGATGTGGTAGCCCTGCAAGAGGATTTGAATAAGCTAGATAGATGGGCAAATGAATGGGGCTGTCAGTTTAATGCAGCAAAATGTAAGGTCTTGAGGTTTGGGAAACATCAATGGGATGCTGCATACTCTATGGGAGGAGTTATGCTGGAGGAAGTAGGGGAGACAAGAGATCTGGGGTTGATGATTGATAGAAACCTGAAGTTTAGGGAACATATTGCAAAGGTGGTGAAGGTAACACAGAGGATTGCTGCAATTATGAGAAGGACACTGACCTGCAGAGATAAGAGGGGTTATCATTCCATTGTAAGTCTCTGATCAGACCACACTTGGACTATTGTTCTCAGATTTGGTCTCCAGGATTTGAAGGGGATAAATTAACTGTGGAAAGGATACAAAGATGGATGACAAAGATGGTTTCAGGACTGTACAAGGATAGTTACGAGGATCAGCTGAGGGAATGTGGACTGCAGAGTTTGGTGGATAGAAGAAGGAGAGGTGATATGATTGAGACTTTTAAACTGTTGATAGGTGGTTACAGGGTTGACACTGGGGAGTTCTTTTGCTTGGTTGAACAGCGGGAAGGAGTGATGACAAGAGGCCATTCCTGGAAGTTACGAAAGGAAACTGTAAGCAAGAGGGTGAGGAGTGGTTTCTTTGCGTGGAGGGTGGTTGAACCGTGGAATGCATTGCCTGATGGAGTGGTGAGAGCGAGAATGGTCAATGAGTTTAAGGAGTGGTATAATAGACTTTGTGTTTCTTAGGGGGGGGACCTTCCCTTGATGAGTCTTGACAGACTTTATGTTCTTAGGAAGGACCTTCCACGATGAGTCTTTCGACTCCATGGAGGCCTGAATAATAATAATAATAAAAAATGTCATCAGTTTATAACCTATAACATCCTTTCAGAAGTTTATAGATCGCTATATCATTCCTCTTTTTCCTGTTTACCTGTGTCTGCAGTCCTTATACTCTCAGTTTGTCCTCATAATCTACATTTCAGAATCCTGATATCATCTTTGTAACCCTTATTTGCACCCTTTCCAGCTTCATCAAACACTTGGAATCCAGGAGACCAGATACAGTAGTTCAAGTGTGGTGATATCAAGGCAAAATTACTTGTCTATCCTTACATGTCAATTCATTTCTGCATTGTAATTATTTCCTGAGCTGTATTTCCAAATTTTGCTATGTAATCTTTGAACTTCAAATTCCTACCTACCATAACTCTAAGATCCCTAGCCTCATCAGTTTCTCTGAGCATAATAAGCATACTAACTGGTATTGAGTGCAAAGAGTACAGTATTTTTAGGAAGGATAGACAGGATAGGAGAGGAAGTGACATGCTGCTAATGATATTGGACAACTTGAATCCAGTTAGTGTTGAGAACTATGATTGTACCACTAGTTACAGTATTTCATGCATGTAGCAGTGAATTTGAAGCCATCTGGTGTGATGTGGAATCTAACAAAATCAAATACATAGTGGGGATATTGTTACAGACATGGTGGATCAGATGATGACAAAATACATCACCAAATAGAGATGATGGGTGAGAAAAGAGCAATCATAATGGGAGACTTTAATTATCCAAATATTGATTGGGTAGCAGTAAAATCTGAATGAGAAGAATGAAACTGAATTTATTGAGCTGTTACGAGACAACTTCCTCAAACAGCATGTAACAGAAGTAACTAGAGGTCAAAGAGTGCTAGATTTGATTATAGTGCCAGAGTGTTATAAAGATGTAACTATTCTGCCTCCGGTTGGTGAAAGTGATCATGCAGTGCTTACTGGGAAGTGACTAAATTTATGAATGTTCCATTCAGAAAAGGTTATAAGCAGGAAATTATGACCAACTGAGGAATATACTGAGTTCAGCAGAATGGTATCGGTTCCTGGATGGGAAGAATATTGACAGTGCATGGAAAGCATTTAAAAAAAATACTTAAATGATACAATATCAGAATGTGTCCCAAGAGTTTGAAGAATAAATAGGGTAGGAGTCAAATGGATGTGTAGATGTGAATCTTATTATGCAAGAGTTCATATTTATAAATTTAGGGACACAAAAACACACGTGTTGAACAGATTATTTTATTAATTACTAATAAAATAAAACTTGACGTTTCGACCCCTGTATCGAGGTCATTATCGGAAGGATACAAGTGTATAAGGAACCAAGCTACATGCTCTAGACCTGTATACCGGTAAATTAAATCTACATAGTTAATTAGTCCTTTTCCCTAGCCTAACCTTTAGTGATAAAAAAAATAAATAAATAAAAATAAAATAAAATTTAAAAAATTAAAATAAATAAATAAATACAACTACAATAAGCTGCTAAAGTCCTCATGTATTAATATTCTTCTGGATTTGTACAGTTCTGATTGTTATAATATGATTTCTTTCAGTTGCTGTTGAATGTTACAAACACTTCACTAGGTTGTCTTCTTGTAGTGGGATTTTTCTATGGCTAGTTTAGGTTGTTATACAGGTTGTAGATGGGTCCTCCACATTCTTGAAATGGTTAAGCCATCATTTTTGTTGAGATTTGGGTTGTGTTTGAGCATTTCACATGACTCTTTAAATTTTCTCTCAAACCAGGTTTTGGTGCGGTGTAGGGACTTGGTATTTTTCCAATCAATTCTGTGGTAAGTTTGGAGTGCGTGGTCAGAAAGGCCGGTTTTTCCAAAATGGAGGTATTTAATGTGTCGTTTGTGTTCGTCTTGTCTGATTGGGATAGTTCGCCCTGTTTCCCCTATGATGATATGTTACATGTGCATTGTATTTTGCATACCCCTGGGTGAGCTAGGTGTGGAAGAGGATCTTTAGAAGAACTGAGTAGGTGTCTTAACTTATTTTTGGGGGTTTAAAGGTGGTTTTAATGTTGTATTTGCATAGTGTTCTGTTTTTTTCAGAAATGCCTCTAACATAAGGAATGGCAGTAGCATTCCTGAAATCATTTTTGTTCTTACTGGTACCTTTATGGAGGATCTTGTGAATAGTTTTTTTACTGTATCCATTTTATATAAACGTTTGGCTGATGATCTTGTATTCCTGGTCTAGAGCTTGTTCATTAGAACAAATAGTTAGAGCTCTGTGTTTAAGGGTGCTTATGACACCTAGTTTTTGTGTTGGGTGGTGGTAAGAATTTTTGTGTATCTATTGGCCTGTGTGTGTGTAGGTTTGCGGTAAACTAAGAAGGAGAGACAGCCAGAGGGAAGACGTGTGACAAGTGTGTCTAGGAAAGGAAGAGTTGTTTTTTTCCATTTCAGTGGTGAATTGGATACGTTTATGTTGTTTGTTTAGGTGGTTAAGGAATGTATTTAGAGCTTCGTGGTCATGGGGCCAAATGGCGAAAATATTGTCGACGTATCTGAGCCAAATTTTGGGCTTTAGACATGTTGTCTCTAGAGCACGTTGCTGAAAGTCTTCCATATAAAAGTTAGCTATTGGGGGGGGGGGGGAAGCAGTGAGCCCATGGCTGTACCTTCTTTTTGAAGGTAAAAATTGTTTTGCCACACAAAATATCTGGAGCAGAGTACATGGGCAAAGAGGGCCGTGATGTCATGTGGAAATATGTTCTGTAGGAGCAAGATATTGTCATTGATTGGGACATTGGTGAAAAGGGAAGTTATGTCAAAGCTGACTAATAAATCTTGGTTGTTGAGTGTAATGTTTTTAATTTTATTAATGAAATGTAGTGTATTTTTTATGTAGAAAGGGGACTGACCTACCAATTCCTTGAGTGTAGTAACCGCTAATTTTTTTGGCTAAGTGATAATTTGGGCTGTCAATTCCTTCAACAATCGAACGTAGTGGTGTGCCTGGTTTGTGTATTTTTGGCAGGCCATAAATTCTGGGCGCATGGGCATAATGAGGTATTAATTTTTTTGTTGTTTCTTCGGGCCATGTGTGGACGAATTTGATTAATTTAGTTATTTTCTTTTTGTTACGTTTTGTGGGGTTGTAGTTTACCATTTGGTAGGTATTGTGGTCTGATATCAAATGGTTCATTTTTTCAATGTATGTTGTACGGTCTAAATGGACAGTGGCATTGCCTTTATCTGCTTTCGTGATTATAATGCTTTGGTTATTTTTAAAGGATTAAAGGGCTAGATTTTCGGTTTTGTTTAAGTTGGTGCTTAGTTTTTTGTTTGAATTTAGTATACACGATATTTCCATTCGTATTTTATCAGCCAAATTGGTGGGTAGGGATCTTAAACCTCTCTTGATATGATACATGATATCAAGTTTGTTCACTGACCTTGGAGCAATGGCGTAGTTCAAACCTTTCTTTAGCAGCGAGAGTTCACCTTGGGTGAGATTGTAGTTTGATTAGTTGATAACTAAGCTGTGGTCTGATGGTGGTTGATTGCTCCTAACTTCGTTTGTGGGCGATTGGCTGCTCCTTATGTCGTCGGTTTGTGATTTGCTGTTCCTTTCGTTATGGCGTCTTGATGGTCTTGTGCTTTTCTGTTGTTGTAGGGCTTGAAATTTAATTACTAATTTTTTTTTGTTTTTCAGTAATAAGTGCTTGGCCGAGTCATCTGTGATCCTGTCTAAAATCTCCGAAATTTCTGGAATAACATAGTTGGATAACTCTAATTTAAGTTGTAGAACTTTGGCTTGGGTGGATGCTAGGTTTTTACATGCCTTGTGGATTTGTTCTCGTAACAAGGCTTTTTCCAACCGGGCATAAATACGAAGCGCTTTGGCTGATTTAAACTTCTTTAGTTTAATGCAGTTGGGTATTACGGTGCTGTCTCTACATCATTTCAAAAAGGCTAGTCGATTCGTTAACAAGTGCTCAAACACAACCCAAATCTCAACAAAAACGATGGCCTAACCATTTCAAGAATGTGGAGGACCCATCTACAACCTGTATAACAACCTAAACTAGCCATAGAAAAATCCCACTACAAGAAGACAACCTAGTGAAGTGTTTGTAACATTCAACAGCAACTGAAAGAAATCATATTATAACAATCAGAACTGTATAAATCCAGAAGAATATTAATACATGAGGACTTTAGCAGTTTATTGTAGTTGTATTTAGTTATTTATTTATTTTAATTTTTTATCACTAGAGGTCAGGCTAGGGAAAAGGATTAATTAACTACATAGATTTAGTTTACCGGTATACAGGACTAGAGCATGTAGCTTGGTTCCTTATACACTTGTATCCTTCCAATGATACAGGGGTCGAAACGTCAAGTTTTATTTTATTAGTAATTAATAAAATAATCTGTTCAAGACGTGTGTTTTTGTATCCCTAAATTTATAAATATGAATGCTGATCACCATGTAACCTTAAAAGAAAGAATTATTATGCAAGAGATTCGTAAGAAATGGATGATGTGAAAGGAATACCATGTGCATAATGGATGACGTCCATTATGAAAATTATAAGCAGCAGGCTGGAATAGTCACAACCCTTGTACAGAAAGCTAAATCTGAGTATGAAAAGAAACTGGTTCTCAAGCTAAAGACAGCCCACAAGAATTCCATCGATATGCTGCAAGTAAAAGAAGGAATGAATATGAAAGAATAACTCTTCTGAATGCAGATGGTGTGAGTGTGATATATGCAGAAGAGTTATTCAACTAATGAGTTCCCATTTTGCTAAAGGATGTCAACCTAGTGTATGCAACATTGAGTTCACTTCTTCATTGAATGTAGAAACTCAGGAATAAGAAGAGGAGGTATTAGAACAGTTACACAAACTGAATAACAATTCGCAATAGGGACTGATGGGATATCAGTATGGGTGCTAAAAGAGCATTCAACTGAACTAGCTATTCCTTTGACTAAGCTATATAATTTGAGTCTCAGAACAGGGAAGATTCCACAGGAATGGAAAGAATGTATGATAATCCCATTGCCCAATCCAGTCGATGTATACAGCATTGATACGGCTAGGTATCAATGTATACCCATTGCGACCAACCAATATCTCAGGAGTGGCAGTGAAGATTTTGGAAAAATTGGTTAGGGCTTGCATTCAGAAATGGGTGACAGTGAATCTCTACTTTGCAATGAATAGCATGGGTTTACTAAGGGAAGGTCATGTTTTAGCAGCTTGCTCACATTCTGTAATAATGTTACCATTGAACTAGACAAGCGGAATGGATACATCATGATACTTTTGGATTTTGCTAAGATTTTTTACAGAATACACCATGGAAGACTATTGCATAAATTGGAGAATATGGGTTTGGATTATAAAATACAGGGTGTTTCAAAAGGAGATATGCAACTTTGAATGACAGTCGAAGGTAAATAGCAATAGACGAACAATTTTTATTACCATTCAAAATAGCATAACACTTGAAGTTTTAACACAGACAAATATAGCTTGATATGACTGCCTCCAGTAATTTTGCAGATGTCCCATCTGTAATCAATTTCCTGCCAAATGCAGCAGAGCATATCCGGAGTAACACTGACAATTGTTACTCCAGATATCAGCAATGGCAGCAGTAATTCTGGAACGCAGCTCATTCAAATTTGCTGCTAGTGTAGTTACAAACACTTGATCTTTTGAGTATTTGTCGGTGTAAGGTCGGAGGAAACGTGGTGGCCATGGTACAGGCACTCCTCTACCAATCATTCATATGCCTGTAAAAACTGTTGAGGTATGACCATACATCCTCCAGGTAATGAGGAGGTGCTCCGTCTTGCTAGAAATATAAGCGTCTGTTGTAGTCATCATCATCATCTAATTGTGGTATTAGGTGCCCTTGTAACATGTCCAAATACACACCGCCAGTATGTTGAGGCTTAAGTGCTGTGAAGAATTCATGTTGGAGGTTTAATGGAATATTATCAGCACTAAGAAAGGATTAAAACTAATTTTAATATTTACTATATTTTTTTAATATATTTTTTTTAATATAAAAAAACCCAATATTTCATCTCAGTCACATAGACATCAGGGATTACAAAAAAGGGATTATTTTCCTTTTCCTTCGTATGATGGAAAGGAAAATAACAATAGTTTATCCTTCCTAGACACCTTAGTAACATGTCTTCCTATTGGTAACCGTTCTTTCTTTGTATATAGAAAACCTACTCATACAGGCAGATACATTCACAAACTCTCCCACCACTACCCCTCTCAACAATGTAGCATTATTAAAACTCTAACCAATAGAGCCCACAATCTTTATTCCAGTGAACTGCCCTTTCTACCAAACTCAAACATATACACAACACCTTCCTTTCCAATGGCTACAGTGATTACAGAATTAAAAAAAAAATAATCAATTCCTTCCCCCATTCCCCATCCATCTCTTCAGAAATGCCATCTACTTTACATCTGTGGCAAAGACCGTAAACTTACTACCTTATCCGTTCCACCAAAGATCAGCTCCCTCCCCTCTCAGTGCCTGGAGTATATAGAGTACCTTGTTCCTGTAAGCTGGCTTACTTTGGACAGACAGACAGATCAGCAACCATCCGGTTAGACGAACACAAGTCATACATCTGCAATCACGATTATGGTCAATCTGGCCTTGCAGACCATGTGTTGGATAAACCCACAGGATCTCCTGGAAAAAAACTACCATGCTCCACTATAGTAAATTCAAAAAAGAAAGACTGTTTTTTGAATCTGCATCTGTACTCAGGAATCAACCTAATTTAAACAAATACAGTTGCATCAAACTTCCCAAAATTTGGGAAACATTAATTATCAGAGATCCCTCTTTACATCCTACACCACCTGCAAACTCCCATAGAGGGTGCACCACCTAGATAGGACTTTAGTTTCACTCACTTGTTTTACTTATCATTGTATTGTATTTGTGTGTGTGTGTTATTACAAAATGTTTTTTGTGATCCCTGAAGATGTCTCTGTGACTGAGACAAAATATTGGAAGCATTAAAATTAGTTTTAATCCTTTCTCAGTGCTGATAATATTCTATTAAACCTCCAACATGAACACACCACCAGTAACGGTAGACTATGAAAAAAAGAAGGGGTCTGTACACTTTCTTCTTGCTTATAGCCTTTGGGGTATAAGCAAGAAGAACATTGTAGAACATTGTGAACATGTTCTACAAAGGCATGTGGATTTTTGCTTCCCCAAATTCTGCAGTGGTCAGTGTTTGCTTGCCCACTTATGTGAAAGTACACTCATCACTAAAAAAACAATTGTGTCCAAAAAGTCCTCCTTTAGTTCTATCCTACTGATCATCTCCATACAGAAATCCAGGCTTATCTTCTTTTCGTCTTTCTTCAAATGTTGTATGAGGGTAAATTTGTAGGGCCATAAATATAGATGCTGTCATAAAACATGCCACACAGTCACATGTAGAATTCCAATTTGACAAGAAGTCCATCTGGTTGACTTTCCAGGGCTTCTCTAGAAACTTTCCTGAACTTCTTTCACAACAGCATTGGCAGCACACAGTCTTCCCATTGACCTTGGATGATGCACAGAACAGACTGTTTCCAGAAAATTCTTGTGCCACATGTGGATTATGTGCCTTCTAGGAGGTTTTGTGCCATATTGTATGGGGAGATTCCTCTGAACTTGTATTGCAGACTTCGTTTTCTCAAAAACTATAACACACAGCGTGCACTCTCTGCATCATCAAAAGTCACCATTTTAAAATGGCCGTATATTAGCATGGATAAGAGAATGGCTGACTGACAGATATCAAAAAGTGGTATGCGGCAGATGTGGGTCTGAAAGATTTAAGGTTACTAGTGGTGTACCACAAGGATCAGTCCTTGGTCCACTGTTATTCAGTCTGTACATTAATGATATCAGGAGGGGATTTGACAGGCAACATACAGCTAATTGCTGATGATGCAAAGATAGATAATCAGGAATGCTGCTGATATGCAGTACTTGCAGAATGATTTGAATAGGCTGGAATTGTGGCATGGGAAAATGGATGTCAGTTCAATTTCAGTAAATGCAAAGTCATACCCTTTGGCTTGATTAGATATCCAATGCCATATTATATTGGTGGGATTATGCTAGAAGAAACTGATCAGGCTAGGAATCTTGGAGTTAGTAGATAGCAAGCTGAAGTTCAAAAGATAATTGCAATGCTGAAAGAACTTTCACATGTAAAGATAAGGAAGTTATTTTGCCTCTTTACTAGGCCTTGATAAGACCTGGACTACACCTCAGCCACCTTCAATCCGGCAGATTCATATCCTCATCATACCATTTCTGTTACCTGTCTGTCATCCACAAACATTTAATGTAGGATAAATAAATTTAACAATATCATAGTGTATTCATTTCTTTTATCCAACTAAGCCATAACATTATTATAGAAAGTGAGCAAATTATTCAGACATGACCTCCCTTTAGTAAGCCTATGCTATTCCTTGCAAAGTATAGTTGGCCTGTCAACTCATTTCTTTATGTGAGTTCTGACCATCTTCTCTTAAATCTTTACAACTACTCCAGAGATACTGATATATTGGCAGATAAACATATCAGTTTTTGCACCACTCATAAACCTCCTTATCATGCACTTCTGTCTTTTCATTCAGTGTAGTGGTAGGTGGGCACTAGATTACAAATGTCAGATTGTAATCTAGTGCACAGATCTTAACAAAGTAAACACTCATTATTTGAACAATCACCTCTACTTTTTTAATGCTCCAATTTAGTTTTCCTAATAATATTTATAACTTTTCTGGTTTGCATTTTATGTATTCCATAACTTCTCTCTTTCATAGGTTGCCTATCCATTTCACTTCCATCCTGTTTGTTCTTCAACTCTAGGGACACATTCAGATAAGCATATTTTCAAAACTTCCCTTATGCTGCTGATATCCATCCAATTCATTAATTGACACCACAGGACTGAACATAGTATTCTCCTGGGTTTGTTATAATTTCAAGGTTTATAATTCAGCATGTAACTTGACCTAATTTGAACATCCATATACTTAGATATTTTCCAGGTCAGTATGACATGATTACTATTAATAACTAGTATTCTTGTGTAGAGGCTTAAGTGATGTGAGGACATTATGTTGGAGGTTTAATGGATTTTTTACAACACTCAAAAAGAATTAAAATAGAATTTAATACTTCCTATATTTCATCCTAGTCACTAGGACATCTACGGGGATTACAAAAACAATTAATGTAACATGCACACAAAAACTTACAATACTAAACCCAACCACGTGAGTGACACTAAAGTCCTATCTAGGTGGAGTGCCCTCTGGGGGCGGTAGTAGGTGGCCTGGAATGTAAGGTGAGACCTCTGGTGATGAGTGTTTCCCAAATCTTCGGAATCTTAATGCAACCGTATTTATTAAGATTTGGTTGGTTTCTGAGAGCTGCTGCTGCTTCTAAGAAAAGTCTCTCTTTCTTGAATTTGCTGTGGTGGAGCATGGTGGTTTTCTTCCATGATACTCTGTGGGTGGAGTCCAAAACATGGTCAGCCAAGCCTGAATGGCCATAGTTGTGTTTAACGATGTACGACTTGTGTTCCTACAGGCGGATGGATGCTGATCTGCCTGTCTGTCCAAAGTACGCAAGCTTCCAGGAACAGGGTACTTTGAAAACTCCAGGCAGAGAGAGAGAGAGAGGAGGGATCTGATCTTTCGTAGAACAGATAAGGGCAAGTTTGCGGTAGGGCTTATATGCTGTGTGTAGGTTATACTTTTTTAGTATCTTGGCTATTTTTTCCGAAGTGCCACGGATGTAGGGTATGGTGATGGCATTTTTAAATTCTTGTTGACGAGAGGGACGGGGGAATGGGGGAGGAATTGATTATTTTTTTGATACTGTATTCGCTGTAGCCATTGGAGAGGAAAGTGCTGTGTATGTGGTTAAGCTCAGTAGTGAGTGCGGTTCCACTGGAACAAAGATTGTGGGCTCTCTTGGTAAGAGTTTTAATGATGTCATATTGTTGTGAGGGGTAGTGGTGGGAGAGTTTGTGAATGTATCTGCCTGTGTGTGTGGGTTTTCTGTATACAGTGAAAGCAAGTGTATCATTAGGCAGGCGTGTGACTAAGGTGTCTAGGAAGGGTAAACAATTGTTCTTTTCCTTTTCCATAGTAAACTGGATTCTTGGATTTAGGCTATTGAGATGACTGAGGAAGGAGTCTAACGTGTCTGGGCCATGAGGCCAAATAGAGAACACATCATCTACATATCTTAGCCAGATATAAGGTTTGAGTGGGGCTGAGTCTATGGCTCGTTTTTAGAAATCTTCCATATAGAAATTGGCAAGGGGGGTGAGAGGGGGGGAACACATGGCGGTTCCCTCTATCTGATTATAGATTTTGTTCTTCCAAGAGAAATACCCAGAGTTGATGGCAAAGGAAAAAGAGATCTAAGATGTCAGAGGGAAAAACATTTTCTAAGAGAGATAAAGTATCAGTTAAGGGAATATTGGTAAACAAAGAGGAGATATCAAAGCTTACTAATATGTCTGTATTATTCAAGGTTAAATTTTCTGTGAGGGCTTTAAAGTGGGTCGAGTTTTTTATATAGGAAGCTGAATTTCCGGTGAGGGGGGGACAGAGAGTTGGCCAGCTATTTAGACAGTCTGTAACAAGGTGCATTGGTGGCATCTACTATAGGCCTGAGTGGGAAATTGAGTTTGTGGATTTTTGGTAAACCGTATATTCGGGGGGGAGCGGAGAGGTTTACGTTTTTTTCGTGACGTCAGGGGGCCAGGAGGTTACTTTTTTAAGTAAGATTTTTAATTTCTTAACTTGTGTTTTTGTGGGGTTGTGTTCTAGCGGGATGTAGGTAGCATGATCGTGGAGGATAATGTTCATTTTACGATTGTATTCATAAAATGTGGTTCTCGATGTAATGGTTAACGTCGAACGGGGGATCAGTCGCTTACCGTCAGAGGTAGTCAACAACATCAGACTCGACGTAGCCAACATCCTCGCTCACTCTTCGCCTCCAAAAAGTAACTTATCGTATGCCCAACGCATGGCTCTCCTGAAACTACGCAAAGAAAAAAGTATCGTCATCACCAGAACGGATAATGGTAATGCCACAGTCGTTCTTAATACCAGCGAATACAATCGTAAAATGAACATTATCCTTCGCGATCACGCTACCTACATCCCGCTAGAACATGACCCCACAAAAACGCAAGTTAAGAAATTAAAAATCTTACTTAAAAAAGTAACCTCCTGGCCCCCTGACGTCATGAAAAAAAGTAAACCTTTCCGCTCCCGTCCGCCCCGAATATACGGTTTACCAAAAATCCACAAACCCAATTCCCTACTCAGGCCTATAGTAGATGCCACCAATGCACCTTGTTACAGACTGTCTAAACAGCTGGCCAACTCTCTGTCACCCCCCCCCTCACTGGAAATTCAGCTTCCTATATAAAAAACTCGACCCACTTTAAAGCCCTCACAGAAAATTTAACCTTGAATAATACAGACATATTAGTAAGCTTTGATATCTCCTCTTTGTTTACCAATATTCCCTTAACTGATACTTTATCTCTCTTAGAAAACGTTTTTCCCTCTGACATCTTAGATCTCTTTTTCCTTTGCCATCAACTCTGGGTATTTCTCTTGGAAGAACAAAATCTACAATCAGATAGAGGGAACCGCCATGGGTTCCCCCCTCTCACCCCCCCTTGCCAATTTCTATATGGAAGATTTCAAAAAACGAGCCATAGACTCAGCCCCACTCAAACCTTATATCTGGCTAAGATATTTAGATGATTTGTTCATCTATTTGGCCTCATGGCCCAGACACGTTAGACTTCTTCCTCAGTCATCTCAATAGCCTACATCCAAGAATCCAGTTTACTATGGAAAAGGAAAAGAACAATTGTTTACCCTTCCTAGACACCTTAGTCACACGACTGCCTAATGATACACTTACCTTCACTGTATACAGAAAACCCACACACACAGGCAGATACATTCACAAACTCTCCCACCACCACCCCTCTCAACAATATGGCATTATTAAAACTCTTACCAAGAGAGCCCACAATCTTTGTTCCAGTGGAACTGCCCTCACTAATGAGCTTAACCACATACACAGCACTTTCCTCTCTAATGGCTACAGCGATCACAGTATCAAAAAAATAATCAACTCCTCCCCCATTCCCCGTCCCTCTTGTCAACAAGAATTTAAAAAGCCATCACCATACCCTACATCCGTGGCACTTCGGAAAAAATAGCCAAGATACTAAAAAAGTATAACCTACACACAGCATATAAGCCCTACCGCAAACTTGCCCTTATCTGTTCTACGAAAGATCAGCTCCCTCCTCTCTCTCTCTGCCTGGAGTTTTCAAAGTACCCTGTTCCTGTAAGCTTGCGTACTTTGGACAGACAGGCAGATCAGCATCCATCTGCCTGTAGGAACACAAGTCGTACATCGTTAAACACAACTATGGCCATTCAGGCTTGGCTGACCATGTTTTGGACACCACCCACAGAGTATCATGGAAGAAAACCACCATGCTCCACCACAGCAAATTCAAGAAAGAGAGACTTTTCTTAGAAGCAGCAGCAGCTCTCAGAAACCAACCAAATCTTAATAAATACGGTTGCATTAAGATTCCGAAGATTTGGGAAACACTCATCACCAGAGGTCTCACCTTACATTCCAGGCCACCTACTACCGCCCCCAGAGGGCACTCCACCTAGATAGGACTTTAGTGTCACTCACGTGGTTGGGTTTAGTATTGTAAGTTTTTGTGTGCATGTTACATTAATTGTTTTTGTAATCCCCGTAGATGTCCTAGTGACTAGGATGAAATATAGGAAGTATTAAATTCTATTTTAATTCTTTTTGAGTGTTGTAAAAAATCCATTAAACCTCCAACATAATAACTAGTGGCAAAACAGTTACATCCTTAACCGAGACTGCTTCTGATTCTATGATTAAATCTAATACTCTTTGACCTTGAGTTCCTTCTTTCAGTTACTGCTTGAGATGTTTGTCTCACAACATCTCCATAAATTTTCCTTCCTTCATTCCTATCAAGAATTTTTCTCTGCTATCTAATCAGTGTTTGGATAATTGAAGTCACTATTGTGATTATTCATTTAGTATCCATCAGGATAATTTGGAAGTGGATTTGATAGTCCACAGCAACTGAACTGCCAGGTCTGTAGCAACATTCCACCATATATTGCTGCTATGGAGTGCTTCTGATGATAGCAGGGGAATTAAGTCCATATAAGGCAGACATGAAAGGAGGAAAATAGTGGCAATGGGTATGAGGCAGTGTGGCATAACGTGGTGGTTGAGAGCAAGACATATTTAGTTGGATGTTGCTATAGGCCTAGGAATGTGCTGATGAAGAAATGTATAAACAACTTGGATTAGTGAACAAAGGAAGGGTAATTATTATGGGTGATTTTAGTTATGGTGGTATAGATTGGAATGAAGAGATAGCATTTGGGAATAAGGAAAATGAATTTCTTGAGTTCTTGAGAGATAATTATCTCAGGCAACACGTAAAGAAAGGCATGCGAGGATCAAGAGTTCTGGATCTCATCATTTCATCAGAGAATGTAATTGTTAGAGGGGTTTCACATTTTCCTCCAGTTGGTGAAAGTGATCATGAAGTAATCACCTGCGTTGTGGCTAGTCATATGCAGACTTTTGTGAGGAAAGAATATATGTGGAATTATAAGGCTGGTGATTATGACAAGCTTAGGAGACAACTTGGATCTTTAACATGGAATGAGGAGTTGAGCGGTAAGGAAATGAATGCTGCACGGGAACTTACAAAGAAATACATAACAGCATCAATGTACGAATGTATCCCAAAGGCCAAAAGGCTGAATAAGGTGGTGTTAAATGGATGAATGTGTAGCTTAAGCATGAAATCTGGAAAAAGAAAGTACTTTCGAGGAAGTACAATGTAACGAACAAGCCAGGAGAGTGATTCATTTAGTAAGGAAAACAAAAGTGGAGTATGAGCAGAAATTGCAAATCAGGCTAAGAAACACCCTAGAGAGTTTTTTAGATATGTGGCAAGTAGAAGGAAGAATGATCGTGGAAAGATGAAGTTAAAGAATGACAGTGGTAGAATGCTAACTGCTGCAAAAGACATTGTTGAGGTATTCAGTGATCAATTTTTAAGGGTGTTTCATTCTGATCAGGGTGAAATCATGAGGAACTTAAATATAGAGGATATAGGAGAGGATGGCTTAATTGTGAGTGAGTAGGAGGTACTTGAGGAAATAAATAACCTTGATGCTAATAAGGCGATAGTGTTAAATTGTGAATGAAGCTATGTTATGTAATTTATTTTTTTTCATTCACATTTAACATTGCTTATTAAATATTAATCATGGCTCATATAAATTTATTTATTATTCCTTGATTAAGAATTACTAATTAAATATTTATGTAAAACCTGACCTATTATTAACTTATAAAATAATAAAATGTATAGAATCTTGTATAACTAAATATATATGGTGTAACGTAAAGTGTTATTTTATATTTAACTGTATACGTAATCAAAAGGTTAAAGAAATAGCTTAAATATTATATTGTTCTTATTTGTGAAATATTTAATGTTATGTAATCACTCATGTAGCAGTAATAGAGCATACATTACATTGGCGAAATGTTTACGCTTAGTCTATTGTCATGGAAACGCACGCGTAAACAACCACGAGTGGAGTAGAGCGTGGCGTTCGAACGTAAGGTGGGAAGGAAGGTCATAGATAGAAACAGAAAGGAGAAGGAAGGTCATAGTTAGGACAGAGAGAGGTAGAGAAGAATTATTATTAAGCGAGGGAGGAGAGAGTTTTGCGGAACCAAGATTATAGAATCCATAGGGCAGAAATTTATGAAAATAGTGTTCGGAAGTGAACCAATAAGTAGTGAATCATAAAGTTTAATATTATAAGTGAAATCAGCTGTCGTTATGAAGAAAGGTTAATGTCGTAATCAGATAAAAAGGAAACTGGACAGTCAATGCAAAAATTCTGATTAGTTCCAGTTAATCTGAATTACGATTTTAATTCTATGTTGCCCTAGGAAAAGGTTATATTGATTACTTGGAGAAAAGCGAACAAGAAAAGATATTAGTACCTAATTACTGTTGTTTGGAATAGTGAAGTGCGACTTACAGTAATACAGTTTAAACTGTGGAGAATTTTTATTAAGTGTGTTCCGCTAACGTTAATTAAGTTAATTCATAAGTGCTCTCTCAATAATTTGATGTATTGAAGAATTTGTCTGGTAAGAGTAGTTGTATAAGTTTGTCTATTCTAGCATTAACTGTGATATATCTCCGATGCTCAAGGACCGGAATTTATTTGTTTGGAATATTGCTTACATAGAGTATTGCCTGCTGTGAATATAAACATTGAGCTGATAGATTTGTGAAGACTGATTAAATGTGAAGTTGTTATATTAACTTGAAATAAGAAGAATTGTGTTTTTGAGACTGTGAATTGTATATGAAAGTTAGAACGTTGAATTGGAATGAGTGACCTAAGAAGTTGTATTAAGTTAATTGTATAGTTCCATTTTTAAATAGAGTTTTGTATTCGTTAACCATATCGTATATTAAATGTTTTATTTTGTTGATCTAAATATTGTGTTTGCCTGAATTCCTTTTTATTGCACCGTTCATAAATATTCGAATCTTGCGGGAACCCCAAGTAAAAATGATAATAAATAATTCGGCCTAATGAGATGACTGCTAACCTAATTTAGAATTGATCCTACTATTTATATAGACTAATCTAAGAATAGGGTGGCGCAGTATAAATATAAATTTCCCTACTTTTGGATCGGTGATCACTTCGCAATTGGTTATTTTAATTATAAAAGTGACTTGAAACTAGATAGAATTAGAACACGACAGAAAAGGTCCGTCACGACAAATGGCGCAGTTGGCAGGATTTGATTTAATCGGCAGGATGTGATTTAATTGATAGTAATTAAATTTAACAACTATAAGTTAAGAAATTGAATTTAAGTTTTAGTAATAATAATTGTAGAAGTACTCCCTGGAATTTGGAAAGTGAAATAATTAAATCACAGTGAACTGGTTATAATCTGGACTCAGGCAAAGATAAAAGTTTATTTTAAGGTAGAAAGATTATTGTATTTATTGAGATAGTAATTTATTAATCACTATGGCTGTCACATCAAACTCTGAAATGAATGACAGTGAATTTTTTCGTACTGTAAACCCGCAAGAGGTTTTTCCCCAATTTTCAGGTGAAGAATCAGATGATGTACTATTTTTCTTTACCTATGTTGAAAAACTTAGAGAAATTGCAGGTTGGACTGATTTTCAATTGCTAGTTTTGATTAGAAGCAAATTAGTAGGTAAAGCAAAAACATTTTTGCATTCTTCTCCAATACTTCGAGAAACTTTTGAGTATTCCAAATTTAAAGACACCTTATTGTCTCAATTTTGTAAACTTAGAAGTGTAGGTCCTAACTTGTGGAAATTGCAGAAAATTGTTCAAAAGGATAAAGAGACTGTTACTGATTTTCACAATAGGTTATTAACATTGGCCAACAGTTTGAATGTTACTGGTGAAGATAAACCTCACTTAGATTGGGCTGTGTTCCAACAATTTAGACAAGGTGTTAGGCAAGAATTAAGAGAAACAGCCTACAAGAAGAAAATTTCTACTTTAGAAGAGTGTCTCAAAAGTGTTAAGGAAAAAGAACAAATACTCGGTGACCTTTATCCCTCAACCAATGCAAGTCTTGTGAGTGTCGTGAATAAAACTGATAGTTCATTCAATCAATCAGAAATAGAAAAGAGAAGTAAAGTTGAAGAAGGAAAAGCAAAGAATATTGGAAAAAATTCAAGTAGTGTAAACTGCATGACAGAGAGTAAAGAGCAAATGGACAAGAAACTGATGACAGAAGTGAAATCCTTAATTCACCAGGAGGTGAATAAGTTAAATCAGCCAATAATGGATAGTCTTAATGAAGTTGTGAGACAGTTATCAGCTATTAATTTGAAGTCTCAAGAAAATCAAAACCACACTACAAATAAAATTGATGAGATGATCAAGCATGAGGTTGAAAAACAAAGTCAACCTATTTTAAGTAGCCTAGATGAGGTAATCCGAGGATTAAATGATGTTAGACAACAAATGTCTGCTATCCCTCAATCCAAGACAGAGACAAAGCAAAGAAATCCTCTTAAGTGTTACAATTGCAACAAAATTGGACATTATGCCAGGAATTGTTTCTATAACAAGGGAAACTACTCTAATAACAGATGGAACTCAAAGTTTGGATACAAACCCCACAGAAGAAATAAAAGAATTCAAAATTATCAAACATCTAATGAGAGAATGATGAGAATTAGAGGTGATATCCTGGGCTCTAAATGTGACATCTTATTAGATACAGGATGCAATGCCTCTACCATCAGGATGGATTATTTCCTAACAATAAAGAACAAACTGTGGAAGAGCACTGCCAAGCTGAGACAACCTGTAAGGATTACTTCTCTGTCAGACTCAAACTTTGTGGCATATGAAAAGCTTCGAGCAAGAATATACCTGCCAGAATTTGGACTGTACGTGTGGCAAGATCTACTTGTTGTCCCCACTACTTCCAATCTAGATTCTCACATTATCTTGGGAACAAACTTCCTAGCAAGATATCAATTTTCTTGTGACTTTTCTAAGAAAGAAATAACCCTGATGAACAAAAGGAGATATATCAGAAGAAATGAAATTCATGATTGTGATAAGACTAGGTATCAAACAAAACAATTTAGATTGCCTCTTGAATCAGGACCATCTACTGAAGAAAAATCAGCTGTGAATCAATCATCTAATAGAGATAGTGGTGATAACTCTCATGTACACATTCAATCTGATACTCCTCTTCTTACTGATGAACAAAAAGTAGTAGTGACAAAGCCCAAATCAGAAGTTATCACTAATAGTAAACTAAAGGTTGAAGTCAATTTTGGTAAAATGTCTAATCTATATTGTAGAACAAACCACCAAGATGTGAGACAACAAAAACTTAATTCTAATAATGGAAAACGTGAATTTAATTCAAAAGAGAGAATCCTATACTACAAATTTAGAAGACATGCAGAAATTGATAGTAAAAGTAATAAGAGAATTGTTGATAGTGTGAAAGAGAATAAGGGCACAAAACATAATAAGGAACCAAGTTTCAGTAAAACTAGGTATTACTTGAGAAATCGAAAAGGAAATGTGTAATCCAATTTTTTTTAAAGGAGCCTAGTGTAAAAAGAAAAATTTTTCTTATAATAAAAATTTTTTAAAGAAAGGGTGAGCCTATGTTAAATTGTGAATGAAGCTATGTTATGTAATTTATTTTTTTTCATTCACATTTAACATTGCTTATTAAATATTAATCATGGCTCATATAAATTTATTTATTATTCCTTGATTAAGAATTACTAATTAAATATTTATTTAAAACCTGACCTATTATTAACTTATAAAATAATAAAATCTATAGAATCTTGTATAACTAAATATATATGGTGTAACGTAAAGTGTTATTTTATATTTAACTGTATACGTAATCAAAAGGTTAAAGAAATAGCTTAAATATTATATTGTTCTTATTTGTGAAATATTTAATGTTATGTAATCACTCATGTAGCAGTAATAGAGCATACATTACATTGGCGAAATGTTTACGCTTAGTCTATTGTCATGGAAACGCACGCGTAAACAACCACGAGTGGAGTAGAGCGTGGCGTTCGAACGTAAGGTGGGAAGGAAGGTCATAGATAGAAACAGAAAGGAGAAGGAAGGTCATAGTTAGGACAGAGAGAGGTAGAGAAGAATTATTATTAAGCGAGGGAGGAGAGAGTTTTGCGGAACCAAGATTATAGAATCCATAGGGCAGAAATTTATGAAAATAGTGTTCGGAAGTGAACCAATAAGTAGTGAATCATAAAGTTTAATATTATAAGTGAAATCAGCTGTCGTTATGAAGAAAGGTTAATGTCGTAATCAGATAAAAAGGAAACTGGACAGTCAATGCGAAAATTCTGATTAGTTCCAGTTAATCTGAATTACGATTTTAATTCTATGTTGCCCTAGGAAAAGGTTATATTGATTACTTGGAGAAAAGCGAACAAGAAAAGATATTAGTACCTAATTACTGTTGTTTGGAATAGTGAAGTGCGACTTACAGTAATACAGTTTAAACTGTGGAGAATTTTTATTAAGTGTGTTCCGCTAACGTTAATTAAGTTAATTCATAAGTGCTCTCTCAATAATTTGATGTATTGAAGAATTTGTCTGGTAAGAGTAGTTGTATAAGTTTGTCTATTCTAGCATTAACTGTGATATATCTCCGATGCTCAAGGACCGGAATTTATTTGTTTGGAATATTGCTTACATAGAGTATTGCCTGCTGTGAATATAAACATTGAGCTGATAGATTTGTGAAGACTGATTAAATGTGAAGTTGTTATATTAACTTGAAATAAGAAGAATTGTGTTTTTGAGACTGTGAATTGTATATGAAAGTTAGAACGTTGAATTGGAATGAGTGACCTAAGAAGTTGTATTAAGTTAATTGTATAGTTCCATTTTTAAATAGAGTTTTGTATTCGTTAACCATATCATATATTAAATGTTTTATTTTGTTGATCTAAATATTGTGTTTGCCTGAATTCCTTTTTATTGCACCGTTCATAAATATTCGAATCTTGCGGGAACCCCAAGTAAAAATGATAATAAATAATTCGGCCTAATGAGATGACTGCTAACCTAATTTAG
Organism: Typopeltis vanoorti; assembly: GCF_054136105.1. Lineage (NCBI taxonomy): Eukaryota > Metazoa > Arthropoda > Arachnida > Uropygi > Thelyphonidae > Typopeltis > Typopeltis vanoorti. Next base: position 165,493,270 of record NC_143550.1, read on the forward strand.
AATTGATCCTACTATTTATATAGACTAATCTAAGAATAGGGTGGCGCAGTATAAATATAAATTTCCCTACTTTTGGATCGGTGATCACTTCGCAATTGGTTATTTTAATTATAAAAGTGACTTGAAACTAGATAGAATTAGAACACGACAGAAAAGGTCCGTCACGACAATAGGATTTGATGACATTACCATGCATCTTAAGAGAATGTTCCAGGGAACTGGCATTAGCATTGGCATGCCTGTTTAATAATAGTTTTGCAACAGCACAGGTTCCAAGGGAGTGGAAGGAGGGTAAAATTGTTCCACTGCATAAAGGTGGTGATAAGGCTGTAGCTTCAAATTATAGGCCGGTCTGTATATCTGGAATTGTGGTGAAGGTCCTGGGGAGATTGATGAGAAGTAGGATACAGAAATGTGTTGCTAACAGCAGTATTATCTGTGGTTATCAGCATGGGTTTGTTGAGAGGAGATCATGTTTCACTAACTTACTTATGTACTATAACAAGGTGACAAATAACTTGGACAAGGGAGATGCATATACAATGGTGTACTTGGATTTTGCAAAGGCTTTTGATAGACGACTGCTACATGACAAGCTCTTAAATAAATTGAAACAGATGTAATTGGATAACATACTTCTGTGTTGGATCAGTGACTGGCTGTCGGATAGGTATCAGAAAGTTGTATATGGAGGTGCAGTATCTTGACAGAGAAATTCACCAGTGGTGTGCTGCAAGGGTCAGTTTTGGGGCCATTGTTGTTCAATTTGTATGTTAATGATATTGGGTTGGATTTAACTAGTGATATCCAGGTGTTTTTCAGATGATGCAAGGGAGAGCAATGCACAGTCAGGCTGATGTTAATGCCTTACAAGAGGACTTGAATAGATTGCATGAATGGGCAGGTAAGTGGAACTATCAGTTCAATGTTGCCAAGTGTAAAGTTTTGAGATTTGGTAAACAACAATGGGATGCAAGGTTTACACTTGGTGGGGAACCTCTAACAGAAGTAGAGGAGATGAGAGATCTAGGAGTGATGGTGGACAAGGACCTGAAATTCAGGGGCCACATTGCACAAGTTGTGAAGACATCACATCGAATAATGGCAATGATGCAGAGAACCCTCACATGCAGAAATAGAGAGGTTATGATTCCATTGGATATGGCCTTAATCAGGCCTCATGGATTATTGTGCACGGATTTGGTCGCCGGGTTTTCATGGTGATGAAGATATGTTGGAATGGATACAAAGAAGATTCACAAAGGTAGTTAGTGGTCTTTGGAATGTGGAGTACGAAAACAGATTGAAAGAATGTAAGTTGCAGAGCCTCATGAAGAGAAGGAATATGATTGAGACATATAAGCAGTCAGGGGTTGTTATCAGGTAGACATGGAAGAGATTTTTCATAGAATGGGAGAGGCCATTACTGGAAACTGTATCAGGAGGGTATGAAAAAAGGAGTGAAAAGCAGTTTCTTTGCATTGAGGGTGGTTGATGTGTGGAATGCATTGTCTGAGTGTGTTGTGGATATGGACACATTGAATCAGTTTAAGATGCGGTTGGATGAGTATTGTATGCAATAGTGAGTACCTCCCACGATGAGCCTCTGACTCCATGGGTGTCAAATGTTAATAATAATAATAAATAATAATAATAAGAATATATTCTATCTTGTTAGTCTCCCCTATACACAGATAGCCTCAAATGCACTGCTGCATGGGAGATTATTACTATTCTTGGTTTCATGACTCTCTACCCTAACTGGATTCATATCATTAGTAGTACCCCCCCCCTCTCTTATCTCTTTTGTAGTTCCTAAAAATTATATCTTCCACACACAATCCCAGCTACTACACCTGACTCTGAGAGCCAAGTTTCAAATGCCAATAATCATAAGCCAGGCAACAAACTCAATCCTTTGCTCATGATACCCTTGGCATTTGTGTATAGGCATAACAAGTTATCTCCTGGCTGTTTCATATACTTACATCTGTAGTTTGCTTGGTCCAGTTGTGCAAATTTCCCTTTCCCATCCCTATGCACACTCAAAAAAGCAAAATCCTAAAAATCAATAATCCAAACACCAGATTCATTGCCATGCTTATTAACATTCATATCATTATCATGTTTGTATACCTTAGTTGAACTTACGCATGTTCTCACCATTCCTGCCATGATCTGCTAGTTTTGTTGACTTTCTGCATTAGATCTCACCCCAGTAAATAATTTATCCAGGCTTCTGATTTTAAACCCATACATGTATGAATATATGCATATGTGTGTGTATAGTTTGATGTTTTAAATAAGTAGATTTGTAATACAAATAAAAATATATGATACATTTAATGGTATCCAATATGATTTAGATTTGCTTAATTTGTTAGGAGATTTGCATGTATGTTTAAAAAGAAAGCTATTTAATTGGTGCATTATTTCAGTGTTCACCTCTAGAAGTCAAACATGGACAAGAACTAATAACAGGAAGACAGGCTGTGCATGGCTCATAGAGCCTTGAAGAGAGGAATACTCCACTGTGCACAGATTTGGTCACTGGGTTTTCATTGTGTCGAGGATAAGTTGGAAAGGGTCCAGAGAAGATTCACAAAGGTGGTCAGTGTTCTTTGGAATGTGGAGTACAAGGACAGGTTTAGAGAATGTAAATTGCAGAACCTCATGAATAGGAGGAAGAGGTGGAGGGGGATATGATTGAGACATATAAGGTAGTCAGGGGGTTGTTATAAGGTTGACATGGAAGAGATTTTTCATAGAATGGGAGAAGGGGGGGGTAGAACAAGAGGTAAATGCTGGAAACTGTATAAGGAGGGTGTGAGGAGTAGGTTCTTTGCATGGAGAGTGGTTGGTGAATGGAATGCATTACCTGAATGTGTTGTGAATATAGACACATTGAATCAGTTTAAAGCAGAAATGAATGAGCATTATGTGAAATGGTGTGTCCTTCTCACAATGCATCTCCGAATCCATGGAGGTCAGATGTTAATAATAATAATAATAATAATAATAAGGAATAGAATTAGAGGGATGACTGGAGTAGAAGATATTGTGAAATATTGTAAAGCATGTAAATAGAGACAAACTGGTCATGTTAACAGAATAACCTCCCTACCGGCTGATGTGGATGAAATAGTGATGCCAAATTGCACTTCTTATACATTTTATTCGATGAGTGTTAGAGCTTCGTATCCAGATTTAGCTGAACATCTATAGACGCCATAGCTGGTGGGGGGGGGGGTTAACAGACAAAAAGATGGACAAAATTAAGCACTGAATGATGACTTTCCTTCTCTTGGATTCAAGAGAAGGAAAGTCATCAAAGAATGAGATGGAGGGATGATCTAGAAAGGTTTGACATGAGATGATGGACATGGGCTAAAGACAGAAGGAATTGGAAAGTTAAGGTAGAAGCCTATATCCATGGATGTAAAAAGGCTAAAGAAGAAAAAGATATAGTTTAGGCAATAGGTCTAGACTGAGTTTGTATTTTCTGTGCATGTGCATGTGTTTTGCATATACACTTTATTAAACTTGAATAAACAACAATATTAATAATTTTTGTCATTTAATTTAATTTTATATCATTTATAGCTTGATTTTCTCTATCAGCAGTTCACATGCCATATTTGAATTTTTATTAGGACTGGTGGGAACCAGGCTGCAGACTATTATTATTATTATCATTATTACGGGCAACTCCAAGGAGTCCTTAGACTCATCGAGGGAGGGCCTAACATCATGTCAAAAACAACTATTCAACATTCAGACAGTATCTATCATACCTCGCCTTGAACTCATTCACAGTCATGGCACACACAACAGACTATAGCAGCTTATTCCACTCATTCACTACTCTCCAAGTAAAAAACCTAGCTCTAACACCTTGCTAATCACACTCTTGTCCAGTCATATCACCCACAAATCTTCAATCTGTTCTCATAAGGTTCATTCCATAGACCTGCTATCATCTTGGTCACTCGCCTCTGGATCCTCTCCACCTCCTCCCCATCAAGAAGAAACCCTTGCGCCCAAATCTGGGCACAGTAGTCAAGATGGGGTCTTATCAAGGCTCGATACAGAGGAACAATAACTTGCTTGTCTCTGCTCGTAAAGTATTCTTCGGTAACCAAGTGATTTGATGAGCTGATTTAGCCACTTTTGCAATGTGCCCCCTAAACTTCAACTCCATATCCCACTTCCAAATCCCTGGCCTCGTAAATCTCCTGGAGTACAGTTCCACCAATATGGTATACTGCTGCTAATCTTTTCACCCCAAAATGCATAACCTGACATTTGACCACATTAAATTGACATCCATTCTCTTTAGCCCAGACCTCCAATCTATCCAAATCATCCTGCAAAATTTTGACAACTTCTGCATTCACTATTGCCCTACCCAACTTTGCATCATCAGCGAACAAATGAACCATTCCTCTCAGATCCTTCCCTATATCGTTAATGAACAAATTAAACAGCAGTGGTTCAAGAACAGAACCCTGTGGCACACTACTAGTCACAGGCCATCTATTGGACTCTACCCCTGAATAAACTACTCTCTGATATCTCTTCATCAACCACCCTCCTATCCATCTCACCAACTCTATATCCATCCCCATATGCTGCAGTTTACTGATTAAAATTCCATGTTGTATCCTGTCAAAGGCCTTAGTAGTAGAATCACTGTAAACCCATTACCCTTATCCAGTTCAGCTATCACTGTGTTATAAAACGTGAGCAAGTTACTGAGGCATGATCTACCCTTCACAAAACCATGCTGTACCCTATACAGTATCCCATTTTCATCTATCCATTCCTGTATTTTCCTCTTGACTATTCTCTCCAAGACCTTGACAACGATTCCTGATATGCTGATCGGTCAGTAATTTTTAACAGCAGTCTTGGAACCTCCTTTATGGAGTGGAACTATTTTTCCCTCTTTCCACCCCCTCGGAACTGACCCAGATCAGAGACTCAAATTAAACAAAATAGTCAAGGGTACTGACAATTCTTTATCTGCTTCACATACGACACGAGCTGGTATACCATCCAATCCCACAGATGTATTCACGTTAAGGTTTTTTATAGCCTATTCACCACAATTCCCGTATAAGCTGTTGGTTCCTTCATTCCTGCAATATCACCACCTGGATGATATACTCTTGCAAAGTGCTCGATCAGTAATTCCACTATATTAACTGATTCGGTTACCTCCCTGCCATCGGCATTCTTTAAAATCATTCTGCTGTATACATTTTTTCTTTTATTTGCAGCATATCGAAAAACCTGTTCGGAATTCTCTTTAGCTTGCATGGCTAATTCTCTTTCATAATCCACTTTTGCTTTTTCTTACCACACTCATTACCCTTCGGGCCTGCGCTTTATACTGTTTGTGTGCCTGCAGGTCACCTTTCTCCTTAAATTCCCTCCACAATTGTTTCTTTTTTTGCAGCTCAAGCTTAATGGTGTTATTCATCCATTTAACCCCTACTTGATTTACTATTTGGACCCTAGGTATACAGTCAGCCATTACCTCCTGCAAACACTCCTTAACCACCTTCCATGCACTATCAACATCCAGCCCTTGCAGTTTTACATGCCATGGCACTGAACGAAGCAATTTCCTGAGCTTGTCATACTTACTAGCCTGGTAATTCCATATGTACCCTGTCTTAATTGAAAATTTTACACATTTAGCCACCTCCCAGGTCAAGACCTAATGATCACTCTCACCAATTGGTGACAACCTGGTCATATTCATTACAGTCAAATTTTCAGATGTAATTACTAGGTCAAGCACTCTCGAACCCCAAGTGTTTTCCATTACATGCTGTCGCAGATAGTCATCCCTTAATAACTTCATAAAATCCAATTCCTTCTTCCCATGTGTCCTCTCCTCCTTCCCATCAATGTTACCATAGTTGAAATCCTCCATAATAATTACCCTCCTCCTTCTATTCATTGCATCTATTTGCTTATGCATACGTTCTCCACCATCTATTCCATATGCTGGTCTATAGCAGCACCCAACTGTATATTTTATTCTGCTAGTCTCAATCTCACACCAAATAGCATCAAATGTGCTCTTTTCTCTATCCTGCAGTTCACTTCTATTCTGTCAGTCTCTCCTTGGCTTCAGTTCATCAGCTATCATCAATAACACTCCTCCCCCCATTTAAATCTTTCTATCCCTCCTGAACACACTATATCATCTTCTGTCAGCCATGTTTCACTAATGCCAATAATCTGTGGCCAGGAAGAGCCAACCAAGGCCAGAAATTCTTCCTTCTTGTTCCTAATACTCCTGGCATTAGTATACATTACATGAAATGCAGAAGCCCATTAGTCCCATCCCTATCTTGATGCCTTATACTAACTATCCCATTCTGATTTTTTTGTCCTTCATACTAGCTCAGGCATGTTATACACATTCATATTCAACTGCATCCCTGAAGTCTGCATATCCACCCCCCCTTAATAACTCTAGTTTCCCTGATTCTGCACATTCACTTTCACTTCATTCATCAATACTTTTTCCAGTCTCCGCACACCAAATCCATTCAGATGCAAACCATTCATCATATATTAATCCTTTCGCCCATCAAACTCCCTCCGCACGTCCACAAATTCCATTCAGATGCAAACTATCCATCATATATAAATCCTTTTGCCCATCAAACTCGCTCCACATGTCCACAAACTCCACACCACTCCTCCTGCATAACCTGCGCATAGAGTCATTTGCAATTATCGCTCTCCTTCTCCACTCTTCTCTGTAATACTGCAGCAACAGACTCACTATCTTAACTCTCTCACTCTTTTCTTTTGCTACCTCTAGTAATTCCTTCAAGTCCTCTCTCATAGCAATTTTTTCTCCTTTTAAATCATTCGTTCCTGCCACTACTATCGTTTCTTTCACCCTCTGCTTTTGCGCTCTAATGGACTCACATCCTTAATTTTCGCACCCGGTAAAGTATACGATTTTAACAAACTCTCACCTATTACACTCTTACTAAAGAATCACCATACAATACTCGCTCCGTAATTTTTCTTACACTCTCGATCATACTGTTATTTTTCTTATCATACATCTGCTTTTTATTAGCTGATGCACTCGGTAAACAATTTTGTAAACGCTCCAGCTGCCGCTTCTCCCTATACAGGGTGTTCGGGATAAATTTGACAGTTTCGTAAGGAAAAAGAAAATCTTCTTTGTATCTATTAAATTTAATGAATTGACAAAAAAACATTACAGGCAGAGTTAATTACAATACTATCAACAAGATTTACTCAAAATAACCACCATTAGCATCGATCACAGCTTCAATTCTGCTTCGGAACCTCGAACAAGCTGATGCTACAGTCTCCCTGGGAAGGGCCGCAAAAACTGTTTTAATTTTATCCATTAACTGGGCTTTTGTATTACTGGAAGTGCGATTGGTGTCTTTTTCAACTGCGCCCCATACAAAATAATCCATGGGGTTAAGGTCTGGGGAGTTTGGAGGCCAAACATTTGGACTGGTGAAGTCGTAGAAATTTTCAGACAACCATTTTTGACTTTTCCCAGAGGTGTGGCAAGGGGCCGAATCCTGTTGCCATACATACGGCCTACCATTGGCTACCCTTGTTATCCAGGGCTTGACTACAGTTAGCAACTCCACGAACAAAGCCCGAATTCCAATGCCAGGGTTCTTCAACACCTGTTCCTGCAGATTTGCGAGGAATTCTGCTGTACGAACGCAATCAGATCGTCTGCTAGGGATCTTTCTTCTTGCTACATCCTCGTAGTCACCATTGCAAGTCTCTAGTTCATGCCTGATTGTTTTTACTGTATTCAGGGAGCATTGGGCAGCAGTCGTAATATCCTTATTTTGATGGCGGGCACGAATCATCATGATACAAGTTATTCTCTTCCATGATTCAGGTGGGTTCCAGCTATCCATCCTTTCTGACATCTTGTATATGAATGAAGAAGGGTCCAAACTTTTAAATGAAGAGAAGTGTGTGTTAATACATGTAACTTACGGAAAAATATAATTAATTATAAATATGTCAAATTTATCCCGAACACCCTGTATATCACTCTGCACACCTGGCGATCTCACTCATTGCAACTAACTTTTCATTTTTTTATCCGTTAAACCATTTTCTTGCTCTGTATTTTTACTTTCACTCTCACTTTCAACATCGCTCTCAAAGCTATCTGGTTCTACATCGCAAATTCCTATCATATCACTATTTTCTATCCCACTTTCAACAACAACATCAATCTTGCGACTTGAGACACACTTCAAATCATCACTTTCCTTACACATTCGGCACACATTCCCTCCACTATCATTATCAAACCAAACTCCAGCCACTCTCTGCAAAAGCATACATCCCACAGACGTTACGCTGAACAAACTCCCTTAAGTTAAAATTTTTGAACAAAGACGGCAATTTGGATGCTATTGTTTTTCTTCTTATCGTTGCCATGTGCTACGCTATCTATCGTATCTTATCAAAATACTAATTTAAATAAGAGAAAACACACCAAAAATCACACTAAGTTACCAAAAGTAAACAATACTACATTAAGATTCAAGCAATATTGCCAATTATTACTCAAAATAACACATCGGGAACTCTCTACAAACACTACACACCATGTAGCCCTCTCATACTTTGGGAAACATAGCCTTGCACAGTGGAGCTATCATTTCTTTGTCAATGTTCCAGAAACTATGATTATTTCATCCTACAAAACAGACAAACCAGCTGGAGTATACATGCTGTTACAATTAGTAGACATAACAAATAGCTTCATAGTTGCATTGGCTGTAATTTCAGCAAATGTTTTTTTTTTTATTTAATTCTCTTGATAAATGATATTAAATTTCGTTTTCTCTCTCTCTCTCTTTCTCTCTGGAATCTATTTTGCATGCTGGGATAATTAAGATACTAATTATTAGTAATTAGAAATCTTTGAAATCAAAACTAACCAGCTTTTTTTTTTAAGAAAAAGAAAAGAGAAGAAATTGGTTCTTGCATTATTACAATCTCTGTTGAAGCTGATTCATTATGACCAGGAATTAAAGTTTTATACATTACATAAAATTAGAAAAATATATGAAAATGCTTAATAAGTACCCACACTAATTAGCTGATAAGTATTAGCATTTTTAATTTTTCATTAGCTGTGTAATTGGGTAATTGCCTTTTGCTTTTAAAACCTTAAATGAATTTGTTTTTAATGAAATGGAAAAATGCGACTCTATCTCTTTCTCTCTCTCTCTCTCTATATATATATATCAATATTTTATTATATCAAAACTGCTTTTTAATTACAGGTACTGGTTAATGTGGTGGGTGCCCTTGGATTGTGTGCTCAACTTCCTCAAAACTGTGTTGATATTCGTAAAAGTGGAGGAGCTGAACCCTTGGTTCATCTTTTATCTCGAACGAATTATGCATTGCTGGTGAATGTGACTAAAGCTGTTGGAGCAATTGCTTCTGATATAGAGTGTATGATGTATGTATTTTTGTTCTTTCTTTTCTTTCTAAAAGGAAGATAAAAAAAATAGACTGCTATCACTTAATCTTTGTTTTTAAGATTTCATTTTTTTAAACTGAATTTAAATGTTTGAACTCTAATTTCTTTCAATTTTCATAGCTAAAATAAGTATTTTAGCATTTTTATTTTTATACTTCATAAAATTACAACTGAAAAAAAAACATTCAGCAGCAGTTGAACCATTATGTTCTATGGTCTTGGTCATCTTTCTGCAAGCAGTTTTGATTTCTCTACAATATCAGACCTGATTTCTGGAAAGAAAAATTTCACTTAGGAAATTAATAAATTAGGAAATTTATTAATTTCCTAAGCATTGTCAAATTCCATCAGTATGAACATGGCTGAGTAATAATAATTTATTATTATTATTTCCCTGATCCCCATGGAGTCACAAGACTCATCACGGGAGCTGAATACAAAGTCTATCATAGCACTCCTTAAAATTATCCATACTCTGCACAGTCACCACCCTCTCAGGCAATGCATTCAAAGTTCCTACCACTCTCATGCAAAAAACTTACTTCTTATTCTTATACTCACCAGCCTTGTTCCTTTTCCTCATTCTACCATATGAAAAATCTCCTCAGTGTTAATATGATAACCCTTCAAGAGCTTAAATGTCTCAGTCATATCCCCCCCCCATCTTCTATCAACCAGACACTGCAGTCTGCATGCTCAGTCAGTCTATCTTCATAATCAACGTTGTGCAGTCCTGACATAATTTTTGTTATACATCTCTGCACCCTTTCCAAGAGGTTACTCAATCCCCTTCGAATCCTGGTCACCAGATCTGAGCACAAAAATCCAGATGTGGTCTGATTGAAGCTTTATAAAATGAGACCAGCATACTTTTATCTTTCACAATCAATGTTCTCCTCAACATTGCCATAATTCACTGAGATGTCTTCACAACTTTGCAGTATGACCATGGAACTTTAAATCTCTGTCCACAATTATCCCAAGATCCCTTGCTTCCTTCACTTCTTCCAGTATAACTACCAAGTGAGTATGAAGTATCCCATCTGTGGATCCCAAATTTTAAAACCTCACATTTAATTGCATTAAACTGACAGCCCTTCCAGCTTATTCAAATTCTCTTGAAGAGTCGAGACATCAGCACTGTTGTTAATAACCCTCCCAAGCTTCACATCATCTGCAAACAACTGAACATCTCACTGTAGTCCTGTGACAATACCATTGACATAAAGTTTGAATAGCAGTGGTCCCAGGACTGAACCCTTTAACTCCACTGGTAACCTTCCTACTCCCTGATATTGCTTCTTCATATACAACTCTCTGATATATATCAGAGAGCCAATCACCAATCCAATCCACTAACCTGAAATCAACTTGTCATGTGGCACTCTGTTAAATGCTTTGGAAAAATCCAAAAAAATTTACAGTGCATGCCTTACTGCTCTTATTACTGTATTGTAAAAAGTAACTAGATTACTAAAACAAGAGTGCCCTTTAACAAATTCATGATAGTCTGTATAAATAATATTACCCTCATCTGCCCAATTCTATGTATGAGTTCTTACCAATTTCTCCAAAATCTTAATAGCTACAGAAGAAAAACAAACAGGCCTATAGTTTAATACCTTCATTCTACCACCACTCTTATGCAATGGTGCTATCTTACCTTCTTTCCGCTAGCCAGGAACCTGCCCCATTGCAAGACTTTCATTAAACACATCAACTGCAAACAACTGAACATCTTAAAACAGCCAAGTTAATGGCACAGTCAGTTCCATAGCACATTCCCCTTAAAACATGTGGTGAAATTCCATCTAGTCCCCCCCTGCCTTATTGACATTTAGCATATACTCAGTATTCAGAATATAACCTCTTCATTCATTTCTAATGCTTCACCACTCATTATCCTTCTAGGAATAAAGCCTGTAAGATCAGAATGGAACACTCTAATAAAGTAATCAATAAAGTTGTACAGTCCTGGCATTAAATTATGTCAAAACTGTACAACATTGATTATGAGGATAGACTGAGAGCATGCAGACTATGACAACTATGTCATCTGTTTTGGTCACTCGATTCCCATCTCCACCTAGGAAGATAATCTATTCACTCTCATTTTTTTCTCCTACCCACTGCATACCAAAAACTCCTTGAGATTCTCCTTCGATTGCAGTGCCAGTCTCCTCTCATATTCTAATTTTTCTCTCCTTACAATACTAGTCACTTTCCTAGTCTGAGCCTTATATTCCTTATATGCACTAACAATCCCTCTTCCTTTAAATTATTTCACCATTGTACTGCTGCAAGCTAGTTTCTAAGTCTATGATAGTCACCTGCCTTAAATTCCACATAACTTCCTTTTATTTTGATACCGCGCCATGCCTATTCATCCTCCAAGTCAGGACTACATGGCCACTCTAACCAGCAAGGAGAGGAGGGGAAAGTATGTCACCTCAGTCACAATCAGATCCTCTGATGCTATGACCAAATCCAGAACTCTCAATCCTCATACTGCTTAAGATAGTTGTCTCTCAAGAAATCCAAAAATTCAGTTCCCTTATTACTGCATGCTATCTCCTCTGCCCAGTTTACATTACTATAGTTGAAGTCCCCTATAATGATCACTCACTTTGCACTTATTATTATTATTATTACTATTCAGGCCTCCATGGAGTCAAAAGACTCATTGCAGGAGGTCCTTCCTAGGAAACACAAAGTCTATCAAGACTCATCATGGGAGGTCCCTCCTAGGAAACACAAAGTCTATCATACCACTCCTTAAACTCATTGACCGTTCTTGCTCTCGCCACTCTATCAGGCAATGCATTCCTTGGTTCAACCATGCAAAGAAACCACTCCTCACCCTCTTGCTCACAGCTTCCTTTCAACCTTCCAAACTAATTTGCCTATACATTTACTGCTCATCACCATCTATATTCCCTGGTCTGTAGCAATATCCCATTAAATATCTTGTCCTATAAACATCCATCTCACACCATATACTCTTAAAGCCATTAGTGTATTTCCACTAAGGTTCTCCATCCTGAGAGTGCACAATTCATCTCTTATCATGAGTAACATTCCTCCATCATGTTTACCTTCCCTATACTGCTATATTAGAAGTGATTTTCATGTGCCACCAGGTCTAGACTGTATTCTGTGTGATGGAGAAGTTCCATCATCTTATGTGATGATAGCATATTAAAAAAGGAATACTAAAAGAATTAAGGAATGTGTAATACAACAATGTAATCACTGTATGTAGGAAACATGAAATTTTTTCATTAATGAAGGCATCTCTATGAGAGTAAAACGAATGATGTTAAAAAAAATTATATATTCCTATCAAGGATGAAAACATCCCATTTTTTGGAGAGATAACAAATCATTTTCATTTAGAAAGTTTATATGATGTAGGTAGTCAACATGTGATTCTTCAAACAAACATAAATTTGAAGCAAATGCAATATAACAGGTTTATGCTTCAATAAGAGTTACTGAAACAAGGGAGAGAGCTAATGTAACCTTTATGGCTGTTAAATTGAGCATTATCAAAGATAACTGGAGAAGAATTAAGTATTTTTTTGCAAGAAAACAGACAAAGCTGTGTCTTGGAAGCATTGAAGGTTTGTTGTCACCTCAGTGAATGATAGTATAGAGATCAGTGTTTAAGGCACTTATTCATAGATGATCTGTGGACTGTTTGGGTAAACGAGAAGAAGGAAAGTGTTAACGTATGTGAAAAGTGTTTGGATAGATTAGAATGATTAGAAATGGGAGCAAATGTCGGGACTGTAGTAGAAGAGCTTGGCAGGAGTTAATGAAAAGTGAAATGAAACATCTGGAAGAGGATATTAAACAGCTAAAGGAAAGATTGGCTGTTAATAAGGAGAAGGAGGAAGTTAATGTAATAAAGAAGGAAGGTGTTAATGTATGTGATGCGTTGCTGAAACAACAATGGATGCTTTGCAGAAAAGGAAATACCAGGTGTCAAATTTAGTGGTAATTGTGGTCACAAATGACTTAGTTGGGGGGGAAGAAGAATGTTGATAGAAACTTGAAGAAGTTGTTGCAGCAGGTAAAGAAGAATAGTGTTGTTGGGAAAGTCGTAGGGTGTTACCCAGATATGATAGCAGTGATAATGAATAGTAAGATGGCTGAGTTGTGTGAGGCAAAGGGAGTTCAATTTGTAAATCTGTGGAGTGAATTTGAAGGGAGGTTCAAAGGGTATAAAGCTGATGGATTACATTTGAATGGGTTTGGTATTGGGCATTTAGAAAGGCTATTGTTTTCTGAGAAAGCACAGAGTCAAGAAGTTAATGTAGCAAATGATCAGAGTCTACCTGTGAAACAGGATAGCACAAATCAATAGATTGTACAGCAGGAGGAAGATGGATATGAGGTTGAAGATGTGGTTGCAGCAGCACAAGGAGATGAAATGCATAAAGGTGAGAATGAGACAGGTAACAATGGAAATCACAGTCAGGATCAGGGAAACGGGAGTGGTCAAAATGAAGAGAGAGAGGTGTAGTATAGCAGCCAGAATAGAGAATGTTGGTGCTAGTAGGATGGCCTCAAACAGACAGTGATTATTATGTTTATGCACAAATGTAAGGAGTATTCGGAACAAAAGAACTGAGTTTATGGTATTGGTTGAAATGGTAAGTGAAACTTGGTTGTCTGAGGAGGATGTGATATCAGGAATAGAATTAGAAGAATATATAATTTTCCAGAAGGATAGAGATGTGAAAAGAGGAGGGGGGGGGTTGCTGTTAATGATTGCAGAGGAATTGTGTTCGCAAATAGTGAAAGTTGATGGTACAGGCACAGATTTTGAATCTGTGTGGTGCAAAGTTGAAATAAACAGGTTAGCATATCTGATAGGATTCTGTTATAGGCTATGGAATGTAGAGAATACTCATTATGAAATGTTTAGGCAAATTAGCTGGGTATGTAGAAAGAAAGTGATCCTGATGGGAGGCTTTAATTACAGGAATATAGACTGGAAGGAGGATATAGTGTATGGGAACAAGGAGAACAAGTTTGTGGAATTTCTGAGAGATAAGTATCTTAAGCAGCACATGACTGAAGCAACTAGAGGATTTAATGTTTTGGATTTGGTGATAACTTCACAAGACAGTTGTTAATGAGGTGTTGACACTGCAGCCAGTTGGTGAGAGTGATAATGAAGCTTGTTTGGGAAGTGATGAAACAAGAAAAGGTCACTGCCAAAAATGGATACATATGGAAGTATAAAACAGGTGATTATAGGAAGCTCTGTAGCCAGTTAGCATCAGTACGTTGGGTAGATGAGCTGAGCGGAAAGGATGTTGACAATGCATGGAAACTCATAAGATAGTATCTGACAAAAGCAATGTATGACTGCATACTAAGGGTTAAGCGAGTAAATAGAGTAGGAATGAAATGGATGAAATGAACACCGAAATCAAGCAAGCTGTGCTGGAAAAGAAAATGTTATGGAGGTACAAGGCAGTTGGCGGTGATCAGATTAATGAAGAGTATAAGGTACAGGCTAGAAAGGTGATGATCATGGTAAGGAAAGAAAATGTGCAGTATGAGAGGAGATTGGCTGGTCAGGCCAAGGTTAACTCAAGAACATTTTTCTGTTACCAGACTAACATTGGTGGATAATCATGGCAGCAGAACTAACAGCTGCAAAGGATTTAGTGGAATTATTGAATGAGCACTTTATCAGCATATATCATAATGGTATAAATGATCCAGTGCAATATATAGAAGAGAGGAAAGTATTAGTAGAATTGGAAGTGAAAGAAACAGAGATGTATCAGATGTTGGTTGGGTCAGATGTTAATAAGGCTGTGGAATGGATGACATATTACCACGTATGCTTAAAGAATGTGCACCACAGCTAGTTATGCCCTTGACCTGGTTATTTAATGAAAGTCTTGCAGTGGCTAAGGTTCCTAAGGAGTGGAAAGAGGGCAAAATATTACTCCACAAGCATGGTTCTAAGACAGAAGTCTCCAAGTATAGGCCAGTCTGTATAACTGCGGTTGTGGTCTAGGTGTTGGAAAGATTGGTAAGGAATAAAATACAGAATTGGGTTGATGGACATGCCATTCTTTATGAAGATCACATAGATTTGTAAAGGGTAGGTCCTGTTTTCATAATTTACTGGCATTTTATGATAAGGTGACGAGTGTATTAGATAAGGGAGAATAATATACAGTTATATTCTTAAGCCTTGAAAGCATTTGATAGGTTTCTTAGTGTACAAGCTACAGAGGATGGGAATAGACAGTATATTGGTTAGATTGATCAGAGATTGACTCTCTGAACGATATCAGCAGGTTGTGTATAATGGAACAATGTCTCAAAAAAAGAAGGATAACCAGTGGTGTGACCTAGGGTTCTGTTCTTGGGCCCCTCCTGTTTAGCTTGTTTGTAAACGATATATCATGTGGACTGACTGGGGATCTTCAGTTATTTGCTGATGATGCAAAGTTGAGAAGAATTATAAGTAGCACTGCTGATGCTGAATCCCTTCAGGAAGATTTGAATAGACTTTTTACTTGTACAAAAGAGTGGGGTTGTAATTTTAATATCAATAAGTGCAATAAGACCTCCACATAGCCTTTAAAGGAATGCGGAGAAACGATCAGGGCTTCTGACCTAATGTCCAATCCTCACCTTCTCGTGGTGCACCCTGTTGGGTATCTACTTGGATACTGAACGGACGAGGATGGGCTGGCAATTTGGGATTTAGCCAGCCAAATTGTATTCTTATTGGTTAAACAAAATATAGAATGATGGTACAACATGACAAAATTTCATGCCGGCTGGGGCGTCGCCCGGTTAAACAAGGCCCCCGTTGTTTTCGCCAGGGAACCAGGGTGAACAGCGAAAAGTCAGCTACTGGAACAAATCTGTAAATAAACCCCAACTCAACATCACCAGAGTTAAAGATCGGTACTATCAACGTAAGAAGCCTGAATGGCAAAGAAATGGAGCTAGCTGAGGAATTAGATAAGTACCAGATCGACATAATAGGGATGACTGAAACAAAAAAGACCAAAACTGGTGAGACCTTTCTGAGCAATAAATACAAAATGTTATATTCAGGCAATGACAATCAAGAAAAAGAAGGAGTAGCCATAGTACTCAACACAAAATACGAGGCTAATCTTCTTGAATGGCAGTCAGTCTCAAGTAGAGTAATGTGGGCAAATATGACAATGGGGAACAATGAGACTTATTTGTGCCTATGGTCCCACAGAAGGTTCTACTAAGGTAGAAGTGGAGGAATTTTTTGAGGCTTTAGAAAAAGCAACTGACACAATGAAAAATGAAAAGTTGGTCCTTGTTGGGGATCTAAATAGCAGAGTAGGAAATGATTGTAAGACATACAAAAATATTTTGGGAAAATTTGGAGAAAAGAGCAAAGCTAATAATAATGGCAAATATCTGTTGGATTTCTGCTCAGGACATGGACTGGTTATTACTAACACCATGTTCCAACATAAAAATGTGCACAAATTCACATGGAGAGAAGAGGCTAGGAATAAGAAAAGTCTCATTGACTATGTTATTGTCGATAGTGATGTTTTCTCTCTGGTGCAGGACACCAGAGTGTACAGAGGATTTGAAATTGGAAGTGATCACTATTTAGTCTTGAGCAGGATAAAATTGAATTTCATATTGAAAAGAATAACATGTAAGAAAGTTTTAAAGCGAATAAAAGTTGAGCAGCTCTCAGATGTGAGCTGTAGACTAAAATACACAAAGATTATTGAAGGAAAAATGAAAGAGTTTGAGAACAGGAATCAAACCCTGGAGATTCATTGGCAAACTCTGAAGAAAACATTGATTGATTCTGCCAGAGAGGCATGTGGTGAGGTTGTTTGTAAGGATAAAAAAATCAGAACTCCCTGGTGGACACTAGAGGTTAAAGAGGCAGTGAAGAAGGAAAAGAAGAAAGCATAACAAAAGTTCCTGTCAAATAAGTCAGCTTGTGCTCTTAGAGAATATAGAGACAAATGCAAGAATGCTAAACACTGTGTAAAACTAGCTAAACAAAAGTCATGGGAGGTCTTTGGCAAGAATATAGAAAATAAATATCAAGAAGGTGGCAAAATATTCTGGAGGTTGTTGAAGAAGCTTAAGAATGGAGGAAAGAGTGCTATAAAAGGAATTAGAGATGATAAAGGTGACATGAAAACGGGAGAAAAAGATATCCTTGAAGTATGGAGTAATTACTTTGAAAAACTGCTAAATGAAACAAGCAGTGATGACAGCACAGTGGTAAAAAACACTGACCAGGCATGCAGTCAGGAATACATATCCATACTTGAAGTAGAAAAAGCCATCAAAGGCTTGAAATGTGGAAAGGCAGCAGGAGTAGATGATATTCGACCAAAAATGCTGAAGTATGGTGGTATAAGTCTCACAGTGGCTGCACTGCATAGTTCAGAAAGCCTGGACAGAGGGACGAATTCCCGATGATTGGAGTAGAGCTCTCATAGTACCCATATATAAAAAGGGAAATAAAACTGCATGTGAGAATTACAGAGGTATTTCCCTACTGAGTGTTCCTGGCAAGATCTATGCAAGTATACTTGAGAAACGGTTGAGAAGAATTGTGGAAGAAAAGCTTGGTGAAGAACAACCTGGATTCAGGCCAAATAGAGGCTGTCAGGATCAGAACTTCACTTTACGACAAATAGTCTAGAAAGCATGGGAATAGAACAAAGATCTGTATTTAAGTTTTGTCGATCTGGAAAAGGCATATGACAAAGTGCCAAGAGAGAAGCTATTCAATACGCTACAGTTATATGGTGTCAGTAGGGCATTATATCAAGCAATACTTAGTCTTTATTTGAGTTGTAAGTCAGCAGTTAGAATTGAAGGAAGTACAGGAAGATGGTTTAATGTTAAATCTGGTGTGAGACAAGGATGTACATTATCCCCTCTGTTATTCATTATCTATATGGATCGCATTATGAAGGAAAGTGGTATTAAACATGATATCGAAATTGAAGATGTTAATGTCAGCTCTTTGCTTTATGCGGATGATGTTATACTTCTAAATAAATCTGCTACATGTCTGCAAGATTCTCTGACTAAATTGAATAGCTCTTGTAATAGATATGATATGAAGGTCAGCAATAAAAAGACAAAGACAATGAAAATAGGCAGAATCATTGAAAATGTCAACTGTGTTGTGAATGGAGAACCTGTGGAACAAGTAAAACATTTCAGCTATTTAGACACGATTTTTACTGAAAATGGTAAATTAAATTGGCAATGCTATAGCCAATGAAGTTTTAACTGAGGCTCGGCTATTGCCGTTACCCAGCCATGACTAGAGCTTTTTAGCTCAATAACACTCCATCCGCACAGATTTACTTCATTCAGATGACGGGATAAAGAGTCAAGGACTCAGTCCATCGCCCAGTTCTTTTAAGAACTTTAATGTTCAATTTCAACAGATAGCGGGGGAAAAAATTTGACTATGCCTCCGTAGCGCAATTGGAAGAACGACGGTACATTGCGCCCTTCGATTGGAATAGGCCTAAGTTCGATTCTCGTCGCGACGGGAGGAATCTTTATCTGGTCGATTTCAATCGATGGTGAGTTAGCCGATCTCATACGGAGGTAGCAGGGTTTTTTCTCCCGGAAACTCGGGTTTTTCATCCCGCATACATGCAAATCGGCCCTTCAGAACACACGCAATTTACAGACAAAAATTACTAGTTGTGGTGGTGTTGGAGGTGGGCGGTAGATGGCGTTGATTCGTAGTAGAGGTAAGGTGTAGAGATAGTTGAAGATGTCCTCCCGCGATGAGTCTTCGGACTCCTTGAAGGTATCAGGAATAATAATAATAATAATAATAATAATAAATATAGAAATAGACAACAGAATCAGCAAAGCTGGTATGGTGGGAAGCCAATTGAATAAATTCATATGGAATAATAGAGAAATTAGTCAGAACACTAAATTAGCTGTATACAAGACAGTGTTCAAACCAGTTTTAACTTATGGATCTGAGAGCTGGGTCAGAAGTAAAACACTTGACCAAAGACTAGAGACTTCAGATATGAGAGTCCTGAGAAAGATTGTAGGCGTGAACAAATGGCATCAATGGCAGTATCATATTAAAAACGAGGATATTAGGAAAGAACTTGACATTGTCAGCATCCAGGAATGCGTTACCAGAGCTAATCTCAGGTGGTATGGTCACTTAAACAGAATGGACGAGGAAAGATTAGCAAAACAAGTGTTCTCTGCCAGGTTGGCAGCAAAACAACCCAGAGGAAGACCAAGATATAGGTGGATTGATACGGTACAAAGTGCTTTAGACGATAGAAATATGAGAGCTGATAATATGGGAGTGTTGACAAGTAACAGACTGATTTGGAGGAAAATTGTAGATAGGAAATTAATAATGATGTAATTTTTTTCATGTAGTACTATCATATCCTGTTCATCCCTTGAGGGTACATGGCAGGAATTTGATGATGATGATGATGATGATAAGTGCAAGGTGTTGCATTTTGGAGTGCAGAAATGTAAGGCTGTGTACTATATTGATGGTGCCATACTGCAGGAAGTGGATGAGATTAGAGATTTGAGAGTGATGGTTAATAGTAGACTGAAGTTTAGAGGGTATATTGCTAGGGTTGCACATTGTAGTGCTGCTATGATAAGATGTACTCTAACATGCAAGGATAAGGAAGTGGTTGTGCCACTGTATAAAGCACTGGTCAGACCACACTTGGACTATTGTGCTCAGATCTGGTCACCTGGTTTTCAATGTGGGGTGGAGACATTGGAGAGGATCCAGAAGTGAGTGACTAAGACTATATCAGGACTTTGGAATGCTGGCTATAGAGAGAGGGGTTGAAGAGATGTGGATTGCGAGTTTGGTAGATAGGAGGAAGAGGGGGTGATATGATAGAGACGTTTATATATGAACAATATATCATGTGGACTGACTGGGGATCTTCAGTTATTTGCTGATGATGCAAAGTTGAGAAGAATTATAAGTAGCACTGCTGATGCTGAATTCCTTCAGGAAGATTTGAATAGACTTTTTTACTTGGACAAAAGAGTGGGTTGTAATTTTAATATCAATAAGTGCAAGATGTTGCATTTTGGAGTGCAGAAATATAAAGCTGTGTACTATATCGATGGTGCCATACTGCAGGAATTGGATGAGATTACAGATTTGGGAGTGATTGTTGATAGTAGACTGAAGTTTAGAGAATATATTCCTAGGGTTGCAAAGGTTGCACATTGTAGTGCTGCTATGATAAGAAGTACTCTAACGTGCAAGGATAAGGAAGTGGTTGTGCCACTGTATAAGGCACTGGTCAGACCACACTTGGACTATTGTGCTCAAATCTAGTCACCTGGTTTTCAGTGTGAGGTGGAGTAATTGGAGAGGATCCAGAGGTGAGTGACTAAGACAATATCAGGAGTTTGGAATGCTGGCTATGGAGAGAGGTTGAAGAGATGTAGATTGTGAGTTTGGTGGATAGGAGGAAGAGAGGTGATATGATAGAGACATTTAAGTTAGTGAGAGGATTTTATCAGATTAATCCAGAGGGGATTATAAAAAGAGTAGAAGGTGAGAGGGGAAGAACCAGAGGTTATTCCTGGAAGTTATATAAAAGTGTGGTGTAGAAGGGTGTAAGGAGTAGATTTTTTACATGGAGAATTATCAGTGAATGGAATGCATTACCAGAATGTGTTGTTAATGATTTTAAGGTTCTTAATGTTGTTAAGGACTTTAAGATTCTATATGATAAATATGTTGTCAGTTGAATGAACCTCCCACAATGAGTGTGTCTACTCCATGGAGGGTGTAATAATAATAATCATAATAATCTTGAAGCTTTGGATGGTTTATCGATGCAAGGTTTATCATATGATTAGGTGTCATGTGCAAAATTATGAATAGAGCTTGAGCTCAGTGGGTATAGGTCATTTATACATATAACGAAAAAAGGGTGAGATTAACTGCATTAAAAGAAAAATCTGAAGTGAGAGAGAGACACCTTCCACCATTACACATATTGAATGATCTGTGAGAAAACTGTCAATCTAATTACAAAGGGAGGGGGACTATAAGGTGCCAATTTTCTGAGAAGCCTTCAATGACAGATCCTATGAAATGACTTGGAAATGTGAAGTAATGTAGCACAGGTTTTTCCAGACATTTCTTTGACATGCATCCAGAAGAGTGTTATGCATATTCTTAGATTATGTGGATAAGCTACAGATCTTTAAATGACATGGAAGAAGAGTGTGCACAAAATGTGATTTGAATGAATAACTGATGTGTCATGATTTCAAATGATGGGGTGAAAGTAATCAGTGCAAATGTGAGAAGTGAGAATGCCACAGGGAAAACGACTGCTCATCTCATAGGTAAGAATATTAATGTGAAGAATCAGTGTGTAAGCAGAAATAAGTTGCAAAAAGAATGTGAGTGGTCGTGTTGTGAAAGAAGTAATAGAAAGAAGAATGAATGACATGAGCAATGTGGATAGAATGACAGAGGAACAGAAAAAATGTGAACTGAAAGAGGAGGAAGTGAAACAGTAGCAAGATAAAAGTGAAGTAACAAAAAAATTAATATGAAAGATGTGAAAAAAAAAGAGTGAGAATATTAAAAATGTATTCATGAGGTTGAGGAAGGAATTAAAGTGGATTCAGAACTAGGTTCGCGATCTGATCGCACAGGCGACAAATGCTAAACACATTCCTTAGCCCTCTGAACAAACAACATGAACACATACAATTTACCATCGAAATCGAAAATTAAAACTCGCTCCCGTTCCTAGACACTCTAGTCACACGTCTTCCTTCATGCAGGAAGACACGTGACTAGAGTGTCACACGTCTTCCTTCATGCAGTCTATCCTTCGCAGTCTACCAAAAACCGACACACACACACAGGCCAATACATACATGCTAATTCATACTACCACCCATCACAAAAATATGGAGTCATTAACACCCTAAAAAACAGAGCCACAACAATTTGCTCTAATCAGCAAGCCCTGAAACAAGAACTAAAAATCATCAGTGACACATTCATAAATAATGGCTATAACAAAAATACTATTAATACTATAACAGAAAAAATCAACAGAATCCTACAACATTATAACCTCAATGCCACCTTTAAGCCACCCACTAAACTTAAAACCATATTCAGCTCCTCTAAGGATCCTCTCCTCCCATTGGCACATCCTGGAGCCTATTGCATCCGCTGCACCTGTAACTTACCGTACATTGGTGAAACAGGACAGACAATCCCTATACGCAAGAAAGAACACATTAGACACATTAAATATAACCATTATGGTGAAGCAGGCCTCTCAGATCATGTGGTCAACACCTTACACCAAATCAACTGGAAAAGTACCCGCTCTTTACACCATACAAAAACCTGGTATGAAAGGAAATTTAAGAAAGCCTGCGAAATCCTGATAAACCACTCAAATATCAACAACAAAGATGGCATGAAAATTCCAAGGATCTGGATGGCACACATTCAGCCTACCTAATATATAAGATCCAGCATAAGTCAGGACTCCAGCCAATCTTCAGCTAGTATTAGAAACCATTCCATACCAACTGGCTGGAATGTACATTTATAATCATGATGTTAATATATGTATATAGATAGATACATAGACTTGTTGTTGCGCCCAATGTATTTCTACAACCAACAGATAACAGTAATAATAGGACTCTAACGTTGATGTATAATTATTATTTTATTTATTTTTTTTTTTTTTTTCACCAGAGGTCAGGCCAACAATTGTTGTAGCGGTTGGTCAGTAACTTTAACAAACCAGTTTGATAGTAGTGTAGCTTGTTTTCTGTGTATAGTTGTATGCTCCAGAAGATGACCTTGACATAAAGGTCGAAACGTCGAATGTAGATTTTAGTTATATTAAACTAAAGTTTTTATTCAAACACGGTAGTTGTCTCCATAATTTTCAAAAATGTTGAAGATGTTCTTTAGAGGAGAGGCAATAAGAAGAATGACTGAGGCTGTGGATAGGACAGAAAATATAGAATGTGCTGATTGGAATGAATGTATTATGAGAAAGCGTGAATGAGGGAGTGTGGTGCTTGAAAGGATTGTTAGAGATAGTGACATGGAAGAGTGTAAGAAGGAGCATTGTGAGGATGTTGCCAAGGTACGATAGCAGAGAACTGAGGAGAAGAGCAGTGATTATGAAAATGCCATGACAGGTAGAATGTGCAGGAAGAGAGGTCTTGATTGTGTAAATGTGTAGGATAAATTTGAAGTAGGAGAGAGCTGTTTGATAGAAATGGTCTGCATTTTGTGTTGGTAAATTGCTGTTGAGAGAAGAAGAGTATGTGTGTTCAGTCAGGGAAACAAACATTAAATGGTGCACTATGACTGTAAGCTACCAGGATAGCTGTGTGAGGTAAACAATGGTATAAGAGAACGGGTCTCAAGGATGGCCTCATTTTAAGTAGTGAAGTGGAAGTTTTGTATGATAGGGTAAGAAAAATGGAGATAGGAAAGAGTGATTAGGGGCAAGCTGTTGAGCTTAAGTACCAATGCAAAGAGTATTAGAAACAATGGGGCAGGGTTTATGCTATTGATAAATAGTTGGTCTATAAATGTATGGATGTGAGTCAGACATGGTTTATTGAAGAGCCATTGAAACAGGAATAGAATATGGTGGCTGTAGCATTTTTTTCAGAAGAAAGAAATGATAAAAGAGTGGATGAGGTATTTATGAATCTCAGAAGAGTCGTATCCTTCCATGTGGAACTTTGAGAAAGTGATGACACTGGCCTTGAATGTGAGCTTTAGCTTTGGTATGAGGTTGAGGTAAGTAAGAATTTTAGATGGAGTGACGTATTGCTCTGGCCAGAGAATATGGAGAGAGACAATTCTGAAATGTACAGGCAGATGAACATTGATTGTTTTAAACAAAGAATTAAAGAGTCTGGATAATGAAAAGAAAATAGTAAGGCATTTATGGTGTGCTGATCCTGATTTCAGCTTTTATGGTTATGCAGCAGTCCCTGTTATCATGCAATAATGAAGTCATTATTTCACAACTTCATTCATGAAACTTTCAACATTTTTTCCGAATCTCATACTATTTAGGCCAGTCTTCAATTTTTGTACTTAAATAGTGTGCCATCCTTACTTTCAAAAAATGCATACCCAGGTTATGCCAAATTAATATTCTTTCTAATGTAATAATTAGTAAAGCTTAATTTTTTTTGGTCTATAGGTTGAAATACAGAGAACAGCTGTATCACCATAACAACTTTGCTATGTTCTTTTAATTATTTAATATTAAGAACTATATATCAAGATTTCAGAAAATCCTCAATACTTTAGCTTGGGATTTTCTGTCCCATTCAGATCAGTAGGTGTCAAGATGATGAAAATTAAAAGAAACACACGTATTAACCACAGTGAAAATTATTTAATTGTAAATATTTCATCCTAAGTATCTTAGGACATCATCAGTACAGTAGTTTAAACAGTAATAGGAATAACATACAGTTAGGGCGCATGATTACAATAGAATCTCATTAAACGTGCGTAACGTGTTACATAAGTAAAAAAATAAATAAATAAATAAAAAACTAATAATAATTATTTTACACAATTTTGTATGACAATTTCCCATACTTTAGGAATAGTGAGAACGTCGTTGCAGTTTAAATGTGGTCTGTGTAGTGGGACTTCAGAACTTTCTTTATACAAACGTTCATGTTTATATAAAGATCTATGTAAAAGTTTAGACTTTTCCCAATGGATCCTATGGCTTGGATTTTCAATTCTGTGTTGAGAGAGGCCAGATTTCTGCGGTTTAGAAAGACGAATGTGGTCTTGATGTTCCAAGATGCGTTTCTGAACAGACCTACCTGTCTGTCCAAAGTATGACAATTTGCATGAGCATGGAATCTCATAAATGCCAGGCAATATCAAAGGTGAGAGTTTGTCCTTGGCATTATTAAATCACTAGTTTCCAGAGCACATAAATTCTGCTCCTCTGAAGAATCTCTAAACCAAGAATTAGAAGTAATCAAAAATACAGCCATCCTAAATGGATATAATCCTAAAACAATTATAATAAAATATAATCCTAAAACAAAAAATCATCAGTCACTTTCCCACACATCAAACCAGACAAGAAGTCCATATGATTCCCATACCGTACGTCCAAGGCATCTCCGAATGTCTTTCTAAAATTATGAAGAAATACAATTTTGCCACTATTTACAAACCTATGCAACCAAATTTACAATTTGTTACCTTCTCCTAAGGACAAACTCTCACCTTTGATGTTGCCTGGCGTTTATGAGATTCCATGCTCATGCAAATCGTCTTACTTTGGACAGACAGGTAGGTCTGTTCAGAAACGCATCTCGGAACATCAAGACCACATTCGTCTTTTTAAACTGCAGAAATCTGGCCTCTCTCAACACAGAATTGAAAATCCAAGCCATAGGATCCATTGGGAAAAGTCTAAACTTTTACATAGATCTTTATATAAACATGAACATTTATATAAAGAAAGTGCTGAAGCCCTACTACATAGACCAAATTTGAATCGCAATGACATTCTTACTATTCCTAAAGTATGGGAAATTGTCACAAAATTGTGTAAAAGGATAATTATTATTATTATTTTTTTTTACTTCTGTAACATGTTATGCACGTTTAATGAGATTCTATTGTAATCATGCGCCCTAACTGTATGTTATTCCTATTATTGTTTAAACTACGGTACTGATGATGTCCTAAGATACTTAGGATGAAATATTTACAATTAAATAATTTTCACTGTGATTAATACGTATGTTTCTTTTAGTTATGATCTCACCACAGGTTTTGTTATTTCAAAAAGATGATGCAAGTTCAACAAAAAAATAGTGTGTTTTATGTATACAGAATTTGAGTGTGTGAATTTTGTTCAGTGAATCTTTCTTGCTAACCACCTGATGATAAACATATCACATAGTAGTATAATTAATCTAAAGAAACTGGCTATGTCAGGAAACAAAAGGTGCACAAGAACTCATCAAGAAACTGTTGAGTGTGTTTGTCAGTCATTTTTACAAAGTCTGGAGAAGTCTGCTATCAGTTCAGATTTGGAGTTGAGCATTCTTGGTCCATTGTTCACAAAGCACTTTAAAAAAAGTAAGTTGAATATTATTCAGCATATTAACTGAAAATTATGGATAAACCCATTTAGAATTCACTGCAATTATGGTGAAAGGGTGGAATAATTGGATAATTTCCTCAGCTAAAAGTTATTTCAAATTAAAAATCATTCCATATTTCTAACTTTTTTATTGAATTTGATGTGCAAGTTTAGCACTAAATATCTAGATCCTAAAAGACTTTCTCCTAAAGTGAATGTGTGCGCTGCTTCCATGGCTTGGCAGATCCTAATATTTTCTGTCTAGATAAAGCATTCCCCTATTTTGGAAATAATGTGCAATAATGCCATCCTGGTTGGCAAAGTAGTTAGCGTATCCACTCTCCAGCCAAAAGGCTGCAGGTTTAAATTCTGCTGTGAGCATGGATGTTTGTGATTGTCTGTGGAAATACTGGTGGTGGTGGGTGGTAGATGGCACTAGTGTAGTTGCTGTTAGTTGTCGTTGCTGGATTTGAGTGGTGGAAACAGAGAGCTGAAGAGTAAGTGTCCTCCTTCAATGAGCCTTTGGATTCCCTGGAGGTGTCCCGTAATAATAATAATAATAATAATAATAAATGTTCTAGCCCAGTGAAATGCTGTTTGCATCCATAGTGCTAGGCCACCCAGAGAAAGACAATTCTAAATTCATTTCTAGTTGCTGATTTGAGGAACTTTTCTAAGCGTTTCTTCAACTGGTTCCCAAGTTAGTTGATCTCTAGCATAGACAAGCAGGTTTTTTTTATCCTGGAAACTCAGTTTTATCGTCCAAGAAAATCAGCAGCAGAACTAGCACTATTTCAGACAATAATATATTGCATTAGAATTACGGACCATGAGATTGCAGTACTTGTTACCTCTCTTGTCTTCAGATGTCCATGTGGAGAATAAAAGACATTAGCTTATTTATTTATTTATGCGCAATAAACCTCAGGTGTCCGTTTTCCAAACAAGAAATTAGGTAGAAAGGATTAATTTCCTGGTTGCTCCATGCACCCTTCACTACTTGACTGCTAGAGTAAAAATTAGAAACTGTAGTTACTCTAGAAATGTTGAAATGTACATGTTAAGAATGCAGACAGTGTAAAAATATAAAAATTAACAAAAATAGATGTTTAAAAAAATATAAAAAATTCTTAATTCACCCTAATGTACAATGCTTCATGGGTGGGAGTTGCATGAAAAAAAAAAAATATATATATATAAATATATATATAGCAAATGTACATATCCAGTATATTGTTATTATTATCATTAAGAGAGACCACTAGGGAGTCGACCAGACCTGCGGTGACAATCCATTCCAATCACACACTACTCTATGAGAGAAAAATCTAGCCCTAAGCCCCTTCTTGACAGCATTCATTCTCAACTTCTATGGATACACTGTGTCCTTTCGCCACCCTCCATAAAATGAAAAATTCCATATACTGCAATTCTGTATAACCCTTTCAGAAGTTTGTAAGTGTCAATCATACCACCCTTATGTGTCCTGTTTGCTAGTGTCTGCAGCCTACAAATTCTCAATCTGTCTTCATAATCTGTATTCCACAATCCTGATATCATTTTTGACACTACCCTTTGCACTCTTTCCACTGTATCAGAATCACCACGAAAATCAGGAGACTAGACCTACATGCAATAGTCCAAGTGAAATCTTATCAAGGCCTTGTAAAGAGGAAAAATGATTTCCTTATCTTCACTTGTCTAGGTTTGTTTCAGTGTTGCCATTATTCTCTGAGTTGTATTTACAATTTTTGCTGTATGACCCTTGAACTTCAACTTTCTGTCTACTTAAACTCCAAGATCCCTAGCCTCATCAGTTTCTTCGAGTATAATCAGTTTCAGTTTCATCAGGCATCAGTTTCTTCAAGCTGGAGTGCGGATATGCTAACCATTCAGCCTGGTTGGCCGAGTGGGTATCTGCTCTCCAGCTGCGGGCATGGATGTTTGTGATTGTCTGTGAAAATAGTAGTGGTGGTGCGCGGTAGATGCCGTTGCAGTTCGTTGTAGTTGGTGGACTTTGGACTCCCCAGAGGTGTCACATAGTAATAATAATAATAATAATCCCACCAATATTGGAAAGGGCCCAGAAAAGATTTACAAAGGCAGTCAGCGTTTCTTTGGAATGTGGAATACAATGACAGATTGAGAAAATGTCAGTTATAAAGCCTGGTGAATAGGAGGAGGGGAGAAGATGTGATAGAGACATAATAGCTAGCCAGGGGTTGTTATCAGGTTAACATGGAAGAGATTTTTCATAGAATGGGGGGGGGGGTAGAACAAGAGGCCAACTCTGGAAACTATTAAGGAGGCTGTGAGCAGAGGAGTGAGGAGAAGGTTCTTTGCATGAAGAGTGGTTGGTGAGTTGAATGCATTGCCTGAGTGTGTTGTGAATGTAGACACATTGAATCAGTTTAAGACACAGTTAGATGAGCATTGTGTGCAACAGCATGTACCTCCCACGCAGGTACACGCTGTTGCACACATCATCAGCTGACTCCATGCAGGTCAGATGATGATGATGATGATAATAATAAAATATGGCATTGGATATCTAATCACACCAAAGTGCATGACTTTACATTTATTAACATTGAAATGACAGCCATTTTTCACATACAAATTATTCGAATCATTCTGCAAGTACTGCATATTAGCAGCACTCCTGATTACCATACCTATCTTTGCATCGTCAGCAAATAACTGTATATTGCATGTCAAATCCTTCCCAATGTCATTAATGTACAGATTAAATAACAGTGAACCAAGGACTGATCCTTGAGGCACACCACTGGTTACCTTGAATCTTGCAGATTCACACGCCCCAATATACAACTTTTTGATATGTGTCAGTCAACTATCCTCTTATCCATGCCATAGTTTATAATCCAGTCCCATATTCTCCAATTTATGCAACAGTATTCTATGCTGCATTGTCAAAAGTTTTGGATTTAGGCAAAATCTAAAAATATCATGGTATATCCATTTCCCTTGTCTTAGTGGTAACATTATTATAGAATGTGAGCAAGTTGCTAAAACATGACCTTTCCTTAGAACCCATGTTGCTCGTTGCAAAGTTGAGATTCACTGTCAACCCATTTCTGAATGCGAGCCCTAACTAACTTTTACAAAATCTTCACCACCTCTCCTGAAATACTGATTGGTCAATAGCTCGATATATCGCTCTTTGCACCACTCCCTTGCAATGGGATTACCATACATTCTTTCCACTCCTGTGGGATCTTCCCTGTCTGAGACTCAAATTATATAGTCTGGCCAAGGGAATAGCCAGTTCAGTTGAAGTCTCTTTTAGCATCCATGCTAATATCCCATCAGTTCCTATTGCAGAATTCTTATTCAGTTTGTGCAACAGCTCTAGTACTTCCTCCTGCTACACAGGAGAGTCCTCATATGGTCAAGATGCAGATGAGTTCAATGTTGCATATACCAGGGTGATAGCTTTTAGTAAAATGGCTGCTCATTAGTTGAACAATCACTTTTACATCAGTTATCCACATACCATCTGCATTCAGTGGAGTTATTCTTTCAAATTCATTCTGTCTTTAGTTTACAAAGGCAGGGAGGTTTACTATTCCTTCCACATCAGCTTTTTCTTATGAATCTCTTGCTTGTTAAAATTACACATCCATTTCACTCCTGCCCTATTTATTCTTCGAACTCTTAGGACGCATTATTAGTATTAAATTATGATATCGCATAATTTAAATATTCTTTAAACACTTCCCACACACACACATTGTTAATATCCTTCCCATTCAATAATTGGTACCATGGCACAGAACCCAGCATACCCCTCAGGTGGTCATAATTTCCTTCTTTGTAGTTCAGCATGTAACCTTTTCTGAATGGAACATTAGCCACTTCCCAAGTGAGTACCACATGATCACTGTCATCAACCAGAAGCAGAATAATTATGTCTTAAACTGACCCCTCCCCTCTGACACTATAATCAGATCTAACACTCTTTGACCTCAAGTTCCTTCTGTCACATGCTGCTTGAGGAAGCTGTCTCGAACAGCTCAATAAATTCAGTTTCATTCATATCTTCAGTTTCATGTTCGGATAATTAAAGTGATTCATTATGATTACTCTTTTTGCACCCATCGTATTTATTTGGTGATGCATTTCTTCATCACTAGTAAGCAATCCACTAGGTGTGTAACAACATCCCACTGTGTATTTAATCTTGTTAGACTCCACCTCACAACAGACAAGAAAAACTGTTACTAGTATTGCAGTCGTAGGTCTCAACTCTAACTGGATTCAAGTCATCTGATATCATTAGCAGCATGCCTCCAAATCTCCTGTCCTGTCTATCCTTTCTAAAAATACAGAAGCAGACATACCAGTTAGTATGTCTGCTTCTGATAGCCAAGTCTCATTAATAGCCTACAACATGAGGTCCCAACATATTATATTAATTAAGGCAACAAATTGAATTACCTGTAATTAAATATGAATTACCTGCATACTCTTTTGCATACACTTGTCTGTGGGCTGAATGACACAGTTCGAGAACTAGCAGATCTCTGTTCTTATCTAGTTCCTTACTTATTTAGACATCTTTACACATGCTTGATAGGTCTGAACCAAACAAACACAGAATCATAATCATTTCTATAATAATAACCATGCCATCATTTACATGGTTACCTCACATTGTCACTGTTATATACAGATTATCACAATTCCAACTACCAGAATTCAGTTTCCCTGATTCTCTGCATTAGGTCTTATATCAATTAATAAATTTTCAGGACTCCTGGTGCCAAACACATTCAAGTTTAGACTGTCCCTCTTATACAAATCCAATCTTCCGTTAAACTCACTCCACACATCCAAAAACTTGCATCCATTCCTTCTACATTGCCCACACATTGAATTATTTACCATTATAGCCCTTCTTAATTCATTTTTATCATATCATGGTAAAATTCTTACTTACTATTCTCACTTTGTCACTCTTAACTTCCCCTCTTTCAACAACCCTTTCATATCGTCTCTCATACAGAAGAACTTATTACTAGTTAAGTCATTACAGCCTACTACAGTTATGATCTCACTTACTTTTCTTTTCTGTTTTTGAATTGCATGCATTATATTTTTAATTTCTGCTTCGAGAAAACTTGACATTATAGCCTGCTCATCAATGGCAAGTTTTATGATAGTCACCATACCAAATAACATTTTGCTTTTTATAATTATTATTATTATTATTATTATTACCACGGGCTACTCCAGGAGTCCTTAGACTCATCGAGGGAGGCCCTAAACATCATGTTCACACAGCTGTTCAACATTCTCACAGTATCTATCATACCTTGCCTTGAACTCGCTCACTGTCATAGCACCCACAACAGACTCTGGCAGCTTATTCCACTCATTTACCACTCTAAAAGTAAAGAACCCAGCTCTAACACCCCTGCTAACCACGCTCTTGCCCAGCTTCCATGGATGTCCCCTAGTTCTCCCACCACCAGTCCTGATCTCAAAAATATCATCTGAATTAATCCTATAGAATCCTTTTAGCAATTTGAATGTCTCAATCATATCTCCCCTTTTCCGCCTATCAACTAGTTTCTGCAACCCACAAATCTTCAACCTGTTCTCATATGGTTCATTCCATAGACCTGCTATCATCTTAGTCACTCGCCTCTGGATTCTCTCGACCTCCTCCCCATCAAGAAGGAACCGAGGTGACCAAACCTGGGCACAGTAGTCGAGATGAGGTCTTATCAGGGCTCGGTACAGAGGTACAATAACTTGTTTTTCTCTGCTCGTCAAGGTATTTTTCAACAACCAAGTGAGTTGATGAGCTGATTTAGCTACTTTCGCAATGTGTCCCCTAAACTTCATCTCCCTATCCACCAACACTCCCAAGTCCCTGGCCTCATCAATCTCTTCGAGTACAGTTCCACCAATGTGGTATACTGCTGCTAATCTTTTCACTCCGAAATGCATAACCTTACATTTTGTCACATTAAATTGACACCCATTCTCCTTAGTCCAGAACTCCAATCTATCTAAGTCATCTTGCAAGACTTTGACATCTTCTGCATTCACTATCGCCCTACCCAACTTTGCATCATCAGCGAACAAATGAACTGTCCCACTTAGACCCTTCCCTATATCGTTAATGAACAGATTAAACAGCAGTGGTCCAAGAACAGAACCCTGTGGCACACCACTAGTCACAGGCCGTTTTTTGGACTCTACTCCTGAATAAACTACTCTTTGATATCTCTCCATCAACCACCCAGCTATCCATCTCACCAACCCTATATCCATTCCCATATGTTGTAGTTTACGGATTAGAATTCCATGTGGTATCCTGTCAAACGCCTTTGCCAGGTCCAGCAGTATCACTGTAAACCCATTTCCCTTATCCAGTTCAGCCGTCACCTTGTTATAAAACTTGAGCAAGTTACTGAAGCATGATCTACCCTTCACAAAGCCATGCTGTGCTCTGTACAGTATCTCATTTTCATCAATCCATTCCTGTATTTTTCCCTTGACTACTTTCTCCAAGACCTTGATAATGACTCCTGATATGCTGATCGGTCGGTAATTTGTAACCATAGTCTTGGATCCTCCTTTATGCAGTGAAACTATTTTCCCCTCTTTCCACGCCTTCGGGACTAAGCCAGACCTGAGACTCAGATTAAACAACATGGTCAAGGGCACTGATAATTCATTAGCCGCTTCATGCAAGACCCGTGCCGGTATACCATCCAATCCCACAGATGTATTCACATTAAGGTTCTGTAATAGACTATTCACCTCCACTTTATTCATCACAATTCCCATATAAACTAATGGTTCCTTCATTTTTTCAACGTCACCACCTGGATGATATACTTTTGCAAAGTGCACGCTCAGTAACTCCACTATATCGACTGGTTCAGTGAACTCTTTACCATCGTCATTCCTTAAAATCATTTTGCCATGTACAGTTTTTTTCTTGCTTGCAGCATATTGAAAGAACTGTTTGGGATTCTCTTTTGCTTGCATAGCTAGTTTCCTTTCATAATCGGCTTTTGCTGTTTTTACCACACTCGTTGCCCTTCTGGCCTGTACTTTATACCGTTCGTGTGCCTGCAGGTCACCCCTTTCTTTAAATTCCCTCCATAGTTGTTTCTTTTTTTGCAGCTCAAGCTTAATGGTGTTATTCATCCATTTAACCCCTCCTTGTTTCACTATTCCGACCTTAGGTATACAATCAGCCATAACCTCCTGTAAATGCTCTTTGATCACTTCCCATGCTCTATCGACGTCCAGCCCTTGCAGTTGTACATGCCATGGCACTGATCCAAGCAATCTCCTAAGCTTGTCATACTTGCCAGCATGGTAATTCCACATATACCCTGTCTTAATCACAAATTTCACACCTTTAGCCACCTCCCAGGTCAAGACCTTATGATCACTCTCACCAATAGGTGGCAACATGGTCATATTCATTACAGTCAAATTCTCAGATACTATTACCAGGTCAAGCACTCTCACACCCCTAGTATTTTCAATTACATGCTGTTTCAGATAGTTATCCCTTAATAATTGAATAAAATCCATTTCCTTCCTCACATGTGTCCTCTCCTCCTTCCAATCAATGTTACCATAGTTGAAATCCCCCATAATAATTACCCTCCTTCCACTCATTTCATCAATTTGTTTATGCATACCATCTCCACCATCTATTCCATCACCTGGTCTATAGCAGCACCCAACTGTATATTTTATTCTGCCAGTATCAATCTCACACCAAATAGATTCAAATGAGCTCCTTTCACTATCCTGCAATACTTCAATTCTCCTTGGCTGCAGTTCATCAGCTATCATCAATAACACCCCTCCCCCAATTTTATTCTCTCTGTCCCTCCTAAACATACTATAACCTACACATTCTATCCCACTAACTATATCATCTTCCGTCAGCCATGTTTCACTAATGCCAATAACCTGTGGCCAGGAGGAGCCAATCAAGGCCAAAAATTCTTCCTTCTTGTTCCTAATACTCCTGGCATTAGTATACATGAATTGCAGTGTTCCCTTTGTCCCACCCCTATCTTGATGCGTTATTCTAAATATCCCATTCCCATTTTTTGTCCTTATTGCTGGCTCAGGTACATTATATACATTTTTACACTCAACTGTCTCACTGATGTCTGGATATCCACTTCCCCCCTCCTTGGTAGTTCTAGTTTCCCTGGTTCTGCACATCCATTTTCACTTCATTCAGCAACACTTTTTCCAGTCTCCGCACACCAAGTCCATTCAAATGCAGGCCATCCATCTTGTATAAGTCCTTTCGCCCATCAAACTCATTCCACACGTCCACAAATTCCACACCACACCGTCTGCATAACCTGCGCATAATATCATTTGCGATTATGGCCCTCCTTCTAAACTCCTCTCTGTCATACCGCGGTAACAGACTCACCATTCTAACTCTTTCACTCTTTTCTTTCGCTACCTTTAACAATACTTTCAAGTCCTCTCTCATAAAAAATTTATCACCTTTCAATTCATTCGTACCAGCCACAATTGTTATTTCTTTCACCCTCTGTTTTTGCACTCTAATGCTCTCACTTACATCCTTAAATTTCGCACCCGGTAAGTACGATTTAGTTACACTCCCATCTATTACTCCTCTTAATAACGAGTCACCATACATTAATCAACTTTACTTACCACATTTTTGTTATTACACACTAACTTATCTGATTCTGTGCTTTGTTTTCCATTTGGCTGCTGAACTTTTTTATTCTCCCTATATTCTTCTAAACACTGTTCAATTTTCTGTTGTTCCCTTGTTATTTGTCTAATAATCTGCTTTAGCCTAACGATCTCAAAAGTTAAATTATTTTCAATATCCTCTTTGGTATCATTTTGGAGAAAACCTTCTTGTACACTACTTCGCTGTTCTTGTTAGCATTTTGTTTCTTCTGTGTTTTTGGCACCATTTTAGACCTGCATCATCATAATCAAATTCCTGTCATGTATGCTCAAGGGATGTAGAAGTTATGATAGTACTACATGAAAAATTTACATCATTACTAACTTCCTATCTACCATTTTCTTCCTATCTTTATTTTTATTTCTTCCTATCAAACCTGTTACCTGTCAAGACTCCAACATTATCAGATCCTATATTTTTATCTTCTAAAGCACTTTTTATATCAATCCAACTATATCTTGGTGTCTTCCTCTGACTCTTTTTCCTCCTAACCTGGCAGAGAACACTTGTTTTGCTAATCTTTCCTCGCCCATTCTGTTCAAGTGACCATACCACCTGAGATTAGCTCTGCTAACGCATTCCTAGATGTTGACAATGTCAAGTTCTTTCCTGATATCCTCGTTTTTAATATGATATTGTCACTGATGCCATCTGTTCATGCCCCTAATCTTTCTCGGGACTCTCATATCTGTGGTCTCTAGTCTTTGGTCATGTGTTTTACTTCTGACCCAGCTCTCAGATCCATAAGTTAAAATTTGTTTGAACACTATCCTATATACAGCTAATTTAGTGTTTGACTAATTTCTCTCTTATTCCATATAAATTTATTCAATTGACTTCCTACCACACCAACTATGTTGATTCTGTTATCTATTTCCATATTTAATTTACCATCTTAACTAAAAATCGTGCCTAAGTAGCTGAAATGTTTAACTTGTTCTATAGGTTCTCCATTCACAATGCAGTTGATATTTTCAATGCTTCTGCCTATTTTCATTGTCTTTCTCTTGTTATTGCTGACTTTCATACCATATCTATTACAACAGTTATTCAATTTAGTCAGGGAATCTTGCAGTCTTGTACTGGATTTTTTAAAAGTATAACATCATCCCTGCGAAGTAAAGAGCTGCTATTAACATCTCCAATTTTAATATCAGGTTTGATACTGCTTTCCTTCATAATGTGATCCATATGGATAATGAATAACAGAGATGATTATGTACATCCTTGTCTGGCACCAAATTTAATATTAAACCATCTTCCTATACTTCCTTCAATTCTAACTGCTGACTTGCAACTCAAATAAAGACTAAGTATTGCTTGATATAATGCCCTATTGATACCATATAACTGTAGTGTATTGAATAGCTTCTCTCTTGGCACCTTATCGTATGCCTTTTCCAGAACGACAAAGCTTAAATACAGATCTTTATTATATTCCCATGCTTTCTCAACTAATTGTCGTAAAGTGAAGATCTGATCCTGACAGCCTCTATTTAGCCTGAATCCAGCTTGTTCTTCACCAAGCTTTTCTTCCAATTCTTCTCAACCATTTCTCAAGTATACTGGAATAAATCTTGCCTTGAACACCCAGTAGTGAAATACCTCTGTAATTCTCACATTCAGTTTTATTTCCCTTTTTATATATGGTTACTATTAGAGCTCTACTCCAATCATCTGGAATTCGTTCCTCTGTCCAGGCCTTCTGAATTATGCAGTGCAGCCACTGTAAGACTTTTATATGTCCATACTTGAGCATTTCTGGTTGAATATCATCTACTCCCACCTGCCTTTTCACATTTCAGGCCTTCGATGGCTTTTTCTACTTCAAGTATGGATATGTGTACCTGACTGCATGCCTGTTGGGTGTTTTTTACCACTGTGCTTGTTTCATTTAGCAATTACTCCATACTTCAAGGATATCTTTTTCTCCAGTTTTCATGTCATCTTTATCATCTCTAATTCTTCTTACAGCACTCTTTCCTCCATTTCTGAGCTTCAACAACCTCTAGAATATCTTGCCACCTTCTTTATATTTATTTTCTATGTTCTTACCAAAGTCTTCCCATGACTTTTGTTTAGCTAGTTTTACACAGTGTTGAGCTTTCTTACATTTGTCTCTGTATTCTCTAAGAGCACAAGCTGACTTATTTGGCAGGTACTTTTGATATGCTTTCTTCTTTTCCTTCACTGCCTCTTTAACTTCCTGTGTCCACCATGGAGTTCTGATTTTCCTATCCTTGCAGACAACCTCACCACATGCTTCTCTGGCTGAATCAATCACGGATATGAAATTCAATTTTATCCTGCTCAAGACTAAATAGTGATCACTTCCAATTTCAAATCCCCTGTACACTTTGGTGTCCTGAACCAGGGAGAAAACATCACTATCAACAATAACATAGTCAATGAGACTTTTTGTATTCCTTGCCTCTTCTTTCCATGTGAATTTGTGCACATTTTTATGTTGGAACATTGTGTTAGTAATAATCAGTTCATGTCCTCACCAGAAATCAAATAGGTATTTGCCATTATTATTAGTTTTGCTCCTTCCTCCAGATTTTCCCAAAATATTTTTGTATATCTGACAATCATTTCATACTCTGCTATTTAGATCCCTAAGAAGGACCAACTTTTCCTTTTTCATTGTGTCAGTTGCTTTCTCTAAAGCCTCAAAAAATTCCTTCACTTCTACCTTAGTAGAATCTTCTGTGGGACCGGGAGAATGAGGCTAATAAGTCTCATTCTCCCGTTCCCCATTCTGATATTTGCCCACATCACTCTGCTTGAGTCTGCCTGCCATTCAAGAAGATTAGCCTCGTATTTAGTGTTGAATACTATGGCTACTCCTTCTTTTCCTTGATTGTCATTGCCTGAATATAACATTTTATATTTTCTGCTCAGAAAGATATCACCAGTTTGTCTTTTTTTGTTTCAGTCACCCCTATTATGTTGATCTGGTACTTATGTTATTCCTCCTATATTTACACCTATATTTAATATTAAAATATTAATAAAAATGTGTTATAAAGACACTGAATACTCTAAAAAGAGAAAAATCTACTCTAATATATTATAAAACCCTAATTTTCTAAGGAAAAATATAATATAACAAATAAAAATCATCAATTTTACATGAACGCTAAATTACACTGACCATATATGCTGAAGTATATT
The DNA here is from genome assembly GCF_054136105.1 of Typopeltis vanoorti. Taxonomy (NCBI): domain Eukaryota; kingdom Metazoa; phylum Arthropoda; class Arachnida; order Uropygi; family Thelyphonidae; genus Typopeltis; species Typopeltis vanoorti. The sequence goes on from NC_143550.1 coordinate 165,531,947, forward strand.
GTATATATATACATTGTGATCACACTGAACTTGCTCACTACAAATGAAAAACATTTACACTCCAAACTGTCATTCACATTATTTGCTACTGTATATTAGTTTTTTTTTCCAGTAAATATTTGCATTTAAAATAGCATTGTTTTATTTAAATCCTCTATCTGAATTTCAATTTTATGTATTTTATACTTTATTTCAGTATAATTGAAAAAATGGAAGGTGTTAGACTCTTGTGGTCTCATTTGAAAAGTAAAAGTCCTGATGTTCAAGAAAATGCAGCATGGGCTCTTTGTCCATGCATTCAGAATGCAAAAGTAAGAAATGTTTTAGTGCTTCTTTTAAATGCTTAATCTGGATTTAAAATGTTAGTATTTTTTGTAACCTTAATCCAGTATTTGGGTATAATTTATCTCTACAGATTACCAACAGAATCTCTTTTTAATTTTTAGATGGTAATTAATAAATGATCTTTGCTCATTTGTATATTAATTTAAACTTATCTTGGTTATTTAGTTAAACTTCAAGTAAATCTAAGAATGTGATAAATAGACAAAGTAAAAAATATGTTGTGAGTGATCTGAATAAAAAAAAAAGTTTAGAACAGAATAGAATAACTGAATAATACTGAAGGCATTCAACATTCACATTGGGTGATCAGAACTCTTGCTGCCACTGTAATCATCTAGGCAGGGCAAGAGAAAACACATGAAATTTCTATGGGGCACAGAAATTTCATACTTGCTATCAGTGGACATGCCACATATTGTGACAGTTTTTTGATTATAACCAAATCTGCATAGTGGGGGGGGTTAATTTGTTTGAGGATATATTAGAAAACAATATTTAAGAAGAATTCTATACTTGGTTGGCATATTTGAATATAAGGAAGAGAAAGAACAGGTTTGAATAGAAATACTTTCATTATTGGTAAACATATATAATGTGTGTGTGTGTGTGTGTGTGTGTGTGTGTGTGTGTGTGTGTGTGTGTGTGTGTGTGTGTGTGTGTGTGTGTGTCATATAAGCTGCTGGGTGGAGCGAAATAACATCTGGTCCTATGAGCTCTGACATGCACATAGGCATTTGTGATGGCATAATTAAAAAAAAAAACTTATGTAGAGATGAAGAGACATTTGTTTTGCAATCTATACATAAGTAATCAATAATAAACAGCCACTGCTTACATTTAGTAGCTCAGTAGATAACTGTAAGAAGGGGTTAATCCAATGAGCTAATAATTGTGCTGATCAAGTGATTCAGTTAGGCATGACAGGAATACATGTGGATTGATGGAGGAGCAAATTATCTTGTGCAATTTATGATGCTTCTTATGCATATTTATTTCTCTGTTTTCTATGAAGTTTCTTTTATTCACTAGTGATCAGTATATGCTTTTTATATAGTAATAGATACATAATTTCCAATCATCATCATCATCGGAATTATCCACCCTTTCTTGAATCCTACATTCATCAAATTTTCTCTTTTTGTCAGCATTTTTTCTGTCTTATCGATAATAGATATCTTGCATATGCTAGTATTTTGTTGTAGATTAACTACTTCTTATAATGCATAGAGGGATTTATTTTTATTTAGGAATAGATTAATTTTTATTACATCTATTCTTTCTGAGGACTGGAATAAAAATTTTCCTATACTGTGAAAAATATTCCATTCTCAATAGACACTATACTGCAGTGCAAGAAAAACAAGTAGTTTTATTTATCACTTATTACAGTACAGACACATTTACAGCCTATGTACTATAATTAGCAATGGTTTCCCAGAAGGGTGACTACTGCTTCCGACTTTCCAACTCAAACACATGCACCAAACTTATAACTAAAGTAATCCTCACTGGCATGGAAACAAACATTACCCACAGTACTCTGACCCGCCATTCCCTAACTAAACCCTGTTTTCTAAAAGATGTGCTAAGGCTGTTCAAATGATAAACCAAACATACCATAACTTGCTCAAATCAAAAACTCCATCCTCCTTTAGAGCTTATACTCATGCCCAAAAATAAATGCAAAAAAAACAATCAATGTTTCCAAAACAGAGTTTGAAAGAGCAAAAAGCAGGAAATTAGCTGCCTGTCCAAATAGCAGTTGAGCTTTTCGGTCTCTCGCTAAAGCAATCAGTCGTTACTTCTGCCCAACACTATTCCCATTCTTATCATACCCAGATTGCATCTGGGTATGATGATGATGATGCAATAGAGCAATCTATTGCATCATCACCTACAGAAAAGGCCAATCTCCTGGCCTCACACTTTGCTTCCAATGCATGCATAATTGACAATGGCAAATGTCCTCCAACCATTCCAGATGCCCAACATACAATGCCTACTATATCCTTTTGCCAGAAAGAAATCAGTAAAATACTGTCCAAATTAGACACACAAAAAGTCTCCTGGCACTGATGGCATTCCTCTAATTGTCCTGAAGGTTTGTGCACCAGAACTGACTCCTTCCCTATGTCGCCTGTATATATATACTTTCTTACTCCACTGATTTCTATCCCACAGCCTGGAAATTGGCCTATATCCAACCCATTCCCCAGAAGGGTGATAAGTCACTGCCATCTAACTACTGCCCCATCTTGCTTACCTCAGTCCTGTCTAAAGTAATGGAAAAAATCATCAATTCCTGACTCCTACACTACCTTGAAGGTACCTGCCTAATAAACGACCGCCAGTATGGATCTGCTCACATACATCACCCATCTCTGAACAAATGCCATGGAGAAGTTTGGCAAATCTCAAGCGGTTGCACTTGATATCTCCAAGGCATTTGATCGGGTCTGGCACAAGGGCTTACTAGGCAAGCTGCCATCATTTGGTCTATCTCAAGACTTCTGTAGTTGAATTCCCAGCTTTCTGTTTGAACACACACTATGTGTGGTGGTGGATGGTTCCTTTATCCTCTCACCATTCAACTAATGCCGGGGTTCCACAAGATTCTGTCCTCTCACCAACCCTCTTCCTACTATATATCAATGACTTACTATAGCTGATCTCCAACCCAATACACAGTTTTGCAGACGACAGCATTGCACTCCTCCCTTTCTTTTGATAAACCTTACTCTACACAACTCACCTCAACCTACAGAATATGAACCACCACTGTCCTAAATTCTTATCTCCAAGCCATCCTCCAATGGGGTTCAGATAACCTAGTCAATTTCAATGCTAATAAAACCCAGTACTGTCTTATTTTCTCATAAATAAAAACCATTTTCTCTCAGCATTATTTTGTGACAACACCCAAATTTCCAGACAATTTGAGATTTCCTTTCTTGGAATTACCCTGGAGAGGCATAAACACATCACAAATCATTGCATCCTCAGCTTCTATAAAACTAGGATTTCTCTTTTGCTCAAGACTACTTCACCTCTGAACAGCTTTAACCTTATACAAACCACCCAGCCATTGAATACTGCTCTGACAAATGGGGTGGAACCCCCAAATGCTCTCTCAAAATGCTTCACTCAATACAGAGGAGAGCAATCAGACTTATTAATGATCCATCTTGTACTAACTCACTCCACCCACTTTTGCACAGAAGATTGGTCTGTGGACTATGTGCATTCTACAAATATTTCCATGAAAAATGTTCATCTGAAATAGCATCAATAATTCCCCCACTTAGTACTAAGCTCGTTGGAACACGTGGCTGCTACTCAACATCCCTTCACAGTGATCCTTGAAACCCACAGAATAAGCTTTTTCTCCTCATCCTTCATCCCTGTAACTACTGTTCTATGTAACAGTCATTACCTTCTTTCCCTACCCACTACCCATACACGGTACTGTAGGTTGATCAACTAACTTCTCGTGTATGGACTCAACAAAAAATAAAAAAATAGAGACGACCAGAATGACACTTCATTATGAAAAACACTCCCCTCCCATGCTGCATGCATGCAATCAAAACAGATTTGTTGTAGCACTAAACATAGTAGCTGACTAAATACATTTGTCCTAACATCCTGTTTCAAATTTTCAATTGCAGAAAGTGCATGTAACAATTGTTTATAATGCAGTCATCAAGTAAAGAAAGTGCACAATTTACATAAAGCAAATAAAGACATATGCACACACATATATATATATATATATATATAACTTGAAATCAGTTTTGAATTGCATTTCAAATTTTCAATATCATTAAGACAGATGCTAATTTTACAAATAAAATTCTACTGAAAAAGTTGCAACTAACATGCTGTATAAGCTCTGTAAAAATGCAACCACCCAATTTGGAAATGTCATGCATACAGTATAGCTAGTTTCTGCATGCACTGACACTACCCACCACAAATGTGTTAAGTCCAATCTAGACAAATAATGTATACTTTTTCAAATATTTATACTAATAACAGCAATAACTCACAGAGTAATTCAGAATTTTTTTATTATTTTTTTCCCTTTCTAGATTTCAATATAAACCTGATAAGGAATCCTGAAATCATTCAAATACTCTTCCAAACATTTCCCATACCCTGTCATTATTATTTTTTTCTTGGAAAGTAATGGAATTGCTGATACAATTATTAAACTTATAAATTCAATCTTTGCTATAGCTTCAGAAGAAAAGGTCAAATCATGACATCCTCAGCAGTTCAAAATGGAATAAAAAACAATAATGAATTAACTAGTGAAATATTAGCAAGTTTAGGTAAATTAATTCATTATTGTTTCTTTTTCTGGTATTGTTTATACCAAGAAGTACTATTGCAATATGCAGAATTTGTTTTGAACTGCTTTGGCACACTTCTTAGAAAATCAACGTTTGGATAATAGTTTGGGCTTTTGGGTGGAGTGGAGGACGAAGGCTTCCGTTCAAATAAGAATTGTTTCAGTTATTCAGTTGGAATAGGTGTCTGGATCCAAAGAGTTGAAACCATAGTCTGTTCAAGGAAAGGAGGAGGAGGAGCAGAAGTCACTTAGATCATAACATTAAGAAGAGATCAATGATATTGAGGGAGTGGAGAGGATTATTGGGTATTCTTGTGGACAATTTATGAAAGATTGTTACTGAGGGCAAAAATCTTAGCTTCTGTGCCAGCTTGGTGAGTGAAATTGGAGAAGGAAAGATATTCTGAATTGCGAACATTAACATCCAGACAGAAAGACAGTTCTCGTTGTTTGGGTATATTAATTGTAGATGATGAAATTTCACAGACAGATTGTTAAAAAGATCAGTGTTGATCAGAATTGGAAGGGCAATGCTGACAGTAAATGAATGTAACTGAATGAGGCAAGGAAATATGTGTCACACTGTAACAGTGCTTAGGTTCATCCTTGGGGACAGAAGGAATCATGCAGAGTGTAGTTATGAAAGTTAAGGTGGACAGTAAAGGTTTAGGCTGCTAGTTGAGGTTCTCTTAGGAATAGTAGATCAGGTTGGATGTTTTCAAGTGGTGGTATACGCACCATTTGAAAACCACCACTTTACGTTTGTGTTGAGACCATGAATGTTAGTAAAGTGGGTATGAATCTGTTGTTGTTTTTTTGGATGATGTTTTGTGAATTTTTGTTGTTTTTTTTATGTTATTTTTTCTACTATTGTTTTTGAGGGAGATTTTTTTAATTCACAGTATTAACGAATTTTCTTATGCTATCTTTCATGTTTGATTTTAAGAAAGAGTTAAAGAGTAGGAGTGAAGGACTCACAGGCACAATTCCTGCAAAGAGAGAGCACTCAGTTTTCAAACTACTGAAGCCTCAACAGTTCACCCTACACTCCATGACACTTGTACTTTCCCCAGGTATTGTCTGGATGCAGGATGTTTTGCTATGGTGAGAGTTGTAACCATTAGATTCCATTAATGTTTTGATTGTGAGAAGCTCCTGTTGTTGAAATGAAGGCGAAGAACAAATGTTATGTGCTCTGTTAATTAAGGTTTTGATAACTCTTAGTTTTTGGGAGGTGCAGTCTGCAGAAATTTGGTATGCGTGTACACACACACACACTGGCCACCGAATTAGAAACCTTTATGTAGATGTACATAAATGTCACGCAGTGTATATGCAAAATACTTGGTCACATGCATCGCCATGTGTTCTAGGCAACTATTTAAGAATGCTGCTGGTCAGTAATAATCAATAGTGTTGATCACAATGGGAAAAATAAAGGATCTTTCAGAGTTCGATAAAGAGCTTGTTGTGCTTTTCTGGCTGTAGCCTTGATTTTGAAAATAGCAGAGCTGACCAGTTTCTCAAAAGATGAGATATTTCAGGTGTTTAATCAGTGGGAAAATAACCCACATGATTTCTCTCAAAGGCATAACTGTATCCTAAGACAGTCTGTCAGGAACAAGGTTGCTGTCATCTGAGAATTTTGTATGGATGAACAGAACTTGTTGTGCGCAGCAATTGATTGAAGCATTTAATGAAATCTATTCTCAGCTCATATCTCACCAAACTATGCGCAGGAATTGAAGAGGATTAACCTTTGCAGTTGCATGCCTAATATGGAAACCACTGATTTCTACAAAGAACCAATGGTAGGAAGAGAGTTTGGTGGGATCTCCATGAAACAATAAACCCAACTTGCCTTGTATACAGAACTTAAGGTTCTGGAGGTGGTGCCATGATGTCAGGCATGCTCTGTTGGTATGGAACAGGTACCTAATATTGCTGGAAGGTCGGGTGGCCTCCAAGGAATATCTGAACATTATTGCAGATCAAGACCATCCTGCGATGTTGACTTTTTATCCAGCAGATGATGGTTATTTCATAGATGACAATGCTTCGGTCTATTGCATAAAAATTGTTCAGCAGTGGTTCAGCAATGATTTCTACCATCTTCGCTGGCCACCACAAAGCTTGGATCTAAACCCCATTGAGAACAGTGGCTAATTCTCCATGCTTGCTGCGCAAGCTCATTAATTGAGAAAGAAGTAATATTTATTTGTTAATAAATGTATGCATTTATAAGCATTAGAAATCAGCCTGAAAGAAACAAGAAACGGAAAATCACCTGGAGAATATAAGCTAGGTTCAAAACTATATAAATACACAGGAACAAGATTCAAAGAAAGACTCTTATTATTTTTAAATAAAATTTATTCAACTGGTATCCCCCACAATAGAATGGAAAAAAGCAATTGTGATTTCTATCTTTAAAAAAAGTAATAGAGATGACCCTAAAAGCTATAGAGGTATCAGTATACTAAATTCCTGTTACAAAATATATAGCAGAATCTTACATAGCAAACTAATGAAATATTCTGAAAACTTTATTTTAGAAGTACAGAATGGATTTAGAAAAGGACGATCATGTATAGACCCGGCCTTTTGCCTAAAATTAATAATAGAGAAAAGAAGAGAATACAATTTAGAAACACATATTGCATTTATTGACTTTGAAAAAGCATTTAACAAAGTTAAAAGAAACATATTATTTAACATATTAAAAGAAAGACAAATACCAAATAATATCCTAAAAGCTATCACAAATATATATGAAAATAATCAAATACAAATAAGATTAAATCACAAGCTATCATATACAAGAGAGATAAACCAAGGGGTCCGACAGGGATGTCCCCTCTCAGCAACTCTTTTTAATATCTACTTAAATGAAATAATAATAAAATGGAATAAAAATTTACATCAAGGAATTAAACTTTCACCTACAATAAACTTAAACACTCTCCTCTTTGCCGACGACCAAATAATAATTACAAATTCTAAAGATAACTTACAGAAAGCTATTTTAGATCTAAATGAGATATCCAAAGATTATGGTATGATAATATCAACAGAAAAATCAAAAACTATGGCCTTTAAAGGACAAGATCCAGCAAGAACTAAAATAGTAATAGATAACAAGATCTTAGAACAGGTAGGTAGAATTTATTGAACTACCTACAATGTATGATCACATATGAAAATCAAATGATATAAACGTAAAAATCGCAAAATATTTAAAAATAACAGGTGTGATTAACTCTATATTTAAACCAAACCTAGTTCAAAAACAAACCAGACTAAAAGAATACAATACATTAGCCCTACCAGTCTTAATGTATGGAAGTGAAATCTAGACAATAAAACAAAAAGACAAACAAAGATTAATAACAGCAGAAATGAAGTTTATGAGAAAAACTGCAAGGTGTACCCTATTTGATCAAAAGAAACGAAGAAATTGTGAAAGAATTAAACCAAGAACCAGTAACAGAAAAAATTAAAAAATATAAACATAAATGGATGGAACACATTCAAAGAATGAAAACAGAAAGACTACCAAAACAAGCCTTAAAGTACAAGTCATTAGGAAAACAAAAACCAGGACGTCCTCTTAAACAATTCAATGATGACTTGTAAGGCTGGAACAGGCCATAAATCCTTGATATGCATGATGATGATAATTTATAAGCATTCAATTTAGGCTTTTATTTTTGTAGACAGAAGACGTCTTAAGCTTGCGCTGCAATAATTGAGCTTTGCGTTGTGTATTGAATGCTTGCTTGTCTAGTCAAAGCTACTTTGGCTTGCTCGGTTGTAGGAGCTTCCAGGTCCTAGCTGCAGATTTCATGCACACGCATAGCCATTTCCGCTCCCTTCTTAAAAAACAAAAAGTAGCTTTAGTCAGTGAGCTTCAGCCAGCCTTTACAAGTGTGCATGCTGCTTGGGAAAATTAAGTTACAACCAACTTTTTATGATGATCTTATTGACCAGTTCATAAAGAAGAACCGTAGGGTAGAATTAGCTAAATTGAAAAAGATAAAATATCATTTGTAAAATAAATGTTGTATTTTTATCATTAAATGTATATAAATTTCTAAATGTATATTTTAAATGGTCAGTAATTCACTATTTTGCTAATCAGACTTCAAGCACACCTCTCACTCCCCGAATGATAACAAGAGCAAGCATGAATTTCAAGGCCAGTATTCGCCCCTGATTGAGAATATATGGGACATGTTAGGAAAAACATCTGGGAGTAAAGTGTTCTTCCATCAAATCTGAGCCAGTTAAAGGGCTGTTTGGTGAATGTCTGGTATGTTCTAGATGTAGATACAACCCAACACTTTGTAGAAGCTATGCTAAACTTAATGAATATTTAGGGCATTATCAATTAATTTGAAACATCATCATTATCATCATCATACCCTCAAAGATATATTCAAATACCAGAGAAAGAAGGAAACCATGTAGAATCCTAGCATTAGCTGCAGAGTTTGAGATCCAGCCATCACTTTCACACACATAATGTACAACTAGAAAGAAAAATCTGCCAACATAGTTAAAAATTCAGAAGACATACTAATATGATGAGAGTTTACTTAATTGAGATGTACCAGATATGAATGATGTTCTCATTTCATTTTGTAGATGCTTAGTCATTCAGTACTTTCAGAGTGCAGTTTTTTGTTTTGTTTTGTTAAACAGTAATCCCACACACAAGAAGATCGTCAACTCATAGTACATTAGACTGTAGATGGACAAAAATTTGAAGGAAAAGAAAAACTTTTAGGAAATACATAAGAAGTGAGACTGAAAACATGTAAAATGAATGATTGAATGAATTATTCTGTTAGTTTGCAGTTCAACTATGAAGGTGTGTTGAGCTGCTGAAAATGCTTTAACAGATTTAAAACAGAGCTGTGAAATTATTGCTGAAAATCCTGATGACTATGGAAATATTTATAGAAAATGAAAGACACAAAAACTGAAGATCTTCATATGATGCAGGTTGAAACAGCTAAAGACAGGATGAGTATGTAGAATTTTCAGCCAAAAAACATGTGATGTAAAATACCGTATTTGCCAACATATAAGATGCACTTTTTTCTTTGAAAATAGGTCTGAAAAACAGGGTGCGTCTTATACGTCGATACTCAGTTTTTTATTACTTTCATTTCTGGAAAATTTCTCTGTTCCGAGTTATGTGATTTCTTTCTTGCTTCGTTGTGGTGTGTGAGAGCATTCCAGTTACATAGAGTTCAGTGGATGCGCATGCGCTGTCATCGACAATCACAGATGTGTTCCTGTTCGTTTAAACTTTCCAGTTGTTGTTGCGGTTGTTGTGAACGGTGATAAATTTCTGCCGTTAAAATTTCTCTAAATTTCTTGGCAAATTATGGCTGAAAAATGTCGGCATTGCTACAGTATTGCATACAAGCTACGTGTGGTTGCGTATGCTAAAGAACATGGAAACAGTGCTGCAGAGAATCATTTTGGGCCAACCCCAACTGAGAAAATGATAACAACTTGGCGGAATCAGGAAGAGGATCTAAAATATCTATTTTTCCTAAAAAATGTATACAAAAAAGGGGGCATGTCTTATATGCTGCCAAATACGGTAATTAACATTGGGTTTTATTAGATCGTAATAGTACAGATGATTATACCGACTAGTTTCGCCACATGTTAGTGGCTTCTTCTGGGTTAGGAAGAACAAAAAAAAATACAGTAAAGGAGTAAACATGAACCATTACATAACTGAAAAACAAAACATATAGGAAACCATTACACAAAAGTAAAAAACAGAAAATACATGGAAGCCGGCATGGTTCAGTCATTGTTCAGTGTGTGTGATAGTTGACAGAAAAGTTGAAGTCTGACTTGTGGAAAGATCTAATAAGCAACTACCAAATGTCACATAGAATTATTCCTTGGTTTCTGTTGAGTGTGTTTTTGATCTTGCAAGCATTGAAGTCGTCCTGTATATAAGGCATGGAGATGATTATACCGACTAGTTTCGCCACATGTTAGTGGCTTCTTCTGGGTTAGGAAGAACAAAAAAAAAATACAGTAAAGGAGTAAACATGAACCATTACATAACTGAAAAACAGAACATGTAGGAAACCATTACACAAAAGTAAAAAACAGAAAATACATGGAAGCCGGCATGGGTCAGTCATTGTTCAGTGTGTGATAGTTGACAGAAAAGTTGAAGTCTGACTTGTGGAAAGATCTAATAAGCAACTTCCAAATGTCATATAGAATTATTCCTTGGTTTCTGTTGAGTGTGTTTTTGATCTTGCAAGCATTGAAGTCGTCCTGTATATAAGGCATGGAGCTCTTGTTCAATTCAGTATTATGGTAAGTGTGGAAGAAGTGGAAAACTAGGCCTGAGCTGCCTTCTCTTTATTCATCTCCAATATTTTTTTTTTTGTCTTATTTCCAAATTTCTAGATGTTTGCTATGCAAGAAAGGCCAGAAGAACATGGAATATTATAAACTCCAGGATGTTTGTTAAAAGGGTTGTGATCCTTAGGTGAATTTATTATATTGTAATAAAGCTCATATAGTCACAATGGGTTTGAAAGCCACTCTTATGTCATGAGATTTTAGCAGATTGGTGATTTTGAGAGAAAGTTAAGTCTATCAGTATAAGAGATGGAAACTGAAGTTCTGTAGCAAATGTCAGGAATTTGTTGTGGAGCAGGAGCAGCGAATAGTATTTGTTGTACTATTTTCTTTCTTATAAGGAAAACATCTGGAAGTTTAGAAATGAGACAAAAATAACATATTGGCTTTCCACTTCTCCCACACTCACCATTATATTGGATGGCACAAGAGCCCAATGCCTTACATAAAGGATAACATCAAAGAATCTATGATGGTTATCCACTCACAAGGCACACTCAACAGAAACTCAACCAAGGAATGATTTTATGTGAAGAGCCATAATTAACTTTTCCTAGGTGCTAGAGTCCTCATGGACCCCCCCTTCTCATTGTTTGGGGCCTTTAAATTGTCCCTAATGTTTCAGGGCCCTTCGCCAGCTAGAGCCTCAAGCACCTGTCTGTGTGATATTTGGAAGTTGCTTGTTAGATCTTTCTGCATGTCAGACTTTAACTTTTCTAATAACTATCATGTACACTTACTGAACAATGACTGATACATGCCGACTTCCATGTTCCACGTGTTTTCTGTATTTTATTTTTGTGTAACGGGTTCCTACATGTTCTGTTTTTCAGTTATGTAATGGTTCACATTTACTCCTTAGCTACTAATGGCTCATGCAAAAAGTTGAGCAAGTTTGAGCATGGTTAGTAGTTGGAAGGAGATCAATCGTTTGATGCTGTTGGCACACTTTCCTGCTCTGAGTCTTTGGACTCCGTGGAGGTATCACATAATTATAATAATAATAATTATTATTATTTTTTGTTGTTGTTCTTCCTAACCCAGAAGAAGCTACTAGCATATGTGGTGAAACTAGTCAGTATACTCATATGTACTATTACAGCTTAATAAACCCCAATGTTGGTTATTTTACATCACAGCTAAAGACAGGTTATTCATAAATCTAATTGCACATCTGTACTAAGTCAATTATTTTTAGAGAGCTCTTAGAGTCACCAACCCAAATTATGAAAACAGTATTCAATGATTGGGCAGCTTTGTATAGTTAATAGCTATTCAGAACAAAAGAATAAAACCCACTGTTTTGATGCTGAGAAAACAATAGTTGTAAGAAAATCAATGCGGGAGGGGAGGAGCATGTTTTTCGCAAGAGCTAAGGTAGGATTATGTTTTACTAACACTAGAATTAACAAGACTATCTCAGTATTCTCCCACTGAGAAAGTTTAATGATTTCTGTATCACACTTTGTCAAATGAGAAGAGTGCAGTTTGTCATCAGTAAACTGTAGATGTAATTTGCAATCAACTGGAGAAGGTCATTAATATATAGAAGAAAGAGAGGAGGGAAAGAGTGAAAATGGAATCTTGTGGAACCCTAACATTAGTTGCAAGCAGTGGTGAGCTATAAGGGGCTCGCACGGGCTCGCCCGAGCCCTTTGTTAAATTTTTCTCAAATTTACGAGTCCCTTGTTCTTCTTGTTTACTTTTTTATTTTTTCAAAAAACAAAACAAAAAAAAAACATAATTTTTTAAATATATTAAGCAACAAACTCATACAGTAACCTAACAAAGTGATTTTATTAAATAAAATATTTAATATTTTATTTAATAAATAAAATCCCTTGTTCTTCTTGTTTACTTTTTTATTTTTTCAAAAAACAAAACAAAAAAAAAACATAATTTTTTAAATATATTAAGCAACAAACTCATACAGTAACCTAACAAAGTGATTTTATTAAATAAAATATTATAGTTGCTGTTACTACCATTTTACAAATATACAAATGTTATCAGTATACAAATGTTAGATTGTTAGACTAAAAGCAGTAATAGAACCAGAGAATTAGACATAAAATCATGATGATCATTCCACTTGGCATTCTTATAATGCCAGACAACATATGGATCAGGGTGGCTGTGGGAGTGTTTTATGTGGCTGCTACACATGAAAAGTTTTTGTGCAATATACCATGGGTGGGCTAAGAATTTTTCCCTATTTTTCTTATTTTTTAATAATTTTTGGAATTACTTTTTTTGTTTATGTTATCTGGGACCCCCTTGCTCCAGAAACCAACAGAACTTTTTCAGGCCACCTGTTGAATCAGTACAGTTGGAAAAGGAACATACCAATTGGAGTTGTGAATAAAAATAATCTCCAAGGAAGATGATTTCACTGGACTAGAAAAAATCAATGTTTAAAGAAAGGAATTCAAAAACCTCTGAATGGTTGGTAGCATTAGTAGAATGATTGAGACAGCAAATAAATTTGCTAGGCTGTGGAAAAGAGAGAGAGAGCCAAAGATGATCAAAAATAAGAAGTTTCTTATTTTTGATCATCTGATCTTCTGATATACCATGTCAGAAGTTGGAAACTTTCTGACATGGCATATCAAAAAGGACAAATGTCACCTATGAGAAGGAAAGGGAATGTAATTGGGAAACTGAGAATAATTTTTGTTATTTCATTTAACAATCTTTCAAAGAAATTACTCCAGACATTCTGAATATCATTATTTTCAATTTTTATGTCAAATTTATGAAAAATTTATAAGTATTACTTCCCAACCTTCATGGAGTCTGAAGACTCATCATAAGAGGTCAAACACTCATAGACCACAATGATGATGATCATACCTTACTTGAATACATTCAGTGTTCGAACACACACCATCCACTCTGCATCCACTCACTCACTATCTTCCAAGCAAAAAATCTAACATCTTTTCAACCCAATCTCAATTATCATCTCTGGTTCCTTTCCATTATGCTTCCCCCATTTCTGAGCTTTTTTTTCAATAGCATCCAAAATATTTTGTCTCCTTCATCATATTTTATTTCTTATAATAAATAAAATATTCTTATGACTTTTGTTTAGCTAATTTTACACATATTGAAGCTTTCATAAATTTTCCATTGTATTCTCTCAAGGCACCTGCTGATTTTATTATGATTTTTTTTTAGTATCATACTTATACTAAATGGTATTCACTTCCTGTTTCATGTTTCCTATATGATCTTGTATCCTGAACCAATCTGAAAACATCACTATCACTGTTTTGTTGGTTTGTGCATTCTCTTTCTCTATGAATGCATGCCATCTTTATGTTTGAACAAGGAACTTATTCATGTCCTGAACAACAATCCTGTTAAATAAATATTTTCCATTATCAGTGTTATTAACATTAGACCTATGGAGTCAAAAAGACTCATCTCCAGGGGTTTGGGTGGGATTGAAATGAAAAAAAAAAGGTTAGATAATTTGGGGGATTGGGATTATTCATCATCTTCATCAAATTCCTGACATGTACCCTCAAGGAGTATACAGGATATGATAGTACTACATGAAAAATTTACATCATTACTAACTTCCTATCTATAAATTTCCTCCGAATCAGTCTGTTACTTGTCAAGACTCCAACATTATCAAATCTTATATTTCTATCGTCTAAAGCACTTTGTACCATATCAATCCACCTATATCTTGGTCTTCCTCTGGGTCGTTTTCCTGCCAACCTGGCAGAGAACACTTGTTTTGCTAATCTTTCCTCGCCCATTCTGTTCAAGTGACCATACCACCTGAGATTAGCTCTGGTAACGCATTCCTGGATGCTGATAATGTCAAGTTTTTCCTAATATCCTCGTTTTTAATATGATATTGCCATTGATGCCATTTGTTCACGCCTCTAATCTTTTTCAGGACGCTGATATCTGTGGTCTCTAGTCTTTGGTCAAATGTTTTACTTCTAACCCAGCTCTCAGATCCATAAGTTAAAACTGGTTTGAACACTGTCTTGTATGCAACTAATTTAGTGTTCTGACTAATTTCTCTCTTATTCCATATAAATTTATTCAATTGACTTCCTACCATACCAGCTTTGTTGATTCTGTTGTCTATTTCCATATTTAATTTACCATCTTCAGTAAAAATCTTGCCTAAATAGCCAAAATGTTTTACTTGATCCACAGGTTCCCCGTTCACAACACAGTTGACATTTTCAACGATTCTACCTATTTTCATTGTCTTTGTCTTTTTAATGCTGACCTTCATACCATATCTGTTACAACAGTTATTCAATTTAGTCAGGGAATCTTGCAACCTTGTAGCGGATTTATTTAGAAGTAAAACATCATCCGCATAAAGCAAAGAACTGACATTAACATCTCCAATTTTGATATCATGTTTAATACCACTTTCCTTCATAATATGATCCATATAGATAATGAATAACAGAGGGGATAATGTACATCCTTGTCTCACACCAGATTTAACATTAAACCATCTTCCTGTGTTGTGTCCTGAATAAGCTATGAAATGTTTTTTTATAAAATATTCAGGTCACAACTTTAATACAACTTAGGCAGAGAATATGGAACGTTGGCAATAGGATAAGTGTAAGCTGTTTACAAGTGCAAAACGATTAAAATTTAGGAATTGTATAAAATTGTATAATGAGCTTTTATATATAATCTGTATTAAGTGTGGGCCAGATATAGAGATCCATGTAAGCTGGCAAATCCACTTAAGAAAACCAGTCTCTTGTACTAAAATAGCAAAGCTTATGAGTCAGGGTTCAAGGATCACTTGTGCCATCCTGTATTATGCATAAGAAAGGAGGGAAAGAAATACTGGAAAAAGAAACCTAAGCTTCTTACAGGAAGACAAAACAGGTATACGTGCAAATAAATAGAGGGAGCTAAGGAGATCGACGTGAAAACACGTGACCGCGTTGGCACGCATCGCGAAAATCGAGAATTGCCGAGAGGAGAAAATTTAACAAAAAGGTCAAGCATCCGACACTCGCTCTTTTTTATTTGTTTTTCTTCTTGAGTGCGGACATGGGTCGAGTCCTGCTCCTACGGAGAAGTCCAGGCGGATGTGGGAGGTATGACTTCTGTCGCAGCATACCTAAGGGGCTAGCTATTTCCTTGGATTAGGAAGGCCATGCTTTTTTGTGCGACGAAAGAAGCTTGGAGATGCCGTCCGTCCTTCCAATCTTTTTTTCCTGGATTCCTGGTCTCTTGGGCATTGGTCGAGCTCACCGTCGGGGAAGTTCCTGGCTAGTCGTGGAAGGCATTTGGTTCGTCTGTCGTAGCGTTCGTAATGGGTCAAGCTGTATCCATGCACTAGGATAGCTATGCATTGTCGTGCGATGGAGGAACCAAATTGATGTTGTCCGTTCAAGGCGACGTTACCGTGCTCCCCCCCCCGTTTTCCCGCCGAGATTCTACTCACACAGAGGGAGATATCCTCTTGGGAAACTATTCTGAAGGCCTTGATGACCAGACAAGGCAGGAAGAAATTTAAGAAATAAAGAACAGAGATGGTAATGTAGACTTTTGAATTCCTATTTCCAGTTATAGAACAGAGTGAATCCCCTGTGAGAATATTTTGTATTGGACTTAAATTAAGGAACTGTAAGAATAGCCTATAACTAGGCATAGGCCCGAGATCGTGTTAAAATTTGGTTGCCCTACGAGGCCGAGTAGATATCAGATCAAGCTAAACTTATTGTATAAAGTGTGTTATTGTGTTAATTCATGACCACATGTATTAGAATGGCATGGTGATTACCTACAAATTTATGCTAAAGATGATTGTATTATTGGTCAATGAGTTAATATGTGTGATTAGAATAATTTAATTAGAGTCTTTGATCTAACTTGAAAGCATTCATAATAACATGTTTGTGTTGTATAATCGTATATTTCCTTAAAGCTAAATAAATTGTTTCATTCAAGTACCTGCCTGACCTGCTTTTTTTCTTATGAATTCAAAACTACCGTTCATAAAATATGAACGAACTAAGGGGGATAAACCCATGTGAATAAGAAACGTTTTAAGCAAGCCACGACTGTGAGAAAGAAATAGGCGAACTAAGGAATAAGATAAATCTTGATCTAATCATCATGTATCACTCTGAAAGGGTCAGGCTGGGCAAGAACCTTGTCTATCCTAGGTATTAGCTGATGCAGTGAAAAATAAATGTGTTAATACTTATTGGGTAAACTCTTTCAGATTGTTGTGTGATTAGATGTAGTTTAGGATATAGAGAGGCCAATAAGACTGCAAAGAACTTAAGGGAAGAATATTTGATAGGAAACAAGTGTTACTTGCATACGTGAGAGAGAGCTAAGATAACAGTAGCAATATATTAAACAAAATAGTAAAAGCACAAGGTATAACAAGGGAGGGAAGGAACCTAATAACAAGTGGCATAGCCGAAGGGATATAATATAAAAAAATTGAATATTGTAACTAATGGCACCGCTGATAAGATTTTGATAGAAGAGGTTTACGTTAGAAAGGATAAAGAAGTAGGAATAAGGTACAGTGTTAGACAAAAAAATAAATATTAATAAAGTGCAAGGAGAAGTAAGCACAACAAATGGTGCAGCCAGTAGGATAGATAAAGGTTAAACAATGAATTGAGTAACAAAAAGAGAAACGAAAGAAATAAGCATAACACCTATACTTCAATTCTAACTGCTGACTTACAACTCAAATAAAGACTATGTATTACTTGATATAAGGTCCCATTGACACCATATAACTGTAGTGTATTGAATAGCTTCTCTGTTGGCACTTTCTCATATGCCTTCTCTAGATCGACAAAACTGAAATACATATCTTTGTTCTATTCCCATGCTTTCTCGTAAAGTGAAGATCTGATCCTGACAGCCTCTATTTGGCCTGAATCCAGCTTGTTCTTCACCAAGCTTTTCTTCCACAATTCTTCTCAACTGTTTCTCAAGTATACTGGAATAAATCTTGCCAATTTATTCCAGTATACTTGAATTGAATTGAGAATTGAAATTTATTCTCAAGTATACTTGGAATAAATTTTACTCAGTAGGGAAATACCTCTGTAATTCTCACATTCAGTTTTATTTCCCTTTTTATATATGGGTACTATTAGAACTCTACTCCAACCATCAAGAATTTGTCTCTCAGTCCAGGCTTTCTGAACTATGCAGTGCAGCCACTGTAAGACTTTTATACCACCATACTTCAGCATTTCTGTTAGAATATCATCTATTCCTGCTGCCTTTCCACATTTTGAGCCTTTGATGGCTTTTTCTACTTCAAGTATAGATATGTATTCCTGACTGTATGCCCTTTGAGTGTTTTTTACCACTATGCTATCATTGCTTGTTTCATTTAGCAATTTTTCGAAGTAATTACTCCATACTTCAAGGATATCTTTTTCTCTGGTTTTCATGTCACCTTTATCATCTCTAACTCCTTTTACAGCACTCTTTTCTCCATTTCTAAGCTTCTTCAACAATCTGCAGAACTTGCCACCTTCTTGATATTTATTTTCTATGTTCTTGCCAAAGTCTTCCCATGACTTTTGTTTAGCTAGTTTTACACAGTGTTTAGCTTTCTTACATTTGTCTCTATATTCTCTAAGAGCACAAGCTGACTTATTTGACAGGAACTTTTGATATGCTTTCTTCTTTTCCTTCACTTCCTCTTTAACTTCCTGTGTCCACCATGGAGTTCTCATTTTTCTATCCTTGCAGACCTCACCACATGCCACTCTGGCATAATCAATCAATGTTTCCTTCAGAGCTTGCCACTGAATATCCATTGTTTGGTTCCTGTTCTCAAACTCTTTCATTTTTTCTTCAATAATCTTTATGTATTTTAGTCTACAGTTTATATCTGAGAGCTGCTCAACTTTCTTACATGTTATTCTTTTCAATATGAAATTCAGTTTTATCCTGCTCAAGACTAAATAGTGATCACTTCCAATTTCAAATCCTCTGTACACTTTGGTGTACTGCACCAGGGAGAAAACATCACTATCAACAATAACATAGTCAATGAGACTTTTCTTATTCCTTGCCTCTTCTCTCCATGTGAATTTGTGCACATTTTTATGTTGGAACATGGTGTTAGTAATAACCAGTCCATGTCCTGAGCAGAAATCCAACAGGTATTTGCCATTATTATTAGATTTGAACTTTTCTCCAAATTTTCCCAAAATATTTTTGTATGTCTGACAGTCATTTCCTACTCTGTTATTTAGATCCCCAACAAGGACCAACTTTTCCTTTTTCATTGTGTCAGTTGCTTTCTCTAAAGCATCAAAAAATTCCTCTACTTCTACCTTAGTAGAACCTTCTGTGGGACCATAGGCACAAATAAGTTTCATTGTCGAATTCCTCATTCTCATATTTGCCTACATCACTCTACTTGAAACTGCCTGCTATTCAAGAAGATTAGCCTCGTATTTTGTGTTGAATACTATGACTTACACTCCTTTTCCTTGATTGTCATTGCCTGAATATAATATTTTGTATTTATTGCTCAGAAAAATCTCACCAGTTTTTGTCTTTTTTGTTTCAGTCACCCCTATTATGTTGATCTGGTACGTATCTAATTCCTCAGCTAGCTCCATTTCTTTGCCATTTAGGCTTCTTACGTTGATATTACCGTCTTTAACTGTGGTGATGTTGAGTTGGGGTGTGCTTTCAGATTTGTTCCAGTAGCTGACTTTTCGCTGTTTGCCCTGGTTCCCTGGCGAAAACAACGGGATCCTTGTTTAACCAGGCAACACTCCAGCTGCATGATTGTTAGGGATGTTAAATGGTCCTGAAGCTACCTGCTTGTGATGTAAATTTTGTTCACTCTTCTGGCTTTTAATAGAAAAGTTCATTTGGGATTACATATTGTTCTTGCTGAGTGGAAGAAATATCTTTGTGACATAAAATTCCTCTTTGATATTTTTCAATAAAGGTCTACATTCAGTTATAAGTTTCTTATTATTATTATTCTCTTCAAGGATTAGTCATTTGCCTGTTCCAGCTTCACTGGAAAGGGAACATGGAAAAGGTCTTTTCATCCCGTCGCTGGTCTTCCTCTCTCTCTCTTTCCCTTTGGTCTATATCAGGGGTCGGCAACCTTTTCAGGCTCGCGGGCCACAATCAACTTTTATTTTTAATAATTGGGCCGCAGGTGTTTAATTAAGAGAAAATAGTGAGTGAAAAAAATACTTAATTTATCAATTTTTATTACATCAATCTTAAAAAAACACAGAAATATTTAAAATACGAGATGTGAAACAAGCATGAAAATGAAACTCACTGAAAATTTTTATCACGTAAAAACAGAGTAATAGAGTTTATGCATCACAATGTGTGTGTCTCCCTGCTTAATGTGACTTCTGTGATTGTTTTCCCTTAGCCAGATTATCTCTATCTACTTTATAACCTGAGGTGCAAATTCGAATCGAAGTATGCAAATGTTCATCAGTCAGTCGAGAAGAAATTTATTTTTTCTAAAACTCATGGCAGAAAATGCTTGTTCGCAAATGTATGTGCTTCGAAATGCGACTGTTATCTTCTTTGCAATACTAATTAATCCTTGAAATTTTTTTGGTAAGCATCAATAAAATGTTTGGATATTTTCTAACGAAAATGTGTTCTTTAATGTTTCGTTATGTTGTAATTCCAAAACTTCCATTTGTAGTTGGTTTGGTACATAATCAATGTCGACATTAAAAGGGTTCAAAAAGAATCGCATTTCGATGCAATTTTTATGAAAATCCACAAATCTTGTTGAAAATTCCATTTGTAAATCTTCACTGATACCAGCAAAATTTCCTTTTGTGTTTGTCATCTTACTGTAGATGCAGATTTTCAACATATATAATGATGTAGATTTTCTTCCATCATATGACATAGTTTGCCTTTAAAAGCTTTTATGTCAGAAAACAGTTCTGCTAGTAATTTACCTTGGCCCTGCAGGTTCAAATTAAGTTCATTAAGGTACATTGTAATATGTACCATAAATGCAAGAGACATAATACATTTTTTATCAGATAGTTGTGTAACGTCCTTATACTCAACTGATTCATTATGACCACTTTGCTTCTTAAATATGTTTTGCTGAGCAATCAAAGAAGCTTCTAATTTATTAATGATTTTTTCTAAGTTCACAGTTCAAACCCTTGTATTGGCGTTCATGTTCATTCTCGTAATGAAGTCTGATATTATATTCTTTCATAACAGCAACACTTTTATGACAAATAAGACAAAGGGGCTTACCCCATTTTCAATAAAGAAGTACTTGCTGTTCCATTCATCATTAAACCTTCTTCCTTCATCTGCAATTGTACATTTTCTTGAACCCATTTTTGAAATTATTTTTAGCAAATATATAAGACAGACCAGGGAACACGACTGCAAAAGCGTGTCAAATCTCAGTTGTCGTCGGATGAAGTCGCCTTTGTTATTCCCACTCGCGATGACTGACACAGTTGACTCGTGCCAAGTTGCAAGGTGATATCACGAAGTATCGGTATCAAATTATTTTTAATTTATTATTCATATTATAAAATGAGAGGTCTGTGTAGCTCAGTGGATGTGGCGTTTGCACACCACAGCACTTAACCACACGAAGGAAGACTTTGTTTCGAGTCTAGTCGGCGACTAGAGGAAATTTTTCTTAGCCTTTTTTCAACTGGTTCCCGAGTTAGTTGATCTCTGGCACGGGAAAGCGGGTTTTTTCTCCCGGAAACTCGGGTTATTCATCCCATAAACTTGAGTTTACAGGTTCTTGAAGTTCTTAAGCTGAAACTCAAACATAGGATGTGTCACTGCTAGAGGGATTTGTAGTGTGTAGTGTTCGTGTAAGCTCCTGATAAGATAAGTGTTATTTTCAGTTATCGTTGATAAATTTACTTAATATTGCGTAGTTTTGTTTGCCTTGCGTATCTTAGTGTGTCTGTTTGTGTGTTTTTGGTGTGTTATAATTCGATAAAATACGTTGCAAGCAAGTATGGCTCCAGTACAAAGGAAAATGGCGGCCAGTAATGATGGTTCTGATATGAGGTTGTACCAGAGAATTCTGAGAGTGTGAATGTAGAAAGTGTGAATGATAGTATTAATGGTTTTACAGAGAATAAAAAAGATGAGATAGATGCAATGAGTGAGATCGCGTTGTTGAATGGTGCAATACAAAAGGCAAAACAGCGGCTAGAGCGTATGAGCAAAAGTCGACTGAATGAACCAGCCAATAATAAAAAGTATGACAGGAAAAATAGACGTATAAGTGTGAACATGAACAAAATGAATGATAGAGTGCTGTATGGAGACTCGTTAGTACGAGGTGTGTTAGTAGAGGATTTGACAAAATCGTACCAACCTGGTGCGACCATAAAGGATGTAACTGAGTCTATTAGAGAGCAAAAGGAGAGGGTGAAAGAAATGATTGTCGTGGCAGGTATGAATGATTTGAAAGGAGATAAAATGGAAATGATAGAAGACCTGAATGAATTGTTTGAGGTAGCAAAAGAAAAGAGTGAGAGAGTTTGAAGGATTAGTCTTTTGCCACGGTATGACAGTGGAATGTTTAAAAGGAGGGCCATAATTGCGAATGACTTTATGCGTGGGTTATGTATGACGAGTGGTGTGGAATTTGTGGACGTGTGGAGTGAGTTTGATTCTATATAAGATGGATGGCTGGCATTTGATTACGGTGTAAGGAGACTTGAGAAAGTGTTGCTGAATGTAGTGGATGTGTAAATTCAGGGGAGTAGATATACAGTCCTCCCTAAGGGGGGGGGAGTAGATATACAATCCTTAGGGAGGCAGTTGAATGTAAGAATGAATATAATATGCCCGAGCAAATAAGGACAACAAATCAGAGTGGGATAGTTAATATAAGGCATCAAGGTAGGGTTGGGGCTAATGGGGGTCTTAAATTCATGTACACTAATGCTAGGAGTATTAGGAACAAGAAGGAAGAGTTTTTGGCCATGGTTGGCACTTCCAGACCACAGGTTATTGGTATTAGTGAAACATGGCTGACTGTAGATGATATAGCTAGTGGGATTGAATGTGATGGGTATAGTGTGTTCAGGAATGACAGGGAGAATAAAATGGGGGGAGGAGTATTGTTGATGATAGCTGATGAGCTGCAGCCAAGGAGAATAGAAGTTGAATTGCAGGATAGAGAAAAGAGCACATTTGAGGCCATTTGGTGTGAGATTGTGGCTAGCAAAACTAAATATTCAATTGGGTGCTGCTATAGACCAGGTGATGGAAAAGATGGTGGTGAAGTATGCACAAGCAAATAGAAGAAATGAGTGGAAGGAGGGTGATTATTATGGGAGATTTCAACTATGGTTTCATTGATTGGAGTGAGGAGAGGACACATGGGAGGAAGGAATTGGATTTTATGCGGTTATTAAGGGATAACCCTCTGCGACAGTGTTGGATTCTGATTATATAGAGATTGAAGTAATTATTATTTGTTTCAGAATCCAACATGATCTTCCATCACATAGGCAAAACTTGTAAATATTATTTAATGTAAATCACTTATTTTACAATTAAATATTCATATAACTACTTTAATTTTGTCTAATATTAAATTAATTAATCAAAGATATATGTATTAATAATGAAAATACTGTGTCAAATATTATTAAGTTATTTTATTTATTACTATGTTAATATTATAGAATTTGTACTTGATAATTTTAACTGCGTATTAATTGAAATGTAAATATTCTCTATTTATTTCTGTTACAGAAGTTTAGAGTTATGCAGTAGCTCAAATATTCTATTTATTCTTATTTGGGAAAATTTAACGTTATGCAATCACTTATGTAAGAGTAGAGCGTTGTATTACATTAGCGAAATATTTACGTTCATGCGTTGTCATGGAGACGTATGAAATAAACAACACGAGTCGAAGAGTGCGTGACCTTGGAACCAAAAAGGAGAGGAAAGATATTATATAGATATAGAAGATTTTTAATTAGAGGGAAGAGAGGAAGTTTTTGCGGAGCGGAAAGGAAGGTAGGATACAAGCAAAGGAAGTTGAAGAAAATTATAAGTTCTCTAGGGCAGAAATTCATGAGAAGTGTTTAGAAGTGAGCCAGAACATAGTGATTCATATACTTAGCTGCAAGTGAAGTCAGCTGTGTTGTAAAGGAAAATTAATGCCGTATCCGGATAAATAAAGAACTGGACATTCAATGAAAAATTCTGATTAGTTCCAGTTAGTCTAGGATTGCGTCTTAATTCTATATTGCCCTGAGAAGAATTATATTGAAATTAACTAGTTTCAGAAAAGTAAACAAGGAAAGATATCAGTGCCTTATTGATGTGTTTTTTTTTTTAGAGTAGTGAAGCGCGATTAACAGTAGTTCAGTTATATCGTTGGAGAAATTTTATTAATGTGTTCCGCTAACGTAAATAAGTTAATTCATAAGTGTGCTCACAATTAATTGATCTATTGAAGATTGTATCTGGTAAGAGTAGTCATACATGTTTGTTTATTCTAACATTAACTATAACGTATCTTCGAAGTTCAAGGTCCGAAATAATTAGTATGGGTGATAAAGAATTGGCATGAGTGACTTAGCAAGATGTATTAAGTTAATTGTATTGTTTCATTTTTAAAGCAGAATTCTTGTATTTGTTATATATATATCATATATTAAATGTTTTATTTTGTTAATCTGAATATTGTGTTTGCCTGAATTCCTTTTTATTGCACCGTTCATAAATATTCGAATCTTGCAGGAACCCCAAGTGGAATAGTAAATAATTCGGCCTAAATAAATGAGGAGACTGCTAACTTAATTAAAAAATTGATCTTACTATTTTATATAGACTAATCTAAGAATAGGGTGGTGCAGTATAATTATAAATTTCCCTACTTTTGGATCGGTGATCAATTTGCAATTAAGTATTATATCGATAAGAGTGACTTGAACCAAGATGGCGGATTTAGAACATAACATGAAAATAGAACGTCACGACAACAGCATGTAATGGAAAATACTAGGGGTCAGAGAGCGCTTGACCTAGTAATTACATCTAAGGATTTGGCTGTAAGAAATATGACCACATTGCCACCAATCGGTGAGAGTGATCTTAGGGTCTTGACTTGGGAGGTGGCTAAAGGTGTAGAATTTACAATTAAGACAGGGTACATGTGGAATTATCGGGCTGGAAAGTATGACAAGCTTAGGAGTTTGATTGGCTCAGTGCCATGGCATGTACAACTGCAAGGACTAGAAGTTGATAGTGCATGGGAGGTAGTTAAGAAGTATTTGCATGAAGCAATGGCTGACTGTATACCTAGAGTCTGAATAATAAATCAAGTAGGGGTTAAATGGATGAATAACACCATTAAGCTTGAGCTGCAAAAAAAGAAACAACTATGGAGGGAATTTAAGGAGAAAGGTGACCGGCAGGTGCATGAATGGTATAAAGTGCAGGCCAGAAGGGTAACGAGTGTGGTAAGAAAAGCAAAAAAGGATTACGAAAGAACATTGGCCATGCAGGCTAAAGAGAATCCTAAACAGTTTTTTAGATATGTAGCAAGTAAAAGGAAAAATGTATATGGCAGAATGATTTTAAAGAATGCCGATGGTAGGGAGGTAACTGAATCAGTTGATATAGTTGAGTTACTGAGTGAGCACTTTGCAAGAATATATCATCCTACTGGTTTATTCGTTTCTGCAGACATTGCAGAAACGAATAAACCAGTAGATTATACGGGAATTGTGGTGAATGAAGTGGAGGTGAGTAGTCTATTGCATAACCTCAATGTCAATACATCTGTGGGATTGGATAGTATACCAGCTCGTGTTGTACGAGAAGCAGCTAAAGAATTGTCAGTACCCTTGACCATTTTGTTTAATTTGAGTCTCAGGTCTGGGTTAGTCCCGAGGGGGTGGAAAGAGGGGAAAATAGTTCCACTGCATAAAGGTGGTTCCATGACTGCTGTTGTAAATTACCGACCGATTAGCATATCAGAAATTGTTGTCAAGGTCTGAGAGAAATTAGTCAAGAAAAGATTACAAGATTGGATAGATGAAAATGGGATATTGTATGGGGGACAACATGGTTTTGTGAAGGGTAGATTATGCCTCAGTAACTTGCTCACGTTTTATAACACATTGACGGCTGAACTGGATAGGGGTAATGGGTTTACAGTGATACTACTGGACCTTGCCAAGGTCTTTGATAGGATACCACATGGAACACTAATCAGTAAACTGGAGCAGATGGGGATAGATATAGGGTTGGTGAGATGGATAGGAGGGTGGTTGAAGGAGAGATACCAGAGAGTGGTTTATTCAGGAGTGGAGTCTAAAAGACGGCTTGTGACTAGTGGAGTGCTACAGGGCTCTGTTCTTGGACCACTGCTTTTCAATTTGTTCATCAATGATATAGGCAAGGATTTGAGAGGAGGTGTTCACTTGTTTGCTGATGAAGCAAAGTTGGGTAGAGCAATTGTGAGTGCGCAGGATGTCAAAATTTTACAGATTGGTTTGGATAGTTTGGAGGACTGGGCTAGGAAAAATGGATGTCAGTTTAATGTGGCAAAGTATAAGGTTATGCACTTTGGGGTGAAAAGAATAGCAGCAGTATATCACATTGGTGGAACCGTACTCCAGGAGATTGATGAGGCCAGGGATTTGGGAGTGTTGGCGGATAGGGAATTGAAGTTTAGGGGGCACATTGCAAAAGTGACTAAAACAGCTCACCAAATCACTTGGCTTCTGAAAAATACTTTAACATGCAGAGACAAACAAGTTGTTGTTCCTCTGTATCGAGCCTTGATAAGACCCATCTGGACTACTGTGCCCAGTTATGGGCACCAGGGTTTCTTTGTGATGGGGAGGAAGTGGAGAGGATCCAGAGATGAGTGACCAAGATGATAGCGGGTCTGTGGAATGAACCTTATGAGAATAGGTTGAGGATTTGTAGGTTGCAGAAATTGGTCGATAGGCAAAGGAGGGGGTGATATGATTGAGACATTAAAATTACTCTAGGGTTTCTATAAGATTGATCCAGA
The DNA here is from genome assembly GCF_054136105.1 of Typopeltis vanoorti. Classification (NCBI taxonomy): domain Eukaryota; kingdom Metazoa; phylum Arthropoda; class Arachnida; order Uropygi; family Thelyphonidae; genus Typopeltis; species Typopeltis vanoorti. The sequence goes on from NC_143550.1 coordinate 165,559,102, forward strand.
AGATATTTTTGAAAATATGACTGGTGGTGGGATGACCTGGGGCCATGCATGGAAGCTGGGCAAGAGCGTGGTTGACAAGGGTGTTAGAGCTAGGTTTTTTACTTGGAGAGTGGTGAATGAGTGGAATAAGCTTCCAGAGTCTGTTGTGGGTGCTACGACCATGAATGAGTTCAAGGCAAGGTATGATAGATACTGTGCAAATGTCGAATAGTTGTTCTTGACATGATGTTAGGGCCTCCCTTGATGAGTCTGTCGACTCCTTGGAGTTGCCCGGAACAATAATAATAATAATAATATTTTTCAGACATTAAATATATTGTGTTAGGGTTAGGGACCACGAGATGGCGGCACTTGTGCCGTCTCTCTTCACTGCGTGCCGCTTAATTAGTGATAGCCTTGGGCCAGCTATCTCTGATTGGCTGCCAGTGGAGATTGAACTGCCAACTCAGTTTCCAAAAGTTAGGGTAAACAGCCTCGCCTACTCCCTATAAGGGAACAAAAGGGCGTTAGCTGATTTTTTTTATTTATTATAAAATGTGTTATTTAAATAATTCAACATACAGGCCACATGCCATGTAAGTATGGTCAACCTTTTATGGACTGCCACTAAATGTACGTTTGAACCGCATGCGACCCACAGATCCCTGGTCTATATCTGTCCACTTCTTTTGGTAGCCAGTGTTCTTTCCATTTCTCTATATTTCGTGATCTTTTCATTTATGTTATATCTAGTTCTTTTCTGATGTCTTCCTTTCTCATATGGTCCAATTTTGTGCATCCTTTGATTGTTCTTAAAAATATCATCTTTGCAGCTTGTATTTTACTTTCATCTTTTTTTTTTTTAACTGTCCATATTTCTGAGCCATATAGCAGAGTGGGAGTGGCCATTACTTTATAAAATTTCAGCTGCTTTCTTGTCTTGTTTTTTTATTCAGTACCCTTTTAATTGTTCCACAGAATTTCTGAAATGTCTTTATTTTTTCATCTATATCTTTGTCCTTTAGATATGTTATTATGCAGCCTAAATATTTAAACTGTGTCATCTGTTCTATTATTTTATTTTCTATAATTATTTTTGAACTAACATGATCCCAACTTTTAAATGCCATGACTTTTTTCTTTTGTGATATTTTTAAATTGTATTGTTGGCTTATTTTTTTTAATTTGTGAACTGATTTTTGAAGATCATATATTGAATAGAGTTGGAGTTAATCTACATCCCTGTCTGACACCATGATTTATTTCAATCTCTTCTGTTAATTTATTACCTAACTGTAACTGTATTTTTATATCTTTATATAAACTTTGTATAGCTTGTACCAAATGTAATGGATATCCTTGTTTTTTCATTATATAGTTTTTCTTTATGTATTTTATCCAAAGCTTTTTCATAATCTGTAAAGGTCATATGACTATCTAAATTAAATTTTTGGGTTTTTTTCAATAATTTGTTTTAGCACATATTGTCTATACATGATCTTCCATGTGTGAAACCATTTTGTTCTTCTGAGAGTAGATTGTTTGCAATATTTCTAAGTCTTTTAATCAGGATTTTACTGTAAATTTTGTAACCTGTATTTAATAAACATATTCCTCTGTAATTTCCACAATCATCTCTGTCCCCTTTCTTAAATATAGATATAACCTTAGCTTTTCCAAATCTCTGTATTTATATTTATGTATTTTATTTATTTATTTATTTATTTATTTTTTATACCATCTAATCCAGATGATTTTCTATTTTTGATACTTCTATTGCTTCTTTTTAGTTCTTCCAATTTTAATGCTTCTTTATCAGTTTTGATTTCTTCATTATTATTTTCTGTTATTAAATTTGGGTAATACCATAAATTCTTATAATGTTCTATTGTTTCTCTTGTATTATGTTGATTTGTGCTGTATCTCTTTCTTCATTGTTCAATTTCTTTAATATTTTGTAGACTATACCTTGTCTTCCATGTATGTCTTCTATTTTATTAGTAAATCTGTCCCAATAATCTCGGTGACCTTTCAGTACTATGGTTTTAGCTATATTTCTTGTTTCCATTGTATGTTTTTGAAGGAGTGATTTGTATGCCATTTGTTTTTCTTTTATTGTATTTTCTATATCTATATTTCAGATTTTTAATGTTCTTCTTTTTAATATTTTTTTATTTCTTTTTGTTGAGAGGTAATTACAGGGTTGACATTGGAGAGTTCTTTTGCTTGGTGGAAGCGGGAAGGAACGATGACAAGGGGCCATCCCTGAAGTTGCAAAAGAAGCTGTGAGCAAGAGGGGTGAGGAGTGGGTTCTTTGCATGGAGGGTGGTTGAACCATGGAATGCACTGCCTGATAGAGTGGTGAGAGCAAGAACAGTCAATGATTTCAAGGAGTGGTATGATAGACTTTGTGTTTCCTAGGAAGACCCTCCCACAATGAGTCTTTTGACTTCATGGAGGCCTGAATAATAATGATAATATTTTATTTTTCTTTCCTAGTGCTTCAGAGGCTGCTTTATGGATTATCTTTATTAAAGTTTTCCATTCTTCTTCTTTTATATCTTCACTGATTTGGGCTTCTTTTAGGTAATCTGTTAATTCTGATTGATATGGCATTCTAATGCTTTCTTGTTGTAATAGATATACTTTGTATACTTGTTCTATTTCTTTTTTTTCTTATTTACTTCCTTTCTCCATTTTGCTAGTATTTCTATTTTAGAGACTACTAAATAATGATCTGAAAAAATTTCACTTCCTCTGTAAACATGTACATCTCTCACATGTGGAGCTAGTTTCTGATTAGTAATGGTATAACCAATTATAGATCTTGTTCCTCTGCCATTCCAAGTTATATATATATATATATATATATATTTTTTTTTTTTTTTTTTTTTTGAAATAAAAGTATTGGTTATTTTAAAATTATTGAAAGTACAGAAATCTAATAGTTCTTGACCATTGTTATTCATGCAAATTTCTCCATATTTTCCTAAGACATTTGGGATTGGATTATTTCCAACTCTAGCATTAAGATCTCCTGCTATTAATATATAGTCATTTCTATTATATTTATTTAACTGTTTTTGTAGTTCCTCACAAAATTGTTCGGAATCCTCTTCCTACCTTCTTCAGGGGCATATACTCCTATGATATTTAAGTAGCTTCTTATACCTCCTCTAATTACGTGACACCTCCAACTGTCAAAAGACTCTTTGAGGGAGGGCACCTGCTCTACATCTCTCTCTGTACTCGCCACTTAATCCACCAACTACAGCAAGCTGCCATTATGCCATCTACTGCCTACCACCACCCCTAATAGTTTTGTCTGTAAATTACCTGTGCTCCTCAAGGCGGATTTGTCTGTATATGGGATGAAAAACCCGAATTTCCAGGAAGGAAAACCCTGCTACCTCTGTATGATATTGGCTAACTCACCTTCATTTGAAAAAAAAACATATGAAGATTACTCTCATCAGAATGAGAATCAAAATTATTTACCTGAAGTTAAGTCAGTTGTTGGATACACATCATACACACCATATGTTATACAGAAAGGAAAAGTCCATCCTTTACATCAAGATTATGTTGAAATATTTGGTTGCAAGATTATCTGGTTTATCTAATTTGCTGATTAATCTTCACTGCAGGCAGAAACTAATTTCTTCATGATCAGCTTGCTGTTATGCACAATAATTAGTGAAGGCCAACAGTTAAACAAGAACTATCTCCTTTAAATTAGTATATAGATTGGTTATGTTTACAAATGTTCTGCATTCAGATTTTATAAATATACAGTATACACAGAATGATGCCAAACTGGTGAACCAATTTCCTGACAATGAACCTATAAAGGAGCATCATAGTGTGAATCTGTAGCTACACCATGATGCTCCTTTATAGTTTCATTAGTGGGAGGTCGGTTCACTAGTTGTTATGTCACTTTGTGTGTGTGTGTGTGAGAGAGAGAGAGAGATACATTAGCTTTTATCTCTGTTCTCTCACCAAATTCTGCATTCATGATTAAATGATTAAATTTTTTTTATATAAATGACTGGTTAATTTAAATTTTCTTAATTAAGATTAGTGGTAATTATTTGCCTGTTTTTTTTATACTGTTATATTTTCATTAAACATATAATTAGATTGATATAATTAGAAATTATTTAGACTTCAAATATTACTGTAATTTAAATGCATGTTATTTATAGCAATCAGCAGAATTGGTTAGAAGTTTTGTTGGAGGTCTTGAGTTAATGGTGGGACTACTCAGGTCAGAACATCTGAAAGTTCTTGTTGCCATATGTGCTGCCATTTCATGCATTGCAAAGGATATGGAAAATCTTGCTGTGTTAACTGATTATGGAATAGTGGAACTTTTGGCTAAATTGACAAGCACAGTAAGTATTATTAGTCCAAATACTATTTGGTGCTACTGCTGTAGCATTAAATGCATTTATTATTATTATTATTATTATTATTATTATTATTATTATTATCCAATAACAGATGAAATACTGAGAAACACCTACAAAATCATGCATTGATCACATCAGCATAAGGGCATCTACAAATTCATACAAATCATCAGTCATAACAAAAATAGTGGATCATTACCTAATAGCTACCACTTTCCAAGCAATAGTACCAGCTGCTCCACACACACGAGCAACAGAACTCGACAAAGCAAACCAGCCTTAACCATCACAGTAAAAAACATTATAGATAACCTTATAAAACACACAGACTGGAACTGGATCCAATAACTTTGTATAAAAACTTTTTTTTTCTTTGTTTTGTAGAAATATATAAAAAACCAACAAAATGTTTCAAGAAAAGAAAGCAAACAAATGTAAACCCTTGGATAAATATTATATATTTATCCAAGGGTTAACATCTGTATATATACTAATTACTAAGTATTATATATACTAAAATAAATACTTAGAATACTAAGCAGCATTGTCCTCAAGAATAATCTGTGAAAGTGATTTAAAAAAATCACCTAATCACACCTAAATACAAACATTATATAAACAGATTTCAGTCAAAATATGATACCACAACACTTAGCAGAATCCTTGAACCGAAACTTTTTTAATATCATTACATCACTCAAAAGAGACATCACTCTGATCATGCCCAAAATAACACCACCCAATACCATAGCAGCAAACTATATTCTTTCCACCTATCTCCAAACCCAAATGAAAGATGCTGTCCTCCAACTAAATCCTAAAACTAGCCATGGATAGACAACATCAGACTAACAGACTTTATAACACATTTTGACCAACTGCATCTGGCACTTTTGAAACTGATCGATGCAACACTTGATATTATCCCCAGCAAATTATCTTTATTTTGCAACAGTTATTACACCTCTCTACAAATAGGGTAAAAAAACATGACATACAAACTACAGACTCATTGCCAATTTACCTGTCATCTCAAAAATTCTACAAAAAATAAGGCACACCATGTACAAAGTTCTGAATAAAAACAAATTCACCATAATTATACTGTTAGATCTAAAAAAGAAACATTCAATACTCTTGATCACCAAATATTACTGGACAAATTACACTCCATGGAATTCATGGAAAACTACACTTCTGGTTCAGGAATTACCTCTCACACTGAATTCAAATAATAAAAATATGTTCCAACTATAGTACATTTATACAAACAGGATCCCTCAAGGTGCAATATTATCGCCACCCTTTTAAACATATACATGAAATTCACAGTCTATCCCATACAGAGCCAGATATATCAGTATTCAGATGACACTGCACTGCTAACATTCTACAAAGACATCAACATAACCTTCTCCAAAGCACAAGACCTGAGTGAATTAGCAAGATATTTTTCATAACAGTTCAGTCATAATAAACAATACCAAAATTCAAATGTTAATTATTAATAACCCAAGAGTCTCATATACAGTACCAGTTACACTGCATAGTCACATGTATCATTGTTATCATTGTATTATCAATGCTAAGAATTGCCATTGTCCTGAAACTACAAATTTAACACATGCTAAATACCTGGGCCTTTATATTGACAGTAAAATCTTAAATGGACCAAACACAATGAATCCTTTCATAAGAAACTTTGCATTATTGCAGCTAAACTGTTCTGAGTGAAAGATATGACACCAATCAATGCTAAGAAAATTATCTACCATAGCATATGCAAAACAGTTACCTGTCCAAATTACAATCATTGCACAAAAGAATAATTTCTGTAATGATTCTTTTGCCCTTTTATTAAACCTGAGATGCCAAGTAACCATATTAAACAACTACGTCAATAATGTTTACCTCAAAAATAGAGATACATTGCAAAATGTGGCCTACTACTACTACTATTCTCTGTGCTACCAGGTGCTTCAATAATACGTATGGAGCAACTATGAGAGAGAGCATCTGATACCTACCTTAATAAACAATCTTCCACACAACTTAAAATCTAACCAGTTATTGAACACTAAAACAAGAACTATGGAAGTGATATCGACACAATTAGTGCAACACATCCATATAACTGAAAGGCTATGCACATGATTAGTTATCTAGGAGATAAGGAAAACATATGCACATACACACCAAAGCAAAAACAATAAACAATAATCCCATTGTCTTCACAAAAGGTTAGTTGAGCTTCAAAGACGGTGAGGTTATAATGTCACACCATAATCCTTTAACTAGAATTATCCTCCTAGTTGCGCTTCCTTAATTGATATCATCTATAGAACATGATCTCTATCATTTGAAGAATGTCGTTCCTGTACTGTACTGTACTGTACTTGACTCATAAAGATATTATTTATTCTTATGAAAATGAGTTTTATCTCTAGTTACATATACTTTGCTCTCTTTGTATAAATCATAATATTGTTTTTGTCTCAGTTCACAGTGCTGGTAGTATGCACATTTATCTAAACCATGCAGTTATATAAACTATATAATAATAATAATAATAATAATATGTAGCACAACACCTACAGGAAATGATAAATATATTGAACATAGAAAGCAAGAAGATAGGTCTTAAAATAAATAGAAAAAAAAACAAAAATTATGTTGAATAGGTATTTAAGAGCAAAAAACAATAAAATTTGATGAGCTATTTCTATTGGCTCATATGTGTGTTATGTGTACTTAAGTCAGTTTTTTGATACTGAAAATGGATTACAGATTGAAATTAAAAGAATACAGTTATCCTGGCATTCGTTTGAGAAATTGAACTACATTTTCAAAAATAACTTACCCATCTGCCTGAAAATCATTCAACCAATGCATATTACCAGTACTCACCTATGGCTTAGAAACCTGGGCACTAATAATTAAACAAATGGAAAAACAAATACTGGTGATGGAAAGAAGAATAGAGAGAATCATCCTAGGAATAACACTAATGGATAAAAAAAGGAAGGAATGGATCAGATCACAGACAAAAGTCTTGAATGCAATAAAAATTGTAAAAAGCATCCAAATAGAGATGGGCATGTCATCTGGCTTGAGGAACAGACAATAGATGGACCAGAAAAGCAACAGAATGGATACAACCAGAAAGAGAAGACAAGGACACCCAAAAACAAAATGGGCAGATGAAATAGAAAATTTGGCTGGAAAGAGATGGATGACAGAAGCAGAAGACTGGGATAACTGGAAGATCATGGGGGAGACCTTCATTCAGCAGTGATTGAAAATGGCTGAGAAAAAAGAAAAAGAAGAGGAATATGTTTCTGTTATATTCTCTCTTTTCCACCTATTAACCATATTTTGTAACCTACAAATCTTCAGTCTGTACTCATAGGGAATATTCCATTGATCTGTCACTAGCTTGGTCACTTATTATTATCTGAGACCTCCAGGGAGTCAAGGACTCATCGAGGGAGGCTGTAAATTACCCAACCCAGCTATCATACTTTCCCTTAAATTCAATTGCACTAGATGCACTCACTATCCCTAAGGGCAAATTATTTCACTCACTGATCTCTGGGAGAAAAACCTAGCTCTTACCCCTTTCTTGACTGAGAACAGCCTTAACTTCCATGGATGCCCCTGTGTTCTCTCCTCGCCTTCCATATAATGAAAAATTTCATCATTTGAAATGCTATAACACCCATTCAAAAGTTTATAGACCTCTATCATATCACACTTCTTTCTCCTCTTAACCAGAGTCTGCAATCCACATACTCACAATCTGTCCTCAATCTAAATCCCATAAAGCTCGGATATAATCTTTGTAACTATTCTTTGCACCCTTTCCAAAAGCTTCTCTATCCCTTTGGAACCCGGGAGACCAAATCTGCGCACAGTAATCTATGTGTGGTCTTATCAAAGCCTTATAAAGAGGCAAAACTACTTCCTTATCCTTACATGTCAAGGTTCGCTTCAACATAGCAATTATCCTCCGAGTTGTATTTGCTACACTTTTGCTATGTGACCTTTGAACTTTAAATTCTTATCCACCAATATACCAAGATCCCTTGCCTCTTTAGTTTCTTGTAGCATAACCCCTCTAATATAATATGTCGCTGGAACTCTAATCACACTAAAGTGCATAACTTTACACTTACTAACATTAAACTGACAGCCATTTTCGTTTGCCCAGATTTCCAGTCTATTCAAATCATTTTGTAATTGCTGAATATCAGTTGCATCCCTGATTGCCCTGCTTATCTTCGCATCATCAGCAAACAATTGCAAATCTGATGATAATGTATAGACTGAATACAATAATAGCCCGAGGACTGAACCCTGATGTACACCACTGGTTACCTTAAATCTGCAGATTCATACCCACTGTATACCACTTTTTGATATCTGTCTGTCAGCATCCCCTGGTCCAAGTCAAGAGATTATATTCCAATATCATATTCTCCAGTTTATGCAACAGCATTTTGTGTGATATCCTATCAAATGCCTTAGAAAAATTTATCATCATCATCATAGTGCATCCATTCCCTTTATCTAACTCAGCTGTAACATTGTTATAAAATATGAGCAAATTGCTAAAACATGACCTTCCTTTAGTAAACCCATGCTGTTCCCTGCAGAGTATAGAATGCTTGTCTACCCATTTCTGTATGCGAGCTCTTACCAACTTCTCTAAAATCTTCACTACCACACTAGAGATACTAATAGGTCGGTAGTTAGATACATCAGTTTTTGCACCACCCTTGTGCAATGGAACTATCATACATTCCTTAAATTATATAAATTAAGGGGATATAAAATCCCACATAGTTTTAAAACTGAATAAGAAACTCAAAGATCAGAATCAGAGAGTTTCTTGCCAAATATAGTAAACTATAAAGTATCGGCGACACTAGCGACCGCTAAATGCAAGTGACCCTAACACGTAGTGCAATACCGGAAAACTTGTAGCAAAGGTGGCAAAGTTCTGATCACTATTCTTAGGTATTTTCCATAATGTAAAAACACATTTTTTTTCCGGTATTGCACTACGTGTTAGGGTCACTTGCATTTAGCGGTCTCTAGTGTTGCCGATACTTTATAGTTTACTATATTCGGCAAGAAACTCTCTGATTCCAATCTTTGAGTTTCTTATTCGGTTTTAAAACTATGTGGGATTTTATATCCCCTTAATTTATATAATGTTTTCATTGCCGAAATGAAGCTTATTAGCTCTTTATACTTAAGTAACTTAATGGTTGCACCTGTTTGGAAACTCGTATCGCAGAGTATATAAGTTCTTTTCGCTATACACTTTTGTATTAGGTCTAGCTACTCACTGATTAAGCCTCAAAAAAGGCTGAAACCGGTCTGGGTAGTGACCTCCCTACCATAATGTAATAACAGCATACATTTCCTAGGAAATGTGTTTTTACATTATGGAAAATACCTAAGAATAGTGATCAGAACTTTGCCACCTTTGCTACGAGTTTTCCGGTATTGCACTACGTGTTAGGGTCACTTGCATTTAGCGGTCGCTAGTGTCGCCGATACTTTATAGTTTACTATATTCGGCAAGAAACTCTCTGATTCCAATCTTTGAGTTTCTTATTCGGTTTTAAAACTATGTGGGATTTTATATCCCCTTAATTTATATAATGTTTTCATTGCCGAAATGAAGCTTATTAGCTCTTTATACTTAAGAAACATTCCTTCCATTCCTGTGGTATCATTCCTGAGCTGAGACTCAAGTTATACAAATGTGTGAAAGGCCTAGCCAATTCAGCTGAACATTCCTTTAACAAATGGGCAGATATTCCATCTGTCCCTATTGACAAATTCTTATCCAGGTTATGCAAGAGCTCTTCAACCTCTTTTTCATAAACCTCTAACTCTTCATCCAATGTAGCAGTAGCACTGTGCACCATGCTACATACACCTGGTTGATATATCTTAGCAAAGTGAGCACTCATTAACTGAACAATCGCCTTGGCTTCCGACTCTCATGTACCATCTGCATTCAATAAAGTTATTCTTCCAGGTTATTCTTTCTTTTGCTTGCGGCATAACGATAAAATTCTTTTGGATTGCCTTTAGCTTGCATGGCCAATTTCTTTTCATACACTGTTTTAGCTTTTCTCACAATACTCGTTATTTTTCTGGCCTGAGCTTTATATATTTCATAACTCCTCTCACTCTTATTCTCACGATATTCTTTTCACATTATCTTCTTCTTGTGGAGCTCGTGCTCAATATTATTATTATTATTACATGACACCTCCAGGGAGTCCAAAGACTCATCGAGGGAGGATACCTACTCTGCAACTCTATCTCTGCCACTCAATCCGCCAATTAATGAACTGCAACTATGCCAATGCCATCTACCACTTGCCAGACCACCACTAATATTTTCACAGACAATCACAAACATCCATGCCCATGGCGGGATTCGAACCCACAGCCTTTTGGCTGGAGAGCAGATATGCTAACCACTCAGCCAACCAGGCCAGCATATTCTTCAATATCCAAGTGATTGTTTGAGGTATTTCATTCACTTTTGCAGCCAGCCCTCTGAGCTTAAGTTCCCTATCCATTACCACTATACCTGTCCCTCTCACAGGCCATCATTTCATCTAATCCATTGGGTTTTTTTGTGTGATATTCTTCTTTTCTTAAGTCCCTCCTCAACTATCTATTCTCATCAGCCACTACAGTATCTCCACCTGGATGATACATCCTTGCACGGTAATCACTCAGTAATTCAATTATTTCTTTTGCTTTTGTCATGCTCCATACCATCAGCATTCATTAAATTTATCCTACCATAATCATTCTTCTTTTTACTCACCATGTAGCAAAAGAATTTGATTTATTTTTGCCTTCTCATCTAATTTCTTCTCATAATGAGATTTTGCCTTCCTTTCCATGCTTGTCACCCTTCTTTCCTGTGCACTGTACTGCTCATGAGCCTGCTGATAATTTTCATTTTCTTTACATTTTCTCTTTCTTTTTTTTTTTGCAATTCCTGCTTAACTATGTAATTCATCCATTTAACTCTTATCTGATTTATGCTCTGACTCTGGGTATCCAGTCTCATACTGCTTCATTCAAATGCCTCTTAGCCATTTTCCTTCCATGCACTGCTAACAAACTTCCCTTGAAGATTCTTATACCACAACACTCCTTCCATCTGTCTCTCTTAAGTTTATCATAATCACCTGCTCTGTACTGCCACATATATCTCTTTATACCTGACAATATCCCATGTTTGATAACCTCCAAATTTGTCTCTGATTACCTCTGATTTGTCTCCCATAATGAGATAGTATAACATGAGGTAGAGGCACACAGGATAAAATATTTAATTAGATGTTGCTATTGATCTTGCACTGTGGAGGGCAGTGACAAGAAATGTATAACAAATTAGCATAGCAAATAAGAAAAGAATGATCATACAAGTGATTTTAATTATGGTAGCATAGACTGAAATTAAGCGACTGGGAAATGAATGGCTCGAGTTTTTCATTTTTCAAGGACAGCTACCTTAGACAGTATATTACAGATTTGATCATTCATCAGAGGATGTTACTGTAAATGGGATGTCAGAATGAAACACAAATCAAAATTATATGTCAAGCAAAAAAAAAAAAAATTAGAAACATGTAAAATGACATTGGTAAGATTGCTTCATTATAAGAAGATATATGTTATGGCTGTTCTTTCAGTTTAGTTGTGCACTCTTGCCAGATATAAATTTAAAATTTAGCTTCTATTACCCAGTGCATCCTAAGCTTGAAGTTTTTTCTATATATCAAAATAACTTAAAGGAAAAAATAGGTTCAGATATTTTTTGTTCATCATCATCATCAAATTCCTGCCATATACCCTCAAAGGGTGTACAGGATATGATAGTACCACATGAAAAATTTACATCATTACTAACTTCCTATCTACAATTTTCCTCCAGATCAGTCAGTTACATATCAAGTTAACAGACTGATCTTATATTTCTGTCATCTAAGGCACTTTGAACCGTATCAATCCACCTATTTCTTGGTCTTCCTTTGGGTTGTTTTCCTGCCAACCTGGCAGAGAACATTGGTTTTGCCAATCTTTCCTCACCCATTCTGTTTAAATGACATACCACCTGAGATTAGCTCTGCTCATGCATTCCTGGATGCTGACAATGTCAAGTTCTTTCCTAATATCCTTGTTTTTAATATGATATTGCCATTGATGCCATCTGTTCATGCCTCTAATCTTTCTCAGTATTCTCATATCTGTGGTCTCTAGTCTTTGGTCAAGTGTTTTACTTTTGACCCAGCTCTCAGATCCATAAGTTAAAACTGGTTTGAACACTGTCTTATATACAGCTAATTTAGTGTTCTGACTAATTTCTCTTATTCCATATGAATTTATTCAATTGACTTCCTGCTATACCAGCTTTATTGATTCTGTTGTCTATTTCCATATTTAATTTACCATCTTCACTAAAAATCGTACCTAAATAGGTGAAATGTTTTACTTGTTCCACAGGTTCTCCGTTCACAATGCAGTGACATTTTCAATGTTTCTACCTATTTTCATTGTCTTTGTCTTTTTATTGCTGACCTTCATACCATATCTATTACAACAGTTATTCATTTTAGTCAAGGAATCTTGCAGACTCATAGCGGATTTATTGATAAGTATAACATTGTCCGCATAAAGCAAAGAGCTGGCATTAACATCTCCAATTTCGATATCATGTTTAATACCACTTTCCTTCATAATGTGATCCGTATAGATAATGAATAACAGAGGGGATAATGTACATCCTTGTTTCACACCAGATTTAACATTAAACCATCTTCCTGTACTTCCATCAATTCTAACTGCTGACTTACAACTCAAATAAAGACTAAGTATTGCTTGATATATTGCCCCATTGACACCATATAACTGTAACGTATTGAATAGCTTGGCACCCTATCATATGCCTTTTCCAGATCTACAAAGTTCAAATAGAGATCTTTGTTATAATCCCATGATTTCTCCACTATTTGTCGTAAAGTAAAGATCTGATCTTGACAGCCTCTATTTGGCCAGAATCCAGCTTGTTCTTCACCAAGCTTTTCTTCTACAGTTCTTCTCAACCGCTTTTCAAGTATACTTGCATATATCTTACCAGGAACACTCAGTATGGAAATACCTCTGTAATTCTCACATGCAGTTTTATTTCCCTTTTTATATATGGGTACTATGAGAGCTCTACTCCAATCATTGGGAATTCATCCCTCTCTCTCCAGGCTTTCTGAACTATGCAGTGCAGCCACTGCAAGACTTTTATACCACCATACTTCAGCATTTCTGTTAGAATATCATCTACTCTTGCTGCCTTTTCCACATTTTAAGCCTTTGATAGCTTTTTCTACTTCAAGTATGGATATGTATAAAAAACACTCAACAGGCCTGACTGGCCTGTTGAGTATTTTTTACCACTGTGCTAGCATTGCTTGTTTCATTTAGCAATTACTCAAAGTAATTACTTCATACTTCAAGGATATCTTTTTCTCCCATTTTCATTTCACCTTTATCATCTCTAACTCCTTTTACAGTACTCTTTCCTCCATTTCTAAGCTTCTTTAATAACCTCCAAAATATTTTGCCACCTTCTTGATATTTATTTTCTATGTTCTTGCCAAAGTCCTCCCATGACTTTTGTTTAGCTAGTTTTACACAGTGTTTAGCTTTCTTACATTTGTCTCTATATTCTCTAAGAGCACAAGCTGACTTATTTGCCAGGAACTTTTGATATGCTTTCTTCTTTTCCTTCACTGCCTCTTTAACTTCCTGTGTTCACCATGGAGTTCTGATTTTTCTATCCTTGCAGATAACTTCACCACATGCCTCTCTGGCAGAATCAATCAATGTTTTCTTCAGAGTTTGCCGCTGAATCTCCAAAGTTTGATTCCTGTTCTCAAACTCTTTCATTTTTTCTTCAATAATGTTTGTATATTTTAGTCTACAGTTCACATCTGAGAGCCGCTCAACTTTTATTCACTTTAAAACTTTCTTACATGTCATTCTCTTCAATATGAAATTCAATTTTATCCTGCTCAAGACTAGATAGTGATCACTTCCAATTTCAAATCCTCTGTACACTCTGGTGTTCTGCACCAGGGAGAAAACATCAATATCAACAATACATAGTCAATGAGACTTTTCTTATTCCTTGCCTCTTCTCTCCATGTGAATTTGTGCACATTTTTATGTTGGAACATGGTGTTAGCGATAACCAGTCCGTGTCCTGAGCAGAAATCCAACAGGTATTTTGCCATTATTATTAGCTTTGCTCTTTTCTCCAAATTTTCCCCAAATATTTTTGTATGTCTGAAAATCATTTCCTACTCTGCTATTTAGATCCCCAACAAGGACCAACTTTTCCTTTTTCATTGTGTCAGAAGCTTTCTCTAAATCCTCAAAAAATTTATTCCACTTCTACCTAGTAGAACCTTCTGTGGGGACCATAGGCACAAATGTCTCATTATCCAGTTTCCCATTCTGATATTTGCCCACATCACTCTACTTGAGTCTGCCTACCATTCAAGAAGATTAGCCTCGTATTTAGGATTGAATACAATGACTACTCCTTCTTTTCCTTGATTGTCATTGCCTGAATATAACATTTTGTATTTATTGCTCAGAAAGATCTCACCAGTTTTTGTCTTTTTTGTTTCAGTCACCCCTATTATGTCGATCTGGTACTTATCTAATTTCTCAGCTAGTTCCATTTCTTTGCCATTCGGGCTTCTTATGTTGATAGTACCAATCTTTAACTCTGGTGATGTTCAGTTGGGGTGTTTTTTCAGATTTCAACAAATCTGAAAAAATTTGAAAAAAAAAAAAATATATATATATATATATATACGTGGGCTGTTCAATAAGTAATAAGACTAATTTTACTGTGGCAAAACCACTCATCACAATATTAAGAATTGTTGAATTGGAATAAAGAAATGTTGCTGTATATATTAACAAAACAGGTTGATAGATGGCGTATACGGGCTGATGTGCCAGAGTGTCATGTGACTAAACGCAAGTGCTCATCGGCGCCTATGAGGTGCGCGACCAGTCTTCGAAATGGAAGCATCCTTGGAACAGCGTTATGCGATTACATTTTGTGTGCGTTTGCAAAAATCGGCATCGGGCACTTTTAACATGATACACGAAGCTTTCCACGATGAAGCAATGTCGTGGGCAAGTGTTTTTCGCTGGCATAAAACTTTTAAGGAAATAAGGCAAAATGTGGAAGATCTTCAACGTCCATCGCAGAGACAATGATCAACACAGCAGTGATTATCAACAAGCACGTCAAAAGGAAGCGTCCATTGCTGAAGAGTGGCTTCTTATTGCACCACAATAATGCAAGGCCACATATTGCTGGTTGCGTAGTGGACGTTTTGCAGAAGAACAACACAGATATCTTACCACACCCTCCATACAGTCCTGATTTCGCACCGTGCGATTTCTGGCTGTTTCCTCAGCTCAAGAAACCACTAAGAGACCGTCATTTCGAACGTAACAAAACATGTGTAAAAGCTGCGGAGGGGGTTTTGACAGAACTCTCAAAAAACGGACTCTCACATGTGTTTAAGATGTGGGCGCAACATTGGGACAAATGCATCATGTCTCACAGTTGTTACTTCGAAAAAGACCATGTAAATGATGACGATTAAAGGTAATCTGTTTTCTGTATAAATATAGGCTTATTACTTATTGAACAGCCTACATACAGGGTGTTCGGGATAAATTTGACAGTTTCGTAAGGAAAAAGAAAATCTTCTTTGTATCTATTAAATTTAATGAATTGACAAAAAAACATTACAGGCAGAGTTAATTACAATACTATCAACAAGATTTACTCAAAATAACCACCATTAGCATCGATCACAGCTTCAATTCTGCTTCGGAACCTCGAACAAGCTGATGCTACAGTCTCCCTGGGAAGGGCCGCAAAAACTGTTTTAATTTTATCCATTAACTGGGCTTTTGTATTACTGGAAGTGCGATTGGTGTCTTTTTCAACTGCGCCCCATACAAAATAATCCATGGGGTTAAGGTCTGGGGAGTTTGGAGGCCAAACATTTGGACTGGTGAAGTCGTAGAAATTTTCAGACAACCATTTTTGACTTTTCCCAGAGGTGTGGCAAGGGGCCGAATCCTGCTGCCATACATACGGCCTACCATTGGCTACCCTTGTTATCCAGGGCTTGACTACAGTTAGCAACTCCACGAACAAAGCCCGAATTCCAATGCCAGGGTTCTTCAACACCTGTTCCTGCAGATTTGCGAGGAATTCTGCTGTACGAACGCAATCAGATCGTCTGCTAGGGATCTTTCTTCTTGCTACATCCTCGTAGTCACCATTGCAAGTCTCTAGTTCATGCCTGATTGTTTTTACTGTATTCAGGGAGCATTGGGCAGCAGTCGTAATATCCTTATTTTGATGGCGGGCACGAATCATCATGATACAAGTTATTCTCTTCCATGATTCAGGTGGGTTCCAGCTATCCATCCTTTCTGACATCTTGTATATGAATGAAGAAGGGTCCAAACTTTTAAATGAAGAGAAGTGTGTGTTAATACATGTAACTTACGGAAAAATATAATTAATTATAAATATGTCAAATTTATCCCGAACACCCTGTATATATATATATATGTTCTAAGATAAAATGCATATGATATTTTCGAAATTCTGGAAGAAAGGTACATGTTGGAGTGGTCATCAGAAATTTTGCTTTTGTTTTACTGGCTAAGGAGAGAGGACCTTTGTAATATTCTGAATTTTTGTAACTGAATAGTTATATATATAAACATTCATGCATTCCCTTAAATAAAAAAAAAAAATACTACAGAATAATAGCTATAATTTTTGATAATGTGCAGATTTAGTGACATATTTTGTAATGCTATTTTAAATTTCTATTTGAACATGGCATCTTTTCAATGTATTTTGCATCAATTATTATTGTTATAATTGTTTGAGAAGGTCTACAGCGAATCAGAGACTCATTGAAGGAGGCCACATGTCACTCACACCACCTATCATACCTTCTTTTGAATTCACTCACACTATCTTTACTCACCACCTCCAAAGGCAAGCTATTCCAATCATGCACTTCTCTCTGAAAGAAAAATCCTCGTCCTCTCCCTATTCTCCATGAAATGAAAAATTCCATATTCTGGTAACCCATATGACCCTTTCAGAAGCTTGTAGGCTGTTATCATATCACCACCTTTCTCCTCTTTGATAGTGTCTGCAGTCTTTCCACAAATTCTCAATCTTTCCTCATAATATACATTGCACAGTTCCAATATTATCTTTAACACTCTGCTTCATCTGCTTCATCATGGAAACCAGGAAACCACATTTCCACACAATAGTCCAGATGAAGTCTTATCAAATCCCTGTAAAGAGGAAAATGACTTCCTTATTTTTACATGTCAATGTCCAGAAATGCTCAAATATGGAGGTATAAAAGTCTTACAGTGGCTGCACTGCATAGTTCAGAATGCCTGGATGCAGGAAGATGAATTCCAAATGATTGGAGTAGAGCTCTCATAGTACCCATATATAAAAAGGGAAATAAAACTGAATGTGAGAATTACAGAGGCATTTCTCTACTGAGTGTTCCTGGTAAAGATATATGCAAGTATACTTCAGAAACAGTTGAGAAAGATTGTGGAAGGGAAGCTTGGTGAAGAACAAGCTAGATTCAGGCCAAATAAGGGCTGTCAGGAAATGATTTTCACTTTACGACATATAGTTGAGAAATCATGGGAATATAACAAAGATCAGTATTTAAGTTTTGTAGATCTGGAAAAGGCATATGAAAAGGTGCCAAGAGAGAAGCTATTTGAAATGCTACAGTTATATGGTGTCAATGGGGCATTGTATCAAGCAATACTTAGTCTTTATTTGAGTTGTAAATCAGCAGTTACAATTGAAGGAAGTACAGGAAGTTGGTTTAATGTTAAATCTGGTGTCAGACAAGGATGTACATTATCCCTTCTGTTAATCATTATCTATATGGATCACATTATGAAGGAAAGTGGTATTAAACATGATATCAAAATTGGAGATGTTAATCTCAGCTGTTTGCTTTATGCGGATGATGTTATACTTCTAAATAAATCCGCTACAAGTCTGCAAGATTCTCTGACTAAATTAAATAACCATTGTAATAGATAAGGTATGAAGGTCAGCATTAAAAAAGACAAAGACAATGAAAATAGGCAGAAACATTGAAAATATCAACTGCATTGTGAGAGGAGAACATATAGAACAAGTAAAACATTTCAGCTACTTAAGCACAATTTTTAGTGAAGATGGTAAAATAAATATGGAAATAGACAACAGAACGAACATAGCTGGTATGGTAGGAAGTCAACTGAATAAATTTATATGGAATAAGAGAGAGAGAGAAGTGTTGGTAGTTAGGAGTGTTGGTAGCTTGCTCCACCTTTGCTACGAGTTGCCTGGTGTTGTAACACTTACCCAGGTAAGATAGTGCAACACTATATTCAGTCCTGAAGATATTTTCAGGCGCAAACTTTGTTTGCTCTCACTGAAATAAAGGAGTAAACTAAATTTATTATAAGAGAGAGAGAAATTAGCCAAAACACTAAATTAGCTGCATACAAGACAGTATTCAAGCAAATTTAAGTTATGGATCTGAGAGCTGGGCCAGAAGTAAAACACCAAAGACTAGAGACCGTAGATATGAGAGTCCTGAGAAAGATTAGAGGCATGAACAGATGGCATCAATGGCAATATCATATTAAAAACGAGGATATTATGAAAGAACTTGACATTGTCAGCATCCAAGAATGCATTAGCAGAGCTAATCTCAGGTTCTGTGATCACTTAAACAGAATGGAAGAGGAAAGATTAGCAAAACAAGTGTTCTCTGCCAGGTTGGTAAAAAGTTGGTATACAGTAAAAAGTGCCTTAGAAGATAAAAATATAAGATCTGATAATGTTGGCGTCTTGACAGGTAACAGATTGATTTGGAGTAAAGTTTTAAATAGGAAGTTAGTAATGAAGTAATTTTTCATAGTACTATCATATCCTGTACATCTCTTTGAGGGTATATATCAGGAATTTAATTATGTTTATTTCATTATTCTATCCTATAAGTTAAATTCACAATGTTTGCTATCAAATGGCAAAGGCAACCAAATGCAATTCAAATGGCAGAGCGGTGGACTGTAGAGGTATAACAGTACTACTATCCATAGGTCGGTGGTTCAAATCTGCCTCGTTGTAAATTTCTTTGCTGGCCTGGTTGGCTGAGTGGTTAACGTATCCACTCTCCAGCCAAAAGGCCGTGGGTTTGAATCCTGCCATGGGCATGGATGTTTGTGATCGTCTGTGAAAATACTAGTGGTAGTGGTGGTGGTAGGCAGTAGATGGCATTCGTGTAGATGATGATAGTTGTGGTTCGAGACAAAGAGTTGTACAGTAGGTGCCCTCCCCTCGATTAGTCTTTGGACTCCCTGGAGGTGTCACGTAATAATAATAGTAATAATAGTAATCTTTGTTTGCTTACACTTGAATAAAGGATTAAACAAGAATTGTAATTTCTTGGCCAGTTTAACCATCGAGCCAGTCTTGACGTGTTTACATGTCAATAATTACATGGATGTGAAGTGTCTATTGAAGTTATTATAGCATTTGGATGCTGTAGAAATAATATGGATACAAAAACTTATATTTTTGTTATGTTTTATCCATGTGGCCATTTGGGTGGTTAATTTAATTTATAACCGAGTGAAAAAATTTTCTACATAATTAAAACCACCCACAATAATCACTCTTCCCTTGTTCACTAATCCAAGTTGCTTATACATTTCTTCATCCTGTACATTCCCTGGCCTATGCAACATTAAACTAAATATCTCTTCCTGTCAATATCTACCTCATACCATGCTACCTCAAGTGTCACTATTTTCCCTCTTGCATCTCCACTTTGTGCAGACATAATTCCCATGCCAGCATCAGTTTCACTCTGCTCTCCCTTCTTGTCCTTTCTATCCTCACGAAAAACATCATATCATTCCATTTCCATTAGGATATCATCCTTATCCATCCTGTTTCACTTATTCCAACAGTTTTGGGACAAGTAATGTCATCTTGTTTATTTTGGATGCTCCTGGCATTCGTGAATCAACTCAACAATTCACTTTTAGGTCTATAACCAGTCCTACCCTTCCCATTTATTGGTTGTGATTTCTCCCACACCTGCCTCTGCCAAATTACCTTTATCATTGTTTACCTTATATATCACCTCTCTCCATTTGACTCATGTTAAATCCATTTAAATGCAAGCCATCACTTTTGTACTTCTTTCCCTCAAATGCATCCCACACATTCTTGTTCTCCATGTCGACTCATCATCATCATATCTTGGCAACATATTAACCACCTTTCTTACCAAACTGTTATCTTTTGCTCTCCTCAATAGCCTCCTGATATCCATCCTTACATTTTATGTTCAACTAAATCATTTGTTCCCACAGCCACCACTAACTCTTTTACTTGTTTACTTCTCATATCCAAAACATCAATTATCCTGCTAATCCTCCCTCCTAGAAAACAGACTTTGTGGACCTTCAGATTTACTACATCTCTAATAATGGAATTTCCATACATTGGTGCTTTTTAGTCATTCATCACCTCTTTTTCTTTATTTTCCTTCAGTCTATCCTTTTGCAATCTCTCATTCCTATCCATCAAACTTCTGATCTCATTGTGCATATTCTTCATCTCACTTTTCATTCTGATCGACTCATTCTTCAAGTCCTGCATCCTTTCAACCGCACTATCTGTTGGCCTGTCATTCATTTCTTTGCTTACCTTATACCTTGTTTCCTCATTGCTGTTTTCCTTTGCTTCCACGGTATTATTCACTGTCTTTTGAAAGATGAGAAACCCAAGTTTCCAGGAAATCAAAAACCCTGTCACCTCTATATTGAGACTGGCTAACTCATAACATGTTAGTACAATGGGTGGGTGGGTGTCAGTATTAGAAAGAGTGGGAGTCCTGGTCTAGAGACCAAATAGGACACATCAAGTAGTATCACACTAAGCAATGAAAATCATCTGCAATGCAATGTAAAGACATTTAGAAACCTCCTTAGCCACAGTGGGATGTAAACCTACAGTCTGTAGGTTGAAAAGCAGAGATGCCATCCACTTGGTTGAGCATGGAGGCCAGAGATGCAGTCAGCTCTTATTTTAGCAAACTTATAGCATTGATACTGTTCCAAAGACTCAACATAAAATTCCTATAAGTTTCCGTTATAACCAGAAACAATGGCAAAGTACAAGGATTGATGAGAAAACAGCCATCACACACTATAATAGTTGATGAGAAAATAGAAGTAGAATTAATTTAAGATGGAATAATCATTTAAATAGAATGGAAAGTGCAAGTTTAGCAAAACAGGTGTTTGAAGCAAATATGATAGAGGAAAAAATCAATAGGAAAACCATCATCATCAAATTCCTGACATGTACCCTCAAGGGATGTAGGATATGATAGTACTATATAAAAAAAATACACATCATTACTAACTTCCTATCTACAATTTTCCTCCAAATCAATCTGTTACCTATCAAGACTCCAACATTATCAGATCTTATATTTCTATCTTTTAAGGCACCTTTTACCATATCAATCCACCTATATCTTGGTCTTGCTCTGGGCCTTTTTTCCTGCCAACCTAACAGAGAACACTTGTTTTGCTAATCTTTCCTCTCCCTCCCATTCTGTTTAAGTGACCAATACCACCTGAGATTAGCTCTGCTAAGACATTCTTGGATGGTAACAATGTCAAGTTTTCTTTTCTAATATCCTTGTTTTTAATATGATATTGCCATTGATGGCATCTGTTCATGCCCTTAATCTTTCTCAGGACTCTCATATCTGCAGTCTCTAGTCTTTGGTCAAGTGTTTTACTTCTAACCCAGCTCTCAGATCCATAAGTTAAAATTGGTTTGAACACTGTCTCGTATGCAGCTAATTTAGTGTTCTGACTAATTTCTCTCTTATTCCATATGAATTTATTCAGTTGACTTCCTGCCATACCAGTTTTGTTGATTCTGTTGGCAAAATACAATGATTAATGAGAAAACAGTCATCGTACACTATAATAGTTAATGAGAAAATATAAGCAGAATTAATTTAAGATGGAATAATCATTTAAATAGAATGAAAGATGAAAGTTTAGCAAAACAGGCCTATGCATTTCCTCTATCATATTTGCTTCAAATATGATAGAGGAAAACCAAATTTAGATGAATTGATAGTTAGGAATTCTCTAGCAACTAGACTCTAATAAATAGCAGACTATTGTTATTAGGAAATTATATATTAATAATCATAGTTATATAGAATTATTGTAGTATCCCATATACCTCATTAGGGTATATGGCACAGCAAATAATGAGTTACTCAAAATGTTCATGGTCCGAAAAAAAAAATAATAATAATAAATTTAGCTTTTTAAATTTAAATTTAAAAAAAATTAAAAAACTTTCAAATACTCATGGAATTAAATTATAGTGTGTTTTTAGGAAAACTTTAACTTTTACATATGCAAGACCACAAACTTTTTCAATTAACCTTATTATCAAACTGCTATGGAGCAACACAGCTCATCCTGCTTTTCAATATTTTGTTTATTTTGGAATATAAATATCATTAATGAGAAGTACTATTAATGCATCTACTTTGTTTATATATAGCTTTTTTTTTTTTTTGTTCTTCTAGAAAAATGTTCAATTACAGCATCATTTAGCTGATGCTATTGCATCTTGCTGTCCCTGGAAGTCAAACAGAATTGAATTTGGAAAAGCAGAGGTAGTTGTTCCTTTGGTTGAATATCTGAAATCTCCAGATGAAAATGTTCGCTATTCAGCTGTACATGCCTTATACCAACTTTCTATAGAGCCTATTAACTGTGTGACTATGCATAGCCATGGAGTTGTAAAGGTTTGTATTTCTTATGATTAGAATTTTATTAAACGTGATAATTCTCTGAACTAATAATAATACAAGCTTATGTAAAAAAAAGTTTTATTAACATAAAATTTTTGCCTACTTTTCATAAGTATCTTCAGTGTAAAATGAATAGAAAGAAGAAAAATATACACACAACAGAAAACAGAAAAATGAACAAAGTAACGATGCAATATGGCAACAACATTCAAGTAATACTAAAAGTGAAAATAATTAAAGGCTCGTAGTTAATTGTTTTAATGAATCCTTTATCAACAAAGCAATCAGTAGTTACAGGACGTTGCCTTCTTTCTTCCATGATGAAATTAATTGTATTTCTATCTCTTATGTTGAAGGATTATCTGTAGGTATCTCTAAAATTCTTAGGCTCCTTAATGGTCATTTCAGAAAATCTGCCTCTGTTCTTCAGTAACATAAAAATTACATCAAGTACCATGAACCTGAGCAGTTTTGCCTTGTAGAAAATGCTATTTACTCAAAATACATGAAGGCATTATTAATAGTTTCAAAGGAGTGGAAGAAAGGCAAGATTATACTGCTTTAAGGGAGATGATAAGATTCAAGCTTCAAATTATAGGCCTATTGGTATGTCAGTTGTGGAGAGGTTTGTGTGGAACAATATCCAGAATTGGGTTGACAACAGTAACATTCTCTTTGATTGACAGCATTGGATTGGTAAAGGAAGACCATGTCTGATTACTTTATTAGGTATAATAGTATGCATCTCCCTTGTATGCAAGGGAGATGCATGCATAAACAGTGGTATGCTTAGATTTTGCAAAGGTTTTTGATAGATTTCCACATGATAAGTGCTGATACCTATCAGACAGCAAATTGAAACTTGACTATCTGATAGGTATCAGCAAATTGTGTGTGGGCAAGCAATATTCTGAAAGAGAAAGTCACTAGCGGTGTCTTTCACAGACCTCTGAGGTTATGCCTCAGAGGTCTGTTTTAGGACCATTACTGTTTAACTTGTATGTTAATGATGTTGAAGAAGGTTTGAATGGGGATATTTAGTTGTTTGCAAATGATGCAAAGTTGGGAAGAACTATGAGGAGTAGAGCCGATGCTGTGGCTTTACAAGAGGACTTGAATAAACTGAGTGGATGTGCATGGGAGTGGGATTTCCAGAATGCAGAGTATACAGTCAGTGGGGAAATAAGAGATCTGGAATTAACAGTGGGTGGGAACCTAAAATTTAGAGGATACAAAGCTCAAATTGTAAGAACATCACAACGAAATCTGGAAATGATACTGAGAATGACTTATAGAAGTAAGATTATGGTTTCATTGTATAAGGCCTTGATTAGGCTACATATGGACTACTGTGCACAGATTTAGTCACCTGGTTTTCAAAAAGATGATGAGATATTTGAAAGGGTCCAGAGTCCATTGACTAAGATGGTTTCTGGTCTCTGGAATGTTGAGTATGAAGAATGATTGAGAAAATGCAATTTGCAGAGTCTAGTGAATAGGAGGAGTGGGATGGGGGATAAAGGGATTGTTATCAGATCAATGTTGAAGAGTCTTTCTTTTAAGGTTACACGGTGGTCAGCATTCATAGTGAAGAATTTATGGAGACACAACACGTGTTAGAATAATTACTTTACTTAAACTTTAGGAAAGTAACATCCGACGTTTCGACCTCTGTATTGAGACCATCATCAGGAAAAATACATATAAGATACAAGCTACATGACACTGCACTATACAAAAGTAAGATGAATCTAAATGCTTGAATTATTTAATCCAGCCTGACCTCTTGTGAAAAAAAAAAAATAAAATAAATTAAAAAATTAAATGAAACAAAATATAAACGGAACTACATTAAACATTTCTAAACTCCTCTCGTATTGAGATCTTCTTCTGTTTGGGCTTGTTCTTGTTGCTATATGGATTGCAGATGGGTCCTCCATATTCTTGGAATGATTAATCCATCATTATCCAAACCTGAACAAAAATGATGGATTAATCATTCGAAGAATATGGAGGACCCATCTGCAATCTGTATAGCAACACGAACAAGCTCAAACAGAGAGGACTTTAGAAATATTTAATATAGTTCCATTTATATATTTTGTTTTTATTTAAATATTTTTTTAAATTTTTATATTTTTTTGTGAAGTTTTTAAAATTTTTAATTTAATTTAATTTCTTTTTTCTTATTCCTTCCCTCCTCTTTTACCTTTCAGTGTTGAGGATTTTTCTACATTTAACTACTACTGTATCGAGGATAAAGTGGTTAGTCCTATGCCTCTCAGTGTGTCTTATGTCTGTGTTCATGGGCCGGTTGGTCTGTTCTGGGGAACGAAAAACCTGAGTTTTTCTGGGTGAAAAAAACCCCATACCTCCGTATGAGAACGGCTAACTCACCTTTAGTTGAAAGCGACCAGATAAAGGTTCTTCACATCACTGATGGGGAATCAATCTCAGGTCTTTCTGACCAAAGGGCTTTGTCTATACTGACTGAGCTACGGTGGCTCTTTATTTTTTTTTTTTCACAAGAGGTCGGGCTAGGTTAAACGATTAACAAGCATTTAGATTAATCTTACTTTTGTATAGTGCAGTGTCATGTAGCTTGTATCTTATAAGTATGTATTTTTTCTGATGATGACATCAACACAGAGGTCAAAACGTTGAATGTTACTTTCCTAAAGTTTAAACAAAGTAATTATTCTAACACATGTGTTGTGTCTCCATAAATTCTTCACTATGAATGATGTTGAAGAGGTTTTTCATGGAATGGTGGAAGATTCCCATAAGCTATATAAAGAAGATGTGAACAAGGGAATGAGAGTGTGGTGACTGCAGAGAATGTGAATGTATTTATTTATTTCATATCCAAACACAAGTGGTACAGTAGTAAGTAATTGGTACAACATTATTTACAACAAATTAGGTTACATTACAAATGAGAACAGCTTAAATTGAATAGGTAAATTATACAGGGAATAATAGGTAAAATATGAAGGAAAAAGAAACTATATATAAGTTATATACAATAAATCTGGTCGGAATTCCTCTTATACAATCAACTGCTCTTTCTGTGCAGGATATAAGATCCTTTTTTGTGCAAGGCAATTAAAGATTGAAGAAAAGGCCAAGAAAGGTGTTCCATGGACTTGGTTTCCCCACACTCACAATTATCTGGTCCAATGAAGATAGCCCCATTTAATGAGATTTAGTTTGTAGCGTCCTACTGTTCATAGTCTGTTGAGGCTTTTCCAAGTATTCCAGTCCAAGTGGGCACCACGTGGAAGATGCTCAGCTGTTGGAATACCAGTATTATTCTCAGAGTATAGTGCAAGCCATTGTTGAAGTCTTGTCTCTGGAAGGTTTTTAGGTCGTTCAATGGTTGCTGGAAAGCTATGTCGGGATCTTAGTCTTTGGGGCACTGTAGTCTGGCTAAATGTATGAATGTATTTAAGACATGGTATGATGAGCTCTGTGTGTGTGTAAAACAGAGAAACCTCCCACAATGAGTCTTTGATGATGGAAGTCTGAAGATGATAATAATAATAAATTGCCTTAATGGCAGGGCAGCTTAATAATTCCTTGACTCTGCTTGTCATAACTATTTTTTTTTTGTTTGGACTTTAGTATGAATTGGGTATTGTTATTGCTTTGACTAAAGTGTCAATATTAGTATTACTTCCAAGCCTCCATAGAGTCTGAAGACTCATCACAGGAGGTCAAACACATATATCACAATACCTTTCATACCTTGCCTGGAGATATTCACCACTGCGACACTCACACCGGCAACATGTTCCACTCATTCACAACCTGCCTTACAAAAAAAAAAAAGGCCTCCTTTGCACTTCATTACTCGCATTACAGTTTTCAGGAATCACCTCTTTCTCCCATCACCCATTATCCTTTGCAATAATTCCTCTGTATCTCTCTGATAGGTTCTTCCCACCAGCTTATACATCTCACACATATCACCTCTCCTCCTATCTACCAAGCTCTGCAGACCACATATTCTCCTTAATCTGTCCTTATACTCGACATTCCAGAGTCCTGAGATGTCTTATTCATTTTTATATCTGTGCACAGAAATCCAAATGGGGTCTGATTAGTTCCTTATACAGTGGAATTATCACTTTATCTATACTTGCGAGGGTTCTTCACATTATGGTAGCAAATTTCTTAGTAACCTTACAACTTTCACAATGTGTCCCCTGAACTTCAGTTCCTATCCATCCACCAAGATTCTCAGATCCCTTGCCTTAATATTAGTCTGCACCTCCTGAAGTTCCTCTAATGTGATAAACCTCATTCCATCTTTGGCAAAAAATGCATAGCTTTGCAACATTGAAGTAATATTCCCAGTGTCAGGAAGTTCTAATTTAGTATCAGAAAACAACTCAACATTAATGGCTGTATTGTTGATTTTCTCAGTGTGTTTGTTTTTATTCTATTGATTTCATACCCAAGATGTGTACAAAACATGGACAAAAATGTTTTGTACACATTTTTGTACAAAAGATATCTTTATTATTATTATTATGTCATATATGTTTGGTTTATTATTATTATTTCCGACCTCCATAGAGTCACAAGACTCATTATGGGAGGTCAGTACTAAACAATGCAGTCTATCATACTACTCCTTAAACTCATCCACCATTTGCATTTTTACCACCCTCTCAGGCAATACATTCCATTCTCCTACCACTCTCCATGCAAAAATTTACTTCTAATTCTTTCACTCACAACTTCCAGGGATGTCTCTTGTCCTTGTTTCTTCCCCTCATTCTACAATATGAAAAATCTCCCCAGTGTCAATCTGATTATAATCTTCCAACAGCATAAATGGCTCAATCATATCCCTTCCTCTTCATCTTCTAACTGCCAAACTCTGTAGTTTGCATGCTTTTGGTCTGTTTTCATAATCAACACTGTAGACTCCTGATATCATTTTTTTTATTCATCTCTGCATCCTATTCAAAAGTTATTTCATCCGCTTGAAATTCATTGATCTAAGCACAGAAATCCAGATGTGGTGTAATCAAAGCTTTATACAATGTAACCAATACTACCCTTTTATCTCTTGTGGTTAATACCTCCTCAGTATTGCAGCAGTTATCTGAGTTCTTCACAATCTTTACAATATATCCTCTGAACTTCAAATTTCTATCTATAATTACTCCAAAATCCCTTGTTTCCTCAATTTCTTTCAGTATAACTTTACCAAGCGAGTATGAAACATCCCATCTATGGATCCCAAATTCGAAAACCTTAAATTTAGTTGTAAACTGACATACCCATTCATCTGCCCTCCTTTCCAATAAGCAGATGAATGGTGAATGTTATCTGGCATCCACATATCCACTTGAAGAATCAAAACATCAGTACTATTACTAATAATTCTCCTAAGATTCACATCATCTGCAAACACTTGAACATCTCCCTGTAGGTCAGGGACAATATCATTGACATAAAGATTGAACAGTAATGTTTGTAACCTTCCTACTCCCTGATATCACTCTCCCATGTGTACTAAGCTGATGCTCAAATCCACATGTTAAAAAACCATCTTGTCATGTGGCACGCACTATGTCAAATGCCCTTGGAAAGTCAAAACAAATGCATCCCTTAACAAATCCATGCTGGCTTGCATAAATAATATTGCCCTCATCTGCCCAATTCTGTATATGATTCTTGCCAGTTTTTCTAAAATCTTAACAGTCCTCTAGACAAATTTACTATTGCACTAAAAACTTCCAAATTCTACTTATTCCCCTAGTTGAATAATGTTGGCTGCATTTGGATATAACATTGGTAATAGAGCACAAGTGATATATATAATGGTTAATTAGATTTATATCTATAATTAAAAGATGCCAAGAAATTATATTGGTCTAATCCTTTATCCAAGTGTAAGCAAACAATGTTTGCACATGAAATATCTTAGATTTATATCTGCTATCAACAAATCTGATTAGATGAATGGGTCAAATACAGAAAACTCGCCTCCTATTCAAATGACTAAATAGTCTTCTTGTCCTGTGGCAAGACCATTGAATACAACTTCTGTCCATCCACATTCCACTTCTCTCACAACCAGATGGTACTGTTATAATATCACCAAGAAAAGTTTGACTTACTGGCATCCTGAAGCTCTTGCATTGATGACCAAGACAAAGTGGTTCCACTTTACAAAAAATTGCTCACTGAATGCCTTCCCTAGTATTTTGTGAGAAAAAATTCAGAAGAATCCTGAATACTACAGACACCAACATGCTATCACATGGAGAATATTAGGTGATCAAGTTGTTAATTATCTTCTCTGCTAGCTTTGAGTGCATCATGGTACACTTTTTCAGGAGAATAAAATGAAACCATCTGATATCACAATGACTGAGTTTACAAGCAGGCTAACAGTATCAGTAGTAAGGAACATTTGAAATTAACCATTAATGTACAACAATACAGGGTGTTCGGGATAAATTTGACATATTTATAATTAATTATATTTTTCCGTAAGTTACATGTATTAACACACACTTCTCTTCATTTAAAAGTTTGGACCCTTCTTCATTCATATACAAGATGTCAGAAAGGATGGATAGCTGGAACCCACCTGAATCATGGAAGAGAATAACTTGTATCATGATGATTCGTGCCCGCCATCAAAATAAGGATATTACGACTGCTGCCCAATGCTCCCTGAATACAGTAAAAACAATCAGGCATGAACTAGAGACTTGCAATGGTGACTACGAGGATGTAGCAAGAAGAAAGATCCCTAGCAGACGATCTGATTGCGTTCGTACAGCAGAATTCCTCGCAAATCTGCAGGAACAGGTGTTGAAGAACCCTGGCATTGGAATTCGGGCTTTGTTCGTGGAGTTGCTAACTGTAGTCAAGCCCTGGATAACAAGGGTAGCCAATGGTAGGCCGTATGTATGGCAGCAGGATTCGGCCCCTTGCCACACCTCTGGGAAAAGTCAAAAATGGTTGTCTGAAAATTTCTACGACTTCACCAGTCCAAATGTTTGGCCTCCAAACTCCCCAGACCTTAACCCCATGGATTATTTTGTATGGGGCGCAGTTGAAAAAGACACCAATCGCACTTCCAGTAATACAAAAGCCCAGTTAATGGATAAAATTAAAACAGTTTTTGCGGCCCTTCCCAGGGAGACTGTAGCATCAGCTTGTTCGAGGTTCCGAAGCAGAATTGAAGCTGTGATCGATGCTAATGGTGGTTATTTTGAGTAAATCTTGTTGACAGTATTGTAATTAACTCTGCCTGTAATGTTTTTTTGTCAATTCATTAAATTTAATAGATACAAAGATTTTCTTTATCCCGAACACCCTGTATAATGCACAGAATTTCCAAGATCAACAAGCAAGCATCTTTGTCATGTGAAGGCTCACCACTAATTAGTGACAGGATATATGGATTTTGCCATTAGTGATATCTGCAAACAGTCTCCTAGTCATCATTCAGATACATGAACCATAGAAAGATTTGGGGTTGCTCTTGATATTTCTAGAATTTAATCAGGTCTAACACGGCGATCTACTCAGTGAACTATCGGTACCCCTATATGATGCTTCCTCTTTCTGATATCCCCACAAATACTAGCCGTATTTTGCACTTTTATCTATTCTCTTTCTCTTGTCCAAAAATCACCTTTCCTCACTCACCTATTCATAACTATGCTGATGGGTATACACTATTCCTCTTCATCAGTTAAGAAACATTATAGTGCACAACATAGAAGCTTCAAGATCTTCCGTACATAGTCAATGCCTTAAATGCCGATTTCCTTTCTATATTTCAGTGGGGCAAGAATAATTTTGTGAACCTCATTTCTACCAAAACATAGTCCTATGTTATCTCTTGAAGAGGGAGATTTCAATTCTCTCCCCCTTACTCTTCATAATACCCAGATTACCAAACAGAATCAGATTTCTCTTTTTGGGCTGGCTGGCTAAACACCTTTGGCCACTACAGGCATTAAGTCAGGCCTAACTCTATCTTCTGGCATAAACACATCTAAACCATATTTTATTCGGTTCTCTGAAAAATGAGCTTCTAAACTAGTAATTCTAAATCTGCCTAGCCTTAGCATACCGCTCACACATTTGGGATGGTACATTTAAAGAATGCTTGGTGCTATTCAGAAGAGGGCAGTTCAATTATTTGATGACCATTTTTTGCAGTTCACTCCTTCACTCTCATAGTGAAAACAGTAAGGATTATCAAAGGTGACAACTGTTATGCAGTTCTACAGAAGAGACTGATGTTATTTTTTAAATTATTTCTAATCGTTCCAGACTTTGTGTGTTTACACAGTCATGTGAATATGTTTGACTAATGAAGGCTAGGATGTATGCAGACAAGTTAATACTTTGGTTAATATTTAAATGTTTAGGATCTAATGCTATTTCCAAAGATTCCCATATTTTTTTTTCTGTTGTATCATAACAACGGTGTAATAATTCTGATTTATCCCTTAAAACTCGATGTCTCATTTGCGAAGCGTCTTGTGAATCAACTGAAGAGAGCACGTGTGATGACAAAGCTGAGGCTTCATTTCTATGGTGTTCAATATCTCAAACATGTTCTTCAATGCATTGTTCAATTGATTTTTCTGTCTGTACATAGTAAGATGACTGGCAATCAAACCATAGCCGATAAACACACAGATAATAAAGTGGGCTATGTTGAGGTTTTGCAGATCTTAGTAGTGATCTCACCTTGATAGCGTGCACGGGGGGGGGGGGGGAATACCACTTTGATTTTATATTCTTGCTAGTTTTATGGAAACAGAGCTAATCATTAGAAATTGCTCTGGTCTCATGTCAGTTGAGTAGTCTGGAAATGGTATGCTCACTATAGCCATTTTGAAGGAAAGTGTTTCTTAAATGTTGAAGTTCTTTGACTAGTTCTTCCTTGTCAGTGATGAATCAGCAGGTTCTTGGTCCTAGTGCGGAAATAATACCCAATTTTTGAGGTTTTTAATGATGGGATGAGGCATGTAGATATCTGTCAGCATGTGCAGAACTATTTGAAATATAGACACTTTTAATTTACCCGATTCCTTGGTCTGTAGAAGGTTCAGAAATGGGAATGAACCATTAAATTCATAGGTGAATTTTATGTTAGGGTGTTGATGATTAAGGTACTCATGAAAAAGTAAAAGTGAAGGTAGTCCATGGTTCCAGACTAAGAATATATCATCAACGTACTTTTCTCTAATTTCGGTTTATGATATGATGGTATTCTTCTAGGGTCTTGTTTTCAGATGTTTCCATATAAAAATTTGCTAAAAGCAAAAGAGGACTGCTCATGGCTAGACCAGAGTTAGTTCTGTTTGTATATTGTATTTTTATATTTGATGTATCCAGATGTAATACAGTATGATAATGGAGTGCCATAACCTTATTAAAGAATTTTCTTGTAGCAGTGCAAGTAGATCATCAGTAGGAACATTGGTAAACATATTGACTATATCAAAGCTTGCTAAAATGTCATCAAGGATAATATTGCTGATGCTTGAAACAAAATGCTCAGAATTTTTAACAAAGGATGGTGATTGTCCTGCTAGGCCCTTTAGTAGTTTGGCTACATATTTGGCAAGAAGATATGTTGGAGAATCTATCCCTTCTACTATTGGACGTAGAGGTGTGTCTATGAATTTTGGGTGTCCCATATATAGATATAGACGTGGAAGAAGAGAATGAAGAAAACTAGTCTGGTTTCTCTGTTACATTCATATCAATATAATATATATGTATATACAGGTAACCCTCGTATAATGCAGATGTTAGGTTCCATAGAAATGCCATGTTATATAAATCGCGTTATGCAAGACTCAGATCACATAGAAAAAGTAGGGTAAGGTTCCAAAATCGTTTTTTATTTAAATATGTGTGTGTGTGTGTATATATATATATATATATATATATATAAAAACAACAATGACACAAAAAATAAATTTTATTTAATTCATGTAAGTTAAGAAAACTTAAACTATGAAACAAATACATAGTATAAAATTAAAAATTGTATTGCACAAATGTTTTAGGCAAAATAAAATAAATTGCATACTTTAATCGTCATCACTGTCTTCAAAACTAACATTTCGTAGATGTTCTTTATTTACGAGTAGCCTAAAATAGCACTTGAAATCTCTTGGACATTATTATTACTACCCAAGGCCCCATCATTTATATAATTCTTATTGCATACTTTGGCTGGGTTTAATTATCAAAAAGTCGGTAATAAAACCTTGCTTACCACTATGCTGCTATTTTTTTTATTAAGTTCATGATATGGAGCTAAACAAATATCCAATTGTCACGTAAAATTTCCAGAGCGCTCCATTGAGGGATCATTAAAATAACTTCTAATTTCTTTAACGGATTCATTATAATCAGAATCTTCAGCAGAACTGTCCTCATTTCGACGTCATTATTAATTATACCATTTCCTCCTCATTTAAATCTATTTTCCCATCAATTAATTTACTAATTTTGTTTTCAACCATATCGCAAAAGCCCTTTAAGTAGCCATGACTATAAAAGTAAATTTTTTACATAAAAAAGCATTACATATTGTATGTAACTCATCAGAAAATAAAGTGCTCAGCTTAAGATTAACAAACTTATGATTTTTAATGCACTTTCCCGGTAGAAAACGAAGATAATTGAAATTGTCTTCGTTTACTGTAAACAATTGATGTACATGTGTGCTAAAGGGTATTTCCCCAATTATAAATTCACTATTTATAACTACATGCGCAATATGGATAGATGCAAATTTAACGAAGATAAAATTTGATTTTTAAGTCATGAAGTGAAAAATATATGAAAAGATAAAGGGTTACTATAATTTGCAGACCGCATTATATCAAAACCATGTTGAACAAGGGTTACTATAATTTGTAGACCACGTTGTATAAGTACCGCATTATACGAGGGGTACCTGTATATTGTAAATAAAAATAAACAATCAAAAATAAAAAGAATATTAAAAATACAAATTTGAAAATGCTTATAAGTACTTTGTTCTCTCTTGTATTCACTTTTGGATATCTCTCTTTAAACAAACCAAGAGCAGTTTTTTCTTATGCCAATTTCCCTTACAAAAGGATTTAAACCTGTAATACATTATTAGTATCATGGATGGTATCCATAAAACCAACCGTGGAGACTAAACATGGAACTTTTTCAAGTTGCTTCAGACCTTAAATAAGCAGAGCAGTAATCTGTTTGTTATAGAAGACTTCTAAAGATGTGTTCTATATCCAAACATGTGATTAGGTATACAAACATGAAAGATTGCATGGGATTCAAACTTGGAACCTATTAGTTGAGAGACAGTGCTTGTGTTACTCTTGACCAACTAGGCAGTACTATCCTCATGCCAGTCCATTTTCCCTGTATCCTTGCTCCATTACTATGATGTTTTAGTTGAAACTATTCATTTCACTTACCACTCACTGCCCAAAAGCTTTCAGGAAATAGTTAAGGTGAGAAGTGAATCTTCAGTGACATCTCCTGTCTATCTTGTGGTACTTTATTGATTAACTAGTCCTTTATAATTGCCTTTCTATTTCCCCCCCCCTTAAAAAAAAAAAACACCAACAATATCTTTGAATGATTTCTACGGTGTTTCTGTTTTAGTAAGTGCCGAGACTATCAGAAATTTTAATTTTAATATTAAATTATTAAAATTTTAATAATTTAATTTATAGTCCAATAAATATACTTTTTAGTTTAGCTTTTGAATTTTTTCGGAAATCGTGTAGTTATGGTGCTGGAATACAGGTTAATTTTTTCCAAAGCTTTAACATTGTTTTTTCCCGAGATCCAATTTAACATGCAATGGCGAAAAACATTTCCTAAAGATCAATGAAAGTGTGTGTTTTATGTTTATTCCTGATGTAAAATTTTTTGGAATGCCATATTTTCATAATGTTCCATCATTTACCCTATTCTTTCATAATCACAAAAATATTTTCTAAATCCTTCTTGTATACCAAGCAGTGCAATTATTTTTAAATCACTGGTAGTCATACCATACAGCTTCATATTTTTAAGTGTCCTTATTGATGTGCAGGTGGTATGGAGAACAGAGAGCTAGTCGGGTTTCTCTGTTAAATTCATATATATATATATATATATATATATTGTAAATAAAAATATTATTTACAATATATAATATATAATCTGTTATTATGCAACAAAACTGGTTTTAAGTTCACTTCTGGAGAGTCCAAAATAATGGCCAGTCAGTTGGCTCATGAGCTTTGCTTCTATAAAAAATATATATATCCATCCAGATTATGGCAGTGACTAAATCCATTCTTTATATCAGAATGTGAAATTAGGATTTTTTTTTTTTTCAGTTGCTAAAAATAAATTTTCATTTATGGAAATTTCTATTGTTAAAGACAAGATCTAAGCAGTTCAGAATGTTATTTAAATATATTATTATTATAACAAATCTCCATAGAATCAATATATGCAGAGGTCTCACTCCACTTATTATGATCCATGTAAAAAATCTACTTCTCATTCTCACTACCTTACCACTCAATCTGCGTATCTCTTCTATATTAATTCACTAAAATCCTCCTCACCAACTTAAACATCTCTATCATATTTATTTAGCAACTTTTTTCTTTGTTAGAAAGTAAATTATACTTGACAAGAAATCATATGTTCTTGTTTTAATCCTTTCTGCCCCTTAATCCCATGTGTATTATGTGATAATGAGGCAATCTAATGTGAAGTCAAAAGTCTGTGCCGTCATGAAAATATTCACATGCAAATGTTTCTTTGTTCACACTTAGTAAAGGATTAAAATATTAATTTCTTGTCAAGTATAATTTAATCTGTGTCATATCACTGCTTTTTCTGCCTATCTATTAAACTTTGCAACTTATATATTTTCCTCAAACCTCTTCCCATAATTAACATTCCAGAGTGATATTGCCTTAGTCATCTCTGAATCCTCTTCAAGTTTCTCTCTCATAGCATGAATAAGGTTACCAAATTTGAACACAATAGTCTGTGTGGTCTGACTACTTCCTTATCTCTCAACTTGTCAATAGTATTTGTAACACTTGCAACATGTCCTCTGAACTTCAGGCAACTATTGACCAATATCCTGAGATCCTGAATTCAGTTCACTTTCTAACACAGTTCCATTGATATAGTATGTACATACCCTATAAATTTGTACTCTAGTATGGAACACTTTGCACTTATTAGTACTGAAACTGCAAACCCCCCCACACACACATTCATCCAAGCAAAAAGTGTTATTTAAATCTTCCTAAAGAGAGTTAAGTCGACATTACTCCTTATAAATCTTCCCAAATTTGCATCATTATCATCAGCGAACAAATTAATATCTCCTATCACTCCATATGAAAAATCATCAACAAATAAGTGATAAGGCTCAAGAACACCTACTTCGCACTACTAGGTGTGTTGTGAAGCAGGGTTCTGTTCTTTTCTGGGACACAACCTCTTATCCCATACACAACTTGTTGGTATTATTCAAAGAGCCAATCTTGTATCCATCCTAATTTTATCCATCAACTTGTCTTGTGGCAGTTTATCAAATGCCTTTGCAAAGTTCAAAAATATGAGTCTCCATTATCCAACAAATTCCTCATATCTTGCATTTTATGATGAATGCATTGAATAATGGAGACTCATATATTTTTGGACTTTGCAAAGGCATTTGATAGACTGCCACAAGACAAGACTATTCTGCAGAGAATTTTATGTCTATTGAACTATTTTGTAATCTATTCCTAACCTTTG
Organism: Typopeltis vanoorti; assembly: GCF_054136105.1. Lineage (NCBI taxonomy): Eukaryota > Metazoa > Arthropoda > Arachnida > Uropygi > Thelyphonidae > Typopeltis > Typopeltis vanoorti. The sequence goes on from NC_143550.1 coordinate 165,596,384, forward strand.
TAATCTAATCCCTTCAATATCATAGTTACAGACTATCACATAGCATACTTGGACCACCAGAATAGTGTTATATAGAACAATTGGCTATAGTTGATTTCCTTTAGAATAACAGGCCAATAAAAAGTGGAGGAATGATCAAAGCCAGTTTTGTGGAGCAGTGTCTATGGAAGTACTTGTAGAAAAGAAAGAGCTAAAACAGACCAGTGAGACTATGGTTTAATTGAGAGATATCGTATAAAAATCAAATCACTCTCCTCTAAACAGCATCAAAAATTCTTATGGAGGTTTATGGTACACCACTCCAAACGTGAATAATAAGGGTCAAAGCTGTATAACTGAGAGGAGACCTCCACACAGCCTTTAAAGGAATGCGGAGAACCGACCAGGGCTTCTGACCTAATGTCCAATCCTCACCTTCTCGTGGTGCACCTTGTTGGGTATCTACTTTGATACTGAACGAACGAGGATGGGCTGGCAATTTGGGATTTAGCCGACCAAATTGTATTCTTATTGGTTAAACCAAAATAAAAAATGATGGTACAACATGACAAAATTTCATGCCGGCTGGGGCGTCGCCCGGTTAAACAAGGCCCCCGTTGTTTTCGCCAGGGAACCAGGGCGAACAGCGAAAAGTCAGCTACTGGAACAAATCTGAAAACAAACCCCAACTCAACATCACCAGAGTTAAAGATCGGTACTATCAACGTAAGAAGCCTGAATGGCAAAGAAATGGAGCTAGCTGAGGAATTAGATAAGTACCAGATCGACATAATAGGGGTGACTGAAACAAAAAAGACCAAAACTGGTGAGACCTTTCTGAGCAATAAATACAAAATGTTATATTCAGGCAATGACAATCAAGGAAAAGAAGGAGTAGCAGTAGTATTCAACACAAAATACGAGGCTAATCTTCTTGAATGGCAGTCAGTCTCAAGTAAAGTCATGTGGGCAAATATGAGAATGGGGAACTGGACAATGAGAGACTTATTTGTGCCTATGGTCCCACAGAAGGTTCTACTAAGGTAGAAGTGGAGGAATTTTTTGACGCTTTAGAAAAAGCAACTGACACAATGAAAAAGGAAAAGTTGGTCCTTGTTGGGGATCTAAATAGTAGAGTAGGAAATGATTGCGAGACATACAAAAATATTTTGGGAAAATTTGGAGAAAAGAGCAAAGCTAATAATAATGGCAAATATCTGTTGGATTTCTGCTCAGGACATGGACTGGTTATTACTAACACCATGTTCCAACATAAAAATGTGCACAAATTCACATGGAGAGAAGAGGCTAGGAATAAGAAAAGTCTCATTGACTATGTTATTGTTGATAGCGATGTTTTCTCCCTGGTACAGGACACCAGAGTGCACAGAGGATTTGAAATTGGAAGTGATCACTATTTAGTCTTGAGCAGGATAAAATTGAATTTCATATTGAAAAGAATAACATGTAAGAAAGTTTTAAAGCGAATAAAAGTTGAGCAGCTCTCAGATGTGAACTGTAGACTAAAATACAGAAATATTATTGAAAAGAAAATGAAAGAGTTTGAAAACAGGAATCAAACCTTGGAGATTCAGTGGCAAACTCTGAAGAAAACATTGATTGATTCTGCCAGAGAGGCATGTGGTGAGGTTGTGTGCAAGGATAAAAAAATCAGAACTCCCTGGTGGACACAGGAAGTTAAAGAGGCAGTGAAGGAAAAGAAGAAAGCATATCAAAAGTTCCTGGCAAATAAGTCAGCTTTTACTCTTACAGAATACAGAGACAAATGTAAGAAAGCTAAACAGTGTGTAAAACTAGCTAAACAAAAGTCATGGGAGGACTTTGGCAAGAATATAGAAAATAAATATCAAGAAGGTGGCAAAATATTCTGGAGGTTGTTGAAGAAGCTTAGGAATGGAGGAAAGAGTGCTGTAAAAGGAATTAGAGATGATAAAGGTGAAATGAAAACAGGAGAAAAAGATATCCTTGAAGTATGGAGTAATTACTTTGAAAAACTGCTAAATGAAACAAGCAGTGATGACAGCACAGTGATAAAAAACACTGACCTGGCATGCAGTCAGGAATACATATCCATACTTGAAGTAGAAAAAGCCATCAAAGGCTTGAAATGTGGAAAGGCAGCAGGAGTAGATGATATTCGACCAGAAATGCTGAAGTATGGTGGTATAAAAGTCTTACAGTGGCTGCACTGCATAGTTCAGAAAGCCTGGACAGAGGGACGAATTCCCGATGATTGGAGTAGAGCTCTCATAGTACCCATATATAAAAAGGGAAATAAAACTGAATGTGAGAATTACAGAGGTATTTCCCTACTGAGTGTTCCTGGCAAGATCTATGCAAGTATACTTGAGAAACGGTTGAGAAGAATTGTGGAAGAAAAGCTTGGTGAAGAACAAGCTGGATTCAGGCCAAATAGAGGCTGTCAGGATCAGATCTTCACTTTACGACAAATAGTCGAGAAAGCATGGGAATATAACAAAGATCTGTATTTAAGTTTTGTTGATTTGGAAAAGGCAATGACAAGGTGCCAAGAGAGAAGCTATTCAATACGCTGTGGTTATATGGTGTCAATGGGGCATTATATCAAGCAATACTTAGTCTTTATTTGAGTTGTGAGTCAGCAATTAGAATTGAAGTACAGGAAGATGGTTTAATGTTAAATCTGGTGTGAGACAAGGTTGTACATTATCCCCTCTGTTATTCATTATCTATATGGATCACATTATGAAGGAATGTGGTATTAAACCTGATATCGAAATTGGAGATATTAATGTCAGCTCGTTGCTTTATGCGGATGAGTTATACTTCTAAATAAATCCGCTACAAGTCTGTAAGATTCTCTGACTAAATTGAATAGTTGTTGTAATAGATATGGTATGAAGGTCAGCAATAAAAAGACAAAGACAATGAAAATAGGCAGAATCATTGAAAATGTCAACTGTGTTGTGAATGGAGAACCTGTGGAACAAGTAAAACATTTCAGCTACTTAGGCACAGTTTTTACTGAAGATGGTAAACTAAATATGGAAATAGACAACAGAATCAGCAAAGCTGGTATCGTGGGAAGTCAATTGAATAAATTCATATGGAATAAGAAAGAAATTAGTCGGAACACTAAATTAGCTGTATACAAGACAGTGTTCAAACCAGTTTTAACTTATGGATCTGAGAGCTGGGTCAGAAGTAAAACACTTGACCAAAGACTAGAGACCGCAGATATGAGAGTCCTGAGAAAGATTAGAGGCGTGAACAGATGGCATCAATGGCAACATCATATTAAAAATGAGGATATTAGGAAAGAACTTGACATTGTCAGCATCCAGGAATGCATTAGCAGAGCTAATCTCAGATGGTATGGTCACTTAAATAGAATGGGAGAGGAAAGATTAGCAAAACAAGTGTTCTCTGCCAGGTTGGCAGGAAAACGACCCAGAGGAAGACCAAGATATAGGTGGATTGATACGGTACAAAGTGCCTTAGACGATAGAAATATAAGATCTGATAATGTTGGAGTCTTGACAAGTAATAGACTGATTTGGAGAAAAATTGTAGATAGGAAGTTAGTAATGATGTAATTTTTTCATGTAGTACTGTCATATCCTGTACACCCCTTTGGGGGTACATGGCAGGAATTTGATGATGATAAATCTGGGATTTGTACAAATTGGATAGGTGAAAAATATTATCTTAGGCAGCTTATTATCAAAAGGATGCTTTGTTTTTCAGAGGCTGAAGGTAGACATCATTCCAAGAATTGATCCTGTCTGACGATTTATGTTTTACTGAGAGCAAGGAAAGTGAGTTATCCTTTTTGTAAGGTGGAAATGCATTTTGGTGACATTGATGGCAATTCCTCATTTCGCTACTGAAGAATGAACAATGTTAAATTATTAAATGAAAAATTAACACACTGGTCCTAGATCTTTGAAGCATTGGATGTTTGAGCACTGCAGAATTTGCTGAATGAGTAGGAAGGGTGGAATGGAGTATATTATCATCAGCAAAATTGTGTATAGGATTGTTTACCAATGAGAATGTTATTTTTTGTATAGGAAAATGAAGGTAGCAATAGGATAGAACTCTGAGGTATTCTTACAGTGGTGGTGAAACAATCCACCATTATATGCAGTTTATGATCAGAAAGAAAGCTACTTAACTGATTACAAAGAGTAGAAAATATATCAAAAGATGACAATTTACTGGAAGACCTTGATACCAGACAATCAGATGATATGGAAGATAAGAAAAAAATGAAAGAAATTAAAAATAAGTAAAATGGAAAATTGCCAGACGATATGATCAGCTGTAAATTGTGTAGCTTTCTGGAAAAAACATTTCAGAGATTATTCAACTTTTGTAATAAAATATGTGAAAAAGGTTATATGTATATATCATCAAAATGGAAAACAAGCAGTGATTCCAATGTTCACAAACATAAGAAAAGAAAACTCTACTTAGATAAATTATGACAATACATATATAAAATGAAAAATTAAGAATATAGTGGAAAACATTAAAATGTCAAAATGGATTATAATTCTTAATAGATTCTATATATTCTGTTTAAAAATATTTATAGGAAAAAAAAAGAGAATTTAATTTAGAAATGGCAGACTATGAAAAGTATTTGAAGTGAAAAGAATTGTGTGTGTGTGTATATATATATATAAAAATTTCTACCTGCAGTTAGTATTAAGTGTATTGATATCAATATGCTAGCCTCTGGTTGGCTGAGTGGATAGCATCTCCACTCTCCAACCACTGGGTAATAGTTAAATTAAACTTGCCAAGAAATTATATTCTTGTTTAATCCTTTATCCAAGTGGCAAGGTTGAAATAATATCTTTCCCATATGCAAGTAGTGATTTAGGTGTATCATCTTATTAAAATACTTTGGATCAGAGTATTTTAATGTTGCTCACACTTGGATAAATGATTGAACAAGAATAGTATTTCTTCGCAAGTTTAATTTAATTTATAAGGATTTCTGTTTATCTGTTAAGTAAACATGCCATTCCACTGCATATTGTCACAAAAAAAAGCACTGGATTTTCCTAATTTTGATAAGACAAATGGTCCAATTAAAATCAAAATTGAAATTATTCAAATTTAAATTGATCCTAAAACCAAATTTTATTATGCTCTATCCAGTCCATGTAGATTATCAAATTCCAACCAGCTAGCAGTTATAAAATATATAACTACTAGCCGGTTGGGCCCCAGATTATTTTCAGGAGCTTAGCAAATAATGGTTTAGCAAAATTTTTAAGGATTCAAAATACCTAAATTTATAATCAATGCTGGTATTTTTAAAGAGATGATATATTAATTTTAAAAAATTATATCTTCTAATACTTTCTTTTAGTGTTGCATAATGATCAGCATTCATTTTAGAAATTATGAACTTTACAACAGTGTTTTAAATACCTTTGAATTTCCAGACATTTTGATCTTCATATTAAGATCATCTGGAGTATATACAAGGACAAGCCGAGTTACATTACACAAAGTAAGCTAGAGAAACAATGATTTGATCACCAGTTATTCTACTGGCATGATCTCTAGTGGAAAAAAAAATTACAAATTAATTATTTAGAAACTACGTCAAAGCTAAATTCTGTTTAAAGTAACATGAGAAAAACATTCTTTCAGTAACAATGATGTTCTATTTTTAACATTACAATTGTTATTTTAGATTTATCTACAGTCCTGTTTATAGTCAACTCTTAGAGAGAGAAATTGAATATGTGCCTTCCATATGCTTGGGATTTTTAGACGATCATTATTGTTTAGATTGGGGTGGTTAATAAGAATCTTGCAGGCTTCCTTAAATTTGCATTCATACCATGTTTTGGTGTGATGTAAACAACTGGTGCTTTTCCAGTCAATTCTATGTAGTGTTCAGGGCATGATCTGAAAGGCCAGCTTAACACATTAAATATAACTATGGTGAAGCTGGCCTTTCAGATCATGCCCTGAACACTTTACATAGAATTGACTGGTAAAGCACCAGTTGTTTATATCACACCAAAACATTATGAATGCAAATTTAAGGAAGCCTGTGAGATTCTTATCAACCACCCCAATCTAAACAATAATGATGGTCTAAAAATCCCAAGCATATGGAAAGCACATATTCATCCTTTCTCTCTAAGAGTTAACTATAAACAGGACTGTAATCCTAAATCTAAAATAACAATTGTAATGTTAAAAATAGGACATTATTGTTACTGAAAGAAGACTATAAGAAAGAATGTTTTTCTCATGTTACCTTAAACAGAATTTAGCTTTGACATAGTTTCTAAATAATTAATTTGTATTTTTTTTCATGCCAGTAGAATAACCAGTGATCAAATCATTGTTTCTCTAATTATTTACTCCAGATGATGATCTTAATTTGAAGATTGAAATGTCTGGAAATTAAATTAAAAGAGTTATTTATAACAAGGTCGTAAAGTCCATAATTTCTAAAATGAATATCATCTAATACTTTGGAATATCATCGAAACAAGACACAAATGTTGCACACAGGCATTACAAGTGAAACTGAAGTAGAGAAACAAAGGTAAGCCTGAGGTCATAAACAGTGACACCTAATAGAAGTGATTGGTCATTGGACTGAAAGTCTGAGAATGAGCATTACCCAGATTTTATGTATTCATATTTATGGTTTGGATAGTTTTTAAAACAGGCAAATTCAGGAAGTCTCCCAGATTTGTATTTACTACGCTGCAATAAGGTGGCTTCTTTATGGCATCTTTGAGGTGGATATCCAAGGCTTGGTCCACAAGTTCTGGGCAGTCATAGTAGGACACTTGATCCTTTAAGGATCAAGTGTCCCACTATGACTGCTTAGTCTTAAAGGAAGCAAATGAAAACCACAGCTGAAGATAGTCACCAGAAATTTAAAAGAGAAAAAAAAATTGTCCCAGATATATAAGATGCGATGGATTTATTACAGTATGTTTTAGAGAAAAAGAGGTTTGGAATTTTAATATTTTTCTTAGTGAGAACTATAGTCATGGAGTAAGAAGATGTGTGATTAAGTTCAATAGTTAGAGCATTATTATCTAAACAAATTAGCTTTGTCCTGTTGATCAAGGTTTTTATGCTGTACTGTTGAGAGGGATGGTAGTGCGACTGTTGGTGAATGTATCTGTGTGCACACATCCGATTTCTCTGATACAGAGAATTCCAAGGAGCCTTGTAGAATTCTAAGATTTCTACAAGACAAACTGCCACTACCATTAGATAGTACACCTGAAGTTAATACAATACTGCAAGTTTTTTCACTTGGTTATACTGTAAATTAAAGATAAGAAATTATATTCTTGGTTTAATCCTTTATCCAAAGGATTTGGCTATTTGGCCACATGGCTCAGACTCACTCCACTCCTTCCTAACACACTTAAACAACCAACACCCCAGAGTCCAGTTCACCTTAGAAAAAGAGGAAAACACCCTCCCCTTCCTAGACACTTTAATCACCCGCCAGCTTGATGGATCTTTGGTTTTCTCTGTTTACAGAAAACCCACCCATACTGGCAGATACATTCACCATCAATTCCCCCCCCCACACAACAATATGGGGTTATAAAAACACTATATAATAGGGCAAAATTAATCTGCTCAGATGACAAGGCCCTAACTACTGCACTAAAACACATCCACAACACTTTCTTAGCCAATGGCTATAACCCCAAAAAAATCCAAAAAATACTCAAACCAGTAAACCACAACCCCCCTCCACAATAAAGATTACACCAAATCTATCACCATCCCTTACATCCAGGGCACCTCTGAGAAAATAACCAATATCCTCACAAAATATGACCTTACTTGTTACAGACCATATAAAAAGTTGGCATCCCTTATCTGCTCTACCAAAGACCAACCACTTCCCCTAGACCTACCTGGTATATACCAGGTCCCTTGCAGCTGCAAATTGTCCTACTTTGGCCAAACAGGCAGAACAACAAATATCAGGATTTCAGAACACAAAGACTACATCCGGTTTCACCAGTACAGCCGCTCTGGGCTGGCAGACCATGCCTTAGATACCCACCATAGAATTAGTTTTAAGAAAACAAAAATAATACACCACAGCAAGTTTAAATACGAAAGATTATTCAGGGAATCTTCAGCAGCTCTAAAAAACGTTCCTAACCTCAACAAATTTGGGTGCATGAAACTACCCCAAATTTGGGAGACTTACATTTTGAGAACTTCAGCCCAACTAGCAAGTCAACCAAATTAGCCCACCAGAGGGCACCATTAGGACTTTAGGAACAATATTAGTTTCTTGCTTTCTTCCTCATTTGCTTTTGTTAGTGCCTGCATGCACTAACAAAATCACCCGCCATATCTTTATGTTCCTGAAGATGGCAACGTGATGTTGCCGAAATATAGAAGTTATTTATTAAAGTTACCTTTAATTAATATACTAATTGGTCATATTAATTATTAATTAATATTATCCAACGTATAAGCCTTGCTACTAGAATCTCTAAGGCTGTGTATGGTTTTACATAATCCAGAAACTCTAGAGTAGTTTCTAGATGACAAACAATACAAAAAGATAAATAAAATTAAATTTATAAAAGTCTTAACCCACCCACTCACAATGTTAATGTACTATAGAGTTGCCATCTTTCATGGGTGTGACTTTCAAAAAAAGAAATTAAAGGATTAGCATAATGAACCAATGCAAGCTATATGTGGCATTCATAGTATGTTGAAACCTATAAATTGTATTGAATAGTTCATAATGTATACAATTTTGCAAACCTAAGGTATTTCTTGAAATGCAATTAGTTCTATGGCAATTCTTGATGAATATAAACAATTATTTTGCGACACCTCCAGGGAGTCCAAAGACTTATTGAGAGAGGGCACCTACTCTACAGTTCTGTCTCCATCTCCACTTAATTCACCTACTGCTATGACCATCGTCATCTACAGCCCACCATCACTAGTATTTTTTTTGTCTGTAAATTGCATGTTCTGAAGGCTGATTTGTCTGTATGCAGGATGAAGTACCCGAGTTTCCAGGAAAAAAACCCTGCCACTTCTGAATGAGATCTGCTAACTCTCCTTCAATTGAAAAAAAAACCATATAAAGATTCCACCCATCATGGCTAGTATCGAAGTTATGCCTTTTCCAATTGAAGGGTGCAACATATCATCGCTCTTCCAATTGCGCTACAGAACAATTATAAAAGTTCAAGCACCCTTATTTCCTAGCATTTACTTAAAAGGCTGATACTTGTACCTTGGTAGTGTTGAAAACTTTGTAAATTTTGTCTACATAATGTAGAATGTATACAAATGTCTTATTTCCTATGTGAAAGCACATTTCTCCAGTAGCTGGTGGATAAAATGCTCATAACAAACTTTCATTTGAATGATTAAACATGTAGGGGCAATTAAAAACCAGCTTGAAATATTAGAGTATTGTTAAACTTCTGTATACTTATACAGATTCCAGTTATTATTACTAATGCAGCAAAAATTTCTTGCTTCACTTAACATTTCAGAAAACCTTGCAAGAAAAAAAAAAGTATAGATCAGTTCTAGAAAGTATGTGGCCAGGACTTCATGAAGGAATAAAGTTGCAAATTTGGATGTCTAGTAATATCTCAAAGACATCATCTAGATAATTTCATTATAGAGAAAAATTATTAGAAAGCATGAAGGAGGCCACAGAATTACTGATATTGCCAGAGTTTGAAATCTCAATTGCTCTGAGCAGCATTTCAAACCAATGGAATGTGTTCCAGACATTTGTTGAAAGGTTGCCCTTGCTCTGCCATGGAGCAAGAAGACAGATTTTCAGTTATAACAGCAAAATAATCTATGCACCAACAGCAGGTCAGCTCCATTCAAGCACTGGTACGCAAATATCTCAACAAACTGTGACAAGACGTCTGCAACAAATAGACTACAGTCCTTCGAACGTATAGGCCTGTGTCCCTTTATCCACAGCTCATCGTAGAGCACATTTTTAGTGATGGTGTATCCATAAAAACTGAACAAGATGCCAATGGGCTAACATACTCTTTACAGATGCAAGTCCTTTTAGTCTTTCCTCTGATTCTAGATAACACTTGATCTGGGGTGAAAGTGTACTGCTTACCATGGTGAATGTTCTTGAAAGAGATAGATACAGTGATCATGGTGTGGGAAAGCATTATGTTTAATGGATGCACCAAGCTACAAGAAAAAAAAGAACTGACTGGTGAACTATATTGCAACAAAGTTCATCATGTTAGATTGTTCTGTGGTGCTGTAGACAAAGAATTCATTTTTTATGGATGACAATGCCACCCCATATATATATATATATATATATATATATACACACATCATATACGAGCAGTGGAGATACTTCTGAAGACTGAAGATATTAATTGAATCACGTGCCGGCATGCTCCCCAGATCTTATCCCCACAGAACACATTTGGAATGCAATAGGGAGATGAATTGCTGCTCGAAATTCCTCTCGAGAAAACAAACAAGACCTTATCCTTGCTCTGAAGGAGGAGTGGGTGAGTTTGCCTGAAGAACTACTGAACCGCTTGGTGCTAAAAATGGTACAACGTTACGAGAGTTGCATCGCAGTTCGGGGTAGAGATGCTCCATACTGAAATGTCTTCGCATACTTTTCTGTACTTTTCGCATACTTTTCCTATACTGAAGTATAGGAAACTGATGAGACCAGTGACTTGGGTGTGATTGTGGAACAGGGATTTGAAGTTTAGAGGGCATATCGCATTATGTGGTTGTTGAAGAACACACTAACAAGAATAGAGGTTATTGTTCCTATATATATATATATATATATATATATAAAATTGAAATTAGGATTTACTCGGGATGTATACATTTATAAAAATAAATTTAACTGACTAGAACCCGAGAAAGTATAACAAAAACCTTTAATACATCACGACTAGTTTCATCGGTACTCCGACTTCTTCAGGTGAGAAATAAAAAACATAAGATATACAAATAACATGGTAAAAAACATGGACTTTCCAGCTTAATAAAAAGTAGAATAGTAACAGTCATATTTGAATAGCTGACCGCATGCTACTGTTGGCATAAGTTGAATGTGTGCGACAGCTAATTTTAGAGCACCAGTACTGAATTACTGTCTATGGGAATCAGGCAGATTGTAGCTTAGATTGTTGTTTAAATGTGAAGGGTCCAGAACTATTTCTTTTGATTTGATAATTCTTCTTTCGAATTCATCCTTGCATATAAATAAATTAGTAGTGCGTTCCCAGTCAACTTGATGTGACTGTTCTTCAAGGTTAGTTTGCCGAGAAGAGGACATGACTGGAAAGGGCACTCGCTCGTGTTCTACTGTAAGAGATGTCACGTCTACGTTCCTCAAGACGAAATGAAACAGATTTATCTGTCTGGCCAAAATAAGGTCGACCACAGTTGCACAAAATTTTATAAACACCAGGAAAATGCAGTTGGTTGTGTTTTGGTCGACTCAGAAAAGAACGAAGTTTTGGCAGAGTAGTATAGTCGGTCTTTATGTTGAATTTCTTCAAAATCTTAGCTAGTTTTGGGGTAAGAGAGCTGATAAATGGTAACTGTATATGAGTGATAGGGTTGGAATCATCTTGTTGAGGATGTTGGCATGGACTCAAACGTTTAGTGATGTTATTTGTATATCTTAAGTTTTTTATTTCTCACCTGAAGAAGTCTGAGTACCGATGAAACTAGTCGTGATGTATTAAAGGTTTTTGTTATACTTTCTTGGGTTCTAGTGAGTTAAATTTATTTATATATATATATATATATAAATAAAAGCTTTAATAAGGCTACATCTGGACTATTGCACACAAATCTGGATTCATGTATTCCGTGAGAATTAAATAGTTGTGGAGAAGATGCAGAGGCAAGCGACACTGTGACAGATGTATAGAATGCTCCCTATGAAAATAGATAGTCTGTAGGCTTCAAAAATTAGTCAATAGACAAAAAAGAGAACATCTGATAGAAGCATTTAAGTTATTCAAGGGGTTTCATAAACTCTTTTTTCAATACATGGCAAGAAGAGAGAGAACAAGGGGATCACCAGTAGAAGTTATGCAAGATGGTTAGCAATGATGTTAGGACTAGATTTTGTAGTTGGAAGGAGGTAAATGGGTGGAATATGTTGCCAGAGATAGCTGTGGATGCTTCATCAGTGAATGAATTCAAAGAGGTATGATAGGTATTGTATGAATAATGGATTTCCCGAATTGTCCAACTCCATAGAGATGCCTGTATAATAATAAATATATCTTGAACAATCATGTATGGCGATTCACCTGAATCAAGTTGTTTCAAAGTCACTTTTCCACTACTTACACAGTATTTGTTGTTGAATATGGAGAATGCATTCAGATCTTATAAACAGATCTTAGCTAAGCTATTGCTGTGCACTAATGCTTAGCACATAGTCTCTCTTCCTTGCATATTGCCTGTTTTTTCAATGTGTTCCAGGAAATTATTTGCTGAGAACCAAGAAGCCAGAGCTACACCTTCACTCTGCTTAGTCTTTCTCCCCCTCCTTGACAACAGGAAGACCTGAATATGGAGGAGAGTGAAAAGAGACCACATCAGAATTGATCGTGTTAGTATTTGAAGTTATACATGAAAATTAATATTTGAAATGGACAAATTTTAACACAGGATAATGTTTATTTTAATCCATTACTGTCTGCAAAGATTGTTTTACACCAAGTGTTAAGTAATAACATAAGTGTTCCATTACGATTGGTGCAATGATGTAAGTTTTATTTCTTTCAGAATCTGGAAAATCACTGACTCAAGACCAAATAAAAATATACATACACTTAATGAAACAAAAACATACATTTAAATAAAATTATATAAATAATTACAAAATTAATTGGATCCAAAGCCTTCTGAAATAAGTTTCCACTTTAGATATCTCCCTAAGTACAATGATTATCTGACTTTATAACTGGTTTAACTTACTTAACCATGTCTACCAGACTAAACACTGTTTACACAACAAAATGTTCAGAGTCAGTTTTGTTAGGCCTTTTCTGGAAGACAGAACTACCTCTTCACCTTCATGGGAAGTTTTTTTTTTTAAATTCAATTTTTCATTCATTCTGTTTCACTGGAGTATAAATATTTTTACCTTTTGTTCAGTTTGACACACAAATTACCAAATTTTTGTACCAGAGAAGTTTCTTTATTATTTCATAAACAACATATCTAAGTACAGCTTTCATGTTAAGCCACTTTACAGTCCCAGATTTTACTAATGCCATCACTCTCCTCTTACACCCCCCTCCCCCAAGTAGAAAAACAAATAGATCCAGCATCCTTAAGACAGAAGATGAAACCTCATTCAGCATTTCCTTGAACAAGAACTCCAAATATCTTCTATTTGTCTCAACTCTTCCAGTTTAAAGATCCACAGTGCTACAATTCCTTTTCAGAATCTTCTATTAATATTCTCCTAAATGTCAATAAAACTTGAAAACTTCCTAACAGAATTCTCTGGTTGCAGTTCTCTCTACTTATTTTCCTCCATCCCCAAGATACCAATCGCTCTATCAGCTGTCAATCACCCATCAACTTTCCCTGTGAAGATGTGTACTTCATGTAAATAGCAAGCAAGAAGTTACACATAACGGCTGACGTTAGCGTTACGAGAATGTCTTTACAAAACAAAGACACTTAACCATTTTAAATTACAATTAAAAAAAGTTGAAAGTAAGTAACAACTGTCAGATCTAGTAAGTACATCAATTTCAAATGATTTTCATTTCATTTTGACAATATAATATCAAAAACATATCAGCACTTGCGATGTGCCTAAGTGTTACAAAACCAAAGTTAATAATGTATAATAATGTAATGTATACTAACAGAGAAATAATTCTAAAAGATTCAGAATTATAAATTATTTTTACAATAAGGAGAGAGCTCTTTGGTTGTTTAGCCTGCTTATAAGTAGAAAAGGCATACTCAAGTAAACTGTACATGGAATAACACTGAGTAAGACTGACATTCAGTCATTCAAAAGAAACTAAGGATCCCAGTAGCATTATTCTTTCCAGTTTTAGTGATATTCTTTTAACAATGCAACTTCCTCAGTGCAGGATGAGAAATACCTTTTCAAAGGCCTTACATTTTTCAAGGATATTTGCTGTGTGTACATTATTAACAATATTAAAGTAGTTATAAATAAGTCATATGAGAATGGGGAACTGGACAATGAGACTTATTTGTGCCTATGGTCCCACAGAAGGTTCTACTAAGGTAGAAGTGGAGGAATTTTTTGAGGCTTTAGAAAAAGCAACTAACACAATGAAAAATTGGTCCTTGTTAGGGATCAAAATATCAGAGTAGGAAATGATTGTGAGACATACAAAAATATTTTGGGAAAATTTGAAGAAAAGAGCAAAGCTAATAATAATGGCAAATATCTGTTGGATTTCTGCTCAGGACATGGACTGGTTATTACTAACACCATGTTCCAACATAAAAATGTGCACAAATTCACATGGAGAGAAGAGGCTAGGAATAAGAAAAGTCTCATTGACTATGTTATTGTTGATAGTGATGTTTTCTCCCTGGTGCAGGACACCAGAGTGTACAGAGGATTTGAAATTGGAAGTGATCACTATTTAGTCTTGAGCAGGATAAAATTGAATTTCATATTGAAAAGAATAACCTGTAAGAAAGTTTTAAAGCGAATAAAAGTTGAGCAGCTCTCAGATGTGAGCTGTAGACTAAAATACACAAAGATTATTGAAGAAAAAATGAAAGAGTTTGAGAACAGGAATCAAACCTTGGAGATTCAGTGGCAAACTCTGAAGAAAACTGATTGATTCTGCCAGAGAGGCATGTGGTGAGGTTGTCTGTAAGGATAAAAAAATCAGAACTCCCAGGTAGACACAGGAAGTTAAAGAGGCAGTGAAGGAAAAGAAGAAAGCATACCAAAAGTTCCTGTCAAATAAGTCAGCTTGTGCTCTTAGAGAATATAGAGACAAATGCAAGAATGCTAAACACTGTAAAACTAGCTAAACAAGTCATGGGAGGACTTTGGCAAGAATATAGAAAATAAATATCAAGAAGGTGGCAAAATATTCTGGAGGTTGTTGAAGAAGCTTAAGAATGGAGGAAAGAGTGCTATAAAAGGAATTAGAGATGATAAAGGTGACATGAAAACAGGAGAAAAAGATATCCTTGAAGTATGGAGTAATTACTTTGAAAAACTGCTAAATGAAACAAGCAGTGATGACAGCACAGTGGTAAAAAACACTGACCAGGCATGCAGTCAGGAATCCATATCCATACTTGAAGTAGAAAAAGCCATCAAAGGCTTGAAATGTGGAAAGGCAGCAGGAGTAGATGATATTCAACCAGAAATGCTGATATATGGTGGTATAAGAGTCTTACAGTGGCTGCACTGTATAGTTCAGAAAGCCTGGAGAGAGGGACGAATTCCCGATGATTGGAGTAGAGCTCTCATAGTACCCATATATATAAAAAGGGAAATAAAACTGCATGTGAGAATTACAGAGGTATTTCCCTACTGAGTGTTCCTGGCAAGATCTATGCAAGTATACTTGAGAAACGGTTGAGAAGAATTGTGGAAGAAAAGCTTGGTGAAGAACAAGCTGGATTCAGGCCAAACAGAGGCTGTCAGGATCAGATCTTCACTTTACGACAAATAGTCGAGAAAGCATGGGAATATAACAGATCTGTATTTAAGTTTTGTCGATCTGGAAAAGGCATATGACAAGGTGCCAAGAGAGAAGCTATTCAATACGCTGCAGTTATATGGTGTCAATGGGGCATTATATCAAGCAATACTTAGTCTTTATTTGAGTTGTAAGTCAGCAGTTAGAATTGAAGTACAGGAAGATGGTTTAATGTTAAATCTGGTGTGAGACAAGGATGTACATTATCCCCTCTGTTATTCATTATCTATATGGATCACATTATGAAGGAAAGTGGTATTAAACATGATACCAAAATTGGAAATTTTAATGTCAGCTCTTTGCTTTATGCGGATGATGTTATACTTCTAAATAAATCCGCTACAAGTCTGCAAGATTCTCTGACCAAATTGAATAGTTGTTGTAATAGATATGGTATGAAGGTCAGCAATAAAAAGACAAAGACAATGAAAATAGGCAGAATCATTGAAAATGTCAACTGTGTTGTGAATGGAGAACCTGTGGAACAAGTAAAACATTTCAGCTACTTAGGCACAGTTTTTACTGAAGATGGTAAACTAAATATGGAAATAGACAACAGAATCAGCAAAGCTGGTATCGTGGGAAGTCAATTGAATAAATTCATATGGAATAAGAAAGAAATTAGTCGGAACACTAAATTAGCTGTATACAAGACAGTGTTCAAACCAGTTTTAACTTATGGATCTGAGAGCTGGGTCAGAAGTAAAACACTTGACCAAAGACTAGAGACCACAGATATGAGAGTCCTGAGAAAGATTATAGGCGTGAACAGATGGCATCAATGGCAGTATCATATTAAAAACGAGGATATTAGGTAAGAACTTGACATTGTCAGCATCCATGAATGCGTTAGCAGAGCTAATCTTAGGTGGTATGGTCACTTAAACAGAATGGACGAAGAAAGATTAGCAAAATAAGTGTTCTCTGCCAGGTTGGCAGCAAAACGACCTAGAGGAAGACCAAGATATAGGTGGATTGATACGGTACAAAGTGCTTTAGACGATAGAAATATAAGATCTGATAATGTTGGAGTGTTGACAAGTAACAGACTGATTTGGAGGAAAATTGTAGATAGGAAATTAATAATGATGTAATTTTTTTCATGTAGTACTATCATATCCTGTACACCCCTTGAAGGTACATGGCAGGAATTTGATGATGAAGTAGTTATAAATTAATCTTTTTTAGACAGTTTATTTGCAAGTTTTTTTTTTTTTTTTTTTTTTGTTGTTGTTGTTGTTGCATAGTTAGGGCAATGTCTAAAGACCCTAATAACTTCTGGAGTTGAAATTGTTTGTTCCAGTGGTTCTATTTTACCAGACTAGTAAAAAAAATTAATAATTTGGTAGACTTCACTTTCTTGCATTATTATGCTGAAGCAATGAAGGAGCAACTCAAAGTGCAGAATTCAAAGTTCAATGCTGAGCTTGTAGGTACATGTCAATATGCAATATTTGCTAATTATGCAATTTGTCAATCTGCAATAATTGTAAGTGAAACTAGCATGACAATAAATGCAGTTATTTGGAAAACAAAATTGACTTTTTTTTGTAATATTTTTTAAACCACAAAGGGGAATAAATACTTGAATCATGACACCATTTGAGAAATGCTAGTCTATTCAAAAATCTTGCACTTACCAAATTGCCAACAGTTTCCATATAGTACAAATACTTAGATGCTAATTATCATTCATTTAAAGAAACAGATGTCTAGGAATACTAACTAACGATCAAGTTATAAGCTGATATTTCATCTTTGTTTTCGAACTCAACCGTTTAAGGCAGAGTTTAAAAACTGTTCACCCAGTATGGAAGCATAAAGTCAGGAAAACTGAAGAAATTAATGTGGATGCAGGTGAGCATCCATGCATGAAAGCATTCATGAGGCAAACATGTGAATGAGCAAAAAATGTGGAATTTGTCTCTCAGGCAACAATATCAAGTAGGGTAGTAAATTCAAAAGTGGTGAGAGCCTAAGGGGATGCTATAGTTTCTATATATACTAATGCTAGAAGTATTGGGAATAAGGAGTTCTTGCATTGGTTAGTGCACCAATGCCAAAAGTTGCAAGCATTGCTAACAGTAATAGCTACAGGTTTCCCAATTCAGGATACAGTTAATGTTTTCAGTCCTCCTACATATTTTCAGTGTCTTTTTACTACTGACTTTCATGAAAAAAAAAAAAAAAATACTAGTTATTTCAAGGAGGATAGATAGACAGGATTTCTAGGACACCAGAAATACCATTTAAATCTACTGGTCAAAAAAAAAAATAATAAAAAATACTGACCTATAATTATGAATTTTGATAAAGGTATGTGTAACAAAACAGTTTATCAAAACGCACAGAGTTTTGGAGCAAAATTATATAAAACTAATGTCTCTTTTGCTCTATGTTTAATCCATCTCATATAATGAAGTTTCTCATCTATTATATCTATAGAAATTTCTAGAAAAGAATCACTACTGGAGTTAATTTTTAACATCAGCAATAACTGACAAATTCTGTACGTTTCATGTCATATTTTGATACTATTCTATTCTACAATTGAGCCTACAAAGTTTACCCCAACTTCCATCCTGTCTATCTATCCTCCTTGAAATAACTGCAGTAATGTTTTTTTTTTTTTTTTTCCATGAAAGTCAGTAGTAAAAAGACACTGAAAATATGTAGGAAGACTGAAAACATTAACTGTATCCTGAATTGGGAAACCTGTAGCTATTACTGTTAGCAATGTCATTTAAGTCTCATGTCATAGTGGTCATTTAGGCTTCATGTTATATTAAATTTAGCTTTATTTAATGAATGTATAATAGGCTGTATTAAAGAGACTCACATCAGGTGTTTAAATATTTTAGAATTTATCTTTCTTTGAAAAATAGCTAGAGATGTTTTACCCAGGTGATTATCTTAAAGTATGTCACATTTTTTTAAAATGAAAATATCATGAAGCCTAAATGACCACTTTTAAAGGGCCTTGAAAATCATGTAGTAACTTATAATTTCTTTCAGGAATGCTAGGATATTTTTATACATTACAGAATGACTCTTGGCCTTTGTAGCACACTACAACTGAGCCTGTGAAGTTAAATGTTTCTAATTCTTTCAGCCATTTGTATACGAAAGCATGTATTGTTTTTAGTTGACACAACAGAACTATTTTCTCTAGTTTTTAATACTCGTTACTTACCTTTGCCTTTTGGACTGTTTCACAAAACTAAAAATGTATAGTTTGTATTTCTTTTCCATAATGAAGGTGAATGTATATAAATTATCCATAGAAATAATTCAGTAGGAAAGACAAATAATGAAGTTTACAAAAACTGTAAATGGTTCACACCAGTAACAGAGCCAGACTAACTTTTCATGATGTAGTGTCAATAATGTGATCAAGTCTAACTTATCTTTGCAAGACAATTTTTTTTCTAAATAACACTATTAACGCTTTCTAAGCTAATTCATGTTGTGAATTTGTGAATTGTGAAAATAAGCTTACACTAATAATATATTACAACTGCATACCTACTTAAGAGTTAAAGAGTGTTGAGAAAATAGCATAAATTTGTTTTATTTTGTATTATAATGATATCTCAATTTTAAGAATGTTGATGACCTGCAAGTAAAGAAAAATAAAATTTTGTTTGAGAATATTTGACTATTTCAAAATTAATCTGCAGATGCAAGGGGTGAAAGATAAATAGTGCAGCTTATTGTCATAGATTGGAATTACTTCATATTTTGAAAGCAGCAGTGAGGCATCTTCATACAAACTAACTTTTTGCAGAGATAGTCTATGAAGGAATTAAATATCAAATTAATTACATAATATACCATCTTCTGGTTGAAAATAAAACTTCTTTAATACACTTACTGGAGGACCATGAAAACTTGATAGCAAGTTAAGAAAAATAAAATTTTGTTAGAGAATATTTGACAATTTTAAAATTAAATAAATGTATTAATTATGCAAAGATAAATGAGGTTATATATTTTGAATGTATTTAGAAAACAAGGTTGAAAATTCACTCGCCACTTGCTCCGATAACTCACCTGTGGCGAGGGATTTCTGGAGCCGTGGTTGCTGCTATAGGCCAGGGTGCACAAGGGATGATGTGCAAGGAATGCATTAGATTAGTATGAGTGAAGGTCAAGAAGGAGGAAAGATCACATAGGAGAGAAATATAATTTATACACTTACTGCAAGATATTTGTAGCAACATGGAGGGGACTTGGGATACGAGTGTTGGATCAGAAAACTTTTCCAAACTAAGATGGCTACATTGCTTTCAACTGGAGAGAGTGATCTTGCAGTCTTGACTTGGGAGGTAGCAAAGCATGGAATTTTGAGTTAAAGAGGTACAATGTGAAACTACAAGGCAGATGATTATGACAAGCTTAGGAGATAGTTTGACTTAAAGCAGTGCCATGACAACATGCAAAGGTGTTTATAATGCAGGGGGATAGTCAAGTAAATAATATTAGCAAAATCTCAAGGGAGTGAAAGGAGGACAATTCCTTTGCATAAAGGAGAATGCAAGTGGTAGCAATTATAGACCAATCAGTATATCTGGGGTGGTGGTAAAAGTACCAGAAAAGTTGGTCAAAAAGAATTCAGGAATGGGTGGATAAGAACAATACTGAGGAATAAAATGGTTATGAAAGGTCAGTCATGCCTTAATAATTTATTAACCTCTTATAATAATGACAGCTGAGTTGGATAAAGGGAACAAAACATGATATTGTTCCCTTTATTATGTTTTGATAAGGGGAATTTGCAAAGGCATTAAACAGAATACCACATGGGAACTCTTCCTCCAATTTGCATAACAATGGGAAATGGACTTGAAAGTGGTGATATAGATGCAAGGGTGGCTGGACAAATACTGAGAAGCAGAATCTAGGAGAAAGCAGGTGACTAGTGGTGTGCTACAAGGTTCTGTGCTTGGACCACTGTTTCGTATAAATGACAGAAAATAACTGGAAAGGAGATATTTAGTTGTTTATTGATGATGCAAAGTTGGGGATGGTAATAGTTAAGGCAGTAGCTTGCAGGATGATTTTTAATAGGCTTGCAGCATGTGTAGAACATGGATGTCAATTTAATGAGGGAAAGAGTAAAGTAATGGCACATTTTGGAATAAAAAGATCACATTTAGAGAACTGTACTCCAGGAAGTTTGTTAGTCGGTGATTTAGCTGTAGTAGATTAAGTTTAGAAGGCACATTGCTGAGGTAGTCAAGGACAGCTCACAGGATTACTTGGTTACTGAGCAATACTAACAAACAGAAATAAGAGTTAGAAAGCCTTGATACAACCAGATCTGAATTACTGTGTTCAGGTTGGGTTACTTGTGTTTCTTATGGATGAGGAAGTGCTGAAGAGAATCCAGAGGCAAGAGAACGAAATGGTAAATGATCTACAGAATGTTTCTTATGAGGATAGATTAAAGGTTTATGGGTTGTATAAGTTGATTGATAGGTAAAAAAGAAGAGATATGATATAGAAAGGATTTTATAGGATTAATACAGAAAAAATATATAATCCTGGAAACTGAATAGGAGTGGTTAGCAAGGGTGAGAGGAATAGATTTTGTTTGGAGAGTGGTGAATGCATGGAATGGGTAGTCAGTCAGTTTTGTTAATAGGTTCAAGGAGAGGTAGGAGAAATATTGATAAATTTGAGTCTCCTACAACGAGTCTTCAGACTATGGAGGGGCACATGTAATAAATCTCTGGAAGTGATCATCTTTGAGCAGTTATGTATAAGTGAGTCAGAAAGGTAAAGAGCTCCTAGTTGATCTTCAACAGATCTGTCATCTGAATTGTTAATAGACTATCAGGTTAGGAAGACCAAATTCTAAATTGTTTCTCTATCCAATTTAGATATTTAATATTTGAAAAATTTCAAAGTAAATAAGATTGAGGCAAAATATTTTTTCTCACATCTCCATTATGTCAAATTTCAGTTTTAATTCTATCACACATTCCGAAGTGTGAATTTTCTTTCTCCTCCTCACCACATTGCTCTATTCAAATTTTTACAAGTAAACTAAGATGTAGCATTTTTCTAAGATTTTAATGACTTCAACAACTCAACTGGCTATACTTTAAGTAAAACAGCACTTACTCAGCCAGTCACCTGAATATTTGCTAATACTGACAACTTAAAATTTACATTACTTTAACCATATGCTCCTCAACTCTTATAAAGACATGCCTAAATGTTATTTATCCACTTCTTAAACCTTTATTCTGTCTTACAATTCTTGCTCTATGCTTATAGGCTGATTTTATGCATTTTCCACCACAGAAATTTAGTGCACATTTAATGTTCAAATTTTTAATATTCTTTAGCTTAAAGTAGTAATGCTCTTTGGAAAAAAAAAAGAAAAAAAGTAATATCTTTCCCTGTCCTGAGCTCTTCTAGTCCAATCTAGAATGTTATCCTCTGTGTCACTGTAGCCTTCCTCTAGATCACATACTAAATGAGTGTTGTTATTCTTAATAATGTATCTATTATCCTTTTTAATTTTAAAAAGATTTACTGACAAATCTAGACCTTTGCTCTTTCCAATAGACATAGGAAAATGCTATTAACATGACAAATGTAACATTGGGCAATTAAGAATACAGATGTATATGCACAGTTACATGCTGAATTTTTATAATAAAAGATCATTGTGGCTACAGTATATAATGGATTTACTTGTTATAATTAAACAAAATTCACAGCTAATCTAAGCAAAACTGCCTTTCATCTATTCTTAGTTGCATATTCTTTGCCACTGGTTTTCTTTATGACTAATTTATTCTAATATTCATTGCAGCTGCTACTGAAAATGATAAAATGTGAGGATGAAAGTGTTCAAGATGATGCAGCTGGCTGTTTACAAAATATCCGCAACCTTGCTTTAACAAGAGACAAGATACCTTATTAGTTTATTATTTAATAAAAGTATTTTCTTGAACCTGAGTTCAGTTATTGAATTTTCATAAAGTTGTTCAGAAACTCAATGAAACTTAAATCATATCCATTTCATTCACATAAATTGCTTATTAATGCAGACAGTAGTAGTTAGTTTCTCCCTCATCCCTATGAGAAGCTTATCTGGCTAAATAGTTACATCAGTTGGCCATTTACTGCAGAGAAAAAATGAAATGGAGGAAATAAGTTTTTAAAAGGTCACTACTTTATTGGTTTACACTCACAAAAACCTACAGAACACTTAAGGCTTAAAAACCAGTTATTAAACAGGTACTTGATTAAATTAGGGAAGACAGTTGGCAAACAAAACAACTTGCCATTAGTTTGACAAATTAACTGGTGGACGGGAGTAGTTTTAAGAAATTGTCACTGGTACTGTTCTTCCTAAGATAAATTGACAATTACAAAAAAGTGAACATTGAGATTTTAAGACATTTACAACTTGAAACATTTACCCAAAATATTACAAAATCAAGCAAAAAAAGGGGAAATTAAAAAAGTTCAAAATGTTAAGAACCATGATGTCCCCCAAAAAGTAGTGTCCAAAATTAAGCACTTGTGCATGATTTAGGAAACAGCAGCAAGGAATTTGCTGTTTTTGTTATACCACTTCATATTCTTTCTTGATAGCTTGGGCCAAACAGCAAGCAAGAGTTACACCAACTAGCTATTGAGAGGGAAAAAAAAAAAAAAAAAGGAGAGAAAGAAAAGATTAATATTGAAGAATTAAAATCTTCCTATCACAATTTAACTATAAAATTATTTCAAAATTAAGATGACATGATCTTACTCTTGGTGTAAGAGAACAAACAAATAAAAAAATAAGTTTGATTTTCTGCTATTTTTGATAGAACATTAGACTGTGGTCTAGCCATTTAAAATATAATCTAAATTAAAAGAAAGACCAACTTTTAATAGAATAAAAACAAAGAATCAAATATGCCTGGCCATTATTTCCCAGTATTACACATTATATGAAATGTGTAAGCAACTTCTAGTCCAAGATCTGTTACATTTCTGAAATTGATATTTTGCATATTGTTTTATCAGATATATATAAAATTCATCCAAGCTTGATTTGCTTCCTCAGCCTTAAGTGAGTGGCTGGTTATATTTCACTAATTCGAGCCCAAGGGCCTATGAGTTGTGGAAATACCTTCTGAATATGAAGGCTGTGACAAACAAAGCAGCCTTTTGCAGTTGCCCAGTTTTTAATGCATCTAATTCGAGTGCTTCTAGATGTTTTTTCGATGTTTTGGGGATGGCACCTATTATTATGGGAACAACTTTAATTTTCTTTTGCCAAATTCATTCAACTTCGACTTGCAACTCATATATATCTGCAAAGTCCAAGCTGTGAAAAATAAGCAATTTCTAGGTTTAATTTGATTGGAATTTTGGCCAAATCAACTAAGGTATGAGACTATTGTGTTGTCTCAGTGTGTGTATTCTCCAGCCAGCTCACCTATTTTGTAAGATAGTTGTGTTTCTCACTGAGTAGTAGGGTTCAGGAACATAATCCAATATTCTGCAAATTGCACATAAACAGCTAATATTATAAACACTGCCTTTGTTTAAAAAAAAAAAAAAAAAAGGAAGCTCTAGAAAAGACTGCTTGTATAAGAAACAGAACTAATGTCCTTTTAATTATCTTTAACATATTATATGAACACTGGAAAACAATCCTATGCACTAAGGTTACTAACAATAGCATGGACAGGATAATTAATTTTAGTTAATTCTAAAAATTTGGTTTTAGAGAAGACATTCACACACATCCATGCTACAGTGGTATCCAAACCCACAGCCTGTTGGAAAACAATTCCCTCCACTCAGCAGAACAAAGTTACAGTTGTGAATACTCCAATAACCTGAATGGTCAGAGGTGGGAAATACAGGTTTTCATTGCAGGAACACATGCAAAGTAATCTAAGTGTGTCAGTCTACAAGGATAAAGAGGCGATTCAAGTGTAAAAAGGAGTTCTATCATTTAGCTCTGTGAAACAAACTTCAATTTACTGCAGTCAATATTGCAGCCAATGTATATCACATGCCCTTACTAATTCAGAATTAAAACCAAAAGGATAATTTTTTTGGTTAATGCTTCCCTATTAGTCTTTAATGAAAAATACTCACAGCTGAGCTTCCTGCAGTTGGGTCCAGAATGGCTGCATCACAGTATGTGAAAACAATTAATGCTCACATCAGTATAGGTTATATAAAACAGTAATGTGGACAAAGATTTCTCCTCACCTAAGGTTAAAACCAGGAATTTTTTTTTTTTTTTCCAGTCCAAATTTACGTAGAAAGAAGTATATTAAAAACTTTTTTGTACACTACCACCAGCTCGCAGTTTTGCTGCCTTATTTATTATCTTGGCCACCATAATCTAATTCTGAAATAAATGGAGTTGGGATTCCTTCCTGCATTCACTTATATCAAAATTTGATTTTTTTTTTTTTTTTGCTGTCACTGCATGACTGCTAACAATTTAGAAATTATATTTGCTTTCATTTTACTTAATGTTAAACTTGTGTTATGCATAATGTAGGTTTTAGTTCTTAAGAATATTTGCTTTTATGTCCCATGTACTGACTGTTAAAACTCAACAGTGATCTGTAAATATATATATCTGTGCCATTCGGTTCAGCCACATTTAGTTATACATATATAATAACAAGATTTGATTATCAATTGTATTAGTTTTCACAATGAAACACTTGATCAAAAGTTCATATTAAAATAACGTTCGTGGCTTACACGTAACAAAAAATTATATAAAATTTATTAAAAACCTTCAGTATATTTCATCCAAAATTATGTGGACATCAAAGAGATAGACCATTAATCATATCCAACAGATTAATCAAAATAATGAGAAGTAAATCAAGGACAGAAAAATCAGAACTCCATGGTGGACACTGAAAGTGAAAGAGGCAGTGAAGGAAAAGAAGACAGCATATCAAAGGTTCCTGGCAAAGAAGTCTGCTTGTGCTCTTAGAGCATACAGAGACAAATGTAAGAAAGCTAAACACTGAAAACTAGTTAAACAAGAAGTCATGGGAAGACTGGCAAGAACATAGAAAATAAATATCAAGAAGGTGGCAACATATTCTAGAGGCTGCTGAAAAAGCTCAAGGATCTGAAAAGAGTGCTATAAAAAGGAATTACAGATGATAAAAGGTGGCATGAAAACTGGAGTAAAAAATATCCTTGATGTATGGAGCAATTATTTTGAAAAATTGCTAAATGAAACAAGCAGTGACAGCACAGTGGTAAAAATATTCAATAGGAATACCTATCATACTTGAAGTAGAAAAAAGCCATCAAAAGTCTAAGTATGGAAAGGCAGCTGGAGTAAATGATATCCAACCAGAAATGCTCAAGTATGAAGGTATAAAAGTCTTGCAGTGGCTACACTGCATAGTTCAGAAGATGGATGGCTTTCAGTCGAGAGGTAAATTTCATTGCCTAGTATGACAGTTTTCCTGCTTAGTGGAGACCTGAAGTGGCTCAAAAATTCTGTTTGATCTCTAGAACAGTTTCTAGGCCATGTAAAAAATAAATACAAAATATATATAAAAAGAATAATTAAATTCCTTAGCTCACCCAAAACATAAAAGCACATTAAGAATAAGACGGCACAGACTACTGTTTCTCAAACATTTTTTGAGTTCATACTTTATCGGTTCTGTTTTATTTGAATATATTACAGATTATACTAGAACATTACTTAATTGTGATCCTTCATATTTTTTAAAAAACTGCCTTTTTAATAAAACTTAAATGTTGAAAAGGATTGCTTAATGAAAAGTGCAAAATCTAAGAACCTATCAATTCAAAATGCAAATAAATGTTTACATTTAAGATAATGAACTTCAGAAGAATCTTGTAACAAAGGAATATCTTTTAAAAAGCTGGCAGAACATTATAAAATTGGTTAGATGACACTATTAATCAAGCATAATGTGCTTAAGTAACAATGATATTTATTTTACCCCCCCCCCCCCCCCACACACACACACTTCTGATTGAGGACTTGTATCAATGTATAACGTACACCGTCTCAATACGTTCATATCTCTAGGATTTTTTGATGGCAAAATTGGAGCAAGAGAGAACAAGAATGTAAAATACAACATTTGCAGTGTAAATTCATGATATTTAATATTCCTTTGTTTCATAATTGCATTCTCACCTAAAACTTCCTAGATAAACTTTGGTAAAATAAGATGTAAAAAACTAATGGCTACATTAAATATCAGAATATTAATCTCAAATGATTGATGTGGAACTCCTTCCTCATATACAAGATTTACACAAATTAGGAATAGGTAAGAAACTAAATTCTAAAGTTATGAGAAAAAGGAGAGAGTGCAAAACTTAGACTCTGGATCATTTCCTAGCACCTCATTTAGATTCCACACTCTAAGCTTACCTTAACTTTTCAACAATGCAAAAGCCAAATAACAGTTATCAGGAAATGAAATATTAAGTCCTGAATATAATTGTCAAGTTTTGCAGATTGAAAAAAGCAGTCACTGTTATAAAATCATTTTTGCCATTAACCATGTCACCATCAATATGGATAAAATACACCACTCCTCTACACTTCATATGCATCATATATTTCAATGTAATATCAATGGTATTACACTTTTAATATGCACTTCGAATCCATGGTAACCTGGATGTGTGTGTGTGTGTGTGTGTGTGTGTGTGTGTGTGTGTGTGTGTGTGTGTGTGTGTGTGTGTGTGTGTGTGTAATATGTCTTAGCTGGTTGGGTGGTTAAAGGATTTTGATTTACACATTGAAATAACTTATTTCAAAATCATAGCAAGTGAAAAAATTAAAATATATTAATAACAAATTGCAATACAAGTCAGTACTTACCTCAATAAATGTAATCCCAATTCCTACACCACCAACTATCAGAATATTTTCTTCTATTTTCTTTTCCAACTTGTGAACACAACCCTAAGAGGAGAAAAGAATTCAAAACAAATTAAATCAACATATTCAATCTTTAATTTTATAGTCTGTTTTGGAACTCCTAAGTTTGGTGTTTTGCAGGGTCCATAATTAGGAATATTTAATGAGAAAGAATCAAGTGCAAGATGGAAAACTCATTATAGCAAGTACAGTCAAATTTATATTTGTCTATTTATTATAACAGTCCTCTAGCTGGAATAGATGATATTCGACCAGAAATGCTTAAGCATGAGGTATAAAAGTTTTGCAGTTGCTACCCTGCATAATTCAGAAGGCCTGGACAAAAGGTCCGATTCCCAATGATTGGAGCCAAGTTCTCATAGTACCCATTTACAAAAAAGAGAATAAAGCTGAATGTTAGAATTAAAGGAATTTCTGAGTGCTCCAGGTAAGATTCATGCAAGCATACTTGAAAAGAAATTGAGAAAGACTGGAAAAAAACCAGAAGAACAAGCAGGTTTCAGGCCAAATAGAGGTTGTCAAGATCAGATTTTTACTTCAAGACATAGTTGAGGAATCGTGGGAATATGACAAAAATCTGTACTCAAGTATTGCAGATCTGGATAAAGGCATATGACAAGATGCTTTTATCCAGATCTGCAATAGAAAAGCTATTCAAAACACTAGAATAATATGGGGTGAATGGAAGATTATACAGAACAATCTCATCATCTTCCCATTTCCCTCTTTTATCTTGCGGTGTCAAAGATTTTATTAATCATCGGACCTCAAACCGCTCACAGGATAAGGTGGTCAAGCCTTACGCCCCAGTGTATCCTATGTCCGTAGTGTTGAATTCTCAAGGCAGGTTTAGCTGCTTTGCAGGATGAAAAACCCCAGGATAAACTGGGGAAAAAATCCAACTGTCCATGCCCAAGACTGGCTAACTTGGCTATGACTGAGGAAGATCCTTCGGCTCCTCACATCACCGACTTAGGACACTCCTTCCCCAGGCATATGGTTGCAAAGCGCACAGCCACTAGGCTAACTTAATTTGTCAGTCAGTAGTTAAAATTGAAGGAAATACAGTAAGGTGGTTTGATATAAAATCAGGGATAAGATAAAGATGCACATTATCTCCACTCTTATTCATCAGCTGTATGGATCACATTATGGAAAAAAAAATGGCATTAGGTCTAACATTAGAAATGGACATGTCAAACTTAGCTCTTTGCACAGATTTTGTACAAAGATGTTTTAGATGTACTTCTAAAACATCTCCAAGATTCTCTAACTAAAGTTTGCAATTTTGCTGATTTTCATGCCAAATGTTTGCATGAAAATCAGCAATAAAAAGTCCAAAATTATGAAAATAGGCAGGAATATAGGCAACTTCAGCTGCATTCTGAATGGAGATCCTATAGAACAAGTAAAATATTTTAACTATTGGTAGCCAGCTGAATAAATTTATATGGAATAAGAGAGAAATTAGCCAAAACACTAAACTAGCAGTATACAAAAGCATGTTCAAACCAGTTTTAAGTCATGGATCTGAGAGTTGGATTAGAAATAAAGCACTTGATCAAAGACTAGAGACCACAGATACAAAGGTTCCGAGAAAAATTAGGAGAGTGAACTGATGGCATCAATGGCAGAATCATTAAAAACGATATTAGAAAGGAATGTGACATTATTAGCATTCAGGAACATGTAAACAGAGCTAATCTAAGGTGGTATGGTGAATAGAATGGGTGAGGAAAAGTAAGCAAAACATGGTGTTTAATGCCAAGATGGCAGGAAAGAGATCCAGAGGAAGACCAAGGTCTAGATGGATTGATTCAGAACTACCTTAGAAGAAAGAAATCTGAGTGCTTACAAAGCAGTAGACTAATTTGGAGGAAAATTGTGGATAAGAGATTAATAATGTAGTGCTATCATAGTAACCTGAACATCTCAGGTATCAGGAAATTGATGAATTATGATGATACATTTTAAATTCCGAGTTAAATCAGTAAACTATGGGCAAATTTATGTTTAAAGAACTTAGCTAACCAAGAGGACTTGACACCAGACTGTGAATATGGATATACGAGGGAGTGCCCCAAAATAACTGGAATCTGAACTTGTTGCATGTGCAGTTTCTAGTTGCAGATGATACCGCTAGGCATCACGAGTATGGAGTTTTCCTGCACTGGTCTGGCAAGTGGTATCCCGTATGAACTGGTTCATTTCTCTGCTTTTTTTTTTTTGTTAGTGCTTACAAGCAAGTTTGACAATTTTGTGATGGCTGACTATAAGGAACAGAGTGTGTGAAATCATTCTTTTGAGTAAAACTGCAGCTGAAACTATTGTTATGCTTCAGCAAGTCTTTAAAGGACAATGCCCCAGCCCACACATTCTTGTCTGTCCATCAGTTGACAAAAAACAACATGGTGGTTGATCCCCACCTTCTCTGCTTGCCTGATCTCTCTCTCTCCATGTGATTTATTCCCACAGGTAAAGAAAACCATAAAAGGGCAGCAATTCATTGATGTGGACAAGAAAGAAAAAATCAGGAGGCCATAAACAAAATTTCAGTTGAACAATTCCATAACTGTTTCCAGCAGTGGAAAAAACGTTGGGACATGTGCATTGACTCACATGGAGCGTACTTTTGAAAGAGTCTAGAATATGGTATTATAAACTTTAATAAAATATTTTTAAAAAATAATTCGTTATTTTTCGGTACCCCCTTGTACTATTTATGTTCATATTAGCCTAATTTACTTGCCTCTTCTCCTGAACTCCATGCATCTGACACCTGACAAACACCGGTGACATTCTGAATTTCCTGTGTTGTATTGCAGCAGCTGGAAGGCAAATTCTGTAGATTAAAGCTCTTAACATTATCCCAGTCACTTGCATTTCTTGCACCACAGCAGTGTAACTAGATTTAAAAAAATAAAAATAAATCATTATTTTCATCTAAGATACTGTTTTAATACTGCTTTTATTATAGCTATTAATAAATTTCTATACATAAACATATTACAAACAAAGTGATTTCATCAGTAAATAGAAAAGTTACTCCTTAAAGTGGGAACTAATCAGTACAGAAATACATCTTCAAAGTAACTGCTTTTTTTTTAAAAAAAAAAAGCTTAAAGAAAATCACCTCATGATCTACCAGACTAATTATAATCAGCTTATGTCACGTTTAACAATGCTAAGTCAGTATTTACTAGAAATAAATCTTAGTTTATTGCATATGACAATGAAGCAATAACAGATTATTGCAACAATAGGGTTCTGTAAAAAATCTCCAGTTCATATTTCAGGATTTACTTCAGTAAGTGATCTAACAACTGAGTTTTTTGTCCTCCATACCAATCAGTGCTCTCAGTGACAGTATAGTTTGTTGTATGTACTGTATACTGAATTCTTTTTCAAAGTGTTTTGTGTGAATGAAAATACAATTTGGCCAGAGGTCCAACTTTCAAAATCCATCGAGCCAAAAACTATCAATGTGTCCACAGATGGATAAGAATATATGAACTATTGCAAAGGACACCAAAGCCAATGCTTGGTGAATTAACATTTAAGCACTAAACTAAGGCATTAGTAATCTAGTTTTCCATAAAATAGGGCACTGCAATAGTGAGAGAATAAGGCAAAAGTTTGAACTAACTGAAAATTAAATTTAATTGAATCCAACATGGTCACCAGATGGATAACATTTCCACTCTCACCACCACAGATCAAAATCCCACTATAACAGGAGTATTTATGAATACCCTCCATTGGGTTGGGGATGAATTTTACCAAATGCATGACCACTATCCTGCTTATTGAAGACTCCCTGCTTTGTTCCCCTTTAAGCTCTTTGAAAGAATTTCACCACTCATCAAAAGAGCACTCTCAACTGAACAGGTTGGCTTCAGGCCAGGAAGAAGTTGCTGTGACTAGGTCTTGGCAACACAGATCAAAGCAGGCTTCCAGAAAAAACTTAAATCCAGAGTCACTTTCATTGACCTAACATCAGCTTATGACAATCTGGATCAGGGGCCTCCTCCTAAAGCTAGGCAATATTATGGGGTGCAAAAAACTTTTCAAGCTTTTTTGAATCCATTCTCACCAACAGAAAGATCCGGGTCCATATTCGTGGAAAAAAGAACAGGCAAAGATTTCTCCACAACAGTCTCCCACAGGGACCTGTGTTAGCCCCTTTACTCTTCAATATCCACATGTCCACTTACCACATACCAGCTCAAGCAAATACATGTATGCCAATGACCTAGTGATCCCACACTAGTCTACCTCCTTTGCCAACCTGGAAACAACCTTGAACAAAGACCTAAACATCTTGGAAGAATACTTGAAGCAGTGATAACTGAAGCCAAATTCAACAAAAAACTGTGTCCACAGCATTCCACCTAAACAATGCAGAGGCAAACCGACACCTCAACCTCGCTTTCTGTGGAAAATGGTAGAATATGAGCCTCACCTGAAATACCTAGGAGTGAGCCTGGACAGTAACCTAACCTATAAAAAGGCACATCAATCTGTCCAACAAAATCAAAACAAGAAATATCATTTCAAGGCTTGCTGGAACAATCTGGGTTTGTGGAGAAGAAGTCCTAAAGTTGTCTGCACCAACCCTCACATTCTCTGCAGCAGAATACTGTGTTCATGTCTGGGAAAGAAGTGCATACACTAACATTATAGACACCCAGCTAAACTCTACCATGCAGACAATTAGTGGGACACTGAGAAGCACTCCTCTCCCCTGGGGTTGTGTCCTGTCCTATCTAACATTGTTCCAAATATACAGAAAAGACAAGCCTCGATTAAAGAATTTAATATAAAGTAATGAGTAACCTGCTCCTGTGCCAGCACCAAGCTCAAAAATCCACCTAGTCTTCTTCTAAAATCAAGAAACCCTTTCTGGTCCATAGACAAACTCTTCAGCTGCCTTACCATCAACACCTGACACGTGGAGAGAACACTGGTCCAACAATCTCCCAACAAGTGGCTTCCTGGTTGAAGATCCCTGTGCTTCGCAGCCTGGTTTCGCTCTTCCTAAGACGATTTGGCTATTTGTCAACAGGATCAGAACTAACCAGGGCAGATGCGGCTACCTACTACACAAATGGAAACTGTCAGACCACCTTTATTGTGACTGTTCCCCCAGAGCCCAGACAATCACGCATTGTGAAAGACTGCCCAAGGCACCAATTTCATGGTGACCTCCAAGAGGTGACTGATGAGGCTCTGGATTGGCTTTCTGGACTAGACAATGACTTACAGCTGCTTTTATTCTTTTTGCCATAAGAATAAATAAATTGGAAACTGAAGCCATATGAAAGGTTCAGTGTTTTGGTCTCTAGCAGGATTCTGAATTCCTTATCCTTAATCAACATTAAGAATGCATTACAGATTTAAAGCAAAAGGTGAAAACTTTCTACTTGTCTAAAACAAGTAGACTAGATAAAGGAAAAAACAAATGCCTCTTTATTAAAGATTAGAAAATGAAACAGCATAAAAAGGAATCGGGGAAAAAAAAAAAAAAGATCAAGAAAATTTGTGATCATAATCAGTAAGTAATTCCTAATATCTTCATTTTAATTATTCTGCCATTGATGACATTCACTAATTTTTCTGAAACTAATCTCTGGTCTAGTCTTTATCAACTTATTTTTAACCCAGCTCTAAAATCCACAAGCTATACTGGTCTGAACACTTATATTGCTAGGTTAGTGTTTTTTTTTACTAATTTGTCTTAATTTTAATATAAGTTTATTCAACTGGCTAACCACCATACAAGTTTTGCCTACCCTATCGTCTATTTCCATTTCATTTACGAATCTCTTTAAAAATTACACATTATGATGACAGTCTCAGTGGAATAAACTAACTGAAGATTCAGAAGAAATGCTAAATATAAATTCCAAATCTGAAGGTTACATACAGCTCTCCTGCATTAGATTTATTCTTGATTGGTAACCAAATCAGAAGACATCAGTGGCAGAAGTCATTAAATATTAGAAATCCTGCCATTGTTAATATGGGTGAACAGAACTAATCTCATTTAAAGAGAATGGGAGAAGACAGGTTAGAAGAAGACCAAGAACTAGGAGGACTGCTTCAGTTGGAAGTGCCTTAAGACATAAGCTTTGACAATATTGGAATTCTGACATAAGAGCAGAGAAAAGTTTATGTACTATCACAGTATTATCCTGTATATCCATTCAAAGTACATATGAGATATTTGATGTACAATGATTTTTTTTACAACAATGAAGAAAAGATAGTTTCTAGAAGGAACTTTCTTTCCTAGACTAAATCCAGAATTATTCACTCACCTACCCCCTGCATAAGCAACTGGTCAGAGCTATTAGATGATAGCCATGAATTTTATTTCAGACCCACACATAAGGATATGCAGTGCCTAATGTGGGCAAAGCCATCCTCAAAAGATTCTGTTGAAGAGGCAGAGAAGCTGATCCATGGAAGCTATTTTACCATTTCATAATGGAGGCCATCTAGTCTTTCATCACTTCCTTGACATTCAGCAAAGAAATTTTCTTGAATGGCTTTAAGTTTGGTCATTTACAGAAAATGGTATTTTGCTATGTAAGCTTTGCTTTTAAAAGTCCAGGAATTTGGAGCAGCCAGATGTTACTGATTACAGCTCTTTTAATAGTGAAGACGAGAGAGAGAGAATTTCACAAGGAAATCAAGAAGTTCAGAATGGCTGTGATAATAGATATAAAGAAAGTGAATGAAAATCATAAAATAAGGAGTTCTATGCCAAAGATGAAAACATAGAAATCAAGTCTTATGCTGGCATAAGATGTCAGAACAAACAGTATGTAAATTCCACTTTTGAAGCAAAAGTAAAGGTGAATATAAGTGGGGAAAATTAGATTAGTAATGCTTAAAGAAGCTGAAATTTGGTGTTCAGGAAAGCAGGCATAGTTTCTCAGACACTGGAAATGAACATTGCTAAAGTTGTAAGAAACAATCACATTTGTGAAGTGAATATGTAGTTTTGGAAGTTTTATCTTTGTTTGCAAGTGATCTTTCTTTGCACATTCTAATAATACACAGCTGTATTAGATTCCTTGTAGATACATAATAGGAAAGTGAACATTTAATGAGAGAAATTAAAGAAATCAAAGATCAAAATAATTGCAGGCATTAAACAAATGACAGAAAAATGAAGTCAGACAAAAGGATTTTTAGCCAATCATGGGATATCAGAACAAAGATATGCATAACTATCTAGCAGCTGTTCTATTAGCAGCATTGTCTTAAGTCTAAGAAGAACCGTTTTACTTTGTCTACAATTCCTCTGGCTCAAATTACTTTCGTATCAGACCATTCTGTAGAATTACAGGCACAAAGTCTCAATGGAAATTTCCTCCATTTAAAGACTTGCCTACATCACTAAG
The DNA here is from genome assembly GCF_054136105.1 of Typopeltis vanoorti. Lineage (NCBI taxonomy): Eukaryota > Metazoa > Arthropoda > Arachnida > Uropygi > Thelyphonidae > Typopeltis > Typopeltis vanoorti. The sequence goes on from NC_143550.1 coordinate 165,631,486, forward strand.
TTATATACTATTTAAAGAAGTTTGTCATGTTTAGCATTTATTATAATTGCATTTCCCTTTCTCTGATCAATATTGCCCAAATATATTCTTATAAGTATTGCATCTCTTTTGCCTTTCACATGGTAGCTATGTAAATAAAATATACAGACAGCCCTCGGTTTACGATGGTTCAATTTACGCCAATTCACAATAATGCCAGTTGCGTGTGTAGAGGCTTAAGTGCTGTGAGGACATCATGTTGGAGGCTTAATGGATTTTTTACAACACTCACAAAGAATTAAAATAGAATTTAATACTCCTATATTTTCTTTAATACTCCTATAAATTCTATTTTAATTCTTTGTGAGTGTTGTAAAAAATCCATTAAGCCTCCAACATGATGTCCTCACAGCACTTAAGCCTCTACACACGTATTCTAATCCTCCATGGAGAAGACCTAGCACGCAAATCCAAGCAATATGGTAAGTCTAAACTACGACTATCTAGGCAACTAAATAGGCTGGCCTTTTTAAAACGATGTCGGGACACAAGAGTGATACCAAACTGCGTTAAAATGAAGATCAATTTCCATTCTAAAAAAGCACTTCGTATATATAACCGTGCTAGCCAGGCATTACTCCGCGAGCAAATCGCCTCTACACGTGCTACCTTCGCAGTGACGAACGCCGCCATTGGCTCCTTACATTCCGAGCTCTCCACCGTTCTTAACCCTGAACTTTGGTCGATTCTTTCTGGCATTTCGGAAACTTCCGCACAGAGAGAATTCCAAAAAATTAAAAATAAACATATCAAGAAATTTAGCAACCTTGTGAAAAACAAACCACAACCACAAATTCAACCGCTCCAGACAGCAATAAACCTCTCTTCCAAAAGGCTCAACGACGATGCCGTCAGCGCCCTTTGCCTCGGCCATAATTTTGCCGTCGCTCCGAAGGAAGTGCCGGTACTCGACGTAATGGTGAACATCGAACGTGGAATCGGTCGCTTACCGTCGGAGATAGCTAACAACATCAGACTTGACGTAGCCAACATCCTCGCGCATTCTTCTCTGCCAAAAAGTAATTTATCATATGCCCAACGCACGGCTCTCCTGAAACTACGTAAAGAAAAAAGTATCGTCGTCACCAGAGCGGATAAGGGTAATGCCACAGTGGTTCTTAATACCAGTGAATATAAGCGAAAAATGAACATTATCCTCCGCGATCGCGCTACCTACATCCCGCTAGAACACGACCCCACAAAAACACAAGTTAAGAAACTTAAAATTTTACTCAAAAAAGTATCTTCCTGGCCCCCTGATGTCACGAAAAAACTTAAACCTTTCCGCTCCCGTCCCCCCCGAATATACGGTTTACCAAAAATCCACAAACCCAATTCCCCACTCAGGCCTATAGTAGATGCTACCAATGCACCTTGCTATAGACTATCTAAACAGCTGGCCAACACTCTGATCCCCCTCACCGGAAGGTCCCCTTCCTATATAAAAAACTCGACCCACTTTAAAGCCCTCACAGAAAATTTAACCTTGAAGAAGACAGACATATTGGTAAGCTTTGATATCTCCTCTTTGTTTACCAATATTCCCTTAATTGACACCTTATCTCTCTTAGAAAAGGTTTTTCCCTCTGACATCTTAGATCTCTTTTCCTTTGCCATTAACTCTGGATATTTCTCTTGGAACAAGAAAATCTACAAGCATATAGAGGGAACTGCCATGGGTTCCCCCCTCTCACCCCCCCTTGCCAATTTCTATATGGAAGATTTCGAAAAACGAGCCATAGACTCAGCCCCACTCAAACCTTCTATCTGGCTAAGATATGTAGATGATGTGTTCTCTATTTGGCCTCATGGCCCAGACACGTTAGACTCCTTCCTCAGTCATCTCAATAGTCTACATCCAAGAATCCAGTTCACTATGGAAAAGGAAAAGAACAATTGTTTACCCTTCCTAGACACCTTAGTCACACGCCTGCCTAATGATACATTTACCTTCACCGTATACAGAAAACCCACACACACAGGCAGATACATTCACAAACTCTCCCACCACCACCCCTCTCAACAATATGGCATTATTAAAACTCTTACCAAGAGAGCCCACAATCTTTGTTCCAGTGGAACCGCCCTCACTAATGAGCTTAACCACATACACAGCACTTTCCTCTCTAATGGCTACAGTGATCACAGTATCAAAAAAATAATCAACTCCTCCCCCATTCCCCTTCCTTCTCGTCAACAAGATTTTAAAAATGCCATCACCATACCTTACATCCGTGGCACTTCTGAAAAAATAGCCAAGATACTAAAACAGTACAATCTACACACAGCATATAAGCCCCACCGCAAACTGGCTACCCTTATCCGTTCTACGAAAGATCAGCTCCCTCCTCTCTCTCTGCCTGGAGTTTACAAAGTACCCTGTTCCTGTAAGCTGGCGTACTTTGGACAGACAGGCAGATCAGCATCCATCCGTCTAGAGGAACACAAGTCTTACATCTTCAAACACAACTATGGCCATTCAGGCTTGGCTGACCATGCTTTGGACACCACCCACAGAGTATCATGGAAGAAAACCACCATGCTCCACCACAGCAAATTCAAGAAAGAGAGACTTTTCTTAGAAGCAGCAGCAGCTCTCAAAAACCAACCAAATCTCAATAAATATGGTTGCATTAAGCTTCCAAAGATTTGGGAAACACTCATCACCAGAGTTCCCACCTTACATTCCAGGCCACCTACTACTGCCCTTAGAGGGCGCTCTACCTAGATAGGACTTTAGTGTCACCCACGTGGTTGGGCTTAGTATTGTTTGTTATTTGTGCATATGTTACATTAATTGATTTTGTAATCCCCGTAGATGTCCTAGTGACTAGGACGAAATATAGGAGTATTATATTCTATTTTAATTCTTTGCGAGTGTTGTAAAAAATCCATTAAGCCTCCAACATAATGCCGGTTGCCTGGGCGTGCTTTCTTACTGTAGTGTGGTTGATTGAGAAACGACGCTAGCCGGCATTGTAGTGTTTACCGAGCTACTACAACGTATACGTATCAAACCTAGTTTTACTGTTGAATCCACCTAATTGTTCTATTTAATTTTTTTCTTTACATACATACGATAAAGTGCGTAATTACATCACATGTCTGATAAAAGAAGTGCAGAAAAGTTAGCAGAACTTGGTGTTAAGGTGCAGAAATCAATCACTTGAAAAGAAGATGGAGGCGATTTGAAGAATGGAAGATGGGCAGACATGTGCAAATATCTGTAGAAGTATGAACTTACCTCCATTGACTGTTACTACAATTATGAAAAATGTAGATAGAATAAAACAGTCTGTGCAACAATCTACGGAAACACTAAATGCAAAACATGTACGTTATAGCAAGGTAAACTTCATGAAAAAATTATCATTATGGGTGGATGACGTGAATCAGAAAAACATTACTCTGACGCAGGCTGTTAAACTGAGAAAGGAAAAAACAAATTTTTGAGGATCTTAAAAGGACAGATGGAGACGAAGGAACATTTTTAGAAAGCAAAGGTTGGTTCATGAGATTTAAGTCTCTAAGTAAGTGCCACAGTGTCAAATTATGTGGTGAGGCGGCAAGTGCAGATGTTGCAGCAGCAGCTACTTTTCCTAAAGAATTTCAAGACTGTAGAACAAGGAAGTTATCCTCCTGATCTCATTTTTTATGTTGATGAGACCGGGCTCTACTGGGAAAAATTGCCATCACGCACCTTCATTTCCTGTGAAGAACGTTCCGCTCCAAGTTTTAAAGCTGAAAAAGATAGACTTACGCTTTTGTTGGGCGCAAATGTCTCCAGAACTTTGATGCTTAAACCAATGTTGGTGTACCATTCACAGACACCACGCGCCTCCAAGGGGTACACAAATTATTTTTGTCCTACCGTGCTTCGCTTCTGTAAAGAAAATGATTTGCCAGCCAAGGCATTGCTTTTCTTGGTGCAATGCCTTGCTGAAGTAAGAACACCATTGGATGTCAAGGTTGTTTACATGCCCCCAAACACAACATCGCTTTTGCAACCGATGGAACAGGGAGATTATATCAATCTTCAAAGCCTATTACCTCCGTATAACATTTATGGAAATGGTAAGAGTCTTGGACACTTCAGGAAAAACTATTAAAGGCTATTGGCAGTCATTTGATATTTTGAAGGGCATTAACAACATTGAAGCAGCTTGGAACGAAGTGTCAACACTTTGTTGACACTTCGTTCCAAGAAAACTTCTTCCAGCATTTATGCACGATTTCGAGGAATTAGAGCAAGAGGAGAATGTTATTGAAGATGTTACCAAGCTTGCGCGAGAGGTGGGATTGTACGATATTACAGCTGATGATGTGACATAAGTCTTAGAGAGCCATGATAAACCGCTTTCCAATGAAGACTTAAAAGAATTAGCCGAACAATTAAGTCAACATCCAAAGGAGGAGAAAGAAAACGAAGAAGGTCCTGTGAGAGATATGAAAAAGGCCGATTTACAGCATATCCTTGGAAGCATAGAGACATTGACTGAACTCTGCGAAATGGACCACAATTGGGAACGTAAAAAGGAGTGTAATTGCATCTATTCGACCTTACACTGAACTCCTTAAAGAAAGAAAATCTAGGCAGTTAACACCGGATACTTTTTTTTAAAAAATGCAGGTGATCTGAAACCAGGAACTTCAACATAGAAATACGTAATATCTTTTCGAAGTTTCTTTCGAAGTTTCATATTTTTTGTATATAATTTTGTTTTGTTTTCGTTATTAATCATTTTATTTTAACAAATATATAAGTATTATCAAAGCTTTAAATATAATAATGTTACACATACTTCATGTGCGTATTTTTTTGACTGCGCAGAACCTAACTTCATACCTCCCATTAAAATTGGGTTTGTTTTACAACCGTTTTTTCAGGAACGGAACTGCAGCATAAACCGAGGGCTGCCTGTATTTCTATAATACCCGTTTAGTATCTCTCCCATTAATTCTTTGATGACAATGTTTATGTTCAATACTGAACAGCTATTAACTGTCATTGTTTTGTACTCCTCCTGCCAAAAACAGTAAGGATTAACCTCTGCCATGCTAGTTCCTGTTTCTGAAGATTACAGCCTCAAATTCAGACAAATCAGCTTGTGGGAATTTGTACAACTTAATTTTGAGTAGAAAGAGGGTACACACATTCAAATCACATACAAGGAGGTCACAAGCAGCATCAACATGATAGAATAAAAAGGCAAAATGCTATGCTAAATGAATCTTTTGAAGGAAGATCTTTTCATGAAGGAATAAAGTTGCAAACTTGAATGTATTAATACTTGTAATATCTCACATCTAGACGATTTCACACAGGGAAGAATTATTGGAAAGCTTGAAAAAGGCTGCAGGATTACTGATATTGACTAAGAGTTTGGGATCTCCACTTAGTATTGTATCCAGACTCTGGGCAGCACTTGGAATCAATGAAATGTGTTCCAAACATTTGCTGAGAGATCTCAAAATTCACTACCATAGAGCGTGGAGACAGATTTTTGGTTATAAGAGCTAAATGTAAACCAACACACCAGGGCAGGTCAGCTCCATTCAAGCACTGATATGCAGATATCTCAAACGGTGGCAAGACGTCTGCAACAAGTAGGCCTATATGCCTGAAGGACTGTAGTCTGTCCCTTTATCCACAGTTCATTGTAGAGCACATTTTCAGTGGTGTTGTATCCATAAAAATTAGACAAGACACCAATGGGCTAATGTACTCTTTACTGATGCAAGTCCTTTGAGTCTTTCCTCTGATTCTAGATGACACTTCATCTGATGTGAAAGTGGTACTGCTTACCATGGTGAGAATGTCCTTGAAAGCGATAGATATGGTGGAGCTGAAAAAAGGGACTGACTGGTGAAGGATATTGCAACAAAGTTCTTCATCATGTTAGATTGTTTCGTGGTGGTGGTGTACGCAAAGAATTCATTTTTTATGGATGACATTGCCACCTCATATACACAAGCAGTGTAGATACTGCTGGAAAATGAGGATATTAATCAAATCAAGTGCCAGCATGCTCCCCAGATCATCTGTAGTGAACATTTAATGAGAATTGAGAATGCAATAGACTCATTGCTGCTCTTAATTCCCCTCCAGAATACAAGGCTTTATCCTTGTTCTGAAAGAAGTGGGCATGTTTGCTTCAAAAATTATTGAATCATTTGGTGCTAAGCACAGTACGATGTTGTGAGAGCTGCATCATAGTTCAGGGTGGACATATTTCATACTGAAATGGCTCTCCAGTTTTCTAGAAACACTACATTAACTAGTTCCTTAGGAAATTTGTAAGGTTTGCCAAAAACTTATTGTAATTTAATTTCTAAGAAATTTATAACATTTTTTATGTAATATAATTTATTAGTAAGCAGCTGGCAATAAATTTGGCTGCAGTCAACATTTTTTTTTTCATACAGAGGTAAAAATCTAGTTCGTCCTTAATGTCATGTTTTACATATTTGTTTGCTGGTTAATGATAATACAGCATACTGTCTCATCAGTTAAGTCACAACTTGCTAATCCAGTCAATCAGCATCTAGGTAGATAGATGAAATGAAACATTATGGAAAGCCAGAGTGGCTTAAGTCCAATTATCTATCCTTAGCTTGTAAGCAACACACAATTGAAAGTTTATTTTAAAACTAATCAAAAACTAATTTTTCAGAGTATCTTTCAAAGTAATATTTCAGCTTGTGTTGTTGCCTTATTGAAGTACAATGAAGAAAAATTTTATTGCATATGCAAGGAACAGAGGTAGATGAATTGGAGGTTCCTAGGATATTACAGAATATCAATTAGATGATATCCCATCTAATCTCAGGTGTGGGATTAGATGGGATATCATCTCTGGTTTTGTAAGAATGTGCAAGGGCAATGCCTCTGACTTGGCTCTTTAATTTAAATCTCAGCTGTGGTAGAATTCCATGGAAGTGGAAAGAGGACATAACAGACAATGGTAAATTCCCCCCAACCATCCCAGATGCCCAACATACAATGCTCCCTCCCATATCCTTTTGTCAGGGAAGATCAAAAAAATACTGTCCAAATTAGACAAAAGTCTCCTGGCCCTGATTGTATTTCTCCAACTGTCCTGAAAGTTTGTGCAGAACTAAGTCCTATACTATTTCATCTATATATACTCTCTTACTTCACTGGTGTCTATCTCACAACCTGGAAACTAGTCTATATTCAACCCATTCCCAAGAAGGGCGAGAAGTTACTGCTCCAACTAACACCCTATCTCACTTACTTCAGTCCTGTCTAAAGTAATGGGGGGGGGGGGAATATCAATTCCCAACTCCTACAACTACCTTCTCTCGTGTGCCGTCTCAACATAAAAAAAAAAAAAAAATCTCCCTTGCATAAGGCACATTCTAAGACTGCAGTAGCAAATTAGAGACCAATCGGTATCTCAGGCATGGTGTTATAAGTATACTATAAAAATTGGTCAAAGAGAGAATTCAAGAATGGATAGATAAAAACATGACATTACATGAGGATCAACATGGCTTTGTGAGGGTTGGGTCATGCCTTGGTAATTTGCCAACTTTCATAATACAGTAACAGCTCAGTTTGATGGATGAAATGGCTACACAATGATTCTGCAAAGGCATTTGACAGAATACCACAGGAAACTGTTATGCAAATTAGAACAAATGGCAATGGACATCACATTGGTCCAGTGGAAAGAAGAATGGATACACATTAAAAACAAATAACGAGTGTTTCATAAGGCTCAGTTCTGGGACCATTGCTGTTTAATTTGTACATAAACGATATAGGAAATAACCCGAAAGGAAATGTTCAGCTATTTAATGATACGAAATTAGGCATCAAGGTGATGGATGTGGAGAGCTTGTAGGTTATTTAAATAAGCTGTCAGTATTGGCAAAAGATAATGGGTATCAGTTTAATGTGGAAAAATGTAAAGTTATACATTTTGGGAAAAATAGATTACAAGCCATTTATCATATTGATGGCACTGTACTCTGGGAAACAGATGAAGCTAGAGATTTATGGGTGGTGGTATACAGAGTTCAAGTTTAGAGGACATATTGCTAAGGTAGCCCACAAGATCTACATGTTCTTTAATAGCCCATTACTTGGCTATTAAAGAACATGTAGAGATAAGGAAGTGGTTATTCCTCTTTATAAGGCCTTGACACACCCACATTTGGATTGCTATGCTCAAGTCTGGTCCCCAGGGTTTCTTGGGAATGAGGAAGCAGGAGAGAATTCAGACAGTGACCAAGAAGGCGAGTGGAATGTTCCTTATGAGGATAGATTGAGGATATGTGGATTGCAGAAGTTGGTTGATAGGAGAAAAAGAGGAGATGCGATAGAAACGTTGAGCAACTTAAAAAGGTTTATAGGATATATACACGGGAAATATTTTAGAACTTAGCTAGAGGTACCAGAACAAGGAGTCATCTCTGGAAATTGAATAAAGGTGTGGTTAGTAGGGATGCAAGGACTAAGTTTTTTGCTTGGAGAGTTGTGAATGAGTGAAATGGGTTGTCAGAGTCAGCTGCGAGTGCTTTATCTGTTAGAGAATTCAAGGGGAGGTATGATAGATAGTGTGGATAAATTGGTCTCCTACTATGAGGTTGCAGACTCCATGGAGTTGCCTGTATAATAATACTTACCAAGAAAGTATAGTTTAATTCTTTAATCTAAGTGCAAGCAAATTTTGCACATGAAGTACAGGCAGCCCTCATTTATGCCTCACTTCCGTTCCTGAAAAAATGGGTATAAACCGAATCCAATTTTAATGGAAGGTACAAAGTTATGTTCAACGCAGTCAAAAAATATGCACATCAAGTATGTGTAACATTACTATATTTAAAGCTTTGATAATACATACATATATATTTGTTAAAATAAAATTATTAATAACAAAACATAAAATGATATACCAAAAATATGAAACTTCGAAAAGATATTATATATTTCTATGTTGAAGTACATGATTTCGGATCACCTGCATTTTTTTTTTTTTGAAAAAAGTATCCAGTGTTAACTGCCTAGATTTTATTTTTCTTTCTTTAAGGAGTTCAGTGCAAGGTCAAATAGATGCGATTATACTCCGTTTTACGTTCGCACTCCGTTCCCAATCATGGTCCAATTCGCAGAGTTTCAGTCAATGTCTTGATGCTTGCTAGGATACGCTGTAAATCGGCCATTTTTATATCTCTCAGAGGACCTTCTTCAGTTTCTTTCTCCTCCATTGGATGTTGACTTAATTGTTTGGCTAATTAAGTCTTCATTGGAAAGCAGTTTATCATGGCTCTCTAAGACTTCGGTCACATCTTCAGCTGTAATATTGTCCAATTCCACCTCTCGCACAAGCGAGGTAACATCTTCAATAACATTCTCCTCTTGCTCTAATTCCTCAAAGTCATGCATAAATGCTGGAAGTTTCACCATGCTCCTTTTAAACACTTTGTTGACACTTCGTTCCAAGCTGCCTTGATGTGGTTAATGCCCTTCAAAATATCGAATGACCACCAATAGTCTTTAATATTTTTTCCTGAAGTGTCCAAGACTCTTACGATTTCCATAAATGTTATACGGAGATAGGCTTTGAAGATTGATATAATCCCCTGATCCATTGGCTGCAAAAGCAATGTGTTGGGGCACGTAAACAATCCTGACATCCAATGGTGATCTTACTTCAGCAAGGTTTTCAGGATGTCCAGGGGCATTATCCAAGAGAAGCAATGCCCTGACTGGCAAATCATTTTCTTTATAGAAGGGAAGCACAGTAGGACAAAAATAATTTGTGCACCAATCTATAAAAACGTCTTGTGTAACCCAAGCTTTCTTGTTCCATTCCCAATAGACTGGCAGCATCCCTTTTAGACCCTCGAAGACCTGTGTGAATGGTATACCAACATTGGTTTAAGCAAGCTTCAAAGTTCCGGAGACATTTGCACCCAACAAAAGTGTAAGTCTATCTTTTGCAGCTTTAAAAGCTGGAGCAGAACGTTCTTTACAGGAAATGAAGGTGCACGATGGCAATTTTTTCCAGTAGAGCCCGGTCTCATCAACATTAAAAATGAGATCAGGAGGATAACTTCCTTGTTCTACACAGTCTTGAAATTAGGAAAAACAGCCGTTGCCGCAACATCTGCACTTACCACATAATTTGAACCATGGCACTTGCTTCGAGACTTAAATCTCATGAACCAACCTTTGCTTCCTAAAAATGTTTCTCCGCCTCCATCTGTCTTTTTAAGATCCTCAAAAATTGTTTTTGCTTTCTCAGTTATACAGCTTGCGTCAGAGGAATGTTTTTCTGATTCACGTCATCCACCCATAATGATAATTTTTCATTTTTTCATGAAGTTTACCTTGCTATAATGTACATGTTTTACATTTCGTGTTTCCATAGATTGTTGCGCAGACTGTTTTATTCTATCTGCATTTTTCATAATTGTAGTAACAGTCAATGGAGGAAAGTTCATACTTCTACAGATATTTGCACATGTCTGCCCACCTTCCATTTCTTCAAATCGCCTCCATCTTCTTTTCAAGTGATTGATTTCCGCACCTTCTTAACACCAAGTTCTGCTAACTTTTCTGCACATCTTTTATCAGACATGTAATGTAATTACGCACTTTATCGTATGTATGTAAAAAAAATTAAATAGAACAATTAGGTGGATTCAACAGTAAAACTAGGTTTGATACATATACGTTGTAGTAGCTCGGTAAACACTCAAACACTACAATGCCTGCTAATGTCGTTTCTCAGTCAGACCACACTACAGTAAGAAAACACGTGCAGGCAACCGGCATTATTGTGAATCGGTGTAAACTGAACGCTGCCTGTATCTTCATGATTAGGTTACCTATACATAGATGCTAACCTTAGATTAATTGCCTTAATATTCCATAATGAAAAGGACACGTCCTTCTGGATGCATTAAGAAACTGACTACCCAGACCAGGAAGATGCTAAGGTTGAATTAATGGCAAAGTAGTTTCCCACATATAATAAAAAGGCACATCAAATTATTAGAATACTCTGGATCAGAGATAGTCATAGAAAGTTTTCACTTTTTTTTTTTTTGTTGTTGTTTGCTTATACTTCAAGGATTAAACTAGAATTTTAGTTACAGAATTTTTTTTTCTTCCCTCTTGGCAAGTACAAGACTTTAATATGTTGTGATAAAATGATCAACACATCCCTAAAATTAAGACGCATGGGTTAAGGTTTTTATAGATATATATCTTATTAAAAACAATCAATTGGTACGTCAATTTTATAAATTGGTACCATTTAATTTGAATGATCTTCATAAATCCATGCCAGTGAATATTTCAATGAAATATTTGAATCTAGGTCTTTCAAATTAAGCATAAATCAAAAATTGTTCATTAAAATATTCCTAATTCTTCCAAAGCATATACTGACCTTTATCCAAATTTAACTTACATTTTTTTGAACATCATCCCACAAACCGGGTAGTTTGACGCTTGTAGATTCACTGAACTTGTGAATTTCCTTAAGCATATTGGTCTCAATCGTGTCTTCCAGCTATAATAAAAATGGAGTATTATTGATGTAAAAATACATTTTATTGATATAAAACAAACTGAAAAATAGGTTTGACCTTTCCTGGGCAAGATTGCAAAAAGAAAAATTGATAATTTATCATCATCATCAAATTCCTGATATGTACCCTCAAGGGGTGTACAGGATACGATAGTACTATGAAAAATTTACATCATTACTAACTTCTTATCTACAATTTTTCTCCAAATCAGTCTGTTACTCATAAAGATTCCAACATTATCAGATCTTATATTTCTATCATCTAAGGCACTTTGTACCGTATCAATCCACCTATATCTTGGTCTTCCACTGGGTCGTTTTCCTGCCAACCTGGCAGAGAACACTTGTTTTGCTGATCTTTCCTCGCCCATTCTGTTCAAGTGACCATACCACCTGAGATTAGCTCTCGACAATGTCGAGTTCTTTCCTAATATCTTCGTTTTTAATATAATATTGCCATTGATGCCATCTGTTCACACCTCTAATCTTCCTCAGGACTCCCATATCTGTGATCTCTAGTCTTTGGTCAAGTGTTTTACTTCTGATCCAGCTCTCATATCCATGAGTTAAAACTGGTTTGAACACTGTCTTGTATACAGCTAATTTAGTGTTCCGACTAATTTCTCTTATTCCATATGAATTTATTCAATCGACATCCTACCATACCAGCTTTGTTGATTCTGTTGTCTATTTCCATATTTAATTCACCATCTTCACTAAAAATCGTGCCTTATTAGCTAACATGTTTTACTTGTTCCACAGGTTCCCCATTCACAACACAGTTGACATTTTCAATAATTCTACCTATTTTCATTGTCTTTTTAATGCTCACCTTCATACCATATCTATTACAACAGTTATTCAATTTAGTCAGGGACTCTTGCAAACTTGTAACGGATTTATTTAGAAGTATAACATTGTCCGCATAAAGCAAAGAGCTGACATTAACATCTCCAATTTTGACATCGTGTTTAATACCACTTTCCTTCATAATGTGATCCATATAGATAATGAATAACAGAGGGGATAATGTACATCCTTATTAAATGGATAAGAATCCTATATATTGTTATATAGCCAGTAAGTGAAACTCAAGATCAATAACTACGATCTATGAGTTTCAATGGCGAAAAACGATCGGCGAAGGCAATTCGAAGCAAAGGTGGAGCAAGCTCCCTCACTATTCTTGATATTCTCTCATAATGTAAGACACAGCTCCTAGGAGATGTAATACTGTCATTATATTATGAGGGTAGGTCACTACCCAGACCAGTTTCAACCTTTGAGGTCTCATCAGTGAGTAGGTAGACCTGGAAAATATCAAAGCTTAGTGAAAAGAACTTGCATACCTTCACTATACGAATGCCATAAAGGTGTGCTTGTATTTTGTAATTTCTTTTCACTAAGCTTTGATGTTTTCCAGGTCTACCTACTCACTGATGAGATTTGACAAAGTTCCCTTAGTTTGACCTAGTTACCTGCTTTGTCTTTGAAGTTTGTGCTTTTTATCTATCCCATGTGTTCAAACTACTTGATCAGCCACCAGCTGGTGACATTATAGTGACTGCTATTATCACCCTGAGACATTAAATCTAATTCTTGTCATCTTGTGTTTTGCTTCCATCATATGTTTAAAGTATTTATTGCTAGGGTAATGTGTTTCTTGCTTGTAATTAATTGCTCCTGTAAATAGTCTCGCATCTGCCCACACACTACAGAATCACTTGTTTCTTTGTTTATAGCAATGCCTACTAAATATCTAAAATTCCTCTTCTCATTACTACTATTTCCCTGGAGTTCCATGTAGAGGGAGATGATTTCTGAAATCATCTCCTTGTGACAAGCTAAGGCATTGTCAAATTGCAATGAAATGATCAATTAAAGGGGAGAGAAAGCACTAATTCCTAGGAATTGTTTCAACATTATTTGCCATTATTAATGTCAACACTGTATATAAGATTAGGAGAATAGTGGAAGAAGTGGTAGTAAAACGGATGAATAAAGAATTATATAAAAACTACAGGGTATTATGGAAGAGAAAGAATAAGATACTCAGTTATATGAACAGCAGGAACATAATTTATCACTGTTTGTTACCTTTAACATATAAAAGGAGAATGGCTGAAGAAACCACACCTAATTCCAGAAGAATGACTGCAGTTGCTAAAGATGGCATACAGGTTAAATTCACTAAAGATATAGCTGAAATGTTCATTCTGTTCGTGTATTTAGTTTGGAGAGGAGGGAGGGGATGTCAGAAGTAGTGTAACAGCCATGCAAAGAGGAGAGACAGGGGCAGATAGTTGTAACATGCCAGGCCATGTTTTGCATGTTTAACTGCCTGCAAGAATCCACTTTACCATGCATTCTTAATACATCAGGGTGCACTTTCAAAGTTTACATAGCATGTTAATTGCAATTAAATAGAAATTTATATTTGCAAACTATCTTAACAATACAGAAAATTAAGAATGCTATTTGAATCATGCACACATCTTTCTTTGCTTTAGAAAATTTGCTTAATATGAAGATTGGTCAATTGGTAGAGCCTCTGCTACTAATGGCTAGGTTAAGTAAGTTTGAGCATGGTTAGTAGTTGGAAGGGAACCAATCATTATATGCTGTTGGCACACTCTCCCTCGATGAGTCTTTGGACTCCCTGGAGGTGTCTAATAATAATAATATATATATATTTTTTGAACTGCATGTCAAACATGTTTATAATGCAGTCAACTAAACAGAGATTCTTTCTCTTCAATTTCACACCTGTTTCTCTCACTGAAACTATTTGCCAAATCATTCTCTCTCTTCGTATTTATACTTTCTGGCAATTTAAATATACTAAAGAAATACAGGATTCTCCTAGGACAACCAGCAATAATGATATTGGCAAACATGTCTCATAATAACGGTTCTTTGGTTTTTACCAATTATGTATAAAAAGGAAAGAACTTATGCATTTCAGGATATTAGAAACTGTCACCTGAATATTTGGTTTGTAAAGAAATATTAGAAACCACACACACACACAGACATGAATGAGGACAAATTAGGGGAAATCTATTGTGTAAAACAGTGGTCGCCAAAGTGGTCGATATTCTTCTCTGGTAATTAGTTTACGGAATTAACAACACTAAGTATATTAATTAAAGGTAACTTTAATAAATAACTTCTATATTTCGGCAACGTCACGTTGCCATCTTCAGGAACATAAAAATGTGGTATGTGCACGCAGGCACTAACAAAAGCAAATGAGGAAGAAAGCAAGAAACCACTAGTGTTCCTAAAGTCCTAATGGTGCCCTCTGGTGGGCTAATTTGGTTGACTTGGTAGTTGGGCTGAAGTTCTCAAAATGTAAGTCTCCCAAATTTGGGGTAGTTTCATGCACCCAAATTTGTTGAGGTTAGGAACGTTTTTTTAGAGCTGCTGAAGATTCCCTGAATAATCTTTCGTATTTAAACTTGCTGCGGTGTGTTATTTTTGTTTTTTTCCAACGAATTCTATGGTGCATATCTAAGGCATGGTCTGCCATCCCAGAGCAGCTGTACTGGTGAAACCGGATGTAGTCTTTGTGTTCTGAAATCCTGATATTTGTTGTTCTGCCTGTTTAGCCAAAGTAGGACAATTTGCAGCTGCAAGGGACCTGGTATACACCAGGTAGGTCTAGGGGAAGTGGTCGGTCTTTGGTAGAGCGGATAAGGGATGCCAACTTTTTATATGGTCTGTAACAAGAAGCAAGGTCATATTTTCTGAGGATATTGGTTATTTTTTCAGGTGCCCTGGATGTAGGGGATGGTGATAGATTTGGTGTAATCTTTATTGTGGAGGAGGGGAGGGGGTTGTGGTTTACTGGTTTGAGTATTTTTTGGGGTTATAGCCATTGGCTAAGAAAGTGTTGTGGATGTGGCTTAGTTCAGTAGTTAGGGCCTTATCATCTGAGCAGATTAATTTTGCCCTGTTATAGTGTTTTTATAACCCCATATTGTTGTGAGGGGGGGGGGGGAATTGCTGGCAAATGTATCTGCCAGTATGGGTGGGTTTTCTGTAAACAGAGAAAACCAAAAGATCCATCAAGCTGGCAGGTGATTAAAGTGTCTAGGAAGGGGGAGGGTGTTGTTTTTCTCTTTTTCTAAGGTGAACTGGACTCTGGGGTGTTGTTTGTTTAAATGTGTTAGGAAGGAGTAGAGTGAGTCTGAGCCACGTGGCCAAATAGCAAACACATCATCCACGTAACAAAGCCAAATAGTGGGTTTTTGTGGGGCGGAGTTTAAGGCTTTCTCTTCAAAGGTCTCCATAAAGAAATTGGCCAAGGGTGGGAAAAGTGGTGAACCCATGGCTGTCCCCTCTATCTGTTTGTAGAACTTTCCTTGCCAAACGAAATAGCCTGAGTTCATTGTGAACTGAAATAGGGCTGAGATATCGGGAGGAAACTTGGCTTGGATGAGCTCTAGGGTTTCTTTGAGTGGGACATTAGTGAATAGGGAGGAGACGTCAAAACTGATCATTATGCCAGTGTGTTAGAGTGAGAGGTTTTCTATACTGGCTTTAAAGTGGGCCGAGTATTTTTTTTTTTTTTTTTATGTGTGATGGTGTGTTGCCAGTATAGTGTGCGAGCATTTTGGCTAAATGTTTGCCTAATTTATATGCAGGGGAATCAATGCCATCCACTATGGGACGTAATGGCACATTTTGTTTATGTATTTTTGGGAGTCCATATAATCGGGGGGGGGGTCTAGAGTTATAAGGTTTTAGTTTGTTAGCAACCTCCACAGGCCAAGAAGTGACTTTTTTAAGGAGTCTGTGGAGAGTTCTAATCTGAGAGCTGGTAGGATTATATTCAATAGGGTGGTAAGTAGTACAGTCTAGTAGTAAAGCATTAAGCTTACCTTTGTAGTCCTTTTGATTCAGCACCACAGTGGCGTTTCCCTTATCCGCTTTGGTGATTACTATTTTTTTTTTTGTTATTCTTCATTTCTTGTAGGGCTGTATATTCGTCTTTGGATAAGTTGGTTTTTGGAGGTTTGGCTTTAGTGAGAACACCGACTACATCCAGTCAGACGTTGTTGGCGATATAGTTAGGCAGGTTGCAAATCCCACGTTCTATTTGGATCACGATTTCTTCGGCAGGTATTCTTTTAGGAGCTAGGGCGAAATTGTGACCACGTGCAAGTGCGGTGAGTGCCTCGGGCTTTAAAACTACAGACGAGAGGTTGACTACTGTGTTGAGTGGAGGCTGTGGTAAGGAAGAAGAATTCTTTATCAGGTTTTCTTATTTTTTCGAACTCTTTTCTTGCCGATGCGCATGAGACGTCATAAAGTATCGTCCAAATCAAGGCCGAGTGTATTCAAAAGTTCTTCCTCTAGTGCCCGTACGGTTTTGTTTACGTCTGCAAGGAGAACACGCGTTGCGGTAATTTGTTCTCTTAACAAGGTGAAGTTAGTGCGATTATAAATGCGCAGAGCTTTCTGTGAAGTAAAACGGTGCTTCAATTTAACACAATTAGGGATTACCTTGTTATCCCGGCAGCGTTTTAGGAACGTCAGACAATTTAGTCGTCTGGATATCTTCAACCTCATTTTGCTGAATTGACGGGCCTTTCGTGCGATGGAATCTCCGTGGATGATCAAAATTCTAGTAGCAAGGCTTATATGTTGGTCATACATAACTGGTAATTACTGGCAACACACCATCACACACAAAAAAACTCAGCCCACTTTAAAGCCAGTATAGAAAACCTCTCACTCAAACACACTGACATAATGGTCAGTTTTGACATCTCCTCCCTATTCACTAATGTCCCACTCAAAGAAACCCTTGATCTCATCCAAGCCAAGTTTCCTCCCAATATCTCAGCCCTATTTCAGTTCACAATGAACTCTGGCTATTTCGTTTGGCAAAGAAAGTTCTACAAACAGATAGAGGGGACAGCCATAGGTTCACCACTTTCCCCACCCTTGGCCAATTTCTTTATGGAGACCTTTGAAGAGAAAGCCTTAAACTCCGCCGCACAAAAACCCACTATTTGGCTTTGTTACGTGGATGATGTGTTCGCTATTTGGCCACATGGCTCAGACTCGCTCTACTCCTTCCTAACACACTTAAACAACCAACACTCCAGAGTCCAGTTCACCTTAGAAAAAGAGGAAAACACCCTCCCCTTCCTAGACACTTTAATCACCCGCCAGCTTGATGGATCTTTGGTTTTCTCTGTTTATAGAAAATCCACCCATAATGGCAGATACATTCACCAGCAATCCCCACCCCCTCACAACAATATGGGGTTAAAAAAACACTATATAACAGGGCAAAATTAATCTGCTCACATGACAAGGCCCTACCTACTGAACTAAACCACATCCACAACACTTTCTTAGCCAATGGCTATAACCCCAAAAAAATCCAAAAAATACTCAAACCAGCAAACCACAACCCCCTCCCCCCCCCACAATAAAGATTACACCAAATCTATCACCATCCCCTACATCCAGGGCACCTCTGAAAAAATAACCAATATCCTCAGAAAATATGACCTTACTTGTTACAGACCATATAAAAAGTTGGCATCCTTTATCTGCTCTACCAAAGACCAACCACTTCCCCTAGACCTACCTGGTATATACCAGGTCCCTTGCAGCTGCAAATTGTCCTACTTTGGCCAAACAGGCAGAACAACAAATATCAGGATTTCAGAACACAAAGACTACATCCGGTTTCACCAGTACAGCCGCTCTGGGCTGGCAGACCATGCCTTAGATACCCACCATAGAATTAGTTTTAAGAAAACAAAAATAATACACCACAGCAAGTTTAAATACGAAAGATTATTCAGGGAATCTTCAGCAGCTCTAAAAAACGTTCCTAACCTCAACAAATTTGGGTGCATGAAACTACCCCAAATTTGGGAGACTTACATTTTGAGAACTTCAGCCCAACTAGCAAGTCAACCAAATTAGCCCACCAGAGGGCACCATTAGGACTTTAGGAACAATATTAGTTTCTTGCTTTCTTCCTCATTTGCTTTAGTAGTGCCTGCGTGCACATACCACATTTTTATGTTCCTGAAGATGGCAACGTGACGTTGCCGAAATATAGAAGTTATGTATTAAAGTTACTTTTAATTAATATACTTTATATGCGTTGTTAATTCCGTAAACTAATTACCAGTTATGTATGACCAACATAAGCCTTGCTACTAGTATACCATTCTTAGGGGTTGATTTGGACTCGGGTTGATAGAAAAATATAAGAGATCATTGTACGGGTAATATTTAATTCGGTTAACTTGGATTACCTCCATCCTGAATGACAACGCAATTAAGAGTGAATCATGGGAACAGTGACACAAATAGGACCTGTAAGATGGAGCAAGGTCATGAAAATAGTTAGAGTCCAGTCAAGTAGGCCAAAATGACATTTACCAATAAACGGATGTCGGTGGTTACCGACTTGCCGGCACAGGGGGGGAACGAGATTGCAACACGTGTGCGTTTGCTTATTTACTTATACTTACACATATTCGATCCCAGTCTCATTTTTGCACATCAACATACAAGTGAGCGTTAATGTTCTAAAATTCATCAACATACATATTATAATTCGATTGTTATTCATTCACGAACTAAACTTCTCTATGTTGAAGAGTTGAGCAGGGCTGGTAGTAATACCAGTGATATCAATAGTAATATAATAATATATGCTATATTATACATACAATAAACACTAACTATAAAATAAATGATCTAAAAACTTGCATAAGCGTCTTTTTTGCTTGTCCTATTCTAATTACGTAATAGTAAAATAGAGGTGGTCGATAAAAAGTCAAACTCCAATCTACTGTTCAGCCCCATCCGTTCCAATTTAATTACCAGCTTGTCATGTGGCAATTTATCAAACACCTTTGCAAAATCTAAATATACCACTGTATATGCAACACCCTTATCCAACGCATTTGTTACTTTATTATAAAAAGTAAGCAGGTTGCTAAAGCATGATCTTCCTTTAGTAAATCCATGCTGGCTGCCAAAGAGTATTTTCCTGTTGTCAACCTAATTCTGAATCTTATTCCTAACTAACTTCTCTAATACCTCGACCACAACTCCAGACACACAGACTGGTCTATAATTCAAAGCCTTACTCTTATCACCTCCCTTATGAATTGGAACAATTTTACCCTCTTTCCACTCTTTTGGAACTTGACCCAGTGAGAGACTCATGTTGAAAAGATATACAAAAGCTGTTGTTAACTCTCTGGCACATTCCCTCAAGACACATGGTGAAATAGCATCAAGTCCCACAGCCTTATTAACATCAAGTCTATTTGATTCCTCATATACCTCCTGTTCACTTACTAACAGGAGGTATATTACCTCCTTTCCCACTGCTTTCAAGTTCTGCATGATGCCACATTCACAAGAATGAAATACCTTTAGAAATTGCTCACTAAATATCTCAACTATATCCTCTGCAGCGGTTATCATTCCTCCGTTTTCACCAATCAGTCCCATCCTACCATAATCATTCTTTCTTCTACTGGCGACATATCGAAAAAACTCCTTAGGATTTTATTTGGCCGATTTAGCTAACTGCTGCTCATACTGCATTCTTGCTACCCTTATCAAGCTAGTCACCTTCCTCGCATGCTCTTTGTACTTCTCATGCAACTGGTTGTTATAAATAGTCATTTATAATGAGTTAGAAGAGCTAATCTCAGGTGATATGGTCATCTGAGATTAGCAGAATGGGAGAGGAAAGATTAACAAAACAAGTATTCTCTGCCAGGAAAAAGACCAAGATATAGGTGAATTGATACAGTAAAAAGTGCCTTAGAAGACAGAAATATAAGATCTGATAATGTTGGAATCTTGACAGATAACAGAGTGATTTGAAGGAAAATTGTAGACAGGAAGTTAGTAATGATGTAAATTTTTCATGTAGTACTAATCATATCCAGTACATACCTTTAGGGTACATGGCAGGAATTTAACGATGATGCAAAATGGTCCTTATTTTCCTTTTAACTCAAGTTTCAACATACATTTTCAGATAATTCCCTGGCCGAGTTATACATTTAAACTTGCCCTTTAATATCTATAAGCCGAATTACGCAATTTTTTTTTTAAATCTTCTTCAGTGATTATTCTGTAGATTTTTAATGTCTGTTACCTAACTTTGAACTCTTGCCACTACAAAATCAAGTCCAGATCTGAGCACTGTTCAGAAGTTGTCTTCTACCCTTCTATCAAGAGACTATATAAAGTCATCATCCTATAATTTTCTTTATACACCAGTCATTCCTGAACAAGTTTTCCTATGTTGAAAGTAATCCTGTGCAATTTTATCTACTTTCACAGTATATCCATTAATTTCAAAGCTCCCTATCCACATTTTCCAATTCTTAACTTGGATTTTTTTTGTAGTACAATAGCAATGTAATGTAGTCCCTTGTTATCCAGTAATGCCTGTTTCCATAGGCTTAATTTTTTGTGGTGTGAAAGATTGGCATCTTTAGTCACCACCCTTAGTCAGTCATAAAGGAGAGTTGTGATCAAGAGTCAATTTGTTAGACTTGTAAGAGTAACAGACAAGAAGCCCCCTCCCCCATTCCACAATTAGCCGAGGGTTTTCTATTCATTTAACCCTCAACACCACAAGGCAAGATGGAAAAAAAAAAAAAAAAAAAAAAAAACAACCATAATCCTTAAACTGTTAAGTCTGAATTTGCTAGATTTCCCAGAAATTATGCATACCACTGTTAGAGTAATCTAAAAATTGCATAATCTTGTGTCAGAATTGAAGTCATTCCCCAGGAACTCCATATTGCCTTTATTTACTCTTACAGTATCATTAACAAACTGGATTTTTTACTCTTCAATATCATTAATACACAAATTAAAAAGCAATAGTGAAACAAAAACCCTAATTGCATATCCTAGTTGCCTGTATGGCCTAGACAGCAGCACATTAAACAGTCAGTTATCTATGTCATTTCCATCCCCATTTGCTCAAATTGTGTAATACAACTTTACTATAGCAAATTCACTATAATTATTGAAAATACCTAATATAGGTATTTTCAGTAATTATAGTGAACATCATCTCAAAAGCATTCAAACAACTCCTCTCCCTCACACAAGCAGCTAAATCTAAAAAAAAAATATTTGTAGTCCTTATGAATTGGTTAAGGAGTCAACTGCACATTCTGTGCAGCTACAGAAATTGCATAGTCATTTCCTTTAAAGAATTCATGTCACTTTTACATGAAAGTGAAAATTACCAAGATAAGATCAACTTCAAAGAAAGGTTTTCCCAAAGGCTATATTACTGTATTCTCAATAGCTTCAAATTCCCGATCTTAGCATCACATACCTGCCTGTTTTGCTAATCTTTCTGAATACTAATCTAACAATGTCAAGTTCCTGCCATCTGTTCACTACCTTAATTTTTCTCAAGACTTCTGTAGTCTCCTGTATTTGATCAGGTGTTTATTTCTAACCTAGCTCTCAGATCCATAAGTTAAAATTCATTTAAAAACAATCTATGAGTTTGTTTTTTTTAGCATTCAGTATCTCTCCAAGGTCTCTCCCCCCCCCACCCACCCCAACACATTGATGCCAGGGCAAGCAACAAATTGCCACCATGGGACAGGGTTTGAAAATACATCCAAGGCCACTCTTTCCTTTTTGCATGTCAGATATGCCACGTTTGTTGATTACAAGCAAATCTGCACTGGAGAAGAGGACAGAAATGTTTAGTACAGAATATTAAAAAATTAAGTAAATGCTATATCTGGTTGGTATTTTTGAATTACTAAGGAGATAAATATGTGAACCAACATTAATGAGTCATGTGAGAATGACAAATGAATTAATAATTTTATATATATCCAATAAGCTACTGGAATGGAGTCAAGTACACGAGATCCTACAAAATTTAGACATGCAAACATGCATTTCTGCCATGATTAAAAATTATGAGGGGGAAAGGCTTGTTTGTAAAATTTTATTCTAGTAATTCATATGAATTTTTTTCTCACTATGTCTGTTCTTTCCAAAGGCAAATGAAAAATCATTATGTGGTGAAAAACATCCAATCTCAGATACCATTGTGAAGATTCAAGAAAAATTTCTTTTATTGCAGCACTAAATACAGTATAGAAACTATTATATTTAACGACAATTAGTGTAACTGGAGAACTCATCATCATACGTATCAAGGATTTAGGCCTAGTATGGCCTCAGAAGTCATCGTTGAATCGTTTAAGAGGACGTCCTGGTTTTCTTTTTCCCAATGGCTTGTACTTTAAGGCTTGTTTTGGTAATCTTTCTATTTTCATTCTTTGAATGTGTTCCATCCATCTGTTTATATTTCTTAATTTTTTCAATTACTGGTTGTTGGTTTAATTCTTTCATAATATCGTTTCTTTTGTGATCAAATAGGGTATACTTTGCAGTTTTTCTCATAAACTTCATTTCTGCTGTTGTTAATCTTTGTTTTATTGTCCAGATTTTGCTTCCATACATTAAGACCGGTAGGGCTAATGTATTGTATACTTTTAGCCTGGTTTGTTTTTGAACTAGGTTTGGTTTAAATATAGAGTTAATTACTCCTGTTATTTTTAAATATTTTGCAATTTTTATGTTTATATCTTTTTCATAAGTGATCATACATCCTAGGTAGTTAAATGAATTCACCTGTTCTAAGATCTTATCTAATACTATTTTAGTTCTTGCTGGATCTTGTCCTTTAAAGGCCATAGTTTTTGATTTTTCTGTTGATATTATCATACCATAATCTTTGGATATCTCATTTAGATTTAAAATAGCTTTCTGTAAGTTATCTTCAGAATTTGTAATTATTATTTGGTCGTCTGCAAAGAGGAGAGTGTTTAAGTTAACTGTAGGTGAAAGTTTAATTCCTTGATGTAAATTTTTACTCCATTTTATTATTATTTCATTTAACTAAATATTAAAAAGAGTTGCTGAGAGGGGACATCCCTGTCAGACCCCTTGGTTTATCTCTCTTGTATATGATAGCTCATGATTTAATTTTATTTGTATTTGATTATTTTCATATATACTTGTGACAGCTTTTAGGATATTATTTGGTATTTGTCTTTCTTTTAATATGTTAAATAATATGTTTCTTTTAACTTTGTCAAATGCTTTTTCAAAGTCAATAAATGCAATATGTGTTTCTAAATTATATTCTCTTCTTTTCTCTATTATTAATTTTAGGCAGAAGGCTGGGTCTATACATGATCGTCCTTTTCTAAATCCATTTTGTACCTCTAGAATAAAGTTTTCGGAATATTTCATTAGTTTGTTATTTAAGATTCTGCTGTATATTTTGTAACATGAATTTAGTATACTGATACCTCTATAGTTTTTAGGGTCATCTCTATTACCTTTCTTAAAGATAGGAATCACAATTGCTTTTTTCCATTCTATTGGGACGATACCAGTTGAGTAAATTTTATTTAAAAATAATAAGAGTCTGAATCTTGTTCCTGTGTATTTATATAGTTCTGAACCTAGCTTATCTTCTCCAGGTGATTTTCCATTTCTTGTTTCTTTCAGGCTGATTTCTAATTCTTCTTCAGTTATTTCCTTTTCATTTTCATTAATTGTTTGCCAGTTGTCTTTTTTAAAATATTTGTCTGTCCACAGTTCTGTGTAGTAATTTAGAAATTCTTCTCATTTCAATTCAGTGTTTAATTTTATGTTTTCTTTGGTATCTGCATTTAAGTGTTTCCAAATCTTATATACATTGGGTCTTATTTTATATAAATCATGTTCTAAATTAGAAACAAATTTATTCCATCATTCTCTATGTCTTTTTCTGACTTCTCTTTTAGCTATGGCTCTTATTCTTTTATATTCTATTTCATCTTCTAATCTTTTACTGCTTAACCATTTGTGATAGGGCTTGTTTTTTCTTTTTGATTATTTCTTTGATTGTATCATCCCAGATCTTCAGTTTTTTCTTTTATTGCATTTTTTGGTCTTTCATTTGCTTCTGCATTTAGTATTGTTTTTATATTAAGCCATTCTATATCTATTTCTTCATTTTGTTTTATTTTATTTAGATATTGGTTAATTCTTTGTTCATATAGCCATTGTACATTTGTGTCATTCAATAGTCTAGTTTTATAAACAAATGTTTCAATTTTTCTTTCTGTTCTTGTTACTTGTAGCCATTTAGGTGGTAATCGTAATTTTATTTTAAGAAGGAAGTGGTCACTACTTATTTCATATCCTCTGTGAACTCTAACATCTAGTGAAAATTTTGATGTCTTTTCATTTAATATGAAGTAATTTAATATTGATTTCCATCATCTTGCTGCCCAAGTATATTTATGTATGTCTTTATGTTTATATAAGGAGTTCATTATTTTTAGGTTATTATAAACTACAAAGTCAATCAATTTTTTACCATTTCTGTTTAGAGTGTTTTCTCCATGTATTCCTATATTATTATTAATTTTAGTGTTTCCAATTCTTGCATTTAAGTCTCCTGCTAAAATTATGTAATCATTTTTATTTATTTTATTATATATGTTTTGTAGCCGATTATAAAAATCAATATTATCCTGTTCTCTTCCTTCTTCTGGGGCACATAAACCATTTATTGTTAAATAGCCTCTATCTATTTTTATTCTAGCTTCTATTATTCTTTCATTCCATAATTTATAATGTTTTAACTGTTTTGAAAGGGAGTTATGAATCCAAATCATGACTCCTGCTTGTGCTCTTTGGTCTCTGTCGACTCCACTGTATATCACATTAAAATTTTCAGTTCTCATAGTTCCTTTTAATTTCTTTTTTGTTTCAGTGATTACTGCTATTTTAAAATTTCTTTCATTTAATAACTGGTCTAATTCTATTTTTTTATATGCTATTCCTCTTACATTCCATGCTATGTGTATTATATTTTGTCGTTTCCATTTTCGTTTTCCCTTTTCCATTCCAGGGTCGTTTCCCATAGATTCAATCCAATTATCTTTTTCTGTCAGCTTACAAGTATGGTTATGTTCTCCATTTCAGGGGGCTAGCCGGACGATGGAATAGTTCAGTGGTAGGGCTGCTACCTTAAGGCTTCTGAACTCTCCTTCTTCCGAATTTAAACCCATAGGAGGAATAGGGTATATTGAAGGGGAAAGGGTAGATTATAAAAGAAATATAGTAAGGTTTATAGAGAGGACATCATTAGCTTAATTTCATTAGCTCACGCTTAACGTGAGCTAATGCAAGTGACCCTTGCATTACTCGGGTCACTTGCATTAGCTCACGCTAAGTGTTCGCCGATATTTTATAGTTTACTATATTCGGCAAGACTCTGATTCCAATCTTCGAGTTTCTTATTCGGTTTTAAAACTATGTGGGATTTAATATCCCCTTACTTTAAGGAATGTTTTCATTGCCAAAATGAAACTTATTAGCTCTTTCTACTTAAGTAACTTAATGGTTGCACCTGTTTGGATAACTCGTTCGCAGAGTATACAAGTTCTTTTCGCTATACACTTGGGTATTAGGTCTAGCTAATCACTGATGAAGCCTCAAAAAAGGCTGAAACTGATCTGGGTAGTGACCTCCCTCCATAATGTAATAACAGCATACATTTCCTAGGAAATGTATTTTTACATTATGGAAAATACCTAAGAATAGCGATCTGAACTTTCTCCACCTTTGCAACGAGTCGTCCGGTATTGTACTACATACTAGGGTCACTTGCATTAGCTCACACTAAGTGTTCGCCGATACTTTATAGTTTACTATATTCGGCAAGAAACTCTCCGATTCCAATCTTCGAGTTTCTTATTCGGTTTTAAAACTATGTGGGATTTAATATCCCCTTAATTTAAGTAATATATAATGATTTTTGCTACAATTTTTATTACCATAAATTCAAAATTTTTATTTTTAGTGAGAATATCTGAACTTTACAGTTGAAGTTCCTATTTTTACCTTGATTAGCAAGCTTAATTTGATTGAATTTAAATTTTCTCTTTTTAAAAAAAAAAAAACTTTTATCCTTATAAAATTATTTAAAAAGCAACTTGCACCAAAATACAACAAGTGACCTGTCGTTATTATGCATTGAATCAGATATAATGGATTCGATTAATTATGATGACATTATAGATATTTGCTAAAACCAAAGCCAGGAGAGAGAGAGAGAGAGAGAAAAAAAAAACTTTTAGTTATTGATTTTTTTTTTTTAATTTAAATTTGAACTGATTTATTTTTATACTTTTTTTTTTAAAATGCAAATATATGTATACCAATGTTGTATTGTGTTATTAAAATTAGTTATCATGGAAATGTTGACTTTTATTTTCAATAAACTAAAAAAAGTGCTTATTTTTGAGGCCTCATAATGATGTTGCACCTCGGGTCTCCAAAAGTACAAATGCAGCCCTGGACACTGCCTGTTTGTAATGCTAGTGGTGAATGCTCATTTTCTGTACTTAACGTGTTAAAAATATTTACACAATTCGTTAAGTCAGATGCATTCGAGAAATTTGTCAATTATGTTCATAGAAAACGATATTGTTGAATTATTAGATTATAAGTGTATGATAGATAAGTTATATAGTTATAACTTATAAGGTATATATAATTGATAAATACTTCATTAAGTAAATGTATAAAAATTTGTGAATTACTGATAGTTTAAAGTCTATATTTTTTTATTATTAAGTTTATTTTTATTTATAAATATTTCAGTTATTGGATTTTGAAAATGGATAAAAAAAATCGGGTTTTCAATATCGCAAACGTAAAGCGGAAAAGGAAGAAAGATTGAAGAAACAAGAAGGTGCATATTTAAATATCTTTGCCGAGAAGATCGTAATCGCATACAAAAAGAAAATCTTCAAGATTATTCGTTGGATAATTCGTCTATAGTTTTGATTAATGAATTGGAGAATTCTACAGATACCAAAAATTGGATTAAAACATCGAAGGAGAAAACTACAGATTATGAGTATTGTTCATTCTGAAGCTGGTTGTTCTACAGATCCAATCATAAAAGGATTTGATTTTACAAATTTAAATTATAATTATCCAGCAACTTGGTGTCCTGTAAAATTTTCCAATATCAATCAATTACGTCAACTATTAGTTGAACATGGACCTGAACAGATTCATAATTTTGATTTTCCGAAAGATAACAATAATAGAAAATTTTTAAACGACTCGTACTCTAAGATAAGGTTTGGCACAAAGGCCTCACTATAAATTATTTATGGCCAACGTTCCGCTCTACCTTATCAAACTTAGACTCCTTTCTAAACAACAGGAAATTTCAGGTCAAGTTGAGAGGACTCAAATCCTCTTTGAAAAGAATCACTGCAGGTGTTCCTCAAAGCTCTTTGCTCTCTCCGCTGCTTTTTAACATTTTCGTTAGTGACATCCCTAACACGACATCAACCACCACAGCTTGCTATGCGGATGACATGGCAAATTTGAGTAGGTCTCTCAGGCTGAACTTAGCTACGCAGCGCTTACAAACCACAGCTACAAACCTAGAAAAATGGCTCAGGAAATGTAGAATAGCTGTGAATGCTGACAAAAAGTACTGCCATTCTGTTCACAAGACGGAAGGCATCCCATTACGGAGAAGTCAATCTTTTCAACAACTATTCCATGGAAATCCAGCACCAAATATTTAGGTATTTAATTAGACAACCGCCTCAACTTTAACTCTCACATCGACTATGCCTGCAGCAAGGAAAACTCTGCAATTATGCAACTTTACTCTCTTCTCGACCAAAGAAGCCGTGTCAGCACTGAAAACAAACTACGAATCTAAAGCAATCATTAGACCCACATTGACCTATGGATCACCGACTTGGGGTCACACCTCCCCTGGCAACATCAAAAAGCTGCAGGTCATCCAGAACAAATGTCTCCGTATGATATTCAATGCTCCGTGGTTTGTCAGGAATGCTCTCCTCCACCGAGACGCTGACATTTCTAATATTCACATGTTTCTCCGTGATACTGCCGCTACATATTTCACCAAAGCAGCTAGTCACCCCAGTCAACTCATTCGAGAGTCATCTAACTACGATGAAAACGATAGATGGAAACACAAGCATCCAAAAGCGGCTCTGCTCATCGGTACAGACGCTCTCACACTGCCCTAAAATGGGTGCTCGATAAATTCTCATTAATTTAAGCCATTTTTCATAGAGATGAAAGGATTATAATCCAAGGGAATGAGATCCATCCAGCCACAAAGGTTAAAGGTAAGTGGTAGTTAAAGACCCTGCCACAAGGGAGAAACTACTGACAGGGTTAGATTGCCAAGGAAAGAGAGTGTTTCCATTTGTAGTAGTGTTGTGTCCTAATTTACGATTATTAGGCTTTCAACTATCCTTTCATGTGAAACTCTACTTGTCTTTATCCAAATCTTATCGATATACGAGATATCACCCAAATACAAATATTGAAGCTTCTTCTCCCCTTAGTGCACCTAAATATTTATTTTATACTGCGCCTATCAGGACATTTAGTTTAAGATATAAAATTCAAAAACAAGGAGCAATTACCAAAATATGTCTGAGTGTGAATATTAATATGCAATCGTGACTGTTATCTCGTAACTTAACAAAATGTCCCCTCCGCGTGATTAGGTTTGTACGTTGTTACAAGTGGTTCATTGAGCGGCAATCTCAGACAATTGTATTTTCATTGAACAAAAGTTTATTCAACTCTTAAACATGGAACAATTCATTCTTTAACAAATAATACTCAATTCAATACTAAGAATATATAATATAAATTAACACTAGCTAAACACAAGTATTAGGCTAAGATCCTACATGGGAATTGTGATCATAATATCTAGAGAGTGAAATTGCATCTACATATATAGTGCTAGAACTAGTTGACCCTTTTATCTAACCCCTTACTAGTCTGATCACGCTATAATTCTGTACTTTCTAGGACATATAATCAGTTACTCTAATTTTCTTACTAAGACAATATGGATTAAAATTATCTTTTTGCTGAGCTAATACACACATTTGACCTTTAAAACTCTTAAATGAAATACAATGCACATGCATAAATCTCTAGGCACATGAATACTTATTAATAGTAACAAGCTTATTCTCACTCTAGTCTGACATGTACTAAAGTCCTAATATAATTCTCATTAATCCCTTCAACTGTCCTGGTATTGAACGATGATTATAGTTACATATGATTTGAATTGACATGAGATTCTTACAGTATCTTTTTTTATTTGGTTCTTCTACACTGGTTTCTACCTTTTTCCGATTGTACCTTCCTAGGACAAACTCTTCTATAACTTATCACTCCTAAGTTCCTTTGGCAATAAGATGGGCTATCACGATCTTTACTTTACATGTTTCAATCAAGGACATACATAGGATCATCTATTCTATGGCTGTGAAATTCACCACGTGGGCACCGACTTCTGTATGGATTTCTTTCTCTCGTTACTATCACTGGATGATGAAACACACTGACATTATCTTCTTTCTTTTAACTAAACGGCATCCCTCATTTCTTACAATAGGAACACAGAATCAAAATCCCGCACACTTTGTTTCCTTATCGTGTCGGACAGAGAAAACTCCTTACCCATCACTCAGAAAAACCGGGTGGGACCTATACGAAGACTCGTGAAGAAAACTCTCAGGAAAAAAAAGCCTCGGGGGGGGGGGATATTCCTAGCCCTTTTATACGATGACCCTGCCGGCACCTTCTTCAATTTCTTCCCCCCCCCCTTTACTGGAGTCGATTTCACTGACCAATTAGAGTGGTGTTTTTTTGCCAAAACATCCTGTGATCCGTGTGCACGCGACTGACATGTGACGAAGTCTCAATTCGAGAATTATGCCCTTGGGCTTTAGTTTTTTTTTGTTTAAGCTAACCTCTATATCATCTATACTAGACTAATCCCCTTTCCAAAATTTTCTAAGAATTAACTCGAATCTTTAGTCTCTTATTTCAAGTAAAATACTAGCCTCTCACATACAAAATCCTATGACTGATCTTCTTTGCTTTACTTAACCTTATTTTTTCATATCCAACTGTAATACCCCCACCCCTTTTTTTTTTTTTTTTTTATTTAGTTCAACAAACAATTTCAGTTATATTTTTCACTTGGACGCAAGCATAATTTTCTTTCTTTTAATTTTGTGTATTCGTTACTTTCAAAGGCTCTTAACAATATCTGCTTAGGACCAAGCTTGTTTACTTAGTTATTTATACAGGGTTTTTATTTCTTCTCTTGTTACGTCATGATAACTGAAATTTTCATATTCTTAAGTTATCAAGGTTTGACAGTTTCTTGAAATTAAAACTTACAAAAACTTGCACTCTCTCTACGATGGCTCAGGAACGACTCACTAGTCTAGCAATAATATCTATAGAGTGAAATTGCATCTACAATCAATATAGATGAATTAATTCAAAACTATGCCAAAGCAAAAGCCAGAAAGATTAATTTTTCAAATTTTCTTGCTATACAGATATTAGGAGTAATCATATATGTATACAAATGTATTGGTTTTGATTAATAAATTTTATATATAAACATTTATATATAAATGTTCATAATTATTTTTTTTTATAAATATCCAAATGTGTAGGTATATGTGTGCAAGTATGACAAAATATATATACAGCAATCCCTCGATTAATGTGCCTAATGCATTCTTTAAAACAGGCGCATTAATTGAAAATGCACTAATCGAATATAATAACCTATGGGAAAATGCATAATTCGTTCCTCAAATTTCTTTTTTGAACCTCAAATTTTTTTTTATGTCGCAGGACCTAGTTAAAGTAAAGTCATGAAGCTGAAAGACTATAAAACATAATTAGAATATAAATTTTATTATTCTACTTCTTAACAAAGAATTGAGCTAACATAGTTTGGCAGCATTGTTTCTTTTTTTTCCTACAACCGACAGTATGGCCCTATTGCCTCTTCTCTTCTGCAAATTTTACTGCTTCTCTATCCATTAGGGTCAGCCTCTGCATTGCAGCTTAAAAACTTCGCTTGCACAAAAAATATTATACGGTGCCGATTTTTATAATCCGCTTGCAGGCAATTTTTATGACCTATCATAAACAGCGGTATTCTCTTTCCCAAATGTTGAAAGGTTTCGATGTGTGAAAATTAACGATACACAAATGTTATTAGGCGTTCTGGGTCAGAGCTTTGACATATTTTCGAATATTATTCTCCTCAGAATATTTCCACAATAAAATGTTTATTCATAAAAAATGCTTAGAAAACTAAAATTACAATTCCAGGGACTTCTTGCGCAACACAGTTTGGGAAACCCTGGTATACATAGTGTACATGGAAGTAGTGCAAGTATGCCATTAAAAATAACTTTGAAAATGTGTTAAATCGGTAACTAAATTATTTCATTCTGGTGCGTGATTTTTTAAAATAGTTAGGCATAAGAATGTATAGACAGAAAATTTTTAAAATCTGTAACATTTATTTTTAAGATGTATATAGGTGCACTAATCGAATTTGGGTATCGAAAAAAAAATGACACTAATTACTGCATGGAGACATTGTATAGGGGTGCCTAAATTTTCTTTGCCTAGGGGCATCAGATACTCTCGCACCAGCCCTGGCTTTTAGTGCATTTATTGTACTACTTCATTTAATAACATAATTGTAGAAATATTAGTTTTTACTACTCTTAAGCATGGCACCTAAAACTCGTCACAACAGGACAGTGTCTAACGCTCAAGTTAAAGTTGTTACCACCGAAGACAACGTTTGTCCCGATGAGAAAAAGCATTGCTGCAGTGATAATTTATCCGAGGATAATCTGACATTGGAAATATCCTGATTAAAAGAAATTATTAAAAAATCAACCAGAAAATTTAAAAAAGATGGAAAAATGTTTAACGAAACTTAAGAAAAAGAATTTGAACAAGAAGAGGCAGGAAAGCACTGAACTTGGTGATCATAAGGTAAGTCAATTAAGAAAAGAAAGGGAGGTGATATGATGATTCAATCTTAAAATTTG
Source organism: Typopeltis vanoorti (assembly GCF_054136105.1). NCBI lineage: Eukaryota > Metazoa > Arthropoda > Arachnida > Uropygi > Thelyphonidae > Typopeltis > Typopeltis vanoorti. The sequence continues at coordinate 165,664,130 of NC_143550.1, forward strand.
CACTTGCCGAGGGAGTCACTACTTCTAGTTTAACGGGTTATTTGGAAAATTAAAGATATAACATCCCATCTTCCTTTCCCTCTTTTACTTTCTGGTGTCGAGGATTTATTAATCGTCGGACCTCAAGGATAACCTGGGGGGGGAACCCTACTGTCCACGCCCAAGATCGGCTAACTTGGCCATGGCTGAGGAAGATGCTTCAGCTCCTCACATCACTGATGGGAATCGAACCTAGGATACTCCTTCCCCAGGCACATGGCTGCAAAGCTAGGATAACCGTGTGGACTTCGATACATAACAGACATTGAAAAACAACAAAAAAAAGTAAAAAAGGTGATAGTTCTGGTGGGAATTAATAATTTAAGTAGTGACAAATATAAGAGAGGATATGAAAGGTCTGTTGGGAGAAGCAAGAGAGAAACACGAATAAAAATTGTAGATTTGCTACCCAGATATGACAGTACCGAGTTAAGAAGGGCAATGATTCCATGTGCATACTGTGTAGAAGAAATGGATGAGAGTTCTATGTGTGGAGTTTCCAATGATTTGTATAAGAGGAACAGCCTGCACTTTAATTCATTTGGCATCAGGAGTTTGGAAAAATTACTTATTGATATAGGACCTAATGCAGAGTCAAGGAAACTAGATCAAGGGGGGGAATGGCAAAAGTATATGAAAGTTCAGCTATGGTATGCAAATATGATAAAGATATGAATTGCTTCAAATGGTTATCTGGCAAAAGAGTGGAAATATATGCTTTGGGTTCAGACCTTTCGAATATGTCTGGAGAGAGAAAAGAGAAAGCTGTACAACATGGCCAAATAGATTGCATATTTAATTTTAAGAATAGGCTAGGTGATAATTTGCAATGTCTATACACAAATGCCAGGAACATCAAAAACAAAGGGGTCGAGTTCGTTGCTTTATTGAATATGTGGCCTAAAATTGTTGGCATTAGTGAAACCTGGTTATCAGAATCAGATATGGTAATTGTGATATGAGTGTAATGGGTATGCTATTTTTTTTTTAGGAATGACAAAAGAAATAGATAGGAAGTACTAATGATATCAGATAACTTAAGTCCAATTAGGGTAGAATTGCAAGAAAACTGATGGTAACAATGTCCCACATAGTGATGAGTTTGAGGCCATCGTGTAAAGTGGAGGCTATCAGAATGAAATATATTGTAGGGTGTTGCTATAGAGCAACTAAGTTGCAGGCGACGAAGGAATGCATTGCCTACTTAGTCTTATGGGTACTAAAAGAGTGATCATTATGCGACTTTACTTATCCAAACACTGATTAGGTAGAAGAGAAATCGCATAAGAATCAAGCTTAATTTATTGAATACTTGCGAGACAACCTTCTCAAAGCAGCATGTGAAAGAAAGAACTCTAGGTCAAAGGGTATTAGATTTGTTCATAGCATCAGAAAGGGTCTATGTTAAGAATGAGTATTTTAACAGCTGGTGACAGTGATCATGCTGTGCTTTCTTGGGAAGCATCAATTCCATTTAAGGCCTCCAAAATAAGGACAGTAATCTCAAACCTGAACACAAAACATCCATGACTGACCATAGCAGGATTCAAACACTGTATCTGATTGGAGCTAGTATATAAAATCACTCAGCTAACCAACACTTCTCAACAGCCTAAGAAGAAAGACCTTCTCTACACCTTAATGGAATTATATTAATCAAAAATTTTCTTGGACCTTATCAATATGCAATGTACCAGAAGGAATTATCTAAAGTTTAATTGCAATTGTGAAATAATGTACATTTAAAGAATTACTGAGAGTTTATTATAAGTATGCTAATAATGCAATTGAAATTTGCATTTTAAATCTCCTTTATGAGCTAGTATGTTTATTCTCTAAAGCAAGTTCCTAGATCACTTAACTCAAGCCTAGCCACATTATTAGAACAATAGGTTTACCTCTTGTGAGCAAGGATTCAGAAAAATTATCAAAGAACAGACATTTAAAGAGCCATTTTTATAAAAAAAATTACTCTGTATAGAGCTCCTGCAGATACGAGGTGGTATCAAAAGGTTGAGACTAGGTTTGTAACACACCAACAGATAGCAGTACAAGGCTGCACGCACAGTCACAAGGAGCACCTACCTTCATAAGTCAGTGTGCCAAAAGACATCGTCCTGTGTACATCGGAAGCTGTGCAACTGATGCTATTCTGACCACCTGTGTTACCACATCTGCGATTTCATCATGGACAGCAAGTTAGAACAAAGAGCAAACGTGAAATTCAAGTTATTTCATTACCGGTGACAAAACTTGGGTGTACGGGTATGACCCTGAGACGAAGCAACAGTCTTCACAGTGGAAGAGCCCATCATCTCCACGACCGAAAAAGACGAGGCAGGTCCGCACTCAACCAAGTGCATGCTCATCTTCTTTTTCGACATTTGCGGCATTGTGAATTCAAATTAACTTCTGATAATTTGACATTCTTACTGCTAAGATGTTAATTAGCATTTTGACTTAATTAAAAGTAGAAATCATTCAGACTGCTAGTACCTACAGCAGTAACCAACTATGTTAATTACTCAACAGCATGACTACAACAGAAGAGAAATGCAATAGATATGCAGATCCACAATGAAATGCATGGAGTCTCCCATTTGACTATGTTAATTAATATGTATTTCTAAACAATGCCAAGCTTGTCATGCCTGTTAAGATATCAGAATACCTAATCTGAAAGAAATTGTTTCCTTCTACAATACAAATAATTCTCAACATCTTACCTTGTTTCTATAGACATATGCAGTAATGCCACCAGCTAGACCAAGGATGAAGACCAACAGCAATAATACTGAAAACTGGAAAGTATAAAATAAATTTATCATTAGAAATTACTGTGTCAAAATATTAAATATACACTAAAATTGCTCAGAATTAACTAACATGCAACTACAAAAATTTCAAACCTAACAGTACAAGGTACATTACATGCCACTATTATGTTCCAGTTTTGATAAATACAACGTTATAAACAGGATATTTATATTATAACAAAGCCTAATTACAAGGTTGCAATAACATGAACCTCATTCTTTCTCCACTGCAAAATTTGTCTTGTATCTATGTTGTAAGAATTTCTTACAAATCTAGGCATTTAAGACTCAAATTTTAAAAAGGTTGCACTCTTTCTCAATCCGTCTTTATATGCAAAGTTTCACAAACCAGATATGATCTTGGTTAGCTGATAATGAATTTGTTTCTTCACTTCCATGAAAGTCAGGTAACCACATCTGAGCAGCGATCCAGATTTTCTCTTACTAAGGCCTTGAGAAATGAGATGATATCCTTAATTCCTACAGGTTAATGTTCTTTTTGGCACTGCAGATCAAATGTTGATATCTTAATCACCTTGGCAACATTGAACCTAGATTATCCACCATTACCCATATGTCTCTAGCTTCAATTACTTACAAATTCCTATTAACATAATACTATATACCATGTCCTCAGTCCAAAAACTGACTTCTCACTATGTAACATTAAAATGGCATTCATTAACATTTGCTCACAGCATCATTCTGTTCAAGACAGAATTGAAAGGATTTTGCATTAAAAATGTCACTTATACAATCCTACATGTATCATCCACATAACTGAATTTTTCTTTCCAAACCATCCTTAAATATATAAAGGAAACTAAAGTGGTCTAAGGATAGAATTATGGTAATCCAATAATCATTTCCTTTTAGATTCAGTTCCTCTATACACCTTAGATGACTGTCAGATAGGCTTGGGGTATGGACTGGTCAGTGGCTATTTCGTATATTACTCTGAGTTTAATGACCTCCTGTGGAATTCTGCCAAATGCCTTGGCAAAATCTAAAAGAATAACACCATTATAAAATGGCGAGAGCGATTCTTTCAGATTATAAAATTATAATCTGAATTTTATAATTCTTTCAGATTTCATAAACTTGAAATTTTATAAATTTGTAAAACATGCCCTACATTTAACAAAGGGTATGCAACCCTCTATAGCAGATCAAAAATGTTACTTTTTCACATCGGGACAATTTTTCACCACCCTTCCAATGCATTAATGACTACTGAAGAGACATGCTGGTCTGTTCTGGTGATTAAATATTGTTATTCATTTTTCTTTCAGGAAATGACAATATAGGAAATTTAATAAGTAATTCTAATATTTCAGAATTAAATTTGTATCAAGAGAGCCATATACATGCAAGTAATACATCAAGTGAGACTGAGAAAAGAGAAAACACATGGAGGCCTACAGTCCTAAATAGCATCCTCTATTGAGTTATGTTCTCAACTGTTGGGCATTGCCTGTGGATAAGTTTCCCAGATAAGTAACAGCTTGATACAAGCATATTTGTTGAGAAAGGGATAATTGGCAAGAGCTGAAACAGATTCCAAGGAGTCATTTCTTGATTCAGTGAAGTAAGGCAGCCGTTTTTCTAACAGATTCTGTAGTTGGAATATAAGGCATGGTCTGCTAAACCTGAGCAGTTGTAGTGGTGAATTAGATGTAGTCTTCGTACCGTGATCCTCAATGTTAGCTGTCCTGCCTGTTTAGCCAAAGAAGGAAAGGCTGCAGCTGTGGATACTTGGTGTACCCTGGGTAATTCCATATGTAGCTAGTCTTAGAGATAAGGGATACCACTCTTAAAAACTAGCTACAACTTCTGAATTATTCAAATTTATGTTATATACAGATTACTTTACATGAAAAAGAATCTGCCAAAACAACCACAATGAGTTTCTTCTCCCATCCATTTGCTTGTTTTTATATAGAGCATTTAGAGAACAAAAGCATTAACAACTTCTCAAAAAATTCAATTTGTTATTCATGTCAAAAATTTCTGGAACAAAAAAATTACATTACACAAATAAAAATAAATTTACTACCTGAATTATTCACAATCTGATGTTTTTGGAGCTCAAGATAGCATTATTAAAAAGGCACTTTAGAAATACCTGTATTTCCGAAAAACTTGCATCTCATATGCCTTTAAATACTGCTAGCTTGCAAATCTCAGTCTTCCAGAAACCTAGACATGAATGAATGCACTGTTTGCCATTTAGCCTCAATCTCATCCATGAAAGGTAAAGAAGTTAAGTATACAGAATGACTACTGTTATAAAAAAATCTGTATTACCTGAAGTTCCTCAAATGAAGAATCCTATTTTAGACATTCAAAGCATTCAAACATCCAAACATCCTAACTAAAGCATTCAAACATCCTAACAGTAGAAACATTTTAATCTTCTGTTATAAAGGATAAAGTGCAAACTAATCTCACACACAGACAGAAAATTAAATACAAAGGCCAGATGCATAATTTGTTTTGATAGCAGTCTTCAGTTAAGACCAGTGCTAATCACTTTCTCTTCTCTTAGCTTCATAATTGACCAGTTTTGGTTGGTCAACAAAATTAACAGCACAGAATCCTGTCTGTGCTGTTACTTCACAGTAGACCATAATTCTGTTGCAATTTTCTATATCTAGAGTAAAACCTAAGGATGTCTATACACTTAGATTGGTTTAGTTTTAAACAGCCTGTATTCCAAACAAGAAAGGTTTAAACTTGTTAAACTAATGGGAAGTAACATACTTCCCATTCTATTATTTGCCGAGTGTTTAGAACAATCTGTAGCATGGTGTAATGGTAGATTTATAATGTCCTTTAACTGCCAATATCTGCTTAAGCAGATATTGGCAATTCTATCAATTTTTTTTTTTTTTTTTATAATAGAGATGAGGAGCCCCAAAAACCAAATCAGGGCCATTCCCCCCCCCCCTCAGGAAAGTGGTTAAGAATTACTGGCTTGATGTGAGAATGAGTGCATCTGTATCTATGGACATGGCTACATCTTTCTAAAAACGCAAAGTTACTCTAGATATAGAAAATTGCAACAGAATTATGGTCTACTGTGAATTAACAGCACAGACAGGATTCTGTGCTGTTAATTTTCTTGACCAACCAAAACTGGTCAATTATGAAGCTAAGAGAAGAGAAAGTGATTAGCACTGGTCTTAACTGAAGACTGCTATCAAAACAAATTATATAATAGATTATTCTTATCAACTAGAATTTGTACAAAAAATTTAGGAACTTTATATTATAAACATACTAAAAACATTGTAAAAGCTATAAGTTGCATAACAGATCTTAATTCCATCAAAAATCTTCCTAAAATTTGTTGCTAACTAGAGAATAGATTGGCTTACTTTTCTTTCTCTCAACCAACTCACTTCAACCACTATCTCACTGTTTCTACCTTAATAGAAATACCTAAGAATTTAAGTACAGGTACTTAAATTCTTAGGTATTTCCTTATAGGTATTAGCAGGTGTGCTGTTTCACTGAAACAACCTACTTTTAAGCCTATAATATGAGAAGCAGATATCCAACATTCTTTAAGATGTTCAATTGGGAAAAGATTCTTGTGCAAATGCACAAGACCCTTTCCCCAATATATTTGCTTCTGTTCTCTGGAACACTTTCTTATATATACTTTCAAAGAGCACAGTAACACAAGCTAAAAACATGAATGAGGAAGCTGGTAATAGTATGCAATTAGGCATATGCATGCAACTATTTTGTAGCCTTTTATGCATATACTTAAATTCTTTGGTGTCATCTGTCAGTTTTGTGTTCATGCATTTTGGCAAGTATCAAAAATCAATACCCAAACACTGCAATTAAAGTTGTAAAAATTTCACAATTTTCACCTTCACACCTATCCAAAACTTGATTTTTATATAGGCTGTAGGTTCAAATCCCACTATAGGGAATGTGGGATTTGAATTTCAACATATGGTTGCAATATTACAGCATCATTCGTTAGAAGCCTTAAGTCACTTGAAAATATTACATGTTTGGTTTACAGTTTATGTTAAAAAACCTTATCCCAACCACAATCCATTAGAGCTGAATGGCAAGTAATTAAAATAATTAAATGCTCAAAACAGAGCATATTAGTTTGTCAGATAATTATAAATTACTACAAAATAAATATTTCTTACTTATGGATAGGGTGTAATTGATGAAACATTTAAATAATCGATATTTATTACAAATTGTGTTACATTTGTAAATTATTTTTATAACTTTATAATTTAAAAGAAAACCAAAATATCCCCTTTTGTTTTGAGCAGTATAATTAAGCAACTTCAGTCCAACACTAAATAACTAAAGATTTCTACATAGCCTGTAAGAACTGATTAGGCTTATTCATAATCCTCATCTTCTCTGGAAGAAGTAATCTTTAAAAAAGTTTACTTGTGGCTTAACTATAAAACAAATTACAAGAGATAACAGGGTTAAAGTATATAGGTCATATTTCCCCATATACAAGTAGCGGAAAAGTTGTTGGATCTATGAAAATGCTATGAATTGGAGATAGTTGTAACAAGCTCTTTCAGTTGGTTATAATTAAATCAAAGTTCCCAAGAAATTATATTCTTGTTAAATCCTTTAAGCAATCAGTGTGCATGTGAAGTATCTTTGTGAATAGGCTACTTGAATATATGTGTGTGTGTGTGCGATATATATATATAAAACTTATACATCCAAAAGGATGTGTGCTCTGCATTATGGGATACTTACAACTTTACTAGTTGTAAAGATACTTCACATGTAAACTGTTTGCTTATACTTAGATAAAAGAATGTTTCATGTATGAAGAATATATAGTCTCATATAGATTTTAATAAGTACAATAAGAAAATATTAATTTTAATCAAGTCACAGAATTGTTTAAATACAATGTTTGCGGATTTAACATGCAGCATCCAAATAGCATCAACTTGCAATACTGCTGACAACACTACATTCAATTTCCAGGGATAGCTTTATTCAGCCTTCCCTCTAACAGAAGGCTTAAAAATTATCATCATAACACTAATTACGCTTATATTTTAGTATTTGTTTAGGATGTCGGGTGTTGGCCATTTGGTTTATATGTTCAATCCATTTGTTTATAATTGTTTAGTTTTTCTTCTATTGATTTTGTTTTTAGTTCTTTTAAAATGTCTTCATTCTTTTTTGATCTAATAATGTGTATTTTGTAGTTCTCGTTTCACTTGTTTTTATTCTTTGTTTATTGCCAAAATTTCAATGCCATATAATAATGTGGGCACTGCTAAAAATATATGCTTGAAAATATACAATGCTAAAGTATTGTATATTTTCAAGCATGTTTCCTTTTGTACTATATTTGGGTTGAGTGTTCTATTTATCAGGCCAATAATCTGTAAAAATTTTGAAGTTTTTAATTTTATGTCTTTTTCTCCTTCATATGATATTTCACATCCAAGATAACTGAAAGTTTAGTTTAATCCTTTATCCAAGTATAAGCAAAATCCAGAGTAATTTAATAAGGTGGTATAGTTCGCCCACCGATTTGAGGTCCCTCGAAACTACTGCGCATGTCAGAAAAAGGAGAATCCATTCCGATAATAGGGTAATCAGTCTGTCTTCTGGGAGGTAATAATAAACAAACTGAGTTTGTTTATTATTACAGATCGGAAAATTTAGCTTTTCTTTTACGAACATTGTTTTTAAAGTGTAACTATTTTGCTTGTATAACAGTTGGAAAAATGTACGTAGAGTGTTAATACGTGCAAATACTACGTTCTACATAAAACAATGTCACTTCGCTCCATGATAAGTTTCCTTTTATTCTGGGACTTTTTAAAACAAAATCCGATTTCATGAAGTATTTTCCTTAAAGTTTCTCTTTTCCAAGGAAAATTAATTTTTTCTTTAAGCACAAGAATCAATTTCGGAACAGTTGGCACTCTTTTCTCGAATACGTAAAATTCGTGAATAGCTCTTCTTATAATGTCTACATCAAAATCATTCAAAGCTACGGTTTCGATGGTTTTACTCTGGCGCCTTTTTTTAGGAGATTTAAATTTTGGCTTACCTTCACCTTTTGATTCCCTACGAATTCTTTTAATAGTCGACCCCGATACGCCCGCAATTGCACTTGCACGTTTTATGACTTGAGAAAGGGGAACAAGAAGACGGCCTTCTGACAATTCTTTTTCGCAGAATGTCAGCACATTATTCAATATTCTTTTGCAAGAGCTACTGAAACGTGTAACAATAGAACTTGTTGACTGTACTGGATCCATCATACAAATTAATAATAAAAAATAATGCAAAAAGAGAACAACAAAAATCAAGCTAGTACTAGTACAGCGACAGACAAGAAAGCACGTGATTTCGCATGTTGGCGAAATCACGTGCATCCTTCATTTCTTTCTCCCCTTCAGCATGAATCGACTATTCTTGGCACAAATCCAACAAGGGATCTAGAAATGGTGGGCGAACTATATACACCTTTTGGCAACTCATATAGTTAAATATGACCTCTCCATTGCTTCTGCCTTAGTAAGGCCCTTCGGGGTCTGGCTCCCAATGACGAGACCGCAATAGGAGTCAAAACCGGTCTGGGAAGTGGAAAGTGGCCCTTTCCTTAATGCATAGCATTATACATGTCTGCAGGGAGATGTGCTTTGCATTATGGGAGTACTGAGACAAGGAGTGATGAAAGCTTGGTCCACCTTTACTACAAGTTGCCTCAGTCCTGAAGATATTTCAGGTGCAAACTTTGTTTGCTTACACTTGAATAAAGGATTAAACTAAAAATTTATTATAGTCTAACCAAGTGGAAAATAATCTCCCAACATAACTGAAAGTATTTATCTGTTCTCTTATTTTATCATTAACTATTTTGCTTCTAACTGGAGTTTGTCCACAAAATGCCATTGTTTTAGTTTTATCTAATGAAATTTTCATTCCGAACTGTTCTACTATATCATCATCAAATTCCTGCCATGTACCTTCAAGGGGTATACAGGATATGATAGTACCACATGAAAAAAATTGCATCATTACTAATTTCCTATCTACAATTTTCCTCCAAATCAGTCTGTTACTTATCAAGACTCCAACATTGTCAAATCTTATATTTCTATCATCTAAGGCACTTTGTACCGTATCAATCCACCTATATCTTGGTCTTCCTCTGGGTCATTTTCCTGCCAACCTTGCCAAGAACACTTGTTTTGCTAATCTTTCTTCGCCCATTCTGATTAAATGACCATACCACCTGAGATTAGCTCCGCTAATGCATTCCTGGATGTTGACAATGTCAAGTTCTTTTCTAATATTCTCGTTTTTAATATGATATTGCCATTGATGCCATCTGCTCACGCCTCTAATCTTTCTCAGGACTCTCATATCTGTGGTTTCTAGTCTTTGGTCAAGTGTTTTACTTCTGACCCAGCTCTTAGATCCATAAGTTAAAACTGGTTTGAACACTGTCTTGTATATAGACAATTTAATGTTCCGACTAATTTCTCCCTTATTCCATATGAATTTATTCAATTGATTTCCTACCATACCAGCTTTGCTGATTCTGTTGTCTATTTCTATATTTAATTTACCATCTTCAGTAAAAATCGTGCCTAAGTAGCTGAAATGTTTCACTTGTTCTATAGGTTCTCCATTCACAACACAGTTGACATTTTCAATGATTCTGCCTATTTTCATTGTCTTTTTATTGCTGACCTTCATACCATATCTATTACAACAGCTATTCAATTTAGTCAGAGAATCTTGCAGACTTGTAGCAGATTTATTTAGAAGTATAACATCATCTGCATAAAGCAAAAGAGCTGACATTAACATCTCCAATTTTGATATCATGTTTAATACCACTTTTCTTCATAATGTGATCTATATAGATCATGAATAACAGAGAGGATAATGTACATCCTTGTCTCACACCAGATTTAACATTAAAATTGTTCTACTATAAGGTTTAAATTATATATTGCTCTTTGTAAATTGTCTTCCTTATCTGATATTATTACCTGATCATCTGAAAAAATAGTGTATTTATTTTGTTATTCTGGGAAATTTCTATACCTTGATTGTTTAAGGTGTTCCACTGTATTAATATTTCATTAATGTAAAAGTGATTGATATTATAAATGTAAATATTATAAATTAAAGATGTAAAAGATATTATAAAACTATTTTGTCATTAATTCAAGATACTTCAGTTGTCAAAAACTGTATAAGCAGATAGAAGGAAAAGATTCTGGATCTATTTCCCTGTTGTAGCCAGTTATTTTATCAAACATTTTGAACAACATTCAATGTTTTTTCATTTAAGCCATCCATTTTGTACAGATATGTTGATATTTCTGCTATGGAACTCTTGCCTGATCTCCAAGAATTTCTAGAGAAAATTCAGTAATCCTAAGAATTAGATGTACTCTTGAAATAGAAGATAACTGCCTTCCTTTTCAGGACAGTCTCATTCTCTCTTAAATAAATCTGCAGTTCTCTTTATTGACAAAACCAACTCATACTGATAACACATTAATACTGCTTCACATCACCACCTATCAGATTTGTTCAACTGCTTCTCTTAAATAATAACTCAATTATCAAAGCTACTTTCAACCTCTAGTTATAATGCAAAAATAATCAAAATTATGGCCTTCATCCTAATCTTTCTAGAGGCATTCCTTAAAATTTGTTCTGTATGTTAAAAAGGAACACAAAACAAACTGGAAGACTACTTTGCCAGATTGGCTTGCCAAATCTCTTTCCAACTAGTTTGTAAAGAAATTTCTTACTCTTCTCTCCCAAAGACAAATATCCTTCTCATTCTTATTGTATAGTTTATAGGATATGCTGTTTGTGCACTCTTCGCTACTATGGGTATACTGGTCATTCTAATCAGATTCATTAATCTTGTGTACATAGCCATACCTTATCAACTAACCACAGAATTCAATGGAATAAAACTAAAGACCTATGTAAAAATTATTTTCTTCTGCAAAGCACACATTCACAATCTTAACCTCAGCAAAAACAACTACCTTAAACTCAATTTTGAGGAGTTATTTAGGATAACTTCCAATTCACATGTTTCTTAAAATTGTAATTATTTAAATTTTATTCCTTGAATTCCAATAACTGTTTTGATCAGCAGACCAAACATTGTTCAAAGGAAAAAATAAAAATGTCAACTGCCACTGTTGATCCCAGCAAGCGAAAGATGAACTCCATCAGCTTTTCAAAGTTTTTACATTCACTCTCATTTGTTTTAATCATTTTGAATAACTCAACCCATAAACTAACAACACTATGTGACCTTTCATATTCTTCTAGATATTTTTCCCCATCTGATTGCTTGTTTTTCTCAATTTTACTTTGGTCTTATAGTATTTTTTATAATTGAAACCTTATCAACAAGTTTGTCTCTGTCAACAACTGTTTATTTGGAAGGAGCTATGGAATTAACAAATTCTGCAGATACTTCATCTGGCCAATGACGCTCAAAATCCCAACTTAATTGTATCTGAGAAAACTGCTCTGTACCTTCAACACTACTTTCTCACATTTCTAAATAAGAGATACGCATCTTATAAAAATTCAAGATATGCTTTTCAAAATCTTTATATCTCCTTCATTGGCATATAGAAACAGCTTTGCTTGCAAAGCTGGGTATGAACATCTCTCTTTTGGCTATTAATTTTACTTTCAATTCCTTATACTTCAAAGCTACTTATAGGTGAAATTTCATTTTTTTTTTTTTTTTCAAAAGTTGAAACAGATTCTTGAAAAATTTGAAGACCTGCCATGAACAAATAAAGCTAATAATTCACTGAGTGGATTTTCAAAAAAGTTCACTTAGTTTAAGGCAAGAATTTTCACTGTGAAAGGAAGTAAGATTTCAATACTGCCCAAATCAAAAGAATCCTTTGCAGAGCAGGTAGCGAACTTAATGTTATAGTACTGTGCAACAATAATTTTTTGTACTCAATGTCTGCAAACTCAAAATTATTTAAGTTTTTCTATTCTTACTATAAAAATGCTTGTATATTTTAACCACACTACTGGCCAAGACGTCTATAGACGTCAAGGTTATCATGGATGCAAAGTGGAATTAAAATTGTAATACCATTGATATCACATTGAAATATATGATGGATACGAAGCACATGAGGATGCATATTTTATCCATAATGGACGGCAAGGTGGTTAATTACAATCATTTCTATATAAAAAAGCAGTTGTGAACAATGAGAACAGCACCCAATTCCTAAAAGTTTTCTGCCCATTTCTTGTTGTAACTTTATATGAACATTAGTTTTGCCCTACCTTGCCATTACCCCCAAAATTTGTATTTGTGTTATTTGCACAGTATGATAAAGTTTTGGTATAGAAAATAAAATTTAAGAGTTATAGTCATGCGTTAGGATAAAATATCTGCCGTCTCTCCTGTGAAATCAAATTCTATCAGTCGCACTTTAACTACAAAGTGCAGAACAAATATTCTAGTTAAGATGGGTACAAGTTTCATATCTAGTCTGTTAGGGCATCTACAGATATAGCAACAAAATGTCACTATTTAATTAATTTTGTACTTTATCCATTACAAAAGCTGCAATCACTTTATTAGCTAATGGCCTCTGTTTGCTCTGGCACTGGAATATTTTGAATCTTAAAGTTTTGAAATAAGTTTTGACTGGCAGTCGCATGATTTAAAACTTATTTAGCTGCACGAGTATAATTGTCGGATTTCAGCCGTTTGTTTTTGAAACATGCATCAAGAATCTTAACAATGTCACACCAGCCACCAAATCCAAGAGAAAATTTACTGTTGCAAAAAGAACAAAATGCAGTGCAACTCTTCATTCTCTGGTTCTGGCTTCAGAAATTTAAATTCACTTTGTAATTCTCTATTAAAATGACACTTTCTTTTATGAAGGTTTTCTTTTGAAATCACCGATTTTAAATACCTATAAAATTAGATCAATTGCCAACGTAATGTATTCTATGTGAATATTCACAATATGACCATGCATAACACCAAATACATGGTATAATACAACTGAAACTGTAGGAATAGGGAGAAGAAACATTTATAAAAATTGGATCAGTTGATTCTCCTATTTCTATGTAACAAAAATTTTATTTTTCCTGTTACATTTTATACAAAAGACATTTTACCAAATGTATAGTACAGTACGGACAGGGTATTTAAAACAAAAATTCATACTAAATAGACATATGGTAACTATTTCTATTCCTGACATTAAGTATATACAGGTCTTATATTGCTTCTTTATATACACTTTGAACATTTTCTCTTTGCAAAATCTTATGTCATGACCTTGCTTCAAACTACCTAAGTGTGTCATAGTCATTCATCTTGTAGTTTAATACTACATGATTACTCTTCCCAATTATAGACAATGTGGCTACATTAGTTATGGACCAATCTTCTGAACCTCTCAAACCTCTAGTCCCATTCATCACATGCTGTTTTAAGTAATATCTTAATAGGTAAATAAAATTCCATTTCCATTCTGACATGTGATCTTTCTTCCAATCTGTCTATTTAGAAAGATCTCATAATTACTCAACCTGCAACTGGCTGATGCATATTGTCCACATTCCTTAAACTCTGGCCTCTAGCAGCTAATAACCTTGTTTCAATCTTGCTCCTATCATTTAATTTTTTCAAATTAAATATCATCCATATAACTGTCTTAATTGCAATTTATCTTCAGCAACAGTACCTTATCCTTGTCTTATTCCATCCCCTCTGAAAATACTATAACCCTCAATCTATCCCTATAAATCATGCCTGCTGTCAGTCAAGTTCCATGAGTACATGGAAGCAATTTATTAAAAATATTGTTAGCATTAAGAATATATCAGAGAAGATTAGATATAACAGAAAAGAGCTTTATCATAGCAACTTTGATCCAAATTAATCTGCTGTTTGCAGAAACTAGTACTGCTGATAGCATTACTAGTTTACTAGATGATAGCAATGCTAAAAATTTTTCTGAGAGCAGTTTTTTTTTTTTTTTTTTTTTGATGCTGTGAGAACTATAACCATTAGATAAGGTGTGGTGTTATTTGATTAAGTTCTGCTATAAGAGGACCATTAGAACAAAAAAGGTTATAGGTGCTATTGGTTAGTGTTTTAATGATCCTCTTATATCAGAGAAGATTAGATCCAGAATGAATAACAAATGAAATATAGATTAGCAATATCAGGAAGGAAAAAAAATTAATCACTAAGGCATCATTTAAACAGATACTAGTAACCATGAGGTGACAAAGCTAAGTATCTGTATTATTAATGCTAAAAATGCACAACAGAAGTTTTAAAAGGATAGCTTTTTATATAAAAAGTGGCATGAGCAATGAGGAGAGGTAAGAGCACTTGTTAACCATTCTGCTAATTTATAGCATGGAGAATCTTTAGCATCTACTATAGGTCTTAGGGGATGAGAATTGTATTTGTGTATTTTTGGATGATATATGAGAAAGGATGCAAACTGAAGGGTTTGAGTGTTTGCAATTTCAGGAGACCAAGAAGAAATCTTTTTGAGCTGACTTTAATTTTATGATTTCAAATTTTGATCATAATCCATAGGTCTAAAACAAGCAGTCTGAGAATGATATCCATTTTTCTATTGTATTCACTAGTATTACAAATGAGTAACACTCCCCTTATCAGATCTGGTGATGACTACACTATCTTTGTAAAGCTTCTTCAGGACACAGTTATCATCTTGCTGTTTCTTTTCTGAAGGCAAAGATCCAGAAAGAACGGTAACATGAAGCTTAATATTGCTAGCTATTTCTGGAGCTAGGTTATGGATACCACATTCAATGCTGAATGTCTAGTTCCTGTACTTGATTCAGAGCAACAGCAAAATTATGTCCATGTCTTAGGATACTGATGGCAGCATCACTAAATCTTTTAGACATGTTAACTACATGCATAAAGAGACTGAACTAGAGGTGCAAGTTTAGAATCCAAAAGATTTTTTGATGAGTTCAGTTTAATTTAAAAAAAAAAAAAACACTTTTGAGTAGAAGCTACTGAACTGAAATATTAAAGAGAATGATATAGAGTTCAGAATATCAGGTCATCCTGAAAGTAAATGTCACTTTTAGCATTAAGTTTTGAAAGGATATATATAAAAGTAAAATCACTTGCTAATTTAATGAAATATATATTTTCCATTTTGAATCAATAATGCTCTTGAAACATTGTGTAAGTTTCATAATGCCATTTCTATAGAAATCAGAAGGTTTGGAGGCAAGTCACATAGGCTCAATTTTAGTGCCTGTAATGCATCTTATTGTTTCATTAATGAAATGTTGAAAACTTCGAAATAAGTGATAATCTGAAGGTGTAAAATCAGGAGAATATGGAAGCTTTTTCCAGCTGAGTTCCTCAATCTTGGTACATGTGGTTCTTGCACTGAGGGCATGCATTATCATGGTGAAAAAACTTTCTAGTGACCAGAGAACATCTCTTTTCTTTCCATTTTTCATTCATTTGATAGTTCACAATATACTTCAGCTGCGATTGTTTAGTTTTGTGGCAAAAGTGCAAAGTGTATAATACCAGCCATATCCCACCAAATGTTTAATAAAACCTTCTGAGGATGAAGGTCTTGTTCTGGTTGAGGTTTAGCCTGCTCCCCTGAATGAACCCACTGCATTAAGCACTTAATATTTTATAAAGTATCCACTTTTCATCACTGGTGACTATATAACTCAAACAGATTGAATCAAGAATGAAAAGCAGTGCAGATGTTGACACACTCTCTTCAATTGTTGTTCGTCAATTCATGAGAAACACAGTTGCTGAGCTTAGATACTATTACAAGTTCTTGCAAATGTCAATGGATGGTTGATGATGATGAATTAAGATCTTTTGCTAAATTGTTAACAGTTGCATTGGCATTTCTTGCAATAGCAGCTTCCAGCATAGCATTATTGAGAGAGACAAGGTGCCCAGAACAAGGGAAGTCTTTCAAGCTAAAGTCCCCTTGTTGAAAATTTTGGAACCATCAATGGCACTTTTGCACATTCAAAACATCATACACTTTTTTTTTCCCCCCATTGTTGCCTTTTTTGAACTCAAAGAAGGATGTGCTCTTTGGTGGACTCCACAATAATAAAAGGTTATTGAAATAACCTATGTATAATGTTCTTGCAAGGTGGAATTCCTTAGAATGAGGCTTAGCAGTACTTATAAAGCTTTAAAAAGCTTTTTTAGACAAGCTGAGACACATCTGAACAAGTACAGTATAAAAAATATTACTTTTGGGATGGCCTGATAGCCAAGAGATCCAACTGAATTAGCTGATGGTTATGTTGGTAGCTGCAATCTGGTCTCATAGAGAAAAAAAAAATGGCATATTTGTAGATATGGAGGGCCTTTTTATATTTGACTTTAAATTTCATACAAATGAATAAGATTTCTATATCCAAACATCTTTTAAGAAAGGCCAGACTGTCTAATTCTCTAGTCAAAGTTTCAACTTGCATAATGTTTTGCTTTGCATGTTATATCTTCACCATGAAAAACCAAATTTGGCTGTATGCACACACAAAAAACGAAGCAATGCAGATACATTACAATTTGAATGCATGATCTGAACATCTACCATCCCTCACCAACAGTATTTCTTTTGTGTGTATGATTTGCTAAATTTGTAATATTCTAATTTTTTTTTTTTTTTTACCTCTGTCACTGCTTTTTTTTTTTTCCATTCAGAAATCTTTCAAAATAATTTACTCCACATATTCATAACTCTAATTTTGTTTTATAGTACTTATTTATTTCTAAGCTTTTTAAATAACTCAGAATTGACATTTGCAATATGTTATAACTTGTTTTATGATTTGTTCACTTATCTGTTACACATACTTAGTTTTCTTTCAGTAACAGTGATGTCCTATTTTTAGGACATCACTGTTACTGAAAGAAAACTATCTGTAAGAAAGAATATTTAAATTCTAGCTTGATGCAATTTTTTTTTTTTTTCACTAGAGGTCATGCCAGTAGAATAACATGTGATCAAATCTTTATTTCTCTAGCTTACAGTTTGTAATGTAATGCAGCTTGTATAGTATAATTGTGTATGCTCCAGATGATGATCTTGATATGAAGATCGAAATGTTGAGATAAAGTTATAACTTTTAAAGCTGACTGACTGAAATATATTGGAAAAAAAAAAATAATAAAAAAATTGAACAAGAACCAAACCTTCAGTGACAAAATGTGAAGAAATTTTTTTTTCAGCCAGCGTATGGATTTTACAACTGTAAAATCCATAATTTATAAAATGAATGCTGATCACCAAGTAACACTAAAAGAAAGGATACTTAGATTTGTTACATTTTTATATTCCTTCCAGGGTCATGATTTATTTGCTAAGAATTTGATATTTTTTCAGGACTACTCTAACTTCAAGTATTACAAAATGGTAGAACTTTTCCATCCTTATCCAAATGTCTGGGCCTTTCAGATTTCTCTATCTTTACAATTTTGCTAAATCCTTCACTGGCTGAAAAAAAATTTCTTCAGATTTTGTCACCGAAGGTTTGGTTCTTGTTCAATTTTTTTTTCTGTCAATATATTCCAGTCAGTCAGCTTTAAGAGCTAAAATGAAAGTCTCATGAAAAGTAAAATTTATTATCAATGTACTTTATTTCTTCTGCAAGTTCATACTCCATTTATCTGTTACACCAATTATTCAATCCTTCTATTGCAGATTTCAATATCTGACTTTACTTTTTGTCCTAGTTCTCTGGCAAGGAACAGCCAGGTTCTTATTGAACTAAAGATTTCGACTGGCATTATGCAAAATGTACTATTATTTTAAGGAATATAATTTCATCACTTGAGTCTCTCACACTAGCAACCCATCCCTCTTTATTCAGTATCTGAGTTGATGCTCCCCCCCCCCCCACCACCACCACCAAAAAAAAAAAAAGTGTGTGAGAAGGAAGATGATGAGATTGAAATTTGGAATCTGTGGATGGTTCTCTCATTCCCTAAATGCTACATAAAAAAAAAAAATACATTATTTAACTTTGACTGTAGTGATCTATTAATTTTTTGTTCAGTTTGTAATTATTAGGCATGCTTTTTTTTTTTTTTTTTAAGTCTACAGAATAAAGAAAAAAGTAATGATTACAAACTATCTTAAGATTTTTCTTTTTTGGAAGAGCATATCCTTTAGACATTATACAAGACAATTTGAGACATTTAATGTCTGACCCTTTTTCCTGATTCATCTTTTCAACAAGAGAAGTCAATTTTAAATACAAAACTACCGTCTGCAAAAATGCATGAACTTACTTCTTAATATACAAAATTAAATGTATCAATGAAAGGATTAACTTTAAGACAATAAGTAAATAAGCAGATCTTGTAAAATCAGTAACATACCGTAGTCAACATACAGTAGTTCTCCTTGACAGCTCCACAACATCCCAGAAAAGCCAATGCAAACATAATAATTCCCACAATAATTAAGAGAATCGATGGGGAGGCATATTCACTTCCTAAGAAGTCCAAATAATTACTACCTTTTGTCTTGGCTACAGCACCTACAGATATGAAGGTTATTCCTGCAATCTGAAACAAAGTTTTAAAGTTAGATATGTATTGTGCTGTTAGAAAATTGCATAAGTAGATCTTTAAAATAAAATACAAGTACCAATAGTATCTAGATTAAAGTTATATTTAAGTATAAAATTTATATTTAAAAATTCCAAAGAAAATGCCTTTCCAACATAAGTTTCAAGTTACAATTTATAAAGATATCCAAAACATAAAGTTTATGGTTGTTCATAATAGTTCAGCTGCACACAGCAAAAGGCAAGTTATGTTACATTAGTAGCATGTAGCTGCTCGAGGCATGAACATCAGATTTCAGATGAAGTGATAAGAAGAAACTTACCATCTATACATATTCAAATTATATTTTGAGTCAAGATTTTTTTTTCCCCCAATGAGACTAGGTAGCTTATTAAATAAGAGAAAAAAAAAATTGTTTTAATCTAGCATTTCACCTACTGATAACAGGCATTTAAGTTATTCAAAATATTAACATTGAAATTCCATATTCTATTTTCGTTTTTGCTTTGTTTACCTCTTTCAAAAAGCAGCATAGATTAGTCTCCCAAAAATTTGGCAGTTTTTTTTTTTTTTTAAATAAAAGTTTTAGATTGTCCTATGAAAGATATGCAGATTCTAAGAATAACAATAATTTCAATTTTAAAAATTGAATTTTAGGTCAAGTTTTCCCCTCCCCATCTTTTGTATAAGGTAGAATGCATGGTTTAATCAATTTTATCTATATAGCTTCATAGTTTTGGTGTTTATGTTCACAGCTACAACCCACCCCTATTGGCAGTGTCATCTTTTGGAGACCCCAGAAGAAGGAAGAGAACAGGATAATATTGATTTTTATAATCAGCTACAAAACATACATAATAAAATAAATAAAAATGATTACATAATTTTAGCAGGAGACTTAAAGGCAAGAATTGGAAACACAAAAATTAATAATAATATAGGAATACATGGAGAACACACTCTTAAACAGAAATGGTAAAAAATTGATCGACTTTGTAGTTTATAATAACCTAAAAATAATTAATTCCTTCTATAAACATAAAGACATACATAAATATACTTGAGCAGCAAGAGGATGGAAATCAATATTAGATTACTTCATATTAAATGAAAAGACAATTTTCACTAGATGTTAGAGTTCACAGAGGATATGAAATAAGCAGTGACCACTTCCTTCTTAAAATAAAATTAAGATTACCACCAAAATGGCTACAAGTAACAAGAACAGAAAGAAAAATTGAAACATTTGTTTATAAAAGTAGACTATTGAATGACAAATGTACAATGGCTATATGAACAAAGAATTAACCAGTATCTAGATAAAATAAAACAAAATGAAGAAATAGAATGGCTTAATATAAAAACGATACTAAATGCAGCAGCAAATGAAAGCTTAGGAAAGACCAAAAAATTCAATAAAAGAAAAAACTGAAGATCTGGGATGATACAATCAAAGGAATAATCAAAAAGAAAAAAGAAGCCTATCACAAATGGTTAAGCAGTAAAAGATTAGAAGATGAAATAGAATATAAAAGAATAAGAGCCATAGCTAAAAGAGAAGTCAGAAAAAGACAGAATCATGGAATAAATTTGTTTCTAATTTAGAACATGATTTATATAAAATAAGACCCAATGTATATAAGATTTTGAAACACCTAAATGCAGATACCAAAGAAAACATAAAATTAAACACTGAATTGAAATTAGAAGAATTTCTAAATTACTACACAGAACTGTGGACAGACAAATATTTTCAAAAAGACAACTGGCAAACAATTAACGAAAATGAAAAGGAAATAACTGAAGAAGAATTAGAAATCAGCCTGAAAGAAACAAGAAACGGAAAATCACCTGGAGAAGATAAGCTAGGTTCAGAACTATATAAATACGCAGGAACAAGATTCAAAGGAAGACTTATTATTTTTAAATAAAATTTACTCAACTAGTATCGCCCCAATAGAATGGAAAAAAGCAATTGTGATTCCTATCTTTAAGAAAGATAATAGAGATGACCCGAAAAACTATAGAGTTATCAGTATACTAAATTCATGTTACAAAATATACAGCAGAATCTTAACTAATGAAATATTCCGAAAACTTTATTCTAGAGGTACAAAATGGATTTAGAAAAGGACGATCATGTATAGACCCAGCCTTCTGCCTAAAATTAATAATAGAGAAAAGAAGAGAATATAATTTAGAAACACATATTGCATTTATTGACTTTGAAAAAGCATTTGACAAAGTTAAAAGAAACATTATTTAACATATTAAAAGAAAGACAAATACCAAATAATATCCTAAAAGCTGTCACAAGTATATATGAAAATAATCAAATACAAATAAGATTAAATCATGAGCTATCATATACAAGAGAGATAAACCAAGGGGTCCGACAGGGATGTCCCCTCTCAGCAACTCTTTTTAATATCTACTTAAATGAAATAATAATAAAATGGAGTAAAAATTTACATCAAGGAATTAAACTTTCACCTACAGTTAACTTAAACACTCTCCTCTTTGAGGATGACCAAATAATAATTACAAATTGTGAAGATAACTTACAGAAAGCTATTTTAAATCTAAATGAGATATCCAAAGATTATGGTATGATAATATCAACAGAAAAATCAAAAACTATGGCCTTTAAAGGACAAGATCCAGCAAGAACTAAAATAGTATTAGATAAGAAGATCTTAGAACAGGTGAATTCATTTAACTACCTAGGATGTATGATCACTTATGAAAATGAAAAAGATATAAACATAAAAATTGCAAAATATTTAAAAATAACAGGAGTAATTAACTCTATATTTAAACCAAACCTAGTTCAAAAACAAACCAAGCTAAAAGTATACAATACATTAGCCCTACCGGTCTTAATGTATGGAAGCGAAATCTGGACAATAAAACAAAAAGACAAACAAAGATTAACAACAGCAGAAATGAAGTTTATGAGAAAAACTGCAAAGTATACCCTATTTGATCACAAAAGAAACGAAGATATTATGAAAGAATTAAACCAAGAAGCAGTAATTGAAAAATTTAAGAAATATAAACATGGATGGAACACGTTCAAAGAATGAAAACAGAAAGATTACCAAAACAAGCCTTAAAGTACAAGCCAATAGGAAAAGGAACAGACCATACTAGGCCTAAATCCTTGATACGTATGATGATGATCTTTTGGAGACCAACTAAGAGAAATAGTGGATGCTTAGTTTTTGTTAAGACATCACATGGAGGTAGCAAGGATTTTCTTCCCCTAAATTCTGGTTCTTCATCCTGCAAAACAGCCAAACTGGCCATTATAACACATGCAAATTAACAGATATAATATACCAGCCTCATAACCTGGGTTGCTTTGGTCAGGATTTATGGCCAACCACTTCTTTAAATGGGGAAAGATATTTCTGCTCTACGAATATAGTAGCAGACATCTTAGATTAATTTATATTATGGGTTCGAGGATATTTGGTGAACGTCAATTTGTAATGCTGCAGAAAGATAAGCAATTTTTTTTCCCCCAATTTCTGCTAATAATACTGAGTGAATTTATTGTATTATAAGTGTGCAAAATAGGCAGCTATTTATATTTAAGGAAATAAATCATTTTACAGTAAATTGTTGGTATGACACCTATGCATAGCAGAACAAAATGGTAGCCAAGACTTTTTTTTGTTAGGAGAGCAAAACTGGTGAAAGCATAAATGCTTTGAAAGTGAATATGAAGAGAACAAATTACATGATAGAGTAGAGAGCATTGATACAAGACTGAAAATGTAAATATCAGTGATAATACTAAAAGTGCAGTAGCAGAAAGACTGAATAAAGAAACTGGGCACTTCATGTAGTCCTTCACAGGACTAAGTGCAAGATTGAAAGACTACACAAATGGCAAGAGATCAGCTGTGAGAGGAAAAAAGTCCGAAAACAAAAGAAAAATCAGAATAATCTTCATGAAAGCACTACAAAATCTTGTTTCCATGGCATGAAAATTAATATTAGTAATGCTATCAGAATGCAGAAAGGGAAGGTGAAAGAATTGTTTTGGCTGGAACTAGCGACTTAAAGAGGTGAGAAATATTATATATGGGAGAATGTCAGTTGTTAGAAGAAAAGGAAAAAGTGCAACAAGTGTACTGCCAAGCAATGATAGAGGCAAACTGAGAAGAATGATGATAGGTAATATTGTGCAGAAGAAATGATAAGGAGTTGATGGACAGGAAGATCTGTACAATGCTGATGGACCGGACTTAAAATCGATTCCGAGTTAAATATCTGGAGAAAGCTTTATTTACTGAGTGTTGAAGCAACAAAGACAAGAAAACTAAAACAATTAGGGCAGATGACTCAGATGAGTGTGTGTGAAGGCATCCATGAAGAGAATGAGTGTAAATGATGAACAAAAAATTTAACTAGTCTCTCAGGCAACAATATCAAATGAAGGTAGTCAATTCAGAATTGAAAGGAGGTTAGGGCATCCAAGGAGATGCTACAGTTTCTATACATTAATGCTAGACACATCAGGAATAAGAGGGAAGAATTTTTGGCATTGGTTAGTGCAACCCTACCAAAAGATATAGGCATTAGTGAGACTTGGCTAACACCCGATTACAGTTACAGGGATGTAATGCGATGGATTTAGCATTTGAGGAGGATAGAGTAGACAGGATTGAGGGGAGGAGGAGCTGCTAATGATGAATTGTAGTCAAGATTAGGAGTCAGATGACAATTCTTTTGTCATCGTCTGATCAATAAGTCAATCTGGTGTGAGAGAGAGACCAATAGGACAAAATTGGTTGCTGCTGTAGGTTGTGGAGCACAAGGGATAATGTGGAAGATATCAGCAGATTAATGCAATGAAGAAAGTCTATTATTATGGAAGGCTTCAACTTCAGAAACAGATCGGAAGGAGAAAAGATCACATGGGAGGAAGAAAATGGAATTTACACACTTACTGAGACAATTACTTGAAGCAGAATATGAGAAAGGTCAGGACTCGTCCATAACTAAGGTGGCTACATCACCTCCAGGAGAAAGTGATCATAAGGTCATGACTTAGTGTGGTAGCAAAACGTGGAAATTCCAGTTAAAGGATGTGGAAATATAAAGTAGGAGATTATGGTACACTTAAAAGGAAGCTTGAAGCAATGCCATGGCATAAAGATTTGCAAGGTATGTTCAGTGTATGTAGGATAGTCAAGGGATATCTGGAGGAAGTAATACTGAACTGTAGATCCAAGTATCAGGAGGTAAATCAGGTAGGAGTTAGATGGATGAGTAGTATGATTAAGAATGAGCTGCAATAAAAAGAATATTGCAAAGTATATATAAGGAGAAAGGTGAGCTAAATCATGAACAGTACAAGGATAAGGCAAGAAAGTTCACAAGCATGGTAAAGAATGCAAAATCAGATTATGAGAAGAAAGTAGCCAAAGAAATGAAAGGAAAATCCATAGTTTTTTCGTTATGTGGCAAGTAGGAGGAAGAATAAGTATGGAAGGATATCGTTAATGAGTGCAGATGATAGAGGTAATACAAGCATATGAAATTGAGCTACTGAGTGACCATTTTGCAGGAGTATATTATCCAAGTCAAGATATTATGGCAGACATGACTAAAATGAAAACAGAGGTTGATGAATTAGAGGTACTTAGGTTATTACAGAATCTGAATGCAAATAAAGCTATGGCAGTGGATGAGATATCAGCTCACATTTTAAGAGAAAATGCAGGAAAAATGACAAAAGACTGAAGGAGCTTAATAATACTAATCTTTAAGGTGATAAGAAATCAGAACTACAGAGAAATAAATCTGCTTTGTATTACATTCAAATTGTGCATAAAAATAATTCAAAATAATTTAATTATCCAATGAGCAACAAGATTTAGAGAAAAATAGATCAGCAATAAATGCAATATTCATATTAAAACAGAGAAATCAATGGAATATAACAATTCTCTTTGCATGCGATTTGATTTAAACATATTTAATAGAATACTGTTAAGATAACCACATTAAAAATTAGATAAATACTAAAATTTGTTTTAGAATTGATATATCCATATGCACACAGGCAAATTTTGTTAATTGCATCTTCGCACATACACTCTTTCCTATCCAAGGTGTGGAAGCTTTGGCACATATGCTTTGTTCCCTATCCTCATCCTGTGCTCAGTGGCCATTCTTATGTCCTTACTGCCTTATTGGTCTATGCAGTATTGTCTTTATCAGCAAAAAGCATTTGCACCATTTGAGCAAAATGTCTAGCAAGAGAAAAAGGAAATTAAGACAAAAAGAAAAATGAATAAAGCAAGTGAAGAAAAGGCCTAGGAAATCCCATTCTTTAGAGGTGAAGTTTTGCAATAGTTTGATAAAGATAAATGTAGCATTGGCATTCAAAACAGCCATGGGACTGAGTGATAATGACTGATACAATTTACAAGAATGCTCAAATCATCCATAAATCTCAGTATGACTGGAGTAATGAAGTTGATATCATGCAACTGAGAAAGTTGAAAATGTGCTGGCTATAGGATCAAGAATCAGAACATGTCTGAGGCAGTCATGTGAGAAGGTAAAAGATTTGTATGAAGATCTGAAAAGGTGAAAGCAACAGATACCTTTTGGTGCACATTATGGGTGGTTAAACCATAAGAGTTATGCATTCTAGAATATCAACGACTGGCAAGACTTCAGCTCCCATTGAAGAATTTCATGAATCTCTTCAAAGCAAGAATAAGAGGTTACAATCAGAAGCTGAAACTGCAAATCAGGTTTCCAAGGAGATTCCTGAAAATTAGCTTCCTACAAATCTTCAATTGCAGCATGCCAGCCAAAGAAGATGTGATGATATATTAATGGTGAAAATACTTTTAGTAGCGATGTTTTAAAAGTACAGAAAATTATATTTACCTCTTATGCCTTAAGATGCATGAAAAACAGGTGCATTTGAATGAATTAATCTTGAAAGATCAGAATCTCTCATGCAACCTCTACATAATCCTCCCATTTTATGCATTTGATATACATAGCAATTCTCAAGAACACATAACAGTTCTATAATAAATACAGAACAGGACAGACTGAAAAAATTAAAATAACTAAAAAAAAATTAGACAAGGCGATTCATTAAGTTCCACCTGATTTAATTTAACGGCAGATGAAATAAAGTAAAATGGAAAGATGTGGAATGCATACAAATGAAAAATTAAGGAATTGGATGTGTTGATGATATAATTCTATAAAAAAATTATGAAACATTCCATAATGCAGTAGGAAAAAAAAATTAAAATTTAAACAAAAAAAAAGTTCTAAAATGCCCATAGGTAGCAAAGAAATTAAAGGGAAAATCACTGAACAAGTTTAGTAAGAGAAATAAACATGTATGGCATGACACAAAATTAAATGCAAGAACAAGCAATAAATGTTATTGGAATATCTGGATATCTCAACTGGAAGAATAAGAATCTATGAAGACAATCAGACCAGTACTAAACATATGCAACAAATACAAAAATTAGACAAATAAATGAAAACATATTAAAAAAAATTGAAGGTGTAACAATATTAAAAGAATAGTACTCAAATAAGAAAAATTGTAACATACAGCCAGTAAATGATTGAATCCAAATAATGGATGGTCATAAAAAGCAAAGAACTGGATACCAAAGGGAAAGACCAAAGAAAATATGACAAGACTTTAACAATGGAGGTAGTACAAGCATTTGTGATTAAGTGAAGAAAAGCAAGAATTTTCTTTCTAACACTATTCACAGTTTTAAAGTGAAATTGCATGCAATATTGCAAAAATTTTATTTTTGTTTGCTACCAGCAAATAAAATTTTTGCCTAGATATATCAAGCTGAGTTTGCACTAAACATGTCACCAATATTGATGATGCCTACTTACAATACAAACTTTTATGCTAGTACGTATGTAAAAGTATGAAAATATTTCATAGCTATTTCGCCAAAAATATTCTTAGATGATTTATAACTATGTCCATAGCACAACTGAAAGAATGAAACATTGCACCCTTTGATTGGAAAACACCTGAAGGCAAGTTAGCCGATCTATGTAGGTAGCAGGGTTTCTCCTCTCCTAAAAATTGGTTTTTCATCCCATGTACAGGCAGGACAGCCATGAGAACATACATAATTTACAGACAAAAAAAAATACTATTGTTGGTGGTGATGGGCAGCAGATGGCAGTAGTGCCATGTGTATTTGAAGAATTAAGTAGAAATGGGAGATGTGTAGAGTAGTGTCCGCTTGAGATGAGAACCTCTGGAGGATTCAGGTAATAGCAATAATCAAATGTGAATTCACTCATAGGATTGGATATGCCATCAGCCCATGTATCACAAGAACATGGGAGAGAATTAGCACTATATCTAACCATACTGTTAATTTCATTCCAGACATGATCAGGAGAATGTGCTATTAAATTTCAGAATGAACAATAAATTTTCTATGAATCAAAAATAAATAACTTATTCAATATTACAAAAAGGTTCACTTTGAATTAGAGGCTGATCATTTTGTCCTCTGAACGAACAGTGCATTCTAATTACTCAGCTTGAACCAAAACAAGCTAGTAAGCACATGCTACGTGACTCAGTTTTGAATGTAGTTAATGGATCTTTTCCCCCTCAAGATATCCACATAACTGGATGAAATATATTCAAGCTTAACATTTTTCTATAGATGCATTAAGTTGGAAATATATTATACCAAGCATGCATTTTCTTTTAAAAAATTGCTGAAGGTGGCAAGTAATGGCTGCTGTATCTCAGAAGTAAAAGTTTAGGTTTTGGAAAAGTTGGTTATGGTGAAGATTCAGATATAGGTAGATAGCACTATGATCCTCTGTAGAGATCAGCATAGTTTTGTGAAAGGAGATCTTGTCTTGGCAACTTATTCTAATATAATGACAGGATTGTTAAAAGGCCTGCATTGATATTCATCAAATTTCTGACACGTACCCTCAAGGAATGTACAGGATATGATAATACTACATGAAGAACTTGCATCATTACTAACTTCCTATCAACAATTTTCCTCCAAATCAATCTGCTATCTGTAAGACTCCATTATCAGATCTTATATTTCTGTCTTCTAAGGCAGATTTTACTGTATAAATTCTCCTATATCTTGGTCTTCCTCGGTGTTTTTCCTGCCAACCTGGCAGACAACACTTGATTTGCTAATCTTTCCTCTCCCATTCTGTTTAACTGATCATACTCTTGAGATTAGTTCTGCTAACAATGTTCAAGTTCTTTCCTAATATGATATTGCAATTGATGCCATCTATTCACATCCCTAATCTTTCTCAGGACTCTCGTATCTGTTGTCTCTAGTCTTTGGTCAAGTGCTATTTCTAACGCAGTTCTCGGATCCATAAGTTAAAACTGGTTTCAACAGTCTTGTATACAGCTAATTTAGTGTTTTGACTAATTTTTCTCTTATTCCATATAAATTTATTTAGTTGACTTGTACATTGATATTGGACTTTTGAAAAATAGGTATCTGCAACAGACGTGAATAAAAAATTAGACAATCCAAAAATTAGGACAGCAGAATCAAGGAGTTTGTTTAGAAACTAAGGAAGCTATTTGTTGCATAAAGTATTGTCAGCAAAGCTGTTTACAGGATTATTAATGATTGAAAGTAGGTCATTTATGTACAGCACAGAGAGGATAGGTGACAGAACAATCCATTATGACAGTGAATGACAAGAATAAAAGCAAACTACAGTAATCTACCATTTATCTGAGCTTCAAAACAATGATATTTCAATTAACTAATCTTTTAATTTCAACCAACTTGTGGCAGAACATGTAGTTATATTTCAATTGTCACAGAGAAGTTTGCTTAAAAAAGAAACCCCACTTTTTAAGTAGGCTTCAGTGACACACAAATGCCTGTGAAGATTTGAAAAGCAATGCCTTATTTCTCCAAAACCTTTCCAGGCCGTGCCCAATGTAGGCTAAAAGATTGGTCATGTTTGTTGAGTGGAAGAATCCATGCTAGTAGTCTTAAATTAACTGGTAGACCTTTAAGTAAGGGAGAAGTTAACTCATTTTGGACAGGGACATGGTTAAAGTAATCAGTTAGTAGGTTGGCAGTACTTATCTCCCTTTTTTCTTTTTTTGAAAGGACTAGATACATACTTGCTTCCACATTAAGCTAAGTACAGTTGAAAAATTTATTTTACTTATCTATTGTTCTTTCATTTATTTGGGTAGTTAATTTTATATTTTGATGACTGTACCATTTCTAGTTGTTATATAGAGAAAACTGGAATAACTATGCATTTTGTAATTTCCTTTTTAGCAGTGGCACTATTTTCTATTTATCAGAAGATAAACCCCCCCCCCCCCCTTTTGAAGTTCCTTTCAATTTCTGATTCCTTTTTCCTGCACTTTTGTTTTTTCTTAAGAAATCATTGGCTGCTTTATTATTACATTACCTAACATTTCCATATTATCGCTTACTTCCATTTCTGATAAATTCTGTCTTCTATAACAAAGAAAATTAGAAACTACTATTTTAAACTCTTCAGCCATGTTTCTAGTAACTGCATAATGACTGCCTAAAGGTAGACTGACATGTATCATTTTTATTTATATATAATCACAATAACAGATTTAATGTCTTGTCAGGTGTGTTTTGGACACATATCTATAAAAGAAATTTGCTATTTTCAAATTTATGGGAATCCCATCTCACAAAAGGTTTGGAACCTTTTGTACAGGATGACCATGAAGGACTACGGGCAACAATCTCCTCTTCCTATAAAAGATCAAATGAAACTTTGTTAATGCACCACAGGCTTCCAATACACAGAGTGGTATACTTACACCAGGCAATGAACATCAGCTACTTCCTGAAGACATTCACACCAGTGCAATTCAAATCCACAGCTTGTAAACCACAGGGATATGCTAGTGTTTGGCCGACAATGCTGGTGCCAAGGAGAAAGCCAAACTGATCTCAGCCCATTTATTTTGATGTGCTTCATTATTTTCCAATGTTTCCTTAGGATTTTTAATCTTGTTTCTACTATTTATTATTTATTGCCGTTTTATTTTTCCATATCTTTATATATCAGCAAGTGTTCTGATTGTTCGGATTATATTTAAATATATAGCAAATTAAAATCTGATTTTCTGTTCCTATTGCAACAGTTATTTCTGCACCATATTGCTTCAGTTTTTTTCCCCCACTAGATCTTTACCTTGGTGCTTCATGTTATTCTAATGTTCAATGTTTTATAGATTCATTTGCATTTAACTCATAGTTGTCTCCAATGTCTCGCATCGGAGACAACTATAACAGCTAGATATGAAGTTCTCAAAATCTAGTTATAGTTCCCTGCTCCTCTCAAAAATTCTCTATCCAGAAATCGAATGTTTAAATTTTGAATAATTAATTTCAAGCTTCTGCAATTAAGTTACATGCTAAAAATTTATAGAAAGTACACAAACTATTTTTTAGAACTGGGAAATGAAACATGAGATGGTACAACTACTAAGATTCCTCAATGCTTCATAATATAATCCATTTTGGGTATTTGTGGAAAGTACAATATATGGCATTGAAGTGATGGCATATATATATATTATTCCGGGCAGCTCCAAGGAGTCTACAGACTCATCGAGGGAGGCCCTAACATCATGTCAAGAACTATTCGACATTCAGACAGTATCTATCATACCTTGCCTTGAACTCATTCATGGTCGTAGCACCCACAACAGACTCTGGAAGCTTATTCCACTCATTCACCACTCTCCAAGTAAAAAACCTAGCTCTAACACCCTTGTCAACAACGCTCTTGCCCAGCTTCTATGCATGGCCCCTAGTCCTCCCACCACTAGTCCTATTTTCAAAAATATCTTCTGGATTAATCTTATACAAACCCTTCAGTAATTTGAATGTTTCAATCATATCACCCCTTTTCCGCCTATTGGCCAATTTTTGCAACCCACAAATCTTCAACCTGTTCTCATAAGGTTCATTCCACAGACCTGCTATCATCTTGGTCACTCGTCTCTGGATCCTCTCCACCTCCTTCCAATCAAGAAGAAATCCTGGTGCCCATATCTGAGCACAGTAGTCTAGACGGGGTCTTATCAAGGCTTGATACAGAGGAACAATAACTTGTTTGTCTCTGCTTATTAAAGTATTTTTCAGAAGCAAAGTGAGTTGATGAGCTGATTTAGCCACTTTTGCAATGTGCCCCCTAAACTTCAATTCTCTATCCACCAACACTCCCAAATCCCTGGCCTCAATCTCTTGGAGTACAGTTCCATCAATGGGATATACTGCTGCTATTCTTTTCACCCCAAAATGCATAACCTTACACTTTGCCACATTAAATTGACATCCATTTTCCCTAGCCCAGTCCTCCAAACTATTCAAATCATCCTGTAAAATTTTGACATGTGCACTCACAATTGCTCTACCCAACTTTGCATCATCAGCAAACAAGTGAACACTTTCTCTCTGATCCTTTCCTATATCATTCATGAACAAATTGAAAAGTAGTGGTCCAAGAACAGAGCCCTGCAGCACATCACTAGTCACAAGCTGTCTTTTGGACTCAACTCCTGAATAAACCACTCTCTGGTATCTCTTCATCAACCACCCTCCTATCCATCTCACCAACCCTATATCCATCTCCATCTGCTCCAGTTTACTGATTAGAATTCCATGTGGTATCCTGTCAAAGGCCTCTGCAAGGTCCAGTAGAATCACTGTGAACCAATTACCCTTATCCAGTTCAGCCGTCACTGTGTTATAAAACGTGAGCAAGTTACTGAGGCATGATCTACCCTTCACAAAACCATGTTGTCAACCATACAATATCCCATTTTCATCTATCCAATCCTGTATTCTTTTCTTGACTAATTTCTCCAAGACCTTGACAACGATTCCTGATATGCTAATCGGTCGGCAATTTACAACAGCAGTCTTGGAACCTCCTTTATGCATTGGAACTATTTTCCCCTCTTTCCACCCCCTCGGGACTAACCCAGACCAGAGACTCAAATTAAACAAAATGGTCAAGGGTACTGACAATTCACGTACGACACGAGCTGGTATACCATCCAAATAAATTTAAATCCAAATATTTATTATATATATATATATATATATATATATATATATATATATATATATATATATATAAGCGGTGTTTAAATTCTAAACTACAAGTGCAAGGTACGACGTTGCTTCTGTATGATTATGAAATTATTTTTGAAGCGGTGGGGGGGGGGACATACAAGCTGCTATGCTTTTATTCATCAGAGAAAAATCAAATCTGAGGAGAATACAGCAATCGGTATCAGTACAGGCCACTTTACTGCGATCATTAATTCATAACTAGATAAACTGACATCAAATATTTTAATTGTTAATTGACATCACTAAAATAAATTGAGTAAAGAAATTTTAGGATACTTACTACAAATATGAAGTTGAAGACGAATAAAAGGTATTTCACCAGGCTCATTCCACCTTGCACCATCTTGGTAAATTAATGTAATATACAGAAATATATAGTCAAAATTATTAAAAAAAACAAATATACAAAAATGCCGAGACAAATACACCCACTAACACTTAACAACTCCAAGGGCTGATACTAATTCTCAAAAAGCTTTTAAGCCATGACAAGAGATACACACGTAGTATTCATCCGCAGAGAAAAGCGCTCTTACAGGATACTAGCTATTTAAAATAGAATAAAAATTTGATTTCAATTTGCAATAGATTTCAGAATTAAATGACAACATTCTACAATTATATATCTTTATAAAAATTTGAATATTATTTAAACAGCGTATAATACATATTACTGCGGATGGATACTTAAATGAGATTCCCTTGTTTCGAAAAAACACTCATCATATGATGGTATGACGTAAGGTGTGTGTGTTTGTAGGATAAGTTCCCATGATTCTGAATCCTCGATATCCAATGGAAGCATTGCGTAAGAAGACACGTGACTTTGATGATTTTGACACACGTGGCAATAATCCACTACTAGAAGGTAATAAATAAATACTTTATTGGGCAAAATGAACTCTAAGAGTTTTGGATGTTTAAGCCAGAAATCCAGAGACATTTAACCAACTACGTTATGCACATATGAAAATCACTTCAATTTTTTACGAGAAATAATATTTAAAAATTAATTAGTTTAATAATATTAAAAAATTAATAAAATATTTCCAAATAAAATAAATCAATAGTATGTTCCATTGTTTCACGTGTAGTTGTATTTTATAATATAATACGTAAAGGTATTGTTGCTGTATTATTTTGTTTATTCTGAAGATCGTGGTATTCGCTTTTATTGCAGTAGTAATCCACAGTAGTAACATCTGTGGATTCGAGTACTGTCTGTGCTCTTTTATTTTTGATAGTAGTTGTAATATCAGAAATTATATGGAAGGAATGAAGATCTGGATGGTATAAATTACTTTGCTATAGATGATTGTGATTCATCAACGTGTTTCTTTTCAGTGTATTTTTTGTTTTTCTTTTATTTTTTCTTTTCTTTATTTGTTATTACACCCACAGATAACCCTGCATAAAATTAGGTCCTAACTTTGCAAGAAAGTAGAAAATATTTTATTTTCTACTTTCATATTTTTATTTTATTTTATTTTATTTTAATATTCTTTTTTTATTAAGATTATGCTGAATTTCTTTTTCTTTCTTTTTTTCTTTATTTTTGGCTTCTGGAGACAGAGAGACCTAACTGGTTCGATGAACAATATCCATAGCGTCACTTAGATTTCAGGGCCATTTTCTCTTTGAAGAGAGAAGCACAAAACACTGTCAGATGGAGAGTCCTTATGCTCCCAATGACGTGAGGAGGAATAAGCATTAATGCTCCCATTTTTATTCATCGGAATTTCTACCTACCAGCTTTACTATCTTCTAATTTTGTCTATCTGTCTTCTATTTCAATATTTAATAAATATTTTTACTGAAAATTGAACATAAATAGCTGTAATGTTTTACTTGTTCTATAGGTTCACCATTCAGGATACAGTTGATGTTTTCAATGTTTCTTGCTGATTTTCATAACAAATTTATTACAACAGTTATTCAATGTAGTCAGAGAATTTTACAGATCTGTAAGAGAATCTTACAGATCTTATAAATCTGTAAGATCAGAGAATCTTACAGATTTATTCAGAAGTATAACATGATCTGTATATAGCAAAGAGCTAAGATTAACATCACCAATTTTGATATCAGATTTAATACCACTTTACTTCATAATGCGATCCATATAGATAATGAATATCAGTGAGATAATGTACAACCTTGTTGCACACCTAATTTTACTTCATAGTATCTCCCTCTACCTGCTTCAATTCCAACTACTGACTTACAACGTTCTGAAGAGTTTACCTCTTGACACCTTCTCATATGCCTTTTCGATCAACAGAACTTAAATACAAATCATTGCAATATGCTCAGTATTTCTCAATTATTTGTGTTAAAGGGAAAATCTGATCCTGGCAACCTATATTTGGCTTGAATCCAGCTTGTTCTTCACAAAGCTTCCCTTCCACAATTTTTCTTGGCCGTTTTTCAAGTATACTTGCATATATCTTACCAGAACACCCAGATGGGAAATACCTCTATAATTCTCAATTTGTTTTATTTCCCTTTTTATTTATGGGCTCTTTGAGAGCTCTGCTCCAATCCTCTGATATTCGACCCTCAGATCAAATCTTCTGAATTATGTAATACGGCCACTGTAAAAGTTTTATACCTTTTGAGCATTCCTGGTCGAATTTCATCTACTCCGGCTGCCTTTCGACATTTCAAGTTTTTGATGACTTTCTCTGCTTCAAGTATGGATATGCATTCCTGAAATTTCCTCATGGGAGTTTTCTACCAACAGATACTGCTTGTTTAATTTAGCAATCTTTCAAAGTAACTACTCCAAACTAAATTTTGAATATAGTTATTTCTTACTTTGTTTCTGTCTTATGTTGTCAACTGTTTTACTTACTCCATCTAAATAATGATAATGTGACATCTCATAAGAAACATTTCATGTGTTAAAAAAATAAAGTTTTTTTTTAAAAAAAAAGGGAGCCAAGTGCCAAGAACGCAGGAGATAGGAGATTGGCTGTAATTCAGAAATGGTTGATATGATGTGAAGAACCTTTCTGAGGACTTTTCAACCAAGAGTGGGGTGTAAAAAGTTCTGATACACCTACAACATTTTTTTTTCATATAAAAATGTTTGTTTGTTTTTTTTTCAGAAAAAATATATTTTTTTTAGGTTACATAAGAAGACATAAAATTAGAGCTTGCGTAGTTCAGTCGGTATAGACTAGACGAAGCCTTCCCGAAAATGCATTTCGTTCCCCAACCGGCCATCAGAACACATGGACATTATCCAAAAAAAATTTTTTACAGGCATCCTAATCATCTTATCTTTGAATTACGGTTAAGAAATCAAGGAATATTTGGAAGGTGTGGACCCTTAAGTGACTGTTAGAACCGCTGATGATAATGTTGATTAAGAATACTCAAGTGAGAAACGAAATCAACTACGATTTTATGTCCGTTAATTACACATTTTCTCCAGCCTGTTTATCTGTTTTTCGAGAATAAAAACACAAGTTTTTTGGAGTAAAATTCTGCTGACTCTATATGAAACGCTATAAAAACCAAGGTGTTTCCAATCCAAATAGCACTATCTTCGACCCGCCTGCATTAGGGAGATGCATAAAAATCCTCATCAATGTCATATTGTGTTTGATAAATATGAAATCCATCTCTTCATACTAATAGGCATTATTATCCTCTTATATGCACTCTGCAAAGATGGTGGAACACTGATCCTGTACTCTGTGAGCAGATTAGTGGTCCAAAGAATGGTACTTTTAGTGTGTGACATTAAGTGGAGCAGTCAACACATGATTTCTTTAACTAACAATTTAAAGAATTCTTCCTGTAAGGCAACCATCATCTATTAAATAAAAATATCAATCTCAGTGCATATAATATTGAATGAACTCAATACGGTTTCTGTAATAACTCACAGACTGGACTAGTCTTAAACATTCTTCTGTTTGACTGGTAGTTACCTAACAGGTAGATAATTTTCATTGGCTAATGTGAGCCCACCATCTTGCTCAAGTGGCTTAATTGATTTTACAAAATTACAATCGAAGTTACCAAGACTATGAAGCTAGAGTATTATATCTGTAAACTACGTGCATTTTTCTGGCCGGTTTGTCTACCGTGATTCAAAATTTACTGAAATGAATTTAGAATCACGGTAGGATTATCATGATTCAAAATCCAGACATCTGGCCAAAGGTAACTCTGTAATGTCATCGGAAGTATGACCTTTGTAGGAACATAAAGTTCGAATCACATATAGAGGCGAGGAATATATAGGTTATATATAGGTATAGGTATATATAGGAATATAAAAATATAGGTTTAGGTTTCTAAACCTATAGTTTTATTGATAATTAAACCTTTATTGAGGTCTCATCAGTGGGAACCAGACCCAGAGGTGGTGATACCGAGGTGGAAGCAATGGAGAAGTCATCTTTACCTATACGAGTTGCCAAAAGGTGTCTCACTTTATTATTAAATTACTCTGGATTTAGAGAAAGATGGAAGTGTTTTTCCACTTGGTCAGACTAAAATAAATTTAATTTAATCCTTTATCCAAGTGTAAGCAAACAAAGTTTGCACTTGGAGTATCTTCATGACTGATGACTTTCTCTTCTGTAGGTAAAGATGACTTCTCCATTGCTTCCACCTTGGTATCACCACCTCTGGGTCTGGCTCCCACTGACGAGACCTCAATAAAGGTCGAAACTGGTCTGGGTAGTGGTCCTTCCCTTAATGCAAAACATTATACATGTCAGTGGAACACTTAGGATTTAATCTTGGAGGGGGCCGAGCACTCAAGATTTAATCTTGGGGGGGGGGAATCTGACTGAGCATCTGCAGTGATCGCCAATACATGGTACCCGTGATCTCCTCTGGCCCGGCTCGGGCAAACCAAGTAGCGCCCGAGCACTACTTCGTTCACCTTGCGTTCACAGCGGCCAGGATTCCAGAGCGCTATAGGGTATTCCCACCTTATGTGACCGCTAATTCATAAGTAGCATAGAAACAGAAGACACGACACAACATAAATTTAAAAAAATAAATAAATTTTAATTAGGGAAAGATTTTTAGAAATTTTTCTAGTGTTTTTTTTTTCCTTTTTTCTTTTGGAGGGGGCCATGGCCCCATGACCCCCTCCCTGGGTGCGCCAATGGAATCTGCAAGGAGATGTGGTTTGCATTATAGGAGATACTAAGACAAGGAGTGATGAGAGCTTGGTAAACTAAACCTTTACCACGAGTTGCCTCAGTCCTGATGATACTTCAGGCGCAAACTTTGTTTGCTTACACTTTAATAAAGGATTAAACTAAATTTATTATAGAAAGTGCAAATGCTTACAGTAGCGAACAAATTAAGCCAAATTTTAATCAAGTTTTTGGTTTTGGTTTGGTTTTTGTTTCAGTTCACAATGGTTTTGGTTTTAGTGCACTATTTTGATTGTGTTCCGTTTTTTAACTGTTTCTACGATATTTATGAATAGTGCTGTGTGTTGTTAATAGTGTAAACAAGATGACATTCGTAATGTTTTATTCATTTTGTTTAGCTATAATATGGATACATCTCCCAGAAAGCGTTCAAAAATATGTATAGGTAACCCTCGTATAACGCGGTACTTATACAACGCGATTTCGATATAAAGCGGTCTACAAATTGTAGTAACCCTTGTTCAACGCGGTACTTATACAACGCGGTTTCGATAAAAATACAATGTCTACACATTGTAATAACCCTTTATCTTTTCATATATTTTTCACCGTGCGACTTAAAAATCAAATTTTATCTTCGTTAAATTTGTGTCTGCCCGTATCGCGCATGTAGTTATAAGTAGCGAATTTATATTAGGGGAAATACCCTTTAGCTCGCATTTACGTCAATTGTTAACTGTATAAAGTGTTTATTGTTCGGTTGAAAAATGGAGAAAAACCAAAAGCTGTTGTAAGGACTTTGAATTTAAACGAATCAACAATTCGACAAACAAAATGAACATAAAATCCGAGAAAATGTTTATTGCTGGGTCAATGGTAAGTGCAAAGCACGTTGCTCGTGTACGCAATATTCTAATGGTAAAAATAGAGAAATCTCTAATGATTTGGATAGAAGATTGCACTCGAAAGACAATTCCTTTGGATGGAAATCTTATTAAACAAAAAGCTCTCACAGTTTATAAACATTTACGATCCAGTCCAGGTGTTCAATGCAGACGAATCCGAGTTATATTGGGAGGAAAAAAATGCAAAAACGCACCTATATTTCTAAAAATGAAAGTCAGCTACTGGATTCAAAGTTTCTAAAAATAGAATTACTCTACTGTTTTATAATAATGAATCAGGTGATTACATGACAAAACCAATGTTTATTAACCGATCCTCAAATCCTCGTGCTATGAAAGATTAAAATACGCACTTTATTTTACTTTGCCTAAATCATTTATGCATTATGTGCAATGAAATTTACGTACAATTTGTAATTTTAATAATTTTATTCTACGTATTTGTTTCATAATTTATATATTTTCATAACTTACATGAATTACCTGAATTAAATAAAAATATATTTTTGTTGGATATGTCATTGTTGTTTATATAATTAATTAAAAAAAAAAACGATTTCGGAACATAACCCTGTTCCGCGATTTATATAACGCGGCATTTCTATGGAACTTAACATCCGCGTTAGGTTCCATAGAAATACGAGGGTTACCTATACTCTTTTTCAGCACACATCCATAACTTAAACACAAATTGCCAATGAGTGTAGTGTTGGTTTGTGGAATTGTTGATGCTATTTTAAAGAGTTTTAGGGAAACAGGTACCTTTCCTTCTGATAGAATAGGAAAATGTGGGCGAAAAGGAAAAAGTACACTTACTCAAGATCGTTTACTAGTTAGGAAAAGAAAAATGAATGCAAGATTGTCTGCTGTAGACTTAAATAGAGACTTGGCAGCTAGTGGGATTAATGTTTCTGACAAGGCATTCCGTCGAAGATTTTGGAAGCAGTGAGGACTGCCCACAGACCAAAAAAGAAACACCTGTTGACGAAGGCTATGCAAAGAAAGAAAGAATCTCCAGTGGGCAAAAGTGTACAAAGATGGGACTGTTTAGAGGTGGATGAAGGTCATATTCTTATATGAGAGCCATTTCTTTGTCCAAGGAGAACGAGTACTCTATTGACGGTATGATGAAAAGTGACCAATAGATAAAAATATTGAAGTAAGGAGTGGTCCTACAGATCCAGAAAGACAAAGAACTCATCTTCCAACAGGATCGCGCCCCATGCCATACTTCAAAAAAAGTGAAAGTTCCTCAAAAACCCCAACATTCAACTGCTTCAATGGCCAGGTAACTCTCCTAACATTAACCCAATAAAATATTTGTGTGGGCCATAGTGATTAAGACTTGGAAAATTAAATCGTGATACATAGGATATCTTAATACAATCCATTATAAAAGGTGATACATAGGATATCTTAATACAATCCATTATAAAAGATGCAGAAATAAGAAAAATGTGTTCTATGTTGGTAGAGTCCATGCCGAATTAATGAATTTATTAGGAACAGAGCTGTACATAAATTATTAGGTAAAGTTGGAGTTTAACTTTTGTACTTATTTTCTTGAGAAATTAAAACTTTTCTTTAAAATGTGAATTCGGATTAATTTGATAGCTACTGTTTATAAGCAACCTCACCAGACTTGCGCAGTGTATAAAACAATCAGTCTCATTACTTTATTGTCAGATCTTTATCATAAACTAACTTCGATGATATCTTAAATTACTTCTAACTTATCGATTAATTTGATTTTTTTTTTTTTTTAGAAAAGGAAACAATATAATGAACGAAAGAAATATTATGAATATATTTCAAAGAATCATTATAAAAATATTTAAAGAATAATTTTATGAAAAATATGCTAATGTATTCCATTAAATCAAATCAAAGTACATTTTAATTGAATTTATTTCTTTGTTTTTATTTAAGGTACCGATATGTTGTGACTTATGTCATCGCCAAAACAGGCGGGGAGGGGTGTCAATTTTAACTATTATCGTACACTGTTTGACGCAATGTATAGTGATAATTATACTGATAGGCGCACTTAAAAACAGCAATGCTGTTTAAAAGTGCGCATATCTTCCTTCCATCCTACATTATAGTAAACAAGTTCCCCTGCTACATTGTCGATGTTTAATATATCTCAATTTCCACTAAATATAGTTAATTTAATTATGAATATGCATTATTCAATTTATTCTGACGCTAATGTTCCATTAGCAGAATGAGACGTTATAATTATAATAGAACAATAATGATTTATTAAATTAGGGCCTAGGTGCTAAACAGAACATCATGCGTTAGCACTGTTGATAATCTTTCATTGGTTAAGGGTGGACTAGACAAAATTTTGGAACGTGTCTGGCAAAACTCTGCTACTACTACTACCACTACTAAATAATATTTCAAAAGCTGGGAATTAGATTTCCCTTGCTGTCATATTACAGTATGAACAGCAAATTTAACCTACATATATTTATTTTCTATAATCACTCATATTGCACGTACACGTGTATTTGGTAATAAATCAAACTGCTTCATTTGCTAAGCTAATCGAACATAAGTGAAAACGTAGCATTAATATTGTGAGTTCAATGAGCTGAGATTTCCACACATGAGTTGAAGGATCGTAGCTGTTTTCAAGGATGCAACCGATTTTTTTTTTTTGTTTTTCAAGTAAGAATATGTTTAAACTTCTTTAAAAAAAATCAAAATATTTAGCCGTGATGGGCAATGTTTG
This sequence comes from Typopeltis vanoorti, assembly GCF_054136105.1. Classification (NCBI taxonomy): domain Eukaryota; kingdom Metazoa; phylum Arthropoda; class Arachnida; order Uropygi; family Thelyphonidae; genus Typopeltis; species Typopeltis vanoorti. The sequence continues at coordinate 165,705,609 of NC_143550.1, forward strand.
AGCGAAAAGAAATGCATTTATAATTTTCAATGATATTATTATTATTATTTAGACAGAGTTCACAGTCAAAGAATAACAAGAAAACATGAAAACAGAATAATGAAATCTTTGACTGGCAAATGATTCCAATTCTGGCCTTAAACATACACATAAGAATCGACTAGATATTGTCGTAAAATGCAAGATGTTCCTAAAAGTGTCGTTTTACTGGAGCTGAGATGGTGTTATATCTGGGGAGGCTCAACGTTTCCGATATTTTATAAATACTCTTTGTTTGTTTCCTAAAAAAATTGGCACTATTGGACTTATGGGGAGATATCTCCAAGCATTAAAGATAGCTAGCGAAAACCTCTTGTGAGGGACCAAAAATTTACAACTCCACCTTTTATTTCCCGCCACACTAACTACCATATTTTAAAAGCAATAATTCGAAAATACGTACAAAAATGATCCGAGACTATCACACAAAAGTATGAAATCATAGCTGATTTCTCAATCATGCTTGCATTATTGAGTAGATTGACGCTGCCAACCAATTGGCGTTGCAAAGAACTTCGACCTAAAACCGAACAAGATGGAACACAGCGTGATCGAACGCTAAATCATTCTCGAGATGAGGGAAGGGAGACGTAAATTACAGACTCCACTCAAGTAACTTTTTTAAATGCGAATACCATCTTTGAAAGGCTTGAAGCATTGTGCATTTATGGCTGTGGATGAGCTAAGGGTTACAAACTTCAGAACCGGGATGTACAGACGAAATATGGAACTTATTTGCTTTCAATAAGCAGAATGGGTGGTTCTTACAGAGCGATGAAATTGATCTCCCACCTAAAGACATGCGCCCATGAGGCGGGATGCAAACCTATCTTTGGATAAGGAATGCTCTATTCATTCAGCCAACCAAGCTGATATTTTTCTTCGATTTAAACTAAAATTTGAGTAACCAGAGAAATTAACTTTCATCCCAATTCAATTTCAACCTAACTGGCGCTTACATATTTCGAAAAAAGATAAAAAGAAGAAAAAAGTAAATTAATTAATCCACATTAAAGTATCTATCTTTGCAAACCAAAATGTTTTATTTGTGGTTTATTTAAAAAATATGGCGATTAATTAATTCTCTTTAATGTTTCTACTACTAAAAGTAGGTATTTATTTTGCTGTTTGCCATTGATGAAAATTGTTTTCTAAAAATATTTTTCTAAAACTAACTTCGCCTTAAGATGGACTGTATGGAAGTCTATGAAGCTACTATTATAGCTGTTAATTCCATGTGTTCTTGTGACCGGCTTGCATGTTTTGTGAGATGAAAAAACCTGGATTTCCAGAAACATGTTAGAAACACGGAACTAAGGAAGAGATTAGGCATAAAAGATGTGGTAACTGCAGTATATGAAAGCAAGGTGAGATGGGCAGGTCACATTGCTAGACACAGGGATAACAGATGGACATATAGAATACTCAACTGGCAACCAAGAATAAAGAGAAAACCAGGAAGACTACCTACAAGATGGGAAGATCCACTAGTGAAATCTATGGGTATAACATGGAAGAGAGAGGCTCAAGATCGAGATCGGTGGCGACATCTTCGTGACCTGCACTCATGGAGAAATCCTGAGTGAAACACAGGTCCATCAAGGTAATCAAGGTAATGTTTAATAATAATAACAAAGTTTATCATACAGCGTATGTACATATACAGCTAAAATATTATTATTACATTTTATGTCAAAATTCAGCAAAAAACGCTGTCGAGATTCACTTTTTTTATAATACACATAATAATAATGATAAACACAACGATAGCAACATAAGTAATTCATAACTTCAGGGATCAGGCTGTAAAAGTTGCTAAAATAGCAATAAGATTACCTGGTTAGTGAAAAAAAAAAAATGATAAGGAGGCTATAAGACTTTGATAACCCCATCTGGACTATTGTATACAAGTCTGGTTACTTTGATTTCTTGGAGACGTGGAAGAGGATTCAGGGTAGAATGATCAAGATAGTGACAGGTCTGTTGGATGCTCCATATGATGTTGATAAATTGAGGTTGGTGGGTTGCATAAATTGTGTTTATAGGCGGAAAAGATATGATAAATACATACCTTTTGTATTTCATACCTCCCTCCCTGATAAACACGGAGGGAGGTATGATAAATACATAAAAATTACTAAACAGGAAATATATAAATCAAGTGGATATTAAATGTAGCATTATTTCACATTAAAACACATTATCATACAGTTCCTTTTTTTATTATTTATATACATAGCAGCAGTGGCGGATTACCCATTAAGGCAATGAGACACGTGCCTAGGGGTCTCAAGCTTTTTTTTGGGGGGGGGGCCCAAGCCAAGACATTTTCCTATAGTGTTTTAAAATAGATTAATGTTTTCAGTAAACATCATAAAAATCTTGATTATTTGAAGCGAAATTTTTTCAAAACAATTATTACGTTTCATTACGTATTTTGAACAGCGCGCACTATCTACGCTTTAAATAGTTCCGCAATACCAACGCAAGCTTTGTATTTTGTATTTTGAACAGCGCGCGCAATGTACGCTTTAAATTAAACCGCATTACCAATGTCGGCGCACGGCGCTGTTGACAGCTTCGAGGTAACGAAAACTGATTGCATTGCCGAGATAGAAAGTTTCGCCTGGTTGCTCCTTAACTTCGTTTGTTATTGAATCGTGAAAGAGTGAGGTGTTTGTTTCAAAAATAACTTTTTAGTGTGACTTTTCGTGTTTTCATTATTTGAGTATAGTGCAAGTAAAAAAAAACTTTGTAACGTTGTAAAAAAACTGATAATTTTTTTAAAATAAAAAAATAATAAGTTTTATTATTTATCATCCTTTAATCCTTTAACAGGCAGAAAAATCCAGAAATTCAAAAAATTCAAAAAAGTACAAAATTTCATTTATTTGCCACCTAACTTTTATTTTTTTTTATTCTTTTATTATTATTTTTTGTGGGCCCCAAAGGGGCCCCAACTATCCTTAATCCGCCACTGCATAGCAGTATAATATTGTAGTATGTTATGAGAAAAAATTATTATTCCTAACAACAGTTCGAAACAGCTGTCAGGCCAGTGAAACCTTATCAAAATGGACCAATAGGAGGCAAATATATGGACGCTAGGGCAAAGCGATCATATCTCCTATAAGGTCCTGCAACTCGTAAATACCGGCGAGTGTATTCCCGTAAACTCTCTGGTCAAATTTCGTAACTTTTATAGTTTCTGTATTCGGCTTTGAAATAATACTGGTTGTAATATCTGGTTGTAATGATTTATATAATTTTGCATCACTGAAATGAAGCCTTTTGGCCCGTAAGTACTTAACGGGAATTTTCAGTACATGCTTGGTGTACGAAATAGGGATCATCCCTGGAAATTGAATAAGAATATAATTATGCAAGGGCGTTAGGGATACTTTTTTTTTTTTTTTTTTTTAGGCTTAAGTAGTGGCGAATGAGTGGAAGGGTAGTCAGAGTCCATTGCGTGTGCTTTGTCGATGAATAAGTTCACACATTACGATGGGACTATGTCTCTTGTAATTTGGAATAGTTTCCCTGCGATAGTTCTTAATTTCCTTTGAAGGTAGTTAATATGGCTACTCCACTTCATATCGTGATCTACGTGAAGGCCGAGATATTTTACTATTGGGACATGTGTTATGGAAGTACATGACACTAATGCACATTATCAATCATAATAATAATTGTGGCGATTTTAATATCTTTAAAATATGATGGATACATTTTCAAGACTGAAAATTTCAAGTTTTTGAGAAAATGATTTGACTTGTTTGAGAAGTGTCATCATTCTAGACAAAATGCACCATTTTTGTTGCTACCGGGGAAATGGCAACAAAATTACACATTTAAAAACTGTGCTGTCTTCTCCCTGCAGTGTAAAACCTTAAATAAAGAAAAACTTGCTTAGGTAGAAATAAATGATGCTTAAGTTATGCAAAAAACATATAACATTGAGTTAAAAAAATTGTAAGAGACATAAACACGTCTTTTACGTTTGCCTTATGATATAACTGTAAAACACGTTATCTCACGGTCCCTTTTTATTATTTATATACATAACAGTATAATATTGTAGTATGTTATGATGTAGTATGTTATAAATTAAAGCAGATGGGACTGGTTGATAATAAAGTAATGAGTTGGATAGGCAATTGGCTCTCAGACCGGCATCAGCAAGTTGCGTATGGGGGAATGCAATATCCCAGAAGATAAAGGTCACTAGTGGTGTACTGCATGAGTCTGTTTTGGTGATATTGTTATTAGTTAATGGATTTAACTGGAGATATACAAGTGTTTGCAGATGATGCAAAACTGGAGAAAGTAATGAGGAATCAAGCAGACGTTATGGCCTTTAGATTGTATGAGTAGGCAAGTGCGTGGAATTGTTAGTTCAATGATGCAAAGTGTAAGGTTCTGAAATTTGGTAGGCAACGATGGGATGCAAGGTATGCACTTGGTGGGGAATTTCAGGAAGAGGTTGAGGAGAAAAGAGACCTTGGGGTGGTGGTGGATAAGTATCTTAAGTTCAAAAGTTACATTGCACAAGTTGTGAGTTCATCGCATTAGATTATGGAAATGATACAGAAGACATTAACGTGCAGAAGTAAAGAGGTTGTAGTTCTTTTGTATAAGGATTTGTTGACCTGTTAGCTAGCCTTGATCAGGCCTCATATTCTTCCTGTACACAGATTTGGTCACATACTGATGAGGATGTAATAGAAAAGTTCCAAAGAAGAGTGACTAAGGTGGTAACTGGTCTTTGGGATGCAGGATATGAAAACAGATTGAGGAATGGAATTTTTTGTGAATAGAAAGGAAGGAATATGATTGAGAGCTTAAGTTGGTAAGGGACTATTACCGGGCTAATGTTGAAGAAATTAACCCTGTAATTTAGAGTAAAAAAAAAGGGGGGGGGCAGAAACTGTATAAGGGGAAGGTGTGAAAAAGACATAAAGAGCAGGTTCTTTGCATGGAAAGTGGTTGGTGAGTGGAATGCATTGCCTTGAGAGTGCGGTGAATGCAGATACACCACACTGTTGACTGAGTTTAAAGGATGGTTTGATGAGCATCTGTACCTCCTGCAATGAGTCTTTTGACTTCATGATGGTCTGCTAATAATAATAGTAATAATAATAATAATAATTCTAAATAAAACAATATTGTGTCAAAACCTTTCAGTATGATGCATATATTTGCACAAATTTTCTTCAACCAGAATTTCAAATGAAAATTATTCATGTGATTTCTCTCTCTCTCTCTCTCTCTCTCTCTCTCTTTCTCTGTTCATCAACAGGGAAAGAGTCTATTTCTCTGTTAGTGAACGGTTCCAACTTTAGCAAGTTCGAATCGTTTACTAACAACTGGATCTTATTCAGATATTTGTCTTATTTCAAATATTGATTCCAGAACTTCTAGGTGCCCCAAGATAAAATCAGCTTAGCTATTTTATTTTTACACTTATGTCAAAATGCGTGAATTTATATTATTAGGTAAAATACGATCTCCTCACTCTAGCAAGCAGCCGATTATCAATTCTAGTTGTTGTACTCTCGCACCAAGAATTTATTATTATTATTATTATTATTATTATTATTATTATTCCTGATACCTCCAAGGAGTCCGAAGACTCATCGCGGGAGGACATCTTCAACTGTCTCTACACCTTATTTCTACTACGAATCAACGCCATCTACCGCCCACCTCCAACACCACCACAACTAGTAATTTTTGTCTGTAAATTGCGTGTGTTCTGAAGGGCCGATTTGTATGTATGCGGGATGAAAAACCCGAGTTTCCGGGAGAAAAAACCCTGCTACCTCCGTATGAGATCGGCTAACTCACCATCGATTGAAATCGACCAGATAAAGATTCCTCCCGTCGCGACGAGAATCGAACTTAGGCCTATTCCAATCGAAGGGCGCAATGTACCGTCGTTCTTCCAATTGCGCTACGGAGGCGCTTATCTTCAGGAGTTATAATTTTTCCTTGTTAAAGGAAAAATTTATAAAACTGAAAAATAATCTTTAGCCAACCCATGGTGCAAATGTACTATAAGTTTACAAATAACCTTTCTTGGGTGGGAAGCACATAAAAAAATTGATCAATCGAATTAGATGGTATAAGCGATTATTATAGCGCTAAGTTGTTTGCTTGCGTTGTGGAGACGTCTAACCCAACATTAATACTACACTTTGTCAAAATAACAAGATAATTAAAATGTTTTGAAAACTGTACAAAATACATTTTTATACCTCTTAAAATAATAAAGGAATCGTGTTTTTTTTTTTTAGTTTTTTTTTTTTTAATGACAGATCATGTAGCGTTCGCATGGCAACGGTTGTTACTGTTTATGTCATGAAAAATGAAATATACAAGTGTCCATAGCTAAGCAGTAATTCGTCAGTTCAAAACATTGGAATTTAAGCTGCAAGTGTTTCTAAATTAAAACAAAAACAAAATTAGAATAATAACTTATGTTTTTATAATTAATAATATCACAAAATGCATCTGATTATATTATAATATTACACTAAATCATAAATTTAATTGTATTATTTAATAATATTAAAATATAATCCATGTTGTATAGCAAATGGTTTACGCCTGCCTTCCTCAGCTAACTCGATATTATAACGGTCATCCAAGAATGAGTAGCAGCTCTAGTATTAGACTTGCGTGCATGCCACCAACTCATACACTTTTCTCATTAACTGCAACTGTCTACACTGCATAAATAACTGTTTCCAATTTTCGTATGTCAGTGCTCCTAGTGCCAATGGAAACGACTTTGCGTGTCGTCTAGGAGTAGGCGTACCTAAGGTTGCCGACCCTACTCGGGTCGGCACATTTTCAGATTTAGTATGAGCAGATGGTGTGGGGGTCCTAATTTGCTGTCCTTGAGAGAAAAACGAGTTTTTGTCCTTAAGATGATTTACTTTACTGCTAAATGACTCACATAGAAATAGCTATTAGAAAGTTGCGGTCGGTTTGACAATCCAGTATGATAGAACATGTATTTCTGAGTTAAATGGTTAAATCCCTCCGAGGGTGGTCCGAAAAGTTTTCGTCCTCCACCATAGATAGCAATGCTATCGGCTAACTTAAAAAAAAAAAAAAAAAGAATTTTTTTTTTAAGTTGGTACATCTGTCATAAGCATCCATGTGAAATTGCAAGTCATAAAAGGGTTAAACAATAAACAAAAACATCAAGTACCTTGTTTTATACAGCTGTCTGAGTTGTCTGCATCCCTTGAAATGGATAAAATTGATAATCGTGCGGTTATAAAATTATTCGTAAAGGAAGGTTTAACGTCAAAAGAAATTCATTCGTTCATAACAGTTTATGGGCACTCCTCTCCTTCGTTTTCGACAATTAAGAAATGGGCTGCCAAGTTTAAACGTGGCCGTGCCAGCCTTGAAGATGATCCATGTGAAGGACGTCCAAAAAGTCTAACAACACCAGAAATCATTGATCAAGTGCACGATATAGTATTGGATGACCGGCGAGTTAAAGTGCGTGAAACTGCTGAGACTACAGGCATTTCAAAAGAACATGTAGGATATATTTTGCATGTAGAATTACAAATGAAAAAGCTTTGCGAAAGATGGGTGCCGCCTTGCTCACAGCAGATCAAAAACGCACTCGTATGAAAATCTCTGAACAGTGCTTGGAGCGTTTTAACAAGAATGAAACTTATTTTTGCGTCGGTTTATTACAATCGATGGGACTTGGATTCACCATTACTCACCAGAATCCAAATAGCAGTCAAAACAGTGGACAGAACCGATTGTTCAGTGCCAAAGAAGATAAAGGCGGTTCCATCAGCAGGAGAGGTCATGGCATCGGTGTTTTGGGATACTAAAGACATTTTGTTTATTAATTATGTTGAAAAGGGTTAAACAAATATTGTTCCGATCTTTCAATCAGACTAGACCAAAAAAATTCGTGAGTAAAGACCCGGTTTTCAGAAGAAAAAAGTCATCTTTCATCAGAACAATGCACCTGCTCACAAAGGTGTTTTGGCAATGGGAAAATTAAGGAGTCTGCATTATGAATTGTTGTAACATCCACCCTATTTCCCATTGGCTCCCTTTGACGTCTATCTCTTCCCCAAACTAAAATTCTTCCTCGCTGTCCAGTGTTTTCTTCGAATCAAGAAGTGATTACAGCTGCAGAGGAATATTTTGCACATTTTTCTGAGAACCACTACAGGGACGAGATAATGGCGCTGGCGCATCACTGGAATAAATGTATTAGTCTTAGGGAGATTACTTTAATAATAAAAATAATTTTGAAATTATAAATTCGTTTTTTCATTGTTAGGTCGAGAACGTTTCAGACCACACTCGTATATTTATATTCGCATGTTCTTACATGTTACAAGCAACTTGAATTCTTTCGATGCAATCATCGACCATCTTGATAACATTTTCACACAGTTGTGATAAGTGAAAAATTCCATCTACAAATTAGTGTTACCAAATATCCATTTGAATTAGCCTATGACACATAAAATCTTCTGTATGTACTCAACATCTTCACTTTTTCCCTAGAAGGTCACATTTTGAGGATGGATCCGAACTTTATATTATAGACGTACCATAAAGGCAGCTAAGCAGATGCCACTATATTATTTCTGTTAACTGTATGTGTTCCAGGTCGGTTTTGATTGTTGTGCAGAAATAAAAACCCTTCCATTTCAGTATGAGACTAACTCAATTTAGTTCATTGGGGGTTCATGCCAGAAGAGTACAGAAAGGCTAGTACTGATTAGATGTTTAACTGAATCGAGCAAATAACAAATATGTCCAAGATCAAACATGCCTATTTTCTGTCCATTTTTATCAGACATAATTTTTAAAAAATAACTATTGTAAAGTTGTCAGTAGCTTAAATCAATTTGAAAACAGTTGGTATCTTTTTAAAATTGTAAATTAATATATCTTGCAAAGTGAATTATAGTAGGAGGGATTTAATTTATTTAGATATTATTTTAATTTCGCTTCACCCCTTCACTTCCCAGTGGATTCCAAAGTGTAATACCTTACGCTTAGCTCATATCATTGGTCTCTAGTTCGTTTTATTTCTAACGCAACTATCAGATCCATGAGTGAAAACGAGTTTGAACATGTCTCGTGTATAGATAGTGTTTTGACTAATTTCTCTTTAATTTCATATGAATTCATTCATCTCTCTCTCTCTCTCTCTCTCTCTCTCTCTCTCTCTCTCTCTCTCTCTCTCTCTCTCTCCGCCATTCGATATAGTGAAGAGGAAGTTTATTTCCAAATTTAATCTGTCATCTTTACAAAATCTTGCTTAAATAGATGAAATATTTTGCTTGCTTTGTGGGTTCTCCATTGAGAATGCATCTGAAGTTTTCTATGCTCCTGCTTATTTTCATAGTTTTAGTCTTTTTAGCATTTCATTTTTATTTGAATTTTCATGGCAAATTTATTAAACCAGTTAGCTAACTTAACTAAAGGACCGTTAAGACTTATACTGGATTTATTTTAGTAAATAACATTATCTGCATAAAGCTCCAGCTTAAACTATATAACTGTAAAGTTTTCTAAAGTTTTGCTTTTGGTACCTTTTTATATCCCTTTTCGCTATCTGCAAAGTTTAATACAAATTGCTGTTATATTCCCATGATTTCTCGAATATTTCACGTAAAGTAAAAATCTGGTACTGACAAACTCTGTTTGTCCTGAAGTCAGCTTACCCTTCCCTGAGTTTTTCTTCTACAATTTTTCTTATCTCTTCTTGAATTAATCTTACATGAAACATTCAGTAGGGAAATTCTTTTGTAATATCACATTTACAAATTAAGCATTGTGTTTAATGTAAAACTTTTATACCTTCATGTAAGCATTTCTGATTGCATGTCATCTACTGCAGCTACCTTTCCGTATTTCCGATTTCTAACAGCTGTTTCAATACCGAAATATCCTCACACGACTACTTCCTTCATAATATTTTCTAGCTTGTCGTTGCTTATTTTATTTAATAATCTTTTAAAATCATTAATTGAAACATCTAGAATATCCCTCTTACTTTTTATGTTCACTTTTTGTCACATTTTTGATTATTTTTAAAGCATTTTTCTTTAGTCACAAAGAAGTAACCTGTTAATCGAATTTTGCATTTACTGCCTGCACGTTTTATTCATTTTTTTTTTAACCCAGCAACACTGAACACTCCAGGTGATCGGATAGTATACCTCCTTCACAATTAATTTACAATTATTAGCGAATCATATAACTTTTTGTGATTAACATCAATCAAAGGTTGATTAAATTAAAAGTAAATCACTTTTTTTAATTTAATTTTTTAAATGTTCCATTTGAATTTTATATTTTAAACACAAATTTTATTTCGATGACATTTACCCACTACTGTTCGACCACAGATGCGATACCCTCTGCTGGCAATGTGCCAAGAAAAGTCAATTCATGTTGAAGGGGAGAAAGGAATTAAGTGATATACGAATTGGTTATCAACACTCGAAATCACGAAATACGTAAAATTTTACAACTGCTGTACATGCAAAATAGTTACCACTTAAAAACCTAGAATTTTCATAAAAGAAAAGCTAATTTTCCGACGTATAATAATAAACACTCATCCCACGAAACGCACTGATTCGCATTTATCGATATGGAATCGGCTTCTTCTGACATGCACAGAAGTGTCAAGGGATCTCGCATCTGTGGTCGCACAGTGCAAATGGTCCGATTAAATTCAGGATGAAACGACCCGACATATTGGTAAGGGGATGGATTCTGAACCCTCAGTTCATTAAACCATTCATACAGTACGGAAGGAATAATATTAGTTCAAATGGTTTTGACATTTTTTGCCATAAAAATATTTCTGACACGAACATTTAATTGCATGAACTTCATGTCACGTCCATCCTAAAACTCAAAATTCATTAAATGGCATGCCTCCAAAGTGGAGTTATTGCAGTGTAGAACCTTAACACATTTTGTCCATTGTGTCTCTGTGAATGGTCCAGTTGAAACAAAAACTGGAAGGCTCAGCAAATCTTTGTAAGGAATCCTCTGCGCCAGAGTCTCAGGATAATTGGCATATGAACAGTTATGCAACATGTGTTTATGTTGCATAACTGTTTCGCAAAATGTGTTTATGCTTACACATTTTGCGAAAGCGTTCTTAAAGAGAACACAATCCGTTCTTAAATTGTGATCCAGCATGCTGTTCAGATGATCTGCGGCTTGATGTAAGGCGAAAAGTATAAAAAAAATGGATCATTGGAGATAGGGTTCTTCATCATGGCTAGGACTCGACAAATTATGACAAATCCTACTTGCCACGCAAAAAAATATACTCGCCGAAGATCTTCTCCCTTTTAATGATATATCCCAATAAGTTAAAAGGGCTTCCATAAAGTGATTAGGGTATTGTATCAGGAGAACATTTACGTTGTGTGAGAACCAGTCCGAATAAATAAACCATACAGGTAAGAAGATTAGTAAAAACAACATTGATTTTTTTGGAAAATATAATTTAGTACATTAATTTTTATTACTTAAATGGCCTTTTATATTATGCATATTCTTCTATATTTTCTTAAAGTTAAATAAACAACAAAAGACTATCGAAAAAGTTAATTTTTATTAAATACAAAAATATATTTTGTCCGGTCTGCATCTACTCACCAGCTGACAAAATCTTAGTGGGGAGAGTTATTTGCGGAGAGCTGATCATGATAATGCTTGCACTTATTTTGCTTCATCTGCGCTGACCAAAAATGCGATTGTTGGCACCTTAAAATCTATTTGTCTTTTCAAAATCTCATGTAAGTATTGAAGGGAATATCTGAACGGTATTTAAAAAAAAATTATAATTACCGAGTGCAAAACAAGGGACTACAAATTTTTAATACAATAGCGCGAAAGAAAAGAAGAAAAAAATACAGTCCAGAAAAAATTTTGAATCACACCCCTTATATTTTAATTGTTTCTCCTAAACTGAAAGAAATAGCGAAATCAGTGCAACATTTTGATTCAAAGCATATATCAGAAGCCTTGTCTTTGTAGCAGCGCCTACTTAATTTTAGGCCAATAGCTAACACTTATGACAAATTCTAATTAGGGTCTTTTAATTACACAAAGAAATATGGGTGTGAGTTTTATTAGGTCAGACGTGAACTCCTTGCAATGCAGTCTGAAACAATTTTGTTTCGGGCCGTATATTTCAATATTCATGATAGCTATAATTTAGATTTAAAAACCAACGAAACCTTTTTCTCTTTACAACATGTCTCAGAATTATAGATCCTCCCCGTCCTCCATTCATGTCAGAAAAAAGGAACACAATCTTGTCTTTAAAATGTTCCTATAAGCGTATGTGGACTTTAATTGCAATCATTACATATAATAACAGTTGTACTATCATATTTTCAAATTCGAAAGATAAATCAATTAACTAAATTCTTTGAATTCAGCAGCTTTTTTGATAATCAAAATATATTTGCATAAATTTTTAATGATTTTGAAGATTTTAAAGTGCAGTTTAAAATCTTATAAAGTTAAATTTTCTAAAAAACGTTTTAACTTGTTTTGAGGGGAATCTGTTTGAGACTTAAACATCATTTCAGATGCATCCCCGACTTTATTTCCCATCATCCCCAGCAATCTTGAATAAAATGAGTCTGCTTTCAAGGCAGAAGTTAAACTTTTCTACGGGATGTATTTCCATAAAGTTTCTTACCCAAGAACGTACTTTTTAACTGGCCAAGCTGTAAATAAAATGGAACAGTAGAGAAAAATAGAATTCTTGACCAATTCTAGAGATTTTATTAGAGTTTTTATCATTTTTATGATAATGCAACTCAAAAAAGTTTAAAAATCCATTCTACATTAGTACTATGGGTGGGCTAAGAGTTGGATAATCCAGAACCCTTGTTCTCTAGAGACCAAACCTAAGACTTTTTTATGTCACTTCTGGTCTACAATGGGTAAGGTGGTTGGTCTCACACCGGGTAATGAAATTCATATATTACCTAAAGATTTTCACAAACATCAATGCCACAGTTAAATTCGAACCTACGTCTTGACGTCACCTAACTAGTTACTAATTTGTCACCTAGATATCCTCAATATGTTGCTTGGACACAACATGGTTACCTAAATTACAATCACAAAATATCTCCTTTGGATACTGCATTAAAATTTCGTACACGTACGAAAATTGCTGGGGTAATCGAAAATAAATAAATAAACAATAAAAGTGCTTCTTGAAATGACAGTGCTGTATATGGTAACACCATTCGATATCACAAGTTGGAAAGTTGTTTTGTAGGTTCCCTCCTTTGATGAGTCTTTGGACTCCTTGAAGGTGGCACGAAATAATAATTACATCTGGTCCAGACACATTGACGATCGCAAAAATTGTGATACCAAACCATGTTAGCATGTGAGGAAACTATATGAGGACTTTTCAATCGAAAGTGAGGAAGCAGTTCTTATTCTGCGATGACGAAGTTTTTCATTCCGCAAAAAAGACAAAACCAGCGAAAACATGCGTATTTAACAGACATAATGCTTGCCAACATAAACATGTCTTAAATTCTCAATCGGATAATAATATCCTAAACAATACGCTAAACGCTCCTTAGTCCATTTGGTATAGACGAGCCCTTTGGTTGGAGAGACCAGGGTTCGCATCCCGTCTATGATGTGAGGAACAAATTTTTTTCAATGAAATGCTAAGTTAATCGGCCTTTTATGAGCGGATTTTTTTTCCAGGAAACTCAGGTTTTCGTCCCTCAGAACAGCAAACCGACCCTGTGACAGACACACACACTCATCTACAGATACAAATACTTGTCCTCAGAAAATGCAGGAGAGGAGAGATGTGCCGGCTGCATTAATTCGACATCACTCCTAATCAGAGGACTCTACCCGTACTAGGGGGACGGATGAGATGAAGGAGAAGAAATAATTCACTGTCTCATAGTCTCAGTTGCTTTGCCTGTAATAATTTTTTTTTAAGATTACCCTACACATGAAATGTCGCAAGACCTATAACACTAAAGTGTCATGTGTGGATAAGTATTTGTTTTGAGGAGAAAGAGGTAGCCTATTGATATGTTTCGTAAAGAGTTGGAGGTTGTACTCGGTAGGAAAAGTAGTATAGGGAGATTGTCCTAAAGGAGAGAGGTAGATGGAATGAAAAAGTTTGTTCGGTAGTTGGACAGTAGCTGCTCTAATTCTTGGATGGTTAAAGAAAGTGGAGGGATAGAGTAGTGTCCAATTCAGAGGAGCAGTGCCTATGAAAAGTATCTATCGAAAAGGCACAGTGCATAAACCGAAATCCTATGGGAATGTGTCTGAGGGGTGTCTCTGAAGGAGGGTTATCTATTAAGCGGATTGATGTCATCAAGAATTATTAAGGGGGGGGATCTTAGGTGTACCACCCCAAATGTTAGGGAAAACATTTCATGATTGATCCGATCTGATAAAGTGTTAAGGTGATAAGGAGTTGAGAGGAAGAGATGTAATGTGTTAAACGGAAAAGAATAGCAAGCTTTATAGAGGCTGTGGAAGCTATGTATGTAATATGTTTGTGTCAGGATAAACTGGATGTGACAGTCAGCCAAAAGAAGAGAAAGTTGATCGTGAAAGAAAATTGGAACATTATCAAAAGTAAGAGGGAGTGAGGTAGGATCTTTCTTGGGGGGGGGGGTAAAAAATTAGGCTTAAGTTTTTCTGGCATTGAAATTTACTAAGTTGTTTTCATCCCATTTGAGGATGTTGATGAGATCAATGTGTTTAAGTCATTAGCTATGGAAGATGTTGAGGCTTTTATCGTTTGAATATTACAGGGTTTTTCGAATGAGGGGGGGGGAGGAATGAAGAATACTATCATTGGCCAAGCTGTGAATAGGATTTGAAGTTAGAGAGAGAAAGTCATTGATGGAAAGGGGGAAGAGCGTGGGTAAGAGTACAGAACCGTGAGGTACTCCACCATCCATGAAGAAATCTGATGAGAAGAAGCCATCCACCATGATGGTCAGTGAACAAGCAGCAAGGAAGACAATCCAATTAAAAACTGCAGGAGGGAGGCTATAATTTATTACTATAATGGCATTTTTACAGTTTTATATCTTTCTTTTTAATTATTTTTTTGCATTGGACTGTCAGCACTTCTAATATTTATGATAATGTTGCTAGCTTCCCGAAAACCTCATGTAGCGTCACCAATCAAGAACTTGAACACGACGCAAATTTGGTTGTTTGGAATTACGGCCGAAGTAACTAAGGTTATGAATAAGTGTATAGAATTATGTGTTTACAGACATTGTGTGCTTCTCGTCTTTCATGAGACAGAAGTGAAGCCTTCACTTGTGTCTGAATTTATAGCATGCATAATTTATGTATAAAAAGCTATTATCTTACTATTGTTAAAAACTTAGGTTTATACTGATATACGTGAAAAGGATAAATAGAGAATTGTTTTTTAAACGCATAACCTAAAACTGTTTAAATTATACAATTTATTACTATCTGCATGCACTAAATTAATAATCCCGACTTTAATCTACGACGGAGAAATTTTAAAACAATTTACCAGGAAACCAAAGTGCAACTTCTTTAAATGTTAACGCACACTCTAAAATGAAAATATACCTGGCATTTCCTATAGGAGACCGATGATTGCAGTTATGTTATACCTTTTTATTTATTTATTTATTTATTTATATAGCTCCCACTTACAAAAAGGCTTTTTGAAAACCTATAATACATTCATACCATGGGTGCACTAAAATTTTTTTCTATTTTTATTAATTTTAGATTTTTTTTTTTTTTTGTATTTTTATTTATGACAAAAATGCGTGGAATGTGAAAAAAAATTTCTCATTTACTTTATTTTTATTTATTTTAATTTTTTTTATTTTTGGCAGGCTTTTCCACTTGTCAGCAGCTGACTATTCTCAGATTCCCCCTCTCCAGGATTCTTCCTGTCCTCATCCCATAAAACCTCTTTTCTCAATCGCTCTCACGATGGTTCCTCTTCACGTAGCCCTTGATCTTCCTCTTTTTCTCCTTCTAGGGAATGACCAATTCATAATATACTGGAAATTCAAGATGTACTTTTCCTTCAAAAACGTTTTCGGCAGTAATTTGAGGTATTATGACTTTGCAATGGTGTTCTAGAATTCATTTTATCCTTCATTATATATATATATATATATATATATATATATATTGGTAGAGGCTCTACCAATCGACTAACCTTTGCTTAACCTTATAATATAATAATAATATTATTATTAACCGGATTATTAATAATTCCGCAGTTAATATATGATGCTTAATGAATTTATTATTTAGAATATATATATATATATATATATATATATATATATATATAATTATGTAGTTAAATTTCGCAGCTTCGAGAAAATCCCATGGTGTAATGATCAAAATTCAGGAGAATGGGAAATATTTCGGTAGATCAAAATAATTGTTATTATTATTATCGTTATTATCAGAATAAAAAGCATCATCAGGAAATTCTGTTATGAATATTAATAATAAAATAATATGAAATATTATTTAATGTAAAAATATATTATATTACATTAAAATAATATTATAATGAATATATTATAGCTATATGTATTTATTTTGATTTATTTTAGTTTTATTTCTTAGCCTAAATAAACCTCTGTATTTTTTTTGTCAAACGGTTTTAAGCAAACTGTATTGCTTTCCTTGTTTGTTAGAATTGGTATTCCATATCACGTGGTACAACTGCGTCATTATGCTAAGTTTCTAGTCAATATAACATGTTGTAATGTACGGGAGCTTATAAATCGTGTGTTGCTGTGGAAACGAACTGTAAACTATTGTATGTGTGTATGTGTACATGGTAGTACAATATCCGCATAAATTTTCCCAGGAGATGGTCTGTTGGAAAGGGACAATAATACTTTATTAAAAACTGCGCGGTACGATTAATGGTTGAACGTTTTGTGCTACGATGAATCCCTTCGATCGCTGTTGTTTGCGTGAATGTTTGAATGATGCTTCCACTACTACTGCAGAAAGTAACCTGTTTTTGTATTCTAGAAGTACCAGGCACGGCGCAAATGCGATAACGCGTAAACAGTATTTTGTTATTTTATTCTTTCATTTTATAAAAGCTTCTGCATCGATTAACACCATGTTGCTTTCGTACAAATAACCTATTAGTAGCTCTAAATATGCATGCTGAAATTGTTGCTGCTATCTTAAAAATTACTTATAAGAACATATACTGAATCTGTGTATATTTATTGATTAAAGTCCTAAATTTAAGCTTGTAAAAATGGCGGAAAGATTTATTTTTCTATTATTTTCGTATAGTAATTAATATTTCCTGTTTTAGAGCACTTATTAGGCAAATACCCTATGAATACACATATATATTTTCCTAGTAATGTAGCATTGCTATTACACCAGCCATTGGGTTGAAAGAAACCACATAGTGAAAATTAATAATAATAATAATAATAATAATAATAATAATAATAATAATAATAATAAAGAGGTCATCCTTAAAATGACGTTACACTTTTTCAGTATTTTGGATTCTCTTCATGAACTCTCTCAGAGATTTGTAATAAGAATTTTTATAAACTGAATTTTGGTACTTTTTCCTGTTATCGGAAGAATACGATAAGCTAGTTTCATTGCACAGGAATATGCAGTATTTAGGAAAAACTAATGACGTTGATTTTGTTGTCAAAAAATGTTGTAACGTGCTCTGCATTTGTAAATGCGTATTGCAAGTTGGTAACATCTAACTCAATATCAAACAAAACGTAAGAAAGGGTATTGGAGCGCCGCAGGAAAAATAAAAATAAGTAAATAAATATATGGACATTTAAAATAAGAAATATCGCAGTAAATAAACGTAATATAAATTATTTTACATAGTTTTAAAAATTGCATATAACGTATGTCTAATACTCATATTCTTAATAAATATCATGGATTAACTCACATTTATGTTTCAATATCTTAAAAACATGTTTATAAGAATGGTTACGTATGAAGCTTGTTTCAACTTTACAAGTTGGTCTGTTATTGTACTACTGCTAACAGACACCATCCCAAAGGAAAAATTTTCACTATCCTGAGCTGCTGGATGTATTCTGAGTTTGTATTCATCTAGGAAAACTTTTGTTTTGCTTTTTTTTATTTATTTTTTATTTAATTCTAGTGGTAGTTGCTGAGCTATGACTTTTCAGAGCAGCCTTCCCGAGTCATTATGGGTTACTCAAGAGTAATGGAAAGTTTGAAGACATTCTTTTATCAAGCAGTAGGCAAAAGGCCGTTGTACCTATTCATCTGACCATGGTACACCCCAAAGACAAAGTGATGATTTGTTCATAACCGGGCGAATTCTCCTTCACTTCAGATTCTTTCCTGTCTGTCAACAGCTATAAGCCCAGTGCTTCTTTGTCATATAAGCAAATCTTTTCTTTTCTTTTAATGCTACCAAATACTCATTCATCTGAAGACAATCAGCACTTGTTAGACAACAGAACCCGGTTTATTCTTTTCATAACGATTAAGTAATCCATAGGTAAACTATTACAATAATAGTTATTGCTAAACTACCAATACTAAATTCTTTTATGTAGTTTGTGTTTATCTGCCACAGACAAGTTGTAATATTTGATAATAATGGTAATATTTTTGAAATGACCACCATGATAGTTCACTGTGGTTGTAACACAGGCGGTCCAAGAGAGAACTCAGAAGTAAGGAACTTTCAAATAGAAAGGTTCTATATCTTAGTAAATCTATATTTTCAGCACAAACAAAAATACGCTAACATATATGAGTGTATTGAATCTTGGAGTTATTATTTATTAGTGAGGAGATTACTAGGGGAAAATGCAATTATTGTCAAGTTATGTCCTGGTTGAAAAGATCATATTTTTTGGATAAGATTAGAGAAAGAGAGAGGGGGGGGGGATTGCGTGAAAAGTTGTGAGGAAAAGGGAAGGAATAAATGCAACAGTAAATTGATTGGTAGGCAAATTTTCAGGAAAGAAAATGTGTTGTTGAAATGCAGTAGTTTAGGAGGCAATCTGGGAATAGATATCCTCTGTAAGAAATTTTAGACAACAGGGGCAACAATGGTTTTGTGGGATATAAATAACAGTGGATAAATAAGATGGACATGTGTACAACACAACATTGTACTCATCATCTTTTCTTTCCTGTCAGGTTCAAAGGCCTGTCACAGTCAAGTAATTTGGCTTGTTCCAAACCTAATATTGCATATGATAGGGCAGTCAATCCTTCACTGGCCTGTTTGGCAAGATGAAAAACTCCGAGTACCTGGGGGGAAAAACTTTGTCACCTTGTAGCTGAGTTAGTGGATCCGTTTGAGATCGCTAACTCACCTTCAATCCCAAAGTCCTGATAAAGGTTCTTTGCGTCCTAAACGTCTTTCTAAGTCTTCAAAGACTCATAGCCTTCTCCCATGCTTATTGTGGAATTAACCCATCAAACATCAAAAATACAAATACGTAGATCACCAATTTGACTAAATACTAAAAACGGTCACAAGACAAATTAATAAATTCATGCTAACCAATAAATATTTTTCTTCTATTTAAATAAGGAGAACCTTGACAAAGCAGAGATGAGGATGTAGTCATTCCACTGTACAAGGCTTCGATCAGACCACATCTGAACTATTGCTTACAGATTTGGTCGCCTGGATTTCTAGGAGAGAAGCAAGCTCTGGAGAAGGTTCAGAGGGGATTACAAAAGCTAATGGGATTTGTGGAACATTGACTATGATGACAGGTTATGGGAATGCAGAGTTTGGGAAATAGGCAGAAGAGGGGTTATATATGATTGAGACATAAATTGTTAAGAGGAGCTTACCAAATCTAATCGAAACAAAAATATCCAGGATATTTTTGTTTCGATTAGATTGAATCTTACTATTGCCTCCTTCGATGAGTCTTGACTCCAGGAGGTGTTTGTAATAATAATAATAATAATAATAATAATAATAATGTTTTCTAGAATAGCTAACATCTGTCTCGCAATCTTTCTTAGAATGTCATTTTCACTTAAGACAGTATTTTTATATAAAAAATAAAATCAATCCACTAACGCCTTTCCATACCCAAAAGGGTAGAGGAACGAGTCTTTTAGTCCTAACCTTTGGAATTGGTAGGCAGCAGCAGTCCCACGCTTCGTCATCATCAGTAGTAGTTTATTTCTGTAGACAATTAGACAATTCATAAGATTCCTAATCCTAACTGATATTATTATGTGAAACAGCGTGAGTTCTAATGTCGATTTTTTTTTGCTCTGAGGGATTTAAAATCCAAATTTCTGAGAGGGACGCTTACTGTCTATGTCAAAGATCGCCGACTTACTTGTCAACAGGTTAATAAAACAACAACAAAAAAAAAAAAAAGATTTAGAAACGTTCCTCTAGTCGGCGATTAGAATCGAACATATTTTATCTTTTATCTTTATTTAGCGTAATCGGAAGACAACATACCATTTGGTTGTAAAAGACATTGGCTTGATGTGTTTATTAGTTCAGTTGCTTGTTAATGCTAACTTTTTTACTGTCAAATAACAGAATATATTTCTGGCAATGTAATATGGCAGCAGTTAATTCTCCTATTTCCTTTTTATATCTGTTTCATTCATGTTTCATCCACATCCGTATAAGACTGGCTATCTTGTAAAGCTCCACAGATCCACAGATGTTCCTGGATGTAATTCTAAACATATGTCTTTACGGCGTAGACACAAACGGCTGCATTATGAAGTCGATATAAAGTTGTATACAATATTATTATTATTGTTATTATTAAAATCAAATAATAAAATATTGTTTCATATTTTACTTGTATATAAATTGGAAAGAATTTTATGATTCCATTTTGAAAAATTCTTGTAAAATAAATAAAGTGATAGAAACTTTCATCTCTGCGAGAGGGCGCTTTCTTAATGGTTTGCAGTATAACAAACGAATTGGATTCCCAAATGCTTTATACGTATGTACCAAATATTTTCTAATAGTCGTAATATTAGCAATGCGAAATTGTAGCTAGTAAAGTTTACTTCATATTAAAAGCAAATGAAGAACGTAAATAATGTATGAAAATAAATGTAGTTTATTAGTAAATCTTTGCATAAAATAATTAAGACTAAGTTATTTTCCAAAATTTTAATAATATCGTCAATTACATATACTAGAGTCATATTATATGATATATAATAATTATAGGTTAAGAAAGAAAAATAAACAATCGATTTTTGAAGAAAACAGAATTTATTTAGTTTTAATATTTTCATGGAAATTTATGTTTACTATTTTGGCCATGTTATTCGCTAGCTTTTTATATATGTCTATATAGTACAAATAATAACAATAAATAAATAAATAAAGTAAAAAAGCGTCTATAGGCTAATCTGGTAGTTCTCAGTTTAGTTCTCGGGTCTAGTTATATACATATTTATTCAAAATATTCCAGTTTTATGACTGTTTGTTTTAAATATTCTAGTTTTATACGCATTTAATCCCAAAAAAAAACAAAAAAACAGTCTGTTTTAATCATGTGCATGTTTAATCCATTCACCTACCATTATGATGTTAAAATTAATTATGTTTTGATCAAACACTGGTTAGTTTTAGAATACTATTAGGCTCTTCATTACTGAAAAATAATATCAGAAATATTTTATATATATTTATATATGAATACTAACTCTTTCTCAACATAAAAAAATAAAATAAAATAATGTGCATAGTTGACCAGAAACAAGAACAATCAGTCCATATTTATGCGGTCTTTTTCTAGAATTTACAGTGCTGTTGTTCCTCATTTTCAAGAAAGGAGGTTAATGATATGCAACGGAACACATTGAGTGCTTACTCACTGCAATGCTGATAGAAACAATTCCTAGCATCCCGGCCATTTATTTCTACGTGTTTTGTAGCTGTTTTCAGAAAAACACATCTAAGTCCGTGCTCTTCTTCCAGCGTTTGATTAATGATAAGACTGTGAACGGTGTGAATAGTATAATAGAATATATATGTATATAATCAACTTAATTTTAATGGTTTAAACATGCATAAAATTTCAGGCATGAAGCTTTTTTTTTCTTTTTTTTTTCGCGTAACGTTTCAATTCTGATGTACAAACGCTGGTCATTGCGCGATACGATATCCGACTTGAGTCAGATTCTGCTTCTGTTTTCTTGGTAATATGCTATGAGCATATTACCAAGAGGTAATATGCTCAGTATATTATATTTACTAAACATTTCATTACAGAATCCAAATTACTTTATGTTACAAAGAAATTGAATGTTCAATTCAATTTAGGGGATTGATCCTCCCCATCTTGGATTTCATAATATGCAGTGTTTTAATCCGTCTAATACGCATATAATATTCTAAACATGTTTAAATTTAGGAACCTTAATCGTTCTCTAATGGCTTTTGTTCCCAACGGAAGTAAAAAGAGGTCCTTTAGTCCTAACCACTAACTTTTTGAAGAATAATTGGCAGCCAGTCTCCATTCTTTGGACTTCATTGATAATTAACTCAAGCTATCAATGAACCAAGGTTTTTGAGAGAGAGAGAGAGAGAGAGTATATATTCTCTGTAATATAGTGAATTTTACGGTTGGTTTTTAAATTCAGGATTAAAACGGCCTACACTATACAGTTGCACACTTTACAAACAATCACAAAACTTTCGCTAACAAGAACGAAGCGTTCTGGCAGGGAACATTACTGTGAAAGCAATTACTAGCTAGCGCTAGCGCTAGCGCAGCCGACTGCAACAACCTTACACGAATGCTTATTGACGTCATCACCCTCTACAGCGATCCGCGCCAAGAGAATCAGTGTCTTCCGGACAATCACGGCGAGCTAAAGAGCGTAGCCGTCTGTCTAAAACAAAACACAGTGTCATTCTCGATATGCTATTATCCTTTATCATTGTTGTATTATTACGAGAATTAAAACCATGCATTATAAACACAGTTATGTGACACGTCGGAGCCCGACGGTCAGGCCCTTTTCGATGCCGGGCCCGTGACAAAAGTCTCAGATGTCACCCCCTCTCGGCGGCTCTGTCAATATATATATATATATATATATATATATATATATATATATATATATATATATATATATATATATATATATATATATATATATACTCATGAGCTAAATCATTATAACTACCTAACTGGTAGCGTGTTGGTCTTCCTACATAACCACTTGCACCCATCTTAGAATTGACTCCGACGGATCACGGAAGGAACCCACAAATGTTCGATGGGATTCTAAGCAGAAGGATTAAGGGGACCGCGCAGCACAGAGAACAATGAATGTTTGCATATGTTTTTCGAGACATTCTTGCTCCTCCCGAGTTGGACACACAATGCGATGTCTTGCTGGAAGTGTCCAAATCCATCGAACTATATTGTCACTAATATAGGACACTACCTAGTGTGAAACAATCCCCAAACAAAAAATAGCGTCCAGGTATATTCAGGTTGGCATGGTTGGCCGAGTGGTTAACGTGTACACTCTCCACCCAAGAGGCCGCGGGTTCGAATCCCGCCATGGGCATGGATGTTTGTGATTGCCCTACAAACTTTCTGTGGAAAGGGAATTGCGTCCCTTCCATTTATTCTAGCACAAGACAGCATTGCCAAAACCATGTGAGGCACGGCAGTGACCATACGGCGTCTACGGACGTCAAATGTGAATTTTTTTTTTTTTTAAATATTTATTTAAGGTATATATTCAGTGGGGATGAGAGGATCCAGTGATGTTCATGAGAACAGTTCCTATACTAGGATACTGCGACCACTGGTCCGTTTCCAGCCAACAGTGCAGTCTGATTGGTCGGAATCAAAATGGGTGAGATAATGTTTTGGCTCATGCGTGTAGATTTGATATTTAAGATGGCTGCTGAAATTTGTCTAGCCTTCTCAATTTTAGTTACAATCAGACCATTCTGTTATGAAATTTTGCAAAACAATTCGAAATGGTACAGAATTAAGGAATAGATAAAATAAATAACCTTAGCAAAACACAGCTCTGCTGTTCAGTTGCAGTGAACAGCAGAGCTGTTCACTGCAACTGAACTAAAAAATGTTATTACACAACAAACAGGAGAAAAACTCTCTCTCTCTCTCTCTCTCTCTCTCTCTCTCTCTCTCTCTAAGCAATTGGTTAACTTAACTTTGCAGACGTAGTAATTCAGCTTAGCTAGAAAAGTATGCACAACACGATAAAAACGCTTTTAAATGGTGCTATCTTAACCTTAACCTGCAAGCAGAATTTTAAAGGACCTGTTCGTGTTAAAATATTAAGTGAAGACACGATATGCTTCAGAAAGGAAGTAATTAGTATTGAAGTAATTAGGAAATGTGTTCTAATTACGTGACGCATTCTACAAAATTTGCCTTCATTACCAATGAGTTCAGCACAACTGAAATGTCGTTAACTAGTCTAGTTTTATACATCAGTTACTGTACTGAAAGTTCCGCCATTTGTATGGAACTATAAAAATTTCAGTATAAAAAGTGTAATTTATTGAACATTCGTAAATGGCTGCATGATTTGCAGGTTTCGTTTTTATTTATTTCTATCATACTAACTGTTTATGATTTTTTTTTCATTTATTTCCCCTTTTGTGGGACCAAAGTATTTAGTATCTTCTCAAACATAATACGCACAAATACATCATTTTATTTGCACTGTTTTGCTGACTTAAATGAATTTAGTTAGCATCGAAAGACAATGCTCAGAAGTGGTAAAATAATAAAGAATTTCAATTTTATGTAGATGAAGGTAATTAAAACACAAACGTTTAAAAGGATCTAAGACTACTAGCGGCTCTGATGAATATTAGAAATTCTCTTTTTTAGGTATCTGAATATTTTTATAGAAACAAATAGTATCTAACACCTTTTATTAAAAAAAAAAACGAAATATTTAACATAACATTCCTAATAAAATAATCATCTGAATACATTGGTCCGGCCACCTGTTCCATCTAGTAAAATTATTTGTCCACGGTAACTCTTTCGGCTGCTTGTCTACGTAACAAAATAATTCCTTGGGAATTATTATTTATCCAATAAAATATAAAATGAGATATCCAATAACTCATTTTATATTTTTTTCTCTGTAGTTCTTGTTGGACTTTCTCAATCATTAATTTCACTCCAGATTGCTTTGTGGTTCCTCACTTGTGGTAATAAAGTTTAACATTTTCCATTTACAATATTTCTTAAGGTAGCTCCCATACACTACTGATCTCTTTACCTTCAATTCCTCCATCCACAGTACGATGGTGTCTAAGAATGTTACAATCAGCTTTCTTGTAATTCTACATACGTCATTTTGACTTTTGCATGTCATTGTAACCCCCCCCCCCCGTACCAAGGAGACAAGGATGAAATGTCAAAATTAAGAGACTTACAGAAAGTGTCGCATTTTCCCCCTCAGAAATAATCTTCATCGAATCTTTTTCTTCCCAGCCTTCTTCCGGCTTGGGACAGAGTCCGCTGATGCGACTTTGGAAGATCCCAACCGGGTTGTCGCAGAGCCTGACATTTGGGGGAACACACACGAATGTATGAAGGTGAAAGACAATCACAAACATCCATGCCCTAGCCGGGAGTCGAACCGCGGTTTCATTCACGATAATACTGAAAATTATTTCACGATAATACTGAAAATTATTTTCAGTATTATCGTGAATGCTTAATATTATTTTATAGAGCATAATCGGTGAATGTGTTGCATTTAAATTTTCTTATTTCAATATTGCGTAAGGATTAAAGTTCTGTTTGGTCATGATGGCTGAGTTGTGTTTTACAGGGAAATGGTATGCTAAGGATTCGATCGAGTACTACCACATGATAAACTACTATTGAAATTGAGTAGGATTGGTATGGATAGTCAGTTGGCTACAAGGGTGGTTGTAGCCAACTGACTATCCATACCATACCAAAATAAAAGGTATATATATGTATATATATATATATATGTATATATATATATATATATATATATATATATATATATATATATATATATATACTGTATATATATATATATATATACTGTATATATATATATATATATATATATATATATATATATATATATATATATATATATATATATATATATATATATATGATTAAATTAGGAGGTGCCACATCAGGAGGTTCTGATGTGTTGTTTAGAATGGATTTGAATATGTTGGTGCTTTAGGCTGAAGAATGGGGATTCATTTCATTGTTGCTAAGTTGTGCAGTTTTGTCCAGAGAAGATGGAATAAGGATTTACCATATTGAAAAACCTTGCTTTAGGAGGTGGAGGAGACACGTAAGACTGTCTCATTACCGTCGAATATTGAGTATGAGGAGAGATTGAGGGAATGTGGGCTGCAAAGCTTAGTAGATAGGAGGAGAGGAGTTGGTAGGATTGAGATGAATAAGTTAGTGAAAGGAACCTATCGAATAGATACGGAGGAATTGTTGCACGGGATGGTCGAAGAAGGAGAGGTCATCCCTTGAAGCTGTACAAAGGTCATGTGAATAAGATAAAGAAAATGAGTTTTTTTTTTTTTTTTTTTTTGCTTGGTGGATGGGTTGATTAGTGGAATGGTGGTGAGTGCTCCGATGCTGAATGTTTTCAAGAGACAAGGTACGATGGTCATTGAGTACGATGATTCCATGAGTGTTCAACCTCCGCGGAGTTCTTTGAAGTGATATTAATACCAACGCTAATAAAGTTTAGCTAGAATTAAAATAACCATTGGATGAGCGTGCTTGCTATTATGACATATCGCCAGCATCAGCAAATTTTATTTTTATTTTTATATTAAATATATATATATAGATAGATAGATAGCTTTGTTTTCTTATAGAATCACGATGGTTATAATCGATATTTGAGATGAATTTAAAATAAAATAAAATAAAATTAGATCCTAAACACATTAACTAAAACGACATGGCTGTCTGAATAGTATTTACTACAATAAATGCTACATAAAGCTTTTAGTTCCAATTAGTTGATACGATATATGACAGTAGTCAAGAAACAAAAATGCTATCCAAATACCATTCAAACATGCATGCGCACATCTTGCTGGGGAAAAATACCCTGATATCCCATTATAAGATCGGCTAATTCATCTTTAATTGAGAAAGTTCATGTAGGGATTCCTGTCGTCATGATGAGAATCGAACTCAGGTCTTTTCCAATCTAAAGAGGCATGTTTTATATTCTTATGGAAGCTTATTTGGGATCTTTACTAAAATTTGTCGAGCCATTTGAATTTTGATTCAAATGTAACTTATGGGGGAGCTGAAAAGTTCTGATAAACACCTAGAACAAAATTATATTAAAGCAACTGATATAACCACAAGAAAGAACACATCTTAAAACCCTCTCATCCCCATGCTTCATGAAACTGTAATAATTTATTCCTTTTTCTTTTAGGATATATAAGAAGATATGTCAGACGTGTCAACTCCTTCATGGTGATTATCACAACTTTTCAGTACACCCTCGTAAGAGATATAAAATTAACATTTACGAATGGAAGGAGCATTACCTGAAGACAAAGATCTATTCTTCCGTAATTCATTCTTGGCCTCGAATTTCTATACGATTTCAACAGATGATTATTTTCTACCTCATTTTGCAACATAAAATTATGTTGCCTTTTATACTCACTTCTCTGGTATCGTCTACGTCGCAGTTCAGAAATTAGACCATCGTCTCACTGCTCAGCTTTGATTCTCCCCCCCCCCCCAAAAAAAAGTGAAGTCCGTCAACAATCAATCTTATTTCATAACCAGGAAGCAGATCTTTAATCTACGATCAGTAGTATGGATTCAGCTACTATTATCCTACAAGTGATCTTTTTGTTCACATCATTTCTCTTTTGAGACTTTCAGAAACCAAATTTGATTTTCTTTTGATACTCATTGGTTGGCTAATCAACTTCAACGAGAGAAAAACGTGCAAATGTTTGTTATTTCCGCACAAAACATTTGTTTACTTCAGTTGATCCGGATATGATAATATCCGGATCAACTGAACTGAAGTTGGACAAGATCAGATGTGTCTTCTCGACTTAACATCTTTTGAATAACCTTATGGTTAACATGAAAGGCATCTATTCACTATCCACGTCTTGATTGTTATATTAGTATCTCGGACAGTGGTCGAAGAAAGGAATTTTGGTATATTTGCTTCTGCATGAGAAGCAAGTCATCCAAAGAAAACACGCAATTAACAGTCAGATAAAGTGTGCAGAAGCCTCCGGCACTGCAAACTCGATATGGGATCGATCAGTAATAATAATAATAAAATAATTAATAACAATAATAAATTAATAATTTTAATAATTTAATAATTTTATTACTATTTTTATATACCTTAAATTTTTAATCAATATACCCTTTACCTATTAACCTATACCCTTTCCTCCTCAACCCTTTGAAAAACATCCGGGTATGTATTTGATTAGAGTTTGCTTCTCTCCTAGAAATCCATTATTAAAGATGTTTATGAATAGTAACCCGTAATCAGACAAAGTTGCTAAAATGGCACCTAAGTGAAAATATAATTGGAACAAAATACCTACGTGATGATAGATACAGATTAAGGACACTAAACGGGGTCAGTGTTTTTCATAAAGTGTTACCCTATATGACGTCTATTAGTTTTCTGCCACTTCTTCTAAAATCTGGTTCCGTCCTCCCTCCCCTCAAAAAATCTTCCTATTAAGCTCCCCTTCCTTTAACAAAAATTATCGATGATTTAAAATATATAAGTATGTTAAAATTAAAATGAAACTTTTCTTTTGAAAATAAATTAAAATTTAATGTAATTATTTATTTAAATGCTTATGAAAAATCGTATAATTAAACTGATATATAAAGTATTTAATTAAAAATTCTAATTGGTTGATTGACACGATCCTAGCACGATTTATTGGAATTATGATGAGTTTCAAAAATTTCTAAAGGTGTACATATCACGCATGCGTCACCAGTATGATGTAATTTATTTCTTTTGCAAAAATAAATAAATAAAGTCAACACGGAGGAAGAATCTCTGTACAATCCTGACATCAGCTTTCGAAAATTACCCACCTTAAAGGTAAAGTAAAAAATTACTTAAATGCTCCTCTTCAGCTTCTGTGGCGACCAAAATTAAAATTCTACGCATTTAAAGTCGAAGTATATATATATTAGAATAATGCTGAATCAGAATCATACATAGTGCTGAGCATTTATCGAGTGTTTCATGTATGGTATGAAGAAGGTTAAAAAACAAACTTTCATTATTTCACTTTATATCTACTCGTATTTATTTATTTTTTTTTTAATGTTCGAACGTGCACTGAAAACCAAAACAAGCGATGTATGTGTGTGACGTACTTTTTTATAAGACGAAAAAGTAAAATAATATTTTTTAATGTTTAATCTTGCACTTAAAATTAAACCCCAACGATGTGTATGTGCGTGACGCAAATTTCGTCTTTTGTCAGACGATGACCATGTTTATTTTAAGACAATGACAAATCTGTAGCCGTTCGAAGGTTATCTCGCACTATAAATTGCATCGCTTGTTACCTGAATCCTGGGTGTTGAAATAACTCAGAAGTACGATATGAATCACATTCCAATAAAAAAAAATTAAAAAAAACAAACTCCTTCACTATTCGTACAATCCTTATCCGCACAGTTTTCAAACAAGTTCACCTTTGTATTTTCGTTATTGTTTTTTTTATCAAATCGCTCTGTAGATAACTCATGACATTCATTTACTTGCCATGAATCTTGCTATGAATATATATATATATAATTTTATGATTACTCTATGATTTTATGATTACTTACTGTTTAATCAAAAAAAAATTTACGAAGCACATTCACTTTGTAAATTCTGAATTGCATTTCAGAAACTATAATAAAATCATGGTGAATGATTCTCAGCAAAGTGAAAAATTAAATAAGGTATTTTATCTAGCTGGCAAACATATTTTGGTATCGTCAAGTTATCTAATACAAGCATTATTTCCGCACGTTATACGAGATACGTGCTGGATAACATACATTTACGCAGAAGATATATTGGATTGCAATGCACATGCGCACACGAAGTACGCTTGTTACCGATAGAGCTCAGTTTATCTGCTTTAGTAAGAGAAAAATACACCAGGAGAACCTTAAAAAATAATATGAAAATTAAAATAATAGAAATAATAAAAGCATTTTTATATGCATACAAAAAATCGCCGGGTGAAATGTTTTTCATAGTGGATAATTATGTTTGAATATTATATTTAAATATAATGTGAGGTGAAATTTGCTAAGCATAAATAAGTTAGGTAGTGTCAGTGTAAATAGTATTTACTTCCACTATTGAAATTTGGCACAGGCAAGGTTCCCTTCCTCCAGAGACTCTGATTTTTAAATCTATAGTTCAAAGTCTTATAAAAAGCATTGTTACATTAAGGATTTAAACTTCACTATTAGTGATGGTCGAAATTGGCTTCCCCGAGATCTTCAAGAAGTTAGTAAAGGCTAAAAGAACTCCGCTTGCTCCCATTGGGAATAAAAGTCATGGAGGATTTCTTCATTTACTTTTTAATAAGATATTAGGAATAAAAATCGTAGTGTACGAGGGCGGTCTAAAAAGTTCTCGGCTTCGAGCATAGATTAGAACACTATCGGCAAGAATTTTTTTCTAAGTTGATATATCTCTCATAAGCATCCATGTGAAATTGCAAGTCATTCTACCTAGTAGTTTGATTTATACAGCTGTCTGAAGCAAAAGTGTTGTCTGTATCCTTGAAATGAATAAAATTTAGTATCGTGCAGTTATAAAATTATTTTTAAAAGAAGGCTTAACGCCAAACGAAATTCATTCGAAGTTCATTAAAGTTTATGGGCACTCTTCTCCTTCGTTTTCGACAATTAAGAAATGGGCTGCCGAGTTTAAACGTGGCCGTACCAGTCTTGAAGACATTCCACGTGAAGGACGTTCAAAAAGTGTGACAACACCGGAAATCATTGATCACGTGCACGATATGATATTGGATGACCAGCGAGTCAAAGTGCATGAAATTGCTGAGACTATAGGCATTTCAAAAGAACGTGTAGGATATATTTTGCATAAAGAACTGCATATGAAAAAGCTTTACGCAAGATGGGTGCCGCGCTTGCTCACAGCAGATCAAAAACCGCACTCGCATGAAAATCTCTGAACAGTGCTTGGAGCGTTTTGACAAGAATAAAACCGATTTCGTGCGTCGATTTATTACTATCGATGAGACTTGGATTCACCATTACCCAGCAGAATCCAAACAGCAGTCAAAACAGTGGAGAGAAGCCGGTTGTTCAGCGCCAAAGAAGTCAAAGTCGGTCCCATCAGCATTAAAAGTTCATGGCATCGGCGTTTTGGGATGCTAAAGGCATTTTGTTTATTAATTATCTTGAAAAGGGTAAAACAATAACCGGGGAATATTATTCCGATTATTTAACCAGACAAGACGAAAACATTCGTTAGAAAAGACCCGGTTTGCAGAAGAAAAAAATCATCTTTCATCAGGACAATGCACCTGCCCACAAAGGTGTTTTGGCAATGGGAAAATTAAGGAATCTACACTATGAATTGTTGTCCACCCTATTATCCAGATTTGGCTCCCTCTGACTTCTGTCTCTTCTCCAAACTAAAACTTTTCCTCGCTGGTCATTTTTCTTGGAATCAAGAGGTGGTTGCTTTAGAGGGGTAATTTGCAGATTTTACAGAGAACCACTACAGGGACGGAATAATGACGCTGGAGAATAAATGCAATAGTCTTAAGGGAGATTATTTTCAAAAACAAAAATAATTTGGAAATTATAAATTCGTTTTATCATTGTTAGGCCGATAACTTTTCAGACCACCCTCGTGCATTATGCTATATATATAAAAGAAACATATGTAGCGAAAAAATACTTTCTGAAGTGCACAGAACTCGCCTATTTCTTCAGTTACCCGTGTTGCTTTTTACATGTGCGCTGTATATTAGATTTTGTGTAAAATTAGGCAATGAAAACTGAAAAAACGCATGAAGTAATGCAGAGAAAGACACAATGAACCAAGATATAACTTTTCAAGAATTTTAAAGATGAGTAGTCACATCTAAAGTGATGACATCAATCATAGCGATGCTGGTGGTTTTCTTTAATCAACAAAAGCAAGGATATCGTTACGCACGTACTTCAGGTTATCCAGGCCAGCAAAATTAAAAGGACCTTAAAACGACATCTAACAATATAAGTTATCGATAAGTTAATTTTAATTGATACCAGAAATGACAAGGAATTTTAGTTGTACTGAAGAAGCTATTTTTATATAAAAACTTTTTTCAGTTTTCATGCTGCCAAAAGTACTTGAGCACTCTAGCTGAAATACAAGCATCATGAAAATAACATGACAATAGAGGCTGTTCCAATAATGTGGATGGCATGGAAAATATACGCATATTGGAGACGTCAGTAATTATCACATCCGATGTAAACTATGACACGCAGAGCTGATGTTAACTTCAAAAAACGAACAAGAATGAATCTTGCTAGTCTGTATTTTGGTTTGCAGAGTTAATTCAAGTTATTATTGCCCCAGCTATAAAGTATGAAGGTAGAAGTGTGTGGTATGGGGATATGCGATTGGCTACGTTTATGAACCCTATTATGTCTAGGCAGATGCACATCGACGTTCTTGGTAATACTGCTCCATAACCCTGTTCAGAATCGGCGCTAGGGTCTTTGCCGCCCGCGTGCAATTTCTATCTAAGCGCCCCTGTAACGATCCGGGCGTGTGTGGTTCTTTTACGTAATAAAAATTTAAATTATTTGAAATTTCTTAAATAAATTTCGACAGAACAGCCACACGTTGGTTCGCTAAATGTGTAACGAACCGGGGGTGTTGACTAGGCAGGATAATCGTTAAAAATCCGAATATTCAAAAAATTCTCAAAAGTTAAAGCAAATTTTGATAAAGCCACTTCACTTTAATCGTTGAATCTAATGATACAGGGATTATATTCGGGCCTTCTCACCGACCCGAATTGCTAACAAAATTAAAAATGAATTTTAATTAAAGTTAAAATTTTAATTTGAACTAAAGTTTAAAAAATTCTTTCATTTTACAAGTTACTAAATTCTTAGTAACTTGTAAAAAATGTTTTAATAATTTTTATAAGTGGAACTATCTTTTAGGAAAATAAAAAAAACTCAAGATAGATGAGAAAATAAGAAAAGAATTCAGAAATAATTAGAACATTTAATATAAGTATTCAAAAAAATAACGTCTTTACAGAATAACAGAAAATAAATTAAATTACATAAATCTACTTGAAATTATTTTAAATTAAAATTTTAGGGTTTTCGATTTCATATTCATAAAATTAGAAATAATGGTTTTAACGTCTAATTCCGCACATATATCATTTTTAATAGCTATTAACGCCAAACTAACAAGCCTTTTTTTGTGACATACTTGTTCTTAAGTAGGTTTTAATAAATTTCAACTCGGAAAAGGAACGTTCACCGCTCGCTACACTAACAGGTAAGGTTAATAGTATTCTTCAAGCAATTGAAAAGTTAGGGAAAGATACATTATTGGACACAATAAAATTAAGAGTATCGAAAGGGTTTTGAATATTTAAATTATCCTTCTGAAAAATATCAGAAAGCACATAACTCGTCATATAGTTCTATTGCATTTATGTCTTTATTGTCGCCGTCCTTCAAGAGAATCTCTAAATCGTCACAATTTTTTCGTAAATCTTCGTTATTAATTTGTAGTAATCTATACAAGAAATTGAAATTATCATAATATGTTTTTAGTTGTTCAAAACGTTGTATTAACGAACACATTGCAACGCCTATAAGTGTATAAAACACATTCACTCTAATTTATCTTCTAGCGATTGTGGCATTTCGTCATGATGTTTGTAGTCAAATTGTCATGTCTTCTTTCGTCGTCGAACTTCCGTACCAGTTTTAAATTCTTGTTCTCCATCTACCTCTTCACTCAGTTCTTTTGCAGTTTTTAGAACTTCTTTAAAATTTGTATCTGATCGATACTCTTGTAAGAATATTTTTAAGTTTTCGATAGATTGTAAATCAAGTGTAATGTTCATATTTTTGTCGTGAAGCATTTTACTCACAGGGTTTATTCTGTTAAGTAAATCATGCCAAGTTATAAGAGAGAAAATAAATTTGTAGTCCTTTATTTTAGCACATAATGTTTGTGCTTCATGCTGAGTTTATTAAAATTTTCATTATTTAAAATTTCAAAAAGTGCATCGTAAATTTCTCCTAACTGATATCGTTAGAGGGCGGATTGCATTAATTTTACTTTCCTATTGGCCGTTTCAATGTTAAATTTTTTACGAACTTTAAAAAGATTGCCCAACATGTGTAAGAGAATGAAAAGAAAGTGTATATTTCTTGAATAATTGCAAAGAAACTAATTGTATCTGCATTCACTTTGACTGCATCGTTAATGATTAAATTTAGAGTATGAGCAGCACATGACACGTAAAAAGCTCGAGGATTTTTGTTCAATATCAAATTTTGGAGCCCATATTTTTTTCCCTTTCTTATTTGCCCCATTGTCATACCCTTTGCCCTCGCATGTCTTCAATGGGAATGTCCCATTTTTCCAGTTGTTCCATTATTGTTGCACATAAACCACGTCCTGTGGAATCTGATATATCTGCAAAACCTAAAAAGTTTTCCCTGATCTTGACAATTCCATTGTCACAGGAAACAAAGCGAATAATAATGGTCATTTGTTCTGTTTTACTTGCATCAGGTGTACAGGCTAAAATTATGGAATAATATTTAGATTTTCGAATTGATAATGAAATTGTATCCCTGATTGCATTACTTAAAGTTTCCTCATTTTGACTGTCTTTACTCAAATAGTGTAATCTATTGTTTCGTTGTAGGCCCTTTCAACATGATTTTCCATAACGGGATCAAACGTCGCAAACAGTTCGACTAATTTTTAAAAAAAATGCCGTTATTCCTTTCATATAATTTATCAGATGATCCGCGAAAAGCTAAATTTTGGCAACCAAGGAATTTTATAATTTCGATCAAGCGTTCTAAAACACTCGTCCAATGTTTTTTTTCCATTACATACATGCTTTGAGTCTGGCAATCGATAGTAGTTTTGTTTTTTAAATTTTTATCAAGTTCCTTCCATTTTAAGAAATTTTTCATATGAGTTAAACTAGTCTCATGTCTATGCAAAGTTGTACTTAGATTTCTCGCATCGTTATACCCTTCTACAAGACTACTTGATTCAGTAGGTGCGAAAAGTTTGCAACAAAAGCTAAAAACAGAATTTAAAGTTTCGGAATAAATGAGCCACTAGCTTGGCACTAGCTCCCCGTTTTTCATTGTTCTATTATAATACGTGTCGCCAAATTTACGACCATATGTATCTCTGGGATATATTATATTTTTCTTTTGAACAGGCCCCATTTGAATTAAAACAACTCATAACTTTTCATCAATATTTCCCCATTCACCTGGATCTTCTAAATTTACAGAGACTAACAATGTGTTAGTTTCGTGGTCAACTACAACTAAATCTTCTCCTACCTGTTTTTCACTTAAATCCTGCGTCTTGTTATCTTGTTCAATAGTTGCAATAGTACTTTCATGAAAACTAGATGATGCGCACGGTTCTTCAACTCTATTTCTATGTATCGAGTTGGTTACAATCTGCATCAGAATATTTCAATATTTTAACAAATTTATTAAGAGCCCTAGTTTGTTTTTTAATATCTGCTTCTTTCGCAGCATGACGCTTACGAATTTGTGCACCGGATAACTTTTTTTTTTAAATTTTTGAATCCATTTCTATTTTATACCTACAAGAAATTATTACACAACACGACACAGAGACGAAATAATAGTTCGCACTGCACTACTGTCAGTAGCCTACTGAGATGCGTGCCATATGACTGGTTAACTAGTAACAAATGTTTTGTACGAAAATTCGTTTCTGCGCATAAAAACTGTTCACCGTTTCACTTTAGATAGACTGCAGTAGACACACCATACTGCAGGCAAGCATTTAACCTGCTCTCGCTGCAAAATTTAAACAGCCAGCTGATCAAGGAGGTAGCAGTATACAATTTTTTAAAATTTTTATTCGGTGTATCCAGACTTATTTATTTTAATATTGATCATTTTAAGAATTTTTTGTTTTTATGATAAAAAATTTTGTTTCTTAAAAATTGACTTATGAATCGTGCCCCGGCGGCGGTGCCCCTTCGTAGTGGTGCCCGCATGCACCGCATGTTCTGCATGCCCGCTTCCGCCGGCCCTGCCCCTGTTATTATACCAAGCCATAGGAATATTAGAGGCATGTCAAGCATAGCAAGCCATTCTCGACATGCTTGACATGCCTCTAATAGAGTAGCTAGCTCAGATCACACGAATGTTCAAAACATGTCTGTGAAACTGTTATAAGCATTTCTGTATTAATGCATTTTGGTGTCTCGAGAAAATTCATAGAATAATAAAAAAAAAAAAAGTATTCACCGCTCAATAAATATAAAAAAAGTTTAAAATTCGAATAATAGTGTCTGATTTGGAAGGCTTATCAAGGTGCTAATGACTCTACAACTTTCATCAAGTGATATAATTCTTCGATATGAATACTGAAGAGAAACAAAAATAGACCATTAATCTACTCACTGACATCAATATAGACGTTGCCGCATTTCTTACTTGTAATGGTTTCTTGCGAAATTTTACGTGACCGGTTTCTAGCTTGCGATGAGGTCATTGCACAAGGACTTTAGATGCAGGTTGTTTATGTCGAAGATATGAAATGGCCATGATGGTGTCAAATATGTGTGGCGTGGCTTGGGAGAAAGGAAAGAGAGTCTGGAAGAGGAAGTCTGGGAAAGCTGATAAAATGTTGATTAATAACAGAAATATTTCTAATCTTTGTTTTTATTTTCTTTTACTTTTTTTCCTTATCTAAATTGATGGGGAAAAAAATTCATATTTACTTTTTTCTGATATTGATGACTTCTACATAACTTTATTTATGATCTTAATTTCCAAATGTTTGTGCGTTTCTTCTTTTCATGGTCTTTAGCTGTATACGATGTTTGTCCTTTCGAGATCTTTCTGCAGCTTTGGAATGAGTCAGGAGACGTTCGAAAATTAGTTTGGAGAATAAATGGATAAAAACCAAAGTTCATTAGTACTTTTTTTGTTTCATCTGCCAAATGGATCTTATTGTTTCTATTTCTCAGTTGAATTCCCTAGGTCTTAATTGTATTAAGCGTACATCTCAACCAGCAGGCGCTAGACTTACATTGAGGTGCATTCTACTGAGATTCTTGCTCCATAGACAATTTTTTTTATGGAGTGCATCCTAAAATAAGTATTTATTTTCTAGAGAATATCTTAGCATATTTTAAGCATGCCAAAGATAAATTGTGGAAAAAATACGTAGAGAATATTTTTAAGAATGCAGAAGAGATGTTAATAGACAACAAAAAATTTTATTTTTCAGTAGAAGCTTGACATTCAATGATATTGTCTCCACATAGACCTTGCAAAAGTTCTGTGATGAGTGATGAACTAATCTGAACAAACCAGTTTCTGACCTCAGCATATTTTCGTCAGCTTTGTGGGTTGTTGAACGTTACCTCTTGTGAATTACCATGATTTCCACCTTCTTTAATTTTCTTGTGCCAGTTAAAATGCATATTGCCAATTTTATGTTAAAAACTAATGTTAATTATTTATTTTAAAAAGAATACAGCTCAAACATGTTACTGCTATTCGTCACATATAAAATGTTTAATAAAATTAGTCTCATGACTTTCAAATTAATGAAAGAATGACAGTAGTTACTTGCGAGTGATGTTGTTGCTTTTGCGGCCTCTAATTTCTAACTTTTAAATATGACACAATAATGATTTGCCATCATCATCATCATCATCAAATTCCTGACATGCACCCTCAGGGGACGTACAGGACATTATGATAGTAGTACATGAAAAGTTACATCATTACAACCTTCCTATCAACAATTTTCTTCCAAATTTGCCTGTTACTTGTCAAGACTCCAACATCATCAGATCTTATATTTCTATCATCTAAGGCACTTTGTACCGTATCAATCCACCTATATCTTGGTCTTCCTCTGGGTCTTTTTCCTGCCAACCTGGCAGAGAACGCTTGTTTTGCTAATCTTTCCTCGCCCATTCTGTTTAAGTGACCATACCACCTGAGATTAGCTCTGCTAACGCATTCCTGGATGGTGACAATGTCAAGTTCTTTCCTAATATCCTCGTTTTTAATATATTGCCATTGATGCCATCTGTTCACGCCTATAATCTTTCTCAGGACTCTCATATCTGTGGTCTCTAGTCTTTGGTCAAGTGTTTTACTTCTGACCCAGCTCTCAGATCCATAAGTTAAAACTGGTTTGAACACTGTCTTGTAGACAGCTAATTTAGTGTTTGACTAATTTCTCTCTTATTCATATAAATTCTTTCAGCTGACTTCCGACCACACCAGATTTACTATACAGACTTGTACTGGATTTATTTAGAAGTATAACATCATCTACATAAAGTAAAAAGCTAAGATTAACATCAGGTTTAATACCACTTTCCTTCATAATGTGATCCATATAGATGATAAATAACACTGGAGAAAATGTGCACCTTTGTTGCATACTTGATTTAACATCAAACCATCTTTCCGTATTCCCTTCTCTTTGACTTATAGTTCAAACAGAGAATATGTATTGCTCGATAATAATAATAAATAATAAATTAAGAAAAAATTAAATGGATGCTATCAAAGACGTCTGAACGCACGTAAGAATTCTAACAAAATAAGTTGTCTGTGCAATATTCTTTGATGTAATACAGGTTCAGACGTTTTGATTCATTTTTAAACTAGTAACACATATCCTGACGGTCACAGTAGCTACAAAACGCGAATTAAGTGACAGTTTAAAAATTTCGTCATTATTATTCACTAATTGATGATTTAAAAAACATGAAAGAGTGTGTTATATCTTTAAAAAAAAAAGAAGTAAAAAAACAAAAGATTATGCCCTGGAATTTTTGTGAATTGTGGATTTGAATTCAGCAATTCGAAATTAGAATATTTCGAATATTAAATAATTTCAGTTCCAAAAAAGAAAAAAATAATAATTTATTAACCAGCATTATTATTCCTTATATAAATATTATGCTTTGATTGATCTACTACTGCTGTTTCCTATTACTCTATAACATCCAACAAAACAGATCTTGGTGGGAATCGAAGAACTTCTTTTGTATGCCATACTACTGTATTTACCAATGAAACTTTGCACCCTGTTGCTCGCTTTGAGGGATTAATGTCGGTGACGCTATTTTGGTGACCTTGATCTTCGGGACGCATTGAGAATGCAATCATACAGCGCACATGGATGTCACTGACTCCCCAGGTCCGTAACAATGTGACTGCTTGCAGTCCATTTTGTTCCCGCAGGGAAAAAAAAAAAAAAAAAAAAAAAAAAAAATCCTGTTTTGTTAACCTAACAATGTATTACAGACAGGATTTCTCCTGGGAAAATTTTTTTTTTTTTTTGTGTGTATATGTTTATTGATTAAACCTGTTAAATGTATTGTGTTTGTGAATAACATATCAAATAAAAATCAAATGATATATATATATATATATATATATATATATATACAGGTTGTTCGGGATAAATTTGACAGTTTCGTAAGGAAAAAGAAAATCTTCTTTGTATCTATTAAATTTAATGAATTGACAAAAAAACATTACAGGCAGAGTTAATTACAATACTATCAACAAGATTTACTCAAAATAACCACCATTAGCATCGATCACAGCTTCAATTCTGCTTCGGAACCTCGAACAAGCTGATGCTACAGTCTCCCTGGGAAGGGCCGCAAAAACTGTTTTAATTTTATCCATTAACTGGGCTTTTGTATTACTGGAAGTGCGATTGGTGTCTTTTTCAACTGCGCCCCATACAAAATAATCCATGGGGTTAAGGTCTGGGGAGTTTGGAGGCCAAACATTTGGACTGGTGAAGTCGTAGAAATTTTCAGACAACCATTTTTGACTTTTCCCAGAGGTGTGGCAAGGGGCCGAATCCTGCTGCCATACATACGGCCTACCATTGGCTACCCTTGTTATCCAGGGCTTGACTACAGTTAGCAACTCCACGAACAAAGCCCGAATTCCAATGCCAGGGTTCTTCAACACCTGTTCCTGCAGATTTGCGAGGAATTCTGCTGTACGAACGCAATCAGATCGTCTGCTAGGGATCTTTCTTCTTGCTACATCCTCGTAGTCACCATTGCAAGTCTCTAGTTCATGCCTGATTGTTTTTACTGTATTCAGGGAGCATTGGGCAGCAGTCGTAATATCCTTATTTTGATGGCGGGCACGAATCATCATGATACAAGTTATTCTCTTCCATGATTCAGGTGGGTTCTAGCTATCCATCCTTTCTGACATCTTGTATATGAATGAAGAAGGGTCCAAACTTTTAAATGAAGAGAAGTGTGTGTTAATACATGTAACTTACGGAAAAATATAATTAATTATAAATATGTCAAATTTATCCCGAACACCCTGTATATATATATAGCAAATCTACTGAAAAAAATTA
This sequence comes from Typopeltis vanoorti, assembly GCF_054136105.1. Lineage (NCBI taxonomy): Eukaryota > Metazoa > Arthropoda > Arachnida > Uropygi > Thelyphonidae > Typopeltis > Typopeltis vanoorti. Next base: position 165,746,463 of record NC_143550.1, read on the forward strand.
CATAATTGTGACAGTGGAAAGCTTAAAAAGCTTCATGGATATAATTTATAAATATTTTAATAATGATGGATAAAATCCATTTAATTTTGTATACAATACTTTTAGTTTTCACCCTGCTGCTGCTGGAAGGGGGGGGGAGACAATCATTCCTTCCACCAGGCAAGAATGATTGTAGATAATCATTAGAACAAGTGCGTTAAGTAATAGTATTCTTGTATAGTTGTACCATGTATTATAATAACAATATCTGAACGTAGAGCCGTTTTTGATATATGCTTAATGTAGGTTTCTTCTGCCTAATTTTACAATTAAATAATTCCAACTGAAATGACATTGAGCAATTTTTATAGCGATCCTAATTACCAATTTTCATTAAATTATATCAAACAAAGAAGGAATTATTATTATTATTATTATTATTTCGAATCACGTTGGAAATAAACTATGGGAGCAATAAGTAATCATAAGTATACAATAGCAGAATTGTGTGATTTAACAATTTAATCTAACCATAAAGTTTTGCATGTTTCGCTGTCCACTAACAGCTTCATCAGGTAGAGTAAATAAAAATAAATAAATAAATAAATAAACCGCTAACGGTTTTTATTCCTCAGTTTCCAAAAGTTAGAACAAAATAGTCTCGCCGACTCCCTTAATAAATTAGTAATAAATTAAGAACCCCTCAACCTTTTGTGGGGGTGAGGGGTTCACCTTGGCCAAGACTATAAATGATGTTAATTAGCAAACAGGAAAGAGAGTGTGACCGACAACTTCCACTAAGCCTAACACTGTGTTTTGTTGTCTGAAACAGTGTGACTTTCACGGTCGATTTTCTTCAGTTGCGAAATTAAAATCTCCAGATTTCAGAAAGAAAAAAAACCCTACTTGCTTGTGCCAGAGATCAACCAACTCTATTCTCTAATGCCTTTTATTCCCCAAGATTCGGAATAGGTGGAGCTTCTTTAGCTCTAACTAACTTTTGATGTTAGATGGGCAACTAGTGTCCATTCTTCAAGCCCTCACTGATAGTGAGCTCAGTCTATCAATGAACCAAGGCTTTTCAGGGGAGAGAGGGAGAGAGAACAGCAGACAATTGCCATCATTTCGTATCCGTAAACCTTCGCCTTCGTATCACTGTTTGCAACAGCATGATCGGTCAGTTTTTCGAGATGCGAGATTGAAAATCTGAGTTTCGAGTAGAAAATCTTACTTGTCAGGCCAAAGATTGAATAATTCTTTGGAGACAATCTAGCATTATGGAAACAAACAGCATTTCCATGGGATTATGCAGAGGAATTATTGACTAGAAAATATACAAGAAAAAAAAAGGATAAAAGATCTGAGAACTTCTAAACAAAAACTGTTTTGTTTTATGAAACTCATAACATGAAACCTGAGTTTCATATTACATGAGAAGTCTACTATATAATTTATCAGACTGTCATTACAATAGTAACAATTATCTAAAACCTTGCACAACAGTGATTGACTTTGATCCATATTGTAACTGATATTATGATTTTCAAAACGACAATTGCTGTTTAGAAATTTTAGTTCTTTTTATATATGGATAGGTTAATTTTCCTGATGAAGCTATTAGTAGACAACAAAACATGAGTGCGACCACAGATGAGCGAACCCTCGACACTTCTGCGCATGGCAAAAGAAGGCAAACCCATTTTGATAATAGGGTAATCGATGCGTTTCGTGGGATGAGCATTTACCCATGGAAAAATTAGCTTTTCTTTTATGAACATTCTAGTTTTTAAAATGGTAACTATTTTGTTTGCATAACAGTTTGAAAATTTTACGTAGAAAGCGTGTGATTTCGCGCGTTGGTAATAAGGGCTGTACTAATTCGTATATCCCTTATTACCTAAGGTTTGCTCAACTGTGGCAGACAGTATAAGTTTGTTTATATGATTGCGTTAAATCTACGAGTAATCCCGCTATTGCGCAATTATTGTTAATAATTTCGAATCGTTTTGAGAATATAAACAACTAAAACGGTTATTATCATATTTTTATATGATTTTTGTATGAAGTAAGTATTTCTATTTTGCTTTTGTATTTCTGTAAAATTTTCGTGTCGTTGAGGAATTCGAGTCACAGATAAAATAAAATAAAATAAAAAATTAAATGAAATGAAAACAGAAAACAAATGTGCAATATAAATCAAAATCCAAAACAAACTTCATAAAAGAAAGAAGGAGAAAAGTCTCCAAATTGATCTAAATCTTCAAACATCAATCTAGCCTCTAGAGGTTAGTCTGCAAATAAAATTATCTGTAAATAATTAATCAGGGATAAATAACACAAAAATATTTTTTATGTTGAAATAATTACAATACTGATTTAATGTTTCATTATATAGGAAGCTTTGTTTTGCTTTACTATATACTTTTTTTTTTTTTGTAAAATTATGATGTTAATTTCCTTCAGTTCACTCCCAATTCATTTCGCCTACACTGCTACATTTCTATATAATCATAACATCAGCATAATGCACTGTTACCATATACGTACTAACTGTGCCAACTTTCTAGTATCACATTCAAGTAAATGTGTTTATCCTTTTATAAATTCGAAAATAAAAGATTTCTATGCGGATATAATGATTCACCGTATGCATGACTGAATTTCATTTTAAAATATTAAAATCAAGATTTATTAACTGAGAAAAATATTATAATTTGCACTAATTTATTTATTTTTGAAATGCCATGAAAATATTTCATTTCTTGTCAGAATATTCTTGCGAATTAATAATTTGGAATTTTTGAATATGTAACTGTGTTATTATTATTTGGCACTAATAATATTTTATTAATAATAATATTTTAATAATATTTTATTATTTTAATATTATAAATAATATTTTTATTAATGATATTTTTTTGGATTTCAATCGAAATATGATCTGCCGGAATAGTGCCCAATATTAAATACAGGCGTAAAAATTATTCTGATTTCAAGTTATTTTACCGCTACATGGCGCGATTGCAGATAATCAAATATTGTGCATTTTTTTTTTTTCTCCTCTTGACATTGAGATCATCGATAATTGCAGTTTAATTTAGAAACAGGTGTTTGCTTTCAACAATTGTGGCATTTGGCGCTGCTTACCGAGGTTAAAAGCTCATACTATGAACATAAGCGACAGAAGTTTTAGATCTCACCATAATAAGATAAATGACAACAGAAAAGCTTGAAAATTATGAAATGCACTTTACCACATAATTGTTAATCATTTATTATTAATTCATATGCTCCATGAGTAAATGAGAAAAAACAAGTAAAAAAACTTGACCTGGGAAAATTGGTTGCTGTTTTTGGCAAATATCCAAGATCATAAACCAGAGAAACGTTATTTTCAGTTGCTTTTTTGTGAAGAAAAGGGAGTGGCAAATTATTGGTCCTAATTGACTGACTTTAAAATGTTTCTCGACCTTGGTTTTAGCAAGTTAATTTTGTCGCTCTGATTAGTAAACGCCAACATTTGTTGCGCGGCTGTTATTTTTGAAAGCTTACAACGTCGAATGCCATATCTAATAAAATGAAATCTCAGAAAAAGGTTTATTAGCACACACACACACACACACACACACACACATGCGATGATGTTTTACAAAGGCATCAACTGTGCTTCGTCCATTTTAATTTGCTTTTAATTTCTCACATTTTAATCTTGTTATTGACAAATCTACTGCAACTCTAAAATTCAGCGAAGTAGTTAGTTGTGTGTCGGGGGGGAGTAGGAAGCGTTGGCCTTTAATTATTAATACTATTACTGTTATTACATGACACTCCTATGAGTCCAAGGACGCATCGTGGGAGGGCACACTGTTCCACTAATCACAATTTACTGTCTCTCTTACTTAATCCTTCCGCTACACCACCCTACTACCATCAACACAACGCCATCTGCTGTCCACCATTCCCAACTACCAATAGTATTTTTGACTATAAATTACGTGTGTTCTCTTAGCCGATTTGTCTGTATGCAACATGATAAATCCAAGATAAATTGGATTTATTTTGGATAAATCACAAGTTTCGGGAGAAAGAAAAAAAAAAAAAACTGCTGCCTTCGTATGAGATGGGCTAACTCATCTTCAATGGAAAAAGTCCACATAAAGATTCCTCTCGTTACTATTTCGGTCTCATTCTATATTTACTTGACTTTCATACTAGTTAGAACTGGAGTATCTTCTTAGTTAATCTTCAGCTATCCATTCTTTCAATATATTCGATTCTTTCTCTTTCTCTCTCTCTCTCTCTCTCATTCATTTTATCTATTACTCAGTCTTTTTGAAGTTCTCGTATTTTTTTTCTTCACAAATACATTGATAATTAAAAATTATCATCAAGTATTATTTCCATAATAATGTTCATTTTTAATATTTTACATAATAAATCCCTATTTTGTGAAAAATCAAAATGCGAGTATGTCAAATTTATAATTAATTTTGGATGTCTAAAAATTAATATTTTTTTTTTTAAAATAAAAATCACTAAATGTAAGGATTAGTAGTATATATCTATCTATCCGACTTTCGTAAATATTTCTAATTATCTCTTCAAAAATGATTCAGCAATCACCTATTTACTAGAATAGCATTCGCTAGTCATTCCCTGAATAATTATCGTCTGCGCATATGTGACGCAGTTGTCTGAGACAGACGATTTACTCTGAGGTAGTCATTAAAAAATAAACATTGAAAACACAATTGAAAAAAGCAATATTAATTCTAAAAAGCAGATATGAAGTTACAAATGCAGAATCTTCGAAACATCCAGTGACAGCAACAGGAGACGATAATAATTCAAGCCACGTGTTTGACCTCTACTCTGCGAGATAAACTACAGTTCTGTGTACACTCGTATAGCGTGCGCACCTTTCTTTTATGAGGACAAAGAGTTGGGGGGAAAAACACGCACTGACTGCATTACAAAATATATTGCAAGTAGAAACTGCGCGGTTTAGCATACTGGAGCGACATCTAGTGATCAACTCCAAGTAGTAATTATGTTTGTGATAATACCATCTAAATAACAAACTCATTCATGGATTCATTTGAATTCGAGACATAGGAGTAGTTATTTCACCAGCAGTTAGAGGTAAAAGAACTGACTGCTAACCTTGGACGAGTCTCAAAACATAACTGGCATTCATAGCGCTATCATTAAAAGTACAGATGATGTCATGTATAAAATACACCTTCTTGAAAAAGTTAAATACACATTTATTCAATATCGTGTGCGGAAGGGTGCTCTGTAAAAAAAATAAATAAATAAAATAAATAATAAAAAGACTCAAGGTGTGTGTGTGTGTGTGTGTGTGTGTGTGTGTGTGTGTGTGTGTGTGTGTGTGTGTGTGTGTGTGTGTGTGTGTGTGTGCGTGCGCGCAGGGGTAAGTGCAGGTAAATAAATAAAAAAATCCATGGAACTTATAGCCGAATCAACTGACACTGTTAATTGCGTGTGTTCTGGGTCGCTTTGTCTGTTTTACAAGATAAAATGGATTAAAAGTTTTAGATGGGATTCGAACCCAGGTTTTTATCGATCTTATGGTCGGGAAGACCTGGCTTCGAAGTCGACATCGTCGATACCAACTAAATACCGAAGACGCCAAGAATTCCCCACCTATTTTCATTCTTTCTGTTCCCTGGTTTGTAATTTTGGTTTTCAATGGGAAAAAATGCGCAGAAACGCTGACTACAAGACGCATGATTAAATCTTCAGTGACAATAACTAACCCTGATAATTTCCATATGAAATATTCAGCAGTATTTCTAATGCTGTGACATGGCCATCATATGTTATATAGTACTGAAGCTTTCCCAGGTTTCCTTCCAACGATTTTGTTAGTTGCCGACATTTACACAGAATGTAAATGGAATTCGTATACTTTCAAGGGACATTTTCCCCATTTCAGTGACGCTCTCGCAATTGATTCCTAAGAGACTGAGTAGAGAAAAAAGGTGTACTAGAGGTCCAGAGATCAATGATGGCATTTAGTTATTATCTTTGAATGTCACACTTTTTTTTCATCTTCTGTACATTTTCTCTCTCTCTCTCTCTCTCTCTCTCTCTCTCTTTATAGTAAAGTAATCCACTACTTAAAATCCCTAACAGTGACATATTACAACCCTTTTAGCATTACTTGAATCCTAGGAAATTTTATGAGGTGGTCCATGAATTGAGTGATTATGTTGGAAGAGTATCCTTTAAATAAATAAATAAATTCTTATATCTAACTTGGAAATTCATCCTTAACCATCTGAGCGCATGGCTATCGATGATTTTAGAGGCATCGAGGTGAGGGTATGGCAAACAGCTGCTGCCTTTTTGTGATCCTAAATCGTATTGTCTGAAATAGAGTGAGTTCAACAGTCGATTTTTTTCTAAGATGCGGCGTTTAAAAACTGTAGATTTCAAGAGAAAAACCCTGTTTGCTTGCGTCCAAGACGACTAAAATAGAACCTGTAATGGCTTTTTCTTCTGGGAGGGAGGAGTCTAGCATTTTGACACAAGAAACATTGCCACAACTACAGAAGGATTCTTGGAAAGTGTCCTTCTCGTATAGAAATCCGAAGAGATCTTGTGTTAACCTTACATTAAAATGGAAGCCATCTAAGATTAACGCTCTCTACATCTTTGATGTATGTCAAAGATGTGGAGAAACTCAGTCAGAGATTTTTGCCAGGCTTGGTGCAGTGATTCGAATCCCAAAGTTACTAAATGCACGATGGGTTCATAACCTTTCGTCGAGGGGGGAAGGTCATAAGCCAGGTGTTGATTTTACTGTTTGTTGGTATTTGCTTAAAAGACTTCAACTGCTATTACACAGTTTTACTTTTTTTTGCAAGTAGGGTTGGATTTGGACATGGTGTGTTTGTTTGTGTCCTTGTAGTGGTGTTTTTTTGAGAGGGGTTTGTCATAGGATGTGTGTGTGTGTGTGTGTGTGTGTGTGTGTGTGTGTGTGTGTGTGTGTGTGTGTGTGTGTGTGTGTGTGTGTGTGTGTGAGGGAGAGAAACAGGAATTTCTCTAATTTTCATTCTCGCTATAATATTTATATAGCGCCTGTTTCAGCTCTCTGTATGTCCATAGGTTTCTGTTGTAGAACGGCAGTGTGTTTATCATGTCAGGTACATAGAAGTTTCGGGTGGCTTTGCCGTGCTGATTGTTGTACTTATATGTTATGTAGTTTGTTGACTGTGGTCTTGTTATCTGATATGTTGTTCTGGTTACTCTATAGGTTGGGCTGTAGTAATGTTTTAACATGACTGTGTAGTGGCATAAGTGTTTCACCTTAAATATTTTGTGTTCTGCCCGTGCTTCCTGCATAAGTGTGGGTTGTTCCCAGAATATCAGTTTTATCATTTTATCTTGCAACCATTGTAGCCTGTTAAGTCTGTAGTCTGCGCTGAATGCATATGATGTGATTGCGCATCTTAAAATGTTTTCACAATATGCTTTATAAATTAAGTATTTTTATGTGTGTCGGAGCAATGTCTTTTAATCGGTATAGTTTGCTTGCTATTATCCTAAGCTTGGTGTGTAGGTAATTTATATGGCTATTCCAAGCTTAATCAGCTTGAAGTGAAGTCCGAGATAGTGTGTTGTTTTCACCTGTGTGATGGTTGTGATTTTAGGTTCAGCGCTTTGTGTATAGGAGGATGAATGTCGGAGAGTGAGGTATTTAGTTTCTATGGGCAAGGTTTGGGGGTTTTTGAATATCATTAGCTTTGTTTTTCCAGGGTTTATATATATGCCGTTTTCGGTTAACCAGTTATTGATTTGGTTGATGTCGTGTTCCATATTTGTGTAAGCGATATTTGCGTTGTTGTGAATGGATACTATGGCCGTATCATCTGCGTATTGGAAGATTTTACTTTTTAGGGGAAGATGGTTTATGTCATGTGTGTATATGTTAAATAGAATGGGAGATAGGACAGCTCCTTGCGGTACCCCACAGGTTACCTCTTTGCTGTACGCTGATCCTATACGTGTAATGTGCTTCCTGTTTTTCATGTATGCTTCAAACCACTGGAGTAGACGACCTCCGATTCCGATATGCGTTAATTTCGTTAACAAGGTGTTGTGTGTCAAATGCTTTTGTTAGGTCAATGAATACGATTAATGTTATTCTATTTTTATCCAATGCAGCGTTTATTAGGTCTGTGAAATCTTCCAGGAGTGTTGCTGTTCCTTTATTCTTTTGAAAGCCATATTGTTTTGGGTATGATTTGAAATTTTTCAACGTATGTGGAGAGTTTGCAATGCACAATGCGCTCCATGATTTGGTTGATTACAGGCAACGTGGCGATGGTTCTGTAATTACTTATAATGTTTCTTTTTCCATGTTTATGTATGGGTGTGATTGATGCAGTCTTTAGTGTTTCAGGTATGTGTCTCGTTTCGAAGATTTTATTTAACAGTTTTTGTATAACTGGACATAGGTTGGTTGAGTGTTTTTTGGTGTCTTTTGGTGTGATTCCGTCTATCCCGGGTCCTTTGTTAGGATTAACGCACGCACACACACACACACACGCGCGCGCGCGCGCGATGATTTGGAATGTCATGACGTATCACTGAACTGTAAAGCCTGAACGAGATATTCTGTTTCATTAAGGACATACTATGAACAAGAAATACGCACCCTACAAACACCTTACAAACTTAATGAAACACAATATCTTGTTCAGGCTTTACAGTTCAGTGATACGTCATGACATTTCAAATTATTGTATGTGTGTGTGTGTGTGCGTACGTGCGCGCGCGCGCACGCTACTATTGTAGTTTGTAAGGCTCCTCTATTCAAAAGGTAGTTTATTTAGCATGTCTGGGATGTAGAAGCTTTGAGTGGCCTTTTCGTAGTGATTATTATATTTATATGTGATATAATTAGTTGTCTGAGGTCTTGTTATATGGTATGTATTTCTGACTGTCCTGTAGTTGGCATCGAAATAATATTTTAGCATAGCTGCATAGCACGATTCCCTCTTCCCTCCATAAAATAGGGGGGGGGGAATCGTGGAATCGGTATTCTTACTCCTCCATCTGTTCAGTCGCCTTGTCTGATACCCCCCCCCCCACCAGAATATTTCTGGAAAGAAGTAAACTGAGCAGTCAAATTGCATCTTCCACAACAGAGATGCTTCCTTCTTTTGATGGGTAGGCATCGAATGTAACGCAAATCGGTTTTGAAATTAAACTAATCGATCAGTAATAAGCAAAAATAGAGAAATAATTAAATCAATAAATATAAAATAAAAAATTCTTTTAAAAATATAAGGAATCATGTCAAGTCGAGGCTCACATGATTAATAACACTGTCCTGTTCTGATCAGCCTGCAGCACTCTACTAACTAGGCTGATAATCAGCCTGTACTCTAAAAAAAGGACAAAAAAGAAAGAAAGAAAGTTATTGATCATCCCGTATATAGGTCATATTAGCTAGATCGATACGCTTTCGTAAAGAAAAGATAATGAAGAAGAAAGGGCTATAGCAAGTCTGACATCACCCATCAGCATCTGCTTGATGAAGTTTCAAAATGAAGACACAGTTTTACTTTTGTTCTACACTTGCTTCCACAAAAACTTTCAAGAAAATTTCTCCCTTTTTTGGATTGTCAACTCACAGTTTGTCCTCCATTCTATGGAAACTGAGCATGCCCAATGAGGGCCGTATTTGCTCTGATAGGGACGTGTCGTATACTACGGACACACCCCGACATATAGAGTTCCACAGAAAACTATTTAGAAATACTGATCCACTATAGATCGGGAAATGTTTAGAATAATATTTTTTTGTGGGAAAAAAAACACACACACCTATATTTCATTGTATCGGTTATATATCCTCCTTCCTTTTTATACAAACTACAACTTGGCAAGGTAAATGTAGTTATCTTTTAAGATTAAAATGAAGTCAGTGACCAGATTAGGATCATTAAGTCAAGAATTAAAATTATTGAACTTAATGATCTTTTTCATTCATTCTCTTGCAGTCTAATTTTTTTTTATCGTTCAATTTTTATTCATGGTTAACAAGGACGGTTTGATATTTAAAGCACATATATTTTATGTTAAAAAATGACTTGTGTATTAAGCCAGAAAACCCACTTATAATACTGTCCATCACTTCGATCTAATGAAAGCAACTGGTGACAATTTTGAAAAACAACAGCATTCGACAACTACCGATAATAATAGTTAATAAATTGCAATCTAATGTTAAAAGCATCCACATATCCTACATTTAAAGAAACCTCTAAACAACAGTGGAACCCTTCAGAGATATAATTTGTACCATCCTAGAAGTTGTCATCTTTCTTATCACCTATCAAAGGTACATTGAAATCTCTATGCTTGCCTGGTGTTTATCAAATACCTTGTTCTTGTAATCTTTGCTGCTTTGGAACAAATTGGTCGTTTTGCTGCTATTAGAATCCAATAACATCAAGATTATATAAGGGTTCAGGCTTTACTTCTCATGCCATCGACACTAGACATAGAGTTCATGGTTCCAGTCTATATTCTAGACATAGACTGGAACCATACCAAGATGCTACATTACAGTAGGATCATAATTGATCGTCTAATTTTCGAATCGTGTGAAATCCTACGGCACCATCCTAATCCTAATCGGACGGACTGTATGCCTATATCTACGTTTTGGTAAGTGATTGCTGCTAATTATTTATAATTTTAATTAATTAATTAATTATACATCTACACACCCACGTCTATGAACTCTAATAGTGTTTCCTCCTACTATACAGCTGCGATTAAAGGCACAGAAGACATACAAAGGCTGCCACTGTGAAGAAAAAAGCCTCCTAAATAGTTCAAAAAGAAGCCCACAATAAAAAAGAATGTGAACCATCAAGACAGATGCAATGACACAGGATATATCGGCAATTTCACTTTGATCAGATCTTTCAGATCATTCATTTGGCCTCCCAAAGATCTGCTACCTCCAACACAGCAACCAGTTCAATAACAAATATATATATATATATATATATAACCAGTATCGCCCTCAGATAAGCTAATTACAACGCTTCGTGGGTGCAGTTGAGTTACATCCCAGTAGTAGTATTTATATTACATTATTCACTTAACAATCTGTAATGAATTCTAGTAGTAAACAGAAAATGTGATAGTAATAATTCAGTTATATATTTAAGTTTAAAATTATATATTTAATTTACATATTTAAATTTTAAAAAATATTATTATGTAAACTGCAACATAAATAATATTGTTTAACTTGTGATCTATTAAGTGTGAAGTATTACTATGATTATTATTAATGGTAATAATACACATATTTTACTCTTGTGTCAATGTGAAATTCTGCAAATGATAATGATATTAAGAGTAATTATAATTCTTACTGAACCATTTACCACTTTCTTCGAGAAGTTCCTATTCATAGAACAAACAAAACAGTACCATAACACCATACAATATCAATTTTCAACTTTCAACTTTACTGACATAAGGGGTGAAGCAAAAGCTTTTGATATTACCGGCTATCTTGAGAGAAACTGTGAGTGGAGGAACTTTTATGAGCTAATTGCTCGCCCTGAGTGGGTTTAGTCCTCAGTGTTGTAGTTTAGGATGGCTTTAGGTCTTTTACGTTTGAAATAATCCATTGCGTCATACTCTGAAGCCAGATGGATCAGTTTGCTAGGGTACACAGATGCTTTTGAGAAGAATTTGATTGCTATGGTCTGCATGAAAGTGTAAATATAGGGGACATTTGTGTCCCGGTGCAGCTGGACAGTTCGTATGAACCACGGAGCGCCCAGGATCATTCTCAGACATTTATTCTGCACACGTTGTAACTTAAGAATATTAGTATTAGCGGTATGACCCCAGGCAGCTGAGGCGTAGGTGAGTATTGGGCGAACCATCGGTTTCTGTATGAGTAGTTTAATTCTGATGCTCAGCTTCCTGTTTCTGTTAATTAGCAGATAAAGCTGGGCTGTGGTTTTTGATGCATTTGCACAAAGATTCTTAAATTGGGAGCTAAAATTCATTTTTCTGTCTAATGCTTCTCCAAGATATTTGATCTCAGACAGCCATGGGATTTTTGTGTTGAATAGGAGGATATCTTCTTTAGGAAGAAAAGATCTTCTAGTAAATAGGACAGCAACACTTTTTGGGGGATTAACTTGGAGTCGCCATTTGGCAAAGTACTGTTCGAGTTGTGATAGGTTTTCTTGATGGCGAGGTGCCGCCTTAAAGATCTGGCCAATCAGCTGCATAAATCATTGCTGTATCATCTGCATAAAGTGCTTTGATTGAAGACAATGGATTGTGGGGGATATTACATAAGTATAAGGGGAAAAGAATCAGTGCTAGTAATGATCATTCTGGAACTACAGCCAAGATGCGTTTTTGAGCCGAAACTACCCCAGACATCCTGACTTGCATGCCCCTATCGTAGAGGTATGCTTTTATTAGATGAATGATTCCCATTGGTATACCAGATGATATCAGTTTGTATAGCAAACCATAATGCCAAACCTTGTCAAATGCACTGGCTATGTCAAGGAAAACAGCCCCAGTGCATTGCCACCAGTTAAAATCTGTGATGATATATTCCACTAATATGTGTACTTGTTGGGTGGTGCTATTAAATTGGCGGAAGCCAAATTGCTCCTCTGGGAGAATGGAATCAATTATATTTGTCAGATGCACAATAGCTCTGCATAATAGCAACTTTATCACATTGTTAGAGATACCATCGGGTCTAGGAGCCTTTTTTGTTCTTGAACTTCTTAATTATATGATATATTTCAGCAGGTGAGGTTGGTGCAATTTGAGTGGAATATGTGACAGAGAATTTGAGTGAACAGCTGACGTGACGGTGGACCATGTAAATATGATTTAAATCAAGGTGATTGTATGCAGGTTTACATTGTTTTTCTAGATGATTTGCTATTGCTTCAGCTTTGTCAGCATCAGTGTGGATGGGACCTGAATCTGTTTGGAGAGGGGGGAAAGAGGTTTATTTCTGTTTTTTAATTTTTCGAATGAGATTCCATATAAAGTGGTTATCAGGAGAGATAGAGGTCAATTTTTCTCCCCAGAGTTGACTTTTATGAACTAAGAGGGCATCTCTCACTGCAGAGTTGAACCTATTCAAGATCCGTTTGTCTTTTGGCGCCCTGGTGTTGTGGTATCTTTTTCTTGCCTTGTTTTTTTCTCTGATCAGATTCATAATATCTTCTGGCACAAGGTTGGATTTACGGGTAGTTGCGTGGGTAGTAACTGCTGAACAGGCTGCTTTATTTTGTTCTGTTAAGTCATTAACAGCTATTTCAATTTCCTCTTTTGATTTTATTATGGGTACAGGACCAATATATTTCGGTCTTGGAGAACCTTTCCCAAGGAATGAACGAGTGAGGTGGGGAAGACAATTATTCGAGGTCTCCCAATTTTAAGCTAATTGGATTGTGATCTGATGATAGGTCATTAATTGTCATTAAACTTTATTGGAGTCTGATGTGCTGCAGTATGGCTATGTCAAAGACATCAGCTCGACCATAAGTGTTGTGATGGGTGGGATCGGCGGGACCAATCACACTCAAATTGTTGAATCCAGCATAGTTTTGTAGTATATGTCCATTTTTGTTAGTGGAGCGGCTTTTCCTGACTGAATGTTTGGCATTTAAGTTACCTGCCACAATGATTGGCTCTCTGGTATCGAATAAGGCGTTTAAGTCAAAAGACAGTAATATTTTTTGTGGAGGATTATACGCTGCGAAGATTTTAAATTTGCCACCAGAACTCGTGAGAATCTCGATGCCGGTGACCTCGAGAAAATGGCTGTGTTTCCTCCTCCGTGGGACAGTCTATCAGCTCTGTACAGTTGCTATCCACAAATTTTGGGGTTATCTGAAGGTCTTAGGTGCGTCTCATTTAGTAAAAGGACATCTGGCTTGTTCTTGTCATCTTTGCTGCTTTGGAACAAATTGGTCGTTTTGCTGCTATTAGAATCCAATAACATCAAGATTATATAAGATTTTTGGAACCTGCAGGTTCAGGCTTTATTTCTCATGCCATCGACACTAGACCTAGAGTTCATGGTTCCAGTCTATATTCTAGACATAGACTGGAACCATACCAAGATGCTACATTACAGTAGGATCATAATTGATCGTCTAATTTTCGAATCGTGTGAAATCCTACGGCACCATCCTAATCCTAATCGGACGGACTGTATGCCTATATCTACGTTTTGGGAAGTGATTGCTGCTAATTATTTATAATTTTAATTAATTAATTAATTATACATTTACACCCACGTCTATGAACTCTAATAGTGTTTCCTCCTACTATACAGCTGCGATCGAAATGTACAGTCTCGCCACCTAACGTGAATTTCTTAAAAAAGGTGTAATAATAAAAATTAAACTAAAGAATAAAAAACAGTATATAATGATTTATAATTGTAAGAGTCAATTCGATTTTTTTTAATTTCCAAACGATTCCGTTCTGGTTATTTTCCTTAAATTATGCTGCTTTTTTTTGGTTCAGAACATCAGCACATTCCTCCCTATAAGTTATCCTCACAAAAAAAAAAAAAAAAAAAAACACCTGGTAAGTAATGCATAATTTTTTTTCCTTTAAGAGTTCCAGATTAATTTATACATTTTCGTAATTCCAATAATCCGGATAATAATAATGATAATAATATCAGCACCCAATATTACCATATTTTTAAACTCTCAGATTTTTTTTTTAAGATTGTAAAAAATAAATAAAAATAAAGATACATTTTAGCTGTTCAAGATTACGGTAAGTCAGCTATGGCTATTAACCCTGCGGAGGTCGCGGCTGATCTGACAGATACAAACAAATTGTTTAATATAAATATTCTTACACATATACAGTGTATAGCTTGGAGATCATGAGTAGTTATCATGAGAAATTACAATTAATTAAAAATTGTAATTTCTTATTGATTCATAAAGTATACAGTATAGGGCTATGCATGGAATAGCATATCCGGTAAATGGCCTCCACGGCTTTGCTGGCACATGCGCAGTCTTTTGTCGAAATTTTCCATGACCGTTTTGCATAAATGTGGCTGAATTTCGTTGATACAGCGCTCAATTTCCTCCTTCAAGGCGTGGGTGGTCGTCGGCTTGTTGGCATAAACCTTAGACTTCAAAAAACTCCAAAGAAAAAAGTCCAACGGCGTTAAGTCACATGATCTGGGCGGCCAATTCTGATCACCAAAACGGCAAATTACACGACCAGGAAATAACTCATGCAGTAATTGAATTGTTTCTCGGGCTGTATGGCATGTGGCACCGTCTTGTTGAAACCACATGTCGTCCACATCCATATATCTTGTAATTTAGGCACAAAAAACTGGATTATCATGTCGCGATAGCGAGCACCATTAACTGTTATTGCCGCATTTTCGAAGAAGAATGGACCGATGATGCCTCCGGCCCAAAATCCGCACCAAACAGTGACACGTTGTGGATGCATTTGTTTCTCAACAATCAGTCGTGGATTTTCTGAACCCCAAATGCGACAATTTTGTCGAGTAACGAAGCCATCAAGATGAAAATGAGCCTCATCGCTGAAGATGATTTTGTTCGAAAAATAAGCATCCACTTGTTGTTGTTCCATAATCCATTCAACGAACTCTCTTCGCTGTGTGTGGTCAGTAGGCTTCAGTTCTTGAGTCAATTGAACTTTGTAAGCATAAAGATGCAAATCTTTCGTGAGAATACGCTGTAGAGAGCTTCTCGAAATGCCCAATTCAAGACCACGGTACCGAATTGATGTTCCTGGACTCTCAGCAACACTCTCACGAACTGCTTCGATGTTTTCTGTTGAACTACTTGTTGAAGGACGGCCAGAGTGTATAAGATCACTAATTGATCCAGTTTCCTTGAATTTTTTAATTAATCTTTTCGCAGTTGATGAAGTTAAATCACTATTCCGACCATATTTTGTACGAAAATTTCGAAATGTAGCTGCCAAATCTTCATTATTTTTAAAATATTGCTCAACAATGAAAATGCGTTGTTCTTTCGTGTAGCGCTCCATTTTTAATAACCCTGAACTTTCAGCTATCACGCTGTTTTTTTTTTTTTTTCTCGTTGGCAACACTTTACCGCACAAATGGCGCTAAATTTAAATCTTGCGTGAATTTTGGGACACCCTGTATTACGAGTGATATTCCACACTATTTATGCAGTCAGTTTTGGATTAACATGTGTTTTGTAAAGGTGTGTGATATTTCATAGTAAATTGTATCTGAGAGATACCGCGATATATCGAATGGATAATCCATCAGATGTTGAAGAGATTGAGCAATTTTGTTACTCGAGTCCGATGATGAGAATAATAGAATCGACTGCGAAAGTGAAAGTGATATTTGATAGTAAATCGTATCTGAGAGATACCGCGAACTGTATTGGTTTAGTTGTTGATTTTTTAATTTTGTTTCTTTGTTCAATAATTTCTAGATTATAACTGAAAATAAATAAACCATCATGTTTATATTTGCAGTTTTTTTTTTAAAGTTTTATCGCATTTTAGCACATACTAATAATAAATGTATCTCTCAGATACACGCGACCTAAGCTGCAATTTTTTCGACCGCGACTTCCGCAGGGTTAAAATAATGGTCAAACCAGTGAGGGTGACCAGCGTGTCATCTTTGGCGGTTTGTCGTTTCTAGGAGTGAGGACCTAGCCATCATGAGAGACCTGCTAAATCGCCTTCAGTTAAAAAATGTCCTTCTCAAGGTTTCATTATTATTATGTGATAGCTCCAGGGAGTCCAAAGACTCATCGAGAGAGAGAGAGAGTATGTGTGCCAACAGCATCGAGCGATTGAATCCCTTTCAACTACTAACCGCATTCAAGCTTGCTTAACTTTTTTGTGAGCCATTAGTAGCAGAAGCTCTACCAACCGACCAACCTTTTCGTCGAATTAATCTAAATTTAAAAAAGATATAAAATCCCACCACTGTTGGATAAATTTTCTAGAACTTAATCCAGAGGATTTTTATTTTTATTTTTTTTTTGTGTGTGTGAATTTAAGTGCTTATATAATTAGTACTCAGTTCAGTCGAACAATAAATATTTCTAATTCGTTCTAGACACTTTTTATACCTACATTATTCTACACTCAATTATTGAATCGTTTCGCTTTTTAAACCCAACATTAAGCTTTCACTTCAACATTTCATTTCCATATTTGTTATCTTATAAAACAGAAAAACCGATAAATATTACGGAAGCTAAAATATTTTGATTCCGGTCCAGCTTATGACGTATAATATTTCAATAGTATGGGCTAGACTCATATATTAAGTAACTGTACAATTTGTAAAGTGGAATAAGACTGACTCAATATCCACTTCCTTTCGTCTGCTTTACAGGAAGTTGAACAACGTCATATCTGCCAGGCTTACTGTTTAGCGCAAACTAGTGTACCTGTCACTCGTAATTAATAAAATAAACAAACAGGAAATAGGAGTTTCGTGTGGGAGGTCGCCACTGTACATCCAATATTTGTCTTGTTAGCGAAATTCTTTCCAAATAGCTCACTATTTGACGTAGTGGGCACTGCCCGAGGGGAATGGATTAGAAATGAATCATTAACGGTTTGCTTTTGTTGCTGAAGGTGACCTCCTAACTGGTGTAATAACAGGTACTAAGTTGCAGTTCTTAGACGATGACAAAAAAAATTCAGAACGCCTTCTATATCGTTTCGTCTTCGTATATGGCACAATGCAGGCAGAATGGTGAACGAATGTATAAATGCACGCGCATCGTCTGTCGAGCAATCAATGATTCGAAATACATATATACACGACAAAATAAATGTCACCTCTCCCATTACATGAATATCGTTATATATAATGAAATAGTTTTGCTTGCTTGACTGACTAACACAAATGCAACACTATACTTCCGTATGGCAATGATGGGTCAGTAGAAAAACCAAGTGACTGGCACACTTAGCAAATTCGTACTACGCGCCTTTTTTTTTAGTGTGGCTATTTCGACAACTACTAAAATATCATCACAGGTACCCTTCTGACAGCGTCATCTTTGGCAAACTGCCCCAATGCCGTAACATTCCTAGACTTCTGCGAAGGATTCCACTTCGGAATCCTTCGAAGAAGTCTAGGAATGTTACACTTGTTTCTTGATTCCCATGTCGAGGAATAATGTCATATCATCAATAAATAATGTGATGTCATCATCATAATTTCCTTATATGTACCCTAAAGACTGTATATAAATAAATGAACATAAAGGAAGAGTGCAGTATAGGATGATAGTGCTACATAATTACGTTCACATTATTGTTAATTGCTATCAACCATTCTCTTCCAAATTCATTTGTTATGTTGTGGACGATATTTTAAGGTGCTACGTGTTTCTAAGTGTATTTTTTTTTTTTTTGAGTCTTGTGTAACTTCACAGAAGATTTAACCGTCACTAAGATTATTTAAACTGTCCGTTTAAATAGTCGTAATGCAATATTAGATACGACAATAAAATATAGGTTTCCGTGCTAAGATTACTAATATATATATACAGTATATGCATTGCTTGGAAAGAAGTCAACGGACACCCTCATAGGCAGGGCATCGTGCCATGTAACAAGTCACGTGTTTATAGTCGGTATAAATTGGAGGAATATGATGCACCCAAGTCAATGCAACTTTGTCGAGTGAAATGGTTGCGATAAGTGGACTGGCGAAGTTCGAAAGAGTCGTTGTGATAAGATTCCATGTTGCAGGCCTATGTGTTTGGCAAATTGGACCATCGCAGGTCAACAATACGTGATACCATACTGAGATGGAAGCGCAGGGAATAAACTACAAGTGCTAGCCGCAGTGGACGACCCACCACACTTACTGAACATGACCGTAGAGTGCTACGAAGGATAATATGTAAAAACAATGCAATGATTTCTACTCTGTGGCGTTTCTACGGAACAGAAACGCCACAAATTCGGCCGTTATCTTAAACGACCGTGTCAGGTTGCTGCTGCCGCTGTAACTGCGTGGTTTGTGGACGTGAAATCGCCATTCGCATTTTGAATTCAGAGTTACAGGCATCGACTAGAACATTAATCTGAGCAAAAATATTCAGAAGGGACTCACAACATGGGTTTCCATCGTAGGACTTCAATATGCAAGTTCCACATTACTCAAACCTGCAGGAATCGTCGTCTTCAGTAGTGCAAATAGGGTGTACAGTGAGACATGGAAGGCTTGGAAAGCTGTGTTATGGGTTATGGAGCGACGAATCACGCTATACCCTCTACCGAGCAGATGGATGGGTGTGAGTATGGCAGATGCCTGGTGAATGTCTCTTACCAGAGTGCATAACTCCAACTATTAAATTTGGAGGTGGTAGTAGTATGGTCACGTTTTTCCTTGTTTGGCCTCTGACCTCTGGTTGTGGTGCCATGAACACTGAACTCAGAGAGGAATCTCTGAGTTCAGTGTTCATATATATATATATATATATATATATATATATATATATATATATATATATATATATATATATATATATATATATATATACATACAATATATATATATATATATATATATACATACAATAGTATATATATATATATATATATAAATTATTTGAAGATAGAGTTCAATGATTCTCATGAAAATGATAACTACTGTACGGCTTTGCAAAATACTTCTAATTAATAAGAAAACGACTGAACGACTGGAGAATAAAATTCTTAAACTCAGAGCAGACGTCAGCAATTTGAAAAACTTTAAGGAAAAGAAGCTGAAAAACACAAAAATCCGAAATAACCTCATAAAGAGATATAATACTGGAACACGACCTATTGATGAAGTATTAGAGGAAGTGAAGCAAAAAATAGTTGCAGTTGCAGCTAAAATAAGAGGATACAGTGCACGGATTGAACAGTACAAGCAAAATTCGATATTTCGCGCAAATCAGCACCAGTTTTACAAGAAAATTGATTGCTGCAGGAATGATAACTTGAAAGAAAATATAAATATAAATACCAGAGACAAAGAAAATACACTAAAGTTTTGGAAAAACCTATGGGACAACCCTAAGAGGCACAATAACAAGGCAAAATGGATTGAACAAATTACGAATGAAGCTCAAGAACGAAAAATGGACCAACTGAAAATAACAACTGAAATGGTTCAAAAGCAAGCAAAAAAAATAAAAAATTGGTCAACACCCGGGAAGGATGAATTACATGGCTACTGGTTGAAATATCTAACAGGCTTACATGAAAGACTTGCTAACCAGTTTTATGATGTTTTAGAAGGAAAATGCAAAGAAGAGTGGCTCACATCAGGGAAAACGTTTTTGACCATAAAGGATAAAGAAAAATGTCCAAACCCAGAAAACTTCCGACCAATAACCTGCCTGCCAACAACTTTTCAGCTACTCACAGGCATACTAGCTGATAAAATATACAGCTATCTTAAAGCAAATTCTTTTCTCCCAATTGAACAAAAAGGTAACAGCAAAAATTCAAGAGGCACAAAAGACCAATTGCTGATTGATAAAATGATTCTTAAAAATTGCAAACGTAGAAAAACCAACCTGCATATGGCTTGGATAGATTATAAAAAAGCGTTTGATTCGGTGCCTCATAGTTGGATTTTAAAATGCACAGAACTATTTGGTATTAGCGAAAACGTGCAAAAATTTTTGCAATCCAGCATGAAAAACTGGAAAACAACGTTGGTTATAAATAGAGAAGAAATTGGAGAGGTAAACATAAAAAGGGGCATCTTTCAAGGAGACTCATTATCTCCTCTATTGTTTATATTGTCATTGATCCCCTTAACTAGAATTTTAAATAAAACTGCTGATGGTTATCAAACTGCGCAAAAGAGTGCAAAGATATCTCACCTTTTATACATGGACGATCTGAAGTTGTATGCAAAATCAGAGAACGAACTCAGATCGTTGCTAAACACTGTGCACATATTCAGTCAAGATATATCAATGGATTTTGGCTTAGCGAAATGTGGAATTGCTGGAATAACAAGAGGAAAGTTTGAAGATATGAACGAAATCGAGCTGCTCAATGGTGAAATAATCCAAGCAATAAAATTCGAGGACAGCTACAAATATTTGGGAATTTTAGAAGCATCACAAATTCTGCACAATAAGATCAAAGAAAGAACTAGAGCAGAATACATAAGACGATTAAGAAAATTCCTTAAATCAATGCTTAATGCTGGAAATTTGATAAAAGCAATTAATACCTGGGCCATACCTGTTCTGAGATATTCAGCAGGCATTGTTGAATGGACCCAGCTAGAGATAGAAGATTTAGATCGAAAAACTCGAAAATTAATGACAATGCACCATGCCCTCAATCCTCGCAGTGACATTGATAGGCTCTATCTATCACGCAAAAAAGGAGGTAGAGGATTATTACAAGTGAAGCAAGTTATTGAAGAAGAAAAACGAAATTTAAATGATTATCTGCAGCAAACAACGGAAAAATTTCTAATTGAGGTAAGGAAAGAGGGTTTATTTAAACCCATGGAGACAAAATTGGAATACAAAACCAACCAAGTAAAAATGAGAACCTAAAGATGGAAAAATAAGGCATTGCATGGAAAATACCTTCACAGCATAGAGGACAGCGCTGACAGCAACTTGACCTGGCAATGGTTGAGAAATGGAGCACTAAAGAAAGAAACAGAATCGGTAATTTTGCATATGCAATAATTCTGCAATAATGCAGCACAAGAACAGGCCATTAAAACCAACGTTATGAAGGCAAAAATACAAAAAATTCAAGAAGACAGTAAATGTAGATTGTGCAAAGAAAAGGAAGAAACAGTAGACCACATTATAAGTGGATGCAGCAAAATCGCACAAATTGAGATTATCTTAGCTACATTATCATACCGTAAAAGGCATGATAATGTAGCTAAGATAATCCACTGGCATTTATGTAAAAAGTATGGGTTTGAAGCATCTAAAGACTACTGGAAGCATAAAGTTCACCAGAAAGTGGTTGAGAATGAAAAAGCTAAAATACTCTGGGATTTCAAAATCCAGACTGACAAAAGCTTGGAATGAAATACACCCGATATCACAGTGGTTGAAAAAAGTGAAAACAAGGGTGTTGCGTTTATCGAAATATCAGTACCAGGAGATAGTCGGATTGACAACAAAGAAAATGAAAAAATTACAAAATATCGCGATTTGCAAATCGAAGTTGAACGAATCTGGCAAAAGAAAACAAAAGTTGTTCCCATAATAATAGATGCTTTAGGCGCCATCCCTAAAACATTGAAAACACATCTAGTAGCACTCGAGTTAGATGGATCAAAGATTGGGCAGCTGCAAAAGGCCGCTTTGTTCGGCACAGCTTTCATTTTCAGAAAGTATTTCCACAACTCATAGGCCCTTGGGTAGGGCCCGAATTAGTGGAAAATAACCAGCCTTTTCTTAAGACTGAGGAAGCAAATCAAGCTTTGATGAATATTATATATATATATATATAGCTATAAAAATTATTTCAAGATAGAGTTCAATGATTCTCATGAAAATGATAACTACTGTACGGCTTTGCAAAATACTTCTAATTAATAAGAAAACAGAAACTATTAAAATTATTCAAATAAAAAGATTCTATTTTTTCTTTTATTACAAAAAAAAAAAGAAAGAAAGAAAGAAAGAAAGAAAAAAAAAAGGGTTTTTTGATTAGTTTAGAACTTTATTTGAATTCGGCCATTATCTTAAATAAATGGTGTGTACGGACTACGGAGTTTTATATTTATTTTCTTTCAGATTAGTGTACTTATTTTAGTGGTTATAAACATTACGAGGAAAATATGATAACGTCATATTTCTTACCACCAGCGAACTGTTAACGGGAGATTATTAAAATTCAAAGACAAGCTTAATGGGTAATCACCTGTTTGACAGCACAAATAGTTCTAACCTAATGTTTCAGTCGCTAAAAATTTAATATTAACGCTGAAAAAAAAAATCAAACCATTGCATAATGCTGTTATAAGTCCGGAAATTCTTCAGATATATCACATCAAATAAATGCTATTTGCTATTCACAGACCACAGACTCACATTAGCTACTCCTCCAAGTAACTGTTATAACACATATAAGGAACAGGGTGACTTTTGCATCAGCAATGATAATTGAAACCAGGTTATGGCATGGTTTAAGTAGATGTGGGTTTGTCTGGATTGTACTGTAATTAGAACTGACCTGATATCTTACAAGCCCACGAAAAATCCGTCGGAATGAAAATCTTGTAAGCTTTTTTAAGTGATTTTCTGGTTATGACAATGGTGACTTATATAAAAATTTAATTTAATAAATTCGTTGTTTTCGAAACTATTTTAAAGTTTTTAGATAATATTCCAAAACGTTCAGTTAGGAAATAAATATTAAAATATTTTCCATATATTTAGATAGATATGAAATATAAACGATCGAAGCACTCTCCGAGGATTTCTCAGTACATTGCATATCTGGAACAAAGCTGAGAATATTACAGCTATGAAAACGAGGTCCAATATTTGTTTGTTTTCCCACCTATATTTTTCAACAAGTGTCTACATATTATTTAGGTCATACAAGCTGTTTGTTCCTTGGCATGCAGCAAACTGTATAACTTAAAAATGAAGTGGTAAACGGCTCCATTAAAACTTTGACACTTCATAGACACGAAACGGTGCCAATTTCTTATTAGATACACACGCGCGCCACTTGATATTGTTATGAAAACTCATTTCATCTCATAATAACTTTATTCTTCATTGGTTTAATATAAACAACAAGCAATATTTTTGCTTCTCGAAATGTTCGGTTATGTCTTTTGGCTATAAAACATTTACTAGTGTAGCGGCAAGGGCATTTCAGAAAAACAAAACGTACCAGTTGCAGGATAGTATTCCTTGGTGGCGTGCTACTTATAAATTACCAAGAACAAACATTGTTGACAGCAACTCTCCCCCCCCCCCCTTAAAATGACGTCACAAGGTATTTTATTTCATTTTATTATTATTATTTTATTTTATTTTTTTTTTTTCACACAGCTTTAGTAACTGGTTTTCTTGAAGTCTCAGACCGGTACGGTTTACATAATGATTCAAAAGCACAAGTACCGTAGAGGGTTCCGGACTATATGACGAAGAATGAGTCACTGATATCATTTACGTTAATTTAAGGAAACATACCAGAACGTAGACCAGCATATAATTAACCAAGCTAAATATGTGTATTATTTAGGGTGAGGATGCATATACAGAAAAGTACGTTTTCATAACTAAATAATTAGTTAATTATTTAGTTATGAAAAAATTTATTAGATAAAATTAAACAATTAATTTAATTAATAAAACATTGTATTTATAACTAAATAAGCCCATGGTATTTAATTGAAGATTAATCACTTAAAAGACCAATTTAAAATAACAAAACATGTCCAATACCAATTGTTTTATCAAAATGAATCAGTAATAAAGTTAAACATTTAAATTTCCTAATTAAAAACTAGAAAATGCTCTAAAATTTTATGAGATACTAATTGCTGTATGTACTATAACACTAACGATTAAATTTTTGGGATAATTTCAAACTAAGCACCATTACAACTTTACCCAATCAAATAAAAAATTTTTGCTTACGTAATTGGCTGCTCTTGGAGCTGTTTATGCCAGTCTTTCGTAACATTTTTTGTTGAGTAAAGGTGCGCTTTCGTCTCTCTTAGGGTTCAATAAACGAACATTTTATCGTGCCAGGAACAAAGTATAATTTTTCAAAGTTGTTTCACGCTAGCGACAGCCTCCCAACTGAAAATGAGTATACTTTACGCTTAGTCGTAAAATGTCGTAAACATTAAAATGATTAAAACAACAATTCACAAATTAATTAATCTAAAATAAACGATCGAAGTACCCTCTGAAGATTTCTCGTACATTGCATATCTGGAACAAAGCTGAGAATTGAAAATTGTTTCTTCAAAAATAAATAACAAATCATAAATAAATAATAACGATAATAAGAAGCAGATAAATAAATTATAAAAATAAAATAAAACAAATAAATAATAAATAAAATAAATAAATTATAGGAAAAAAATTAAGAAATATAATCGAAAATTTTTTCAAAATATCTTGAGGACATAGGATTTTTCCAGTTTAGAGGTAATATAAATTAGTCTAGAAACTTAAAATCAAAATAACAATAATAATCTTGAAAAACGAATAGATAAAGAAATACAAGCAATGTGTACTCAGTGGAACCTAAGCAAAATATGAATAAATGCCAAAATGTTCATAATAAATATTCTTTCCCAGGATGTTCTCCTTAGGATAATTTCACTTCAATCACAGCTTGGAATTCCCCTGATTTAATTTATCCTTTTTTCCCCCTTTTCTTTTCCTTCTAGAATCAGTGATTCTGATCCATAAGCTTAAATACTTTTGTCAGCAATCTGTAAGATAAGGTATCTGCATTGCAATTGAATTTTATATATTTATCTTATCTGAATATTCTAGTTACAAAAGTGCAGAAGGCAGAACGATACTGACTTGATGGGTGAAGCATAAATGCTTTTCATATTCCCCTCCATTCCGAAAAGGAAAGTTCTTTGGGTGGAGAATTATTGAGCTTTAAGCTCGACCTGAAAGGGCAGTGAGATTAACTGTGTTCAGATGAGCATAGAATTGATTTGGGTCTCTTGTATTTGCAGAAATCTGCTTCATTATAGTCGCAAGCTTGCTTGATCAGTGGGTTCGGATAATTTATTGTCCTGATGAAGAACTTTTCAGCTAAGTCGTGAAGCAGAGATGTCATGTAGGGAATGCTGACTTCTCTGTGAATTTGGGAGTTTCTGATAAACCACGGGGAATTCAAACTCATTCTCAGACATTTCTTCTGTATTCTCTGCAGCTTTTGAATATTTGTATTCAAGGTATGACTCCATGCAGGAGATGTGTAAGTGATGACTGGGCGTATTACCATCTTGTATATGAGTAGTTTATTCTGAGTATCGAATTTACTTTTTCTGTTGATCATGGGGTAGAGCTGCGCTATTACTTTGGATGTCTCTGAACTTATGTGTTCTATATGATTGGTGAATTGTAGTTTTTTTATCGCGAATTACTCCGAGATATTTGACTGTATTCTGCCATGGGATTTTAGCACTTGGTAAATGTATAACTTCCTTGATTTGAAGTTTTTTTCTAGTGAACAGTATGGCTGTACTTTTTTGTGGATTGGATTGGATTCTCCAGTCCATCAACCATTTCTCTAGTGTGTGAATACTGTTTTGGAGTCTTTTGATAGCTAGTTTGGGGCTGAGAGATCTTGTGAATAATGCAGTATCATCAGCATATAATGCAGTGATTGTTGAGCTTGGGTTTTGAGGGATATCAGCAATATAGATAGAAAACAGCAAGGGGCCCAAGAGTGAGCCCTGCGGCACTCCCGCCAGAACTTTGCGTCTGGTTGACACAGTGTCATTTATTTTGACTTGCATATATCTGTCTCTGAGGTATGAGTGAATTATTTTAACTAGATTAGTAGACATATTGAATGTGATGAGTTTCTAGAGAAGACCCTGATGCCACACCTTATCAAAAGCCTTTGCAGCATCTAAAAAGACTGCAGCTGTATGAAGGTTCCGGTTGAAGCCTTCGGAGAGAAATTCAATCAGCCTGTGGATCTGCTGAACGGTGGAGTGGTTTTTTCTAAATCCAAATTGCTCATTTGGGATTATACCTAGTTTATCCGTTTGTGATTGAAGCCTAGTAAGGATTACTTTTTCTGCAATCTTTCCAAGGTTAGACAGAAAACTGATGGGTTTGTAGCTTTCAGGGAGTTGGGTGTTTTTTCCAATCTTTTTGATTGGCATGACATCTGCTATCTTCCATGTTAAGGGGAAATACTTGAATCTGAGGATGGCATTAATTATGTTGACTAGATGTACAATAGCTTTTCTGGAGAATAGTTTAATCATTTTTTTTTTAAATTCCATCTGAACCTGGAGCTTTATTGTTGTTCAGGTGGGTTATAATATTTATAACTTCTGTTTGAGAAGTGGGTGTGAGAGGTTCTAGGTCATCTTTTTGTTGTGTTTTGGCCTGCCTAACTCGGCGGTGAATCTTGTAGATGAGATTGATGTTCAAATTTTCATATGAGGGGTTTCATTGACTTTCCAAGCTGTCAGCCAGAGCCTCTGCCTTTTCCTTGTCAGTATGAGCTATTTCTTTCATGGTCTGAATTGGTGGTAAAAGTTGTCTTTTAGTGCAGAAGGTTCTCCGAAACTTCCAAATGGAGTTGTCTTTTGGGTTTAATTTCGTAAAATTATATTCCCATTCTTGGTTTCGATGTTTTTGGAGGGCTTCTCGGACTTGTCTGTTTAATTTATTTAAATTTGTTTCATCTTGAGAGGCTTTTGTGTTATGATATCTCTTTCTGGTTTTGTTTTTCAGTCTGATTAAATCCATGATTTCCTCGGGGATCCGACCACTTGGGTGAAAGACTGTAGTTTGGGTAATTGACTTCATTGTATTTTTGATTTGACTGGTAAGTTGTTTGCAGCCAATTCTATCTCCTCTTTAGTGTGAATAGCATGGACTGGGCCAATGTGATCAGGTAGGATTCTGGAGAGTTTGTCCCAAGATATGAAAGAGTGGGGAGGGGAGAATTGTTCTTGTGTACCAAGTTGAAGCAGAATAGGGTTGTGATTGGACGAAAGTTCATTTATTATTTCCAGCTGATATTGGTATCTGATGTTTTTGAGGACGACTACGTCAAGTACATCTGCACTTCCAGGTGAGCTCTGATGGGCTCTGTGGGTCCAATTACAACAATAGACTTGCGTTGAGTAATGGTTTAGAGTTCGACCTTTGTCGTTGATTGTGGAGCTATGTCAGGCTGTATGCTTGGCATTAAAGTCACCAGCCATGATGATGGAGTCTGTGATGCCGAGAATGGTGTCCAAGTCAGATACCAGTAATGGAATGCTGGGTGAAATATATACAGCATAGATTTTAATACTGCCAGCATTGTTGGATGAACTTCAATGCCTGTTATCTCTAGGTTCCTGGTTTGTGGATTGGTCAGAACATTGTGGCTTAGTTTTTAATGTATATAGCTGTTCCTCCTCTTCTGCTGGTGAGTCTATCTGTTTTGTACATAATATAGTTCCATAATTTGGGGTTATTAGCTGGCCTGAGATGTGTTTCACTTACCAGTATTATGCCAGGATTGTGTCTGTGAGAGAACGCTTGTACTTCTAGGATTTTGTTATTAAGCCCATTGGCGTTTCATGCAGTGATCAAGAGAGAGTTGGGATGGAATTTTCTTTTATTCATTATTGAGGGCTGTCAGAATTAAGTGGGTTCCTTGTAGTAATCTTTTCGTGGAGGACGGCGAAGGATTTGTCATACTGAATTTTTGTAACATGGTAGCTAGTGAGGCTGTTAGTACTGATGTTAAATTTGAGCTGATATGATCATGAGATGGAGCACCCTTTGTTCATGCTGCCTCTGCATAAGTTTTAGGCATTTGTTTCTTTTCTTGAGTTGTCAAGCTGGAGATAATTTCGACCGGGATGTGACTTGCATGGCTGTCTTGAGCATCGCTGAAATGTGTTGGAAGGGTAGTTCTTGCTGACCCTCGGTTATTTGGTTGTGTAATGCATCCCTTGTAGTTGGCGGGGTGTGATCCTCCACAATTGGCACATTTAGCTGGAATGGATCTTGGTTTTGTACACATGACGGTCTGGTGGCCCTCGCCACATTTTAAACACCTGTAATTTGCCTTGCAAAGTTTATGGGCATGGCCAAACCTATGGCACTGCCCAGCTGTCGACTTTTTCCCTAGTGGTTCAATAGAAATTCTGAGGCCACAGATCGATGTCAGTTCATATATCTCTTTCTGTGTCTTATCAATTTCTACGAGTACCAGTGGCATTGGCCGTTTATCTGCCCTGAGCATCCTGCTCACTTTCACTGGTGTTAGGCCCCGACTCATAAGGTCAGCAGTGATTTCTTCACAGGTGACACCTTCGGTTACTCCGCGTGGTACTACTTTGAGATTCATTTCACTGGGTAAGGCAAAAGTGTGACATGGAAGACTTTTGTTATTCATTAATCTTGTCAGCTGTCTGTAGTCAGTGACTGAGGCTGGCTGGATTTTGACTGCATCTTGATTTTTAGCCCAGGAATATGAGATTTTATGTTCCCTAAGGGCTGATGTGACAGTGTTCCATTTGTCTTTTCCCTTAGTATAACTGGTGGAACCTTTTCGGTGTTCCTCGGGACATCTGATGTTGGTATGTCTTCATCTATCTGGTCTTCTATAGTTCTTCTTTTGTTGGAGTACTCCCCTTGAGAGATGTTTTGACAAGGGGGATTTTGGTGATAGAGCAGCAATGAGTTCATCTTGTGAGAGCTCATTTTCCTCCTCCTCTCCATCCTGATCATTATATTAGAGTGAATATATTGTTTTATAAATCCTGCCCAGTCAGATTCTAACTTGCCTATTATGACTTTCAGTACCTCTCGGGACTGCTCTTTATTGAGGATTTGGATCTGTTCTTTGATGTTTTCCATGTCAAAGTGGCGATTTTCAGCCAGCAGAAATTGGTTAATATCAGTATGAATAATCCCGCAGGGCTAGGGGCATGCCAGCAAAGTATCCTGTAGACCTAGATGGACTACTAGCAGTATATAATCCCACTTGAAACCTGCCAGCAAGTGTCCTGTAGACTGAGCTGGTCTACTAGCAAATTAAATCTTGTTGCAACCTACTAATTGGGGAAAAGGAGTATCAATATCTCACTTGGCCACAGTTTAGAAACCTACCTCCCTATAAAACCTTAAATCCACCATTGGTCCTCATTGCGGGTGGGGCCTGCCGGCCATTTGACCTCTTGCACATTTCGTGCAGAGGGGGAGACAGTAGGAATCACACTGTGTGAGCGCCAGAACAATGTGAGATTACTGAGAAACCTTGTATGCAATGTGACCAGGCTCAGTCTAAAATAACACGTTCGTTCTCATCAAAATATTTAAACGTCCCTCATTCAAAAAAAAAAAAAAAGTAGATATAGTTATCATGTTTTATCGCATGCTTTAAAGCAATCATCCAATGGAAACACAGTGCATTATTGGAAAAGAACGAAAAATGAAACGGTCGCACTCATGCCCACTTATAATTGACTTTCTAAATTTCTCTGTGTGCGCATGCGTAAAAAAGTGAAAGGCTATGGACAAAAACCGGAAGTTGGACGCCATCTATCAGCCACGGGGTGAACTATGATACATGTTTATAGTGCTAGTGGTTTCAGCAAATAGCATATACAGTATCATCACACACACACACACACACACACACACACACACACACACACACACACACACACACACACACACACACAAATGGTCATTCATCCTACTGTACAACTCCTTTTTATACATTCGAATGAATGACACTTTTTTTTTGGTTGGAAAAATTTGGGTACAATTTTGTTTGCTGGCATGAGCAACAATTCTTTGGAATAATGGGGAATTTTATCCCACAAAACTGACAACACTTACTTGCTCGTCTGAACGCAAAGTGTTGTTAGGAGTAGTCAAAGGTACAATTGCCTAAGAAGAGACAGAATTAAGGAATAGAACATTGAAAATCTAATTCAGGAAGAGAATATTGAGAACTTGGATCGGAGTTCGTATTGGAACCTGAGATAGGAAGACACTGTATTTACTTGATTATAACTCGCACTTTTTCCCCCCAAATTTAAAGTTAAAAAATCGTAATGCGAGATATGCGGGGATTTTCGGAAACTAAAGTATTTTTCAAGAAAAATCTAAATTGACCTTGATAATTAAATGCTCAGTATTCGTTGCAATTTATAATTGCTCACATTATTTATAAAATGAATGCATTAAAATTTTAATCATCAACATTATTTACGCGATCGGTCGCTCACTTTCATCACGCGATATATTTGAATATTTAACGACAATGCTTTTGTAATTAAATTAAAAAAAAAACAGTCACCTATCTAATTATTTCTGGTGAAACAAAGTTGCACAACAGTTCTAATAATGATCTCTTTATATTCACTGTCGGAATCAGGTAGTAGCCGCCAGTTGTCATCCACTCCGTGTAGAACCTAAACCTCACCTCATTCACCATTCCACTCCCATGCAATCCAAGATCAAGTAGAAGTCAATGCTCTCACTCCCACATTTCCTTTACCGGTTGCTTCCATCTCTATGCATATGATTGATGCGGTATTAACAAAAGATTGCGCGACTCAAAGACAAGCTGACGATCGTTGAGTTGAAATGCTGATTTTCTTCAACCGAATTGCAAAATATCTGAAACTGCCATTACAACATTCGCTATCTATTTATTAAAAGTTTTAAACTTTTTTCGCGCGAGATATATATATATATATATAGGAGGATAGGAGGATCCAAGACTACTGTTGCAAATTACCGATCGATCAACATATCAGGAGTCGTTGTCAAGGTCTTGGAGAAAGTAGTCAAGGGAAAAATACAGGAATGGATTGATGCAAATGAGATCCTGTATGGGGGACAGCATGGTTTTGTGAAGGGTAGATCATGTCTCAGTAACTTGCTCGCGTTTTATAACACAGTGACAGCTGAACTGGATAAGGGTAATGGGTTTACAGTGATACTGCTGGACCTGGCTAAGGCCTTTGACAGGATACCACATGGAATTATAATCCGTAAACTGCAACATATGGGAATGGATATAGGGTTGGTGAGATGGATAGGAGAGTGGTTGATGGATAGATATCAAAAAGTAGTTTATTCAGGAGTAGAGTCCAAAAGATGGCCTGCGACTAGTGGTGTGCTGCAGGATTCTGTTCTTGGACCACTGCTGTTTAATTTGTTCATTAACGATATAGGAAAGGATCTGAGAGCAACGGTTCATTTGTTCTCTGATGATGCTAAGTTGGGTAGGACAATAGTGAATGCAGAGGATGTCAAAATTTTGCAAGATGATTTGGATGGATTGGAAGTCTGGGCTAAGGAGAATGGATGTCAATTTAATGTGGCAAAATGTAAGGTTATGCATTTTGGGGTGAAAAGATTAGCAGTAGTATATCACATTGGTGGAACTGTACTCCAGGAGATTGATGAGGTCAGGGACTTGGGAGTGTTGGTGGATAGGGAGTTGAAGTTTAGGAGCACATTGCAAAAGTGGCGAAATCAGCTTATCAAACCACTTGGATGCTGAAGAATACTTTGATGAGTAGAGATAAGCAAGTTATTTTTCCTCTGTATCGAGCCTTGATGAGACCACTACTGTGACTACTGTGCCCAGATTTGATCATTTAGGTTTCTTCTTGATGGGGAAGAGGCTGAGAGGATCCAGAGGCGAGTGACCAAAATGATAGCCGGTCTATGGAATGAACCTTATGAAAACAGGTTGAAGATTTGTGGGTTGCAGAAATTGGTTGATAGGCAGAAAAGGGGAGATATGATTGAGACATTCAAATTGCTGAAGGTTTTCTATAGAATAATTCAGGGGATATTTTTGAGAACAGGTCTGGTGGTGGTGGCAGGACTAGGGGATATCCATGGAAGCTGAGAAAGAGTGTGGTTAGAAATATATATATATATATATATATATATATTATTGAAATTAGGATTTACTCGGGATGTATACATTTATAAAATTAATTTAACTGACTAGAACCTGAGAAAGTATAACAAAAACCTTTAATAAATCAATAGTTTCATCAGTGCTCTGACTTCTTCAAGTGAGAAAGAAAAAACAATAGAAATAAAAATAACAAGGTAAAAAACATGGACTTTCCTGCTTAATAAAAAGAAGTAGAATAGTAACAGTCATATTTGAATAGGTGACCGCGTGCTACCGTTGGCATGAGTTGGATGTATGCGACAGCTAATTTTAGAGCGCCAGTACTGGATTACTGCGCTATGGGAATCAGGCAAATTGTAGCTTAGATTGTTGTTCAAGTGTGAAGGGTCCAGAACTATTTCTTTTGATTCGATAATTCTTCTTTCAAATTCATCCTTGCATATATATAAATTAGTAGTGCGTTCCCAATCAACTTGGTGTGGCCGTTCTTCAAGGTTAGAGTTTGCCGAGAAGAGGACATGACTGGAAAGGGCGCTCGCTCGTGCTCTACTGTAGGAGATGTCACGTCTATGTTCCTCAAGACGAAGTGAAACAGATTTATCTGTCTGGCCAAAATAAGGTCGATCACAGTCGCACAAAACTTTATAAACACCAGGAAAATGCAGTTGGTTGTGTCTTGGTTTTGGTCGACTCAAAAAAGAAAAGTTTTGGCAGAGTAGTATAGTCAGTCTTTATGTTGAATTTCTTCAAAATCCTAGATAGTTTTGGGGTAAGATACGAGTGATTGGGTTGGAATCATCTTCTTGTCAAGGATGTTGGCGTGGTCTCAAACGTTTAGTGATGTTACGAGACGAATATCCATTATTTAAGAAGGTGTTTTTCAGGAAGTTAAGCTCTGTTTGAAGGTCTTCTTCTATGAAAGTGAGACATCTTGCTCGATGGGCAAGGGTGGAGATGATGCCCAGTTTCTGAGGAGGGAAGTGATGAGAAGAGCCATGTAAATATCATCTATCAGCGTGGATGGTTTTTCGAAAAATTGAAAATTTAAGAGAGTCAGGTAATCTGCCGATCTTTAGATCAGCAGATTACCTGACTTTTCTTGTTTTTTCTTTCTCACCTGAAGAAGTCGGAGCACCGATGATACTAGTCGTGATTTATTAAAGGTTTTTGTTATACTTTCTCGGGTTCTAGTCAGTTAAATTAATTTTATAAATATATATCATCATCATCATCATCATCATGCGTATCAAGGATTTAGGCCTAGCATGGCCTGTTCCGGCCTTAGAAGTCATCGTTGAATCGTTTAAGAGGACGTCCTAATCTATATATATATAATTCTCGGGTTTTAAGTCAGTTAGTATTAAAAATTAATATATATATATATATATGCCAAACTTTTTAATTATTTTTTTCGTAGAGTAAAATCAGGGGTGCGAGATATATGCGAGGGTGAGATATATTCGTGTAAATACAGTACTAAAGGGGAGAATGACCTTGGAACTACTTCAGAACCAGTACCCCACTACATCTACGATTAATAGTTACTTATTTCAATAATAATAATAATAATAATAATAGTCACTTAATTCAATACTAGTACCATTACTACTACTACTACTGCTAATAATAATAATAATAATAATAATAATAATAATAATAATAATAATAATAATAATAATAATAATAGTCACTTAATTCAATACTAGTACCATTACTACTACCTACTACTGCTAATAATAATAATAATAATAACAATAATAAAGTAAATAGCCGCAGCCAAAAGATAAGACACAAATTAAGATTTAGGGACCAAACTATTACGCACTTTTCTTCTCAGATAAGTAAAAATAAAATAAATAAATACAATACATATCACTTCGAATTGTCAAAAACACTCTGCAGCATTAATAAACATAAAATGGTGCCGAGTACCATTTTACCGAGTACCATATTTATAAGCCATGGCATAAGTGTGGCTCCTTTCAAATTTTAAAAGGAGCAAATATGTAAGGTTTTTTACTTTATAATTTCAGAAAGGGTGCTTCTTTGGTCTTATGGAAGTAACGTTTTTAACGTTCAATAGCGCTAAACTACCAGAAGAAAGCCTATTATAAGTTCAATTCTAGTTGACAGTTAGAGGACATGTTTCCAAATATTTTTTTCATCTGGTTCCCAAGTTAATCGGTCCTTCGCATAGGATTTCACTCACCAGAATGTGGGTGTTTATTCCCAGAATTCAGGAAAAATACACACTGAAATCCCACTTTGGACAGTTATATGTACTGTTGTGGTTAGAAAGCATGAAATGGTGCCAGCTGTCTGCCATGTGCCATACGTTCTCCTGATTCATATGAAATCATTGATAGCCTTGAGCCAAGTATTAGTGATAATTAATGGTAGAGATGGCTACTCACCCATCTTCAAAACATAAATTAGAAGTAAAAGAGCCTCTTTGGGAATAAAAAAACATTAGATTTATTATATCTAATTAAAAAAGAAAAAGAAATAGAATATAATCTTTAAATGAGCTATGAGGACACTCAGGTCGTATTTACATTCATGCAATTTATTTATATTTACTAATAATGAATGACAAAAACGATTTTTTTTTGTTTCACATCCTTATAAAACAGAGAGAGAGAGAGAGAGAGTTGTTACGACATAATATTCTTACGATATCATCTTACGAAATTACATATTTACTTCATTTAAAATATAGTTACTGATGACTTGCGCTTGTATTTTGCATGGAAGGTATTCAGCAGTAGGCAACCAACACATTGGGATTCAACTGTCCTGGTTACGTTTCTCCATTACCGATTTTTTTGGGGGATATTTCTCATGTCACTAAGAGTGCAGTTTGTTGGGAGCCAAATACAATTTCAGAACATGAATTTTCAATGACATTTTGAATCCCGTGATTTTGTAGACCTTCAAAAGATTTGAGGAATATCTCGTCATGTTTTGCCACGAAGCTTCCAAAGAAAATTTAGACACTAGTTTAAAACTATTCAGCTGAAATTGATAATAATATTTTTTATTTCGTGACACCTCCAAGGAGTCCAAAGACTCATCGAGGGAGGGCACCTACTCTACAACTCTTCGTCTCCATCATCTACCCCAGTGCTTCCCAAACTTCTGGATGTAAGGGCCCCCTTTGCAAAAATTAAAATATTTCACGGCCTCGAAAAAATCGTAATAGAGAGATATATTATTATAATATTTATTGTATTTATATTCAATACAAAACATACACAGCGAATATTGCAAAAATCAAATGCATATATTACATTTTTTGCCTCTTACCGCTTGGTTCTGAAGACGGTGTGGCTGTTCTATTAAAATATGAAATCCTTTTTTATTAGTCTGTTTCTGCTTCTTCTGATTGTTCACGGGAATTTTTTTTATTTTTTTATCAGCCACTTATCCATCTCAGGGTTAAATTTTTTAACGTAGAATAGATCAAATAATATCACCATTACCGATACTGGCACACCACAGACTGATAACATGAAATTAGTGAATATTACCTGAATAGGGAATCCCCGGACCAGGAACATTTTTCTCTTTTGTGACTTTTCTCCCTTTACGGTAATTAAGCCTAACGCGAAACAGACAGCAAAGGCAGGTTATTAAAACGTGCATATGATTGGTGCGGTATTAACAAAAGATCGCGCAACCGAAAATAAACGCATAGCTGACAATTCAGTTGAAATGCTAACTCTCTTCAACCGAATATATATATATATATATATATTAATTAGTTTTAACACTTTTACGAATTTTAATACGTTCGGTTGAATTTTATTGCTGCCTTGGGAAATCGAACTCACACACATCTAATTAATAGCAATAGTTTTTAGTTAGTTACTGTGTTTGCGCATGCAACATATGGTTTTGTTTCAGTCTATACAGCATAGTTTCTGATGAGAGGGACATGTGATTCATTAATTAGTGTGTTGTTTTTATCCCAATTGTCTCTAATTGCACTGTTTGTTGAAAAATATATTACACAGACTCCTCATACCTTATTCACTGGCATAATAAAAGTACTTGTTTTTATTGCCTCTGCAGTACTGGCTGTTAAGGGAGGACGTGTTGTTTACCACTGCAAGCGAGTTACTATCTCCCCACATGAACTTGTTTAAGCTTTTTTTCATGTGTGAAGTATATGCGAAACTTTTATTGGTAACAGAAAACTAGCTTGGATATAAAACGAGTTTTGATATGGATATAAAGTCAATATCAACAGTCCCTGATTACGAACACGTGATGAAAGGGACAGGAAGATTTGGAGCTTCCCTGGAGAGCATTCGAAGTAAATACAATTAACCACTGCTTTGAAATGAAACTTATATGAATAAGCAATATTTACTAATATTCATTAAGCGCCGAAATATGTAGGAAGCAAAGTTTGTGAACCAACACCAATGTGTGAATTTTTCCATTAAAATATAAAAAATAACAAAAAATAAATAATAAAAGTTAAATACGTTTCTTTTAAAATAAAAAAAATCTATTTAGTCTTAAAACATTTTAAATTTGTTTTCTTCATTATTTCACGGCCCCCCTCAACAAAACCTACGGCCCCCAAGGGGGCCGCGGCTCACAGTTTGGGAAGCGCTGATCTACCCCAACCCCATCTACTGCCCACTACTACCACGGGATGAGAAATCCGAGTTTTCGGGAGAAAAACTCTGATACTTTCGTGTGAGATCGGCTAACTCACCTTCATTTGAAGAAAAAATAAAAATAAAAACATATAAAGATTTCTCCAGTCACAACGAGAATCTAACTTAGACTTTTTCCAATCGAAGGGAGCAACGTACCGTCGTTCTTCCAATTGCGCTACGGAGTCGCTATTAAAATTAATTAAGATACAGCCAGTTTAATAGATTTGAGACTAACAAAGCCTCCGTAGTTCAGTCAGTATAGACGAAGCCCTTTGGTCAGAAATCTCTGAGTTCGATTCCCGTCCATGACTTGAAAATCCTTTATCTGATCTCCTTGGAAGAAAAATATTGCTCATCAAGCATGGAAGCCTGACCTCTTTCGCATTTTAATAAGTAGGCATTCTAACAGCAGTGTTCGCAAGTCATCCTTTATAACCTAGGACAACAAGATTTATTTATTCTCATCGCTTTCCCATCAGAATTAGTTATATTTATTCAACGATAATTATTTCTGACTCCATTATTGCTATTTTCACATAATCACATTGATTATATAACTTTTATTTAAAATTATAACTGCTAAATAATGATATCGCATAATAATATTCTATTACAAGATTCTAAAATTTCTCTTAATATGGAATTGTATGTAAAATATTAAATATTTTAATATTGTATTTGGTCAACTATGTGTAAAAATGCATGAGTTTAAACGTTGTTTATTTATTAAAATATGTTTCTATTTCTGTATTCAGGTATTCACGTGTAACATTTCGTTTGTTTTCCCTTAATCATTGCACGTGGTGAAAGCCCACTGCTGCCACCAACTGGCGGTATGCTACAACACTCGCTACTCTTTTACATTGTATTTGTTTACTTTTAACTTCTATATATAACATTAGCCTGGCGACGGTTCTATTTCTAAGCCTGTCTGCAACTAACGGCATGCTCAGCTGGTGTACAGGAATCGTAGTTGGCTTCTGAAAACATTTAAAAATATATCTAAAAATAATTATTATTGTTAAATAAAATGGTAAACCTATCGCACACTTATTGTATTTTATGTAATCATATTATTTCCACTAAGTAAAAGCTTACGAACTACATCCGATTTTCCGGTCACATGTACATGGTACTTCCTATTAGCAGTAGAACAATTTTTTTAGATAGCGTTACTGAAATCTGTGATTTTTTTTTTTTTAAATATAGATATATCCAAAAAAAGCAACCAAAATAAATACATCATCTTTATTACAAACCAAGGGATTGAATTTTCATTAAAATTATTTCCAGTTTTGTGATTTATTTGGCCTACAAGTGAAATTTGCATTATTGAAAATAGTTTTGCAAATTGAACTGCTCCACTCTTATTCAGTTGTGAGATTAATGGAGCAGTTGACAAACAACTTGCTAAATGCATATACTTAAGGTAATTAATATTCCCGAGTTTGACGTCCTACATTTTATAATATCGCTATTAATATCAATCGAATTATGAATTCCAGATAAATTAACTTTTTACAATATTTGAACACGTATTTGTTGATGTAGATAATTAAAATGTACGCATTTATGATTTGTAATTTTAAAATATAGCTGGATAAAGCAATCTATAAAATTATGTAAATTGTATAGCTCCTAAAGGCAGTCTGAAATTTATGTACTCCGTGCTTGATCTTTCTAAATTTCATATTAATCGAGGCGTAGAAGCATTATTTCTATTTATTTATGCTGCCGCATCTTATATACAGTTCTGATGACTACAATCCATATTATTTACAACACTTCTTTTAATGTTTTTGGATCTGCGTCAATTTGGCCTTTATTCACTTTTGGGATAAAATATCCCATCTTTAGGTAACGAATCAAATAATTACAGATAAATAACACATTTACATCAGGAATATCCAACACGATATATTTCAAATATTTAAAATCCACGACGCTTTATATTGCAAAAAATCTCTTGTATTATTTTATTCTGAAAAGAAAGATATTATATCCTATAACGAGAAATACCTTTCTTGTATTAAACAGGATGTATTTGTCAAGCAAACGGGTACTGTTTGAGTGAACGAAGCCAAACTAAATGATTCGTTTTAATTCCATTAAACTTGAAATGAAAAACTAATAATTCCACACAGTAGGAGGGAAATGCTGAGTTATATGAATGAGACGAAAAACAGGTCCACAGACGAAATTTATTTGCTATGGACTTGGCGCCCCCCCCCCCTCCCAGTGTGTGTGTGTGTGTGTGTGCAGTGCCGTAACAAGGGCGTAGCGAAAGAAGAGGTGCCCGCCACGGGCGCAAAACGTATAACATTTTAAGTTGGGGGGGGGGGGGGATTAGACACTTGCCACAGGTGCTTCATACCCTCGTTATGTCACTGTGTGTGTGCACATTTCTCTTCCCCCCCCCCGAAGCATTTTAACTAAGACATTATTAACATAGTAATAATATGGGTTACTGTAGTATGTGGGGAGGATGAGATGTATTTAGCGACGTGGAAGCCCCCCCCCCATGAGTCCTTGGACTCCCTGGAGGTGTCACTAATAATAATAATAATATATGATTCTCTCGCGTATTCTTGGCGGTTTAACTAACATATTAACTTCATTTTATATCAATACTGTACTAGGGTTGTTCGCTAACCCATAATCATTGGATGACGATTTTTTTTTTTTTTTTCGAAACGATTTACATTCTTAATTCATAATAATAGATAGGAAAAGTAAGTAGTATAGCTTCGCTATTTAACCAATATATAGCAATTGCATTTCCTGTATTCTTATAAATTAATATAAAATTTAATAGCGATTTTATTGTTCATACTGTATTTGGTGGAAGTCAAACTGCAAAAATGTGATCCAATTTGGGACACGCAATACATTTAATGGTATCCCAAAACAAGTTAACCCATCTCGTGCAGAGGTGGAGGGTTTTCTAACTGAAAATAAGCTTTTTCATCCAGTTATAGACATAAATTGCACTGACTTCATAGCTTTAGTTAGTTCTTTCGTAATTTTTTTTAAGTCATCATTGAATGAGAGGTACTGATATCAGTTTCCAAGAACATTGCACCTAATCATTTCAGGAAACGGATATTCACCCCGAAATTACAATCAGGATATCTAGAATTCCTCCGTGTGATGACGAGTTTATATGAGTCATATTTCGTGCTAATTTGTTGCCCTATGCTTCCGATATCACAGGTTAGCCAATACACAAAACAATATATAAAGGATAGAATGGTTTGAGAATAACTGCTGAGATTTACGGTTTTATGTTTGTTGAAAGAAATCGTAATACAAAACAAAAAATCCAAAATCGATGACTGCCCTTTGTAGCTCCGCATTTATATCTAATCTAGAAACAAACTCTTGCCACACATGTTGCAATATCTGAAATCACAAAAACAAAAGATTATTTGAGTCATTCAGCCTATCTGTGTTCAAATGGGTTTGGGTAAACGAAATGGATAGAACAGAAAAGGAAAACAAATTCATCGAGAAAGAACATTAAAAAAAAGTATCTCTCGAATTTATAGTCACTTTTTTTAGAAAGTAATCCATCAATTGAGATACTTTTTTTATATACTAATATATAAAAAGTATCCCAATAGATTAGTATCTATAAAAAAAAGTCTCAATGGATAACTTTATTATTCAAGGAAAAGTAACTAAAAAAAAGTTATTGCACCATCTAAAATTTTCGAACTGAAAAGAAATAAATAATTTTTTTAATTTAAATATTTATGTTTGTTTGAAATTGCTTAGATTATACATACCAGTATTAATTAAACATTATTAACTATTAACTAAAAGGCAGAGTGTAATGCATGAAATATATAGAACATTCAAAGGCACTCTATATTATATTTGAACTAGAATCCCGTAGAGAGCTGAAATATGACCACTTTCTTAAAATTATTTATTGGCGATATACAAGCGATAGCATTCGTCTTGGTCAATTAAACAAAGAACACCCTTCAGTTATATATAATAGGCCCGACAAGTGTTACATGACCCACTTTTAAGTGATAAAAGTACTATAAGATTATCACAGAATCAGTAGTATCCCTTAAGAGTTTGTTACAATTAAATAAAAAAAAAATTATTGCCTGATAAATTCTTTGCACATTAATTATGAGCTAGCAAATGGTGATAATTCCTAGCAAAATAAATCTGAAATATAATCCACAAAATAGGCAATTTTAAGTAGATGAAATTCAGCCGTAGCTATCCAGGAAACATATAGCGCATGCTCCGAATATCTGTAGATATATCATTCTTGGCATAATACCAAGATAAAAGCACAGCAATAATAATAAAAATGTAAAGTCAATTAAATAGGCCGTTTGAAATAACGAGAATCAGTGTAAAATGATAGACGACATTGTCCAATTCGCATTAAAAGTGATCAAATTCAATAAGGAACCGCTACCCGAAATTTCATCAAAATCCACAATGCAGCAAAAGAAGAATGTGACCCTACAGAAAAACAAGATGCGTCCAGAAGTCCTATTTCTAGTAATTGATAAAGAACGCCTACATGAACTCACAGCAATTGAGCACTGTTACAGTCCAGACGTGTTCTGTTAGTATAGGACCTTGGCCAACTGACGTCGCAATGTATCTAAACATTCACACCCAGCAATGCCGCTCCTATAATCCGAATAGATCACTCACACTACCCGAAGATATAACCGAGCAGCATAAAGTATAAGACGCAAACTATTTCGTCTGCTACTCAAAGTTACGTCAAATGCTGACCCTGTGATCTGGTTCCCCTTTGGATATCTGTCAACATTTAATTGAATCCAAATATGTGTGGGAGCCGAATCACCATAACATGGACCGATACTTGGCATTTTCCCATTTTTGGAGATGTTAGTGTACTATATTTAAAAGTGTTTAGTTACCTCTTGTTAATATTCCGGCCAACAGAACACGTGGACTTATAAACATTTTTTTTTATTTTTTTACAACCCTACATTAATCGTCGCCACTTTCCAGTTATATTTCTTTCGCAAAACGCCTGGTTTCAACTGTGACTATAAAAGTTCAGTACACGTGAACACAACCTCGCAATGGCTGATGGGAAAACAGAGTTATTTAGACACACCCTTTCTTTGAGGTAGTCGTTTGGCGTTTGTAGCTACGTACTTGGAAAATGACAGCAGTCAGAATGCAACCATCGTTAGTAAAAATATGTTTATAAATGCTCATAAAGAGAATTAAAAGATCAAATAAAATTATTAAATAAAATTAAATGAAGTTTTAAAATTAATTTTGTAAAATACATGCAATCGTTCCATATTACTTTTCGTTTTATATTATGCAATAATTAAAACAATTAAATCAATTTAAATTAAAACTTGGTGCAATTAATTTCTTAAAGCATTTTGTTAGAAAATTTTGAATTTTTCAGAAATCAAAACGCAAGATTTAAATCATTTTAGCTTTTAAAAATTTATTATTATTATTTTTTAATTATTTTATGTGAATTCTATTCGTCAAGGGGTTCCATCACCATTATTTCGCAACAAATGCAACAAATCCAGGATATTTTAGTCTTTTTTTTTTTTTTTTTGGTAAAGAATTTGAGAAAATATATGCAAGAATTATTTTATATCTTGCATCATGTACCAAACCTCTATTTTGGGCTCTGGTTTTGATGGGAGAAAATTAGTGGTTGTCTGAAGTCATGATTTTCCTTACGTTTTATGAGGTTCACAATTTTTCCTTTTTAATAAATAACTATCAAAACTGTTTCACATAATTACAAAAACCTCTTATCTGTTTTCTCAGAATTCCCAAAAGACAATGACATCTAGCGGATTTAGAAATGCTTGAGTAACAGGTCAAGTATTCAAATACTTGACTGGTATTTGACATTTGCCTTGAGCGGTAAATAAGCCGTAGCTGGTTTCAGTGCAACAGTCGCTTCCCTCTTCCCACTCCCTAAGTAAAATGTATACAGCTCTGCCGAAAGATAAGGAAAAGAACGGTTTAGGACTCCCCCCCCCCCCTACATATACACATTTAATATTATGAAAATCGAACCCTATGGAGCATCAGGGTCCAACAATATACAATTTTTGTGATTTTTCTGGATTTAACTCCCCCGAATTCACATCTACACTCACTAGTAGTTTATTAATTCTTCTTCGTTCTTTTCCGGCCTACGCTTTAACGATATTAAATTCGATATCAGTAAATTTCTTCTTTCTTCCCAACATTTAACCTATCATAAGTGCTCAAATACTGCAGGGTTAATGGACTTGAGGGTTTGGGATTTAAAAAAAAAAAAAAAGATGACTGATACATCGAATATCTTGAAAGTAGTTGAAGTACAAAACCAGG
Source organism: Typopeltis vanoorti (assembly GCF_054136105.1). Taxonomy (NCBI): domain Eukaryota; kingdom Metazoa; phylum Arthropoda; class Arachnida; order Uropygi; family Thelyphonidae; genus Typopeltis; species Typopeltis vanoorti. Next base: position 165,790,181 of record NC_143550.1, read on the forward strand.
ATATGCCTACTGTAAAAAGAAGGCTGGTGAGTCACCTCAAAAAAAGGAAGAAATCCGGAATAGGAAATGCACTTTAACATAATTAAATGCTTGTTTAGATAGCGCAGTGGAAAATCGAGTTTTTTGTTAAGTAATAGGCGCGCATGCATTCAAATTCTCCCTCTCTCTAGCTGACATGCATTCTTGTTCTTTATATGACAGCTATGTAGATCGTAGTCTCTATCTCCGTCTAATTTTTATGCTTGCCACACACGCGCTCGTTCGCGCACCTCTAAATTGCACCTGTAGCCAATACGCTATAAGCCCAACAACTATTTCACTTTACTTCCGGATACAGGAAAACGTTGGGGAATTGTGAGAGTTTACTCTAACATTTTCAAATAATGCTGCCATCTGTTGGCATAGTAACGAATTGAATTAGCTGTTCTAAATTTTAAAATACCTGTTAAGTGATTAGTTAAATTTATTATTATTTCTTCCATTATCATATTCTGTGTAAGTCTTCATTTAATATTCTGAAAATTAATAAAACTAGTAAGCATCATCGTAATTATAATGAGAAATATTTAATAAGACAAACAAAATATAGATATATTTAACATGCGTTTTATATACTGTATAATGTTTGTTATATTATATAAATGAAATAGCAAGAAATGTATTGTGATTACAGAAGATTGGATTGTGTATATTTATAAATCAACATTTTAAACCAGAATTATCAAACGATATTGTGCACACAATCTCATGTCAAACTTCCATTCGATGTCTCTTCAGAGCTATAAAGCAATGCGGTTTTCTTTTCGTAGTTTGGAACAACAACCCAAACGTTGCCTAGGGATTCCCACGGGAGGGGGGGAGGAACGTGTGTAAATATGATATTCTTTCGTACACCTATCTTCCTCACTACTCCAATTACAGACCAGGTTAGTTCTTTTGTCTTGCAAATAAACACGGCCTCACACAGGCAATACACACACAGTGTTCTAAAACTTATAGGATACACGTATTTTTTTTTTTTTTGTTTGTTTCTCTCTCTCTCGAATATTGCATATCACGGATAAACCAATTGGTACAGTGAGAAATTCAAAATAAATAAATGACTGTAGTTGTATGCAGTATTATATATTACTTCCGCCAGGTGCAATTTAGATTTATATTATCACAGACTGTCTTCACAGTATGCCTTGTTAGGCTTCAGCAGTTCTTGTGACTGTAACCTAAGAGTATCAGGTGTGGATAATGTCATTAAAGAATGAAACTCATCTTTTCATCAACATCGTTTTTATTTTTTTAAATTGTATTTGTTTTTATTTTTATTTTGAATACATTTGAGACAAATTACACATTACGTTGAAATGAACACAATTACTAATAAAGTAAGCATAAATAAATTTCAAATAAATAAACAGTGGAAGAAATAAAATAAAATTTCCGTCGAGGCGGATTTGAACCACCGACCTATGGATTTCAGTACTATTACACATCTACAGTCCACCGCTCTGCCAACTGAGCTATCGACGGAACAACGAAAGAATCGCTCAAACATTATGTTATAAACTATACATATACAATGGTTCTTGGTGTGGTTTTTTGGTTCAATTACATTTTTGAAAATTAAGATTGACTTTTTTTTTTAAAGTATAAAGGTTATAATCATTTCATGAAAAATGACACAATTTTTTATAGGATTTCTTATATATCTTCTGCTGTTAATATAAATATAAATATAAATGTGAAGTAGAGCAAATGAAATATGTTTTAATATTATCCAACCTTATTCTGCTCTCATTTTGGAAATTCAAATTTTAGAATTTTATGAAATCGTAAGCGAACTATTTACTTAATACAGGATTGCATACATGTTCATAAAAGATAAAAGTTTGGTGTATTGTATGAGTGAAATTATGGTTTGGCGATTCTTATGTTCTTTTATAATTAGAAGAGGACTAGTTAAAGATTTTTAATTGTAGAATCTCGTTGTTTCACATATATGATATCTAAAGTTTTATATATATTTTTTCCTTTTATAATGTCAATATGATTTTAATTAAAAATTATTTTTGCTATTGCAATATTCGTAGTTCGCATTAACGCTTCGCGATGGCGACACCATACGGGCATGTGTTCGTAGATTTTTTTACAAATACAGTATGGTATTCGAGTATACACCAAATGCATATAATTACAGCACAAGTAATTGAAAACATATCAAGAGACATAAAATATTGCATATGTTCTGGTATTAAGCAATAAAATATTAAGGGCTGGACTTATGGTAACCTCAAATGTAATAGAAAAACAAAATACAACTTACAAGTTCTTTGTTGATTTTCGACATAGAACTTCAAATGGTTATTATTTTTTAATCTAAAAGCTTTAGTTTTTTTTTTTTTTTTTTTCTTTTGGTAGTAAATGCAGGTTTTTGATTTATTGAAAGAAGTGGTGTAAGAAATGATAATTTATTATTAAAGAGTACAATACATGTGGATATATCATATCGCCAATATAGCATATCAACGATATGTTACATTGACTATTAGACGATTTGCCTTTAGATGTACTGCATGTCATTACTTCAGGCAGACTTGCAATGTGTATTCAAACCTAGAGTGATACGAGAATATTGTAACAATGAATTACAATGATTACGTATTTTAGAGCAATCATTCATCAGGGTATGTGTTTGCATATTTTTTTTCTTTCCACTTCCGTTTTATTTTACGTAAAAAGTCAAAGATGTTACACAATGTTAGAACATGCTATACTAAAATACCTAAGAAAACTCTAGTTCACCGATATTTTTCTTCTAAGATTTTTAAACATCAATTTTGGTTTAAACCTGAAATTTTGCGTTAATTTTTTTTTTTTTTTTATTCAAAAGGGATGGCCTCCATGTTTCATTCCATTTATGTGTGTACATACTTACGAATAGCTTCTGATTTTTTTTTGTTGTTTTTGTTAAGGAAGGTTTAAATTAGAAATAAATTTCAGCCAATCAATGTTTAAAGCACGAAAGCAAAAATACATCCCTGAATTCAATTCTCATCCGTATCCTTCCAAGACTGATTGAGTCTCTTAATTCGAGATTCTTAGGCAATTATTGAATCCGGCTTGCTATTCTTCCCATATATCCCCTGAGGGCAGTATTTTATGTCTATAGATATGTGCGTTCAGAGGCGGTTTGCTTCTTTCAAGGGATGAAAAACCCAAGTTCCAGGACGATAAAAACCCTACTATCTTCGTATGAGAGCGGCTAACTCATGTTTAATTGAAAATCCCTGGCAAAGTTTCTTCACGTTATAGGCATATATCTTTTGCATTGACCAAAATTTGCATACTGTCTAGTGGGATTCATTTTCTTGTAGATGGAGTTGTGTTGCCAGTTTGGAAGATCACTTTCTAACTTCCTGGTATGTACTATACAGATTTGCTCACACTTTCAAATTTTAATTCCAAAATTCCATAAGTATCCCATAACGCACAGCATACTTCCTTTACAGTCATGTATAATTGCGTTGTGAGAAATCACTACACTGTCTTAGTCGTGAAGAATTTTATTCGAAAACTGTATATACTCACGATAAAAATAAATAAGAGAATTAAAAATATATAATATTTTGTCAAATATAATTAGATTAACGTTTACAGAAAAAATCTTCGAATATTTATTTATTTTTCTGAGTATTGAAGTAAAACATCAACAAACCATTTTTTCATTTTTATATAGAAATATGACTTCTTACGCTGAGAGGAATTGATACTGTGGATTAATGGAGAGTAAATGGAGAGTATATTGAACAATCGACCGTGAGATGCGGTGATTGATTTTATATGAGATGCCCATATAGTAATGCTGAATCAATGAAGTTTAACTGAGGTAGGCTGTTGCTGTTATCCTGGGTTAATGAGTTCGCTCTCTTAGGTTTTGCCCTAAGGGAGCACTTTGAGTCTCTGGGGAAGGTGTTCTCCGGCACGGCCCGCTGAGGGGTACTTGCCGGTGAATTATTTTCCTCGGAATATGAGCGGTTCTGCTCAGTGGTCGGGGAGCCCGTCACTGAGTGGAACCAACGCTGAGATTAGGACGGTCTTTCGCCCACTATGGAGTGGCCTAGAGATCGTCCGTATTTTTGAGATTTCACCCTTACTTACATAGTCGGTGATTGATTTTATATGAGATGCCCATATAGGGTAACGGATGGCAATGCTGAACCAATGAAGTTTAACTGAGGTTCGGCTGTTGCTGTTATCCTGGGTAAATGAGTTCGCTCTCTTAGGTTTTGCCCTAAGGGAGCACTTTGAGTCTCCGGGGAAAGTGTTCTCCGGCACGGCCCGCTGAGGGGTGCTTGCCGGTGAATTATTTTCCTCGGAATATGAGCGGTTCTGCTCGGTAGTCGAGTTTCACTGAGTAGAACCAACGCTGAGATTTGGACGGTCTTTCGCCCACGAATGAGTGGCCTAGAGATCGTCCGATATTTTTGAGATATCACCTTTACTTACACATACGGTGATTGATTTTATATGAGATGCCCATACATACATACATATAGGGTAACGGATAGCAATGCTGAACCAATGAAGTTTAACTGAGGTTCGGCTGTTGCTGTTATCCTGGGTTAATGAGTTCGCTCTCTTAGGTTTTGCCCTAAGGGAGCACTTTGAGTCTCCGGGGAAAGTGTTCTCCGGCACGGCCCGCTGAGGGGTACTTGACGGTGAATTATTTTCCTCGGAATATCAGCGGTTCTGCTCAGTGGTCGGGGAGCCCGTCACTGAATGGAACCAACGCTGAGATTAGGACGGTCTTTCGCCCACTATGGAGCGGCCTAGAGATCGTCCGATTTTTTGAGATTTCACCTTTACTTACATAGTCGGTGATTGATTCATTCAATCCAATACTCTTGGAGGGTAATGGATGGCAATGCTGTAGCCAATGAAGTTCTAACTGAGGCTCGGCTATTGCTGTTACCCTCCTGCCATGATCAGAGCTTTAATAGCTCAATAACACCTTATCCCTACACTGCCTCTACAGATAACGGGGAAGATGAAAAGCATTCTTGCTTCGCCCCTTTAAGCCAGTCCTTATAAGGACTATAAGGATTGATACTGTGATGAATATCCTTGGAGGGTAATGGATGGCAATGCTGTAGCCAAAGAAGTTCTAACTGAGGCTTGGCTATTGCTGTTACCCTCCTGCCATGATCAGAGCTTTAATTGCTCAATAACACCCTATCCCTACACTGTCCTCTACATATAACGGGGAAGATGAAAAGCATTCCTACTTCGCCCCTTTAAGCCAGTCCTTATAAGGATAAGGATTGATACTGTGATAGTATATATGACAGTAAATATGGAGATCTTAGTGGCCACACAGGCAAGTGAGGACTGCGTATTTTGATGAAAACGGACGAGTTATTTTAGACTGTGTCTGATTACATTGCATACAAGGTTTCTCAGTAATCTCACATTGCACTGGTGTTAACACAGTGTCATTCCTACTGTCTCCCCCTCTACATGAAATGTGCAAGAGGGCAAATGGCCGGCAGGCCCCACCCGCAATGAGGGCCAGTGGTGGATTTAAGGTTTTATAGGGAGGTAGGTTTCTAAACTGTGGCCAAGTGAGATACTGATACTCCTTTTCCCCAATTGCAACAAGACTTAATTTGCTAGTAGACCAACTCAGTCTACAGGACACTTGCTGGAAGGCTTCAAGCCCTGCGGGATAATATACTGCTAGTAGTCCATCTAGGTCTACGGGATACTTAGCTGGCATGCCCTAGCCCTGCGGGATTATTTATACTGATATTAACCAATTTCTGCTGGCTGGAAATCGCGACTTTAACATGGAAAACATCAAAAAACAGATCCAGATCTTCAATAAAGAGCAGTCTCGAGAGGTACTGAAAGTCATAATAGGCAAGTTAGAATCTGACTGACCAGGATTTATAAAACAATATATTCACTCTAATGATCAGGATGGAGAGGAGGAGGAGAATGAGATCTCACAAGATGAACTCATTGCTGCTCTGTCACCAAAAACCCCCTGTCAAAACATCTCTCCAGGGTAGCACTCTAACAAAAAAAGAAGAACTATAGAAGACCAGATGGATGAAGACATACCAACATTAGATGTCCGGAGGAACACTGAAAAGGTTCTACCAGTAATACTAAGGGACAAGGACAAATGGACCACTGTCACATCAGCCCTTAGGGAACATAAAATCTCATATTCCTGGGCTAAAAATCAAGATTAAGGAGTCAAAATCCAGCCAGCTTCAGTTATTAACTACAGACAGCTGACAAGATTAATGGACAACAAAAGTCTTCCATATTACACTTTTGTTTAACCCAGTAAGAAGAATCTCAATGTAGTGCTTCGCGGAGTGACCGAGGGTGTCACCAGTGAAGAAATCACTGCTGATCTTAAGAGTCTGAACATAACACCAGTGAAAGTGAGTAGGATGTTGAGGGTAGATAAATGGCCAATGCCAGTGGTACTCGTAGAAATTGATAACACAAGAAAGAGATTTATGAACTGACAGCGATATGTGTCCTCAGAATTTCTACTGAACCACTAAGGAAGAAGTCGACAGCTGGGCAGTGCCATAGGTGCCAAAGGTTCGGCCATGCCCAAAAACTTTGCAAAGCAAATTACAGATGTTTAAAATGTGGCGAGGGCCACCAGACCGCCATGTGTACAAAACCAAGATCCACTCCAGCTAAATGCGCCAATTGTGGAGGACCTCACCCCGCCAACTACAAGGGATGCATTACACGCCCAAATAACCGAGGGTCAGGAAAAACTACCCTTCCAACACATTTCAGCGATGCTCAAGACAGCCGTGCAAGTCACACCCCAGTCCAAGTTATCTCCAGCTCGACAACTCAAGAAAGGAAACAAATGCCTAAAACGTATGCAGAAGCAGCATGAACAAAGGCTACTCCATCCCGTGACCATATAAGCTCAAAATCTAACATCAGTACTAACTGCATCACTAGCTACCATGTTACAAGAATTCAGTTTGACGAATCCTTCGCCGTCCTGCACAAAAAGATTCTTACATGGAACCCACTCAATTCTGACAGCCTTCAATAATGAATAAAAGAAAATTCCATCCCAACTCTCTCATGATCACTGCATGGAATGCTAACGGACTCAATAACAAAATTCTGGAGCTGCAAGAGTTCTCTCACAGACACAATCCTGACGTAATACTGGTAAATGAAACACATATCAGGCCAGCTAATAATCCCAAATTATGTAACTATACTATGTACAAAACAGATAGACTCACCAGCAGCGGAGGAGGGACAGGTATTTACGAGAGCTGTTCAATAAGTAATAAGACTAATTTTACTGTCGCAAAACCACTCATCACAATATTAATTTCTTTAGAATAAAGAAATGTTGCTGTCTGTATTGACAAAAGAAGTTGATAGATGGCGTATACGGGCTGATGTGCCAGAGTGTCACGTGACTAAACACAAGCTTGTTTTGGTCACGCGAACCTCGACCAGTCGTCGAAATGGAAGCGTCCTTGGAACAGCGTTATGCGATTAAATTTTCTGTGCGTTTGCAAAAATTGTCATCGGACACTTTTAACATGATAAGCGAAGCTTTCCACAATGAAGCAATGTCGAGGGAAAGTGTTTTTCGCTGGCATAAAACTTTTAAGGAACGAAGGAAAAATGTGGAAGATCTTGAACGTGAGGGAAGACCTTCAACGTCCATCACAGAGACAATGATCAACACAACAGCGATTATCATCAAGGAGGATCGCAGAATTACAGTACGCCAGCTGCATGTTGTCCTGAATATTTCTGTGGGAAGTGTTCACTGATTTGTGACTGAAACGTGTTTGCACCTGATGGATTCCCAAACTCTTTCTTTCCATTCTGTGCACACATCCACTCGATGCTGCATATGCTTCGGTATCAAGAGTTTCGGAATCCATCAGGCGCAAACACGTTTCAGTCCCAAATCAGTGAACATTTCCCACAGAAATGTTCAGTACAACATGCAGCTGGCGTGCTGTAATTCTGTAATTCTGGAACAAGAAGGCGACAACTTCTTAAGCTTGTCCGATGCCGATTTTTGCAAACGCACACAAAATTTAATCGCTCGTAGGCGCGCCGAAACAAGATTGCGTTTAGTCACGTGACACTCTGGCACATCAGCCAGTATACGCCATCTATCAACCTCTTTTGTTAATACAGACAGCAACATTTCTTTATTCCAAAGAAATTAATATTGTGATGAGTAGTTTCGCGACAGTAAAATTAGTCTTATTACTTATTGAACCGCCTAGTACATTAAAAATTACCTAAGCCACAATGTTCTGGCCAATCCCCAAGCCAAGAACCTAGAGATAACAGGCATTGAAGTTCATACCAACAATGCTGGCAATATCAAAAGCTATGCTGTATATAATTCACCCAGCATTCCATTGCTGGTATCTGACCTGGACTCCATTCTCGGCTTCACAGACTCCATCATCATGAATGGTGACTTTAACTCCAAACTTACAGCCTGGAATAGCTCCACAATCAACGAAAAAGGTCGAACTCTAAACCATTACTCAACGCAACATTCTATTGTTGTAACTGGACCCACAGACCCCACCCATCACAGCTCAACTGGAAGTTCAGATGTACTTGATATAGTCATCCTCAAAAACATCAGATACCAATATCAGCTGGAAACAATAAATGAACTTTCGTCCGATCACAACCCTGTTCTGCTTCAACTTTGTACACAAGAACAATTCTCCCCCCCCCCACTCTTTCATATCTTATGACAAACTCTCCAGAATCCTACCTGATCACATTGGCCCATTCCCTACTATTCACACTAAAGAAGAAATAGAATTGGCTGCAAACAACCTTACCAGTCAAATCAAAAATGCAATCAAGTAATCATCCAAACTAGTCTTTCACCGAAGTGGTCGGATCCCCGTGGAAATCATGGATTTAATCAGACTGAAAAACAAAACCAGAAAGAGGTACCATAACACAAGAGCCCCGCAAGATAAAACAAATCTGAATAAATTAAACGGACAAGTCCGAGAAGCCCTCCAAAAACATCGAAACCAAGAATGGGAATCTAAGCTAACGAAATTAAACCCAGAAGAAAACTCCATTTGGAAGTCTCTAAGAATCTTCCGCACTAAAAGACAAATTTTACCCCCAATTCAGACCATGAAAGGAATAGCTCATACTGATAAGGAAAAGGCAGAGGCTCTGGCCAACAGCTTGGAAACTCAATGCAACCCCTCATATGAAAATTTGAACATCAATCTCATCTACAAGATTCACCGCCGAGTTAGGCAGGCCAAAACACAACAAAAAGATGACCTAGAACCTCTCACACCCACTTCTCCAACAGAAGTTATAAATATTATAACTCACCTGAACAACAATAAAGCTCAAGGTTCAGATGGAATTAAAAAGAAAAACTACTCCCCAGAAAAGCTATTGTACATCTAGTCAACATAAGTAATGCCATCCTCAGACTCAAGTATTTCCCTTTAACATGGAAAATAGCAGATGTCACGCCAATCAAAAATGATCGGAAAAAACACCCAACTCCCTGAAAGTTACAGACCCATCAGTCTTCTCTCTAACCTTGGAAAGATCGCAGAAAAAGCAAGCCTTACAAGGCTTCAATCACAAACGGATAAACTAGGTATAATCCCAAATGAGCAATTTGGATTTAGAAAAAACCACTCCACCGTTCAGCAGATCCACAGGCTGATTGAATTTCTCTCCGAAGGCTTCAACCGGAACCTTCATACAGCTGCAGTCTTTTTAGATGCTGCAAAGGCTTTTGATAAGGTGTGGCATCAGGGTCTTCTCTACAAACTCATCACATTCAATATGTCTACTAATCTAGTTAAAATAATTCACTCATACCTCAGAGACAGATATATGCAAGTCAAAATAAATGACACTGTGTCAACCAGACGCAAGGTTCTGACGGGAGTGCCGCAGGGTGGGCCCCTTACTGTTTTCTATCTATATTGCTGATAGCCCCCAAAACCCAAGCTCAACAATCACTGCATTATATGCTGATAACACTGCATTATTAGCAAGATCTCTCAGCCCCAAACTAGCTGTCAAAAGACTCCAAAACAGTATTCACACATTAGAGAAATGGTTGATGGACTGGAGAATGCAATCCAATCCACAAAAGAGTACAGCCATACTGTTCACTAGAAAAAAACTTCAAATCAAGGAAGTTATACATTTACAAGTGTTAAAATCCCATGGCAGAATACAGTCAAATATCTCGGAGTAATTCGCGATAAAAAACTACAATTCACCAATCATATAGAACACATAAGTTCAAAGACATCCAAAGTAATAGCACAGCTTTACCCCATGATCAACTGAAAAAGTAAATTCGATACTCAGAATAAACTACTCATATACAAGATGGTAATACGCCCAGTCATCACTTACGCATCTCCTGCATGGAGTTATACTTCGAAAACAAATATTCAAAAGCTGCAGAGAAAACAAAACAAATGTCTGAGAATGAGTTTGGATGCTCCGTGGTTTATCAGAAACTCCCAAATTCACAGAGAAGTCAACATTCCCTACATGACATCTCTCCTTCACGACCTAGCTGAAAAGTTCTTCATCAAGACAATTAATCATCCGAACCCACTGATCAAGCAAGCTTGCGACTGTAATGAAGCAGATTTCTGCAAATACAAGAGACCCAAATCAATTCAATGCTCAGCTGAACACAGTTAATCTCACTGCCCTTTCAGGGCGAGCTTAAAGCTCAACAATTCTCCACCCAAAGAACTTTCCTTTTCAGAGGGAGGGGAATATGAAAAGCATTTATGCTCCACCCATCAAAACTGTATCGTTCTGCGAATTGATATTTTGGTTTTGGGTCAAGGACTGTTTGCCGGATGATGGCGGTATCGATCGAGTTTGGATTTTGATAGTTGATATAAAATGTGATTTAAGGAATTTTGTCTAGTTAATTTACAACTAGTAAATAGTTTTATTACTATAAAAAAAACGGTTTATTTTTTAAAAGCGGTCTTTTTATACACCAAAGAATCAGCTACGTAGGGAAGTCAACAAATTCAAAACAAGGGTGTACGCTAGGCCTACTGCCATTAGTATCGCCATTGTTTCACTGTTTCATTAACTTCATTAGAAACTGTCTACTTATTACTGTGGTAAGAGAAAGACATGTCCTGCTCTACAGAACAAGGCTTGGGTCAAACCATGGATACACCGTACGAAGAACTTAATTTTAAACAACTTCTGGCAATATTTAAACACGTGAATAATTTACTTCACACCAAATGGCCAGAAAAAGTTGTAGTTCATGAAATAAAAGAAATTGATACAGATGAATCTCAACTCTTAGAACTTCTTCAAGATAGCGCTAGCGAAATAGCAACAACTGCTGATGATAATCCCCTTAGAGACCACACCGATTATCGGGAGGTTCGCGCTCGCAAAAAATGCAAAACTTCAGCCTCTGAACCAACCAATGCGGATGGAATCGAAGAAGATGGTCCTGTCCCGGACTCTCCTACCTCCTCAAGGGAAAAGATACCCCCGATTATTCTGCTTGAAAAGAATAAATGGATGTCGCTAAGGACTACGATGTACAATCTACAGAACTCATACAGCCAAGCGAAGAATGTCACAGACGGTATTAATATCCAACCCAGAACAGTGATGGATTATCGACGATTAACCTCTGAATTGAATACCAGAGATCAGAAAAAAACCTCAATGTTGTGATTAGATGTGTATCTGAAGATGTTTCCACAGGAGAAATCACTGCAGATCGACACCAGAAAGATTTACCACCCGTAAAGGTCAGCAGAATGACCAGGAGAGACAGGACTCCAATGCCACTGGTATTAATAGAGATAAGTCAAACCTACAAGCACATATATGATCTGACGTCCATCTGTGGACTGAAAATTACTATAGAACCATTAAGAAAAAGGGCTTCAACAGGGCAATGCCACAGATGTCAGAACTTTGGTCATTCTAGAAAATGTGCAAGACTGCATTTAAATGCTTAAAATGTGGGATCAGCCACCCAACAAATACATACTCTAAGAAAAAACCAACTGTGGCGGTCCCCACACTGCCAACTACAAAGGATGTGCGCACAATTCAAGAAATAGAAAATCTGAAGAAGAAACATACTCTTCCTCTCTTAGCACACTTACGTCTGAGTCTACTTCACAGACTCCTAAAGATCAACTTAAAGGGTCAGATCTCCTAAAGTCAGAGGCCCTAAAAAAGAACAACTCAGCAACAACAGTCTAAGACATATGCGGATGTAACTCATACAAAAAGACATTCCTGGAACAGCCAACATCACATCAAAATCTGACAGCTATCATTACCTCTTCTTTGGAAAATATGCTGCTGGATTTGAGTGGATCCAACCCCTCACCTTCTTCCATCAAAAGCTTCCTAAAGGATACAGGAACCATCATCTCAGCACTCACTAATGAACAGTAACAAATTAAAACCAGACTATCTAGAAATCATCGGGTGGAACGCAAACGGACTGAGGAGTAAGATTATAGAGCTCCAGGATTTCTCCCAAAGACATCAGCCAGATGTCCTTTTACTAAATGAGACGCACCTAAGACCTTCAGACAACCCCAAAATTTGTGGATACCAACTGTACAGAGCTGATAGACTGTCCCACAGAGGAGGAGGCACGGCCTTTTTCATTAAACATTTCATCACTCTATAAACATCCCTCCTACCACTAACCTCGAGGTCACCGGCATTGAGATTCTCACTAGTTCTGCTGGCAAATTTAAAATCTTCGCAGCATATAATCCTCCACAAAAAATATTACTGTCTTCTGACTTGAACGCCTTATTCGATACCAGAGAGCCAATCATTGTGGCAGGTAACTTAACTGCCAAACATTCAGTCTGCAAAAGCCGCTCCACTAACAAAAATGGACATATACTACAAAACTATGCTGGATTCAACAATTTGCGTGTGATAGGTCCCGCCGATCCCACCCATCACAACATTTATGGTCGAGCTGATGTCTTTGACATAGCCATACTGCAGCACATCAGACTCCATTAAAGTTTAATGACAATTAATGACCTATCATCAGATCACAATCCAATTAGCTTAAAATTGGGAGGCCTCGAATAATTGTCTTCCCCACCTCACTCGTTCATTCCTTGGGAAAGTTTCTCCAAAATAGTTCTTCCAAACCGAAATAATTTTGCGCTTGATCGGCTATTGCTCTTACCCTCTTGCCATGATCAGAGATTTAATAGCTCAATAACACCTTATCCCTACACTGTCCTCTACAGATAACGGGGAAGATGAAAAGCATTCTTGCTTCGCCCCTTTAAGCCAGTCCTTATATAATGACTGGAACCTGCTCTACTTATGATATGATTTTTATGTGATAAGCTCAGTTGTGTAAAACGTTACAAAATACTATTTGCAACAGGGTAATACTTTTTAAAGAAAGCCGATCAAGCGTTGAAGATGATATCAGAATATGATGGACTCTTCAACATTCGTACTGAAGGCAGAATTACTGTTGATTTTTTCCTAAAGTTGGTAGGCCGCTCAGATCAACGATGTACTCGTAGGCAAGGACGCATACATTATTTTTTGCGCACTCTGTACCAAAAACCCCAAACTCTAGCCAACGAATAGGAAACAAAAATAATGAATATATAGTATGGCTCCTTATTCAACAGACTTGAAAAGTTATCTTTAAATAACGTTGTCCTTTTTTATTTTATAATATTATAAGCGTAAATTAAAAACAAATGTCGGGTAAATATCACAGATGAAATTTATTCATTAATATTTCTAAATAAATTAATTTATATAATTTTTGTAACTTCAATAAATACAATGTTAATACCCACAGTACCGTATTTTAAACTAATCGAAAATACGTTTGAATATGACTATCAACAGTTTCGTATTTAAACATAGCAGACGAAATTATAGTCAGAACAAGAAAGAACGGCGTATCATGCCTTCAAAATAATATTCTCTTGAAAAATAAATAATTAAATGTCGTGTGCAAAAAAATACATAAAAAATAGAACAAAAAAAATTTTGGTTTAAACCTGAAATGAAATTTTGCGTTATTTTATTTTATTTTTTTATTCGAAAGGGATGGCCTCCATGTTTCATTCCATTTCGATGTGCGTACATACTTACGAATAGCTTCTGATTATTTTTTCTTTTTGTTAAGGAAGGTTTAAATTAGAAATAAATTTCAGCCAATCAATGTTTAAAGTACGAAAGCAAAAATACATCCCTGAATTCAATTCTCATCCGTATCCTTCCAAGACTGATTGAGTCTCTTAATTCGAGATTCTTAGGCAATTATTGAATCCGGCTTGCCATTCTTTCCACATATCCCCCGAGGGCAGTATTTTATGTCTATAGATATGCGTGTTCAAGGCAAAGTTTCTTCACGTTATAGGCGGGATTCGAACCTGTCTGTAAAGGGGTTCTAATCCATATTTTCTGTTGTAAAAGAGGCTTGTTTGTTGCAGTTCCCTGCAAATACACGGAACTATCACTCTACGCATGCTCTAGACATACAGGAATGTGGCATTTCTGTTCAAACTTGATAGCGAGTTGAGGCAACCAGTTTACTCCACGAGTGTGATTCTGTTGATCGTATTTTGGTTCTATCTAGTTGCATACTGAACTCTGAGGACATCATGTTAAAGGAATGCCTAAGAAATTAATTGCAGAAAGCATAAACGTTTTCTCCAAATGATATCCGACTATTATTTCTGTCTGATGCAACCAATAACACTTTACATGTATACGGCATCGATCTGTTTAGAATGCGTCATTTTTAAGTTGAGATGACTTAATGATCATTGATTATAATCAATGATGATTGAGTCATCCCTGCTCGACAATCACACATTCTAAAGAGAAAATAATCACAACTTCCCCAACTCTTCCAAACCATTCAGTACGTTTTTCGGTAACTTTAAAGAGCTGAAATAAAAACTTACACGCTTTTCGAAGAATTGTGATTTGGTTGGATAAACTGTATTCCTTTCAAATTGCGCTGTTGAAATAGTCAAATCCTCAAATGTTTTTTTGTTGTTCCCACCTACGAAGGGTTATATGGAAATCTGTAGTATATTTTGTACCGTGGGTAGGAAAAGGATTTTTTTCCCTTTGGTATCAATTGTATGCATTTTTATATAGCCCTGCAACAGCGCCCTAAAAAACAAACGTGGATCCTCTTCAAGTGCTTGAATCCCTACCAGAGAAAATCAGCTGTGGGATATATCCTACTGTGTGTGTGTGTGTGTGTGTGTGTGTGTGTGTGTGTGTGTGTGTGTAGTACCCAGCTATCTGTGAGTGGGCTAAGGGTGGAAATTGGACGCCAATTAGTTTCGACAATTAGTTAGGGCTAAATGTCCTCTGAGGAATAATTGATTTAATTAGTGTTAACTGATTTAATTAGTGTTAACTGATTTAAAACTGATTAACAATTTAATGCTTAGGATCGCTATTAAAATCGCAATTATCCAAAACTTGCTCGATGTCCATATATACGATTTCCCTTTTTTACCCTCCCCTCCTCCCTCTGAGTCTGTACAAAAATTTGCAGCCTATTTCTGAAATCCTTGCAGAGTCTGTACGAAAGCCCCTACCATATCTCAATGCCAAATTGTGTGCAATTTGTTCACGAATACGTCCTCCCTCATCCCTCTTATGGATTATCTCATCAGACTCAGCAGATGACAAAATAATGCACAAGCATTTTGCACGTCCTCCACCATGCGCGCTGTAACTTAAGAACACACTTTTAAGTTGGGCACACCTTGCGCGCGAACTCTGTACTGTTCGCCCAACTGAAAGAATCATTACTTACGGAGCCGAACAACGCAAGCCCCTCGCCACTTTCTCGCCTCTCTACATTCTAGCTAGCATGTTTGCTCCTCTCCACAACCTCTTCCGCACAACTTGCTCTACAGAAGACGATCCCCCCATAAAACAGATTGTCCAATTTCACGAGTGAAACTGGACGATGTGATTTCACGAGTATTTTCACGCGTGACTATGATTCCACGCATGGAATCGAATTTCACGAGTGAAAATAAAGGACCACAGCTTGGATGGTTTCGTCTTTTTTTCCCCCCACTTTACCACTAGCTCAGTAAACCCTGCAATATTACTGAGCCCCAGTAATTTTGCACGGAAATAAACTGGCTTTAAATACACCGAGTGAAGACAGGCATATGACGTCACAGTTGGGTATTGCAGACCGATTTTCGGAATTCTTTAACAATAGAGGGAAAGTTTTGCACAATTACATCACAGATATACCACAATGCAAGGTGTAAACTTGTATTGTTGCACAATTAGTATTTACAAGACCCATTCTCTCTTATTATCAACTCAACATGATTATTCGGATTACTTTCCGAATGCAGAAAACATACTGTACTTTCTTCTGCATAAAAGCCGGCCTTAAAATATTTAATTCCAAAAGCACAAAAAAAAATAATAATAATACCCAAACACTAGTTATATTTGGCTCCATAAAATCTTTACTGGCTTCACTCTCTTAATATGAAGAGGGCAAATAAGAGTATAAAAAATTATTTATACTCTTATTTGTATTTATATATTCCGATAATTATCGGAGAATCTGAAAGCACTTATTCTGTAACGCTTCGGAGTATTGCAGGGAAAGCATCTTTCCCACATAAACTTTGTCTTCATTATAGATCGCTTTTACTAAAATTAGTATTATTAAACGAAGTCTGTTTACATTTGTTAGCAATTTGTCAGTAGGAAGAGTCCTCTCCACTATGTTAACAATACATTTCGGATTCATTCTAGGCAATTTTAAAATCTTAAAATAAAATCTTAAAATATGCTCTTTTAGCAATTGCATGCTTGTATAGATAGTGAAGTTGTTCGTTATCTTAAAAATTCGTTTTAAGCGCAATTGTTGCTACATCTGATTTTTGTATCGTATTGCGTACTTGGTTCACTAAAAGTAGTTTGATTCAAGCCAAAACTGAATTATAGTAAGTAAGTATTTTTGCACAGAACGGAAGTAAATTATGCTTGAAAGGAAATTAAAATTACATCCTTGTTTTCATTTCAATTTTCTCAAGCGTATTCAAACAATGCAGAACATTGCTGAGTTAAAGGTGAAGCAAAACGCTTTTTATACTCCCGTTGTCTGATATCTAGGAGACAATGAAGGGAAAAATTTATTAGCTAATAGCTCGTCCTGTGAGGGCATGTAGATTACGTATAATCATTTGATAATAGGATGACTTTGAGTCTTTTATGTTTGAAGAGGTCTGTTTCACTGCAGTTTGCAACTCCTTGCATCAGTTCATTAGGTGCAGAGACGCTTTCAAGAGCTTTGTTGCTAGAGAACGTAAGAAAGAGTAGATACATGGGATATTTGTGTCCTGATGTATCTGGACAGTTCTGACAAACCATGGAACATTTGGAATCATTCGTAAACATTTGTTTTGCACTCGTTGCAATTTAAGAATATTAACATTGGTGGTATGGCTTCAAGCTGGAGAAGCATATATGTGATTATAAGACGAATCACCATCTGATAGAGTAGCAGTTTGTTTCTTGTGTTTATTTTGTTAATCAGGAGATAGAGTTGGGCAGTAGTTTTCTTGATATTTTTTGGTTACAAGGTGTGGACAAAGTGATCTAGTTAATACAGCTGTGTCGCCTGCATAAAGAGCCAAGATGGATGTCATCGGGTTATGCGGATTATCTGCCATACAGATTGAGAACAGAATCGGGGATATAAGGATCTTTGTGGAAATCCAGCTAAAATACGACGTTGGATTGAAACAGTTCAGTTTATCATGACCTGAAGTGATCTGTCCATGAGATATGATTTTATTAACAGAACCATTTTCAACGGAATATTAGCGGTAATGAGTTTGTATAACAGTCCATAATGTCACATTTTGTCGAATATTTGTCGATTGCAATGTCTAAGAATACAGCTCCGTTGTGTTGTCTCTAATTAAATCCTGTGGTGATATACTTTATCGATGTATATATTTGTTGGCTTGTGCTATGATATTGGCGAAATCAAATTGTTCCATCTACTGAAAAGGATGCGGCCGCTTTTGTTGGTAGTTCTACTCTTCCATAACGGATGTTTGGAGCTGAGATCCAAAGCGATGATGATGGGCTCTCTAACCCCAAGGATGGTATCCAAGTCAAAAATTAACAGAGTCCTTGTCGGTGAGTTGTAGGTCGCGTAGATGTTAAGTTTCTA
This sequence comes from Typopeltis vanoorti, assembly GCF_054136105.1. NCBI lineage: Eukaryota > Metazoa > Arthropoda > Arachnida > Uropygi > Thelyphonidae > Typopeltis > Typopeltis vanoorti. The sequence goes on from NC_143550.1 coordinate 165,808,485, forward strand.
GCTGTATTTGTGTGAACTTCTATGCCTGTGATCTCAAGATTAGTGGTTGGAGTGTCTGTTAATGAATGGTATTTAATGTCATTTTTAATAAAGATGGTCGTGCCCTCGCCTCTATAGTCTAGATTGTCGTTTCTGTGGAGCTGGTATCCTTCCAGCTTAGGATTATCTGCAGGTGTTAGATGAGTTTCGTTGATTAAAATAATATCAGGGTGATATCTCTGTGCGAATTCTTGTAGTTTTAAGATCTTACTGGTTAGATCGTTGGCATTACAAGCTATAATCTATAGTGAATCCGGAAGAAGTTTATTTCTGATCATCAGCGAGCGCAGTTAGAATGGACTGTGTTTCCTGAAGAAATCTTTTTGTAGAATTTAATGATCCGTTGGATTTAATAAAGTCTTGAAGCATATATCTAAAAGAACATGTAATGATTGCTGTTAGGTTTGGATGTGATTGATCCTGATTTTGTTGTGTTATCTTTTTTTCAGGCGGGCCACGTCAGCATATGTCCTTCCCTGACGTTGAGTATTTACCCTCTTAAAGACCTCAGCCTGCGGGAGATTCTGCCTTCCTATGCTGGACTTTGAGAGACTGGGAATCGGATGCTTTCGATGTCGGCATACAAGAGAAAGAGGTAGGCTGTTTATTGAATCTGCCCTTTTGTTTTTGGGATAGTAAATACATCCTCCCTAATCGCTAGGGTGTCGTCCACTGCAGTTCGCACATTTGGCCAGGGTGGTTTTCGTCTGGGTGCAGGTATTACTGCGGTGGCTTTCACCATATTTTAAACATTTATATTCGGCGCTATATAGCTTTTGAGCATGTCTTTACTTCTGATATCTGTGACATTTAGATGAAGCCTTTTTCCTTAAAGTTTCAGGAGTGATCCTGAGCCCACAGATTGAAATTAAATCGTAAATGATTTTCTATGGGTCTCTACTAGGACTAGTAGCATCGGGATCTTGTCAGCTCTTAGCATTCTGCCCACTTTAACCGGTTGTAAATCTTGGTAGCAGAGATCTGCTGCTATCTCTTTCCTGGTCTTCTGACACAATTCATAGCACCGCCTTTAGATTTTTCTCAGAGCTAATGTGTGCTATTGCATACCCCGGTCATCCATCGCCTTAACCAATCTTCGATAATTCACTGAGCGGGCTGGATCTTTATGCCATCGTCCTCATTTTTAGTCTCAGCGTATGTTATTTGCATATCTGACAGATGTGCCTTAGAGTCCTTCATCTATGTTTTTCTGAAGGACTATCGAGACACTTTCTCATTAGGAGAGCTAGAAAGGTCATTATTAGGGACGTCGTCTTCCATCCTGTCATCCCTAAGTGTTTCTTCTGTTCTGTGCTTCTTGCGCGCGTGTACTTCCTTAAACTCTGTATTGGATTGGGAAAACCACAAAATCAATCTTTTCCTCCTGTTGTCTCATGTCTTCTCGTTCACTGCTTGTCATGACATATAAATTTAAAGATCCAGTCCATTCCTCATCAAACCTATTTAAATAGCTGAAAAGCAAGTTTCTTTTCAAGGCTTTGGATTAAATTGTCTCTATCTAGATTATTCACTAGTAATGGCTTATCTGTGAATACGCTGATACTACTTCCAGGTAGTGAAAATTGCCTCAATCTGAGTTAATAAGAAAACTGCTAAAATATCACAAGTCAAATTTCAATCCTCATCATCACACACATCTAAAATCGGCGAGATTACCTCAATCCAAAACTCCATCCTCACTCTTGGCAATTTCTGTACTCAATCTGAAAATGGCGAGATCTAAACCAGAAATATAATAATGTGGGTGGTCCACACCCACATTATGCGATGTAGGTGAACAATAAAAGTCCCACAGTACAATATTATTTTAATTCATTAATTAAAAAATCAAAATTTTCTTCCCATTGCTGACAGGTGGTGGGCATTGTAGATAAAAAAAACCTGTTCTGTTTTAAGCAACGGAATGCCCAAAACATTACATAATCTGTTCCAAATACGCAAGGCAAGAGGGCAACTGTATAATACATGTTCTACTCCAATCGGTAACAGATGTCACAGATTGGATCTCCGAAGTTAAAGTACCTCCATTTGACGGTATTGAGTGAAAGGCAGCCATATGCAATTCTCCAAGAAAGATCCTTCCTGTTAGGGTACCCTTTGAACTTTATCAAGTTATGAAACAAAATATTGTTGTCCGTACCTAGCTGCGGAATTTCACGGTGAAAGAGATGAAAGATTTCTTTATACCAGATTTTACATTTTTTAATGGAAAGAATGTCCGTTCCAAAGTGTTTTAACAGTCTTTGAGTTAAGCAGAGGGTGTTGTAGTATTCAGGAACAATCCCAGCTTTTGGACCTGTATAATGATTAACTCCAAACAGGAGAAGATGAAAACCCATCTTCTCCTGTTGGGAGTAGATGTGTCATGATCAGTCTGCAATATTGTATGGATTTTAGAAGCTGTATTGCTTAAATAGCAGAATTTTCAGACCTGAAGTCCCGATCCTCCATAGTTCTTTGATAGTTGAAGAAATTCCTTTTTAACTTCTTGGTATCTGCTAGACCAAAAAAATAGAGAGGTTTACTGTATAATTGCTTTTCTTCAGCTTCTGTGATGTCTGTAATATTTATTATGTGCAACTGAGCAGGAAAGATTATGGTTTTGAGTACTATGGCTTTCGAAGAAAAGGAGAGTGGCCTTGTTTTCTGGTCTTCTAACATTTCAAAGTTCTTGTGTATAAGTTCTCGGACTGGTAATATTGGGTTAGGGGAGAAGGGAATTCCAAATATAATAAGGGGTTAGTCTAAAAGGAATGCCTCCAAGATCCCACTTTCCATAAACTTTTAATTTTGTCTTGTCTGTATTAATAATTAATCCACTGCTTTTGCTGAATTTTTCCAAAATGCCAAGAAATATATGTATGGAATCATTATCCTTCAAAGTTCCCCCTACATCATCGGCGTATGCTAATACCTTATTTTTCTTTATGGTTGAAGGAACTGTTATTCCTCGCACAGCATGTGTATTGTTGACCTCCTGGAAGAAAGGTTCAAGAACCAATGCAAAGAGCAGTGGACTGTTAAAGCAACCTTGCTTGACTCTTTTTCGAATTCTTACTGGATCTAACAGGAACCCATTAACTAGGAGGCGGGTGGTTGAATTGGCTTAGGCACCTTTGATAACTGATCGCAGTTTTTTACCTACACTAATTTGCTGAAGGATGCGAAATAGAAAAGGATGTCGGATGTTATCAAACGCTTGAGTAAGGTCTACTGATAGCATCCATCGATTGCTTTGTCGTGTTAACTAAGCGGATTAGATCACGTAGCTGAAATAGATTAAATTCTACTTCTCGACCTGGTACTCCATACACACCTGTGTGCTTTTAATTACGTATCTCATTTCCACTTTGAGCCTGTTATTGATAAGGCGGAAAAATATCTTGTAGTCAGTATTGGATAGAGAAATAGGTCTCCAGCCGCTAATTAAGGTGTGATCTCTATTAGGTTTAGGAATGTATGGCTTGCTACAAATTCACTTGATATGTGTCCTGATGAGAGAAAGGAATTAAATAGTAACACTAGAATAGGAAGATTAAAATCCCAGGCCTCGCAGTAATGTTCTATCCCTACACCATCAGGTCCTGGTGATTTTTTTGTCTCGCTTATTTATAGGCTTTGGTAACTTCGGATGCCGTAATGGGTCTGTCAAGCCCATCTTGGGTATGAACAGGAAAGCCATTAATGTTCCAAGAGTTATAATTGGTCTGTTGTGTAATGTATAGCTCGTTTCTTAAGCATATGGATAATGCTAAGTTTCTGGGATATATGATGAGACGAGTTGAAATGGAGGTAACGTCCACAGGTTTTCTATACACAGACAGGGTGATACTGTTATTGGTTTGTTTCTTTATTAGGATGTCTAGGAATGGAAGGTTTTCATCTTTTTCCATTTCTAATGTGAATTTCATGGTATGGTGGAAACTATTGATTTCATTGAGATAATCCATTAGTTCTTCTTTTGTGTGATTCCAAATGATAAAGATGTCATCAACATACCTGTACCAAGTTTTTGGTTTTGGGATAATTTGAGATAAGATTTTATCCTCTAGGTCTTCCATGAATAAGTCAGCACAAGAAGGAGAGAGGCGGGCTACCCATGGCTAATCCGGTAAGTTGTTTGTAGACTGTTTTTTGCCAAATGAAATAGTTCGAAGTTAAACAGTGATTGGACAAAGTAGTGATGTTTCTGGGAACAAGTTGTCTAAGATGTTGATGACTTCCACAACTGGAATGTTTGTAAATAAAGATGTGACGTCAAGGCTTGCTAGTATATCATCTTCAGAGATAGGAATATTTTTTAATTTTTCAATAAAATGTTGTGAGTTTTTAATATAAGTATCCGAGTTGTGAATGCGTTGTTGTAAAATCTTGGCTAGATATTTAGACACTTGGTAAGTTGGAGAATAGATTCCATGAACTATTGGACGTAATGGTATACCTTCTTTATGAATTTTAGGAACGCCATACAATCATGGATTTTAGCTTTCTTGTTGTCTACAGTGCCTAACTGGTTTATAGTGTGCAAGCCTATAGACCAGTTAGTCATTCCACGTAATAGTTCGTTTGTGTCGTTATGGTTTTTTTTCCCGTAGGATATGTACTGAGAACGTTACAGACAGACGTGTATAATTATAGATTTTTCATTTTTTTTTCATAATCTTTTGTATTTCAGATGACAGTATCGTTGCCTTTGTCAGCTTTAAGTATGATGATGTCTTTAATTTGATTTGAGTAGTATTTTTTCCTCACCGAATAGCTAAGTCATTAGCTAATTGGGTGCGGAAGAAATGAGATGGCTTTTTCTAAGTTGCAGATAAACTCTATTTTAGGAATAGTAGCAGTTTTAACACACAGAGAGAGAGAGAGAGAGAGAGAGAGAGAGAGAGAGAGAGAGAGAGAGAGAGAGAGAGAGCTATCCTTAAATGGTTATCCAAAAAAGACTCTGCAACAAGATTCTCTTTTCGGATATACCACAAAGACAACGTGATGACACCCAATACATCAGTACTATTACTATTCCATTTGTTAGCAGCAGTTAGAAAAAATTGGCTATCCTTCTAAAACCACACAATATTAGAGTAGTATTCAAGCCGGTCAATACTATTCGGAAATTTTTAAGATCACCGAAAGACCCTCATCCATTCTACAAGTACTCTGTAGTATATAATATACCTCGCTCCTGTGGTGTTAGTTACGTTGGTCAAACCTCTAGAAGCTTCGAAACGAGACAGAACGAACACATAGCATATGTCAGAAACAACACACAAGATATTTCAGGCCTTTCTTGCCACTTTGCCTCTACCAAACATCTCATGGAGTGGGATAAGAGTCATATGCCCTATATAGAAGAGAACTACCATTCCAGAACCTACAAGGAGGCTGCTACGGTCGCCCGTTCAACAGGAAACCTAAATAAGAATCAAGGTCTAACCTTACCAGAAATTTGGAAAGCTTTAATTAGATCACTAAACATCAAAGAAATGAACTGTCACGCCAATTACATTATGTCTCGAAACAAATAAATCACGTTCCCGAGACACGCGCATTGTCTCGCACAGTACTAATTTTATATGAATTAGAACTGTCAATTAAAAACTTAGTCTGTTACCTTCATATAGCTTACTAGTTTGTTTTCCCTGAAGATGCCGATAGCAAAAATCGACGAAACATGTAGGACGATAAATTAAAACTCACTTGACTAACCTTTAAAAAAAGTGTTATAGTTAAAGTAAATTATACTTCAGAAGAAATTTTATTTTGATTTTTATCCTAATTTATCACAAGCGTTTGCAAACGAACGTTTGCATGTACATTTCTCTTAATGTCAGCAAACTTTCTTATTCTTAGGTATTAATGCTTTGCCGTATAGGAAATCACTACTTTGACCATAGTAGTAGTGATTCCCCGTAAAGAGAATTCACATAAAAACTTCCTTCTTTCGTCCACTAATATCTAATTTTAAATACAATTTCTTGTTAAGTATAATTCAGTCTTCGATAAACGGTAAAAATTTTAATAATTTTGAAGTACTCAAAGCATTACAAAAAGTGTTTATTACACCATTTTTCTATTTATATGCATTCCTTCTTAGTAAAATTTGATTGGAACGTTATTATTTGTATTTGTATGTTGAGGAATAATGAATGGAATTATTTTTGGATTGAAAAAGATTGATTATGTTGTATAACTGCGTTCTTTTAGGTTTTATTATAATATAATACTTTTTTAGGTTTTTTATACCAATGTGAGAATCACGAAATGTTTCGTGATTCTTACATTGCACTGACTCCAACTTAGCGTGAATTCCTAATGTCTCCCTCTCTGCACGAAACAATGTCCGCGTAGGCCCCCTCCCGATAAGAGGACCAGTGGTGGATATTTGGTCTCAAGGGAGGTTGGTAATTTGAGCTGAGCCAAGTAAGATCAGGGCATCATCCCCCTCACAACACACTACTTAATCTGTTCCAAAGATTGCTGCTAGTAGACTACCCCAGTCTACAGGATTATACTGTCAGGACCTCGGATCTGCGGGTTTTACTGGTAGTCCTTAGGGATTACATTGTAGAGAAGTCTCCTACATGTTACAGAGACCGTGAACAGCTCCGGCAGATGTATGTCAGATTGTTAAGGTAAACATTAACGATGTAATCCAGAACTTGAGCAGGGAGCAGGTCCTTGACTTGCTTAAGAAGCTGATGAAACAGTTTGAAACTGAGTGGCCAGGTTTCTTAAACCTGTATGCACAAACAAATGACAATGATGGTGAGGATGATGACACAGAAGAATTCACTACAGTTCCACCACCAAAGACTCCTCGACAAAATGACTCCCAGGGAGGACACTCAATTAAAAGGCTCAGAACAACAGAAGATCAAATGGTGGAGGAATCACCAACACAAGACTTCCCGAGGTACAAGGACCTCGGGACGTCAAGGACCCCCCTGTTATATTACGGGACAAGGTAAAGTTTAACCGCTGTCTCGTTAGCCCTTAGGGAACAGAACATCACATATTCCTGGACTAAAAACACAGATGAGGGAGTCAAAATCCAACTTGCCACTGTCACTGATTATAGGCAGTTGACAAAAATTGATGGATAACACAAAGCTTCCCTACAATACATTCGCTTTGCCCAGTGAAAAGAATATGAAAGTGGTTCTTCGTGGGGTCGCCGAAGGCATCACCCGTGAAGAAATCAATGATGATCTCCTTAATCAGGGCCCAACCCCAGTCAAATTGAGCAGGATGCTCGCATGAGAAAAAACCAATGCCACTGTATTAGTAGAAACTGACAACACACAGAAGAGCTACAAATTGACAGCTATTTGCGGCCTCCTTCTAGCCAAATATAGCTAACTCCTCTGCCCCATAAGGGCGAGTTTAAAGTTCAATAGCAACCCATCCATAAATTTTCTTTTACCCATAAAGAGGAATAGGAAAAGCATTTTGTTACACTAATCCAGCCAGTAAACTTATGCTTTGTATGTTAGTGCTATTACGAAATTATACCAATAAAACGATGAGTTTCTTCTAATGATGATAGCTTTTCTAGTGAAGCGTAATAGGTAGAAATTGTGGAAGTAGCCAATTTGAATAAATCTCGGGAGTACAGGTCTAAATCGAGATCTCATGTAATTCGAAATGTTCGTAATAAGACTAAGTCGATTCAATAATCTGCACTTCAATTGAGAAGGATTGATAAATATTATTCGCACCCTAGACGGGCGCGAATCGAACCCAGGTCTTTCCAACCAAACAACTTCGTGTATACTGACTGAGCTGCAGAGGCTGTTTAAGATGACTGAAAAATTATAATTACTATAATTATAATTGGGTTTTAATAAGAAATTTCATAAAACCTAGCAAGAGCGGATGTTTTGTCAACTTGAAGCAAAATTTGAGACGCCCCTTGAGAAATGCAGATGATGCCAAGAACAATTCATAGAAGATCACAATTAAGAAAAAAAAAGATTTTCCAAAGAAGATGGAATTCTTGTATACTGGCTGAAAATTGTTGATTTGTTACCAAGGAAATGCGTGAAATTAATAATAAACGCAAACTGTTAGTTTGCTATTAATTTTAGTTTCAATTTATTCTCTTTTATGAAAATTATGTAGGAGTCGAATGGTATGAAACATTACTAATACGTTAGCTGATAGAATTTCCACCGCCCTGCTTTATTGTTGCGTTGAATTTATTTAAAATCGGTTATGTTTATCCCTAGAACAGAAATTCCTGATCTTCCAACACTACCCTTTTAAGCGTACATAAAAATGTAGCATCGGTTGGAATTATTCGTGGATGTTCCTGTCATTAAAAAAAAAGAAAAAAAGTGAAACTAGATGTGGTACTTGTCCATCTATTGGACAATTAACTCAAATCACCTATACCACTTGAAAGATGTAGTTTTTTGTGGGATGTGGAGAGTCAGCAGTATATTTGTAGTTTACTTATGCCACAATCTAATTTTTATATACGCAGCATAATTGGAGACACGAGTTTGGCTTTCAAGAGGGTGCCTAGCAACAACTTTCTTAATCATGCTTTTTGGAGTAGAGGTGAAGGACCAGTAATTTCACGTGCATTGATCACGCCTCTGGTATTAAATAGGGGATAGGCTTTTATCGGTATAATTTTCAGCGGCCAACCACGATATGCATATCAGTATGCTTGTTGTCAACTGAAATTAAACAAACAGATTTGTAATACCATTGAAAAGTTCAGATATTTTTAATGGCATTTGATACTGGATAGGAGTAAATGCACTATCGACGTATATAGTAGCATGTTATTGTAAGTGGAATGAACAACAGTTACAACTTTCTGTCGATTATTATTCGTTTTTTTTTTTTTTTAGTTTATAGCTTGATCTCTATCGGCAACGAACATGCCATATTTAGATCCTTCCATTTTCTACAATTAGGTAGTCCCTCCCCACCAAGAACTCGTAACGATCCTGGCGTTTATTATTATTTTTTTTTTTTTTTAATTTTTCTCATGCACAATGGCGGTCTGTGCAAGAACATACAAAATAGACATCGGAATTGTATATTATAATACAAGTCCTCGGATTCGTAGATGCCCGGTTGCGATACTTCGACTATGAGTAGCAATGCCATCTATGAAGCGCCACTTTGTGACCATAACAGAAGGCTAATTTATAGAGCAAAAAGGCTTCAGTTAGTCACAGGTTAGATATAAAAAGGGAGAATAATATCGATCCAGCCATATTTTATTGTCAAATATAGAAAGAAACATAAAGGTGTTCGAAAATTTACCAGTGAATATAACCTTCAGTGTCAGATTAGGCTTGCCAGACGTCCCGTATTTTACGTCGAATTTTGTTGTCCCGAGTTGTATTTGTAGGGACAGTCTAATGTCCCGTATTTTAATGGAAAGATCAAATTATGAATATTATGTTAAGCAATTACAATTGTCAATATTTTTTTCGAATAATCCACAGTTTATGGTGGCGACGGTCCCTTTCATTGGGATCTTGTGCGGTGCGGTATTGGTACAGTACGTGGATATTATTTCAATAATTATTTAAAAAAAAATAATATCTCGCCTTTTCTCGAATGTGCGATATTTGGTTAATACATCAACTATATAATTAAAGATAAATTAATTTTTTTAGTAATAGACAGTTCGGCTGATCGCAGAGATCGTCCAACACCAGGGCAACTCGTTGCAAAGGTGGAGAAAGCTACACATGTCTGAGGTTGCTAAGATTCTCTTCACATTCAGATAACTTTATTACAGTATGTTGTTATAATTATTCTGTTTCATTATTAGTTATTGTTGTTAATCTCTTACTGTGCGTAAATAACTTTGTCATAGGTATTTATGCATAGGAAAAAACATAGTATATATAGGGTTCGCTACCATCCGCGGATAATACAGCAATGAAAGAAAAGTTATTGCTGCCAAAATAATTACGGCATTTCTTTTTTTAAGTTTCTTTCTATATTTAACTATAAAATATAGCTGAATCCATAATATCCTATATTTTAATATAACAGATGGCTTTCCTTGAAAACTGATATGTTTTAGTTAGTTATTTTATTATTACACTGGTGTGCAAAATGTAAGTAAGCGAATGGTATTATTAGTACTACTAATACTAATAATAATAATACTAACACTACTATTAATAATAATAACATTAATGAAGACATCATTTTATATACAGGGTGGCCCGTAAGCCACGGAGTTTAAACATTTAATAAATTTTTTGATTCTTCATTTTTTATTTTATTTTTTCGTTCAGATATTGTATGAACCATTTGGGAAATTAACCATGCCAACCACAGACAACAGAACAAAAATTGGAAAACTTCAAAGGCAGATTTTTGGAGAGCTAATCACTTCGGAAATATCTGCGCTTAATTGGCCGCCATGCTCTCCAGGTATGACGGCTTCTGACTTCTTCCTATGAGGAATACCCGAAGGAGAAGGTTCCCTTTTTGACTTCTGAATCATTCGAAGTTTGAAATTTTCTTTCATTCATTTTACGCTTTTTTTTTCCTTATAATCCCATCAACGAATTAGTCCAGTGTTGAAGCTAATGGTCAAATAATCTGGAAGTGCATCTTAAGAATTAATACCCTCAAAAGAATCGCGTGTAATTGTTTTTAACAAATTCAGTTATGAGATTATTAAAGGAACTTTTTAAATCTTCATATATTCATTCAATATTACGAGAGTATTCGTCTAATGACGATGAGGCCATTTAAATCTAGAAATTAAATATTATGGCCGATTTTAAACTTTCCTGTATTCAGCAAATTTTACTACTGTCAAGTCTCACGTTAAAAATCAATCAATCAATCAATCAAATACTTCCATGTTCAAATACAGATCCAGCTACCTGTACCGGACGCGCATCCAGTCCATTAATACTTGAGGATCATTAATATACGATAAAGTTTAGTGTTGTGTAGTAGATTTGCCGATTTTGAGGGCTGAATAATAAAATGAGCGAGTCCCCATTTATGATAACATCCGTAAATATAAATCATTTGGGGGAAAAGGCATAGGAAAAATGATATCACTTTGACTCTAGTCGCCGATTGGAGCTAAATGTTTCATAGTCAGTTCTAGTGACAAAAACAGTAAGCACAATGGCCGTATCCTCACACCAGACAATAAAATCCACCTAGTTTTTTTTTTTATTATTATTCGTAACTTAAAGTTACAATACCTGTATCACTTCTTTTCATTACATTAATCTCAGAATAAATATAACGTACTAATATACAGATAAGTAAATTTTTATTAAAATGAAGCGTCCAAACTTATTTTTTTAAAAAAAGAAAACATTATTTTCTTGAAATTTTAGATATGATTTTCTGCTGTAATTCCTTTTATGTTACGGAGAACTTTATAAATTAGAGAGAACATTGAAAAATTTCTTTTTTATCCTAACCTTAAGAAAAGAAAATTAGCGAAACAAATTCTCTCACAATAACAATCAACATAAAATTATGCAATTAAAATTTCGCAGGACGCAGGACATATATGGCGCAGAGGGTGAAGCTTGACGCTTTTCATATTCCCTGTTGTCTGTTTCGGGAGCAGTGATGGGAGAGATTTGTGAGCTATTTTAGCTCGCCCTGAGTGGGCAGAAGTGGTTATTCGTCGTTGAGTGTTAGGACGGCTTTCGGTCTTTTATGTTTCCAGTAGTCATTACCGTCATAGTTTCCGGCTTGTTGTATCAGTTGGTTTGGATGCGTAGATGTCTTCATAAAGAATTTCTCTGCTAGGGAGCGTAGTAGTGGAGAGATGTACGGGATATTTATGTCCCGGTGGATCTGGACGTTCCTGATGAACCACGGGGCGTCCAGAATCATTCGCAGGCATTTGTTCTGTAGTCTTTGTAGCTTGAGGATGTTTGTCTTGGAGGTATGGCTCCAGGCTGGGGAGACGTATATGACTGTGGGACGGATCACTGTCTTGTACAGTAGTATTTTATTTGTTGAGCTTAGTTTGCTGTGTCTGTTGATCAAGGGGTATAGCTGGGCGATAACTTTTGAAGCTTTGGTTCATATGCTCTTGATGTGGCTGTTGAAGCATAATCGCTTATCGAGAAGTATTCCTAGGTATTTTGCTTCAGTTTTCCAGGGAGCATCGCCTTTGGGGGATGCTCGTCTTCTTGTGAAGAGTATCGTTGTACTTTTCTGGGGGTTTAATTGTAGTCGCCAGTCTTTAAACCATTTTTCTAGATTCAGGATGGTGTCTTGTAGTTTTTTGGTGACGAGAAGTGGTTGACGAGATCTGGCTAGAATAGCCGTGTCATCAGCATAAAGGGCGATGGTGGATGTGAGAGGATTTTCAGGGATGTCTGCCATATAGATAATGAACAGGATCGGGGCTAGCAGTGATCCTTGGGGAACTCCAGCGAGGATTTTCCGTTGGGTTGAGACTGTTTCATTGATTTTGACTTGCACCTTCCTGTTGGAGAGGTATGATTTGATTAGATGTATCATGTTTAGTGGAAGGTTAGCGAAGATAAGTTTGTAGAGGAGGCCTTGGTGCCAGATCTTATCGAAGGCCTTTGAGATGTCTAGGAAGACAGCTCCAGTGTGTTGATTCCAATTGAATCCTGTGGTGATGTATTCTACCAGTCTATGGATTTGATGGGTGGTGCTGTGATTTTAACGGAAGCCGAATTGTTCTTCTGGAATGATATTTAATTGGTTGACATGATCTTGGAGTCTGATGAGGATGATTTTCTCAGCTCTTTTCCCTAAATTGGATAGTAGGCTGATGGGACGGTAATTTTCAGGTAGGTGTGGGTCTTTGCCTGGTTTGTGAATTGGGATGACGTCAGCTATTTTCCATGACTGGGGGAAGTGCTGCCATTTGAGGATGGAGTTTATGATGTTTGCCAGATGTGCTATGGCTTTGCGTGGTAGTGCCTTGATGATTTGGTTAGTGATGCCGTCAGGACCTGAGGCTTTTTTGATCTTGAGATGGTTGATGATCCAGATTATTTCGGTAGGTGAGGTAGGCATTATAGGACTGGTATTGACATCGGGACGATTTACTGTGAACCTGACTTTACGATGGATCTTGTATACGTGGCTGATGTTTAGGTTCTCATATGCAGGACTGCATTGTTTCTCTAGGTTTCTTGCTATGGCTTCGGCTTTGTCAGCATCTGTGTATGCAAGGTGTTGTTCTGCTTGCAGAGGGGGGAGAAATTTGCGCTTGATCCTGAGGTTGTTTAGTAATTTCCATATAGAATGATCCGCTGTGGAGATGGAGGTGAGCTTGTTGTCCCATTGTTGGTTCCTGTGGTTCTGGAGAGCTTCTCGGACAGATTTGTTTAATCTGTTGAGAGCTGTTTTGTCCTGGGAAGCACGAGTGTTGTGATATCTCTTTCTTTGTCTGTTTTTTTCCCTTATCAAGTCCATGATTTCTTCCGGGAGACGATTTTGTTTGTGGGTAATCGTGGATACTGTGGCTGCTGTTATGGCTTTATTGATTTGATTGGTGAGGTTCTTTATAGCCATGTCTATTTCTTCCTTGGCTTTTATATGGGTAACTGGACCAATGTGTTCTGGTAGCACTTTCTTGAGTTTCTCCCAGATGATGGAGGTTTGCGAGGTAGGTGACTGATCTTTGTTCCCTAAGTGAAGTAGGATTGGATTGTGGTTTGATGATAATTCGTTCAGTGCTTGAATGCTGTGCTGGTATTTGATGTTGTGTAGAATGACGATGTCTTGGATGTCGGCTGTGCCAGATGGGCTGTGGTGGGTTAGTTCAGTGGGTCCTGTTAACAGCGTTGTTTAATCCTGTGTAGCTGAAGAGGATACGGCCATTTTTATTTGTGGTTCTGTTGTTCCAGGAGGGATGTTTGGAGTTTAAGTCCCCAGCGACGATGATGGATTAATTTGTGCCTAGTACAGCATCCAAGTCAGAAAATAGCAAGGTCTTAGCAGGGAAGTAGTAGGCGGCGTAGATTTTAAGTCTTCCAGTTGAATTTGTGTGGACTTCGACACCGGTGAGTTCTAGGTTGGAGGTTGGGGGGGTTAGTATTCCATTGTGCCTGATGCAGTTCTTGATAAATATGGCTGTACCACCACCTCTGTAGTCCAGTCGGTCGTTTCTATATAGTGTGTAGCCTCTCAGTTTTCGATTGTCTGCAGGTCTTAGATGAGTTTCATTAATTAGGATGACGTCAGGGTTGTATCTATGAGAGAATTCTTGAAGTTCCAGATTCTGTTTTTTAGGCCATTGGCGTTCCAAGCGGCGATCTGTAGTGAGTCTGGGAGTAATCTAGTTTTATTCATTAACAAGCATTGATAATATGGTTTGAGTTTCTTTTAGAAATCTTTTTGTGGAGTTTGGTGAAGGGTTTGACTTACTGAAGCCTTGAAGCATTTTTGCCAATGAGGCTGTGATGACTGTTGTCATGTTTGGAAGAATTTGGTCCTGCTGGATATATTTGGATGAGCAGGCTACTTCGGCGCATGTCCTGCTTCGACGGTGGCTTTCCAGACTGTTGGTATTTTCCACTTGTGAGAGCTGTAATGTTGAACACGGGATTTTTCCTTTCTTTCTGGTTGCTAATATCGTCCACAGTGATGGCACTAACCTTTCCCCAATGTGCTTCGCTCATGAAGCTGTACTACCTAAACAATTACAATGCTGCTTCTGCACTATGCGAGTTTTGTCGCCTGAACTAGGAGTAGACGAATTCCACTATCTCCGTGAAGTACACTTGAATAAAAATGAAACAGAGAATATAATTTCTTGGTATTAATTTATAATATAATAAATTGGACAATATTTTCATCTTTTTCATCTTTTCTTTAATCCGGAGTATTTTAGTAATAAGTTAAGACACCTTTTAACTGATTGCATATAAAAATATGACTACTGCATTCAACTGAATTGTTATCATATTACCATATTATATTACCATACGAGCCACATCTCTAATACTAACATTATCAAAATACGAGTACAGAACAAGTGCTTGAGAATGATTCTGAACGCCCCATGGTATGTTAGAAACAATTAACTTCGTAGAGATACAAATATTCCTTATATATAGAGAGAGAGATAGAGAATATTCCTTATATGTAGAGAGAGATACAAATATTTCTTTTATATATATATATATATATATATATATGTATATATTAGGATAACCAAGCAATTTTATATGCTTGGTTATTTTAACTCCTAATCCCAAGTATGCAAACAATTAAGTTTGCGCCTGAAACAAAGTTGAAGTCTAAAGATGATACAACACCAGGGCAACTAATTGTAAAGGTGGATAAATCTCTGATCACTATTCTTAGTATTTTCCCATAATGTAAAGCACATCTCACTAGAAGATGTATACTGCAATGCATTATGCGTGGGGTCACTACCCAGACCGGTTTCAACCTTTTTTGAGGTCTCCTCAGTGAGTAGCTAGACCCTAAATACCAAGGTTAGTCCTTATAAGGACTGGCTTAAAGGGGCGAAGCAAGAATGCTTTTCATATTCCCCGTTATCTGTAGAGGACAGTGTTGTAATAAGGTGTTATTAAGCTATTAAAGCTCTGATCATGGCAGGAGGGTAACAGCAATAACCGAGCCTCAGTTAGAACTTCATTAGCTACAGCATTGCCATCCATCACCCTCCAAGGATATTGGATTGAATGAATCAATCTATCCATCTGGGAATTAATAGTTCTAATAAAAACTGGGCGATGGACTGATTCCTTGACTCTTTATCCAGTCATCTGAATGAAGAAAATCTGTGTGGATGGGGTGTTGTGAGCTAAAATCTCTAGTCATGGCTGGGTAACGGCAATAGCCGAGCCTCAGTTAAAGCTTCATTGGCTACAGCATTGCTATCCGCTACCCATCTGGGAATTATTGGGCTATTGAAGCTCTGATCATGGCAGGAGGGTAACAGCAATAACCGAGCCTCAGTTAGAACTTCATTGGCTACAGCACTGCCATCTATTACCATCCAAGGGTATTAATCAGGTCCATCTGGGAATTAGTCCTTATAAGGACTGGCTTAAAGGGGCGAAGCAAGAATGCTTTTCATATTCCCCGTTATCTGTAGAGGACAGTGTTGTAATAAGGTGTTATTAAGCTATTAAAGCTCTGATCATGGCAGGAGGGTAACAGCAATAGCCGAGCCTCAGTTAGAACTTCATTGGCTACAGCATTGCCATCCATTACCCTCCAAGAGTATTCATTTCCATCTGGGAATTAAATTCCCAGTACAAATAATTATATATATAATATCTCTTCAATTTCTAAATAGGTGTATTAATCTATAACAAAATTTTAATAAATATTTTAATTCTTAAACTTATTTAAGTTAAAATTGATTTTTGCTTTAAAATTTTTTATAATTTTGTTTAAAATTTATTGAAAAATATTTATCCTCATTCGTATGGATATCACATTTTATTTCATGGTTTCTTCATCAATCAATTAAATCAGATATAGATTTTTAATTATTTTTCATCATTTTCCGAAGATATTTCTAACATTTTTGGTTGCAAAAATATATAAATTTCTAATATAAAAACAACTCTCTTTCAGTAAGAGATGCATGCTTTATAAAAATGGAAGCTAAAGTGTTGCCAGTCAACTATTAAATACAATCATAAACTATTCCAGTATGCAATACATTACATTTGTCTTTGTGCTAATTCGTGTTGCGATTAAAATTGTCAGATTCTCTTGAAAATTTCGCTTTAGATCATTCTTGTTGTATTTTTGGTCTTAATGTGTGGCATTTATCTCCGCAAATTTCTCTTATAATATCATCGTTATTCTTTTATTTATATATCGTCTGCTTTTCTGCTAAATTTCATCAAATATTTCTTTCTATCAATACCTCCATGTCTTATGTTTCCCGATTATTTTTTTTATCAATTAATTCCACCTTTGTTGTCATTCTAACTTAAACGATTTTGACCTCTTTTTCATTCTTTGTTTTCAATACGGTTCTGTTTTTATTATAATTTCTTTCGTATTTTTCCTTTTTACGCAGTATTATCAGTTTAACACTTTCATTGCCAAGCTGAAAATTGGAATTTCGTGTGGTGGCCAAATTTTTTCCATTTTTTTATTTAGTTAGCGATGTCAACGCGATAACACGTGATCGGCCGTTTGGTGAGAACTCGCACCGCGCGATATCGCGTGATTGGCAATGAACGTGTTAAAGAGATATTCCGTGCAAATTTTTATTTTGTTTTATCCGCGAATGAGCCAAGGGATAGATAAGTCGAAGACACTGCTCTGAAGAGTTTTTTTTTTTTAACTTTAGTTTGCAAACCAACTACCTTGAAGACTTCCGCAATGTCCTTGAATAATAAATTAATATTTTGAGTGTTAAGATATTAAGTGAATTGAGTGAAGGAGAAATGTCCTAGGTTTGATTCTCGTCGGAGACGTGAGGAGCTGAAGGATCTTCCTCAGCCGTAGCCAAGTTAGCCGGTATTGGGCGTGGACAGCAGGGTTTTTTCCGCTAGTTAATCTGTGGGTTTTCATCCCGGAAGCAAGTAAACCGGTCCCGTGAACAAACACGGATTGCGGTCAGGAATACTGACCCAGCCATAGGCCTTATTCGTCAGCCATTTGAGGGGATTGAGATGGTGCCGTACATTCCAGTAAAAGGGAACTCACAGCCGCTGTATCATCATCATACGATGATTAATTAATCTTCCGTGTTATTTTTTTAATCCAGCACATTTTCTCTGAAGTGTATGTTTTCCCAGTTTATTTGTGAAATTTCCCTCTACTGTAGTTTCCAATTCGTTTCAAACAGAAGGGGCTTCTTTATATAAAACGTATTTCATTTATTAGCAGCATTCTTTATCCTGTTGCACATTCCTAATGGTTGCACTTGTCTTAAAGAAAATCTGGATTATTATAAAAAATAATACTAGATAAATAAAGTTCGTGCTGGGTTAACGAGAGTCTGATGACCATCGGTAATCATTAATCCGTGATATTCCGGGAACTATTTTACATAAACTTATTCTTATTGTTTTCAAATAATAATAATAATAAAAACGTAAGGTTTTCAGAATAGAATTGGTGATGAAACGAGAATGATATATTTAAAACTTCTCCTAAGAATTCCCTCAAATTGCTTTGTTCTCTTAAAAAACTTCCTCCCTCCCTCCCCACCTTCCTCTTTCGATTATTTTCTAAAATGTGTGCTTCAGATTCTCATTTTTGTTCCAACTAAAATCTGTTCAGTTATTCAATCTATCACTGAAAATCCATGATAGCTGAACAAGCTGGCAGGCTGGTGAATTAAGAAGGATTTGTGTCGTGAGATGGATTCCCAACAGTAGAAAGACCGAACTCTTAATTATAAAAGCAACTGCTGTCCAAACACATTTCCATTTCCCTTTCTTTAATGTTCAGTTTAGGAGTATCGAAAAATGTCTTCTTTTATGTTTAATAGAAGACATTTTTCGATACTCCTACACTTCCGAAATATTTCTATGCGTTTTATTCTCTTCTTGTGCCAGTAATTTCAAGAATTTCAAGAATTCTCAACAAGAGAAGATCGAACACAATCACATCGGTTACGTACGTTTTGTTATTTTCTTCCTTTCATATTCGTTCCATCATATTTCATTCATCATTCTCTACTCTATTTTTTTCCTTTATTCTTCCATTGTTTGCATTTAAAATTGAAAAAAAAAAACACAAATGGTTTTTCATGTAAAAAACATTTGTGTATTCAACGGAGTCATATCAACATCAGCCAATATCAGAATAAAAAGCGATTGTCGTTAAGATGGACACACACACACATTTTCTTCTTCTATTGTGTCAATAATTCACCATATGAAAATGCTTATTTACAATGCACACACATTTGTAAAAGAAATGAAACTAAGATAAATATAAGATAATTAAAAGATAATTATTTCATTGATGGTTGCATAAGATAAGAATCTCCCAAACGTTTGGGAGAGAGCGAGACAGTCATTTCGATTCAAATTCGGTGGATGCAAAAGGTCTTCGCAACTTTCTTTAAAAAGACGTTCATATTTAAACTTGCATCTGTGGAGCAGACAAGCTTTATCCCACGGAATATTATGATTAGTGTCAATGCTATGTTGTACTAGACCAGACTTATGAGGTTTCATGCATTTGATATAATACTGTTGTTCCTTCATTGTTTATTCCACAGAACGGCCTGTTTGTCCAAAGCATGATATGTTACATTCACATGGTATCTGGAAACCACCAGCCAATGATAGAGGTGCCAGTTTGTCTTTCGTAGATGGCAATGAGTGAGAAATTTTGTTGATGGGAAAATATGTGGGAATAAGATGATACTTCTTCAAAATTCTGCCAATAGGTTCTGAGATGCCTGAAATGTAAGGGATTAGAACTCTGCGATCTGTTGAAGAACCCTGAGGTGTTGAGACATAGGAGTCAATTATCTGTTGGATTTGATTAGGGTTGTAACCATTAGATTCTATTAACTTTTTTTTATAGTGAAAAGTTCTTGTTGTAAGCTTAAAGGAGAGGAGCACACTTTATGTGCTCTATTAATTAAAGATTTTATAACGCCGATTTTTTGAGAGTGTGGCGAGCAGACTTTTGATGAATGTGTCTGCCAGTAAAGGTAGGTTTTCGATAGACACTTATAGACAAAGTACCAGAGGATGCGCATGTAAGGAGGATGTCCAAGAATGGCAAACTATCAGAATTTCCTTTTTCCATGGTGAACGGAATGCGTGGGTGAAGGCTATTTATCTGTTATAGAAGTTCCTCTTCAACATGTGGCCAAATAGCAAAGACATCATCGACATAACGAAACCAAAGAGAGGGTTGGAGATGAATGGATGAAAACAAGGTGGCTTCCGGATATTTCAAAAAATAGTTTGCCAAATGTGGAGACAGAGGGCTACCCATGGCAGTACCTTCAACTTGTTTGTATATCTTGTTTCTCCAGCTGAATGTATGACAAATTCAAAATTTTTGCAATATCCAGAGGGTAATCATCATACTGTGTAGTAACTTGAGTGTCAACTAATGGAATATTGGTAAAAAGGGAAACAATATCAAAACTAACTAATAAGTCAGAGTCTTTCATTTGAACATCTTTGATTTTTTCTAGAAAACGTGTTGAATTTTTGATGAATGATCTAGAACAGGCATGTCCAACTCGTTTACCTCCAAGGGCCAAATTAAGAATTATACATCAAGCTGCGGGCAGCAACAGAAAAAGAAATCTGAAAATAAAGAGGGAATAAATTTTTTAATGTTAATATTAGAGTATATAAGTACAAAATACGACTATGTTACAAAAATACATATAAAATATAAAGTTGACATATTTAAATAAAAGTATACATATCATTTTTTGAAGAAACTTGACAACGTTTTTCATTAACGAAATCTTCAAAATTTGGTTGAATTTGTCGAACTGTAGTTATTTTCAATATTGCTTGCACACGCTAGGCTAGACTGTTAATCTTTCCACAGTTTTATTATTCTTTAAAGTTGAAAACAGTCGTTCGCATAAATATGTGCTAACGAACATAGATAAAATATGCTTAATTGCACGTAACATGGTGGGGTATCGATCGACTGATAAATAATTATAGCACTTTGGAATTCCAACATCCATATATTTTTGTTTCAATGCGGAATCCCATTGAATTTCGATTAATTCCAACTGTAAATTGTCATCAACAGTTTCAACATCAATCGATAGAGGAGAAGTAAATAGGTGAAACTGATTTTCGTATTTCGTAAAATCTAAAACTCTTCTTTCGAATTCATTTTCTAATAACTTAATTTGATTGGCATATTCCGAAAATTTCAATTTCGGCGATTTTTGTAATGATGATTGACAACATTCAAAATTTTCTTTTTGAATTTTGGTTTTGCCAAAGTAATAATTTCTGTTTGAAAATGTTAATATTGTCAAATAACATAGTAACTACTTGATGTTTGCGTTGTAGCTTAAGATTAAGTTGACTAAGCTGTCTTGTAATGTCAACTGAAAAACCCTGGTCCTTTATCCATTGATCATTTTTTGATATTTCACATTCATAATTTTTTTATTCTAAAATAATGGTAAATTCGTCCACCAAATCGAAGAATCGCTTTAAAACTTGGACTGGAAAGCCATCTAATTTCTGTATAATAAGGTAGATCGCTATATCATTTTCTATATCTTCTAGAAAGTTACTGAATTGGCGATGATTAAGCCCACGTGCACAAATATAATTTACAATTTTACTGACATTTTATAGGACATGTCCAATATTTAAAACTTTGGAGCATAGTGTTTGTGGATGAGTAATGCAATGAAAATGTTGAAAATTATTATAGCCTTGTTCTTTGCATTTTTCTTCTAAATTTGGAACAACTCCTTTAACAACCCCAGTCATGGCAGGAGCAACATCAGTTTGTAAGACAAACTAGATTTTTTAACGGTAAATTGTATTCATTCAAAACTTCCATAAAGGCGTCAAAAATATCAACTCCAGTGGTTGTATCGTGCATAGGAATCATTTCTAGAAGTTCTTCACTTGCTTTTAAGTTCATATCACATCCACGAATAAAAACAGCCGGCTGAGCGACATCCCGTACATCTGTACGGGATGTCAATTGCAAGAGAATAGGTCTGAAATGTTGGAATTATTGATTTTAGTTGATTCCTAAAGTTCCCGGCTATATCATCAATTCCGCTAACAATGGTATTTCGAGATTAGCTTATATTTTTAAATTTCTTTAATTGATCAGGACACAACACTTCAACTGCTTTAATAATACATTCGCGAATAAATTCCCCTTCAGTGAATGATTTCGACTTGCAATTGAATGCGATAACAAATAACTGGTTTTTACAGTAGCTCTATTATCTTCAATAGGTTTGGTAAATATACTTTGTTGATTTTGAAGTGTCAACTTTAATTCTGACAGTTTATTTTCACGAAGTTTCGCAACATATTTGTCATAGTTTTCTTTATGATTTGTGTCGTAATGCTTTTAATATTCTTTGCAAACTGCAATAGACTTTCTACATATCAGGCATAATTTTTTCCTTGAATACAAAAACATTGTAACTCCATTTTTCTTGAAAACTACGATGTTCTTTTTTAATTAATCGTCTTTTACTCATACTGATTGACGGTTTCAACATTATTTTTTATAAATTCTTTATTAATTATAAAGAAAACACTACATTTTACGACTTGAAAATTGCTAACGGCTAGCCTCCGATCGCTGTGGTCAGCGGATGAAGCCGAGTACGTAGACCTGCTCGATAAAATTCGATATTTATGCAGTGGTGTAACAAGATTTTTTGAAATGACAAATAGAACATTATTTCCTTTAGAAATTACAGAGTAGTTTGGCGTATAAAATAATCTTAAGTGGAAATGTTAATTTTTTAAATTTGTTTATTTAATTCGGTGTTGTCAAAAGTTAAATAATCATATTGGTTACACAGTTTGGCGGGCCGCATGTTACTTGTCGGCGAGCCTCGTTCGGCCCGCGTGTTTGACATGCCTGATCTAGAATGTCCAGTAAGGACAGTTAACGAACGTGACAAAAATTTAGCAATTCGATAAGTTGGAGAGTCAATAGAGATTCTTATCTTATGCAACCGTCAATGAAATAATTATCTTTAAAGAATTATTTAATATTATTTTAATTAATCTTCTGGCACGCGGCAACAATTTGATTGGTAATCCACCGACTGTTCTGTACTTTGCATTCCATTCCTTTAACTGTTTGTTCTACACTGAGGATGTACTGTTGTTTCGGTAGGAAATATTTATACCTTTAATTCATTAAAGTTATTACTATTGGTTTTATACGTGTTAAGTTATTAATTTATTAGGCCACAGGTACCCTTAAAGATTAATAAGAGTTTTATAAAAATTTTAAGAAACATTTGAAAATATTGCATTCTGTTTATTCTTATACTAATTTTTTGTGTCGATTTGCACTGAATATGAACTCGGTCATTTTTACCACAGGTAAGATTAGTGCACACATAACTCTCGTTATACGCTATTTCGCGCGCGCGTGTGTGCATGTGTGTGTGTGTGTGTGTGTGTGAGTGAGAGAGAGAGAGAGAGAGAGAGAGAGAGAGATTGATACCTATTTTTGAAGATATCAAGAAACCCCACTAAGAATGAAAAAAATTCCTGATTAGGAATTTGAAATTAAAAAAAAAAGTCTCTCTCTATATATATATATATATATATATATATATATATATATATATATATATATATATATATATATATATATATATATATATATACGAGGGTTGTTCAATAAGTAATAAGACTAATTTTACTGTGGCGAAACCACTCATCACAATATTAATTTCTGTGGAATAAAGAAATGTTGCTGTCTGTGTTAACAAAAGAGGTTGATAGATGGCGTATACGGGCTGATGTGCCAGAGTGTCACGTGACTAAACGCAATCTAGTTTCGCCGCGCCTACGAGGCGCGACCAGTCGTCGAAATGGAAGCATCCTTGGAACAGCGTTATGCGATTAAATTTTGTGTGCGTTTGCAAAAATCGGCATCGGACACTTTTAACATGATACGCGAAGCTTTCCACGATGAAGCAATGTCGAGGGCAAGTGTTTTTCGCTGTCATAAAACTTTTAAGGAAGGAAGGCAAAATGTGGAAAATCTTGAACGTGAGGCAAGACCTTCAACGTCCATCACAGAGACAATGATCAACACAGCAGCGATTATCGTCAAGGAGGATCGCAAAATTACAGTACGCCAGCTGCATGTTGTCCTAAATATTTCTGTGGAAAGTCTTCACTCAATCATGGCTGAAAATTTGGGACTGACACGTGTTTGCGCCCGATGGATTCCCAAACTCGTGACACTGGAGCAAATGCAGCAGCGAGTGGATGTGTGCACAGAATGGAAAGAAAGACTGGAACAAGAAGGCGAAAACTTCTTAAAACGCATCATTACAGTAGATGAAGCTTGGTTGTATCACTATGACCCTACAATGAAATAAGAAAGCAGTGAATGGAAGTATTCGTCTTCGCCTACCCCCAAGAAAGCAAAAACTGTAAAATCAGCTGGTAAAGTTATGACCATAATGTTTTTTGACTACGAAGGCATTGTTTACCAACACGCTGTAGAACGCGGGAATACTGTAAATGGCTCATACTATGCGGATGTTTTACGGACAATGGTACAGAACCTCAAAAGGAAGCGTCCATTGCTGAAGAATGGCTTCTTATGGCACCACGATAATGCAAGGCTACATATTGCTGGTGGTGTAGTGGACGTTTTGGAGAAGAACAACATAGATATCCTACCACACCCTCCATACAGTCCTGATCTCGCCCCTTGCGATTTCTGGCTGTTTCCTCAGCTCAAGAAACCACTCAGAGGCCGCCATTTCGAAAGCAACAAAGCATGTGTAAAAGCTGCTGACGCAGTTTTGAAAGAACTCTCAAAAAACGGACTTTCACATGTGTTTAAAAAGTGGACGCAAAGTTGGGACAAATGCATCGCGTCTCACGGTAGTTACTTCGAAAAAAACATGTAAATGATGACGATTAAAGGTAATCTGTTTTCTGTATAAATATAGTCTTATAACTTATTGAACAGCCTATATATATATAGCTAGAGAAAGTTTCTCCCATTGCCAAATTTCATGACTGTCCTTAAAAGGACTAGCTAGATAGGTGAAGCAAGAATGTTTTTCATATTCCCCGTTATCTGAAGAGGACAGCGTAAGGATAGAGTGTTATTGAGCTATATATATATATATAGATATATATAGATTTTTTTTTTTATGTTTACAATAAAAAAAAAAATATATATATATATAAAGCTCTAACCATGGCAGGAGGGTAACAGCAATAGCCGAGCCTCAGTTAGAACTTCATTGTCTAGAGCATCCATCCATTATCCTCCCTGGATACCCATTTTAGTCGCCTCGTACGACATGCATGAGCTACATTGGTACTATTCTTACCCGGGCCACCACACGGGGAAAATTTCATGACTGAAATTTCTAGGCGAATATTTAAAGGAAGTTTATGTAAGACTACAATTGGTAAAATATGATTATATTGCCAAATTTCATGACTGTCCTTAAAAGGACTAGCTAGATAGGTGAAGCAAGAATGTTTTTCATATTCCCCGTTATCTGAAGAGGACAGCGTAAGGATAGAGTGTTATTGAGCTATATATATATCTAGATATATATATATATTTTTATTTATTTAACTTGTTAAAATAAACATTACACGATAGGCAACAATGACTATTTACATATTATAAGTATATATTTACAGAGAAAGAAAAAACATTTTCCTTTCGGGTGTACAATAGAGATATAAATGAATATTCAAAATTAACAGTTTCAGTCTGAGTTATCATTCAGATGAAGCACATTGTCGTCGTCAATCCAGAAGAGGGTACCAGTTGGATTCCACTCCTCTAGGAATTTCGCGACAGTTCTTGTCTCTTTGAAGTGCTCAAGTTCCAATAGAAGCCTGCTTTTTAGTTTCCGACGGAGGATGTGCATGAGGGTTTGTGCAGTTTCAGTGATGGATGGGTGCTGGTTACTTCTTGTCTGTTTTAGGTAAAAGCTGTAGATGACGGCCTTAGCGCAGATGAAGATGAAATTGCATGTTCTGTGTCTGTTTTCTTCTGTGTGGACTAAATTCCAGTAGTCTTCTTCGCTGTGTGTGTAGTTACAGGTGCTAGAGGCGGTATTCAGGGCATAGGTGATTATCACTTTGTTTACAGGGCAGGTCAGATATGTGTGTTCTAAGGTGCCTGAAACGTCACAGAATGGACACAGATCCGTTTCTCTTAGCTTAAATTTGTAGAGCCTTGAAGGAGTTGGCAAGATGTTATGCCATAGTCTCCACTGTATTTCGGAATCTGGTTTGGCACATTTTGATTTATATGGCAGATCCCACTGAAAACTGTGTGGTATATGCAGCCTTGTAGATGAGAGTGTTAAGGCTGAATATAAGAATGGTGAGGATGGGGACACTGACATGAGGAAGTGGTATATTTTCTTGTAGTTGGAGGGAAGATTTGGAAGTGAGGCTTCAGATTGTACAAGATGAAATATTGGCCCCGAGCAGTTTCTAGAAGAAATACGGATTTCCTGAGGTGTAGCGATATCTGGATAGGCTTTTATAATGGAGGCTTGCAGCTGTTGATATTGTTTTTCAGTTTTTGGGTTATTCATTGGTAGGCTTGTGAATGCTTTCCACTTTAGGGTGCAGGTTAGGAGGTCTCCTATGACTCTTATTCCTGCCCAGTTCCATGTAGGGAAAAGAAAAGGCTGGCCAGTTGTGAGACTTGTGATGTTTTTGTTTGAAAATAGTGGTTCTGTAAGTACAGCTGACTCTGTTGATCCTGTGAGTGTGTGATGGAGTCCTGTGTTTTTCCATCGCTGTAGAGCATCTCTGTAAAAAGGAGGTAGTTTAGGAGGAGATGGTGCAGGACTGGCCATTCGGAGGATTGTGGAAAGTGTAAGTCCTCTGGTGGATGATTTTCGTTATGTAATCGAAGGTGGTTACATAAGTGTGATTGCATTGAAGTGTCTTTAGGAGGAGGATTATCCTGAAGGATCGAATCTTGTTTTCAAGGGAAATCAGGCCTTGACCTCCCTTGCTGAGTGGCTTGCAGAGTTGAGGGTATGTTGTCCAGTGAGTTTTGTTCCAGAGGAAACGTTTGATTTCCTTTTGAATGTGGTAGAGAAATTCTTCAGGAGGTGTGAGTACTTTGAAGGTATGCCATAAGACACTCGCAGCCATCTGGTTAACTATTAGTACTCTTCCTCTAAGTGAAGACATGGAACGAACGCTGTTCCATTTACCTAGCACCTGTTTAAAACGATTGTGCAGCTGTGTCCAGTTCAGTGTGTTATATATTTTGGTGTTGCCAAGGTGCACACCTAAGTATCTTTGTCCTTCGCTTGAGCAGGTACATTCGATCGGAGAATCATTTCTAGACTTCCATCTGCCTGACCACAAGCCCGTGGTTTTGGCAGAATTTAATTTGGCCCCTGAGGCTTGTGCATATAGTCTGTGTGCTTCCTCAGTTACTGTCATTTCTTCTTCATTTCGTACTATTACTCTGACGTCATCGGCATATGCTGATAAGGTAATTTTTTGATGTGGTTCTATTATTCCGCTTCGTTTGGAGATGATGGTGTCGTGTATTCTTTTTAAGAAGGGTTCTATGGCCAGTGTGTATAATTGACCAGAGAGGGGACATCCTTGCTTGATCCCTCGAGAGTATGACAAAGTGCAAGTGAGCCTGTTGTTGATTTTTAAACAGAAGTGTGCATCTCTGTAAAGCATTTGCACTGTTTCAATGATGAGAGGACCATAGCCAAATGCCTTTAGAACTTCATAAAGGTATTCGTGCTCTACCCTGTCAAAAGCCTTCTCCTGATCAAGGCTGACGAGTGCTAAGTCTTCATGTTGGCTGTTTGCGATGTGGATGAGGTCTCTTATTAAATGGAGGTTATCATGTATTGATCTTCCTGGGACAGAGTACGTTTGATGTTGACCAATAACTTCAGGCAGTGTTGGCTTTATTCGGTTTGCTATAACTTTGGAAATTATTTTGCAATCGGTATTAATTAGGGAGATTGGACGCCAGTTTCGGATATCCGTGTGGTCTCCCTTTGGTATCAATCATGCTACTGAGGTCGTGACGGATTGTGGGAGGCCATTGATGTAGGCTTCTTGCAGTGTTTCGAGGAGAAGTGGTCCGAGTTGATTCCAGAAGACTTGGAAAAACTCTGACGTGAGACCGTCAAGGCCAGGAGATTTGTTCTTTGGCAAGGATGTGCATGCGGTTTACAGTATATATCTAGATAGATAGATATATAGATATATATAGCAATCCTAGAGAAAAGGAAACGGAACACAGACAACTAACTAACTCTGATAAAGATACAAATAACGAAGAGGAGCAAGAAACAAAAACGGAAAAAAAGCCAAAGACAAACCAGCGCAGCTGCAGCAGGGAACCTTTGCCTCCAAGCACTCTGGAACCCTCCCAGCAGCATGTAGAGGGGGATGAAGAGATCGAGCTTCTTGAGTCCTCAGATGATGAAGAGGAAACTGGAAATGCAAGTCTTCCTCACACTGAAGGCCCACTTACAAGTGAGCAGCTTCAGAGCTTTCTTAAAAAAGTTCGAGGCTCTTCACAAAAACTGCGAACAGCCTATGACTACACTGCATCAGTGGCCTTATCACCCAGCTGGAAGAGTTAAGAACTATTCTGGCAGGAAAAAGAGGGAGAAAAACCACCAATCTCAGGAAAAGGATATACTACCTGATAAACGGGCTTGAATCCCAGCGGCAGCGTAACTATCCATAAAGGAAGTGAGAATTACCGCACCAAATAAAACTAAACCATAAAAATAATGAGCACCTCAATAAACCTTCTCTCACTAAACGCTAGAGGATGTGCCACACCACTGCGAAACAGGCTGGTCCTGCAGCATATCCTTGCCCACCGGCCAGAAATAGTTATGCTGCAGGAAACAAACTTCCATTGCAATAGCAAAGCTTCATATCAACACTGGAAGAACTGGCCTTATACCATGCATCACTGTCCTGCCATACAACTTCATGGATCGGGAGTCAGCATTGGAATTCACCAAAACAGCGCTCTAAAAGTAGAAATAATCGATACCTTTCCTGGGTGTGCAATATATGCACTCATTACAACTCAGACAGGAAAGAAAATATATATCATTAACATATACATCCCACAAAATGACCAGCTTGCAGTGCAGGTACTGGAGTTTGTGCGAAACCACCTCAGCAAGGTCAATGACCACATCATACTGGCAGGGGATTTCAACTGCACTCTGGATCCTGCAATGGACAGACAGCAATGCCAAGAACATCGACACTCACTAGTTCAGCTTCTCCAGGATGTAATAAATGACTTCGAGCTGACTGACACCTTCAGACACTTGCACCCACATGAGAAAATGTTCTCCTGGAGAGCCAAAGGTGGTCCTACCAGTGTCTTATACCAGGCACGGCTCGACAGATACTACACATCGATGCACACAATACCATACATCAGGAGAGTCACATACCATCCATCTCATGCATCAGACCATGATTCCATCCTTCTTAACATTTACTTTCCTGGACACACCAGATACAAAGGAGGAGCATACTGGATATTTAACAACAGCCTACTAAAGGATACAGAATATCTCAGAACCTCTAAAATCTATATCGAAACTCTCATCAGAGATATACCTACTTCACAATCAATTTCCGAGTGGTGGTCACTTTTTAAATCCAAAGTTAAGGTATTCACCCAAAAATATAGTCACCGAAGAAATTTGAAGAAGCATTCAGCCCTTAAAAATTTGCAACAACAACAGCAATTGCATCATCCAGAATCTGAGGAATACCAGTCCCCAGAAGCCACCATACGCTCACACCTAGAGCACTCTGCAAGAGGAGCACTAATAAGAGCACGACGCAAACATATTAACTTCGCAGATGCCCCTACAAAGTATTTCTTTTCACTAGAAAAACGCCAACAAGAGTGCACCACTATATCTGCTATTAAAACAGATAATGGAAACATCATAGAAAATCATGACGAAATCCTCTTATATACCTTGCAGTACTACAAAAATTTGTACCAAGCCAACCCAACATCTATGGAGGCCACGAATAAAATTCTCTCCGATGTGAAAAGACTCTCACCAACAACAAGGAGTAACACAGAACTCCCTATCACGTTACACGATCTGAAAACTGCCTGCACCTCCTTACCTAAAGATAAATCTCCTGGCATAGACGGGCTCACCACTGAATTTTATCAGTCCTTCTGGGAACAGCTTGGACCTATCCTCTACAGAGTATTTGTCGAAGCGAATACCAATGGCTTTCCACTCAATATGACAACATCAGTTATCAAACTCATTCCAAAGAAAGGAGACGCGACGAAACTAGGAAACTGGAGACCCATCTCTATCACAAACACCGACTGCAAAATTATATCCAAAGCCATTGCCAACAAACTTAAACCCGCTCTGAGCGAAATAATAAATATGCATCAGAGCTATTCCATCCCTGGAAGATCTATCCACGAAAACTTACACCTCATAAGGGATCTCATAAGCATAGCGAACAACAACAGTGAAACAATGGGTCTTGTAACACTAGACCAAGAAAAAGCTTTCGACCGCGTTGAACACCTTTACCTCTTCAACTGCTTGAAAGCATTTGGCTTTGGCTCAGGCATCATTCACTCTATTAAAATGTTGTATGCCAAGGCACAGTTTTGCATGAAAATAAACAACAAGCTTACCATAACTGCACCATACAGCAGAGGTATTAAACAAGGCTGTCCACTCTGCGGTCCTCTTTACACAATTGCCATCGAACCCTTTCTGTGTAGACTCAGAAAGGCATGCCGCCCTAAACTTCCCTACCAAGCCATAACCCTGACAGCATATGCTGATGATGTTACAATCATAGCCCGCAAAGAAGAGGACTTTCATAACATACAAATGGCATACCAACAATATCAGGCAGCCTCAGGAGCCAAACTAAACACACATAAAACCATAGGACTGTGGTGTGGCAAATGGAAAAACCGAACCGATTCCCCAATGTCTGGTACCTGGTCCACAGAGGGAAACAAATACCTGGGGATTTACCTAGGAAACACACCCTCTTATGTGGATAAGAACTGGGAAACACTAAACAAGCGTTTCAAGCAAGTTCTAGGAAAGTGGGCAGCAATACGAGCCTCTGCCTCCACAAGAGGGAGAACAATAATCGTTAACCAAATAGCCACCAGTGTCCTTTGGCATACACTAAAGATTCTTACGCCACCAGTGCAATTCATCAAACAAATAAAGTCAACCATATATCGATTCATATGGAATAAAACAAACTGGCTTTCCTACTCCCAGCTATGTACTTCTCTCAAAGATGGAGGACAAAAGTTGGTCTCCATTGACAACAGGATAACAACGTTCCGCGCTCGATTTCTCATAAATGCCCTACAACAGGAAATATCACACAAATGCACCACTGAGTATATTTTCACTTCTGCCACTAGAGGTCTCTCTCTCTCCACCACCTTAAGAATGACAACAGCTCAAGTGCCTGTAAATTTAACAAACTTCTACAAAGATGCCCTTCGACGATGGAAGAATCTAAACCTCCAGCACACAGTGAAGACAGCATCCCTACCTGAAATCCTCATGGAACCCATCTTTCACAACACGATGGTAAGAAGCCCGATCACTCAGAAAGAATTTTTCTTTCCTCCATGGAGCTGGCGAAACGTGAGAATCTTGGGTGACATTCTTTCTCCAAGCCTCACCTGGCGTTTTCCAAATTCGCTCGAAAACCTAGAATATGGGAATGAGTCTGAGCAGATAGACACCGTAAGGGCTGCGTTTCAAGCCGCTATGCCTGATAGCATAACAGAAGTGGGGCTTAGCCCTCCAAACTCAGAAGTTTTGGCGCCTATCTTTCTGATAAAAACCAATAACTCATGGGAGAAACTTACACCCAGCAACACCAACAAGATCTACAGCACACTAACACAACAGTCGAACCAAAGCACTTTGTTGGAAAATCCTGCATCATCTGATCAAACACTATTTCAATGGGATCTACCATATCGCACAAGAGCCATCAAACCTGACGCAGATATTCAGTGGAGAATGTGGCATAATATATTACCTACTCCTACTATATTACGAAAATTTAACTCAAACGTCTCAGATAACTGCCTCTTCTGCTACCAATTAGGAACGGTCAGGCATATCTACTTGGAATGCCCAGTCAACACTAAATTAATCAGTTTGACTCGGGAAACGGCAGCTCTTACCTGTGGTAATCTTCATACAGAAGAGGAATATTTCAATCTCGTCCATGTGGAGTCAAATAACCATTCATTCTGCAATTACCTTTTCATCACCGCAAAAGCGGTAATATACAACTTCTACCTCAGACATACAAGACCAGACAGCACAGCAACTTCACAGAGAGAGGCAACTGACCAACTCACTGCAGCCTTCCAACAAAAGGTGAGATGTCGGATCCTACACGAGCATCACCACCATAGGCAAAACAACACCTTAGATCTTTTCCACCAAGAATGGAATCCACGGAATCAACTCCTGGCTGAGCAGGGCGACTGCATTATAATCCACTTTCCAGCATAGAAGTGACACCTTTACCCCCCCCCCCAAAAAAAAGAAAGGGGGAAGAAAGAAGGATTGTTGTGCTTAACAGTGCGAAAGTTAATCAGCTGGCACTCTCATGTTAATAGATAATATTGTGCAATAGTAACTTCTATGTTCTTCACATTTTATGTTCTTATGTTAAAATAAGATCTTATGTTATCATGTTAAAATAACTCTTAATGGCTTTAATTTAAAAAAAAAAAAAAAAAAAATGTCTATATATATATACATAGATAGATAGATAGATAGATAGATAGATAAAGCTCTAATCATGGCAGGAGGGTAACAGCAATAGCCGAGCCTCAGTTAGAACTTCATTGGCTACAGCATCCATCCATTATCCTACCTGGATACCCATTTTAGTCGCCTCGTACGACATGCATGAGCTACATTGGTACTATTCTTACCCGGGCCACCACACGGGGAAAATTTCATGACTGAAATTTCTAGGCGAATATTTAAAGGAAGTTTATGTAAGACTACAATTGGTAAAATATGATTATAATTTTTATAAAATTTATTTTTAGTTTTTTAAAATTATTTAAAGAATATTCAGTTCTAAATACTTAATAAACTTCAATTCTATAAATAAGTTAAGAGTTTTATAAAAATGTTAAGAAAAATTTGAAAATATTATATTTCATTTATTCTTAAATTAATTCTTTGCGTCATTTTTGCATCGAATTGAATATCATTCAAGTATTATTATTATTGTTGTTGTTATTATTTTTCTGTTTGTTTATTTTAAAAAAATCAAAACCTATTACAAAAAGAACACTTTCTAGCAATCGACAACCCGCATTCAAAATTCAAGATTTTTTAAATGATTTCTCCAACACGGATGAAAAAAAAATTGCCTACAATCTTTTTCATATAACAGAGGAATACGTGATTTTATTATTTAAAAGGTACATTGGATGTGTTATCTCTAAACTGTGCAAATTAATTACATTGGACTACACTTGTGATTGTGTTTCGAATTTCTTTATTAATCTTTCTTCTTGTTGTATGTTAAAGTTTGCCAAATATTTCTTATCAGTATTCAATCAAAATAACATAACAATGACGTTCTCTCGTTGGCAAAAATTTTATTTTATTTAAATGTCATTTTGGCATTTCCTGTTCTCGATATACTTCGATATAATCCACGTCCAATGACAACAAATAAAGTGAAAAGTGCTTTTAAAAGTTTTTCAGAATTAAACCAAGTGATTCGAATTCTTCGGCAATCAGAGATGCATACGGGTCATTTTGAAGAAAGGAATAAAAAGGCAACATCATCCGGCAGAAAATATTTAAATAGAATCATGCGATTGCATTCTTCGGTGCCTTTTAGGTTGACCAGTCCGTGACAGGGTGATAAGATAGGCTTGATAGATGCTACAATAAGAAATGGCGTTGCTGTGATCGCTAAAAAGCAAACGGCGATTTCCCAGAACACTGTGTTGCATGTCTCCTGTGGCCTTCTGTTAGAAAGACATCAGAAGAATCTTGAACAACCTGGATACCAAAAAGATTTCTCCCCCCCCCCCCACCCCCCCCCCCCCCCACCCCCCCCCCCCCCCACCCCCCCCCCCCCCCACCCCCCCCCCCCCCCACCCCCCCCCCCCCCCACCCCCCCCCCCCCCCACCCCCCCCCCCCCCCACCCCCCCCCCCCCCCACCCCCCCCCCCCCCCACCCCCCCCCCCCCCCACCCCCCCCCCCCCCCACCCCCCCCCCCCCCCACCCCCCCCCCCCCCCACCCCCCCCCCCCCCCACCCCCCCCCCCCCCCACCCCCCCCCCCCCCCACCCCCCCCCCCCCCCACCCCCCCCCCCCCCCACCCCCCCCCCCCCCCACCCCCCCCCCCCCCCACCCCCCCCCCCCCCCACCCCCCCCCCCCCCCACCCCCCCCCCCCCCCACCCCCCCCCCCCCCCACCCCCCCCCCCCCCCACCCCCCCCCCCCCCCACCCCCCCCCCCCCCCACCCCCCCCCCCCCCCACCCCCCCCCCCCCCCACCCCCCCCCCCCCCCACCCCCCCATCAGACAACTTACATGTGTGCTTACGTTATTGTGAAAAGATTTCGGATTAATCAGATGAATTACACCGTCCCCTTATGGGATACTTGGGATTTATAATATATATATATATATTTGGAATTCTCCAAATAAATAAAACTGCCTGTCCCCTAATTTTCCCGTCCTTTATTCAAATCAAACCTGCCTCTACGGAATTGTACTCTGTACAAATTATTACGCAATTAATCACTTTTGTTTTGCTTTTAGGTACGTTGTTGTTGTCCTTCCAAGAGAGGAACTACATATTGTGGAACTCAAAAGAAGAAGAAGAAGAAAATTTGACTACGAAATATGTCACCACGCTCACAAAAGTAGATATCTCTCAGCCAATTCTCGGAGCCAAATGGATGAACTTTTTGCGTGGAAAATTTAACACAAATATTTTATCTACTGCTTGTAACCATGAAGTTCGCATGACTATACACACTCATCTTTTGATATGAAATTTTGATTGAAAAAAAAATATATATACTTTCCAAGAATTTCTGGAATTGTCATTACAAATTTCATTTTTGTGAAGATTTTTGAAAAAATCTTTTATACGCTGCCTCCAGCGGAAATTTAGAGTGTATTGAATTTCAACCTGTAGTGCAGTTTAAAATTCAGTATTCTGTAAACTTCATACCAATAAACGCCTTATGAATCCTGGCATCCTCTTTTACATGATTTAACGTGAAGATCGTAATTGATATTGTCGACTGGTGTTCAATTTGATCTTCACATCAGATATTATAAAAGGAGAAACTCAATGTGCATATCGATAGCAATGTGGTGTTTACTAATTTCTTCCACTGGTTTGCTTTTCTTTCTTTCTTTCTTCAATTCTCAGCTAAGTTCAACGTCATTCTCAGGTGAAATACCATAACCAATAATTCTTAAGCCTTTGTTTAATTCATGAAGAAACTTGAGGAACTCCCATTTTCATTTATAAAATTATTTGCGAATTATTCTTTCCCTTCTTAGCCTGTGAAAAGAAACTTGCTTGTAACTACCTTGTTTATGACGTGATCATGTCTCACTTTTGGTTTTCATTTTGTATTTCAAGGAATACCACACTGAACAGCTGATCCCAAACAGAGGTCAAAAGCGGTCTTTCTTTGTGAAATTTGTCCTCGAAGATACTCAACGAAGTATTGTCTCAGAAAACACATGGAGCTGCATGTGAGGGAAGATCTTTGATGCTGCGAAATTTGCCAGAAAGATTTCTCGACTGATGGAAGCCTCAAAAGACATTCAGCACTACACATGGATGTACGAGAAAAATTTCGCTGTAGCACGTGCTTTCGTGAATTCACACAAAAGGTCAGTCTTGTTCGCCATCAGAAAACATTTTCGCACCGATAGAAAAGAAAACCGAGCAAGGAGTGCTAAGAGTTTCTTTTTTTTTTTTTAAGTTATTGTTTGAATTTCATGAGTTAATTTAATATTTTTTCCAAGTTCATTATGCCTATGTTTACTTTTACTGTTGAGTAGCATATTATTATTTTTTTAAATGTTGATATATTGAAGCGATAAATATTCGTTGTTTGGCGATGTATAACGCTGTAAGTTTAATCCATCTGTTCGTTTGGTAAGTTCCGCAAGGAGCTCGTTTAGAGTTGATGGTTACAAACGATATATTTGCATAAAAAAAGTTGTAACTTATTTTACCTATTCTTTTAATTAAAGAGTTTTAAACATGTTTTGAGATATCGTTTTCTTATTCATACAAAAAGTTCGTTGGGGAAGCAGAACAAATAAAAAAATTCGAAATCACATTCTTTTAGCTTGAATATAGAATTCTGAATTCAGATTCAATATATATATATATATATATATATATCTGAATTCTGAATTCATATATATATATATATATATGCACACACACTATGTTATTATTTTATTTTGTGGTTGTTGTTGTTCTTAATGGATATCTCAATCTCGGGAGGCCCACAGCATAGTTCCCGACATACCATTCACAATCCAATCAGAATTTCACCATGGGAGGCAGAAGCTAACCAGTTTTCACACATTAGTTGTCATACCTCTCCGTAATTAACAACTACATGCAACTCACTGCACTCATTGACCACCCTGGCAGCAAAAAAAAAAAAAAAAAAAAAAAAAAAAAATGTAGACCTCACTTTCTTTCTAACCAAATATTTATTCAACTTCAAATTCACTATCATATAGTGAATAATTTCTTCCACTTCCCTTTCAGTAACTTGAATGTTTCTGTCATGTCGCCTCTCTTCGATCTTCTAATTTTTGTAACCCATAAATCTTCAATCCCTCTCTCTTCAGTGGAACATTCCTCAGGCCTGAAACGATCTCATTTATTCACCTCTGAATCAGCAAGAAATCCAGGTGACAAATTCTGAGCACAATAGTCCAGTTGGGACAGTATCAGACTTAAGTGGAATGATTTTGTCCCTACTAGTCAATGCGTTCTTGAGCATCGAGGTGATCTCCTGAATTGTTTTGCCAATTTTTATGTACTTCAGTTCCCTATCGCAGCTCCCTATTCCATAACACCCACATCACTGGAGTTATCAATTTCTACCAAAGAAACCACAAGAATAGAATACACAGACTAAAACGTTTTCGATCCAAATTGAATAACTTTACATTTAGCTACATTTTGACAGCTTATTGAAATCATCCTGCAGGATCGCTATATCGCCTATTTTTACTACAGCTTTATCCAACTTGCATCAACAGCAAACAACTGGATATTAGTCTTCAAATTAACTGCGATATCATTAATATAGAGACTAAACAACAGTGGACCAAGAGCAGAGCCTTGTGGCAAACCAGTGATCATTTTGTCTAATCTTTGACTCCGCTCTACCAAATACTGCTCTCCGATACCTGTCTCTCAACCACCCAACCACTCATCCATCTTACCAATCCTGTTTCCATTTCCCATTTGCTTTAGCTTACTATTTTCTAGTACAGTATTCGGTCAAATGCTTTTACAGAGTCCACCATTATTAAGAAACAAATGTTCCTTAATAAACTGTATTTTGTAAGAAATTGGTGATAAGAAAAAAACAGTTTTTTGACCTTTTCTTCACCCAAATCATTCCTACGTGTAGTGAAGATCGCCTTGTCAGTCTCACATTTAAGAATGGTCCAGCTCTTCCCAAAGGCTTGAATAGAAAATATTATAGTGGTGCCTCATCTTTGCACTCCCGTTTTCTCAACTGATATCTCCACAGCATTTTCAGATGTTAGGAGGAATTATGATGTTCAGATTAAGCTGTGCCGTCGCATTGGAATCGTCACGAGGTTATGATGTCACAATCAGGAGAATTGTTCAGAATGGCAAGTTAACGTTTGAGCGCCAGCCCAGGAGGTTTATTATGAGATATCACCACAACACCACATCTATCAGGCGATATGATGCTCTATGGTAAGCAACGATTTCCTAGTAGCTTTCTTGTTTGAGGAGGGATCGACATACTGCATATTTCCAAGAGCATATTACCGAAATACCACAGCTACGCATCATGGCAATGTTTTTTCTAAAACATTGTCCATGATGCGTAGCATGCATGCCCGAGCAATTTTAGAGACATATGAATGCAGTAAGTTTCGGTCCCGCTAAGATGTCTTCTTAGCGGGACCGAATGAGTGCAATATTTATCGTATGCACAGTAATATTTTCAATTGAACAAAAACATGTAACGTTTTATTCTTTTATAATTTCAAATATCTCCGCCAAGAGCCGGGCTACCCAGGACAACCCAGCTGTTACTCCGAAAACATTATGACTTGCACATTTGCTTTTCTGGCTTAGAGGGACGTTAGCCATGCGAATCGATCCTCATTTCTCTTTTATTTAGTTGTTTCTCTTGTCCTCAGCACTTCTATGGAAACCTAGGCATTCGTTGCCACAATCTGTTGACATACACACCAATGTGAAAACGCAAAACTTTTCACCACTTTCTTCTCGCATGAAGCCATTTTATAACTTTCTTGAATGATGTAATATCATCCATAGTTTGTTTTAAGTGAACCCCCTCCACTGACTGAGCTAGTAATGTTTGGCATATTGATGCTGTGAGTAAGACTAAGGGCCATAGATTAATATGGAAACATCACTCTGCAGACCGAATCTAGAACATTGTCATGCCAATTCTGGCCACTAGTAAGCAGCGTGGTTA
Source organism: Typopeltis vanoorti (assembly GCF_054136105.1). Taxonomy (NCBI): domain Eukaryota; kingdom Metazoa; phylum Arthropoda; class Arachnida; order Uropygi; family Thelyphonidae; genus Typopeltis; species Typopeltis vanoorti. Next base: position 165,846,982 of record NC_143550.1, read on the forward strand.
GTCTCCTGTCCTACTGATGACTTCGTCTATCAACTGTCACGTTGATATAGGATGTTCGTATTGTGTTGCAATCGCTCAATTTGGCTAGTCTGGAAGGGTTTGATTCTACCTCCAGGGAATCCTCATTTCCAGATTAGACAGAACTGCATTCAGTAAGCTTGCATTTATATTTTGTTTTAATTACTCTTACATACTCATATTCAAGAAAAATGGGAGTTTATAATTTGTGGAAAAGAGAGTATACGAACAAGTGAGTCATTTGGCCATTCGACGGCAGTACTTCTTTTGAGGCCTTAATTCTTAAGATGCACTTCCAGATTATTTGACCATTATCTTAAACACTGGAGTAACATGACGGGATTATCAGGAACAAAACGCGTAAAATGAATGAAAACGTTTATAAATTTCGAGTGGCCCAGAAGTAAAAGGGATTTAAATTTTAATAGTTTTCTTATTTACTAATTATTTTTTTACTTTTTTTTTCTTTATTATAATGAAGCACAGAAACGAGATTTTTTATCCGTCATGAATAAATGAAGCCCTCATATCTGGAGAAAATTATGGCCAATTAATTGCAGATATTCGCGAATGAATAGCTCGCCAAAAATCTGCGTTATAAATTCTATGAAGTTCTATTTTTTGTTCCGTTATTTTGCTGGAATGTGAATTTTACCATGATTCATTTTACAAATGATTCCTTAGAATAATTGAAAGAAAAAATAAAATAAATTAAATTAATAATCAGAACAGTTATTAAATGTTTAAACTCCGTGACCTACACATAAAATGATATCTCTTTATTAATGTTGCTGTTGTCGTTATGATTATTATTAGCAGTAGTAGTAGCATTTTTGAATTAGATTAGTTGGATTAGTTGGCTAATTAAACCATTACTCATTTTACATTTGCAAATTTTACATTTACTACCTATTTGCAATAGGTAGTAAAATGCTTAAAGGTAAACTTAGGAACGTATAGCAATTACATTTTAATTCTTACAAGAGCAGAATTGTCAGTAAAAACGACTTGTGTGTGGAGCGCATCTTTATTCCCTCATAACTTCTCAATACCTGCTAAATTATCGTCAGAAATCAAACAAATTTGCCTCATTCAACACCACTTAAACACGAACCCTGTTTTCATGAAAGATTTCTACTGTTTCGTACTATACGTAATTATCCAATACTATTGGATAATTATGTGGGAATCTTTAATTTATGTTCATGATGAAAAATCTTTTTAGATGTAAGAAACAAATTTGATCAGCAGAAATCACTAATATTTAGAGGGTGTGTGAAGAGCTACCATTTTGGTGAAATAGAGGCCAAAATTACAATCTCCAACTGCTTACGTTTTTTCATTATTTTGGCAATTCCTTCCAGGAATAGACTCAAACTATGTAGAATAGATAGCAAACATGAGATTTGTGGGTAGACCAATTGTTATGCCATCTGGAAACTGAGAGTGTACTTACCGGAGGCTTCCAATTGACTTAAAAAATAAGGTTTGATTTCAGACAAATTAATAAAAATCATTTACCTTCATCAACATTCTTCTATTATTCCTAAATCAGGAAAAATATCCACTCAGCTGCTCAACCAAAATTAAATTCTGTTTTCCAATTACTTATAAAATTACGTTATTATTATTATTATTATTATTATTATTATTATTATTATTACAAAAACACAATTACTAAAACTACAATACGAACGTTTAAATTAGCAACAACATAAAAAAGATCTTGTCATAAATGGTCTTCCTGAAACTGCACCTACAGAAAACCTCAGAGAAGGGGTTTTAAAATTAGGCCATGTAATTGATATCCCCTACAGCTTAACGACATTCAGACCGTAAATCGGATTCCTAGGAAGAGCAAAAACCAAGGCTTCCCACGACCTGCACCAGTCATAATTCGTCTTAAGAGCAAGTCCACAAGAGACAATCTCATAAAAGCCAGCAGGCAGAAAAAAACCAGTTGCCAAGGACTTGAACGCACAGCAAGACAACACACCAATCTTCCTATCCGAATATTTAACACCATTCAACCAGAATCTGTTGTACCAAACAAGAAAAGCAAAAATGGAAAAAAATTACCAATTTTTGTGGACCAGAGATGCCAAGATATTCATAAGGAAGTCACAAACTTCAAAGCCGATACAAATTAAAAGCACAGAAGACATAGAAAGGCTGCCACTGTGAAGAAAAAAGCCCCCTAAATAGTTCAAAAAGAGGCCCGCAATAAAAAAAGAATGTGAACCATCAAGACAGATGCAATAACACAGGATATATCGGCAATTTCACTTTGATCCGACCTTTCAGATCATTCATTTGACCTCCCAAAGATCTGCCTACTTCCAACACAGCAACCAAATCAATAACAAATATACGTATATATAACCAGTATCACCCTCAGATAAGCTAATTACAAAGCTTCGAGGGTGCAGTTGAGTTACATCCCAGTAGAAGTATTTATCTAACATTATTCACTTAACATTCTGTAATGAATTCTAGTAGTAAACAGAAAATGTGATAGTAATACTTCAGTTATATATTTAAGTTTAAAATTATATATTTAATTTACAATTTAAATTTTAAAAAATTATTATTATGTAAACTGCAACATAAGTAATATTGTTTAACTGTGAGTAATTAATAATAAACACGATTACTATGATAAAAAAAAAAAAAATTATTACGTGACGCTTCAAGCAGTGGAAGTGATTATCGCGAGAGGCACCATATCACTCCACTCCAAACAACTCACAGTCTATCCCGCTTAATTCTTTTTCACACTATCATCATCATCATCTTTACAAACGGCCATCTTCCCCACACACGAATTGCACTTTTTATTGAAAAATCTGAGTTTCCCAGAGAAAGAAAATCCTCGAAAATTGCTTCGAAACCTACGGAGTTAAGGAGGCTCTGCTATCAATAATAGGCCTACTAATTGGTCATTTTTCTCCACCTTGCAAGTCAATATATATATATATATATATATATATATATATATATATAAAAATTCGAAAGTTCAGTTATATATATTTTTTTTTCTAATACAATTTATTTATTGTTGTTGTTGTTTATCACCTTCTTGTAGTTTCAGAATCGTTATAACAGATAAAATTTGTCTTCATAATCCTGTCTACCATTTATCTCGATTTTTGTGCATTGCGGTGTTAAAACCATGAGTGTCTCCCATAATAAAAACGGGAGAAAATACCTACTTAATGTAGATTAGTGTTCAATTCTGAGTGTAGTATTCAATTTAGAGAATAATGGATGTGTTTCACCGACAACAATGCAAAGTGTCCTCCTCTGCATGGCCCTCCAAGTTAGGCGCCTTTTCAGGTACTCCATCAGTATATCCAGGATGGCACAGGATATACATGGATGGTCTGAAAAGTTCTCGACCTCGACCATAGATAACAAAACCATCGACACGATTTTTTTTCTAAGTTGGTACATCTGTCATAAGCATTCATGTGAAATTGCACGTCATTCTATCAAGTAGTTTGTTTTATACAGCTGTCTGAAGCAAAAGTGTTGTGTGTATCCCTTGAAATGGATAAAATTGAGTATCGTGCGGTTATAAAATGCTTTGTAAAAAAAGATTTAATGCCAAAAGAAATTCATTCAAAGTTCATAAAAGTTTATGAGCACTCTTCTCCTTCGTTTTCGACAATTAAGAAATGGGCTGCCGAGTTTAAGCGTGGCCGTACCAGCCTTGAAGATCATCCACGTGAAGGACGTCCAAAAAGTGTAACAACACCAGAAATCATTGATCAAGTGCACGATAAGGTATTGGATGACCAACGAGTCAAAGTACATGAAATTGTGAGACTATAGGATTTTTAAAAGAACGTGTAGGATATATTTTGCATGAAGAATTGCAAATGAAAACGTTTTGCGAAAGATGGGTACTGCAATTACTCACAACAAATCAAAAACACACTCGCATGAAAATCTCTGAACAGTGTTTAGAGCTTTTTAACAAGAATAAAACTGATTTTGTGCGTTGATTTTTTACTATGGATGAGACTTGGATTCACCATTACCCGCTAGAATCCAAACAGCAGTCGAAACCATAGACAGAAGCAGGTTGTTCAGCGCTAAAGAAGACAAGATTATGGTATCGGTGTTTTGGGATGCTAAAGGCATTTTGTTTATTAATTATCTTGAAAAGGCTAAAACAATAACAGCGGGGAATATTTTCCGATCTTTTAACCAGACTAGCCAAAAAAAATTCATGAGAAAAGATCCGGTTTGCAGACAAAAAAAAAATCATCTTTCATCAGGACAATCCACCTGCTCACGAAGGTTTTTGGCAATTGGGAATGTAAGGAGTCTGCACTATGAATTGTTGGAACATCCACTCTGTTCTCCAGATTTGGCTCCTCTGTCTTTTCCCAAAACTAAAAATCTTCCTCGCTGGTCAGCGTTTTTCCTCGAATCAAGAGGTGATTGCAGCTAATGAGGGGTGTTTTTAGATCTTACTAAGAACCACTACAGGGACGAGATAATTGGAGCCTCGCTGGAATAAATATATTAGGCTTACGGGAGATTATGTTGAAAAAAAAATAATTTTGAAATTATAAATTCGTTTTTGTATTGTTAGCCGAGACCTTTTCAGACCACTCACGTATAAAGCCCGGTGCAACATTACCAGTCTCGTTTGAGAGTGGATCGTCTAACATCACAGAGAGTTTAAGCTATTAGTATGGCCTTCAGTATTCCAGTATTTTAATCCATGAAACATTTCTGAAATTAGATTGATTGAAAGATCCGATTTCAATTCTTCACGAGTGGCATAGCTAGTCTCTTAGGGGCGTTAGCAAATTCGTAGCTAAGCGCCTTTTATAGTGCGAGAATTCCATAATCTAAAAGAGAAAATTACTTGAAAATTAATAAAATTACCATAATCTAAAATGAAAAACCCACATCGAAGCAGTTACAAAGAATTTGCACATTGTACGACATTTTATAGTAAACTATGAAAGTTTCGGCGGATTGTAGCGTAAGCTAAAGCACATAGTCCAACACCAGGGCAACTCGTAGCAAAGGTAGATAGCGAAGGTGGGTAGCGTAAGTTAAAGCACACACACACACATACACACACACACACGGTAATAACAATAAAATAAAAAAAGTAACTCATAGAATAATAACTACCTCCACATTACTTTTATAACTACTGACGGCAACCCGATTTCTTATGTCAGCTTACACTGCTCTTAGACAAATATTCACATTGATATGTGTGTTTGAATGTGCCTCCTGAGACTATTATCAGTCCCAAAACTTCTTTGTCAAACGCTGCAAAGGATATCTGCACTTCTGAAGTGCCATTTTAGGTGCCTTCTACGCGTGGATTCTTTGGGATAAAGCCGGTCGCACACTTCCCGGGGGTTGAAGATCAGAACCTAAAAATTAAACGAGTGAGAGACTGCACTAAAAACAGCCTTCAAGTAACTAAGATGAAAAGACAAACGGCTATTTTTTTTTTTTTCTGGCGAGGTTGCCATAAGTTAAGGGGATGAAAATCCCTTATTGTTTTTCAGCCAGTAAGCGAAACTACGATCGAAAACTACGATCTGTAACGTTTCTTTGCCGACGAACTGTCAGCGTATCCAAGCGTAAGTGACCACTTGGTAGTGCCACACCACGGCAACTCGTTGCAAAGGTGGAGCAAGCTCCCTCACTGTTCTTGATATTTTCTCATAATGTAAAACACACTGCTCTTAAGGGAGAGGGAGCTTGCTCCACCTTTGCAACGAGTTGCCGTGGTGTGGCACTACCAAGTGGTCACTTACGCTTGGATACGCTGACAGTTCGTCGGCAAAGAAACGTTACAGATCGTAGTTTCGCTTACTGGCTGAAAAACAATAAGGGATAAGGGATTTTCATCCCCTTAACTTATAACTTATAGCCTTCAAGTAAGTTTGCTTAGAGAATTAAAAAAAAAAAAAAATTGAAATAGGATCCAATTATTACAGAAAAAGATATATATGAAAAAGAAATCAATGCCACTGAATTAATAATTGGGACAGTAATTTAATGATGTTAAAATATTAATGGTAATACATGTTTACTATCCGGGTAGAATCCGCAAAGTGTGAAATTATTTCAAATTCGGGAGAATATTCTTGGTGCTAACTCATTTCCTAAAATGAGCTAACATTGAAAAAATAAGTTAAAATGAAAACGAGTTTTAATCAAGTGAACATAAGAAAAACATGTTTAGGTAACGTTTAATCAGAAACAGTGCCACCGTAAATATAACCCCAAGATGAGTGCCGACTCCACGCAGGGTGTAATAATAATAATAATAATAATGAAAATCCCATAGCTTTCTTTTGATCAATACTAAATCATCTGACACAGTGAGTACTCGATGACTCGAAGGGAAAGTGCTTGCCTCTTCAGCAGTTCTTTCCGACCTTCAGATCTAAACGAAGAATCTTCTCATTTGCACATCTGTCCAACGATTCTAGTGGCGATAAGATTCATAAATAATTTCAAGATAATTGGATGGATGCCCGTATGTTGTCTGCCACCAGCTATTTTCTCATGCCGTCACTATCAGTTTGAGAAATCTCCAGGAAAGAAAAACGTGACACCTCAATCCAGAGACCCAAGCGTGCGGAAAAATAATGTCAGAATATAAAATTTCTTGAGAGGATTCCGGCATAATTCCAACCAAGAGTTTTACTTTCCAGTGAACAGAACCACAATCGCATCCAACGGTTCAGTTCCAAACATTCTGCAATCTTTCTGTATGAGATGTATCGAGGAGACTGAGTCAGATGTAATAATAGAATTACTGAGTGACCACGTTTCAAAAGTCTATCACCGGAGTGAGGATATTTCTGTGTCATAAGTTATGTGCTTGGACCATTATTGTTTATGTAGCAACAACTGATAGGAGAATTGAGGTTAATGAATCAGAGGTACTTAGGATATTGCAGAATTTAAATGCAGGTACTAATGTAGGTTTGGATGGAATATCAGCTCCGGTATTACGTGAATGTGCTAACGAATTTTCAAGGCTTCTTACTTGGTTATTTACCTTAGATTTGAGCTCTGGTAAGGTCCCTAGGGATTGGGACGCGAGTAAAATAGTTCCTTTGCTTAGAGCCTTCTTTATGCTCTAAGCGTGCGATAAAAAATTACAAACCAATCACTATCTCGAGAGTGTTGTTAAAAGTATTGGAAAAATTGGTGAAAGACAGAATTCGGGAATGGGTGGATAAGAATATGATACTCTATTCAGGCTAACATGATTTTGTTGGACAAGGAGAATGACTACACAATGACCCTGCTGGATTTTATTATTATTATTACACACCTCCAGGGAATCCAGTGACTCATCGAGGGAGGACACCTGATCTACAACTCTCCACCACTTCAACCACTCCACCAACCTTCGTCATCTACGCCAACGCCATCTACCGCCGACCACCACCACCAATACTTCACAGACAATCACAAACATCCATGCCCGCGGCAGGATTCGAGCCCGCAGTCTTTTGGCTGGAGAGCAGATACGCTAACCACTCGTCCAACCATGCCGGCTATTTTACTAAGGCTTTTGACAGAATTTCCCACGGAATACTGTTATGCAAATCAGAACAAATGGGGAATGGATATTAAACTGATGATAGGAGAATATCTCATGGACTGAAACGAAAAAAATAATATATGGAGGGGCAGAGCCCTGGATGAATCAGATGACCAGTGCTATGTTCTTTGACCATTATTGTTTATTTTGTACATAAATGATATAGGAAATGGTTTGAAAGAAGATATTCAGTTGTTTGCATATGATGCAAAGTTGGGTAACGCAATAATTAATTAAACTGCTGTAGAGAGATTGCAGGATGATTTAAATAAGATGACAATATAGGCAAAGGATAATGGATGTTAGTTCAATGTTGAAAAGTGTAAAGTTATGCGTTTTGGGATTAAAAGATTACAAGCTGTGTACCACATTGACGGAACAGTACTCCAAGACATTGTTGAGGCTAGGGATTTAGTGGTGACAGTGGATTGAAAGTTGAAATTCTGATGGCATATAGTTAAAGTGTCCAAGAGAGCTCATAGGATTACTTGGTTATTGTAGAACACACTAACATGCAGAGACAAAGAAATTATTATTCCTATTTATAAGGCAGTGATACGTCCACATCTGGATTACTGTGCTCATGTCCAGTTGGCGCTGGATTCCTTGGAGATAAGGAAGTGGTAGACAAGATTCAGAGGAGTGCCCAAGTTGGTGAGTGGTGTAAGGAATACTCCTTACATTGAGAGTTTGTAGATTACAGAGGTTGGTTAATAGGCGGAGAAGAGGAGATATGATAGAAACATTTAAGTTACTAAAAGGTTTTTATAAAATTGATGCAGGGAAATATTTCAGCATTGGGATAGTGGTGGAAGACGATGAGGTCATCCCTGGAAATTAAGTAACAGTGTGGTTAACAAGAGTGTGAGGAGTAGATTTTTTGCTAGGAAAGTGGTGAATGAATGGAATGGGTTGCCTGAATCATTTGTGAGTGCTTCGTCTGTAAATAAGTCAAGAAGCTTTATAATAGATATTGTGTGGATAGTTTGGGTCTCCTGCGATGAGTCTTCTGACTTCATGGAGATACCCGTAAAATAATAATAATAATATATTATTTGTTATTGAAAATATTATAACTACTGGAGTTTAACACTTTGTAAAACTGCTTGTCAAGCATTGCAGAAAATAGATACCACTTTAAGATTCTCGCCCGCAAACTAACGAAATTCTGTTATTTAAAATAGTAATTAGTGAAGTTTTTGGTATTCTATATGGGTGAGGATTTAACTTCTAATTTCTACTCTTAAATATGCGATAACTGTTTTATGTACGTATGAGTATTTATTTGAACTATCGATATCGACTATGCAGCAAATACGAAGCTATATTTCAAGAAAACACAGCCAATGATCTCAATTAGCGTTACTTAATATTACTCGTTTAAATTAGCACCATTTTAGAATCCTATCTTTCTACAAAATTCGACATTACTTTCTGTGATGTCGAATTTGATGCCACCAACTTCCTTCAGAGAATTTAAAGACGTCATTAGGATTTATTTATTTATTTATTTAACTGATTATTTTGTGATGTAGATGGAGGAATGTATATTTGTTCCGTTCACACTAAAATATAATCAGAATTTCACAAAATATTAATTGACATATCTTAATAAGGAACATCGGAAAAAAATTGCTAGAAAAATATAAAACGCATTAATATATTGTATGAGTTTATCAACCTTTCCTCAGGAGGGACAGCCAGATGTCTTTTCCCGCTTACTACTACAATTGATAAAAAAAAGTAATCAAGTATTAATCGAACTGAGTCTAGAAACTGAATCTGTTTTCTCTAGATTTCCTTTTGTTCAACTGAAACCCTTCGAACTTGCATTCCAGACAGACTATATTTCCAAATATAGTCTGTCTTTCACTGATTGAAAAAAATCGAAAATTTCTCCTTCCAGGAAATGAGGTGTATTATTTTGAAAAGAGAGCGAGTTTACTTGCATTTACTCCAACCTTTGAACACTAGTGAATATTTGAATGGAACCGAGGAAAATAAGGCTAAAATACGCGTTTTTTAGTCTTATCTGAGGTACATCAACTATTCCAAAGAAACACTTCAATATCGACCATAACGTACATTATGCGAATGGCATCTAAATATGTATTTATGACCACCTCCATTAAGCTTAAAGCACATTAAGTTTACGTAATTTTTATTGAAAAAATTTCTATATCTTTCATGCAAATTTTTAGAGTGACAATTTTACTAGTTTAAAACACTGGCCGACAATGAGCAAACTATAAACATGCGAAACTTGTCTTTTGAATTCATTTACTCAATTCCTAAAAATATAAATGAAATTCACGTGGCTTATTACGTTTCATATCTCTGAAGACATCTTAAGTTACAAATGAAAGCTTCACATTTGCAATTCCAACCATTACACTGTTTAAAGAACTGCATGTTGGATTAGAATGCTGTTTCAGTAATACTACATCAATTTCGTGTCCTACTGTTTCGAGTATATCATTATCAAAATTCTGTACAGGGATTTTTGTTATGTACTCTTGAGACTTTGGTATTCTACATAGATTTTGACTTAAACCAACAATAAATATATACTGTACATTATAGTAAATAATATTTCCAATTACTCATGGGTTCACTGTGTCAAATAGTAGACTTAGTAATTGACTCTTGGTCAATTGATAGTACTTAGATGTGTTATGTTATCTGTTATATTTCTTCCTTTTACTGCGCATGTTCGAGCAGATAATACACCCTTCTAGAAATTTGTGTATTCTGTTTGTAAGCATATTAGAAATTATTGTATAATCTGTATATACAATGTTATACCTGTCCATTTTTTATATTGTTTAGTTTTTCTGCATAGGAAATTTTTGTATTAAGGGAATGTGTTCAGTGTTAAAATATTCTGGTTTATCTATTTCTAAGATTTTAATCAAACTCATAAAACCAGTTTTCAAACTTTTGTAAATATTATTTGTAAATATTTAATTGTAGACGTGGATGCATTATTATGGAATTAATTCCCTCCCCCGCATATGTGCTGTAATTCGGTCTAAAGGAGATCCAAAACACGATATTAAATAACAGCTTCTAATCTCCAGTGGCCGGTATGTATGTAACCTGTCGTATTTCCTGGCGTTTTAAACCTCTCGTAAAAGGTTAGGCAGGATTGAGGTGCACTACGTTTTGCATCAATAGGAGACAGTAATTGCTATGGAAAGGTGCAATTAAATTGCTTTCATCATTTGTTGAAGGCATCCTTTGCCGGTAGCGAAATTTTATATATGTCGGCCATTCATTCAAATAAACAACAAAAAAATTCCTTTCTAAAAAATTGGAGTTATTAGCTTAACTTATTGAAAAACAAATTACGGACTTTTGATATTACAAAAGACACAAAAAAATTCTAATATATATGTCAGAAAAGATAAGTCAGAAAGAACTAACCCCTGTAAAAAATTAGTTCCTCTGAAATGTAAGCCAAACGTTCAACCTCAACAGAGATCACATAATAATATTCATTTTATAAATACAATTCATGTCACACATACCGCAAACTATTTGATAATATTTAACACAAATCTCACGCCATGTGTGAAAATATTATGATTTAACGTGGTAAATATTGTGGTTATAGACAGAGTTCCAGAAATCCTATCGCCCCAACCCGTTATCAGAGACAAATGGCCAGCGAATTTTCAGCCAGGTTCTAAATCACATATGGGCAACCCCCGGCTCGGATCCGGTCCTCTACTTCTTTTGATGCGACCCTAATCTATTTCAGCGAAGTTTGTCTGATTCATGGTGGGAGAAAACATTAGTAACTCACATTATGCTGACGTCATATGACTTGCGCAAAACACACTAATGTTTTCTCCAACCAAGGTCTTTCTCACTTTGATTAGCGGCGTGTGTGAAGTGTTACAACGTGTCAGTTCGGTACTTGCGTTGGTGTTGTGACTTTACTCTGTTCAGTGCCTGCGGTGTAGAAGATAGTTTTGTTTGACAGGTCTGAATATCGCTTATAAATTTGAGGCAATGTCAGGGGTTATTGCAAAAAAAAATAAAAGTAGATGCAGAGAATCGTCAATTTCAAGACAACTGGACGGAGGATTATTATTTTATTCTGAATAAAGGTTTGCCTCCATGTTTGCTGTGCAACGAATCCGTATCTGTCAACAAAGAATACAACTTGAAGAGACACTTTACTTCGAGACATGCGGATCACCCAAAAATTGATGGACAACTACGAAAAGATGAAATACAGAAGTTGAAGAAGAGCTTGGATAGCAGCAAATGTTCATCTAGCAAAGAAATCTAGCTTCTTACCACAAAGCCAGCTTTGTGGTAAGCGAAAAAATCGTTAAGCATTCTAAGTCATTCGGTGAAGGAGAATTTATCAAAGAATGTCTGCTGGATGTTGCAAGTATAATATATGTTCTGAAAAGAAAAGACTTCGAGAATATTCGTTTGTCGAGACGTACTGTTGTCCGACGGACAAAAAAAGTTTAAAAGACAAGATTGCTAGATTGGAAGCATTTTCAATTGCTTTGGATGACAGCACCGATGTCTCCGATACAGCACAACTATAGTTCGCCCACCGTTTCCAGGTCCCTGCTTCGCGTCTTTCCAAGAATAGTCGATTCATGCTGAAGGGGAGAAAAAAATGAAAGACGTCCGAATTGGTCGCCAACACGCGAAATCACGTGCTTTATAGGTAAAATTTTCCAACTGTTATACAAGCAACATAGTTAACTACAATAATCATAAAAGAGAAGTTAATTTTCCGACCGGTAATAATAAACAACTCATCCCACTATACGGACTGATTACCCTATAATCGGAATGGATTCTTCTTTTTCTGAGATGCGCAGAAGTGTCGAGGGACCTCATATCGGTGGGCGAACTATAGCAATATTTATTCGAGGAGTTGATGTGGATTTCAACATCACAGAAGAATTATTGGCACTTCGGCCGTTAAAAGGAACAACTACCAGTGAAGATATATTTGAAACAGTCAACACAGTCTTCGAGAGATTTGGGCTTAAATGGAGTTCATTATCTGGCGTATGCACTGATGGAGCCCCTGCGATGGTTGGTGCACAGAAAGGATTTATTGGAATAGTTCATGAAAGAGCAATGGAACTACAGATCCATCCGGAAAATTTAACAATTTTCCCTGCAATATTATCCACCAACAAAATCTGTGTGCAAAATCGATTAAATTTACCAATGTTATGGAAGTTGTAGTAGCCAGTATTAACTTTATTAAGTCACGTGTACTTAATCACCGCCAATTTAAGGAGTATTTGGCAGACCTATTTTCGGATTATGAAGATATGTCTCATTATTGTGAAGTGATGTGGTTGAGCAAAGGTAAAATGTTAAAACGAGTTTATGATCTGAGACAAGACATTGCAGATTTTATGGACATAAAAGGAAACACAATTAACCAAGTAAAAGATGATGAGTGGGTGTGTGATTTAGCATTCCTTGTAGATGTCACCGGATACCTAAACGAACTGAATCTTAAATTGCAAAAACAAGAACAATTGGTTCATGAACTGCATGGACATGTCAAAACTTTTTGTAAGAAACTAAGACTGTTGGAAAGTCAGATAAGAGCTAAAAATTGTTATCATTTTCCTACTCTAGCAACTCATAAAAATATCCCTTATAATTATTATGGAGATGAACTGAAAGCACTAATAGAGCAATTTGATACAAGGTTTGCCGACTTCAAAAACAAAGACTCCACATTCGCTATATTTGCTCGTCCGATGGATGCTGATGTAAATAATATGAGAGAAAACTTACAGATGGAACTTATTGAGCTTCAGGCGGATTTAGTGCTAAAATCACAATTTAACAACATTGCTTTGACGGATTTTTATAAATTTTATTTGGTGGAAGAAAAATATACAAATTTACGCGCCTTTTCAAGAACAATTATTTGTCTTTTCGGCAGCACATATATGTGTGAACAGTTTTTTCGAGGATGAAATACAATAAATCAAAAATTTGGAACAAGAATAACGAACGAAAACCTCGAAAATTCTATGCAATTATCCTTAAGTAATGCCAATATTGATAGTCTCGTAGTTGAAGTACAAGGCCAATCTTCACATTAAATTGTTATGTCGTTCATTATATTATAAAATTTATGTAGAGCTTTATACCAAAGCATAATTTAATTAAGGGATATTACATTCCATATTGTTTCATGCCGAATATAGAAACTATATAAAGTTCGGCAAGTCCAAGGGTAAGCAAATGCCTGGATAGTGCAACACCTAACCCATTTGGTAGTGTAACACTGAGCCAACTCATAGCAAGGGTGGAGCAAGCTCCGATCACTATTCTTGGTATTTACTCAATGTGAAACCCAGCTCCTAGGAGCAGTATTACCCTTTGGCTGTAAAGCCAAAGCATTATATTATAAATAAATGAAATATGAAGTAGCAACTTGTTTTAATTCATTTAATATTAATTTATTTTATTTAATAATTTGTTCCTGCCCTTGACTCGGAGACAGAATGATAATTTGGCCCCCGAACTAGGAAAGGTTGCCCATGCCTGTGTTAAACAAATCAGTAAAAGAATGAGTCAGAGAATGAGTGATCTCTAGTAATTTTATTTTAAATGGCCTTGGATCCAATTAAATTTGTAGTTAGTTTTGTGAATTTGTTTGAAGTGTAAATATATTGTTTTTGTTTTATTAAATGTCTCATTTTTGTATTTTGATCTTGAGTCAGTGATTTTTTTGGATTCTGAAAGAAGCAGTAAAAAAGTCATCGCACCAATCGGAGTGAACCCTTGTGCATATATAAATAAAAGCACTCTGAAATAAAAATAATTATTATAGAGAAAATCTCATAAAACTGTGGATAGATAGATAAAAAATAATAATATTATCCTATCTAAACAAATGGCAAAGTCGAACAGAGATCGTCTTTCTTAACAGAGATGAAATAATTAATAATCTCTTCTTTAAACACCTAGATTTGCTATCCATGTATAATCTAATACCAACAATAACATCATGTACTAGAGAAGAAATATTCGGAAATACCATCACTGCCTCCTGTCTACATCATATAAACGTCCGAGCACCACCAAATAGTTACGCTGCATCAGTCATAAAGTGGTGCAAAGTAGCAGACCATTACTTCACTGCTCTAAACCTGCATACCAAGACAATATCCATGCAATGTCCCACAGAAGAAAAGCGACAGAAAACAATAATAGACGAAGAAATAATCACCACGAAATAAGAAAAACAGACTGGGAACACCTGGCATCAGATTCAGCAGATATCTTATACAACAACATTAAACTCACACTGGAGGAAATATATAAGAAAGCTACAAAGAAAGTCACAATTCGTTCAAAAACAACCCAGAATCCTTGGATAACACAAAACTTAATCCTAGAAATACACAGAAAGGACGCTTTATGGAAAGAATTAAAGCGATATCCAAATAACACAGCGTTAAAAACTCAATATAAGATAACAAGGAATCGCCTTACAACACAAATCAGAAATGCAAAAAGAAACTAATACAGAGACAAACTAACCTCTGCACAAAACAACATGAAACAAACCTGGCATCTGATGAACGAGATGCTAGATTGTGCTCCCAACACCACCACCTCCGAAACCATAAAACACAGCTTCATGAAAGACGCAAAACCTATCCAACAACTAGCAAATGACTTTAACCAATACTTTGCAGACTCCCTCCAAGAACTGCATAGAAATATTCCCCAATCACAAAACGTGATCCCCCACTTGGACCACAATCAAAACGGACATTATGGTTCCCAACCATAAACGAAGCAGAATTTCACTCTGTAATACATCAAACCAAACAAAGGCCCAGGAATTGATGGCATAAGACCTAAAGATATCAAGCAACATGCAACTAGCTTAGGTCTTATCCTACTAAAATTAATAAATAAAATATTTAAAACAGGACAGATACCAAGTAGGCTAAAGACCGCCATAATCACACCCATGTACAAACATTGAAAAAGAAATTTAATCAGTAATTACAGACCCGTAGCAACATTACCAAATATCAATCAAATTATGGAGCGGATCGGACTGAAGAAACTCACAGCATATTCAGAGTCCTTCCGTATTATCCCCAAAACACAGTATGATTTTCAGAAAAATAAGGGAACAACATCTCTCTTGGAAGACTTTACAGAAGTAATTAATACCGTCTTAGACAAAAACAAAATTGCCATGGTAGTCTTTATTGATCTAACTAAAGCATTCGATACACTTACACATCAAACGTTGTTAGAAAAGCTGAGGCATGTTGGAATAGACGGGCCTCTTCACAGGTGGTTTACAAACTACCTTCAAAATAGAAAGCATATCACACGTATATCGGATCAAACTGAAGCAGAGAGCTACCAGTAACCTGTGGAGTGCCACAGGGAGCTGTACTCTCCCCAACTCTATTCAACATTTACACGCACGATATTAATCAGCTACCACTCAAAGGTAAGATATTCCAATACGCAGACGATACAGCAATAATATCCATCCATAATAACGCAAGCATAGCCCAAACAAATATGCAACATGACATAAATCTGATCACAGACTGGCTCATGAAAAACTCCATACACCTAAACTCAGAAAAGACAAAATTAATCATATTCAGAAATCCACTGACGCGACCAGTTGATATTACATACTCGACTATTACATACGTACATGACAATACAGTCACTTATTAGACACTAAAATTCATTCATTAAGTCTGCTCAAATTCAGCACCTTAAACCTAACAGTCCACTAATAAAGTTCTCCTATACTTCAGAAAATTGAATAAAAGGATCAAACTCACATTAAAGCTGCTATCCACTGTGCGTACTTATTCCTTGGTTTCAAGTTGGAGTCTTGACCCTTCCTTCCATATCAGGCTTTGACTCCCTTCCTACACCGGCATGAGATTTTTGACGCTGACGGCTTCTGGGACGCTGTCTTTCCGGCACTCGTAAACTCGGGCAAAAGGGTTCGGCATGTGGAGTACGTGCATGCGCGTTAACGTAACGGAGCAGATCCTTCCAGCTCGAAAATTCCTATCTTCGGAAAATAGCTCCTGGCAAAGAGTGTCATCAGGTCTAGCTGTGCCTGGCGGATCGGCTTCTGTCATCATCCTTTCAGACGTCTGGCATGAAATCTCCAGAAATTTGGGTCCTGGATGGTTCACATCCGATGGACCTCCGATATCCGAACTTCTGGCCAATCCCTTTCATTCATCCACTTTCGGATCCCTGCATGAAGATATGAGACCCCGAATATTTCGGTGCGATCTCTTGATCTTTCACTAACACTGACCCCTTCTTTGTTCTCTGCACTCCTTTAATCCCATTTCGTTGGGCAGCGGAAACTCGTCTGAACTTTGGCGGTCTGTTTGACACTGACCTTGAAGGTGTTTACGAGTGGAGCACACAAACAACTTTCTTACATCATTATAAGGAGCTATCATACAAAGTTTCTGGTGGAAAGGCATTGCCTTTGTTCCTAACTTTCTAGAAATTTCTTTCTTAAAGCAGTACAGTCAATTCCCATACGGTTATTTACATTAACAATTTAGCATTAAATATATACAGACATACAAGGTTATTTTTGTAACAATCTTATAGGACAAAAACCTCTGTAAAAATCGATGTAAAGCGCTTTGGTATTTTCAAGCTACATCGAATTTTTACATATGTCTCATATGTATACTAATATATGCAATGTTGTATCACATGTATTCAAATATATGTAATATATGTATCATATGTAATTTTAAAAAAAATTATTATTATTATTATTATAGCGGTATCTCCATGGAGTCAAAAGACTCATCGCGGAAGACCCTACATTGACACACTAACCATTATTCACACAATACCTATCATACTTCTTAAATTCATTCACAGACGAAGCATTCACAACCACCTCTGACATCGCATTCCACCCCATTCACGATCCTCCAAGCAAAAAATCTAGTCCTGACACCCTTGTTAGCCAGATTCATACATAATCTTCAGGGATGGCCCCTCGTTCTCTCCTTTCCTGCACAGGTCTTGAAAATGTCATTAGTATCAATCCTATAAAATCCCTTTAATAATTTATATGCCTCTATCATATCTCTTCTCCTACGTCTTGCAATCGTACGCTTGTGGCTTATGCCAGTCAAAGATCCTGCTTCTTAAAAAAACAAGCATTTGTTGTTTGTTAATAACAAGTAGTAGTAATAATAATTGAATTTGTCAAAATTAAAACAGAAAAATGGAAGTTATATTTCCGTTTATATATTTGATTTCTTTTAATGCTGTATAGGATAGGAACGGTAAACGCTGTACAATATAACATAATGTTGTACATTTGGTCACATAACTACATAACTACAGACCTTTAAGTATTTTAACAAAACAAACCAAAACAAGTTACCAAAAGGTGCTTTGACCTTTTTTAAATAAAAATCTCGGGATGAGAGATAGATGTAGAAATTTTTTTACATTGGGTATAATATATGTTATGTTAAAGATGCCAAACCATTATGAAGCGCTCTACAATACAGCATAATGATGTACATAATGCTGTACATCTTGTCATCAACTATCAACATTACTGACATAAGGGGTTAAGCAAAAGCTTTTCATATTCCCGGCTATCTTGAGAGAAACTGTGAGTGGAGAAAGTTTATGAGGTAATTGCTCGCCCTGAGTGGGCTATCAGGGCGAGCAATTCATCCTAAACTTCAACACTGAGGAGATCAATCCTCAGTGTTGAAGTTTAGGATGGCTTTAGGTCTTTTATGTTTGAAATAATCCATTGCGTCATAATCTGCAGCCAGTTGGATCAGTTTGTTAGGGTGCACAGATGCTTTTGAGAAGAATTTGATTGTTATAGTCTGCATGAAAGTGTAAATATAGGGGAGATTTGTGTCCCGATGCAGCTGGACAGTTCGAGTGAGCCATGGGGCGTCCAGGATCATTCTAAGACATTTGTTCTGGATGCGTTGTAATTTGTTAATATTCGAGTTTGAAGTATGACTCCAGGCCGGTGAAGCATAGATGAGTATTGGACGAACCATCAGTTTGTATATGAAAAGTTTGATTCTGGTGCTCAGCTTACTGTTTCTGTTAATTAGCGGATAGAGCTGGGCTATGGATTTTGATGTGTTTGCACAGAGAGTCTTGATATGGGAGCTGAAAGTCAGTTTTCTGTCCAGTATTACACCAAGATATTTGATCTCATTTTTCCACGGAATTTTAGTGTTGAAAAGGAGAATATCTTCTTTAGGAAGCATTAATCTTCTGGAGAATAGGACGGCTACACTCTTCAGGGGATTCACTTGGAGGCGCCATTTAGAAAAGTATTGTTCGGTTAGCAGTAGGTTTTCTTGCAGTTTCTTGATGGCTAGGTGAGACTTTAAAGATCTGGCTAATATCGCTGTATCGTCAGCGTAAAGGGCTTTAATTGAAGATAATCGGTTGTGTGGTATATTATACAAGTATAAGGAGAATAGGATTGGTGCTAGTAAGAAACCTTATGGAACTCCAGCCAAGATGCTTTTTTGTGTCGAGACTACCCCACATATCCTGACTTGCATGCGCCTATCGTAGAGTTATGCCTTTATAAGATGAATGATTCTGATTGGTACACCAGATGATATCAGTTTGTATAGCAAACCATAATGCTAAACCTTGTCAAATGCACTGGCTAAGTCAAGGAAAACAGCCCCAGTGCATTGACGCCAGTTAAAACCCGTGATGATGTGTTCCACTAATCTGTGTATTTGTTGCGTGGTGCTATGCGATTGTCGGAAGCCAAACTGCTCCTCAGGCAGGATATTTAGTCGGAGTACTGAATCTTGGAGTCAGTACTCTCCGACTAAAAAACCTGGAAAAGATCCCAGATTGCCTCAGAATTACCTTCTCGGCAATTTTGCCGAGATTTGAGATGAGGCTGATTGGTCTCTCTAATTTTGAGGCAATCTGGGATATTTTCCAGGTTTATGGATCGGTATTATGTCCGCCAGTTTCCAGTAGGAAGGGAAATATTTGTAGTGAAGGATGGAGTTAATTATATTTGTCAGATGGACAGTAGCTCTGCGTGGTAGAAGTTTTATAACTTTGTTGGAGATACCGTGGGGTCCAGGAGCCTTTTTATTTTTGAATTTCTGAATAATAGCATATATTTATGTGCAGCGAGGGCATCTCTCACTGCAGAGTTGAACCTGTTCAAGATTCGTTTGTCTTGCGGCGCCTTGGTGTTGTGATATCTTTGTCTTGCCTTATTTTTTTCTCTAATCAGATTCATAATATCTTCTGGCAAGCGGTTGGACTTGCAGGTAGTTGCGGGGGTAGTAACTGCTGAACAGGCTGCTTTAATCTGTTCTGTTCAGTTTTTAACAGCTGTTTCAATTTCCTCTTTTGATTTAATGATGGGAACAGGACCAATATATTTTGGAAGTACCTTGGAGAGCCTTTCCCAAGGAATAAATGAGTGAGGGGGGGGGATAATTTTTGAAGGTTTCCCAATTTTAATCGTATTGGGTTACGGTCTGATGACAGATCGTTGATCGTCATTGAATTGTATTGGAGTCTGATGTGCTGCAATAAGGCTATATCCAGCACATCAGCCCGACTATAAGTGTTGTGATGGGTGGGATCAGCGATATCTATTACAAGAAGATTGTTGAAACCAGCATAGTTTTGTAGTATCTGTCCATTTTTGTTGGTGGAACGGCTATTCCAGGCTGAATGCTTGGCATTTAAATCACCTGCCCCAATGATAGGCTCTCCGGTATCGAATAAGGCGTTCAAATCCGGGCAGAGTAATGATTTTTGTGGAGGATGATATGCTGCAAAGATTTTTAATTTGCCAACAGAACTCGTGAGAATCTCAATGCCAGTGACCTCGAGGTTGGTGGTAGGAGGGATGTTTATGGAGTGATGACAGATGAAATTTTTAATGAAAATTGCCCTGCCTCTTCCTCTGTGGGATAGTCTATCAGCTCTGTACAGTTTATATCCACAAATTTTGGATACATCTGGTCTGATAACTGATGTGTCATGATGGATATCAGTCCCAAGGACTCCGATCCCTTTGTCGCTATGAAATAGTCTTGCATTAAAGATTAGCGAGCACTTGGCTCACCCTATTTAGGGCTGTACGGAGGCACCTGAACCGATAAGCAGAGCTGCTTTCGGGCGCTTATGTTTCCACCTGTCGTGTTCGTCATAGTTAGATGACTCTCAAATGAGTTGATTTGGATGAACAGCTGCTTTGGCAAAATAAGCAGCAGCACTGTTATGGAGGAACGTGGGAATATCTGGAATATCGACATCACGGTGTAAGAGAGCATTTCTGACAAACCACGGAGCGTTGAATATCATACGGAGGCACTTGTTTTGAATAACTTGTAGCTTTTTGATGTTGGTGGGGGAAGTGTGACCCCAGGCTGGTGATCCGTAAGTTAACGATGGTCTGATAATTGTTTTATAGATCCGTAGTTTGTTTTCAGTGCTGACTTGACTTCTTCTATTGAGGAGAGAATAGAGTTGTACAATTGCAGAGTTTGCTTTTTGCATGCATAAACTATGTGGGAGTTAAAGTTTAAATGGTTATCAAGTTGAATGCCTAGATATTTGGTGCTAGATCTCCATGGGATGGCTGTATTAAAAAGTTTAACTTCTCCAGAGTGAGATGCTTGTCTTCTTGTGAAGAGAATGGCAGTGCTTTTATCGGCATTTACAGATATTCTCCATTTTCTGAACCAGTCCTCCAAATTTCTTGTTGCAGTTTGTAAGCGCTGAGTAGCTATATTAGGCCTGAGAGATCTGCTAAGAATTGCCATATCATCCGCATAACTAGCTATAGTGGTTAGTGATGTGCTAGGAACATCAGAAACAAAGATGTTAAAAAGCAGCGGTGAGAGCAGCGAGCCTTGAGGGACACCAGCAGTGATTTTTTTCAGTGAGGATCGAATTCCGCGCAACTTGACCTGGATTTTACGGTCCTGTAGAAAGGAATTAATAATTTTAGTAAGGTAAAGAGGGATGTTGGCTGTAATTAATTTATAGATGAGACCTTTGTGCCACACCTTATCAAATGCTTTTGCAACATCTAAAAAGATAGCTCCAGTGTGCTGTTTTTTCCAGTTAAAGCCTGTAGTGATGAATTCAGTCAGTCTGTGAATTTGCTGTGTAGTGCTATGTCCCGTACGGAAACCAAATTGTTCTTTTGGAATTATGTTATTTTTATTCACCTTCTCATTAAGTCGGTTGAGAATAACTCTTTCTGCGATTTTTCCTAGGCATGATAAAAGACTGATAGGTCTATAGCTCTGTGGCGAGGTGCCTTACCAGGCTTGAGAATAAGGAATATATCAGCTTGTTTCCATCTTGAGGGAAATCATTTAATCTCAGAATTGCATTAATAATGGCTAAATGCATGACAGCTTTGTGTGGGAGGGCTTTAATTGGTTTGTTGGTAATTTCATCTGGACCAGGGGCTGTTTTGTTTCTAAGCTTCCTAATGATTGAATAGACCTCTTTAGGTGAGGTGGGACAGATATTTTTACAGCTACAAGGTTTCCGAAGCGCAGAGCGTACTCCACGGTGTATCCTCTCTATGAAGACCAGATCAGCATATGCATAATTAGGACGGCACTGAAGTTGGAGAGCGTCAACGAAAGCTTCCGCTTTTTCATTATCTCTGTAAACAAGACCTCTTTCTCCGTGAATGGGCTGGATGTTAGAGCGATCTTTACGGAGAGCTTTAGTCAACTTCCACAGAGAATTATCTTCAGTTTTGAGAGAACAGAGTTTTCTTTCCCATTGCTGGTTTTTGTGATCTTTTAATGCGTAACGAACTTGGTTGGACGCTCTATTTAGTTCTCGACGGTCTTGCGGAGATAGTGTGTTGTGATAGCGGCGTCTGAGTCTATTTTTGTTCCTGATCAGAACAAGGATTTCTTCAGGAAGTGAGTTGACTTGAGCTGGGGTGGAAATAGAACAAGCTGCGGATAAGCCAGCGTGTATTTTACATTCAAGATTGCTGACTGCCACGTCAATTTCTTCACAGGTGGAGATAGTAGGTACTGAGTCTATGATAATGTTCATTTTAGCCTTGAATTTTGCAAAGTTAGTGTGGGATTGGCTGGGAATGAGCTCAGGCTCCTCCCCTAAACTTAAGAGTACTGGATTGTGAACTGAGCTGAGCTCGTCAACCACTTGAAGTTGGAAATAATGACAAATATTGTTAAAAATAGCAATATCCAAAACATCAGGTTTGCCAATCGCTCCATAATGTGTTGGCTCGATCGGGCCTGCAATAACAATATTTCTCTTCAAGGCAAAGTTGTAGAGGATCATTCCGTTGTTGTTAAAACTCTTGCTGTTCCATAAAGGATGCTTAGAATTGAGATCTCCTACAATTATTGCTTCATTTGTATCTAGCAGCTGAGAGAGATCAGAGGGGAGTAAAGGTTTGCCAGGGGGGTTGTATACAGAATAAATCTTTAAGCTGCCTGCATTGTTGGTATAAATTTCAATGCCTGTCTCCTCGAGGTTAGATGTATTAGTCTTCTTAATCTCATTATAGCGGATGTTTCTTCTGACAAAGATGGCAGTGCCTCCACCTCTGGCATTGAGTCTGTCTTTTCTAAGTAATGAGTAATTTATGAGTTTGGGATTATCGCAGGGACGTAGGTGAGTCTCGTTAATGAGGAGAATATCAATTTGTAAGTGGTCTGTAAGTTCCTGTAATTCCAAAATTTTGTTGTTGAGACCGTTTGCATTCCAGAATATTATTTGCATAGAATTTGATGTTGAAGCTGGATTAGTCATTAATCATGGAGAATATGACTTGAGTATTCCTAAGGAATTTGTTGGTGTCGGCCTTGCTTGGATTTGTTTTGCTGAAGGCCATTAGCATCTCCCCTAGTGAGGCAGCGAGAGTTGCTGAGGAATTTTGACTGCTAGCTGCAGGGAGTACCTCGGTGTTACGCGAGGAAACCACAGAAGCATAAGATTTATCTGGTGTAACTTTTCGTGCTTTGATTTCAGGCACAGATCTCACAGTATTTTTCTGTGTGGGCTAGATTAACTCCTGTCTAGGCTTTTGAAGGTTGGATGGGTGGAGAGAACAACCCTTGTAATTAGCAGGATGTGGGCCACTGCAGTTCGCACATTTAGCAGGTGTGGTCTTTGGCTTGACGCAAGTGTGCGAGGGATGGTTGCCACCGCACTTCACGCACTTGTAGTCTGCTCTGCATAACATTTGTGCATGCCCAAATTTTTGGATGCGATGGCATTGCCAGCCGATGCCTTTCTTCTCAGTGGCTCGGTCTTGATGACCAAGTTGCAGACTATTCTAAGATCGTAAATTTCTCTCTGATCTTTACTGATCTCTACTAAGACCAGAGGCATGGGGCGCTTATCTGCTCGATACATTCGAGAAATCTTGATCGGCTCCAAGCCTTGTAATCTGAGGTCAGTAGCTATCTCCTCTGATATTATGTTTTCTACCAAACCTCTGATCACTACTTTAAGGTTCTTTTCACTTTTTAGTTGGTAAGTATGATAAGGGAATTTATGATCATCCATAAATCTGGTAGGCTGGCGGTAGTCCGTTGTTCCTTCGGGTTGTATGCGGACTCCATCATCTGTGTTTTTGGCTGATGAGAACTTGATGTTATTGTTCTTCATCGTCTCTGCAAGCAACGACCATTTTTCCTTGGATCGCAAGACTACTGGTGGAATCCTCTCTTTTGGCCGTGCCGGTATATTTGTCTCTATTCTTGCACTAGATAGTGCTGATGTGTCCATTTGAGGTGCAATTTCAGGTTCTGCAGCAAGAGACTCTTTCTTTCTCTTTTTTCTGCTGACTTCCTGATAATCATTAGAATCTATGTCAGTTGTTGTAACGGAGGAAATGACGTTGTCGTGTGTAAGGTGAGGAGAAAGTTCGGAGGTTTGAGGGTCTTCTGTTTCGACCTCCATAATCTGATGAACTTCAACTCTTCCTGGCCATTTCGTGTGGAAAATGTTACCAATTTGCCGAAAAATAGCTAGAAGTTCTTTGAAAGAGAGATCCTCATATGGTGAATCCATAATTAAATCTAGACTTGAAGTGGGGGAAGGATCTGCCTTGTCCCTTCAACCACCAAGTGCTGCACAGGGCAGGGAACAGGAGAGGGCCTGAAAAATGTTTTCGAAGATGAAATAAAAGTCTTACCTGCTCTGATGATCGAGCACGCTGTTGACGCTGGATAAAGCACTGAGGAAAATTAAGCGACTGTTTATAACAGCAAGCTATTAACTACTATTACAATGAATAAACATAAAAAATAAATAAACATAAAAAATCGCTAAAACATATCAATTAAATTCACAATTCATCATCAATAATACACAACACGAAACACTAACACACTAGCTGCCATCCTAACGATCGACCCCTATCGTATCAGATCTATCTACATCTGGTCACATAACTACAGACCATTAAGTATTTTACCAAAACAAGTTACCAAAAGGTGCTTTGATCTTTTTAATTAAAAATCTCAGGACGAGAGATAGCTGTAGAAAGTTTTTTACCTTGTGTATAATATATGTTAAAGATGCCAAGCTATTTTAAACCTGGTTTTACTCCATTTCTCAACTAAACAAAGAGACAAATAAGTCAAGTTTACCCTGCGAGTTGCCTAGACTTGCACTACCTTGTGGGTCAGTTAGACTCACACTACGTGCAGGCGCAAACTTGACTTATTTGTCTGGTTTGCTTAGTTGGGAAATGGAGTAAAATCAGGTTAAAAATAGTTTGGTATCTTTAACATATATTATCCCCAAGGTAAAAAACTTTTAAGAAAGTTTTAGGTAAAAACCTAAAAGAAAGGATTATAACATAATCCTTTCTTTCAGGCTTACACGGTCATTAGAATACATTTTGGAAAATTATGGAGACAAGTACCGTGTTTGAGTAAAAACTTCAGTTTAATATAAATCAACCAAAAATTTTTACTCAAACACGGTAGTTGTCTCCATAATTTTCCAAAATGTATTATATTATTATATTATCACATAAGTTGACACAAACAAAACATGACTATATTTGTAATATTACTATATACAACTAATAAAATTTGTAATTTTATAAGTAATATAGTTTCTAAAATCGATAAGCTGTTTTATTTCTTTCGAATATGTTCTCGTCCATTTTATACTAAATTTATATTATTTTGTATATTATTTCGTATCGCCTGATATACAAAATCAAAATAACATCCAAGCTAAAGATCTTTTTTTCTTTTTCAGCTTTAATTGCCCAGTTGGAGGCAGGTCATAATGCTATCCTGATAGAATTAGAAGATGTTAAAAACAGAAAGGTGTGTAAATAATAAATAATAATACTGCATAATTATATTTTATTATACAGTATTTCAAAAATAAATGTCATTCACACATTAACAGAACTTTTTTTTTTATTATTCAGAAAAGGAATTGGTAATATGTAGGAAGGCGGGGATGGCAACCTTGAATTTCTATTGAATAATGCACATATATCTGTTTAGCAATTTTTTTTTTTTTTTTTTTTTTTTTTTGTATGAATGACGCACATTTTATGAGTCGGTTGAGCTTACGTTCTTGGATTATAAATATGTTGTTTGTAGAACTCCAAAAAAAATTTACGAAGCTATGAATCGAAGTTAAAATTAATTTATATATTTTTTATATTTATTTATTTATTTCATGTGTTCGTTATTACCATCCCACAGATGGAAATTAGTAATAAATAAATACCATTATTTTCGCAATTGTCATGTGAAAGATTACTATTGATATTAACAACATGCTTCTATTTAAAATATGTTTTTAATTCATTTGATAGGCAGTTCGTGAACTTGAGTTACTCTCAACAGGGAGATATAGTGATTGAAGAGTGTAAGTAATATTACTCCTAAGTTCGGTTTAGAGTCGTGATTTACCAATTACAGAGAAGATTATTTAAATAGAAATAATCTATAATCTAATCAATTGTTTGAATTTATCTTCCAGTTGACCAGAGGCATAAAGCAGATAGGCACTTTATGTGAAGAACTCGAAGAAACAAGTATTTTTGGAACGAATACAGTGACAACAGGTATTAGCGTAATTGCTGAAAAAGGGATCGATGGAGAGTGCGCCCTAACAAGTGTAGATACCATACCCGTTATTAAAACCCACATACCCATTATTAAAACCAAAGGCTTCAGCTGTCCTTATCCTTATAAGGACTGGCTTAAAGGGGCAAAGCAAGAATGCTTTTCATCTTCCCCGTTACCTGTAGAGGACAGTGTAGTAGTAACTATATATATTTTGTGAGTTCAACGTATCTCATCATTGGCCTGTGGAGTGAAATAGGCTGAGATTCAGCAGATAGTAGTAGAGGAGATAAAGATAGAGTGCATAGTAGTAGAGTAGGTGAAAGAGGCCTCAGCTGACTTGTTTTTGCTGTTGACCCCCCATGGGTGCTTCTAAAACGGTCGTTGATTTTTCACTTAAAAAAAAAGTAACGATAATAATAATTTGTGAGTTCAACAAATCATCATCCGCCTTTAGAATAGGATAGGCTGAGATTCAGCAGATAGTAGTAGAGGAGATAAAGATAGAGTGCATAGTAGTAGGGTAGGTTAAAGAGGCCTCAGTTGACCTGTTTTAGCTGTTTGCCCCCCAGGGGCGTTTCTAAAACGGTCGTTGATTTTTCACTTTAGGAAAAATCCTAAAAAGGAAACATGTAACAAAAAACAAAAACATGAAGTACAGAGAAATTAAACTAAAGAAAGGATTGGAAACCAAAGTAGAAAGGTGGGGGAAAGGTCTGGCCTGAGTGATGCAGCTCACAAGGAGCTGCACCGCCTCGCTGTAACCCTTCGCCGCTCAGGTTCTCAGGCCCTCCCCCACCTGTGGGAACTAGAGAACAGTATAGCTGTGGATGGGAAACCATGGGATGGTTATTGTGGCTGTCGCTTGTTATGGGCAGTCATTATTCTTTTAGCCACCTCACTTCCCTTGGCCATGTCTAATTTGGAGAGAGCTATGAAGAACGCCGATGCCGCCTCCTCGTCTATGTCCATGGCTACCTGTACTTGCTCAGGGGTGATTTGGCTGATGTCTTCAACAAATAAGTCACCCCATTTTGCACTAACTACGTTGGGGCCAAATTTCCCAGTGAGGAGAAGCTCGGGTTTCCCCTATTCTCACTATTGCATCTTGAAAGTTTTCTGCCAGCCTAGGGATATCTTTAACTAGATGCTTTAGAGTCTCCCCTGCTTTTGCATGAGGAGTCTCTAATTCTTCTGTTTCTACTGGTTTTATTTTTTTCATCTCCTTTTCCTGTGGACTGAGTGGTCTTTTGAAGGGGGCGCTGTTTGCCTCCATGTTTTCTGTTTTATTTATTTACTTTTTCTTCTGCAATGGTTTTAGCAGCATGTTTTTTGGTTGTTGTCATTTTGCTGCTTGTTTCTGCAGTCTTGATAGCGGCGGCATTTTTTTTTTTTCTTGTGGCTTTCCTTTGTGGTGGTATGGCTTTCTGTTGCGACCTTCAAGTTTGGAGAATCTTCCATTTCTACATTTTTAGTATTATCTGGCGGTGTTACTGTGATGGCACCTCCCATCCTTTTTGCAAGGTTTCTTGATGGGCAGGTGTCCACCTTGTGGTCTGTGGCACCACATTTCAGGCAGGCTGCCTCACACTTATCCTGGTTGTGGCCTGCTTTGAGGCAGTTCTTGCACTTCACTCGAGGGCAGTCCCCCCCCTCCAAGATGAGTGAAGGCGCCGCACCTGAAGCATTGTCTCTTTACGCCAGGGTAATTTACCATTACCCTAGCGGATCCGATGACGACGAAGTTTGGAACCGCTGTTTTCATCTCGAGCGAGATGTGTACTTCGCCCGACTTCCATTGAGGGTTGTCTGCATCGTTTAGGACTTGTATGTTGCGTACCACACCCAATTTTCCGAACACTTCATGGATGACATTTTCGTCACTTTGTATATATATATATATATACTCCAAGGGGAATCTGGGGATTTTAAGCATTTTGATAATGCTCCCCACCATAAATGGAACAATTTCCTTTCCATTACATTGAAAGCATTCGAGTAGTTTGTCTCTAGTCTCGGCGCTCTTTACTACGACTTGGTATCTGCCATCACCAAACGAAGTGAATCCAAAAATCTGGTCTTTAAAAATTCTGGCTCTAGCCAAAGGTCGGCGTCAGTCTCGATGCCGAGAGTCCGCTTGCGCGGCAAAACATTGGCCATAGCTGGCGAGGGGACCAAACTATTCCCACCACCAAGTGTTTATTATTGCCCCTGTCCGGGGTTTAGGAAGATCTGTAAATCTCCGTTAAATATCGTGAGCACCGATGGAACTCGTACCGATATCAACGGTTACGAACAGATACTACAATTTGCTCTTAGCCTGTCCTAAAAGGGACAGTACAGCGGCAGGTAAGTAAAATGCGAAAGATTTATCACGCTATGTGAAGGGAAATCAAAGAACAAACAAAAGTGGTTGAAGAAATAAGAGAAATATAGCCGAGCCTCTGATATTCAGCGGCATTGAAAATCTAAGTGCTATATATAAATTATATATAAATCATAAAGAGGTTTGTAGAATTTTTTTCATTTATTTTAGGAATAATTTAAATAAATGTAACAGTATTTTACTTAATTATAGATAAATAAATGTATTTCATATACACTTGAAAGTATTTCGAATCTTTATAACAATATTGCCGAATTTTCATCTCGTTTAAATTTTGTTTTTGTTTTTTTGTATATAATAATATTTCCAAATTTTCATCTTGTTTAAATTTTTTTTTTTTTTTTTTTTTTTTTTTTTTTGTATTAACCTCATATTAGTCAGGAAAGTAGGGCACTTCCGGCCTCAAACTATGACCGTATAAGAAATTTCTTATACTTTCTCAAACTATGACCGTATAAGAAATTTCTTATATACATAAATATATGAGTTATATATATATATAATAATAATAATTTGTGAGTTCAACAAATCTTCATCATCGGCCTGTAGAGTAAGATAGGCTGAGAGTCAGCAGATAGTAGGAGAGGAAATAAAGATAGAGTGCATAGTGGTAGAGTAGGTTAAAGAGGCCTCAGTTGACCTGTTTTAGCTGTTTGCCCCCCAGGGGTGTTTCTAAAATGGTCGTTGATTTTTCACTTTACAAAAAGGAAAAATCCTAAAAAGGAAACATGTAACAAAACAAACAAAAAAGTACAGAGAAAAGCAAAAATTGAAAGGTAAACTTAGAGGTGGAGGAAGGATCTGGCCCGAGTGATGCAGCTCATAAGGAACTGCACCGCCTCGCTGTAAGCCTTCGCCGCTTTCTCAGGTCCTCCCCCACCTGTGGGAGCTAAAAATCAGTGAAGCTGAGTACAGAAATCCACAAGGTGGTTACTGTTACTTTCTTTTGTTGTGGGCTGTTATGATTCTTTTGGCCACCTCACTTCCCTTGGCCATGTCTAGTTTGCAGAGAGCAATGTAGAACGCCGAAGCTGCCTCCTCGTCTATATCCAGGGCTACCTCTACTTGCTCAGGGGTGATTTTGCTGATGTCATCAACGAAGAGGTCACCCCATTTTGCACTGACGATGTCGGGTCCATATTTCCCTGTGAGGAGGAGTTCAGGTTCTCCTACTTTATCTATTGCCTCTTTAAACTTTTCTGCCACCCCGGGCATACCTCTAAGGAGATGTTTTAGAGTCTCCCCTGCTTTTGCATGAGGGACTTCTGGGTGTTCGGTTTCAGATTCAGATACTTTTGCTGTTTTGAGATTTGTCATATATATATATATATATATATATATATATATATAGAGAGAGAGAGAGAGAGAGAGAGATTTGTCATATATATATAGGAGGGTATTGGATTGAATATTCAATCAATTCTCTCCCTGGCATTTCAATATAGTCCTTATAAGGACTGGCTTAAAGGGGCGAAGCAAGAATGCTTTTCATATTCCCCGTTATCTGTATCTGTAGAGGACAGTGTAAGGATAAGGTGTTATTGAGCTATTAATTAAAGCTCTGATCATGGCAGGAGGGTAACAGCAATAGCCGAGCCTCAGTTAGAACTTCATTGGCTACAGCATTGCTATCCATTACCCTCCAAGGGTATTGCATTGAAAATCAATCACCGACTATGTAAGTAAAGGTGAAATCTCAAAAATACGGACGATCTCTAGGCCACTCCATAGTGGGCGAAAGACCGTCCTAATCTCAGCGTTGGTTCCACTCAGTGACGGGCTCCCCGACCACTGAGCAGAACCGCTCATATTCCGAGGAAAATAATTCACCGGCAAGTACCCCTCAGCGGGCCGTGCCAGAGAACACTTTCCCCGGAGACTCAAAGTGCTCCCTTAGGACATAACCTAAGAGAGCGAACTCATTAACCCAGGATAACAGCAACAGCCGAACCTCAGTTAAACTTCATTGGTTCAGCATTGCCATCCGTTACCCTATGTGGGCATCTCATATATAAAATCAATCACCGCATCTCACGGTCGATTGATTCCTCTCCTCATTCTCAACCTGGCATTTCAATCAAAGTATCAAAGATCAAAGAAGAAATCAAAGAACAAACAAAAAATTTTGTGAGTTCAACGTATCTCATCATTGGCCTGTGGAGTAAGATAGGCTGAGATTCAGCAGATAGTAGGAGAGGAAATAAAGATAGAGTGCATAGTGGTAGAGTAGATGAATGAGGCCTCAGCTGACCTGTTTTAGCTGTTGACCCCCCAGGGGTGCTTCTAAAACGGTCGTTGATTTTTCACTTTTAAAAAGGAAAAATCCTGAAAAGGAAAAAAAAGGAGAGACTAGGCAAACTTAACAAGTGTAAATAAATCTAAAGACTGTGTGGAAGACAATTCTATAGAGGAATGAGTTTGCCGAGCAAACCCAGAACAGTATAACCAGGAAAAGAAGGGAGATGACCTGGCCCGGAAGACCCCGCCCTGAAAAGGGCTTGGGACCACCTCGATGTTGGCCTTCGCAGTCCGGGTTTGTTCAGGTCAACCCCAACCTGGGGACAGAAAAACTTTCAACTGTGAAAGGACTAGACCTACCTGTGGGTTAAACGCTGATCAGGAAGGAAGATCGGGATAGCGTCAACACCTACAACTTGAAGGTGTTATAGGTGCAGACACAGCCGGATTCCCCCCTGTATGATCTGGCAGATGGTTGGTGGATCACACCATCTCCTCAGGAACCGCTCTTCTCCCCGTAAGTACCTTTCCTGCTCCAGGAAGCGGCGGAGGTAGGCTGAGAGACAGTTCTTAACACGGAGATAGATGCGATCCCCCTCGTTAAGAAGGTGTTTTTTCCTGGTTTTCCAAATGTGGTGCTTAATCACATTTATTAGGAAAATCAGGTGTTTCTTGTTTTTGGTTACTGGGGGAGGAAACTGTAGAAATACTATTTCGGGGAATGTGAGCGCTGGGATCGCAAGCACCTCAGCCAGTCTGTGCCAAACACGCTGTGCTGGCGGGCAGTGAAAGAAGAGGTGCCCTACGGTTTCTATCGCACCGCAGACGTCGCAGAAGGGGTTGCATGGTCGCGGGTTGTAAGCTGATTTTACGAGTTTCACCGGGAGTCTGCCGTAGGCGATTCTCCAGGCTAAGTCCCGGTGAAATGGTTGCCCCCAGCTGTTTTTTATGTTGGTGAACAGCACCTCTTCGTTTGTGCCCAGATCGGGTTTTTCCCAGTCAAAGCTGTCAAAAATTTTCCAGTACAGCTTGTTTGGGCTGAGCTGAAGCACTCGAACTCCATCCGTTGCCAATTTTTTAAAAAGTTTACATATTGTGTAGTACCACTCAGGCACCGTCTCTGCACATGGTCCGGCGTGGCCAGTAATCCCGAAGTAGGGTAGGAAAAATCCTAAGAAGTATTTCATCAGATTGCCGGAAGGGTGATTTGATGCCAGTGCTTTCCGTATGGTCTGAGCAGCGTTGGTTAGGTGGCAGTATTTGAGGATTGGCAGGGCGAATCCCCCTTGTGTGGGGCGAAGATGGAGAAATGCCCTGCGCACCTCGTGTTTCCTGTTGTTCCAGAAAAAATTAGTGATATGTTTGTGAATGGCGTTGTCTTGTGTGTCTGTTATGTTTGTGAGGTTAATGGTGTGCAGTAACATTGGTTTTAGGACTGTTTTGATAACTGTTGCTCTACCTTCGAATGATAGGTAGTTGGGACTGAAGGGTTTTAGTTTTTCGCAACACATGTCTATTAAGTGTTGTGTTTGCAACACTGGGGTCTCTAGGAAGGGAATTCCTAGTATTGTTAATGGGCCGGTTGTGGGTTTCAGACCATACGGAAG
The DNA here is from genome assembly GCF_054136105.1 of Typopeltis vanoorti. Taxonomy (NCBI): domain Eukaryota; kingdom Metazoa; phylum Arthropoda; class Arachnida; order Uropygi; family Thelyphonidae; genus Typopeltis; species Typopeltis vanoorti. The sequence continues at coordinate 165,879,982 of NC_143550.1, forward strand.
ACTGGCAGGGTCGAATTTCCCATAAATTTTGATTCTTGTTTTTTCTGGGTTGGTGTGAAGACCACTGAGCACGCTGAACTCTCGCAGTATGCCGAAGAAGATGTAAATCGATTCGGAATCCCTAAGGGTTCCGACAATGTCATCGGCATATGCGACAGTTTTGCTCTGTTTGGAGCCTAAGGGTAGCGGTATTCCTCTTACTGCGCGCGTCTCATCAATTTTTTTTAGAAGAGGCTCTAGTACTAAAGAGAAAAGAAGGGGGCTAAGGGGGCAGCCTTGCCGAACCCCTCTGCGTATGGGAATGGGTTCTGAAAGAAACCCATTAATCGCAATGTGCGTTGTTGTTTTACTGTACATGCTTTTGATTGCTTCCCTTACGCAGGCCGCCACTCCGACTTGCTCTAGGATATAGTGCAGGAAGTTGTGCTTTGCACTATCGAACGCTTTATCTAAGTCTACTGATACGAGTGCAAGTGGGAGTTCCTTATTCGTCACAAAGCGAAGAAGGTCTCTTATCAGGAAGAGGTTGAGCGCCATCGATCTTCCCGGAACTCCGTATACTTGAGTGCTGGTTAGCACATTCCCAATGCCCAACTTCAGACGGTTACAAATTACTCTTGCGAATAATTTGTAGTCTGTGTTGGTCAAGGAAATGGGCCTCCAGCTACCCATGCTATTTAGGTCTCTCCCTTTCTTGGGGATGAAAATTGTGTACCCGCTAACGAAGTCAGCAGGCACGTCACCAGTGAATAGGAAGCTGTTGAATAGTGAGACCAGGATAGGCAAGATGAAGTTCCAGGCTGAGCGATAGAGCTCAACGCCTAGCCCATCCAGGCCAGGGGTTTTCCGTAGCTTAAGCTGTTTATAGGCTCGAGTAACCTCTTCCGAAGTGATTGGTCTCTTTTGAAGAGTTCTGAGGTGTTCAGGCATGTTGTCAATGTTCCACACTCCGAAGTCGCCTGTCTCCTCAGCTTCGTCGGAATAGGTTCTCGTGTAATGCTGGGAAAATTGCCGCAGGATGTCTCCCGTGGTTGTTAGTGTTTGCCCGTTAGCATGAATTTGCCGAACCGCTTTCTCATCTTGTGCTGCTATGCGCTGCCGGTTATAAAAAGCGGCCGAAGGTGTTTCCGCCTGCCGGAGAAACAATCTGGTGCGAAAATCGAGCTCGGCGACTTTTTTTCGTCGAAGTGCCTCGAGTTCGATTTCCACGGCTTTAATAAGCGAATCGCTAGGAATACCGTTTCTCTGGTTAGCCCGGTACCACCCTAGCTCTCGGTACAGCTCTCTCATTTTTTTTCTTTGCGCGTGAGCTCTTTCTCTGGAGATGTTTTGGAAGAGCTCTTTTGCCTCGGTTTTGAACTGGGCCCACGCGTCCCAGTCCCAGTGGGCCCTTTTCCTTCCTTCGCATAGCAGCTGCAAATCCTTGCTATAAATTTTGGGGAAGCTTGGAGGCATTTTCCAGGGTCCTCTCGATGTTTCTACGACCTCGGGTAGTTCGATGTTCATAAGAACCATTTTATGGTCTGTTATCGAGCTACCAACCGCTATATGCCTGACCGAGATAACTTGTGGCCCAAGGTTCCTGGAAATATAGAGGCGGTCTAGTCGCGTTGCGACTCCCCCGCTCGCCCATGTGGTTCCCACTGTGTCTGGATTATGTTCCCTCCAGATGTCGATGAGGTCGACATTATCACAGCAGAGTTGCAGTTCCCTAGAGCCACCGGTACCGGAATTGATGTTGCCACCAACTTTGTCAACTCTTGCGTCAGCGATGCAGTTCCAGTCCCCCCCGGCGATGATATACTGAGCCCCGTGTAAATAGGGTTCTATGGACATGAAGAATCCGCTTCGCTGGTGGGCGTTGTTGGGGGCATATACATTAAGGAAGCGGATGACTCTACCTCCAAACTTCCAGTCTATAGAGACTAGACGTCCTGCAGCATCTTTCTGTACATTGAAAAACCCGCCTAGAATAGGCTGACGAATAAGGATTCCCACCCCCCTCGCACAGCGCTCTCCGAAACACCAGAAGCTCTGAACGGGGAAGCTTCTGGAGAAGTTTTCTATGTCCCAGTACTGATAAAAATGCGTCTCCTGAAGAAAGAGTACATGAACCTCATGCAGTAAGATTAGGCTCCAAACAGCGCGTTGTGCATTGACGGAGCGCAGACCGTTAATGTTGAGAGTGGCGACTCGAAAAGTGTTGTTCATTTTAGTGGTGTAGTTATAGGGCGGGACAATTAGAATTTTAGTGTCTCTTCGGTAACTATTTTGATTAGTGCTTGGTATAGCGCTGTGATGTCGCAGTCATGTAAGCCCATATTGGCAGCTAGAATGGAGTTTCTAAAGGAGTTTTGTTCCTCATTTAGAATATCTGGCACGGCAAGTTTGTCTCATTCCAAGCCAACACAGGGTTTTGATGAACCCTTTGTGTAGTGGGCATAGAAGTGTGGCTCGCCGTTTTTCTCTATGGCGTTGTGGATTCTTTCGAACCCGTCCTGGTCTTTTTGGACATGGTGGAGAATAGTAGCTCCCCCTGGAATTATTTTAGGGAATGGTGCTGGGGTGGGTTCTGTTCCTGTCGTGGGGAGGGTAGTAGGGTTTCCGCCCATAGGCAACCTTTTAAACGAAGCTTGTTCGTCTTCTACCTGTTCCCTTTGACGTTTTGCTGTAGAGGTGTCCATTTCCTCTGTGGCAGATGCTGTGGTTGTATCTGCGTTCGTGGTGGTGGGGGGAACGCTGGCTGTTGAATTTTGGCTTCTGTACTTTTTGGTTTTACCCAGTGATACTTGTTTGAACCCCTCTTGTTTGCCACGTTTGGGTTGGGCTGTTGATATCGGTGGCGGGGGCGGGGTGGGTATTTTTGGTGGTTCTGTGTTGTCAGAGCTAAGGGGGGGAGGAACGGGAAGTGGTTGTATCGCACCCCCCATTCGTTCTGCTGCTGTTCTGTGTTGACACACATTGTAACTGTGGTCTTTTTGGTGGCATTTCTTGCAGGGGTTGGTGCAATGTGGTAGTAAATGGCCAGATTCGCCACAATTGCTGCACTTGGCCCTGGCACATTCTGCTCCCAGGTGTTCGTGGGAGCCACACCTGTAGCATTGCTTTGTGACACCTGGGTAGTTTACCATGACTTTTTCGGAGCCGATGGTGACAAAGTTCGGAACAGGAGTTTTCATCTCCATTGTGAAGATGACCACTCCTGATTTCCAATCCGGGTAGTCGACATCAGTGCCCCGTTTAATGTTCTTAATTGTGCCCCATTTAGCGAATGTCTTGTGGATGACGTCGTCGCTATTTTCTATATATTCGAGGGGGAACCTGTCAATTTTTACCGTTCTTAACAGGCTTCCCACTAAGAACGGAGTGATTTCTACGTCATTACATTTAAAACCCTCCAGCAGTTTGTCCCTAGTTGTGGTGTTTTTTACCACTACCTGGTATCTCCCTGCCCCGAAGGGGGTAAACCCGTAAATGTTTTCGGAACCTACTGCCTCACAAAGTGCTTTGCAGATATGTCTTTTGTTTAGGGCTGGGTCCGTTTGAAAACCGACCGTTCTCACCCTAGGAAGTAGTGAAGACATGTCGGTCTTAAGTTTGGCCACGGCCAAAAAAAAAAAGAACACACACAAAAAAAAAAAAAAAAAGGATATAGGATCTAGGGAAGAGAAGGATCGTGGTGGTAGATTAGTAAAAATACCGTAGGACAGGAAGGTTCTACAAGCAAAGAGAGAAATCCCGTAAGAACAAGTCTTACCAGCAAATCCTGTAGCTTAAGCCTAGCTACTAGCAGAAAGAGAAAAAAAAAAAGGAGTGAAAGGAATCCAAAAATAGAAATAGAAAACAATCTTACCAACCACGATCGATCCGGAAAGAGCAGCTCTCATAGAGGGTCGCGTCCGCTGAATCCTGGAACTTTACTAGGGAATCGTCGACTCTAAACAAACTTCCTTGAAGATCAAAGTTTTGCCAGCGCCAGGTTACACACATTTAACAAAATAAGGAAATAAGTGTCCTAATCTCTGTCCTAATGAACAAACAAAAGAAATATAGCCGAGCCTCTGATATCGGCATTTCAATACTTAAACAAAACTTCAAAAATATAAAAGTTATATAAAAGTTTAAATGGTGTATAAATATAATTCTAAAATATTCAAAGAAATTTAAGTATAATCTAGAAATTTAAACATATCCAGCATTTTTATATTACTTTTAACTTTATATTTATATATTAATCAAATTTAATAGATTCTAAAGTGATTAGATAAAGTGATTATAAAGCATTAGATTATAAAGATTATAAATTAAAGAAAAGCATTTTACTATAAGGAAAGTTTAGCGTTGAAGAACAAGTCGCCTGGGTCAACGTTTTTCGTCGACCATCGATAGCTAACATCGTTGCAAATATCTCTTGACAAACACTGGTTCAAAATACTCCATTACACTCAATGTTAAGTAGTTTCGTCAAAAAACTAACCACCATCGCATTATTATACATTCGTGTGAATTTATAATAATCACGATAATAATAATAATCTTTTTCTAAACGAAACTCGTTTTTAGCAGTTACAAAGATGCATAATCATAATCATCAATGCATAATCCTGTCAAAACCTTTAGCAAAATCCAAAATTCTCATGGTGTAACCATTGACTTAGTCTAACTCAACCGTGACATTGTTACATAATGTGAAAAACTTACTCAAACATGACCTTCGCTTAGTTTTACGAACAAATTCGGAAATTTGTTCATGAAATATATTACGATTAAATGTTATCATAATTATAACATTTCATAAGAAGTTATAACAACGGAAATTTTTGTGTAGTTTTCTAAAACTTAAGAACTATGGGAAAATGCACGTAAACAAGTTCTCGTTTAAATAAAAATATAAATATATAAAAAAACGAGTTTCCTGCTGATGGAATGTTCTGAAGTCCATCTTCCTCTTTTTAAAAACACACTCTGATTTGGAAGCTCAGTTTAGGTTAGTCGGAGAAAGAGCAAAGCTTAGAAAGATATGTCCCAGTCGAGTTAAGAATTCAGAATAAACACTGATTACAAGGTATAAGTATTTAACCTTTTCTTTCCCTTCCAGTGGATGACTATATTCAATCGGAAAAGGTTGGACGATTCAAGAACTAAAAAAATTATAAAATAAAGACTAGGCAGAAGATATAATTTTTAAAACAATTATCAAAACTTAGAAAATATTAGTTCGTTTTATATTTTGATTTGGTTGGAGACAAGTTGGCCTAAACTTGTTCATTGAAACACAACTGGGTTGGGACCAGCTCAAAAAGATGGAGTTGTGTCATGTACATGTTCATGAGGAACAAAAAAATCTGTTTGGTATCCAGGTTGTTCAAGATTCTTCTCCTTCTGCACATGGCAGAAGAAGGAGAGTCCATTCCGATAATAGGGTAATCAATCCGTCTTCTGGGATGAGTTGTTTATTACTACAGGTCGGAAAATTAGCTTTTCTTTTATGATCATTGTAGTTTTTAAAATGGTAACTATTTTGCTTGTATAACAGTTGGAAATTTTTTACATCGTACATCGTCTGATTTCTTTCTCCCCTTCAACATAAATTGACTCTTCTTGGCACTTTGCCAGCTACGGTTCTCTCAATTGTGGGCAGATTATAATTTATTACAGAGAGATGATTGAAGTGACAATTGCCATCATTAATTGATGATTACAATATTCATTCATTTCCCGCCATGTTGGAAATGCGGGACTTTCCATAGTGTTCCCAGTAATCTTGGTATTAGACGCACGCAACCGCAGGTTTTTAGTCAAATATTTTCTCCATATTTACATTATATTTTCTGTTTTCAACGTATGCCTATATTATATGAAAAAGACTATAGAGAATGTTTTTTTATTCTGATTGGAGAACTCATTTTAAAAAACTTGAATTTTGAATACGAAACGTTTTTAATTGGTTTTTATATTTTAAATCAACAAAAGCAACGTCTGTCTAATAATAATAATAATAATAAATACATGGATTTTGGTTAAAACATCTAACCAGTCTACATGATCGAATGGCAGAACAATTTAATTATTTGTTGCAGTCTGGTTCAGTGAAGACTGGATGATATCTGGACACATGTTTCTTTCCATGAAAGATAAGGATAGGAGTGAAGGCTCAAGTAACTATCGTCCAATAACATGCCTCCCAACTATGCTTAAGCTGTTCACTGCAATCATAGCAAATTCCATATAATACTACTTATCAGATAATCAGATTTATCCGATTGAACAAAAAAGGCAATTTTCAAAAATCTAGAGGAACCAAAGACCAGATCTTAACTAATAAAATGATTCTCAGAAACTCAAAAAGACGAAAATCTAATTGAAACATGGCATGGATAGATTACAAGAAAGCATTCGATTCCCTCCCACACTCCTGGATCCTAAAATCACTAAAAAATATTTAGAATCAGCAAAAACATATGTTCGTTTCTGGCTACTGATATGAAATCATGGAAAACAACATTAATAGTGAATAATGAAGGATTTGGAGATATCAGCATTAAACGTGGAATTTTCCAAGATGATTCCTTGTCACTATTGCTCTTCAACATTTCTTTGATACCATTAACTATGATTCTGAAGAAAACAAACTTGGATATCAAATTCCTAAATTTAAGATTAAAATTTCCCATCTGCTGTACATGGATGACTTGAAGCTATATGGAAAATCTGCCCAGCAAATTAGATTCTTTATTGAACACAGTTCGTATTTTCAGTCAGGACATCAAAATGGAATTTGGTTTAGATAAATGCTCAATTTTATCTATTAAACAAGGAAAAATTAATGACACTAGTAATTTTAATTTTCATGAAGAGAAATATATATAAGCAATTTCAGCTGACGAACACTATAAATACCTAGGAATATTAGAAGCCGATGATATTCTCCACTCGAAAGTTAAACAACAGGCAGCATCAGAATATATTAAAAGAGTTAGAAATATTCTGAAAACAAAACTAAATGGATTAAACACAATTAGAGCAATGAATTCTTGGGCTATACCAGTGATCCGATACACAGCTGGCATAATAGATTGGACAAAAGAAGATCTGGACAAACTAGACCGCAAAACTAAAAACTAATGCCTATGCATCATGCATTACATCCACGAAGTGATATTGACCGGTTGTACCAACAGGAGAATAGGTGGACGGGGTCTACTGCAAGTCAGACAGATTGTGGAAGAAGAAGAAATTGGTTTAAGAAATTACATCGACAATAGCTCTGAGCCAATGCTTCAAGCAATTACACAAGAGGGCCTTCTAAAAGCAACAGGAAACAAATCCGATTACAAAAAGGAACAACAAAATATCCGATATGTGCGCTGGAAAAATAAACCCTTGCATGGCCAATTTCTTCGAGATACTGAGGACAAAATTGATGTGTGCAAGATGTGGCAATGGCTTCAACACGGATACATTAAAAAAAGAGGCAAAAGGATATAATCTAGAAGCTCAAGAACAAGCATTACAAACTAATGCAATCAAAGCAAACATTTTGAACATCAATAATAACAGCAAATGCAAATTATGCGATCAAAAAGATGAGACTGTAGAACATCCAATCAGTGCCTGCAGCAAGATAGCTGAAACTGATTATAAATACCGCCATGATCAAGTGGCCAAAATAATTCATTTTGATGTATGCAAAAAATATGGCTTTCCTACTTCTGATAACTGGTGGCAGCATAAAATAGAGACCGTATTGGAAAACGAAACAGCAACAATTCTCTGGGACTTTAGAATACAAACTGATCGGCATTTGGATCACAATAGACCTGACATCACAATTATCGAACATCGACAGGGGACGACAAACAACTGAAAAAATTACTAAATATCGAGATCTGTCAATCGAATTTGGCCGGCTGGGTCTTAAACAAACCAAATCCATCCCTATAGTTATTGGGGAACTTAGTGCAACTTCAAAGAGGCTATCCACCTATTTACAGTAATTAAACTTCAACGAGGTGACCCGATATGACCTACAAAAAACAGCATTACTTGGAACAGTCCATATTTTACGACGCAACCTGACGGACTATTCTTAAATTCTTGGGTAGAATCTGAATTGTTCTGAATCACCAGTCAAATTTTTATTTATATGATATCTTGTTTTGACTGTGCATCAATTATGTGAATAAAATAATAATAACATACATTGCATAGTTGACATGAGTGAGAAGAGAACAACACCAAACTTACTTGTATTAAAATGGCCGATTTGATATTCGATGCAAAAATAAATTAATATAATATAAGAATAAATGAAATGTAATATTTCCAAATTTTTCTTAAAATTTTTATAAAAACTCTTATTAAATTATTTATTAGATTGAAATTTATTAAGTATTTAGAATTATCTTTAAATTATTTTATAAAAGAAATTATAATCAGTCACACCAATTATAGTTTTCCATGTATTTCCTTAAAGGTTGTAAGGAAATACATGGAAAATATCCTATCCTCAAAATTTAGGACATATCCTCTATTATATTATACTTTGAAAATTGTTTATAACAGCAAATGCAAATTATGCGATCAAAAAGATGAGACTGTAGAACATCTAATCAGTGCCTGCAGCAAAATAGCTCAAACTGACTATAAATACCGCCATGATCAAGTGGCCAAAATAATTCATTGGCATGTATGCAAAAAATATGGCTTTCCTACTTCTGATAACCGGTCATCATCATCATACTTATCAAGGATTTAGGCCTAGTATGGCCTGTTCCGGCTTTAGAAGTCATCGTTTAAGAGGACGTCCTGGTTTTCTTTTTCCTAATGGCTTGTATTTTAAGGCTTGTTTTGGTAATCTTTCTGATAACCGGTGGCAGCATAAAATAGAGACTTTGTTGGAAAACGAAACAGCAAAAATTCTCTGGGAATGTTTGTCTCAATTTGCTGAAAATATCCTCAAAATTTAGGATATTTTCCATGTATTTCGCGTTGGAATAGAACGATCAGTTTTCGAAACGTTTTTTTCACAGATCAAAAAAATGCTTAATCCCTGTATTGTTTCTTGGCTTTTTCGCTAAGATCAAAGTGTAGTATTTGTTCGAGATCCAGTTTGCATTTCCTGAGTCCTGGCTACGACCAAATTGTAGTATTGTAGTACCTATTCGAGTTGCAGTTCACCAGAAGATCAAGTTCCAGAGGCCTTAAGTATACCTCCATGTACCAGTCTTGCTCCAGAAGTGTTCCAGCCACGGTGAGATCTCTTTTAATTATTAAGTAAACACTTTCAATTTTATTGGCTAAGGGTGAAGCAGATGCTTTTCATATTCCCTGCTGTCTGATGAGGAAAACTGTGAGAGGAAAAATATTAATGAGCCTATTGCTCGCCCTGAGTGGGCCTGAGGATTAATCATTGAAGTTGCAGTTTAAAATAACTTTTGTACTTGGTGTAATCTGTTGCGTTGTAATTTGCAGCTAGTTGAATTAGATTATTAGGATGTACAGATGCTATTGAAAAATCTGCATGAGGGTATAAATATAGGGGACTTCTGTGTCCCGGTGAAGTTGCACAGTGCGTATGAACCATAGTGCGTTTAGGATTATTCTGAGACATTTATTCTGCACACGTTGTAGTTTGAGGATATTAGTATTAGCAGTATGACTCCAAGCCGGAGAAGCATAGATGAGTATAGGACGAATCATCAATTTATATATAAGTAGTTTGATTCTGGTGCTCAATTTGCTGTTTCTGTTTATTAGAGGATAGAGCTGTGCAATGATTTTTGATGTCTTTAGACATTGGGAGCTGAAAGTCAATTTTCTGTCCAACAATATGCCAAGATATTTGATCTCAGACTGCCAAGGGATTTCTGCGTTAAACAGGAGAACGTGTCCAGTAGGAAGCATTGATCTTCTGGCGAACAGTATGGCTACGCGTTTCTGAGGATTTATTTTGAGTCGCCATTTGGTGAAATATTGTTCAATTATCAGTAGATTTTCTTGCAGTCTTTTGATTGCTAAGTGCGGTTTTAAAGATCTGGCTAATATCGCTGTATCATCTGCATATAATGCTTTGGTAGATGACAGTGGATTGTGCGGAATATCACACATATAAATGGAGAAAAGAGTTGGTGCCAGTAGTGATCCTTGTAGGACACCAGCCAAGATGCGTTTTTGTATGGAGAGTGTGCCATTTAACTCAACTTGCATCTGCCTATCATAGAGGTATGATCTGATCAGGTGAACCAGTTCCAAAGGTATTCCAATTATTATCATTTTATATAGCAAGCCATAGCGCCAGATTGTCGAATGCACTGGCTATGTCAAGGAAAACAGCCCTAGTCCATTGACCCCAGTTAAATCTCGTGGCAACATATTCTACCAATCAGTATACTTGTTGTGTGGTACTGTGAAATTGTCGGAATTCAAATTGCTCCTCAGGAAGAATGTTTAATTTGTGCACTAGTTCTTGGAGTCTAGTGAGAATGACTTTCTCAGCAATTTTGCCTAGGTTGGAGATGAGGCTAATTGGTCTGTAGTTTTGTGGTAACCGCTGGTCTTTTCCAGGTTTATTGATTGGGATTACATCTGCTAGTTTCCAGTGGGAAGGAAAATATTTGTAGTGTAATATGGAATTTATAATGTTAGTCAGATGCACAATAGCTGTGTGGGGTAGTAGTTTTATCACCCTGTTTGTGATTTCATCAGTTCAAGAGCCTTTTTGTTTTTAAGCTTCTTGATTATGTCGTATAATTCTGCAGGTGATGTGGGTGCAATTTGATTAGAGCATGTGACAGAAAGTTTGAAAGAAGATCTGACATATCGGTGAACCTTATATATGTGATTGAAGTCGAGATGGTCATATGAGAGTTTGCATTGCTTTTCTAGAGATGTTACTATTGCCTCGGCTTTGTCTGCGTCGGTATAGATAAGGCCAGTATCTGTTTGGAGAGGAGGAAGAGGTTTCTTTTTATTATTGATGTTTTGATAAGATTCCATATGGAGTGATTGTCAGGAGAGATAGAATCAATTTTCCTTCCCAAATTTGATTTCTGTGTGCTCTGAGGGCATCTCTAACTGCAAAATTGAATTTGTTCAAGATTCTTTTATCTTGAGGTGCTCGCTTGTTGTGATATCTTTTTCTTGCTCTGTTCTTTTCTCTGATCAAGTTCATAATGTCTTCTGGCAAGTGGTTAGATCTGGGGGTAGTTCTGGAGATAGTTACTGCTGCAACGGCAGTGTTGATTTGTTTAGTTAGATCCTTTATAGCTGTTTCAATTTCCTCTGCGGATATAATCAATGGTACAGGACCAATATATTTTGGGAATACCTTGGATAGCTTATCCCAAGGTATATATGAGTGGGGGGGGAGACAGGTTATCCTGGTTTCCCATCTTTAATAGAATGGGATTGTGGTCAGATGAAAGATCATTTAGAGTCACTACACAGTACTGGAGTCTTTCATTCTGTAGGACAGTTATGTCTAGTACATCAGCCCGACCGTATGTGTTGTGATGGGTAGGCGCTGTGGGGGCCTGCCGCAACCACATTGTTGGATCCAGAGTAGTTAGCGAGAATGTGACCATTTTTATTTGTGGAACGGCTATTCCAGATAGGATGCTTGGCGTTTAAGTCGCCAGCCATAATGACAGGCTCCCTGTTGATCAGTACAGCGATCATATCTGAAAACAGTAATGTTTTATACAGAGGATTATATGCTGTTAAAATCTTTAGTTTGCCCACCGTGGATGGAATATTTATAGTGATGAATTGGTGTAATTTTTAATGTAAATAGCAGTACCACCTCCTGTGCAGGATAATCTGTCAGTTCTGTACATCTGGTATCCATTTATTTTGGGATTATATGATGGTCGGAGATGGGTTTCATTAATCAAGAGTATATCTGGCTGACGCCTTTGGGCGAACTCCCGGAGCTCCAAGATTCTACCTCTTAATCCGTTCGCATTCCAAGCTATGATCTGTAAAGAATCTCTGGTTTTATTTTATTTCTGTTCATGAGTGAATGCTGAGATAATGACTTGTGTGTCCTTCAGAAATCTATTTATAGAGCCTGGTGAGGGGTTGGATCTGCTAAAATCCAACAGCATATGTGCCAAGAAAGGGGTAATGATAGATGTCAGATTTGGATGTGATGTTGGCTGTTCCAGGGATGTCTGTTTAGGACGAGTTACATCTGCATATGTTAGACTGTTGTTTCTGAGTTGTTCTTTTAGGGGCCTCTGACTTCAGCAGATAAGCTTCTGCCCTTTTTATGTTGATCTTTAGGAGGCTGTGAAGTAGTCTCTGGTGTATGTGTGCTAAGAGAGGAAGAGTATGTTCCTTCTTCGGGTTTTCTATTTCTTGGATTGTGCGCGCATCCTCTGTAGTTGGCAATGTGAGGACCGCCACGGTTGGCACATTTAGCTGAGGTGGATTTTAGCTTAGAGCATGTATTTGTTGGGTGGCCGACCCCACATTTTAAGTATCTAAATTCAGCCCTGCACATTTTCTGGACGTGACCAAACTTCTGACATCTATGGCATTGCCCTGTTGAAGCCCTTTTTCTTAATGGTTCTATAGTGATTTTCAGTCCACAGATTGATGTCAGATCATATATGTGCTTGTAAGTTTGACTGATCTCTACTAATATCAGTGGCATTGGAGTCCTGTCTCTTCTGGTCATTCTGCTGACCTTTATTGGTGGTAAATCTTGCTGGTGTAGATCTGCAGTGATTTCTTCTGTGGAAACATCTTCAGATACACCTCTAATCACTACCTTCAGGTTTTTTCTGATCCTAGTGAAAACGTGTGGTACTGAATACCTCTGGTATTCAATTCAAAGATTAACCGTCGATAATTCATCACTGTCCTGGGTTGGATTTTAATACCGTCTGTGACATTTTTCGCTTGACTGTATGAGATCTGTAAGTTGTACATCGTAGTCCTTAGGGACATCCATTTATTCTTTTCACGCAGAATAATTGGGGGTATCTTTTCCCTTGAGGAGGTAGGAGAGTCCGGGACGGAGTCATCTTCTTCCATTTCATCCGCATTTGATGGTTCAGAGGCTGCAGTTTTGCGTTTTTTTTTTCTAGCGCGAACCTCCTGGTAATCGGTGTGGTCAGTGAGAGGATTATTCTCAGCAGTTGTTGCTATTTCGCTAGCGCTGTCTTGAAGAAGTTTTAAGAGTTGAGAGTCATCTCTATCAACTTCTTTTATTTCATGAACTACAACTTTTCCTGGCCATTTTGTGTGGAGCAGATTTCCTACGTGTTTAAATATCGCCAGAAGTTGTTTAAAATTAAGTTCTTCGTACGGAGCATCCATAAATAGACCCAAGGCTTGTTCTATAGAGCAGGACATGACTTTCCCTTTCCACAATAATAAGTAGACAGTTTCTAATGAAGTAAATGAAGCAGTGAAACAACGGCGATACTAATGGCAGTAGGCCTAGCGTACACCCTTGTTTTGAAATGTGTTGACTTACCTAGTTAACTGATTCTTTGGACCTCTTTAAAAAATAAACCAATTGATTAAAAAAAAAAAAAAACATCTAACGCCTTTTTATTCCCGTATACGGGAGTAGGCGAGGCCATTTAGCCCTATCTAACTTTTGGAGACTGAGTGGGCAGTTCAATCTCCACTGGTACCAATCAGAGATAGATGGCCCAAGGCTATCACCAATTAAGCGGTACTCAGTGAAGAGAGACGGCTCAAATGTGCCGCCATCTCGTGGTCCCTAACCCTAACACAATATATTTAATGTCTGAAATAATGTAGGTTCTACGGTCGATTTTCTTGAGTTTACAGGACGAAAAACCCGAGTTTCCGGGAGGAAAAACCTGCTTGCCCGTGCCAGAGATCGACTAACTCGGGAACTGGTCGAAAAAAGGCTTAGAAAAATTTCCTCTAGTCGGCGACTAGACTCGAAACCAAGTCTTCCTTCGTGCGGCCAAGCGCCGTGGTTGGCAAACGCCGCATCCACTGAGCTACACATTATAGTAGTAAAATTATTTACTACTAGTAAATTTACTTGTCAAAATTCCTTGAATCACATTTAATATCAACTATCAAAATCCCGAAAGTCGGACATCATCGCTTTAAAACTCTACATTCTAATTCAAATCAGAATTCTTTAAGTAAACACGTTCCAGGGAAAAGGACTTTGTATCCCCCCCCCCGATCATTTCCTCTGCTCTGCCAGGTACCCAGACTCTGGGTATAGAAGTGGAGGCCAGCATCCCGAAAAGGACGCTAGCAAAACCTCTGATCGATGCTGTTGGTGCTGACAAGATTTTCGGCTTTATCCCTTATTGGGCAGAACGCTACCAAGTGGTAGTTTTCTCCGTACAGACCGTTCCAATATCTAGTCTATTCACGGAGAAAGAAGTATAGTTTATAGGGACGATGAAAAGACAGAATCCCTCGCTGAAGCTCTTCAACTTCAGTGCAGTCCTAACTATGCACAAGCGGATTTGGTCTTCATAGAGAAAATTCACTGTCGAGTTCGTACTGCGCTCCGGCAGTCTAACAACCGTGAAAATATCTGTCCCACCTCGCCTAAAGAGGTCTACTCAATCATTAGGAAGCATAACAACAAAAAAAGCCCCTGGTCCAGATGAAATTAACAACAAAATAATCAAGGCCCTTCCGCACGAAGCTGTCATGCATTTGGTAGCAATGATAAATGCGATACTCAGACTAAACTATTTTCCAAGCCGATGGAAACAAGCAGATATAATCCTCATTCATAAGCCGTGAAAAGGGTCTCAGTTACCACCAGGTTACAGACCCATCAGTCTCCTTTCATGCTTGGGAAAAATTGCAGAAAAAATCATCTTCAATCGACTTGTGGTGAACAAAAACAACACAATACCGAAAGAGCAGTTTGGGTTTCGAACCAGGCACAGTACTACACAATAAGTTCACAGACTGGTCGAATTCATCACTACTGGATTCAATTGGCGACAACATACAGGAGCTGTTTTTCTGGATGTAGCAAAAGCCTTTGATAAGGTTTGGCACAAAGGCCTCACTATAAATTATTTATGGCCAACGTTCCGCTCTACCTTATCAAACTTATCGACTCCTTTCTAAACAACAGGAAATTTCAGGTCAAGTTGAGAGGACTCAAATCCTCTTTGAAAAGAATCACTGCAGGTGTTCCTCAAGGCTCTTTGCTCTCTCCGCTGCTTTTTAACATTTTCGTTGGTGACATCCCTAACACGACATCAACCACCACAGCTTGCTATGCGGATGACATGGCAAATTTGAGTAGGTATCTCAGGCTGAACTTAGCTACGCAGCGCTTACAAACCACAGCTACAAACCTAGAAAAATGGCTCAGGAAATGTAGAATAGCTGTGAATGCTGACAAAAAGTACTGCCATTCTGTTCACAAGACGGAAGGCATCCCATTACGGAGAAGTCAATCTTTTCAACACAACTATTCCATGGAAATCCAGCACCAAATATTTAGGTATTTAACTAGACAACCGCCTCAACTTTAACTCTCACATCGACTATGCCTGCAGCAAGGAAAACTCCGCAATTATGCAACTTTACTCTCTTCTCGACCAAAGAAGCCGTGTCAGCACTGAAAACAAACCACGAATCTATAAAGCAATCATTAGACCCACATTGACCTATGGATCACCGACTTGGGGTCACACCTCCCCTGGCAACATCAAAAAGCTGCAGGTCATCCAGAACAAATGTCTCCGTATGATATTCAATGCTCCGTGGTTTGTCAGGAATGCTCTCCTCCACCGAGACGCTGACATTTCTGATATTCACATGCTTCTCCGTGATACTGCCGCTACATATTTCACCAAAGCAGCTAGTCACCCCAGTCAACTCATTCGAGAGTCATCTAACTACGATGAAAACGATAGATGGAAACACAAGCGTCCAAAAGTGGCTCTGCTCATCGGTACAGACGCTCTCACACTGCCCTAAAATGGGTGCTCGATAAATTCTCATTAATTTAAGCCATTTTTCATAGAGATGAAAGGATTATAATCCAAGGGAATGAGATCCATCCAGCCGCAAAGGTTAAAGGTTAAAGGCAAGTGGTAGTTAAAGACCCTGCCACAAGGGAGAAACTACTGACAGGGTTAGATTGCCAAGGAAAGAGAGTGTTTCCATTTGTAGTAGTGTTGTGTCCTAATTTACGATTATTAGGCTTTCAACTATCCTTTCATGTGAAACTCTACTTGTCTTTATCCAAATCTTATCAATATACGAGATATCACCCAAATACAAATATTGAAGCTTCTTCTCCCCTTAGTGCACCTAAATATTTATTTTATACTGCGCGCCTATCAGGACATTTAGTTTACGATATAAAATTCAAAAACAAGGAGCAATTACCAAAATATGTCTGAGTGTGAATATTAATATGCAATCGTGACTGTTATCTCGTAACTTAACAAAATGTCCCCCCCGCGTGATTAGGTTCGTACGTTGTTACAAGTGGTTCATTGAGCGGCAATCTCAGACAACTGTATTTTCATTGAACAAAAGTTTATTGAACACTTAAATATGGTACAATTCATTCTTTATCAAATAATACTCAATTCAATACTAAGAATATGTAATGCAAATAAACACTAGCAAAATACAAGTATTAGGCTAAGATCCTACATGAGAATTGTGATCATACCACCATAAAAAAGATTCTATACATACAAACATGTATAATTCTAGAACTAGTTGATTCTTTGTCTAACCCCTTACTGGTTTGGTCACACTATAATTCTGTACTTTCTAGGATATATATATATATATATAATCAATTACTCTATATATATAATCAGTTACTCTAATTTTCTTACTAAGACAATATGGATTAAAATTATCCTTTCGCTGAGCAAATACACACGTTTGACCTTTAAAACTCTCTTAATTAAAATACAATGCACATACATAAATCTCTAGGCAAATGAATACTTATTAATTAATAGTAACAAGCTTATTCTCATTCTAGTCTGACATGTACTAAAGTCCTAATGTAATTCTCATTAATCCCTTCAAACTCTTCTGGTATTGAACAATGATTACAGTTATATATGATTTGAATTGACATGAGATTCTTACAGTACCTTTTTACTTGGGTCTTCTACATTGGTTTCTACCTTTTCCCGATTGTACCTTCCTAGGACGAACTCTTCTATAACTTATCACTCCTAAGTTCCTGTGGCATTAAGATGGGCTATCACAATCTTTACTTTACATGTTTCAATCAAGGACATACATAGGATTATATATTCTATGGCCGTGAAATTCACCACGTGGGCATGGACTCCTTTATAGAATTTTCTTTCTCTGGTTACGATCACTGGACGATGAAACACACTGACATCATCTTCTCTCTTTTTAACTAAACAGCGTCCTTCATTTCTTACAATAGGAACACGGAATCGAAATCCCGCACACTTTGTTTCCTTATTGTGTCGATGGAGAAAACGCCTTACCCGTCACTCAGGAAAACCGCAAGACCTATACGAAGACTCGTGAAGAAAACTCTCAGGAAAAAAGCCCTGTGGGGGGGGGGGTTGCTAATCCTTTTATACGATGACCCTACCGCCACCTTCTTCAATTTCTTTTCTTCCCCCTTACTGGAGTCGATTTCACTGACCAATTAGAGTGGCTTTTTTCTGCCAAAAAATCCTGTGGCCCGTGTGTACGCGACTGACACGTGACGAAGTCTCAATTCGGGAATTATGCCCGAATTGAGATGCCCTTGAGCTTTAGTTTTTGTTTAAGCTAACCTCTATGTCATCTATACTAAACTAATCCCCTTTCCAAAATTTTCTAAGAATTAACTCGAATCTTTAATCTCTTATTTGAAGTAAAAACTAGCCTCTCACATACAAAATCCTATGAGTAATCTTCTTTGCTTTACTTAACCTTATTTTATCATATCACAACTGTAATAAAATTCCCTTCTTTTTTTTATTTAGTTCAACAAACAATTTCAGCTATATTTTTCACGTGGATGCAAGCATAATTTTCTATCTTTTAATTTTCTGTATTCGTTACTTTCAAAGGCTCTTAACGATATCTGCTTAGGAACGAGCTTCCTTACTTAGTTATCTATACAGGGTTTGTATTTCTTCCCTTGTTACACTATGATAACTGAAATTTTCACATTCTATTGTTATCAGGGTGTAACAGTAGAGAGTATTCAGAAGACCTTAAAAATGGATAGGTCCCTAGAATACCTTGAGGAAGGGACCGATATTATTAAGACAATATTCTCAAAATGAGGAGTGGTAAAAGCGGTCAAAGTGGCAAATGATCCAGATATCCCAGATGGGAAGTCTAGTGAAGTCACGGTAGTGATCGACATGAAGGCAGAAGGTGCCAAATTTTGTTGTCATAGGATCGGCCAGGGTAATGTTCAATTATCCTGGCGTAAAGAAGCAATGTTTTCGATGCAGATCCTTTGACCGCCTAGGGACTAACTGCCCAACAATTAAATGCAAAAACTGCCTTACAACAGGCCATGCACTGAACAAATGTCAAATGGCTTGCCTAAAATGTGTGTCCAAGGACCACGAAGTTGACACCTGCCCGTCGAGAACCTACACAGAAAACATGGGAGGTACTATCATGTCAGAAAAGGCAAAGAATACAGAACAGGAAGATTTTCCCACCCTGGAAGCCGCAGGGTCGGAAAATCTTGCCAACAGCGACAAAATGTCATAAGATAGAAACAAAAGCTGCTAAGCCTGCTGCAGAAAAGATCTGCAAAGAGACAGAAGAAACAGTCAAAAATTAAGCCGACACCAAAGAAACCACAAAAGAAGACCACAAGGACAATGCCACCGCCAAAAATACAGAAGAGAAACGAGAAACAAAAACGCTTCTAAACGGCCGATAAGCCCAGTGGAAGGAGGAACAAAAAAGACCAAATCAGATAACAGTACACTAGTAGAAAAAGAGATTGCCTGCCAAGACCCCCCCCCCACACACGCAAAAGAAGGAAAAACCTGAAGTTTCTTCTTAAAGAAGACCCCTGATATTTTGGAAAAATTCAAAGAAACAATAAAAAAAATAGGGGAACCTCTACTCCTCCTTACCGGCAAAAAAGAACCAAAGGTAGTGAGCGCAAAATGGGGTGAACTTTTTATAGAAGATAGAAGTGAAATGACTCCCGAACAAGTCGTGAGAGTTCTCGACATTGAAGAGGAGGCAGAGATAGGTCTCTTGAGAACTCTTTCCGTGATAATTTCAACCGATGGAAATAAGCTTGACGAAGAAATCCTGACAACAAACGGCAGACACAATAACCACCTTAGAGATTCCCTTGTATAGTTTCACCAGTCTTTAGTTCACACAGAAAGGGATAGACTTGAGAACCCGAGCGGCGAAGGCTTACATCGAAGCGGTGCAGCTCCTTTTGGGCTGCATCACTCGGGCCAGGCTCTTCCCCATTCCTTTAGTTCTAAATTTGTAACTCACTTGTCCTTTGTGTTTTGAGTTTTTTTTTTTTTTAGTCCTCTCTGCTAGGTTTCTTTTTTCAGTCTTCTCTTTTATTTGTTTTTGCTTCTTTGGTTTGTCAGACATCTGAAGAGATGGTTGACAATCGAAAGCTGTACGAACGGATAGAGGAAGATGATGTCGGCAGACCTGTTTGGCCACAATCCTCTTGACAGGTTAAAATGCCAAACAAGTCGACTGAGGCCTCTTTAATACCCACTACTATCTTACTCTACCTTTTTCTCTTCCTCTCTCACTATCTGCTGACCCTCAGCACAACTTTTAGACTTCACAGGCCAGTGATGAAAGATATGAACCTCCATTATATCTGAGCAATTCTTGCTCGGATTAGATTATATAGATTGTATTTTCAATTATAGATATAAGTTTACCAAAAACAAAAAATCTCTTGAGGGATCTGTGGAATTCTTGCTTACATTATATATTTTGAATTAGTCTGCGCGGTTAGCCTAGTGGTTATGTACTTCGCAATCATATGGAAAAGGAGTATCCTAGGTTCGATTCTCGTCGACGACATGAGGAGTTTAAGGATCTTCCTCAGGTTAACTTGGGAGTGAATAGCAAGAACGGAGTAAGTATACATATATACTTACTTCCTCATTAGCAGGGCTCAACCGTTCCCCAAAGGAGCGAGCGAGAAAGGGGAAAACCCCATACGAATATTATTATTATAGATTTTCAGTGGTTTAGATTCTTGATTAATATCTTGTTAAATTGAATAACTGAGTTGGAACAAAGATGAAAATCTGAAGCATCCATTTTAGAAAATCAACGAAAGAGGAGGAGGGAGATATGATTTTTTTTTTTTTCAGAAAAGAGCAATTTCAGTGAATTTTTAGGAATGATTTTAAATACAGTAGTCCTCCTTATCTGCGGGGATACGTTCCAAGACATCCCGCGGATAGTACCAAACCCCATACAGTATATACTATGTTTTTCCTATGCATGCATACCTATGATAAAGTTTGATTTATAAATGAGGCACAGTAAGAGACAATAATTAATAAAGAAATAGAACAGTTATAACAACATACTGTAATAAAAATTATCTGAATGTGAATGGAATCTTATTATTATTTATTTATTATTTTATAAAGTCGAGAACTTTCACCTTTTTCACTTAAGAGGACTTCTCTTTGGCATATTTGAATTGCCAGTATCACTACTCTCGCGCTTTGGGGCAATTATTAAGCCAAATATTATTTCAAAGCCGAATGTCGGGTAGAAACTATGAAAGTTTCGTAAGATGACCTGAGAGCTTACGAGAATACAGTCCTAGGCATCCCCGAGTTGCACTGCCGAGTGAATGGTTAATCAATCAAATATTTTTACCATTAAAATGTTTGTGGTAAAATATTTTTACCACTAACATTACACTAATCTCAAAATTCTAAGAGCAACTGTTGAGAAATAATTGAAAATGTACACATTTGCTTTAATTGATGAAGAAATAAACTATCATTCGAAATCCATACAAATGAGAATAAAAATTTTTCAATAAATTTTGAAATAAATTGTAAATAAATTTAAAACAAAGAATTATTTCAATTTAAATAAGTATAATCAATAAATTTTTTATTAAAATTTGTCATAGATTTAGTACACCTATTTAGAAATTGAAGAGATATTTTATAACTATCTGCACAAGTTCCAAAAATGGTGAGGGATGAATCGACCGTGAGATGCGGTGATTAATGATTAATAATACCCATGGAGGGGTAATGGATGGCAATGCTGTAGCCAATGAAGTTCTAACTGAGGCTCGGCTATTGCTGTTACCCTCCTGCCATGATCAGAGCTTTAATAGCTCGTTAACATCTTATCCTTATCCTTACACTGTCCTCTACAGATAATGGGGAAGATGAAAAGCATTCTTGCTTCCCCATTAAGCCAGTCCTTATAAGGACTATAAGTTCCGAAAACGATTGCGAGTTTTAGTGATAGTTTTGTGATTACGGAGTAGTGATGATTCTATGCTAAAATTATTGATCGAAGAGTGATTAAGTGACACCGAGTGAGTTTTGATTGACTGAGTTATTGATTTACTGAAACTTTGATGTAAATAGTGTATATTCGTGTCTCAGAATTATGGATTATTCTCAAAGTACTGGAACCTTATTACAAAAAGGACTACAGGAGCGTTTCTGAGTGCCAGAACTCAGAAAAACTTACTAAGGTAAGTAGCAGCCAATTCTCTATTTAACTCAGCAATACCAAGACCATGGAAAAGCTCCTAACGTTCGAAGAAGTTTACAGAGAGTTCCTAAGATTAGGAAAACTCTTAAACGATAACTGGCCAGGGAAGGTAAAACTGTACGACACATTCCCCCCCCCCCCGCAGCAGTCACAGGCGACATCATGGACGAGCAAAAGAACGAAGATGACATACACACCCTGAACAAGACTTAGCATTCTTGCCACAATCAGAAGAACGAGCAACACATAGCCTACCAAACAGCAGAATCGCACACAGACTTCCAGAAAGTACAAAAGAAAAGAAAAATATCTAACACGACGGAAATACTCAAAACAAGAGAAGCAGAAGCAGACAAAGGAACAAAGGAAAGAATACCCCCAGTCATCCTAAGGACCAAGGAACACTGGACATCGATCGCCACCGCTCTAAAAACAACAGGAATCACCTTCACAAAGGCATCAACTTAAGACGTCGACAGACTACAGAAACATAACAAAATTCTTGAATAACAACAACCTACCGTATCACACATTCCAACTCAACAGCGATAAACATCTGAAAGTAATACTAAGAGGAATCACAGAAACAATATCAACAGAAGAAGTCATCACAGACCTACATAATAAAGGATTTAACCCCATTAAAGTAAGCCGAATGCACAGAGCTGACAAGACTCCCAACCCCTTGATCCTAGTCGAAATCTCAAAAGACCAGAAAGATATATACGACCTACCATCGCAGATGGTTTGGAGGTCGTAAATATCTTTCTAATTATAAAAGTAGAATCTTTTATAATTATAAAAGTAGAATCTCTGAGACGCAAATCCACAACAACACAATGTCACAGATCTCAGAAGTTCGGTCATGAACAGCGATGCTGCAAAACAGAATTCCGATGCGTGAAATGCGGAGGAAAACACGCCACACTAGAATGCAAGAAACCACGCACCCAGCCAGCGAAATGTGCTAACTGCGGGGGCCCACACCCCGCCAACTACAGAGGGTGTACAGCATATCCTCAAAACCAGAAGATACAACCCCAGAGCAGCAAGCCCATACAAGAAAGCACACCCACCCAACAAATCACAGCCTCCACAACAAACGGAAGATCATATGCAGAAGTTGCAAGACCAACCCAACAACAAGACTCCAAACCCAAAACAAACCACCAACAGCAAACCAGCAAACCAATATTCTCAACATGACAAGTTGTATAGGAGAGATGCTTGCAGAACTCCGACAAACTGACCCAACACAAGAGGCCAAGGACATCATTCTAAAACACACACACAGATTTTACTCTCTGCAATCCTTAATGGATAAAAGCAAAATAAAACCCAACTCTCTACATATCATCAGCTGGAATTCTAATGGACTACCCAACAAAGCAAAAGAACTACAGGAATTCGCGGCATAAACCCAAGCAGACATCATAGTAAATGAAACACACTTGTGTCCATCTGGCAAAACAAGAATCAATAACTACTCCATGTATCACACAGATAGAACCTATGAAAGAGGAGGAGGAACTGCCATCTTCATTAAAAGAAGTATAAAACACAACGCAATCGCCAAACGCATGGAAACAACAGGAATTGAAATACATGGAGAACACAAGCAGTATCATGATATTTGTAGCCTACAACCCCCATATAAAAATACTCCTAGAATCAGATCTGGACGAAATATTAAATGCAGGTAAAGCAGTAATTATAGCTGGAGATGAGATTTTAATGCCAAACATTCAGCCTGGAATAGCAGAAACTCAAATATCAACGGAAGAATACTCAACTCTTATACTACTTCACGAAACATAGCAATAATAGAACCCACAGAACCAACACACTACGGAGCAACCGGACGTTCTGATGTGCTTGATATAGCTATATTAAAAAACATAGCGCACAGCTATCAAATACATGCAGTCAACGAATTAAGTTCTGATCACAACCCCATCATATTGCAACTAGGCACCACACAAGATTTAACGGAAAATACCTCCACCTTTATAAACTGGAAACAACTTCCCTCATCCTTCCAGGAAATTCTTGGCCCAGTACCACATATAATATCCACTGAAGACATAGAAAAAGCAGTAAAAACCTTTGAAAAGCAAGTACGCAGTATCACAGGTAACACATACAACCAAATTCGCACCGCCAAATAAACTCCCAGAGGACATAAAATGTCTCATCTGAGAGAAAAACAGATTAAGAAGGAAATATCACAGAACACTGGATCCTGCAGATAAGCAGGCAGTTAACAGAGCTACAAACCAGGTTCGGTGTGCCCTAAAGGATCACCGTGACGAACTCTGGAATAGCAAAATACACCAATTAAACACAGAGGATCAATTATTATGGAGAATGATGAGATGAGATCACGTCGTTCAAAACCTTGCACGCTTCTCCCAATCCGAGGAGAATATAAAGTCGTCTACGGTGACGAGGAGAAGGTAGAAGCATTTGCAAACAGCTTAGAAAGGCAATGCAGTCCCAATGTAGATTTAATCTTCATAAGAAAAATCCACACCCAAGTGCGTAAAATAACTCAAAACGCTTCTCTCCAATCCAACAACAAATCCGTGTCACCAACAGAAATATATGACATCATAAGAAAACTAAACAACAAAAAGGCTCCGGGTTCAGATGGTATAAGGAACGAGGTGCTCAAGATACTCCCACATAAAGGGGTTATACATCTGGTAGCCATCACCAATGCCATCCTTCGGCTAAATTATTTCCCAGAGCGATGGAAGCTTGCAGATGTCTTCCTAATTCCAAAACTTGGGAAAAATGCACAATTCCCACAGAACTATCAGCCTTCTTTCGTGTGTAGGCTTGATAGCCGAACGCGCTATACTAACACGAATTCAAGAAGCAACAGATAACAACCAAGTCATATAAGACGAGCAATTCGGATTCAGAAAACAGCATTCCACGTCCCTCCAAATTTACAGAATCATTGAGTACATCACCCAAGGATATGAATGGCACCAACATTCTGGCGCAGTCTTCTTGGACATAACACAAGCATTTGATAGAATTTGGCATCATGGGTTTAATTTTCAAGCTATACCAAGTATAAATCCCAATGCCACTAGTTCTCCTTATCAAATCATATCTCAGTAACAGAAAATTTAAAATAAAACTGAACGGAATCAGATCCACAAAAACGAAAGTCATGGCAGGAGTCCCGCAAGGCTCTCTGCTATCTCCCCTACTCTTCTCCATATAGATGGCGGATCTCCCCAAGTTGTCCCCATCCATCACCGCTCTCTATGCCGACGACACAATTATCACAGCCAGATCCCTCCGTCCACAAACAAGCTACAGAGAGCGTCAACGAATTAGAGGACTGGTACGCCAAATGGCGCATTGCGATCATCCACGAAATAGCTCTGCAGTACTTTTCACCAGACGTAAAGCAGAACCGAGCACAAGCATACAAATGTTTGGAAAAATCATCCCTTGGCAAAACTTTACCAAATATCTAGGAGTTCATCTTGATAAAGGCCTGAATTTCAAGACACACATAAATAGTATTTTCACCAAAGCAAGTTAGACAATAGCACAACAATATCCACTTTTGAATAGGAAGAGCTTCCTAAACATAAATAACAAAATCCTCCCCTATAAATCTGTAATAAGACAACAACTCACTTACGCATCACCAACCTGGGGACACACAACTAAAAGCAACATCAACAGATTACAGACCATCCAGAACAAATGCCTAAGAATGGCATTTAATGCCCTTTGGTTCATGAGAAACCTCCAGTTCCACCAGGAAGTCAACCTTCCAGATATCAAGACCTACATGACAGGCATTGCAGAAAAATTCTTCACAGACACAAATAATCACCCAAATCAACTAATTCAACAGGCAGCAGACTACAAACCCCCAGATCGTTTCAAACATAAAAAACCGAAATCCTCCATCGCAAGATAAAACTAACACAGCTTACAATGCTCACAATGAGCAGGTAATTTACCCACAACAATCTTCTGATACACAAACTAAAATCAGATGAAGAGATAAAGAGTCAAGGACTCTGTCCATCTCCCAAAGAAGTTCCCAGTTCCGAAAAATTCAGTTCAGTTTCTGAAGGCCTACAGAAACAAACTATGGGAAGATAAATTAGCTTCCATTTCATCTGGTGATCAAACCGTTTGGAAACTGTTAAGATGGAAACTGTTAAGAATTATCAAGAAATATTATAAAACTCTTCCTCCTCTCAAATCGGATTTAGACATAGTTCACTCAGATGCTGAAAAAGCTAAAACTATAGTCAAAAACTTAGAAAAGCAGTGCAGCTCTTCATATGATAACCTGAACTTCAATCATATAAAATCCATCACCACGCCAGATATGTACTAAAACAGTGTGATACCTGTACCAGCCAATTCACACCTACTTCTCCAGCTGAAATCTACGACATCATACAAAATTTAAAAAATAAAAACGCATCTGGACCTGACGGCATTCCTAATAAAGTTATTAAACTGCTACCCCGAAAGGCCATCGTACATCTTACAACAATAATAAAGGCCATGCTTAGATTCAAATAATTTCTCTATGCTTGGAAGTTGGCAGATGTGGTCCTTATTTATAAGCCTGGTAAGGACCCACAGCTGCCACAAAGTTATCGCCCCATCAATCTGATTTCCAATTTAAGCAAAATCGCTGAAAAAGTCATCCTCTCCAAAATTCAAGTTGCTGTAAACAAGCTAAATATCCTACCTTTAGAGCAGTTTGGTTTCGCAAACTCCACAGCTACTCAACAACTCCATAGACTAGTTGAATACATTACCACCAGCTTCAACTGACATTAATACACCGGAGCAGTCTTTCTTGACTGAGAAAAGGCCTTGGACAAATTATGGCACTTTGGACTCCTATACAAGCTGATTTTAGCTAGCATTCCATTGGATCTGATTCACCTTATTAAGTCCTTTCTTTCTGGAAGACGGATGCAATGTAAACTAAATGGGGCGATATCTACCCAGCGGAGGATCTTGGCTGGAGTGCCTCAAGGATCCCTCCTGGCGCCGATACTTTTCTCGATTTACATGGCGGACATCCCACACAACCCGATGTCATCTATCATTGCTCTCTATGCCGACGATACAGCAATACTGGTCAGATCTCTTAAACCGCATCTTGTTACAAAGAAACTACAAGATGACCTGCTGAAACTGGAACACTGGTTCTCCATTTGGAGACTGCAAGTAAACCCTGAAAAAAGCAGTGCTCTTTTCTGTTCACAAAAAAATCAACATCTCCCAAAGAAGACATCTTTCTATTTAACATCAGGATTCCCTGGAAAACAGAAGCCAAATATCTAGGTGTTCTGCTAGATAGAAAACTAACCTTCAACCCGCATACAAAATCCTTATGTGCAAAGGCATCAAAAGTTATCACTCAGCTCTATCTTCTTATCAATAGGAACAGCAAACTAGATATTAAAATCAAATTGCTCCTCTATCAGTTGATGATTCGTCCCATTATCACCTATGCGTCCCCCGCCTGGGGCCATACTTCAAGCTCAAATGTCCTTAAACTGCAAAACAAATGCTTACGCATGATCTTAAATGCACATGGTACATTAGAAATGTTTAATTTCATCGAGACACAAATATCCCTTATATCTACTCTTTCCTGCAATCTCTCGCAGTAAAGTAGCTCTCAAAATCGTCCTCACATCCAAATGAACTAGTTCAACAAGCAGCAAATTATGATGAAGAATTACGCAAATATAGACGACCTAAGACCATCTTAGTGCCCTTCCAAGATCTATAATTTGCCCAACTCGGGCTGAGCACGTAGCTCATAAATTTTTCCCTACACAGTAGCCTATCAGATAGCAGGGATTAAAATCATTATGCTTCACCCTTAGAGACAGTAGCGTTCTGCAGTTCCGAAGTTTTTTTTCCTACAGACTCTTTCTCGTTAAATTGAATTTCTACGTCATTTAATTTGCAAATAGAATTTCAAAATAAAATATAATTGCTTTTATACATTTAACGGATTGAATGTAATGTATCAATTATACATTATACAAGATTTTTAAAACAAAATTCAAGATCGGAATGAAGTGATTTAACTAGAAAATGAAATTAAAGGTCTATTTCATAAAATATATAGAACCTTCTAATTAGTAATTTAAAAAAAGTTAGAAGAAAAAGAGATAAAATGACAACATTTTTGTTTATTTCTAATGCTAACGCTAGTAATGTCAGTACTTTTGATAGCTGTGGCCAATCACAACTTTTCGTAACGATTTACAGTCCCGCCATCTAGCGATGGAAATAGAAATGTTAGCTATGAGTATAATTATTACAATACAGCAATTATAAACATCATATCATACATAATTAATTTTCTTAAATCTATTATAATGTTGACATTATTATATGAAAGAATATTAAATATATAATACAATGAAATATATAATGAATATATTCAAATATATTATTTCCTCACTCAGGAGAAAGAATATCCTGAATTTAAATCAAAATCCCTTAAAATTTCTTATTTCCATTCTATCTTTAGGTAATTCACACTACAGGTTCTTCAACTTTTTTTTTTTTAAGATTCACTGTTTACTGCAATATTTAACATAATATTTAATATGTGATCGCTCATGTATTCATCTAAATCTTTCCAATTAAGTGATTATATGCATTATCGCAAAAGTAATTACAATAATGTAAGCACTGATGCAATACCATCAGGTTCTCTACTCTTAAAACAGAGACAACGAAACACTTTAAAAATAATAAAATATATACTGTTTAACGTACCAGATAACTCAACGGGAAGATTTGTTACTGTGGATCTTCCCTTTCTTTGTTCCAGATAGATATGCGTCTTGTAGTGTAAGTCAAAGTCTCTGAGTATCCCTTTTAGGTCTGCGTATTGACACCAATGAAAACAATGAAAGCTCGTATGTGTGTGAGCGGGAGGTGAATGTGGCATATATTTATGTTCCTACAGCAAACGTCCATCATCAGGGGTACTAGCGAAAAAGTGATACACAATAAATGACAACAAGCAATTAATTACACATATTAAATGTTAACTGCAGAAAGAATATCAAGATGAATAGAATATTGGATTACTAATAAAAAAAAAAAAGGGGGAGATTTAACTGGCTACAATAATTGGAGAGGAATATCATTTTTAAATGCAACAAGTAAAATATTAATAAGAATAATATTAGAAGAAATAGAAAACAGACCAAAAGCTAAGAGAAACACAAGCAGGATTTAGAGCCAACAGGTCATGCATAGATCAAATAAAAGCAGTCAAATCTTCATAAGAACTGTGTGATTTCGAAAAGCTTTTGACAGTATTGACAGAGAAGAAATATGAAATTAATGTCATATTATGGTATACCGTAAAATTATCAACATAGTAAAAAAATATGAAAAAATATAAAATACAAATCATACACAATGGAGAACTTTGAGAACAGTTTGAAATTAAAACAGGAATTAGATAAGGCTGCATCTCTCCCCAGCAATATTTCTTATTGTTGTTGATTGGGTTACGAAAAATGCCATGAAAAACATAACAGGAATATAGTGGGGTTTTGCAGCTGATATATGTTTACTAACACATACACCACAACGACATATGAAAGCAAAAACAATACAACTCAATGAAGAAGACGTGACTGTTGGATTACGAATAAATAAAATGAAAACAAAAATAATTAAAATAAGTAATAAACAAAAAGAACACATAGTGGTAGTTGGACAAATTTTAGAAATAGTGGAGAACTTTAATTACCTAGGATCAATAATAAAAAACAAACTAGATGTAAAAAACAAACTAATCAGATTATTTAATACAAATGTCAATTCATTGTTTTGCACACATTCAGCCATTTATTATGAAATCTTTCTGCTGTAGTAAAATTCTAAATTAAACAGAAAATAACAGCCCAACGATACGCTCATAGAAAAAAGCAAATAAATATATTTATAACATTACATAAATTTTTACTTAAAATATAAATCCTTATTTATAATTTAATAACATCTTTATTCATGATCATTTAAATTATTCGTTCCTTCTGCTAGGTTTCAATACATAATTCTTTTCAAGAGCGATCGGCACAAATAAATAATACGTATAAGTGCACGTTATAAACATGAAAGTAACTGAACTTGCTTTATCAACACAAGATAAGAAATCATTAAAAAAAATGAAGTTTTGGTTTGTATTTCGTATCTTCCTAGCTTCTCGACAGTTTTGTTGACATTAAAGGTGTGGGTACAGCCACTCCGTTTGAATAATTTCTTTTTAATAATAAATAAATAAATTTATTTCTAGTTTTGGAAATTCGGCACGTAAATAATACTTTTAAAATAATAAAATATGCGACCATATTTAAAATAAATCAGTTTTAAAATAATCAGCAATTCGCTTATTATTATTGTTTTAATACTTTTAAAATATATTAACTTCCTTTTAAACTGAAAAATTTTAACTTTTCTAGAAAGATGCGTTGGCCAGTGACGTAATATTCTTTTCAAGTAACATATTTTTCGAAACACCTCTTCCTTGAGAGAGTGACGTCATTAAAAGATAAGTAGAAGTTTCATTTTTACATGTAAGCTAATGATGACAAAGCAGACGAGCAATCGCAATCCATTGGGAAATGACGTTAACAATTTTCGTATTTATAACTAATACTGAAATTTTAGCAAAATATTTTTTTAAATTAAAAACAATATTACAAATAATATTATGCGCATAAAATAATACATCATAAATTGTTAAGTAATCTACAGCTATCTATTTTGAATGAGTTTTATTTATTTATATAAAGAATAAACAGATAAACTTAAATGTCATTGTACGCCGTATATCCGTCATTTTCCAAACACAGTAATATGAAATCCACTTCATTCGGATTGAATGTCAAGTTTTAATCTGTTAATATTTTAGAAAGTTCTATTATTTTAGACGTCAGTGTGATCGCCTTCGTTTGACAGATCGTCTGCCGACCGAAATACGAAACTAAGCGCCATTCAGTCATATTTGTTTTCAATTTCCTTGCCATAACCGAAAAGGGGAAAAAAATCCTGTCCTCTCTCTCTCTCTAAAGGATAATGCTATAAAAAAAAAAAAAAAAAAAAAAACTTTCAGTACTATATAGAAGTAATGTTACTATTCTCTCATTAGTTAAAACGAAAATGTAACCATGATTACTGTTTGTGTAAACTGGCATAATCTTCCGCTTACCTAACAACGTTTACATGATGACGTCATGCTAAGATTGCGATTTAAAAAGAAATGGACAGTCATTAAAATAGAGGTGTGGCTATACGACTTCTCTTTACACCCTTCTTTAATTTTTCTTAAATACAAATCAAGAATAAATATGCAACATTTATTTTAATACTTTTACTATGAAATTCAGTTTTAAGGCGAACAATTTATTCTTTTATTAATATAATATTAATGTAATCTGAAATTAAAGGCAAGGTAGTTTTTTATTTCAATTTAAGTATGATACCGTGATTTGATTTCAGTGTCAATAAACACTATATTTTATGATATGCTATCAACTCTAGACAAATTTTGGTGACAATCTGAACAAAAGTTATCGGGATTACTATTCAAAATTCACATTTTGAATTTTCATTAGACGTCATAACTTTTTTTTCTCTCTGTCCAAACGTTTCTTTGATCCGGTTTCCTAGAAATTACTCATTCGAATTCAAAATATATATGACATCATAATTTATGTCATTTGCGACTTATGTAATTTACCTGTGATGAAATTCTGCAGTCTATTTTTAATGACGACTACATTACATGTACTTAACTGTTGCCAATATAAGTCAAAAAGAATAAATGTCGGAGGAATGATAACTGCAGCGGAGGATATAGTTGAGATATTTAATGAGCAATTTATAAAAGATATTTCATTCTTATGAACGTGGCATCATGCAGAACTTGAAAGCAGCGGGAAAGAAGGAGGAGGAACTGTTAGTAAGTGAACAGGAGGTTTACGAGGAATTCAATAGACTTGATGTAAATAAGACGTGGGACTTGATGCTATTTCACCACGTGTTTTGAGGGAAGTGTTCCAGAGAGTTAACAAAAGCTTTTGCATATCTTATCAACATGAGTCTTTTACTGGGTCAAGTGCCAAAAGAGTGGAAAGAAGGTTAAATTGTTCCAATTAATAAGGGTGGTGATAAGAGTAGGACTTTGAATTATAGGCCAGTCTGTGTGTGTCTGGAGTTGGGATTAAGGTGCTGGAGAGGTTAGTTAGGACCAAGATTCAGAATTGGGTTTACAACAAAATACTCTTTGGGAGCCAGCATGGATTTGTTAAAGGAAGATCGTGCTTTAGCAATCTGCTTGCTTTTTATAATAAAGTGACAAATGCATTGGATAAGGGTGTTGCATATGCAGTGGTATATTTAGATTTTGTAAAGGTGTTCGGCGACTTGCCACATGATAAGCTGGTAATTAAATAGGAACGGATGGGGCTGAACAGTAGATTAGTTCGCTGGATTGGAGATTGGCTGAGCGAGCTGTCTGTGCAGGAGCGATATCCCAGAAGAGGAAAGTTACTAGTAGGGTCTGTTTAGGGTCCATTGCTGTTAATTTCTATGTAAATGATATTTGGAGAGGTCTGAATGGTGTATGCAGATGTTGCAAAGTTGTGGAGAGCTATCGGGAGCAGAGCGGATGCTGTGGCTTTGCAAGAGGACGTGAATACACTGGCTGAATGGGTAAATGAGTGGAGATATCAATTCAGTATTGCAAAGTGCAAGGTTTTGAAATTTGGGAAGCAAAGATGGAATGTGGAGTATACAATCAGTGGAAATATCTTGGAAGAGGTAGAGGAGATGAGAGATCTGGGAGTAGACAAGGACCTAAAATTTCGGGGACATGTAACTAAATTTGTGATGACCACACAGTGGATAATGGGAATGATGTGCAGGACATTGACTTGTAGAAGTAAGGATGTTGTGGTTCCTTTGTATAAGGCTTTGATCAGGCCACATATGGATTACTGTGCACAGATCTGGTCACCTGGGTTTTCAAAAAGATGAAATTGCGTTGGAAAAAGTTCAGAGGCGATTGACTAAGGTGGTTTCTAGTCTCTGGAATGTAGAGTATGAAGACAGATTGACAAAATGCAATTTGCAGAAATTGGTAATCCGATAAAATATTTACAAACTGCCTAGTACCTTTATGACATGCGCTATCTGTTGACTACTTTTATGATATAATCATTTAGTAATTGCAAGTTAAAATAACTGCTTGAGTTTTAATTGTTATTTTAAGCATCAAATTTCATGAAATTCAGTCAGTGCGGAAATATTATTAAGAGTTCTATTCGTTTTCCTAATTTTGAAAATAAAAACGATCCAATTGAAACCAAAATTGAACCAGATGGACATATTCTAGTGTATGCTGGGTTAGATTTAAGAGTAAGAGGGATAAGATAGTCACTGAGCTGCCTATGGGATCTGGGATGAGTTTGATGGGAAAAAGGAATTATATGCTGATGATAGTCTGCATTTAAATAAGTATGGAAGTAAAAGTTTTCAGAAGTTACTGTTTAATGAAAATGTGTGGATATTAGATCAGGGAAACGAGAGTTATATTAGAATGGGAAGAAATGAGGATGGTCGTCAGAAATAACACTGACAGGGAAGCGGGGAAAGCTGGAAAAATCAAAGATAAAGCTTAAAAACACTCTTCTCGGTTTATATACCAATGCGAGGAGTATAAGGAATAACGCAGAAGTTTATGGCTTTGGTTACAATGGCGACTCGTGGCTTGAAATCGTGGGGGTGCTGCAACTTTCGAAATATACATACACACTGTAAGTATAGTGTATACGTGTTTGGATAAAATATCAAAATTATAGTAAAAATTAAAAAAAATAAACATGAAAAAATTTTGTTTATTATCGATAAAATTATACAGTTTGGTATAATTCAAAATTACTTAAAAATAAAATCCATTATCATAACCCCAATAATGTTCTAAAATAAAAACTATAACAAATGTTATGTCTTTAATTGTAATGTCCAAATATTTAAACAGACGGAGTAAACACGATAAGCACTACGAACACTCTACTACTGGCGCAAACTGCATATAAACAACAGCGGAACTGCGCAACGGACAGTGCCGCATTACGCTAATAGCTCGCATTTCACTATGACGTGCATATGTTTGCGCGCGTAGCAATATGACACTGTGGTAAACACAGTGCTGCTAGCGTCCTTCGCCCTCCTAAGTGCTACAAGATGGATTTTTATTATTTTTAATACAAAATAAGAGAATTGTATAGTATTGTTGATGATAAAAATAAATATTACAAGTAAATATAAATAAATTAATAAATCGAGAAAAAAATGAGGATCTGCTGTGCCTATGCACGAGCCGCCCCTGATTGGTTATTACATTCAGCCTCAGATAATAGGAATATCGCAAACGTGTTTGACTGGAAAGATATCTTGACTGACATTGAAGTCGACGGATATAGTATTTTTAGAGAAGACAGAAATTATAAAAAATGAGGAGGTATATTGCAGGACTGGTTGGCCGAATGGTTAGCGTATTCTCCAGCCGAAAGGCTGCTATGCTAGTTTCTGTAAATAGATAGCAACCAGAGAAACTAGAGAATTTCAGTGTTGTTACTTCCTAGTATCAGCGAGTTGAATACGAGAACTTAGTCACGTATTTTTGAAACTTATCGTAAGCGCTACCAGGTGGCCAAAGTACATTTGCAGCAATTAATAAATAATTGTTCCGTGAAACTAAAAAAAAATAGCAGAATTGAAGTTAAGATCTTTCCTAATAATTATAGTAATTTTCTTCATAATTCTACTAAGAATTACAACTCATATTTTATGCCTATTTTAATAAACGTCACAATGTTGTTTACACATTTTCGTTTATAGAAACATCTGCTTATTAGGATATGACGTCACATGTTACTTTGGCAACAGTGCAACTTCCTGGAATTAAACTATGCAATTCTCAGTGAAAGCTGTTTTTTGATTCGTGGGCAGAAGAATGCTGATGGAGGAATAACTATTTTTTATTATTGAAGCTTTTTCTTGTTTTTTTTTTAATGTAATACAGCGTTATTAATTATATTATAGAGATTAACGCGATTATAGTAATGAATTAATTAAACGATAGAAAAACAAACAATAAATAAATAAATGCCCACAAATGTCTGAAAGGGAAAAAAATAGTATTTAAAAATATCGTACCGAATTATAGATTTATATAAATAGGATATTTAAGTTATTTTTGCTGTTGTATATTGTATATGTTACTGTATGTATATGTGGATGTTATTTATAATATATAAATAACTTCTATGTTATAAAGTATATGATATCTCTAACATATAAATATATTATATATACACAAAGAAGTATAGTACTTCAAATTTTGTTCAGAAAGTAAATAAAATAAGGAAATTTGATAAATATGAATTCTGAATTTTTTTTTCCCCTAACCAATTCTTCAAAGGAAGACAAAGGGAAGAGTGCCAAGCCACCAGGAAGTTGCGTGATTTTACTAAACAGCTCGCTTCCAGTAATCCCAAAAAAGGAGGTTGTTGAACTTGTTATGCAATAGTACTGTGGTAGGGGGTGGGAATAGAGTTTTTTAACACTAATTCAAATCGCGTGAATAAGGTACTTGGATTCTAACACTTCCTTTTCAGTAACTCGAGGATTTTTTAGGAAAGCCCCTGCCAAATCTGGGAGGTATTTCTATGGTAATTAAACCTTTCAAAGAAACGTCTGACAGGTGTTTTATGAAGTGAATAATAGTGAAATATTGGAGGCAAGAATTCTATTTTTACATATTTTTTCACAAGGGAAAAAGTCCTTATTATTCTTTTCTTTAAAAAAAATATTCATATGATGGTACAATGCAGATTATTATTAATATTAATATTAATATTAATATTATTATTATTATTATTATTGGAGCCTCCGTATCTCAGTCTCCCGTCAGTAAAGTGAGGAACCTTTATTAAGGTTCCTCACTTTACTGAAGTGATAAGGGGGGGTGTAGGGTTTTTTTTTAGGATTATTATTATACGTAGCATAATTTATGCTATAATAACATTACGATTTACGAGAATCAATAAGAGCAAATTAGTTCTAAATGACAAATCAATCAAATACGTTAATAATTTTAATTATCTTGGCTATAAAAGAAACAGATTCCAATTCACCAAAATTATTTGGAATGCTTAATGATATTTTGAGACCAAATTTTTGTATAAAGAAATACAATATCAAAAATATTTAGCTGTTTGATTCAACCTGCTACATTTATCTGGAAGTGAATATGGACAATGAAATTAAAAAAAAAAGAAAAAAGACCAACGAAAAATAACTTGAACTGAAATGAATTTTTTTTAGAACAGGAGATTCCACTAAATTAGATGAAAGAATTTTTTTTCCCCCTGAACCTACGACCAGAAAGAAATTTACAAACAACAGATAATTACATGAGAATAGAATGTTCTGAAGGGACTAAAAAAAACGTTAAAATCGTAAAAAAAAAAAAAAAAAAAAAAATCGAGTCGTTTTTCGACTCCTGGTGATTCTATGAACATACAGTCTACATTCAGATCTGTCCCTGGTCATATCTTTCAGAATTTCCAAGTGCATTCCAGTTGCTTCTTTAACTCTATCCGCCCATCTAATTCTTAGTCTTCCTCTTCTCCTGCTTCCATGAACTTTAGCAAACATCATGATCTTCTCCAGACTGTCATTTTCTCGCATAATACGTCCGAAGTATGACAATTTTTGCTTGATGATCATAGCTTCGAGGGAACAATCTGGCTTTATTCTGTCTATCACTGATTTATTGGTTGTTTTGCACTTCATGGTATATTACGCCCACAAACTCGAGACCCTTCGACACTTCTGCGCATGTCAACAGGAGGAGAATCCATTCCTATAATAGGGTAATCAGTCCGTATAGTCGGATGAGTTGTTTAATATTACACGTCGGAAAATTAACTTCTCTTTTATGATCATTGTAGTTAACTATGTTGCTTGTATAACAGTTGGAAACTTTTACCTATAAAGCACGTGATTTCGCGTGTTGGCGACCAATTTGGACGTCCTTCATTTCTTTCTCCCCTTCAGCATGAATCGACTATTCTTGGAAAGACGCCAAACAGAGATCTACAAACTGTGGGCGAACTATGTTCTTAGTAAGCGTCTCCAAACAAATAATTCAAATGCATCTAGCTTCCTTCTTTCACTCTTTCTCAGGGTCCAACTTTCACATCCATACAGTACCACAGGGAATACCATTGCTTTCACGATTCTGATTTTTTTGCGAGGCTAATATCTTTATTTTTAAAGATCTTATTTAAATTTGTCATTGCTTTATTTCTGAGTAATAATCTTCTTCTAACTTCTTCGGTACAATACCTATCTTGATCAATTCGGGATCCAAGGAGCACAAAAGTAGCAAATTACAAACCAGTTAATATCTGTAAAGTGGTGGTTAAAGTATTGAAAAAGAAAGTTGGTTAAAGGTCAAATTCAGGAATGAGTAGAGACGGGAATAAGATACCTTATAAGGGGAAGAATGGCTTTGTAAAAGATAGGTCCTGCCTTGGGCTACACCATGATACTGCTGGACTTTGCGAAGGCATTTGAAGGCTGGTGGCATGGATAGGAGGGGACGGGAAGGTGCTGATAGATAGACATCAGAGGGTGGTATATTGTGGAGTGGAATCAATGACAAAGGAGGGTGACTAGCGGCGTGCCCACCTCCTCTAGCTCTCTCTACTAGAGCCACTGCTTGTTAATTTGCATATTGATGATGTAGCGGAAGATTTAAGAATGGGGATATTCATTTGTTTTCTGACGATACAAAACTGGAGAGGATAATGTAATGTAGATCTGCTAGGATAAGTTAAATGAATTGGCAGTGTAAATAAATTACGGAATTGACAATTACTGTATTAACATTCTGGACATTTGGAGTGTCACTCAGACTTGCTTACACACTTACTGCATATTAGTGTTTCTATTATAATAAACCTCGTGGTATTGTTTTATATTTTCTAGAATTTCATAATGGTTTTATTTTCATAATCTTTAATTTTATTTTTATTTATTTTGTTAATGCATTACCTTCATTTCATGTTCGTGATCGCCAATGTTTCCCAAACCGCATGGAACAAACTACACCAACATCATTCTGGCTGATCAATAATTCTGAATAATCATGCCTTGTTGCCTTTCTTAACATCACATCGTGTGTGTGTGTGTGTGTGTGTGTGTGTGTGTGTGTGTGTGTGTGTGTGTGTGTGTGTGTGTGTGTGTGTGTGTGTGTGTGTGTGTGTGATTTTGGATTCTCTGCACGTGTCGAACTAAAAACCGAAACAGCCTTTTCGATTCGTACTAAACTTTCAATATTAAACATGATATTCCTACATCAATATCAGGTCAGAAACAATTCTATGTGCTTGTTTTCTCTTAGCTATTATTTTCTTTTCAATAAACTATTAACCGCATAACACTTTTTTCCATTGAATCTTGATTTTTCAAATTATCTCCTAATAGGATGGTGATAATGTTAAAACTGCCTATATCGTAAATGTGCATCTAAACGAAATCAATAAGATAAACAGTTTCATCTTCTCATCGTATAAATTGCAACCTTATAAATTTATTGCAATGAACCTAACCCTAATAATATTGACAACAACATTACTGGCTTGATGGGTGAAGCAATTATGCTTTTTCATATTCCCCTTTATCTGTATAAGGAAACTTGAGGGGGGGTGAGCTTTACGCTCGTCCTTTGGGGGCTGTGTTCAGTGTTGGGAGCAGGATTGTCTTGGGTCTGTGTTTGCAGTGTTTGGATTCATTGTAGTTGAGAGCTGTTCTGACTAGTGGGTTTGGGTGCATGCTTGCCTTTGAGCAGAACTTTTCAGTAGGTCTTGAAGTAGCTGAAAGATGTATGGGATTCTGGTCTCTCGGTGGATCTGGGTGTTTCTAATTAACTATGGAGCGTCCAGTATCATCCGCAGGCACTTATTCTGTATTCGCTGCAATTTTAGAATGTTTGAATATGGCCCCATGCTTGAGAGGCGTATGTGATTACAGGGCTTATCAACATCTGGTATAATAGTAGCTTGTTTCATGTATCTAGTTTGCTGTGACGGTTGATCATGGGGTAGAGTTGAGTTATGGCTTTGGATGTCTTAGCACCTATGGTATGAGTTTGCTGTGACTGTTCGGAGTTTTTTTGTCGAGTTGTACTCCGAGATATTTGGTTTCGGTCAGCCATGGAATCCTTTCTCTGAACAGCTGGATGTTATCATCGATGAAGGCTTTCCTTCTTGAGAATGATATGGCTGTTCTTTTGTGGGGTTTACTTGGATCCTCCAGTCGGAGAACTATTTCTCCAGTGTAGTGATACTGTCATCGGATTGCCAGGTGGGGGTGGAGAGATCTTCCTAGAATTCCCTTGTCGTCTGCGTATAGGACTGTGATGGTTGTCCTCGAGTTTTGTGTGATGTCCGCGATGTAGACCACGAACAGTAGAGGGGGGGAGGCAGCAAGGAGCCCTGTCGAACTCCTTCTAGGATTTTGTGCCAGGATGAGACTGTTTCGTTGATTTTTACCTACATGGTTTTTTCGCAGAGGTATGCTTTTATGAATCTTATTAGACTTGTTAGCATATTTGCTTTTATGAGTTTATAGAGAAGGCCTTGATGCCAGATCTTGTCGAAGGCCTTAGCGACGTCTACGAATACCGCACCGGTGTACAAATTCCAATTATATCCTGTTGCAATGTATTCTACTAGTCGGTGGATTTGCTGAGCTGTGTTCTCTTCGAAGCCAAATTGTTCATTTGGCATGATTCCTAGTTTATCTGTTGTTTCTTGTCATCTTGAGAGAATGATTCTATTTGTGACTTTTCCTAGGTTGGATGGTAGACTGATGGGTCGGTAACTTTGGGGGAGCTGGGATTCACTGCTTGGCTTTTTCTGCTTCATGATGTCGTCGATGTTGACTTGGTGCACTATAGCCTTCGAGGGAGCATCTTTATAATTTTGTTGAGGATGCCATCTGGACCTAGGACTTTTTTATTGTTGAGATGCTTTATGATGTTCTCTATTTCTGCTGTAATGGTGGGGATGATGTGTTCTGAGTTATCCTTGGACGGCCTCAAGGTACGTTTATCGTGTTGATGAACTTTGTAGATGAGGTTAATGTTTATGTTTTCATATGATGGTCTACACTGCTTTTCCAGATTGTCCACGAGAGCTTCGGCTTTTTCTATATCAGTGTGTGCAATGTTTTCCCATTTCTGATTTCTATGGCTTTGAAATGCTTCTCTGACTTGACTGTTCATGTTGTTTTGGATTTTTTTTTTGTCTTGTGGGGCTCTTGTGTTGTAGTATCTCTCTCTCTCTCTCTCTCTCTCTCTCTCTCTCTCTCTCTCTCTTTCTCTCTCTCTGGCTCAATGTTTTGTTCTAATTAGGTCCATGATGTCCTCTGGAAGCTGGCTGGTCGTGTGGGTTTTGGTGACTGCTGCTAGCGCTTTGTAGATTTGATTTGTTAAGTTATTCACAGCTTCATCTATCTTTTCTTTTTTGCGGATGATGGGTGTTGGGACGATGTG
The DNA here is from genome assembly GCF_054136105.1 of Typopeltis vanoorti. NCBI lineage: Eukaryota > Metazoa > Arthropoda > Arachnida > Uropygi > Thelyphonidae > Typopeltis > Typopeltis vanoorti. Next base: position 165,920,366 of record NC_143550.1, read on the forward strand.
TTCTGGGAGAATTTTGGATAGCTTGTCCCATGCTATGAAGGAGTGCGGGGGGGGAGTTGATCTTGAGTGCCTGGTTTAAGCAGGATGGGGTTGTGGTCTGATGATAGCGCGTTGATTATCTCTAGTTGATACTGATATTTCTGAAAATAACAATGTCTAGTACATCTGATCTTCCATGAGTACTGTGATGGTGCATTCGGTGGGTCCTGCTACTGCAACTGAGGTTTGTATTGCATAGTTGTTTACGTTTCTGTTGATACTGGAGCTAAACCTTGATGTCTGCTTAGCGTTTAAGTCTCCTCCTATGATGGTGGGGTGAGTGGAGCCGAGGATGGCGTCAAAGTCTGATATCAGTAGGGGATTACTTGGTGAGTTGTAGGCTGCGTATATCTTGAGTCTGCCAGCATTATTGATGTGCACTTCTATGCCGGTTACCTCCAGGTTGTGGGAAGGTTATGACATTGTGGTTTAGATAGGTTTTGATGTAGATGGCAGTACCTTCGCCTCTAGTACCGAGTCTGTACGTTCAGTACATGGAGTATCCCCTTAGTTTGGGGTTGTTTGCAGGTTGGAGGTGCGTTTCGTTGATTAAAATTATGTCTGGATTCCGTCTGCGTGCGAATTCTTGTAACTCCAGTATCTTGTTGGTAAGACCGTTGGCATTCCAAGCAGCGATCAGGAGGAAGTTCTGTTGGATTTTGTTTTTATTCATGACTGAAGGCTGGCAGAATGGAATGGGTTCCTTGCACGAATATCTTTGTGGAAGATGGTGATGGCTGGTTTTACTGAATTCATGGAGCATGGTGGTTAGTGAGGTAGCAAAGATTACTGCTAGTTTGAGGCTCTTTTGGTCATTACGAGCTGTATACTTTGATCGTAATTGGCAGGATGACACCCACCACAGTTGGCACATCTGGCCGGTGTGGTTCCTGGCTTGGTGCAAGTGATGGGTTGATGGTTTTCACCGCATTTCAGGCATCTATATTCCCCTTTGCATAGCTTTTGGGCTTGTCAAAATTTCTGGCATCTATAGCATTCTCCTTCTGAAGCTCTTTTCTGAGTGGTTCTGAGACTGCAGTTAACTCGTAAATCTGTTTTGTGGTGTTGCCAATTTCGACCCGCACTAGTGGCAGTGGTTTTTTGTCTGCTCTGTACATCCTGCTTACCTTGATTGAGGTCAGACCCTGGTTGATGAGGTCTGCAGTAATTTCATCTGGTGTGATGCCCTCAGCAACCCCTCACAGCACCATCTTTAGATTTCTTTTTCGCTACTTTGAGCGAAGGTGTGGTAATGAAGTTTATAGCTGTCCATCATTTTGGTCATCTGTCTGTAATCAGCAACAGTGATAGGTTGGATTTTTACCCGATCATCTGATTTTTTGCCCAGAAATAGGCGATATTTTGTTCCCTAAGAATCAGTGAGACTGAAGTCCATTTTTCTTTATGTCGTAGAATTATTGGGGGGGGGGGGACCTTTCTTTGTTGCTTGGGGCGTCTTTAGCTCTCTTCTATGTGATCATCATCGGTCCTACGTCTTTTCATTAATTTTCTAATAATATTAACGTTACTTTTTCAAAGGGTGAAGTAAAATGCTTTTTATACTACCGCTGTCTGATGTCTGATATCTAGATACAATGAAGGGGGGGAAATATATGAGCTAATAGCTCGAACTAGAGAGCATGAAGGTTACATATTTTCATTTGAGGTTAAGATGGCTTAGGTCTTTTGTGTTTGTAGAGGTCTTTTTCACTGTAATTTGCAGTATTTTGTATCAGTTCATTACGGTGTGTAGTCTTTTCGAGAGGAACTTTGTCGCTAGAGAAAGTAACTAGGAGTGGATATATGGGATATTTGTGTCCCGATGCATCTGAACGTCTCTAACGAACCATGGAGCGTTTGGGATCATTCATAAACATTTGTTTTACACTCGTTGTAATTTAAGAATATTAGTATTTTAGTATTGGAGGTATGGCTCCACGCTGGAGAAGCATATGTAATTATATAGGATATAGGATAGGACATAGGATAGGACAAATCACCATCTCATAGAAAAGCAGTTTGTTTCTGGTGTTTAATTTGCTGTTTGTGTTAATCAATGGTTAGATTTGGCAATGGTATTAGATGATATTCGCATATGTTCTGAATATGGAATAAAATCGACAATTGACAATTGACAATTGACATTTATGTCTTTAAGGGTGAAGCAAGATGCTTTTCATATTCCCCGCTATCTGTCGTGGTTACAGTGAGGGTAAAATTTACGAGCAGTTTGCTCGCCCTGAATGGGCATGGAGATTATGCATCGTTATAGGAGGCTAATATAGTTTTTGGTCTTCTATATTTGAATATGTCCGTTGGCTCATATGCTGCAGCTTGTTGAATCAAATCATTGGGGTGTGTGGACGTCTTTAGAAAAAACTTGGAAGCTAAGGATTGTAGATAAGAGAGAATATATGGAATATTTGTGTCTCTATGGAGCTGGCTGTTTCTAACATACCACGGGGCGTTCAGAATCATTCTCAAGCACTTGTTCTGCACACGCTGAATCTTGATAATGTTAGCGTTAGAGGTGTGGCTCCAGGCTGGAGAGGCATAGGTTTATGGGACGAATCGTCATCTGGTAAAGTTGCAATTTGATTCTGTTGCTGAGCTTGCTATTTCTATTAATTAGCGGGTAAATCTGAGCTATGGCTTTAGATGCTTTTGCACATGCAGACTTGATATGTTGGTTGAAAGATAGCTTTTTGTCGAGAATTACACCCAGGTAATTTGTTTCTGTCTGCCAGGGAATTTTAGTATTGACCCCACCCCCCCCCCCCCCCACCCCCCCCCCCCCCCACCCCCCCCCCCCCCCACCCCCCCCCCCCCCCACCCCCCCCCCCCCCCACCCCCCCCCCCCCCCACCCCCCCCCCCCCCCACCCCCCCCCCCCCCCACCCCCCCCCCCCCCCACCCCCCCCCCCCCCCACCCCCCCCCCCCCCCACCCCCCCCCCCCCCCACCCCCCCCCCCCCCCACCCCCCCCCCCCCCCACCCCCCCCCCCCCCCACCCCCCCCCCCCCCCACCCCCCCCCCCCCCCACCCCCCCCCCCCCCCACCCCCCCCCCCCCCCACCCCCCCCCCCCCCCACCCCCCCCCCCCCCCACCCCCCCCCCCCCCCACCCCCCCCCCCCCCCACCCCCCCCCCCCCCCACCCCCCCCCCCCCCCACCCCCCCCCCCCCCCACCCCCCCCCCCCCCCACCCCCCCCCCCCCCCACCCCCCCCCCCCCCCACCCCCCCCCCCCCCCACCCCCCCCCCCCCCCAAAAAACAAACTATCTTTCGGAGTTCGATAAAGGGCTAATTCGGGATATCCATCTAGCTGAAGCCACGATTTTGAAAACAGCAGAGTTGACTGGTTTTGCAAAAGGTGAGATATCCACGGTGTTTAATCAGTGCGAAAATAACCGACATTGTTGCTGAAGAGAACTGTTGTATCCTAAGATTACACATTTACGCCTAATACGAAGTTAATTATAGACATTGGATTAAAGTGCAGCTTTATAACTCAACCGTCTTCGAAGATAGATTAAGCTTTAATGAAGATACTGGGATTATGGATTATTTACTATTGGTATTTTGACATGAGAACCTTTTCAGCGTTGCAGTTATGTTGTGCTAACACAACACTAAGATTTATGCAACTTTACTTGAGAAACTTGAGAAGGATTGTGGAAGGGAAGCTTGGTGAAGAATAAGCTGGACTCAGGTCAAATAGAGGCGGTCAGGATCAGATCTTCACTTTACGATAAATAGTTGAGAAAGCATGGGAATATAACAAAGATCTGTATTTAAGTTTTGTCGATCGATCTGGAAAAGGCATATGACAAGGTGCCAAGAGAGAAGCTATTCAATACGCTGCAGTTATATGGTGTCAATGGGGCATTATATCAAGCAATACTTGGTCTTTATTTGAGTTGTAAGTCAGCAGTTAGAATTGAAGGAAGTACAGGAAGATGGTTTAATTATCCCCTCGGTTATTCATTATCTATATGGATCACATTATGAAGGAAAGTGGTATTAAACCTAATATCAAAACTGGAAATGTTAATCTCAGCTCTTTACTTTATGCAGGTGTTGTTGTACGAGGCACGTCCAGAAAGTAAGTTTCCGATGGGCTGTCAGAGAAACAAAAATATACGTACAAAAAAAAAAAATCATTAGAAATGAAAGTAGACATCTTTCGATTCGATTTTCTTAGACATTATAAACACACACCAAGAAGCGTAACCACTGCGAGAATGTCTGAAAATGGCACGAACGCCTTGCTAAGGAATCAACAAACTCAGCACGCATGCGCATCATTGCGGTCGCAGCGCTGTAGTGAAAATATTCAAAAACGGAACTTACTTTCTGGACATCCCTCGTACTTCTATTGAATTCGGTACAAGTCTGCAAGATTCCCTGACTAAATTGAAAAACTGTTGTAATAGATTTGGTATGAAGGTCAGCATTTAAAAGACAAAGACAATGAAAATAGGCAGAAACATTGAAAATATCCACTGCATTGTGAATGGAGAACCTGTGGAACAAGTAAAACATTTCAGCTACTTAGGCACGATTTTTAGTGAAGATGGTAAATTAAATATGGAAACAGACAACAGAATCAACAAAGCTGGTATGGTAGAAAGTCAACTGAATAAATTTATGTGGAATAAGTGAAAAATGAGTCAAAATACTAAATTAGCTGCATACAAGACATTCAAACCAATTTTAACTTATGGATCTGAGAGCTGGGTTAGAAGTAAAACATGTGACCAAAGATTAGAGACCGCAGAATATGAGAGCTGAGAAAGATTAGAGGCGTGAACAGATGGCATTAGTGGCAATATCATATTAAAAACGAGGATATTAGGAAAGAACTTGACATTGTCAGCATCCAGAGATGCGTTAGCAGAGCTAATCTCAGGTGGTATGGTCACTTAAACAGAATGGGAGAAGAAAGATTAGCAAAACAAACGTTCTTTGTAGGTTGAAAGGAAAAAGACCTAGAGGAAAACCAAGATTTAGATGGATTCATATAGTAAAATTAGCATTGTATGGTCAAACATGAATAAATGAAAGAAAATATCGGACAATAACAAACTCTCGAAACATCTTAAAATGAAATTATACAAAGCTCCGATCATCCCCACAGCAACATATGGAAGTGAGTCATGGCGACTCACTAAGAAGGAACTACTCAAAATAAGTGCATTCGAGGGGAAGTGCCTAAGAAAAATAAACAAAATACACTGCACTGAACATAAAATCACAGAACAAGTAAAGCAGGATCTCAACTACCAGGACAACCTCACAGACATTATTTTTCAGCAACAGCTCCGATGGTCCAGAGATTGCCTCCTCATAGACTTCCAAACAGCGTACTAAATACAAGAATGCGTCCAACAGGAAGACCGAGAAAAAGTTGGCTCAAATCCTTCAAAGAAAGAGCCGAATTCCTCAGCTTCACTACTGTATTCGAGAAGGTTAGAAAGAGAACCATTTTGAGACAGATTGCACAAAGGGGACTCAACCTGTCACCAGACGGATGAGATGAAGAAGAAGAATAAGAAGAAGAGATACAGTAAAAAGTGCCTTAGAAGACAAAAATATAAGATCTAATAATGTTGGAGTGCTGACTGATAGCAGATTGATTTGGAGGAAAATTGTTGATAGAAAATATGTAATGATATAAGTGTTCCATGTAGTATTGTTCGTAATATCCGGTACATCCCTTAAGGGTTTGGTACATGTCAGGAATTTGATGATGATGATGATAACTCATACTCAATGTATTTCGAAGTCTTAATTTGCTCAAGGATTTTTAGAATAATACTTTACTTTATCCTCCTCTTTTACGGTCCTTTTTTTCATTACCCATTATGTTGATTGCTTTTGATCAGTGAGCAGAATATTACTGTGTTTAAGTAACTTTACCATGATGTTCGTACTCTTTCATATTGCATGTTATCAAAAGTTGGAGTGAAATTGATATGCCATTGAATGCATTGATATTAGAAATCTTAATCGTTATGATATACGTAAAAATATCATCATATTGTAACCATTTTCAATTGGTTATCTGTTGATGATAAAACTGAACTGGTGAAGAAACTAAAAATGAAAAACAATTGCAATCAGCAAGTTTTGTATCTAAAACTGATAAAATGCTGTTGCACTTGGATAAAGGACACTTTTATCGCTGTAATATCTGATCTTGACCAAACGTCACACGCTTGTCGTAATTTGAATATTTCGTTTTGTTTACAGGTTTACAATTACGCCACCTAGTGTTGCTAAATGTCGTCGTGATAATTTTATTTATTTGGATTAATGATGTTTTATTTGAATATTTATTTGATCCATTCTTATCTTATCCACAGTTATATTTTTTTAAGATTGCCAGTTTTCGAGCGATGGAGACCTTCTTTATTGAATACTTAAAAAAAGCTTGTTTGATAAAGGTTGTTTTTCGAAAATTAATGTTTCAACATTTCTTGTTTTACAATTAAATTATTTGTGAAAAATCAAAACGAGAATATGTATTCTGAACCGTGTTTTTTAGTTAAAAGCTGTATGCTGACTTTTTGTTTTTTAACTCCATTAAAATGGATACAGTGTTGTGTAGTTTAGAACTGAGATGGGTGATTCAGTATGAAAAATTAGAGACTGTTCGTAAGAATTATTATTTTTTATTAATTATTAGATATTAAAAATTAAAAAATTTAATATCTAATAAGCTATTACGTGGATAAAAAATCTATAATTATTTATAAATAAAATAACAGTTTTAAATAATGCAGATTGAAATATACAATATCCTTGTTCAAGGGTTGACCTTTGAACAACGTGGGTTTGAACTATGCGGGTCCATTTATACGAGGATTTTTTTTTCAATAAATATATTAGAAAATTATTTGGAGATATGCGATAATTTGAAAAAACTCGCAGACGAATTGCGCAGCTTAGGAATATCGAAAAAATTAAGAAAAGTTAGGTATGTTATAAATGCATAAAATATATGTAGTACTAGTCTATTTTCTCATTTACTACCATGTATACACAATTAATTAATTATGCTAATTAATTAATTGCTTAGCATAAAATAAAAAAATTTAACGATTCATTCATTAGCGTGTAGGTTAGGCTACAGCCAAGTAATTGTATCGATTGCATAGGCTATTAAAAAGCAATGCTATTGATGCTTCTTCGTTATCAATGTATGAATCGTAATACATGTAAATAAATATGAATCATTTCTTTTTCACGTTATCTTTTCATTTTCGATGTCTAGTGCTAGCAATACGTATAACATGTACACGTACAGACGACGTAAACTTACGGTATGGATAAATACAGCAGGTCCGTAAATGTATTTCTTTTCTTTATGATTTTCTTAATAGCATTTTCTTTTCTCGAGCTTACTTTATTGTAAGAGCACAGTATATAATACATATAACATACAAAATATATGTTAATTGACTGTTTATGTTATTGGTAAGCCTTCCGGTCAACAGTAGGCTTTTAGTAATTACGTTTTTGGAGAGTCAAAAGTTACGCGCGGATTTACGACTAGATAGACGCCCCTAACCCCCGCGTTGTTCAAGGCCAACTGTATAGTGAACTTTTTTGCATATTTTATTTTATGTTTATTTGTTTTTTATCCGTCGTACAACGTCAAGCACAATGGCATTCAACTGGAGGTAAATTAGCCAGTATTATACAGAGTTGATAGGGTTTTTCCTCTTGTAATCTCGAGTTTTTAATTCGTCAACAGTGCAGAATTTTCACTGTAATATACATGATGGGAACACTAACCAATCCCACCCCTAAATTTCGAGTTTTTATTTCATCATCATCATTACCAATTCTACCAGCTGTTTGTGTTCGGCTAACTAAAGTTTTTTGCCTTCTTCGTACAAGACTGATAACTCACCTTTAGTTGAAAAATCGTCATAATTATTCCTCATGCTAAGGCAGGAATCGAACTCAGATCTTTCCAGTATGACAACTTTGTAAAATGTATTAAAAAGAATGCTGGCCTGGTTGGCCGAGCGGTTAGGTATTCGCTCTCCAGCCAAAAGACTACCGGTTCGAATCCCGCCGTTGATATGGATGTTTGTGATTGTCTGTGGAAATACCAGTGGTGGTGGCGGGCGGTAGATGGCGTTGGTTTAGTTGGGATTGAGTGGAGGAGACAGAGAGATGTAGAGTAGGTGTCCTCTCTCGATAAGTCCTTGGGGGTGTCACGTAATAATAATAATTATGCTAGCATAAGAAAAAAAAATCGACTACAAAAACTTTTTCTATGTCCCATCCCTTTTTTTCAGTCCTTCACCTAGTGAGTCTATCTCTGGCACAAGTAAGTAGGATTTGTCCTACCAGAAAGTATGATTCTCAATCCCGCATCAGTAAAAAATCGTTTGTACAACTCGCACTATGTCAGACAACAATACGAGTGTTAGAGTTAATATCACGAGATGGCGATAGTAGTGTACCATACTTATTCTCTCCACTGCTTCTAAATTTATGATTACCTTGAGCTTATTTTTCACTTTGGAGAGATATAAAGTCATTAGAGGATTGACTTTCAGAAGTGAAACTCGCCATTTAGAAAACTAACTTTCAGAAGTATTATTTAAAGTGTTCCAAAATCAGCACAATTGTTTTGAACAATGTTTAAAGGCCGTCTTGTTGGCGGAGCTGTCCAGAGATTTTATCTTTGAATTACCAACTTTTTCCCATATCTGTAGAGGATAATGTGGGGATAAGGTGTTATTGAGCTATTAAAGCTCTCATTATGGCAGGAGGATAATAACAATAGCCGCGCTTCAGTTAGAACTTCATCGGCTACAGCATTGCCATTCATTACCCTCCCAGGGTTTCATTCATCCCAATAGCCAATTTCCTTATAGTCCTTATAAGGACTGGCTTAAAGGGGTAAAGCAAGAATGCTTTTCATCTTTCCCGTTATCTGTAGAGGACACTATAGGGATAAGGTGTTATTGAGCTATTAAAGCTCTGATCATGGCAGGAGGGTAACAGCAATAGCCAAGCCGCAGTTGAAACTTCATTGACTACAGCTTTCTCATCCATTACCCTCCATGGGTACCCATTTCAATCGCCTCGTACGACATGCATGGGCTACAGTGGGGCTGGTACGTAAGTAAAGCCCTCTCTAAAAATTAAGACGATCCCTAGACCACTACATAGTAGCCGAAAGATCGTCCAACTCAGCTTTGGTTCCATTCACTGACAGGCTCACCGTACCACCGAGCAGAACCACTCATATTCTAGGGAAAAGCATCCACCGAGAAGGTCTCTCACCGGCCACGCCAGAGAATACTTCCCCAGAGACTCAAAATGCTCTATCATGTCAACCGCCCCCCGAAATCTTAGCCCTCCCCCCTCACCGGAAGCAAATTCCGGAAGAAACCTGAGAGAGAGCGAAACTCTGTGTCCATTTTAGTCGCCTCTTACGACATGCATGGGTTACACGGCGCTATTCTTATTATGGCCACCACACGGGGTAATAACCAACTTCCATAATAACCATAACATCACTGGCCAGAAGGGTGAAGCAAAATGCTTTTTTTTATTCCCCGTTGTCTGATAGGGAGGACGAATTGAAGGAAAGATTTATGAGCTGTAAGCTCGTCCTGGGGGGGGGGGGGCAATGAAGATTGCTCGTCGTTGCTAGTACTTAGGATGGCTTTTGGCCTCTTGTGTTTGAAGAGGTCTGTTTCGTCATAGTTTGCAGCATGTTTCAGTAGTTCGTTGGGGTGTGTAGAAATCTTTGAGAAGAATTTTTCTGCTCAAAGATCTCTATTTCTGTAGTTTGTAGGATGGAGTAGTTGTAAGGGATGTTTGTATCTCTCTGCAGTTGGACGTTTCTTACAAACCATGGTGCTTCTATGATCATGCGCAAACACTTGTTTTGCACTCTCTGTAACTTGAGGATGTTGGTGTTGGATGTGTAGCTCCAGGCTGGCGATGCGTATGTCACTATTGGGCGGATCGTCAGCAGGTAGAGGAGTACTTTGATTCTTGTATTTAACTTGCTTTTTCTGTTTATTAGAGGGTAAAGTTGTGCGATGGTTTTAGATGCTTTCGCGCATAAGGCTTTGATGTGTGGGTTGAAGGTTAATCTTTTGTCCAGTATTCCCAAGTTATTTTGATTCTGTTTGCCAGAGGACTTTGGTGTTGAATAGGTAAAGGTCCCTCTTGGGAGTTACCAATCTTCTGGTGAAAAGCATCGCAATACTTTTTTGGGGATTCACTTTTAATCTCCATTTGGAGAACCATTATTCTAGTTTTAGTAGGTTTTTTGGTAGTTTTTTAGTGACGAGATGTGGTTGTAGAGATCTGGCAAGTACTGCTGTGTCATCCGCATAAAGTGCTAAGATGGCTGACATTGGGTTGTGTGGGATGTCTGCCATATATATCAAGAATAAGATCGGTGCCAGTAGGGAAGAACCTTGGGGAACTCCCGCAGAGATCCGTCGCTGACTTGAAACTGTTCCGTTTATTTTGACTTGTATGTGTCTATCCAGGAGGTAAGATTTAATTAGGTCGACGATTCTTGATGGTATGCCTGCTGAGATGAGTTTATGTAGTAATCCGAAGTGCCATATCTTATCAAAAGCTTTTGCTATGTCGAGGAAAACTGCTCCAGTGTGCTGGTGCCAATTGTAGCCGGTGGTGATGTACTCAATCAGCCTATCAATTTGTTGAGTAGTACTGTGATGTTGTTGTCGAAAGCCAAACTGTTCCTTTGGAAGGATATTTAACTCGTACACTGAGGCTTGTAGTTTGGAGAAAATGAATTTTTCGGCAATTTTTCCTATATTTGAGATCAGGCTGATGGGCCGATAGCTTTCAGGCAGGTGAAGCTCTTTACCTGGTTTATGCACTGGGACCACATCTGCGACTTTCCAATAGCTGGGGAAATAGTTGAAACTGTACACGGCGTTAATTATTGTGGTGAGATGTAGGGCTGCTCTTCGAGGCAGCAGTTTAATAATTCTATTTGTAATGCCATCAGGACCAGGGGCTTTTTATTCTTTAGCTTCTTCATGACTTCATAGATTTCTGCTGGTGAGGTGTTTGAAGGTTTGTTGTTGCAGTTGTCGGGGTGTTTTAGTGCATATCTGACATAGCGGCGGATTTTTTAGATATGATTGATGTCCAAGTTCTCGTATGCAGGACTACACTGTTTTTCTAGGTTTTTTACTATCAATAACCAACTTTTTTTTTTTTGCTAGATGGGTGAAGCAAAAATGTTTTTTATATTCCCCGTTATCTGTAAAGAAAATATATGGATAGGGTAATATAGTGCTATAAGCTCTGATCATGGCAGGAGACTAAGAGCAATAGCCGAGCCTCAGTTAAAACTTCATTGGCTACAGCATTACTATCATCCTTCCTGGGTACCAATTTTAGTCGCCTCGTACGACATGCATGGGCTACTAACTAAGTAAAGCCATCTCTAAAAATTAAGACGATCTCTAGATTACTCCATAGTGGCCGAAAGATCGTTCAACTCTGCATTGGTTCCACTCAGTCACGCCCCCCCCCCCCACCACCACCGAGCAGAACCGCTCATATTCCAGGAAAAGCATCCAACGGCAAGGCCCCTCACGGGCAATGCCGGAGAACACCCTTCCCAGAGACTCAAAATGCTCTCTTAGGGCAAACCCCCGGTCACCGTGAACAAAATCTCGGAAGAAACCTAAGAGAGCGAAACTCGTCCGATTTTAGTCACCTCTTACGACATGCATGGGCTGCAGTGCAAATATTCTTAGCCCGGCCACCACACGGCAATAACCAACTTCTAAAGTCCTAAAAAAGGACTGAGTGCTTCACTCTTTATTCACTCTTCACTCTTCATTGCTGTAGCCAATGAAGTTGGCTACAGCAATGCCATCCGTTACCCTGGAATTCCTAAAACGGACTTTGTTTTTGCCAATAACCAATTTAGTCCTTATAAAGACTGGCTTAAAGGGGCGAAGCAAGAATGCTTTCCATCTTCCGCGTTATCTTTAGAGGATAGTGTGGGGATAAGGTATTATTGAGCTATTAAAGCTCTGATCATTGCAGGAGGGTAATAGCAATAGCTCGCTTCAGTTAGAACTTCATTGGCTACAGCATTGCCATCCATTACCCTCCCAGGGTATCATTCATCCCAATAACCAATTTTTGAACTTAATCGATTGATGGACTGAGTTCTTGAATCTTTATCCCTTCATCTGGATTTTAGATTGTGCGTGATGAGATTATTGTGAGTAATTTACCCGCTCATTGTGAGCATTGAGGGTGTATCAGCTTTCTCTTGCGATGGAGGATTTCGGTTTTTTATGTTTGAAACGATCTGAGGGCTTGTAGTCCGCTGCCTGTCGAACTAGCTGATTTGGGTGATTATCCGTGATTGTGAAGAATTTCTCCGCAATGCCAGTCATGTAGGTCTTAATATCTGGAAGATTGGCTTCTTGATGTAACTGGATGTTTCTGATGAACCATGGGGCATTAAATGCCATTCTTAGGCATTTATTCTGTATTATCTGAAGTCTGTTGATGTTGCTTTTAGTCGTGTGACCCCAGGTTGGAGAGGCGTAAGTTAGTTGCGGTCTGATTACCGATTTGAAAAGTTGGATTTTGTTGCTTATGCTTAGGAAGCAGTTCCTGTTCAAAAGTGGATATAGCTGTACTATGGTCTGATTTGCCTTAGTGGCGACTCTATCCATATATGACTTGAAGTTTAGACGTCTATCAAGATGAACTCCCGGATATTTAGTAGAATTGCGCCAATGGATGATTTTACCAAACATTTGTATGCTTGTATTGGGTTCTGCTTTACGTCTGGTGAAAAGTACTGCAGAGCTTTTGTTTGGATTAATTGCGATACGCCATTTGGTGTACCAATCCTCCAATTCATTGACTGCTCTCTGCAGCTTGATTGTGGCCAGGTGTGGACGGAGGGATCTGGCTATAATGATTGTGTCATCGGCATATAGAGCGGCGATAGCTGCGGACAATTTGAGGAGATCTGCCATGTATATGGAGAAGAGTAGGGGAGATAGCAGAGAGCCTTGAGGGACTCCGGCCGTGATTCTCCTCTCTGTGGATCTGATACCGTTGAGTTTTGTTTTAAATTTTCTGTTATTTAGATATGATTTGATAAGTAGAACTAGTGGCAATGGAATACCAACTTTGTGCAGTTTAAAAATTAGTCCGTGATGTCACACTCTATCAAATGCCTGAGTGATGTCCAGGAAAACTACGCCAGATTGTTGGTGCCATTCATACCCTTGGGTTATATGTTCGACAACTCTGTAAATTTGTAGCGTTGTAGAGTGATATTTCCTAAAGCCGAATTGTTCATCTTGAATGACATGGTTGATATCTGTTGCCTCTTGAACCCGTGTGAGAATAGCACGTTCGGCTATCTTACCTATGCACGAAAGAAGGCTGATTGGTCTGTAATTTTCAGGAAACTGTGTATTTTTCCCAGGTTTAGGAATTAGGAAAACGTCGGCAATTTTCCATCGCTCTGGGAAATTTAGCCGGAGGATGGCATTAATGATGGCTACCAGATGCGTAACCCTTTGCGGGGAAGTAACGTGAGTACCTTGTTTGTTATTCCATCTGGACCCGGAGCCTTTCTGTTATTTAGTTTTCTGAAAATCTCATTTATTATTGGATTGGAGTGAGGCATTTTGAGTTATTTTACGCATTTGGGAGTGAATTTTACTTTGAAGCTTAAATCTACATCGGCATAATTGGGACTGCATTGTCTTTCTAAGCTGTTTGCAAATGCTTCTACCTTTTCCTTGTCACTGTAGACGACTCTATATTCTCCTTGGATTGGGGGAAGCATGCTAGGTTTTGAACGAAGTGATCTCATCATTCTCCATAATAATTGATCATTTGTGTTTAATTGGTGTATTTTGTTATTCCAGAGTTCGTTACGGTGATCCTTTAGGGCATATCGAAACTGGTTTCTTGCTGTATTGACAGCTTGTTTATCTGCTGGGTCCACTGTTCTCTGATATTGTCTTCTTAATCTGTTTTCTCTTGGATAAGACTATTCCTCTGGGAGCTTATTTGATGGTGTACATTTGGTTATGTTTGTTACCTGCGTTATAGCTGTCAGCAGTTGTTTTTCAAGAGTCTTCACTGCTTTTTCTACATCTTCGGCAGATGTTATATGCGGTATTGGACCAAGGTTTTCCTGGAAGGCTGAGGGAAGTTGTTTCCAATTTATCAATGTGGTGGTGTTTTCTGTTATATCTTGTATGATGCCTAGTTGTAATATGATGGGGTTATGATCAGAACTTAAGTCGTTGATTGCTTTTATCTGATAGCTGTGCGTTATGTTTTTTAATATAGCTATATCTAGTACATCAGGACGTCCGGTTGCTCCGTAATGTGTGGGTTCAGTGGGTCCTATCACTGTTATATTTCGTGAAGTGGTATAAGAATTGAGTATTCTTCCGTTAATATTTGAGTTTCTGCTATTCCAGACTGAATGCTTGGCATTAAAATTTCCGGCTATAATCACTGCTCTGCCTGTATTTAGTATCACATCTAAGTCAGATTCAAGGAATTTTTTATTTGGCGGTTGTAAGTTGCATATATCGAAATGCTGCTTGTGTTTTCCATATGTATTTCTATTCCTGTAGTTTCCATGTGTTCTGTTTGGGGTTCGGCAATTGAAGTATGTTTTATGTTTCTTTTCACAAAGATGGCAGTCCCTCCACCTCTAGCAAAGCATCTGTCTGTGCGGTAAGTGCTATAACCGTTGATTCTGATTTTGTCACTTTGACGAAGATGTGTTTCATTTATGAGGATGATGTCTGCTTGGGTTTCTGCTGCAAACTCCTGCAGCTCCTGTAATTTGATAGATAAACCAGTCGCGTTCCATGAAACAATTTGTAACGATTTCGGTTTACTTTTAGACTTAACCATTAAGAATTTCCATAAAGAGTGATTGTGTGTGCCTTAAGATGATATCCTTGGCTTCTTGAGTTGGGTTGGTTTGTCGGAGTTCATCAAGCATTTCACCTAAGTGACTTGTTATGTTCAGTAGGATAGGTTTGTTGGTTTGCTGTGACTGATTTGGTTTTGGGTCTTTTTGGAAGGTTGATCTTGTAACTTTAGCATACGATCTTCCATTCGTTGTGGAGACTATGGTTTGATGGGAAGACGTGCGTTCTTGAAGAGATTTACTGGTTTTGAGTTGTATCTTTTGGTTTTAGGGAAATGCTATACAGTCCCTATAGTATGCATGGTATGGTCCTCCGCAGTTTGCGCACTTTGCTGTAAGTGTGCGAGGTTTATGGCATTTATTTGATGCGTGTTTACCACCACATTTCACGCAACGAAATTCAGCCTTGCAGTATCGTTGTGCGTGCCCAATCTTCTGGCATCTATGGCACTGGGTTGTAGTTGATTTATGTTTTAATGACTCAGCTTTTATGACTAGATCACAGATGGTTTGGAGATTGTGTATATGTTTTTGGTCTTTACTTGTTTCCACCAGAATTAGGATAGGGTATTTTATCAGCTCTCCGCATTCGGCTGACTTTAATTGGACCACATCCCTTAAATTGGAGGTCTGCAGTGAGGTCTTCTATTTGTAATGTTTCAGTTACTCCCCTTAATACTACTTTTAAATTTTTCTCACTGTTGAGTGCAAAAGTGTGGTATGGTAGGTTGTTGTTGTCTAGAAGTTTGGTCATTTTTCTGTAATCTGATGACGTTTTAGGTTGTATGCGAACCCCTTCTTCTGTGGTTATGGCTTTAATGAAAGCCATATCTGAAGATTTCCGTGCGGATGCAACGGACGTCCAGTGCTCCTTGGCCTTTAGGACGACTGGGGATACTCTTTCTTTAATTTAATTATCTGGTTCTATATCCGCTGTTTTGGGTTTATCTGCAGTAGAGGAGATTTTCCTTTTCTTTTTGACCGTTTGGAATTCTGTGTTGGTTTCCAAAAACTGAGGAGTATTATCTAGGGACGCAGTAGCCTCTATATTCGTGGAGTGTCTTAATTCTGGTCCAGTCAACATACTTCCATCATTCAAGTCATCCATCCTATCCTCTGTGACTGCTGTAGGGGGAATGTATCTAACAGCTTTACTTTCCCTGGCCAGTTGTCGCTCAATAGTTTTCCTAATCTTAGAAATTCTCTGTAAACTTCTTCGAATATGCTTTCATTGAGAGGTTTTGTCATGTCTGATAGAAGGCAACAACTCTGTTAGAATAAAGTTTGAGAAATGGGTCCTAGAGCCCAATATAAATATCCCGTAGATCAAATCGATCTACCAGCATAGGTAGCAAAATTTTGCACTTAAAAGTTTTCTGAAAAAATTTCACAAAATGAAGGAGGCTTACCTCTATATATGATCGCAATCACTAACAAATGTTGTCACGGATCATATAAATAAACACCTCATTTTTTCAAAACTCTAATACCCGAAATCGGGAAGTCAATACTTTATATATATATATATATATAACTGCCAAAACTCATTAACCAATTTCTTATCCTTATAGTCCTTATAAGGACTGGCTTAAAGGGGCGAAGCAAGATTGCTTTTCACATTCCCCGTTGTCTGTAGAGGACAGTGTAAGGATAAAGTGTTATTGAGCTATTAAAGCTCTGATCATGGCAGGAGGGTATCAGCAATAGCTGAGCCTCAGTTAGAACTTCATTGGCTACAGCATTGTCATCCATTACCCTCCCTGGGTACCCATTTCACTCACCTCATATGACATGCATTAGCTACATTGGTGCTATTCTTATCCCGGCAACCACACGGGGAATTGACCAATTTATAGTCCTTAGAAGGACTGGCTTAAGGTGGGACCAATTAGCAAGAAGATACAAGAAAGTAGGCTGAGGTGGTTTGTACATGTTGAGAGGAAGGGTGAGGAGTATGTTGGTAAACGAGTGGAGTATATGGAGTTGGAGGGAAGGAGGAAAAGAGGCAGGCCCAAGCTCAGGTGGAGGGATAAGATGACAGAGAATCTTAGAGAGAAAGGATGGTGTCCGAAGGATGCTCTGGACCGGAGAACTTGGAAGAGGAAGGTTAAAGATTGGTGCGCCGACCACGTTTAACATGGGATAAGGCAGAGTGGAAGAAGAAGATAAGGACCGGCTTAAAGGGGCGAAGCAAGAATGCTTTTCATCTTCCCCGTTATCTGTAGGGATAAGGTGTTATGGAGCTATTAAAGCTCTGATCATGGCAGGAGGGTAACAGCAATAGCCGAGCCTGAATTAGAACTTCATTGGCAACAGCATTGCCATCCATTACCCTCGAAGGGTATTAATCACCGCACATCTCGCTCTCTCGATCAAATGGTCCAAATAACCAATTTTGATTGACAATTGAGATTTATGACTTTAGGGGTGAAGCAAGATGCTTTTCATAACCATTTTGACAATTGACATTTATGACTTTAGGGGCGAAGCAAGATGCTTTTCATATTCCCCGCTATCTGTTGTGGTTACAGTGAGGGTAAAATTTACGAACAGTTTGCTCGCCCTGAATGGGCATGGAGATTATGCATCGTTATAGGAGGCTAATATAGTTTTTGGTCTTCTATATTTGAATATGTCCGTTGGCTCGTATCCTGCAGCTTTTTGAACCAAATCGTTGAGATGTGTGGAGGTCTTTAGGAAAAACTTGGATGCTAAGGATTGTAGATAAGAGAGAATATAGGGAATATTTGTATCTCTGTGGAGTTGGTTGTTTCTAACATACCACGGGGCGTTCAGAATCATTCTCAAGCACTTGTTCTGCACTCGCTGTATTTTGATAATGTTAGCATTACAGGTGTGGCTCCAGGCAGGAGAGGCATAGGTGATTATAGGACGAATCATCATCTCATCATCTGGTATAGTTGCAATTTGATTCTGTTGCCGAGCTTGCTATTTCTATTAATTAGCGTATATAGATGAACTATGTATACATGAACTATGGCTTTAGACGCTTTTGCGCACACAGATTACATCTCTCCCCACAAGAAATAGTAAGAAATGTATATGAATAAATAAAAGGTGTATGAGATAATCTAAACAAAATCTTTGAAAATTTACTAATCATAAAATAATTTGTAAATTTTATTTAAAATATATAACTTGCTTTAAAATTCTATATAAATTATATCATTTACTTATGTAAATAAATAAACATATTTGAAAAGCTGTTATTGAAATTATACGGAGCTTAATTTTTTTATATACAATGAGCTAATTACTAATCTAGTGGTGCATGTCGAGACAATTTGTGACAAGAGTGCCTCAAGCCACCCCCAATTGACAAAGCCAACTGTTAAAATATAGATATTACTCCACTTTACGCCCACCACACACACACACACACTTCTCACCAGTTAAGTAAACTAATTTGATACTTTGGTGTGGCATTCTTTAAAGGCCATGACCTGAAGAGTATTTTGTTGTATTTTGTCATTTCAAAAAAAAATACTTTTAAAGCCTCAAAAGACAGTAAATCCTGTAGATATTAAATCACAATCTGGTGCAGTCTTTAAATACTCTAATTAAACATCATAATGATATGCTTCTGTTATTTATTTTGTCATATTATTTTTTCAGACAGTTAGAATATCTGATTACAGTTTGGATCCTCAACTGCGAAACAATTATGATCAGGTTGATTCCATTCTTTATTTTATATATCAGAATATCTGATTTCAGAATATCAGAATATCTCAATGAACCAGCATGGTTCATTGAGAACGTGCTCAGAAGTGCGTCGTATTTGAAATTTCCAGGTAAATTCAGGATCACTGATGAAGAGCCCCTTTAATCGAATTCAGGGAGATGTTTGTTTTTTGAATTATTGGCAAAAGCAACTAAAGGTATGGGGCAGTGTCATGTCTGTAAAACTGCGTTTGTTCTTTTGGAGTGTTTACATGTTTTGCGATATTAAAAAACTCTAATTTCTGGGAGGAAAACTCTGCACCTCCGTACTAGACCGGCTAAAACTTACCTTTAATTGAAGAGTTCCAATAAAGGTTCTTCGCATCCTAGACGGGATTTAAATGGAGATCTTTCCATCCAAAAGATATCATCGATGCCGAACCAAGAAAGAACTAAGTGCCATAAGATAACCATCGAAAGAAACTTACCAAACAATGATTGTTCTCCAAGCATTCTGGTCCCAAAAGGCTTGCATTTGAGGAAATTACGCTTTGAATCCATCGCCTCCCTTTTGCCTTCTTCCTATTATTATACGTGGGTGGTCTGAAAAGTTCTTGGCTTCAACCATAAATGGCAACACTATCGGCAAGATTTTTTTTTCAAAGTGGGTACATCTGTCATAAGCATCCATGTGAAATTGCAAGTCATTCTATCAATAAAACTAGTTTGTTTTATACAGATTATCTGAAGCAAAAGTGTTGTCTGCATTCCTTGAAATGGCTAAAATTGAGTGTGTTAAACGCCAAAAGAAATTCATTCGAAGTTCGTAAACATTTATGGACACTCTTCTCCTTCCTTTGCGATACTTAAGAAATCAGCAGCCGAGTTTAAACGTGGCCGTACCAGCCTTGAAGATGATCCACTTGAAGGACGTCCAAAAAAAGTGTTGCAACACCAGAAATCATTGATCAGGTGCACGATATGTTATTGGATGACCGGCGAGTCAAACTGCGTGAAATTGCTGAGACTATAGGCATTTTAAAAGAACGTGTAGGATGTATTTTGCATGAAGAATTGCTTATGAAAAAGCTTGGCGTAAGATGGTTGCCGCTCTTGCTCATAGCAGATGAAAGACGCACTTGCATGAAAATCTCTGAAAAGTGCTTGGAGCGTTTTAACAAGAATGAGAAAGGTTTTTGTGTGTCCATTTATTATTATGGATGAGACTTGGATTCACCATTATACACTAGAATCCAAATAGCAGTCAAAACAATGGACAGAAGCAGGTTGTTCTAAAGAAGACAAAGTCGGTTCCATCAGCAGGAAAGGTCATGGCACCGGTGTTTTGGGATGCTAAAAGCATCCCTAAAATATGGAATTCTATACCTTATTTGGGGGGTTTGTCCGTCTACGATGGTGACTTAGCTCATCTTAACGGTTATCATTATATCACTTTGAGAACGAGAATTTTAAAGATCCAATGAAGGCTTCCAGGATCAGAAACCTTCTGGAAATTTCCATGTGTGACAAGGTCACATTATTAAAATAATATTAAAGATACTTGTAAATATACCTGTTAAAGTTTTCTTATATATTTATTTTCATATTTGAAGAAAATCTTAATAAATTAAAATGATTTATCACATATAATTTTACTAAATTATTCACTTAATACAGTAACATTCCAGCTCGTTTACCGAAAGATTATAGGAGAACAACGATTTAATTATTTTCTTATTATTTTTTATTCTTTGCTGTGCATATAGGAGAATTCATATTAAACATGGCATCATAATTTCATGTAGGCAATGTTTGCTATGTCTAATATATAATAATATAAGTTAATTTAAAATTCAAGTTAATATTTATAATAAATTTAGTTTAATCCTTTATCCAAGTGTAAGCAAACAAAGTTTGCGCCTGAAAATATCTTCAGACCTGAGGTAAGGTGGTGCAACACCAGGAAACTCCGAGCAAAGGTGGACTAAGCTCTCATGACTCCTTGGCTCAGTATCTCCCATAATGTAAAGCACATCTCCTTGCGGACACGTATAATTCTATGCATTAAGGGAAGGGCCACTACCCAGACCGGTTTCAACCGGATAAAGGATTAACTAAATTTATTATAGTCTAACAAAGTGAAAAATAAACTTCCAACATCTTTCTCTAAATCCAGAGTAATTCAATAATAAGGTGGCACACCAGTTGTCAACACATATAGGTAAATATGACTACTTACTTCTGCCTCAGTATCTCTACGTTTGAGGTCTGCCTCCCACTGACGAGACCTCAATAAAGGTCGAAACCGGTTGGAAGCTTGGGTGATGAATGGCAATGCTGTAGCCTGTGTTAACTGAGGCACGGCTGTTGCTGTTACCCTTCCAGATGAGCAAATGAGCGGCTCTGCTCCTGCCAGTTGCAGAGCCAACTGAGTTTCTGACTTTCTGATCCTGCGGATCGCTCATTATTGGGTGATCCGGGGAATTTTACGAGTTTTTGGAAGAGGTATCACGCCCTTAAACAAAGGGAAACCGGTCTGGGTAGTGGCCCCTCCCTTAATGCATAACATTATACATATCCGCAAGGAGATGTATTTTGCATTATGGGAGATACTGAAGGAGTGTTGGTAGCTTGCTCCACCTTTGCTCGGAGTTGCCTAGTGTGTACCACCTTACCCCAGTCCTGAAGATATTTTCAGGCGCAAACTTTGTTTGCTTACACTTGGATAAAGGATTAAACTAAATTTATTATTGTCTAACCAAGTGAAAAATAAACTTCCAACAGGTTAATGTTTGTTTAGCTGAAGCAACTGAAGTTATTTGACGTTAATTGAGTCGACTCTGCGTGTGTGTGTGCTTTTCTGGATTAAAAATCAGTGTTTCTTGAAGGAAAATCCATGCTACCACAGTATTATGCTAGCTATTAAAATTCAAGATTAAATAGTCAACTGTAAGATAGTTATTTTTTTGTTTTAAAAAATTTACATTTTCGTTAAAGGTCACAAAACTAGAAATAGATATTCTTTTTCTCCTTATAATTATTAAGAGAGATATCTATGAAATCAGGGACTCATCGAGGAATGCCCCATAATACCCGCTCGAGCTATCACACCTGTTCTTGAATTCATTCACACTACCAACAATCCCAACTTCCAATGGAAATCCATTACACTCACGTGCCCCTCATGAGTAACAAATCTAGCTCTCACCCATTTCTTGATGGTATTCAGTTTCAACTTCCAATGATTCCTGCTCGTCCTTTCCCCACTCTCCATAAAATGAAAAATTCCATCTATCGAAATTCTGTACTGACTCTTTCAGACGTTTGTAAGTTTCAATCTTATCACCCCCTTTTTCTTGTTTGCGAGTCTGTGTGCAGTACAATCTCAATCAGTCTTTATTTTCTTTATAATCTGCATTCCACAACTTTGATATCATTTTAACATTGTTCTGTGCACTTCTTCACTGTATTAGAATCAACACGTAAACCTGGAGACTGGATCTGCACACAATAGCCCAAGTGAAGTTTTATCAAGGTTTTGTACAGAGGCAAAATGACATCCTTATCTGTACAGGTTCGTTTCAAAATTCCAATTAGTTTCTGAATTGTATTTACAATTTTTGCTATACGACCCTTGAACTTCAAATTCCTGTGTACTAAAACTCCAAGATACCTATCCTGATCAGCTTCTTTTAGCATAATCCAATCAATTGACATTGGCTATCTCATCACACCAAAGTGCACGACTTTATATTTAATAACGCTGAATTGACAGCCATTTTCACATGAATACAATTCCAGCTTATTCAAATCATTCTGCAAGTGCTAACTGTGGGTTGTATTCCAGATATTCCGTCTATCTTTGCATCATCAGCAAATCTCTCTCTCTCCAAATACACTGTGAATGTCTGCTCTCTTTCTTGGCAATTTTAACCACAATCTTATTCACGTCTCATTCTCTGCAGCTCGTCCTCTTCCCAGCCAATCTCAGCCTTGTACCCTGCGACACTATAGCTTTGCAACTGAGATGACCTCCCAAATTTTTATGCCGCTCTTCCTAATAACTGAAATAATCCTTACTGGAATTAAGAGCCTTCATTCACCACCCCACTGTAAACCCCTGAACCGTATTCAAGCCCTGTTTCTAAAAAATGTGTCTCTGCAGTCCATGCAGTTCAATGGATTAAATGAAAGACTCAAAATTCCTATTCAGTTTACTCAAAAGCCAAAAGTTATTTACTATTCCAAAGAAGACTTCATAAGAATGAAATGCAACATTTTGCATTCTGTTCAGCAAGCAATCAAATCTTCTGGTCTCTTAGGAAGATACCAGAAGGCTTGATTGCCTTCTCTGTTGCCACCGCTCTTGCATCCTCCTGGATGTATTAATGACTGGTACCTTGATAACCTCACTCGCAGAAGAAGCAGAACTCTAAGCAGAACTCCTGCCTTGACAATCATAACATCCCGTTCACTTCCCCACAAACTGTACCCTGAACGTTTACCAAAAGGACGTCAGGATACCCTCATTAATCTTGATACTAATAGACTAATGGTATCTAATGGTATTCCTCCAGTTTCGCTCCAGAATTGACACCCATCTTGTATCGTCCATATTCTGAAGTCGTATATTCTAATATATCGTCTATATTCTAATTTTTTGAAGGTGTCTTGCTTACAGTCTCGTAACTAAGAATAAGACAGAGGTAGAATTTCTGCCTATTTCGCTATATTGTGAGTTAGGGTTTAGAATCACGAAATATGAGTAATTATCTTCCTTAATCTTTCCCGGATACCTTTGAGATCGTGGGTAGGCTTGTACTCAGTTGTCGTAAACGGCTAAGGGCGAAAACCACCTGATCACTGATTTCCACATATTAGTTAGGTCTGTAGTAGTTCAGTCTTCTCCCTTCAGGGAAATAAAAAAAAAAAGAATTTAAAGAATTTCTTCATATATATAGAAAGTGTCAACTTGTGTCTATTGTATTCTCTTTTTAAGCCTATTTAAAGAAATAGGCTTAAAAAGAGAATACAATAGACACAAGTTGGTTAAGGGAGTTAACAGGATACCTATAAGAAATGTTCTTCAATTGATGGTTAAATGAAAAAGAATAAGGGAGATCATCGTGGAAAATAGAGTAAACTTATAATTAAGAGACAGAAGGGAATTCTAATCAATGCAAGTGGTGAATGAGTGGAGTATGTTTTCAGGGAAAAGTTGTAAGTAATAATAAAAAATGAGCTAACGCCTTTTATTCCCTTATAGGGAGTAGGTGAGGCCTTTTAGCCCTATATAGTTTTTGCAGACTGGGTGACAGTTCAATCTCCACCGGTACCCGATTAGAGATAGCTGGCCCAAGGCTCTCATCAAGTATAAACGACTACCGATGAAGAGACGGAAAAGCAAGTGTTGCCATCTCTTGGTACCTAACCCCTAACAGGATGTATTAGATTGAAATAATATCGGTTTTGCGGTCGATTTTCTTGAATTTACGGGACGAAATAACCGCTTGCTCGTTCAAGAGATCGACTAACTCGGAAAGCAGTCGAAGATGGACTTAGAAAAAGTTCCTTCGGTCAGCGACTAGACTTGAACTGAAGTCTACCATCGGGCGGTCTAGCAGAGGGCATGTAAGCGTCACTTCCGCTGAGCTACATCGTTCCACTATGGCACTGATTTTTTTCCATTTATGTTTAGCTTCTTGGTTGTTCTGAGTGTTTGATCGCTAGTTTTTTTCAGTCCTGATGAAAGGGCAAAAGCAAGGAAGTCTATATCAGTTTGTGCTGATGTCCAGATGGCTAGGTTCTTGTCTAAACTAATCTGTTTTCGCTGTTCGCATTAAAGTGGTGTTCTGAGATCAGGCATGAAAATTCTGTTTTTAATACTTTAGCAAATATCTCTAGATTGGTTTTATTGGTTAAATACTTGATGTTAATGCGATGGTTTGTGTTGTTTATTCCATTTATATTTTTGTTACTGATATTAAAACTTAATATGCGATGATCAGAACAGCTTATTCGCATTTCCATTCAAAAACCCGGGCCAGTGATCGATGAAGCTGCTTCCTCTGGTATTTTCAAATGATGGAGTGTCACTGTCGTCTGTTAGTATGTGTGGGGAGTTTGATACTATGAACTCTTCCAGTTTTTTTACCTCTATTGTTTGTGCTCTCGTTAAACCATAAAACCGAATGGGCGTTGCTATCTATTCCCATAATTAAGCCGTGGTTGATGGTAAAATCCACGATGTCGCCTATTTTTTCTAAGTCATATTTTATGTCGGTGTGATAGTTTATATACATACTTGCAGCAAATGTTTTAATTCCTCTGTACGTAATTTCAATAAGTACCGAGTTCTCGTTGCTGTGCTGAGAAATTAATATTACCTCGACTTCAAGGTTGACCACGAGTATTGCAGCTCTCTTTCATTCAGATCCTTTGGAAAATATTTTAAAATTACTTGTAAAGCCGCATATTTTGTTGTTGATGTTGTAGGGTTCTTGTATTAATGCCAGTCCTATATTTTTCCTATTTATGAGTTCTGTTAAGTTATTGATAGCCTTGATAGAGCGTTGTAGATTTATTTGAAGACATGCCAGGGAAGTAGTGCTGTTTCTACAAACTTTATTATTGCTTTCCATAAGCTATGTTTTGAATTTTGAGCTGTTTGTAGTAGTTGTATGTCGGGTAGTCTTTGTTTAATGCCATGTGCTTGGAGTCGTTTTTGGTTCTGGCATGCTTGTTGTGATTTTAGCAATTTATGCAATTCATCTCTGACTTATTTCGTGGGCACTCGCTGAACTTATGTTCCTTAGAGCAGAATGTAGGAAGTCTATATCGGTCTTTTATTTTGATTCAATTAACACTCCTCATTTATTAATACTTTTCATTTTTGTGATTCCGATTTTTATTTTTCTTGGGTCTATTGTTTCTTTTATAAGATGTTTGGTTTCTTCGCTGTTTAGTTGAGCTATCGATTTGACTATTAATTTATAGCAAGGATTGTTTTCGGATCCATCTTTGTTTTTAGCGTTGTTTTTAACTACTTGCGAGTATAGCTGAGCTAAGTTGGGCTGTCCCTGGTTGTTTGTTGTAGTCTGTTGTTCTATCGATACTTTAGTTGCATTTTTCATTTTATTAAATAGCTTTGTTACTTCGCTTACTATTGCTAATATGTCCTTTTAAAAATCATTTCTGAGATTGCCGCTTACTTTGGCAACGTTACGCAGCAGATCTAGGGCTTTTTCGAACTCTAATTATCCCGTGTCGCCATCTTAATATTACTTAAAGTTGTGTGAGTTATTGCTTTCCTATTGAACTGCTACGCTTTCTAAGAAACAAAGTTTAAGAACGTGTATACTTACAGTTTTCCTGCTTGTTCTTAGAAGTGACGCTTCCATTGAATTAGGCTTCAAAGGGTTGTTTCTCGTGTCCTTTGTACTTCCTAGTGGCAGCAGTTGGGAGGGGGGAGGTGTTAGCCCTTGTTGTAGCAGCTAATCCTATTATGGCCGGTTTGAGATAGATAATAGATAATCTGACCACAGCAGTGTTCAATTCAAAAAGATAGAATAAAATTTCAGTCATACGCGCTTATAGCTATGAAATAATAGAGTAAATTACTCACTGTTAAATAGATCAGTGTACGAGCTATCAATCGATACTAGATACATCCAGTTTTTCTGTTCGATACTGCACAAAATCAAGGGCCGAGCTTGAGCGACTGTGTGTAGATTGTGTGTGTGTGTGTGTGTGTGTGTGTGTGTGTGTGTGTGTGTGTGTGTGTGTGTGTGTGTGTGTGTGTGTGTGTGTGTGTGTGATCCGATGGCCAAGTGCGGATTAGGTGGACGTCTAGGAAAGGCCTCATTCCAATAATATTTCCGCACCGACTATATGGTATTTAATGAAATTTGACGTTTAAAATAACAATTAAAACTCAAGCAGTTATTTTAATTTCAATCGGGCGATCTCTATTGGCAAAATTACTTAAAATTATATAATTCTTGAGGAAATAAGCAATCACTAAATGATCACATCATAAAAGTAATAAACAGATAGCGTAAGTCATAAAGGTACTGATTGGAAAAATTTTATCGGATTTTCGCAAAATTTTTGTAAAAATCTGACAGTATTTACACCTTTGCATTTTTACACTATTACCAAGAGTCGAATGAGTTCTGTTGCTTCACAGCTGTCATCACGCGATAACGATGATTTCTTTTTGATTTACATTGGTAACACTTGAGTACAGTTATTGTAGATTGTTAGTGTGCCATCATGACGTCATCAAGTTATATTCCTATTCCAGGTTTTTCCAGAACATGTTGTGTAGTTAGTTTTAATAATGGTTGTGTAGTTGTCATTAAAAATCGCGTATAGCACGTTATAAAAATGGTCTGCAGAATTTCGTCACAGGTAAATTATATAAGTCCTAAATTATATTATGATGTCATATATATTTTGAATTGGAATTAGTGTGAGTAATTTCTAGGAAACCGGTTCAAAGAAACTTGTTATGACTTCATGGAAATAATGTGTTCATTTGAACAGTAATCCTAATTACTTCTGATCAGACTGTCACCAAAATTTGTCTGGAGTACGTGTTGAGTATGACATTGTAATCATTGTATTATGCTTAAATTGAAAAAAAAAAAAAACTTTTATTGCCTTTATTTTCAGATTACATGAATATTGTTAATAAAAGAATAAATAGTTCGCCTTGAAACTGAAGTTCATAGTAAAAATATTAAAATAAATGTTGTATATTTATTCTTGATCTGTATTTAAGAGAAATGAAAGAACAGTCTTCTAAAAATAGGGTGTAAAGAGAAGTAATATAGGTACACCTCTTTTAATCGCAATGTTAGGATGACGTCATCACGTAAATGTTTGGTAAGCAGAAGGATATCCCATCTTGCACAAACAGTAACCATGGTTACATAACTAATGAGAGAATGGCAACAATACTTCTATATAGTACCGAAAGTTTATTAGCATTATATTTAAGTGCAAATAATAATCAGTCAAATCCGTGAAGATCCATTTTCCCATATGTCACTCGAAAGAGAAGGTAGGATATTTTTTTTTTCTTTTCAAGTGTTGAAAGAAAATTGAAAACAAATACGACTGAATGGCGCTTAGTTTCGTCTTTCGGTCAGCAGACGATCTGTCAAACGAAGGCGGTCACACTAACGTCTAAAATAATCGACTTTCTAAAATATCAATAGAGTAAAACTTGATATACAATTCGAATTAAGTGAACGTGCTATTTATATCCGTTTGATATTACTACGTTTGGAAAATGACGGATATATGGCGTTCAATGACATTTAAGTTCATCTGTTTATTCTTTGCATAAATAAATGAAATCTATCAAAACAGATAGCCGTAGATTACTTAATGACTTATGATGTATTTTCAGATTACATTATGCGCATACTTTTATGCGCATAATATTATTTATAATATTGTTTTTTAATTTATAAAATATTTTGCTAAAATTTCAGTATTAGTTATAAATACGAAACTTGTTAACGCCATTTTCCAATGGGTTGCGATTGCTCGTCTGCTTTGCAATCATACGGTTACGTGTAAAAGTGAAAATTCTACTTTCAACTGATTTCGACATAGATCCTTAAATGACGTCACTCTCTTAAGGAAGAGGTTTGAATATGTTACGTCAGAGAAATATTACGTCACAAGCCAACGCATCTTCTTAGAAAAGTTAAGCATTTCTAGTTTAAAAGGAAGTTAATATATTTTTTAAATAATAATAATAATAATAATAATAATAATAATAATAATAATAATAATAATATGCCGAAGTTCCAAAACTGGAAATAAATTTATTTTTTATCTGGAAATTTTAGTTATTTTTACGTATTCACGCTATTATTTATTTATTTATATTGAAGTGACATAAAGAATAAGAGCTGGGGAAAATCTCGGAAAGAAAGTACGTCATATAAGTCTGTTCCTCAATTCTAAATCCGAAGTGCTTGTACTGAACAAGTCCTATTAAAACAGGAAGTTTCAAAGGGAGTGGCTGTATTTATACACCTTTAGTATCAACAAAATTGTTGAGAAGCTAGAAAGATACGAAATACAAACCAAAACTTCATTTTTTTAATGATTTCTTATCTGTTTGAGTTTTGATAAAGCAAGTATAGTTACATTCATGTTCAGAATCTGCACTTATAAGTATAATATCTCTGCTGGTGGCTCTGAAGAGAATTTTTTTATTGGAGCTTAGAAGATAGCATTTACAGTATATATATATATATATATATATATATATATAGGAAGTATTTTTACCTTGGGTATAAATATGT
Source organism: Typopeltis vanoorti (assembly GCF_054136105.1). Lineage (NCBI taxonomy): Eukaryota > Metazoa > Arthropoda > Arachnida > Uropygi > Thelyphonidae > Typopeltis > Typopeltis vanoorti. The sequence continues at coordinate 165,949,383 of NC_143550.1, forward strand.
TAAAGATACCAAGTAATTTTAAACCTGGTTTTACTCCATTTCCCAAGTAAACAAACAGACTAAAAGTCAAGTTTGCGCCTGCAATTGATGCAAGTCTAACTGATCCCACAGGTAGTGCAGGACCAGGGCAACTCGTGGCAAAGGTGGAACAAGCTCCTTGCCTTTAATACAAAACATCATACATCCCCTTCTTGGAGATGTGTTTTGGCATTAAGGGTAAATATTAAGATTAGTGATCGGAGCTTGTTCCACCTTTGCCACGAGTTGCCCTGGTCCTGCACTACCTGTGGGATCAGTTAGACTTGCATCAATTGCAGGCGCAAACTTGACTTTTAGTCTGTTTGTTTACTTGGGAAATGGAGTAAAACCAGGTTTAAAATTACTTGGTATCTTTAACATATTTATACCCAAGGTAAAAATACTTCCTACATTTATATCTCCTCCAGAGATTTTTATTTAATAAGGTTAAAACACCTTATGGTAACTTGTTTTGGCGAAATACTTACAAGCTCAGTATGACTAAATCTTGGTATTTCTATTTCTATCTAGCCTAGCTCCCACTGACGAGACCTCAATAAAGGTCGAAACCGGTCTGGGTAGTGGCCCCTTGCCTTTAATACAAAACATCATACATCCCCTTCTTGGAGATGTGTTTTGGCATTAAGGGTAAATATTAAGATTAGTGATCGGAGCTTGTTCCACCTTTGCCACGAGTTGTCCTGGTCCTGCACTACCTGTGGGATCAGTTAGACTTGCATCAATTGCAGGCGCAAACTTGACTTTTAGTCTGTTTGTTTACTTGGGAAATGGAGTAAAACCAGGTTTAAAATTACTTGGTATCTTTAACATATATATACATATATATATATATATATATATATATATATATATATATATACACACACACTGTAAAACCCTGTTTTTAAGTTCCCGCAATTTACGTTTTCCTGCCATTCCTGTGATTTGCTTTTTTTTTTTTTTTTTTCCTCGGGTGGCAATACTGATTTTTCAAATCGATTTCTGCGCAATCTGCGCATTTCTGTTCCCAGATGGCGGTGCTTTCGGCTGTAGTTTCGTTTCCGCCATCACGGTGACTTGCACGTTTGCAGTGATGATGCGATATGTAGTGATGAGCGATACCGTGATTTTTCAATCACAGTACGAATTGATATTGCAGAATTTCTGCAACGTAATTTAGCGTGTGAAAGTTGCTTTCAAGTTGCGGTGGTGGATTATCCATGTTAGTAACGTGGAGAAAAAAGACAGAAAATGTATTTCGTTAGAAGAAAAGATGGCAATTCTGCGACGTGTAGATTTGCATTCCGGAACACGTGTGCATTTAGCAAAAGATCTTGGACTCTCCGTGTCCACTTTGAACACGATAGTAAAAAGACAGGTCAAGCATTGAACTCAATGCAAAGCAATCTGGCGCTATGTCAAGAAAAAAAAAACGAAAAGCAAAAACAATCACCAATTAAAGATTTTGTTTTTCAGTTATTAAATTTTGTAATCTGGTATGAAAACTCACATATTAGCAGTGTCATCTTTTAGCCTTTTTTTAAATGTTTTTTTTTTACATTTCCTGCTATATATATATATATATATATTCAAGACTGTTCAAGTTGTTCAAGACTTATGGTGGTGGTGCAACACTAAGGCCACTCGTGGTAAAGATGGATTAAGTACTGATCACTTTCCTTAGTTTTTCCCATAAATGTAAAACACATCTCCTAGGAGATGTATAATGTTATACATTATGGGTGGGGGTCACCACCCAGACCGGTTTCGACCTTTATTGAGGTCTCATCAGTGAGTAGGCAGACCCTGAAATGCCCAGGTTCTTAAAGTTCTTAAAAGAACTGGGCGATGGACTGAGTCCTTGACTCTTTATCCCGTCATCTGAATGAAGAAAATCTGTGTGGATGGAGTGTTATTGAGCTAAAAAGCTCTAGTCATGGCTGGGTAACGGCAATAGCCGAGCCTCAGTTAAAACTTCATTGGCTACAGCATTGAAATTTGTTACCCTGGAAGTCCTAAAAAGGACTTTTCAACACAAATGCCCAGGCCCAGGTTTAAGTAATACACAGCTTATCAATTTTACCTATGCAAGTTGCCACAAGGTGCTTTGACCTTATTAATTAAGAATCTCCGGATGAGAGAAAGATGTGAAAAGTTTTTTTACCTTGGGTATAAATGTTAAAGATACCAAGTAATTTTATAACCTTTTAGTGATTCTTAGTAAAGAACTGCGTAATGGCCAAACTGACAAACTGGCTCTTGAACACCGTGAGCAGTTAATAGAAAAATGAACTGTATAGAAAGCTGGAAAACAAACGGGATACCCAATTTCTGTCAGTACACATCAGAAATTTTTTTTTTGTGTGTGAATTATTGTTAGTACTGTTGGTGGGTGAGTGGGCTAAGGATGAGGCAATCCAGAAATCGTATTATTCTGGAGATCAAACACGGAATTTTTTTAAGCCACTTCAGACCTCCAGTAAGCAGGGCAGGTCACACCAGGTAATGAAATTCATTTTCCACTTAATGATCTTCACAAAACGTCCACCCTCGGTGGGATTCGAATTCAATCTGTTGGTTTGAAAACGGAAATGCTATTGACTCTACCAAAGTCCAGCAATCTATAATTGATGTGGATTGAATGTGAAGTATCCGCTCATTTCATAATGACTCCGAGGTGGTCAGTATTCTGCTCATGACAGTTTACCCAACAATATTTATGACCGAATGAAGCGGTCACACTCCTTTATTTACTCTATGGTAAGGTACTGCTTCACTACCCTCTACTCAAGTATCTTTCCTTGATCAAATACAAGTTATTATTATTATAATTGATACACAGTCAAAACAAGATATCATATAAACAACAATTTGGCTAGTGATACAGAGCAATTCAAATTCTACCCAAGAATCTAAGAACAGTCCGTCAGATAGCTTCGTAAAATATGGACTGTTCAGTAATGCTGTTTTTTGTAGGTCATATGGGGTCACTTTGTTGATGTTTAATTGCTGTAAATAGTTGGACATCTTCTTTGAAGTTGCACCAAGTGCACCGATAACAATTGGGATGACTTTGGTGTGTTTAACCACAGTCGGCCAACTTCGATTGCCAGATCTCGATATTTAGTAATTTTTTTCCAGTTCTTTGTTGTTAATGTTGTTATCACTGGGTACTACGATATCAATAATCCAACCTTGTCGATGTTCGATAATTGTGATGTCAGGTCTATTGTGTTCCAAATGCAGATCAGTTTGTATTCTAAAGTCCCAGAGAAATTTTGCTGTTTCGTTTTCCAATACGGTCTCGATTTTATGCTGCCACCAGTTATCAGAAGTAGGAAAGGCATATTTTTCGCATACATGCCAATGAACTATTTTGGCCACTTGATCATGGCGCTATTTATAGTCAGTTTGAGCTATTTTGCTGCAGGCACTGATTATTATTATTATTATTAATTTACAATGACACTGTAATAATTTATAATTATATAGTGTAACTCTGAACTATTTAATTGTAAATTATTACTGTGATTGTTATTTTAAAAGATAGCAAAAAAAACTATGTTATCATCATTATTATTATTGAAATCTCATTATATGTAGCACTTAGTGCTGAACCTTGGAAAATAATATACTGAATGTTACTCAAGATGATAATTGTACACAGTATATGTAAATATTTGAGAGATCAATAAAAAAAATTATTATTATTATTATTAAAGTGTTTTTGTCTTAGTGATACGAAATTCCTGTTTTTCATCTTGGTCTGTGTTGCCAATTTCGTTATGTCATCTGAGATGCATTTTGTCATTTTTTGGGAGCATTCGGCCAAATTTGGAGATTTGGAACTCAACTTGCTTGGCGATTGTAAATCAGCCTTGGTCATATATGCAGATACGAAGACTAGAAGATACGAAGGCAGATACGGAGATATGTATCAAGTAAACCAGTAGACCTGTGATAACGTTAATGTAAAAGTGAACATTTTTTTTTTTTTTACTGAGTTTATCTTTCTTGTGGAATATCACATTTGGTTTCTTTTGTGGCTCTGAAAAGTAAGAAAATTGGCTTACTTTTCTTGTGAACTGTTGAAATCTTTTTTTCTTTTCTTCTTCTATTAAACCTATATCTGTTTAAGGACTAAGCCAATTTAACTTTCTTGTCATAGCTATAAATAAGTTAAACTCTATTTGCTGTTTTGCCTTTCATTATCTTTTTGATTGCTTTTTTTTTTTTTTTTTAAATATTGCTTATTTGTTCTTTGGTGATCTGGTTTTATTTCATTCTACTAGCTTTCCTTCCTGCATTGGTTGCCATCTGGCTGTAAAACATCCCTCTAAATGAATTTCTACTGTGATCCGTATTTTTGCATTTGCTACACCTTACTGTAGGAAGTGAGTTACATTCATGATGTCTTTTTGTTGTATAATTAAAAAATTTTAAAATCTAATCTAAATAAATAAATATAGTCATGCTTTATGAGAGTAGCAAACCTGCTTAGGATTTCATATGGAAGTGTCGTAGAAGACTCGAAATTCACTGAATTGGATGATGGTGTCCCGAGCTAGCCAGGACCTCATTTTTTGAATCCCTCCCAGACCTACCATGTTCTTACGAGATGTTTATTATTTGTTACTGGAGTGTAATGACAATCAGGAGCATACCAGTCTACCCATCTCTATCCACTTCCCCTAAATTTACTCTTTGACAACGGTACACGCCCTGGCGTTCTATTAAGAACATCCCACATGAGGAGGAAGTAAGCGAAGATCAAACCTGTCAAAAAAAAAAAAAAAAAAAAACTGAAAGAACCACAAAATAGAGCAATCACATTTCCAGTAACAACTAGTAAATACAAATAATTATAAATTTAAAGCTATTTACAATAGTAGTACAGGGAAATATAAGTAAGTGATGTAAGAGGCAGTGATGTACTGTATATATATACAGTTATTAATTAACCATCGTAATTGCATAACAAAATGAATTCTATGTACGGAGGCCACAACTAATGTGTGGTCTTTAGGTTCATTTTATTTTTTAAAATTTTATTATTTTTTTATTTTTATGATTAAATGAAGAGGCCTGTGTAGCTCAGTGGATGTGGCGTTTGCACACCACAGCCCTTGACCGCACGAAGGAAGACTTGCTTTCGAATCTAGTCGGCGACTAGAGGAAATTTTTCTAAGCCTTTTTCGACCGGTTCCCGAGTTAGCCAATCTCTGGCGCGGGCAAGAGGGTTTTTTCCTCCCGGAAACTCGGATTTTTCGTCCCGTAAACTCAAGAAAATCGACCGTAGAACCCACACTATTTTCAGACATTAAAAATATCGTGTTAGAGTTTAGAGACCACGAGATAGAGGCACTAGCTTGCCGCCTTCTTCACTGCGTACCGATGAATCAGTGATAGCCCTGGGCTAGCTATCGCTCTGATTGGCTACCAGTGGAGATTGAATTGCCTACTCAGTCTCCAAAAGTTAGATAGGGCTAAAACGGCCTCGCCTACTCCCTATACGGAAATAAGAGACGTTAACTGGGTCTTTTAGTACTGTTCTATATTATTGCATTGGGCTTCTAACCATTTCATCTTATCCATTCTGACTACTTTTTTTTTACATTACACACTCTTCTATATTGCTCCTCTATTTGTTCTGATGTATCCCTTCTTATCTTCAACATTCTTTTCTCCTGTATTAACTTCAATGTTTTTTGTCTAATTCATTTCTACTTGATCCTCTCTTCTTCTGGTATTGTTCCTTCAACTGCATCTTTTCTTTGTCCACACTTTTAAGTTTCTCCTCTAACACTCTTCTGTACCTTCTTCCTATTTCTGCTTCACTTATTCTTGCTGTATCTCTTTGTTTCTGATGATGGGTTTATATTTTCTTTTTAATTTCAACTTGATGTTTGCAATCACTAAACTATGGTCCGAGTCTATATCCGCTCCTTGAAAAGTTTCACACTGCTGTACTGATGTTATCCATTTTCTTTTAATCGTAATCATATCGATCATGTTCTTGTTTTTCCATCATTTGATCGCGACGTCTATTTTCTACACTCCTTTTGCTAGGATCTTTTGTTACAGATCATCATCTCTTGGTCCACAGCAAATTCTAACATTTTTTCACCTCATTCATTTCTTTCTCCGAAACCATATTTTCCCATGACTCTTTCCCAACGATCATTATCTATTCCAACTTTAGTATTCTAATCTCCTTCAATAATTAGTACATCTTGTTTTGGTATTGTTTCTATTGTCTCTGTCAGATCTTTGTAAAATAAGTCAATATCCTCGTCTGTGCTGTCAGATGCTGGTGCATATATCTGGACTATTGATATATTAAATGGTTTTGCTTGAAATCTTGCTGCTATGATTGATTAATTGAGGGGTTTGTAGCCTAACAGTGCCTCTCTAGCTCTTTTGTTAAGAAGGAAGCCAACTCCTGCTTTGTGCTTGGTGTCATGCTCTGATCATATGACTTCGCATCCATTTATCTCGGAGATGCGATGATGTCCATCGCATCTTCGCCAATCCTAGTATATCACACGGATATCTCTTCATTTCCTCACGAAGTAATTCTAGTTTTCCTGACATCCAAAGTGTCCCTACATTCCATGTTCCTACTGATAATAGTTCTGTTAGTTTCCGTAGGAACATGGAGTTTCAGTTTCTATTTCCTTTCGGTATCCCACTTTTCGATCCAACCCCGATCACTCGATTGGTATCACGGACCTTGTTGATCAGGGCGACGTCCGAGCCGTCATCTTTAGCTGTTGATCGTATAGGCATCAGATATCAATCGTGTTTTTTCTTAGAGCATCGGCGGCACTCAACTGACCGACCCTCCTCCTTTATCCAGACTTGGGACTGTCATAAGACTCCTAAGGATTACATGGCGGCTTTTTGCTTTGCTTTGCTTCCTGGCAAATCAGAATTAACTTACAGTTGATTATTCAGCGCCTTAAATGAAGGGCTTACATCTATTATTAGATCCCAAAACATGGTTGACTTCGAGAAAGCAACTATCAACGCTTTTTCTAACAGATTTACATCAACAACTATATCAGGTTGTTTATTTCATACGGCACAAAATCTTTATCGCAAAAGTGTTGCCATTGGTTTGAAGTTACGCTATCAAACAGATGCTGAATTCAACAAGAAAATTAAATGCTTCACAGCATTAGCATTTCGTCCAATGAGCGATCTTACTGATGGATTTGTTGAATTGACGATCTCCAGCAAAAGGTTAATTATTTACGCAGCATTTCTTTTAATTTGCACAATTTTTAAATGATTTCATTATGTTATGTATCACTGACATTCATCTTAATAAAGATTTTTCATTTTAATGATTTTATAATAGCCTTTATCATCCATTGATCATTTACAAAAATTAATGCAAAATGTCTGACGCCGAAAATGTTTTAGGGCGAATTTTCCTAGAAACGCCTTGAGTGTGTCACATATTTTATTTTATGGGGAAATCACTTCGGAAAGCTGTATTAAGATCACCATCTAAATGATACAAAATAGCTTCGAAAAAGTCTTAATCCAGCTAGAAGTTTACTGAAAATTGTAAAATTGACTGTTGCAGAAATAACATACATGTGTAGCTCTGGAGAAATGCCGTTTCATCGAAACCGCTACGCGGTTCAAAGACAGATGGTTCTAAGTTCCATTCTAGTGACGATGAGCCGACTAGAATCCTGAATTAGTAGATCACGGGATGGTCTGTAGGATTTTACTCCTGGAAACTCGAGGTTTTAACTCCACATATGAAGAATATAGGCCATAGAGCTCAATTATTACAGACAATAATACAAATATTAGGATTTAGGGCCACGAGATGGCGACAGTTCTCATGTCAGCTGTATTCTCTCCAAAAAAGCTTTGATTTAATAATAGTTCAAGCCACTATCAGTAAATAGTTAAATGATGGAGACTGGCTGCACGCTGGTCTTCAAAAAGTTAATTAGGGCTAAATGAGTTCAACTACTCCCTTAGGAGGAGACAAAAAGACATCAGAAAATTGTCTGTTGAAATTACTGGTATAATGATGTAGATAGATTCAAAGGGAGTGTTACAGAAATCGAAAATTTTCGCCTTTTTTCAAAAACAGGAGTGTTATATATATATATATATATATATATATATATATATATATATATATATATATATATATATATATATATATATATATATATATATATATAGGAGTGTCCAGACTAGGGGTATCCAAAACTACACTCATATATCTCAGCATCTATATGATTCATTGTTATTATTATTATTATTTAAACTTTTTTTGTTATTATACAAAGTAACTCACCAAGTTTTTATGAAGGTTAGTAAAGTTCGATGTGGGCAGATTTTGTAGCTCGACAGATGTCAAAACGATACTCGAGCTCTTGCCAAGTATTTTCCATCATCTGACACATTATTAGAGCAACTGCTGCAACGATACTCTATTGCAAATCGTCGAAAGCTCAAACTTTTCTCTAATACACACAGTCTTTAATAAAGCCCCATGCAAAATAAATAAATAAAATTAAATAAAAATAAAAAAATCCAGTGGAGTAATATCCGGAGACTAAGGTGGCCAGGAAGTTGGGTCTCGTCTTCTGATCCAACTTCCAGGAAATAATGCAAAGCACATATCCTTAATGATATGTATAATGCTATGCATTATGGGAAGGGTCACTATCCAGACCGGTTTCGACCTTTATTGAGGTTTCATCAGTGGGAGCCAGACCCAGAGGTGATACTCGTATATGAAAATATGACTTCTGCATTACTCCAACCTTAGTATCATCTTGGGTCTGGCTCCCACTTAAGAGACCTCAATAAAGATCGATACCGGTCTGAATAGCGATCCTTCCCATAATGCATAGCATTATAATTGTCCTCAAGCAAGCGATATGAAGTCTTAGCTTCTTTATACGAGTTGTCCCAGTACTGAAAATAGTTCAGGTGCAAACTTGCTTGCTTATACTTGGGATAAAGAATTAAACCGAGTATATAATTTCTTGGTATCTTTAATTTATAGTCTAACCAACTGTAAAAACTTCCAATAAATTTCTCTAATCCAGAGTATTTTAATAATAAGTTCTAAAACCTTTTAACTACTCGTATATAAAAATATGACTTCTGTATTATGCCGTTTTTCTGGAAGTGCGGAGATTGGTTTTAGAATGGAGGTAGTCGGATTTTTAGGAATGTGAGTGAATTCGGTGATGTGATTTGATTGATATATATATAGAGGTAAGACTTTGATTTAGTTGCAATTTAGAAATTGTCCTGATTTCTTGAAAGAAAATACGTTATTGAACTTTAACGGTAGCTATCGCAGAAAAGCTAACTTGTGGAAAACTTTTCCAGCTGCATTCGGTACAAAGGAGTGCATTTTGATTGAGATTCACGCAGCGATAAGTGAGGTTTTGCTACTAAATTTTCAGTTTTAGTAATTGACCAACCCCAAATCAAAACCTACTAGTCGTAACTATGACTGACATAGATACCGACGCCCTGATAGAAACACTAGACAAAGGTCTGGCTCTAAGCCTACTCAAAAAATTACTAAAAAAATTTGAAGTGGAATGGCCAGGTTATTTGAACCTGTACTCCACAACGAGAGATGATGAGGAAAGTGAGGATTCTGCTAATGCAGAGGAAAAATTGAATTTGGTGGTCTCCAATCCCCCCCCCCCCCTGGATCAAGGAGAGTCCCACCGGCGGAAAAAACGCAAAACTCAGTCAACAGAACCACATACAGATGAAGGTATGGAGGAAGATGGACACAACTCTGACCCTCCTACCTCCACTAAAGAGAAATTGCCTCCAATTATCTTAAGAGAAAAGAATAGGTGGACAGAACTACGGGCCACTATGACTAGTCAACAGATAGCATACTCTACTGCAAAGAATTTAGACGATGGTATTAAAATCCAACCCGCCACTATAATGGACTTCCGTAGACTCACAAAAGAGTTAGATAATAAAGGTGTACAATATCATACCTTCACCCTTGACTCCGAGAGGAACCTGAAGGTGGTTCTCCGTGGAGTATCAGAGCACATACAAACAGAAGACATAGCCGCTGATCTTCGCTACCAAGACCTACCCCCCATCAAGGTCAGTAGAATGACCAGAGCAGACAAAAGTCCGATGCCACTCGTCTTAGTAGAGATTCACCAGGCATATAAAAACATATATGACCTAACTTCAATTTGTGGGCTAAAAATCAGCCCAGAACCGCTAAGGAAAAGAACCTCATCAGGACAGTGCCAAAAATATGGTCATGCTCAGAGATTGTGTAAAGCGGAATACAAATGTTTAAAATGCGGAGAGAGCCACCCCACATATACCTGCACTAAGCCAAAATCCACCCCGGCTAAATGTGCAAACTGTGGGGGCCCGCATCCAGCCAACTACAAAGGATGTATACAACACCCAAAAAACAGACGATCTGCTTCCTCTACTTATCTACAAAAACCAGCAGCAGTAGCTCCAACTCCTCAACCCTCCAGAGGTCGACAAAACACGATACAAAACCAAATGCCGCAACCAGAAGCCAGGATCGAAGCAAACCTCAATCGGCAGACAAAGTCCTATGCAGAAGTAGTCCGCTCAACAAAAACCACTCAGGAGCAATACAACCCAAATTTAGCAGCAGTCATCACAAACTCCCTTGCAAATATGCTGCAAGATTTCAGCAAATCTAACCCCACATCGGACTCCAGAAAAAGATTTCTGCAAGAAACCCAATCCATCCTAGGAGCTCTCATAAATGTATAAAAATAAAAGCACTCCAGTTTCCCTACAGATCATTGCTTGGAATGCTAATGGACTTAAAAACAAGATTCTGGAACTCCAAGAGTTTGCACAAAGATATAACCCAGACATCATCTTAATAAACGAATCCCACTTAAGACCAGCAGACAACCCCAAAGTTAGAGGATACCTTCTCCACAGAAATGATAGAATAAACTACAGAGGAGGAGGCACCGCCATTTTCATAAAAAACCACATCGATCACCACTCTGTAACTAGCCCCTCAACTAAAAATCTAGAGCTCACAGGAATAGTAGTACCCACTACTTCAACTGGGAAACTAACACTTTATGCAGCTTACAACCCTCCATCAAAGAATCTATTATATTCAGATCTAGATGCCGTCCTAGGCAATAATGATCAAATCATCATTGCCGGTGATCTAAACGCAAAACACCCATCATGGAACAGTAAAACTACAAACAGAAATGGCTACACACTCTTTAGCTACTCCAGTTCAAATTATGCAGTGGTGGCAGGCCCTGCAGAACCAACCCATCACAGTACGTATGGTACAGCTGACATACTTGATATTGCTATATTACAAAATATTAAACTACAGTATAGCCTAGTCTCTTTAAACGAGCTGACATCTGATCATAACCCAATCCTGCTCCAGCTGGGTAAGCAAGAACAACTGCTGCCTCCTCCCCACTCCTTTATCTTATGGAAAAAACTTCCAGAAGTACTATCAGAACATATTGGACCTGTCCCTCACATCAGCTCCATAAAAGAAATTGAAAATGCTGTCAAACGTCTGACTCAGCAAATCACCTCAGCCATAAAGGTTGTCACCTCTACCAAAACCACTTTTAAGCCAAACAGACTCCCAGAAGACATCATGGATCTAATTAGGAACAAAAACAAAGCAAGGAAAAGGTACCACAACACCTGTGCACCTCAGGATAAGGGGATTCTCAACAAACTGAACAATGAAGTTAGAGAAGCACTTAAAGCTTATAGGAACAAAACTTGGGAAGCCAAACTAGCCTCTGTATCACCTGGCGATCACTCCATCTGGAACATATTAAGAAGTCTCAGAAACAAAAGCAAATCTCTTCCCCCACTCAAGTCAGACACGGGACTAGTACACACGGACGCAGAAAAAGCTGAAGAGATAGCAAAGAACCTAGAAAAACAATGTAGCCCTACATATGACAACTTGGATTTCAAACATGTCTATAAAATCCACCTCCATGTCAGACATGCACTGAAAGTCACCGATACCAGCAACAACATACCTCCAAACACCTCACCAGCGGAAATCTATGAAATTCTAAAGAAGCTAAAGAATAAAAAAGCCCCTGGCCCAGATGGCATAACAAATAGAGTAATAAAACTGCTGCCCCGAAGAGCTGTTGTACATCTCACCACCATAATCAACGCCATGTTCCGATTTAACTATTTCCCCAGCTATTGGAAAGTCGCAGATGTAGTCCCAGTGCATAAACCAGGTAAAGATCCACACCTGCCTGAAAGCTATCGACCCATCAGCCTAATCTCAAACTTAGGCAAAATTGCTGAAAAAATCATTCTCTCTAAACTCCACGCCTCAGTAAATGAGTTAAATATCATTCCTAAGGAACAATTTGGATTCAGACAACATCACAGTACTACTCAACAAATTTATAGGATAATTGAGTATATCACCACCGGATACAATTGGCACCAGCACACCGGAGCAGTCTTCCTTGACATAGCGAAAGCTTTTGACAAGATATGGCACTTGGGACTGCTACACAAACTCATTTCAGCAGGTATACCATCAAGTATCGTCCACCTAATGAAATCTTACCTCCAGGACAGACACATACAAGTCAAAATAAATGGTACAGTTTCAAGTCAGCGACGGATCTCTGCGGGAGTTCCTCAAGGTTCCCTATTGGCTCCGATCTTATTCTCAATATATATGGCAGACATCCCGCACAACCCAATGTCATCCATCTTAGCACTTTATGCGGACGACACAGCAGTTCTTGCCAGATCTCTACGACCTCATCTTGTCACTAAAAAGTTGCAAGAAAACCTACTACAACTAGAACATTGGTTCTCCAAATGGAGATTACAAGTGAATCCCCAGAAGAGTGTAGCAATACTTTTCACCAGAAGAATGGCAACTCCCATGGGGGACCTTTATCTTTTCAACACCAAAATCCCCTGGCAAACAGAAACAAAATATCTTGGAGTAATTCTGGACAAAAGATTAACGTTCAACCCACACACCAAAGCCTTATGTACGAAAGCATCTAAAACTATTGCACAACTTTACCCTCTAATAAATAGAAAAAGTAGACTGAATACCAGAATCAAAGTGCTCCTCTACCTGTTGACGATCCGCCCAATGTTGACATATGCCTCTCCAGCCTGGAGCCACACATCCAACTCCAACATCCTCAGACTGCAGAGAGTGCAAAATAGGTGTTTACGCATGATATTGGACGCACCGTGGTTCGTAAGGAACGTGCAACTGCATAGAGATACGAACATCCCTTACATCTACTCCTTCCTATTAACTACAGCAGAAAAATTTTTCTCAAAGATCTCTACTCACCCCAACGATCTAGTTAAACAAGCAGCAGACTATGAAGAGACTGACCTCTTCAAATACAAGAGGCCAAAAGCCATCCTAAATACTTGCAACAATGACTGATCTCCGTTCCCCCCAGGGCGAGCTCTCAGCTCATAAATCTTTCCTACAATTCATCCTCCTTATCAGACAACGGGGAATAAAAGCATCTTGCTTCACCCTTCTGGCCAATGATGTTATGTTATGTTTCTGGAAGTGCGATGCGAGAATGAAAAATGACAGTCCTTTTTCGGAATTCCAGTATATGATGGATAGCAATTCTGTAGCAAAAGAAGTTTTAACTGAAGCTCGGCTATTGCCGTTACCCAGCTATGACTAGAGCTTTTAGCTCAATAACATCTGATCCACACAGATTTTCTTCATTCAGATGAAAGGATAAAGGGTCAAGGACTCAGTCCTTTTTAGGACTTTCGGCAAGTGAGTCGCACTAGTGACCTTGAAATTGACAAAATAAATCTTGGAGAGATTTGCTATTGTCAGCTTTAGTTTGTGAAATCAGCTTTAGTTTGTGAAACTATAGTGAGTGGTTATCGCATTATAAGCAGCTATTGTTATTGAGTAGTAAGAGTGCTACAAAAATAAAAAATTTTCGCCAGTTTTTTTTCAGAATCATGTTGCTTATTTAAGTTAAGGGATATTACATCCCATATTGTTTCATAGCCAAATAAATTTCATGCGAATATAGAAACTATGTAAAGTCTGGCGATTCCAAGCGTAAGCAAACACCTAGAGAGTGCAACACCTGACCCATTTGGTAGTGCAACTCATAGTAAGGGTGGAGCAAGCTCAGATCACTATGCTTGGTATTTACCCATAATGCGAACTTAGCTCCTAGGAGCTGTATTACTGTTCTATATTATGAGAGAAGGTCACTGCCCAGATCGAAACAATATGGGATGCAATATCCCTTAACTTAAATAAGTTCATGTCGCCGAATTGAAGCCTTTGGCTCTTCATATAATTAGTAATTTATTAGGACACCTTCTTGGCAATTCTCATAGAAGGGATGTAAGTTCTGTTCGCTACAAACTTGGTATTACTGGTCTACCTACTCACTGATGAGACCCCAATGAGGGTGGAAACCGGTGGGGGGGGGGGGATCTGGCTTTGAGAGACTCCACTTGGAGGTAGGTTTTTGCCTGTCTCTGAGTGGGTCCACCGCTGAGATTATGGCTCTGCTTGGTGGTGGGGTGAGCCTGCCACTGGGTAGAGTCAATGCTGAGAAGTTCTTCTCGGTGACGGGGTGAGCCTGTCATCGATTGGAACAACGCTGAGTTGGGCGATCTTTCTTTTAGAGCCCGCTTCACCTATACATAAGGTTGAAACCGGTCTGGGTAGTGACCTTCTCTCATAAATTAGAACAGCAATACAGCTCCTAGGAGCTAAGTTCACATTATGGGGAAATACCAAGAATAGTGATCGGAGCTTGCTCCACCCTTACTATGAGTTGCCTCAGTTTGCACTACCAAATGGGTCAGGTGTTGCACTATCCAGGTATTTGCTTACGCTTGGAATCGCCGAACTTTATATGGTTTCTATTTTTTTTTAATAAAAAAAATTAAGAATATGATTTTCTTTAATACACTATATGTAAAATATAATTATCATGCTTTTGCTATATATATTTAATGATTTTCTTTTCTCTTCAAAGAGTCCTTCTCATCACCTGCATTTCATAGTTTTACTCATTATTATTATTATTATTATTATTATAAAATAAATAAATAATAATAATAATAAAAATACTTGAAGCTCATTATAATGAGCTTCAAGTATTTTTAAGCCTATCATGGCCTGTTCTAGCCATAGAGAGGAAGTGGTTTTCGTTTTCATGATGGCTGGATGTTAGGATTCATTTCATATTCATGCGTCTTATTATAACTCTGTAAGTTGTCTGTCTTTAAAAAAAATAGATCTCACCTTAGAAGGGAAGGGTTAATGAATACTTAAACGCAAATGCAACCAATGCTGTTTCAGATTTCGCGAATAATCCAAACATTATTTTTGAGATAGTTACGTGTTTGTAAGCGCGAGGAATAGGTTTTACTATATTTTATGTTCTTTTCTTTTGTCAAAATTTGAAATAAAAAATGTTTCAATATCATCTTCAATCCTTATAACTCTACATCACTTGACCGCACGATGAAAGGCGTTCGAATCTAGTCGCCGACTAGAGGAACTTTTTCTAAGCATTTTCTCGACTGATTCCAGAGTTAGTCAATCTCTGGCACGGGCTAGCAGGTTTTCCTACCGGAAACTCGTGTTTTGGTCCCGTAAACTCAAGAAAATCGGCCGTCGAACCCACACTATTTTCAGACATTAAATACAGTATATTGTGTTAGGGTTAGGAACCACCAGATGGCGGCACTGAGTGCCGATTAATTAGTGATAGCCTTGGGCCAGCTATCTCTGATTGGCTACCAGTGGAGATTGAACCGCCCACTCAGTCTCCAAAAGTTAGATAGGACTAAAATTGTCTCACCTACTCCCTATACGAGAACAAAAAGGCGTTAGCTGATTTTTTTTTTTTGAATCCTTGTATGGGCTGTTTCAATTGAAGGTGAGTTAGTTGATCTTATACGGAGAGAGTAGGGTTTTTCTCCCGGAAACTCGGATTTTTCATCCAGCATACGACAAATCAGCCTTCAGAACACACGCAATTTACAGATTAAAAATGCTATTGTAGTTCGTGATGGCGTTGATGATAGTAGTGTCATAGATGGAGAATTAAGTAATAGTGGAGAGGGTTAGATGTATTTAGCGAAGTAAAGCGCCCTCCCGCGATGTGTCCTTGCACTCCCTGACGGTGTCATATAATAATAATAATAATAATAATAATAATAATAATAATAATAATAATAATAATGAATAACCGATATGTGCGCTGGAAAAATAAACACTAGCATGGCCAATTTCTTCGAGATACTGAGGACATAATTGACGTGAACAAGACATTGCAATGGCTATAATATGGATATATTTCAAGGACAGGCGTTACAAACCAATACAACCAAAGCAAAATTTTTGAACGTCAATAATATTAGCAAATGCAGATTACGCGATCAGAAAGATGAGACTGTAGAACATGTAATCAGTGCCTGCAGCAAGATAGCTCAAACTGAATATAAATACCACCATGATCAAGTGGCCAAAATAGTTCATTGGGATGTATGCAAAAAAATATAGCTTTCCTACTTCTGATAACTGGTGGCAGCATAAAATAGAGACTGTATTGGAAAACGAAACAGCAAAAATTCTCTGAGACTTTACAATACAAACGGATCGGCATTTGGAACACAATAGACCTGACATCACAATTATCGAACATCGACAGGTTTGGATTATTGATATCGCAGTACCCAGTGATAACAACAAAGAACTGGAAAAAATTACTAAATATTAAGATCTGGCAATCCAAGTTGGTCGGTTGTGGCTTAACACACCAAAGTCACCCCACAGTTATTGGCGCACTTGGTGCAATTTTAAAGAACCTATCCAACTATTTACAGCAATTAAATATCAACGAAGTGACGCCATATGATCTACAAAAAACAGCATTACTTGGAACAGTCCATATTTAACGACGCTACTTGACGGACTAGTCTTAGATTCTTGGGTAGAATCTAAATTGCTCTGTATCACTAGTCAAATTTTTATTTATATGATATCTTGTTTTGACTGTGTATCAATTATGTGAATAAAGTGATTATAACAACATCGAGAAGAGTTCTCTCCAACTTCCCGCGAAGCCAACATAGACCAATTATATTAGAGGTAGGCCTGCATGTACCCCTTGTCAGATCCATCCAACGCTCCCGCTGGAACTTCCAGAAAGCCGACTGGGATACATTTGCTGCCTGTGTTGACAAATATGTCCGTTGGATCCCTCCAACAAGCAATAATTACAAGAGATTCGTGGGAGCTGTTTTAGCTGTAGGTAAGAAGTCCATACCAAGAGGCTTCCGGAAGGAGTATATCCCTGGATCGGACGATGACAGTAATAACCTGTATCAAGAATACCTAGAGTTTGGCGATCCTGACATTGACAGGTGAACTTATTTACAGCCTTGACACCACCCGATAGAAGAAATGGACTGGGATAGTAAAAAGACTCCATCTTCGGCACTCCAGTAGAAAAGCATGGAGCCGTCTAATAAAACTAGGCAGTGGGACCCTGACTGTCCGGGAACAATCAGCTATTTCTCCTAACCAATATGCATCACATATTGTCAATACATCACAAACAACACACTCTTCAAATAAAAAGCGAACTTACATATTTGAAAAATAATAGACCATCAGACCCTTTATACTCGCGACCTTTCACTCTTGAAGACATTAACACTGCTCTAGTGGATATGAAACGAGGAAAGACTCCAGGTTTTCGATGGAATTCACCCTGATTTCCTGTTGAAGACAGGTCAAAAAGTTCAACAGTAGTTGGCTCGCTTTTTCTCTGGCATCCTCCAGACTTGTAGATTTCCGAAAGGGTTTAAGAGAACAAAAATCGTCCCCATCTTAAAACCAGGAAAAATCAACAACAAACCAGGAGATTAGCGACCAGTCACCCTGCTTAGCGCCTGTTATAAGCTCGTAGAAAAGCTCATCCTCAATAGAATTACCTCTAAGATAATAGAACAAGTCCCAGTGGAACAACAGGCTGGATTCAGAGATAAGCGAAACTGCTATGATCAGTGTCACTCACCACATATAGAGGCAGGCTACCAACAATGCCTGAAAACAGCTGTAGCTTTTGTAGATCTTACCGCAACTTATGATACAATCTGGAGGCATGGTGCAATCTGCAAGTTGCCCCGTGCAGTTCCATGCAGAACAATAGCAAAACTAATTGATAACATACTAAGCAACCGCCTGTTCCAAGTGTGTATGGACGGGAACAAAAGTAAACAAAGAACACTGAATAATGGATTACTACAATAAAACGTCTAATAAAACTAGGCAGTGGGACCCTGACTGTCCGGGAACAATCAGCTATTTCTCCTAACCAATATGCATCACATATTGTCAATACATCACAAACAACACACTCTTCAAATAAAAAGCGAACTTACATATTTGAAAAATAATAGACCATCAGACCCTTTATACTCGCGACCTTTCACTCTTGAAGACATTAACACTGCTCTAGTGGATATGAAACGAGGAAAGACTCCAGGTTTTCGATGGAATTCACCCTGATTTCCTGTTGAAGACAGGTCAAAAAGTTCAACAGTAGTTGGCTCGCTTTTTCTCTGGCATCCTCCAGACTTGTAGATTTCCGAAAGGGTTTAAGAGAACAAAAATCGTCCCCATCTTAAAACCAGGAAAAATCAACAACAAACCAGGAGATTAGCGACCAGTCACCCTGCTTAGCGCCTGTTATAAGCTCGTAGAAAAGCTCATCCTCAATAGAATTACCTCTAAGATAATAGAACAAGTCCCAGTGGAACAACAGGCTGGATTCAGAGATAAGCGAAACTGCTATGATCAGTGTCACTCACCACATATAGAGGCAGGCTACCAACAATGCCTGAAAACAGCTGTAGCTTTTGTAGATCTTACCGCAACTTATGATACAATCTGGAGGCATGGTGCAATCTGCAAGTTGCCCCGTGCAGTTCCATGCAGAACAATAGCAAAACTAATTGATAACATACTAAGCAACCGCCTGTTCCAAGTGTGTATGGACGGGAACAAAAGTAAACAAAGAACACTGAATAATGGATTACTACAAGGGTCAGTTCTGGCTCCCTTCTGTTTTAACTTATACATCACAGATTTGTTTGCCTAATACAGCCTCCAAGAAGTTTTGCTTCGCTGATGACATTGCTCTAGTCACCATTTACTGCAATGGAAGATACATTAACAAATGCCCTTGCAGTCCTAGATGAATACTTCAGCAAATGGAGATTACCCCCAAATCCTAGCAAAACAGAAGTTTCATGCTTCAACCTGAGGCTGACAAAGAACTCATGGTCTACTTCAACCAGAAACTGCTAAGCTACAACAGATTTCCGAAATATCTGGAATCTGTTGTAGCTTCGTCACTTTGGATAGAACTCTATCTTTTAAACCACATCTCATTAACACAGCATCCAAGCTAAAAGCACGAAACAATATACTGCAAAAACTATGCAGAACAACTGGGTGCCTCAGCAACAATGTTTCGTTGCACTGCTGTTGGTCTCGTTTACTCTGCAGTTGAATACTGCTCACCCGTATGGATGGACAGCACCCATGTGCACTTGGTTGATGCTCAGCTTAACACCACCATGCGACTTATTTCTGGAACTGTAAAATCAACCCCAACCTACTGGCTCCCAGTGCTAATCAACATCCCACCTCCACACATCCAACTTTCTTCTACATGAATAAAGCAAAATCATGAAAATCCAAAATCTTCCAATCCATGAAGACATTCCACCCCTAGAAATAAACAGGCTAAAGTCAAGTCACCCTCCAATCTTAACAGCGAAAAATCTTGCTGAGACAAGTTTCAACATGAAGGAGAAGTGGAAAGAGTCCTGGTGTAACACTTCAACAGGGATCTTCCATGAATTAATGGACCCAACACTAATTCATGGAAGATACCTTCGTGTTTTGACCTACCTCGGAAAACTTGGTCTGCCCTTAACCGAATCCGCATTAGTCATGGCAGACGTGCAGACCACCTTTACAAATGGGGCATGAATGCCTCACCCAGGTGCGACTGTGGATCACCCCGCCAGACAATTAATCATATTACAACAGAATGTGACCAACGTGCATACAATGGAAACCTGTCAGACTTCATCCATGCTACACCAAGTGCAGTCGACCGGATAATCAACCTAGATATTCAGTTGTAGCCTATTCTCGAGTGTCTGTCTTTTATGACAGTATCATGTCTTATTATTGTACATATGTCTATTATTATATTCATATATATTAAGGATTAATATGATTTTTCATGTGTGAGCCATACGCTAAATAAATAAATGTGAATAAAGTAATAATAATAATAATAATAATAATCTTATTTATTTTTAAGCTGGAAAATCAATTACTTTAAGACAGAAACCTTCAATAACTAATTTATAACAGTCACTCAAATATTTCTTTCTAGTTTGACACATCACACACATTAATAACTCATGTAGTCTTATCCCTAGCATGGACTATTTCGAATATAGTTTGCAGCGCTTAAAATTGTCCAATACACAACATTTATCTCGTTAGCCTTTTGGGAAGTTGTGACATTTTCATGTGATCCTACATGCAATGGTCTAAAAAGAGATAAAAACTTGTAAACTTAAAAAATAAGCATGGAAAGTTAACTGCATTCACTTTTCATGGTTTAAAAGAATACCTGTTCCTTATGACTGTACCTTCCATACAGTCCCTGTTTCAGAACTGAAAGGGTTGAATATAAAACAGGTGTAGACTTTATGAGAATAATTCAGTCGTCTCCCAACTGAAGAATCTTTAGTCCCCGACTTTACTCCTACAAATGGTGGGTACTCTTATGAAAAACGGTGCTAACTGAATTATTTTTCTGCACACTTATTTTTATTGCGATACGATGAAGCTTAAAATACACACAGGCACTTTAAGATTTATTATATACTCTGAACATCTTTACAACTGTCATATCGTAGGGCGTCTGAATCAGAGAAACAAAGGGATGATATTTCCAATTAGATGCTTATCGGCAGAAGGCTCTATGAGATTTGTATAACTAGCAACTTAAAAATTCTGCACTTCAATGGGATGTTTGTACATTCAATGTGCAATGCTACAAATGATCTGAACCAATTTGCTTATTCGTAATACATAAATATGTCATTATTAGTATTGTTATCATTATTATTATTTCTACAAAATATTAAAATGAAATTTGTTTAAGTTTTATAAGAAAATATTAAATTTTAGGTTTATGTATGAAGAGATTGGTTCAGACACCTTTTATTGTATATAATAAATTAAATATAAAATATTTAATCTGATCATGTCAATATTATTGGATGGTGAATCAGTATCAATCGACCGTGAGATGCGGTGATTGATTCATTCAATCCAATACCCTTGGAGGGTAATGGATGGCAATGCTGTAGCTAATGAAGTTCTAGCTGAGGCTCGGCAATTGCTGTTACCCTCCTGCCATGATCAGAGCTTTATATAGCTCATTAACACCTTATCCATACACTGTCCTCTACAGATAACGGGGAATATGAAAAGCATTCTTGCTTCGCCCCTTTAAGCCAGTCCTTATAAGGCCTTATAAGTCAATATTATTCCATACATATTGGTCTAGCTACTCACTGATGAATTCCAGTTCCAGTTTGTGAGGAGTGTCCGATCCAACGAATCTAGAAGAAAGCTGCGTGTTCCAGTCCTGCTGCCAGAAACTTCCAGCCTTGGTGAGAATTTTTTTTTTTTTTTTTTTTCCCCGCCTTTTTTTTTTTTTTTTTTTCCTTGTGCCTGCTTGTAGTCTTCCGCCTCTATGTAGTGTAGCAGGAGATTTCTGCAAACGGGGAACGCTTGGCCCTGGTTTAAAGGTCTATCCATTTTTCCGAGACTTAATTCATAGTGAGATATTTTTCTCTCTTCCAAATGACTTCATTCCTGCCGCGAGTGAAGACCCTCGGTATAGAGGCAGGCGTCAACATACCGAAGAGGACTTTAGCGAGAGCTCTCGCCGACATAGTAGGGGCACAAAAGATAATTGGTTTTAACCCTTATGGAGCAGGTAGATACCAGGTAGTTGTGAAAGATATAGAAACCAGGAATAAGTTAATGGCAGGTGTAGAATGTGAAGGGAAAACGATCTATCCCTTCGTAGTAGGAAGTCTACTGAAGACACTACGAATAGAAAGGTTCCCTGTAGAATATCTCGAGGAAGGGAGTGAGATAATCAAAAAGGTTTTCTCAAAATGGGGAGACGTACGGGACGTCAAAATCACCAACGATGCCGACTACCCCGACTGGAAGACTGGCGAGGTGACCTTCCTTATGGAGATGAAGGCTGAGGTCCCCAACTTTGTATTTCTAGGCTCTGCCAGGGTAGTAGTCAACTACCCTGGTGTAAGAAAGCAATGTTTTCGGTGCGGATCACTCGAACATCTAGGTGCAGACTGCCCGAAGAACAAATGCAGGAACTGCATGGCGGCAGGACATGCCCTAGGTCAGTGTGAGGCACCTTGCTTGAAATGTGGAAATACAACCCACAAGGTAGACGTTTGTCCCAACAGGACACAAGCAGAACGAATAGGAGGTGCTATATCGCCAACCCCAGCAGCCACTCCAGTAAATAAACCTGAACCCGAAAAAAAGGACGACATTCTAATTATAGGCAAAACAGCAGAGGAGCCTAAAACAACGGAGCCGGAAGATTTTCCAGTCATTCAACCCTCAGCTATCGTGACAGTAACAACAGGAAATCAAGCCGTCACCACGAAAAACTCAGAATGGAAAATAAAGAAAAAAAAGAAACGTAACGCAAGGAAAACTCGCATCGAGACGGAAGAGACCACAGAAGTAGAAGAAATGGAAGCCAGCAACAACACAGAAAAAAGACCAATCAGCCCTGAAGAAGGAGAAACGAAGAGAACAAAACCAGATAATACATGCCCAGAAGAAGTATCTGACTCTGAGGAAGAGGAAGAAAGGGAGATCAGAATAGAAAATCAAGAAGAGACTAAAAAATCAAGAAAAGGCAATATTACCTCAGCCGAGGAATCGGAGGAAGAATTTATCCCCGCCGTGGACGCCCAAAGGGTTCTAATGCGTTTAATCCCAGAAGACTCTGAGATAATCCTCCAAAGGGCAATAGACAAAATAGGAGCACCTATACTCCTCCTCACAGGTCCTGAGACCATAAGCTTAGAATGGGGAGACCTCTATATAGAAAGATTAAGTGAACTAAACCCAGCACAACTAAAAGGAATCCCTGAATTAAACGAAGAAACGGAAAGGAGTCTGTATAAAGCTCTTCACCAAATAATAAATGGCCGGGAAAAAACAGTAGCTTCTCAAATCTTACAGAAAAATACAACAAAAAAAGAGTTAAGGGCAAACTAAAAACTTGTCCTCCTTTCAGGACCAACTAAATACTTAATTCTGTTGTACAACTTATTGGTTTCTCTAGCTCACTAAGGAGGGGGTAGACCTGAGAACCCGGGCTGCGAAGGCTTACGTCGAGGCGGTGCAGCTCCTTGTGGGCTGCATCACTCGGGCCGGGTTCTTCCCCCAACTCTCGGTTCTCTGGTTGAAAAAGTCCACCTCAATACGGATCCCGCTATCGCAGTTTTTTTTTTTTTTTTTTTTTTTTTTTTTTTCAGTTGTAAGGCATAGTTTAAGAATAATCTAAGTTCCAAATTTTAACAAACGTTTTTCATTTTTTTAGGGGTTACGAGAGAACGTTTCCAGACACCTGGATTAATGTAACCTAAAGTTATCTTTTTCGTATAAAGTAAAATATAAATTTTAAGTTTTTTTTTAGAACAGGGGTAAGGAGATTATGTTTTACAGACCTTTTAGCCACAACCTCTGGGTTACACAGCTAAACAGGTTGACTGAGGCCTCTTTTTACCTCCTACTATCCTACTCTACCTTTCTTTAACCTCCCCTATTACTACCTGCTGACCCTCAGCAATCTTTATACTCCAAAGGCCGATGATGAAAGACATGAACTCCCATTCTTATTTTATTCCATATTTAAAACATATTCGTACGTATATGTAATATGTAAGCGGGGTGGGGTATGGAAAGTTCCGATAAACACCTAGAACCAAATGATATTAAAGCAACTGATATCATTTGCCATATCTGCAAGTCTGTCCTATGTGGTGTAAGACCATAATTGCAAATGATCGTGTAGACGCTTGGATTTTTGAGTGGAATACTTTGTGGGAATTCTAGAGCTTTCAGAGAATCAGATAAAATGATGAAGCAATCCTCTACAGTGAAAGAAAGAAGAAAAAAACAACAACAACTCTGGGCTTCCTTAATCCATCGCGACACACTCGTACCTGCCAATAGCGTACAGCAACCCACGAACAGCAGTCAGAATAACAGTGAATGCACGCTTTCCATCGTTTCAACGCTATTAAATATTTTTCTATTATAACTGTTATCACATGCTTTCTAATTTTTAGTTTTTTTTTTTCTTGTTATTCCCCGATGAAGTGAAACAAAATATTTCATGAAACTAGTCGCAATATAAACAGTTTCTATTTGACATCTTTATTTGTGGTTTTATACCGTAAAAAAAAGTTCTAAAAATTTCCTATCCCCACAGAAGCGTACGCAACAAAATATATTATTAATTCTTAACAAGCCACTGGACTGAATACACGAAATAATTTATTATTTATCCTATAAAATATCAAAACATATTATACGTAAATAAATAAACATATAAGCTTTTTTTGAAGTTAAAAATATTTTGAGCAATATATTGAGAATGGTTAACGCACCTTTTTTTTTTATAGATAATATAATATAATATAAAAAATAAAAATAAAATAATTGAATTTTGACTTGAAATTGATATTGAAAAAAAATTGAATGATCAATCGACCGTGAGATGCGGTGAGGTGATTGATTCATTCAATCCAATACCCTTGGAGGGTAATGGATGGCAATGCTGTAGTCAATGAAGTTCTGACTGAGGCTCGGCTATTGCTGTTACCCTCCTGCCATGATCAGAGCTTTATTTATTTGCTCAATAACACCTTATCCTACACTGTCCTCTACAGATAACGGGGAAGATGAAAAGCATTCTAGCTTCGCCCCTTTAAGCCAGTCATTATAAGGACTGTAAGGATAATTGAATTTTACAAAAAACTTCAAGGCATAAATAAATTAACAGCAGCTTGGATATTATTATTATTATTATTATTATTATTATTATTATTACGGGCAACTCCAGGGAGTCATTAGACTCATCGAGGGAGGCCCCAAATCATTTTCATCACAACTATTCGACATTCATACAGTATCTATCATACCTCGCCTTAAACTCATTCACTGTCACAGCATCCACCACAGACTCAGGGAGCGCATTCCACTCATTCACTACTCTAAAAGTAAAGAACCCAGCTCTAACACCTTTACTAACCACACTTTTGCCCAGTTTCCATGGATGTCCCCTAGTCCTCCCACAACCAGCCCTGTTCTCAAAAATATCTTCTGAATTAATTTTATAGAAACCCTTCAGTAATTTGAATGTCTCAATCATATCTCCCCTCCTCCGCCTATCAACCAATTTTTGCAACCCACAAATCCTCAACCTGTTCTCATACGGTTCATTCCACAGACCTGCTATCATCTTGGTCACTCGCCTCTGGATCCTCTCCACCTCCTCCCCATCAAGAAGAAACCTAGGTGACCAAATCTGAGCACAGTAGTCGAGATGAGGTCTTATCAAGGCTCGATACAGAGGAACAATAACCTGCTTGTCTCTGCTTGTCAACGTATTCTTCAGCAACCAAGTGATTTGATGAGCTGATTTGGCCACTTTTGCAATGTGTCCCCTAAATTTCAATTCCTTATCCACCAACACTCCTAAATCTCGTGCCTCATCAATTTCCTGGAGCACGGTTCCACCAATGCAGTAAACTGCCTCCCATCTTTTCACCCCAAAATGCATAACCTTACATTTTGCCACATTAAATTGACATCCATTCTCCCTAGCCCAGACCTCCAATCTATCCAAATCATCCTGCAAAATTTTGACGTCATCTGCATTCACTATTGCCCTACCCAACTTCGCATCATCCGCAAACAAATGAACTGTTCCTCTCAGATCCTTTCCTATATCATTTATGAACAAATTAAACAGCAGTGGTCCAAGCCCCCCCCCCCCCCACCCCCCCCCCCCCCCACCCCCCCCCCCCCCCACCCCCCCCCCCCCCCACCCCCCCCCCCCCCCACCCCCCCCCCCCCCCACCCCCCCCCCCCCCCACCCCCCCCCCCCCCCACCCCCCCCCCCCCCCACCCCCCCCCCCCCCCACCCCCCCCCCCCCCCACCCCCCCCCCCCCCCACCCCCCCCCCCCCCCACCCCCCCCCCCCCCCACCCCCCCCCCCCCCCACCCCCCCCCCCCCCCACCCCCCCCCCCCCCCACCCCCCCCCCCCCCCACCCCCCCCCCCCCCCACCCCCCCCCCCCCCCACCCCCCCCCCCCCCCACCCCCCCCCCCCCCCACCCCCCCCCCCCCCCACCCCCCCCCCCCCCCACCCCCCCCCCCCCCCACCCCCCCCCCCCCCCACCCCCCCCCCCCCCCACCCCCCCCCCCCCCCACCCCCCCCCCCCCCCACCCCCCCCCCCCCCCACCCCCCCCCCCCCCCACCCCCAATATTATCAAAGATAATATATTTTGAACTTTTGCATATAATGCTAAAATATTTGAACATTTTTTTTAAATTTCCTGACAACATTGATATTTGAATATTCTAAAATACAGAAACAGATAAAATATATGAAATAAATAATAAAATAATATAATTGTCCGCTGTTTTCTGTTGCAGAGAATTTTTGTAAACTGACCTCTGAATTCCCGATATTCTCAAGATTTGTGCATAATACGATTTATAAAAAGTTATACAAAATCGATTAACCATACAATGGTATATAGAATCCAGAATAGTCACATGAGTGTGAAAACGTCAATAACGTGCCAGATTGGATGGATTTTTTCCCCTTTCTGGATAAAGAAAAAATCATGCCAGTGTGACACGTACCAATTTATACCAATCCAAATTCATACCGATCTCTTCATACATTATGTATCACAAGGTATGAAGAGGATAGGAAGGTAGATTGGTCGTTGATGTAGATAACAACAGAGCCTCGACCATGACTGGTCATCTCAGCCATGTAAATTTAAAAAAAAAATGACTCCTCGTATAATGCAATGATATGTCTTGTTTCAAAATATTCAACTCAACTTTTTTGCATTTATTTGGTTGTCTCTGTCGTTCTCTCTCTCTCCAAATTTTCATAACCATTAAGACTTTTTCATTACATATCTCTGAAGTTTGATTTTCTGTTTCTATAATCACAACAAAGTCTGTGTAACTGTCTTCTTTTCTCCATTTTTGCAGATCAAGTAGGAACTGATGATCTAGTGCAAATATCCATCTTTCCATCAAAATAAGTTTCAGCCAAACATCCTTGTCACTTTCTTAACAAATTCTCCTTCTAAATATCCTGTAGATGTGATGTCAGTTCTTCTCTTGGTAACTCACACTACAACTTTTTCCGCCTTTCTCTTATTGTAGAAAAGTCTTTCAGCTGGCCAATCTTCTATTCTTTGACAGCTTTTGCTTAATGGGATGACCTCCATGACTGCGGTTCTTCTTGTCCATGATCAGATATGTGTTTCTGTTCTCCTGATCAAAACACCTGTTGTGATCAGATGGCTACGACTGTTGTTCGGATATATTCTACCTCTAGAAAATCACTTTTGCCACCTCTGAATTCAAAAAAAAAAAGATGTTAAATTAACACAAAAAGAGTGTTTTTATGGTTTAGACAGAATTTTGCTCAATTCAAACTTCCTACTCCTAGACCTACTCCTAGACATTGCCTTGGTTGCTTGGGTTACGTAACTGGAACGAATACCTTCATCTCCTATCGCACACAAAATCCTTGACCACTGTCCAGGCCTTGCTTGTAGTTGTTTTTTTCAGCAGATGTGCAGAAGCAGTCCAAGAAAAAAAATCGTCATATTAGTATTATTCAAAACCCAATCTCTCCACCCCTACTTGTAGCTATCAACAGATACAAAAAAAAAGGGGGGGGCAGAGAGAAAACAGAAAAGAAAATATAAAATATAAACGTAATTCTGAAAGGGCCAAATGCAGAAAACTTGCCACCAGTTAACGGTTGTCGAGCCTTCTGCTGCCTTGCAAAGGCCAGTAGATGAAGCTGCTCTCCTTCCACGTTTCCATTTCTTACTCATCCTGATGGTACCATCACCCAAGGATAATGTCTAAGATCATTTTTATCCCCCCCCCAAATGATCCTAGGCATAGATGAAAATTATTTCACCCAAACCAAGAATTGTTCGCTCCTTTTTCCCTTATGATCTTTCGCCAGCAATAAATTGCCGGCCTGGTTGACCGAGTGGTTAGCGTATCCGCTCTCCAGTCAAATGGCTGCTGGTTCGAATCCGCTGTGGGCATGAATGTTTGTGATTGTCTATGAAAATACTAGTGATGGTGGTCGACAGTAGATGGTGCTGGTGTAGTTGCGGTTACTTGTAGTTGGTGTATTGTTGTTAGTAGCAATATTCCAGATTTTTTTCATTTGTTATTATTATTAAGTGACACCTGCATAGAGGCTAAAGTCTCATCGAGACCGGGCGCCTACTCTACAACAATAACAAATGAAAAAAATCTGGAATATTGCCACTAACAAAGACTCCTGGTTTTCAGTATCCCTTCCATCCAGTTAAGTACTCCCAGATTAAACCTATTGCTTTCATTTTAAGTCCTAAACAGTCTATATTCATCAAATTCAGAAAAAAAAGGAAGTTACCATCAACAAACGAGTATTTCGTTGCCTTTCGTTTTTTGGTTAGTCTAAAAAAATTATGAAAAAGGTAATAAATTTTGTGTACATTAACAATCACAAAAATAAAATTATTTCGTCGATTTTACTTATCTCGCACCACGGAAATCTTCTTCTTCTTCTGCAGCTTCTCCCACTTAAGTGGGGTCACTGTTTGTTATGAGTCTCCTCCACACCTTCATGTCTTGGGCTGTCACCACATCCAACTTCTTCATCTTCAAGTCCTCTTTTACCAGCTCCCGCCATCTCTTCTTTGGCCGCCCACGCTTCCGCCTTCCTTGCACATCCATCTGCATGACCTTTCTTCCCACATATTCGTCCTCCCTCCTCATCACATGACCAAACCATCTCAACCTTGCCTCCTGTATTTTCGCTCTTAAGTTCGTAACTTTCACCGTTTCCCTTACATAGTCATTTCTCAGATGATCCTTTCTGGTCACACCGCACATCCACCTAAGCATTCTCATCTCTGCTACTTCCATCCTGCTGATGTTATTTTTCCTCATGGCCACAGTTTCTATAGCATATGTCATAGCTGGCCTCAATACTGTCCTATAGATTTTGCTTTTCAGATTGACCGGCACCCTCTTATCGCATAACACTCCAGCCATCTCCCTCCAGTTCCTCCAACCCGCTTGTATCCTGCATCCCACTTCCTTCTCACCTCCTCCATCTTCTTCCACTGTCGAACCTAAGTATCTAAAGTCTCTCACCTTCCTGATGACATTTCCTTCCAGCTCCAGATCTGTCTCCTGGCCGCCGCCCACTGTGCAACACATATACCCTGTCTTACTTCTGCTCAGTCTCATACCTCTCTCTTCCAGTACTTTTCTCCATCTTTCCAGTTTAGTTTCCGCTTCTTCTCTTGAACCTGCACACAGAAAGATATCATCTGCATACAACATTGTCCAAGGCGCATCTTCTCTCACCTCCTCTGTTACCACCTCCATCACAATATTAAACAGAAACGGACTTAATGCTGACCCTTGATGCAAGCCAACTGTTACTTGAAAACTTTCTGTCTGTCCCAGACAGGTCCGAACACTTGTCTTCACATTTCTGTACATTTCCCGCACCAACCTGACATATTTCTCCGGAACCTTCTTCTCCCTCAGACACCTCCAGACTTCTTGCCTTGGCACTCTATCCTACGCTTTCTCCAGATCAATAAATGCCAGATGTAGCTCCCTTTGTTTCTCTCGATACTTTTCCATCATCTGCCGTAACCCAAAGATAGCATCTGTTGTTGATCTACCAGGCATGAAGCCAAATTGTTCCTTTGCAATCTCCACCTCCTTCCTCAATCTACCATCTCGCACCACGGAAATACTTTTGATAAATCAGTGACAGTAATAGTCGCTGAATTATCGCATCTCTAAAACCCAGAATCATAACAAGAAAATCCGATTGCATTGGTCTAAGTTGCATTACTGTGGACACATATAATAATGTTATATTTTATCATATATCTTGTAGATATTATTATTATTTTCTTAATTACTATTACAATTACTATTCTTATAATTAATATAATGTGTATTTGTAATCTTGGATATAATTTGGGGCAAAGGATCGGACTCCGAAGTCTTTTATGGTAAACGAATATATTATTTAGATCGTTTAAGTAATTAATGTTTCTTTCTTCCTTGAAGCACAAATAACCTGAAATATGTTTCTTATTTACAGATCCACATTACCATAAATTTGAATATCGTATTTCTTTATCATTCTTTGGATTGTTTTCTTCCTCCAAGGCTTAGTAATTCCTTGTTTCTAAATTTTGAGCACATCTTTCAAATAAGCCAAATCTTTAACTGCTTATAAACATGGCATTATCATAGTCAAACCCTTTATAATACACTGTTTAGTTTTTCGTCATATACAGTACTTTCCCTAAGCATTCTGTTTAGGATTAGCTTATTCTGGTGTATTATTTTGTAGTTGTGATGACAAAATGACTAATAACTCATTCTTACTCTTGTTTTTCAAGGATAATCCAGTCTTTTCTAAATTTCTGCATGGCATTGAAGTAAAATGGGGGTTAATTACAGTATAAAGAAGTGTCATTAAGCAAGTTACAACATAATTAATTAAAGGAGATTAATTTAAAATTTTCAATTCAATTGATTCAATTAAAATTTAATTGCATTAATTTAATTTTAATTTAATTTAATTAAAATCAGATGACCTGTCTAGCAATGTTGAAATTTTGTTTGCAACCAAACTATTACTACCAGAATGGTGATTTTTATCTGCAAATCAAGAAAATCGATAGTAGAACTCACAATACTTCAGACAATAATATGTACTGCTAGGATTTATGTTAACACTAAAATAGGACAGTTCACACAGACAAAAAAGATGTGATGGGGAAATTTGGATACGAGTGCTTAAAACGACAGAGAAGCAGGGGTGTAGTTGCGCCAGGACGGACACCCTGGTACTTTTTTAAAACTATCAAAATTTTTAAATTCATTATAATAAATTAAGAATTATAATAATGAGACCGATAACGCATTTCCAGCTTTCGGTCAAAAAATAGCAGCTTGTCGCTCTTGTCATTTTCGTTTCAGAAAACAAGGCAAATGATCTGCGTCTATGTTCGGTTTCGAAGTTTCAAAACCAAAGAAAACTGACAATACCGCATCCCCACCCAATGCTACATCGCAGTTGGTCGTTTGTCATCCTTACACCCCTAACAAGTTCAATGGACCTGACAAGTTAAAACGTGTATAATCCGACCACAGTATAGTCGTTGGCAAGCTGCCAAGAAGAGTTCATTCATGTTTAAGGAGAGAAAGAAATAAGTCGATGTACCAATTGGTCACCAACACGCGAATTTACGTGCTTTATACGTAAAATTTTCCAACTGTTATACAAGCAAAATAGTTATCGCTTTAAAAATTACAATGATCATAAAAGAGAAGTTAATTTTCCGACGTGTAGTAATAAACAACCCATCCCACAAGAAGGATTGATTACCCTATAATCGGAATGGATTCTCCTTTTCACATGCGCAGAAGTGTCGAAGAGTCTCGATTCTGTGGGCCTACTATATTGTGTAACTGTGTCCTCGCTATAGTTTGCTATATGGTGTTGGAGAAAGTATTTTAAGAAGAAAAGTGTATCAACAAAATGAAGAGAACCAATGTAAACAAATTAACCAATTATTTCTTAAAAATTGAAAAGAATGAAAATTCTAGTACGAGTTCGGAATACGATGCAAAAGTTCTGCCGAAAATTAAGAACCATGAGTGCGAACGTCTTCCTTCTTCGATGCTTTCAGAAAAACCGGAAATGCAAGATAATTTGTGCAATGTTGCGAGTATATCTTCAGCTATTACAGGACATCAAGAACATGCAGGTAATGCAATTGACACTAATTCTATAAATGTAGAATTCCTGGCAGTATGGTCAGAGCAACAGTGGCTTGAACGCAAGGACAAACATAAGTGGCTCATAGCAAGGAATGGATATTTTGGTTGTAGTGATTGTTCATCGGTAGGGTACTTAGGTCTTCACAAAACTCAGGGGTTATCTCTCAGTAACGAATGGGTGAATTATACAATTACATTTAACGATACAGAAAAAACTCAGCAATTGAAATCCCTAAGAACTAAAATTTCTGCCAATCAGGCATCTATAGCACACAAAAAATGCGAGTCAATTTTAACTGAGTCTAAAACATCTCAGTTAGAAAGTTTAACATTACAACAAAAAAGAGCATCATATCAGTGCAACAGAACAATTTTTTAACACTGCTTATCACTTGGTTAAGAATGATCGAACCATTCAGTGACCATGAAGATTTAATTCAATTGAAAAACGGACTTGATGTTGGGATAACTCTTCATTCACGTTACAGGGCAGCCGAAGTAATCAAACATATTGCATCAGAATTTAAAAAGAGACTGATATCACAACTTTCTGCTGCCGATCATAAACTTTCCATTTTAATAGATGAGTCAACAGCATTAGGCAAGCAATCTGCTTTAATAGTCTATATTAAAATTTTCGTACATGGCAAAGGTGAAATTATATTTCTTGACTTAATTACTCTTACAAATCAAAATGCTGAAATTTGCTCATACGGTTTCATTGAGTATTACCTGAAGAGAAAACTGATTTGCTTTATATGTGACGGTGCAAGTGTCCTAGTTGGTAGATCCTCTGGTGTTGAGAAATTGCTTCAGAATAAACTGCAACAACCCAATATTATTATTTGGCACTGTTTTAATCATCGTTTGGAGTTGGCTGTTCTTGACTGTATGTCAAGAACAACCAACTGCAATTAATCATTTCAGAAGTTTCATTGACACTATTTATGCCTTATTTAATCAATCACCAAAAATAATGACAGAGTTACAAGCAGTAGCCTCAAGCTTGAGTGTCCAGTTAACTAAAATTGGAAGAGTCCTAGATTGTCGTTGGGTTGCTAGTAGTTTCAGATCTGTGTCTGCAGTATGGAATGCATATATAGCATTAATTGTTTATTTCAAAGAAGCAGCTTCTGATTCTAAACGAACAGCCAATGAAAGAAAAAAATTCACTGGGCTTTATAAACGCATGGAGTCTATCGAGTTCCTGAAGGACTTAGCATTAATGCACGATGTTTTGGAAGAACTGATAAACTTGTCTCTGCAGCTTGAAGAGAGAACCTGCACCATAAGTCGTGCAGACAAATTGATCAAAAGACCAGTTCAGTATATAGGATCACTGAAGGAAAAGCCAGGAGAAAAGGAAACAGAAGCCAAGAAAGCATCAGAGAGCATGAATTATCTTAGGATCTCTTTGACGAATAATAAAAGAATAATAAGTATTGAAAGACTTCAGTTCCTTACAAGCATTATTAATAATCTTGAAAGACGTTGCTTTACCACTGCTGCATCACATCGAAAAAGTAAAGATGGCAACTATGAAATTGAAAGTTATAAGCGGATGTTGGCTGACTTTGAAATTTCAAATCCTAACACATGGCCTGAAGATGAAAAAAAAAAAAATTTACGATATGGCGAAGAAAATATTAGAAGAATGTGCACAGATTCCGCCTTGAAAATGTGCGCAATACTCTATTTCGACGAAGGAGGGAAGAACATGCCCGTTGCTTTGGTCCCTTCGTCAAATGCAGTTACAACTGTACCATGCAGCACGGCTGAGTGTGAACGAGGATTTAGTGCTATGAACGTTATAATTACAAAGTTACGCACAAAACTCTTAATGAAAAATGTTTCTGCTACGATGTCCATCAAGCTTAATGGACCACCACTTTCCACATGGAATGCGCTTCCTTACGTCAAGTCATGGCTAGTGCATCACCACTCAGCTGAAGATCGACATGTAACAGAGAAGAAAGACGAAAAATTTGGAAATTATTTTGACAAGTTAAGCCTAAATGTTAATAGTGTATTATTTATAATTTTAATTTTAATTGAAGTAACACCTAAATCACCATCAATGCAGGCTGCTGGATGATTAAAATTATTCCAATGAAAGAATTACTTAATGGCATGGTGTAATTTTGAATAATAATAATAATAATAATAATTTTTATTTATGTACGGTACTGTCTGGGTTCTGGTCAATCATGTGTTTAGGGTAATCCTTTGCCAACTGTTATTTTTTGTTATTCTCTGTTAGTCTGTCAGATTATCCCACCCAGTTGGGTCAGGCCTTAACCACACAATCTTTCTCATCTCGTAGGGCGTACCACAAGCGTTCTTCTCCTCTCAGATCCAGGCCCACTACTCTGCCTTATGGCCGTCGCAATAATAATAATGCCGCACTTCGTGCTCTGGATTTTTGTTTCCAAGGTAGATCCCTGATACTATTTCTTTTAGGACTACACCCCTGTAGAGAAGAACAATTACTCCACTTCGGTAAAGTAAACGAACTAATGATTACAAACACATTGTTCTATCAACGCCCTAATAATAAATATACGTGGACTTCCTCAGATGGTAATATGAAGAACTGCATAGACTATATCATCATAAACAAACAATGGAAAAGATCAGTAAATAATATACGAACATTAAGAAGCTATGATTTCGACACTGACCACGAAATATTAACTGCCAAAGTGAAGATAAAATTCAACAGGAAAAACCACATCAGAAAAGAAGAAAACACCAACCTATCAAAACTAAAAGATAGCTCAAGCAGAAGTCGATTTTTAGAACAGATGTGCTTGAAATTAAAATCCTCCATCTTCCAGAACAGCGGAAAATACTGGGAAGAAGGAAAAGAAGCAGTATTATCAATTGCAAGACACTCTAGATACCAAACCCAAAATAATGACCCAAACAGTGGATAACCCAAGAAATCGTAGCTACAATAGAAGAAAAAAGAGAGGCCAAGATACTTGTAAACCAACAAAACAATGAAGAGAATAGAGAAAAATACAGAGCACTAAAAAGTAAGGTTGATAATTCTCTGCAAAAAAAAAGCCAAAGAAAACTGGTTAGAAGAAAAAGCTAAGAAATGCCAAGAAGCATACAAACAAAACAATTTAGTCTTCCATGACACCATAAGAAAAATTACAAAGGAATTCTCAGCAAAAGCAGTAACAATGATAAACAACAAGATGACTGAAACCGGGAATATTGAAGATATGAGAAAAATCTAGTCAAACCATTTTAAGACTATCTTTCACCAAGGAAACAAAACTACAATGCCGACAATAGAAGAAAATAACGACCACCCAAAAATTTTACAAGAAGTTAGATATGCAATAAAACAGATGAAAAACAATAAGGCTTCAGGCATTGATACTATCCCTACTGAATTATGGTCATATGGAGGCAGCACATCAATAGAATATTTAACAACCCTATTCAATAAATACTACAAACAGGAGAGATCCCAGATGACTGGAGAACTGGAAAGATCATTCCAATATCCAAGAAAGGAGACAAAAGAGACTGCAGAAATTACAGAAAAATTAATTTACTCTCCCACACCTATAAAATATTCGTAAGACTTATACAAAATAGATTAAAAAACACCTATGAAGAAATGATAGGCATAGAACAAGCTGGTTACCGAGGTAACTATTCAACAATAGACCAGATTTTCACATTGCACCAACTAACAGAGCTCAGCTGGGAAGACCATAAAGAACTATATTGTTGTTTTGTGGACTTTCTTAAAGTTCTACTGGAAAAAGAAATAGATAAATATATAATACAGTTTCTGATAAAATGTTACTCTAAGACAAATGCAATAATTAAAAAGGACACACTCACAACAGAACCCATAGAGATTTAAAAAGGAGTAATGCAAGGATGCCCATTATCCCCATGCCTATTCAACATATATCTAGACGAAGTTGTAAAGAAGGCAATATACAATGAGCCTGGAATCAATGTCAATGGTTTAAACATAAATAATATCAAATATGC
This sequence comes from Typopeltis vanoorti, assembly GCF_054136105.1. Classification (NCBI taxonomy): domain Eukaryota; kingdom Metazoa; phylum Arthropoda; class Arachnida; order Uropygi; family Thelyphonidae; genus Typopeltis; species Typopeltis vanoorti. The sequence goes on from NC_143550.1 coordinate 165,985,774, forward strand.
GGATGATCTCGTCCTTATTGCAAGAACGCTAAATGAACTACAAAGGTTGATAAACAAGCTAAACGAAACCCGTTAGACATATGACATGACAATAAATATACAAAAGACAAAAGTGATGAAAATAGGGAGGAACAGAACTACCATCTCAGCCACCCTAAATGGAGAACAAATAGAACAAGTATACAACTTCATATATCTTGCATCAAAACTAAAGAAACAATAGATGAACTCGAAACAATCAAACACAGAATAGCGATAAGATGGACCACCATGGAAAAATTACAGAAAAGCTGGAAAACCAACAAGATATGTAAGCAAGCCAAAATCAAATTATATGAATCAATAATTATAGCAACAGTCATCTATGGAGCAGAAGTGTGGACAGTTAAGAAAAGATAGGAGAAAAAAAACTGCTGTCATTTGAAATGAAATGCTTAAGAAAAATAAATAGAACAAGTTGGATAGTAAAGAAAACAAACAGCACAGTCAGACAAGAATTATCGTATAAAAAGACAATAACATAAAAAATTAGGAAACAACAACTCAGATGGTTTGGCTACACTGTATGCATGCAGACAGGCTTCCTAACGTCCTAATCAATACTTTTCCAACTGAAAAAAGAAGACTCAGAAGACCAAGAATTGCCTAGCTGAAATCAATAAAGAACATTTCGGGATGCAGAACATAGAAGGAACGTTTTCGAACAGCAAGGAATAGAGAAGACTGGAAGATCCTGCTCAAGGGAAGACTCAACCCGTCTTAGACGGAAAAGAAAAAGAAGAAGAAAAAGAAGAGAGAGAGAGAGAGAGAGAGAGAGAGAGAGAGAGAGAGAGAGAGAGAGAGAGAGAGAGAGAGAGGATTTATGGCCGCGAGATGGCAGTGGTTATTTATTATACTCTCTTCCCAGGATGACAGCTAGAATCATTGATAGTCTTGGACCAGCTATCGTGGTTGACTACGTTGGAGTTTGCTGCCCATCGGTCTTCCTCATCCACCGCTTTAGTTAAGTTAAGTCTATACGGCTTTGCCTACTCCTTTTGGGAAATAAAAGGTGTTCGCATATTGTTTTTTATTATTTATTTAAATCAGATGAAGATTAATTTAATTTAAAATATTCAGCTGTAAAAAGGTGTTGAGCAATGTTGTCCGTGTTATTGCGGGCACAGTAAGTATGGGGGGGGGGGGGGTCTGCCTGTGAGACTGGTGGAGAAAGTCTGCAAACAAAAGAGACGAGAGAGAGAGAGGAGGAGGAGGAGGAGGAGGAGGAATCATGAATTGGTTGAATTGCACTCTTCTTAACATAATTAATAATTTTCAGAAAAGAACAGTATTCAAAGGCAAGTGCATCCACAGCTAACACAGAATCAGCAGCGGTAGTGATGAAAGGATAAAAATAATGAATAATATGTCATGAGTGAAAAAACTGTGTCAAGTTTTTTTTTAACTTTTATTTTTATTTTAGGCAAGCATGCTGTAGAAACGAAGTGGTTATACCAGGAAACCAGAAGCAAGTGTCAGTCCAAAACAGAAAAAAAAAAGAAAAAAAAAAGGAAAAGACAGAAAAAAATTTTTTTTCTGTATTTTTTCAAGAAAAACATTATTATTTATAAACGATACTATTAATAAATATCATCGTTTTAATTATTTTTGTTGTATGCAAGTGGCATTTTATTATTTATGCGTTTATTAGTTAGTTTTAATAATTATTTAATTTTAATAATAATTAATTAATTAATTTAAATAATTATTTATTATTTAGTCATACGCGAAAAAATTAAATAATAAAAAAAATAGAAGAATGAAACTACAAAGGTGATTCTTTAGCACCAGCTTATATTTTTACATTTTTAAATGTACATCGTATAATCAGAAGCAGAATCATGATTGCCATCATAATCGCTAAAATGCATTTAAAAATTAAAGAAAAGAAATAGAGCTGTCACTTGCCTGTTCTTATTTAAAAATGTATTATATACGATTTAAAAATAAACATTACTAGTTTTTACTATTTTTATTACTCTTTCGCGTTATTTCTCTTTATTTCGAAAGTCAATTTATTTGGTTTCGTTTGCACAATCTGTGATAAGTTGCGCCCCCTATCATCATGTCTTTAAATATGTACATGAATACAATCAAACGAGTTAGTTTCGCTTCTTCGCATTTTGTAATCTTGTTTGATTATGAAATTGAAAGTAATATGGGAAAATACCAATATGTGTATGGTCATGAATACAATAATTAAACTGTGTATGTTCAGATGAAAGCAATAATACTTCGGTCTGAATTCGGTCTTGTTGCAAATGAATTATACATTCTGTTGCATCTAAAGTCCACAGCCGAAGGTTAAAGTCAACGACATTTGTTAAAAGAAAAGCGCGTGGTTATAAATTTAAGATAACGCTCGGTCATAAACGTATCCGCAGAATGATCGCAATTTACAACGATGGGCTAATGAAAAAAAGGGAAAAAAAATATTTCATTTAATAATTGAAGCATTTTTTCTTAATTATTCAACTCATTTGACTCTGTTTCCTTTTTCTATACATTATCTTATGAACTCATAAAATATATCATTATTGTAGTAATAATTGCCGTATTTTTTACAACATTCGAGAATATAATCTTGAACTTTTTTTTTTTTTTTTTTTTTTACACCGTAACGACGAACAAAACCATTTACATTTTGTGCGTCGATTTATTACTATGGATGAGATTGATTCACCATTACACACCAGAATCCAAACAGCAGTCAAAACAGTGGATAGAAGCTTAATTTTCAGAGCCAAAGAAGACAAATTCGGTTCCATCAGCAGGAAAGGTCATAGGCCGAGAACTTTTCAGACCACCCTCATAGTGATTTCAGTGTATAATTCAGAAGCCGTTCTGATAATTATTAAAAAAAAGACTGAGAACACAGATGCTATATTTTATTAGGATGACTACTTTATGATTTTGCACGACCTCTTTACTGACGATGTGAAAGTTGTAGCAACTGGAATTCATGTTACTAAGATGCTAACGACTTTTTTGTTTTCTATTTGTTACATAGACTGGTGTCCAAAACCAATTAAAAAGCACTATTTCCGATAGTACTTTTTAATTGGTTTTGGAATATAAATGACGATTTCGAGTAGAAAGAGGGTACACATTCAGATTCTCTAATCGCATGCAGATCACGTAGTAGCACTCAAGATAAAAGGCAAACAGCTGCGCTAAGTCAAAGACATCATCTACATAATTTCACTAGGAGAAGAATTATTGGAGCTTGAAGAGGACTGCAGAATTACTGATATTCTGCAGCCTTCAAAGAGTTTTTGGGATCTCATATAGCGTTTTATCCAGGCTCTAGGCAGCGTTTCAAACCTGAATGTATTCGAGATGTTTCGCTAAGAGGTCGTCCTCCTCTACAATGGAGCATGAAGACAGATTTTTGGTTATAACAGCCAAAAGTAATCAACGTACCAAGGCTGGTCAGGTTGCAAGTTGGCTTCATTCAAGCACAGATATCTCGACAAACTGTGGCAAGGCGTATCCAACAAGTAGGCCTATACGCTCGAAGGCCTATGGCTGCATCCGTTTATCCACAGCTCATCTTAGAGCACGTTTTCAGTGGGGTTGTATCCATAAAAATTGGACAAAACACCAATGGGCTAATGTACTCTTTACAGATGAGATTCGTGTTAGTCTTTCCTCTGATTCGAGATGACACTTGATCTGGGGAGAAGGTGTTACTGCTAACCGTCGCGAGAATGTGCTTGAAAGGGATAAATACGGAGATACTGAGGTAATGGTGCGGGAGTCATGTTTAAGGAATGCACCGAGCTACAAGTGCTTGAAGAAGGAATGTGACTGGTGAAAGATATTGTAACGAAGTTCTTCAATGTCATGTTGGATTGTTCCGTGGTACTGTAGGCGAAGAATTCATTTTATGGATGACACCACATCATACCCGAGCAGTGGTGATACTTCCTGAGGTCAAGGATATTAGTCGAATCGAGTAGCCAGCACCCACCCCCAGATCTCAATCCATAGAACAGGCTTGAGACACATAGGGAGATGCATTGCTCTCGAAATTCTCTCCAGAAAACAAACAAGGCCTTATCCATGCTCTGAAGGAGTGGGCAGGTTTGCTTCAAGAAGTGAATCACTGGTGCTAAGCATGGTACGACGTTGTGAGGTTTGTGTCTCGCAGTTCGCTGTGGACATATTCCGTACTCAAATGTCTCTCTTCATAGTTTTCTGTAAACACTGCACATTAATTCAGTAACTACGTCCTGAAGAAATTTGTAACTGTTGTCAATTAAACATTTGTGTCCACATTTGGCTGTGGTCATGAAAATTTTTTCATGACCGCATTTTGTAGTTTAAAATGTAAAAATGTAGTTCGTCCTTAGGTTTTGAACACCGGTGTATTATATTATTAATATCGCAATACTATTTGATGTCTGTAATCGATGTGAAATAAAGATTCTAGAGAGTTTCGCATCGTATAATATCTTTTTTTTTTTTGTATCAATGATTAACACCAACATCATAACAAAATCTAGTAAAAGAGAAAAATCGTTTGCAACGAAATCTCCAGGCAGCTATTTCTTGTTAAATATTTACTCTTTTTTTGTCCTTATATAAGGACTGGGTTAAAGGGGCGAAGCAAGAACGCTTTTCATCTTCCCCGTTATCTGTAGAGGACAGTGTAGGGATAAGGTGTTATTGAGCTATTAAAGCTCTGATCATGGCAGGAGAGTAACAGCAATAGCCAAACCTCAGTTAGCACTTCATTGGCTACAGTATTGCCATCCATTATCCTCCAAAGGTAATTCTCCCTTTTTTTTTTTTTTTTTTTTTGTAACTAGTAACATTACTGGCTTAACGGGTGAAGCAAAAGCTTTTCATATTCCCGGCTATCTTAACAGAGACTGTGAGTAGAAAGAGTTTATGAGCTATATTGCTCGCCCTGATTGGGCTAGGAGATTAATCCTCAGTGAGGGGGTTTAGGATGGCTTTAGGTCTTTTGTGCTTAGAATAGTCCGTTGCATTATAGTCAGCGGCCAGTTGGATCAGTCTGTTAGGATGCACAGTTGCCTTTGAAAAGAATTTGGTTGCTATAGTCCGCATGAAGGTGTAAATATAGGGGACCTCCGTGTCGCGGTGCAGTTGGACAGTTCGGATGAACCATGGGGCGCCCAGGATCATTCTAAGACACTTGTTGTGAATGCGTTGTAATTTAATGATATTTGAGTTTGAAGTATGGCTCCAGGCCAGTGAGGCATAAGTGAGTATTGGACGAACCATCAGTTTGTATATGAGAAGTTTGATTCTGGTGCTCAGTTTGCTGTTTCTGTTTATTAGCGGATAGAGCTGGACTATGGTTTTGGATGTGTTTGCACAGAGAGTCTTGATATGGGAGTTGAAAATCAGTTTACTGTCCATTACTACACCAAGGTACTTGATCTCTGTTTTCCACTGAATTTTTGTGTTAAAGAGAAGAATATCTTCTTTGGGAAGCACTGATCTTCTAGAGAATAAGACGGCTACGCTCTTCTGAGGATTCACCTGGAGACGCCATTTGGCAAAATATTGCTCTATTTGCAGTAGGTTTTCTTGCAGTTTCTTGATGGCTAAGTGAGGCTTTAATGATCTGGCCAATATCGCTGTGTCATCAGCGTAAAAAGCTTTAATTGAAGATAATGGGTTGTGTGGTATATCATGCAGGTATAAGGAGAATAGGATTGGTGCTAGTAAGGACCCTTGTGGAACTCCAGCCAAGATGTGTTTCTGTGAGGACACTACTCCACTTAGTCTCACTTGCATGCGCCTATCGCAGAGGTACGTCTTGATGAGTTGAATGATTCCGATTGGGATACCGGATGATATAAGCTTGTATAGTAAACCATAATGCCAAACCTTGTCAAATGCACTGGCTAAGTCTAGGAAAACAGCCCCAGTGCATTGGCGCCAGTTAAAACCTGTGATGATATGTTCCACCAATCTGTGTATTTGTTGTGTGGTACTATGCAACTGTCTGAAACCAAACTGCTCCTCAGGCAGGATGTTTAACCGGAGTACAGAATCTTGAAGCCTAGTAAGAATTACCTTCTCAGCTATTTTTCCGAGATTAGAGATGAGACTGATTGGTCTGTACTTCTGTGGCAGAGTGGGATCCTTTCCAGGTTTATGAATTGGAACAATGTACGCCAATTTCCAGTAGGAAGGGAAATACTTGTAGTGAAGTATGGAGTTGATTATGTTTGCCAAATGAACAATAGCTTTGCGAGGTAGAAGTTTTATAACTTTGTTGGAGATGCCGTCGAGTCCAGGAGCCTTTTTATTTTTGAAATTCTGAATAATAGCATATATTTCAGCAGGTGAGGTGGGTGTGATTTGAGTAGAATGTGTGGGAGCAGACTTGAGTGAATATCTGACATTACGGTGTATCTTGTAGATATGACTAATGTCAAGGTGACCGTATGCGGGTTTGCATTGATTTTCAAGATGATTCGCTATTGCCTCAGCTTTATCAGCATCGGTGTGGATGAGACCTGAATCTGTTTGCAGAGGGGGAAGAAGTTTATTTTTGTTCTTGATCTTTCGGATAAGATTCCATACAGAGTGGCTGTCAGCGGAGATGGAGGTCAGTTTTTCTTCCCAGAGTTGAGTTCTATGAGCTGCGAGTGCATCTCTCACTGCAGAATTTAACCTATTTAAGATTCGTTTATCTTGTGGCGCCCTAGTATTATGGTATCTTTTTCTAGCCTTATTTTTTTCCCTAATCAGATTCATAGTATCTTCAGGCAGGTGGTTGGACTTGTGGGTGGTTGCAGGGGTAGTAACTGCTGTACAGGCTGCTGTAATCTGTTCTGTTAGATTTTTGACAGCTATGTCAATTTCCTCTTTTGATTTAATGATGGGAACAGATCCAATATATTTCGGGAGCATCTTGGAGAGCCTTTCCCAAGGAATAAATGAGTGAGGGGGTGGGGATAATTTTTCAAGATTTCCTAATTTTAATCGTATTGGATTATGATCTGATGATAAATCATTGATTTTTATTAAATTGTATTGGAGTCTGATGTGCTGCACTATGGCTATGTCCAATACATCGGCCCTACCATAGGTGTTGTGATGGGTGGGATCAGCAGGGCCTATTACGTGAAGGTTGTTGAAATCAGCATAGTTCTGTAGTATCTGTCCATTTTTGTTAGTGGAGTGGCTATTCCAGGTAGAATGCTTGGCATTTAAATCACCTGACACAATGGTAGGCTCTCCAGTGTCAAATATGGCGTTCAAATCAAAAGGTAGTAGTGCTTTTTGTGGTGGATGGTATGCTGCAAAAATTTTTAATTTGCCTACTGAGCTCGTGAGAATCTCCATGCCAGTTATCTCAAGATTGGAGGTAGTAGGAATGTTTATGGAGTGATGAGAGATAAAATTTTTGATGAAAATTGCCGTGCCTCCACCTCTGTGGGTTGATCTGTCAGTTCTATACGACTGATATCCATAAATTTTGGGATTGTCTGCTGGTCTTAGATGCGTTTCATTTATTAGTTGAAGATCTGGCCGATGTCTGTGGGCAAAATTTTGGAGTTCTAGGATCTTATTTCTTAAGCCGTTTGCATTCCAGGATATTATCTCTAGGGCTTCTGTTTTTTTTTTTTGTCCTTATAAGGACTGGCTTAAAGGGGCGAAGCAAGAATGCTTTTCATCTTCCCCGTTATCTGTAGAGGACAGTGTAGAGATAAGGTGTTATTGAGCAATTAAAGCTCTGATCGTGGCAGGAGCGTAACAGCAATAGCCTCAGTTAAAACTTCATTGGCTACAGCATTGCCATCCATTACCCTCCAAGGGTATTGGATTGAATGAATCAATCACCGCATCTCACGGTCGATTGACCACTCACTTTCTTTTTTTTTTGTGTGTCCTTATAAGGACTGGCTTAAAGGGGCGAAGCAAGAATGCTTTTCATCTTCCCCGTTATCTGTAGAGGACAGTGTAGGGATAAGGTGTTATTGAGCTATTAAATTAAAGCTCTGATCATGGCAGGAGGGTAACAGCAATAGCCGAGCCTCAGTTAGAACTTCATTGGCTACAGCATTGCCATCCATTACCCTCCAAGGGTATTGGATTAAACGAATCAATCACCGCATCTCACGGTCGATTGATTGTCCTTTTTGTGTGTGTCAGACGTATCATTTGATATAGAAGAGATGTTAATATTTTATTTCGGTGTATCGCAGATTTTATAATTTTGTTCTGGTTTACTGAAAATTTCCAGTTTTAAACCAAATTATAAATTGCTAATTTTTCTTTCTTTAATGTTTTAATAAACTAAAAAAAGAAAAAGAGAAAAAAACAGAAAAAAGGAAAAAGAAATCTATTAAACTGAGGCTATGATTACAGAGCCATTTTAGTTTAATTTTTGGCAATAAAGGAAAACAAAACGCAGCTTTTGTTTTTCATTATTATTTTTATACGTTTGTTTATTTTATTATTTTATATTTCGTACCAATCATTTCATGTAATTTAATTTTTCACAATTTATTATTATATTGATTTCTTTTTTATCTTGTATTTTTAAGCTTTATTTTAAAGGTAAAATATTCCTTGTTTATGACAACACGACATCTTTCAAATTTTTCTCTTTTCAGTTTTTGATTTAGCCATCTTTTGAATGATACTGCCTAAACAATCTTGACCCTTTCTATAATACAGGTTCATTCTTTCTGTTTTTCAGGTCTCTCGTTACAGTTTTCAGGTGAGAAATATGATGAAATTAAAATTGGACTTCAGACTAGGATCCGATGCAGCTCGAATTTCGTAAACATAATTGAAAAATAAGAAAATAGAACAGCAACAATAACATCAGCAGCAGCAATAATAAATAAATAAATAAATAATAATAATAATAATAATAATAATAAGTTGGGTGGTGCTAATATTAGCAGCAAATGGATGATGAGGCGAAGTAATCCACTGACTTCGAAGCTTCAGTTAGTTTTTCTGAAGACAGAGGAATTAATTATTGACTTAACTTTTGTTGTTATAAGCGTTTGCTGTTGTATCACTAAGTCTTATGTGACACGTATGGTAACTTTTGCTCTATTATGCGTGCTGATACAATTTCTACAGTTTGCGCTTTAATGTTCTGTAACTGTTCAGATGTTTAATATTATTCTCTCACTCCCTCACAGCCGTTCCACACAAAGTATTATAGTGCCTGATTATGTAGATGGTTGTGCTTGGTCTTCTTTTGCAATACATTTCTCTATTATTATGGTAGGCTTTATTGAAATAGTATCTTACTAATAGTAATAGTAGTGTCTTAGATTCTTTAGGCTCCGGATTATATTTATTGAAAGTTCCACTTGGTTATACTATAAATTAAAGATACCAAGAAATTATACACTTGGTTTAATCCTTTATCCAAATGCAAACAAACAAAGTTTGCACCTGAAGTATTTTCAAGAATGGGGCAACTCGTGGTAAAGGTGGTATTACATCACTTGCCTTAGTATCCCATAATGCAAAGCGCATCTCCTTGTAGACATGTATAATGCTATGCATTATACAAAACTTTCAACAACTATCTCTAATCCAGAGTATTTTAATAATAAGGTGTAACACCTTTTGGCAAATCGTATATGAAAATATGACATCTGCATTACTTCAACCTTGGTATCACCTCTGGGTCTGCTTCCCACTGATGAGACCTCAATAAAGGTCGAAACCGGTCTGGGTAGTGGCCCTTCCCTTAATACATAGCATTATATATGTCTACAAATAGATGTGCTTTGCATTATGGGAGATACTAAGGCAAGTGATGAGAACTTATACCACCTTTACCACGAGTTGTCCCAGTCCTAAATATACTTCGGGCGCAAACTTTGTTTGCTTACATTTGGATAAAGGGATATACCAAGAATATAATTTCTTGGTATCTTTAACTCTGGATTTTATATTTTACCATTAGGGATTCGGTTATTCTGTGGTGTGTATTTGGTTCCAAAGCACCGTTGAAATGATTCTTCGGTGGAGTTTTTTTTTTCTAAATTTCATAAGTGATTATTTGCTGCCTTCGCTTAGACAGTTATATTATACGTTAGTATCTTATCACAAATTCCGTGATTTATATATTCTTACTTTGATTCGAATCATATATTTTGCTTAGAAGAGTTCTGCAGCAACAGTGCGTAGTTTGTTATGAAGCTATTCTATATGCATAGTCCATTTAAGGTGGATGTCGATGTATAAAAAGAGGTATTTAGGGTGTTACTGGTGGGATTTCGGAACAGTGGCAACTTCAATAGTTGATGCATTGGGATATATTTTGCAGATATATATATATATATAGGATATGTAGAAAGTTTTTTTAGGATATACTGTATATATATATGTAGAAAATTTTTTGGTTTTTTGGTTTTTATATATATATATATATATACAGTATATAATTAGATCCCTTAATTTTCCCATTGCCAAAACACCTTTGTGGGCGGGGGCATTCATTGCCTGATGAAAGATGATATTTTTCTTCTGCACACCGGGTCCTTTCTCACGAATTTTTCGTGTAGCTTGGTTAAAAGATCGGTATAATATTCCCCGGTTATTGTTTTACTCTTTTCAAGATAATTAATAAACAAAATGCCTTTAGCATCCCAAAACACCGGTGCCATGACCTTTCCTGCTGATGGAACCGACTTTGTCTTCTTTGGCGCTGAACAACCGGTTTCTGTTCCACTGTTTTGACGGCTGTTTGGATTCTGGTGTGTAATGGTGAATCCAAGTCTCATTCATAGTAATAAATCGACGTTCAAAATGAGTTTTATTCTTGTTAAAACGCTCCAAGCACTGTTCAGCGATTTTCATGCGAGTGCGTTTTGGATCTGCTGTGAGCAAGCGGGGCACCCATCTTCCGCAAAGCCTTTACATTTGCAATTCTTCATGCAAAAAATATCCTACACGTTCGTTTGAAATGCCTATAGTCTCAGCAATTTCAAACACTTTGACTCGCCGTCATCCAATACCATATGGTGCACTTGATCAATGATTTCTAGTGTTGTTATCCTTTTTGGACGTCTTTCACGTGGATCATCTTCAAGGTGGTACAACCACATTTAAACTCGGCAGGCTATTTCTTAATTGTCGAAAACGAAGGAGAAGAGTGCCCATAAACTTTTATGAACTGCGAATGAATGTTTTGGCGTTAAACCTTCTTTTAAAAGAATTTTATAACCGCACGATACTCATTTTTATCCATTTCAAGGGATACAGACAACACTTTTGCATCAGACAGCTGTATAAAACAAATTACTTGATAGAATGACTTGCAATTTTACATGGATGCTTATGACAGATATACCAACTTAGAAAAAAATCTTGCCGATAGTGTTGTCATCTATGATCGCGGTCGAGAACGTTTCAGACCACCCTTGTATATATATACAGTATATGGTTAGTGGTGTAGGGTGCATAATTCTAGGGTTCTTTATTATTAGCATTTGCGTTTTGGTGTTGTTTACTATAACTGAATTGTGAGAGAAGTAGCTAGTTATTTTGTTCGGGTCTTGCTGTGCTTTGGAAAGTGCAGTGTTTATGTCTGTGCAGACTGTCGGTAGTGCTATATCATCTGCTTAATGATACATTTGACTTTTTAAGGCCAAGTTTTGAATGTCATTTATGTATATGTTGAACAATGTGGGGTGATAATATTGCTCCTTGAGGGAATCCGTGCTGTATTTGTATTCCTCGGCTGTGATATGTGCCTATTTTTGTTACTTGCGTGAGATAATTCCTAAACCACGTATGCAGGGTCCCTCTTATTCCGACTGAGTACAGGTTGTGAGCAGAATTTCATAGTCAAGTGTGTCAAATGCTTTGGTTAGATCAAAAAGTATGGGAATAGCAAATTTATTTTTATCAATAGCTTTATTGATAAATCGATTGTAATATCCTCTAATGACATAGTTGTGCTCTTCATTTTCTGAAAAACGTACTGCTTTTGTGAGATCATGCTATATTTCGGTAAAACAGTTCTGTAGCCTTGTGTGTATTACGTTTTCAAGGAGTTTAGAGATGATAGGCAAGTTAGTTACTGGTCTGTAGTTGTAAACTTCATTTCTTTTTTCATGCTTGTATTTAGGTGTAACTATTCCCAAACAACTAAAAACTAAAAGTTTTAGTTGTTTGGGAATAGCACCAGTGTCGAATATCATGTCCACAAGTTTCAGAAGTACAGGATTTACTTGTTCAATATATGTTAAAAGGTATGGGAGTTCTGATTTTGTCAAGTCCTGGGTTCGTCTTTCGCTTTAGTTGTGAGAGAGCATCTTTGAGTTCCAATTTGGATTCGGGAGGAAATACGAGATACATGTACGTGGCGGACTGTTAACTTTTGGGTAATAGTTTTTGTATTGAGCCTAATGGGGAAAATTATTTTTTTTTTTGGGGGGGGTGTATGCTTGTGGGGACATAGTTAAAGGATTCTGCCAATTCCTTATGGTTCTTCTATTGACCCCAAGTTTTTGGTGATAAAGTCCTGTGGGAAAATTTTCCTTTTTCGGCTTAATAGTTCACTAAGTGTAGACCATGTTTGCTTCATACTGGAACGATATTCCGCGAATTTCTGAATAGTAGTGTATTTTTGTGTTTCTAATTTTAGTTGTCAGTTGATTTCTTGTGTTTTCGTAAATGTTTAAAACCTGCTTGCCCGTGCCAGAGATCGACTAACTCGGGAACCGGTCGAAAAAAGGCTTAGAAAAATTTCCTCTAGTCGCCGACTAGACTCGAAACCAAGTCTTCCTTCTTGCGGTCAAGCGCCGTGGTTGGCAAACGCCACATCCACTGAGCTACACAGGCTCTCGTAAATGTTTGTGGGTCACTATGATTGGGTGACTTTTTTTTTTTTTACTCTCTTCCATAGAATGTCTTTTATTGCAATGCTGTTAAGGATGTCCTCGTTTATCCATGGATTATTTCGTGCATGTCACTTCTTTCTTCGGTATTTTGTTGCTTTTCTGTAAACAGAAATTTGAGGCTGTCGTATAAAGTTATTGGATCATTTATAGTAAGCAGTTTGTTCTAGTTTGTGTCTTTTATAAGGTTACCAGTGATGCTTTTTGTTATGATAATACCGTGTTGTTTATCTGGTGGAGTTTTACAGCTTATGGGGGATGCAAAGGTGGTATTGTGGAATGAAGTTGCGATAAAGTAGTGGTCAACAATTTCAGTGGTAATTATTGATGACGTGTATGTGTTGATAGGAGCTCGTATGTTGATATGATCTATACATGATTGTGTTCGTGAGGCCTTGAGTATTTCTTCTCTTGTTGGAGAGTTTGTGGTCGGTTTATGTAGTACTGGGCTAAATATGTGAAGTATGTGTTAGCGGTTGGTGAGCCTCGGTCAAGAACATTTGTCAATGTCACCTATTAGGATCAGTCTGTCGTGTGATTGTGGATGTCATTTAGCGATGTTTCTGATTCTTAAAGGAAACTGAGTGGATTATCTAGAGCAGGGTTTCCCAAACTGTGTTCTGCGGAACACCAGTGTGTTCCGTAAAAAATATAAAAACTAATATGAGTTTGGAATGGTTTTAAATGCTGTAACAAGTTCAAACATGTTTGAAAATCAGGGCACTCTTCACTTTGCGTGTGGATTGTGCTATTAAGGCCAGCGCGAGCTGGTCTTGACTTAGTCGCCCGCGGTTGTCGACACCTCCGAGCGCGAGTAAAGTACGGAGGTATCTATTCTAAGAAACGTGCGGTCACAAGCAAGGTCAATGGAATGCGCTGCGGCCCCGCACACCTGTAGTGTTCGCAATCGCATTTTTGCGATGCGATACGGCCTGCTTCAGCGATAGTATGTGCTTAGCTTTACATTAAATATGAGACCGATGATACTCGACTCTAACCAAGGTGTTCCGTTAAAATTTCAGGATTTGTGAAGTGTTCCGTCGTAGGAAAAGTTTGGGAAACGCTGATCTAGGGCAGTGCTTCCCAAATTTATGGATGTAAAGGCCCCCTTGGGAAAAATTAAAATATTTCAAGGCTCCCCATCGAAAAAAAAAATCGTAATAAAGACATATATTATTATAATATTCATTGTATTTATATTCAATACAATTTATATTCAAGATTTTGCGTTTGTAAGCTTTTTTGTGTGTTTCCTATCAATACCTCTGAAATGAAACTTATATGAATCAGCATATATTTACTGATATTCATTAAGCGCCGAAATACGCAGGAAGCAACAGCAATGTGTGATTTTTCCATTAAAATATAAAAATAACAAAAAAGAAATAATAAATAATAGAAAATAAATACGTTTCTTTTAAGATAAAAAAAAGAACTACTTAGTCTTAAAACATTTTAAATTTGTTTTCATTATTTCACGTCCCCCCTCAACAAAACTTGCGGCCCCCAAGGGGGCCGCAGCCCACAGTTTCGGAAGCTCTCATCTAGGGAGTGTATTCGTGGTTGTATCTATCGTTAGTCGGGATTTCATATCCCACTGTGGTATGAATATTTTTTAGTTTTTAGGGAACAGGTGATTTTTTGTCTTCCACAATGGGGTAGATGAAAATTCTGGGGAGGGGGGGGGTCATTGGAACAGCTCATTATGCATTACAATTGTCTATAACTGATATTATTATTTTTACAGTCAAGACAAGCAGAATAAACTCAGAGACCCATCACGATCGTCTAGAGCAGGCTTTTACAAACATACATGCTCAAGGCAGGATTTGGACCCATAACCTGTTGGTTGGACAGAGGGTATGCCGTCCACTGGGACAACCAAGCCGGCATCCAACCCTCGAAAGGCTCTTGACTTAAAGTAGGTTAGTACAGCGGGTAGGCAAGGATTAGATAATCAAGCCTGTCCTGGAAACCGAACCTAAACCTTCTTCGAACCACTTCAACAAGCAAAGTTTCATCACACCGAGTGATGAAATTTATCATCTAAAAGCATTCATAAACGTCCGTGACAACGGTAGGATTCGGACCCAGAGGTTGAAGAGAGGATATGCAGTCTAATGGGTCGTCTAGGCAGGCCTTCAGCGATGTAAGTACAACCAACTAATCCTCACCATAGACATTCTAAGGTGAGACGCCAACGCAGTATGCCAAAGGCTAGTTAAGTGATTTTTTTAATTAAGGGAGACCATGATCAAAGAATTCAGCCAAATAATATGAATTATATCGGAGAAAAGAAATAAAAACTTAAATGAGACTTACGGATAGGAGAGTATTGGTTTTGCATGATATTGTGCGCTTAACTTGGCATCTGAAACTGTTGGAGCATGCGATACTATTTGGCAAGAAAACTAAATATCGCAGCATAATCAAATCGAAAATTATTCATTTAGACCATAATATCGAAACCAAATCCAAATATGGAACATGAACGATCTTGTTATGCCAACATATTCAGATGTTTAAGGTGCCCCCACCAGAAATACACTACAGAAAAAAAAGTTACATTCCAGTGTAATAATAATAATAATAATAATAATAATAATAATAATAATAATAATAATAATAATAATGGAAGAAGAAGAAATTAGTTTAAGAAGTTACATCGACAATAGCTGTGAGCAAATGCTTCAAGCAGTTACACAAGAGGGCCTTCTAAAAGCAACAGCAAACAAAACCGATCACAAAAAGGAACAACAAAATAACCGATATGTGCGCTTGAAAAAAAAAAAAAAAAACCTTGCACGGCCAATTTCTTCGAGATACTGAAAGACAAAATTGATGTGAATAAGACGTGGCAATGGCTACAATATGGATATATTAAAAAAGAAACAGAAGGATTTATTCTAGCAGCTCAAGAACAGGCATTACAAACAAATGCAATCAAAGCAAAAATTTTCAACATCAATAATAATAACAGCAAATGCAGATTATGCGATCAGAAAGATGAGACTGTAGAACATCTAATCAGTGCCTGCAGCAAAATAGCTCAAACTGACTATAAACACCGTCGTGATCAAGTGGCCAAAATAATTCATTTTGATGTATGCAAAAAATATGGCTTTCCTACTTCTGATAACTGGTGGCAGCATAAAATAGAGACTGTATTGGAAAACGAAACAGCAAAAATTCTCTGGGACTTTAGAATACAAACTGATCGGCGTTTGGAACACAATAGACCTGACATCACAATTATCGAACATCGACAGGTTTGGATTATTGATATCGTAGTACCCAGTGATAACAACATAAACAACAAAAAACTGGAAAAAAATTACTAAATATTGACTTCTGGCAATCGAAGTTGGCAGGCTGTGGCTTTAACACACCAAAGTCATCCCAATAGTTATCGGTGTACTTGGTGCAATTTCAGAGAATATATCCAACTATTTACTGCAATTAAACATCAACGACGTGACCCCGTATGACCTACAAAAAATAGCATTTCTTGGAACAGTCCATATTTTACGACTCTACGTGACGGACTATTCTTAGATTCTTGGGTAGAATCTGAATTGTTCTGTATCACCAGTCTAATTGTCGTTTATATGATATCTTGTTTTGACTGTGTATCAATAATGTGAATAAAATAATAATAATAATAATAATAATAATAATAATAATAATAAGTTCTCTTTTCAACGTGCTAATTTTTCGTTCAACTCTTCCACGTTAAAATGAAGATTGTTCATGATTCTAATTAACGTAAAACATACATTATTATCTTCTTCACAAAATCCTACATATTTCAAAATATGAATTTTGGCCTAACTGATTTTTTCGTTTTTGGTTTTTGTACGTTTTTTAGAAGAATACTGAAATAAAAACGCGATTTTTTTGAACGTATTTCAGGCAGTCCTCTACTCTTAAATTTACAGATTAGTACTGCCGCTTTATCAACGTTTTCTGTTTCAGGTTTCGATTATAAAAAACACTTATATACATTCGATGTTTTGGTTCATATTTCGCTTCGTAAGCACTCATTTCAGCGAACGCAAATACTCTGCGACTTCCTCTGTTGTGGATTTACCAAACGATTTTACAGCTTTTGCTAAATAGAATTTGAATTGTAAGTAGAGACATCTTTTCCTCCTGTATTTATTAAACGAATAATATTGTATTGCAAAGTGTTGTGATAACCTGTGACTTTAGTTTATTTTAATTGTAAACAGAGACGTGAGATGTATTTCATTTGAATATCGAATGTTGTATAAGATTGATATTAAGATCGTCAAAGTAATCAAATGATTCTTCTTTTTACTAAAAGAAGAATCATTTGCCGTATGCTCACTATAAAACAAAAATAATAATTAAACATTTATCATTTACTGGGTAAGACTAATTATTATATAAAGTTATACTCATGTAATAATAATAATAATAATAATAATAATAATAATAATAATAATAATAATAATAATAATAATAATAATAATAATAATAATAATAATAATAATAATAATAATAATAATATACACTAGCATTCTGTTTATATATTTCTATATTTAAATAAACTTTTGGATTTTATTTATAAATAATCTGCTAACACCTTTTATTCTCTTAAATGGAATAGTTATATATTCGAACGAAGTAATACTGGAACGTGCTGTGTGGCCTACTTCTTTTGCACTGTTCACTTATGTTTAGTTTAGTATAAGTTTGCGTAGGAGTTTTATGATCAGTGATTTTGATAGTTGTTATGAATAATATGGAGGGTTGATTCAGATTTTTGATATAAGCGGAAAGCGAAAGTAAACAACTAGCTGATGATTGTGTTGTTAATTAGTGATTGGGGTCTCGCGATAGTCCTTTAGTGTGTTATATTTTGTGTTTATAAGCTATACGGAAGTCTTTGAGATCCAGCTCAGGTAAGCATATATTTGAACATTTTAAACATGACCAGTTTAAGTCCCGACGACTTTATCCAAACGTTGGATAAGAAGCTGGCGCTTGACCTCCTCAAAAAACTGTTGAAGAAATTTGAGGTAGAGTGGCCAGGGTTCCTAAACCTATATTCAGCCACAGACGACTCCACAGAAGGGGACAACTCAACATCAGGGGAAGAAGGGAAGATGAATCTGATAATCTCTGCTCCCACTCCAAAACATGATACAAAAACCCATGCACGGAAAAAACGTAAAACATCGGAGACTCAGATAAACGAGGGGATGGAAAAAGATTCCCCCAACACTGACCTCCCCACACCCAACAACGAAAAAGTTCCTCCAATTGTTCTACAGGAAAAAGAACGTTGGACGGCCCTTAGGCCTATTGTGCAAAACCACCAAATTGCCTATTCATGGGCAAAAAACGTAGACGACGGAGTTAAAATCCAGCCTTCCACAGTAGGCGACTACAGACTCCTCACAAAAACCATGGACGAGTCAAATATTAAATATCATACTTACTCACTGAAGTCGGAGAAAAACCTAAAAGTTGTACTCAGGGGAGTAACAGAAAACATCTGCACAGATGAAATTACCGAAGACCTCTGCCTCCACGATCTCCCACCTGTCAAGGTTAGCAGAATGCTACGGGCTGACAAGAGTCCAATGCCCCTAGTACTCGTTGAGATACCCAACACACACAAGAACATATACAACTTAACAACGATCTGTGGTCTGAAAATCACAACAGAACCACTAAGAAAAAGAGCCTCGTCAGGCCAGTGCTACAGATGTCAGAAGTACGGACACGAACAGAAACTCTGCAGAGCAGACTACAAATGCCTCAAATGTGGGCAAAACCACCCCACAGCAACCTGCTCAAAACCCAGGACCTCACCAGCCAAATGCGCGAACTGCGGGGGCCCCCACCCGGCAAACTACAGAGGCTGCAGTCACTACCCTAAGAATAAACCAGACAACAAAAGGAAACAGATCTCTCAACCCTGCCCACAGGCACCAGAGTTGACGGCTCCCCAGTTGCCTGACACACAACAAAAGACAACAAAATACCAGCCCTCACAAATGGAAAATACCAACAGTCTGGAAAGCCACCGTCGAAGCAGGACATACGCCGAAGTAGCCCGCTCATCCAAAGATATCCAGCAGGACCAAATTCTTCCAAACATGACAACAGTCATCGCAGCCTCATTGGCAAACATGCTTCAAGACTTCAGTAAGTCAAACCATTCACCAAACTCCACAAAAAGATTTCTAAAAGAAATTCAAACCATATTATCAATGCTTGTTTTATCAATGAATAAAACTAGATTAATGCCAGACTCACTACAGATCGCCGCTTGGAACGCCAATGGCCTAAAAAACAAGACCCTGGAGCTTCAAGAATTCTCTCACAGATACAACCCTGGCGTCATCCTAATTAATGAAGCTCATCTAAGACCTGCAGACAATCCAAAACTGAGAGGCTACACACTATATAGAAATGACCGACTGGACTACAGAGATGGTGGTACAGCCATATTTATCAGGCACAATGGAATACTCACCCCCCCCAACCTCCAACCTAGAACTCACCGGTGTCGAAGTCCACACAAATTCAACTGGAGGACTTAAAATCTACGCCGCCTACAACTCCCCTGCTAAGACCCTGCTATTTTCTGACTTGGATGCTGTACTAGGCACAAATGAATCCATCATCGTCGCTGGGGACTTAAACTCCAAACATCCCTCCTGGAACAGCAGAACCACAAATAAAAATGGCCGTATCCTCTTCAGCTGCACAGGATTAAATAACGTTGTCATAACAGGATCCACTGAACCAACCGACCACAGCCCAACTGGCACAGCCGACATCCTAGACATCGCCATTCTACACAACATCAAATACCAGCACAGCGTTCAAGCACTGAACGAATTATCATCAGACCACAACCCAATCCTACTTCACTTATGGAACAAAGACCAGTCACCTTCCCCCCCCCAAACCTCCATCATCTGGGAGAAACTTAAGAAAGTGCTACCAGAACACATTGGTCCGGTTCCCCATATAAAAGCCAAGGAAGAAATAGACATGGCAATAAAGAACCTCACCAATCAAATCAATAAAGCCATAACAGCAGCCACAGTATCCACGATTCCCCACAAACAAAATCGTCTCCCGGAAGAAATCATGGACTTAATAAGGGAAAAAACAGACAAAGAAAAAGATATCACGACACTCGTGCTCCCCAGGATAAAACAGCCCTCAACAGATTAAACAAATCTGTCCGAGAAGCTCTCCAGAACCACAGGAACCAACAATGGGACAACAAGCTCACCTCCATCTCCACAGCAGATCATTCTATATGGAAATTCCTAAACAACCTCAGGAACAAGCGCAAATCCCTCCCCCCTCTGCAAGCAGAACAGCACTTTGCATACACAGATGCTGACAAAGCCGAAGCCATAGCAAGAAAACTAGAGAAACAATGCAGTCCTGCATATGAGAACCTAAACATCAGCCACGTATACAAGATCCATCGTAAAGTCAGGTTCACAGTAAATCGTCCCGATGTCAATCCAAGTCCTATAATGCCTACCTCACCTACCTAAGTAATCGGCATCATCAACCATTTCAAGATCAAAAAAGCTCCAGTTCCTGACGGCATCTCTAATCAAGTCATCAAGGCAATATCATGCACAGCCATAGCACATCTGGAAAACATCATAAACTCCATCCTCAAATGGCTGCACTTCCCCCAGTCATGGAAAATAGCTGACATTATCCCAATTCATAAACCAGGCAAAGACCCACACCTACCTGAAAATTACCGTCCCATCAGCCTGCTATCCAATTTAAGGAAAGTAGCTGAGAAAATCATCCTCATCAGACTCCAAGATCATATAAACCAACTAAATATCATTCCAGAAGAACAATTTGGCTTCCGTCAAAATCACAGCACCACCCATCAAATCCATAGACTGGTAGAATACATCACCACAGGATTCAATTGGAATCAACACACTGGAGCTGTCTTCCTAGACATCTCAAAGGCCTTCGATAAGATCTGGCACCAAGGCCTCCTCTACAAACTTATCATCGCTAACCTTCCACTAAACATGATACACCTGATCAAATCATACCTCTCCAACAGGAGGATGCAAGTCAAAATCAATGAAACAGTCTCAACCCAACGGAAAATCCTTGGTGGAGTTCCTCAAGGATCACTGCTAGCCCCGATTCTGTTCAACATCTATATGGCAGACATCCCTCAAAATCCTCTCACATCCACCACCGCCCTTTATGCAGATGACACGGCTATTCTAGCCAGATCTCGTCAACCACATCTCGTTACCAAAAAACTACAAGACACCATCCTGAATCTAGAAAAATGGCTTAAAGACTGGAGACTACAATTAAACCCCCAGAAAAGCACAACGATACTCTTCACAAGAAGACGAGCATCCCCCAAAGGAGACATCACCCTGTTCAACTCTAAAGTTGCCTGGAAAACTGAAGCAAAATACCTCGGAATACTTCTCGATAAGTGACTATGCTTCAACAGCCACATCAAGAGCACATGCACCGAAGCTTCAAAAGTTATCGCCCAGCTATACCCCTTGATTTGCTGTGTCTGTTGATCTAGACTCAAGAAATAAAATACTACTGTACAAGACAGTGATCCATCCCACAGTCATATACGCCTTCCAAGCCTGGAGCCATACCTCAAAGACAAACATCCTCAAGCTACAAAGACTATAGAACAAGTGCGTGCGAATGATACTGGACGCCCCGTGGTTCATCAGGAACGCCCAGATCCACCAGGACATAAATATCTCCTACATCTCTCCACTACTACGCTCCCTAGCAGAAAAATTCTTTACGAAGACATTTACGCATCCAAACCAACTAATTCAGCAAGCCGGAAACTATGACGGTAATGACCACTGGAAACATAAAAGACCGAACGCCATCCTAATACCCAACGACGAATAACCCCTTCTGCCCACTCAGGGGAAGCTAAAATAGCTCACAAATCTCTCCCATCACTGCTCCCGAAACAGACAACAGGGAATATGAAAAGCGTCAAGCTTCACCCTCTGCGCGATATATGTCCTGCGTCCTGCGTCCTGGAACGTGCTGTACTTTTTATTTTTATGTGATGTGATAAGCTCAGTTGAGTAAAACGTTACAAAATACGGAATATCATTGTCACTTCAGGCTTTGTTATCTATTTGCAACTGGGTAACACTTTTTAAAGCAAGCCGATCAAGCGTTGAAGATGATATCAGAATATGATGGACTCTTCAACATTCGTACTGAGGGCAGAATTACCGTTGATTTTTTCCTATAGTTGGTAGGCCGCTCAGATCAACGATGTACTCGTAGGCAAGGACGCATACATTATTTTTTGCGCACGCTGTACCAAAAACCCCAAACTCTAGCCAACGAGTAGGAAACAAAAATAATGAATATATAATATGGCTCCTTATTCAACAGACTTGAAAAGTTATCTTTAAATAACGTTGTCCTTTTTTATTTTATAATATTATAAGCGTAAATTAAAAACAAACGTCGGGTAAATATCACAGATGAAATTTATTCATTAATATTTCTAAATAAATGAATTTATAATTTTGTAACTTCAATAAATACAGTGTTAATATCCACAGCACCGTATTTTAAGCTAATCGAAAATACGTTTGAATATGACTATCAACAGTTTCGTATTTAAACATAGCAGACGAAATTATAGTCAGAACAAGAAAGAATGGCGTATCATGTCTTCAAAATAATATTCTCGTGAAAAATAAATAATTAAATGTCATGTGCAAAATAAATAATTAAATGTCATGTGCAAAATAAATAAAGATTCTGGGAGGTGGAGAGGAAGAAAGAGAGAAGTTGATTAACATGTAAGAACCGTTTAAACTTGAATATATATATCTCCCGCTTGCTTATAAATCACTAGGCGGGACTTCCGATTGCTGCTACATTTAACTTTACATAAATGAGCTACTGTATTTATAAACAAACATAAAATACAAAGAAAATTTAATATTAAACTCAGAACTACAGCTTGTTGAGATAATCTGAGGGTGCAGTCGATCAAATAACAAAATACTGTAATAGTAGTATCACATAATAAACCTCTGTAAAATGTAGACAATCATATAAGAATGTTCGTCGTACAAGGAGAGATTTCCAAATGACTTCAAACAAGAAAACGCAGTTTTAATATGGTGTAATTAAAAACGAAAACTAAAACTGTTATTAAGTTTGCCATTTGAAACTAAAATTATTGATTTTAGACGATACATTTTCTCGTTCTTTATTAGATTGAACTGGAATGTTTTTTGTTTGTTTCGCATATAATATACGAGTTAATAAAAATAGTTGGAGAAAAATCATGATTATGCTTTTAAATAACGCCATCATTTTGTGGGATTTATAGTGTGGTAGTCACACAACTAAGGCAGATTATGATTTTTTTAAGTTATAGAACGAGGTCATGGACAAAATCTGCGAAGAGAATCACGCAATTGAAAGATAAATATATATATATATATTAGTTGGCGGTAGGTGGCGCTGTATATAGACAGCAGAATAGTTGTATAGTGCCACTGTGTGTAGATGTAAAATTAAGTAGTCAAGAAGGTGGGTTGTGTGGAGCAGACTTTCCTTACCACTATGAGTTGGAATCACGCAATCTATTAATTTTTTTTTTTTTTTGCAAAAAAATCCGGAGATAAATTGTTGTCATACTAAGGCACAGAGAATATACTTTTAAAATAATAAAATAAAATAAGATCATTTAGTAATATGTTTTTCTGAAAAATTCCGACATATGTCATCTAATGCTTAATAAGAATAAGAATATATTCTTATTAAGCATAAATAAAATAAGAATAAAATAAATTGCTGATTTATTTGTCGATGTTTTTTTTTTTTTTTTTTTTTTTTAATCAGATGCGCTTCTACAAAAATGGAATGTAGCACGACTAAAATTATGAAACTCTTAAAATAAAAGCAAATAGTTACTGGAAATTGTTCTGATATCGAAAGAAACGGATCTTTAACCTTCATATTGTCGTTAGTCTTTGGTGCTTTGTTTCTGGTTCTTACTGGAAGACCCAGGACAGTTTCGATACTTTTGTATTATTGATTCTCTGCTCTAAAATATCAATAACAAAAAACGCACAATATGGTGCAACATGTAGAATCTAAATGATTGCATTACACCGTCACGTGACTCATAATGAAGTATGCTTTCACGTGCATTGCCGTTCTAGTGATCTGATTTTTTTTAACAATGGCGTAATAGGATGGATTTTTTGTGTGTGTGTGTGTGACATGATTCGCACAGAAAATCAATGAATCACGCCATTGTCAAAAATAAGTAAATAATTTTTACTTATTTTTGATATTTAATTCAAATCTTATTTTTAATTCATTTTTTAAATGAATTTAAGTTAGTCATGATTTACATTTTTTTTTTTCAGTTTCATTATTGAAAGATTATTTAACTGTCTTTTGCGATACATGTGGGACAGTTCCAAGAAAATTAATACAATAAGATTATCAACAACAACAACAACAACAACAACAAAAAAAATTAAAACCTGAAGATTAGCTTCATATTTAATCTTCTTGCGTTTACTAAGAAGATTAAAATTTAAAACAATTGGCAATTTTAAGAAAATGGAATCATAATAATAATACTAATACATATAAGTAAGAACAATATCGATTTTTTTTTTTTGTTTTCAAATATCATCTCAACAGACAGCAGTTGCTTTTAATTGTTAAAATAAAAAAGCAGGAGTTTCTTTTTAGAATAAAATTTAATATGCTTTTTTACTTTCATTTTTCTAATTGTTTTTACAGTTGTATCATCAAAGAAATTATTGCTGGCTGTTTACTTTGTTATTATTCATCTTCCTTCCTTCCTTTTGGGAGGTTTTCCTGCTAAATCTGATATAATTAGTTGCCTCTTTCCGCTGAACAAGTTACGCACTTTGTTCCGCTTCTCGTAAGGTATTGAGGTAACGAATACATTTTTTTTTTTTAAACGACACAGAGAACAAAAGAAAAAGAAGAGTTAGAAAAATCCTATTGTGGTAAACTTAATCGAACTCGTGGTGTTTGTGGATGAGTACACGAACATTCACGTGATTCGTCATTGAAAAGTTTTGCTTTGGATTCGTAGCTGTTTCGTTTTTGGTTGCGTTTTCCTGTCTCTGAGCACTTATAATGTCAAGTTGTAGCAAAACGAAAGTTGTACTGATAATTATTAATACGAGATAACCAACACTATTGGGGTATCAGTGTGATATGATTCTTAATTACGATCTCCTCGGATCAATTTGCTTAAAATCGAAATCCTAGACAGTCATAAATAGAGGCCGTGGATAATATCACTTGTAGCTTTTAACTACGCAGTTAGCTTTTATTTTTCTTGCATGTTTTAATTTTATGTAATGAATTCACAGAAAATTAAAACATTTGGAAATACGAATGATGCTCTACAGAAAAGTAATTGGGGCAAAAACTTGAATTTGAATGTAAATATATCAACCCTTCCGCACACACAACCACAATTAGAAATTTTTTATTTATTCGTGTGGGTTCCTCCCGTTCCTCAACCGTCCGTTAGGACTGGTTCAGCCCTCCTAGTGAGGGATTAAGTATATATTTATGACTGTAGATTCGTGTGTGTTCACGGGCAAGTTTGCTTGTTCTGAGGGATGAAAAACCCGAGTTTTCAGGGTGAAAAAACCCTGTACCTCCATACGAGAAAACGGCTAACTCACCTCTAGTCAAAATAGTCGAGATAAAGGTTCTTCACGTCTTTGACGGTAATCGAACCCAGGTCTTTTCGACCAATGGGCCTCATCTATATCGCCTCGTCTATATGGAGGCTCTCCAGTTAGAGGCTGCAAACCTATATAGTACATCAGTGTTATATTTGGCCAACCAGTTTAAAAAAGAAAGAAAGAAAAAGCCTGTTGAGTTTCTTGAATAGATGAGGTGATCCTAAGAACATGAGTAGATGGAATCAAAGAGGAGGATGCGATGTTCGAACCTCACTGTGTGTATGTGTGTGTGTGTGCGTGCGTGGATACTAATTAGCAAATTCTCGCGTTTTAAATTGTTCGGAGGAAAGTGGATGACTGGTAGCAGTCAGTTCAGTGGAACAACGACCATGAAAATCCATGTAGAAAACACACAGAGCAGAATTGCAACGTTTTGAGCAGAATTGAGTCTGTGAGAGACAAAGACGACATATATTAAGAAGTGTGGCCTTTTCTAGATAACATTAAGTCTTTATAGCGATTTTTGATATATTACCCAACTATGAAAACATTATTCTAAGTATATATGAATTTCGGATTTCTATAGGGTTAACAGCCATAGAGATGTGATGTCTTGAATCGAAAACGATACCAAGTTTTTGTGAGACTGAGGAACCTATGGATGTTATGGGTTTGTGCCAAGAAAGGCTAGATGCGTATACAGCACAAAAAAAACCTCGTCTTATCTGGAGATCTGGATATTATCAAAGGTAAGAGGATGAAAAATGAGGTCTCTCTTTTGAGAAATAAGTTACGATTCAATTTTAGTAACATTAAAAGTTTAGAAGGTTGTCTTTGTGGCAATAAAAATTGGCAAGGAGATCAGAGTTTAAGGAATTGGTGACAGAAGATCAAGGAGCGTCGGTGGAATGATGCCATACAAAAGTTTGTCAAAGAAAATTGAAATAAACTAAGAAATGAATTCGAGAAGAAACAGTCATAATGGACCTACTGCATTGGCGGAGAAATCTCTGGAGACAAAATCATCCACCGTTATGCATTGCATAACCAGGAAAGAAACTGGCGAGAGCTTGTAAAGGATAAAGCAGACCACATAAGATAGTTCAGTAAACATCTTCTGAGCTGGACTCAACTGGCTAAGAAATGTCAAAGTTTGGTTGTTGATGGTTTGGATTTACTTCCGAAGCAATTAAGGCCATGAAGCCCTTGTACTGTGTCTGTAAATTGCATGTATTCTTCTAGCTGGTTTGCTTGTTTGAGGAATGGAAAACTCCACCACCATCGCATGAGACATGTCAAGAGAGAGGCCATGCGTCCAAACCATTCTATAGTTGTCCAGTGAAAAGTGGCGTTGGCTAGGAGGTCTGTGTAGATTGAGAGTTGCCTAATTCATATTGCTGGCCGCCAACTGCTGATTAGAATAAGAGTTGGCTGTTGATGACCCTTTGAATCATTTTTAAGTCCTTGAAATGAAGACAGTAGCCTAATCCATATCGCTGGTCACCAATATAGATTAGGACAATGAAGTGATCGTTGACTTTTTATCTCTAAGCATTCTTTTATCATCTAGGGTAATTGCCAAATGAATATGAAAATTTATGAAGACAATATAAAACAAGTGGTAATTCTGAAGCTTAGATATTGTCCACAATTGTGAGTGTGGAAGAGTAAACCAGTATTATCAGAATTGTTAGAATTGAAACTGTTTGGGATATTTCTGACAAAAAGACAGAAGAGGTAAGGAATGAGTTGTTCTCTATGTATAAGTGATAATTTATCAAGGCTATTTATACAAGCTTTGGAGGAGACTGATGCCATTCAAGAATTTCTTTGGGCAACGTTGTGCTAGCATAACTCGAATACGACAGAGATAGGAACGGAAAGATAGCAATTACGCCCAGCGGCCGCTAGGGATTATGAAACACGATAATCGTCTTGTAAAGCAAATTCTCTGCCTTTAGTCCTTTCATATTTTGATTTAGATTTGAATTTGTTTTTTCCGTTATTTAGAGGTTTTTCGTGAGCTGTAACTGAAGCTAGAGTTCTTGAACCAAAACTACTTTTGATGAAGCAGTATGAAAAATATCTAAAATAGTATTACTAGTTAGGATTATTCCAAATTCCCATGTAGTCTCAGCACTGGAAATCCGTATAGTCTTTTGGACAACTTTGAAAGCAATTGCCATTGATGCACTCATCATCCTCTTCTGCAATTCATGTTACTCATTCACTGCTTTCTGCGAAGAAAATTTACTTTTAATTTTCTTACATGACTGTTAAATCTTCCTGTAATAAGCTTCTTCTTGTTCTTTAACCATCTATTAGGTTTTGTAAAATTTCCACCTACAACTATCTGATAGGCTACTGTCATTAACCTTATGTCTCACTCGTATCACCTCACATCTACCAACCTCTGCAAAACACAGTCCCTCACTTTGTCTTTATATTTAATACCACACATGAGAGTCACTACCTTCCAGATATTTTCTTTTCACCCATATGATCAAATCGGTGCAGAGAAAAATAAAAACACTTTATCCCTACTTGTCAGTCTTTTCACATTTTGGTAGCAACTTTCTGAGATAGTTTCACATATTTTGGAACGAATTATTTTACTTTTACACATTACTCACCATAATCACCTGATAACTTGCCTCTTTCACTTGGTGATTCTATGTTCTATCCATATAATACTCATCACTTCATTTTCTGGAGTCAAAGTACATGACTATACACTTGGCAATATCGAACTTAATGTCCTCCCTTGATCCCAACCGTATTAATTTCGCCAGAAATCCTTAAATCTGTATTACATTAAATGGCTCTAGCATAATTTTCTCTAATTTAGCAAATTGCAAAACCAATTAATTATCTCCTCCAAAATTGTGAACTATACAAACATAAAATCATAAATAAATCCTTTAACACCTTTCATTTTCAAAGGAAGTAGACACAATCAGTTCATCTCTAGGTAACTTTTGAATATCGGCAGTCACTTTCCACACTTATTTGTAGCTGGCAGTTGAGTTCGTGGTTATTTCCACCATCTCGTTTTTTTGAAAAAACCCTAACTAACATAATTGACTGTAATAATGTTCAATGGTCTATTTCTGGAACCTGGCGAAAAGAAAGCTTTTTCGTGGAGTTGGCTAGGAGAATGGACCCTATAAGGTCTTCTTTTGGCAGTCTCATTTCACTTTTATAACGATGAACTGTATCATCAGTATACAAATATAAGTTAAACAACAGTTGTCCTTAAACAGCACCTTGGAATACGCTGCATCTTGTTTCTCCCCTTTGAGAGATCACTCCTAAGCACTGTTCTCATGTCTATCTGTCAATTATTCTTGAATCCAAGCTTCCCCTTGTTTATCCTCCCTCAGTAATTTGTCATACAGTATTATATGAAACGCATTTAGATAAAATGAAACCAGATTTCTGAAAAAGATATCTCCTTTCAATAAATCCATTGTGTCCTCTAAAATCTCTTTCCGGAAGACAGACTATTACTGATTTTTCTAGTTGCCCATTACTGATTCCAATCTTTACTCCTCCTGCAGTGCTTCCCTATTTTTCATTCATACAGTTTTTCAAGGACGTTCCCTATTGATGGTCTCTTGGTGAACCTCCAAGCCAAGTACACTAAGTCATTTGCACATTTCTAAATATAATGATGACATCCCATAAACTCCTACAACCTTAGTAAATCGTGCTCTTTTTCCCTTGGAAACTCAGTTTTTTTATCCTATAAATTCAAGGAAATCGAGAGAACCCACACTACTTAAGACAATAGTATATCGTGTTAATGTTAAAGACTATGAGATGGCGGCCGGTGTCTGCCGTTCTCTCTTCACTGGATGCATTTAATATCATCGACAGTTTGGGCAAACTATCTCTCACTGGCGATTTACTTCTCATTAGTCTCCAAAAGTTTGATAGGACTAAAAACGACGACCATGCTTACTCCCTTTGGAGAATAAAAGACAGTAGATCATTATTATTATTACTACTATTTCCTAACCTCAACATGGAATATTGGTAAAATATTCACTGAACTCTTAACAACTAATATCACTTGTGTACTGTCTCCGCTCACATAAGTCAGTCCTCTGTTCATACCCTTTCTTCTACTGACCACATAGCAAAGAATTCCCTAGGATTTTCCGTATTGCTTCCACTGCTAATCTTCTTTCATACATCAACTTTTCTACCTCATTTCCAATGGCCTGGTTGGCCGAGTGGTTAGTGTACCCGCTCTCCAGCCAAAAGGCTGCAGGTTCGAATCCTGCTGTGGGCTTGGATGTTTGTGATTTTCGTTGAATATAATAATGCCGATGGTGTAGTTGTGATTCATTGTAGTTGGAGGATTGTGGGTGGCGGAGATAGAGAGTTGTAGAGTAAATGCCCTCCCTCGATGAGTCTTGGGATTCCCTGAAGGTGTCAAGTAATAATAATAATTACATTTGTCCCTTTCCTTGGTTTTACCATATCCTTACTACTCACACAGCTCATGAATACCATCTCATTGTTTCTCCCTACAGTATTCTCCTTGCTAGGTGATGGTTAATTTCATTAATGAGATTGTTTCCTCCTAAATTTAGGAATATATAATCTAGCATTGCCATCAGCAAGAGATCTTGAAGTAGGTCTCAGGTTATCATCCTTCAATTTTTTATGCCCAGTAAGTTAGCTATCTCTTTTCTTAGTTCGTCATAATTTCTTGCTTATTACTTCCACCTAAGATGAACCTGCTTGGACACTTTCTCATCTCAAAACTACACGATGACTTCTGTTCTCATCATTTAATAACAGAGGTCATTGACAAGTTATTGAATCCAAACTGTCTTTTAACAAGTTACTGAATCCAAATTGTGTTTCCTACAAGTATTTTGTTATGAAATGATCCGCAAGCAACTTTATACTCATTCTGACTCCCGAACACTATTTTTGAATCAAATAAATGAACGATTGTCATGTCGAGAAGTAGCAGCAATTGTTCTGAGTTAATCAACAATACTACAGATTATTATGTAGGATTCCGAGAGAAAGTAATACACCAGGAGATCTTGGTGTTAAGTGAAAAGACAAAAATATAGATAAATTCACTAGACTAGTTATCACATTGTGATCTTTCCATTCCTTTCTATTGCTTGCTTATGTCATCTGCCTTTGGATGCATACCATTCAGAAATTTAGAGAAACTGCAATAATTTCTCTTGATATCTCTAAGGTATTTAATCGAATAAAGATATATAAGATCTCACCTATGTCCTTTGTAACCGGTTTACTCCACCTCTCTCTCTCTCTCTCCCTCCCTCTCTGATTGCCCATTACACCTGATGGCAGATTGATTGTTATCCTCGTGCTTCATAGCTATTGTTAGAATTCTACACTGTTTTTTCACCTACAATCTTCCTTTATTTATCAAAAATGATAAATTTCCATAATCCCAAGACAAGCTGAGTTCCCAGTTTGCAAGATAATCACTCTTCTTGAATCAGACACACAATTTTGTCTTATGTCGTTTCTGCAGATATGTCAGCAGATGCTGTTCTCCTCAGCCAGCATCCATCATTCCTGCTCTTTATGTCTGGTCTGCAACAACACAAGCAGCAGCTGCTTAATGGTATTGCAAACTGCAAACCCACTGAATCTACTTTTTGTTTCATTCAAATTCTGTTCTCTGATCCCAAAGGCTATGGCCTCCACTACTGAAACAGAACAATAATAGGAGTTTGTTCTCTTCTCTTCTAGATAACACATGGAACAAATACACTAAATAAAAGCAAAACCTTTTAATGAATTTTAATTCCCAATGGAAGTAGTTGTCACATATTTAGTGCTAATTTCTAAAGAGAGATGGGTAGCAAGTCCCCATCCTTCGGCCTTCACTAATAATAACTCAAGCTATCAATGAACCAAACTTTCAGGACAGAGATAAAGATTTATGAAAGACAACTCCCACCATTATGCAGCTTTGAATCCTAACACTCATATTATTGTCTGTAATGGTGAGTTATAATAATAAGCTAATGCCTTTTATTCCCTATAGGAAGTAGGCGAGACTTTTAAACCCTATCTAGCTTTTGGAGACCTAAGTGAGCAGTTCAATCTCCACCGTTAACCAATCAGAAATAGCAGGCCCATGTCTATCACTAATTATAGGCAGCCACCAATGAAAAGACAGGCAAAACAAGTGCTGCCATCTCTTGGTACCTAACCCTAACAGGATATGTTACTGTGTGAAATAATATGGGTTCTACGGTCGATTTTGTTGAGTTTACGGGAAGGAAAAAACCGAGTTTCTGGGAGAGAAAAAACCGCTTGCCTATGCCAGAGTCAACTAAGTTTGGAACCGGTCGAAGAAAGGCTTAGAAAAAGTTCCTCCAGTCAGCGACTAGGCTTGAACTAGTAAGTCTATCTTCGGGTAGCCTAGCTCAGAATTTTTATTATAGTTTTTTTTTAAGTATGTTTTTAAAAATAAACATATTTTTTAAAATATGTTTATTTACACTCTATTTAATCAAGTATTTGGGTGTTTGACCTATAGACAGTAAAAAGTTAATCCCGCTTATTGTTATGGCATGTATCTTACTCAAAAATAATTTCAAAGTAATTTTAAAACAAAAACAAAACTTTTACATTACAATTTATCTGCGATGAAGTCATATCAAATTTCATCTCTCCTGGAAATAAAAACTTTGCATTTTAGAATACGAATAAAAATTTATACTTAACAGAATACCAAATGTTTCTCGGAAATCTTATAAACACATTATTAAAAATATTTGCCACTTGCATTCCTTTCAAGCTAGTACCTTCGAATAATATGAAACAATTCATTATAGATATGTATAACCAATGTTTGTGGATATTTCTTCTTCAATAAGAAATTCTTTGGGGAGAAAGATTAGGAATAGTATATGCAAAAGCTCTCAACTACTATAAATTCTTCACTGCATATCGCAAGCTTTATCATTATCACCTTTAATTTCTGTATTTATTTTTAAATTTTCCTTGCTAAACTCTTTTAAATGTTATCACTGCTTGGTGGAAAAGGTTATTCAAGTTGCTAGAAATCAACAATTCTTAGTTCAGTTCAACGGATTTTTTTATTTTTTTTTTTAAATTTGCTGCAGTAATTTACAAAGAACGGCGTCTTAAATTTACATTTAAGACGCTATATTCAATAAAGTGTGATAGGCATCGTTGCAGCTTTATTCCCTGAGTTTCTTCTATGGTATATTTATTTTTAATATTCGTGTTTCAAATATTTGAAGATTTTGTTTAGTTAAAAAACATATTTACTTGCATGCTATTATGTGGTTTACTCTAATAATATTTCTTAATGAGGATACTTGTACATATCTGTGATTATATTTATTCATCTGTTCGTCTAAACGATGAAGCTTTTTTTTTAACGAATTTTCAAATAATCGGCTCTAATATTCGTATTATTATCATCTTAATTTACAATTATATAAATATTTGGGTTTCTGTTTCGATCCTCCTGAAATGTATTGAAGATGGCGTTGTTTTGAACGGAACGCCCCTCTTGTAGTTGTTCGTTGTGTAGTGATAACGACCTGCAGTTACGAAACTAAAAGTTGTGGTGTGGTTGAAGACTCTGCTATTTGGAAGGAATGAATTGGAAAGAGGGTAGGATATAATGTTCTAATGGTTTTATTTTAGTTTTGAAGGATTGCTAATGTATATTTTATGAATTTGTGATACGTTTATCACAGTATTTCTTGTTATTTGACCTACATGGTTTCTTTTGTGAACACAATGTCTTGTTGACGCCATGCTTTCACTGAAACTGAATTTTTCCAGTTTCGCTTTCATGCATCAATTTAGTTTGTGACTGTAATTCAAGAGTTTTATTTTTCCAGTTCGCCTAATTTAAATAACCCTGTTGCAAATTTTTCATTGGTATTGTTATGAATTCTCGTCACCGTGTTAATACTGTTTCTTTGTCTTTCTCATTTTTCCGTGTGTTATCGAAACTGTATATGCAGTGCAGCTGCGTAGTTGCGTATAGAGTGCAGTATTAGTTTCTATATCTGCGCACAAAACAAGGTTTAATGGAGTGTGGTTTCGATATATTATTGGTACAACGAAGCAAAAAAAAAACTTATTAGATATAAAAAAAAGTGCGTTATTAGTAGAATGAAGCACTTATTAAATAATTAAAAAGCATTATATCTGAATCGGGTTTATTATTTGAAAACAGTTTCTATAAATAAATTAAATTCAAAATGTACACAAGTCTCAGCTAATAAAATTAGTTCTCCCCTCATTTTTAACTCTTTAAAACGGTCAGGCCTCTGGAAATTGTGATCTTGCAGTATAAAATAGGCGAACATTGGAGCAAAAATGTATTCATATTTTTCACTTTTCTACAAAAATATAACTGATTATGGCTCTTTTATTTTATTTTATTGATTGAATAATTTTTCATGACATAGTGAATTTTTCTTCCTTTACAAAATTTTTTGAGGAATTAGCATCTATGCGAAAATAGCCATAGC
This sequence comes from Typopeltis vanoorti, assembly GCF_054136105.1. NCBI lineage: Eukaryota > Metazoa > Arthropoda > Arachnida > Uropygi > Thelyphonidae > Typopeltis > Typopeltis vanoorti. The sequence continues at coordinate 166,019,974 of NC_143550.1, forward strand.
CATGATTGGTTGTTAAAAATGTTCTTTTTTAAGATTTATGATATTGCAGAAAATTTTCAAGTAAGATATATAAAATTGAAATACTTTTAATTTTAATATTTCCAGTTCGTAAATAAATCTTGGCTTTTGGATTCTATCTACCACGATTCTTTTTTACATGGCAGAAATATCCTAGAGAAGCTTTTCACATAGTTTTGAATCTTCTCTAGTGCTTTCCATATTTCATACAAAACTACTATTTGAACACATTTGTGGACCAGGACATCACTTAATAAGAAAACCATCACTGTTTTTTTTTTTTTTTTTCATATTGTTTTTTTAGCATCATTTCTTTTTCATCAGAGAAACAAGTATTCTGCCAGCTGTGTAGAAGTGACAGAAAACTGCAGAAGGTTTCACTCTTTTCATAGTTTATTTATTTTTTTTATCACTCATTTTTTCATCAATTTTCTTATCCTACTATCAAAAGATCTTAAAACATAAGTAAGATTTTATAGTAGAGACTGTGCCTAAAGGGTAAAAAATCCTTACATTCTTATTTTCTGCTTTCTTAAAGATAAGATAATGTCACAGTTTAAAATTGTGATCCTATAACTTGGAGATGCAAAATGGTATCAACGGTTTTAATTATGGAATGATGTTTTGCTGATACCTGTATTCTAGTATTCAGACACACTTGTTACTCACTAACCATTTAAAAGTCATACATGCATTTCTATTTAAATAAGATTGTACATTTGAATAGTACTATATGGGGAAACATCATCATTATCATTTGATGCTTCTATGGAGTTGAAAGATTTGAAAGAGAGTACTTCTCACAACCACATATGCCTATGCTGCACAATCCATAATCTGCACTACACCTTCTTCTACCACCCACTACATAGATAAAAATGCTATTAATTATGTTCGTTGGCTGATCTACTTGTGTTGTAGGACAAAAAAAAAAGAGTTCTTGGGGAGAAAAATCCCTGCTACCCACATGTGAGGTGGCTAACTTACTTTCAGTTGAAGATTCCTCTCAACTTAACTCCTCTAGAAGATTTAAGAAATGAAGATTATTCTTTGATCATTATTTACCAGATGTTGAAGGTACCTTTTAATGCTTAATGAAATGACACTTTTGTTCCCTTGACTGACTAACCATACTTTTTAATTTTTTTTAAGTTGGAAAAGGTCGTTGTTAACAGATTAGTAATTTCCACTGCCTTATGACTACTTATAACTGCCCTTTGCATTATGGCAGCAGCTTCTGAATATATTGCAAAAGGTGTAAAGTATCTTCTAAACTTCACTAAGAGACATATTGAACATCCTGATCCTATCTTGCAGTCATTGCAGATTCTTCACCCCTTCCATCTTCTCTGGCAAATCCTTATGTTTAACAACAAAGCCACTTGCCATTATCTTCCCTCAGCACTAACTTAGCTAAAATCCTCTTGTAGCAATATCATGTCAGCTCTGTCATTACTATCCCTAATGTAGCATCATAAACAATTGAACATTTCCTCTTAAACCTTGATCTGTATCATCAGTATCTAAGTTAAACAGCAGGCCCAGCATTGAACACTGTCTTGCAATTTATCACTTCTCCTGTACACAACCTTTTAGCATCTATCAGCTCAGACCCCTAAATTCAGTATTTGCTCATCTTGCATTATTCTATGAAATATGTCAAATTGAAATTCAGAACTGAATGCCAAGATTAAAATATACCATGGTATATCTGCGCCTCCGTAGCACAATTGGAAGAATGGTGTTACATTGCACCCTTTAATTAGAAAAGGCCTAAGTTTGATTCTCATCATGATGTTGAATTTTTATGGACTTTTTCAATTGAAGGTGAGTTAGCCGATCTCATATGGAGGTAGCAGGGTTTTTTTTCCCCCAGAAACTCAGGTTTTTCATCCTTCATACAGACAAATTAGTCCTTCACAACACGCACAATTTACAGAAAAAATACTAGCTGTGGTGATGGGCAATAGATGCCGCTGATGTAGATGATTGGTAGTAGAGGTTCGGTGTAGTGATGGAGAGTTGTACAATAGGTGTCCTCCTGCAGTGAGTCTTCGGACTCCTTGGAGGTGTCACGAATAATGATAATACCTAAGAATAAAAACTGAAGAACTAGTATGAAAGAACAGAAATAAATGGAAATGCACAAGAAAAGAAGCAATGCAAATTTTCTTAAAGGAAATAAATTTTTTCAGTATTCAGTCTGTTCAATCATATGAAGGTTTGTATCTATTTGCCAGTTTTTGCTTTGTTTGAAATCACTAGTAACACTTTTTTTTTTTTTTTTTTTTCTGGATGGGAAACAGCTAGGTTAATAATTCAATTTAAAAAAATGGAGTGTACACTATATTACAGAGCTAGGTGGAGTATGAAGGGAGTAATAATGGCTATAAGGAGGCTGTCAATACACTATTTTTTTTTGTATACAAATGCTAGGAGCATTCTCTTCAAAGGTTTGTATCAGTGAAACTTGGTTAACTGAAGAGAATGTTCTAATGGGGACAGAAATCAAAGGTATACCATATTTCGGCAGGATAGGAAAGATAAACATGGTGGTGGTGGGGTTTTACTTATGATAAAAGATGAATTGTATGCTCTCAGGGAGAATCTCTGTGGAAGTAACATTAATGGCTTTGAAAGTATATTGTGTGAGATGGATGTTTATAGGACAAGGTATTTAGTGAGATGCTGTTTACAGACCAGGGAATATAGATGGTGATGAGCAGGAAATGTTTAGGCAAATTAGTTTAGCAAGTGCAAAGCAAACAATCATTATTGGATACTTCAACTGTAGTATTCTAAACTGGGCAGAGGAAGCAACATGTAGTAATAAGGGAACTGAATTTTTGGATTTTTCAGGGACAACTGCCTTAGGCAGCATGTAGTGGAGAGAGTATGAGGATTGAGAGTTCTGGATTTGGTCATAGCATCAGAGGATCTGATTACTTGCCCTCCCCATTGGTGAGAGTGACCATGTAGTCCTGAGTTGGAGGATGATTAGGTATAGGGAGGTATCAAAACAGAAAGAAATTATGTAGAATTATAAGGCAGGTGACTATCATAGACTTAGAAACCAGCTTTCAGCAGTACAATTGATAAAAAAATTTAAAGGAAGAGGGGATTGTTAGTGCATGGGAGATACTTAAGAAAAAATTGTTGACAGCAATGACAGATTGTATACCTTGAGCGAAGAAGATAAAGCAATTTGGAGTCAAAAGGAATAAAAGGGAAATTGCAGAAGAAAAAGAGATTAAGGAAGGCATATAAAGAGAGAGATGGAGAGCAGTTGCTTGAGGAATATAAGGCTCAGGCTAAGAAAGTTACTACTGTTAGAAGAGAAAAATTAGAATATGAGAAGAGACTGGCACTGCAATTCAAGGAGGTTTTTTTTTTCCCCTATCTGACGAGTAGGAGGAAAATTGATAGTGGACGGATTATCTTACAGGATGGAGATCCAATGGAGACCAGATTTGGTCATCCAATTCCTTGCAGGAATTGGGTGACCAAAGCTGATGACATTGTTGAGCTATTTAATTATCACTTTATTAGTGTTCCATCCTAGTACTATAGGCTTTATTCCTAGAAGGATAATGAGTGGTGAAGTGTTACAAGTGAATGAAGAGGATGTATTCCAAATATGGAGTACACTAAATAAGGCAGGGGGACTAGATGGAATTTCATCACGTGTTTTAAGGGAATGTGCTTGGAACTGACTGTTTCATTAACTTCTTTAATGAAAGTCTTGCAGTGTGGCAGGTTCTTAGAGAGTGGAAGAGGGGTAAGATAGTACCATTGCATAAGGGTGGTGGTAAAATGGAGGTATCAAACTATAGGCCTCTTTGTATTTCTTCTGTAGTTAAGATTTGATAAGAAAAATTGGTAAGAACTCATGTACAGAATTGGAAAGATTAGGATAATGTTATTTATGCAGGCCAAGATGGATTTATTAAAGGGTACTCTTGTTTTGGTAATCTGGTTACCTTTTACAATAGAGTAACAACATCAGTGGATGAAGGTAAGGCATACATTGTAATTTTTTGGATTTTTCCAAGGCATTTGACAGGGTGCTACATGACAAGTTGTTTCTTTTAGAGAAACTTGTGCCATAGTTTTATGAATTATTTACATGTAAACGCACGGTATAGGTGATAATTTATTATAAGGCCATATACTTCATTTGGAAAATTACAGACCATCTTCGGTAGCAAAAATCAGTTGATATAAGGTAGAATGCAAACAATGGATTTATTTGAAATAGAATGAGCTGTGTGATGTTATTTCCAGTAACATTATGTTCTAACTGAGAAAAGGTTAATCCTAGCAGTATGTGTGTGTTTCAACAGCGATATAGTGGGCGTGTTTCTGACCAAGAACATTGTGGTCTGTGTCTACTCAGTGTTGAGCCACTCCAGATTTATCAAATTTCTTGTGATAAATATATGATTGCTGTGAGAGTGTTTATCTTTTGAGGAGGGGAAATAAGTTGAGAGTTTGGGTATAAAAGTAGCCACTAAATCATATTTCTTCAGAATTCTGGAAATCAGTTCTGAAATGCTAGAAATGTATAGGATTGGAACTCAACGTACCTGTTTCCTTGTTGTTTAGGTTAGGTTTGTAGGAGTCAAATGGATGTTATGTAATCCTTTCTGAGACCCATTTAATTTCATATATTGCTTGATATTGAGTTCTTCCTGTAATTGATGAGTAACTGAACAATTAGTCTTAGCTCGTTGAATCAATGACTTTGATTCCTGTCTTCTGAGAAGGATTGTGTGAAGGAACCTTGGAGAGGCAGAGACAGATAACAAAAATGTCAGGACTGCAACATTGATTATGAGGATAGACTGGGGACATACAGACTGCAGAGTTTGGTGGATAGAAGGCAAAGGGGAGGGGTATGATTGAGACATTTAAGTTGTTAACGCTGAGGATGTTTTTCATATGGTAGAACTAGGTAAAGGAACAAGGACAAGAGGCCATCCATGAAAGTTACAACAGGAGGTAGTGAGTAAAAGGGTATGCAGTTTTTTGCCTGAGCAGTTGGTCAATGTGCAGTGCAGACTGTGGATGATTTAAGGAGTGGTATGATAGACTATGTTCACTAGTGATTGAACACAGTCTATCATTGCTTCCTGCAATGAGACTTGTGACTCCGTGGAGGTTGAGAAAATAAAAAAAAATAATAATAAAATATCAAATCATTAAAATTTGCTTTTAATAGTAAAAATTGATCAAATAGTTTGAAATCTGAAAACATGCAAAGCATACATATGTATATGCACTCTGAGTGCAACTCTTGATTGTCATGTGCTGTGTGACGTGTGGCCATGAAATGATTTCTTGTATGTCTTTGTTGCGACCTGTGTCATGCATCTTGATATTGCTCCTGTAAGACAAGGAAAAATTAGATTTGTTGTTTCTCTTTGACTAAATTTGAACAAAAACAAATCTAATACATAGTTATGCAATAACTTGGTCAAAATTTGTTGAGCTTGAAAAAGTACAAAAGTACATGTGCATTTTGGTTTTATATTTATTTTATGATGTGATGCTTTGTTGGTTTAGTGTTTGGTTGCTGATGTGCATTATCAAATTTTACTCATTTCAACTGGGGAGGGGGAATCACATGCCTGGGAAAAGCATGGTCAAGATTTGGCATTTGTTTTTTTTTCCTCTAATACTTTCCAAGAGAAAAATTGCAGTGATATGGATGACATCTAAATGTTCAAATACTGATTAGACCAACTAAATATTCCAACAATAATATATCATCTCTGTAGGAGACATTCATACACATGAATATAATATGCCATTTATTGGATTAAATGCAGTCATGCTAAGTGCAGGCTAGAAAACAAATTTCTCTTAAATTGTTAAAAATAACAATAATAACCTGTACACGTTATAAAAAATTATAACGTGTACAGGTATCCCTTGCTTAACGCAGATTTGATTATCGCAGCGAAATTAATTGCGGCAATCCCTTGATATACACGGCAAAAGTTTTGATTAACGTGCCTTTAAATTTACCACGCAAAATCGTGCTCACGCCACGAGGCTGCTAGCCTCGTGGTCATCCAAATTCTCTTAATGATCTGTGTGAGAATGTGAAAGTTTTATTTTTCTCACCAAATACAACATCATTGTTACAACCTATGGACATGGGCATCATTGCAACTTTTAAAGCCTATTTTCTTAAAAAGACATTATCAAAGGCAGTAGAAACAACAATGGGAGAAAATGCGATTACGCTCCAAGTATTTTGGAAAAATATTAACATTAAACATGCAATTGAGAACATTTGTGATCATGGGAGCAAGTGTCTTCTAGTTGCATGAAAGCTGTTTGGAAAAACCTTCTGCCAGAATGCGCTAATGACTTAGGTTGTTTTCAAAATCCTATGAACAACGTGGTCAAAGAAATCGTTGCAATTGGTGAAGACCTCGGTTTTGGTGATGTTGATGCAGAAGATGTTAAAGAATTATTGGATTCAAATTCAAAGATTTCAGTGACAACGATCTTCTTGAAATTGAACAATACATACATATGAAGACAACAAACATATGGAATGTGAAGATGAGGTTCCAAAGGAAATATTCCATCTAGTCAAAGAACTGGATGGAATATTTCGCAGTTTAGAAACTTTTAAGCAGCAATAATGGATATAGATCCAGATGTTAATCAAAGAATGCTTGTTTGCCGAGGTCTGGAGAGTAATTTTGCTTGTTATTGTAGAATTTATGCCGATAAGAAAAAAACTAAAACCGTTCAAACGACTCTTTATGACTTCTTTAGATTAAAAAAAATTGCAGTAACAAGTGTAGGTACAATTATTTATTAAACATTTACTTTGCATTCATTTTTTATCTTTCCTAAAAGAGTACCATATAAAACGAACTATTAGTACAGTAATCGATCAGGGACGAATTGTACTTTTTACCATTGATTATTAGATTTCATTAACGCGGTAACATCGAGGGATTAATTAACTACGTTAATTAATCGAGGGATACCTGTTTTTGAAACATATAATAAATGAACATTCTGAAAAAATATATTCTTTCTAAATATAACTTTTCATGATAATTTTGATTGTTTGCTTATTTGTGTGTGTGTGTGTGTGTGTGTGTGTGTGTGTGTGTGTGTGTGTGTGTGTGTTAAAGATACCAAGCTATTTCAAACCTGGTTTTTACTCCATTTCTCAAGTAAGCAAACAGACAAATAAGTCAAGTTTGCGCCTGCACGTAATGCAAGTCTGAGTGACCCGTAAAGTAGTACACGTCGAGGCAACTTGTGGTAAAGTCGGAATAAGCTCTGATCACTATTCTTAATCTTGCATTAAGGGTAAATATTTGATGCATTAAAGGCAAGGGGCCACTACCCAGACCGGTTTCGACCTTTATTGAGGTCTCATCAGTGGGAGCCAGGCTTAGAAATACCAAGATTAAGTAATACAGAGCTTATAAGTATTTTATCAAAACAAGTTACCAAAAGGTGCTTTGACCTTATTAAATAAAAAATCTTGGAATGAGAGAGAGATGTAGAAAGTTTTTTACCTTGGGTATAATATATGTTAAAGATACCAAGCTATTTTAAACCTGGTTTTTACTCCATTTCCCAAATATATTATGCCCAAGGTAAAAAACTTTCTATATCTATCTCTCATCTTGAGATTTCTATTTAATAAGGTCAGAGCACCTTTTGGTAACTTGTTTTGATAAAATACTTATAAGCTCTGTATTACTTAACCTTGGTATTTCTAAGCCTGGCTCCCACTGATGAGACCTCAATAAAGGTCGAAACCGGTCTGGGTAGTGGCCCCTTGCCTTTAATGCATAGCATTGTACATCTCCTCAAGGAGATGGGCTTTGCATTAAGGGTAAATATTAAGAATAGTGATCAGAGCTTATTCCGACTTTACCATGAGTTGCCTCGAGTTGTACTACTTTACGGGTCACTTAGACTTGAATTACGCTCGGGCGCAAACTTGACTTATTTGTCTGTTTGCTTACTTGAGAAATGGAGTAAAAACCAGGTTGAAAATAGCTTGGTATCTTTAACATATATTATCCTCAAGGTAAAAAACTTATATATAGAAAATACACATTAAAATACTTATTAAAAATTTAATATACATACTTAAAAATAAGTATATTATTTAGAGTTGACATGCTTGGTCTAAGTGAGTGTATTCTTCAAGTTTGAGTTACTGATGTAATAAGCATTTTTATTTTCAGAGTTTGTAAGTTTTTGTAAATTGTTTGTTAGCATAGACTTTAATTAGGTTAAATGAAATCCGTGATTAATTTATAATATAATGTTAACATTCTTAAAACAAAATATTTAAAGATGCCTGGCTACATTGGCTTATGTTTTTATTAGATCCCACCCATCATAATATAACTTCAAGAAATTACTCTAGAAAAAGGTGGAAAAAGAATCAAGAGTAAATGTAAGCTTTCTTCCTCTTGAATAACAGTTAGATAATTTGCTGTGTTCTCATTTTTGAATTGATATGAGAAGCTGAATAATGGAGCATAGAAAATGCAAAAATTCTTCAGAGAGATAATGAATGAATTATTTACTTAAATTAATGAGTTTCTTGTAAAGAAGCATCAAGATTCAAGAATGGGTGCCCTTTGCTGAGATTTGAAAATGATATAATGTGAAATTTTAATTAGGATTTATAGAATACATTCCCATTTCTCAAAGTTTGTAAATATGACTTGTCAGATTATCAAAAATTGAATGATAGTTTTCACAGCACTTTCTGTAATATGTTCTTGTAATGCATGCTTTGTTTTGACTTTTTCCAGAACATTATTTATTTTTTATATCATAATCTGCAAGTTTTTTATTAAATAAAAAATTAATCTGAAAATGGAGGGGTGGGTCCTCAGGCAAGTACATTTTTTTGTGTAGTGAGTATGATTTTCCACAATTTGTTGAATCGTGTTTATAACTGTAAAAGGTGTGTCCAACTATATTACAATATAATATTAATGAACATAAAATTAGTGAAGTGCTTCTAGTGTAATTGAATTGCAGTTGCATAGCCCTTTAGTTGGAAAAGACTAGAGTTAAATTCTTGAATGTGATGAAGGAATCTATGGGCTTTTTCAGTTTAAGGTGAGTTAGCCAACCTCATATAGAGGTAGTATGGTTTTTCATCCTGCATACAGGCAAATTGGTCAGGAGAATATACACAATTTATAGAAAAATATACTATTGGTAGTGGGTGCTAGAAGATGTTGTGTAATTGGAAGATTAAATAAGGGAGACAGTAAGTTGTAGTATAGTGTGCCGTCCCATGATGAGTGACTCCTTGAAGATATCATGTAATAATAAGACTTATTAAAGAAGAAAAGTCACAACTGTCTAGATAAAAGTACAAAACATGCTATTGGAATTGTACATTTCACTGTGATCCACTTAAGTTATTCTGTCTGGTGATGAATAAGACCCTCCCAAAGTTCAATGGGTAAAAGCAATACCTTTTGGTTGGAAAGACCTGTATTTGACTTTGGCTAGGATGTAAAAAAGGTTTAAGGACTTAAACTGAAGGTGAGTTTAGCCAGTCTTAGGTAGCAAGACATTTCCTCCTGAAAACCTAGGACAACTTTCATCCTACTAAAGAAGTAGACCTCAGAGAGTATATGGAGCAAGACATAGTAGTAAACTACACAGATAGAATTAGCTGCACTATCATGGCATTATTTAGGTTTCTTCAGTTGGCCATTGAAGTGTGACAAGTTAGAGGAAATATACAGAACAGAGGATACAAAAATTACTAAGCCTAATTATTGCTGGTTCCACAATGCAATTTCATTTATCACTTAACTAAGAAATGTTAGTTTCTATATTCTCTTCTGTTGAAACATTTAGCTCATTTGTTTGAATTTCAAAAAAAAAAAAAAAAAAAGAAAGTGACTCCTGCCCACAAAAAGTTGTAAACCTTATAGTACCTTAATGCTGTGTGTGGGGCTAAGGCTTTCTTTTTTTAATATTTACTTTTTTTGATTATAATCCAGAAATGCTACTCTGAAGACCAACATGGAAGCCACTTCAGGTCTAATAATAATAAACTGGAATGACAAATTAAAATTGTTGTGAAATTTGCATTTCTTCTTATTGCTTAGAAATAACCCCAAATAGGTCATTTTAGCCACAGTAGATTAACTAGTAAAAATTAGATTTTTCACAAAAGCCATAAAATTATATGTACTATTGAAAATTATATTTTTCAATCTTGTGACCTTGAACCAAAATATTTTCTACAAGTTTATGACATGTTATGTTTGCCATTTTAAAGCAGAAGGGTTTATTACATTTCCCAGATTACATAGCATTTGCAGTCTTTCTTATTAATTTAATGCAATGGTATAAATATTTCCTTCACAATATTTTTTTAACTTTGAAAGACTAGAATGGTAAAAATTTTTTTCAAAAGTAAGTTCTTTTCCTCATTGTTCATTGAGATTATCATCTTAGCTTCACAACATCTGAAAACTCATAACTCCCAGTCACCATTATTGACACAATACCTATCATATCTCTTTAAACTCATTTGCCGATACAGCATTTGCAACTCTCCCAGTCCTCACGTCTTTGCTGACCATACTCTCAACTCACTCCTAAAATGACCCACTGGTTCTTCCCCTTCTTTTATGCATTAAAAAATTTATTTTATATTTACCTCACAAAATTCTCTTACTAAATAATTGTTTTTTTCTGTCGTATCAACCGGATTTTGTAATCCCAAGCCTTCAGTCTGAATTATGGGACTGTGCTACATTAGCTCTCCAGACAAAAGACTGTAGGTTGGAATCCCCACCTTAGGCATGGATGTTTGTTATATACTTCATTCATGTATATTCATACATAGTATATAAACACTCTCCCAAGATGGACTGGGTCACTGTTGGAGAAGGAGACTCACCTCCATCTATTAAGGATTGGGGGGGGGGTCCTCATTGAGATTAGTACTAAGTCTATACCATCAGCAATAATGACAATGCAGACTCAATTGTATTTTCAGCAATTGTTTAATTAACTCCAGAAAATTAGCTTCATTATTTCACTCATTTATTATATTTCGATCCGTTAGAATTCCTTCTGTTAGCATTGATTTTCACTTATGGTGGATTTTTTGCCTCTGTTTGTAGCTCTGCTTTAATTCTTTATTTTTTCTTTTTTTTGTTATTCTTTAAAATTAAATTTGCAAGCTTTTCAGCTGCACTGAGATTCGAATACCAATTCTTAGCATTTTGGTCCTAGTTTAAGGTATCACTAAAAGAGCATCCACAGAAATTCATAGTCTTTAAAAATAATTAATCTGACTAAATCTTACATTGAAACAAGTATTGAAAGATGCTGAAGTATATATTCCTCTCATCACTCCTGACTTATCTTGCTGTATGAGATAGATATTCCTAGAGTCAGATGTACATCAGTATACTGATGTACATCTGACTCTAGGAATATGTACATCAGTATACTGTCAATGGCATATGGAGAAGAGCTTATAGACTCTGAAAGAAGTATTATTATAGGATGCTATATAGTGGCCTATCCAGTGGTGAGCTATGGAAATTTTAACAAAGAGCTCGCATCGTCGAGCTTCTGACAGATATGATAATTCCTGTAGGATATCAATCATTAATGCTAGATCTTTTAAAAATTCCAAATTGAGAAGTCAGTTTAAAAAGCCCTTATATTTATCTTTAGATGCAAAATACTTGCATAAAGCTGGGTAATTTCTCCACAGAGGAAGAGCCGTTAGTAAACTGCAAGCTGCCCATCATGGTCCAAACACGCGGCCGATCTTTAAAATTTCACCAAGGTCTTTTACAATCGTATTTAATTCTCGTTGCTTTTTTGGTGATTAATGATAAAAAGCATATAATTTATCCATAAATATTTCAAAATGATTTATTTCTTTAATGTTTTTTATCGAATCGTCTAATGCTAAGTGTAAACGATGAGCGCAATGGCAAATCATAACGTTGGAAAATTTTTGTACAAGTTTGATTGCAACACCTGATTTGTTTCCTAATATTACACTAGCTCTATCAGAACAAAATGCAATGAAATGATTTTTTATATAGTTATACATGTTTTTGGGCGTAAAATGTTACGTGTTACCTTAGCTACCTAACAGGTACTAACGTTTTTTTGTATTCTTAAACCTTTTTTGCATTTATCATTTTTTTTTTTGTACTGTGCAAGCCTTGAAAAAACTAGTCAGTTACTAGCGAAACCGGTAGACAATATTGTACGAACATATGTACGAATTAAAAATCTGTGGTCACTTTAACAATGTCTTATATTTTTATATAGTTATCAGAAAATCCATATAAATTTAAAGTAGCAATTGTTGGATCGTACTTCCTTGTTTTTGATCCACTATCTTGTTTTAACTCTGTTCTTAAACAAGTAATAAGTTGCTGGTTGATTATTAACTTAAATATAGAGAAATTTATATTTTTAGACTGCACCACTCTATATCTAGATTATTCTAATGAAATGTAGTAAAACCAAACATCAACTAAATTTATATCAATATTATTTCTTACGTAGACCGAGTTTATCTCTTATGTTTGAAGCTCCCGCTAGGTCCGATAATTTCATGAACGGTGCAATAAAAGAGATTCAGGCAAACACAATTTTAAAATCATCAAAACAAAACATTTAATTCTGGGTAATATATTATACATATAAACTCAATTCTGAGAACAAGATAATATAAATGTCTTAGCTTAACTGGTCACAACATCTTACAAATTCAGTCTATGGGCATTCTGCTATCAGATTTATAGCTTTCACAATATTAAAATAACTTTTAATAGAGTTCAGTATCACAAGATCTCTTAGTAACAAATTTGACTATTATCACACAGTCAGTAAAGTCTCAATACATTAATGGTGGCAACAACTGCTTCATAAGTATACACTTTCATACCTCATACTCCGGCTAATTTCAGCAAAACAGGAGGAATTACACATACAGGGTGTTCGGGATAAATTTGACATATTTATAATTAATTATATTTTTCCGTAAGTTACATGTATTAACACACACTTCTCTTCATTTAAAAGTTTGGACCCTTCTTCATTCATATACAAGATGTCAGAAAGGATGGATAGCTGGAACCCACCTGAATCATGGAAGAGAATAACTTGTATCATGATGATTCGTGCCCGCCATCAAAATAAGGATATTACGACTGCTGCCCAATGCTCCCTGAATACAGTAAAAACAATCAGGCATGAACTAGAGACTTGCAATGGTGACTACGAGGATGTAGCAAGAAGAAAGATCCCTAGCAGACGATCTGATTGCGTTCGTACAGCAGAATTCCTCGCAAATCTGCAGGAACAGGTGTTGAAGAACCCTGGCATTGGAATTCGGGCTTTGTTCGTGGAGTTGCTAACTGTAGTCAAGCCCTGGATAACAAGGGTAGCCAATGGTAGGCCGTATGTATGGCAGCAGGATTCGGCCCCTTGCCACACCTCTGGGAAAAGTCAAAAATGGTTGTCTGAAAATTTCTACGACTTCACCAGTCCAAATGTTTGGCCTCCAAACTCCCCAGACCTTAACCCCATGGATTATTTTGTATGGGGTGCAGTTGAAAAAGACACCAATCGCACTTCCAGTAATACAAAAGCCCAGTTAATGGATAAAATTAAAACAGTTTTTGCGGCCCTTCCCAGGGAGACTGTAGCATCAGCTTGTTCGAGGTTCCGAAGCAGAATTGAAGCTGTGATCGATGCTAATGGTGGTTATTTTGAGTAAATCTTGTTGATAGTATTGTAATTAACTCTGCCTGTAATGTTTTTTTGTCAATTCATTAAATTTAATAGATACAAAGAAGATTTTCTTTTTCCTTACGAAACTGTCAAATTTATCCCGAACACCCTGTATATCTCTGCACAGAAGTAACATATAATTGGACAGTTCTTACCGGAGAAATCCTTTGCTCATCAATTTCACTATAGGCACACTTTATAACTATATTTACTTAGCACACTATGGCAGCACTATTTGGAATAAATCTTCTCGATGATAACTGAACTATTAATGGTCGCACTTCACGTGTATAGACGTACTTGGATAAAGGAAAATGCTTATTCCTTCTTTAACACTATTCGACCAATTCAGCTCTCTGTTAAAGTTCCATGAAACTAATGGAACACGTAGTAATTCTTTAACTTTTAGAATTATTCTCAGTTGCCTATTACTTTCCCGGTCCAATTAGCACTAAAGTTCTAGACACAGCAATCCTTTGCATTCACTTTGCTGCCTCTCCTTATTCTCCTCGTCTCTCTGTGCTATCCTCAATGCTCTTGTGTCCCCAAATGGATGGTCCTGAAAAAGAGAAGAGCCCCGGTTTTCTCCGCTCTCAGCTTATATACCTCCCTTCTTTTTTCCATCCAAAGTTGTTTCTCTTATGCCAAATCCTTCTCTGCAGTTGAATACCATATCTCGCGATCCATGCACGCGCTAGCTATTTCTAGCCCGTCTCCATAGTAACAAACAAAATAAAATAAAACAAATATTGCATAACATTATACCTTTACATACTGGTAGTGATAAATAAAAAATCAAAAATATTATAATTCACATAAGGCATATTAAACTTATATATACAATTCCTCATAATATTAAATTAGGAATAATCAAAATAAACAGAATAATATTTCAATACAAGGTCTTATCATTGCTAACACATAATTTAGATTAATTAATAAAATTTAATAAATAAACTCAAGGCAATTACATGAATAATAATTTATAATCATGGGATTAATATCAAATAACTTTTGCAAGTATAGCTTTGGTATGGTGGACCAAGTTGGATTCTGCAAGGAATATTAATAATTTAAATTTCCCCTTAATCAGAATCCAACACAGTTATAGTAGCATGTATACATTCCATGGTGTTATTTTCTAGTTCTACAAGATTATTAAACAAGAAGAACAAGGGGCTTGGAAATTTGAGAAAAATTTAACAAGGGGCTCGTGCGAGCCCCTATAACTCAAACTGGGCCTGTCTATTCATGACATCAGTAAAACATGGCTTACTGATGCTTGCTTACGGCTTACTTGGCTTATTATTGATGCATTGCTCCAAGTTGATATATGATAGTGACATCTGAGTGGAGAAACATGCAAGAAGTTAAGATAGACCAAAGGGTGCTTAAAAAAGTAGTATAGAAATTTGATGGTCTGATGTGAAAATGAGTGCTGTAGTTCAGGTTAGTAGTAAGGCAGTACATAAAGAGTTGCAGTCTCAATATGTGTGCACTACACTGGTGTAAAGAATGTCATGATGTCTATAGTGTTGGAGGTCTGTGATATGGAGCAACAGATTGCCTCTACATCCTTTTCTGACCAGATGGATAAGTGCATGTCCATGCTCACACTCATCCATCTGGTAAGTACATCTTATCCATCATTGTAGTTATGAAGATTGTGGCAGGAATGTAATGGTCTTGAACTGTTTCTCTTGGTATGGATTTAAACATTGGGTTACAGTGCCTGGAAAGGATGAATGTCAACAGATAGCAACAATTCTTTACACAGCCAGCATGGTTGGCCAAGCAGTTAATCTATCCACTCTCCAACCAACAAGACCATAGATTTGAATCATGCCATAAATATTCATAAATGTCTTTTGGTGAGAGATAAATCTCATTTCCATAGTCTTAAGCCACCGTCCTGCCTGTTGGAGGTCTGAAGTGGTTTGAAAAAGTTCCATTGATCTTTAGAGCAGGATTTCTGGACTGTGTACAAAATTAAAAATGATAGATTCCTTAGCCTACCCATGGTAAATGTACTATATGGTTATGATCTTTGGCAAAATGGAGACACAAACAGCTTTCCTGGTTGATTAAGTGGTTACCATATCTGTTCTCTAACCAGCAGGCTGTGAGGTTGATTCCAACCATGAGTATGGATGATTGTGATTGCATTTAGGTGGGAGATGAATTTCATCATCACTTGGTATATTGATCACCAACCTGGTATTAGAGGTGTGAAGTGGCTTGAAAAAAAGTTCCACACTTGCTCTCTAGAGCAGAATTTCTTTCCAGGTTATATGAAAAAAATAAAATATATAAAATTAGAAAAAAAAAAATTGTACCTTACCCACAGTGCTAATTATATAAGTTTCAAACCTGTTCTTTTTATGAAGTCACTTTTAAAATATATATATATATATATATACACCTGGTCGTCGACTTACGACCACAAAAAAAAATAATAATAAATTAATAATAAATCGGGCAGCTACACGTACGATAACTATCTCTCACATACACTCAGTCGCTTTCAAGCATCTGTTGCGTGTGGTGTATTAATTAAAATTCTACTGAAATACTACCCAAAAAATGTCTAGTAAAAGGAAAATACCTTCATCTACAGATACGCCAGCTAAGAAGTCAAGGAAAACTATTGATTTAGAGTGTAAAATGAAAGTTGTCCAGAAGTATAAAGGGGGAAAGGAAGTGAATATGATAGCACGTGACTTGGTTATCACATTCCACAATATTAACGATACTTAAGGACAAAGAAAGAATTCGGGAAGCTGTGAAAGGTTCTACATCTATGAAGTCTATAATTTTAACCAAACAACAACAGATCCATGAAATGGAGAAATTGTTGTTTATGTGGATGGAAGATATAATACAGAAAAATTCACTCATGAGCCTTTGCACGGTGCAAGCAAAGGCTAGAAGTCTGTTTCAGAGTTTAAAATCACATGCCGGAGACGATTACGCAGAAGATTTTCAGGCTAGTACTGGATGGTTTAAACGTTTTAAAAAAAAAAGATTTGCTTTGCATAATGTACGTGTCACAGGAAGTGCAGATGAAGCCCAAAAATTTGTTAATAGTTTCGACTGTTTGATCAAAGAAGAAGGTTATCTACCGGAACAAATATTTAACGTAGATGAAAACTGGCTTGCAATGGAAACGCATGCCTAATCATACGTACATACACCAAGAAGCAAAAAGGATGCCAGGATTCAAAGCTTTTAAGGATTGGTTGACTTTGTTGCTTGGTACGAATGTCGTGGGTTTTAAGCTGAAGCCTTTTCTCATTTATCATTCAGAAAACCCTTGTACATCAACAAGCACACACTGCCCGCTTACTACCGTTCAAACCCTAAAGCTTGGATGACTCAAGCACTGTTCGAAGACTGGTTCATGAACTGCTTTATTCCCCAGGCTCGTGAATATTGTGCGGAGAGAGGTATCCCTTTCAAGATTTTATTGATTATGGACAATGCCCCTGGCCACCCTCCTCATCTGGATAACCTTCAACATGATGGTTAGAGTGGTTTTTATGCCACCTAACACAACCGCTCTCATTCAACCCATGGATCATGGTGCTATTTCAGCATTCAAGGCTCACTACCTCAGAATGACATTCGCACAAGTCATCGAATCGATAGATTCTGATGCTTATTTATCTTTGCGAGACTTTTGGAAGTAGTACAACATTCTTCAGTGTATCAAGAATATTTCAACTGCATGGGAATGTGTAACAAAGAATTGTATGTTGGGAATTTGGGAAAAAGTGTCTAAAATGTTATGCGAATACATTTGAAGGATTTGAAAAAGGAGAGGAACTGGAAGTGATTACAGAAAAAATAGTTAAACTTGCAAAAAATCTTAAATTAGAATGTGAAATAGAAGTAGAGTAGTTGATTGAATTGGAAGCACAGAGAGTGTCAGAAGAAAAAGCGAGAGAGGAAGAAGAGGAGCCAGAAAAGAAATTCACTGTAAAGAGTTTATCAGATTCTTTTTTGCAACTGAATAAAGCTCTCGCCAGTTTCGAAGCAATGGACCCTAATGTCGAACGATTCACAAAGGTTGAACATATCATTCAAGATTCTGTGCGTTGTTATCATGAGATATATGAAGAAAAAGAGAAACAAACTGTTCAAACAAAACTCAGCATGTTCCTTATCAAGAGAACATCTCCTACCTCAACCCAAGAACATGACCCTGACAATCCACAACCCAGCACAAGCAAAGATTAAAAATTGATTTCGTAAATTTAATTTGTACATTAATTTTGGATTGTATTTTTGTGTTTACAGTACAGTGTTATTTTTCACATTATGTACAATATACATAATTATAAATTTAAAAGATTATAAAAATAAATTATAAACATGATAAAAAGATTAGAAAGGTTAAAGCATACTGTTAATAAATATATTGCCGACATATGACCTGTCAGCCAGAATGGAAGTCAACGACCAAGTGTGTGTGTGTATATATATTATTATTATTATTATTATTATTATTCAGGCCTCCAAGGAGTCAAAACACTCATCGAGGGAGGTCCTTCCTAAGACATGAAGTCTGTCAAGACTCATCGAGGGGAGGTCCCCCCCCTGAGAAACACAAAGTCTATCATACCACTCTTTAAACTCACTGACAGTTCTCGCTCCCACCACTCCATCAGGCAATGCATTCCACGGCTCAACCACCCTCCACACAAAGAAACCACTCCTTACCCTCTTGCTCACAGTTTCCTTTCGTAACTTCCAGGGATGGCCTCTTGTCATCACTCCTTCCCGTTGTTCAACCAAGCGAAAGAACTACCCAGTGTCAACCCTGTAACCACCTCTCAACAGTTTAAAAGTCTCAATCATATCACCTCTCCTTCTTCTATCCACCAAACTCTGCAGTCCACATTCTCTCAGCCGATCCTCATAACTATCCTTGTACAGTCCTGAAACCATCTTTGTCATCCGTCTTTGTATCCTTTCCACAGTTAATTTATCCCCTTCAAATCCTGGGGACCAAATCTGAGAACAATAGTCCAAGTGTGGTCTGATCAGAGACTTATACAACGGAATGATAACCCTCTTATCTCTGCAGGTCAGTGTCCTTCTCATAATAGCTGCAATCCTCTGTGTTACCTTCACCACCTTTGCAATATGTCCCCTAAACTTCAGGTTTCTATCAATCATCAACCCCAGATCTCTTGTCTCCCCTACTTCCTCCAGTATCACTCCTCCCATAGAGTATGCAGCATCCCATCGATGTTTCCCAAACCTCAAGAGCTTACATTTTGCTGCATTAAACTGACCCCCATTCATTTGCCCATCTATCTAGCTTATTTAAATCCTCTTGCAGGGCTACCACATCTGCACTATTACTAATAATCCTTCCCAGCTTCGCATCATCTGCAAACAACTGAATATCCCCCTACAATCCACTGGCTATGTCATTGATATAAAGGTTGAACAATATAGGTCCTAGTACTGGTCCCTGTGGGACCCCACTTGTAACCCTCTGCCTCCTGGAAACTGCTCCACCATACACAACTCTCTGATACCTATCAGACAGCCAATCCTGAATCCAGTTGACCAATCTGACATCCAGACCCATGTGCTGCAACTTAATCAGCTTATCATGTGGCACCCTGTCAAATGCCTTCGTCAAGTCTAAGAAAATTGCAGTATATGCCTTTCCCTCATCTAATGTTCTTGTAACTTTATTATAAAAGGCTAGCATATTGCTAAAACAAGAGCGTCCTTTCACAAATCCATGTTGATTCTCACAGATAACATTACTCTCATCTGCCCAATGCTGTATACGGTCCCTCACTACTTTCTCCAAGATCTTAACAACTACTGATGACACACAGACTGGCCTATAATTAGACACTTCCAGTCTGTTACCACCCTTATGCAATGGCACTATCTTACCTTCCTTCAATTCCCTGGGCACCTTTGCCAAAGCCAAACTTTCATTGAAAAGCCACGTTAAAGGCACTGTCAATTCCCTAGCACATTCTCTCAAAACTCGTGGTGAAATACCATCCAGTCCCATAGCTTTACTGATATCCAGAGTACTCAGTATCTGAAACACACTCTCCTCCAGACCTCGAACCAGTCCTATCCCTCTAGCATTAAAACTGACTCCTCTAGGATGAAATACTCCAATAAAGTGTTCATTGAACAATTCCACTATGTCCTCTTCATCAGTCACTCTATTCCCATTTTTATCCCACAATATCATTCTTCCACAGTCATTTCTCCTCCTACTGGCCACATAGCTAAAAAATTCCCTAGGATTTTCTTTGGATCTTAGGGCCAATCTCCTCTCATATTCCAGTTTCGCTTTCCTTACCACACGAGTCACTCTTCTGGCCTGTGTCTTATATTCCTCATGCATCTCTTCACCTGTTTCCTTATATCTCTTCCATAGCCTCTTTTTTGCATGCAATTCCTGTTTAATATTGTTTGTCATCCACTTTACTCCAAATTGCGTTCCTCTTCTTCACTCGTGGTATACAACTTACCATTGCTGATAACAAATATTCTTTCACAATTTCCCACGCACTAGTGATATCCCGGCCTACCAATTCCTCCCTCCATGAAACTTCCCGAAGTTGACGTCTAAGACTATTATAATCACCTGCCTTATAATTCCACATAAGTTCCCGTCTCTTTGATACTCCTGCATGTCTATTCATTTTCCAAGTCATCACCATATGGTCACTCTCTCCAACTGGTGGGAGAGACGTCAACTCAGTTATTATCAACTCTTCTGATGCTATAACCAAATCCAAAACTTTTGAACCTCTTGTTCCCTCTGTTACATGTTGCCTAAGACATTTGTCCCTCAAGAATTCTAGAAATTCCATTCCCCTATTGCTACATGCATCTTCCTCTCTCCAATTTATACTACTGAAGTTAAAATCTCCCATAACAATCATTCTTCTTGCACTTGCCAAACTTAGCTGTCTAAACATCTCCTGGTCCCCATCCTCTGTGCTCCTGGGTCTGTAGCAACACCCCACTAAATATCCTGTCTTGCCTACCTCGATGTATGTATGTATATGTATATGTATGTATGTATATGTACCTCTACCTCACACCATATGCTCTCAAAATCATTTGTCTCACTTCCTTCCAAATTCTCCACTCTTAGAGGACATAGGTCATCACTTATCATAAGCAGTACCCCACCACCACACTTTCCCCTCCTATCCTGACGAAAAATGCTATACCCAGCGACTTCTATTCCTGTTGTTATATCCCCTTCTGTCAACCACGCCTCAGTGATCGCAATAATTTTTGGCCAGGCTGATGCTATCTGCGCCACCAATTCCTCTCCCTTATTCCGGATACTCCTGGCATTAGTATAAAGCATAGAAATGCCATTGTTTCTATACCCAGCATTATCCCTTCTAGACTCCACTGGGCTCAGTGTTACCTGACATTGTCTCCCTTCTCCCAAGTATCCATTCCCACAAGAGGCTACCCCTGCTATCATCCTCCCTGGGACACACTGACTCGTTCAGAACAGCAATCTCTCCAGATGCCTACGTCCTTCCTCATTCAAATGTAAACGGTCTCTCGCATACAATTCCTCTCTTTCCTCATGTATGTATGTATGTATGTATGTATATGTATATATATACGTATATACATATTACAGGTTTTATTGTAACATAATTTGTAACCCAATCTCAAAGGTTGTAATCACCATGAAGGAATTGACATGTCTGACATTTCTTCATATATATCCTAAAAATAGGATGAAAAGAAAAAACAAATTTTTACAATTCGATCAAATATTTAAGATATGTTCTTTCTTGTAATTATATCCTCCCCCTTGTACACATAATATATATATTTACAGGCCGAGTGGTTACTGTACTGCTCTCTAGCCAAAAGGCTGTGGATTTCAATCCCGATGTGGGCATGGATATTTGTGATTGTCTGTGAAAATACTAGTGGTGATGGTGGTGAACAGTAGATGGCGTTGGTGTAGATAATGCGGTTCTCAGTAGTTGGTGGACTGAGTGATGAGAGTGGTAGAGTAGGTGCCCTCCTTCGATGAGTCTTTGAACTCCCTGGAGGTGTTATCTAGTAATAATAATAATATATATGCTCATTGCTTTTCTTTTCATCATGGGCCTGCTTGCATATCCTACCCTTATGCCTATGATGGGAGAGTTATCTCCAGTGTTGAAATGCTATTAACATGGGATTACTGTACCTTCTTTATGGTGGTGGCTCATTAGAGAATTCAATGAAATTCATTTTTAATTTATTTTTTATACCACATAGCCATAATTGATTACATATCTCACAGTTTTATAATTGCCTGATTTATCTCTGCTCAGCTGCTCTAAAAGCTGGAGACTACATAAGCTTCTTCTGGATTGCATGTGTTTAGCAGTGTGTGCAAGATATCAAAATTGATGCAGTTTGCTTGTGGATTTTCCATATGTGATGTTAGTATTCTTCAGTGGAAAGTACTACTGTCGTCCAGTGATGCATGCTGTTCTGTCTACACTTTAGAAGCTAGGTATTAAAGCTAGATACCATGTCTTCTTAAATTTCTGGCACTCATCCTTTTGTAAATTTGATTGCTAAGTGATCCTGTCTTCACTGTCTTCAATATTGGATTCTTATAAACCTAATCGTATGGTTAATCATATCTCCATTCTCATATATCCTATTGGTGCATGTGTTTTGCAAGAGTAAAAGCATAAATTTGTAGGAGATACCTCTGTATAAACTCATTTTTTAAGTGGGAATACTTTTATTAAGAAACCAGGCATATTGAACATTGGTAATTTTTTTTTTTTGGCATTTTCTGGTGTGTTAATGCAGTTTGACTTTTCTACTCTGTGTTATATGAAATGTAAAATTTGGCTTTTTTTCTAAGAAGGCATTTACTAAGGTGACAGATTTTTTTTAAAAAAAGAAATTGAAGATATCCTAAAAGTTTAATCACCAATGTGCAGCTTTTATCAATATATAACTTGTTTGTCTCCAAGTTTTTTTGTAATTTCTTAATAGAAAATTTTGTGTTCTCATATATCATTTTACCACCTCAAGCTTATCAACATTGTACAAAGTCCTTCACCCACTCACTTTGCACAGGTGCATAGCATATACGCATTATAGAACACATTTCTCATCATTTCTTTCTAGATAAAAACTTAGACATTAACATTTATTTGTGCAGCAAAACACCTTTCCAATTAGTGAAGTTAACAGTGATAATTAATTTTAGTAGCATTTTAATAATGAAATGGTAATTTCATTATTAAAATGCTTATACTGTGATTCATGAATATAAGAATTAATGGTGATATTTAAAGTTATTTAGTTTTCACAAAGGTAAAAACTTTGTAATTAGAAAAATAAAACTGTTTTATTTGTACAGCTAACATCTTTGTTATGGTACAACCTTCGATTTACTGAATATCTGATAAACCTTTACACAGAATGCCTGATAACTTTCTTGAAAAAAGTAGTTTTACTTGGAACACTTTATGAATGTACAGTATATGTTGTAAAAAGAAATGAGTAGTAAATCAAAATAATGACTTAATAAATTAAGGATGCCAAGAAATTATATTTTTGGTTTCATCCTTTATCCAGGTGTAAGCAAGGTTTGTGCATGAAGTAATTTCATGACCAGGCAACTCCA
Source organism: Typopeltis vanoorti (assembly GCF_054136105.1). Classification (NCBI taxonomy): domain Eukaryota; kingdom Metazoa; phylum Arthropoda; class Arachnida; order Uropygi; family Thelyphonidae; genus Typopeltis; species Typopeltis vanoorti. The sequence continues at coordinate 166,043,471 of NC_143550.1, forward strand.
TATATAGAGGCAATGACTTCAATTGCCTTAGTATCCCATAAGTATTTTAGTAATAAGATGTGACCTTTTGCTACTTATATATGGAAATATGAATTCTGCATTACTTCACACTTGGTATCACTTCTGGGTCTGGCTCCCACTGATGAGACCTCAATAAAAGTCGAAACTGGTCTGGGTAGTGGCCCTTCTCATAGTAGTATATATGGGTAGTGCATAGTAGTATACATGCCTGTAAGGATATGTGCATTGCATTATAGGATAATAAGGCAATTGATGTGAAGTCATTAGCCTATATATGTAAGTTGCTCAGTCATGAAGTTCATGTGCAAACTTTGCTCACACTTAGATAAAGGATGAAACCAAGAATATGATTTCTTGGCATCTTTAATTTATAATATAACCAAGTAGAAAAACTTTCAATATCTATAAAATAATAATACTAAATATAAAATGATTATGCACACACTCCCACTTAGAAATTTTGGGCTCATTCAAATAGAGCCCATCTTATCTTTGAGTAAATTTTAGTTTAAAAAGAAGAGTTTTATCACTGACACTGTATCCAACTATACTTCAGGTATAAGTGCTGCCACTGATAAAATCAAAAAACCATTTTTTTAAAAAAATTTTGTTTAGCCTTTGTAAATTGCTTGCATTGGTTCATCCCTTCCCTCTCCCTATCCCAGATTATCGGATGCATCTCACTTTCTGTTAACACTGATTGCACCTTTTGACTGGATTTTTTGTTTTTACCTCATTTTTTGTTATTTTCACCTGGTATTTTTTATTTGTTTATAATATTGCTTGCAGGTGTTTGCTAAATTTGCAGTCATTTCAGCTTTGCTGAGATTACAATGTCTCTAACCTTACCATTTCTTTGTTTTCTGTTATTATGAATGCTTCACCAAGGAATCATTAGAAAAATAAGCATCCATTATAATTATGTCCATGGCACCAACCATTCAGATGCTCTTATAGGCACTCCTTATCAGGAGTGTTGCTATCATCCTAGTGAAGTTTGCTTCATCAAAAAATCCTAATATTTAAATATCTATCATCTCTCCTTGAACAAATTTACTGATGACATACCCAGGTTTCTAAGGCCTGAAGGGGAATATGAATTTTTTTGATGAAGCAAAGTTCACTAGAGTTATAGCAACACTCCTGATAAAGAGTGCCTACAAGAACATCTGGATGGCTGGTGCCATGGACAAAATTATAATGGATGTCCATTTGTTTTTTCCAAAGGTAAAATTTTTCATTTTGGTTTAAAGAAATTATGCATGCCATATTGATAGGAATTTGTTTTTTCAAAAAGGCTAGGGATCATGAATGAATGTTCAACAGGGAATTGTAATCCAGGAGCCTCATTGCCATGGTGGTTAAAAGACGTGTAAGAATAAGGAAGTCTAACAAAGCTTGTCGTGACTGCATCCTCAGACATCTGAGTAGATAGAAGATACAAAAGTGGGTAATGAAATGGTTTTGGATTGTTAAATGTTGGGTATAATAACAGATTACGAGAATGTACATTACAAATCTTGGTGGAGGACACGAAATTGCATTTTCATGTTGAGATTTCCATAGTTGTAGTGATTCGAGTTGAAAGTTTTCAGATAAAAACTATGTGAAAATGAAATAAATACCTTACAAACTAAATTAAATGCTTACCTGACATTTGGCTAGCCCAAGCTATCATTATCAAATGGACTTTTTCAATTGAAGGTGAATTAGCCGATCTCATACGGAGGTGGCAGAGTTTTTTCTCCCAGAAACTCTGGTTTTTCATCCCACATACAGACAAATCGGCCCTTCAGAACACACTCAATTTACAGACAAAAAATACCAGCGGTGGTGATGGTGGGCAGTAGATGGCGTTGATGTAGGTGATTGGTAGTAGAGGTTTTGTGTAGTAGTGAAGACGGAGAGTTGTACGGTAGGTGTCCTCCCGCGATGAGTCTTCAGACTCCTTGGAGGTGTCATGAATAATAATTTTGAAGATACACACTCAGTAAAACTAAAATTAAAATGATCTCCAGAACAAGGACAGTCACTTGTGTGGAGGGCAACAGTGGTGGTGGATGCAGCAATGTTCTATGATTATTGCTGACATCTGAATAGGATGGTCTGCCAAAATTTTTCTAGAATTACATAATTTTTGTTACAGTTTACTCGGTTCTGTAACATGAGCTGCTTCCTGAAACAGGCTGTTATTTGAAATGTGATCTGTGTAATAGCTTTGTTTTTTTCCACTTGATCAAATGGGCTTCATCCAAGGCATGTTGTACTAGGCTGCTCTTTGGTTCTCCATACTGAATATATTTTTTATATTCTCTTCTTACTGTAGTGGTTCGTTATATCCAAAACACTGGATCCTATATTGACATGGAATACTGTAGATACCTGAAAAAGAAGGGAGAGACAATTCTGGTGGTTCTTATCTTAGGAAAGTGAAGACTTTATCTGTAGGTTTATAGAATGTTCTGATGTTTTTTGTTTTGTTTCTGGAGTGAGTCCAGTTTAATTTCTCCTGAAACAGCAAAAATCAGAACAGTGCAAACTTCTAGACAAAGTCTCCACTTTCCTCAGACAAATTAAGGACCTCTCTCTCCCTCCTTCTCAGGTGTCTGCAGTATCATCTGTCAATGTGAGATCCATTATTTATGACAGACAGGATGAACCACCATGGCAAGAAGAAAAGACTAAAAAAATATATTTGGTATGGGAAACCAAAAAAACAGACTAACACAACATGCCTTGGATGAAAACCATTTCATCAGATGGAAAAAAAGCAAAGCCACCACACAGATCCATGTTTAAATCACAGACTGTTCCTGCAAGTGGCTCATTCTACAGAACCTAGTGAATTGTAATAGAAATAGTGTAATGTTGGAAGTTTTTTCCCACTTGGTTAGACTATAATAAATTTAGTTTAATCTTTTATTGAGGTCTCATCAGTGGGAGCCAGACCCAGAGGTGGTGGAAGCAATGGAGAACTCATATTTACCTATACAAGTTGCCAAAAGGTGTCTCACCTTATTATTAAATTACTCTGGATTTAGAGAAAGATGTTGGAAGTTTTTTCCCATTTGGTTAGACTAATAAATTTAGTTTATTCCTTTATCCAAGTGTAAGCAAACAAAGGTTGCACCTGAAGATACTTCAGGGAAACTTTGTTTGCTTACACTTGAATAAAGGATTAAACTAAATTTATTAAAATAGTGTAATATTTAATGAAGTTTGGTGCACCTTCCTATCCACCTATCAGCAGTAATCATGGAACATCACTGCAGAGCACCACTGTTGCCCTCCATACACTTGACTGTCCTTGTTATGGAGGTCATTTTTCTTTTAGTTTACTGAATGTGTATTTGATAATGTTAACTTAAGCTGGCAAAATGTCAAGTTGTAAATATTTACTCCCTGGAGGTGTCATGTAATAATAATTTATTTCATTCCTTTTTGTATGGAGAGTAAACTTCAACATGAATGGGACATGAAGGTTAAATAAAAGCATCATCAGCAGTAGTGTAACAGCCATATTTTTCATGGTTAAGTGGAATAGGTTACCAGCCTATTCATTGGAGAGCAGCTACACTAACCACTAACGGCAACCAGGTTGGCTGATTTCAGATTTGTTGGATTTTTTAAAATTTATTTTAAGATCTAAAACAGTAAACCCTGGAACATTTTTACTTTTGCATAATAAAATAATAAATGTGTTTCTTTATCATTTGTGACTGCTGGCTTACCAACAACTTTCCAGGAACCAATTAGGTTTGTAAGACCAGAAATTTACTTGTCTCGCACTGGGCAATCAAATTCATCTACCACCTAAACACATTCACAAACATCCATGTATGTGATATGATTCAAGTCGTAACCTGTTGATTGGAGATGGTGTGATAATAGTTGCCACTTTTGAAAGTTTCAGTTAGACATTTTATCCCTTCTCCATTGGTAATATAGGGCAGTTTATTGTTAATAATAGTTGTCAACAATATTTGTATTCTACATGCTCCTTAACACAATTTTGTACTTTCCAAATGATATTTGTGTACAATATTATCTAAACAAAATGAGAAATAATTTACGCTAGATACTTCTAGATTTCAACAAAATAAGTTATCAAGGCTGTAATTAATTAATAAGAATTGGAGGGGAAAAAATTATATGCAATTTAGAAATTTTCTTTATATAATTTCTGTATTTAATTTTGTACATAAATACTTAGCATAAAAATTGCATATTAATTCTCATAGAGATCTTCATAGCTTAGTTGGTATAGATGAGTATAGATAGTTGAAAAAGATCTGGGTTTGAATCCAGTCTACGACGTGAAGAATCTTTATCAGGTCTTTTCAATCAAATGGTGAGTTACATACGGGGGATAGATGGTTTTTTCACATGGAAACTCCAGGTTTTTTGTCCCTCAGAACAGGCAAACCAGCCCCATGAACACACAGTTTTATAGACAAAAACTTATTCCTAGAGTGCAGTAAAGGAATGGCAAACTGGCTACATTAAACTCCTACACCATCAGGGGACTCGATCCATCTTTTGACGGATGAGAAATGGAATTCTTATGGTGATTAGAGTATCATGTTTATGATCCAGTTTTTATGCACAACAAATTGAGTACCTACTTAAAATTTTGAGGCAATTGAAATTTAAATATAGGCAAATATTTCAATTTTATTGAAATATGGAATAAAAAAAGTTCCGAATTTATAAATTAATTCCCATATAAGGTATAAAAATAACATTATTGTATATTTGATTTGTTAAATATCTCGAATATAGCTGTGGCATTTTTATATATATATTCATTTATTATTTTATTTTTATTCATTTATTATTTTATTTTAGGATGTACTGTGGGAGTAATTTAAAAGCATGTGAAAGTTCGACCAAGTGTTTTCACCTCTGACATCCACACCTGGTATGCGCTATACAATATGGGAAATCCAGCTTGCGACGATGAGGAAAGTGATGGTGAATACTTTCTTCCCAGCTATGAAGAAGCGAATAGAAATGGATTCAAGGAGAGGCCACAATTCTTTTCATGTCCGTATTGTTCGGGAAAGTATACAGCTCGGGCTTTACAAGTTCATGAAGGAATATGTCCAAAAAAGAAAAATATACTCTTACACGATGAATACGAGGAAGAAATTAAAGCTAATGAAGTCATTATGGATATTGAGCATGAACAAGGGCTAAACACGGAGCAGGCGAAGGATGATATTCATCCAACTGATTTGGAAATAATTCCTATTCAGGATAAAATTTCTGAAAATCAGATGTATTGGGAAAACAGCATAGATAAAGAATTTCCATCCATTCAGGAAGATAAAAATCAAGACTGGGACAGAATACAAAACTGTGTGATTGGCTTGTTGAGTCTGGTAAATCAGCCTGTACAGTTTCTTCCAAATAACTCTGTTATTTCTAAAAATAATATAGTAAATGGGTTAAATGAACAACTTTCTATAAACAATGAAAACCAACATAAACTAGAAAATGACGGCTGTATAAATTCAGAAACATCTTCTGTTAGGCAGAGTATTTTTGCACATACACAACATTATCAGCATACAAAAAATGAAGAAATTCAAACAGATCTACAAAAATTAAAAGAAAATGTTTCCAACTCAGCTCAGCTTCCAAAAAATGGAGAACTATTAAGCACTGTATCAACAGAAAATAAGTCTACACCTGGTAAAGAAGATTTTACAAGAATGGACGATATTGTTGCATCCAATACATCAACCAGTGATGAAGATGATTATGATGATGATAGTAGTGATGTACCACTTGTAATTGATACTGATGATGTCGAGAAAGATTTGAGCACCCAGTTAGGAAGTGAAGAAAACAAAGCTAATTGCAGAGCCTCTGTTATTGTAAGTCCCGAAAAATTTTATACCTGCCAATTTTGCAACCAGGCATTTGTTACTGAAGCAGAAAGTAAAAGACACATGCATACTCATAATTCTACCACACCATGTTGCATATGTGGCATCAACATCAATTATGACAAGTATGGTGGCCACATCATCCAGCATGCCACAACTGAGAATAATCAGCTGCATTGTCCAAAATGTAGTCACACATTTTCTGGTGAGGCACTTCTTTTAGCCCATTTTCGTGTGCACATCAGTCGGCTGCAGTTCTTTTGCACTGAATGTTTACAGTATTTTAATCTTGCCATAGATTTAAAACACCATGCATTAGATGTACACGGACGTTTAGAATTACAGCCTTACCATTGTTATTTGTGCTTCCGTCGCTTCTCACACTCACAAGCAATTATTAATCATATGAGGCTTCACACAGGCGAAACTCCCTTCAAATGCCATGTATGTGCTCGCAGTTTTACACAGATTGGTAATCTTCATCGGCATTTAGGTGTTCATCGTGGTGATCGTCCACACAAATGCAACAAATGTGAAAAGGCATTTGCAGACCCTGCAACTTTAAGAAACCATCTTAGAATACATACTGGAGAGGCACCATTTAAGTGTAATGTCTGTACCCGAGCATTCACTCAAGTGGGCAACCTAAAGAGACACATGACAAAGCATCTTTCTGCAAGACCACACTTATGTGTTCAGTGTGGTAAAGGATTTGCACACGAGTCCACCTTGCGTAATCATAGACGTATTCACACTGGTGAACAGCCATTTAAATGTACTATCTGTGAAAGAGCTTTTTCCCAAGTTGGAAATCTGAAACGTCATATGGCTAAGCATGCTTCTCAGCAGAGTTTCTTGTGTGGAAACTGTGAAGAAAGTTTTGAGAATTCCCAAGATTTGGTTCACCATCAGTGCATCAAGAAGCAAAATAAAGAAGAAACCCAAGAATTGTCAAAATTTTCAGAAGATAGTAATATGGGTACAGAAGACAGTAGCACGTGCACATCAGAAGATTCCATAAACAGCAATAAAATTGATGAAAATGCAATTGAACTGTCAAACACTTTAAGAGAATTAATGACATCAGGTCAGAATAAAGAAGAAAACGATAAATCTTCAGATTTGAACTCAAAATCATGCTCATTTCACACATATGCTTGTGAAACAGTGAGTCACAGAAACAAGAAGTGGCGTGTCTATCCTTGTCCAGTATGTGGAAAAGTATACACGTGGCAACATGACCTGAAGATACATTATCGAATTCATTCCGGAGAAAAACCCTACAAGTGTGATATCTGTGATCAAGGGTTTGCCCAGAGTGGAGCTGTTCGCATTCATAAGGAACGTCATCACAGAGAAATAAGCCTTTCCCCTCTTACTACAGATATTGCAAATGGCATACTACCCACAGTTAATTATACAACACTTGAAGTTAGCTCATAATGAGGTCAAGTTGCTCCCGAGAACAACTGAGATGATGAGGATAGAGTTTGTTGTGTGCAAAGTATATGAATTTATCATGAGTTTCTGTATTGTGCTTTAGGTTCTCCCATATATACATGTTCACATGACCTCATCTGGTAAACAAATAATAAATTTATTAAGAACATAACTAATTTTGGCTTAATTACATGGGACATTTATCAGGTCTGAAAATGAAACAAGGAAGAAACTTACAAACATCAAAAGATTAGTATAGAGACAAAAAGATGCTATTGTGTTAGGATTCTGGTAATTCACTTTATCTGTGTGCTTTGTCTGTTGTACACAATAGGCATACTCACAGATAATTTGAATTATTGAAATTTTACATACCATATTTGTTGCGATCCTAATCTAATCTTTTCATGTAAATTTGCCTCTTGATATTTTCCACAGCCAAAAGAGTCCCGTTAATTAGGGTGAAAGTAGTCAATGTTCTTAATAAATTTCATTTACCAGTTATAGTCATATGAACATTTCTTTATATAATCCATGTACTGGCATATATATGCAGATGCACACACAAATCCAAAATTTTACTACCTTACACAAGAAAGCAAGATTCACAGAAGTTGCCAGCCCTTGCTTTCAGTAAAAGATATAAAGATTTCAGGTAATTTAGAAATAACTCAAAATTTTTACATTAACCTCATCATTTGTTTGTTGAAATTTTATTTTGTTAATAGGTGTGCATTTATTTACTTATTATCAGTTTATAAGGCCAGTTTTTGATTGTGAGAGGGGAAAGTATTCATTGAAATAGAAGTTAGCAGGGAACTGGTTTTGGTCCCACTGCATACACCTTTCATTGCTGTAATCCAATGAGCACAGTGGAACCGTTTTCAGTTCTGCTGCAGGAACACCTTTCATTGCTGTAATCCAGTGGACTGTTTTTAGATTCCACTGCAGGAACACCTTTCATTGCTGTAATAAAGTGAATCCAGGAAGAATTGTTACCTGTGTCGCTGTTATCTGTTTACATGATAATGTGGTGATGAATTTTTAAAATCTATTCTATTATGGAATTTCAGTGTGAAATCTAAGTTTTTTTGGTTTTTTTTGTAAAATAATTACTCAATTAGACCAGTGTTGTAAGGATTCTTTTTAGTTATTCCAGGAGTATTGAGTAGAAATGCATCATGTAAAATGGAGCTAATTTTTATATTTTATTCACACTTACATAACTAATTTGAGAAATTAATTCCTTTCGTTACACACATGTGGAGAGAAACAATTTGCATTATAATTCAAATAGTATGCTAGATTTTCAAGAATTTGGTCAATTGTTATTATACTGGTGGGGAAAAAAAAAAAAAAACTGCATCAAAATAACATCCTGTTGCATGGCAGATCATATTCATGTTAACATATAATGATACAGTAACAGTAGTAGCCTAATCAATATTGTAAATTTAAAATAAGGTTTGTTATTCTCAAATTATGACTAAGATCTTGGATTACTACACTTTAGAACAAAAAGGTTGTGGATTAAATATTTGTCATCCATATTTCTTCAGATTTTCAGACGATCATTAAAAGTTGACCAAAATATTGATACGTAGTCATATGTTTGAATTGTAATGTAACTTGTATAATATATTTGTGTGTGCTTGTATGTACACCACAGCAGACAACTTTAATATGAAGGTCGAAACAGGAAACAAGCTATTACGCTTAACGTGGTACTAGTCTCCATAATTTGTCCAAAATGAATCTGGTCACTGTGTAACATTGAAAGAAAGGAGTTTATGAAAATAAATGAGAATAATCTTAATTAAGATCATAAGAAATACTGGGGGGGGGTAATATTTTTAATTCTTTTAGAATTTAATTTGAATCCATAGTCATAAAAACTTGCAATTGGTATTCTAGTATTTTTGATGTAATGTAGATTGGCAGCTCTTTAAAAAAAAATTATCCAGTAAAATTAGGTTTAAAAGTATAGGTAACAGCTCACTAGTACTGAGTATATTCACTAAAATTTAGACTTTTTTTAGTTTAGTACCAAAGAAAAATCATTACATTACATTTACAATATAGTTATTGTATATGTTATATACAATAACATAATGTCATTGTATGTTATGCTTATATATTTAGAATTAAAAGTGTAATCTATAAAATTGATCTTAAATCAGTTCTATTTACCAAATTGTGAATTTTATTTCACTTTATTTAAAGAAGTTATATATTTTAACATTTTCTTATTGAAGGATACTATTTTGTTAAAAAATGAAAAAAAAATAAAATAACAAAAATATATTTGTTGGTAGGTTTACATTATTTATTCACATAGTTTCTGTTAAAGTTTAAGGTAAAAATAGAACATTAAGATGATGATGAATTTTGTATACTTAGAAGTAGCAGAATTGCTTTGTTTTACATAATGAAATATAGATAAATAATCCTCTAGTTTAAACTTTTACTAAAGAGAAAAAGAAAAAAGTGATATTGCCACATTATTTATAATACCTTTCACTTAACTAAGAAATAATTAAAATTTCTTTGGTCTTTTAGGAAAAGTAGGAAATATTAAGGAAAATATTTTGATAGAAATAAGCCCAAAGTTGGTCAAAAGACTAATTTTGTTACTTTGCATTGCACTTTTTGATGCTCTGATGAACCATAAGGAATATACTATTGATCTAACTACATCTAACAGTAGTTGTAATTGCTGCTTTTAGTATTTAGCCTGGGCTTTCATTTTGAAGTTTAAATGTCTGTAAAAATTTCAGCATCTATTGGCCTCATCTGTTATTGAGGTATCTTGTTATATTCTACTTGTTCAAAAAACAATTTTTCACTATTAGCTTAACTTTTAACTTCCACAATAAAAGTTAAACAACCAGATGGTTGCTTGTAAATAGGCTCTCTCTCATTATAATTGCTTTTTTTGGTGGCAGTCAACAAAAGAAAGAAAAGCACAAAAGCACTTTTTTTTTTTTAATGGGATTCTATGTCCAGGTTGTTCCCAAGTAGTTTGCAAATCCATCCCATGTTAAACTTAAGTATCTAAGTTTGATCTTATAGCTCATAAATTCTTTGTGCTTATTTGAAATTAGCTTAGAGAATTTATTTTATTATTCATTTTAGCTCTGCTATTAACAGTGACAGTTGATCAGTGGAAAACTTATCTTAATTTGATTTATTAGTTTTGAGAATTGACTGAATTTCCTGTTAACAGTTTATTATTACATGACATCTCCAAATAGTTCAGACTCATCAAGAGAGGGAACCTACTCTATAACTCTGTCTCCACCACTTAATCCACCATCACCACTAGTATTTTTTGTCTGTAAATGGAATGTGTTCTCAAGGCTGATTTGAAACACTGTTAATGGGAAATTCAGTTTGTTCTGCATTCTTCAGTATCAAAAAATTTCCTATTTCAAATTGTCTGCCATGTAGTTATAAATTGTTAGGCTCAGGTGGAATATCTAGAACAGAATATATATATAAATTTATCTTACACACTTTCTATTGTGCTAATAATTATTATTCTAGTATAGTTACTATACACAGAATTAGCACTTAAAGTAATAATATCCAGTGACACACATTTTCTTGTTTGTAGTTTGAAACTAGAAAATGTGTCCAGATATCATTGTGACTTGCTATATCCCTCTGACCTATAAATGTATATTCTGAAAGATCAGCGAAGTCAGTAGGCTGTAAAATATTATCTATCCTTTATCTATAATTAAAGATAAGCAGGGGAAAAAATATAAGGTGCTGCAAAAAAAAATTTTTGAACTCAATTTATTTGAATTTTATAATACATGAATTCTATTGGCCTCTGCTACAAATATTACAAGTTTTTAATCAGTTGTGTGTTGTATTTTATTTCAGTAGAAATATTAAAAATGAAAAAGTAACATTTTTGAAGCACCTGGTATTTTTGAATGGATATTCCCTTATCCATTTTGTCTATAGTAATGCTCAGGATGGGTATTAAGGCTTATTTGCACTAAAGGTCATTATATCATATCTTTTATAATAGAACAAGCTAGATGTCTATGCATTTTAGCCCTTGGTAACAAAAAATGCAATGCTATACTTGAGAATATCAGTAGTGTATCAGTGCTTGTGTAGTATAAAGGAAAATTGTGATCATTTCATGTTTAGCCAAATCAATAATGATTTTACAAGTCAAAACACAATATACATGAGTCAAAAATAATTTTTTATTTTTTATTCAAGTCAAAATTATTTGTTAAGCTGCCGATTAGGTAGATGAGTTAAGGCTACTTATTTTTGTATGATATCCTCAGCACCCTGCGAATTGTATTATTCATGTACTGGAAAAATAAATGGTTGTAATTTCTGGTTGTGTGCATAACCAGAAATCTTAAAGAGATGTGTGTTTTATGTGTAAGTTATCAATATATATGTATAAGAAGTGTAAATTATACCACTGTTGTGGCAAGACTGCTTAGAATGTGTATTTTTGTATATTGTCTATTTATTGTATGTTGGTCTAACAGGTTTGAACATCCATTTCAATATGTTCAATAGAACCAGTATGTGTGTTTATGGTTCTTGCTGGGAGATTCGATGCCTATAAATTTTAATCATAAAACATTCGGTAGAATGTTGTGGTATTTGTGGTGATGATGTCAAATAGAACCATCATGGTTATGGTTCTTGTAGGGTGGTACGATGCCTATAAAATTCTGAACAGCCAACTGGAATTGTTCAGCAATGTAGTAATGAGTATTTGTGGTAGCTTTTGTCTGGGAGATTCGATGCCTATAAAAAAAAAATCTTTGATTTCTTTGAATCAGAGAAATTTGATTTGGAGTTGTTTGAGGCTGAGTTAGAATAATGATTTCTGTATATTCATTGTTTCAGCCTACGGATTTAGAATACACTTCTAATTGTGAGAAATGAAGTTGATTTTATTCTTTAGCAGTGGAGGTTAGCTATATATATAGACATTTCTAAAATAAAGTTATTCCATGTTCTATGTATTGAATAATTAACTAATATCAATTCATAAAACATTGCCAGCTGCAAAACATTCTTATTTACATTTCTCTTTATTCAGATATGTATTTTATATAATCTGTATGACTTATAATAGTAAATTGGTGCTTCTTAGCATAATCTGTGACATATATATATATATATATATATATATATCTATAGTATATGTATTCTCACATAGACATGCAGTTTTTGACATTTAAAGATTTTTTTTTTTATTTGAGGTAGAACCTTTATAATTTTCCCCCATTGGGCATATTGTTTGAAATAAGATGAATAAATTTTATGTATCAATATGTGAAACAATCACTGCTGTTGTACCAATAAGGCACAAATGAACTGTATACTTCTATCTGCATGGAAGATGCCAATTATGAGGGGAAATAAATTACTCTATTTTTCCTATTTGCCTTAAAGGGTTATTTTTGTCTAATGTTGCAGCAAACTTTACCATTATAATTGCTATTTGTTGGCATTAGAGAATGGAATTCATTATTAGTAATTAAGTATATATATGGAATTTTTTTTTTATTTTGGTGGCTTAATTTTTAAATAAAATTTGTTTTTATACCGAATGCATTTATTTTATTGCCTGACATACATATGGAGCTCCTGAACACTCAGATGTCACCATAAGAACTCAAGTAAAAAATGTTTCACTTAGTTATAAATTAAATTATATTTCAAAAAATTATATAATTTAATAAGAGCTTGAAGTGTTTACATAAAATTATTTTAAATTATTCGGTTACATCTTTGTGTGTGTTGTGAGGGGGGGGGGGTTACAGCAAGGTAGAAGATGACAAAAGGATTGATGTTCCTATGTTTTGCGACAAAGAAATTGTTTCGTAGTTTAGCTCATCATGCAGCGCTAAGTAATGTGGAATGGATAAACATCATGACCCTTCACGACTATAAATTCAGAGTCCACATTAGCACAAGTCATGCACCAAGATAATTTATTTAACGAATTCAGACATCGAAAGATGTCTGAATTCGTTAAATTATTTTGACACTGCCTCGTTCCATTGTTTCATCACTAATTACATATTGACACATTAAAGTGATAATTATACAAAACTATTTTGAAGGAATTAGTGTGATTATTTTCATGAATGTGTGAGAAAGGGTAAAACAATATCAAAAGGGATATGTTCCTATGAAAAGAACTAGAGATAATATATTGGCTTCATCAGCCACCACTGCAAAATTTCAAGATACAAACTGCTGGCACTTCAGATATGAAAAGCTGATAAATTGGGATTAGTGGTGCACCCAGAGGGGGTCCCCCAAAGGAAAAAGGGGAAAAAATTTTCAAAAATCTTTTCCTAATTAAAATTATTTTTTTAAAAAAAATTTATGTTGTGTCGTGTCTTCTATTTCTATACTACTTATGAATTACAGATCATTGTAGATGTCGGTCATAGGTCGTAGTGTGTATTCTGAAATCTGCTCAACTTACCCCCTCCCCCTTCAAGATTAAATCCTGAGTGCATTACTGATTGGGATACTTCTGTATTTCACTTTATTATTAAAAACTTAAAGTACAAGCCATTAGGAAAAAGAAAACCAGGACGTCCTCTTAAACGATCCAATGATAACTTCTAAGGGGCCGGAACTGGCCATGCTAGGCCTAAATCCTTGATACGCATGATGATGATTAAAAACTTAATGCAGTTTAATTATTTGTTCTATTTACCCTTTGATTAGATATTATTACTTAAGAATTAGCTGCTGCAAAAATTGCTTTATTATATAAGGTGAAGGATGATTCCTTGAGTGAAATAGGTTAAGAAAAATCCCATAGTTTTTCTCTCTCTTGGTAATGGGCGAATCACATAACTGGAAAGTTGGTGGTGACGATAGTCAAGGTAGAAGTTATAGTCAAGCTACTTATCTGTCTGGTTGAAGTATATCATATATCGTACATATACATGTGTGTGTGTGATGGTTAAATTATGAAAGAATTAAGCCAAGAACCAGTGATAGAAAAAATTAAAAAATATAAACATAAATGGATGGAACACGTTCAAAGAATGAAAGCAGAAAGATTACCAAAAACAAGCCTTAAAAGTACAAGCCACTAGGAAAAAGAAAACCAGGACGTCCTCTTAAATGATTCAACGATGACTTCTAAGGCCGGAACAGGCCATGCTAGGCCTTGATACATGATGATGATGTGTGTGAAAATTTTGTTCCAATACAGTTGAGGGACAGAAGGTAGCACATTATCAGCAGTGGTCTAAGATTTTAATCATGAATAAAGCGACATTACGATTTTGTAGTGTTGTTAAAAATATACTTAAAATTTGTAATACTCTTTTTAATCGGAGCCTTGTGCCTGGGAAAATCTCGCTGCTTGGCATCACAATTAACAATCGAAAACTATTATGGAGATAGCAAGAATAACAGATTGAAACCCCCCCTCTTAGTCTCAAAAAAAAAAAAAAATAAAGTTGAATAAAATGACCTCGCCTATCCTTATAGAATATAAAAGCCAGTGCTTCCCCCCCCCCCCACTAACAGGAAGAAATGCTTTGTACACGATCATTGAATAGCCAGTTTATTTGATACTATCATGTAGGCAGTCTGCAGTTTCTCAGTGTCACCCGACATTACAAAGCGGATATCATGAGCAGGACCAACGACGGGGTTAGCGCAGGGAAAAAAATCCCCCCCCCCCCCCACACACACACACACTAAAGACGGACAACTGATACTAGCGAAAAGAGAAAAAAAAAACATATACAACATAATCAAATTCCCATTAATTTATACTGGCTTCTCCCTCGTCGGTCCTGAAACTTAGACAATCAAAAAGATTTCCTGGTTGCAAAGGTCCACTGGGTATTATAGGCAGCATAGCGTCACAACAGTACTGTAGTTTTGAGCTCTTCGAGATTTGTGCTCCGTCAAAAGGTACACTTCGAAAACTGCGCGTGTCCAAGTTCTGCTTCATCACAAACTCGCTTTGAGTGGAAGAGTAAAAATGCTAAGTATTTATTTTCAATAGATTTCACACAACTATTATGGAAATATTAATACATTAAAAACTTTGCTTTAAACTGGATGGTTAAACAAACCTGGAACAACAAGAATTTAAATATTAATGAAACTCAAGAAAATCGACCGTAGAACCCACATTATTTCGGATTAGGGACCACGAGATGGCGGCACATTTGAGCCGTCTCTCTTCACTGAGTACCGCTTAATTAGTGATAGCCTTAGGCCATCTATCTCTGATTGGTTCCAGTGGAGATTGAACTGCCCAGTCAGTCTCCAAAAGTTAGATAGGGCTAAATGGCCTCGCCTACTCCCCGTATACGGGAATAAAAAGGCGTTAGCTGATTTTTTTTTTTTTTTGATTGAAACTTGAAAAAGTATGAGACCAGTTGTAACATGTATCTGAAACAATAGCTAAAACCATCGTTATAGGAAAAAAATTTTGATGAGATCGAATAAGAAGATATATATATACATGCGCGCACACACACACTAGGACCCATAACCTGAGAACGAGCACCATTTCTGAAGATTACACCGCAAATTCAGATGAGCTTGTGGCAATTTGTATAACAATTTCGAACAGAAAGGGGAACGTATTCAAATCAAATTTTCGAATCGCGCGCAAAAGGATCACGTGGTAGAACTCGACAGAATAAAACGATTAGCTAAGCGAATTGCGTTTGAAGGAACCCTTCGTGAAGGAATAAAGTTGCAAACCCGGATGTCTCAAAGACATCATCTAGAATCTAGATGATTTCACAGGGAAAAAAAATTATTGAAAAGCTTGAAGCCCTCTTATCCAGGCTCTGGACGGCCTTTCAAACCAATGGAATGTGTTCCAGACGTTTACAAAGAGGTCGTCACCCTCCACAATGGAGCGTGAAGGCAGATTTTTCTTAATAACAGCAAAACGTAATCGACGGACCACGAGAGGTGAACTTTCAAGCACAGGTACGCGAATGTCTCCACAAAATGCGGGAGGACCTCTGCGACAAGTAGGCCTAGGATTAGTGTTGTATCCATAAAAATTGGACAAGAATAGAAGGCTATTGCTGAACAGCTGTGTGAAAAATTCAACATCTGCCATCAGAAACCCATTTTCTGCACCCGGAACTACACAGAGTTGGATATCAGGTCGGTGCCTTAAGAAGCCTCTGATCACTCCAGTCAACGCCGTCGTCGCGTCCAGTGGTGCAAAGATCACAGCCAGTGGACTACATAACTGTATAGAAGGATATAATGCAATATGGTCTGCTGACTCCAAGTTCACACTTTTTGCTGCAAAAGGACTAATACGTGTGTGGCATCAGCAGAAGGAAGCTTACCAGCCACAGTACTTATTTGCACCTGTGACAGGATATAGTGGTTCTGCAATGGTCTGGGGCGCATTTTCATAGCATGGTTTAGTTCTGCTTGTATTCGAAGGTATAGTTCGCCCACCATTTCTAGATCCCTTGTTGGATTTGTGCCAAGAATAGTCGATTCATGCTGAAGGGGAGAAAGAAATGAAGGATGTACGAATTGGTCGCCAACATGCGAAATCACGTGCTTTCTTGTCTGTCGCTGTACTAGTACTAGCTTGATTTTTGTTGTTCCTTTTTGCATTATTTTTTTATTATTAATTTGTATGATGGATCCAGTACAGTCAACAAGTTCTATTGTTACACGCTTCAGTAGCTCTTGCAAAAGAATATTGAATAATGTGCTGACATTATGCGAAAAATAATCGTCAGAAGGCCGTCTTCTTGTTCCCCTTTCTCAAGTCATAAAACGTGCAAGTGCAATTGCGGGCGTATCGGGGTCGACTGTTGAAAGAATTCGTAGGGAATCAAAAGGTGAAGGTAAGCCAAAATTTAAATCTCCTAAAAAAAAAAAAAGCGCCAGAGTAAAACCATCGAAACCGTAGCTTTGAATGATTTTGATGTAGACGTTATAAGAAGAGCTATTCACGAATTTTACGTATTCGAGAAAAGAGTGCCAACTGTTCCGAAATTGATTCCTGTGCTTAAAGAAAAAATTAATTTTCCTTGGAAAAGAGAAACTTTAAGGAAAATACTTCATGAAATCGGATTTTGTTTTAAAAAGTCCCAGAATAAAAGGAAACTTATCATGGAGCGAAGTGACATTGTTTTATGTAGAACGTAGTATTTGCACGTATTAACACTCTACGTACATTTTTCCAACTGTTATACAAGCAAAATAGTTACACTTTAAAAACAACAATGTTCGTAAAAGAAGACAGACTGATTACCCTATTATCGATGGATTCTCCTTTTTCTGACATGCGCAGTAGTTTCGAGGGACCTCAAATCGGTGGGCGAACTATAAAGTGTATGCTGCGCATTATATCTTTTTCAAACATAAGTGATCATCTTCATTCCATATTGACACACTTTCCTCCTGTGCAGCCAGCCATGTTTCAACAAGCTAATGCTCCCATTCATCAAGGAATGTGGTCACCCAATGGTTTAGGGAATACAATGGTGAGGTGTCCTGTCTGCTGACCATCCCAATCTCAAGATTTAAATGCTATAGAACATTTTGGAGTGAGCTCTCAGGTAACGTTTCCCACCTCCAAAGAAGAAAAGTGAATTGATCCAGTTTCTGTCGGAGGAATGAGACAAAATTCCTCCTTTTGAGTGTCAAATACTGACAGCCTCTCACCTGAAGAATAGAGGCTGTACTAGACGTCCACGGCAGACCAACACCATATTAATTGAATGTGGTCATAACTGAATATGACCACGTTGCCATCAATCGGTGAGAGTGATAAGGTCTTGACCTGCAAGGTGGCTAAATGCGTGTAATTTTCAATTAAGACAGGGTACGTGTTGAATTACCAGGCTGTAAGTATGACAAGCTTAGGAGATTGCTTGGTTCAATGCCATGGCATGTAAAACTGCAAGGGCTGGAGGTTGATAGTGCATAGGAAGTGGTAAAGGAGCGTTTACAGTCAGCCATTACCTCCTTCATACCTAGAATCCGGAGAGTGAATCAAGTAAGGTTAAATGGATGAATAACACCATTAAGCTTGAGCTGAAAAAAAAAACTGTGGAGGGAATTTAAGGAGAAAGGTGACCTGCAGGCACACGAACAGTATAAAGCACAGGCCAGAAGGGTAGCGGGTGTGGTAAGAAGCAAAAGAGCATTATGAAAGGAAATTGGCCATGAAAGCTAAAGAGAATCCCAAACATTTTTTTTCGATTTGCCAAGTAAAAGAAAAAATGTACATGGCTGAATGATTTTAAGGAATGCCAATGGTAGGGACTTAACTGAATCAGTTGATATAGTGGAATTATTGAGCGAGCACTTTGCAAGAGTATATCATCCAGGTGGTGATATTGCAGGAATGAAGGAACCAATAGCTTATACGGGAATTGAGGTGAGTGAAATGGAATTGAATAGTATACTACAAAACCTTAATGTGAATACATCTGAGGGATTGGATGGTATACGAGCTCGAGTCTTACGCGAAGCGGCTAAAGAATTGTCAGTGTCCTTGACCCTTTTGTTTAACTTGAGTCTCGGGTCTGGGTTAGTCCCGAGGGGGTGGAAAGAGGGGAAATAGTTTCCGTGCATAAAGGAGGTTCCTTGATTGCAAATTACCGACTGATCAGCATATCAGGAGGAGTCAAGGTTTT